>NW_026575031.1:4422500-9222500 GCF_905146905.1 Nyctereutes procyonoides | reverse complement strand
CTTACTATGTGAAGTTTTACTATAAAATGAATTTCATATCTTATATCCTAAGCTCCCCTTGCATTTCTCACAGGCACTACAAACCCAATAAGTACAAAACCAGATTCGCCATCTTCCCCACAAAACCTGTCCTCCAATGCTCCACGCCACTGCCGCCATCACTGCCCTTCAGCTGCTCAAGCCAGAAGTGCATGTTGCTTCCCACTCCAGCCTGTCCCCTCCTCTCACAGAGTGGGCTCCTGCGCCCTGCAGCTGTCCTCTGTCCACCGCATTCCCCTGTGCTCATCCTCACTGGCAGGGCTCTAAGACGGGCAATGCTCATCAACAGCTCTCCCCACAGCTGCTCTGCCCCCTTCTCCTGTCATCTCCTTGTCCTGCTCCCTTGCATCAAAGCTTTACTGCAGCTTCTGAGGAGCCATCACATGGATCCAAAAAGGTCCAGAATTTGGAGCAGTCTGTGTGATCTTACCTTTCCTAGTCCTTCCTCAAGTCATTCTGGTGTCTCACTATACTCCAGCCACACTAGCCTTCTAGTTCCTCAAACTCAGAGCTTCACTTGCCATACTCTCTGCCTGGAAGACTGTGTTCCCCAGCCCCCAATTTCTACTAACGGCCAATTCCCCAGCACTAAGCTCTTCCTCTGTTAACTGCCCTTTACCCATCCTGGTCTCAGTTTAAACGCACCCTCTTCAGAACATCTTTGCTGACTGCCACGCTAGATCAGATCTCGTTTTATGTTAATTTAGAACCCCTTTTTCATACAACTTACTGCAATGGTGATTAAATAATCACAAAATAAACTGTATTTATCCCTCTTAACAGATTTAAGGACAAGAATGGTTTTGCTCACTCTTATAAGAGGCTCCAGTACCTACTTAAAAAATAAACACTTTTTGGGTGAAAAAACAGGGAGGGGGAGACAAAACTAAAGGGAAAAACCAAAGACTATCTATCATCCATGAGAAGGGCTCATGTCAGCAGCAGCATCCAAGAGGCAGAATTTCCTGCCCCAATTCCTGCCTCAGTGGTTCTGGCCCCTGGCTCATTGCCAGCATCTGCCTACTCACCACACTGTCTGGGGACTGGAACTGGTCTGGCAAGGCTGTGCTGCTATTGTAGCCAGAGGTAACACCAGAGGAGAGGCTTCCATTGGAGCTGGTACTCAGGGAGTTGGACATGGCCAGGGTGTGCAGCTTTTCTTCTTCCTGAGAAGGACAGGGGGCTGTCAACCAGCTTCTGGTATACCCTTCACTACCCGCTCTACCCCTGACACCACCCCTTCCCACCTCCTCAGCACCCATCATCTCCCAGTGCCTCCTACCTCAACCTGAAACCCTCATGCCTCCCCACATGCCTGCCCCAACTAAAAGAACCAAAGCTGCCTCCTCCCAGACTCTGGCCTAGGGACAGGAGCTAGTCAGAGGAGGATGATGTGTAAAAAGAGTGAGCACAGCTTTGACCTAGTGCAATGGAGTCCAACACCTTCCTCCAGTTACTACATCCCGAGACTCAGAGGCAGCCCCAGTGAAGGCTGACCCAGTCTGATGTCTGCCCCCAGGTCTAGGCCTACCCTGACATCACTGGTTTGCCCCACTCCCTACCTTTAGCAGCTGGGAGATGATCTGCTGGCGGATTCTCAGCTTCTCCTGCTCAGTCCTCTCCCGTAGCCGGTCCCGGGCCAGGGCAATCTCCACCTTGGCTTCCTCACGGGCACGCTGGTATTCTTGCAGCATCACTGCTATGTCAGAGGCGGGGTGAGCAGACTGTGATGCTGACCCTGGGCTCCTGAGGAAAACCATAGGGTGGAGAGATGCCCTCTAACATTGTGGGTGGGTGGGTGAGAGCCTAGGGCTACTCATCCCAGATCTATTTAATACCATCCTCTGGAAGGACCCATCCTCTTTGCCTACAGTTTAGTTTTACAACCCATTCTGAGTCTCAGGCCTACTGTCTTACACAGTAGGTCACAGCCACGGTCTGCCTTCTCCCATGACCTCTGCCCCCATGCTATCCCTCTCACATCCTCCTCTTCCCCCCTCTCCTTGCCCCATTCTCCCACAATGACTTCTACTTGCCAAAAGGAGCCTAGGGCCCACTCCTGGAGTCACTCCTGTCAAAGGAAACTGCAGTTTCCACTCTCCAGGCCCTGCTCTCCACAGCCCTCTACAACCTGCTCTCTGCTGGGTTCTGGGCCTATCCTTACCTCGTGGTCTCCACAACATCCTTCCTCAGTTGTTGCAGGTATTCTCGGCGCCTGCTGGGTAGGTCAAGGTCCCGGGTGGGGAGATCCCTGTTGGGCAGGAGACTCAGTTGTTTCCGGGGCCTGATATGCATCCAGTGCAAGTTCTGAAGTCGTTCAGCCCGCTCTCTCCGGAGGGTCTCAATGGTTTGTTTTTGCCTGAGACAAAATGTGATCAATTCACTGAAGCTGGCCCCGAATACCCTTCTTCATCTTAAGATCTACCTCTGTTCCCTGTAAGATCCCAGAGCTTAGCAAGGGAAACAGGAATATACAGCTATTAGCCTTCTCTGATTCTCTTTCAGCCCACCCCTTGCCCTTCCCTGCCAGGCTAGGGGCCCTTACCGGGCATAGAGCTCCTCCCAGGTGGACTGCACAGGCTCCTCAGCAGAGAGCGCCTCCCCTTTCCCGCTCTGTAGCACCTGCAGCAGGGCATCTGCCTCCCCAAAGCCGTGGTGCAGTTTCGCTTCTGTGAGCTCCATGCTGAGAGAGAGGTTCTGGGCCCCCACTTGTAGGGGGATCTGCTCCCTCTGTGACCAGTGAGGACCCTGGCTCTGGTCATCAGGAGGTTGTAGGGGCTTCTGTCCCTGCTCTCCAGAGCTAAGATCACATCTGGGCCCCAGTGACTCCATCAAGCCTAGCCCCACAGGGGAGCCATCCTGAACCCCACACCAATGAGTATATCTGTTATGCACTGGGAAGTCCCTCAGGCAGTGATGCTGGGGCTCAGGGGCCACACACACCTGGGAACCAGAGCACAGCAACATCTCAGTTTGGCAGGCCTCGGTTGGGCCCAAAGCAGAACCCTGGAGCCCTGTGGACAGGGCTCTGTGGACAGAGCCCTCAGTCAACCCAGAGACAGGGCAAGGGATGAGGGGATGGAGGTCTTCCCTTGAAGACAAAAAATCCAGAGTGGGTTGTGGCTCCACTGGAGATGCTGAACTCTCATCCCCGTGTTCTGTCTTGCTCTGCCATCGACTTGGCCCCCCACTGCTCACTGGGTCACACTCCAAGGAAGCCAGGTCATCAGGCACAAGGCCATTGGCCAGCCTCTGGCTCCGGCTCCTCAGTGAGGGTGGTGGCAGTCCACTTTGGATCAAGGTGGTGGTCCTGGGCTGAAGCTGCTGAGGCGGCTGCTCTAACAAACAAACTTGGAGTTTCGGGCTCTGCGGTAGGCTGTCTGGGGAGCTTATCTTGAGGAATGACCTGCCATCACTCCTTTCTAAGGGACTTCTGCCTTCCCCACATAGAGCCCCCACTCTCTGGGAGCCACCTGACTCATCAGTAGTTTGAGAATTATTAACCACTGGAAGCCTAGAGGTGTCAAGGAGAAGGTCTGGGCTGGAGACAAGCTTCTGGTGGCCTTCAGGAGGACAAGTTGAGGGGACTGTGAGAGATAAAGAGTCTGTGGGGAACCCCAACCTCTGGGTGTTGGCACTAAGTGTGAGGATTGGGGAGGAGGCTCTGTCCACCAACAATGTACCAATGGTGCCCAGCCCCCTCTCGACCTGAGGATCCCTGACAGACTCTGCAGCACTGAGGCAGGGCTCTGGGGATTGGGAGCTGCTGAGGCTAGGGCTGCCAATGGCCAGGCAGGAGGGCACCTCTGGCTGGGAGCTGGGAGGCAGGGAGGCATCCGGAAAGGCGTGGGGGCTCACAGAAGGGAGGTTCTGCCCAAAGTGGGCTTTCTGAAACCTTACGTGGGATGTGGGTGCTGGAAGGCTCTGGGGCCTGCAGTGGGTACTTTCCTCCTGAAGTTCTGAGGGCCTTGCCATTTTAGATGTCATTTCCTCTGTCTCTCTCTTCTGAAGGTTAAGCGTGACATGTCCCCGTTCTTGAGGGAACATGATGGGAATATCTGAGCCCAACACTTCAAGGACCCCACTGACCTCCTGAGGGCCGGCCTCTGGGGCCTGGAGGTGCAGGGGTGGAAAGGCCAGGTCAGTTTGGATGCCCTTGTCCATGGTGGTCTGAGTATAGCCATCTATAAGGGCCTGGGTCACTTCATCTGGGGTCTCCCTCTTGATGTTCTGCTCCTTTTCAGCCACACTTGGCTGAGAGAGACTCCCCAACAGCTCTGAGGTACTGTGCAGCAGCTGTGAGAGGTGGAGAGAGAGATTATGCATGCTAGTCCAGGAGACCAGACCACTGGTTTCTGGCTGAGCAGAGATGTCGGTGGAGCTCCAGTGGAGACTGCACCCCAGGGTCTGTGTGCCCTGCTCCAAGGTGTTTATCCTGGACTGTCCCACAGGGCCACCCACCTCTGACGGATACAGCAGCATAATCTCATCTACTGGACTTGCCGCACTTCCTTCAGCCAAGAGAGGATCATTCCTCAGACAGCCTGCTTCATCAGGGGTGTCCCAGAATTGAGCTCTCTTGTCAGCATCCTTACTGAGGGTTGCTCCTTCATGGCTGTTCAGGATGTGGAGGTTCCCCAAGGCAAATGAGGAACCCCATACTTCCCAGGCCTCACACGAACCCTGGGCATTTCCAATATTGCTGTGTGTGCTCGACAGGTCCCGTGCATTGGCATGGGTGCTGAGGTGGGAGTACAGTGGAGAGTTCTGATGTTCTAGGCCCTTGTCCATGCTTGAACAATGCGCTTTGTTTGATGGTATCAGGCCCTGGGGTGTCTGGCCACAGGAGACATCTAATGCACTGCCAAACACATACTGCTTCCAGCCAATCTGCACAGGCCTCTCTGGATGGGAGGAGAGGATGTAGGGATTGATGTCACTGGAGTCAAAGTGTAACATTTTTTTGTCCGCCTTGGAGTGCCACTTTTCAGGCCTCGCCTGGCTACCCAGTCTCTCCAGATTTTCCTGCCAGGACTCTTCGAGGGTCCTGGATGTCCAGCTGGCCATGAAATCAGGGGTTGGCATGCAAGAAAGAGCTGATGACCTTGGGTAAGGAGGGGTAGTAGGTTTCGGGGGCCAGTGATTATCAGTGCTATTGTCCACGTTAGATGAGGCTTTCTGACTGCAGCCCTCAGCTTTCAGAGATGTTCTCACTGCTGACTCATCTGAGAAATAGTCCTTGCTATGTGGAGACCACAATCTGTTAGGCTCCTGTATATCTTCATCTGTGGGGGAAGGGGGCTCCACAGACAAATTCAGCTCCTGAAGAGACCGGGAAGAGCTGACCACGGATAACTGTGGTTTGGGGGAGGACCTGGAGTGTTTGGGGCCAGAGAAGACTGCAATCACAGGAAGTGAGCACCTGTGGTGGGGAGCTGGCTGCTCCCTGCCAGAGGCAGGCAGGCCAGGGCTCTGGGGTGTGAGCCGTGGGGCTCCACTTTGTCCCAAAGGCATGGCGGCTGAATCTTCGAAGCCTGTCAAGAACATCTTAGACACAAAGGACTTGGCTGTAGATGCCTCCTCCGTGCCTGCATCTCTAATCTGACAGCCATCCAAGCCACCTTCATGGGAAGGTTGAGAACTCATGTCTTGGGCAGGCTCTTTACTACCACTCAAAGCCTGGTCTCTCTGCTGATCCTCCTCCTCCCAGGGACCATCAGTTTGGTGCCTGGAGAGGTGTTTTAACTTTGCTACAAACTTAGCTTGGGGACCCAAGCCACTGTGATCTCTGAATTCAGTGGAAAGTTGTGGCTTTTCTGGAAGGCGCTGGATTACATTTCCTAAACATCCATGCTGTGGTTCCCCCGGAAGCTCACTCTCAACAGATCCTTCACTTAAATTCAGGGTGTGTGGTCTCTCCGCTGTTAAAGGTAGTTCTGGCTTGGTTTGAGACTCTTGTGTATTCTGGCCACCTACAGAGCTGCCCTGAAACTTCCTCAGTGGCTCAGAGCACATGTCTGCAGAGGAAAAGGCAGTCTCAAGCTCTGTGCTGGGTTTCTTCTCAGCCACCTCTTTCTCAGGATCCTCTACTGACCTTGAGCTTCCATCAGCCACTGAGTGGCTCAGTGAACTTGTCCTCATACCAGGGGCAGAAGGGGAGCTGACTCCTTGAACCAGAGATAGGACAGCAGCAGAAGCAGAAGGCTCTTGAGTGCTGCTGTCTGTTGGCCCAAATTCTCTATGAATGCCTTTGGGCTCAAGGCCAGGTGCCAAGAGCCCTTCAAGTTCCCTGGAACAGCTTTCTCCTCTCTCATCCATTCCACTGATTCTGGAATGCATTATGCAGGGTGGCTGGAGAGTGTGGAGGGCAGCCTTGGAACTCTCTTTTCCCAAGTCACCATCTCTATAACCCGGTAAAGTGGAGGGTGGGGAGAAAGAGATAAGAGAAGCAATGGGTTGAGGATTGCACAAATGGCAAGGAGTTGTTCTGCTGTCTTCCTGCCCCCTAGATAGACTAAGAGTCCTGCAGTGTTCAATGTTCCCTAAGAAGACAACACAGTATGAAGCTTCCCGTGGGCATCTGCACTGGGCTTCTTCCTGAACTCCCCCAGGACTTGGGCTAGGTCTTTGATCTGGCAATGAAGTCAGCCTAGGATGTTTGCTGCCACCATGGCAGGCTTCCGCCAGCCCACAGCCAACACTCTCCTTCCTCTTCACACACTGCTGTGAGGGAGCTTCCAGTTCAACCCTTCTCAGAGCTCTAGGCAGGTTGGTACCCTGTTTGGGACTTGCCCTCCCTTCTTCTAAACCAGTGAAAGCCTCAAGGCATGGGGCGTAGTCTTGGATACACCCTGAAAGGCTGACAGAATTCTGAACATCACAGGTCACAAGCTGACTTTCAAAACAGGTTGTTTTTCCTCTCTGTGCAGCCACTAAGACATTACCTGAACTTCCTCCACAAGTGGTATATAGAATTCTAGGTTCTTGATGTGCTGGGCTGCTCTCCTGACCACCAGGGAGCGTGGCCTCTATAGTCGCCTGCAGAGCTGACTGGCTTCCCCTGTGAGGAATCGTGCCAGGGTCATTCAGAGGGGTCCAAGAAGGTAAGGCAGCCACTACTTTCTCTGGTATTTCCCTCCTGTCCTCTACAGCTACTGAAGGAAAATTGCCTGAGCTCTCAGGATCAGCAGAGGAAGGTGTTGTGGTTGCTTTTTTCTTTTTCTCTATGATTCCAGAAGAACTAGAGCGACATACCAACTGTTCACCGGCTCCCAGAAAAAGTCTCAATTCTCCAGAACAATAGCTTTTTCCTAGAGTTGGGGCTACATGGGAGGAAATCTGTGAGGTAGGCTGTGGGACTATGTGAGTCTCTGTGTTGGGCAGATGTTGAAAGCTGTCTGCAGGGAGGGGTGTGGCCTGAGAAACTTTCCTCTCATTAGTCAATAGATGTCCTGGTTCAGCAGAGAGAGAGGCTACATGAAATCTTTGTGCTTCAGCCTCATTTCTGGTCCTGTCTGACAACGACTGGTCAGTGACCCCTGAAGAACATTCAGGTCCTAGTAAAGTCTCATAGTATGGAAGAATTTTGCCTCCAGCCCCCAAGTCATGAAGCTGCTTTCCCTGGGCTTGTGTTTGTGTGATCTCTTCCAACACACCCAAGCCCATGGATGTATGAGCACAGCGCTCTGGGTGAGGCATCCTTGGCAGGGACACAGGTGCTGAGAATATACCACTAGGAAGATGGAGATCCTCAGCCTCCTCTGCCAGACAGCCTTGACTGTTACCCTCTTCTAAGAGGCAGCTGGCCTTCTTTTCAAGTGGGCTAGAGGCCCTGTTCAGGGAAGTGGCTCTTTCTGTTCCTCTCTGTACAGCTGCCTCAGCTTCAGAAGCAAAACCATCTCTGGAACTCAAGCCCATCATGATGCTTCTGAGGTCCCCTCCTTGGTCTTGGGTACTTGCTGATCTCTCGCCCTCTGCCCCCAGGGGAATGTTCTCTGATACACAGAATTGACCATGAGATCCCATGGACATGGATATCACAGACCCACACCAAGCAGAGTGTGCTGAGGAGGAGCCCTCTCTAATAGTTCCCTGAGGGCTATGGCTTCGGGGCTTGCCACACAGGTCCTGACTTTCTGCTCCAGTTACCAAGGGACAATTAGGTATTTTCAATATTGTGGGATCCAGTACATAGTCAACTGAAGAGATGCCTACAGTATCGCGTGCATGAAGACAGTCTCTTGGCAGCCCTGGAGAATTCAAGGGCAAGGAACTATGTAGGTTTCCATGAGAAGCCTCAGAGAAATCTGGCTGGCTCAGCAATGGACCAATCTCCTGGCTGGAAGATATGCCAATACAGCGCTGGCTTGGGCTAGGAAGTTGCTGAATCAGTGAAACCACTGTATTTTCCTCTTGTAGGTTCCCTCCTCTTTGCACAGCCATTTCTTCAACTCTACCTTGAACTTTAGGCTCCTCTTGTTTAGAACTACTTATACACTTGGCAACTTGGGTTTCCCAAAAATCTTTCACAGTTTCCAGTTCCTCAAGACTTCCCAAGCCACAAGGCTGCCTTGTGGGGGGGCTTGCAGATGCATTCTCTGCCTCACTCTCCTTCTCAGAAGACATCTTGGGGCTGGGCTGCAGTGGCAGAGCACTAGCCAGTGCTTTGGTTCTTGGATTAGCACAAGTGTCTGTGAACTCTCTACAAACTGTACATGTCCTTACATAATCACAAGTGTCACTGGAGGATCTGTTTAATACAACTGGGCAAGTGTCCTCTTTTGCAAACTTAGTGTCTTGTATACATTCCCTTGACCTGAAGGGGCTCAAGGTGATTTTCTGGGCCTGGAGACCTTCCCCAGTGCTACTGTCAACCTCCATTTCTCTAGCTTCACTATCCCTAAAGGTAACGTCATCCATCTGTTTTGGAGAAGATGGCTGATCCTTCAAAGACACGTAGTTTCCAAAGCTGCTTGGCCTCAGGACATAGTCAGCCATCTCCTGGTCCCTCTGGTCCCAGAACACAAACTCCTTACCGACTCCCAGTGTTTGGGAAGCAGATAGCTGCTTATTCTGCTTGGATTCAATTTCCAAGATGCCATCTTCCAGCTGCATTACACTCCTAATTAGCCTGGCCATTTCATCACCACTGTTAACTCTTTTATTCTGTTTCTTTCCAGAAGGTTCTTCTTTGGGGCTTAACATTTCTTCTGACCTTCCGGGGCCTTTGGATTCATTCAGGTTTTTTTCCTGAGAGCATGTAACTGACTGGAATCTTTCATATATAGACTCTGTCTTTGGATGCTTAAACTCTTTTGAGCTATCTTTGGGATGGAAAGCTTTCCCAAGAAGCCCAGATTCATTTTTCCTCTCACCCTTGTGGGCTGGACTCTCATCTGGGGCCATTATCTTTGGACCACTTACTCTATGATGTACTGATCTGGACTGCAAAGAAATAGCAGTTTCCCCCAGCATATCCTTGTCAAGGGCTAAATTGATGGTTTCATAGATGAAATCAGACCTGGCCCCAGAAGGAAACTGTCTGTTCATATCAAAGGCCTGGGTCTGTCTTAGAACTACATTGTGATCCTGCTCTTCTTCCCCATCTGTCTCAGACTCACAAACAAGGAGAGGCTTCCTAGACCCAGAATGGCTTGAGCAAACATTGCAACAGGACTGTACAGTGGCCTTTTCTCTCTCCTTAAGTGCTGAAAGACTGTGATTATTTAAAATTCCAACTTGATTTTCAAATTCACATACTTTTGTGCTAGTAGATGAAAGAAAATGTTTGTTCTGAGCAACAAAAAAATAAACTGAATTATGGCTTTCTTCTTCAATGTTTCCAGGGCACTTCCCTCTTTCTCTGCTAACTTCCTTGGTGTTCAGATCAACTGGCCTCCCTGCTGTGACCTGTTGAGATGAGGCAGTCTTGGAATTCTGGTTTTGTAACAGCACTGGCAAATTATTCTTAAAATAAATATCTTGGAGAACTTGGTGGTCATGACCAAAGCCCCAGGCTTCTCTGGGGGGTGGGGAAGGCACTCTTGATTCTCTGCAAGCTGGGATCTCTAAGGCAGTTTCTGTCAGGGCATCCCGGCTTTTGGTCACATAGAATGTCTCCAAGGGAGGTGGCTGCAAGGAAGATGGGAGTGGATTCCAGGCACCAGAGTGGGGGTACATCTTTGGACCTGACAGAAATGCAAACGGAACACTTGGGTGCCTTCTAACCACTTCCCTGGAGCTTTCCTGATAGTCTACCTTCTCTTCCTGCAGGGGCGGGTAGCCGGGGTGACTTAACTGCCCCTCCTGGGCTGCACTATTCTTCCTGAGAGGAGCCCAGCCCTGGGGCCAGTGGTTTTCTTTACTGACTATGGTTACATTACTGTGACAAGGGCTTTTCAAGAAAAAACATTCATCAGAGGAACTCATCCTCTGAGGCTTTCCACTACTCTGAGAAGACTCTTCCAAGTTGTTCTGCTTGACTTGACATACTTCTCTCATGGAATTTGCCATCTTGCTCTCTGCTGCAAAGACTGGTACAACATTTGTAGTTCCAGAAGTCAATGATTCTACATCTGCTGAGTAAGTTCCACTATGACTCACCTCTTTCTCTCTAATTGTAAAGAAATCTGAAGTACCTTCTAGCTCTGCACTCAAACTGTCCTGTTCTTTCTCTGCTCTCAAACACTGAATTTTGGATAAATGGACAGGAAAGTTGCTGAAATCCAGACTGCTAGATACCCCAGAACCAACTGGCAACAGCGTATCTGTTTCTTTGCCAGAACCTTGTGTCAAGGAAGCAGAGTCTTCCTCGAGGGAGGAGAAAGTTGGCCTGGGTTCTCTTATAGCCTCCAACACGGGATGGGACAGTTCAAGGAGGTACTTTTGCTGAAGGGCAGCCCAGTCCCTCTCGTGGGCACTGCCTACATGAGTGAATGAGGCAGCAGAGGCAGCCAAAACACTTGACACACTGGAGTTGTTGGATGCTTCAGAGTTGCCTTCCTGGGCTGTGTCAGGGATACCTCTGGCCTGGAAGATGCCAGCAACTCGTGGCTGAAGAAGCCTATAAGACCCCCAAAATGATAGCCTGGATGTATCAGAAGCAGGGGTTGTGTACACACCTCTTACACAGAAGGGCAGCTCAGTACCACCTTGGGGTAGTTTGGAGGTATAGGGCAGGACTATTTCTGTCCCTGATGGCTTTAGTTCTTCCATATTTTGCCCATGTCCAGGCCTCTCCCAACCATGGGGCTGAGATTCCTGGACATCAGGACTTGGACATAAAGAACCCACTATTCCTGAGGGGCTACTGGAATTTATCTTAGAGTCACAGGAAAACCAGGAATCCATGGACAACAGAGGACTCCCTCTTGAAACCTGCAGGCCTTGGAGCATGTTTGCCTGTTCAGAGGAGCTTGCCTCTACCTCTGACTCAGGTTGCTCACAGGGGGGTTGGGGCGGGGGACCAAGGTAAAATGAACTGCTCATTGGCAGGATGGCATCCAGCCTGGCTACTGTTCCATTGCTGATGGGACCAAGTCTACACATTGCCTCCTGTTCCACTATGGGCAGACTGGAGGTCTGTAGGTGCCAAAAAGTCTCTGTGGGCATCTCGTCAGCTGAACTGAAGAAACCCTCTTCTTGCTGTTCTTCCCTCAGCTCCTCCTTGGCATCAATCAGGCTATCCAGGGAAAAGCTCCTGTGAGTTTGGGTGAATAGTCCACTGTTTGAGGATGTGGTAAAATCCCTCACAGAGGCCATAACTCTGGTCCTGGGGTGGCCATGACCACTGGGGAGGTAACTGCTCCCTGGGTTGTCTGGTGGGCTTTCATACCCCTTCTCAGCCAGCGAGTCCTCAGATATTTGGCTGTAATCACTTTCAGAATTCTCTGGCTCTGGAAGACCCTGTTCCTTCCCCTGGGGGTCCTCTGGCTTCAGTGGCTCCATTAGGGCTTTGGCATAGACACAGGAGAGAGAATCCACTGAGTACCTGCTATTTGTATCAGATAAGTCCCCATTTCTATCTCTTATATGATCAAATCTTGGGCTGGAATCTGTGAGTGAGGATGTGGAATCTGGGTCTCCCACGTGGTACTGCCTCCTCAATGGGCTGCCATGAGGCAAACAAGAGGACTTTTTTACGATGTCTTTGACCAGCACCCTCTGCTGCCTTTTTGATGCCCTGCTTTGAGAAGGTGGTTTGGATTCCACCCAGAAAATCTTGGCTGCCTTTCCATGCCCAGATGCCTGTTTGGGTCCACAGGGATGTGAGGAACTGCAACAGGCTCCTTTAGCAGTCTTGTGGGTTCCAAGGTTCTCTTCTTTTTGCCACTCAGCTCGTGTGTGGTCAGAGTCTGCTAGTCCCCTACCCCACCTGATATAGGTGGAGGGAGTGAGTGCAACTGGCTTATCTCTTGGCTTTAGCTTGTTAACTGAATGATCCAGAGATGCTAAGCTCTGAGACACCATCCGACAGGGCTGCTTACCCGCTCTTTCCATTTCCTGGTTGCTGGCAGACTCAGAACTCACAGTGAGGCAGGTGCCTGAGACTGAGGCTCCTTTCCTTGCCAAGGCCCCCCTGGCAGTGCAGAGAGGCCCCCTGCCTGAAGAACAGTGGGCATTCTTAGTGAAGTGTCCTGTCCTTGGAGGGTAAGCAGCAGCCTGGGGGAAATACTCTTCTGATGGAATTTTCTCTGATATTTGGTCAGTAGGGTCAGGCATGGTGGAGGGATCCCGATTCAGGAAAATACTGTGGAGACAAGGAAAACCATTTCAGGAAAGTAATAGGTCTCTATTTTCTGCTCACAGAGGGAATGTGAAGTTCTGCTTAGTTTGCTCTAAAAAAGGTTGACTAGAACTAGGTCAATGTCACTGTTCTCTCTAGTCTTTGAGGTCAGAGAAAAGCTCTACAGGTACAAAAAGGAACTGTGGACTACAATCCTGGTATCAGAGAGGCCAGGTACACTCTGCTGTTCAATTTATTTATCTTATAAAAAGACTGAACTTAATCTGAATCTAATTATGATTTTAGGGAAAACTTCCACTTAATAGGCAGTATGAGGAGTAGAGAAACAATCTAAATGACACCACAAGGAATCAAACAGGCAAATCTATAAGTGGCATATTCTACAGAACTGATCCACTTTTAACAAATCAATGATAAGAAGAAATAAAAATGAAACAAAAGTATTATTAAAAGGAACTGAAAAAATATAACCACACACAGTGTGTGAATCCTACTTGGATCTTAATTTGAACAACTGTAAATAGGTATTTCTGAGGCAATCAGAGAAATCTGATATGGCCTAGGTTTTAGATTATAGTGAATAACTGATCTTAATTTTGTTAGGTGAATAGTGACAATGTGTGATATGGCCTAGGTTTTAGATTATAGTGAATAACTGATCTTAATTTTGTTAGGTGAATAGTGACAATGTGGCTGGTTATAAGTCCTTATTTTTTTAGAAGTGTATACTTGATACAGGATTGAAATTACATGATATCTGGGAGTTGCTTTAAAAATACTTCATCATAAAAAGGAAGGAAAAGAGATTAAAGTAAGCATGGTAAATCTTTGTAACTGCTGAATGTGGGAGCTAGCCATACTATTCTCTCAACTTAGTTTATGTTTGAAAAATTTTAATAAAAAATTTTTTTAAAAGCCTGCCTCGTAGAGAGGTAAGCGAACAGAACCAGCAGACATGATCTACATACTATTAGCAAGGCCCTGGGGTAGGCCTAGAGGATATAAAGAAGCAGACACAGTCCCCTGCTTCATCCTCACCTTGACTAAATGCGAGGAGTAAAGGAGAAAAAAACACAAGGATGATCCCAATTGGACCAAGGTCAAAAGGAACACTGGTTCCATTACTCACTCACCAGTTGGAAGGTAGAGTCAGGAAGCTCACATAAGGTGTCAGGACAAGCAGGAGGGAGAGACAGGAAGAGTGTGGGAACCACATCAGGCATGAGGAGGGATGAGATGGAGGTGGTGACAGAACAAACACAAGGAAATGTATGTGGATAGCCAGGATCTAAAGAGCAGGTGAAAAATGAGGTTGAGAGTCTCACTTGGAAATTACCAAAGCAGCAAGGGTTGCCACTCAGAATGGGAGAAGGTAAAAGCCTGAGTCTTAGAAGATCTCACCTACAGAGAAAGAAGAGGGAAAAAGTGGTCAGGAAGAGAGGAGTAAGCAAATCTTTCCATTTCACATATTGAGAAACTGAAGCTCTGGGAAGTAAAGAACACTGCCTGGGCAAGAAGGCCGTAAACCTCAATGATTCCAGGTGACCACCGCTGGCTGTACCTGTGTAGCTGGGGAAAGTACCAGCTGCAGAGCCCTCGGAGGCTCAAAGAACTGCAACCTGGTAGTCGGCTTCTATGTTGAGGTCCTGGGAGCATGGCATCAGTGCTGGGTACCCAGTATGGGGGCTTTTGGGTGCGGTCATCCTGGAGCCAACACGATGCTTTGGATGGCTCCAGTCCCTTCTGGGACTCCAGTAGCCTCTGCTTCTTGATTCTCTCTAGCTGGAAGGAGGCCTTTCTTCGCCGGATGTCCCGCTGTGCCACCCGAAGGGTGTTCCTGCACCCAAGCCACAGTCTCACTTCCCTCTTCTGGCTTCGGACCAGTGAGGATAGCTGAGTCTCAGAATCTGTCTGAAGCCAAGCACCAGATGGCACACAGGCCTTGAGTTCTTTCTCTGCTACGTGGTCTTGCTGCTGCAAACCGGTCAGCCAGATCTCATCTCCGAGCAGCCACTGCTGGTCTGGGAACCAAAGACACCCTGAGAGAAGGTCAGCACCTCCCTCCCTGCCCCTGTGGTCTCGATTCAGACATCTCTGGCTGTGGTTGGACATGAATGGAGGGGAAGTGCTGGCCAGAGGTGATATGGTAGGATGAAAGCTACTGGGCCTCCTTACCACAGGGCTAGAGAAGGAAGCCCCCAGGCCTTCTTAGCACATGCTGGGGCAGGCAGCAAAGCATGGATAAATATGCACATGAAGAGAGAGCAGAGGGTCCATCACTCTGAGGGGCAATAAGGAAGGTAACTTCCCCTTATTCTTGCTTCCAGCCCCTTATAAGAACCTCTGGTTTCTAAAAGAGGGGAAAGAACACCTAATACCAAAGATTCTATCATATCACAAAGAAAACAAAGGAGAGAATATAGAGGGATATGGAAGCATGAAGATGAGATGAGAAAGTGAAGCAGACACGGTGAGCACTGGGCACCTACTGTCTTTAATTTGCCGGCTGATGTGCGCCTGGTCCAACTCCAGATCCTGTTTGGCTCTAATCTGTCCCGCTAGGATTCGCTGCCTCAAATCCCCCACGTAGTGCTGCTGCTGAATCTGGGCCCTGTGGGGCGCCTCTCCAGCCCTCAGTGGCTGGTGGTCCTCGTCACTCTGCTCTTCCAGCACTCTCCTATCACAGAGGGGCTGGGGTTACCCAAGGGAAATGCAAACCCAGTTCAGGACAAACCGGTGGAAGTCTTAAGCCTTTCTGAGAGCCCCAAATTCAATAGGGCAGAGAGGGCTTTCAAATTCTGGCAACTTGGGACACATAAGCATGCTGTCACAGGCAGCTCATGATGTCACAGTATGGGAGGGGAGAACTGTCCCTAGACTAGCATATTCTTAGACTGTGAGTTTACCAGAAACACAGGTTCATTCTGGTTAAGGAAAATGACCAGAGAGGAAGAAAAGCAGCTTTAAAAAACACAAACATTTTAGCTAAATCAAGAAGCATTGTCCTCTATAAAGTAAAAAGGAATCTGCTTAAAACCTGCTGGAAACAGAGTACAGCAGAAGCTCCAACAAACATTAGGTAGTGGAAACTCCTACATATTCAGACATTATGATTGCATCTCCATTTTCTGAAACAGAAATCTTCTGTGACCTGGGAGTAGAAGACAGTTAATCTAGAGGAGAGAGAATTTGTGTGTGTAGCAGAAGAACCCAAGGAGAGCTGGTCTCCACTAGAGGGCAGTTCTCAGTGAATGAGCCCAACAATAGGGTTCAAGAGTTTTAGACGCTACCATAACTTTTAGAGATATACATGAAATACTTACTGGTGAAACTGTCTGGGATCTATTTAGATCCAGGTTAGAGAGAACAGGGGAGAGTGGAAAGGGAGTGGGGATATAAATGAAACAAGATTAGCTATGACTTGATCACTGGTTGTATATTTGGAATTATCCATAACACAAAATTTAAAAAGAACTCTAGATTGCAGTCATGCTTTATTCTACCATCAGGTTCTTGTGCGGCCATGGATGAATTAGAGCCATCCTCTGAAGCCTGATAGCTTCTACCTGCATGGCTTTTCCTTTGGTCACACATGGCCTCCTATGCAAGGACCTCACAGCAGGGTCTCTCTATCCCTGTCATTCAGGTTCCTAAAGGAGGCAACTGCATGGGCATTCCAGGATGGCAGGAGTAGGAAGTGGCTGGAGAGATTGGGAGCTGCCAAGGGCTAATAAAAAAAAGCTCCAGTCTGCCTTCCTTTAGCCCGCATTCCAGTCCCAAGATCCCATGACTCTTTAAGTCCCACTTAATAACTTGACACTAGATAGTCTGAACAGTAGTACTCTAGGGGGTTCATCTGGCTTAAGTTTACTACTTTACAAAGGCAGAATGAAATCACAGAGGGTGTATCAAAGCAGAGGTCCATAAACTATAGCCTATGGACCAAATGTGGTTCACTGTCTGTTTTTGTAAATAAAGTGTTATTGAACACTCATTTACTTATGTATTATCCAGGCTGCTCGAGTAGCTACAGCAAAGACTGTATAGCCCACAAATCCTAAAATACTATCTGGTCCTTTACAGAAAGTTTGCTGCCTCTGTCTTAAAGGAAAGGATGATTTCTTTATGCAACCTTAAGAGGAGAATGAAGGATGAATGGGGAGGTTGGAGAGTGTGGGTAAGAGGTGACACAATAGCAATCTCTTCCATTGGAAGGCTATGAGGTGCCTCAACCTACAATGGGTCCAAGGACTTAGGCCCAGATACTTTAGCGAGTATGATCTGGGGAAGACTGACGCTGACTGCTATGAGCAAAAGGCAAAATACACACACTGGAACATACCAGAAAGAGGGAAAGCACCCTCTGTCACATGTGAGGCAAAAGGCTAGGGACAGCAATTAGAACAGAAACTCAGTTAACACCACACAGATAGAAAAAGCCATTAATAGGAAACTCTATATACATATATATATAGTTTGCATTGCTACTCCAAATTTTGTCTGACCACAGATATGGCTGAATTACAAACATGACTGTCAAAGGGTCTTAGACAAACCAAGCTAAAGCCCAGACCATCAGATGCAAAGAGCAAGAAGGGTATCTGTATTAATTCCCAGAGAGAATTCACAGCTTCCTTCTCTCCCTGTCTCCCAACCCTCAGATTCACAATTTGCTTCTCCACAGGAGAGGATTCCCTCTACTCTTACCCCAGCAGCTAGCCAGTTTCTGCAGATCCAATGCAGCTTCTTGAACAGTACCAAGATCTGCACGGGGAAGCTGTCTGGGATGATCACGATAGACCCAGCACATTCACCTGAGATGCCACATGCCATCAGACTGAAAAATGGCTCCTCTGCTAAACACATCATTCATCTCCCAGAAAGCAAGTGGAAAAAAAATACCAACCTTATGTTACATATCTGGGTAGATTACTACTGGCAAGTCTTCAGTTACCTGCCAGCCAAGGACCTCTGTCTCTATCAGATGACTACCTTTCATCTTGGGTGACTCCAGCATCTCCCCACTGCTGCTTGGTCACCTGCTTGCCAGGACTCCATCATGCCCTCCCCTACTCTCTCTCCTGGCCCTCCCAGCTGCTTCAAGGTCTGACAGCTTCTGCAGCAATGTGAACTCACTAAGGCAGCAGTGGCAGCAGCAACAGGGTCTCCTAGGCTCTAAGTGCTTAAGGTTAAGCCCCCAAAATTCCAAAGGGGAAAATGCAAAAAATTGGTTTTCAAGGACAAACTCCTCTCTGGTCTAGATCACTGCTGCAAAGGGAAAAAAAGAGGCAGGCTGTCCAATTCCTTTGGCTCTGGAGTTAGCTCTAGCTTTGCAGATTCCCTATGAGTGCTCCTTCACAGAGAAAAATGAGGGAAGAAAATTCTAGGCAAGGGGAGGCTTCAAAACTAACTCCACCAGAGCAGATGAGACTCTCATGGAGACACAATCACAAACCCAGTCTGGGAGCCCAGGTGACAATATGGAGATTTCTCCTCTCTCACGGGTTCCTTCCCCAGTCCCTCTGCCCATCACAGGCTTGAGCCCCATACCACTTCCCTTCCAGCAAGGGCTGGCACACAGATGCTAGCTATGGTGGCGGTAGCTACGTAGGACCAGCCCAGCCAACAGGCTCCTGGAGCTAGTGCTGAAGAGTGGAGGCAGGGAGTTGGAGAGGCCTTGATTCTCCAATCCCTCTCTGAATGAAAGGGTGCATTCTTGGTGTTACTGAAAGGTCACGTCAGTGCCCATGGGGCTAGAGAGCCCAAGAAGACCTAAAGAGAGCTGGAAAAGACCAGTGTTCTCTGGGGTGGATAGCCCAGCTGGGACAAGGTGGGAGGCATGAAAATCAAAAGGAGGTTGTGTGCCTGGGCAGCTTGGCACACAGGCCTCCAGCGGCAGGGCTGGCAGTGTCAAGTAGAGGGAAAAGCACTCCATGTGTACTTGCTTTTTCAGCCCCTATCACAAGGATTTCCTGGTAGTATCTTTACTTGGACTTTATTTTTACTTTACTTAGAAGTGAACAAACAGACTCAGAGACTCAATAACTTGCCTAAGGCCACACACAGCTTTTACTTCAGAAACTCATGATGTAAGCAGCTTTATCTAACTCCGGTGCAACTCTTCAGTATCACAGCTCATTAAGTTGCAGAGTTGTTCTCCATATACCTGTGAACTCTAGGAAAGAGCTCCTATGTGTCTTCCCATCAAACACCTGCCCTGAGACGAGGCCTTCTTTCATGACTACACTCTAACAAAACAAAAGCTCCGGCTGCCCCTTAGTCTGCCTTGTCCTTGATACGCTCCACTTGTATCATCTCTCCCAGTTTCCCTATCACCCCACAGAGGCCTCAGTCATAAACCACTGGGGCCATTCTGCCTTAGACCCTGCCTCATCCTTTGGTCCTTAGTAGCCTGCATGTGAGGAACTTGCTGTTGATGCTCCCTCCATCATAGCACCTCTAATCCTACAGCCAATACCCCTCACCACTAAGGTCAGACCCAAGACTGCCGTCAGTTGCCAAAAAATGCTCCTGGCCTAAGAAAAGAGCAGCTAGATCCCTCTGAAGGAAAGGGCCATTATAACCCTCCCAGAGCCCCATGCTCATGGTGCTAGGCAGCCTCCCACCACCAGTGGTTTCACAGACCCTGAGTCTCCTGCTGACATTTTCTACAGAATGTCCCCAAGTCAGAGGCTGCTTTGACTTACATGAGGGACACCACTGTTCCCAGTATCAGACCTATGAGACATAGATCTGGGAGGGCATTCTATGTAGAAATGGATCCAGAATGACTATGAAGAAAAGTAGTTGCCACCAATCACATATATAACTTTGACTCCATGCTTCTGTGGTCACAATGCAGGTGAAGTGGGTATGAAAGGGCAGAACTTCAAGATATTTGCATATTGTTCCTGGAGTTTCTGACCTCTTATGTGTAGTTCAGGACCACTGGCATCAAGAGGAAAAAAAAAAAGATTCAGTCCCACATTATCTTTAAAAATTTGGAGGAAGCCAATGGTCCTGGAAGTTGACACACCCTGTGAGACCACATACAGACAGTCTAGAATTTAAAGGGGAATATAGGGAGGTAAGCTCAGAAGCAATTTCAAAGGTATGTAAGATCATGTCACATTCAAATCTTGACAGAGGCAAGTGGTCATAGGAAACATCCAGTGATATACTCCTTTCAGTGATGAAGACAGTTGCAATACTGAAGAGGAAATGCATGAGGGCCAAGACTGCTTCCCTAACAACTACAAGCTACACAGCTAGCTCAAGATCTCTCAAACACTTGCACCGGCCTCATTCAGAGCTTTTCTGCTACACTCACCTCCCCTACCCCACTACTCCATGTTGTAATGAACAAAGAAGTAAGAACAATAGGTACCACAGCAAAATGAGCACATGTTTTTCACCTTTTCTTCCAAAGCAAAGGGCTAATACCCAACCGGGAGGTAGTGACCTCTCCATCCAAGTCCAACCATTCCAAAGAGCCACTGCCACCGACAGCCTCTCCAACCTAGGAATGAAGAAGAAAAGCAGCGAGATTGCTGTCATCATCTCTACTCCAAGAGGACCAAAGCTCAAACTTGTCCCTCAAAAAGGAGAACCAGGGGGCAGCCCAGGTGGCTCAGTGGTTCACCGCCTTCAGTCCAGGGTGTGATCCTGGAGACCCGGGATCGAGTCTCACGTCGGGCTCCCTGCATGGAGCCTGCTTCTCTCTCTCCCTCTCTCTCTCTCTGTGTCTCTCATGAATAAATAAATAAAATCTTAAAAAAAAAAAAAAAAAGGAGAACCAGGGAGGCTGGTAGCCACCTTGAAAACATAGCACACTAACCTGCCTTCTCTGCCGCAGGACAGCGGCCTCTGCTGGGTGGTTAAATCGGAACTTCTGCGCTTTCCCCAGGGTTATGACTGCTCCTGTGGCAAAGACAGATGAGAATTCATCAACAGCTCACATTTTTTATGTTGTTTTTAAAAATATTTATATATATATATTTATACATACATATTATTACTTACTTATTTTCTTTCTGTCTATTTATTTATTTGACAGAGAGAGAGAGCCAGAGAGCACAAGCAAGGGAAGAGCAGAGAGGGAGGGAGAAACAGACTCCCTGCTGAGCAGGGAGCCTGACCCAGGGCTTGATCTCAGAACCCTGGGATCATGACCTTAGCCTAAGGCAGATGCTTAACTGTCTGAGGCACCCAGGCACCCCCATAGCTCACGTTTTGAGTACATACCATGTGCAGAGCACCTTTCTGGGAGACAAAATCCTGCCCTCAACAAGTTGATAAATTAGGTAAGAGTAATTGGTTATTGCACAGTGTATGTACTGAATTAACAAAATGAACAGGAGTTCCACTACTCCAAGGGAAAGCAAAATGGATTCCCTGTGGAATAGTGAGGGAATGTTTCATGGAAGAGTAGGAATCTAAGCTCAGCCTTAGAGGAGAGACAGAATTTGAATAGATCAACAAGAGTAGTAATAGTAATAATGATAATAAGTATTTACTAGGTGCCAAGGACACTGTGAAGATCACATGAACTAACTCATTCAATCCTCACAACAAACCTCTTACTGCTCTTTTACAGATGAGAAAACTGAGGTTCAGGGACTCCCCCAAGGACACAGAGGTAACAAACATAGGTACAAATTTCAGAGAATCATTCTTTACCCTGGGACCCTGGAATTGGGGCTTCCTTGTTTATGGGAAGAGAGTGGTATTAGGAAATCTTCAGATCTCTGGGTGCCCCATCTTTTTTTTTTAATTTTTATTTATTTATGATAGTCACACACAGAGAGAGAGAGAAAGGCAGAGACACAGGCAGAGGGAGAAGCAGGGTCCATGCATTGGTAGCCCGACGTGGGATTCGATCCCGGGTCTCCAGGATCGTGCCCTGGGCCAAAGGCAGGCGCTAAACCACTGCGCCACCCAGGGATCCCCATGGGTGTCCCATCTTTAAAGCCTGCTCCACTAAGCTCTCTGGGTTTGGCCCATGAGAATGGAGTGAGTCCATCACTCATTCTGGCAAAAATAGGGCTACAAGTAGTCTTACCTTGGGTGAGACGACAGGAGGCAGTGACCTCCCGGCCATTGACTGTGCAGCGGGCCCCGCGGGCAGGCCGCAAAATGACTACCCCACAGGCACTGGTGATAGTGCAGTGATCTCTCTCAATCCATTGCCCCTGCAGGACTACACAAGAGATGGAGGTTAATGGGGTGGGGAGACAACCAGAGAAACACCCTTTCTATGAGATCAGAATCCACTCTGGAAGATCTTACATTATGACAAGAGAGAAGAGCCACGACCTGAAACCACCCAGACCTGGATCCTCCCACCATGTGGGTCTCCTCCTATCATGTCTCTGACGCACACCCACATCATAGCAGCAAAAGAGGAACAGCCTCTTGATCTTCAAAGATTCCTTCCTCCCAGAGCATCATCATGTTCCTCTTAAGAGACTGGTTAGGCATGAGTACCTGCCAGTGTCAGACTCAAATATTCTATCACTTACCAATATCCTGTTCCTGTTCTGAATCAATCCTTCCTATTTTTGTTGTCCCCTCCTAAAGGGAGAAACAAAGCCCTTTTAACAAGAATAAAAAGGGACACAGCCTACCCCCAAAGCAGAGTCCACCGGCTGGAGTGTTATCGCTGTCTCCCCACACCCACTCGGGCATTTTCCATACCACCTCTCAGCTTTGGTCCAGGTTGTTCTGACTGCTCTGCCCACTCACTGCAGCCTAGGAAGCCCCTGAGAAGGCAGGGGCAGACAATATGTAAGAAAACAGAACCAGCTCTTTGCAAAGCCAACAAGTGCTGGCAAGTTCCTTTCTGTCCCAAAGCCTGATGTTAGGGAATTAGCTATGGCCACTGGCCAGAGATTTTCTAGTCTGAGGAAGTGGGCACATAGGCAGAATTTTCCTCCAGGGACTAAGGTTGGTGTAATCCAAGTTTGGTCCATTTAGTCTCAAAGAGACACACATTCTATGAAGATGCATGGAAGCACAGGATTTTTACCTTCTTGGTCCATAGAAATTCGATAGATACCATGTTCTAAGAAGAATAAAGCACAACTAGGAGAAAAGCATATCTAGAATCAAAAAGGACTGGAAGAAAGTATAAGAGAGGAGGGGAAAATGGAGTTAGCATAAATGAATTACTGGGTAAGTAGAGGACAGGGCCTCTTGGTCCTTGGATTATGGCAATTCTTTTAAGAACGCATAGCTCTGTTTGGGGAAGGCAGCAACATGACAATAGAGATGCTGAGTTTAGATACATATTTATCATGCATTAAATAGCCATCCACTATGTCCCAGGAATTATGCTGAGTACTTGATAAACATCTCTTATTTAATCCTTAAACAACCTAAAATATAGTTATTATCCCCCTTTTATATATGAAGAATCTGAAACTGATGGGCAGGGAACCCACATACTAAATAGGAGAGTCATGGCTTGAATTGAGGTCTCTCTGGGCCTGAGCCCAAGCTTGTTTAATCTCACCATACTACTTCTCCCTAGTAGCTGATGGCTTTGAAGTAACCAGAGTGTTCCCCGCTAGGTTTCACTGTTAGCAGTCAGAAAGGGGAAGCCCTTGCAGCTCCCTTAAAATAGCTGGTGACAAGGCAGGCTCCTGGAAGTAATGAATGAGACTCTGGCCTTACTGGGTTTGCACAGAGAGGCAAAGCCTAGCCTTTCCTGCTCAGCCACTGAGGACCACACAAACAAATGGATGCTGGCCTCTACAAACACCACCAAACAAAACTGAGGAAAAGGAGTTAAGACTCCTCCTGCCAGTTCAGGGTCAGCCCTGATAATGAAATGCATTCCTTACAAAAAGATAAGGTCACCGCATATCACAACTTCTACATCTAAGGGCATAAATCACCACAAAACACAGTGGCATCTCATTTAACATGGGTTTAGTCGATGCCTGTGCGTGCTGTCCCCTCTGCTTACTTATGCAGGGAGAGTTAGCAGCACAGGGCAATTAGGAGAATGAAGTCCAGGATACTGGAAACCTGTTGTT
This sequence comes from Nyctereutes procyonoides, assembly GCF_905146905.1. Lineage (NCBI taxonomy): Eukaryota > Metazoa > Chordata > Mammalia > Carnivora > Canidae > Nyctereutes > Nyctereutes procyonoides. Next base: position 9,198,677 of record NW_026575031.1, on the reverse strand, counting down.
CCGCCCACCTTTCCTCTGTCATCTTCCCACCCAAGCTACTTCTCCAGGTGATCCAAGGGAAAAAAGCTTCCTGGGTATTGTTAGGGATTAGTTCCAGGTCTATAATCAAGAGAGCAATGCAAACAAAAAACACAGAGATTCTTGAGTAATTACTGCCATACTATTACCCAAACCATGAACTAAACAAAAAGTGAGAAAAAGGGTATATATAAATCCCGCAGAAATGCCAGGATTAGAACTAGACTGAACCCTCATCCCTCAGGTTCACTGGAAATGCATTAAGGAGGGGGCACTACCCTCAGAACACATGGGCCCCGTAATGAAAACCAGCACTCCTACATTTCAGATGAGGCCTGCACTCATCTCATCTCTGATTCTATCTCAGCCCCGTCCTTTAGCCACCCTGAGCTCTACCACTGGACTTCTAGCTTCATCTGCTTGCTCTGCACCCAATCAACACAGCAGATTAGTTCTACTCAAATATTAACCATTTTAATCCACCTGGTCTCTTCCAGACCTCCAACTTCTCTTTGTGGTTCTGACTAATGGAAGGATTTGACAGATAGCCTTTGATATTTAGATCTGTTATTTAGGTAACAGACACTTCTGCCCAAGGCATTTTCACTGAGCTAATTTATACTCACTTTGTTAAACATAAGCTACTTTAACTTTCTGAGAGGCTCAGTCTCCGACAGCTTCCCAGAGGGCTTATCCTAAGATGAGCTTTGCTAATATCTCACTACCATGTGCACTGCAGCATTAGGAGCCAGATTTCTCCAGGGATAGGAGCAGCATTATGTATTCCCCATAAACTGTTCCTTTCAAATGGCAGCTGGGGACAATCAGGAGAATGAAGATTGGATTTTCAGTGAACCTAGGGATTTTGGTCATATAAAGTATGTTCTGCCATCCACAGGGCCTGTCCTTCTATTGGAAGACATTTTTGATGAGGACAGGATATGACTTACCTACTACTGGGGACTAACTCTCAAAATGCTTCATTTAGAAATGAGGACCTGGCTCTATGTGACAAAGAACCCTGCAATCCAGGTCCTTCTTGGAAGGCAGAAGCTTCATTCCATTGTTCTTGGACAGCTGCATATTGTGCCCTGCCCCACCCTGCTGGTCCACCAGCCCCCTGGGCTCTCATGCTTTCTTTAAGCTTTCTGCATCTACCTTTATTCTCCTCTCTTCTTTCCCTGGTAAACCTAGTAAGGGAGAAGCAGAAGGTGCACTTTTTGCTGACTTGAGAGTTGAAGAATGGGAAGGTATTAGAAGGAAACTTTCAGATCTTTGATCCCCTCTTTAGCTTTTAAAAGCCATATGTGAGCAGCCTGAATGTACAGAGCTCGGGAATGTCCGTGGTATTTCAAGGTTAGGATTTCACCTCCATGCCTGCACTCCTGTGCTTTAGAAAGCCAGAAAAGGAATATAAGAAGTATTATTCTTACTTTAAAATGAGATTAAACCACAGAGAACAAAAGTAAGTTATATAAGAGCAACAGTAGCAGCCACAGAAAAACAAATAATTGTTCTGATACGTCTTCTACTCTAATCACACAAAAGCAAATGAATCATGATTGGCTGGCTAGCCCAGTTTCCTGAAGGCAAACCTGAGGGCAGTTCTGTGACATCTGGCTCAATTCACAGATGCCTGGTCACTGTCCTTGGCTTCTCCCTCGGTGACCTCTGGGGCCAGTGGCTCAGGAAAAGAGGGAATGCACCAGCCTGCTCACCTTGAGGTGATAGAGCACGACACCTGTGCTAAGTACATCGTCCTCCAAGGCCATTAGGTGTGGCAGGCTGGAGTCAATGACTACCCCAGCCCTCCTCCTGTTGATGTCCACTCTGTAATTCTCCACAAGGGCCTTCCACTCATTCCACTTCTGGGTCCAGTCTTTAGTCAGATGGTCTATCTACAGAGATAGAGGAGGCGGTTTCAGACACCCCGCAGGTAGAGCAAAATTAAGGTCAGAAGTCATCCCAGCCTGATTGCTCATGGCATTCCTTCCTGCCTTTCCTCACTGTTATTATTCAAAGCTCCACAGAGGCCCTTGCGCCTCCTCTCTGAGTTGTGTTTTCTAACATCTCTTCAATAAGCGTTACTTTTATAAATAGCAACTCCCTCAGTGTTATTTTTAAAGTTTTCTGCAACAAGCACGTATTGTTTCTGTAACTTGAAAAAAAATCCCATATATGTTACTTTCATTAATTGATGTGTTAGTCATAGGTCTATGTTTATAATTTCCCTTTCCCTATTCCTCTTCCATATGATACATACTAGGGATCTTTTTATGAGCCAACACTTCTTTCCCAAGGTGCAGAACCTCAAATCCTAATATAAGCTTGTATGGGGCTCAAAGATATACAAAGCACCAAGATGAATCTCCTCAGATAAAACAAAGACTGTAAGAAACTGGTCTGAAGGAACATGTAGTAACAACAATAAAATACTGAGGCTTACTATATATCAGGAACAGAGTTTTAAAAATATGTAGGGGTCTGTATCTCTCATGAATAAATAAAATCCTTTAAAAAAACGGTATGTAGGGGCACCTGGGTGGCTCAGTGGGTTAAGCATCTGACTTGATTTCATCTCAAGTCATGATCTCAGGGTTATAAGACTGGGTTCCACATTGGGCTCTGCACTAGATGTGGAGCCTGCTTAAGAATCTCTGGGATGCTTGGGTGGCTCAGTGGTCGAACATCTGCCTTTGGCTTGGGGTGTGATCCCACAGTCCTAGGATGGAGTTCCACATAGGGCTCCCTGCATAGAGCTTGCTTCTCCCTCTGCCTGTGTCTCTGCCTCTTCCTCTGTGTGTCTCTCATGAATAAATAAAATCTTTAAAAAAAAAAAACCTCTCTCCCTCTCCCTCTATCCACTTCCCTCTCTAAATATATATATATATATATATATATATATATATATATATATATATAATATATAATATAATATAGCAAGTTAGAGGCCTTAAGCTAAGGCCACCTGGGGAACGTGAATGAACAGTGTTGAATGCAAGGTGGTTTTTTTCTTCTTTTGGTGGGAATTTCCTAGGCAGGGAAGTTATTCTGGGAATGGAAGAACTGAGGAAGCCCAAGAAAAGGACCTGGGTCCAGTTAAGTACTTTTCTCAGAAAATGGATACTTGAGAAAAAACTAAGTATGCCAAGTTCAGGCACAAGTATTTTACCCCAGAAATGTTACTTTTAATGTTATAATCATTGAATTGAAGTCTGCAAAGAATAAGACTACAGGGTACCCATGGATTAGGACCTAGCAAAGGTGAGCAGCAAGGCACTCTGGCTTACAGTTTAGCCTGCCTGGCTCAGCTACCTGGAGGTACCACTGAACACACTTCCCCTTCTGGCTGGTTTTCATCACATACTCCTATGCTGCCTAAGGTCATCAGGCCAGCAAGTGGCAGATTCAAGACAAGGTCTGCCAAAATATATAAAACTGCTAATGAGCGTGAATGATTTTGACTCTGTACTTCATCTTTTATGTATATAGGTGTGATATATTCTGAACCAAAAATTAGAACATATATTTAAATATAGAATTTTTGAGAAATGTCTGGATGTGTGATGTAGTCTTAAAGTTTAGTTTGGGTAACAAAATATTGACATAGCCAGGATACTTTATAATGTATACAGATGATGCAACAGAATACTGGGAATTGGGATATGTGGTTGTCATATCTAAATCTAACTTGTCACACAATAATGCTTGGCATTGCTTCCTTATAAATGTCTCCAGGAATCATCATTTAATCTAACCTCTCCAAATGTCTATCCTTACCCTCATGGGGTCACAAAATTACTCTCTCTCCTGGTTTTCTCTCTGCTTCCAATCTTCCTTCCCTTCAATTCATCCTACCCACAACTTTCATATTAATTTCCCAATATACGCCTTTATTATGTCACCAATCTGGTTCAAGAAACCATGAGTAATATTGTGAATGTCAAGTTCAAACCTTCTAAACTGGCCCTAACCTTACCTTCACTAAACTCTACCATGAGCATGTATTCTAGTCAGCTCAGTCCTCCTCATACTGTGTGCTTTCACATGGCTTCCCACACCAGTTTATCCTTCCAGTTCCATGGCTCTGCTGATATTATCCCACCCTCACCCAAAATGTCTTACCCCTTTCTTCCTATCTAACACACTCTACTGATCTTTCAAGGTCTAGTTCAAGTTCTCTATCCTCCAGCTTCAGCACTGTGATACCTGCACTGAAAATTCTAAGCCATAATGATTTCTCCCTTCCCTAAGCTCTCTTCATATAACGCATATAGTTCACTACATTTAACCATTCCCTAAATGTGTTTCCAACTCAACTGCAAGCCACCTGAAAGAATGAACTTCTTTGTTTCTTTTGAAGCATCACGCTGAGCACCTATTTAGTGCTCAATGAATACATGTCAGTCAATTGATTTACTGACTGGAAAACACTTTTTATTTTCTAGGCTACACTCCCTATCCAGAGGGAGTTATCATGAACCCCTAAGAGAACAAAACAAAGAAAGCCAGTCACCAGCCCCTAGGGCAAACTCATTACCCACTCAAAGCTCAATGAAGACAAAATCTCTAGACTAAACAGAACCTGTGCCCTGACAAGGAAACAGACCTGACTCAGGAATAATGAATGGAAGGACACCTGGGTGGCTCAGTGGTTAAGTTTGGTTTGCCTTTGGCTCAGGGCATGATCCTGGTCCTGGGATCAAGTCCCCACTGGGCCCCCTGTGAGGAGCCTGCTTCTCTCTATGCCTGTGTCTATGCCTCTCTCTCTGTATCTTTCATGAATAAATAAAATCTAAAAAAAAAAAAAAAAAAAAAAAGGAATAATGGAGGGAGATGAGACCTACTATCAGGGTGATGTAAAGCTTAACTGTGTCCACCCAATATACCCACCTTCAATTCATTTTGGAGAACCAGTTCTTTCAGATTCTCATCTTTTTCCTCATTCAGTGGATTGAAGTTTCTCTGCACAAAGAGAAATATGTGCTTTGTGGGTCTCATCCTTACTCTTATGAAGGAAGACAGGGGCAGATAAAAAAGACTATGATTTAAATCAGAAACAATCAGAAGCTTAAATATTGGGGTTCACACTGGTACAAAGAAGGAAAACTCAAATTTTTCTGGAGGACCCCATTCCTTGAATCCACCTACACACAAAATAAGGGCCACTTAAGCAAATACCTTTTGGACAACAAAGAAAATATAGTGAGGATGCCCACCCCATCTGAAACTACTCCAATAATCAGAATAATCCATGTCCTGTCTTTGCTCCTGCCTCTGTTCCACAAGTGCCACTTAATCAAAAACACAGAATGCAGCAGGACTCAGATTCTATGCAGAAGAAAAGGAGGTTTGGGGTACAGAAAAGTTCTGATTGCCTGAATACCAGTTCGAAGTTCAGCAGCATGGCTTTTAGTCTTCTAATCTCCTCCCTGAGTTCTCTGATCAATTTTACATTTGCATCCTGAAACATAAAGAACTTGGTTTCACAAAGACTGATACTAGGCTTCAACCAGCTCTAAGATGCTATAGAGAATTAGTTTGGAAAAAGTGGTTTACCACTTTGGAGTAACTTGAGGCAGTCTTCTCAAAGTAAGGTCCCAGAATCACATCAACTTCACTTAAGAACTTGTTAGAAATGCAAATTATGCTCCCCCACCCTCTCAATACCTACCAAATCAGAAACTCTTGAGGGCTGGGGCTCAGCTGTGGTTTAACCAACCCTCCAAGTGGTGATTCTGATATACACTTAAGTATGAGAATTGCTGCACTTGAGCAGGAGGTTGACAGGTAACGCAAGTGCCAGTGCAAGTGTAGGTAGCAGATGCCGATCTTCCTGTAATAAAACTAAATTTATACCTACCTAAATACACTACCTTTTAATTTTAAAACAGTCCACAGACAGGCTATATAGGCTGGCCACCAGTTTGTGATCCCTGCCCTGAAACTTTTCATTGCAAAGCAGATAAGGAATTTTTAAAATTTTCTCATTATTACTCAACTTTTCAAAACTAATAAATTCCTTTTTTTTTAAACTAATAAATTCCAAAAAAAAACCTAATAAATTCCTTATATGCTTCTTGTAGCCCAAAACAGAGAAGTCGTTGCAGTTTGCACAGAAGAGAAATAAAATACAAGCATACGTCAATATAAATTCAAAACAAAAGCCGAGAACACAGAGACTTTTAAATAATCTTCCTTAGGGTGGCAGTGGTATACCACAGATCTTAAAAGGGATGTTCTCAGAGAAATATCTAAAATAAATTATTCAAAAAGGCAACTGAATGAAGTCAGTAGAGATATGAGAGAAGGGTATGACACCAAAAGAAAGAATTTCACTCTATTTTCATTTGGAGAGGTCATGCAAGTAGGGGTGAGGGTGAAGAGAAAGAGATCAATGAAAGAATAAAAGAACTTAGTGTAAACAATACCAGACCAAGACTCCCAAGTGAAAGTCTCACCTCATTTACCCGTGGCTTGTTGATGATGTGTTTGGCATTGGATGCATATCTTAGTGTGCTCATGGTCTCACTGTAGCTAGTGTGTGCAGGAGACACAGCTGAGGTAGAAGGAGAAAGTTAAAAACCATGCCAGCCCTTCCGACCCAGCCTGTAACCACTTGCCTTTATTGCTATTGTCCTGCTGTATTATGACACCCTTAATGAAATGGGTGGCCATGGCCCTTTCTCTGAGGTAGAATACCAGTCCTAACACAGAACCTGCTCCAGCCTCCCACTCACTGGCAACCATGATTGTTTTGGAGTTTCCTCCAAGACTGTCCTTCAGCAGCCAGGTCAACACGGAGTCCCGGTATGGGATGTAAGACTGCCTCCGGGAAGGCCCTGCTCCACTGCTGGTCCCTGAAGGAGAGCTAGGGATCCCACTGTCACCATCACTGGCTGCACTGTTGAGGCTTTGGCAGCTGCTGAATGCTTGAGAATTCTGGGCTTTAAAGACAACAAAATAATAAAAGTGTTAAGAAGAAAGGAATTGTGAAACACATGCATTAAAACAATGGTTGGGGAACATAAATGTAAATATCACACTTTGTAATCCCTCTCTGCATGATAGGATGCCGGTTTGAATCCTGACTTTGATTTTGGACTCAAGACAGACTATGTGAGCCACATGATTTTTCAGTCTCCCTTCTTGAAATGAGATGGGATGGGATAATGATCACAGTGTCCTCAACTGCAGACAAGTATCAATTTTCATGTCCTCATCAGAGGTAACTTTATAAAAAAGAACCTTGTAAATGTCTACCCTATTTCATAAAATTATTTTCCAAAGTCTCCCTCCCACTCTGATGATCCAGTTCATAAACAAAATACCTAAGGTGGAGATAACAATTCCCAGAGTCACAAGAGACTTGTTGATATTGGCTCCTTCGGTAATCCGGTCCTTACAATAACTGGGATCTGCTCTTTCACTAAAAAAAATCAATGAAAACAAAAATAAAAGAAAGAAGAAGACCCTGTCCTTATAATGCTGTTGAAAGACACTATTCATTATGTTGTACATTATGTAAAAAGCCCACAAGATAAATTCTTTTTAGAATTTAGTGCCCGAAAAAAGTATTATCATCTTGTAATGAACAGGCATTCCTCCACTTCTCAGGCAATAGAAATCAAATAATTCACTAATTTCATCTATTTATGGCCTTATGGTATCTGTCGATGTCTTGAATTCCTTTTTTAAGTCAATGGGAAATATTGAAAAGTCACACTTCCAAATGCCTGATAGTTTCTCCCAGACAGTATTTCATTTTTCCCCTCAAAATGCCAGAGTTGCAGCTGACAGAAACAACACTTAATTTTAAGGGAATGATGTACCATATTAATAATTTAGCAGTTTTTTTTTAATTTTTTATTTATTTATGATAGTCACAGAGAGAGAGAGAGAGAGAGAGAGAGGCAGAGACATAGGCAGAGGGAGAAGCAGGCTCCATGCACCGGGAGCCCGACGTGGGATTCGATCCGGGGTCTCCAGGATCACGCCCTGGGCCAAAGGCAGGCGCCAAACCGCTGCGCCACCCAGAGATCCCTAATTTAGCAGTTTTAAAATAAGAAAATTTGCTTTATCTCACCTCACACTTTTTTTGCAACATTATCCCTAAGACTTTCTTTCTGAATATACATGTGACTATAATTCATGCTTTCTTCTAATACTTAGAAGGTCATATCTTGTCCTCAATACCACAGTATTTTTCAAAACTTTCTTCCCCCTTTTTTCCCCCCAGTATTGCGTAGGGCTGCATAAAATCAATATTAAGACAGAGGAAAAAAAAAGTGTACTAACTCAGTTACTTCCACTTAGAGCAGTGGTTTTTGATCTTGACTATACACTGGAATTACCTGGGCAGCTTCAAAAAGTGATGCCTGCACTATCTCTGACATCACTATAAAGTGATTTATTTGATCAGAGGTGAAACCAAGGCACTGAGAATTTTTAAAGGCCCAGGTAATTTTAATAGGCAGCTAAGATTTAGAACCCCTAACACTGAAGATTTTTTCAGCCCCCGAAAATTATAATTTCTTAACATAGCATTCAAAAATTTGTTTCTTTAATAATTTTCTCAGGCTGACTGAAATGTGAAAAAGGATAGAACAAGTTTATTCCCTGTAAAATGGGCAAGAACAAGGTCATTGTCAAGGGATTAATTTCCCTTGGCTTTGAAATCCTAATTACCTGCCTGCTAGGTCCACAAGGTTGATCTTGCTAGCAATTTCAGATGGGATGTTGTTCTCCAGGACTGCCTAAGGTAGAAAATACATTTAAAGCTTGTCATTTGAACAGCATGATTTTTTCCCTTTAGACATCCTCCTAAACAAGCTGGTATTCTGGATTTTTAGCCAAATCACGCAAGAAATCTGTATTTGAATGTGCTCTGAATTAAATAAGCTCCCAAAGTCTGATAATCAGTAAGACCTGGGGTCTTACTTCATCAAAAATATGAGCAAGACTTCCACAGAGTTAAGTGGGCAATTCCCCAACAAAGTCTTATGAGTACAATTTTCAGAGGTACCAGAAATTTTAGTACAATTTAGCAGGCAAATGCTCAACTCCCCTTCTAGGGGCTGACTCTCATCTGTAGAGATCTACAGCAGGCCCCTGACTGGGGCCCCTGACTGGGTTTGTCTATCCTTAACTGGAGTCACAGTCTATTAACTTGCCAGGGCAAGCACTCTATGTTCTCTATTCAGGGGCATCCAGCCCTCAAGAGCAAAACTACTTTGCCTTTTTAAAAAAAAAAAAAACATTAAGGGTGGGGTTTTGTTATTTTATTTTAATGTTTAAATAAACCCCTATATGTACTGGCAGCCGATTTTTCACAAACTTGCAAAGGTAATCAGTGCAGATTGTGTAATCTTTCCAACAAATAGTGATAGGACAAGTGGATATCCGTATGTTAATCACCAAAATCCAGTTTTAAAACATTTCCAATAACCCCCCAAATTCTACCAAGTCAGTATGTAATCAATCTATTCCCATTCCTATGCCCAGGCTAAATTCTGCTAAATTCTTTTCCATAGATGTACCACTCACTTTACATTCCAACTGGTAATATAGTGGATGAGAACTCTAGCTTCTACATATAAGGCCATGACTTAGCATAATCACTCTTTTGAATTTTAGCTATTTTATTTTTTTAAAGATTTTATTTATTTTTAATTCATGAGAGACAGAGAGAGAGGCAGAGACACGGGCAGAGGGAGAAGCAGGCTTCATGCAGGGAACCTGATGTGGGACTCAATCCCGGGTCTTCAGGATCAGGCCCTGGGCTGAAGGTGGTGCTAAACCATTGAACCACCTGGGCTGCCCAAATTTTAGCTATTTTAAAAGGTGGATAGTGGTATCTTATTTGATTTTAACTTACAGTCTCTTAATGATTAATAATGTTTGCATTTTTTCAAGTGCTTAATTACCATCTGTGTATTTTCTTTAGTTAAGTGTTGGTTTAAAATTTTTTCCCACTGTTTTGAGTTGCTTTCTTACTTCTGAGTAAGACCTATATATTAGAGGTCTATATATTATCATGGATACAAATCCTTTATCAGATACGTTTTACAAATAAATTTTCCTATCTTTGTTTTTCTTTTTATTCTCTTCATAATGTCTTTCAAAGAAAAGTTTTAAATTTTGACCAACTGCAAATTTCAGTTTGTTCTTTTGTTCAATTTATGCTTTTGTGCCAGGTTAAAAAAAAAAAAAAAAACCTTTGCCTAGTTCAATACCACAAAGGTTCTCCAAAGTTATCTCCAAGTTTAATAGTTTCAGGCTTTACATTTATATCTATGATCTAGTTGGAGTTAACTTTTAGATAAAGTGCAAGGTATGGATCAAAGTTGTTTTGTTTGTGGCGGGGGTGGTGGTGGTGGTGTTTTTTGTTTTAACATACGGATATCCACTTGTCCTATCACTATTTGTTGGAAAGATTACACAATCTGCACTGATTACCTTTGCAAGTTTGTGAAAAATCGGTTGCCAGTATATATAGGGGTTTATTTTGGACTCCCTAGTGTTCCATGGATCTATTTGTCTATCTTAACATTAATGTCACACTGTCTTGATTAGCCTTTTATTTTTACCCTAAAAATAACTGTATTAGGAGAAATTCCAAACATACATAACAGTAGAAAAAATAGTATAATGAATCCTCAGGTACCTGTCACCTAGCTTCAACAATAATAACTTGTAGCCAGTCTCATTTTGCTTATACCCCCACTTACTTCACCTACCCACATTATTTTAAAACCAATTCATCACTAAAATTTCATCTGTAAATATTACAATATACATCTCTGAAGGATAAAGACCCTTAAAAACACAATCACAATCAGTATTCCTAGGACATTATCAACAATTCCTTACAGCATCAAATATCTAGTCACTGTTTCCTACTCAGTTTAAGTTTCTTTGAATCAGAATCCAACTAAAGTCCTACATAATGTAATTAATTGAGGTGTCTTTTTTTTAAGGTAGATAACTTTAAATTTGAATGTGCCATCATTTATTTTTTCCAGTTTTGAGATGTAACTGACAAATATCATTGTAAGTTTAAGATCTATAACTTAATGATTATATATATATATATATATATATATAATACCTATATAATATATATAGGATTACCACAATAAGTTAACATCCACCACTTCACACAATTATAAATTTTTTGCTTTTGTGGTAACTTTAAGATCTACTCTTCCAGCAACTTTCAAATATACAATACAGCATTGTTAACTCTAGTCATCAAATAGTACTTTATATCCCCATAACTTACTTACCTTATAATTGCATACTTTAGCTTTACATGGTATATGGTTTACCTGGGAGAAGAGTCTATGTGCACTTAAAAATGTATTCTGTAGATGTTAAGAGTTCTTCAAATGTCAGTTCATACTGGCTGATAATGTTCTATATTCTTCTATTTCCTTGCTAATTTCTGCCTAGTTGTTCTACCAACTACTGAAAGCAAAATACTGAAATCTCTATTATAACTGACTTGATTATTTCTCCTTTCAGTTCTATTATTTTCCTTCTTACATTTTGGACCTCTGCTGTTGGGAGCACATACGTTTATAACTGTTAGTTCTTTTTGATGTATGGATCCTTTATCACTATGAAATGTCCCTCTTTGTCTATAGTACATATTTGTCTTAAAAATTATTTTTTTGCCTGACATTAACATAATACTCTAACTCTTATGGTTACTATTTATATGGTATATATTTTTCTATCCCTTAACTTTCAATATACTTGTATCTTTGAATCTAAGGACCATTTCTTGGAGACAGTGTAGAGCTGAGTTTTGCTTTTATCCATTCATGCAACTTAATGTAATTATTGATGCATTCAGAATTGTACCTGTTTTTCTATTTATTTTCCATGTTTCATGTATTTTTTTGCACCGCTGTTCTTCCTTCACTGTCTTTTCTGTGTTAATTATTTTTAGTGTACCATTTTAATTTCTAATTTTTGAATTATATTTTTGAGTTACTTTCTTAGTGGTTGCTCTACAGATTACAATATGCATCACAACTCATCATGATCAATCTCAAAATACTAACATAATTCCTATAAACATAGAAACTTTACTCCAATACATCTTCTTTCCCTCTTCACTCCTTTGTGCTATTAGTACCATATGTGTAACAATGTGTATATATGTGATGTATGTAATATAGCACTATAATTATTCTTTTATACGATCTTACTTTTAATAAAATTGGGAGAAAACATAAGAATGTATTTATGTAGCTTTTTATATTAACCTACATATTTCCTATTCTCAGAACTTTTCACTCCTTCCTGTAGACTTAAGTTACTGATATTGCTTTCTCTCAGCCTGAAAAATTTCATTTGGTTTTCTTGTAAGATAGGCTTGCTAGCGATTAATTCTTTTTTTTTCTTTTTTATCTGGGGACTGTTCTTATTTTATCTTCACTTTGAAAGTTAATTTTTCTGCATATAGAATTCTTGGTTGATTTATTTCCTTTCAACACTCTGTCTTCTGGGGTCCAATGTTTGATGAAAAATTGGTCATTAATCATGTAATTGTTCTCTTGTACATAAGTCCGCTTTCTCTAGCTATATTCAAGATTTTCTTTATATTTTTCAACAATTTTACCATGAGGTATCTAGGTATGGATATTTTTATGTTTATTTTACTTTGAGTTCTTAAAATACTTGGATCTGTACACTAATGATTTTTAACAACTTTTGGAATTTTTTGGCCACTATTTTTCAAATTTTTCTTATGCCTATTTTCTCTTCTCTTTCTGGGATCCCCATTACACTTATATTATATTAACACATTTGCTGTGGTCCAACAGGTCTGTGAGGCTCTGTAATTTTTCTTTAATCTTTTTTTTTATTCATTCTTCTTGAAACTGGATGATTTCCATTTATCTATGTTCACATTAGCTAATTCTTCTGCCATCCTCATATCTGCTCAAGTCCCACTATTTTTTTTTGTTTCATTATTGCACAAATCAATTCCAGGACCCCCATTTTATAAAACAATGTTTATGATTTTATAAAAATTCCCTAGAGTCACTGGCATCATGTTTTCCTTTAATTCATTAAACATGGTTTCCTTCAGCTCCTTGAACATACTTACATTAGTTGCTTTGAAGTCTTTGTATGCTAAATCAAACATCTGGAGAACTGAGAATCAATTTCTACTGTTTTTTTTTTCCCCTCCACGACCATGGGTCATATTTTCTTATTGCCTTATGCATGTCTAATGATTTTTGGTTGAATATTAGACATTTTAGATAATATATTGTACCAACTCTGAATTCTGAATTTTTTCCTCTTGAGTGGTGGTTGTTGTTTGGTTTCTCTGGCCTAAAAATCTCAAAAATCTGCCTTCCTACCAATACTATAGTCAAAGTGGTCTCTTCATTTTTTTCCCTTTAGTCATTTTTTAATTCTAAGCTTGGCCTTCTGGGGCCGCCCTCTGCAGAGCTGAGTGTTCAGCAAAAGACTGGTCAGAAGTTATAATCAAACACCTCGAGCCAATAAGATCTCTATTCTCTGTTGATGGATCTACGTGTGGGCTTGGGAATGCAATAAAAGTTCAGTTTTAGGTTTAAGTTCTGTTCAATACAAGGTATGTAAGGATCCTAATTAAGCCCACTATGGTTGCATCATTTTCCAGAACTCCCTATTAAATCCCCAAATAATCTGTCAGTTCTTTTCTTGCCTGAAAGAGACCCACAATCTCGGGCTAATGGAGTCATTAGTTTCCTTGTTAGCTTGCCACCAAGAGCACCATTCTGACAATGGTCCAAATCAAGTGAATTCTTCCAGCAGAGGTAGTATTAAAATTAATGGTTTTCACCATCTTCCTTTCCCTGATTGAACTACTTCACTGACAGAGACAGGCAGGGATGGGACTAGCCCAAGGCAATACACCACAGATTTGTACTATTTTTACCTGTAATTAAGTAGTTTTCTTGAATAAATGTCTTGGTTTACTATATGACTCTGGTCTATTTTTAGAGCAGAGAAATGGTTGTTTTGACAGTTTTGTTCAAGTTTATAGTTGCTTTTGGGAGATAGGATTTGTTGACCTCCTTACTCCATCATAACAGAAGTAAAACCACTTTTTCATTATAATGTTTATTTTCATTTCAATCCTACTTCTTCTTTTAAATGCTCACACTAATCACACAGATATAAAAGTACTTTGAAATATTAAAACTAAAATATAAGTTGAAGATATTTTGATTAGTCTTTATTAAACTGCCTCTACTCTTTCTGGTGTAGAGCTTAGTAGACTGTATGTAGGTCTTCCTTATATATTAGGTCATAGGAGAGGACCTGTAAATGGAAAGGTATGAAGAAAGGAAAAGAAATAAGACAACAAGAAAGCAGTCAAAAGGGACTAGAAAAGGAAGAAATCTAAGCAAATAAAGGGGTAACCAACCTGTGTATAGTAGATAGTGAAGATGGCATGGGATCTGCTGCTGGCCTCATGAATATGAGTAGCTGCTGTGATTCTGTGTACATAAAGGAAAACAATTAGGATAAATATAGTTTATGCATGATGAATCCTTAAGAATCCATGAGGAACACAAGAAATGTTAGTGCCAAGGTTCACAGGTGAGAATCCTAAAACATCCATATTTAATTCAGTTTAGTTAGGAGAGTGGTCCAAAAATGGCAAAAGCAGCATTCTAGGTACTGATATCTGAGAATAAAAGGGAGTGTAGCTTCATAGTAAACCACATCAGAACATTTTTTAAGCAAGAGAAGCAAAAATCAGAGTTGAAAAGGGGAATACAAGAGTGCCATCAACCTGGAAGAATATCCCTAAAATAGACCCATTTAAGTAGGGCAAATGGAGGTAGAGAACTTGCTGGAGAAGTGTCAAAGAGAAAGTAAAATGTTATTAAACACTAAATATTAATCTTAGAGTGTCAGAAAAGAATTTGAAATGAGATCTTGAATTATGTTGATGTCATACTTGAGCCAGTAAAATTCATAACCTTCTTTAGAAAGTCATTGCAATATTAACCCTTAAAGTCAGAAGAGTCTTCCCTTTATCTAAATCTAAGTCAATCATATTTCAGTTTAAGACCATCTCATTGCCTTCTGTTCTCAGAGGAGCTGGAGAATTGAAGAGTCAAACTCCAAAGGCAGGTCTCATGATTCAAGGATAAAAAAAGTGAAGCCTGACACTTAAAGATCAAGGAACCCAGGGTACCCTGAAGACCAGGATAGTTCCATGAAACCCAAGGAGCAGAAAGTTAAATTTAAAATTCCTCCTTCATTGTCAATTAACTTAGACTAGCCACTAATAGGGTAAAAAGACTACATCCCAGCATTTTTTTCCAGGTAGAAAGGCTATTCTTTCAGGCATATACTAATAACAGTCTGGGTATTTCTTAGTAACTAACAATATGGAATATTATCACAATTTGCAATAGCTTATAGGAGAGTCTACAGTGCTTATTCATAGCAGATTCAAAACAGTCTTTTTTGAGTGGCCTTTACAAGTATGCAAAACTAGAAGAAAAATGGTTTTCTGAAACACTTAAAACTATATTGAATCTTATTTCTATCAAGCTTACAGAGAGGACAATGCAGGCAAGAATCTTTTTTTTTTTTTGGTTAAAATAACAAAAGTTGTATATTATAAGGCAAAAACACAGAGAAAACTCTGGGCTTACTGCCTAATATTACCATATCAAGAACAAACTCCAGCTTCACTACTAATGAGAAATGCACAAAATCTTAGCCACTGCCCCTTATCCTGGGTACATTACTATTCTGAGAAAGGCCTCTTGATTGTAAAGATGGGAAGCTACTGTGAGAAGTATAATCATATACTCCAAAGGGAGATGAGCATACAGGAAAGAAGAATGAAACTGAAAGGACAGCAACAAATAAACCTGTTACCTGTTTGCTATTCCCTCCTCCAAGAGTTGAATTACTTGCTTAAAGTTGGTAACTACATGTTGAGATAAACCTATCAGATTTGTGAGGGAGGAAAAAAGAAAATAAAATTTTTGGTAAAGTGCAATTTCTTCCTGTAGGTCATTAACTTTATCCTATATCATTTGATAGACAAACATGAGAAAGAATAAATTCTAAGATAATATATTAAATCAACAAATTTTTATTGGAAGCCTACCATGAGGCATTATGATAGACTCTGGAAACACAGGTCTCTGCCCTCACAGAGAATGTAGCCCAGAATTAATAAAGTGGTTATACTAACAACAACAAAAACAATGGTAATTCCTTACAATTTAGCTATATATGTATAAGAAAAGTTACTATATTACCTCCTTTGGCCCTCACAAAATTGCTGAGGTAAACAGATGCTACGTGCCCCAAAAGATGGCAGACTCAATTTGGCATGCAAAACATACAATACACATGTCCCTATCCAATCACAATTTACAGTCATAAATTACACTATATAACATAATATGGCCAAATACCACCAGAGTAGAAGAGATAATAAATGCTAAGGCAGTCAGAGGAGTGGTCAGGGCAGGCTCCATGGAGGAAGTGAGACTTGAATTTAGTCACTACAGAATGAGTAGGCTTCACGTAGATGAAGAGGAGCTTAGGACACGAAAGTAAGTGTTTATGAGTGGTTACTGATCAAGTCAAAACATTCCTTCACAAATGAATCAGAGATACAGAACAAACTAACTTTGTTGGCTCATTACTGAATTACGCTAGGAATTAGCAAAGCAATTTCAACACTGAGTAGATTTCTTTATAATGAGAAATTATTGTTAAAATCACAATGAGGTATCACCCCATACCTGCTAGAATGGCTAAAATAAAAAAAAAAAAAAACACAAGAAACAACAAATGTTGGTGAGAATGCAGCGAGAAGGGAACCCTCACATACTGTAAGTAAGAATGCAAACTAGTGCAACCACTGTGGAAGCCAACATGGAGATTCCTCACAAAATTAAAAACAGAACTACCATATGGTCCAGTAATTCCACTATTTACACAAAAGAATATGAAAACTCTAATTTGAAAAGATATATGCACCTCTATGTTTATAGCAGCATTATTCACAAGAGCCAAAATATGCAAGCAGCCCAGTGTCCATTGATAGATGAACAAATAAACTGTGATACAGATATACAATATAGACATATATAATGGAATATTACTCAGCCATAAATAGGAATGAAATCTTGCCATTTACAATAATATGGATGGGACTAGAGAGTATAACACTAAGTGAAATAAGTCAGAAAAAGACAAATACCATATAATTTCACTCATGTGGAATTTAAGAAACAAAACAAATGAACAAAGAAAAAAAAAAGAAAAGAAAAACGGACTCTTAACTGCTCATCTAGAGAACTGATGGTTATCGGAGGGGAGGTGAGTGGGGGACAGGTGAAATAGGTGATGGGGATTAAGAGTTCCTTAACATGATGGGCAATGAATAATGTGTAGAATTGTTGAATCACCCTATTACACACCTGAAACTAATATAACACTGTATGTTAGCTATACTGGATATAAAATTTTAAAAATAAATTCAACAGGGCAGCCCCGGTGGCGCAGCGGTTTGGCGCCGCCTGCAGCCCGGGGTGTGATTCTGGAGACCCGGATCGAGTCCCACGTCGGGCTCCCTGTGTGGAGCCTGCTTCTCCCTCTGCCTGTGTCTCTGCCTCTCTCTCGCTCTCTCTGAATGAATAAATAAATAAATCTTTAAATAATAATAATAATAATAAATTCAAAAACTGAAGCTAATGATACATTATACATTAATTGAATTTAAATAAGATTAAAATTAAAAATAGGGATGCCTGGGTGGCTCAGAGGTTGAGCATCTGCTTTTGGTTTAGGGCGTGATCCTGGAGTCCCAGGATCGGGTCCCACATTAGGCTCCATGCATGGAGGCTGCTTCTCCCTCTGCCTGTGTCTCTGCCTCTCTCTCTATGTGTCTTTCATGAATGAATAAATAAAATCTTTAAAAAAAATTAAAATAAAAATAAAATTTAAAATGAAATAAAACAAATTTAAAAGTTATTATTTAGATGTTATAATAGTTTTGCAGTTATGTTTTTAAAAAATCATTCCTTATCAGGCTCCTCACAGGGAGCTTGCTTCTCCCTCTGCCTGTCTCTGCCTCTCTCTCTGTGTCTCTCATGAATAAGTATATAAACTCTTTAAATAAACAAACAAACAAATAAATATATAATAAAAATCATTCCTTATCTTTTAGGGCTATGTACTAACATATAGATGAATTGATGTGACATCTGTAATTTGCCTCAAAACAACATAAGATGAAGAAAAGTGGAGAGGAATATAGATAGAGCAGAAATGGCCAAGGGTTAGTGATTATATTAACTGGGTAATGGGTATAGAGTGTTCATTATATTAGCCTATTTTTTTTTCATTCTATTTTATTCTATCCTATTTCATTTATCCAAAAAATGCTGACAATTAGCCTATTTTTTGTGTATGCTCAAAAGTCTCTATAATAAAAAGAGTTTAAAAATGTTTTTAAGATTTATTTATTATTTTAGAAAGAAAGCGAGAGAATGAAAGAAGGAGGGAGAGGCAACAGGACAGGACCCCTAAAAGACTCCTCACTGAGCATGGAGCCCAATGTGGGGCCCAATCTCACGACCCTGAGATCATGACCTGAGTCAAAACCAAGAGTTGGGCGCTTAACCAAAAGAGCCACCCAGGAGTCCCAAAGAGTTTTAAAAACTTTAACCAAGGATGGAGACTTTCTGATTTTTTTAAGATTTTATTTATTTAGATAAATAAATTTAGATTCATTTATTTAAAGAGACACAGAGAAAGGCAGAAACATAGGCAGAGGGAGGAGAAGCAGGCTCCATGTAGGAGCCCAATGTGGGACTTGAGCCCAGAACTCCAGGATCATGCCCTGAGCCGAAGGCAGGCACTCAACTGCTGAGCCACCCAGACATCCCAAGACTTTCTGCTTTTGATAATGACAAATGAGATAACACAAATTGATCCTTCCAGGAAAAACTGTTAGAAAAATCTAGACAAAATATTAAAGACATAAGCTTTTAGGCACAGAGGGATAACCAGATAGCAAAAATTTTCCAGGCCATATATAGGGGGAAGATGGAAGCCCAGAAAAATGAGGCCAACATCTGGGGACACTTTTCCTCTGAAGTCGTTTGGGACAGGTGACACAGTAACTCTCTTGACAGCCTCACAGGTCTAGGAAGAAACAGACTGCAGTCCAGAGTCTACACAGAGTTGCCCTATAGAACTCTACTTGAGTTGGAAACCCAAAGGGCTAGAACATAAGAATAAGGTTGTTAGAAGTAAACAGCCTTTGGGGGCGCCTGAGTGGCTCAGCTGAGCCTCGCACCTGCTTCAGATTTTCTCTTTCCCTCGGCCACCCCTCCATCTCTTAAAAAAAAAAAGTAATTTTTTAAATTACAGGGATTAAAAGGGATTACAGTTCAGCTTTGAGAATATTCTTAAACCTTAAATTGGACTGAGGTAATTCTGGATCACTAGCTTGTAGATAAACTTGGTGCAAACAAATATGTCTTCTGTAGAGCAAGATACCATTGTCCTGGACCTCCAAATTATTACTCTAAACAATTTAGCAAATGCCACCTGGCACAAAATTATAACATATCAAACATTCAAGTATACTTGGCAATAAATAAATGAAAACCAGCAAAAATAATAGACAATAGAGATGCAAGAAAAATTCAGATATTGGGGTTACGGTAACTAAAGTAAATCTGCCTTCTATTTTCATGAAACTGAAAAACAAGATTACAAAATTTCAGAGAAAATTGGAAGCTATAATTAAAGAATCAAATGGAGATCTGGGAAATAAAAAAATAATAAAGTGAAAATAAGTATTCAATATCTACGTTTCATAGGAGGTTAGACACAGTTGAAAAAAATGGCGGACAGAAAGGTCAGAATCATATATCCAAAATAAAGCACAGAAAGACAAAATGTAAAAAACAGAGAAAGAGGGTAAGAATCAGCATATATAGGAAATAGGCCTAACACATCTGTAAGTGGAGTTACAAAAGCAAAGAGTAAAAGCAATTATGACAACAAATAATGGCTAAAAAATGTCCACAGTTGATCAAGAGGCATTATTTTTTAAAAGATTTTATTTATTCATGAGAGAGAGAGAGAGAGAGAGAGAGCAAGCCCTGATCCCAAAAGCAGACACTCATCTGCTGAGTCCCTGATAAAGAAGCATTAAATCAGATTCAAGAAGCTCAGTACACGCGAGTGTGCTCATGCATGTGCGTGTATACATACAAACACAAACATCTCAAAATCTACCCTAGGTAGATTTTAGGTACTTAATGATAAACTGCTGAAAACCAAAAACAAAGAGAAAAATTCAGAAATTATTGAGAGATTATTTCTCAAAAGAAACAATGGAAGGTGGGATCCCTGGGTGGCACAGCGGTTTGGCGCCTGCCTTTGGCCCAGGGCGCGATCCTGGAGACCCGGGATCGAATCCCACGTCAGGCTCCTGGTGCATGGAGCCTGCTTCTCCCTCCGCCTGTGTCTCTGCCTCTCTCTCTCTCTCTGTATGACTATCGTAAATAATAATAATAAAAAAGAAACAATGGAAGGCAGAAGACAATGGAATAAATTTCAAACAGTAAAAAAAACAACTTAAAATTCTATACTCCATGAAATCCTCTTCAAGAATAAAGAAATAGGGGCACCAGGGTAGTTCAATGGTTGACCGTCTGCCTTTGGCTCAGGTCGTGATCCCGGGGTGCTGGGATCAAGTCCCGCATCCAGTTCCCCAAAGGGAGCCTGCTTCTCCCTCTGCCTATGTCTCTGCCTCTCTCTCTCTCTCTCTCATGAATAAATAAATAAAATCTTGAAAAGGAAGGGAGGGAGGGAGGGAGGGAGGGAGGGAGGGACGGAGGGAGGGAGGGAAAAGCAAAGAAAGAAAAATTTCAACCAACTGAAAATGAGAATTTGTCCATAGCAGATCCACACTAGAGGAAAAACTAAAGATTATTCTTAAGGCTGAGGGGGAAATCCCAGATAAAATGTAAGGCTGTTATCTTATTACAAAAAAAAAAAAATAGAGCCACAAAAATGGCATATAAGAAGGATAAATGGAGTTCAAGTCTTCTAAGGTTCTCTCATTATCTAGGAAGAAGTAAAAGTACCAACTAATACTAAACTTTAATTCAATGATTCATGTAATCATTCAATGATTCATGTAATCTTTAGAGGGACTACTAAAATAATAGTAAGACAACATAAAAATAGTAAGCTATCAGAGAAGAAATACAAATTTTTAAAAATTAACCCAAAAGGGGGCACTTGGGTGGTACAGTCAGTTAAGTGGTTAAGCACTGGACTCTTGGTTTCAGCTCAGGTCATGATCTCAGGTCTTGAGACTGAGCTCTACATAAGATTCCACACTCAACGTGGAGTCTGTGTAAGACTCTCTCTGCCCCTCCTTCTCATGCTCTCTCAAATAAAATAAATCTTTGAAAAAAAATTTTAACCCAAAAGACATTAGAGAAAAAGGAACATAAAACAGACAATGTAAGGAAAAAGCACACAGTAATAGATT
Organism: Nyctereutes procyonoides; assembly: GCF_905146905.1. Taxonomy (NCBI): domain Eukaryota; kingdom Metazoa; phylum Chordata; class Mammalia; order Carnivora; family Canidae; genus Nyctereutes; species Nyctereutes procyonoides. The sequence goes on along the minus strand of NW_026575031.1, from coordinate 9,177,085 downwards.
TAAACCTAAATAAAATTAGTAATTACATTACAAATAAACAGACCCACAATACTCAAAAGATCAAAAGTGTGATGCTACATAAAGCAAAAGCTAAATAAATATTTAGTAAGAAATGCATCTAAAACATGTACAGAAATATTGAAAGCATGAAGAAGATAAAAATGCAAATACTAACCAAAAGACAGGTGTAGCTATAGTATGTCTGATCAAGTCAAGCAGACTTTAGGGCAAAAACATTACTAGAGGGCAGCCCGGGTGGGTCAGCGGTTTAGTGCTGCCTTCAGCCCAGGGCCTGATCCTGGAGACCCAGGAGTGAGGCCCACGTCGGGCTCCCCGCATGGAGCCTGCTTCTCCCTCTGCCTGTGTCTCTCATGAATAAATAAATAAAATCTTTAAAAAAAATTACTAGAGATAAAGAACAATCCTTCACAATGATAAAAGGGTTCAATTCATCAGGAAGATTTAATAATTCTAGTTTTATATACAAATAATAAAGCCTCAAAACCAAAAAAAGAGGAAATGTATATAATATATATATAAAACAAAAACTGACAGAACTAAAAGGAGAAAAAGACATCTATAGTCATAGCAGGAAATTTTAACTTGTCTTAGTATCTGATAAAACAAGCCCCCAGAAAAAGATTAATAGGGTTATAAAAGATTTAAATGATGAAAGCAGCAAACTTGATAAATGGTATTACATAAATACTATGCTCAACTACTGCATGTTATATACATTATTTTAAATCACAATATTTACTAGAATTAAACATATGCTAGGCCACAAACCAAACTGCTATACATGTTTTTTAAATGAAATCATAAAGAGAGCTGTTCTCTGAATACAGGCAATTTTTAAAGATTTTTTAAATTCATTTATTTATTTATTCATTCATTCATTCATTCATGGGGGGGGGGGCAAAGACACAGTCAGAGGAAGAAGCAGGCTCCATGCAGGGAGCCTGATGTGGGACTCGATCCCAGGACTCCAGGATCATGTCCTGACCTGAAGGCAGGCACTAAACTGCTGAGCCACCCAGGGATCCCCTACAAGGTAATTCTATTAAACTGGACATCTTTAAAAAGAGAACTAGAAGGGCACCTGGCCGGCTCAGTCAGCAGAGCTTGCATCTCTTGATCTCAGGGTAGTGAGCTGAAGCCCCACATTGGGTGTAGAGAAAAGAAGGAAGGAAGGAGGGAGTGAGGGAGGGTAGAAAGGAAGGAGGAAAGGAAGAAAGGAGGGAAGGAGGGAAGGAAGGAAAAAAGAGAAAAAGACAAAGAAAAAGAGAGAAAGAATTAATGAACAAGAAAATCTCCCAAATGTATGAAAATTAAGAAACATTTCTAAATAACTTATAGATCACAATAGAAATCATAATAGAAATTATACATGTTTTAATCTGAATAATGATAAAGATACTAAACATTAAAACATGGGCAATGCAGCTAAAGCCACAGTTACCCAGATAAATTTATAGCTGTAAATATACAAGAAGAAATGTTGAAAAACCACAAGCTAAACATCTACTTACAATAGCTAAACAAAACCTAATTAGACTAAAAAAACTAGGAGGTATAAAATATAAAAATGAATAAATATTAAATAAAAATATGACAACTAATAAATAAAAAATAAACTTACAATAGAGGGAATCTACAAAGCCAAAAGTTGATTCTTTGAAAAGACAAAATAAATAAATTCTTAAACTGAATAAGAATAAAAGAGAAAAGGTATAGATAACCAATGTTAATAATGAAAAAAAAAAAGATTCTAAGTGGGGCTTGAACTCACAACCATGAGACCAAGAGTCACAAGCTCTAATGACAGAGCCAGCCAGGCACTCCACAGAAGTCCTACATTTAAATGATCTCTTATATATAAAGTGTCAGAGAATATTACACTTCATGAAAATGGATTTTTAAAATTTAGAGGGAGGGATCCCTGGGTGGCGCAGCGGTTTGGCGCCTGCCTTTGGCCCAGGGCGCGATCCTGGAGATCCGGGATCGAATCCCACGTCAGGCTCCCGGTGCATGGAGCCTGCTTCTCCCTCTGCCTGTGTCTCTGCCTCTCTCTCTCTCTCTCTGTGACTATCATAAGTAAATAAAAAAAATTAAAAAAAAAATTTAGAGGGAACAGATTTTTCTTAGAAAAATACAATCTACTGAGGCGTCTTGGTGGCTCAATCGGTTAAACATCCAATTTTTTATTTCCACTCAGGTCATGATCTCAAGGTTGTGGGATCAAGCCTCCCATCTGGCTCTGCACTGGGTATGAAGCCTGCTTGGGATTTTCCCTCCCTCTCCCCCCACCCCCATTTCATGTGGGTACCCTCTCTCTCAAGAAAAAAAGAGAAAAATACAATCTACCAAAACTGATGCAATAAATAGAGTATCTGAAAGAAAGCAAATCTATAATTTTAAACTTTCTCACAAAAAAGTCTTCCAGATGCAGATGGCTTTGCCAGGAAATTCTACCAAATATTTCAGGAGGAAATAACTTCAATCTTATATAAAAAATCTTTCAGAAAATAGAAAGAGTATCTCTCAGCTCATTTCAAGAAACAAACACAATGTTTATACCTAAACCTAAGGACAGAGAAGCAGAGGAGTAGGAAGAAGAGGAAGAAGTAGAGGAGGAAGAGAAGAAAAAGGATAAGGAGCATGATTAATTTCACTCTTGAACATAGATGCAATAAGCCCAAATAAAGCATCAGAAACCCAAATCCAGCAACATGTAAAAAGGATAATATATCACAACTAAGTCGAGTCTATTCCAGGAATTTAAGATTGCTGTAATACTCAAAAATCAATCAGTATATGGATAAAGAGGATGTGGTTTATACACACACACACACACACACACAGGAATATTACTCAGCTATCAAAAAGAATGAAATCTTGCCATTTGCAGCGATGTGGATGAAACTAGAGGGTATCATACTAAGTGAAATAAGTCAATCAGAGAAAGACAAATACCATGTTATTTCACTCATATGTGTATTTTAAGGGAAAAAAACAGATGAACATAGAGGAAGGGAAGGAAAAATAAGACAAAAACAGGGAGACAAATCATAAGCAATTCTTAACTTTAGGAAACAAGCTGAGGGTTGCTAGAGGAGAGGTGGGTGGGGGGATGGGGTAAATGGGTGACAGGCATTAAGGAGGGCACTGGATGCAAAGAGAACAGGGTGTTATATGAAACTGATGAACCACTAAATTCTACCCCTGAAACTAGTAATACACTGTATGTTAACTACATTGAATTTAAATAAAAGAATTTTTTAAGAAGTATTTCCTCATCTTTAGAAAAAAAATTTTTTTAAAAAGTACTATTTTTTCTTTAGGAAAAAAAAAACAAAAGCAGTTTAATTAAATCAGTTAATTTAATTAATTAAAAATCAGTATAATTAACCACATTAGCAGAATAAAGGACAAAAGTCACATGTTATATAGAAAAGCATTTGTAGGGCAGCCCGGGTGGCTCAGTGGTTTAGTGCCGCCTTCAGCCCAGGGCCTGATCCTGGAGATCCGGGATTGAGTCCCATGTCGGGCTCCCCGCATGGAGCCTGCTTCTCCCTCTGCCTGTGTCTCTGCCTCTCTCTCTTTCCTCTTTGTCTGTGTTTCTCATGAATAAATAAATAAAATCTTTAAAAAAAAAGCATTTGTAAAAACCAGTAATTTTATTAAAACATTTTTAGCATCCTGTCTATTTCCCTTCCCTGCACAATTTAGTCTGAAAGTTATCAAGTGGAACAGAAAATGGCAGGCTACCCATGAGGTTGAGGGGCTACAGTGATGCAGAGCAGGGTGAAGAGCCTGAAAGGAGGGAGAGAGCATCCATATAGGGGTTACCTAATATGGCTGAGACTAAGCCTGAGTAGGGTGGAAAGGGTATCCACACAAAAGGAAGGCCTGGCAAGAGAGTGGGGTGAGGAGGGTGACCACATGTGTGGTAGCCTGGCCCAGAAAGTCAGAGCCCAAGGGGGCTGAGGGGAGCATCCTGATGGAGGCAGTCCAGGCCTGGTTAGCAGGCTGGCCACATGTAGGGATGGCCTGCCATAGGAAGTTAGAGCCAACTCAAGGTGAGAAGGGGATCCCCACGGAGAGACTGGCCAAGTGACCAAGGGCTTCCATGTCAGAGTGGAGAGGTAGCCCAGCAAAGGGATACAAAAACCAAGAGAAGTACAGAATGTACCTGCATAGTGAGTGGGGAGCTAAAGGATAGGTAGCCCCACCTAGAGTGCTGGAAGTGTGGTGAAGGGCTCAGCAGAGGGTGTCTCAGCATAGCCAGGTAAGGTGGGCAGCCACATGAGAGAGCTGACATCAATGGCAAGGAGGCTGATTACATGTAGGAGAGCAGATCAAAGAAGTATTTCCCATGTTAAGTAAAAGAACTACAGGGGTGCCTGGGTGGCTCAGTCAGGTGGGCATCCTAACTCTTGGTTTCCACTCAGGTACAGTTGTAGGATCAAGCTCCATGTTGGGCTCCACGTTCAGAGGGAAGTCTGCTTGAGATTCTCTCTCCCTCTTCCTCTGCCCCTCCTTTCACTTGCATTCTCTCTCTCAAAAAAATAAATCTTTTTAAAAAAATTTTTAAAAAAAGGAATTACAAATACGAAAAGGGAGAAATCAAGAATGAACTCTGCTGTGCTGAACTGCAATTAGAGGTACTGGTGTGAGCACCGATTACCTAGCTCTGTCCACTCAAAGGGACAACAATTGGTAACATCGATAACAACAGGCACACCTAGTACCTAGACCTTAGCTTCAGCTTCTAAATACTACTCTCCAGTAAAAAGGAACAGGGCTGATAAATAAAAATAAATGGCTGATTTCAAGACTGAAGCAAAGAAAGTAGAAGATGGAACACCTGGAACACCTCTATCCCAGAAAATAAGGAGGTGCTCAAAGAGTAACAGTGATATGTCAAAATGTTACAGAAGTGGGCTTGAAAGGGATTCCACTGACTAAATCTGGGATAATTTGAGCATGAAAATTTAAAAAAAATCACAGTAACAAAAGATAATTCATTGAACAGATAAGCATTAATCTATACTGACATAAATAAATTGAAAATTGGATGAAGATGGAGTATGTACATGATTTCACAGCACTGCCCCACAAATACTTGATTACAAAAGGAAAATAGCAATTTTAGAGTGAAGAAAACTGGCAGATATCACCTTGAAAGTCATGAATAATGGGACATATCAAAGTTGTATACCACTTGATGGTTGTCAAGTTCATGAAAGTTAAAGAAAGACCAAAGAAACTGTCCAGGCCAAAGAATACCAGAGAGACACCTTAACTAAATGCAACACATGACTCTCAAATGGGCAATTACTGGGACAACTGGGAAAAGTTAACTTGGCTCTAACACTTAGATGGTATTAACATGCCAAAGTTAAGTTCCTGATTTTGGTGGTTGTGTTATAATTGTACAAGAAAACATTATTGTTTGGAGGAATGGAAGGAAGATACCCTAAGATAATCAGGGGAGATGGGTCATTAGATTGGCAGTTCACTCTCTAATGGTTCAAGAAAAAAGTTCTTTATACTGTACTTGAAATTTATTAAAAAGTTTAATATGCTTCAAAGTTAAAAAACAAAAACTCTCAGAAACCTAGGGGAAAAAAAGAATTCCCTTAATCTGCTATGGCAGTTTCTCAAAGCTGGCCCAAAGACCAGGGCCAGTTCTCAAACTATTATTGGTATATAATGAGATAGATATAGAAATTGAGAATATTAGCAATTTTTATAACAATGTCACAGAGTGATTTTTTTATCTTTTAAATTTGTAAGAAGAATTTGGGCTCGTAATTGATATCTTTTCCCTTTTTCTCATAATTCATCTTTATTTTATAAAATATTAGTTTGACATAGATTGGAAAATTAAAAAAAAAAACTTGGGTCCTTTTAGGGGCACCTCGAGAGCTCAGTCGTTAAATGGCTGGATCTTGATTTCAGCTCAGGTCATGATCTCAGGTACTGGGTTGGAGCCCTTGTTGGACTCCACACTCACCGGGGAGTCGGCTTAAGGATTCCCTCTCTCCTACTCCCTCTGCTCCTCCCCTCACTTGCACATATACATGTACGTACACTATTTCTCAAATAAATAATCTTTAAAAAAAATCCTGAATCTCTTCAAAGAAGCATTTCCTGACCACACTATACAGATGGACTACCTATACTGCCCATTGTTCTTTTCCATCATAAAATCTGTTTTTTTATTAGTCTTTATCACAACTTACAAATGTTTATTTTCTGCCTTACCATCACAAGACTATAGGTCTGCCTGTCTTTTCTAATTATTGTTACTTATCCAGCATCTAGTGCAGTAAGTGGTACATAGTACGTTTCATTATACATTTGTTGAATGAATCACTGACCATTAGGAAATTCAGTTTGGTCTCAGAACTTCAAGACCAAAGTGGCTCACCTTGTACATAGGGCCCCAACTCTGGGTGTTCTCTGACCCGCAGAGAGTAGGACTTTTTTTTATCAGATTGCTTCAGTAGATCCCGCACTCGTTCATTATAGATTTCCAGGAAACTAGAGACATGTAGAACAAGGTATATAAACAGAATGTGGAAAATGGTGGCATCTTTTCAAAATGTAATTCTGAAAAATGGTGACATTTTTAGATTTGAAAAAAAGTTGGGAAAACACGAAACCAAAAATCAGAAGGCCCTAATTCTTGATCTAGTTCTACTTCTGACACTCTAAGACCTTGACTTTGCCAAGGTTCCCCCCTTGAGTCTCCTTCTACATGTGCACAATTGTGTCGCCGCCTTAGCTGTCATCACTTCAGTTTTAGGTTTACAATGTCAGTTCTGATTCAACTTTAGCCCTCAAGAGGCTATTTCAGCATGATTTTGGGGTATGCTGCCACCAGCCTATACTTTGAGCAGGCTACCAGACCACAGAGTCTACAGGCTTGTTTCTTAAGTGATTTTCAAACATGATCTTTCAGCTTTTATTGTTCTGTGAAGGCCACTGCTTAGCAATGAGGAAAGCTAAATGAGAAATATTCTGGTCCCTACCCCTAATTTAAGTAGGACAGTTTTCATTTTACCTGTTTTATACACTGGGATTCTGTTAAGATATGCCCTTATAGGTACTGCGGGCATTTTATTCCTTTTTAAAATAATAACATAGCTACAATTCTTAATTAAAATCAGCAAAGATTTTGTTAAGTAAGAAAACAAACTTCTCACAAAAAGGTTTTCCTCATCAGAACACAGATGTTTGCCTATGAAGCCAGTGGCCATTCAAAAAAAAAAAAGGCTCCAGCTCAGCTGAACTCTATGCACACTCTTCTTATAAAATGTTTCTCCTTAACCTTCTCAGATTTGGACACAAGGAGCCCAGATGTTTCTCAGAATAGTGGTTCCCAGATTTCACTGATGATAAAAAATTTTATATACATGTGCATGTATACACATACAATAAGCTAGCAAATTTTTACTTTGCAAGCTTAAAAATGTATATATACTGTTTACTATCATTTAATTTTTAAAAAGGGCACTTATTCTTTTTGGGGTGATGAAAATTCTAGAATTAGATAATAAGGATGATTGGACAACCTTGTAAATACCAAATAAAACACCAAAACAAAAGAAACTACCAAACTATATAAATTCCACAAGCATTAATTTTATGGTATGTGAATTACGTCTCATGCTTTTTAAAAGGACATTGAATACCAAAAAAATAGAATACAGAAAATGAAGGTCAGTTGGTAACCTTGCACCAACATTTCCACTATAGATTGATTAAAACCTCATATTGGAGTATCCAGCGCTGTCTTGGAACTAGAGCTTAGGAACTGCTGACCCAAAGAACAACGCAGCCAGAGCTGGAAGAGAAAGTCCAAAAGCTGGTAATAAACCATAAGGAAAGTGAAGAAAAGGAAACCAGACAGCCAGAGAAAGTTGGTTCACAGAAAACACCTGTTTGTTAAGCCTAGGGATAGGAATTAATTTTCCTACAACCCAAAGATCAAAATGTGTTCCTCATCTCCTCATCCTGCAAAATATTTCTGCTGTGGCTTTTTCCATTCCTCTGGATGACCCCTGAAGCAAAGAGAGGACAGCTGAACCTGCTAGAATTTGGAGTGGAAATGAAAGTATTTTAGGCCTCAGAGCCTGAAAGGTTCTTACCTTACTTTTATCCTACAAGAGGAAGGCAGTGGGGCATAGTCCTCCTCCCTGATGAAGAGACCCTGCACAAACCATAGGATTGGAGTTTTACTGAAGGGAGTGTACAAAGAAGGTCTACTTTGAGAAGATCTAGTCAAAATAGAGTCTATACCTCACATATCCGTGGTGTCAGCCCAACAGAGGTCTGGAGAACAGAAGAAAGGAAAGTATTACTGTTCACTCACAGTGAAGCTCCCCCCCAACACCCAGGAACCAAGGTTATTGGTGGAGGATGGGCACATGGGCTTCCTGTGCTAGACTCAGCACTTTAGGCAGTTTTACTGGTGGTATACAGAAGACTCTATTTGCCTGGCTCTCAGGAGACACTCACAGAGGAATGTACCAGCTGAGAGGCAGAATACCATCATAAGAAGGAAGAGGGGAAAAGCTAACAAACCCAGATCTGAGCTTTCATGCAATAAAGGTTACATCCTTCTTGGATAAACCTATTTACAACTGTGGTCCCTCCCCAACCTTCTATCCCTATACATACAGAAGAACTAGAACACATGGGTATTTACACATTTAGTAGAAAAAATTATTTGGATAATTTTGGATTAATAATTTGGATTTTTTCATCTTGGATCCACTGCTAACTTGTACATAGATTAAAGGTTTTATACCCCTGGTTTAGTGGGTATTTTCTTCTTTTAATTTCAAATATGTAAAATCATACTCAACATGGACATAAGTAAGCAATGAGCTGAGCACAAGGTAGCAAGGGAGGAAAAGTGTCCCAGAGAATGTCCCTGCATAGTGTTGTCATCTGCTCCATGAGTTCAACTCACCAAGTACTTCTAAATCCAAAACAAAGAGGTATACTGAAGGACCTCTACTTTCCCAATTTTCCATGACAAAATAAGGCTCTCATAAATCTCACACCTTTTAAAGCTCCATCCCAGCAGCTGGTTCCCTTGCTTCTTCCAATGCTCAGATCTAACACATATAGCCCCATTTCTGCACAGCCCTAAAGCAACACTTCAGATTCAGCCTGGGGGTCTGTCCACACCAAAAGTGTCAAAAAGCTTCAAGTGATGAACTTGGAAATGAGATGAGAAATTCAGAAAGACTGACAAGGTCTACTTCATCAAAGGGAGTTGTACAATTATAAGGTTCCTCAGGCTTGAATAAAGAGGATCTAATTATTCAAAGTTCACCTTCCTATTAAAGGGTTGAGAAACCCATTTTTAATACAGAAAAGAGCCCATTAAATCTTATTAAAGTTGACTAACTACTAAATCCACATTCTATCTCTCAGTAGCAAGGACAGTGTGAGATTCAGGCTTGCTATGGCAAGAGAACGAGATCATATTCCAATACCAATACTCACTGGGGTCCCCAACATGGTATATGTCTTCCCAGAGCCTGTCTGCCCATAGGCAAAAAGGCATATGTTGTAGCCTTTAGCAGCTCCAGACAATACTTCAGTCCCCAAATCCTGGAACACCTGTCACAACAAAAGTAGAAAGCACATCACTATAATCCTTCCCATGCCAGATTGAAGGATCATATTATTTTAAAATTTTCAATGTCTAGCACTGTGCCCAGCATACAGTAAGCACTTTAAAATATATTTGAATAAATTTTCCCTAGCAATCTTTTTCTGAAACTGAATTGATTCTTGGGAAATTATAAGGAACTTATAGTCAAGTGTGCTTGAAACACTTAAGAGTATTTTTAGATTAAAAATATATAACCCAAGGCTTGGTTAGAAGAGCATGCGACTCTAGATCTTGGGGTCATGAGTTCAGACCACATATTGGGTGTAGAGATTCCTTAAGTAAAGAAAACTTAAAAAAAAAAAAAACACCTTAAAAAATAACCCAAAGTAGTGATATATGGAACTGATGAATCACTATACTCTATACCTGAAACTAATATAACACTGTATGTCAACTAGCTGGAATTAAAATAAAAATTTAAAAAAAAAATCCAGGGGCGCCTAGGTGGATCAGCTAGTTAAGCGTCTGCCTTCGGCTCAGGTCATGATCCCGGGGTCCTGGGATGGAGCCGTACATTGGGCTTCTTGGGCTTCTTGCTCTGCAGGGAAGAGCCCTCTCCCTCTGCCTGCCCCTCCCACTGCTTGTGTGCTCTCTCAATCTGTCATATAACTAAATAAATAATCTTTAAAAGAAAAAAAACAGAGTTTACTTAACACTTTAAAAAAATTTTTATTTTATTGAAATTAAATTGACATATAGTATATTATTAGTTTCAGAAGTAGAGTTCAGTGATTCATCAGTTGCATATTAACACCCTGTGCTCATTGCATCAAGTGCCCTCCTTAATGCCAAGCACACAGTTACCCCATCCCCCTTCCAGTTCCCCTCCAGCAACCCTGTTTGTTTCCTGGAGTTAAGAGTCTCTTATTGTGGGATGCCTAGATGGCTCAGCTCTTGAGCGTCTGCCTTCAGCTCAGGGAGTGATCCCGGGATCTAGGATCGAGTCCTGCATTGGGCTCTCTGCAAGGAGCCCTCCCTCTGCCTATCTCTTTCTCTGCGTCTCTCATGAATAAATAAATAAATAAATAAATCTTAAAAAAAAAAAAGTCTCTTATGGTTTGTATCCAAACCTTGAGGTAAGGTTGATACTATGTGGATCTACTGACTTGTCCTCTCTCCAAACTTGTGGTAATAGTATAGAAAAGTAGGGCTGGACGGATCCCTGGGTGGCTCAGAGGTTTGGCGCTGCCTTCAGCCCAGGGTGTGATTCTGGAGTCCTGGGATTGGGTCCCACTTCGGGCTCCCTGCGTGGAGCCTGCTTCTCCCTCTGCCTGTGTCTCTGCCTTTCTCTCTCTCTGTGTCTCTCATAAATAAATAAAATCTTAAAAAAAAAAAAAAAGAAAAATAGGGCTGGAGCTTGTTATTTAAAGAGAGAGAACTCATGTAAAATATATAACTTAATGGGGCCTGGAGTTGGGGAAAGTGCTTAAAATGATTTCCTCTATAGCTTAATCGTTAAGAACACAGGCTTTGGAACTTTCTAGGTTCAAAGCCTGGCTCTTTGGGCAAGTACCTTTTCTCAGTTTTTTCATCTATTAAATGGAGATTTATCTATTTCATTTATTAAATGGATTTGGGGCAGCAGTGGCTCAGCAGTTAAGCACCACCTTCAATCCAGGGCCTGATCCTGGAGCCCCGGGGTTGAGTCCCACGTCGGGCTCCCTACATGGAGCCTGCTTCTCCCCCTGCCTGTGTCTCTGCCTCTTTCTCTTTCTGTGTCTCGCATGAATAAATGAATAAAATCTTAAAAAAAAATAACTCACTGGGTTTTTGAGAGGATTTACTGTTCTAATACATGTGAAGCCTTTAGAACAATGTCTGGAACAAAGTGAGCACTAATTAAATGAAAGTTTTTCTTGTTATTAAACTTTATTTTTTCCACTTTTCTGAATAAGGACTACTCAGTAATTTTTCTGATACCCTCATCTATTTTAAAAAGAGCTATGTACTTAATTTGGAAAATAGACACTTGAATACAGAGACCATAGTATATACGTCCCAACTTCACATACATACCTTTCGAAAAACTCTATGTTCTATCCCATTAAAAATTTATTCCAAAAAAACTTCAAAACCATTAAAGTAATAAATCATTAAAACTCTTAACATCTTGAAGGGTTTTGCTAGAGCCTAGGGATTATTATTTCCCACTTACTTTTAAATATGAAGATCATGTCATTTAGAGGAAGTTACCTATCCAGCAAAATACAGAATGTTCTCGGCCTTTAACTCTTTTCCACAGAAATCCTTCATATACTACTTTTTTTTTTTTCTGGCTTCCCTTTGTTTTCCATTGTGGCACCTGGGTGGCTAAGTCATTAAGCATCTGCCTTCAGCTCTGGTCATGATCTCAGGGTCCTGCAATCCCGTGTCATATCAGGCTCCCTGCTCAGCAGGGAATCTGCTTCTCCTTCTCCCTCTCCCCCTCCAATCCACTTGTGCTCTGTCTCAGATAAGTAATAAGAAGGAAGGAAGGAAGGAAGGAAGGAAGGAAGGAAGGAAGGAAGGAAGGAAGGAAGGAGAAAAGGAAAGGGAGAGGAAAAGGAAAGGACGGACTCATTATATTGCTTTAGTCAGCAGAAAGAAGGAAAAATAAAGGCTGAAATATACATGCATTCCTAGCTCACTTTCTTCAGTCTCCTCCAAAACTGTATTTATTATCTACAATGTAGATACTGTAATTTAATATCACAATATATTATCAGCACTTCCAAATCAGTACTAGTCAACATCCCAAAAGAAAACTGGAAGAACCCAAATGCTACTGCTGTGCACAATATACTTGCACTGTAGTTTTCCATATTTCTACAAATATGGAAGTTTTATATGGTTGCTACTCAGAGTATATTAAGCTCCTGTGTACCGCTTTTCTTTTTTTTTAAGATTTTATTTATTTATTCATGAGAGAGACAGACACAGGCAGAGGGAGCTGGATGCAGGACTCAATCCCAGATCCCAGGATCAGGCCCTGAGCCGAAGGCAGATGCTCAACTGCTGAGCCACCCAGGCGTCCCTGTGTACTGCTTTTCATTCCTATATTCCTAAAACAAGCATTTTAAACATTTATTATTCATTTTCACAATTATAATTTTATAGATTCATAATTCACACAACTAAGAGTTAACAATGGACTATTTTCTTATACCAAGATGAGATGAATGAAACCCCAAACTCACATTAAGAAATATTAGTAGTGGGGTACCTGGTTGGCTCAGTTAATAGAGCGTGAAGCTCTTGATCTTGGGGTTGTGAATTCAAGCCCCACACTGGGTGTAGAAATTAAAATAAAGTCTAAAAAAAGGAATATTAGTAGCAAGTAGTGCTACTCATTTATAACTGTAATTCAAAGTCAGTTATTTCTGGTTGTAGGAGAAAACAGAAAAAAATCACAGATTTCATAATTTCTAAGCCCTCAATTTCCAAAACTCTTTGAATTCAACTCATCTTAGTCAAGTACCCCTTACCCTGAAATAAATTTGCTAAATTGGGTGGGGTCCTTTTTTATTTGATAGAGTTGACACACAATATTACATTACTTTCAAGTGTAAAACACTTAGACAAGTTTATACATTATGCTCATCACAAGTGTCGCTACCATCTGTCATCATACAATGCTATTACAATATCATTGACTATATTCCTTAAGCTGTGCTCTTTACCCTGTGATTTATTCATCCATAACTGGAAGCCTGTATCTCCTACTTCCCTTCACCCACTTTACCCATCCCCAAGCTCTTTCCCCTTTGGCAACCATCATTTAGTTCTCTGTATTTATACATATGATTATACTTTTTGTTTTCGCTGTTTTTTTTTTTAGGTTCCACATATGAGTGAAATTATATGGTATCTGTCTTTCTCAGTCAACACATTTCACTTAGTATAGTATCTTCTAGGTCCAACCATTTTATTGCAGGTGGCACAATCTCATCCTTTTAATTGCTGCATAATATTCCATTGCAAAGCCACTGTAGAAAACAGTATGGAGATTTCTCAAAAAATTAGAAATAGAACTACCCTATGATCTATAATTGCACTACTGGGTATCTACCAAAAAAAAACTTACAATACTAATTTGAAAGGATATATGCACCACTGTTTGTTACAGGATTACTTATAATAGACAAATTATGGAAGGAGCCCAAGTGTCCATCAATAGATAAATGTTAACTATACTGGAATTAAAATTAAAAACTTAAAAAAAAACCCATAGGGATGCATATATCTTTTTGAATTAGTGTTTTAGTTTTCTTTTTTTATGTATATTTTTTATCGGAGTTCAATTTGCCAAAAAGCACATAAGAAAATGCTCCATATCACTTGCCACCAGGGAAATACAATCAAACCCACAATGAGATACCACCTCACACCAGTGAGAAAATTGAAAATTAACAAGACAGGAAACAACAAATGTTGGAGAGGATGTGGAGAAAGGGGAACCCTTTTGCCCTGTTGGTGGGAATATGAACTGGTACAGACACTCTGGAAAATTGTGTGGAGGTTCCTCAAAGAGTTAAAAATAGAACTACCCTATGACCCAGCAATTGCACTACTGGGAATTTACCCCAAAGATACAGATGCAGTGTTTTAGTTTTCTTTGGGTAAATACCCAGTAGTGGAATTACAGATCATATGGTAGCACTCTTTTTAATTTTCTGAGGAACCTCCATACTGTTTTCCCACAGTGGCTGTACCAATTTACATTCCAAGAGCACATGAGGGTTACTTTTTCTCCACATTCTCACCAACATTTGTTTCTTATGTTTTTTATTTTACCTATTCTGTCAGGGGTAAGATAATATCTCACTGTGGTTTTTTTTTCTCACTGTGGTTTTGATCTGCATTTCCCCAATGATTAGTGATGTTGAGCACCTTTTCATGTGTCTCTTGGCCAACTACATGTCTTCTTTGAGAAAATATCTAATCAGGTCATCTGTCCATTTTTTAATTGAGTTATTTGTTTTTTTCGTGTTGAGTTGTTCAAGTTTTTTTTTAAGATTAAATTTATTTATTCATGAGAGAGAGAGAGGCAGAGACATATAGGCAGAGGGAGAAGCAGGCTCCCCAAGGGGAACCCGACATGGGACTCAATCCTGGGACTCCAGGATCACACTGAGCCAAAGGCAGATGCTCAACCACTGAGCCGCCCAGGTGTTGCTAGAAGTTCCTTATATTTTTTGGATATTAACCTGTTACTGGATATATCATTTGCGAATATCTTCTCCCATCCAGCAGGTTGCCTTTTCACTTTGTTGGTTTCCTTTGCTATGCAAAAGTAGTTCCAATAGTTTCTTTTTGCTTTTGTTTCCCTTACCTGAGGAGACACACCTAGAAAAACGTTGCCGCAGCTGATGTCAGATAAATTACTGCGTTCTCTTCCAGGATTTTTATAGTTTCAGGTCTCACATTTAGGTCTTTAATTCATTTTGAGTTTATTTTTGTGTATGGTATTAGAAAGAGGTCCAGTTTCCCATTCTCTTATATGTAGCTCTCTAGTTTTTCCAACAGCATTTATTGAAGAGAATGTCTTTTCCTCTGTGTATATTCTTGCCTCTTTCATCATAGATTAATAGGCCATGTAAGTGTGGGTTTATTCTGGGCTCTCTATTCTGCTCCATTGATCTATGTGTCTATTTTTTGCCATAACCATACTGTTTTTATTACTACAACTTTGTAGTATATCCTGAAATCTGGCATTGTGATGCCTCTCCTCCAGCTTTGTTTTTCTGAAGATTGTTTTGGCTATTTGGGGTCCTTTATGGATTACATACAAATTTTAGTACTGTTATAGTTTTGTGAAAAATGCGATTGGTATTTGGTAGGGATTGCACTGAATCTATAGATTGCTTTTGGTAGTATGGACATTTTAACAATATTAATTCTTCCATTTGTGAGCATGGAATATCCTTCTATTTGTTTGTGTCACCTTCAATTTTTTCATCAATGTTTTATAGTTATCAGAGTACAGGTCTTTCACCTCCTCAGTTAGGTTTATTTCTAGGTATTTTATTGTTAGTATAAATGTAAATGGAATTGTTTCCTTAATTTCTCTTTCTGCTAGTGTGTATAGAAATGCTACCAATTTCTGGGTGTGAATTTTATATCCTGAAACTCGACTGAATTCATTTATCAATTCTAGTAGTTCTTTGGTGGAGTCTTTAGGATTTTCTATGTATAGTATCATGTCATCTGCATATAGTGACAGTTTAACTTCTTTATCAATATGGATGATTCTTATTTCCTTTTTTGCGTGAATGCTGCAGTTAGGACTTCTAGCACTCTGTTGAATAAAAGTGGTAAAAGCAGACATCTTTGTGTTGTTCCTGATCTTACAGGAAATGCTTTCAGCTTTTCACCACTGAGTATGATGCAGTGGTCAGTTTTTCATATGTGGCCTTTGTTATATTGAAGTATGTTCCCTCTAAACTCACTTTGTTGAGAGCTTTTATCATGAATGGATACTGAATTTTGTCAAATTTTTTTTTTGCATCTACTGAGAAGGTGATATGAGTTTTATTTTTCAATTTGTTGATGTGGTATATCATGCTGATTTACAAAACACTGAACTATCCTTGCATTCCAGAAATAAATCCCACTTGAGAGTGGTAAATGATTCTTTTAATGTATTGTTAAATGTGGCTTACTAACATTTTTGGGGGATTTTTGCATCAATGTTCATAGGGATATTAGCCTGTAGACAATTGAGAGAGAGAATGTATGCATGTGTGTGTGTTTGTAGTGTTTTTATCTGGTTTGGTATCAGGGTAATGCCGGCCTCATACAATGTATTTGGTATTTTTCCTTCCTCTTCTATTTTTTGGCAACACTTTAAGAATAGGTATTAACTTCCTTAAAAGTTTGATAGAATTCACCTGTGGTCCTAGACTTTTGGTTTTTGGTAGTTTTTTTTTATTATTATTATTACTGATTCAATTTCATTACTAGTAATCTGCCTGTTCAAATTTTCTATTTTTTCCTGGTTCAACTTTGGAAGATTCTGTTTCTAGGAATTTATCTATTTATTCTAGGCTGTCCAATTGTTGGCATATAAGTTTTTATAGTATTTTTTTAAGATTTTAAGTTTTTTACTCATGAGAGGCAGAGAGAGAGAGAGAGAGAGAGAGAGAGGCAGAGAATCAGGCTCCATGCAGGGAACCCGATGTGGGACTTGATCCTGGGACTCCAGGATCATGCCCTGGGCTGAAGGCAAGCCCTAAACCACTGAGCCACCCAGGCCTCCCTCATAGTATTCTCTTATAATTCTTTGTATTTCTTTGGTGTCAGTTCTGATTTTATTTATTTGGGCCTTTTCTTCCCTTGATGAGTCTGGCTAATGGTTTTATCAATTTTGTTTATCTTTGTCATTTATTTCTGTTCTGATCTTTATTATTTTCCTTCCTTCTACTCAAGTTAGGTCTTGTTTGTTCTTTTTCTAGATCCTTTAGGTATAAGGTGAGATTGTTTGAATTCTTTCTTGTTTCTTTCTTGTTTCTAGGCCTGCATCACCATATATTTTCTTCTTAGAAATGCTTTTGTTGCATTCATTGGGTTATTTTTAATTTATTACAACCAGCACTCAAGTTTTCTCTTCCCATTCTCATCTCTGAGCTGTAGTGTCAGATCAAAATCAGTGAGAACTCACATGTTTCAAGAGAAAAAGATACAGAAATAGATAAGATGTAACTACACATGTGTGCGTGTGTGTGTGTGTGTATGTGTGTGTACACAAATGTATATGCAAACATATCACCCCTAGCTTTGTCTAACTCTACTAAGAGGACCTGGGAGCAGTAATACCACAATAGCAATGCCCACACCTACGACCCAGATCTCAGCTTCTAAATACTGCTTTCTACTAATAGGAACAATTTGAGCATGATAATAAATAGTAATAAGAAACTGTAATTCACTGAGTAAAATGGGAAACCATAAGTTAATACACACATAAATAATTTGAAAATTTGACAAGTAATGGGATATTTACATAGTAAGTACCCCTTGACAAAATATTAATTATATAGAGGGAAAAAGAGTAACTTCAGAGTAGAGAAGCCTGGCAGATGCCACCTTAATCAAGTAATTGTCAAAGTGAACTCTGTGATATTCATATCAAAACATATAATCTGAATCTTAACATGAGGAGACACTGGACAACCAAATTAAGGAACACTGCAAAATAAATGGCCTGCAATCTTCCAAAGTGTCAAGATCATAAATATAAGGAAAAACTGAGGAACTGTTCCAGACTAAATTATTTTAAACATAAGACAACTAAATGCAACAAGTGATTCTCAAACACATCTTTTTGTTATTGGAGCATTTTGAAGACAATTAACAAAACATGAATGGGGTCTAAAGATGAGATGGTGCAACACTTTAACTTCCCAATTCTGAAGGTTGCATTGTCGTTATATTAGAGGATCCTTTTCTATAAGAAAATACACACTCATTATTAGGGGTAATTGGACATCAATATGACAACTTTCAGATGGTTCAGGAAAAAAGTTCTGAATGAACTTCCATCTTCTAAGTTTGTCATTTCAAAAAAAATTATTTAATAAAAAGATGTAAAGGAACTACAGTAACAGCACACTGTATTCTTAGGCCTGGGTTCCTATGGATATCAGCACAGCCACTAACCAGCTGTGTGACCTAGTTTAAGTTTCATGCTCTGTTTCATTTTTCCTCATTAATAAAACAGGGATAGTGTTTATTGTAAAAATCAAATGAAGTGAACGATAGGAAAAAATATAGGAAACTGTTAATCAAGTGTAAGATATTTCATAATCCTGTTGAAATGAGTTAACAGCCTTAAAAATAAAAGAAAACATGTACTATAGGTCCATGAGACATATTATGACACTAACCACCAGGGTTTGAGCAGAAGCTGATGGTACACTCAAATTAGAATAATAATTCAAGTCCAATTAAATAAAAAGACTATTTACAAAGGTGTGGGGGGTGGGAAGTAAGATAACCACAAGGGACAAAGCAGGAACCTGGAACTAGTAACTGGAAACCCATCACCCTTTTCACCAAAAGAAGAAAAAGGGCTCAAAACCTGGAAGGAGAGAATCATGTGGAGACAGCTACCTGAGAGAAGCTGTAACCTTAAGTTAAAGGACAAAGCCACAGGAGGGGTCCAAGATGGTGGTGTAGGAAGACCCTTAACTTACCTCATCCCACAGATACACCAAATCTATACCTATAAGTAGAGTACTTTCTCTGGAAGAACTGAGAGCTGACTGAATAGCTGCTGCACAGCAAAGGATAGAGGGACTACACAGAGAATAGCAGGAGAGACACTGCGATGACAGAAATCTCATCCTATTCCATCTCCAACAGGGCAAACTGCAGTAGGATGGGACATCACTGAGGAGCCCATATGTGCATATTTCCCTGATCTGGGACAAAGAAAAAAAAAAAACCAAAATGGTGGTTAAAAGGGAAACTAGACTATAAGTGAGAGAAACTCATTTACTAACTGGAGACCATCTGCCAAATGTGAGAGAAATGCTGGAACTCTCTGGAGACAGAGGTGTTGGTGAATGCCAATGTTTATGGTACTCTTCCACCTTGACAGTGTACACAGAAGTAGTGTCCAGGTACTCTATCTGGCCTGCTACTTTGGTGTGACCTGGTCCCCTAGCCCCTACCAGCTCCAGCTGTTCTCTTGAGACAGCTCCCTGACCCACCATGCTCATCCCAGCTCCAGTGGTCACACCAAAGCTGCCCTGGCACATGGCATACTGGACATCCCTGGCCTGTGCCTGCTTCAGCTACACCCATTCCACCAAGGCAGCCCTGTGTGGAGTGCCCCAACCTGTGCCCACCCTATCTCCAGCCATCAAGCCAGGAAGGCCCCTGACTCATTGGTTCACACATGCTTCAGCTCCAGCCACCCAACCAGGTTCCCCCAGGATGAACACTGGTCAGTGTCCAACACAGCTCCAGGCATTCTCCAAGGATGGCCCCAGCACAGAGCACCCCAGGACTCCCCAGGCTGCACCCACTTTAATTCCAACTGTCCTCCCAGATACTCTCTGTAGTGCCCCAGTCCACAGCCACTCCAGCTCCAGCTGTCCCACCAGGGTACTCCCTGCATGGAGAATCCCAGCCTGTACCTGCCTCAGATCCAGACAACCTGTCAGGATGTCCCAATGCTGAGTGGCCCAGGACCATCAGCCTGCCCCTGATAAGCTCCACCTAGCCAGCCTAAGCCACCAGGAACATGCATTCCATGTAGGAGACATTCCTACATAGGCCACCCCATCAAGGCTGGGAAAAGTAGATGTTTCACCTAATTTCACAGAAGCAAATAGAGAAAGGAAACAAAACTAAGTGAAATGGAGATTAGCAACCTATCTGATAAAGTTCAAAGTAATGTCATAAAGATGTTCACCAAACTCAGGAGAAAAGAATGAACTCAATAAAAACTTCTATAAAGAGATTTAAAACACACATATATATATATGTATACACACATATATATATAAAAACGGTGGCTTAGTAGGTTAAGTGGCTGCCTTCAACTCAGGTCATGATCTCAGGGTCCTGGGATTGAGCCCCATGCTCAGGTGCCATGCTCAGTGGGGAGCCTGCTACTTCTCCCTCTGCCTCTCCCCCCACTTGTGCATGTACTCACTCTCTCAAATAATTTAAAACAAAAAATAAAAATAAAAAAAACAATCAATGCTGGGGAGCCCGGGTGCCACAGTTGGTTACTCTTGTTTTCATCTCAGGCCATGATCTCAGAGTAGTGAAATAAAGTCCTGTATTAGAGCTGTGCTCAGTGGCAAGTCTGCTTGTGATTCTCTCTCCCTCTCTCTCTCTGTCCCTCCCCTTACTCTATCTCTGACTCTCAAATAAAT
The DNA here is from genome assembly GCF_905146905.1 of Nyctereutes procyonoides. Lineage (NCBI taxonomy): Eukaryota > Metazoa > Chordata > Mammalia > Carnivora > Canidae > Nyctereutes > Nyctereutes procyonoides. The sequence continues at coordinate 9,156,514 of NW_026575031.1, read as the reverse complement.
AAATCTTTAAAAAAAAGGAAAACAATCAGAGTTGATTAATACAATAACTGAAATTAAAAATAAACTATACAATGGAATATTACCCAGCCATTAGAAACGACAAATACCCACCATTTGCTTCAACGTGGATGGAACTGGAGGGTATTATGCTGAGTGAAGTAAGTCAATCGGAGAAGGACAAACATTATATGTTCTCATTCATTTGGGGAATATAAATAATAGTGAAAGAGAATATAAGGGAAGGGAGAAGAAATGTGTGGGAAATATCAGAAAAGGAGACATAACATAAAGACTCCTAACTCTGGGAAATGAACTAGGGGTGGTGGAAGGGGAGAGGGGCGGGGGGTGGGGGTGAATGGGTGATGGGCACTGAGGGGGACACTTGACGGGATGAGCACTGGGTGTTATTCTGTATGTTGGTAAATTGAACACCAATAAAAAATTAAATTTATTAAAAAAATAATAAGATTAGGTTGGAAAAAAAATAAACTAGAGCAGGGTGCTGGGGTGGCACAGTCAACTGAGTGTTTAACTGTTGGTTTCAAGCTGAGGTCATGATCTCAGGGTTGAGGGATTAAGTCCCACATCAGGCTCTGCACTCAGTTCACAGTCTGCTTGGGACTCACCCTCCCTCTGACCCTATACTTGCTTGTACTCTTTCTCTAAATCAATCAATCAATCAATCAATCTTTTTAAAAAATACACTAGAGGGAATCATCAGCTGATTAGAGGATTCAGAATAATGGATCAGTAACATCAAGTCACTATAGTGGAAAGCACTGAAGCTTAAGAGCAAAAAAGAAAAAAACAATTAAAAAATAAGAATGGGGCACCAGATGGCTCAGTTAGTTAAGTGTCTGCCTTTGACTCAGGTCATAATCCCAGGGTTCTAATATCAAGCCCCTAGTGGAGCTCCTGGCTTGGCAGGGAGCCTGCTTGACCCTCTCCGTCTGCCCTTTTCTTTACCCCCACTCATACTTGCTTGCTCTCTCACTCACTCTGCTCCCTCTCAAATAAACAAATAAAACCTTTTTAAAAAAATTAATGATAGATTAAGGGACCTCTGAAACATACTAACATTCTCATTATAGAAGTCCAAGGAGGAGAGCGAGTGAGACAAAGAGATGGAAAATTTGAAGAAATAATAGCTAAAAACTGCCCTAACTTGGGTAAGGAAACAGACATCCAGGTCTAAGAAGCAAAGAGAGCCTGAAACAAGATGAACCCAAGGAAGCCAACACCAAGACATATAATAATTAAATGTAAAAATTAAAGATAGATAATCTTAAAAGAAAATAAAAGCATCCAGTTACCTACAAGGGAAGTCCTATAAGTCTATCAGCTGCTTTTTCAAAAAAAGCTTTGCAAACCAAAAGGAATGCCATGATATATACAAAGCATTGAAAGAAAAAGTAAACCTAACACCAAGAAACTCTAACCCAACAAAGTTATCATTCAGAATTGAAGGAGAGATAAAGATTTGCTGAAACAAAAGTCAGAGGAGTCTAGTACCACGAAACTGGCCTTATAAGAAATGTTACAGGGACTTTTTTAAAAAGAAAGATGGTAAATAAAAGAAATTATGAAAGGAAAAAATTTCATTAATAAAAGCAAATAAAGGTAATAGAACAATCACTTGTAAAGCTAGTATGAAAGTTAAAAGACAAAAATAGGGATGCCTCAGTGGATCAATAGTTGACCATCTGCCTTTGGCTCAGGGCATGATCCCCGGGTCCTGGGATCAAGTTCCGCATGGGTCTTCCTACAAGGAGCCTGCTTCTGTCTCTGCCTCTCTTTTTGTGCCTCTCATGAATAAATAAAAATATTTTTTAAAAAATAAAATACAATACAAAAATAGTTATATCTAAAACATTAAAGGATTCATAAAATAAAAAAGATGTAAAACATGACATTGTATAAACATGGAGGGATAGAACAGTAAAGATGTAAAGCTTTTAGAATGTGTTAGAAATTACGCAACCATCAACTTAACATAGAGTACTATATATTTATTATGTTACATATGAACCTCATGGTAACCACAAACCAAAAACCTATTAAGAGATACACAAAAAAATAAAAATAAAGAGAAAGGAACCCAAGCATAATGCTGAACAAAGTCATCAATCACAAGGGAAGAGCAAGAGAGGAAAGGAACAAAGGTGGAGTACAGAAACAACCAAAAAACAAATTAACAAAACAATAATAAGTGCATACCTATCAATAATCACTTTTTTTTAAAAGACTTTATTTATTCGTGAGAGACACGGGGGGGGGGGGGGGGGGGAGACAGAGACACAGGCAGAGGGAGAAGCTGGCTCCATGCAGGGAGCCCTAAATGGAACTCAATCCCAGCTTTCCAGGATCACGCACGCCCTGGGCTGAAGGAGGCGCTAAACCGCTGAGCCACCTGGGCTGCCCTCAATAATCACTTTAAATGCAAATGGTCTAAACGCTCCAATCAACTAACATACAGTGACTGAATAAAAAACAAGAGCCATCTTTATGCTGCCTCCACAAGACTCACTTCAGACCTAAAGACATATACAGAATGAAAGTTACACGATGGAAAAAGATATTCCATGAAAATGAAAGTGGAAAAAAAAAAGCTGGGATAGCAATACTTTTATTAGAGAAAACAGACTTTTAAAGACTGTAACAGGACACCATTACATAATGATAAAGGGATCAATCAACAAAAAGATATAACACTTGTAAACATACATGCACAAGATCACCTAAATATATAATGCAATATTAGCAGACATAAAGGGAGAAGTTGACAGTAGTACACTAATAGTAGCATACGTGAATGGCTAGATCATACAGAAAATCAGTAAGAAAAAATGGCCTTGTATGACATATTAGACCAGATGGATGGCTACATTCAAAAGAATGAAAATGGGCCACCTTCCGACACCATACACTAAAATAAACTCAAACCGGATTAAAGACCTAAATCTAAGACCTGAAACCATAAGATTTCTAAGAAAAAACACAGGCAGTAATTTTTTGGGCATTGGTCTTAGCATTATTTTTCTGTATCTTCTTCCTCAAGCAAAGGAAACAAAAGCAAAAATAAACAATTGGGACTACTTCAAACCTTTTTGTTGTGTGTGAAGAGAATTCTAATATCATCCTCAAATTTCACCCAAACTGCGATTATTAATCGACCAGAATTTGAAGCCTTATTAGAGACAGACACAATTACATTTTTCTTTCTTTGATGTTTTTCAAATTATAAAGAATGCTCATTTTTTATATCAAGTAAATATATATAAATATATCAATATAAATATATATAAATATATAAAAAACAGTGCATGAAGAAAAAGTTAACCTTCCATTCCTTTCCTCACACCTAATCCCACTCATTCAAATATTCAACAGGTAGTCTTCTGGTACTAAGGCAGGTAATGATATACCCAACAGGCATGTCCTTCCATACCTTTCTCCACATACACAAGGATATACAGTTATTTGTTTTTGTTTCCACTGAAATAGACACATACAATACACATCAACCTGCAACTTGCTTTTTATCACATAATATACCATGAACATACAGGTTATTTGCCATAGATACAACTTTTCCTTTTTTTCCAAGCATATATCCCACAGCCACAGTTATGCAAATACAATTTAAAATAATTGGGATGGTAGGCTGGAGAAGATGGTGGAGGAATAGAGGTCCTCAACTCACCTGGCCCCAGCAACTTACCTAGATTACTTTCAAACCTTCCTGAAAACCTACCAATTTGATCTGAGATTTAAAGAGAGAACAGCTGGAATGCTACAGAGAGAAGGGTTTTCACTTCTAACAAGAATCATCCAGGGTGAAATTTACTTAGGTCATGGTTGATATTCTTGACTCAGCCCACTCATACAGCCACTCTGCACTGAAAAAATGACTAGAAAGAAGAACTCACCACAAAAGAAAGAATCAGAAACATATTCTTTGCCACAGAGTTACAGAATTTGGATTACAATTCAATGTCAGAAAGCCAATTCAGAAGCACAATTATAAAGCTACTGGTGGCTCTGGAAAAAAGCATAAAGGATTCAAGAGACTTCATGACTTCAGAATTTAGATATAATCAGGCCGAAATTAATAATCAATTAAATGAGATGCAATCCAAACTGGAGGACCTAACGACGAGGGTTAATGAGGTAGAAGAACAAGTGAGTGACACAGAAGACAAGTTGATGGCAAGGAAGGAAGCTGAGGAAAAAAGAGAAAAAAAATTGAAAGACCATGAGGAAAGGTTAAAAGAAATAAATGATAGCCTCAGAAGGAAAAATCTATGTATAACTGGGGTTCCAGAGAGCACCAAAAGGAAGAGAGGGACATAAAGCATATCTGAACAAATCATAGCTGAGAACTTCCCTAATTTGGGAAGGGAAACAGGCATTCAGATCCAGGAGACAGAGAAGTATCCCCCTAAAATCAATAAAAACTGCTCAACAGGGGATCCCTGGGTGACTCAGCGGTTTGGTGCCTGCCTTTGGCCCAGGGTATGATCCTGGAGTCCCGGGATCGAGTCCTGCATCAGGCTCCCAGCATGGAACGTGCTTCTCCCTCTACCTGTGTCTCTGCCTCTCTCTCTCTCTCTCTCTCTCTCTCTCCCTCTCCCTCTCCCTCTCTCTCTCTCTGTGTGTGTGTGTCTATCATGAATAAATAAATAAATAAAATCTTAAAAAAAATGCTCAACATCTTGACATTTAATAGTGAAACTTGCAAATTCCAAAGATAAAGAGAAAATCCTTAAAACAGCAAGAGACTAAGAGATCTCTAACTTATATGGGGAGAAATATTAGATTAAAGGCAGACCGCTCCACAGAGACCTGTCAGGCCAGAAAGGGCTGGCAGGATATATTCAGGTTACTAAATGAGAAAAACATGCAGCCAAGAATACTTTATCCATCAAGGCTCTCATTCATAATAGAAGGAGAGATAAAGAGCTTCCAAGATAGGCAGAAACTGAAAGAATATGTGACCACCAAACCAGCTTTGCAAGAAATATTAAGGGGGACCCTGTTAAAAAAAAAAAAAGAGGAAGCCCAAAGAAATAATCCACAAAAACAGGGACTGAATAGGTATTACAATGACATTAAATTCATCTCTCTCAATGGTAACTCTGAACATGAATGGGCCAAATGATCCCATCAAAGACACACGGTTTCAGACTGGATAAAAAAGCAAGACCCATCTATTTGCTGTCTACAAGAGACTCATTTTAGACCTAAAGACACCTCCAGCCTGAAAAATGAAAGGATGGAGAACCATTTACCACTCAAATGGTCCTCAAAAGAAAGCTGGGGTAGCAGTCCTCATATCAGATAAATTAAAGTTTATCCCAAAGACTACTAAGAGATGAAGAGGGACACTGTATCATACTTAAAGGGTCTTTCCAACAAGAGGACCTAACAATCATGAATATTTATGCCCCTAATGTGGGAGCTGCCAAGTATATCAATTAATAACCAAAGTTAAGACATACTTAGATAATAATACACTAATAGTAGGTGACTTCAACACATGGCACTTTCTGCAAAAAACAGATCTAAGCACAACATCTCCAAAGAAACAAGAGCTTTAAATGATACACTGGACCAGATGGATTTCACAGATATTTACAGAACTTTACATCCAAATACAACTGAATACACATTCTTCTCAAGTGCACATGGAACTTCCTCCAGAACAGACAACATACTGGGTCACAAAGATACCAAAAGATTGGGATTGTCCCCTGCATATTTTCAGATCACAATGCTTTGAAATTAGAACTCAATCACAAGAAGAAATTTGGAAGTAACTCAAACACATGGAGGTTAAAGAGCATTCTGCTAAAAGATGAATGGGTCAACCAGGAAATTAGAGAAGATTAAAAAGATTCATGGAAACTAATGAAAATGAAGATACAACCGTTCAAAATCTTTGGGATACAGCAAAAGCAGTCCTAAGAGGAAAATATATCACAACACGAGCATCCCTCAAAAAATTGGAAAAAACTCAAATACACAAGCTAACTTGCACCTAAAGGAATTGGAGAAAGAACAGCAAATAAAACCTACACCAAGCAAAAGAAGACAGTTAATAAAGATTCGATTTATGAACTCAATGAACTAGAGACCAGAAGAACTGTAGAACAGATCAACAACACCAGGAGTAGGTTTTTTTGAAAGAATTAGATAAACCATTAGCCAGTCTTGTTAAAAAGAAAAGACTCAAATTAATAAAATCACGAATGAAAAAGGAGAGATCACAACCACTACCAAGGAAATACAAATGATTTTAAAACATATTATAAGCAGATATATGCCAATAAATTAGGCAATGTAGAAGAAATGGACGCATTTCTGGAAAACCACAAACTACCAAAACTGGAACAGGAAGAAGTAGAAAACCTGAACAGGCCAATAACCAGGGAGGAAATTGAAGCAGTCATCAAAAACCTCCCAAGACACAAAAATCCAGGCCCAGATGGCTTTTCTTCTTTAAAAACGTTTAAAGAAGAAACAACACCTATTCTACTAAAGCTGTTCTGAAAGATAGTAAGGGATGGAATATTTCCAAACTCGTTCTATGAGGCCAGCCTCACCTTAATTCCAAAACCAAAGACCCCACCTAAAAGGAGAATTATAGACCAATATCCCTGATGAACACAGATGCAAAAATTTTCAACAAGATACTAGCCAATAGGATCCAACAGTACATTAAGAAGATTATTCACCATGACCAAGTGGGATTTATCCCCGGATGCAAGGCTGGTTCAACACTCGTAAAGCAATAAACGTGATAGGTCATATCAACAAGAGAAAAAACAAGAACCATATGATCCTCTCAATAGATGCAGGGAAAGCATTTGACAAAATACAGCATCCATTCCTGACCAAAACTCTTCAGAGTGTAGGGATAGAGGGAACATTCCTCAGCATCTTAAAAGCCATCTACAAAAAGCCCACAGCAAATATCATTCTCAATGGGGAAACACTGGGAGCCTTTCCCCTAAGGTGAGGAACACCACAGGGATGTCCACTCTCACCACTGCTATTTAACATAGTACTAGAAGTCCTAGCCTCAGCAATCAGGCAACAAAAATAAAAGGCATTCAAATTGGCAAAGAAGAAGTCAAACTCTCCCTCTTCACTGATGACATGATACTCTACATAGAAAACCCAAAAGAGGGGATCCCTGGGTGGCGCAGCGGTTTGGCGCCTGCCTTTGGCCCAGGGCGCGATCCTGGAGACCCGGGATCGAATCCCACGTCGGGCTCCCGGTGCATGGAGCCTGCTTCTCCCTCTGCCTGTGTCTCTGCCTCTCTCTCTCTCTCTCTCTGTATGACTATCATAAATAAAAAAAATTTATAAAAAAAAATAGACTTTATGCCTCAGATGTACAATCTAAAAGTTAAAGGTCCCAGGAGTGGCATCCTTAACTTGTTTGGCTAGTTTCTGGCACAAAATTTTGATATTCCCCTTCCTCTATAGGGAAATACATGTCAATCAAGCTTAATGAAGCTTTGTACACAGACTCATTTTCATAGTTTTTTAGACCTTCAGTTTTGTCTAAAACCCCACATTCTTTAATTATACTAGTTTCTCAACAGCTGGAAAGATATAGAAAATGGCATCCAGAATGACCACTGTCACCAGTCACACCTGGCAATTCAGTAGCTCCTAGAAGCTTCCCAAATTGGGGCACAACTCCTATTTTCACAATCATTTCAATCTGTTCATTTGGACCATCTGGTAAGGGAGAAAATGGCCCATCAGTTATCTTCTAATACTCCTGGGTTATCAGAAGGCAGGAAATGAACTCAATAAGAAAAATTTGCTAAACAGCATCTAATGGAGGTACATGATTCTTGTTGCAACAAAGGTGTGAATGAGTCCAGGTAGGAGGATGCAAGTAACTGCATGTTAAAGATGATATATTAGGAACTGTAAGATGAGCCGACAGTGGATCAACTGCACCATATTTGATAACCAAGTCTTGGAAAACTGAACCATCACCTGCCAATGCTTCCTAGAGCCCACACAGCTTGTGCACTGTGATGAGAGGATGTCAAGAGAGAATTAAATGCTATCTACCACTGCCTTGGTTTGTTCTGATACCCTAGAAGCAATATCTGTGAGCACTGAATCAGATCCAAACTGAAGGAGATGACCATCAGTTCTGCCGACGGACACAAAGTGTGGAATCAAACCAGCCCAGATTATGTTGTCTATGAGGAACTGTTTTTCCCTAGAAAGCCATTTTCTAACAGTCTGGGTAGCTTGAAGCTGGTCTTCCAAATCTGTTGCTATTTATGACTTTGATAATGTCATCAACAGATCAATTTATAGTGCTCTGGTTGTTGCAATTTTCTTGCAGTGGAGAGACAACACCACCAAGAAAAGAGCTTACAATGCTCCTTCAGCCTGTGGTCATCCTTCTTAACTTTCCTCAGCTCCATATTAACTTGTATTCAGCACCACTCATTTCTGTACTATCTTTCCCCTTGGTTCTTGATTGTAAGGCAGCCAGTTGTTGAATTGGCATTCTTTGGTTTCATTCATATGGGGAATATAAAAACTAGTGAAAGGGATTATAGGGGAAAGGAGAGAAAATGAGTGGGAAATATCAGAGAGGGTGACAGAACATGAGAGACACCTAACTCTGGGAAACGAACAAGGGGTGGTGGAAAGAGAGGTGGGCGGGGGGGGGGGTTGGGGTGACTGGGTGACGGGCACTGAGGGGGGCACTTGATGGGATGAGCACTGGGTGTTATACTATATGTTGGCAAATTGAACTCCAATAAAAAAATATACAAAAAATTAAATAAAACTAGTAACAATGTTAAAAAAAAAAAAGAATTGGCATTCCCATTGGTGGACACAGCTTTGAGACAAAGGGAGAAAACTACAGAGCCGGCTTAGGCTATCACAGAAGGCAGTATGGACCCCACAGCTTCTTAATTTTAAGAAAATTGGGGGCTCAGAATGGAGGGAGGGTGAGAAACATTCAAGTCTCTCTCTAGAGAGTCTGTAAGCATGTGATTTCCCTGATTCTTCAACCTCTTGGCAGAATGTGCTCCAAATAGTTTTCCCCACCATCCTATAAAATACTAGAAATTCTCTCCATTAGAGTAATTCATTTGAGTTAGTTGTAACATCATAGTGTCCCTACTTAAAATGTACATGTGGGGGAAACAGGAGGGGTAAAAAAATGTACATGCAAAACTAGACACATACATAAATAATAAAATACACAAGCTACCAGGAAGGGCACTGGGACACATTATTTTGAATGGAAAAGTGAGTGGAGAAATTATTGTATGCTGGATAAAATCTTGATCAGGTATTATAGAAGTTAATAACAACAACAGCAACGGGTAACATTTATGTAACATTTATTAGCACTAAGCACTATTCTAGGTGCTTTATATTGTTTTACTCATTTAGTCCTCACAACTGAGGTAGGTATCATTATTATCTCCCTTTTACAGATTAGATAACTGAAGCACAGAGAGGTAAAGGGACTAGCCCAGGATCACAGCCAGAAATTAGTGAATCTGGGAAATAAATCATATTTTTAATCACTATATTTCACCACCTTTCATCTAGGAAGGAGACGGGGTGTCAAGAGTTAAGTCTAGGGTCTCTGGTATCAACCTTAAAAAATATCCTCTCTATTGAATGCAATTCTTTTTCTCATCTTTATCAAAAGATAACAACAGAAATTCCTGTTTCTAGGCAGTTCCTCAGTCTACTTATCTAGGGCTTTTTTTCCTGAAAAGTTGGAAAAAAAAAGTAAGGAAAGAGAAAATTGTCCATAACAGCAGTACTTCTATAGAGGTAATAAATACACATACTCATTTATGCAGACATACATGCATGAGAAACACAAATTCATATTCCCAGTTTAAGCCCCTGATTCCTCAAGGAACCAGGAAAATTGAGCTTTGAGATCACCAAAACACATATCTTTGTTTATATAAGATTTTGCTATTTCTAAAATGTTGTTTTGCTAAAGAATGTTCACATGGACAACTATCTGAATGGCATGTGAGATCTAATAGGTCCCATATGCAGTTTTCCTACCCTTTGGACATAAGCAAGGAATTCCTAGAAAAGACAGATATCTTGCTCTACTACTTCCCTTTTCCTTGCAAACAGATGGACTCATTAGACAGGATCTTGTGAGAAAAGATGAAAGATGGCTTTACTGGAAAGGAATCCAAAGTTCTTGCCATTCCCACAACCATTTCTAAAAGACAATCACAAGTAGCTCACTGATCATAATCTGCCACGTTTTCTGTCATTTGACCCTGCTTTCCAGGCCCCAACTAAGTGAGCACATTCAGCATGGGCCTAAGAGAGACTATCAGCCATAAGGTGACCCAAATAAGAATACTAATAGGGTATGCCAAATTAGATAAAGATTAGCTGGCATTATCAACTCTGAATGGGAGATAGCTGCCATCAGACTCTTAACAGTTACTGCTGAATTCTGAGCCATAACAAATAATGTTCCAGGGTCATATGGCCCAGCTGTGTGACTGCTAAGAGTTTCCAGTTTCCTATTTCCTGACATAATTTTACACTCATGACCCATCCTGTGAGATAATCTGATCACCTCCTTCCATGAAGCCTGAGAAAGCCCTATTACAATGGCAAGTTCAATTGTCAACAGCAACAAGTACAAAGCAGAAACAATGAGCAGCGGTGTCATAAGTGGATCTGTTAGCAGTTTGTTCAGCAGTTGGCCTGGACAAAGACAATGCCGGTGGCAATGTGGAAAACACTTTGATTATCAAGGCTGAGGGAGTTTTTGCCTAGTCATAGGCAGCATCGAAGAATAGTAAGCTGTGTCACAGATTCAAGGACAGTGTACAAAATAAAGGGAGATTAGAGATCCAAGAGAAGGCCTTCATTCCATTAGGTGGAAGTTCCAAGAGCTAGAATGTCTGCAACAATTGAGGCAAATCACCTGGAAATCTTTCCATTCCTAAGAGTTAAGAATCCTATAGGGCAGGGGTCAGAAAATTCTTTCTTTTGAGGACCAGAGAGCAAATATATTAATTAGGCTTATTGGGCCATATGGTCTGTCATAGCTACTTAACTGTCTTTGTAGTACAAAAGCATCCACTGATATTACAGAAACAAATGGGCATAGCTATGTTCCAACAAAACTTTACTGAAACAGGTGATGGCCAGAGTTGGCCCACAGGCCATAGTTTGCCAATCCCTCTAAAAAAGTCCCTTTAGAGACAAAATCTTAAAAAATACAAGTTGGTCTATGGGTTTCAAGAGGAAAAGGAATCAAAGCAAGACTAAAATGAATCCCGCATATGTGAAAGGTATTCTAATCCTTATAAACACATTAAAATCATTTATCATTAAAAATAAAATGAAAGTGCATGTACAGATCACCTTATCTATTTTCAGTAATGACTGATACTGTATCTAAGTTAAAGTCATTGAATAAGCTCCACACCGAAAAATCTACTAGTCACGACAGGCTAAGTGAGGGTATTTTAGCAAACTGCCAAAGCATGGTAGTTTAAAATAACTATTTTTATTTCATTATTTCTGGCTCATGCTACATCAGTAGGGGAGTCTTAGTTTGTAGCTTTCCTGAGACCCGAGCTGACAGAACAATCTATTTCTAATGTTGCATCACGGTGCCAGAAGAAAAAAGGACTTGGAAGGTCAAACCCCAACAACTGAATGCTCAGACATAATTTCTGTTCATAACACATTGTACAAAACTAATCATATGGCCTCACCTCACACAACAGGACCAGTAAGTAAAATTCTATTACAAAGATGAAGAACCATGAATATTCAGTAAGTAGCATGAATGGCTATCACAAAGCAATAGTTAAGCCATTTTTATCTAATTGATCACAAAATGAAAAAATTTTAAAGATTTTATTTATTTATTCATGAGAGACACAGAGAGAGAGGCAGAGACACAGACAGAAGGTGAAGCAGGCTCCCCACAAGGAGCCTGATGTGGAACTCGATCCCAAACCCTGGGATCATGGCCCGAGCCGAAGGTAGACATTCCACCCGCTGACCCATCCAGGCGTCCCAAAATGAGATTTTTAATAGCAAACATTTCTGATTAACTGGTTAGCCAGAAACCACTGTCTATTTAAATTAAAATTTCAAGTTCTTTGGTCTATTTTTCCTTAGTGTCTAGTATCACTGACCATGGGATATAACCAGAAACTGCATGGGGAGCAGGGTTCTCCAGGAAGTATTGGGGACGGGATTCACAAAGGGGTACTGCCATATTCCACTCTGAGACCAGCATATATTTCACAATTCCTTAGGTTCCCCACTGTAGTCTCCTAGATCAACTTTAATGATAAAGCAGGTGCTGTTAATGTTCCACCCACAAACACTTGGATTCCTTTACCATTTTCATGTACATTCGGCAGCTGATGTGCTTCTGATGTGCTTTACTCCCCAAATCAATACCAGTGTCTCAGTCTCTTCTTAGAGCACTGCCCTCAGGTTACTGTAACTCCTTTTGAAAGCCAGATGTTCTGGGAGTCATCCTTAACCAATGGCTGATGGATCCAAGAAAACTAATCAGAAAATTCTTGATTAGGAAAACTCTAAACTGTCTTTAAACACCTCTATGGAGTTGCTTGGCCTCTTTCCCTTCCCTGCTGGTCTTACTTCCCCACCCCACCTATTATTTCTTTCCTGGCAATACTTCCTAATAAATTACCTTTATATAACTCCTCACCTTGGAGTCAGTTACAGAAGAAGCCAGCCTAGAAACAGCCCACCCACAGCCTAAGGATAAAAAGGCTATGTGGTGCTATAGAAAGAGGCCAGGATTTGGACTCAGAAGACTCCAAATAACAAAGTTCCAGCTCTACCACTATTAGATAATGGTAGTCTCTATCAGCCGTTACAAAATGTAGAAATAATGGTACCTGCAACAATTTTGAGATAATCAAATAAATTTGTATTTGTAAACCAGTAACTACACGATGAAGAAGTTAGCTCATTTAAGACAGCTGCTTCCCAAATTCCAGTTTCTCCCCTCAACCTGTAATTGTGACTATACTCCCACTTGTCTACAAATAGAAAATTTGTAGAGGAGTAGTTTTCAGATTTTAGCATGCATCATTATCACCAGGAGGGCTGTTAAAAAGAGTTTGATGGGACTCACCCTCAGAATTTTTGGTTCATTGGTAAGGTAGAGTCCAAGAATCTGCATTTCTAACAAGTTCCCAGGTAATACTGATGCTGCTGATCTTGAGACTTCACTTTAACAACCAACGTTAGAAGAAAAAGTTCAACCACTCTCTGCAAAGAGGAACTGACAGAAGCCTGCAATGGATCTGCTTTACTATAGAGGAAATTTTTAGGAGATAAAGATAGCTTTAAAAAAAAAAAAACTTGTGAGAAAAAAAAATTGTGAGATTTTCTTTCCCATGTTATGGATGCCCTCATCTTATGAAATAAATGTGTGCAAGCAAAGTTGCCTATAAAAAATATTTCTGAAGAGAAAATTCTATGTTCTCAGTCCTGTAAGGACTTGGATTTAGTTTTAAAAAAAAAAAAAGGTTCAGACAGCTGCCAGTCTAGTGTCATGATCAATGTTAGGGTACCAAGAAGACCAACAGTTAATTCACTATTGAAATGTACCAAGTAATGTTCAAAGCACTTTGCATGCATTAATAATTTACTCTTCACAATAATTCATGAAGTAGATACCATTATCATCTTCATTTTACAGATGAGGCAAATGAAGGTCAGGAAAGTAGCTAGTAAATGCCAGAGGTGAAAATCAAACCCAAGAAGTTTGGCTCTACCCTCCAGTCTTACACACAAACAATACTGCACGGTGGATGTTCTTTTAAAAGTCTGCCCTGGGGTGCCTGGGTGGCTCCATTGGTTAAGTGTCTGCCTTCAGCTCAGGTCATGATCTCAGGGTCCTGGGATTGAGCTCAGCAGGGAGTCTCCTCCTCCTTCTCCCTCTGCCCCCTGCTCATGCTCTCTTTCTATCTCAAATAAATAAGTAAAATCTTTTTAAAAATAAATAAATAGAAGTCTGCCCTTTTTACAGAATTCTAACTCTATGATCTTTCTTCTTATTGGCTCCCCTTCATATATATACCTTCCATTCCTATGTGGTCATATGACCAAGCATGAAGCTACTCAAAGCACAGGCACTGCTCCCAAGAAGCTTGCCAGCTGCACTGCCAGCATGTGCATAACTCACAATGTTGAGCTATAACACAACTACTAAATACAACATGTACTCAATCTGACCAGTACCAAAATGAGGAGAAATGAACAGCAAATATACTAAAATATCACAGATCTATTCTAATTTTTTAAGTTGGCTCTATGCCCAGTAGGGAGCCGAACACAGAGCTTGAATTCACAACCCTGAGATCAAGAAATGAGCTGAGATCAAGAGTCAGACACAACCAAATGGGCCCCCAAAGGGCCCCAGATCTACTCTATTTTAAAGATGTTCTACATGACATACACATTTGGTAAAGAAATGCACTTTTTGACTTTCAGTGTATTTTATAAATGTACATAAAATATGAACAAAGTAAAATCCATCTCTATATCTAGAAACCAGCCCAGGGCTAGATGTAAGGAGGTTAGTAGGATACTGACAGCTCTCAGTCTAATTCCATAAACATGCCACATAAAGAAAGCACAATATATAGAGAAATAGAACAGAAGGACGGGGGGAGAAGCATCTAGTCTTAGACCTTAAGTCTCAGCACAGGGTTGTTCAAGAAGACCACATACAGTCCTGAAAGTCAGAAAAAGACAGAAGGGTTGAGGAGAAGGCAGGGCTGTGTTTGACCTGACATCTTTTAGATTCACAGATTAGCAGGTTACGTAGTGACATTACTGATATCCACAGAAAAGTCATTTGCTCAGGGTCACACAGTAAGTTGGTGGTAGAAGGAAGACTTAATACCTGTGTCCAAACTTTCCATCCACTTGTATTCTTAGACACTTTTAGGAGACCATCCTGATTTCTCTCTTGCATCTATTTTGCACAAGATCTCCATTCACTGGTGTTTCAACCTCTCTTCGCCGGGCAAACTCTAAGACCATACATAGTAAGAGTAACCTCTGTAGCCAGTATAGACTCTCTGCCAAGTCTACTAGGAAGAAGCATGATGAGTGTCACACTTGAATGGAGATGAAAGACCTAGCCTCAAACAGTTCACCTCTCAACATTGCAGAGCATTCACTAGAAAAAAAGCCCCAGAAAAGAACTTCAAAATGTATTTTAACAGAGCACAAGTGAGACTTCTGAGGGGCTAGTTACATTCTATTTCTTGGTCTGGATGCTGGTTACATGGATATGCATGGTTTGTGAAAATTAAAGTGGATAGAAAGTTTGATCTGTATATTTATAACACATGTATCGTTCTATATGTTTATTTCAATTAAAAGTTTTATTTTTTTACTGGGTGATGGGCACTTGATGGGATGAGCACTGGGTGTTTTACTATATGTTGGTAAATTGAATTTAAATAAAAAATTTAATTCAGAAAAATATTTTAATAAAAGTTTTCTTTTTATTTTTAAAATAAATTTATTTTTTATTGGTGTTCAATTTGCCAACATACAGAATAACACCCAGGGCTCATCCCATCAAGTGCCCCCCTCAGTGCCCGTCACCCAGCCACCCCCATCCCCTGCCCACCTCCCTTTCTACCACCCCTAGTTCGTTTCCCAGAGTTAGGAGTCTTTCATGTTCTGTCTCCCTTTCTGATATTTCCCACTCATTTTTTCTCCTTTCCCCTTTATTCCTTTCACTATTTTTTATATTCCCCAAATGAATAGGAACATATGTTTGTCCTTCTCCGACTGACTTATTTCACTCAGCATAATACCCTCCAGTTCCATCCACGTCAAAGCAAATGGTGGGTATTTGTCATTTCTAATGGCTGAGTAATATTCCATTGTATACCTAGACCACATTTTCTTTATCCTTTCATCTTTTGATGGACACCGAGACTCCTTTCAGTTTGGCTATTGTGGACATTGCTGCTATAAACATCAGGGTGCAGGTGTCCTGGCATTTCACTGTATCTGTATCTTTGGGTGTTTACCACCCTTTGTAACAGGTCCTATCAGGCAGCACTCTGCAGACAGTCAAGTAGAATGATGTTGCTTCAAGCTGAGTTGTTAATACTTTTATCTAAGAAGTAAGCAAGCCTGGAGGATGGAGTTTTCTGTTTTTAACTCTCATTCCTGCCTAAGTGGGAAAAGTTTTCCTGCAACCATGCTGCTAGGAATAAATTTCCTGTTTTCAATTTTGTTTAGTCTGAATAGGTCTCTAGAGACCAATCTTAATGCTGAGGAAGCAAATGAACTGGGCTCCCAAGACAGTTCCAGTTTCGTAATTGGGTTCAGCCAGCCTGATGAAGCCCATTTCATTCCCAGGAATCTAAGCCCTAGTTAAAGAGATCAGTTTTGTGTTGATCTGCACAGCATTCTGTCTTATGCATCCCACTGGCAGGGGCTCTTCTCCCTAGAGCCACACTTCCCTCCTCCAACACTGAACATTAGTTTGGCAAAGAGAAGAACTGCATGTTAGAATTGCAAGATCTCCAACCACAGTGGTATGGGGCACCTCAACCCTTCATATTAAGTCATCTCAACCAAATAAAGCATGACTCCAACCTCAGCCAACAGCCCTGGGACTATCTCAAGGTTACCACCACCACTTACCAAACTGTAGGCAAAAGACAAAAAAGATGATGAAGACAGCTTGACAGTGGTGAACATTCAGTTCAGCAATTATCTGCTGGCGACAACAGAGAGAGGAACTGACATAAACCTGGCCAGTTAGGGACCTGGGACTGATTTTCAATGGAGCATGGTTAATAAACTTTTAAAAATCCTAACAGAGGTGTGACTAAATGGCTCAGTCAGTTAAGCAGCTGCCATTGGCTAAGGTCACAATTCGAGGGTCCTGGGATCGAGTCTCACTACAGGCTCCCTGCTGGATGAGCAGACTGCTTCTCCCTCTCCAATGTTTGTGCTCTCCTGCTCTCTCCCTCTCACCAATAAATAAATAAAATCTTAAAAATAAATAAATAATAAAACAGAAAAATCAATAAAAATCCTAGCAGAGCTGGAAAACGTCTAAGAGATTCATTCTCTCTGGTGCATAAATGCTTCTATGTGAAAAATACTGAGATGAGAGTTCATCTTTGTTGAAAATTAAATACTTGGAAATTAAAGCTGGTGGGATTTAGGGTAAATCTAGATAACAATGTAGGCTTTCATTTAATTCAAATATACATATTAATTTTTTTTCTTCTGGAGGTCCTCCAGATTCAATCTGGAGGTCCTGCACTTATTCTTCCCCTCTCCAATATGAAAGTGGACACTGCAGGGTATCTTCACAAATAAGAAACCTACTCAAAAAAAACAAGCACCAGGAAATGCTGAGCTATGCCAAGAAGGAAAAGGAGCACAATGGGTGACAGGGTTAGTGCACAGATCCCAGACTCTTTCATGAGCATCTTTGGTTACACCTCATCATTTTTAAAGCCCACTTCAAAACGTGACCCCTGGTTAGAAGGGGTGAATCTCTTTGCTATGAAGTGTGAGGTACTTCCTGTGTCTCACAGTTGGCTCATTTATGGCTATTCAGAGGATTTAGATCAAAACATCCTGACTGCACCTATAGGCAAGCATTTGCTTTAGATACAAAATTAAAAAGAGGTGGAGTTCTCCATATCTCAGAGAGAGGCATCAATAGGAAGACTTAAAGACACATGCTCCTTATTCATGATTTTGGGGTCCTTTCCTACAATAAATGCAAAGTTTAACAGCCCAAATTTTTCTATTTGTCAGCTAATGCATATCATATTTCAAATATAAGAGGCAGGCACATAGGAGGAATCGTTTCACACAGCGGGCAGCAGAGCGTAGTGGAACAAGGGCTTTGGAGACAGCATATCTGGGTTTCAATCTGGGCTCCATCTCTTAGTAGTGTGGCAGTAGTCAAGTTACCTAACCTCTCTGAACCTCAGTTTTCATGTCTCTACAATAGGAATAATAATAACACACTTTACAGGGTTGTTGTAAAGAGTAAATGAGGTAATAAGTCAGGCACTCAGTTCAGTATGTAGAACAGAGTAGGTTCTCGAGAAATGGTATTTCTCGGGGCATCTGGGTAACTCAGTCAGTTAAGCATTTGCCTTAGGCTCAGGTCATGATCCTGGGATCAAGCCCCACATAGGGCTCCCTCCTCAGTGGGAAGTCTGCTTCTCCCTCTGCCTATGCCCCTCCCCTCGCTTGTGCTGTCTGAAATAAATAAAATCTTTAAAAAAAAAAAAAAAAGAAAGAAGAAATGGTATTTTCTTTTTCATCTCCCACTTAAGCGAGTTGGTCATGAGAATGTTTTCCAAAATTAAATACAACTTTTCCAAACTCTGAAATCAAATCTCTAAACTACCTAAGAATATTTCCAGATGCTTATTGAAGGAGGAAGTTACTTCTATTTTCTTAAAATCTCTGATATGGGGAAAAAAGGAAAAGCAATACCAACCAGAAACCACATTAGTGCCTTAAACCATATCACTATCACACACAAGAAGGGGTCAGCTTAATAGGGAATAGTAAAGGGAACAAAAGTAATTAGGGGTTCCCACTCCTGTCAGATCTCTTCTCATCTGAGTAGAACCACTATCTCTACCAGCTATATGGAAGCTGTATTAATTCTCCTCCTACATCAATTGAGCACATAACCCTATAAGGCATTTGTATTTTATCAAACTGCATAACTACTGAGATAAGAGTCTGGCAACAAAATGCCTGACAAAGGCATATCTCCCACTTCTAGGAGGAAAAGCAAGAAAAAAGAATTTAATACACTCTTCTGTTTACCTCTTCCACTCCTGGGGACCAGATGTAAGGGGCTTTTTGTATATAGAAAATGATCTTATGAGTGAGTCCATCTGCTTCTGCCCAGAGACCAACTCCCCAGGGGCTCTGCCTTTTCCAACTTCTAAATACAAACTGAGGGATGTCTGGGCACATCTGGTCATCATTTGATTTCAGGCTTCTATTGTGTTCAGTCTGTGGGGGGAAGTAAGTCTATTAATAGCTCATGCTGCTATGCCTTACATTTAAAAAAAATGAGAAACCATCAACTGCCTTTCCTGGAGAGAGAAGACAGGTCTTCACTGAATCCAGCTCCCTCCCTAATGATCATACATTAAGTCAGTATGCTAAGTAGCCAGCTTCAATCAACTAATTCAGATATCTATTTTACTATAAGAGTAAAGGGTACCTAGAAAGAAAACCAGGAGGGAGCTCCAATTAAATTGGTGAATGAAATTTTTTTAATTTA
Source organism: Nyctereutes procyonoides (assembly GCF_905146905.1). Taxonomy (NCBI): domain Eukaryota; kingdom Metazoa; phylum Chordata; class Mammalia; order Carnivora; family Canidae; genus Nyctereutes; species Nyctereutes procyonoides. The sequence continues at coordinate 9,137,148 of NW_026575031.1, read as the reverse complement.
AAAAAAAATTTTTTAGGGAGAAAGAGGGGGCAGAGGGAAAAGGAAAGAGAATATTAAGCAGGCTCCACACCCAGTGTAGAGAGCAACTTGGGGCAATCTCACAACCCTGAGATCATGACCTAAGCTAAAATTTTGATTTTAGTCAGATGCTTAACTGACTTAGCCACTCAGGCTCCCCAAAATTAATGAATGATTTATATGATGCTTTGGGAAGTCTCTGATCTTTTTGGAAACTCACCAAGCTGTGTGATTAAATCTATGTAAAACACCACCTTCTAGTCTTTTTTTTTTAAAGATTTATTTATTTATTCATGGTAGACATAGAGAGAGAGAGGCAGAGACACAGGCAGAGGGAGAAGCAGGCTCCATGTTGGGAGCCCAATGCGGGACTCGATCCTGGGACTCCAGGATCATGCCCTGGGCCAAAGGCAGGTGCCACACCGCTGAGCCACCCAGGGATTCCTCCCCCACCCCCACTTTTTTTTTTTTTTAAAGATTCCACCTTCTAGTCTTAAAAAAGAAATGTCCTTCCTAACTTTGAAAGAGAGCTCCAGGTTTAAATCCTATTAGTTCCAGAATACATCAGTCATGTTGTGAACTAGTTTTTTTTTTTTTAAGATTCAGTTGTTTTTTTTTTAATTTTAGAGAGGAGGGAGGGACAGAGAGAGAGAGAATCTCAGGCAGACTCCCTGCTGAGCACAGAGCCTGATGTGGGGCTCATGGGGCTCAATCTCATAATCCTGAGATCATGACCTGAACCAAAATGAAGCTGGACGTTCCTAACCGACTGAGCTGCCCAGGCACTCCTAAACTAGATTTGACAATCTCCCTTCCCAACAAAAAATACCTACCTCCCTCTTCAAGTTTTTTCAAACTATTAAAATAAGTATTTACCACACCATGAAGTAATTATCTCTTTATGTATCTGTCTCCCTCAAGAACTATGAATTCTTTTTTAAGATTTGAGAAAAAGCAAGTATGCACAAGTGGGAGGGGCAAAGGAAGAGAGAATCTGAAGCAGACTCCTTGCTGAGCACAGAGCTTGAAACAGGGCTCAATCTCAAGACCCTGAGATCATGACCTGAGCCAAAACCAAGAGTTAGACACTTAACCAACTGTGCCACCCCAGGTGCCCCCAAAACTACAAATTTTTAATGGGTAACTACAGTGTCCAATTCTTATTGGTTATTTCCAGGGCTTCGCACAATTCTTGGAATATGTTTTTAGTAGATATACATTGAATGAATAACTAAACAAGTTAAAATAATTACATACTATATGACCTTAACAGCTTTCAGAAATTAAAACATCAAGTTGAATGTTGGTTTAAGGGAGAGATAACAGGAAAGGGGCCAACCAAGTAGAAATGACAAAGATAGAAACAGATTGTTTCCTCTTCATCCTCATATCAGCTCAGAACTCCAAAAAGACTATTTTTTTGGACCCCTGCATGGTTCAGTGATTGAGCGTCTGCCTTCAGTCCAGGGTGTGATCCTGGGGTCTGGGGATGGAGTCCTCAAGGCTCCCTGCAGGGAGCCTGTTTCTCCCTCTGCATATGTCTCTGCCTTTGTACCTCTCTCTATATGTCTCTCCTGAATAAATACAATCTTAAAAAAAAGACTATTTTTTGCTGAAAGCTGAGCTTATGTAAACGTATATAAATCACAGATTAGAGCCAGTATACACCATAGTGACCACCCCTAACTTCAGATTCTGAAAAAGAAAATATGAGACCAAACTGCTGTCCCAAAAACTGCAGTTCTGAAAGAAAAGCAAGTAGCAAAAAGGATGTTGGACAGCCAAGATCTACAACTGCAATTGCTCCAAAATATTACAGAGTAAATTATCAATTTCTGACTTTTTTTTGGCTTTAGAATACATGGAAAAGTCTCCTGCTCATGTTCTAGAAGCCATAGCATACTATCACTGTGCCCAACAAAGGCTCTGGCTGCCTTTGGTTTACAAGACAAATGCTAAGTTAAAATTTGCTCTGCTAGAGTCCATAGAGCAAATCACAAACCATTGTGGATCATCTGCTGACACCAGTCATAACGCTATATAGTCTGTGGGATACAAATAAAACACAGTCTCCATCTTTGCAGTATCTAAAATATATAGCTGAAATAAAGCTAAAGAATATACTAATAGAAGGAAAACGACACTAGATGGAAATATGGATCTAAAAACAAAATGAAGCACCAGAATTAGTAACTACATGGGTAAATACATAAGATTTCTTATTACTTAAATCTTTAATAGATAGCTTACTATCTAAACAAAAATATTAATATATAATAGAGTTCATAATATATATAGACATAAAGTTTATGAATTGATAGGATAAAGAATGAGAGAGAAGAAACAAGTATTCTAAGGAAGGAGGGGAAGAAGTATATTATCACTTGAAGGAAGATTGTAGTGAGTTAGAAATGTATACTATAAACCCTAAAACAACCACTAACAAATCAAAGGGTTATAGCTATAAACGAACAAAGATAAAATGGAGTCATAAAAAAATCCAATCTGGGATGCCTGGGTGGCTCAGCGGTTTAGCGCCGCCTTCAGCCCAAGGCCTGATCCTGGAGACCCGGGATTGAGTCCCATGTCAGGCTCCCTGCATGGAGCCTGCTTCTCCCTCTGCCTGTGTCTGTCTCTCTCTCTGTCTCTCTCTCTCTCTCTGTCTGTCTCTCTCTCTCTCTCTCCCCCCCTGTCTCTCATGAATAAATAAATTAAAATCTTAAAAAAAAAATCCAATCCAAAAAAAGGTAAACAAAAAAAAAAAAATACAAGGAAGCTCCTGGGTGGCTCAATTAAGCATCTGTCTTTGGCTCAAGTCATGATCCCAGGGTCATGGGATGGAGCTCCACATGAGGCTCTCTGATCAACAGAGAGCCTACTTCTCCCTTTCCCTCTGCCTCTCCTCCCACTCATGCTACCTCTCCAATTTTTAAAAATTTTAAAAAACAAAAAACAAAGAACAAGTAGGACAAATAGAAAAACAAATAAGCAAAATGTCACAAATGTATTGGTAATTACAATAAATGTAAATCGTCGAAATAGCCCCAATTAAAAGTAGAAATGATCTGATTAGGAAAATATATATGCTGTCTACAGTAAATTCACTGTAAATATAAAGATATAAATAGTTTAAAAGTCCATAATAGCAAATATATTATGGTATACCCACATAGAAGGTTACTATGTGGGGCAGCCCCGGTGGCGCAGTGGTTTGGCGCCGCCTGAAGCCCGGGGCGTGATCTTGGAGACCCGGGATTGAGTCCCACACTGGGCTCCCTGCGTGGAGCCTGCTTCTCCCTCTGCCTGTGTCTCTGCCTCTCTCTCTAGCTGTGTCTCTATGAATAAATAAATAAAATCTTTTTTTTAAAAAAAAGGTTACTATGTGGCTGTCAAAAAATTTGAGGAATGATATAAATGGATATGAAAATGTCTCTAAGATATTAACTGAATGAGACAAGATACAGAATAATATGTGTGTGCTCCAATTTTTAAGAGAAGAAATACACAATTATATGCATATATTTGCATAGAATTCTCTGAGAATACATATGAGGAACTGATAACAATGGTTGCCTCAGCACAGGGAAAGGAGGTGGCTGGAGATAGAAAAGACATTTAATTTTCGCTATATATCCTGTTGTACCTTTTCTTCTGCTATATGCACATATTACCTATTTTTAAAAATCAAGACAGTATTTTTAGAAGAAAAATATTTTTATTAAAGAATTAAAAGCAGAAGATACTTTCATTGGCAACATATAGAACTCAGCATAGAGACTATCTTGTTTGGTATAGAAACAACAGAAAATAAAATGCAGTAGTAATAACAAGTGATATAAGAGGCACCTGGGTGGCTCACTTGGTTAAGCATGGCCTGCTTTTTTTTTTTTTTTTTTTAAAGCATGGCCTTTTAATTTCAGTTCAGGTCATGCTCCATGCTAGGAAAGAGTCTGCTGGAGATTCTCTCTCTCCCTCCTCCTCTGCCCCTTCCCCCTCTCCTGCTTTCTCTAAAATAATACATAAATCTTTTAAAAAAGAAAACAAGTGATATTTACTTGATGTTTCTACTCTTTTCCAAAGTCACCTCAAGCCTAATACTTACTTCTATTGTAACAATATTCTTGTAATGTTGGTAAGTGGAGAATTATCACTCCCTCTTCAAAGTCAAAAAAATCGAGGCTATTTATATCACATAAAACTTGTTTCACTAGACCAAAAGCCCTCAAGGTTTGCCAGAAATGGCAGTTATATAAGTGGATATGGTAGAGTCTAACACAGCTTTCTTGAGTCAACCAGACAGATCTTAAGAGAAATTTCAATCAGAAAATAATCCACATTGGAGCACCTGGGTGGCTCAGTCCATTAAGTGTCTGACTCTTGATTTCTGCTCAAGGTCATGATCTCAGGGTTGTGGGATCCAGCCCGGAGTAGGGTTCACACCCAGTGTGGAGTCTGCTGGAGATTCTCTCTCTGCATTTCCCTCTGTCCTTCCCTGAACTAGCATGTGTACATCCTCTCCCTCTAATAAATAAATATATATTTAAAAAGAAAATAATCCACATTTTTAACCCCAAAGTAAGCACAGTTAACTGGGTCTTGAGAAAAGTAGTCATCAATTTAGATTTGTATAAATTACAGTAGAATGTATCACATACTCTACAGTCTTTTAAAGTGTAGTCCTCAGACCAGCAGCATCTTGACTCCACCTCAGACCTCTTGGTTCTAAATCCATTTCTCTAACCTTAATTACTTTCAGGGGTGTTATGTGTCTCTTGGTGATCTCTTTAAAATACAGACTTTAATTTAGTACCTTTGGGTTGGGTGTGAAAATACACACTTACTCTTTTTAAAAAAAAAAAAAAGATTTATTTACTTATTTGAGAGAGACAGAGCAAGCAGAGAGGGGGCAGAGAGAGAGGGAGAGAAATAATTTCCAGCAGACTTCCCCCCCCACCCCACTGGGCAGGGAGCCTAATGCAGGACCCTATCTATCCCAGGACCCTGGGATCATGACCTGAGCCAAAGGCAGGCATTTAACCAACTGAGCCACCCAGGTGCCCTATCTTACATTCTTATTCTTGCCTTGCAGTCTTTGCTTAAGACTGAGTCTTTCCCTCTGACTCAAAGGACCTCCCTTGAACTTACTCAGAGCAATCTACTATTATTATTGTTCCTCTGGATTCCTGAAGTACTTACCATTAAATACCACTCATTTAACACCTGAATGTTCCGTATTGTGGATTATTTTTATGTATCTAAAGCCTAATATTTCCAAAAAGACTGTAAACTTTCTGAGGACAGTGACCACGTCCTATGTCTCTTTATATTCCACACAGCACTCAATCCCATTGTGTTGCAGATGGTAGTTGCTTCCTAAATGCTCACTAAATGAAAGCATTATCAGTGTGCTAGAGAATGTGGGGTATTAAAAGATGGATGAGGCCCAGTCAGCCTTCAAGTATTCTAGTCTATTAAAATATGTATATGCCTCTCTCTCTGTGTGTCTCTCATGAGTAAATGAATAAAATCTTTAAAAAAATAAAATAAAAATAAAAAAGTATTTTATTTATTTATTCATGACAGACACACAGAGAGAGAGAGAGAGAGGCAGAGAGAGAAGCAGAGACACACACACACACACACAAAAAGAAGCAGAGACACAGGCAGAGGGAGAAGCAGGCTCCACGCAGGGAGCCCGACATGGGTCTTGACCCCGGGTCTCCAGGATCACGCCCTGTGCCAAAGGCAGACATTCAACCGCTGAGCCACCCAGCCTGCCCTAAAATTTTTTTTTTTAAGTAAAATCTTAAAAATAAAGGTAGTGAAAAACTGTGGTGTTACTTTCAAATACACTTGAAAATATCTCAAGCAATATGGTTCTATCACAAGAATACGAATAGATTGATTAGCGCAGCCCAGGTGGCTCAGCGGTTTGGCGCCGCCTTCAGTTCAGGGCATGATCCTGGAGACCTGGCATAGAGTCCCATGTCCGGCTCCCTGCATGGAGCCTGCTTCTCCCTCTGCCTCTCTCTCTCTCTCTGTGTCTCTCATGAGTAAATAAATAAAATCTTAAAAAAAAGGAATAAACCGATTAAGCAAAATAGTTTTAAAAGAAAGCCCAGGGGATCCCTGGGTGGCGCAGTGGTTTGGCGCCTGCCTTTGGCCCAGGGCGCGAACCTGGAGACCTGGGATCGAATCCCACGTCGGGCTCCCGGTGCATGGAGCCTGCTTCTCCCTCTGCCTGTGTCTCTGCCTCTCTCTCTCTCTCTCTCTCTCTCTCTCTCTCTGTATGACTATCATAAATAAATAATAAAAAAATTTAAAAAAAATAAAAAAAGAAAGCCCAAGAATATGCAAGAATTTAGTAAATAATAAAAGACTTTTCATATCAGTGGAGAAAGGTTGGTGTTCAATAAATGATAATGACACAGATGGCTGAGGGGAAAAGATTAAAGCTGAAGCTCTTTCTTATACCAAAAAATTTCAAATGTTCAAATATTGAAAAGATACATTTGTTAGTATATCAGGGAATAATGGTCATTTTTACAGGGGGTATGGGGTAGAGGGAGAGAGAGAATCTTAAGTAGACTTCACACTGAGTTCAGAGCCCCCACTCGGGGCACAATTTCACAACTCTAAGATCATGACCTGAGCCAAAATCAAGTCAGATGCCTGAGCCACTCAGGCACCCAAAATTTATGTTTTGGCACCCTTAATCTACATTTAAGACATACACACAGAGAAAAAAAGAAATTACCATGAACAGAGCCAAAAACAAAAGTAAAAATGTGAAATATTTCCAACATCTGAAACAGGGGGATCAATTTCCTTAATATGCTAACTGCTCTTAGCCCAGATAACACCCTGGACCAAAGGCAGGCAGCCCTGGTGGTGCAGTGGTTTGGTGCCTGCCTTCGGCCCAGGGTGTGATCTTGGGGTCCTGGGATCGAGTCCCACATCAGGCTTCCTGCATGGAACCTGCTTCTTTCTCTGCCTCTCTCTCTCTCTCTCTCTCTCTCTGAGTAAATAAATAAATCTTTAAAAAAAAAAGAAATAAGAAAAAGATGTACAATACAGTAGAAAAATGGGGAAAATATAAGAACATATAATTCACAGAAAAGATACAAATGGCAAGAAACATGAAAAGATGTTCAGTCTCAATTATAATGAAAGAAAAGCAAAGCCAGTAAAATACTATTTTTACCTGTCAGATGCTCAAAGATTTAAAAGTTTGGTAATACTTAGTATTGACAAAAGATACACTAGAGTATTCTGATAAATTATTGTTAAGAATATAAACTGGTACAATCTCTTTGGAAAGCACTTAGACAAAAATCTATTGAAATTTAAAACTCAATAGCTGGATATGCAACAGCACTTCCAGAAATTTGTCTGTTATACTTGCAAAAGTGCAAAGATGTTTATTCTAGTATTCTGTATTACAGAAGAAACCTGGAAATATCCCAACTGTCCATCACTAGAGAACTAGTTAAACTCTATTATCTTTATACACTAGAATTCTATGCAGCATTAAGACAATGAGGGGATCCCTGGGTGGCACAGTGGTTTGGTGCCTGCCTTTGGCCCAGGGCACGATCCTGGAGACCCGGGATCAAGTCCCACGTCGGGCTCCCAGTGCATGGAGCCTGCTTCTCCCTCTGCCTGTGTCTCTGCCTCTCTCTCTCTGTGTGTGACGAAAGAAAGAAAGAAAGAAAGAAAGAAAGAAAGAAAGAAAGAAAGAAAGAAAGAAAGAAAGAAAGAAAGAAAGAAAGAAAGAGAGAGAGAGAGAGAGAGAGAGAGAGAGAGAGAGAAAGAAAGAAAGAGAAAGAAAGAAAGAAAGAAAGAAAGAAAGAAAGAAAGAAAGAAAGAAAGAAAGAAAGAGGTGGAACCACATATATAACAAATAAATTAGGGCCAGGATAAACTGAGTAGAATAAAGCACATTGAAAAACAGTAGGTACAGTGTAAACTCCTTCACATTTTTTAAAGGATATATAATATATGCTGCTTATGTTTAGAGAACGTCTGAAAGGATACCAAAGAACTTGCAGACAGTGGTCACCTCTAGAGAATGAGACTGGGTGGGGGAAGCTGTGGAAGAAGGTTTTTTCACTTTTTACATTACACTCTTATGTACTATTTGCACATTTTATAATTAGCTCGTATTGCCTTTATAGCAAAATATTTTAATAAAGTAATTAATTTGCTGACACTTTTTATGGAGTCATCCACTTTCTGCTGAACACAGAACTAGAGAGAAATCAGTCCCATTTTTTTCTCCACACTTTCTGAACCTCTTTTAGAACACTGCACTAAGAAGGGGCCTTTTGTTGGTCAGCTAGACTGGCTCCCCCAAACAGAGGACCATTGACATGATGCTAAGAGGGTGCTTGGACACAGACTTACTGTGCAAATAAGTATACGGGAGAGAATTTAGCACATGGCAAGACAGAACAGGTGGCCGGCCTCCTCTGGGGACACCTACTGTTATCAGTCTGCCTGTGCATGCTTATCTACTATGGTAGACACACAGATCTTTTGTTCAAAGGGCTGCATTTTATACTCCCTTGTTTAGATGATTCTGTACATCAGTTTTTCAAAAGACTCTCAATCACCACCATCATCACACTTTTCTTTAAGCAATTAACCGACAATCCTATTAAATCCAGGACAAATTCAAATGTAAATGGAGTGCTTGTACAAGGCAACTTGTCAGCATTGCACATACAAGCAAGAGAACTTCTGGGTAATGCCAAGGACAACTGTCTCGGGAACCCTATTTATACTCAGGCTGTCTCAAGTCTGCAACTGACTATGGAGCTTTGGGCATGCCTCCCCTACAGATAATCTTTCTGGTCAAGATCTCAAGGTCCCAGATAGTACCAGAAATTTCTGTCAGCCCTTGGCTCACAGGGGAGAAAAAAACTATCCAAACAAGTTTTTGCATTTTAAAAGATTTCTCTAGTTTCTGCTGTTCATTTTTGAATAGGCATCCAGCACCAGCAGCAAACATTAAGTCTCAAGGATCTCAGTTCGTCAGATTTTATGAGTCTGAAAGCTACTCTTTAAAGATTCATAATCAAGTTTCTAGAGAGGGGAAAAACGTGTTAGATGAAGCCAAAAGAATGACCTTATTCCCTTAAAATCCAGCCCATGGCCATGCTTATGTAGCTGAGCAGCTGTGCTGCTGGCAGGGGAAAGGAACATACTGAAATGAAACACTCATGACAATCTCCCTTCCCCCACTCGTGCCTGCAGGGCCCCATCCAGTTATTGCACAAAAAGGCTTTTTCTTATAAACTTCTCTCCCTTCTACTTCTGTCTCCATCTTGGTTGGGAAGAAACAGCACTAGTGATGGAATGTACATAGCTCTGCAAATATTCATGAGAAAATGCTTTGACGCCCACACGCTCCCTAGCTTCCCTAACACATACATGCATTAAGGAAAAGACATGCATAGAGAAGCTGATAAGTGTCTGTGGTTCTTTAAGTAAATTGTAAGGTTTTCTCAGAAGAGGCAAGATTCAAGAAGGCAGAGTCCTAACTGATCTTTCATCCACTGAACCATAAATTGAGTAATTGATCCAATAACCATTAATTGGCCATTTAAAATGTATGGCACTGGGCAGCCTGGGTGGTTCAGTGGTTAGGTGCTGCCTTCAGCCTAGGGCGTGATCCTGGAGACCCGGGATCGAGTCCCACATCGGGCTCCCTACATGGAGCCTGCTTCTCCCTCTGCCTGTGTCTATGCCTCTCTCTGTGTGTCTCTCATGAATAAATAAATAAAACCTTTAAAAAAAATGGTATGGCACTGGGGGCACCTGGCTGGCTCAATCGGTGGAGCATGTGACTCTTGATCTCAGGGTTGTAGGTTCAAGCCCCATGATGGGTACAGAGATTACTTGAAAATAAAATCTTAAAAAAAAATAAATGTGCAACACTGGATGTCCACAATAGCCAAACTGTGGAAGAAGCCTCGGTGTCCATCGAAAGATGAATGGATAAAGAAGATGTGGTCTATGTGTACAATGGAATATTACTCAGCCATTAGAAATGACAAATACCCACCATTTGCTTCTACATGGATGGAACTGGAGGGTATTATGCTGAGTGAAATAAGTCAATTGGAGAAGGACAAACATTATATGGTCTCATTCATTTGGGGAATATAAAAAATAGTGAAAGGGAATAAAGGGGAAAGGAGAAAAAAATAAGCGGGAAATATCAGAAAGAGAGACAGAATATGAAAGACTCCTAACTCTGGGAAACGAACTAGGGGTGGTGGAAGGGGAGGTGGGCGAGGGGTGGGGGTGACTGGGTGACAGGCACTGAGGTGGGCACTTGACGGGATGAGCACTGGGTGTTATTCTGTATGTTGACAAATTGAACTCCAATAAAAAATAAATTTATTAAAAAAAAACACTGGAAATACAGAAATAAACAGAGCTGTATGTGGTGTGGCATGTGAAAGCTGAGACTCTGGAGTCACATGGTCAGGGTTTGAACAAATACTCAGTCTATGACTTGGCCATACGATCTTAAAGCAAGCTACTCAAATTGTCTGAGCCTGCTCCTCTTGAAAATGGAGATAATAAATAAATTAATTAATTAATTAATTTAAAAATTTTTAAAAAGAAAATGGAGATAATTCTGAGAGTAAAAAGTGCTCTAACCCTAAAAACATCTCCCACTCTGTGAGCCATCAGATTCCTTCTCCTCTTAGTTTCCTCTACATGCTCCCCCTCCTCTTGCCCCTCTAAGATCCCTCCCTCAGTTTTAGTAATTCTTCCACCTTCTCTACTCTTTTCCCAAAGCCTTTATTCACACTCCAAGCTTATAACGCATAAAAGAAATGAGGGTCACAGTCCATTTCTCTACCTCATTCTACTTACTTTGAGAACTAGATCATTTGCCTTTTTTTTTAATTTTATTTATTCATGAGAGACAGAGAGAGAGGCAGAGACACAGGCAGAGGGAGGAGAAATAGGCTCCATGCCAGGAGGCCAACGTGGAACTCGATCCTGGGACTCTGGGATCACGCCCTGAGCCAAAGGCAGACACGCTCAACCACTGAGCCACCCAGGTGTCCCTGCCTTCATCTTATAATGGGTTGGGGTTCCCAGAAAGAAACACTGCTTCTGTGGCAGGAGTATCTAATCATAGCCTGGTCACATTAGAGAATCTGGAATAGGCCCTCAATACTTGCCCATGCTACTAGATAACAACAGTGCCCATTTCCTCATCTTGACTGAGTAAAGAGCCAGAAATAGATCCATACTAAGGAACAAGAGATTTCCTTGGGATTCTGCTAAGCAGCATATTTCCTGCCATGTGAGAACCTCTGTATTGCAGTTCATGATCCTTGTCACTAAGAATAAGCAAACACTTCCCTGAAACATTAACCACAACTCTGAACTAGCCAATGAGAAAAAAAAAAATTTGGGAAGCCTGGGTGGCTCAGTGGTTGAGTGTCTGCCTTTGGCTCAGGGCATGATCCCGGAGTTCCAGGAACGAGTCCTGCATATGGCTCCCTGCACAAAGCCTGTTTCTCTTCCTTCACCTGTGACTCTGCCTCTCTCTCTCTCTGTTGTCTCTCATAATAAAATATTTTTAAAAAAGAGAAAAAAATTCTTTGACTTATTTTTGTCTCTCAAGAGCTTCATCTTTTTTTTTTCCATTTATTTATGATAGTCACAGAGAGAGAGAGAGAGAGAGAGAGAGAGAGAGAGGCAGAGACACAGGCAGAGGGAGAAGCAGGCTCCATGCACCGGGAGCCCAACGTGGGATTCGATCCCAGGTCTCCAGGATCACGCCCTGGGCCAAAGGCAGGTGCCAAACCGCTGCGCCACCCAGGGATCCCCAAGAGCTTCATCTTTAAATAAGTGTCTTGAGGGCAGCCCCAGTGGCACAGTGGTTTAGCGCCGCCTGCAGCCCAGGGTGTGATCCTGGAGGCCTGGGATCGAGTCCCATATCAGGCTCTCTGTATGGTGCCTGCTTCTCCCTCTGCCTGTGTCTCTGCCTCTCTCTCTCTCTCTCTCTCTCTCTCTCTGTCTCTGTCTCTATGAATAAATAAATAAAATCTTATAAATAAATAAATAAATAAATAAATAAATAAATAAATAAAGTGTCTTGAATAGTCTCCAGCATTTCTTCTAATATCAACATTCTGGATTTTTTAAAAAGTTTTTATTTAAGTAATCTCTACACCCAATGCAGGGCTCAAACTCATGACCCTAAAATCAAGAGCTGCATGTTCTTCTGACTGAGCTAGCCAGGTACCCCTCAACATTCTGGTATTCTAAAGTCAAAATATTTAGCAACCACATTATCAGGATTCAAAAATTCTGCACATTACTCTTTATGTCCTAATTACATACAATCCCCTGCAATTTACTTTTTTAAAAGATTTTCTTTATTCTTGAGACACAGAGAGAGAGGCAGAGACATAGGCAGAGGGAGAAGCAGGCTCCCTATAGGGAGCCTGCTGCAGGACTCAATCCTGGAACCCTGGGATCACGCCCTGAGCTGAAGGCAGATGCTCAACCACCCACTGAGCCCATCCCAATCCTCTGCAATTTAATTTGAAATCCTCTATTTTATCCTAATAGAACTAAAGGCCAATTGGTTCTAATGCTCCATAAACTGTTAAAATCATCATGTTCTGTACTTGAGATTATACCTGTCTTTTCCTCTATAAACCAACATTTCTTCATTAAATAATCACATGCAGATGCACGCAAGGTATACTATACTGATAACGGCTTTCTACAGTCAGCCCTTCAATCATTTTTAGAGGTGTGTGGGGTTTTCCTCAGAATACTCTTGGAGTTTCTAACATTCTCAAACTAAAGTCTAGAACTGAAGAAAATATTCACCAAAGAATGTGTTAACACACACACATACACACACACACTCTCCACTCCCCTTCAGGGCTCTGTGAGGGTGGGCAATGGATGCACACTGTGTGTTGTTTGGTGTTCAGTGCATTGTGGAAATTAAATAAATACTATAAAAATAAAAGCACAATCACACTGCTGCTATAATTTCAGTTTTGGATTCAGAGGTTATGGGAAGGAAATCTCTTGCACACTCACATGATTTTTTATCTGGAAAAGGCACAAGTGTTTTAGGTATTGTGTTTCAGCCAAATAACTGACCATTTTAAAATAAAGATTCCCAGGAGAATAGAAGCACTTGCTTTCCACAAAGGGCCGGGTGGCTTTTTGTTCCTGGACGTGCTGTTGACTCAGTCTGCACTTGTTTTGACAGCCAATTACAGTCCTTCTTAGGAAAGCTGAGCTAATGCTCTTCATGGAAAGTTTTACAAACACAAAACTACCCAAACACAGTACACTTGAGGAGAGGACTCCTGTTCCAAGAGATATTCCTGACCAGGAGGAAGGGAGGGAAGTTAATTTTCCAAGTGGATCATGCTGATCCAGAAGGGATCACAACCAAAATCAAAAGAGGGATATTTCAAATCTAGTTCAACTCTTAGAAGCATGGGCCTAACTTCTCTCATACTGTGATAGGGTAATCACAACACGGAACAAAGCCACAGTACTCAGGACCTTCCTTATCAACTCTAGTTGCCAAGCCCTGGACTGGGAACATAATTATTTCATTTCCTCCACACAGGAACTCAAGCTCAAGAAACCAGGACCCAGAGAATTTAAGTAACTTGTCTAAAGTAAGCCAACTAATAAGTGGCTATGCCTGAATTCGAACCCAGATCTAACTTCAGAGAAGTAGATTAATATTAATATGGATTAAAAATAGATAAAATGTAGGCCAATTTTGAAGAAAAGCCTTGGCTGCAAGTCCAACAAAGCCAAAAAAAAAAAAAAAAAACAATTTAGATGAATAACAAGCTGCCTTAAGAATGGGAAGCTAGGGCAGCCCGGGTGGCTCAGCGGTTTAGTGCCGCCTTCAGCCCAGGGCATGATCTGGAAGTCCCGGGATCGGGTCCCTTTTCCCTCTGCCTGTGTCTCTGTCTCTCTGTGTCTCTCATAAATAAATAAATAAAATCTTAAAAAAAAATGGGAAGCTAATGATTACACAAGGATCACAGGGTAATAGACAAGACAGGTGGTATAATGCCCTACCAGCCCCATTCACTACAGTCTTTTCTCTTTCTTCCCCTTCACCCTCTCTCCTCTTTCCTAATTTACTCTTTTTCATATATGTCTCTCCCACTCCTTTTTTCTTCCTTTGTACACTGCAGCAGAGCAAAGCATATGAACTTTGCATTCAGATAACCCTGTGGGCAAATCTAAGACTCATTTCTTACTGTGTGACTTAGGGCAAATCAAGTAACCTAAGTCTGAATTTTATAAAAGGATAAAATCTTCTACCTTTTAGGCTGCTGAAGGTATTAAATCAGACAATATGAAGAAATGACCAAGTCTCCTAGTAGACTGAGATTTCTTTTGAACATCTGTGAGGCTTTGCTAGCATACAATTTAGAATTGGACAGTTTTGGATTTGAATCCCAGCTCCACCACCTACCGGCTAAGTGATTTGGGCAAGTCTGGGAACCTTTACGTACCCCATTTCCTTATCTATAAAGTAGAATAAATAGTAAGGACTTAGATTTGGGAGACAATCAAATGGAATGATAAACATTTAGAATCTATTGATATTTAACAAATAAAGCTGCCTCTCAATAGAACTTACAGTAGCTGAAATGTTCTCTAGAGGCCCATGTTTGTGCATGCCTGATCTATTTATCAAGTGTGTCACCACTAAGGACTAGTAAGTGCTAAAGCACTAAGAAATGCTAATCTTGAACCTATCTTCTGAGGCTGTAAAATAAATACAGAAAGAGAAGTAGAGGGGGATCCCTGGGTGGCTCAACGGTTTGGCGCCTGCCTTTGGCCCAGGGCACGATCCTGGAGTCCCGGGATCGAGTCCTACGTCGGGCTCCCTGCATGGAGCCTGCTTCTCCCTCTGCCTGTGTCTCTGCCTCTCTCTCTCTTTCTCTGTCTCTATTATGAATAAACAAATAAATCTTAAAAAAGAAAAGAGAGAAGTAGAATGGTATAATGCAATGAAAAGACCACATATAAAGCATGGGTCCTGTATAATGCCATATAAATCAAACAGCTGTATCAGGAAAATGAGGGGGATGGAAATACTTCTGATTTTCCTGATTGGGATTGCTACTGGCATTTAGTGAGTAGAGGCCAAAGGTGCTACTAAACATACTACAGTGCACAGGACAGACACCCACAGAAAAGAAATATCTGGTCAAAACATCAATAGTATTGAGGTTGAGAAGCCCTAACCTAGATGACTGCTAAGTTCCTTTCAAGCTGTAACATCCTAAGAGACTATAATGAGGCAGCACCAACACCAAATAGATGGTATTCTTACCAACATTTACCAAGCAATGGCTTATGCCATTGCTCAAAATCCCTGTACATCCAATGGGCGAACATTTTCCCTCGAATATCTGAATATTCTGAAATCAGTGCTGCATTTCTGAGAGTGAGGATAGTGTTTCCTCACAATCCTCCAAGGATTTGTGAGGCCCTTGCTCTTTGCAGTTAGAATCTGTGCTTCCAAAGCCATGAGATTCCTTCTGGCCAAGTAGATGATTTAAATAAGTCTGAATCAAGGTCAAAATAAGATACTACAACAGCAGACATGAATCTCAGATACATCATGCCAACTGAAGGAAGCCAGACTCACAAGACTACATACTATTATTTTATTACATTTACATGGTACTCGAGAACAGACAAAACTATAGGGACAGAAGACAGATTAGCAGTTGCCAGAGGCTGGGGGTAAGGAAAACTTGGAGGGACATGAAGGAATTTGGGAAGTGATGAACTGTTTTATACAATGATTATAGCATAAGCTACACAACTGTGTCAAAAATCATAGAACTAAAAAAAAAAAACCTCATTGAACTGCACACTAAAAAGGTTAATTTTACTGTATCTAAATTATATACTTCAATAAAACTGTCCCCTCTCACCACTACCTAAAATATAACCACAAATGCTACAGAGAAGATTGTTGTACTTTGGGAAAGGCTGAACTGGATGACATCAAAATTCTTTCCACCTCACATCCTGTGATTTTATGACAGTCTGCCTTCTGCCTCTTCCTACCCTGGTGACCTCAGAGTTAAGTCTGGGCTCCAATTGCTGTTAAAGCAATAAGTCTCTCTGACCAAATCATGTGTATATGAGTCCTACTATCATTCAGGGATCTCAGGCCCTACTTTAACTTGTGACAGAGGCTCTTTCCTTGCTGTCTCCTAATTTAACTCCTCTTGGGATTGATGAGGGCCTTAGATAATTAATAAACAAGTGAGAATAAATCTCAGGGGACATTGGTTTTCTCTCTCTGCACAGGCTTCCTGTCGAAATCCCATTTGATCCTTCCATTGAACTCCATATCAGTCAACAGAAGAATCGTATTTATGAACTCCCTTCCTCTATGGACTTTTGGGCTTCCCACTACATTATTTTTATACACTTAAGGTATAAAATGTGAGCCTCACACCAAAAGCATACCCAAGTTTGTTGAGATATATACCGATATGTAGTTCTGTTTAGACACATTAATGACCCAGATTATTGATCTATCAAATGCTACATAAAATGGTTAACTTTTCTTGTATCCAGAATAGCCCTAGGGTGCCTAAATGGCTCAGTCGGTTAAAGGTTAAGCAGTTAACTCTTGATTTCAGCTCAGGTCATGATCTCCGGGTCCAGAGACTGAGCCCCATGTCAGACTCCCTGCTTGCTCAGCAAGGAGTCTGCTCAAGGATTCTCTCTCTCCCTCTGCTCCTCCTCCCACTTGTGTGCACACACACTCTCTCCCTTGTTTTCTTTCTCACTCTAAAATAAATAAATCTTTTTTTAAAAAAAATGGCTCTAGATATGCTATGGCCGGGAAAGGCTGAAACAGCCATTGGAATGCTCACATTTTCTACTAATAAGACCACCATCTTCTATGACACATATACAGTCACAACTGTGAACTACTGTAGGAGTCCCATCCTCTTATTTGAAAATCAGCTCCTTTCTGGCTCTTCACCAATGATGATCTCAGTAGAACAAATACAAACATCAGAACAAGAACAAACCAGATACCTCATACATGCTTGAGCTTTAGGATGAAAATCAAGGCCAAAGACAAGCCTGGACCTCTCAGTGCTTCCATATTCCAAAGGACAGAAAATATGGTAAAGACTAGGTAATATCCATACTGACCTTTTCTGCTGTGCATTTACAGCAAACACATTGTGACTACAAATATAGGGTGCTCATATTACAACAAAGGGGGCCCACAATAACAAATTCTACAGTGGTCTAGAGTCTTGTTTCCACACGTTCCCCTCAGAAGAATGGGGGAATTACACTTCCATGGTTTAAAATTATTCAATCATCTCCACAAGTCTCAGCAGCAAAAAATCAATACTATCCTCTAAGTCACTCAAACTTGATAAGTTGCTTCTTTAGCATAATCAGAAAAAGTTTCACAAAAAACAAACACTTAGCAGAAAACATATTTTAGCTTTTTATTCAAAAGTACATAGTCTGACTTTGGTGCCCGGGTGGCTCAGTTGGTTAAGCGTCTGCCTTTGGCTCAGGTCATGAACCCAAGGTCCTGGGATGGAGCCCTGAGTTGGGCTCCCTGCTTAGCAGAGAGCCTGCCTCTCCCTCTTCCTCTGCCCCTCCCCTCCACTTGTGTTCTCTCACTTTCTCTCAAATAAATAAATTAAATCTTAAAAAAAAAAAAGTATATAGACTGATAAGCAATATTTGTCCAGGGTTCCCCCCAAAATATTTCCATTTCCAGTGGTATTTCCTAAGGCCATTATTCCTGTGGTGTTTTTCTCATACGTGTGATGATACTGGCCCACAAAAGACCAAATAAATGATTTTTCTAATTTTAGGGATAGGCTTTCATAGAAAATATCCTGGAAGCTGCTAAGGTGAGTCTCTGTTCTCACTTTAGTCTGTGTTCATCTAACTGAATGAGGCAAGGCTTAAAGCCCATGATGGGGAGTGAATACAATGATGGGCAAAGCATAAAGCCCATGATGGGGAGTGACCAACAATGCTCAAACCAGAACAACGCTGCTGCTTTACAGAGATAGAAGCCCCATAGAACCACGTGGCCAGGCCTGTTTACTCAGAAGCTTGTGAGAAAGATAAGTAGAACTACCAGACACAAGAAAGGTGACAGCCTTTCCAGGGAGGCTTTGGCTGGTGCTCTCAATCCTCAGCACATCAATAGAGTTCACCTCTTGCAGGGTGCCAGACTAGCTGTGTAGCCCTTTTATGCCCAACCTAGGACCATAAGCATAAGAAAAGGCCCAAAGATACTAGCCTCTAGAATCCCTGGGCCTCTCTGCTGTACAGCACAGGTCAAGTTTGCCATGAACCCATTTTCCTGCCATAGGAGTAAAACAATACCTGAACTAACTTGTACCCACCTAAATCATGCTAAGGCCCAAGTCTAAATGGACACTAGCCAACTTCTATGCCCTACTCAAGCAGTCTTTTCCCATCTCTTTTGTTCTTTCTGCAACTGATGGCCTCTCACTACTACTTCTCAAACCAAAACATTATTAGTTTCTGACCAAACTATTAAAGAAAGAAATAGCCAGGTCCCAAATCCATGTTAACTTCCCAATAATTATCCAATTAGGGAGCACTGAGGAAAGTGAAGGAAAAATGACATTACCACATCCTGAGATGCATACTGAGGGTCCTCTGGGTTGACTGACCAGTAGCAGTAATCAAAGCCAAATGCCACAATCTTCTCCCGGGAGTCTCCAAAGCCATCTGGTCGACTGTCCACCTAAAATCAAACATAGGGTAGAATCTTCTCTATCATAATATCAGAATCTAGCCAGTGCCATTTGATTCCTCCCAACTATACCTAGAGCAATCCGGACTGGTCATGAGAAATCTTTATGTTATCTACTAGAAAAAGGAAAAAAGTAAACTTTGTCTTCATATCATCAAATAAAAGCTCCAGAGAATTAAGTTTGTCTATAGTACTATCACCTATCTGCCTACATATGAACCAAGCACAGAACAGCTTAGGAGAGAAAGACTTTCCCTCTCTCCTAAGCATCTTTTTATCACTATCATTTTTTAAAATCTTTTTATCACTATCTTTTATCACTATCATTTATTTCTCCAAGTATTTCTGTAAAGGATACCAAGAGTGCATGAGTAGTTCAGTGCCTGGGCCTGACAAACTACGAACCTAAGGCTTTCACAGAGGTCCCTGGGTATCTACCCCCAGTGAATTAGAAAGCACAATGGACACAATAGCAAGGACCAATTCAACTGCCTAAGGTAGATGAGGGTATGATCAGAGATTGGAACCACATTGACCTCCAGGTACAGGGAGAATGGTATTAGTGTCACAAATGTTTTATCTTACTATTTAATATTTAGACTCTGGACAGGGATAAACAAACCCTAGCACTAGTGACCATAAACTACGGTAGAAAGAGACTATCAGAATGACTAGGAAATTCTTGGTGGATAACGACCTCAAGAAAGTAAGCCACTAAGTAGGTGTGCAGGGGGCAGATTTGAGTTTGATCTTGGCCAAGATTGATTCTTAAAAAACAAAACTCTCAAAAAAAAAAAAAAAAAAAAACCTCTCAGCTCTCAGAACAAAGCCCTTGAAGTATGTAAGCAACAGTGATATAAATAAATAAGAGACTGCAGAGAATAAAAAGGTCTTTTGTCCGTGGGGAGTTCCTATTGAAAGTTTTGCAGGTCCTATTCTCTTTTAGCAGAAAGCTGCTTACAAAAGGTAACAGATCACATCACAGAAGTGGGGATGGCTGGTAGGCCTGGGGTCCAAATAACCCTCACTCTACAAGTCAGCTTCCTCAGCTCTCAGAAATGCTGAATACCACCTGCAAGCTGTCTACAGCAGCAATCACAAGGCCAGCTTCCCTGTCTCTCTCCACTTCCCAAGGCCCAGAAGAAAGAACCCCTTCCACTTCTGCTATTCTGGTAAACGGAGGAATGGGATGGAGGAAATTAGCCCTAGGAGGGAGTAGTGGGTGGGGGAGGAAGTTCCCAGTATTTGTCCAATTGTGACTCAAAGGTCAGTCAGATCTGTAAAAGAAACTGTGTAGCACAACTCAGGATAGCAACTGACTCCCTTCTGAGATCTGATGCTACTAAAATCTGTAGTAATGCGTCTATATTAAGTGATATCCCATGAGAGGGTTGAGACAAAGTATAACTGGTGGTCTAGTGAGTTACATATATACATGCATGTACCCAGCATGCTTTACACTGCCATGATGCCCACAAACAGTAACTGACCAGTTTCCAAACCGCTACATCCTATTTGACAGAACTTGGGCTGCAATCCCTATAGTTCTTTCCTGCTTTATGTTTATACTTGTTTTGTATAAAATTCTTCCCTCTCCCAAGCCCCCACCCTAAACACATTCACATGCATATCTTCATCCCAGAAGCCCCTGTAATAAAAGGAAAACAATTTCAGGCTTACCTTTAAATTTCTGATTTTTGCCACATTGCCATCAACTTCCACAATAATTCTTCCCCCTTCTTTGATCTCCCTAGAAATAAGACCATATGAGAAGAAACATTGCTTTAAAAAAAAATCAAGAAAAGAGAGGCTGAGATCAGCGCTACTGGAACAAAACGTTTCCCTACTGTCCCTGTAAGTAGCTGTCCCTGGCTGACATGCTTCTCTGGATCATTAGATTTGGCTTTGGAACTGCCAAGAATTACCACTACTGAGCACCGTCCATGTGCTAGGCACTGTATTAGGTACAGTACATACTATACTTCATCTTACACAATCTTCCCACTAACATACCCTCCTGACATGGTTTCCTACCATATCTTCATTTTTTCAGATGGAAGCCGAGAGAAATTTTGTAACTTGTCATGGTCACATATCAAGCAATGGCAGAGCTGGGATTTAAACCAAGATACATCTGACCAGAAAGCCTGGACTCTTTGAAACTCTGGAGAGTATCTTTCATTCAGCAAGCACACAATAAGGCATCCCCTCTCATCTTCTTTAGGATTTTGAGCATGGATAGTAATGAAAAAGGTTTTGGAGTACTCTCTGTTGAGATACTGAGAACATATTTCCCAAATCCTTTCCTTTTATCTTCCTAAATTGGAATGAGAGTCAAGATCCTCAAGAATTTTCCTATGTTGTGGTTATGTAGTAACAATGCTAACAACTAACCAACCACTAAATTTACTTTAAGTGGCTTAATCCAAGTGACCCATATATTTGAAGCCCAAATGAGCAGACTATACTCCATTCTATATATGAAATCTTTTTTCATAACAAGACCTTTAGCTAAAGTGCTTAATGCCAGAATGTTAACAGATAAAAATTAAATTTGTTAGCATTTCCTCCACTACAATTAAAGTAATCAATTAAATTACCCCTAGCCCAGGACCTTAAAGTTAAGAAAATATGTTCTGTTTCATTTTTATCTTTCCTCATGGTTCTCAGGATATGACCTTGAGAATTTGGGGAAGGAAGAACAGGCATATTGAGACAAAGGTCTTTACATTTAAGATTATTTTTTTAAACCGGTTAGTAAGTCTGGAATAAAGCCCTGGATAAGAAATTTCCCTCTCCCACATAGTAACATTTGTTAAATTTCCTCAAGGCCCTAATACTCTTTCTTTGACATTTCATGCTAGATAGTATTTAAGGCAGCAGAAATATTCTTAGTCCCTCAGGATCACAAACCACTCACACACACACACAGCCCCTGACAATTCTGAAGAAAATCTTTCATCTTTGTTGTTAACATTTTACAAAATAACATTTTTCCTTTCTCCATTTTAAAGTAGGTTTTATTTTCCCTCCTCCCCCTATAAAAGTAATACATAGATTGTAGTAAATTTGAATAAAGGAAACAGAAAAATGATACCATGATTTTTCCAAATCTATTATCTAATTTTTTTTTTGAAGTATGCCCTTTCTTGAGGATTCATCTAAGACTCTTTCATGTAAAGCAGCCTGAAAAGAAGTGTCCTAAATCTGACTTCTTGGAAGATACAAACTCTAAGGTGAAAATGCTGCTCCTTCCTGGCCTGGACCACTGTCATTGGTAACCTAGTGATTCCAAGCTATTCTAAAACAAAATGAGGAAGAATTAAAATTGAGAAGAACAGAAAGAAAGGGCACTAACCTAAACTGGGGAGCTGGCCACAGAATGAGAGTCTGCAGAGATGGAGCCTTGCACATGGCAGAGTGGCAATACTGCCACTTGCCTCTGGGTCCTGAAGTCAACCAACAGGCATTCATTCCTTAGGATGAATTTCCCTTTGCACAGGGGTAAATCCTCAGTTACACATTTACTTCTAGAACAATGGTTCTCAAAGTGTGGTCCACAGGTTACCGTCATTGGAATTACATGAGATAGTGGGGTTTATTAATTGTAATTTCTGTTAAAAACTTGCATTATGGTGTGGGGGGAAGGTAAAAAACAAAACCAAGTTGCATTATAAGAGACACCCTAGATGGATTGTTTGCATACTATAATTTGAGCATCAGTGTCCTAGGCAGGTAAATAAGCAAGTCATTACCACTTATTACTCATCATTTGTAACTTAAAAAAAAAAGCAGCTAAGAATAAGAAGTAATAAAAATAGTCATTAGAAATTATATAGCTAACACTTTATTGGACACTTAAAATGAGCCAAACCCTGAGTATTTGTAATTTATTCTTTCATTGACTCTTCATTAAAAAAAATTAAAGTAGTTATCCTATTTTACAGATTTAAAACACACATACACACACACACACACACACACACACACACAGAAAAGGAATATAGTATATGAACAGTAAATTTTGACAAGGCAGTGGGGAGTATTCCAAAGCCTATAATACTGGCAGAAGAGAACATGTTCCTTCAATGATGAATGATTTTGGATAGACAAGGGACAGTATCATATAATGAGCTAGCTACAGACTTTCTAATTATGGGAAACTATGAGGAGTGAGGAGGGAATCAAAACCATTTCCCACATTATCATTTTACTAATGGTCAGTGCTAATCCTACGAAGGAAACAGGCATCTGATCAAGAAGTACAACTTTTTGGTAATCTCAGGAAGGAGCAGCTTGGTTGGTCCACTGAATGGAAACTTGGCTTTCCCTACTCTTAGACCTTAAACGAGACCATTTTCTCATCTGGAAAAACAAAAAATGGAAGCTTAAACCAGATGATCTCTAAGATTTCTTCCCAAGTACATCATCAGATCTTTTTTTTTTTAAGATTTTATTTATTTATTCATGAGAGACACAGAGAACGAGAGCGAGAGAGAGAAAGAGAGGCAGAGACATAGGCAGAGAGAGAAGCAGGCTCCATGCAGGGAGCCTGATGTAGGACTCGATCCTGGGACTCTGGAATCATGCCCTGGGTCAAAGGCAGGTGCTCAACCGCTGGGCCACCCAGGGGTCCCTACATCATCAGATCTAATGATTATTAACTGAATCTGTGCCAATGACTTATTTGAAGGTTGAACAAACCATATAATGAGCAGAGTCCCTACATTCGGATGAGCCTCAAAAAAAGATGGTGAAAGTTAAATAAACTCTGGAGTATAGCTGCATCTCCGCAGGATTCTCTGAGAATATGGTAGTCTCGACTTCTTAGCAAGGGGGGTAGGGTCACACTGGGTTTATCCACCTTTGCTCCTGAATTTTCAGCCTGGAATAATCTACTCACAGCTGGGTATCTGCAATATTGACACTCTACCTCTTGATGCTGAAGGCTCTTAACCTGAAAGTAAATAAGCTTTTGTATCCTTCTTTTCCCCTCATTTTTGTCTGATGAGATAAATTACTCTCTACTGTGGCTGCAAGTAATTCATTTCAACAGCATTTTCTTTTTTTTTTTTAATAAATTAATTTTTATTGGTGTTCAATTTACCAACATACAAAATAACACCCAGTGCTCATCCCGTCAAGTGTCCCCCTCCGTGCCCGTCACCCATTCACCCCCACCCCCCGCCCTCCTCCCCTTCCACCACCCCTAGTTCATTTCCCAGAGTTAGAAGTCTTTATGTTCTGTCTCCCTTTCTGATATTTCCCACACATTTCTTCTCCCTTCCCTTATATTCCCCTTCACTATTATTCATATTCCCCAAATGAATGAGAACATACACTGTCCTTCTCCGATTGACTTACTTCACTCAGCATAATACCCTCCAGTTCCATCCACGTTGAAGCAAATGGTGGGTATTTCAACAGCATTTTCTTAATCTAATCCACGCTATTTAGATATTCCTAGCTCTCGAGGAATTGAGAAGTTACTGTTAGGAGTGGCCAAGGTAATTATGCTGAGTAATCTAAAAGAAGAGTTTTGCAAAAAGATCTGCTGGAGGCTACCTCCAAGGTAGAATAATACTCTGAAAACTCCAATCCTCAGTAACCACATCCAGTAATATAGAAGCCAGATGTCATAAGCCACTTAGCAACCTAAACCCAGCAGTTCAGGCGTGTGCTGCTTTCCTTCTTTCTCCATTATATCTCTTTTGTCTTTTCCCTTTCTTTTCTGTCCTCCTGTTTCTTTCTCTCATCCCACTGTTCTCCACACTATTCTATCAGTTGCATGACTTCTCAAAACCAATCACCACATCAGGGACAAATATAATCCCCCCTACTACCAAATTTGTTATGGGAGACAATGCATTGTTTGATCCTTCTGTCCAATTTTTATGACATCTTATGCCCTAGAAAATTTTAAACCTCCCAGATCATTCTACTGTATGTTTTCTGGTCCCAAACCACACTCTGCCAGCTTTGCCTCCTCCCACTCCTCTCCCTCTATGCACCCTCTCACCAAACCACCAAAACTTTTCAGTTTTCTAACAGCTGAAGTCCTTTGTTCTCAGTGTTCTTTCCACAGAGTGCTCTCTACACCTTCTTCACCTGTCTGCAAACTCTAAAAGCTCTTTATTTTTATTTAAATTCAATTAGCCAACATATAGTACATCACTATTTTCAGATGTAGTTTTCCGTAATTCATCAGTTGCATAGAATACCCAGGGCTCATTACATCAGGGGCCCTCCTTAATGCCCATCACCCAGCTTTTTAAAAAACAGTTCAGGAGCCTCTCACTGGCTCCGCTATAGAACATCTACTCTTGACCTCAAGGTGGTGAGTTCAAGCCCCACACTGGGCATAGAGATCACGTAAAAATAATTCAAATACCATCCCTTCTCTGACTTCCCAAACCTAGGAGTGGAAAATCAGCGAAAAAGATAAGATATTATGTAGTTGGACACTGGCTGCCTCAAGAGCTGAGAGGTGCTGCATCAGATTCACCCACGAGGAATGGACACGTGACCACGCTGAGGAAAAGGATTAGAATAACTTCCTTCCACTTCGCAGTTCTGCCGTCTAGCACAGGATGAAACCACCATCTCCCTGGGCCTCAATGTCCCTCTCACGCCTTACAACCTGGCTCTCTCCACACGTGAAACCCATGTGCGCCCAAGAACACACGCAGTTACGCCCCAATCCCCACAGGTACTCCAGAGGCACCAAGGAGAGGAGACTGTCCATCCCTCTTCCCCGTACTTTCTCAGCCCTTCTCAGGAAACTCAGTGAGAAAGGCCCAACTCTGCATCAAGACTTGAGCCGCTGTACCCCAAAACTCCTGCTCTGAGGACTCCAGGGACACGGATACAGCGCAGCCCAGCACTGACGCAATCCAAGACACGACCCGAAAACTCGACCCGAGGCCTCGTCCCGGCAGGCCTTTAGGGTTTCCGGACCCCGGCCCCCTGGGCCACTTTGTGTCAGATTTCTCCGCGCCAAGAATCACTTGAGGGAGAGGCGGAGACCTCGCCCTCCTCTCAGTTCATTTGACGCCTCAGGAGTCCTCACCCTGTCAGACTTACCTCTTGCTGAGGGGCCGAACCCTCACGGCCACTCGCACATTCGCCATCCCTCGGCCACCGCCCAAGCCTAGCAAGTCCGCCCAAGGGCAGCACCCCCGGCCCCAACCACACGCCCAACCCGGCCCCGCCCGCCCCACGCGCCTCACGGGCCTCACGGGACGGCCCCGCCCATGCGCGCGCCGTGGGCCGGCGTGGGTGGGGCCTGCCGTGCCTCAGCCAATCCTGAGCCGGGTGGGCGGGAGGGGGCACGGCCTGGCCCCGCCTGCCCGGGCCGCCTCGCTCCGCCCCGTGTCGCCCCGCCGCACCCCCGACGCGGCCCCTCCCATGCGCGCCGCTGTTCGACGGGGGCGGTGCCTGACGTGCCTCAGCCAATCGTGAGCCTGGCCGCCGAGAGGGCGCGGGTCCCGGCCGGGTGAGGCCAGGTCCCAGCTACCGGGAACTAGCTTTTGTTCCCGGACGCCGCAACGTGACGGAAGCGAGTAAATACGTTCACGTTTCGGTTAACGCGGAGTTTGTAACGGAATTTGCCAAGTATGTGTATTCGCTGCGTTGGCCTGAGTTGGCGATTCTGTACTTAAATTTTAGGGGCAGAATTGAAATGGGGAACACTGATGTTTTTGCAGCTGCCGGCAAAGAGCAGGGTCTCTTTGAAGAGGCGCTTGGAGTGTGGAGAAGTATGGAGCGCTCCAAATTTCTCTCGATTGTGATGGAATTTCATGGCCACTCTGGCAGTGTTCGTGGTAGTGGGGAGGCTGCGGTCAGTCAGAAATGGTTCATTAGTTCATCCAAGAAATAACTTGGGTACCTACCAAGAGTCAAGTGCCGTTTTAAGGTTCCGGAGGATACAGCCCCA
The DNA here is from genome assembly GCF_905146905.1 of Nyctereutes procyonoides. Taxonomy (NCBI): domain Eukaryota; kingdom Metazoa; phylum Chordata; class Mammalia; order Carnivora; family Canidae; genus Nyctereutes; species Nyctereutes procyonoides. The sequence continues at coordinate 9,110,356 of NW_026575031.1, read as the reverse complement.
GTCTTCATGGACGTTAGAATCTATAGGGAAGGGGAAAGTGACAATATAAATAATTTGTTGAGTGTGCTGACTGCAATTTTTTTTTTTTTTTTTAAGAAGGGTAAGATACAGTAATGGTTTTGGGGTATGTCGAGGGAAAGGTACTTTTTTTACATAGGATCTTCAGGAAAGGCCTCACCGATAAGGTGACACTTGACCAGATTTGAAGAAACTGAGGGAGGGAGTTGTGCAAGTATTCATTTATTTAATAAATATTTTCTAGGTAAGCACCTATTACGACAGGCTTTGTTCTAAGCAGGAGGGACATAAGCAGTGAAGAAAACAAGCAAACCCCTGACCGCATGGCACTTGGTGAGAGAAATTAAGAATAAGCAAAATAATTTGAGTGATATGTATATCAGATAAGCTAAGGAGAAAAAAATAAAGTAGGAGAGAGCATAGAAAGTGAGTAGAGGGATCCCTGGGTGGCGCAACGGTTTGGTGCCTGCCTTTGGCCCAGGGCGCGATCCTGGAGACCCGGGATCGAATCCCACGTCGGGCTCCCGGTGCATGGAGCCTGTTTCTCCCTCTGCCTGTGTCTCTGCCTCTCTCTCTCTCTCTCTCTCTCTCTCTCTCTCTCTCTCTCTCTCTGTGACTATCATAAAAAAAAAAAAAAAGTGAGTAGAGAGGGTGTTGAAATTTTAAATATGGCCTGGTTAGTCTTTGCTGAGAAAATGACAGAAAAAAAATCTGAAGGATGTGAAAGAAAGAATCCTGTGGTCATCTGGAAGGACATTCCAGACACAGGGAACAGACCAATGTGAGGGCCCTGATCTTGGACACAGTGGAATATTAGAAAAAAAAGAAGGAGTATCTGAGTGGCTCAGTGGTTGAGCATTTGCCTTCAGCTGAGGGCAACATCCTGGGCTCCGTGGATCCGGGTGATCGAGTCCCACATGGGGCTCCCAGCTAGTGCCTACTTCTCCCTCTGCCCTATGTCTCTGCCTCTCTCTGTGTTTCTCATGAATAAATAAATAAAATCTTTTTTAAAAAAAAAGTCCTTGGATTTTATTCTAAATTAATCAGAAAACTTGGAAAGTTTTAAGGAAAATGCAAAATTATGTGATTTATATCTTTAAAGGATCACTCTGGCTGCCATTTTGAGACTAAGTTGAGGAAAGGGGAAAACTGAAAGCCCAAGAGGAACCAGTCAGGAGGCTATTTTAGTACTCCAGTGGTAGTACTAGGTTCATGGTGGTGCCTTTAATATGTCGGGCATGTTTCAGTAGTTTACCTTTCCAGCCTCCCCTTTCTCGTCTATTTGAAAGTATTTTTCCCTAGAGTATTGGGACAGGAGGTTTACCATTCCCATTCACATGGAACCCTAGTCTTATGAACGGCTTCTCTACTCACTGTGCCTTGCAGTGAAAAGAATCAGTATTAGGGAAGACAGTACATTGGTTCTTCAAAGAATTAAAAATAAGATTACCTTATGATCCAGCAATCCCCCTTTTAGGTACGTATCCAAAGGAAATGAAATCACTGTCTAGAAAATTTATCTTCATTACCCTGTTCATTGCAGCATTATTCACAATTAGCCAAAACATGGAAACAATTTACCTGTACATCAAAGATGTATAAAGAAAATGTGGCGTGTGTAATGGAATATTAATCAGACATTAAAAGAAAGGAAATCTGCCATTTGTGATAACATGGATGGTATTATACCAAGTGAAATAAGGTAGAGAAAGATAAATCCTGTATGATGTCACTTATATGTGAAATCTTAAAAAACAAAACTCATAAAAGCAGACTAAATTGGCGGTTCTGGGGCTGGGGTGGGGAAAATGAGAATGTTAGTCAAGGGGTAAAAAATTCCAGATACAAGTTCTAGGGACCTACTGTATAGTGACTATAGCTAACAATACTGCATTGTATACTTGAAGGCTGCTAAGAGGGGCACCTGGCTGGTCCAGTTGGTAAAATATGTGATTCTTGTTCTGAGGGTTGTGTTTGTTTTTTTAACAATCTGTTTAAATCAATCCAAATAAATTGGGTTGATGTCTTTTAAACTTTTATTTAGTAGCTTCCTTGTTCTTTTCTCTCCCTGGCATGAATTTATTTAAAAACAAAAATAAAAACAGGCCATTTCCCTGTAGATTTCCCACAGACTAAATATTTGCAAATTGATCTCTGTGGTGATATTCAAGTATTTTTCTAACCTCTGTATTTTCATTAGTTGGTAGTTCAATCCAGAACCTTGATCAAAGTTCCATATCCAGTTCTTGTTTAATTTAGTGTCTGAGGTATTTAATAAGAATAGCCTGGAGAGGGAAATCAGAGTTACCAAAGTCATCTACCCTACTTTGGTTAAATTTAATAACAGCAAGGACTTTCACTTATTATGTACTATGAACTGATTGTTTTTCATCTATTATTTTATTCAATCATCCCAAGAATTCATGAAGTAGGCAATGTTTCCAGGTAGAAAAAGGAAATTAAAACATATTTTAAAAGTTAGAACATATAGTCATAGATCAGAGGAAGGGGTAAAATAAAGGAAATGCTAGAAAAACCGGGCAGCATCTCAATTCCTCCAAAATATTCTTCAGTGACTTTTTTTTTTTTAAGGAGGCAGGAGATAGTGGCAGAGGGAGTGGAAGAGAATCTTAAGCAGGCTCCATGCCCAGCACAGAGCCTGATGTGAGGCTTAGTCTCATAACCCTGAGATCACAATCTAAGCCAAAACTGGGCTGGATACTTAATCGACTGTCACCCAGACACCCCAGAGTGGCATCATTATGTTTGTTATGAATTTACAAATTTCATGTACCTCTGTTGATTCACAAGTTTCTGTTTTCCAGGTGCAACTTAAAATTGGCCCCCGTATTTATTGGGCAGAATGAGACTGAAGAGAGCCTGGCTCCTCCAAGTTGGTAGATGGCAGATTTAATAAACAAGGGAGCTTACATTATGAGGGTTGTCTTGGGATCTACAAGACAAGTAGATCTCCAAGTGTCTTGTAGATCCCCAAGTCTATCTGCCAAATCTTAGAAGTTTATACTTAGAGGCCTTAACTGGGTTGTTATGTATACCATACAGAAGGTCTCAGTACATTGCTATCTCAAGGCTAGGTCCTTTGGGCAGCTAATATCCCCAACATTCCAGGGATAGGGGAGGGGATGAGGAGCTTCTGACTGCTGGGGTCCAGCTCACAGATTAACTGGTAGTCACATTTTCTTGATGACTTCTCCCACCTAGACAGTACAGAGCATTCTTTAGTATCCCTAAAAGCTGTGTAATGATAATAATAAAAAAAAATGATCAGTACTTATACACTACCATACTACTAAATTTTTTTTCAAAGATTTTTTTATTTATTAATGAGAGATACAGAGAGAGAGTGAGGGAGAGACATAGGCAGAGGAAGAAGCAGGCTTCATTCAGGGAGCCCGATGCTAGACTTGATCCCGGGTGTCCACGATCAGGCCCTAGGCTGAAGGCAGCGCTAAACTGCTGACCCACTGGGGCTGCCCAAATTTTTCTTTAAGGTAGACCTTTCTTATTTTAAAGATTTATTTGAGAGAGAGGATGGGTGTTGGAGGGTCAGAGAGGGAGAGAAGCAGACTCCCCTCTTGAGTGCAGAGCCTGATACAGGAATAAATCCCATAACATCGAGATCACAACCTGAGCTGAAATCAAGTTGGAATGCTCAATCGACCCAGCCAATAACCCAAAGTAGGCCTCAGTCTTAACTTACCTCAAGCTTTTGAGTCAGGTAACCTATAGGCCTATGCAACTATACTTGAACTGCAGACACTACATAGAGAATCTATCACATAGGATTCAGACAAGAGCCACAAAATTTTAGTTAGAAATTACAGGTTTATTATTATTTTTTTAATTTTGAGAAAGACATACTAGATAAAAAGATAAAGCCAGGCATTATCAATTTTTGTGACATAGTATATATATATAAATATAAATATATATACACAAAAAAAAATATATGAAATCACATGAAGAAAAAAAAGAGTAAGATGTTTGAAACCAAGGCTGGGCTTTTTTTTTTTTTAATTTTTATTTATTTATGATAGTCACACAGAGAGAGAGAGAGAGGCAGAGACATAGGCAGAGGGAGAAGCAGGCTCCATGCACCAGGAGTCTGATGTGGAATTCGATCCCGGGTCTCCAGGATTGCGCCCTGGGCCAAAGGCAGGTGCTAAACTGCTGTGCCACCCAGGGATCCCCTGAAACCAAGGCTGGGCTTGAACAAACTTCTAATGAAATACAACTAAAACTTTGTTCAAATGACTAGACAATGTCAGGCAATGTTCAAGATGTTACAACCACTCTTCTATATCCCATTTACAAAGTCAGCAAAGTAGGCTTCAAAATATGATCCCTGGTTGTTCTGGCAGTTTTTCAGTAATGATCCTGCTTCCTTTTGAAGAACTACTTTACTCAGTCACTGCGTTGAGGTCTTCCTGTGTTAAGGAGTACGATGAAAAGGATCAGAGAACCTTGCTGACAGAGAATGCAAAAGCATAAAAATACCGATGCTTCTATTTTTTAAAAGCAAAAGAAAATACCAAGTCTGAAAAATAACCCAGAGGTAGTTATAGTATTCATACAAATGAATACAACCTAAGGCTTAGTGTTACACCACTTTAAAAAAAAATTATTTGAGAGTGCATGAAAGCACAGGTGGAGGATCAGAGGAAGAGAATCTCAAATGGACTCCCTGCTGAGAGTAGAGCCTGACCCAGAGGATCATGGGCTGAAATGAAATCAAGAGTTGGGACACTTAACCGACTGGGCTGTTCAGGCGCCCCAATATACAGCTCTCTTTTATATGTACAATAGTCTCAGGTAAAGTATCTGAGCATTTTGTAAGGCAAACCACTTAAAGTTTTACTATAATATGGCTTTTTCTGTTCTTTATTCTACCTTTCTTCTTTGCCTGCTCATAAGCCTACCCATGAACACCCTCAGAAATTTCTTCATGTCTCAGGGTCTTTTTTTTTTTTACCCCCCACCCCCATGTCTCAGGGTCTTGAATATTCCCTCCCCCCAGGTTTGATGGTTGGAGAATTCACAGGGTTTAGTGTATCACTGTATCCATGGGCATGATATTAACAAAAGCATACACAGTAAAATAGCAAAGGGAAAAGGTGCACGAGGCAAAGCCCAGGTGAAACCAGACACAAGCTTCCAGAGCCCTCTGCTACTGGAGTCTCACACAGGATATGCTTAATTCCCACAGTAACTAAGGTGTAACGTGTCAAATGTCTTTCATGAAAGCTCATTAGAAACCCAGTGCCCAGGGTTATGATCATGGGCTAGCCACACAGGTACCTTCTGTCTAATATATATCAAAATTCTAGACTCCCAGAAGGAATGGGAGACTAGAACCACACTGCAGAAACACTTGAGTCACTATGAACAACTCTAATCACCAGTGATAGTGGAAGGAGCCCTGCTGAAATCTAAATTCCAAGAAGCCAGACAAGAGCCAACTTTGTAAGCAGGCCTTTCAAAGGACAGCAGCCAGGTCTACTACATTTGTTCTTTCGTATATACTTAGCAACTGTCTCACAGTGAAACTCAACATACTTTCATTTTCAAGGAGACTCTTTTAATTCAGAAACAAGCATTTAAAAAGACATTTAAAAAAAAAAAAAAGGGAACCCTGGGTGGCGCAGCGGTTTGGCACCTGCCTTTGGCCCAGGGCGTGATCCTGGAGACCCGGGATCGAATCCCACGTCGGGCTCCCGGTGCATGGAGCCTGCTTCTCCCTCTGCCTATGTCTCTGCCCCTCTCTCTCTCTGTGACTATCATAAATAAATAAAAATTTAAAAAATAAAAAAAAATAAAAAAAAAGATGACATAAGAGTCTCCTGAGATACTGTCATATTTGATCTTCAAGAGTTTTACTGAAAAGTAGAATGTAAATACATGAAAAAAAACAAAAGAAAATTCAATTTGGTCTTAATGAACTTGGAATCTTAGTATTTCAATATAAAGAGAGCTCTTGCAGTACTGCTAGCAGCAGAGCCTATAAATGCCCATATTACAATTGGCTAGAAATAGACTTCGATGACTACATATAATTAGGCAAAAATAAACAGTTGACAATCACTTGGAATTAATGGTTTGGACATGAACTTTAGAAGTAAAAGGTAAAGAAGGCTTTATAACATCATGTTTATGAAGATAATTTTCTTCTGCTAGTATTTTGGGAATACAAGAGGAAATTTCCTTTTGCTGTTCTCGCCACTTGAGTATATTCTCTGCCAATTCTTCTGTCTCAGTCACCAACATATCCATTTTTGCTAAAGCCATGCTCTGTAGTATTTGAAAGGAGAAAACAGGAGAAATTACATCTGTCATTAATACAACATTATTATATCATAAATGGTTAGGATACCAAAAGTTCACACCCAACCTTTTCTAGCCCCTTAATACAAAGGCATCTTAAAATTGTGTTCTCCCCACTTATTATAGTACACGCTTTTTCTTTATGAGTTCACCTCCCTTTGTCTTCAATTATCACCTCAAAGCGGATGACACATAATTTATATTGTAAAACTACTTCTTTCCTAAAATTCAGTCCCATATTTGTCTATTGAAAATCTCTAACTGAATGTACATTCAGTATCTCAAACTCAATTCAGTTGCAATTCAACAATGACAGAAGATTTACTATCTGTGCAAGGCATGTCAGAAAACAGTCATTAGCTTTTTTGATTTCTTGATCCTACTCACCTTCAAGTCACCAAGGCTAGATAGTTCATGATCATGGGTGTGTCCCTTGTCCAAAAAGTAGACATATTCTAGAAATTTGCCATCCCAAATAAAAATCTACATAATCTTTTGTTTTCCTATGCTTTAAATCTTGTATCTGAATGCTTGTATTTATTTTCTAAGTTTCTCTGCCTTTGCTTCATTTGCCTAGTTCTCTAGTCTATGGCTTATCAAACCTTATGTGTGTAGGAATCACCTGAGGAAATTGTTAAACTACAGATTCAGATTCTGAAGGTCTAAGGTGAATTAAGTCTGCAATTCTGCATTTCTAACAAGCTTCCAGGTGATGCTGAGCTCTCTGTCCATACTTTGAGTGACTTAGTCTCCTTTTTTTTTTTTTTAAAGATTTTATTTATTTATGAGAAGGGGGCAGAGACACAGGGAGAAGCAGGCTCCACGCAGGGAGCCCCACGCGGGACTTGATCCCGGGACTCCAGGATCACGCTCTGGACCAAAGGCAGGCGCTAAACCGCTAAGCCATCCAGGAATCCCCTGACTCGGTCTACTCTATCCAATATTTTCTCCATTACAGTATAAGTCATCCTCTTTACCCTGCTCTAAAATAAAAATAAAACCAAAAATCCATTTGAACTGTTGAATGTTCCCCAATACTCGGAGAGTAAAGTCTGCTTCCTGGTCTGCTTTTCAAGGCATTCCATAAACTTAACTCTGATTTAATCTCCCTTTCAATATCTTTAAGTATCAGCCAAAGGGGAAGTACCACTCTTCCCCCAAACTGCCAGTGCTAATTTTCTTCTTCTTCTTTTTTTAAGATTTTATTTAATTTGAGAGAGAGAGCATGAGTGGGGAAGGGCTGAAGGAGAGGGAGAAGCAGGCTCCCCACTGAGTGCAGAGCCAAAAGAGGGGCTCGATTCCCAGGACTCATTCTTGGTACTCTAGGATCATTACCTGAGCTGAAGGCAGGTGCTCAACCAACTAAGCCAAGATAGAGAGTATCTTATTACAGCTCTCTCACTAAACCTTGAGAATTTGAGGGCAGGGATTGGTCATATTTGTTTCTCTCTCCTGATACCTATAGCATTGCCCCTTGCACAATATAAAAAAGAACATTTATTAAATATTAGAATAAAACAATGTAAAATGACTTCTAAAAAAGCTCTAACAAAATCCATCTTAATTTTAAGAAATAATTTATTCAGAATATTAGTCATCAAAAAGTTAAACAAAGGGGTGCCTGGGTGGCTCAGTTGGTTAAGTAACTCTTGATTTTGGCTCAGGTCATGATCTCAGGGTTGTGAGATCAAGCCCTGCTGTCAGGCTCTGCACTGGGCATAGAGCCTACCCAAGATTCTCTTTCTTTCTTCCTCTGCCTCTTCCTCACTTCTCCCTCTTTTAAAAAGAAAAAAAAAAAAGTTTAAACAAAGAGCTCACACAGTTGAGATTCTAGTATAAAGGAACTAAATAGAGCCAATGTAATGTGAAATAGTTGAGATACTTAAATTGTTAATACTCACCATTTTCCTTAGATTTTCATCTAAATGAGGGATATTTCTGATTGTTTCAAGATGGTTTTCTAATCTTTCGATGAAAGTTACTGCCAATTCCAGTAAATGTACCATGTACCTGAAAGAGGGAGAAAAAAGTCAACTGTTTTTTTAAGTTATTTTGTGTTCTTTTTTATTTTTAATTTGGACTTTTAGTATAAGATAAGAGAATTACAATCAACCCAGTGAGCCAATAATAACCTTTCTGAATTCATGGAAATACCACTGATAAAAATGTCATTTTCCTTCACTTTAAGCAGAAATTAACTTGTCATCCAAAAAGAAAAATAGAGACAACACTAATAATATCTGGTGCCCAACCTAATATTAGACAAAATTTAATGTTAATAATTTTATCCCATAAGTAATTTCCCCAGATTAAATCTCATTACATTTCAATCTACTCATTCTCGAAGGGTGAAGACGGTAAGGATAAATGTACTTGACTGAAACTGCCTATAGCCAAAACCACTTTGAACCTTCGTATTTGCAAAATGCTTTAATATCATTACTCAGTTCTTCTGATATATAATGTATAATATATACATTAATGGTATTTTACTGTACTGAACAGATAACTGAATATCCCCACAAGAATGAGATTTTTATATTTATTCTTTTACTAAAAGATAAAATATCTGACACTTAAGAAAGGTACTGATTTGCTCAGGGTCAGCTAGTGAGGCATTGGTGGAGAAGGTTAGCAATCAGATCCCTAGATGTTTGCTTCTTTACTGTTCATTATTATACTTGTAATACTCATATAAGGAAAAGAGCAACAGAGTATGCCCATTCTATGGATTGGGAAACTAAGGCTAACAAACCATTTGCCTCAGGTTTTGAAGCCTACAAAAACCATTTACCTACACGAACCATTTGCTTAAGGTTTTGAAGCCTACAAAAAGCACAAATAAGTCTAGGACTCAGTCCTTTTCCCCCTTTAGCTGTCATTGTTTTCACCTCTCCCTACTTAAACTCCCTAAGAGAATTTTTACATATAGGCAACATTAACAGAACAGTAAGTTTACTTCATAAAAAATGGTCTGTATGTAATAAAATAATTTTTACCCATCTTACTATACATTATTGATCTACTTTCTTTCACTGAAGTCATTACATCATTCCAAAACACAGTTGGCAAAAGGAATGCCTTTCTCTTCACCACAGCTTAACTCTTTAAAAGCAAAAGATTTTCTTTCTGGTTTTATGTATCAGCATTAATAGTACTGTTAACAGACATAATCACTAATATATTGTTTAATGAATTATGCTATGAAATAACTACCAGTCTAAACAAAAAATACCCTTAGGAGACATGCGTAATCATTAACTTCTACTTTTTAATTTAACCTGTGATAAACAGCTTCAATAGGCAAGTTTTCCTCGCAAGTGGTTTTCAACAGTCTTTGCCTGAGGGACCTCTTCTCTTTTAACACTGCTTCCAAATGATTATTCATGCTTTGCAGAGTATGACACTTCTGAGCTATACAAACCAGAAACAGGAATTACAGTTAGCAATATGACAAGTTTTATTTTTATTTTTTAAAAATATTTCATTCATTTATTTATTTATTTATTCATGAGAGACACAGAGAGAGGCAGAGACATAGGCATAGGGAGAAGCAGGCTCCCTGCAGGGAGCCTGATGTGGGACTCAATCCCAGGACCCTGGGATTATGACTTGAGCCAAAGGCAGATGCTCACCCACTGAGCCACCCACACATCCCAACAATATGACAAGTTTTAAAATCACTAATAATTTCTTTTTGCTTTGATGTTACCAATGTCAAAAATTAATATATTTCTCTCCTAAATATCTGCCCTTTGCTATCTTTAATATCAAACCAGTTTACTTTCAACAATTTTCTTAGTTTGCCTGCTGACAACAAAATCCAGTGCTAAATTCTTTGCATTGTGAAACGCCAGGACACCTGCACCCCAATGTTTATAGCAGCAATGTCCACAATAGCCAAACTGTGGAAGGAGCCTCGTTATCCATCGAAAGATGAATGGATAAAGAAGATGTGGTCTATGTATACAATGGAATATTACTCAGCCATTAGAAATGACAAATACCCACCATTTGCTTCGATGTGGATGGACCTGGAGGGTATTATGCTGAGCGAAATAAGTCAATCGGAAAAGGACAAACATTATATGGTCTCATTCATTTGGGGAATATAAAAATTAGTGAAAGGGAATAAAGGGAAAGGAGAGAAAATGAGTAAAAATATCAGTGAGGGTGACAAAACATGAGAGACACCTAACTCTGGGAAATGAAAAAGGGATAGTGGAAGGGGAGGTGGGCAGGAGGTTAGGGTGACTGGGTGATGTGCACTGAGGGGGGCACTTGGCGGGATGAGCACGGGGTGTTATGGATAACCTTATATAAGCGCCAGGCAATAAAAACTCCAATTAAAAAAAAAAAAGTAAATTCTTTGCATTATTCAAGTCTACTCCTAGTTCAGTTTTTATAAGCCAGAGCCATATTCTTCACATAAAATCTATCTGCCTCTAACATTCTACATGGACATTAAAAAATAAGCATTTGGGGAACCCTGGGTGGCGCAGCAGTTTAGCGCCTGCCTTTGGCCCAGGGCGCAATCCTGGAGACCCGGGATTGAGTCCCACGTCGGGCTCCCGGTGCATGGAGCCTGCTTCTCCCTCTGCCTATGTCTCTGCCTCTCTCTCTCTCTCTCTCTCTCTCTCTGTGACTATCATAAATAAATAAAAAGAATTTAAAAAAAATAAGCATTTGTCTTACAAACTATTTCTGATCATTTTAATATTTTGCCCAGAATTCAGTTAATGGCTGCCAATTGCCACTTTTAAATTTTATTTTGAAAAAAATGTCAAACTTACAGAAAAGTTTCATTATATTCCCACATACATTTCACCTAAACTCACCAACTATTAACATTTAGCTACATTTTTATTTCTTGTTTCTCCACATACTCAATACATGTATTTTTGCTGACCCACTTAAGTTGTACATGACATGAAATTTTTACCCCTAAAACCTGAGCATGTATTTCCCTAAATAGGAAAATTCTTATGTAACTATATTACAAGTATCAAATTCATAAAATTTAAAATTGGTACAATACTACCAATATTTAATACAGTCCATATAAACACATCACCAAATAATTCAATAATGTCCCTTATAGCAAAATAAATTTCTGATCAAGTATTCAGTCCATGACCATACTATGCTTTGGCTATTGAGTCCCTTTAGTCTCCTTTAATCTGGAAAGTTTCTCAGCCCTTCTTGGTCTTTCAAGCTTTCCTGAATTTGAGGAGCTCCTACCTTGGTTACATTTTATGCTATTTGTACTAGTCAAATGAGTAAGACTTCTATTTGAGCACAGAATAGAAGACTTCATTAGCTTTGGGGCAATACCTGGAAAAATTACGGTATATCATAATTTTATTGCCTGGTGCTTATATAAGGTTATCCAAGAAAAAGTTGAAATTCCAATGATTACTATTTCATCAAACTACTTACCCAAAAAGAAAGGATGAACAACATCTGCTGTATCTTTTTCTAGTTTTAAAAGTTCAATTTCCAAGTTTTTCTACATTAATAAGAAAAATAACATTTAGTTCATGTAGAATGGTGCCTGAAGGCTTATACTTTAGTAAAAAAGGCATAGTCTTTAACCCAGGAATATTTGTGGGGAGGGAGAAGGATTTGTTATGATAGCCCAGGGGATTTACTGAACATTTTCATTTTGGTGTTCAAGCCCTATTGCTGCTACTGCTAACTACTACTATCACTTATAAGTAAACACTTAACTGGCTATGTGCTAGACAATGTTCTAAGTGCAAAAGAACTGCTATTGGAATCAACCAAGATTTTTTTTCCTGTACTAGAAAGTAAAAAGTCCAACATAATTTACCTGGTAGATTTCAGCTTGAATATTTGTGATCTGCTGTAGTCTGGAGAAGTTCACAAAGTAAGGAGCTGATTTCTTAGATATATTTAACATCTCCTATTGGCAAGTGAACAGAGAAAGCAGTAGTATGTCACAAAAAGTTTCTATGTGCACTGGAATAGCAAACCCACAGGCTTAAAACATGAGGATTTATTATGTCCAACACTGCCCCCCGGGGGGGGGAAGAAGTACAGAGTGTAACAGTAGCAATGTATATTTCCTGTTTGCAAAATACCATCTGGGCGCCTGAGTAGCTCAGTGGGTTAAGCATCTGATTCTCCGTTTCAGCTCAGGTCATGATCTTGGGGTCATGAGACTGAGCTCCACTTATGGGCTCCCTGCTCAGGAGTTAGCCTGGTATTCTTACCCTCTTCCTTTTACTCCCCTCCGCCCATCCCCTCTGTGCACCCATAGACACTCTTTTTCCCTCCCTCTCAAATAAATAAATCTTAAAAAAAAAAAAAAAAACCCTAAATATTCACTATCACAAATCCTTTGGCCAAATATTTAAAAAATAAGAAAAACAAAAAACACTTAATCACTGTGTTCTATTTCCTAAAGTACTATGCACAATATATTTACATTAGTGACAGCTTACCAGAGAAGGCTGGTAAGGTTAAGAAGGCCGAGGCTTAGATTGTTGGAGAATCACCTCTATACAAATCACCAAGACCTAGTCTCTGACTTTCTGAGGGCTAAAATCAAATAGTTTCCCACCATGGAATAATTTATCAGATTCATTAAATGATCTTTATTGGCTGCCTCTTTTCACATTCTCACTTTTTGTTTAAGATTTTATGTATTCATTAGAGACAGAGAGAAAGAGGCAGAGACACAGGCAGAGGGAGAAGCAGGCTCCATGCAGGGAGCCTGATGTGGGACTTGATCCCAGGACCCCTGGGATCACGATCGGAGCCAAAGGCAGACGCTCAACCACTGAGCCACACAGGTGCCCCACATTCTCACTCTCTTAAAGGAATCTTCTGTCCAGGTGGAATTCTTCTTCTAAAAAGCTTATGTCCTCCTTTTTATCCTTTCATTTCATGCAAAATATTGCTTGCATATATTGCCTCCTTAAATTGCAGATTGCTTCAGAATAAGAATATTGTTCATCCCCCGAGTCCATCCGTAATTTTCTCTGTATTCTTTTTTTCTTCTTCTTTTTTTAAGATTTATATATTTATTCATGAGAGACACAGAGAGAGAGAGGCAGAGACACAGGCAGAGGGAGAAGCAGGCTCTTCACAGGAGCCTGATGCGAGGACTCGATCCCGAATCCCGGGATCACAACTTGAGCCCGGGATCACAACTTGAGCCGAAGGCAGCCACCCAACCGCTGAGCCACCCAGGCGTCACTCTTTTCTTCTTTTCAAGAATATTAGCATATTTAGAGATCTTTACATATCTTATAGGAAAAGGGTTAGAAAATGATAGTCCATGAACTAAATGCACCCCACTCACTGCCTGTTTTTGTATAGGCCATAAGCTAAGAATGGTTTTTATATTTTTTAAATGTTGGGAAGAAAAAAATTAAAAGAAAAATAGTATTTTGTGACACATGAAAATTATATGAAATTCAAATTTCAGGATTCAGAATAAACTCAACTGCACCCATTTATTTACTTATTATCTCTGGCTTCTTTCACACTACACCAGATGCAATTATATGGACCTAAAAGCCTCAGAAACTTATTCTCTGGCCCTTAATAGTAAAAATTTGCTGACCAATGATAACACACTTTATTAGCATTTATTAAGTTAGGCAACTGAAGATTCAGGATGGATGGGAAGGAAAAGATATTCTAGTATTGATATATATGTGAAAAGAAAGGGAAGATGAATCTGAGAATGTAGTTTCCTACTTAATCATGAAAGATCTTGACAACTATGACAAGCAATTATAAAATGAGAAAATGAGAGTAATTCAAAGTTTTCTGGTGACGAGGTAACATGTTCATATATAATACATATTTTAGAAATTTAAAGAGGATAATATGGAAAATAGAACTTATGAGGCTGGGGGGGCAGTAAGGAAAGTAAGGAATAGAGTGACTACTTAATGGGTATGGGGTTTCCATCAGGTTGATAAAAAAAAGTTTTGAAAATAGATTCACAACATTGTGACTATACTTCATGCCACTGAATTATACACTGATGTTAAAATGGTAAATTTTATATTAGGAGTATTTTACCACAAAAAGACCTACCACTAAAAACCAAAAAAGCTAGGTGAGAGATGGAACTGAAGGTTGAATATTTAGACAAGCAGTTAGTATAGCATTCCAGGTGAGAAGATGAGAACGTGGACTAGGTCAGTAGCAGTTAAAAAGGAAAGGAAGACAGAGATGTGATTCCCTGGAGAGATGAAACTGAAAAATCTTGGTTGATATGGGATACCAGGGATAAAGTCAGTCAATATTGACTCCAAGGATCCTAGCTCCAGTGACTGGACAGATAGACATGCCATTCAATGAGGAATATAAGACAAAATACTTTACGGCAAAACTGAGGGTTGAAGGAGTAAAGTATTAGTTCAACTTCATTCCATAAATATATATCATGGCTTAAATGAGGACAAATCTAATTTACTGCATTTCCATCATATCAGCATAACCTTTACTCTTCTTTCTGCTTTCTCTTAGGTATAAGGTAAATGAAAGTAAAACATCTCCCATTTCTCACTGTAATTTACTCATTCTCTGGTATCTCTTCATCCTGCCCTGTATATACAATAATCTTAACTGCACACATGCAAACTAGTGAACTTCTGGGCTCAACAGCAGGGTAATGGAGCTTAGCCAACAATATGCAAGGGAAACCAATGGAAAAAGAAGAGTACTCACCGGAGAGCCAAAAGGAGAAAGGAAAAAGAGAGAGTTGTCAAGTTTCTCTAATAGAAATTCTAACTATTTGAGGACAGTGACTTAGCCCTATATCTTATTTAAAAAAAGGGGGGGGGGGCAAGGATTGGGGAATACAGAAAAGTCTTTACTGTTGATCATTGCCATTTTATATTATATGCTTTATATGCCAGTAGGGTAAAGGGACACTGAAAATGAAAGGATCCTGAAAAAGGGAATCTGCTTGAGGCATTTCTGTTCATTCTGTTGCTAGGCACAAGAAGCTGAAATCCAGGACTTTATGTGTAATATAAAAATCCTGATAACACTGCGTGTACATAATATATACATATAAACTTGTGTCTGTGGACATCCCTTCTTTTTCGTTCTTTCCACTTCATACTGAATTCTAGCTGAGGAACATTAAAAGGGAGGCAGTGTAGCAGAGAAGTTAAGAGCAGTAAAAATGAGGGAAAGGATACAGAGAAGGGCAGGAAACACAGAAAATAAGATATATATATATATATATATATATATATATATAAGTTTATAAACATACATATATACAAATAACATATATAGATATATGTCTATCTGTATCTCTATATAGTATAACTGTATGTATTCAATCAAGTTACCATACTGATTAAAGCTTGCCAGAAAAATCCAAAAGGTTTAAGGCCACTAACATGGTCCTAGAGTATGAACAAAAACAACTTTATCCTACAGAGAGTTACCTATACCTTTCTTTCACTAAATCATTCTCCAATGGATAGATCAAAAGAAGAAAGCTCAAATAAGCTATGTTTTCTGGAAGAGTTTTTCATATCACAATTTTAAGCATCACTTGATTTCTTTTTTTTATTTTTTTATTTTTATTTATTTATGATAGTCACAGAGAGAGAGAGAGAGAGAGAGAGAGAGAGAGAGAGAGGCAGAGACATAGGCAGAGGGAGAAGCAGGCTCCATGCATTGGGAGCCCGACGTGGGATTCGATCCCTGGTCTCCAGGATCGTGCCCTGGGCCAAAGGCAGGCGCTAAACCGCTGTGCCACCCAGGGATCCCCGCATCACTTGATTTCTAATGCACGTGGGATGATGTACACTTAAGGGATCTTAACATTAAACATTAAAACTTAACATTAACATTAACATTAAAACTTAAAGAGATCATATAACATTTTGAAAGAACCAATGCTAAATCCTTCTAATAATACGTTTTCATATGCAATATTTGCTTAAAGTAAAATCATAGTACAAATCTGTAAAGTGTCCTCATTGGGACTAGTTGTGTAATAAGATTTTAAGATGGTCTAAAAGAGCTATGGACTGGCAGATCTCACCAGTATGCAAAACAGGTAACTGTCTAATTAGTGCTACTTGAAGGACAGTAGGAAAATCTTCTCCAAAACTTCTACCCCAACAAACAGCTGACTTATCAATGCCTAAAATTCTCTTAGGTGTTTAACCAATACACTCTAGAGGGTAAAGCCCCAAATGTCTTACAGTATGAGCTTACCAAATTACTTTGTTACAGAACTAAACAATGCAAGTGACAATATCAGGCCACTTGGTAGGAAGAAAACACAGGAGAGGAAGGTAAGAACTGGGGAGTGCTGTAGTTCTCTTTTGCCTATTTTCCAATGCATTCATCTGTACCTCCTTTCCCCTCCAAAATTCAAAAGATCTGGTTACTACAATCTCAAGTAATCTATAAGAATTCTTCAACAGAAGTTTAAACTCTTTCAACATAGTGTCACAGTATCATTTATCACAGTTCATCTTAGAGACGATACAATGTGTCAGAAGAGGGAGCGCTCTGTGATCTATTTCACTAGTTAAGTGACCTTGCCTAAATTTCTTGGGTCTCCTTAGACCTTAGTTGTTGTTGTTTCTCCTCCTCCTCCTTTCTTCTTCTTCTTCTAGATTTATTTATTTATTTATTTATTTATTTGAGAGAGAGAGAGAGAGAGAGAGAGCAAGCGACAGCAAGCAAGCACGGAGGAGGAGGGGCAGAGGGAGAGGAGAGAGAATCCTAAAGTAGTCTCCCCACTCAGCATGGAGCCACCAGTAGGGCTCCATCCCAGGACCCTGAGATCAGGACCTGAGCAGAAATCAAGAGTGAGAGGCTTAACCACCTGAGCCACCTAAGCGCCCTTTTAGTTTATCTTAAAAATAGGCACTGTAGGGTAAGGGCACGTGGGTGATTCCTTGGGTTAAGCCACTCTTGATCTCACCTCAGGTCCTAATCTCAGGGCTGTGGCAGGGAGCCCCATTTCCTACTCAGCTAAGAGAGGAGTTTGTTTGAAATTCTTTCCTTCTGCCTCTCCTCCCCTCTTTCTAATAATAAACCTTAAAAAAAAAGTGTAAGGTACAAGACTCTAATGACTCTTCTAAGTATACAAAGTTGTGTATTTTCCATAAATCTTCCATCATGTTCATACTGTTAATCCCTGCAGATGATTTTACCTTCCTACTTTCCAGTTTCTTTCAGCGAAAATCCTCAACTTGCTCGTTATCTCAAAATTTCTTTCCCTTAACCTCACTTTTCCCATTCCCTTGTCACTTCGGCCACTTGGATTCCATTATTGCTTCACATATTTAATTTCTCCCTCCACTGGCTCGTTTCCTTTGGCACATGAGCATGTTCTTCTTGTGGAACCTAAAACTACCACCGCTTGGGCTAATCTGCCTCTTCTCTTCTAATTACTCCCCTCCTCCATTCACGTTCCAAGGTCTTTCGGGTCTTTGCCGCCATTTTTTTTCATTCTTTTTTTTTTTTTTTTTTGCCTATTAACGTCGCGTGCTTTTCCTGACCCTCTCATGTACCCAGCGTCTCCCGCCCCGAATACGCTTCAGTGCCTCACACAAACAGGCTTGTTTGAGAATGTTTGTGTTTTAATTACTTACCCCTATTTCCCAACCCCAGCACCCATTACAATATAGAGGCGGTATCATCGGGTGCGAAAAAGCGGGAGGAAGATGGATCTTTATTATCTCTCACGAACTGACCGGATAACTCGCTCGCAGACACTCAAAACATCCTCTCTCCGGCAGCCCAGGTGGCTCAGCGGTTTAGCGCCGCCTTCAGCCCAGGGCGTGATCCTGGAGTCCTGGGATCGAGTTCCACGTCGGGCTCCCTGCAGGGAGCCTGCTCCTCCCTCTCTCTCTCTGTGTCCCTCATGAATAAATAAATAAATCTTTTTAAAAAAATCCTCTCTCTACAAGAACCCGCTTTCGCACAACCACGGCAGAACCGTCACTACTGTTGCCTGGAAGAGGCTCCATCGGCCTCTACCACGGCACAGCCGCCACCCAGCACCCTCGCACACACGCCCGCTGCCCGGCACCACCACCTCACGGCGATCTTCTGTCGCCACCGTCGGCACCCCCTTAATGACGCCATCGCCGCCCACGCACCTGAGTGACCATCCCCGACGCTACGAAATGGCTCAGCAGAAGCCCGGCAGCACTTGGCTCGGACGCGGGGTCCCAGGGGTTCGCGGCGGCCATGGCTGGGACCCAAGTCCCGGGCGGGCGCCGAGAGTGATAGATGATAGATAGGCGGACGCGCCGCGCGGATAGATGACGTCACAGGGCGTTTCTTCCCGGGCGGAAGCCCGGGGAGCGCATCCCGGGGGAGCGCGGGCCGTGGGTCTTCTCCAGCTAAGCCGGCTGTGAGCTGAGGGGTAGAAGATGAGTCCGGAGCTCCCTGATCATTCGTAGGCTCCAGCGGCGTCCAGCCTCGGAACACCTGCAAAAGCTGCTGGGCCTGGTGGTCGCGCCGTTCTCCCCTTTCTTCTTTGCCACTTTTAGTTGGCCCCCAAGATCTAGGAGTCGGCAGGAGGTGACAGCTTGGGCACGAGACCCAGCCGAGAGGCGGAGGGGGTGGCCGGATGCCTGGCTGAGCCGTGACAGCTGCGCTTCCTTCCTGCAGGGACCTGAGCCGCGGCCCTAGGATGGGAAACAGTGCCCTCCGCGCTCATGTGGAAACCGCGCAGAAAACTGGTGTCTTTCAGCTGAAGGACCGTGGGCTGACCGAGGTGAGACCGGGAGGGGACCGACCAGGGAAATTAAAGGGAGAGGGACGGCGGGGTGGTGAAGTTAACCGGTGAGGAATTCTCCGCACTCTGAACCCCTTTCTCCAGTTCCCCCCCGAGTTGCAGAAGCTGACCAGCAATCTAAGGACCATCGACTTGTCCAACAACAAGATCGAGAGCCTACCGCCTGTGATTATAGGGAAGTTCACTCTGCTGAAGAGCCTCTCCTTGAACAACAACAAACTCAGTATGGCTTTTGCACTTGGGAAGCTTTTGCTAGTGATCAGCTGTTAAGAAGGGTGGTTTTCTCTTACAAGCTTGTTTTTGTTATGAAACTGTTTTGAGGGCAGCCCGGGTGGTGCAGCGGTTTAGCGCGGCCTTCAGCACAGGGCGTGATCCTGGAGTCCCGGGATCGAGTCCCACGTCGGGCTCCCTGCATGGAACCTGCTTCTCCCTCTGCCTCTCTGTCTCTCTGTCTCTCTCTGTGTGTCTCTCATGAATAAATAAATAAAATCTAAAAAAAAAAAAAGAAACTTTTGAGAGCTCAAGATGCAGGAGGATGTCAGAGTCCTTGAAGCTACCTTGTAATTACACCTACATGCTTCCTCTGGTGGTATGATTGGTACTGGTTTAATTTGGACTTGAAAGGGAAGACCATCTTTGGGATGTAGTGTACAGCCAGCGAACTTAGGAGATGGAATGGGAAGGGGAGGGCCTAACAAATCCCGCAAAATTGCTCTCGGATTCTGCCGAGGTCCTTTTACAAAAGGAGCCCAATATATACATAAGTGCTTTCCTGTATTTTGACAGCACCCACATTTCCTGAAGACTATGTTGGTAAAATGCAATAGTTATAAATGGCACATGTGAGAATTTTATATGTATTGATAGGAGGCTTATCATGTAGCCATGTAGTTTTTTCTAAACTTAAAGGTGTTTCTCAGCTGTATCAGATTCAGGTTTTTATTTCTCTTTGCCAGCTCTTCTTCCCGAGGAGTTATGCAATCTGAAAAAACTAGAGATGCTAAGCTTAAACAACAATCACTTGAGAGAGCTACCATCTACCTTTGGGCAGCTGGCAGCCCTCAAGACCCTGAGCCTCTCTGGGAACCAGCTGCAAGCACTACCACCACAACTCTGTAGCCTAAGACACCTGGATGTGGTGGATCTCTCCAAGAATCAGATTCGGAGCATACCTGACACAGTGGGGGAGCTGCAGGTCATCGAACTCAATCTCAACCAGAACCAGGTCTAGAGTTTAAGGGATTTTTTTTCCCCTGCATCACCTGGGTTTAGTCTCCTGTATAATACTTTTCTAAACCATAACCATGGAGCTGGGTATCAGAGGCTAGATGAGCGGTACATTCTATGGGTTGGACTAATTTCCAAGCTCAAAGGGCCATTAGTTGAGATACTGGGTGTGTGTGTATCGTGTAGGTGTTTTTAGGAGAGTGGGATGGATAATGGGGTGAGATAATTTCAAAAGTTAAACTGTCTCACAAATCTTGAAGAATTCAGATCCTCCTCAAATATGCCTCTAGTCATCTAGCAAGGAGCTGTCAGGTAGAGTGGAAAAGAGGCTTTAACTCCTAAGTTCTTGGAGTTGGACAGAATAATTTATTGTCCCTTTTTTGACATCTTTGTCAAGTGTGTCCTGCTTTTACTGAAAATTTTTAAGTGACAGGCTTTCTGGCAATAGCCTGTTTCATTGTTGGACAGCTTTAATTGAAATATTTGAAATTTGTTTCCATTACTTTGGAAACTCCTTGCTTAATATGTATCCGACTGGAGAAATCATCTAGACATAAGGCTTAAATGATTAAACATAAAACAGACTAGGTGACCTTTAGCGCCTATGGATTTGTATTTGCATAGTCTAATACAATAGCCATACATTGCTGTTCAAATTCATTTAAGTTCGATTTTTTAAAAAAGAGTTTAAGGGAGGTGAGTGAGAGAGGGAGAGCACAAGGTGGGGTGCGGGGGAAGGTCAGGAGAAGCAGAAAGAAGTGGGAGGATGGTAGTCAAATCCAATAAGGAATGAGGACAGTGAATCTTTGACTTTGGCAGTATAATGGTATCAACGTACACATAAAAGATTGGCAGTAAATGCACCAAAATGTTCACGGTGGCAGATTAGAGGTAACTTTTTTCTTTAAACTTATGTGATTCTCAAATTTTCTATAATAGTGCTTTTATTAGAACACTTTTGTTTCTAAAAAGCCACTGGTGACCTTCAAACAGCATCTTTTTCCAAACAGTGGAGGAGGAATAACAGAAGCCAGATAACACAGGCTTTGGGAATGAGTAGGTAGTGAGAAAATGGAGGCGGTAAAAGCAAGAACTAGGACAAATGGTCAAGTTTTTGTTTTAATTTAGTAAAAAAAATAAAAAATCAAATCATAATCGCACTTTTGCTTTTTCCTATGATTCTTTTTTGTTGTCATTCAATAGATATCTCAGATCTCAGTAAAGATATCTTGCTGTCCTCGCCTTAAAGTTCTTCGCTTGGAAGAGAATTGTCTTGAGCTCAGCATGCTTCCACAGAGTATCCTCAGTGATTCCCAGATCTGTCTGCTTGCTGTGGAAGGCAACCTTTTTGAAATAAAGAAACTTCGAGAACTGGAAGGATATGATAAGGTATGTATTAGTGTACTTCATCACTATTCCAGAAGTGACAACAGTGAAATAACCTACATGAACATTGATAGCTGTAGGACATATGCATAATCCTGTTTATGTCAACAGATTTGTTCCCCATTTTGGAGGTGGAGTCTAAGAATTAGCCAAATGGTATTGTGCCAAGATAACTTTTTCTCCAGATAGCTTATTGTAAAGCATCTTTGTCTTTTGATGGGTATCCTATTAAAATACAAGGGGGAAAAAAACCCTAAACTATATGCTTTAAATTTGCAGTTAGGTCAATTTTGTAGGAAATGAAAAAGACCATACCCAATAAAAACCTAAATGAAAAAAAATCACAAAATCCTAATTTAAAAACAGGCTAATATTTGCTTGTGCCAAAATACCACATATTCTTCTTTCATGATTTTTTAGTACATGGAGAGGTTCACGGCCACTAAGAAGAAGTTTGCATGATGTTCTCCAGGAACATGGAAACCTTACAGGATACCAACATGGAATCTGTTGCAATCTGGCTGAATCAGAGGCTCCTGTTGTCAAGGATTATCTGCAGTAAGGAGATGATACTTCTGAAGATAATCATTTCAGTGATCTTTTTCCTTTCCAGGGCTCATCTTAAGTAAGCTAAAAGAAATCAAGAGATAGTAAGAGTCCTCCATTTTAAGTCATGGATAGGGTAAAGGACAATGTTGATCATCAAAACCATCCTAAGTCTGGCTTGAAGAAAAGCAGTAGCTGTTTATACAATGAGGGGATGCTGCTTGGTAACAGAATCACTCCATATCACAGCTCGAAATTTCATGTTTAGTTTCAGTGTATGAGCTTTCATAAAGTCAGTTGCCATTCCACTTGTGTTAACATTTCATATTTTTATGAAATTTAAATAATTTGTGAGAGGACTTATGATTTTATTTCAGTTCATCATTTAATTGCAGTGTTTATACTTGGAATTTATAATGTATATAAGTATGTGACTGTCTCAATTAAAAGTATATTCTGTCAGAGAAGCACCAACACAACACTAAGAGATGTTCCCCAAGGCTGCAGTAGCAAACTTTTTACTATTGCATGTGCCTTATTAGTAGAGGGCTCTGAAGAGCTAAAACTATATATGCAAAACTTGTAAAATACAAAGGGTTTTAATAATCAAGATTTTCCTGAAGCTTTGTTAGAAATAATGTATTTCTGGTAATCCTTTTCCCTTTTTATAATTCTACTAATCGAATTACCTATCAAAAAACTGCTACAATATTCTAAAATAACTTATGTTTATAAAATTTATTCTCTGGATGAGAGAATATACTAAATAAAGAATTTTTAATGAACTTCGGCTGGAAAAAGGGTTAATCCTTCAAAGGGAGAAGACAGGAGAACTTTAACCTGTATGTGGCCCTTTGTTTGAAAGTAAACTGATTAGAGAAATGTTTCATGTTCCTGTTAAGGTGCTAGAGTACTGAAATGCCTTCATGTGACCGATAAGCATTTTGCAGTATTGGAACGATACTAATTAAGAGAAACTAATACAAAGATACATGACCTCAGGTTGTTACTGACATGAACATTTAGGGAACTACCACTCTAATGTTCTGAGGTTTGTCTTTGCCAGGGCAATTTAGCATGTATTGTCAGTTCTTGTTTTATAAACCTAGTTTAACCATTAAGTCAATAGATCACAGCTTAGTATTTAATCTATATGAGGAAGTTTCTCTGACTTTAAATCTGATCTGAGTATTCTCTATTTCCCATGTTATTTTCTGTTCTCAACATTGGGAGGGTTGGGTTGCCAGTTTATTGTTAGCAACTGAGTTTTGCTTTTTGTAAACATCAGTGCTTAATCTCTAATTTTTAAATCAGTGCTTAACATCTAATAAATCAGAAGTTTAAATTAAACAACTTAAATGTCCCCAGACATTTATTAATTGGAGTCAAAAAAAAAAAGTCCCCCATCTCTAAGAATCAGTGACTGCTTTCACAACTTGGACTTATCCTTATTTCCAGTACCCTTTATTCACTCTCATTTTCCTGCCCAGTCACAGTGTTATTCTGCTCTTTAAACCCACAGTGCATTGTCTCCCCTGTAACTGCCTTTACATTGTTTGCTCAGTCAGGAATACCCTCTCCCTAATGTGCTCCTTCTATCTAAAACCCATTTTAAGTCTAAGCCAAATTAATTGCTCTCCCATCTGTTATGACAGCACTTCTCACATTCTATATTCATCTGTCTCTTGCTAGAATGAGCTACTTGTGGGCAGGAACTATGTAAAGTAACATACCCAGATTTCTTTCTTTCTTTTTTTTTTAAGATTTTATTTATTTGTGAGAGACACACACAGAGAGAGGCAGAGACACAGACAGAGGGAGAAGCAGGCTCCATGCAGGGAGCCTGACATGGGACTCAATCCCGGGTCTCCAGGATCAGGTCCTGGGCGGAAGGTGGCGCTAAACTATTGAGCCACCCAGGCTGCCCCATACCCAGATTTCTAATGCACAAGTATTTAGACTTACCTACGAGCTAACATAATGAAGTTGGTTAACCTGTGTGTGGTTTGGAGACCCATATTCTAGTTTGGCCACCAGCCCTAAGTCATCCACATTCTTTTAGAGTTTGGTTGGAAGTGAGTGTAGTATTTTAAGACCATGGGCCTTGGACTCAAAAATATCTTGGTTTGAATCCACAATCTGTCATTTATGAATTTGAGCAATTGCTTCTCATCTGTAATATGGCAAAGACCTCCAACCTCTCCGGTCTGTTAGGATGATATGGTAAAAAGATACATAAAGGCACTTAGCAGAGTGCCCATAATAGAGTAAGCAATCAGTAAATGGTGCCATTTATTTAATCTGTAAGGCGTTAAAACAGAAGTTAGCAAGTTGTACAGAAACAGAAGGCTTGAAGCAAATACTACATTTAAAAGGATGAAAACAAAGAACTAGAGAATAAGGAACTTGAGTATCAATCTGAGAAATGCAAATCTGATTAGGAATATAATTGGAATAACCTAGAATTTTGTTGAGTGACCTAAAGAAAATAACATTAAAAACACTAATAAAGTACAACTGAGTATAGAATGTCTGGATTAAGAGATTTATAATTCAAACATGACAGGAAAAGACCTAGAGTTGAAGTGTGGTATAAAAGATGAAGGAAAAAAAAAAAGATGAAGGAAGTGTGAAGGAAGAAAGAAACAGGCATAACTATTGGGGATAAATATCATCATTGTTAAGACGAAACCTGAAAGTGCTTATTGTTTAAAAAAAAAATTAAATTTGGGGGCATACTATTTTTGAACTCTTTAGTTACAGGTCAAAGTTATGTGAAGGTCACACAACAAGTAAATGACTAAAGCAAAATTTGAAAGTAGGTGGTCAGACTCTAGAGCTTGTGTTAACCACTTTCAGGTACTACCTTTCAAAAGTAATGGAATCAAGTTTCTAGATAGCGTTACAGGAGAAAATCAGAAAAGCCTTAAGTCAACAGCTTCTCTTTCTAGCATATTATGGGCCTAATTTCTAAGGCCTCATCCCTCTTCTTTCTCAGTAGCAAAAGGTTTGGAAGAGTTTGTAACCTGGGATCCAAA
This sequence comes from Nyctereutes procyonoides, assembly GCF_905146905.1. Classification (NCBI taxonomy): domain Eukaryota; kingdom Metazoa; phylum Chordata; class Mammalia; order Carnivora; family Canidae; genus Nyctereutes; species Nyctereutes procyonoides. Next base: position 9,085,027 of record NW_026575031.1, on the reverse strand, counting down.
GATGGGCTTTCAAGACCTTTTTTTTTTTTTTTAAGATTTTACTTATTTATTCATGAAAGACACAGAGGCAGAGACATAGGCAAAGGGAGAAGCAGGCTCCATGCGGGGAGCCGGACGTGGGACTTGATCCTGGGCTGGGACTCCACGATCACGCCCTGGACCAAAGGCAAACTCTAAACCACTGAACCACCCAGGCGTCCCTTTTAAGACCCATTGATGCATGATTCTTACTTATGCATGATTCAAGTTTTTGTTTATCTACTTCTTTGGGGAGATAGGCCATGTTGTCTTTCATCAAATCCACAAAGAGATTCCTGACCCAAAAAGAGCTCCACCCAAGAGAGAACAGTAACTATATTAAGCTCTTATATTTGTTGGGTGCTGCTCTCAGTCCTTTACATGCGTCACCACACTGACTTTTTTTTTTTTTAAGATTTTATTTATTTATTCATGAGAGACACAGAGAGAGAAAGAGGGAGAGACACAGGCAGAGGGAGAGGCAGGCTCCATGCAGGGAGCCCAATGTGGGACTCGATCCCGGGTCTCCAGGACCTATGACCCGGGCTGAAGGCAGTGCTACTGGGCTACTGGGGCTGCCCCACACTTACTTTTTGTGACAACTCTATGGAGGAGGAATATTAATCCTCATCTATAGACAAGGAAACTGAGGCACAGAAATGGGCTTACAGTCTCAGTAAGTGGCAGAGTATAAATTCAGACAGTTGAGTGCCTTAGCTTACACTTCTAACCAATTATATTGTGGGGGCAGCATTTTGGTATCCTCTGAACTATTGTCTTTAGCCGTAACGTAAGAAAAATTTTGGGGGGGTGGGGGACGCCTGGGTGGCTTAGCGGTTGAGTGCCTGCCTTCGTCTTGGGGTGTGGTCCCAGAACCCCAAGATCGAGTCCCACATTGGGCTCCCTGCATGGAGCCTGCCTCTCCCTTTGCCTGTGTCTCAGCCTCTCTCCGTGTCTCTCATGAATAAAAAAATAAAATCTTAAAAAAAAATTTTTTTAATGTTCTATGGGCATTTATGTATACCACAATCCCCAATGTTTTATACTTTCTTACTTTACATATACCATTACCTGCCAAACTACTGCTTTTGGCATTGAGCATTTCTTTTTTTTTTTTTTTAAGATTTTATTTATTCATGAGACACACAGAGAGAGGGGGCTGGGCAGAGACACAGGCAGAGGGAGAAGCAGGTTCCATGCTGGGAGCCTGACATGGGACTTGATCCCAGGTCTCCAGGATCAGGCCCTGGGCTAAAGGCAACACTAAACTGCTGAGCTACCTGGGCTGCTGCCCATGACATGGAGCATTTCTATTCCAGAGGGCCTGAATGAATCTCACTCTAAATATTTTCCTCTTCAGCCTATGAAAGTCCTCATGTTAACAGTAGCTTCAGTAGATGGGTTGTAGTTGTTGCTCATAAACATCCTTTCAATCATTAGTGTATTAAAGCTCAAATGAATAAGAGACTCAGAATAATTAAAATGAACCTCATAACAAATTGTAGGAAAAGTCCTGTCAGTATTTCCAATAAAAAATGGGAAAGGTGCCAAAGACAGCTTTCCATCAGAGTGCTTCTTGATTTATGGACCTTTGCTTCATTCAATTTGTAACGAGCTAGTGAAATTGTTCACCTTCCCCTGGTTCCCACCAAATAGTAAAAAAAAAAAAAAAAAACCCCACATTACCTATTTGAAAGAACAATTCCATTAGTTAGTTATAAAATTTAATTGTAAAGATCAAGCAGTGGTTATTGGTCAAACCAATCCACATTAATAGCTTTGAAGTATGCAGACACTAGTTCTTAAATAAAGGTGACAAATATCAAACAGATTCTTCTAACACTGTTCAAGATCTAAATAAATGTGATTCTGGACATAATTCAATCCACAAGGCTAACTGAATGATAGTGCAGTCATTAATAATTAAACCAAAGGCATAATTTTCCAAATCACTTTTTAGTTAAACAATAAATTCTAGTTTTAAAGTCTAAAGCTACAAAAAAATTCAAAGAAATCTAACTATTTTTCTACCTGAGATCAAAACAAGTTTCTTTTATCCTATCTAAACATAATTCTTAAAAAAAAAACAAACATAATTCTTGGCTTTGAGGTAAATCTGAATTCACGTGATATACTTTGTCAAACTTTTCCAAAAAAATTTAAGCCCTGCTTTAGAGAGAAATTCTCATGTTACACATACATATTTACATATTTTTTTTCTTCAAAGACTAATGACAAATTTATGAGGTTAACAAGCATGTAATGGGACCATGATACTAATAATGTGAAAATAAAAAGCCATTCATTTATACAAAGTGTTCTTGTAAGGTGCAATATGAAATGGGATCACTATGTACATACACAAATCACCAAAAGTTCAGCAACTAAGCTCACTTTGAAAAAATTCTATTTTTTTGGAGCAAAGGTTACCAAGTTGTGATGTATAACAAAAATATTGTGTATAAAAGCTCCGTTACCAAGGATTAGCCTAAACTGGCAATAATTGCAGCTTAAATTAAAAATTAAACCCAGCTAGATCTTTACTGTGGCTATGCAATTTTTGCTTTGTGGCATGCACGTTTTACTGAGGTAACAACGTCTTATCTCTTGCCTCTCCTCCTTATGCTCCCCTTGCCCCCAGTTTCCTTCTTCATGGCTGTCTTTGGCAATGCTTCCAAATCTTGAAAGCAAAAGAACCTGCTAAAGTAAATGAGAAGGATGAAAAATAACACGATATAAGATGTATAAAAACCAATCTAAAACTACGAATCAAGGGAAAAAAAATATACAAGGACAGCCGAGCAGTAGTATACCCTCAAAGGAAAGAGAACATTAAAAAAAAAAAAAAAAATAGGGGATCTGTACTCCTGGCCCTTCTTGCACATTATCTCCTGATTTAGAAGAGCATGGAACCAAAACGTCAAACTCTGAAAAGGTAATGGCTTTGAAGGAGGAGCTAGAGAAGTGAATACATGATAAAGAAGTACAGCAGCAGCTTTAGCTGTCAATGAGTTTCTTTGCTCTGGCATTGGCAATATCAATACGATCTTTGTTGGTGTCAGCCTGAAAAAAAGAAAAATATATCAGCATTATGTTACAAGGTAAGCTGCTCTAATAAAAGTTAAATTTCATACACTTGGAGTAACTGACACACTGAGAAAATTCAGGAAACACAAAGTCACAAAATTCATTTTGGGCAAGAAGAAACAGAACATGAAATTCATTTGGGAAAACTGGGTATATAAACATAACAAAAATATAACAGAAGAACTTGACTGTATTTCATGAATTCTGTAACATTTTTTCATAGTTTAACTGGGATGTATGTTATAATCAATGGCATTTTTGATGCAGTGAAATTAAGAATGCTTTTTGTTACAGATTTGAACACTGTGGAAATCTTCCTGAACTGAATCACAGAATCTTATCTGAGACTACTCTAGGTCTAACCCAGAGAATCTGAAAGAACATTCTTCAAGATTTTTTAATAGATACATTACCACCTGCATCAATATCTGAATTTAAAAGATGGGTAATATATAAACCCACAAGACAGCTTTGAAAGCACCTTATGAACCACTCTTTGCCTCAATGAAATACACTGTTAAGTAATTCAACAGAACTAAGTTTAAAAACTCACCCCATCCTTTAAAGCACACTGAGGTTTTTAATGAAATAACAATAACAAGAATGGCTTTTAGGCACAACACATCCAAAAAGCGAACATAATTTCACTTTTGGTATCTTTTATATCATGTGAAATAAAATTAAAAAAAAAGACAATTCCATTTTTCCTTTACTCATAGGACCCTGTTTTGTGTGTCCACTCCACAAGAACCATTGTGTAGAACTGATTTTCACTTACTGATTTATGAGATGAGGATTTAGGAACTTACATAGCCCTCCCAAAGGTCAGAGTAGACTGTAAGCTTCATATGTGAAATTTTAAATAAAACCACTTCATTCTAAGGTCTTGCTTTCAAAATGAACAGACTGCCATGAGCAAAAGATAGGAGGACCTAGCTGTAATTTTTCAATGTGTTAGAATTGCCACCTCATCAAAAGTATAAGACCTGTACGGACAGGATCATCTCTTATTGTTCTCCCCCCAAAATATCAAGCACAGATGTACGTTACTGAAATATGGTGGGTATCTCAAATTCCTTTGGCATGAAGGAGCATTTACCTTTTCTGTGATCCGGTCTATTTTTCGATTTTGAGCCTCGATCTCATTGCCCATTTCCAGGGCCATGTTTTTTAGGTTTCCTAGGATACTGCCCACTTGAGTCAGGTTCTCTTCCATCTCATCTTCTCTAGCATCATTAGTTATACTGTCACAAAAAATACAGTAAATTCAGTACTTTTGGTGAATTATAAACAGACTAAATCTGGATTTAGTTTTTATATAAATAACCAAAATGACCTCAGCAAGCATTGGACCCACAGCAATGCAGGTTACCATTCTTGAAAAACATCCTGTGGTAGAAACTGAAAAGAATAACCAAAGAGAACAAAATGTCTTAAAGCCATATAGGAGAAGAAACAACTCTAGAACAATGGTTCTCAAAGAGTGATCACAATATAACCTGGGAACTTATTAGACACGAAAACATGCTAATTCTCACTCTCTACTACAGATCTACTGAATCAGAAACTGGAAGTGGATCCCAGCATTCAATGTTTAAAAAAACCCCCAAGTGACTCATGCACCTTAAGTCTAAAGTATCACTGCTGTAAAACAGGCTGTAAAATTGTGGCTCAAAGGCAAAAACTGGCCTTCCACCTGATTCTGTAAATAAGGTTTTACTTAAATACAGCCATGCTCATTTGCTTACGTATTGTTTATTGCTGCTTTCACCATAAATCAGAGTTGAGTAGTTGGCAACAGAGACCAGGCTGCAGTCTAAAATATTTACCGTCTAGCCCTTTACTGTTATCCTTATAGGTATCTAGCCAATCCCTAACTCTAGATTTTTTTCTTTTGGTGGTGGGGGGGGTGGGTGCCAGCATGGAGCCCAACACGGGGCTTGAACTCATGACCCTGAGATCAAAACCTGAGCTGCGATCAAGAGATGCCTAACTCACTGAGCCACCCAGGCACTCCTATATGATACATTATTTTTTTTATTTATGAATTTATTCATGAGAGACACACACAGAGAGAGAGAGAGAGAGAGAGAGAGAGAGAGAGGCAGAGACATAGGCAGAGGAAGAAGCAGGCTCCATGCAGGAAACCCGATGCGGGACTTGATCCCAAGACTCCAAGATCACGTCCTGGGCCAAAGGCAGATGCTCTAATGCTGAGCCACCCAGGCATCTCATACATGATACATTTTAAAACACATTTTCCTATTTATAGAAGTAAAACATGCTTACTTGGGTAATTTTGAAAGTACTGAAAAATATAAAGAAACATTAATCCATCAATGGAAGTCAATAACCACAGTCAACATTTTGTTAGAAGGCAGATTTTAAAATGCATTTTCAAATGGAATAAACACTATTTCTAATTGATGAGTTAGGGTTCGTGTATAACAACACCCACCCTCCTGAGCCATTCATTTAGGAAAGGGGTAAAAAACATCAGGAGGAGCTGGCATACCGTTTAATGTATCCACCGCTAGCTGCTCCAGTGGCTGGTTGTTGAGGCTGCCCATTTGTCACTCGGCCCGGCTGCTTAGATACTACATTACTAGGAGAGTTGTCTTCACCATCTCCCCATGTTGCCTTGTAGGCCTTACCGGACTCAAAGTTCTTTGTCCTATATAAGAGTCAGGAGTGTAGAAAGATATGGAAAAGCAAGAGGGAAAAATTGTAATTATTAGTTCTTTTTACCTAGAGGATGACCCTAGCAACCTTAGCATAAAAGCTACCTACAGCTAGATCTAGATTAGCTATACTATGCTCTGTTGCAATACAATATATGGAAAAAAATGAATTGTGTAAGCCCAATGACATTAAAAATTCTTTTAAAGGTTCAACTATTTCCATGAAATGTTCACTAAGTAGTTAGCAAGTAGTGAACTGCAATTATCTGATTGTCCAGGTTCCCCTAGTCTTTGACAGTCTTCAGAAAAGGAAACAGTGGAAAAAATTCCTCAGGAAAGGTGTTCCGTGATGCCTGATGAGGTTCCTGGAGAGATCTCACAAGTTGATGAGGGATGAAAGAGAAAAAAGGCTGAGTACGCAACACTCAGATCCCAGGTGCTCATTTATTTGAACCAGAGTAGATCCAGCTGATTCAGTTTTTAAAGTTAGAATTTTGCATTAAATTAAAAAACAAACATCATGAAGGAAAGGCATAAGAATTATTTCCAAATTGAACAGCCAATGATAACTATCTGAGACACTCTGGCACCAGTTATAAATTCTTTGATTTAGGGCTTCTTCATTTAAGAGTTTACTTTTCCTCCTTTTAAAAAAATGATCCTAAATCCAGACCTTTTAAAAATAAAAACATATACTTTAGGTGTTACTGATATAGACAAAACCAGAGCTTAACATAGGGATTTACCATTCAAACTGGTAATAATGGCAAGGGGTGGGGGGAGGCCTTGTGAAGCAACTTTTAAATGACTGTTACAAAAAAAATAACACAAAACTTTTTTACTGATTATTTGGCTAGGTACATTTTTCACTTACACAATTTTAATTTTTTACTTTTCTGTAAACAAAAAGTATATAGCTATAATATTGGTCTCTGATTTATTCCACATAATATGTTAATGAGGAAGTTTCCAAACTGCAAAAACAGAGGAAAGATTTTTATGAAAACGCTAGCTCCTTTCTTAATAGACATAAGGATTCCTTTTTAGCAAACCAATAATCAGATCTTAAACCTTAATCAGATTACAGAAAGGATATTACTACCTTTTTTTTTATAGGAGGTACTGAAAAGGTAAATACATCTATGAACACTGAAGAGCTAATCAAAGTGCCTTTCTTGGTTCCACTTTAAGTGCTCAAAATCAATTTCCTACTTGGGCTATTATGTTTAATTAATTAATCAATTTATTAATAAGCCATGTTAAATCTGTCTTGGAACAAGGTAGGATATACCTTTTTTAAATGAATATTTATATATAATTATCTGTTAGTTTGGTGAAACCCATTTTCATGTATTCTTTGTTATTAAGGTTAAGTTTCAGACAAAATTCTAAAGCAGAAGAATCCCAAGTGAATAAAATAAACAGCATATTAGTTTATCAGAAAGTTAAAAACCAGATGTATTAATAGAAGTAATAGGGACGCCTGGGTGCTCAGTGGTTGAGTGTCTGCCTCCGGCTCTGGGTGTGATCCCGGAGTTCCGGAATCAAGTCCCCTGTATGGAGCCTGCTTCTCTTCCCTCTGCCTATGTCTCTGGCTCTCTGTGTCTCTCATGACTAAATAAATAAAATCTTAAAATAATAATAATAATAATGTAAATGCAGTTTTTCTAAAAAAAAAATTATTTATTTGAGAGACAGAGAGAACAGAAGGAGAGGGAGAGGAAGCAGCAGACTCCCAGCTGAGCAGAGCCCGATGTGGGGGCTTGATCCTAGGACCCGGAGATCATGACCTGAGTGAAGGCTTAACCGGCTGAACCACTCAGGTGCCCTGATAAGTGCAGCTTTTATCAGGATGTCAGACTGTACAACAGGTGAAAGAGTGAGGGCTGGAATTCAAAAGTCACTAAATAAAAGATACTTATGTTTCTGAAAGCCATAGACATAAAGAGTAGACTGGGACAGGACTTGCCAGCTCCTGGTCTATCAAGTAATATATATATGCTCCAACCTCCTTCTCAACCTTAAGAGATAAGATTTGAAATTCCTTTAAGTTTTTAGAATTCTTCCTGCTAGAATTAGTTATAGGGAGCTTAGGATGCAAATAAATTGTCTTAACATGATATTATGAATGAGTTTCAATTAAAGCATGGTCTGTGGGCAGCCCGGGTGGCTCAGCAGTTTAGCGCCGCCTTCAACCCAGGGCCTGATTCTGGAGTCCCGGGATGGAGTCCCATGACAGGCTCCCTGCATGGAGCCTGCTTCTCCCTCTGCTTGTGTCTCTGCCTCTCTCTCTCACTCACTCACTCTCTCTGTCTCTCATGAATAAATAAATAAAATCTTAAAAAAATAAAATAAAATAAATGTTTGTGTTATAAACAAAGAATCAGACTGATTATCAAATCCTCCCTTTAAGAGGCCTGAATCCTAGATGTTTTTCTAATATCAAGGAGAAATGTACAAAAAGCTGGCTTTGAATTTTTCTTTTTACAGCTTTGCATTGGGTTGTCATGTTTACTTTCAAATGAGTTGGGTAAAAAACCTGCACTTTCTTCGTGCAGTTATAACATGCTCTGCATGTTTATGAAGAGACGATTTTTAAATGGTGTTGATTTTGTATCTTCATCCACACGACAGCTTCATGTCTCTTTTAGCACCTGTACTCTAGGTAATCCCTTCCAGTTTATCCTGCCACTTGTCATTACCCTGGAGTTTGTCCACCGACGAGGGAATACCCTTGAAAGTTTCTTGGTAAGAAATTATCAAGTAGCTGCCTATCTAATAATGATGATGATGATGGTTTTAATCTTGTCTTCTTTCAAAGGGTCTTAAAAGCTTTAAAGGTAATATTTCCCAAACTTGACTGGACACAGAGCAACCTAGAGGCCTTTGAACACACACACAGATGCATAAAAGTTACACTCTGAAAATTCTGCTTTAGTATGTATGGAGTAGAGTCTGGGAATCTTTTATTGCTGTTATTGTCTTATTTAAATTCAAAAGCTCATTTAGCTTCCCAGCCAGGAAAAAGAAACTGTCTAGAGACTTCCAATCTCTTGTAGGAGTATTTTAGTTATTACTACCAATAGTCTACCTTTTTTTTCTTTTTTGATTCCACAGCCCCACCCCCTCCAATAGTCCACCTTAGTATTTCTATATTGGGACACTGAGCTATTAATCTGAAGGAAGCAAAACTATACACCAACATTTCATTTTTCACAAAGGCCACAAGATTTGTAGTATATTGACTTAAATCCCAATCCTAGACCTGTCATTCCATAGCTGTAGAACCTTAAGCAGACTTCCATCACTGAGCATCCTTTTTCTTATATGTAAAACTAAGATAAAATAACAATACTGTTCTAATATTTTACAGGGCTATTTTACTTTACAGGGCTGTGAAAAAAAATCTAGTGATAATGAGTATAAATTGTTTGGAAAAGCATTAGTCAAATATTTTTATTCTTTGGTTTTAACCTCAACCTGATCCTTAACAGTTCATGTCTCTTAGTGCAGGGATTACCAAATGGCATGTTTACTCTTCTGGCCCATTAACGCTCACTAGCTTTGAGATCTACAGGTAGCTGAATACATTTGGAAGATGGCTACATAAAAAGACATCTAAGCCCAGGTTGTTTTGACCTACAATAAGAAAGAAATGACTCTGATCTGCGACTGAACTCTTTTACTTAATGAAATTTACAGCCCTTCTGGAAGAAATTAGACTTCATGATAAAATGCTTAAGCAAATTTGTGATTGAATTGTTATTAAGAATGCCACCTGGATGGGATCCCTGGGTGGTGCAGCGGTTTAGCGCCTGCCTTTGGCACAGGGCGCAATCCTGGAGACCCGGGATCGAATCCCACGTCGGGCTCCCGGTGCATGGAGCCTGCTTCTCCCTCTGCCTGTGTCTCTGCCTCTCTCTCTCTCTCTCTCTGTGTGACTGTCATAAATAAATAAAAATTAAAAAAAAAAAGAAAGAAAGAAAAAGAATGCCACTTGGAAAGTTAGATTTATCCTGTCAATTTTGAGGAGTCTAATAATCATTACCATTTTTCAATATAAATATCTCATTCAAAAATGGCAAGATTGAAATAAGAATTTGAAATATCGTTTAAAATCAAGAAGCTGCTGAAAAGCAGAAAACGAGTATTAAGATATGATCACAGGGTGCCTGGGTGGCTCAGTTGGATAAGCATCCTATTCTTGATCTCAGCTCAGGTCTGATCTCAGGGTCTTAAATTCAAGACCTGCACTGAGTTCCATGCCCAGCTTACTTAAAAAATAAATTAAAATGGAAAACAGTTTAAAAAATTAAAAACATATATGATCATGGTAATTTTAATAATTTATTTAGCTTTGGTTGTCAACATTAATAATAACTGAATAAAAATAGTAAAAAGAAAACCCAGTATTAGCTATAATTCTTTCATAACAGGGAGAATGAGCACGAGTGTGTGTGTGTGTATGTGTGTGTTGGGTGATTATGCTACGAGAAGAAAAAAGAGGGCAAGAAACAAAGGGTAAAAAATCAAGTGTTTAATTTTCTAACCTTTACCGTGGTCTTCACAGTTCCTATTATGATCCAAAATTAAGGAGTCGAACATTATACTAAACAGTAGGCAGACTACAGGGTTAACTTTCATAAAATATTAAGATTAGTTAGCTCTGTATTAATTCAACATGAAACCAGAGCAAGCTAACACATGATAATAGGAATTACAGAGCAGATTAAGAGGGAAACTCAGATAAGGTATTTGAAAGCAAGAATAAAGTAACGTTTTAAGTTTATATCCCACATTGTTCCAAATGGTATTCAAGATGACTAGCTTGGCAATTAATTCCAATTTGGTAGTGGCCTAAGTTATGGAGAATCCAAATCATTAGAAGCAACTCTTTAATAGGAAAAACCTTGATTCTGGAACCAGAAAGGCACAGGGAAATAACAGAAGATAGGATGCTGCAATCGAAGTCCTATGGAGAGATTTAGATTTAGCCTGAATTCCCTTACCTTTGATCAGAACTAGGATGAAGCAATTCTCTATAAAGATCAACTTAATTAAAACTTCTTAAGAAACTTCAGGGGTGTTTTCATTTTTATAATCTTAAATGTTATTTAGCAAAAACTTAGTTGTCAGAGCTATTAGTCAAAGGGTGGCATTATAAATTAAGAACATTTTGTCAAGTCCATCTTTTGGCATACGGCACCCAGAACAAACTCACTTTACATTACACACCACAGCACAATATTAAAGACAGTTTCCACCATTCACAAAATCCATGCACATGCACAGAAAAGCCTTTGAAGCATCACCTTTAGATAGCAGATTAACAGCCCAAACTGCGCCACAAGACTGCATCTTAAAGTTCCCTTTGATCAGTTATTGAGCTCGGCTCCTGATGTTAAATCTTCATTTTTAGTAAGCAGATTAGAAAGGAAGAGATTAATTGAGAAAATGAAATGCAGAAAAGAGTGAATGCCAAACAGAAGTTTAGAATTCTAAAAACATAATGCATTTAAATTCCTGCCCAGTTTCATAGAAACGAACATCTGAGAATCTAGATAAAAAGAACAATAGGAAAGTGATTTAAATTACAGCACACTTCATTTTTCCTAAAAATGTCTGGATGATGATATTCTTTCCTAAAATTATGAAAATTAGTATGAAGAGAAGGTAAAAACTAATGGAGAGGTTCTAAAATTTCTTCATTCTTTCCTGGTGATTACAGAATTCTCCTAATTATGTTATATACTTTATTTACATTTAATTAAGAAAAATATTTTTACACGTCTAACTCTCCCATCAGTCAACAAGTTTCTTAAGAACATTCAATCAGCAAGTATTTATTGAACACCTACTATGTATCAGGTACCATGTCACGTACACAAAAGAATAGAGTAATGACAAATGAAACAGTTTCAGAGCCATGCCTTACTCATCTTTGTATCTCCAGTGAGTAGGATGGGGGGAACTCCAATGATGACTAAAATATAATTTATCATTTATTTTAACAATCAGAGCTGATTTGTATCTCAATATGACATAAGACTTGAATAGAAAAAAATCTGTAGTACCAATTTTGAACTTCTCTAATACGTGGTCCAGAAATACAAATCTGTCTTCAAATCATGTGTTTGCCATTGTAAGTACACATCAAAGAGAAGCAAGTTCAGACAGAGTACCTTGTCTGAGAATAGTTACACTGGGACACCAGAGAGTTTACTCTTCTGAGACTTCTCATTTTAAGTCTGCTTCCTTTTAAACTCTTGTTAATTAGTTTAACAATTAGAATGACAATTTATCAAAGTTACTGTCAAAGATAACAGAATTTTTAAAAAGTATCTGTGCTATCTGTGCTATGATTCAAATAGCAGCAGGCTAACAATGACACCTATTCACAATCTTAAAGTTTAATCCTGGTAGTCTGTTTAAATTGATAGTCCTTTAAAAAGAATCAGCTAGGGCAGCACCGGTGGCTCAGCGGTTTAGCGCCGCCTTCAGCCCAGGGTGTGATCCTGGAGACCTGGGATCGAGTCTCACATCGGGCTCCCTGCATGGAGCCTGCTTGTCCCTCTGTCTGTGTCTCTGCTTCTCTCTTTCCTCTCTGTGTATTCTCATGAATAAATAAATAAAATCTTTGGGGAAAAAAAATAAAAATAAAAAGAATCATCTATAGTTAAAATTCCCTTCTCATACAGGGTTCTGTTAAGTAATGCAATTTCCACTTCTGTTTTGTTTGCTGACTTGGCTTCAATGCAATATTACTAACCAAAAGAAATCTCGAAGAACAAATCTACTCAAGACATTTCCTATATAGCAATACGTCTAACAACAGTGACAACAAAAAATTCTTTTCCTGTCAAAGTCAAGCAATGAGGCATTAGTTAAAAGCTGAAACTCTGCCTGGTTTTGAATCTCAGCTCTTCCATTTCTAGTATAACCTCTTTGTGCCTGCTTCCCCACATGTAAAATGGTGGTAAGAAGAGAATCTTCTTCTTCTTCTTGTATCTCATATTAAGGTTATGATTAGGATTACATTTAAAGTGCTGAGAATAGGGCAGCCCGGGTGGCTCAGCGGTTTAGCACTGCCTTGAGCCCAGGGCGTGATCCTGGAGTCCCGAGATCGAGTCCCACATCAGCCTGTCTGCATGGAGCCTGCTTCTCCCTCTGCCTACGTCTCTGCCTCTCTTTCTCTGTGTCTCTCATGAATAAATGAATAAAATCTTAAAAAAAAATAAAGTGCTAAGAATAATAAGAGTCTACATTAATATATAGGCCCAAAAATCTCATCCAAACCCTTAGATGTAAGACATTTTGAGCAGTACCACAAAATCAATAAATACACGAATATTTCTGTAGTGAAACAAACTAACATTTACACTAAGTGTGATAAAGATTATAAATAGCTTCACTTCACGTTACATTTTTATAGCCTAATTAATGAGTTGTGGCACATTATGGGGAAAAAAACCCCCAAACCTAAATGCTTGGTTTTCAGAGTTTTTCAGATTTCTAAATGGCAGATAAGAGATTGTAAACTTGGGTTTTTATTACTATCAGAATTAATACTAGCCTTACATGATCCAGCGTCTGCCTTTGAGAAGCTCATGTTATGGCTATTTATACGATAAGCCTAACTAAAACCTGGATTAGTAGATAAAATTAGAAAGATCAAGACACTGGCAGGAATAATAGTAGATAGAGCTGAGGATAAGGATACCATATAGGCCAATGAGTCAATGTTATAAAGAAGAGATAGGCACAAGGAAGGCATTAAAATCTGACATCTTTAAATTGGAGTATCACTCTCGCTTCAGGGAACAACTGTTCTCTTATAGAAGCCCCTTGATTCCATCTGTTAAGAAGTGCCTTCTTCTCTACCTACTGAGAAAGGGTTCAGCTGAGGTGAGAGGCTGCAGACTGCCTCAGAGTCATACTCTATCTTCTCTCCCACGAGTGTCCCAGAAAATCCTGCGTTTACTTGGCTGGGGTATATGAAGTGAAATAGTAATACTTACTAATAATTAATACTTCTGTCATTCCATTTCCCACTTTCTAAGATACTAGAACATCTGAGGATTCATTGCTTTTCCTGTTTATCAACTCCTGACTCAAAAGCCCCTGATTTTGCTCTTTTTTGCTGTTTGTTTTAGGGAGGACTTCTTCAGCCTTGCTCTTCTCCTAATACATAATCTCAGGGAAATTCATTTGATTTTTTTTCTCCTCTACACTTTCAAAAGGGCACATAGAGCACAGAAGAAAAGCACAAGTTTGTAAAACATAGTTAAAGAATTTAGATTTAAAAATCTGTGCATTTCTAACTTGTTTGCTTAAGGTAATCTGCTAAACCCTGATTGACAAGTCATAGTGATTTAAAAATGCACTTTCAGAGAGTCAACCAAGGTCTAAACAGGCCAACAAATTTGTCTTAGAATAGAAAGCCAGTGAACAAGACCAGGAAGAACACTGTCAAAATTTAACTTGTTATGCTCAAAACAGACACTAGAGTTGACCAATAAGCAACTTAATTCTATTTTCTCTTGTAGATATGGCACAGAGAATGCTGTCACATGAAAACACCTATCTAAAAGTATAAAAATAGGGCAGCCCCGGTGGTGCAGCGGTTTAGCGCCGCCTGCAGCCCGGGGTGTGATCCTGGAGACCCGGGATCGAGTCCCACATCGGGCTTCCCGCATGGAGCCTGCTTCTCCCTCTGCCTGTGTCTCTGCCTCTCTCTTCGCTCTCTCTCTGAATGAATAAGTAAATCTTTAAAAAATAAATAAATAAATAAAAGTATAAAAATATAGCAAAAGTTCCTCTATCCCTAACTCCTTTGAGAGGTAAAAATGCAGAGTATGTAAACCTTTGTATCAAATTCTTGGTTTAAAATACCAGCTGAGACAACAACTACATGAACAAATGTTTATGAAGCTCTTAAAAAATGAATGCTCTTAACAGTAAGGATGGTCATTCAATCTCCAGATGTTGTCACTTCAACTAAAGGGAAAGTTCAAAGCCGTTATTTTGTTAATAACAGACGGAAGGGAAGATAATGGTTTACTGCCTTAGCTCAAACCTTATCTTGATTGAAATACATAAAATATTTGTCAACAACATGGAGTTTGGTTTATCAAAGAATAAGTAGGGAATTTAAATATTCATAATGGAGTCACCAAAAAGAATAAATCTCTTTCAATCATAATCTTATACATTATACACAAAAAGTCTGAAGACTTTTCATCTCCTAGTTTACTAGAAACTTCAAATTTTCAGAGACTTCTTTGATTCTTTCTTCTTTATGTTTGACATACTATCAGTTACTTTAAAATAAATTCCCTTGACTTATACTTTTTTCTCTAATCTCAATAATAATGCCTCACCTCACCAGCCTAGATTACAAAAGGTTCCTAACTAGTGCAGTTATGTAATACAATCCATCAACCCCTTAGTCTGCCTACTTATGTCTATTTTTCACTTCTTATCTATATGAATCATGTAGCTCAGTTAAGTCAAGCTCCTCTGTCATTTCTATTTACATTAGGAAATGCCCCTCTGGTTCTTCCATGTCCATCCAAATCCTTGTAATCTGAGTCCAGTGCAAGTCCTCTCTCTCCTGTAATATTTCTCCAAACCAAATTTTATCAGTTCTGTTTCCTTAGCTTTCGTTGACATATGACCTAGCTCTACGTTTATATATTTTTCTGCTGTTTTGCTATTCTTCCTCATATATCCAACTACATGGTAGACCTTTTGAAGACAGGATCCAAGTCCTTTACTCCCTTCGGCCATTCCTAATGTGCCTACCATATAATATGTATTTTGTTAGAATTCTTTATTAGAAAGGAAAAAACACTAATTCCATCCTGCTGTATATTACCCAGGTATATTTCCTATATTTCCTGTATTATTAAAAACGAAATTGGGACTTGATCCAAGGACTGACCAAATTTAAGCCGTGGTTTTTGGTGAACATGCCCATTTACACGAAAAGCTTGATCTGCCTGAAGGAAAAACAGCTTAAATTTATCTAACAAAGTTCCTTATTTAGGCCCAGTCATACTTTTGACTTTTCTGGAGGGTGAGGGGGGATGCTCTCACTTTAATTTTAAAAAAGTCTTGATTTCTCAACTCACCTATTACATGGACAGACACAAAGGCCACAGCACTTGTTGAGTTCCGTTAAAGTCTTCTCTGCCTCTCTCATGTCTTTATTTATTTGGTCCATGCCTTCTTCTATGCGGTTTAGTTGCTCTGAGAATAAGTTGTTGAAGTTACACTCTGTGTTATATTCACAGTGCCAACCAGAAGACACTATTATTATGAAACAGCAAAAACTTCAACTTTGAATCTACTGGTAATCCATCCCAGTGACTGTATCAGGGACCAGAATGTACTACATACTGTTCAACATGAAAACAATCTTTCACAAATTGATCCTGAGGCACTTGGCTTCTTATTGTGGGAAGATTTGTTCTAAAGAAATCTGCATAATAGGAGCATGTGAGGGTTTGTTTAGAGATCGCCCTTGCAACCAAATTAAGTGTACTTTGACCAGACAGGATCCCCAGCATTTCTCTCTCTGAATAAGTACAAAACTTGAAAGCTATCATAAATTTAATAAAACCTAGGCCAGGGGATCCCTGGGTGGCTCAGCAGTTTAGCACCTGCCTTTGGCCTAAGGCGCAATCCTGGAGTCCTGGGATCGAGTCCCATGTTGGGCTCCTGGCATGGAGTCTGCTTCTCCCTCCTCCTGTGTCTCTGCCTCTCTCTCTCTCTCTCTCTCTCTCTCTCTCTCTCTCTCTCTCTCATCAATCAATCAATCAATCTTAAAAAAAAAAAAAAAAAACCTAGGCCAGATTGCTCAGGGCCAATTCAAATGGAATGCTTCCAAGCTCACCTGAATCTAAACCTATTTAAAGACTTAACTTGATTTCTGAAAATGATGCAAGAATATCATAGTATCTAATATACATATGACAAATACACATAGTAAGTCCTGCTACCTGACAAATACTTGGTATTCAATTGGGCATTGTTGTCCCCACCTCAAATAGGTAATGAACATGATATAATTCAAATCAGAAAAAAAAAAAAAAAAGTAAACATATCACTCTTCTCTGATATAGGAAGGGAATTTCAAGGCTTAATTTTAGACATGGCTGATTTGAAAGGATTTTCTGGCGTCATTAGTCAAGAGTTTCTGCCAATGACTGCAACTCACCCCGCATCCAGTGTGTGACTCATCATCCAGCATAGTGATAGTCTTGATTCCTGCATCCTGAGACTAAAAGAAGGGGAAAAAAGCTGATAGCACTATAAAATAAAATAAAAGCAACAGAAACAAAGCCTACAAGGCCTAATAGCAAGAGAGAATCATTTAGAAACCTAAATTCTCAGAGGAACAGAGAAAACTACTATTCCAAAGCAATCAATATACTTCAAAATATTACCCCCCCACACATATAATTAAGTCACAAATTCATGGTGAATTGATCTTCCCCATCATATTCTAGTAGCGTAATGGGAAAAACAGAAAAGGCCCATCAGTGCATGGTTCGACAATTTCAGCAATTACTGGTTTCAAATAATAAAGCAT
This sequence comes from Nyctereutes procyonoides, assembly GCF_905146905.1. Taxonomy (NCBI): domain Eukaryota; kingdom Metazoa; phylum Chordata; class Mammalia; order Carnivora; family Canidae; genus Nyctereutes; species Nyctereutes procyonoides. The sequence continues at coordinate 9,067,645 of NW_026575031.1, read as the reverse complement.
ACTGATACCATATACTTCTGATTCAACACAAATTCCAGCTTGTGCTATCAAGATCCTGCTTATACAACTTCTGTACTTAATGATTAGACACTTTCTTACCTCAATGGCTAAACCCAGGATTCTCCTTGTACTTTCCAGAGACTAGAGAAAAATACAGGGTTTTAGTATTCTAAAATATGTAGCCAAAAAAAAAAAAAATTTGATCATATAGTTATGCTGCTACTCTATTTTAAAATAGTGTCAGTCCAGCCATCCCTCCCCACCTTTAAAACAAACAAAGTTGATCACTATAATTTTAGTTATTTTCTTCCTACCAGTTGTTCCTTAAGAGAAAATTTGGAGGGTAAAGTTAACATTATTTATAAAAGTTTAATGTAAGCAGAAATCTACATATATTAGACAGATGTTTCCAATTTCTCAAATCTAGAGTTATCTTTGTTGTAAGTAGCTGTTAAACAATGATTTAAAAAAATCATACAAGCTTCTTTCACTTATTTAGCTTTTGGTGAGCTGAAAAACTAAGGGGCCAGCAATAGCACTCTGAGGTAAATGCATTCTTGGACACACAGGGACGGGAGGGATGCCATAATGGACATCTAAGAAGGTCCTCTCATCCTTCCACTGTGAAACTGAAAGAGAATTACTTATTCCAAGTAAAACGTTTACCTCATCAGTAACCTGGTGGGCTCTCAGCTGAATTTCTTCTGGTGACAGATTATCCATGATGAATTAAAACTTTTGATAAGCAAAGACACTGAAACGTGGATATTCTGTAAAAAATAAGGATACAAAAGAGTTTGAACAAAGAATGTGCATTATGAATTCTGGATACTTATCTGGAAAACAGGATAAAAGAGCCTATCTATATCTTTAACTAGCTAGCTATCACAGGTGAAGAAATTATGACCAAGAAAGGATAAATGGACAGTTAAATGCTAGTTAGTACCAGAAGTGATCCAAAACTCAGGTTTCAGGACTTCTAGTGAAGTGCTGTTTCAAAGAGAAAGTAATCTCTCTTCTTTGAGGAGCACATACTAGAAGGCAAGCTTTAAGAGTTAGGTAGTATTTCATTAATAAAGTAACACAATTCAAACTCAGTGCCTGAAGAACACAGGAAACATTCTAGACATGTGCCAGGTGTCCAAGGCTACTCATTGGAGAAAATGAAATATTTTCATTCTTAACAAGAAAAGGGTAATGTTGACACAAAACTCAGAAAAAACCTGAAATTTTTCATAGTGGATTTTCCTTTTCCAATTATAGTTTGTTGTTTTAGTGAAGTCCCTAAGAAACTAAATTATTATTCTCCCATATATAGTAACTCAGTAATTCATAACTCAGAGAAGATTCAGACATTCAGATAAAATACAACACATTTAGAAGGTGTTATTCAGTACTATGATTGTGTATTACTTTTTGAAAAGTCATATGGAGGGGCACCTGGGTGGCTCAGTGTTTGAGCGTCTGCCTTTGGCTCAGGGCATGATCCTGGAATCGAGTCTCACATCAGGCTCCCTGCATGGAGCCTGCTTCTCCCTCTGCCTATGTCTCTGCCTCTCTCTCTCTCTCTCTCTCTCTCTCTCTCTCTCTCTCTCTCTCTGTGACTATCATAAATAAATAAATTTTAAAAAAAAAGATTTTGAACATTGATTAAAGTTATTTAATGCTCATGAAAAAAGTTATTAATTACTATTGTTAATAATAAAAAGTATTACTACAAAAAGTTGCAAATTTAATTTCATATCTTGCTTGCCATTGTATGACTCTGGCAAAAGGTTGATATACTAAGATATTAAATTAAGATATTAAGGTCTTTTTTTTTAAGATTTTATTTATTTATTCATGAGAGACACAGAAAGAGAGAGAGAGAGAGAGAGAGAGAGAGAGAGAGAGAGAGAGAGGCAGAGACACAGGCAGAGGGAGAAGCAGGCTCCACGCAGGGAGCCTGACTTGGGACTCGATCCCAGGACTCCAGGATCACGCTCTGGGCAGGCGCTAAACCTCTGAGCCACCCAGGGATCTCCATAAAGGTCTTTCCTTAATTATAAATTGATCATTCATTAGATAGAAGCATAAATAGAACCACATGCCTTACTTTGCTAATCTTTGAGCCATTAGGTTTATCACAGATCTGTTCATGCTATGGTTTCTCTTGTTAATCTTTCATAGTTACAATTATGAAAAGTTGTTTTTGTAACCTCTTACCTGTCCACCTTTTCTCTCTGTAATATTCCAGGTAACTTTATGCTTCTCCATTACTTTCAGAGCCCCAACAAGATACCTTTCAAAGCTTGCCCTTCTCAGAATGCTCTACTTGTCTATACCTCCTCAATGCCCAAAAGAGCAGAAAGTGATGAGAAAGGTAATACATGCTAATTACACAGTCCCTGGAAGTGACACCCACAGTCAGGTTTTCCAATATGCCATCCTGTGGGTAGGAAGACATTCTGGGCATAAGGATGCCCAGATCTCTCAAACTGTATAATTTTGTAATTCTACTCCTGACCTGATTGCTGCCAAGTACATATCAGTATTTGCCATCTTCCTATCCTAGTGAAAATGAGCAAAACTCCATATAGGTTCAGAGAGAGACTTGAATGTAAAACTGACCTCTGTCAAACTAGAAGATTCCAAGGGTTTTACCTTCTAATTATAAAAAAAAGAACAGAAAAGAAAAAAAGGCAGATACAGCTGGGAGGTGAATATGAAGAATCAGTCCTGGCATGGCAATAGGTTCATTTTTAGGGACACACCCATTGGTAAACTCCAAGTGCTTCCTAGTACTTCCTTTTTTTCTCTCCTGAAGGGCACACAAGACAAAAAAACAGATTTATGTAAAGTTCTCCCATGTTTGACAAGCTGATGTCAGGAAACAGCTGCCTAAGACCTCTACTCTGGATTCTTGAGGGTATTCAAAACACGGTTAGAGTACATGGGAATAAGAAAAACAAAGCTGAATTGTAAGGGGGAAGGACAAAGCAACAATACTCCTCAAGCTCTTATTCGCCTTTACTAAACTGCTCGAAAGTATCAGGCAGAGTGCAACTCAGAATTAGCTATATAGCTTTACTCATATTTATTATTATCTCCAGAAGTTTTTCTTATGAAGTCAGGAAAAGATTATCCAGAATGTTGTAGTAAAGAGAGTTAGAGGTGGGAGAGGGGAAGGAAAAACGAAACATCATTTGACATACATATCCCATTAAACTTACTGTTCTTAGATATAACCTAATAGATTAAATAAATATGTGTCATTTTTTCATGCTCCCAGAACTTAAAATACCATGCTAATTTTTTAGCATAGTATATGCTTCCTTTGAGAGGTAACTGCAAGATTTCCCTCAATGCTTTTATAACATATCTTTTACTATGGTTCATTTGGGCTTTCTAGAAGCCTCCAAGTTTATCTTAACTTCTTTTTATAAACTCTGGGGGCAGTGGGGAAGAAGAAAGGTTCACTGAGTGCTTACTATGTGTCATATATGGTACTAAGTACTTATATATGTCATTATCTTTATTATATCACTTTATACTTGGGGAAACTAAGGCTCAAGTAATTTGCTCAAGGTGTCTGAGTCAGTAAAGAGCAGATTTTTTTTTTTTTAATTTTTTATTTATTTATTTATGATAGTCACAGAGAGAGAGAGAGAGGCAGAGACATAGGCAGAGGGAGAAGCAGGCTCCATGCACCGGGAGCCCGATGTGGGATTTGATCCCGGGTCTCCAGGATCGCGCCCTGGGCCAAAGGCAGGCGCCAAACCGCTGCGCCACCCAGGGATCCCCAGTAAAGAGCAGATTTATTACTCACGTCTAGATCTTCTGGAACCAAAGATAACTCATGGTTTAGAAACTGGTCTCACTGTTGGATGCATCTTCTCTTAACAAATACCAGATGATATAAGAAAAGCTGAAAATCTGAAAATAGACTAAGCATCCTGACAGCTCAATTCAAAATTTAAGATGCCCCCCCTTTTTAAAGATTTATTTATTTATTTTAGTGTGGGAGGGCAGAGGAAAAGAGAATCTCAAGAAGACTCCCACTGAGCACAGAGCTGGACATGGGGCTCAATCTCACAACCCTGACATCATGACCTGAGCTAAAATCGAAAGTCAGACACCTAATCAACTGAATCACCTGGGTGCCCCAAAGATGCCTTTTATAATAAAAACATAAAAACTTCTCAACAGATTCAAAGACAGTTAAATTAAAATTAAAGGAAGAACTGGGGTGACCTGGCTGTCTCAGTCAGTACAACATGCAATTCCTGATCTTGGGGTCATGAGTTTGAGCCCCACATTGGGAGAAGAGAATACTTAAAAATAAAATCCTACAAAAAAAAATTAAAGGAAGAACTACAAGGACAAGAGTAATCATGGTTTTCAGCTGCTTTAAAATAATTTAGGGGCAGCCCCAGGGGCGCAGTGGTTTAGTGCTGCCTGCAGCCCAGGGCGTGATCCTGGAGACCTGGGATCGAGTCCCACGTCAGGTTCCGTGCATGGAGCCTGCTTCTCCCTCTGCCTCTCTCTCTCTCTCTCTGTGTTTCTCATGAATAAATAGATAAAATTTTTTTAAAAAAATTTAGAATCTGATATTATTTAGGGGTCCCTGGCTGGCTCAGTCTGTAGAGCACATAACTCTTGATCTTGGGGTTATGAGTTCAAGTCCGATGTTGGGTATAGAGATTACTTAAATAAACTCAAAAATATGACAAAAAATTGCTTTCCTAGGCAATGAAGCAAATAAATAATTTTTTAAAAGAATTATCATGTAGAATCTAAAATTATCTAAATTTAGAAAATGAAACTAATACTACTGGGAAGAAGGAATGCAAAGAAAAAGGTCTTAGAACTGAATCAACAAGCAATCCATGTCTTCCCTGATAAAAATGGAGAGCTACATAAGAAGTAATGAAAGAAACAGCACTTTAAATCACCATCCGGGGGACGCTTAGGTGGCTCAGCGGTTGAGTGTTTGCCTTTTGCTCAGTGTGTGATCCCAGGTCCAGGATCGAGTCCCACATCAGGCTCCCTGTGAGGAGCCTGCTTCTCCCTCTGTCTATGTCTCTGCCTCTCTCTCTCATGAATGAATGAATAAATATTTAAAAAAAAAATAAAAATAAATCTCCATGAATTCCAGTGTCCTGCCTAGATCAATATAGGAGTGACTTTTTTTTTTAAAAGATTTTATTCATTTATTCATGAGAGACACAGAGAGTCAGAGACACAGGCAGAGGGAGAAGCAGGCCTCCATGCAGGGAGCCTGACGCTGGACTCGATCCCGGGACTCCAGGATCACACCCTGGGCCAAAGGCAGGCACTAAACCGCTGAGCCACCCAGGGATCCCGTATAGGAATGATTTTATAAAAATAACTCATTTTATATGGGAAAGCAAAGATTTTGCATAAAATATTTTATTAAGTTAGCTTCGTGACTTATTCTTTCTCATAAAATTAATCCCAATGTAAATTGCTCTACAAGTTACACCCATACTGTTTATTACTGTATGATAAAAATGTATGGTTCTCTTTGGTATATTTTGATTAGACTTTCATGGTAATCATTATATTGACAGCAAGTGGGAATTTCTGTTCATAGCAGGCTATCATAGTGGTAAGTAGCAAGAACTCCAGCGTTCAAATTCTGACCCCAAAATGTATTGGTTGTATGACCTCAGGCAAGCTAGCTAAACCCACTACAACTCAGTTTCTACATTTGTAAAATAGAGATAAGAGACCTTTTATGAGGATTAAAAAAAGATGATCCATACAAAATGCTTATTATTAATGCCTGACACATGGCCAGTATTCAAGTGTCAGCCATTATTTTAAAATTCTTAGGGAAGCAGAAAGAAACAGGTAAAAGAAAAGCAAAACAACAGTGTTAAATATAAGTGATATTAATCTAAATGCTACCAAATATTAATTGTTCTGTTTATAAGGCTAAATACAAATATTAAAGTTGATAATACTATGAGTTATACATCTGAACTATTTTCATGCCAGCTATGAGTCTGCACATGTCAAGACAGATATTAAACAGGTTTAAATTAAGCCAAGTTTCCGGTTGATAGGTACTTTATCTAGACAGATATATATATATATATAGCTTTGCACATTTAAAAAATTAAAGACTGCTTAAAATGTTTTGTGTTCTTTTTCCCTAAGGCTGAGGAAACACAAAACCACATAAAATGGTGAAGGTCAGTATATGAAGTGAACAAAATAAGACTTAAAAATAATCAAATATTTGCTATAAAGAATATGGATAGAAAAATGTCTAAAAGGGAATCATTAAAAAAAAAATAAAAGGGAATCATTAAAATATAACCAATAACTATGGTGATAGAATTAAGAGTGATTTTTCTTCTCTTCCCAATTGACCAAATAGTTTGCAATGTAGTTATGCTAATTTTAAATTTCATGCATTTATTTTCATCATAATGGGATGGAGCCCTGGTCGGGGGATGTCTCTGTTCAGTGGGGAGTCTGCTTCTTCTCCCTCTGCTCCATGCCCCTTTCCCTCACATATGCCCCCCTCAACTCGTACTCCCTCAATCTCCTCCTCTCTCAAATAAACAAAATCTTAAAAAAAAATAGCTTATGACAACCAAGAAAGCAGATTCATAAGACTGGAGGAAAAAAGACAAGGAATTAATTTTAGATCTTATTTCATAAACATAATTATGAATTCTTAGCCTCTCTTAAGAGGAATCTTCTGTTGGCACATATTCCCAGTAAAAGTTTGTGGGAGCATTTTTATTCATTAACGGATGATTACCATTTCAAACCACAAAGGTATAGAAATAATACAGAACAATTTGTCCTAAAGGTTCTGCTAACAAATGGTTAGAGCAAAGGCCCTTGCTGAAGTTTGGTTGGAAATCATATTTTATTTATGTCAGGTGGCAGAAATGGGTTCTCATGAGTTCTGAATAAGTTCTTAGCACTTTCATGGCAAAATACTAATAAGGCATGAATAAAAGAGGGTCCCACAAAGAAGCAGAGAACTTAGCTAGAATAGAGAATTTACAACTCCATCCCGGAATACAATCGATCTCCCGTCACGGCTCTTCACCTCCAGTATATTCTCTTTCTCCAACCTTCCTACCAATAATCAGGGATTCAAAGACAATGTATGTAATAAGAAGCTATTTAAAAGGTAACATGTAGGATGTACTTTAAAATAATTCAGAGGTGGGTAAATGGGTGGGAGTACAGAGGAAACAAGATTGATCATGACTGTTGAAGCAGGTGAATAATACATGAAGTGTCATCACGCTACTTTCTCAGCTTTTTATTGTTAATTATTATGAAAGAAATCAACATATACAGAAGTTTTTTTAAGTGGCAAGTAACTTTTTAATAGTCACTACTCACCATTTTGTAAGTCTAAATAGTAAGGAATTAAGAAGAATCACAGCAACAACTACAATACTTACAAACCACTAAACATGCAAGGCACTATTTAAAAAAATATTTTATTTGAGAGAAGGGGGCGGGGCTCAGAGGGAGATGGACAGAGAGAGACTCTTAAGCAGGCTCCATGCCCAGCACAGAGCCAAAATGGGGCTCAATCTTACAACTCTCAGATCATGACCTGAACCAAAACTCAAGAGTCGAATGCTTTTTTTTTTTTTTTTTTTTTAAGATTTTATCTACTTATCCATGAGAGACACAGAGAGAGGCAGAGATATAGGCAGAGGGAGAAGCAGGCTCCCCAAGGGGAGCCTGATGCGGGACTAGATCCCGGATCCCAGGACGATGACCTGAGCCAAAAGACAGACACTCAACCATTGAGCCACCCAAGTGTCCCAAGAGTTGAATGCTTAAGCAATTGAGCCACCTGGGCATCACCATGCAAGACACTATCCTAAGAAATTTTTTAAAAATACACACACACACTCATTCATTTAATCCTTAAAATACTCTCTTAATCTGTCCAAGCTGCTACAACAACAACAAAAAACATAGACTCAGTAATTTATTAACAACAGAAATTTATTTCTCACAGTTCTAGAAGCAGAAGTCTGAGCTCAAGGTGCCAGCATTGGTTAAGTTCTCATCAGGGCCCTTGCTGATGCCTTATATGGTGGAAGGGGCTAGGGAGTTCTCTGCAGCCTCTTTTATAAGGCACTAATCCCATTCATGAGGACTCCACCTTCATGGCTTAAGCACCTCCCAAAGGTTCCACCTAATAATGCCATCACACCAGGAATTAGGATTTCAACATAGGAATTTTGGTAGGAAGACGCAAACATTCAGACCACAGTAAACACTATTTAATTCCACATTTTACATATATACAAACTAAGGAACAATGAGGTTAAGCAACTTTTGCAAGGTCACATAGTATAGTCGGGTTCAAACCTCGGTGGACTGATTCAGAGTATGTGCCTTCAATTACAATTACATACATTAAAAAGAGGAGAGTAGAGAGACACATTATCAAGTCATTCAAATGTGTAGCAGCTTTGCCAAGAAAAGTATATATATGAAATCCCTGCCTTCCCCTTTTCAAGGAGCAAGTCTTAACTCCAGTCAAAATTAGAACAGTGGTTCCCAGTCTTGGTTACACATTATAATCACCTAGAGGCCCAAGCCTTAAATCAGAATCTCGGAGGGTGAGAGCCGTTTGATTTTAAACCTTCCTAGATAACTCCAATGGGCAGCCAAGGTTGAAAACCACTGTTTTAGATGAAAGTTGTTTGGTTTTTAATGTATAGCCAAGAGCTAATTGAGGATATCCTACCCCTGCTGTAATTCTGGTACCTAATGGAGGAGAAACATACCATTTAACAATGCAGGACAAGAACAACTTAGCCTTTAATAGGTTAAGCACTGAATTACATGTGACCCAGTAATTCTATTCCCAGGTACATTAGAGAGAAATGAAAACGTATGCCCACATAAAAACCTGTGCACAAATGTTTAGAGCAGCACTATTGCTAACAGCCAAAAAGCAGAAACACCCAAATGTCCATACAAGGGAATACCATTCAGCCATAAAAAGGAATGCTACATGCTGCAGGATGTATAAGGCTTGGAAGCATTATTCTAATTGGTCAAAACCAGATACATAAGACCCTATATTGTATGGTGTCATTTATGTGAAATGTTCAGAATGGGTAAATCCATAGAGACAAAAAGTAGTTTAGTGATTGCCAGGGGATGGGGGAAAGGGGGAAAGAGACTGACTACCAATAGTACAAGGTTTGTTTTGGGGATGATGGAAATGTTCTGAAATTAGTAGTAATGGCTACATAGCCTTATGAATATATCAAAAGCCACTAAATTGTATACTTTAAATGGCCAACTTTACATTATGTGAATTATGTCTCAATTTCTAAAAATTGGAGAAAGATTATTTAAAAGAAGAAAACAGTCAAGAAAAAAAACAGTATGAGTAAGAATGAAAAGGAAGATGAGAAGGAAAACGTTAATTTTGTAGCTTTTCCTATGCCAAACAATTTTTTTGCCACAGTATAAAATATGTTACAGATTGTTAAAATAAATGATAGTAGCTATAGAGTAGGCACCACTGAAGTAGAAAACTTGTACTTTATAGTCAATGGATCCCTTCCTTTCTTCTCCAAAAAGAAAATCAGTGGTTGGAAAACAGGAGAGACCAACCAGGGATGCCTGGGTGGCTCAGTGGTCTGCCTTCAGCCCAGGGTATGATCCCAGAGTCCCAGGATCGAGTTCCACATCAAGCTCCATGCAGGAAGTCTGCTTTCTCCCTCTGCCTATGTCTCTGCCTCTCTCTCCGTGTCTCTCATAAATAAATCAATAAAATCTTAAAAAAAAAAAAACAAAAAGGATATAACAACCATGTTAAGAAATACACCCGATCTACTTCTTTATTAAGATCCAAGTACGAGGGGATTTCTGGGTGGCTCAGCGGTTTGGCGCCTGCCTTCGGCCCAGGGCATGATCCTGGAGTCCCGGGATCAAGTCCCATGTTGGGCTCCCTGCATGGAGCCTGCTTCTCCTTCTGCCTGTGTCTCTGCCTCTCTTTCTGTGTCTCTCATGAATAAATAAAATGTTTTAAAAAATATATGTATAGCTTAAAAACTAAAGGCCAAAAATGTAAATGTCCACTCCAGCTTAGATGAGATGGAATGACAAAGTTTAAGAACATTTTAGATGATTTTTTTTAAATTTTATTTATTTATGATAGTCACAGAGAGAGACAGAGAGAGAGAGGCAGAGACACAGGCAGAGGGAGAAGCAGGCTCCATGCACCAGGAGCCCGACGTGGGATTCGATCCCGCGTCTCCAGGATCGTGCCCTGGGCCAAAGGCAGGAGCCAAACCGCTGCGCCACCCAGGGATCCCTTAGATGATTTTTATTTGCTTTACACAATAATGTACTTACTACATATTCTTTAAAAGGACTTTTTACTTCTTTTAAGTTTTTATTTTAATTCCAGTCAGCTAACATACAGTGTTAGCTGAGTTTCAGGTATACAACATAGTGATTCAGTACTTCCATAAATCATCTGGTGCTCATCATGAAAAATACACTCCTTAATCCCCATCACCTATTTAATCCAAACCCTCTCCCCACTACCAAAAAGTTATAAACTTACATTGGTTTGGGGCCCCCGGGTGGTACAGTTGGTTAAGCATCCAGCTCTTGGTTTCGGTTCAGGTCATGATCTCATGGGTTGTGAGATCCAGCCCTGCCTCCCACTCTAGGCTCATTGGGGAGCCTGCTTGAAGAGTTTCTCCCTTTGCCCCTCCCCCAACTCGTGCACAGGCCCTCAAATAAATAAATACATGTTTTTTGGGGGAAAAAAAGAACAAAAGACCAGTACTTTAAAATTTTTAAATGGGGATCCCTGGGTGGCTCAGCGGTTTAGCGCCTGCCTTTGGCCCAGGGCACAATCCTGGAGTCCCGGGATAGAGTCCCACGTCAGGCTCCCAGCATGGAGCCTGCTTCTCCCTCCTCCTGTGTCTCTGCCTCTTTCTCTCTCTCTCTGTCTATCATAAATAAATAAATAAATCTTAAAAAAATAAATAAAAAAAATTTTTTTAAAGATTTTATTTATTTATTCATAGACACAGAGAGAGAGAGGCAGAGACACAGGCAGAGGGAGAAGCAGGCTCCATGCAGGGAGCCCGATGTGGGACTCGATCCCAGGTCTCCAGGATCACACCCCAGGCTGCAGGCGGCGCCAAACCGCTGCACCACCGGGGTTGCCCAAAATTTTTAAATAATTAAATATTAAAAAAGAAAAAAACCTCATACACTGGTTTTGTGGATAGGTTTCAGAATACTCTATTACTCTACAACTTCTGTACAGGACAGTCTATGCAATAGCTATAAGCCTGTGATAATGAAAAACTCTAGAAGATAAAAAATGTTGCAAGCTCCAAATGATACAAGAAATAGTGATATAAGGGGATCCCTGGGTGGATCAGCAGTTTGGCGCCTGCCTTTGGCCTAGGGCACGATCCTGGAGACCCAGGATTGAGTCCCAAGTCGGACCCAGGATTGGCTCCCGGTGTGGAGCCTGCTTTTCCCTCTGCCTGTGTCTCTGCCTCTCTCTCTCTCTCTATGTCTATCATGAATAAATAAAATCTTAAAAAAAAAAAAAAAGAAATAGTGATATAAATAGCATTCTTTTTTTTTTGGCATCCAGGATGTCTGTGGGTATTTCAATTCTCATTCCTATAAAATTATAAAGTTTCTTAACCACTGTTTAGGATAGTAAAATGCTGATTTTAAAAATCCAAACTCTCAATAGATGATGTAATGTATACAAGAAAATCTTAAATTATTCCTACTCTTTGGCTTTTTTCTTTCAGCAATCAGATACAAACAAAAATACATTAGTTCCAGTATTGTTTATAATGTTAAAAAAATTTGAAGCAATCTAAATAACCAATGACAGGGGACTTGACTGAATAATTATGGTACAACTACATGATGGAATACTATTCAGCCATTTAAGACTATTTTTGAAGACTTTATATTCTTTCATATTTAATCTTAATCAAATATATATAAGTACATAGTTTGAGATGTCAAATAGTTCTACAGCAGTAATAAATAGCAATTCCCCTGCCTCCCCTTGTGCCAAACCAATTCCTGATTCAAGGAGCCAAGAGGCAGAATTTTCAACAGTACTAGCTGTTCCAGTGTTTAACCTCAAATTCCTAAATCATATGCTTATAGTGTTGTTTCTTGATATTTTCTAACTTTGTGGATATCATCCATGAACTTTCTACAATGAAGATATTTTGCTCTTATACCTCTTCATCTCCTATTTTGTACATTTGTCCTTATATTATAGATTGGTCGGCTAATTAAATTCTTGGGTGGAAATCAGAAGTCCTGAAGCAATAAAGAAATCTGTTTAATTTTGGCTCTCCCACTCAAATACAGATGACCATAAAATCTCTCCCTCAAATAATACTTTTATTAATTCCAAAGAACCAGGTTCCATGGAACATGACTTGGAAACTACTTACCTACAGAAACTTCTGCTCAATCAGTTATCTGGGAACAAAGTTTCTGCTCAATTCTTTTTTTTTTTTTAAGATTTTATTTATTTATTCATAGAGACACACAGAGAAAGAGAGAGGCAGAGGCACAGGCAGAGGGAGAAGCAGGCTCCATGCAGGGAGCCCGACGCGGGACTCGATCCAGGGTCCCCAGGATCAAACCCTGGGCTGCAGGCGGCGCTAAACCGCTGCGCCACCGGGGCTGCCCTCTGCTCAATTCTTATCTCAGAGAATAGTCTCTGAAAAATAAATCTTGGAGATCATCCAGTCCAACTTCTTTATGCTAAGAGAATAAAATGCAGCACTTCTAGCTATTAGGTTCTTTCCATAATATACAATCCATTCTGGAGGAGGGGGAGGTGGGAACCGACTTGATGGTAACCGACTTGATGGTAACCGAGGACAAAGCAGTTGTTTGCAGAGTTCTGTGGTCTTAAGAGGGCACACCAGACCGGGACCCACCTGAAGAAGAAAACTAGGGCAAGGTTGTCAGAAGAGAATATAGTGAAATCTAGCTATGGTGACTGACCAGAGACAGGTGAGAGTTCCCTTAATATTTATGGAGATTGGGGATCCCTGGGTGGCGCAGCGGTTTGGCGCCTGCCTTTGGCCCAGGACGCGATCCTGGAGACCCGGGATCGAATCCCACGTCGGGCTCCCGGTGCATGGAGCCTGCTTCTCCCTCTGCCTATGTCTCTGCCTCTCTCTCTCTCTCTGTGACTATCATAAATAAATAAAAATTTAAAAAAAATATTAAAAAAAAATATTTATGGAGATTCAGCAGTCTGTGTAGCCTGAAAGTTTAGCAGAAAGAGATCCTATCCCCGAATATCTCCTTCTTAATTCAGTCCACGAACGTTTTTTTAAGCATTTAGCTATTAAATAAGGGAACATATTCTGATATCAGGAAAACTATCCTTTCTTTTTAAATGTATATTTTATTTAGGATATGGAAAATCTTCTCCATTGCATCTAAACATATACAGTTTCCAGGTTTTCAATCTTGCCTCTCTACAATACTAAAGTCTTCCTAGCTTAAGGCTAAGACCATATCAACTAATGTTAAGGCCAGGTTGGGCTGAAAATGATTTGTTATTAATTCTCCTGTAACTAAACTTCCTACTTCTAGATTAGGTGAGATAATTTAATAAATTGTGTTGTTTGAGCATAATGTAGTGGTTAATAACATAGACCCTGAGGTCAAACAGACCCTGAGAGTTCATCCTAGCTCTGATACCTAGGCAATTTACCTAACCTATTCAAGTCTGTTTCCTTGTACATTAGGATAACAGTTCTATCTCCCAATGTCGTCTCAGAAATTAATTGATGTATGTGAAGGGTTTAGCCCCCAGTAAAGACTCATGTTATTTACGTTCACTGTCTGTGGTATCTGACTGTTTTGAGAGGCTAATCCAAAAGTTACCGGGTGAACTTAGAATCAGAGCCAAAATACTTTGGATTGTTGGAGTGAATATTTTACTCAAGCAGGGTGAACCTTGCTAGTCATCCCCACCTCACAGCTACATCTCATGTCATAATAGTAGCTCTTTCTTGAAGACTCAAAAGATGAATAATGGAGAATAAACAAAGAATAGAAGGACAATAGAGAACAAAGTAGAAATTCAGACATAGGCCATCACTTATAGAGTAAAAGAATTTAGTTTTTCTTTAGGAATATGTTTGTTGCTCTTAGATCTCATTTTTCAAAATAAGGATTGTATTTATTTATTCATGAGAGACACAGAGAGAGGCAGCAACATAAGCAGAGGGAGAAGCAAGCTCCACGCAGAGAGCCCAATGTGGGACTTGATCCTGGTACTCCAGGGTCATGCCCTGAGCTGAAGGCAGATGCGCTCAACCGCTGAGCCACCCAGGTGTCCCTAGATCTCATTTTAAATTTTTTTTTATTTATGATAGTCACAGAGAGAGAGAGAGGAGAGAGAGAGAGAGAGAGAGGCAGAGACACAGGCAGAGGAAGAAGCAGGCTCCATGCACCAGGAGCCCGACGTGGGATTCGATCCCCAGTCTCCAGGATCGTGCCCTGGGCCAAAGGCAGGCGCCAAACCACTGCGCCACCCAGGGATCCCCCCTTAGATCTCATTTTAATACGAAACATTAAAAATGTTCACACACAGGGGTGCCTTGGTGGCTCAGTCAGTTAAGCATCTGACTCTTGATTTCAGCTTGGGTCTTGATCTCAGGTTCGTGAACTCAAGCCCCCAAGTTGGGTTCCATGCTGGGCACGGAGCCTTAAGAAAAAAAAAATGTTCACACATAAAGAAGGAAGGAAGGAGGGGCACCTGGGTGGTTTAGTCAGGTAAGCATCTGCCTTCAGCAGCTTGGGTCATGCTCCTGGGGTCCTGGGTTCAAGCTCTGCATCAGGCTCCCTTCTACCTTTCCCTCTGCTGCTCCCCCTGCTTGTATGCTCTCTTGCTGTCTCTCCCTCTCTCTCAAATAAATAAAATAAATACATCTTCTTAAAAAAACAAAAAGAAGGGAGGACAAAAGGAAGGAAGGACGCCCATGGACAAAAAGTACAGGTGTACAATACTCAAAATAGTCTAGGTTACACCAAAAAGAGTCCCTGCTCTGATTAGGAAATTTAATTCTTTCTAAAGACATTTAGATGGAGCTTTATTTATGTTAAGGTTAGTTTCCTCTTTTTACTTCCTCTCTCGCTTCCTTTCTACTTCCTTCTATGAGAATAATGTTACCATTCTTATAAAACTCAAAAACTATTCAAGTGTAAGAAGTATACCACTGTATCATATCTATTAAACGCCTTGGTTTCAAAGAGTACTGAAGCACATGATTCAAGACAGAAACCATACTGCTGAGAAAATACCACTAAAATCAAGAACCAAAAAGATCAAAATTACACTTCAGTTTTAAAGAAGTACTGTTTATAACTTAATTGCTGAAGTCCAACACATAGTTTTCAAATCCTGCTCAACCCTGGAATTTCCATAATTCTACTCTAAGTGCCCAGAATATAATCCTGGGAAGGTAGATCTACATGTGGTTATAATCAATTATATTAGCAGCATCTAAAAGAAAGGCTATGAAAACAGAAAAGAGATGCTCTGTAAGAGTTAAGCAAGAGGCTCAAGAATGCAGTATTCATTCTCCAAGTAGGAGAGACATACAATCTAGCAGACTTAATTAAGTATGGTACATGCCAAGGAAGACATCAAGTGTGAGAGGCAGGATCAACTAGCAAGGCTTTACCTTGCCTGAATGAAATATTAACCCAAGTCATCCAAGTATTTGGCTCTGATTCCAAATTCACTTAGAACCTTTCTGGTTAGCTTCTCAAACATTATGATACTAGGAAACAGATGCCAGAGATAGAGAACTCAGGTCCCTGGAAAAGAATATTCTCCATGGTAGGTTAATATAGTGGCATTCTTGGGGTGGCTGGGTGGCTCAGTAGGTGACACATCTGATTTTGGCCAAGATCATGATCTCAGGGTCCTGGGATCAAGCCCCATGGCAGGTTCCATCCTCAGCAGGGTCTAGTTATCCCTCTCCCTCTGCCCCTCCCCCTGCTCATGCTCCTTCTCTCTCAAATAAAGAAATTAAAAAAAAAATGACATTCTTCTTCATACAAAATGCAATACAGTGTAGTGGTTAAGTGCCCAATACTTGGAGACATGTTTTTAAATCCTGACTGTTGCTTAATTTACTTCTCTGGGGATCCCTGGGTGGCGCAGCGGTTTGGCGCCTGCCTTTGGCCCAGGGCGCGATCCTGGAGACCCAGGATCGAATCCCACATCGGGCTCCCACTGCATGGAGCCTGCTTCTCCCTCTGCCTATGTCTCTGCGCCTCTCTCTCTCTCTCTGTGACTATCATAAATAAATAAAAATTTTAAAAAATGTTAAAAAAAATTTACTTCTCTGTGCTTCAGGGTTTTTTTCATTAGATGAGAATATAATGTTTATTTTGAGCATTTTAAGGATTGAGTTAATTCATCCTAAGCATTTAAACCTTGGCTGGTATGTAGTGTTCAATCTTTATTGATCTCTACAGCCCGATGGGTTCATAGGTCTCAGATAATCCACAGTATAGCTATTTCCCCTGGAGCTGAAGTGGAAGAGCAAGGTTCTTGTCTCACGGAGTTTCATCTCAGGATTAATCTCTCAGACAAGGGAGACTGAATAAAGTGATAGAGTTTTATTTTTCTTCTTTTTTTTTTTCCAGTTTAAAGCAACATTTATAAATAATGAAAACAAGATACAGTGGAAAGCAGCAAGATTTTTCAGCTCCCATGAGCTCTTGTGCAAGAGCAAACAGTGTCTGTTCTGTCCATGCATTGCCCCAATCCAGTTCCAGGAGGTCATGAGAAAAGATATGTGAAGGGGGTGAAAGAAAATCTCGAGAGAAAAAGAGTGTGCAAGGAACATGTGTCCTGAAAAGGACACATTCCACCATCAGGTGTGGAATCCGAAGAACAAAGCAACATCAGTTCAGATTTTAAAACAACACATTATCCTGTGCTATGTCACTCCACGACTAGGCTGTCCACGGGTTTGTGTGCAGGTGTCAGGGGGGCAGAATCACGTACTCCCAGAGTAGAAGCACGTCCACGCTGGGTGAGGTGGGGTGGCGCTCTCCATGCTGAGGGTAAGTCCACAAAGCCCCTGATGATCCCAAAACTCTGTCCCTTGTTGCTGTACCCCTGCCACCTCTGACAGGGCTGCTATCATCACCTGGGAAGCACTGGCTCCCAAGGCTGATCTGTGGCTGCTTAATGAGGGTTTTATTTATTTATTTATTTATTTATTTTTTATTTTTTTGTGATAGTCATACAGAGAGAGAGAGAGGCAGAGACGTAGGCAGAGGGAGAAGCAGGCTCCATGAACCGGGAGCCCGACGTGGGATTCGATCCCGGGTCTCCAGGATCCCGCCCTGGGCCAAAGGCAGGCGCCAAACCACTGCGCCACCCAGGGATCCCCATGAGGGTTTTATTTAGGAGATTTCAGTGGAATACCATCTAAAGAGGAATTATAATTTTTATGATTCCTATCTATTTCTATTATAATTTTTCATAATTACTAAACATCTCTTGTGATTTTGAGAATCGAAATCCAAGCATGATCAACCTTAAAAAAATTGTGATTTTAGACTATCAAAAAAGTGTCACAATGTAAGACCTCAGTAATCATGCCAGACTATATTATATATGTATACAGAGTGGGCAGGGTGGCTTTAAAAGGCAGACACAGAAGACAGGTTTTGAAGGGCTTGTATTCTCTACCAAGAAGTTTGGATTTTATTTTATAAGTTTAAGAGGCCATCTAAAGGTAAACTCAATTGTCAAAGCATTGCTCAAATAAATTTAAATCCAAGTTACAGATCTCACAAAAATTAAGACAAAGGGGGGATTCCACAGAAATATACTTATCAGTGATTTAAATATATTAGTAGCAATACAACCTAAATTGGAATCAAAATCAAAATTGTCAGTGAATTTAAATGAGTGCAAACGGAACACCACCTCCACCAGTAATATTACAAAAGGAACAGTACATGCTGTTTCCTGGCTCTACAATCCACTTCCTCCAGTTGTTGGAGGCACTGGATCCATCTGTTTCAAGGCTCTATCCACAAGAAAGAAAAGACCAGTCTTTGTCATCTGGTCTTCTCTCAATCTACAGAACCGGAATCCAAATATAGCACTATAATAAAAAAGTTCAGCACTACTGAAAGCAAGCAACATCAAATATTATAAACACTAAAAAATACATAACACTAAGAACAAACACAACTAAAAAAACTGACTTCCAGAATGCTTTAAGACAGGAACCAAAGCAAGAGAGAAAAAGCAACTTAATTCAGAAGGGAAAAAAAAGGCAGCTGATTTCACAAAAATGTCAGAAGAGCAAACATCCTCTTTTTCCCTTTTGCTATTCTAATCTACTTTCATCTGGTGAAACAAGATAAGTAAATTTGCTAGAATCGTGTCACAACAGTGAATAATGCCACCACTGAGTTCACAGAATTTTGAAGTCCACTAGCCTAGTCCAATCTTCACTTTATTTCAAAAATGAGTAGGTTAGTTCCAAAGCAGTATTTTCCAGAGTGCAGAGCAAGAACACTAGATCATTTCAGCTGTTATGTAAGCAATGGTTATTTAAGTTACATATTTACTATAATGCATACTAGGAAAAGGTATACATAAAAACCATGACTTCACAGGTTATCACTCTGGAAGAAAGTAGTGTTGAAAACAAATCTATTAAAAACATGAAACAGGGATCCCTGGGTGGCGCAGCGGCTTGGCGCCTGCCTTTGGCCCAGGGCGCGATCCTGGAGACCTGGGATCAAGTCCCACATCGGGCTCCCGGTGCATGGAGCCTGCTTCTCCCTCTGCCTATGTCTCTGCCTCTCTCTCTCTCTCTCTGTGACTATCATAAATAAATAAAAAAAAAAAAAAAAAGGAGCAACCATTAGTTTGGCAAAAAAAAAAAAAAAAAAGTTTTAAAAACATGAAACAAAATAACACAATCTTCTAAAAGGCAAAATTTATGATGGTGGTATGGTTCACTAGGAGTGAAATACTGACAGCTGTCCCATGAACCACAGGGCCTGTTTTTTGTTTGTTTGCTTGCCTGCTTGCTTCCTTCCTTCTTGGCTTAAGGTTGTGTTCTGAATGATTAGAAGTGATGTGACCTTCAGTTAAGTGATCCTATTACTATGCTAAAGCTCATTTAAAATAAAAGCAACAAACACTAAGATGCATACAGAAATACTACTGTTTAAAGGAAAGAGTGCCATACTGTTAATTATGGCACAATAAGGCATTGCTATCCTGGAACTAGAATAACCACAAGCACCTAACAAAACAAAACAAAACAAAACAAAACAAAACAGCCTAGTAATAAGATAAATATTTGAGCTGTAGGCTGTTATATGACCATTCTATTTACTTTCACATGACCTGTCAAAAAAAAAGCATGATAATGTGAGCAGAGGTGTTCTTCCTAATACTTGCTAATATTTATACGAATGTGTCTTTCTCATTATCTCTTGCCAAAGGAACGAATGACAGCAGACCATTAGATGCATTAGGCATCAACTGTGATGGGGGAAGAACATTAGTTTTTTCGAAATCTTACTATGAACTATTTTAAGTTTACGTCTCAAAGTATTCTAGCTAATGATGCGCCATGAATTTCAAGTCTGGGATTTTCCAGGCTAGGCAAGAACGCTGGAGAACCATTTCTTTTTGGTCGTATCTGCTGTATTTTTTACTGGCACATCAGAAAGCCAGTCTTAAGGACATAAGGGCAGAGGGAGTAATACTGCTCTCAGCTCTTGAAATACCTGTTACTGAGAAGCTACGTTATTTCACACGGCTGAGGGAATGCTGTCAGAAGCTGCCAGTATCCAAACACCCCTCCTCAGTTGCCCCCTGCTCCCTGAAGATGACTGGCAAAAGGCAAAAATGATACTCCCTTTTCATCTCCTTTTCCCAACTTTGATGTCTTTCGGTTTCCTCTACCCTTACCTACCTTTCCTAAAATGGTGGTGACTAAAGATGAAAAAAAGGATGCGATGAAACAGCACTTTCCAGGACATCCCGCCCCTCCCCCCCCCAACCAACAACTCCAGCCTGGAATTGTAAAATCCAGTGTTTCAGGGATCCTTCGTGCGTCTACAGTAAAGCCGCGAATACGGATGGACTTTCCCAGAGAGCAGGGACTCTGCAATGCCACGCACCTCAGACACCTCCAAACTCTAGCTCAGAGTCATTCGATCACTGTGGTCACATACAATGAATCCCGATCACAGCAACACTGCAGGGGTGGGGGAGTGGGAGTTTACCTCCGCTTTGGTTTTGAGGCGGGGTTCAACCAACGACCATCCTGCCGCCCTTCCTCCGCCCGCCCCGCGGTGGTTTCCTGGCAGCTCCGGTCCTTGCTTCGGGCCCGACCTGCCCAGTCCGGGCCAGAGCACCCCCCACCCTCCCCTTTAGACCGACCTCACCAAGTTTTAAACCGTCACGGGAATACTCTTGCATCTGGGGACTGGATCCCAATCCCCAACCGAGTTGCTCCCTCAACCCCCCTCCCGAAGGCTCACCAAGCAGTTCCGGCCACTCCTCTCGCACAGCAGCGGCTCGGGCACCCCCCAGCCCGGACCTGGACCTGCGTCCTCCCGGCGCCTGCGCGCGCCTGGCCCGCGCGCATGCGCACTTCCTCGGCCGCGCGGGCGCGGACACACCAGCTGGAGCTGGAGCCAATCACCGGCTGAGGGGTTTAAATCTCTCTGCCACGCAGGCGGGGAGCCTGGGGACTCACCCGTTAACCGGATGATTCGGGTCCCTCCCGAAGTGCAACAAACGTTTGTTAAGGGTAAACCGTTTCCTGGAAGAAAAGAAGGCGAAAAGAATGCCTTCCCTGCCTTCCGGGGCCTTTCAATCTGTCTAGATTGGAGATCGACATGGAAACAAATTATAGTGCATAGAATACAGTGCGTGGCATTGGAGGCGGGCTTGGCGCACAATGAAAGAAGAGCCTTATTCTTAGGGATGTTTGGAAGGGTTCCCAGAGGAAGTGACTTTTCAATCAGGAAGGCTAAGTAGTTCTCCCAGAAGTCTGGGGTGGAGGGCCATAGTTTTTTCCAACCCGTGGGAACAGCGTGTGCCATTAAGAACATAGCGCCTTCTGTAAATTCCTCCTAGTTCATCCTAGTTAGAGGCTTACAGCTCATTGTATATCTCCGGGTGAAGTGGAGAATAAGCTTTAAATAGTCAAGTCGGCAATGGGTCCGATCTTGGAAGGTTTTGCACTTTTGGACTAGTGAGCCTGGACTTTATGCTATGACCTCAGAGAGCCATTGAAGGATTTTTAAACAGGTTCAGGAACTCTTCTAGGTGCCTCAAAGAATAGAGCACAATGCTGGAAATTAAAAAAAAAATATTTCAGAGGAGAAATAATGGTTTTGGGAGCGAGAGAAGATACCTGAAGATACCTCCTCAATTATAAGAGGAAGTAGGTGTTTTATGTTTAGTAACAGGAAGTTAAAGAAGTTCTCATCTGATGACCTCTGTTTTCTCTATGAAGTAGGAGATGATGTCATCTAATAGAAAAGAAGTTGGGAGGTTTTTTGTTTTTGTGGGGTTTTTTTTTTTGAGATTTTATTTATTTACTCATGAGTGACACAGATAGAGAGGGAAAGACAAAGGCAGAGGGAGAAGCAGGTTCCATGCCGGGAGCCCAATGTGGGACTCGATCCCAGGACTCCAGGATCACACCCTGGGCCAAAGGCAGATGCTCAACCGCTGAGCCACCCAGGTGCCCCTGGAGTTAGGAGTTTTAAGGCAAGTGGACAGTTTTGAAATATTGTTACAGAAGTGATAGAACAAGTTGACCTTGAGCAAGTAGTCGGACTGTTAAGCAGTGTCAAGGGCCTGTATAAGATTGGTAAAAGTGAACTCTCCAGATTCTAACCTCCTGTGTGACTTACTAAAGCAGCAGTCATTTCTTCCACTTCTGGGCAGAAGTGGACAAAATGTATGGTTGAGTTTATTTATGGTTGGGATAATGCCATGGTATAATGCCATGGTTCTCAACCAGAGGCATCTTGGCCTTTGAAGATGACAGGGATTGGAGTGGGGGATGTAAAGGATGTAACGTAAAGGCATGTAAAGGACATGAAGGTGGGAGATACTACAGGCATCTAGTGTCCAGGGATGCTGTTAAGCACCCTACAATACACGGGACAGCACAAGAATTATCTCCAAATAGCACCTGGGTGGCTCAGTGGGTTAAGCGTTCAATTCCTGATTTCAGCTCAGGTCATGATCTCAGGGTTTTGAGATCCAGCCCCACATTGGGCTCTGTGCTGGGCTTGGAGCCTGCTTAAGATTCTCTCTCCCTCTTCCCCTCCTCACCTCTAAAAAAAAAGTTATCTCCAAAGTATCAATAGTGCCAAGGTTAAGAAGCCTTGACCTAGGGGTACCCAGGTGGGTCAGTCAGTTGGGTGTCCTACTCTTGGTTTCACCTCAGGTTGTGATTTTGGGATTATGGTGTCAAACACTGGGCTCCACACTCAGCTAGGGGTCTGCTTCTCTCCCTCTGTCACTCCCCACCCTCCCCTCACCCCCTGCTCTCTGTCTTTGTCTCTCTCTGGAATGAATAGAATAAATCCTAAAAAAAAGAAGAGAAAAGAAAGAAGAAAGAAAGAAAGAAAGAAAGAAAGAAAGAAAGAAAGAAAGAAAGAAAGAAAGAAAGAAAACCCTGATCTAGGATTACCTTGATGCTCACCAATGGCTGATCTTACTCTTCTACAAGCTTTTCCTTGGACTATAGCCCTGAACTTTTAGGGTAAAGTAGTCCTTCCATTGCATACCTTTGAAGGAGAGTAGAATGAGCATGTACCTGAGGCCTTGAGTGTTTCAAGGACTTGTGATGTCACAAATACAGAATTGGAATAGTTCTTCAGTCCTCTAGATACAAATCTGGACTTCTACATAGTTGAAGGGAGGTGCTTACTTTGGTTTTAGGTATTGAAGATCTTGTTAAACACAGACATTGTTAGAACTTCAATAATATAGGAGTAACACTTCACACCATTAATCTTAATGTAACTTGATTTATCTGATTAGCTGTAGTTACTAAAATAGGATCATGAGAGAATGAATATGGGCTACATTTAATAAAGGAAATAAATATGGTAAGTATTAATAAAAATATCATCATAGGTATTCATGGATTTTTTTTGCTTTATGACAGGCACCCATTCATAGATAGGCACTTGACCTGCATTATGTCATTTAATCCTAGCAACCCCCTGAGAGATACCATTATCCCAATTTTAACTGTGCAGAAACTGAGATTCCAAGAAAACTTGTAATTTGCCCAAAGTCATAAATTAGTAGTAGCTAGGTCAAGATTTGAACTCATATCTGTCTGTCCTCAAGCTCTTGAACCTTCCATTAAACATCAGTAGGTTTTACAAGGCAGGAGTGGTTGGAAATTTAGCTTAAACAATTGCCACTGCATAAAGGGAATGCTGGTGATTTAGGAAGAGAGTAGAAGCAACAGGGAGGCCCAGAAAGAGCAAAACGAATGAAAAAGGAACTAAGGAGGCTGGTCACAGGTGCGTTCAGGGCTGCAGAGTAACTTCTGCAAGCCGACCTGCCTTTGATCTTTCTTTTCCAGTAAAGTCTCTTTACCCTGTGTCCGTTGTTCACTCTTGTGTGTTCAAATAAAGCTAGATTATTGAGAAAGGCGGACTGCAAAGAGGAAAAAAAAAAAAGGAGCGTGACGGCGGCGGTGTGCGCCTGCGCGCTGGAGGCGGTGGCGGCGGCGGCGGCGGCGGCGGCGGTGCCCGCGGGGGGAGGGGGCCCGGAGTGGGCCGCCGGACCCATAACTGAGAGGGGCCTAGGGGCCTTCCCTCGCTGGGACCTTGGCGGCCCGATGGAGTAAGAGGGGTCGGCTGTGAGTGTGAGTATCGAGGCGCCGGGCTGCGTTGGGGCGTATGGGAACGGCGGGGTCCTGGTGGTCTGCCCCTAAGGTTTCGGGCTGCAGGACGCGCGGCCGGGCTTGTGCTCCTGCAGGCTGCGGCGCCGCGGCACCCCGGTCCTCCCCTCTCCCTGAGCCCGCGCGTTTTACAGGCAGACGGTGCTTCTGGCTTCGGGGTACAGATTCTCGCGGGGGCGTTCCGGCTCTGCTTCTAGTCCCAGCAGGAAACGCGCTTGCAAGAACCTTGACCTTTAGGGGAGGCCGCCGACCTCTTTCGGCCCCCGGTTCTGCAGGAATCTCGTAGGTCTAGGTGCTTAGAGGCCTGCGGGTCACAGGCCAGGGACACCTTTCGACCTCTAGTGACTGAGAGCCTCCGTTCTTTTGCCTCCTTCCGTCTTCTCTCCGGGTGGGATGCGTCTTAATAATAGCTACTAATTATGGAGCGCCTACTATGTGTCAGCTTAATGTTTAGTCCGAATCTCGGTGCGTAATTACGGGGAGGAAATGCTTTGCACCCCACTCCCCCTTGAGTCTGCTCAGTTTAATCATCCTTGAGACTCAGAGTAAACCATTTTATTGGGAAGTTTGAGACTTCCATGGCTTTTAGGAACTTGCGACTGCCGTTCTACCTAAGGGAGGTTCTCTTACCTAGCAAATAGGTGCTTTATCCACCAGAATGGTTTATATCGAATTTACTCAAGCCGAAATAACTTTTGCACACTAAGAGCCCTTGCTATTCTAAACCCCAGGGGAAATCCTAAACTTGTTTAAATCCCTGTTCTCCAGTTTAGTTGTGAATGAAACAATGGAGGATAATATTTTGATTCAGTTAGGACTTACTTGGCATCTGCTGCATATGTGCCAAATACACTGAGGTCTGTCACAAAAATTGATGAGATACCATAATGGAAAGTGTTGTTTTGTTTTGTTTGAAGCATATTTCAGATCAGGTCACTAAAAGTTTGATGTCAATTTGCTCAAGCTAACCTAGCTAGAGTAAGTGGTGAAATTCATATCTGCCAAGGCTCATCTTTTTCCAGACACACCAAGTTAAATATTCTAAGCATTTTTGAGAAGCAACTACCTAACAGTTTTAGTTTCTAGAATTAACTTTTCTGTCTAGAAAATGGTAGGTGCCTTTAAAGGTACTAGCTAGTTTTTGAAGAAAACTTCAACATGACTTGGAAGGTGGTAAGAAGGTGTGAAGGAATCTGATAGAGTTAGTTCAGAAGGAATTGCTTTGATTGAAAGGAAGATACTTAAAAAGGAAAAACTGCAAATGGTAATTATTTATCTAGGTTAGAGCACAGCACATGTCATCTACTATAGAAGAGGCTCTTGTACGAGGAATAGTGGTAGGTGCTAGCTGGCTTGGTTCTGGCACCAGGAATGGCTCTGTGAGAAATACACATATTGTGTATTTTGTGATTGGAATATCTTAGTGGGAAGTTTAAGATTAATTTGTGTATCCAGTGTATAAGAACACAGAGGCAGAGAATTTGAATATGAATATTCCAGTTGCACACTCAGCATGCTAACTCTCTAATTGAAACCTTAGAGTCAGTTGGGTTTTTTCCTCTTAGAATCTAATCTGAAAGAGACTACCAAGAAATGAGAGTTCCTAGGAGTTCACCAGTAGAGGACTGGTTAAATAAAGTATGCATTTGTTAGAATGAGCCAGCTCCCTCTGTGTGCTAATACTGAGTAATAACCAACATATATTAAGTGAAAAAAAAAGTGCAAAAGAGGTTTTGTTTTGCGATCTTTTTTTTTTTTTATGTATTTGCGTATATATGTATAGAATATCTCTGAAAGAATATGTAAGAAACTGGTAACAGTGACTGGAGGTGCACGTGGCTGGGAAACAAGAATGGGAAGTGAATAATTTTCTGTATACGTTTTTAAGAATTTTTTTATGAAACTTTTAAGCATCCAGAAAAAGGGAGGAAATATTATATTGAATCCATGTAAATTGATCATTTTAAAATCTGTTGTTACATTGCTGTATTTGCTTTTATTCCTGACATCTCTAAATAACTTTAATATACGGCTCTAATAAAAAGAACAATTTCCTGTTTAACCTGTTAACATAATCACACTAAACAACTAATTCTTCCATATTATATAATACCCCGTGTTTCTTAAAATTTCTCCATATTGGGGGCGCCTGGCTGGCTCAGTCAGAGGAGCATGTGACTCTTGATCTCAGGGGTTGTGAGTTTGAGCCCTATGTTGGGTGTAGAGATTACCAAAAAAAATTTTAAATTTCCCCAAATTGTCCTTCCCCACCTCCCCTTCTGTTTTGGATCTTATTTACAATTAAAGTCTATGCATTGTATTTGGCTATTATGTCTCAAAATCTTTTAAAATCTAAAAGTTACAGCAGCCCGGATGGCTCAGCAGCTTAGTGCTGCCTTCAGCCCTGGGCCTGATCCTGAAGACCCGGGATTGAGTCCCACGTTAGGCTCCCTTCACAGAGCCTGCTTCTCCCTTTGCCTGTGTCTCTGCCTCTCTCTGTCTCTCATGAATAAATAAATAAAAATATTTAAATAAACAAATAAATAAAATCTAGAAGTCACCTTTTTTTCTCCCTTTCTCTTTTTTTCATCCTGACTTGTTGAAAAGACCTGGTCAATTGTCTGAATTTATCTGATTGATTTCTAGTGATATTCCTTAGGTAGTTACTGCTAAACTGGAAAGTACAGGTAAACGCTTCATTGGATTCAGGTTAAACACTTTGGGGATGATAATAGCTTAAGCTATGTATTCTTGTTTTTCCCCTATTAATGATGCTGTGATTAGTTAGTGGGTTCAATCGTAAATCTGAGTTTTTCATTGTAAAATTGTATTCCCTTAAAACCAGATGTAAGCCATTTTGTGTTTTTAAAATTTAAAACTAGTGTTACCAATTCAAAATATAAATAATTACCTTTAAAAAGACAAAGCTTACTGGAAAATATTGCTGCTCCTTTTTTTTTTTTTAATTTTGTTTAGACATTGAGTGAGTGAGCTTGAGCGGGGGAGGGGCTGAGGAAGAGGGAGACAAATCACCAGCCGCCCTATGAGGCTCCATCCCACAGCAATGCAATCATGACCAAAGGGAAATCAAGAATCTGGACACTTAACCAACTGAGCCACCCAGGCACTCCATGTTGCTGCCTTCCCCCCCCCCCTTAAATTAGAGCATGGGATTGGGGTGGGGGAGGCAGAGGCAGAGAGGATCCTAAGCAGGCTCCTTGCTCAGAGCCCCCTATGCAGGGCTCCATCTCAGAATCCTGAATTCATGACCTGAGCCAGAATCAAGAGTCCAGTGCTTAACCAGCTGAGCCACTCAGGTGCCCCATGCTGTTGCTTTTTAAAACAATCCCTGATAACTAGGTGTAGTATCTCATTTTATAGAAGAGGAATTTAAAATTCAGAGATTAAAATATACTCAAGGTAATAGACTTAAGTATTTTTATCTACTTCCAAGTTCATGCTTTGCCACCATATTTTATAAACTATGAACTGGTATATAAATGTAAAATTGTTATTACTCCCAATAGTTATGCTACTTGTCCCTTATATCTTTTTGGACAAGTGATCAGTATCTAATGATATTAAACATTTTGGAGTGTCATTAAATGGGGATAGATCTCTGTAATGTTTTAGTCTATAATGAACCATTTTGAAACTTCAAAATACTGCATGCATGTCAAAATTCTTGATGATTTCTGGAGTTCCAAAAAAGTTCTATACATGGAAGCATTGGTTGTTCTGCCTAAAGTCTTCAAGGTTTATAAAAATATGAGTTAAAAAATAAAAAAAATAGTATATGTGTATTATTGTTTTAATTTTTTGAAAAGTACAAAAAGAGCTGTAGTGAAAACCTGCACACCTTCAGTTTTTTCCCCACAGGCAGTAACTGTTACCAGTTTCTTGGGTATCCCACTAGAGATACCCTGCATGTTTATGTGTATGCCATTAGTATAAATTTTGACATTCTTATATAGAAGTATCTTAGTAGCATAACCTAAAATAATATTGTTAAAGGTTATACTCCAGCTTTTATTGTTTATATTCCAAATGTCTTTGCTAACTTGTATTCATTCATTCAACAGTATTGAGTACCTATTCTATATTAGATGATGTGGCAACTCATAGGAATAAAATGATGAACAAGACAGGTGTTCCTGCTAGCTGTCAAGGAGCTTACCTCCTAATGGGAGAAGTAGTCATTAAGCAAATAATTATACTGATGACTATAGCAAAGATTCACTACCTGCTTTGTGCCAAATGCTTTATGTGGATTTTTTATTTATTCCTCATTCCTTTTTTATTCCCTATGATATTGATACTAATAATACTTTTATGGATGCACAGAAATATTAAATTACTTGGTCAAGATTGCACACAACTAGTAAGTGATAGAGCCACGTTTCAAACACAAGCAGTCTGGCTTAGAGATCTTGCTGTCTTCCTTTAATGCAGTGGTTTTTAATGAGTTTGAGATTATCGCCTAGGGAGGTGTGGAAATTTGTGGGATGTTCTTTGATTTCAAAAATCATTGAGAGGATGACACTGACTTTAGTGGATAGAAATCAGGGTTGTTAGACATCCTGCAACGTAAAGGACATCCCTACCCAAATGGTAAAAAATTGTTACACATTTTGCGTCACTTTCAAATGTCCCAGGAGATGTTCATGTAGGTGAAAAATCTGTTTATGATCTTATTGCCTAGAACCAATTTGTTTTACCTGTTAATTCTGATTTTTTGTTTTTGTTTTTGCATCAAGCACAGTTACTGTGTACATAAAGAGATTGTGCTTTCTTTATTTCGGAAAGTTTATAAAAGTTGGCCCCTATTTTGGAAAATCATACCACCGACAGCAGTGCTATTCCTGGTATTTTTATCAAAATATAACGTGCCTATATCAGTCTATATTTGCAGTTGTCACATTCATAGTCTTACATTATTTAGTCATGCCCAAACATTTATATTTTGAAATATATACTATTTTCTGATAAATTACTTTTCTGTTTTAGTTAAACATCATATTGATACTTTAAATTTTACTTGTGTAAGTTACATTAGGTCTGAATTTCATTTCATTAAAGATAGGAGATATTACAAAATATTTATAATAAAGGTATACATATCTTGAAAGAATAATTGTGTGATGACAGTTGGGGAAGCTGGTTGATGAGCACACTGAGGAGTGTTATAAGAATCCCTCATATTTATGTATGAATGAAAATTCCTGTAATGTTTTAGAAAAAAAGAGTCTGGGTCTGATATGGTTGAGAATTGCTATTCTGTTCCAGCATTAGAAATAGTCAGAGTTGTGATAAGTGTTATGAAGAAAGTATATGATTTTAGGAGAGAAGTGTATTTGAGGGAATATGGCCTAATCTGAGAGATCAAGGAACACTTCCTCAGGCAGCTGACATTTGGACTGAGATTTATTTGAAGGATGAGTAGTTAACAAGATGGAAAGGAATTAAAAGCATTCTAGGAAGAGGGACCAACATATGAAAGGGGGGAGAAGGAACATGGTAGATGGAAAGAACTGGGAATACTATTTTTGTCTGGTGTATAGAGATCCAGAGGAAAAGTAGCTCAAACCTAGTACTTAGTAGCAAGGGTCCTTTCAAGTGGGCTTTGTTAAATATTTTGGTTTTTATTTTAAGTAATGGGATACATTGAAGGGCTTTTAAAAGTCAGGGACTGAGGCATAAAACATAGGAGTGTATGGGCTTGGTTTTTTCAATGTATGGTTGACGGAATCATAGAAGTGTATGTTTAGGTGAAGGTGGAATTGAAGTAAACTAGAATGCTGAGCCATTTCATGAAAGACAGCTGCCTCTTTCAAGAGTCACCTAGACCTCAGCCAACTTTGTCACTAAAAGTAAGGCCTCCTACTCCATCATAGGGCTGACAGTAAGTCTTTTTTGATCAGCCCCACGTGCTTGGACATTGCCTGGAGCCATTTAGTCAGGCTGAAGGCTCTCAAAAGTGCAAGCATGGGAGTCCAGTTCTGGTCATGGCTTAGTAAGCTCCTACTGGTAGACCCTCTTGCAGATAACAACTATTAGATCAGAAGTACATAATACAACTAAATTCACTGGGGAGTTACCCAGAGCAAGCAAGATTCTGGAAGGGAATCAGCACTTGCGGAACAGAACTACATGGGCATGATTTCCCATTTTCATGGCTCCAGTCTGTGCCAGGTAGCATGGTTAAAATTATGACAATAAACTTCCAGTGTTTCTGGCCTGAAGAACCAAAAGATAAGCCTCAAACCAAACACAGCTGTTGGGAAGTGAGAGGACAATCCTGGAACATAGAGAAACATAAAACTCTGTGAAAGAACTCTACCCAAATCTTGGCAGACTGTTGAACTATGTGTGTGTGGAGCAGACTCCAAGAAGCTCAGCTAAGAATAAAAGAATTAAATTGAAATTGCATCTACCTAAGAGACAGAGTTTGCAGTCTGAGTCAACCAATTTAGATACCTACTAAAACAAAAATAAAAGTAAAAACACTCTTCAGAGGAATGTAAGAGAATCCAGAGCTTCCACAACATAACATTTACAACATGCAGCATATATTCCAAAATTATTTATATATAAAATATCAGGGAAAGTTAAAAGACGAATCTCAGAGACTAACCTTAAAATACTCAAATGTTGAAATTAGTAGGAAAGGATTTGGAACTTTTGTAACTGTATTAGTAAAGAAAAGGAAAGCAATGCATAGGAAAATATGCTCACAAACAATGGGTATTAAATAACCAAATGGATATTCTAAAG
Organism: Nyctereutes procyonoides; assembly: GCF_905146905.1. NCBI lineage: Eukaryota > Metazoa > Chordata > Mammalia > Carnivora > Canidae > Nyctereutes > Nyctereutes procyonoides. Next base: position 9,036,872 of record NW_026575031.1, on the reverse strand, counting down.
TTGAAAAATATGATACTGGAAATAAACTGGATGGGCTAAAAGCAGAATAGAGATAACTGACAAAAGAATCCATGAAATTAAATATCAGTAAAAATTACTCAGTATTTAGAACAGAAGAATAGTAAAAGGGGAAAAGGAGCATATTCTCAAGGACCTGGGGGCAATTTAAAAAATTCTAACATAGGTAATTAAAGCCCCAGGAGGAGAGGTAATAGAATGGGAAAGAAAAAGTACTTGAAAATACAATGGCTGAAAAGCTCCCAATTTAGTGAAAGGCATAAATTGACAGATCCACCAAAATTTCAGATTCAGTAGTATAGCCTTCAAGAATGAAAGTGAAATAAAAATACTGTCAGATAAAAGAAAGCCAAGAGAATTCATAACTAGTAGGTTTGCACTATAAGAAATGCTCAAGTTCTTCGGTCTGAAGGTAAATGGAAGTAGAAACTTGAATCTTCTGCGTAAGGAAATCAAAAACATTAGGAATGGTAAATATGTGGATAAATACAAATCTTTTAATTTCTTAAAACAACATGTAACTGTTCAAATGATAATTTAAAAAAGCATCTTGTGGAGATCATCACATAATGTAGATATAAAACATATGACAAAGCATGGGATGGGAGATGGGGTTAAATGGGCCTATGTGGTAGCAAAGTTTGTATATATTATGTGAAGTGGCAAATTACTAGGATTGAGTTAGGTGTAAAATGAGAAGGATATTTTGTAATTCCTAGAGCACTCACTGTGGGATGTATTTTGTAATTGCTAGAGCACTCACTATGGAAAAAATACGAAGAAGTGTTGTTAAAAAGCTAGTAGAAAAATTAAAGTGAATAATCCAAAAGAAGATAGAGGTACAGCCGAACAGAAATAATAGTAGACCTAATCCAACCATATCAATAATTTCATTTAGTTCAATAGAATAGATGCTCTGATTCAATAATTACAGACAAATTGGCTAAAAGTAAATGCATGGAAAAAGGTATGCCTTTCAGTTAGTAAGCATAAAAAGGCTGGTGTGGCTATATTTATATCAGATAAAGTAGAGTTCAAGATAAAGTGTGTTGCCAGAGTTAAGGGGGTCATTTCATAATGACAAAAAGGTCAGTTCATGACATAATCATATATGTACCTAATACAGAGGCTCAAAACACATTTAAAAAATGGATAAAATTTAAAAAAATCATAGAGATTTTAACACTCAACAACTGATAGATAACTAAACAAGCAAAAAGTCAGTAGAGATCTCCACCCAACTATTACAGAATATACTTCTTTTCCCAAATATACTTATAAACCAGATGCTGGGTTGTAAATCAAGTCTCAATAAATTTGAAAGGATTGAAATAATACAGAATATGTTCTTTGACCTTGATAGGATTAAAGTAGAAATCAGGATATCTCGAATAACCCATATATTTGGAGATTCAATGACATGTCTAAACCTAAGTGTGAATGAAGAAATCACAAGAGACAAAGTAATTTGAACTAGATAATGAAAGAGCATCAAAAATTGTGGGATAATGGTCATAGCCAAGAGGAGCTTGAGGAGACATTACAACCAAATGTAATGTGCTATCCTGGTTGAGATCCTGGAAGAGAAAAAGTATACTAGGTAAAAAATGAGAAAATAAAATATGCACTTAAATTAATAATAATGTATCAATATGGATTTGTCAGTTATGACAACCTGTCATACTAATGCAAGATTTAAATAATACAGGAAACTGGGAGTGGGGTATATGGTACTTTACTATTTTTGCAATTTCTCTATAAGTTTAAAAACTATTCTAGGGTAAATAGTATATTAAAAAGTGCTTTGAAAATTTGTAGGATACAGTTAATGGAGTGTGTAGAGGGAAGGTTGTAACTTTAAACGGCTATTTTAGAGAAAAAAGGTCTAAAAACAGTGGCCTAATTTATGAAGCTACTACAGAGCAAGGTATTCCCAAAGTATATAGAAGGAAAGAAAGAAGACACCAGAAGCAATTAGTGAAATAGAAAAAGACAATACACAAAATTATAAAGTCAGAAGTTGGTTCTTTGAAAGGATCAATAATGTTGTTAAACCCATTGGTACACTGATAAAAAACAATACAAATTACTAGTATCAGAAATGAAAGGGATTTACCACTACAGATTCTTTGAAACAATAAGATCTTATGCCAAACAATTTAACAACATAACTGGACAGTTTCTTGAAAATAATGATATACTAAAGCTGTCACAAGTTGAAACTAGGTCTGAATAAGCATATAGTAAGAAGTGGAATAATGATAAAAACTTACAAAGAAAACTTAGGGCCATAATGGTTTCATTGAAGAATTCTTTTTTTTTTAATTAATTAATTAATTAATTTATTTATTTATTTATTTATTTATTTATTTATGAGAGAGAGAGAGAGAGAGAGAGAGAGAGAGAGAGAGAGAAAGGCAGAGACACAGGCAGAGGAAGAAGCAGGCTCCATGCACCGGGAGCCCGATGTGGGACGCGATCCTGGAGACCCAGGCGCCAAACTGCTGTGCCACCCAGAGATCCCCCTCATTGAAGAATTCTATCAAGTATTTAAGAAGAAATAACACCAAACTTATATAGGCTTTCAGAAAATAGACAAAGGGGAACCACTTCCAAACTCATTTCACTAGGTCAGCATAACCCCAATAATTAAAACCTAATATAAACATTATAGATTTAAAAGAAAATTACAGGAGTGTGCCTTATGAACATAGTCCACAAATAATTCTGGGTAAACTATTAGCAAATCATAATATGTTATGGCTAAGTGATTAAGGATAAATGGATAGGTATGTATCTGATAAAGCAAATATAGTAAAATGTTAATGATAGAATCTAGGTGGTAGATATAGGGATGTATGGGAAACTGAGTGTGGGATATTCACTATTCTTTCAGCATTTTTGTGTTTGAAATTTTCCAAAAAAAAAACAAACAAACAAAAAACAGGGAGAAAATGGAGTATTATGATCAGATTTGAATTTTAAAGAGATTACTTCTGGGGGAATCCCTGGGTGGCTCAGCAATTTGGCACCTGCCTTCGGCGGGGCATGATCCTGGAGTCCCGGGATTGAGTCCCACTTCGGGCTCCCTGCATGGAGCCTGCTTCTCCTTCTGCCTGTGTCTCTGCCTGTCTCTCTCTCTGTCTCTCATGAATAAGTAAATAAAACCTTCAAAGAGAGAGAGATTACTTCTGCTGCAGTGTTAGGAATTAGGAAAGTACAGGATTACCTGAGAGTAGTTTAAGAGAGGTTGCTGAGACCATTTGGGAGGATATTATAGGGCTGCTCTTTTTAGGCTGGCAATTTCAAAGTAAATTTGAGCCCTAGGAAAATTTCCAAGCTGTTGAAATGCTGAATTTTTGAACAGTACCAAATTTTGTCTAAACATAGTTTTGCTACTTACTTGCTGTGATATTTAGATATATCACTGTCGCATGCACAGTATGCATGTGACCTTTAATTTAAAAAAATTTTTTTTTAAGTTTCATTTATTTGTTAGAGAGCAAGTGCTCAACAGCTTTATGGCTCAATGCCACAAGCCATTAGATCAACAACCTGAGCCCAAACCAAGAGTCAGACAACCAACTGAGTCACCCAGGCACCCCCATGTGAGCTTTTAGTGAACTTTAGACTTTTGACATTTACAGAGTGATGTTGAGCTTTCCAAAATTTCCAAATACCACTACATTAGTGGCATATAAACTCCGCCCTAAAATCTGGTAAAATATATGGTGACCTTTTTAGAGACTTACTTTCTTAACTATAGGACAAAGGCATTTAGAAAGCTATTAACATCGAACTGCTAAAGTAAATGCTTTATTGTATTACACCATGACTATAGTCAGTGATGAACTTAAAAGATTCTATACAAAGAAATAATGAAGTTGATTGCTATTATAATCTATATAAAAGTACTTTATATACAAAAGTAGATGATTATTAAATATATTGTTAGCAACAAGATGCATGGAGAACAGCAAAAGTTTTTGAGGAGAATGTTGGGCAGTTAGCTAGACTCACTAGCTTACAGTGATTGTAATTCATGCCACAGAATTGTTATTTATTTATTTATTTATTTATTTATTTATTATTTTATTTATTTATTTATTTATTTTTTTTTAAAGATTTCTTTATTTTAGAGGGAGAGCGTGTGAGAGCAACAGAGATGGAGGGGCAGAGGGAGGAGGGGAGAAAGAGAGAGAGAGAATCCCAAGCAGACTCCCCACTGGGCAAGGAGCCTTACATGAGTCTGTGATTCCACAACCCCAAGATCATACCTGAGCTTGAAACCAAGAGTCAAATACCCAACCAACTGAGCCATCCAGGTGCCCCCCAGTTTTTTTATTTTTAATTTTTTAAATTAATTAATTTTTTCCACCAGTTTTTTTTTTAAAGATGTTTATTCAGCATTGTGATCAGACTGTTACATTTAGCAATCAACTGCAGGGGTGCCAAAAAAATTACATTAACACCCTTTGTTGGAATGCTTTACACTTTTCACAGAACAGAAACTAAAATAACCTGTTATACAATTAATCACGTTTTTTGCCCATACACATGAGTATTGTCTACTAAAACATGTCTTCTTTGTAGCAGGTGCGCCTGCCACCACTTTGCTTGACTGAGTTCACAAATCTGATGTAACCTGTAGCTTCCTTGTCACTTCTCTGGCTCTCTTCTGCTAAACTTTGTTTCCTATTAGTAATTAAAACCTCCTGCCACTGTCATAGCTGCTGCTGAAACCACCATAGCCACCTTGGTTTTGTGGTTTGGCAAAGTATTAGCCTCACCACCGTAGGGGCTAGAGCTTCTGCCTCCAAGATTACCTCCTTTCATGGGTCCAAAATTTGAAGATTGATTGTAATTGCCAGAATTGTGATAGCTTCCACCACCTCCATAGTTGCTTCTGTCATTACCAGATCCCTTATAACATCCCCACTGCTACCATATCCACCACCACCTCGATTGCCACCAAAGCCACTTTGCCCCTGAAGTTTCCTCCATGATCAAAGATGTCATTCCCACCAAAACCATTTCCACAGTTTCCAGAGCCATTTCAACCTCTTTGGCTGGATGAAGTATTAGCCATCTCTTGCTTAGATAGGGCTTTCCTTACTTCACAGTTCTGGCCATTCAGTAAGGTATTTTTGAATAACAGCCTTGTCTCCAGAGTCATGGTCATCAAATGTTACAAAAGCAAAGCCTCCCTTTTTGGCACCACCTTGGTCAGTCACGATTTCATCACTTCAGTGTTCCAGTATTGTTCAGAATAATCTCTTAGATGATGTTCTTCAGTGCTTCTTTAATGCCACCAACAAAAATCTTTCTCATGGTTAAGTGGGTACGAGGTCTTTGAGAATCTTCTCTTGAGACAGCCCTCTTTGGTTCCACAACTCTTCTATTCACCATGTGTGGCCTCGTATTCATGGCTGCATCCATCTCCTCCACAGTGGCATATGTGACAAACCCAAAGCCCGTGGAGTGCTTAATGTTTGGATCGCTCATTACACAATTTGTAAGTGTTCCCTGTTGCTCAAAATGGCTCTTTAGACTCTCATCAGTTTCAAAGCTCAAACCTCTGATGAAAAGCTTCTGTGGCTATCCAGGCTCTCAGAGACTCTGACTTAGACATGACTGTGGTGGGAGGGGAGACTCAGTGGCATCCATGGGCAGAAAGTAATGAATGTATCTCCATGTCACAGAATTTCATGTCATGGAATTTTAAATTTTAATATCTGTAAAATATATATTGAATACAGGAATAAAACCTTTTTAAGTTGTTACATAAGTGCGACAAGCTACCCAGTTAGACTTTTATTTATTTATTTTTAAAGATTTTATTTATTTATTCATGATAGTCACACAGAGAGAGACAGAGAGGCAGAGACACAGGCAGAGGGAGAAGCAGGCTCCATGCAGGGAGCCCGACGTGGGATTCGATCCCGGGCCAAAGGCAGGCGCCAAACCACTGCGCCACCCAGGGATCCCTCAGTTAGACTTTTAAAACAATGTTTGTTGGGACGCCTGGGTGGCTCAGTGGTTGAGCATCTGCCTTTGACTCAGGGTATGGGTCCCTGGGTCCTGGGATCAAGTCCCGCATCAGGCTCCCTGCATGGAGCCTGCTTCTCCCTGTGCCAGTGTCTCTGCCTCTCTCTGTGTGTCTCTCATGAATAAATAAATATTAAAAACAAAAGAAAATGATGTTTGTACAAGCTGTCTTTTGGCTTAACACTTCGTATGTTATATGATGATAACATTTGCTAATATTTTATTACCTTGTTAGGGTTGGTTCCTTCTCAGTTACTTTTCCCTGTAAGATATAATGCTTGCCAGGTTCCAGAATTGAGTAAGGAATGGACCACCCTGTCCGTTTCCTTGCCTGGTTAATGGCCATTGTGAACAGCTTCATTTGGGAGTGCTCAACTTTTAATGCCTTTTTCTGGTCACAGCCTTAACTTCTGGTCTTTGTGTTAGCCCTGTGCTTATTAAAAAAGAGTGTTTGGTACGGGAACTCTTGCTAAGTGTTATCTGTATTATCTGTGTTAGGGCAGATAATATAAACAGTAGGAATGCTAATGAGTAAAATACTTCTAAGCTTATGCTCAAAGATACTGGATGCAGGAAACCTTGGTATTGGTGGTGATCTCTTGTTTCTCATTCATTATTTTATTAATTTGAGTCTTTTCTCTCTTCTTTTTAATAAGGCTGGCTAATGGTTTATCTATCTTACTAATTCTTTCAAAGAACCAACTCCTGGTTTTGTTAATCTGTTCCACAGTTCTTCTGGTTTCTATTTCATTGAGTTCTGCTCGAATCTTTATTAATTCTCTTCTTCTGCTGGGTGTAGGATCTATTTGCTGTTTTTTTCTCCAGCTCCTTTAGGTGCAAGGTTAGCTTTTGTATTTGAGTTCTTTCCAGTTTTTGGATTGATGCTTGTGTTGTGATGTATTTCCCCCTCAGGACTGCTTTTGCTGTATCCCAAAGATTTTGAACAGTTGTATCTTCATTCTCATTAGTTTCCATGAATCTTTTTAATTCTTCCCTAATTTCCTGGTTGATCCTTTCATCTTTTTCAGCAGGATGGTCCTTAACCTCCACATGTTTGAAATCCTTCCACACTTCTTGTGATTTAGTTCTAGTTTCAAAGCATTATGGTCTGAAAATATGCAGGGAACGATCCCAGTCTTTTGGTATCGGTTAAGACCTGATTTGTGACCCAGTATGTGTTCTATTCTGGAGAAAGTTCCATGTGCACTTGAGAAGAATGTGTATTCAGTTGTGTTTGGATGTAAAGTCCTGTAAATATCTGTGAAATTCATCTGGTCCAGTGTATCATTTAAAGCTCTTGTTTCTTTGGAGATGTTGTGCTTAGAAGATCTGTCAATTATAGAAAGCACTGTGTGTTCAAGTCACCAAGTATAAGTGTATTATTATCTAAGTATGTTTTTAGTTATTAATTGATATACTTGGCAGCTCCCACATTCGGGGCATAAATATTCATGATTATTAGGTCCTCTTGTTGGATAGATCCTTTAAGTATGATATAGTGTCCCTCTTCATCTCTTAGTACAGTCTTTGGGATAAACTTTAGTTTATCTGATATAAGGATGGCTACCCCTGCTTTCTTTTGAGGACCATTTGAATGGTAAATGGTTCTCCAACCTTTTATTTTCAGGCTGTAGGTGTCCTTAGGTCTAAAATGAGTCTCTTGTAGACAGCAAATAGATGGGCCCTGCGTTTTTATCCAGTCTGAAACCCTGCGCTTTTTGATGGGGTCATTAAGCCCATTCACGTTCAGAGTTACTATTGAAAGATATGAATTTAGTGTCATCATGATACCTATTCACTCCCTGTTTTTGTGGATTGTTTCCTTGGACTTCCTCTTTCTTTTACAGAGTCCCTCTTAATATTTCTTGCAGAGCTGGTTTGATGGTCACATATTCTTTCAGTTTCTGCCTATCTTGGAAGCTCTTTATCTCTCCTTCTATTCTGAATGACAGCCTTGCTGGATAAAGTATCCTTGGCTGCATGTTCTTCTCATTTAGGACCCTGAATGTATCTTGCCAACCCTTTCTGGTATGCCAGGTCTCTGTGGAGAGGTCTACTGTTGTCCTAATACTTTTCCACATAAAGGTTAGGGATTTCTTGTCCCTTACTGCTTTAAGAATCTTCTCTTTATCTTTGCAATTTGCAAGTTTCACTATTAAATGTCAAGGTATTGAGTGGTTTTTATTGATTTTAGGGGGGGATCTATCTCCTGGATCTGAATGCCTGTTTCCCTTCCCAAGTTAGGGAAGTTCTCAGCTATGATTTGTTCAAATGCACTTTCTGAACCCCTGTCCCTTTCAGCGCCCTCTGGAACCCCAATTAAACGTAGATTTTTTTCCTTCTAAGGCTGTCATTTATTTCCCTTAACCTTTCCTCATGATCTTTTAATTGTTTTTCTCTTTTTTCCTCAGTTTCCTTCCTTGCCATCAACTTGTCTTCTCTGTCACTCACTCGTTCTTCTACCTCGTTAACCCTCGTTGTTAGGACCTCCAGTTTGGATTGCATCTCATTTAATTGATTTTTAATTTCAGCCTGATTAGATCTAAATTTTGCAGTCATGAAGTCTCTTGAATCCTTTACGCTTTTTTCTAGAGCCACCAGTAGCTTTCTAATTGTGCTTCTGAATTGGCTTTCTGACATTGAATTGTAATCCAAATTTTGGAACTCTATGGGAGAGAGTACTGTTTCTGATTCTTTCTTTGTGGTGAGTTTTTCCTTCTAGTCATTTTGCTCAGTGCAGAGTGGCTAAAAACAAGTTGTACTGGAAAAAGAAAGGAAAAAAAGGGGGGGAACAACCAGAAAACAAAAAACAAGGGAGAATATCCTCTGATTCTATATACTGTAAATCCCTCGACTTCCCCTGGAACTTTCCAGTGCTGCTTCATCAATAACTTGCTTTTCCCATGTCCTTCTAGCTGGTCTTCTGAGGGAGGGCCTCTGTGCTGATTCTCAAGTGTGTGCACCTGGGGAGCTGCCCAGCCTCCTGCCAGGTGCATGGCTCAGTGTGAGCTGTTTATCCTGTGAGGCCCCTGCTCAGTCCCAGGTGCTTTTTATTTATTTATTTTTCCGTCTTCCTACCTTGATAGAAGCGCGAACTCTTCTCACTGTAGCATTCCAGCTGTTCTCTCTTTAAATCTCAGGCCTAATTTGTAGGTTTTCAGGATGATTTGAAAGTTATCTAGGTAGGTTGGTGGGGACAGGTGAGTTGGGGACGCTACTCTTCTGCCATCTTGCCCCGCCTCCTGGATGCAGGAAACTACCAATCACTTGCTTTGGGAAATAGGAGCCAGCCAGAACTTAGAATTACCAAATACAACAGCTACCCAGAATAAGCCTTTGGAAGTTGTGGTTATAGGTTGTTGTGACCAAAAATACTTTCTGACCTCTGTTATCAGCTTACTCCTTCCTTAGTAAAGAGCCTTGGAATTTTCTAGGGAGGCACACTGAGCAAAGTGATCTCCCAGAAGTGCCAGTTATATCTTTGCTCCATAACCTTTTGGGCAACCTAGGGGTAGCAGCAAAAATTTGTTCTGTCACTGAGTACTATCTGTTGCCCTGTCTTGCTTATCAGAAATCCATTTGTTTTTTTGTCAGGGTTGAGGTAGAGGCACAGAAAGTTACCTGTGGGATTCAGAAAAGGGATTCTAATCTGAGTACCACTCCCCTCCCTCAGCAAACCAATAATTAAGCTTTTCTTCTCCTTTTCCTTAAAGTTTTATTTATTTATTTAAGTAATCTCTACACCCAGCATGGAGCTCGAACCCATGACCCCAAGATCAAGAGTTGCATGCTCCCCTGACTAAGCCAGCCAGGCACCCCTAAGCTTTTCTTCACAGTTTTACAGTATATTATTGTCCTGGAGAGTCTGAGTTGGCTTTAATTAGGTCAGAGCTCAAATATCTTAAGTGTTACTGGTTTACTATAATGAATCTTAGGAAGTTTATAAAAAGACAAATCCCTTCCTTATAGTAAGGTTAGGGAGATCAGATATAACCTATCAAACAACCTCTACTTACATTACTGTGGCAATGTTTCAAATAAAGTTCTTTGACACTAAACAGTGTTTTTCCAACCTTGAGTTATGTAATAAATATTTGAAGAAATATTGTTACATTGACGTTTGAGATGAACTACGGTATTATGAGATAGTGGTTACTTGGAAGTGTGTCTTTCTGACTCATTTATTTTTTTATTTTTTTAAAATTTCTTTTTATTTTTTTTATTTATGATAGTCACAGAGAGAGAGAGATGCAGAGTCACAGGCAGAGGGAGAAGCAGGCTCCATGCACCGGGAGCCCGACATGGGACTCGATCCCGGGTCTCCAGGATCGCGCCCTGGTCCAAAGGCAGGTGCCAAACCGCTGCGCCACCCAGGGATCCCAGACTCATTTAAATTATGTTTGAGTGACTACCCTTGCGTAGAGATAGGGAGAGCATAACGAAGTACAAAATGGAGTCTCTGGAGATGAAGTCCAATAATTCTACTCTGCCTATACAACTGTATTTATTTATTTATTATTTTTTAAAGATTTTATTCATTTATTCATGAGAGACACAGAGAGAGAGAAGCAGAGATAGATACAGGCAGAGGGAGAAGCAGGCTCCATCCCAGGACTCCAGGATCATGCCCTGGGCCAAAGGCAGATGCTCAACCACTGAGCCACCCACGTGTCTCAACACAACTGTATTTAAATTAATAAGCTGTGTGGACAATTTTGATGCACTGCTTGGGTTTAGAACTTCTTTATATATTAGGCTCAGAAGTCAAGGCAGGAATCTTTAATGAGTGGAGCAGTTGGGTGAAGGGAGAATAGATGTAAGGTCTTGAAGGCTTATCATATTGACAAATAGAAAAATTGAAAAATAGAAATCTATTAGGGCTTAGTGACTAAATATGAGAATCTGAAGGAAAAGAATTAATAATATGTTTTTGCCCACGGACATGGTAAATGTATTGACAGGATAGTAATTAGGATGTTGAGAAAAGGTATGTATTATAGGATTTTTAAGGCTATTATGACTAAGAAATGTCACAGATATTTCTCATAGTTTGGAGAACATGTGAAAGGTTTCACAATGGGTATTTTTAAGTGATATGGGAAGAAAATGCAAGGTGGTTAAGAACAGCTGTAGTTGAATTGTTTCTTTATGCTTACTTGTATAATGTAACCTCTCAAATACTTCAAGATTGCAGAATTGGATGGTTTCTATTTCCTTGACTTCTAATACTTGTTAAGACCTTTATTTTATTTTTATTTATTTTTTAAGAGAGTGAATGAGAGAGAGAGCACATGAGTGAGTGAGCAGGGCGGGACAGAAGGTGAGAGAGAATCCCAAGCAGGCTCTATGCTCAGCTTAGAGCCTGACGCCGGGCTTGGTCTGAAGACCCTGAGATCAAGACCTGAGCCAAAATCGTGAATCAGAAATGCTTAACCTACTGAGTCACCCAGGCACCTTTTTGTTAAGATCTTTTTTTTTTTTTTTAAGATTTATTTATTTATTTATGATAGACATAGAGATAGAGAGAGAGGCAGAGACACAGGAGGAGGGAGAAGCAGGCTCCATGCCGGGAGCCCGACGTGGGACTTGATCCCTGGACTCCAGGATCGCGCCCTGGGCCAAAGGCAGGCGCTAAACCGCTGAGCCACCCAGGGATCCCCTGTTAAGATCTTTAAAGAGAGCAGTGGTTCCCATCCAGAAAGCTATGAGCTAATTCGAGTATTTCAGAAAGCTTAGTTAAAATCCTATATTAACCCAGATCAAGGATGTAGAAATTAAAATTCCTTTGTCTTTGGCTGGAATTCTTTCATCTTAGTGCTTATATACTAGGTCTTCCTTATTGATTAACTGCTTTGCTAGCAGTTATACTTTTAATGTTTTTTTACAGAAATGAAATGAATTTACTTAATTTATGCAGGTTAGAAACATGGAGCTTGTGAAGAGAAAACAAAATAAAAAGTGTGAGTCTTCAGTTAAAAACTTGATAATTTTTTATTTATTTATTTTAAAGATTTTATTTATTTATTCATGAGAGACAGAGAGAGGCAGAGACATAGGCAGAGGGAGAAGCAAGGCTCCTCGCAGGGAGCCCGACATGGGACTCCATCCCAGAACCCTGGGATCACAACCTGAGCTGAAGGCAGACACTCAACTGCTGAGCCACCCAGGCATCCCAGAGTATGTTTTTATTATATGACTTTTTTTATCCATTTATTAGGAATTGATGCCTTTGGCTTTATTAAATAGAAACACAGTTTGTATTTTAGTGCTCTGTTCTCAGTTGATAATATGTAAAAACAGCATAATAGCTATTGTTGCTTATGCCAGAAGTCACATATTTTTGTTGACTTTGTTGCTTCTTAGTTTTTGTTGTTGTTGTTGTTTTGTTTTTTGTTGTTGTTGTTCCTGTTTTGCTGTGATGGTTGATAACTTGGAGCACTATTAAAAACATTTCCGGAGGGATCCCTGGGTGGCGCAGCAGTTTGGCGCCTGCCTTTGGCCCAGGGCGTGATCCTGGAGACCCGGGATCGAATCCCACGTCAGGCTCCCGGTGCATGGAGCCTGCTTCTCCCTCTGCCTGTGTCTCTGCCTCTCTCTTTCTCTCTCTCTCTGTGACTATCATAAATAAATAAAAATTAAAAAAAAAATCTTAAAAAAAAAAATTCTGGACATGGGCTGCCTGACTGGCTCAGTCAGTGGAGCATGCCTCTCTTGATCTCAGAGTCATGAGTTCGAGCCCCACATTGGGCATGGAGCCTACTTTAAAAACAAAAACAAAACACATTTCTGGACATATAACTGTTTCCTCAATTCTTAGAACAGTGCTTTGTGCTCCATAAACGCTTGTTGGGTGAAATAAAATACTACATGTAAACAGTAATTAAAATTGAAGTAAACATTAAGATATAGAGGAATTAAAAGAATAATTACACAGTGACACAGAGCACCAGTGATTTATGTTAATTTTGAGATCCGAGAGAGTAGTAGTACTAGAAGCATGAATAACACTGTGCTTATCTCTGAAGGTCTGTTTCTTTGTTATACTAGGTAGTTGACATTCAGTTTCCTCAAATGGCCAAAATTTTACCCTATAATCTTATTTTGGTGTTTGCTCTTTGTTACTGAGTAAAATTATTTCAGAAATTCAGGAGTGGTATGAACTGGGTTACAGTAGCAAGGAAACTGCTGAGTGACCAGAAGTAGAGAACCGTAGGCCTCTTCCTCACTGGTCCCTCCACCATGTTGCCTAGGAGTTATAGATTAAATTAGGATAGTTTATAACTTTGTTACTTCACAATTTTAAATTCCCTAAGGAAGGAACCCAGGCAAGGAAGCAGATATCTCTATTAGAGCCTGTGTTGTGTGTGTAGAGGGAAAAACAATGCTGCTTGGGGAATGAAATTAAATTCTCATGTAGGGCAAGATGCAAGAGGAAAATAGGCTAGTGCTAGAGGACAGTAAAATAGGAAACCTTCTGGTCTTAATCCAAATCACAGTATTTACTTAGCTTTCTCTGTCTCACATTTGGTAACCGAAGATAGTTCCATTTGAAACAGTTCAACAAATGCTTACTGGGTGCCTACATTATGGCATATACTGTTTTAAGTGCTAGATTTATTTATTTATTTATTTTTAAGATTGATTTTATTTATTCACGAGAGACAGAGAGAGGCAGAGACACAGGCAGAGGGAGAAGCAGGCTCTATGCAGGGAGCCTGACGTGGGACTCGATCCCTGGTCTCTAGGATCATGCTCTGGGTAGAAGGTGGCGCTAAACCACTGAGCTACCTGGGCTGCCCAAGTGCTAGATTTATACTAATGAACAAAATACACTAAGTCCCTGGAAATAAAGAATTAAAAAGAAATTATACTATATCAGGTAATAAGATTTGTTTGCTTCAGTTATCTCTTGCTCTTTAACCACCCCAAAATTTACTGGCTTAAAAGAAATATTTTATTGTTTCTTAACATTCTATGGATTGAAAATGGCTCATCTGCTTAGTTCTTTAAGTCATCTTACTTGGGGACCTTAATTGGCAGGTGGGCTTGGAACACTGAGATGGCTCACTCTCCCAACATGGTTGTCAGATGGTGCTGGTTGTTCGGGTGCTCAGCTGGGCCTCAGTTCTTTTCCCTTTGTCCTCTCCTTGTGGCTTGGGCTTTCTTTCTCACAGCTCGTGGCTGGGTTCTAAGAGGGAGTATTCCAAATGTGCAAAGGCAGAAGCTACACATTTTTTAAGTCCCAGTCTCAGACTGGGACTACTGAGACTACTTTGTCACTTCTACCGCACTTTTTTTAGATTTATTTATTTATTTATTTGAGAGAGAGAGAGAGAGAGAGAGAGAGAGAGAGAGAGAGAGAGCGCGCGCAGGGGGAGGGGCAGAGGGAGAGAGAGAACCTTAAGGAGACTCCTTGCTAAGCGAGCCTGATGTGGGGCTCCATCTCACCACCCTGATTGTGACCTGAGCCAAGATCAAGTCAGATGCTCAACTGACTGAGCCACCCAGGCACCCTACTTCTACCACATTTTATTGATCAAAACAGGAAGGGAGAATGAACCACACCATTTGATGGATGGTGATGACAAGATCACACTGTGAAAGAACACCTAGGGTGGAAGATAATGTTGTGGCCATCTACAGAAACAGTCTACTACAGTGCTATTAAAACATTAAAAAAAAAAAAGGGTAGCACACCTACTGGTCCCATGGATCTGCCTGTCTTTTCGACAGTATTTGGATAGAATAGACCCAGGGACATCCCTTCTTCCAGTCTCCTACCACTCTCCAACCTCTTTTCCAATTGCAACCTTCCAGACCATCTTCTAAGTGCTCCCCTGCCTCTAAGACCAGCCAGCACTGTTTTTCTGAGCTTATTCCTTACTGCCAATCAAACATGAGCTCCCAGATACATCAGAACTATTCCACTGAGGTGGAGACTGCTGTCGACCACCTGGCCAACCTATATCTGTGGGCTTTCTATACCTACTTCTCTCTGGGTTTGTATTTCTACCATGATGTTGTGGCTCTGGCATTTCTTTTACAAGTTAGAAGGTGAAGGTGCCTAGTATCTCCTGAAGATACAAAACCAGTGGGTAGCCATGCCCTCTAACAGGAGGTGCAGAACTGTCCTAAGATGAGTGGGATGAAACCTTGGACACTTTGGGAGATGCTGTGGTTCTGGAGAAGAACCTGAATCAGGCCTTTATATATGTGCATGCCTGGGTTTTGCCTGTGCAGACCCTCATCTCTCTGACTTCTTGGAGAGCCATTTTCTAGATGAGCAGGTGAAACTCCCATCTAGAAGATGGACAACCACCTGACTGATGTCTGCAGATTGACTGCCCCCCCCCCCCCCCCGGTTGGACTGGGCTGGGCAAGTATCTCTTCCAAAGGTTCACCCTCAGCCATGACTAAAGAGTCTCTAGAGCCCAGTGGCCTCTGAGAGGCCCTCTGGCATCCCCCTGGTGTCAGGGCTTCTTCCTAAGCCTCCCCTTGCAGCAATTAGGCAGCTTTTTACCACCCTGGAGCCCTCACCCAAGTCAAGGACTAGATGGAAACAACAAAGCTTTTTGAAGCAAAAAAATAAATGAAGCAGGTTAATAGAAGGAATAGGAAGCAAAAAATACAGCATTGTATGTCAGGGAAGGCCCTTCCTAGTGAAGCAACATTTCAAATACTGATGGAAATAAGAAAGTGAGAGAGTGAGCCATGTGAGCCATAAGAATATCTTAAGGAAGCATATTCCAGGCAGAAAGAATAGGAAATGTAGAAACTCTACATTTGGGGTTGGGAGTGGGGATGGGAGAATCCCTGGTATGATCAAAACCTAGCAAGGGCAGTGTGACTGGAATGGAGTGATAGAGGCAATGAGGGTGGGCATGGAGTCAGCAAGAAAGGAAACATTTTCTAGCTCATGGCAAAGGACTGGATGTTGTGTGAGTGAGGTGGGAATCTGTTGGAAGATTTTGCACAGAGGAGTTAAATGATCTGACTTAAATTTTAGACGAATCCTGTTGTGAGAATCTTTGGCTTCCATTTTGAGAATAGACTATTAAGAGGACAAGAGTGGAATCAGGGAGGCAAATCAGTAAGCTAGTGCCTCCTCGTGAGATGACAGTTGGATTTGGGTTGTATTTCAAAGGAAGACTGACAGGATTTGCTAATGAGAGTGGATATGGGGTGAGAAAGAGGGGTCAAGGATGACTTTCAAAGTTTTTGCCCTAGGTACCTGGAAAACTTGAATTTTCATTTACCAAAATGGGAAGACTGGGAGGAGCAGGGTGGAGGTGAGGGAGATATAAGACTTGTATTTTTAGCTATGTTAAGGTGAAGAAGACATCCCAGGGGAGAAAGGTTACTAAATGTTACTTCCTCATTGCAGGTGTGACGTTGAGTGCTTCAGATCTGGTCACTATGGTACGAGAACGAAAATGCATATTGTGCCACATTGTGTACAGCTCAAAAAAGGTAATAAATAGAAGAGGGAGAATCTGAAGCTTTATGACTGATCTTTTTTTTCTTCCAAAGACATGGGATTTGTAGATGGATAAAAGCTTTTAACAGTGTCTTATTAATGCTTCTTTTGTAATCATAGTCTCATTCCACTGGTTTCTCTTTTATTAGCTCATAAAGCCAATAACTATATTATTAAATCTCTACCCAGAATTTGAGGATTCTCAAAAGTTGATAATCGTTACTAATTTAGTTTGTAACCAATTATAGAGAAATACCTTAAAATTCAGTTTATTTGAGGTTATACTACTTTTTTTTTTTAAGATTTTATTTATTCGTGAGAGACACAGAGAGAGAGAGAGAGAGAGGCAGAGACACAGGCAGAGGGAGAAGCAGGCTCCCTGCAGGGAGCGGGCCAAAGGCAGATGCTCAACCACCGAGCCACCCAGGTGTCTCAAGATTATACTACTCTGATTAGCTAAGGATACAGCATTTGTTGTCTGTACCTGGATTCTGTTTCTGCCTTTGCTTGTGAAAGAAAAGTGCAGCACATCAGAAATGGTGTTAACAGTATCCTAGCTGTCCACAAGGTGGGGATGTTGCTCAGAGAAAAACGCATTTTTAAGAACTAAAATAATTTACCTATACCTCAGGGAAATTGGCTGCAGTTTGTCTCATTGTTTTGCTTTTTCTTGTCTTTATCCTTTGCTTTCAAAGTAGTACTGATTTAACTACTGAGAAATTTTTTTCTAAGCTTTTAGGATGCTTTGGATTGTCCTTTAAAATTTGGAGAACTGAGAAGATTATCATGAGCTAGGTTAGCCTGGGAGGTGTAAGTGAACCTGGAAAGATGTTTGGAAGTAAGCTGGCTTCAGAGAAATAGAAGAGAGAGAGAGATTTTAGCAGTATAACAACATGTACAGAGATACAGAGGTAGAATGGAGTGTGAGTTTTAGGAGTCTGTGAGAAGGCTTATCTGATTAAAACAGTTTTGTACTGGAGATAGTGGGACTGCAATATAATCTGTAATTTAGATGCAGACAGTTATAAAACTGTTGAATGCTAGACTAAGGGGTTCCATTATGATCCACCCCCTAGGCTGGGGTGAAGATTTTTTTTTTTCCTCTTTAGGATTTCTGTTAGTGATGGAAAAATCAGATGAGATTTTAAAATCATGTTTAATAATATTTGCCTGTTACAAAAGTAAAAGAACTGTTCTTCTAGTTTTAAATTTTTTTGACCAGGGTTTATGCAAATTTATCATAAATAAAAATTCTTTATGGCTCCTTTCAGATTAGGGAGAGATGGGAGATTGAGAAGGTGTGAAAGGGATAGGCGGACACTCAGAGATGTGGTGTTACACTTTTGTGGAGGAGCAGCCCTGTCTTGATGTCTCATAATTTTGTCATTTTAAGCCTTTTGGCATTTCTTCTATTCTGTTTTAAAACACATTTTCATCTCTTCCTGTTTTTCCATGGATCATAATGAAAAAATAAATCATAAGCTGGGATTACCCACTCCTGTTTTAGGAAATGCCAATTACAGGTTTTTAAACAAGGAAATTGCATGATTTAAGTGTTAGGATTAATGTAGTCTAAGAAATTAGCATAATGGGCTATTTGAAAGAGATAAGTTTGATACTTAGTTTTATTTAGATAGATTATGAACAAGTTAGGTTGAAGCAGTGCTTTCCTCTAGTCTCCCAAACTAGTGTAACCCTGATTTCTTCAAATGTACCGGGGAGAAGAAAAAGAATCTAAAGTGCTCTAAATATGGGAAAAAGCTGTGTGCTGTATCCCTGAGTATTATGCTCATTAATTTTTTTATTTTTATTTTTTTCAAGGGTTTTAATTTATTTATTGGAGAGGGAGCATGAACAGAGGGAGGGGCAAAGGGAGGTGGAGAAATAGACTCCCCACTAGAGAAGCCCTGGAGTTAAAAAATACTAAAAAAATTCTCTTGTATTAGTCAGTGTTTTCTACATTTGTTCAACTGCCAAGTCTTTAAAAAACAAAAACAAAAACAAAACTCCTTCTTCTCCCTTCTTTAAAAAAACTGATAATGATTAATATGCAGGAACTAAATAGAAGCTTGGTAACTGAGCAAGTATGCATTTGGGCTATTACTTTAATCCTGTGCTCATGGATTTTTCCTAGTTATTTTGAAAGCTTAGGTTGTCACACTATTTGCATTCATCCCTTGAAGCAAGGTGGGAGAGAATTTCACATGTAAATTTAGGAAAAGATTTGTGAAGTATTCTAGATAATCAGAAGTCATGCTTAAACAAATTTTGAATGATAATATTTTTATAATTGAAATAGAATACAGGATTGATTTTTATATCAGAAAATAACCTATTTCAGTGAATGCTGCTTTGATCAGGAATGGTTTCATTGCAAGAAACAGAACCAACAGGAGCACCTGGGTGGCTCAGTCAGTTAAGTGTCTGTGTTTGGCTCAGGTCATGATACCAGGGTTCCAGGATTGAACTCCATGTCAGGCTCCCTGCTCAGGGAGGAGCCTGCTTCTCCCTCTCCCCACTGCTCATGCTTTCTCTATCTCTCCCTCAGGTAAATAAATACAATCTTAAAAAAAGAAAAGAAAGAAAGAAACAGAACCAAGTTAAATTTAGCTCAAACAAAGGGGATTTGGCACATGTAAATCTAATATAAGGAAAAATTGAACAAAAGGATACATGGGGATTTGAGCAGGGGTTGTGTATTATTCATGGTTTTTTTTTCATTCTTGATTGTGTTGCTAATTTGACTCCGCTTTCAGCTCTGTAAGTGTTCATTCTAGTTAGTGGCCAATCAATTGTAGGTAGAAGGGGGTGGATCACATGTAAAGCTATCCCCTCCAAGGGAAGCATTTGTAGATAGGAAGGAAATGATGGTTGTCTTCAGTATAATTGCCATTTAAAGAAAGTGTTTAGAATCACAAAGCTGGGAAGCCCGGATGGCTCAGTGGTTTAGCGCCACCTTCAGCCCAGGGCGTGATCCTGGAGACCCGGGATCAAGTCCCATGTCAGACTCCTTGTATGGAGCCTGCTTCTCCCTCTGCCTGTGTCTCTGTCTCTGTCTCTCTCTCTCTCTCTCTCTCTCTCCCTCTCTCTCTGTGTGTGTGTGTGTCTCTATGAATAAATAAATAAAATCTTTAAAAAAAAAAGAATCACAAAGCTGTTTGTCACACTGTTGTAGATAAATTAAGACTAAGTTATTGGGTGGTTGTATTCTTTCTGACAAATGAATTGTATATAATGAAAAATCTCAAAGCACTAGATGGTTGGAGTGTGACATAGTATTTAAAACCTTGGCTGTTGGGGATCCCTGGGTGGCTCAGCAGTTTAGCGCCTGCCTTTGACCCAGGGCGTGATCCTGGAGTCCCAGGATCGAGTCCCACATCAGGCTCCCTACATGGAGTCTGCTTTCCCTCTGCCTGTGTCTCTGCCCCCCTCTCTCTCTCTCTGTGTGTGTCTCTCATGAATAAATAAATAAAACCTTGGCCATGGTGTCAGATATGTGAGGATCCGAGTCCTCATTTGACCACTTGATTATCTGTGACTCTGAGAGGGCAGGAACGAATGTTTTCACACTTATCCCTTCAGTGCCTAGTTCTATACTTGGCATTTAATAAGCAGTAATAAATAGTTGGTGAATAAATAAGTTAGTTTCTATGTATCCTTGTATACTTATGAAATTAATAATATTCCATCAGCAGTGTTTTGCAGTTGATATGAGGAAATGTTAGAGGCACTTAAACACGGTACAGTCAATAGTAATACTCAACAATTATAGTATTATTATATTATTATATATATGAGCAGCCATTCTCTGATTTTGGCATGTTGCCTACATATATGTCCACATGACAAAGGGATAGATATTTACAGCTTTTGAGTGTTTTAAGATATGTGTGCATGTGTGTGCGCATGTTTTTAAGTGGTAGCTCTTCCCACAGATTTTGTTTTCCTGCCACTAAAGATGGGTTGGAGGAATGGGAGACCCTAGTAAATTTTCAAAGATTTCATTAAAATCAAGCAAATCAATTGGGGGAGAATGGGCAGTGAAGATGAAGGCATTATTGAGCTGCTGTGTTCTAAGCAGTTTTTAAAAACTTTTTTTTAAAAAAACAACAATAATCATTTTATTGCTTATAGTTTCTTTTTTTAATAATAAATTTATTTTTTTAAAATTTTTATTTATTTATGATAGTCACACACAGAGAGAGAGAGAGAGGCAGACACACAGGCAGAGGGAGAAGCAGGCTCCATGCACCGGGAGCCCGATGTGGGATTCGATCCCGGGTCTCCAGGATCGCGCCCTGGGCCAAAGACAGGCGCCAAACCGCTGCGCCACCCAGGGATCCCAAATAGGTTTTTCTTAATAATTAAGAATGAGGGCAGCCTGGGTGGCTCAGCGGTTTAGCGCCACCTTCAGCCCAGGGTGTGATCCTGGAGACCCAGAATCGAGTCCCACATTGGGCTCCCTGCATGGAGTCTGCTTCTCCCTCTGCCTGTGTCTCTGCCTGTGTGTGTGTGTGTGTGTTTCTTGTGAATAAATAAATAAAATCTTAAAAAAAAAAGAATGAAATAACCTCAAAAACATAGCTGAAGAAATATAATTCTGGAATTCAGGAACTGATTTCAATATTGAATTGAGAAGGGTAACCACGACACTTATGACACAAAGAGATTGAACCCCAATTGTTGATTGAATAAAAACAGAGGAATTTTTTTTCCCAAAGCAATCCCCCTTAGTTTAATCTGCTTTCTTTAATTTTGAAGGAGATGGACGAACACATGCGGAGCATGTTGCATCACAGGGAACTTGAGAACCTGAAGGGCAGGTATGGGAACGGCTGTCTTCCATCAACTTGTGACTGTCGGGGGATCTGAGTGCTGAGGGTGCCTGTTAGCTTATTTTATAATAATCCTTCAGAAATAAATATGGTCCTATGACATGGAACTATCTGTAGAGTTATTAACAACTACAGTAGCTTTTTGGCATTCAAAAAGGATAAACCGTTGTGCATCTCAAATGTGTAGAATTCACAGCAGCTCTTGCTAGTAGATGGCAACAAGGGTGGGTGGGGATGAGCTAGTTCTGTCTCATTAGTATGTTTTCTCATTGCAATACACCAGCCTTGAAACTAAGACATTGCTATGTTGTTGCCTCAGCAGTGTTATAAGTTCTTACATGCCAGAAACCTGTAGTGTTGCTGCAATAGTCTGAGAAGTCCAAAGTCGGCTGAATAAGCACTGGGCCTCATCAGGGTACAATCTTGAATACCTATCTAAGAAGGCTATTTTTTGATGCAAAACTTGAGATGTTTAAACAAAGTCTAATTAAAGTAAGCACCTTTAAAAAGTTAAATGTAGCATATATGTATATTCTATGTCTTTTTTTTTTTTTTCCATCTCTGGTTCTGTTTTGATGTTTTTGACTTGAATTTGAGATTTGGAGACAGGGAACAGAAAAACATTAGGAAAGTGAGAAATATTAAATTTTATCTTATTGCGTAAAAAATAAATACAAGCTTTGATCATGATGCCAGGCTGAGTCATTTGAAGTTATTCGTATTTTAAGTAACACAGTTTTAGATTGGGCAAATTAATATATTAGTAAACATTCAGCATCTCTTTAGCATATTTGTGGAATTTTTCCATGGTCTTCGTTTCTTACTATGTGAGGGTTTGTCTTAGCAGCAATAAAAAGGAGGCTTTCATTTAGATTTAGTGTGGAGAATTCTTATCATAATACCTTGAATACATATGATCTTTAACTCAATATCATTGGAAACCTATGAAATACAGTCAACCTTTGATTCTCTAAATGGGCAAAGTAGGTAGTAAGGAAAAACAATTGACAAAACTATAAAAAACAAAATCCCAGAAATCACTTACTTCTTTGGAGCATTTACTGTAGTGACAAACTCTGATCGCTAATTCATACTATAGAGACAAATAGTTACTGGTCATTCTTTTTCCTTTGTCTCATCAGTTTGTGATTATTTCTGTGGAATTCATGTTTAGTACTGGCTTTCTGATGTTAAAGCTTTGTTTCTCTTCATATTTGTGTTACTGTAATTTTTGGCTGTGATCTGGTTAAGAAATTTAAAAAGCATATGTTTTAGATTTTGAATACAAATTTGAGAAGTAAGAAACTTTATTACTTGGTTCAAAATTTTGGACATCTGAAGCATCTCTCTCTTTTTTTTCCCCCAGTATACTTATTCAGATGTGTGGCCTGTTTCTACAGATAAATGCTATTAAAAGGGCACAAACCTTTATTTATCAACCAGCTGTTGTGGTATAGTTAGAGCAAGCTTAATAAAGAAAAGCTTAAGGGTAGAATATCTTAAGGCCCTGCCTTTCACACATGAGAGGAAATTGTGTGGTAACAGGATGAAGTTAATCCTCCTTTGAATGTCCTGAGGACAGTTTTTGCCTTTGTTAGTCAAGAAGTAAAGCAGTACTTTCCCCCAGCAATTACTTTATATAGTCATACAAAGTAGTATTTTAACTGATTATTGATAGAGAATTGGAAAATAGCGTCATTAAAATATTAATTTACCACTAACTTTTTAAAATATGTGGTTTCCCTAACATCATAGTAGAAGCATGAATGCCTGTTGTATGTAGAACAGGTAATATGCTTTCCTCTAAATACAGACACATTTGCATTTTTAAGAAATATGGTGGTGCTAACCTGTTCTTTCCCTAGATAAATGTGGATTCTCTCTTTTCTCTCTTTTTTTTTTTTTTTTTTTTTTAAGATTTTGTTTCTTTATTCATGAGAGACACAGAGAGGCAGAGACAGGCAGAGGGAGAAGCAGACTCCATGCAGGGAGCCTGATGCAGGATTGGATCCTGGGACTCCTGAGATCACACCCTGGGCCAAAGGCAGATGCTCAACCACTGAGCCACCAGGCGTTCCCTTCTCTTTTCTCATTTTGATGTTTCTTGCAAAGATTCTCTTTTTTTAAAGTAGAATTCATTTATAAGAAAAATCTTAGGAATTTTTGTTTTTGGACGTTTGTTTTTAGTGCTTTTATTTTACACTTATTGACTATACCCTTGTGGGCAGGGTCTCTTTTTGATGTTTTTCTATTAAATATAACTTTAGAACTAAGGTTAATACCCTTTCTTACAAGAAAAGCACATAGGTTTTAAAAATCTTTGACTGTTTGTTACATATCCAACATATGTCTGTGCTTTGGGGATTGCAAAGTGTGTGGGTTTATGATTGTGGATATTTATTTTTAACAAAGTTAAATATTGTCTGTATTGCATTCCTTAATATTTTAAACAGTACAGTCTTCCAGCTATATCTGTAAAGAGAGGGATTTTGATGGTTTGGACATGAGGAAAAGTTCTCTATTTTAGAAGGGTATAATCAGTAATTTTATTTAAGAACACCTTTAGGAAAGATGTCCTTGGTACAACAATATACAGTTTAGCATTCTACAAGTTTTTATGTAGAAAAGTAGACTAAAACGTTTTTCATAGTTTTAGATAATTTAAAACTGAAAAGATTTTCTAACCAGAAAATTCAGTTGATTCAAATTTTCTTTTTAACTTTACGATTTAAGTTTAAAAAAATTTTTTTTTATTGAAGTATAGTTGACACACAATGTCACATTTGCTTTCAGTGTAGGACATAATGATACAACACCTCTATGCTCACCATAAGTATGATTCAAATTTTTATGATACTATAAAGTATGTATTCTAGTTTAGTTGCAGTGTTGAGACACTACGAATGCTGGACAGATTTTTACTTACTTTTTTTTTTTTTTAAAGATTTTATTTATTCATGAGAGACACAGAGAGGCAGAGACACAGGCAGAGGGAGAAGCAGGCTCCCTGTGGGGAACCCGATGTGGGACTTGATCCCAGGATCACGACCTGAGCCAAAGGCAGATGCTCAACCACTGAACCACCTAGGCACCTCTACTTACATATTTTTAACTTCTTTTTGTGTTTGCATGAGAAAAGGCTTGATTTCTGTTACATGTTAACACTTTATATGAGCTACCATAATTTTGAGAGAAGAATTTGGGGTATTCTCAGCAAACTGGAGGAATTTGAGGATTATTCTTTAGTGGAAAATGCTCAGTGGAAATAATAGACTTAAGCTTTTTGGAGGATTGAAAGGAGTTAGAATATTGATATACAAGATAATAAGGAAAATGAGATTTTTCAGGGAACCTGGTTGGAATTCAT
Source organism: Nyctereutes procyonoides (assembly GCF_905146905.1). NCBI lineage: Eukaryota > Metazoa > Chordata > Mammalia > Carnivora > Canidae > Nyctereutes > Nyctereutes procyonoides. The sequence continues at coordinate 9,012,127 of NW_026575031.1, read as the reverse complement.
TAAAATGAATCTTAATGTCAGAGACTACATTGTATTCAGAGCATTTGAAGTTACACAGTTCAAAAAAAGGTAAAAACTTAGGAGTTTTCTCCATTTTTCTGAGGTGTTTTCCATGATTCTCACAAGGTGAAAAACTGTTTTGTTTGATTTACTGGGCATTATTTCTACTTTGTCATGCTGGACAACTGTAACCATATAGTTAGCATGGTGCCCAGAATTTAGTAGGTAGTCAGCTAGATTTTTGTTTTTAAATGAATGTTCAGGTGGTCTATAACAGAAGCCATCTTTTGGTAAATGAAGTGCTCAGTTTTGAGGTTCTCTTCTGGTTGATATGAAATCTGCCATGACTTTATAGATATATTTGAGGGGAGGATGGAACAGTGTTGTGCATGCGTGTGTGTGTGGTGTGTGTCTGTCTGTCTTATTAAAGACAGGCATGTCTATTTGTTAAGATTGGCATAGGGAGATAATTTGTCAGTGGAGAAAACACCAACTTAAATCTACATAACTACCCTTACCATTGTTTTCCATGCTTTTCCCAGTTACTTCCCATAACTGTTTCTCCTTCCTGCTTTTCTTTTACCTTTAGCTGAAGATGGTATTTAAGTTGGTGGCTTAGGTTACCGAGGAGAGTTACTCATTTTTCCTGAGTGTCTCTCATGTATACATGGGATATACATGGTAATAAGCTTCTACTTGTTAAATAAATAAATAAATAAATAAATAAATAAATAAATAAATAAATAAATAAATAAAAGAGATTGACACAGGAAGTGCAAAAATATCACTAGTGTATGTATACCCAACACAAGTGATACAGAATTAAGTCTGTTGGGCCATTATTGAATGGCTTTTACTGTCGTTCATTACACTTGTGGCCATGATGTTCAGATGTTTCTCATCAATGGCTGCATAGATAGGTGAACCAATCAAGAGACTTCAGGAAGCTAAGAAAGCTGTTAAATTATTCATCTACTATAGCTTTGGGTGTTGATTCAAGATGTTGATTTCTTAAACTGGCCAAGTATGAGATTTACCACTGACTGTATAAAGTAAAAGAAAAAGAAAACATGCTCAGTTTTAAGAACCTAGTTTTGCTTCTCTCTAAACTTTTGCATTTTCTGAAACTTGAGAAAACCATTTGTCTGGCACAGCTGTTAACTTCCTACAACTGAAATACTTTCCATTCCCTTTTAAATAAGCCCCTCTGAAGCAGAATGTAGGTCACATGTATCATCCAGACAAAAAAGTTTGCTGAGACGACTCCTATCATTTGCCCTAGGGTCCGGAATCTTCACATTCCAGGCAGAGCTCCAGCTGTCCTGATTTAGTCACCACATTGGGATTGGCTAGGCTGCCTACTCTTTTCTCCACCCCTTCACTTTCACTGGGAGAAAGCTCTTGAGCCTGAGATAAAATGTCAGCACTGTCACCAGGCTTCTGAGTGCAGCTGGCATCATGGGTGTGCTCTAGAGCAACTTCTGTTTGCTCTGAGCCCCCTGCCCTGCCTCCCCTTTCACCATGTTTCCTCTGGCAAGATTTTAAGTACAGCAATTCAAGAAGATTTCTCCTCCTAAACTAATTATTCTGAAGTGTATTGCCTCTTGATTGCTGGAAAAGAATCTTAAAATCATTTCAAAAATAACTTATGAACAAACTTATTAAAAGTGATGAAAGGAGCATTGAAATTGATTAGCATTAATTTTTCACTGTGCGAAAGTGTGCAGTGTTTTTCAGAGGAAACTATAATAGATCTGTTGAGCGTGCCATGCCAGTGGGGAGAATTGAATGTCCCTCATCTCCCTCTTTCCCTAGGGACAGTAGTCATGAGTGCCGAGTGTGCGGGGTCACAGAAGTGGGTCTTTCTGCATATGCAAAGCACATTTCTAGCCAGTTGCACAAGGATAATGTTGACGCCCAGGAAAGAGAAGATGATGGAAAGGGAGAAGAAGAGGAAGAAGATTATTTTGACAAGGAACTCGTTCAGTTAATAAAACAAAGGAAAGAACAAAGTCGGTAAGTAATGATTTTGATTTTTAAAAAGGCTGTCTGAAATAGAATAGAGAGTACATTTTCCATTTCTATACTTTTCAGCCTATAGCTTTCAAACTTAACTTCATCGCCAAAGATTAGCTTGAGATTGCTGTCTTGTGCATAAATGGTCAATGGAATTCTTTCTTGAATATGAGCTGTTTTTTAAAAAAATGAACTCAGAAAAAAAAAAACCCAACTCAGTATTGCCTCTCTATAAAAGTTAGCTATAGGTGCAATATATCTGAAATCTTTACTATGTTTACAACTATTTATATTGGTTCTGGTTTTTTTTTTTTTTTTTTTTTGGTTGGGGGATACTAGTGAATTGTATGGTATCCAAAATTAGTGGAAAGGTATTAATGGATAAGCTTTTATATATATAAAAGATTTCTTACTATGTCCATTAGGAAAAAATGTTTTGCCTGATATGAGTTAACACGGTGTTTCTACCAAATTTGATATATCCTTTATTATTTAGTATTTCAGTAAATATTTATTGAATAAATTTGTATTTTAAGTTTGACAATGTCAAAATCAGTGTAAGTTTTCTAGATTATTCTGTATAATTTGATACATACAGCTCTAATTCAAATATTAGGCTTTTGTATTTTTGCATTACTGAGTTGTGGTCTAAAGAGTTTAATTAATGAAGCAAAAATTTTCAGATTTCTCTTTCTTTTCGGTAAGAGAGAGAGCTGTCAAGAGGCCGGGTAATTTTTTCAAGTCTTAAAATATAATGAGAAACATTATAAATTCTAAAATAAATTTGTAAAAATTCTTTCTGAATACTAGTTATACTTGGTATGCACTTCATTTTTAGTTAGAGGTTTAGTATAAAGAAAATAGTTTTCACTATATGTGCTACAAGTGTTTTGAACAGGCCCTTAAAACATTAAGAGCAGCATAGTTCTTAAACTGGTTAGTTGTTTAGTCCTTCAAATGACATTGTTAATACTTTCACTATAGCTGTAGTTTACTCTTGTTTAAGAAGACTAACTTTTTTTTTTCTTACACACTTGTGCCATTATTAGCTAATCTGTAGATGATTAAACATTTAAGTCAGAAGGTAAAAGGAGCTCAGTAAGTTAGATGTTCATATCATAGTTAATCTTCTTTGAATATTCTGATATGCTTCCTTGGTGATTTATTTATAGTCATTGACTTAGTTCTTTCATTTCTTCCTTCATGGGGTTTTTAAATTTAGATTGCTTTTTCTGGGCCTTGGATTTAGCTACATGCTGTTGTCCCCTCGATCTAGCTAATTTACTGTGATCTAGGAAGTCTTGATCTTGTGACAGATTTATTGTCTGATTCTCCCATTTCTGGATCCCATCAGTGTAGCCTAGTCAGTATTTCCTTGGTTGTCAAAGGTTGTATACTGCTTAGAAACAAAAGATAAAAGCACTTTGGAGTGGTGTTACAAAAATCCTGCACATGCATGTAATAACACTTGCCACTTGGGGACTTAGGGTCTCCTGTTTAGAAATAGTTTTAATTTATAATGTAAGTGGATGTTTGAACTTTCAGGTAAACTAACTTTTTAATTCCATCTGTGGAAAAGGAGGAAATTCCGATTTGTGTTCAAAATTTTGGAGACCGAAGCTTTTAGAACCAGTTCAAGTCACTACTGAGTTAAGTCACTAAGAGAAGGGAGCCCAACAGTAAAAACTTAGTTTAGGGATTTTGGGTCTAGAGTCAGACTGCTAAGGATCACATACTGCTTCCTAGCTGTCTTACTTCAGGCATGCTCCTCAGCCTTTCTGGTACTCAGTGTCCTCATCCAAAAAGTAGGAGTAAGAAGAATAATTGCTTCAGGGCCATGAAAAGTAAATGAGATATTCTATATAAAGTGCTTAAAATGCCTGACACTTAGTAGGTACTCAGTACATTTTAGCTAGTATTAGTTTTTTGAGCACCTACCTCATGTTAAGTACTAGGCCAGGCATACCATGGGCAGTTTGTAGAGGAAAGAGATTTTACACCTATTCCTGTGATGTTTACTTAAGTTTATTCACAGTTCTTTGGGCTCCTTGTCAAACACAAATAGTTGAAACAGCTGTAGCTTTATAAAAACCTCTAGCTCATGGAGCTCCTAATAGCACTGACTGCTGGTACTGCTTATTTGGTGTGTGCTATTTTACTCCTGTTTGTGATCTTTCTCAGCTAGGCTGTAAGCCTTTTAGGAATGAACTATACATAAAAGTTTTCTTTTACCACAAACAGTCATTGAATGTGTGCTTAATAAAGTGTTTAGTTAATTAATGAAAGTGATAATGCAACGTGAAATCTGAGCATTTAAAATAGGTTAAGAAACTGGGTTTTGGAGAAAGAACTTATAACTGGAAAAATCCACAGTATTAAGAGTCACTGTACTTAAGTAGTATTAATTATAACTAGCCAAAGTTACAAAATATAATTGTGCTTCTTTTTAAACAACTGCATAATGTAAAAATAATAATTGGATGATAGGGACAAAAGCCCCAGAACATGCTAAGAAAAATAGGAGTAGGAAATAGTAAGAAAAATAGGAGCAGGTGGGTACTATATAAATGTGTCATATTTTTAACATTTCTGAGGTGATAACAGAAACAAGATATTGTTTAATGTCTAAATCAGTAAATTGTGAAATATAAGTTGAGCTCTATCATTTAATTTTTTTTATTTTTTTTATTTTTTATTTTTTTTTATTTTATGATAGTCACAGAGAGAGAGAGAGAGAGGCAGAGACACAGGCAGAGGGAGAAGCAGGCTCCATGCACCGGGAGCCCGATATGGGATTCGATCCCGGGTCTCCAGGATCGCGCCCTGGGCCAAAGGCAGGCGCCAAACTGCTGCGCCACCCAGGGATCCCGAGCTCTATCATTTAAAGATCAGAAAGCTGCCACTATTAGAAATAAAAATAGATTCTATGTTCTAAGGAGAGAGATACATAGTAGGAAGTTTGATGGGTTATGCTTGTAAAGGAAGCATGATGATTTCTTTAAATCTCTCATGGAAAACTGTTTCTTCCAGGCAAGATGAACCTTCCAATAGCAGCCAAGAAATAAATTCTGATGACAGGCGACCCCAATGGAGACGGGAAGACCGAATACCTTACCAAGACAGAGAGAGCTACAGTCAGCCAGCATGGCATCATCGTGGACCTCCTCAGCGAGACTGGAAGTGGGAGAAAGATGGCTTTAATAATACTAGGAAAAACAACTTTCCACATTCTTTGAGGAATAATGGTGGACCAAGAGGATGTTCTAGGTGGCATAAGGGAGTTGCAGGAGGCTCCTCAACTTGGTTTCACAACCACAGTAATTCTGGAGGTGGTTGGCATTCAAATAGCGGAATGGTAGATTGGAATCATAATGGTACAGGAAGGAATTCCAGTTGGCATTCTGAGGGAACAGGTGGCTTTTCCAGTTGGCATATGAACAGCAGTAACGGAAACTGGAAATCCAGTGTACGTAGTACAAATAGTTGGAATTACAGTGGCCCTGGAGACAAATTTCAACCAGGCAGAAACAGAAATTCTAACTGTCAAATGGAAGACCTAACTATGCTATGGAACAAGAAATCTAAGTCAAACAAATATAATCAAGAGAGATATAGTTGGCAGCGGCAAGAAAGCGACAAAGTTGGTACAGCTGCCACGTACAGAGTTCCTTCTGAAGGATTTACAAGTGATAAATTTCCTTCAGAAGGCTTACTTGACTTCAATTTTGAGCAGCTAGAAAGCAAAACTACTAAACAGACAGATACCACAGCTTCCAAAATTGGTGGGAAGAATGGCAGTGCAGCGAGGGAAAAGCTCCATCGCTGGACTCCTTACCCTTCCCAGAAGACTCTGGATTTACAATCAGGAATGAAAGAAATCACTGGTAATAAGTCAGAAATGATAGATAAGCCTTTCTTTGACTTTAGCTTGACAACCACAGGAACACCAGAGCCCCAGATCGATGAAACAAATAATTCCCCAACGATGAAAACACAAAAAGAAACACATACTGGATCTCTTAGTCACAAAGCCCCTTCTGACTGCACTGCTTCCTATGAGGCAGTGAGAGATTGCCCCATTCCAGAAAAACACGAACAAGAACTTAACCTAAGTAAGATGCCATCATTAAAATCTGGACTCCTTCCAATTCCAGTCACCAATTCAGTTCCTCAAAAGCCAGATTTAAAGAATCCCTCAAAAAACACCAAAACAAATTCTTTTTTTCCTGGAGAACACGCAAATCCCTTGAACAAACCCACTATAGAAGAGAATCATGGGTCTTATATAACAAAATTGCGAAGTTCATGTCCTCATGTTTTAAAAGGGAATAAAAGTACATTTGGCATTCAGAGAGAATCTGATGAAAATTTAGGTGACACATTACAAAAAGCCAAAGAGATGCTACAGTGTCATGAGTCATTGCAAAATCCACTTCTTGGCACTTCTAAAAGGACCAGGAACTATGCAAAAGCAAATAGGAATGTAGAAGAGTCTGAAAAAGGATCTTTGAAGATAGAGTTTCAGGTACACACATTAGAAGATGAAAGTGATGGGGAGCTATCTGACATGGAGAAGCATGGAACAAAACTTGGAACCGTGGGCTCTGCCACTGCAGAAGTGTTACCCTGCAGCACTCATATCACTGATGAAAAAGAGGAGGATGACCAAAACTCGAAAACATGTAGAGAACTATCCACTAACACATGTAATGCGACAGTTCATCAGAAGGAACCTGAGTTACAAATGACGTCTGCAGCCAGTTCACACTCTGGCTTACTGCAAGACTTAAAAACTTCTGTAGAAGATGCACAGGGTGATGACCCTGTTAAATCTCATGTATCTTATGAAACAGAAGGCTTTGAGGGTGCTAGTTTGGATGTAGAGCTTCAAAAAAACGATATAGGTCAGTCCTCAGGCCCTCTTCTGCCTGAACTCAGTAAGCTTGGCTTTCCTGCCTCTCTCCAGAGAGATCTAACCCGGCACATTAGTTTGAAGAGCAAAACTGGAGCACACCTTCCTGAGCCAAACCTCAATAGTGCTCGTCGCATTCGCAATATTAGTGGCCATAGAAAGGGCGAGACAGAGAAGGAATCTGGGCTCAAGCCAACCCTTCGGCAGATTCTAAATGCATCTCGGAGAAATGTCAACTGGGAACAGGTCATCCAGCAAGTAACCAAGAAAAAGCAAGAGCTAGGCAAAGGCTTGCCCAGGTGTGTACCTCCTTTTTCTCTTTTAAACTTACCCTTTGACCTTATCAAGAGAATTCTGCTTGTTATATTTAATTAAATGTCTGTAATATATATATATATATATATATATATATATATATATATAGTAGATGTCTGTTTTAAATATCAAAGAGTATTATAGAGTATTACTCTATAATAAATGCAATGGAGTGTTTCTGAGCAGAGAACTCAGGTTGCAAAGAAGCACATCAGCCTCTTGGGAACGTAGAAAAAATTATCAGAAATCCATCATTTTAGTTATAGGGGCTAGAAAGTGACAACATGAAAAAGTATATCTAGAGATGTGTATCTAGATCTTGATGAGCAGTGCAGTTTTTAAGTGTCACTGTTCTTACTGCCTTTTACTCAGAACCTGTGAACAGCTACCCTTTTACTCTGGGCATCGTATTTGTGATCACAAAATACTTTCTCTTAAATACTTGTTTTATGTTTTGGCTATTCATCTTATGTTGAGGTGCTAAACTTTTCTGAATGATAAAGCAGCATTCAGCATAGGTCTACTATATGAAAATCTGCCTGCTGTATTATAATTATATAGCCCTTTAGGCTTAAATTTGTATCCTTGTTGAAACAACGTATTTATTGTGCACCCTCTTCTATCATTTGAATATTGAGATTATAAAGTTCTTGTTCTTAGCCTAGTTCCTGACACTTGTGAATGCTCAGTAATGGTTGGTTTTGGTTTGTATGCTGTTAAAAAATTATTATTGTTGGTTTAGAAAAGCTCCATACTAATAAAACTATCAATTTTCATTTCGTCAGATGTATTCTCATACTGTGTACAAATCTCTAATTTAGTACTTGTAAATTATAGTACTTACAAACATTTATTCTATGTCTGGAACACTTAACTAGACTGTGAGCTTTGAGGGCAGAAACCATCTTATTTATATTTATAATCAATCTCATTAAATGGTGCCCCCTCTCCCCTAAGCATGTCTGATTTATAGGGGTTTTTTTCTTTGTTTTTTCTTAAGGTTTGGCATAGAAATGGTGCCTCTAGTTCAAAATGAACAAGAGGTCTTGGATTTGGATGGGGAACCTGATCTGTCCAATCTAGAAGGATTCCAGTGGGAAGGTATTTCCATTTCTTCATCTCCTGGATTGGCAAGGAAGCGAAGCCTTTCTGAGAGCAGTGTGATCATGGACAGGGCTTCTTCTGTTTATAGCTTCTTCAGTGAGGAAGGTACAGGCAAAGAAAATGAGCCCCAACAGATTTTTTCACCTAGTGACTCGTTGAGGGCTGCACAGAGTCAGACAACAACCATGGGCCTTAAGCAGGAGGTGACACCTCTGGCTGCCTCTTTAAGAACAGGTGAAAGGGCTGAAAATGTTGCTAGTCAAAGGCGACATAGCGCACAGTTGTCCTCTGACCGAACGATACCTCTGATGCACTTGGCGAAAGACCTGAACAGTCAGGAGAGTTCTACACCACCTTCAGAGAACCAGAATACCCAGGAGAGTAATGGAGAAGGAAACTCTTTATCATCAAATATATCCTCAGCCCTTGGAATCTCCAGTTTGGCAGACGCAGCCACAGACAGTAGCTGTACCTCTGGCACTGAACAAAATGACGGCCAGAATGTGAGAAAGAAACGAAGAGCCACTGGAGTGAGTATGATTGCCCATGCTTGTTAATAGGACATTTCACGTGGTGATTTGGCTATTAAAAGATTTAACCCTTTAATTTTTTCTGGCTTCTGGGATTATGCTTCTCCCTACACTGGAGTAGGTTTATGAGGCTCTTTACTTTCATATTCTTATCCTATTGGTTGGTTTCTTTCTTTCTTTCTTTCTTTCTTTCTTTCTTTCTTTCTTTCTTTCTTTCTTCTTCTTCTTTTTTTTAAAGATTTTATTTATTTATTTGTGAGAGACACAGAAAGAGAGGCAGAGACACAGGCAGAGAGAGAAGCAGGCTCCCTGTAGGGAGCATGTTGCCAGGACTCAATCCCAGAACCCCGGGATCACAATCTGAGCCAAAGGCAAAGATGCTCAACCACGGAGCCACCCAGGTGTCCCATCCTATTGGTTTCTTTCGCTGAGTAATTCTACTAAGTTAGATGTAACTGAATATGAATGTACAGTACTAGGAAAATATGAAGTCATCTCTAAAACTAGTCTCTACGTCAATGATTCTTTGTTATCACCTGACCAAGGAGTAAGCCACATCCTCAGCTGTAACTCTGTTTTCATGATGCATTCTGTACTGCTGCTAAAGAAAGGCACTCTAGTGTTACATTTCTAGGGCACGAATGCTTGTTAGGCCCAGGACTGTTGAGCTTATCACTAAGGTAGTTTTCACACTACTAGAGTACATCTATATGAACATAGTCTTAGAAATAGTTTTAGTCTTTGAGCACCTGCGTGGCTCAGTGGTTGAGCGTCTGTCTTCAGCTCAGGTCCCAGAGTCCTGAGATCGAGTCCTGCATCAGACTCTCCACAGAGATCCTGCTTCTCCCTCTGCCTGTGTCTCTGTCTCTCTCTCTGTGTGTCTCATGAATAAACAAATAAAATCTTAAAAAAAAAAAAAAGAAATAGTTTTAGTCTGTTATTCAGTATTTTGTACCTTAGTCATGCAGCTTGGCCCCTTCCGAACCCATTCCTTCACTGACACCACTTCTCTTCTGGCATCTCTGTTACTAATATTGCCTAACCCTCTCAGGAAGCCTTTCTGAAAAGAAAGAGTTCCTGGTACTGGTGTCTGGAATGTGACACTGTGGGAAAATGGGCTGTTTCCTTAAAGACCAAGGCAGTTTAGCAGAGTAGTTGAGGCCTTGGCTTGTAGACCTGAGTTCAAATTCCAACTTTGCTCCTTTGAGTTGGACACTGTAGTGGATATTGTTGGATGAGAGTTGGTCCTGTAACAAAGCTGATATCTAGGGGATTGTCTCATAGATCATTTAGCTTTTTGTCATAAAGATTTTGTTGTAAAATCTTTAAAGTACTTCTACTTTAAAGTAAAGTAGAAACTGTGCCCCAGTGAAATCAGGTATATGCATTACTGGCTTTGTCCATACTTCTGACTGTCCTTTGCTTTCCCAACGTGAAATGCTATGCCATAGCCCCAGTGCTTCACCACCTCTAGGATGCTAGGAAGGTCTTGACCTTAGATTCTGTTCTGGGGTTTTTTGTTTGTTTTTTAAAGATTTTAATTCATTTATTTTTTTTTTAAATTTATTTATGATAGTCACACACAGAGAGAGAGAGGCAGAGACATAGGCAGGGGGGAAGCAGGCTCCATGCACGGGGAGCCCGACGTGGGATTCGATCCCGGGTCTCCAGGATCGCGCCCTGGGCCAAAGGCAGGCGCCAAACCGCTGCGCCACCCAGGGATCCCGATTTTAATTCATTTAAAGCAGGGGAGAGAGCATGAGCAGAAAGAGGAAAGGGAAGGAGAATCTCAAGCAGACTCCATGCTGAGCTTGCAGCCTGATGTGGTGCTCAGGCTCACAACCCCAAGATCACGACCTGAGCTGAAACCAAGAGTTGGACACCTAACCCACTGTGCCACCCAGGAGCACCTGTTTTATCTTTTTAATCAGATACATTCAACTAATATTTAAGTTCATACCTTATGCATTGGATTCCTAGTATCCTGTTAGAGATGATAGCAGCAATGAAGAACAAAGTATAATGGTCTTAGAGTTTTTTTCCTTTCCTGGGTAATGGCCTTTACACATTTAATATTACTCAGTTTTCTTTCTCTTCTCAGGATGGATCTTCTCCTGAACTCCCAAGTCTTGAGAGAAAAAACAAAAGAAGGAAAATTAAAGGAAAGAAAGGTATAGTGCAAATATTCTGAACAAAAAGAAATTGTTCTTACAGCAATTCAGCCTTTTTACAACTTGACACAGAGTGTAATTGTGGTTATCAAATAGTGATCATCCATTTATTATTATTTTTTGACATTTTTGTTGTCTTGCTTAAGGGCATAGAAAAGTTTGACTTTTTTTTTTTACCATATCCAGTTGTAGCTATAGAAGAAATGTTTGATGCCACATAGACCCATAAGCTAAAGTTAATATATATCTTGGACAAATCGAGTTCAGCATAAAGTCAGAAAGTCTTATTGGGCCTTTTCAGTGGTGAAGAGGAATAGGTTCTTTAGTAAAAATTTTGTCTCTTGGTTGTTCATAGCCATTTCTCTCAATTTTCATTTTTGAGGTATCTGTGTTGCTTCTCTTACTTAAATTGAGAGAAGTTGTTAGAGTCATTCCCTCTACACTTCTGTGATTCTTGCTTTCCCCTGACTCAACCCTTTCTGCTGTAAGAGCTAGGGTCAGAAGTGATTGGATGAACCTTGGGTGGTTGGATGTGATGGATAAGGTAGGAGTCATGGATGACCCCAGTTTCTGGCTGAGGCATCTTTGGGGATGATGGTATTATTTGTAGAGCTGGAAAACTCCCATAAGAGGAGGACAGTGATGAGTCCTCTTTTGGATCTTTTGAGTTAACGAATCTTAGAGACACCTTAGTAAAGATATCAAAGTAGTAGTTGGGTATGTGGTTCTGGAGTTTAGGGAAGACATCTTGACTTACTGAATGGGAAAGAGACAAAGATAATAAATACATACATGTGGTAGGACATTTTATTTAAAGTAACTTTAAATGTACTATCTTGAAGCTATATTTTTTCAGGAAGTTTTCTCTAAGAAAGCGAACTATTTTATGGTAACTAAGAGACTAGAAGAATAGGGATTGGGAAGAGAGTGTAAGCTGTTCACATCTGGGGCTCAATCTAAGCAAAAGAAGAGGGTGGCAGATAAAGGAAAAATGAGAATTGAAATGTATGACAGTTGCTCTGCCTGGGGCAAAGATTGCACTTGGAAGGGAAGTGGTGGAAGATGGTGATGAGGTAAGATGGTACCGTGTGACAGCACACTTGAACCTATGAATTACCTCCATCTTACCGATTCTTTTGGTTTAGCTCTGATATCAGTCTCAACACAACAGCATGATTTGTGAGATCTGATGAGTCTCCAGTTACCTGTTGGAGAGCAAATACAGGCTTATCCTAGAGAACTGATACAGTTCCACCATCTCTGGAGCTGTATTATTAAGGAGTCATCTCCAGTATCAAACTGAGCCTTACGGTTTCTTTTGGCAGAACGTTCTCAGGTTGACCAGCTGCTGAATATTTCTTTAAGGGAGGAAGAACTAAGCAAATCACTGCAGTGCATGGATAACAACCTTCTGCAAGCCCGTGCAGCACTGCAGACAGCATACGTTGAAGTACAGAGGCTACTTCTGCTCAAGCAGCAGGTAACCAAGGATGGAACATTTAACAAGAATGGATCATCTCTAAAGTTGGATTTCAAAATGCTTAACAAATTACTTTATTTTTAGATAACTATGGAGATGAGTGCACTGAGGACCCATAGAATACAGATTCTACAGGGATTACAAGGTATTCTGGAGAAAATCTGATGGATTAGATCCTCTAACTTATTTCTTTGTTATCTATACGGGGAATTGAAGTAGTCATGTAAAGGTCATATGTTTTCTCTCCTGTCTCCTTGCTTTCATCCTTTTATAGAAGGGCCTATGAGACTGTATACCCCCAAAATGCTTAGCAGCAGGGGCAGTATGTTACAGAAAGAACCTTGGGTTAGGAATCAAAAGACCTGGGTTCAAATCTTGCTTTTCCATTAGTAACTATATGACTTTGGATAAGTCACTTAAAATTTAAAAATGGAATGCTAATACCTATTCTGCCTGTGTCCTTGTTGGTCATATAGATTTTATGACAGTGTATTTCAAAGAATTATGAGGGATTTCAGAATTCTCTTGTAATCTTTAAAAATACAGATTGGCTCTGAAATGAATGACTTTTCAGAAACCATTTTTGTTTCTAGAAACATATGAACCTTCTGAGCGCCCAGACCAGGTTCCTTATAGCCTTCCACGAGAGCCAAGGAACAGTAGATCTCAGACATCTGCTGATGCCACACTGCTGCCTACTCCCTTTTTCCCAGTTTTTCTGGAGCCTCCATCTTCCCACATGTCTCCATCGTCCACTGGAGTCCCTCTCCAAGTAACCACATCTCCTACTTTCCAAGCCCATGGCAGTGTTCCTGCTCCAGACTCCTCAATTCAGATTAAACAAGAACCCATGTCTCCTGAACACGACGAAAGTGTGAATGCTGTGTCACAAGGCTCTGATGACAATGTGTCCAAGGAATTACTGCAAGCTAATAGTACGTAAACTTTTCTGAGGATTAACGGTAACCTGGCAGTGAGTCTAACACAGTTTTAGGTCAGTGATGTAGTCATATTTGCCCATTAAAACTAAAGTTGCTAGAATTAATTTTTCTTGAAATTCCTTCACTTAGAAGGATTGTTATTTTTGAGAGAGACTGCACACATTTGTGGTTGGGGAGGGGCAGAGGGAGAGAGAGAGTCTTAAGCAGGCTCCACACCCAGTGCCGAGCCTGATGCAGGGCTTGATCTCTTAACTCTGAGATCAGGATCTGACCTGAAATCAAGAAGTTTGGCTAACTGACCCATCCAGGCACCCCTTAGGAGAACTATTTAAATATCAATAACTTTTTTCTCAATTTTCCCTAATCTAGGATTACTAAACGGACTTTGCATTAGCAAAGGTTCCATAATGAGGATTGGTGCAGAATTGTTTGTTTTGTTTTGTTTGTTTGTTTGTTTGTTTGGGGGTTTTTTTGTGAGATAAATTAAGTTGAACTTAGTCAAGTTCCTAGATAAGCTATATCTTCTGAATTTCTCAGCACTTAACTTTATCATTTAAAAGTAAGGCTGGACTAATATAAGCCTAAGAGGCAGGTGGCCATGATTAAGGGCAGAGGACACTGGATTTGGAATCATCAGTAAGAACTTGAGTGGTTTTGAGAAATAGCCAGTTTTTGCTCTTCATAAAATAACATTCACCTGGTTACCATTTGAGACTAACTTCTAAGCTATTTTAAACTTTATCTGAAGTTTTTATAACCAAAATGGTGCTATACTGAAAATTAAGTAAAAATAAACTGCCATTGTGTGATCTGAACAAAAGCAAAAAGTCTGAAAAATTACCTTAGCTTTTGCTACCTTTTGCAACACTAACCTAGATATGTATCTCAAATGTATATTATCTTTCATTTTGAATTTCGTTGTCTTTGTGTAAATAGTAATCAGTATTTTAAAAAAAACTGGTAAAGTATTATAGTGACTTTTTAAGATAATATTTTTAAATGGCTTTTATTAAATTTTTTCCTCTGCAAAATAATTCATGCTCATGTAAAAAAATGGAAAACTATAAAAATGTAGATATGTTATTTCAGTCTTAAATTATAAATGTTTGTGTGTTTACCTGTAAACTTTATACAAAGAGAAAATCATAGTCTGTTATAACCTAACTTTTTTCTTTTTGATATATCTTGATCATTTTCTTGTGTCACAAAAATAATTCATCTGAAATATTTTAATTTTGCTAGTTGAATAATACTTGAGAAGTTGCATAATATGGATGTGGTAATTTATATAATCTCCTTTGAATATTTAGTTTTTATCTTTTTTTTTTTAAGAATTCTGTAGAACACTACATTGTGTATGTCTTTGAGTATGTCTGTGGTTATTTCATCAGTTTAAATTCCTCAGCATAAAATAACTAAGTCAAAGAAAATAGACATTTTTAAGTCAGCTGGCTTTTTAACTGCTCTTATGTAGCCAAACTGGATGATGTATCATTGACAGTGTTACCAATGGCATAGTGAAAACATCTAAGAAATAAAGGTGAAAGCGCTTCAGCTAAGTAGATATTTTAATGTCTACCAAGAATAGGGGCACCTGTGTGGCTTACCACCTGTCTTCCGCTCAGGTCATGATCCTGGGGTCCTGGGATCAAGCCCCATGTCTGGCTTGCTGCTCAGCGGGAAGTCTGCTTTTTCTCCCTTTGTCCCTCCCCCTGCTCATGCTTTCTCTCTCAAATAAATAAATAAGATCTTGGGGGAAAAAAGTCTATCAAGAATAAAACATAATGTTAAATATGTGGACATTTCAAACAAGAAAAAAGATGGGTAGAAATGGTCCATGCCCATAAAAAGCTTTTATACAGTATAAAATATGCATGCTATTTGTGAGATCAACGCAGGGCAAAGTGTAGTCAGTGCTATAATAGAAATTTTTGCAGGTTACGGAAAGCTGATGGGTGATACAACTGCTTTAACATTCATAGCTTTACTCACTTATCACTGAAAGGTGGTTATTTGGTAGAGATTTGATCATTGATAAATAATGGCAATTTATGATGGTAAATAAACACAAAAGATGTAATAATTCTTTTCTTCTCAATTCAGGCGAGAACAGTGACAGTTGTCCCGTTTATCCAGTTATCACTGCAACGTTGTCCTTATCAGAGGTCACAGAAAGTTTCCATGAGCCTAGCCAAGAACTGAAGTTTTCCACAGAGCAAGGAAATACCAGGAACAGAGGAAATGCCCCCTCCTCCCAACCAACTGGTCTTCCAGGCATAAATAAAGAAGACGAAGAGGCAGTTAAAGGCAACAGCGGGTCTGAGGCCTGTACCAGTTCTTTTCCAAGATTGTCATTTGTTTCTGAAACCCCCTTAGAGAGGGAGCCCCACTCCCCAGCTGACCAGCTGGAACAGCAGGCAGAGTCTACTCTGACATCAGCTGAAACTCGAGGAAACAAGAAAAAGAAGAAACTTAGGAAAA
This sequence comes from Nyctereutes procyonoides, assembly GCF_905146905.1. NCBI lineage: Eukaryota > Metazoa > Chordata > Mammalia > Carnivora > Canidae > Nyctereutes > Nyctereutes procyonoides. Next base: position 8,996,177 of record NW_026575031.1, on the reverse strand, counting down.
AGAAAACACTTCGGGCTGCTCATGTTCCTGAGAACAGTGACACTGAACAGGATGTATTTACTGCTAAACCAGTAAGGAAAGTAAAGACTGGAAAGTCAGCTAAAGGGGGGAAGGTAACAACCTCCACCTGGGAAGATAGTAGAACTGGCCCAGAACAAGAGAGTGTCAGGGATGAGCCAGATAGTGACTCGTCTCTGGAGGTCCTAGAAGTCCCTAATCCTCAATTGGAAGTGGTGGCCATTGAATCTTCTGAATCTGGAGAAGAGAAACCAGACAGTCCATCTAAAAAGGATATTTGGAACTCCACAGAGCAAAACTCATTAGAAACTTCTCGTTCTGGTTGTGATGAAGTTAGCTCTACCAGTGAGATTGGCACTCGTTATAAAGATGGTATCCCTGTAAGGTGAGGATGTTGTGCTGGTCCAATCAGAACAGCTTACACCATTGTTCTTTTCTTAAAAAAAAGAGCCTTTGGTTATGAATCAGTTTTTAAATGAATCAAATGTATAGAAAATCCAATAAAGATTATGGGTATGGAAGAATGAAACCTTGGCAATGGGGATTTTCTACTTTCTCATTTATGTTGTAAATATTTACTTGTATCTCTTTTCATATAGAAGTTTCAGATGGAAAAACTTATTTCTTCTGTTACTGCTGTGTTGCCCATTGTTTAGAACAATCCTTTGAGCCAGGAAATTATAAGTTTTACTGCCTGTCCTATTCACAGGTTCTAAAAAGATGTTTGCTATTATTTTGTAGTGTGGCAGAAACTCAGACTGTGATCTCCTCCATTAAAGGATCAAAGAACTCTTCAGGTATTGGTATATTCACCTTTATTTAAATTAACCACAGAAAAAGCTTACAAATAATAGAGCCAGGGTTTAAATAGGCCTGTAGAATGGGGTGGGGTGGGATGATCATCACCAAGAGGATTGCTTCAACCAGCAATTTTGGTATCTGTAAATCCTAAATACTGCCTTTTTATAGTTTCTTATTCCCATCTGTCTTATCTGTTCAACTACTGAGTATTAAGGTTTCATTGGCTTCTGGGGGGTTTGCTTTGAGAAGAACTGCTTAAAGAATAATGCCTTATTCAACAAAATAACTGGCAGCAGAAGGGAGGATGTGGAGAGAGATTTGGTACTTTCAGGTTCATTCAAAAAAATAAGTATCTTTTTTCTGAAGTGAGAGGCCTTTTCTGCCTTCTCTTGTTATGAAGTCTTCATAATGAAGATCATTAATGAAAAATGTGTTTTGCTAGGGGAGCAAGGTTTTGAGGAGAATCCAGGGACCACTATATAGTTTTAATTTTTGAGTATCTTTTTACACAAAAGCAGACATGTCTCTGAAACATATTCTTGTTTTCCAGAAATATCTTCCGAGCCAGGAGATGATGATGAGCCCACAGAAGGGGCCTTTGAAGGGCACCAAGCTGCAGTGAATGCAATTCAGATATTTGGGAATTTACTGTACACCTGTTCAGCAGATAAAACTGTCCGAGCTTATAATCTAGTGGTGAGTTGGTAAATCAATTTGAATGTTTTTGCAGGTTTTAGGAACTCAAGTTCACACTCTCTTAAATAATAGGGGAATCTATTTGCTGTCCAGAGATGAGGTGAATTTTAGACTAACTGTAGATAAGGTTGATGCAGTGGCTTGGCAGGATCACTGGGTACTTAGCTTCTTTCTGGCTGTCCGCTCTGCTTTCTCTGGTATCACCTCTTCCTAAAGCTCGTCCTAAAGCTCATTCTCCTCATGCTCACAGACAGATGTCAGAAGCCCTTGGGGTTTCTTCTTCCTCCCATCACCAAAAAAACAAAAAATAAAAAACAAAAATGGTCCTATGCCTGATTGTGGACAACCACTTGGCAAAGGGAGATGAGATGACAGCAGTAGGCTTGGGCAGTCAGTTTCTAGCCCTGGTGTTGCTGAAAAGGTCAGTCATATAGATATTACAAAATAGGATAGAAGGCATATTGGAGAAGTGCTAGAGGAGGCATTTTTCCTCACAGTTGATTAATTGTGCCAAGTTACTAAGGAGAACAGCATTGTCTATTCATACTTAGTATAATCTGATACTCACACTTAGTATAATCTGATGCTCATTACTCTCAGTTTTCATAGGATGAACTTTTAAGGTTTGAATTTGGTGTATGTCAAACTAATTTGCTTTATCAATGATGATAACCAAGAAACTTTAGGCTGAACACCAGGAAAGTATTTGAAACTCCTAAAGTCCTTGAAAGTCAAAAGGCTAGATGATAGACCATGAAAATGTGTTCTTTCTAGGCAACAGGTCTCATTAGCCTAGTGATCTGAAGGGGAAATGGGGATGACTGAAGGAAGGGAACAGAGGTACCAGGGAGTATGAGTGTAACATTTAGGGGATCGGTTGTCACTCTGGATTGCAAGATAAATCTATCTATGTATGTACATTTGAAGTGGGTCTCTGTGAATGAAGATAACATTTAGGATACTCCCTTGTGAAACCATCCCCGGACCACTATGGCCTGTGATAGCACCATTTTTGAATGTTGTGGAACATTCTCTCCGAAGTTATTGATGAAATGCAGGAACTTATTTGGGAAGTTAGCTACAGTTTGGATTTGTCAGATCTTTGGTCCATATGTTGGAGAGCCTTGCCCTAGGCATTAATTAAAATATTACTCTATGTTAGAGCAGATTGACCTAAGTATTTTTGGTATGGCTCAGCTAACATAGCTGAAGTACTTAGTTCCTGTGACTGTTTACTGGGCATTTAGTGAACAGATACTTACTGAGCACCTTTTGTATACCAAGCACTAACCTAGGCACTGAGGCTACAGTAGCAAACTGTATGTTTTAGCATTTTTGTTGTTGTTGAGGAAATGTGTTACCTAATCCTTAATGTATCCACAAGCAATGATCTGATATGTGCTTGACTTTAGAGTCGGAAGTGCATTGGTGTCTTTGAGGGGCATGCCTCCAAAGTGAACTGCCTCCTGGTAACCCAAACCTCTGGGAAGAATGCTGCGCTTTACACTGGTTCCAGTGACCATACCATTCGCTGCTATAATGTCAAGGTGAGTGAGTCCAGAGAAATCAAAAGTGATCATTTACACTGCTTTACTGTATTTACTGTATAGAGTGGAGACACTAAGATACTCTATTCTGTCCATTCTTTTTTTTTTTTTTTTTAAGATTTTACTTATTTATTCATGAGAGACAGAGAAAGAGAGGCAGAGAACACAGGGAGAGGGAGAAGCAGGCTCCCTGCAGGGAGCCCAGTGTGAGACTCAATCCTGGGACTCCAGGATCATGACCTGAGCTGAAGGCAGATGCTCAACCACTGAGCCACCCAAGTGTCCCCATTCTTATGCTTCTGAGCCTATTTAGTACAGGCATACCTCAAAGATACTGCAGGCTAGGTTCCAGGCCACTAGAATATCAGTAAAATGAGTCAAATGGATTTTTTGGTTTCTTGGTGGAAAGTTATATTGATGCTATACTGTATTCTATTAGGTGTGCAGTGGCATTATATCTAGAAAAACAGTGTATGTACCTTAATTAAGAAATACTTTTTTCTCTCCTCCACAGAGAGGGGAAAAAAGGAAAAGAAAAATAATACTTTATTGCTAAACAAATGCTAACCGTCATCTAAGTTTTCAGTGAGCTGTAGTCTTTTTGCTGGTGGAGGAGGGTCTTTCCTCTATGTTGATGGCTGCTGACTGATGAGGAAGGGGTGGTTGCTGAGGGCTGGGGTGGCTACAGTTATTTCTTAAAATAAGACAAAAGTGAAGTTTGCTATCTGGATCGACTTCCTTTCATGAATGATTTCTCTATAGTGTGTAATGCTGTTTGATAGCATTTTACCCATGATAGACTTCTTTAAAAATTGGAGTCCCATGTTCTCAAACCCTGCCTCTGTTTTATCAACTAAGTTTGTGGAATATCCTAAACCCTTTGTATCATTTCAACAACCTTCACTGCATCTTCATGAGGAATAGATTCCATCTCAAGAAACCACTTTCTTTTTCATCCATAGGAAACACCTCCTCTTCCATTACAATTTTATCATGAGATTGCAGCATTCAGTCATGTCTTCAGGCTCCACTTTGCATTCTAGTTCTCTTGCATTCCCACTACATCTCCAGTTACTTCCTCCCCTAAAGTCTTGAATCCCTCATTCAAAGTCATCCATGAGGGCTGGAATCAACCTCTTCTAAATTCCCATTCACATTGATATTTTAACTTCTTCCTTTAATGGTATCTAGAATGGTGAATCCTTTCCAGAAAGTTTTCAGTTTATTTTGCCCAAACCCATCACAGCAATCACTATCTATAGCAGCTATAGCCTTGCAAAATGTATTTCTTAAAAAATAAGACTTGAAAGTTGAAATGACCCCTCCATTCATGGGCTGCAGAGTGGATGTTGTGTTAGCAGGCATGAAAACAACATTAATCTTGTTGTACTTCTCCATTAGATCTGTTCAGTGACTAGGTGCCTTTCAGTGAGCATTCATATTTTAAAAGGAATATTTTTTTTTCCTTTTTATTATGGTATATATCTGGTTCCCCTATAAAACTACAAAAAAAATCTCACATGGGTTAACCAGAGGCAATTGAATTTTAACATTTGGGCATGTTTATTGTCTTTTTCTTTATTTCACAATATTATACATGGCATTTATATTTGTAATTTTATGGGAGAAAATTGAATAATTTCAGGAACTGACTCTTAGCGGCATAAAAGAGGTTTGGGAAAAGAGGTCAAAAACTTTGACAGCTTACAGCTTTTCTCATCCTACCCACTTCTTTTTTTTTTTTTTTTTAATTTTTTATTGGATTTATGATAGAGAGAGAGAGAGTCAGAGACATAGGCAGAGGGAGAAGCAGGCTCCATGCACCGGGAGCCCGACGTGGGATTCGATCCCGGGTCTCCAGGATCGCACCCTGGGCCAAAGGCAGGCGCCAAACCACTGCACCATCCAGGGATCCCCATCCTACCCACTTCTAACCATCTCGATTTTAACATCTGTTTTCAACCCTGCTTAAAAGCTACACTTGGGCCTTTAACTGCTTAGTATCATTCAGTAACAGGTCTTGAGCATCACTGTCTTACTGGCAATACAGCCAGGTTACCTAAGTAACTAGAATAAAATGGCTAGTATAACCTAGTTCTAGAAATTCATGGAAATCTTTTCTTGAACGTGAGATCAAACAGTGCTTATTTAACCTGGGTATGCATTAGAATTACTAAAGAACTTTTTTTAAAATGCATATTCTAGAGCCCACTGAATTAGAATCTCAGGGATTGAGGATGAAGCTTGGGGTTCTATACATTTTAAAAGCTGCTCAGTTAAGTATGGCTCAGCCAACCCAGCACTGGTTTGAAGGAGGCATTTGAGAGCTATTGAAACAGAGAATCAGTTACAGGGAAGCACATACATGATTAATGCAAGTATCAAATATACAACTGTAGTCTTTCTTTACCGTTTTACATCTGCAGCTTTACCTTTGGCTACTTCATTTAATAAGTTTAAGGCCCGATTCTTAGTGCCCTTTGAAGAACTCTACATTCCAAATTACAAACATGGGTAACATTACTGGAGTTTATATTTGTTTACAGCTTGAGGGTCTTTGGCCAAATCTAAGATAGTCTTCAAAATAGAGGATGCTAAATTTTTTTCCTCATAAAAATCCTTTCACACTCTGCTTTAAAAAGGATTGATTTCACATTTTATTTGCTGCTAACCTCTGCTAATTAGGCATCTTGTACTTTTCTTAGACGCGAGAGTGTGTGGAGCAGTTAGAGCTAGAAGACCGGGTTCTGTGCCTCCATAGTAGGTGGCGAATCCTCTATGCAGGACTGGCAAATGGCACTGTGGTCACCTTCAACATCAAGGTCAGTGTCTGTGGGGAGAAGGCTGCATTCCCATGTCACTTGAAAGTAGTGTGTGTGTGTGTGTGTGTGTGTGTGTGTGTGTGTGTGTGTGTGTGTGGAAAGAAGTAGAAGGCAGACCTTTTCCTATTTTCTTGTGTGAGAAAACCGCAGAATGAGCTGCTACTCAAAAACTGTTACCTTCTGGTATAAGTGAAACAAGATCCTTCATTCTGTCTGCTCAGGCCCAAGTGTGCCAGAACCAAAAGGTAGCTCTACTAAATTAAACCAAGCCTGATGATTTGGGGCCAAATAATGAGTCATAGATTAAACTAGTCTATCTCATTTTAAGAATGACACCATGAAAAATGAGCTCAAATTCTTTTGAGTCTGACATTGATGTAGTTTGGAACTGATTTAGGGTTTCATGAGGATAGCCTATTTTGTAATGTGAACTAAGTCATAGGTTTGCCTTTTGCCCATGTGGCCTCATTCTTTCCTAACCCACAGATAAATTCATTTGTTGAGCAAACCTTTACTGAGCATCTGTTTTGTGCTAGGCCTCAGGATAGAGCTTAGGAAATGAGAAGGGACCAGTTCTTGATGGCCCTATATTGCTGTGTTAATGTAGGTGAACTTCCATCTTGTGGGCTTTAAAGTATGAGAGACATGATGCAATTTATATTTTAGAAAAAGTCATTCTGGAGTTGATGAGATAGGAAAATACTGGTACTAGTAGAGGCAGGAAGATCATTTAGGAGGCTTTGTAGTAGAAGAAGACAAGAAAAGTTAGAGTAAGGATGAAGAGAGGAGAATGGATAAAAGATGTAAGAGGTAGAGTTGATCATTTTGGTTACTAATGAGTTGTAGCACTGTATCCCAAGGTCATCAGGTCATTTTTTTTTTTTGAGTGTTGCAGTGGGTGGGGCAGGGGAAAAGAGGGAGAGAAAAAAATCTAAAGCTGACTCCATGCCCAGCATGGAACCCAATATGGGACTCAGTCTTCTGACCCTGAGATCACAACCTGAACCATAATCAAGAGTTGGACGCCTAACCAGCTAAGCTACCCAGGCTCCCCATGGTCATCTTTCAACACAGTGTGTTACAATGTTTACTGTGTTATACTGGATTTATAGTATCATTCATATGTTTAATGAATACCTATCAATACTCTCCTTCCACATATGAGCTGGAACCACTACTTATAAGGAATACAATAAAATATGTCATGGTTTCTGCCTTGAAGAAGCTTAAAAACAAGTTAGAAGAATCTAACATATAGATAATCAAGTGCCAAGTTATTTGGTTATCTTGATATGAATAGATCACAGAAGGGTAATTAGTGAAAGTTGTTGCATTTCATATGTGAAGTGTTAAAAGCTTACATTAGATTCTGTTAGGGCAACAGAAATGAAGAAGAAAGAATAAATTTAAAATAGTTTAAAGGATGAAACTTGATAATTACTTAATTCTTTTTTGGGAGAGTAATGGTATCAAAGGTAGATAGAAGTTAGGAGCAGGACTTTTGAGGCAGGATGACAAGATATCAAATGGAAATGATCTTTAACTGGTTGACAGACCCCAGAGAAGATAGACTTTGAGACAGAGATTTGAGAATCTCAGCAGACATGGGAATTTTGAAGCCCTGTGGGGGCTGGGCCCTTTTTGGTTTGCCTGTACACCTAGAATGCAGTGCTTCTAAGGTCTTAGCAGAAATCCAGGACTGTTTATCTGTGCCTTCCACCAGTGGGCCCTGAACTCCATCAGACTGTCCCCTCAGCACCTAAGATTGCTGGAGTCATTGCTTAGCCCTGGAGGCTCCCAGCTGCTGCTTTGTGCTTTGTTTCTGGGAGTTTCACTGCTTGCATGCACTTGAAGTTCTTACTTACTTACTTACTTACTTATTTACTTATTTACTTATTTACTTACTTACTTACTTTTTTTTTTAAAGTAATCTCTACACCCAGTGCAGGGCTTGAATTCAATTCAAGAGTAGCATGCTCCACCTAGTAAGCCAGCCAGCCAGGCAGCTCCCCCTCCACCCCAACCACCACTTCCTTTTTAGAAGTATTGGGGAGGTGGGAGACTTTATGAGCAAGATTGGTGTGGGGATGGGGGAACCAAGTCTAAGATGTGAGATAAAGGAATGTTTAGGGATTCAGGATGTGACCATGCCACTCTGACTGATATAAAAGGCTTCTCTAATTCACAAAATGATGACATGAGAGATGACAGAGAACGAGATATCAGAAGAACTTGAGAATAACAGAAAGGTGGTAAATGAGAAACTCTTGCCAAAGTAAGTAAGTAATTCTTAGTAGAAAAATTTGGAAACACATGGCAAATTGCACAAATTTTGGATGACAAAAAGAAAAAAAACAGGGAAGGAGTTTCTGAGTTTATGGCATGGAAAATGTACTAGAATATGAAAAAAAGTTAATCATTATCATTAACTTAAGGGAAGTGGGAGAAGGCTGAAAAAGAGAATAAAGTGCTAATTATGATCAGATAGTGTAGGTTGAAGTTAGAAATGTGTTTCTCGTGAAAAAGTTTGCCATATGCCCCCAACTGGAATTGGGGTGGAGGGAGTCATGGACACCAAGTGAGTTGGAATGGGAATGGTGGAGATTGGAAAGTTAAAGATAGAGATGTAGTGTGAAAACTTAAGCACAGGTAATAGAATTTAAGAATTTGTAGCAAAGTAGTGATTTGGCTTAGTTGATTTTTGACATTTACCAGCTAAGTTGCTTTTACTTCATCTAACAGTGGCTTGTTTTTCAGAACAATAAACGACTTGAAGTTTTTGAATGCCACGGCCCTCGGGCTGTCAGCTGTCTTGCCACAGCTCAGGAAGGTGCCCGAAAGCTGCTTGTTGTTGGGTCTTATGACTGTACCATTAGTGTACGTGATGCACGGAATGGACTCCTCCTCAGAACTCTGGAGGGGCACAGCAAAACCATTCTTTGCATGAAGGCAAGTAGAGTGCCAGAGAAGAAGAGTTGGTTGTCTGGCACAAATAGAAGGATTTGAATGATATTTCCCTTGTTATCTAATGCCTTATTTAGAACACATCATCTTGAAAAGAACAAGGAAATTACAGTGCTTTTCTTTCTTTCTTTCTTTCTTTTTTTTTAAAAGATTTTATTTATTTATTCATGAGAGACAGAGGGAGAAGCAGGCTCCATACAGGGAGCCTGACATGGGACTCGATCCCGGGTCTCCAGGATCAGGCTCTGGACTAACAGCGGCTCTAAACTGCTGAGCCACACAGGCTGGCCCTATAGTGCTTTTCTTTAGGCTTGAGTCACCAAGGGAAGTACTGTGGGTTTGTTTTTGTTTTTTTAAGATTTAATTTATTTATTAGAGAGTGCAAGCATGAGTGGGGGGTGGGGAGGGCAGAGAGAGAAGCAGACTTCCCACTGAGCAGGGAGCCCGGTGTGGGACTTGATCCCAAGACCCCAAGATCATGACCTGAGCAGAAGGCAGACACTTAACCAATTGAGCCACCCAGGAACCCTGGAATGTACTGTATTTTATTAACAGAGAAACCGGTATATTTTATTATAGAATATAGATTTAAAGTCCTTCTAGTCTATTTCACAATCATTCTGAAGAGGTAACATACCCAATAATACGTTGTCCTGGTGGTAGGACAGAAATTTTCACTTTAGAAAATTTGTCTGAGGAACTTACTATTTTATCCCTAGTTCATGCTCATCTCAAAGTAGGTTAGAAATTAGAAATCAACAATGTGCTTTGCAGGCTACAGAGAAAACTCTGAACCTTATATGGAATCTAACTCTGAACTATCTTCTTTAAGGTGGTGAATGACCTTGTGTTCAGTGGCTCCAGTGATCAGTCAGTCCATGCTCATAACATTCATGTAAGTTGTGATGTTATAAAGAAATCTTCAGTGGAAGCTTAAAGGATTCCTTAGATCTCTTGCAGTTTGAATAAGACCCTTTTTCCAGTGAAAAGCTTAATAATAATTCCTACTCACATAAGCTCTTAGAAGATAGTGAGCACTCTAGAAATTCTGACCTCATCAGAATTTTTAATGGGGGACAAATGCAAACTTTAGGTAAGGTTTAGTTTGTCTCATTTGAACTTGAGATACACTGAGCATCTGAGACTAAGGAAGTGGATATGTTACATAGTTTAAAATAGAACAAATAAAAACAGCTGAGATATTCTGCTCCAGTCATAGAGGCAGCTCTGTGAAGCTCAGTGCCTAGACTATAAACCTGGGGATAATGCAGCCTCAGGAACTTGTCCAGATGCAATGAAATGATAAAAGTAGAAATACTTCAAAACCTATATATATATAGAGAGTTGTGGGCCTTCGCTTTCTATGATACCAGGTTCTCTCCATCAGAATACATTTCATATATAATACACATATTGTAATAAATGCTTGTGTGAGTACTTCAGCTGTTAAAATTAGTTCAGTTATATTATGTGCAAATAGCTTCAGAGTTAAGGCTTTTGGAATAATGGAATCATAAATCTCAAAAGTCAAAAGGAATCTGGAAAGTCAGTCTAGTGACTTGTCTCTCTTCTGGTGCAGACTGGTGAGCTTGTGCGGATCTATAAAGGTCACAATCATGCAGTGACTGTGGTGAATATCCTAGGAAAAGTGATGGTGACTGCTTGCCTGGATAAATTTGTTCGTGTCTATGAATTACAGGTAGAATTTAGATCCACTGTTTTGCTTGAATGATTTGGGAAGGTCTGTTTGAGTTTGGTGTTGAATTTTTTTTTTTTTTAATATAGTAAGGCTGGGGTGGGGCCAAGAAATCTGCATTTTTCAAGCCCTTTAGACAATATGAAGCAGATGATCCATGGACTACACTTTCAGAAACATGGCTCTGTGATAAGTGGTCAGGTTCACAGAGGTCAATACCGAAATGGTTTCCAGATAGCAACTGTAGTCTCCAAAGCCTGTCTAGTTCTCCTTGTATGCAATTTCAGGTTTGAGACTTTGACACTACACAGAAATTAGTTTTCTCATTTCCAATTACCAGCTCCTCCCTTGAGGACTTTATTAGATTGTCATTAGATTATGTTTCTGTAAAAATGCCAGTGGTACTTCAGCATAATGTCTCAGGTATAGTTTTAAACCTGCCAGAGGCCTCCAGGGATTATGCTTATTAAAAACACATGTTATAAATAACCTGAATTTTCTTTTTATTCCCCTCCACCTAAGTCCCATGATCGACTGCAAGTTTATGGAGGACACAAAGACATGATTATGTGTATGACCATCCATAAAAGTATGGTGAGTGTTATTAGCCATGTCACATTAGTGCTTCTGAATATGTTTACTAAAAACTACAAACTGATAATAATGTTCCTGTTTATCACTTCCAAGGATGACATGTTTCTGATATGCCTCATTATTGAATGCTTTTCTGTCTTTTGGCATAGTATCGAGAAGTAACCCAGTGAGATTGTTGAATATTCTCTTTGCTATTAATAGCTAAAATAATTACAATAAAAATCTGATACTTTAATGGTTTTAAAGATAAAATAAGTTTAAGATGTTTCCCACCCAAAATTGAGTGGTGCTTTTTCCAGAGACATTATGATCTGAACAGAACATTAGAATAGAGTTAAGGAGATTTGGCCAGTATGATATAATAAAGCAGACCTAAAAGTAAAAGCTAATTCACTTAACCTTGCTGAGCCTCAATTTATTTTATTTTTATATTACGTGGTTGAATCAGTATGGATGTTTTTTAGACTCTCAGCAGTAGAACCCTTTGTTCCAGTGAAACAGAGATGGCTAATATGTAATTCGCAATGCAGCATACAGTGCTCAGTAGTCAAGTACACAAGATACAGTGTAGGTGGGTGCTTTTGAGTCCTGCTGCTTCTGCTCTCAGCCAGTGTCTCAGGAGTGACTCTCTGTGGAGCATAGCTTCAAAGTATCTACACTGGAAGATACTTACCGATTGTAGCATTGAGGGCTGGCTTTGGTTTAGGTTTAGGTTTTCTTACAGCAGGCACAAGGAGCTTTTGAGATGTATTTTGAGGATGTTAGTAGTTTTTTTGTGTGTTGTTTTGGTCTGATACAAGAAACCTCTTTTTCCAGATTTATACTGGCTGTTATGATGGCAGTATTCAAGCTGTGAGGCTGAATCTGATGCAGAATTACCGTTGCTGGGTAAGGAGTGAAACTGTTCTTATAACCAGACCTAGATGTTGCTTAACTCTAGGCTAATTTACAGATCTTCATTACCATCAATTAAGCATTTTTATATTTGAGCATCTACTTCGTGCCTCCCACTATAGGACGAGGAAGCTTATTTTTATTGTTTTAAAAGATTATTTATTTGAGAGAGAACATGAGCAGGAGAGGGAGAAAAAAATCTCAAGCAGACTCTACACTGAGCATGGAGCCAAATTGGGGCTTGATCTCATAACCCTGAGATCACGACCTGAGTTGAAACCAAAAGTCTGACACTTAACTGACTGCACTACCCAGGTGCCTCAAGAAGCTTATTTTTAAAAACTTTGTATAAAATGCTTTCATACTTTGTTCATGGGTAGTCTATTTTAAGATGAGATATGAGGTATGTTTACATAATCGTCTACTCAGAGGTTATCTCTATGGTGGTTTTTGTTTGTTTTATTATAAATCTGTCATACATACAAAAATATCAACAGTACAGAAGTACACTTGACCCTGGAACAGTGTAGGAGGTTAGGGACACCAAACCCTGTGCAGCCGAAAATCCACATAGAACAAGATTTTAACTCTCCAAAACCTTGCCTATTAATAGCCTACTGTTGAGCAGAAGCCTTACTGACAACATAAACAGTCAGTTAACATGTATTTTGTATATTTATTATTTATTATATGCTGTATCCTCACAATATAGTAACCTAGAGAAAAGAAAATGTTGCCAAAATCCAAGAAGGGGCTCCTGACTGGCTCAGTTGGTAGAACATGATCCCCAGGGTCATGAGTTCAAGTCCCATGATGGGCATAGAGATTATTTAAATAAGCAAGTAAAATAAAATCATTAGGAAATGAAAATACATGTACAGTACTATACTATGTTTATTGAGAAAAGTTCATGTATGAGTGGACCTGTGCATTTGAAACTATATTCAAGGGTCAACAGTATAGGAAATAAAAAGTGGAAGTTTATTTTGGGGACCTGCCCACTATCTTATATTCATTCATTGGGGAACATATTAATAGTTTGATTTTTGTCCTCCTTGGATTTTGAGGAACAGGCAAATAAAAAATTGTGTTCTTAAAGTTTTAAACTTCTGTTGGCTAGGGCTAAATTGCATGGTTTTTATTTTGAAGTGGGAGCTCCACACTTTTATACTCCTTATAGGCCTTAAGTTGTTTCACCAGTTTTAATACTAGTGGTGATCAAAGAAAAGTTTCTGGCCCCTGTACCCCGGTTCCCCTAACCTCTTGTTTTGCAGAAATGATGGAATGGAATAACACTCTCCGTTTTTAGATTTGATCTTAGACTTGTCCACAGCCTGGTTGCTTTGGAGCTTTTACACATTACTGTGTTTGCTTTTTGGTTTTTCTCAGTGTAGGACACAAAATACAGTACAACAGGATCCAAAATACAAATAGAGTTACAAATAGAGGGTTAATTTATCTAGAGAAAAGGGAGAAAATACCATCTGGTATTAAAGCTAGAGGGGATGGGATAGTGCTGACAGGAAAAACGCAAATTTGCATTGTTTTATAGAAATGAACCTGTTAGAATTTTAAGATTTTTATTTTATTTTATTTTTTTATTTTTTTAATTTTTATTTATTTATGATAGTCACACACACACAGAGAGAGAGAGAGAGAGAGGCAGAGACACAGGCAGAGGGAGAAGCAGGCTCCATGCACCGGGAGCCGGACGTGGGATTCGATCCCGGGTCTCCAGGATCGCGCCCTGGGCCAAAGTCAGGCGCTAAACCGTTGCGCCACCCAGGGATCCCAGAATTTTAAGATTTAAGACAAGCAAGCCTGGAGGGAAAAAACCAAGACCAAGAGTTTTTATGTTTCTGACTAATGAGTGAAATTGAGAATTGAGCCATGTTTTTGGTAAAGTAAAAATTTTAAAAAAGAGGGGCATCTAGGTAGCTCAATTGGTTAAGTATCCGACTCTTGGTTTTGGGTCGGGTCATGATCTCAGGGTCGTAAGATTTGAGTCTAATGTTGGGCTCTGTGCTTAGTGGGGAGTCTGCATGATATTCTTTCTCTCTCCTTTTCTGCCTCCCTGCACTAACTAAATTCTTTATATATATATATATTTTTTTTTTCTTTATATATATATATATATATATATATATATATACTTTCTTTATATATATATATATATATTTTATATATATATATATATATATATTTTTTTTAAAGACTTTATTCACGATAGATACAGAGAGAGAGGGAGAGAGAGGCAGAGACACAAGCAGAGGGATAAGCAGGCTTCATGCCAGGAGCCTGACGCAGGACTCGATCCTGGGACTCCAGGATCGCACCCTGGGCCAAAGGCAGGCACCAAACCACTGAGCCACCCAGGGATCCCCAATTTTTTTTTTTTAAAGATTTTATTTATTTATTCATGAGAGAGAGATAGAGAAGGCAGAGACACAGGCAGAGGGAGAAGCAGGCTCCATGCAGGGAGCCTGACATGGGACTCCATCCCGGGTCTCCAGAATCAGGCCCTGGGCTGAAGGTGGTACTAAACCGCTGAGCCACCCGGGCTGCCCATATAAATAAATTCTTTAAAAAAAAAAAGAAAGAAAGAAAAGAAAAAGAAACAAAATTTTTACTCCAGTGATAAAGATTCTGAAAAAAGTCAGACTTCTAAGGCAATGTAGTTTTCTTTGTCAGACATTTTTATTTTCAAGTTTCTGAGTCAGCAGTTCTCAGAATTGTGAAATACAGCCCTTTCAGTATTATAGAGAACTCTTAGTCCTTTTTTAAAAAAGATTTTATGTGGGATGCCTGGGTGGCTCAGTGGTTCAGTGTCTGCCTTTGGCTCAGGGTATGATCCCAGATTCCCGGGTTCAAGTCCCATGTCCAGCTCCTCTCATGGAGTCTGCTTCTCCTTTTCCTATGTCTCTGCATCTCTGTCTATGTTGTCTCTCATGAATAAATAAATAAAATTTTTTAAAAATAATAAAAAGATTTTATATATGTATGTATTTATTTATTTAGAGAGAAGCAGAGCAGGGGTAGAGAGAGACACACACACAATCTCAAGCAGACTCTGCTTCTGAGCACTGAGATTGATGTGAGTCTCAGTCTCACGGCCCTGAGATCAGGACCTGAGCCGAAATCAACAGTCAGATGCTTAACCCACTGAGCCACCCAGGAGCCCTGCCTTTTTAACAAATGGACTAAGGAACTTATTTTAAGATGGCAAGATAAAAAATAATGTGGTTTATTTATTTTTTAAAAAAAGATTTTTATTTATTTATTCATGAGAGACATAGACACAGGTAGAGGCAGAAGAAGGGTCTACACAGGGAGCCCAATGTGGGACTCAATCCCGGGTTCCTGAGATCACAACCTAAGCCAAAAGCAGACACCCAACCACTGAGCCACCCAGGCATCCTGATAAATGTGGTTTCAACTGAATTTTATAGTAACTTGTCTGTCAATAGTTGCTAACCTTTTTCTCTTAACAATGTAGCTATCTTAGTACTTTGCCTTCTCAACAGAGCACCATGTCAAGACTTTTCAGCCTTTTCAAGGCTCCTCAGAAAATTAGTAATTAATGTGGTTGCCTCTGGCTTTGTTCTGTTTCTAGCCAAGAATAAGGAATAAGGGGCTTACTTTTTGCTTCCTTAGTACTTACAGGATACAAGTAAAGAGTGTTCTAATTGCAATTGCATGTTTCCAGTACTCTTTTTAACTTACCCTTCATTGTCCTTCTACCCAGTGGCATGGTTGCTCTCTGATATTTGGCGTTGTAGATCATTTAAAACAACATTTGCTCACTGACCATACGAATCCAAACTTTCAAACTCTGAAATGCCGCTGGAAGAACTGTGACGCTTTCTTCACTGCTAGGAAAGGATCCAAACAGGTGTGTGAGTGGGACCTGAGGCCGCCCTGGGGTCATTCTACCGTTCAGAGCAGGCAGGCCTTTTTTGCCTTGTTAAAATGTTCAGAATTGCAATCAATTGGGAGAGTCTAGGGATTTTCCTTTTTATTATTATTCAGAGATTTGGGGAATAGCTTAATGAGGTTTCAGATGATGAATTAGGTAGTTTTTGAGAAAGAGCCTAATGAGAATGTTTTCAAATCTAGTAACTGAACCTACAGGTTTATTACAATGCTCCTGTGTAAGATAAGAACTCATCTTTAAGTGTATAGTTTTATATGAGTTAGCAAAGTGCTGGGTCCTGACTGCCTTCCATTATATAGATCTTAGAATGTGCCCTGAAGCTCCCCTTGGCTTTGCCTTTCTCTTAACTACCAACTTTTCTCTCATGGGCCCTTTTCCCTTTATTCCTAGGATGCTGCGGGACACATTGAACGACATGCTGAGGATGACAGCAAAATTGATTCATGAAGTTTTCTGCCTCCCACGTTGGGAAGTTATCACTTGAACTAATTTTACATCGGCCCCTCACAGAGGCCACAGTCCTCCCCTCCCCGAGAAGCAGGGAAGGGGAAAGTGGTTACTAGCCAGGCTTACCACTCACATAAGTCTGGGCAGCTCTATGGGATGATAAAGACACTTTAAGTTATTACTGGAGGTCTGTCAGATTTAAACAGATTTTAAGGAACCATACTTCTCTGGAACAGCATGGAATATAGTAATCTATGCTACTAGTATTCTCCAGATGTTTATTAAAGATACAGATCTTAATTGGCTACCCAGTTTGACCCTAATCATATGTATTTTTTATTGATTTCAGTTTGCGATTTTTAGTTTATGTTCTTATGATGGTTTAAACCCATAGTCCGACTTTTAAGTACCAGTTTGTGCAAATGATAGATTTTTAGGATCACTTTTAATTTCTTTAGTTCTAATAACTGGGTATTTAAATTAGAAGCAGCTAGTTTCCTTTCTTAACAATTATGTGCAGCGTGTTTCACTATTCTCTTGCTTTGTAGATGGACAGAGGTGGCTTTAAATGCCAAAGGGACACACAGTGGATTTTTAACAGCTAAAGTGACTATTCTGCTGGTTATATTTTAGGAACTTGGCAAATCACATACGGACAAGTCCTCACAGCACTTCCTGTTGAACGTCTGTGCCAGTTTTGATAGGAGTGCTCAGTTCAGGGCAGTGCACAGACCTAACATCTACCTTGACTTGCTGCTGTTAGGCCCAGGCGATCACAGCTGCATGTGTCGTCAGGCTGTTCAAACTGGAGTGTGGCGTTTATCTCTTCCTTTCCAGGTTCTGACTCTCCAGGCCTGCTGCAGGTGTGGAACCTCTTAGTTTGCTCCATTGCCAATCCCTCCCCTCCCACTTGCCATCAAATACTTCCCCTAGGCTCCCAGGGTGCTTTCCACCCACCTGCAGCACCCAAGTTGGGGTAGTTAGGATAAAGTATCTGCACACAGTCTTTAGGGGCTCAAGCGGGCTTCTTAGAGATTGATTTCTGAAACAGAAGTCTTACCTTCAGCTCCCCTCTAGCTGACAAAGAAGAGTGGAGTATGATGAAGGTAAAGACTCAACTTGTCCATGGAGAGCAGCCAGATTAACAAAGCCTAGTGAGACTACTTTGTTTTTGGATTTTTCTGGACTCTAGAGAGAAGCTGTAGAAGTGTTGCTTTCCAGCCTTTTGTTTCTGGATTCTCAAAACTCTGAAAGATTCGTCAGAGAACTAGGAGAAGGGACAAGAGCCCTGTGCCACATTCAAGACTGGGGGATGTGATGTGTACGTTTTCTAGGATTGCATAGCATGCAGGTTTATCTCCACCCCTGTAGTGCACACACACCTACTCACAGGTCTTCACTCAGGCTCAGGGCTGGGGCTTTACCAGGGCTTCATGGATGGGTTTCAAGAGGGTATAAAGTTATATGCAAGACTAAGTATATGGGTCCCCCCCCCCCCCGCCGCCCCACCCAGGAAAGGCTCCAGTGATTCTTACTGGAGCCATAAACAAAGAGCTAATCTAGGAGCTACTACTAAATAATGAATAACCCCACAAACTATTTACTTCTATCCTTATGAACGGTAAAACTTTTTTTTTTACATTATTGATAGTTGCATATTTGAGAGAGAACAGAGAAGATTCTCTTGCATAAAATGTATTTGTGCTGTTTCTGTCTGAGATTAAGAAGTTTTCTTACCTCTCCTCCCCATTTCTTGTAAGGATGACCAGAAAAGTCAGGCTGTTGTGTGGGTTTGGGAAGGGTGACTTCCCAGGAAAGCCCATTGTAATTTATTACTAAACGTGGCTTTTTATTTGGGGCTATAGTGAAGCTGCATTTCTCTGTTGACTGGGCAGTGTACTAAGAAAGACTTGCATGCTCTGTTGCATAGGTGCCCTTCTGTCCTGCCTGAGGGCATTTCTGAAAAGATGAGAATGGTGGAGCCTTTGTACAGCAGGAAGGGGTTATGTGAGGTATTGGGCAATCGTGGGGAACCTTTGAAGGTATGAACAGATTGTTAGAATCACTAACAACCGATTCGAGTTTAATTTTGGTAGAATTGTGCACAGTGTATCTGCCTTTGTGTGTGCAGGTGTGCATGTTCCTTGTATGTGTGTATGCGCGTGGGCACCTATATTTGTAATACTTTTCCTCATTTCACAAACATTTTCTTTGAAGCCGTGGTAATAACGTCTTTGTTTTAAGAATGGTAAAATTCTTTTAACCCCAGGTTAGTGTGTTATCCTAAATGCACTGTTCAGCCCTTGATTTAGAAATAAAGGCACCATAAGCATCTTGGCTGCTTATGGTTGTTTTACTGCTTTTTAGAGCCTTGAAAGTTATGCAGAACTTTGGCTATGTTTTGTCTTTTACAATGTTTTAACTGATTTTGTCCCTCCATCTTCCTTTAGAGAAGAGTTATGGCTGAGGTTTTTGTGTTGGTGTGTATTTAGTACTTAATGAAGGGAGGAAAGTGTTACATGACCTGACAAAACCCAACTCATTTCTTATAAGGAGTTGGAAGCCATTTTTAGAATGTTATCCTTAATCACCTGTGCCTACTTCTAATGGCTAGAAGCCAAGAAAACCATAGTATTAGTCCTGTTGTGTGCATATGCTAGTGTTTGAATGGCAGTTTACAACAATGTATCAGTCACTTCAAGTTTTATCCTAAAGTTTTTAATCAGGTTCAGACTGTGTTTTGACACACACCTCTTTTGAGTTATAAAGCAGTTAAACACATAAGAGCAAAGAATGATCTTGACCTGATGTTACTTGAATTTGAGGGAACGCCATTGCTACTATACTCCTGCTTTTGTGGGGGAAAATATATTCCTGCCCTAGAAGTTAGCAGTCGAGTGTTTAGCTCCTGACCTACCTATAATTTATAGGCAATATCATTGCTCTTTAAGTGATGATTTGCCTAACAAAGGGGCTTTTTTGTTTTGGTTTTGGGGTAGATTATACAGTAGACAACTTTAGTGACTAGGTATGTGGATGATATGGTGGGAGTAGGTGTACAACACTTAGTGGAATGGTATGGTCTATTTTATGGAAGAAAATTCATTGGAAGGGAGATCAAAGTATATCATGAAGTAGGATTTAAACAACACATACCCTCTGGTTTATGCACATAGCCGCCATTTGTATTCGCTGACTTACAAATTTTGTTTCTGCTACCAAAAGGAGAGCTCCTAGACCTGTTATGGAGGCCATGCCTGCCATATTGGTAAAACTATGATTTCATCCCTACCCCAAATCATCACAATCTTTAGGATTTCAGAGAAACTGTCTAATGGATTAGGATAGAAGCTATGATTGTAGGTGACTTGGGCAATACTGAGTTCCATGTGCAAGTGGATGTGAAATCCTGGTGTAAACCAAACATTATACTTATTAGACAGTAACCTCTACCCTCACCTCCAGCTCCCAAGTATATGGCCCTGCTGGGTCATATGGCAACTGAAGTTTCCTAGATTCACTTTACATTCAAGGTCGTAGCCCAGTTGAATTGGTGGGGGAGGAAGTCAAGGAGGAAAGGCTATTGAAGATCCTTCTCCTGCTTGAGAGAAATATATGTCCTAGAGCTGCTCCAGTACCCTTGGTATATGAATTTTTTTTTATATATTGAATATGGATTAGAAGAATGAAATCAGATGACATTTGACTGCAAAAAATGTTTATAGCTTAGCCTTCTTACATTTTGGTATAAAGCTGTGAACTTCATAACTTTGTAAAAGCAAGATATAAAGCAAATACAAGAGGAAAATAAAGTACTTTTACTAATTGTTTACTTTTGCTACCTTATCTGCATATTAATAGCCAGTTCTTTTTTTTTCCATGTTGGTATAGACAGCAAGAAGGAAATTGGATGGAAAACATAAAACAGTTATAGATATACCACAGACCATGGTCCAGATAAGTTTGGCAAACAGCTACATTTAAGAATTTGTCCAAGGTCATAAAACAGGTCATGTAGTTAGTGGAGGACCTAGGATTAAAACTACATCTTTAGGATTCAAGATGGCTGTGTAGGAAGACCCTGAATTCCCCTCTTCCCACAGATAACAAATTTACAGCTATATAAGGAATAATTTTCGTCCAAAAAGAACTAGATTAACAGAACCTCCACAACAAAAGATAAGAGATGCATTGAGACAGGTGGGAGAGGCAGAGACTCAATCTTTCTCTGGACCCTCCAATGACCCACTAGCAGGAAGGATCCCAAAAATACAGAGCTTTTCCTCGAAGAGTGAAGGGACTGTGCCCCACTTCAGGCATCCAGACCCTTGTATCTGGCACCAGAAAGATAAGCTCCCAAAACACCTGGTTTTGAAAGTCAACAGGAATTAAGTCCAGGGGAACCATAGAACTTTTTTCTTAGAGAACAAAGAACTTTCTCTTAAAGGACTCACACACCCATGCACTCATCCTGAAATCCACTGCAAAAATAATTTGAAAAGTGCCTAGATTGTAACCAATGGAGAGACCCATTTGCTAATCCTAAAGTGGCTGCAGGCAAGAACCCACAGTGATTTTCTCTTGGATGGAAGCACTGGCTGATGCCATTTTTGCAATCTCATTTTGACTGTGGTAACAGAGCTGGTAGGCACCATGTTTGGTGCCCTCTCTCTAGCCTCCTAGTGCTGGTGAGCATGTTCCTTGTCCCACTGAACCTGTGTAAACAGTCGCACCATGACTGGGCCAAGTGAGTACATCACATCTGGGGCTAGGCATGTTCCATGCTCACCTTCTCTGTGCAGCAGCTATGCCACAACCAGATGGACTCAGTAGATATATACTGAGAACACTCCAAGCAGCAAAATACACATTCTTCTCAAGTATACATGGAATGTTAGCTAGGCAGTAAAACGAATTTCAATAAATTCAATATTGAAGTCATATCAAGCATCTTCAACTACAATTGTATGCAACTAGAAATCAGTTTTAGTAAGAAAACTGGAAAAACCACACAAATATGGAGATTAAACAACATTCCACTTAAAACTCAGTAAGTCATTGAAATCAAAGGAGATACAAAAAAAAAAAAAACCTAGAGACAAATGAGAACAGAAATAATCTCAAGTAGTCTAATGGTTATAGCTAAAATAACAACAAAAGGAAAAAACAGGTGCCTGTGTGTCTCAGTTGGTTAAGCATCCGACTCTAGATTTCAGCTCAGCTCATGATCTCAGGGTTGTGAGATTGAGCCCTGATTGGGCTCCGTGCTGGATGTGGATACTGCTTAAGATTCCCTCTCTCCCTTTCTCTACCTCCTTCCCCCCACTCATGCATGCTCTTTCTCTCTCAAAAAAAGAAAAAAAAGGAAGCCCAAAGTAAGTAGAAGAATGGAAACATATATAAAAAATAGAGACTACCAAGACAGTAGAAAGATAAATGACTAAGAGCTGCTTCTTTGATAAGATAAAACCGACAAACCTTTAGCTAGAGTTACCAAGAAAAAAGAACTCAAAATCAGATTTGAAAGAGGATACATTACAAGTGATAGCACAGAAATACAAAGAGACCACTATCAGAGACCACTATGAACAATTATACACCAACAAATTTGACAACCTGTAAAAGATGGATATATTCCTAGAAACGTGCTGAATCAATAGGAAATAGAAAAATCTGAACAGACTGATTGCTAGTAAGGAAACTGAATCGGTAATCAAGAACCTCTCAACAAACAAAAATCCAGGACGAGATAGCTTCACTGGTGAATTCTGAACATTCAAAGAAGAATTAATACCAATTTTTCTCATATTCTTCCAAAAAACAAAACAAAAACAGAAGAGGGAACATTCCCAAACTCATTTTATGAGGCCATCATTATCCTAATACCAAACCAGACAAGAATTACTAGAAAATTACAAGCCAATATACCTGATGATTATACATTCAAAAATCTTCAACAAAATATTAGCAAATCAAATGTGTTTATTAAAAAGGTTATAACCCTAAAAATAAAAAAATAAAAAGGTTATAACCCATAATCAAATGGGATTTATTCCAGTGATACAAGGATGGTTCAACACCTGTAAGTCCATATAATTCACATTAACAAAAAAGGATAAAAACATGATCATCTCAATAAATGGAGAAAAAGCCTTTGACATAATTCAACGGCCATTTATGGTAACTCAAAGGTGGTGGGTATAGAGGGAACATACCTCAACATAATAAAGGCCATATATGATAAGCCCACAGCTAACAACATACTGAGCAGGGAGGGTACAAGCTTTTTCTCTAAGATCAGGAACAAGACAAAGATGCCCACTCTCACCACTTATCAACATAGGAATTAGAAGTCCTAGCCAAAGCAATTAGGCAAGAAAACGATATAAAAGGCATCCAGATTGGAAAGGAAGAAGTAAAACTGCCACTATTTGCAGATAACATGATATATATATATAGAAAATCCTAAAGACCCCACAAGAAAACTTAGAATAAAAAGAATTCAGTAAATAAAGTTCAGGATATAAAATCAACATACAAAAAAATATATTACATTGCTAAACACTGATAATGAACTATCCAAAAGAAATCCATCCAAAAAACCCCATTTAAAATTACATCGTAAAGAATAAAGTGCCTAGGAATGAATTTAACCAAGGAGATAAAAGATGTATACACTGGAAACTACAAAACATTAATGAAAGAAACTGAAGACACAAATAAAAAGAGATTCAGTGCTCATGGATTGAAAGAATATTGTTACAATGCCGACATTACCCAAAGCAATCTACAGATTTCAATGCAATCCCTATCAAAACCCCAATGACCTATTTCACAGAAAAAAAACAATCCTAAAATTTTTATGGAACCACAAGAGAACCCCCAAACCCAAAGCAATCTTAACAAATAAGAGCCAGGCTGGTTACTACCTGGGTACAAACTATTCTACAAAGCTATAGGAATCAAAACATGGTCCTGGGGCACCTGGGTGGCTCAGTGGTTGAGCATCTGCCTTTGGCTCAGGTCATGATCCCAGGGTCCTAGGATCAAGTCCTGCATCAGGCTCCCATTGAGAACCTGCTTCTCCCTCTGCCTATGTCTCTGCCTCATTGTGTCTCTCATGAATAAATAAGTAAAATCTTTAAAACAAAACAATATGGTGGCACAAAAACAGGCACACAGATCAATGGAACAGAATGGAGAGTCTAAAAATAAACCCACACCTATATGGACAATTAATTTCTAACAAAGAAACTGAGAACATACAATAAGAAAGGACAGTCTCTTAAATACATGGTGTTGGGAAAACTGATCAGCCACATGCAAAAGAATGAAACTAGACACTATCTTTTACCATACACCAATATTAACTCAAAATGGATTAAAGACTTGAATGTGAGACCTGAAATCATAAAGTTCGTAGAAGAAAATGTAGGTGGTAAGCTCCATGACATCATTAGCATTAGTTTGTTTTTAACATTTTATTAATTTTTTCATGAGAGACACAGGCAGAGGGAGAAACAGGCTCCATGCAGGGAGCCCGAAGTGGGACTCGGTCCGGGGAGGATCAGGATCATGCCCTGGGCCGAAGGCAGGCACCAAACCGCTGAGCCACCCTGGGATCCCCTGTTTTGTTTTGTTTTGATGATTTTTATTCAACAGAGCACAAGCAGGGGGAACAGCAAGGAAAGGGAGAAGCAGGCTTCCCAACAAGCAGGGAGCCTAGCCTGATGTGGAGCTTGATCCCAGGACTCTGGGATCATGACCTGAACCAAAGCAGATCTTAACCAACTGAGCCACTCAGGCACCTCTTAGCATAGTTTTTGTGATCAGATTCCAAAGGCAACAGAAACAAAAGCAAAAATAAACAGGTGGGGCTAGATAAGCTAAAAGGTTTCTGCACAGTAAAGGAAACCATTGTTAAAATGAAAAGGCCACCTACTACCTGGGAGAACATAATTGGAAATAATACATCTGATAAGGGGTTCATATATAAAATATATGAAGAACTCACACAACTCAACAACAACAACAAAACCATTTAAAAATGGAGAGAAATAGATATTTCTCCAAAGAAGACATTCAGATGGCCAAAAGGTACATGAAGATACTCAACGTCATTAATTATTAGGGAAATGTAAATGAAAACCACAGTGAGTTATCATCTCACATCTGTCAGAATGGCTATTATCAAAAAGATAAGTAACAAGTGTTGATGAGGAAGTGGAGGAAAGGGAACCCATGGACACTGTTGGTAGATTATAAAAGTTGGTGCAGCCACTATGGAGAACAGTATGGAGATTGCTCAAAAAATTAAGAGACCATGTGATCCAGCTATTGAACTACAGAGTATTTATTTGAAGAATACCAAAACACTAATTTGAAAAGATATATATACCCCTATGTTCACTGCAGCATTATTTACAATAACCAAAATACGGGAACAACCTAGATGTCCATCAGTGGATGCGTGAATAAAGAAGCTATAGCATATGTGTATGGCATACTACTGAACCATAAAAACATAACGAAATCTTGCTATTGGCAATAGCAAAGCTGGACTTTGAGAGTATTAAGCTAAATGAAGTAAGTCAGAGGAAAAAGACACAAATACTGTATGGTTTTGCTCATATGTGCAATCTAAAAAAAAAAAAAAGATACAGAAAACAGATCAGTGTTTGTTTACCAGAGAGGAAGGGGTTTGGGGTTGGTGGGGGAGTGAGGTGGGTGATAGGCATGAAAGGGGGTCCATGGTAGGGTGATGGATAGTAAGTAGACTTTTGGGTGATCACTTTATAGTGTATACAGATGTCAGATTAGTGTTACAGTTCTGATACTCCTAAAAAACAAACTACAGAACATCTCTGTTCTATTACACTCAGGTAACTGGCCCCTCCGGGGTGACTCATTTATTCTTTATATTCTATACACCAACAACTATTTCCCTTCCTTTCCTTGTTGATCTTGGGAGAGTATTGGAGTGATTCCTAAGTTCAGGAAATAGCAATAGGCATGATTAACACGGGGTCCAGGTTTTGTTTGTGCATGTATATGTGTCTTCCATTGTATTCTGAAACTCAGGCTCTCTGCATGGCAGTTGAGTATAAGATTGGAAGCTACTCAGTCCTGCTCTGGTTGATATCTAAATGGGAGAAAACAAAACACAACTGAACCAGCCATACACATGCCTTTATTTAGATCAACTCTTTTTCAGAATGCAGCCAAACTTATGAGTCAGACAGCCCAAAGTATCCAGCCCTCTTCCACTGAGCTAGTTTATCCCGGAGCAGGCCCATCCTGAAACAATGAGACAGAACCAAGTGCTAGTTTGGTCACTGTCCCTGGGTGGGAGAACACGAAGGTGATGTAGGACTCCAGCACAGGAAGTGCTGAGTGCCATTGGCAAATGCCTCTGTGAACAGCCTAGAGCAAGCTAAGGAGAGCTGAGGCCACTCAGATTCTGAGCAGACCTCTCAGCTGCACTACAACTAGCTGGGCAGACAGACAGACACTTGCCTCCGTGTGGCAAAGGGACAAAACTGTTCTCCCTCATTCCTTAACTGAAGGGTCAGTGTGGGTGTGACAGGTGGACAGATGCCCTGAGGCCAAGTGGGGAGTGAAGTAGAGGAGGAACAAGACCGATGAGACGATGAGACGCCTGGAGGCTGGCTGGGGCTGGGGGGGTGGGGGCCGGTGGCAGTGCAGCTACTATGTCCTTTGAGGTAATTGGCTCTAGCTATATTGGATGAAATTGAAATCCTGAGTGATCTGTATGGCCTTGGATGAGGCCAGCTTGGTTCAGGCATACATGGTGAGCTGCAGCCACTGAAAGAGGAAGTCCCGAGATCAGAATGCAACCAAGAAAAGAGAGCCCAACCCGAAGGGTCTGATGGGGTAGAGGTAAAGGCACAGCCCCAGCATGCCAGACACTGTGAAGGCTTTCTAAGAAGCAGTAGGTTAGGGCATGTTTCCCCAATTTCTACTAGGAAGTGTGTTTTCCAGCATAAAAGCTTCTTAGGATCTGAGTCCCCTTTGGAGCCTTCCCCCGGTACACAGTCCTTATGAGCCACATTCCCTGCTGAGCGTGTCTATGTTCCTTTCCTCTCCATCCTTCCACCAGCATTTGGAAGTGAGGAGCACACAGTGCCTCCAGTCTGCCTCATTGACTCCTCCGCCCTGAATGTTAAGGTACAGAGTGAATATACTGCTTCTATTAGGCTTTACCTCTAGAACGTTGAGCTTGATGATACCGTCTCCATCCTTGTCAAAGGCATTAAAAGCTCCTGTGTGGAAGAACGTACAGGCCAGAGGCCAGTTACAGGCTCACTTCCCCTCCAGTATCGGAACTCGTCTCTAAAGGGCCGTGTGCGAAGTGTGGTCCTTCAGCGCAAAAATGTGCCAGGCAGAGTCTCGACAAGCACCCTCCCTTTACCAGCCCATTCCAAGCTCAAAGGGCCTTTGTCTTTGCTTAGCTTGGATAGGGTAGACTGGGAGATAGGCTGAAATTTGTACCGCTGAGGCTGCCAGGCCTCAGAGCATGGAAGGGTAGCCCCCCACCCCCGCTTACTGAACATGCCCTCCAGCCTGACGAAGCAGCAGATGAAGCTGTCGAAGTCGATGTTCATGTGCTTGTCTGCATACCGCATGGTAATGATGTCATAGAGCTGGCTGTTGAGGTGGAACCCTGTGGAGGGCAACATGGGGGAGGAGGAAGTACTGAGTCCTTAGGCCTGCATTCTATTTTTTTTAAGATTTTATTTATTTATGAGAGACACAGAGAGAGAGGCAGAGACACAGGCAGAGGGAGAAGCAGCCTCCCTGCAGGGAGCCCGATGCAGGACTCGATCCCAGGACCTGGGGATCATGCCTCCTGAACCAAAGGCAGGTGCTCAACCACTGAGCCACCCAGGCATCCCAGGCCTGCATTCTATTTTCCTGCTTCTCAGCCACTCTGTGGCCTGGGGGGAAAGGAGAAACACGCTCTCCTTCCTTTGTCTCCCCACCCTCCAGTTGCTGCTTCCACCAGCCCTTGTCCATGTCCCCACCACCCACTTTCTTCCCCAGCACCTGCGTCATTGACTGCATTT
Organism: Nyctereutes procyonoides; assembly: GCF_905146905.1. Classification (NCBI taxonomy): domain Eukaryota; kingdom Metazoa; phylum Chordata; class Mammalia; order Carnivora; family Canidae; genus Nyctereutes; species Nyctereutes procyonoides. The sequence goes on along the minus strand of NW_026575031.1, from coordinate 8,968,677 downwards.
CGCATCTCATAGCTGTTGATGGTACCAGATTGGTCTGTGTCATAGTGTTTGAAAATTTTCTGGCAATAAAAAAATTTGAGGACAGAGGTCATGCAGTAAATCCCTGAACTAAGTCTCCCCTGCCGCCCCCTTCACTCCCATGTTTCATTCTCTTCTCACCTGCCAGGCTTTAATCTTCTTCCAGAGGTGATGAAACTCTTGCAAGTTCAGCCTCCCAGAGCCATCTGTCTGGAGGAAGGAGGTCAGGGCTACAGGGCACGCATAGTGAAATCCCCCTGGACTAGGAGGAGGGGGTTCTAGGCGACTACAGGGAAGGTCACCACACAGGAAGGCTCTGCCCCAGACAGCCTCCCCAACCACCCTGTCCTGATATTTAACTCTCCCCTCCACACCTCCACAAAGTTTGTGTCTGCTCTAAAACCCAAGGAGCCTGTCTCCTAAGGACTATTTTGGCTTGGGCAGGGCCCTAAGCAGAATCCTAGGCCAGAGGTGAGGGCAGAGGTTAGGGGCTGGTTACAACCCAATGTCCTGCCCAACTAGGCCTTCTCCAAAAGCCCCCTTCAGACCAGTGGCTTAGGACCTCAAGTCCTCCCTTAGGCACAAATTTGGGCCCCTCTTTCTGACTGGGCACCCCTCATTGCCTTGGCCCCCATGGGCTGCACAGAGATGGATGACAGAAAAACATGGTGGGGAAGGGTGGCGGGAAGGATACATCCATGAGAGCAATCATGCTACGGCAGGACTCCAGCGTGAACCCTTGTGTCTTCAGGTCCTTATCTGGGAGGTATGGAGAAGAGTGAGGAGCTTCCTTCAGATAATTGGACACCCACTCATGCCTGCCCATCCTCCACATACAGTTTGAGCCACTTACATTTATTCACAACCATGTTAAGGATATTCTTGAGCTCGTCTGCACAGACCTCCATATCCTGAGGTGGAAAGGAATAGAGAATAACAGTTCAAGAAGGCAGCACCCAATGGAGCAGAGGGGTTGCAAAACGAATCCCAACTGTCCATGTTGGTAAAGTCTCTGTCATTGCTATTCCGTCATGGGAAGCCGGGGCTTTTCCAAGGGAGACACAGTGCCCTCAGTGTCCAGACTGCAGTGGGCAGCTCAGAGCAAAGAGACCTCTGAGCCCCCCAAGTGGATGTTGGTCTACAACCCAAGGCCCTGATTGGGGGATTCCCGAGCTACACATCCATATCGGCTGCTTCCACCTAAAGCTAAATGACCCCTACTGAACAATAATAAAAATAACTGGTCATTTGAGCAGTTAATCAAGGAGAGGAGTCAGGGTTGGCGGTACTCACGTCGCCTGCTATCTGCCTAAAAATGTTCCGGAATTGCAGCTGCTCCTCACTCTCTTGGTCAGTATTGCCAGGCCGTGGCTGTGGAAGCACAAAAGAAAACTGGTTCACAGCAATCAGGGAGATGGGCAGACCCCATCCTTCAGGGCCGAAGGAGCCAAAGGGCCTAAAACAGCCCTAGGTGGCAGCAGGAGCTAGGGGCAGGACAAAAGCTTTTCTTTCTTAGTTGAGCCCAGTGAGCCAGAGTGAGAGCCTTCTGGACCGCAGTGACCCCCAGTGACATCCTAGCCAGAGGAGTTACATTAGCCATGCAGACATGGAGACAGCCCCCTTGGCCCTTTCCCCCACCCCCACCAGCTAGAGCCTTCCCCACTGTTTCGAATGTGACCTCCTCAATCAAATGAGTCCCAGAAGGACAAAGGGGACCAGACCATTCTGATTGCTCCACCCACCCCTGTCAAAAAGGCTAAGTCCTCAGATGACCCCCACTCCACTGCACGGACCCTCCAGCATAGAGAAGGTGGCCCTCGATTTGTCTGTGGACTCTAGTCCCTTAGCCTCACCTTCACTAAGCTTTATATGACCTCCTCTGCTCACTTCAATATAATACCCTTCTCTGGGCTCCGCAGGACTCCATTTCTGACGTCCACCCCCCTTTCAGCTACTATCCTTTATCCTCTCATTGGCAAGAGCTCAAGGAGACCAAGAAATAGGAGTTGTTCTGTCTTGGGCTCTCTTAAGCTGATTGTGTCTCAGGCTTTGCCTCCCTTTTCCTTGACTGTCGTGGCTGGGGGCTCCAGCAGGCAGGTTCAGCCTGTCCTTCCCAGGCCTAGGACTGGCTTGGGGTGGCTGCCAACTCCTAAGACACTCACCCAAGCAGCATTCCAAATTTTAGGAGAACTTGATGAGAAGAAAGGTCAGTGGGATAAATCCAAACCTCCAGATGTTAAAGGGATACCCCCACCCTACAACCCCTCTAATCCAGAGGATCCCAGGTGTGTGCTAGCCCCCCATTCATGCCACATGCTCAAAAACCTGTGGGGATTTCTCTGGCTTATCAGGGCTTGTTTTGTCTTTGCCCTCCTCTGATTCCTGGTCCACACCCAGTTCCTTGTTGCTGTTTGCTCTGTCCGAAACGAAGATGATGGGCTGGAGAGAAGAGGGAAGTGGGGAAGGAGTAAGAAGGAAGCAGGGATTACAGGCTGAGTGGGCACATGGAGGCAGCCTCTCTCCTGGAGTGGTTTAGTCCAGCGAAGAGGAAGAGAGCAGAGTTAGGAGCTCCTAAACCTCAGGCCGAGCTCTGTCCCTGCCACTAACACGCTGTCTGTGACTTAAGGAAAGACGCTAAGTCTCTCTGAACCTCAGTTCCTTATCTCCTGATGGTAAAAGTTCTGAGGGTTAAACAAGGCAGTTAGCACATGCGAAAATGCTAAGACTGTTAAAAGCAGTTTTCAAATATATTGTAGGCTTTTTTTTTTCAAATGGAAACACTTCAGATTAAATTTTCCCAGAAGCCCGATGTATATGAAGTCACTGAAAACAAGCTTCTCTGCTCAATGAAGAGGATAGAGCTTTTTTTTCCTCGGCACAGCTGTGTCACCCAAAGCAGCTGGGGAGGTACCTCCGAGGAAGCTCTATGACTCTGCAGAGGATGGGGTGAAACTGGGACTCTGTTTAGTCGCATGGTCAGTGGGTGAGAGATCAGAACCCCAGGCTGCAGGTCCAGCCTTGCCCTCACATACAAGAAATATCTTCTCTGGCCTCAGGTTACTCATCCATTTATGTGGATGATAAAACCTGCTTAACCTTTCCATAGGGCTCTTGGTGGGGTGGGGGGAGAGGGGGACCCATGAGATGCTGAATATATAACCATACTGCAAAAACATTCTAGATGCTGCACCAATATAAGGGATATTTTCAAGACATGCTCATGCAAGTAAAGAGGACACAAAAAAGAGTAGAGAGCAGCAGCCATGCTATGCCGATTGGAGCTGGAGCCATACACCCCACAGGGAAAGCCCAAGAGGCTAAGCTGTTGAGGCTTGTGGCTGCAGTGCAGAAAGCAATGGGGCAGTCAGGGTCTCTCAAGGCAGAAAAGCAACTCGACCAGTTTCTGAATCCCCGTCTGCCTGTCCGTGCTATTCATCTAGCTAAGCACAAACGAGTAGACCTATGGCAATAAGCTCCTAGAACTTCGGTTCCTGGCAGGCCCCAAAGGTCCTGGCTTGCTCTGCCTTTCAAGCAAAGGGTCTTGCTCAAGCAGCTGATGCTTGTGGAGATCCTACAGCAAGTGTGGGTCACAGGTGGAGGGAGAATGTATGCCTGTGAACATGGTGTGGCCATGGGTCACCCCTGCCAAGGTACACATCTCCAGGCCCACATGTGGGTCTGGATAACACAGGCTTGGAGTTAAAGGAGTCTGAACAAGACTGGTGAGGGCAAGATACACGGGTTTAGAGCAGTTTCCCCACTCCTTATCTGTGTGTCCTTCGGCAAGTCTCTTCACTTCCCTGAATATTTGTAAAATATCTATAGAAGGGGAATAATAATAGCACCTACCTTGTAGATACTATTGTAACAGAAAACAATGTATGACTTACCCCTAGCACAGTGCCTAATATGTGGTAGGTGCTTGATTGATGTGATCGATGTCAGCTCTTATCTGCACCAGCATCAATACTTAGAGGACCTCTATGTTGGATCCTTCCAGAAACCACCTTAAATACTAACACCAAACCTTGTCTGATGGCCTATGGCTGCTATCTCATGGGCTTGGGGATGCCCAAAGTAGTCCTTTCTGGATGGCACTCTGAGTGGTCAAACCAAAATTCATCATTGTAGACCCTGGTGACCCCAGGAAAGTTATGGGGTAAATGGAGCAAGGATGTAGGAAGGAGTACGGATTGCTCAACAACTGTAATCTTGAATTCTAAAACCATACAAAGGGAACAGTGCCCCTGGTCCCAGATGAAAGCTTTGCTCTGTGGCCTCTGAGATGCTCTTAGCACACATGGTCACTTTGAGCAATAGTGTCCTTATAGCACAGTGGTTATAACCAGGACACTTAGGAGGAGATCTTAGAGGCCCTGGTGAATCAGTAGATCATGGCAACCTCCCATGACCCCAAGAAGGGAAGTTGTCCAGGTAGTTCTCATTCCCTCATTAAACCAGTCAAGTTGGTGAGCCCCCCCCCCCAGGGGTATGGGGGTATGATCTCCTCCCTTTTCCCCAGTGCTACCTGGACACAGCATGCAGAGTCTATCGGGTCCCATGGCTTGGAGGAGCCGGTGTTTGGAATGAATGGTCACTTGTCTAGAAGGGGATTTGGAACAGACTTTATCTAGAACAAGAGCCCTGGCAGTGACTTAGCCTCTCTGGGTATCCTTTTCCACCCCAACACCAGCAAGCTAAGAAAAACAGAGGAGTGGGGAGCGGGCAAGGAAAAGAGAAGCGGGGGGAGGAGCAGTCCTGTCTACAGAACAGGCAGCTGGCATCTCAAGACCCTCTCCATGGAAACCCTCACACACCTATCTCACCATGCCCTGAGAAACAACCAGTTGCCACTCCCCCCCAAGAATCAAGCCTTGTTTAGCAGAGCCAAAACCGCTCTGCGAAAGAAGGGGTGCTCCTTCTGGATTTTGCAAGAGGCCCATTTTCACTGGTTGGCCATCCTCTCCCTCCTTCGTTGGAGAGGTGGGTTTGGTGGTTCAGAGCAGATTCTGGGGCCAGACTGCCTGGCTCCAAGTGTTGGCTCTGCCAATTACTGGCTCTGTGGCCTTGGGGAAGTGAGTTAATCTGTACCTTTTCTTCTTCTGAAAGTGGGGGTAATAAAAGTACCAATCTCACAGGGTTGTCGTGAGGATTGAGTATATCCATGGAAAGCACCTGGAAGAGTGCCTGGTACATAGCCTTCACTTGGCCAGGGTTAGCCAACATTGATCCACACCCATAGCTGCAATGGGGGTCCGGAAGGTGGGGGAGGATGGGGGGCAGTGAGGGAAGAGGCAAGTGTGGTACACATGCTGTCACACACACACACATACACACACATGCACAAACACACTCTGCTGTCTACCCACTCACCCGGTTACACCCACCTTGGCTTTTTTCTTTTTCTGCATAAGGAAAGGAAACAATAAATGCAGAATAAGTGAAAATCAAGTTTTCAGAAAACTCAGTGGCTTTTGGCTTCCTGTGACTTGGTTTAGTTCTGGGGTCCAGAAATCTGGGCCACATAGAGCCAAAAGTAGTCTGGAGGGTGAAGAGAGGTGAGAATTCTCTAGGTCTGGAGACCGGCGGCTGCTCTGGTGGCTGCTCTGTTTTTACACTCATATCCTGGACACAGTCAAGGAAAGGGACCTTCTGGCTCATGTTTTGTATTTTTAAATGAACTTAGTTACTAAAACACAAAAAAAGTGGCTTGTCTAAACTGGCCTGAAAATGATTTTTGTCTGACCTACAGAGTTTTGGGTTTTATTTGTGTGTGTGTGTGTGTGTGTGTGTGTGTGTGTGTGTGTGTGTGTGTTCCTTTTTAAAGCAAATATTTAACATAGGTAGAGACTTAATATGGAAATCTAGGTTTAGGGATTTAAAAAATAAAACTAGAAGGTCTGTCAGGCTGCATGGGCCTGCGACCCCCTGTGGCAAAAATCGGGGGAGCTGAGAGCAGCTGTCGCCTGTGCCCTCCAGATACCACAGTCACCACCACTCCAGTATAGTCCATCTTATACTGAAGTGAAGTGTCAGTTGAGAATGGCAGGCAAATATGCCCGTGTAGGGCATCAAAACCCCTGCACCTGCCTGCCCTATTTAGGTGGCACACCAGCTCCCATAAGCTTCTGAATTTGAAATTTCTGATAAATATACTACCCTGATGACTAATGTTTAAAAGATAAGAACAGGGCTGCCTGGGTGGCTCAGTGAGTTAAGCATCTGCCTTTGGCTCGGGTCATGATCTCAGGGTCCTGGGATCAAGCCCCACTCTCCGGTTCCAAGTTCAGCAGACCATCTGCTTGTCCCTCTTTCCTCTCCATCTGCCCCTCCCCCTGCTTGTGCTCTCTCAAATAAAATCTTTAAAAAACATAAAATAAAAGATAAGAATAAAACTAAATGCACTTAATACCAAAACCAATGTCCTGTGATAATTCAGAAAGCACTTGGTCAAGGTCAGGATTAGAACCTGTGAGTGTGACTATCCAGAAGACAGTTCGATGGGGCATTTGCTATCCTCTTATTGGCCCAAGTCACGCGGAGCACAAAGAACTGCTTACAAATCAGAGCTCAAAGGCCCAAGGCAGTCACAAGCCTCCTCAATATAAAGACACACCGCATATGCCAACTCTGTGCTTGTAACTCTGGATCCACATACATGGGAACAGGTCTCAGCATGGCGATTGGGGAAAGAGCCCAAGTCTGGGCTCCAAGAATCTGGATGTCAGTTCCAGCCCTGCCACTTATGAGCTCTGTGAACTCAAGGGAGCCACTTAATCCACCTGAGCCTCTACTTCCTTGCTTGAATGTCACGGGCAATAATAACTTTATTACATCACAGAAAACCTTGCAAGGATCAGGTGAGGTAAGGCATGTGAGAAGTACCTTGTATGATATAAAGCACATAAATAATGGCCACCATTTGAGAGTCCATGTCGTGCCAGTAACTTCACATACATGATCTCATTGATTCAAACTTCACAAAAGCCTGGCAAGGCCCATAATATTATCCCCATTTTACACAGTAGGAAACCGAGGGGTTATGCGACTTGTCCAAATCACCCAGCTGGTAGGTGGAGGAGGGAGGTTTTGACACTGACTCCAGAGCTGGTGTGTATTTTCCATAGCTGAGCCTGGCCCTCATAATCCAAGTTTCTTTTGCTGTCCCCTCCCCTCTAGCTGTTCAAATAGCTTCTCCCCTCTGTGCTTCCTTGCCCCTGGACTATGTGGCCCCAGTGCCAGGAGGCCTGTTATTCCAGTCCTGACGAACAGAGATTGCAGGAACGTGGAAGTCTGCTCATCCCAGAGCAGTCACCTTATACCCACTCTCCCCTCCACCACCCTTCCGTCCCCTGCCTAGATCAGGGAAGGTGACCCCTGGACCTTTTCACATAGAACCAAACCACTCACCACTGGCCGATCCACAGAGATTGTATTTTCAACTTCCCTGTGAGAAACACAAACATGAGGGGGGTGGGTCTCAGTGTCACAGAGCGGATCTGCTCAGGTCATACAGCTTCTCAGAACTGAGTCCAGACGGAGCTCAAAGGAACCCCCCAGGAACTAATATCTCCTACCACAGAACCCGCCCATGTGGGCAGCATCCCCAGCAGCCAAGGACACACACATGGGTTCTTGGTGGCTTTGCCCAGAGCTCCCCAAAGTCAGACCCATGCACCTTGTGTTTCTTTCAGGGGCAGAGTTCAGAGTAGTTGGGTTTATGAACTCATCTACAGTAACCAAAAATGCAGAATATGGCCTTGCTGGCTTCCCTGGCCACATTACCTAAAAGTTCTATCACCCCCCAATGCTTCCTATCCCTGTTCCCTATTTTCTTTCTTCCTTTCTTCTTATCACTTATCACCCTCTAACATACATATGTGTATTTTTCCTCCATGTATCCTTGTCTCATGCCAGAATGATAAGCTCCATGAGGGCAGGGATTTCTGTTTATTTCACTGCCCTGTCCTCAGTGCCTAGAAGAAGAGCACCTGGAATATAGTAGGTGCTCAATAAATATCTGTGGGATGACAGACTGTCTAAATGAATGAAGGAGATGTGGCCAGTGGCTCAGGAGCAGAGGAAGAGGGGCAGCTGGTCAGCATATCCTAGGACTCCTAGAGGGGACTGGTCCAGCTACCTCATGCCTCCAATCTCTGGGATGAGCCGCAAGGGCTTTTAGGGACAAGTGGGGAAAGTGGGGCTGACTCACTCAGAGAGGTTCCTCTTTTCAGAGAAGACCCGGAGGATGAATTCTCCCTCCTGATGGGGCTCATAGGTGGAGGGCACAATGACATACTCGCTGGGAGGCAGGCGGAAGCGCTCAGACACCTCTCGCATGTTGATGTAGGTTTTGCTCCTGGCCTTGGAGGCGTTGTACAGGAAGAAGTCCTTCTGCAGATGCTGCTTGTTTCCATGCATCTGAGGGAGAGAAGGGCCGAGGGACTGAGCTCCCTGACAAGGATGTCCCGTCCTGCTCACAGCACCCCCTCCAGGGGTCTCCTCCCGAATCCCTGGCCACCCAGTTCACAGTCGTGACCTACCTACTTCCGAGTCCCAAGGCCTCAAATAGCTCAATATCCCTGGAGCTCCCGACCCCATTTCCTCCTCCTTTTCTGTTGTGATTCAAAAGTGAAGGTCAAGTCTATCATTCCCCCACTTACCAGAACTGCTGCTGGTCAGCTCCAAATCACCTCCAGGTTGGGGAAGAACCCCAAGGAGGCAGGAGGGGCCTTGGCGGGAGTTTGAGGGAGGTGATTCCTCCAGTCACCCTCAGAATGTGTGTGTGAGTGTGTAAATTGTGAGTGCAAGAGCATATGAGTCTGAGTAAGTGTGTGAGCAGAAGTGAATAGGAATTCATGAGAGCATGTGTATGACCATCTCTGGTGGGAAGGAGGAAAGGGCACACTGGGACAGTGATAGTCGGGAGGTCATGCAGTACCCTGAGGTACTCTCTGGAGTTTGTGAGACAGGCAAGACTCCCTCCCCCATCATAATCCTGCCCTCAAACCCCACCAGGAAGCTTCCCGATGTGCCACTGATGGACACGGGACCCCTGGGCAATGCTGCACACACTGCTGGCCGCTGCCACTTCTATACCTCTTTGGGAACCTTAAAGAGAAACAGAAAACAAAGATGCTCAGATCCTGTGGATTTCACATCTGAACCAGGATGAAAAACTTGCAGGAAGGGAATGCTAGCAACTGTGGGGTGAATGCAGAAGTCTGATTTCCCATCTACCTATCTGGCCAGCCGCAGCCCCACTCCACCTCCCCCATCCTGGTTTTTTCCTACTTGTTACAAATATCTAAGAGATTCTGCCTCAAGTGGACCTGATACCAGGAATTCTGGGGGTCACTGAGTATTGGGGAGCCCTCCGAGACCCTCCCCGCTGAGGAATGTGGGTGTTTCTTGGGCTGACAACCGTTAGGAACTGCACACCTCGTAGATGGCAAAGCCAATGGTGAAGAGGTTGGCCCCCAGCTTGCGGTCCTTCCGCCGGTTCTTCTGCATCAGGGCCACCAGGAAGCTGCAGATCACCTCGGAGTCGTCAGGGTCGTCATCCTCCTCCAGGAGTTTCAGGCGGTACTGTGGGTTGGTCCAGAAAGTGTCTGTGCCCCCCAGGAAGGAAATGTACGTTCAGATCTGCCTCTCAGAGAAAGGGCAGGAAGAGAAATAAGACAGAGGCAGCCGATCTATCTCCTGCATCTAGGTGCTCAATAAATACAGAAGGAATGGGATGCCTGGGTGGCTCAGCGTTTAAGCTTCTGCCTTCAGCTCAGGGCGTGATCTCGGGATCCAGGATCGAGTCCCACATCAGGCTCCCAGTGAGGAGCCTGCTTCTCCCTCTGCCTGTTTCTGTGTCTCTCATGAATAAATAAAGAAAACTTAAAAAAAATATACAGAAGGAATGATTCAGGCCTTTGTCAAATTATGTGGGGGGAGCAGGACATAGCCTATACCTTTATACAGACGGAGCCTCACTGCGAGCTGGATGGCTCCTCCTCTCTCTCTGACCTGGGATTCTCATTCTCTGCCCTTGAAATATTGCTGGTGCCTGGGATTTGCTCTTAGGCCTCTCTCACACCCCACTACTCTGCCCCCCGAGGCTGTCTTATCCACTTTTTAACCATTCCTGCACACTGATGATGCCTGAGATAAAGATCCCAGCCCTCATTTTCATTTGACTCCCTCCCTCCCTCCTTCTCTTCCTCTCTCCCTTTTTTCCTTCCTTCCTTCCTTCCTTCCTTCCTTCCTTCCTTCCTTCCTTCCTTCCTTCCTTCCTTCCTTCCTTCTTCTCTTCTTTCCATCCTCTCTTCCACAAACATATACTGAGCTCTAATCATACAACCAAGTACCATTCTAATCTGTGCACCCAATTCTCTACGACACAACTTCACTTGGATATTCTACAGGTGCCTCAAACTTCCCATGTCCCAAACTCAACTCCCCTCCCCACAAGCCCATGACCAACTCCACTGAAAAACAACACACTGAGTTTTTCCTCCTGTGTCTTATATTGTGACATTGACCCCATCCACTCAGGCCCCCTCAAACTTGAAGTCATTCTTCAGGGACTTCACCCAATATTCTGTCACCTAAATCTGCCCCTTCCCTCCATCTCCGATGCTCGCAACTGGCTCTGGCTTTCATCCTCTCTGGCTCACACCCTTGCAGTCGCTGCTAACTGTTTCCAGTTCCATCCTCAGCACTATGGACACAGTATCATTCCGACACAGTGTCCTGCTTAAAAGTTTTCACCAGCCCCCTACTGCACACTCCTCAGCGTGGCATTTCCTTCTCGGTAAAATGGGGAGGGTTTCATACGATAAGATACACCTGGAACTTAGCACAGACTCAGTTCCACTCGGAACTTGCTCTGCTTGGACCCTCCCACACCCTGAACCTCTCCCACCTGGGAAGTTGCGGCAGCCTCCGGCAGAGCAGCCCCTCACCCAGCGGCCCTCGTTCACAGACACCGTCCACGACTGCAGCTTGTCGGACTCCAGGGCATCGGCTGTGAGGTTGCAGATCTCCAGCTTTGTGAAATGGTAGATGAAGTCGTCGTAGGACATCCTGAGATGGAAGAGATAGACCCATGTGGGAGGATGGGAAAGGTAAGACTCTTGGTCAAGCGGAGCGCGATCGGACAGTTCAGGAGAACTTGTGCCTGGCCCCAGAGATGACCTTGTCTCTCCTCTTTAGGGTGAACACTGACAGTTCTTATGTCTCCACACCTAAACTACCATCTCTTCCAGTAATGACTCAAACTTCTGCATCCTTGATGGGAGAGCTTGGCAGAAATTCAATTCTCCGGTGGTACCATGTCCCTCCACATCAGGCCTAGGCACTGTGGTGGGCTCTTTCTGGAGAGACAGTTTAGGGGAGGACAGACAACTAAGTGAGCAATTTGAGGATGACAAGTCTCACTAATGAATCCCAGTCCTGGGCAAAACAAAGGGATCCTGAAGAAAGTCCCCTTTAAGCTGAGGCTCTAGGGCTGAGTAGAAATTATCTGTCAGAGTGAGGGTGGCATCAGGTGAGCAAGGTAGAGCTGGGTTCAGAAGACGGCTCTGCAAAGGCCAGGGAGCAAATGGCTGGAGCCACATATGCCACGGAGGGGCACAAGTGACACAGACGCCCCACCATGCTGGCCTGGTCCCAGGCTCAGTCATCTCTGTGACCTGGCTGGCTCCTCTCCATAACCCATCCTTCCTGGGCCTTGCGCTGGAGGAGGAGAACAGGGGCCAGATCTCCTGAGGGCTGGGGTCTGATGGCCTCTTTCCAGGGATTGAGGTTTGAGATTTCAGCTCCCCACCTCATCCCTTATGCTTTGGGGTCCTCCTGGGTCCTGAACTCACCAGAACTCTCCATCTTCAGTGACCTGGTGCTGCAGACGGGCCTTCTCAGCTTTGTCCACAAAGCTCCAGTCCTTCCAACTGGAGAGAAAATGGAGGAATTATGGAAGGAAGAAGGGGAGGCCTGATGTAGGTTGGGACAGGGGAAATATGAAAAAGTTGAAAGAGAAGCCCACCTCCAAGTTGTAGCAAGCACAAAGCATTGAAGTGGAAATCTGATTCGATCCCCTCAGTGTAAAACCCAAGAATGCCTTCCCACCATCCACAGGAGGAAGGCCTTAAGTGGGTTTGTAAGGGCTCAATCCTTCTCTGGCTGATCTTTTTTTTTTTTTTTAATATATCATTCCTCATACTTTAAAGGTTAAGAGTTGAATTCCCTTTAGTTTAGATTTTATTTTTAAAGTAGGCTTCATGCCCAGCATGGAGCCCAAAGTGGGGCCTAAATTTACAACTCTGCAATTAAGACCCCAGCAGAGATGAAGAGTCAGACATCTAACCAACTGAGCCCCCAACTCTGACCCCGGCGGCCCTCCGGATTCCATGAAATAATACCAGTACTAGCTGTGTAGCGTTGGGCATGTCACTTAACCTCTCAGCGTCTGTTTTCCCAACTGCAGAAGGAGAATGAGTATCATCATCTACTTATAGGGCTGCAATGAGCAATGAATGAAATAACACATGCAAAACTTTTAGACCAGCGCCTGCCATCTCATAAGTAGCTGTTTGAGTTACTAAGGAAAACACCAAGCATGTAAACATTTCTCTTCTCCTGCCACCCCAGGAAATAGCCTCGCTTTGTGTTTCTAAAGGCTGGCTGGTTTTCCACACTCTCCTCAAGAGGGAGGAAATAAAGTACATTTGGGGTTCAGATACACTGGAGAATAAAGCTAAACTGGATTGTCCCTGGCAAGGTAAGAGATTGAGGAAGGGCTTGGGGTCACGGAATGCTTGAAGGGAAATGGAGGTTCCGGAGAGCAGAAGGAGGGACCCGGTGCGGGGAGGGTGGTCTCCTTGAATGACCCAGAGATGAGCCCCATCAGCAGCCCCTGTGATGGAGGCATTGGCCGGATGTGGGTTAAGGCTGGACACCAAACTATGGTTCTGGAGAACACAGTGAGGGTCCCTGTGGGTGGCCTGGGCCAGCAGACAATCGATGTGCCCCAAAGACCTTCCTTGAGCAGACAGCCTGTGTCACGTGCTGCTCTCTTGGGCAACCTTTCCCCACTCTTCCCATCCCACCCAAACTAGGTGACCTTTACAATAGCATTTTTCTTAATTATTAGTTATTGTTGTTGTTCTTCTTCCCACTAGGAATTTGAAGTCTATAGGAGCATGGCCTGTGTCTCTCTGTTCATTTTTTTTAATTTAAATTCAATTAATCAACACATAATACATCATTAGTGTCAGTTGTAGTTTTCAATAATTTATCAGTTGCAACACCCAGTGTTCACTACATCATGTGCTCTCCTTAATGCCCATCACCCAGTTACCCTATCCTCCCACCCTCTCCCCTCCAGCAACCCTCAGTTTGTTTCCCAGAATTAAGAGTCTCTCATGGTTTGTCTCCTTCTCTGATTTCTTTCCATTCAGTTTCTGTTCATTTCTAAGTCCCTAGGTAGTATAGCATGGGGCCTGCCACATGCTTGGCACAGAGGAAATGAGGATTTGTCTCACCGATGAGGGAAGGAATGAGGTGAATGTCTGCAAGAGGCTGGAAGAAGACTAGACTCAGCAGATGACTCCAGGCTATCCGAGGAAGCAGCCTGGTCACAGACTATCCTCAGTGACCAGAGGGCCTGCTGTCCAGTAGGTGCTCAGATCAGTAATACTTGCTAAGTGAAGGGGTAGCTGAAGGAACCAGTAATGATGGTGCCCTCGGTGGAGGTAAGCACAAGAGCTGAAGAGTGCATGCGGCCTCTGAGTCTTATCCCTGAGCTTAAGGGGCCACCCACCACTCAGTGAGGCAATTGGGAATCAGTGACTAGGTGCCCTATAAAGGCTTTGTTAATGTTTTCGAGCCATTATATAACTTCCCTATGTTTGTTATTTTTGTTGCACCCAGTTGGTTCTTCCCCGTTGATAAGCAGCAAGATCTCTCAGGGGACTGTGCACCTTTTTATGGGGATAGCAAGGGCAGGGAAATCTTAGCACTGGCTAGGTACTCTCTAGCCTACCACTTAAGTGGGAACATTATTCCCATTTGACAGATAAGGAAACAGAGAAGGGAAATTGCTTGTCTAGTCCAGAACCCTACGTTCAAACTTCGCTGCTACCTGGACTTAGCCCATGCTGTCTAGATTCTTTCCTATCCAGCCAGTGGCCATCAGAGAGGTCTCTGGATCTCCAACTCCCCTGGCTCCTCTGTGGAGCCCACATCCCCTCTTCCTCTCTGCCGATCATGGGTTTTGAGGGTAATTTTAGACCAAATATTTGGAGTACTCTTGTGGTGCAGTATCCAGCCCAGCCTTGCCCTGAGCTCTGCGGGCACCCTGCCCCACTCTGTCACCTACCCGTCACTCCAGGAGCCGTTCCACTCCACCTGGCCCCAGGGGTTCCGCAGCCGCACCAGCTTCACTTTTTCACCCTTGAAGAGGGCCTTGGGCAAAGAGAAAAAAGCTCTCTAGATCTGGGCCTTTCTGGAAAGGGGATTTTTCTGTTTGGCTCTGAGGGCTAGGATGGGGATAGGGAGGGAATCCTGTACAGGGGCTGTCCTGCCTGGTCCTGGTCAAGGAGATGAATCAGAGGCTCTCTGTGGAATGATAGGAGGAGTAGTGAGAACCTTAGGACTGAGTCCGCAGAGGTCATGGCTATCTTCTAAGAAGTGATTTTCCCAGCCATGATGAGCTTTGGGGGAGGAGGGAGGATGTACACTGTAGGGCCACTCTAGCGCATTAGGTGTCTCTGAATTAGAAAAAAACACCCCTGCTGGCTGAGGAACTATAGACAAATGCCTGCCCCCTCACCCCTGCCACTCATAGGTGGACCGATTGAGGTGCCACTCAAAGGTGCCCCAGGACACCTGGGTGGCTCAGTGGTTGAGCCTTTAGCTCAGGGTATGATCTTGGGGTCTTGGGATCAAGTCCTACATCAGGCTCCCTTCAGGGAGCTTGCTTCTTCCTCTGCCTGTGTCTCTGCCTCTTTCTCTGTGTCTCATTAATAAATAAATAAAATCTACCAAAAAAAAAAAAAAAGTGTCCCTTCCTCCAGTCTCTGCCCATTTCTGTGCACAGGAGTCCTGACAAGTTTCCTATCTCCAGCCAGATGTGCTGGGCAGGGTGGGGGTGGGGAGAAGCAGCAAAATATCCTAACTACTCAATTCCCAGAGAACAGCAAACACGAGAGCCCATGAAATCAATTCCAGAACACCAAAGCGATTTCTCTTAGCTCCCTGGAAATGTTGGGAAAACTGCCATCTTTAGCACTAAAAGCAAAGATGAACCGATCGCCACCTTGTTGCGAGAGCACCCCTACCAGTCCCAGAGTTCCCCGGAGCCACAGGCACTGCACCCAGACCTTGAGCAGAATCCCTTGCAGGAGGCAAGAGATGAAGAGGCCAAGGAAGCTAAGTCCTGACTTAAGGGGGGGACCCAGGTGGTTCCCAAGCCCGCCCAGCCTGCCAGCCTCACCTCCTCCAGCCCAGTGACCGAGTAGGCATGGCCTTTGACCAGCCCGCAAGCCATTCTTGTTTCATACTGAACCGGAACAATTGTCTGTGGAGCAAAAACCAGACATCCTGTCAGGGGGTGGGCAGCAGAAGTTCCGCTGCCTGAGACAAAGTGCACATTAGATATTTTCCGGGGCCTGCGAGGACAAGGACTCCTCCACACTCTGAGAACGGGCCTCCTGGCCATGTGAGGACCACTACTGGCCCTTTTAGAGAGTCAAAAAGACACAGCCCAGAGAAGTGGTTTCCCTCAAGCTGGTTGCCCCAAAAAGGTCTGTTCTGACCATCAGAGATCAATGTGAGGCTGGGACAATGTTGAGGTAGGTGAGAAGAACCCTGCCCCTTCTTTCTGGATCTCTTGGGGTCTTCGAAGGAAGAACAGGGAAAGGAGTCTGCCCTGGGCTCAGGTTCCTCTTCCCCAGATCCCACCCAGAGTTGACTATTCCTGGAAAAGAAAGGAATTGAGAAAAGAGGTTAGACAAAACAATAGGTCTGACCTCCTTTCTGTATATCCCCTCACCTCCTCCAGACTCACGGAGAACATGATACTCAAGAAATCAAGAGTCACAGTGCCCGGGGAGGAAATTTGGAGGAGGCCAGATGCGAGTCTTGCTCAGGCATGACTCAGCCTAGGTGGCAGGGGAAGCCCCTCTGTTTGCAGCAATTCCCAAGTGGCAGCCCCAGGAAATGCTCAGCGGAGGGGTAGGATCTCCAATGTCCAGTGAGCCCTGGACCAAATTTCTGTGGCTTCACTTTGCCTGGTAATGAAACACCTTTAAGAAGAGCTTCCTGGAACCATACAGGGCTGTGCAATTTATGAGCCTTTTCAAGCTCAGAGATATGGGAAGAGCCAGGGCTTTTGGCATCTTAGGCTCTTCCACATTTCAGTCCTTATATGCCCCAGACCATGCTGTATAGAAAGGGATGGGATAGGAGATCCACACATCCCTCAAGTCTAGACCTGGAAAACCACTTGAAATGACTCCTTTGGCATTACTTATGCACACCGAGCAGTTGCTTTGCTGGCAGTCTGTCCCAAAGGATCATCATAATACACACAAAGATGTATGTCTTGGCTCTCTATCACGATAGGATTTAAGAATAATAGCCAACCCAAGAAAGAGAAAACCATCCAATTTTCCAATAATAGGTTATTGTTGTGTTGGCATACTGTGCAGCCACTAAAAATGTTTTAGGAGGCACATTAACAGTATAATTCATATTGGCACATTAAGGATCTAAAGCTAAATGAAAAAAAGCATACTTCAAAGAGGTATGTTGAGTATGACATTTTAAAAGGAAACATTTAGATGAACTGTATACATAGCAAAATCCTAGATGGATTTATACTAAATACTTAGAGTTACTGCTGTTAGACGGGAGAAGATAGAGGTTAATATTTCTTCTGTGCTTTTCTATGTGGCTCAGTCAGAGTTCTTCAGTAAATGTGCACTACTTCTGACAGTATTAGAATATAAGCTCCATGAGGGAAGAGACTATTCTAGTGAACAAAAACTATTTTGTCTGGAACGCCTGGGTGGCTCAGTGGTTGAGCGTCTGCCTTGGCTCAGATCGTGATTTCAGATCCTGGAATCGAGTTCTGCATTGGGTTCCCCGCAAGGAGCCTGTTTCTCCCTCTGCCTATGTCTCTGCCTCTCTCTTTGTGTCTCTCATAAATCAATAAATAAAAATCTTTTTTAAAAAACCTATTTTGTTGGTTTACTAGAAGAGTGTCTGGTTCTTAGTAGGAGCCCAATAAATAGTGTTGAATGAACAAATGAATGAATTAGAAGAGAAATATTTTTAAAATAAACAAAGTCTCTCTTATATTTCTGCTTGTTAATTTGTTATCCAAGAAACTGTGCCAGGACCACAGGGTATGAAGGAACTTTCACAGAGATTCCCTCCAAATCCTGCCTCTCCCACCCTCTTCAGGAGCCTCGGGGCAGGCAAGTTATTCCAACCCAGCCCCTTGGAAGCCCACATGGAGGTCAGTGTGTAAGGCCCCGGCTGCTGAGGGGAGTCTAACACCCACAAGCCTGGGTCATGGCCATTGGAGGGGTGTTCAGTCCTGACAGTTGGAGGTGTACACACCCGGGTCGGTCTGTCATCTGAGCCTCTGGGGACGAGGTCTGAGTCCCTGAGCTGCGAGTTATCCATATTCCTCACCATCCGTGCAATCAACTCCCCCATTTTCAGTCCAGAAGGAGAGGTTCCATAGGTCATGTTTGTGCCATCCTGGGGCCCGATTGGGGGGGGCCGGGGACAGTCCAGAAGAAGGAGCAAGAGCGAACAAGGGAGGGTGATAGAAAGGGAAGGAGACGGAAAGAAGGGAGGGGACAGACAAGGAAAAGAGGAGAGATAAACAGTGTGAATGGAGACAAGGTGGAGAAAAGTGATACAGAAAGAAAATGTTCATCTATGGGTGTTTAATGCTAGCTGACCCTCCCAGGCTTTCAGACCCACTTGGAGCACCAGAAAAGGAAGGAAATTCAGGAAATCAGCTGGGGCCCTTTCCTCAGTGATGGAAAGTGCCAAGACTATTGCACACTAAGCGGCCTCTAGAGCAAGTGAGCGTCCTGAAACTCAGGAGGCCTGGCCAGTCTACGATCTCTTACCCCTGGCCCCAGTCTTGGTTCACAGCATTCTGTGGCACTGAGACTGTTCCTGCAGGCCAAGCTTCTCCCACATTACAACACAAAGCCCATATCCTAAGTGAGAGATAGGATCAAAGCTCGGTGACCAGGAGGCTGTATTAGGCTGGCCCTTAGCCTTGGACCAAGGGCTCAGGTCCAGAATCACGGATGTGGCCAGCTTAATTAGGACATACTGGGGCCAAGCAGCACTGACCACAGATGCTGGTGCTGACAGGCCTCTGGAGCATCTACCTGAAGTCCAGGGCTTGGAATCCTTTTGCCCCTTTTACTAATCTCTTTAGTAAAAAATCTCCAGGAACACTTTTTCCCTGAGAAATTTTCAAAGTTGAGAGCCAGTTCCTGTTTCCTAAAACAAAATATCCACCCTGTCCTAGAGGAAAAGCCCTACGGTGCTTTTCATCACGTGAATGGCTTCCTGATAGCTGGCTGCTCCCTCCCCTGCATCCCATACCCCGGACTTACATCAATGGAACAGCCCATGAGGGAGCCTCTCTCGATGGCTTTCTTCATGATCTTGTACATGTCTCTGGGAGCATCCTTGATCTCAAAAAACTCTGTCACCCCTCCTGTGAAGTCCTCCATGGCCTCTGTAGTGTTCCCACCTTTCAGAGCCTCATAGGAACCATGGAGCCTTGGAGAGAGAATGAAAACCAATCCAATGTCACAGGGTGCCTGGAAACATGACCCAGGTGCCACGACACCAAAACTTTACTCTTAAGTCCTGTGATGTTTTCTTATCTAATTCCCCAACAACTGTTAGCTAATGGGATAGATACTATGGTTCCCTTTCTTCACATTGGAAAAACTGAGCTCCAGAGGCTAAGTGGCTTACCCAAGGTCCCAGAGATCCAGAAGCGCTGGGACTGGAACCTAGCTCTTCCCACTTCCTGATAGTTCTCTTCCCACCATACCCTAAACCATAAGGAAGGGTTCCATTAAAGCCATTATTAGTAGCTGTGGTGCAGTTTCCAAGTTGAGAGATAACATGATTTTATTAATATACTGCAAGATCATGAGGTTGAGTCAAGCAAGACCCTGGGATGTGAGCTTCAGAGATACAATGCTCAGATCCAAGACTTGCAATACCAACCTTTAATTCTGAAGGCAGAATTAAAGTGCTCACTATGATAAGCTAAATCCAAAGATTTTCTAAACATGTCTTCATTCTACCCTTAAATATAGTGTTTTAATTAAAGCCATTGTTGCCTGGACCCAATCTCTCCAACTTTGGGTCAGTTGAACACACACACACACACACACACACACACACACACACATGCATGTGCACAGGCACACATGCATACATGCATGCACACAAATATGCCTTCTCTTGTAACAAGAGTTCAGCTGGATTTTGTAGTCCACCACCTTTTGCCTTCCCTCACATCCTAAAGTGTTGCCTTACTTAGCATAAGCCTTCTCCAGCAGAGCACTCCAGAATTCATTGCGGTGGTTGGATTTGGTGAAAACCAATTGATTGTTGTAAGTTGGCAGGCAGTCATCAATAACCACATCCACCCAATCTCCATAGCGCCAGAACTGCACAGAAACATCAGGGACAGAGTCACATCATCAGATTACCTTCAAGAAATGTGTCCCTACTCTATATTCCTTAGAAGTCTCTTTGACCCCAAGGCAGTCCATTTCTGACACTCTGCACCTTGGCGCTTATTCATACTTTTTTGGGTTTGGGGTGTATCTTTCTCTAGTTGGACTGTGAGTTCCTTGGGGGCAGAAAGTGAGTTACAGACCGCTTTATCTCTTCCACACAGTCCAACGCAGTCCTGGGGATGGTACATGCTCCATGCATACCTGAGGACTTGAGATTTTCAGTCTCCTGCTCAGAAGGTCTGGAGTGGGCTCTACGTATTGTGTTTTTAGGTGTTTTAGCTGATTCTAATGTGCAGCCAGAGTTGAGAACTACTGGTCTAGGTGAAGGTGATGTATTGATTTAAAAAAATTTCTTGATGACAAAGTAGAAATTGCTGCTGAAGAAGAAAGATTGACAGGGAAGAGGGAAGTGCCCCCAGAATATACTCTGGCTGTAACAGGAGCATTGTCTAATAATTTCAGTTCTGGATCTTGTTCTTATATTTATTTTTATACAAAATTATTTATTTATTTATTTATTTATTTATTTATTTATTTATTTATTTATTTAAGATAGAACACAAGCTGGAGGGAGTGGGAGAGAATCTGAAGCAGACTCCATGCTGAGCACATAGCCCAATGTGGGGGCTCCATCCCATGATCCTGCTACAATCATGACCTGAGTTGAAACCAAGAGTCAGATGCTTAACCAACTAAGGCACCCAGGTGCCCCTGGATGTTGTTCTCTTTTGAACAAATCAGTTTTAACTGAAGAAGGCCAAATATGGTTTAATTTCTTTCTAATGACATTTTCTCTCTTATTGAAAAGAGGGTGAAAATCTATCTGATCTATCTATCATCTATCTATCTATCTATCTATCTATCTATCTATCTATCCCTACAGGCACAAGACCCTTTAAACATCAGAGGGAAAGTAGCAGCTTGATGGCTCAGGAAAGAAACAAAAATGAAGACCTGGCTGCCTTACCCATGCTCAGATGGCAGCAGGACTGTGAATCTGAACCAGAACAGAAGACCTATTCCAAGGCCTTCAGTCAAGAGGTTCAAGATCAGCAGGTGTGTCAAGTCAAGGTTTGGGTCAGTTCCAGGACATTAGGAGCTTCCAGGGCTAGAAACAGATTGATGCCTCAGAACTCCAGCATCTGCGAGATCCCCACATGTAGAACTCACTTCAGTTCTGAGCCAGCACCAGGATTTGGCTCTCTGACGGGACAATTTGGATCAAAATTTCCAATGGTTTAATTGATTCTGGAAACAAAAGAGTCACCTATGGGCGGAACCAGAAGCCGGGTCTCTGGGTTAACCAGACTTTCCTTCCAGGGCCTAGAAAAGGTGCCATAGTTACGCAGGGTGTTTCCTTTATGAACTAGAGGACCCTAGGAATTTGCAGTGCTAATATCTCAGGGACCTACTTGAGAAGGGCTGTGGGTAATAACACAGCAGCCAGCCAGCTGGAGAGGCAAAAATAGTCATTCAGGCCAGCAAACAGGATGTCTTTCCGGGGCATAGCGGAAGGGGCGAAGGGGCGGGGGTCAGGGGGACAGGCTTAGGGGGCAGAGATAAACAACCGCTTCTAACAGGCCTCAGGCCTTAAGGTCAAGGCTGGGAGGGTGGGTGGAACCTTTCCTGAAGCTGCTGGGAAGTCAAGACCAAGAGACCGGTGGTGGGTAGACAGCAGCTGGCCCTTTTAACTACACTCCAGTAATCTCACCTGGAAGTGGAAGATCCCCGCATAGTTTTCGGTGAAACTCTGATCATGGGGTATAACTCGGAAAAGCAGGCGCTCGTTCAGGGTCAGGCAGGCAATGGCTGCGAGAAACCAGCAGTCACCTGCAGGCAAGTACATGGCGTAGATTACTTCCAGGGAAGAAAAGACCCAGTCCCAGCAGACTCTTCTTGTCTGCACAACGAGTTCACTGAGCGGTCACTGTCCCACTTCCAGATCTGACTTTACAGAGGTGCCAACCTGGAGCAATTCACTGGTAGTCCCTTGACAGTTCGATCAGGCTACTTAATCCCCTCTGACTGGTTTTCCTGAAGGCCATAGGCAATTCCTCTATCTGTAATATAAGCTCACTTCCTTTTTGGTCCTCAAGGAAGATGGAGCAGTCCGTCCAAATTGGGTCCTTCTTCCTGACACCTCTATGAAATCTTCTCTGCTGGTACCTTGGCAAGGTGAGTGCATTGCCCCCTCAGTGGAGCTTGAGCATCTGAGAGCCATGGGCCAAGCCCATTTATATTGGAAGGAAAAGCAGTTAGGCAGCTGCCTGCAACCAGTTTATAGGGGTGCTTGGACATTACTCACAATGGAATGAGATGGAGGCATTTTCTTATTCCTTGAATTTCATTTCTGGTAGAGTATGGTATGTAGTCATTTTGCTGTGTGTGTGTGTGTGTGTGTGTGTGTGAGTGAGAGAGAGAGAGAGAGAGAGACAGAGAGACAGAGAGACAGAGACAGAGAGAGGATGCCCAAGGGACATGCCTGGTCACAGTCATAGATCTGCCCCCTAAGGAGGATGGGTTAAGTTCTGCAAGGCCTTTGGTTTGCTGTGTGGATGTGATGGCCTCCTTGAGACCCCAGAGGGGAGCTGCAGGGCTGACAGCAGCCCTTCTCCTCACCCTATCCTCCCGGAAGAAGCAAGCCTTTCCTTTGAAACAATATCTGTTAGAAGGTCCAGATTATTAGCTTGCCGGGGGCTCTGCAGGCAGCCTTTCCCTGAGTACAGAGGCACAGCTATCAAAAACCTCCTCAGATTCTCTTTCTGGGGCCAAATAAGCCAGATTCATTTCATTTGGTCCAGGTGCTCTTTTCTCTCAAGTTTTAAGTCATGTCTGTTGAAAGACATATGGAGCTATGCTGCGGTGCTTTAAACAACAGTTTGAGCTACAAGTGCACTTTTTGTGGGCATATAGAGTCAATATACATTCAAGGGACAGGCTTGGTATGCAGAGTTTCAGAGCTTGGAATGTGTGCCGTTAAAAGCAGGGTTTTTATCTTGCAGAGTGTGGTGTACAAGTGTCCTGGAGACTCTAGGGAAGATGCTGTGAAATGACCCATATCTCTCGTGACATGAGACAAAGAACTAATGAGAGATGTAGGAGAAACAGAAATTAAATGAAGCCATCACCAGCACAAAGATACATAAGCATGAAGTCATGTTATAAGAACCTCCTCCCAAAAATTCATTAAAAGCAAAAACAGATTATTGTCCCTTTACTTCTTATAAAGGGACCACACCTTTTAATCACCCCTTGATTGTTTGGCTGGATACTACCCCAGGGGACTCGCCTACCTAGATCTCCTTGACAGATATCAGTTCTGTTGGCGCCACCAATGATAAATCGGGGATTCTCACAAATTTCCTGTAAACAGAAAGGAAGTAATGATAGAAGTAAGAGCTATAGTTTATTGAGGCCCATAATGTAATGTTGCATTGACATCCCATATCAGGAGTGTTGTGTACACCACTCAGTCAAGCTTCCAGAAACAGCCCATGAATTGCATACTTTCATTTTTATTTTTCAGATAAGGAAACCATGGCTCAGAGAGGTTAAGGAACTTGCCCAAGGACACACAGAGAGTAAGCAGTAGAAGCCAGAAACATGGCTTCTTTTCCTGTTGTTCTACACCATTCCTGCACACTGACACACTGAGTAAGGATATACCTCAAGAGTTAGGGCAGTGTCATTACTGTCACAGCTTTGACAAGGGACAAGAGAAAACATAGCTATTTTTTTTTCTTTCTATGCCAGAAAAATAGGTGTAGGAAGGAAAATAAAGATCTTTCTTGCCAAGATGTGGTAACCACAGATATTTAGAGTCAGTATATATCCCAGGGTCTGTAGGACTTGAGAGCTGGGAAAAGCAGAGAGTAAATTTGGTGTGGGTTTTGCAGGCTGAGGGTACTTTTTTTTTTTTTAAGATTTCATTTACTTATTCATGAGAGACACAGAGAGAGGCAGAGACACAGGCCGAGGGAGAAGCAGACTCCCCATAGAGAACCCAATGCAGCACTTGATCACTTGATCCTGGGATCACAACCTAAGCCAAAGGCAGACGCTCAACCACTGAGCGTTTTTTTTTTTTTTTAATGGTCTTCACTCCCAGCCTGGAGCCCGATGTAGAGCTTGAACTCACGACCCTGAGATCAAGACCTGAGACCAAGGTGCCCCGAGGACATATTTCTTTACTCCGTCTAATCCAATACCACTGGCTCCAGCAGTTCAATCAGCTACTACACATAAAGACTCCTAACTCTGGGAAACGAACTAGGGGTGGTGGAAGGGGAGGAGGGCGGGGGGTGGGGGTGAATGGGTGACGGGCACTGAGGGGGACACTTGACGGGATGAGCACTGGGTGTTATTCTGTATGTTGGTAAATTGAACACCAATAAAAAATTAATTTATTAAAAAAAAAATCAGCTACTACAGTTTCTGTGCAGCCCAACAGGGGCCAATAGAGGGTGCTCTTGTTTTCCTTTCTAGGTCTTAGGCTTTTTTTTTTTTCTTTGTTTTTTAACTTAATACAATTTTGAAATAACTGTAGATCCTTTGTTTTGATTTTAGCACCATTCTTCAGAGCTTGAAGAAGCCTTGCTATCCCTGTGACACAACCCTCTCTCTCTCTCTGCCACTCCTTGTGTGTGTGCTTGTGTCTCTCTCTCCCCACACCTGCCCCCATCACAACTCAATATCTCTCCCTCCTACTTGGTAGAATGTCTTGTTTAGACCACACCACATGCACCTCCTGTCTGAAATTCTTCATGCAACAGAAGGATTCTTAAAACAAGAATTCTTAAAAAGGTTATTACCTCTCGGGAAAAGGAGAGAATAAGGTGGCGGGAAAAGAGATGGAAGAAACCTGAATATAACTGAAAATAGGTGTGACTTAGGAACCAAGTAAATTTGTACACAATTAAAAGCCAAGTGGTGCCTGACTGGCTTAGTCCATAGAGTATGCTACTCTTGATCGCAGGGTTGTGAGTTCAAGGCCCAGCCATGTTGAGCATGGAACCCCTCTTAAAAAAATTATTTTTAGGGGATCTCTGGGTGGCTCAGCAGTTTAGCGCCTGCCTTTGGCCCAGGGCGCGATCCTGGAGTCCCGGGATCGAGTCCTGCATCAGGTTCCTTTCATGGAGCCTACTTCTCCCTCTGCCCCCCCCCCATGTTTATCATAAATAAATAAATAAATCTTTAAATTTTTTTTTAAAAAGCCAAAATTAAAGGAAAGACAATTTTAAAAAGCAGCCTGTAAAAGCTGAAAACAAATTGAAGCATAGGAGCCTGATTGTGTATTAAGTTGGTGGCATGACTACACACATAAAAAGAATTATTTCAAGTGACTTAAAATATAACATTTTGACTTTTATTCCTTTTGGGGTATAGCTTAAGGTCGAAAACCCAAACCATAAGGAAATATGAATCATAAGAAATAATAATGTTATTATTTCAAAACTTTTACATATATGTTATATGATAAATAAGAACTTATATTAATGCCATTAAGTACCAAGATGTTTTTTACCATAAAAGAAAATATGTAAGATTACAAAATCAAATAATTTAAGTAACAACCCTGCAATGTTAGAATTGAATTGGATATATAAATATAACTCATGGTTTACTTTTTGTCTAAGAAAAATATTTCCTATTACTTGGCATTAAAAACAAATAAACAGGGGATCCCTGGGTGGCTCAGTGGTTTGGTGCCTGCCTTTGGCCCAGGGCGCGATCCTGGAGGCCCAGGGCGCGATCCTGGATACCCAGGATCAAGTCCCGCGTTGGGCTCCCAGCATGGAGCCTGCTTCTCCCTCTGCCTATGTCTCTGCCTCTCTCTCTCTATGTCTATCATGAGTAAATAAAAATAAAAAAATAAAAAAGTAAAATAAAATAAAAACAAATAAACAACCTCCCACCAAAAAAAAAGCCCCCTCCCAAACTAGAAGCATTAACAATCTGGTAATAAAGAGAACATCAACATTCAGATTGTGTTGTTGTGGGTTGTTTTTAAAGGTTTTATTATTATTTTTAAATTAGGCTCCTCGCCCAATATGGAGATTCAGCCCATGACCCCAAGATCAAGAGTCATATATGCCTTACCAACTGAGCCTACCAAGTACCCCCAGATGGTGATTTCTCCCATGAAAAAAAGGTAAAACTTATTATTCCAGGCAAGACTTCTTCCTTTTTTTAAAAAAAAATATTTATTTGAGAAAGCACATGCATGCACATGAGCATGTGAACACAAGCGGTGGGGGTAGGCAGGGACAGTGAGAGAAGGACAAGCAGACTCCCCACTGAGCAGGGAGCCCCACACACTGGGGGCTGGATCCCAGGACCCTGGGATTGTGACCTGAGCTGAAGGCAGATGCTTAACCGATTGAGCCACCCAGACACCCCAAGACTTCTTAAAAAGAAGCCACGTAAGGTATAGCGGACATGTTTTTTGGTGTCCCCAGTATTTTGTTTCCTTGGAGAATACCCACTTCTCCTAGGATTATACCTCACCTTTTCACTGGAGAACAACTGCACTGTCAGTGCACGTCCTTCTGGCGAGCTTCCCCTTTCACCCACCTCTAGACATATAGTAGGGGCATTAGTGAGAGTGATTGGCTCAGAGATGGGCACATGACCAAATCTGTGCCAATGAGACAGTGGCCAAGACTTTCATTGTAACTATTGAGATAAAAAATATCGTTGACCCTTGATCTACACTGGGATTGGAGACATCTACCTCTGCACAATCAAAAATCCACATATAGGGCACTCCGGGGGGCTCAGGTGGCTCAGTGGTTTAGCGCCGCCTTCAGCCCAGGGCCTGATCCTGGAAACCCGGGATCACGTCCCACGTTGGGCTCCCTGCATGGAGCCTGCTTCTCCCTCTGCCTGTGTCTCTGCCTCTCAATGTGTGTGCTTGTGTCTCTCATGAATAAATAAAATCTTTAAAAAAAAAAGAGTGGAATCCAAATTTAAAAAAAAAATCCACATATAACTTTTGATTCCCTAAAAGCTTAATTACCAGTAGCCTACTGTTAACTAAAAGCTTAATTACAGTAGCCTACTGTAAAAGCTTAATTGCCAGGAAGACTTACCTATAACCTAAACAGTTGATTAACACATATTTTGTACATTATATGTATTCTATACTATGTTCTTACAATAACATAAGCTGGAAGGAAGAAAATATTATTAAGAAGATCATCAGGGAGAGAAAATACATTTAGAGTGCTATACTGGATTTATATTTTAAAAATCCATTTATAAGTGGACCCGTGTAGTTTAAACAAGGGTCAACTGTACATTATTCTGCTATAGTTGCTCAACTGGTAGAATGTTAGCCTGAAGCTACCAGCGGCAGCTTGCAAAGTTAGCTGCTTGGTTATAAAGCCAACTCAGAGGAAACAGATGGGGATGGGGGGCAGAAGAAGGAGGTGATGACAGATAAACAGATGACAGATAAATCTATAGATACATACTATTAGGTATTAGGGACTATGGCTTGATGACATAGTTTGAGGGCTGGATTTAGGTGTGTATAAATCCAACATCACCCTTGAACATTCAAATTATATGGGCTTTTTTTTTTTTTTTTGGTTTAAGCTAGTTTGAGTTGGGTCTCTGTTCCTTGTCATCTGAGACTCTTGACTAGTGGATGTTCTGTCCCTATTATAAGGAATATATTATAAAGTGACTCAAATACCAGACTTTTAGCTACATTTTTTAGTTGTTACAGGTATAGCTTCCTCTCCTTGGGACTACACATTGCGAAACATGCTTCATTCTCCCATTGCCCACCAATTCCAGGGCTGGCTACTTGGAAAGGCAGTAGCAACTATTCTGATATCTTATCCATCTGTTTGGAGGTCTAGATATTGGAATGGAGTTACATTTTTTACAGTAGCATATTCCCCAATATACCACATTTACCCTTAACACCACCTCAGCTACATTCACCAAACATTAATTGAGCCCCCAAGTATGTACAGGGCTGGGGGAATTTAGAGTACAATAAAAATGGGAAACCATCCCTGCCTGTCCTCCAGGAAACCCACAGCCTAGACACTGTCCTCACAAAAGACATCTGTTTGGTGAGGTCAGTTACCAAGCTTGATGAAGGTTAAATAAACAAGCTCTGATTTGCCTAGTTACCCCCTCCTTACCACCTACTTCTCCCTCTCTTCTTACTTAAAAATACTGTGTAAATATCCTCTAGAGTGTTTGAGGCCTGTTTATGTTGCCTGATATGAACAAAGGGTAAATGGTCCCAGCTCTGTCATTTTAGCTTGGGGATCTAAGATTTCTAGCTCTGCCTTTGGTTATAATTTAGCCTGGAGACTGGATCTGTCAATGAGGGAGTCCCAGCAATGAGCAACAGATGACCATTTCCTCAGTTCCTAGGTACTGTGGTTTGTATAGTGACTCCAAACTTTTATTTTATTGTTTACCTCCATCAGTAAAATACTTTGAACATGCAACACTATGTAAGTATTCTTATTGGTTTTAAATTATATATGTGTATCTTGATTCTCCTAACATATACTGTGAATTATAAAATAAACAAAAACATACACTTAAAAGGGTGGGCTAAGGGACGTCTCAGTGGCTCAGTGGTTGAGCATCTGCCTTTGGCTCAGGTTGTGATCCCAGGATCCTGGGACTGAGTCCCGCATCGGGCTCCCCAAAGGGAGCCTACTTCTCCCTCTGCCTATGTCTCTGCCTCTCTCTCTCTCTGTGTCTCTCATGAATAAATAAATAAAATCTTTATTTAAAAAAAAAGGATGGGTTAAATTAGATATCTGTGGAGGACCTCTGGTTCAGTACCAACATGTAAAGAGCTTGAAAGTCATCACACTTGTCCTTACCACAAGAAAAAGCTGAACAAATTGAAAATCAGTGTCTTTGCTCAGACCCATCAGAGAACTGAGGTTGCAGGGCAATCTACCACCCTGAAATATGGACACAAGTGAAACTAGAAAGTTACAGCTGAGATGTACTTATCTAGAGCAGAAGCTGCTGAAGCCATGAAGTGGTGTGATCACACTTACCTGTAATTTTGATGAATTTCTAGAGGTTGAGTGTAAACTAGCATGAGAATAAGAAACTTCTGGAGGCCAAAGGTTTGGGACAATCCTCCCCCACCCATACTTCCATGGTTTTTACCTCCAAATATCCCACCAAATTCTAAAGGTGAAGATCTAAGAAAGATCCACCTCTAGAAAAGCTTTTCTAGAGTTGTACCTAAGTTGGGAGAAGGGCGTTATACCCTCTCAAACCACCTCCAGCCTTCCTTTCTCACCTAAGAAGGGGGAAAAAAATGCTATACCAATAGGGAAATGTGTATAAAGGTTACATAGGCCCATTAAAGACAAAGATTAAATCATGAGATTATGGAATGCCTCCCTTCCCACCTTAACACTGTCAACAGGGCTTCAGTGTTATAACAGCCACTTACAGCTAAAGAGCTTCAAGGTACAAATACTTAGGGGGAATATTTAGGAAAGCCCAAAGGCAAGAGGAGGGTGGAGAGAGGGGCAAAACAAAAATACTAGAGGAATTTGAAGCCTCTGATATCTGGCTATAGGCAGCATTAAACACCGCACAACTCCTAGTGAACCTAACATAAATCCTCATGCCAAAGGCTTATCCATCTGTGTTCTCATTATCCAAAACAACATGTCTGGCTTTCAGCAAAAAATTACAAAGGAACCCAAAAGGCAAAATAAAAAATAAAAAATGAAAAATAAAAAAAAAGTCTGGAAAGAAAGCAAGCATCACAACTAGGTTCAGATATGACACAGTTGTCAAAATTATCAGTCAGGAATATTAATAACTATGATGAATGCATCAAGGAGTCTAATGGAAAAAGGAGATAATGTGCAAGAAAAGATGGGTAATATAAGCAGGGAGATGGAAACACTAAGAAAGAATCAAAAGAAAATGACATCAATAAAAAACACTATGACATATATTTGACAGGCCCATCCATAAACTGGGTAAAGACAATGGGAAAAAGCAGTGAGACAGAAGGCCGGATAAGAGGAACTTCCCAAAGTGAAATGCAAAGGGAAAAAATAATGAAAAAAACAAACAAACAAACCTCAAACCAAAATGCCAGAGCAGAACATCCCAGAACTGTGGGGTAATTTCAAAAGTGTAACATATGCATAATTGGAATACCAGAGGAAAAGAGACAGCAGAGCAGAAGAAATAGTTGAAGTAATAATGGCCAAGAACTTTCAAAAATTGGGACATCTGGGTGGCTCAGAGGTTGAGCGTCTGCCTTCGACTCGGGATGTGATCCTAGAGTTCCCGGATCAAGTCCCATATTGGGCTCCTGCATGGAGCCTGCTTCTCCTCCCTCTGCCTATGTCTCTGCCTCTCTTTGTGTCTCTCATGAATAAATAAATAAAATCTAAAAAAAAAAAAAGAACTTTCCAAAATTAATAACATATACCAAACCACAGATCCAGGAAGCTCAAAGAAGATAAAACAACATAAGTACCAACAGAATACAACAACACAAAACTACACTTAGGCCTATCATACGCATACTGTAGATAACCAAAGAGAGAAAAATCTTGAAAGAAGCCAAGAGGGGAAAAATACCTTTTCTATAGAGGAGCAAAGAAAATAATTACAGCAGACTCTTTGGAAGCCATGCAAGCAGGAAAGACTGGATTGAAATAATTAAGGAAGTAAGTAAGTAGGCTCCACTCTGGAGCTTAAACTCATGATCCTGAGATCAAGACCTAAGCTGAGGGGCTCCTGGGTGGCTCAGTGGTTGCGTGTCTGTCTTCGGCTCAGGTCATGATCCTGGAGTCCTGCATTGGGCTCCCTGCATGGAGCCTGCTTCTCCCTCTGCCTATGTTTCTGCCTCTCTCTTTGCTTCTAATGAATAAATAAATAAAATCTTCAAAAAAAAAAAAAAAAAAGACCTGAGCTGAGATCAAGAATAGCATGTTTACCCCAACTGAGCCACCCAGGTGCCCCTGGATTGAAATATTTAAATGAGGAAAGAAAAACCCACAAAACTCAAATTCTATATGCAAGCGGTTGTCTTTCAAAACTGAAGGAGAAAGAAAGACTTTCTCAGACAAATAAAACCAGAGAGAATTCATTGCCAACAGACTTGCCTTGCAAGAAATGTTAAAAGAAGTACTTCAGGGAGAAGCAAAATGATAGAGGTCAGAAACCTGGACCTACATAAAGAAAAGAAGAGCATCAGAAAAGGAATAAATGAAGGTAGAATAAAACTTATATTTTTCTTATTAATCTAAAACAAAACTTTAAGGTAATAATAATAACAAGGTGTTGAGTAATGATAGCATGTGCACAGGTGAAATGAATCAAGGGAAGCCAGGGAGTTACTGAGCATTTTCTATTATAAAGTTTTAAACTACATAAATAATGGCATGGTGTAATTTGAAGGTGGAATTAGATTAGTTGTAAACATATGTTGGGGGATCCCTGGGTGGCGCAGCGGTTTGGCGCCTGCCTTCGGCCCAGGGCGCGATCCTGGAGACCCGGGATCGAATCCCACATCGGGCTCCTGGTGCATGGAGCCTGCTTCTCCTTCTGCCTATGTCTCTTCCTCTCTCTCTCTCTCGCACGGAAAAGTTGTTCTCAAAAAGATGCTAATGACCCCTAGAAAGGGGAGCAATAAAGGGGATGGCAAAAGGGAAAAAAAATAAAAATAAAAAAAAATAAACATATGTTGGAAACTGGAGCATAACCATTAACATTAAAATAAATATAATTGATACACTTAAGAAAGGAGATAAAATGGAATCATATAAAATATTAAATTACTAGAAAAGGCAGAAAAGAGAAGAGAAGAGAAGCAAAGAACAATTGCAACAAATAGAAAACAGTTATAAACACAGTAGATAGGGGATCCCTGGGTGGCGCAGCGGTTTGGCGCCTGCCTTTGGCCCAGGGCGCGATCCTGGAGACCCGGGATCGAATCCCACATCGGGCTCCCGGTGCATGGAGCCTGCTTCTCCCTCTGCCTATGTCTCTGCCTCTCTCTCTCTCTCTCTGTGACTATCATAAATAAATACAAATTTAAAAAAAAAAGAAAAAAGAAAAAATAAATAAACACAGTAGATAGGAATCCAGCTATATCTTAATCACTTAAACGTGAATGGTCTAAATATACCAATTAAAAGATAGAGATTGTGAGCTCAGATAAAAAAAGAGACCCGACTATATGTCATCTACAAGAAATTCACTTTAAACATAAAGGCTGGGGTAGCTAGAGGATATACTATGCTAAGACTGATCAAAGGAAAGCTGGAGTAGTTGTACTAATTTCAGACAAGGAAGACTGCATAACAGAGAATATTAAAGATTTGCATCACGTAATTATAAAGGAGTCAGTTCTCCAAGAAAACACACAATCCTAAATGTGGATGTACCACATTGCATCGCAAGAAGTCTGGCTGGTTGGCTCAGACCTTTCTGTTTAAATGGAAGCGGCACATCCCTGACGAACCAGCCCAAGGAGGACGGTTCACAAGGTGTCTCCAGCCACCCACAGCCTCCTGTTTCTTAACTGTTCACCATCTTCCAAGTAGACTTGATCATCAATTATGCTTTACCATCTTACTATGAATCCCAGCAGCGCATTAGCTCTCTCAAAAATATTTACAGGCTCAGAGATCTCTAGTGGGTAATAATAACCTCTAGTTCAGGAATAGAAAAGAATAGCTCCTTTCAGGAGCAAGCAGAAAGGTATTCCTGGGGGCACATGGGCACAAGGGGTAAACCACTTGCTCGGGTCATGGCTTCAGGCTCTGAACCACTTGACCTCCTGTCCCCAACTACTGCCTCTAGAAGCCCTGTCCCTCCCATCCCTACCTTTGGCCTTTTCCACGTGATGGCCTTCATCTTGGTTTTCTGGCTCAGCTCATGGGAGCCCAGGGCCTGAACACCTGCTGGAAACACACGGTCTTCAAAGAGGCACTTCTGAGCTAGACACCGTCGTCGGAGAACAACAAAATCCTGCCCCTCAAACTTGAGGGGCTGTGTGACGGTGCCCTCTCCATTTCTCCTGTCCCTCTCCCGAATCACGCGGTCACAGAAGAATCCTGGCAGCAGGTAGGGCATGGTGACCGCTCGGGGAGTGAAGCTGGGCCTTCACTGCGGCCTCTCTCCCACTGCACCCTCAGTCAGTCCTAATCCTCTCCTGAATGGGCCGGAGCCTATATAGCTCCTCCACCCTCAGCAGTGCGATGCAAATGAACACAGCCCAGAGAGAGGCCGTGGTCAGAGTCAGCAGCTTTGGCTAGAGGCCCCTGAGCCCACGGTCAAGGGGCAACACCATGCCAGTCAGAGAGGGAGCCAGCAAGGGGAGCGAGAGAGCCAGGGACAGCCCCAGGACAGTCCACAATGGCGTGTAGACCTTTAGGGTACTTCCATCAGCCTTGCTGCGATTCTTTCTTTAAAAAGAAAAAATATAGTTCCCGAGAGGCTTACCCTGCCTCAGCAAAAGGCATTCATGCCTTTGACACTGGCGGCCAATGGGATATAGCATGGGGCCTTCGAAACATGCTGTATACACTAATCCTATACAGGCTGCTGAATGCATAGAAGGAATCTGCTCCAAGCCATTGTCTGAGGTTAATGAAGCCTTCATTCTCCTGATGTCCCTGCCCCAACCCCCCCCAAAGACCTTGACTGGCCATTCAGGGACTCTAATCTGTGGAGGGTAGGTAAATCGACCTCAAATGCAAGCCCCTGTTAGAGTAGGCCCTGTGGCAACAGACAGACAACCACAGATACAAACTTAGGACCTTTGGGGCAGAGAATGTGGGCGGAGAGGGAAGGATAAATATGTGTCAGAATTACATTCACAAGAAAGCCTAGCACTTTCAAAGTCTCACCACACTTCGAGAGCTGAGAGCTGATGCAGGTGGACCCTTGGGCCTGGCAGCCTGCCCACTAGGGGAATAGTGCTTCTTTCCAGGCACTGACTCTTCCTGGCCTGCATCTATTAGAGGCTCCTCCAAGTGTGGTCTTTGGAAGACCTGCATCACAATCACCTGGGATGCGCATTTAAAATGCAGATTCCCAGGATTCATCCTAGACCTAAGGATTCAAATATTTTTGGAAAGGGTCTGGAACTCTTCAGTTTGAAGAAGCATCCCAGGCGATTCTTAAGTCCACTAGGGTTTGAATCCATGACATTAGCATTGCAGAGTACCATAATAGCTCAATATAATTTTTGAGATAAGTTCTTATAAGAGATAAGTATATTTTTGTTACATTTACCCATGAACAAAGTTTTTAAAAAAATCAAACAATATGAAAGGTACATAGACAAATAGCAGTCTCTTGCCCTGCAAATACATCTACAGAGACAGCCACTTTTAATTATTTTTTTAAAGATTTAATTAATTAATTAATTTAGAGAGAGAGTGGGGGCAGGGGCAGAGGGAGAAGGAGGGAATCTTAAGCAGACTCTGTGCCCAGTGCAGAGCCTGACCTGGGGCTTGATCTCACGACCCTGAACTGAAATCAAGAGTCAGATGCTTAACTACCTGAGCCACCCAGATGTCCCCACTTTTAATTCTTTTAGCAATGTCTTCTGGTATTCACCTCAATATTTCTAAATAATATCCTTATATTATTACTTTTTAATTTATTATTATTATTTTCTGAGAGTCTAGGCTTTCATCATCATCTCTCTTTTATCTTTTTTTTTTTTTAAGATTTCTTTATTTGAGAGACAGTGAGAGCACAGTGGAGAGGGGCCGAGGGAGAGGAAGGGAGAGTCCCAAGAAGACTCCATGCTGAGTGCAGGGCCTGATGTGAGCCTTGATTTCAGGACCCTGAGATCATGACCCAACTGAAAACCAAGAGTCAGAGGCTCAACTGATTGAGCCACTCACGCAACTCTGATTTATCATTTTTAGAAAGTATCAGCAGAGTTCCTTTTGGCAAATGAGATTTAGACTTTTCACATCATGCTTTGCCGAACATCTTCCCCAAATAGTTATGTTATAAATTTTGGTAAAATTAAAATCCAATATTTACATGAGTATGATTAGGTGACTATTCACTTCTTAGCTAAGTGCTAAGCTATATTACATTTCCTTTCTGTTTAAATGCTTATTTTCTCTTATTCTTTATAATTTTCTGATTTTCTATGAATCTATCAATGTTTTTCCTCAGTAGTAGTTTTTCCAAAAACTTAAACTAATCAGATAACGTAGTGGTTCTGTTGCTCTACCCCCAAAGGCCTTTCTCTGCAGCCTTGTTCTCCCATACAGACTGGACTGGCCATCCTCCAGGTTAGGAGTGGTGACTTGGGACGGACTGTGCCTTTCTGGGCAGAATTCCATTTCCCAGATCTTAACTCTTCTTTGGTTTGCTCCTTGACTGTATTGGCAAACAACTTGCAGCTTCCTAAGAAAGGGTGCCTGGGTGGTAAATCACCTGAGTCCTTGTCCAGCTAATTTTGTTTTCTACTTTTGCACATGATTAAGAATTTGGCTAGGTATTTTAAGTTGAAAAGCATTTTCCTTCAGAATTTTTAAGTCATGGTTTCATTGCTTCTTGTATCTGGTGTTGTTGAGAAGTATGGTGTAATTTTGATGAACATTCCTTTGTATGTGACCTATCTTTTCCCCCTGAAATCTTGTAGGGTTTTCTACCCTTCCCTCTTATTCCTCTTGCCCCCACTTCCAAAAGCCACATTTATGTGCCTTAGTATGAGTTTATTTTTTTAATTCTTTGTGCTGAGCACTTCTTTCAATATAGACTTTTGCCCTCAGTTCTGGAATATTATTATATTATTTCTTTGATATTTTTCTCCCTTTCAATTATTTCCTTCCTTCTTTTCCTTTCTTTCTTTTTTTGAAACTTTTAAAAATCATATATTAAACTTCCTCTAATTTTATTATATTTTCTTATTTTTGTTTGTTCTACATTCTAGATTTCATTGATTTTATATTTTCATCCTGCTATTAAAAATTTATTCTAAAAAATTTAAATTTCTACTCTCATAGTTTTCTACTTTATATTGTATTATTTATATTATGAAAATTTTCATACTTAGGGAAAAGGGTTTTTTAAAAGATTTTATTTACTTATTCGTGAGAGACACAGAGGCAGAGACATAGGCAGAAGGAGAAGCAGGCTTCCTGCGGGGAGCCTGATGTGAGACTCGATTGCAGGATCCTGGGATCAAGACTCAAGCCAAAGGCAGACATTCAATCCCTGAGCCACCCAGGTGCCCTGAGAAAAATTTACAGAATGCACATTCATATAGCTTACATCCAGATTCAACAATTGTTAACATTTTGTCATCTTTGTTATATCTATCTGTACATGTATATATAGAACTCTTTTCTTTCTTTCTTTCTTTCTTTCTTTCTTTCTTTCTTTCTTTCTTTCTTCCTTCCTTCTTCTCTCTTTCTTTCTTTCTTCTTCCTTCCTTCTTTCTCTCTCTCTTTCTTTCTTTCTTTCTTTCTTTCTTTCTTTCTTTCTTTCTTTCTTTCTTTCTCTTTCTTTTTTTTGCTAAAGCATTTGAAAGAATGTTGCCAGTATCATGACACTTCACACCTAAATATTTGCAAGTATACTTAGGATACAGCAGGCATCTCCTAAGAACAAGAGCACATTCCTACTGACTATAATGCCATTATCACTAAGAAAATTAACTATTGGGGATCCCTGGGTAGCTCAGCGGTTTAGCGCCTGCCTTTGGCCCGGGGCGCGATCTTGGAGTTCCGGGATCGAGTCCCGGGCCGGGGTCCCGGCATGGAGCCTGCTTATTCCTCTGCCTGTGTCTCTGCCTCTCTCTCTCTCTCTCTCTATGTCTATCATAAATAAATAAATAAATAAATAAATAAATAAATAAATAAATAAATAAATCTTAAAAAAATAAAATTAACTATTTTCCAAGATCTATATCCATATGCTAATTTCTTCAGTTATTCCCCAGATGTCTTTTATAGCTGCTCTTTTTAAAATGATTTTATTTATCGCCAAATAAATACCAGACTTTAAGCTGTATTACAAAACTGTAATCATTAAAACAGTATGGTATTGGCACAAAAACAGATACATAGATCAATGGAACAGAATAGAGAACCCCAAAATGGATCCTTCACTCTATGGTCAACTAATCTTTGACAAAGCAGGAAAGAATATCCAATGGAAAAGATAGACTCTTCAACAAACAGTGTTGGGAAAATTGGACAGCCACGTGCAGAAGAATAAAACTGGACCATTTCCTTACACCATACACAAAAGTAGACTAAAAAGTATGAAAGACCTAACTGTGAGACAGGAATCCATCAAAGTCCTAGAGGAGAACACAGGCAGCAACCTCTATGACCTTGGCTGCAGCAACTTCTTGCTAGACATATCTCCAAAGGCAAGGGAAACAAAGGCAAAAATGAATTTCATCAAGATAAAAAGCTTCTGCAC
Source organism: Nyctereutes procyonoides (assembly GCF_905146905.1). Classification (NCBI taxonomy): domain Eukaryota; kingdom Metazoa; phylum Chordata; class Mammalia; order Carnivora; family Canidae; genus Nyctereutes; species Nyctereutes procyonoides. The sequence continues at coordinate 8,931,433 of NW_026575031.1, read as the reverse complement.
AGCAAAGGAAACAGTCGACAAAACCAAAAGACAACCAACAGAATGGGAGAAGATATTTGTAAATATCTTATCAGATAAAGGACTAGTACCCAAAACCTATAAAGAACTTATCAAACTCAACACCCTAAAACAAATCATCAAATCAAGAAATGGGCAGAAGACATGAACTGATATTTCTCCAAAGAAGACATACAGATGGACAACAGACACATGAAAAAATGTTCAACATCACTTGGCATCGGGAAATACAAATCAAAACCACAACGAGAAACCACCTCACATCAGTCAGAGTGGCTAAAATTAACAACTCAGGAAACAATAGATGTTGGCAAGGATGCAGAAAAAGGGGGACCCTCTTACACTGTTGATGGGAATGCAAGTTGGTACAGCCACTCTAGAAAACAGGGAGGTTCCTCAAAAAGTTGAAAATAGAGCTACCCTATGACTCAGCAATTGCATTACAAAGGATTTGTCCCAAAGATACAAATGTAGTGATCCGAAGGGGGTTCTGTACCCCAATGCTTGTAGCAGCAATGTCCACAATATGCAAACCATGGAAAAAACCCAGATGTCCATCGACAGACGAATGAATAAAGATATGGTATGTATATACAATGGAATACCACTCAGCAATAAAAAAAAATGAAATCTTACCATTTGCAACAATATGAATGGAATTAGAAGATTTTATGCTAAGCGAAATATGTCAATTAGAGAAAGACAATTATAATATGATCTCACTCTTATGTGGAATTTATTAAACAAAACAGAGAATCATAGAGGAAGAGAGGAAAAAAATAAAGACAAAATAGAGAGGGAGACAAACCATGAGTCTCTTTATCATAGGAAATAAACTGAGGGTTGCTGGAGGAGTGAGCGGTGGGGGAATGGGGTAACTGGGTGATGGGCATTAGGAGAGCACATGATGTAATGAACACTGGGTGTTGCAACTGATAAATTATTGAAAACTACAACTGACACTAATGATATATTATGTGTTGATTAATTGAATTTAAATTAAAAAAAAATGAACAGAGAGACACAGGCCATGCTCCTATAGACTTCAAATTCCTAGTGGGAAGAAGAACAACAACAATAACTAATAATTAAGAAAAATGCTATTGTAAAGGTCACCTAGTTTGGGTGGGATGGGAAGAGTGGGGAAAGGTTGCCCAAGAGAGCAGCACGTGACACAGGCTGTCTGCTCAAGGAAGGTCTTTGGGGCACATCGATTGTCTGCTGGCCCAGGCCACCCACAGGGACCCTCACTGTGTTCTCCAGAACCATAGTTTGGTGTCCAGCCTTAACCCACATCCGGCCAATGCCTCCATCACAGGGGCTGCTGATGGGGCTCATCTCTGGGTCATTCAAGGAGACCACCCTCCCCGCACCGGGTCCCTCCTTCTGCTCTCCGGAACCTCCATTTCCCTTCAAGCATTCCGTGACCCCAAGCCCTTCCTCAATCTCTTACCTTGCCAGGGACAATCCAGTTTAGCTTTATTCTCCAGTGTATCTGAACCCCAAATGTACTTTATTTCCTCCCTCTTGAGGAGAGTGTGGAAAACCAGCCAGCCTTTAGAAACACAAAGCGAGGCTATTTCCTGGGGTGGCAGGAGAAGAGAAATGTTTACATGCTTGGTGTTTTCCTTAGTAACTCAAACAGCTACTTATGAGATGGCAGGCGCTGGTCTAAAAGTTTTGCATGTGTTATTTCATTCATTGCTCATTGCAGCCCTATAAGTAGATGATGATACTCATTCTCCTTCTGCAGTTGGGAAAACAGACGCTGAGAGGTTAAGTGACATGCCCAACGCTACACAGCTAGTACTGGTATTATTTCATGGAATCCGGAGGGCCGCCGGGGTCAGAGTTGGGGGCTCAGTTGGTTAGATGTCTGACTCTTCATCTCTGCTGGGGTCTTAATTGCAGAGTTGTAAATTTAGGCCCCACTTTGGGCTCCATGCTGGGCATGAAGCCTACTTTAAAAATAAAATCTAAACTAAAGGGAATTCAACTCTTAACCTTTAAAGTATGAGGAATGATATATATAAAAAAAAAAAAAAAGATCAGCCAGAGAAGGATTGAGCCCTTACAAACCCACTTAAGGCCTTCCTCCTGTGGATGGTGGGAAGGCATTCTTGGGTTTTACACTGAGGGGATCGAATCAGATTTCCACTTCAATGCTTTGTGCTTGCTACAACTTGGAGGTGGGCTTCTCTTTCAACTTTTTCATATTTCCCCTGTCCCAACCTACATCAGGCCTCCCCTTCTTCCTTCCATAATTCCTCCATTTTCTCTCCAGTTGGAAGGACTGGAGCTTTGTGGACAAAGCTGAGAAGGCCCGTCTGCAGCACCAGGTCACTGAAGATGGAGAGTTCTGGTGAGTTCAGGACCCAGGAGGACCCCAAAGCATAAGGGATGAGGTGGGGAGCTGAAATCTCAAACCTCAATCCCTGGAAAGAGGCCATCAGACCCCAGCCCTCAGGAGATCTGGCCCCTGTTCTCCTCCTCCAGCGCAAGGCCCAGGAAGGATGGGTTATGGAGAGGAGCCAGCCAGGTCACAGAGATGACTGAGCCTGGGACCAGGCCAGCATGGTGGGGCGTCTGTGTCACTTGTGCCCCTCCGTGGCATATGTGGCTCCAGCCATTTGCTCCCTGGCCTTTGCAGAGCCGTCTTCTGAACCCAGCTCTACCTTGCTCACTTGATGCCACCCTCACTCTGACTCAGACATTTGCAAATGACGTATCAGATAAAGGGCTAGCATCCAAGATCTATAAATAGCTTATTAAACTCAACAGCAAAGAAACAAACAATCCGGTCATGAAATCGGCAAAAGACATGAACAGAAGTTTCACAGAGGAAGACATAGACATGGCCAACAAGCACATGAGAAAATTCTCCGCATCCCTTGCCATCAGGGAAATACAAATCAAAACCACAATGAGATACCACCTCACACCAGAGAATGGGGAAAATTAACAAGGCAGGAAACCACAAATGTTGTTACTCAAAGAGTTAAAATATAGAGCTACCCTATGACCCAGCAACTGCACTACTGGGGATTTACCCCAAAGATACAGATGCAGTGAAGTGCCGGAACACCTGCACCCCAATGTTTATCGCAGCAATGTCCAAAATAGCCAAACTGTGGAAGAAACCTGGAAAATCCATCCATTGAAAGATGAATGGATAAAGAAGATGTGGTCTGTGTATACAATGGAATATTCCTCAGCCATTAGAAACGACAAATATCCGCCATTTGCTTTGACGTGGATGGAACCGGAGGGCATTATGCTGAGTGAAGTTAAGTCAGTCGGAGAAGGATAAACAGTATATGGTCTCATTCATTTGGGGAATATAAAAAATAGTGAAAGGGAATTAAGGGGAAAGGAGAGAAAATGAGTGAAATTATCAGTGGGGGTGACGGAACATGAGAGATACCTAACTCTGAGAAACGAACAATGGGTAGTGGAAGGGGAGGTGAGCAGGGGGTTGAGGTGACTGGGTGGTGGGCACTGAGGCGGGCACTTGACAGGGGTGAGCACTGGGTGATATGCTATATGTTGGCAAATTGAACTCCAATAAAAAAATTTAAAAAATAAATTAAACTAATAATACACTGTATGTTAAATAGTTGAGTTAAAATATATTTTTAAAATACTTTATTTATTTTAGAGAAAGAGAAAGTGGGAGAGCATGAGTGGAAGTGGGGGGAGGGGCAGAGGGAGAGGGAGAGCAGACTTCCCAATTTGCAGGAAGCCACACACAGGCTTGATCCCAGGACCCCAAGATCATGACCTGAACTGAAGGCAGGCGCTAACTGACTGAGCCACCCAGATGCCCCTATAGCTGCTTTTTTGGGAACCAGAATCCAATTAAGTTTCACATATTGAAATTAAATAATTTAATAATGGATTAGGTGATGTTGAAGTGAGCGTTGATGAACTGGAGGGAGATCAGAAGAAATCACCTAGGATATCACACAGGGAATCAAAGAGATGGGAAATTTTAAAAAAAGAAAGAGAAAAAAGGTTAAGATACATGTGGGATAGAGCTAATAAGTTCAGCATATATCTAATTGGAGTTCCAGAGGAAGATAATAGAAAATATGAAAAGAACTAATATTCTAAGACATTTTCTAGGATCAATCAATGACTCCAATCTTCAGATTCAGGAATCCCACTGAATTTTAAGCAGGAAAGATGTACAGAAACATATGTTGAGACAAATCATAGTGATATTTCAGAATACCATAGATAGAGAGATCTTAAAAGCAATCAGAGGGGTGGCCTGGGTGGCTAAGTGGCTGAGCATCTGCCTTCCGCTCAGGTCCTCAGGGCGAGATCCTGAGGTACTGGGATTGAGTCCCACATCAAGCTTCCTGCGGGGAGCCTGCTTCTCCCTCTGCCTGTGTCTCTGCCTCTCTCTGTGTGTCTCTCATTAATAAATAAATAAATAAATAAAATCTTTTAAAAAGCAGTCAGAAAGAAAAGGCAGATGGTCTATTAAGGGACACCAATTAGAATGACTGCTGATTTCAACAAAAATGGAAGCCAGAAGATATTAATGAGAATCAACCTGTGACTGATTATCCAGGAAGACTATTTCATGAGTGAGAGCAAATTTTGTACAAATAAAAATTGAGAATGCTTACAACAAATAGACCTAAGTTTCTAAAGAAATTTCTAAACAAGGTCCTTTAGGAAAAAGCAAAATTATTCTAGAATGAAAAGTCCAAGACTCACAAGGAACAGTAAAAAAAAGAAATTGGTAAACATGTGTAAAGTCAACCTATCGACTTTTAAAAATTATGATATTTTCTATCTGTTGTTTGAAAAATCAATATAGAACTAAAATCATGAGCAACAATAGCAGATTAGTTGGGAGAGGAGTGCTTGGAGTCAAAGTGCGTTATGGTCCCATACTATTTCTAAGGAAAATAAAGCTATTGATCAATTTCAGGCTTTGTCAAGATGAAATGTATGTTAATTATTTAGGGCAACCACTGAAAAAACAGAAATAGTCTATAACTTCTGAACTAGTAGAAAGAAAAAAAAAATACTTTGTAAAATTTTTTAGATGGAGGCGGGGCAGAAAGAGAGAGAGAATCTTAAGCAGGCTCCACACCCAGAGCAGAGCCCAGTGTGGAGCACAATTGCACGATCCTGAGATCATGACCTGAGCCAAAGTCAAGCGTTGGAAGCTTAACTGATGGAGTCACCCAGGTGTCCTAGGAAAAACTTTCTTAACATAACAAAAAACATAAGCTATAGAGAAAAAAAATAAAGCATTAACTTAGAGCTTTTAATTAAGGGCTTTTAATTAAGAATTTTTAAACTAAGAAAACCCTTAAAAGAGTGAAAAGGCAAGCCACAAAATAGGAGAAAAAATTTTAAAAGATTTTATTTATTTATTTATTTATTTATTTGAGAAAGAGAGAGTGCACAAGCAGGAGGGGCAGAGGGAGAAGCAGACTCTCCGCTGGGCAGGAAGCCTAATGTGGGGCTCAATCTCAGGACCCTGAGTTCATGACCTGAGCTGAGGCAGATGATTAACTGACTGAGCCACCCAGGCACCCCAAGAAAATATTCATAGCACATCTAGCCAATAAACAATCAGTATCCAAACATGCCTACAATTCAAGTTGAACAAGACAAACTCAATAGAAAAAACTAGAAAAGACAGGTGTTTCATGGACAGTGGGATAACAACAAATGGTCAAGGAACACATGAATGAAAAAAAAGATACATGAATGTTGAAAAGATGCTCTGCCTCATTCATAATTCAGGGAAATGCATCTTTTCATACATTTCTTGGCTATTTCTGTCCCTGCCCCTCCCATTTGCAGCATTTTACTGATGAGCTATTTCAGCTTTTTTGCTGTAATGTTTAGAGCTCTATCCCTATCATGACACTCAGGAGAAGCTGCTGTCTTGTGGAATATAAGGAAAGGCAGTCCTAATTATTGAATTTTTCCTTTCACCAGAATTTGCCTCTCGCACCCCATACTACTATGGCACCATTAAGACTATGGACTCGAAAGAGGACTGTCTCTCAGTGGGGTACCTCATTTTGTCTTTGACTTACCATCATCATTATTTGTTGACTCATTGTGCTCAGTATGTCATTTACAACATATCATTTAATCCTTACAACAACTTTATGAAAGTAAGGTTTTTCATATTCTTTTCACAGATAAGGAAACTGAGAAGTGAAAATAGTCAGTAACCTGCCCGAGGTCACCTGGTTAAGAAGTGGAGTCTGGATTCCAGTCAAGCTTGTCTGGCTTTAAAGACTGTGCACTTCATCACTGTGTTATGCACTTGTCCTTTGCTGTCTCTGGTCATAGTAATCGCTACCTTTCTTTGAGCTAGGAGTTTAAGGGTGCTAGCTCAGAACAGCTACATGATGACAATATCACTGTGTCCATTATAGGCAGAATGTCTTTCATACATTTATGTATTTCTGGATCTTTTGTTATTTGCTGTCCACAAAATACCTATCTTTTGCTAATTTTTCTTTTGAGTTTGTCTTTTTTAACTTGAATTGTAGGCATCTTTGGATATTGATTGTTTATTGATTAGATGTGTTACAAATATCTTCTCCCACTTAATGAGTTGTCTTTTTCATTCTCTTAAGGGTTTTTGTTTAAGTAAGCTCCACTCCCAGCATGGAGCCCAACGTGGGGCTTGAACTCACAACCTTGAGATCATGACCTGAGCTGAGATCAAGAGTCAAATGCTTAACTGATTGAGTCACCCAGGCATCTTAAGGGTATTTATTAATTTAAACTTTTTAAAAAAGATTTATTTATTTACTTGAGGGGGAAGGAGCAGCAGGAGAGGGAGAGAGTCTTTTAAGCAGACCCCACACTGAGCTCAGAGCCCCATGTGGGACTTGATTCCACGACCCTGAGATTACACCTGGGCCAAAACCAAGAGTCTGATGCCCAAACAACTGTACCACCAAGGTACCCCTAATCTAAACTTTGAAACATTCAATTTATGTGACTTGTTAGTGGCAAAGTCAGCCAGGGTCCAGACCAGGTCTGTTTGGTTCTAAATTTAGTTTTCTTAACCACTCTGCAGGATGTCCCCTTTGTGGCTAGCCCAGTGATCACACTTCTCTCTAAACTGCCTGCCAGAAGAGTACACTCTAAATCAGATTACAAGCAGATCTCCTGCAGAGCTGGGTTCAGGAAAGACAAAAATCCCTGGGAGAAAAAGCCCCATAGCCGGTGACTGGGACCTTAGCCCTGGGAACAGAGGGCTCACTGCACACAGCCTGGGTCTTCCTATAGTTCTGTTTCTTTCCTCTCATTCCACACTGGCAGGGAGTAGCTTTTCTTTTATGCCAACCTAGAACTTCGTCTTTTCAGAGTTGAGTAACATGAGCCAGCCCTGGCTGGGAAGATACACAGGGAAGAATGTTACTGATGGAGGCGATGGGCACGTGGAAGGGGCTGTGAGAGCAAGAGACCTCTACTGTCCCCACTGGTTGTCAGGAAGCTTCCAACTTCGGAGTACTGATGCAGTGGCCCAGCACTGGGTCCTTGGGAAGTTGTGGTCCTCTCTCCTCCACATTTCACCTCTTTCCATTAGCTTTGTTCCAGGCTAAGAGGAACCAGGCTACTTGAAAAAATGATTCATTCCAGGTTTGGGGGAAGAAATGTACAAGACGAGCCTGGGACATTTTGCTGTGGCCAGGAAACAAGGAAGCTTTGAAGATTAATGGGGTCACATCAAATAATACAGGCAACTTGTAGGGGCCTCCCATTGTCCAAAGAAGGGACAATTTGAACATCAAAAAAATCGTGACTGTAATGGATTAAAATATGGTGCAATGTTTCCTGCCAATCATACCCTCAATTGTTTTAAGCTGAGATATTTAAGAATACAGAGAACATAGGAATTAGTTGATTCTTGGTATTTGTGGTAGTTATATTCTATAAAGTTGCTGTGAATGCTGAATTGGTGAATATTAAACCATTGCTCTGGGGTGCCTGGTGGCTCAGCGGTTGAGTGTCTGCCTTTGGCGTGGGGTGTGATCCTGGTGTCTTGGGATGGAGCCTGCTTCTCCTTCTGCCTGTGTCTCTGCCTCTCTCTCTCTCTCTCTCTCCTCTGTCTCTCATGAATAAATAAAGTCTTTCAAAAACCAAAAAAATAAACCATTGCTCTTGGAGGAAATACAAGATTAGATTTCTGTCTCCAGTCACATTTTTATCAACTGATCAAAACACACTCTTAAGTGTGTTTGTGTTTAAAGATACCAAGGATACCTTAGTTAATATATTTTATTGAGTTATTAACTTTGAACTCACAGCCAATAGCACCAAAATTCAGGCACATACTTACCTAATATATGTATTTTCTCCCTAGGGCACACTCCGGCCTTCTTGCACTTAGGAACACGAGACAGCACTTCACATTATAAATGGAGAAATCACCAACAAAAGTGCAAAAACCTGGGGCACTTGGGTGGCTCAGTCAGTGAAGTGTCTGCCTTCAGCTCAGGTCATGATCCTGGGGTCCCGGGAGAGAGCCTCACACTGGGCTCCCTGCTCAGTGAGGAGTCTCCTTCTCCCTCTCCCTTTGCCTCTGTGTGCTCATGCACACTCTCTCTCTAATAAATATATCTTTAAAAAAAAAAGGCAGTGCAAAATGTGAAAAACAAGGCGCTATGTAGACTATGAACACCTGTTTACAGTGTGAGAGCTAAGATGAGAAAGCTGAGTGTCACACTGATTTCATCTAGGAATGTGTGCGTGGGAGGCGACTCAAATTTTTCACTGCCCTAAATATGTGTGAAAATGACCACAGAAGCACCATGGATGTTGAATTTGGGGTTACAAATAAATTTTAGTGAGTAGGTGAATTTACAAATACAGAATCCACAAAAAACAAGGATCAGCTGTTTACAGATCATAGCACTGGCATTGCCCGTGTTGGAAAAAAACCACACTTATAGGGTGAAGTTAGAGGAGATTTATGACTATTTTATCTGAAGCACCTAAATTAAGGAAGGATGAGATTATTCACAAACAGGGAGAATTACTATGTACAGGAAATCTGCTGACTCTATTTCACTGTCTTCTGAATCAGACTAGGGATAAGGTAGAAAATTTGTGGCCATAAGAGTTCTGGCCAGAAATAAGGATGAACTTCCAGACCGTGAGAGGTACTAATATAGGCAGGTTATCAAAGGGGCAGAGAGCATCTGTTTTCCCTTCAAAACCTTAAATTCAGGAAAGAAACCCATCTCTCTGGAATGGCTGAAAGAAATTCTCAAATATCTCAAACAATCCTAAAAATTATAAGAGTTTTTGATAGCAGCTTCAATACTGTCTTTCTGGTGTTCTGGGGAATATAATAAACTTCTGAAAGTTGTGATGATAATTACTTAGATGTGAAGTTGGGATGAAAATGGTAAAGCAAGTGTCAGCTTCTCTTTATTTTTTTGTTTTGGCTTTTGAATTTTTTATTTTAATTCCAGTTAAAATACAGTGTAATATTAGTTTTAGGTGTACAATATAGTGATTCAACATTTCCATATATCACCTGGTGCTCATCACAAGTGCCCTCCTTAATCTGCATCACCTAGTTCATGCATCCTCCCTCCCCTCTGGTACCACCTATTTGTTTTTTATTATTTAAAATTTGTTTCCTTTCCTCAGCTGCCGCTAAGGTGCTCGGTCCTTCCGAGGAAGCTAAGGCCGCGTTGGGGTGAGGCCCTCACTTCAGCCGGCGACTAGCACCGCGCTCGGCACGCGCCCTCGCCATGGCCTCCGTCTCGGAGCTCGCCTGCATCTACTCGGCCCTCATCCTGCACGACGACGAGGTGACGGTCACGGAGGATAAGATCAATGCCCTCATTAAAGCAGCGGGTGTGAATGTTGAGCCTTTCTGGCCGGGTTTGTTTGCAAAGGCCCTGGCCAACGTGAACATTGGGAGCCTCATCTGCAATGTAGGAGCTGGTGGACCTGCGCCAGCAGCTGGTGCTGCGCCAGCAGGAGGTCCTGCTCCTTCCACCGGTGCTGCCCCAGCTGAGGAGAAAAAAGTGGAAGCCAAGAAAGAAGAATCTGAGGAGTCTGATGATGACATGGGCTTTGGTCTCTTTGACTAAACTTTTATAAGCTGCTCAATAAAAAGCTGAACTCCTGGTTGCTGTCGGTTTTTCAAAAAAAAAATAAAATAAAATAAAATTTGTTTCTTAATTTGTCTCTTTCTCTTTTGCCCATTTGCTGATTTGTTTCTTAAATTCCACACATGAGTGAAATCAGATGGTATTTGTCCTTCTCTGATATATTTTGCTTAGCATATACTCTCTAACTCCATCCATGTCATTGCAAATTGAAAGACTTCATTCTATTTGTGGCTGAATAATATTTCATTATTATATATATAATATATATATTATATATATAATATATATATATATATAATAGATATGTCACATTTTATTTATCCATTCATCTATGGACACTCGCGCTGCTTCCATTTCTTGGATATTATAAATAATGCTGTTATAAATATAGGGGTACATATAATACCTTTGAATTCGTGTTTTTGTATACTTTGGGTAAATATTCAGTAATGCGATTGTTGGATCATAGGGTAGTTCTATTTTTAACTTTTTGAGTAAGCTCCGTGGCTGCACCATGTGTCAGCTTCTCTTAAGCAGGGCACACTCCAGGTGTTAGTGGGGGCCTCACAGTTACTAAGAGATCTGGAACTGCCACCTCATAGCCTCTGAGAGGACAGAGCCTCCTCCCCTCCCCTGTGATATTCAGTGGGTTTCTGGCAGCATGCTTCTGTATACCTCTTTCTTTCCCCACTACTGTGCTTTCCACACCCTGGCTTCTGGGTGTGCTGGCTCATCCTGTCTGTGTAACTGAAGACACTAACTTCCCTGCTTTACCAAAAAAGTTACTTTTTACTTGCCTCAGGCATTTTACAAGTTCATGAGTAAAGATGTCTTTGGGCATTAGGTCAAGTGGGGGGATGACACTGGTATATATGGTCTCTTGCCCTGTTGCTTCTTCCCACCCCACTCTGGTTTCTATTCTGGCTCCCTCCCTATTGTAAATAAACTAGCATTTCCCCCCCCAACTAAACAACAATCATGCCCACCCCAGAGAGACATGATTCTTTCTGAAATTAAAAGGATCTTCCTAATTTTTCTTTATGAGTTTTCCTCATGAAGAGAAAAGCCAGAGTCTTTAATGCCATATTAAGCATTCATATTTTGTTAAGCATACTTGGTGATATATCTGTAAAAAAACATCAAGGATAAGGGACACCTGGGCGGCTCAGTGGTTGAGCATCTGCCTTTGGCTCAGGTCATGATCCTGGGGTCTGGGGATCAAGTTCCACATCAGGATCCCTGGGGGGAGCCTGCTTCTCCCTCTGCCTGTGTCTCTGCCTCTCTCTCTCTCTCTGTGTGTGTGTGTCTCTCATGAAAAAATAAATAAAAATCTTTAAAAAAATCAAAGATAATTTTGTAGTAGTAACAAGACCTAACCTGAAAAATGTAATGATTTATTTATTAATACTATGTTAAAATTTTTATGTAAGTAATCTCTACACCCAAATGGGCCTCAAACTCATGACCCCAAAATTAAGAACGGCTTACTCTTTTAACTGAACCAGCCAAGGCGGTCCTACTTACTATTATTATTTTGGATTTTTTCTTTTTATTGAAGTATAATTAACATACAGGGTTATACTGGGTTTCAGGTGCACAACATAATGATTCAACAATTCTATACATTACTCAGTGTTCACCTCATTAAGCGTAGTCACCATCTGTCACCAAACAACATTATTACAATCTTATTGACTATATCCCCTATGTTGTACTTTTCATCTCCATCACTTATTTATTTTATAACTGGAAGTCTTTACCTCTTGATCTCCTTTATCTATTTTACCCATCCCCCAAACCACTTCCCTTCTGGTAAGCACCAGTATGATCTCTGTATTGAAGAGCATTTTTATGTGTCTCTTTGTTTATTTGTTCATTTGTTTTGTTTCTTAGATTTCACATTTGAGGGAAATCATTTGGTATTTGTCTTTCTCTGTCTGACTTGTTTCACTTAGCATTATACTCTCTAGAGCCATCCATGTTGTAGCAAATGGCAAGATTCCATTTATTTATTTATTTATATTTATTTATTTATTTATTTATTTATTTATGATAGGCACACAGTGAGAGAGAGGCAGAGACACAGGCAGAGGGAGAAGCAGGCTCCATGCACCGGGAGCCCGACGCGGGATTCGATCCCGGGTCTCCAGGATCGAGCCCTGGGCCAAAGGCAGGTGCCAAACCGCTGCGCCACCCAGGGATCCCGATTCCATTCTTTTTTATGGACAAGTAATAGTCCAGTATGTGTGTGTGTGTGTGTGTGTGTATACTTGGGTTGTTTCCATAATTTGGCTATTGTATATAAGGCTGCAGTAAACATAGGGGTGCACATATCTTTTCAAATTAGCGTGTTTGTTTTCTTTGGACAAAAGTGTTTTCCACAGTGGCTGCACCAATTTACATTCCCGCCAACAGTGCACAAGGGTTCCTTTTTCTCCACATCCTCACCAACATTTGTTATTTCTACATCTTTTTTATTCTAGCCGTTCTGACAAAGTAATATTTCATTGATGAAATTGGGCAATAGCAGTCAGTTTCCCAGAGGCCCTTTTCTAAAAACCATTTTCTTCTGTCTTGGGGTCTGTCATCAAGAAAATGTGGCTCAACAATTGGGAAACGCTGCACGGTTTGTTTGTTTTCTGATTCTAGAAATAGATCATAGAAGAAAGGGCAAGAGGAATCATTTTGACCTGGAGACTCAATGCATGAAGCTCCCTAGTAGAGGAGGGAAAGCAGTGAGGTAGCACTGGTGACTGAGTGAGAAGAGATTACAGGTGTGCCTGGATAGGTGGCCTGGATGTCTCTTCTTTTAAAAAGGACTGAAAGTGCAGCATCATAACTAGAATTATACGTGGTTAGAATAATTCTCCTCTTATCATCATCATCATCATCATCATCATCATACCATCACTACTGCCACCATCCAATTGTAATATGTATAACTTGATTATGAAGACACATTTAGACTGGCTTTCAGTGAGTCCGTGCCTCAGATAGTAAAAGCAGGAAGGGCCTCTCCTAGGACAGTCTCCATTTCAGACTGCTCAAACCTTGCAAAGGTTGCTACATCTTTGGAAGGCATGGAAAACATGTCTCCAAGAACTGCTTTACACTCCAGAAAGTTCTGGATTCATTTCACTGTTTTAATTTCAATCATTTTGTGTGATTGCCCTTTTTGGACCTTAATCACTTCACCTATACGTGAGGGGGTGTTGGTGGTGGGAGCACACTTTGAAACAGACAGGCTTCTGGTGCCTCCAATGTTACACTGACAGTATAAATTTTAGGACTGACATAGTGGCTAGAGCATACAGAAGCTTATATTGTTTTTGTTAATATCCAAGTCTAGCTTTTAAGACTAAAATCCACCAGTGAGGGCAGCCCTGGTGGCCCAGCTTTTAGCGCCGCCTTTAGCCTGGGGTGTAATCCTGGAGACCTGGGATCGAGTCCCATGTCGGGCCCCCTGCATGGAGCCTGCTTCTCCCTCTGCCTGTGTTTCTGCCTCTCTCTCTCTGTGTGTCTGTCATGAATAAATAAATAAAATCTTAAAAAAATAAAAAAATAAAATCCACCAGTGATTTCACTAAAAACAGCATTTGTAAGTTTTTTTGGTCTCTGTAGTAGTGTTAGAAAAGGCTTTTAGAGGGTGCCTGGCTGGCTCAGTTGGTTAAGTGTCCAAATCTTGATCTCAAGTTCAGATCTTGATCTCAGGGTTGTGAGTCCAAGCCCCATGTTGGTTTCCACGCTGGGCATGGAGCCTACTTTAAAAACAAACAAACAAATAAAAAAAACCAAAGGATTTTAGGAACTATCTCCCACACCTTGGAGCGCTGGGCTGCCTTATCTCTTGGTGCTCAATGCCCTCGACTGTGGGATTGCATTCAGCCACCAGCAGCTGAGCCCACAGTGGATCTGGCCCTTCCCTGGGGGTCCAGAGGTGACCAGGAATGGTTCCTATATTCTCAGCAGATGGGGAACAGACGTGTGAATGCTTGAAGGAAGTGATAACTGAGCAGTGGAGAGAGTGGGAGGGACAGCAGATCAGATAAAAACAAGGAGGTCATTCCAGACGGAGAGCATGAGCAAAGGCTTCAAGTACAGGATTTGGAACAACGGAGCAGCTGAATGTGTCAGGGTCTGGAGGGAGAGGGTGTAAATGAAATGGACAGGTATGCAGGGACTAGCTTGGGAAGGCTTATAGCTCAGTCGAGGAGTTTGTAGTTATCCTGAAGGCATGTGGGGAGGGGACAGCAGTGTCATTGAAGATACTTCAGCAGGGATGTGACATGAGCCAGTACTCTGGCAGCAGGGCAGCGACTGGGCTGCAGAATGAAGTTCCTGCCAGTCCTTTCTTCTAAACTGAGGGACCTCAGGGCAATCACAGGCCTCACAACAGAACTATCAGGAGAGGAAAGGAACCCTGGGGAATCCACAGAGTGAGATCAGAGTTGTTGGTCATTTCATCTCAGGTTAGGAAGAAAACATGGCTAATCAATGGCACTAGGTGCCAGAGTAACTTGACTAAGCTAATGAATAGCACTGGGCCTCAGCTTCGACCATCTCCTCAGGGAGGGTTTCTCTCCCTGGATGGCATTAGCTCCCCTTGCCTTGGGATCCCATAGCATCTGAACATTCTCTCTTAACAGCTTTCCCTTCAGGACTCTAGACCCCAGGAGAGCAGAAATTTTTGTCTTCTTTCTTTCTTTCTCTTTCTTTCTTTCTTTCTTTCTTTCTTTCTTTCTTTCTTTCTTTCTTTCTTTCTTTTATTTATTTATTTGGAGTGGGGAGTGAGCAGGGGGAGAGGCAAAGGGAGAGGGAGAATCCTCAAGCAGACTTCCCGTTGAGCAGGGAGCCCAAAGCAGGGCTCCATCCCCTGACCTGGAGACCATGACCTGAGCTGAAATCAAGAGCTGGACATTTAACCAACTGAGCCACCCAGGCACCCTAATTTTTGTCTTTCTTATCCACCACTGTCTCCCCAGTCGATTGCCCACTTTGTGGCTCTAGTAGATACCTAATAAATATTCCTTGAATTAAGAGTAAGAGTCATACAGGAGATCTGATGAGAGAAGGGAGCCAGGGGGATAGGATTTTCCTTCTGATAGATCACTGTAAACGAAACCCAGAGGCTGGAAGAGTTTTCTAGAGAGAAAGGGTTTTAATTCCAGCTGTCATGCTCTCTCTGGATGTACTTCACTCTGTGTGTCTTTCTCATTTGTGGGGTGAGGTATGTGGACAAAAATGACGGCTAAGGATTTCTCCTTCTAACCCGAACATTTCATGCAAGAAAAGGTGGTCTTTGCCGGCTACTCTCTTCTTTCCAGGGCTCCTGTGTGGCAGAAAGTCCTGGCCACTGACAAAGTAAAGAACAACAGGATTTGACCCCAAATCGAAGGGCTCTTACAAAGATTTGTTCTGGGAAAGGGATATTTACTTTTATAAGACAAATTAAACCGAGTTCCCCCTATTGTTATAAAAAGCAAGATGTTTTTTCAGAAAAAAGAGAGCAAGAGGGTGAGAATGGGCTGGGCCACGGCGGAGGACGGAGCCCTGCGGAGCTGCTGCCCGGGGCCTTCCCGTCGGGGGCCCACGCGCTCTGGGCGCCGGTAGGGCCCAAGCCTGCAAGCTACTCACCGGAGGCCTCTTCCAGATGAACTGGATGGGGAACTTCTGGCTGTAAAAGAGAGAGGTCTCATCCGGTGGGAACTCAGGATCTAGATAAAGAACCTTCTTGTCCAGACACTTCTTATGAAGCTGCTCGAATGTCTTCTCCTTCACTCCAATGATGGGAAAATTGCGGCTGATGATGGCGGAATAGATGCCATTGGGGTTCGCGTCCCCGGCCTCGGTGGTCCTGCCTTGGTCAGGGGGGGGAATTGGCCCCGGGGACCTGGGCTCGGCCCTCGTCCGTGGGGCCACCGATGCGCTGATGACGGTTGGCATGGCGGGCAAGCTGGGGAGGAAGAGGTTTTCAAGGAAAACAAGACACAGCTACCTGCAAGGGGAGGAAGCCGCAGCAGAGGGGAGGTTGGAGGGACTGTGTCATCTGAGAGAAAAATGTCCACGTCCACATTCGAAGCTGAAGCCCATCAGATGGTCACCCAGCGTCTCTCCATGTCCAAAGCGCCCCCGAAGTCCGCTGTTGTCCTGAGGAAGGAGCCCTGGAGGATTTGGGCGGCCGCCGTGCCACAGGGAGCCGCAGGGCCAGACGGGGTTGTGTTTCAGTGGCCCTCAGAGGCCCGAGCCAGGGACACTAAAAATAGACATGAAGAAAGATGATGAGCATGACAGCAGGGGAGGCTAGTGTGCAGCCAGCCGGCGCAGGGGAGAAAGAAGGGCCTGGCTAGGGACGTTTCCCTGGTGTCGTCAAGGGCTGGTATTGTCAGGAAACGGAAAGGGGAATATCCGAGGAGGTTGAGCACCGATAATGAGCAAAGAACTGCTGATGCGTTGGCGAGTCGGCTCGTATGCAGACTGCCAACCATCGCCACCAAGGCAATGGAGATCAATATTGAGAAAAAAGGTAGCAAGGGTGAAGGTGAGATACTGAAGTCTAGGAGAATGTTCTAGACATTGTTGAGAACGTGATCTTCACTTTCTAAAACTCTAGGGTATCAGAACATGATTCAGTTGGATTTGGCATCTCTTCTAGAATGTTATGGTGTCAGCGTTCAGTGGAACTGTCTGGGTAGAAAATGCCACTCAGCAGAGTCCCCAGTTGAGAAAAATCCCTGTCTCTTTCTTGCCCACTTGACCTAGATACCTCTTGTCTCTCTCCACCCCCAAAATAAATACTGGACCAAATTTGCTACAAAAAGTGCACCTGAGTTGACTATGCAGGCCTGCCAATTAGGCATCTGAGTCAGAAGGTGGAATTGGACACTGAATCGGGGTTGCCTGTTGACAAGTCTCGGGGGATGTCATTCCAAAAGAGTTGGTTTCAGGGCTCTTAGAGAAGATCACAAGTGGCTCTGGGGAAGGGAACTGCCTTCCTGGCCTCCACCTAGTGTTGTACCCCTGGTAGCCAGTACCTGGGAGGTAAGGAGATGGCGATGTTCCATGCGTGGCTCAATGGAGGCTTGACCTAGACTGTAGCCCTGCCTGTTACCATGTGACTGGTCTCATCAGCCCAAGGCTGGAGGCTGTGAGAGAAGGTGGGAAGTGACAGCTGAGATAGGGAGTACTACTGGGCTCATGATCACTGGGGTTGCAGCTTTGAGGAGCCCTGTGTTTGGAGCTGCTGCTTGTAGGTACCATCAACCTATCCTCCTGCCTCTAATGCCCAAGGACCTTTACTACTACTCTTAGGGGAGGGCAGCCTGAAGGCTGACTGCCTGGGTTCAAAGTTTGGACCTGCTGCTTGCTGGCTGTGCCTGGGTAACTTTAGGTGGGTTACTTCTTCCTTTATTCCTAGTCTCAGTTTTCTCACCTATAGAGTGGGTATGTGGATAACCATTCTGTTATTGAGTTATCGTAAAAATTAAGCAACTTAATTTATGTAAAAACATTTAAAACGATGCCAGGATTTTCTTAAGCACTCAATAAATGCTGTTGTTAGAGGTTCCTAAATTTAACATTACTTTGGGGTTAGATCAGTTTGGATGGCAGCCACTCATTGGTGCAAGTCAGCATTCAGTCTATGAGCATGTACTGAACATCTTCCATGTGTACAGCACTGGGATAGGTGCAATCTGCTCAGGATCGTGTGGTCACAGTGTTTCCAATCAGGGCATGCCTATCTGCCTACACTAAAAAAAGCCTCTAAAAAGACTGACTTCCACTCTCAAACTCCCCAGTGACATGGAAAGCAGAGGGGGGAAGCTTCCTTTCCCCACCATTAAACGTTGGAGTCCCATCCCACTGCTCTGTACCATCTTGAAATTCACAGCACCCTCCCACATTTTATTGTTTCTGCTAATTGAGCTTCCTGTTTGCCCTCCAAGACACTACTAGCTCTGTGAAGTTGGGACTTGGGTTCCCATTCTACTCTCAGGATTAAGCACATAAAATACTCTTGGTTAAATACATGTTGTTTATCTGCTGAACAAAATTTCCCTATGTGAGGAGAAATTTCTTACCCTTCTTATTGCTTTGCTAATGCAATCAAAGCATTTTGGCTGATTTGTCCCTGGGGTGGGGGGAGCTATCTCTGGGCCACACACCCACTGACCTTTCATTCCTTGGCCGTCTAAGTAACTTGGTAACTGAGATGAGTGTGTGAGAAGATGAGCCTATTGTCATAGCAGGATGGGAATATCAAACACATAGAGTGCAATGTGCTATGCATTTTGCTTTATCAACTGTTGTGGATAAACCGCCCCCTCTCAAGATTAGCAGTTCCAAAACCAAGGTTTATTCAGCTGTGTAGCTGTAGAAACTCATGCTATCCGGGAGAAATCTGATCTGAGCCCAAGAACAAAAGGCAGATAATGAGCATGTGAGCAGCTGTACATTTCGATTCCCAAAAGTCTCTTTGAGGATAAAGAACTAGTTTTTTTTTGTTTTTTTTTTTTTTTTTTTTTATTTATGATAGTCACACAGAGAGAGGCAGAGACACAGGCAGAGGGAGAAGCAGGCTCCATGCACTGGGAGCCTGACATGGGATTCGATCCCAGGTCTCCAGGATCACGCCCTGGGCCAAAGGCAGGCGCCAGACCGCTGCGCCACCCAGGGATCCCAGAACTAGTTTTTATAACATATTTCAGCCAACATCATGCAATATCTGTGATTGGACTGGTTTCTCTGGCACCAACAAGCCGAATTATGGGTTTGTATCACTATCTTTTCCATCAATAAATTTTTCTTTGATTCAATTCTATTGGAAGCACTGCATTTGCTTATAACACCCATCATTCATTAAGTGCCTGCTGTGAGCTGGCCACTGCACATAGTTTTCAAAACTTTTCATTTTAAGGTAATTTTAGATTTGCAAAAGAGTTGCAAGATAGTAGAGAGTCTCTGTATGCCTTTCACCCAGCTTCCCCTAATGTTTATACCTTATGTAACTGTGGTACAATGATCTAAACTAAGAAATTAATGTTGGTAAAATACTATTCACTAAATTAGAAGGCATATTTTGATTTCTTTCTTTTTAAGATTTTATTTATTCATGAGAGACACACAGAGGCAGAGACATAGGCAGAGGGAGAAGCAGGCTCCCTGTTGGGAGCCTGATGTGGGACTTGATCCCAGGACCTGGGATCATGACCTAAGCCAAAGGCAGATGCTCAACCACTGAGCCACCCAGATGCCCCATATTTTGTTTCTTTAGTGTTTCTACTAATGGTTTTGTTTCTTCCTCTCCTGTTATAGGATCTGATCCAGGATCCTGCACAGCATTTTTGTTATGTCTCCTCAGTATCTTCCCATCTCTGATGGTTCCTCAGTCTTTGTCTCTCATGATTTGGTATTTGGTTAGAGTACTTGGCAGGTATGTTGTAGAATGCCCTTCAGCTTGAGTTTGATGTTTTTCATTTGATTATACTGAGCTTGTGGATTTGGGGAAAGAATATCACAGGTCATATGCCCTTCTCATTTGGGAGTACACGATATAGATGTGTTTTATCATAGGTGACGTCAATCTTGATCACCTGGCTAAGGTAGAATCTACCAGGTTTCTGCAAAATAGAGTTACTATTTTTCCCTTTCCGTACACATAGTGTTACAGGATCACAGGGTTCTTGTCTCACAGAGTTGAAGAACGAATCTCATGGACACAAAAGGGTCAAGTGAAGTGAGTTTATTAAGTGAAGGTGAAAACAGAAAGGAAAGAAAAAAGCTCTATAGAGTGAGAGGGGTCCTGAATGCATTGCCACTGTGGCTTTCGCTGGCAGTCTTTTATTGAGAACTGACTAGAGGACTTAAATCTGAGAGCACTACGTTTACCTTTACTTTGAAGTTTGATAATTTTCAGTGGTCCAGCTGTAGCTCTTAGAGAGATATCTTGTCTCTGAAAAGGTAGTCTCATTGTCTCATTATATTCTCTTATCTCTGGTTTTGTATGCCTTAGCATTTCCCACACCTGGGATTTCTGTGAGTCTGAACACATAACCCCTGCATGAGCCTAGTCATGTAGCCCCCTACCTATCTCTCCCTACCTAGCCCCATCTGTCCCTTACTCACTAGGATACGTGTTTTTTCTTTTATTTTTTAAAATATTTTATTTATTTATTCATGAGAGACACACACAGAGAGAGAGAGGCAGAGACTCAGGCAGAGGGAGAAGCAGGCTCCATGCAGGGAGCCCAACGTGGGACTCGATCCCAGAACTCTGGGATCATGTCCTGAGCCAAAGGCAGACACTCAACTACTGAGCCACCTAGGTGTCCTCTATTTTTTTTTTTCTTCAGTAGGCTCCACACTGGACACTTGAACTCATGACCCAGAGATCAAGAACTGAACTGAGATCAAGAGTTGGACACTTAATTGACTGAGCCACCCAGGCACTTCCACATAGAATAGCTTAAATCTGTATTATCACCTTGTGGGTTTGATTAATCCTATTTTACATGAGGAAACTTGAGATATCTGCTATAATTTTACAGAGAGGTCATGGAAAGCTCACAAAATCTTAGAAATTATCTAACAAATGAGAAAACCAAGGCCTGGAGAGATTAAATGACATGGCCAAGATCCCTCAGTCAGTTTGTGCAGAACCAAACTAGACCCCAGGTTTTCTGATTTCCAGGGAGATACTAAATGCATAACGATGACTCCAGTAATGTGAGCTAGACATAAGATTGCTGGATCCTTGCATATAAATAGTGAGGGCTCCCCTTTCCTTAGCTCTGACTGGGGAAGAATCTAATACCACAGCCTGCTGGAAACAACTGTCAAGAAGCAGCTGTCAAATTCTGGCTGGCCTTTCTATGGCACCGCACAGTCTTTTGCAATGCTGGTCATAAGACAGGCAGATTTGATATCAAATGCCATCCTTTATTTCTCCTAGAATGCTAGTTATATGGCCTCCATTGTCTGTGGTTAATATGCTAATCTATTTCCAGTGTAGTTACTGTTGGCTTTCTATGCCCTTAGCTGCGAAGTTATTTGTCTTGGGTGCTGCCCCTGGAATTTACACAAGGCATTCAGAAGGTTTGGTAGGTGGAAATCTTAAAAGCAGAGTGGGAAGTTTGATATTGTCATAGGCATTCCATTTCCCAGAAAGCTCTGAGGTAGGATGGTCAGTTACGGGTGAAAAACCATTAAGCTTTTTTTGACTGTGTTTCTGCTATCATTATGATACCCTGATACTGAAAGAGATGTGAAAAAGTAGAAGAATCCTGCACACAGAACAAACTCCAGAACACAGAGAAATGCAGTCTTCTCTGTGGCTATGGTGAACAGATGCACTGTTTTATTTTTTTTAAAGATTTTTATTTATTCATTACAGAGAAAAAGAGAGAGAGAGAGAGAGAGAGAGAGAGAGAGAGAGAGAGAGAGAGAACATGAGCAGAGGGGAGAAACAGAGCAGAAGGAGAAGTAAACTCCCCACTGAGCAGGGAGCCTGATGCAGGGATGATCCCAGGACCTGGAAATCAGGACCCTGAGATCATGACCTGAGCTGAAGGCAGATGGTTAACCATCTGAGCCACCCAGGTGCGCCCAGGTTCACTAGTTTTTGTTAATCAGGATACAAGGCTCAGCACAACTTTAAGACAAACTCTTGGTGACAATCTGAGCTTTCTCCTCTAGAGAGCCTTTAAGAGAATGGCATGATCTGGGATTGGCCTTGGTCATGTTGACACATGGGAGTTCACCTGTTCTGAAGTGAGCTGTGCCCAGAACATAGTTAGTCCTATAGGTCAATACTTGCATAGTATTCTGTTGTATGAAAGGGCTATATTTAACCAGTCCCATTAAAGAATACAGCTTACTCCTAGTGTAAATCACACTGAAATTAGTAGCACTGAACAATTTATCTGATTTATCTGAAGTGGAATTGATGAATTAGAGAATGCAAATTTAAAGTTTTGATACCATTGCCAGATACTCATCCTGAAAGATTGTACTTATTTATAATTCCACCAATGATGCATGAGTATGCCTATTCCCCACACCAACACAGGTACTGGACACCTTTACTCTTTTTCATCTTGGCTAGTTGGGTGAAAAAAAAAATCATTTCTTTGATTATTAATGAGGCTGAGCACCCTTCATGCTTGTTTTGTCTGTTTTACTTTCTTTTATAAATTACCTCTTCCTGTTTTTCTATTGGGCAGTTTCTGATTTAGACTAATTTGTCAACTTTCATTTCTTGGCATTTAAGCCTTAAGTAGACACATTATGCATTTGAGAGCTTTGTTTCAATCTCTGTGGAGATCGTTCTAATTCTTACATGAAATCCAGTTTCCTGAGTAAACATGTCAAAAGTTAGCCACATGGTAACTGAACACCTGCAGGCCAACTCACCCTCACATAGTGCTCTGGTGCACAGCTGCAGAAACAGGAGGTGAGTAATGTGTGAGAAGCAGTAAAGGGCAGAGAACAATTAACACCCAGACTGTATTTCTCTCTACTCAATGTCTCCAGGTGAATGTTTCAGTATCATTCTGGGTCAAGGTAGAGCAATGTACTCCTAATTTACTCAAGTAGTTCATATTTCATTTCTTCCTTCAAAAATATTTTACATGGAAGAATAAACGCAACAAATGTTAAAGATAGGTCTTAATTATTCAACTTTAAATGCTAGTAAAAACAATCATTTATATTAGGTAAAAGCACCCTGTTTTCAGGTTCTTACTGTAGGTTGCTAAAGGGAAGTTTGAAGCTGGGAAATACTGCTTCAGTTAACGCCAGCTTCTTCCTTTCTCCTCATTTGTAAAACTTACAGAGTTAGCAAAGAATCTGCAAATGTCTGTGTCAGCTTATATACGGTACAAAGCTCAAACCTTAATTGATATAATGAAACATGTCCACAAGGAAATGTACAATGTCTACTGCATCTAGAGGGAAGAGTGTTGTCAAAAAAAAGTAAATCTGGGACACTTGGGTGGCTCCAGGAATCCGGGATTAAGTCCCGCATCGGACTCCCTGCAAGGAGCCTGTTTCTTCCTCTGCTTGTGTCTCGGCCTCTCTCTCTGTCTGTATCTCTCATGAATAAATAAATAAACAAATCTTTTTTTAAAAAAGTAAATCCAGGGCAGCTCAGGTGGCTCAGTGGTTTAGTGCCACCTTTAGCCCAGGGTATGATCCTGGAGACCTGGGATCGAGTCCCACATCGGGCTTCCTGCATGAAGCCTGTTTCTCCCTATGCCTGTGCCTCTGCCTCTCTCTCTCAGTGTCTCTCATGAATAAATAAATAAAATCTTTAAATAAATAAATAAATAAATAAATAAATAAATAAATAAATAAATAAAGTAAATCCGAAACTAATATATGCAATTCTCATTTTTTAATCAATCAAATCCATCAGTTAACCACTTGTAGCCAATAGTTACTGAAAGCTAAGTGTAATGCTGCTCTGGCAGACAGAAGACAAATATAACAGGCTCTTAAGGAACATACAATCTAGCTGGGGGACAAGACAGACAGGATTGAAATACTAAGGGACTATCCCTGAGAATGCTAAGTAGAACACACTAGAACAACATTTCAGAAATGGGCAAAATCACTGCTCATGGGTGCACTGGCATGGGGGTGTTGGGCTAGCTAGAAACGCTTAATGGAAAAGGGGCATTTGACTGGGGCCTGAATGGATGGTAAGATCTCCACAGATGGGGGAAGGCAGTAGATATGGGGCCCAGGGAACAGAAGGCACAGAGGTGGCAGTTGGCAAGTTGCTTAGGGAAGGAAACATGGAAATGTGCATTGGTTTAGGAGTGCTGAGGACATGAGGCTGCCTCACAGCAGCGGTGGCAGGCAGCAGGGAGTCACAGGCAGCTCCAGAGCAGCAAGCATTCTAAGGAACTGGTGTGGTGTAATGTTCTAGACCATGCCCAAACCATACCGGAGCCTGAGGGAAAAGGAAAACTCAGTAATACTGATCATGTCTTTATTTAAAATGTTGATATTTTGGGCAGCCCCAGTGGCTCAGCGGTTTAGCGCAGCCTTCAGCCCGGCATGATCCTGGAGACCCAGGATCGAGTTCCGTGTCGGGCTCCCTGCATGGAGCCTGCTCCTCCCTCAGCCTGTGTCTCTACCTCTCTACCTCTCTCTCTCTCTCTCTCTCTGTGTCTCTCATGAATAAATAAATAAGATCTTTTTTTTAAATTTATGATAGTCACACACACACACACACACACACACAGAGGCAGAGACACAGGCAGAGGGAGAAGCAGGCTCCATGCACTGGGACCCTGACGTGGAATTCGATCCCGGGTCTCCAGGATCGCGCCCTGGGCCAAAGGCAGGCGCCCAACCACTGTGTCACCCAGGGATCCCAATAAATAAGATCTTAAAAAAATAAAATGTTGATATTTTGTTCTTCAGGAATTATTTTTTGCATTAATTTTGATTAAAAAATACCATATTAAAATATTATTCATTTTGATGATTGCATTTTTTCCGTACCCCCTTAAACTTTTTGCCCAAGGCAAGTACCTCACTTACCCTTTTCCCAGCCTTTTTTTTTTTTTTTTAAAGATTTTATTTATTTATTCATGAGAAACACACACAGAGAGAGAGGCAAAGACACAGGCAGAGAGAGAAGCAGGCTCCATGCAGGGACCCCGATGTGGGATTTGATCCTGGGACTCCAGGACCATGCCCTGGGCCAAAGGCAGGCACTAAACCACTGAGCCATCCAGGGATCCGCTTATCCCAGCCTTCTGTTCTATTTCTGAAGTTTGGTATTGGGTATATGGGTATTCATTTAATTATTAACTATAAGCTATAGCTTACTTATGTTACAAATATTCTGTGATTAGTAAACAGTATTTAATGAAAATAATTAAGATAAATTGTAATTTTAAGGAGATTAATTAGGAACTGTGAAGCCCAAAGAGCATGACAGGGAAAAGAATCCTTTGTGCTTCTAAGTCAGTCTTTAGGGGATATTAACTTCCTATCGCTGCAGTGTATGCAGTGCAAACAGAAAAGGGTTGTTTTACCCACATCTAAGTGAGTGAAAGATAACTGGGGGTGGGGGGGGTACCAAAGGTTGCTGTCTATTGGAGATAGGCCTTAAGCAATTCAGCAGCTATAGTCAGCCTGACTCTGCCGCTTGGCCTGAGGCAAGCTTCCACAAATGGGCCACACAAGGTGGGTTTGGCCCACATCTCACATGTAACAGACTCATCCAGAGGTGCCTGGCAGGCTCAGTTGGTAAAGCATACGACTCTTGATCTCAAGGTTGTGAGTTTGAGCCTCACATTGGGGGCAGAGTTCACTTAAAGAAAAAAAAAAGAACAACAAATAAACCCATCCAGTTATGCTCAAAGATAAGCTACTCATTGGGCCACAGTGTGTACCACAGCGCCATGGTCCAAGAAGCAGCAGCAGATCAATGAACTCTATAAATGTCTTGGGGCTACTTGCATCTAGGAAAGAAGTAGTATTTGACACAAAGAGTATTACTAGTACCTCTAAAAATGTAAAACCCAGGGGAATCCCTGGGTGGCTCATGGTTTAGTGCCTGCCTTTGGCCCAGGACTTGCTGCATGGAGCCTGCTTCTCCCTCTGCCTATGTCTCTGCCTCTCTCTCTCTCTCTCTCTCTGTGTGTACGTCTCTCATGAATAAATAAATATTTAAAAAATTTATAAAACCTGAGATCTATTCTCATTAGTACACTGGTAACTAATGAAAGATCATTTGTAGCCAGAGAAGTCAATTAGCATGCAGCACAAATAACAGTAAAGGTCAAGGGAAAGGGTAAAAGGTGCAGGCTGCTTCCTGTGCTCATCAACGGGTGCACTTCACTGTCATCTGATGTGGACTTCCCAGTCAGTGCCGATGTTCAGTGAGAGCTTCTCTAGCCTCAGGGTAGACATTTTGGCACAATATGTAAAAGCCACAGGCTCCTCTTTACCATCTAAATATCAAGACAATAAGAGGAAGAGTTAGATGAATATCTAGGAGAGAAAATCTTTCCTTTGAATTTAAAATATTTCTGACTTGATCATAAAACCTTAAACTCTACTTAGGAGAATCCAATTTAGTAGCACTTTTACCCATGGATTTCCATGAACTTATTAAACATTAAACATTCCATCATTTTGAGTGCAATATTGGTTGAAAAGAAATTGTAAGGAACAAAGTGATTTACCCAAGAAATTCAGTAGGTAAGAAAGGATATATCCCTTTAGGAAACTCCATAAACATGGGTAGGATTCTCTGGGGATTCAGATATCTACAGTTAAAAATATATTCAGAGAAGCTACAATGTTATTTCAAGCCCCAAGTAATTTCCCTTAGAAAAATATTAATAGCTTACAGTTTGCAGAAAGGCCAGTTGATGAGAAGCACAATGGCCTGGCTTCCTCTAGATACCAGTATATTTGATCTCCATAAGAAAGTGTAGGGTGCAATTGACTAAGTGCAATTAGTCAATCAGTTTTAGGACTAATCATCTCTTTGCTGCAGATACTCCCATGTTTATAAAACCAAATGACCTGTTTCCTCACCAGATGAATGGGTGGTCACAGAAGATGGCTGCTTCTTGAGGCCTTGGACAAAGATCTGCTCCACCACACACTTGCTAGGATAATGACCTCTTTTGTCAGCACAACTGGAATAGATACAAATGGCATTAGGAAAAGGAGAGGAAGAGGGGTTTGGACTCATTACTATGTCAACATCCCAGCCTTGTGAGTTTCCCTCCCATCTTTCCCTATGGAGGCATGAACGATATGGTTGTCACGTTTACTATGATGAAGAGATGGAAACAGATGATTCCCTGTGTCAAGGGCAGCCTAACCAGTAGACAAACCAATCTTCTTTTAACAAGCCATTTGGAGAGAAATAATCTAAGGACACTGAAGTCTCAAATGTGACTTGGATACTGCAATAAGATTTTAAGAAATCAGATAATTGCTTAATGGGTGGATAAATGGGATTAATCATAACTTAAATTGAATTCTTTTTATTTTTTAGAGAGGGAAGAAAAGGAAGATGGAGACAATAAGGAAGGTTGGTTCATGGAGTGATTGAAAAATACTTCAGGGAAACTCCAGACCAAGATGGAAACATAAGAGGCCCCTGAATTTCCTTCCTCCCATGGATCCACAGAGTGTGGAGCTACACGTGGAGCAATTAATTTCCTTTTAGAGATACAGAAACTAGCTCTGTATATAGAAGAGTGACTCTTCTATATCAGGTGACTGAGGAAATACCCCACTAAAACAGGTAGGAAGAGCTGAAACACTCTCACCATAACCCCCACCCCCAGGACAGTGTCATACAATTGGGAGAGGAACTACTAACTTCTTCCTGAAGAGTAAAAGGTTTGGATCACACTCCTATTGCCCCAGTTTTAGGGCCCCCATCTGAGGTATGAGCCCCCACACAACCTCTCAATAATTATTCTAAGTGTATTTAAACTAAAGACTCTATAATCAATAGAGGCCGAGTTGCTGAATGGTTAAACAGTCAAGACCTAACTATATGCTATCTATAAGAGACCCATTTCAGCTTTGAGGACACATACAGACTGAGAGTGAAGGGATGGAAAATGATATTTCATGCAAATGGAGACCAAAAAAAAAAAGCAGGGGTAGCTAATATTTATATCAGACAAAACAGACTTTATGCCAAAAACTGTAATAAGACAACAAAAATTGTTATATAATGGATCAACTCACTAAGAGGTTATAACATTTTTAAATATTTATGCACCCAGTATCAGAGCACCTAAATATATAATGCAAATATTAGCAGATATGAAGGTTGAAATAGACAGCAATACAATGATAGCAGGGGACTTTAATACTCCACTTCCAACAATGGATAGATCATCCACACAGAAAATCAATAAGGAAAACATGAACTTAAACTACATGTTAGGCCAGATAGACTTAATAGATACATAGAGAATATTCCATTCAACGGCAGAAGATACATATTGTTCTTAAGCATACATGGAACATTCTCCAAGACAAACCATATGTTAGAATAAAACCAAGTCTTAGCAAATTTAAAGACTGAAATGATATCAAGCATCTTTTCTGACCATAATGGTAGAACAGTAGATATCAATTACAAGAAAACTGGAAAATTCACAAAAATATGGAGATTAAATAATATGTTCCTAAATAACCAATGGGTCAAACAAGAAATCAAAAGGGAAATAAAATACCTTAGGCAGATTAAAATGGAAACACAATATACCAAAACTTACAGGATACAGTGAAAGCAATTCTAAGAGGGGAGTTTATAGCAATAAATGCCTACATTAAGAAAAAGAAAAATTTTAAATAAACAACCTAACTTTACACCTCAAGAAACTATAGAAAGAACAAGCTAAGCCCAAAGTTAGTAGGAGGAAGGAAATAACAAAAATCAGAGTGAAAATAAATGGAACAGAGGTTAAAATGATCAATAGGAAAGATCAATGAAACCAAGAGCGAGTTTTTTCTTTTAAATATTTTTATTTATTTATTAATGAGAGACACAGAGAGAGGCAGAGACACAGGCAGAGGGAGAAGCAGGCTCCATGCAGGGAGTCCAACATGGGACTCAATCCCAGGTGTCTAGGATCACGCCCTGTGCCAAAGGCAGGCGCCAAACCACTGAGCCACCCAGGCTGCCCAAGAGCTAGTTTTTTTGAAAAAATAAACAATATAGGCAAATCTTTAGCTAGATTCACCAACAAAAAAAGAAAGAGTACTCAAATAAATAAAATCAGAAAACTAACATGTTAATTTTCCAGTATATTAACTACACTGGAAAATAAATAAATTAAATAAATAAATAGATAGATAAATAAATAAATAAATAAATAAATAAATAAATAAAATGAGAAATGAAGGAGGAGATGTTATATTTGATACCTCAAAAATACTAAGGATCATAGGAAACTACTATGAATAATTACACATCAGTAAATTGGAAAGCTGGGATCCCTGGGTGGCGCAGCGGTTTGGCGCCTGCCTTTGGCCCAGGGCGCGATCCTGGAGACCCAGGATCGAATCCCACATCGGGCTCCCGGTGCATGGAGCCTGCTTCTCCCTCTGCCTATGTCTCTGCCTCTCTCTCTCTCTCTCTCTGTGTGTAACTATCATAAATAAATAAAAAAATTAAAAAAATAAATTGGAAAGCTAGAAGAAATGGATAAATTGCTAGAACATACAATCTGCCAATAGTGAATCATAAAGAAATAGAAAATCTGAACAGACCAATTACTAGTAGGAATATTGAATTCATAAACACAAACACTGCCAACAAAGAAAAGTCCAGGACCAGATGGTTTCACTGTTGAATTCTATCAAACATTTAAAGAATATCAATTCTTTTCGAATTCTTCCAAAAAACGGAACACTTCCAAATTCATCTTATGAGGGCAGCATTACCCTGATACTAGCTAGCAAGGACACTATAAGAAAAGAAAATTATAGGCCAATATCCTTGATGAACACAGATGTAGAACTCCTCAACAAAGTATCATACACCATGATCAAGTGGGATTTATTCCTGGGATACAGAGATGCTTCAACATAGGCAAATCAATAAATATGATACATTACATTAACAAAAAAAGATAAAAATAATATTATTTCAGTAGATATAGGAAAAGCATTTGACAAAATTCAACAGCCTTTCATGATAAAAACTCTCCACAAATTATGTATAGAAAGAATGTACCTCAGGATAAAAACTCTCCACAAATTATGTACAGAAAGAATGTACCCTCAGGGAGCCTGTGGCTCAGTCAGTTAAGTATCCAACTCTTGATTTTGGCTCAGGTCATGATCTCAGGGTCATGAGATCAAGCCCTGCATCAGGCTCTATGCTCAGTATGGAGCCTGCTTAAAATTCTCTCTCTCAAAAAAAAAAAAAAAAACGATTCTCTCTCTCCCTCTCCCTCTGCCCCTTCCTACCCCCTGCTCGTGCCCTTTCTCTCACTTTCTCAAAAAAAGAAAGAATATACCTCAACGTAATGAAAGCTGTATATGATAAGCCTACAGCTAACATTATATTCAATGGGAAAAGCTGAAACAAAATCAGAAACAAGAAAAAGATGTTCATTTTTCACCATATTTGTTCAACATAGTATTGGACATCTTAGCCAGAGTAATTAGGCAAGAAAAAGAAATAAATTGGAAAGGAAGAAGTAAAATCATTTCTATTTGCAAGTGGAAATAGGGAGAGGCTGGTGAAAGGGGACAAACTTTCCATTATAAGATGAGTAAAATCTGAGAATATATATATTTTTAAGATTTTATTTATGTATTTGACAGGGAGAACACAAGCAGGGGCAGCAGGAGAGAGAGAAGCAGGCTTCCCATTGATCAGGGAGCCCGATGTGGGGCTTGACCCCAGGACCCTGGGACCTGAGTTGAAGGCAGAAGCTCTAACCAACTGAGCCACCCAGGTGCCCTAAGTCTGAGAATCTAATGTATAAGATGGTGACCATAGTTGACAATACTATATTGTATAACTGAAATTTGTCAACTGAGTAGAACTTAAGTGTACACACACACACACACACACACAGCAAATATGTGAGGTGATGGATGAGTTAATTAACTTGTTGATTGTGGGAATCCTTTTACAGTATATACTGATAGCAAAATCATCAAAATGTTGTATACTTCAGATATATTACAATTTTAATTGTCAATTATACCTTAGTGAAGCTGAAAAAAAAAAGATACTCCACAAATGGTCTTCATCCTTAATTTCTTTAATCTGAGATCACTGTAATTTTGAAGTTAGCATGTTAAAATATCAGTTGTGCTTTTGAGGATAGCATAAATTATTTAAGAAAACACACAGCTTTTTAGCTGTTATTACCTGTTGATCAAAACACCTGCCAAGAATGAAAACTTCCTGTGCAAGAATTGCTTCTGGTGGAGATATTGGAATGAATGGCCATCGTCAAGGTAGAATTCACCCATGGCAGAACCCTGGGAAGTGAATCATAGATAGAGGATGTGTTATGTAATAGCTTACTAGGAAAAGAATGTCACCCACTAAAGGGATTAAAAATTTGTGAAAAAATTTATTAAACAAAGCTTAGTATTCAAATTGTACAACATAGTCATACAAATATATATATTCAACATCCATCAGTGAAATAATATGAATAATGAAGTCTTATAAGAGGAACACAGGGTTAGACCTTGTTGAAAAAGATTTAAACTACAAAATATGGTGAGTGGCATAGGTGGCTTCTTTGAATATACTAAGCTAGAATGTGATGACAGGTCAAGAAAAGTTCATAGAATGAAACTAAAACTAAAGAGATTTAATATATAATGGATGAGATCAGCTATCTTTAGAAACCCTCCATTTAGAGAATGGTATCTAGTTCCCATTTCCTTTCAGTAGGACCCCTTTGGCATGTCAAACAATGTCACAGCACTCCATATGGCAGTTTACTGTTAATTGATAATGCTTGATGTGCTACGGGTCTTGAGTCTCTTGAATTTATTCCATGGTCTAAGGCTCATAGTTTGGCCCAAGAAGACATGTCTAAGTGAAACAGATGGAAAAGAAAGCTTAATTATCTTATAATATTTGCGTAGGAGTATGAATTTGTGGTTAGTCCTGTGGAAGAGTAAGAATTTGTGTTGGTATTATAGGTGGACAAATGGATAGGAAAGGAATCTGCTATAGGTTTTATTTGGGTCAAAAGATCTTCTAAAAAGGACATACAAATTCTGGATCCTTCTAGGCTTTTATCCCAGAAGATATTAGTTGTTTGAGCCATCTGATGAGAGCAGAAGTCATTGTGTGGGGATGGTGTTCCTGAAATGTTGCATAGTTACAGGCAACTGAGTTTTAGGGCTAATCTATGTGGTAGGCTGACTAGGCCCAATGGGCATGCAGTTCAGTGGTAATGCCAAACTTCAGAGCACCAAGGGTCACGGTGCCCCAGTGGCAACTTCTGTCATTTCTAGTTCTCAGAATTCTCTTAAGAACAATTCCAAGAAAGTCAGACAAGTGGGACAATGACTCAGGAATGATTTAAAACTTTGATTTCTAGAAAAACATCAGAGGCACTCATCCCATAATCGGGGTTTATCATTTTTACATAGTGTCACATACTCAAAAGGCCACTATTCCTGTAAAGAGATAAAGTAGTAACGAATCGAAAAAAAAAAGTAGTAACGAATGAGATGTGTAAAGGTAACATTTTCCAAATACCTTAGTGCTTAGGGCCACCCGGAGTCCATATGGGGAATCAGACATGTAGCCTGTGGATTTTCCTATAGTTGTCTTTATTGGTACTATACTTCCACCTCGCTGAAATACCGGTATCTACAACAAAACAATACTCTCAGGAAAGGAGTATTCGTATAAGGCAATTTCAATGTAGAATCTAAAAATATTTTGTCGTACAAGACTCACATGCTTTAGAAGTATAGACTCAAAGGTGAAATAAATTTGTGAGCAGAGATGGAAAATATGGATGTCATGGCATTAAAAGGAAAAGAGTTCGAACACTAAAAATGGTCCATTTTTAAATTATTAGGGAAACTTCTCACCTTTCATCAATTTATTATCTATTTTGCCTATCCTATTTGCAGTTCCTATTTTGTATTTTTAATTTTCTTGTCAACGTAATACATGTGTTTATTTCTAGTGCCCTGCTAAGGAGCGAGTTTTTGTGCCTATATAAGTAGGCTCACATGTATGTACATGTGCATATGAAATATTACATTTTTTTGGTTTTGGGAAGATGACTGTCCTTACTATATGGTCTATGCCCTTCCTGCTCCCTGCTTCCCTGGATCACCAGGATGATGGAAAAATTTTGAGAGTAAATCTGTGAAACTTCTATTATAGAAGCCACCAAACACACTTAAAGTGACTTTCACCACAGTGTTACAGGCATGGCCCATATCTATGGTTCTTCTGGAATGGCATTCCCAGCAAAGAAAGCTCAGTAAATTTCCTGCCTCCCCGTACAATCCCCTGTAAGGAAACTCTTTGGATCACATGAGGGCTTGTACTTCGCTCTAGGTAAAGTACAAGAGGGAGAAAAGTACAAGAATATAAATGAAGTTGGGAGTGAAGGCAGAGTAGTTAAGACGTCCACCCTCTGCCTGACAGCAAGAATAAAGCACATTTATCTCCCCCTCATCAACCAATCGCTTCTTCTTTTCTTTTTTCCCAGTGACAGAGGTAGCAAATTAGTACAGAATGGGCTCAGAAGTGGGATGCTACCCAGCTGATCTGGGGTCTTAGCTCTGCCACAATCTAGCCACAGCCCTGGACAAGTAGCTGAATTTCCCTGAACTCAGTTTCTTCACCTGTAAGCATGAGGAGTTGGAGTAGATGAATGTTCAGGTCTCTTTTAGATCTGAAAGTTGACATCTGACATAATTTTATTATTAAGAGTTAATATTACTGATAACAGCTTTAAAAAATAACATCAACGTATCTTTATTAATTTTAGCACCACTTCGGGCCTGTAGCGGTTGTGATCTGGCTGCAAGAGCAAACGTCCCTTCACGAGTTCAGTCTGGATAGGCCCCCTTAACTCTAACATCAGAACTGACAGCCTTCCCCTGGGCGTAGAGGGCCAGGGTTACAATGGAAATCATGTTTTGTGACTTGGCCCTATAGAAGGACATTCTGTATGGTGTGTGTGCTGACCACCATCTTTACTCTGTTTTCAGCGTTTCTATTTTTCTTAGACACACAAATGTAAATATCTGGGGAAAAGTCATCCTTTCACAGTATGTCTCCTACTGTGAAATAAGGCTAAACGTTGATACTTTTTTCTCACACTTTTACATGCTTCGTTGTACAATTCATATACCATACAATTCACCCACTTAAGGTGTACAATGAAATGTCTTAGTATATTGAGAGTCATGCACCTGTCACCACAATCAATTTAAAACACTTCATCATCCCGAAAAGAATCCTCGTACTCATTAGCAGTAATTCACCATTGCTCTCAAGCCCTCTCCCTGCCCCAGCCCCATGCAGCCCTTCATCTACTTTTTGTCTTTCTCCCTATGTGTTGTTATGCAGAACACTAATGTGATTGGTTCTTTCTATGTAGGCACATGTGTTAGACTGAATGTTTGTGTCCCCCTCCAAGTCATGTGTTGAAGTCCCAACCACCAATGTGACTGTATTGTATTTGGAGATAGAGCCTGTAAAGAGGTAATTAAGGTTAAGTGTAGTCAGAAAGTGGGGCCCTGATCTGATAGGATTAGTGTCTACAAGTGGAGACCTAAGAGAGCTCACTCTCTTCTTCTGCTGTGTGAGGACACAGCAAGAAAGTGGCTGTCTACATGCCAGGAAGAGAGTCCTCACGAGGAACTGAATTGTTGGCACCTTAATCTGGAACATCTAGCCTCAGAACCGTGAGAAATAAACTTCTGTTGGGTAAGCCACCCAGTCTGGGGTATTTTATGATGGCAGCCTATGCAGACTGATACAGCACAACAGGTAAAAATAACAGCTTGAAAATAACTTACAGTGTCTAAGGCTACCGGGATCTTCACAGTACATGCTCCTTCCCAATGAGCAAATGTTTTAGAGTCATACCAGACCTGAAAAGGAACAGACCCTAATGAAAACGAGTATAGGAACAACTCTGCTCACAATTTCATTATTCAGTAAAACATTTATCTGGATTTCAAATAACCAGGAAGCTAAAATAAGTATAATTAAAAAAAATTCTTGAGTGGAAGTTAGCAAGAACATATGCTTTTAAGAAGATCCCAAAGGACTACCCTGGTACTGTGATGGATTAAGTTCACTAAAAGGCCATTCATTTGTCCATTCGTCCATCTGCCTACCACATGCCCAGCACTGCTAGGCACACGAGTGGACAGAAAGACAGAGTACCTGCCCTCATGGATTTTACAGCCTGGTTGTCTTAGAAGGTTAATGTGTTAAGAGTAAAAAAGATGATGGAAGAAAGACAAAGCAACAACAAAAAAGAAAAGCACATTGTGAGCAACTAAATTATAAATGAGGTGGGAGAAAAGGAAAGTGTCTAAGAAGGAAACAGATCTTGGAGAAAGACAAATGGTAACTTGGATTGCTACTATAGTGTCATCTTTTAGCAGAGTGCAATTCAGGCATGAAGTTCAAAATCCTTTTTTTTTTTTTTAAAGATTCATTTATTTATTCATGAGAGACACGGAGAGAGAGAGGCAGAGGGAGAAGCAGGCTCCCCGCAGGAGCCTGATGCGGGACTCAATCCCAGGACTCTAGGATCATGCACTGAGCTGAAGGCAGATGCCCAACCGCTGAGCCACTCAGGCATCCCAGTGAAGTTAAAATTCTTTTTTTTTTTTTAAGATTTTATTTATTTTTATTCATGAGACACACACACACACACACACACACAGAGAGAGAGAGAGAGAGAGAGAGGCAGAGACACAGGCAGAGGGAGAGGCAGGCTTCATGCAGGAAGCCTGACGCCTGACATGGGACTCGATCCCAGGTCTCCAGGATCAGGCCCTGGGCCGAAGGCTGCACTAAACCACTGAGCCACCCGGGCTGCCCTGAAGTTTAAATTCTTATCTGGGATCCTCATTGAGGGGGATTTTGTCCCTGAAGTACCAAGAAGATCCTCCAAAGGAATTTGATAGGATAACTCCTTAAGACACCAGCAGCAGCAGTATGGAAACAAAAACCTCTTTTTCTCTCTTTTAGCTCTGTATAATTTCTGGCAGCCACAGAGTCTATTTTGCAAGGTCACGTCCTGGGATTACCACATCCTTTCTAGAGCTGTCCTGTCCGGTGGTGAATGTGAGAGAGCTGTGACCTGACCATGGTCTGCTCCGGTGAACCCTTGATTCAACATGATCGACCCTACCTTGTCTCCATGTATTATCCTCAGCTGGATCCAATTTGCTAATGTTTTGTCAAGGATTTCTGTGCCTGTGTTTATGAGGGATTTTTTTTTAAGATTTATTTATTCACGAGAGACTCACAGAGAGAGGCAGAGACACAGGTAGAGGGAGAAGCAGGCACCCTGTGGGGAGTCCTATGTGGGACTCGATCCCAGGACCCCAGGATCATGACCTGAGCCGAAGACAGATGCTCAATTACTGAGCTACCCAGGTGCCCCTCTTATAATGTCTTTCTTTGACAAATTCCAGTAGCTTTAGACAAAGGGGAGTGGGAGTGAAAGGTAAAAGAAAAAAAAATGGACGTAAATAACGTTTTGGGATTACCTGTTTACCATTTCCAGAACTAATTAGAATAAGAGGTAATATGTATAGGGTAAATCCTCTGGTGCTATATGAATATACAAAGGTCCCCTGCCCATCACCCATTTAGCCCATCATCCCCTCCACCTCCCTCCACTGACCCTCAGTTTGTTCTCTATAGTTAAGAGTCTTTTATGGTTTGTTTCCCTCACTTTTTTTTTTTTTCCTATCCCATATGTTCACCTGTTTTAGCTCTTAAATTAATTGCACCTGTGATGGAAATCATTTGGTAATAGTCTTTCTCTGACTGACTTATTTCACTTAGTGTAATACACCTTGGCTCCATTCACGTTGTTGCAAATGGCAAGATTTCATTCTTTTTGATGGTCGAGTAATATTCCTATATGTATATATACCATGTCTTTATCCATGCATTAGTTGTTGGACATTTGGACTTTTCCCCTAGTTTGGCTATTCTGGATGTTGCTGCTATAAACATTGGGGTGCATGTGTCCCTTCAAATCACTGTGTTTGTATCTCTTGGGTAAATACCTACTAGTGCCATTGCTGGGTCATAGGATAGTTCTATTTTTAACTTTTTGAGGAAACTCCATACTGTTTCCCAGAGTCAGTCCAGGAATATCTTGATATGGAGGTCTCATATCAGTTTGGTAACTGTCACCCCTCATCCCTCTTCCTGCAGAAGCCTGTGGTAATGCTCCCATGCTCAAGGACTCTCTCCAGGGTTTGTTTCTTCCTTGATCTCCATACCATACCCTCTTTCCCTGGTCTGGTGCCCCAAATTTCTGCTCTGCCTCTTCTCCTGTCCCCTTTGCAATAATATATCCTTGGTCTGTCTCTGGAGGCTGTTGCCATACTCATGGCTCTCTGCTCTGCAGCCCGTGGACTAATCATACCTCTTCCCTGTGCCCTGCCTGCGTTCAGTGCCTTGGGCTCCAGCAGTGCAGGATGATATTTTATACAGTAATAAAATCAATGACGACAACCAATAAACAAGTTGGGAGGCTAGAGGAGCATAAAGGAAAGTCACCACTGTTACTTTTTACCCACTTTGGCAAGTGTCTGGAGACCAGTTTTTGGTACCAAAAATTTAAGATTTAGTTAGAGCCAGAACCAAAGAGCAAAGTCTCTTCTTACTTATGCTTCCTTCCAGAGACTGATACCTCTTAGTAGACTAAAGATTTCTTCCTACTCAAAGCTTTAGTGTGTTTACTAGGAATCACTTACACAAGTCCAAGTATGAAGGTAAAGAACTACTCTGACCCTCCTTGGTGCTATCATCTATTCATCTTTCTCCTCACTGTTAGTTCCATTACGTTTCTTGACCTCCAAGGTCATGACTTACAAGAATCTTCAGTTACTATAGTCACTTAGGCTGTCTTCACAACTACATAAGGCAATCTATTTCCTAACAGGCTAATTCATCAGAATGAAAGAGGAAGATATGAAACACGTAAGATACATGGCTGTTCATCATTTATGTTTACCTCATTTGATCCTGGCAGGAACACATCAACCGTGGTGGCTTTTGGTTCTGTGACTGGATGAACCAATAAAGCGCTTCCTGAAAAACAGAAGAAATAAAGTCGAAAATCATTCTAAGAGGTCTGACAACATCCTTCTCCTTTGAGCGCTTTTGTGGTTTTAGAGACCACTCAACTATGATCTTGGTGAAAGTAGAGACCTTGGTGAGCTGAACCAATGATTCATCATCATAGCGATACATTGTTAGAAAGAGGACTGGTGCTCAAAACGGTGACTATATTATTACTTATTATTAAATTCCTTATGGCATATTAGGACAATAGGGAGGGACCCTGACACAGTCTATTACAGTCTCATTTGCTCATAGCTGCTAGTATGCCAAGAGTCTGAAAGAGCCATCACATTTCTCCAGGTGCATCATTGTTTGCTGTGACTTTGAAAATGGTAAGCCTATAGCTGTTATCCAGAACTGTGGTCAGAATGGATAGGAGTATATCCATGGGCAGTTATCACTAGGAAGGCTGTAATTCTCTCTCTCTCTTTTTTAAAGATTTATTTATTTATTTATGATAGACATAGAGAGAGAAAGAGAGGCAGAGACACAGGCAGAGGGAGAAGCAGGCTCCATGCCGGGAGCCCAACGTAGGACTCGATCCCGGGACTCCAGGATCACACCCTGGGCCAAAGACAGGCGCTAAACTGCTGAGCCACCCAGGGATCCCCAAGAAGGCTGTAATTCTCTTAAAGGTAATCTAGATCATTCATTTTGTTTTGACTCTGTCATTATGCGTAAATTTCATCCATTTATGCATTCACTCTTTAATTGTACAAATATTTACTGAGTTCCTGATGAGTGCCAGGTATTACGCTAGGCTCTGGAGAGGCATATAAAACAATGCTCCCATCCTCGTGGAGTTTGCAGTCAGTAAAAATGGATATTAAACAAGTAATTACAAATTAGGACAAATACCAAAAAGGAAAGGCACAAAATGGAATGAAAGTTATGTAATAAGGGATCCCTGGGTGGCGCAGCGGTTTGGCGCCTGCCTTTGGCCCAGGGCGCGATCCTGGAGACCCGGGATCGAATCCCACGTCGGGCTCCCGGTGCATGGAGCCTGCCTCTCTCTCTGTGTGTGACTGTCATAAATAAATAAAAATTAAAAAAAAAAGAAAGTTATGTAATAAGAAGAAGGAAGTAGCTATTTAAACTGAGACCCAAGAATAAGTGGAGATGTAGCACTAGGCATTAGGTTTTTTATATTTTAGGATTTCTGCTTGTTAGAAACAGGATGCACCTTTTGGGCTACTCTCTGTTAAGCCTCGTTTCATGAGTCCTAGTCCTAAAATGATAAACTTCCATAATCTGGTTAACCTTTATTAAAGAAGAGGCCAACAAAAACACAACCAACAACCCTATTTTGCATATGAAGTAAACGCTCGAGTTTTTACTGCTGTAACCATCTGGTTCACTGTCTTGTACTTCCATTCCCTATAGTGGTATCATAAGACTCAGGAGTGGATCCAGAACAGGAATCTCGAATTGCATTCACAAATAGAATGGGTTTATAGGAAGTTAATAATATGAGAAGTGCTACATGACCACAGAATAGCGCTATCATTCCACTAATATACTAAAAATCTTAATGCCAGAATTTATTTTTTTTTGTTTTGATAGTTTTTTTTTAGTGCTCTGAAACAGGAAATAAAACAGAAACATAGAGTATTTATCATAATGAAAATTAAGCAAGAAATGCTCACCCAGCATGTATTCATCTTCTACACCAAAAGTGTCTAATTCCTCTGGGAACTCTATCCACAGAGGCCTGGGGAAAGAAAAAAAAATTCTTACTTCAACATCATTAGATGTTTTATTACTATTAAATCAGTTATATTTTCAGTTTTATAACTACTCAAATTGGAAAAGCCAAAGAGCCAAGACTCTTTTTTAATGATTTGAAATTTTATGAGCAATTGCTAGGATTACTATATATTTTTCTAATGTGAGGGATCTATCTACTCGCTGAAATGTTCCAATGAAAGATTGAGAATTCTAAGACCTACAGTTTTTCCTTCTGATTGTTGAGTACTAAATACTATTCTGAAGGCAGAATCAGAGAGCTATGTATGCAAGTCCAAATGCCGAACATACTCAATATGGACCAATTTAATGTTTGTAAAACCGTATTTTATAATGATGTGAAATTTGTGCCACAGTTTTCATGCTGTCACTGCCTTTCATGCATCCTTAATCATTATCTATTTAAATGAAAAGAACTGGTTTTACTTGTTTTCAAGCAGGAAACATTTTTGAAGTATTGAGAAACTATTTTGTGGTTTTTGTATGTTTATTATACTGTTTTACACAACTATCCAGGAGGCATTTGGGCTCATAAAGATAATAAAATCGTCAATATCTGTGCATCTGGATTTCAATTTAATGGTTCTAATATTTTTTTCAACCTTATGAGTAAAGGATATTTAGTAAGAGAAACTTATTTTTATTCACTAGCCTTTGTAATAATATATATCCTTTTCCTACTGAAGAGTAACAAAGCAGTAGTCTTTCAATATGGCTGATGTCTAGAATCATCAGGGAAACTTCTAACAAATCTAGATCCTGAGACCTACCCAAGGAGATGCCTAGTAGGTCTGGAGATGTGACCTTGGAATCTATCATTTTAAGAAGCTTCCTCAGGTGATTCTAGTTGAGCCAGGCTTAGGAACTGCTGATCTGGAAGCCTTGATGTATATGTGTCTATCATTCTCTAACTTAAAAAGTTGGTTTTTCACATCCTGCCTCCAAAACAAAATCAGAATATAATTTATATCCTGGGAAAAAAGTTCATCTCAAACTTGGAATGTTTAGCCCTAAAGGTAAGATAGAGTCTAAGACAGGCAGAATAAATTGTTCTTCATGAGAGGATGATTGTGAAGTTAAATAGTGAATTCAGTAATAGTCACTTTTTTCTTTGAAAAATCTCTATTTCTGTCTCTTATCAAATATTAACACTTGAATCACAAAGTAGCAGGGAATCTGGCTTTTCTGTGACCTCAACTTCTTGACCCTGCTCACAGTTGTGAGGACACTTGATTAAACATGTGGCTTTTCTCTTGAAATCACTGTGTAATTACTGTGTAATTACTTCGTTCCCCAAGGGCTAGGGGGTTTTCTGGTATAGGTTAGCTGCTGGGGCCCCCAACCCATGAAGCCTATTTACCTCATGACTGGTTCAGCAGCCACATGTGCGCAGTAGAAGAGAAAATACCAATAGGGCAGGAGGGCATAGCGCTGCCTGATGGCTTCCCGGATGAGCTGAGTGTACTCCTCCCCAAAGAGCCAGGGTTCTCGCCGCTTGGTCTTCATGGTAGCATGGCCACGGAAGAAGGGCTGGTAGGCTCCAGCCTGGTACCATCGCACTAGCAGCTCAGCCTCTGGATTCCCAATGAAGCCGCCTACATCAGCTGATTAGTCAGTCAGAGAGAGGCCTAATGAGGCAACCAGGCTTCTAACAAATGTTGCACACAGGTAAAATAAGGGCTTGTAGACTGACAGGACAAATATACTTGCTGTATGTGCACTCAAAATGCCAGGATGAAACTGTGGACTGAAATTAGGGAGCACACATTTAAAAACTCAGCCTGTTTGAGGATCTGACAATATTCTCTTTGAGTCCTCTTTTCTTATCCAAAGCCAAAGTCAGAGGTTTTACTACAAGATCAACATTTCTGTATGTTTCCAAACCCAGAAATTGCAAAATGTTGACCTGACTCAATAACTCTGTGTTTAGTGGTGGGGTGAGGGCAGCTGACAATTGATTTCCTTTGAAAGCAACAGCTCAAGCAAGATAAAAATTGTAGAACTAAAGAAAAACAGACGATCAGAATTAGAGATTTAGGTATAATTGTGTGCTTAGTCCTTAAGCAGGAGACATATTCTTGGTATGGGGATCAATGCCGTAAGAAACACATCTATTAAAGAGTGACATTAACTTCTATTCCTACAGAAAACAAGGAACAGCTGGAACTAGTCATGCTGTGCACCCTCCATACTGAGATTTCTCATCTGCAGAGAATTACTAGGATTTTGGGAAGGCAGCCCATCAGGGAATCCTATTATAACTAAATTTATCTTTCCTGAGAGTGTATCTTTTTTTTTTTAAGTTAAAATATGTCATAGAATCTTAAATCTGCTGAGTAAAAAGCATTTCTGTGAGGCTGACTTTTTATTTGCTCAATTCTTTGTACTCTCCATTTTTCTCACTTTGAAGAAGAAAAGGTATGTTTCAGGAAGAGAGACTCAATTCTCAAGACCATCTAAGGAGGAATCAGAGAAAGAGGGAAAGAAGCACTTGGGCTCTCTGATAACTTTATTTCATGTCCTCATTTCAGACAAGATACAAACTGCTTGGAAGTGTCCCGTCACTTTCCTCATTTTCTTATTCCCAGTTATCCCTGCCCCAAACCGCTCATGAGGTCACATTTGTGACCAGCCTTGACAGAGAAACACCCTTGCTTTTTATTTTTCTCTCACTTCAAGCCTGAGGATATCATCTTACCTCCACAAAAAGTGATCCCAGTAATGCTGAGGGTGAGTAACATAGGGATAGAAATTTTCAGGTAGCTCCATTCTGCTGTGTTGTCGCCCGTCCACACAGCACCTTGGATCACCAGTAACAAGGTATAGAAAAAAAATCACAAATCAGCCCATGCACTCAATTTCATAGATTGCCTATTTGAAATAGACAAATTAATATTAAGGAAAGCATTTCTTTCTGACCTTAAAATATATAAATTCTGGTTTCTACAATGAAAATATATTAATCTAATGTGAAGAAGTTCTTAAAATCCACAAAACATTTTGTGAAAATATCCTGAAATGGCACTTATTTTTGAAGTATAACTCCAGCCTGATTTTAGGAAACATTAAAAAAATCAACTTTACTGAAATATAACTTACATACAATAAATGTACCTATTTTAAGTGAAGAGTTTGATGAGTTTTGAAAGCTGTAACTGGCACCACAAGCAGGGTGCAGAACGATTTCCATAATTGTAAAAGACTACGTGGGCTTCTTTGTTGTCATTCTATATGTCTTTTCTAAAATTTCATATAAATGGATACATACTATTTTGTGTTTTAGCTTCTTTTTTTGCTCAGCATAATGTTGTAGTTTATTCCTTTTTATTTGATGAATAGTATATCCATTCACCTATTGATGGACATTTGAATTCTTTCTAAATTTGGGCTATTATGAATGAAGCTGCTATAAATATTTGTGTATAAATCTTTGCATGACATATGTTTTTCATTTCTCTTGGGTGTGGAATTGCTAGATCTGTGTTCAGTGTATGTTGAACATTTTAAAATTCCAAACTGTCTGGCATAGTGGTTGTACTGCTTTTACATTATCAATACATGACAATTTCAGTTGCTGTACATTCTTGACAACACTTGGTAGTGTCAGTCATTTTAATTCTAGCTACTGTAATGTATGTGCAGTGGTGTCTCTCTGGGTTTTAATTTGTATTTCTCTACAGACTAATGGTGAGCATCTTTTCACATATTTATTGATTATTCATATGTCTTTTGTAAAGTATATATTCAAATATTTTGCTTATTTTTAAAAGTATTTGTCTTTTTATTATATAACTGTAAAAGTTATATATTTTGGATTAAGTTCTTTGACAGATATATATGTATATTGCAGATATTTTTCTCTCAAGTCTGTGGCTTGACTTTCACTTTTTTAATATCTTTGAAACGGTAGAGGTTTTTAATTTTTTTTGAGGTTTTTTAATTTTGATGAACTCCAAGTCAGCATTTTTCCCCCCTTTTATGGTTC
Organism: Nyctereutes procyonoides; assembly: GCF_905146905.1. Classification (NCBI taxonomy): domain Eukaryota; kingdom Metazoa; phylum Chordata; class Mammalia; order Carnivora; family Canidae; genus Nyctereutes; species Nyctereutes procyonoides. Next base: position 8,887,716 of record NW_026575031.1, on the reverse strand, counting down.
ATTCTTTTTGTTTTCTACCCAAGAAATCTTGTCTATTTGAGTCACAAATATTTTTTTATGTTCCCTTTTAGAAGTTTTCTGTTTGTTTTAGCTTTTATAATGTAGGTTTATGTTTCATTTTGAATTACTTTTTGTGTGTGGTGAGAGGTAAGAGTCAAGGTTCTTTTCCTACGCTGCCCCTCTGTCATCCAAACTCAGTGTTCTGACACCATTTATTGAAAAAAATCCTTTCTCCACTGAATTGACTTGGCAACTCTGTTCCTTATTAATTGATCATATGTGTGTTGGACTCTTTCTGGAATCTTTATTTTGTTCCATTGATTTATATGCCTATTTCTCCATCCCTTTTCCAAACAACAACAACAACAACAACAACAACAACCCTCTATAATTGAGGAGTGGTACAAACTTTATAAAGGAGACATAACAGTAGCAAGAACAAAAGTTAACATTTATCAAGCCCTTACTGAGCTGGGTGATTCTACTTTGCTTGTAATAGCCTACTTAATCATCACAATCCTAACAGGTAAACATTATTTAACCCCAAGTAACACAGTTACTATATGGTAGAGGCAGGATTGAACTCAGGCAGTCTGACTTGAAAGCCACTGCTCTTGACCATTGTATACGTGGGAAGAGTTTATGAGGACAGATTATAAACCACTAAGGAGATCCACAAAAGAAAAAAATCTTATTTTACAAAATCTAGATTAGTTCTGAAGCATTTTGTCTGTCTTCTACCAAAATAGCTTTGGTAGCTATTTTTGTTTTAATCTTCCATAGAAATTTTAGGCTGTTATGTGGCCAGCAAAGATAAATCTTTTCAAGGGACTGTTTTTTTTTTTAAATTTATTTATTTATGATAGTCACAGAGAGAGAGAGAGAGAGGCAGAGACACAGGCAGAGGGAGAAGCAGGCTCCATGCACCGGGAGCCCAATGTGGGATTCGATCCCCAGTCTCCAGGATCGCGCCCTGGGCCAAAGGCAGGCGCTGAACCGCTGCGCCACCCAGGGATCCCTGTTTTGTTTTGTTTTGTTTTGTTTTTTTTAAAGGTATTCTAATAATTTCTCCTTGACTTCAAATGAGATAAAATGTTTTTTGAAATTGACATGGTGGCATTCTCATCAAGAAAGAAAGTTCATGGGGATCCCTGGGTGGCTCAGTGGTTTAGTGCCTGCCTTTGGCCCAGGGCGCGATCCTGGAGTCCCATGATCGAGTCCCACGTCGGGCTCCTGGCATGGAGCCTGCTTCTCCCTCCTCCTGTGTCTCTACCTCTCTCTCTCTCTGTCTATGATAAATAAATAAATAAATCTTTAAAAAAAAGAAAGAAAGAAAGTTCATGTAAAAGCATGCCGATATGTTGATGTCCCATATGGTTGTTCAGTCACAAGCGGTCTCTGCTTATGGGTCTAAGCATACGACTTCACATAGTAGTGTTCTCTGCAATGCCTCACTTAGTACACTTTGGGGCAGGCTGGTAGTTTCACAGAGAGTACTGAAGGCTAGGCAGTAGGCTGATATTTAAGGGATCAGATTACTTAGTATGCATATCTTTTATCATTCTTTTAGCTGCTACTTAAAAGTTTTCATTAAAAATACTTGAGTTTTTTAGTGACTAAAAATGACACTTGTAGAGAATATGGAAAAGAGTTAGGTAAATAGAAAACTTAAAAATCACTGATCACGAAGGTACTAAACTTACTGATTTAGATTGCTATCTATATTTTTTATTTTTTTAAAAAAGATTTTATTTATTTATTCATGAGCGACAGAGAGAGAGAGAGACAGAGACATAGGCAGAGGGAAAAGCACACTCCCTGGAGTGAACCTGATATGGGATTTGATCACAGGACACCGGATCACGTCCTGAGCTGAAAGCAGATGCTCAACCACTGAGCCACCCAAACATCCCTTTCTATATTGTTTAAAACACAATTGTGATAATATACTACAAAAACATGTATACATTCTGCTTTTTTCCCATTTATTATGATGTCACAAACATTTGCTCATGTAATTACAACTATTTTATCTTTTTATTACAATTTTTTTACTAGTAAAATAATTACATATATGTATTGAGGAAAAAATTAAAAATAACACATGCAAAATCTCTGCTGGAAATCACTTTGTTTAGGACTTTTGCTCTTTGCCTCTTCTGTATGTACGTCTCATCTAATGTGTTTACAGGGACACATAACCTTTTTATTCCCAAATAATACAATAGAGAGTCCTAATGGTATTTTACCATGGGCAGAGCTTATAAATAGATTTCATCATCAACTTGTAATCACTGAGGTTACTATTTTATTTTTATTTTTTTTTGAGGTTACTAGGTTAAATAGTCTTATAATGTCATATGGATATACCATCCTTTTATAAATATTCCTTTATTTGGATTTTATTTCTTTTTTTTATTTCAGGAATTAATGCTATGGTGAGCATCTCTGTAAATGAATCTTTGCCTGATATAACAGTATTTTGGCCTTTTGTAGAATGCCACAGAGGCTGGTTTTCAGGGCTGGAGAAGCCTAATAATGTCTATGATACAGTAAAGGCTGCATTCTTCAAACTAGAACCTAAGCTCCTAGTTATTTGTGCAAGGCCAGGAGACTTAAAATAGCCTTCCCAGTGGAAGGTGGTTAAGGTGAATTAGCTAGTAAACTGAATCCAGTTATAGATGACCCCTGGCCACAAGCAACAGCCAGGTCTATTTTAAGCCATATTGCTAAGTGGTTCAACAGGTGGTTGAAGGAATGTCTAAGAAGTATATTTTCCCTGGTTTAGATAAATCAAACAAACAGAATTAGAGATGACCATCCCAGCAGACTGAGATACTCTGAAGACATTTTCCCAGCAACTTAAGTGGCCATTTCTTCAAAGAGGAAATAAGTAACTAAACTTTATTAAAATTGATGTACTCTGTCTCACAGGACAAAAGGGATATTTCAGGGCATGTCACTTGCTACAATCCAAGGCCTGCCCATCTGCCACTGAAGAGGAAGGCATCAACATAGTAGCAACATATACCATAAATGGTTAAAAAAAAAAAAAAGGCAGGTTGCCAACTTGTGTTTTTAAGTCTGATCATATGAGCCATTCCTCACCATACTTTTGTGATCCAGCAAAGAAAGAACGAGTAAGAACAAAGGGTCTCTCCTTCCCCTCAGATCGTTGTATTAGTCCTTCTGCAGTAGCCATGTGCTAAAATGCAAAGGAGAAAATTTTCAAAGGGATGGTTAGATTAGGGCATTGTGCAGATGTCCCTAATAAGCTACTGGACATGTAAGAAGTAAATAGTAAATGGTGGTGGGAATGTAAAATGGAAAATAGAAAAATGAATCCACCAAATCCACCAAATAATTTTCATGATGTAATGAAATTCCCCTAATAAGAGTGGAAAACTTTGATTAAAATAGAAATGAAAATAGTAAATAATAAGCTAACATATTCAATGCTTACTATTGCTAGGCATTTTATAAGATGTTCTCTTATGGCCTGGGGGGCCCAGTGGTTCAGTGTCTGCCTTTGCCTCAGGGCCTGATCCCAGAGTCCCGGGATCGAGTCCCAGGATTGAGTACCACATTGGGCTCCCTGCATGGAGCCTGCTTCTCCCTCTGCCTATGTCTCTGCCTCTCTCTGTGTGTCTCTTATGAATAAATAAAATCTAAAAAAAAAAAAAAAATTTTCTCTTATAATCATAGGACAAGCTCTGAGATGGATTGTTTTCATTGATGAAAAAAACTGAGATCCAGAGAGGTCTGTCAACTGTCACTGGCCAACATAGAAAATTCTTTAAAGTAGTTTGCAGTTATAGCAAGAGGCTTTTAAAGAAGGAACCACATACTATCTGAACCGTGCTATATGTAGCCAGCAGCTCCCCCTGGAAAGTATGCCAATTGGTGGGAGGGCCGTAGGAACATAGTTACAGGATGAAAATAACAAAGAACCATGGATATCAATTAGGGCGGATGTCTGACAAGTGTTTGGGATGTGACTGACAAATGGAAGACAATTCTACTACCTTCTAATGAGAAGGCTAAGTAGTTAAGGCTTTCTACATTTAAAAATTTATTGAAATTCCGTATCTGTGTTCTAAATCTTATTCCCATGGTATGAATGTAAGACTTGCTATATTTAGACATTTGTTAAATTTCAAAAAATTTGTTTTAACTGCCTTCATTTATGTATTTATACATTACCTACTCCAAAAAAAGTTTTGAGGTATCCAATGCCATTTATTAATGATGCCTGTCAAGGAAGATGCTTCTATATTATCATTAATCTCACAATATCTGTAATTCACCAAGTTCATTAGAGAAAGAAAAGGTGCAAAAGAAGAAATAATAAGTCCCATATTGGCTACAACCTGAAAAGATCCATTGCAGTTGTCAGGAAAGTCACACTAAGAGAAATGAACAATATAGAATGGCTATTACAAATGACTTTCAACCCAAAAGGTAGGGCACATGGGTCAAGTGGCTTCTTTATGGATATCTTACCTGATAAAAACCATAGATGTTGTGAAGTTCCCTGTGCTCCCAATTGCCATGATGAACAGCATTCTTCTGCATGGTTAGCTCTGGCCCTCTAAAGACAGAAGGCTCATTCATGTCATTCCATATGTAGAGGATGTCAGTAGATCCCTAGGAAGTAAATTTCTTGTTTACTATAGGAGAATCACTATAGGAGTATTTCGATAATACTCCTATAGTGATGATGTTAATGTGATAGCCACCCTATTCCTCTTTCATGCTCCATTTAATTTATTATTTATAGTGTTTATGATCTATGCTCTGTCTTCTGTTCCAGAGCTACAATAAATAAAAGGTCCACAGGGCAGGGAATTTTGTTCATTTTGTTCACTGATATATCCCAAACACCTAGAACAGTAGCTCAATCACAGAGATTCCCAATAAATATTTGTCAATGAATGAAAGAATGCTTTGTAATATTGTCTGCAAAATACACACTGCCCACCAAGTCCACTCCGAGACCTACCCTGGAGAACTCACATACAGGAAAGGTTGTGAATGTTGACAGATTCTATAATATCCATCATCTGCTACAACTCTTAAATAAGGGCAATTAAAGCTTTCCATAATAAGGTTCTGCCTTCCCTCTAACACTTTGAAAGACTTGACAGCTAAGATACCTCTTAGCATGGTCAAAAGTTTGTGTTCTACACAGAATTGTTCAATTTAGAGTGGAAAGGGGCTGCTGAGTTGTCTAGTTAACATGGTGTTGAAATCCCTATTATAGAATCTCTGATCTCTCAGCATTTGACTCAGTAACTACAATGACATGGAGTCCTTCAGGAAGCTCATTCCACTACTTTCCAAAAGTCCTGCCCCTTGTAACATTCTCTCACTGGGCCTGGCTTGCCTTCTGGGATACCACAGAATAAATGTGCTGCCTCACAAGCCAGCCGTTCAAATGCCTCAGGGTGACTTACATGTACTCTTCTCTTTACTTAACATGTATCCTAAACATGTATACTTTGACGAACAAGGCTATTTGGTTTCCAAATATGTAATTACCTTGACTGTCCTTCTGTAGCACTCTTTAAGTAAGGAATTGGCAAGTTTTTCTAGAAAGGGCCAAATAAAATTTTCAACTCTGCTGACCATAGGCTTCTTTCTCAATAACTCAACTCTGATACAGTGCCAAAGCAGCCATTGACAGTAGGGAAATGAATGAACATGGCCAGATTTCACCCAAGTGTTATTACCCCTGCTCTAAGTTGTTTTCTGTATCCTAATATATGATGCTCAGAAACTAGAGCTTAGTGGTTTAAGACTTGGGCGTGAGAGACAGACTGAGTTCAAATCTTAGGTCCACCACTTACTAAAATGGGTGAACTGAGCAGGGTTTCAAACTTGTCCATATATCAATTTCCTCATCTGTGGGATTAGAATTAATTATAGTTCTAACTTCAGAGAGTTTCTGTGAAGATGAAATGGTAAAATGCACACAAAGAACTTAGCATAGTGCTTTTGCACACAGCAAATAACTCAATTTATACCAGGCATCTCTATCATCCTCATAATTGGTTGAAAACAGTTCTCTACAAGTGGCCTCTCTGGTTCTCTCTGGGGTACTATAATATTTTAAGAATTGATTTATTATTACATCTTTTAAAAAAAGTTTTATTATACCTTACTTTTAATGTCACATTATACTTTGCAAGATATTATCATATATATTACTACCATCTTTTTTAATTTTTAAAGGATTTTATTTATTTAAGAGAGAGGGAGATAGTGAGAGGAAGCATGAGCAGGGGCAGGGGTAGAGGGAGGAGAAGCAGGCTTCCCGCTATGCAGGGAACTCAACCTTGGGCTCGATCCCAGGACTCTGAGATTATGACCTGAGCCGAAGGCAGACGCTTAACCAACTGAGCCTCCCAGGCACCCTCACTACCACCATCTCTAAATAAGCTATAGAATGTTATTTTATGTAAAGTGTAGGTAGTAATTTGAAAATACAAATCTCTACTATTAAGTATTTTGTTATGTCACAGAGTCTATTGTAATGGAGGTGGAAATCACAGCTTCTGTGCATTTGGTAATACATATGGCATCTCTCCCGGTACCATTAAAGTCTGGAATGTGGTTGCCATCCTTGCGTTTTCATCCAAGTATTATTTATCAAGAGCTACTCAATGAAGCAGAGTAGTTCTATTCAATCAAGTTTTTCTTTCTTTCATCCTTCCAACTAATTAGGAAAGAGGAAAAGAATAAAAACAAACCTGGTAAGCAGAGAAAGTGAAAAGACCTGAATACCACTCTCTGACCTTGGGATTGGTGAAATCCAGATAAGAGGAGAGACCTGTAGAGGCAGAAGAACAGACTGTGAGAAATGGTGGTCCTCACGGTAGGATGTGCTGTAAAGATGTAAAAGCTGGCTCATCACTGGGCACTATAGCTGTAAGACAGCTGATGCAAACGCATGGTCTGGCAAGAAGTGAAGGAAGGCAATGCTGGACTCCAGTGATTATCACCAGACCTTCCAACCCAAGAGGCCCAGGGGAAGGTCAATGAACAAGCATCCAGATGAGCCTGTCCTTCTCAGATGGCCCAAGATAGCCCATGGAAGCAAAGCAAATATCCTGGAGGGACCCTTCTGTTCTTAAAGAGAACAGAGAAGTGTTCATGAGTGGCATAAGGGAGGAAAAGAATGTGTGGGGTTTCTTTGCAGGACATGGATTTGTAATAGAGGGCCAGGATATGGTAGAATGGTGATTTCCTTTTGTCCTCAGGTTTCTATTAAGGTTTTAAACTAATCATTTCTGAAATGAAGAATCCAGAGTTTCTGGAGGCACCTGAGGTCACCCATGAAAGTGTGGAAAGTCAAAACTATGGGCTAACCAGGCACAGAAGATTCAAAGGGAGAGACTGCAGGGATCCTTCTTCTGTTACTCTCCTCTCATTTTCTTATTCTTTGGCTTTTTATTTGCCTAGAGAAATAGAGTGCTTGCTTATTTTTTATTCATTCATTGACTGATAAATGGATACAAAGCACACTGTACCACGTGTTATGGAAGATAAAAAAAAAGAAGGTAATACCATCTCTTTCTTAAAGGTGCTTACACTAGAGCAAGGGAGATCTGTAAGAAATGAGAGCAGTAGCCATGCAACCTTCATTAACTGGGGCTACACAAGTGGAATTAATAAGTGCATAAAGTGCTATCTTACCAGGCCAGCATACCCCTTCAAAGTCTCCTCCTTCATGATTCCTCACAAAGAAGCCCTGTTCTTTGGCCTTAGCATACACTGAGTAGTCAGGATCAATCTTGATGTGGGGATCACTGATGACCACAAGCTGTCCAGACATAGAGGTTTGAAGAGCTCATCAGTGTCAAAGGAGTTATATGTACATTTTTATGCTTTCATCACAGTTTTGGGGTTTAAGTTTTACTCAGAAATAACTACTAGTATTGAAATATTTTAAGACATAGGTAAAATCCTATCACTTTTCATGCTTATGAAAATTGAACTCGTATCAAAACCAGGCCAGTGCTCTTTTATAATTATTGTTGCCCAACCAATACATGTTTTCAAAATAGCAGTTATTAAGCTTCTTTCTGAGGTGCTGGGTGCTATACATAAAGGATTAAGTCATCCCCGCTCCTAGACATCTAGAGGCTAAAACTGACAAAAACAAACATTAAAGAAAACAAAACAAAATAAAAACCCCAAACCCAATGGTATAGGCATATTTAGGAAGGAGGTTTGAGAAGATCTGTGATCACAGCTTTGTGTCTCTAGTATCTACCTTTCTAATGCCATCACTTTCACAATCCTTTTGGTTAGAACAACCCTCCCATCATTCTTCAAATCTATTCAAATTTACTCTATATAGTAAAGTTTAATTGTCCATTGCTCAAAAACTTTAAAAAAACTTTTAATCATGGTAAAATATACATAACATAAAATTTACCATCTAAACCAATTTTAAGTGTATAGTTCAGTAATGTTAAGTACATTTACAGTATTGTACAATGTCCAGAACTCTTTCCATCCTGTAAAACTGAAACTCTATACCCATTAAAAACAACTTCTCATTCCCTCCTCTGCCCAGTCCTGGGCAGACACCATTGTTTTTCTGCTTCTATGATTTTTGACTACCCTAGGTATGACAGATTAGTTAAATTATATAGTATTCATTTTTTGGTGACTTTCTTATTTCACTTAGCACAATGTCCTCAAGGTTCATCCATTTTGTAGCATATATCAGAATTTCCTTCCTTTTTAATGCTGAGTAATACTCCACTATATGTGTATGTATCACATTTTGTTTACCCAGTCATCTGCTGATAGACACCTGAATTGCTTTCACCTTTTACTTATTGTGAATAGTGCTGATATGAACATGGGCAGATCTACTCAAATACCTGCTTTCAAATCCTTGAGTATATTCCCATAAGTGGGATTTCTGGGTCATATGATCATTTTTAATTTTTTAAGGATCTGCCATACTGTTTTCTGCAGTGGCTGTACCATTTTACAGTCCCACTGTTAGTGTTCCAATTTCTCTCCCTCTTCACTAGCTATTTTCTTTTTTTTTTTTATAGTAGCCATACTAATAGTATGAAATGGCATCTCACTGTGGTTTTGATTTGCATTTCCCTGATAATTAGTGATGTTGAGCATCTTGCCATGTGTTTGCTGACGATTTGTATATCTTCTTTGAAGAAGTGTCTATCAAGTCATTTTTTCAGTTTTTAATTGGGTTTCTGTTTTTTGGTTGTTGAGTTGTAGGTGTTCTTCATATATTCTGCATATTAACCCCTTACTCAAAAACTTTTAATGTCTCCAAATGTATACAGAGCAGCCTATAATAAGGTCAGATTCCCCATTACTCAAACCTTGCACATGTCTTGTTTTCTTGCCAAACCAACCTTTGTGCTGTTTTCTAAATTTTTATTTATTTATGATAGTCACAGAGAGAGAGAGGCAGAGACACAGGCAGAGGGAGAAGCAGGCTCCATGCACCGGAAGCCCGATGTGGGATTCAATCCCGGGTCTCCAGGATCGCGCCCTGGGCCAAAGGCAGGCGCCAAACCACTGTGCCACCCAGGGATCCCTTGTGCTGTTTTCTAAACACCACTGGGTGCTTCAGCCTGGCTGAAGCCTCTTCCTCCTCCCCTTCCCCACTTCTCAGCTAGTGACTTATCTTTCAGGCTCACCCAAATTGCACAAGGCCAGCTTAGGTCCAGCTGGATGCAATTTTCTTTCTCTTAGTCCACTGCTGATCCTGATCTTTCTTTGGCTGTTACATTATTGCCCAATATTGTGTTTGTTGTATACTTGCCTTTTTCCCACTCTTTGTAAGACCCCAAAGAGCTCATCTTTAGCACAGGATTTTGAACCTTTGATGGCTTCAATAAATAGTTGCTTATAAGAACATGGATTCTGGAGTCAGGCAGATCAGAGTTCAGATTCTTGCTCTACTACTTACTTACTATGTGCCTTTGCACAAAATACAAAACTATTCTTAGCCTCAGTTTCTTCATCTGAAAAATGGGTTAACAATATCTACCTTATAATTTTGTGATGACTAGATATAATAATGAGTTCTATAAAACTCTCTAGCCCATAGTAAGTACTTGTCAAATGGTAGTCAATTTATCAATTGGAAAATTAGGGGTTAACAGGATTGGTTCTGGCCACCTGTGAAAGGCCTGGGGTTTGAAGGAATGGATTGAAAAGGTAACTTTAATCTCAAGGAGAGGGCTGCAGGGATCCATCTCCATGAAACATATAGGGTCCCCCACCTTTTCCTCTCTCCATTTTTTTCTTCTTCCTCCCTCCACTCGTTAATGTTATTACCACCATACATACTTGCCAGTATCTTTCCCCCTCTCCATTTTTTATTTTAGTGCTTCCCTTGGCCAGATTGGCAGGTGGAGTCCATCAGGAAAACAAGCAGGAAAAATGATGTGAACCTGATTCCATTTCTGACTGACTGTTAAAGACTGTCTAGCCCCTCCATTCCCTCTTTACCCTTCTGCCCACACCTGACAATGAAAGCCCTAGTGCTCCCTCTTTGGGTGCCAGCAGGAAGCTCAAACCACGTAAGACCTGGGCATTCACAGGAATCTTCACCCCAGTCCAACCCTCTAATCACCATAAAAGCTAAGCTGCCTCCATTCCCAGATCTCTCAAGCCATCTTCAGACTATCCTGGGAGCCAGCCTTGCTCCTTCTAGAGTGCCTCACTATGTGACTAATTAACCTTTTCAGACCCTGTGATGTCAATGTGATGTCCTCAATCTCAAGACTGATTTTGGGGTATCTATCCTATCACTACAGGGTGGTTATGACAAATGGGAATGCAAGGCCCTGTTATCTTGTGGGGACTTAGACACCTAAAGCAGGTGCTTTCCTATTATTACAGTTACAATTATATTTGAAGATAATACTGTCATGACCATTTTTAAAAAATCAGATGGCTCTCTTGCACTAATGTGCCAAGGCAAATTTTAAAAATTAAAAAAATGCAGGGGAGGGAGGGAAAAATTTTTTTAAAAATGCTTCATAATTAAAAGGTTTCTAAGTGTCAGCTTATTTTACCTTACGTTTTTTGCTTCTGAGCAGCTCTTGCATCCTTTTGGGATTTGGGAATCTTTTCTTGTCCCAAGTGAAGTACCTTTTGCCCTCGGTATGCTCTATGTCCAGCCACATGACATCATAAGGAATGTCATGTTCATCAAATCCTGCATCCACTGCTTTTACATCCTGCTCATCCTCATAGTTCCAGCGGCACTGATGGTACCCCAAGGAGAAGAGAGGGGGCATGGCTTGTGTGCCTGAAAAAGGAAGAGGACAACTGAGTCAGCTATCATCACAATGGTAATTACATATTTGATAAACATTTCCTGAATGTCTACAGAGTCTAAGCACTAAGCTTGGTACTTAGAATATAAAGGAGAAGAAAACATAGTCCTTAACCTCAAGAAAGTGACCATTTGGCTGATGAGGCAGGCATGTAAATTAACTGCTCTGCTCGGGGGGTATAACTGCTATGTTAAAGGTAGCAGCCTAGTGTTATAGGAATACAGAAGGGTTAATAAATTCTGCCTGCAGTGAAGTGTGGAGTCTTGAAAGGCTTTATACAGGCAGTAACATTTGGTTTGGACCTTGAAGAACAAATGGGAGCAATCTACAAGAAAATGGATAGAACTCTTAGGCACAGGGGATAGAAAAGACACAAGAGAGTGGTTACACTGTGAGAGAGACCAGTAGAAGATGAAACTGGGAGGGTCAGTTTGTAAGGGGCCCTATAGTTCAGGCTAGGAATTCTAAATCTTCTCTATGGGAAGTAATCAAAAGTTTGGCAATATGTAATCTTAGCAGACCCATGTTTTAGAAATATTAGTGAGGCAGCAGTGTTGAGACTGACTTAAAGGGAAAGAGCCTAAAGGTAGGAAAAAACCCAGGAAATTATTAGCACAACATTTACTGATAACATGGAGTACTTCTGATCAGCCACTTGTATTTATCTCCTTCCCCTCCTCCTAAAGTTCCATTAAAATCAGAGCAAAGAAAAGAAAAAAAGAATAAAGCCACAAGAACAAAAGAATGGGAGAGGAGTAATTTCAACAAAATTTTGGAAGGTGGCAGGCAGGGAAGGGATGGTAACTGCTGAGCAAAGCAAGAGAGTGCTTGTGGGTGGGATACTTATGAAGAACTCACCCCTGCTCCCAGAACAGTAGCAGATGGGTGACCCTCCTCTACTTTCCATCCCTAATATTAGAGTGCTTCCGGACAGAACCTTATTCAAAGCCGTGAAAATTAGAAGTACTCACATATAGAAATAGAATAAGAGGATCTCTGAGAAAACAGGGACAATAAAAGGAACCAAAGTAAACATCAGAACATTATCATTAGTATCGTCGGGGAGATGAAAAAAGATATTGCACCCATGAAATAAGACTACCATAAGATATTAGAAACAAGGAACCAATCAGAGGATAAAAAAGAATGTGGAGAAATTAGAAATAGAGCATAAATGGAAGCCCTAGAGATAAAATTGATAAAACTGCTCAGGAAAAAAGAGAAGGAAGATTATAAAATCCATACAGTAGAAAGAGAAAAGGGAGGAAAAGAAATTATCAAAGGAATAATCAAAGACTTCTCCAAAACTGAAGGACACAATTCTCAAGATAGAAAGAGTCCACATCTAATACCCAACACGATTATAAAAAAAGATCCATAGCAAGGCATTTTATTGTCAAATTTCAGAATTTCAGGATATTAAAAATTTCAGAGAACATATTTCACAGAGAAAAGACAGATCATATATAAAGCAACAGAATCCAGAATGATTTGGAAGCAAGAAGATAGAAGGTAATAAGAGAAATGCCTTCAAATTCTGAGAGTAATAATTTTCAATCTAGCTAGCCAAATTATCAATCAAGGGTGAAGGCAGAAAAATTGCATTTGTACCTGCAAAATGCAAAAGGTACACCTCTAGTGTATATTTTCTTAGGAAACTCCCAGAAGATGCTACAAACAAAAACCAAAAATAATAACCACAAGAAAGAAAAACATGGAACCCAAGAAAGGAGGGCTCTAATACCAGAAAACAGAAAACAAAAGTCCTAGGATGATAGCTGTGCAGGGATCTTGGAGAGAAACAACCTCGATGGGAGCAGGAGAGAGATCTGGGACTTCCCGTCTCCAGGGATAAGTGTGCAATTAATAAAGTATCTGACACTCTTGAGCATTTGAAAAGTATAAACCTACATATTGATTTAACCAAAAATGATGACACAATATTGGGAGAGAAGAAGGAGGGATATGATCGAGTTAAATCCTCATCAGGAGTCAGTAGAAAATCCATATACTTAAAACTTGGATTTCTTTGAACATGGTGGCAGATGCACCATTTTTAAAGCATTTTCCTATAAACCAGGCTTATTCTCTGTAATAAAAATGTTAAAAGGGCCTGTAGGTGGGCCTTAACAGTCCTTTTTCCTAAATAGATGTCTTCCCATGTCCATAAATTTTTGGTTGTTTCTCTCATCAAAGTTGGAATCAAATTCCTCTTCCCCTAAACATGGACTGCACCCAAGGACTTTTTAACAGAATGCAGCAGAAGCGATGCTGCATTACTTTTACTTGTAATAGCTGTATTGAGATGTAACTCACAAACCATAAAATTCACCCACTTAAAGCACACAATTAAATGTGGGGAGTATATTACCATTTTTTTTAAATTGTGGCAAATACATGTATAACACAAAATTTGCCACTTTAACCATTTTGAAGTTTACAATTCAGTAGCATTAATTACGTTCACAATGTAGTGTAAGCATTACCACTAGTTATTTCCAAAACTTTAATATTACCCCAGACTGAAACTGTAACCAGTAAGCCATAACTTTCTACTACCCATCCCACCCTTCAGCCTCTGGTAATAGCTAATCCACTTTTTGTCTCTTATGAATTTGCCTATAGTAGGTACTTCATGTAAGTGGAATGATACAGTAGTTATCCTTTTTTGTCTGGCTTATTTCATTTTACATAATACTTTTACAGTTCATTCATGTTGCAGCACGTATCTGAATGTCATTCCCCTTGTTATAATTGAATAGTCCATTTTATTAATTTAACATATTTTGTTAATCCATGCATCTTTGATAGGTACTTGGATTGTTTCCATCTTTGGCTACTGTGAATAGTGCTGCAATGATCACTGGCATCCAAATATCCAAGCATCCAATTTTAGTAGAATTGTTGGGTGTATTAGAGTTCCGCAGAGGAAAAGCACCAACTGGATGTGTGTGTGTGTGTGTGTGTGTGTGTCTATATATACACACATATACACACACACACATACAGAGAGAGAGAGAATGACTGATTTTAAGAACTGGTTCATGTGTTTGTGGGGGCTGGCAAGTCTGAATTCCACAGGGTAGGCTGGCAGACCAAAGACCCAGGGCAGGTGCATTCAAATATGAAGGCACTCTGGAGACAGATTCCTTTCTTTTCAAAGGACTTCAGTCTTTTTCTCTTAAGGTTTTCAAATGACTGGATGAAGCCCACCCACATGGAGAGTAATGTGCTTTATTCAAAGTCTATTCATGTAACTAAATAGTACTGAGAGTATAATGTCATAAAAAATACCTTCACAGTGACATCTAGACTAGTGTTCAACCAGATATCTGGGTACTATGACCTAGGCAAACTGACACATAAAAGTCTATGTTTAGCTTTTTGATGAATTGCCAAACTGTTTTCAGAGCAGCTGAACTACTTTATGTTCCCACCAGCAATGTATAAAGTTCCAATTTCTCCACATCCTCACCAACACTTATTATTTTCTATTTTATTTTTTAATTAACTAATTAATTTGACAGAAAGAGAATGAGAGCACAAGCAGGGGGACTGACGGACAGAGGGAGCAGCAGGCTCCCCGCTGAGCAGGGATCCTGATGCCCGCTCAATTCCAGGACCATGAGATCATGACCTGAGCCCAAAGCAGTCGCTGAACTGCCTGAACCACCCAGGTGCTATTACTTTCTATTTTTAAAAAATTTAGCCATCTTGGGATCCCTGGGTGGCGCAGCGGTTTAGTGCCTGCCTTTTGGCCCGGGGCACGATCCTGGAGATCGAATCCCGTGTCGGGCTCCCTGCATGGAGCCTGCTTCTCCCTCTGCCTGTGTCTCTGCCTCTCTCTCTCTCTCTCTGTGACTATCATGAATAAATGGGTAAAATCTTAAAAAAAAAAAAATTTAGCCATCTTAGTGGTTATGAAGTGGTATCTTACATGGTTTTAATTTTCATTTTCCTAATGACTAATGATGTTGAACAACTTTTTATGTGCCTATTAATCCATTTGTATATCTTTAGAGAACTGTCTATTCAAGTCCTTTGCCTATTTTAGAATTATCTTTTTGTTGTAGAGTTGTATGAGTTCTTTATATACCCTGGAAATTAAACCCACAACAAATACATGATTTGCTAATATTTTCTCCCATTCTGCTTATTGCCTTTTCACTTAAAAAATGTTTTATTTATTTATTCATGAGAGAGACAGAGAGAGGCAGAGACACAGGCAGAGGGAGATGCAGACTCCTCGCAGGGAGCCTGATACAGAATTCGATTCTGGACCACTGGGATCACACCCTGAGCCAAAGGCAGACACTCAACAGCTGAGCCACTCAGGCATCCCAGGCTTTTCAGTTTCTAGATCATATTTTTTGATGCACAAGTTTTCAATTTTAACAAAGTTGAACTTACCTACTTTTTCTTTCTGTTGCTTATGATTTTGGTGTCTTTTCTAAGTATCTGTTGCCAAATCCAAGGTCATGATGATTCATCCCTGTTTTCTTCTAAGAGTTTTATAGCTTTAGCTCTTATATTTATGTTGCTGATCCATTTTGAATTTTTCATATATGGCATTATGGTAGGGTTCTAACTTCATTTTTTGCTTGTGGCTATCCAGTTATTACAGTACCATGTATTTAAAAGAGTATTCTTTCCCTATTAAATGGTCTCGAACCTTTGTTGAAATCAATTGGCCAGGGATATATAGGTTTATTTCTGGACTCTCAATTCTATTCCCTTGGTTTACATGTCTATCTTTATGCCAATACCACACTATTTTGATTACTTTAACTTTGTAGGAAATTCTGAAATTGAGAGGTATAAGTCTTCCAAATTTTTTTTTCCAGGATCATCTGGCTATTCAGAACCCTTTGCAATTCCATATGAATTTGAAGATCAGTTCTCCTACTTCTTCAAAAAAATGACCACTGGAATTTTGGTAGGGATTGTAATCAATCCGTAGATTGTTTTTCATATTATTATCTTGACAATACTAAGACTTCCAATCCTTGAACATGGGATGTCTTTCCATTTATTTAGGACTTATTTAATTTCTTTCAGGAATGTTTTGCAGTGTACAAGTCTTTCACCTCCTTGGTTAAATTTATTCCTAGGTGGCTTATTCTTTTGGATGTTATTGTAAATGGAATTGTTTTCTCAATCTCTTTTTTAAATTGTTCATTGTTGGTATATAGAAACAACTGATTTTGTGTTGATGATATACCCTGCAACTTTGGTGAACTTCTTTATTAGCTTTGGTAGTTTTTTTAGCAGATTCTTTGGGATTTTCTATGTTGGATCACATGTTGGATCACATCATCTGTGAATAGAAATAATTTCCCTTCTTCCTTTCCCATTTGAATGCCTTTTCTTTCTCTTGCCGAACTTCTCTGGCTGGAACTTCCAGTACAATGTTCAATAGGGGTGGTGAAAATGGGCAGCCTTGTCTTGTTTCTGATCATAGGGGAAAGCTTGCCCTGAATAGGGTGTTGTTGGCTGTTGATTTTTCATAAATGCCTTTTATCATACTGAGGAAGCTTCCTTCTATTCCTAGCCTTCTGAGAGTTTTTATCATGAAATAGTGTTGGATTTTGTCAAATGCTTTTTCTCCATCAACAGAGATAATCTTTTACATCTTTTAAAGATAAAATGCCTTAGTGCTAAAGTCAGTGGTATATTTTAATGGAGAAGAGAACACAGAAAAGTTCAGATTGGGACACTAATCTGAGATAAAGGCAGAGAAAGTCCAGGGCTTAAAGTCTCCAAGGAAAGTAGATGGAGAGTTTAGGGATTAGAGATGAGAGAATTCTAGCCCCAACACAACATTTTACCAAGCTAAATTTGATAAAAGTGGGAAGAGAAATGCTTGCTTCTTGAAACGCTTGCGTAAATTATTTATAAATTCTATATGGTATCTGAGTTAACAAATTAACTTACAATGATTGATACATTGATAGAGGAAATATAATGGAATGAGAGGCTGGCACTTCCACATACAAGTACCTGTAAGGTATGAGTACTGCTTGAAGATGTCAGAAGGCGTAGGTCCTGTTAGCAGAAAAACATCAATGATTCCACTCTCTGACATCCAGTGCACATCAGTTCGACATCTAATCTTTTGTTTAGCTGCAACAGGGCCCATCTGGGTCAGTGTGTACTAGAAAAAGAATGGAATGAAGATCTGAAAAATCTTCCACTAACCTACAATATGTAAGTATCATCCATGTGTAAGTAACAAGTACATACTGATAATAACTTTGACGGATTATGCTGCAAAGACTTTGGTGGCAGAGAATTGTCACTACGAAGCCCAGAGTTATGACTACACTGGTTTTGTTTCTTTCTAAGCATGACATGCAGCCATGATCCATAGCTCACCTTCACTGCAGGTTCTGTATTGATCTCCACTAGTGTTTCAGAGGCATTAAGCCAAAAAATGCCTAGAGTCCTGCCTAGCTTGTGGGCCAGAAGATAAGGCACTGAACCATAAATGCCCATTTTGTCATGTATTTTATATCCATAGACATCCAGGTTATAAAGACGGTAAGCATCGCCATCACTGAAACACACAAAGATGGACTATCATCAATTATAATCGCAAATATATTATTAGTAAATAGTATAGCCCCATTCTCCCCTGTAAACACTTGAGTTCAATGCATGTTTAAGGCTCAACTCTTACCACTTCCGTAACCCAACCAGGGTTTATACCATTCTCTTCTGATTCCTTTGGCATCCCCTTCTGTGACAACTGGCATGTGTGGTCTCATAGCTTAGGTATCTTTTCTGAATATCTCTTGTGAGGTGAGGAGTGTTTCCTATGAATTCTCCAGAGTAGCAAGTACACAGTAAATATAATTGGTAAATTTTGAGAGTATTTCTCTGCTTCTAAAATAAAATGAAAGATAGTGTCCTAACGTGCTTTCACAGTGCTGAGTAGGGAAAGTTGGGGAACTGAATTGGGGTGGAGAGCCCAAAGCTTGGCTTAGTATGTGAGCAGTACAGTTTTGTGATTCACTTGTTACTAGTCCCACCTATTGACATGTTGTGTAAACAGCATCTGAACACAGCAAACTTGATCAGATTCTGTTTCTCTTTGGTCTTGTTTCCTCTTAGAATGATGTCTCTGGCATTTACTTGTCAATAGCATAGTCTGAAGTGATTTCCCTGAGAAAATCAAAGGTGGCGAGATGCCACCTCTTTCCATTCTCCGGCTTACTGTCCTTTTTTGGTAAAAGCCTTTTTCTAGGTCAGTGATTTTCGGTGTATTCTCCTAAATTCCACACAGAGGCCTTGAGAGGTAAAAGCAAAACCCAAGGAGGTGGGATTAAACTACTTCAATCACAATAGTTCCATATTTTTACTTCCTCTGTGTATTTTAGGTCAGCATTACAGTTTTTATAATTCTCAAATTCTTGCCAAAAAAAAAAAAAGATAAAAATTGAAAACCACTGCTCTTAAAGTTCTTAAAGATCTATAAACAATATCAAGGAGGAAGAGGCCAGGCACATAGTGATCCAGGCTCAGACATCTCACATATTTTTCCTTCAAACTTTTCTAGTCCAGAAACCAGAGTATCCTATAAAAATTTTTGTTTTCACTTTACCTAGTATTTTTAAGTTGGTGTGATTCTGCATGTTGTGGGATCCCGTAGAGATGCTCAAATCCATGCAAGGAGAAATCCAAACCAATGGAGGCAGGACCTGTAGGGACCAGGATACTGAGTTTTGCTTTTCTGTGGGACAATTAGGGAGATTCAGTTACCTATAAGCATAGCAAGATGACTAGACAGGGCTTGAGAGACCTCAACTTGCCTTGATCAGTAAGTCATTGGTGTGCCCTTTCTGTAAGATGTGACATTCAGGTACTGTGGGGATACAAACATGCAAAAGGCAAAGTTCTGGTCACTTATTAGTGTTTCCTTAGCTATGTGCTGAAACTCTCTGTGTCCTCATTTATAGTAAATCTCCTTTCTATGTGTAAAATATGGCTATGAGGTTTTAGATTTTTTCCTAATCTAAACTTTCCTAGAATGTATGGCATATTTCTTTGCATTAGGAAATAAAGGGTATTGAACAATTTTAATCTTCACTAGATAAAAGACTGGGTATCTTCTATGATCATTTATTCTTATTGCATGTAGGGAGTATAATGTCAAGGGCATCAGGAGGGCTCCTCAAAATACCTCTTCCCTGTGATTGTAGATATATAAGTTTTTTTTAAACCAAAGACAACGTCCTTTATTTAACAATTATTTTAGAGATATGGTAAAAATGCAAGTAACTAGGAGAAAGAGCAGACTTAAATCTACTCTTAGGTAAGAGTATTTGACATGAAATGGTCTTTATTTAAAGGAATTTATGGAAAGGGGGTGCTACAGAGAAGGTAAAATAGATTATGGTGTTACAGAAAGGAAAGCCTGATGGCTCTTCTACTTATAAATTTTGGACATGTTGTCAGTCCTGATCATTATACTAGCCTATAGATATAGATGCTAGAACAGAAATTCTCAAGGAGTTAGGATCTGTTATCCTACTGGTAGGAGGGAAGAGGGAAATATTTTTTCCAACTCTATAAGCTCCAAGTATCTGAACAGTATATGCTAAAGAGACAAACTCCACCTCCCCCCCACCCCCATCACTAGGTCTAGTGAGAAATGTCACAGATGGGCATGTGATACTCATGAGGAGGTCTAGAAAAGGTTGAGAACCAATGGCTTGCAATGTTGGAGCTGATGAGCTCTAGAACTTCGTTTCTCATCACTTGACTCTCAAAAAAAAAAAAATGTGGAATGTGTGGCTGTCTGATATACTGAGTAGTACCAGCAGGGTACTGCGCCCTATACCCCTAACATGAGACCATAAACTGCATGAGGCCTATCCTTCCTTCTCTTACATTCCCCACAAAAGGTACATACTCACTATTGTTCTGTAGCAAAGCATTATTGAAGAATAGAGGCCCCAAATCTGAAATTTCTGTTCCCCTTACAGAAATCACTTGTTTGGATACCAAGGGTCAAGGGATGTTAGGTACTGATATTTAGCCATTTTGGCAAGATCTGCTTCAATACTATACCAATTTCAATATTACCATTAACTTTGACATCCACAAATTTTCCAAATTTCTCCTCCCACAGGCCTAGATCCTCTTGGTCTTCCTGGTGGCACAAAAGAGGAGCAAATTGAATTTATACATTATAATATTGAATGGTTGCCACAATAGCACATTTTGTTTGATTGTTAAAAAATTAGACTAAGAAAATTAGTCTATCTTTTAAAAGACCTGCTTGTGATGTCAGTATATTTGACAAATTTGATCTGTGTTTCATATAAATGCCAGTAATCATCCTCCTTATGAATTGTAGCTGACATGAAAATAATTTTTTATTGTGGTAGAACAGACATAACATAAAATCTATCATTTTAACTATCTTCCATTTTAACCATTTTATTTATTTTTAAAGTAATCTCTAGGCCCAAAGTGGGGCTTGAACTCATGACTCCGAGATAAGGAGTCACATGATCTACTGACTGATTCAGCCAGAGGCTCCCTACCCTTTTTTTTTATTTTTATCATTTTAAAATTATATAAATGTTATTATTAAATGACATTAAGTACATTCACATTGTTGTAAACTATTATCACCATCCATCTCCAGAACTTTTACATCTTTCCAAACTGAATCTTCATACCCATTTTTTAAAAATGACTTTATTTATTTGACAGAGAGATAAAGAGGGTGGGGGAGCAAGTGAGCACAAGAAGGGGGGCAGGCAGCAGAGAAAGAGGGAGAGGCAGACTCCCTATGGAGCAGGGAGCCTGATGTGGGGCTCGATCCCAGGACCCCAGGATCATGACCTGAACCAAAGGCAGACACTTAACTGACTGAGCCACCCAGGTGCCCCTGCATCTCCATACCCATCAAACAATAACTTCCCATACCTTCCTCCCTCAGCTCATCGCAACAATCATTCTACTTTCTGTCTGTACAAATCTGACTACTGCAAATATTTCATATAACTAGAATCATGTAGTATTTATCCTTTTGTAACTGGCTTATTTCACCTCGTATAATGTCTTCATGATTCATCCATTTTGTAGCATATGTCAGAATTTCCTTCCTTTTAAAAGTCAAATAATATTCCACTGTATGTATATACTACATTTTGTTTGTACATTCATCTGACTCTTGGATTGCTGGACTGCTTTTACCTTTTGGCTACTGTGAATGATGCTGCTAAGAACACAAGTATACAAATATTTGTTCGAATCTCTGTTTTTCCTTTTAGATATATATCCGTAAATGAAATTGCTGGACCATATTGTAATTATATGTTGAATTTTTTGAGGAACTGCCTCACCGTTTGACATAACTATCTTTACACAGTCCAGAATGATGTGAAAACACTTTGAAAAATGCATTCTGGTGCCTGGGGTGGCTCAGTTGGTCAAGCGTCTGCCTTTGGTTTAGGTCATGGTCCCAAGGTACTGGGATAGAGTCCTGCATTGGGCTCCCTGATCAGTGAGGTATATGCTTCTCCCTCTACCCCTACCCCCTGCTCATGATCTCTCTCTCATACACACTTTCTAAAAAAAAAAAATATTTAAAATAAAAAAAATTAAAATGCAGTCTTTATATATGTCAGATTTTTTAAATTCTTTTTTTTTCCTTGCAAACTATGTAAGGCAAAATATTTAAAATCAAATAACTCAGGTCAAAAATCAAACATTTTGGATGAGATGGGTACTTCCTCACCTTGCTTTGATTAGCCAAACTACTTCAGAGTCAAGACTGGTCAGGTTCACAATATTTGATGTAGAGCTAATAAATTTTCCCAGCTTTACAAGTTTCCTTTCTTAGTTTTACTAGTTTCATTCTTTCTCTCTAGTAGAATGAAAATGTTTTCTAGAAATTGTGTGCGTGTGCATGAAATACATGTTTCTTTTAAAAAATGAGCCCCTTGTTCATTTCTAGGTGGTTTCTTCATAATTATAAGCTTCTGTAAAGTCAGCCTCTATGTGCCGGGGTGTTTAAATCGCATCTAAATTCTTAATGTAGGGACTATTATCCTGGGGTCTATGGATGGGCTTTAGAGTTTGTGAACTCCTTCAAACAGTGTGAAAATTCTGTTCTTCAGAAATGGTTCATTAGCTTTCATCAGATTCTTGCATCTATGATGCAAAACCACTATCTAAGCTATCTAATTAGAGGCCTCCCCAAAGCTGATTGGACAGATCACAAAACTGTAAGGCTATGTCTTAGTTGTCCTTCTCTACTTGAAAAAGGGGGAAATATTCTCTCTCATATTCATCAGCATGGGTCAGTTTCTTTTTTTTTAATAATAAATTTACTTTTTATTGGTGTTCAATTTACCAACATACAGAATAACACCCAGTGCTCATCCCGTCAAGTGCCCCCCTCAGTGCCTGTCACCCATTCACCCCCACCCTCCGCCCTCCTCCCCTTCCACCACCCCTAGTTCGTCAGTTTCAAGAGGAAGGAGGCATGTCCTTGCTCTGGAAATATTTTTTTCACCATTCCTGGTGGCCATACCTACTGTCAGGGATCTTTCAAAGATGCACATGGCTTTGGATGAAGAGAAGATTTCTGGAATGCCCATTATCCATAATTCAGCTAAAATAATCTTTTAAAAACAGGCATCAGGCCACATATATCTCTGTTGATTATAGCCTTTCCATAGTTTTCCTTTGCCCTTAGGTTAAAGCCCAAAAACCTTAACAAGACATAGAAGAATGCCAGCTCTACAGCAATGGGGGACTTTGATTTATTCAAGATATATTACCAATTCCTTGAACAGTGCCTGGCATATAGGAAATATTCAACAATAGTTGCTGGATAAGAGAATTATTATAAGGCTTTTCACAGAATTGCCCGGCTTATCTCTCTGGCCTTGTTATACAATACCTTTTTCTTTGCTTTTTTTTCGCCTGCTAAAAAGTATGTATGTTTTAAAAAATTTCTTCAGATGTGTTCCTTCCTACCTTAAGGTCTTTGAAAATGAAATTTCCTCTATCTGAAATATTCTTTTCCCACTTTTTGACTAGCTATTGTATCCTCGTGCATCAGTTTTAGTTGGAAAATCATTTCCTTCAGGAAGTCTATCCGGACCCTCATCTTAGTCAACTTCCTTGTTATAGTCTCCTATAGCACTCTCTGCAACACTCCTCATGCTTGTACTTAATGTCCATCTTTCCCATTAGATTCTAAGATTCATGAGGATAGGCTGGGATTTGTTTTATTCACTGCCGATTCTCCTTGACTAGCATAATTTTTTGAGCTGGAATAAAAGCAGGCACTCAGGAATTAACTGTTTTATGAATGAATGAACACATGAGTAGATGAATGAAAGAATTAACGAGATTGCAAGGTGAGCAAAAGAGATACATGGCCCAATTTATATGTAGTAGAGTATTATCAAGTACCCATCTGGGAAGAATAGAATCATTATATTCCATATCATGATAATGATGGCGAAATAGACTAAGAAAAAATTTGGTCTATCTAAATTACCTGAGAAGCATCAACTGATGTGTCCTCCTTATTTTCTTTGGTAGATCTGTTTTAATATAAATAAAGATGTTTCACTCATGGGAAGACTGACAGAATTTTGTTCAGTGATAAAGATTTTAATTTCTAACTTTTGAGATACTGTAAATTATATCTTAACTTATTAAAAATGTCATTACCAAAATAACTATGAAATTGAACATTTGTGACGAACATTAATCTAATAGCTTGATTTATTAAAATGTAGATATATTTCAATTTCCTTGTTTACCTTTGAAAACTTTACCAGTTTTTTATTATACATGTAGTACATGTAATATATAATACACTATTTAAACAAGATATAAGCAAGCAAGGTAGAACAAGCTGCCCTTACCCAATGTTACCCTAGAATAGAGCAACATAACACACTCTCTTCCAAAATGATTGTGACAACTTATTCTTTCATGTACAGTTGGATTTGAGAGCTCATTTCTCATTCTTAATACGGGGCCTTATACACTTAAAATTTTTATCAATCTAAAATTTTAGAAAAGACTTTCCTGCCTCATGACAATGCTCTGATGAAGTCTCAAAGTTTTTACTTTAGCTGCCCTATCAATCCATTGATTTATATGAATTTAATAAAATAGGATTTTAAAAACTGGAATGTGTTTTTTTCCAGTTTTCTTCTTATACTTTATTCCTAGCTTCCTAACGTTGTAGCCGGAAAATATTCTTAATAATGATTTCAACCTTCTTAAATTTACTGAGACTTATCTTGTGGCTTAATAGGTTAGATCTCCAGATTTAATTTGGAGAATGTTCTATGTGTACTTGAAAAGACTATATTCTGCTGTTTTTGGATGGAATGTCTGTTTATGTACATGTATGTGGGTATAAAAAGCTCATCTGGTCTAATGTGTCATTTCTTGTTGGATCTTTCCCTTTATCCTATGTAATGGCCTTCTTTGTTTCTTGTTATAGTCTTTGTTTTAGAGTCTGTTTGGTAACTTAAGTTCAAGCATATTCTAAATGCACTACATTTTTACTCCTCTCACACCATGTTTTATGTTTTGGATGTTGTATTTTACATCTTATTGTGTATCCCTTGATTTAATTATTGTAGATCTAGATAGTTTTACTACTTTTGTTTTTTTTTTTTTCCTTAAAGATCTTATGTATTTGAGAAAGAGAGTGAGAAGCAGACTCCCTGCTGAGCAGGGAACCCAACATGGGGGTTCATGACCTGAGCTGAAGGCAGATGTTTAAACCAACTGAGCCACCCAGATGCCCCATTACTTTTGTTCTTTTGCCTTGTACAAGCTGTGCAGGTGGTTGAACTGCTGCCTTTATTATGTTTACCTTTACCAGTGAGATTTTTTTCTTTTATAATTTTCTTATTTCTAGTTATGGACTTTTCTTTTCCATTTAAGGAAGTCCCTTTAACGTTTCTCAGAAGGCTGGTTTCATATTGATGAACTCCTTTGGCTTTTGCTTATTTGGGAAACCCCTTATTTCTCCCTCAATTCTAAGGGATAACCTTGCCATATAAATTATTCTAAGTTTTTCTCCTATCAGCACTTTGAATATATAGCGTCATTTCCTTCTGCCCTATCAAGTTTAGGGGGGTTCCCTTGCTGCTTATAAGATTCTTTCATATTTAACTATTGATTCTTCCACTGTAATGTGTCTTGAGGTGGGTCTCTTTGGGTTCATCTTATTTGAGCTCTGTACTTTGTGGACTTGGATGTCTATTTCTTTCACCAGGTTAGAGAAGTTTTCTGCCATTCTTTGTTTCTTTTCTTTTTTTTTTAAAAAAAGATTTATTTATGAGAGAGAGAGAGAGAGAGAGAGAGAGAGAGAGAGAGAGAAAGAAAATGACTGGGGGAGGGGCAGAGGGCAAAGGAGAAAGAGACTCCCCAATGAGCACAGGGCCCCCATGGTGCTCGACCCCAGTACCCTGAGATCATGACCTGAGCTAAAGTCAGATGCTTAACCAACTGAGTCACCCAGGTGCCCACATTATTTCTTTAAATAGGTTTTCTGTCTCTCTCTTTCTCTTCTCCTTCTGGGACCCCCCTATAATGTGAATGTTAGTTTGCTTGATGTCCCAGAGGTTCCTTAAGCTATCCTCATTTTAAAAAAAGTTTTTTTCTTTTTGCTGCTCTGTTGGGTGATTTACAATACTCTCTCTTCTGATCGCTGATCTGTTCTTCTGCATCATCTAATCTGTTGTTTCCCTCTAGTGTATTTTTTACTTCAGTTATTATATCCTACAGCTGATGGGTTCTTTTTGTATTTTCTACTTCCTTGTCTAAGTTTTCACTGTGTTCATCCATTCTTTTCCTGAGTTTGGTGAGCATTTTTATGACCATTAAATTCTTTATCTGGTAGATTGCTTATCTCTGTTTCTTTGGTTTTTCTTCTGAAGTTTTGTCTTATTCTTTCATTTGGAACATATTCTTCTGTCTCCTCATTTTGCCCAACTCTCTGTTTGTTTCCACACATTAGGTAGATCAATTATATCTCCTGATCTTGAAGGAATGGCTTTATGCAGAAGGTGTCCTGTGGGCCCAGTAGCACAGACCCCCTTCTCACCACAGTTAGGTGCCCCAAGAGTGTTCCGTGTGTATGCTGTGTATACCTTCCTGTAGTGACTGGGTTGCAATTGGTGCAGGCTCACCAAGGTGTGTGGGGCTACCCTCCAGCATGACTGTCTGTGAGGTCTGGCTGTGACTGCTATGGTCATGCTGGTTCGTGGGACTAGCCCCTGGCCTATCTGACTGAGAGGCATGGTTGTGACTAATGTGGATATGCTGGTGTGTGGAGTTGGTCCCTGCCGTGGCTCGCTGTGAGGCCTGGATATGACACTGTGGTGCACTGATGAGTGGGGCACGTGTCCTGTGTGGCTTGCTGAGCGGTCCAGCTGTGCCTGTTGTAGGTGTTCTAGTGTGCAGGGCTGGCCCCTGAAGCCGGAGATGCTTAGGAGGGGTTCTGATACCAGCTGAGGCTGCCCACTTCAAGTGCTGAGGTTGAAGGTTGCTTAAGAGGAGCTCTGATGCTAGCCAAAGGTGGCCACCAGGAATGCCAGGGTACAGAGACACTTGGGAGAGTCTCCAGGGTGAGAAATGGCTTGGGTAGATCAAGTCTGCATGGGAACATTGGACTGGGAAAGTGGTGCTAACACAGGAGATAGAGAGTGCCAGAAATGACACCCACCAACACTGGGCCAACCAGGTAAAAGAAGAAAAATGGTACCCACCAGTGCATCTGTCCCTAGAGGGCATTCCAACAGATTCCTGCCATCCTAAAATTAGTCAATGGATCTCCTTCACATGTAACCCATGCAACTTTCAAGTGTTGCCTCTGGGGATGTGGGACCTGACCAAACTATGTCTGGATTCCTCAGACCCATCTTGAGGTTTTTTTCCTTTATATCCTTAGTTGTGTATGATCTGTTCTGCTAGTCTTTAGTTTGTCCTCAGAGATAGTTTTCTTTTTTTTATAAGTAGGTTTTACGCCTAGTGTGGAGCCCAATGTGGGGCCTGAACTCATGACCTGAGCTGAAATCAAGAGCCAGACACTTAACTGACTGAGCCACCCAGGTGCACCTCAGAGGTAGTTTTCTATATGTAATTGTAGATTTTGATGTGTGTGTGCGAGGAGGCAAGCTCAAAATCTTCCTACATCACCATTTTGATTTTGTCTCTCTTAAATTTTTTTTAATGTGTAATATTTTTTATCTGGAATTCATTTTTGCTAATGTTGTGAGGTTTGGATCTAACTTAAATTTTTTTTCTAGGTGGATAGCCTGATTTACCTAACACGAATGTAAATGCTGGAAATATAAACTAGTACACAACCTCTGTGGAAGGTAGTTTGGCAGCATCAGTCAGAATTACAAACTCACAAACCATTTGGTTAGCAATTGTACTTCTATGACTCTAGAGTATGGATGTACTTGAATGTATGCAAAATGACACATAAACAAAGTTATCCATGAAGTAGCTGTAAAACAAGATTAGAAACAATTTTAAAGTCAATCAAGAGAGAATTTACTAAACGAATCATGGTGTAACCATACAACAGAAACTACATAGCTGCTTTAAAGAAATTAGGAACTATCACATTGATAAAGGAAAAATAGCAAAGTACAGAATAATGTGTAAAGGTGATATCATATGTGTCAAGAAAGGAAAAAAACAAGGCATATTTATATATATATCTTACTATATAAACATAAGTTATCTCTGGAAGGATACATAAAAAACTGGAAACAATGACTGCTTTCAAGGATGGAACTGGGTAGTTCAAGGACAAATGGCAAGGCAAGGGAGACTTTTCACTGTATCCCCTTGTGTAGCATGTGCTTATCCAAAAAATAGAAATACTAAGGCCCAATTTAGATATTATCTCTAAAACAAAAATATGGGAGTTTATTAAAAGAAAAAATATCTTAAATATAAATAACCCAGGTACTGGGTACAGAGGTATTTGTTATGCTATTTGTTTGTTTTTTTTTTTCAGTTAAAAAATAATTGAATATTCATGAAGTACTAACAAATGGCAGAATTATAGGTATTTAAATTTTTCTTTTTAATATTTTCTATTTTTCCTATAATGAATTACAGAGATATTATCTCTGTAATAAGAAAATTTTTAGGTATAAAATATAAATAAGTTGACTTATTATATGGGAAAATCACTATGTGGGAATAATGAATGTTGAATGCTTTCTACAGATTACATAAGACGTTTATTATTAGGATAAAAGTAGACAGAACTACAGACTGGAGGACTTAAAAACAATATTGGTAAAAATGGAAGAAGAACCTCCCCCTATTACTACCTCCCAGTTCACCTCCACATAAACAGTTTTTTTTTTTTTAAAGATTTTATTTATTTACTCATGAGAGACACAGAGAGAGAGGCAGAGACATAGGTAGAGAGAGATAAGCAGGCTCCCTTTGGGGACTCCGATGTGGGACTCGATCCTGGGACTCCGGGATCACTCCCTGGGCCAAAGGCAGGTGCTCAACCGCTGAGCCACCCAGGCGTCCCCACATAAACAGCTTTGAATAAGAAATTGTTTTCTGAAAATTCTTGGACAACTATTCAAGTGTAGGATAACTCAAGTTATTACAAGGGGATAAAGTGAAATTCTGAAGGCAAATCAATTCATGTTAACATTTATCAAGTCACAATAGAGTGTTTTTTAAGAGTATAGAGAGTAGAGAATGCCATCAGTTAAAGACACAGGATGTGTTAAGAGTATTGAGTTGCAAATGTCTAGGAATTATTCTTGTCATCAAGCTTGCATTTACTTGCACAGGTAAAAAGATGAAAGACTTCATAACAATATTCCAGCAAATACGGCGAACCAATTTTCCATGGTGATATAACAACTATTTAGGCAATTAGTAATCACAATCTGGTTTTCTAAAGTCGTTTACATGTCAAGTAATGTGCAAAAATACCTTTGCTTGAGAGGAATCTGCAGGTGCTCAAAGTACAATTGGTCCAGGGAGTTTATGCTCATCACAATCTCTTCTTCAGACACCAAATCTATCTTGAATGGGTTTGCTGTGATACGACACTTCAGATCTCCTTTTCCATCTGCCAATACCAGACTACCTGCATCCCTTGAGCATGAAATCAGCCTAGAAAACGAAGTTAGAAGAGAAAAACAGGTTTACATGGCTCAATGTGATTCTCAATTCAAATTCATGTGTAAATGGGGTGCCTGGATGGCTCAGTCAGTTTAAGTGTCTGGCTCTTGATTTCAGCTCAGATCATGATCTCAGGGTCGTGAGATTGAGTTGAATTAATCAGTCTACCCAGTTCTCAGTTTCCTCATCTGTAAAGTAGAACTAATAAAAGCAAGAACAAATAGAGCTCTCAGGGAGAATTAAGTGAGATCATATATGCAAAGTACTTGGCAGAGCCTGGCACATAATAAGCACTCAATAAATGTTAGCTAGCATCATTATTACCCTGGTCTGGACAGTCTAGTAACTCTTTGTTGCACTAAACACTTTGCTTTTTTCTCTCATCCCAACCGTACACTCAAAAACTAAGGAAATAACATAGGTTGGATTTTGATCCACTGAGTCCACAGTGAGATGGAATCTCTCCTCTCATCAGTCCTTGATTTGACAGGTAGACTGTTAGAATATTCTGGATCCCCAGGAATTATGTAAGCTCAGAGGCAGGACTTACATTCTTTGAGAGGTCTAGATATTTCTGTCTCTGGTGCAGTCACCCTGGTAAATGGTCACCTGCCTCTTTAGGGAAGGTGAGGGGGGATATTTTATGTTATTATATCCTTATGAAGTCCTTCTCCATGGATTCTAGGCTTCCCCTTCAAGATGCCTGGGTTCTAGAAACTGTCTGGATTTTTGTGAGAGGTTGTATCTCACTGTTCATCAAACCGAAATGGAGTTCTTTTGATTGTTCTATCAAGTAGGACTTTATTTTTTTTTTAATTTTTATTTATTTATGATAGTCACAGAGGGAGAGAGAGAGAGAGAGAGAGGCACAGAGACACAAGCAGAGGGAGAAGCAGGCTCCATGCACCGGGAGCCCGATGTGGGACTCGATCCTGGGTCTCCAGGATCGTGCCCTGGGCCAAAGGCAGGCGCCAATCCGCTGCGCCACCCAGGGATCCCTCAAGTAGGACTTTAGTGCATCTATTCCAGTCCAGGGGACCTTGGATACATTGTTCACTGACTTGAGGGTTAAACCATTTTGGGTACCATACATGCACTGCTGTACATTATGGAAACATCTTCACCTTGTCTCTAACAACTAAATGCTGCTACTTTTCATTCTGCCACCTGGAGTCTCATCATCTCCACTGAAATCAGGGAGCCCATTTTGATAGCATCATTTCCCACCATTATTTCTAGCTCACAAAAGACATTCATTGAGTATAGTGCTTTCCAAGTGTTCCCTCACCAATATATTTCTCAGTGAAGGGAGTATCCTTTGGATCCTCTTGGAGAACAAAATTAGGGGCTAGATGAGCTGTTGCATATGATATATCCACGTCAATATCTTTACCTTTCTAAGTCTATGGATATCCTAAGTCTTTCTACTCTGTGCCAAGGAATTTCTGGTATCTCAACTTCATTCAGCAGAGCCCATAGATGAATATAAATTATAATTAGCCAGCCAAGCAATAATTAGACCCACTTGCAGCTGTCCAAGCTAGCATATCAAATCTAGATTCTCTGGTACATGTACCCATGTCAATAAATTTAATGTGGTCCTAAAATTATGTTCCTTCCTTCAGTCTAGGAATCTCTCAGAAATCATTTCCATCCATATTCCCAGGACTTTTGCCAGCAAAAAAAAATCTTGTAATTCTTCAGGTATAAAGGTTTGACTGTAATTAGCTCTGTAGTCATGATGGTTTCTGATGGTGAGTTTAGCAGCAATGAAGGATGGTAGGTTGAGGCACAAGAAGTCCTGGAATCCCCTTGCAAAATATATCTTAGGTGAGGTCAACACAGGGTGTCCAAGTCAGGTAGGATCAGCTTTATTAGAGGAAAAGGAGTTGCTTCTGCTGGAATAGGAAGCTCGGTGGAATTCTGAGGTTTAGGTACTCAGTTATTCAAATCTTCCCAAATGTTGCTTTTTAATTTTCCCTTTTCCCAGTCAGTGCCCTAAATTCTCAGAACTGATGAGGCTGTGAATTAAACTCATGGTCTAAGTCAGCAAATCATGGACTCAAACTCTGTACCTGATTTTCAGCTATAGCTATCGCTATAACAGATGTGAGAGACTTTTAGGACTATCATAAAAACGTATTTGGTTTCTGAGAATGCCTGAACTAAGAATTCAAAACCTGATACTGTACTTTGCTTTCTTTAAGTTCTTCAGTGAAGTTAGTAATAGGCCACTTCAGAATTTTGAGTTCTTTGATAATTGTGCTATTCTATGCCCCTATTTCTTGGTCTGCAGGGGCCATATTTTCAATATATGCTTTATTTTAGTTGACCACAGGTAGTAATTTAAGTAACTCTGCCATGGAATGCTGTGGTTTACTGCTAGTTGTATTAGTTTGCTAGGTCTGCCACAACAAATACCACCCTGGGTAGCTTAAACTACAGAAATTTATTTTCTCAAAATTCTACAGGCTGGAAGTTCAAGATCAAAGTGTCAGTGGGTTTGGTTTCTTCCGAGACCTTTCTCCTTGGCTTTCAGATGGCCTTCTTCTTCTTATTTATTTATTTATTTATTTATTTATTTATTTATTTATTTATTTATTTATTTATGATAGTCACAGAGAGAGAGAGAGAGAGAGAGAGAGAGAGAGAGAGAGAGGCAGAGACACAGGCAGAGGGAGAAGCAGGCTCCATGCACCGGGAGCCCGACGTGGGATTCGATCCCGGGTCTCCAGGATCGCGCCCTGGGCCAAAGGCAGGCGCCAAACCGCTGCGCCACCAGGGATCCCCAGATGGCCATCTTCTTGTTACATCCTCACACAGTCATCCCTCTGTCTGTGTTACTTGTGTCCTAATCTCCTCTTCTTATAGGACACAAGTCATACAATATTAGAGTCTACCCTAATGACCTCATTTTAACTCAGTTACCTCTTCAAAGGCCCTACCTTTAAATATAGTCACATTCTGAGGTACAGGAGGTTAGGGCTTCTCCTGTGGATTTACCCCAAAGATACAGATGCAGTGAAAAGCCGAGACACCTGCACCCCAATATTCATAGCAGCAATGTCCACAATAGCCAAACTGTGGAAGGACCCTCAGTGTCCATTGAAAGATGAACGGATAAAGAAGATGTGGTCTATATATACAATGGAATATTATTCGGCCATTAGAAATGATGAATACCCACCATCTGCTTCTACATGGATAGAACTGGAAGGTATTATGCTGAGTGAAGTAAGTCAATCGGAGAAGGACAAACATTATATGGTTTCTTTCATTCATTTGGGGAATATAAAAAAAATAGTGAAAGGGATTAAAGGGGAAAGGAGAGAAAATGAGTGGGAAAAATCAGAGAGGGTAACAAAACATGAGAGACTCCTAACTCTGGGAAGCCAACAAGGGGTAGTGGAAGTGGAGGTGGGTGGGGGGATGGGGTGACAGGGTGATGGGCACCGAGGGGGGCACTTGACAGAATGAGCACTAGGTGTTATACTATATGTTGGCAAATCTAACTCCAATAAAAAATATACAAAAAAGAAAAACAAAAAAGGAGGTTAGGGCTTCAACAAATGAGTTTAGGTGGGGGGGAGCACAATTCAGTCCTTAACATTAATATCCCATCCTATAATGGTAACCAGGTCTTTGCTACCTTCAAATCCAGCCAAATCATCTAACCAATCTCATATTCCCATCCTGGAGGGTTTGTTGCTTATACTCACTTCTGATACTAAAAACTATCAACTAAGAGTCAACTGTAGATTAAAGAAAAAACTCTGGCTATTTAAGTAGAAAATAAGTAACTTAATATGGGGGAATTGGGAGCTTACAACATCATGGGAAGTGTTGAGGTAATAGTAATGACCCCTAGAACAACACTACATAACTGTATGGTCAATGGAACTTCTATTGCAGCTAGAATCAGGAAGCTGGAAAAGAAGACACCAAGGCAACTGCTGGGCTCCAAGATCATGCCACGTTAGCTCCAGAGATTAGGAAATTACTTCCCTAACTAGTGTGCCTCTAGAGACATTCTATATCTGCCAAATCCACACTAGCAAAATGGGAAGCTGAGTTCTTAAATCAAGATCCCTGTAAGTGCACCTGATTGGTAGAACCTGAATTATACCAGAAACTAGATGCCATGGGAATAGGGGAGATGGAAGAATGTAGTTTTCAGCTTTCTAGTTACTACAGTAGCCACAGGCCCTCTAGAAAGAGGTTGGAATAGAAGCAGAATATGCCATATTTACTACACAAAGTAGTTATCACCCTGACCCTAAAACACAGTAAAAATAACACAGAAAAAGAAAAAGTACAGATGAATTTTACTTAAGAACATAGATGTAAAAAATGTTAAAAATCTACCAGTAGGGATCCCTGGGTGGTGCAGTGGTTTGGTGCCTGCCTTTGGCCCAGGGCGCGATCCTGGAGACCCGGGATCGAGTCCCACGTCGGGCTCCCGGTGCATGGAGCCTGCTTCTCCCTCTGCCTGTGTCTCTGCCTCTCTGTCTCTCTCTGTGTGACTATCATGAATAAATAAATAAAATGTTTAAAAAAAAAAAAAAAGAATCTACCAGTAAACTGAATCCTCCAGCATAGTAAAAAATAATACATTGTGACCAAGTACACATCCTCCCCCCCAACACACACAAGCATAAACACAAATGTGCATGCAAACTGCAAAGCCTTGAAAACAGTCTCTTTTTACTTCTGGTTTCCTAAGTCCTTGGCATACTAGCAGCTCAATGAATAGAGACCTATTTTGAATTTATGGTGATTCTACTATAATTGAAATAGTTTCTCCTTATAATCTTTTGACTATTAAATTTTTATGAAAAATTATCTACATAAAACTATGATAATGATATAGTGAAAATAAAAGCATCTGGCATAATCTTATCTACCCTTAGTGAAATAATATAAAACAATAACAAGAATTAACAGGCAGAACCAAGTTGAAATATCACTGAAAGATATGCTGAGAACTAAAGAAGATGCTGTAAGTATATGAAAAATGCTTTTTAATCCCCAAAGATTTTTTTTCACCTTGACACTGGTTATTAATTTATCTCTGACTCTAAGTCAAATTACATGTTAGACTTCTGAGACTACCCTTAATTAAAAGTGAGTCAGCCTAACTGTATAAATTATGGTAAGCACGGGAGTTTGGCTAGTGTATTAGATCTCTGGAGTCCTGCTGCTAATCTGAGTAAATTAAATAGCTCTGCTTCTATTTATTCCCAAAGTCTGGTTGATGAATCCTTTTTTTTTTTTGTGAGAAGGACAGCAGGAATCAAAAGCTCTGCCTCTCCCCATTTATAAGTGCCAATAAATCAGATGGTGGAGGAAGAGAAAACAAAATGGATAATATACAAAATGGATAAATATATCCCCAAATAACTGAAAACAAACTCTGCAAATGATCGTAGCTTTGACTAGAAAAAATAGGAGGCACACATAAAATCTGCTACTCAAAGTATAATGAAAGACCATATTGGGGGCATGTGCAAGATCCCTGGCTTACCTTACAGTGCTGGGCTTGATTGTGAGGACATCAGGAACTTCATACCTGGGTTTCAGGGGAGTTTCTTCATTTATTTTAAGCCTGAAAATATTTCCCTCTATACCATAAACTTCGGCCAGTAGAGGAACCTGGGAACAGACAAGAGATTAGTTTCAAGAGGTTATTACCCAGTGATGGTCAGTTCTACAGTCAAATTGCAATAATTAGAAACTATGTTTGAATTATTATAGGCCACATAAACTGGAGGACAATGGGAATCACGAAGGAAAAAGCTCCCCAATCGGGGATCCCTGGGTGGCTCAGTGGTTTAGCGCCTGCCTTCGGCCCAGGGTGTGATCCTGGAGTCCCGGGATCAAGTGCCACGTCGGGCTCCCTGTATGGAGCCTGCTTCTCCCTCTGCCTGTGTCTCATGAATAAATAAAATCTTAAAAAAAGAAAAAGCTCCCCAATCTTTGTATATACTTACTTGTCTATACCTGTGGTAGAGCAAGAAATACCTTCTATGTATTCTATGGCTAGGCAAACATATAATTGTCTATACCAGGACCTTTAAGGATGAAAGAGGTTTCTATTAATAATTGTACTGAAGGATGGGCATAAACTGAAACTGTTTTTGGAAAGCTGGGACCTATGGCCCCTTGTATATATGACAAAACTGCAGATATCTTAAGAGTTTGGTGTTAAAACTAGGGCAACTGGATTCCAGCAAAATGAAAGATGAAGGATAATGAGCCATAGAATGGAAAGGAATAGAGAAAAAAATAGTGGTCTTTGGGGTTCCCTAGGATAGATGATTGTGGCTCACTGTACTAAAATCAAGGCATTTCCTGTATACCTGGGAATAAGGTCTGGGGAACTTTCTCAAGAGGTTGGGATATTCTCAGCTTTCTTAAGAAGCTGAGGAACTTAGGTAAAATTCTGTCTACAGTGGGGCATGGAAACAACATAGAATTACAGAGAATATAGAATTTGATAAATAAAACAAAACAAACCTCAAGAGAATAGAAGTGGTTAGCTATAGGTTACAAAATGAGGCATCTAGGTCAGAGAAATATGCATTATTTAATATGCAGTCATCTTTATTATAACTCATATATACATTAGAATCAGATGTGGATATTTAATAAAAAGTATCTAGGATCTCAAGGGCTTTTGTCTTCCATTTGTCATGTAGTTAGAAAAATCCAGTTTACTTGAGAATAGCGGAAAAGTCCACTATACTAAAAAGTAGTATCTTAGTTTCAGTATGACAAATTTTCTCCTCATAGGCATCTGGAGTCTTTGGGTGTTTTAATGAACCTGCCCATTTTTCAGTGCCTTCTCCAATTCCTTAGAAATTTCAATGGGCACCTGGCGTATAGAACATTCTATTACTCTACTGATTCTTAAGGTATGGTACTGGGGATACACCCGAGAATTTGCTTTTCTAATCTATTGTTCCCCTTTGATCTACTCTAATGAGCAGGCTTTTTTTAATTTTTATTTATTTATGATAGTCACAGAGAGAGAGAGAAAGGCAGAGACACAGGCAGAGGGAGAAGCAGGCTCCGTGCACTGGGAGCCCGACGTGGGATTCGATCCCGGGTCTCCAGGATCGCGCCCTGGGCCAAAGGCAGGCGCCAAACCGCTGCGCCACCCAGGGATCCCTCTAATGAGCAGTTTTAAAAAGGGGTCAAATGTGCCCATGCTTTCAAACCTCCATGCTTATCTTACAAAAATATCACTTACTTTATCATTCACATTACCAACTCTCCCTACCAAATAAAGGACCTAAAAGCATGAAGTATCACCTGCCAATGTAGGCGAGGCGCCTCTTTTCTCCCCAAATCACGTTATTTAGAATTCTGAGTGATAGCAAGCAATTCCAACACAGAGCTAGTCTTTCTCAAAAAATGCTTAGTCAGAGAAATATTTTGACAGTTTTCAACATGCTGTGCCATATAGTAGTGGTTGTTGCCAGATTCTTCATTAAATCCTTCATGTGATGCTGAATTCTGGTTACAATTGGGTACATGTAATTGTTATGTAACATCTTTTTTTTTAAAGATTTTATTTATTCATTCACGAGAGACATAGAGAGAGAGAGGCAGAGACATAGGCAGAGGGAAAAACAGGCTCCCTGCAGGGAGCCTGATGCGGGACTCCATCCTGGGACCCTGGATCATGCCCTGAGCCAAAGACAGATGCTCAACTGCTGAGCCACGCAGGCATCCCATTTAACATCTGTTAAATGGGCAGCCCCGGTGGCGCAGCGGTTTAGCGCCGCCTGCAGCCCAGGGCGTGATCCTGGAGACCCTGGATCGAGTCCCACGTCAGGCTCTCTGTATGATGCCTGCTTCTCCCTCTGCCTGTGTCTCTGCCTCTGTCTCTCTCTCTCTGTCTCTATGAATAAATAAATAAAATCTTTAAAAAAAACATCTGTTAAATGAAAGGGTAAACTGAGCAGGCTGTGTAACAGTGTAGAATGGATACAATGTGGTGTAAGTAAGATAGGAAGCAGGGAGACTATCACAGCATTTAAAATAATGATTTCACTGGAACTTTGCCTTTTGGAAATATATGAAAGTAGTCAGGGCACTTAAGCAGTGACATGACACTTAAGAGTGACCAGGTAAAAAGTACAGTGGCTGTGACTGCTTTTACAGATAATTCTTAAGGTAGGGTTATAGAATAGTAGTGAGCATAGTGTAATTATTTTTTCTAGCTTTTTTTTTTAAAGATTTTATTTATTTATTCATGAGAGACACACAGAGAGAAGCAGAGACATAGGCAGAGGGAGAAGCAGGCTCCATGGAGGGAGTCCGATGTAGAACTTGATCCCAGGACCGCGGGATCACACCCTGAGCTGAAGGCAGATGCTCAACCACTGAGCCACCCAGGTGTCCCTTTTTCTAGCTTTATTAAGATACTATCCATTGGAAGAAAGACAGTCTCTTCAATAAATGGTGCTGTGAAAATTGGACATCCACATGCAGAAGAATTAAACTAGACCACTCTCTTTCACCATACAAAAGATAAACTCAAAATGGATGAAAGATCTAAATGTGAGACAAGATTCCATCAAAATCCTAGAGGAGAACACAGGGAACACCCTTTTTGAACTCAGCCACAGTAACTTCTTGCAAGATACATCCATGAAGGCAAAAGAAACAAAAGCAAAAATGAACTATTGGGACTTCATCAAGATAAGAAGCTTTTGCACATTTAAAAAAAAAAGAAGCTTTTGCACAGCAAAGGATACAGTCAACAAAACTAAAAGACAACCTACAGAATGGGAGAAGATATTTGCAAATGACGTATCAGATAAAGGGCTAGTTTCCAAGATCTATAAAGAACTTATTTTTTTATAAAGAACTTATTAAACTCAACACCAAAGAAACAAACAATCCAATCATGAAATGGGCAAAAGACATGAACAGAAATTTCACAGAGGAAGACATAGACATGGCCAACATGCACATGAGAAAATGCTCTGCATCACTTGCCATCAGGGAAATACAAATCAAAACCACAACGAGATACCACCTCACTCCAGTGAGAATGGGGAAAATTAACAAGGCAGGAAACCACAAATGTTGGAGAGGATGCGGAGAAAGGGGAACCCTCTTACACTGTTGGTGGGAATGTGAACTGGTGCAGCCACTCTGGAAAACTGTGTGGAGGTTCCTGAAAGAGTTAAAAATAGACCTGCCCTACGACCCAGCAATTGCACTGCTGGGGATTTACCCCAAAGATACAGATGCAATGAAATGCTGGGACACCTGCACCCCGATGTTTAAAGCAGCAATGTCCACAATAGCCAAACTGTGGAAGGAGCCTTGGTGTCCATCAAAAGATGAATGGATAAAGAAGATGTGGTTTATGTATACAATGGAATATTACTCAGCCATTAGAAACGACAAATACCCACCATTTGCTTCAACGTGGATGGAACTGGAGGGTATTATGCTGAGTGAAGTATGTCAATCGGAGAAGGACAAACATTATATGTTCTCATTCATTTGGGGAATATAAATAATAGTGAAAGGGAATATATAAGGGAAGGGAGAAGAAATGTGTGGGAAATATCAGAAAGGGAGACAGAACATGAGAGACTCCTAACTCTGGGAAACGAACTAGGGGTGGTGGAAGGGGAGGAGGGCGGGGGGTGGGGGTGAATGGGTGACGGGCACTGAGGGGGGCACTTGACGGGATGAGCACTGGGTGTTATTCTGTATGCTGGCAAATTGAACACCAATAAAAAATAAATTTGTTATAAAAAAAGATATAATTAACGTA
Organism: Nyctereutes procyonoides; assembly: GCF_905146905.1. NCBI lineage: Eukaryota > Metazoa > Chordata > Mammalia > Carnivora > Canidae > Nyctereutes > Nyctereutes procyonoides. The sequence continues at coordinate 8,848,395 of NW_026575031.1, read as the reverse complement.
ACATTGTACAAATTTAAAATGTACAAATTTCAGGTTGATTTGATACTTATATATTGCAAAAATGATCACCACTATAGCATTAGCCAACAACTGCATTATATCACTTAATTATCATTTCCTTTTTTGTGATAAGAGCATTTAAGATCTACTCTTTTAGTAACTTTAAGTATTATTAGTTATAATCACTATGCTGTACAGGAGAATCCCCAGAACTTACTCATTTTATGTACACCTGGAAGTTTATACTGTTTGGCCAGCATCAACCATCCCCCCACCCCAATCATACTGTAATCATCCCTTACATGTTTTTTTTTTTTCATCCCTTACATGTTTAACGTTCTTTTGTAAATTGAATTACTTCAGGTCATTCAGAATTCTAAGATTTAAAAACGTGCTCAAATACAAATAAAGCTGAAATCCTGTTAGATTATGTATTGTCTCCTAAGTGAGACCTATATTTCCATTGCTCTCTCAAATTCAACTAACATTTATTTGGCATCTAATATTATGACGTGCTGTGAAAAAGATTACTAAACGCTTAGAGGGAAATCTCAATTTAGAGACGAAACATAAAGTGTTCTGTAAGTGCTGTGGGAGAACAAGAGAAGGGACTATTAACAATGACCATAAGGAGAGGGGCTCTGGGCTGTCTCTAGACATTCAAGGGCTAGCAGGACTCTTGGCAGACAAAATGAGCAAGAACATCCTAAGCAGAGAACACACAGCCTGCCTACATATGATGAACAAATTGCACCTAGTTCCTACACTCAGGGATCCTCCCAGTTTTAGTAAAATGGCTCTCTTCAAAAAAAATTTTTTTTTAACTAAAACTGGTATGTTCTGTTCTTAAGGTTGCAGCTCAGGAAACAATCCTAATTATACGAGGAGGCAGTTAATAACCTTGCTTTTACTTTTACCATAATGACCTTTTACAACCAAACACACAAATCAGAATCAAAGCTCCATTATATTTTCATTTTAACTCAATTAAACAAGTGATTTTTTTCCCCAATAGGTAATCTTTTTTAAGGTCAATATACAGATTCATTCATATCTCCTACCATTATCAACATAGCTTTCATGTTCCAAGCATATAATCTCCTTACACGTTAGTATGCTTTGCTGCTACGATCTGGCTCATGCTGTTTTTAATTGACTTAAAAAATTTTTTAACAGCAACAGATTTTCAGAAGTCCAAAAATAAAGCTACTTGGGTTAAAGACGGTGGGGAGTGGCTCGGATTCCCTATCTCTGAGTCTCTCCCTGTACTGAGCGCTGAGACAGGTCCATGGAGACCTGGGCTCTGTGGCTGACAGTTTAAAAACCACTTCTCTGGATTTCTCAATTGCCGGTTATTGCCTAATTCTTCCACTAAAACCTTGCTTATGTCAAAACACCTGGACGTGAACGTTATATTCTTCGAACACATTAAGAATTTCTATATGTTGCTGTTCTTCTCCTGTTTGGACATTTATGAAAAAGTATTAGACAAATAAATGATTGAATCTCTTTCTCCTATTAGTGATGATTGGAAATGACAATGAAAAGATATGTTAACTTACAGAAACGAGATGTTTAAACTAGGAGTTAGTGTGAATACTTACTTAGATCATAGTGGCAGTTACATTCAAATTGCAGCAAGATGGATTTATGTAAAACAAGTAACATTTCATTGAGCATCTCCCCCTCTGTAACTGAGCATTTTAAATAATGACACAGTACAGATTTTGCTCTCTTAAAAATATTTGAAATCGGTAAATGTCCACCTACACAGAGAAAATGAGATAAATCTTCATAGAAAGGAATACATTTTAGAGGTTCGTTTTAGTACAAGTCACCACTTGGTTTTTCATAAAACTATTTAAAGGCTCGCTTCTCATGGTCTGGGAAAGGGTACTAATTCTCTTTTCCTATCTTATTTCTTTCATACTTATTAAAAACAAAACCTGGTAGTCTGTCATCATAAATCTGGTCTCCTTATTGTTATTTGTTTTGTTATTGTTTTTGGCCACATGAGGAAAAATATCAGGTTGTAAAAATCATGGTGGTAGAAACAGCCTTGTCTTTGTCATCAAATAGTGGACTGATCACAATTATATTAAAACAAAATTTGTTATTTACCGGGAACTGGGAATCACAACTAGTAGAGACTGTGACTGAGTTAAGAGAACAGCCCTAGAACACATGTTTAAATGGAATGGAATGGAAATTATGACTCTTGATTATAATATATATAATATTATAATATATATAATATATTATAATGGAAATTATAACTTTTTGATGGATACAGACCTTGCCTTTCTTCTGGCACCAGGTGTCTTCACTATACTCTAAAGAACAGTTCATCTAGAAGGCCTACAAGTGTGAGCAAATTGCAGATCAAGACCTCCCAGGATTCAGAGGACTAAGAGTTCATCAAATTGCCATAAGGAACTAAATGCCCTTTCCACTGTTGTAGCCAGTTTATTATTGCAAGCATTGATTCTCTACAGAGAACATTTGCAAGTTCACGCTGAGCATTAGCCTATTGGTTTCCCAAGGACAGTTAGCCTGTTCAGGTATGCTTCTAATTGTTTGGCTAGTTCCCAAATTAGCTGCCTGTTCATGGCCACCCCTGCATAAACAGTACTGGCTAACAAGTGGTAGTTCTTCCTCATCTGCTGAGGAGGTGGCTGGTTGGGCAAAATCCCATTTTCATCAGACTTAGATGCAAAGAGAAGGGGGGTAACTTCATGGAGGTGCTCAGAGATATCCCTACATCCTTGGAGATGCTGCTAGAAGTGCAGTCTCTCGTGAAAACTTGCAAACAGGCTGCAAAGGAAAGTAAATATGTTCTAAGAGGTCATCCATGTCATGAAAAAGCATCTAAATTGCCAATCTAAAGTAGGTCAAATAGTGAAAGGGAATATAAGGGAAGGGAGAAGAGGGATCCCTGGGTGGCGCAGCGGTTTGGTGCCTGCCTTTGGCCCAGGGCGCGATCCTGGAGACTCGGGATCGAATCCCACGTCGGGCTCCCGGTGCATGGAGCCTGCTTCTCCCTCTGCCTGTGTCTCTGCCTCTCTCTCTCTGTGACTATCATAAATAAATAAAAAAAATAAAAATAAAAAAAAAGGGAAGGGAGAAATGTGTGGGAAATATCAGAAAGGGAGACAGAACATAAAGACTCCTAACTCTGGGAAACGAACTAGGGGTGGTGGAAGGGGAGGAGGGCGGGGGAGTGGGGGTGAATGGGTGACGGGCACTGAGGGGGGCACTTGACAGGATGAGCACTGGGTGTTATTCTGTATGTTGGCAAATTGAACACCAATAAAAAATAAATTTGTTAAAAAAAATAAAAATAAAGTAGGTCAAAGACATAGGTCTGTTCTAGAGAGACTTGCTTGCACTGTTTTTTTTAGCTAAACTCAGAGGACACAATAAATTTCTCTGCTCTGAAATCACAAGACTAGATCTCTGTTTCTCAATCCAGGTCAAATTTTCATTGAAGGTAAAAAATTGATAGTAGAAAAAAACAGCTCTAAAAAGCAGTCAACATTTTACTGTTAGCTTTCTTTTTAGATTTTCTTTTGGAACTCTCTTTAATATCTAACTTGATAATTCTTTTCATCAGGAATAGGCAAGATACTATCTTGGGACCGTATGAGAAGAAAATTTATGCATTTTAACCTACAACTGGCTTTTCTTCAAAGCCTAGATGTCCTGAGCTGGAGACAACACACAGGGCAACATTTCAGCTTGTTCTGTAACATTACTGTGTCCCAGGGACATTATGTTAGCTACAAACTGAACTGTGTCTCTCTCCATCTCCAAATTCATATTTTGAAGCACTAACCCTCAATATGATGGTATTGAAGATAGGGACTTTGGGAAGTGATCAGGTTTAGATATGGTCATGAGGGTGGGGTTATGATGTTTTTAGTACCATTGTAAGAAAAAATCAGAGAATTAGTTCTCCCTCCAATATATGAAAATATAGTAAGATGGTAGTCTATACCAGGAAGAGGGTCCCCAAAGACACCTTGATTTTGGATTTCCCAGGCTCTAGAACTATGGCAAATAAATATCTGTTGTTTAAGATACCCAGTATATGGTATTTGTTATGGGAGCCCAAGCTAAGACAGTGTTGAATGAAGCTTGTTTCTGTTTCTTGGTTGCTTATATTGGGAAGAAGGATTTTAAAAATTAACAGATCTTGACAACAGAGTTACTGCTTTAAGAGTTTTAATGATGTGGGGGCAGGCACTAAGAATGCTGGGTTTGTCAGAATCTGCTGGATCAGTGAAATCTGAGAACTGCAGCTGTGAGATGAATATGATCCTCTTAGACTTTGGGCTCTATCTCTCTGAACCTGAAGTAAAAAGCTATCATTCTGAGTAAGTAGATATGTGCAGCTTGTTTTAAACCCCCAGACCACATCTCTACTGTACCCTAAGTGAAATCTCCCATGAAACACCAATTTCGTTCCAGAAACAACCTTTAAATGGAGGCTGCTTGACTATACAATGAGCTGGATCCAAGGTTCAGACAATTTTAGAGATTACTGTCTGGATCTTCATTGTCCCTCTCAGACTGACAAAGGACATGAAATCCTAAATCCCTCTTAGTCATCTCAACTCCAAGTGACAAAGAAAACATTAAATTGGAATTCAGCCAGAAATTCAGGGTAACCCCTGATACTATACATTTGCCTGAGAGCAGAGCCTGCAGATTCTCTATGCAGCCCCAATATTTCTAATACCTTAACATGAAGTCTGTTCCATGGGGCCCTCAAAGTTCTCTGTCCTGGGGGCCATGTTGTTGACATCTTGGATAACCTGCCCTTGCTTGTTGAGCTTCTCAGCTCCCTTCTGAGCCATGTGCTGTCTTGTGCTGAGATCCTGTGGGTCCTCCTGGACTGTAGCTTCTTTTCTTTGGAAAGCATCTAGATCTAGTGGGCTCTAGTTCTGGCACCTGACCTGAACAGCATGTCTCTCATGTTTTCAAGCTCCAAAGAGGATGTGCTTAGAGAATTGATCTACAGTTTTGTAAAAGGTAGTGTGTGGGGATCCACACTAACTGCACTGGTATCAAGATGAATAGACATTTGCATTCTGACCCACAGAGTGCTTTTGCCTCATTTACTTTACTTCACCATGAGTCTTCATGACAATATACTGAGGCTCCTCAAGGATGGAAAGTGATTCTTGCCCCGACTATGGGATAGCTACAACTCTCTGGGTTTAGACACATTGGAGACAGGAAGGAAAATGAGCAAAAACACATACACATACACACGAAAGAAAAAATAGAAAAAACAATAAAGAAAGGAAGGTGCCTGACATTCTGGTGGCAGGCTTAATGACCATGACTCCAGGAAGGTTTCTAGTGGACTCCTTGCATTTCCTGGAGCCAATTGTTTCTCCTGACCCTGAATATAGAGGATTGGCTGGGTGTCAGGCCATGTGCGAATGGCAGGTGGATTTCCAGGAAGGAAATTAGTGATACTCCATGTTTTCCCATGAATAGCTCTCAACCTATCCAAAAAAAAATGATTAGTATCCTCCTGGATCCAGTTGTAGAGGACCTATGACTTTGTGTGTGGGGGTACCATGAGCTGAGAACTCAAAGGTATCAAAAATGCCAAGCAAGGGAGCAAATTCCTTCAGGGAAAAATAAGTGGTACAAAAGCAAGACCAGGTTTCACAGAAAGGTTAACTATCCCATCTGTGTAGTTAAGAGGCATGAACTAAGTATACTGCTACCATAGTACACCCATAAGTAACCTGAAGTTGGGGACAGGTGATAGGAATAGAGAACATAGAACTGTTGATAGGATTTTAGCCCTTACTTTGAAATCAGGCCAGAAAAGTGTGTTAGAAAATTCCACATCTATGAAACAGCTAAATTTTCTAAAACTTTGTAAGGAAGGCAGACTTCCTCAGTGTGCAGTTGATCCTCCAGTCTGGGAATAAAGTTAGAATTCTTTGCTAAATTAAAGGTCTTACAAATGTTATAGAAAACCCCCTGATGTGGAGCAGTTTTTATTGTCTTCTCTAAAGAGGTTCCTCAGTGCAGCACCACAGGGTGAAAGTTATGGTCACCAAAGGGAGATCTCTCATAGCTTTGCAGTGAGAGGGGATTTCTTCTCAGTCACCTGTTAGGAAACCTAGACTGCATGGCTGTAAGTATGTCTTTTAGTTACATGAACTACCAATTAAGCCAGATTGGTTTGAGAAGCTTTAGAAGCATCCGAAGCTTCTAAGAAGACAGGAAGGATCTAGAAGTGAGGGTCAGGCTAGGAGCATCAGTACTTGTGCACAGTCAACTTCTTGGCTCAACCCATACAGCACTTCCTCCTCTGCGACTGGCCCATCTAAAGTAGCATGGGGACTTGACAAGTGAGAAAAAGTACTTAACATACTGTTCTAATCCCTATAGTATGTAATAACTAGAGTGATCTGATAGTGAAGCAGCTCAGGAGACAGAACATTTATAACTTAGGTTTTCAACTATACAGTCCCTTGCTCCCTTGGCCCACCCACATTTTGAAATTTGACATCACTGAATCTGTACCTTGCTCAGGCTGCATGCTCAACTGTACACTGTGTAATAGTAACAAAACATGGGTGCTTGATAGATGCAGGTGAAAACTCTACTAGCTGCATAACTTTGAACAAGTGACTTTCTAGTTGCTTTTCTGTATTATGAGGACTAGTTAAAAGGAAATAACATTTGTAAAACATCTAGGAAAGTGATACACAGGCAATTTGTAGTCAGTATTCACATTACTTTTAAAATATGTAGATATGGGGACACCTGAGTGGCTCAGTGGTTACAGCGTCTGCCTTTGGCTCAGGGCGTGATCCCAGGGTCCTGGGATCGAGTCCCGCATCAGGCTCCCTGCATGGAGCCTGCTTCTCCCTCTGCCCCTCTGCCTATCTCTCTGTGACTCTCCTGAATAAATAAATAAAATCTTTTAAAAAAATATGTAGATATGAAAAAGATGACATTACTTCTCTAACAAAGTTTATTTTTGAAGCATACATAGTTTTAACTAGCCTTTGTGGAAATTTACTTCATTCAAGCCCAATTTAATATAAAAAAATAATTCTCTGTAGAAAATACTTCTGTCTCACCTTGGTTGTTTCATTGATGATGTGGAACTTGGTGCTGTCTTTGCCAGTTGTGACTGAGTCTAGTAATGCCTGATAGGTGGATCTCCTGGAGAGCTGATGTTTCTGACGCCTGCAAATATAGAGAATACAAATACAGAGTATACAAATAATTGAGAATTTGTGACTGTCAGTATCTAACAGACTATATTATCACGTGGAAGTCATTAAAATTCACTATGATTGTAAATGAACTCAGCCCAGATAGTATTAGTACTCCAATAAAGTACTAACAGCAGTACCTTATTATTAGAGTGCTAATAAAATTAGTACTAATAAGAATAATACTAATAAAACTATTCAACATAGCACTGCTCAAGGATGCCATTTGTCCTCTTTATTGAGAAGCTGGGGCAGGTTTCATGGATGGTATTTATTAGCTTGTTAATTTTCCTTTCTCTTTCCATGAAATGTACACTTTAATAGAAACTTAATAAATTCTAATAGAAATCGAATACAATCCAGTGATTTAACAAAATGATCAAGCGTTCCCTATTGAATTCTCTCTAAGGTACATATTCAGAACTTAAGTGATCTTGGGGATCCCTGCGTGGCTCAGTGGTTTGGCGCCTGCCTTTGGCCCAGGGCGCGATCCTGGAGTCCCGGGATCGAGATCACACAAAGACAGACACTCAACAAAAAGATTTTAAAGAAATATTTTTTGAGGCTCTGGAGAAACAGGTAATCTTATAGCGTGGTGATGGGAGTACAAAATGGTACAATCCCTATGGAGGGGTATCTGGTAATATATAAAACTTTAAATGTACTTATTCTTTGATGCAGCAATACCATTTCTGGAAATGCATCCTATGAATACACCTGCATGTGTAAGAAATAATATATATATATCAGACATGATACTACAGCTACAAGATTAAAAACTTGAGGATCTAGCAACAGGAAGGAGAATGAATATATTATAGTACATCCTCCCAATGGAATACTACACAGCTCTAAAAAGAGAGTACAATCTCTATATACTCATGCAGAGCTCTTCAGAATAAACTATGAAGCAGGAAAAAAAGTATACAACCATGTATATAGGAAACTACTTGGTATAACAAGGGCAGTGATGTAAGAATATCTGCATTACAAAAAGAAATACTGGGAGAACAAATAAGAAATTAATAAATCTGGTTACTTAGAGGGACAAGATGTGGAACAGGGTGGTAAAGGATAGGCATGGGAGTAACACTTTCCAAAGTAAATCTTTTTACATTATTTGACTTTTGAAACATGTAAAGGTATTACCTATTCAAAGATATAAACACTTTTAAAATAAAATATATATTTATTGAGAAATTTAAATAAGACAATAGTAAGTGTATAAAGGTAAATGTCTCCTGTCTGATAAATTTCTTAATGATTACATTTCCTAGTTGACCCTTTCCTTAGAAAGCCTGTAAATATTGCAATATTGAAATGTTTTGATCCAGGTAGTACATTTCCTCTCCTTACCTGTAGAAAGCAATCTTGCTGCAGTCTTTGAAAATGTTTTTATCCACAGCTTCATCTTCAACACTAAATAAAAGACATTTTAAGACACTTATTTTCTACAAGGTTTGTGAGTCCATTTTTTGTTCCTTCTCTGAATGCAGGTCAAAAACTTCTGCAATGCAAAATTGTGTCATGGCCATAACATGACACAATAGCATGTGTGGTGCAGAAAAACATCCTTTTGTAAATCACCAAGGTATACAACAAAACATCAAATTCTAGGATTACTCTGAAAGCACTGGAAAAAGAGTATTGTTACTCATAAGGAAGGGTTCTTTTAAAATAATTGAAGGGATGCCTGGATGGCTCAGCGGTTGAGTATCTGCCTTCTGCCCAGGGTGTGATCCTGGAGTCCTGATCGAGTCCCACATCGGGCTCCCTGCATGGAGCCTGCTTCTCCCTCTGCCTCTCTCTCTGTCTGTCATGAATAAATAAATAAAATCTTTTAAAAAACAATTAAAAATAAAATAATGACTGAAGGCTACAACTACGACAGTAAAATCAGAAGCAGAAACACACAAAAAACTCAAACCAAACAAAAACAATCCACTTATTTATTCAATAAAATATTTTCAGAATATCCTTACTGAGTACTGGGGTCTGAGGAAGATACGAAGGACTGTGTCTGAGCTTCCTACAAGAGCCTAACCAACAAGCACAAATCAACCTGACAAATGCTGTGTGCTCTGCTTGCCCAGAGGTATGTGCAAGGGCGCTAGAATAATAGAAACAGATGTAGAAGCAAAATCTTTTGCTTTTTAAGATGCTGCTGAAAATTTGGAACCAATGTTTTTTAAAACCAAATTCCCAGAACATTTGTTTCTGGAATAGAACGTGAATACGATGCATGTATATTGCTAAAAATATGTATTTAAATTAGCCTCAAGTAGCATCTGGCTGGATTAGTTGGTCCGTGGAGCATCTTGATCTTGGGGTTCTGAGTTGGAGCCCCATTTTGGGTATAGAGATTACTTAAAAATAAAATCTTTTAAAAAAACACATTAGCCTCCATATGATTAGAACAACTATAGGCTGTAAGGAGGAGGGAAGGAAACACACTGGTCTTCAGGCAGCCGTGTTGCTGAATACAGCTGTAGTCAGCAAGTCTATGATTATGTAGGAAACTATGAACACACATTTCAAGATATTAGGAAAACAAGCCCACACAGATACACTTGGCTGTACTTAAAAATTATTTTCTTGGAAGTCATCAAATCCTTCCCTGATGCAGTCTTTGTCACTGTTTCTTTTAATCAAGTGTGCAACAATTAAAGAAATTTGCAGTCTTTGCTTCCCAGCTTTGAAGAATGAGCTCTGTAATAACATAGGAAGATGGGGCTATAGCTGAACATGGAAGGCTACATGCTTGAAATTCACGTGTTATAGTTCTGATCACAACTCTTCCACTGTTTTGAAAGTAAGGATTTTATGAGGGGCTAATTGATAATCGACTAATTCCCTGGGGAACTGAGAAAAAAATTTTAAAGTACACGAGTATCAAACATGCAAATAAGAGGTCATACAATCAGTAAAACCTTCAAAACCAGAATAGTGCTTTCAGGTTTTGAAAGCAACTCTCTATCCCCTGCTGTCTGGATTCAGTCCTTGCAGAGGACCACTGGGCCTTTACCTGATTTCCTTTTTCTCAGCAGCTTCCATGGCTTCCTCGTCAATCTGATTGGCTTTCAGCTCTCAGGCCAAGGCCAAGGGCCGTCTTGCTCAATTACAACCAGCACTTCACCACTGTCAAGTCCCTTAAGGAGTAACAAATCTATACTTATTCCCGGGTTTTCCAGGCCCAAATTAGCGTTTCTTCGGGGATTTATTTGGCCAAATTTTCTTGACTACTAGTGCCCGACAAGGAACTGCTTTCCTGAGGAACCGAAAGCTGTCTCGGCGCGGTGGAGGGCGCGTGTACTCCAACAGCCCCAGAGGATCAAAGTCAAGAGCGTGAGAACCAGGAAGTACCCACACCGCTTCCCTTGCCTGATCCAGGCCAAACTTCTGCAGGTTTCTCCCAGTGACCGTCACGTTACTGATATAGAAACCTGACCCATTCTTTCCCTTTTTAGTCTTAAATAGAAAGCGCCGCTCGGCTCTGTGCTGAAGGTTGATGTTCTCCGGCCAAATTCTGCAACATACTACTTTTCAGGGCCAGAACGGTCTTTATAAAAGGGCATATCTACCACAGCAGATACCGTTTAGTAAGTGCTTATACTCTACCCCTGCCAGATTCCAATCTTTGATTAAATACCTCCAGAAACCGAAACTCACGACTGCACGCCAAACAGGGGGACTTACGGCTTCCCCAGACTTCTGGCCCCAGCGTTTGACTTTGACTTAGAAGGGATGAGAGGCTGGGGCGAACGAGAGGAGAGAGCCAAACGCTACACTGGGAGCGTGCTTGGTCCCCTGACCCTTTAAGGGCCGGGCGACGGCAGAGCCGACCGAAGCGCAGGTGGCTGTCGGTGAACATCCTAACGCTCCAAGGTGACCGGGTTACCACGATAGGACGCTAGCGCCGTAGGGTCTGAAACTCACACGAGGTGGTGACGGCTGGCTTAGGGAGGGGCTGCTGGGTCGCAAAACAAACAAGCCCCGCGAGGTTTCGAGGACCCGGATGATCCCGCCCCCAAAGCAGAGCCGGAAGAGGGCGGGGCAAACCGGAAGAAGGTGAAATGCTTTCGGTAGGCGCTCCACGGCTGTGAAGATGGCGGCGGCTGCGTGGCTTCAGGTGCTGCCTGTCATTCTTCTTCTTTTGGGGGCTCAGCCGTCCCCACTGTCGCTTCTCGGTTTAGGACCGGCATCTGTCGCCGCTGCCGACCGATCCAAGTGGCACATCCCCATGCCGTCGGTGAGTGTTCACTTCAGAAGCAACTGAGCCTGGAGGAGCAAGGGGTGGGGCTACGGTGGCCCTAGGGGTCCATGAAGGCTCCGCAAAAGCCCGCTTCCAAAGGGGTGGAATTGCCTGGAGCGTCTGTGTCGCTGGTTAGCAGGGATCCGCCTCCTTGGAGCGGAAAGCCGTGCACTTCAGTGGGTAGGTTAGCGGAAATGCCAGGGCCGCTTCAGGAGCGGTGAGGAATAGTGGAGCGGTTTCTTATCAGCCAAGTCAGAACTTTGAATGCCTTAACTTAAGACGGGTAAAGGATAGGTGGAGAACGGTTTTCCCTTTCAGCCGAAGTTTCACAGAATTCAGTGACCCCGAGTTGGGTGAGAGAGATCTGTAAATAGGTATTTTTCTTTCTTTTTTTCCCCCCTCTGCACTTTTGTTGTTGTTGTTGTTACTGGATGATTCTCCTTACGAAGTTGTTTGATTTCTTTTGAACTCTGGAATGGTTGTTCTAAGCTTTGCTGTGTGATTAAGAAGCCTCGGCATTTAAAAATGTATTCTAACGTGAGAATGGCTGAGATGGAAGAAATCGTATTCTAAAACTTGATAGGTAAAAAGATAGTCTTTCTGCTGGACGATTGACCAGGTGGGTTGACCCTTTCTATCCCTCCACCCCCTCGTTTAAACCTTATTTGAGTAAGAGCTGTATGGTTCTGTGAGCCAGCAAATCAGACGCACGCAGGAAATGCCACAAAGCATTTTGTCCTATTGAAACCACTGTGGCCTTTTTGTTTCCATTCTGCTCTGCTCGCTGGTTGTAATGTCCAAATCTTATTTAAGCTTTAATGTGGCAAGCATTATAGCTTTTTTTCATTTGGTGAAGATCTTCAGGTTCTGAATTTTAGGTGCTGTTGCTAAAATGGTTAATAGTTAAATCTATCTGTTCATAGAATAGCTTATTTGAAGAAATGATTGGTTATTCTGAAGAGTGGTTAGTGAGTAAAGGGAATAAACTGACGAAGGAGTACCCTCTATGAAGATTTAAGTTGGGATTTCTGGCACTTTTTTTTTCTAGAGTCCTTGCTTCATGGCCTGTGGGGGTAAAATTGTGTCTCTGCACCAAGCTATAAAATTCTGCATTTGGATATGGTTGAATTTTACTAAAAGAAAGGCTATTGATGTATTTTTTTGTTAAGAAAACTAATATAAACATTTTATAAGTTTAGGTTTTTATAACAATTTTTTATATTCTGCCTTGGGAATTAAAAGTGATCTGATGCTAATTATCTTTCTCTCCTTTATCTTCACAGGGGAAAAATTATTTCAGTTTTGGAAAGATCCTGTTCAAAAATACCACTGTCTTCCTGAAATGTGAGTTTTTGCATTTCATGAAATTTTTATTTGAGTTTTTGAGTGATCTTTAAACTTCCACATGACCTATTTTCTATCTCTGATCTACTCTAGACATAAGCTTTGAAATTTAATAGTCCGGCACTATCAAAATAAATATAAGTAGTGTAATTAAGGGTTTTTTAACTGAGTAATCTTAAGAATACTTGTGTGAACTTTATTTTCTTCTCTTGTTTTTCTGGTGTTTACTGTATACAGTTAGACAAATTGTTTGATTTGTCTTCATGGTGTTTTAATCTGTCCTGTGTCAGAGAGATACCACTGATTCTGCTTTTGTGTGCTTGTTAGATGTTTACCGAACACAAAAGTTAGTTTTGTCAGGCCTTTGGCTCTGAATGAATATGTTCAGTTAAACCTTTGTTTACAGGAGTATTTTACTATTTGATCTTTGGAAGAGGAAGCTCAAAGATATTATCAGGGAAAAGGGATTATTAGAACAAAACCAGTCTGTCCAGTGAGAAAACCACTGTATCTGAATCCAAAATATCCAGTTACATATTAAAGAAAGACTTCCTTTTATTTTTGAAACTGGCTTTATTTTAGGGAACAAATGGTCATGGATAGCTCTGTTTCAGGATCAGGGATAAAAGTTCAGATCATCCGTGTGTGCTTCTATGAACATCTTTTTCCATGAAAGTGCTGCAAAGTTATAAGTTGTAGTTGGATGATTTTATTGTTTTAATCATTTAGTAAGTAGTTATTAAAAACCTGCTATGTGCCAGGCAATGTTTTAGACAGCAGGGAAGTGATAGAAAAGGCTGTCTCTCTTACTGAGCTTACAGTCTAGCAGCAGTGAAGGGGAGTCAGTAAAATTTCTATGAAGAATAGACTATATCTATGAAAATTCAGTCACTTGACTAATGACTTAAATTTGATTTAAATCATATTACTCAGAATAATTTGCTCTGTCTTGTGAGGTTGGTATGCTGGATTAGAATAATTTACAGGGATAGCAGTATTTGGGCTTTTGGAATGGCCTGACAGCCTGCATGCTATTCTACCTTTCTATCGTGTATAGTCTTTTCTCATCTATTTTGATCAAATGGTGCTTTTCCAACTCACACAAGCTCCATATTTTGCAGTGTCTACATTTCATTTTTTTGGAGAATTTGAAGCTCCTAAAAAATGTTCTTTCATTTTGTTACTTCTCTGCTTTCTCACATTTACTTTGTCTCTGATTTTATACTTTCAGGGTTATAGTATATAGCTTTCTGTGAAATTGCCAGGACCATTTTTGCCTCTTAATGCCATCCATTCAAAGTTCTGGATGGTGTCTTTTTAACATAAATAGTAATATTTTTGCAGCCAAGTTTTCCTGCAGATCTTCTGTTTAGGGGATTTTCTTATTGGCTTCTATTTAGTTAATTCCATCTTTGTATGGTTCCTCTGAGTAGTTTACAGTGAGATTGCAAATACCCTTTATATAATTTTCGGAAATTCTATTTAGCACATCAGAGTTCTGTGTATTTTGATTGAACCTTGTAAAAGTATGTCACTTAAAAATTAATTTGAGAAAACAATTTAAAACAAAGAAAAAGGAAAGGTTATAATTTTAGGTGTGCACTTTTTGTTAAGAACCAAAAATAGATTCCTAGATGCAGTCATAATTACCTTTGTGATATTTGCTTGAAGCAGGTATCTTCTAGTATATTTTCTATAACGTTTCTGGAATCAAAGATAAACTGACTTCCAGGTGGGACAGATGATCAGTGATATAGTCAGATTTATGCTCTCAGATTTTCAGGCTAATGTCTTGGTCCTCTAAATATTGGGTTCCAAAGTATGTTTAATGAGATCAAGGCCACTCTGAATTTTGTGAGGTTCCTTGAGGCCTCTTTTAAGGTGGGCTAACACTCTATTAAAGAGTCTTCCCTTTTTTTCTTTTGCTCTTCCTACCTTCCCCAACCAGGTGATTTTTTTTTTTCTTTTTCCTTAGTTCTTTCTGTCTAGTTTGGTATCTTTCAAGGTCTAAGCTATTAATTTTTCTCTCAGTGGAACTATTTTGACTACTGCCTTGTGATGTCCCTAATGTTATTCCTTGTTTCTCCAAATAGAATGTAACTTTTTTAAGATCCTGTTCTCCTACGGCCTAACACAGTGGCATGTAGCTTCATATACGTAAGTGCCCTGTTGAGTAAATATTTGAATGATAATAGAAGACTGGTTTTAACTTGGGACTGCTCTATCACTTCCAGTTTTTTCCCAACAGAGAACCAGAAATTGAGGTTTTAAAGGCATAAAAGTAGATACACTTAAGCCGGTCAAAAACATCTTCTGTGAACAACAGTACTTTTATCTGAAGAATATCCAGTTCTTTTTACGTATATTACTTTATTACCTTGTGTTTGGAGAAAAGATGGTCCTTGAGTATCTAAATTTAGCAGGAAAGATAGAATTTTAGGAAAAATACTTTGGCAATCATCTTTATTCACAAAGTTTTCTTCTTCTATAGTTGATGGAGAGCCTTGTGATGTATCTTTGAATATAACCTGGTATCTGAAAAGTGCTGATTGTTACAATGAAATCTACAACTTCAAGGTAAGGAGAATAAAACTAATAGACTTTCGATATCATCAGGTCCTAACCTGATAGAGGAAGGAGTGTTGTGTAGCTAGGAGGAGAAGAGCTGAAATTAGAACCTGGGCTTCCCAATATATAGACCTACCATGCTAGCAGTTCTCAAACTCTTCGGTCTCAATCCTTAAAAACTCCTGCAGACTCATGCTGTTTTTGGCAGCACTGTAGGAGTGGGGACAGTACTGACTCCTATCTTTGGTCCTCCATCTTGTTCATGTTTGCTCAGTTACTTCTCTTGTGGGGCTTTGTGTTCCAGTCCCCCTGGAGATTAATACACATAACCTTAGAACCTCCCAAGGCCAGGATCCGGGAGGCTTGTTTTAGCCTTCCATAAACCTATACATAGTTTTTACCCTTCCTGATGCACACAGGTGGTGCCACAAGATCTAATTAATGATTAGCTGTTAATTAGGTGCATGCCAGCCCTTTGGAGGTTCGTGGGGATTCTTTGATCTCACGATAGTGCCCTTCTGTGCATCCCCTCACTGTATAAAATCTATAGACAAAGGTCTGGATTTTGTGGAGAATAACCCTGCAGCTGCCATGAATTGTCCTCTGCCCATTTCCCTCCCCCGTTCAGTAAGTTACCCTGAATAAAACTACATAAACTAGAGTTCCCTGCTTTGTTTTTTGGCCTCAAAATACTTTCTTAGTTTGAGGAATACTTTATTGTCCCTCCTCCACCTTCTAACAAGCACATATACTAAAATTGCAGTAATATTAAGAAGATGAGCATGGTCTCTGCACAAGGATGATGCAATTCATGAAGCATTCCATATTAAAAAAAAAATTACTGCAGTGTCCAAAAAGCTTTTTGTTCATGTGGATCACTGTATTAGAAGTTACAACAGAGAATACAGAAATTTTTATTAGTGCATTTTAAAATAGCTGTAATAAACCATTACATGTAATAAAATATTTTTTTAATGAAAAATAACTTTTTCAAAAAAAAAAAAACAACTCAGAAGTGTGGTATTATTTTGTGTTTTTGCAAAGCCCTTCATTTAATATTGGATATAATAGAAGGCAGCTGGATTTTTTATATCTTCACTCACTTTATTGTGGTATATTATTTTGGTTGAAGTAAATGCACAAAGTGTGGCCTCACATAGGTACATAGTTGGCAAAAGGAATGGTATTTTAATAGTGTTTTCAGATAATTGTGGATATTGTTTTTTGTTTCTATACCAAACATAACAAGTGGGTTTCTTAAAATGGGTGGCAATGTGGAATCTAAAGTCGTACCAGTGAACTTTTTTCCTACTCTTTTATTTTAAATAAGTTGGTGTGTCATACACTTTGGTCTTTTATCCATGTCTGATTTTGTAACCTCGGTTATTTAGAAAATACTCTTTGACTGAATTTTATAAATCTTTAAAATGTTAATTCATTTTATAATGAAGTTGAAGTTCTATTTGTTAAAATCACCCTTCTGTCACATCAGAAACTCCTTAAGTATTGGAGGCTATTTGGCTCATGGTGAGGAAGACACGAGTTCTCCAAAATTCCAATTTTTGCTTGAAAGCAAGATTTTATCATTAGCAGTGAATGTCCGTTTTATTCCTTGAAGCAACAGCCTTCCTTTGCCCATTTTCAAGAAAATACCTCCCAAATAACCAACTCTGAATAACTAGTTTATCAGTTATTCTTTAGAGTAAATGAAAAAGTAGATAGTTTAGGTTATAAGTCAAAACAGGTATTAAGTGTTTTATCTCATTTATAGTATTTTGCATATTTCCCATTTCGTCTCATAGAATATTAAAAAAATACATGTACTCAAAGTCCAGATTTTTTAAGATTTTATTTATTCATTTGACAGAGTGACAGAGAGCGAGTACAAACTAGCCAGGGGATCAGCAGGCAGAGGGAGAGGGAGAAGCAGCCCTCCCCACCCCCCCCAACAGGGAGGCCAGGAAGGGCTCAATTCCAGGACCCTGGGATTACAGCCTGAGCCAAAGGCAGGCGCTTAACTGACTGAGCCACCCAGGCGCCCCTCAGAGTCCAGATTTAATAACATTAATACTTTTTACTGCTTCATCAAAGTCATTCTTTTGTAAAACTGGCCTGTTTTTTTTTTTTAAATGCTGTAAGTTTGTGACCTACTGCAATGACTAGTGGTACAGTTAGATGCCACTGCCTTGGTTTCCGATAAGAGGCAGCAATTTTACCCATTATTAGTTTTGCGTTATCAGTACAAGGCAAATAACATTATTTTATTAGTAGTAGTTTATAAATAGTTGTAGACCTCATTTCAGAGTTGACATAGTGCACCATACTTGTACAAGATGGATTTTTCAGGCCATTTCCATTCTGTTTCTATCCTCCATTTATTATTTCTCTTTTCCTTTCCAAAGATAGTCTAATTGGTCTTTAAAAAATGTCTGCCATCCAGTTGGTTTTTTAAACCTTAAGTGTTTTGAATATCTGCCTTGTATTAGGCACCACAACACCTTTTTTGTGGTGTTGGTGATTTTTTTTTGCTTTGTTATACAACATCGGATTGGATTGATACAATGGAGAAGACTAAAAGGACTGAAGAATTTCGAGAGAAATGATAGTATGTCCAGAATATAGTTTGAAGCGTTATTGATCTTTTTGTTAATCAGTCACTAATTGAATTTATAGTTGAAAACTTCTTACATTTGAAACTTGTGATAAACGGGTCAAGAGCTTAGCAGATCTAGTCTTTATAGATAAGACAAGAATATAAAAATTATCTTGGATTGCCACAGGACAGAATTATGGAAATGACAAGAACGTAATTGGAGATGTAAAACTGGAACTTAAAAAAAAAAAACACTTAAAAAAATAAAAGAAAGGGCGCCTGGGTGGCTCAGATCATGATTCGGGAGTCCCAGCCTCGAGTCCTGAGTAAGGCTCCCTACCCAGCACAGAGTCTGCTTCTGCTCTCCCTTGGCTTCTACCCCCACTCATGTGCATTCTCTTGCGCTCACTCTCTCAAATAAGTTAAAAAAAAAAAAAAAAACTGTTTAAAAAACTGGAGCTTAGAGGAAAGAGGGGAAGATTAGCGATGTAGGTTTGGGAGAAAAATCACTGAACTGACGGATGCTGCCGCGGAAATGACTTTTTTTCAGGATGTCAACAGTGGGCTATGAACAACTAGAGCAGTTTTGTGCTATGCCTTAGCTTACAAGCACAAGTAAATCTTTTTGTTGGTATTGGCAATTTAGTCAAATAACTCTTGATTATATTTCTTGTGACAAAACCTTTTGGACTCTGATAGTTTCCCAGTCTTCTAGAAATTTTAGAACTACTCTTTGTGAGCCATGGACTAGAATTCTGTACTTTAGACACTAATACTGTTAGATTCTTGGGTACTATTACACAGTTTTTATCTGATGCTGTTAATTTTTAAAATAGCATATCCAAAACTGTATCTGTCCTATAGACAATCTATTTATTATCTTCTAAGTACCTTACTTGTGAAAAGTAAGTTGTATATTTTGTATTCTCTCTGTTTTTACAGGGAGAAGAAGTGGAGACATATTTGGAAAACCTTAAGGAAAAGAAAGGCTTGTCTGGGAAATACCAAACATCATCAAAGTTGTTCCAGAACTGCAGTGAACTCTTTAAAGCACAGGTAATGTTTGATAGTGGTTGGAGGGAAATAGAGGTGAAATATGTAATATGCATTTTTGCTGATTCCCCATTTCCTACTTCTCAATTCTTTGTTCTGACAGAAATAACTTAGAAGCATGTTCTTAAGGTGCATAGTCAACCACTTAATGTTCATCTCATCAAAAAGAGGGTTTGCTTCCCTTTGTAAAAAACTAATCCCCATTTTTTTTATTATGGTGGAAAAAAAATTTACCGTTACAGTTTTTAAGTGTACCATTCAGGGATATTAAGTACATTTGCATTGTTGGGACACTGTCACTAATAGCCATCTCCAGAGCTTTTGTCATCCCAAACTGTTGCTTTATAACCAGTAAACAGTAACATTCCCCTCCCCCCATCCCTGGTAACAACTATTCTACTTTGTCTCCATGAATTTCTATATTCTAGATCCTTACAAGAAGTGGAATCATACAATATTTGTTTGGCTTCTTTCTCTTAGGGAAGTGTTTCCAAGGTTCATCCATAGGGCATGTGTCAGTATTTAATTCTTTTTTAAGGCTGAATTGTACATACATACAACATTGTTTATCCATTCACCCACTGATGGACATTTGAAACATCTGATTTTCAGTTCTCTTGTCATCTCATCTAATTGTTGTGTCCCCGAAAAATCAGTGTTTCTAGATTTTATTGCTATAGACCTGAACTCAAAGAGTTGAATTTCACACCTTTTTTTTAGGTAAAGGAGAAGAGGCGAATAATTTGTATTTTTAATGCTTACATATGTGTAATTGTGTAAGTGGAATTTGTATTTAAAATTTTCTTAAAAATAGTATCTAACACCAGTTTTTTAATAGAAAAATTATATGTTTGATGGGTATTGAAAATGGTTATTTTTAGCTATAGCCTTTTTGTCCTTCTTGTGTTTACTGCTTTGGAATATTTAGCAAATTGCCGTGAAGAAGCAGATTTCATTGAAAGCTAGGCTTTCTATCCAGTTACTAGAAGTAAAGTTGATTGATAAGAAGGTTTTAATTTAATAATTAATAGTTGACAAGCAAAAGAAGTAATTGGTAATTCAACTATAACACTTGATAATTGAGTGCTTGTCATAGCTTAGATTTTGTGGATTTGGAGGAAAAAATCCTTAGATTTTATTGATTTGGAGGAAAACATTTAGATTATCTTTAAAATGGTGGGAGAATAAGCTAGAAACAGTGGACTCTTGAGTAAGGGGCTTTCTGTTAGTTTTCTAGCCTGGGAGGTTTGGTTGGCCTTTCCTCGATTTGATCATGGAAAGCTACCTGTTGTATACTATTGCCCAAGGTTCACTTTCAGATCTGCTGTGATCTTTCCAGGGTCTTGGTATATACCCCTATTGGTAAGCTTACCTTTCCTCTAACAGTCAAATATAACAGAGTTGAGTTATGTGTTCTAATTACTCAGAAAAGAGAATGTCTCATCTGCTGATAACTGATAAGAAAGGTAATTAGTGTAGCTTTTTTATAGGTGTGAGTGTGTTGTGTTGGAAGGAGAACCTAATTCAGTGGACCTAAGAGTTAAAAAGCCTAAATTTAAATCCCATTTCTGCATCTAAAGCTCTATAACGTTGAGCCATTTTTTCTTATCTGTAGTGGGAGAAGGAATGATAAGATCTGTCTATCCTAAGCATGTACCTTCTATTTAAGGTTTTCTTTATTCTTAAAAGTCTTTAATTCTTAGTAGAAAAATTGAGTGGCCAGTTGAATTTGATATTATTTTTTAGTTCTCAACAGAGGTTTATTCATTTGTTTATGCTTAATTGGAAATCTTGTCTGCCAATGCCATTTTATTTATTGTTGCAGTAAGTTTTGCTTTAACCATTTCTGTGGATTTTGAACTATATTTTTACTATTATACATCTTTAACTTTAATGTTATATTTCTTTCATAGAGCTTTTCTGGGGATTCTGTGCACCGATTGCCTCTCTTAGGAGAAAAACAGGAGGTAATTGTTTTCATTGTTAGATATTTCTAAGAGTAAAGTAAAAATTTGGAATTAATTTCCTTTTCTTTTTTTTTTAATGTTTAAAGGCTAAGGAGAATGGAACAAATCTTACCCTCACTGGGGACAAAACTGTAAGTATAGTAGGGAATTTGGGGCATAGGACACATATGTCAGTTCTTAGGTTTATGTGTTTTGAACTATCTTGGTATTATACCATTTAAAAAAGGAATTTAAGAATGAAAGTTTAAACACCAAAATGTTGGGGTGCCTGGCTGGCTCAGTCAGTAGAGCATGCAACTCTTGATCTTGGGGTCATCAGTTCATATCTCACATTGGGATATGATTACTAAAAAAAAACCCGGGCAGCGCCGGTGGTGCAGCGGTTTAGTGCCGCCTACAGCCTGGGGTGTGATCCTGGAGACCCGGGATCGAGTCCCACATTAGGCTTCCTGCATGGGGCCTGCTTCTCCCTCTGCCTGTGTCTCTGCCTCTCTCTCGCTCTCTCTGAATAAATAAATAAATAAATAAATCTTTAAACAAACAAAACCCCAAATTGTTAATAATAGTTGTTGTAGATAGTTAAGTGATTTTTATTTTCTTCTATGTATTTCTTATGTTTTCCCTATTTGTTGCAAGCAATCTATTGTTTTTGTAGTTATCACCTCATAAATATGACTCATAATATAGGAAGAAACTTTTAAGAAAGAATCTCAAACCCCATCTAAAATTATCTTATAGAATATAACTGGAAGACAGTTTGGAAAATTCAAATGCCTTTATTTTCATATTTCATTTTCTAATTCCTGATAACTAATTCCTCAAAGCTTTATCACTTAAAAATATACAGGGAATAAGACTTAAACATGTTGGATCATGCTTTTTACAAAACTGAAATTTTACTTTTTTTTTTTTTTAAAGATTTTTATTTATTTATTCATGAAAGACAGAGAGAGAGAGGCAGAGACACAGGCAGAGGGAGAAGCAGGCTCCACACAGGGAGCTGGATGTGGGTCCCGATCCCGGGACTCCAGGATCACACCCTGGGCCAAAGGCAGACACTAAACTGCTGAGCCACCCAGGGATCCCTGAAGTTTTACAATTTATAAGGACTTTATTCAGACATACATATCTCAGAATTCAGCCTTTTAAAACCTGTAAAGTCAGTGGTTTTTATAGTATATTCATAAGTTGTACAATTACCAATCACAATTTAATTCCAGAACATCTTTATCACCCAAAAAGTCACTATATTGAATATAACAAAGCTATTAGCAGTCAATTCTCTTTCCACCCTTGCCCCAGCCCTAGGCAACCACTATTATTTCTGTCTACAGACTTCCTGTTCTATTCATTTTATATAAATCAAATCATGCAATTTGTGGTCATGTGTTTGGCTTCTTTCACAGTTTCAAACTGTCTTAACTTTTACTTCCTTACTGTACAGAACTTTAAGATCAGAGGTGAGTGATGAGTGCCTTCTCAGGTCTCTCTTGGGTATGTGTGTACAGCCCCTGCACATATGTGCACAGATCTGTATGTACTTTTAGCCTTGTACATTTTCAGGAATATTTTGGAGCCTTTTTTTTTTTAAAGACCTATCTATTTATTTATGATAGATACATATATATGTAGAGAGAGAGAGGCAGAGACACAGGAGGAGGGAGAAGCAGGCTCCATGCTGGGAGTCCGACGGGGGACTCAATCCCGGGACTCCAGGATCGTGCCCTGGGCCAAAGGCAGGCACTAAACTGCTGAGCCACCCAGGGATCCCCTATTTTGGAGCTTTTTAAAGCCCCTGTGGCCATCTCATTTCCAGTTTTTCTTTAAGTTTTTAGTCAGTGTCTTGATAGCCCAGTCTACTAACCTTGCCTAGGGACAGCTCTGCTTTTTCACAGTTTCTGCTGAGTGCCTTTGACAGTGCCCTGAGTATAGAATCCTTTCCACTGAACAAGGCTGGATCAGGTCATATAAAAGATGAGCCCTGAGAAAGGAACTTGCCCAATAGCTCTGCTACTGGGTTTTAGGGCATTTCCATACTTGTTCTGTTTTTTCCAGTGGCTGCCAAACTGTTGTTTTTCACAGTGGTTATGAGTTGTGAGAACTTCAGTTTTAAGGTGCTTGGACGAGGGACATGGGATTAGGATGAACAAAAACACCACAGGTTCATTTTTTGTTTTTAATAAGACTGAACTATTTTTCTTAAGGAAACACTTTTAGGGTTGGTGCAAGTCTTTAGCTAATCTCTGGACTTGCAAAAAAGTTGATTTAGATCATTTTTGCCCATGTTCTTATTGCTTTTAGGAATGAGTAAATTTTCAGAGCTCCTTGTTCTGCTATTCTGCAAGTGTCCCCACTGTCCCTGCCCTGATTAAAGTTTATAGAATTTTAACCTAAAAATGAGTTTGGCACTGCAGACTTTATTTTTTTTTGTGCTAATATGTATATATTCACTATCAAATTTAGAAAACATACATCAATGCAAAGAAGAAAATAATCATCTAGAATACTACCACATACTGCTAAAGTATAAATATATTTATAGGGGATCCCTGGGTGGCTCAGTGGTTTAGTGCCTGCCTTCAGCTCAGGATGTGATCCTGGAGTCCCAGGATCGAGTCCCACATCAGGCTCCCTGCATGGAGCCTGCTTCTCCCTCTGCCTGTGTCTCTGCCTCTCTCTCTCTCTCTCTCTGTCTTTCTGTGTGTCTCTTATGAATAAATAATAAAATAAAATCTTTAAAAAAATAAATATATTTATAGTTTTTTGTCTATGAGCATATTTATTTAATAATGGGCATCCTATAATATGTATTATGTTGTGGCCTTTTTTTTAGCTTCTCAGTATAGCATAAACATCCTTCTAGTTTAGTAAATACTATATGGCATCATTATTTAAATCCCTTCAGAGTATTTTATTGTATGATTATGTCGCAATTTGTTAGCTAACTACCTTTTAGACATTTATGTGTTTCATTATCTTGCAATTTTAAACAGCACTTTTAGTTTTGAAGATTTTTAAAAATTTTTATTTTCTGGTTTTAATACACTTCCATGTTGGCAAGCATGCTACTTCTATAACTTAAAAGTAAAAATCCCTTGTAATTTTATTTTCTAGTAGTTTTTTGTGATTACACAGAACCTGCATATTGACCAAAATGGAATCATATTACATATACTGCTATATAATTTTTAGTTTTCACTTAATAGATTGGTACATTGAGTGCTACTTCACTTCTTTCATGGTTTCATATATTTTATTTTACCATTTTTATATTTAACTCCTGGTTGATGTATATTGTTTTGTTTCCAAATTTTCACTATTATAGGTAAGGTCCCATTCATAATGTGTAGCTATATCTTTGTGCACATCTTTTTAAAGCTTTTATTTATTTATTTGAGAGAGAGAGAGCATGATGAGCAGGACGAGGGGCAGAGGTAGAACCAGACTCCCCTCTGAGATGACCTTGTTGAATATCACAAGTAATATTTAAAGCTATTTAGTCAGATTCTAATAAAAAGAAGTCAGATTTTTCTGTCCTTTGATAATTCTTCCTGAAAATTGGGCACAAGAGGAGAATACTTTAATAATTCTTTTTAAAGGATACTCACAAGTTCAGCACCTCCACCCCCTTTTATTAAAGCTCTGATAAAACATGTTTTTTAGACAAAGTGGCCTCTTCTATTCCTTCTCCCTAAGATTTAATGTTTTTATTAGCTCATTCTTATGGTTTTATTTAAGCAGTAATGTAATATATTTACCATTATGTTTTTTAAATTAGTAGATTTTCATTTTTAGAACAGCTTTAGATTCATAACAAAATTGAGCAAAAGGCAGGGTTCTCACATAGACCCTCCACAAATATACACTCAGGTTCCCCCCACCCCCCATCACCATCCTGTACCAGCCATTGTGGCACTTTATTACAATTGATGAACCAACATTGACACATTGTTATCAACTAAAGTCCATAGTTACATTAGTGTTCTTTGTGTTGTACAGTGTTTAGTTTTTAACAAATGTAAAATGACAGATGTACACCATTATAGAAAATAGTTTTGTTGCCCTAAAAAGTGGCAGTGCTCCCTCCGCCTGCCTAGTCGTCTCTCCCTCCTCTCAAGCCTCTCGCAAACATTGATTCTTTTTTTTTTTTTTTAAAGATTTATTTATGTGAGAAAGAGAGTTGGAGAGGTGGGTAGAAGGAGAGGGTAAAAAGAAACTCAAATTTACTCCCTGCTGAATGCAGTGTCTGACAGGGGGGCTCGGTCTCATGACCGTGAGATCTTGACCTGAGCCGAAATCAAGAGTCAGATACTTAACCAACTGAACCACCCAGGCACCCTTGGTTTGTTTTTTTTTGTTGTTGTTGTTACTGTCACCATAGTTTTTTTGTTTTTTTTGTCACCATAGTTTTGCATTTTCCAGAATTTCATATAGTTGAAATTGTGACATATAGCCCTGTCAGATTGGGTCCTTTCACTTAGTATTATGAATTTAGGGTTTCTTTATGCCTTCTCATAGCTTGATAATTTGTTTCTTTTTAGTGCTAAATAATATTCCACTACCTGAATGTACCACAGTTTATCTTTTTACCTCTTAAAGGACATCTGTGTGGTTATTATGAGGATTAAGGGCTATAATAAATGTTAAGTGTATGACAGAGTGCCTGACACACTTTTAAGATTCTTAGTTATTATGTTCTCAGTATTCTGAACTAGACTTGTCAAAACTTGGTTCCCAAGTCAAAACGTGCATATGGTTATTTTTACAGGCTCAAAATATGTATATCCTAGAGTTAAATGGAAACTTTGTCAAATCCTAGAATATGAGAGTTAATGAGTCCCTTTTGAAATTTGTAAGAGGTAGTTTTAAGATGTATAAAATAATACCAAGAGCAGCTTATTACACAAAACTAAGTTTTATTGGTTAGTGAACAAGTAAGTTCAGGGAAGGTTCAGTTAATTATGGGTATATAGGACAAGATGTATTTATAACTTTGAAGCTCTAAAATTTTTCTCATAAATTGCTCCTTAGTTTTGTCAGAAAGAGGCCTGCAGTCAGAGATAAATCAGTCTGTGATTCAGCATGGCATTTATGTTCTTGAGTGACTAACATAACCTAGTAAATGTATTACAGCTGTATAATCATTTACTTTGACATTTTGGATTTCTATCATGAATATAATTTTTGAACTCTTGGCCTTTTCTTGGGTTGTAGAATAACTCGAGCATTTGGGAAAACCTGTGACTCCACAGGAAAACACATACATATGTAAAATCTGTTATCCATATTGAGGGGTTTCATAATCAATGAAGCTTACCCAGAGGTGTCTGGATAATAATTTCTTTTAATTTTAAGACCAGAAGATAATATAAGTCTAAGTAGCAGTACTTCCTTTAACCCACAAGGAAGAAGCCAATAATTTTGTTTTATTCTCCTTTATCTTTGTGTTTTAGTCTTGTGTTCATGAAGGTCCATAGTGCATCTAGCAAGTACGGCAACAGATCTTTTTTGAAGGCTTTTTGTTTGGGCTGTGTGTAAACAAACTGGCCTTGGAACAGATTCTTCCCAAGTAACTAGTTTTGTAAACATGGATGCTGTTATCTCCACTTCCTTTACTTTGAGAGACAGTGGCTTTCCATGTAGAATAGCCATATTTAAATTTTTGATAAAAATGCGAGTCCTCAGTAAAAATTCTGGTAGTCTTGAGAAGGACATTGAACAAAGGGAATTAATTAAATTCAGGCATTAGTGTTTATATTATAATTCACTGTCAGCATCATGGGTGTTTTTGTTTTGTTTTAAGGTAATTTAAATCTCCTTAGTTTATGTGTGTAAAATATAACCAAGTATCCTAGCATGGCTTAATATAACATTCAGTTTAGTGATTTTTAGCTGAGGTTTTCCTTGTTAAAAAATATGTTAAATATGTGATTTTTGTGCATGACAACATAGAAGATTTTAGTAATTTATAGCCTAACATACTTTCTTGTATGTACTGTAGGCCTGTTTGTTTTGTTGTGCCTGCTGTTTTAATGATACAAGTGAAGAACTCAGCCATGTTTTTGGGCACATTCTGGGACAAGATTTTCATATTAATGTGTTCTTAGTTCTAAGACTTGCAGGTTTGATGTCTTTTTTCTTTTTTTTTTCTCTCCAGGCAATGCATGATCCACTGAAAACTTGGCAAGATGCGCCATACATTTTTATTGTACATATTGGCTTTTCATCCTCAAAAGAATCCTCAAAAGAAAATACACTTAGTAATCTTTTTACCAGTAAGTACATTTTGTTCCTTTTTACCATTCATATTATCTGGTGTCATGCGTAATGGGTAGTGTGAAATTGCTCTAAGGGAGGGAGTAATTAAGAATGTTTATAGTGTAACAGACACAATCTTAGGCACGTCACTTATGCTTTCTTATTATGTATTTATTATAGATACCAGATTTCATTTTCCTTCATTTGACCCTCCTGCTTTTAAGATTCTTATTTGGTACTGTGTTCTCAGTATTCTGCACTAGACATGGCAAACTTGGTTACTAAGGCAAAACTTGGGAAATTTTTAAATTAATTGACTTTGATAATTTTTTAATATCTCAGTTTTTGTTAGAGTTCTCCTTTCTACTCTTACTAACCCAATTCCTGCAGTCATCATGTCTTACTTGGAGTTTCCTGATCACTTAACTAACCAGTCTTTCTGTAGTTTCTCTTCCTTGTTTCTTCCTTCTTTGCAGTTTTCTTCCCTCCTTTCTCAAGTAGAATATTGAATGGAACAGTGATAATGACCATCCTTATCTTGCTCCTGACTTTATTGGCAATATTAGCACATTACACCATTAATTATGTTTACTGTGGACTTTCCAGAAATATTCTGTGTTTGGTTAAGGATGTTTCTTTCTTTTCCTCATTTGCCAAGTGAATTTTTCTGCCTTTACTTTTTTCTTTCTTTCTTTCTTTCTTTCTTTCTTTCTTTCTTTCTTTCTTTCTTTCTTTCTTTCTAGTAGGGAGAATGAATGCTCAGTTTTATCAAATGCTTTGATTGTATTGATTAAAATGATCATCATATAGGTTTCCCCATTTAATCTGTTAATGTGATGCATTACATTAACTGATTTTTCTAATGTTAAAACATTCTTGGGGGCATCTGGGTGCCTCATTGGGTTAAGCATCTGGTTTCGTCCCAGGTCACAATCCCAGGACATGTTGTGTTTGGCTCCCTGCTCAGCGAGTGTCTGCTTCTCTTTCCCTCTCCCTCTGCCCCTTTCCCTCTCAATCCCCCTCCTCTCTCAAATAAATAAAATCTTAAAAAAAAAAAAAAAAAAAAAAAAGATGTTAACCCCCCCCCCCCATTCTTGAATTTCTAAGATGCCCGTATTTGGTCTTGATACACACACATATACACATATACACATACACTTACACACGTGTGTGTGTGTGTGTGTGTGTGTGTGTGTATAGCTGGCTTCTGTTTTTCAGAATTGTATTTGGAATTTTTATTCATATTAAGATTGACCTATAATTTTCTTTTCTTGTAGTGTCACCTGTGACTTTTGGCATCCAGGTTATGCTGGTCTTATATAATGAATTGGAGAATGTTCCCTATTAGCAAATTCTGTGGAGTAGTTTTTTTATATGGATAGGATTATCCATTTTTTTGATGTTTCGTAGAACTTACAATGTGTTTTGGCCTAATGTTCTTTTTTCTTCACCTATATGGATTTTAAACAGCTGATTAATTTTCTTTAAATAGTAATAGGTTGCTTTTTAGTTATTCTGTTTTTACTTGAATTGATATTTTTGTTTTTGAGAAATTGTCCATATCATTCAAAATTTAAAATTTTTTTGGCATAAAATTATTAATAGTATTTATTTACCAAAAAAATCTGTATTTGTAGCTTTTTTCAATCTAAATATTGCTTTTATCTCCCCTTTTAATTTTATAAATCTTTGCAGAATTGTATTTTACTATATGTTTATCCCAGTGAACCAGCTTTTGTTAGTTGTCCCAACTATTTCTTTCTTGTCTGTTTCATTATTTCTTTTGTTTGACTTAATTTAAAATTTTTGTTTTTTATAGATTCTTATGTTGAATGCTTTTAATTCCCAATCTGGAAGTGAGTCTTATGCTCTATAGTTAGATGTGGTATAGCAGATTTAGGTAAACCAGCAGGTGGCTCGGCACAGTTTTTGGACCCAAGATTTATGTGTATCCTGTATTTCTAGGCCCACAGCTTTCTAAAGAGTAAGTCTAAAGCAGCAGTTACCAACATTTACTTTCAACCTTCTTTCTTTGAAAAGAATGGAAGGCCTGTTCCATTCTACTTCAGTCTCTTCATGTATCATATCTGGCTCTGGTCCTCCTTTTCCTTAGAATCCTACCAGTTTTCGTGATCCCACAGGAACTGCAATCCCAGCTGCCATAGCTTGCTTTTTGAGTCCAGAGTCAAGCATGACATAGCTTTAGCATCATAAACTGAGTTTTTGTTCAGTTTTGATACTTAGAGATATTTATCTTGTTTTTGAGCTTTTGTCCTTATTTTGTTTTGTTTTATCCATCTATTGTTAGGAGCTAAGAAGAAGGTACTCTGAAGCATGGACTTAACTACACCATGTGAAATCCCTAGAATTTTCTGGAATAGTTCTGTCTTCTTTTTTTGCCTTCATTAAAACCTCTGTGTCTCCCCATTGCCTGTAAAATGTCCACCTTGTGCAGCAAGGCTTGTAAAACTCTGCAGCTTGTCCCAATTTGCCTTTTGCTGTTTTCTTTCCAAATGCTACTATATGTATGGTACCATGTACAGCCTCAAACTACACGTTCTTTAAATATGTATCATGCGTTTTCACCTGCCTTCATTCATGTTATTTCCCCTGCCTAGATAGCTTTTTACTTTGTCCTGGAAAATACACACTCATCCTTCTGGGTTTGGCTCAGAGGGACAATTCTTTATCTTGCTTTCCTACTCTCTCTCCCTTCTAACAGGTAATCCACTAGTGGGTGGAAAACATCTTATCTTTTTATCTCTTCTGTTTTCTGTAGTGTGTGTCACATAGTAAATGATCAGTAAGTGTATTTTATATTTCAGCATAGAGCAAGGATTAGCCAAATTTTCTTGAAGGGCCAGATAGTAAATGTTCTCTCTACTACAGCTTCGCAACTCTGCCATTGTTGTGTGAATGCAACCATAGATAATATGTAAATGAATGGAGGTGGCTATTTCCCAATGAAACTTTATTTATAAAAATTGGATGACCAAATTTGGTCCATGTGCTATATTTTGCTGATCCTTGGCATAGAGTAAGCAAGGATACAATAAATATTGACTAATTATTTGATTTGCTGTTTTATTAAATTAAGGTGTAGATTTAATAATCAGTCTGCTTAAAATTCTTATGATTGTTATTATGGGCTGCTCCTTTTGTTCATATGAATGTTGGACCTGTTTTAGTTTATTTATTTGGTTTACTTTTAATAACAGTGTGTCCTTTTTGCTTGGTAAAAACCAGGAAATTTTTGTTAAATAGGCAGTTGTTTGTTGTCACAGACTAACACTTCTCACAGAAGTATTTATCAGACCTGAAATTTGTCCAACTAGTTTGATCAGTTACAATTTTAAAAGTCATAGTTTTGATTCCGTAAGGCAAATCTTTCAGATTCTTGTTATTGTCACTTGTTCTCATTAAATACTTTGTAAAAAATAATTAGTACTTTCTGAAAATGAGGCATTAATGTAGCAAAGTCCCATAAAATTGAAGTAGGAAAAAAAAGCTGTAGGAAAATGTAGGTGAGGATAGATAGAAGACAAGAGGATAGTAAAAAGAAGGAATGAAACCTGTACTTTTTTCAAAGCACATTAGTGACGTGTTGTAAGAAGAAATACATATGAAATATGTTTGGAATTTAGAGGAACTGAGTTATGGTTCCTATTGGGCTTTGTGGAGGAAATACCTTTAATGTAGTCTTTAAAGGATGTGTATGTGGGAACCAAGGGCTCTTTTATTTAATACACTGATGGGAGCAGAAGCATGGAGGCCTGTGCGGGATACAACATGAACCGTGAGCACACCTTATGAATTTCAGAGTGCTCTATAAATGTAATATTCACCAGATTCAAAATGGTTAAAAATAAATAACCATTTATTTTTCATTAATTTCATCAAACAGATATTATGCAGTGTTTTTAATTTCTACATCCTTTACATTAATTCTGAGAACTGTGTTTTGGCAGTGACTGTTGAAGTGAAGGGTCCCTATGAATATCTCACGCTTGAAGAATATCCGTTGATGATTGTAAGTGAATTTATAATCTTAACCTTAACATTACAGGAGTTTAGCTTGAAAGATTGTCCATGTTTTGTGGCAATATTCTTCTTTAAAGAATTGTTCCTGTGAACAGTTCAGAAAATACTTGTAGTTCTTTATTTACTTCTTACTAGAATATGGCCTTGAGAGTGTATGTCTATGAATTCCTTTGTGCTTCATATCATCTGTAGAATGAAGAGGTTGATGACTTGTGGAATTTCAGAATTGGAAAGTACCTCAAAGATAATTTCACATCTCACATTCTCTCTAGAATCCAAAGGGGGGCACTTCTTACCGCCCTGTAGTTTCTGATCCCATTTAAAGTAACTAAATGCTGATGCTTTGTCATGTGAATGTCTATGGGAATAGCCTTACTGTGTTGGCAGATTTCCCTTTTCCATCATTTCTTTCTTCTTTTCCCTTTCATAGTTTTCCCACATTGTATTTCATTGCCTTCAGATGTATCCTAACCCTGCCATATCTTTTTTCCTCTTCAGTGTTATCTTCATTTATGTAATTTTAGATCAGAGCTGAGAAGGCACTTTTAACGCAGAAGAACAGTTACTCTTAATGATAGGTTTTTAGGTAGTTTCTCTCTGCACGCAAGATCTTTTTTGTGTGTGTGTTAGTATTGAATTCCAAAGAAAAAAATAATTATTCTTAAAGTAGGAGATAGGATATGTCTTTTATCGTTTAAGACTATGTATTAATTCTAAATTGGCTGTTAGCCCTAATCCTCCTTTTTTTCTTATCCATTTGGATGACAGTTTTTCATGGTGATGTGTATTGTATATGTCCTGTTTGGTGTTCTGTGGCTGGCATGGTCTGCCTGCTACTGGAGAGATCTCCTGAGAATTCAGTTTTGGATTGGTGCTGTCATCTTCTTGGGAATGCTTGAGAAAGCTGTCTTCTATGCAGAATTTCAGAACATCCGATACAAAGGAGAATCAGGTATGTGACCAAAAAAATGTTTGCCATTTTGTGAGTCACCATCAGGTAAGACATGTGACAGTTTTCCTCAGGTCAGCAGTTGTTAAGTGGGTTGAACTTTTCAGTTACTTAATTAATAGAATAACTTTAATCACTATAACTGTAACTTTTGTTTTTAATCCCATAACTTATGGGTTCAGTAATTTAAGAGTGATTGTACTGAAATATATTGACACAAGTTAAAACAGTAGTGGCCATTTTGGGTAAGATTATCACTAACATTGAATCTCATTTGCCATGGATTTTTAAGGCACTGTTATTGTATTATACATCTAAGTCCTGCCAACTTAATAGTAAGTTGCTAATGATAAGACCTACTTTGATTTCAAAGATTTTAAAATACAAGGGAGAAGTACCTCTAAGAATTGGTAAAATAGAGTAATACCAAGAAAATAGGAGAGTACTTATGGTTTACTAAAGTAAACAGGTAATGACAAAAATTATTTTGTACTGAGGTTTTTTATGATAGTTCTGGTCCTCTCTCATCAGACTGTTTAATTATTGATTATTATAAGATTACTAATTAGAACTTTACCTGTCTTTGAAAGGGCTTGAAAATGGTAGATAGGAAAATGATTTGAAAACTCTGTGTGTCTGTGTGTGTGTGTTGTGCTTTTCAGTGTATATGTATATTTTCAATGTATATTCCCCAGTTTTTAAAAATGGGAACATTCCCTAGGTGTTACAAACTGTCCATGTAGGTGAGATATTCTGCTGAGGTTTTAGTGAAGTGGAGTTGGGGAGGGAAAGTCATTTGAGCACACACAGATTGCTGCTCACATGAACAAGGTAAGGGAAATCAGCTTGTGTACTTAATTATAAACATTTCAGGAGAGGTGTTCTCTTGGAACAGTATTGATCCCAATGCTTATTCTAAAGCACATTAGAGATCTAGAGCTACATTAGGTGAGATTATAGCACTCTTTATCTCTTGCTTCTTTCTCCTAGTTCAGGGTGCCCTGATCCTTGCAGAGCTGCTTTCAGCAGTTAAACGTTCACTGGCTCGAACCCTGGTCATCATAGTCAGCCTGGGATATGGCATAGTCAAGTAAGTATTAATTTTTTTTTATATGGAAGGACATATTAAAATACTGATTAAATTGAATCAGTATTGCAGGTTCCCTTGTAATTCTCAAAGAATTGGTATAAGAAATAGTTCTGTAATAAGACAGGTATCTAAAATTTTGTAGATTTGTAAAAGCTCGAAGATGTTAAGTGTTTCATTTCACTTCTGAGAACTCGAGCATTCAAATGCCATTCACCTGGAGATCTTGTTAAAATGCAGACTCTGATTGAATGATATTTAAATGGCAAGGATTCGAGACTTCCTCCTTCAAACAGAAGTTGCTGGAAGGAAAGACTTCATATTTTGTTGAATTCTGAGTTTACAAGTGTACAGTTTATCTAATGAGTTGCAATAGGATATTTACTTATATTGTTAAAATTTTTAGATTTGATAACGGTATTGTGGTTATGTCTTTTAAAAGTCCTTATTAGTTAAAAACACATGCTGAAATATATACAAATAGAAGATACGGTATCTAGGATTTGCTTGAAGATAATAGAGGAAGATAGGAAGTGTAGGAGGTTTGCACAAGGCAGGATTGGCCATAGCTTAGTGGTTATTGGGACTGGATGATGGATATAGAGGGGTTCATTATACTATTGAATGTTTCAGAATGCTCTATAATAAAAAGGTGTTTTTTTAAAAATTTAATACAATAATCAGAAACCAGATCTAAAGTTCTCATATTTATTATCTTGGTTTAAGACCATATGTTCTCCTGGGGTTTTTTTTCCTCTAATGAATCAAGTATGTCTGACTTACATCTTTTTAAGTTGTTGGCCTGTATATTAATTATCATGAGTTGCTGTTACTTAGCTTATTTTGCAGTTTGTGGCATTGGTACTCAACTTTCTCTGCTTCCTGTTTAGGCCTCGCCTTGGAGTCACTCTTCACAAGGTTGTGGTAGCAGGAGCCCTCTATCTTTTGTTCTCTGGCATGGAAGGGGTCCTCAGAGTTACTGGGGTCAGTACTGCTTAGTCTAAGTATTTATGGTCAGTTCAGATATATTGTTTGTCTTGAGAGAGTGAATTGAAGTGTCTGTAGGCTTCTTTACTATTTCTTCTAAATCACTTTTGATCTCTGATTTTCAAAATGTATGTATAATTCAAATTTTCTTCTTAATCTCTTAGAGCTTTATAAGTTTAATTTGTGACTAGAAACGAATGCTTTCCCACCTGTCCCTAAATTGCTACTTACTCAGTTCCTCCTCCCAGACAATAGGCTCTCATTCTTGTAGAAGTGGCAAAGATTGTAATCATGCACTTACTTGATAATCTTTTTTTTTTTTTTTTTTTAAGATTTATTTGTTTGAGAGAAGGAGAGTGTGCATGCGCATGTGCTTGTTGGGGAGGGGCAGGGGGAGAAGAAGAGAGAATCCCATACAGCTTGAGCTTGGAGTCAGATGCTCAACTCACTGTGCCACCCAGGTGCCACCTATTTTCTGTTTTAAAGTGATAGTTAGTGCTCTTTGCTTAACCAGCACTTGAGTTTCAAAGGTTTTTCTAAAATGCAACTAGTTGTTTCACATCATTCTTGAGAATTATAAATCATGCTTTTTGTCAGGGAGGGAAACCAAAGCACTGAGATATAAATGACAAAGAAATTTTGTTAGAGCTGAATTAATGTGAAGAAGTACTGGTCCTTCCAGTAGTTATTTATTTAAAAATCACTCTCAGAGAGATGCCTGGGTGGCTCAGTGGTTGAGTGTCTGCCTTTGGCTCAGAGCATGATCTCAGGGTCCCTGGATCGAGTCCCACATCAGGCTCCCCAGCTTCTCCCTCTGCCTATGTGTCTGCCTCTCTCTCTCTGTGTCTCTCATGAATAAATAAATAAAATCTTAAAAAAGAAAAAAATCACTCCCAGCAATAACCCATTAGATTCAAGGTGGTAAATGCTATGAACTTGACTTTGCCTTCAAGAAAACTGAGCTCAGTAAGTTTTGCAATAAATTCCCCCGTGAATAAAACACTTTATGGATATACATTTGTTTTTCAGATCACACTGTCCTCTATATAATTTCCTTCAACTTTTAGCAACTTTAACCCTCTGTCAATTCGTTTTCTTTCTATTGCTATAGTATTTTTCTTATCCCTTGGCTCTGATAGTAAACCTGGCCCTCTCAGCAATTGATGCCTGTATTATTTTATGGATATCCTTTCAATAATGCCCTGGTGATTGGATAAGCAGGTTATATAAATAACACCTTATATATATAAACTTGTGAAACAAGCAGCGTAGTTTTTGGGACAGATATTTGGTTCACATTTTATTTTGGGATGTGCTCTTAATATGTAGAATTATATTGTATTACATAATTCTGTAAATTAGTAATTTGTAATATATTAATACAGTACTTTGAAATATGAGAAGGGTCTTTTTAGACTTGTAGCTGAAATCACAGTGATAGGAGATTATAGAATGGGATGGGGGCTTATAACACTGCAATTGTTTGGTTTGGTCCCTTTTTAACATGGACCTTAGCATGCTAGGAACTCTGTGGTGGTTGCTTCTTATTAGTTAGTAGCGTGTTTTATTGTATTGAGACTGTGATCAACAGTTTGTATGAAATGCTTACAGCTGAGTAATTTATGTGATTGTTTATCAGAAGGGAAGAATGATGTAGGTACAAAATATTATTCCTTACTTTCTTTCAGTTTGAATGCAAAAGCATTCCAGATGATTATGTAAATACAGAGTCATTTGGTGGTTTCTTCTCTGTGCTCTCTAGACATCTCTTTTTCACCACCTCTTTTTCTTTGTCTGCAGGCCCAGACTGATCTTGCTTCCTTGGCCTTTATCCCCTTGGCTTTCCTAGACACTGCCCTGTGCTGGTGGATATCCTTCTCATTGGCTTGTTTGATGGCGGTCCATTTTCTCCCCTTGGAGTTGGGTTTCCATTGATCTTTCTACAAATGGTTTTTGCTGGTTTTGTTGATTACTTGTTACTTTGGGGAATAGGGTATATTCACTCTAACAACCTGAGGGCTCAGGTAAGCAGTTATTTTGTTTTTAATTTTAAAAATTGCATCAAGAGTTGGTGACTGCAGACTGAGAACAAAACAAAAGCTTCTGGCCTTTTTTTAAATGAGTATTTCACTTTAATTTTGAATTTACTTGTGTACCTCACTTAGTGTTAGAATCACTGGCTGCTGTGGTCCTACTACTTCTTTCAGCCTCTGCAATTACTAAATGCTTTGAAAATTATGTAAATATTTTGATTCTTAAAATATGGTTTCAGGAATTATATGAGGTTGTTTGACTCTTAAAATTCTAAGTAGGTTTAGCAGATTTTAACCTTTACAGGGTAAGTGTTTTATACCCTCATTCAGAAGCTGACTTGGGATTATTTGAAGACTTCATTCTTTGAAATAAATCTTGATTCATTTATAGGAAAAGTCAACCAGCAGATAATAAATTTCTGTTTGAATAATCTTTTCCTGCTTTTCAAGAGTAAACATTTGTTTATTAGGGATTTGGCCTATTGGATGAAGGATTCAGGTTTTTGGACTTTAATCATTTGGAGGATTTTAAGAAATTTATTTTGGTTTTTGTGTTATTTGGTCCTGTGTACAATTGTTCAAGATTAGTGTCCTGAGGACTGTGACTATTATATAAAGCTGAGTGTAAATAAATTGTAATTATGTGAATTTGAGGGGATTTTCATATGTCAAAAATGTTTGATATTGAAATGTCCTAGGTCAAATTAGCCAAAGCTTTTCTAAGTCATTATCATTGTGAACCTCTACTACTATGCATATTGAGAGGAGTTGAGAGAGGGACTGGACCATACAGGAAGATGACCCAATAATTAGGCAGCAGCTAGGGCTTTATTGAAGGACATGAGTGAGCTCCAGCTCACTTTCATATCTGCCCCTAATTCTGAAAATTGAACATAAGAGCAGATACCTATCATTAGCCATTAGTTCTCTCCTATCTTTGTGCAGCAACTTCTACTTGAGAGAATGATTTGAAAATAGAGAGTTGTTACTTTAAGAGCCTAACTGCCTGGGACTCTCAACCAGTTGTAATTGTATGGTCCTCTTAATTTAGGCAGCTGATGGCAGGTTCCTTAACATGGCACAAGGGGACTGAGTGTAGAACTCTGAGAGGTCATGAATGTATGACTCTAGCCTGGATTATATAGGACAGTGAGAACACAGCCACTACCTTACTGGAAGAATGAAGATGATGCTAAACCCTACTGCTTTGCCTCTTACTCATTTTTATTTCATTTTCTTCCATTTGGTTCTTTTTCTTTGTTTCTCTAGAAAGTGTATCTTTATTTCTCCTTTATATTTTTCCTCTTCTTTTTTTGTATCTTTTGCACTCTCATTTTATCCTAGTTATGTCTTCAAATCTCATTGAAAATGAAGACTTTATTACTGATCATGGTGGGGTGTTTGTGAGGTTGAGAGTGAGAGCTTTAAGGCCTAATGTCTATGGCTCTGTCATTATGACCCTAGATTCATAAAGAAATATAAGGATTAATTTACTAGCTTATCGTTTTTCTGAATGTTGATTTCCTTGACCTGCAAACACATATTTATTAGCTTGACTCAAACAATGAAGCTGTTAAAACTTCGGAGGAACATTGTGAAACTCTCTTTGTACCGACATTTTACCAACACGCTTATCTTGGCAGTGGCAGGTAAGTTGGGGACTTGCTTCCTGCTGTTTAAATGCAGTTCCTTTAGAACAAAGATTCTTAACCTGAAAGGCCATAGGTGGGCTTTTCTAAAATTACATAGAAAGTTTTGTGTGTTTCACTTAGGGAAGGGATCTTTCACTTTTGTCAGATGCTCAGAGGGGTCTATGGTTCAAAAAAGTTGAGAACCACTTATACTAATAGCTGAAAATTGATTATATATAATAATGATTCTTGATATACCCTCTCCTATCTCCATTCTTTTTCTGAGACTTTTTTTTGAGGCAAGTTAGCATTAGTGTCCTATAGCATTTAGATTTCTTTTAAAAGACATTAATATTTGCTTATTTAGTTTTATTAAAATAAACAATTTTAGGTCAGTAAACATTGCTATTATATTGCCTTACATATGCCGTTAAATATGTATAACATAAACATTAGGCTAAACTATAGCCCACATAGGCTTATTTGCTTGCCTTTTGGCTTGTGTACCAGGAATAGGGAGGTCTAGCCTATGATTGGAACCAATAATTCTATTTATTTTACAGTCATTTTGTCAACTTTTTTTTCCATCTGACCAGGCAAAGAAAAATTAATATTATATTAAAGATAAAGAAAGGGAAAACAGTCATATTATTGATAATGCTGGAAAAAGCTGTGTTTCTTCTTTTCCACTTCTGAGGGTTGCTAAAGTAGCCAGATGGTAAACAGAACTATTGTTTAAGTACAGAAAGGGTTGGCAAGAGTACATATTGTGGGCCTTGTTTATAGCAGTTGTGAAGTAAATTTTTGTTGAATAAATGTGTTAAAATAAGTGAGAGAAAATGATTGTGATGTATTGGGAGTTAGGGATATGTAGGATTTTACTTGATGAGAATCAGAGAATATAATTGGGGCTATAAACTAACATTCATACTCTGACCGGGTCTTCTATTTCCTGTTAGCATCTATTGTATTTATCATCTGGACAACCATGAAGTTCAGGATAGTGACTTGTCAGTCGGTGAGTTATAAACACATGCATTTATGAATAGTGTACTGTTTTATACATACAGAGTGATGTCAATGACAGTGGTAAGGTTCACACCTTTGAAGAATTTAGGGCTAGGTCTCCACTCTGAGGGTTAGAATGCTTCCTTCCTCCTGAGTATTCTATATTATTACTGTGCTTAGTAAAGGTAGGTTTGTCTTGCGGGTTTTTTGGCAGACAATGGGAGAAATGACTGACTATATATCCCAGTAGTGGGAGAGAACATTATAAATGATGTCACGGTTTTTCATAACCCAGTCTTTCCTTAACAAAAAATTCTTAACAAATCCAGAGTCCTAAACATGAAGTATATATGAATAATGCTAATCTGAGCAGAAGCCATGTACTTAAGATTTGAACACAGAGACTGGCCAGTAGCATTTCTTTGGAAGCAAGAGCTAAGCTGTTAAAAATAAAAATGAAAATTATAAGAAAATAACAATGTTACTTTCTCTTACCTTGTATGAAAACTCTTCCCTAAAGATTCTCAGAACTGTATTGTAGCATTTGTAAAGTCCTCCATTTGGCTGGTGCTTTTTCTTCAGCAACAGTAAACACTACAGGGAAGAAACAATGTTCATTCATTTTTAATTCCCAGCACTTAGCACAGGGCTTAGCACATAGCAGGCTTCTAGTAAATATAAGTTGAATGAATGAATAATTGATTCTTGTTCTATGCCAAGGGCTTTGTGGAGTAAGAGTTAACATTATGTATAAAAATGTACTTCTCCTTTTGGTAGGATTGGCGAGAGCTTTGGGTGGATGATGCCATCTGGCGGTTGCTGTTCTCCATGATCCTCTTCGTCATCATGGTTCTCTGGCGACCATCTGCGAACAACCAGAGGTTCTTGGACACTTATTTATATTGCTAACTATTGAATGGCCATATCATCAGTTAGGGGTGATTCAATGGGTGACAGTGTCAGGACCATGTCATAGAGTGTAAGGAATATTCACTGGGTCTGAAATCCAGTGAATGGGTTCCTGTCCAATGTCAGTTCTGACATCTTCTGATAATATGTATGTATATGACTAAGTAAGGGAAGTAGGTAATTGTGATACTTGTAATGAGAGTCGTCTTACCTGTCTAGTGTTGGGAAGGAAAGAACAATTTTTATAGCCGGTAGCCCAGCTCACTTCGTGATGAAAATGAAAACTTATATGACAGACTTTGGAATTAAAAATTTATATGGGATTTTGCTTTGTTCAGCTATGGGCAAATCTCAATTATTTAAAAATTGACTGTCTTTATTTTATGTATATCCATGTCTTTGGCATAGCCTCCTTTTTGTGTTTTAGACAGTTAAGAGCTTATGTTACTCAAGCATATCACCAAAGGATGAAGTGGAATAACTGAACAGTTAATTTTATAATCAGACATACCAATAAAAGACTTAGAATATAAATGATATCTTTTTACCCCATGAAAATAGCCGTTTTATTAAGCATTTAATGTTTGTGTTCTTTGAAAAAAAAGTTGAGAAAAATAGTGTAGGCAACATTTTTTAAATGTTGCATTTAAGGCTTAATTACTTTTTTATGTCTTTTATGTGTTTACTGGTCATTTAGTTCTCCTGTCAATCAGCTTTTTATATCTTTGAATTATTTTTTATCAGCTTATTGATCATTTTTATATTGATGTGTAAGAATTCCTTATCTATTTTAGATTCCAATATTTTGTTTTAAGCATTCCAGATATTTTCTTCTAATTTGTTAATTATCTTTGAACATCTTAGTGATGTTTTTGGCCATAGAAAAACTTGAAAGTGTAGGGTCAAATTTGGCATTTTTTTTCTCTTCATGTATTGTATATTTTGTGTCTTGTTTAAGATTTTTTTTCCTGGCTTCAGGTGAAGTCTAAAGTTACTCTATATTTCTTTCAAAATGTTACAGTTGAACTTTTATTCATCAAGAATTGTTTGTGGGTTCTCTATTTTTTTTCCCTATCCCTCTGATCCTGCATTAGTATGTATGCTATTTTATCTTAGTTTCCTGTTAAGTCTTGGTATGTGCCCTCCCCCTTAATCCTCTTTTTAAAAAAATATACCCATTGTTATTGGATCTTTGCTCTTTAATGAAATGTTTAGCTTGTTTGTTTAATTCTAAGAAGACCTTTATTGGATTTTGATAGGAACTGAATTGATAGGTTAATTAGGGAAATTACATATATTTTTTCCC
Organism: Nyctereutes procyonoides; assembly: GCF_905146905.1. NCBI lineage: Eukaryota > Metazoa > Chordata > Mammalia > Carnivora > Canidae > Nyctereutes > Nyctereutes procyonoides. Next base: position 8,807,153 of record NW_026575031.1, on the reverse strand, counting down.
ATCCTTGAATATGGGATCACCTGTCCATTTTTTAGTCCTGTGCTTTAGTTATGTTTTATAACTTTTATTGAAATATTTTAAAAATTTAAGGGGTGCACCCTTTTAAAATAATGCATGTGGCTTTGGCAAAAATGTAGAAATGCTATCGATTTTTTTTTTCTTCTTTTGAAACTAATAAAAGAACATATAAGTTATTTGATTATATTTTATACTGAGTATAGGATTACAAATGTTTATTTTTAAAACTAAAATTGAAAGAATATCAGAATGCATTCGAAAGGTTAAATGTTGCTTTGTAAAACTTTCCTTTTATTTACCCATATCTATTGAAAATAAACACCTGCAGTAACTGGGTCATAATGTAGCATATATTTCTATTTTTTTTTTTAATTTAAATTCAGTTAGTTAACATGTATTGTTTCAGAGGTACAGGACAGTGATTCATTAATCTTATATAATACTCAGTGCTCATTACATCACATGCCCTCCTTAATGATTTTCTTTTTTAATTTTAAGTAGGCTCCATGTCTGATGTGGGGCTTGAACTCATGACCCTGAGATCAAGAGTCACATGCTCTATGGACTGAGTCATCCAGAAGCCCTTGAAATGTTATTGATTTTTATATATTTATTATAACCATCAACCCCCTCCTACATTGTTTTGTTCTGATATTTTTTAGGTTTTCCAAGTAGATTAATTATTATCAAAAGTAATGACAGTGTTATTCCTTCTTTTCCAAATACTACTGCTGCCTCATTATTGTTTCTTATGTTGGCTAGGCCCACCTGTATAATATTGAATCAAGACATTGAGACTGGGCCTCCTCATCGTATTCTGACTTTAAAATAAGTGCTTCTCTAGTATCATTAACTTTGTCATCTATTAATTTTTGCTAGTTACCCTTTAATAAATAGGTTATGGGTGCATTCCCTATTATTCCTAGCTTTTTAAAAAAATATATTTCATTTGTTTATTTGAGAGAGATAGCACAAATGAGGGGAGGGGCAGGGGAAGAAGCAGGCTCCCCACTGAACAGGGAACCCAACTTGGGGCTCAATCCTAGGACCCTGGGATCATGACCTGAGCTGAAGACAGACACTTAACCAACTGAGCCACCCAAGTGCCCCTATTCCTAGATTTTAGAGTTTTTTTTTTTTAATTGAAAGGGAGATTTAAAAAACAAGGTAGAATGAAAATATAGGCAACAGTAAGTACAGAGTGAGTTCAAAGCTAAAGCTTTCTAAGAATTACCTGTCTAGATGCCTAGGTGACGGCTCAGTTGGTTTAGCATCTGACTCAGTTTTGGCTCAAGTCATAGTCTCAGGATGATGGAAGTGAGCCTCTTTTCAGGCTCTATGCTCAGCAGGGAGTCTGTTTGAAAGATTCCCTCTCTCCCTCTCCCTGCTTTCTCTCTCCCAAGTAAAAAAAATAAATAAATAAAAATAAAAGAATTCTCTGGCAGCTGCTTTGCTGAATCTTTTCAAAGTTGTAAAGGAAAGCTATCTTAAGATGAGAACTTCATCTTCTCAGCTCCCCACTTGGAAACTGAGATTTTTAAATTACCTGGTACATATAAGGTCAGGGTTTCTGTCTCCAGTACGAATTCACAGACTGAGATTTTAAATTACGTGAGAATTTACTTCCCTCTGTGTGATTACATATACTTGTAAATGCTTACAAGGTATTATTATTCTTAAGCATTTTTTGAAATAATTTGTTTACTTTTTACAAAACCCTCTGTGCCTCTGTGAGTAATGTTTCATCATCCCCATTTTCAGATGAGACCCAGAATAACTTTTCTCAAGTCATAAATAGTGCGTGGCTGAGCCTACACTCATTAGTGTGATGCTGTCCTGCTTTCTCTTGCTTGTATAGGCAATCAAGAGCTTTCTAAAGGGGAAGACTTACTTTGTTTTCACTGCAATAATTTTATGAATGACTCATTGCAGTTTCAGTAGTAAGGCCTGTAAAATTGAGTTAGTGAAGCATTTTTTATAGTTTTCTAAGTTTTTTCCTTCTTTCTTTGCTCAGATTTGCCTTTTCACCATTGTCTGAGGAAGAGGAAGAGGATGAACAAAAAGAACCTATGCTAAAAGAAAGCTTTGGTAGTGTAAAATTTTATTTGTGCTTTAAATATTATTTTCTGGTTTTTAGGAATAGAGTAGAGCAAGTATTGTGAGTATCCAAATCAAGATAGTTGGATACAGTTTATTATTTTGCAGCCGTTTTATAGCTGTGTCTCAGTTTGGTCTGTGGTATAGTTAGGGGACTGCAAAAATAAGGGTATTAATTTTAAGGTGAAGCTGTGGCAAATTCAGTAAATGCACATTAAATGTCCAGTTTGCTTACTGGAAGAGCTAAAAATCTGGCTTTGAACTTCCTAGCATAAAGATGGAGAAACATTTGTTTTATAATTCAACTTCAATAAACTTAAAGTTCTGAATCCATGTTGGAAATCATTGCTGGTTACTGATATACTTAACCCACCTACTTTGTTTTCCCTTTACAGAAGGAATGAAAATGAGAAGTACTAAACAAGAACCAAATGGAAATAGTAAAGTAAACAAAGCAGTAAGTAATTATGTCCAGGTCTTAATGATTTTTTTTTGTTTTAATGATTTTTAAAATCTGTGCATAACTAAACTTGCTTTATAAAAAGATCTTTTAACATATATTACATTTACATTTTTAAAAACAGAGACAACAAGTGATTCTAATACCTAGTAATCTTTAACTAGATGGTTAGCTACTATGTCCTGAAAAGGTACCAGATTAGTCTGATGATTCTATTTAATTGTTTTCATCAGTGGAAATTAATAACTTTTTTAATAACCTAAGGTGTTTTTTGTAGTAAAGATCAGGATTTTTTTCATTTAGCAGTTTTTTAAATTTTTTTGTTTATTTTTAAAAACTGTATACACAGTCTACATTAATGGTTTTAGAGTTTTAATATCACTTTTAAGGGGCAAAACTTACATGAGGCAAACTCTTAGGTAGTAGATCATTGAGGAGAAAGCATTTAAAGGCATTTTATATTTCACTTATATAGTTTTTTTAAAGTATTGGACTGTATAGTTTTTTAAGTTATTAGCAGTCCCATTTGTTATGTGAGTATACTACTTCAGAATGCCCAAAAGACTAAATTTAAAAATTTTGAGAACTCTGTAGATCTTTACTTGTCATGTATTATTTGGGGCATTTTAGTAACAACTTTGTATTTGTATGTTCCTAGCAGGAAGATGATTTGAAGTGGGTAGAAGAGAATGTTCCTTCTTCTGTGACAGATGTGTAAGTTTTTGAATCATTACCATGAGAATCCTATTTCAGTTAGTATTGCTTTTATTATTTTAAGGGAATGAGCTAAAGAACATGCTAATGAGAATGCTTAGATTAAATTAAATACTATTAAAAAATGTTAAAAGGATGTTAAATAAAAATTATGAATAGTATACAACCAAAAGTAATCAGGATTATTTGTTCAGATAACATTTTTGCTTAGACAGATTTAGCTATATATACATCTTCCCAAAATCATTGGGATAATTCTTTGGAACTTTTTAGTTCCTTCTCATGGCTATATTAATTAAATATTGGCCCTGTCACAGTGCAACATAATTTTTTTTCTGTACAACTCCAATAATCTTTCTGTTTTTGTATTTGCTTTTATTCCCATGAAATGGCCATTAATAAGATGCAGATCTTAGATAATTATAAAAATGGTGGGCAGCCCGCGTGGGTCAGCGGTTTAGTGCCGCCTTTGGCCCAGGGCGTGATCCTGGAGACCCGGGATCGAGTCCCACATTGGGCTTTCTGCATGGGGAGCCTGCTTCTCCCTCAGCCTGTCTCTCTGCCTCTTTCTCTCTCTCTCTCTGGTCTCTCATACATAAATAAATAAAATCTTAAAAAAGAAATTATACAAAAGGCTTTAAATTGTATTCATAATTCCACTCTCCTTTATGAACTATTTATGACTTTACATTGTTCATTTTGGTGTTTTTTTCTCTGCAGAGCACTTCCAGCCCTTCTGGATTCAGATGAGGTTAGTAATCAAGTCATGTGCATAAACTGTGGGTCTGGTGATTCAATAGGGAATCATAGGTCCTTTGTTCAGGGGAATTTTACTTGACTCAGTAATACCCTGAAGAACTATAGTTGGCATAGTTAAAAAAGGATGAGAATAGAAATACTAAGATTAGAACCCAAGTATTCAAGAAATCCCTTGATTTTAGAAACCCCTTTGAAAGCATCTGCCTGATTCCAACTATTGTTTTGGATTGGCTGCTACAGAATGATTTGTTCATTTCCCACTGACCTGCTGTGTGATACAGCACACAATGTCAAATTCCTTAGCTGTTCTGTGCATTGACATAAAATAATTGAGAACTGTACTGTGCAGAATTAAATCTGTCTTTCTCTGTAACACTTTGCTTTCCTATGGTGCATTCTGCAAGGTCCCAGATCTCCCTCTTGAAGACTTCTGCTAATAGTTTGTCCTCAGGGCTTCCCTTTGACTTAAGCTCTCCAGCCACTGCTGTATTTCAGGCAGAGAAGGCTGACTTTGTGGAACTCTGTTGGGCTATTCATGGCAATGCAGGTTTTTTATAGTGTTTTCAGTGGTATTGACTGCACCCATATGTTCATATTTTCCTGTGTGAAAACCTTTTCTAGAATTGAATAAGAACTTAAGTGAATTACAGGAGAAACAAGTTTTAAAGGACCAGAAATCAAATAAAGATGTTTTCAGTCATTCAGGAAATAAAATAATTAACATCCTATATGTGCTTTCTCAGAAAAGTAATAGAAAATGTTCTTTACAAAATTAGAAAACTAGAAACGACTTGGGATCCAGGAAATAAAGGCTGTACCAGAAAGGCAAGGATAATCTTAATATCCCAAGATGATAATGTAAGAAACTCTGAGAGTGATAGCTGGGCAGCGTCTTGGAGGGCATCCAGTCCAGAATGGAGCAGACCAGAGAGCTTCAGGAGGAGTAGTTCTAAGAAAAAAAGTGAAAAAGATAGTTTAGCTGATGCAATTGTTCATATTGAAAAAGTATTTACAGTTCTGTCAGAGTTCACTATAAATTTATATATGTACTTTTAGCAAGTGAAGTAAAAATGAAAAATACTAACTCTAAGGTAAAAAATTACATAAGAAATTTAGTAGTATGTTAATTTTCTTAATTGAAAAGGTATACTATAAATTTTTTTTTAAGATTTTGTTTGTTTATTTGAGAGTGAGCAAGTGCTTGAGTGAGCATGAGTGGGAAGGAGGGGCAGAGGTAGAGAGAGAAGCAAGCTCCTCGCTGAGCAGGGAGCCCAACATGGGGCTGCATCCCAGGACTCTGGGGTCATGACTTGTGCTGAAGGCAGTCAACCAACTGAACCACCCAGGCACCCCTAAAAACTATTTTTTAATCAGATATAATTTTTAACATGCCTTTTAAAATTATTTTTTTAGATTTATTCATTTATTTTAGAAAGTGTGATTGGGTGGGGAGAAGCTGAGAGAGAAAGGGAGAGAGAATCTTCTTTGGCTTCCCCACTGAGTGCAGAGCCTGATGTGGGGCTTGAGCTCACGACCCTGAGATCATGACCTAAGCCAAAACCAAGAATTGGATTCTCAACAGACTGAGCCACCTTTTAACATGCTTTAAAAAAAAAATTATGAAAATACATAAAATCTACCATCCTAATCTTCTCAAGTACAAAGTGTTAACTATATGCCCAGTGTTGTACAGCAGATCTCTAGAGCTTTTTTATCAAATGTAATTTTAATGAATATGTAATATTTCATTATAAGGGTATACCATAATTTGTTATACAGTCCTACGTTTTTGGACATTCTACTATTTTGTTATGATTTTGAGTTTTGCAGTAGAAATGTTTCTGGTTAAATCTTTGTTCACATCCTTGACTTTTTCTTCAAATTAAATTCTTGAATCAGAGGAGGTACACATTTTCATTAAAGTTTAACCTTAAGTAGATATTTGTTTAGTCATCTTATTTGTCTCAAAAATACACATTTCCTTTTGATCTGTGGTTTAATGTCCAGAAACTTGGAGAGTTTGGTTCAGTTAATCTTCGGTGAGGCCTGGACATCTGTATGTTTCAAAATCTTCATAGTTAGGAACTTTTTTTTTTATATGAGACAGAGTGTAAGCAGAGGCAGTGTGGGGGGCGAGAGAGAGAGAATCCTAAGCAGGCTCCACACCCAGTGCAGAGCCTGACTTGGGGCTCAGTCTCACAGCCCTGAGATCACAACCTGAGCTGAAATCAAGAGTTGAATGCTTAACCAGGTGCCCCAGTTAGGAACTATTTCTAAATATTTAATGGACATAAACAAAAGTACTTGAGGGAAGTGTGTGTGTGTGTGATCTTTGTAGAAGATATTTGGAATGTAGATCATTTAAAATACTTACAAAAAACTTTTTCTTTTTCCCTCAGGAACGAATGATCACACACTTTGAAAGGTCCAAAATGGAGTAAAAAATGAGAACATACGCAGTTGAAGATGGGCAGTATCTGGGAAGAGATCAGCTTCTGTGTCAATCTTCTACACTCCTCCATGGAATTAGAGGAGGCAGTGAAACCTGATCTGTTCCTTGACCTTTGTGCATTGGAGCCGGTGAGAAGTGTCAGAACAAGGAGAACATCTTGCTGAAAACAAGTTCATAGGATGAGAAAAATCTACAAGTGTTTTATTTACAACATTGATGCCCCTTTCCCTTCCACACCCTGACATGGATGTTTATGCAACTTATGTGTGTTGTTCCTGAGCCTTCTATAATGTTTAAATTGTTTAATCTTTCAAACTAAAAAGTTTAACATCTTTTAAAGAACTATGACATCAACACCATAATATGTAATCTCCAGGAGCAACTGCCTATAATTTTTATTTATTTAGGGAGTTACATAGGTGATGGGGGAAATTGTTAATTATCTTTCCGTTTCCTGAGAAGCCAAGGTTACATCTCGCAGAAGTGGTTTGGAGAAAAAGAGTCCTGAGTTAAGGAGCCATGGTTCTGTCAATGATTTAAAACAAAAAGAAGAGTGTACAAAAACTGTTACAGTATGATTCAGATCATTTAAAAAAAATCAAGTGCAATTTTGTTTACAAATGGTGTATATTAAAGATTTTTCTATTTCAGATGTACTTTAGAGAGAAATATTAGCTTAACTCTTGACATCTGCTATTGTGACACATCCCATTGCTGGCAATGTGGTGCACACTCCAGAACTTTTAACTACTGTTTTGTAAGCCTCCAAGGGTGGCAGCATTGCAGAATCCTAGGCAATGCTTTGTTTGCCTTCAATACCATTCACTGGGTGTTGCACTAGATGCAGAGAGGCACTCCATCTCAGTGCTTTTGAGTGAGCCCCCTGCTAAAGGAACTGTAATGCTTAAGCAGGAGCTAATACAAAGGAAACAGGTCCTTCTGGCTTAATTGAAACAGTTTTTCCTGCATGAAGTAGTGTGGAGGCCCTGGACTGCTGCTCATTCTTTAGGATTGACTGTTCTTATACCTGGTGTTGATTTAAAGACTGTTTATAAGAGACATCACAAGGTGATGGGATTCATTTGAAGCACTATATTTCTGTTTTAATGGTTTTGTCCAATTTTGCCTTCCCAAGATTTTTGTTCTACATAGAAAGTTCATGTCACTTTTTAATATAAAAAAGTTTTAACAAAATTAATGTATTTTCCTCATTTTTTTTTCAAACTTGTCCCTATAGACCCTTCTTCCTCTCAAACCCTTGTGGGAATTTTCCTTATGTGGCTTTTGTTCTTCATCATCTTACTATTTGTTGAAACCAGTGATCACATCATGCAATCTTTACTAACTCATACAATAGTGAAAGTGTTTACATTTATTTAATATCTCTCTATAGCTGTTTGCTGTGGTGATTTAAAAAAAAAAGCCACGTAGGCAGTATCTCTAAGGAACAATATGAAGAATTGACTGTTCTCAGGTTAACCTACTAGCAAAAGGCTAGTGATACTATTGTGTGCATCTCTTCTTCCATACTGAAACTAAGCAAGTGAAAAATAGTTAAAATGCAGCAAGATAGTTGGTCAGATATTTTTTGAGGGTGGTTAGATGTTGACTTAAGACTAGAGAAAGAAAATCATACTGTGTATAGTAAATTATATAGACTGGGACCTGATAATTCTTCTTTCTCTTAATGATGTATATCACTGTAATTATAGTGTATCATTTCTCAGAACTGGTTCAGAAGTAATTTACAGTATTACGTTGATCTGTTTAGTTCTTAGTCCTTGGGCCTGACACTACTAGGCATTAGGCCTTCTTCCAGAACAGCAGCTGGCAATTCTAAATTTGTAAGGTGTTCGTTTTCTGTGGTGAAAGTCGGCCACAACACTTGATTTATTTAGCAATTTTTGTGTATTAACACCTTGAAAATATTTCACTAGATTATCAGATACAGCTTTTGGTAAAAGAGGGACAATGATACTAATTTACAGGTGAGGAACTGATGTATAAAAATGTAGTGAAGGGAAAAGAGAGTAAATAAAGTGACCAAGGCCAGTTTTTTTTTTTTTTTTTTTTTTTTTTTACTTCTTACCATAGACTCACCCTTTTTTTCATTTACATTTTTTAGACCCAAATACTTATTACTCTTATGACCTACCTCCTCTGTTTCCTGCTGGAGCAGGGTGGGGTTGCCAGATTCACTTCATGATTGCAGTAGTTTTCAAACTTCAAAGTGCATGGACTCACTTTAGGGACTTACTAAAAAGCACCGACTGCTGAATCCCCCTACTCTAGATTTTCTTATTGAGTAGGGAAAGAATGAGGCCTGAGACTGCATTTCCAGCAAGTTCCCAGGTGATGTTGATGCTACTGGTGTAAAACACTGGCCTAGGACAACCTTTTAAAAACTGGTTGGGATTATAATGGTAATGCAAAAACCACCATTTACTAGGTGTTCAGAGGGGGTCAAGAATTGCTAGGCGCCCACGACGCTATGTTAGTGCAAAGCACTACCATCCTTTTGCGGATAAGAAAATAAAGCCTCTGGAGATGATTAAACGTCACGGCTAGTTTCCTAAATAGGAAGGAGATCTCCATCCCGGCTAACAAGCCAAAGCTCGAATTCACCACCATGCTACATTACTTGAGACAGTTTTAAGTTAGTTTTTCCCTTTTTATTAAACCCCAACGCTAGTCGGGCTCCATGACAAAGAAGCGCCAAGTCCCAAATAAGGCGGGGACCCAAACGCCGGCGCATTCCTCGAATGCGCGTTAGAAGCTAGGGCGGAAGGGGCGGGGCTTTCTGCGGAAGGGGCGGGCTTAGCCCCGCAGGAAGTCCTGTGTTGATGGCTGTGGAGCGGTAGGCCTGTGGCTGGGGTGCCGCTTCGGCGTCGCGGTTGACCCCCTCTCATTGGGCTGGTTCCCGGCCGAGGACCCGGCCCGGCCCACTCCGGGTGAAACTGCTGCGGTGACCCTGCTCGCCGCCATGCACGACGCCTTCGAGCCAGTGCCGATCCTAGAAAAGCTGCCTCTGCAGATCGACTGTCTGGCTGCCTGGGGTGAGCTGAGGGCCCAAGGGGCCGAGGCAGGGTCAGCGCAGGAGCGGTTCCGACCTTTCACAAAGTAGGAAAGTGGACAGGCGTCTGGCTGTATGAACTCCGGTCGGACGCTGTCGGAGAGGGGCCTGGGATGAGGAAGGGCGTAGTATTGTAGACAGTGAACGCTGTTTGGGTAATCCTCAGGGACCCGGCCGTTTTAGGTTCGTTTACTCTTGTTTTCGGTACCGAGTTGAAGGTTGAGCTTTTCTTGTTAACGGTGCTCAGCTTTGGCTCCTTTCGATTCCCAATAAGTCTTCAGTTTGGGAGGGGCAAACAGTGGGGAGTTTTCAACTTGTCCAGATGATTCTGTTGTTTTCTACGAGAAAGACAACACTATTTTGGGAGGCACTAAATGCTTAGCATCATATGCCTTTTTCCCCTCGGTGATCATTCATCGTTCGCTTCTCATTACTGTAGGTAACTCGTATTGTTTTAAATTCAATCCAGGCGAGTAGTCGATTGCCTTATATTCAAAGTGCCCAAGTTACCTAACTGTGTAGGTAGAAGAGCATCAGTCCAGGCTGTCATGAAATCTAACCTATTAAAAACTTGTGTAATCCTTCTGCAGTTGGCCAGTATAGAAAGCAGGGTCCGGCATCTCTTGTATGCTCTAGAATACAAGTGGTTTCAGGGGGCTAAACCTTGACTCTTAATTATGAACATTATACTTGTAGAGTGGTTGTGTCTGATAACAGTCATCAAAGACCAAACAAATAATTTCAGTCTTTCTTGTTACTGTCCAGGTCCTAGAAATCAAGGGCCACACAAAGGTGACTCAGAACTCTTAATCAGGTCTTATACTGAGCCAGGGACCCAAGAGAGGCCTGGTGGAAATCATGGTGGTGGCTAGCATCTTCTGCATCATTTATGGACAGTGCCACCCAGTCAGTCTTGCAGAGTTTCTCACAGCCTCTTCAGTAGGGTGCTTTCACTACAGGTCTTCAGGTTAATGTGCACAGTCTTTGCCTCTAGCAGCCCTGGGTTCCTTTAAAATCCCACCTCCACAGTAAGCTGTCCTAGTCCCTTGAGTGAGGGAAAGAATCTTGCTTCCTCCCGATATCTCCAAAAAAATCCTCTCTATTTTCTGTTGTTAAATGCTCAACAAAAATTAAAAATAGAGGAAAAAATTTTTAAAAATGAAAGACTTGACACTGCTACAAAGGGACACACATTCCTCTAACTCCTCATCAGATATGCACCAAATGCACATGTGGACCGGTTTCTCTGCTAAAGAGAAGGATAAAAATAAGAAGCAGTGGCTGTGCTCCTAGGACACACAGTGAGGGACAAAGTGACAGGAACAGATAATGATACAAGATAATTGATACAGGAAGCATATGCTGCCTGTTATAGAAACAGGGAGGAGGGGTACCCAGCTCAGCCTAGAACATATGCTTCTGAAAAGGATGAATGCAGCTGCCTACCGTGCTTTACTTAGCTTGCCAGAGTCCTTGGCTGATGCCTTAGGGAATGAGTAGTACATGTATCTCAGCCTTTCACTAATCTACTTTGTCACAGTAAAGATTCCTTGTACTTGAACTTTTCAGAAAGATAATTTTGAAATGTTGCGTAGTTTTTTGTCTACCATGATCCCCCACCTTACAGGGGAAATGCTCATTACCTTTTAGGGTGCCATGGTAGGTATTGGGCTACAGGAGGCTACTTAACCACCTCTTGACTCAAAACTGTTTTCACATTTAAGAAGCAGTGAGTATTACTCTATCTAGTCGTTACCCCCTTTACCAAAAATTCATCCAGGAACCTCCAGAAGCCAGATCATGCAGGGCCAGACAATAATCGAGAGACACCATAATCCATCCCTTAGGAAATGGAAATGAGGATATTGATGATGATGACTTCTCCCTAAACTCCAGGGTTGTAGAATCCAGCTGCCTTTTCAGCACCTTCATATGGATGTCTAATAGCATGGCCATAATGGTTCTTGATTTCACTCTCCCAAAACATGCTTGTCCCCCTGTACCCCACATCTCAGCAAATGACATTTCTGTTTACCCATTTTGCTAATGATTTTGGAGTCGTTTTTCACTTCTGTATGCCACTTCCAATCCATCTGCAAATTTTATCTGCTCCACCTCCAGAATAAGTCTCGAATCCAATCACTTCTCTCCATCTGCACTATTTCTGTTCTGTTGAAAGCACCACCTCTCTCATCTGAATTACTGTAGTAGTCTTCTGAGTGATCACCCTGTGTTTTTCATTGTACCACTTTCAGTCTTTTTTTTTTTTTAAAGATTTTATTTATTTATTCATGAGATACACACACACAGAGGCAGAGACATAGGCAGAGGGAGAAGCAGGCTCCATACAGGGAGCCCGATTTGGGACTTGATCCTGGGACTCAGGATCACGCCCTGAGCCGAAGGCAGACTCTTAACCATTGAGCCACCCAGGCTTCCACACTTTCCATCTTTTATCCACAGAGGTAGAGTGAGCCCTTGAAAACTTAATCTCATCACATCTCTCTTCTCAGAATCCTTCAATAGCTTCCTGTCACAACTGGAATAAGTTCCAGAGTCCTTATTCTGCTTTCTACATCTGACATCATCAGGCCTCTGGTTACTTCCCCTCACTTACCCCATCTGCGCTCCCCATCCGTTCTACTAGTCACACAGTCTTCTTATTTCCATAACACACAAAACACATACCTACCTTAGGGCTTCTGCACTTGTTCTTTTCCTCCTCCTGGCACTCTCTTGCCCTAAATGGCTCATTCCTCATTTCCTTCAGGTCTCTGCTGAAATGTCACATAAATCAGCAAGACCTTCCCTAACTATGCTATATGAAAGACAATATGCTATTCTCTTATTCAGCCTTATCTTTCTTATCATAGCTTGCTACCTAATGCTATTTTATGTTATATTATTGTCTCTCCATATTAGAATATGATTTCCTTCAGAGCAGGAACTTTGTTTTATACATTGCTTTATTTGTAGTTCCTAGAATAGTTCCTTGTAATGGTATTCATTAAATCTTTTTGTTTAACGGATAAGTGAATAATGATATTAATAGTAATAGCTTCTGCTTATTGAATACTAATCTTTATTCAACTTTTATGAAATAATAACTCCATTTTGCAGAGGAATAACCTGAGAATTTTTCCAAGGTCATGTATCCAGTAAATAATGTCTGATTCTGGCCTCTGCTTCCTAAACTTTAATATATATTCAGAGCCTATAAAAAAAAAAAATGCTGACATGTGTAATGTATGTGTATCTGTATGTGTGTTTACACAATCATTCTTCTAGTTTCCAAAGAAACAATAGAAAGAAAAAGGACTTAGATGGTTGCTTATAGGAGAGGGAGATAACAGGGAGAGTGGACAAGGGTGGAAGCTACACTTACCACAGTTTTAGCATTAAAACTACATATCTGCATCATATAACTTAAAAAATTGAATTAAAAAAATACCGATTTTCACCACTGCTGAATTATTGTGTCAGAATCTGGGAACAGGGGACGCCTGGGTGGCTCAGCAGTTGAGCATCTGCCTTCAGCTCGGGGTGCGATCCTGAGGTCCTGGGATCGAGTCCCACATCAGGCTTCCTGTAAGGAGCCTGCATCTTCCTCAGCCTATCTCTCTACCTCTCTGTGTGTCTCATGAATGAATGAATGAATGAATGAATAAATAAATAAATAAAATCTTTAAAAAAAAAGAATCTGGGAACAGCACTCGGGAATGTGCATTTTTAATAAGTTCAGGTGATTCTGATGCAGCTAATCAGGCTGGTGCTTTAAGAAACACTATTCTTTGTCCTATGACTCCAAAAAAGGGGAAGTGACCACTACCTTTTTCATTTCTGCAGTGGCCAGTGTTGGGCCAGGAATGGAATGGTTTATCACATGAGCTTGGGCTGAGTTGCACTGTTGGACAGAGCTTCATTAGGGTAATTAGGAGATGATGGCCCAGCACTTAACTCACTTCCCAGGAGAAATAAAGTCCAACCTTGTGGCTCAGGATGAAGCTATCAGGAGTTTTCTAGGGCTGGTTCACATTTGTTTACGTGTGTGTTACCCACAGACTATACCATTTATGTAGTGGTACCGTTTATGTACCACTTTCTGGTTTGCTGTACTGGATCCCAGAAGAGACTGTCTACCCTATTCTGTGCCTGCTCTGCAAGCTTCTCATTCTCTGTTTTGCATCCACGATTTGTATTATATGATGGTGTGCCATAAAATGTGGAGGCCCAGCATGGGGCAGGTCCTCTGGTCACCTGAGCCCCCACTGACTTCTCTTAACCAAATCAAGCCTCCTCAGGGGTTCTGTGCCATTAGTGCATCTAGATGATGTACTATTTTCCCTTAATGAGTGTGAGCATTAGGAATGTGTGTGTGGTACTTTTACTGTTTAAAGAAAGTTGTTACAGTACTTTGCATGTATGATCAGTGCATTTTTTTCTCAGCACCTTCAAATTAAAATGTGAAAAGGCTTAAATTAATAAACTTCAATTAAATTTTTTATTTTAATGTATTTGTCTCATTCTCAATTTTATGACTAATAGACGTTTGATAACAAACATCTGTTGGCAAGTAAACATCTCGATTAAAATGAAGAGTAGACCCCTGAATGTCATGCTTATAAGTTTGACTTCGTATTTTGGTAGTGCAGCTTCATGAGGATTTAAGCCCCATTGTGACAGTATCACAGATTTGCTCTCAGGTAACCTGCAGCAAACATGGAAGGACACATAGTGAAACCAGTTGGGGCCATCACTAGGGTCCCTGGGGAGATTGGGATATGCTGTTGCGAGGTGCCTTGTAGAGGTAAAATTGATAGGTCTTACAGACCCGAGTGTAAGATGAAGCTGTTAGGTAAAAACAGGAGCTGTTAGGGATTTGGGGAGCAGAGTAGGGAGAGAAGGAGGGGGAAGATGGTGAATAATTTTTTGGTTTTTTGGTTATAGATTTTTAGGTATGCTATAAGTGAGTTAAAAATTTTCCACTTCATTTTATTTATATCTGAAGTAGCAGTGAGTGTCCTAAAAATCAACTTGAGTCTTATCAATTGCTCAATACAGTGATATCTAGAAGTAGAATTCTAAGCACAATATCTTTTACAGAGCAAGCATCATCAACTTGTTTCTTTTGTCTTCTATGTTCTCCAACATAAATCTCCAGCATTCCTTGAGAGCTAGTTTTATTTCTGATTTCTCTTACGTCATTAAGAGCATGCATTGTCTTACTCTCTGTGTCCTGCCTTGGTTTTAAAACAGAAAGGAAGTCAGACTCATTACATTTTTCTGGAAGACTGGGTACATCAACCTGGAGAAGTGTTCCTGATGTGACCTCTGACCTGTTTTTATAAATATAACCAGTGCCTTTCAGACCACCTCTGGCCAACACCCATTCTTTTGATGTAGGATACCTTAGTCATTGCATCACAGCTTGTGGTTACATCCTGATGCTTCTACACACATCTTCCTATATGTATGTCTCTGGACAAATTATGCCCTAGGCCTCAACTTCCTCATCTATAAAATGGAGATTTATAAGAAGAACATACCTCAAATGATAGTCATGAGGATTAATGAAGTAACACATGATATGTGCTTAGCATGTCCTGGAACACATTGCATGCTCAATAAAGTTTTATCTATTTGTACCATTATCCAGTATTTTATCTTGCACAGGATCAAGAGAGTTTATGAAAGAAATGAATGACCTTTCACAGTATCAAAAAGATGAGGAAGTACCTGTACATGCGTAACTTCTCTTAATAAGTTAGTATAGATCTGTCAGGGTAATTATTTAAACGCTTTTTGGAGCCTCTTTTAATATAGACGAATGTCTCTCAGAATACAGTCCTTGAACCAACAGCATTAGCATCACCTGAGAACTTGTTAGAAATGGAAATTTTCAGGCTATTGCAAGACCCACTGAATCAGAAACTGAGGGCAAGGCCCACCAATCTGTTTTTTTTTTAATAAATTAATTTTTATTGGTGTTCAATTTACCAACATACAGAATAACACCCAGTATTCATCCCGTCAAGTGTCCCCCTCCGTGCCCGTCACCCATTCACCCCCACCCCCCGCCCTCCTCTCCTTCCACCACCCCTAGTTCATTTCCCAGAGTTAGAAGTCTTTATGTTCTGTCTCCCTTTCTGATATTTCCCACACATTTCTTCTCCCTTCCCTTATATTCCCCTTCACTATTATTCATATTCCCCAAATGAATGAGAACATACACTGTTTGTCCTTCTCCGATTGACTTACTTCACTCAGCATAATACCCTCCAGTTCCATCCACGTTGAAGCAAATGCCACCAATCTGTTTTAACAAATCCTCAAATAATTCTGATATATACCAAAGAGTCACTAGCCTAGACCATCTTTTTTCTTTCTTTCTTTTCTTTTTTTTAAGATTTTATTTATTTATTCATGAGAGACACACACACAGAGAGAGGCTGAGACACAGGCAGAGGAAGAAGCAGGTCCATGCAGTGAGCCTGACATGGGACTTGATCCCGGGTCTCCAGGATCACACCCTGGGCCGAAGGTGGCACTAAACCCCTGAGCCACCCGGGGGTCCCCTCTTTTTTCTTTTTTAAATAAGAGCTTTACTGAGATGTAATTCACATACCTTACAATTTCCTCATTTTAAGTGTACAGTTAAGTGTTTTTCAGTACATTCACAGAGTTGTGCAGGTATTGCCACAGTCAATTTTAGAACATTTTCATCACCCTAAAAAAAAAAAAAAACCATATCCATTAGTATGTACTCCCCATTTTCCTGTCTGATCTTTTTGTCTCTACAGATTTGGCAGTTCTGACATTTTATATAAATAGAAGCATAAAATAAGTAGCTTTTTTTCATCCAGCTTCATTAGCATAATGTCAGATTCGTCCCTATTTTAGCATGCATCAGCATTTCATTCCTTTTAATAGTCGGCTACTATTCCATTTGTATGGCTTTGCCACATTTTGTTTATCCATTCATCAGTGGATGGATATTTGGGTTGTTTCTACCTTTTGGCTGTTACAGATGCTGCTGCTCTGAACATTTGTGTATAAGTTTTTGTGTGGACGTATGTTTTCATGTGTCTTATGTATATGCCCAAGGGTAGAATTGCTGAGTCATATGACAACTGTATGTATAATCTTTTGATGAACTGCCAGACCATTTTCCAGAGTGGCCACACCATTTTTATTATATCCCTGCCAACAATGTGTGAGGGTTCCAATTTCTTCACATCTTCGTCAACACTTAATTTTATCTGCTAGACCATCCTTTAAGATACTGAATTCTGTGAACTTAATATGCCATGACACTTATTTTCCCTAAAGTAAAATCATAAAACCTTTAAATGATGCCATTTAGCCTTGTTTCTGATAGTTACCTAGTTTCCTGTTTATACTATCCATTTTATGATTTTATATATTTTTATCCTATTTTTGGTCATTTTAATTTTGAAACACTGAAGGCAGGAACATTTATTATTCTCTAATATGTCTAGTAATACTTTTTTTGATTGGCTGGTTCTCAAACACTTTTTTAAAAAAGATTTTATTTATTTATTCATGACAGACACAGAGAGAGAGAGGCAGAGACACAGGCAGAGGGAGAAGCAGGCTCCATGCTGGGAGCCTGATGTGGGACTCGATCCCGGGTCTCCAGGATCACGCCCCGGGCTGAAGGCAGCACCAAACTGCTGGGCCACCGGGGCTGCCCTCAAACACTTTATGAATATAAATATTCCTTAGCTTTGCAGAACAGCTGCTATCAAAAACAATTCATTTTCTTGACCCTTTGATTTCTGATTATAAGCCCCAGCTCAAGAAATAGGGTTTTACTAAAGCTGATTGACCTTTCTCACCGCTATTTTCTCTTCTAGAAGAATGGCTTCTTGTTGGCACCAAACAAGGACATCTTCTTCTCTATAGGATCCGAAAGGATGCTGGTAAGTGGCAGCTCTCCAGCATCAAGAAAGAGGTGACTTACTACTCATGCAAAAAATTTTGATAGTCAGCTAGTATACAGCTATGAAATCAGTGATTCCTGGACCATTAAAGATAACTGGGGTTGAGACAGTATGTTGGGAAAGTGGGGAGAAGCATGAGAAAAGTCTCTAGGGTTTTTTTTTTCAGACTCTGTTCCCCTACCCTGATCTCATCAGTGGGGTTGAATGTTCCTCCCCTCCTCACTTCTTGGAGACTGTCAGAAATAGGAAATATCACTAATGGGAATAAGGGTTTTTTTGTGAATGATGTGGTAGTAGGAAACAAAGTTAGGAACTATTGATTTAAAAACCTTTCTTAACTTGTGAGGGGTGGACTAGGAGAGAGGAGGTCTGGGTTTGAGCCCAGGTTTCTCCTTGGCCAAATGACTGAGTAGGTCCTTTCCAATGTCATTTTCCTCTTCTATAAACTGTCTCACAAAATTGTTGGGGTCAAATGCAAGGACTTTGAAAAGTAAAGCTCCAATCAAATGTGACTTTATCAGTGATAAATGTGGAATAATAGGGGCACCTGGGTGGCTCAGTCAGTTAAGCTTCCACCTTTAGCTTAGGTCATGAACTCAAGGTCCTGGGGTCTTGCCCTGGGTCGGGGTCCCTGCTCAGTGGAAAGCCTACTCCTCCTTCTCCACCTGCTCCTCCTCTTGCTCACTTCTTCTCTCAAATAAATAAATAACCTTAAATAAAATTTTTAAAATGTAGAATAATAACTAAAGTGTTTGAAATTTATTTTGCTAGGGTTTCCTCTTTGGGGAGAGAAAAAGCACCTCACTCTCTTTTCCTCATTTTATTTCTTTGTTCTCTTCATGGAAAATTGATGTGTTTGGATAATGTACGTTGGAGCTACAGAGTCTGTAGAAATCTGCTGTTAATACCAGAATGTGTTGAACCATATGAAATTGTCATTATTTGACTATATTAGAAAAAAAATTTCATAACTTTCAACTGTAGTAAATAGCTTAAGGTTAGAATGGAAATAGATACTTTGTTTTGGAACCTGGAGAAAGGGTAACATGGGAAAAAGGGGTGTTTTTCTAGGGTGTATGGGGGGGAATTTTCTTCTACCTATTTTAGGTTCATTGGGTGGGAACATATAAACTGGACAAAAGACAGATTAACAGGAGAAAAATGTATTAACATGTGTATTATACATACACATGGGAGCATTCAGTGATGGGTAGCTCAAAGGGGTGGTTGGAATTTGGGCTTATCTTAACAACAAATGAACAACAAATTTTTAGAGAAGTGATAAGACAAAGGAAAAGGACCCTGAGTTTCTAGGATGGCAAATTGTTAGAAGGCAGACACATGGGGGAACTAATGTAATAATGATGAGTAAGTAAAGTTTGTTATTAGATTGGTCTAGTGTCCTTTCTGGGCTAATGAAATCTAGAGCTATCTCCACTGATTAAATTCTGTCCTTGGTAGAGAGGGGAGGAGGGACACCTTTGTAAATGTATATTCTGTTTTTAGGCAAATTGAAGGGAAGGAGAGAGCCTTTTTTTATCTGCTTCTTCTCAGTTGCCTTCAGCTCAAACTGTTTTTTCATGGACATGTATTGACATTTGCACTGATGGTACAGAAGTGATAGTACTAGAACTGGTCCTTAGCATAAGTTCAGGATAGTGGTTAATGAGCTTATTGGTACATAACTGTTCTAGTAGTCGATGTGTTGTTCTCTATAGAGCACGCACTCACTGTGGTTTCTGGTATTTTAAGCCAAGTTTCACTTAAGAATGTTCTTTGTGAGGCAGTAAAAATTATTTTATTATATCTAATCTTTGACAACACATCTTTTTAATAATCTCTGATGTAGTAAGAAGTACTGTGTGCCTGGGTATGAAGCACAGTGGCTGGCTCGAGAAAAAGTACTTGTTTGAGTTACAAGCAGAACTGGCCACTTTTTTTTTGTGGGACATCATTTTTGCTTAAAATAATGACAGATTATGGTTTTTCAGACCATTTGGGTGTTTGGTACATGTTTTCTTAAAACGAACAAAGGAGTCTGTCATTTCAAAGAAAACAACTGGAAGTATATGCTGCTAAAAGTAAGGCTGGGGCTTTCCATAGAAAATTAGAATTGTGGAAAAATTATATCCACCTCTATGAGCTCGACAGCTTCTCGATACTTTTCTGATGACATTGGAGGTGATAACGAGTATGATTTTACATTTATATATGTCCTATAACAAAATGTGCCAACATCTGGAGAATCTGTATAACTCAGTGAACAGTATTTTCCAGTGCTTGAAGTTTCTAAATCATGCATGAGTAAAAGATCCATTTCAAAGATCTAAATCATGCATGAGTAAAAGATCCACTTAGTACTGTACTTAAAGTACAAGAGGTGTCTGGGTGGTTTAGTTAGTTAAGTGTCTGACTCTTGATTTCAGCTCAGATCTTGATCTCAGGGTCACGAGTTCAAGCCCCATATTGGGCTCCATGTTGGGCTCTATGCTGGGTGTGGAGCCTACTGAAAATTTTTAAAATAATAAATAAATAAAGTGTAAGACTAATTGACTTTAATTTGACAGAAAGTTTCATTAATAGGTTCAGATTCCACATTGCAAGAAACTCTATTTGTCAAGTTTTGGTATAGTATCAAAGATGATGTACAGTTATCTGAAAAAGCTTTAAAAATATTCCTCTGGGGATCCCTGGGTGGCGCAGCGGTTTGGCGCCTGCCTTTGGCCCAGGGCGTGATCCTGGAGACCCAGGATCGAATCCCACATCGGGCTCCCGGTGCATGGAGCCTGCTTCTCCCTCTGCCTATGTCTCTGCGCCTCTCTCTCTCTCTCTCTCTCTCTCTCTCTCTCTCTCTCTCTATCATAAATAAATAAAAATTTAAAAAATATTCCTCTGGAAAAAATAAAAATAAAAAAAATATTCCTCCGTATTCCAACTATATGTCCACATGAGGGCAGATTTTTGTCCTATCCTTCAATCAAAACTATCAAAATATTGAGTGCAGAAGCAGATGTGAGAGTTCATCATGTTTGCTTCTGGACTGTCTCTCACTGGCTGCTACCTGCTTGACCTGTCAGGTCCCTCAAGTATGAAATTGGAATAATTATATGTACTTCTTGGTGGTAGTTGTAAGGTTATAGAAAATATGTGTAAATTTTTAAACCCAGAACCTAGCACCTAGTTATGACATAGTTTGTGATAGCTGCTGTAATTATTATGATAATTATTCTCTTTTGACTCTTTGGTAACCTTTGAGACAGAATGTTTTTGTCATCCCCACAAGGCTGGCATCACTATTTTTATGGTATGTAATTTCTTCCCTTTTTGTAGCAGTGTTAACAGGTGTAGCATCTCCTGAAAGCGGCAGTAAGTGTAGATGCATTAAATTGCTTTAGTGTTGAGTGTTTGCTCTGTCCCCATGATGCAGGACATATGGTAGCTGCTGGGATTTAGCTGGTCTAGATCTAAGGATGCTTCGGGCTGGGTTTCATTGCTTGGGCTCTTTTATTTGACTGTAACTTTTTACAAACACTTAGCCAAAGTACTATTTTGTAGGATGAGACCTTCAGACTCACAGGTACCTTGCAGCTTCAGTATTCACTGTGGTGTGATTTTTTTCTGCTAGGTGTATGAAACACCTTGTTCTAAACTTGGAGTTGAAAGCAACTTCCTGCACTCAGTAAAGACAGCTATCCAGTGTAGGTCTCTGGCTTCCAGTCTTTCAGGAATTTTTAGATTCATGTAGGAGAGCAGTGTAGAGCAGCATTTTTTGTTGTGGTTATTTTTACACATATCCTTTTGTTTGAAACTGTGCATGTTTGTTTCTTTTCTATAGGTTGCAACAGGTTTGAAGTGACACTAGAGAAATCCAATAAAAACTTCTCCAAAAAGATTCAGCAGGTAGGCAGTGATGGTCGCTACAAGAATATTTGACTTCTGTGAGACCCTATCAAAACTAGAACTTCAATGACATTATTTATTAATTCTGAATTTTCTGCTGTTCTCCCATTTATGCAGGGATCTTAGTCCATCCATCATGTGCCTGAGATCCCCTAGAATGAGCAGAAATTGAGATTGCACATACATAAAAGTCAGATCCCTACCATTGGCATAGACTCTTTAGTCCCTTTTTTTAGTACTGTACTTAAATGAACATTTGTTAAGCCTTGTCAGAAATGTTAATTGAGTCTAATGATTTGTTCTTTTCTAGATCCATGTGGTTTCCCAGTTTAAGATTCTGGTCAGCTTGTTAGGTAAGAAAACGGGTTGCAGTTGTATTTCTTCTGGTGAAAAATAAAAGCTATGACCTGATAACTCTTTCATGGTTAAATTGATAGACCTTGAAACTTGTTCTAAACCAGACACAGCATGGTACACGAGTATTAAGGGCAACAGCATCCCTCATAAATTTGAGCTCTGTTCTCCAAGGAATGTAATTCATTCATTCAGTCATTGAGCAGATATTTACTGACTCCTCCAGGCATTAGGGATACCAAGTTGAATGAGGACTTCTGTCTTTGAGATTGGTGTTCTGATTGTGAAGACTGAAAT
The DNA here is from genome assembly GCF_905146905.1 of Nyctereutes procyonoides. Classification (NCBI taxonomy): domain Eukaryota; kingdom Metazoa; phylum Chordata; class Mammalia; order Carnivora; family Canidae; genus Nyctereutes; species Nyctereutes procyonoides. The sequence continues at coordinate 8,785,065 of NW_026575031.1, read as the reverse complement.
GACAGAAAGTAATCATGATACAGTGTGATAAGTTACAATGGCAATTTATAAAAAATGTGTGGATCTTAGTAATGGGAGGGACAACATTATCTAGGGATTATGACAGGAAGGGAAAGGAAGGCAGAGCATTTTAGGCAGAGGTCCTGGGATCTGGCCAGACTTAGGATGTCTGGTAGAGAGTGGCAGAGTGGCAACAGATAGGGGAGAGAAAGATCAAGGCCAGACTATTCAGGCCCTGTTTGAAAAGCCAGTGAAGGTAGCCAGTGAGGCCTTTTCTTAACAGAAGACTAGAAACTTGCCTCTTGCTTTGTACTGGTCAGCCCAGAGCCCAAATGGTAGAATCATTTTAAACTGAGTTTCGAGGAGGAAAGAAAAACTCTTAAAGTAACTAAATCTTCATGAGTAAAACTAGATAGGAGACCTGAGTGAAATTATTTTGCTTGCTTTGCTAAAAAATAAATCCTTGCCATGGGATTGTACCAAATCCACAGAGGATTTCCTTTCTTTTACTGATGCTTGTTAATAGAAGGAGCTTTGAAAGCCAGTTCTTATACAAATATTGCATCATAAATTTCCAGACTTGAGAAAGACAGAGTGTAAGAGTGCTTGGGTTGTGAAAGAGCTCTTCTACATAAACCAGTCCAAATGTAAAGGAACAGAAGTGACCTCTTAAACATTTGGTAATGTGATTCTGAGAACAGACCAGAATAAATCATTGTTAATGAAACTGCAGATACATCTTCAACCAACATTTGCCCTTTGGTTCTTCTGATTGTTGGTTATTTTTTTGTGTGTAGAGAATTGTGCTAATTTATACTGTTGTTGTACCTCCTTCCAAACAGAAAATAACATTTATGTCCATGACCTATTGACCTTTCAACAAATCACCACAGTTTCAAAGGCAAAGGGAGCATCACTATTCACATGTGACCTCCAAGTAAGTATAGGCAAGGTGAAGTTAGACTTCATGTTTTAATAAATATGGTCTTTCTTATATTATTCCTACCATTAGATGGGAAGAATAACATTGATATCCAAACCCAGCAGAGACTCCAAAGAAAGTGTTTGATTTTGGATTGTATTAGAGAAATGTCTCCCTTTGTATGTGGTCTGAAGGGGAAAGATTTGCGTTCCTTGTGTGTGTACTAATTAGAGAACCAGACATCTGTATGGCGAGAGGCAACTAACACACAGTAAAAGCCCTTGCCATGGACAAATCATCAGTTGGAAAAACCAGGCTTAACCAGTATCACAAACATAGCTGTAGGACATTAAGTTGACCTTGTTCTGAACATATTATTGTATTCTTTGTCTATTGGGTGTTTTTTGTTTTTTGGGAAAGACATTTCTCATTTTTGCCAATTCATCATCCTTACATTATTCAAAATCTGCCTTACCCTTCTACTCAGCTTTGATCACTTTTTAGCATCCGTGATCTACATTGATGCTGCACTGTTTTATGCTTAGACATTTTTCTCCTCTCTCCTTAAGGGATTGAAAGTGAGCACTGACACATGCTGATCCCTGACCAGCATGTATTGACAGCCATGAGTGAGAAACATTTAAGAACAAAAGGAGTAAGCAGTCACATAAGTGAAGGCCTGCCCTGGGATTTTCCTGTGTGAATTATGAATGTCCAGGAGATTTATAGGGGTTGGGGCTTTGACTAGCAGCCCTTGGGGAGGAAGTGCTCTTCCGTACATCTTAGAAAACTGGCATTCTTCCACTCAGTTTGTGTGGCAGTGTGATTTTGTATTACAGGGGATTTTCAGATTAGTAGTCATTTCAAGGTAGAAAATCTCTAATTAATTTAGCTGTCACTCAGTTATGGAGTCATTGTATATACATCTCATTTTCTCTGGGTATCTCTTCCTAGCACACAGAGACTGGTGAGGAGGTATTGCGGATGTGTGTGGCCGTGAAAAAGAAGCTGCAGCTCTATTTCTGGAAGGATAGGGAATTTCATGAATTGCAGGTAAAGTCCATGTTACCTGGTCCATGTTGACTCCCACCTTGAAAGACTTCCTGTTCAGTAATACTGAAGGTCAGGACCTCTGACCTGGAGCTCTCTCCAGATGAAGGCTCTGCCACGGGTACATGAGAGCCTATTCATGGCCACTCATCAGAGTTTCCTAGTCTTCGGAGGCAGGGGAGATACAGTTCTGTAACGTTAAATGGATTGGTTTATTTCAAAGTGGATATCTAATACAATCCAGTTCATGGGTGGCTTAAATTTTTGATAGGTGGTTCCCTACCTGTATGCTTGTAGGCTTGTTTTTAGATAGGGGTGAGGGTGATTTTGCAGCATGGGGGTAGAATGACAGGAAAATCATGTTGTTGTTGTTGTTTTCCTGTTAACATCTTTCCATTTGAACTCTTGCTCTCTTTCTTCAGGGGGACTTTAGTGTACCAGATGTGCCCAAGTCTATGGCATGGTGTGAAAACTCTATCTGTGTGGGTTTCAAGAGAGACTACTACCTAATAAGGGTAAAACTTACTATTTTGCATATATCATAGGTTTACCTCGGGATGATGGTCACATGATCATCTGAATTACAGGTCAAGAGTGCCTTAAGTAGCGTTTTGGCATAACAGGGTTTGTGTTTGTATGTTTGGTTATTTTTTATGCTTCTCAGAATCTCTACAAATAGATGTCTGATGCCCAGCAGCATCAACTCTCAATTCTCTACATAACTAATTATCCATATCATGTATCTAATTATTGGAACAGATAGTTAGGGCTGCCATCTTAAGGCTTCAGTGCTCAGGAATTATAAACTAATTTTCGTATTAACTTAAGTATTTTTAAGACTGAGTTTTCTGTATGCCAAAAGCTTTTACTATATTTATTTTAAAAGTTATTTTTATTTTTTTTTAATTTCAAAAGCCACATGTGTTAATATTAAAAAATAAGGAAATAAAGACAAGCAAAATAAAGGAAATACAAGTCACCCATAATCCCTTCACTCAGAAATAATCCCTAAAAATAGCATGTTAAACATTATTTTATGACCTTTTTTTTCTTGTTGGTTTTCCTCCAGTATGCATACTGTATGTAGAAAAGGTTAATATACCATTCATTTCATAGAATAACCCAAATTTCTTAGCTTTATATCACTCCCATATTCCAGGCTTGGCAATTCTCTTAGAAGCCTTTCTCTCCATCTCCATTTCTCCCCACTCCCTACTCCCTACCTTGTTAGCTCTTCTTTATTTATCTAGTTAATATATTTGTTCCATTTTTACGTTATTGGGATGTCTTGATTTTATCAGCATGAGAGTTGCAAACTCGTAAAAGAGTCACTGCTCTCCAGCTGACTGATGAGCCGAATAGCAGCTAGACCTGTAGGTGCTGAAAGAAGTCTGTGAGGGATGCGGATACAGAGCCAGAAGCTGCAGTAGGCTCTCATTCCTCTGACTACCTTGAATGCTGCCACCATCTTCATGAGGGTACAGTGTTTTGAGGGTGGGAAATCTTGGTTTAGGCCCAAGCTATTAAAAAATTACTTATTTATATCATACAATACAATTCTTTTTTTTGCTATACAGTTCTAACATTGCTTAGAGTCATCTAACCACCACCTACATCAAGATTCAGAGTAGTTCCATCACCTAAAAAATGCCTTCATGCTCCCCTTTTTTTTTTTTTTAAACTCTTTTTTTTTTTTAAATTTTTATTTATTTATGATAGCACAGAGAGAGAGAGAGAGGCAGAGACACAGGCAGAGGGAGAAGCAGGCTCCATGCACCGGGAGCCCGACGTGGGATTCGATCCCGGGTCTCCAGGATCGCGCCCTGGGCCAAAGGCAGGCGCCAAACCGCTGCGCCACCCAGGGATCCCCATGCTCCCCTTTGAAGTCAACCTCTCTTCCTGTGCCCCAACCTCTAGTAATCACTGATCTGTTCTTCATCTCTTATAGTTTTGCCTTTTCCAGAATATCATATAAATGGAATCCTACAGTATGTAGCCTTTTGAATATGGCTTCTTTCACATGGCATAATTTGACATCCATCTGTATTGTTGTGCAAGTCATTATATTCTTTATGGCTAAGTAGTACATGGTATGAATGTACTACGGTTTGTTTATCCGTTCATCAGTTGAAGGACAAAGTTTTTTCCTCTTTTTAGTCATTATGAGTAAAGCTGCTATCAACATTTTCATACAGATTTTTACATAAACATAAGTTTTCATTTCTCTTGAGCAAGTGCCTAAGGAATGGGATTACTAGGTTGTATGGTAAGTATATACTTAACTTCATAAGAAGCCGACAAACAAAGTGGCCATACCATTTTGTATTCTCACCAGCAGTGAGTGAGAGTCGCAGTCACTCTGTACCCTCACCAGCACTTGACATTGTTAGTTGCCAGGCTAGTTGCTTGTCTCCTGTGTTAAAGAAAAGGAAGCCTGGCTCTATGTTGTGATGACAAAACACAGTATAGTATTTCCTTAGGAATATTATTGGCTTCTGTAGATTTGGGGTTTTGTTTGGATTTTTCAGGCCATGTTCATGTTCAGGCCCCTGGTGAGAGAACATCGATTGACTCACTTTATGTCTTCCTATAGGTGGATGGAAAAGGGTCCATCAAAGAGCTCTTTCCAACAGGAAAACAACTGGAGCCGTTAGTTGCACCTCTGGCAGATGGAAAAGTGGCTGTGGGTCAGGATGATCTCACCGTGGTGCTCAATGAGGAGGGGATCTGCACACAGAAATGTGCCTTGAATTGGACAGACATCCCAGTGGCCATGGGTGAGACCACCATAGCGGCTGTTTCCCACTTTGGCCTGGGGTTGTGTGCCATCCTCAACAGAATGGAATCCCATTCATAGTGTTAGCAGACTGTGGTTTACAGTGTCATTTACTCTGTTCCCCTTCTTATAAGTAGATGAGTGTTTAAGATCATTAAAAATGGGATATTCTGTTTTTTTTAGGAAGCTGGGTTGTGTCCCAGGGAGGGAAAAATATAAACAGAGTTACATGTTTTAGGAAGTCTACTGCCATATATTTTTACTTCTTGCTCCTTTTTTATTTTGCCTCTTTGTAATGGTTTTACTTATATTATTATATTTATATTTATATGTCCTTTGCCAGATAGACCACATTTGGAAATTATTTATTTATTCCTGTAATACATGTAACCCAGTATTGAGGTGCTTTTGATGTAATGTTTATTGCTTCTGTTGTCCTGTAGCTTGGAGGTGCAGATTGCATCTAAAGGCAGTCTCTGGCCTACCCGTTGGGTGTTTCTGTTCCTACCCCTGCCTCAGGCTCTCAGCAGTGGTACTGCTGAAAGGATGTGTGACCACTCTTGTAGCAATTTATTTTCAGTCAAAAGAGTGAGCATATTAAAAATTGTTACTGCTGTGGAGTGGAGCATGCAGTCATGCCATCTTTAAGGACTCTAGCTGGGGAGGTAAGGATTACATCTTGGATAAAGAGATAAGGCAAGGCACTGCTTTATCAGTTGTTCAGAGATGGGTTGAGATTCACTCGTTCAGAGAGTTCAGCTTGCCAATAAGAAGTTTCATTACATATGTAAGATTGGACTAGACTGGGCAGGGAGTTTATGATCTGGCTTGAAGAAAAGTCCCTGTCATTTTAGGCAGAAAAATAGTCTGAAAGGTGATTGGAAATGCTAATTTGTGAAGGAGCATTATAGAGATTGACCTGGGTAGAGCAGGTGGTCTGAATTACAGAGAAATGAGGATAGGCCGGTTGTTAGAGGCTGTAAAGGCCTGAGAGGCCAGTAGATTCTAACTGGGAGAGTGTTTTGGTAAAACCATCATATTCCAGGGTAATTATTGTGGTGATGGCTAGAGATGAACAGATCAGAAGGAAGATAAATAAAAAAGATGATATAAGGCCCAAGATTATGTTTATTAACAAGTTTGAAAGGCTAAGAGCTTCATGGGAAGCTTCATGGTGTTCTGGGGGACCCTTGTGTTCCCTTCAGAAGAGGAGTTGTGCGAGAAGTGATGAGATATATGTAATATGCTTGAAGTATGCTTCTGTTTCCCTAGTGTTAGAGTTCCTGTTTTATAAGCTTTGTTAGCACCCAGTGCCTTTGGCAGTGTTTCTTTAAAATATCTCTGTGCCTTAACACACTGAGGGAAGGAGAGGGCAGGGCGTTCTCTCTAGGCAGGTTAGGAGAACCACCGTCTGACAGGATGAAGACTAAACTTCCTCAACGGTGTGCATTTTAAACTTCCTTTATACTCTGCTCCCAACTTGACCACCTCACTTAAGCTACAGTCATCTTGGACGCCCCTGCACCGAGCCATCATCACCCATGCTCTTGCCTCTTCCTTTCTTCTCTGCCCAGCACTGTCCTACTCATATGACAAGGCCCTGTTCAGTGGCACTTCCTCTCTGAAGTCTTCCTGACACGCAGGCAGAATGAGTCACTTCCCTCTTGGTGCTTCCACAGCCCTTCAGGTTTCTCTGTCATGATACCCACACTGTCCCACTGGATGCAAGGAGTCGTCTGTCTCCTCTGCTCACGTAGGAGCTCTGTGAGCTCTGGACTCATGTCTTGATCCACTTGGAGTAGGGCCTGAAACCTAGCCATTTAGGAAATGCTTGCTGAATAGATGAATCACTGTCATTATCTTCCATTTATTAGATGTCTGCTATTTACCACCCACTCTGCCAAGTTTTGAAGATACAAAGAGATCCAGACCATCTCTGTTGTCAAAGAGTGGGGGAGATGGGACAATGATACGATATGACAATCAAAAGCCTTTCTATTAAAGATTACTTTTTAAAATTAAATTAGACCTTTAATATTAAAGTGGGTCAGATTAAAGGAGAGAGAAATTTTACATATTTATACAAATTAACATTAAAGGGAATTATACTAGCTTTAAAAATGAGGCCAGCATAAAAAGTAAAGTAAAAAAATCAATACAAAACATTTTTAAATTTTTTTGTAAGATGAAAAATACCAACATTAATAACAGCAATAGCATTCAAAGTGATGGGACTCTTACTTAGGCCAGTTCCCTTCCAGCTTTAATTTTTTTTTACTGTATTTAGAGTATAAATTGCAAATATAATACGAAAAACTTTTTGTCAGAAAATGAATGAGAGGGACGCCTGGGTGGCTCAGTGGTTGAGCGTCTGCCTTTGGCTCAGGACATGATCCTGGGGGCCGTGATCAAGTCCCACATCAAGCTCCTTGCAGGGAGCTTGCTTGTACCTCTGTGTCTCTGCCTCTTTTTCTATGTGTCTCTCATGGATAAATAAATAAAATCTTTAAAAAGAAAGAAAGAAAGAAAGGAAATAAATGAGAAAACTAAATCCATAGCAAGTTAGCCACACTAAGAAACTATGAATATATTCTCTGAAGTTAAATTTCTGTATGATAATTATGCCATCTAGTGGTTCATTTTTTACTGATTTTTTTTTTTGCATTTAAAAATTTTTCAATTTTAATTTTGGTAAAAAAACAAACCATAAAATCTATCATCTTTACCATTTTTAAGGGTACAGTTCATTAGTTACATATGTTCACGTTGTCATGCAGCAGATTTTCAGAACTTTCATCTTGCAACAATAAAACTCCATATCTATTAACAACCCTCTTCTTCCTCCTGTAGCCCTTGGTGACCACCATTCTACTTTCTGTTTCTGTGATTGAGACTCCAGAGACCTCATATAAGTGGTAGAGAACTGCCACGCTGAGAATGCCAGCCAGCTGCTTTCTCTGTGAACCATTAAGCTCAGGTGGAGTTTTGCATCTTTTCCCTGTGAAAATTTCCAGCAGAAATAACCGTGGCCAGAAATGTGGAACTCTTTCTTTAGCCTCATTTTAGGGAAAAAAGAAGTTGCCTTCCTCTTGCCCTTCTAAGAAAATGAAAGAAGAGGTCACATAATCTTCTTCTCCCCTGATGTATTGGTAAGGGCAGCTGCAGCTGGCCTTAATCTCTCTATGATGAGAAAGGGAGCAGAAGCTTTCAGCTCTTTGGAGGAGATGGTAGGAGTGGGATGAGGTCATTCTCACCAAAGCTGGATGCATCCTTCTTGTGCACGAGATTTCTCTTAGTGTCACTTGGACAAAACAATTTTTTTCCTTTGGATATCACAGCATAGGATCCTGGCTTGTTATTTGAGTAGTAGACTATCTGGAGATCCCATTTGAATGCAGCTTAGAAATGGGAAGCTGAAGCAGTCCATAAACCTTAGACCAGATCTACAACTCAAAGTGCTCTTTCTTGTGCAGAGCACCAGCCTCCCTACATCATTGCAGTTTTGCCTCGATATGTGGAGATCCGAACATTTGAGCCAAGGCTTCTGGTCCAGAGCATTGAATTGCAAAGGCCCCGCTTCATTACCTCTGGAGGGTAAGGAATTTGTTTACTGTAGCTGCCATATTATTGCAAAGCTTTAAAATCACCTAAGTCATCATAAAGCCTGTGCTCTTTTGCTAATATTCTTATTCCTGCCTCCAGATCAAACATAATCTATGTGGCTAGCAATCATTTTGTTTGGAGACTCATTCCTGTCCCCATGGCAACCCAAATCCAACAGCTTCTCCAGGACAAGCAGTTTGAATTGGCTCTACAGCTCGCAGTAAGTGTTATTTCTGAGATTTGGCTGTGAGTCTACCTCTTCATTGTTCCCCACAGTAGGTGATTTTGATTTAGTTTGGACTGGTAGAATAAGCACAGAGCTGAATATCAGAGGACCTGGATTCAGGATTTGACTCTGCCATTAAATATCCATTTAACTCTAAGTAATTTCGCTTTTTCAGATTGCTTATCTGTCAAATGTAGAATGAATGCCAATTATAATAATAGGACCTGTTAGAATTTATAAAACAATAAAATAATTTAATAGATATGTTACAGCCTTGAAAAATTAAAGAAGATGCAAGCATTAAAATAACAATCAGAAAGTAAAACTATGGTCTGGTTGAATGTAACAACTAGAGGGCTTTTCAAAATCTCTTTCAACAGTAGATCCCTGTCTTTGGATAAGCAGGCCTTCTTCAGGTATTCTGTAATCACCTCAAGTTGCTGCATTCAGTAGGGCTGCTCTCTTATATTTTGGCTGTCACTGTCCTTGAATGTTTGCATGGGATATGCACAGCCTCATAGCGCCCATGCTTTTGTGTTGGTGATTCTCTCATTGCCAGCACACTTCTTGGAGACTGACTTCTGAGACTTGTCTTACTCTTTTAAATATCCTCAGTGGTGATTATTGTCTGTAGAGAGTGGATTTGTTTTGAGGAAACAACCAAAGGTCATTCTGATCCTAGACATTAAACTGGGCAGTCCTAATTTAGTAAAAGAGAAGATTTTTTTTTGAAGATAATATTAAAAAGCATTGTTTTTAGAGTATATTATAAATTATTTCTGAAAGGAAAACAGTGGTCACAAATTTTGGAATTTGTGTTTATAGTCACATGTGGTAGATACTTTTGAAGGGCAACATTTATCTTGTATGTATACATTTTCTTTTTTTGTTTTTTTTTTTAAAGATTTTTTTATTAATTTATTCATGAGAGACCAGAGATGGGGAGAGAGAGAGGGGGAGGGATGGAGGCAGAGACACAGGCAGAGGGAGAAGCAGGCTCCATGCAGGGAGCCCGACATGGGACCTGATCCTGGGTCTCCAGGATCACAACCTGGGCCGAAGGTGGCGCTAAACCACTGAGCCACCCAGGCTGCCTGGATGTATACATTTTGTTTTCTTCTGTTGTTGTTGTTTGTTTTTTTGTTTTTTTGTTTTTTTTATAATAAATTTATTTTTTATTGGTGTTCAATTTGCCAACATACAGAATAACACCCAGTGCTCATCCCGTCAAGTGCCCCCCTCAGTGCCCGTCACCCATTCACCCCCACCGCCCTCCCCTTCCACCACCCCTAGTTCGTTTCCCAGAGTTAGGAGTCTTCATGTTCTGTCTCCTTTCTGATATTTCCTACCCATTTCTTCTCCCTTCCCTTCTATTCCCTTTCACTATTATTTATATTCCCCAAATGAATGGGACCATATAATGTTTGTCCTTCTCCGATTAACTTATTTCACTCAGCATAATACCCTCCAGTTCTATCCACGTTGAAGCAAATGGCGGGTATTTGTCATTTCTAATGGCTGAGTGACATTCCATTGTAGGATGTATACATTTTGGATCCAGTCTTAACAGTTAGACATATTTAATATGCCATAAAGATAGTTTCTGTCTTGAGACATTTCATTTCAGTATCTTACTAATTTATTTTATTTTTGCCACTCATTCATTGCCCTAAATTACTTTATTTTCATTTTAAAAATAATAAATATCAGGGTGCTTGGGTGGCTAGTTGGTTAAGCATCTGCCTTCAGCTCAGGTCATGATCCCAGGGTCCGGGGATCACCCCACGTTGGGCTCTTGCTCAACAGGGTGTCTGGTTCTGTGTCTTCCTCTGCTCCTCCCCCTCAGCTCATGCTATCTCTCACTTTCTCTCTCAAATAAACAAAATCTTTAAAAAGATAATAATAAATACCCAGTAACCCACCATCCTACCCAAGAAAAACAATTTATATAATCTATATGTTCCTCCCCATCTCATCCTTCTGCTTCCCCTCCAGACACAGCCATTTTCCTAAATTTGTGTTTATCATGCTCTTTAAGAATGTGTTTCTTGCTGAAAAATCTCAAAACAACAACCTAACCATACACCTAAAGGAGCTAGAAAAAGACAAACAAAACTCCACACTAGCAGAAGGAAGGAAATAAAGATTAGAGCAGAATTGAATGGAATAGAACCAAGAAAAAAAAAAGTAGAACAAATCAATGAAACCAGGAGCTGATTTTTTGAAAAGATCAACAAAATTGATAAACTGCCAGACTCATCAAAAAAGAGAAGACTCAAACAAAATTAGAAATGAAAGAGGAGAAATAACAATTGACACAACTGAAATACGAAGAGGATTATAAGAGAATAATATGAAAAATTATATACTAACAAATTGGACAACCTAGAATATGTAAATAAATTCCTAGGAACTATAGCCTCCCAAAACTGAATCAAGAAGAAATAGAAAATTTTAACAGACTGATTACCACCAATGAAATTGAATCAGTAATCAAAAAACTTCCAGAAAACAAAAGTCCAGGACCAGATGGCTTCACAGATATATTCTACCAAACATTTCAAGAAGTTAATATTATTCTCCTCAAACTATTCCAAAAAATAGAAGAGGAAGGAAAGCTTCTCAATTCCTTCTATGAGGCCAGCATTACTCTGATATTAAAAACCAGATAATGATGTTACCGAAAAAAAAAAAAAGAGAGAGAGAGAACTACAATATCCCTGGGTCAATACCCCTGATGAACATAGATGCAAAAATCCTCAATGAAATACTACCTCACTGAATCCAACAGTACATTAAAAAAAAAAAAAAATCATTCACCACAATCCCGTGGAATTTCTTCCTGGGTTGTAAGGGTCGGATTTCTCCCTGAGTTGCAAATCTTCCTGATTTGCAAATAAGTCAGTGTGATACATCAATATGAGATAGGATAAGAACCATAATGATTTCAATAGACACAGAAAAAACGTTTGACAAAGTACAATATCCAATCATGATAAAAAAAAAAAAAGTCGGTTTAGAGGGAATATACCTCAACATAATAAAGGCCATGTATGAAAAACCCATAGCTAATATCATCCTAAGTGGGGAAAGCTGAGAACCTTTCCCCAAAGGTCAGGAATAAGAAAAAGTTGTCCACTCTTTTATTCAGTGTAGTACTGGATGTCCTAGCCAAAGCAGTCAGACGCAAAAAGAAATAAAAGGCATCCAAATCAATAAGGAAGAAGTAAAACTATCACTATTTGTGGATGGCATGATGCTGTATATAGAGAACCCAAAAGACTCCACCAAAAAACTAGAAGTAATAAATGAATTCAGTAAAGTTGCAGGATACAAAATCAATCTACAGAAATCTGTTGCATTACTCTACACTAGCAATGAAATAGCAGAAAGAGAAATTAAGAAAACAATCCCATTTACAATTGCACCGAAAAGGATAAAATACCCAGGAATAAACTTACCCAGGAGGTGAAAGACCCGTACTCTGAAAACATTGATGAAAATGTTTAATGACACAAATGGAAAAATATTCCATGCTCATGAATGGAAGAATTAATATTGTTAAAATGTCTATACTACCAGAAGTAATCTGTAGATTCAATGCAATCCTTATCAAAACCCAACAGTACTAAAATTTGTATGTAACCCACAAAAGACCCCAAATAGTGAAAACACTCTTGAGGAAACAAAAAAACAAAGCTGGAGGAGAGGTATCACAATGCCTGATTTCAAAATACACTGCAAAGCTGTAGTAATCAAAACAATATGATACACAAAAATGGACACATAGATCAATGAAACTGAATAGAGAGCCTAGAAATAAACCATGATCATATGACCAATTACTTTGCGACAAAGTAGGCAAAAATATACAATGGGTAAAAAACAGTCTCTTCAACAAAAGGTGTTGGGAAAACAGGACAGCAACATGCTGAATGAAACTGGATCGCTTTCTTACACCATACACAAAAATAAAGTAGACTGAAGACCTAAATGTGAAATTTTTTTTTTTTTTAAGATTTTATTTATTTATTCATAGAGACACACAGAGAGAGGCAGAGACACAGGCAGAGGGAGAAGCAGGCTCCATGCAGGGAGCCTGATGTAGGACTCAATCCCTGACCCTTGGATCATGACCTGAGTCAAAGGCAGAGGCTCAACCACTGAGCCACCCAGGCGTCCCCTAAATGTGAAATCTGAAACCATAAAAATCATGGAACAAAGGCATTAAATTCTCCGATATGGGCCATGGCAATATTTTTCTAGATGTGTACCTTCAGACAAGGGAAACAAAAGGAAAAATAAATTATTGGGACTACATCCAAATAAAAACCTGTGCAGCAAAGGAAGCCATCAACAAAACTAACAGACAACCTACAGAATGGGAGAATTAATTTATTGAATATGAATGACATTCAGTAAAGGATTAGTATCCAAAATAAAGAATTTCTACAACTCAGCACCCAAAAAACAAATAATCCAACTATAAAATGGGCAGAAAACATGAATAGAGATTTCTCCAAAGAGGACGTACAGATTGCCAAGAGACACATAAAAAATGTTCAATAGGGGATCCCTGGGTGGTGCAGCGGTTTGGCGCCTGCCTTTGGCCCAGGGCGCGATCCTGGAGACCCGGGATCGAATCCCACGTCGGGCTCCTGGTGCATGGAGCCTGCTTCTCCCTCTGCCTATGTCTCTGCCTCTCTCTCTCTCTCTCTCTCTCTCTCTCTCTCTCTATCATAAATAAATTTAAAAAATTAAAAAAAAAGATTAAAAAAATGCTCAATATCACTCATCATCAGGGAAATGCAAATCAAAACCACAATGAAATATTACCTCACACCTGTCAGAATCACTAAAATAAAAAACATAAGGAACAACAAGTGTTGGTGAGGATGTGAAGAAAAAGGAACCATCGTGAACTGTTGGTCGGAATGCAAATTGGTGCAGTTACTGTGGAAAACTATGGAGGTTCTTTAAAAAATTAAAAACAGGGCAGCCCGGGTTGCTCAGCGGTTTAGCACCGCCTTCAGCCAGGGCCTGATCCTGGAGACTCAGGATCGAGTCCCACATTGGGCTCCCTGCATGGAGCCTGCTTCTTCCTCTGCCTGTGTCTCTGCCTCTCTTTCTCTCTGTGCCTCTCATGAATAAATAAATAAAATATTAAAAAAAATTAAAAACAGAACTACCATATGATCCAGTAATTCCACTACTAGGCATGTTTACCCAGAGAATACAAAAACACTAATTCAAAAGGTTATATGCACCCCTATGGTTATTGCAGCATTATTTATAATAGCCAAGATAGGGAAGGAATATGTCTACTGATAGATGAATGGATAAAGAAGGAGTAGTGTATATATACAGTGGAATATATATTCAGCCAAAAAAGAATGAAATCCTGCCATTTACAATGACATGAATGGAACTAGAAGATATAAAGCTAAGTGAAATCAGTCAGAGAAAGACAAATACATATAATTTCACTCGTGGAACTGAAACAAAAGGACAAAAGAGACAAACCAAAAAAAAATAGACCTCTTAACTGTAGAGAACAAACTGATGGTTACCAGAGGGGAGGTGAGTAGGGGCATGTGGGGAAGAGGTGATGAGGACTAAGGAGTGCACATGTTGTGATGAGCATAGAGTGTTGTATGGAAGAATTAAATCGCTACATTGTACACCTGAAACTAATATCACACTATGTTAATTATACTGGAGTTAATAAATTTTAAAAGTTGATTTCTTGCTAGTCATTACATATATATGTGTGTTTGAATATGTTACTTCGTTTTTGAAGATTAAAGGGTATCATGCAGCACATAGCTTTTTTAATATCTATTTTCTTCACAGGAAGGCCTTGGGTCTTTACAGGGATCTTCCTGCTGCAGGTTGTGTGTTTAATCTTCAGTAGAATAGGTGCAAGTGGGTTTCCATTTTTCCTTCTCTTTTCTAGACTTGTACTTACTAGATGTTCCACGCTATGATGAAAGAAGGTTGGTTGATAACATCTCAGCTCTTGAGGAACCTATCTGGGATAAATAAACCAAAAAACATACATGAAACTTTGAGAGGGCGAGTACATATTAAACTCCGCCATTGACCAAATGTGGAGCAAAATTTTAGCCAGGGTATAGTTCCCTATGATCTGGACAAGGCATCCCACAGGTGGACCGCTGAATAAGTGATATCAGGATCAGGTGGGAAAACAGGGAGCATTAAGAGCCTGAGGAAGTTGAAGAAGTGAAAATGTGTGGAAATGATTGGAACCCATCCTGACTGGAGCGGAGAGTGATGCTTGAGTGTCTGGGAATAAGCTAGAGAAGGAGGCTGTGCCAGGTTCTGAAAGCACCAAGAGGGCTTTAGACTGGGTGTGGCCATGTGGTGATGGTGGTCTGGACTAGAGTGACAGCTACAGAACAGAAGAAAATAAGGGAAAAAATGCAAAGACATTTTGAAGGAAGAAATTAAATGTAGTAAAGATTGGTTAAAAAGAATGTAAGAGGGATCCCTGGGTGGCGCAGCGGTTTGGCGCCTGCCTTTGGCCCGGGGCGCGATTCTGGAGACCCGGGATCGAATCCCATATCGGGCTCCCGGTGCATGGAGCCTGCTTCTCCCTCTGCTTGTGTCTCTGCCTCTCTCTCTCTCTGTGACTATCATAAATAAATTAAAAAAAAGAATTTAAAAAAAAAAAAAAAAAAAAAAAGAATGTAAGAGGACCAAAAGGTTATAAGGAAGAAAGAAAGATAATAAATAGCCATGTTAAGTTAGCTCTTACTGCAAACAGGACTGTTCATAGCTGTGTCAGCTACATTAAATGCCCTTCATTCCTTGAGCATGCCATGTTCCTTCTGTCACATTAGGGCATCACACATGTGCTGTCCTCTTCCCTTCTATCAGCTGACTGGCCTCCTCTGGCCAACCCCAGCTTGGCCCTGTGTCTCAGGTCACATTCCTCCTGGCTTCCTTCTCAGGCCCACCACTCAGACTAGATTGGGTACCCCTCCCATGTGCTTCTGACCTCACGCTGGTTTTGTTTTAGTTTTGATTTTTTTGTGTGTGTTTTAAACTAAACTCTAGACTTTATTCAGTTTTCACCAGTTTTCCCGTTAATGCCCTTTCTCTGTTCCAGTTTCAGATCTAGAAATTACAGTTGTATTTAGTTGTTGTGTTTCCTTAGTGTCCTTTAATCTGTAACAGTTTCTTAACTTTCCTTGTTTTTCAAGACCTTGACAGTTTTTAGTAGTACTGCTCAGGTATTTTGTAGAAACTCTGTTGCCTTGTAATTGCATAGTTTCTTCTTAGTCTTGTGGTTAGAATGTTAGAACAGTCCATGAGGGCACATGCCATGTGGCTTGTCTTGTACACTTTGGCATGTGGACCTCCCAGGATGTTGTGTGATACTTAGTATATACTGAATAAATATTTGTTGAATGAGTAAGCTCTTACCTATCCTACTCTCTTACTAGGAAATGAAAGAAGATTCTGACAGCGAAAAGCAGCAACAGATCCATCACATCAAGAACTTGTATGCCTTCAACCTCTTCTGCCAGAAGCGTTTTGATGAGTCCATGCAGGTCTTTGCTAAGCTTGGCACAGGTAACACATGGGTTTGGCCTTGGTTGGACCTAATGGAGTGAGGTGAAACTGGAAAGCATGGGAGAAATGGTGCTGGATGTCTGAGACCAGGGAAAGTTCCTGCTCATCTCAGTTGATCCTTGTGCCTCACAGGATCCTGTGGATGGCCACAGTGGTTATATATTTATAGTCCTCATCTTGTATATCTGTCTCACCCATTAAACACAGACTTCCACTATCCCTTTATTTACAGTAGAGAGGCTAGGTCTCTTTCCAGGGGCTGGAATGTTCATACATGGCACCCCAGGCACTCCTTTTTATGTATATCGAGGTACAGGCATTTTTGCTATGATGCCTTGAATGTGGTCCAGCAAAACCTGATATTCTATAATAAATACTCATGGGAAATAACAGGGCTTATGGGAAAAATGAGGTTGAGACAGACCACTCAAGACATAGGCAGCCTTTTATGTGGAATACTAATGAAAACAATAACAATCCTACTAAAATTAAATTCCCATTGATTTTGGTACTCAGCATGTCAGTGCTTTGCAGCCTTAAATCCTGAGGCTATGCTTTTTCTTTTAAGATACACATCTTTGAGAATATTTGCTTCTAATAAAAACTAGTTTCATGAAAATAAAAAGTCTGATCCTGGATATAGACTTCTTTGTGAGCCCCCCCCAAAAAATGAATATGTGGGGAACATCCTTGCTTTATCTCAGCTTTTCCAGGTGGTTTAACTTAATAGAAAGTATAGTGGTTTTTGAAGCTTCTTATCAGCCACTCTTTGCTCTAAAAGAGGTCATTTCTATAGGACTTTCAGTTCTTTTCTTTAAGGTCTCCCTGTGTAGTTAAGGCTTTCTCTTTAATTGTGAAGAAGCTTGCCTGGTCACTTCAAAACATTAACAAGCTGGAGAAATTTGCATACAAACCAACACAACTTTTTAAGATTTTATTTATTTACTAGAGAGGAAGAGAGAGCACAGAGGGAGAGGGAGAAGCAGACGCCCCATTGATCAGGAAGTCCAATGTGGGGCTTGATCCCAAGACTCCAGGATCATGACCTGAGCCAAAGGCAGATGCTTACCCGACTGAGCCACCCAGGTGCCCCCCTCAACACAACTTATGCCTCATATCATTCCTATTTACCAGCTGTGCATGAACTCATTCACATGAAAGAAACTCAAGTTGTAGCAGAACAGAGTGTACCTGGGATGCCAAGAAAACTGTTTTGGAGGCATGGAATAGCAGAAAAGTTTTGTGGAAGGATGTTTCTTCTGAGCCAGAGGGAGGCTAGCTGGAATATACTACCAGGCCCAGTGTCCTTTGGTCCCCATAGTGTAGGGTGGACTGGGCCCAGGTTTGCTTTCCTGCCCCTCCCTTTACTTGTTCCGCAGATAGGCTTCTTATATGTGGGGCCTGTTTCTACCCCTTGTGAATGAGGAAGAAGCTCTGTCTGTTCCCACTGGGGACATACGGCCTTTAAGTGAGCTTTATCAAGTTTGTGAACCACCCTAGACTTAATGTAAAATATTTTTCATACATGAGTTTTTCTGAAGAGAGGATCAGTACTTTTTATCAAATCCCCCAATGTTTTAGATCCTTAAAATGTTTAAGAACCAATATTTTAGAATTATTTCCTTGCGGCAGCCCACAGCTTATGCATAAAAAGCTCTAATGCAAGATAGCAAGGTAAGTACTATAGGTATTTGTACTAGAGTTTGATAAGACACTGCATTGAGGCCATGGGGCTTTGGACTCTTGGTGGTCAAGCATGATGCATGGAATGGCAAGAATGTGAATAAGATAGTTTTTATATATTTTTTTAATATTTTATTTATTTGAGAGAGAAACAGCATGAGAAGGGATAGGGGTGAGAGAGGCAGAGGAGCAGGGAGCCCCACATGGGACTAGATTCCAGAATCCCAGGATCATGACCTGAGCCAAAGGCAGACGCTTAACCGACTGAGCTACCCAGGCACCCTGTTTTTAAATTTCTTGAAATCCATATTTAGATCTTGAAATTGAGCCTTAGATTCTTGAATTGGTTCACATACTATATATATTCATTACTTAGTAAAAATTTTTATGAAGCTTCTATCATGCCTTGAAGACTATTCTGGGTACCAAGTAATGGGGCTTATATTCTGATAGAGTGCAGACAACAAAATAATTAGCAAATTTATAATATATTGGGAAGTCAAATTAAAAAAAAAAAAAAAAGGGATCCCTGGGTGGCACAGCAGTTTGGCGCCTGCCTTTGGCCCAGGGCGCGATCCTGGAGATCCAGGATCGAATCCCACGTCGGGTTCCCGATACATGGAGCCTGCTTCTCCCTCTGCCTATGTCTCTGCCTCTCTCTCTCTCTCTGTGTGTGACTATCATAAAAAAAAAAAAATATCTATCTATCTATCTATCTATCTATCTATCTATCTATATAGGGAAGTGGTAAGTCCTAAGAAAAACAAAGCAGGGGAATAGGGATAAGGAGTATTGAAGATAGGAATTAGGATTGCAATTTAAGATAAGATGATCAGGATTGCAATTTAAGATAAGATGATCAGGAAAGGAGTACTGAAAATAGGAATTAGGATTGCAATTTAAGATAAGGAAAGATAAGATCTGAAAACTTAGGGTCTCAAGGAAGCTATTTAATGAAGTGGCAGAGTCTGGGGAAGTGCCCTACAGGCAAAGGGAATGGCTAGTGCCACGGTGGTGAGGTTGGAATGCTGCCTTGTGTGGTCCAGGAGCAGCCGGATCCATGTGGCTAGAGCAGAGTTGATCTGTTGATCAGCATAAGGAATATGCAGTTGATCTGCATAAGGAATATAATCCCATTGTCAATTACTAGTCTGTATTACTGGGATTCAGTGTATGATATAATCCTCCACTCAGTGAACATGTGGCCCAAAGGCAAATCAGGTAAGCATTGTCAGTGCCAGCTCTACCTTCAATTCTGGGCTTCACAGATAAATAAGACCCGTTATATGTCCACAGAGAGTTTGCATGTAAAACCATTCAGTAAAACATTGTGAAACAAGTGTAAAAGAGTTCTTCAGTATTGTGGAGAAGTAAGTTAGGAGGTCTTAAGAGGAAGAGAGAGAGGAGGTGACTGGGCTCTGAAAGGTAGAAGGAAAAGCAGAGCGTAAAGGAAGGAGGGCGACAGGAAGACCCAGTGATGGCTGAGGGTCTGTGAGCCACAGTCCAGTGTGAGGTTTGTGGTACTTAATAGGTCATATGAGAAAGAGATGTTGGGTCCAAATTTTAGAGGACCTTGAATACTGCAAGGGAATTTGGACATTGTATTGTAGGCTTCAGGTGACATCACAACTTTTTAATTAGAGCGATATGGTTAGAGCCATATCTGTAGACTCTGAGGGGGGCTGACAAAGCCTAGGCAAGGGCCATATATTCACTCCAGGTCCCCAGCAGTTATCTTCATTTCTTAGACTGTGCTTCTGTGTGGCCATCACATAGATCTGCCAACTGCCCCATTCAGTTGGCACTTGTCATGAGTGTCTTTTTCACATTATCGTAATTCTCAAATTTTGAGGAACACAGTCTTCCTGGCTTGGCAGAAATATGGTGACCCAGGTTCCTTGGGAACACTATGGGTTCTGGAGGGTTCAAGGCAAGATTGTGAATTTTTCTTCTGGTCTGCTGGCCTGGAGCTCAGCTCCTTGTAGAAGGGACATGGCCTTCTCTTGTTCCTCCAACTTTTTTTTTTTTTTTTAATGAAAATCAAGTAATGCTAGGACAAAACATTTGTTAAAGTATTAAAGGAAGAAAAATTTACTCTAGATCTTGATTCTCGTTTTGTCTTTTGCATCCAAGCTTTTTCCACATATATACATCTCAATATAATTATAATCATGACTGTATATGCTGTTACAGCTTTTGTTACTTAATATTGTTAGTGTTTTTCCATGTTGCTGTGTGTACTTTATAATTATAATTTATAATGATTGCATTATAGTCTTTTAGTTAAATAGACTATAGTCTGCTGCTGAAGGAATTCCACATTGTTTCCAGAATTGCACTGTTACAAATAATGCTCCCTACGTGACCTGTTCATTCGGATGTCTTCTCCCTTCCATCTTATAGATTGTTTTCTTAGGGCAAACTCTTAGAAGTGGGATTAGTGGGTCCAAGTGCTTTTTTCCTTATTGAGGTAGCAATATTTTTTTGCCTTGGCAGTGTAAGAGTGATTCAGTTTCATAATATTGCAAGCACCGGGTAGTATATAAAAATTTTTTTACTAATTTTACTAATGTACTACTTTGATTCTTAATGTGACAGAATGTTTTCCGACTTATTTATATTTTCTTGTCATTTGTTCATGTCTTTTGCCTGTTATCTGATGAAATCTCTTTATCAATTTATGTTTTAAATAATTAATTATAAGCCTCTTGTCATATATGCTGCAAATATATGCCCTAGCCTATTGTCTGGCTTTGTTTTAATAATAATAATTTGTTTTAGTCATATTCCTTTTTTGACATACAGTTCTTTTATTTTTTAAGGCTATTGATCTTTTCAGCTTTAATGTCTTAGCAGAAAATTTTTTCTCCTCCACTTTCAGACAGTTTGTAAATCTTCAGTTCTAATTCTGCATATGTGTATGTGTGTATACCTTGGAATATGGAGTCAAGCCATTTTTGTACTGGTTTAGTGAAATGTATATATAAATAGTGCTCAAATTATATAAGTATAGAGCTTATTGAGTCTTTATGAACTTAGAGTCATTCTTTAAAAAAAAAAAAAATCAGTCTAAGGGTGCCTGGCTAGCTCAGTCGGTAGAGCATGCGACTCTTGACCTTGGAGTTGTGAATTTGAGCCCTGTGTTGGGTATAGAGATAACTTTAAAAAAAAAAAATCCTTAAAAAAAATCAATCTGGAACTTATTTTGCTATAGTAATAGTCTTGTTTTATTTGATCCTCAAATTGCTGTGCTTCTTTCTGAGAAATCATGTTTACCTCTATGTAGATCCTACCCATGTGATGGGCCTGTACCCAGACCTGCTGCCCACAGACTACAGAAAGCAACTGCAGTATCCTAACCCACTGCCAGTGCTGTCGGGGGCTGAATTGGAGAAGGCACATTTAGCTCTGATTGACTACCTGACACAGGTAGGTATGATACAGAGGAGTATGGAAGAGTTTACCTGGGAGTTCCAGTACCTGCTTTTCTATTGCAGAGAAGTGAGGGCCTTCTCTCTACAGGCATTCCATAAATGAATGACGTAAAAGTGATGGTGGGCTGAGCATATTTCTTTCTCCTTCATCTCCCTGCTCATACCAGTGAGCTGCCTGTTGCCAAATCTTTATACCAGGAAATGTACGTGATTTCTGGTAAATTTACACTAAGCTGTTATGGGAACTAAAAAGGATAAATTTTAGTTGGTAGGAAATACTAATTTTTTTGAAACACTTTTTTGGAGCATACATACTTGTGGAAAAATACTTGCTCAATGCAGGAGACTGGGCAAACACAGAAAAGTATAAAGCAAAAGTACAAGTCACCAATATTTCTACCACCCAGAGAAAAATCACCAACATTATAGTGTTGTCCTTTAGACCTCTAGAGGCATACCTCCTTTATTGTGTTTCACAGATGCTGGTTGTTTTTTTTTTTTTTTTTTTTTTTTAACAAATTGAAGATTTGTGCCAACCCACATTGAACAAGTCAGCACTATTTTTCCAACAGCATTTACTCACTTTGTGTCTCTGTGTCACATTTTGATACCCTCTCACATTTCAAACTTTTTCATTATTGTATTTGTATTGTATTTGCCCTCTCACATTTCAAACTTTTTCATTATTGTATTTGTTATTGTGATCTGTGATCACTGATCTTTTATGTTACCATTATAATTGTTTTGGGATGCCACCACCTGTGCCCATAGAAGATGGCAAACTTAATACATGTTGTGTGCATTCTGACTACCAACTGGCTATTCCCTGCCTCACCTATCCTTTGGGTCTCCCAACTCCCTGAGACATAATAATATTGAAATTAAGTCAATAACCCTACAATGGGGGCAGCCTGGGTGGCTCAGAGATTTAGTGCTGCCTTCAGCCCAGGGCCTGATCCTGGAGACTCAGGATCAGGTCCCACGTCAGGCTCCTTGCATGGAGCCTGCTTCTCCCTCTGCCTGTGTCTCTGCCTCTCATTCTCTCTGTCTCTCATGAATAAAGAAATAAAATCTTTAGGAAAAAAAATGGCCTCTAAGTATTCAAGTAAAAGGAAGAATTGCTATTTCTCACTTTAAATCAAAAACTAAAAGTAATTAAACTTAGAGGAAAGCATGTCAAAAGCCAAGATAGGCCAAGATTTAGGCCTCTTGTGCCAGTGAGCCAAATTGTGAATGCAAAGGAAAAGCTCTTGAAGGAAATTAAAACTGCTGCATCAGTGAACATGAATAAGAAAGTGAAAGCAGCTTTATTGCTGATGTGCAGAAAGTTTTAGTGGTCTGGATAGAAATCAAAACAGCCACAGCATTCCCTTTTACCAAAGCCTTATCCAGAGCAAGGCCCTAAAACTCTCTTCAACTCTATGCAAGCTGAGAAGGATGAGGAAGCTGCAGAAGAAAAGTTTTAAAGCTAGCAGAGTTTGGTTCATGAGGGTTAAGAAGGAAGGCATCTCCATAACATGAAGTTAAAGGTGAGGCAGTAAGTGCTGATGTAGGTGTTTGCAGCAAGTTATCCAGATCTGGCTAAGATCATTAATGAAGGTGGCTCCACTAAACAAATTTTTCAGTGTAGACAAAACAGCCTTCTGTTGGAAGGAAATGCTAACTAGGACTTTCATAGCTAGAGAAGAGAAGTTATGCTTGGATTCAAAGCTTCTAAGGACAAGTTGACTGTCTTGTTAGGGGCTAATATAGCTGGTGACTTGAAGTTGGAGCAGTCTTTCTTGACCACTGAAAATCCTAGGGTCCTTAAAAATTATGCTACATCTGTTCTGCGTGTGCTTTGTAAGTGGAGCAACAAAGCCTGGGTGACAGCACATCTGTTTACAGTATGGTTCATGGAATATTTTAAGCCCACTGTTGAGACCTGCATCTCAGAAAAAAAGGATTCCTTTCAAAATATGACTGCTCATTGGCAACGCACCTGGTCACTCACTCTGATGGAGATGAGAGTAAGATTAATGTTGTTTTCATACTAACAGCATTAATTCTGCAGCCTGTGGATCAAGAAGTAATTTTAACTTTCAAGTCTTATTTAAGAAATATATTTCACAAGCCTATAGCTTCTATAGATAATGACTCCTCTGTATCTGGGCAAAGTAAATGGAAAACCTTCTGGAAAGGATTAATTATTCTACATACCATTAAGAACACTCATGATTCATGGGAAGAGGTCAGAATATCAATATGAACAGGAATTTGGTAGAAGTTGATTCCAGCCCTCATGGATAACTTTGAGGGAGGAGTTCAAGACTTCAGTGGAGGAAGTACCTACAGATGTGGTAGGAATAGCAAGAGACCTAGGATAAGCAGTGGAGCCTGGAGACATGACTGAACTGCTGTGATCTCATGATCACACTGTAATGGATGAGGAGCTGCTTCTTATGGATGAGCAAAGAAAGGAGCTTCTTGAGATGGAATATACTCCAGTTGGAGATGCTGTGAAGATTGTTAAAAATGACAACAAAGGATTTAGAATATTCCATAAACATAGTTAATACAGCAGCAGCAGGGTTTGAAAGGATGGACTCCAAGAAGTTCTATGGCTAAAATGCTACCTGACACCATCACATACTATAGAGAAATAATTCTTGAAGACTCAACTTCTGTGGCAAACTTTGTTGTCATATTTTAAGAAATTGTCACAGCACGCCAACCTTGAGTCATCAACATGGAGGCAGGACCCTCCACCAGCAAAAAGGATCACAATTCACTGAAAGCTCAGATGACAATTAGCATTTTTTAGCAATGAAGTATTTTTAAATTAAAGTATATCCATATTTTGTTAGAGAATACTACCATATCATGTAAGCATAACTTTTGTATATACTGTGAAACCAAAAAGTTAATTTGACTAGCTTTACTGAGATACTCATTTTATCAGAGTAGTCTGTACCAAACCCACAATGTCTCTGAGATCTGCTTGGATATCTATTTGTGAGTTCGGTTTTTTAAAAATTTACTGGGGCCCCTGGGTGGCTCATTTGGTTGAGCGGCCGACTCTTGTTTTTGGCTCAGCTCATGATCTTGGGGTCCTGGGGTTGAGCCCTGCATCAGGCTCTGTGCTCATCAGGGAGTCTGAGGATTCTCTCGCCCTCTCCTTTTGCCCCTCGCCTCACTCACATGTACTCCATCTGTCTCTCTCCCTCTCTCTCTCAAATAAATCTTTAAAAATTTAAAAATAAAAATTTATTTATTAGGTCATTATTGCCAATGGATATCAAACTAAAGTTCTCTGGCTTGCTTTTTAAAAATGTAGCTGTATATTGAGAAAGTCCCTCCCTGTCAATAAATATTCTTCTATAACCTGGTTTTTTTTTAGAGGGAGTATTTAAATTTAAGGTTTTTTTTTTTTTTTTTTCAGTTTACTGTTATGGAGAGATAAGTGAAATTTTCAAGTGAACACTAAAACTAATGTCTCCGTTAAAGATTCTTCTCCCCAAACTTCTGTCACAAAGGGCCTTTATTTCCTGAACACTCACTCAGAGTCAGATAACTTAGTAAATTTTTTCCTCATTAGTGTTCTGAAGACCTCTACAAGAGGTCCCCTGGGCAGACACTGAGAAATACTGCTAGGAAATTGTAAGCCAGCTATCTGCCACCTGCTTCTGGGCTAGTGAATGTCCCACAGAGCTGATCTGGCATGCATAGCCTTGGCACTTCCTTGACATTGGGATCCAGGAGTACCCAGCCGTGGCTGGCAGCCTGCAAGGAGCACACAGACCTGCCTCTGTCTCCACCTTGCACAGCTCATATGGCCATACAAAGTGGAAAAGGTTCCTGGGGTAAAATATCTCCTAAGCCTGTGGCATCAAAGAATGCCCTTTATTGCCAGTGTCTTTGCTTTACAACTCTGACCACACATTTTTTTCCCTGGACTTCTCGCTGACATTTGGAATGTGTGAAGTTAACTGACATTGGCATTGTGTCAGAGAGTTGAGCATATAAGACTAAGGGCATTGCCAGGCACAATATGGTACAAACAGGATTATTCTCTTTATATGAAGTTCAAGAATAGGTAAAAACTAATCTCTAGTGATAGAAACCAGATCTATGGGAAGGAGTTGGGTGGGATTGAGAAGAGCACAAGGGAACTTCCTGGGGTGTTAGAAATGTTCTTTTCATTGATTGGGGTTTTGGTTATGTGTGTGTGTGTATGTGACAAAATGGATTTCATACTTTAAAAGGGTACATTTTATTGTATGCTACTTACACCTCAAGAAAGTTGATTTAAAAAAAAAAAAAGAAAAGAAAAGAAAACGGGCTTTGGAATTAGACCCTAGTTTGAAACTTGTGTCAGCTACTTGTGAGAGATCTAATACCTGTGCCTTGGCTTCTTGGCTTGTAAAATAGGGATTATAATACCTGCATTTGTTGTAGGTTTAAAATAGGATGACATAAAATTCTTGATATAGTGCCTGGTATGTAGTAACCCCTGATAAATAATTGTTACTGTATCTGTGGCAATTTGGCATTCATCTGTTTTGATCCCTGATAAAGACTATGTGCTAATATGAAATCAGGGTGGATAAGTATGAGCCATGTTGGAGATATTTGGAATTACCTGGTAGCTCAGGTGATAAGGATGATTTAGTCCTGGCCTTAATCCCACTTTTTTGGGCCTTTGCAGAAACGAAGCCAATTGGTAAAGAAGCTGAATGACTCTGATCACCAGTCTAGCACCTCCCCTCTCATGGAAGGCACTCCGACCATCAAATCCAAGAAGAAGCTATTGCAAATCATTGATACCACCCTGCTCAAGTGCTACCTCCATGTGAGTTCTCTGAGCTCTCGGTACCCACAATTGCCTAGTCCCCTGAAACTGGGAAAGTGCTACCTTGGAGTCCTGCCATTAGAGTGAAATCTCTGATAATGGGAACCACCTAGTCTTTGCTTGACACCTCTGAGCTTCTAGGAGTTAAGAATATAAGGCAAGATACTGCCCCAGAATGTTTAGTAGGCTGGTCTTCTCTGCTAAGACTGGGAGTTAGTGCTACAGGATAAAGAGACAATGTTTCCTGAATATATCCCCTTCCTCCCCCACTCCCCTCCAGAACATTAAAACCTGCTGTGTGAAAGAATATACGTAATGCTGTAAAAGCCACTACCTGTAGTCCTGAAGAAGGGTGGTTTGCCTATTCTTGCTTGTGTTTCATCCCTGACCTTTCAACCTGAAGCAAACCTAGGCTAGGTGGGGAACAGGTGGGGGTGCTCCTCCATGATGCAGCATCCCCTGAAGTCCTGCTTCCTCTGCAGACGAACGTGGCCTTGGTGGCGCCTCTGCTGCGCCTGGAGAACAATCACTGCCACATCGAGGAGAGTGAGCATGTGCTGAAGAAGGCGCACAAGTACAGTGAACTGATAATCCTGTATGAGAAGAAGGGGCTCCATGAGAAAGGTGGCCGGAGGAGGGGCTTCCCTGATCTGGGAGGGTCTCTATGTCATAGGGGAGACCTACTGAAGTATGATAACTCTCCCGTGGGGATGTGCCTTCTGGAAGAGGCTCATGACCTTTTTGGGGTGGGGGGGGGCTTCATGGCCAGCTCTGCAGGTGCTGGTGGACCAGTCCAAGAAAGCAAACTCCCCTCTGAAAGGCCATGAGAGGACAGTGCAGTATCTGCAACATTTGGGTAAGTCCAACTTTTGAAAGGGAAGTAGGAAAGGATTGTGTTCACATGGACCAGATCTCCCTCCATTTCTGATTCTAGCTAGTCAGTCCCCTCCCTCCCTTGTTCACTCAGTTTTGTTTCCCCCCTACAGTGGAACTATGACACCCCCTCGGTATGCAGCCCGCCTAGTAGGGCCAAGTGACTGGTGCTTGGGACAGAACTATCTACCCTGGAAAGCAAATTTGGGGGCAACCTGCCTCCCAGTTGCACCCGCCTCCCCAGTCCTGTGGACGGGGCAGGCTTCACCTGCTGACAAGTCTATTCCCTTCCAGGCACAGAAAACCTGCATTTGATTTTTTCCTACTCAGTATGGGTGCTGCGAGACTTCCCAGAGGATGGCCTGAAGGTAGGTCATGGGGGTCTTGGATTTATCTCATACCGTGCTTGGTCTTGATTCTACTGAGGACAGTGATGGGTGGAGGGGGAGGAAGGATTCATGCAGTTTCTCTGGTGTTCAGATGAGTAGCCTGGGAAACAGCCGATAGTGTAATATAGTGGAGAACGCCTTGTGCAGACATCTGGAGGCTGGCATCTGCCACCTAGTCTGGCACAGTTGCTACAGGTGCCATCTGGTATACCCTTCCCCCTTCAGAAGTCCACTTGACCCTCCACCATGTATGTGTGTGTGTATGTGGTTGCTTGGCCGCACTGCAGTCAGATGGTTCTGCTATTGGAACTCAGGTTTGTTCCCACAGATATTTACCGAAGACCTCCCGGAGGTGGAATCTCTGCCACGAGACCGAGTGCTAGGCTTCTTAGTGGAGAATTTTAAGGGTCTAGCTATTCCTTATCTGGTAAGATCTTTTTTGGTCTGAACTAAAAACATTTAAATGTGGGAACCAGGACCACATGGGTCAGTTGTCGGGCAATTCAGATTGGGGTTTGTGTCACTTGGGGATTGGTAGAAGTGTAAGGAAGATTATTTCAGTATCTTCTGAAGAAAGAGATCTTGGTAGATCAAGTTGGCAATATTACTTGGGTTGAATACCTTCTAAATCTGGGTAAAGTACAGAAGGATAAAAGAGAATGATGTTCGAGAAAAACATCTGAAAGCCACATTTGTATGGCCATTCAGATTCAGCTGTGACCACCGGGCAACCAGATTGGTTTTAAGTACCAGGATGCAACTATTATTTAACCTTAACTACATGAGCTGATGTGAGAGTTTGGAGGATTATGGGACAACTTAATAAAGGAACTTAGATTGCAAATCTAAGAAGATAATCCCTAATGTTGCTGGGCTGTATTCCAAAATTTCCTGGTGGTTTTAAAAGAGCTGTCGCTTAATTAGGAGATGGTTTGGATGGGACCTGTCAGGCCTTAAAAATGTGAGGGAGACTGGGTGACGGAGATGGGTCACAGCTTACAGGATACCAGGTAGACCTGTGTCTTGCCTCAGGAGCATGTCATTCACGTTTGGGAGGAGACAGGCTCTCGATTCCACAACTGCCTGATCCAGCTGTACTGTGAGAAGGTGCAAGGTCTGATGAAGGAGTATCTCCTATCCTTCCCTGCAGGTACCAGTTCTCCTAGAAAGCCAGGTGACCTGGAACCCAAGGGTGTCTTGTGGCATAGGGAAGCAGGCCTTACTGTTCTCTATGGGCCCTGGTGGGTGGGACTTTCCTCTGAGCAGCCAGGGCAACTAAATGACCCAGCATAGGAGACTCAAGAGCTCTTGTCTGGATCTGGGCATCTCCGTGCATCACCCCTGTGTGAAGGGGAAGGAACAGATTTGTCTGCAAGATGATAGCTGTGCTGAGAATGGGTTTGCATACAAAAGTGTCCAGGTTTTCTTTATGTCTCAAGCTGATGTTTTGGGGTCACATAGAGACCATAAACTAAGAAAAGCCCAGCTGGAACCCACTCTGGAGGCCCTTTCTGATCATTGTGGTGATGTCATCGAACCCCATCCTTTTCATTTTTCTCAATGAGCCCACATTGCTGCCCAGCAGCATCCTTTCATACTGAGCTTGGTTCCCTTTAAGGCAAAACTCCAGTCCCTGCTGGAGAGGAAGAGGGTGAGCTGGGAGAGTACCGACGGAAGCTCCTTATGTTCTTGGAAATTTCTGGCTACTATGATCCAGGCCGGCTCATCTGTGACTTTCCTTTTGATGGTGAGTGTCTGGCTTTTGGCCAGAAGCCACATCAGTGGAAGGTAATGGGAAAAAACACATGTTTGAGGCCAGTTGTTTCTGTCCCATCTGAAGACTCACTTTTTTTTACCATAACTGAGAGGAGTCTCCTTGGGTATGAACCACCTGGCAATCGGTGGCATCAGTACGTGTCTTGGCCACGTCCATTATTTAGCAATATTTGTGATCTGGCATAATTTGTCTGAAAAAGACACACGTTTCTCTGATATATAAGCTCTGGGAGAGCAAAGCCCAGTGTTTACTTTCCTTAGCTGGAGTGCTTGGCACATTGCAGGCGCTTATTATGCATTTGGTTGTTGGATGAGAGTTCTTACCCAAATTAGAAGCAATCACAAACAAGATGGTATAAAGTACCTCCTAAAAAATAGCTCCCTCTGCCCTCTTTTAAATTTTAGCAATTTTCTCCTTGAAAAAATCCCAAGTAATACAAATAGTTTCAACCACTTACCTAACAGCCTAGCCCCTGGCCTGTGCTTGCACAGTGGTGGTGATGATTACTCACACCCCTTCCTCCTCCCAGGCCTCTTAGAAGAGCGTGCACTGCTGCTGGGGCGCATGGGAAAGCATGAGCAAGCGCTCTTCATCTACGTGCACATCCTGAACGACACAAAGATGGCTGAGGAGTACGTTGACCCTGCCACCGCACCACCCAAGGACTCCGACGGCAGGCTCCACAGAGAGAGGAGAGGCGGGGAGACAGAGGCAGAAAGCCACCTCCCCTCTGCTCTGCCTCCCATCCTGGCCCCTGAGTGGTGCCATCATGAGGCTGCTCCCGCGGGGAGAATTGATGACCTCTCTTTAGACGTGGCTGCTCTGGCCTAGTCTCACCACTTTCTCCCTTGCAGGTACTGCCACAAGCATTACGACCAAAACAGAGATGGCAACAAAGATGTAAGTAGTGACACTGGCCCCAGGGAGCACATGCGCTCTTCACTGTCCCTCGTAGCACACCTCATGCCCTTGGGTTTGGCCACAGGTGACACTGGTGGGAGTAGCTGAGATCATGGTTTGCATGTGTGTATTGAGGAAGAAGGCAAGGTGACCATACATCTTGGTTTCCTTGGGATAGCTCTGGCTTATTGTCATGCATGCGATTATCAGTAGCATCCCTGCCCTTTTACTTTCAAAAGAATCCCAGGTTGTATAATAAATTATATGGTCAGCCTATTGAGGAGTATCTGATGGATGCAGTCAGGTGCACTTATATACTCGGTCTAGAATGCATGTGGATTCATCAGTGTCTGGAGACATTTTTGATTGTTATGTCTGGGGATACAGGGACAACTGGAATCTAGGTGGCAGAGGCCAGAGTTGCTGCTAAACAGTGCACAGGATAGCCTCAACAAAGAATTATCCAGCCCGGAATGTTGGGTGCTGAGGTTGAGAAACCCCGTGTTACTGGTACCAGTAGGAAAGATGGCGTCTCAGCTTGGGGTTAATCCTCACCTGCCAAAATTGGTAGGGTCACAGCCTCAAGGCCAGATTCCTAGGAGAGATCTTTTTTTTTTTTTTTTTTTTAAAGATTTTATTTATTTATTCATGAGAAACACCGAGAGAGAGAGAGAGGTAGAGATACAGGCAGAGGGAGAAGCAGGCTCCATGCAGGGAGCCCGATACAGGACTCAATCCCGGGACTCCAGGATCACGCCCCAAGCAGAAGGCAGGCGCCAAACCGCTGAGCCACCCGGGGATCCCCTAGGAAAGATCTTTTTGTGTCATTTTGCAGTGTTGGCATTTTGTCAGCAGCAAAACGTATAATTAACATAAGGCATTTGATTTTTTTTTCCTCAGGAAAAACAGTTCTTAATTCTTACCATCTTCAGTTGACTGGCTTTACCAAAATCTTTTAAAATGTGAAAAACGGAGCAGCCCAGGTCTTATAACCCCTCTTATTTTTAGGTGTGGTCATGCTGGCGGGTCCTGGGAGGCTTGCTGCCAGCCTGACCTATGTGACTTGTATGAGACAGGTGTATCTGTCCCTGCTCCGGATGTACCTGTCGCCCCCTAGTGTTCATTGCCTGGGACCCATCAAACTGGAACTGCTGGAGCCACAGGCCAACCTCCAGGCCGCCCTGCAGGTCCTCGAGCTGCACCACAGCAAGCTGGACACCACTAAGGTCAGGAGTTCTGTGCAGATGGGAGGGACTTGGGGGCACTCTGAATGAGAGGAGTGAGAGGAGGGCACTGAGAAAGGTACTGGGGTTTGAGAGCTGTGTGACTTGAGACTTTTCCTCAGGTTCACTCCTGTTATGGCTCATCCTGTTCCCATCTCTGTTCCTGTCCCTAGGCCATCAACCTTCTACCAGCAAACACTCAGATTAATGACATACGTATCTTTCTGGAAAAGGTCTTGGAAGAAAATGCACAAAAAAAACGGTTCAATCAAGTGCTCAAGAACCTCCTCCATGCAGAATTTCTGAGGGTAAGAACCTTCCAGACTCTAGGGTGAGGTTGTACCTTTTAGCATGAGACACACATTACCTATAGACAAAAGCAGAGCTTTATATTCCTTTAGCACTATAGCTCAAACTGACACAGTAACCAACTTGACATTTAGTTGCAGGGGTTTCAGTGAGAGGCATCTGTGGGGGCTGAAGGATGAGACTGTGCCAGCCTGTGCCTTCTGTGTGCTGGACTATGGGGCTTCTGTCCCAGTCACTCTCCTCTTCTAGGTCCAGGAAGAGCGGATTTTACACCAGCAGGTGAAGTGCATCATCACAGAGGAGAAGGTGTGTATGGTGTGTAAGAAGAAGATTGGGAACAGGTGAGCCTTTTCTCCACAACTGTGCAGCCTCAGCTCTGATATGGGTCCTGCTCAGGATGGATTTCTGCCCTTTAACTAAAGGGAAAGCATGGCTGCTGATTATCTTGGCCATGGTTACTTCTTGAGCTTCCAAAGAGCAATCCATGTTGTCTGTTTGAGTTAGCTTTGAGGATTTAAAGACTTGAAATGTATGGCATGTACTCTTGACTTCTTGCCTGAAAAGCCCTTCCCTTCTGGCAGCTAGATGCTGTGATGTAGCCAGTGGGTGTGTGTGAGTTGTATGTGGGCAGAAAGTTCTTATCATTTAGGGTGTGCCTGTGAAGGAAGAAAAAGATCTTTCCATCTGCTGCTTCATGACTTGAGTAAAATCCTAAGCCAGTGTCATTTTGTTAAAGCATATACTCTAGTCTGTCCCCTTTCCTGAGAAGCAAGGGTGCTTTGTCCTTTTTCTTATGTGGGTGGAAGAATCTTTGTCTTTAGAAAGACCTAACTTGCTGTCCATTGTTAGAATTAGCCTAAAACTTACTCTGATGGGTATTGTCAGCTCTCCCTAGACTGGTGCTGAGTCAGGCTGGTAGCCTGTTCCATCTGCCCTGGATTTCACATTGATGACTTAATAAGAAGTATTCTCATATTCAAACAGTCTTCAAACTGCATGAGCTCACCCTCTGTTTGATGATTTGGCAGAGATGGTTGCTATGTAAATCCAGAAGACGCTGAGGATGGGTCCTTTCTTGTGGTTAGGGTGGGTTGCTTCTGGGATGACACCTGGGTGAAACACCTTTTCTAGGAAGTGGTCTTCTTTTAGAAGTTGTTCTCCCCCCTGAGCAGTCTTTCTTCCCTACAGTGCATTTGCAAGATACCCCAATGGAGTGGTCGTGCACTACTTCTGTTCCAAAGAGGTAAACCCAGCCGACACCTGAGCCCAGCATGCCAAGGATTCTTCAGATGGACAGTTCAGCTATCCCAGAGAGGAGAAGGAGCACCGGCCTTAGGATTGGGGGGCTGGCTACATCCACCACCAGGTGTCTCCCCATTTGGACACAACTGGCTACCTTGAGCCCTGGAATATCTCTGAATTTATCAGACTTATGGTCTGTGTTACCAGCTTTTTGATAGAAAAAGAAGATATTAGCTATACCTTATATACCATTATGTTGCAGGCAGTTTCAGAGAATTTACTACCCGCTTTGACGGAAAGAGGTGGGGAAGGGCATCCTCCTGCCTTTGCACACCAATCACCTGAACAAGGAAAGTGTCTCAAGTGTCCGTACCCCCGAGATTGTTTATGCAGAGTTTTCTATTAAGACACGTGCAGGACTTGACGTGGAACCCTCTGCATGGTGGCCTGGAGTCTGGGAGGAGAGCAGTCCTAGGGCTCCCCTCGCTTCACTGGCTGGCCCTGGCTCTCAGGTGACAGAAATCATTTCTCCATAGTCACAACCCCACACCTCCCTCTCGCCCCCCCACCCTCATCCCCTTGGGTCTGCCCACTTATCTCTTCCTGTTTCAGTCTCCATTTCGTCTTTGCTATTGATTGTCTTCCTTTATCTCCCTTCACTGTTCCCCCACACACACACTTTGTCTCCCATTTTTCCCATGCAGGGAATAAGTGATATAAACAAGATAAAATGAGAAGCAAGAGGACATCTCAGTTTTCAGCATACACTGATTTGATCATTGATTGTCAGGTATGCTGTAAATAGGTCCTCCTTGGATAAGAGCTGTATGCCTGGAAGCTTAGGGGAGCACTGTCCTCCATCCCCCCTGGAGCCGTATGTGACAGTGGCTCTAAGGATGGCCTGCACTAGGTATAAGACCTCTTAGGCAGACACCTGCAGCGGTGCCCGCTCCTAGGCTGCTGCTTGAGTGTCTGTGAGCCAAGTGCTTCATACTTTGGCGCCTTTCTCTTTGCAGCCAGTGTGGTCCGCTTACCTCCCAGTTCAGCCTGGCAGTCCTTCTCCAGCTTTGTTCTGCTGGGGTTGGAGGACTGCACTGGCATGTC
Source organism: Nyctereutes procyonoides (assembly GCF_905146905.1). NCBI lineage: Eukaryota > Metazoa > Chordata > Mammalia > Carnivora > Canidae > Nyctereutes > Nyctereutes procyonoides. Next base: position 8,751,124 of record NW_026575031.1, on the reverse strand, counting down.
ACAGGTAGGTGGATCTCTGCTACACACAAGACCGATCAGATGGGGAACTGACAGGGATGTGAGGTCAGGCATGTTTGTGAGGTGCCCAGGGACAGCTGAGAGCACTGCGGGAGGTGGGAGCAGCAGCAGCACATGGGTTTATGAAGGAACTCACTGCGAGATCCCTGGAGTAGGAGGCAGGGAGACCCCCCTCCTCCCAACAGGGCACTGAAGGCCCACAGGAGGAGTGGCTAGTACTGCAGACCGAGGACCTACAGGCAGAGCAGCCCTGCATCCTGTCTTCCCTGTGATTTGCAGACACAGCCTTGATGCTGCTGTGTTTTTAAGGTGGGAAGGGTGGGCGATGGCGCCCAGCCCTGACAGTGTTTTAGTAGCCTGTCCTTGACATGCTGTGGTTCTTTTTAAACCGATGCTCTGTGCCATGTTGGGCCTGTGTTGTAGGCCAGCTGGCCGGTGTTGTAGACTAGGCTCCTCCCTGGCACACTGCCTCGGAGGGTCTGAAGGTACAGAGTATGTGCCCTCAGCATCACACATGCAGATAGGGGCTCTGCTCAGGTTTGGGAGGCAAAGTGGTGCTTCTGAAGAGCCACATCCTAACTGGCACGAGAAGCATTGCTACCCTTGGACCTGTTTGCACAAGCTCAAAGAAGCTTCCCATGCGAGCAGCAGTCAAGTCATCAAGCCAGCCCTCTGTGCAGCAGAAACCCGCCCTGCGACTCAAACCCCGTCTTCCTGGCTTGCTGTGTTTGTATCTTCCATTCCCACAACCTGTGTGGCACATGTGTTTGAAGCAATAAAGAATGTGTATTTTCTTTCTGGAATACATAAACCGCGCAGTTTTCCCAAACTCCATTCTTCCTTCCCTGGACTCTCTTTGCCCTCTGTGGAGGTACGGAGAAGGCTAGAGACTGGAAAGCTCTGTAATGACTTATGAGGATCTCTTATAATAAACATCATAAAGTAAGGAGCCAGCCAATTTGCATCTCTTTTTCCTCCCTTCCTGTGAAGTTTGATGGAAATAACAATGAGGAGATAATGATTTAGCTAAGAATTGAGAAGAATAAGCCAATTAATGACAAAAAAAAAAGTCAGTATGACACCTCTGTCATGTAAGTCTCCATCTGTGCCATAGAGCACAGCTACTGTGGCTGGTGGCTAATGGTTTGACGGTGCAGGTACAGAACATTTCCAGCATCACCAAGTTCTGTTGAACATATTGGAACTCCAGCTAATCCCAACTATTTCCCCCTGCACTTCACATATTAGGGCCTCATGCCTCTTCCTGCAACTCCTAATGACTAGGAGAATCATGAAAGAAAGGTGTGGACTTGGTGGGATTGAAGGGACTAAGGATGTTTGAGAATTGGAGAAAGGATAGTTCATGTTGGCCAGCTCCAAAAAGGCAGTTTGGTCCTTCTGTGTCCCCCTCTTGAGCCATCTGTGGTCATCTTGAGTTTTCTTTACTGAAGCCCAGAGCACGTGACTCCCAGGAGAGAGTATCATCCAGCTCAGAGCATGGGACGTCAGAGCACTCTGTGTGCCCCAGCTAGCTCCCTGCCCTCACCTGGGCCCCTCTGAGGTGGGTTCCTCCACACGCTGTGCATGGGTACCAGCAGCGGTGTGGCACTCTGGCATCTCAGACCCCAGCACGTGTCTTGGCTCTATGCTCCAAATTAAGCAGAAGTAGGCCCTTCCCTTGGAGACAGGCCAGTGGCAATCATCTGCCTTTGTTTTTTGAGAGTTTCTGGTCTAAACTTGCCTACAGGGTTCATTTTGGAGTTGAAACACCTGTTTGTAGATGTTCTTTTTTTCAATCTCCACCTCAAGCCTGGGGGAAGAGTAGAGATGACTAAATCTTGGTTGAAGAACAGAAATTATCTCCCAATAGTTTGCTGCCCCAGAGATCCTTTCTCCTGGAAACTGCCTATCTTGGCCATCCAGATGGCCACAGTCCACAGAAAAGGGGACATGACGTTCATCGGTAGCCTAGCCTAAGGCTTACGATGGTCCAAAGAGAACTCTCCAAAGCCTTATCTCCAGTAGCTTAAGGATAAACAGACCTGCTAAAAGCTGTCCTTATTGATACCACCTGACCATTTCCTTGCCTGTTTACTTAGGGCATCCAAATATATCCACTGATCTAGCAAGGTCTCAGGCAAAAGCCAACAGAGCCCTGAGGCTGTGAATTTCTTCAGGATACAGATGGATCCTCCTCACCTTTGGTTGCAAAGCCCAGTGTTGGTCTGGTACACAGCAGGCTGTCAGTGTTTGAAGAATAAATAAGAGGGGTCACAGATTAGAAACACATTCAAGTCCAGCTAAAACTGAACCAGAGATTTCTAGGCTTCTGCTTAAGAGCCATGGGCCAGGTGGGACTTAAAAGGGCAGATGGTTTTAGAACTTTTTTTCCAGCTGGAGAAAATAAGGCCTGATGTAGCACTTCCTGGCTTCCATCCCCAGGGCCTGCTGTGTCAGCACTGTCTAGAAGGCTTGTTGGAAATGTGGACATGTGGGCTTTACCCACACCCACTAAAGCAAATCATACAAGGGGCTGAGGCTCAGGTATCTTTTCCCAAAGCACCCCAATGATAACCAGGCGTGGGGTTTGGAAACCAGAGTACCAGTTCCTCATCCTCTTGGAGACAGGCTGAAGTGCCTCCTGCCTGAGGGAATTGGATTCCAGTCACTTCCTGGAGCACATCAAACCCCACCTCCAGCCCCAGCAGGCCACCCAACTCTGAGTCCTCCAGAGAGCAGCCAGCTCCACCCTCCCTACCTCGGTTACCTGTCAGACCTGAGCTAGCAACGGGTGTAGCTAGAGGAGAGCAGGGCGGCTCTGGAAAGCAGGCAGGGCTTCCAGCTGAGAACTGCTCTGCCTGGCCATGCACTGGGTGCTCTGGCCAAGGTGGCTGGCAGGCAAGGGGCTGCCCCTCCTGGGGGCAGTGCTGCTGCAGAAGAGAGAGAAGAGGGGACCTCAGTGGAGGCAATGGCGGGTAAAGTACATGGTCTTCCTTGGGAATTGTGTAGGAGCCCTGGGATCACAGTCCCCTGTGAGGACAGAGGCCAGCAGGGAATTGGGTTCTGATCTGGGCCAGGACCAATTTACTCTAGCCAACCTGGCAGAACTTAAAGAGGTTGGCCAAGATCTTGGCTTTTGGAAATAATCCTCACCTCACCTCCATCAGGAATGGAGGGTGAGGTCATGTGATACTTCAGCTGTTGGCTCTGCCCAGAATGTACCAGCCTGGCTGTAGAGTGCTCCAGGGGAAAGGAGGAGGGTGCTTTCTGGGATTTTGAGGGGATAGCCCCACTTCTAGGAGGCTGCAGGCTGCTACCTCTCTTGGACCCAGTTGTTATCTCTTTAACGACTCGTCCAGACCAGTACAAGCTGGGCGACGCCTGGTTTCCCTTCACCTGCTGCCTCCTAGGAGGTGTGGCCTTCATCAGTGAGCTCCTGAGCTAGCAGGTGGGGTCGTCATGACTTTCTCTGCGAATCTTTAATCTCCCTTCTAATCTCTAATGTCCTGGGGACATCACCCTGGCTTGCACTCAGGCTCCCAAGCTATAGCAGCAGCACGAAAAAGTGAGGGGAGCTGCCGGTTGGTGCATCACAAACATAATTAGTAACAGTGGCTACATATATTAAGCACTAATACCAGGCACTCTATACAACTTCTCATTTAAAAATCACCACACCCCTATGGGATTGTAAAACCCCATTTATAGATGGGGAGAATGAAGCACAGGGGAAATCAAGTAATTTGCCCAAGGCCATTCAGCTAGTACATAGTGGAGTTTAGATTTGAACCCAGCCTGAACGATTCCAAGGTCCAGGCTCATCCCCGACATGCTGAAGTCCCAACGGCTGGGCCCTGCCAAGGCCTCTCAGGTCCCAAGCACAGCAACATCTGTGAGCCTGGGCCAGGCTGTTGTTCTGTGAGGGGACGAGGGAAGGAGAACAGGCCCGGCTCTTCCTGGGACTGAGTTCCAGAGTTCTCTGTTTCAGTGGGAAACCCACCCATACTTTGACCTCCAGGTGAAGGTGCTGAGGGCCAGAAATATCCAGGGCACAGATCTGCGTGAGTGACCCCCAATTTCACCCTTCTTCCCCTTCCTTTCCCCGGGGCCTCCCCAGCGAGCAGCAGGGGCTGTCTGGAAATGTGTGTGTGTGTTTGAGTGAGGCAGAGGGGCTAATGCTGACCATGAAGGAGTCCTCCCTGGTGAGGGAGCCCCAGGGCAGGCAGGGAGGGGCTGGAGGGGAGACATGCGCAGACCTTGGACTCCTCCTTGATTGAGTCTAGCAAGTGGAGCAGAGCCAGCCTGGGTGAGCATGTGAGGCCTACTGTTGCCACAAATCAAGGTCTGTTCTCCAGCAGCTTACCACACCAATGCTTGTCACAGAAGGGGACTTTGTTGCCTGAATCATGCCCTTTCAGGGGCAGTGGTCTGTGCAGCCATGTGGTCTTTTCAACTGGCCACTGCAGGATTGAATGGGAGGTGTATGGACTGAATGGGAGGTATAAGTGGTCTAGATGGAGTTAAGGACATTGACTCTCCCCACATCTCCTTGCCCTGCACAAGCAGCCTCCTTTCCCCCACCCCCAGCTCTTTCCCCTCCTGCCCCAGCCTTCCCCAGGCAACCTTTACAGCAATAGGAGCTAAAGGCTGAGGACCCCTCTCCAATCCCACTTGCAGTGTCCAAAGCCGATTGCTATGTGCAACTGTGCCTGCCCACTGCGTCCTCCAGTCCCACCCGGACAAGGATGATAGCCAACTGCAGTGACCCCGAATGGAACGAGACCTTCCACTACCAGATTCATGGTGCTATGAAAGTGAGGGCCAGAAAAGGGCAGTGGAGAGGAGAGGGCTACTTCCTGCCCTCCTGCCCTGCCTCAGGCTCCCACATCTTACCCACCATTCCCAGAATGTTCTGGAGCTCACCCTCTATGATAAGGACATCCTGGATAGTGACCAGCTCTCCCTGTTACTGTTTGACCTGAGGACCCTCAAGCCTGGCCAACCCCACAGACATACCTTCCAACTCAAGCACCAGGTGAGCCACCCTACCTGTGGCAGCAATGAACTGAACTCAAGGAAAGGTCTGGCACAGGGCACTGAGGTGAGGGCTCCTGGGCAGCACAGGCCAGGCCTCCAATACAGACCCTCCTCTATCCTACACTACTGACCCTCCAAAGATTTCCCTCAATATTTCTTCCCTGAGTGCCAAAATGTGAGCTGAGGGCAGAGTGCTTTGTCTGTCTTGGTCACTGCTGAACCCTCCGTGTCTGCCCAGCAGACAGTCTTGAATGCATGAAGCTCCTCATGAAGATGATACTACCTACCCCTCCTGTGCCCAAGGAAGCCCCAACAACAGTCACCTCTTCTAGTCCCTGTTGCTGAGCCGGGTAGGGGGCAGGGACAATCTCTGATGCTTTCAGAGCTCTTTGAAAATGAATGATTCCTTGCTTCATTCATGTAGGATTCACAAGAGCTGCAGGTGGAATTCATTCTGGAGAATAGGTAAGTCTGGGTGGAGCCTAGCTTTAGTCATATTATTATAGTAACAGTCATCTCAAGGGGAGCTAGATGTCCCATGAGCTCCTCATCTTTTGCAGCCAGGTGCCTGCATCTGAGGTCATCACCAATGGGGTCCTGGTGGTGAGTAGGGAAGGTGGGTTAGGGCTGTCCAGGGCTGGGGAGAAGTACAGACCACAATTGGACACTCAGGCCCTCCTGAGAGGGGAAATGTGCTAGGGAGGCATCTCCAGGGACCAGGGGCAAGAAGCTACCTCAAGTCGGAAGCACCAGATAGGAAGCCCACCTTCCTATCTTGTGCACTGGGGCCCCTGGTTGCTGGGACTGCTGGAGGCACCACTTTCAGAGGCCTTTTCCTCCTTCCCCTTCCAAGGCCTGGGAGGAGGGCTCCCACAGAAGACTCCTACCCACAAGGCACAGGCCCTGGCAAAGTTGTTAGCTGGGCCCTGCCCCAGATAACCCCTCATTCCACCCTGGTCTGTGAACAGTGGGTTCCCACAGGCCTCTGCTTTCCTCAGGCTGCCCCCTGTCTGAGAATCCAGGGCACCCTCGGGGAAGGTGGCGCAGCTCCACATCGAGAGTATGGTGAGTCTGGTCCACGACCTTGGGTCTTGCCTTCTCTCCTGGGGGCTGAGGCCTCAGACATCCAATAAGGTGGGTCTGAGGCAGAAAGTTCTTCAATGTTTCACCACTCACAGCTGACCAAGGATGGGACAGATTGCCTCTGAGAGTAGTGATTTCCTATCCCTGGAAGTGTTCAAGCATGAGGGTTGTAACAGTCCAACTATCGCTCCACAAAAAGCAGCCCTAAATCTCAGTGGCAGACAACAGGAAGCATTTATTTAGCTCACACGTCAGATGGTCAGCTGGCATGTGGTTGATCTAGGCTGGGCTTGGTAGGAGTGAGCTGGCTTCATGCCATGTGGCCCTAATTCACCTTCTATGACCAGGGGACTGATCATGTTCTTAAGGTATCAGCCAGAGGCACAGCAGCAGGCCAAAATGAGCAGGTGGTCTTAAGCCTTTGGTCACATCACAGCCACTAACTGCCATTTTGCTCTCCAAGACAAGTCACAAGGCTGACCCTAAAGTTGGGGGGCAGCAATATAGTTGGCCTTTCTGCAGGAGGAACTGAAGTCACATGGCAACATGTGGAAATTTCAGAAGTGGAAGTGGAAGAACCAGGGCATGTCTGGTTCCAGTTAGGCCACTGATGTAGTGTGTTGCAGAGGGTAGCCGCTCAAGATTAGGGACAGGGGGCAGGGGGTGGGGTGGTGAACGTCCAGATGCAGCAGCAGAGCAGAGGCTGTGGGACAGCTAAGGTCCCCTCTGACGCTGAGAGTCTGAGCCCACAGGATGAGTGAGTCCTCATAATGCCTGGCACTCACTGTGAACCAGGCAACTGTGCTCAGCATTCCATGTGTCTTTTATCTTTAATTCTCATAACAGCCCAATAAAATGCACCTATTATTCTCATAATTTATGAAACCTTGGCTCAAACAAGAAACTTGCTTAAGGCAGTCTGCGGTCCCCTCTGTCTGTCATGCACATTCCTCTCTAGGGTTTTGCCTCCTTCCCAGAAAGCTGCTCAGAGCAATGTGGGCTCACAGGCCTCCCTCTGCCTCCTTCTAGCCTGGCTCTCCCCTGCTTTTCGAAGCCTCTACCCACCCACTTCCTCTCACCTTCTCTGCACACCTTCTGTTCTTGCAAGGTCTTACACTTTGGAAATAAAGGGCAGGACAACTTGCTATCTATTGTCTTCTCCCTGGCCACAAACCTTCCCCAAGGTGATGAGCACAGAGCTTGAATGGAGGCAAGAGATGGGGAACTACCAGTGGAAGACTGGTAATTAATATAACAATGTGTGACAATTATAACATTATAATTATTATAGAATTATATTTTATATAGTTAATATAATCTCAAAATCATCAGCCCCATAAACTCTGAGCAAGGAGCCCTCTTCCTTCCTGCTCTTCCCGTTCCCCAGGCATTGTGTTTCCTAGCCCTCTCCCCGTGTTCCCAAGTCTGACCAGGGCAGGTTAAAGGACCTGAGTGTCCTTCATGATGCCTTTGCTTTGGGTCACAGAGCCAGAGAGTGAGCAGGGTGGTAGGTTGGCATTTCCAAGGGGAAAGACAGGGGTATTGCCATTCAGAGTGCTACCATTACATGCCACACACGCACTCCCATTCTCACCCCCTCACCTGGGCCCTCTGCTCCCAGGCTCTAGGCAGATTTGGCTGACGGTGCCTGGGGCCTACGAGAAACCACAGCTCTTACCCCTGCAACGCCCCAAAGAGGGAGGCCTCCCAGCCACCTTCACCTTTCACATGAACCCAGTGATCAGCTCCAGGCTGGATGTGGAGCTGGAGGAGGAGCTTACAGTCCTGCAGGTGAGTGAGGCCCAAGTCTGAGAAGGTGTGGCTGATAGAATCAGTCCAGCCTAGAGGGGCGTCCCAGGGCCACCACGGAGGCATGTTTTCCTTCACCATGGAAGGTTCGTTGGGTGTGTTTTCTTCTCTGCAGAGCGGCCCAAGTGCTGAACTAGAGACCCAGACCAGCAAGCTGGGCCAGGGGGGTATCCTGCTATCTTCTTTGACCTTAGGCCAGGAGGAACAGTGCTCTGTGGTCCTGGGGGAGGTAAGACTCTCTCTGGGTGCCTGAGGGACCCCTGCCTGCTCTGTGACCACCAAAAGAGGGCTGGGGAGGGGCCTGAAAGGAAAGTCAAGGGACCTGAGAGAGAAGGGGTCATAATCAGCCCAGCCTGGAGTTCAGCCATGGTGTCCATATCTGGGCCAGAGCTACCAAAGCAACAGGGCCTGCAGGTGGGAGGACCCCACTCAAGATACTCAGCCCACAGGACTGGGCTGTTGTCTCTTTCAGGACCAGGAGGTGGTTCTGAATATGAAGGCAGAAATAAGGTGAGGAAGGCTGACTTCAAGAGGAAGGCTCTTGGGCTACCCAGGAAGTGTAGGTGGCCTCTTCTGCCTTCTTGACTAAGCCTGGATGGTGGAGGGCATGTCTGGTTCCAGTGAGGCCATTCTAAGGGGTTCCATGGAATGTGGGTCTACTACTGTGAAAAATGGGCTGGGTCTGAGGCTCTCCTCCGGTGAAGAGTCACCCAGTACCTCACCCCTACCCCACCTGAGGCAGCTCTGGAGACCTTGACCTGCGCCTTGGCTTTGGCCTGTGTGACGGCGAATGGGAGTTTCTGGGCAAGAGGAAGAAGATCGTGTCCAAGGCTTTGCAGCAAGCACTGGGTTTGAGCCAGGCTCCAGACAGCAGCCAGGTATGAAATGGAGGAGTTGGAGCCCAGGGTCACCAGGACCAAGTCCAGCCTCTTTCTTTGAGAGGACTGTGTGGCCAAGTCAGGACAAGAAGCCTTGAGGAAGGGGGAGGAACAGAGGAGGAAGGGGCAGGCCTGTTTGCCAGAGCTGATAGGCAAAATCAGGAGAGTCAGGACCCTGTGTGTAAGGAGGGATGAACAAAGGAGGTGTATTAGTCCCCTTAGGCTGCTGTAACAGAACACCAGCAGCCTAGACCTGCCCCAGACATGAGAGGTGTCCAGTCTGGTTGGCTTAGACAACAAACATTCATTTTCTCACCTGGAGTCTGAAAGTTCAAGAGTAAGATGCCATCAGGGTTGGTTTCTGGTGAGGCTTCTCTTCCTGACTTGTGGACAGCCACCTTCTGGCTGTGCCCCCACATGGCTCCTCCTCTGTCCCTGTAAGAGAGGGTAAGGGGAATGTCTCTCTTCCTCTTCTTACAAGGACACCAATACTGTTAGATAAAGGCCCCAGTGTTATGACCTTCCATAACCTATATAACCGCCTTACCGGCCCTTTCTACAAATGTCATCTCACTGGGACTTCAACATGTGAATTTGCAGGAGCACAGTTCAGTCAGTCACAGTAGACAAAGGGATCTGGAGGTGGAGGGTCCATGGGAGCCTGGGGCGGGAGGGCAGGTGGAAAGGCAGTACCAAGGGAGAGAGCGATGGTAAATCAGGAGCAAGTTGGTGGCTTCCTCCTCGCTGCAGGTGTGCTTGGGAACTGGGGTCAATTCCCGGTGCTGACTGGGTGAGCAAGCTCAGACTGTTCATTTGGTAATGCTTGCCCTCTGCCAGGTCTCCACTCCAGAGGTGGAAGGTAAAGAGGACGTAGACCTGGCTTTTAGGGAGCTCTGTCTCCTCCAACACTCCGAAGGGACTGTGCCCTTGCTGAGCACTGGCCAGGGAGCATTTCTTTCAAGACAGAAGAAAGGAGGGCAGAGAAAGGAACCAAAAGTTGGGGTAGAATGAGCTAAAGCTTCATGGAAAAATTGAAGAGCCAAAAAGCTTCTAGTCTGATCCCAGCAGGCACCTCTGATAACTGAAGAGACATCTGGGCACTTCTCATGTCTGGGGCAGGTCTAGGCTGCTTGGTGGCCTTTGCCACTTTACCCAGTGGTTCCTAACTGGGGGGACGGGGGCATTTTACCCCCAGGCCACCCACCCAGAGGACATTTGTCAATGTCTAAAGACATACTTTATTGTAGGGGCAGGGAAGAGGGCCGCTACTGGCTTCTACTAGGGAAAGTCCTGGAATGCTACTGAACATCCTACAACATACAGAACAGCTCCTCATGACGAAAAATGACCCAGTCCAAAATTATCAATAGTTCCAAGACTGAGAAACCCTGCTTTAATGGTTTTGAGTGAAATCCAGTATGCCTTCCAGTTACACACTTTTCTGGTACAATTGTTAAGAGGCATCTCTGGGATCATATTGCTTCAGTTTCATAACCACCACTTTCCACCCGTGTGACTGAGAGCACATTATCCAACCTTCCTGTGCTTCAGGTTCCTAATCTGTAAAATGGGGATCCCACTGGGGTGCTGTGAGGATTCAGTGAGACAATACATATAAGGCTCTTAGGCCAATGTTTGATATTATAAGCAATAAAACAGAAAGGACAAGGGTGGTCAATGTCGTTATGATCACTTTCTGCTCAGGTGCCTGTGGTAGCTGTGCTGGGTTCGGGAGGTGGAACCCGAGCCATGTCTTCCCTGTATGGCAGCCTGGCAGGGCTGCAGGAACTTGGCCTCCTGGACACTGTGACCTACCTGAGTGGGGTCTCTGGTTCTACCTGGTAAGTGAGGTGGGGACAGGGCCCAGAGTAAAGGAGAGCCCTGAAGGGGCAGGAATGTGAATGGTGCGTTCCCTGAAAGGATGCTGGGTTCCTGCCTCCAAGGGGGTTAGGAGAGGCAGGAAGGCAGTGAGTTCCCAGGCCTCCTTGAGTGGGCGGTGCAGGGCAGTGGGGACAAGGGATGGAGAGGTGGGGCACTCGCAGACCCTTGCATCCCTCTCTCCCCTGCTGTGCTCCCTGCGCCACTGCCCCTAATTCTCTCTCTGCCCAGGTGCATCTCCACACTCTACAAAGACCCAGCCTGGTCCCAGGTGTCCTTGCAGGGCCCCATTGAGCGTGCCCAGGCTCGAGTCTGCAGCAGTAAGATGGGGGCGATGTCCACAGAGCGCCTACAATACTATGTCCAGGAACTGGGGAGTCTGGAAAGCAGTGGCCGCAGTGTTTCCCTCATAGACCTCTGGGGTCTCCTCATTGAATATTTCCTATACCAGGAGGTGAGAGAAGAACAGATAATAAATAAATCTGGCTCCTTTCCACCGCTGCCCCACCAGCATTTACTTCTGCCTTAGTTACTAAGATTTGCAAAACTATCCCTTAGGTCTGAGCTTGCTGAGGACAAGAGGTAAGAACCCAGGGAGGACTGACAGGGCTTCATGTTTCCTGGCTCTGAACCCCTAGGAAGGGAGAGCCTGGTCTGCCATTCTCAGGTCTGTCTGCATTTTAGAATCACCTACACAGCTTTTCAAAAACACTTGGGCCTGGGCCCCAATTCTGCATACTGACTTGGGTTGATCTGGGTTTAGGCCCTAGCACACCTGTGTTTTGAGAGTATTCCAAGTGGTTCAGACCTGCAGCCTAGATGGAATGCCACTCCCGCCCACTGACCAAGCTGCCCTGCAGCTCCTAGAGCTATCGGCCCAGAAGTTGGGAGATGAGAAGAGTCAGAGCTGAGGGAGGTTCTCAGCCCTGGGGACCTGGCCCCCTGGTGTGGTTCTCAGTTGTGGATGTATATCACAAGTAGTTTCTCACAAAAAGAATTCATGTTGTTGAATGATTTATCTTTTTTTTTTAAGATTTTATTTATTTATTCACGAGAGACACAGAGAGAGAAGCAGAGATACAGGCAGAGGGAGAAACAGGCTCCCCGCAGGAAGCCCGATGTGAGACTTGATCCTGGGACTCCGGGATCGCACCCTGAGCTGAAAGCAGACACTCAACCGCTGAGCCACCCAGGCATCCCATTGAATGATTTATCTTTTAAAGAAAGTAAACTGGATTTTCAGTTTTTCCTTTAACAAATGTCCACTGACTCCCTTGGGCTCTAATCTGCTTTCTTCAACAGGAAAGAAGTAAGGAGAGGAGTCCCAGTGTCCCCGGAATTGCACAAAACTCACAGTGGCCTTACCTTTGCTGCTTAAAGGCCCTTAGCTGTCTCTAGAGTACTGGCCTTGGCAGCTGCAGCCTCTGGTGGGCATGCCATCCCCTGCAGGGTATCAGGCCATGGGGCCATCCTCATGGGGTAAGGGGACTCCCCCAAAAGCCAAATACCTCCCTTCATGCCCACTAGGAAAACCCTGCCAGACTGTCTGACCAGCAAGAGGCCATCAGCCAGGGCCAGAACCCTTACCCTATCTATGCCAGCATTAATGTTCGCAACAACATCAACGGGGAAGACTTTGCAGGTGCCTCGGTGTGGATGTGGGGACCTGGGAAACAGGTGGAGGTGGTGGTTGGTGGGAGGGTGTGAGAGGCCAGTGCTAGTAATGTACAGACAGGAGCCTTGGAGCACAATGGGGTTGCTGCCTCCTGCTCTCGGCAAGTCTGATTCCTGCTCAGGCACTCAGGTGTGAGGGGGAACCCTGGTATCTTGGTAGAAAGGCCCTGGTGACATTCCCCTTTACTCTGGTCCCCCAGAGTGGTGTGAGTTCACCCCCCATGAGGTCGGCTTGCCCAAGTATGGTGCTTATGTTCCCACTGAGCTCTTTGGCTCTGAGTTCTTCATGGGGCATCTGCTGCAGCCCCGGCCTGAGCCCCGGATCTGCTACCTGCAAGGTGAGTCTGGGATGGAGGGCTGGGGACAGGGCAGGGGCTGGGCCAGGACCTGAGATGGGCTGGAGTTGTGAGGGCCCAGGACCTTGCCTTTCTCCTTAGGTATGTGGGGCAGTGCCTTTGCAGCCAGCGTGGATGAGATCTTCCTGAAGACTGCTGGCTCAGGCCTCAGCTTCCTAGATGGGCACAGATGGAAAGTAAACATCACAGGTGAGGGTAGACACCCTGACCTCCCCAGACCCTCTTTTCCGGCACCAGTACCATGGCTGAGGCACGAAGGATGAGGGAGGGGGTGGTGAAGGACTTGGCTGTCCCACTGGGTTCAGAGAAGTCCTGAGGAAATGACTTCTAGCTTAGGGTCTCTAGATGCCCAGAAGTCTGCAGAGGCAGTGTGGCTTGGGGCCTGGAGGAAAGCCCATGTCAGAGAAGCCAGTGGGAGTTGTGAGTGCTCTGTGGTAAGGCCTATGGCTTCAGATTCTCTGCTTGGGTTCCAATTATGTCAACTCAGCCCAGGACCATGGGGCATCTCATGCTTATCTGTCCACACACCTCAGGGTTCCTCTTCACACCGCTCCTTACGTGGCCTATGTATGAGCTCCCTGCTGCACAGAATACCTTTATCCACCTTTCTTCTCTGGATAACTTCTGCTCAGCTTTTAAGATTTAGCTCAGACATCATTTTGTCAGAGACCTTCTCTATTCTCCTTCATCCCTCCGGGGATGATCAAGGGTCTTACCACCAAAGTCTCATAGGACTATGTACACACTCCACCACTGTCCTTACCTCAGGGCATCATTATGATTTATGATCTCTTTATGTGGCTCTCCCCCAAGTAGGCCGGGGTCCTATTCACCTTCCATCTCCGTTCAAGCCTAGCATGGTGTCTGGCATGCAGTACTCCTCAGTGGGTATTTGATGGATGAAATTCTATTCAGAAGTTGTATATACAACTTTTTTTCAAGAGGAGAAAATAAATTATCACTTTATAAATATAGTGCCATAGGCAACTTTCAAAATATAGATAAGCTGAAAGAAAAGGTCATTTAAGGGATGCCTAGGTGGCTCAGTGGTTGAGCATCTGCCTTTGACTCAGGTCATGATCCCGGAGTCCTGGGGTCGAATCTCGTGTCAGGCTCCCTAGGGACTTCTCCCTCTGCTTATGTCTCTGCCTCTCTGTCTTTCATGAATAAATAAATAAAATCTTGGAAGGAAGGAAGGAAGGAAGGAAGGAAGGAAGGAAGGAAGGAAGGAAGGAAGGAAGAAATCATTTATTTTTTTTAATTTTTATTTATTTATGATAGAGAGAGAGAGAGAGAGAGAGAGAGAGAGAGAGAGAGGCAGAGACACAGGCAGAGGGAGAAGCAGGCCCCATGCACCGGGAGCCCGACGTGGGACTTAATCCTGGGTCTCCAGGATCATGCCCTGGGCCAAAGGCAGGCACCAAACTGCTGCGCCACCCGGGGATCCCAGAAAGAAATCATTTAAAAGAGGTTCTGAGAAGTAGTGGTCTGAGGCTTGGGAGCCAGGGGGAAAGAGAGATGAATGTGGGGAGGAAATAGAGGGGGTGCCCTGAGTCATAAAGGCCACTGGACAAAGGAAGGCACGACTTCTCACTGTATTTCACCCTCCCACCCCCACTAGATGACTGCCAGAAGCTCCAGCTACATGACCCCACACAGCTGCGAACCAGGCTCTTCACCCCCCAGGGCCCCTTCTCCCAGGCTGTGCTGGACATATTCACCTCCCGCTTTACCTCTGCAGAGAACTTTAATTTCACCAGGGGCCTCTGCCTACACAAAGACTATGTAGCTGGCCAGGAGTTCGTGGCCTGGAAAGGTGGGTGCTGCTCTGGGTGGGGCTCACTGGGGCCAGTGCTGCCTTTTTTCCTGGGGGCTGGGCTGTGGGCTCCTACCACCCAGGGGCTGAGGGGGAAGGACTGGGATGTCTGCCAGAAGGCAGGGCCAGAGGTTGGGGTAGGAGACTCTGCTGCCCTCAGAACAAGGGGAGGAGAGATCTCTACAGAGAGGGGTGTTCTGTTCCCAACGGGAAGAGAAGAGCAAGCATTTGTCCCTGCTGCAGCTACGCACCCTGACGCCTTCCCCAACCAGCTCACTCCCATGAGGGATCGCCTGTGCCTGGTGGATGGGGGCTTTGCCATCAACTCTCCATTCCCCCTGAACCTGCTGCCCCAGAGAGCAGTGGACCTCATTCTGTCCTTTGACTACTCCCTGGAGGCCCCTTTTGAGGTAAGGTGTACAGTGGGGACAAAGTGAGGATCTCTGTTGAGGTGGCCTAGCTGGGGATTTGGGGATGGCGCTTCATGGAGGACCAGGCTTCTAATCTTCAGGCAGGTGCCTTGTGAAGATTTTTAGTGGCACTGGTCTCCCCAACTGGAGGAAGGGGGTTGCTGAGGTTATGGGATGGAGTGGGGGTTAGGAGAAGAGGCCAAAGATGGTCATCAGGAGTCTTCCATCCTGGTGAAGAGAAGGCTTCTGTTCCAGCCCCTGCCTATGTCTGATAGCATTCTTTGCTCCCATCTGGATCTGGATCTGCTGTCCCTTAGTTACTGTAGTAACAACAACAGAGCCATGAGGTCCCCCAAAGAGTGTCTCGAGACAGCTCCCTCAAGTCCTGTGGGGTAGTGGACAGGTTCCACCATCTGGATGAGGGTTCTGGTTGTGCTGCTGGGCCAGCCCTTCTCTCTTATCCTCCTTAACTTCCAGGGTCCAACAAGAACCTGGGATTAGATGATGGATAAAGCCTCTTCCCATGTGACCTTCTGTAATCATTCCATGTCCACTGAAATCAGCCCCTACTCGGAAGCATGGAGGCATCAGAGAAGGGAACCAGTGGGTGGTTATGGGAAGAATCACCATGAGAATGCTGGCAATTGTCATTAATCTGGCTGATAGGGTTTTCCCCATTTTTATTTTATAAATAAAGCAACTGGCTCAGAAAGGTGATGTCACTTGCCTGTAGTCACTCAGCTAGTAGAGGGGCTGTGTGACCGCAGGTGGTAGGATGCAGGGTCAGAAGCTGGCCTCCTTGCCCAGGTCTTACAGATGACAGAGAAGTACTGCCTGGACCGAGGCATCCCCTTCCCAAGGATTGAGGTGCTCCCTGAGGACTTGGAGGAACCTCGTGAGTGCTACCTGTTTGCCAAGGCCGAGGACCCCCGCTCACCCATTGTGCTGCACTTCCCCCTTGTCAACCGTACCTTCCGCACACACCTGGCCCCAGGTAAGGGGAGACCCTGGGCCAGGGTCTGGCTCACACAGCCCAGGGATGGCGGTAGGGTGCTTTTCTGAGAGTGGGCTTCCTGGACAGCATACCAAAGCGTGCCTCCTGGAGGGCCCAAGCTGGCCATTGGTACCCTCTTCTGGGGCCCCAGCATTCACACTGGCCCAGTTCCTCCTGATGGTCGAGAGAGCTAAAATGTGGGTCCAGCCAGATGTCCTAGGGCAAGGGGGAGCTTCTGGGCTGGCTCCTACCCCCAGAGTGCCCCAGCTTAGTCTCTTCTCCACTTCTCATCCACAGGTGTGGAGCGACAAACAGCTGAGGAGATAGCCTGTGGGGACTTTGTCCTGAACGGGTCAGACACTCCCTATGGCATGATGAACTTCACCTATGAGCCTGAGGAGTTTGAGCGGCTGGTGGCTCTGAGTAGATACAATGTTCTGAACAACGCGGAGACCATGAGGCATGCCCTCCGGCTAGCTCTGGAGCAGCAACAGGCTAGGGACAGGGCCAGAGGCCGACCAGGCTGGAGTCGTAGGACTGTGAGAGAGGACTGTGGAGACCGTGGGCTCCAGACCAGGGCTTGAGAGAGGAGGAATGATAGATGCTGTGGGGCTCCTGCTTCCCACATTACAGAGACCTGCGTTAGGTCCTCCACTCCCCAGAAAGTTCCTGCAGAATGGCAGCTTGGCTTTGGGGCTGGACCCTTCTCCTTTGTGTTTCTGGGAGATGATGGGGCAGCAGGCCTCTCTAGGGCTCCTGGGGATGGGGGCCAGAGGTGACAGTGCTCATTTTACATTGGAGTGTAGAGGGTATCAGAGGACAATCTAGCCCCAGGGCCTGCCCCAAACCCAGAAGGATCTTAGAAGGCCCAGATCTTCAAACCCTCACCAGACGGAGAGCTGTGAGAACTGAGGGACAGGTTCCTCTCCTTAAACTGAGACCAAAAGCAAAGATTCATCCATCTAATCCACACTTTTGTGGCTAGGATCCCAGATGCAGTGCTCAATGCTATCAGAATAAAGGGGGATCTTGGGGGTTCCCAGTTTGGATCACTACCTTCATCCTTCAGCCTGCTGACTCTCATTGGCCTCTGGCCTCCTCTGTCTCCCTCACTGCTCACCACTCTTCTCTGCTTAGCCTCCTGAAGGCTGTGGGATGGTACTCTCATCCTGGCAGAGCTCCAGTTGATGGGTGTGCTCCTGTCTGCCTATTACTAATGCATCACTTTTTAAACTCAGGCCACACTCTCGTCATGTGTACAGCTGCCATCTCTTGCAAATAGCCTTGCCATTCCCAGAAGCTCAATGGGTGTGTCTAGAAGGTGTATCTGTTTATCAGGGAGCATAGTAAATGTGTGCCTGCAAGTGTGTGCATGTTCCTAGTGAGGGTGGGGCCTGTCTGTTGGCAGGGATGGGCAGTGGTAGAGGGTACCTGGCTGGCAACCCAGAGGCCTGGGTTCCTGGCTCTTTCACAGATACATGCTAAGATCTGGACAACCTGGCCCTCTCTCTCCCTGGTTTTCATCTCCCCTGACCAGCTGAGACCCTCTGAATAGCTGGAGCCTCTCCAGCATGGGCAGATTTTAAGTCTGTGGAGAGGAGATCCACCCTGACTGGGAAGGAGATCCACCCTGACTGGGTGTCATCCAGGAGCCCTCAAGCCCTAGGCCTCCATAGCTGCTTCATCCCACCCCATACGGAGCTGTCTGGGTCCCTTCAGTGGCCCGGGTGCCATCCTCTCTTGAACACTTGCTTCTACTACCGTCTCCTCCAGAGTGCTCTCCTGGGCTGCAGCTTTCCCCCTCCATCCTGTCTCGGATCAAAGCCACAATGGCTCTTCCAGTCAGGGATTCCTTTAGAGGAAATCTCACTTGTCCCAACTCTGAGAAGAAAACCCTCATTCTAGCTCCCAACTGGAAGAAGGTCCTAGCTTGTGCCCTCAGCCTGGCCTGGCCTGGGACCCCCAGGCCTCCAGTTGGATGAGAGCAGAGAGGACTGAAGGATCCAGGGCCCAGAAGGGCCAGTGATTTTGACTGGCATGGGGTGGGAGAGAGTTTGGTTCTCTCCAGCCTCCTCACCATTGCTATCCATCATAGACCATCATCCCTGTCTTGGCTCAGCAATGAGAGGTTTCCCTTGGCGTAGCCCCAGGCTGGCTCCTGAGCTTCTGCTATGGTCACTGTCATCATCACCCCTGCTGTGATGATGTCATCAGTAACTTATTAAGACCTCCACAGAGTTCAAAACTTAGAACTTTGTAGAGTTCTAAGAACTTGGAACTCAGAGAGTTCCGAGTTCTTAGATCTTTGTGGAGCTCAAAACTTAGAATCTTCAGTCATTCTGTCTTTAATGCCTCAAATAGCCATAGGGTGTCTCTGGCTTCCTGAGGGTAGAAATTTCTGTCTGTTTTGTTCGCTGCTGTATCTTCAGTGTTTAGAGCAATGGCTAGCAGATAGTAGATGCTCAGTAAAAATTTGGCAAATAAATGAATGGGATCCTACATTCTAGAAAAGTGGATCATTACCCACCAGCCATGAAAAGATGTGCAACACTGTACTCCAGTGGTTCTTAATCCATTTGCTCTTTTTTTTAATAAATTAATTTTTATTGGTGTTCGATTTTCATTTGCTCTTTTTAAAAAAGCTGATAAAAGCCATGGACCCTCTCCCAAGAAAAATGCATGTACATATGCAAAATTGCATACAACAAGGTTTCTGTTTTACTATGTGATCACCACCCCAGGGGGTAGGGGACTGGTGTTTGCCCTCCCAGGCCAGCAAGTTTTATGCAGGAAGCAAACACCTGGGCTTGTGCAGAGCTGGGAGTCACCTTGATTCATACAGAAGTGTAGGAAATGCCACCTTGGCTCAGATCAGGTTCGGGAAGATGTAATGAGACAAGGGTGGGAGGGCTAGGATAGGGACGCTGGTCCAATTCTCTAGCCAAGAAATTGGTCAGGGGTGAGCTCAGTCAGGGCATGAGGAACCATCACCAGGATTGAATCTGGGAGCCAACCAGAGTGAGGAGTGGGGGTCAAAGATGACCTGGCCAGTTTGGCTCCTGCTCCTAGGTCAGGAGGGATCTAAGCCTATTTCTACTGTATTTCTGCCCCATTTATAACCCTGGCCCAAGATGGCCAGAAAGATGTTTCAAGGTTCCAAGGGTGACCAGGCTGAAGGGATTTGACCACAATAACACAGCTACAGGCTTGATTCATTCTGAGGCTGGGCAGAAACACAGGAGCAGGGATGTCATTCCTTAACTTGTTAGACCCCTTCATCAGGTAAAGGAAGAAAACGATGGCCACCAAGCCTGCATGTATGATTGCACAGGTTGTATACTATACAATTCCAGGGGATGCCATTCACAGGAAGTGACAACGTGAACTTTCCCGGTGCAGTTGTACCACATGGCAGCCCTGGGGTCACGGTCTTAGCTCAAGGTGCATGAGAACAGACACATTCAAATATTAGGTCTCCTGGCTTCTTCAGATATATCTCTGGGCATTCACAAAAGTCTCCTGCAGAAAAAAGAAAGAGGTGCAGGGCAGATGTGGGGTTGGGGGAAGGGAAAAAAGGAAGGAAAGGAGAAGGAAGCAAAAGAGAAAGAAGAAAGAAGCATTTTCTTCTTTCGTTGGCTGGCACAGCACTAGGAGGGGGGCCTCCCGTATTGGCAGGTGGCTGTTGGCAGAGGTGCCCCCCACCTTCTCCAGAGCTCAGTCCCTGCAGCTGATTTCCTCATTGCTACTCCATTCTTTTGTTGAGAGTTTAAATGAAAGCCCCCTCATTTCAGATGGAGTCATTCTTGGAAAGGAGAAAAGGAGGATTACCTGCATTGCTCTGCATGCACCTATTTTCCCCTCAGTGCCCACTCTATGGCAATTGAAAAGCCACAGGAACACAAAACAGGGCAGGGAGTCCAGGACTTCCCCATGCAAGAGAGAGGAGTCTACACTGGGGCTGTCCAGCAAATCAGGGAGGCTGGTCACCAGAGTTCAGGGGTGGAGATTAAATTTTTTCTATTAGGACAAGTGAGGCACAAGAAATATTAAGCAAGTAAGAGTCCACACATATTTTTTAATATTTTATTTATTTATTTGACAGAGCCAGAGAGCACAAGCATGGGGAATGGCAGAGGGAGAGGGAGAAGCAGACTCCCCACTGAGCCCGAAATCCAATGCAGTGCTCCATCCCAGGACCCTGGGATCATGGACTAAGCCGAAGGCAGATGCTCAACCAACTGAACCACACAGGAGCCCTGAACTCACACATATTAAAAAACTTTTACTTTATAGGGGCACCCGGTACCACCTAAGCCTCCTGTTTCTTGCTTTCTGATTCCATTCTCTTTCTTCCACTATCCCCCTCTGCTAGTATGAAAGTTCTATTTTCTATGTTTAGAATGCTAATGATTTCCCTTGTCAGTTTTATTGAAGTGTAATTTATCAATAATATAGTGCACCTCTTCTAAGTATATAGTAAATGTATAAGATTAAGTGTACAGTTCGGAGCACCTGGATGCCTCAGGCAGTTGGGTGGCTGACTCTTGATTTCGGCTTTGGGTCATGATCTCAGGGTTGTGAGATGGAACTCTGTCAGGCTCCACACTTAGCAGGAGGTCTGCTTGAGATTCTCTCCCTCTCCTCTCTCCCTCCTCCTCTCCACCCCCTTGCATGCATGCTCTCTCTCTCAAATCTTTTTTTTTAAAAAGATTAAGTGTACAGTTCAATGACTTTTAGCAAATTTACATACACATGTAACCATCACTATAATTAAGATATGGAGCATTTCCATGACCCCAAAATGTTCTCTTGAGTTTCATCCTAATCAATCTCCAACCCTTGGTCCCAGTGCCTACTGATATGCTTTTTGTCATTATAGACCAGCTGTGTCCTTTCCAGAGTTTTATATAAATGGAATTATAAAGTGTGTAGTCTTTGGGGTCTGGCTTCTTCCACTCAACATAGCGCTTTTGAGATGCACCAATGCCGTTGTACATACTAGTAGTAGTTCATTTATTTTTATTACTAAGTAGGAATTTTGTGGATATACCACAGATTGTTTATCCATTCACTTGCTGATGGAAATTTGGATTATTTCCAATTTGGGGCTCTTACTAAGCTTTTAAGCTTAAACTTTTATTTTTTAAAAGCTCTTTTAAAAAACCAGTCTCCATTTTCTCTCCCCAAATAGGACAAGAACCTGAACATGCTAACACATTTTCTACATTTCTGTCCTACATCTGGCTCCCCACCAACCAAACCTTCCACAAATCACCTTGGAGCTCTTGCCTGAATTTTATTTCCAGTGTTTTAAAAACCTCAAAATAGGGATCCCTGGGTGGCGCAGTGGTTTGGCGCCTGCCTTTGGCCCAGGGCGCGATCCTGGAGACCCAGGATCGAATCCCACGTCGGGCTCCCGGTGCATGGAGCCTGCTTCTCCCTCTGCCTATGTCTCTGCGCCTCTCTCTCTCTCTGTGACTCTCATAAATAAATAAAAATTAAAAAAAAAAAACCTCAAAATAGTTGGGGCGCCTGGACAGCTCTGTGGATTAAGCATCTGGCTCTTGGTTTCAGCTCAGGTCATGATCTCAGGGTCCTCCAGGACTGAGTCCTGAATTGGGCTCTGCACTCAGTGGGGAGTCTGCTTCTTCCTCTTCCCCTAACCTCTGCCCCCCACTTGGGTACTTTCTCTCCCTCTCAAATAAAGAAATAAATCTTAAAAAACACTTCAAAATAAAAATATTTATTTCAACTTTACAATATATTTTATTGACTTAATCACTTATTGCTTCTTATAACTCCTTCCTTTTGGGTTTATTTTTATTTCTGTTGATTTCAAAACTGAATAGGTATTTAATGGAGGGTGTATAGGTAGTAAACTTTCTGAGTTCTTATAAATCTGGAATTATCTTTTCTTGCCCTGACTTATGAATAATAGTCTGGATGGATATAAAACTTTTGACTCAAACTTAGATTTACTCATATTTTAATGCTTTCTTGATTTGATATCACTGATGGGCAATCTGATGTCAGTCTAATTCTCACTCCACTGTAGGTAATTTGTCTTTAACTTTTAGGGCTTCCTCTTTGACTTTCAAAACCATCTGTATGATTTTTCTGACCTTAAAAAAATACCAGTGAATCTTTCAATTCCTGGCTTCACATCTTTTTGAAGCTCTAAGAAATTGTCTACCAATTTTATCAAAAACACTACTCTTCTTCATTCTCTCTTTCTGGAATTCCTTTCAAACTCAAACTGATTTGAGTCTCTATATCCTTCAACTTTTACATATCCTGTCTTTTCATTTGTGCTGTGTTTTGGGGAGATTTTCTTTGCATGCTTCTCAATTGAGAATACAATGTTCCTCTGTATCCAATCTGCTCCTTATCCATCTGTTGGGGATTTTTGTTTAACTTTCGACTATCACATTTTTCCATTTAAATTCTCTAATAGGATCTTCAAAACTACCTGTTTTCACTGTATTGATGTGCTCCTTTAACTCAGATGGTGTTAACATTTCAATTTTTAAACATTTTCCTGAATGTTCTGTGACCTTTTTCCTTGAGGTAAGTTCTTTGTTGCCCCTCCTTCATAGACTTCGCCTGGGTTATATGTTTGGTAATTCTTGGGTGTAATCTCATCTCTGAGAGGGTTCTATACACGCTCAGGGCTGTGATGGCTCCTGCTCATCATTTGCTGTGCAATTGGCAATGGTGGCCTCCAGGTGGCAGTTTGGGACTAGGAGAGGAGTGGGATGGAGGGCGGGGAGCCCTGCTGCAGCCCCTGGGGGCCCGGCAGCCAAGGCAAGCATGGTGCCCCATACTGCTAAGGCTCTGATTTGCCCTCTTTTTAGGGTTTCTGATTCTTAAACAGCTACCTTTCTTGTTTTGAATCATGGCTTCTGAATGTATTAATCTGTTTATATCTTTTCCATTGTTAATCTTTTTTTTTAAGATTTTATTTATTTATTTGACAGAAAGAGAAGAAGAGAAAGGGCACAAGCAGGCACACATAGCACAGGCACAAGCAGGCACAAGCAGGGGAGCAGCAGGTAGAGGGAGAGGGAAAAGCAGACTCCCCGCAGAGCCGGGAACCCAATGTGGGGCTTGATCCCAGGACTCCAGGATCATGACCTGAGCCCAAGGCAGGTGTCCCTTTTCCACTGTTAATCTGATGGATTTGGTGCTGGTGGTAAGTAAAATATTACCAAGGAGAATTTCCAATTTTACTTTCCAACACTAAAAAAAAAAATAATGATTTTTAATTACACAGTAAATTTTATGAATTTGTCTTTTTTTTAAGATTTTATTTTTTAAATTTATTCATGAGAGACAGAGACAGAGAGAGAGAGAGAGAGAGAGAGAGAGAGAGGCAGAGACATAGGTAGAGAGAGAAGCAGGCTCCATGCAGGGAGCCCAATATGGGACTTGATCCTGGGACTCCAGGATCACACCCTGGGCCAAAGGCAAGCGCTAAACCACTGAGCCACCCAGGCGTCCCCATGAATTTATCTTTTAAAGAAACAATTTAAGTTAAATTAACTGTTGCATATCTTAAGTAATGAAGAAATTTTAGATATTATTATAATTACATAAAAATTGTATTTTATTAATAATATCTGAGGGTTTTTTTTTTATCACCAAATGCACCATCAATCTGAACTAATAGTCTCTCTTCTGAAGGATCCATTGGATCTGGCACATTCAAGGGTAAGGAGCCTCTTGGTGTGAGAGCAACCAGCCTCCCTAGGGCTCTCCGAGGCCGCTTGCAGGGCACTGTGAGGGTGAGACGAATCAGTGTGTGACATGCTGTGACTGTGGCCAGCACACTGTGTGTCCTCAGTACATGCTCGTTACTCCTACACAGGGTGTTGAGTGCTCTGAGCTGCCAGGAGTGGCCTCTTGGCCGGTCCTAAGTAATTCGGTCCTCACAGCTCCCCAGACACTGCCAGGTGCATATGAGCAGTCTAGCTCAGACCTGGGCTTGTTGCTGCCACTCTCCTGGGGGGTGGGGGGCTGGTTATGCTGGGCAGAGTGACTAAACTTCTGGTCCAAATCCTCCCCTGGGCCGGGGGGAAACATCGGTGATGTTTCACAGGACTTGCTCCTTGTGAATTTGCCTCATTTCCCTCCCTCCTCCCAGCCTGGGAGAAGGTGTTGCACTTACATGTGTCCCCATGTGCACATGTATGTACTTAATCTTTTTTTTAGTAGTTGTACCAGAGGTTCTTGGTGGTGCTGGTTGACCTCCAAGATGTGAGGAAAAAGCCCTTGGCATGGGAGACACCCAGAGGGTGGAGTTCCAGTCTCACAAATCCCTGTCGTGCTGAGCTGGGAACATCCCAGCCACCACCCAGGGAACAGGTATCTGTCAGATGGGCTTGGGGTGGAGTCAGAGCCAGGGCTGGAGGGACAGGCAGGGTGAACCAGCAGCCCAGGGCAGGGCCTCCCAGCCGCTGGCTGCTATTCTCCAATATTCCAGAATGGAGACATGGAGCCCCTCAGCCTTTTCGGCGGCTGGGAGGGCCTGGGTGCTTGGAGCCCTCTCAGCCATTCTCCTCTGGCTCCCTATGGACTTGTCCATTTACTCTAGTGTACCGGGTTGGTGGCAGTGCTGAACAGGAGGGCCACAGATGGAAGGATTGGGGGCTATTGAACCCAAATTCAAGGTTATGGATCCTTGAATTACCTGCTGGGATCAATAGCTGAGGCTATAACCTTTACACAGGCTCCCTTCCCTGCCCTCATCAGGCTGCCAAGGGGCTCCCACGTGCACCAGAGAATTTCATTCTCAGTAGAAGCCCTAGTAGACCTCTCTCCTGATCTGTGCTTTCTTCTTCTGAGCAAGAACTACTGCAGACTGGCTACCTTCTCAAGTCTTCTGGTGTCCCATATGTTGGTCTGCATGTGACCAGGGCCACTACCCTGAGGTTCCTTGCCCCAGTCCCAGACTGTCTGGCTTCTGGAGCCCTGACTCTGGAATCTAGGCCTGACCTGGGTCTAGACAAACAGCTTCCAATTGAAACTCCCAGAGAAGCTTGCTCATGGAGTCAGGCTGACCCTCAAGAAATCAAGAAATCAAGAATGAGAGGTAGCTTGAGGTCCCACGGCCAGAGATCTCCTTTCTTTGCGGGACAGTATGGCCAGGGGCTTGCCACCACAGCCTGTATCAGCCTGAAGTTCTGGTGTTTCACAAAGAACATGGTCCACTAGCAAGTAGACATGCCCTCTCTGGTCTGGAGACATAAGTGTGGAAATCACCAAAACCAAGAGACCTAAAGGAATGGTTAAGTGAGTGAATATAGACAGAGGGGGAAAAAGCAGTTTAAGAGCAGAGCCACGGGGACTCCGATATGCAGATGGCAGGAAGGCAAGAAACAGCTGTAGTAACTGAAGGGGAGCAGCAGGTGAGGCAGGGGAGATACTGGGTTAGTGAGGGGTCCAGGAAGTGAGGAGAGTACACTGGAAGTGGGAGAGGATCACTGATGGCATCACATGCTGCTGAAAGGCTGGGGAGAGTGAGGACCCATTGTTGGATCAGCTTCGTGGGCTCACCAGAGCCTCACCAAGCAGTTTGGCAGAACACTAGGAGAGAAACCTGACAGGTTCAGGGAAGAATGGGAGGAGAGGGATTGGTGACAGTATGAATACATTTTTTGAGGACCTAAGCTATCAAGAAAAACAAAGAAATGAGGAAATAGCTAAAGGGATGAGCTATGCAAGCAGCAAGAGAGTTTTTGTTTTGACAATGAAAGATTACTGTGTGTTTTGACAATGAAAGAGTCACTGATGGGTATTATCCAACAGGAGAAAAACTGATGATGCAAGAAAGAGAATGGAAATTTTCTGGACCAGTGTCCTTGAGTAGGGGAGTGGGAATGGAACCTAGTAAACAAGTAGGTGATTGGTCTTACTAGATGGATGATTGGCCTCCAGTTATGGAAGGGAAAGCTAGAACACCACATGGCTACAGATGGTGGGTGGTGGGAGCTTAGGGAAGTTCTTTTCTAAATTTCTTCTATTTCTCAGTGAAATAGGGATTGAGGTCATTGGCTGAAAGCTTGGAGGAGGTTTTGGAGGCTTATGGATAGAGGAGAAAGTATGACCAAATGGTTTGAGTGGGAGAGAGAAGGGACTAGAACATGGGCTAGGCTTGTAGGCAGCACAAGAACCCACTTGAGGCTCATGGTCATGGAGTTAAAGTGAGACATTTGGCTGTGTGAGTGCAAGTAGTCCAAAGGTCAGATTCCACCAAGATTGGATGTTGTCAAGTTGGTATAATGTAGCAAGCAATGGGCAAACAGGTTGAGAGTGGATGTCAGTGAATGATTATAAAGATGGAACATAGAACTGATGACTTTTATTGTTCCGGGAAAAAGGGAAATTAAACAGCAATTGCTCCTTTGAATTCTCAGGGGGGACCAGTCCCCAAGTATTTCCAGTTTCACACAGAAAGCCCAGCCTGTGCTCAACCTGGAAGCCTCCTCTTACCAACTAAGTGGGGTTTCTGTGACTTGTTCCTTACCTCCTTCTCTCCCCACTGAGGCCAATGTCCAGGGCAACCAAGAAAACATTTTCAATTCTCCTCACCCTGTTCTTTTTCCTATATGATGTCCAAAGGGAAAGATGTTGACAACTGGTCACCTATGTGGCCACAGCACATGCTGCAGACCTGAGGCCTCCCTGACGCAATGGGCTGTGGGGGGCAAGTGCAGAAGGAGGCCCCCAGAAACCCTGAAGGCCACACTCTGCCATACAAAGGTTTGGAAGTTTAACCCAGTCTACACTGAGCAAAGCCATGCATGTCCCTGGGCTAGCATTCCCAGTTGTCCTAGGCCTGGGCCACCTCTGCAGCTGCTCACAATGCCCAGGACCTGCATCCTGGCTAAAACCCTCCCTTACGTCCGCAGCTAGTTTGAGAGGAGCTGGCAATAAAGTCTTCCTCCGGCCTGTGTAGAATATTGGTCAATGAAACAATATTCACAGGAGTAATTCTTGTGTCTGTGCAGGATGGATTGAAGCACAGGCCTGAAAGTCAGCCCAGGGCATGGGAGCAGCAAGAGTCAGGGATTGCCTGGCCCCAGAGGCCACTCAAGCACAGAATGTCACTGGGCCTGGGGCATCACAGCATGTCCTGAGGGCACTCACTTCCCTCTTACCATTCATGGTCATCACATGGCCATGGCTGCCCTCACCCCAGGAGAGGTGGTTTTGGTTTTGTTTTTCCACACAGTCTGGTTTACTGGCTCATCATACACTCACACACCAGATATGTACACAAACATAAATATTCCAATGTACAAATTTACACAGGACTCACAGATCACCTTCTCATCTCTTTCCCCCAGCACCCCCCAACCTGTGCCCTATCTGTCCAGGCTCCATTTTAGGATGAAGGCTTGCAGGGAGCTGGCAGTAGAAGGTAGGAATCTGGAGGAGGGAGAGGTCCTGCTCCCCTCTCCTCACAGGTACCTCTAAAGGGTCCTGTCCCTTTGTAGTGACACCATAGGGCACTTGGATGATATGTATGTCTCCTGCACATGCTTCCACCAAAACAGACAAATAAAAAAATAAAAGGGAAAACCAAAGAGGTTCTTTTCCACATAAGGCACAGGACAAAATTAATCCCATTTACACATTCAAGGCAAAAATGAGTGTTTTCCTGGCTTTGGTTTGTTTCTTTTGCTATCACATGTCTATAGATTATAGGGACTCAAGCACATTACTCATGACAGAAAATTCTACTGTTGTATAAAATAAATTGTTAATTCTAACTTTTATTCTTGTACAATTTGCAGAATAGAGTTGAAATGATTGCTATAGGTTTTAATGTTGATAAGAAGAACTGGACTATAATACAACTGAAATGCAGTGGTGACCTGAGCAAGGAATTTAAAAATGAAGTCACAGACACGATTTTTCTATACATTTTCTTGTTTGAAGAAAATTATAAAGTCAGCAAGCAGTCACGGATGAAAGAACAAATAAAATAGGTGGATTGGAGAGTTAAGATGTGGTGCACAGCAGGAATTTGGGATAGCCTCTCCTCTGAGGGCCCTCCCTCCAAGGAAGCCCAGCTTTAGGGTTGGGGCCTGGGTTAGTTCAGTCCTCTGAGAACCCGCTGCTTTATTGGGCAAGAGATTTATTAAGAAAACACCTGTTAATTAAAAAGGAAAGGGATTGGGAAGAGCCTTCACAGCATAATACCGTGTGGACATGAGAGGGGGAAGGAGGATTGGATAAAAAGAGCCTGAGTCTGCAGCATAGTTGAAAATTCCAGCCTGGTGGATAGGGAGCCCCAGCACCAAAGCTGCCTAGTAGAGGAGTCCCATCCCACAGGAATGGGCCAGCACCAGTACCCACCGAGTCCACCAGCGGCTGGGAGCAGCCCTGAGAGAGCGTGGCCTTAGCCTGAACACAGTGGTGTTCCAGAAGGTAGCAGGTGCTTCTACCACCCACAGGAGGTCCTCTTGAAAGAGATTTGAACATCCACACGGCTGCCACTGGGTCCTCAGCATTTCCCGTTTCCTTCTCTTCTGCGTTTGTTTTGGGTTTGCTGTCTGCCTACCCCATTCTTATCACAAGCTCTTATTTTTAATTATAAGAATCTATCTCCTCTATCAAATGCTTATTTTGTGCTACACATTTTACATATATATGTTATATTTTCTTTTATCCTCACAACATTTCTATGGGGGAGGTAGTATGATTATTCCCACTTTACAGATGTAGAAACTGAGCCCCAAAGAAGTTAGTCACTTACCCAGGAATATTACCAGGTCTTGAACTCAGGGCCTTTTTTTTTTTTTTTAAATACCCAAACCCAAGCAATTAACTACCATACCACCTTACATCTTTGAGCACTTACTTTTTCACATGCCCTGCTCTGGGTGTGAGTGTGGAGAACATTAGGCAGGGCACAAGTTAAAAGAGAGAGAGGGGTGGAGAGAGACTTTGTACCTGGGGAGCTTTCAGTAAAGCCAGATGCGGGGCTGAAGGGTGTGCCCTTGAGCCACCAGAGCCAGTTGGGCTGAGCCCCAGGGACAATGTGTGTGTGGGGGGAGGGGTGTCTCATACTGACCGACTGGCTGCTGTTATACCCAGGTCCCCAGCCCCTGGGGGCCTGCCAGCCCCACCCTCACCTGGGTGAGGACTGTGACTTGGCCGCTGTCAGGCGCCCAGCTACAGGCTCCCCTGAGCATTGCATAAGGCATTCCTATAGCCCCTGGGCCCACCCTGGGCCAGGCCCGGAGCCAGCTGGCAGATCCCCTGCTCGGTCCCGGGCCTCAAGGCCCAGCAGGCTGGTAGTCACCCACGCAGGCCCTTTCTCTCCAGTCTGCTGCGCAGCTGAGCAACCCTCCCGTCTCGCAGATAAGTACTCCGGAGCCACCCCTGTGACCATAGTCCTAGGATCGGGGTCAAAACTCAGCCCGTGAAGTTGAGAAACTCATTCACCAGTTTCTGTGGGAAGACACTCGGGGCTCGGAGCAGAGCTGGTCACTGAGGGGTGACCTGCCGGGTGCCGGCTGCATGTGTGAGGGGAAAGGGAAGAGGTGGGTGCATCCTGCGCAAGAAGACTTCTGGAAGGAAGGGGCCCAATCTGGTCACAAGGGACAGTGGGAGGGAGGGTAGGGAACACCAGGGTAAAGGAGCAGTGGTGGGGGGGGGGGAGTGTGAGGAGAGGAGGTAGTCCTGTGGCTGTCCAGGGAGCAGCAAGGGCCAGGCGGTGGAGGACCTGACAGTCGGCAGGAGGGTTTGGGCTCAATGGTAGGCTGAAGGCCTTCGTGTCCCCATGGAGGGTGTGCGTCAGTGTGACAGGGATGGAATATAAAGCAGGGGTTCGGAAGCCTCTTCCAGAGCCGTGGAGAAGGGGAATGAGGAAGGAGAGCTCAGAGCTGGACGATGGCCATTGTGAGGGCACATGTCTGAGAGTCTTTCTAAAGGGATAGAATATGTGAATTTGTGACACATCAGGTAGAGACGAAAGGGAGGAAAATCACAAGATGGTTCTCAAGCAGGGCCTGACACTAAAGGAGTGGCGGTGTTGAGGGGACAGCCGGTGCTGGAAGGTTCTGGATGATTTGTCAGTTATTGGCTTACTGCCTCTCAGCTCCAAACGTCCCCTTCACTGTATATGCCCTGTGATTGACAACGGGATTCCCCTAAGCATCTCTCCTTTAGGGGGAGCATGATGTTAAGCTCCTGAGCAGAAAGCACTGGAGGAGACACTCTCCCACTCTTTCCAAGGCTGAGGATCAACCGTGGGTGTGAGAACACCTGGTGGGGCCCAGGCCAGGGGCCCAGATGACCGCGGTCTCCAACCTTGCAGCCTCAGCCTGGCCGTAACCTTTCCACAACCCTCTCAGTATGCAAATCAGAACCCCTGAAGGTGCAGTGGGTGCACCCACTCCTTGCCCCTCTGGTACCCAACCCCTACTTCACACTCACGCCACCAGTTGCTGGTCACCTGCTCCCCCTTCTAAACTCTGGAGCTGTGCCTAATGTTTGCCAAGCAAGTCCAGACTCAACTCTGGCTTGGCCGAACCAGCAAACTTCTCTGGCATCCGTTGGGTTGAACCTGACTTCTCCAACAGTGCTAGGGGACTGTGCAAAGTTCCTTTATATCTTGTAGTTATTCTAACAATTTTTTATATCATTTTGAACTACTCTTGATTGGACCCAGACTGCTATACTTTCTATTTCTGGTGAATCAGGATTTTGCTTTTTTGATTAAAATGATGAAGAGTTTATAGGCTATGATGAGACCCTCTCATTCTGTCCCCTATCAAATGGGCTCACAGAGCCTTTGTGAAGAATTGCATAAAACACCCCCTGTGGACAAGCAAAGTACAAAGCAGTTCCCTTTCTGGGCTAGCAAATGCAGAAACATCTCTTCTGGGTGGATAAAATACAAAATGTGCCTCTTCTTTAATTCTCAACCAACCCCATGCCAGGACACCAACTTGATGATTGGAGCAGGAGCTGTGTATCAGCCTTCACTCACCCCTCAGCTGGGTGCCTCTGGACAGGGTGGTGGAAATGAGCAAGACACAAAGCCTGGGGAGAAGGAAGATGGGGAACAGAGAGATCTAGGGGAGAGGATGGATAGAGAATTCGGAGGGAAGTAGATGGACTTAAGGGAGCAGGCTCAAAGGGTGAGCATCTGTGTGCTAATGACAGTGCCTACCACTTGCAGAAGAAGGACTGAACAACCAGATGAGTAGTGTGGCCCATCCAGTTGTCAATCAGCCTGTGTTTCCAGCCATCCAATATCTGGACACCATTACTCAGCCTAAGGAGAGGCAGCTGTTGGCCTGCTCAGCTTTAGGAATATTCAGTTTCTGGTTTGAGGAGCTTGTTTCCAGGATTTATCAGTCAGCCCCACCTCCTACATTTCTCATAACTAAACTGATTCCAAGAAAGTTCTTTCCCCAAACCCATGCACCCACTCCTTAATCTGGCTTTGCAATTCAGGGCATGTTCTGCACCTTGGTACATGCCGTCAGCATATCCCACCCCCTCCCCAGGCAAAGTGTTCAGCATTTGCCCACCTCCCTGCATCTCTACCTGCTGACTCTTGCTCCATCATTATTGCTTTGGGGAGTCTTTCCAAGCATTTTGTAGTTTGGGATCCAAATAAATCTCTTTTACTCTCATCAAAGGTGGGGTTTGTGTTTCTGTTATTATTTTATCCTGTTGCTTTTGGATGACTTCCAAGGGGAAAATGCTGAATTTACTGCATCATTTAAAAATCTTATAAGGTTTCTGAATTTTTTGCAAGTGTGATGTTTATGAAATACTATCTCTCTGTGGATTTAATTTGCATTTCCCTGAATACTAGTGAGATTAAATGTATTTTGTGTGTTTCTCAGTATTCTGGTTTGCTCTTCTGTGATATGCCTATGGATATATTTGTCCATTTTTCTATTCAGTGTTTTGCTTTGTCTGTCTGACTTGTATATAAACATATGAATATTTTTTTATCTAATACTTTTAAAGCTAAATACATTGTGAATATCTTCCCCTAGTCTGTGGCTTATTTTCTCAACTTTGGAATGTGTCTTTTATTAAAAAGAAGTTTTATCGTTTTGATTTTTAAAATTTATTTATTTATTCATGAGAGACACACAAAGAGAGCCAGAGACACAGGCAGAGGGAGAAGCAGGCTCCCTGCAGACACAGGCAGAGGGAGAAGCAGGCTCCCTGCAGGGAGCCTGATAGGGACTCGATCCCAGGACATGGGGATCATGACCTGAGCCAAAGGCAGATGCTCAACCACTGAACCACTCAGGTGCCCCAAGTTTTATCTTTTAATGTAATTGTGTATATAATTGTTTTCCTCTGTGGTTTGAGTTTCTTGATTAAGAAATCCTTCCTTATCCTGATGCTGTAAATAACCTCCTTGCTTTTAAAATAAAGGGCCTAAATTATGTTTTTCCCAGCACTATTTAGTTCATCTTTTCTGTTCTGATCTATACTGCTACTTTTCCCATCTAATAAGTGCCAATATGGGTGGAGTTGTTTCTGGATTCCATATTCTGCTAATTGTCTATGTGTCTACTGCACTGAGACTTAGCTGCTTTAATTAATTTATAGTAAGACAGCTCTCTTTCCTGTTTCTCTTTAAACTTTTCTTGGCTGCTATTGTTTTTTGGACCCTCTATATAAGTTTTATTTTTTTTTTAAATTTTTATTTATTTATGATAGTCACATAGAATGAGAGAGAGAGAGTCAGAGACACAGGCAGAGGGAGAAGCAGGCTCCATGCACCGGGAGCCCGACGTGGGATTCGATCCCGGGTCTCCAGGATCGCGCCCTGGGCCAAAGGCAGGCGCCAAACCGCTGCGCCACCCAGGGATCCCTCTATATAAGTTTTAGATTCAACTTGTCAAATTTCACTGAAAACTGTTCTGGGCCTTCATTTGGAATGACATTAAATGTATGGATTGCTTTTTGAAAGAATCAACATCTTTAGATATGAAGTCTTTCTGTGAAGAAACATAGTATATTTTTTCCAGTTTTTAGGTCTTTGTTAATACCTTTCAAATACACATTTAAAATTGTGTCCAAAATAAATAAATAAATAAATAAAAATAAAATTGTGTCCATTTCTTGAGTGCTTGCTTGATAAGACCTGCCATAAAATAATCTGGGTCTTAAGTTTCTTTTTTGTTGTTAGATTTTCAATTATTAGTTTACTATTTGTTTATTAATTATTTTTATTTACTTATTTGAGAGAGAGTGCGCATGTGCATGAGTGGTGGGGAGGAGCAGAAAAAGGAGAAGCAGGCTCCCCACAGAATAGGGAGCCCAGTGTGTGGCTTGATGCCAGGGCTCTGAAATCATGACCTGAGACGAAGACAAATGCTTAACTGACGGAGCCACCCAGGTGCCCTAATTACTAGTTTATTGTTTAAAAAGAACTTCTAGATGACTAGAGTGAGGCACATAGGACTGGATTAGAACTAGAGACTCAGTGGGATGCCTGGGTGGCTCCGTCAGTTAAGCATTTGTCTTCGTCTGCTTTTGGCTCAGGTCATGATTCCAGGGTCCGGGGATCAAACCCAGGGATGGGCTCCCTGCTCAGTAGGGAGTCTGCTTCTCCTCTCCCTTTGCTCTGCCCCTGCCCTCTCCTCCTCCTCATGTTCTCTCACTCATTTTCTCTCTCAAATAAATAAATAAAATCTTAAAAAAAAAGAACTAGAGACTCAATGAATATGAACTCACATTTAGCTTGATACAAATGCTGATAGATACAGGAATAATTATAGGTATAGGTCTATATATGGCTTGATATGTTATATACACACAGCAAGTCCAGACATATATAATATATGTTTATATATACATATATAATATACTAAATATATAACTTACTTTATACACATAAATTTGAATAACAAAGTAGCCCAGTATTTGTAATCCAAAGCATAAACATCCACGGAGTCATACTGATATAAATAAATGATTGAATAAATCAATCAGAGAGAAGAGACAGACCAGTTTCCTATACAGAAGATTGTCAAAGGATTTATGTGGCTACTCCTTGCTGAAAGAAATAGAACATAATTCCCAATCCCTTCAGCATGGGCTACACTCAGTGAGTAGAGTACAGTATGAAAAGGAGGAATAAAATAAATTACACTAGGGAGAATTGACAAATGTTACCTCAGCCAGGTGATCAAGGTCAACTGCAACAAAGGAAGGGCATGTTGATAGTATGTACCCTTGATGTGATGTGAAGAAAATGGCACTTACCAGTGAGGTCTTCCTCCCCAAAAGCCATAACCCCAATCATGAAAAAAACATCACACAGATTTCAATCAAGGGACATTCTACAAAATACCTGACCAGTACTCCTCAAAACTGTCAGGGTCATCACAACAAGGGAAGGTCAGAGAAGCTGTCATAGCCCAGAGGGAGGCTAAAAAGACAAGATTTACTAAATGTGATGTCATATCCTAGGTGGAATCTTGGAACAGAAAAAAGACATTAGGTAAAAACCAAGGAAATTGGAGTAAAGTAAAGATTTTGTTAATAGGGATGCCTGGGTGGCTCAGCGGTTGAGCACCTGCCTGTGGCCCAGGGTATGATCCTGGAGTCCCAGGATCGAGTCCCACATCTAGCTCCCTGTGAGGAGCCTGCTTCTCCCTCTGCCTATGTCTCTGCCTCTCTCTCTCTCTCTCTCTGGGTCTTTCATGAATAAATAAATAAAATATTTATTAAAAAAAAGATTTTGTTAATAATAACGTATCAATATCAATTAATTGTAATAAATGTATCACAGTAATGTAAGATGTTGGTAACAGGGAATCTGGGCACATGGTATATAAGCACTCTGTACTTCACAATTCTTCTGTTCTCAAAAATAATTTAAAAAAAATTTTTTTAAAGATTTTATTTTATTTATTCATGAGAGACACAGAGAGAGAGAGGCAGAGATATAGAAAGAGAAGCAGGCTCCATGCAGGAAGCCTGATGTGGGACTCAACCCTGGGACTCTGGGATCATGCCCTGAGCCAAAGGCAGATGCTCAAGTGCTGAGCCACTCAGACATCCCAAGTTTGTTTTTTTAAAAAGTAAGTTTATTCTATGTCCCATGTGGAAATGTGTTTCATATTTTTTAAATCCTAAATCTTTTTAAGGCATGTTTATGTAACTGATTTCTAGTTTATTTGCATCTCGGTGAAATGATGTTATCTTTATGCTACCTCTAAGATTTTTGAGACTTACCATAAGGCTTGTTCATGATCAATGATTATAAATTTTCCATTGTGCTTGAGAAGAAAGTGTACTCTCCAAATGTTGTGGCTGTAGGGGGTCTATATCTTTGTCCTGTAGACAACTTTGTTAACTGTGTTATTCAAATCTTCTACATTCTTACTGATATTTTGTATGTTTTTATTTATCAATTAGTGAAAGAGACGTGACTGTGATTTGTCAGTTGTAGTTTTTGTCAAGTTTTGCTTAGAACATTTTAAAGCATGCTACTTAGGTACATGCAAGTTTTGAACTGTCATATCTTTAGGGTAAATTATTCCTTTTATCTTTACATAGCAATTCTCTTTAGCCCTAATTACTTTTGCATTAAAGTCTCTTTTATCTATGTGTACACAGTTTTCTTATGATCAGAGTTTGCCTAGTGCAGCTTTTTCTAGACTTGTTTTCAACTTTTTTGTGTTCTTATGTTTTTAGTGTACCCTTGAAAACAGCAATAGGTTTTTTTTAGAAACTCTAGGCTGACAATCTCCCATTTAAAAATGTTTTATTGTGATCAACTTCAATTAGATGGAAAAGTAAATTTATGTTTTTAAACTGATGCATTTAGTCCATTAATATTTATTACAATTATTGAGGTATTTGGATTCATTACTACTATCTTATTTTGTATGTTATATTGGCTCTGCTTTTTCTGTTTTTTTTTTTCTTCCTGAATTCTTTTTGATTATTCCACCCCTCTTCATTATTTTGGGATTTGTATGCTCTACTTTTATGCTCTTTAAAAGTACCCTGAAATTTTAACCTGTTTACTTAAATGAGCAAAGTTTAAAGTTGATTTTTCACTCTCCTCCAGAACAATACCATATCCTCAGAATTCTTCAGCCCCATCACAACTTCTATTTTACTTGTCATTGCTCTGTGTTTTATTTCCTTCTTTTTAATTTATTCCTCATATTAGTCATCATCATGATTATTATTTGTATAGTCAATCTTAGTTGACCATATGCTTGTTAACTTATTTTCCCATCAATATTTCTTGCATGTCATCCTTTGTTCTATTTCCTTCTTCCTGGAGTGATTCTTTAGACATGCTTGATGAGTCGTTGTTGATCTGGTAAGTTCTTCTTCATTTAATATTCCATCCTAAAAAATAGTTTGGCTGTGTTAAAATTCTAATTTGGCAATTTTTTTTCTCTCAACCTTTTAAAGATATTTTATGATCTTCTGGCTTCTATTATTGTTGTTAAGAAACCCACTCCAGCCTAATTGTCCATTTTTTTGTAGGTAACTTGTCTCTTTTTCTTGAAAGCTTTCAATATTTCTTTATCTTTGGTGTTCTGCTGTTACACTACAATGTATCAAGGATGAATATTCTTATTTGTCCTCCAGACTTGTGGTGATTCCTGGACAATAGTTTGTAATTATAATAGCTTGTATCTACTAAGTGTTAGCTATACATCAAGCACCATTCAAAGTACTTTAAAATCTGAACTCATTTCATATTCACAACAATACTTTTATTACCCCCACTTTATAGGTATTTTAAGTATCTTGTCCAAGTTGCACAATGATAAATGTTGAAGGTAGGACTGGATACAGGGCTTCTCCCAGGGTTTCCCATGGGCTTCACAGGACCATGGGTTGCTTCTCTGCTTAAATCAGTCAGAATTTGGATACTGATACTTGCAACTGAAAAAACCTTGGCTGATCCATTGGGCAACTGGGTGGACATCGCTGCTTGGTGAAATAGGAAACCCAAGAGCGAAAAGTTTCTCCTTTGGAAAAAAGTAGGAACGGTATAGTATAATCTTATCCAGTGTCCTCCTGGATGGCAGGGGGTTTCAGAACCATCTCTGGAACTTGTTATTGATGTACCCGCAAATATGTCCTGCCCCTGAGGAATGGCAATGCATTGTGACAGGTATTGTAAGTGATTTATTGTTAATGACAAAACATTAGTGACAAAACATTCAAATCATTTTCTTTATTTTTATTTAAATTAATGTAGGGATCCCTGGGTGGCACAGCGGTTTAACGCCTGCCTTTGGCCCTGGGGTGTGATCCTGGAGTCCTCAATGGAGTCCCACATCGGGCTCCCTGCAGTGAGTCTACTTCTCCCTCTGCCTGTGTCTTTGCTTCTCTCTCTGTGTCTCTCATGAGTAAATAAATAAAAATCTTTAAAACAATAAATTCTTAATGTACTTAGTTTTTTTAAAAAAATCAAATAGTTTTACAAAGCTTATAATGAAAACAGCATTAATTCCCTGCTCCACTCCAACCCACCCAGCAGCACCTGCTTTGAATTCTTTTAGTTGTTTTTTTAGGTATCTACCTCTATATTTCTATTTTCTTAAAGATTTTACTTATTTATTTGAGAGAGAGGACACACAAGCAGGGAGAGTAGCAGAGGGAGAGAAATTAGCAGGCTCCTCGACTTGGGGCTTGATCCCAGGACCCCAAGACCATGACCTGAACTAAAAGCTCAATCAACTGAGCCACCCAGATGCCAGTACCTCTATATTTCTAAACAACATACTTATGCTGTTATTTCTTGATTTTTGTTGACTTCCTCCTATGGAAGATGAGGGTTTAGTTCTTTTATCCTACCCTCCTTCAACTCCTCAGTATTGTTATAATTTTTGGTTAATATTTATTGTTTATATTATTCTAACTATATAGTATATGATTACATTTATTTTACTCTTAACTTTTAGTTTTCCTTGGCTTTAGTATTTGCCTTATATTTTCACTTCATTTTCTGTTACTGTCACTAATTTGTCTTCAAACTCTTCACTAGAAATATAAATCTTTTTTTTTTTAGAAATATAAATCTTTTGCTATGTCAGGTGATTCATCAAGTTCATTATTTTCTCCTCTTTAACCTCCTTCCCCTTTGATACTTCCTTGATGTCCCAATTTACTGGTTGCCCTGTAGGTAATGTCCTGGGACTTACCTTCAGCATACTTCTGGATTTTCCCTCCTTTGATTTACTTTTATGTTGGATCCTCTTCCTTCCTCTTCCTTTGTTTATTCTCTCATTTTGGTTGGACCTTATTTCTTAAAGTACCTATTTCCGAAAGTATGGTCTATGGACCAGCAGTTATGGCATCATCCAAGAACTTGTTAGAAATGATGAATCTCAGGCCCCACCCCAGATCTCTTGAATCAGAATCTGCATTTTAACAAGTTCCCCAGGTGATTCATGTGTACTTTAAGGCTCAGAAAGTACACTGAGAGCTCACAAGAGGGGTAAAAATAATTTGAGAACTTGCATTTTTGTATGTATCTATGTTCTATTTTCACTTTGGACAGATAGCTTGGAAATAAAATTCTAAGATGGGAGTCATTTTCTATCTGAATTTTCAAGATATTTCCCATTGTCTTCTAACTTCCAGTGTTGCCGTTAAGTTTAATTATGTTGTAATTTTAGGGGGGGGTTGTATATTTTTTATTGGAATTTGATTTGCCAATATATAGCATAACACCCAGTGCTCATCCTGTCAAGTGCCCCCCTCAGTGCCCGTCAACCAGTCACCCCAACCCCCCACCCACCTCCCAATTTCCAGGTTTTTGTGTGTGACCATTTTGTGGTTTTTGTTTACTTTTATTTCCAGGTTTCTGAAATTTCATAATAATGTGCTTTGGTGAAAGTCTTTGTTGTTGTTGTTGATCATTCTATGTATTCAACAAACCCTTTTAATTTGAAGATTCTGGTTTTCAATATCTTCTTGTATCATTTCTCCAATTGTTTCCTCTATTATCTGCCCTGGAACTCCTAGAAAGATATTGGACTTCCTGATTTGCTTCTCTAAATTTTCTTATCTTAGATCTATTATTTTCATTTCTTCATATTTCCATTTTGCTTCTAGAAAGATTTTTCTCAACTTTACTAATTCTTCTATTAATGTCATTTCTGCCATCATATTTTTAATGTGTCTTTATATTCTCTGTTCCATTTTATGATGTCCCATTTTTTTCTTGCATAGATAAATTATTTTATTTCACCAAAAATATTAGTTATAGGGTTTTTAAAAGATTTTATTTATTTATTTGAGAGAGAGAGAGAGAGCACTTGCACACACGTGAGGGGAGGGAGGAGCAGAGGGACAAGGAAAGGGAGAAGCAGACTCCCCACTGAGCAGGGAGCCCCACTCAGGGCTCTATTCCAGGACCCCAAGGATCATAATCTGAACCGAAGGCACTTACCTGACTGACCCACCAGGTGCCCCAAATTATAGTTTTGTTTTTTAAGTTTTCCTCTCCCTCCTGCATTGTCTGTTTCCTCTAAGTCTTTTTATTTACTTTGTAGTTTTTATCTTCTGTCGTCAGAAGATGACTTAGAGGATTTCTTCAAATGTCTGGTGACAACTCACTGTTAGTTCACATTAAGAGTGAGGCACTAGGTGGGCAGCCCGGGTGGCTCAGCAGTTTAGCGTCGCCTTCAGCCCAGGGAGTGATCCTGGAAACCAGGGATCAAGTCCCATGTCGGGCTCCTGGCATGGAGCCTGCTTCTCCCTCTGCCTGTGTCTCTGCCTCTCTCTCTCGTTCTGTGTGTCTCTCATGAATAAATAAATAAAATCTTTAAAAAAAAAAAAAAAAAAGAGAGTGAGGCACTAGGGATACCTGGATGGCTCAGTGGTTGAGCATCTGCCTTTGGCCTGGGATCGAGTCCCGCGTCGGGCTCCCTGCATGGAGCCTGCTTCTCCCTCTGCCTGTGTCTCTGCCTCTCTCTGTGTCTCTCGTGAATATATAGATAAAATCTTAAAAAAAAAAAAAAAAGAGTGAGGCACTAAAGTGGCCTCAGAAGCCCTGTGCATATAGTCTGACCTGGTTGAGTAGGGACCTCACTATAGGGTTGATTAGACAGAGACCTAAAATTGTGAAGTAAAACGCTTACCTGTTAATATTGGTAGCTTTCTCTCCTTTGTTGTTCAGTTTCCCTGCAAGGGACTCTCTATTCTCTTACGTGGTGGTGATGATAATGGTTGGTGGCAGGAGAGGCCTATGGTTGGCCGCTAGCATCCTGAGGGCTGACTGGGGGAAGAGGTCTGGAGGTAGTAATACACATCTCAGTACACGCACTCCCTTTCAAACTGACTGCCTGTTCACAGCCATCTGTTGTCCTCAAATCTTCCTCCTCTCCCTACAGTAAATTTTCTCTTTTGCCGGGATTTGGTAGGAAATCTGTGGGACTAGGATTCTTCTACCAGCTTCCAATCCATCATCCTATTTTCAGGTTCATCTGCACTTTTACCTTTAGAGGTACCTGAGCTTTCCTAACTTTTTTTTTTTTTTTAGTTTTTTTTTAAAGATTTTATTTACTTATTCATGAAAGACACACAGAAAGAGTCAGAGACACAGGCAGAGGGAGAAGCAGGCTCCTCGCAGAGAGGCTGATGCAGGACTCAATCTCTGGACCCCAGAATCACACCCTGAGCTAAAGGTCGACGCTCAACCGCTGAACCACCCAAGCATCCCTTTCCTAATGTTTTAAACCACCGATTAGTTTATTTTTTTTACTCTCTGACGCCACTCCCAAATGCAGACTCCTAGATTTTTTTTAACTTTTTAATTAAGTGTAACTTATACAGTAAGGTATAAAATCATAGATATACAGCTGGTTGAATATTTACATAAACATACATCTGGAGTAACCACCACCTCAGTCAAGACATAGATCATATTTATCTCATCTGAAGATTCCCTTGTACCTCTTCCCAGAAAATAATCCTGAACAAGTCACCACATTTTAACATCTATCACCAAGGATTAATTTTGATAATCATGGAATCATGCAGTGTGTACTCTTCTCTGTCTGGCTTCCTTCACTCACCATTATGTCTGTACTGGTACTTTGTTTTCAGTTGCTGGTCTTGGCTTCTGATTCACCATCCTTTTGTCTCCTTCTCTTGGCTCTCTAGCCCCTTCCATCCCCCCTCACAACTCAGTGCCTTCTTCAGCCTCCTGAAGACTATGGGGTGATAGACCCATACTGGCATGGCTCCTGCTGATGGGTGTGCACAGTTTCCTCCCTAATTATCCACAGTTAGCTCTTTGAACTTGGGCCAATTGTACAGCTGCCATCCCCTGCAAATATGGGCTTATTATTCCAGAAGCAAAATGATGTGTGTGAAAGAGTATGTATGTGTACATGTGTGAGAGATCCTGGTCTAGAGTCTTGGCTCTGTCATGGATGCATCCTTTGATCTGAGCAGGTCTGTTTCTCTGTCCCTGTTTCTCATTTCCCCGAAGCCATTTTGATCCAATGAATACTGAGAACTTCTCCAGGGTCAGCAGATTTTAGGCTGTTGAAAAGGAGACTCATTCTGACTTAGTGGTCTCATCCCTTCCCCCCAGTCCACCCCTCACTGCTGAGCTGCCCATAGTCAGGCTGCTGCATCACCTGTACATCTGCTTCCACTGCTCTTGCCCTCCATTTACATAAATATTAACATTAAATATATATGTATAAACATATATATATAGTTAGCATAAAAAGTCAATCAAAATATTTAAAGTAGCAAATTAAACACTATATAAAAGGTGAATGAGATGCCTGAATGGCTCAGTGGTTGAGCGTCTGCCTTTGGCTCGGGTCATGATCCTGGGGTCCTGGGATCAAGTCTTGCATTGGGCTCTCTGCATGGAGCCTGCTTCTCCCTCTGCCTGAGTCTCTGCCTCTCTCTCTGTGTGTCTCTCATGAATAAATAAATAAAAACTTTTAAAAAAAGTAGAAGCTTTGCTTTGTTAATAATTTTCCTTTCTTAAAGATGAAGGAAGTATAGATAAATATGTTTTAGACAAAATGTACTTCAGTTTGATTCAGAATTTTACTTCAGTGCCAGACTGTGTAGGGAAATGTTGTGTTCAGCAAGTATTCTCAGTATAAATGGGACAAAAGTCATTGATAGTGGTTTTAAGATGTAGAGACTGATTTCACATTCTGCTTCCATATTTTAGATACCAAAAGAATGGGTGACTCTACCACCTCTGATCTCAGTGCCCTCCCACCCAGTGTCCTCAGAGGGGTAGCCCCGGATGGAGCTCATCCCCTGCCTATAGTCTGAGCCTTCCAGGAATGGGGCTCCCAGGACTTCTGCTTCCAGGCCACTCTTTTGCACTGGGAGGTGTGTGGAAGGGTCTCATGGGTACCTGACTCATGTCTAGTGGGAAGCATCTGCTTCACAGGGCTCCTCTCCTCAGCCTTCTCGGAAAATGAAGGGATGGGAAGGCCTGGCAATATGATATGGGCAAGACAGGAAAGGTTGTAGGAACAGAGTGATGAAGAAGGCCTAGAAGGGGTGTGAGGAGAGGGTCTGGGAAGTGGTAGACAGGGAGGTGGGAGGGGCTGCAGATAGCCAAAAAGCCTGAGCACTACAGCTGGATGACCTCTGAAATAGCATTTTCTACCATAAATATACTGGTACTTCACTTTTAGTTAGCACAGAATACTGTAAATTGGTGTTGCAATGATCAATAAGTACTATCTCATCTTCTGTCTCCACTTAAGGAATTCCTCCTCTGTGGAGCTTTTTCCAGACGTCGCATTTAGATTTCTTTTCATTTTGATAACTTGTGTCATCTTATATCCCAGCCCCAAGCTTCTGGATGGTTGTGTAAGGGGGAGATTGTAATGAGCTGGCTGGGAGGAATTAAAATCTGCCACTGAATGTAAACTAACTTCAGGCTTAGTTCTGGATGAACTCAACCACTTTTAGGAAATGCTTATTTTGGAAATCTCCACCCACATCCTTGTAGTCAAGATGGCAGCTAAGCATAACGAGGAGCTTCAGCAGCCTGAGGGGATGTAGCCCAGCATCTACCTGGGGTTTTCTGGTATCTCCCTGGCCTGGTCTTTGGGCTCTTGGTTGCCCCATAACTGATACCACAG
This sequence comes from Nyctereutes procyonoides, assembly GCF_905146905.1. Lineage (NCBI taxonomy): Eukaryota > Metazoa > Chordata > Mammalia > Carnivora > Canidae > Nyctereutes > Nyctereutes procyonoides. The sequence goes on along the minus strand of NW_026575031.1, from coordinate 8,708,058 downwards.
CTAGTGGGACAACTGTCCTATTTTATGCTGGCCAGGTCAGGGTCAGGACCCCACTGACCCGGAGCTACCTCAGCTCTCTTGGGAGCTGAGAACACTCTGTGCATCATCCAGACCCTGTCCATCCCTTGGCTCAGGCTGGCCTCCCAAAAGCTTCTGTCACACCTCACTCTTTTCAGGGACGAGCCTGGCTCTCAGCTTAGCTACCTTCTACACTCTGAGATCTCAGGAGACTTCAAGATCTCTTCCATACCATAAGGGGGCCTAGAGATATTGGGGGCCACCACTGCTGGCTCTTGCCCCACCTAGACCCTTTCTCAGTCATTTCTAACAACACCATGGGCATCACCAGGTCGAACAGATGCTTCTCTCAGGGGATGTGACTTTTTCAAGGATGCATCTGTGGAAAGAAGACCAAGACCACAGTTGTGCATAATGCCCCCTTAGGGGCTAAGGCAAGAGGTGAGATACATGACTCTCTGACTTATTATTCTCCATGCTCCTCATCCTGGAACTACAGGACCTTTCTCCATTCATCTTTTCTTTTCCTTAAGATTTTATTTATCTATCTGAGATAGAGAGTGGAGAGAGCGAGCACAAGCAGGGGGGTGGGGTAGAGGGAGAGGGAGAAGCAGGCTCCCTGCTGAGCAGGGACCCCCCCCCCCCCGCTCCGATGCAGGGCTCCATCCCAGGACCCTGGGATTATGACCTGAACTGAAGGCAGATGTTTCACCGACTGAGCCACCCAGGCATCCCTCCATTCATCTTTATGTTAGGTGCATGTGTTCCCTAAGCACACAGGACCCACATTTCAAAGTTTTGCTTGTGATATGTAAAGGCAACTTTATTTTTTTCACATTGTCCAGTCTGGGGCCTTGTCTATGGGGAGTTAACTTTGAGACTTGAAATAGAAGGTGGGGTGGGGCGGCTTTTATGTTCTCATCTCCAGCCTTGACAACAGGTGCCACTGGCCAAAGAGCAGGAAGATGAGCAGGAGAAAGGATCAAATCATCAAAAATGCATTTACATATATATATTTAAGATCCTGCTACATGACGGATGCCTGAGTGACTCAGCGGTTGAACGCCTGCCTTCGGCCCAGGGCACGATCCTAGAGACCAGGGATCGAGTCCCACATCAGGCTCCCTGCATGGGGCCTGCTTCTCCCTCTGCCTGTGTCTCTGCCTCTCTCTCTGTGTCCCTCATGAATAAATAAATAAAATCTTTTTTAAAAAATGTTGCTATATGAGAAAGATATCAACTGTAGCTGTGGCTGAGGAGTGTGATGGGGGGCCCAAGCTTGACCCCCAGTGCTCAGTTCCATCTCAATCGCTCACTGCAGCCTCTGTGGAGCAAGAGGGAGGGAAGACTTATTGGCACAAGAGAGGAGCCGCAGGTGCTGCTCTACTTGTAGTCTGGTTGGCTGGGGCCCCAGGACTTGCAGGTAGCACTGGTTCACCCCACACCTCTCCCAAACCCTGGCAAGCTGACCATTGTCTCAGGGTACCCCCTTGGGGTTGTTGGGTGTTTACAGGAAGACTACCACATTTCAGATGAGTCAGTGCTGGGTGGAGAGAGAAGAGTATATTTCATACGAACTCCTGGCAGCAGAGCAGGGTACCTAAAACTCTGGACACTAGACACTCTGGGTAGCAATTTCCTGTGAAATCTGGTGATATGGGGTGGGGGGGGTCACCACTGAGTTTTAGAGAAAGACTTTTTTTTTCTACTAAGATAAACTAGTGCACAAAAATAAAAATAGAAGGCCTTATTCATGCTTATGACAGTTTAGTTTTGCTTTGTGTTTTGAAATTTATAAAGGCTTTAACTAATCTTTTTTAAAATTATGAACTAGAATGTAAAAGTTATAAATACAATAAGCTGAAAATGCTCACACACATTTCCAATGCGTGGAAGGTTTATGAAAAGAGGACTCTGAGAGGAAAAGACCAATAAGGCAGAGTGGGGGGCATGCAGAGCCCCCCAGAGATGAAGGAAGCCAAGTGAGGGAGGCAGAGGAGTCTCGAAGGCCGGCTGGTCCAATTACATCAGCAGTTCTTGGGACATGCTCTTATTTCTTAACTTATCTTGAAGCTCATGTACCTGCTACCACTGCCTCCAGATAAAATTAATTAGCTGAATAATGTTCGTTTACAGTCCTTTCATGGCTCTTCAATTCAAAATTCCAGAGGCTCTATTCTGGGTCAGCTACCTGCCCCAGCACTCCCGAACCTGCAGTGTAATGTCCTAGGTTCTGAGACAACGTCTCTTTTCCATTGGCTGAGAGACATGGAGTGGAAGACAGATTCATGCCTGACAGAAGCTTCCTTAGATGGGAATCAGGCCTGTTTTTATTCACCTGGCTCTCTCTCTCTCTGGGACTTGGTAGACACTCAATAAATATTTGTCGGATGAATGAACAGATTGGCTGGGTGGTAGCCTGTCCATTGCTTAGAGAGGGACTTATCCATTCCGATAGCCCCAGAATGAGGACCAGTGCTTCTTTCCTGCTTGGTCCTGAGCAGTCCTAGACAGGAAGTGGTCCTTTCTCTTTTGTCAACAGAGTAAAGAATCACTTCCTCATGAGGCAAGAGAGCAGACCTGCCTCTGCCTTGATCTTGACATGGTAATTAGCGCTGAATGCTGAAGCATGTGTAATCCCTGCCTCACACGATACATCTTGCCACCTGTCCCACCAACTGCTTCAGGACTTTTGCCTAGAATTGAGACTCAGCTAGGCATCAGCTCTGTCTCCTTCTCCACCTCTGTCAGGTGCCTCCTCTCCTCCATGACACTGTCATCAAATGCTTTTCTAGGGAAAGGCAGAGGGAGAGGAGTAACTGAACCTTTTTTTCCTGGAGTTAAGGTAGATGAAGGAGAAGCTGAGACCCAAATGAAAAGCCCAGAACTAGATCTACTCCTCCAGGCAAGGCTGGATCCAGAGACTAGCTCATGCTCCTCCTTGCCTGCACTTCTGCTGGCGAGAGAATGTATTGCAGGTAATGGTTAAGAACACTGCCTCTGGACTAGATCCCCAGAGTGACCTGGGGGCAGTCCCTCACCAATCCCTGCCTCAGTCCTCTCATTTTCAAGTGAAGATAATAATAACACCTGCCTCATAGAATTTTAGGGGATGAATAAGTATGGTGTGTGTGTGTGTGTATACACACACATATATACACACACATGTGTGTGTTATATAAACTTATATATATGTGTGTTATATATAAAGTTATATATATATATATATATATATATATATATATATATATATATATATTGCTTTGAACGGTGTGATATATGGCCTACAGTCCCGATCCATGGAGCCTGATATTGATGCAAAATTAGGTACAAAAGTATTTATTTGGAATGATAAATCACACAAAAATACAAATTTTAAAAGGCTGATAAGTGTCAAAATATCACAAAATTTTAAAAGTAACTATTTGTGGGGCCACCTGGGTGGCTTGGCGGTTGAGCATGATCTTGGAGTCCTGGGATTGAGTCCCACATCAGGCTCCCTGCATGGAGCCTGCTTCTCCCTCTGCCTGTGTCTCTGCCTCTCTCTCTGTGTCTCTCATGAATAAATAAAATATTTTTAAAAAGTAACTGTGCTAATTAATTGCCATTAATTAATCCCTATGTCTTCCTTTAGCTGTTTAGGAATCTTTGATTCCTCTTTATTCAACACCAATTTTGCAATTTCGTTTTCTTTAAAGCAAATAGAAAGCAGGATTCCTTCTAGCTTGGTTGATTGAGGATTTTTAAAAATTGTTGGTCATAGGGTGAGGAGATGGATTAAATAGGTGGTGGGGATTAAGGAGTACACCTGTTGTGAGGACCACCATGTGTTTTGTGGAAGTGTGAAATGATTACATTGTACACCTGAAAATAATACACACGATGTACCATATGTCAACTAACAAATTTAAGTACAAACTTCAAAAAAATTGTTGGTGGTATAATTAATTATCAGTAGATTCTGCTTCACTACTCTTCTTCAGTTGTATCATGTCAAACTTTAGGATTGTTTGCAATTTTGGGAAAACCTTTGATTTAGTGACTATGGCTCTGTAACAACCTCCCTTCCCCACCCCCCACAAAAACCAATGGCATAAAACAGCAATCACTTTATTAAGCTCTTAGGTTCTGTGGGCCAGAAATTCAGAAAGGGCACAGGCTGGGAGTGACTCACCAGTTGGGCTGGATCCATTTGAATGCTCATTTGTCCCCAAGCCTGGGCCTGGGCTGAGAGGGTTTGGAGACAGAACTGCCGAGTCCAGCCCTAACTCATGGCCTTTTCACAGGGGTTGGCTTCCTCACTGCAGGCAACCACAGGGGGACTTGGGCATCTCACATGGCTGTCAGTGGGAGGAGCTGCTTCACATTTTATGACCTAACCTTGGAGCCAAGCAGTATGAGTCCCTCACATCCTATCAGAGTCTGCAGCCCACATCTTCAAGAGGAGAGGAATTTGCCCTCTTTTGCTTAGGGAGTGGCAAGGTTTTAGAAGAGCATGAGAGATGAGAGATGTTGCAACCATCTTTAGAAAAAATCAAATCTATCAAGTGTCTCTCATATCTGAGCTATTGTAGATGTGCTAGTTACTGACAGTATAGGAATATGGTAACTTCCATCTCTTGAGATTTCCATTAAATAAAGGAAAAAGAGATTCCAGACATTGAAAACGTCTCCTTCAGGAGAGACTTCTGTTTTCATCAGGTGTCAGTGAAAACTAAATCTTGCACTTAGGACTTTATGTGTCTAACTGGACAAATTTTCTGCAGACTACTCTCTGGCTTTGTATATTTCAGATCTCTTTTGTCTTTCTCTAATCTGTTCTCCTCACACCTGTACAACCTCTGGACCTGTACCTCGGTGCCACAATGCCAGATGAGTTGGCACAGTGGGAGGTAGGAGTATCTTTGAAAATTATTCCTAAGTCATAGAGGCTAGCAGTAACATCAGTATACATGAAACTGAGTGCAAACCACGTAACTATGTCCCAATAAATCAAAATTAATTGTATCTCCGACTCACCTTCTCCTTAGCCAGATCCTAAAAATACAGTCACATTAGTGCTAACAGAAGAGAGGAAAGAATGGGAAGACAGGGGTCTCAACCAGTTGTAGCTTAAGAAGCTTGCTTTTGCAAATTTGACTAACACATAGGAGCCTATTGCTAGGATCCTCTCAGAGACTTGGAAGGGCATGTGCAAGAAGCTTAAGCAACATTAGCTTCACAATAAGCCCACCTCTGCCTGCATATAGTTAGAGTCGCTTAAGTGTTAACTATTATTGTTGGCTCTGTTTTCTGAGAGCCCTCCCCTTGTGGTGGCAAGACGTCTACCGTCAGTAACTCCAGCTTCACATCCTGCCGGGTTCTTGTCTGGCAGGAAAGACAAAGCACCTTGTTCAGTACTTCATGTACCAGGATTTCCTTCATACCAGCTTGAGTCATGAGTCCAACGAACCATGCCCCACAGGTTGCATTCCTGCGGCTAGAGATGGAACAACACTACCCAAACTGTGGGGCTGAGAGTGGGGAAAGGGGCTTCCACAGAGGGAGTTTGGGAAAATTAAAGGGTCTATGAATGTAGAACAAAAAAAATAGATGCTCATTTACTGTGGGTGTAGAGCAAACTCTGGGTGGAGAGAGTAGAAGGAAGAGGGAAGACCAACAAAGGAGAAGGGATGACAGAGATGTCCAAGATCCCTTCCAGCTTGGCAGCTGGGGTGGGCCCATCCTGATAGGTTAGGCAGGCATGTCCCTCCTCTGAGGGTCTCATTGGCCTGGGTGAGCAACACGCGCCAAACCCTGCTATCCCTGCCAGCCCTGCTTCAGACTGACTGCCCCCAAATCTCCTCTGCCTCTCTTCTGTCCTCTCACCCTGACCTTTGTCCTCTGTGGACCACCTCTCCCTGGCCCTACTCCCTAATCACAGCCTTTGCAGGGAGGCAGGGGGTGGGGGAGATCAGTAAGACTTAGGCCAATAACTTTGCTCTCCTGCTTTTTGTCCCTCCCCTTTTCAACTTTGAGTGTGAACCTAGTACAATCCTAAATCTCGGCACACAGTTCATTTCCTCTTGTCCTTGCCGAACTCTGTGGCCTCTCCATACACCTTCTCCAGTAAGGTGGCCACTAGCTACATGTGGCTGCTCTATGACACCTGAAATGTAGCTAGTCTGGAGGCACCTGGGTGGCTCAGTGGTTGAGCGTCTGCCTTTGGCTCAGGTTGTGATCCTGAGGTTCTGGGATTGACTTCCTGCATCGGGCTCCCGGCCTGCTTCTAACTCTGCCTATGTCTCTGCCTCTCTCTATGTCTCTTATGAATAAATAAATAAAATCTTAAAAATGAAATGAAATGAAAAGAAAAGAAAGGAAAAGAAATGTAACTAGTCTGAATTAAGATATGCTCTAAGTGCATATGGCTATATGCAAAAGAATGAACCAGGACCACTTTCTGACACCATACACAAAAATAAACTCAAATGGATTAAAGACCTAAATATGAGACCTGAAACCGTAAAACTCCTAAAAGACAGCATAGGCAGTAAACTCTTGGATATTGGTCTTAGTACTATTTTTTTTTTAATCTGTCTCCTCAAGCAAGGGCGACAAAAGCAAAACTAAACTACTAAGAAGGACTATATTGAACTAAAAAGCTTTGGCACAGTGGAGGAAATAATCAACAAAACTGAATGAGAGAAAATATTTGCAAATGATATATCTGATAAGAAGCTAATCCAAAAATAGATAAAAAAGAAATACAACTCAACACCAGAAACATGAACAATTCAATTTAAAAAATGGGCAGAGGACCTGAATAGGCATTTCTCCAAAGAAGATAATTCACATGGCCAACAGACACATGAAAAGATGCCTGACATCACTTGTCATCAGGGAAATGCCAATCCAAACCACAATGAGGTACCACCTTACACCTGTCAGAATGGCTGCTAGTATCAAGAAGACAAGAGATTACAAGCACTGGTGAAGATGTGAAGAAAAGGGACACTCACTCATGTACTGTTGGTGGGAAAGCTAACTGGTGCAGCCTCTGTGGAAGACAGTATGGACGGTCCTCACAAAATTAAAAATGGAAGTACCACACAATCTAGTAATTTCACTTTTGGACACTTAACTGAAGAAAATGAAAACACTAATTTAAAAAGATGCATGCCCACTTATTCTTTTTTTGCAGCATCATTTACAATAGGCAAGATATGGAATTAACCTAAGTGTCCATCCACAGAGAACAGGTAAGGAAGATGTGGTATAGATAGATATATATAATGGAATATTACTCAACCATAAAAGAGAATGAAATCTTATCATTTGGGAAAACACAGATGGACTTAGAGAACATTATGCTAAGCAAAATAAATCAGACAGAGAAAGAGGAATACCATGTGATTTCACCTATAAGTGGAATTTAAGAAACAAAACAGATGAATGAACAAATAAAAACAAACAAAATTGTAATACAGAGAGCAAACTGGTGGTTGGAGGGCTGGGAGAGGGGCATATGGGTGAAAGGGATTGAGAGGTATGAACTTCCAGTTATAAATAAGTCATGGAGACGAAAAGTATAGCCTAGGAAATTTAAACCAAAAGATAAGCTCTAAGTATAAAATACACAGTGGATTTTTAAGACTTACTGTCAGAGTAATATAAAATATCTCTTAATAATTTCATATGTTGGGCAGCCCAGGTGGCTCAGTGGTTTAGCGCCGCCTTCAGCCCAGGGCCTGATCCTGGAGACCCGGGATCAAGTCCCACATCGGGCTCCCTGCATGGAGCCTGCTTCTCCCTCTGCCTGTGTCTCTGCCTCTCTGTGTTTCTCATGAATAAATAAATAAAATATTTAAAATAATAATAATAATTTCATATGTCGACTACATGTTGAACTGATAATACCTTGGATTATTGGGTTAAACAAAGACATTATTAAAATTAATTTCTCCTGGGGCGCCAGGGGGGCTCAGCAATTGAGCATCTCCCTTTGGCTCAGGGTGTGATCCTGGGGACCTAGGATCAAGTCCCATATCGGGCTCCCTGCATGGAGCCTGCTCCTCCTCTGCCTGTGTCTCTGCCTCTCTGTCTCTCTCATGAATAAATAAATAAAATCTTTAAAAAATAATAAAAAATTAATTTCTCCTGTATCTTTTTACTTCTTAAACTGTGACTCTGTGGCTTACATGACATTCCTATTAGACAGTGCTGCTCTGACCTTTTCATTTTGTATATAACTTCAGCAACTACTGAGAGTGCTCCAAATCCCATCCATGGGCCCTTGCCCCAAATTAAGAATCTCTGAGTCAGAAATGTCATTGTTTCTACTAGGCTCAGGATCAACCACATTGTCACTGTGCAGATGGGGAAACTGAGCCCCAAGCTCTCCTTCTAGTCCAATCAGCTGAGTCCTGGGCCCCGGGCCTCTGGGGATGTGGGGGTGCCTGGCCCTACTGTACATGTGTGAAGGGCTGGGACTAGGGGTTACCTCATGGAAGGTGATGCAGCAGCTCTGCCTCTGTAGCTTCCCCCCGACAAGCTGGTGGTTGGTTCCAGATGAGGCCCCCATCACTTCAGGAGACGTTAATTCACTCCTCAGCAAGAAGTATTTCTCAGGACTCCTGCAGTCCAGGATGGCTCTGAGACTGGCCCAGGCCTTGGAGGATGGGCAGGCTCCAGGCTAGGCTAAGCCCAAACTAGGGAAGGGGACACAGACTTTTAGTCCAGAGAGCGTAATCCGGGGCTTTGCCACTCACCAGCTGTGCAACTCTGTGCATTGCTTCATGTATGCCCCACTTTGAAATATGCTGTTCTTCACAGTTTTCTACACTTTACATCAACTTGTTCATTAGATTTTACAGCTGGTTCATGCAAATTGGAAATATTTCCCATTCAATGATTTTTCACTTTTTCATAGACTATTACTAATTTTTTGTTTTTGGCCAGTTTTGTAATAATACTTTTTAGATCTATTTGTACTAATTCAGTTTCATTTGCCTTGAAAAACAAATCCTATTGTTTCACAACTGAATTCATGTCATTTCAGGAGAACCCTTAAAGTTGTTGTGGATACTAAATAGTTTAAACAGGTAACTTCACAAAGTTTTCTTCTGTAATATTCATAGTCTAAAAGTTCCCTGATTGGTCTCTGCTACATTTATTACAAAGTTTGCCATTTGAGTCTAATGGAAATCCTCTAAACTCCTCAGATGAGCCAAAGGGAAGGAGTGAGGGTATAGTTGAGGGTGAAAGGCTTAGAACCAGAGAGTCTAGAGCCCCCCTGTACTCTCCAAGTTCTGGTCAGGACATGCCACGGTGACTGCCTTTATTATGATACCCAGGATCCTGGCTGCAGAGAGCTGCCAAGGTCAGGCCTCTTGTCTGCTCTCATATGTTCAGCCCTCCTCACTAGGAGGCTTGCCTGGCTCAGGCTGGGGCTGGGCTGCAGGGTTTCCACAGTTCTGCCCCTACCCTGGCCCAGACCTTCAGCCTCAGGGGAACCAGCTTCCTGCCACTGCTCCTAGGCCTTGTCCCCTCTCCTTGCAGCATCTGCAGTCCTGATGCCCCATGTCTGAAAGGGGTGTTCCACCTGCGGGTCCTGGAGCCCTGCCAGGAGTTTCTGGAGATGCTGGTTGGCCCAGCCTCTTGGGGAAAAGGAGAAGATGCTAGGCTAAGGGAGTGACCCAGGGGTGGAGCTCTAACCTGTTTATAGGATCGTGGCTCCTCGGAGGCTGGCAGAGTCACAGTCCTATCCCATTGGAATAGTTGCTTCCAGCCAGCCAGGGAGCTGGCAACTTGGCAGGAGCTGGTCCTGGAGTGGATCCAGAGGGTTGGTATGGAAAGACTGACAACTAGGGGACCACCTGGCCATCCTCACCAGGTAACAGTGTCGCCAAGCCCATGGGCATCACTCAGGGCAAGGCCTGGGGCTGGGGTGCATTATGGGAAGCGTGACACAGTTAAAACCAAAGTGATTCTGGCCTCTGCAGAAGGCCCGGGTACCAGAGCTGGGGTCTCTGACAAGGCAGAGGTCAAGATGGGAGGCAGGGGATAAAAGAGTCTATGCTTGGGGATGGGGAGTGGGTGGGGTAGGTTGATGACCAGCATCCATAGAAGTGAGGGCCTGGGAGACCAGAGCCTACCCTCTCCTCTATGAGTGACCAGCCAGCCTCCCCCTTAGAGCCTCTCACCCTCCTCTCTGCAAAAGCTCACATGCCGCGTCAGAGAACACAGTGGCTGCGTGTCACACAAGGACGCCCCACCAGGCCCACAGTTCATCACTGCAGGTAGTAGACTTTCTGGAACTGGCTGGGGCCAAGGAACCACCCTGTGTGTCTCAAGAGTTTTGCCAGGCCAATTCCCTATCCACAGCCAATTACTTACTGGGCCAAGAGATGAGGCTGCAACCAGGTCAAATAAGTCTACAAACTGCTAACCCCACTCCTTCCACATGCTTCCTCTCAGCCCAGATTTCTCATCCTCTGCTATGGACCCCGGCCAGAGGGACTGGCTCTTCAGGTCTCTCCTGATGCCCTACGCAGTGCCATGAAAGAGGCTAAGTGTATCAAGCTCACTATCCTCATTCTCAGACTTTGCCAGGTTTCTGGAAACCCAGGCCCGAGTCAAATCCAGTCAAGCAGCTCCAGACTGGTGTCCCTGGAGAAGACTTGCCTGGCTCAAGCCAGGTACCAGGCAATCCTAGGAAATATAGAAGGGACCCCTCCATTGAAGGACAGCACCTGCTGCCCCAGCCCCTATCAGCCTGAGGTCTAGAGGATGCCCCCACCCTCCCTGCACGGCATCCACCCACCAAGGTGGACACCAGTGAAAACGCTCTGATGGGACTCTGGGAAGAATCCAGGGCTGCAGGAGCAGGGTAGTGGAAGGGCTGGACAGCTCTGGCTCAATCTGCTCCTCCCATCAGGGCTTTGAGCCCCAGAAGCCAGCTGTGGAGGTTTCTGCAGTATCTGTCTTCATCCTCATCTTCCTGGAGAAGTCTGGGCATCATTTTCCTGCTGCCCTCTGCCTGCCCTAGACCCAGCCCAGTGGCAAAACTGAAGCCTATGGTGCAGTGACCCTGGGAGCTTGAGTCTGCCCATAGGCCTGGAAGGTACCTTGTCTCCAGCTGATGTTGTTGGGACTGGTTGAGTCTCCAAGATCAGGACTTAACCCTCAGCCTTCAAGTGGGTTCCTAGGGCAGCCTCGGCAGTGGCTTCACCCAGCCCTTTCCTGCTGGAGCTGGGCTGGCAGGGCAGGCCTGCCATCTAGGACTTGCTCTGGGACAAGCCTGCTGTGTGATCCAGGACCATCAGCTCAGCATGACTCAGGAGATATGGGGCCTGAGGCTGTTCTTGAATTTTCCACTCCTCCTCCCTCCAACTTCCCCTACGACAGTGGGCCAATGGAGGCCAGCAGGCCGAAAGGCAGCTTGCTCATTTTTCTCTTTCTGGTGAAGACCCCATGGTACAGAGCCCATGGTCTGGACTCCTGTAAGGGGACTCCAGCCCTGTCATACTTGCTTGGGTCCCATCCCCTGTGATGGGCAAGAGCCAACACTGAAGCTCTACACAGGGAGGAGGCTAGAGGAGGCTCTGGGGTCCCTGCATTGGGAGAAAAGTAGCTGAGACTCTCAGCAGGAAAGTACTCTCAGGATCCTACAGGAAGTGGGGGGGGGGCGGGGATCCATGTTGGAAAAGCCCTCCCTCCATAGCATATAACATTCAGGATCAGTCATCAATTAAGGCAGTATTTCAGATGGGGGAGGGGCATTTCAACAGAGAAAGGGAAGCCCCAAAGCCTTCAGGAGAATCATATTAGTTAGTTCAATATTCATATTGGTCTAAAACAAAGCTGTGAAATTCTACTGTTTAGATATCTCCAGGGCACTGGAGGAAATTTGCCTGCTTTTACAAAGGAGCAAAATCCTGGGAAGGTAGAACAGCATAGGAGATGTGAGCTCTGGCCTTGACCTTTGTGACCTATGGCAAGCTGTCCTTTCTGAGTCTCAATCCTCTCATCTGTAAAATGGGAGGAAATGAGAGTATCACTTGTATGTACCACCTTAGGAGGTTGTCAGGAAGATAGATTAAGTTGGGATATGTAATCAGCTTAGTGTGGCTCCTAGAAATATGACAAGCACTGAATAAATAGTAATAAGAGCAATTATCTAGAAACTGCTTTTTTTTTTCTTTTTTTTGCTAAGCATTCTATAGGAATTAATACATTTCGCCTCTATTAACTAGTCCCACTACATTTGAGGAAATGGAGACACTGACAGGTTCAGTGACTTGTCAGGGTCACACAGCAAGTAAGCAGAGTACCAAGGTTAAGGTCCAAATATCCTGGCTGGGAGCTTGCCTTGCCCACTCCACTCCACCTCCCTGAGTAATGACCTGACATTGTATTTATTGTCACAGCCCATCCTGTGGTGCTCTGTGCTAGTGATGGTTTTAGAGGTGATGAGAAATGGGGCTTCACCCTGGGGAAAATATCCTGCCAGGGGACAATGGGTTTCCTAAGGTTGAGAGGCTTTGGTGACCAGACAGAGAAATGGACAATGATGCTCAAACTGGGTATGGTGACTGGCTGGGTAGGAGCAGCCGGGTGCACTTGGTAGCCCTGGGTGGCTCTAGAGCAGCCCACAGGCTATGGTCTGGAGGAGGGGGCATCTGGGCTGCCTCTGTCCTCCACCCTCCCCACCTCCAACCTCCCACCCCCACCCCACAGCTCCCTCCCTCCAGGGCCACAGGATCCTGGCCAGCACTTTCTCTGTGGCAGGCAGTGATGGAATCTGGGTGCAGGGAGGAAATGGAACCAGGGGTCTAAAAAGCCGTCTCTGCCATTTATGAGCTCTGGCTTAAGGCCTGTAGAGTCAAAACATTGCACTGGAGTTAATCCCCAAGAGGGGAGAAACGAGAATACTTTTGAGGGGCAGGGGGAGGATGCAGAGGGTTGGGGCATCACTAGTGCTCTACCAGAAAGTTGACAGGAATGATAAAGACACTCGGCAGGAAGGCGCAGGAGAGTGAGGCGGGGACCCACAGGGCACTAGTCCTGAGTGCCTCTGCTGGGGCCCATCGTCCTTTAAATTTCTCTATGGGAATAGAGAGCTGGTCGTGCAGACTCAGCCAGCCCTGTGCAGAGCCCGGGAGGGTTCCTGGCAGGAGACTCTGGGGCCACAGGCACGGAGGGGACCAGTGATTGGAGGGCACAGGGCAGAAAAGCTCTTTGGTTTAATCACAACACCGTGTGATGAAACCCCACGAGGCCCCAGGAGGCCACAGGTCTGTCCCACAAGCACAGTGCTACCTTGGTCTCTGATCACAGGGGTTTTCCATAAGAAACGTGTGCAGGGCGCCCAGAAAAAGCTACATAGCTAGGCCTCAAGAACAGAAGCCCAAGGCCCCAGAGTTCCAGGCAGTGGCAAGGGCATCAGCAGTAGGGATTTGAGGAGAGCCCCTTTGTGCCTGTCCCCAGAAGGACTTGGCACTCCCCGTCTGCCTTCCTTCTCCTTCAGCACCTCTGCTCCGTCTGCCCCCATGAGCTTGTGCCCTCGCAGTTTCTTCTTCCTCCTTGTCAGGCCTGTCAGTGGGCAGATGTGGCCTCCAAGGTGTCTGAATACACAATGGCTTCCTGTTCACCATAGTGGCCTGATGCTCCTCTAGTGGCCTGATGCTCCTGCGGTTTCCTGTTTCACACCCAAGAGAGAGGGAGTAGCTCAGCTTGCCTGCTAGTCCCACCTCCCTCCAGGGCGCTGGGGGGTGCAGCAGAGTCCTGTGCTTCACCAAAGGGCTGCCTTCCTTGGGAGCTCTGGGGGTGGGCAGGCCCAAACTGACATGTCCAGTGTGGTGGCCACTCCTTAGGCCCTCGTTTCCCTGCTTTCACCACCATGCTGTCCAATTCTGTCCCGGCAGGGGAGGGGAGCCCCACAAATTCTACCCCTGATTGGTCTGCCATGCCCAGAACCACGGCCCTGAGGACAGTGGTGGCAAAGGCTGGTCCCAGAGCTCCTGGCAGCGTTACTCAGCTCAGAGTGGTGGGCCCTGTCATGAGTAACAGGAGGGACTGAGCCGTCTGTTATTTCTCTACAGGGGGAGGCCTCTGCCTGCTGGCAGCTCACTGTGAGGGTCCTGGAGGCACGGAACCTGGGCTGGACTGACCTGTGTGAGTAACTATTTCTTGGGCTCCAAGGGTATAGTGACAACCCGGTCCTATGGGAAAGGCCCACCAGAACCTGGCGGCTGGGCTGGGCTGCCCACAGGGGCTGCCAGGGTCGTGGTAAGAACCTGGTGAGGCCCCTAGGAGAGGAGTGTAAGGATTTCTCTCTCCCCCTGGTCTCTTGACGTTGGCAGTGAGCCAGGCAGACCCCTATGTGACCCTGCAGTTGCCAACCGCACCTGGAACAAAGTTCAAGACCAAAACGATCACCAACTCCAGCCATCCTGTATGGAATGAGACCTTCAGTTTCCTAATCCAGAGTCAGGTCAAGGTAAAGGCCAGGACCCTACACTCAAGGACAGGCTGTACCCTTCTTTGGGAGCACACTCCCCTCCCACCCCCAGCTTAGAGGCCCTGGGGATGAGTGTCTCTGTTCCCAGCCTGGGTGTGCCGTTTGGGAAAGAATGTGGGACCCACTGTGTGGTTGTGAGCCTAACCTCTGGCAAGTTCCTGGTCCTCTCTGTGCCCATTTGTGGAATGGAGACAGTAAGAATACCTTTCTGATGGGGTTGTTATGAGGTTAAATGACATAATGCATGGAAGACTCCTAGTACAGTGCCCAGGACATGTGGTGCCTTGGGAGCATGTAGGGTACAGAGGTGAGGGAGGGCTGAAATAATGTTATTTTTATAAAAACAAAAATTAGCAGGGGGAGATTAGGAACTCTGCTGGATTTCTTTCAGTGCTTTTAAGTTTTACTATTATTTTTATTTTGAAGTACAAAGTGTGCAGGCCTAATGATCTTTTCTGACCCTGGGTATCAAGTAAAGGCTCAACAGGTATGAAGTATAGTAATGGGTAAATGAGCTAAGTTGCTGTTTGCGGGTCCCCAGAATGTTCTGGAGCTAAATGTCTATGATGAGGACTCAGTCACGGAGGATGATGCCTGCTTCAAGGTTCTCTATGACGTCTCAGAAGTCCAGCCAGGTGAGCTGCTCCGGAAGACCTTCTCCCTGTGTCCCCAGGTAAGTGGGGAGGTCCCACCCCTCTGCACCCCACCCCTCTAGGCCCCAGGCTGAGGAAGTCACACAGCTTCTCCCTTCCGGTGGGATGCTGCAGCCTAGAACTCTTCCTCAGCAAGAGGGAAACCCCTCCCTGAAATATTTGCATTTTAATAGGAAAGGAGAAGCCTTTACTAGACTGTTAAGGACTGAATCACTCAACCGAGAGCTTTTAGCCAACTGTGGGAGGAAGGTTTCTAGTGGTGATGAACTTAATGTCAATGGAAACACAGCTCAGTGTAACTAACCCTTGGGGCAGTTGGGACATGGCTCCATCTCTCCTGCCTCAGTGCCTGAGGCCACTCTATGAAGGTCTCTGCTCCTTCTCCAGCAGGTGAAGGCTAGGGAATGGGAGGCAGGGTTCTGGGGTCAGGTCCCCCCTCGAGAAGAATGGGAGAGATGGGCCCTGGGCATCCTTCAGCCTCTTTTGGGGGCACCTGGGTGGCTCAGTGGTTGAGCATCTGCCTTCAGTTCAGGTCATGATCCCGCAGTCTTGGGATCGAGTTCCACATCAGGCTCCCCTCAGGAAGCCTGCTTCTGCCTTTGCCTGTGTCTCTGCCTGTGTCTTTCATGAATAAATAAATCTTAAAAAAAAAAAAAGCCTCTTTTGGCTTGTGCTCTTCATCTCCTTCAGCCCTGCCAGAGGGAGACCTGTTCTCTGCAGACTTCTCAACTTGTGGGTAACCTGGGCAAGTAGCCCATCTTCTCCCCACTTCTCAATCTCCGCGTCAGCGAAGTGGGAAGAATCGTAATACCGCGCCCGCCCCGGGGACTGCTCGAGATGAGACAGTGCCTAATCCAAGAACTGTCAGCTCCAAAGATATGTGTAAAAGTTGATGACTTGCTCATCTTTGATTTCAGGGACAGGAGGAGCTGGACGTGGAGTTCTTGCTGGAAAAAACGTTAGTAATCATCACACAGCCCAGGGAGTGTCTCAAGACCCAGGCTTTACTGAGGGAAATGTCTTTGACCCAGATTCTCTGTCCCTTGTGTCTCCACCACTGGGGGGTCCTCTTGCAGGGATGAGGAGAAGGGGGTCACTGCTTCCTTGGCCCCACTCTCCCCCTCTCTCCTCACCTTGCACTCTTGAGAAGTACTTCCCTCACCCTGAATGGTATCTTAGGGTCCCTCAGCATCACCCAGGGAGGCCCTATGGGTGCTGGGGGCAGCTCAGTGCAAGCAGCATTTGCTGAGCTCCAGGTGTTTTTATTTTTCCAGGTCAGACTGCCCAGAAAACCTCATCACCAACAACGTCCTTGTGGTAACCACCCCCCCACCCTCCCCAGGCTTGTGAGAGGGAGCAAGGGACAGGGCCCCAGAGCACCCACTGAGGTGGGCGGTGCAGAAAGGATAGGCGGGGACAGGACTTTGTGGTAAGACCACCCCCGGGCCTCCCAGCTGGGTGGTTCCCTGGGGCTGGGGCCTGTCAGAAACATGGAGGGGGGGAGGCCCAGTCTCTACTGGGAGGAGCTTCTGGCCCAAGATCCAGTGGCTGAAGGACTGTCGGGGCAATTTTAGGTGCTCCTGATAGTGTTTCGTCACCTGTGATGGACTCCTAGTTCTTAGACTCAGAAGGTAATGAGGAAGCCACGCAAGCCGGGCCCAGCTGGGATGATAGCACTAAAGTAGCAGAGGCTCAGAGGGAGTTTCCAGGGCGCTGTGCTTCCAGCCTGGGGACTCTGGGTAAGAGGCAGGGGGTCAGTCAGCTCCTCCTTGAGATGGTAGAGAGTCTTGGTCAGCCCTTCTAAAACAGAGCAAACTCACAAAGCTGCAGTGGACAGGAATGGGTGATAAAGAATGCACTAGAAGCTTTCTACTCAGAGGTCGGCCAGCATCACAGGCATGATCTGGGGGAGCAGAGCCAGTCTTAATGTGAGATAAGTCACCTAGAGCCCCAAACTGCAGGAGGCCTCTGCCCTCAGGGTCGTACCCATGCCTGTTTGATGAACTAGT
This sequence comes from Nyctereutes procyonoides, assembly GCF_905146905.1. Lineage (NCBI taxonomy): Eukaryota > Metazoa > Chordata > Mammalia > Carnivora > Canidae > Nyctereutes > Nyctereutes procyonoides. Next base: position 8,690,875 of record NW_026575031.1, on the reverse strand, counting down.
ATTAGTTTCAATAAATGCACATTAAAATCGTCATACCTATGGCAGCTGCTTTTTATCTGAGATGATGAAGACCAGTGGTGGGTTGATAAACTCAGCAGGTAGATGGGAGAGAGTCAGTCAGGAGCTGGGTGTGCTCGGGCATCAGATGACATGCATTGCAGCGAATGCAGCAGGCTCACTTGGCAAGCTGGTCAACGGCAGGCCAGCGGGAGATACTCCCGTTGCTAAAATGTTAAGGGCTTCCCTAATCGTTCCATCATCCCGTAGACCCATGGTTTGCATATTACTGTTCTGGGAGCAGTTGTAAAAGGCACCCTCCACGCTGAGTCCACAGAGAAATGCAAGGAAGGCCAAACGGTGCCTGAGGGTTGGGTGGCCTTCAGAGATCCCTGAAGTTTGGCAAATCTTGGAAAGATTTGCTGGGGGTGTGCACGGGGTGGAGGTAGGGGTTCTCCTGGCTGCTCCAGAACATCTGACCTAGCAGTCGTAGCAGATTGGGGGTGGAGGGTGGTAATTCTGCCTCCCATCCCACTCTGGCCCCCACTTCCTGTTCTGTGTGTGGTGGATTTGGGACAGTGGGACTCAGAGGGTGAATTTGAGGGGACCTCAGCTTTCTCTGCAGAGCCCCTTGCCCATGATTTGGTCTGCCCTAGGCCCGAGAGCTGTCATGCCTGGATGTCCGTCTGGACAGTGCCGAGAGCACAGCCCAGGTCACAGGTGAGGTCTGCTCAGAACCAGATCCGGTCTCTGCTAGATGGGGTGGCTGGGAAACCTGTGCAGGGCAGAATGTGAGCAGCAGAGCTCAACCTCTTTCTTCTTGCTCACACAGCACAAAGGCAACAAGTCTCCTCTGGGCAGGAGGGTCCCCTGACCTGGGGGAGGGTGTGTTGCAGGAGGTGGGAGTCCAATGGGGGTTGTGGGAGGGCCCTTTCCAGAATCAGGTCTACCATGGTCCAAGCTTCTAGGTCCCAACCCTGTTGGAGTAGTGCTGCCAGTTTCCTGGGGTCTGGGCTCAGAGGCCTGGCTCTCATTCCCCTCAGGCTAATCTGCCCACTTGCTATGCTACCTAGATGAGGAGCAGCTGGAGCTGGAGCTGGTGCTGAAGGGGTCATATGAGGACACGCAGACATCTGCCCTGGGTACGGCCTCTGCCTTCCGCTTCCATTACCTGGCAGCCCAAGAGACAGAACTGAGTGTGCGGCTGAGGGTAGGTCTTGCCTTCGGAGCTCTCCTACTTAGGGCCAGCTCCAGCTGTCATGGCCCCTCTCAGGCCAACGCTATCTCCCCAAGTTAGGTGCTAAGCCCTTGGCACACAGGGAGACTCACTAGGAGCCCAGAGCGGGCACAGGGGCTGCTGTGCCTCGTCAGCCTCTGTTTGAACCTTTCAATGGCTCCTGCATCAATGCTCTTCGGATAAATGCCCTCTCTGTGCCTGCCAGGCTTTGCATGGCCTGGCCTCTGCCCACCTCTGCTCTGCTGCCTCATCTGATTCCACACTCCCCCCCTTTCACGATGCTCCAGTGTTTGTCTCTTTCCCAACATGCCAAGTGCTTTCTGTGTTCTGTCTCTCCTCCCAAGGCTGCCAGCTCCTCCTCCTCCTCTTCTCCTTCCTCCCCTTCCTCCTCTTTTAGATCTCAGCTCAAAGGGGGTCTCTTCAGGGGGGCCCTCCTTGACCTCCCACACCCCACCTTTGGTTATTGTATCATATCACACTGCTTATTTCCTTTACAACATTTTTTTTCCTTTGCGACATTTGCTAACATCCATTCGTTACCTATTTTGTTATAAATTCATATACATACCTCAGAACAAAAATATTAGCAAGTATTTTAATAATTAGCTATTATAATAATTAGAATTATAAAAATTGTAAGTGTTGTGATTATTTTTCTATTATCAGAGAGGGACTCTGTCCGGGTCACTGTCTAGATACTCAGTAAGGATTGGTTGAATGAATGAATATTTCCCTCCAGAGCTCTGAAAACAATGACTGGAATTCAGACAAGTCAGCTGGGCACCTCACTGTGCCCCTGAGGTCCTTGGCCATGGGGAAGGAGGTGACTGTTAACGTTCCTGTTATAAATGTAAGTGGCCTCAACTGCATGGGAAGTGCCAGTGAGAACAAAGATGGGGAGCCCAAGCCCCCAGGGGATACCCACATTGCCCCCAGGGTCTAGAATATTTTAACTTGATCTCTTGCTTTGATTTCAGACCCCAGGAGTGAGGCTGCAGCTCAAGGCTGAGGGCTGGTAAGGGACATCCCTATCTGTGGGGGACCGTGCAGGGTGGTCCCGAGGCAGGGGGGTGCTGTGGAAAGGATGGCCCCTGGGGTTGGGAGCAGGGAGGTAATTTGGCAGCTATCGTGGGCTTGGCCAGTCAGCGGCTGAGCTCTGTAGTGCCCCCTGACCCTTGGATCGTCTACTGCCCCAGCCCTAAGGAGCTGGCTGTGCGCCTGGGCTATGATTTGTGTGCCGAGGAGAAAGCTTTCCTGAGCAGGAGGAAACGAGTGGTGGCCAGAGCCCTCAAGCAGGCCCTGCAGCTGGACAGAGACCTACAGGAAGATGAGGTTTGGGGGTACAGGGGAATGTGGGTGCAATACCTTGGAATGGCCTTAAGGAAGTACCTGATTCCTCTGCCCTCTCCAGACACTCTTGTCAGCAGAGATGGCAGTGGACATGTGGGGGTGGGGGTAAGCTTTGGGGTTCTCACTCCCTTTCAGGTCCTGTCCAGGGATAAGAGCTGTCACTTGCTAGGGAGGATTGGGGTGCTATGTCTAACCCCGACTCCATCAGGCCTGACCACAAGGTCCCTTCCCTGGAGCCAGGAAGCAGCTCCATCCTGGTCCTTAAGCCAACCAATGTCTGTGTATGGTCCAGGTCCCTGTTGTGGGCATCATGGCCACAGGAGGAGGTGCCCGGGCCATGACCTCTCTCTACGGCCACCTGTTGGCCCTGCAGAAGCTGGGCCTCCTGGACTGTGTGACCTACTTCAGTGGCATCTCAGGCTCTACATGGTGAGGGCCCTGGGGACTGGAAGAGTAGAGAGATCAGGTCTCAGAGGAGATGGGGTAGACACTAGAGGAACCCTCTATGGTGGAAGCCAAGTGGGTGTGAGCAGTACGGTTTGATGGGTGCCAAGTGGCTTTCTCAAAAGGGAGGAAGTATATATCACAGAGGTCCTCCCGTGAGAGAGGCATTGTAGGACATCCATTCCACACGACAGAAGAGGTGTGAGTAAGGCAGCTGATTCAGAAGGAGCTAGGGTTTGAGTTTCTGCAACAGCACTTACTGGGCAACTTTATTTCCTCTGATTCTCAGTTGACTCATCTCCAAAATAGGTGTGATAGTAGTACATACTCCATAGGATCGTAGTAGGATAGCCCAAGTAAAACACTTCTACCTTGTCTGACATGTACCAGGAACCCCAAATTGGTAGCTCTTTTTTTCTTTAATCATTATTACCTCATTTAAATCCACATAACACTCTCTAGGGTAGTTTATTATTTACTGTCCCTATAGTATAGATGAAGAAATTTCGATGAAGAGATGCTATCTTACCCAAAGACAACACTGCCTCCCTATACCCGACCCTGATTATAATGAGGTGGGACTTTTCACTGTTAGAGATTCATTCCTTTGAGTCTTATTGAGATGTGACTTTAAGTAGTAAAAGAGGAGTAAATTCAGGGGACTTTAGGTGATGGCTATTGACAAGCAGAGTCTTTTTTTTTTTTTAATTTTTATTTATTTATGATAGTCACAGAGAGAGAGAGAGAGGGGCAGAGACACAGGCAGAGGGAGAAGCAGGCTCCATGCACCAGGAGCCCGATGTGGGATTCGATCCCGGGTCTCCAGGATCGCGCCCTGGGCCAAAGGCAGGCGCCAAACCGCTGCGCCACCCAGGGATCCCGACAAGCAGAGTCTTAAAAGGCTTCTTCAGGACAGGCCCATGAAGATGGGTGTAGGGTCTAGATCTGCTCTGTACAGTGGAGTAGCCGCTAGTCACATGTGGTTATCAACAAACTGAAATGTGGCTAGTCCAAATTGAGATGTGTTACAAATATAAAATTTGAAGACTTAGGTTGAAAAAAAACACATTTATGTTAATTTTTTATGTAGATTACATGTTGCAATGAGAATTTTGGATACATCGAATTAAAATATACTATTAAAATTAATTTTTATAGCTCTCTTCTTGCTTTTTCAAAATGTGGTTACTAGGAAATTTCAAATTACATATGTGGCTCACATTATATTTACATTGGACAGAGCTGATCTGAGAGAAACCCCCAAGACACATTTTCCAGATGACAGGGCCTGGGCTGCAGGAGCACCATGTTGGGAGAAGAGGGACAGTGGCAAGGAAGAGTTGCAGCGACCCAAGCTGGGCCTCTGTCTCCCACCATACTGTCCCTTTATTCTCCCAGGGCCATGGCCCACCTCTACGGGGACCCTGAGTGGTCACAGAAGGACCTTGAAGGACCCATCAAATATGCCAGGGAGCACCTGGCCAAGAGCAAGCTGGAGGCCTTCTCCCCAGAGCGCCTAGCAAGCTACCGCCAGGAGCTGGAGCTGCGGGCCAAGCAGGGCTACCCCACAACTTTTGTGGACCTGTGGGCTCTCGTCCTGGAGTCTATGCTACATGGCCAGGTAGGGCACCGATGCTTGCACAGCAGGATGTGAGCACACCAGCCTCGGGGCTAAGGCAGTTGCACCCTTAGCTATTGTGCGTGCGCATATCCTGCAGGGTGCAGGAGGCTGGGATCTGTGGGGAAAGGACATGGGGACCACAGTGTCTCAGCATCTGCTGTACTTTGGGATGCTGCCTTTTTGTGTCAGGCTATTTTTCACTTCATTGCCGTGAAATAGAGATTTCTGGATCTCTCAGGAGCTTAGGGATGAGTCAATGCCTGAATCAGTTAAGTAAACAAAACTTTCACATTTTGTCAGTGAGATTGCCTGAATATTTTTAATTTTATTAATACTGCAATATAGAATGTCTTCTTCTATATCTTCATGGTAGTGTTAAAAGCACAGACTCCAGGGGCACCTGGGTGGCTCAGTGGTTGAGCGTCTGCCTTCAGCTCAGGTTCTGATCCCGGGGTCCTGCCTGCCTCTCCCTCTGCCTCCCTTCTCTCTGTCTCTCATGAATAAATAAATAAAATCTTTAAAAAAAAAAAAAAAAAGCACAGACTCTGGAGCCAGATTCCCTGGATTTAATCTCAGTTCCTCTTACTAGCTATGTGTTCTTTTTTTTTTTTTTTAATTTTTATTTATTTATGATAGTCACACAGAGAGAGAGGGAGAGAGAGGCAGAGACACAGGCAGAGGGAGAAGCAGGCTCCATCCACCGGGAGCCCGACGTGGGATTCAATCCCGGGTCTCCAGGATCGTGCCCTGGGCCAAAGGCAGGCGCCAAACCGCTGCGCCACCCAGGGATCCCGCTATGTGTTCTTTAAGTGACTAGTTACAAGCTACTAACCTCTTCCGGACTCAGTTTTCTCATCTGTTCAGTGGCAATGAGTGAGAATAGTACTTTGATCTCACAGGCTTATTATGAGCATTCAGTGGAGCTTTGGCTTAGAGTTAGCATTGTTAGCTATTATATTTTTTTACTGTTTATTGTAACACGATGAAGACCAAACTGAGCAGAAACATTTTTTACAAATTGCTTCTTTAAGGAAAGTTTAGTAAGTCAATTGCTAAATCTTATATTAACTGATAGAATTATTAAAATCAGTAATTTTTTCTAGTATTGTTTTACCACATATAATTATCTGAACCTTTCTTTTTTTTAATTTTTATTTATTTATGATAGTCACACAGTGAGAGAGAGAGAGGCAGAGACACAGGCAGAGGGAGAAGCAGGCTCCATGCACTGGGAGCCTGACGTGGGATTTGATCCCGGGTCTCCAGGATCGCGCCCTGGGCCAAAGGCAAGCGCCAAACCGCTGCGCCACCCAGGGATCCCCTGAACCTTTCTTTTAAAGCATTTGGAACAATTAAAATGCAAAAAAAAAAAGTATCTTTAACATGCATAACAAATTAACAAATATATTAGCAGAGAAAAATATTCTTACCTTATCTTTGGGTGTCAGGAGTTTGACCAAGAAAGATTATCATGTAAACTAACCAAAACTGAATTTACTTTGAATTTTTTTTCTTTAAACTTTATTCTTGAGGCACCTGGGTGGCTCAGTCAGTTAAGCATCTGCCTTTGGCTCAGGTTATGATCTAAGGGTCCTGGGACAGAGCCCCACATCAGGCTCCCTACTCTGCAGGGAGCATGCTTCTCCTCTCCTTCTGCCCTCCCCATTCATGTCCTCTCTTTCTCTCAAATAGATAAATTTTTTTAAATCTTTTTAAAAATTTTATTCTTGCTGGTAAGAACAATGCTACTTGAAAATTACCAACAATTCTTATTTATTAGTTTAAAAATATTTGTTATAAAAGTAATATTTATTATTAAATGTTATAATAATCTTCAGATCTAAGAAAATGCATAAAGCGTAAAGAATAATGTAACAAATATGCATGATCTTACCAACCAGCCTAAGAAATAGTATCTTACAGAAAGAATTGAGGCCTCCTGCGGATGCCTCCCCAGTCCCATTTCCCTCCCATCCCCAGAAGTAACCACTACCCTGAATTTAGGTTTATCATCACATTCATATCTTCAGTCTATATACATTATCATATTATATAATACATAATGTATAATTATATGACATGCTTTATTTACCTTTATTATATATTTTATTATGTATACCTTTTATTATACATCCTTAAGAAAAATATGTTACTTGTACAAATGGTTTTGTACAAGTCTCCTTGTGCACAACTTTTAGAGATTCTCTGAGCCTTGAAGATACATACCTGGCAGTGGAATTGTTAGGCCATTGGGTACACACATCTTCAGCTTTCCTATCTGTTGCCAAATTGTTCTCCAAAAGGTTTCATTAATTCACACTCCCACCATCAGAGTTTCATAGTTTCTTTTTCTCTACACATGCTTCAGACTTAATTTTTTGTTCATTTTATGGGTGTTATACAAAATTTTATTGTAGCTTTCCATTTCCTTGATTTTTAGTGAGACCGATCATATTTTCAAGTATATTTGTCATTGGGACTTCCTCTTCCATGGATCACCTACTCAAATCCTTTTCCATTTTTCTATTAATTCATCTTTAAGATTTTCTGGAAACTCTTTGTAGAGTCTGGATATTAATCCTTTATCTGTTCTTCTGGATTTCTATGTATAATTTTAATATAATCCAGTGTATCATTCTTTTCCTTTATGGATTGTGCTTTTAGGGTCTTCTTAGAGAAATCTTTTCCTCTCCTAAAGTTATAAAATATCTTCCTATGTATCCTTATAAATGTTTTAAAGATTTGTTTTTCACAGGACTTCACTCAGAATATATCTTCAAATATTATGTTAACACAAATCCCAATTTTATTTTTTTCCATATGGATAGCAAACTTTCCAAATGTCACTTATTCTTTTTTCTCTACAAATCATATTACTACTTATGTCATATGTCAGGTTTCATATATTCATGGGACTTTTCCTGCGCTTTTTTCCATTCTAATGGGACTGATTTTCTGAACACGTGCCAATACTGTACTGGTTTAGAGACTCTACGTTTGTAATATATGTTGGTATCTGACAGGGCAGATTTAACCCCATCTTTCACCTTGGTTTTTCTCAGAATTATGTTGGTTCCTTTTGGCCCTTTGTTCTTCTATACGTGTAATGGAATCCACTAGTCAAGTTTCACGAGACATGTTAGAAATTTTATTCAGGGGCACCTGGGTGGCTCAGTTGGTTAAGCATCAGACTCTTGGTTTCTGCTCAGGTCATGATCTCAGGGCCCTAGAATCAAGCCCCTTGTATAACACCCTACTCAGCAAGGAGTCTGCTTGTCTCCCTCTCTCTCTGCCCTTCGCCCTCCTCGTGTGCTCTCTCTCTAGATTAAATAATTTTTAAAAAAATTTTTATTGAAATGGCATTTAATTTATAAAACCAGTTAAACTACTTGAAATGTTGTTTGTCTTGTTAATATATCCTATGTATTCTTTTGATCTACATTTTAAGCTAATGATGTTCATTTGTGAGGATATTGTGTTTTGTTAACGCCTTTTCTGCGCAGTGGAGGCAATTAGTTACTATAGAGTTGGGAGAAGCTTGTTTTAACTGTTTACTTTATGAGGTGCTAAAAAATCAGTTTGATCTGAGGCTATAGAGAAGACTTTTTATTTAATTGCAATCTGATCCTTCAGGTAGGACTTAATGCATGGTGTTATGCATAAGATTTATAGTCATTTTTAAAAAGACAATAAGGTTTTGATTCACAAGAAAAAAATCTTGTATTATTGAACAAACAATACATCCTTAAAGATGAATGCTCACATGGTTTTAAAATTTTTGTCTCAATATTAGAGCTTTTCAAATATTCTTTAAGCTATCATGCTTTATCTCTTAAAGCTAACATTCATTGTATGCTTTTTAAAATAATTCTTAAATCAGACAAATTTAGTGAGTATTTCCAATTAGTTTTCAGGTAAAAGCATTTATTATCTCTATTTTATGCTATTGAACAGCTCCAAAAGTCATTTTAAATGTCAGAAAATATAACTCCATAAGAAATCACAATGTTATTAATATTATTAGAAAAATAGTATACCTTGAACTTTACACAGAACCTTATTAGTCTACACCCTTCTATAATATTGCTTCAGTTTTTTTAAAAAAAATTGTTTGTAAAATATACCAGTTCTAATCAATGGTTCTCAAACTATGTCTTTGAAACTTTTCTTTAACCTTTTGCTGGCAAGTACTAAACTGCTTAGAAGCTGCTCATCATGCCTCAGGAAGAAACTTCTAGTTTTTCTCTTGTCTTTTCCTGAATTAAGAAGGTCTTACATGTTTTCCTTCAATTCTGGCCAGAAAGGTTTTGCCTTTTGCCCCCCTGCCCATGTAATGCCTAGACCTTGTCAAGGCATCGCCAACACTGCACTCAGCTTCTACACCTCAGGGAGTCCCTTGAGTCATCATAGTGGTACTCTGCAGGATTGTGCAGGGTTGGGGATGCTCATTTGGAACAGGACGGGGGGCTGGGGCTGGGGATCCAGAGGCCTGCCACCACTGGCGAACTATTAAAAGGAAAAAAGAAAACTGGGTATTATTTCAGTAGATGGAGGGGTGTGCTGACCCTTTACCCTGGGTCAGAAATGGTGCATCTGGAGTAAAAGGACACATTTAACCTCATCATATGTGTCAAAAGAGCAGGTAAACAGGATTCCTGAACAAAAAGACTTTGAGAAGATAAATTGCAGTTATTAATCAGGCTCCCTCCCTCTTCAGCACATATACACATTCATACCTGCGAGACTGACGTGTAGCTGACACAAGGTGCCAGGGGCTTGAGCAGTTGGGGATTTTTCCTGTAGGTACCACTGTAGAGCTGGCGGGCAGGATGACACATCAGTGACAGAGGGCTGCAGGAGGAGGAAGGATACTGGGGGATGCTGGGGCCTTGCCACCGCTATGGGAGGGGGACTCCTCATTGGAAAGGTGGGGCTAGAATCCCGGGACATACACTTGGCTGATCATCAGAATCACCTGGAGAGGTTGAAGAAAAAAATAGATTCCTCAGTGGCTTCTGCTGATTCTCAGGAGAAACCTAGTAACCTGTCTATAGCACATTCTATAGGTAAATCAGATAATAAGGGCTGATCGGGCAGTTTGGGAACCCCCTAGGTCTAGCTGCTGAGTGAGGTGCCTTCCAGTTGAGAGAGCCCAAGACAGGGATGGTGCATGTGTGGTCCCGCTCTATCTGAAGCAGCCAGGATCTGTGGCAGGCTCCTTCCCGAGGCAGGGCTCCAGGCAGCCACCACCATTAACCCTGCTGATGCTGGAAATGAACCCTATTGGCATCTCTGGTCCGCATAGAATGAGACCTTTCTGTGCCCCTAGAACTCTGGGAGGCTCTCCCAAAAGGCAAGTCATAGTTCTTGCCATCAAGGCAGAACCTTGAGTTTTACTGAAGAGAAAATTGGAAAGACGGGCAAGAATAAAACAATGGGGTACAGCTTCATACTGTGCAAAGCAGGAAAGGGGGGGCAGGCGAGGAGGAGGCAAGGATGCCTGGAAAACATTTCAGAGGGGTTGAGACCTGGACTGCATTCATGTGAACCTAGAAGGGGCAGCCCATCCCCTGACAGAGCTTACAGCGTATACTAAAAGGGGATTCTTGTCCTTTCTGGAAAGCGATACGTGTGTGTGCATGTGTGCCTTTGTGGCTGTGCATCAGGTTCCACATCCCCTCCACCCTTCAGCCCCAAAAGATGGGCCATGCACCACAGGAACAGAGGTGGAGTGTCACTGTTGACACTGTAGTCCTTGTGAATGGCATTCTCTTGAGATATGCAGTGTGCAACCTCTGTAGGCCTACATGGTGACCCTGCATCTGGTCAGAATATGGGGGTGGGAGTGGGAACCGGATGGGTGCACCCACCCATGCCACCCAAATTCCAATGGTGAGCTGCCTCCTCACGCTCAGCCTGTGTCCCCCCCCCCCCAAGTCCTGGTAGGGTTGCTGCCTCTAGGGTGCTCCCAACCACACCTAGAGCCTCATGCCTCCCACCCCAGGTGATGGATCAGAAGCTGTCGGAACAGAGAGCAGCACTGGAGCAGGGCCAGAACCCTCTGCCCCTCTACTTGAGCCTCAATGTCAAAGAGAACGATCTGGAGACCCTCGACTTCAAGGGTACAGTCTTTAGTCCCACCCACGTAACCCTCCAACACACACATACTCATATGGACACCCACACATACATGCCTCCTGTGCACCCCACTGGTTTTCAGAGAATTCAAGCAGCAAACTCCTGACAGATCGCTCAGCCTTCTGGAAGGGAGGCAGTTCTGATGGACAGATGAGGCAGGCAGCAGAGCTCACTGTCCTGGTGGTGTGGGTGCTAGGGGGGAGTGGTCAGCCCAGGAGTCAGCCAGGCAGGGAGGAGGCTGGGGCCTGCGGGGGTGGGCAGTGTCTTTGGCCCCTGTCAGAGCTGGAGCTCCCCCCAGCCCACTCTCCTCTCATCCTGCCTCTTGCCTCTGGTCCATAGAGTGGGTGGAGTTCTCCCCCTATGAGGTCGGGTTCCCGAAGTACGGAGCCTTTGTCCCTACGGAGCTCTTTGGCTCCGAGTTCTTCATGGGGCGGCTGATGAGGAGGCTCCCGGAGTCCCGCATCTGCTTTCTGGAAGGTGAGTGGTGGTTACTCCCAAGATTCTGGCCAGTCCTGAGCCAGGCTCCCTTGACTGCGCACGGTTCCTGCTCTCCGGTGCGGCAGGCCCCGGGGCAGGGGCCTCTGGGCCTGGGCGCTGCTGGGGTTGGGCCTTGGGGAAGAGCCATTGCAGGAGCAGCCCACCTGCCTCCCATCTTCCACCCGGCCCTCGGCCCTCGGGGGTGATGGGAAGTGGAGTGCTGAGGCCTGAGGTTGACTTCCGGGGGTGGTTGGCCTTCAGGTATCTGGAGCAACATTTTCTCCCTGAACTTGCTGGATGCCTGGTACGACCTCACCAACTCTGGTGACACCTGGAAGCAGCACATCAAGGACAAGATCAGGAACCTGGGTAAGAAGTGGGTTGGGAGGGGAGCCTGGAATGAAGCCACTTCCTCTTCAGATGCTTGGGGGAGGGGCGCTATCAGAGGGGAGGCAGGCCCAGGCATTTCAGGGCCTTTCACTGGACCAGTGTCTTTCTCTGAGCCCAGAGGAGTCTCCTGCCTCCTTGACGACCTCCTCATGGCTGTCGGCCTCATGGCTGGAACCTGGAACGGCCCTGGCCAAGGCATTTAAGGGCTTCCTGACAAGCAGGCCACTCTACCAGCACAGCTGCAACTTCCTCCGGGGCCTCCAACTGCACCAGGATTATTGTAGCCACAAAGATTTCTCCACTTGGGCAGGTAAGGGCCCCTGTCCTGTATCCCTAGGTAACAAGCTTGGGCTCCTGGTGGGGGTTGGGGGATGGACCATGGTTAGGACTGGCAGAGGACTTGGGGGTGCCAAAGCATCCCCTTCTGGGTTGGCCAGCAGAGGGTCTTGGGAGGGGCTGAGTGGCATGTGCATGCAGAGAGTGACACCAGAGGTCAGAAGGAGACTTGGAAGCAAATGCAGTCGGAGTCGTAGATGATCTGTGGCGGAGTGGCTGCCCCTGACTGCCACTGCCTCCTCCATCAGACTGCCAGGTAGACTCCACCCCTGGCCAGCTGACCCCTCAGGAGCCCGGCTCTGCCTGGTAGATGTTGGCTACTTCCTCAACACTAGCTGTCCCTCCATGTTCCGGCCAGGCCGAAGGCTGGACCTCATACTCTCCTTGGATTACTCCCTCTCCGCACCCTTTGAGGTGGGTCTGGTTGCCCCCTGGGAACCCCAGACATTCTGCAGGCCAGGCCATGCTGCAGGGCTCTTGGGTCCCCACAGGGAGAGAAGGGAGACAGGCTCCTGTCAGAGTCCTTGGTTGGGAGGAGTTGTGGGAATGCTGGGGCCCTGGGCTTCCAGGACAGGTGGGCAGGGAGGAAGCAGGACACACCCACCCCAAGAAGAACTGCTAGATGAAGCTGGGAGGAGCCCCTGGCTTGCCCACATCCATCCCCTCAAATCTTCCCTGGGGACTTAGGAGCCAGGGCGGTGGGGGTGGGGGTGGGCAGTGAGGGGAGGATAGGGTCCTGGTACAGAAGTGGGTCCCCTACTGAGGCCCTCTAGGCTATAGGATTTGAATAACCTAGCAACAGAATCCCAAATGGGAGCAGGAGTGCTAGGTCTGTACCCCTCACCTAAAGATTTTGACCAAACAACATTGCAGACCACTGGAATCCTTCACCTCCCTCTGAGGCACCGTGTATCTTAGCTGGTCACACACAGGTCAGGACCACGTTGTCTCAACACTGAGCAGTCAGTTTGGGCTAGAGCTATCGTAGCACTTTCTTTCTTTCTTTTTTTATATAAATTTATTTTTTATTGGTGTTCAATTTGCCAACATATAGAATAACACCCAGTGCTCATCCTATCAAGTGCCCCCCTCAGTGCCCATCGCCCAGTCATCTCCACCCCCTGCCCACCTCCCCTTCCACCACCCCTAGTTCGTTTCCCAGAGTTAGGAGTCTCTCATGTTCTGTCTCCCTTTCTGGTATTTCCCACTCATTTTTTCTCCTTTCCCCTTTATTCCCTTTCACTATTGTTTATATTCCCCAAATGAATGAAACCATATAATGTTTGTCCTTCTCCGATTGACTTACTTCACTCAGCATAATACCCTCCAGTTCCATCCATGTCGAAGCAAATGGTGGGTATTTGTGGTTTCTAATGGCTGAGGAATATTCACTTTCTAGAGCACTGACCTGAGATGACCAGGAAGTAGCTGGTTCTCTCTGGGCTCCCCTCTCCCCAACCAGGCCCTGCAGCAGACTGAGCTATACTGCCGGGCCCTGGGACTGCCATTCCCTCGAGTGGACCCCAGCCCTCAGGACCAACGCCAGCCGACAGAGTGCCACCTCTTCTCGGACCCCACCTGCCCTGATGCCCCTGTCCTGCTGCACTTCCCGCTGGTCAACGCCTCCTTCAAGGACCACTCAGCCCCTGGTAAGGCGTCCCCTCCCCTCCTAACAGCCTGGCAGCTTGGACCTTCAGAGGCACTGGCTGCACCCTTCCCAGAGCTCCTGTGGCCAGCAGAGGGAAGAGGTCCGCAGGCTAGTCCCACCCCATTGGGACACATCCGTTGGGGATGCCACATCCCTGCAGGGACTCTCTGCTGGCAGAGTCACTGTGCTGCTGGCCCAGGTCAGGACCCCAGGCTCCTTTGCCACCCCCCACCCCCTGCCGATCCCCTGCCCGCACACCCCAACTCCACCCGGGCTCCTCTGCTCTCCTGTTCTGGGGTGGTGTGTGGGAACCCTGTATCCAGAGGCCCTCCTGCGTTGTGTCCTGTCTATAGACATTTCTACCCCTGCCCGGGCACCGTGTGGTTGGAGGGCTAGACAGCCAGGGCAGAGTGGCCCCAGGCCCCTGGCTCTCAGGTTCTCCTGAAGCTACCTGGGATTGCAGTTGGCTTTTACCTTTCCACCCTGGCCCAGCTTGTGGTCTTTTCTCAGGAAGCTGGGCCTCTACTCTGTAAACCATCATCACATGCATTCCAATCCTTACCTCCCGCCAACTGCTCAGGCCCTTTTGGTGGGAAAGCCTATTTTCTGTTTTTGTATGTGATTCCTGGCTTTCTGGTTCCCACTCTAATTCCAAACCTTCCAGCTTTACCCTTAACAAGCTCAGCCCACATCTTGGAATTCTCTGTCTCTATCTCTGTCTCTCTCTTTTGACCAAAACTGGTTCTTACAAAACAAAGATCCCTTTGGCTTTCAAACTCGTGTTTCCATCATGAGATTTCAGAAATCTTCACTAGCCTGAATGATTTTGTTGTCCAGCTGTTTCTACCTTGTCCCTGAAGGTGATACAGAGAGAGATCATGGGGTCGCCCACGTAGTGGAAGTGCATCTGCTACAGGGAAGTGTGGGGAGCAGCCAACCCTTCATATCTCCGAACAGTACCCTGCTATCCACATTTATATTTCTAGGCAAAGGAACAGAGGGCTGGGTGGTGGGGAGTGAGGAGCCCCTTCAGGGAGGAGCAGCCCAACCCCACGACCAGCCACGAGGCTTCCTTCTACTCAGCTCAGGGAGCCTCTGGGTCCTACCCCTCACCCCTCTCACCCTTGGGCAGGTGTCCAGCGCAGCCCTGCAGAGCTCCCAGCCAGCCAGGTGGATCTCACTGGGACCACCTCACCCTACTACCTGTTCAACATGACCTATAAGGAGGAGGACTTTGATCATCTACTGCAGCTTAGTGACTACAATGTACGGAACAGCCAGGGCGCCATTCTGCAGGCCTTGAGGACTGCCATGGAGCACCGGGCCCTGGGCACCAGGCCTCCAACAGCGAGGAATTGAGGCTGCTCAGGGACCCCAGCGCTTTGATGACCCTCCAGGGGCTAGGGCCTTAACCCAAGCACAGCTGGGTACAGCCACAGCCCTCACTGGGCTGGAGTTCCCGGGCTGTCCAGGCCTTGGCCTCTTCTGCAGTGGGTCTCACGGCCCAGACGGGCTGCTTGGTACCCCAAGTTCTCCCTTACTTTCATCACTGGCTTGGGAGGAGCTGAAAGTAACTCCTCACCAGATCAGTGTGTAGAATATCTGGTCCGACCAGACAAATGTTTACATGTGATTACTTTCCTGCCAGGCAAAACAGATTTGGGGTACAAGCTGCAGGTGTCAGACCAGGAGTGGGGGCAGGCAGGGCAGGGCATGGCCTGACCGAGAGGTGGCTCCAGACATCAGGCATCATCATGCTGTGTCCTGAGAATCTCCTCTTCATCCCCTCCTCCTCTCCTCGCTCTTCTATTATCTTTAAGCAACTTTAGTGACGTGTAATCCACATACCACATAATTTGTCCATCTATAGAGTACAACTCGATTGCTTTTACTATGTATTCACAGAGTTGTGCAAACCTCCCCACGGTCATTTTGAGATTTTCATCACCCCAAAAAGAAACCCTTCACCCCTTAGCTGTCAACCTCAACCCTCCCTCCCGAGCCCTAAGCAATGACTAATCTACCTTCTGTTTCTATAGATTTGCTTATTGTGGACATTTCCTATAAATGGAATTATACAAACATACAGCCTTTTGTGTCTGGCTTCCTTCTCTCAGCATGATGTGTTCAAGGATCATCCATGTGGTAGCAAGCATCAGTACTTCATCCTTTCTATGCCTGAATAAAATTCAGTTGTGGATGGCCCACATTTTACCTTATGGTCATTGGGTTGTTTCCATTCTTTGTTACAAATAGTGTGGCTATGAACATTCACGTACAAGTCTGTATGTGGACAATGTTTTTTGTCCTTTTGCACGTCTACCTAGGAGTGCACTTGCTGGGTTATAATAATTCTCTGCTTCTCCTTTTGAGAACCTGCCAACCTGTTTTCCAAAGCTGCTGCTCCACTCTCCATTCCTGTCGGCATTGCAGGAGGGCTCCAATTTCTCCATGTCTTTGCCCACATTTGTTATTGTCTGTCTTTTGATTTTAATCATCGGAGTGGGTATAAAGTGATATCTTATCTGCATTTCCCTAGTGGCTAATGATGTTAGGGATCTTTTCACATATGGTAGGCCTTTTATAGATCTTCTTTAGGGAAATGTCTATTCAGATCTTTCGCCCATTTTCATTGGGTTATGTCTTTTTCTTATTGTTAAGAATGCTCTATATTTTCTACATACAAATCCCTGATCCAATATACGACTAGCAGTTTTTCTCCTAATCTGTGGGTTGCACAAAAGCTTTCTTATTTTGATGGTGCCATTTATATTTTCTTTTGCTACTTGTGTTTTTGGTGTCATATTTAAAAAAACATTGTCTAATCCAAGGTCATGAAGATTTACAACTGTTCTCGTTTAATAGTTTTATAGCTTCAGCCCTTACATTTAGATCTTTGATCCATTTTGAGTTGACTCTTGTATACAGTGTGAGATACGGGGTCAATTTCATTCTTTTGCATGTGGGTATCCAGCTCTTCTAGCACCATTTGTTGAAAAGGCTGTTCTTTCTCCATTGAATTATCTTGACGCCCTCACTGAAAATCAATTGCCTGTGGTTGGGAGGGTGTATATCTGGACTTATTTGATTGATCTATTTGTCTATCCTTATGTTATACCACACTGTTTTGATTACTATGGTTTGTAGTCAATTTGGAATTCAGAAATTGTGAGCCTTCCAGATTTGTTGGTGGGCAAGAACAAGGGATAAGCAACTTGTGCAAGATCACTAAACTCAAGAGTGGCAAAGTCAGGACTGGAACTGGAGGCTTTAAAATCAAGCCAGACTTGGGGCGCTTGGGTAGCTTAGTCGCTCAGTCCCAAGTCCCCATACTTGGGATACTTGGGCTCAAGTCATGATCTGGGTTCCTGGGATCAGGTTCCCCACTCAGTGGGATGTCTGCTTCCGTTCTGCCTCACTCTGCCCATCACCTTGCTTTTCCTCTCTGTTTCCCTCCATCTCTCTGTCTCTCTCAAATGAATAGATAAAATCTAAAACAATTTTAAAATATTTTTTTACATCTAGCCAGGCTTCTAGCTGTCACACCACACTGTATCTTTGGGGACTTACTTTATAGCATGCCCTATTATACAATGAAGAATTAACCTTACCTAAAGAGAGGTCTGGCCTTTGCTCTGGACTACCGAGGAGTGATCTCTGTGCCCCTCGAATGGCGTGCCTGACAGGAGTGTCCATTTGCCTGGGGCTCTGGCCACTGGACAACCTCACAATGTGATTTGCAATGGGAACTCTGGAACAGTCTGTATCAGCTCCCACCTCCAGGTGAACTAGAACTAAAGCCATGAGCCTGACATCCCAGAAGGATTGTAGACCCACAGTTCAGCCACATGGGCAATATGTGATTGAGCCCCAATAAAAACCCTGGACACCAAAGGCCCAGGAGAATTTCCCTGATTGGTAATATTCTGTGGATGTTGTTGCACACCGTGGCTGGATGGGGGCAACACTGCCCATGACTCTAAGGGGTGAGAATGACTAGAAGCTCCCCGTTTAGACCCTCCTGGACACAGCCATGTGCATCTCTGTATCCTTTCATTATAAATTTTCATCAGTAATCCTAAGTACAGAGCTTTCCTAAATTCTGTGAGTTATTCTGGCCAATTATCAAATCTGAGGTCCTGGGGGACCCCAGAAATGGCAGCCAGCTGGCCTGAAGAGAGGGTCGTCCTGGGAACCCTGAAGGTGTGGCTGATGTCTGAAGCCAGGGCCCTATTGTTTAGGGGCTGTCCCCCCAGGCGGTAGTTTGATAAACAACTTGTAAGCAGGGTCAGAAGTCCTGGGCAGACTTGGCAGTGTGAAGGGACTCTGCCCTCAACTTTGCAGTTTGGCTGATTCAGGGCCCCTCTGAAGTGAGAAGGGCACAAGTAGAAAAAAACAAAGATGTGTTCCATTTATGACTTTCCCTAAAGCCAGAGAGAGGGCCGAGGAGTTCCATGCAGCCCCAGAGTGGGCAGGGCTGAGGCTCAGGGCCACACCTGGTGCATGACCCCAACCCCTTGACTAGCCAGCCACTGATCCGCAGGTTCCCTGACAACCTGAGGTCTCATCCTAGTCTGAATGGGGACTGCAACTCAGGCAGCTGTTAGGCCCACCTGGGCTCCACAGAGATTGTGCAAGGCTTTTCCTGCAGCCTGTGGCCCCCTCCTAAACCCGGCCCAAAGCATGCCTGAGGGGCAGGAAGGCCCTCCAACTCCCTCATCACTGCTCCTGGGCCTGTGCTGGCAATCTGCTCTGTTCAACACAGGTGGTGGCAGTGGGAACAGCAAAGAATGAATTGAAAGATATTTCATTTTCCTGTCAACTTTTACTTAACAATGTGTAGACCAAATGAGAATAATAATGTAAAAGTAACTGCTTGTTAAAATTCAACATAAACTCAAGATTTATGAAAAGTTCTTCATAAATTAGAGATGGAAGCACATTTACTTAACCTGATAAATGGTATCTGATGGTTAATTGTGTCAACTTGGCTGAGTCACAATGCCCGGATATTTGGTCAAACAGTATTCTAGACGTTTCTGTGAAGGTTGTTTTTGGATGAGATTAACATTTAACGGTGACTTTGAGTATAACAGATTACTCTCTACAATATGGATGGGTCTCGTCTAATCAGTCGAAGGCCTTGATAGGACAATGACTGACCTCCCCTAGCAAGAGGGAATTCTTCCAGCAGACTGCATTGAAACTCTTGGACACCTTGAAACTCTTCCCTGAGTTGCCAGCCTGTCAGCCTTCCCTGCAGATTTTGGATTCACAAAGACGCCATGACTATATGAGGCAATTCCTCACAGTAAATCAATCAATATCTGTCTCCCTCTCTGCCCTCCTCTTCCCCCCATATATATTTATATACGTATCACCTGTTGGTTCTGTTTCTCTGAATAATGCTAATACAGTATCTATTAGAAAAAGAAAAAATGCCTTGTCATTCTGAATTGTGAAATCTTAGACTCATTTCCTTACAGTTCAGGAACAAAATCAGGATGCCTGCTATCTCCATTTCTTGGTAACCATTTCCTGAAGCTCATTCTGTTTCTGTTGAGCTGGGAATCCAGGCATGATGTAGCTGGGCCCCTGCAGTCAAGGTGTCAGCTGGGCCATCACTATCACTGGTATCAGCTCAAGGCTCAGCTGGGGAAGACTCTGCCTCCCAGCAACACATGTGGCTGCTGGCTGGACTCAGGTCTCCATGAGCTATTGGCCTGAGGCCACCCCCAGTTTCCTTTTACTAGGTCTGTCCACAGGGCAGGGCCCAACATGTCAGCTGGCTTCATCAATGTGAGCAAGCAAGGAGAACCACAGAGAAGCCTGAGGGACATTCTAGAGAAAGAAAGTGACCAAACTTTACAACAGACCAGATTCAGGGACGTAAGGCCAGTAAAGATCTACAGAAGAGGCTGACGGAATTTGTAGCCTGAAAGAATGGTGGTGATGAGCATGATGAGGTGCTATCTAAAGACTTCTGGCCTTGTGGTGGGCTTGGTTTGAGAAATTGTTGTGTGGCAAGCTACTTCCGAAATCATATTGTCTGCCAGAGGAATGTGCTTAGAACCACAGTCTGGCATTTTTGAACGTTCAACTTGGGAAATGCTCTGGAAGACTGGAGCAACAAATGCTAACACAAAGTTCTAAAGAGGTCAGGCCCAGCTGTGGGTTTATTTGTTTATTTATTTATTTTTTAAGTAGGCTCCACACCCAACATAGAGCTTGAAATCATGACACTAAGACCAAGAGTTGCATACTCTACCAACTGAGCCAACAAGACACCCCACCAGCTGTGGTTTTAAATGGCCCAAGAGTAGCAAGGAGTCACAATGACAAGGCAGCCAGAGCCCACAGAGAGTCCATAGGCCTCTGTCATCAATCATCACTATCACCCACAGATAAAAGAAAGTAACACCTGATGATGTGATTTAAAAAAAAAAAAAAAGCCTCTCATCGAACTACTATCTCAACCCAATAGCCCTTGGACTCTCTCTCTTTATGGCTAAGGATGTCCACCAACAATAAAATGGATAAATAAATCTGGGTGTCATCATGCAATGGAATGCTATGCAGCTATAAAAATGAGCACTGTGCCTTTACACACAGCAATATGGATGGATTTCATCAACATCATGTTGAGTGTAAGAAGCCAGGCATAAAAGAAGAATACTGAATGACTGCATTTATATAAAGTTCCAAAATAGATGAGATGAATTATGTTATTAGAAATCAGATTACTGGGATGCCTGGATGGCTCAGTAGTTGAGTGTCTGCCCTTCAGCTCAGGGCATGATCCCAGGGTCCTGGAGCCTTCTTTCCCTCTGCCTGTGCCTCTGCCTTTCTCTGTGTCTTTCAGGAATAAATAAATAAATCTTAAAAAGAAAAAAAGAAATCAAGTTACTATGTACCTTTGGAGTTCAGGAGAGCAGTGCATAAGGAGGGTCTCAAGGATACTGGTAATGTTCTGTCTCTTGCTCAGAATACCGATTCTGGGGCAGCCCAGGTGGGGCAGCGGTTTAGCGCTGCCTTCAGCCCAGGGCGTGATCCTGGAGACCCGGACATTGAGTCCTGTGTCGGGCTCCCTGCATGGAGCATGCTTCTCCCTCTGCCTATATCTCTGCCTCATTCTCTCTGTGTCTCTCATGAATAAATAAATAAAATCTTTAAAAAAAAAAAAAAGAATACCGATTCTGTAGGTGCGATCAACAGTGAAAATTCACTGAACTGCACACATACGATTCATGCACTTTTGTGTTTGCACACAAAGCTTCAAAGGAGAGTTTATTTTAAACACTGGGGATACCAGCATCTGTGTAGCAAACTATGTTCTACTCTTCAATTTGTGCTCACCTAGTAAGTGTTCCCACCACACTTCCCTGTCAACAACCCCTGCCCAGTGGCCTCAGGTGAGAGGGTGTAACCAGGACTGACCTATCACAGTATGTCTTCTTGTTGACACTGGGATTAGCCAAGGGGCTGAGACTGAACTAGAGCCGGCTGATCAGAGTCCTACCCTAGGATAAGGGTGCCTGGTGAAAAAACTTCTCCCCTGATGTGGGGCTTGCTAGGTTTGGACTGCCAAGACTGTATCCCCCACAGGCGGAAGGGGACTGTCCACATTAGGAGAGAATGAGGTCAAAGGGAAAGAGAAGCAGAGGAAGAAAACATGGAGGCAGGACAGAGATAGAGTTCTATTGCTTCAAATCCTGCATTCTATCCTTCCTCGGCTTCTAAGGTCTTCATTTCCCAATTTTGTGAGCTAACCCAGTTATCTCTCCCAGTTTAGCTGAGGCAAGAAATTGCTCTTTATGCTTAAGCTTGCTCCTGATACCTACAACTGAGACAGTCCTGACTAATCCATTGAGCAACTAGGTGAGTGACAAAGCATCTAGCTACTGGAGTAGGTCACAGGAAGAGGAGGGGCACTCTCTCGCGGAAAAAGTATGAGCATCATGAGTCCATCTCTTCTGGGAAGGCGATGAGAGCACTTCTGGATGTCAGGAAATTTTCATAACTTTTTAAATGATCTTTATCTAAGGAGGGGTGATGATTAGTGCCCAGAGTGATAGCATATAATCACTCTCCTAGCTGAGATGATATTCTTTATTTTTATTTTTTAAATTTTTAAAAAAGATTTTATTAATTGATTTGAGAGAGAGGGGGGGAGCACAAGTGGGGGGGCATGGAGAGAGAGAGAAGCAGGCTTCCTGCTGAGCTGGAGCCTGACATGGGGCTCAATCCCAGCACCCTGGGACCATGACCTGAGCCGAAGGCAGATGCCTAACCAAATGTGACAGGCTGAGGGAGAGGGAGAAGCAGGCTCCCTGGGGAGCAGAGAACCCCCCATGGGGCTTGATCCCAAGACCCCTGGGATCACAACCAGAGCTGAAGGCAGAGGCCACTCAGGAGCCTGTATATTCTTTTTAACTATCAAGGTAGTTGACTTCAATCCTTTACCTAGTCCAGCTTAGAAATATGTCTTTACTGAGGGCACCTTCGTGGCTCAGTCAGTTAAGCATCCAACTCTTGATCTCAGCTCAGCTCTTGATCTCAGGGTTGTGAGTTCAAACCCCAGTATATGGAGCCTGCTTAAGAAGAAAAAAAATGTCTTTCCTTCCTGGATTTCTCCCATCAGTGATAACCACAAAATCACCAGGGATGCTTGCTGGTCCAAAGGTGGGGGCGGGGGGAGGGTCTTGGCCATTAAAATCTTGAGGAGAGGGGTACCTGGGTGGCTCAGTGATTGAGCACCTATCTGCCTTTGGCTCAGGTCATGATGTCTCTGCCTCTGTGTGTCTCTCATGAATAAATGAATAAAATCTTTAAAGAAAAAATCTTGCAGCGAGGAAACTGGACAACCTCATTTTAGTGAAGATTTTCAGCTTTTTTTTCTCTCAGTGCCACATGGTGTCACTGTGGAAGCACGGGCAATCCCAGCTCAGTCTATGGCCTCCTGCTCTGGTCCTGCAGCCCTGATGGTGAAGTACCAATGCTGCTCTGGGGTTGTCCTCCTTGCCCACAGCCACTTTCCCTAAGGCCTGATGTGCCAGGGTGGCAGGGTTCAAAAGTTTTTCTAGACCACAGCTTTAGGCACACACCACCCTGAGCTACCATCCTTTCCCTCTGTCTGCATTCTGGCCCCTGGAATGAGGGAAATTTTAACTCAAGCCAAACTCTGTCCCATTTCCTGCTCATCAATCAAGAACTCCTCATCAGACTTCCCGCAAGGAGCCTGCTCTCCCTCTGCACCTCTCTCTCTCTCTCATAAGTAAATAAAATCTTTAAAAAGAAATAAAAATAAAGCATCATTATATTAGGAGTCTCAACAGAACTGTAATAGTTCTATGAATCAATTCTGGTATTAAACTGGGTTATCATGACGTCTGGGTGGCTCAGTGGTTGAACGTCTGCCTTCAGCCCAGGGTGTGATCCTGGAGTCCTGGGATCGAGTCCCGCATTGGTCTCCCTGCATGGAGCCTGCTCTCCCTCTGCCTGTGCCTCTGCCCACCCACCCCCCTCTCTCTGTGTCTTTCATGAATAAATAAATAAAATCTTTAAAAAAATAAAAAATAAACTGGGTTATCAAAGCTGCACTTTCCATGAAGGGAAACTGGACAGAAAAGGGACTGACATCGATGGCAGCCTACTCTTTGCCAGGTGTCAATTCTCACACTTCTCTGAAGCTGGCATCATCATTATTATCCTGTTTTATAAATGAAGTGACCAAGGCTCAGAAAGGTTGGGAGCTTGCCAGTAGTGTGTTCTGGAGCTGTGGGAACTTCTTCCCTAACCTCATGCCAGCTTCTTACAGGCTTGCTCCATCCAGTTTGGCACCAAAGGCTGCAGGAGAAGCAGCAAGCCTTTTGTGACTTTCCTGATGTCACCCAATACTTTTTCTATGGACCTGTAAGGAGATATTCTAATTGATTATTACTTTCCTCTTTCTGTGGCTGAAGACAAATGATCTCCTTTTGATAAAGTCTTTTCTGAGCCAAATGAAGTGGGCTTTTGTTGCCTGAAACCAAAATAGCTTCCAGAGTGCCAGCTTCCGGAGTGCCAGCAGCCCACTGCTAAGGGCAGTGGCAGCTGCTGTGCTCTGGGGGCCTGCCGGCCACGAGCTCTACGCTGTACCCTTTACAAACATAGCCAGCTCCTTTTGGGGTAAAGAGGAGATAGTTATTATTTTTCCCAATAACTGTCCCAATTACTCTGTCAAATTTTCCTTTCTTGATAGATATAGATATTGGAGAAAAGACAGTCCTCCAGACAATATGAGATGACCATTGTTCACTTCAATAACATGCCTTATTAGGTGTTATGTTTCTATTTGTGAATTTTTTCATTTCCCTAAAACCGAAGAGCCCACGGGTAGATGCAATGCTTATTAAGTAAGTCCACTGCTCTCCAAACCTGGACATACAATATTGCCTACACAATTAATTAGTTAAATGTGTCATGAGCTAATTCCAAAAATTTTAATGTAAACACCAGTGGGTCTAATTTTAACACCATGGATTGACTTGATATCACTGGACTGTTCGACAACCCCTTTCTTTCTTTTTTTTTTTTTTAAGATTTTATGTATTTATTCATGAGAGAGAGGGAGTGAGGGGGCAAAGACACAGGCAGAGGGAGAAGCAGGCTCCATGCAGGGAGCCCAATCCCAGGACCCCAGGATCACGCCCTGGGCCAAATGCAGGCGCTAAACTGCTGAGCCACCCAGGAATCCCCTAACAACCCCTTTCTCTACATGGTTTTCTCCCTCTATATCCCATATGGGGGCTTTCTTGTTGGAAAATTTCTTTCTGGGATGCCTGGGTGGCTCAGTGGTTGAGTGTCTGCCTTTGGCTCAGGTCCTAATCCTAGGGTCCAGGGATTGAGTCCCTACATTGGGCTCCCCGCAGGGAGTCTGCTTCTCCTTCTGCCTGTGTCTCTCTGTGTTTTCCTCCTGTTAATTTGTCTATTACAGAGTTCCAGTCAAGAACTTAAGACAGTCATCAAGAAAAACCTTGTCCTCCCCTCCACTATAATAGATACAATTTCATGGTCCATGGAAAAGACTTGATTCCAATGAAAATAAGTGGAAAAACAGCACAATGTTATTCTATTGAAAATCAATAAAGAAATTCAACTGGCTTCATTGAATTTGCTCTGGAAAGTACTTTTCCCCCTTTCTCTCTTATTTTAAATTTAAAAAATAGGACCCCGTGGGTGACTCAGCGGTGGAGCTCATCTGCCTTTAGCTCAGGGCATGATCCTGGAGTACCAGGATCGAGTCCCACATCAGGCTCCCTGCATGGAGCCTACCTCTCTCTCTGTCTATGTCTCTGCCTCTCTCTGTGTGTCTCTCATGAATAAATAAATAAAATCTTAAAAAAAATAAATTTAAAAACACATTCCCATTATAAGCAATTGGAACAGAACAAGAATATACAGCTTCCCCCTCTACTCTGATTCCCATTTCCCATTCCTATTATCAGTTTTATGCTTTATTCCTAAAACCGTTTCTAGATAAAAATTCGTCAACAGGGCAGCCCCGGTGGTACAGCGGTTTAGCGCTGCCTGCAGCCCAAGGTGTGATCCTGGAGACCCAGGATAGAGTCCCACATTGGGCTCCCTGCAGGGATCCTGCTTCTCCCTCTGCCTGTGTCTCTGCCTCTCTCTCTTTCTCTCTCTCTGCATCTCTATGAATAAATAAAACCTTTTAAAAAATGGTCAACATTAGTATACCTCTCATTAAAATGCTTATATTTAACAGGGCAAAGTCAAAACTTCCTCCACATTGTAAAGCAGATGCATATTTTATTAAAATTTTTTTTTAGGATTTTATTTATTTATTCATGACAGAGCGAGAGAGGCAGAGACACAGGCAGAGGGAGAAGCAGGCTCCATGCAGGGAGCCCGATGTGTGACTTGATCCCGGATCTCCAGGATCATGCCCTGGGCCAAAGGCAGAAGGCATAGGCTCCACTGCTGAGCCACCCAGGGACTCTAAGCAGATGCATATTAAGGCCATGCATAGGGGTCAGATGGCTGTCCCTGGTAACTGCCTCAGTTCATCCTTCCCCCTCTCACCGTTAAATGCTTTTACTTCTGTGAATCCCCCTCTGTCTTCCCACCCTGCCCTTTCTCATTAGCACTTACCAAGCCCAGGCCAGGGATTTTGCTCCAACACAGCCTCTTCCCCCGGGTGAAGGAGCCGGCTACACACGCACACACACACTCACATACACACAGAAGTGAGCACAGCCAGACTAGCACTGTCGTGGGAGCCATGATAAATATTTGATTGTGTATATTTAAGTTCAGAACACACTTTTGCTTAGGAACCACGCTTAGGGACTGACCATGCTGCAGCCATCGGTGGAGAGGGGGCTTTCTGCAGGCCTGCCAGGGAGGGGTCTCTCAGGGATTTGGGGGCACAAACTGCCCAGGGAAAGAACGTATGTTTTGGCTGAGGTTGAAGTTCATGTGCAGGCCTTTCATTTGTAATATGCAGCAAGTGGATGTATCAGGGGACTAAGCTAGAGGAAGCCCGGAGACATTCCTCACAAACATTTCTTTTTTAAAGATTTTATTTATTTATTCATGACAGATACAGAGAAAGAGAGGCAGAGACACAGGCAGAGGGAGAAGCAGGCTCCATGCAGGTAGCCTGACGTGGGACTCGATCCCCGGCCTCCAGGATCACACCCTGGGCCAAAGGCAGGAGCTAAACTGCTGAGCCACCCAGGGATCCCCCAACTCACAAACATTTCTAAAGCAAAACACACTCAGATACTCCCTGACACAGATCTGGGATCCAGTCTGCTCACTAGGTTGGGGGGGTGGTGAGAGACCCTACCATTACTATGCCCCTGAGGGTCTGCAGCGGTGCCCCAGGACTCAAATATAAGCCACCATAGAGGCTGTTTCAGCTACTGTGACACCAAGGACACTGCCCAATCACCTTCTGCCTCATTTTTTTTCCAGCTTTGTGGAGATGTGATTGACGAATAAAAATTGTATATATTTAGGTAGTTTGATATTATTGTTAAAAGGTGTACAATGTGATGATGTGATATAGGTACACATTGTAAACCGATTACCATAATCAAGCTAATTAATGCATCAGTCACCCCACATAGTTACCATTGTGTGTGTGGACGTTCATGGATGAGACAGGATTTATTCTCCTAGCAAATTTCAAGTACACAATACAACATTCTTTACTATAATTGCCATTTTCTGACTTGTGTCTCGAAAAGTTAAGAACCCATCTTAATTTCACCTCCTCTCCACAATTGCTTCTAATAAAAGTGTTCTGGCCAAGATGACACTCTGAAAAACAGACCTACGTCCCAGCCTCCTCCCTGACCCACATACCCCTGCAGCAAATTGCATGCAGGAATTGTAACTCCTAAGGTCTGGGCTCCTGGAGACACAGATGCAGGCACAGAAGGCCGAGCCTAAGGAAATGTGGTCAAATTGGCTTCATCTGCCTCTGTCTTTGAAGAAGAGCTGTTTTCAGCATTTCCTCCTGGGAGCTGAAGCAGTGTGATTCAGTGAGAAGCTGGTGTGGGCTGCAGTGGATGAGGCTGAAGCCTTCTAGACCTGGAGAAAGGAGAGGAAGGCACCGTGAGGGGAGGGTTCCCCAGGATGTAGTTCTGGAACTACATCCTTAGTGAGTTCCGGAGCCGACGGCCAAGAAAGAATTCTTAAAATGTCTTTGGTGCAAAAGATGATTTTATTAAGGCACCAGGACAGGACCTGTGGGCAGAAAGAGTTGCTGCTTTGGTGTTGTGAGGAATGGCTGATTATATACTTGGGAGTTGAGGGCGGTAAGGAAGAAGAAATGTGTCCAGGAGGGCTTTCACATGCTAGAGAAGACTTTCTGGGTACTGAAGGCTTGGCTACCATCAAGTTAAGGTTGTTTTTGCTTCTAGTAAGGTATTAACATGAAGACAATTGGGAGCTTCCTGGAGGAATGTTACACTCTATTATTAAAGTCCTGTCAATAGGCTGCGGGTCACAAAGAAACTCAACTCCCTTTACATTTTCTTCTGCCCCTTTCTTTTCCCACATCACTCTTGGAAGGGAGGGTGATGTTAGAGCTCCAGGAAATTGAGTGATGGGTTAGGCTATTGATAAGAATGCTTTTTCCTTGTAAATCACTGTCATCGGTACACTCATGTCTTGCAGGACTGTGAGCTCTATGAGTTGACCATTTGTTTTTCTTTTCCCTAAGTTTTAGGGCAGCCAGGAGTGCCTGAGGAATGTCACACAGATCCCATGGGGGTGCAGGGGGTGTGGGTGTCAGATTGTGCTTCGTCCTCAGTTTGCCTTCTGCTCCCTCATCATCCATCTCCTCCCTCACCTCGTCTCTTCTGTCACCATGTTCCTCCCTTGGAGCAGCCCTGAAGTTAGGACCATGTAAGGAGAAGTTCACCAAGCAAGGAGAGGGTCTTTGAGCGCAAGAGGAAGGGAAGTCAGGGTAAGGGAAACCTCGGATCTCCTCTCTGCAGCCCCACACCCAGGCCTCTGAAAAGGCTGCTCTCTCTGCTAACTTTTCAGTGAGCCACAGCTTCTACTCTGCTAGGCCCTCAGCTCTGTAGAAGCTCAGCCCATCAACTAGCATCAGGTCAGCCTCAACCCAGGATGTGACTGATCAGCTGCTTAGAATCAACACCCATTCTGGGTCTCACTCCATGGATGGGAGCCTTGGATTCATGAGCCATAGCAGCCCCTTCCAGGTACCCTCCAGGATGCTCTGGGCAAGGCAGAGGGCTCTAAATGGCTGTGCCTGGGCCCTCCTTTTGCCTTGACTAAGCCTGAAAAATATTGACCAAAAAAAGCTTTAAGTTATCTCATTCTAATATCTATATTTATCTTTAAAATTTATAAATTGTAGGGTAAGATTAAGAAAATGAGAACAAGGGGCATTTGGGTGGCTTGGTCGATTAAGGGCCTGACTCTTGGTTTTGGCTCAAGTCACAATCTCAGGGTCATCAGGTGGAGCCCTGTGTTGGGCTCCATGATGGGTATGGAGCCTGCTTGAGATTCTCTCTCCTTTCCTCTGCCCCTCCCTCCCTCAAAAAAAAGAGGGGAGGCACCTGAATGGCTCAGTGGTTGAGCATCTGCCTTTGGCTCAGGCTCAGGTCATAATCCTGGGGTCCTGGGTTGGGTCCCTCATCATACTCCACGCTCCCCACTCCCTGGAGGGAGCCTGCTTCTCCCTCTGCCTCTGTCTCTGCCTCACTCTCTGTGTCTCTCATGAATAAATAAATAAAATCTTTAAAAAAAGAAAGAAAGAAAGAAAATGAGAAACACACATACAATTAGGTATTTAATTCACTAATCTTCAACTATCATCTGCCAGTACCTAATCTAGTCCAGGCTTCTCCCTGGCATTCTAAAAGTTCACCTACAATCAGAAGTTCTTTTTGGGTCACACAGACGGCTTTCTCTTGGACATCAAGGAAACTTGGCTTTAAATGCCCTTGTAGACTCTATCTCTATCCACAGAAGTTTTTTTCTTTCAGTCTTGAGCTTCCTCTCTTTTGTGACAAAATGAAAAGTAAAGTATTATAGTCATACCTGGCATCTGCACCCTTACTCTACAAATAAATGCTTTTCCCTCAACCATTTGCTGGCACTGGCTTCTAATACAGATTTCCAGAAATGAGGCCCCTCATAAGCGGGCCCTGCTTAGTAACTTGCTGAACACCATGCTGGGAAGAGATCCAGCGACTCTGCAGGTCACTTCCCAGCCGCCTCGTTTGTAAAGGGACCCGTGAGTGTGCTTGCTTTTATCATTATTATTACTGCCGTTCAGGCTATTATTTTCAATTAGCACAGTAGTGGACAAAAAAAAAAAAAAAATCTCTTCCTCTACCCATCTCCGGTTCTCTGCCTGGTGTCCAGTAAATCCTGTAAATAAGACTGACAAAAGACAGATTAACGAGAAAAACTAATAGAAGTGCATTAACGTGCGTGTGGTCAGGGAACACTTGGGGCACGTGGTCAGGAGTAACTCACTGGGTGCTTAGTGTTTAGGCTCACATGGCACCTTAGCAGAGGAGCAATACACGTGGGTGTTTTTTTTTTTTAAGAGTTTTTATTTATGCATTGAGAGAGAGCCACAAGCAAGGGCGCGAGCTGGGGCAGGGGCAGAGTGGGGAGGGGCGGGGGGCGGGGGAGGGGCAGAGGGGGGAGGAGAAGCAGGCGCCCGGAGGAGCGGGGAGCCCGAGGCGGGGCTGGATCCTCGGACCCTGAGACCCTGAGACCCTGAGACCAGGACCGAGCCGGAGGCAGAGGCTGCACCGCCAGAGCCACCCGGGCGCCGCGAGCAGCACATTTCTAGAGAAGTGACAAGACAAAGGACGGGGACCTTGCATTGCGAGGGTGGCACCCGGCGGGCAGACAGACGCGGGGGGGACTAATGGAAGGTAAGGGCCACGTAGTCAGTTCGTTGTGAGACTTCCTCTGGGCCGATGAGGGTGGTGCTGTCCCCGCTGATGGACAGGTGGGGAGGGGGACACCTTTGTGAAGGTACGTCAAACGGGGGTGGGGGGGCAGCGAGCTTTTCTGTGACCTGCTTCCTCTCGGTTGCCTTCAGCCTAACACCCCCCTGCCGAGGGCGTGCGGGGCGCGGGGGCGCGGAGAGCTGCGCCAGGAGGGCGCCGGCCCCGAGCGCAGGCGGAGGAACCTGCTTTCCGCGCGCGACCTTCTGCTGCGTGGGCCGGTGGGTTGCTGGGCCCCTGACAGGCCGCGTAGGCCAGAGACCGTGCCCCCTGGAAAACCACAGCCTCGGGGAAAAGAGACCGAAAACACACGGGGCGCCCCCACCTAGGGAGGATGCTGGTTCCCCCAGAGCCGACACCTAGAGAAACTAGAAAGATGCACATTTGAACGGACATTTAAAAAAAATTTTTTTGTTTAGGTTTTATTTATTCATGAGAGACACAGAAAGAGAGGCAGAGACATAGAGGGAGAAGCAGGCTCCTTGGGGGGAGCTTCATGTGGGACTCGACCCTGGGACCCCCCGGATCATGACCTGAGCTGAAGGCAGATAGATGCTCAATCACTGAGTCACCCAGGTGCCCTTTGTTATTATCTTTTTTTTAAATTTTTATTTATTTATGATAGTCACACACACACAGAGAGAGAGAGAGAGAGAGAGAGAGAGAGAGGCAGAGACACAGGCAGAGGGAGAAGCAGGCTCCATGCACCGGGAGCCCGACGTGGGATTCCATCCCGGGTCTCCAGGATCGCGCCCTGGGCCAAAGGCAGGCGCTAAACCGCTGCGCCACCCAGGGATCCCCCCAGGTGCCCTTTGAATGGACATTTTAAAACCCTCGACAACAGGACACACGGAGTGTTTGGGTTTTGTTTTTAGTTGAGCGTTTTAGTTTTTACCATGAAGCTATGACGCATTCTCTCTCAGCTGCCAGCATCTATTAAACTAAAAAAAGAGCTCAAATGAGAGAGTAAATTATTAAATTCTATTCTGGCCCATGGTCCCCCCATCAGCCCTGAATGGCAGGCCAGGTATTTATTTTCAGGGCTCAATGGAGAGATGTGGGGGTGTCAGCTAAGAGCCAGAGAGTGGCTTCGCCTCGGTCAGGGCCTGGACAGCCTCAGCCACCTCACCTCCAGGCCTGCCTCCTCCGGCCCTCCACACTGACATATTGAGTTTCACGACATTAAAAATAGCTGCTGAGCCATGAGGAGCTATCTCTGAGCCTGGATCCAGCTCAGAAATGCAGGCAGGCCTCCCTGAACCCGGAGCCATCCTGGGTGAGCGTAATTCTAGCTCCCTGCTTACTTTTCACACAGCACAAGAATGTTCTCTTCACCAAAATAGGTCCAGATTGTTTGAAATATTCACAGAGATATGGGACTCCTTTAGCTAAGCCCTGACTTCTATCACCTCCTTAATAATTCATCAGGCTTATTTCTTTTCCTGGAGGAATCCAATGGCATTGTTCCACATTTTTGCAGAACTCCCTTGAAATTTCCCGAGGATGTCCAGATGCCTCACTCTGAAGGACCAGCCTCAGCTCCACAAGGGCTGTCCTGAGCCCCAGATAGGGGACACAGCCAGAATGACTCTCCAGAGCTCGGGAGGCTATCCTGGCCTGGGAACTGATGCATTCATTCCACAGAGCCCACAAGAGGCAGAAGAAGAAGGCAGGTCAGAAAGAAATGTCAGTGAGTTTGAGCATACACAGGACCTGGAGACTCCTAATCTCCCACCTCTGCTTCCGATGGCCCTTTGGGGCTCTCAGGTATGTCTGCGTTCCTGGGGAGAGGGCTCCTACCCCTTAAATTTTACCCCCACTTTGCTAATTTAGAATAAGATCACCTGCATTGCTGTAGAGCTAAGAGGTTGTGTTTTTGTTCATTCTTCCTTTCCCAGAGGAATCCCTTCACTCAATCCCTTCATCCCCATCACCTGTCCTTACCTGTCTCCTTGACCCAGTGACCCTGTTGCCAAGGGCATTCTAAGTGCCTGACACTCTGCTGCGGAGGGATTAGCATCTCTGTTTGTTGAGAAGACTGAGGCTCAGAGGGTTTAAGGTCACCCAGCTAGTCCGTGGAAGACCTGAGTTGGAAGCTCTTGCTATTAATACAATACTGAGAAGAGTGGACAGGACCTAGCAGGGTGTCTGGCACACAGAGCTGCTGAAACCATGCAATCTAGCGTAGTGGTGCGGCAGGGGTATAAGTGCTGGGGGAATGCACCCAACCAGCCTCCCTCAGGAACTGTACCTATTGGTCAGTGAAGAGAAAACCTTGAATAAGTAAATTCCATGGGTAATTTAGTGGGCTACAAAAACTGAATAGTGTCTTTAGGTAATTATCAGCAGACCCGGATCTACCCATGCTTCTACTTTGGGGGCATGTGTGAGCTTGTAGGTGCCCGACAATTGGAGAGGAAACAATGTTCCTGTGTCCCTCTGGCAGCTATGGGCTCGGCAGTGGTGCCAGGCTGATTTCTGCAGGGGTAAGCCTCTTCCTCCTGTGGGCCTGGGCCTCGCTCATAGGGAGCACTGGTCATGGTCCCTTTGCCTCCTATGGACCCCTCTGTCTGGCCCTGGATTGGTGGGTCTATCCTGGGCCTTGACCATTAGGTTCACCTTGCCTGACCCTAGTAGGTCCCACTTCATAGCTGTGGTTGTCAACCAGCATCTACTACCACAAGGCACCTGAGGGCTATGGGAGGATGACCAATCCTCCCAAAGACACAACTCTAGCTCTTGACGGGGCTGACTGCCCCATAGAATCACCAGGATCCCTGCTAGGGACTCCTGTCAGAGTTGGAAGTGAAGAGTGATCAAGGGTCCCACCCCCGTGCTTCCCTCAGCCTCCCTGCCCCACACTCTCTCATTCTTCCTATAATCTCCCAAACCTCAGTTAGCAGGCTTTCTTCCCCTACCTCTTCCTGACTCTACCTCCTTTCCAGAAGTCTCTGGTCCAATAGACTACCCCTGCTAATATGCTGCAGTGGGAGGAGATACGCCCAGCTCTTGCCCTGACAGAGAAGTCAGGGCCTGCCTCTGCCTCCCCTGGTATCAGAAACCTCCTGAGGACTCACACTTACAGGTGGCTGGCCAAAAGGTTACAAAAGCCATCAACACATAATGGTTCAATATTTGTGAGAATGCTGTCCTCACTGGTGTGGTGTAGAGCATGGGCTGTGGAGTCAGACTGGGGTTTGATACCTTTCGCTGTCCTTTGCCAGCCCTATGACCTTAGGCCAGCTCCTTAAGCTCTTGAAACTTGAGTTTCTTCACCTAAGGGGAAAAAATTATGCAGAGTAAATAACATGCTTAGCAGAGTACTTGGAGCCTATGAAGTTGGAACAATTTGACCATTAGCGACTTTATGATTCTTTGTTCCTTTCTGCTCTCCTCATCCCCATGCCTGACATGGTTCAGGAATGAGGCTGCACTCATGGCACCTCCTCTTGTTCTAGCTGCTTGAGGGAAGAATAGAAAGGCCTGCGAAAGAACCAGCCACACAAAGACATTGTATTTAATCTTAATATTTTCATTTTTGTATATATAAAATAATTTCAGAAAGTGTTTGGAAACATAAAGGAAAAATCCATCATAATCACTGAATACAACAACTGTCTCTTATAGTCTTTTTTCTTCTTGGATAATGTTGACATAGTAGTGCTTATAATATTTATACCAGACCTATGTCCTGGGCTTTTTTTCTTAACCTAAAATTATAGTCAAATAATTTTTAGGTTGATACTTAAATTTCCCAATTATCACTTCAATGCCTAAAAAGTATTTCACTGTGTGCCTATACTATAATTTATTAAGATTTATGGTGAAATGAGTTTTTAAAGGTGCTTTATTTTTGCAAACTTCTGTGCAATCTCTCAGAAACTGGTCAGTTGGTCATTCCCTAAGGCCTTCTGAACTATCTAAACAAGATAAGAAGTAACACAGCTCTGCAAGAGGGGGTTTAATGTTAGGGAGTATATGTATGATGAGGCATGTATGATTGGGGAGGTTGTTTGTGCATTTGGTGACAAAGAAGTCCTTGATGACTTACATGATAAATTTAGAGGGAACCAGAAAGACCCACCAGTCTTTAAATAGCTTCTCATCTGCCCTCTGTTTTGGTCCTTAAAGTGTTTCCCTCCAGGACTACCATGTGAATTATGCCTTTGTCTTTCTAGGGTCCCATTAGAGGCCAGCATTACTGGGTAGCATATTGTCATCCAGCAATACTTCAGCCAAAATTGGTTTATCAGATTAGCTGTAAATCAGTTTTCAGAGTCCCCATTTCCTGCACTGCATTCTTAGGTAACTCTTCCTGTGGCTTGTTACATATCTCTCATCTCAAGAAGACCAAGAACCACATCTAGAGCATTTATTCATTCATTGAACAAATATTTATTGAGCTCCCACTGTGTTTCTCGTATTGTTCTAGCAGTAGGAAATAAAGCACTGAGCAGGTCAGACAAGATCTAGCTCTCTTCGAACTTATATTCTAATTGGGGAAACAGACAATAAGTAAATAGATGACTATTTCTGTGTCACAGATAACAGAATAAAATATGTGATTGTGAGGGACTGGCAGCAGGAAAGAGACCATTAATAGGATGGTAACATCTGAACCAAGACCTGAACGATGAGAAGACTAATGAGAAAACGTTCCAGAGAGAGCAAACTCTAAGTGCAAAGACCCTGAGGAGGGCATAAGGTTGAACTGTTCTGGAAACAGAGAGAAAGCCAGTGTGTCTGCGGAGCAGACAGCAAGGAAAGAGATGAAGGAGCTGGTGGTAGAAGCGGAGGTCAGACACTTGCTTATGCTGGGCCGATGCTACAGAGGCAGCTTTTGTGTTGTTCTGAAGCAGTAGTGAGCCAGTGGAGAGTTTTAATCCGAGGATTGGCTTTATCTGATTTGTGTTTTACACAGTTCACTTCGGCAGGTCTGTGAAGACTGGGCTGGCTGGCAGACGAGAGGGGACACAGAGAGACAAGTGAGGAGGTTTTTACTGTAGTCCAGGAGGAAACAGCGGGGGCTTAATTGGGGTGGTCATGGTGGACAGCAGAAGTGGACAGATTCTGGATTTTTCTGGAGGTAGGGCTTACGGGCTTATTGTTGCTTGGATGTGGAATGAGAAATCAGTGATGCCCTAGGTTTTGCTTTAATACGTGGGAGGACCCTTACTTGGCTGGGAAACACCAGGGTAGAAATGGGTCAGGGTGGAGGGGACTGGAGGTGTCTGTCTTGGACATTTTAAATTTGAGATGCCTGATATATACCTAAGTAGAGATGTTAGATGGGCAGTTGAAAATACAAGTCTGGAACTAAGGAGCTAGGATAGGGAGATAATCTGTTTGAATACATAAAGCAGAGTATAGATGGTTTTTAAAGCCATAGAGCTGGATGGGATCCATTTCCAAAGGTTGGGATGAAGAGACAGAAGAGAAGAGGCATAAATCTGTGCCCTCCTGCTCCCTACCATCTGGATCCTTGATGGAGGCAAAAGAGCCATCAAAGGAGACTGAGAAAGAATAGCCCATAAAGCTGTAAGAAGCCAAGGAGGTGGTTGTCCTGAGAGCCCAGAGACTTTATAAGTGTCCTATACTATTATAGGAGCAGGTTGTTAGTTAAAAGCACAAGCTTTGTGCCACTTGTTCATGTCTTGTCTATCACAGACCTGGAACGTTGAGAGATGGGCCGTTGGCTGGCTGGCTGCTGGCAAGAGCCCACAGGCTCCCATTTTATCTCTGACATCAAGGCTGTTATCTCCAGTTGGCTCCAGAGGCCTGTCGAAATCAGGCCCCACCCCTGGCACTTCCCTACTCCTGTCACACACCCTGTGGCCTGGTGCCCTTCTTTTCTCCTGGCAGGGCTGGCTCCCTCGGTGCCGCCTACATGGCATGAGGCAAGCTCGTTCCCACCTCTTCTCCTGGATTCTGCTGCTTCCCCTCCCAGAGAACACTTCCATCCTCCTGCGGCTTCTCCTTTCAGGCCCAGCTCAAGCCTCAGTTTCCCAGTCTCTCCCCACCTACCCTGCACTTCACTAGGTGGTGGACTTCCTTTCAGAACCACCCCTATGGCTACACCTTTCCTTGCCAGGTGACTGAAACCCACTGGACATCGCCACCCTGCCCTTCATATCCAATCCGTCTTCCTACTGTGTAGGTTCTGTCCTGAAATCCCTCTTGAATCCCACCACTTCTCTCCATCTCTGCCCCTCTTGCTGGCCCAGTTCACCATTTTCCATCTGACCCACTGCAACTCCCCTTCCCACCTGCAGTCTTGTCCCCTCCATTCTCTACACAGTAGCCAGCGATCTTGTTCATGTCGCTTCTCTGCTTAACATCCGTTAATGGCATCCAGTCCCTTAAGATAAATACTCAATCCTTACCAAGTCTTCAAGGCCTCATGTGATACAACCAACTACCCACCTTTCCAGGCATTTCTCACCTCTCACCTACATACCATGCCCCAGACACACCTGTTCCGCTCCTAAATGCACCAGCTTTTACCACCTCTGGGCACCTTGTGGGGCTAACTCTGATCTTTCTTTAGGTTTAGCTTTTTAAAGTCTGCTTCCTCCAAGAGCTCATCCTTGATTCCTCCCCCAGTTGAAATTATGTACCCTCTGCTAGTTTGTTTGTTTATTTATTTAGCCTAGTATCTTTAATAGCACCCTGTGCTTTTCCTTGACTAGACTATCAGAATTTATTATTAGAAATTTCTTATCACTTATTTGTTCATTGCCTAGCAACTGTACTTCACTGCTCCACAAGAGCAGGTGCCACGTCTGTTTTGATGCCCAGAACCTACAGTATAACATAGCATCTAGCACTAATAGGGGTTCATAGGTCATTGTCATTAATAAACAAAGCTTTCCTTGACTTCTCTTACTCAAACTGACTTTTAGGTTCTTTGCTGTTAGTTCTTCCCAATTTATTTGTCTCCAAGCAGAAACATTAAAAATAGCAATAGCTACAATATATTAATAGGTTTATTATATGCCAGACTCTGTGTGCCACTCATGTATGCATATGTGTGTATGTGTGTGTGTATCTTTACAATAATCCTATGAAATAGATACTATTAACCCCATTTTACAGATTAGGGAAATGAGTCTCGGAGAGATAAAGTAATTGCCTAATGCTACCCAGCTACACTTAGCCAATGTAAGTGTCACTGGCAAGATATGAATTCAGGCCTCTCTGACTCCAAAACTCTTAATCTTTTCTCTACGTTTGTCTGTGTGGGTGTTGTTTCCAGCTAGTCTGAAATTTTGTTGTTGCTGTGTTTTGTCAGTGGCCTCTTTGGTTTGTGGTTGTTGTTGTTTTTTTGTTTTGTTTTTGGGTATCTTCCATCTCTGTGCAGTGGGTCCCCATAAGTACCTGCCACTTATGAGGGTGTGTCACCGGGCAGGTGAGAGCCACCTGTGTGAACAGGAGTTCCGTATTTCTGTCAAAGCCGCCCTGTAAGGGGAGTGCTAGGGCTAGATCTAAGAAAGGGAGGGCAGATGGCCATCTACAGAACCTGACTTATGGGGGCCCAAAGGCCCACCTTCTCCTAATATGTCTACAACCAGGCCAGGCTGGCTGTGTCCCACCCTCTCCTCCCTGCCTGGTGAAATTCCCATCACGAGGGTTGCTTATGTGTTAGGTGACAAAGGTTGGCCTGATCTTCAGAAGGCCTCTCATAGGCGTTTCAAGCAGCTGAAGGGATTAGTGAACTGTCTCCTGGATCAAGGGCCTGGATGGGTACAGAGTAACAGAATCTCAAAGCTGAAGCAGATGAGCTAGATTTTAGAGCAACCTCCTGTGTAGTAGAGGAATCTCTTCTGTGGCCCCCAGGCATGTACCCCTTGCATAATTCCAGTAATGAAAATTTAATACCTCCCATATGACCAAGTTCTTCTTACACTGAGGTCAAATCTACCCACCCATAAAGGCCCATTTCCACTGCCGGCCGTGACACACATCAGTCTAATCCTCTTCTGGACCCAACAGGCCTTTATGTACTCTGAGTTAGTTTACATACTTGGCAGTTTCAAGACTCTGCTATCCTAGACTCCGCAGTGTACTCCAGTCAAGTTTTCAAGGAGCTGTGGCTTGGCTCCCTGCCTCGTCCCCTTGTGGGTGTTCCAGCTGGGGAAAAGAGGAAAATCCAGATGCTGAGCAGTAGGCCAGCTGCCTGGTGGGAGGAGGAGAGGACTCTGAGCACTTGAAGAAAAATTCCTCTCTGACCCTGTCCTTGCTCAATGCTTCCTGCTGCTCTCAGGGAAGAGGCACAAAGGAATACACCTGTGTACTCTTTACAATTAACATGTAAACATCTGGTATGATGACAGCACATAGTTCGCATGAAATCCAGTAGTTTTCCTTCCCTGTCTCTTTATTTACTTAACATATAATAAGTTATTTAACACACAACCACTTTATCTATTTATTTAACATATAGTAATTCTACTTTTTTTTTTTTTTTTTTTGGGATGTCTGCCTTCGGCTCAGGGTGTGATCCTGGTCTGGGGATCGAGTCCCGCATTGGCTCCCTGTGCAGAGCCTGCTTCTCCCTCTGTCTGTGTCTCTGCCTCTCTCACTGTGTCTCTTATGAATAAATAAATAAAATCAATTTATTTATTTTCAATGGTATTTATTTATTTATTTATTTATTTATTTATTTATTTATTTATCAGGCACAGAGAACCTGATTTTGGACTCGATCCTGGGACCTCAGGATCATACCCTGAGCCGAAGGCAGAGGCTCAACCACTGAGCCACCCAGGTGTCCCAGTAATTCTACTTTTTTAAAAAATTGGTTTTCTATCAAGAACATGTAAGATATTTTCAGGATTGATACTAGAAAACTTTTTTTTAAAGATTTTATTGATTTTATTTATTTATTCATAAGAGACACAGAAAGAGAGGCAAAGACAGAGGGAGAAGCAGGCTTCCTGCAGGAGAGTCCTGATACTGGACTCGATCCCAGGACCCCAGGATCGTGACCTGAGCGAAAGGCAGATGCTCAACCACTGAGCCACCCAGGCATCTCAATACTAGAAAATTTTTTAAGTATAATAAAGAAAATAAACATTCACAATAATCTTATCATTCAGAGATAACTTCTTGAGCCCTTAATATATTTCCTTTCAGTTCTTTTCTTCTAGGCACATATATACATAGAAATCAGTTTTATTTATATATACATGCAATATTGAGCTCATATTGTAAAAGTTTTTTACCAATCAGCAAATAGTAATCGTTTTCCTTTGCCATTAGAAAAAAAGGTTTTAATCAATGGCTATAATTATCATCACATCATCTAAGTGTAGATGTAGTGTAAAGCCTAGAAAACCTGTCATTAATCTCCAAATTACAATAATTCCTCTCTCCTCTTTGCCAAGTTGGCAGAGATTTCAGTATTTCCCCATGATTTTTCTCCAGGCAACTCAGAGAATTCCCAGGCTGCTGTCCTTGTCCATGAGGCAGATCCCCTATCACTTTTCCACTGACTCTAGAATTCTCTACAGAAGAATCTCTGCTGATTTCCCCAGGTGAAGGAATGTGCCTGCGTGGTCAGGATTAATGAGGAGAATCCCCCAGAAAAGTTACTGGGTTACAGCTATCACTTGGTAATAATAAGGCTCTGTCAACCCATATATGCCGGGAATTAACTGCCCCTTAGAGAGACCCATGGTAGCAAGGTAAGCAAAGAAGTTTTAGCATTATTCCTATACCTTAGAATCCAATAAACTAAGCCCTAATATTGAGTCTCAGACACCAGTCCAAACTTCTCTCATCTTTATGGGCATTTCCTCCCTGGGACTACTCCCATTGTCCTTCCCTGTCACCTGACCTCAGTGGGTGTCTTGAGGTCTCTTCAGTTCATCATATACATTTCAATAATTTGAATCCCTAGTGTGAAGGGGTCAGGATCTCTACCTCCTTTTTCTACCATAAGGCTTCTCCGCTCCTATACAAGTTTATGGAGGCAAACTGGATTCCTGAGAGGGTGCTACCCAACTCTACTCAGCAATGCCCAAGGCCCAAATGTCATGGATGTATTAAGAAGCAGATGACTGCTACCTCTGTTCATCAAAGACTTCTAAGCCATAGCCCCTGTTAACCTAAATAAACAACAAAAATGAAAAGCAGTTACAGGAACAATGCTACATCGAACATCTTTGAAGATTTGTAGAAGAGTTTATGTACAGTCAATTCCTAGAAATAGAATTGCTGGATGTAAGTTCATGCAAATTTTAAATAAAGATTACCAAATTGCCCTCCAAAAAGTTTATGCCAATTTGCATTTTATCAACAAAGTCTCCTAGAGTCTTCCCCACACCCTGACCAACGTGAAGCCTTATCAACTTCTCATCCTTGCCAATCTGATAGATGAAAAATAGCATCACTGTGTTGTTACAATTTACATTATTATTATTAGTAATAATATTTTACAGGCTTATTGCATATTCCAATGATCCTGACGTTGTTGAACATCAGAATCACCAGAGAAACTTTTTATTTTTAAAAGATTTTATTTATATATTCATGAGAGACACAGAGCGAGAGACAGAGACATTGGCAGAGGGAGAAGTAGGTTCCCTGCAGGGAGCCTGGTGTGACTCAATCCCAAAGCCGTGGGATCAGGACCTGAGCTGAAGACAGATGCTCAGCCACTGAGCCACCCAGGCGCCCCAATAAGGATTTCTTAATTCAGAGATTTTTAAATGTGAAAAAAGCATGCCTTAGAATGGAAGAAATATAGTAATAGCAAAAATTTAGACACAACTTAAATGTCTACCACACAAAACTATATAGATAAACTGTGGTATACTTTACAGCTCTGAAAATGAATGAGCCAGTTCTATATTTATCAACATTAGCAAATTATATAAACATAATATCTAGTGGGGGAAAAACTAAGTTTACTGTAGAATACACATCTTTTTTTTTTTTTTATAAATTAATTTTTATTGGTGTTCAATTTACCAACATACAGAATAACACCCAGTGCTCATCCCATCAAGTGTCCCCCTCAGTGCCCGTCACCCATTCACCCCCACCCCCCGCCCTCCTCCCCCTCCACCACCCCTAGTTCATTTCCCAGAGTTAGAAGTCTTTATGTTCTGTCTCCCTTTCTGATATTTCTCACACATTTCTTCTCCCTTCCCTTATATTGCCTTTCGCTATTATTCCTATTCCCCAAATGAATGAGAACATACACTGTTTGTCCTTCTCCGGTTACTGTGGCCAAGTTCAAAAAGGGTGTTGCCTGAGTTCTTCTCTGGGATTTTGATGGAATCTTGTCTCACATTTAGATCTTTCATCTATTTTGAGTTTATCTTTGTGTATGGTGCAAGAGAGTGGTCCAGTTTCATTCTTCTGCATGTGGATGTCCAATTTTCCCAGCACCATTTATTGAAGAGACTGTCTTTCTTCTAGTGGATCGTCTTTCCTCCTTTATCGTATATTAGTTGAGCATAAAGTTCAGGGTCCACTTCTGGGTTCTCTGTTCTGTTCCATTGATCTATATGTCTGTTTTTGTGCCAGTACCACACTGTCTTGATGAACACAGCTTTGTAGTACAACCTGAAATCTGGCATTGTGATGCCCCCAGATATGGTTTTCTTTTTTTAAAATTCCCCTGGCTGTTTGGGGTCTTTTCTGATTCCACATGAATCTTAAAATAATTTGTTCTAAGTCTCTGAAGAAAGTCCATGGTACTCTGCGCCTTTTGATGGGGTCATTAAGCCCATTCACGTTCAGAGTTACTATTGACAGATATGAGTTTAGTGTCATCATGATATCTATTTAGACCTTGTTTTTGTGGATTGTTCCACTGACCTTCTTCTTAAAGGGGAGTTTTAAGAGTCCCCCTTAAAATTTCTTGCAGAGCTGGTTTGGAGGTCACATATTCTTTCAGTTCCTGCCTGTCTTGGAAGCTCTTTATCTCTCCTTCCATTTTGAATGAGAGCCTTGCTGGATAAAGTATTCTTGGTTGCATGTTCTTCTCATTTAGGACCCTGAATATATCCTGCCAGCCCTTTCTGGCCTGCCACGTCTCTGTGGAGAGGTCTGCTGTTACCCTAATATTCCTCCCCATGAAAGTCAGGGACTTCTTGTCTCTTGCTGCTTTAAGGATCTTCTCTTTATCTTTGGAATTTGCAAGCTTCACTATTAGATGTCGAGGTGTTGAACGGTTTTTATTGATTTTAGGGGGGGATCTCTCTATTTCCTGGATCTGAATGCCTTTTTCCCTTCCCAGATTGGGAAAGTTTTCAGCTAGGATTTGTTCAAATACATATTCTGGCCCTCTGGCCCTTTCGGCGCCCTCGGGAACCCCAATTAAACGTAGGTTTTTCTTCCTTAGAGTGTCATTTATTTGCCTTAATCTGTCTTCGTGGTTCTTTAATTGTTTATCTCTTTTTTCCTCAGTTTCCCTCTTTGCCATTAACTTGTCTTCTATGTCACTCACTCGTTCTTCCACCTCGTTAACCCTCGTCGTTAGGACTTCTAGTTTGGATTGCATCTCATTCAGTTGATTTTTAATTTCTGCCTGATTGGATCTAAATTCTGCAGTCATGAAGTCTCGTGAGGCCTTAATGCTTTTTTCTAGAGCCACCAGTAGCTGTAGAATAGTGCTTCTGAATTGGCTTTCTGACATTGAAGTGTAATCCAGATTTTGTAACTCTGTGGGAGAGAGGGCTGTTTCTGATTCTTTCTTTTGAGGTGAGGTTTTCCTTCTAGTCATTTTGCTCAGTGCAGAGTGGCCAAAAACAAGTTGTATTGGAACACGGGGGAGTATCACTGGTCCGTCCAGCTGGTCTTCTGGGGAGGGGCCTGCTGTGCTGATTTTCAGGTGTTAGCACTTGGGGGAGCTGCTCTGCCCCTGCCTGCTGCAGGGCTCAGCGGGGGTTGTTTACCCCGCCAGGCCCCAGGAGGAACAGCAGCAGTTGCTACGGCAACTCTGGAAGCCTGGATTCAGCCTCCGCAGGAACTACCGGGCTCGGGGCTCTCGGCTCTCCTTCCGCAGGGCCTGGAGGCTCCGGGGCGGGGCCGCTGATCTGCTCAGCTCGGGGCAGGAGCGTCCTCGCTGTCTCGGGCCCTCCCGGCCTCTGCCTGTCCCAGGGGGAGGCCGGATCCTGGGCTGTGTCCCGGCGCCCTGTGCCCCGGGGCCTGCGCTGTGGGATTCGCGCTCCCGCCCCGCAGCTCCCTCCCTGGAGCCGCTCCCGAGCCCCTCCGAGCTGCTCCGGTCGGTCCCCGCCGTGCGCGCTGCAGCCCTTAGGGAGCTCGGAGCACTCCCCTGCGCTCGCAGGTGTCTGTTAGTGTCCCCGGGAGCCCGAGGGCATCCCCGCCCTCCTGGGTCCTGCTCCAACTCCCTGCGAGCCCCTTTCCGCCCGCCCGGGAAGGTTGGTGCAGCTGCTGCTCCTCCGGGACGGGGCTCTCCTGTCCTGGGGACACTCGCCCCGGCCTCAGCCCGGCTCCT
This sequence comes from Nyctereutes procyonoides, assembly GCF_905146905.1. Classification (NCBI taxonomy): domain Eukaryota; kingdom Metazoa; phylum Chordata; class Mammalia; order Carnivora; family Canidae; genus Nyctereutes; species Nyctereutes procyonoides. The sequence goes on along the minus strand of NW_026575031.1, from coordinate 8,647,258 downwards.
CGCGGGGCCCCTCCCCCTTGGAGGCCTTTTGTTTCTTTATTTCTTTTCCCCCCGTCTTCCTACCTTGATAGAAGTGCGAACTTTTCTCACTGTAGCATTCCAGCTGGTCTCTCTTTACATCTCAGGCCGAATTCGTAAATTTTCCGGATGGTTTGAAGGTTATCTAGGTAATTTGGTGGGGACAGGTGATTTGGGGACCCTGCTCTTCCGCCATCTTGCCCCTAGAATACACATCCTTTATGTGATAACTCTTATATGAATTTTAAAACATGTGAAGTCATACAAAATGGAGCTTAGAAATAAAGACATATTTAGAAAAGGAATAAAGAGATGCCGCCAAATGATGGCTAGAAATGCAGGGTTGTGGTTACCCCCAGGAGAGGGAAAATGACCATGTGAGGGGCACACAAGAGGACTTAACTCTGTTACCACTGTTTTATTTTTACTCTGGGTAAAAAGTTTATGGATGTTTACTTTATTATTCTCTATACATTTTGTATGTCATAAAATAGCTTAATACTTTTTTAAAAGAAGAAATCAGAGGGAAAAATAAGATAATCAGAGAGGGAGACTCTGAAACAAACTGAGGGTTGCTGGAGAGGAGGTGAATGGGGGGTGGGGTAACTGGGTGATGGGTATTAAGGAGGGCAGGTGATGTAATGAGCACTAGGTGTTATATGCAACTAATAAAACACTGAACTCTACCTCTAAAATTAATAATACACTATATGTTAATTAAGCAAATTTACATAAAAATAAAATAAAAATTTTTAGAAAAAGAGGAATTCAAATTAGAAGCTAAGCCAGGAAGATGTGCTTTGTTGGGAGTCTGTTTAATATGGGCAGGACAGCAATGTTTTCCTCCCTCCTCCCATCCTTTCCCAGCTAGATGTCTCTAGGTTAGAAGGTCATCCTGAAGGTCAAGTGTTGAGCTCACTGTGAATTCTTATCCTGACTTGCTTAGGCTGTGATTTCCATTTCCTGTGGTTTTGTTGCCATCTGCTTCTTCCTATGCATTATCTCTGTGCCGGCCCTGTCTTGCCTGCCTTCCCCTTCCCTCAACTCAGCCTTACTCACTGGGAAAGGATGGCTGCCTCTTTCCACTCCCAGACGGAAGAAAGAGTGAGGCTCCTCTACCCCAGCTCTAGGCAGGGACACTAACCAATGCTCTTTCTCCATCCCAGTTTACCCTGTGTTGAAATGGAATGACGAAGACAGTGGTTGGTCCTCCCATGACTAGGAAAGGCTTTATCTATGCTAGGATGTCATAAAGGCAATAGGCATGTGAGTGGGAGGTAGATGTATTATAGGGTTGACTTCCAGAGTCGAGGACCAATAAGAGATCTCAATAGATCCTTGAAAACATGGGGAGGAGTGGGAGAAAATGAGAGAAAGAACTTGGAAGAGCTCTTGCTTCATTACCCCCAAAAAGAGACCCCTGAAGATAAGAGCACAGACATGTACCTCCCATCCTAGATGTTTCCTAGGAGATATGGTTTTCCTAATCTAAAGACATAAGGGTTGCAATTCAGGAGACAGAAGAGGACCCAACCTTGGGTAGTCCTCCCCTCCCCTTTCCCCACTGGAGACCCCCAAATAGAATCCTGCCACAGAGGTGGTGGCCAGGTGTATTAGTCAAAACCCCTTCAACCACAAGTGGCAGATTAATGGAAACTGGATTCAAGAAAGCATAAGGTGTGTTGGGTCAGGGGTTGCCTTTATCATCTCATGTAATTGATAAGTCCAAGAAATATATGGGCTTTGGGCATAGCAGGATCTAGTGGTCCAGACCGCATCCTCAGAACTTTCTTTTTTTCCCTGTCTCTTAACTTTGCTTTTTTCTATATCAGCCTAGTTTCTTATGCTAAGCAAGCCCTTCATGTGGTGATAACTCAAAGCTTACATCTTCCTTAGAGTTCATAATCTAGAGAAAAGAATAGTGTCTCTCCCTCTCACTGATTTTCCCCTCCTCTCTTATAATCCTAAAAAGAAAAAGCAGGAAAAGATCTAATTGTTCATGAACCAATCACTAAATCTAAGCAGATAGGAATGCTGACTAGCCTGGTTGACCAGGGGCCCACCTTTGAGGAAGGAGGAAGATTCCCCATGATTGACAGCTCCATAGGATCCCAAGCGCTCTCTTTTTAGAGGAAGGGGAAAAGAATTCTGGGGGTCATTATATCCACATACCAGGATCCCACACACTCAATTCACCCCCTAACCTCAGAATTGACTTGAATGCATGAAATTGTTCCATATAGATTTGTTGTTGTTCATATATTCCAAAATAAAATCATAATACAATCAAATTATTTCATTTCAAATAATTATAAAGCCTAGGAGTAATTATAAATACCCATAAGTACGAATAATTACAAATTGCAGGTCTAGCATGCCAAGTATGTCTCTGCTTTAAAAAATATTTTCAAGGGGCCCTTGGGAGGCGCAGTCAGTTGAGCTTCCAATTCTTGGTGTTGGCTCAGGTCATGATCTTGGATTGTGGGACCCAGCCCTATGACAAGCCCCCTGTCAGGTTTGGGGGCTCAGCTCAAGGCTCAGTGAGGCAACTGCTGAAGTTTCTCCCTCTCTCTCTGTTCCTCCCCACATGTTCTCAGGCACATGCTCTCTCCCTCTCTCTCTATCAAGTGGATAAATAAATCTTTAAAAAAATTTTTTTTTCAAGAAGAGTTTGAAATAATGTAGTCAATTATCCCACTTGGCCCAGGATTCTGTTTTAGCACTGAAAGTCCCTTGCCCCAGGAAACCCTTTGTCCTTTGGCCAACTGCACTGTTTGTATACCCTAAATGAGTCTTTAGTTATTGTTTGCAGCAAACGGGAGCTAAGGGCTCCACGCCAGGTACAACAGGGGCCTGGTTGGCACTCTTGGAGCCCAAGTCCTTCTCTCTGAGGATTTGCATCACCAGAAAGAGGACATCACCAGAAAGGGGTGCACCTACTCCCATCCATTGCACCCCTACAAAGGCATGTACACAGAGGGAGGACAGAGGTGTCACCTGCACTTGGCAGAAGATGGCTGTGATGCTGTCAGCTCCCACACACTCGGAACATGAGGCCTGAACCCTGCCCCCTCCAGGGCCCGCTCTGGACAGAGCTGGAGGGCCCAGCTAGCCACAGGAGGCAGGCAGGGAGAGGGCTCCCACCCCTCTATGCTTCTCACAGACCCAAGTGTCCCTTCTGCTTGCTGTGCTTGGGTCCCATATCTTCAGGCTTGCCCAGGCACAGCCTAGATTATAGCAACCCAACTGCAGAGTCAGCCCCAAGTGCCAGCCCTACCCGCCCCACTGCCCAGAATGCCCTTGGCCTCAGTGCATGCTCCTGCAGCTCCCCTCTGCTCTCCAGGCCCAAGTGCTGCCACCAACCAGCCAGAGCTTGTATGGAGCCTGGGCGGGGGCAGAGGAGGGCAAGCAGCCAGGGGGAAGTGGGCCTCCCAGAAGTCACTGCTGTGTCAGTTACCTGAGCCACTCACCACTTCCTCGGTGCAAATTCTCTCTCTCTCTTTTTTATTTATTTATTCATGAGACACACACACACACACACACAGAGAGAGAGAGAGAGAGAGAGAGAGAGAGAGAGAGAGAGAGGCAGAGACACAGGCAGAGGGAGAAGCAGGCTCCATGCAAGGAGCCTGATGCGGGACTCGATCCCCGGTCTCCAGGATCACGCCCTGGGCTGAAGGCGGCGCTAAAACACTGAGCCACCAGGGCTACCTTGGGTGCAAATTCTTTAGCTCAAACCTTGATTGCTATGCAAAAATCAACCAAATATCACTAAAAAAAAACCCTTAGTGTATTTTGCCTGAACCAGCTACAAGGCTTATATGAACCCTGAGTCTGGCAGAGCAAGCAGGGCTGAGGCTCGTGGGGACAGTTGGAAATGGATCTTTTTTATTTTTTTAAGACTTTATTTATTTATTCATGAGAGAGAGAGGCAGAGACACAGGCAGAGGGAGAAGCAGGCTCCATGCAGGGAGCCCGATGTGGGACTCAGTCCGGGTCTCCAGGATCACAGCCTGAGCCGAAGGCAGATGCTCAACCCCAAGCCACCCAGGTGTCCTGGAAATGAGTCTTTAGGGTCACATTCCAGGACTCCCTGGGGCTGATGACACTAATCCAGTGGCACAACAGGACCGTATTCTCCAGTGAGCGCTCAGGGATGCCCCCACCCCCAAAAGAGCACATGTGTCTCCCCCTCTTGAACCTGTACACACACACTCATACGCTCACACACACACACACACACACACACACACACACACACACACACACAACTGGGGATGGAGTTGGTAAGAGGAATCACCAGCTCTGGATCCTGCTGGGTATAGGCGATAACCTCTGTTTTCACTCACCATCCCCAATGCCCCAGCCCCCCGCCCATGCCCTCCTCATAAGGTCTCCCATCACTCTCACCAAATGTCAGCCAATTTTTAGTCACTTTGAACTCCTCCCTGGCCATACTTTGGCTGCTCCTCTTTTCTGGCATCAGACACACCATTTTTACAATTTGGTGTGTCTGTTGTATCTTATTCAGAAGAACCTGCAGAATCCCCCATTTATTTTCATTCTGAGCTGATGCCCCAGCATAGTGAGGCCTCAGTGGGCAGTACGGCAGGCCAGATGCCTGAAGGCACAGCAGTAAAAGACTCAGAAGATTCCCAGTTCTGTGGTCTTGCTGTAACTGTGTCTCACACTTACCTGAGATGATGAAAAAATACAGATGCCAGGCCCTGTTCCTGGGATTCTGGACTCACCTAGTCCAGCCTTGCATTGTACAGAAGGGGAAAGTGAGGCCCATCCTGCAGAGTTGGAACTGGAGCCCACGACTCCTGACTTCCAGGCCCGAGCTCTGCCCAGCACACCACAGTGCCTTCCTGAACATGAATGGGCATTGACCTTGAAACCAATAAGGAGCCAAGGCATTCCTCAGCTCTGCTGGGCTCTGTCAAACCCAAGGCTTGATATGAAGGCATCTGCTGCTCACAGACCTCGCAGGCCAGTACCACCCCAGCCTTCATCTCCTCTGCCTTGAGACCTGCTGGGGAGCAGCTCTCAGGAAGTGACTGCAGAACCTTGGCTCAGGGGCTTGAACCAGATGCAACCAGTGGGAAATTATGGTTGTTGTTGTTATTGTTCTTTTGTGTGTCAGTTTCCACATATAAGTGAATCATGTGAATTTGTCTTTCTCTGTTTGACTTACTTTATTTAGTGTAATGCCCTCTAGATCCATCTATGTTGTTGCAAATGAACATTCCTTTTTATGGCTGAGTAATATTCCATTATATATACACACACATACGTATACATATACATATACACAGCACCTCTTCTTTATCCAGTCATCTAGGGATGGACACTGACGTTGATTCCATAGCTTGGCTATTGTCAATCATGCTGCCATGAATATAGGGGTTCATGTATCCCTTCTGACCGGTGTTTTCATTTTCTTTAGATAAATACTCAGTAGTGGTATTACTAAATCATATGGTAATTTTATTTTTAATTTTTTGAGAAACCTCCTTACTGTTTTCCACAGTGGCTGTGCCTATTTACATTTCCAACAACAATATATGAGGGTTCCCTTTTTTCCACATCCTCACCAACACTTGTTATCTTTTGTCTTTTTGGTAACAGCCAATCTGACAGTTGTGAGGTGATATTTCATTGTGGTTTTTATCATCATTTTTTTTTAATTCCTTGGTAAATCTTTGGTTCTCAGGAGAGCATAGTTCCTAATCACAAAGTCCCTTCCTTTGCAAGCAATGTCTGTTCAGAATCTGTCTTTCCAGAATCAGAGCCCAGTGCAGAGCGAATGTTCTCCCCCAATGTAATGTCATCTGTTGCAGGTACCCAGGGCCATGTGGGCTCCAATGGCCAGGTGACTTTTACCCAGCGTGGCCTCCATCAATATCCAGCCTTGTGTTCAAGAGGCCCTCCCAACCCTGTAAAGCAGCCATAGGGAAAGGCAGTGTCTGCCTGTGTAGACTTAACCCCTACCTAACCACAGATGGACAGGACTCAGCTCTGGCCTGGCAGGGCAGACTGAAGGCAATGGAATGAAGGGAACCTACAACCCCACCTCCCACCACCTTCCTCTGATACTTACAGCCCTGCCTGGAGTCCTCCTCTCCCTCCACAGATGAGCAGATCTTTATCTTTCCCAAGCCCCAGCCCCTTAGGTCCAGAGTGACAGCTAGAGGATCTGAAGCCATCTGCAGGCACTGGAGCCACTAGGGCATGTGGATAAGACAAGACCCAGAGCATTCTTCACAGGTGAAGAGGAAGAGGTATATAAGAGGCCTTTTGCAGACCCTGGCCTGCCCTGAGGGTCCATACTAAGCTAATAATGGTGGCACACCTGCCTTCCAGCTCACCCACACTACACAGTGAGGATGGTCACCCGTTCTACCCCTAGGAGGGGAATTTGCTATCTTTCTCAAACTGCCAACAAAAACCATGATTCTTAAACTTGATACCCAGGACTTCCTCTCATCTCCTTTCTGAGTCTTTGTACCCTTGCTCATGTTTTCTCACCTGAGACAAATGCCCCTTCCTGCTTTATTCATCAGGCTCTACCCTTCAAAGGCAAGTGCAAGTTCTTCCTATGCCAGGCAGCCTCTTCTGACCTCCCAGGCCCTGGGCGGCCGTGTTTTCTGAATGGCATATTTTTCACACCTCTCCTCAGATGTGACAGGTTCATCCTGAGACCACTTGAGTGACCTTCCTGTCTCACCAATAAAACAGGAGGGAGCTCCTTGGACAGGAATGATGTCTAGGTGTCTCTGATAATCCTGCGCATCACACCTCTTTGGTGAAACCATTGCTAACTGAAGATGAGCCATGTGCTGAGCGCATTATCTCCTTTAGTGTCTGTAACCAACCCATGAGGTTGAAATCCTTATGCTTTCCATTTTACAGATGGAGAAACTCAAGTTCTCCAATCTTCAAGTGTACAGGGATAAATTGACCCAAGTTCATGCAGCCAATAGGTAGCAGAAGCCACGCTCAAATCCAGGTCTATGAAACTTTAAAGTCTAGACCCTTAACCCTTAACCCTACCGTGTTCAGTCAAGTTTGAGACAATGGCCACATCATTCTCACTGACGTGACCAGGGACAAAGTGTGAACGCAGTGTGCAAAGTCTCCAGCCAATCTTGCTCTGTGGGAGAGAGTCAGGAGCTGGAAAATAATAAACATCTTGCTATAAAGGGGAAGAATGGAACATATTTGTGAGCCAGATCTACTGTCAACACTAAGAATATAAGGATTACCTACATTGGGATGAGGGTGCTTTCTTGTCATGTTTATACTTATTTTGTATTTCCTCATCATCCTAATGGAATCATGTCTAGCTTGTTGGCCAGAGGTTCTTACACATCTGGACATACTAACATACATCTCCTGATGCATGTGTTTTTAGAGCCAGAAGTTCTGAGGTCAGACTGACTTGCCTCCCAAACCTGTCACTTACCATGGTGACCCTAAGCCACTTACTTCTCCTCTCCATGTTTTAATCCTTATTTTAGGGGCACCTGGGTGGCTCAGTGGTTGAGCATCTGCCTTTGGCTCAGGTCATGATCCTGGGGTCCTGGGATCGAGTCCTGCATCAGACTCCCCACAGGGAGCCTGCTTTTCCCTCTGCCTGTGTCTCTGCCTCTCTCTGTGTGTCTCTCATGAATAAATAAATAAAATCTTAAAGAAATCCTTCCTACCCCCGGATCAAAACTAGATTCTCTTATGTTGTCTTCTATTAACTTTATAGTTTTGCATCTCAGGTGTTGATCCCATTTACAGCCCATTTTTCAAAAATATGGAATTAAGTGGGGATACTGTTTAATTTGTTCTATTTTGTGAGCCACTCATGTCCATATCATCTGTTAAATATCTATTCTTTCCCTATTGATTTGTGGTGCCGACTTTATCATTGATTCAGTTTTCTTAAATATAGGGCATGTCTCTGATCCCTCAATTCTATTCCATTGGTCCAGTTCTTGCCCCAACAGCATACTGTTTGCTTAAGTGTAGCTTTATAGTTTATCTCAGAATCTGGTAGGGCAAGACTCTCCTCTTTACCATTATTTTTTTAAGGGTGAACTTGTTACACATGGATATTTATTAAGAGGAGGAGATTTAAGATGTATTTTGCATGTAGCAGTGTGCTTGTGGCATCTTTTGCTTTACTGAAATTTTATGTTTCTGTATTTCAAATCTGGTGATATATCCTTATTGGCTTATTTAGTAAGATTCTCTTCATCCCAATATTATATTAATATTCTCCAATATCTTATTTTAAATCTTCTCTAGCTTTATTTTAATCGTTAGGTATTTAATCTGTCTGGAATTTGTGTAGTTATCAAGTTAGGAGCTAACAATTTTATTCCAGTGGCAAGCTAGCTTTTCCAATAATGAATAGTCCACCCTTCATCCCTATTTGAAAGATTTCCTTTATCATATACTAAAATGCCACATACACATAGGACTGTTACTTGCTTTAAGGAACTTGTTGGCAAAGGATGGCTAAGCATCGGATGCATTTGAGCAGGAGAATGGCAGGTTGGAGGGGTGGTTACAAAGTTCACTGGCCAGCCAGGTGTGTGGGGGAGGAATCCCGGGGAGTCAGAGGAGGCCAAGAGACAGATGCCACTGACAGGATGGGCATAGATACCAGAGGCATCTTGAAAGAAGAAAGGGGAGGAATTTATCCTTGCTGAATTCTCGGGGGAATGCTGTCAGTTGAACCACTGGAACAAATGTACTTTTCAATGCTGGATTACCTGAGGCCAAGGGGGCTGCTGGTGAGAAGCAAGTCCAGGTCACCCTGGTCAATGGGAATCGGTGAACAAGGCCCCAGACTCCGCCACAGGCAGAGGCCTCCAAGGACACAGGTTGAGGGCTCTGTGGAGATCTCAGGCTCCCTGCTCATCAAGGAGGAGAGGGGTGGGATGGGAAGGAGCATAGTCCTTTCCACTTTGTGCAGCAGCAGCTTTGGAATTTCCACCCAAAGTGACTCTGGGACAAGGGGAGAATGGGAACCTGGCTTGGAGCATCAGCTGTTTAGCAAGAGCTTAAGTTTTAGCTTAAATTGTATGTTCCTTAGAGGCCTGTTAGATGAGAAGAGGAGGTTTATGCGCTCCTTCCCCAGTCACAGGGACTGGCACTCATTACCTTCCCAGCACACTTCCCACCATCCCCACGGAGTCCTCTTCCCCTCCTGCCCCACACTGGACTGGTTACCCCTGAGTTCAGCTCCCTCTTCTCCCCTCACTAGATCATACATTCTTCGTTGTTTCCTTCTCGACGGCCCTGAGCAATGAGTGCAGAGCTGGGCACACAGCGGGCAGTAAGTAAGTGCCTGCTGGGAGGTTGGTCCACTCAGTTTGCCACTGCACCAGCTCCCACCTGGGTCAGAAGCTATGCAGAGGGTGCAGAGGAAGACACTCCAGTTCACCTCCTGTGAGCCTCCTATTCAGTTTGATTCCATTCAGCTAAAAATGAGGCCCTGTTCTCAAGGCATTTATGGACGAGGAAATACAAGGGTTGGAGACCTAGATTTTTCCATGTATTACCTTGGATGGATGGAGAGGGGCATGGCTGGGCTTCTTCAGTGAAAAGAGGATCAAGTACCAGGCTTTAGGGAATGCTCTGGAGTTTGGGGCTTGCCCTGGGCCTATTTGATAGGCAAAGATAAAGGAGTGGAGGGAGGAGAGACAGGAGGGAACCCCAGTGAGGAGGTGCCCCAGAACTCACCATCCCTTCATCCCTCACTTTCAGGGCACTGTAGTGCTGTGGGTTGGGTTGCCCACAATAGCAATCAGTGTTGCCTTCGTAAAGTTCAGCTCTGATTGCATTGCTCTCATGCTCAGAAACCATCTATGGCTCTTCATTGCCTACAGAGTAAGTTCAAATTTAAAGCTTGGACTTTGAGGGTCACAACTATTGGGCCCTAATGTATCTTGCCAGATTTGTTCCTTCACAAAGCGTCCCTTCTCTCTGCTCAACTTCCACCATTCCCTGTATCCCGCATTCCACCCCCACATCTCCTTCCACACCTTACTACTCTGACACCAGAGTACTTGCATAGCTGAGCATACCCTGCTTTCTGGCCTCCCTGCTTTTGCTCATGCTATTCCTTCCTCCTAGCATACCTTTCCCACCTCTCATTAGCTTTTGAAATCCTAGCTGTCCTCTAAGACCCAAATCAGGTGCTACCTCATCCATGAAGTCTTCCCAGATCTACTCTTTCACCTCCCAGCCAAATCCACCTCCTATTTTCTGGGCCCCCTAGCCAGTTATTAGCTAAGTGACAGCTCTGTAGACCATGGATGTTTACAAATGTGAAGGATTTGTATTACTTCTTCTAGGATGTATTGCTTCTTCTCCGTTACCATAGGAGACTTGGACCTCAGCCTCTGAGGGGTTGAATGCATTTGTCCCACCCACCCCCACCCACCATCACCTGGACTATCAGCAACTTCAGGCCTTGAATTTCCTTTCTTAGTAGCATGTATACAGTTGGTACTCACTAAGTGTGTGAACTAAATTGAATTTAATGGATTCCACTGAGGGGTTGGGTACTGAGTCTGTGTCCTTGGCAGTGGGGTAGATGGGAAGGGAAGGGAAGGATGCACACTAAGAGGGGTCTAGGCTAAGGCCCCATCTACCTTCTGGAGGGCCTGACAGGCAGAGGGGAGCAGGGTGGAGGCACCTCTGCCTGGCACAGGAAAGGGTCCCCCAGATACCACCGATTGGGTTTCATCCATGCATTCGGGCCTAGTCAGCCCTGTGTTCAGATCTCACCCTCGATTTCACAAAATCGCTTTAATATGTGGGCCAGAAAAGCCGGTTGTAGGGCCTCGGGCGATAGCTCAGGCAGGAAACTCCCAGTGTACCCAGCTGGGCAGCCAAGCAGGCGAAGTCACCTCACCAGGCCTCTGAGTGAGCCAGCCATCAGGCCGAGATAGAGATCAGTTGGGTGGAACAGGAGCATCCTCTAAGCTGCCCTGATATAGGCAGAGGCTGGGCACACCCTCTCTCCACTTGGCCTCCCAGGAGGGAGAGCTGGGGACACTTGCACTTGACCCTTTCCTCACCAAGGATTCAGGCAATTATTTTTTCTTCTCCCTCTAACTTTGGGAGCCCTGACCTCCCTGCCTCCCACGAGGTCCCTGTCCACAGCTCCTGGGTATGAAGCTGTGGGACTAAGTGGAATTAGGAGGGAGCATACCACCCCCCATTCCCCCAGATGCCCAGAAGGGCATCTCTGAGCCATGATCTTGATAAGCTAAAGAGGGAAAGCTTTCCCAAATCCTTGCTGGGCTAACCTGAAAACTGTGAAGGTTCTGCATGCTGTTCTCACCACCCGTGCCCTTGGACAGCCAGCTGGCTCTGAGTTTCTGGGGGCCAGCAGACTGCTGACCCCAAGGGCCAGGACCTGGGGAACCCTGCTGGTTCCTGCATTTCCAAGATCTGAAGGCCTCTGAGTCCCTTGATACTAAAGAGTTGAGGCCCCCCACACCCCCCATCCGCCTACCCACCGTAACCCCTCCCCATGCAATCCCAGCCACAGCAGAGAGGTGTCCAGAGGGCGGAGCTCTGAGTCAGAATATAAATTCCCAATCTTGCCACCCAGCTGGAGAGCTGCCACGATGCTCCAGAAGCAGATGCCTGCCTGGCTCTCCCACTACCTACCAGACCTATGCCAAGCAGAAGATGGCAAGCCTTCAGCCCCCTGTGCCTTGGAGGTGAGGGAGAAGTGCTGGGTGGGTGGGGCTGGCCGCTGAGGGCAGGAGGCAGGCACGGGGAGGGCTGGGAGAACTGTAGACTCCAGACACGGAGCACTTAGGCTTGGGCAGCCCCCACCTAGCACTGGGGGTGTGGGCTGGTCCAGTTGGGGCTCCTGGATGGATGGCTCAGCTGAGGGTACCCACAGACTCGACAAGGTGCTGTGTGTGGCACAGGGCCATCTGGGGCCAGGTCAGCACCCGGGTAGACGGTGCTCGGAACTGCCAGGGGTGGATCCATGCTTGCCTGAGCTAGCGGTGAACGGGCATTTACCCTGTGGACATCCTTGCCATGCTGTGCAAGTGTGCGGCATGGTGTCTCATGAGGATTGGTGGCATTGCCAACCTGTCATATCAGCCAGGAAGTTCAGCTGGATCTGTGGTCAAGACTCCTGGGCCCACCATCTGACTCCTGAGGGCCTCCTAGAGAGACTCTGGGTTCAAGGCCAGGATTCCAGGGCTCCGGACCAGCTCTACCTCAGCTTTCTCATTTACCTCAAGCTTCCAATTTGCCATGGGCATGCCATGGCCAGGACTGTCAGCAGCTACTTCTTCCCGGTTCTCCTCTCCGGGCCCTTCCCCCAGGCCACACTGACTCACTGAATGAGATGAGCAATGGCCTGAAAGTGTCTTGTCCTTTCGGGGTGGAAGATGGAGACCCCACTCAGCCTCCAATGAGCCCAAGGAGGAGAGCTCCGAGCTGCATGGTGCCTGGTGCCCTGCTGCCATGGTCAGGACAGGTACCACCTTCGGGGGGCGCCCACGTTTCCCCACAGCACTCAGGGGACTGGAAGAGCCTTTGGTCAGCTGTTGTTCCTGCCTCCCCAGTCTAGTTGAGCCCCTGGAACCTGGGCTGGGGGAGAGCTTCCAGAGAAGCGATAGAGCATCTGAAGCAGGGAATGAAGCAGCTGAGAACAATGCCTGTCCCTCTCGGGTCCCAGAGGGTCTGTGACTCAGAGCTGGACTTCTTGCCCTGACCCTCACCTAGCCTGTGTGATGCAAAGGGAAAGAGCCATGGTAGCTCCTCCCAGGAACCCCCTGGTCTGGGATGTTGCTCAGACAGCTGGGAAATGTTCTGAGGTCCCATAAAGTCCTCATCCCAGTGATGTCCTTTGAGGGAAGGCCCATACATACTGGAAGCTATCACCAGGCTATTCGAAGCTCTGACACAGATGTTGCAAGGAACTGGTGGGATGTATATACCCAGCTCTCTGGGGAGGAGGCGGCGGCATCACCAGCCAGGCCTGCCTCGAGAAGCCCTGAGGAGGGAGTTCCCACAGGCTCCCTGGGAGCTGTCTTGCCCTCTCCTGCACCCAAACCTTGTGGGCTGGTTTGGTTAGGGTCCACCTGGCCTGGGGGTGGGTATCACACCCACCACTTCTGAAACATGATTGTCAGACCCAACCTCCCGAATTCCCACCCCAACCTGGGAGCCTGCCCCTGGAAGCCCATGGCTAACTTCCAATGATGGATTTGTGGTGACAGCTAGACCTGGGGTGCAGGGAGAGCCCTGAATCAGCAACGGAGGGCTTACTCCTGCCTCTGCTGTTAAGTAGTCCAGTGCATGACCCAGAGCTAGCTTTAGCCAGTTTGGTTAACTCACTATGAGTGCCCGCGCCCCGGATGCCACCCTGCTGTCAGGTAGATCTGCACCTGAGTCCTGGCCCTGCTGCTTCTATACTGTGCCCTTGTGTGAGATGCAGTCTCTCTAAACCCAGGCTTCTCCACAAAGTTGGGATAACACCACCCTCCTCAGAGTGTGGTTGGGGGGCTAAATGAGAACAGATGTGGTGCGCCTGGTCGGGCCCAGGGCCTGGTGCATAGGAAGAGCTTAGGCAGTTGCGCTCCCCGCCCCCACCAAGGTCCTACCTATAATTATGGGGATAGGAAGGGGGACTATTGAATTGCCTAATAGCCAGTCCTGAGGGTCAAGGCGGGACATCTTTTCCATGTGAGCTGGCAAGATCTGCCTGTCCTGAGTAGGTCTCAAGGGGAAGTAGAGTCCTGGAAAGATCAGCCCCAGGAATCAAGGCCAGGGAAGAGGCGGGAGCCAGAGCTGGGTGTGTCTGTGGCCTGAGCTGTAGAGCCCTTTCTCCCACGTGGCTTCCCTGAAAGCCGTCAAGCCCACCCTTCCACGCAGCTGTATTGGTTATTACCATATCTGAATACACTTCTGTACTGTTTGCCAAACAGTCCCTGCCTGGAGCTCCAAACCCTGAGTGCTCCCTGGTCCTTACCCAGGACCCTCTGATGCCCCATGAACTGAAGGATCCTCATCCATCCCATGGCTAGGCATCATCCCAGCTGGCATGATGCCTAGCCATGGCTGTCATCAAATATTTTGATTTTCTCCCTGATAACCAGCCAAGGCCTCCCATCCTAGGGACAAGCTTGTCTGAGTCCTTAAAGTGGCTCCCCTTACCACACGGTAAACTACCCCATAAGTTTGGGTCCCGTAATATTGCTGGTTTCTGGTTCCCAGCTGTACAGCCACAGACACTGTGCTTTGTTCCTTTGGATCTTTTTACTGTATCAATTACCTCTGGGGCCATGAAATTTCGCTTATCTCTAGCACCACTTCAGTTGAGCTGGTTATTTATATCTGAAGCAAAATGGGTACATTCATTTCTATCCAAGATGGCCATTTTTCACCAACCTGGTCATCGGAATCATCTGGGCCCAAGACTTGAGTCCCATGTTCCCACTGCCTTCCTCCCAGCCTGACCCCTCTGAGCTATCTCTCAACCCCCTTGCTGGCAAGAAAGCACTTTGGAATTGGGTCTCTCCTATAAATTGCAGAGCTAGAAGCTGTGATTTGAGACTCAAGGTAGACCACACGGGAGCCTTCTGTGGCTCCTGGGAGTGGAACTCCTTCAAAAACCCTTAGGCTCTGGTGGGACTCCTTAAAAGAGGGAGGTTGTGGAATATGTTGGCAGGAATGTAGCCAGTGAAAGCATTACAAGTAGAAGGGCTATCAGAGTTTGGGGGTTATTTTGGAGCCTGGGGGGAATTCAGAGTGAAAAGAAGGAAAAGAGTTTCTAAGAGGAAAAGCTGGAGGAGGAAGAGGACATGAGGGGCAAGCGACACCTGTCATTGTGTTGAAAGGTAAAGGTCATTTTCAAGTAAAGTGACACCATGGTCGTGGTTATGAGCTTGAATCAGAACTAGATTCACACTTAAGGTCCTCTTGATTCTAGCTGAGTTTCAGACGTCGAGAACTCAGGCTCAGATTCGCCATCTGTGAAGTGAGGCTAATAACTGCTTCGCGGGTCATTGTAAGGACAGAGCAAGATGGAATGTAGAGATTATACTCAACGCCCAGCATATAGCAGACGCTCAACAGGTCATGGCTGAGGTGGTTAGCACTGCTGGGTTAGAGTGGGAAGAGGTGGGCAGCCTCACTGGAGGGCACCTGGGCTACGTGGCAGCAGCAGACTCTTCCTGGAGGACAGGAGGACCTCGAGTGAGGTCCTGCTGGAAGCTGTGAATGCTCCCTTCCAGACTAGACATAAGGGGGCCAGGCAGAGCAGCCCCTCTGGGAGGCAAGAGAGGGACGGTGATGGCCGAGAGCCCCTCAACACTAGGAAATGCCCTGAGGCCTCTGGCGGCCCATGTGAACTGTCGTTGCCCTCTGAGAAAGTAGGCCAGTGGGAACAGGCTTTGCCACAACTGTTCTCCTGGGTGAAAACTGACACCTGCTTCCTCACCAGATCAGACCAGGACACCAGCTCTGCCAGCTCGGGAGTGAGAAACGAGGAGCCCATTATGCCCAGAGTGGGGTCTGGCAAAGGCCTAGCCATGTTTCCAGAACCAGGAGAGAAGTGGTGTGCGTGGCCTTTGACTTGATCACATAGCTAAACAGAATCCTGTGAGATCAAGTTATTAATTGTGAAGATACCCAACATTTCAGAGCTAACCTCACCAAAGGATTCCTCAGGCCTATTTATAATGTCAGTTTGGCTTTGGCTCTGATTCTGAGGAAACTGTTGGGGATTGAGGAAGAAGAGGCCCTAATTCTATCTCAGGGTCTAGGTAGCAGCCTTTCCAGGTGTCGTTCTATTGTGGCTGTTTAGAAGGAAGCCCCAGAAGAGGCTGCAAGGATAGACATCAACATGATGACAGTTCTCATGACAAGAAGAAGATCATTTTCACTATAATGTTTTCACTATAATGAGTATTAACTAAACTCATTGTGGTAATCATTTTGCAATATCTGTATATCAAATCATTATGTTGTACACTTAAAACCAATATAATTTTGTGTGTCAGTTTTATCTCAATTTAAAAAGATTAATATCTCAGGCACCTGGGTGGCTCAGTGGTTAAGCTTTTGGCTCAGATCATGATCCCAGGTCTTGAGATCAAGTCCCACATCAGGTTCCCTGCAGGGAGCCTGCTTCTCCCTCTGCCTGTGTCTCTGTGTCACTCATGAATAAATAAAAATCTTTTTAAAAATTAATATCTGTTATAAAGATCTTATGAAGATTTAAAAATGTAAGAATAGTGTCTGGCAAATAGTAAGTGTTCAGTAGATGCTAGCAAACTATTGCAATGTTGTCTCTGATAATAGCCAAAACAGATGAACTATCTGTGTACAGTTTGAGTTGAAAATAAAAATAATTATAACATTAAAAAACAAAAACAAAAACAAATGATAATAGTGATCATCAGTAATGGGATGCTGGAGACTTTTTCTTCCTGCTTTTATGGTTTTTCCAAAACCCTAATAATACTTTTTTAAAGATTTTATTTATTTGAGAGAGAGGGAGAAAGAGGATGAGCAGAAGGAGAGGGAGAAGCAGACTCCCTGCCCAGCAGGGAGCCTGATGCAGAACTCGATCCCAGAAACCTGAGATCATGACCTGAGCCAAAGGCAGACTCTTAACTAAGGCACCCTCCAATAATATTTTAAATAGAGAAGAATTGCATCCTTTTAAAAAGTTGTAATGTGATTTTGGCAACATAGGGTGAACTATGTGGAGTGTAAAGGGTTCTATAGTTCAAAGGCCTCTATAAATATGGTCTTTTGGTCAGCTGGAGGAGTCCAGTGTCGTCTGCCATGGGTACAGGCTGGAAGTGGATGGTAAATAGACTCCTCTAAGCCTGGGTCAAACTTTCAGGGAAGGGGCTTCAAATCCTGAGATTCAAACAGATGAAGCGTGAACAGAACAGGCCTGAAGCTGTCCTCTTCCAAGGTGTGTTGGCTCCTAGCAGTGGGGCGAGGAGAAAGCCCCTCACCTCGCAGCCTTGGGGACCAGTGATCCTCTGGGGCCCAGAATGCGGATTGAATGGGAGGAGACTTCTTGGGAATGAGCAGTGGGAGCCCGTGGCTCTGGAGCTGCTGAGTAGTCATAGTCTGAAGAGTGTCCCACTATCCTCTCCAACCACAGGGTGGGCTGTCTCCATGCCATCTCCTGACCGTGAAGGTCATCCGGATGAGAAATGTCCGACAGGCTGATATGGGTGAGTATCCTCCTGTCTTCCTTCTTTCTCTGCTCATGGGACCTGGATTGAGTCAGGCCCTGGCTGGAGAAACATCAGAGGAGTGGCGGTGGGGGTGGGGGTGGGGGGTGGGGGTGGGGGTGATTGCTATACTCGGGTAGTATTCCAGGCTTTGGGGTTTATATCATTTTTCCAGGCCCCTCCTCTCACCTGCTACTTTGGCACTACTGGCCCCTGCAGACCACCTGGGTCTGAGAACCGTGTTCACCTCACTCTCTCTTCCTTACTCCCCCTCCTCTAGCACCCATTGCTAGGAGCAGCAGCTTCTCCCATGGTGGGCCCCTCTTGCTTCTGCATGAGTTTGTGGGCCGCTAGAGGTGGAAGGAGAGGCCCATCTGTCAGCCTAGTCCCAATGCCCCTTCTCAGTGCATGGGTCCTAAATTGGGTTCTGGGGTTCGTGGCAGAAGCCACATAGCACCAGCTCTGCAGTGTAGCCCCATGGATATGGTCGGACTCACCAGGGCTGTTTGTGCAGTGCTTTCTTGTAGACTTAACTTCACTTTCAACCCAGTCTTGCCTGCATTCCCAGATTATGGGGGCCCTGGGAAGTCTTTGGCTTAAGAGAGAAGTGAAGGTATCTGGGTGGGCAGGATACTCCCCTCATGCTTATCTTTCGGATGGAATTCGAGAAATCAGGAGAACCCAGATCTCCTCCCGATGCTGCTCTCAACTTGCTCCATCCAGAGTGAAGCTTGGCCCTCAAGAAGGAAAAAGCTCTGTGTCAAAGCCCCATGGCTTAGGTGTCCCTACTGACTGGTGACTACACAGGCATGGCCTAAGAGCCACCAAGCTCCCCCAGAGTTCCATCATTTTCCTCTTGCCCTCACCCTGGGATTCAGCTAGGTAGAGAGAGCCTCGGGGAGACAGA
This sequence comes from Nyctereutes procyonoides, assembly GCF_905146905.1. Lineage (NCBI taxonomy): Eukaryota > Metazoa > Chordata > Mammalia > Carnivora > Canidae > Nyctereutes > Nyctereutes procyonoides. Next base: position 8,629,093 of record NW_026575031.1, on the reverse strand, counting down.
ATGCAGAGAGCCATGTTACCAAGTGTGCATTTAACCCAAAGCAATTATAGACTAGTAAGAGGAGATGACATTCTGAACCTACCACTATAGAATTTAGGACTGGGGGCCCTTGGGTGGCTCAGTCAGCTAAGCAGTTAAGCAGTTAAGCATCTGACTCTTGGTTTGGGCTCAGGTCATGATCTTCAGGTTCTGAGAGCGAACCACACCAGCACTGGGCTATGTGCTCAGCGAGGAGTCTGTTCGAGATTCTTTTCCCACCTCCCTGCTCACTTTCTCTCTCTCTCTCTCTCTCTCTCTCTCTCTCTCTCTCTCTCAAATAAATAAGTAAATAAAATCTAAAAAAAAAAAAAAAAAAAAGAACTAGAGGAGGACATTGAAAGCCGAGAGTAGCTAAGGAAGGCTTCTCTGAGGGCCTGGGGTCTGACAGGGGCAGACCAGAGGTCCTGGGCTCCAGATCTGCGGGAGAGGCCATGTTGAGGGAGAGAGAGAGAGGCCACAAGGCATCTGTGTGCACGGCCAGGGGCAGGCCTCCAAATAGCACTTGCTCCTTTGAACAACCCCAGGGTAATGCTGAGGCCCATTCTGCACACTGAGGCTAAAGATTGCCTAAAGTGGAAGCAGTGTTTGATCCCAGTGTTTGGACTCTGGGAAGGGGAGTGAGGTAGAGGGGATAAGCAGGAGAAGCAGGCTGGGGCCAGGCAGAGGAAGATTGGGAATCCAAGTGATAGGGTACCTGAGTTCCTAAGGAAGGGGTTGCATGACTTCCTGGGGTGATAGGCATAGGTGGGGAGAGGCTGACAAACTGTTGCCACTATGCCAACAGAAGTGAGAGGGCCCTGGGGCTGAGGGAAAACCAGGGCGTAGGGAAGGACTCCAGCTGGCCCCCCTGGAGGCCAAAGTGTTCAGAGCCCATGCCAGCCAGTGTCAGTTTGAGCCTGGCTCTGCCAGGAGGCTGGCAAGAGACCAAGGGACTTCTCTGGTTTCTCGGGGCCTCCCAGGCCACCAGAGAGTGATCTGAGAAGTGTTCCCTGGGCAGGGCCTGGCCACTTCTTTTGCCTTTCTTGCCCATGCCACAGTGGGTCACACAGATACTTCACTCACCCCTGGGCAGAATTCACTCACTCCCCTCACCCCTAGGATACCCACAGCTTGCACTCCTCTGCCTCCACCCCCCCCCAGGTGTGTCTGTCCCAACCCTGTGGGTCACCCAGGCTGCACACTTGTGGCACGCCTGCACCTGTGTGTGCAGACCTTCCCTTTGTCCAAGCTCCTTCTGTCTTCTCCAGCCACACCCATCCCCTGTGCATCCCAGAGGTTGGGGTGGGGGGTAGGGGCACAGGCAATCAGACAAATGGGCTGAGGTCTGGCCCCCCACCCTCCTCTTCCCTTTCCCCACAAGCCCCTCTGGCACAGAGGCTGCCTTTGGGAGGTTTCCAGATCCCCTTTGGGAATCCCCTCAGCTGAACTCTGTTGTTGCCTTGCCTGATGAGATTGGCAACTATCCCAACGTCTTCTGGGTCCTGGGTTACTCCTGCCCCAAACTGTTCCCTTCTAGCTTCGATCAAAAATGAGCTCCACACTGGTTCAGTCCCCAAGTGTGTGTCTGAGTTTCCCAAGATTTCAAGGAGTCTGAAAGGAATGAGATTTGGGGATGACTCCCTTGTCAAGGAGTGCTCCACCCAGCCTGGGGCCAGGACAAGATGGAGCCCTGGAAACCTCCCAGGGTCCAAGAGCTTTTATTCCTCTTGGGAAAATCAAGTTAAAACTCAAGCCAGTACCCCAACAAATGTGAGGCAGGTGTCTCCAGAGGTATTAGGAAGATAGTGTCCTCAACATCTATAGATCTCACTGAGTCATCTTTGCCACCCATATTCTGGGAAAGAAGGTGTGTCATTCAATGACCAAGCCCTCTATCACTCCAAGAGGAACAAGGCTTAGAACCATCTGTGCCTAGGAAATCCCCTGTAGTCTCCGAAATCCTCAAAATTGGGTCAGCATTGCTTAACCGTTCATCATAGCCAACATGCCGATCTCTCTCCTTCTAGCTAATGATGCCTGCCCCAGAGTATCCTCTGGGCCCCTGCTGGCCTCACTCCGTCAAGTGATCTCTCCCTCTCCCAGGATTTCCCCCTCCTTCAGCTGTACTCTCCTTCCCCTTCCCAACCTTGTGGATAGAAGTGGGACCAGGTCTCTTAGAACTGAAAAACAAATCAATGCTGGAACTGTGGGTATCCGATTCATCCCTCTCTTCCAAGTCACACCTTGCCTAGAGATTTAAAACTTATGCCAAAAATACTGAGATTTTATTTAATGGGCTTAATGGGAGAATTTTAGGCATGAACTGATAATAGGAAAGGGGTTTTAGAGGCAAAGGGGCCTTCTCAGGGCCAAATTATGCTAAGCAAATGGGTAGAGAGTTAGCGGGATCCCTGCCTGCAGGTTCCCTACCATACAGGAGGAAGACCCTAGGAAAGTATTTCAGGTTGAGGAGGAATGGGGGTTGTCCAGGAGGGGTCCTGGGAGATCCCTGGGGAGTATCCCTATAAGCAGAGCAAATAGAGATCTGAGCTGCTTACCTATGTCTGTGGTGACCCAGCCCAGAATTTGATACAGTGCTCTAAAGCAGGAAGTTGGGCTTTTCCATTCAATTCATCTATTCAACAAATTTTTAGCAAGTGCTGACTCATGGTCTCCAGGCCCTCTCAGCATTTGGGGCACAGTGGAGGCAGGTGCTCTGACCTGCACTTTGGTCCAGTATAGCCAGTGCTCTGCCAAGAGAAGAGCAGAAGTTCTAAGCTGTGTGTGTGTATAAGGGGGACACCTGGCCAAGACTTGGGGGCTCAGGGAAGGCTTCCAGAGGAAGTTCCTTTTGACACCTGAAGGGGCTAGCCAAGGGAAGGGTGGGGTGAAAGTGGAAGAGAACCATGTTCTAGACAAAAGGAATGGCAAGATAGCATGGCACTTCTGAGACCACACATGTTTGGGTTTGACTGGAATGTAGAGGGTGAGTACAAGTGCTTGTGTGTGTGTGTGTGTGTGTGTGTGTGTGTGTGCATATGTGTGTGTTTGGGGGCAGGACAGGGGCTGGGTGATAGGGAGGTAGAAGAGGAGGTTCAGGCTGGGGAAGTGGGAGAGGCAGCCATCTTGAGTGCTTGGGACTCCTTCCTGAGGGCAGATAGCAGATGTTGAAGGATTTTAAACTGGGAGTGACATGGTCAGCTCTAAAAGGATCCCTCTGATTTCTCTTGAGAGAAAAGATTAGAGTAGGGCAAGACAGGAAACAGGGTGCCCAGTCGGGAAGTAGCAGCAGAGGTGATGGTGCCCTGCACCAAGGCAGTAGCAGTACAAGTAAGAAGTGAATGAGCCAGAGAGCTCAATGGAATTAAACTGATGTCATGTAAGAGCCAAGGGTGATACTTGGCGTCTGGCCTGGCCACCTGAGTTGATGGCAAGCAGGAGCAGATTGGCCATGGAGGGGATGGGTGGGGACAATGAGGTCATCATTTTCTGTAGATTACTCTGGGTTTTGGTCATTCTTTGTGTCTGGATTAAGCAATTATGACCCCTAAGAGGCAATGCCATCTTACCTTTATTCAGTGGGAGGAGGGCCATGAATTCCAATTCCCTTGAACGTCGAGCCCTCAAAGATTAATCAGACATCGGAGAGGAAATCAGAGGCTAGGGATGCTTATGATGCAAACCATGGGTGGAGAGTCAATCCCAGGGGACAGCCCGGGTTTACTCTCACCGGGCATTGCTACTAATAACTTGAACTAGTAGTTTTGGTCAGGCCTATTAGAACAAAACTCCTATCTTCACACCAGTTCCACCATCTAGAGGATTCTCTGACACTGGAGACTGTATTGACTTTTACCATTTTCTACCTGCCTGCTGTGTACCCTGGGAATTACCCCAGCACATTGTCAGGAGAGTGACAAGGGCCATCATGGCACCTGTTTCTCTCTCCTCCCAGGTAGAATGGAGGGAGAGAGCCACACTAGGCTGCTATTTTTTTTCACCTCTATGCCTTCTGCTGCTCCAGCCAGAAGATCTGAGAGTCCTTCCCCTACTTTGGGAGGGATTTTTAAGAACAAAGCCTTTGGGACACCTGGGTGGCTCAGCGGCTGAGTGTCTGCCTTTGGCTCAGGTTGTGATCCCAGGGTCCTGGGATGGAGTCCTACATCAGGTTCCCTGCAGGGAGACTGCTTGTTCCTCTGCCTATGTCTCTGCCTCTCTTTCTGTGTTTCTCATGAATAAATAAAATATTTTTTAAAAAAGAACAAAGCCTTTGTCCCTTCTCCGGAGCACATCCCACAACATCACATTGGAGTTGTTCATTTCAAGAGAGAAAAAAAAAAGTACATGGCCTTAGATGTGAGAGGGTTTCTTGGGTCACATGCCTCATGCTGGGAGACTAGTGTAGGTATGAAGAGCCTGGCTAGGTGCAGTAGAGACATTAGTTCTATGTAAATGGTGGTCCCTGCTTCTAGATTCTCCTAAACTCTTGTTCCACCCAAGTCTTTTCCCATCCTGACCCTCTGGGCAGACTCACAGCAGACTATGTCCCCTTGCTTCTCAGCAGCCCGAAGGAAGAGCAGTACCTTACTGTGGTTTCCCTGGTATCTTGGGCTAAGGAAAGAGTTGGACTGGACCCTGTGGAGCTTGTCCTCCAGATATTCCCCTGGCAGAGGAAAAACCGTATAGTCAGACCTTGTTCCAATTTAGCAGGTGTTAGCTCAGAGAGCTGGGATGCTTCTGAAAAGAGCCAGAGGCTATCTGTGTCCTTGAGAGTGATCAGTGGGACCTGAATCCCCCTCTGAAAATTTTCTAGCCTGCAAGCTCTAGCCTTCTCAGGGGTTCTGGGAAAAGGTCTCTGGAGAGTCAGATCCATGAGTCAGGAGGGGAGACAAAGGCCTGAAGACAAAGGCTTGCTCTGAAAGTGACCTGCCTGAAGTTTCCTTCCGACTCTCTCCTTCCTGGACCCAGGCTGCTTCCTCACCCTTCCCCACTCTTGTCTTCCTTGGACAGTGAGCCAGACAGACTGCTTTGTGAGCCTCTGGCTGCCTACCGCTTCTCGTGAGAGGCTGAAGACTAGGACCATCTCCAACTGCCCAAACCCAGAGTGGAATGAAACCTTCAGCTTCCAGATCCAGAGCCAAGTGAAGGTGAGACTTGCAAGACACGCTGTGTCAGCCATGCTGACATTTCCAATCCCACCCCATGCCTGCTTTTCCTTCTGTTTGCCTATGTGTCCTTCTTCTATTTGTCTTTCTTTCCACCTACTTCTCCTAGTGACCCATCTTCTCACTCACCCACTCCTTCATTAGGCCTGCCTCATGTTTGTCCCTCTAAGTCTATTCATCCTCTATCGTCTTTCCTTTCTCTCTCACCTTCTACCTAATTGTTGCTGGAACCTGGTGGTTCCAGCTGCAAAAATTGAGCATGCTTGCAGAACATGCTTCTAGTAAGAAAACACATGGAGGGGAAGGGCCATTCTATTCACTAGGTCCAAGGCCAGTCTAATTCCAGCCAGAGGATTTTCCCTATCTTAACTCCTTTTTAGAAGGCTTTATTATTTCTAGCTCCTTGAGTATCTGTTCTTTCATTTGTTGGGCTGTTGTTTCATGGTGTTGGCCTTCTTCAGATTATGGTGACTCCCCTGTGGGAGAATTCTCCCTCAGACATGCTGAGCTATAACCTCAGCAGAGTGCTCTTTTTAATTTTTCTTTTTCTTCGCCTTTTTTTTTTCTCCATGCCCAGCATTCCAGCATAGGACTGGAACTCATGACTGTGAGATCAAGACCTGGGCTAAGATCAATAGCTGGATACTTAACCAACTGAGCCACCCAGGCACCCCCTCGACAGAGTGCTCTTTAAACAAATTTGGCCTCATCATGGAGGTATCAATCCCAGTCTTGGGTCACTTGAGGCTTCACATCTCCAGCTTATTGCTTCCATATTTTAGAGTGATTCTTTATTTCTGGTTCATGATAAGTCCTTTTTGCTTTCAAGAAGGGCTTTATATTGGTTACTAGAAAACTATCTCCTCTATCATATGTATCATTTTGGTGAGGAAAGGGGATCTTGACTTGGGCTCAGACTCCATCTTGAAATCAGAATTTGGACTTCCTTTGTCTAAAGATCTATGGGGCTGCTCGTACGAATCTATGCAGTTGGTTCTGGGGCACGTCCATGTTTCTAGTTATTACAAGGTCAACAGATCTCATTCAGCAAGGAACCTCCAGCTATCTTTTAACCACCTGATAGGGACTAAAGAGGCAAACCCGGTCCTAACCCACATCTCCTAGGATCCTTGGAATAAGAGACCTCAGAGGCTAATCCACATCACCTAAAATCACTGACTTCAGTGTTCAGTTAGATGTTATAGTAGCCGCCCAACTCTTGCCATGCAGCTTTGGGACCACCCATGAGACTTCCTTAGGGGCTGATGAACCAACGGGTAGAGTTCAAACACTTCACTCCAAGCTCATCAAGTATGAGAATCCTCATAATTTGCCACATCACTCTCCTGGAGCTTTAAGATGTTAGCTTCCCAGAATTGGGTTGTCTAGCACTTAATGGGCTCTCTTTAGCATCTAGGGCCCCAGTGCTGAACAGCCTATGACTTGGCAAGGGTCTTGCTCCCTCTGCCCTTCCATCATCCCCCTAGAGGGTCAGGAAGTCTTCAGAGAGTTGGAAAGTAGAGTATAGACACTATACCCTCTGAGCTCATTTTTCTACAAATGACTCTCATACCTGAGCAGGGACCTCTGTGCTGATCTCATACCCAGACCCACATCCTTGCTAGGGAAATGAGTCCATGTAAACAAAGTAACCAGACTTGTATCCTCTCTTCTCCCCTAGAATGTGCTAGAGCTGAGCGTCTGTGATGAAGACACACTGACACCAGATGACCATCTCTTGACAATTCTCTATGACCTCAGCAAACTCTGCTTCCGAAAGAAAACCCATGTGAAGTTCCCACTCAACCCAGAGGTGGGTGCAGGTATCCAGACCCTCAGCCTCCTGCCTCATGAGGAGCAGCTGGTTATTTCCATGGCTCCACTCTAGGGGCTTTTCTCTATGTCACCAAGTCAGGAAAAGATAGTACTGCTGGTTCAGTCCTGGTGCTATGCTTATTGGCTGTGTAACCTTGCAGAATCTATTTAATTCTGTGTTCTGTTTCCTTATATGTCTAAGGGCAATGATGATACCTGGCAGGGTTGTTGTGGCACCAAAATGGGAAAACATAATTAAGGCACTTAGCACCGTTCACAGTACAAAATAGGGATGGAGTATGTGCTGGCTCCTTTACTTCCCTGACTCCTGCTGCTAAGATAGCCCAGGGGACAGAGGACAGATGAGGGTAAAGAAGGTAAAGTCTGCAAATCAGAGAAAACCAGAGCTGAAAAAGACCAGGATGTTATCAATTCGATCATTCAACAAATGCTTGATTTCCTACTATGTATGAGACACTGTCCCAGGCCCCGGGGACACGGCAGGGAACAAGTATTCCTGCTCTTGCCTGGCTTACATCCTGGCAGACAAATTAAATTCCAGTGAAGTCACAGCTTCCTAAAATTGTGCGACAAGAGGTATGAAGGAATAGATGAGGGAAGGGGCCCCCATTCTTCTAAGTTGAGCTGGCTGGAGATATTATCTCAGATCTTTGTCCCAGGTGCTGAGCCCTTTGAGAAGGCAGGAGAGTGATGGGAAGCTGGGGTGAGGGTAGACGCTGGGGTGAGGGTGACATGTTTTGGGGCCAACAGGTGCAGCCCCAGCACACAAATGCTTTCCCTTTATCCACCTGCCAGGGCATGGAAGAGCTGGAGGTAGAGTTCTTGCTGGAAGAGAGGTGAGTAGGCCACAACCCCCTAGGACCCCCCCAAAGTCCTGATTCCCAAATGGCTCTGGGCAGGCATTTCAGAGCCTGATCTTCCTTTTTGCTGCCCTCCTCTCTCCCATTCTTAGCCTTGGCACCCCATCAGGGGAGGGAGCTTCTAAATACTGTTGGTGCCTCGGCCCCACCCCTATTCATCCTGTTCTCCTGACATCAGAATTGCTTCAGAGATCTAGAACTCTGGCCAAATTGCATTCCTGAGAGTAGCCTCTGGGAAGAATTCCTGCCATGTGGTGATGGGGCCTTGTAGAAGCCAGGCTGAGAAAGAGGTCAAGACAGAGGATCACCTCTTTGACCCTGAACTGTTAAACTCCCCCAAACCCTGGCCTGAAGTAGCCTGTCCCCCTCTGTAGCCAACTCTGAACCATACAAGGAGATGCTCAGATCCAACATGTGGGGTTATTAACCATCATTTTCAATTAAGAAAATAACCTAGGGTCCTAGGGATATGACTAGGCTGGGTACTCAAGTAGAATTGAGCCCCCAGAGCTGGAGGATAGGAAGGAGAGGAGAGAAGGAAAGGGGAGGGTAGAGAGGGGAGAACCCTGTTCAGGATGGTTAGTGTGCCTTGTGATTGGGCAGCTGACTCCTCTCCATAGTCCTCATAGGGCTGAGCCCCTGGATTTAGGATAAGCCCAGGAAAAGGGGGAGGGTGAGGGGCAAGAGCTAGAACAAGAAAGCATGTCAAACTCCACTCTGAGAGAGTCCTCTACCTAGGGGCTCTTGGAACTCTTTGGGGTGCCTCATTTTCCATCATCAGCTGATTAACAAATTAAAATCAATTTTATCTCCCACTGAGGAACATCTGGGCTCTCTCCTCCAGTTCTTGATTCATCAAGACTTAAGGAAAAATTCCTGGTAGCTTGCAAAATGAAACATGTCAAAATTGGTAGTAAGTGTTGATCTGGAGATATAATCATCTTAGGCCTAATTTTGGCATGGGGGGCTGTGGACTCCCCTAGGCTAATTGTAACCTTGAGGGCTTATATTCTTGACTATATAACATGAAGACATTTTCTATATACCAGTCTCCTCTCTGGCTGGGTCAGAACTGTTCATTAAATACATGAATTAAATAAAGCACAGAAAGGAAAACGGGTCATTTCTGCCACCAGAACTGTTTATATCTGCTGCAAGTGGCAGGCTCAGGCCTTTCTCTGCCACCTGTTTATCTTCAGAGCTCCTTACAGTTGGGCATAGAGCACAGGTGGGCATCTGATTGGGCATAAAAAACAGTTATCCCTTTTTTAAAAAATGGCACTCTTCTCTTCCTTCCAACTTCTATATTTTTTCCCTATTCTATTTAAAATGTATGCCACTTTTTTCCTTGACAATCCATAGTTCTAAGGTTTCATTATTTTTTTTTAAGATTTTATTTATTCACTTGAGAGAGAGAGCATCAGGCGGGAGTGGCAGAGGGAGAGGGAGAAGCAGGCTCCCTCTAAGCAGGGAGCCCAATGTGGGGCTTGATCCCAGGACCCTGAGATCATGACCTGAACCGAAGAAAGCCACTCAAACGCTCAACCAGTGGAGTTACCGATAGCCCCCATGCTAAGGTTTCTTAAGCTGCTATTTTTCATAAGTATCAAGGAGGCCATGCTACCTCATTATTGACCCTATACAGGCTCTTTAACACCTTTGTGAGAAATCAAGCAAGAATAATATAACTGACCAGGCATTCTCATTTTGTTTTCCAGTCCCTCTCCACCTGAGTCCCTCATCACCAATGGTGTGCTGGTGGTAATTGTCCTTCCGGATTTCCGTAGTTCCAGAGGCCACACTTGGCTGCTGCTCTCAGGGGAACAGAACCATGGGAGAGAACATGGGCTCACCTGAACCCCTGTCCTGAAGCATGCCAGGAACCAGGCTAACTAAAGCAGGCCAATGGGGAGCTTGGACGGGTGGAGCAGGGGCTGGGCCCCTGCTTCTGGGGCAGAGGGAGCCGGGGCATCTATCGCCCTGGATCCCGTACCCCACAAGGACGACCTCTCCCCTTGGGAACCTCCCCAATTAAAGTACCTCCTTGGGAACAGCCTCCTCTCTGATTCAGCCTCTGTCCCATTTCCCTTCTATAAGCACAAATCCGATGTTTAAAAGATTTTCATAATTCAGCTATCGGTACAGATATTTCAATTAAATTCATCTAAAGCCTCAGGATTTGAGATCTCTCCCCCAGAAATCAGTCGTAGGGAGTTTGTGGTAAAAGAATCTGACTTCTAGAAGACTATTTTGTTGAAAGTTCTCACTTCCAAAGCTCACAGTGGAATGTTCTCTCTTTTTTTTTTTGTTTTGGACCAAATCACTCAGCTTCCATCTCTGACCTGTAGCTGAGAGCATGACCCCTAGTAAATGGTGACCATACATCCTAGATTTTTCGGGATGGATTCCTTTTCACAACCATCTCTTAATGAGATGATAAGCCTTGATTGGGTTCAGAAAATGTACTTGGTACACCCCAGAGTCGGCCCAAAATCAGACCAGCGCTGAATTTATGCCCTCATTCATCTCCTCCATTTGGCCTGGCAGAGGGAGGGGGCAACTGGTGCTCAGACTGACCCTCCTGTCCTTTTTTTTCAGGCTCGTCAAGTCTCCTGCCTAGAGGTTCACACAGAATGCAGGCAGCAGAAGAAGAGCAGCAAAGGTAAGTCCTGTGACCTCCTCTGCTGCTGGGGACCGAACTGCCACATGGCTGCCTTGGGCTCAGTCTGGATTTAGCTTGGCCAGGGCTCCTCAGGATCAGCTCACCTTCAGGGGTCATGAACCCCTGGTCTCCCTCCTGCTCTGTAAGGAGCATGCTCTTTCAGGCACCCACGTGACCCTCAGAACCTCTCGGGCCTGACAAGCACTGTGGGCAGGGGCCTGTGGTACAGCACTGCCCACCTGGCCCACTCGGGTCTGCGCTGCACTCCTGGTCTGCTGCAGTGGCCAGTCTCAAGGCAGGTGGGCTCTGACAACACCCAGGGCCCCCCTACCTGTGCCTGTTCCTCTGGTCGGATTATAATTCATAGAGGGTCCTAGCGTCTTCTGGCCGGTGGGGACCTAAGAGATCCACAATTACAAAACTCTTCAGTTCACCGCTCCATCCCATCTTACTCATGCAAGGCTTCCAGCCCTGGCCCAAGAGAAGAGAGCAGCATAGCTACACAGACGTGGGAGAGGGAGGGAGGAAGAACCCACGCCCCCAAAATCTGGTGGTATGGTGAAGGCCCATTTTCAATGCAGCAGGAGGATGACCTTAGGGCACCTCCTGGAAAAGCAGAACCTAGCAGGGCTAGTCCAGAGGATTCAGCATCTCAGGGCTTTCTAGGGACCTCATTTGTCAGCATCACACACAGCCTTGTTAAATACAGATTCCTGGACTCTGCCTGACCCTATGGAATGAGACTGAGGCATTTTAACCAGTACCCTAGGTATCTGCTTCTAAACCCCTGTCCTGGGTTCTTCCAGCCTGGCTTTTTCCTGGTTCAAGTTGGGGTGTGGGGGAGGTCAGAGGCTTCTAGGGGCTCATCCCTCTTGTCCTCTATCCCAGTGAAGGACCTCCTGGTGACAGTGAAGGAGTCCTTCGAGCACACCCAACGCGTCTCACACTGCCGGGAGCCGTGCTGCCCAAACCCGGCCTGCTTCCACTACCCCAAATACTTCCAGCCCTGGATGCACACGGAAGTGCCCAAGAGCCAGTGGAGCCATGGGGTACAAGACAGTGGCAGTGGGGGAGTATAGGGGACTGGTGCAGGCGGGGCTGCCAGAAAGCCCCTCACCCCTCACAGAACCCATCCATCCTTCCAGCTTTGCTGCTGCTGTGCACACAAGAAGAACAGCCTTGTCTGCCAGCCCCTTGATTGCCTCCCTGATGGCCAGACGGTGACCCTGCCAGTGGTAAGGGCCTGGGAGTGAGAAGGAGCCTGGGAGCAGCTTAGCCCCAAGCTCCCATGGGAAGGAGATGGGGAAAGCATGGGGGAGGTGATGCATGGGGGTCTCTCAGGCAGGTCAGGGGAGTCTTGTGGGGTAGGAAACTGTGGGCTGTGGTGTAGAGCCAAAGAGAGTGTGTAGAGGCTGAGTTGAGGATCGTAAAGGGAATCCAGAAGAAGGAATGAAGGGTGTGTGTGTGTGTGTGTGTGTGTGTGTGTGTGCGCATGCATGTGGGCTGTGTGTCCTGAGTCGAGTCAGGGTGGACAGTGTGGTGAGACTCCACTTCTTTGGTTAGGACCACTTGGCTCTAAATTGTCATCCCTGAAAAGCTGTTCATCTTTCAATTCCCAGGGTGAGAACTGCGCATTACACATGAAGACTACACCCTGGTAAAGCACCCTCTTTCTGTCTTTCTAAGTCAACTGAGGGAGTGATATGTCATTTTGATTTGCATTTCCCTGATGGCTAATGGTGTTGAGCATCTTTTCATGGGCTTATTGGCCATTTTTATATCTTTTTTTGGAGAAATGTCAATTCAAATATTTTGTCCATTTTTAAAGTGGGTTATTTGCCTCTTATTGTTAAGTTGTAAGCATTCTTGTTATACTCTGGATATAAGTCCCTTGTCAGATATATGATTTGAAAATATTTTCTCCTATTCTGGAGGTTGTCTTTTTACATTCTTGATAATGTCCTTGGAAGCAAAGACATTTTTTTAAAGATTTTATTTATTTATTTTTATTTGAGAGAGCACAAGCAGGGGGAGGGGCAGAGGGAGAGGCAGAAGCAGGCTCCTTGGAGGGAGTCCAGTGCAATGTGGGGCCGATCCCAGGACCCTGGGATCACAACCTGAGCCTCTGAGCTGAAGGCAGATGCTTAACTGACTGAGCTACCCACCCCGGCACCCTGGCAAAGACATTTTAAACTCTGTGAAATCTAGTGTATATATATTTTTTCTTTTGTCACCTGTGCTTTTCATATCATATTTCAGAAACTATTGCTTAATCCAATAGTTGTGAAGATTTACTCCCATGTTTTCTTCTAAGAGTTTTATGATTTTAGCTCTCACATTTAGGTCTATGACAGATTTTGAGTTAATTTGTGTATACAACGTGATATAGGGATTCAGCTTAATTCTTTTGAATGTGGATATCCAGTTACCCCAACACCATTTGCTAAAAAGACTATTCTTCCCCCCTTTGAATTGCCTTGGCACCCTTGTCAAAAATCAAGTGACCATTTACAATTTGATTAACTATTTGTCCTTGGACAAGTTATTTAGCCTCTGTAGGTCGGTCGCAGTTTTTCTCATCTGTAAATTGGAGCAAAACCAAGAGTACGTGTTGCCCTGAGGATCCAGTGTGAGAACACATGGGAAGTCCTCAGTGATCTGCAAGAGGGACACTCAGTAAATATCAACCAGTGTTATTACTGTTGTTTTATTATTTATTTTTTGTTGAGGCCAAGGAAAGAGTTATTTCTTCATAGTTGTGTCTGTAGGCCCATGTTCAACCTGGAGGGAACATGATGGCAAGGCTGCCAGGCTCTGGTTTCAAGGACATGTGATCTGGTTGGGGGTTCGGGCCACTAAGTAAGACTCAGGTCAGAAATTTGTCAAAGTCCATTCACCTGGAGTCCCTGGGGAACTGAGCCTGGAAGGACACTAGGGATGTACGTAGGCAGAGGGAGGAAGCTTCTGGTGAAGGCAAGGGCTGCGCAAAGGCTTGGAACTGAGACTGCTTCTGGGCTCTGAGAGCTAACATGCCCTTCCGAGAAGTAGTGAAAGATGAGGCTGGACATATCATGTAGGGTTTTGGCTGCCAGGCCAGGAGCCTGGACTTGTCCAGGGCAAGGATGTGATAAAAAGAAGACACGTGTTGGACACACTATGGCAGCTCCTGCCCACCTGCCTTGCAGATCTATGGAGATGAGAGGGTGATGACATCAGGAATATGAAAGGTTTTTGTCAATTGCACAAACACACAGAGGAGTATTTACTCCAGGACCAAGAAGAACTGGCTAGAGAATGTGAACTCCACAGAAGAGCCCTTATTGTAAAGCCTGGTCCAGAGAGATTGACCCAAAGGATCCCAGGGCTCCTTGTCACTGCTGTCTAGCCTCGAGTTATGGAAGATACCTGGAGGAAGCCTTTCTGGACTTTCCAGATAAGCTGAGGATGTAGAGGATTAGATTAGTCCCTGATTTTGTTGAGGCTCTGCTGAGAGTATGTCATCTAAGGCTTTAGGGGCTTTCCATTTGTCAATCTCATGAAGTGCTGAAGACAGTGCTGAGAGTTAAGCACAATTAGCCCCATTTTACAGATGAGAAAGCTGAGGCCCAAAGTCTTAGAAATGGTATATGGCAAAACCAGGCTTCAAGCTGATGACCAACTGACCCTAAAACCTTATCTTCGTGGTGGTGAAGCCTACAGGCCTACTTATCAGGCTCCTCTGTCTGCTTAGCCCTCAGACGCTGGATGTGCGGCTGGGCTTCAGCCTGTGTGCAGCAGAGCTGGAGTTCCTGCAGAAGCGGAAGGTGGTGGTGGCTCAGGCACTGAAACAGGTGCTGCAGCTGGAGGAGGACCTGCATGTGGATGAGGTGTGTAAGCAAAGGACTGCCAGCCTGGGAGTAAGTCCCCCTCTGAGCCGAGCTTGTCCTTCAGACACTACATCCTGCCAGCCACCTCCAAGTCCTACTTTGCCCCTGGGTGACCTCGCCACTACCTTTCCTGGGTGCCCAGCTGAGGGCTGTGCTGGATGTGATTCAATCGTGGGTTTGCAAGGGTAGGGAAGGGCAAGGTAGGGAGTGAAAGCAAGGAGCCGCAGCTGCTCCTCCCCATGCACTAAGGGATCCTGAGACGTCTTACTTACACAGGGACAAAAGGGCCTGCTCTCCCCAGCCAGGAAAACATCTAAAGCTCTACCGCCTTTATCCAAAAGGCTGTGGGCTCTTCTTCAATTATCTCTTCCCCCAAATATGCACACATACACAACCCCCCAGAAAAAACATCAGTTGGAAACTATAGAGAAGCAGCTTCCCCTTGTAGGGCCAGCTTTTTCCCATAGGGCAGAAAGTGTGCCTTTGTTAGAGCCCTTTGTCACCTCCCTGGTACCGACTGAGGCCCACACCCCCCAGGCAGCAGATCACTAGTCCAGTGCCTGCCTCCTGAGGCTGACCTTGGGCGAGAGGTTGGAGACCTCATGCCTGAGGAGGACTATGATGAGACTTTAGCTGATAGAAGGATCTTACTGTCCCTGCTCAAATAAAGAGAGTACATCTTGGCAAAGGTCCCTCTCCCCACTCTCCTGTCTTGACGGGAAAACACCAAGGACATCTCACACCTATGTAAATCTAGAGGTGACATCTCTACTCCTTCCCACGTCAAGAATACAGTGATTCCTGCTATTGTTCATATGGTATATATTGAGCACTTATCATATGCCAGGTCTGGGCCTGGTGCCCTAATATCATATCCTTGTACAGAAGGAACCATTAGGGAATCACACACTAGCTGGGTTCTCGAGGGAGTTTCTCAACCCTCTGGACCCCAGTGTCATCATCTGTTAACTGTGGGCTAGGCTAAGAACTCTTCCAGCTATGGTGTTCTGATTAACCAAGCCATGTAAAGCTTCAGAGCCATTTACCCTCCCCAACTGTTGGGTTTGGAGCTAAGATCTAATTCTAGACCTACCCGATGGCCCATCACTCTGGGAAAGGCAGTTTTCAGGTCATTCGACACCTCACTATCTATGATCAGGTCCCTCCTCCACCGTTCTTTCTGAGCATCTATATGCCAGTCCATGTCTTCTCCTACCCAGCACTACTCCAACAGCTCTGTATGCTCCCAGGTACCACTGATAGCCATCATGGCCACTGGGGGTGGAACAAGATCCATGACCGCCATGTATGGCCACCTGTTGGCGCTGCAGAAGCTGAACATCCTGAACTGTGCCAGCTACATCACGGGCCTGTCAGGGGCCACCTGGTAAGGAGCTGGATGCTGCTGTCTGGTGGAGCCCAGAGCAAGCAGTAAACAGGCCAGCCTGGGGTCTCTGGTGAACCTCTCTCTGTCCTAAGTTAGAGTGTCTTGCAAAACCTGGGCAGCTCTACCACTTACAGCCGTGTGACCTTGGGCAGCAGCTTCACTTCTCTGAGTCTTTAGTTTCAGAATCTGTAAGTAGTTAACAATGGCACTGCCCCATGGGGTCATTGTGAGAGGCTCTCCCAGTACTGGGTACCTTGGGGCTGTGGCCGGGACCCAGGAACACAGTGGCTAGCACTGAGTGAACCACTCCTGCCATTGACCCATCCTGCCCAGAAGATGCCTCCCTCCGCTCTGACCACACCAGCTCTCCTAGGGTGGGTAAGCTGGCCCAGCTGCTCTGGCTGCCCACGCTCCAGCCCACCCCCATCCTGCCCCTCCCTCTGCCCTGGAGGCTTCCTCAGGCTCCCACCTCCTTGCTCCCTGCCGGGGAGCAAGGAAAGTGAGCCCCCCAAGGTGATGCCAGTGTGAGGCCAATGTCTCCATGGGAACCACTGTGCCTAAGGCCCACAATGCTTGTAGAGGCCCACAAAAAATGTTTTACTTTCTCTTAAGAGTGTGGGGGGGGGGGAAGAACGTCTAGGTTGAAGGAAATGTTTTAATAAATAGCATGATCATATTTGTTTTTATACAATAACTATAAAACATACTTTTTAGTATTTTTATGGTGGAAGGGGCCCACTGAGGTCATAACACAGCTTGGTCCAGGTTGGCAGGGGCCTCTTGACCACCAGGGCTGCATCTTCTTCTGTCAGGGGCTCTGGTGGGCCTCTGAGCCTTGGAGGTCCCAAGCTGGGCCCCTCATCCTGGAGGAGCTCTAGGTAGCTTATATTTGAGCAGTGGACATGAACTTGCCCTAGGAAGGCTAAGGGCTGCTGGTGCATCAGGAAATCCAAGGCTTCAGCCCAGATGAGACAGAAGGATAGCTGACGTTTATTGGCATTGCCCATGGATGGTACACTAAGGAGATAAAACTTGCTTCCATCAGGGCAGAGGGGTGCCTGCATCCTGGCAGTGCTGGGCCCAGCAGGAGACTGGGAGGAGCTGAGGGGCCCTGGGGGTGGGGGGAGGGAAGGGGATCTCCTGGCCTGGGAAAGCACTGGAAGTATTCTTTTAAAATCAATCATTTATAATGGTTTTGAAAGCTCTTTCAACATATAAAAGTAAGAGTGAATCTTATGGAGAGCAGGGTGCTTTTTGTTGATGAAATCTCTTGACCAACCCCCACCTTCCCAGACCAGAAACAAAGCCTGTGAAGGAAGAGGCCACTTGTTCAGACAACAGGGACATCGCAGACTGTGGAGTACAGGGTTCCCGGGTGCTTTCCCGGGTGCTGTTCTGACAGAGACAGAAAAGCTGGGTCCAGGCCAACAAGAGGCAGTGATCCAGGGCTAGAGGGATCTCCGTCTTTGTTCTACTCCTTCCCACTGCCCACATTTAAGCTAAGAAGAAAAGGGGGAAATCAATCTTTACCCAGCATCATTATTGTGGGAATTGTGGCAGAGTGGAAAGAGTCCAGGATTTGGAATCAGCCAAGCCTGGGATCAAATGTTGGCCTCGCCATGCCACGACCCAGCAATTACTTTGCGCTGGCTACTGTTCTAACCACTTTAAATTGCATTAACTCATGTAATCTTCTCAATAACTCTTTGAAGTAGGTATAATTATCATTTTCCCCATTCTACAGATGGGAAAACTGATATGAAGAGCGGTTAGATAACTTGCCCAAGATTACACAGCTAGTGAGTGGCAGAGTCTGGTTTTGAACCCAAGAAGATCTGGGTCCAGAATCCTCACTCTTGTTTTTTTTTTTTTTTTGTTTTTTGTTTTTTGTTTTAGATTTTATTTATTTGAGAGAGAGAGAGAGAGAGCATGAGCTGTGGCGGGAATGTGGGGGGGACAAGGGGCAGAGGGAGAGGGAAAGCAGATTCCCCACTGAGCAGGGAGCCTGATATGGCTCCATCCCAGGATCCCGGGATCATGACCTGAGCCAAAGGCAGACACTTAACTGATTGAGCCCCCCAGGCACCCCCAGAATCCTCACTCTTAAGCAACATGCTATACCTGGCACGTGGTAGGCAGTCAAGAAATGGTGGCCACTGTGACTCTGAATAATAATGCCCCCTCTTTCCCTCCAGGCTCTTCTCCTGGTGGGTTAGGGTCTCCCATGATCTGTCCACCCTCTCTATAGCCAGATTCCCGTGTTCACTGGACCAGGGCTGGCTCAGTTCTATCCCCATGCGTGTCTCTCTCTAGGACCATGGCTACCTTGTACCGTGACCCCAACTGGTCCTCCAAAAATCTGGAGCCTGCCGTACTTGAGGCACGGAGGCATGTGGTCAAGGACAAGATGCCTGCCCTGTTCCCAGACCAGCTCTCCAAATTCCAGGAGGAGCTTCGGCAGCGCAGTCAGGAAGGCTACAAGGTCACCTTTACAGATTTCTGGGGCCTGCTGATTGAGGCCTGTCTGGGGGATGAGGTAAGTGCTCAGCATCTTCTGAGGTCCAGTGTGCCCCATGGATGTCCAGCTCTCTTTCTTCATTGGGGAGGGGGTGGGGGTTTAGACTTACTTCTCAGAAGGAAGTTAGCTTAGATCTGCAGATTTACTTGTGGACTGTAGGAGGCGTGAAGTGCCCAAGTGCATGATGGAGGAAGATGGTGGAACTGTCTCCCCACATCCCTTTAGTGACTGAGACCCCTGTGGTGGGGATGGCTTAGATGCTGTCCTGCAGAGTGGCAGCGTGTCCTCCTTGGCCAAGACACCAGGAGAGAACATGGGGAGGGAGCTGGAGGAGACTGGCAAGGCATTAGACTGTGATACAAGTCTGACCTCAAGTGGAGGAGAGAGGGAAGAAGGGCTGTGAGAAGCATCCTAGACTGCTGGTCTAGAAGGTTCAACAAGGCCCTTGGAGAATCCTCTAAACAAGTTGTCTGTCAGGAGTTTGGTGACCTCCGTGGGCATGAATGGGCCTGCCTCAGGATCCCTGCTGCTCAGTCATGTGCTGGGAGCTGCCCAATGGGAAGTGTGACCCCAGCGCAAATTCAGCCATGGATTTCAGAGCACAGCAGCTAATGCCCTTGAGTCGATCATACTCCTTGCAGTTGAAGGTCTGTAGGGCTCCTTCTCATGGCCGCCTCACAGAGGATGGGCCCAAGGAGGTTCCTTTCTGCTCTGAGATCCAACAATCTGCATACTACGTGCCCAAGAAGAAAAGCAGTCTGTGCTGGTGCTCTCAGCTGCTGTGAGCACCATGTGGGATGTGGGCAGCAGTGGCATCTGCAGGGGACGCCATGGTCCTGGACATCAGGGTGAGCTCAGCAGACACCCAGACCCTTCTAGCTGCACAGGCCCCAGGGAGGACCGACTTTAGCTGTTGCTTGGCCCCAAAGCAGAGCATCCCACCTAGTTTCTGTCCAGACCTATCTCTGGATCTCTGCCCCACTCCCAAAAGTATCTGAGGAGTTCTGAACTCAAAACGGAACTTGCCAGGAGACGGACGGTAGCAAATTATTTTCTAGGAGGTCCCTAGATGAAGTCATCCTGAAAATGAAAGATGACCTGAACCTCATCTTCAAAGTGCATTCATTCCTTTATTTTTTTTTCTTTCAAAAAAAAAAATTAAGTGCCTCCCACATGTCAGAAAATGCTAGGCAATAGAGATTCAGAACTGAGGTACTCACAGCTTTCAATGGATCCCACCCACTCTCCCCTTCTTCATAACCCACCATCTAATCTGTCCTTATGATGAAGCAAGGCAGGCAGAGACTGAAGGTGTTGGCTTTTGGATTCAGGCAGGTTGGGGTTTCAATTCTGGTCTTGCTCTGTGCTATTCCTTAAATTACAGCAATAAGTGGTAGTTAATATTTCTGATAATATTTAGTGCTCCGTGTGATGAGGAAGAAAGCACCAAGGCTTTTGATAACAGAAATCTGAGTGTTGCCTGGGGTTTGATATGGGGAGGGACTTTGGCTGCCATCAGGTACACATTTCCAAACCTTTTGTTTGAATTTTTTAAAAAGCAGCTTTTTCTCCCCCTCCCAAGTAAATTTTATGATGGAGCCCAATGTGCAAAGCGGATAAGAAAAATGGACCTGCTCTAATGTATGCGGGGTGGAAGATGATGGGGATGAAGAGGGACAGTGGTGGCCTTTTCCACCCCGACCTTTTCATTCTATGGTCCTTGAGACATGGGGAGATCCTGGGACTCTGAGGGATAGCCCTAAACTGCAGATTCGGTCCCACTCTCATCCATATGTCTGGGACGGTGAAGAGCCCAGGGATGAGTGAACATTCTACAGGTACATTTTAAGAGCAGGTTTGACTGGTATTGCCTGGGACCTACATAGTGACCTGGTGAGCTCAGGATGCAGGAAATGGCCTGCTGGAGGTCCAGACTGTCCCCTAATTCTGCTCTCCCTCTAGGCTGCTGCTTCTCCTTCACCATTTCATTTCCCCACAGAGAAATGAATCCAAACTATCAGATCAGCGTGCTGCTTTGAGCCAAGGCCAGAACCCCCTGCCCATCTACCTCACCATCAATGTCAAGGATGATGTAAGCAACCAGGATTTCAGAGGTAACACTGGTGGCTAGAAATTTATAAGGGTGTCCCTTCTCAGCAGGCAAAGGTACCCAGTACCCCAGCACACACACAACCCACCACACACTTTTGCCGACCTTCACCTTGATTTTGCTACCTCTTCTTTGTGGGTGGACTAGGCTGGTGGGGTTTCATGGCTTTTCTAGGAGCAGAGATTTGATGGGACAGAGGTAATCAAGTTAAGAAGGGAAGGGGTTCTAGATATTTCCTAAGGTACCCAGAATGAGGGACTCTGGATACCTATCCTGCTTTAAAGTCAAGTGTGGTCTCTGTTTATCCAGTTTGTGGAGCAAATGAGCCATGAGGGTTGCAAAGCGGTGTTTTGTCTGGCAGCAGAAGCCAGTTGTGGGCGCCCCCATGTGTCCTGTGGGGGAACTGTGGCCTCCCTGTGCCAGGCACCCCCAAGGCCCAGGACCTGTAGGAGCCCTGAGGAGGGAGGGCTGGGCTGTCCAGGCCTGAGCCTGACACCCTGCCGTGCTGCTTCATGTGCAGAGTGGTGCGAGTTCTCTCCCTACGAGGTGGGCCTGCAGAAGTATGGGGCCTTCATCCCCACAGAGCTCTTCGGCTCCAAGTTCTTCATGGGGCGGCTGATGAAGAGGATCCCAGAGTCGCGGATGTGCTACATGCTAGGTGACTCCTGGCCTGGGAGGCCTGTGGGAATCCTTTCAAGTAGAGGAGTAACAGGGAGGCATGCTCTATTCCCCCACAATCCTGTGCTGGTGCTGGTTTGGGTTACCCCTTGAGCAGGTGACCCTCCTGCATTTGCCAGCATGCCCTCATCAGTCATGGGTGTCCAGCTGCACAGTGGGGAGGGAAACCAAAGTCTGTCTCACCCCCTGAGCAGCCCAACTTGGAGGGAACATCAAGACCAAGGTAGAAGCAGTCGATCTTTGGGGTCTGGGGGCTCTGGGGCAGAGCTGCTCACGGCTGGCCCTGCTCCCTAGGCTTGTGGAGCAGCATCTTCTCCCTAAACCTGCTTGATGCCTGGAATCTGTCCCAAAGCTCGGAGGAGTTTTTCCACAGGTGGACGAGAGAGAGAGTACACGACATCGGTGGGTGACCCCACTGGCTTCCCCTCTTGGTTGGGCAATGCGGGGAGGGGCGGATCACAAACACAGGACCAGTCCACCTGCCACATGTTTCAACGTCATCTCTGTGGTTCAGAGATGACACAGTAGCTAGGGTTAGATAACCCTTGCCTGGAGAGGAGGGTGACTGGAGGTCAGTCACAAGCTTCAGGGGCCAGCTCCGGCTGACTAGGGGTTGGGGAGGGCTGGTAGAGGGCACAGTGCCGAGGAGAGCTAAGGGGGTGGGGATCTAGGAGCACAGTTACAGGTGGCTGATTCCCAGTCCAGATTCCCTGTCCTCTCTGGGACTCCCCTTACCTGTCATCACCCCTCTTCTCCACCACCCTGTCCCTGTTCTCTCACCTGAATCCTCCTGACTCCAGTGCCAGGATCTTAAAACCTAGGCAAGGAAGGTATGAGCGGCACTCACAGTGGCTGGCCCTTGGGTGCCAGGTAACAATGCAGTGCTTCACCTGGGCAATCTGGGGACCCCAGCTCTTATGACTTGCCTTCCATCCTCCCTCTCCCCCACAGAAGATGAGCCACTCCTGCCTGAAATCCCCAAATGTGATGCCAACGTCTTGGACACTGCGGTGGTGATCCCAGGGTCATGGCTGTCCAATACTTTCCGCAGCATCCTCACCCATCGGGCCTTTGTGTCTCAGTTCCACAACTTCTTGTTGGGACTGCAGCTGCACACAGACTATCTCCAGAACAGCCAGTTCTCCATATGGAGAGGTAACCCTACCTGGCTGCCTGCCTCTGTTCCCATAAAGGGGGAAGTGCATGTTGAGGCTGCCGTGGAGAAAGGATGACAAAATTCCTCTGACCATGTTCATGGGTCAGAGTGTATCCCATGGTGTATTCCATGTTTGGTGAGGTTCTGAATGGCAGATGGAACAGTGTTAATATTTAATTAATTGAATTTGTACAACAATCCCAGCAGGTAAAAGTTGGGACCCTGGTGGGGAAATGTGGGTGCTGACTTTCTTTAATTATACTCTGGGGGCACCTTTTAATGTGAATGGTGCTCCCTAGAATTGGGCAGGGATGACCCAGCTCAAGAACTCCCAAATAGTAAGTGGCAAAGCCAGGTCTTAAACTCAGTACCTCCTCCCCATCCTGCTGAGGCTTGAAGGTTGACTTGTTGCCATCTTTGGTATTTCCCTTGACCACAGCCTGTAAATGGCTGCTTTGGCCTGGCCTAATGATCCTCATGCTCACTGTCTGGGGATGAAAGGGCAGGGCTCTGGGCTTAGGGTTTGTACTAATTTATGATATTCTTACAACCCTTTTTTTAAAAAAAGATTTTATTTATTTATTCATGAGAGACACAGAGGGAGAGAGAAGCAGACGGAGAAGCAGGCTCCACGCTGAGAGCCTGATGTGGGAGTTGATCCCGGGTCTCCAGGATCACGTCCTGGGCTGAAGGCAGCGCTAAACCGCTGAGCCACCTGGGGATCCCCTCTTACACCCCTTTGACCCCACAAGCTCTGTGGCTGAGTCAGAGTGGGTTTTCTATGTGTGTTCCATTAAAGACTTGCTACAACCCCAAGATAACGCTGTTCTTCATCAGCACACCCCAAGGGGCACTGGGACTCACTGGGCATCCTGGCTAGAAGGGGGAAGGATCGAGGCCCAGGCCCAGGTGAAGGAGCTCCAGGCAGAGCATTGTGTCCACACCAGCTGCCTGTGACCATCCGCTGAGATCTGGTCACCAGGGCATGATAGTAACTGGAAATCTTGGCTTTCAGACACAGTGCTAGATGGTTTCCCGAACCAGCTGACAGAGTCCGTGAACCATTTGTGCCTGTTGGACACTGCATTCTTCGTCAACTCCAGCTACCCGCCCCTCCTCAGGCCTGAGAGGAAAGTTGACCTCATCATTCACCTCAATTACTGCGCTGGGTCCCAGACAAAGGCAAGTGTAACAAAGAAGGTCTCCTGCCTGAGCAGGAGCACAGTGCCTCTTCTGAGACAGGCCACTGACCGAGCCCCACAAAACTGGGAAATGGGAGAACATGCATTCCCCGCAGGCCCCAAGACTTAGCATCAGAGAAACTCAAGCTGCTTTACTTGATGTGAGGTTAGCCATTCAAATCTCAGGGGGCAGCCATCTGGCCCTCACATGGGCTTTAAGTAGTCTCATGGAGCAAATTCTAGTTTTATTTCTGGGCAATTTTATTATCTGAGCATTTGCTGTATTTGGCAATTCATCAGAAGAAAGAGAAAGAAAGCAGAAAGAAAGAAAGAAAGAAAGAAAGAAAGAAAGAAAGAAAGAAAGAAAAGAAAGAAAAAAAGAGTTTTAGAAAATAACCTTAATAGAGTCCAGTCAATTCTAAAGTTTTGTACCACTTTGAGATCTTATAATGTCCTATTTTCAAAATAATCACATTACCCCTTTGCCCAGGAAGTATGACCCTCTGTGTGATTACATTAAAAACCAGGACCAGAGGTTTTTATTTTTTATTTTTCTCTATTTACCTTTGAAAAGTTCTGGTCTTTTAAGGGGAAGAAATTCTTTTTTGGTTTCCTTTAATACAGTCCTGTCCTGAAGCCCAGGAAAGGGGAGTACAGACCAAGGAGAAGCATGACACCAGTGATAATGACTCAAGTTCATAAATGAGTGACAACGTGCTTTCCTACACATGCTCTCACTTGATCTTTACACCAGCTCTTGGAGGTAGATGGCCCAACTGCTATTATTCCCGTGTCACAGGTTAGGAAACTGAGGCACAGAGATGGGAAGTGGCTTGTTCAAGATCACTAGTGAGCTTGCAACAGAGGCCAGAACTAAGGGGATTCTGACACTCTCAGTCCACAGCTCTTTCTGTTAATGTCACATTTATAAAGATGCCCTTTCAGAGTCCTTTCCAGCCTTGTGGCCCTCTGGCAGTTCCAAAGGCCATGCACCTCCCGTGGGAGCCTGGCCAGACATGGCTCTACGCAGCATAGCTCCAGTCACCCTCAGGCTGCCACTCACATCTATCAGGTCTGTGTTTGGGTGAAGTGTCATTGAAAGGGCTTCTGTCTACCTTCAGGAGCTTGCAGTGGACACACACCAACCTATTGCCTCAGGCCCTTTGTTCTAAAATTAGCGCAAACAGGCAAAGTAGTTGCAGACCTGAGACTTGGCTGGGGAAATCAGGAAGCTGCTTCTAAGAGTCCGGGTTTCTTACCACCACCACCACCCCCAATACTCAAACATGTCCTGTGATATTCCAGCCCATGAAGCAAACATGTGAGTACTGCACCATGCAGAACATCCCCTTCCCCAAATACGAGCTGCAGGAGGAGGAGGACAACCTCAAGGAATGCTACTTGATGGAGAACTCCCAGGAACCGGATGCCCCCATTGTGATTTTCTTCCCACTCATCAATGACACCTTCCAGAAGTACAAGGCCCCAGGTATGCGGCCTCTGAGCTCTGTTCCCACCGCCTACCCCCACTCCTGGCCTGGGGCCGACAGCTCCTATCGTTAGACTTGTGCAGTCTTCTGACTTTACTAACAGGGAAGCCAGGCTTAGCTCTAGTTTGAACCAACCTGGGTTTTGGGAAGAAAGCAAAGCCCTCCAGCTTGCATTAGCCAGTAATGTCCCCCTCTACTGTTTCAGTCACCCACCATTTACTGACATCCCACCATGGGCCTGGTGCTGTGTCATGCTAGGGAGGCCCCACAATGGGCAAGCTGCATCCCTGTCCTGAGGAACTTGGAGGTGTGCATGTGCATGCGTGTGTGTGTGTGTGTGCATGTGTATGTGTGTTTTCATGCAGATGTGTGTGTCCATGTGTGCTGGGACAGGCCACGGGGATAGATACAGACACAAGTCATTACAACCTTCCATGTATAGCAAGTCCTTCTGCTGCCTCCAGGTGTGGAGCGAAGCCCTGAGGAGCTGGAACAGGGTCACGTGGACATTTATGGCCCTCAAACTCCATATGCTACCAAGGAGTTGACATACACAGAGGCTGCCTTTGACAAGCTGGTGAAGCTCTCTGAGTACAACATCCTGAATAACAAGGACAAGCTCCTTCAGGCCTTGAGGCTGGCGGTGGAGAGGAAGAAACGCCCGAAGAGCCAGTGTCCATCCTAAGTCCCAGCCTCACTAATCCCATCTGCTTCTAAGGTTGGGGGCGAAGAGCCCATTAGGGCTGACCGGCCTGCACAGCCATCTCTGCTCTCTGGCAAGGGATGTAGGCGGGCTGACCTGGGCTTTCTATCAAAAAAAAAAAAAAAAAATCAAAAATTTTTAAAAGTTGAGGGAGATAAAAAGAGAAAAAGGAACATAACACAAGCATGTGTCAGAATTATATAGCCACAGGTATTTTTTTAAACCTTTCCCTAAAGGGAAGGGGGTCCATTAGCCACAGGGTCCCATGCATGCCCAAAGTGTGGAGAATAAAAATGTGGCTCAACGAAGAGACTGGTTCCCCAGAAACCTCAGCCTATGAGCTGGAGCTCAAAGCCCTCTCGACTCTACTCCTCTCTGCCTCCTGGAACAGGGGGCCTCCAGGAATAAACAAGAGGACCTGAGGAGGATTCTGGGTTCTCTGGGGGAAAAAATGCCTTTGTTAAATTTAAGGCAATTATGTTCTTGTGATTTTTATAGGCTATTATATTTTGTGGTTTTCATTTTTATGAATCAGGGTATCGATAAATAGTATGAGGCTAGAAGGTCCAGGCAGAGCATTAGACCGAGCGCTAGTCTCATCAACAACAAAGCCAAACAAGTGACTGATGGGTTTCAGCAGGCCCTCCCTAGCCACTCAGAGCCCCAGGAATGGTGATTCCCTGGGATCTCCATCAGGCAGCCTCATCTGAGCACCCAGATCCAATGAAATACCAGGCAAAGCCCAAATCTGCAGCTCAGGTTCACTGAACAAGGATCTGGGATGTAGCTCAGGGACATCTGAGCAGGTAAATGGAGTCAGGCATCAGGCCAGTGCTCACTGACCAACCTGCTCCAGGGGCTCTCCTCAGTTCTCTTCTCACCTTCTAGATGGTTTCTCTGCCCTGCCCTGAGGGTTTCTAGATGCGATTATTTATTTCTAAATGGGATTCCCTTATTTATCATGTAAGCACTGTGGCCAGTACATCCCACCTCTTGGAGAGTTGCCCCAAGAGAAAAAAATAGGAAGAATCAACCCTTAAAGGAGTAGGTTAGCCTTGAGGAGGAAGCCCATCCTTGCAGAAGGCTTGCAGATAAATCACTGGGGACACAGAGAAGCCCCGTCAAAGTATCCAGGTCTCCCATCAGGCTAGGAACTTGACTAAAGAAATATATAACCTGAGCCACTGAGATGCCCAGGCTGATAGAAGGTGTGACCAGAATGGCATGTGGTTCTCATGAAGCCCAGCAAATCTGGAAGACTTGGCCGTCTTTCTTGGCCTCTAAGAAAGGCCGTGTTTCTTGCCTCCCTAAGCAGCCCTTTGGTTGTTAGGAAATGAGTGGTGACAGGTAATGAAAGTTCAGAAAAGTCAGCTTCCAAAATCCATCCTTACTACACAAAATATGTGGAGGTGTACTGGTTAGTAATGCAGAACCTCTGGCCCCACCTGAGGTCTGCATTTTAGGGAGATTCCTACCTCCTTTGTGCTAAACCTCCTATCCCATCCTCAAGATGGCTACACATACTAAATTTAAGAGGTATGGATTTATGCCATACTCTCCTATAAGCTTGGAAAGCAGGACTCAATCAACTCCCCTAAGCTACTGGTAAACAGGGCTCCTGGACCTGTAAAACTGGTCCCCACCCTCAGATAATGCCGACCTGGGACGCCACTCACCCCCTCCATTTGAGCAGCCAACAGCTTCCACTTCAACATCTTTTCTTTCCATCTGCAAAAACAGGCTCTCCTTAAATTAGAGTGAGCCACGCTGTAAGACCTGTTTGCTGCAACAGTGAAGACAGCCCTGCCTTGGATTCATCCAAGTGCGTACAATGAGGCTCATAAAATCATTGTATTATTTGAACACAGAATAAAATGGCCATGTGGGGTAAATGCTGTTGACTCATCTTTATTCATTATCCAATGCTGCAAAACCAGCCCAACTCCTGCCCTCATCCTGCCTGGGCTTCTTGCACACCACTGCCAGCAGTATGCAAAGGCTATTTCCATCCATCCCCTTCCTCCTCTGCTGTCTTGTGGTGGGGCGCTCCTCTGTTTTTATGAAGCCGTGTCAGCCACCAGTAGAGCACCAGCTCTTGCTGCCTGATGCTGTTTGAAGCTCAGATGGTTTTCAGGACGCCCTGAGTGAGAGGAAGGATGGGCAGCCAGCACCAGCTGAGCACCTATGGAGCTCGGCAGTCGCCAAACATTCTCTGCTTTTCAGGAACTTAAATTTGAATTGGGATGGAGTGGGGCGAGGTGGGGGGACATGAAAAGATTTGTATATGAATTTGAGAAATTAAATAGCGACTTAGCTTCTAAAACAATGGTGGCAATGTCACAGAGCAGGAAAGGAGCAGGGGGCACACAAGGGATAAGGACAGAGTGTTATCAACTCTGAGAGGGCAGGGGCACAGTCCTGGGGAGGTCAGGGAGGCTCCCTTGTCAGCTTCCCTGCTCTCTGTCTCTAATATAATAAAATAGGAAAAATTAAATTCCTCTCACCCTCCAGTGTCTCTTTGCTCATTTGCCCTTTCCTTCCCAAGAGAGCAGCCAACATGCCACCCTGCCACATGGCTCAGTCACCCTGCCCCCCAGCAGATGTTTTCTGTCCCTACATCCCCATGAAAACACTTCTCCCCAAGGTTACCAATGTCCTAATTGCCAGATACACTGAGCCAAATGGCACCAGTTCTTTACAGGCTTTATCTTATTTGATTGTTCTCGATATTTGGCACTGTGGACCACTCCTCCTTCCTGAAACCCTCCCTTCCCACGACTTCCTTGCCAACAGCAGTTCAATTCAACTCCACCTGCAAATATTTCTTGCCTTCTCACTACATGCCAATCACTGTTGTAGGCACTGGGACAACAAAAATGATTAACAATTGACCCCATACTTCAAGGAGCTTCCTTCTGGTCCCACGTAGAAGGACTTCAGAAAAACAGAGCCTTGCAAAAACAAAGGGAAAGTTCCATACTAGCTGTGTACACATGGGGAACGCATTAGGGGCTGCCAACTAATCTCCCCCTAGAGGGAAGGGGCTGAGTTTGCTGGACACCATCCATCCTGGATGTTTTCCCACCTTCCAGTCCTTCCTGTGGTCTCACTCTGCTTTCCATTAGCTGCTAGTATTCCCTGAGGTTCTCTCCTTAGCTCTCCTCTCTTTTCACTCCATACTCTCCAATCTCATCTACACTCAGGACTTCAGCTACCACTCCTATCTTGAAAATTCTCTAGCCTTTAGCTCTAGACAAGCCAGTGTCCTAAGTTCTCAATTAATGTATTCAAATTCTATACCACTTAGCATTCCTTCCTAACAACATCAAAAAGATCAAAAAGTTAGAGTATCTTGAAGAAGATAGAAGAAGTGTATTTCTCTATTTGATACCCAGCCTCCTTTCAGCTCTTGTTTCTGCCATCATCAAGTTTGCCTTCTGGACCAATATGGCTGCTGGAGTTCCACCCATCATGTCCACATTCCAGGCAGCAGGAAGGATAAAGGGATCTGAATTCCTCCTGACAATGAACACACCAGACTAGCCCTGTTCTGCCTAACTCTGGATTTCTTTTCTGTAACAGAAAACTAAACTTTTACCTTAACCAGATAATGAGAATTGTCCCAATTGTCTATGAGCAGACAAACCCCAAATATAATGGCATAAAATAACCACCATCTGATTACGCCTACAGATTCTATGGGTCAGGATTTAGAAAGAACACAGCAAGGACAATTCTTATTCATGTGTGGGGCCTCTGCAGAAATGACTTGAACTGCCTGGGGAGGACTCAGATGCTGGGGGTCTAGAATAGCCAGAGCCAAAGGATCTACCTCTGAGATGGCTCTTTCATTCACATGTCTGGTGCCTGGGTGAGAAAGGCCAGGAAGGATAAAGGACAGGCTCAGTTTGATTGACTGTCACAGCACCTTCATGTGGCCTCCCCAGCATGGTGGCTTCAAGATAACCAACCTTCTTAAATGGCAGCTCAGGGCTCCAAGAGTAAATGTTACATAGTGGCAGGTGCGTGGTATATTATGATCTAGTGTCAGAAATCACAGACATCACTTCCACAGTACTCTTGGCAGAAGCACTCACAAGCCAACCTAGATTTAAGTGGATGGGACCAACATCCCATCTCAATCGGAGGCATGTCAAAAAATATGTGTGGCTATATTTCAAATTCCAGCCTGATGTAATTGAATCCTTTTTTTTTTAATGTTACTTATTTATTCACGAGAGACACACAGAGAGAGAGGCAGACATAGACAGAGGGAGAAGCAGACTCCTGACAGGGTGCCCGATGTGGGACTCAATCCCCAGACCTGTGATCACAGGCAGAGGTTCAATTGCTGAGCCACCCAGGCATCCCAGTAATTGAATCTTTAATGTTGACCTTCCCTCTCTTACACTACATGAATGTCACATTTTTGGTATCTGTTACTGCAGATTCCATTTCTGGTAACAAATTCAGTGTAAGTTAGGAATTCCTTTTCATCTCTGATAGCAGAGACCTAACAAATAGGAGCTTCAAAACATTCATGAAAAAGAGCCCACAGGGAGGCTGTCCAAGACTGGCATGGCACTTCCCTGATACATCAGGGATTCTGTTCCTTCCAGCTCTGATTTACCATCCCTTGTGTATGTAGTCCTTGGCCTCGTGGTCCGAGACAACCCTGGATGCTCCAGCCATCATATCAACATCCCAGACTACAAGAGACAAGAAGGGGAAAGCAAGATGGAACTCTTTTCTTTCTAAAGAACACTTCCTGTAAACCTCACACATCCTTCACATATCAGCAACCAGAACTTGGCCTTATGATCACACTTAATTGCACAGACACTGGAAAATTTTGTTTTTACTTGGGTGGCAATGCGCCTGGCTAAAAATGAGAGTTCTGTTGCTGAAAAAAGAACAACTTATAGGCAGCTGGCAGTTTTACTGCAAGTACTTACTAGACATATTCACCTGCATGTGCCATAAGCTACATCTCCAAGTGGCAGCAGTGACCTGGGTATGTGGCCACAGAGAAAGGAGAGGTGTGTCTGAAAAGGAAGGGGGCCCTTGCAAGAACAAAGTACCTCTCTAATCTCTTTAGTATGTGTCTCTCAGGCCTTTAACCACTCTGGGATTTAAAAATATCAGAATATTTGAGTGACCCAGTCAGTTAAGCGGCTGCCTTCAGCTCAAGGCATGATCCCCAGGGTCTTTGAATCGAGCCCCATATCAGGCTCTCTGCTCAGCGGGGCATCTGCTTCTCCCTCTCCCTCTCCCTCTGCTGTTCCCCCTGCTTATGCACTCTCTCTCTGGTAAATAAATAAATAAAAATCTTTAAAAAATAAAATAAAATATGAGAGTAAGACAGTGAACTTGGTATGCATTTAGAATCAACCACTGAACACAATTTACTGCAAACCTTATGAGAGGTACCTGGGTGGCTCAGTCATTTAAGTATCCAACTCTTGACTTCAGCTCCAGTGGTGATCTCAGGGTTGTGAGATGAAGACCCATGTTGGACTCCATGCTGGGCATGGAACCTGCATAAGAGTCTCTCTCTCTCTCTCTCTCTCTCTCTCTCTCTCTCTCTCTCTCTCTCTCTCATTAGAAGGTCTTATAGAGGGCAGCCCCGGTGGCCCAGCAGTTTAGTGCCACTTTCAGCCCCAGGTGTGATCCTGGAGACCCGGGATCGAGTCCCACATCAGGCTCCCTGCATGGAGCCTGCTTCTCCCTCTGCCTGTATCTCTGCCTCTCTCTCTGTGGGTCTGTCATGAATAAATAAATAAAATCTTAAAAATAAATAAATAAAAATTTCTATATAGCGAATATGGTTGTTGAGTCTTATTATCAAAATACTTATTTCAGGAATTATTTAATCTAACAAAAATCCAAGGAACTAATGGCACTCTCTGTAAAACTGCCTGAAATAGGATTTAACTTGAAAAAAAAAAAAACACCAATTGGATTCAGATGAAGAGGTGACTGCAATTGGGATAGTTGAGGCTGAAGAAAGAAAACCAAAAGAGGATCACATCTTGCAAATGGATGCAAGATGACTATCCTCAGGAGCACCAGTCACTCCCCTGCTCCACTAAGGACAGATCAAGAACAGGGAATCGGCGACTGCAATTGTATGAAGACAGAGAAGGAAGAAAAGTAAGACATTATGATGTGTCCTCTGGGCCCGGCTCTTTCAGGCATTTCACTGGATTTGAAGACTAAAGACAATTTTTTTCTTCCTTCAAATTTTTTTCTGATTATAAAACAAGAACACGATTATTGTGTAAAATCTGAAAAATGCTAAAGCGCATAAGGAAGGAAACTAAGATCATTCCTCATGCCAAAACCCAGAGATCATTACTTTTTTGGGGTTTATCTTTCCCATGTTTTCATTTCCTTAGATACTTTAATTCTTTTTTCAAAAGTACAAAACCCTATACATTCACTTTTTAAAAATTGTGGTAAAATATACATAGTGTAAAATTTACCTTCTTAACCATTTTAAAATATAGTCCAAGAGTGTTAACTATGATCACATTGTTGTGATTGCCTGAATTTTTTCATTTTGCAAAACTGAAACTCTATACTACTGAACAACTCCCCATTTCCTCTTGTCTCCAGCCCCTGGTAACCACCATTCTACTTTCTGTTTCTATGAATTTGACTACTTTAAGATACTTCATATAAGTGGAATCAGATGCTACTTGTCTTTTTGTAACTGGTTTATTTCACTTAGCATCATGTTCTCAAGGTTCTTGTAGATTGTGGCACGTGACAGGATTTCCTTCCTTTTAAGTCTGAATGATATTTCATTGTACGTATATACCACGTTTTGTTTATCCATTCATTCATCAATGGAAACTTGGGTAGTAGCATCCATCTCTTGGCTGTTGTGAATAGTGCTGCTATGAACATGGATGTGCAAATATCTCTTAGAGATCCTACTTTCGAGTTTTTTGGATGCATACCCAAAAGTAGGATTACTGAATCATATGGTAGTTCTATTTTTAATTTTTCAAGGGATTGCCATACTGTTTTTCATAGTAATTGCATGTATTCTCTTCTGGAATCTGTCTTTTTTCCACTTAAAAATATATCCTGAGTATTTTCCCAGGTCATTATCATTCTTTTTATATGACTACAATTTTCAGAGACTGCATGGGAAGCCATTATCTATCTAACTAATCCTCCATGGGGGAACTTCTAATTACAGCTTTTCTCTATTGTAAGTGTTATACTGATAAACATTCTTTAGTTAAAGCTTTACATTGATTATTTCCTCAGGATAAAAATTCCTGAGTCTAGAAGTATGGGCACTTCTAACAACTAATTGACACACAATAAACTACACATATTTAAAGTGCACAATTTGGTAAGTTTGGGCAGATGTATACAACTGTCAACCATCAACACAGTCAAGGTAACGAACAAATCTTTCACCCTCAAAACTTTCCTCATGCCCTCTGTAATTCTTCCCTATACTCTTTCCCTACTGGGTCATATGGCAGGTGTATGCTTTATTTTTTAAGAAATTGCTAAACTGCTAGGATCGAGCCCCGCGTTAGGGCTCCCTGCTCAGAGGAGAGCCTGCTTCTCCTTCTGCCTCTCCCCACCACTTGTGTTCTCTCTCTCTCTCTCTCTCTCTTTAACTCTCATTCTATCTCAAATGAATAAATAAAATATTTTTTAAAAAATGAATTGCCCCCCCCCAAAATGAATTGCCCAATTGTTTTCTGAAGGAGTTGTCTAATTTTACGTTCCACTATCAATGTATGAGAGTTCCAGTTGTTCCACATCCTCACCAACGATTGGTATGGTCAGTCTTCTAATTTTAGGCATTCTAATAGGTATGTAGTAGCATCTTGTTGTAGTTTTAATTTGAATTTTCCTAATGACTACTGATGTTGAACATCTCCTTATGTGCTTATTTGCCCATACATCTTCTTTGGTGAAGTATCTGTTCAAATATTTTTTTCCATGTTTTCAATTGGGTTGTTTTCTTATTATTGAATCTTAAGAAGTCTTTATATATTCTGGATACAAGTCCTTTATCAGATAGGTAATTTGAAAATATATTTTCCTAGTCTGTGCCTTATCTTTTCATTCTCTTAACAGTATCCTTCCAAGGTCAGAAGTTCTTAATCTTGCTGAAGTCCAATTGTTTTTTCTCTTATGGATCATGCTTTTGGTATCACCTAAGAAACTTTTCCTTACATAATGTCCAAAGATTTTCCATTGTCTTCTAGAAGTTTTATAATTTTAAGTTTTACATTTATGTCTATAGTCATTTTGAGTAATTTTTACATACAGTACAAGGTATGGATCACAGTTTATACTTTTGCATATAAATATCCAATTGGTCTAGCATTATTGACAAGATTTTTCTTCATCCATTGGGTTGCCTTCACACTTCGTCAAAAACTATATTGACTATATGTGGGTCTATTTCTGAACTCTATTTATTTCATTGATATATTAGTTTATCTTTATATCAATTAATCTATCTTTATACCAATACCTCACTATCTTGATTTCCATAGCTTTATAAGTCTTGAAATTAGGCAGTGTAAGTCCTCCAACTTTGTTAATTTTTTCAGTTGTTTTGGCTATATTTTTTGCATTTACATGTGAATTTTAGAATCAGCCTGTCAATTCTGCTGGAATTGCACTAAAACTATACATTAGTTTGGAAAAAATACATTTAACAATATTGAGTCTTCTGATACATAAACATTGTAGATGATATATATATCTCCATTTATTTACACCTTTTTTATTTCTCTCAGAAATGCTTTATGGTTCTCATTGTATAGACTTTATACATTTTCTTTTTAATTTAATTTAATTTAACTTAATTTAATTTAATATAAGATTTTATTTAGTTATTCATGAGAGACACAGAGAAAGAGGCAGAGACACAGGGAGAGGGAGAAGCAGGCTCCATGCAGGGAGCCCAATGCAGGACTAGATCCCAGCACTCCGGGATCACACCCTGAGCCAAAGGCAGATGCTCAACTGCTGAGCCACCAGGCGTCCCTACATATTCCTTTTATGAGAGAGAGCACACACATGAACAGGAGGACAGGCAGAAGGAGAGAGAGAATCTTAAGCAGGGGGCTCAATTTCATAACCCTAAGATCATGACCTGAGCAGAAATCTAGAGTCGGACGCTTAACTGACTGAGCCACCCAGACGCCTTTAGACTTCGTACATTTTTTATCCATGTTTTATCTGATTTATCCTTAAGTATTTCATATTTTTATGCTACTGCAAATGACATTGATTTTTTATTTCACTGTCCAATTGTTCATTTCTAGAATATAAAGATGTAGCTGGTTTTTCTATATGTGTATTGTATCCAACACCCTTGCTAAATTCACTTATTAGCCGTAGTAGCTTTTTTTTGTGGGCTCCATAGAATTTTCTACATAGATGGTCATATCTTCTGCAAATAAAGGCAGTTTTACTTATTCCTATCGAATCTGGATACTTTTTCTTTTTCTTGCCTTATTGTACTGGTTAGAACTTCTAGTATGACATTAAACAGAAGTGATGAATAGATATCTTTACCTTGTTCCTGATCTTAGCATTCAGTAATTTCACCATTAAATGTGATGTTGCAGAAATCTTGAATGTGCATTTCAAGATTTTTGATAATTATGGACTCCATTAAGGTGGCAATTTACACCATATCTAGCATTGTGTGAGATGGTAACTTTTTCTACATTCTTGCCAACATTAGCATTATCTTAGAAAGATAAAAGTCTGCCATTCTTAATGTTACCTATTCATTTTAAATTTATGTTTTTTGATTATTAATGGAGGTTGACATCATTTAATGCTTATTGGCCAACTGTATTTGTCTTGTTAGTTGTTTATGTCCTTTGCTTATTTTCTAATGAAGCATCATTTCTTTCTTAATAATTTTAGTGGCTTTTTAAAGGTCTAATATCCTTAATTAAATATATCTATTGTATATGTCTGTCAATATTTTCCTCAATTTGTCTTTTGCCTTTTACCTTCATTTACAGATTTATTTTTTATATATACTATTTTTAATAGAATGTTTTAGAGCAGTCTTAGATTCACAACAAAATGAAGCATAAAGTATAGAGTCTCCATGTACCCTCTACCTTCCCAATACATAGCCTCCCACTATCAATATCCCGTACCAGCAATATTCTGCACCAGAGTGTAATTGATTCATTAAGATCAATGAACCTAGTCTACACTGACACGTTATCACCCAAATTCTACAGTTTACATTGTGGTTCACTCTTGATATTATATGTTCAATGAGTTTGGACAAATGTATAATGACATGTGTCTACCTTTACATTATCATAAAGAATTATTTCATTACCCTATAAATCTTTTTGCTCCTCCTGTTCATCCTTCCCTCTTTCATAACCCGTGGCAATCACTGATCTTTTTACTTTCCCTCTAGCTTTACCTTTTCCAGAATGTCATATAGTTACAATCATACAGTATGCAGCCTTTTCAGATTGTCTTCTCTCACTTAGTAATATGAATTTAAGGTTTCTCTGTGTCTTTCGATGGCTTGATAGTTCCTTTCTTTTTAGCACTGAATAATATTCTATCATCTGGCTGTATCACCCCAGAATGTATCTAGTGAAGGACGCAGGGTTGCTTCCAAGTCTTGGCAATTATGAATAAAGCTGCTATAAATCCCCATGTGCAATTTTTATGCAGACAGAAGTTTTCAGCTTCTTTAAATAAATACCAAGGGGTACCATTTCTGGATCATATGGTAAAGAGCATGTTTACATGGATTTGTATTTTTCAGCTGCATTTTTTTTAATTTTTATTTATTTATCATAGTCACAGAGAGAGAAAGAGAGAGAGGCAGAGACACAGGCAGATGGAGAAGCAGGCTCCATGCACCAGGAGCCCGATGTGGGATTCGATCCCGGGTCTCCAGGATCGCGCCCTGGGCCAAAGGCAGGCGCCAAACCGCTGCGCCACCCAGGGATCCCTGGATTTGTATTTTTTTAAAATACACTAAAGCTTTTACTCTTTTGTTGAAAAACCTGTCAACCTTTTCCTTCATAATTTCTGTCTTTGGTTTTGATCAGAAAAGCTTTTCCCTTTCAAAATTTTGTAAATCTTCACCTGTAGCTTCTTCTAGTAGCTCTATGTTTATTTTTATTTTTTTATTTTTTTGGGGGGTATGTTTATTTTTATATTTTAATCTTTGTTTTATTCTGACATGAGGCAGATATCTAAGTTCATGTTCCTTTGGGTTTCTTTTCACTTCCCTAGTTACATACAGCTTCCTCTAAATATTTGATCCACACAACTTCCAAGGAGTTTCCATTTTTACAAACAAGGAAACTGAGGCAAAGGGGACACTCATTGCATTTAAGGCCACATAGCCATTAATTTATGCAGTCAGGATTCAAACCCAGATCTTCTCTGCCAAGTCCTATTCTATCTTCACCACAGCCCTGACACTGAAAGTATAGTCCATAGTCAAACAGCATTGGAAACACCTGAGAACTTGTTAGAAATGTAGTCTGGGGTTCCAACCCACACCCCTGAATCAAAATCTGCATGGCTATCAAGTTAGAGAAGTATTGTTGTGCATCATAGTTCCCCAAATTTAGGGTACATCAGAATCACTGGGGAGTACTTGTTGAGCTCCATTGCTACTCAATATTTTAACTCAGTGGGCTTGGGGTGACAACCAGAAATCTGCATTTCATTATTTTTTTTAAGATTTTATTTATTTATTTATTTATTTATTTATTTATTTATTTATTTATTTATTTATTTATTTTATTTATTTATTTAATTCATGAGAGACACAGAGAGAGGCAGAGACCCAGCAGAGGGAGAAGCAGGCTTCCTGTGAGGAGCCTAATGTAGGGGACTCCACCCCCCGACCCCGGGATCAGGCTCTGAGCCAAAGGCAAAGGCTCATCCTCTGAGCCACCCAGGCGTCCCGAAATCTGCATTTTAACAAGCATCCCAGGTTATTCTTACCCAGGCGACTTCATGGATCACACCTGAGAAACGGTCTAAAACAACTGAGACATATTCTCAAACTATTAACTAGAATACCAGAAGTGGTGGCTGATTATTTTCTCCCGGTCTCCATTTATACCTGTCCTTTTAACCTGAAAAAGAGAGAGCTAGGAGGTAATGATAACTCCTTTGCGTGTCAACGTGTGGTAATAAAGTTGTAATAATGAAGATGAGATTAAATCTTCAATTTTGCATTAAATCAAATAAAGAAAAATACGGGCAAAAGGCCTTCCATCGATCCAGAATTTAGCGGAGGCCGTGCGAAGTAGAAGTACCTCCCCGAGTAAATTGGAGTCTCCTTCCCCTTATTCAAATCTTGTCAGTCGGTGAGTCAAGGTCTCTTCACTAATAAAACGAAGGTAAATAGCAACCTGCCAGCAGGTAGAAAGAACCTGCCTGTCAACTTTCTGCACTTTTGTCCCCAGCCCCATAAGGCTGGGAGGAGTAGACTTCCTGGGAGACTAAGCAGGAGCCTCCGGAGGCTCATTTTGCCAGCTCCGATTTGCCCGGAAGGGGACGCCACCTGGACAGAGGCGGAGCCCCGGCGACCTAAGTGGGCCCCTCCGGTGACCCGGCGGAGCCACGCTCGGGAGTCACCCTTTCCCCCGCCCAGTCCCGCGGAGAGACTCCGTCATCAATAATTCATTAAGAACCTCCTCTCCATTGGCTGACGCCACCACCCGCGCTGGCCGCGGCCCAATGAGGAAGGACTTGAGCGAGCCTTCTGAATAGTGAACGAGCTGCCGTGACGTCCCGCCCAGCGATTGGCTGCGACGGCACGAGGCGGGGCCAGCTCGGGCGGCGGCGAGTGCGGCCGGGACAGCTCAGTGCGAGCCGGGGAGGGCCGAGCCCGGAGCGGGGTCTGACCGCGGAGGCCGACTCGGAGAGGGCGGGCGCCGAGCGCGGCCCGGCTGCAGGATGTTCAGCTGGATGGGGCGGCAGGCGGGCGGGCGCGAGCGCGCGGGCGGCGCGGACGCGGTGCAGACGGTGACCGGCGGCCTGCGCTCGCTCTACCTGCGCAAGGTGCTGCCGCTGGAGGAGGCGTACCGCTTCCACGAGTTCCACTCGCCCGCGCTGGAGGACGCCGACTTCGAGAACAAGCCCATGATCCTGCTGGTGGGCCAGTACAGCACGGGCAAGACCACCTTCATCAGGTAGCCCGCCCCCGCCCCCGCCCCCGCCAGGACCCTGCTCGCACCACCTGGGTGGAGGCGGCCCTCCGCAAGCGTGCGTGGGCTCTCACCAGCCTCCCGCAGCCCTCCGACATCCTGCGGCCCCGCTCCCCACCCCCGCCCCGGTGCGGAATCCCCTCGCTGCTGATTCCGCCTCCAGCACCCGCGTGACCTCAGGTGGTCGGGTCCCAGCGCCGGGAGCCCGCAGCCTCGCCCCGGGGCGCGGCAAGCCCTAGAAGGGGCTGGCCCTCCCGACGCAGGCGGGCAGGTCTCCGGAGCCCTGTCTCGGGTACTCGGAGCCCTCCTTCTTTGCTCTTGGCGAAGGACTCTTCCGACTGGGTTTGTCCTGTCACCCTGGCCTGGGGACCCGGGGAAGGGAGGGAGGAAGAGGGAGGCTATAATAAGCATCTTCTTGATGAGCGAGTGAGGCCTAGGGCTAGAAGTGGGGACGGAGGTGTGTGGGATCCGAATGGGCTATTGAGTCATAGTTGGAGAATTAAGCCCCGAGCGCATGACTATTGAATGAATGAATGAATGAATGTCGACAGTAGAGGGTGTTTCCAGTGCTCCCTTCCCTTGAGGTGGGTCCTCGTTCGCCACCCCCAGCACAGTGCTGGGGGGAGCCGGTAGAGAGGCCGCTTTTATTCAGCTCTTGCACAGCCCCGCCTTTATATGGCCATAGGAAGTTTAACTGTGTTGCAGCCCCAGCCGGCGCCCTGTGGAACTAAGGGGGAGTGTCGTATTACTGTCCGTTAGTTTCCATTTCTTAGGTGGGTCATTCCCTCCTCCCTTGACAACTGAAAATATTTGTCAGGCTTCCTCTGTCTCCAAAAGCAAACGATTACCGTGCATTTACTAGGGTTCAAATCATATAGTTTCCTCTGAAGTGATTTTTGTTGGGAAATAATTTACATTGAAACAAAATGCTTTTTGAAGAAACCCTGTTCCTTTTCTAAAGCAGAAGTAAGGCACTTTGAAGACTCTCTTTCTTTCGTTAGGAGACTTATTTTCCTGGATTTAAACCCTGTGTCAGTTAAAGTGACTAATCATTAAAGGTTTTGGTCTAGGGCTTGGGAAATTGTAACGATCTCTTCATCATTGATGTTCAACAGGTGTTCAGAAAACTGCATCTATATTTGGATATATGCCATTTCTATTAAGCAGCGTCCTCCTTTTCTCCATCCTAGTGACCTAAATAGTTCCTACAAATAGAGTAGTTGTCATTACAGGAAATGTGTTCAATCCAGACGTGCAGATACACTATGAATGAATTCAGCAAAGCAAACACACTAGATTAAAATATAGTTCCAGATAGTGAAGTGAATGTGAAGGAAGACTGAGAGAAATAATTTTTAAATTGACTGATTTGGTGCTTATTAATTAGGTGAAAAAAGTATTAAATATATTACCCCAGATACTCAAATCATAGAAATGTTACAGTAACTGGTACCGTGAAAGATGACAGTACCTTTAAGGTCTCAGTAATAACCAGTTTTTAAGTACATGGGATAATGGAGTATTGTGACCAAGTGGTACAAGAATGGGAGGTGGGCCTTTTGAAATACACAGATAAAGGATAAGAAGCTGGCATTGTCATATTTATTTGTTTATTTTTAATTTTGTTTACTTATTTGAAAGTGCACAAACTGGGGAGGGGGGATGGCAGAGGGAGAGGGAGATGCAGGCTCCTCACTGAGCAGGGAGCCCAACATTGGGCTCTATCATGATCCAAGCCCAAGGCAGTCACTCAACTGACTGAGCCGCCCGGGCATTGTCATAATTATAATCACTGCAGACATTAGCAGTGGCATGCTCATAGTCCCTTGGGCTGTTCCTCCTGTCTGTCTTTGCCACAGGGCTTTACTGTGCTATGTGTGATTAAGGAGTGTTGTTGCTGCTTTACCCACCTGGATGTGATGTGGCCATCTCTGCTCACATAGCCTCACTCTTCTCCCTTTTTCATCATTTGTGGGCAGCTTTGTGGAATGGCTAGGCGTACTTTTAAAAAAGATATTGAGATTTGACTTCATCCAAATTGACCATTTCTCGGTAGGCAC
This sequence comes from Nyctereutes procyonoides, assembly GCF_905146905.1. NCBI lineage: Eukaryota > Metazoa > Chordata > Mammalia > Carnivora > Canidae > Nyctereutes > Nyctereutes procyonoides. The sequence continues at coordinate 8,588,189 of NW_026575031.1, read as the reverse complement.
TGGAGCCATGGGCAAACTCAGGGTGAGGGAGGAGTCTCCTTACCAAGAAGTCACTTGCCCTTGAGACCTTCCCTGGCCTAAGTGATTTGTCCTTAGGCAGTGGGGCACAAAGTGGACCTGTTAGGTTAGAAGGAAATCAAGGTGGACAGGAAGCTTGGTGAGCCGCCAGAGACCAGAGTTTGGTTTCAGAGTGGAGCTGGGAGGAACAGACTTAATTCCTAAGAGGAAAGCCCCAAACAAAAAGGCAGCTACCCTCTAGAGCCTGCCCTGAAACTGGAAAGCAGTGGAGTTAGCCCAGGTTGCTGGCCATTCTGGATTCTGCCTGCATTTCTCTGAAGCTGGTTGGTGCCTTGGTTGTTTGTTTCTAGGCACTGAGCACTAGAAGTTCATACTTGGCTATGGGGTGACTTACATAGTCAAAGATTCCCATCCACCTGGCTTCTTGTTTATACCAAGAGGTCACTGGTAAAACAGTCTGCACTGATAGGAAGGAAACTTCTCTCATTCTAAAGCCAGTCAGCAAGGCCTTTTTTATGCACTGCATACTTTTTAAAATATTTATTTATTTATTTGAGACACAGAAAGAGAGAGAGAGAGAGAGGCAGAGACACAGGCAGAGGGAGAAGTAGGCTTCATGCAGGGAGCCCGATGTGGGACTCGATCCTGGATCCCCAGGATCAGGCCCTGGGCTGAAGGCAGCACTAAACCGCTGAGCCACCCAGTCTGCCTGGCAAGCTGATTCTAATATTCCCTTGGAAACGTGAGGGATCTAGAATAGCCAAGACTGTCTTGAAAGAGAACAAAACTGGAGTTCTCCTACTTTCTCATTTCAAAGCTTGATACAAAGCTACAATAAACCAGACAGTGTGATAGTAGCATAAGAATAGACATAAAGACAGAATAGAATTAAGAGTACAGAAATAAACCCATATGTCTGGTAAACTTGTTTTTCCAAGAGTTCCAACACAATTCAATGGGGGAAAGAACATTCTTTTCCACAAATGGTGATGGACAACTAGATATCCACATTGCAAAAGGAATAGAGAAGGACAACTAATGGGTACAGAGTTTCTTTGGGGGATAATGAAAATGTTCTGAAATTACTAGAGGTATTAGTTGCATGACTTTGTGAAAGTACTAAAAACCACAAAAGTGTACCCTTTAAAAGGGTAGGTTTTATGAATTTTGTCTCAATTCAAAATATAAAACAATTCAGCCTTCCAACAGTTCAGCATCCTATGATTTCTTTAATCTCCATAATTCTGCAGTTAGTGCCAGTCAGATAATTTCTGCATCTGTATCCAATAATTTAAAATAAAAAGGATTGCCAGAAAAAAAGGCAAACCAAAAATCATGGAAATAAGCCAAAAGAACCCATGGACAAAAGGAACTAAGGAGTATAGCTGAGGGAGAAAGGGAGTACAGGAGCACCTGTTAAGTGTCTGACTGTTGGTTTCAGCTCAGATGGTGATCTCAGGCCATGAGATCGAGCCCTGTGGCAGGCTCTGCTCTGAGTAGAGTCTGCTTAAGGCTCACTGTCCGTCTCCCTCTGTCCCTCCCCACTGTTGGATTTCTCTCCCTCCCTTTTTCTCCCTTCTTTCTCTCTAAAATAAATCAATAAATCTTAAAGAAAGAAAGAAGGAAGAAAGGAAAGGGGAGTACAAATAGCTATCACACAATCCCTATATTTTCCCCCCGTATATTCTCGTCAATGTATAAATAAGTTCATTCTTCCTGACACTCAAATTAAGCTAGTAAAATCAAAGTATAATATTTTCCTATAAAATACTTGATAAAAGGGATCCCTGGGTGGCGCGGCGGTTTGGCGCCTGCCTTTGGCCCAGCGCGTGATCCTGGAGACCCAGGATCGAATCCCACATCGGGTTCCCGGTGCATGGAGCCTGCTTCTCCCTCTGCCTGTGTCTCTGCCTCTCTCTCTCTCTCTCTCTATCTCTGTGTGTGTAACTATCATAAATAAATAAAAATTTAAAAAAATACTTGATAAAGTAATTGTGTTTTAAAACTTTAAATATCAGGAAGTCTGGCTGGCTCAGTGGTTGAGTGTCTGACTTTGGCTCAGGTCATGATCCTGGGGTTCTGGGATTGAGTCCTGCATCGAGCACCTGCTTCTCCCTCTGCCTATGTCTCTACCTCTCTCTGTGTCTCTCATGAATAAATAAATAAAATCTTAAATAATAAAACTTTAAGTATCATTTAAATATAGTGTAAATGGGGGGAAAGAGGACACGAGCTCCGTATGCAAGTGTGGAAACAAGGCTTATGGACAGTATGGAGTATTAAGAAGCTTGTAAGCAGGTTGGGAAGGTGAAATTGCCTCAGCCAAGAAAAAGGCCTTTTCCGGTTTGAGCAGAACAAGAAAAAGAATCAGGAAGTGATAGGCCCACCGCTCCAGACTCTTGCTGTAGCCTTTCCAGGAAGCGAACTACTCAGCTAGTATCATCGTCTTTTTCCTTTTCTCTCAAAAGCAAACAATCCAGAGATGTGAAAGGGACCCCAGCCAGGTGGGAGGGTGGATCCCAGCCCAGTGTATGAGAAACCCCCCAAGGGCTGCGCAGGCATGGCCCAGTAAATACCTGGGTATAGGGTGGGAGTAGATGGCAGGGCCAGATAGCAAGAACTTATACTTGTGCTCAGAGAGTTGTCTGGTGATTTTTAAGAAGTGATGAGAATATGAGGAATATCAGAAAATTTGAAGCAGGCCAATGTCCCACTTTTCAGAAAAAAAGGGGGAAATAGATTCTATTAAAGAACAAAGCTCCACTTCATTCCTTTGGTAAGCCATAGACTCTGTTATTAAAATGACGGGAAGCAAGGGTACTCACCAGGAAGCAGCCTGGTTTACCCATTAAAGAAAATCCCATTAAGAAAACACTGTGGGCCCAGTTGGGTGGTTCTCACTGTCAGCCTGGCCTTGGAGCCCCTGAAAATGATAGTCTTCTCTGCCAAATACCATGCCCTTTGTAGATCTTTCTGAAATGTTGAAATACTTAATTTTTACAGAAGAATGGACTATCTGTAATATGCAGTATAAGATCATACTAGTATAACCCAGCATCTGTTTATTCAAATAATAATTGATTTCTGGGAAGGGTCTGGCTATCCCAGAACTTAGAGTTTCATGGGGAATATGGATAAGAATTCACAAGCCAGTAGGGCTCTGGGTTTCAGGAGCTGTGACCCTAGAAGCACAGGGTGGGATGGGGGCATAGGAGGGACCATTCCTTCAGTCTGGAGGGTGGAAGAGTCCTCCCTGATGACACAACCTAAAAGCTGATCTCTGAGGAATGAGCCAGAATTAGCTGCCCACATGAGACCAGGAAATGAGGGCAAGAAGTGTCATGATGAAGCCCAGGTTTCTTGGGTAACTGGGTGGGTGGTGGAGCTATCCACTGAGATGAGGGACACACAGAGAGGAAGAGTGGGGGCATAGTTATGAGTTTAAATTTAAGCCCATGTTTGAGTAGACACTCAGGTGTAAAGTCCAAAAGGGGTTGGATATACAGGTCTGGAGTGAGAGGAAGATGAGCTTGTGGAGACCCAGGGACAAGTCACCAGAGAGGTGCAGTAATGTCACAGGAGGATGGTGATTTAGAGCCATCATAGGGCTCTTTTGGTTGTAACAGAAACTCAACTGAAGAAGGCTTAAGGAGAAAGGTACATTTTCTCATGATCAGACCCTGATCAGACCGGGGTGTGCTGGCTTGAGGCCTGGCCTAGGACCCCCAGTGGTGCCATCTGGTCTCTGTCTCTCAGCTCTGCTGCCTTCCTCATGTTGGCTTCCTTCTCAGGCAGTTGCATCTCATGGATGGGCAGGTGGTCATCTCTGACTCCAGACTCACCTTCTGCCAGCTAAGCAACCCCAGTGGGGAAAAAAGAGAACCTCTTCCCAACCATTTCCGCAAAAGTCTTAGGTTTGAGTCTCAATAGTTAGACCTTGGCCGTTTACCCATCCTGAACCAATTCCTTGAGCCAGGGGAATGGAATACCCATGCTTGCAGTGGGTGGACAGCCCCCAAGCCATGTGGTAGCTCCTCAGGGTGCTGCTATCAAAAAAGGGAAAATATTTGCTAAATAGGTGAGGCATCAGGTAGCCCCCACAAAAGTCAGGGAAAGAGGGGGCATGGTCAACAGGGCCAGATACTTCTGGGGAAAAGGTTGAAATGGATCCAGTAGATTAGCCATCAAGAGCCAGGATGACCTCAGCAAGAGCCATGCCAGTAAGTGGTGGTGATGGAAGCCAGGTGGCAGTGGGTTGAGGAATGAATGGGAGGTGAAGCGTCAAATATAGAAAACTCTTAGCAGCTGGTTACTGAAGGGAGGTACTGTGGCCTGGTGACAGGCGTTCTGGGGAAATGGGGAAATGTTGATGGAAGGGGCCCGTAGACAGTGAGCAGCTTTTTAACCTAAGAGGCAGGCCTCGGAGCAGGGGTTTGGGGGCTCCAGGGCCAGGTGGTACAGTGTGCGTGGCAACAGTCACGCAGAGAGACCCTGCAAGGCGACCTCTTGTCCACATACTACATCACCTGCCTGATGGATGGGAGTAATGTCACAGGATTAGTAGAAGTATAAGGGGAGATAGGTTTGTGTTGGTTGTTTTTTTTTTTTTTTTAATTATAAAATTCTCTTCTTTAACTCACATCTAGAAGTTTACTTCTAAAAGTTTACTGAAGAAGTTACTTCAGTATACTTTTCAAAACCTTGGAAAATTATGAACTAGAAAGCCATGGTTCCTGGATCTGGCTGTAGGTCAGAATCACTGGGAGCCTGAAAACAGATTTCAAGGCCTCAATCCCAGACCTCCTGAACTGGAATCTCTGTGGGAGAAGTTCAGAAATCTGGTTTTGGTTTGGTTTTTATAAACCACCTCCCAGAATCATTCTTAGGTAGCCTCCCCCAGGAAGTATTTGGGAACGATTGATAGAGGAAGGTTCATGATAGTTGAATCTTTTAAGCATGAAGCGGGTCGGCCTCAACCCAGAAGAGAAAGGCTCGCTTTGGTGGCTCTTCCATCACATGTGGTCCAAGCTCCATCTGTTCACATTCTTAGTGAATGACCTAGATGAAGACATAGAAGTCATGCTTACAAAACTGGGAATTATGCAAAATGCAATTTAATAAACAGCTTTTTTCATTTAATATGATATGATGAACTTGTATCATGAAGTAATCTTCAGAAATAGCTTTCATGACTGTATCCTAGTCTATCCTGCAGCTTGGAACATTGTTTCTAATTTTATGCTGTTATCTATAATATTGCAGTGGACATTCTTGGCTGTAAACCTTTGTCTCCTTTTTTTCCTTAGAATAGTATGAATTACTGCATCAAAAGGTATAAGTATTTTTCAAGTTTATGTATATTGCTGATTACATATATACATACATATGTATATATTTTTTATATAAAATAAAACATATATTTTATCCTGAATATGTATATACACATATAGTCCTTTTCAGAAAAGTCATTCCAAATTAGATTCCTACCACAGAGTCTAATATGAGGATCATGATTTCACAAACTGTCAGTAAAACTATGTATTATTATTTAAAAACATAAGTGTGCAGGAAAAAATTTCTTTTAATTTGCTTTTCTTTTCCCTTTTACTGTGAAGTTGAACTTATAAAATATGTAGCTGTCATCTGTTTCTTTGTGAGTTATCTGTGAACTTTGTCCCAATTTTCATTTGGAATATTAGTCTTTATGTTGTAGGTGTTTAAATATTTTGCTCAATAATGTTTGTCAGTCTTTTGTCATAATTATTATTTTTCCAGTTTGAGGTTTGCCTTTTTAATTTTTATGATAATTTTTTGTCATGGAGATATATTTAATATTTGTGAGCAACTCTTAATATTTCTTTCCTCTTGGATGATGTCTTTTATGCCTCTAGAAAATCCTTAAATATTACGGAATCCTTAAATTTAAAAAAATCTTTAAAATAGTTAACTTTTGGGGGCACCTAGATGGAGCAGTAGGTTGAGCATCCAACTCTTATTTTCAGCTCAGGTCATGAACACAGGGTCATGAGATCGAGCCCCTAATCAGGCTGTGCACTGTGTGGAGTCTACTTGGATTTCTCTCTCTCTCTCTCCCTTTCCCTATGCTCTCCACCTTTGCATCCCCCCCCCCAATATATAAATAAATATTTAAAAAATAAAATAAAATAGTTAACTCTTTAATCTACTTAAAATCTCTTTTGAAAGCATTCATTTTTTTTTATTTTTTAACACTATTGAATAATCCTACTTTTTCCACTACCACATGAGGCTTATTCATATGCTAACTTATTAAATATTAGAATCTTTTGGAACCTTTCTCTCCTGTCATATTGCTCTGTTGGTAGATTCTTATGCCCACATCATACTCTCTTAAGGACTGTCACTTTAAAACATTCTTTAATTCAATGGTAACACAGACCCTTCTGATCTCACTTCTCTTTATTTTGCAAATTCTGTCAATCATCATTTCCTGTTATTCTTTCAGAGGAACTTCAAAATTACTTCATTAGATTCTTCTCAGAAAATACCATTCGGATCTGTTTATATTGGAATTGCACTGTATTTTGGTATTTGTTCTTTCCAAGCAGGAACACAGCATGGCTTTAACTCAGACCTCTTGTAGACCTGAGAAAGGTGTTTGATTTACTTACATAGGTTCTATATACTCATATTAATGTTTTTCCTAGATATTTTATAATCCTTCACTCTTGTGAATCAGATTTTTTTCCTTTTTATTTTCTAGATGGATATTGCGAGAATGTGAGATAGCTAATGATTTTTAGGCATTTCCATTTTGTATCTGCTCATTTGATTCAAGTTACTCTGAGAGCTTTTCAGTATTCTTTTGGATTTTCTAGATAGATAGCTATATCAATGACATTCATGATCACTTTGTTTCCTCTTCTGCTTCATATTTGATTGTACTGGGAAGTGATCATCTACATCAAGCTTTTAATTGTGACAACAGTGCTTTTGTTATTTCACCTTAAGATATATTACCTGCTAGTTTAATATTTTATAAATTAATCACATTAAGAAATTATCTTTTTAATAGTTTAGAAGAATGTCATTGGAAAAAACTAGAACAGATGTTGAGCTTCATTAAATGCCTTTTTACTTTTTCCTTTAACCTGTGTTCTGTGGAAGGTAATTCTGGGAGATTGTTAATAGATGTTTAAAAAGGGTCCTATAGTTAAGGCACTTGGGGAAATGTGTTCTGTAGCCTTATCATGACGCTTGCCAGTGTTCCCAGATCAACCTAAATTCTGTTGTCTGGTTCATAAATTACAAGTCCTCACTTAATTAGATCTAAATTGCATGAGCAAATGAATGATTAGAGAAATTAATGGGGCTATAAAAAATTGGGAAGCATATTGCCATGGATTCCAGTGAACTTCCTCCCCCTTTCATCTCCTTCCTTTCCTTTCTCTTTCTTCCGGCCTCCTTCCAGAATAGCATGGAAGGCAGAGTGGAGCAGCTCTTGGTACTGGCACAGGTTAGACACCACTGTGCCTTAAGCACATCTCAGCCCTGCATGATTTAAATGCCATTCATAGCTGGAAAAATAGAGCTGTGAAAAGGCTTTATCCAGCAAATTCCAGTTTCTTGATCCCACAGGCTAATGTAGATTCCATAGTAGGCACAACAGTTTCAAAGGCGATGTCACTTGAACAAGCAGCCATGGCCATAACATGTCTGTGATTTAACTAAGGGAAAAATAAAAATGAAAATAAAAGTTAGGTTTCACACTTAAGGAAGACATTGAATTTAAAATGCAAGTGAAGCTTGGCCTTAGTTTTTCAGCAACTCAAAGATTAAAATTTTAAAGAAAGTGAGATATTTGTGATATTTATCTCAACATTATTTATAAGAGCAAGAAATGGGAAGCTATTTAAATGCCCAAGAGTAAGGAAGTGGCAAACTAAGTTATTAGATATTCATCTTAGAATAGTCTGCAGCCACTAAAAATTGATTTCAAAGAATTTCTGATGGCCTGAGGAAAAACTAATGGTGGAAAATCTAGATGCAAAATTATTTAAACATTCTGATCCCAATTTTATAAAGAAAAAAATTATCCTCACAGAACAACGACAGATGGAAATAGATCAAAATGTTGAAAGTAGTCATTTTCCTGTGCTAATGTGGTTTAGTGCTAGCTGCTTACCTTGTCCTAAGCAGGGATAAAATCTCTGCTCCAACAACAGTGAGGGCAAAGTGATAAAACGTGTATGAAGTGCCTTATAGGGACACCTGGGTGGCTCAGCGGTTGAGCATCTGCCTTCGGCTCAGGGTATAATCCCGGAGTCACAGGATTGAGTCCCACATCGGGCTCTTCGTGTGGAGCCTGCTTCGCCCTCTGCCTGTGTCTCTGCCTCTCTCTCTCTCTGTCTGTCATGAATAAATAAATAAAATCTTTTCTAAAAATGCCTTATAAACTGTACAGTGTGGTTTCATAATAATCTATTGTTCGGTGGTGTCCAGAAGGGGTAGTGGTGGTGGTGGTGCTTACTTGCTAAGAAATAATTATATATTCTTGACCATTTTCTAAGACTTTAACGATAACAAATGTTCGATTCTTCTCCCACTTGCATTTCTTGGTATTAAACACAAGGATAAACAAAGGACACTGCTTTAAAACATCATTTCTAGATTCAACACAAATCAGTTGAAGGACTAACCCTTTCTTTTCATTCACTCTCCTAGTGAAATAGTGGATCAAGTACTAGAAGTAAAAAGTACATTCTGTAAAGCTTTCCAACACTTTAAAATGAAGTGTATTTAAACTCTTAGCCCTGGATTTTAAAATAAGGAAATATAACTGCTTCTCCACTGAACTCAAAAGTTGTACCTTATATATTTCTTTCACATCTTATGACTTAAAACCTTAGTAACTAATGCTCAAAAGAACAAAATGACTGTTTGAGATAGTTAAATGCTCTTTTTTAAAATATCCTACTCCATATCAATGAATTGAATTTTCAATTGTTCCATTGCACAGATGCCAATGTATGCACAAACATTTCTAAAAATTTCATCGTCACACAAGCCATTTCTCTAGATTTGGGCTTGAGTATTAAAAAATAATGCTCATAAAACACCCCGAATTATATGTGCCATATTACTTTTTAGAGTGCTGATGTAGTTATTGAATACCTACTAAAAAGTCTGAGATCTGTATGTTTGTTATGATTCACAGAATGCATTCCTGTAAACGCTTCTGTTGCAGGCTGATAGCCTCTCAAGCTATGATTTAGGGCAGGTAGTGTTCTCACAGGACGGGTAAGACATTTAGGTTCTAATAAACCACTTAATTTATGTGAACCTTAGTTTTTTTTCATTTGTAAAATGGGGATAAAAATAGTACCAACCCCATAAGGTACTTAGGATGAAATAGATTTATTCATATAAAGACATCAGCACATAACAAATCCTACGAAGTCAGATATACAGTAGCCGTCCCTTATCCGCTCTTCTACTTCCATGGTTTCACTTACCTACCATCAACCGCAGTCCAGAAGTAGATGATTCTCCTTTTGACATATGGTCAGAAGGTCAGTAGTAGCTAATGCTACATCACAATGCTTATGTCATTTTCCTCACCTCATCTTGTCACATAGGCATTTTATCATCTCACATCACCACAAGAAGGGTGAGTACAGTAGAGCAAGATACTTTGAGAGAAAGAGAAAGACCACATTACATAATTTTTATGATGGTATATTTTAATTGTTCTATCTTAGTTATTTTTGCCATATATTGGCAAAATATTTTTTGCTGAAGATTTTCCTCTTAACACAAACTACATTTTTTGCTACGATGTTAAAAAAAAGTTTTTTTTCTAGCCTAAGCAACGGAAGAAAAAAGATACTGTCCACATATACCCTTGCATGCAGTCAGCTCCCTGATCTGAGGCTGGGCAAGTGTGTCCAGGAGCCACCTGGACGAGGAAACGCCATGGCCTTCAGCAGACAGGGACAAGCAAACATTGGGTCTCCCATCCTCCCCACCAATCCCTCTGCCCCGCTGCTTGAAATCCTAGATGTCTGTCTGTTTTTTACGTTGATGGCTTAGAGCAGTCACCCCTGGAAGTGGCAGCCCTTTCTGAGAACACAGGAGAAGGAGAACAAGGTGGAGCCAGGGACAAAAACCCTTTCTAACACACAGGATGCCTGTGCAGTGGGCTCTTGGCTCAAAACTGTGGCGATGCTCTTCTGTAGTCTTCCTGTGGCCTCTTGGTCCTTTGAATTCTTGTTATTGTGGATAACACCACAAACTCTCCAGGACTCGTAGCTCTGGGAAAGCCTCTGGTACGGCCAAGTTTAACACAGTTGATCAGCCTGGTGCCTATAGGTGACCTGTTTTTGTATGTCGAAACTTGGGATCTGCTCAGACTTTTCAAGGTTGCTGGTTTTGAACCTCGTCACTTTCTTCACACTTTGTTCACGTCAGATACTCTGTGTCCTGGTTTTTCTTAGTTCCTTAGTGCCTGCCCACCTGGCAGTGTGACCTAAGCATATCTGAATTTCCCCATCCCCCCATGTAAAACTTTTCTGGGCAGTCAGCTTAGAGCATTATATATTAGCTCATATATCCAACGGGTCCTACTTAGGGCAGACACCAGCAGCTGGGGGCTACATGGGACCCCAAAGCTACAGGGCTGAGCTTGATGTAAAAGCAAAAGCCTCGGGCCAAGAGAGAGGAGCCCTGGGAAATAAAAGCCTTGCATGGCCAGTAGTTAGTCTGACCAGCAAGTCCTTGATTGCCTGCTCGAATCCTCAGTCTCTTCACCTGTAAAGACATGGGTTTGAGCCAAATGGTTCCTAAGAGAGTTTGGGACTCGTGTGTGGATTGTGCCCTGCCGGAAATGACAACCTATCAGAAAAGAGGAGATCGGCCCACAAACAGCACTAATACCGGGTGTTCCTGAGAAGCTCCACAGCAGAAAGTGGTCAGAAAAAAAGGTCCTGGAGTGCTCAGGGAGGGAGGACTGCCCAAAGGAGGTGACACTTTGTAAAGTGACTGAAAGAGCGGGTAGGCTAGATGGTAGAGATCATGAGACATGATTCCCCACCAGACAGAGGGAATGAAGTAAGGGAAGTCAGGCGCAGGAATTTCAGGCCTGGAAGAGACTAATCAAGGAGGGAAGAAGGCCTGCAATAGGTGAGGAGCAAGATCCCAGAGTGCGAGGCAGAAGAGGGGTGCTCCTGGGGTCCCGGAAGGGAAGTCATCTGGGAAGGACTGGGTGGTTAGTGAGGGCTGTCTGATTAAAGCTTTAGAAAAACAGTCTCATCCTGCAGGGCAGATGGGGAAGAAGGAGGCTGGGAGGCAGTTGGACAGGACCAGAGTGACCCACATGAGGTGGGATGAGGAGGCAGAAAAGTGAGGGAGGGAGGCCAGGGCCAAAGGGCCACCTGGATGAGGGCTCAGAGAAAGCCAGTCGGTCCCCAGACACTGGTTCCACACCTACTATGTGCCAGATGCTGTGTTGGATTCTACGGTACAGTAGTGAGCCAGACAGACCAGGGCCTGTCTCAAGGTGCTCCTAATATCCTGGGACGACATGCCAACAGGAAAGTGTCAGCTATTGGATAAGTGCTCTGCATATGTAATGAGGGGGAGGGACAGGGAACCAGACTGGAGAGCCTCCTGCGTCAGGGTGCTCCCCAAGGAAGTGCCGTGTGACTGTGCAGGGATCTGGGGGAGGGCTTTCCAAGCAATCCCCAGGTGGGAATGGCCTTGGCCTATTGAAAAGGTGGTACAGGGCCTGGGTGGCTCAGTGGTTGAGCATCTGGCTTCGGCTCAGGGCATGATCCGAGGTCCTGGGATTGAGTCCCGCATCGGGCTCCTGCTTCTCCCTCTGCCTGTGTGTCTGCCTCTCTCTCTCTCTGTGTCTCTCATGAATAAAATCTTCAAAAAAAGAAAAGAAAAGGTGGTACAGAGGCCAGTGTAATCACTCATCCACTCATTATTTCAACAAGTATTTATTGAGCACCTCAAACATGTACCAGAGATTGTTCCAAGCTTGTGGGAAGCATTAGTGAACGGAAGAGAATGAAAGCCCTGCGTTCCTACACCATATACCCTACCAGGTGGAGGGAGCAAATATGTCATAAATATAATAAGTGCATTTTATATTATGGTAGAGCCATGGGAAAGAGAACACATTTTTTTTCTAAATTTTTTGCTGTTCTGGATAATGCTGCAATGGACATCTTCACACAAAAATCTTTTTCACATATCTAGGATTTTTGCAAAGGACCGATTTCAAAGAGAACTACCTCCATTTTAAAGGCTTTTAACACAAAGTATCAAACTGCTTTTCAGTGAGGTTATACTAACTGATTCTCCCGCTGATATATATAATATATAATAGAGTGTGTATTTTACTACACCCTTACCAGAGTTGGGTATTAGGAGCTCTTTAAAGTGTTAATACATTATGCCTTTCATTGGTGTTGCTTTGATAATGAAATTGAACGCTAAGTTTTAGCTTTTAACTGTGGGAGAAAGTATTACTAAGCAAATTAACAAGGTAAGCAAGCTACAGGATAGCCCTTCCTAGTTCTACTTCTCTTCTATGTCTGGGACCCAAAAGTGAAGTGATTTATCAAAGTCACAGTTCAGAGGCACCTTTTACTTCAAACTGATTCACATTAGCAACATACTTGAACAATTATTTGTCAGATGTAAACCAAAATATATTTAAGTATGCTTTTTTTTAAGATTTTATTCATTCATTCATTTGTTCATTCATTCATTCATGAGAGACACACAGAGAGAGGCAGGCTCCATGCAGGGGAGCCTGATGTGGGACTCTATCCCGGGATTCCAGGATCACACCCTGGGCCAAAAGGAAGCACTCAACCACTGAGCCACCCAGATGTCCCTATTTAACTATGCTTAAAAAATAATTTGTTAAAATTCTGTCTGGCAGGGTTGCTACCTAGGAAGTTCTAGCTTCAATTATATTATGAATTTGAAAATAAGAAACACCTGCTCCTCTTTAAACAATTTCATATTTTAGGTTTTTCACTGAAACCTCTGTTATTCCAGAATTAGTGGTGTTTGTTGTGCTTTTATATAAACCTATATATATTTATATAAACATTAAGAAGCAATTCGGGCTCTCCTTGGCAGTGATGGCCTGGCTTACACACCTTTACATGTGAGTTACTTCCCTGCTGGGGACTCACCACTGAACCACCGCATCCACAAGCCCCTCCACCCCTGCCTGAGCCCCATTCTTACCTCCTGACACCTGGAGCAGAAGGGTCCTCCTCCTGCCCAGGCCTGGGAAGGTGCTGAGAAGGGGCAAGATTGCAGAGAGCCACCCAAGGTGGTACCCAATACTGGGTTTTCGCCCAAAAGGTAGTGCTATGGTTCTTTTCTGGTTTGTCTGTTTTATTGGCGTGTGTGACCTTTGTAGGCTATCTTGCAAGCCAACCCTTGCTGTTAACATTGATTCCATGGGACAATGCCGGTTAAGTTTCAAACCAGCACTTGGACCTAACCCTTTCATGAGAACTGCATGTGCTGCAGGGAGCCTGGTGACACTGCTGTTCTTCCAAGCCCAGGCCCTGCTCCTCAGTGGTCCACCTTCTGCACCCTGGATCTCCTGGCATAGCATCAGCCAGGCAGGCCACAGGGAATGAAAATCAAAGTGGACTCAGGAGGGGTGTGATGTGGACTTGAATTCTAGCTTTGCAGATGAGTGGTTTCAGACTTGAGACCGCAAGTGGCTGTACCACCTAAATTCATAGATGTATATGAAATCCATGCACTCTGCATTCAGTCTACAAGCGTTGGTGTTTCACAGAGCATGAGATGCTGTTGTTGCTGGCTTCTACCAGTATTTCTAAGATTTGTGTGGAATTTCATAAGAATTTGTAAACATGAACATTTCTGCTCCCAAGGATATTTACGAGTCTACTCAGTACCTGAAAAAGTTTTGAATTTTTTTAAAAATTAAATTTGAACATGTTTTGAAAAGTAGCTTCTTCTCTCCCCAGCTTTCTCTAGGGAAAACGGAGAGAGCTGTCCCCTTGTTGTTAGGGCAGCCCCAGGATCATGCAGGAAGGCAGTGGGGAGAGCTCTTCTCCTCACTTTTGAGGAGATACAGGATTGTGGTGTCTATGGCCAGTGGCACACCCTGCATGAGGCCCATGAACTCCCCTTGTGCTCCTCATCTCTGAGCAAACCACCAGCTCAAACCCAGGTTTAAAACATTGTTTGGAGGGGCTCCTGGATGGCTCAGTGGTTGAGCGTCTGCCTTTGGCTCAGGTTGTGATCCTGGGATCCAGGGATTGAGTCCCATATCAGGCTCTGCTGGGGAGGTCTGCTTCTCCCTCTGCCTGTGTCTCTGCCTCTCTCTGTGTGTCTCATTAATAAATAAATTAAATCTTAAAAAAGAAAAGAACATTGCCTGGAGACAGCGCAAGACCTAGAGTCCCACTGCCTGCATTCCATTTCCACTGAAGCATACTTATTGTATGACCTCAGGCAAGTTGCTTAGGCTCTCTGATGCCCCAGTTTTCCCACCTATAAAATGGGAATAATGTTACACCCACTTCAGAGTATTAGGGGGATTACATACATGAATAGTTGTGCATGTGGAGGGCTTTGTGCTCCAGGGAAATAATGAGCACTTGGTAAATGCTGGGTGTTATTAGCTGATTGTTTTGTTTTGTTTTGTTTTGTTTTGTTTTGTTTTCACATTCCCTCAAAATTTAGGGGACCTATTTAAATGTCATCTATTCTGGTGCTCCACAACTTCAGAGAAATGTAGAAACTTTGGATGACACTAAAACTAGTGATGAGATCCATTAAATATTCAGAATACAGCCTGCTAAGTTTTCAGTTGTATTGGCATAGAAAACGTAGGTGTCAGGGATGGCCTAATTTCTTATTCTTAGAAAGATGGCAAAATTGTGTTGGACAGTTGATAGTGCAGGTCGTTCTGTCCCAGAAAATAAAATCAAAATTTTGATTTTATCAAAATAAAATTTCAGGGCTGAAATTTGATCAGTTCAGGACATATTAGAAATAAACAAATAGCTTGGTACCAAATCGGTTGTTAGCTGCAGGAATGGGAAGCCAGAGAACTATGCACATTTCTGCCCTTGAGCTTCTTTTCCAGGGTGAGAGCTTAGCCCCTGGCGGGGTTGGGACCTGGGACCTCAAAGAGGCATTTCTGTTCACTGCTCCCCACCTCCAGAACCTGCTCCCAGTCACTGTCAGGCATTCTGTGAAGGTGTTGCATTTCCACCTGCTCCTTGGTAATGAGGGAAATGTATCCCAAAATATGCCTTTCTTCATGTTCCCCTTGGCTGCAGAGAAGGAGGGAGGAGTCTTTGCCCTGCCCCTCCCACCATATATATGCATAAATACACGGAAGTGTGTTCCTTCTTGGAAAGGAAATCTTGGTGGGGAGGGAGGGGCTCTGAGTGCCTTTAGCTGAACAAAGTGCTGGTGGAGAGAGGGGTGGTGGAGAGGAGCTATGTTAGGGGCTCAGCCCTTTGCCACAGAAAGCAGACTTTCCCCACTGCTCCACCTCTGGCTGCTTTGCCTCACCCCAGCCATATCACTGAGCCAGTCCCATATCAACTGGCTTCCTCAGCCCCCTGAAGAGGAACCCTAAGTGACATTTGCTAGGCCCACGTGCATAGTGGTGCAGGTTAAACTACACGAGGGCACAGGGCAGGGGAGTGTGTTGGGGGGTAAAATCTAGCTAGCTTGCTAAGCTGTAAACCCCGGTGCAGGGCTGGGTCTAACTGGAGAAAGGGGCATCTTTTTCCAATCTGCACATAGAGCTAATTCCTGGTGGTATCTAATCTGAACCTCTCCACCTCCTTTGGCCCCCACCCCCCCATAGCAACCTCTGTTGCTGCTCAGTTCTTTGGAGATGGTCTTTCATGGCCATGACCTCCAAAAACCCGAGGGAGCTGTAAAGTGTGCAAGGGATGATGTGCGGGCCTCAGTAATCACCAGTAAGAAGAAGAGTTAGTTCATTCTAACATTCACTACACTGAGTGCGCTCTGTGGGCAGGCACAGTGCTGGATGTGGGGGGCTATGCATCTGGCTGTAGGCATGGGCCTGCCCGCGAGGGCCCACAAACAGAGAAGTGCAGTGCCCCTGGTGAGCACCATCATGGCTGCAGGTACCAGGTGCCCCGGGCCCACAGAGCAGGTGTGCCCAGCACCCTGGAGGGAGGGGGACACTTCCCAAAAGGAGGTGGGCCTGAGTAGGTTCCAGCAGGATTGCACAGGAGCCGGCTGGGTACACTTCCCTGGGATGGCATCTGTGGTGCCCAGATCAGGAATTGTGCTAAGCAAAGGTACCTTTTCAAAAGATCCAGAAAGTCTGCAAGATGCTTGACCTGTTACTAGGCCTCAGAGGGTGGCGGGGGTGGGAGTGGGGGGCACCATGCTTAGGTCTGTAGATTTTAAGCTTCGAAAATTTGCAGGAGAGTAAAATGCCAACCATTCTCCTTTTCTTGGTGTTTATATTTCTAGGCTCTTAAATGTTTATGTTAAAAATTGGTAGTCCCAGAAAGCTTTCTGGCCTCTTGCTTTGTGATAACTTGCTAAGTTTCTTTTCTTTTTCCCACTCCCAGATACTTACTGGAGCAAGATTTCCCAGGCATGAGGATTGGTCCAGAGCCCACCACGGATTCCTTCATCGCTGTGATGTATGGAGAGACTGAGGGTAGCACCCCAGGGAATGCATTAGTTGTGGATCCCAAAAAGCCATTTCGAAAGCTTAGTCGCTTTGGAAATGCTTTTCTGAATCGGTAAGCACGAGCAACCTGGCATTGTTGGTCAGGTTGTTTGTTTGCATGTTTATTTTTAAGAGTTTATTTATTTATTTGACAGAGAGAGAGAGCACAAGCAGGGGGAGCAGGAGAGGGAGAAGCAGGCTCCCCACCAAGCAGGGAACCCAACATGGGGCTTGATCCCAGGACCCTAGGATCATGACCTGAGCCAAAGGCAGACGCTTAACTGAGCCGCCCAGGCGCCCTGGTCAGATTTTCTTTGAATTCTTCTTTGAATTCTTGCCAATTACATATAAAGTTTCAAAAACAGAATGGAGTATGTCTGTTTTAGAAGAGAGAAGCTATAGAGAATATGCTTATTGTGTTCAAATATTTGAAAAGATTATTATAAAAAATGATCAGTTATTACCTATTCTGGGCGGCTTCAGAGGATAGAGCTAAGGCCTGGGATTGGTCATTATAAGGCCACACAGTACAGGGAATACATTTCTAATAATTTCAGCAGTCCAGAAATGGATCAAGTTGCCTTGTGAGGAAGTGTGCTTCCCGTCACTGACAATGTGAAGTGGTGACTGGATGGCCACCGCTCAGGTGTGGTATGCTGAGGACTCCTATACAGGGAACTCAGCCCAGAGGACCCCTGAGGCTTGTCTGACCCCCAAATTCAGCCTGTTGATATTCCTGCTTGGCTGCCCCTTATGCTTCTCACTCCCATGCTTTGAGCTATCTCCTCATTCATTAAGGCCTGTCAGGAGAAATAGAGGCAAAACCACACAAAAACTTAAATTGGTTATTTGGTTGTTCTGTTGCAGAAGTGAAGTTGTGGGATAGCTGAGGTTCTATCTTAGGTGGAGATGTGTTTTGTCTGTATTATCCTCTCCCCTTTCTCCAGTGCTCCCAATGAAACAGAGGGCTGCAGATGAAGCAGGTCTGGATGCAGCTTTGCCCTCTTAGACATGACCTGTTGTCCCTTCCCTTGCCTTCCTCCTCTTTGCCACTTCTAGCTTTTTTTAAACCCCTTTTCTTTTTCTTCTCTCCTGCCATATCCCTCACCCCTCTACTCCCCTCTTTTATGAGTCTCCTGATTTAGACCAGTTACTCTGGGGGGTGGACTGTGGGGGTGCAAAGCCAAGGAGGGGTCATCCAAACAAAAGAAACTGTACTTCTTTTTAGATGGTTTAAAAGATAGGAACAGATCCTCCCAGGCCATTGCCACCCTCCCAAAGGCTGAGATGTCTCATTGCACAACTCTGGGGAGTTCCATTCGCAAGGACTAGCGGAAGGATGATGTGCTCAGGTACTGAGCAGTGACTCTGCCAAGGGCAGCCCATGCAACCTCCAGAGATGCCTCTGAGAAAAACTGGACTCTAAGGGCTTTTGTATGCTCTCATCACAAATCAAAGGAGGCATCCAAATGGCAGCCAGAAAATGTGGCAGTAGGAGAAATAGAAATGCATAGATGATGTAGATGGAGTCACAGAGAAATCCTGTCTTTTTGCTGACAGTGATTTGCAGAATACTGTCCAGATGATTTTCTCCACCTGCAGGATGCTCTCAGGGAGGAGTTTCCTCCTCCTCTCCAGAGCAGCCTTGGTTGGCACCAGAGCCTCTCCTGTGGGAGAAGTAGGGGTTGAGCCCATGTGGGAGAGCACCAGAGGGTCTCCTGAGACAATTGAAGGGCAGTGGAACAAGAAACTCCCCCATCAGGGCCTCTTGGGGAGCCCTGGTCATGGAGCAGGCAAACAGCCAGGCTTCCTGTCCCAAGATGGGCCCTGGAAGGTTCCGGAGGCCTGGAAAAGTGCAGGGCACAAGGTCCTTCTCCATGAAAGACTGCCTGGAAATCCCATGGTTTCATTACCACTGCCTTTTTGGCTTTCTTTTTGCCCAACAAAGGCTTAAAAAAGAAATAAGCTGCCACTTTTTTCAAATTCCTATTTTGTGAAGTCCATATTCACAAGGGGAAACCCAGGAAGAATGGCTATCGGCTTCTTTTGAACAGATGATTTGCTTTCCTGACAAATCTTTTCAAATGCCAAACATACAGCAGATGAGTATGGAAATTTTGAATGGCAAGTTTCATTATCTGAGTTTTTTTTTTAAGATTTTATTTATTTATTCATGAGAAACACAGAGAGAGAGGCAGAGACACAGGAAGAGGGAGAAGCAGGCTCCACGCAGGGAGCCCGACGTGGGACTCGATCCCGGGTCTCCAGGATCACACCCCGGGGCCAAAGGTGGCGCTAAACCGCTGAGCCACCCGGGCTGCCCCATTAGCTGAGATTTAAAACTTGCTGAAAGTCATCCATGTATTATGTAATCAAGTGTTAATTAAGTTGAGAATACATAGAAAAATGTTAGCAAATATTAGTATAGCCTTTACTGTGTGTCAGATACAGTTCTTGACTTTACTTGTATATTAGCTCTAAATCCTCATCAAGTCTCTGTGACCTACATGCTACTATTATCCTCCACATAGACAGGAGGAGTTGATGCATAGAAGTTCATTTGACTTCCACAGGGCCACTCAGGTGAGAAGTGGCAGTACTGGTTTAGGAACTCAGGCCATCTGGCTCACAGTCCCTACTAGTGCCCAATATACTGCCCAATGGCATGAATGACACTTGGACTGAGGATCGCTCCTACTGTCCCCGATCTAACTTTGCAGGCTGTCCTTAATAAGGCCCCTGAACAATGAATATGATTATGTTCCTAGTTAATAGATTAAAAATTTCACATACACTACTTTTTCTGGGTTAATAAGACAGTGCTACTATGGCCATTTTACAGATGAGAAAGCTGAGAGCAAAGTAAAATGATTTACCCATGAAAAGGCCAAGACAGTGTTAGAATTCAGCTTCCTCTTCCCTTCTGTCCACCACCTTGTACCTCATGAAGCAGTCTCAGAGAAGAGTTTCTGTTCCAGTCCTGCTGGTGGCCATGTATTTGTGAGGGACACACTTCATTGCACTTAAGAATAAACAGCATGTCTAAAGTCATATCCATACAACAGTGCTCTTGTTTCACCCATTGCTTGGGTAAGAAAAAAGTCAATTAGTGTAGGGCACTCAAACATGTGTATGTAATTATAATGTCCCTATGGGAACACCAGGTGGGCTAGCTCTAATGCCGGGCAAACTCCTCTTTACATAGCATACTTCCTGCGAACAAGGTCAAAATAGAATACTTAGAGGAATGGGGATTGATTGTCTGCAGGGAAGAACTTTCTCCTCCCCACCCACCGAGCAACCACCAGTCACCCTTGGGATAGGTCTGGCTTATTACCCTGGCCTTCTCATTGTGGAGCATTGGCTTGAGGCCCTGCCCCCAGGGGCGTCTTTAAAAGTGGTTACTACTTCATGAGGTGGTACCAGGTGACACCTGGTGGGTGTCAGCCTAGAAGCATTAAGCAAACCAGTGCAGCCTGAGTTTTAACACGTAAGGCTGGTTGCTGAGAAAGTAACAGAGGCTCTGCGGTGCTGTTCTGAGAAAAGAAGGCAAATTCCCAAAAAGGCAGCTCCAGATTATGGACATTCCACACTTGAACAATCAGAGGAGTTGAGTCTAGAACAAAAAGAGTTCTATGGAAATAACTTTAATTCTATTCCATTCTGAAAGTCCACCATGCTACCTTGCTTTGGAGAGGAATTCGCAGTTGGGCTCGTCTTGGGAATGTGGTTACTGAGGCTCCAGTCTGTTACCAGGAGACAGTTCTAACTCCCCCAGGAGGAGATGGGTGACCAGCAGGACCCGAGGGCATGTGGCCTGGGAGGCTCAGCATCTTGGTCAGTTCCAGAAGTGTCAGGATTGACTCTGACATTTCCACTCCCTTTACCCCCTGGTTTTGAACTGGATGTTATGTTTTTCCCTCAATCTCCTTTTTTTTTTTTTTAAGATTTTATTTATTCATTCATGAGCGAGAGAGAGAGAGAGAGAGAGGCAGAGACACAGGCAGAGGGAGAAGCAGGCTCCATGCAGGGAGCCCAACATGTGGGACTGGATCCTGGGTCTCCAGGATCAGGCCCTGGGCTAAAGGCAGCACTAAACCGCTGAGCCACCCGGGCTGCCCCTCAATTTCCTTTTCTAAACATGGTAGTCTTTTGTTTGTTTGTTTGTTTTGTTTTTAATCCAGATAGCTGCAGGCATTGTGTTTAGTTTAGGATCTAGTTTAATTTTAAATCATAGTGATCCACAGAAGAAATTCTTTTTTTTTTTTTTTTTTTAAGATTTATTTAGGGGATCCCTGGGTGGCGCAGCGGTTTGGCGCCTGCCTTTGGCCCAGGGTGCGATCCTGGAGATCCGGGATTGAATCCCACGTCGGGCTCCCGGTGCATGGGAGCCACAGGCAGAGGGAGAAGCAGGCTCCATGCAGGAAGCCCGATGTGGGACTCGATCCCGGGTCTCCAGGATCACACCCTGGGCCGCAGGCAGCGCTAAACCGCTGCGCCACCGGGGCTGCCCATGAAATTTCCTCATTGCCTCTGTTTACTTTTGAAAAAAAAAAAAAAACTTTAACCAGTAGCCCCAGGGATTGAAATTTGGAAACTTTCTTTCAAGCTAAAGGAATCTAAATGCTGCTTCCAGTGCACCTGTCATTTTAGCCAGGCCTGAGAATAGTGATGATAAAATACAAACCCATTCTCATGTTGGTGAGATGATTTAGCAATAATAGAATACATATGTGCATTTTGTGGCTTATATTCTGTTCGTCACCTCTCTGTAAGTAAATGAAGCTTTAATAATAGGCTTTTTAAATATGAATATTACAGTCACTTAGTACCATAGGGAATATTTTTCTAACTGACTTACTACAAGTATACAGCATCAGTCTGGACACATACCGGCTTCATCAGCTAATTTAGATGCATAGATTAAGGAAAAGAGGCTTCTGCCAAGAATCACCAGCAAATTTGTTGTTTTCTTTTTAATCTGAGTGATGAACTGGTATTGTTTGTTGATTTGTCCATTTTGTGGTGTGCTTATTCATCATAAACGTATTGAAGCTCTTCCCATTAGTCTAACCTCAGGATTTGTGGTGGCTGCCAAGTCATTAACCATTGTTCCTCCCTGGCAGCCGCCTGTACGTACGGTCCTGGTCCTGACATTCCAGAAAACCAGCTGTGCTCCCTGGATTCAGGCAGACTTTCCCAGCACTGGGTACACTGCTGTTCCCCACTCTGGCAGTCAGGAAAGAGAGGCTTGAAAAGTACATGTTTAGGTTGCACGCCATGAAATTGCCAACATTCAGCCATCCTTTACTTGTAAAAGTGGTAATTCTGTAAGATTCCATCTAAGCAGGTAACTGTGGCCTTTTTTATAGGCTGGATGTGAAATTAAATTTCTCCTGGGCCGTGCAAGGTTAGATCAGCCGTTTGTGGCAGGACCATGTAATAATTATTATCAGGGGTTGGTTGTCAGAGGCTTTTTGCATATCGTGTGCTATTTATGATGGCATCTTAGGAAGTCATGTCATCTCTCTGGTCTCCCTCTAATCAGCATATGAGTTGAGGTTAAAGGAGGTGCTTTGAAACTGCACCATACTCTGTCCACCATAGGCATCCGCTGTTATCTGAACCTGAAGACACCGTGGGAGTTCTCAGGCTGCTAGAATTGCTCAGATACCTAGAACTTGCAGAGTTAGTAAGTGAGGTCTTCTGCCTTCTGGCACCTCTGCCCTCCAGTAGTAGGCTGGAACAAGTCATGAGGGAGCCTCTGGTGGGGAGTTCCAGGGCTGTGGCACATCACTCCCTTGTTTTGGGATGTTGCCGTCTGTGACAAGGTACACAGTAGTGGTTCAAATGCACTAAGTGGTGGTAGCAGCCTAGTAGTCAAAAACCCCAGGCCCAAGTCTGAACTGCTGGGTTAGCATCCCAGCTCCATCACTTACCAGCCACGTGACTTGGCAAGTTATGGCATGTGCCCCTCTGTGCCCTAGTCTCCTCCTGTGTAAATGGCAGCACACATCCCCTACCTTTCAGATTTTGATGAGGATTAAGTGATTTAAAATGTATACAGAAAGTGTTTAGGGATGCCTGGGTGGCTCAGTGGTTGAGTGTCTGCCTTCGGCTCAGACTCATGTCGTGATCCCGGGGGTCCTGGGATTGAGTTCCGCATTGGGCTCCCCACAGGGAGCCTGCTTCTCTGTCAGTCTCTGCCTCTCTCATGAATAGATAAATAAAATCTTTAAAAAAAAATCTTTACTATATGTGTTAAGACATATAGTAATTGGGCAGTAAATATGCCATTTTATTATTGCTGTAACTACCAAATATCACTACATTGTTAAAATCAAACAGCATTAAAGTACCACCTGGTTCTTTCAGAATGTTGGTCATCAAATTGGAATGTTAGCATTTAGAGGCAATTTTAAAATCCCTAATCTTCTCGCCTCCTTGTTTTACTATGTAGCAAGACCTTACACCCAGACTATTCCTTCACCCAGCCCCTTTTCTGCTACCCCTGAGCCTTCTTTGGGTGTGGGGGTGGCAGGGAAGGGGGGTGAAGTGCAGAGTTGGCGTCCTTCTTCCGCTCCTTTTATCAGACAATGAGATGCATCAGGTCAGCCCTGGGCGAGAAGATGCTTCGTAACAGCTTCTGTGAGGCTCCTGGGCTTAACGGGCACACGTCTGTGATTTTCATGGGAAATGTAGAAGGCAAGGCACAGGTACACTTTTATGTTAGTCACTCTAAAAAGGAGGAGGAAGTCCATCTTGGCACAGCAAACCTGTGCTTGGAGACATTTCAGCACGCAAACATAAGCAAGAAAAGCCTGACCTAGGGCTGACTGTAATAGACCCAATAAATAACCTTGCCTTTCACCTTCCTTTCTTGGAGCCTAACAGTAAGATAGGTTTGCTGTAACAGCATTGCATTAGGGTGTTTTTCTGATTACAATATAATTACTTAAGAAAACATCCATGGGGGCCTGACTCCTCCTGTATGAGGCCTGCCCCCACACAGGGGTCTGAAAGCTGACTTGTGCTCTGTGCTCCCCTGCTGCACCCCTCCCTCCACCCCTGCACACCCTCACTCCCCTACCTCACAGGCTTTCTTGCTTTCCTTCATGGAATGTAGCCAGGTTTTGCACATGCAAGCCAACCACCCCCTCCCAGGGTGCACCTGGAGAGCTCTCTCCTTCTCCCCCTCCTCCCTTTTTCTGCAGTTATCCTTGTGGGCCCCTCTGGTGATCCCTTGTCTACTGTGTGGGAATGTGGTTGTCACCACATTCACCACATCTTGTTTTGTGGCTCACAGATTTCACCTCTGCTGTTGTGTCAGAAGGCATGGGAGTTGTTGGAAGTTTATCACTCTGCAGAGAGGGAGTGGACAATTTATATATTTTGAATCCCTCTGTTAACTCCACACTAGAATCCAAGGTTTTGTGTTTTGGAAAAATTGATATCGAGTGTGAGCTTGTGGTTTTGGAGACAGGTCAGTCTCTCAGGAATACTTTACAGTGAATAGTTTCACCCATGTGCAATATTTCAGCATTGCCGAATGTCTCAAGCCATCCAATAAAAAGGATGGGACTGGAATAAGAGACAGAATCATCACTGACAAGAAATGCAGTCTACCACAGATGCATTCAGAACTCTTCCTCGCTCAGTTCTAGAGCATTGAATGGGGTGGTTTGTTTCTCTGTGTACTTACAAAGAATGAATGCTTAGTGGTCTCTGTGTACTTTATTCTCAGAGATCTGCTCTCCCAACATTGAGCAGTGGGGTTTATTTAAAGGTCTGGAGGGTGCGTGAGGGGTGAGAGAAAATCAGAAATAAGTAGTTCTCTTAAATTAGCTTGTCCCTTTATTTTTAACGTGGTGAGATTTTTAACTTTATGGATTGAGTTCTACTCAGCTGACATCAGAAATTCTAGATTGTGGTCTTTGGCCAGCCATGCATTAATGGTGTGACCTCAAGATGTCATAACTACTCTGTGCTTCATCTTTTCCAGCAGCAAAATGATCATAATATCTTTTCCTACATCTCCATGGGCTGACTTAAAAATATAGGAAAGAATGTGTGGGAAACTTGTCCTGAGCACTTCAAAGATGGCTATTTTGAAATGTCAGTAATTGTATCTCTTGCTCAGGACTGCCCACCCCTGGCCGTGTGGCCAAGCCCCTACCCTGCCTGTGGGGCTATGCCATCCACATGTGTACTGTGAGGGCTGGCATCGCCTCCCTGTCTTGCATTCCCAGCATATTTACTTTCTGAGTGATCCCACCAGTTCCACTGAATGGAAGAATTGAGCTTTTACTGAGAGTTTTCCAGCTTTCTGCCCACACCAATACAGAAGTTAGCCATTTACAATAGAGAAGAGGAGAGACACTCTATAGTTTTCGCCTTAAAACAGACACAGTGCCTACCAGGGATCCACCTTGGGGTCTGCTGCCTGGGTGAAAGTATCAAAGTGTTTCCCTCTGCTACTCTAGAGTTACTTACCATAAAAGCTAAAAAAGACCTCACTGGTCCCCATCCAAGTGTCTCCATTTATACATAAGGACATAGGCCCAAAGTTGGGAAGCCCTTGTCCAGGGTCCCACAGCAGATTATTGGCAAATGTCAAGCTGAACCTGAACCCAGTCTGCTGATCCACAGGTCAAATTTTCCTCCCATTCCACGCTGCTTCCGTGAGGCTGATGCCAGGACAGCTGAAAGCAGGGGGATCAGGATGAGAAGGAAGAAATGGTATCAGGCAAGTGAGGGCCAAGGAGGGAGGCTTGAGATGCCCAGCCAGGACTCTCCCCTGCCCCTGCTACTTTGTCCACTTTTAGGGTACACCTCAGATTCTGAGGCACCTGGAGGATTTGGGGTATTTCTCACAGGTGCTTGCCCTGTGCTGGGTCTGAAACCACATGGGCACCAAACTAGATGCTGAGTCCCCACGGCATCAGTGAAAACAGGCCCTGGTATTTCCACCATCACACCAGGGAGTGGGCAACACGGCCAGACAGGGAGCTTAGGATACTCCAGCACAGGCATCCCTGGGTGGCTCAGCGGTTTAGTGCCTGCCTTCAGCCTAGGGTGTGACCCTGGAGTCTCAGGATCAAGTACCACATCAGGCTTCCTGCATGGAGCCTGCTTCTCCCTTGCCTGTGTCTCTGCCTCTGTCTCTCTCTGTGTGTCTCTCATGAATAAATAAAATCTTTAAAAAAAAAATGATACTCCAGCACAGTGGGGCAGTGACCCTGAAGGAGGCATGATATTCCCTGGGAGAAGAAGCCCAGGACGCTTGGCCAAGGAGCAGTATAGGGAATGGGTAGGCAAGGCTGATGGGCTTTGGATTGGGCTGGCCTGGGTTTAAGGCCCAGCTCTGAGTGATGCTGAGTAAGTTACTTCTCTGACATTAATAGGAATTTCTTCCTCAAGGGGTTCCTATGAGGAACAAATGCGATGATGTTTGTAAAATATCCGAGTATTCAGGGGTGCCTGGGTGGCATAGTTGGTTAAGCATCTGATTTCGGCTCAGGTCGTGGTCCCAGGGTCTTGGGATTGAATCTGGCATCGGGCTCCCTACTCTGGTGGGGAGTCTGCTTCTCACCTCCCTCTGCCCCTCCTCTGCACTCGTGTGTTCTCTCTCCCTCTGCTCTCTCCCTCAAATAAATAAATCAAATCTTTAAGAAATATATCTAAGTGTTCAGTAAATATCAGCTAAAATCAAAATTAATGGGTAAGGATCTGGTGGCAGGTAGCAGGCAGGTGCCAAGGTACCTTCCCATACCTGCCCCATGGTCCAACATATAATCCCCATGGCACCAGTGGAGGTGCTGTAAATCCCCTGCAACCCCCCACTTTACAGACAACGTCAGTAACCTTGAGAGGCCAGGGAGCTCCTCAGAGCTTGGAGATGTGTAGTTCCTGATCCCGCCTTTGATCCCTTTTTTCAGATTCATGTGCTCCCAGCTGCCCAATCAGGTCCTGAAGAGCATCAGCATCATCGACAGCCCTGGAATCCTGTCTGGGGAGAAGCAGCGCATCAGCCGAGGTCAGTGCCCACCCCAGGCCCACCCCTACTCCGGGGCTGCTGAGGCTCACTGTCAGGCAGCAGAGGATTTCTGTTTCTAGGAGATTCTATCCACCCCCCAGGATGCCTTCAGCGGCCCTGGACAGCCTGGGGGTCCAGAACTGGAGGGGCCCCGAAAAACAATCGGGAGGCATAGATAGCATCAGAGGTTCTGCATTTCAACTGAGAAACTTCTGGAGTGTTAGCTAAAATCTCTTAGTCCCTTTAAACGCTGCCGTCTGGGATCCCTGGGTGGCGCAGCGGTTTGGCGCCTGCCTTTGGCCCAGGGTGTGATCCTGGAGATCCGGGATCGAATCCCACGTCGGGCTCCCGGTGCATGGAGCCTGCTTCTCCCTCTGCCTGTGTCTCTGCCTGTCTCTCTCTCTCTCTCTCTCTCTGTGTGACTATCATAAATTAAAAAAAAAAAATAAATAAATAAATTATAAACGCTGCCGTCTGCCACTAGTACCCACCTCAGATAATTCTTGCGAGTTTAAGAGGTGACATACATATCGCTACTAACCATTCCCTTGGACATGTATGACAAAAAATAAAGGAGATGAGTAGTCACTGCAAAGGAGAGAAGCCCTGCCTCCCACTCTTCCCCCCTCCCCCGTCAGCACACATCCCACTGTCCCACACCGGGGCCTCTGCAGCACCCTTATGCATCACCCTTTGTTGTGGTGCCAGACACTGTGCTGTATGCTGGGGATGCAGCAAAAACAGGCCTACTTTCTGCCCTCATGGAGCTCTTGTTCTAATGGGGAAGACAGACACCAAGCCAGTGATCACAGGGAGATAGAAAGTGAGAACTGAGATGGAGCATATGTTAGGGTGGAAAGGGGAACTAGCCTGGCCCTGGGATGTTGGGAAAGACTCCCCAGTGGAAGTGACATCTGAGCCAAGACCTAGCGTATGAGTAGGAATTACCTGAGGGAGGCCCTGCAGTGGGGAAGGAGAGACTAGAAGGCGTTCAGAGGAGATCTGCGGAGAATAGAAAATGCTTGAAAAGTGACATCTGGGCTTCTTTGACCTTCAGAAAATGAGGCTGAGCCATAAACAATATCTAGACCTGTAAGCCATGGTTAAGCAGATGAGCCTGCTGTCTCCTCCACCCACCCTGGTGAAGGGGCCATTGGGTGGCCTGGAGGGCACAGCTTATTCAGAGTGAGGATGCCTGACTGGGAGGACACTAGGGTGGATTCCTGCAGTCACAGAGGCAGGTCAGGTTCCCCTGACCCTTGAAACAAAAGACGGTCCTTTGAGGCTCTGCTGGGAGGGAGAAGATGGAGCAGATGAATTGCTGCTGTCACTTGTCCCTGATAAGTCTTCACGACCCCTTGGATAGCAAGTCCATAGAACTGTGTCTAGAAGTACCAAGGTTGAGCAGGGATGTGTCTGGGGTCATGGCCTCTGGTTCTGGCCAGATGGTGAACTCCCCCGGCACCCATGGAGCAGAAGTGCAGCTACATAGGCCTTGGGGACACTCCCAGGAGCTAGAAAGCAAGGTCCTAAGATGGGTAAAGAAAGGCCAAGGCCTATAGGCCCTCCTTTCTCATGGCATTTCAGGAATGCTGACTTTGCAGCCTCCATGGACTCAGATTGGTGGAGAGCTGAATCCTGCCTGTGCCTTCACCTATTCAGTCAGGGACTCTGGACCATTAGGCCACCCTGAGGCCTCCGAGAACATGCTTATAGAAAAAAGCATAATACTCTTCTTCTCTCATAAATATATGTTAGATTTAGTTTCAGTTATAAAAATAATGTTTGTTGTAAAAGATCCAAGCAATGACTAGGGGTGTACAAAATCTGTCACAATTAACAATTGTTAATGGTGTTCTCCCCAGCTCCTTAGAGACTTTTTCCTGTGTGTGTAAAATTTTTAACAGAAATACAATTTCCTGACTACAACTTGATTTTTTTGCCATAATGGTCTGTCACAGACATCATTCCATGCTGGTATTTTCAAATTACTTTATTCCTCTTAATAGGTGCTTAGTTTCCATCAAAGGGACCTCACATAGTTTATTTAACTAATTTGTGGAAATTGTGATGGTGAGTAATTTTTTACTGTTACAAAGAGTGCTACAAATAGACATCATTTTTGTATCTTTACACTTCATTGCCAATAGATTTTTTTCAGAGCCAGTTTAGGACCACTCATCTGGCCCCATAAAAGTTGCTCTGCAGAAAAAAATGTTTTGTTTTAAAAGGAAAATAAAGCAACCCCACTCCCCACAGCTTTTCTAAGCTCTCCATGTTTTATTGCTGCTACCAGTTGGCCGATTCTAATCATCCATGTTCTTCAGGGCTTCTCCTTTGCCTAGTAATTAGAAGTCTTTCAAACTGTAGCTCCTTTATAGTAGTGTCGCATAGCATGCTGCTTTCAGGATGCTTTGAAGACCAGTTCTTTTTAACACTATATAGTAATCTGACTCATATCCTGGTCCGACTTACTAGGGCATGTACTTACTCACATCCTCTGCACAGAAATAGTACACATGGTGCCAAGGAGTCGGTGCTCCGGCAGTGCCTGCCACCCTGACAGCTAGAGCAGCTGGTGGGGAAGGACCTAGAGCTGCAAATGGTGATGGCGCTCTGCACCGGAGCTGATGTTCCCAGGCTTCAGTACCAGGCTGTGTTTGGGACAGTTGGTGGCAGGAGTCACTTAGCTGTCAGTTTCAACATGTTAACTCCAAAGAGTCTATACAATTTTAAAGCTGCTTCTGCTTAAACTGTTGCAAACAGTGCTGTGTTCCCACTCACACCCTGCTTCCTCCTTCCAGCTTCATAAATTACAGCACCACCTTCACCAGGCCCTTAGGTCAACACTGGATGAGGGAGTAGGTATGAATTGTGACCCCGCTGAATATTTGAAACATCTGCCACTGACTTTATTATTAGGACTCTGACTTCCTTATGGGTGTTCTGTCTATGAAAGAGAGAAAAGATGCCAGCTGCTGTGCCTTTCCTTGTCCCTTGCTGCAGCTGATGGATTAGCCCTCAAGAAGCAGAATCTCATCAGGGAGATTCCTCTTACACATCTGCAGAGTCTTTTTAGGTGTGTATCCGCAATAGCAGTATAAGAACAGCCACCATATATTGAGTCCTTGTTATATGTCTACACTGTGCTAATCACTTGGGATTTGCCATCTGTGTTAAACCTGTTATACTCATGCACTGACATGAGTGCTCAGTGCCAGTGCTCAGCCCTGGCAAGTAAACCCCACTTGCCCTCACTCCCCTGGGAAAGCAGAGCCTTCCAACGACTATGAGAGCTCTTTCCCCACCTGCTAGGCAGATGAGTGACTGAGCTTGACAGAGTAAACACTATTGACAGGGTGCCACTTCTGGAGAATAGGTTCTGAGGACGAGTGCTGGACAGGCAGGCAGTGCAGCTGCAGGAGGAGGTGGTGACGGGTTGGCGACTGCTGAACACCCCAGGAAGACCTGCTGACTACACCACACACTCAGATCTTGGCCCATTAGCATGGGACAGGGAGGTGACAGTGGGATCGTGGAGCTTTGTGCTGTCTTGCTAGGGATCGAATGGGGAAGGAGGGACTTGAACTGGGGAGCTGGCCTCACACCATCACTGACATCCCCCAAGCACCCCTAGGGCATTGCCCAGGTGTCCAGAGCTCTGAGGACCAGATGGTCAGTGAGGGTGTAGCTCCAAGAAGGAATCCTGATGCCTTAGTGGTGAGAGCAAAAATGGGGACTCTGAAACATGGGGTTCAGTACCATTATCTTACCTCCCCCATGGCTCCATTCTTCCTGACACATCCCTCTCTCTCATGACATCATAAGCCTGGTTCCTTTTCATCTGGTGCTGAGGAGAGAGGTAAGTGTGATTACAAGGAGGACATAGTGTTCAGTCATGGCTCTTCTCTAGGCCAAAGTCATAGGGGATGGAAAGAAACTTGACATTTCTAAATAATAGTTCATAGTTTTTGGTGTCGGGTTTGAGGGATAACACGGCAGACCCACTCTTATGTTGGAAGCACATTTACCAGACAAGTGTTGGTGAGGATGTGGAGAAAAAGGAGACCTGTAGCATGTTGGTGGGAATGCAAACTGGTGCAGCCACTGTGGAAGACTGTATGGAGGGTCCTCAGAGAATTAAAAAGGAAGCTACCTTACAATCCAGTAATTAATTGCACCACTGGGTATCTACCCAAAAAATACAAAAACACTAATTCAAAGGGACACATATACCCCTATGTTTATAGCAGCATTATGTACAATAGCCAAATTATGGAAGCAGCCCACCTGTCCATCGATAAATGAATGAATAAAGAAGATGTGGTGTATATATGCGATGGAATATTACTCAGCCACAATAAAAAATGAAATCTTGACATTTACAACAACATGGATGGAGCTAGAGAGTATAATTAATGCTAAGCAAAATAAGTCAGAGAAAGATAAACCATATGATCTCACTTATATGTGGAATTTAAGAAACAAAACACAAAGAAAATAAAAAGAGAGAAACCAAGAAAAAGACTCTTAATTATAGAGAACAAACTGATGGTTACTAGTGGGGAAGGAGTGGGGGGATGGGTGAAATGGGGGATGGGTGAAATAGGTGATGGGGATTAAAAAGAAAAGAAAGAAAGAAGTGACCTTTACCAATTAGGATAGGTAATTTTTCTCAGCAGACTCTTAACATTGCCCCTAGAAGTCAGATCACTGGACCCCTTGTCTCTCTGCTCTGCTTCACAGTGAAACAAGAAAAGAATACATAGTGAGAGCATTTGGGGAGAGTATTACCTAAATTTACTTGGGAGCTCTATAAATAAAACCCACCAAGGTGATTGATTTTGGAATAATTTTTAGTATATTCCATATGGAAACCCAGTACCCTTCAGATGTTCTTTAGTTTAGTTACAGTTAGCAAAAAATCTTTAGGAACAAAGGATTGAGCTTAGTTACAAAACTGTAGGTTTCTTGGCTGACATAAAAAATATCAAGCATGGATAAAAATGTTCTAAATATTTATAATAATAATTTTATTCTAATCAAGTAATAGCTAACAAAAAAATAGCTTCCTAATTCTTGTAGCCAATAAAAGAATGTTTGGATTCTTAAGATTTTCTAAATTATTTTCTTGAGAGTTGCCTGGGGGGTGTCAATGATGATGTGAGGCCAGCACCCCAGTTCAAGTCCCTCCTTCCCCATTCGACCCCCCAGCAAGGCAGCACAATGCTCCACCACCCCACCTGCCATCTGCATTGTCCCATGCTGACAGGCTGAACTCTGGGTGTGGTGCAGAAGTTACCTCTTCTCATACTTTCTAAATGTGAGTTGGTTCACTCTTAATCCTTTGCCCCTGATGACAGCATCCAGGTTTTTTACTTTCTACGATGAGAAAACAGAGCACATTTACCCGCACACCCTTATTTTCATTCCTGCTCTTTTATTATTCTGGTTCGTGGCCTGTTTACTTCCTAAAATACTGTTTATTCATTCTGATCCTAACCATTATCTGGGTCTGGACCATTATTTCTGGACTCCGGTATTAACACAAGTATGTTCCCAACTCCTAGTATGAATGAATCTCTGGCCTCTGGCTCTAATCATAATGCGCTGGTCTGACAAGGAGAACTCTGAAAAATTCTAATGTGGCAACTGGTATACTTGTCCACCTATTTAACATATAAGCATGTGGAAGGCACTGTTTTAGCAGTGAATAATTATTCCTGTGGTTTCCTGAAAGGATGAGGCTTTGTGTAGCCTTCAACAGACTTCACTTTGATAACAAGATTAGTATAATTTTTCTCTCTTAAAAATTTAAATAACTCCAAAAGAAAAAAGTCGTTGTGGTCTGAATTTTCTGACAGCCATACCTCTTCCTCCAGAACCAGGACCTTGTCAGTTAAAAATCCGAGAACAGCTTCTTCTGATGTTTAAGTCCTTTATTTTATAGGTCCTTCTCATTTTAAGTCCATAAATGAAACTGGGAAGATAGAGAAAAATAAAAAAGCAGAAAATGTCCTGCTAGGAAAAGCAGTAAATGATAGTAATGCATGCAACAGAAGGATCAAAATATGCTTCAGGTAACATAACAATCACAGCTTCAAAAATCATCAATTTGTGTTTTAACATTTATATACTGTCATCCTTAAGTCTTCTTACTTCTAGCAACATTGAGGAAAGCCTTCAAGAATAAAAAGGGTGGATAGGACACCTGGGTGGCTCAGCGGTTTAGCACCTGCCTTCCGCTCAGGGCGTGATCCTGGAGTCCCTGGACCGAGTCCCATATCGGGCTCCCTGCATGGACCTGCTTCTCACTCTGCCTGTGTCTCTGCCTCTCTCTCTCTCTCTCTGTTTGTCTCTCATGAATAAATAAATAAAATCTTTAAAAAATAATAACAAAAAGGGCGGGGCGCCTGGGTGGCTCAGGTGGTTAAGTGTCTGCCTTCAGCTCTGGTCATGATCTCAGGGCCCTGGGATTGAGCCCCACGTTGGGCTCCCCGCTCAGTGGGAAATCAGCTTTCCCCTCTCCCTTTGCTGCTCCCCACTGCTTGAGCTTGCTCTCTCTCTCTCTCTGTCTTAAATGATTAAAATCTTTAAAAAAATATTTTTTTTAAAAAAAGGGCATCTGAAGACATGACAGGAACTATGAACAGGCAGTTTCAAGGGTCTCCCAACTCAGCAAAAGTGCCCGAACATAATACCACATGAGAACTGACAGACCTGGGGAAAAGGGCTGTGCAACTCCAACCTGGAATTAATAAAGCTGCAGAAAAATAGAAAAGGTACAAACAAGCCACAATCAAGGAAGCATAGGCACAACCACTTGAAAGACAAAAGGCCAGAGTTTGAAGGCTGCCCAAGAAAGGAGAGAGAACATTTAGAGGTGTCCTGATAAGAATGACTTGCCCTCTTGGGCTTTGGGAACCACAAGGCCTAGAGAGGAAAACACACATGCACACAAAGAGGAAGGAGTCTTCCCCCTAAAAGACCAAGAAGACTTGAAGGAAGATGTTAGCCATGTTTGACTGCAGCAAAGACCCTTCTAAGAAGCTTGGGGAGAGCAGAGAGCTGAAGAGACTTAGGAGGCCAGCAACATCCTCCCCAGGACAGTGATGGCAGGTGGATCCTGTCTTTAAGGTGGGCTGTGCAGTCTCGGCCGTGGGTGTGAGCGTGGAACTTCATGAAGACTTTCTGAGAGGGGCCTCCTAATGCCTGCCGAGTACCCCTGGAGCAAGGATGTTCAGGCTTTACTTGGATAGAAATAATAATTCAGTAAAGAGGGGGGTGGGTGTGGTAGCATTATCCTCTCCCTCATTCTGGTCACCACCCAATTACTGATATAGCTCAGGACCATCCCAGTTTTTCTGCAGGACCAGAGGCTGCAGCCACATGAGCTCACTGGGCATGTGGCCCCCAACTCCCCATCGTGTGGTTGCTACAGGGTTTCTTGACGTTTTGTTTTGTTTCTTGGGGTTTGGGCCTAACCATAGTTCATGCTCTCTTAGCTCCTCTCCTTGTTTCCTGTGGCTCCTCCCAGCTTCAAGGCATTCCTAGGCTTCATCAGCATCCCATTGACCTTTACCCTTGGATCCAGAAGTTGGGTGAACAGAGCCCAAGGGCAAACCTTGAGGCATGCCAGTAGAGACTGCCCTCTGGGTTGATAGTATCTCATTAAGGAACAAGTTCCATTGAGGCGAATTGAATTCTTATGTGCCAGGTGCCAAGCTAGAAACTGGGAGCATAAAGATGATCAAGTTACTGCCCCTGCCCTGGAGTGGCTACAGCCTAGTGTGGCCATCCAGCCAGTCACTGATGCACCAAATTGTTATATAAGAAAGGTGTCACCTCAATAAACTTATTATCTGGTCAACAAACAGTAGGTTAAAAATTGGACATGGTCACTGCCCTTATGGAATTCATGTTCTAGTAGGAGAGTCAGGGCAGGTAAACGAATGAATAAATCATTGTAATTAGTGGTGAGGGCCAGGAAGGAAACAGATGAGACACTGAGCTCCATGAGAGGAGCTGAGGTGGAGCTGCCCGCTCCCGGGAGGTAGGGAAGCCTGGGGCTGAAAGCCCAGAGGGACCCGGCCTTCTCAGTGGTGTGGGACAAGGTTTTGCAGGTTTGGGCTGCATTGTCTATTCAGATATTTCCCACTTGATATGAAAAGGATACATAAAATAATAGGTACTCAGTTGTCAGATGGATATGCATGGATTTCAGTTCCTGAAGATTCGTGTTTTCTTTCTCCCCACACCCCATCCCCCAGGTCTTTTCTGTGACCGACATCAATCAGTCTGTAGACCCAGAATCAAACAAATTGCTTTCCTCAGTCCAGTCAAGGGATGGAAATCCTGAATGTAGTATAGCGAGAAGCATGGGCAATAACTTTGGATTCCCTGGGTTCAACTTACCCGTGTGCTGCTTGCATGGCTTCAGGGAAGCTGTGAGTCTGTAAAAGGAGGGAAATAATAGTACCTCATGAGTTCATATTGTTGTAACTGAATTAATACATTGAAAGCAGAAAACGATGCCCTGCCTAACACACAGTAAGTGCTCAATATATGTTAGCTCTTCTTACTATTTTCATCATCTCATTGTATCATTGTTGTTATTGTTGAAGGACAAAAGGTTCTCAAAGGCTGAGTTTTTGGGGTTTTTTTTTAAGGTTTTATTTATTCATGAGAGACATAGAGACATAGGCAGAGGGAGAAGCAGGCTCCTTGTGAGGAGCCCCATGTGGGGCTTGATCCCAGGATCACAACCTGATCCGAAGGCAGACGATCAACTACTGAGCCACCTAGGTGCCCCTCAAAGGCCGAGTTTAATCAGCCTTTATATTGGTTTCTGGCTTCTTAAAGTCTTCTGTCTCATAGAGTAGGAGCAATTTTAGTCAAGTTATCTGCAATGTAGTTTGTTGCTCAGGGGCTGTATATTCTATTTTTATTTTTTTAAAGATTTTACTTATTCATGAGAGACAGAGAGAGAGGTAGAGACACAGGCAGAGGGAGCAACAGGCTCCATGCAGGGAGCCTGATGTGGGACTCGATCCTGGGACTCTGGGATCATACCCTGAGTCAAAGGCAGACACTCAACTGCTGAGCCACCCAGGCGTCCCTGATGGAAAGAATTTTAAAAGAAACAGACATTGTGTGCATGTGCGTATGAGTGTGATCTTTTTGGTATTCTTTTATTTTAGAGGTGATGGTATAAAAACGTGATGCATAGTGTTAGAGGCATGCTAGAGACTATTCTTCAACACACATTTATGTTGCTTATCCACTGGACAGTAAGCACTTTCCTGGATGCCAGCGTTAGAAATGAGCTAGACACAGGCCTTGGCCAGGGCGCTCATACTCAGTTGGAGTGGATAGACCTGCAAACAAGCCAGGTCTATCCTGTGTGTTATAGAGGAGTTCTGATCAAGAAGTATAATGAGCAGGGGACCACCAGGCCCCAGTGGGAAGTGGGAGGTAGGTGATCAATGAAGCTACTAAGAGAAGAGGTTCTTCTTCCCCCTCCTTTTTTTGGGAGGGATTTGCATTCTCTCCCTCTGTCTCTCAACAATTTAGTAGGTTCTTTATATATTTACAAAATCATGTAACCATCACCACAACTAATTTTAGAACATTTTCATCATCCTGAAAAGAAAGTTTATACTTATTAGCAATCACTATCAGTTTTTCCCCAACCCCCAGACCAACCACTAATCTACTTCCTGTCTCTATGGATTTGCCTATTCTGGACATTTCATATAAATGGAATACATGGCCTTTCTATCTGGCTTTTTTCACTTAGCATAATGTGTTCAAGGTTTATCCATGTTACAATAGGTATCAGTACTTCATTCCTTTTTATTTTTTTTTAATTTTTTTTCATTCCTTTTTATGACTAAATAGCATTCTGTTGTATGGCTCTGTGACATTTTATTAATTCACCAATTGATGGACATTTGGCTTTCCACTGTTTTGGCCATTTTGAATAATGATGCTGTGATCATTCATGTACAAGTTCTTGCAAAAATATACATTGTCAGTTCTCTTGGGTATTTACCTAGGAGTAGAATTTCTGGGTCATGTGGTAACTCAGTGTTTTGAGGAACTCCGTTTTCCGAAGTGGCTGCATCATTTTACATTCCCACCAGCAGAGTACAGGCATTCCAATTTCTCTACATCCTCATCAACACTGTCATTTTTATTAAAACCATCCCAGTAGGTATGAAGTGGTATTTCATTGTGTTTTCAATTTGCATTTCTCTGATGGTTAATGATGTTGAGCATCCTCTCGTGTGCTTTGTTAGCCATTTGTATATCTTCTTTGAAGAAATGTATATATAGATGCTTTGCCTATTTTTAATTGGATTATTTGTCCTTCTATTGTTAAGTTTTAACATTCTCTATGTACCTCTATACTAGTCAGATATATGCTTTGCAAATATTTTATCTCATGTCCTGGGTTGTCTTTTCATTGTCTTTATGGTATCATCTGAAGCACAGACATTTTTCATTTTACTGAAAGCTAATTTATCAATTTTAATTTTTGTCACTTCACCTAACCCAAACTCATGAAAATTTAATCCTATATTTTTTTCTGAGAGTCCTAGTACTTACATTTAGGTCATTGTTGCATTTTAAGTTAATTTTTGTATATGGTGTGAGGTTGAGAGTGCACCTTGTTTCTTTTGCATGTATATGTCTGGTTGACCCAGTACCATTTGTTGAAAAAGACTGTATTCTCCTCCACTGAATTGTCTTGGCACCCTCACTGAAAATCAGATGGCTATAAAAGTGAAGGTTTATTTCTGTACCCTCAATTCTATTTCGTTGATCTGTATGTCTAACCTTATGAAGCAACACTTCTTGATCAGGGCTTCCAGGTAAATGAGTGAGTTCATTAGCCAGCAAACTCAAGACCTTATCAGATAGGGTGAGAATGCAGTAAGATGATGGTATGAAGCTCTTACCACAGCACCTGAGTGGTACGTAGTCAAGGG
The DNA here is from genome assembly GCF_905146905.1 of Nyctereutes procyonoides. NCBI lineage: Eukaryota > Metazoa > Chordata > Mammalia > Carnivora > Canidae > Nyctereutes > Nyctereutes procyonoides. The sequence continues at coordinate 8,550,424 of NW_026575031.1, read as the reverse complement.
AAAGATAACCATGGCTGCCTTTAGTATTGCCTGGAAGAGGCATCAGAAAGGGTATGTTCAAGATGTGTGAGCTGGGGCCCTTTGAAAGAACGTACATTGTGCAAATGGCTGGAACATGGACATGTGATGGGTGGGCACTTGTGACAGGAGACTGGGTTTTGTCCTTAGGGCTGCATGGAATACTGAGGAGTGCAAGGCAAAGGATGACATGGTAGAGAATTCTGTAGAACAGAATGTATGTCTTGAGGCTCAGATCCCGAAGCCATTTTTATATTTAGAGCTTGAGCTCAATGCTTGTTTCGGAGCTTTGTTTGAATTTGGCAGCAACAGAAGTGTCTATCCCCAGGGACTGGGGCTGAGTACCGATGATTTGTCGGCAGATCCTGTTTTCTGTCAGTGTTAAGACCAGTTGGAGTGTGAGGTCCTGGACACCACTCACTTCTTGGGCCTCCAACAGGAAATCCTGGTTCCTTTTTGTTTTGGGGAAGTTTGCTGACAGACGCATTCATGGCTCCTTTTCCGCCACTGCCACAGGAAATTCCACACCACAAGTGTGGCTTCTGTCCCTGATGTGAGCCCGTCATCGCCATGACTCAGAATGGTATTCGCCAAGCCCTGGCAGTTATTTTTAGTTTTTGTCAATATTTAAATGCATACTTGATCATGAGGAATGACTGCTTCTACTCAGACTTTAAACCTACCTAGACTTTTAAATGAAAAACAATTTTTTTTGGTAGAGAGAATATCACTTATCTTACTGTCCTCTATGGAACACCTCATGACCATGTAACATTTCATAGACATTGGGATACAGAGATTAGTCAGAGAAAAATTTTGCTCCTTACTCTTGAGTAAGTAATAATAATAATAGCTAATACTTAACACAGCGCATTGTGAGTTGCTTTCCATATATTTTTAACTCATTTGCTTCTCACAGGAGCTCTATGAGGTAGGAACTATAACTACATTTCATAGGAAAGAAGACTGAGGCATAAGAGGTTAAGTAACTTGCTCACAGTCCTATAGAAGTATGGTAGATAATCTCAAAAGATGCCTCCTACTCACACCACCATGTACAGTGCCTCCCAATATTTATACCCTGGTGCAGTCTCTTCCCCTTGAATCTCAGGTGGCCTTCTGATTCACTATTTGATGAGTAGAATTCAGTAGGAGTGATGCTTCATGACTTGCCAAGTCTCAGTCAGAAGAAGTCCTGAAAGTACCAGCTGGATCTATGGGCAGCCAGCCAACTGACACCTAAAAAGTCCAACTACCTGGAGACCAACATACAGTGAGGGAAGCCCAGGCTGGTCACATGAAGAAGCCAGGAGGCACAGGCAATCTTTAGACTAACTGAGGTGTGAGTGAAGAAGCCATCAAGGACAATCAGCTCCACTGAGCTCTCAGATGGTTCCAGCCCCAACTACCATCTGATTGTCACCTCATGATATTCCCTAGTTGAGAACTACCCACCTGACCCCAGTCAATGCTCGGACCAGAGAAAATAGTAAGTAATTATTTAAGCCACTAAGTTTTAAAGTGACTGATAACCAAAGCAGCTAGTAAGTAGCTGAGTGGGATTCAAACTACACAGCCTGGTTCCAGAATATGTGCTGTTAACCACCAAGGGACAAGGACACAAACCAGGAAAATCTCTCTTTGTCTCTCTATCACTTTCTCTCACTGTCACTCTCTCTCTCTCTCTCTCACACACACACACACACACACACACACACACACACACGGCAGCACTGGGCAAGAGGTACCAGTTAGGCCAGGTTTCCATGTAATTGACGCTCTCTGCCTTCACCACCAAACTTCCTGGGTTTTTTACCTTCAGCAATTGTTGATGGTTGCCTTTGGGAAAGACCGTATACAGTGCCCTACATTCTCATTCAAAAGGTAGCAGAAAGGAGAAGTTTTCTTATATAGAATATCTGCCATGCACCAAACTCTGCTATGTTCCTCCTGGTCCATTTCTTGTGTCAGGTATTAGGTACTTCTTTACTTTTAACAGAATGAGATAGACTCTGTCACACTTTACTGGAGTATACACTGAGGCGGATGATGGATGAGCAGAAATACAAAACAAATGCAAGTTGAAACCAAGACTTGGAGAAAGTAATTGCTGAGTCCCACAGCAGGGGCAGTCCTACTTTAGATAGGGCATCAGAGGAGGTGTCTCTGAGGAGATAACATTTAAGTTAAGACCTAAAGAATAAAAGGACTAGCCTGGCAGGGCATTGGGGGAAGGACGTTGTAGACAAAGGCTAAGGGTAGTTAAGAACTGGCAGGTCCAGGGAAGGCTAGAAGCTGGTGAGTAGCTGGGAAGTGGTGAGCAGTGAGGTCGGGAGAGTTTGCTGGGGGGAGCTGTTGGCCTTAGGGAAGGACATGGGCTTTATTCGGAGAGGAATAGAAAGCCACTGAAGGATTCTTTTCTAACTTTTTCTTGATTATCCAGAATTATTGCTGTTGAGCATCCAGGGGTTCTTGTACTGAACAGTAACAGAACGAGCCCTGGGTCTGCCACTCCGCTTCTGTGGGTTTGTTTGGTTGGTTTTCTCTTCCCCGGTTGTTGCTGTCATGTCTTCTTCTGGGGGACCTGTTCTCAGGTCACCCTCTCTCCGCCCTCCTTCTGCCCTGGAGTTGATGAGTCTCTGAATGAGGCCATGAAGCCCTACTGCTGTGATTCTCCAGCAGGCAGACCCCCAGCAGGGAACTTGTTAAAACAGGCTACTTCCTGGCCTCAGCACAAATAACATGGGAGGTGTGAGGTAGAGCCCAGAAAGCAGCCGGTCCAGGGTGCTGCAGCGCACTGGTCCCCACTTGGAGGAATCTGGGGTGGTGCTGAGTCTGCTTTGGAGCCTGCCCTTTCCTGTGCACCCTGCCATCCCCAAAGCCAAGTGAAAGAAGAGATGATTACAAATTGGGAAACCAACCAAAATGGTGTGCCCCATATCTCTGTTCTGCCAGCGTGAATGCTGCCCTCTTGGAGGCCAGGACAGAAGATGTAAGGGGGTGGGGGGGGTCTTTGAATGGGGCAGGAGCAGCCTGGCTGGGCTCTGTGACTAACCAACATCCTCCCAGGCGAGGGCTTTGAAAGGAAGGAGAGGTAACGGTAGTTACCATAGTGGTCCCTGGGTGACCCAGTAACTGCGGTTGTGTTAGCTCGAGAGTGTCTGATAGGGAGTACTGGCCTGACGGTGCTGTCCTCTGCCTGGGCCTTCAGCCCATGTCAGAACACCCCCAACATTTTATTTTTTTAAGATTTTATTTATTTATTCTTGAGAGACACACTCAGAGAGCGGGCAGAGACATAGGCAGAGGGAGAAGCAGGCTCCATGCAGGGAGCCCAATGTGGGACTCGATCCCAGGACTCCAAGATCACGCCCTGAGCCGAAGGCAGACACTCAACTGTTAGTCACCCAATAGTCCCAAAAGAAGGGATTTTTAAAATATTTCTCATTTACATTTCAGATGTTTAATAAGTTCACTGCTATAATGAGGACATTCTTGTTATATAACCTCCATCTCCGTCACTGTGCACTGGACCCCCAGACTGGAGAGTGGGAGGGATAGATTGAAAATGCAGGATTCTAGGTGGAGATGGAGCAGGATAGTGCCGAGCAACACTGACCTGCAGCATTTTTCTATTTCTCGAGTGCTTCTGCTTACCAACTGGGTGACCTGGGCCACCCACCTTACTCCGCGTCTGTGAGCCTCAGTCTCCTCCTCTATAAATGGGGAGAAAAGTGCTTTCCTCAGAGAGTTAGATCTTGTGAGGATCTGAGTGATTGGTGTAAATGCCTAAGTGCTCCACAGACGTCAGTAATGAAGCATGCATAGAGTGAGAGGATCCAAAGTGTCGCCAGAAGTCAGGTCTCATGTACCCCAGCGCTGCATGGCTAGGCATCTCGAGCCAGTAGATGTAGATACGTGCTGAAAATAGCAGCACTTTCAGGGCATCTTTGCTTTCCATGGAAGCAGAGAGGGAGGTGGTGAGATGCAGACAAGCTCACTGTGAGTCCTGGAGGAGGCTGACATGAGTTCAAATCCCAGCACTCCCCTCCCACCTACTGTGGGAGCCTCAGTTCACAGTTTTATAAAGGTACAGGATAAATTCTCCCTCCCAGGGTTGTTTGAAGATGAAGTGACGTAACAGGTATTAACCATTTGGCAGGGAGTCATGGTGGTTTAACTTCGTTCACTTCGTGGAATTGGATGGTCCCAGAATAGGTGGCTCAGGATTGCAGGGTCAGCTCGGCTAAGGTCTCCAGCATTCCCCAGGGAGAGCAGATGGTGGCAAGTCCTGGGACCTAGACCAACAAGAACCTGGCTCTTCCAGGAACCCAAAAAAAGGAGAGGGGAGGATAAAGAAAATATGTGGGCTTGACAATAGACCTGTGCCAGGAATGATGTGAGAATGCAGCCCAGGAAGGAAGCTGGAGGAACCTGCTAAAGACAATGACCCAGAGGAGGTGTTCTCTTGTGGCTGAGGCCCCAGCTCTTGTCACTCTTCCACTTCTTGTTGCCATTATCTTCTTTCTGGTATCTGGGGATATTTCTCACATGTGCCGTGACGCAGTTTCCTTTAGAAACCTCCACGTCGCCTGGTTTCTTTTAGTCTCATTCTCAAAATCACCTCCTGTTTGAATCCAAATCACAGAGTAAAGCACAACCCAGACCATTATTTAGCATTTCATCTTTCCAAAGTCTACTTCCGTCCTACCACCATTTTGCACAAGTGTGTGTACATACTTGAGATGAAAAATTGAAGTTACAGAAAGATGGTGAAGAGTATCCCAGCTGCACACCCAGTTCCTCCCCCAGAGGAAACCCTGTCGGCAGTGTCTCCCAGAGCAGGAGGGTCCCACACACTGCCTTGCACCCAGAGTTTTCCACTTAGCAGTAAATCTTGGAGTGAGTCTGTGTCAGGACCTTAGAGCATTCCATCATACAGGTCCACCCAAATTAACAGCCAGTATCCTTTTGATGATTTGCTGTTCCAGACTGTGCTACAGAAGGTAGTTTTGTACACAGTGCAAACACGTACAGTTTGCACACTAGGGTGCAAATGGAACTCTAAGATACAAAACAAATGAAGAGAGAAACAAAAAATCAAACAGACTGAGGGTCTGTTTGCCAGAGGGGAGGTGGGTGGAGAATGGGGGAAACTGACAAAGGGAAGTGAGAGGTACAAACTCCCAGTTATAAAATGAATAATTCACAGAAGTAAAAAGTACAGCATAGAGAATATAGTCAATAATATTGTAATAACATTGTATGATAAGTGCACTTAGTGTGGTGAGCATTGAGTAATGGACAGAATTGTCAAATCACTGTGTTGTACACCTGAAACTAATATAATATCGCATGTCAGTTAAAAAAAAAAAAGATGCAGGCCTAGTAGTGAAATTACTGAGTCAAAAGGAACTGTGGTCTTTTTACTGAGTTAACTGATGCCAAAATGCCTTTTCTAGAAGATGTTCCTACTTACATTCTCACCAACAATAGAGTAGTGCCTGTTTGCACACATCCTCCCCAACCAGGAGCATTACTGATTTTTTCCCCTTTATCTTCACCTTATCTTTGATAGGTGAATGGCATCTCATTCAAATTCAAATTTTCATTTTTATTATTAGTGTGATTGAGCACCTTTGCATATTTACCAATATTTCAAAGTATTTCCTCTCTGGAGTTATTTGACCATTTTGAAATGCTGTTGGTAACTATGTGAACTTTAATTAAATAAGTGAGTCATTTTTTAAATAAGGAACCCAGTGTGGATTCACATGGTCCCCATTGACTTGATCTACCTCTCCATCTGTGATATAGACCCAGAAGTAACTATCTCTGGGTAATAGTTTGGCTTTAAGAGCAGATTAGCTGATAACTTAGTGGCTGGCACTGGTCTTCATGACTGGCTGTTGTCCAAATGCTCACAGAACACTCACGCAATGCTGGGATTGTTTAAAAGGAGCACTAGGGCAGGGCAGGCCAGAAGTTGCTTGCAAGCTGTTTGTTGATTCCAAAGTTGTCATCTTGTTTTAACATTTCTCTTTAGAAAAGTGTAGCTTGAAGAAATATTGTCTTTTTGCCCTTCTGAACCACAGAATGACAGAATGTATTGTCAAGGTAGAAGCCTTGATTGTAAACATTTAGCCTCATCACACTTGGGTGGAGACTGTGTCTCATTGGCCTTTTGCCTCAAGAAAATCCAATACAAGTACAAACTGACTGTCTGATTTATAGATGTATTGTGAGAGACTTTCTTGCCTGAGATACACAACACCCACTCGAAAACAAGAAATGGGCTATCTCCATAGGCATGACACTTGATTTCTGGATTTGCTTACTTCTATTATTATAAGTTTGGGTCTGATGATCTCTTGAGCATTCTGAGACTTTTCCTTGGGTAATTTCTTTCAGCATAGACTTGCAGTTGGGTGACAAATTAAACTTCAGGGCAACTAGAGACCCTTGTAGAAATATGCAAGGACCTTCAAATCAGCTCTATGCGCCATAGTTCAGGAGTCCAATGGAACAAATAGAGTAAAATTAGACTTGTTACTTGATCATTTTTCCCCCTTAGATTTAGTCTTTGGGTATTCCTATAACCACCTGATTTATTCGTTTATTTATTTATTCATTTTTTAAGATTTATTTATTTATTCATGAGAGACACAGAGAGGGAGGCAGAGACATAGGCAGAGGGAGAAGCAGTCTTCCTGTGGGGAGCCCAATGCAGAACTTGATCCCAGGATCCCGGGATCACAACCTCAGCCGAAGGCAGATGCTCAACCACTAAGCTACTTGGGCATCCCTGGTTTTATGTTCTTATGCTGGTATTGTAGCCATCTGATATCTACTATAGTTAATTTAAAATCTGTTAAAAAAATTCTTACTGATCATCTAACCCATCTGATTTATTTGGAAACTGAGGCCCAGCAAAGCGAAATGGCTGAACCAGGCTCCAGAACCTGTGGGAATTTCTTGGTAAATTCCCACCAATCTCTCTCTCCGGCAAGGAACACACAGGGGTGCTTTAGCTAGGGTCAGTGCTCTTTAAATGGACCTGCTTCTTTTTTTTAACATTTTTTTAATTTTTATTTATTTATGATAGTCACACACAGAGAGAGAGAGGCAGAGACATAGGCAGAGGGAGAAGCAGGCTCCATGCACCGGGAACCCGATGTGGGATTCGATCCCGGGTCTCCAGGACCGCGCCCTGGGCCAAAGGCAGGCGCCAAACCGCTGCGCCACCCAGGGTTCCCTGGACCTGCTTCTTAACCTAATTTTTAGTCTGAGTTGGAAAATGAGATATGAAACCCAATTTCCCCTTTGACATAGTCATGTGACCAGAGGCCATGGTGTTCATCAGGCTGAATATTCAAATGGAGCCTTTCTCTGTTCCCCACCTATGTGCTGTACGGTGTGATCCAGTGATGTAAGGGGCCTTTGGGGTCACATGGCCCCCATCTGCCCCAACGTTATCTTTGCAGCATCCCCAGAGGGAAGAGAGACAGGCTGTGGGTTTAGCTTGTTTATTTTAGGAGGAAACAGGCAACAATAAATTCGTTCACAGAGTTTGGACTAAATTCCAAAGGAAGAAGGAGTTGGGAGAGGAAACAGAAGATAAACAACACCAAGCCCATCCAAGGACAGATTCAGTCCTTGGTTTTATTTCAACTATGGTATGTTCAGTGGCTGAACCCCCTTCAGGCCAGGCACAGTGAGACAGGGAACTCTGTAATCATGGGAATTTTCTTGTAGGCAATTACACTCTAAGAGGTGGCCACTAGCAACTGAACACTTCGAGGCAGACACACACTGAACCTCCATAGTGTGTGCCTACATGGAGGCCACTTTTCTTCTCTGGCAGTCTTATTCCATCTCCAGGACAGGGTTTAGTATCAGTGCCTCCCCATACCCACCAGGAGCCTGGACCCATGCCCCCCCCCAACTGCTACCCCCACCCACCCTACCTATGCCTCTGATCAGCTTGGGGCGACACGAAGTAGAGAGGGCAGCAGGAGCAAAGTGTCTGTGACTCATCTCCATACCAGCTTGTACCTGTTGCTCTGGCAAGTGTAGCTGATCAAGGGCTGACTCTTCCCCCAGAGGTTATGTGTAGTTGCAAAGACACTACTTCACCCTCATGGTTTCTTGAGATGGTGATAGGCTAGAAAATGCTAGAAATCTAGACCCTAGCTAAACACCATTATAGAAGCAAAGGAAAGCCTTGCTCAGTAATATTGTTAGCCCAGTCACATGTGGACCAATAATTTTTACAATATGCTTATTATTTTTTATTACAAAAATATGTTTATTGTAGAACACTTATAAAACTACTTTACTTTTAAAAAGTTCAAAAAGAAGAAAACAAAAATCACCTCTAATGCTACCACCCTGGTGTACATGTGGTGCCGTGCAGTGGATAAAAGCACGGGCTCTGGGATGATTGAATCCTGGCTCTCCTAGGAAATAGCTGTGTGACCTTGGGTAAGTTATTTAACCTCTCTGAGTCTCTATAGCCTCACCCGTAAAATTGGTATGATAATAATACCTGTTTCTTTTTTTTTTTTTAAGATTTTATTTATTTATTCATGAGAGACACAGAGAGAGGCAGAGACACAAGCAGAGGGAGAAGCAGGCTCCATGTAGGAAGCCCAATGTGGGACTCCATCCCAGGACTCCGGGATCACGCCCTGAACCAAAGGCAGATGCTCAACTGCTGAGCCACCCAGGCATCCCACAGTACCTGCTTCCTGGGGTTATTGTGACGATTACACGAGATTATGTTGATTAAAAGTGCAGGAATGTTGAGAGAACTTAGTAAATATTTGCTGCCATCATTTATTTTGAGCAATCATTCCACACCCAACCCCAGTCATATTTTCAGAAACAACCTTTTCCAGCTGCAAAGTAAACTCCACCTGGAAACAATACAAGGACTCCTTGCACATGTTTAACTGAAGTGGCTGTTATTGTTAACTGAAGTGACTATTTTTGAAAATGTATATTTAATACCTGAGTAATCCCAGATATTTGATGTTTATTTTGAGATTATTTGTACTTCCTATTATTAGTAACAGCTCTTTTTTTTTTTAGAAACTCACAGCACTATTGAAGCCTTGCCCTCTAACTTGCAAAAAATCAGTTATACTTCTTGTTCAAGTCAATTCACTTAATTAATCAAATTTATTTTATTGTTTTAGATTTTACTTATGTATGTACATATGCAATACATATGTATATGTATTATAGTAAAAACACTTAAAATGCAGTCTATCCTCTTAAATTTTTAAAAAAGATTTTATTTGTTTATTCATGAGAGACACAGAGAGAGAGGTAGAGACATAGGCAGAGGGAAAAGGAGGCTCCCTATGGGGAGCCCGCCGTGGGACTCGATCCCGGGTCTCTAGGATCACGCCCTGGGCTGAAGGCAGCGCTAAACCGCTAAGCCACCCGGGCTGCCCTAAACCACATTTCTGTTACTCATTTGTCTGCCAAAGGACATTAAGGTTGTTTCCATATCTCTGCTATTGTGAATGGTGATGCAGTAAACATGGGAATGCTAATACTTCTTTGAGATTCTAATTTAAATTCTTTTGAATTTAATTCTTCTGAATCCCCAGAAGTGGGATTGCTGGGATCATATGCTAGTTCTATTTTTGGTTTTTTGAGGAGTAACCCAAATTTATTGAACATCCTCAATTGTAGGTACCGAGTACTGGGTATACAGTGGTAAACAGAATGAGAGATGGAATCTCTACCCTCACAGAGTTTCTGTCTTATAATCACCAAAAAATATAGCATTGGAAAGTGTACGTGTTACCAAAGAAAAATTGTTGGTGGTCTAAGAATAATCCATCACAGGGAACCTGATTTAGATAGTACAAATTTCTGTGATGGGCTTTTGGAGGCCAAGTATGATTAAGATTTGCCCCCTGCTCTCAGGCTGCTTATAGTTTATTGACTGAGCTGTGGCTCCTGAGAGTTCTCCCTCTCAGGAGTAAATAGGGAGGGAAGGTCTATTCTGCTCAGGTGGGGGAAGGCCTCTTGGAGGGAGGTGACCCCGAGGGATGCGTAGTTGGAGATGAAGAGAGAGCAGGGCATTCTGGGCTGGGCAGAGGTGCAGAGGCACAAGACTACAGGATGCTTTTGAAGAGGGGCAAAGAGCCCCAGCATGGTTTATGGGGTGGAGTAGGGTTTAATAAGAGACCTTGAGAAAAAGCTGAAGAGGTAAGGTGGGAGCTAGTCACAGAATTTATAAACAATTATTCTAAAAGTAATCAGGGCACTCAGAATTCTGGAGGTTATCTCCAACTCCTGAGAAGAGGTGGGGACCATTTGAGGGCTAGATTGGAGAGGAAGGAGCCTGGAGACAAGAAGTGCAGTTAAGAGGTACTGTTCACATACTCTTAATGCCTGTCTGGACAGTCTGCATTGGACAGCCAACTAGGTCCTCGAGGGACACAAAGATGGACATGATGCCCGGAGAAAGGCTGATGATACCCCAACAAACAGCACAGTCAGAGCTGTGGTAGGGGAATGAGTGCCCTGGTATGGACAGGAGCTGCAAGCTCTAGAAAGGCCAGGCCAGTGCCCCACCAAAGATGGGAGGTCTGAGCAGAGTCCTGGTCCATGTCCAACTGGGCAAGTGGCTTCCCCCACCCCAAAGATGGGGCCAGAGGCATGGACAGGGAGAACCTGGCCTCTGTTCTGGCCGTCCTCCATTATCTTGCATCCTTTTATTGACACATGTCTTGTTTAAAACTCATGTAATTAGCAACTTGGCTCTGGGAAGAAATTTAAGCATTTTTTTCTGTTCTATTAAAAACAGACTGCCAAATTTGTTTTCTCAAGGCCCCCACCCTATATTTACCCGAGCCAGGGGGCAACTGTTCTAATCTCAGATGTCATTTCCTGGTGGGTCCCTTTGGATGGAGACCACAGCTTCCATGGAGGCTGTGATGAAAGCTCCTGATTGGGTAGAAGGCGCCCCTTCCTTCCTGCCCCCTCCCTTTGTTCCCAGAACGTGGAGCCAGGATGCCAAGCTGGGATCTTCCACAGGACAAATTCTCTTTCTCAGCTGCCAATGCTATATAACTTGGGCGGGGAGGGTCCTTTTGTGAAGATAGAAACTACATTTTTAACCAGTTGGGCTGATGACAGTTTTATTCTAGAATAATTAAAGTTCCATTAGAAGGTCTTATAGAGGGCAGCCCCAGTGGCTCAGCAGTTTAGCACCGCCTTCAGTCCAGGGCGTGATCCTGGAGACACAGGATCAAGTCCCGCGTCAGGCTCCCTGCATGGAGCCTGCTTCTCCCTCTGCCTGTGTCTCTGCCTCTCTCTCTGTGTGTCTCTCCTGAATAAATAAATAAATAATCTTTTTTTTTTTTTTTAAAAAAAAGGTCTTATAGAATTGAAATGTCTATAATAGAATGAATAAATTTTAAAAATACAGGGCACCTGGGTGGCTCAGTTGGTTAATTGCCTTCAGCTCCGGCCATGATCCAGGGTCGTGGGATCGAGTTCCACATCGGGTTCCCTGCTTAGCAGGGAGTCTGTGTCTCTCTCTGCCTTTTTTTCTGCTCATGTTCTCTCTATCAAATAGATAAATAAAATCTTTTTTAAAAAAAATTTAAAAATACATTGAACACCATGGGGCAAGTCTGTCACGATACTGGTTCCTATGCCTTCCATAAATACTCATTAATACATACATGCACGCACTACCCCCACATGCGTGTACACACACACACACACACACACACACACACACACACACATAGGTTTGTAAGTGCCCTAGGCTCTGGTACATTCTGCCTAGCTGGAATGGATTCTCATAAACTCAGAGCATCCTCATCCCTGACCCATCACTATGAGAGACTCTCTTATCACCTTAGCCAGAAGGTATGAATCTTACGAAATTACACCACTGTCAAAGTTCCAGTGGATGAGCCAAATTTTACATTAACCTCTTTGATGAAGACTGATTTTGGAAAAAAAAAAAAAAAAGACTGATTTTGACTAAAGCCTAGGGCTCCTGCTTCAGCTCCCTTCAACTCTGTTCCCAGCCAGATGAGCCATATAGTACTGTTGATGAGCAGATTTCAACTTCTTGGTCCACCCAGCAGTTTGTGGAGATGCATAGCTTGAAGCAAGTTAAGCAGCCTTGAGTCCATTCTCTTTCCTTCTTTCTTAATTTTTTTTATTTTTAATGCTAATCTTATTGAAGTATAATAACATAATGCACTCATTTTAATTGTACGGTTTGGTGAGTTTTGACCAGTGCACCTTAGTGTAACCATCGCCATCAAGAAGTAGAAACTTTCCATCTCCCTGAGAAGTTCTTCCTCTGTCCATGCCACTTTGCAGTCAGGCCCAGCCCCACCTTCAGCCAGAAGCAACCACTGACCTGCTCCGGTCACTGTAGCTTGGTTTTGCCTGTTCTAGAATTTTGTATAAATGGAATCCTACAGTGCATACTATTTAGCCTCAGGCTTCTCTCATCACTCAGTGTGGCATTTCTGAGATGGCCCCATGTGGCTGCGCATGTCAGTAGCTCATTCCTTTTCTTGCTGAGCACTATTCCACTGGTACAGTTTATCCATTCACCTGTTGCGGGACATTTGGATTGTTTCCAGTTTGGGGTTAGTATGGATCAAGCCAGCAGCCTTTGTTTTATAGATGTCCCTCAGCAACCATTCCAAGCACATCCTAGGCATTTGGTAATCATTAATGAATCCCTTTTTAACTTTTGTATTTGAAATGTATTGTTGAATTTCAAAATGTTTAGTGTACTTCTAAGTTTCAGAGACAGGTGTTCCAGAAGGTTGTTTAACGCCAGTTCTGGGAATTGTGAACACAGTTTTCCACAGAAAACACTCAGGCCTTCAGGAAGTATTTATGGAGGCCCGCTCTTGGTGAGCACTGCCTTGGTGCTGTAGGGGTAAAAAGGGCCCCTCCCCTGGGGCTTCAAGGCCCCCTGGGGGAACCGCTGTGACCTCAGATGGTACAGTTTTGTGGGGAGCTATAAAACCTGTGCGGGGGCCGGGACCTGGGAGTGGCTTTTCAGAGGCAGAGTTGGGTCGAGTCAGAGTTGTGGTATTTCCACTCAGAAGGGGGCACCAGGTGGAAGAGGCTATCTGTAAGAATTACAAAGCATGTTTGGACCAAAAACAGGCAATTCCAAGTGTAAAGACACTTGTATAGGCCAAAGAGAATAGCAGCGGAGGGCCCATTCTGTGTCAGGGCCCCTTGTTTTCACTTCGCTTCAAGTAGTTCTGTCACAGACCTCCTTAGCATAGTGAGGCTGAACTCTATTTGCTAATGGGGACCTGACCACCCTCTGTACCAGAATCTTTGGGAAAATCCATTACTCTCCTACTGGGTACAGTGGATGCCCTGATTATCCCGGCCAGTATGACTGCACAGCACTTGCATAAGCCAGGGTGTATATGCAATTAGAATCATAGCTTTAGGGGCACCTGGGTGGCTCAGTGGCTGAGCATCTGCCTTTGGCTCAGGTTGTGATCCCGGGGTCCTGGGATCAAGTCCTGTGTCAGGCTCCCTGCATGGAGCCTATGCCTATGTCTCTGCCTCTCTATGTCTCTCATGAACAAATAAATAAAATATTTTTTTAAAAAAAGAATCATAGCTTTATTTTAGGAGCAACCCTGGGCCTTTAAGACCGGCTGGCAGAACTCCATCTGCTTCACAAGGAGAAAAGAAAGGCCTCTGGACCTTCAAGGGCCCACTAGCTCTATTTATAAAATATGGACTGTTCTCCGCTAAGTTGTATCTTCTATTAGCTATCTTCTGAGCACTGATTCTTTCAATTGGCTCAAGCATCATATCACTGTCACCTTTACCCTTATTCACTGTGTTTTCTCCATGGCTGCAGACTATACTTTGCCCCAGCCATGCATCCTTCAACATTTATTGTGCTCCCACCATGCAGCAGTTGCAATGGCTTTTTTGGGTTTTTTTTTGGGGGGGGGGCGGGGTTAATGATTGTATTTATTTGAGAGAGAGTGCAAGAGAGAAAGATTGAGCGGGGGAAGGGGAGAAGGAGAAGCAGACTCTCTGCTCAGGGAGCCCGATGTGGGGCTCGATCCCAGGACCCCAAGATCATGACCTGAGCTGAGAGCAAACACTTAACTGAGCCACCCAGGTGCCCCTGCAAAAGTTTTTTGAATAACCAGTAGATAACATTTCAGAGACTTTCTAGATGTCAAGATGACTCAAACGTTTCTCATATGTTAACTCCACAGCCCCATGTGATATGTGGATGCTATCATTAGCCCCATTTTACGGATGAGGATATGAGGCAGAGAGAGGTTAAGTAACTTGCCCCAGCTCACAAAACTAATAAATGATGGAGCCAGGATTAGACCCAAGGCAGGCAGCCTGAGTCCAAATATACTTTTTTTTTTTCCTGAGGCATAATCGACAAATAAAAATTCTGTATATTGGGACGCCTGGGTGGCTCAGTGGTTGAGCGTCTGCCTTTAGCTGAGATCCTAATACCAGGCCCCTGGGATCAAGTCCCACGTCGGGCTCCCTGAGCCTGCTTCTCTCTCTGCCTATGTCTCTGCCTCTCTCTCTGTGTCTCTCATGAATAAATAAATAAAATCTTTTTTAAAATTCTGTATTTTGGAGGTGTTATGACATGATTTAATGTACATATACAGTGAAATGATTCCTACAACTAAGCTAATTAACACACCCACACCTTACCCAGTTACCATCTTGTTTCTAATTGTGTATAATTTGTATTAACTTTACACAGTATAGAAATATGTATTTGCAAAACCAGTGATGTTGAATGAAACTATAATAATACCTACCCCAGACTTGTTGTGAAGATTAAATGAATTAATGTGTGTACACTGATAAGAACAAGGCCTTGGTAAGCATATTATTAGCATTAGCCATTATTATTGTTATATTTAATTTTCCAATTTTGATCGCCCTTATACTTACTGTTAAAACAGAATTACACTTGGCCCTCTTTACAAGTTGATCATAAAGTTTCCTATCATTAGTAATGTGCTAACTTACATCACCTTAAATAACTGATAATGTACTCACGAGCTCAGGAAACAAAACCACTAGATTATTTTTGAGTTTATGAGTAATGATGTGATAGTAGAATACCATGTGTATAAGTGTATAGAGTTCTCTTAGAAATTCTAGAATGAGGAAATTCATATATGCTACCATCAATACACTTCACTGCAATTGTCTCCTTTGTTCTTTCTCCATTCTTTGTTGGAGGCTTGATCTTTCCTAAAGGAAGATAAGAATGTGTTAGGCAGGTAAGCCTCAAAAATCTTATCCTACGTGGACAACAGTAAAAGGAAAAATCTGACCACTGCTTTCCACTAGCTTCCTGTGAGGAAACTGCTTCTGACTCAGGGTTTGTTGGTTTTGTTTTTGTTTTGTTTTTTTAATTGGAAGCACTTTTTCAAGAATAGATCTCTTTGAATACCTGAAACTATTACAATGTCCTGTGTCAATTATATTTCAATTTTTTAAAGCCTTGAAAAAAGAATATCTATGTCCATCTCTAATGCAAGAATGAGGAAGACATGGTCCCTGCATTTAAAGAAGTTATGATCCAATGAGAGAGACCCATTTATCCGTCAGATTATAATATACTCTGTAAAGTATAAGCAAAGGGCTGGGGGTGGGGAGTGGTCAGAAGAAGGAGCTTTTAAGTCCATGTATAGCAGGGGTTGGGGGGACAAATAATAATAAAAGTTTATATTTATTGGAAGTTTACTAAGTTTCAACACTATATTGAGCATGTTAAGAGAATTTTCTCATGTAATCGCTCAATGGCTCAATTTTACAGATGAGAAAATTGGGGCTTAAGAAAGTTAAGTGACACGGAACTGAATCAGGGTCTGCTCAGGTATTTTGAAGAATGATGAGAATTAGGCCAAATTTCTGGGTCCTAAGCCCGAGGGGAAGGGCTTGCCAGGACTTGCTAGGCTGAGATCCAGCATGAGCAAAGATGGGGAAACTTTAATAAATTTAAAATTCCATCTTCAAATAAGCAGATTTAAATTCCACGTTTCCTCAGTTCTATGATGTGCCATCTAAGCATCTATTGGTAACTTTTTAGAATAAAAGGAAGCTATTTTAGATGCGTTTAGACCGGTAATAAAATAGATCTATCTGTGCCATCCTATGAGTTAGTATTCAGTCTAGAGTAGTGGTCCTTAAACTACCAGGCATTCCCGACTATCTGGGAGGTTTAAAAAAAAAAATGCAGATGACCAAGCCCAGCCTCGGAGATTCCGATTCTGTGCTTCTAGGGAGAGGTCTGCAAATCTAAACTTTGGCGTGCACCTTCTTTTTCTGAGTCTAACACGAGACCATACTTTGAGATTGAGTGATCTGAATCTCAGGATCAGTAGGTCCTTCTGAGTCAGTTTTCCTTCAACAGATAGACTAAATAACATCATTAAATTAAATAATTTCTTTAAAATCAGATGGAACTTTTCAGTAGATAGGTACTTTTCGGTAGATAGGTACTTGGTGCCTGTCATATAGCATGAAGATATAAGAATTGAGCAGACCTATTCAGCCTTAAAAAGAAAGGAAATTCTGACAAATTCTACAACATGGATGGACCTTGAGAGCATTGTGGTAAATGAAAGAAGCCAGTCACAAAAAGATAAATACCCTACAATTCCAGATGTATGAGGTACCTTAGAGTAGGCAAATTCATAAAGACAAAATAGAATTGTGGTGGCCAGGGTTGGAGGGGGCAGGGAGAAATGAGAAGTTAATGTTTAATGGGTACTTAGTTTCAGTTTGGAAGATGGAGAGTTCTGGAATGTATGGTGGTGATTGCACAACAACGTGAATGGGCTTAATGCCAATAAATTGTACCCTTGAAAAATGGTGAAAATGGGGAGCGTCTGGGGGGGTCCAGTCAGTTAAGTGCCTACCTTTTTTTTTTTTTTTAATTTTTAGGATAGTCAGAGAGAGAGAGAGAGAGAGAGAGAGAGAGGCAGAGACACAGGCAGAGGGAGAAGCAGGCTCCATGCACCGGGAGCCCGACGTGGGACTCGATCCCGGGTCTCCAGGATAGCGCCCTGGGCCAAAGGCAGGCGGCAAACTGCTGCACCACCCAGGGATCCCCAGTGCCTACCTTCTGATTTTGCCTCAGGTCTTGATCTCAGAGCTGTGAGACATGAGCCCATGTCAGGCTCTGTGCTCAGTGGACAATCTGCTCCAGATTCCTCCCTTTGTCCCTCTCCCCCTCTAAAATAAATAAACCCTTTTAAAAAATGGTTAAAATGGTAAAATACTAATAACAACAACTGTGTATGAAAAAAAAAAAGACCAGATCAATCTATCCCAGCTGTGGTAATTCTTTGCTTTCTCTTGAGACACTTGGTGATTTCATCTCCTTTGTTTATACTCTATAAGGTATAACAAATCATCATTTTACACCTGCTGAGTGACAAACAGATGGAACACAAATTCCATCTACCTGTACTTCTTAAACCTTAAGTTTTCCTGGTTACTTTAAAACAAGAAAATATGGGATCAAATTTAAGTGAAAGTGTAAATATGGGTACTGTCAAGGTCAACCATTCAACCTGGATGGTCCTTGGAGAAAGAGATTCGTTTCACCGTGACTGAATTGACACGTGTGGGTAGTGACAGCGATGGGGGTGCCAAATTTCTTTTGGCACTATTTATAAAAGTATTGTGGGGAAAACTATTTACCAATCATGATTCCTGGTAGCAAATCAAGGAAGCTGATTCTGATGTAAGCAGAAAAGGAAATTTTCGGAAAATCAAGTTATTCACAGAATTAATGGATAGGTTGGAAAGCTAGTCTCAAACACTAGGTTAGGAAGCCATCACCACTGTACTCTCAGTTTAGCACTTCTGCCATGAAGAAATTCTCATTTTCCCTGTGTCTTTCCTTCATTCCCTCAAGATTCAACACCCCACTCTGGTGGAAGGAGATGATCCTCTGGTTCTAGATCACCTGTCCATACCCAACCTGACAATGAGTCAGGTAAGGGACTGCCTGTTACACCTTCAGCTTCTATGGCCCACATGGAACCCCTCACCCAATAGGAAAGGTGTTCAGCAAAATTCAACTGCTTTCCCCTCCAGTGTCCACACACACGTCCTTTTGGTGGTCAGTTCTAAAACATCTTCCTGGCTCCCAGGGCACAACACCATCATTCATCTGCTGAGATCTGCTACCCAGTGTCTGGGGCTATCTGACTGACCCAGGTCAGGCTGGAAACAGAACCACCTTGGGAGGCAGTTTGTTCTGGCCCTGCAAGGACAAAGCTGAGAGTGAAATCTTGAGGCTGAATCTTTACGTACTACTGTACGACCCCATTCAACAGGTCTTTAGTTTTCCTCTGTTCTCACCTGACTGCTGATCACAATGAAAATAAACTCTGGCTCACATTCCCACAACTATCTTTGCCCTCCTTGTCCCTAAGGAATCAGGGAGTGCCATCATGAGACAGAAGAGAGAAGTGAAAAGTATGAACAGGAAATACACAAACGTAATGATATAAACACCACGTTCAGGGCAGTGCTTTCCTCTGGGGAATGTGCTTGGTCCCCAAGCACACGGGGGTGGAGGGTAGCATTTTGGAATGTTTTGTTTCCTTATTAAAACTGTCTAAATCCCTTTGTTCTTCGTCTACTCCCCTTACACCTGTTCTTCAAATTTATGGGAAGTTTAGTTCATCAACTACCTTTATTTTTGAAAATAGATCATCCTAGATGTTTTCCCATCTACCTTAGATCCTTCAGAGTTCATATCCAAAATTAGCGTTAATATTTGTGCTGTAGTCTATAATCTGTTGGCTTTTGAGTATTGCTTTGTTTTTTAACATTTTATGTGAGCGTTGTCATGCTGTACATATCTTTTTTTTTTTTGTACATATCCTTTTGAAACTGATTTTTTACTCCCCAGTCTTTTGGAGATTTGCTGGTGTCGACAAGTGAAAATCTAATTCATCCTCACTGATATATGAGATTTTGTTATATAAAGAAAGAACACTTAAATTCCTTAAAGTATCTGAGGCAAATAAGGCCAAGAATCAAAATTTATTAAAGTTATGTGATGGGGGGGCAGCCCGGGTGGCTCAGCGGTTTAGTGCTGCCTTCAGCCCAGGGCCTGATCCTGGAGACCCGGGATCGAGTCCTGCATTGGGTTCCCTGCATGGAGCCTGCTTCTCCCTCTGCCTGTGTCTCTGCCTCTCTCTCCCTCTCTGTGTGTGTCTCTCATGAATAAATAAATAAAATCTTTTAAAAAAAAAAAGTTATGTGGTAGGTATATCAGCATTCATCATATTATTTTCTAGACCTTTATGTCTGTTTGGAAGTTCTCAAAATCTATAAAAAGAGATGATAGAACTAAAGTAGGGGGTCAGGAAAGGTGCCATCTCAGCTCTAATTGGGCTGTACCTACCCTGAGCCCATAGCTCATCAGACTGAGATTAAAAATAAGCCTTGTGGGACTGGTACTCTGTTGTCTGCTTTTCATGGGCCTCTTCCTCCCCAATGGGGGTGCCCAAAACAGGCCTTGACCACGGTCTGCAAAGAATGTTTATGGAGCTGCATGATTTGGAGCATATTGGCGCACAGCCAGAGCAAGCTCAATAATTTGTTGTGGGCCTAGCAAATTTTACAAAAGAAACTGGCAAGAGACCATCTCACACAATGGCTGTGAGACGTGGTTTTTAAAAAATATTTACAACTTACTTAAGATATAAATAGCTCAAATGATAAATATTGGTCACAGTTTTGTGACCAACCTTTGGCCTCCTTAACACTCTTAAATACGTAGGATAAGGGAAGATAATTCATCTTGTGTTGTGCGTACTGGGCACCCCATGGGACCTTGAGCGGCCCCTGGGTTTTCTTCCCTCTGCACCTCTGCTACTTTCAGAATAGCAAGCCTTTTATTTTTTATTGGTGTTCAATTTGCCAACATACAGAATAACACCCAGTGCTCATCCCGTCAAGTGCCTCCCTCAGTGCCCATCACCCATTCACCCCCACCCCCTGCCCTCCTCCCCTTCCACCACCCCTAGTTCGTTTCCCAGAGTTAGGAGTCTTTATGTTCTGTCTCCCTTGCAGAAGGGAGAGCTTTTGACCAGAGGTCTTTGGTTTTACAGAGCTGTTGATCCAATTTGCTGTCAATCCCAAGAGCCATACCAGGTGAAGTAAGGGGCTTTATGAGGACTGCATGAAATCACAGGTCTGGGAGTGAGCGATGCCCAGTCAGAGCGATGCCCTTCTCGGGCCCTGTTTCTTTCTCGGGAAGGGCTCCTGGGACCCTCCATGTTAACTCCTAAATGCGTCCAGCCCCGGAGGGGCTCCTTTGAAGTGATATTCAGGCTGTGAAGCCTCGGCTGCCTCCCTGGAGGTGGCACTCTGTCCTTGGCCGCTGCCAGGGACCCAGCGAGTCCCCAGCCCCAAGCAGCCAGCCACACTAACGTGCCCTTCTCTCCACCTAGGCTACGACTTCTGCCAGGTGCTGCAGTGGTTCGCGGAGCGCGTCGACAGGATCATCCTGCTCTTCGATGCTCACAAACTGGACATCTCAGATGAGTTCTCGGAGGCCATCAAGGCCTTCCGGGGCCAGGATGACAAGATCCGTGTGGTGCTGAACAAGGCTGACCAAGTGGACACACAACAGCTGATGCGCGTCTACGGGGCCCTCATGTGGTCCCTAGGCAAAGTCATCAACACACCCGAGGTGCTTCGCGTCTACATCGGCTCTTTTTGGGCACAGCCCCTACAGAACACTGACAACCGCCGCCTCTTCGAGGCAGAAGCCCAGGACCTCTTCAGAGACATCCAGAGCCTTCCCCAGAAAGCGGCCGTGCGCAAACTCAACGACCTCATCAAGCGAGCGAGGCTAGCCAAGGTGAGCCAAGGAAACACCCCGGGCAGCAGGGGACCCTTCCCTCTGTCTCCTCTCTAAGGGAAGGTGGGCATGGGGGAGGCTCCATTCACATGCCCTAGGGAATGGAATGTGGAAAAGCATAAGAAAAGAGCCTTAAGATCAGAATGCCTATTTTTAGATTCTGGCTCCTACTCTGTGATCTTAGGCAGATCCTGTTTCCAGTTTCCAAACCTGTTTTATAATCTATGAAATGGAACCAATAAGAGCACATCAGAGGATGCTTGTGGAGATCCGGTGTGACCTTACCTGGAGGGCACACAGGGAGGGATCAATGCACCCACCACCTGGAGCTGCTGTTTTCTTAGGACAATGGGAATGTAGCCAGCTGAACCAGAGTGGGGTGCTCAGATGCCACCACCAGTCATCCCATGCCTAAGGCACAGAACCCGATGTGTGATATCACTGCCTGGAGCCAGAGTCACCCTGGGAGGAGGTTGGTTCAGCCTGATGCACTGAGTGTGCTGCCCTGAGGGCCATACCACATCCCCATTCAGGGTGGTGGCCTGCAAGCATGCACACTGTGGCTCTGGGCTCCTCCACCTTGTAACTGAGCCGTTTGGCAGGCAGCCCCAAGGCTGTGTATTACCCGACAGGGTAAGTGGTCATCTGCTAACCATCCTCAAGTACTATAGTGGACTCTGTCACATCTCTGAAGAGAGAAAAGTGCATGACTCCTCTAAGAAAAAATAAGAGGGAAAAGGTTCTCTAAAAGCTGTGTGCACATTTCATAAAATCCTATTCCTCAAATGCTAGAAGTGCCTCCAGAGTTTCTCAAGTGTCCGTGATCATGTAAATGTAACCTAACCAATGTATAAATTCCCAGGCCCTGCCCCAGAGCTTCTGATTCAAGTGTGTGTGTGTGTGTGTGTGTGTGTGTGTGTGTGTGTGTGTGTGTGTAAAGCTCCCCAGGTGATTCTGATAATCAGCCACATTTGGAAGCCAGAGGTCAACCACTCCCTAATTTTAGAAGGACAAGCAAGGTCTTGTCCAAGGTCACCTAATCCAGGAGTAACAAAACTAGGACCAAAAGATGGCCCTCCTGCTCTCAACCTAGCCCTGTCATGTCAGCTAAAACCAGTCCACAGGCCTGCCTTGCCAAATCCACTAGTATCCTGGTTGGGAAGGGAAGGCAGCTTACTTCCCCTTCGTCTTCTGGTGGCAAAGAAACCATGCCCCCTCCCTTACCTTCTAAGTGCACAGAAAGTGACTTCTGGTCTGGCCTTGGGGGTCCAGCAGGCCAGCCTTCTGGAATCTACCACCTCTTGGCCTCATTCAGGCAGCATTTGCTCAGCACCCCTGGGTCAGGGCCGGGGAGCCTAGCTGGTGGAGGAGGAGGTCCCAAACGCCCTATTACAGAATGCTGAGTCATGTGCAGAGTCGGGTGTGGACACCATGCTCTGAGGAGGGGACCTGGCCGGGGGAGGCAGGGAGTAAAGGCACCCTTTACTGAGGGTGACTGCTGGGCAGGCTGTCAGCCTTCTCACAGTCCATCATCACTGCCCAGCAACCTCCGTCTTCATGCCCACATGTTCACCCAGCAGCTGCCCTCCTGTATCCTAAGAGATGCCTCACTGCTGCTGCGGCCCCATAGTTAGGACCTCCATCCGCTCTTTCCCCCTCTGCTCAACCTTCTGTCCCAGTGTATGCTCACACATACTCCCATCTTGCTCAGCTGATCTGTAGTCCCAGTGCCCTGTGAGGCACCGTTCTTTATCCTGTCTCCTGGTCCAGGCTGGTTCCTTTCTGGAGCTACAGCCACCTTTATTGCATTTCCACAAGGCAGTTGTGCTAACCAGTTTGTAAATCCACTTATTTGCAGCTTTCCTGATTTCTTTCATGTGCCAGTCCCAGGCCTAATGCTCAGTGGCAGGAAGTCTGGTTTTACCCCTTTAGTAGTCCCTTGGCATGTAGTGTTTCTCTTCTTCAGCTGATTCATCTGAACTTACACTTGAGGGCACACAGTACCCAAGAGTATTTCATAACCAAGGCTGGTAAATCACGTACTAGCATTTGGAGATCTCAGGATTGTTTTGGAACTATTAATAAATGCCCATGGACATTTCTATGTTACCAGCCCCTGCTGAAGGCCCAGTGACCCAAGACGCAGCTATATTCGGTCAGATAAATAAATAAAGAGCCAAGAGTTCCCTGGGAGCACCAAGTGCCTTGGGACTCCTCTGCCCTCCTTGAGCATAATTATGCCCTCTGAACGCGTGGCCCAGCCTGGCCACAGAATGCTGCTCTGTCCTGACACTGGGAATAATGAAAGCCCTTGTATCAACGCAGGGGGTGGGGGGCCAGAGCAGCCAACTTGCTGAGCTTACTTCTAGGAAAAAAAGCTTGTCTTTTTTTTTTTTTTCTTCCTAAGAATAGTATCTGGCTTGTTCCTTTTCATAAAGGAAAACATTTAAGAATGGATGTTTCCAGCTTGAGCAAGTCAGTGCCAGTGTGCTCCCGGGGCAGTACCATCCCGCGGAGGGGACAGGAAACGGGCTCAGGCAGAGAAAGAGCAAAACTCAGCACAGCAGCCTTAGCTACCAACCAATGGCATCTGCTTTACACCATCTGCAGTCTGATGGCCCTTTATGAACTTGTTGCTTAAATGGGCAAGAAGTCACCCGAGTTCTTCTCTTTGCGGTGTTTATATTTCATGAAAATGCTCTTTGATTTTGGTGTATTTGTCTTCTCCTTTTGCTTTTGCAAGCCAATCCTTACTGAGGGTCTGCAGTGTTCCAGAAACTCTAAGATTTGCATTACATGTGCTATTTCATCTGAGCCGGTCCAGAACTGCACAAAGTTGGGCATTATCTTTGTTTCTTGTGTAAGGGAATGGAAGCTCAGAAAGGTGAAGGTAGAGTACCTGGGTGGCTCAGTCGGTTAAGCATCTGCCATCAGTTCAGGTCATGATCCCAGGGTTCTGGGTTGGAGCCCTGCATCGGGCTCCCTGCTCAGAGGAGAGTCAGCTTCTCCCTCTCCCTCTGTGCTCTCTCTCTCAAATAAATACAATCTTTTAAAAAAGAAGAAGAAGAAAGAGAGAAAGGTAAAATATCTTGCCCAAGGCCTCACAGTGTGTGAGTGGCCAAATATAAACCCAGACCTTAGTTGGTTTGACTCCTGAGTCTGGAAAGCATTCACCTGAAATGCAGAGTGGACAACATCTATAGCTTCCCACAATGTCCTTGCTTTTTGCGTTTATCTGTCACTCTGTGTAGTCTATAAAATGGTTTATCCACCGGAACCTGCAAAGTTTAGAGGTTTATCAAGCTGACATTTTGAAAACATGCAAAGGATAAATTTTCAGATGCCACCTAGGAGGTGTCAGATCTGAGTTGGGGAGTGGAATGTGTCTATTTATAGAATACCTTCCTTAGACAAAATTCACGTCCCATCCAGAAGTAAAGCAAGCATGTCCTGTCATTAATGTCCTGCTGGGTTCTGCAGTGATCAAACTCAAGGTACCATAAAAATGACACTTTACTAGAAAAATGGCACCAAGGATCTCTTGAACTTTAATGATTTCCTTGCTTTTTCCTATATATATATTTTTTTCAACAACTGTATTTCAAGGAACAAGAAAACTTCAGAGTGGGTTTTTTGGTTAACCTCAAAGATTGCATCTCAGTGATATCAGTAGTCATCCTTTTTTGAAGACTTTACAATCTGAGATGCTAATCATGGTTCATTTCATAATTCTTTAAGCTATTTTGGGAAAGCCCAAAAAAGTGTTTAGAAAATATGATTTAGTTTCACTCAGCTATCATTAGAATAGCCAAATTGAAGATATTAGGCTCTTACAGACCAACCCCAAATAATAGTACTTTAATGGAATAAATGAACAAAAAAAAAAGTGAGGACTCCACCCTTTATAAATGTTGCCCAAGAGTAGGAAAGGTTCCCACCCCTTTAGTAATCTTCACTCAACAGAAAAATGAGTTAACATTTGAGGAAGGAACAGCTAAAAATGAGAAAGAAAAGGAGAGGTCAGTGATTTTTCAGCATCCACCCTAGGTTTGTGGCATTTAGTTTCATCTTCAAAGAGTATTGGTCTCTAGTCACGTGTAAAGTGCAGAACTTAGTTTTCCGGTCTGTCTGCACTGCAGTTCCTTCTGTGGAGAAGTTAGATGTTTTACAGTTCACCACCAAATGGACCCAGGCTAAGGTGTGAAGATCCTTCTACAGTGGCTGATGACACTCCACTAATGCTTAGCCCACCAAGGGGCTTTTAAAAGGAGCTCAGTCAGCTGTGGATATGTGTATCAGTTTTGCACCCATGTGGGGAAGCCTGTCTCTTTGAGGGTTGAACTCACATGAATAGGTGGGCCCCCTTGAGTCTCCTTTAAGCTCTTCAGAATTACATGCAATGGTGGGTGCCAGCTTTGATTTCAACAGAAGAACAAGACCCTGCTTGAGAGGGAACCAGTGAGCTGCTTTTCTCTGCCTCTTAAAGTCCATGGTCTTTAAATCTGATGGGTCTACCTTTTAGGTCTCTAGTTCATTAACTGACTTTTTTTTATATATCATCATATAAACTCTCCTTTAAAATGTGCTGATCGCTTGATGTTTAAATGCTATATGCAAGTTTTTAGCTGGGCCTACAAAGATGCAGGTCTCCGACAGATTATGTTAGCTAGCAGATGAGGTTGCGTAGTTCTTCCAGCCTGAATCCCCCCCCCCCAAAACTACTCCCCAATATCCAGATTCCATGAGGATTTCCACTCCTACTGACCATGAGCACTGGAAGCTTCCAGCACTCACTACCTGGGCTTACCCTCCACGCCCAAGGTGAATACATCCATCATCACCCTGAGTACATGCCTCTCTTCATCTTGGATATACATGAACATTTGTCACTGGACACAGTTCATGAAATTGTCGCAGAGTATATATGTTAACTAGATATAAATTCATATTCATTTAAAGGAAAGGACATCTCTTTCTGCTCATTGAGTTATTAGCCCAGAGAGAAACTGACATTGTGATTCATTTGACCTCTCCCAAATGATCAGTATTGGGGCTTTCCCAGTTTTATGCAAAGGAAAGGGTGAATTGAACAAGATTAGAGCCCCCAGGGTTCAATGTCACATACTTGTGAATGAAGGGCTTGAGGCCCAGATTCATCATATTACTATTCAAATACATAGAGCTTACTAATTTTTTCAATAACTACTAATGACTCAGTAAGAGTTTATTCCTTATTCGGAAAGAACTAAACAACCACAAGACTTCTCTGGCATACTAACCCTCTGACTGTTGGTCTTTGGCTGTTAGGTAATGACAAGTAACATTCTTACTCTGCTTTTTTAGTACAACCAAATACACGCCCTCTTTTGATTCTCATACTAACAGCCCTGTGAGGTAAGAGCTAAAATTTCCATTTTGCGCGTGAGTAAGCCGAGGTGGGAGACTAGAGTCGCCTGGCATTGCTCAATAAATGCAGTGGTAGAGGGCTTGAACCTGGCCTTCCAGCATGGGGTCTCATCATGCCTCCTCCTTCTCCTCTTTCCCTTCCCCCTTGTCTCTCCTATCTCCCTTCTTTTTGATTAGTTTTCTCTCATTATAAAGAACAAAAATCTTAGGCTGTGTCCACCTCCCTCCCCAGGGACCATCGCCTGGTCTGGCCCTCGGTCTTGTGTTTATCTGGAAAGACTTCTCTGATACAGAAGGGCAAAAATGAGCCTCCGGGCTGTCCCCTCCGTTTACCAAGAGTCTTTAGAAAGTTATCTTATAACTTATGCCCACCTGCCAGAAGATTGCTGTCTTCACCCTCATCCTACATGGTGCTCATAATGTCGTGTGCCATAATGTATGTGTTTTTTGTGTATGGGAAAGGAGGCTATATATGACTTTCCTGAAGCATCCCTGGGACTGAGGGACAATCAAAACCAAAAACTCAAGTCACAGTTTTCCACAGGATAATGGTTCATTTTCAATTCCAGATTTCAGCAGCTTTAGTAAGATTTGTTAATGCATAGACACAGATAGCAGTGGACTCTAATGCCCTGTAAGGACAGGAATGAGGCAATTGAATGCTGATGCCAGCTCCACACCTCCTAACTGGCTGTATGACCTTGAGTTAAGTCACATAAATTTAGTGGGAGTTCAGTTAGATACAGATCCCAGATGTAATGTGCCGCAATGCTAAGGATTACGATTTACCTTATAATTTGATAAGTTTCCTAAAGGCAGGGTCCAAACATCGTATCTGACCCTGGGTTATTGTCAGGATGTCCATGGAAGGGCAGGAGGGGGTGGTCATGCAGAAGCAGCACAACAGGGATCCCTGGGTGGCGCAGCGGTTTGGCGCCTGTCTTTGGCTCAGGGCGCGATCCTGGAGACCCGGGATCGAATCCCATATCGGGCTCCCGGTGCATGGAGCCTGCTTCTCCCTCTGCCTGTGTCTCTGCCTCTCTCTCTCTCTCTGTGTGTGACTATCATAAATAAATTAATTAAAAAAAATTAAAAAAAAAATAAACCAGCTGAGCAGCTGCTTTAAAAAAAAAAAAAAAAGAAGCAGCACAACAGGAGACTCCCACAAAACAGGCCAGTAGAACTTTCTGAAAGTGGAGGTTGCTGCTGAGAGCAGCCTGCAGCATGAGCAGAGTACCTGAGGGTCATGACTCAGATAGTGCCAGGCAGGGTGGAAGGATGAAGGAATTGAGGCCCAGTTTCTGTCAGGGCACTAGATGCCTGGTATCCAAGGACAGCCCACCATCCAGCAGTCTTGGTCACCAGCCAAAGAACACCAGGAGGGCCAAGATGAGGAAGCAGATGCCAGGCCATGGGTGGAGAGCAGTGGCAGGTGCATATCACCTGCAGTCAGGCCAGGTAAAGCAGGCCCCTGGGCATCAGGCAGTGTTCAGAAACCGGTGCCAATCCTAGTGGGGAGTCAGGCTTCCCTGAGCAGAGGCCTGGCAACTCGAGGGATCCACATTAGTGAGGGAGCCTTGGGAGCCCTGCAGGGGTCTGGCAGCTGCCCCAAGCCTGTGCTCTGAGGGTGAGGCTCAGTAACAAAGCATGTAGATAGTTAGACTAAGCAGCTTGGGAGTTCGTTTCAGTTGGGGTGGCTCCAGCTCAGGGCAGACCTGCTCATGAATGGGAGAAGTATCCACAGGCCTAGTCTAGAAGTTCCGGGAAGACCTGGAAATGACACAAGGACAGCTAGTGAACATATGGTTCTCCCAATTGGGTACGGCAGTCCCCCTAAGTGCTTCCTTGTGATACAGTGCCCTCTTTCAGCGCCCCCAAACCAAGCCAGGCATTCACTGTCCAGGGCAAGGAAATTACTAGTCTTAGCCACTTAATCATCATATCCTCAGGAATGCAGTTAAAGTCTGACACTCAAACAATTCCCAAATTTGGGGTTTCTCTATATCAAAGAATCAGTTTTAATTTGAAAAATAGGTAAATAAGTTTACTAGTGACAGAGAGGCTTAGACACCTCTGTCCCCATCCGTACCTGTAGCAGTAGCCAGGCAGCACAGTGTGTGCTTATGTTGAATGACCTTTATGTAGACGGAAACGTTAGTGTTGTCTGGTCCGAGGCCGTCAGCATTTACATTATGCACTTATGCACTTATTTTAGTATTCAGATCTTAGCAGAATGTTTTGGGTTGTACCCAGTGTGTATCTGTACACAGAGGCTCTCAGCTGAGGTAGAGGATGTCTCTGCTTACCCCCTTTAATCAATTTCCATTTTTCCACAAGATTATAGGAGTCTGTTTTCTTCAATAAAAGATTTTCCATAACTGCACAGTCATTTTCTTTCTGTAATCACTGTTCTGCTTGTCATCCATTCCTATTTTATTTTCTTGACTTCTAAATGACTCTATAGAATTCTGACATACAAAGAGAACTTTTGTAACGAACGTTTCTTCATGTCCTAAAGTTGGAAATCAGCAGAAGAGTGGAAATGTTAAGGAAGGGGTTGACACAGCCAAACAGAACCCCCCCCCCCCAGCAGGGTTCACCAACCCTCAGGTGACGGTCCCAGTCCTGCTACTGCCAGCTGATCGGGGTTTCTGGAACTTCCCCTTCATGTACCAGGGGTCCCTCTCCTAGAGGGAGCTTCCGCCATCCAGCCTGGTCCCATGCAACCGATCTCATGCAGAAAGAGCTTCAGTGCCATCTCTAGAGATCCTGGAGTTCAAACTCTCCACAGGGAGATTACAGGAATTTTCATCTCTCTGTTCACTGGGCACAGATTTCCATGCAGATTAGCCACTTACGTCAGATCAGCCATTTCCATCAGCCTCCAGTTTCGTTTCCTGGTGCTCCCGGGCACCAGCCCTGCTGAAACTTTCTTTAGGTCTTCTGGTTCATCACCAGAGCTAGGTCTTTATGCCCAGGCCTCACCCACCCTGCTCACTCCCTGCGCAGACTCAAAACAGCAGCTCACAACTCAGCGCCACAGACCCCCCAGGTCTGTCTGCCCACCCCAGCCCACTTTGAAAGCAGGGAGCTCACGGAGCTCCCTGCACTATTCTGACCTCTGGTCTCCCAGACCTTTCATCAGCACTGCAGGAGGTTAGCGGAGGCTCAATCTAGTCCTGCAGCGGCTCCTGGCACCCACAGCAGGCTGCCTTCCCCACCTGAGATGTGCGCAGCCACCCACGGCACTGCCCCAAATACGGCCCCCCAGTGTGTTACCTCCCCTCCGCTGTCCCCGCTTTCCTCTCTCCTGCCTGGCCACAGCCCTCCCTAACATCCTCCCTATCTACAAGGCCCAACTCAGGTGTCCCCTCTCCCTGGCCCTTCTCTCTCACAGCCTTTATCTATCACTGTCCACACCCCAAGGTCTTTTTCTGGCTCCTCCTCCTCCTCCTGGTCCTTCTTGGGAGCGGTTTTCTCTGCTCACTTTCCCTTGGTGGTCTCAACCACTCCTGTGGCTCTGGCCACCACCTCAGCTCCAGCTCTCAAACCTGACCCGCCAGGCCAGCTCTCTCTCTGGTGCTCAGAGCTGGAGGAGGGCCTCTCCCCAGACACCCATAGACAGCACCATCCAGAGGTACTTCATATACCTCACATTCTACACACCCAGAGGCAGGCTTGTAATGTACTACCCAAACCCCCATCTCTGATCCTCACCCTTCTGTCTCAAGGACCATGACCCTGCATGGGTACCTGTTATGTGTTATGATACCTTTAAGATGCCATCCTGTTTATCTTTCTGGTGCAGTTCTAAATAGCATATCCTTTCTATAAACCCCTTCAGGTCCATGCCTACATTATCAGCTACCTGAAGAAGGAGATGCCAAGTGTATTCGGAAAGGAAAACAAGAAGAGAGAGCTTATCAGCAGATTGCCAGAAATCTACCTTCAGCTGCAACGAGAATACCAGATTTCTGCTGGGGACTTCCCAGAAGTCAAGGCAATGCAGGTACTGGAAGCCCATCGTAGCATCATGGGCAAGTGATGGAGAGGCAATGCCACCTTGTCTGGCTGGTTGCAGGGTATGCATGAGGGTTTCATGGTTTAAGGAGAGAGAACACAGGGCACTGTGGTGGCTCATTCAGTTAAGCGTCCAACATTTGATTTTAGCTCAGGTTATGATCTCAGGGTCATGAGATCAAGCCCCATGTCAGGCTCTGCACTGGGTGTGGAGCCTGCTTAAGTCTCTCTCTCTCTCTCTCTCTCTCTCTCTCTCTCTCTCTCTCCCTCCCTCCCTCCCTCTCTCTCTCTCTCTCCCTCCCTCTCTCTCTCCCTCCCTCCCTCCCTCCTCCCTCCCTCCCTTCCTCCCTCCCAAATACACCTTTAAAAAAAGGATAGAGAATGCAATGAATGCATCTTCCTGATGGTAATCCATGATAATAGGCTTCTATGAATAAAGCAGAGATTGCCTGCCTCCCAGAACATTTAACCAAAAAGGGACACATTTCAAGAAGTAAATTTATCCAATGGAATATTACTCAGCCATCAAAAGAAGGAAATCTTGCCATTTGTGATGATGTGGCTAGAACCAGAGGGTATTATGCTAAGCAAAATCAGTCAGTCAGAGAAAGAAATTTACTAGATGATTTCACTCATGTGGAATTTAAGAAACGAGAGATGAACACAGAGAAAGAGAAGGAAAAATAAAATAAGATGAAAATAGTGAGGGAAACAAACCATAAGAGATGCTTAATTCTAGGAAACAAACTGAGGGTTGCTGGAGGGGAGAGGGTGGGGGGGATGAGGTAACTGGGTGATGGGCATTAAGGAGGGCATGTGATGTGATGAGCACTGGGTGTTGTACACAACTGATGAATCACTGAATTTTACCCCTGAAATTAATAATACACTACGTGTTAACTAAATTGAATTTAAATAATGAATTTTTTAAAAAGAAGTAAATTTAGGTCATGTCAAAAAATCAGATGAGCGGCCCTCTTAGGCTGTGCTCAAAGTTGTTTTG
Organism: Nyctereutes procyonoides; assembly: GCF_905146905.1. Lineage (NCBI taxonomy): Eukaryota > Metazoa > Chordata > Mammalia > Carnivora > Canidae > Nyctereutes > Nyctereutes procyonoides. Next base: position 8,519,051 of record NW_026575031.1, on the reverse strand, counting down.
GCATTAAGTGACACCTGTTTTTTGGATTCCCAGAACCTTAAGGGAATTGGAGCTGACAGTGACCATGGAGGTCATTTCAGGTGGCCTCCTCGGGCCTGCACTGCCAAGCAGTATGGGAGTATATACTCAGGCAATATTGCGGTTGCAGCCTCAGAACCCTAATCAGAATCCATGGCTGGACTCCACTGGGCACAACAAGTTGTGCTCACTAAAGATTTTGCTTACGGGTTGCCATTGGTCAACTTTTGGCCTGATGTTAGAGTCTCCCGAAGTGTGTCTGAGCAGCCCCAGATAAGCCCAGATGGGTGCTGCATGTAGCCACCCCGGCCTGACCAGTATGTCTATGTCTACCGCCCCACAGTAGTGTTATTTAAGGACATCAGTGCTGACCATGTCTTCCCAAGTGAGGCTACGCCACCTGGCTCCTCACAGAGCCAGACTACCATCTTTTTGTCCAGAGCAAGGACCCATCTGCACTAGAGGCCACAGTCTTCCCTGGAAAGCAGACCACCCAGACTCAGATGCCGGTGGCTCATGAGGCAGGCCAGGCAAAGCAAAAGCACATCTCCCCCTTAGACTCTCTCTTGTCTTCCCACATTTGATGGAGATGTGGGTTTTGAGAAATAATGATTCTCCTAGGAGGAAAACAAGTCTGCAAGTACAGTGAGAACTTATGAGGGCCCACTTTGGGGCAGAGCAGGGAATCTGTGCCCCACTTCAGTGTGGCCACTACCTTGAGGGAACACAGGCCTGGGTGATTTTTGCAAGAAGCTGCAAGTCTAGATTTGCGTGTAAAGTCCTCTGGTTTTCAAATTGTAGCTCCAACTTTCAAAGAGCACTAATTAAGCTGGACAGAGCATCCTGCAATTTTGGCCACACCCTGGAGGCCTCCAGGGACCATCCTCTGCCTTGAGCCACAGAGGAGGAGGGGGCAAGAGGAAGAGAGGTCGAAGACATGCAAGTTGCCTGGCTGCCTCAGGAGGGCATCGTAGGAGGAGAGATGGAGCAGTGGAGGCGAGGAGCGACAGGCAGCAGGAGGGGAAGCTTCAGCCTTGGCAGCTTTTTAATGCAAACTTTCCGTAAAGGATACAGTAACATAGGAGTGAGTCATACTGTCGTGACAGCAGGATTCAGGCTGATAAGTGCATGTGGAATATATGATGTGGTCACACATGACTTAGCTGGCTTCAAAATAAATCCAGAACATCTCTTTTCTTCCAGGAATGAAATAGGTATTCTTGTACTCAGTGAACAAATTGTGGGGGCAGCGAGCCATTCGGATCCCACCATGGCTAATTGGAGGGCTACTGGGCCTCCAGAGTAGTCTTCCTCAGCAGGCCCAGCTTCACGCCCTTGGGCTGTGCCCTGCACCCCATGACCAAACTGAAGAACAGCGGTTTCCTTGCAGCCTTCAGATATTTTTTTTTATGGAAAATTAGTTTCTTGACTGAAACGAAAGCTCTGGATAAGTACACAGTGCACACGATGGGCTACTGGGGCTTCTGTGGTGGCTCATTAGGCTAACGAGCCACCACAGTGCCCCACCCACAAGAAGGTGCCCCATCCCCAGACCCGAGGCACCACTCAGCCCAGCAGAAAGCCACCGTAAGCCTCCTTTACAAGACCTGCAAACCTGTCCTCAGGTGAACTCCCATAACTCAGGTAGCACACTGTGACCAGAGGTGCTCATGGCCATGTTAGCTTTGGCCCAGCCGTGTCAGAGGAAACCCAGGCCTCTCAGAGCTGGAGCAGAGGGGCAGTCCCTGAGGAAGATGACAAGGAAGCCGCGTGCCCCACTTCTAGCATCTCAGGAGAGGCCTGAGTGCCCTAGCACTTGGAACAAGAAGTGCCACCTGCTAGGTACCCTCATTCACCTGTGTGCATTTACTCACCAAGAAATATGAATTGAGTCTGCCATGCCTGGCACTGTTTTAGGTCCCTGGAATAAATCAGCGAACAAACAGCAAACATCCCTGCCCCTACGGAGTGTACATTCTGGATTACAGTATCTGCCACAATGACTGTGGCTGGCAGTGAAGTTTTGGCAGCAGAGCCTGTTGTTAGGATGTATGCTCTTCATTACACTAGTGCTGTTGTGCTTCAGCATAACTCATTTATTTATTCAGTGGCTCTCTCCCTCATAAGGCTCCATGAGGCCAGCCACCCATGTCCTGTGCACTGCCGTACCCCCAGCACCTGGGATGTGGCCCAGTGAATTGTTAGATGAGCTCATTGGTAAATTAGTGTGTGTTTATATCCTAGCAGCTGTAGGGTTGTGAAATTCTCAGATCCTGACCTAGCCCTGATGCCCACACAGCTTTTAAGAGACCAGCAGTTTTCAGAGCAAGTCCCAGGAAGCTGGGTAGGCCCTGATCACACCACCCCAGTCCCTTCAGGAAATCCCCAAAGAACAAGGCAGTCCTGGATGCTTGCCATCACCTGATACTTCAAGCTAGTTTGCTGTCACCTAGGAAGTTTTGGGGGCTTGAGGCTGTGGGCCAGGGCCTCTGTCATCTTGGAATCTGTTGAGCATCTGACATCCCCCCCAACACAGGTGTTCAGCCTCACGTCAACTATGCTTGGGACAGCAGCCGGGACATAAGTTGGGAGGTAACTTTGTTCTGATCATCACATAGCTCAGAGAGCTCCCCGATGCCAGCTTAGGTCTCTGCTCTCCCTGTGTGCTCAGAGACCAAGCTGGTTGGGGTGACTCTGCTCTAGCAGTGAGCTGAATGTATTTTGAAGGCTTTTGCCCAGTGCTGGGAGAGGCCTGTGACCTACAGGTGAAGCAGCCTGTGTCTGCCCTGCATCCTCTCGGGAGGGCATCTGACTTACTACACTGATGTGTTCAGACCAGAGAAGGAGGACACCAGCAAGGTCCCCTTTATCACAGACTCAGTTTCCCTCTTCAGAGAATTTGCCCCCCTCTTCAGCTGATGAGTTGGCAGCATTTCAACAGCAAAGGGCAGCAGAGCCACCCCCACCTGCCCAGCCCAACTGTAAATTGAAAAACTGCTCCCGGTGAATGCTGGGAGTGGGCAAGAGATAGCCCAGAAAAGACTGGGCTTGGAACTGACCTTCATAGCTTGGGAGGGAGAAGTTCCAGGATCCCCCGCATGGTGGTTTTGATGGATAGAATTGTTGATGGGTAAATCTTTAAATTCCCCAATGTGTATTCATCCCAATACAAAGATTTCTTTTCGGAGCAAACTTGATGGAAGGCAGGGGCAGCAGTGGTTTAACTTGTACCCCGCATTCCCTGGTCAGGCCTCGGCATCAGAGTGTAGGGTTTACTTCCTCTGTGCCCTCCAGGCAAGGGTGGCTGCTGCTCTTACTTCCTGTCCACCCCTGCAAACATGTGGCCGTTTCCCCTGCCAGCTTCCCAGAGGTTTGCAGTCTGAATCCACGTACCCTGCAAGCGGATGGAAAGTTCGGGCGGACACCGCCCTCATTCGTCTGCATGGCCAGACACAGCAGCTTTGTGTGTGCTCAGAGCTCAGGCTCATTCACGAGGAAGCAGGGTAGGTGTCTGTGCACCCAGGGGAATCCAGACTTGTTTACCCCAGCAGCACTTGGATTTTTGTGTAGGCTGCCTGGTCTCCTCCTGGGCTTTCTTGTCCCAATCCCCTCGACTGACTGAAATAGTGGCAGGGGGAGCCCAATGTGTTGGCAGTGTTGTTTAGTCCTGGTATTGGAGTGGCCCGTGGTGACTTGGCACGCAGTGACTCTGCTCTGTCAGTGAGGATCGATGACACGCAAACCAGAATGGGTTTAGAAACCAGGCCCCCCCCACCCTGCAGCTTCCAGCTGAGCACAGGCTGCCCACCAGGTGTCAGCCCAGCCCAGCCCAGCCCAGCCCTGCCCTGCGTGGTTTGAGGGCGTCAGAGTTCGCTACTGAGAAGAGTGTTGGAGGTACCTCTCTAAAGATCCATCAAGCTGTTTAGCTTTTAGCTCTGTCCCTCCATCTGAAGCTCAGGGCCCCACTTCTAAGTGATAGCACAGAATGTCTGCCCTGCTGGGACCCTCTAGAGACCCACATTTGATGCTCTATTGGAGACACGTGCAACCACATGGGATAGGGTAGAGGAAGAATGGCCCAGCTGTACAGTTTAATCTTACACAGCTATTAAGAATAAGGTTGCATAAAAATTATCCTCAGGGAAAGATGTGATACATTTTTTTTTCTTAAAAACGCAGGTTGTCAAACAGTGTGGTCTTATTTCAGTTTAAGTGTGCTTGTGTGTGTGCATGTACGCACATATTTATAGAAATGGCTAGTAATGGGTGCCCAAAGAATATTAGCAGAAGTTATTGCTAGGTGATAGAATTATAAGTGATTTAAATTTTTTATGTTGTCTTTCAGTTTTTCCCCAAATTTTTACAATAAAGATGTGATATTATGATTACACAAAGTTTTGCCCTTTTTCCCCCCTGACTGTCCATGACATTACTTCTGCCAAGAACAGTCAGGTCTGTGGGGTATATGAAAACCTCCTTTACTTAAGGATCTCCCTACTTCATCTCCAGATAATTGCACATGTGGATGACCCCTTGCTGGCCTTCTAGAATTTTCCTAACAGAAATATTTCACATAAAGCCCATATAAGAAATGAGAGGTAGTAGCCTACTTTCAAGAAGGGTTTGACTTAGCTTACAGTGGAAAAATGATAACATGAAATAGAAGAAAGTCATTAGAAAAGGAAAAGTTACATAACTAAGAGGAAGAAGAAGGAGACCATTACATCAGACATCTAAGGTAAGAAAAGCTACTGCTCCTCAAATACCCTGCCTGGGGTGCTGGGGCTACACCCTCTCGTTGTCTAAGGGAAGAAACCACCTGTTCATTGCAGGAGACAAACTTGTTCTGAATTGTGAGAGTTACCTGGGGCCTTTTATGACCTTTGGAAAATGTCTTCAACAGCAGTTTTGCCATATAAATGCAGATAATTCCAAGTATGGAAGTTTTTATATGGGCTTTATGTGTAATATTTCTGTTAAGAAAATTCTAGAAGGCCAGCAAGAAGTTGTATTCCACGCATCTCGTTTCTTATTCCTAAAGCTGCTCCTGGATCTGGTGAATTCAGATGTGGGAACCTTACCAAAGAGAGAGCTCTGGAGCGGCCCAGGGATGGGATGGGATGTCTGCCTATGGAAGAACTCTGCCTCCAGCTCTTCCGCTTCCTGTCTGTTTCCTGAAGCGAGAGCACGTGACCAAGTCTGTGGTTTCTCCTTTTGCAGGAACAGCTGGAGAACTATGATTTCACCAAATTCCACTCGCTGAAGCCCAAGCTGATCGAGGCGGTAGACAACATGCTGAGCAGTAAGATCTCATCCCTGATGAACCTCATCAGCCAGGAGGAGATGAGCACGCCCACGCAGCTCGTGCAGGGTGGTGCCTTCGACGGCACCACCGAGGGCCCCTTCAACCAGGGCTATGGGGAGGGCGCCAAGGAGGGCGCCGACGAGGAGGAGTGGGTTGTGGCCAAAGACAAGCCCGTCTACGACGAGCTCTTCTACACCCTGTCGCCCGTCAATGGCAAGATATCAGGTGTCAATGCCAAGAAGGAGATGGTGACATCCAAGCTGCCCAACAGCGTCCTGGGTAAGATCTGGAAGCTGGCCGACTGTGACTGTGACGGCATGCTGGACGAGGAGGAGTTCGCGCTGGCCAAGCACCTCATCAAGATCAAGCTTGATGGCTATGAGCTGCCCAACAGCCTGCCCCCACACCTTGTGCCCCCGTCCCACAGGAGGTCCTTCCCGAAGGCCGACTGAAGGGTGGGCTACTCTTGGGGCAGGCAGTGGGCAGGAGGGATTGGGGGCCCTGGGCCTGAGGCCCGTGCTGCCGCTGACTCACTGACCCTGGCCATGGCCTCAGTTTCCCCACCTGTGGAATGAGGAGGGCAGACACTGGACACTAGCTGAGGTTCTTTCACCTCCAAAATTCCCTGAGTTTCTATTAATATTGGGAGGAAGGAGTGGATAAGGAGATTAAAGGGTTGAGAAAAAAGAGGAATTGACCAAAGAGTACTTGGAAGCCTGGTAGACGGAGGTGGGCTGTGTAGAACCCCACAACCAGAGGGGGTAAGCTGGGGGCTCTTCCGGAGCAGGCGAGCCTGTGCTGCACTGGACCACACATCATCACGCACCTGCCTTGGCTCCTGTCTGTCCCTTAGAGGGTACGAGGAGGGAGCAAAGTTAATCTTATTTATTTTGTTTCCTGCTGTAATGAGAGTGGAAAACAATAGAGCACAGAAGGTTTCTGTTCTCTCCAGACCGTCTACCAAAGAGAAGACTGTTTCCCCTAGGTTTGAAAGGAGGGCTCACTGTGCCTTTGTATGCACCCATTCCTCCTGCAGGCTCAAACAGAACAGATAGCCAGGCCAGCAGAGAGCATCTGTGACACCCAGCACCCCCCTGACTAACCCACCCAGAGCTCCCCCCACCCTGACCCCTCCCAGCAAAGTGGTATTTGGTTAGGAATTTGGAAGTCAGAATCTTTATTGGCCCCTGGCAAAATTTCTAGTATTCAAGTCATGCTGAAGTCTTGAAGGTCAGCTTTTCTCACTGGCCTACCCAATAATGTGTAGCTAAGTCTATTTATCATATTCAACCTACAGTAAAGGAGAGAGGTGGTTCTCCACAGTCGTCAGTGTGGTGACATGTCCCCAAGGCTCCTTGGTCAATGGCAGGATTTAAATTCAGCAAAGCCGTCCCTTGGTAGCTGCAGTGTGCTGAGCCTAGGGACACAAGGAGAAGGAGAGGCAAGCCCGCCCCAAGCTGTCAGGGAGAAAAGGTCACTTTCTAGCTTTAGACACTATTTTTATTTTTTTTAAAGGCATTTTTATTATGTCCAGCTTTTCTTTCTTATAGGAAAAGCCTTTATACAGAAACAGGATGGACTCTTTCATATGAAACCTTTTCTTCACAAGGCAGGATTTAGTGCAGGACAGAGATGCTTGAATAAAAGTCACTGATGAAAAAATAAAAAGAACATGGCAGGATTTTGGTAGATACCTGCCCATTGATTCCTGAGTGTTCTCTTTCTGAGTCTTGGTATAAACCTCTCCAGTTCACTGGCTCAAATGCCCGTCAGGTGGAGGTGGTTAATACTCATTGTCACTGCCCCTCCTCTGTGCGCTGCAGCTTAGGGATTCATTTCATTATTATTTATGCAATACAAAAGAGAAGTACAACATGACAATGGCCACATGGCACCAAAGTGAATCAAATCAGAACAGTGCACCCTGAGCCTTCCAAAAACCACTTTTTTTTTTCTCTCTGATATCACCTGTGAGTGACATCAGGGTCAGAAATGCAGACTTGAGAAAATTTATATTTGGGAGGAAGCTTTTGTCCAGATGCCAGCCCTCACGCTCTCTGGTTTACTTCCTAAATAATGTCATTTTAAGAGAAGTAAATTTGTAATACGGTTTTTAATCTTAATGAGCACTTTTAAATTAATTTCAAATTAGTTACAAACACAACAAAGAAAGGTTTATGTCAGTGCTGTCATATAAACAGATGGTTTGGTGAATGCATGAGGACTGCCCAAGTGTGTACCCACCAGGGGGTCCACTAAAGGGCAAAACAGAAGAAAAGAGAATTCATTGCTCCAAAGGTTTAGAGATGCCAGGGTGAGCTGATTTTCCATTCAGAATTATCCTGCTCCTTTAATTCTTCTCAATCATCATATATAAAGATATACACACACACACATACACCACATGAGTATGTATTCTTGACACTTGTCAATGTGTAAATATGCAGATATGGCCAAGCTTTGTCTATGCAGAGATCTATAGGAAAACTTTTATTAGAGGGCCAGCAGACTGAGGTTTCTGCCTTCTACATGGAAGGAAGCTTCTCAGGGCATTGTGATCACTACCCCCATGCAGTCAGGTAGGAGAACATCTGGCAGCTGCTAAGAAAGAAAAAAAAAGAGAGAAATCACATGCCCATTTTTCTTAACGTCTTTTCTTACGACATGAAGTCATTCATTTTGAAAAGTGGATTGGAAAGAAAAGCACTAGAAAACATTAGGGATCACTGCCGAGGATGAGGACCCTTATCTTCCCAGGGTCCACACAAAGCTCCTTGAGTCTGTGTCCACAACACTCATTATCCCACCTCCCTGTGCCACGGGGCTGGGGGACAGCAGAGCCCTCTAGAATTCTGTTCGTATTGCCCGACCACATGGTCCTCCCACGCTGCCCCAACTTTCAAAGCACCCCATCCCGCGCATGTTTACAGGTGGGCAGGAGGGTGGAGGTAGGTCAGCTCTAGGACTGTGAAACGAACTCTCCATGCTCTCCACAATTCCACAAAAGAAAATCTAAAAATCCTGAATCTATTTTCCATCCAGCATGTGATACATGCAACAAACCTCCGCAGCCTTGAGTTTAGGGGGAAAAACAATTTTGGCCTCCTCCCAAAGTCAGTTCCAAGCCATAAGCCTGCTCATGAGGCCCTGCTGACCCTACCTGGCAAGAAGTGTTGCTCCAAGCCCTATGGAAGCCATCCAGCTCCGTGGCGACATGCAGGCATCCAGCGCTCACTGCACCCAGGAATGGCCTGGGGGTCACCCTGCAATGGGGAGGGCCGTTCACTTGGCCGACTTTCGCCTGTCCAGGGCTGGACTGGGTCCTCCTCGAGATGTTTGTCCTGCAGCGAGAGCATCTTTAGATCTGGAGCCGTGCTTCCTCCCTCAGGATGGTGGGCCTTTGAGGAGTTGAATTCCGTATCACGGGACTGGGTGTCCAGGTGGGTCGGAGAGCACGTGAGGAGACGCCAATGCCTCCTGCCCTCCCCTCGACCCCTACCCCGATGACCAGCCCGCAGGGAAGCCTCCGAAGAGCCCTGGCCCCACTGCCCCCGACCACCCCTTCCCCGTTTTCTGCTGAGTCTCCCGAGTTGCCGCCTGTCCACCACACCACACTGCCGTCCCCCGCCCCGCATGGGGTTCACCGCCACTGGGACCTCTCCACTCTGCGCCATTGCACTTCTTCATTATGCCCAGACCGATACCCGGGGAAATTGCCCTGAAGATAAGGAAAGCGATTTATTTCCTCTGTGGAATGTAGCAGAGGAATAACATTCTTAGGACAGGTAACCGCTGAGTTTATTCAGGTAAACATGGGCCTAATTTGAGAGTGTATCAAGTTACATGTCAATTAGCCAATGCCGTTAATACACAATGCTTCTATTTTTTTGTAATCTTGTTTAGAAGTGTCAAAAAAAGACACAATCTATTGATCAATAAATTTCTGAAAATATTCACTACCTTTCCTCCGTTGGCTCTGGTTTTCCAGTGACCCAGTTGTCTCAAGGAGTAAAGCAGGGATCTGTCGGCTCCCTGCTGAAATGAGGCCGAGGGGTTAGTGGGGAGGGCGTGCCCCTTGTGCGGTGACCATCCCGCACGGTGACCCCCAAATCTTTGCAGATCCTCTAGGCTGGGAGACTCCCAAAGTGGGGCTTTTAGCTGGCAAGTAGCTGCATCTGCTGGGGGCAGAGGCCAGGTCTGGAAGCAGTCCCCAGCTGAGGATGACTGGAAACCAGGATAGAAGAGGGGGCCCTTCGGAGGCTGGGAAGGGCATCACTGAGCGTGCTCAAAGGAGATGGGTGCCTGCTGCCTGGTGCTCTTCAGCACGGAGGCAAGTCCCCGTGCCTGATAGTGAAGTGGCGCTAAGGTTGGAGCCCCCTACCTGGCTGGCATTGCCCCTGCCTCCTGTCACACACACACCCCCACCCCCACCACAGCAGACATCTGGGTTTTCCCCACTGTCCCCCATCTACCCTTGTGGTGATCCAGACCCAGAATTTCCTTTGCAGAATGCTCCCTACTTCCCCACCCTCCATCTGAGCCATGAGGTTAAGGGTGAGATGGACACTTCTCCTGACTGGCTTGAACCACTTAGAGTTATTTCATTCCCCAGGTCACAAAATTGGTTTAGGAATGGACATGTGGTTTAATTCAAGCCTGTGAGAGTCAAGCCCCTTGGACTTCTCTTCTAACTCTTGAGAGAGACGTCCTCTCTCTCTAAAGAAGTGAAACTATTGCTACCACATGAATGGCATTGAGAGGAGTGCCCAGAGCAACTGGGGGCTGAAGATTGAGGTTAGACTAACAGCAACCACCTCCTGGGGCATGAAGGTGAAGGAAGCATTGAGGACAGAGTCCAGGCCTGTGGTGGCATCATTTGAACTGCTGGATCAAACTTCCCCTAAAGTCCTCTTCCTGCCAGACATTTCAGTCCTCTGGATCAAAACATTCCTTTTATATTGTTTATGTTTGTTTGACTCAAGATTTTAGTTACTTGCCACATAAATAATCCAAAACTGTATTGACTAGCAAGGGATTTTCATTTCAGCAGGGGCTGCAATCAGCCGCAGCAAAAGAAGAACCAGTCCCTTTGCCACATGTGCAATGGCTTTAGCTACATCTGAGCTAAGGAGGAAGAAAAGCAGTTCCCCAGCCCCACTCAGCAACCTAATACAATAATCTCTGTTGAGGTTTGTGTGCAAAGCATCATGCAATTCATCATAAAAGATGCCCTGGGCCAAGGTTATTAATAGGAGGAGAAATAAGCTGGGAGCAAGGGGCGAGGAACCTGCTAGAAGGAGCAAGATTTTAACTGGGGCTGATAGGATAGGAAAATGTGGACGATGAGGAACAGAGAAGACATTCTAAGCTGAAAGAACAGCTGAAGCCCCAGTGTGGGCAGGTAACCTCTGGTCGGGGCAGCCCAGGTGGCTCAGCAGTTTAGCGCCGCCTTCAGCCCGAGGTCCTGATCTTGGAGACCCACGATTGGTCCCACGTCGGGATCCCTGCATGGAGCCTGCTTCTCCCTCTGCCTGTGTCTCTGCCTCTCTCTCTCTCTCTCTCTCTGTCTCTCATGAATAAATAAATTTAAAAAAAAAAAAAAAGGAAAGTTCTGGTCCTGTTCAGGCAATGAGGAGTCTTCATAGGCATGAGCAGAGTTGTGCTCTGAGAGGTTAACTGGTGGGCTGTGCATAGGCTGATGTGCGGGCAAGACGTTGAGTCGGGGAACCGTGATGGGGCCGTGCAGGAGCAGTGCAAGTAGACCAGGTGGGAGGGTAGACCATGGAGTTTTGGGGAGCAGGTAGCAGCCGCCACTGAGGACTGACTGGATCTGGGGTTATGAGCGAGGAAGAAGCTTGAGCTCACTCCAACTTTAGGAATCCAGCCAGGGGCAGGAGGGACCTAACAGGGAGAGGGCAAGGGGAGGATGCTCCTCTCAGATGCAGGGGAGCTACACTACCCCAAGGGCACCATGACCCTCATTCCCAGCCTCGGGCATGGAGTTCTGGAGTGCTTTGTCCTGCCCAGCTCTGGAGGGCAACCTGCGGCCTCCCCTCCTCTCACCAGCCTTGGCTGTCAAGGACACCTGCCTGAGGAGAGCTGCATCTCCTCTCAAGAGTCTCCGTGGCTGCCGGGTGAACCTGCAGTACCGAGTTTAGCCAGAACATTTTGTGAAGCCACCCGAGTTAGAACTGTCTCCGGCATGCAGTTCCAGATTGCTCAGGGAGGGAGAGCGAGTTGCCTGCAGGCTCCCTCCACAGCTCCTGCCCTGAGCCCCGAGACCCAGACAGCTCTCTGGAAGCACAGGTGCTGGGGGCCTGACCGCAAACCCCCCAAAAGCGAACACCACATCTCCAGCTTTGGAGGAGACTCTCATTTCCACCACCTTTGCAGCTCCAAGTTACCCCTTCCCAGGGAGACCCCCCTTCAGAAAGTGGTCCCCGGGCATAAGGGAGCACCCACTGTGGGTGCGCCTGGGCCAGGTCAGGGCCTGGAAGGCCGAGCGCAGGGCCCAAGGACTCCCCTCCGTCTATGCGGCATGCCCCTGGGCAGGATGAGAGGGCATGCTGCCTCCCACCCCCCAGCCCACCCCCACCCTCGGTGCTGCAGGGGTATAGAAGAGCAGTCCCAGACTGGGAAGGGGGTACAGAAGTTTCTGTCCAGAGGCTCTGCCATGTAGGTGCCTTTTACGTGGACTGCAGCACCCTCGTGGCACCCCCACCCAGAGCCAACCTGAGACGCATCCCACAGGCCTCTGTGTCTTGACAGCCAGGACCCCCATCTGATGCTGGGAGCATGGGAGGTGGGGGGAAGATGAGGAGGAGATCCTGGAGCCATAGGCTGGCACATTCCAGAGCCACCCCCTCCCAGTCTGGGCCAAGCCCTCTGGCAGGTGGGAGGACAATGTCCGGCTGTGTGCGGTCACCCCAGCCCCTCCAGCTCAAGAGGAGGGCCTTGGCCTCTCCTGTGGTTCTCTCCCTCCCAGCACAGCCCCTGCTATCTGCTGCTCCCTTCTGTCCACTAGGGTCTCTTTCCAGGTACAGACATCGCCAAGGTGAGCAGTTTCCTGTTTTCCTTCTGCCCATCCTTTCATCCCAAGGAGCAGGGGCCAGTCCTGGTGTGGGGTGGGGCAAAGGGCTCTGAGGGCACCAACGGGAGCACCAGAACCTTACCTGGCTAGGCCCCGAGCCACAAACCCCCCACCAAATATGAGGACCGCTCGCCCCTGCCCCAGCCTCCACACCCCTCAACATCTCCAGCTCAGGGAAGCATCCGGAGGCCCCTCGTCCCTAAAGGGCTGCAGGCCCGATGGCTGGTCAGCCGCACAGTCCCCAGCAGCTCCTTGGGGCTACAGGGCACCTGAAGCAAGAGGCCAGCCGCAGAGCTCCGGGGCAGCTCTCCCAGGCCCGTCCCACCATGGACTCTGCCTACGAGATGAGCCTCGTTCGCAAGCTGCAGGCGCAGCACACACAGATGCAGGAGAAGACTTTCACCAACTGGATCAACAACATCTTCTGGCATGGCCAGGTGAGTGTGCCGGCGGCTCCCCACAGCCCACCTCTACTGTCCCCCTCACTCCCCGGCCAGCAGACTCAGGGCCAGCTGTGAGGTCACCTGGCTGCAACTTCGTGCAGACCCCAGAGCCCAGCTGAAGCCACTTCTATTGACCCTCCGGCACAGCTGAGGCTGTGCTTCCCTGAGGAAGCTGCTCTGGGCTGTACCTCCTGGGTCCTGGGATCCACCAGACGTGTGGGGGGTCGGGGGGCGCTGACCCTGTGCCTTTACCCTACCTTGCCTAGGTGGGCATCAAGATCCAGAACCTGTACAGAGAGCTGGCCGATGGTACCCACCTACTTCGGCTGCTGGAGCTCATCTCGGGGGAGGCCCTGCCACCCCCCAGCCGGGGCCGCATGCGGGCACACTTCCTGGAGAACAGCAGCCGAGCTCTGGCTTTCCTTAGGGGCAAGGTGGGCACCGGGGAGACCGCTTCTGGACCGGGGCAGGCAGCCGGGATCGGCTGGAGTGCTAGGTCATCCTTCTGGGCTGGCCAGGGCAGAGCAGAGGATTGGGAGCCTGACTCCAGGAATAGCAGCTGGGGACAGAGGTCCAGAAAGTACAGCCTTTCCTTGAACAGCACTCCCAGGTTAGAGGGCACCAAAGTGGCTGCAGTGGGGGGGACAGCCTTCGTATGAAATGCGCAATTGCCTGCAATGAGAGATTTGCAGGATTCTAAGCTGTAAGATTCAGTGTACTCTTTTTTTTTAAGATTTTATTTGTTTATTTGACATAGAGGGAGAGAGAGTGCACGCATGAACAGGGGGAGGTGTAGATGGAGAAGCAGACTTCCCGCAGAGCAGGGAGCCCCAGTGGGGGCTTGATCCCAGGACCCTGGGACCATGACCTGAGCTGAAGGCAGGCAGTTGACTGAGCCTCAAGGCGCCCTGATTCCCTTTTAACTTTCTCCTTTCCTAAATAAGGAAATAATTTACCAGGCAAGACACATGGTCAGTGGGCCAGCAGAGTCTGGATGCAGGGTTGTGGGAGGCAGGCTGAGGGTAGGACACAGGAGAAGAGCCCTGGATACTGAGCCACACAGTGGAGGGAAAAGAGGCAGGTCTGCCTTGGAGAGGTGCTTCGGTTAGCAGGGAGGGGCTGGAGGAGGGAGCCACAGTCTCCTGAAAGAGATTGGCCAAAGAAATAGTCATTAAAAGAGGCAAAAACCCCAGGGACCTGTAAGGACCTAATAGCCAGTGTTGGAGCAGGTAGGCAGGGGTCATTTTACTGACAGCCAGTATTTGAGAAGCCCACAGGGCACCTGGCCTCAGGTCCTGAAGCCATGAGGTGGCTGTTCCTGGAGGCTGCAAAATCACTGAGCTGGGTGGAATTGGCTGGGCTGAACCTGTGTGTGCCTGTCACTTACATCCTGGGTTGGAAGTCACAGCCCCCGGGACCCTGGCATGCTTGAGAGGGGCTGGGAAGCTTAGAAGCCAAAGCTAGGGATGGTGGTACCGTGGTCCCTGAGCAGAGGGAGGAGTAGAAAGCTGACAGCCACAGAATGCCAGGCCCTTTTTGGTCCCAGGTACAAGAGCCTGTGAGCCAGCCACCTGTCCTCCAGGTACTTGGAAAGACCGGGAGCCCTGTGGCCCTTGTCAGAGGCTTTGCAGCTCCCCTCGAACTTTGATACACAGCATGTCACTGATACATAGTCAATGATAGTGACAGCCTTGTCTCCTCTCTACTATACATACTGTTGCCCCCACACAGGGTTAAGGAGTAGCAGAGTGTGGAATGCACTCATTTCTGGAGACCTTGTCATGTGCTGGATACTCCATGCCAGGCTCTGGGGACCACACTCAGCAAAGCAAGGCACCTGCAGTTTCAGGGAAGACAGTTGATTTGAACCCAGATCAGCGTGTGCTGCTAAATGTTTAACAACCAGCTCTGAGAGCAGAGGGAATAAAAGCCCTCGTTTGTAGCATTTGCTAATTTCTGCAGCATCAATACCTCCACCACGGCTGATTCCAAGCTACCAGTGAGATATCACTAAACACAAAGTGGGAAGATCAGCCTTCGCAAGCCAGTCTGAGCAGCCTCCAACACTCCACTGACCAGCTGCTCCAATTACAAGCTGGGGAGAATGCCAAAGGGCTCTGATGTGCCAGGAGAGGAAGGCTGAGCACGGAGTAGATCCTTCAGACCCCAGGCAGATAAAACAAAGGGTACCCAGGGACAGTACCCAGAGGTGTAGCCCCATCCACCAGGCAGGTGGTTGGCAGAAGCCAGCTTCCCTCCAGGTCTTATGGAGAGACTTCGCCCTTCTTTCTCCATTCAGTATGTACTTATCCACTACCCATTATATGCCAGACGCCTGACTAAGGAGACATCAGGGAACAAAACCGAGATCCCCACCCAAGCAGGGTGAGGGGGTCAGGCAGGTGTGTCTGAGCGGAACAGTCCTTGGGCTTGGATTTTAAATAAGGTGGCTAATGAAAATACTATTGAAAAAGTGATTATTTGAGTAAAGACATAGAAGAGAGGGATGTAGCCATGTGGCTACTGGGGGCAATATTTTCAGACAGCAGGGACAGCCAGTACAAAGACCCCAAGACCTACACTTAGAATCCCAAGGAACTCCTAGAATCCCACAGGCCTTGGAGCCCTGTGATCCAGGAGAGGAAGATGGAGCCCAGGGGTGAAAGGGCTCCTGTGAGGCTTTGATGTTTATTCCGTTCCTTTCTCCTCTCATTCACTCCTCCTCCCTGTCCATGTGGGCAAGATCTAGGGCAGCAGGTTTTCAACTTTAGGGCCAGGAAAACCGCTTGAGGACTTCATCCAAATGCAAAGTCCCAGGCCCTGGCCCAGGAGAGTCTGATTGGGTGGAGCTTGGGAATCTTCCTGTTTAACAGGAGATGGAACACTGATGAAGAGGGCTGAGAGTGAAGTGGGAGCCAAGGACCCAGGCACTCCCTGGACATTCCAAGATGCCCTGTGAGATGGAGGCAAACAGTTGCTGTTATCCATTGAGCTCATACATGGACTGTTATGACCCCTCATTTCCAACCCCCAGGGCAAAGCCACTGATTTTGACCCATGTTTATCTATAGCCCACATACAGGGAGCTCCCCACCCCAGCAGTCCAGCCCCTCCCACCAGGCTGGGGTTTTGCCCGGGAGGACCTGAGTCTGAAGCTGCAACCACTTAGAAAGGCTTCACCTGCTTGGCATTGTGCCCTGCCTTCTTCTCCGCTGGGTACCTTGGAGCAGGATGGATTCCAAGACCCTCCCATCTGGCAGCAGACCCCCTGGATTTTTGGTTACTCTGAGTCTTCTCTGGCACATGGGCTTCACAATTGAGTCCAGCCCACTGTGCCCACAGGTGCCGATACCCTTCATTGGGCCAGAAAACATCGTGGATGGAGACCAGACACTCATCCTGGGACTCATCTGGGTCATCATTCTGCGTTTCCAGATTTCCCACATCTCCCTGGACAGGGTATGTCCCAGCTCCCAATTGCCCAGCCCAGCCCTGGCCATGGATCTGGGACAAACCCAGGAAGACCCTAGAAATCCATCGTATGAGTGTGAGCCCCAAGACAGGGGCTTTGCCCAGATGTGTCCCCAAAGCCTAGCATCTATGCAGTGGATGAAGTGATGGATGAATCTCATTTTTTTATTTAATTATTTATTCATAAGAAACACACACAGAAAGAGAGGCAGAGATACAGGCAGAGGGAGAAGCAGGCTCCCCACAGGGAGCCTGATATAGGAATCAATCCCGGATTCTGGGATCACGACCTGAGCCGACCTGAGCCGTAGGCAGGCGCCCAACTGCTGAGCCACCCAGGTGTCCCTGATGGATGAATTTCTAACTGGCCTCAAGTCCTTCCATGCAGCTACACTTCCTTCCTTGGTCCCCTAAGCCAGTCCCAGTTGACACATCTGCTTTCTCTTGGGAGCAGTAGGTGTGTCATCCCCTGACCAGTCACCCTGCTCCTTGACTGGCTCAGGCTCTGCTCCCTGCAAAACAGATGCCCCCACTCCCATGCTCACACCCCAGACCCTCTTCTGGTTCGTGTCTGCCAGCCTCGCCCTGCTGCTGAGTGCATGTGCTCTGGGCCCCAACACTCCCCCTGCTCTGCTGCCCCCAGGCCGAAAGGACAAGGGAGGAGACGCAACCTGCCCTATTCTGACATTTTGGGTTTATAAGCAGGAATTGGTGGAAGGTGGAGCAAATAAGAGGAAGCACAGAGTTGGGAAGGAAGAAGAAGAGGAGACTTTGGGTTGGGAAGGTGAGGGAGGGAGTGGGTGGAAGGAGAGTACCACTGAGGGAAGGACAGGGACCAGGAATGGAGACTGGAGGAGGGGGAGTAGCAGGGAGGAAGGGGGTGGGGAAGGAGCACTGAGGGGGAGGAGAGAGAGCAGGGCAGGGTGGAGGCAGGTGGAACAAAGAGTAACGGAATAAAGGAAATTCTCAGTAAGAGAAACATGGAGGGTGGAGGGGGTTGCAACCAAATGAAAATGTCCTTGCCCTAGCCTGGCCTGAAGAGGCAGCACAGGCTCTGCCCTCAGCAGCTCTGTGAGCCATTAGGGTGGTAGACAGGTGGGCTCACCAACTGGAGGTGGACTGTCAGTCGGTCCTGGTCAGGGAAGTCCCTGCCCTATTGGTGGAGGGACACTGAGCAACCTAATTGCTCCTCTGTACCTCCTTGCATCATCCCTAGAAGGTAAACAGTAACAGGGCCACCTCCTAGGGCCGCAAGCATGCACGGGCCCTGTGCCTGGCTGGCAGACAGCCCACGGGGCCCAGGAGCCATTCTAACAAATCCCAGCCTCAACTCCCTGAAGCCCATTGATAGCACAATGCCCAGCCCATCAGAAGGGCTGGAGAAACAGGAGCTCCTGCTCCTGAGGTCATCAGCTGTGACTCAAAGCCAGCTGCTCAGACGTGGCAGCTTTCAGGCGCCCCACTTCTCTGGAAGGACCATCTCTCTCAGCCCCAGTCCCCAACCACTACAAATGAAATCCAGTAAAAGCAGGTACTCTGAAGAGAGAGCAAGCTGCACCTGCCTCCAGGTGGGGGAGAGGGATCACAACCCGGCCCAGCCCCCCTCTCCCACGGCCTGCCTGCGGGTTCTGCTGCCTTCACAGCTGTGCCTGCATGGTGACGTACTGTCCTGCCCTACCAGGAGGAGTTTGGGGCCAGCGCAGCCCTGCTATCTGCCAAGGAAGCTCTGCTGGTCTGGTGCCAGCGGAAGACAGCCGGCTATGCCAACGTCAACATCACCGACTTCTCCCGCAGCTGGAGTGACGGGCTCGCTTTCAGTGCCCTCATCCATGCACACAGGTGCGCACCAGGGAGCACGGCCCCAGCACCCTCTCAGCCCCGACCGGGTCTGGGGCCGGCCTCAGCCTCCCTCTCAGAGGCCCCCACCACTGACCAGGGAGAATAGGCTGGGGTCCTCAACCTGCCCATCTCCCACATCCCCCTGGCCCCTGCACCCTGGGCACAGAAGTGGAGAAGGCTGAGAGCCGAGGCCCTCCCCCTTCACTAGGAAATCCCATGGAATCAGCCGTGGACCCCTGCCTTTCTCCACTTTCTGTGTCCCTGACTCTATTCTCAGTCCTCTCCCTGCCAAGTACCTGCCCTTTTGGAGCTTTTCCCCCATAAGCCTGGTCCCTGAGGAGAAATTAACCCTCCCCTCTCCATCAGAGCCCCATTCCTTCATTAGGGGCTCAGACTACCGCCAGGGGAAACTAATGTGTGGGTAAGATGTGAATGGCCAATAGGGCCTGGTTTGCCTTTTTTTTTTTTTAAGATTTTATTTATTTATTCATGAGAGACACACAGAGGCAGAGACACAGGCAGAGGGAGAAGCAGGCTCCCTGCAGGGAGCCCGATGTGGGACTCAATCCCGGGATGCCCTGAGCCAAAGACAGATGCTCAACCACTGAGCCACCCAGGTGCCCCTGGTTTGCCTTTTTAACAAGTCCCTTAGACTGAAGCAGTAAATTACTCTGGCGAAGAGCTCTGCTTACCTTCTGTCCAGGCCAGAACTGCTTGACTACTGCTCCCTGCATCCCAAGCGCCCACTACACAACCTTGACCTGGCTTTCCACGTGGCTGAGCAGGAGCTGGGCATTGCTCAGCTGCTGGACCCCGAGGACGTGGCGGCCCTCCAGCCTGATGAGCGTTCCATCATGACCTATGTCTCCCTCTACTACCACCACTTCTCCCGCCTACACCAGGAGCAGACTGTCCAGAGGAGACTTGCTAAGGTTGGTGACCAAGGGAAGGTGGCACCACAGAGAGGTACGGTGAGCACGGGTTCTGGAGGCAGACACATCTGGCTTTGAAGCCTGCCTCTGCCACTTTCTAGCTGTGTGGCCTTGCCCGTGTCCCCTAACTTCACTGTGCTTCCTCTGTCATATGGAGCCGATAGTACCTGGGGTAATAGAAGGCTGCCATGAGTGTTGTGCCCAATGCCCAGCACAGGGCCTGGCACACAGGGAAAGCCAGGTGAGCATCATCCCCTCCTGTCCCCACCCCTCCCCCCTTAGGTTGTTAAGCTCCTAATGGGATTGAAAAGCTCGGACAGTCAGACTCTAACAACAGTGCACAAGCAGCTCTGCTGCTCAGTCCATGTTTTAGGGGGCTCCCTTACCCTCTGGGCACAGTGGCAGATGTGGAGGCCTGGGAAGGCTGTTCTCAGGGTTGGTGTCTCAGTTGGGGAGGGGAGAGATGATCGAGGCCAAGGGCTTGAGCTGCTTTAGGGATGCCGGGGCCTTAGGGAAGGGAAAGGTGGCTCACAAAAAGGACAGTATAGACCTCACCCAGAGGTGAGGCCTAATGGGGTAAAAGAAAATGGAGGAAGGCAGGATGGGTGTTCCCCCACTCTGGGGTCTAACGTGCAATGCAGGCAGACACGCTTCTCGGGGGGCTGGGAGAACCCCCACTTTAGTGCAACTTCAGGGCGGGAGGGAGGAAGCTACCACCACCCCCCCCCCCCCCCCCCGGCAACCCTGGCAGTCACTCAGCAGTCAACAGGGCCATGCTCCACTCCAGGGCCTGCTCCAAGGTCCTGCCCTGCACCCTTCTCTTGCCTCTTCCAGATCCTGCTTCAGCTGCAGGAGACGGAGGAGCTGCAGACCCAGTACGAGCAGCTGGTGGCCGACCTGCTGGGTTGGATTGCAGAGAAGCAGGTGTGGCTGGAGGCGCGGGATTTCCCAGACTCCTTGCCTGCCACGCGCCAGCTGCTGGTGGCCTTTGCCTTCTTCCGCACCCAGGAGAAGCCCCCGCGGCTGCAGCAGCGAGGGGCCACAGAGGCCCTGCTCTTCCGGCTGCAGACCGCGCTCCGGGCACAGAACCGCAAGCCCTTCCTGCCTAAGGAGGGCCTGGGCCCTGCAGAGCTGTCCCAGCGCTGGGCAGGCCTGGAGCACGCAGAGGCCTCACGGAGCCAGGCCCTGCTGCAGAGGCTCCTGCAGCTAGAGCGGTTGGAAACCCTGGTCCGGCGCTTCCAGCGCAAGGCAGCCCTCAGGGAAAGCTTCCTGACAGACACAGAGCACATGCTGGACCAGGCCGCAGCCGCAGCCCCGCCAGCCAGCCTGGCCGCAGTGGAGGCAGCTGCCCAGAGGCTGGGAATGCTAGAGGCCAGCATCCCGCCCCAAGAGGCCCGCTTCCAGGCCCTGGTTGAGATCTCAGACATCCTCCAGCAGGAGCAGCACCATGACTGGGCAGATGTGGCCTGCAGGTGAGCCCGGAGCATGGAAACCATCCTCAAGACAGGCTAAGGCCTTCCTGTCATACCCCTATCTTTACATGTGCCCATTCCCAGCCATAGAGGTATGATCTATAGGTTCGAGGCTCCCTTTAAAAGCTGTGCCTCCCACCAATGCGTGAAGTTCCAGCATCCATAATTGACCCCTTTTGGTAAGGCACTGCCCTGTCTAGATATCTCTTATTAATTCTTTCACTAAACAAACATTTATGTCCCAAACCCTGTTTGAGGTGCTGGAGATTTAGTAGTGAAGAGGGCAAACAATAATCCTTCTGCTCACAGAGCTTACACACTACTAAGGAAAACAAAATATGCATATGGTACCTGAGATAGTGATAGAAAAAAAATAGTAATAAAGCATAGAGGATTATGAAGTGCCAACATGGGGGGAAGGAGTTAGATTGGGTGGTCAGAGGAAGTTCACTTTTGAGCAAAGACCAGAAAGGAGTGAGGGAGTCAGCCATGCAAATGTGGGAACAAACTATTCAAGGCAGAGAGAATGGCTAATGCAGTGTGCCAAGGTGGGCACATGTCTGGCATGTTTGAAAAATAGCATGGAGGCCAGCGTTGAAAAACAAGAAGTCTTAGAGGTCAAAAACAAAGAAAACAAGTAGTCTTAGAGGTCAAAGAAGTACAGGGGCAAAGGGTAGAGGCAGATAACATGCTATGATCTGTAGGGCACAGTAAAAACTGGATTTATTCAGAGGAAGATGGAAAACCAATCACAGGAGGCCTTCAGCAGAGGAGTAGCACAGTCTAACTCCTGTGCTACAATGATCATTCTAGATGCCATGTTGGGAACAGACTGAAGGGGCAGAAGCAGAGAGACCAGTTATGAGGCTATTGTAATCACCTAGGCCAGAGAGAAGCAACAGAGGCCATGAAAAATGGTGGGATTCTGGATATATTTTGAATCCAAGAGGATTTACAGACAGATCAGAGATGGGGTGTGAGAAAATGAGTTCTTGAGATCTTAGCCCAGGCTCCTAGAAGGATAGAGTTGCTATCTATCATCTGAGATGGGGACTGGAGAGAAGGCTTGGGGCCCCTGAAGACCTGAACCCCACAGACCCTCCTTCTGGCTTCTCTGCCTGTGTCTAAGAAGCCAGAACACAATGTCCCAAACCACCCCAGGCTAGGATGCTCCAAGCTCCCAGCCACCAGGCACAGGATCCTCCATGACCGCCAAAACCCCCTGTCCACCAGCTGCAGACCCTGAGGTGGCTTCCTCCCCGCACTCCCCCCACCCCACCAGCCCAGTAAAGACCACCCTTACTCTCATGCCCTCCAGGCAACTAGAGATCAGTGGGCGCTGGGAGCAACTCCTTGAGCGTCTCCAAGGGCAGAAGAAGCAGATGGCAGATCTGCAGGCTGTGCTGAGCTTGCTGCAGGGGGTGGAGAGCACCTCCAACCAGCTCAAGGAACTCCAGGTGGGTCCTGCACCAGCAGATCCCGAGGCAACACAGCAGGGTACACCTCCCTGGCACTCACGGGGCACTCTGGGACCACAACGATCACCTGTCCATCCCTGGCCAGGTGCTGGCCAGCTCCACAGCCTGTGGGCAGCAGCTGGCAGAAACAGTGGAGCTGCTGCAGAAGCATGACCTGTTGGAGGCCCAGGTCTCGGCACACGGAGCCCATGTGCACCATCTTGCCCTCCAGACGGCCGAGCTGGACTCCTCCACGGGCGCTAGTGTGGAGGTGCTGCAGGCCGAAGTCCAGGCACTCGCCCAGCTCCACCAAAGCCTGGTGTCTCTGGTCAGGGCCCGGTAAGAGCTCCCCCCCTTTTACCTTCTCCAGAACTTTGTGAGCAACCCACTGTACCTCCTGTCGGGGTTAAAATACTGCTGACTTGGCAACTCCCTCCACACTGACCCTCACCCCTGAGTCTTCTGGGTCCCCCATTCAGTTATCCAGGAAAAGAAAACTGTTTAAGGGGAGGTGTCTGAGCCTGGTGGGGAGCGCGCGCGCGCGCGCACACACACACACACACACACACACACACCCGCCCCCCGCCACCAATGTCTTTGGTGCCCCTCGCCATCCCTCAGACGGACCCTGCTGGAGCAGACCCTGCAGCAGGCAGAGTTCCTGGACAGCTGTGAGGCGGAGGAAGCCTGGGTGAGGGAGCACGAGCGGCTGGTGGAGGGTGAGGCCCTGGGCAGGGACCTCAGCACCCTCAGAGCGGCCCTGCGGAAACACAAGGTACCTGCCGCCCCGCGCCCTGCCGTCCCCACCTTGCCGCCACCGCTCTCTGCCCTCGCACCCAGCGGCGACTGTGCCCCCCAACCAGGCCCTGGAAGCCGAGATCCGCCACCACCAGGCTGTGTGCGCCGACCTCGTGCGGAGGGGATGCGACGTGGGCGCCCCCGGACTCCCCACGCGGCCGGGTCCCCGCGAGAGGGCCGAGGCGCTGCAGGGCGCGGGGCAGCGGCTCCGGGCCCGGGCGGCCAGCTGGGGGGCGCGGCTGCAGGCGGCGGCGCTGGTCCGGCAGGTAGGGGCGGGCGGGGGCGGGGGCGGCGGGGGGGGGGCCGGGGGGGCGCGGGCCGGTGCTCAGCCTGCCCTCCTCCCGGCAGTACGCGGCGGACGCGGCGGACGCGGCGTCGTGGCTGCGGGAGCGGCGCCTGGCGCTGGAGGGCGCTCCCCGCGGGCGGGCCCGGGAGGCCGCCGAGGCCCTGCTGCGGCGCCACGGGCGGCTGGAGCGCGCGGTGCACGCCTTCGGGGCCGAGCTGCGGCGGCTGGACGAGCAGGCGCGGGCGGCCGCCACCCAGGTGTCACTCACGGTGCGCGCGGCGGCGGGGCCCAGCCCTGCTGCCCTGCTGCCCTGCTGCCCTGCTGCCCTGCTGCCCTGCTGCCCTGCGCACACAGAAGGTGCCAGTGGGAGGGCTTCTGCGGCGCCTGACCTGGGCATCGTGGCCTCCCCCCACCCCGGGGCTTGGGGGCGCCCCACCCTCCTCAGCCGCATCCTACCCACGGCCACGCTTACGGAGCTCAGCCGAGGACGAGGACGGTTTGGCTTTGCTCATTTTGCCCGCCCGTTCCTCCTGGAACGCCCCCTTTACTCTGGGTAGCCCAGGTACAACCCCGCGCCCCCCGAGCCTTCTGTGCCTAGGGGAGCCCCCTCTGGACATGCTGCCCTCTGTTCTGTCAGCACAGGTGGTGTCTGCCCTGAGCTCTCTAAAGAAAGGCCGGAGGAACCCGGGGACCTGGAGTGAGGTTTCCTGCCGCTCTGGCCCCCTGGGAACAGAGGAGATGGCCCTCTCTGCTGAGCTCGACCCTTACTTTGACCCTAACACCATACTCCAGACACAGGACTGCTTGAGGCGGGACTACGAGGGTCTGCGGGTCCAGGCAAAGGTAACACTCTCGTTCTAGAAAATGTTCATGGAGCAGACCCTGAGCTATGAACCCAGGGACAGAGCAGTTACTGGACATGCACGCTGCCCTCAAGGAGCTTCCGTCATGGCAGAGAAGATGAGAAGTCATTAGGTGGCTGTGGGCCTGATGGGAGCCCAGGTCAGGCTGTGAGTCAGGGAGGGCATTCTGAGGGGAGGACATAGGCTGAGCCTGGAACAAGGAGAGGCTAAGAGCAGGGAAAGCCAGAGGGAGGGCAGGGGAGACTGGGGCGGGGGGGTGTTCTGGGGAAAGACCATGCCCTAGGCAGGACCTATACCAAGGCAGGAAGGAGGCCCTGAAGGAGTTAAGGCCAGAGTGCCTGGAGCCCAGGAGTGAAGCCGGGAGTGGTGGGTGGTAGGAGAGCCTGGAGGGATGGTGGACCAGGCCAGACAGAGCCAGGTCCCACAGAAGTAAGGCTGTCCCAAACAGCCAAGCTAGATCAAAAGGGCACACTCTGCCAGGGCCCTTGACCTGATGCTAAGCTCTTGTGAGCTCCGTCTCCTGGGCCTCTGACCGAGGGCGCTGGGCCCAGCAGTGGGGCGGGGACCCTCTCTGGCCCTGGCTCTGAGCTCTGCTGGTGAGGGAGTCAGGATGATGGGACTGCTCTGAGGGCCCTATGGGGAAGCTGACCCTCACCCCAACCTCTGGGCCGGCCTCTCCTCAGCACCGCAGGGCACATCTGGAGGAGGCAGTGGCCCTGTTTGGATTCTATGATTTATGTGGGGAGCTTCAGTCATGGCTGGAGAACCAGACAGCACTGCTCCAAACGCTGCAGCCCCAGGCCGACGATAACGTGGAGGTCGCGCAGCTCAAATATGAGGTACCGCCCCTGTGGACCCGAAGTGGGGGTCTTAGCTGCTTGATCCTTCTGCCTTTCTCATTCCTATCCTCCTCCCTCCCTGCCGGCTCCTGCCTCTCTGTTATTTGCTCCTGTGCCTGATTGTCCATGTTAGTTGGCTTCCTGTCTGGGAAGAAAGAGCAAGGGATCTGGCCTTGCATTTTTAATGAGGTATAACTGATATGTGACATTTTATCAGTTTCAGATATGCAACATAATGATATTTGTATATATTGTGAAACGATCACAATAATTTTAGTTAAAATCAATGTATTATATTATTAACATAATGACTCAACACATGTGTATGTTGTAAAATGTACACCACAGTAAGTCTAGTTAATGTCCATCACCCCACGTAGTTACAGAATTTATTTCTTGGGATGAGAACTTTTAAGATGTACTCTCTTAGCAACTTTCAAACACTGCAACACGGCATTATTAATTGCAGTCCCCAGGCTTACCTTATATCCCCATGGCTTATTTATTTCATTTTTTTAAGATTTTTATTTATTTATTCATGAGAGACACAGAGAGAGCGGCAGAGACATAGGCAGAGGGAGAATCAGGCGACTCTCAGGGATCCTGATGTGGGACTCAATCCCAGGACCCTGGGACCACCCCCTGAGCCAAAGGCAGATGCTCAACCACTGAGCCACCCAGGCGTCCCAACTTATTTATTTTATAGCCTCATTACCCGTTTCACCCACCCCTTAATTCCCCACCTCTGGCAGGCACCAATGTGTCTTCTGTCTCTATCTGGTTTTATTTTGTGTTTTTAGATTCCCCCATACAAGTAAGATCATCCAGTATTTATCTCACTCTACCTCATTTCATTCAGCATAATGCCCTCATGGTCCATCCACGTTGTCCCAAAGGGCAAGATTTCATTCTTTTTTTATGATATGAAAGAAATATTTATTTCTGTTGTATGTGGTGTGTATATATACCACATTTTCTTTGTCCATCCATCAGTGGACAGTTAGGCTGCTTTCATATCTTGGCTATTGTAAATAATGCTGGTACAAATGGGAGGGGGGTGCAGATACCTTTTCAGATGAATGTTTTCATTTTCTTTGGATAAATACCCAGAAGTGGAATTGCTGGACCATATATTAGTTCTATTTTACATTTTGTTTTTGAGGAACCTCCATATTATTTTCCATAGTACCAATTTACATCCCTAACAGTGCACAATGGTTTCCTTTCCTCCACATCCTCACCAACACTTACTTCTAGTATTTTTGAGAAGAGCCATTCTCACAGGTGTGAGATGATCTCTCGTTGCAGTTTTGATTTGCATTTCCCTAAAGATTAGTGATGCTGCGTATCTTTTCCTATGTCTGTTGGGCATCTGTATGTCTTCTTTGGAGAAATGTCTATTCAGGTCCTCTGCCTATTTTTCAATCTGATTATTTGCTTTTAGTGTTGAGCATTTTGAATTTATTGCTGTATATGGTGTAAGGTAGGGGTCCAGTTTCATATTTTGCATGTGGCTGTCCACTTTTCCCAGCACCATCTATTGAAGAAACTGTCCTTTCCCCATTGTATATTCTTGGCTCCTTTCGTAAATTAATTGACCTTGTGTGCATGGCTTTATTTCTGGGCTCTCTATTCTGTCCCACTGATCTATGTATCTGTTTTTATGCGAAGACCACACTGTTTTGATTACTATAAATAATTACTGTAGTTTAATATAGCAAACTATATAGTTTGAAATCAGGGAGTGTGATGCCTCTGACTTTCTTCTTTCTCAAGATTACTTTGGCTATTCAGAGTCTTTTGTGTTTCCATATAAATTTTAGGATTGTTCTATTTCTGTGAAAAATGCTATTGGAGTTTTGATAGGGATTATATTGAATTTGTAGGTTGCTTTGAGTAGTTTGGACATTTTAACAATATTAATTCTTCCAGTCCATGGGCATGATAGATCTTTCCATTTGTTTGTGGGTTTTTCCTAATTTCTTTCATCAGTGTCTTAGAGTTTTCAGTTCAGTATCTCATCTCTTTTGGTTAAATTTATTCCTGGGTATTTTAGTCTTCTTTTTTTTTTAAGATTTTATTTATTTATTCATGAGAGGCACACAGAGAGAGAGGCAGAGACACAGGCAGAGGGAGAAGCAGGCTCCATGCAAGGAGCCCGATGTGGGACTCAATCCCAGGTCTCCAGGATCACACCCTGGGCTGCAGGCAGTGCCAAACCGCTGCGCCACCGGGACTGCCCTATTTTCTTCTTCTTTTTTTTTTTTTTTTCCTATTTTATTCTTCTTAATGCAATTGTAAATTAGATTGTTTTCTTAATTTCTCTTTCTGATAGTTCATTATTATTGTATAGAAATGCAAAATGCTCTTATAAATTGATTCTGTGCCCTGCAACTTTACTTAATTCATTTATTCTAACAATTTGTTGGTGGGGTCTTTAGGGTTTCTGTGTATAATACCCTATCATTGACCACTAGTGACAGTTTTGCTTCTTTCTAATTTGGATACTTGGCTTTGAGTTTTTAAAGGGCCCTCCAGGGGGCCCTTTAAGGACAAAGATCTCAGTCCTTTGAGAGGGATGAGGCTCAAACACTTATGCATCAGAGCATGTCTGAGGTCATTTGTAGTCTTGAGGGCAGTATGGGAAGAGAAGCTGCCTCAAGGCCTGGGTCTTCCTTTCCCCAGAACTTCCTCACTGCCCTGTCTGTGAGAAGGGGCTGTTGGGCTGAAGTCAGCAGCTCTGCTGAGCAGCTAAAGCAGAGATATCCTGAAGACACCCCCAAAATCCAGCAACAGCAGGAGGAACTGAGCTGGAGGTAAGAATGAGGGAGTGCAGGACAGTGGAGACAGATTGGATGCAGCTCCTGGGCCTGCGCGCCTGCTTACCTACATCCCGAAATGCCAGGAGGAAACACTGGGCATGTCAGATACAGGGAGCAGAGGGTATGGGGTCAGCCAGCCTAGTGGCAGCTATTGTGTGAGCCCCTGGCCAGGGCCCCAGGATGGATGGGGATGTCCCTTTGATGGAGACATCGCTGCTCCCTCTGCACAGGTGGGGGCAGCTGGAAGCCCTGAAGATAGAGAAGGAAATGCAGCTGGCACGCACCACAGATGTGTGCAGTTTTCTGTACCAGTGCAGATCCACACAGGTCCAGCTGCAAGACCTGCTACTCCAACTGGAAACCCTAGAGCTGGGGCAGTCAGAAGACAGCCACCGTACCTTGCAACTGGTCCAGCAGAAGATGCTAACACTGGAGAGGAGTGTCCACTACTTGCAAGGGGCAGCCATAAAGTACAGCCTGGGTTTGGCACAGCGATGGGGCCCTGGGAGGCAGGGAGGACCGATCAGGGCTGTGGAATGAGGAACAGGACAGGAATTGGAAGATGGGCAGGATGCACTGTGTGGCGGGCAGGGGTGCAAGTGGGGGAATGGCATGAAGAAATACTCACAGGGAAAGGGTGAGCCATGCAGGCTTGCTGTCCCCAGGCAAGGAGGAGGTGGGAGGGCAGGGTCATTTTCCCTGGGGGAGTTCAAGCCTGGACAGCAGGCCTGGGCAGGGCACTGACTAGGCGGGGGACCCCATCTCCCAGAGCCAAGGAGTCAAGCCCTACCAAGAGCCAGTCCCTGCAAGAACAGGTGGAGATGCTGCAGGGGCTGCTGGAGCGGGGACAGCAGCATGTGGCCCAACAGGCCAGGGCCCAGGCTGAAGCACAGGCACGGCAGAGCTTCCTGCGGGAGAGCCAGCAGCTGCTGCTGTGGATGGAAGGTGTCTGGGCTCAGCTGCATAGCGAGGAAAAGGTGGTGGACATGGCCTCAGCCCAGCAGCTGCTTCTGGAGCACAGCAATCTGCTGGAGGAGATCCGGCTGCAGCAGGAGAGGTCAGGGTGGGAGGACATACAGGGTGTGCTCAGGCTGGCTAAGGCCTGTGGGGACAGGCCACCAGAAGGGGAGAGGCAGGAAGCAAGATGTTACCCAGGGTATTGGTCCAGGCTGGTTTCCAGCAGGTGCTTACACAAGGTTTTGAGGAGGATGTAACTAAGAACTAGTCAGGCATCCTGCATATTTGGGGGGTGGGGGTTGTAGGGCACAATCTGAGTTTCCTGAAAAGTTTTGTGAGTTTGGGCTTGGCTATACCCCATCCAGGTGAGCCTGGTGGATTGCTTTTTGTTGGGGCAGCCTAGCCTTCCAAGCCATTCTGGATAATGCAGATCCTGCAGGCTCCTGGAGTCAGATGGCTCACCCTATCTCCCCGACTCCCCCCCCCCCCCCCGCCACCTTGTAGGACTAGGACACCTACCTCCTCAGTATGGCAAGACCTCTCCTCCTGCAGGGATGATGGTACAGGTCCATCAGGCAGGCAGTGTCACCATGCACAGACTATAAGCTGTGCCCTGTACAATGGGGCCTGAAGGCAGCCGAGTGGGCAGTGAATCCATCTCACCCTCTGTTTGCCAGATTCTACTAATGCTTCAGGGCCGCCTCACCTCAGAGGAAGTGGAGCCTTTTTCTGATCCACACAAGGGTGTTACCTGTCCCCAAGCTGTGTGCCTGGGCGCTCAATTCGCTGAAAGAGGCACCCTTCCTAAATGCTCATGGGCTGGCACTGGCTTTTCAGGCAGGCATGTATGTGGTTTGAGGGATTTTTCTACTTGCCTGGGCATCAACCAATAGGACAGTGTTCTGGAGCAGCGGTGTGATGTGGCAGGGAGCATGACAGCTGTTAAGTAGTGTGCTAGGCCCATTACATTCTGTGTGTCAGTAGTGTGCCAGGGCACAGTTCTTCTATGGGGCCAGTGAACCTGCAGGGAGGGGCTTACCAGCCTCAGGCCCCTGCCAGTTACCCTTTATCAGAACTCCAGAATGAATGAGAAACTGAGAGGGGAGGAAGGATGGGGTGAGAGGAGTGGGTGGGGTTTGACCTTCTGCCTGTCATTGTGGACAGGCTGCAGCAGCTGGAGGCTCGGGGCCAGCCTATTTCAGCCCTGGACTCCCCAGACTCCCAAGAGGTGGCCCATGCTCTGGGGCTCCTGAGCCAGCAAGGCCAGGGCCTGCAGGCCGCCTGGGAGCAGAGACAGCAGCGGCTGCAGGAGGGACTGGAACTGCAGAGATTTGGCCATGATGTAGATTGTTTCACTGCCGCCTGTGCCAGCCGCGAGGCCTTCCTGGAACTGGACAACCTCGGGGTAGGGAGCCAGGGATACGGGGCTGCAGTGCCACTTCCCCACCACTGGAGGGGGCTCTGAAGCCAACAACCATGACTCCCCATCTCTGCACCCCTAGGAAGATGTCGGGGAGGCCCAGCGCCTGCTGCAGCAGCACAAGGAGTTTGGGCGGCTGCTGAGCATCCTTGGCCATCGAGCAGAAGCTCTGCAGGCACGCGGGGAGAAGCTGGCCCTGAGCCAACACCTTGCTGCGCACAAGTGAGTCCAGGCCTGTCTGGGCAGCACCTGCCCCCCTCTCTCGGCCTGCACAACCTGCTCCTGGAGGCTGGGAGAGAGTGCGGGGCGTGGGGCCGAAGCGGGCACACCATGGGCGGCAACAGGCCTTGGGCAGAGGGGAGCCTCCCTGAGCCTTCCCTGATCCGGCCTCCAGGGTCCTGGAGCAGCTGCAGAGCATCCAGACACAGTGGACCAGGGTCCAGGAGAGGAGTGAGCAGAGGAGGAGGCAGCTGCTGGCTTCCCTCCAGCTCCAGGTGAAGGGGGGCCAGCCCAGGGGCACGGGGCCTCCCCAGCAGGACTGCCTTGGAGTCTACTGCTATGCTCACCCTTATGCACAATGCAAAGCTCTTTACAGTTTGCAAAGGTCTTTCCCATGTGTTATATCATGGACCCTCATCACCCCTCTTGTGAGACAGACATTCTGGCTCTGAATTTTCCAGATGAGAACAGGCTAAGGCCATACTGTTCAGAGGCAGGACTGGACCTGAAGTCCTATAAACCCCCTTGCCCTCCCTCATCCGGCAACTTCCCTTCCTCATCATTTCTGGCCACGCTCTAGGTTTACCCATGGGCACCAGCTGCAGACCTCGGCTTTGTAAGATATTTGTTCAGCCCAGGCTCTGAGCTGGGCCTAAGTAGCATAAGCCTCTTTGGGGAGAAATGGCTGGACATGATTTAAGGTGGGTTGGAGTAGTGGGAATGGACCAAGTGCTCTTCTTCTCTCGGCACAGGACACCATGGGGCCAGGCTGTCACTCCCTGGGCTGCCTCCTACTGTGAGGGGGAAATCTTTCTCTACCAATCTCAGCTTCCCTGTCCCTACTTGCAAGTGGTCACCCCAGGCCCCACCTTGCACACTAGGATTGGCTCTGGCTCCTGCTCTTTCCCATGGGGGTCCATGAGACCCCCTCACCCCTGCTCGTGAGACCCATTTTCTTCTTGTTCTTGGGCAGAAATGGAAGCAGGATGTGGCAGAGCTGGTGCTGTGGATAGAGGAGAAGGGACAGAGGGCAGCAGATGAGCCTTCCCGAGAGCCCAGCAAAGTCCTGCAGCAACTCAGGCAGCACGAAGCAGCTGAGCGCGAGTTGCTGGCCACCCTTGGGCACGTGGAGGGCCTGCAGCAGGTGGGGGCACAGGCCAGAGGGTGCAGGGCCTATTCCTCTTCAAATTCCCAGCCCTGGTGTATGGTGTGCTTTCATGGAACAAACTCCCTGAAGGAAGAATCATTCTTCATTATCTCAGAATTAGGATCCCACAGACTCCTCCTCCACTCAGCTGGGTACCCCTCTGCCTTGGTCCCCAAACAGCCCAGAATGTTTCCATTGGCTCTCCCCTCCCCCCACCTGCCCCCAGCTCTGAGCGCGGTTCCAGTGCCTGCTGCCTCCACCTGAACAAAGCCTTCCCTACCGCAGTCTGCTGCCCGCTCACCTGGCTCTACCTGGGGGCATCAGAGGAAAGCCCGCCCACCTCTGCCCACAGATTTGGGGCCATATGAAATGCTCAAGTGCTTGCAGCCTGTAGAAAGCAACCTGTAGCCAACTACCCCCGCCCACCTCTGCCACTTGAGTCCAGCCTGCTATGGCCACTCACGGTACCAGCAACTCAACAGAATTCCCTTGGTCTTTGTGTCCACTCCAGGTTGGGAGACAGCTGTTGAGCAGCAGGCCCCAAGCACAGGAAGATGTGCAGAACAGCCTCCAGGACCTGAGGAACAAGTGGGAAGCAGTGAAGCGCAAGATGGCAGAGCATGGGGACCAGCTCCGGCAGGCGAGGCAGCAGGCCCCGCTTCTGGGGCTGCTGCAGGTGGGCCGAAGGGAGGGGTGGGGCACAGGAGGGAGACTGGGGCTGTGCTGGGCTAGGCTGGGTGGGAACAGGCAGGAAGGAAGGGGAGGGGAAGAGTCTGGGTGTTCTGCTTACTCTGGAGTAGCCCTCTTTAGAGGCCTCTGGCCTGTGGCGAGTTGAGCCTGGCTTTGCCAACTTAGAACTGTCTCCTGTGTGTGCAGTGTGTAGTCAGCACAACTTGAATCCCCACAGAGGAAAAAGCACAAGGGGATAGGAGTGTTGGCGAGGCTCGGGGGGAAGGTGGTAGGTGGACAACAGCAAGGTTAACAGTCTCTAGTAGGTCCTCCGTGAATCCGGTGAGCTGCAAGCAGTGTGGGCTGCTGTACTGCAGAGCCTAATCCATACCCTGCGCCTTCCCCAGGATGCCAAGAAGAAGATGGAGCAGCTGGAGGGGGCCTTGCAGAGTGCAGAAACTGGGCAGGACCTGGGCTCGAGCCGGGGGCTGCAGAGGCAGCACTGCCAACTGGAAAGGGAGAGCCAGGCACTGGCCAGCAAGATGGCTGCTCTCGTCTCCCAGGCCCACCAGGGGCTCACTTCCCAGACCATCATGGAGGAGACCCAAAAGTACCTACTGAGGTACCCACCTGCTTTTCCATCTTCACCCCATTGTGTGCCACCCCCAGCACATGAACATTAGGATGGTTTTTACCCAGTGAGCCCAGCGGCAGCATCCATAGGACCTGAGGTGGTCCAGACCTCCTTCTCTTATGAGTAAAGTCATTCCCAGAACAGGAAGGCCAGAGACCCCAACCAGGCTTCCTCAGCACCCCACAATCTGAAGTCAGGCAGCTTGTCTGGGTGAAAGGTTGGGCCCCAGGCCAGCTGCCTGCCAGTCATCAGATGAGGCTTTCCTCTGTCCGCTACTTTGTTCCTCATGGGTCCCTGGTTGGGCTGTGGAAAGCCCCACCAGGGGAAGCCACCTGTTCCCAACCACCACCATCTCTTCTGCCTCCACCCAGGTTCGAGTCCCTGCAGGGCCATCTGGCTGCCCGGCGCCTACAGCTGCAGGCCTCAGTTGGGCTGTACCAGTTCTACCAACTGAGTAACCTGGAGCTCACTTGGGTGACCGAGCACATGCCCAGCGCCAGCTCCGCCAAATGCTTGAGTGGTGCCCAGAGCCTTCGCCACAAGCACGAGGTAACGGCCCCCTTTTCAACTCTCCAGATCCCTGACATCCCACTCTAGACCTCAGAAGCCTTCTGTCATGGAACGGTGTATCCTGATTTCTAAGTCTCTGCCCCCAGTTATTCCCTGCCCAGGAGTTTTGCCCCTGTGGGAGCCAGAGCCGCCTCCATGGCTCTGTTCTAGTCTCCCTGTGACTGAGGGCGGCAGCCCCTCATCCTGTCCTGTGGCAGGAGCTCCGGGTGGAGGTGAAAGCCCACCAGGGACAGGTGCAGCAGGTGCTGGGTTCTGGACGGAGCCTTGCAGCCTCAGGGCACCCCCATGCCCAGTGCATCGTGGAGCAGTGCGAAAAGCTGGCAGGCCGCTGGGCAGAGCTGGAGCAGGCATGTGAGGTGCAGGCCCAGTGCCTGCAGGAGGCTGTCGTTCTGCAGCAGGTAGGATGCAGCGAGCACCAGGATTGGGGGGAGTGGCGAACGTCAGGCAGCCGCCATGAGTGAGGCGTGCAGGGGCTGGCACTCTCAGAGCAGTGGGTCAGTTGTGAACACCCGGGCCCAGGACCTGGCTAGTATCCAGTAGGCACAGAAACCTCTTTGTGCTGGCTTCTGGGGAGCTTCCCATGATGTCCCCAGGGGGTGGTGGAGGATCCCATCTGACATCATCAAGGTGAGGTGTCCTCATTCTTGGCAGTGTTTTCTGGCTGCATCCGAGCTGGAGGACTGGGTGAAGGCAAAGCAGCCACTGGTGAGCAGTCAGGACTGCGGTGGAGACCAGGGAGCCACCATCAGGCTCATTGAAAAGCACCAGGTACCATGTCCTGGGCAGCCTCCACACATCCTGGACTGGGATGACGATGATCCACAAGGGAAAGGCTGTCACCCTCCCAAAGGGCACATCCTCCTTCTCAGAGCCCCACTTTTTCTTCTGGAAGACATGGCCAGCTTCCTTTCCTGCCAGCCCCCCAAGTCTAGCAAGGTACCCTGCCCATCCGCAGAGCTCCCTTTCTGCAGAGACAACCCTTTGAAGAACTCCTGTCCCTTTCTTTTGTCTCTTGACCAGTTTATACCCCTGTGACCTCAGGATTTCTCTGGCTTCTTCCTCTCTTGTCCAGCACTTTCTCCTCTCTTGGAGTCACCTATTTTAACCCACTCCACATTTTCCACAGGGTTCTTCCTCTCACACTTTGAATGTCATCCTTCAAATTAATCAAGTGCTCTCCTGAAACCTACCTCCCCCCACAAGCAGCCCCTAGTTAAAGAGCGGGAGGCCTGGAGTACCCTCCCCTTTCCGGAATTGGACTCTCAGGACCACACAGCTCTGGGCCCCACAGCAGCTCCAGTTCTGGTTGGCACTGAAGCATCCTTGTCTGGATATGGTTTTCTGTAGAGCCTTAGTGGTTGGTATTTCCATGTCTTGTGACTGAGGACTCTCAGCCATTCCTACAGGGTGTGCCTGGAGCTATGACCTTGTGGTGCTCTGGTATTCCAGACATCCTGGGCAGCTCGCTTAACCCTGGCCATCTCTGTCTACTCTATTGGGAGGGTCTATGCAGTGCCTCTAGTACCTTCCTTTCCCTGGCCCCAGTTACCCAGCATTTACCCTTCCTTGCTAAATAGCAAGCCCTCTGAGGGCTATGTCCTCACTTTTCTGGAACAGTAAGAACTCCATCAGTTTTGGGTAGGTAGATGATGGATGGACACATGGATGGGTTAAGGATGAATGGATGGGTAGATCAATGTATGGGTAGATGGGTACATGGATGGGTCTGATGTTCAGGGGTGAATGGATGGGTGGGTAGGTGAATGTAGAGGTGAATGAGCCACCCAGTCTGAGACTGGCCTGGGTCCATGTGTACTGGCAGGCCCTACAGCAGGAACTAGCTCTTCATTGGAGCTCCTTGGAGGAGCTTGACCAGAAGGCCCAAATCCTGGCTGGCCCTGGGACCGCTGAGCAGCTGGGCGTGGTACGAGAGAGGCTCCGGGAACAGCTGCAAATGCTGCAGGAGTTGGCCGCCAAACGGTAAGGAGCACTGTACCCACTCTGGGTAGGGGGGCCTAGCCACAGTTGACTGTCCCCATACTGTGACCCTGAGTTGGAAGGACACTATGGCTCCAGGCCTACAGAGATGTGTCAGATGAGTCCTTGCTGGGTGATACCTCCTTCTGTCAAGTCCTGAATGAGGCCCACTGGCAAGAACTCAGCCCACCAGATCCCAGCTCCCATTTCTTCCCTGTAGATGCACCCGCTGCCCTGTACTGTCCTCTTTGGGTTTAGTGTTCCCTGAATCCAGAGCCACAGGCTTATGCAGACCATGAATAAGCTCCTTCAAGGTGCCCCCTCCAGTTGGGCCAGCTGTCCCCAGGGGAGTGGGCAGCTCACCTGGGCGAACTGGGCTGTCCCCACAGGGGCTGTGAGCTGGAGGGGACACTGAAACTGCACGAGTTCATGGAGGAGGCTGAGGAGCTGCGGTGCTGGCTGGCTAGCCAGAAACAGGCAGCCAGGCCAGAGCAGAGCCTCGGAGAAGACCATGAGCACATCCTGGTGAGAAGAGAGCTGGGGCTCTGAGGATACCCTCAGGTGGAAGGCTGGGGACAGTGGGCCAGCCTATAGGGCCATGGAGAAGGGGGCTGTGGCGGTCACGAGTGCTGGCTGAGGACAGGCCCTCTGAGTAGAATGTGGAGGCACAGCGGTTGTCCCACCCCTCATTGCCCAGACGGTCAGGAGGCACCTGCTCCCCAGGCTGCTTCCTGCCCTGCCAGTGGGGAGCCATTATGTCACCCACTCCCCTCTTCTCTTCAGCACCTCCGTTCCAGGTTTGCAAGGTTTCAGCACCAAGTGGAGCTGGGTGGCCAGCGGGTGACCACCTGCCAGCAGCTAGTAGAGAGCCTGCTGGAGCTTGGGCACAGTGCGGCCCCCAATGCCCGTCAAAGGCAGCAGGACCTGCAGTGAGTACCCAGTGGGCTAGGCCAGGGGTGCAGATTTGGGAGAGCAAGCTGTGCAGGCAGCTCCTGGGATGTTGAGAGGGCAGGATGCTCTGAGGGCCACACTGGCTCTGCCTGCCCACCAGGTGTCTGGAGAGGGTGCTGGTCCTGGGAGGCGGCTGGGTCAGCCTCTGGTGACCACGGCGTGTGCAGGGAGGCAGGGCTGGGTGTGCAGGTCAGGGAGTCCTGCCCAGCCCCCCCCCCCCCCGGACACTTTTCCAAACACTGGTTCCTGGACTTGGGGAAGGAGATGTGTAAAAACTGCCTAGCTGCCTCCAGGCTGCTGTGGGCACCCCCAGCCTGTGCGCTCTCAGGCCAGGCTGAACTTGTCTGTGGAACCTGGCCCGGTAGAAGTCTTAGAAGGTCAGTGAGACTTGGCTGAGTAAATAAGGAATGGAGAGAAGATGCGGCTTCTGCCCTTGAGCGTTTGTAATCTGATTGACATTTGAGACTGGACTACATAAGCTGGAAGAAATACCACAAAGCGTAGAAATCAGGCGCTGAGCAAGAGAGTGGTGAAGGACTGAATTCCTGGTAAAGGCGCACAGGCTCCAGGGAGGAAGGTTTGCAGGCAGGCCCCGAGGCAGGACAGGGGCTCAGAAGGGGAGCTTTGGGCCCGTCCTGGATGCAGCCCGGAGAGGAGGAGGCTGATGAGACTAGCGAAGGGTGGACTGACCTGTCGGTCTTCCACATGCCTGTGGACAGGGCTGCCTGGTCGGAGTTATGGGAGCTGACCCAGGCCCAAGGCCACCTGCTCCAAGATGCCGAGGTCACCCTCAGAGTACACAGAGATCTGTTGGAAGCCCTCACGCAAGTCCGGGTATGAGCCTAAGGGGGAGAAAGGGGATTCTTTCTAGAAGTGGATCCACCCCAGGCTCAGGTGCCCCACCTTCGATTCCTCAGGAGAAAGCCACAAGCCTCCCCAGTGATGTGGCCCCAGACCTGCGTGGGCTGGAGGCCCAGCTGAGAAGACACAAGGAACTGGAGCATGAGCTGGTGGGCACTGGGTGGCAGGTGAGCCATGCAGGCCCCTACAGGCCCCCTCAGGCCTGCCCGTGTCTTCCTCTGGGTCTCCCACACTCCCACAGGGCCTCCAGTTGGACCTATTGTGCCTGGCAGGGCATGGCTTAAGGAGAGGTCTGTGGGATGGGAAGGCCCTTCAGCCTCTAGGAAGACATGACCCTTCCCTCCCTATGCTCCACCCTGACCCCAGCTGCAGGAACTGCTAGAGACTGCAAGCACAGTACAGAAGCTGGGGCCAGGGCCCCAGGCCCAAGCCGTACAGCAGAGGCAGCAGACTCTGATGCAGGCCTGGGAGGCCCTGAAGCTACACGTGGAGCAGCGCCGGACCCAACTGGAGCGGGCATGCCTCCTGGCCCATTTCCACAGAGCAGTGAGGGCTCCTTCCTCTTGGGCAGCGTGTGTGCGTGCTTGTGTGCGTGTGTATGTGTGTGTGTGTGTGTTTACCATGCAATGCACTTGCATGTACTAATGAGGCCCTCAAGCTCTGGAGGGAAACCCAGTGTGGACATGAATTAGAAGAGCGTGGGTACGCCTGCATATCTGGCTGGCTGGTCACAGCACTGAGCACATGGGATGTAGCAGTGACTCCTTAGGTTTGAGTCAACAGCAGCCCAGGTGAGTAACAGAGCAGTCAGGAGACAGGGGCCCAGCTGGGCCTGGGGAGGAAAAATAGCCCAGAAGTTAGAGATCCAAATGTTCTAGACAGTGACGTCAGGATCAGCTAGCATCTATTTAACATCTGTGTCTCACCATCTACTGGGTCCCATGGGTAGGAAGAGAAGGCTGATGACAAAGCTGCATTAGATGGACTTGCTGCCCTCATGGAGCTGATCTAGCCAGGAAGATCAGCCTAACACTCCAGAAGTCAGATTGGGATGGGGGCCCTGGCCACAGGCTATCCCGGGAGCCCCCAGATTTCAGTGCCTGGTGAACCAGGAGGCGCAAACTATGACACCACGAATAGGCTCGATTTGAGGGATCTACCTCTGCTACTTTCTAGCAGCGTCAGTTTGGGCTAGGCACAGAGTCTGAGTTGTCGCCCTCTGTGAGGACCTAGAGCTTGCAAACCTCCTTCATACACATTGTGACCCTTCTTCACTTATGCAACGAGGTGTTTGGACAAGGATCCAAGGCCCCTCCAGCTCTACCATGCATGTGTACACAAATCAGCAGAAGACACTTGATAAGTATTAAAGTAGAAATCCCGAGGACAAGGTGACAGATGTCACAGTGCCAGGGAAGCCTTCAGGATGCAAACAAGGCTTGGCCGTTGAGGAGCAGATAAGCTTGGAGGAGACAGAAAGGAGGAGAAGGAGCTTCTAAGCAGGAGCAGCCCCAAAAGCAAAGGGTGATAAGTCTCGGTGAGGGTGCTGAGGAGGCTGCAGATGTGGAGATTTCGTGGGCCTGGAAGGATGAGGCTGGATGAGAGCAGAGGAACCAAGAACACAAGGCCCCAGGAGCCTCAGCTGAGGCTCTGACCTGGGACAGCTCAGTTACTCCAGTGAGCGAGCAGATGGGGGCGGGCTGTCCTTGGGCCTCAGAACCCGGGTCTCTGCCACCCAGCCCTGCCCTCACCCAACTCTTTCCTTCCATCTCCTGGGGACCCAGGTGCAGGACTACACCTCCTGGGCGGCCGCTGTGCGGCGGGAACTGCAGGGAGAGGAGAGCTCCCGGGAGCCCAGTGGGGGCCTTCTAACGCTCGGCGCCCACCAGCAGCTTCGGGCCGAGCTGGAGGCCCGTGAGGACCTGCACCAGAGGGCTTCCCAGCTGGGCCAGCAGGCGCTTCTGGATGTAGGGACACCTATGAAGGAGGTGGGCCCATTTGTTGGTGCCCCCCGAGCCTGCCCTGCCCTAGTCTGATCCTGCCCCACTCTGCCCCACTGGCTGCTCCACGGGGGGCTTCCCTCGGGATCTTTCACCTCGTCCACACGGCTCTCCCCACTGCGGGCTCCCACCTGCCCATCCTCAGGTCCAGGAATGGCTGCAAGCCCTGCAGGATGAGCGGGAGCAGGTGTTCCAGGCCTGGGAGTGGCAGGAGGAGAAGCTGCAGACTGTGCACCAGGAGCAGCTCTTCCTGAGAAAGTGTGACCACCTGGAACAGATCCTCACAGCCCAGGAGGCAGGTCCCCCTCACCCCACAACATACATCCCCGTGCACACGGTCTACTCCCTTTCTTCTCTCCCCTTACTCATTTACTTGCCTCCTGGGATTCTGGGTTGTTCCCTGATAGGCACAGAAGCTGTGCGCTTCTGCTCAGCACAGATGAGGCAAATGGGGGTGGGGAGGCCCAGCTGTCTGGGTAGTCCCTGATGGCCCCTCTGACTTTTCCATGGGTGATCCAGGCCTCCCTGAAAGCCGGTGCCTTGGGGAGCTCAGTGGAAGAGGTAGAGCAGTTGATCTGCAAACACAACACTTTCCAGAAAGTTCTGACTGCCCAAGATGAGAAGGTAATAGGCTCTGAGAGAACTGGGCATGGTCAGGAATCTGGGATGGGGTAGGGGAGAATTGGGCGGAGTCTAGGAACTTTGAAGAGTTCGGAACAAAAGATGGAGTGCTTGGTGCGCACTCACAGGTAATGGTGTCATACGGTGACAGCCTGTGGGAATAGGGGTGCCTGGTTGCAGCTGACTGAGCAGAGTGGGATGTATAGCTCAAGAACAGGGCCACAGGGCAGGGATGCCAGGGCCACTTGGCTCCACATGATGAGGTCACTGGGGAGCTACGGGTTTGGTTCTGGCTCTCTGGGAGGACCAGCCAGCCCTGGGCCGTGCTGGGCTGAGGGAAGGGCTTCCCTGTGGGCCCTGCTCCAGCCTCCTGGCATGGGGGAACAGTAGACTCTGCCCCTGCCCCCCAGGAGTCAGCTCTGTGCGAGCAGGCAAAGACACATGGGGACCCCAAGGTGCAGGAGCGGCTCCACGCAGTGCTAGAGCATCGGGCTCGAGTGAAGGAACTGGCAGAGGGCCGGAGACAAGCCTTGCACACCTCACTGCTGATGACTGGCTTCACCAGGGCTGTGACTCAGGTCAGAGGGCCACCCCCAGCCCCATGCCTTCTGCGTGGGCCACCTTTTACGGTGTACAGATGACCTTAACCTTCACAGGCGCCTTCAGGCCTCACCACACCCCTGTGATGAGGACACTGAAGTCTGGAAGGTTAAATGGCTTTCCCAGAGCCCTCGCTGGGACCCACAACATTTGATTCAGAGATACAGTGGGCAGAGACCTGACTGCTTACTGAGCCTGTGAGGGCCAGGCCTGAGAGAAGTGGGGAGGCAGAGGGACGGAGCCAAGCTTCTAGGGCCTTGGAGCAGGCCAGCCTCACCTCCAAAGGCCCTGCCAGCCCTTCCCTGTGGCTGGGGGCCAGCTGGCCCTGGCACACGTCCTCCTGGGCCAGAAGCACTGGATCTCATCTACCTGGCACTGCCTTGCCCAGCCCTTGGGGCTGGCAGTCAACTACCTGGGCACAGCAGAGAGTGGGTGCGTGGGACATTGTCACGGGCTGAAGCAGCATCGGCATCATGGGATTCGTGTCCCCACCCCCACCAGGCCCAGGACTGGATGGAGGAGCGAGTCCAGCAGCTAAAAGAGCCAATCCCTCCTGGGGACCTGAAAGATAAGTTGAGGCTCCTGTGGAAACACCAGGCCTTCGAGGCTGAGGTCCAGGCCCATGAGGAGGTCATAACCTCTGTCACCAAGGTAACAGCCAGGCCCTCGGCCCCCGTCTTGCCTCAGAGTGTGGGCTCTCAGGTGGCCAAGGGGGAAGGTCTCAGGTGGGGTGGGATGGGGGCGGTGACAGGCAAGATCTCCCGGCATCCTGTCTCCCAGGATGGCGAGGCTCTCCTGGCACAGAGCCACCCTCGGGCAGGAGAGGTCTCCCAGAGGCTACGGGAACTGCAGGAGCGCTGGCGGAAGCTGAGGCAGGCGCTGGCTCTCCGGCGCCAGGACCTAGAGGACGGGTGGAACTTTCTGGAATTTCTGAGGAGAGCTGACCTTGCAGATGCCTGGATCCAGGAGATGGTAAGACCCAGCCAGCAGAGTCAGGGATGGGGCCTCGGGGCTGAGATATGGGGGCAAGGAGCCCTGGGCCTGTGGAGCCCTGGGCCTGTAGCTCCCCGGATCCCTGACAGGTGGAACCCCAGCAGGAACTTCCCAAAACTGCCCCCTGCACCCGGTGCTGGGTGCCCCCGGTGCTGGGGCTCAGACACTGCCCCCAGGTCCTCACCCCTCGGCCTCCACAGGATGCCATGGTGAACGTAGGCAACCTCGGCCGGGACCTTGAGCACTGTCTGCAGCTCCGCAGGCAGCTCCACCAGCTCCGAGGAGTCTGGGCCCAGGTAAGGGGGCCCTGGGGGGAGAGGTTGGTCAACAGGTCCCCAGCGGAATCAGGACTGATCAGAGAAGTGATGAGCGAGGCTCAGGGAAGGGATCCAAACTGCCGCTCCGTGCTTACCACCTGCGTGTGCTCGGGCCCCCTCATCTCGCCAAGCCAACTAGTAGTTACTTTAAACTGGGGATGAGGCCTGCCTCCTAGGTAAGGGACAGGGACGTGTGGTGGTGGCTACATGAATCTGCATGTGATAAACCTGCAGAGAACTGTACCCCCCGCCAACACACACAGGGGCACACATGCAGAAACTGAGCAACTCTTAAGCCTGTTGTCTCGTTCATAGTGATAATGTGCTTTCCTGGTTTTCATTTTGTGCACCAGTCATAGAAGACTTTACCCTCAGGGGGAGCTGGGCGGAGGGTACAGGGGACTTTTCCCTACCACTTTTGCAATTTCCCGTGCATCTGTAATTGTTTCAAAATTTAAAAAAAGAATGCACGTATGCCTGGATGTAGTGGATAATCTATCTGCAAACTGCAGCTGCCCGTAACCCTCATCCAGCCT
The DNA here is from genome assembly GCF_905146905.1 of Nyctereutes procyonoides. Classification (NCBI taxonomy): domain Eukaryota; kingdom Metazoa; phylum Chordata; class Mammalia; order Carnivora; family Canidae; genus Nyctereutes; species Nyctereutes procyonoides. Next base: position 8,476,944 of record NW_026575031.1, on the reverse strand, counting down.
CTCAGCTTCTCATCACCACACCCCCACATGCACCCCCCAAATCCCTTTCTCTTTATGCTATAGATGAAAGAAATAAGACCGACGTAGTCATAGTCAGGTGTTAGAGACAATACACACTAACCTCCTCCCTCTGGGGGAAGCATGTACGATTTCTGCAAGGCTGCAGTGCTCCACCCCAGGCTCCCCTTTGCTGGTAAAGGAATTCGCAGCCTCCGCCAGGTGCTGTGGTAGAAGAAACCAGAGAGACTCAAGGAGCGAGGCTCAAATCCTGGCTCTGCCACACGTTAGCCCCGGTAGCCTCTGACTGTTCTGAAGAACGTCTATAGGAGAGGAACCCCCTTCCTTGCCTAGCTCGTATGCGACCCTCCTAGGGAAGCGCTTTGGAGACTTTAACAAGCCCTAGGAACACAGGCTGCTTTTGCTAGTGGTAGGACCCCCACACTCCCTCCCACTGCCAGGGGCCCCGGCTCATGGACCCAGAAGCCCCTGTCACTAAGCAGCCCCAGCCTGTGACTCCTAGGGGTGCAGACACTCAAACACCAGGAGACCCAAGCTCACCACTTGCTTTACTTTTCTTGCCAATTCTTATTCTCAGTTCTTATTCTTGCTTTCTTATCAATTGCTTTTCTGAGCAATTTAACTTGAAGGCTTCCATTAATCCTTGCCGGCCGGCCCTGCCACCCTGCTCAGTTTTGACCCAGGAGCATTTTTCTAGCCTTAGAGAGGACGCTGGGGCTGCAGGCCTTGAGTGTCTCTTGCTCACTGCCCCCGGCATGGGGTGCAGCTGCTTGCACTCCCCAGTCACACTGCTCCTCACCCTCTTTCGGGCCCGGCCAGACCCTCCGTGTGCTGACTGCTCGGGGTGGGTGTCACAGGTGCCTTCACCCTTCACCCTCACAGAACACGGTGGATGACACCCACATCAGGAGCATCAGTGACTTGTCCCTGAAGCTCGAGAAGCTGGACCCTGAGCAAGTCAAGACCATCCACCAGCGGCGACATGAGCTGAACAGCAGGCCAGTCCCAGAGTGGGAGGCAGTGGGGCCAGGAGAGAGGGGGCTGGAGGGCCGCCTCACCTCAGCCTTCCACCCTCCTTGCCAGATGGAAGAGTTTCCATGGCAACCTACTCTGGTACCGGCAGCAGCTTGAGGGAGCCCTGGAGATGCATATATTGTCCCGAAAACTGGATGAGCTCACTGAGCGGCTTAGGGAGAAGGTAAGCAGTGAAAGGCCGTAACGGCCAGCTGGGTGCCCTCACCCTGAGTTTCCCAGGTGTCTTGCCCCTAGGCCTCCTCTCCTCCTCAGCTGGGGGACTGAAGATAGATGCCACTAGGGGGTCCTTCAGAGCTGGGGAGAGGGATCTGCCAGGGGCTCTCAGGATATCAGCTTTGATATCCCAGAAGCCCCCATGCCAGGCTTGGAGGCTGACCCACCTGGCTTCCAGAAACACCCAGCCAGAGGCCAGAGCACTGTTCCCCCAAGCACGCTTCCCTCCATTGTCCCTGAGCAAGCCCAGAGCACACAGGAGGCTTGCCCTGGACCATGTCAGCAACCACAGAGAAACGTGCTGGCAGAGGTAGAAGTGAAGAAACTGCCCCCCAAGAAGTCCCGCATGACACAGACAGGGCCCTGTTCTGGCCATGCAGGGGGCTGTGGCCTCACTGTTTTCACTCCTCTGGTTCCTGCTGCAGCCAGAGGCTTGGCTGTCAATGCTCGGTTCCCCCCAGAGGAGTAAGAGACAGACCAGACGAGGTGTGTGGAGGCACCACACAAACAGATCACTGTGTGAGAAGAAACTCTGTCCCCAGGCTCTCCTGGGAATCTTCCTCCTTCACAGAAGGAAGGAGCCTGTGGTTGGTGGGGGGCATGGGGAAGGGAATCAGGTGGGGGTACGTGCTTCTCACACAGAAACCAGTGGCTGGTGATTCCTCTGCAGTGAGGGAGGAGTGGGGGCAAAGGCAAAGCCAGTAATGCCGCATTCTTTCCCAGGCTGCCCTGGTCCAGGCCCTGGACCATGGGAAAGATCTGGAGAGCGTGCAGAGGCAGATACGGAAACACAAGGAGTTGGAGCGGGACATGGGCCTCCTCCAGGCCCAGGTGGAGGTGTGCAGCTGGGTGTGGAGGTGGGCCCTGCCCATGATGCCTCCTCTGGGGTCCCCGGGCAGGCACATAGGGCAGGCCGGCCTTGTGATCTCGAGAGCCGCAGGGCCCATCCTGCAGTACAGCCCCTCACAGGCCAGGGGCCCTCCTGCAGCCCTGGCCCCCCTGAGTACATACAACCTGCCTCCTTCCCACAGCCCCTGGAGCGAGAGGTGGGCCGCGTCTGCCAGCAGAGCCCTGGAGCAGCCAACAGCCTCAGCCCCAAGCAGCGGGAGATGATGGACAGTTGGTGGCAACTCTGGAGGGAGGCCCAGAAGCGGTAGGAACCCCTGGGCCTCCTTCCCTCCCTGCCTTCACAGACTCCATCCCTGTGGCGTCTCAGTCTCTGCACTTCCCTTTGACCCCAGTTTCCCCTGAGAGCCTTTCTCCATCCTTCGAATAACCGTTGGTATTATCCAGCTATTAATTCCCAGCCCAGAGGCCCTTCTTTGGCTAAGGGGGTTCAGGGACAGAAAGCACTGGTTGGGGGTGGGCAAGAGGATGGTCTCAGAGCCCCTAGGACCAGCTGATGAACCCTTTGGGCAGGAGGGAGTCACTGGACGCCTTGCACCGAGTTCAGACCCTGCAGGCCATGCTGCAGCACTTGTTGGTGTGGGCGCGGAAGCTACGGGTGGAGATGGACACCCGGAGCGCCCCCCGAAACCCCGCGGAGGCCCAGCGCAGGTTGGAGGAGCATCAGGAGCTCAAGGTGAGGGCTGGGCCCCTGGGGCCTCGCCTCCTCTCTGCGCTGCCCCCTAGGTGAGCCCAGGGATCCCTGGGCGCCTTTCTCCTCTGCCTCCGCCCCCCATTTGTCTCTGTTCCCCCTCCCGCTGTGCCTCCTGTCCCTGAGGAGCCTCAGCCCCGGGGATCTGAGGCCAGCCTTGTTCCAGGCCGAGCTGGACTCCCGAGCAGACAGCATCAGCCTGGCGCGAAGCACCGGGCAGCAACTGCTCGCAGCCAGGCTCCCGTCCGCCGCCGCCACGCGCCAGGCCCTGGCTGCTTTAGACCAGGAGCTGAACAGCCTGGAGGGCGCCTGGCGGTTGCACCAGCGTCAGCTGCAGCAGGACCTGGAGCTCCAGGCAGGCAGCCTCATCCTGCCCCCATCCTAACCCCACCGCTAAACCCAGGGAGGCTGCCGTCTCGGGGTTTGCCCACCGCTCAGCCTGTCCGCAGCAAGTCTTGCCCGCTGCGGGCTCATCCTCTAGAGCCAGGTGTCTCGGTCTCCGGTTTCTCCTCTGGACCCAACAGTCACTCCACCTGCAGCGACGGGACCCTCCGCTCATGTCCTCTGCCTTTTCCTTTCTTGACAGCTGGTTCTGAGTTCTGTGGAGCAGATGGAAAGCTGGCTCTGCAGCCAGGAGGCCTGCCCAGCTGGCGACGGTCTGGGGGTAGGTGCCGATGAGGGTTTTACAAAAGCAGCAACCAGCGCTGCCTGGGCTCCCCCGACCCAGGAGGCTCTCCCTGCCCTCTACTACATCGGTCACTGGTCTCTCAGCCGTCCACAGGTGGCTCTTGTGCACCCAGGGCTGGGCCCCACAGGGGATGTCCCGGGGGCTTAGGGGGGTGTGCGTGGCCTTTGACCCCCCCTTGCCTCCTTCCCACAACTTCCCACCTCTGTGTTCCTCACTTCCCTGCACGGAGGTTTGCTCCAACCACTTTCCCAACCCAGTGGCAGGCTAGCCTAACTCAGGGGAGACCTCAGAGAAAGCGGGGGCTGGCTCGACCTGTGCTGACGCAGTCTGACCGGAATGCAGAGGAGGGGGTAGTCCTATTATGTGAAAAAGCTCCACCTGCCTTGAACATTCTGACATTGACCCTTATCCCCAGTACCTTCCCTGGCTAAGATCACTGTCCTGAAGCCAAGTGCAGCCCTGAGAAACTAGAGGGATGTGTTTGGGCAGAGCACTCACCATGTGGGTGAGTGAGTGGTGGCACAGCTGTTCGGCAGGGCGAGCAGATAGCCTGGGATGGGAGGGGCAGCCCTGTGGACATATCGGCTTCCCTACTCCTGCCAGGACTCTTTGGCCAATGTGGAGACCCTCCTGTGGAAGCACAAAGGGCTCGAGCGGGACCTGGAGGCACAGGCTGAAAAGATCAGCACCCTGGAGGCCGCAGCCCGCAGCCTGCACCAGAGTGGGCACCCTGATGCCCAGGGTGCCCTGGGTCGGTGCCAGGCCATGCTCCTCAGGTACCTCTGGCTCTGGGCTGTGGGCGGGATGGCCACACTCACCAGCCTTTCCGAGGGCTGAGGTCAGTGCCAAAACCCCAGCACCCCTGCCCAGCACAGCGTCTACCAGCAAAGTGAAGGAGAGGTGACCTAGTGGAATGACGGTGCCAGAGCACAGCGGCTGGCCACTCATGGTGGGACTTGGGGCAGATGCCTCTCAAATGCCAGGTCTACAAGGAGGAGGTAACAATACCTGCCTCCTCGGGTAGTGGGGAGGATTGAGAAGGTACCCTTAATGTCTTAGCACATTTCTCATGCTCGTTTAAATGAAGCTGGCACAGCTTACGAGATACCAGGCTCTGCCTTTTTTCCTCATAAAAGCCCATCTGGTTCAGCTGCCTCCCCCAGCTCTTCTCAGGCTCTTACCAAGGCAGATTTAGCCAAAAGCCGGGTCTCAGACTGGCGGGGGTCCCTGTCTTCCCCAGAGAGCCCATCAGTGTCCTTGTGTGGGCACCGTGGCCGGGGCAGGGTGGGGCCATTCCCTCCTATTTTCTGCACGTGGGACCCCACCTGGCCACCAGGAGGCCTGTGGGGGGACAGATGACAAATGTTGGTTTGCTGGATTCCATCACACCCTCCTTGCCTGACCCCCAATCACCTTAAGTGGTTGGTGGCCAGCCTGGCTGTCCCTGAGCATGGTGCCACGTTGAGCCCTCCCTGCTGGCTTCTGGCATCCTCTGTGGGGGGCGGGGCAAGGGGGTTCCCTTTCCATCAAGCCTCTCTGCATCTCCTCCTCCCCCCCACACCGTTTGGTCACCCCAGCAAGGGTTTCCACTCACACCGGTGTGGAAACTGTATAGATGCGGGCAGTGTAGGTGATTTTTTCCTATTTATTTATTTTTTAGATCACATTTCTAATTTCTATTTTTGTGCATATGGCAACGTACCTGATACAGTGGTACAGAGGTAGGCGCATATACAAATCAGTAGACACCACACAAAAATACGTGTGTGTTTTGAGTGGACACTGCTCGAAGTTCTTCCTAATAGCAGCATGTGATCAAAGAAGTGGGTTTAGATGCTGTACTAGTTGGTGAGCGCTGCCACAGCAAAGTACCACAGATGGGTGGCTCCGACACCAGAAATGTATTCCCTCACAGTTCCGGAGACCAAAAGTCCTCAATCAAGATATCGGCAGGGTTGGTTTGTCCCAAGGCCTCTCTCCCTGGCCAGCAGACGGCCGTCTTTTTCCTTCTTCACATGGCTGTCCCTGGGTGTGTGCCACCTGCTGGAGCACGTTAAGATGTACCCTCATGATCCTTTTTAAACTGAATTCTTTAAAACCCTGTCTTCAAATACAGTCACATTGTGAGGTACTGTGGAGGCAGATTCGACATAAGGATGGGGGGACAGAGTTCAGCCCATCACAGGCACTAGTGACAAGGGGGAGTAGAATGTCTCTCCAGTTCAAAGGGACCCCCAGACTCAGGGTGTGCTGATGCAGAAGGGCCGTTGCCGGCTGGAAGGGCACACACATGCACACCCCCTGGAGCAGCCCCAGGTCCAGTGGGGGGAACTGAGGGCCCATGAGCCCCTCCTTCTGGCAGGAAAGAGGCACTGGTGGAAGGAGCCGGGACCCGCCGCTGTCAGCTGGAAGAGCTCCGGCAGCTGCAGACTCTCCTGCAAGAATCCTTTGAGGTTCCCCTTGGCTCAGGGTGTGGGTAGTGGTTGTGGCGGGAAAGGATCTGCTCCTGACGGGGCCACCCTTGCTCCGGGCAGCCCAGGGGTTTGGGGGAATGGGAGGCCCTGAGGTAGCCAAGCCTGGTCCTCTGCATACATCCAGGTGGCCATGTGGCTGAGGGAGAAGAACTCAGTGGCCCTGGAAGAGGGCTGGAGGGACCCAGCTCTGCTGCAGGCCCAGCTGTGGAAGCAGCAAAGTCTCCAGGCTGAGCTAGATGCAAGTGTCCACAAACAACAAAGGCTGCAGATGGTGAGCCCCTCGGGCCTGTGGGACAGTCCTGCAGGCCAGAGCATGGGGAGACCCCGCAGAGCCCTAGTAATGGATGGCCAACATTCACTGAGTACCTTCTGTATACAGGCACCATGCTAAGCACCCAAGGGTAGTGAGAAGCAGTAGCTTTCCTGGGGACCCTCTCCAAAAACAGTACCTTTTCAAGAATCTTAAAGATGACATTTTGACGGATAGCTTTTAAAGCCATCTTGGAAAGATATTAGGGGATGGAGGAGGGCATAGCTAGCAGTCCTGTGGGTAAAGGAGTCAAAATGTCACATCTTTTAAATTTACCCTCTCCTACCTACAAAGGGCAGGTCCTGACCCCAGGCTGGCTCCAATATAAATTGTTCTGAAAAAAAAAAATTTCTTTTTAAGATTTTATTTGAGAGACAGAACAAGCAAGATGGAGAGGGAGAAGGAGCAGTAAAAGCAGACTCCCCACTGAGCAAGGAGCCCAACATGGGGCTCAATCCCAGGACCCTGGGATCGTGACTGGAGCTGAAGGCAGATACTTAAGCAACTGGGCCACCCAGGCGTCCCTAAAAAATTGTTAATGTTTTATCTCATTTAAACTAAAGAACCATTGTTCACTCCATTATATAGATAAGGAAAATGAGCTCAGAGAGGTTAAAGAATTTGAGGTCACACAGCTAGCACACAGGCTGGTGGGCAGAGCCGACACTAGTCCCCTGGCACCAGCAGTCCTGAGTCCATTGCACAGTATTTGCTGTAGGAGGGGCAGAGGCTGCTGCAGGAGGGCCACCCAGCCTCAGAGACCATCCAGGAGCAGCTGCGGGAGCTGGGAGAGCTCTGGGACGAGCTGCAGGCCAATAGCAGGAGGAAGGCAGCTGCGCTACAAGAGGCTTGCAAGGTGGGTTCTGTGTGCCATGGAGCAGGCTGGAGGCGGTGCTGGGCCTCTCCTTGGTGCCCACCTCACATTCTGCCCCAGGCTCTGCGTCTCCGGCGGAGTGTGGAGGACCTAGAGAGCTGGCTGGAGCCTGTGGAGATCAAGCTGAGAGCCCCCATCGGGGACCAGGCCCAGCCTGAGCTGGACGAGCTCATGGGGGCCCAGGGGGAGCTGGAGGCAGCGGTGGACCGGCAGGCCGGGCAGGCACAGTTGCTGCTGGGCCAGGCCCAGGTCCTTACAGGGGAAGGCCGCTGCCTTGCCCAGGATGTGGAGGACCAGGCCCGGCGGCTGCTTCACAGGTAGATCTGCCCCTGTGTATCCCCCTTGCCCTCTTCCTCCCCGCTCTCCAGCTTGTGTCCTCAGGGCTCCCCCTTCCCTCAGGATGAGGGGCACCCAGCAGGTGAGCTCCGGGCCTGACACCGATGGCTGATGGCCCGGGGCGCCTGCCCTGGTCCCACCCTCCACTGCTGCAGGTTTGAGGGCCTGCGGGCGCCCCTGCGGGAGCGCAGAGCAGCCCTGGAGGCCCGGAACCTCGTCCTGCAGTTCTTCAGGGACGCCGATGAGGAGCTGGCGTGGGTGCAGGAGAAGCTGCCCCTGGCCACGGCCCGGGACTGCGGGCAGAGCCTGAGCGCCGTGCGCCGCCTGCAGGAGAAGCACCAGGTGTGGACCCTCCCGCCTCCAATGGGGAGCAGGGGCTGGGGAGCCTCAGGTTGAGCACGAGGCTCTGTGAGCCAGTGGTGCTGGAGGCGCCGTGCCCCCGGGAGGCCGCTGGCATCCCCGGCCCTGTCTTCCTCCGCCGCTGCAGAACCTGGAGCGTGAGCTGAGCAGCCACGAGGCCCTGGCCCAGGCCGTGGTGGACACGGGCCGCCGGCTTGTGGAGGCGGGTGCCGGCCGCACCGTGGCTGCCCGCGCGCAGCAGCTGGAGGGCGCCCTGGGCTGCCTGCGGGCCGAGGTGGCACAGAGGTGGCGGCGGCTGCAGCAGGCTCAGGAGGCCCAGCAGTTCCTGATGGAGGTGAGGGGCGGGAGGGGACGCGGGGCTCGGCAGAGGACGAGGGCCCCCAGCTCTGTGCGCTCTGCCCCGAGCTCTCCCGCCAGGGAGCACGGCCCCTCCCTGGGGTCAGTATTCTTTTGTTTTCCTTTCCTTCTTCTAAACCGGTGGTTGTCAATCATCACGTTCCCGATGACCTGGAACTTTCTGGAAATGCTGATACTCCCTTTCCAGTCCAGGCCAGGCCAGAGCCCGTAGGGCGGAGAGCCAGGCACAGGGAGCGAGAAAGCTCCCCGGGGGGCTCCCGAGCTCGGCCACGGCGGAAACCCCTGCTCCCCGCTCGCGGCCACCACCTCCGAGCGGGAGCCCTGGAGGCCTCCTCCCAGGGAAGACTGTCTGCTCTGCCCCCCCAGCTCCTGGAGGCGGAGTCCTGGCTGCAGGAACAGGGCTGTGCGCTGGACATCAGGGATGGGGCCCAGAGTGCTGAGGCCGTGCGCGCCTCCCTGCGGCGGCTGGAGGCCACCAGGGGACACCTAGAGGCATTCGGCCCGCGCATCGAGAGCCTGCAGCAGAGGGCCACCCTCCTCGAGGGCAGGCAGCTCCCCGGGAGGTGGGTGCGAGGCGCGGGCGGGCTCTCCCCACAGAGGCGGGGCTGTCCGGCCTAGCGGAGAAGGGCGGCGGCTCGGTTGTCCTTCCTGCCACAGCGCCCAGGTGCTGGCCCGGCTGCGGGCAGTGGGGGAGGCCCATTCGGGGCTGCTGCGGACGGCGGAAGGCCGAGCCCGGGGCTGGCGGGAACAGCTGCAGTTCCACCGCGTGGAGCGGGAGGCCCGGCTTCTCGAAACCTGGCTGGCCGGCAAGGTGGCCGCCGCCGAGTCCCAGGACCATGGGCAGGACCTGGAAGCTGTGGAGGTGAGTCTCCCCTGGGTGAACCTGGGGAAGAGTGGACTGCGGCTGAAAGGAGCAAAGGAAGTGTGCGGCCCCGGGCGGGAGGAGGTGAGGGGGTGAGCAGAAGGGAAGTAGGGGGCTCTGGGTGGGTCCCTGCGGTATGGAGACCGAGCCCAGGACCTCATCCAGTACGGACCAGGGGACTGTCAGGGACCAGGGGACTGTCAGGTACAGCGTGCGTGAGCACGAGCTGCGGGACTCCACCGCCAGAGTGCCCCTCGCTGGCCCTGTATCCTCGCAGATGCTGGAAAAGAAATTTGAGGCTTTCAGAAAGGAAGTTCAGAGCCTGGGCCTGGCCAAGGTGGAGGCCCTGAGGGAGCTGGCGGGCTCCCTGGAACGGATGGCACACAAGTACAGTCCCCAGATCCAAGCCCAGAGGAGTCGCATCGAGGCCACTTGGGAGAGACTGGACAGGGCAATGAAAGCCCGCACACAGGTAAATGCCCCCAGGCCAGGCCGGGGCAGCCCAGGGGCTGGAACAGCTCTGCCTTCTGCCTGGGTCCAGGACAAGCAGACACGCCGGTTGTGTGTGTGTGTGTGTGTGTGTGTGTGTGTGTGTACACGCATGCGCGCAGGGGGAGATGGCTGCCTCTAATTCCCAGCATGGAGCAAGTGGGCAGTCTCAACACCTTGCACTTCCACCCCACCTCAGCCCTCTCCTCCAGTTTGGATTCCTGCTGGTGCAGTTCGCACCTCCAGGGAGAAACAGGAAGCATGTCTGGCCAGCTTCTGAGCCCCTCGAAGCCTCCCCTAAATACAGGCCTCGGGTTTTAAGATCCACCCTGTTCACCTCTCCTCGACCCCACTCGCTTAACCGGCTCCTTCACGCCACTGCCTCGCTCTTCTAACCCCGGGCCCTGCGCGGGTGGCTTCAGTGCTGCTCCACAGCCTGTGTTCGCAGCCCTTTGCTGGTTTCTGTTAAAGCAGGCTGCTCCCTGAGCCCCTGGCCTCGTAGGCAGCCTCCTGAACCCACCCAAACCCAACTCTTCCCTCACGTGGGCCCCTCCCCTGCTGCTTCATCGCCTCCTTTCTGCTTTTCTCGAGACTCACACATCAAAGACTCTCATCACAGAATGCCCCCCTGAGGCCCTACTGCATCATCAGTAACATCCCACATTCAGAAGCACCTGCCACACCTGGCGCATTTTATGTACCTGCTGGTCACTACCAAGTCACTGAGCCCCACGGTCCTCGTTATTTAAAAGGAGGTGGCCCACAAGGTCATGTCTCCAGGGAGAAAGGACCCTAGGAATGAGCTCAACCCAGAGCAGGCCCTCCCCCCTCTCCCAGAGCCTGGCCACAGCCCGGGAGGTCCGTGGTTTTGAGCAAGCAGTGGCCTGGCTCCAGAGCTGGATGCAGGAGAAGGCCACCCTGATGGCGAGAGACGTCTGTGGCCACAGCCCGTCATCAGTGCAGACCTTGGAGCAACAGCACAGGTGCCTGGAGGTGAGGGCTCATACCCCATGGTCTGCCTGTCGGAGCCCCTCCCTGCAGGTGGTAGGTAGCACCACCACCACCCCCCGCCCCGCCCCACCCCAGCCAGGTAGGGCTGGTCCAGGCCGTGGAGCAGTGGAGTTGGCTTGGGAAATTCTGGGAAACAGATCAGAACCCCTCAGAGAGGACTGGATGCTCCCAAATGAGGGGTATGTGTCAGGTTGACGGGGGTGAGACCTGATTGTGTGTTCTGGTGGCAGAGGGAACTGGCGGCAATGGAGAAGGAGGTGGCACGGGTGCGGATGGAGGCCTGCCGGTTGGGCCAGCTACACCCCATGGCTCAGGATGGCCTGTCTGAGCAGCTGGCTAGGGTGGAGGAGGCCTGGGCCACCCTGGAGGTGAAGGCCCGGGAGCAGGGCCAGAAGCTGGAGCAGGCTGCCCGGGGCCACGCCTTCCTCGGTCGCTGCAGGGAACTGCTGTAGGTGGCCTCCTGCCCTGGCGTTGGCTCAGCTCCACCCTGTGGGGTGGGGGTCACCCCAGCACATCGGAAGCCTGACCCCCCTTCCCTGTGCACATCTCATGCCCCACCTCCCAAGGCTGCTCCCCACCCCCACCCTGACGGCAGTTTTGTCTCCGTCCCCAGAACATGGGCTCAGGAGAAGCAAGCTGTGGTTTCGTCCGAGGAGCTGGCCGGGGACCTGGTGGGAGCCGAGCGGCTCCTGGCCCAGCATGACGAGCTGGGGCGAGAAATCAAGGAGCACTGCCTACAAGCCCAGGATGTACAGAAAGAAGGGCAGCAGCTGATAGACAGTGGCCACTTCATGTCCCTGGAGGTACGAGCACGAAAGTGGACCTGGGGTTGAGCTGGGGATGGAGCTCAGCTACCCAAGGCCTCAGAACACAGAAACCCTCAGTGGCAGGCCGGCAAGGAGCAGAGACAGAGAAGCAGAGAAAGGAAGGGCCTGGGCCTTCCCTGGACCCCTCTGCTGGGCACTCCAGCCCTGCCCTGCCTCAGTGCTCCTGCTCATGCATGTGACCCATAGCACCCCTTTCCACCAGGTGGCAGGGTGTCTGCAGGAGCTAGAAGGGCAGCTGCAGGCACTCACAGAGGCCTGCATCCTACGCCGGGAGCGCTGCGAGGAGAACTGGGGCCTGCAGAAGCTGCGACAGGAGCTGGACCAAGCTGAGGCCTGGCTGGCCTCCCGGGAGGGTCTACTGCTGGACCCCAACTGCGGGGTGAGCCAAACCCCGCCGCCCCCCACCCCACCCCCCGCCCGCCATTAGCCAGCTGTACCAGCCCGCAGCTGCAGCCGAGGGTAGATCCTGTTACTCCTCTGCTGTCTGACCAGCTAAGCGGGTTGGGGACCAGGATGGGGAGGCTCTCCACACCCCCATGGAGCTGGGCCTCACCCTGGCTTTGCTTCCCCGCAGCACTCTGTGCCTGATGTGGAGTTGCTGCTCAGCAGACACCAGGACTTAGAAAAGTTGCTGGCAGTCCAGGAAGAGAAGTTTGCCCAACTGCAGAGAAAGACGGGAGTGAGCAGAGGCCGGAGGAGGATTCCCTAGCGGCGAGGGGCCCGAGGGCTGGGGGTGGGAGCATCCTGGTCTCAACCTGAGACTGGGGCCTCCCCAGTACATGGAGCCCATGTGTGACCCCTCAGGAGAGCCCTGTTCTTTGCCTGGCAAAGCTGCTGGGGCCTATCCCCCCCCCTTGTCCAGGTAGGCCAGAGCCCCACTATGGACTAGGATGACAGGGGAAGTCTCTTAAGCAAGCTGAAGTAGGAGGAGATAAAGAGCAATGAGGAGACAGGGATTCTCTCCGGGTGGAAGGGCTTTGGAGAGGAGAGGCAGGGGCATGGAGCCCTGCCCTGGCTCACCTTCCTCCCCTCTCCAAGGTGGAACAGAAGCTGCTGCAGCCGGGGACAGGGTTGACACCCAGCAATGCTGGCCATGGGCTCACCTCCCTCCAGCAGAGGCCCTTCAGAAGCTGGTGGCCAGGAGTACAGCTGGCTGAGACAAGGGACCTGCAGCCAGGTGGCCCTGTCAGCCCACACATACCCTCTGCCACCACTGTCTCCCTGGAGCGGGCAGCCAGGCAGCAGGAGCCCAGGGGTGCCAGGGCCATGGGGGTAAGGCCCACACCCTGGAGCCAGCACTGAGGCCCTGGGGGTTTGGGGCACTAGGGATAGGAACTGAGAGTCCTCAGGAATGAAGTGGTTGGAGAGGGGTAGATTCCTAGCGCACCTTCCAGAGGGGGCCTGTCCTCTGTTGCTGGATGTTTCCTGGGCCCCATCTGGCACTTGCAGGATACAAAGGGTGCCTTCACCACGGAGGGATTTTTGGAGCTCAAGCAGCAGCTCCTGCCTGCAGGGAGGCAGGTAAGTATGAGGAGATTCCTTCTCCAGGCACCTCTCCTCCACAGAACCACTCAGCTCAGAGGGACTATCAGGGCCTGGCATCCTGACGTGATGATGGATAGCCCCCCCACCCCCAGCCATTCTTAAGACAGTCTCCTTTTTTCTTTAAGTAATCTCTACCCCTCAATGTAGGGCTTGAACTCACAACCCCGAGATCAGGAGTCACAGATTCTACTGACCGAGCCAGCCAGGCGCCTCAAGATAGTTTCATTCTTTACCTACCACACAGCTTCTGCCCCCAACCCAAGTAGGGTGGGGGGAGGGTGAAGGCCCTCTTCCTCCTCTTGCTGGTCTCCCCGCACATCATCCCCTGGCTCCCTCTTCCCCGTGGACACCTCTGTCCAACCCAGGACTTGGCCTGAGAGCCTCTCAAGACACAGGCCTTCCCAAGGCCAGGCTGCAGCCTCCCCTCCATGCCTAGCTGGTGCAGCCTCACTGCCCTCTCTCCACAGCCCTGCTCAAGCTCCGGGGATGGCTGCCATGGCACCTTGGGGGTTAGCTCCCTGAGCCTCCTCTGGGACAAGAAGACAGCAGCAGAGGTACTAGGCAGTGGAATATGGAGGGGGGGGGGGCGGCTGAGCACAGGCCCACAGAGAAGAGCGGACATGTTCATAGTAACCCCTTGCTCATCTCTTCTCAGAATATGGCCCCAGTGGCCACCCTTGACCTCAGAGAAGCCCAGTGTGAGAGGCTGGGCCACCAGCATGGCAGGAAACCCACTTTCTCCTTAAAGTGAGTGCTACTGCAGAGGGAGGCAATAGCCCCAGGACATACTGACCCAGTAGGCACAGCCTCCCAGAAGCAGCCACCTGGATGGGGCTGGATGCAGGGGTTCACCCATGTGGGAAGTGCAGAGATTTGACCCGTGGCTATCTGGGTGGCAGGTTGAGCAGCGAGGTGGAAACCCTGCTTGCAGCACCATCAGAAGGGCAGGCTGAGAGCCGGCACCGTGTCCTGAGCCGCACAGCTGGTAGGCGCCACCGGAACCTAGGGAGGGACTTGGGTGTGAGCCCCTGGGCCCCAAGCCGCTGTTTCACACACCCTCAGCAATCTCGCATCTAGTACCTCTAGAGCCTGAGGTGTAGTTGGGACTTAGTGTCTTCTCAAAGAATTTAAGGCCCAGAAAGGGTAAACCACTTGCCATAGATCACACGGCTCATCTAATTAGTACCAGAGGTAGGGCCAGGCTTGCCCCCAGCTGCTGCCTGGTCCCTTTGGAGTCTGTCTCTGTGACTCCCCTGAGTGCTCCTAGGCTTTGTTCTGTAACCCTGGGACCTTCTCTAACCTTCCAGTCCTCAAAAAGTTCTGAATGCACTGCCCTTGGGTATCTTGTGGACAGTGGTCAAACCCAGTTCTATCAGGAGGGATGCCTGGGAAGCACCCCTGCACCAGGTATCTGTCGGTGTGGTCGGACAGGCTCCACCTGAACAGCATGTTCAGGTCATGTCCTCAGGCTGCCGGGAGCCCAGGTGGGAGTCCTTTCCTGTTCCTCCCAGTCTCTCTGGGTTCTTGGCTCCATTCCTTGCACTGTCTCTGGTCCCCTCTGAGCCTGTCCTTCCAGAATCCCAAAGGGATCTGAATTTCTTCGGGATCTCCTCCAGACTGAGCCTTTCTTAGCCTGCATTCAGACTTCTAGGAGGCAGGGTGCACTGGGGGGCCTGCCTGGGGGCTGGGCCTGTGTCACACCTCCGCACAGGCAAGGCTTGGTGCATACAGAGTCTCCTGTGGTGGGCACATCTGTGTTTGGGCCGCTTTTTTTTTTTTAATTTTTATTTATTTATGATAGTCACACAGAGAGAGAGAGGCAGAGACACAGGCAGAGGGAGAAGCAGGCTCCATGCACCGGGAGCCCGATGTGGGATTCGATCCCGGGTCTCCAGGATTGCGCCGTGGGCCAAAGGCAGGAGCCAAACCGCTGAGCCACCCAGGGATCCCTGTTTGGGCCACTTTTAATAAAAATATCAGACTGGGTAGGTTATAGACCAGAACCATTTATTTTTACAGTGCTAGAGCCTGGCAAGTCCAACATCAAGGCACCAGCAGATGGGGTGTCTGGTAAGTCTGAGTTGTGCGTGACACCTGCTTACTGTGTCCTCACTTGGTGGAAGCAGTCAAGTTGTTCTCTGGGATCCTTTTTGTAAGGACTCCACCCTCCTGACCCCATCACCTCGGGGTTAGGATTTCAACATATGCATTTGAGGGAAGACACAAACATGCAAGGAGGCTGCTGTCTTCAGAGGGCCTAGCACCTGCACCAGGGCTGACCACTGAGCTCCCTTTGCTCTGCAGCCCAGAGTCTGAGCCTGGAGCTCAGAGCCAGACCTGTGGGCTTCCCAGCTGAGCACACTGCTGAGACGGTGTCCAGCCCCGCTGCTCCGCTCAGGTAGGGCACCTGGGTATGTGGGGGCGGGGGGGGGAGTCCTGAGCCCCCAGGACTGATATAGCTGCTGCTGTCTTAAGCCAAGATCTGGAGCCTCAGACCTATGCTGCTAGGGTATGGGGTAATCCCCATAATGGAGACCCTCAGCAATAGAAAATCCTAGCACCCCCCCCCCCACTGCGTACAAACCCCTGCTCAGTGTCCAGGTCCTGAGACTCCCTTTTCCCACAGGCTCCATGGCTGTCCCCTGACTTCCTCACTGAGGGGTATGCATGTGAGTGCCGATGGCCAGCTGCAACCCTTGCAGTTCCTGCCGGCTGCTGGCCCTACCCAGGCACCTGCCCCTGGCTCCTCATGCCTTTCCTGCCCAGGCCGGGCCCAAGGTGCAGACTCCCTCGGTCTCCCCATGTCACTCACTCCATGGCCTCTTCTTCCTAAGACAGAAGACAGGTTGCAAGCCAGCCCCCTCTGACCTGCCCTCTGCCCGCCACCTCTCCTGCTTTCCCCTGCTCCAATGGGAAAGGGGAGATTTACTGTCCTAGAGCAGGCCAGCTATCAGGCTGTCACCCACAGACACACACCCACAGACTCAGGCACAGACAGAGCCCTTGCAGCACACCTGAGGGCAGCCACGGCTGCACAAGCCTGCTGCACAGGACCCACGGGCTCCACTTTAGGATTCAGATGACCTGTTAACTTATCCTGGATGGTGGCTTCTAAGGCGGCCATTTCTTCCACTGTGACGCTAGCCACATGCCCAAGGCAGGGCCCAAGAATTGGTGGGCCAGAGCAGACAGGTAGGGGGAGTTGAGTCACAAGAACCTGTTTCCTCCCACCCACTAGCCTCTTCACACCCCAGTCAGACCTGCAGCTACCTGTCAGCAATCAGTATCCAAGTAGCACAGCAACATTAAAAGAAGGTGGAATGTTCGAAGGGAGGCCAGGCCCTGCGTTCACTCTGCCTTCCTGTTACCCCCAACGGATCTAGGCCCTGAAGCAAATCCTGAGCTGGCACCAACCAAGGACAACCTCTAGAGAACCAGAACAAGGCTCTGCTACCCAGCTACTCAGGACCAACTTCTGGAATAGACTGTTCCTTGTTAAGAGGCAGCCCTCACCAAGATCACAACTTACTGAAGTTAAGCCATTGGTGCTTGTCCCTTTGGCTGCTCTGATCCCACCCCTCCTGTGGAACAGGAAGCAGCCCTTTGACAGGGAGAAGGACAGGGGTGCTGGCGCCACTCCCTGTGCATCCAGTCACCTGCACAGGGCCAGGATCCAGCAGCAGCACCCCCCAGGCCATACTGGCCTCCTCCCTACTTGGAGAGTGTAGCCCCAGTGGGGTATACACAGCCTGTTCTCCCTCTGCTAGCTAGCTCTGTAAGGTGCCTGGGGGGAGGTTTTTTCAAACCAGTCCTTATTATGTGTAACCAAGAGCCCAGGGTGACCTGTCCTTCCTTGACAGCAATGACAACCCGCTACCACCGAACCCCTGAATGTTCTTGCTTGAAGAGGACACGTCTCTGGCCTGAGGAGACCAGGCCCAGCCCTGTTAAGCCCTCAACCCCCATGCCTGTGTAGGTGGCAAGGCTGTGGGGGCCTGTCAGGGTGGCGCTGGGCACTGACCCTGGCATAGCCATTCAGAGGATGAGAGGGCCGGGGCTGGGCCACTCAGGCCCCAGAGGCTCTGGATGATCTGGCGAGTTGTCTCTGCCCCAACTCACCCAGAAGAGCCAGGGGGCCAGGGAGTGAGTCTACCCAAGTGGCAGGGGAGGGGCGGTAGGAGCCCGGGCCAGCCGCCCTCCTGCGCCCTCACTGGGGGTGGTGCTGCTGCTGCCTGCGCTGCCGCCTCCGCTGCACAGCTGCACGCAGGGCCTCTAGCAGCTGCTCCCGGTTGTTGCAGATGTTATAGTGGGTCAGGCGCAGCAGCTTGTCCGTGTCCTCTGGGCTGTAGGTCACCTTGGAGTAGTGGTAGGGGGAGTCGGAGGAAGATAGGTTCACCTCCCCCGCCGCCTTTTCCTCTGGTGTCCGCCGGATGCCTGGTGAAAGTGGGGAGCTTGGCAACGGGGCAGCCAGAAGGTGGGGGGGAGCAGGAGGAGGGGTGGGGGGCTCACCAGGGGCCGAGTACTCCTGGAAGGAGTCATCCACCAGAGGGAAGTGCAGCACAGCTGGGGCCTCGGGGCAATCTGGGTCCAAAAACGAGTGGCACTCTCCTGGCTGCTGCTGCTCTCCAGTGCTGGGTGAGATGGGCGGGAACGGGATGCCCTGCTCCTGGCACCACCGGCCCAGGAGCTGCAGTTGCTGCAGGGCAGGCACAAGTGCCGTCAGGGGCAGGGCCCACGGGGCTCTCTGAATGCAGAGGCTGGCTGAGACCCCTGGGAGTTAGAGCCCGGTTGCCAAATCTGACCAAGGTCCACATCCAGGGCCAGGCCGGGGAAAGCGCCATGACCCTGACCACCCCTCTGCTGCGGCTCCTGGGAGCTCCATGGCCCAGGGCTGCTGATGGCTTCCAGCTTCCACAGCAACCTTCACTGGACCAACACAAAAACTCACAGCACAGGGTTCCCGAGGCCCAAATGAGGACAGGTGCCCCAAGTATAAAATACACAGAAAACATCCCCCCCCCCCCGAAGCAGTTTGGGAAGCAAGACTAAACGCTATACCAGCTACATCTCCCGGGCTTCCTCCCAAGCACTCTTGATGGAATATTCTCCAGGATTATCTATGACCATCTGCAGTTATTAGGCCCTTCAGGACCCCTTAGGACTCATTGCTTTGCTTTCCAGCTACCTTAACTCAGAACCTTATTTATTGTGAGATGATAAAATCATGCACGTGCAGGTATTGTCTTAGCCATAAAATGCTATTATTGCTGGTCCCTAAATGTAAATGACACAGGAAAGCTATTTCGTAATGACAGTAAATCTAATGTCTGTGTAAATCAAGAACCAGAAATCTGAACTCTACCTTTTGGCTAACTCAAAATTGTTGTCATTGTGATAATCAGAACATGGTTTTTATGCTTTGTCTTATTACAGTAAATTTTGCTAACAGTTTAAAAAAGAAAACCTCTCCCTTGTCACTTCAACTTCCTGAGCAGAGTAAGTTCCCCTGGTGGTAAATTCATGGGATCCATATTCACATGATGTCACTGTCTCAGCCCCTAATGGATGCTGGACCACATACTGGACTCGAAGGTAGATCTCCCCTAAAGCCAGAGCCAAGATGCCAGGCCCAGCTGGTGTCACCACTGCCTCCCAAGCCTGCCCCTTAATCCACCTGAAAGGCTCCTTGGAGGTTGTAATCCAGCGACAGGATGAGGTCCACATCCCGTGTGGGCCGCAGAAGGGGCGGGAAGCTGGTGTTGATAAGGTAGCCAACATCCAGCAGGCAAAGGTGGGGCTCTGCAGGTGTCAGCTGGTTGGGGAGCCCATCCAGTTTGGTGGCTGGAAAGGTTAGGCGGGTGGGGTAGAAAAGCAGCTGTCATTGGTATGGAGCACAACAGACCCCTCTACCCTAATGCTAGCTCCTTGCCGCTGGCAGAAGCCAACTCTGCCCTCTAGTCCCTGATCTCTCCTGCCAAAGTAGCCCTGCTACTTCCCAAGACCCCACAGATGGGCCCTGATCCACAATAAAAAGGAGAGGAAAAGGGTTGCCAGTCCAGGCAGCCCAGTGAACTAAACTCAAAGGAGCTTAGGGCCCAGGGGTTGGGTGTCTGGACCAGGGATCTAAGGCTCAGGTGGCCATAAGCAGACCTTGGAGTGCTGGGACCAGGGAGAGAAAAAGATACCTTTCCAGGTAGAGAAGTAAGGATGTTGGAAGTAGTCCTTGTGGAAATGGAGGCCATGCAGAAAATTGTGGGTGGCCTGGGCCAGTGGGCGCCGCGTCAGAAGGTCAGTGAAAAACTCAACAATCCTGCCAGTCCCAGTGGGAGGCTCTTCTATCTTTAGAAGAGGGACCTGCTCCTTGTCTGCACAGTCAAGAAAGGGGAAAGCGGAGTATCTTTTAGGAAATGGGGACCCCTGAACTTTTACTCCAGCTTCTGTGGACTGCCAAAGGCCATCCCACCACCCCCAGACACCCCAGTGGCTGCCTCTGCACCTCCTTACAAGGAACCCAGGCACCTACCCAGGTTGGCCTGATCCTGTGCCCAGCGGTCCCAGAACTGACTGGGGTCTGAGGCCCAGTATAAACTATCCTGGAGGTTGGCTGCATATAGGTTGCTCCAGATACCTAAGAGAGGGAACATAAGGGGAACAGAGGGGACACAAGGGGGAGAGTCCCCCACCCCATCACAATCTGACCTTTTCCCACAACCCATCCTAGACCAGGACATGTCCCCGTGAGCTGAGAGGTGGAGGCCTGCCGTCTTCCCCAGGCCCATTCTCCCCACTACATTAGCTTCCCTAACCTTCCAAGCTCCTCCCTCTCACCTTCGAGGAAGCAGATTCGGGACTCAGGAAGCCGCTTGGTCAGGCGCCCCATGAAGAACTCAGAGCCGAAGAGCTCAGAGGGGATGAAGGCACCATACTTGGGAAAGCCAACCTCATAGGGGGAGAACTCACACCACTCTGTGAGGAGACCATACAGCTTCACTGTGGGGTTCAGAACCCCAGGATCCTCTATCACCACCGGAGGCTCAGGCTGGTCACAGTCACCCTGACCATGGACCTATAGATCCCAACCCCATCCCAAAGCCTGAGTGACTCTGGTAGGATGACAGTCTCTGAAAAGCATGGGACCTGGCCCAGAAGCAGTGGGTATAACACCCACCTCCTCCACAGAGGCCCCACTCCCCCTCACCCCACCAGCCACAAGAGCGCAGCTCTCAGCTCCAGGGCTACTCACCTCCAAATTCAAAGGTGCTCAGCTTCTTCTCCTTGGTATTAAGGGCACAGTAGATGGGCAGAGGGTTCTGGCCGTGACTCAGGGCCTCTCGCTGGTCTGAGAGTGTGTGGTTATGGGGCTGGTGGTAGGAGAGGATTTGAACCTAAAGCTGTGGCTTTCTGGTATCTGAGACCTTTCCTCCTTGCTGCCCAGGGCAGCTCCCCATCTCCAAACCATACCCTGGCCCAGCAGTCCCCACACCTCATCGTGCAGCAGTGCCTCGCAGATGAGGGCCCACAGGTTGGTGAAGCAGGCTGGATGGCCCAGGCGGGCACGCTCCCCCAGCTCCCGCTGGTACCGCTGCAGCTGGCTGGGAGCGAGTACACCCAACTTGCTCTTGGTCACCTGTGTCTTCAGTGACTCGGTCGGCCCTGCCAGGTCTTTCTGAGACCATTCCGGGTCCTCGTAGAGGTTGGCCAAAGCCCTGAGAAAAGCCAGAGCCCGGGCGTCACAGCAAACCATGGGCTCTCTGTCCTAGGACAAGAGTCTAGTAGGCACCTTCCAATGGTCCCACTGAGTGGCTCTCCCTCTGGCACGCCCTTTCTCCCAGCTCTCCCAACTGGGCCAGAGGCACCTATGGATTCTACAAGAGCCTTACCACTGCCACCCCCGGACTCCTGCACCCAACCTGCTGCTCACCAGGTGGAGCCTGAGGCCCCTGTGATATAGGAGATGCAATCCAAGAGACCCAGCTCCCTCAGTCCAGCCAGCTGTCCATAGAGGGAAACCATTGCCCGGATGCCACCGCCAGTGGCCATAACTGCTACCACTGGAATCTGAAAGCGAGAACAGCCACGTCAATCAAGACCTGGTCAGGGCTCTTGGAACCAGTTCTTGTCAGGCCTACTGAGGAGGATCTAATCAGAAGTAGCCTCTCAAGGGTTGGGGCTTGTCTGGTTTTAAACACTCCAGGAAAAATGGGCAAGTTACAGGCCTCATCTCCTCGCCCCTAGCCCCTGAGGAGTGTCATGATCACTTTCTGGAAGCCCCACAGCCACCTCAAGTCTCCCACACAGCCACCCTTTTTCCTCTTGAAAGGAGAAGTCATTTCCTTAGGAAATTCCCCAGGCTGATCTGAACCTCCAAGGACTGCCCCGGGCCAGCGGGCAGCCCTCACTCTGCATGTCTCATGGACCGGTCAGGTTGGACCCAAGTCCCAAAATATGGACCAGGCCAAGAATCAAGAAACAACAAGAAGGAAAGTCAGCCTGGTGGGGCAGAGCTTACAATCAACCACCAGGTGCCTAGTGCAAAGCTCTACATTTGATGGCATCAGGCTCCTGTAAACATCAAGTGAGAGGGAAGAGGAGCAGGGGCAGAGAGACAGCAGGCAGGGCCAAGCTCTGGCCTGGTGAAGATACAATCATTCAGCTAGAGCAAGCCTGAGGAAGCCTATCCAGTGCAGTTCAGTCCACAGACCTCGTCCTCCTGCAGGTCTTCACCCAGCTGCAAGACCTGCTTCAGGGCTCTGGCCACCACCCGCTTCCTCCGGCTCAGGAAGGCCTGCTCCTCGGCACACGGTCCGCAGCCTAGACGCACGGCCAGCTCCCTCGGTCTGGGACGAAGGAAGGGATCATGAGGCAGCTCTTGGCCTCATCACAGAAAAGGAAGCTGGGTCTGCTTGCCCTGAGAAACCCACTGTCAACCCTCACTCCTCTCCCCACCCCTCACTCCTGCCTGGACCAAAGTGTGACATGTGTGGATGTAATGGGGAGAAGGTGAACCCAGACCCACGTGGGAACACTTGGGAATGCAACAAGGACCAGAAATGCTGGTGCCTAAAAATGCACCTCCAGGGTCCCAGGTAGGCTCCTTGGTGAGTCTGACCACCACAGATCTACTTCCCCACTCTGAGCTTTTCTGTCTTCCCCCACCCAAAAACGACTCCAGAGGAGACAAGAAACTCTTGTCTCCCACCTCTTTGTGGTGAGAAGCTGGTCTCCCAGGCATGTGAAGGGTGGGCAACTCCTCTCCCGTCTCATGAAGGTTAGCTAAGGCCCACCCACGATGACTGCCACCTAAAGGGAGCGCAATTTCTCTCCTCTGATAGTTCCCTTGCCCTATCTGTGCCTCAACTTCAAGCACAGGTGGTGGCCCGCTCCCTCCCTCCCTGCCCTCTCCCAGCCGGCTCTCACCCTTCTTCTTTCCTCAGCTCCACCCTCATCAGGGGCTCCTGGAAACCATAAACACTTCAGTCACAGAAGTCTGCCATCATGTCCCTCTCATCTCATCCCAAGCCACACCCTATGATGTCCCCCATACTCCCTTGGGCCTCTAGCCATCTCCACAGGGGCAAGGCCTGAGGCTCAAAGGCAGGGCTGCTCAGAGGACCCCTCTCCCCAGAGCCTAGCCCAAAGACCCAAGCTCCTACCAAAGCAGGCTGGCCCTGCAAGGCCTAGGGCCTAGCCCTGCCCACACTTCTGACATTCTTCCTCCGGGTGATCAAGTACCTGGGATGTAGGGAAGACAAGCCTCACCACTTGGCCAGAGGGCAAGGCCCTGAGGGGCACCTTCAGTTGCTCGCGAGGGGCATCCTGCAGGGAGGATGAAAGAAGACCTCAGAATCTCTACCCTTCTGTTCCAGCAAGGACCTCAGCCATGGGAGTGAAATAAGCAGCAGCAGGAAGGGAAACAGGAGGCTAACGTTAACCCTACCTTTGATCCAGGAGGCCTGATTCTGCCAGAGAGTGATGGGGCGAGGGACTCAGCACGAGGAGAGGGACAAGCTAGGAGGAAGTGTGAAAGGAAGGAGGGAGAAAGACCCTGTAGGCTCTGCCTCATATGAGGGAGCAGCGCACTACCTGCAGAAGAATACCCAGCTCCTGCTCCCAGCAGGCTGGGCAATGGAAGCAAAAGGAGCCAGCACCCACGGAGGCATCCTGTGAACCCTCACAGGACCCAGGAACCACAAGTTGAACTCTGCCCTCTGACTCTGGAACAGGAACCGGAACAGAAAGGTTAGGCATAAGGTCTTGGCCCACAGAGGCCCAAGGCTGTCTTGCATAAGGGGTCTGGGGGGCACTTTCCTCCGCCCACTGAGAGGGAAGACTGACATGGGCCGAGGCCGAGAGATGGAGCCCCAGCATGGATTTGCCCCAACTTCTGCTGCCTATGACAGCAAAGGGCAGCTAATGTTAAGGTCCCTTCCAGGGTCCCCTTAGGAAGGGGATGACAAGGATGGAGGACTGGGGGCTATCCTAGTAGGTTGGGGACTTACGTTTCTGGTTCCCTGCCTCCTCCAGTCGAACGTGCAAGCAGGAGAGCTCCCGGGCCTGAGTCATTACGAAAGCCCCTCAGACTCGCACTCTTCCCCTGTTAGAGCCCCACCCACCCACAGTACCCTGGTTTTGATCCTCAGCGCTTTATTACATTGGCCCTGAGTCACCAAACATTTGCTTGAGGTTGTACCCTCTTGAACTGAAATCCCAGGGGCCCCCAATTCAGCTCTACTCCCGAATCCCCGATGGGGCCCCAGGCTTCAGGCCCAGGAAGGAGAGTGGGAGGGAGGGGTTCTGGACTCACCACCAGGATGCCATTGCTGACAAGCTGCTCGGCACAGTCTGTCCTAGAAACAGCCCCCAGTGACCCTCGGTATAAGTCCCGCTTTCCATGCTCTCACCCCTCAAGGACGACAGGACATTCCTCCACCAATACTGGATATCTCCCAGGGTATACTGGGCTCTGTCCTTCCCCCAAAGAAGCACTGCCACCAAAGGAAGCATTCCCCAAAAGGAATTGCCCCATGGCCCCGACTCACAGTCTCTGCAGCCAAAATTCAACTTCTAGCCGCTCCTCGCCCTGGAGAGATAAAGCAGCAAGTTAGAGGGGTGAGGAACGTGTGTGTAGGTTCCAATGCAGACGCCATCCTGGGGAAAGTGGAGAGAGCCAATGGCCACCTCCAGGGTGCCCTGTCCACCTTCTCTGGGTGGCTCCTAGAAAACTGTTACTGGCTTAAGGGCCAAGAAAGAGGGTCAGAGATGGCACTGTTCCTCTAAGGACAGCAGGGGCCTCTGGGATGCCAGGGAAGCCTGGCCCACACACTGCAGAAGAGGGCCATGTACCCAGCTCCACTCCAAAGCATTTGCCCTCCCTGGGTTCAGGCTCACTGCTACCCTGTTGCACAGCCTTGCCTGAGGGTTCAATGAGAAGCTCTCTCGGCGGAACTCCCCAGCCTGCAAAGTCCCCACGTCAAACAGCACTGACAACATGGGGTCATCACTGGTCAGAAGGTCCTGGTCAAAGACTTGCAGCTGTAAGACATTCTGGAAGGGAACAGAGTAAGGGGCTGCAGGACAGAGGAGTGGAAAAGGAAGGTGAGCAGAGCCAGAGCAGGGAAGGAGGGCTGGCAGGGGCAGTGGGCAGGGCAGGGGCTGACGTCCGGCCCACCTTGAGCTGGCTATGGATTCGAAAGCGAAAGCTCTGATTCCAGATGGGATTTCTGCAGTTCTTGACTGTGCGAGTCTGGAGCCTGTGGCTAGAGGCTGTGGGCAGCCAAAGGCTTACGTAGCAGTCAGAGGGGGTCACTGCAGGAAGAAGGAACAAATGGCTGCTGATGGCCAAGAGCCCTACCCAGCCCAGCTGCCAGTGTCCACGACCTTCCATCACAGGCAGCCCTGTGCAACTTAGAGACCCGTGCAATGGAGCCAAGTTGGGAGGCAGGAGGAGCAAAGGCTGAGGTGCTAGGAGACATTCCACCCAGCACCTCCTCTTGGCCCCCTCTCCAGGACCCCCTGCATGCCCAGTCCTAGTGTCTCTTCCCACTGCCCTTCTCCCACTCTGAACCTAGCTACACGGCCCTTCCTGGGCCCAGCACTCACCTAAGTCCTTCGAGGGCAGGCCATGGGCCTGTAGGACACGAACGGTGAGCAGGCAGGTCCCAGGAACCTTTGCCTGCAGAGGAGGGAGAGGACAGGCCTGCTGCAGGCTGCTGAGTCCAAAGGGACAAAGGCCAAAGAAGAGGCCAGGGTCACCCCTCCAGGAATAATCCTGAACCAAAGGGCCCAGCCCTGCCAGCCACCTGGCTGCACTCCACCCCGTCAGAATCCTGAATGGAAAGGCAGCTGTGGTAGCTCCTGATGATCCTGCCGACACTTACACAACACTTTGGGCCAGCTCTGGTCCAAGGGAATAATGAACGCCTTTACACACATTAATTTGTTTAGTCACACAGCTACCCTGTGTGTAGGGACTACTTATTATGAGCGATCCCACAAGGAAACAGAAGCACAGAAAGGCTAGTCACTTGCCTGAGGTCCAGGGCCAGGACTGGACCAGGCTGGCTCGATTCATGCTCTCTTAATCCCACCCTTACCTACTTCCAGTTCTTGCTATGGTATCTTTTAGTCTTTCCACCCCACATCCCCAGTTAACCCTTGCTAAGCAGTCTTGAGGTGGGTCTTGGGTGGCAGGACACCTCGGGGATTAGACGGCTACAGAGAGAGAAGAGGCATGTTAAGACCCAGCCTGGCCTTGGGTGCCTTGGTGGGGCTGCTGTCTGGTTAAACAGCTTAAATGGAGACATGCTCCAGTTAAGCAAACTATTTGGAGAGGCAGGAGCGAAGAGCACAGACTTGGTTTTTAGACAGCCTCTCCGACCCCTGGCCAGGAATCAGTTCTGGATTCGGGCCCTCTACTTGGGAGTAGGAACAGTAATTAGCAGCTCAGACCACCCACAGGTTTTCAAGTCCTTCAGGTGCTATAAAGTCAGGCTAAAGAGGGTCCCTAGGTGGATCCAACCAAACCCACGAACATGGGTCTGGGGATATAAACCATGGCAAGTGTGCCAGAGAAGCCTGTATTAACTAATCTTTTCTTTCTAGCCTTCAGCCCTGCCTCCAAAGGGTCCTGATGGATGGAATCTAGGGACAGAGCTGAGGAAATTCATCTATCAGTGTCTACCCTGGGGGCCCCCACACTCCACACAACTGAATCAAGAACATTGGAGAAGCCACTTTCTGGGAGCCTGAGTTCCCAGGGCCCAAATCCATGGGGCCAGGGAACTCTGTCTGGAGCCCATCTCTAGGGCAAGAACTCAAGACAACCCCTAACCCCTAGACCCCACCTGTTCCCTAGTTACTGCTCACCACTCTGATTCAGTGATGGCCAGCTCTCCTCTCTACACCTGGAGAAACTCATCGCTCCTCTTAAGAAATAGTATTAACTTGGCAGGCAGGGGCTGGGTGGCTCAGTCAGTTACGCATCTGACTCTTGATTTCGGCTCAGGCATGATCTCAGGGTCATGCAATCAAGCCCCATATCAGGCTCCCTGCTCAATGGGGAGTCAGTTTGGGATTCTCTCCCTCTGTCCCCTACCCCACACACAGATGCTCTCTCAAATAAACAAATCTTTAAAAAATAAAAAGAAATAACATTAACCAGGCCCCAGGGTGATCAAGGGTCAGAATGGGGGCCCAGCGGCCTAGCAGGTCTTACCAGAGCCATGAGGCTGATTGTCCTCAAGAGCCACAAATGGCAGGCAGTGGGTGCAGGACCAAGGACTGCGGGCTTTTTAATCCAGAGCCAGTGATGTACCAGCAGGCCCCAAGCTCCTCCCTGGTCCCTCCCAACTGCCTCCACTCCACCCAAGCTTCACACCCACTCCGGGACAAGCCACCTGCAGAGTAAATGAGGAACCTTAAACCTATATGAAGACCCAGACACCCCCCTGATGGGGGCCTACCACCCAGAAAAGAGCCATTCCCTCCAGCCGTTGCCAGCAGCACCTATTCCACCCAGCCCTGCTCTTGTGCCTGGACCTAGACGGGCCAATGACATCTAGAGAGCAGGGAGTGGGCCCAGGGAAGCAGCAAATGGAAGAACCTTGTCCCCTGTCACAGGGTCTTTCACAACCTTCAGTGCCAGTAGGACAGGAATGCCCAGTCCTGACTGAAGTGCTTGGCCAATCTGAGGGGAGTGCCCCAGGCCCATCACAACCTGGCAGGGGTGTGGTTTGTTCTGTGAAACAGCCCTCTCAAGCCAAGTGCACAGCTGTCTCCACCCTGGGAGCTGGGTGGCTGGGATGAGGAGGCCTCCGGGTGGCATTCAGGAAGGTCTGGGTTGGTGCAGGGAGGGAGGGAGTCTGAATGTGGAGACCCCTGTGGAGGTGAGGGGCAGGGGTTTCTGTCAACCCCCACAGCCACCTGTCCTTGTTGTGAGAGAAGCAGGGCACCAGACCCCAGCAGCTGCCTGGAGCTGGAGGTCAGCAAACAAGGCCAGAGCAAAGCTGGGTACAGCTGTATGGGCCGAGTCAGTGGGGCCCGCCTGGAAGGGCTGCGATTGCTCTCACAGATACAGGGTCTTAGCAGCAGAGAGCTCCTCAATCCTGGGTCTGGACCCAGGCCTCAGCCACAATCAGAGGAACACTGAAATGTTTCCAGCCCTCACCAGACCACAGAAGGAAACTTCGAGAAGGAGTCTTAGCACACATGAATCACAGTCATCTTTTATTATACATTTCCCTCCATGCCAGCCCTTATGGTCCTTAAAGATCTTTCTCCAAGCCTCACAACCGTGGGGTAGGATCCACCATTTTCTCTGTTCTACAGACAGGACACCAGTGCTCCAAGGTGGCAAGTCGCCCAAAGCCACAGTGTTGGTGAGAGGCAGCACTGCACCTGAAGCTCCACTCCTCCTCCAGGAGAGGCTGCTGCCTCACCAGTGTGGCAACTTCCTGGGAGCCCACACCCAGACCTGTCTGGCCCCAAATTCCCCAGCGATGATCCCAAGGCAAGCTGGGCTGGCAGCCAGCACCCTCTGACTCCAGGTTGCCTCTGGAAGTGACCTGGCCAGGGAGGGCCACGACCTTTCCCACAATTGTCATTGGCAATGTTCACCAGAGCTCCATCAGTCGAGGCCGGAGGCCTTAGTAAGGGAGTCAAGCAGCTGGAAGTAACTGTACTTAAGGTCATACTCCATGTCATACCAGTAGTTCACTGTGGGGGAAATAGAGACCTGAGCATGAAGGTACCCCCCAACCTACTGCCTCCCCAACCCATCCCCCAGCTGCCCTCTGGGCAGCTCCTTACCAGCAATGCAACCATGGGACTGCTGGACGTGGTGGAACCACAGGGCCGGCAGGTAGAGCATCTCACCGGCCTGCACCGTGCAGCAAAGGGCCCGGGCCTGACTGTAACTGGGGTACCGGGCCAGATCTGGAGCCAGTGGGTCCAGTGGGATCCAGGGTACCTGGGGACATGATGGATGCCAGGGAATAGGCCCAAAGGCCCCAGGCCCTCCAGCTCTATCCCTTCCAAAGGTAAACACCACAAGCCCTGCCCTGTTAGCACCAGGAGAGCCCAGACTTCGGGGTCTTTCAGAGCCAGGTGCCATCTCCCCAGCTCTATTGTAACTGTTTCTCCAAGATCAGACTCCTACCCTCCCCCTACCCCAGGGCCCGGGAAGGAGGCAGACACCTTCTCCATGGCTTCTTCATCCACCATCTTAAAGGAGCCCTCCTGGGTTAGCTGGTATGTTGCTGGTGTGTACAGCTCTGAAACCAGAGAGAGAAAAGTATGGGGACACTCAAACAGCCTGCAGCTTGTCAGCTCCTCCCACTCGTTCTCTGAGCACAATGGCAATGCTGTGCCCACACCTCAGGCCTGGCGCACCAGCCTGCCCAGGGCCCCCACTGCCCTCCCTCTACCTTGGGCCACCAGCTCTCCAGCACTTAGAGGCTGAGTCCCCTACCATAGGGGATGAAGGGCCGGTCGCTGGGTGGATGTAGCAGGAAGCGTTTCTCCCCTGAGACCACACAGTAGAGGTTTTCGTAGTGGTCCTTATGTACTGCCAATACAAAGAAGCCCCAGTGGGCAGGGTTAAGAGGGGGCAAATGATCGCATCCAATGCCCTGCACTTAAGACAGATGTGACAGGGATCCCTGGGTGGCGCAGCGGTTTGGCGCCTGCCTTTGGCCCGGGGCGCGATCCTGGAGACCTGGGATCGAATCCCACGTCGGGCTCCCGGTGCAT
Organism: Nyctereutes procyonoides; assembly: GCF_905146905.1. NCBI lineage: Eukaryota > Metazoa > Chordata > Mammalia > Carnivora > Canidae > Nyctereutes > Nyctereutes procyonoides. Next base: position 8,447,700 of record NW_026575031.1, on the reverse strand, counting down.
GGAGCCTGCTTCTCCCTCTCCCTGTGTCTCTGCCTCTCTCTCTCTATCATAAATAAATAAAAATTAAAAAAAAAAAAAAGACAGATGTGACAGATAGTATAACAGAAGAGCACAAAGCAGGCTCCAGGGGATGCTGAGGAGCTGGGCAAGCATTTGGCATTTCCGATCTCTGCCTGCCAGCGACTGGATGCTCACCAGATCCTGCGCTCATTACTGCCAAGAGGGGAAATTCAAGCAAACAAGGTTCTCCTGAGTTTACCCCTGACCTAGCTGGCCTATGGAGGGCTTTCTAGAGACCTAGAAGAAACAGTGCCCTCTACCCCAGTGCCATGGGACCTTCCCTAACCTGAGCTACAGGGAAGCCCTCTGTCATGTCCAAACCCCAGAATTCCAAAAGAAATCTCAGAGAATAGCCCATCTAACTTCCATCCAAACCCAACCTTCCACTCTTGGCCTCCTCTTCCCTCCTCCCCCACCTCTGTATTCCTTTGACACCTACAAGATGTCACTGCAGCCGCCTCTCCTAGCCAGAAATTCACAGCATCAGGCATCTTTCCTGCAGGTCAGAGGTAAGAGACAGAGTTAGGACGGGTCATTCTCAATAGTCAGGCTGGGAATAACTACCATACGGTGATGCCGGACCAGAACCGGGGGGCCGGGGGGTGCTGAAGGGAGAGAGAGAAGGAGCAGGCACCAGAAGCTCACAGGGAGGAGCAAACAGGGAGAAGGCACAGAGGAGGGTGAGCTCCAGGAGGAGTCTCCTCCCCTGGGGTAGAAAGGAGGGTAACAATGTTCAGTAGTTCAATACAAAGTTGTGGCCTGGAGACTTGAGCATTTAGTGCACAGCACTTGACCTTGAGGGCCCGAGTTTGGCCAAGTCATCACCAAAGGGAGAAGCAGCAAGCAGAGTTGACTCCTTCCTTCCCATTCCTTCCCTGCCTGGCCCATGCCATGCCTTCACTCACCTAGTGCCTCAGAGGCCCAGGGCACGTGGGGCTCTAGATCAGACAGCAGCTGGGGCAGCTCAGTGGGCAAGTTGGAACACTGCTTCTGCACATAGAGGACTCCCGGGTGCTGGGCCTGGCCCTCGAGCACATCCAGCACGCAGCTCAGGGGCAAGCGGCGCTCAGCAGGCATCACAAAGCGATTCCCTCGTACAGCATCTGCATAACCATCTGGGGTCACAGCCACACTCACCTCTGTGGAGCCCACTGTGGCTCTGGAAGAAAGGACTTTCAGCCTACCCAGAGACCACAAAGTACCACCCAACACCCCCCAGGGGAGCCCCCACCTGAGATAAGGGAAGGACCACTTCTGCAGGGCTGGCCAGTGCTGCAGGGCGTTACGGATGATGCAGGGCCTATTGGGGCAGACCCAGTCTCGGTAGAAGTGCAGTGGAGTGGGGGGCTTGTCCAGGTAGGGCACAGCAAGAGGCACACTGAGCTCTGAGAGAAAGAGGAGGGTTGAGGGGCTGAAGCCAACAGCACCCAGTTGCTGCCCCACTGCCTACATAAGAGATGCATTCCCTGGGCAGGACATGCTGTTACCACTGGATAATGCCCACTGATGACCAAGGGACCCCAGACAACCAGGAATTGAAGAATGAGGGAAATTTAAGGGAGAAAGCATGAAGCACCCACAAACACATCGAGCTGGGCTATAAGAGTCCACAGGGCCAGGGGATGCTGCTTAGCCTAAAATCCCAACCGTCCTTGAGACCAGCCCTGTACAGTGAAACCTCGGCTTTCACACCCTGCAGTGCCCAACCTCCTGCCAGCCATCAGGAGATGCAGCCAGTTAGACAGTGCAGGGAGCTCCCGAATGAGTAGCACTGAGGCCCCAAGGCCACAGGCTGATGTGGGTGAGTCTAGACTTTAGAAAGCACCCTCCAACACTGATACTGAGTACCTAGAATGTACTCAGCACTTGGTTTAGCCAATGTGGAGGTAAAGTGATGATCCTAGTCATCTCAAGAAGATTACAACCTAAGATTGGCACACAAAACCGTAAGAGGGAAAGCAAGGGCTGAACTGTGTCTCTGATCTTCCTAAACAGCATCAGCGTCCTCAGACACTCAGCACTACCACATGCATTTATGCAGGTCACGCAGTATGCCATCTGCGCAGATGTCTACAGTGGCCCTGTGTCGATTCTCTCAAATCTTAGTTCTTCTTTCTCCCTCACTCCTGTCACTCTACTGATGTTCACGAAGTTCTAGTGATTCTACCTTCTGTCTCTTAGACTATACCCTCCTTTCCTCTGCCAGTACCTACCTTTAGATTACTTCCTCAGGTCCTCAAATATTACTTCAACGAGGCTTCCTTCCCTGACAACCCTTTTAAATCGGAACCTGTCCCCAACAATCCTATACCCCTTGCCTTTTTTCCCTTCTCTACCCCTTTTGTTCATCACCATGTAGTGCACTATGTATTTCACTTGGCAAAACTGTCCATTAGTCTCTCTTGCTGGCATCAAATATAAGCTCCATGGAGGCAGGGATGCATTTCTTGTTCTCTGATGTATCCCTAGGACCTAGAAAGGTCCCTAACATACAGCAGGTGCTCAGTAAATATTGGCTTTCTGGTTCAAAGTCTCTAATATCTCCTGGCTGGCTGGTTGCTGTAAAGAACTGGTTCCCTTGGCTCAATTCCACTCCCTCTCAAAGCATCCCTCACCCTGGCCCCAGTCATCTTCCTAAAATACAATCTCATCTTGCCATACCCCTAGTTAAAAAAAAAAAAAATCCTTTGATGGTTTATAAATTATAGTCCACTCTGGCATGCATTCAAGGTGATACATGATCATGATCAGGCCCAACCTACTTTTCCAGTCTGGTTTCCTCCTGTCTGGTGCCTGCCCCTTACCACACTCTCAGGTGGAGCCAAACTTCGTTCCTGCTGCTCAGACTGAAATGCCTTTCTCCTAGCGTCTATAAAGGGTACACAGGGCTTGACTTTTAGTTTCATCTGTGAGATCCAGCCTGAATCCCTTGGCCCCAGTGGGAGGCCACTGCACTAATTTTCACCTCTGAGGTCACGCTCTCTCTCTCAAGTCAGTCTGCACACTGGTCATCTTTGCTTTGCAGTTGGAAAGGAAATGTCTTTAGATCAAAAAGTGGGAAGTGGGGAAGTCTTCTCCAAGTGGGAAGATGCTGGTGGACTCAACAAAACTGAAAAGGAGAGAGATGGCACATATACTTACTTCACCGGCCGGAAGGAAAAGAGAGAACCTGCCAAGCTGATAAGGGAGCAAAGGACCAGCCCAGTCAGGCCAGCCCATCAAAGCAGTCACATTGGGAAGGTGATTTGGGGTGCTATAAATCTCCCTCTTGTTCTCACTGGGATTCTTAAAATATGCGGAAACTTCCACTTTTTTTTCACCTTCTGTATTTTCTGCAATTATTTCAGCTTTACTACCTCATCAATGAAAAGACCTATAGAGAATGGCTACTGCTCCCTTCAGAGGCTTCAATGTGAGAGAATTTCAAAAGGGACCCAAACAATTCCTTTGGCCTAACAATTCTTCTGCTAGAAATCTAACCAACAAAAATACTCATACATGTACACACTGGCCTTTTCACTGTTCCGTGAACACACCAGGCACACTTCCACTTCAGGAAGTGGGCCCGAGTGCCCTCTATCTGCAATGCTCTTCTCTCAAATGTCTGAGTGGCTCACTACCTTCCTCTCCTTCTTCAAGCCTGTGCTCAAACATCGCTTTATCAAGGCAGCCTACCTACCCTGACCATCTTACTTAAACTTAGAACCTGCCCCCTAGGGGATCCCTGGGTGGCTCAGTGGTTTGGTGCCTGCCTTTGGCCCAGGGCGTGATCCTGGAGTCCCAGAATCAAGTCCCACATCCTGCTTCTCCCTCTGCCTGTGTCTCTGCTTCTCTCTCTCTCACGAATAAATAAAATCTTAAAAAAAAAAAAAAAAAAGAACCTGCCCCTACCCCATCCCTGGCATGAGACCTCTTATTCTGCTTTACTTTTTCTCCCACATTTATCTTCTAATCCATCTCTTCAACTGTATAATTAACTCATTTAGTGTGTCTAGCGCTGTCTCACCTGGAATGTAAGGTCCATAAGGGCAGAGATTTGTTCACTGATGCATCCTAAACACATTGAGGTGCTTACTATGGAGGTGCTCAAAGTATTCATTGAAGCATTAGTAAAAAGAAAGACTGCAAATGACCTAAATACCTGTCAATAGTAGGCTGATTCAGTAAGTTACCACACTAGTACACAGGTGTGAAAAAGACTGAGGAAGAGGGATATGGGGTGGTCTTCAAAATACATAGTGCAAAAAAGTGTTTAGCAGGCTACCATTTGTATACAAAAGGAGATACACAGTTGTGCGTGTGTGTAGATTTGGAGTATTTCTGCTTCTGGGAGGATGCAAATTGGAGCCTAGACCGGGAGGAATGCTTACATCACAAATACGTTTTTTTAAACCACGTGCCTGTGTTGCCAATTAACGGTAAAACAAAATTGGGAAGGAGGGAGAGGGGGAACCAAGGAGAGAGAAAAATAAAACGAAGCAGGGGAAGAGCCAGGGATTACTTGTACAGTTGCCTACGATTCTCCTAAAGCTCTGCACCGACTCGGAGAAGTCCGCTCCTCAACAGTGTTCCAGCAGGGGTTCAGACAGGGAGCTGGAAAGGCTGGGAGGGGCAAGAACAGACCGCCCCATTATCCGGGCCCCGACTGTGGGAAACACAGCAGGGGGAAGACTGGCCCGGGCCCTGGGGGTAAAAGCGAAGAGTCACCCCAGAAAGCCACAAGGACATGCGAACACGGGAGCAGGGCCGCTGAGGGCCCAGTGATCGCAGTGGGCCAGCAAGGGGTCAGGTGCCCGAGCTTCTGCGCTCCTCGAGGGCACCAACTAGGCGGACCGATGGGGTCGGCGGCCCAGCAGGGTCAGGGCGCACCCGCCTCGGGGCCCCGGCTCCCGCAGCCCAAGGTCCCGCCCGCGTCCCGAGGCTGCCCTGCGCGCGCCCACTCACCCCTTGCGGCGGCCGGGAATTCTCGTAACTCCCTCCGCACCGCGTCCAAGGCCGCCTCCGCCATGACGCCGCCGCCGCCGCCGCCGCCGCCGCCGCGGGGCCACGCGTCGGCCCTGGAAGCCCCGCCCCCGCCGAGGCCCCGCCCCCCGCGCGCCCGGGTTCTGCGAACCCCAGCGAACCCCGCCGCCGGCGAGAGGCCGCGCCTTCTCCCGCCCGCCCCACTCGCGGGCATCCTAGAGTTAACAAATGATTGTGTTTATTGACGAGTTCATACATCAATACAAACGGACGAGTTAAAAACGGCTCCTGCCCCGTGAGACCTGGGGAAGAGGGAAGCGCCAGGGCCTGGACAAAATATAAAAGTTATAAATAAGGGGGGTAAGGGTTCAAAACTGGATCAGGGCAAATCTGGTTGGGGGGGCGGCAGTTGCCGGTGGCCTCAGACATGCAGAAAGGGGCGGGCGTTGGCCGACCACAAGACCCCCCTTCCCACCCAACGCTCAGCCGTGGGTGGGGAAGGGCGGCCACCTTCTCACAAACCTTACCGGAGTGTATCTCCCTCCTCTGAAGGACTGGCTGGCTGAGGTTCAGAGAGAACCCAGCCCGAGGGCCAGGCCTGAGCCTTTTTGGGCTGAGCTGTGACTAGCGTGCCAGTGGGGGGAGTGGGAGTAGACTTCCAACCCTCACCAAGGGCAGCTGTAGGACTTCTTTGCAGTTTGGCTATGCAGGTGGTGGTGTGGTAGTACCGAAGAGTGAAGGTGAAACAGGTTTCATCTGTGCTGGGGCATGCCTGGCTGATGCAAACAAGAGCTGGGCACTCTACAGAAACCTGTTTCTTTCTAAGCTTCTACCTATAGAACCAGCAGGGATGGCCTGTCCGTGGAAGAATAGCTTTTTCTGGCCCAAATCTCCAGGAAAGCTACCCAGACTTACCTGAGGCAGAGGGAAGCAGTAGGGCCCAGAGACACATGTTCTTCAACCCAACAACTGCTCCACTACTTGGTCCCACTCTACCTGCCCTCTGTGCCCTATATCCATCCCCTTACCCCTAACAACTGCCCTTCTAATTCTAATCTACCCCCTTCCCCTCTACCACGTACCTGTCCCACCTACCACCTTTCCTGGTGTCTCTTGACCCCTTCTGCAGTCCCATGTGCCTCTCCCCTCCCCTCAACTTCCGGTATCCAGAGTATCCTGGGTGCCCAGCACTGCCTTTGAGGAGGTTCCTTCCACCCAAATCAGAAACCCACAAGCCATCTCATATTGACTAGGTTGTGGACACCAAGAATCCAGAATTCGGGCTAGCATCCTTTTTGTGTTCCTTGATAATTCCACATGACCCAGGGTGGTAAAGCAGGAGTAGTACAAGAAGGGAAACCAGGCACACATCAGCCAGCCAGGTACTCTAGCCATGAACACTCAAGTGTGTGTGTGTGTGTGTGTGTGTGTGTGTGTGTGTGTGTGTGTAGACTTCATCTGTGGCCAAGGTCCTTAGAGGTGGGCTGGTGCCCTGTAAACCTTGAGGGAAGTTCTAACACAGTCATCTCTCAGGATGCAAGCAGAAGGTAGCCTCTGGGTCTAACAGTCTGCTGGGGATCAGGACCGGGCAGATAGGGAAGACCAAGGGGCTGAGAAAAAGAGGCCAGGGCTTTGTTTGCCCAGCAGAGGGCTTTACTGTCCTGCAGCAACATCCCACAGCTGTCTCCACAAGTTCTGGCCAGGAAAGAAAGGGGGGTGGTACAGGGAGAGAGATAATGCTAGGGCTCTCTTAAAGGGAGAATGGGAGTGGAATGTGGAGGCTCAGGCCTTGATACCACTCAAGCCTCCTGATGGCTGGAAATGCCCTGGAGGGCTAGAGGGCTTTGCCTTTGGGAACTGCCAGGAATTGGGGAAAACAGATAACCCCTGCTCTGGCAGTCAGGGGAGTGCAGCTGGTATGGGAGGGGAAGTGGAGGTAGAGGTGAAGCTCCGCTGTTGGCTGAAGGGCACTGATACCACATGGCCTCTCACTTCCACCCCACTGAATACCCTGTGTGTGCTCCACCCCAGGGAGCTGATCCCTGCAGTAATTTCAAATGGCTTCTAAGAAGAGAGGGCCAGCCCTTCCCAATTTCCCCCAGATGGGGCAGGCTGCCCTCCTACTCCTCACAGCACCAAGATGACAAAGATCCAAGACCTACCCTGCATGAGCCACTAGACGGGCTGTGGAGGCAGGATTTCCAAAAAAGTGAGGCAACAGTCAGGGAAATAAATTAATAAATACAGGGGCCCCATGAGAAGTAGCTGGGAAAGCTGCTTCCCCTCTGAGCACTGATCCCTGCTTTCCACTCCAAGTATCCCCACGGGTTCTGGAGAGTGGAGCAGGGGTTACAGTTTGGAATAGGGGGAGCATTCACTTGGAACAGGATTCTGAAACTAGAGTCTGCGTTCCATGCGCCGCTCCACAGCCCGAAGCAGCAGCTCTGAGTATTGCTCTAGCAAGGCCTGTGTTTGCTCAGCCCCCACAGCCCCAGGGCTCCCGCCTGGGCTGCATAACACTGCCCCGGCCAGGGCCTCTAGCTCCTGCCGTACTGAAGAGAAGGTGTTTCTGAGGAGCTGGGTGATGCGACTTTGCTCTGCCGAGGGTGTCTTGCAGCCAGCCACCTGTAGGAGGACCCAGGAAGTAAGTCAGAGGAACAGTGGAAGAACCTCCTGTCAGTGGATATACAGAGGGGAGGGGCCCACTCGGGTCTAGCCTGCCCCCAAAGAGGGCCCTGCTGGACTGTCCCCTATGTCTACGGTGGCCAAATCATTTTTGAATATGACAAGGGCTACTATTAATAATTATACTGGGACAACAGGCATAAACTGCGATGGTCCTAGGACAAACTAGGACCTATGGTCTCTCCACTTATACCCCTCCAGTCAGGAAGTCTCCAGCTCTTAGAAATGACCGATAGGTGCTCAGTTCAAGAGGCCTGGCCTGACTTCTAACTCCCTTGCCTACTCTGCCCAGGATGTTCTTGATTGCTCCACCCACCCATCTGTGGAAGAGCCTTATCATGGTTGTTCTGGGTCGTCAGCTAGCACTCCTGACATGCTGTCTCTCAGACGGTGGGCACCCAACACGTACCAAGTGGTAGAGCCGCATAGCCTGGCGCATGTTGCCCTGGAGCTCTGCCACAAGTTGTTCGCACTGCTCCAGGCTCACTGCTGGCTCTGGGAGGGACACGTATAACTCAGGCCCAGCAAAGCTGCCCTTTCAGGCCTCCCCTCACAACCCAGGGGCTACTGAGAGCAAGAGAGCCCTACCCCCAGGATGATACCCCCTCCATTTACCCACAGTCCCTTTTTCCCAACACTGCTCCCCACACCACACAGAAAACAAGGTTCAGAGGGGAGGGCCAGCCAAGAGGCCAGAAGGCAAGGGAGCAGGAGGTCACAAGGAGATCATGAAGATTGGTGGGAGTGTCTCACCATCAGGGGTGTGACTTATGAACCAAGACAGGAGCAGACAGGACGAAAACACCAGAGGCTGGACGCACAGAAATGGGATGGAGCCAGAGAGCAGACAACAGAAACAGGAGAAAGAGGACGGGGTGGGAGATGAAAGCTGGGGAGCTGTGCACACCTGAGTCCTGGCTCAGGGCCCCTGGCCTGGTGCATTCCATGGGGCTAGGAGTCTTCTCAGGGGGTGGGGGCTGCAAGTTCTCAGGGACTCGGAGGAGGCTGCTGACCGGCAGTTGCTGGGCACAGGGGCTGTTGGGCCCAGGCTGAGCCTGGCACTCTGTCCTAGGCTTGGCACCCTCCCCCAAACAAGCCCGCCTCTCAGATGTACTATGAGCCTTTCCTAGGCCCATTGAGGAACCAGGCTGTTCCACCTCACCAGGGGCCCTGCCCTTGGTAGCAGGTGAGAATGTGGCCAGGGTAGGACGATCCGGCAGTGGCTTTGGGATGTCCAAGACCAGGTGAGCCCTGCTGGGCAGGGCTAGCTTGCTGAGCGGTGAGACTCGAATGGGAGCAGGAGCCTGAGGTTCAGCTGCCAGGCCCAAGTTCTCCCCAACAGAGATGCTGCGGGAAATCTTGGCCACGGAACTGGTGGTGGGGTTCCGGTAGGACTGAGGCTGAGACAGATGGCTGTCAGCCTGTGGCAGGGAGTGCAGGCCCCCCTGGGCCTCTGTCTCCCCTAAAAGCAATGGGCCTGGTGGTGGGCCCTCATCTGCAGAGAAGACAGACGGACACAAGTCAGATGGTGAGGAAGGCATCCCAGGTGCTAGGGCCCAGCTCCCTAGGAGTTGCTGTGCACTGCGCATACCCACTGAGGGACACCCAGTGGCAAGCAGAGTGATACATCAGGGCTAAATCAGGCCCTCCTTCCTCTAGCATGCTCATGTGCTCCATAATCCCCACACCCTGGAGTTGGGCCCACCAGGCTCCTCACCCTGCAGCACCAGACTCTGCACAGACCGGGCTTTCTGGAGTCCACCTAAAGGGCTGCTGGCTGCAGCCACTCTCTTGGGAGCCCAGCTACTGTCCAGGTTGAGACGGCGTCGTGGCAAAAGCACAGGAACTGCCTGCTGGGGGCCGGCATTTCCAGAGGAGGTCTCTGCCTCTGGGGGTGCTCCTGGAGGACTGGCACCACTGCCTCTTAGTTGCTCACCCGAAGCCTGCAGCATCTGGACTGGTCTCGATGTCAGTGCCAGGCTTGAGGAATATGGGGACAGTTCCCTACAGGGAGGAAATGTGGAAGAAGGCCCAGAGAAGGCTGAGGAGTCCTTCCTGCCAAGACGGGGAAAAGCTCTCACAACACCAGAAGCTCTGGGAGAAGGGCAGGCACAAAGCCAGGCACAAAGCCACTTGTCCCAAAACTTGAGAGTGCAAAATACTCAGCATGCTGCCTCGACTAGCCCTTTGGAGAGTGCTGTGAGGTCAAGTGAGCCACAGCTCCTTGTAGAAGAGTGAGAACTGCTGTAGGGAGAGGTACCTGAGCGGGGGAGTCTGTACTTGCAACAGGAATCGTGAAGAGATGCTCTGAGACTCTGTCCTCTCTGGTACCCGGACTGGGCCCCCTACCAAGAAGACAAAAACCATGAATTGAAGCAAGCCCTTGCCCCAGATTCAGCCTCCCCTAGAAGGAAACCCTAGGGCATGGCCTGCCATTAGACCCTCCCTCTCAGCCAGGCAAGGAAGGAAGAAGGGCAGACAAGAGTGACCATATACTGGCCCTCTGACCACACCTGGAGCATCCCCATTGGCCAGAGTCTCAAAGTGCTGTTTTAGAAACTGCTCCTGGTCTGGGGTATGGGGACTGCCCTCCTGCAGTCCATAGGAGCCAGTGCCTCCCTCTTCTTCCTCCTCTTCCTCATCACCATCAGCTGGCTCTTCGAGGTCTGAGGAAATGCCATCCACACTCAGGGGCTCCGTGCTCTCAGAGTCTGGATGTGGGGAGGGGAGAAAAGCATCATGCTGCACCCACCCATTGCCAGAAGCTCCACTCTCACCTCAGTCTACTGACCTCCCTCAAAGCTGCGGCCTCACCTTCATTGGGGTGCTCAGGACTGGAAAGCCGGCTGCTACTATAATCCACAGAGCAGGCACTGTCAGGACTGTGCTTCTCGGAGCCCCTGCTGCCTGGATACACTCTTCCCAGGGTCCCTCGGGATGGAGCCTGAACCTGAAACTCACTTCCAGGAAGGCGAGCAGAGGAAAGAAGAGGCAGTTAGCAGGACTGAGCAGCCTCACTAACACCTGGCTTCTTTCTTCTCCCCAACCTGGAAGTGGGACTGGAGATGTGGCAGGGGCAAAGTGGTGAGCGAGCCCTGAGGAACCTGAGCCAGTCCTCCCCTAACTAAGGAACACTCAGGGAAGGGAAGTCTGGGAAATACCGCATGGCCCCTGAGGTCTGGTGAGGGAAGGACCCTTGCCTGGTATCCAGGGTGGGGCTGTCACTCGGCTCCGGGTAGACAATACCATCTTCGATGGGTGCAGGCTCCAGATCTTGGGCAAATACCCCTTCCTCTTGGGACAGCAATCGAATAATGTGGGGACAGGAACAGGGTTGGGAGGCCTGAGGCCGAGGGGGCTTTTCGTTCTGGGAACACACAAAGAGGCGTTAACTGAGGTTGCTAATGGGAAAAGACGTGGAAGTGGGCAAGGATTTGATGTGCATCAATTCTGGAGGAAGCTGAATATTCCAACCCTGAGGAGAATTCTAGCTAATGTTCTTGAGTTTCTCGTATAATAATCTGTCATACACCAGGCTACCAACCTCTAGCCACCACTTAATATGATGAGCCCTGCAAGAAACCTGGCCCAGGACAAAGGGTACCACCCCAATCACCAGACCATACAACTTAGCCAGTGTGAACCTTTGCAATCCAGGTTACCCATGTGCCACAGGAGCAGAGCAAGCAGAGCTGGTCCAGTGCTCAGGCCCCAGATTTTGGTATAAGGCTGGCTAAGGCTGCTTGGAGATCTCTAGGCTGCTAGGAGAAAGCTGGCTCACCTGGCTAGTATGTGAGGTCTCAGGGGCCTGCTGACCATGCTTCCCAGGACAAGATGGGGTCATCGCCAGCAAGTCTTGGCTAGCGCCTCGAGGGCTTGGGGCCATTGTCTCTAGCTGCCGCAGGTCCAGCATGGAGCGGACACTCAGCTCCACACCTGGCTGAGCCCAGCGGCCCCTTCTTCTGGGTCCTTGGTTGGCTGCAGGCACTGGGGCCAGGAACTCCACCGTCTCCTGTGCCTGATGTGAGGCAGGGGTGGGGGAGTGGTCACAACCACCATACAGTAGTATCAGCAAACACTAATAGATCACTGTGTGCCATGCACCTTATGTACACATATTCACTCATTTAATCCCCACAACCCTATGAAGTAGGTTTTATTATCCTCATTTTTATAGCTGGGAAAACTAAAGCACAGTTGGCTTAGGTAATTTATCTAGTCCCACAGACAGTGAGTGGCCTGCTTGTTTGAGGTTACAACTCAAGTAGTCTGGCTCCAGAGTTCATGCTCTTAGCTTCAGTCTCTGCCCTTAGACCTTCCAGTCTCAGCCTTCACCTGGTGTCACAGACATCTCACAGCTGGTAATCTCTAAAACGTCCCTTTTTCTGAGGACAGCCCCAGGTCTAGTCACAGCATCAAGGACAAACCAGTAGTCCAACCTTGAGTCCCTGGCTTGGTCAGAAGGCACTAGAGGCCCCACAACACCACCAATCCACAGAACTGCTACTGACAAGGAAGGTGTTGCCATGTGAAGTCTTGACAAGGCACAAGTGAGGGCTGGACTGCTGTGGGACTTGCACAGACAGCCTTTATCCTCCTTCTGGCTGCTCTGAAGTAGCAGCCCAGTTACTGGTCCTCTCATGGCCCTTTCCCTCTAAATAACTGCTCTGGAAGTTCTGACCTCACCACCAACCTAGAGTCTTTAGAACTACAGTTTCTCAAGATTTCCACTCTTTGAAACTTTGATGTTCTCGAACTTCAGGTTTTTAAAAATATTTTATGTATGTGTGTATATATTTATTTACTTATTTGAGAGAGTGTGCACACGTGCATGCATGGGCACAAGGGGGCGGGGCAAAGGAAGAGGGAGAGGGACAAACTCTCCTCTGATCTAGTGTGGAGCCCTAAGCAGGGCCCAACAAGGGGCCCAAAATGGGGGCCCTTGGGGCTCGATCCCATGACACTGAGATCATCACAAGCTGAAACCAAGAGTCAGACGCTTAACTGAATGAGCCACCCAGGCGCCCCCCTTGAACTATAGCTCTGTTTGGCTCAGGCCCCCCTTGTCCACTCCTTATCTCAACCTGTTCTTCATTCACATTTACTCCCAGGCCCCCCAGGCAGCTGAATAGATGGAGCACTTCTTCTAGTGGTGACTAGCCTTTGCAGGCCACCCCACCTGGCCCACAAGAAGGAGACTCCCGAGGCTTCATCATCCCTAATCTGGGACCAGCCAAGCTGCTCAAACTCTCCCACAAGGCCCTTCCTTGGACACGAGGGGTACAACATGCAGGCAAGCTCAGAGAGACCTGCTTTTACCCTCCTCCAGCCCTGTGACCTTGGAAGGGCATTTTTAACAATGGTGACTCACCCGACTCATCTCCCAGTGGGACAAGCTTCGGGGCAGGGCTGGGCTGGGCACTGAGGCTAGACAGAGACAGGCAAAGCAGTCAGAGAGAGTGTCTCCTGCCCACACACCCAGAGCCCTGGCACTGCACCAGCTTATACCCCTGGGTGGCCACAGTGATGTTCTGGTTTCCGCGGCTAGCCCTGCTCTCCACCCCCGGCCCCAGAAAGGGCATATGTAGCTACTGTGCCAACTGGTGCCTATCTGGCCCTACTCCAGACATCCACACACCTGGCTCTTTTTTGGTACCCTTGGCAAGGATGGGCAGAGCTGGAAGCTCTTCTTCTTCGGTGCCCTCATCTTCTCCCTCCTTGTCACTGTCTGATGACAAAGCTGGTCCAGGAGATAGCATCGATGGCGCCTCGTGCCTGAGTCCAAGACAAGGAAGGCCATGGAGAGAGGAAACTCAATGCAGGAAGAGGAACAACCTTCGTGGGTCTTCAGGTAAGAAACAGGTGTTGGGCGATCCAGGAGTCAGGAGGTACAGGTGAATGGCAAGTCCAGAGCAAGAAGGGGAAGCACTGAGGCAGCAAGCAGTCTGGATGACCACCCACCACTAGCCCATATCCATACTCTGTTCTCACCTGTTGGGTCCTGCAGCTCTTTGGGGAGAGGATGGTCCCTGCTGCTTGCCTCCACGCTGACGCTGGCGCAGTTCAGCCAGACGCTGCCTCATACTGATGGTCATCTCAGAGCTCAGGCGCCACACAAATATACAGCTGGGTAGAGCCACAGAGGCGGGTGAGGGAGAGAGAGGTTAGGCCTCTGGAGTGGAACACCACTAGTTCCCCTTCTCTATGGGTCAGCAAGAAGACCAGAGCCACCCTCCAGTGCCACATCAGGCCCAACCAAGAAATATCCCTGCTCAGCCCTATTTCCAAGAGACATCACTAATGCAAAGAGAGGGGAGGGGGAAGAGTGTGTGTGTGTCTCAGGAAAAATCTGTATGTCAGGGAAGTGGGCTTCTGCTCACCTGTCTCCTGACACAGAGATGAGATGTTTGCAGTCATTACTAAACTTCATGCCAGTGACAATCTCTGTGAGGAACAAAGAATATGGCCTCTGAGCTTCCCTAAAGTCCCAGCCAAGCCCTGTCCCAATAGTGGAAGTGGATGGTTGGTTGGAAGGGAGGGGCAGACAGCTCTGCTAGCTCCCAAGAAAGTAAAAGAAGAAAGAGTAAAGTTCCAGCAGTAGAGTACTGGGGCAACGACACTCACCTGAGTGGCCAAACATGGTGGCCACGCACTCGCCTGAAGAGAAGTCGAAAATGGAAAGGTTCTTGTCAGAACAGCTGGTGGCAATGTAGATCCCCGAGGGGTCTGTCTGCACCTAGGGATGGGACACACAGCTGGCAGAGGACAGGGCAGCACCAGTCCCTTTCCACCTAGTTTATCTGTCATTCCTTTCTCTGGCCCAGGGCAATTCCTCCTGGGCCCTTACCTTAATCAGAGTGCCGTCCTCACCCTGTGACCCTTTAAACAGCTTCTTTTGCTTCCCACTGCTGATGTTAAAGATCCTGTAAAGAAGCATACTCTTGCTCACATGAGGAGGCCATGATCAAGCACAGCTGGGTGGCAGAGACCCCTGCATTCAGTCCCAGCCCTGTTTTCTCTGGGAGCCACTCCCCAACACCAAAGGGGCTACACCACCTCTCAGGTATGCAAAGTGCCCTGTAGGTTCAAGGGGGCACAAAGACCTGGACAAAAAAGATAGAAGTGGGGAGAGAGCTGCCTAGAGCTGACCCCCTCGGGCATGAAGGAATGCAATCAGATGGTTGGAGAAGAGGATGCCCACCGAATATTTCGGTCCTGGCAGCCAATGGCTGTGTACTTCCAGCTGGGCTCCACATCCATATCATAGAGGGTCGTCTTCCGTACCACATGGTGTGTCCGTGTAAACTGTACTCCATCTCCAGACTGCAAGGGTAGAGCGTGTGGGCCCAACAGGCCCAGAGAGCCCTGCTTTCACCCCCCCTTCAACTCTTACAACCTCAGCTGGGGAAAAGGTAGAAACCCCCACCTCCCAACCCCTCCCCATTTAGGGAAGCCCCATACCCTCACCTTCTGTGCAGTGCGGAAGTAAATGCTCTTGTCTGCTCCACAGCTGATCATGCGGACTTGCCCATCGCTGGCTATGGAAGAGGGGGTCCTAGCTCTTCCCACTGCTTTCACCACAAGGGGGCCAGCCCTTCCTCTATTACCCCACTGCTGAGCTTTCTACATGACCCAGACAACTAATTAAATCAGGATGCTTCTCTCCAAACCTAAGCTAGCCATTCTCTATCCTCAGGCAAGCTGTCTGCCTGAGGGTTCCCTAGACAAAGAGTCTACATTCCACTCGCCTTCCTGGCCCCAGGCCTCCTAGCTGCTGTCCAACACCCCCCTGTGACCTGCACACCCTCTTCATGGAGGCAGGAGGCTGGGGGCACTTGGGGTGGGGATGGAGGATGTTAGTGGTAGGTGGCAAGATGTATCTCAATTGCCCTGCCCCCACCTGCAAACTTGACAGCAGTGATGGAGGATGAGTGCTCATCCAACGTCTGCTGCAGGCTATACTCACGGCCAGCATCTAACACATGGATGAGCCTGTCCCGGCTCGCTGATGCCAGCAGCTTCAGACCTGGGGATGAAAGAACTCCATCAGCCTGTGAGTGCCCAGAGCAGGCCTCCATCTGGGCCCAGCAAAAGGCCCACAGGACCTGAGCCCCATAACTCTAAGCCAAGTGAACCATGGAACAGGAAGGGAGCTGTCCTCCTCTAAACCCACGAAGACACCCAGTGCTTTAAACAATGTTCAGTCCTACATTCAAGAGCCAGGACAGATGCAAGTGGCACTAGCAGGACTAGAGGAGCCCTGTGCCACTCTGGGCTAGATACCAGGCATCCTTCTTACCTGTGTCTGGCTTAGAGTACTCCAAGCACAGAATTTCTGAGTCATGGGCCTCTACCTTTAGCATCTCACTCAAGGACTGCAGCTCATGCACCCTGCAAAGGTGAGTAGAGGGAAGAGGTCATTGCCAGATTACAGCAGGAAAGACTCACCCTCCATCCTCTGCTCTATCTTCTCCCTCAAACCTGTTTTTAAAATTACATTTTTATTTATTTTCGAACTGTTAGGCATACAGAAGAGTGGCATTGAGTACAGAGATTTTCCATGTTAACAGTTCAAATATCAGAACCAGGAAATTTCCGTTGGTACAGTGCTATTAATTAAAATTTTATTTTAATTTCACATTTTTCCACAATCTTTTTTCCTGAATTCAGGATCCTATCAAGAGTCCAAACTGTACTTAGTTATAATTTCTCCTTAGTCTCCTGTAGTCGGTGACAGTTCAATCTTTCCTTATCTTTCATGACCTTGATGCTTTTGAGGAGTATTGCTCACTCTCCAATACTCTTTGGAACAGTACTGATGACTCTGTCTTCTGAGTCTGCCTGGTGTTTCCCCATGATTAGACTGAGTTTATGCATTTGGGACAAGAAAACCACAGAAGTCCTATTACGTCCTTCTTAGTGAGTCATATTATGTACAGGCTTTGTGATCCTGATATGGGGATGCTAAGCTTAATCACATGGTTAGGATGGTTTCTGCTGGGTTTCTTCATCATAAAGTTATTATCTTTCCCTTGTATATAGACATCTTGTTCCCCAATCATTTTGAGCCAATGTTTCTAAAGCTCTGTCCTTCAGGACCTCACCCCCTCCAGCCTGCGCTGTGGGAGGCAGTCAGGACCACTTCAGGCCTGGCATTACCTAAGCGTGCCTACACGGTCCCCAGAAGCTAGATGCTGTCCGTTGGGGCTGATACACACAGAGCGGATGCCCACACGGGGATCCATCAGGGACGTGTCGGCTTTGTCTCCTCCAGGCAGCTCAGTGTCCAGCAGGGCCTGAGTGTTCCCATCCACATAGATGATCTTAATGAGGTCCTAGTGGAGCAGGCCAGGAAGGGAGGTGGATAAGGCAGGCCTGACCTAGTACAGCTGCAAGGGGGAAGAATGCTGGACAAGATAAACCCCTGGCCCGAGGAGCCCGGCCAAATCCAAGCTGGGTAGATCAAAATCTGGGGACCCAGTTCCTGAGAAGGAGGTATGAAGGCTGAGGGGATATGAGGCCTAAGTATGGAGTTGGTGCCCAAGGCTCACATTGCTGAGGATGTTTCGGTGCAGGGTGGAGCCGTGCACTCCGGAGCTCTCCATATTCCACAGGCGGATGGTATTGTCTGAGGAACAGGTGATAAAGGAACTTGGGGGCAGGCAGGCCTGGTTACTGTCCTTCACTTCAGGGTAAACCTGAGGGCCAGAGGGAACAAAGTCAGCTCTCCAGTTAGGGGGCAGTCCTTTACCTGCCTGAAGACATGGAAGAGAGCGAGGTTAAAGAGAGAACACTGGCTGGCACTTAGCCCAGTGTTTGTCACATGGTAAACAAGCCATTATATCAGATACTCTCTATAATCACTACAGGCAAACCACTTAGCCAAGCATCCTTCCACGTCTCCATTAATATCATTTCAATTAATTCTTAGGACAACTAGATAAATCAGATACATCAATTTATAGTTCAGGAAATTGAGACTGAAGTCAGTAACTTGTCCAAGATCAGCCAGCTTAGGATGAGGCAAAGCTAAGGAGAGACAGGCATACAATGGAAGAAGCCTGAGATACATAAGCACTAAAATTCAAGCTCAATCCATGGCACCCATCTGAAGATTTGTGGATACACAAGAATGTTGCAGGAGAAACAAGGAGGCAGCAGGAATATAACTTTATGCTCAGGGATCCCCAATTCCCACCTCACATAGTACCCCAGCAAACCTGGTCAGTCCCAGGCCAAGCCAGCCCAGCCCACATACATACCTCCACACTCCAGACGCAAGAGGAATGATAGAGAGCCGAGTACACCTTGCCCACTTTTTTGGGGTCCCTCACATCCCAAACATAAATGCTGTGGTCGTTGTATACACAAGACAGCCACTGATTGGTAGGATCAAAGGTCAAGGCAATGGTATCTGGATACCTGGCGTTGGCCACCCCAGAGAAGAGGCGACTGTGGGGAAGAGAGGACAGGGCAAATAATGAGTAAAGAGCTGATGACATGAAGGATTGGGGGTGCCTGGGTGGCTCAGTTGGTTAAGTGTACATTTTTGGCTTGGGTCATGATCCTAGGGTCCTGGCATCAAGCCCCGCATCGGCTCCCTGCTCAGCGGGGAGCCTGCTTCTCCCTCTCTCTCTCCCCTCCCTCCTGCTTGTGTGCACTCTCTCAAATAAATAAATAAAATCTTAAAAAAAAAAGAAAAGAAAAGAAATGAAGGATTGAAAAGAATGAAACAAGCCAAACCACAAAGGAAGGAGAGTGAGCATGGCAAGCCCTCTCCAGACCTGCAGGGGGTAGTAACTGCTTGAGAAAGAAAAAAGCAGCCTCTGACAGCTGTCAGTAGGGAGCTAATCTGACACTGGCTGTTGGACCATCGTGTTCTCATGAGAAACACAAACAATGCCAAGAACACCAAAATCAGACGAGGTAACTCTGCGGCCATGACAGTCGAACAAAAGCAAGACACCCCCCACCCCATAATCGTGTCTGAGAGTGAAGATAAATGCACATCACTGTACAACAAACCACTAAAATGACCAAACATTTCCATTCCCATCTATCGTGATTGACTGCTGCTTCTTTACCAATTACAGCTCTAGCCCCACACCTTCCCTTCTACCTCGTAGATAAAGATTATTAAGATATCCAATTGTGGAACTGCCTCGACTTCCTGACAGCACCTAACCAGAGCAAAACTTCAGTCCCTGGAACCATTCCTAAAATCACCGAATTCAAGTCCAGATCATACAATAAGCCCTAACACCCACTTACTGAGAAACTCCCTGGTTCCCCACAGTGTGAGGTCTCCTCAGTGGCAAACAGTATCCATTAACCAAATTTGTAGGTCTACAGAGGTGTTCCTCTGGCAATCACTGGGGCACTGATACACTCTTCACTTTGTTTCCTGAAGCACAACCAGGGAAGGCTGGGCCCAGAGTGAGGATCTGAGTGGAGGCAGCAGACCCACATAGCTCACCTGGCCTCAGTGACGCTGGCAATGTCTGTCCCCAGGGCATGGGGCCGGGGCAGTGTGCTGAGGAAGTGCAGGTTAGAGGGATTGAAGAGGCGCACGGTGCCATCAGCACAGCCACAGAAGATGTAGTCTTGGCTCACAGAGATGCAGTGTGCCACAGTGGTCTGCAGGCAGAGGGGCTCAAGTCAGCAAAGGTCACCTGCCCAATCCCTCCATAACAGTCGCCTGCCAAGAGGACAGACCAGCCGAGGCAGGAGCAAGGAGAAAGCTGCCCAGCTGCTCTGGCCTGAGCCCCTCAGCTGTTATCTAGAGATGCCCCTCCCTCCAGCAGCAGGTGGCCAGAGGGCCCACAGCCACGTGCAGTTGGGGGATGAGGGCCAGGGACCCTTCTAAGGCACAAGAGGTTTTGACAAAGAGGACAAAGTAGAAAGAGACCAGCAAAGAGAAAGAAACAGCATGAGAAAGACAGGAGGATCTAAGCACCACTTACTGTGAAGCTGTCTGTATTCTGAGCAGAAGAGGGAAGCAGGGAAAAGAAAGGTGGAAAGAGAAAGCAGAGAGGAGGGAGTTATATAGATCTCCATGGAACTAGGCCAAGTTCTGGCTCCCCCCAAACTCCTCTCTCCTGCAGTCTCCTGCATGCATGAGGCATGAGTCCCCTGCTACAGAGCCAGAAGCATCAGATCTCCCCTGAGCTGACAAATGGGCAGCCAGCCCCTACCCATGGGGCCAGAGGTGCTTACTCTCAGCTCCACCCACTTATCCAAAAGCCTCCTGTCGCTGAACTCGCACAGCAGCCCCGAGGATGTGATGCAGAAGGTGCTGTCAGCCTTCTTCCCTCGGCCACACGCCACGTCAGTGAACAGGTTGTTCCGAAGCTCTCCCAGCAGCCCCGAACGGCCTAGCAGAGGCACGGTGGCATTCACCTGTGGAGATGCACCACTGCTGCCGCCCATCCACCCCGGAGCCTGCCCCAGCAAGCTAGGCCCTGGGGAGAGGGAGGAGGAACAGCGAGCACCCCCTCTCTCTCTTTGAGACCACTCCTCAGCCCACACAGCACCTGGCTCACCCAGAACTTCTATACAGCTGCTGAGAGGGGCCCAAGTGATCCAGGGTCTCCCGGGAAGGGCCAAGCAGGCTCTGGCCCTGTGGCTCCATCCAGCTTCAGCAGCTCACCTTTGAGGTCTTACTGTCATCAAGGTACCAGAATTTGATATGCCGGTTGCCTGCAGTGACGAAGTAGCTGCAATCTTCAGAGAAGGACACTGCTGTCACCCGACTGGACACCTTATTGGAGGCCACCACAATGTTTTTCTGGAGAGAAAGCCAAAGGAACAATCAAAATTGTGCCCCTTGGGGCTAAGAAGAAAGAGGCCCAGAGGATGGAGGAGGGGCTAGATAGGATCTGCACTTTAAAAAAATGGTCCTTGGGCAGCCCAGGGTGGCTCAGCGGTTTAGCGCCGCCTTTAGCCCAGGGTATGATTCTGGAGACCTGGGATCGAGTCCCACGTCAGGCTCCCTCCATGGAGCCTGCTTCTCCCTCTGCCTGTGTCTCTGCCTCTCTGTGTGTGTGTCTCTCATGAATAAATAAAATCTTTTTTAAAAATTTAAATAAATAAATAAATAAATAAATAAATAAATAAATAAATGGTCCTTTCGGGCAGCCCGGGTAGCTCAGTGGTTTAGCACCACCTTCAGCCCAGGGTGTAGTCCTGGAGACATGGGATGAGACCTGGGATTGAGTCCCGAATCGGGCTCCCTGCATGGAGCCTGCTTCTCCCTCTGCCTGTGTCTCTGCCCCTCTCTCTGTGTGTCTCTCATGAATAAATAAATAAAATCTTTAAAAAATAAAATAAAATAACCTTTCCAAGATTTTTTGGTCAGAAAAAGAAGGGAGAGAGAAGACTTTCTTTCTAGAAGAATTGAAGAGATTCCTTTCCCCTGGAGATCCTCAAAGACATAAAGCTAGCCAGCTCCCTTCTACCAACACACTTGGCTACACAGTTGCTTTTTTCTGCTTCAGGCTATTTTCTGGAATGAGATCAACAGAGTGAAGGGGTTCAAATCAGCAATTTCCTGGCTCCCCAACTGGCCCATGAACCCCCATGAGGCTGTCAGGCCAGCCCACCCAGTCCACTCACCTTCCAGGCCCAGACATTGACGATCATGTCGTGCTGGTAGCCCACAGAGACAATGTACTTGGCGCTAGGGGAGAAGGCCACACAAGCCACACCATACTTATGCTCCTGCAGCTCTGCCACCTGGCTATGCTCAGCCACATCCCAAACACGCACGGCAGGCATGTGCCCACTCTGCAGGGAAGCAAGAACTAGAAGTGAGGGCAGACGCATATAACCTCCCCAGGCCTTTCAGAGTGAGGGCCCTTATCTCCCCAACTACTACACACAATCTCTCTAATGACCCTTGGCCAAGAGTCAAGAACAGAGTGCTACACAGGGCAAAGGTTTAAAAAAAACAAAAAACATGATAAATATCTCAGGACAACAATGATTATCTGGGGGAAAATAGCCCCAGATTTTGTTCAATATCTCTGTTTCAGGGTGTGTACCTCTGTATTTGTTCAAAACTCCTTGAGTGATTCTGATAACCACTACCACTCAGGCCTATTTCTCTGCCTCTGCCTCCCCGCAAAGCCTGAGAAGGTAGAGGTAGTCCTCATGTGCCCAGCAGGGGGCCTCCGGGGATAAGGAACATTTTAAGGCCATGGTTTCCAAAGCCTGCTTTCCAAACCAGCAGAGTCAGCATGTGGGAACTTGTAAGAAATGCAAATTTTGTGGTTCCATTGCAGACCTACGAATCAGAAACTCTGGGGGTAGGCCTGGCAATGTGCACTTCACCAAGCAATCCAGATGATTCTGGTGCTCAGTAAAGCTTAAGAACCACTGTTTTCAGGTAGAGCAAAAACTAGAATTTAGTATCTGTCCAGGAAGCCAAAGCGGCAGCACTCCTAACTAGGCAAAGAACCATATAGCTCTCTGCTGAGGCCAGGACACCCACCCTTCTCAGAGGACTGCAGCCTCCTTTCTTCACTCACCTCTCCAGTGACCAAGTACTTGCCATCAGGGGAAAAGGCGAGGGCAGTGATGGTCTTCCTACAAGACATGAGGCAGGCTCAGAAGGGCATTGACAGCCTGGCCTAAGCCTGGCTCCCGCAGAATCCCCTCAAAAGGCAAGATCAGCAAACATCAATGTACATGTGCCATTTTGTTATCAGTCCTGGGGCCCAACCAGGCCCCAGTCCACAGAGCTACAAAGACCCCAGAGAGTACCATTCTCACAGCTCCCAGGGAAGGGAGGTACTCCCTGAGGGCCCAGACCCATTTACCTGGAACTGTTGAGGATGTGGTGCTGTTTGTGTTTCCGGGGATTGAACAGCACGACCACACACCTGGGAAGATGAGTGAGACAACAGACTTAGCACCAAACCATAGCTCCCTGGGAGCACCCAGGGTACCTGGGAATTCCGGTCACTCAGCACAGGGAGCTGCACAGAGCAAGTTCAGAGGAGCTCTGCTTGCCACCAAGGGCAACTGATTGCTTTCTAGCAACCTATTCTTGCTTCTCTTCCCCACCCACCAGGGCCTATCTCTGCAGCCTCCATCTGCAGGATGGAGGCTCCCTGGAAGCCTATCCCACTAGGTCCCTAAGCACCAGCACCATCTCTGGTCATACCCACAAATGGCAGCAAGGACTCCAGCTGCCCCATAGACCTTACACAGAGCTCAGGAAGGGGTGCAAGAGAGAAGAGTACATGTGTTTTGAGCAAAGCAGGCCACAGGCATACAGCCAGTTCACAGGCTTGGAGCCACATGTATGACAAGCATTTGTGCTCCAAGGAGGGGTTAGGCCTCTCAGGTGTGCACCCACATGTGTACCTGGCAGGAGTAGACCCCACACCCTCTATGTGTCAGATGAAGAAGGGGTTGGAAGGCAGGAGGCTGGAACTGCAGGGAGGCTCAGTAAGACTAGGAGGAAGGGCAGAGAGAGCCCAAGAGGGCCTGAGGAGGCCTGTTCAGTGCCTTGGAACTCCTGAGCCCCGCCCTGAGAATCCCATAAGGGCCCTCTAGACTACCAGAAGACAATCAGAGACTTCACCTGCCTGCCTGCCTGCCTGCTTAAGGAAGTACCCTCTCCAACCAGGCAGCAAGAGTGGACAGGATCAGGTTCAGACTGACTTTCCAGAGGCAGTTCCAGGTGGTAAGAGCCTCCAGAGGAGGCCAGGTGGTAGGAGTCATGGCCGGAAGTCCAAAGCTGTAGCCAGGCAGTGTTCTCCCTTAGGCTCCGTGGCTGTTAGCAGGCCTGGGCCCATTGCCCCTCCTGCCTCACTGCTTCATTTACTAATGAAGTAGCTGACAGGAGCAAGCGTGGGGCCTGCTATGCCAGGTCAGGGGATGAGGACAGAATGAGCCGAGGGCAACATCCCCCAGACCAGTCTTGTTTAACTGGAAACCCACTGCCTGCTAGAAGCTTGAAGTTTGCTTCAAGTACAGCAAGTACTTGGCAAGTACAGCTGCTGGTGAGTGCTTAGCGTATTAGGCTCCGTAAACCATTTCAATATGCACAGTCCACAGGTAATCTCCGGAGACGCAGGGATCTCAGAGGTACACTAGGTATGTATGCCCAGAACTGCCAGGCTGAGCAACAAACAGCTTTGGAATTCTTGAGTCACATCTCCTCTAACCCCTCCCCAAATCCGTCCTGTTTCCTTTCTTCTCTCTCCATCTGCTCATCTTTCCTTGTTCTCCTTTCTCTCCTTACACCAACTTCTAGTCTCCTGCTTCCCTTAAACATACAACAAAAGTCAGATGGCCTTGGAAACCCATCACTGGGTTTCCCAGTGCCCCATCACTGTCCCTCCCCCTTCCCGAACACACACACCCCCATGCACACTTGCCCAGCTTCTGTTAGGGGCAGTCCAGGATACAAGGAGCCTAATTCCTCCAAACAGATAGACTCATAGAACCTTAGAGCTGGAAGGAAGGACGGAAGGAATCAAATGCACTTGTGCTAGATGACTAAATTTCACCTAGTCCAACCCTCCAGAATTTTGAGATGAGGAAGTCTAGGCTCAGAAAGTTCCTAGAAAGAGCAGAGCCAGGACTCCCAGACCTCCTCCTGACTTCCAGTGCACTTCATATTAAACATACATGCATGTCTGATCTGATTGCATCACTCCTGGAAGATGAGCCCTAGGGGGCTTCTAAAACCAAACTCCTTCAAGTACTCATGAAGGCCCTGGGTGGTATGACCCCTGGCCACCCTACGGCTTCACCCTGAACCATGCTCCAACCAGTCTTTCGCTCTCTTTAACCTGCCATGCCCCTTTACAGGAACTGTTTCCCTTATCTAGAACATTCTTCTCTCCCTTTTCCAACTAGTTAATCTTTAGTCCTCCTTCAGATCTCAGGTCAAATGGCCTCAGTATATTATAGCTCTCATAACAAGCACAGTGTATCAATCTTTTGCAACCTTTATCAGAGCTGTAATTTTACATTTATTTTTGATGACCCTCCCACCAGACCATGCCTTTTGCAAGAATGGGAACTGGGTCTGGTTCTCCTGACGGCTTTGCCTCTTGTGCCCAGCAGAGGCTGGCTCACTGCAGTTGCTCAAGAACCATTTGAATGGGAAAATGCCTCCCTTGGTCCACTAGCTTGGTCCTGTGGGGCATCAGTAGGCCCAGATCTCCCTACTCCATGCCCCACTTGTCTTCTTTGGAAAGAGGGACTGCAGACCCCTGGATCCTCAGAGGCACTGTTGGGGCAGTAGGGATACTGTACGCTTCAGAGGCAGAGACCAGGGTTTGAGCCCTTGTTTTCCTATGTACAGCTCGGTGACCCTGGATATGGCACAAGCATGCTGACTTATATCTATAATAAAGGAGACACTCAGATCTAGCTCTAGGACTTCTGTGATGAATAAATGATTTTTTCTGATACATAGTAGGAGCCAAACAAGTGGCAAATCTTAATATTACTACTACTTAAGCATGGAAAGGAGGCTGTAAGGGCCCCTGGAAGTGGGGAACGAGGTACTAAGGGACTGTCAGGTTTTTCCTTTGGAAGAATGGAGGTAAATCCTGTTAGGACCTCAATAATGGTAAAAACTTCAAAGGAGGCTTTATTTTTTGTTCTGGGAAGGCAGCCAAGGAAAGGAGAGCTAGATTAAGCTTAGGAAAAGAAAATATCTGCTTTTTCATTCTCTCAAGGTAGCAAGGAAGAGATGGGGGGAGTGCTGAAGAGAGAAACTAAGTGTCTAGGACAGCAGCAGAGAAGCACAGAAGGAAAATGGAAGTGCCATCTCCTAGCTAAGTTAAAAAGCACCACATAAGAGTTCCAGTGAACTCTAGGGCACCTGGGTGGCTCAGTCGGATAAGCGGATAAGCGTCTGCCTTCGGGTTCAGATCATGACCCCAGGGTTCTGGGATCAAGCAGGCTCCTGGCTCAGTGAGGAGTTGTTGCTCTCCCCCTCTCCTGTTGTTCTTCCTCCCCACTGATCATTTTCTCCCTCCCTTTCTGTCTCTCTCCCTCTGTCAAGTAAATAAATAAAATCTTTCTTAAAAAAGTTTCAGTGAATTCTAAACATGAAGGCTTCCAGTTCCTTTAGTAACCAATCCTCTGCTCTCGCTCATGGGGCTTGGTAATAAGAGTTACCATTTATCAAGCACTTTCTAGGTAGCAGACACTCTGCCAAGCAGCCTGGATGTCTGGTTTTAGCTAATCCTCAACAATAACCTTGTGGCTCTTAGTACAATTATCCCCACTTTACAGATGGAGAACCGAAATCAGAGCAGTAAGGTAGCTGGCTCAAGGGCACTTAGCTAAAGCCAAAGGGAATAAGGATTCCAGAAGCAGTGCTCTAGGGAATGCGGAGTAGAGTGAGTTGAGGGAAGAAGAGAAAAGCAAAGTTGGAGATGAGAGACGTGAAACACACTTGACCTAACATGCAGGGTGCCGGGCCAGGAACCTGTGAGAAGAGGGAAAGAAGATTGGGGCACTTTGAGGGTAAAAAGGATTTGGGCTACAGGATTTGGAAATCAGAACAGGGCAGATGAAAGCGATGGCTGTTATAATCCCAAGGTCATAGATTTTGATATTTAGATTTTAATACTTTATTCAGTGTATGAAAAATCACACACACGCACGCACACACCAGCCTGCCACCACCATGAAGTTTTTGGGCCAACTGATGTTTTCTAGCTTTCTTGTTATCTGTGCCGGCCTCCGTTTCTACAGGCTCATCTCTCTAGCAGTGACCTCTAGTCTGAGTGGTTACAAGTTACCTAACTTCCTGAACAGCTACACACAAACCATGGCACGGGGCTTCAGCTGAGAGCTGATCTGACTCAACCCAACCTGACACAAATTCCAACCAGCCAAATTCCAAATCCAGAAAAATTGGTGATAGGCTCTATAATACACTTTTGAGTTTTCCTTTAAGCCCATCATCCCGAACCAGCATCGTGACTTTCCAAGGGTAGTGCATCAGACTGCTTATACACTTTCTAAGTCACTGCACACAAATTCTGAGTCTTGCTGGACTACAACATCTTGTTTCAACCTCCTGGTACGTTCAGCTCCATGATGGGAGGAGGAAGGAGAGCAGTGAGTGTATGTAAAAATACGGTGTAGAGAGGGAGATGACTGGCTGTAAGGCAACCCTTCCCTTCTCTGACTCCCTCCCTCATACACCTCCTCCAGAATAGCCTGGAAAATTCTCAGGTACTGCATGGAGGAGTCACACAAAGGAGAGAAATGTGCAAAGGAGGGAAACACACAGACATAGATCTCTAAGCTGAAATTTTTACTTTTAATTATTCAAATATGGAAACCTCCCAACACAGAGGAAGAGGAGGAAAGAGCTGTATCACAGCTCCACTTGTAGGGACAATAATGCAGATGCCCACCCAAGTGAGGACAGAACTTGGCAAAGACATCCAAGGTTCCCACTGTGCCCCGCTGGCTGGGGTTCTCCCAAGAGAAGAGACCTCAACGACCCTGATAGAGGAGCCACCTCAATCTTCTCCGACCTTGAGCAAGCTCCCCAGTCTACTGGGGAGAGGAGGGTGGGGTACAGTTTCATCAGTCTTTGGCCTTCCGCCTCAGTGCCCCCACCCCAGTGTACCCCCCCTCCCCGGGGGACTCTTGCCCTCACCCAGCACTGCAGGCAGTCATTTGCACGTGTGCCCTGTAGCACTGCTGGCCCAAATCCATGACAAGGGCTAGGCTGGCCCAACCGGCTGAGTCCTATAATTCAGAACCCCAGGGTGCAGGTGCAGAGAGACAAGGAGGCCTCAGTCCCCCGGGGCCTCAGCCCGGGAGTCACGTGGTGGAGCCCCAGTACCAGGTGCTGGGCCCATTGCCCAGGAGCTCCTCTGAACCGGGAAGGGCCAAGCCCTCAACACACCCCTTCCATGGACAGGTCCAGGCCTGCTGCCATCACCAAGAGCCCAGCATTCCCACAGGATCTGCCTCCTACCACTCTCCATCTTCCAGAAGGCAGAAACAAAAGGAGCATGGGATGAGCAATGAACACAGCAGCACGTATTGGCAGCAGGACACAAGAAGTTCAAGTGGAGACCCTGTGCCCTGGAAGTTCTTCTTTCATACCAGGTAAAATCAGGTGACTCACACAGGGACAAGAGGTCCTTCAAACCTTGCTCAAATGTCACTCTCTAGCACGATTTAACATTACAACCCCATAGCCTAGTGCCATTCCCTAGTCCCTCTAGCTGTTTATTGCTTGTATCTTTTCCAAGCACACATCAACTTGCAATATTCTATAAAATTTACTTTTGGGGAGAGAGGAGATCTATCTTTATCACTAGATTGCCAGCCTTGAGCAGGCGGTACCTTTATCGGTTTTGTTTACATCCCCAGGGCCTACAAGATAGGCACTCAATAAATACTTGTGAATGGATGAATAAATCATTAAGTCACTAGCCACCAGATCTCAAAGTCAAGGAACCTCCTGATCAGCAGAACTGAGAACAAGGGCCCCAGGATAGGTGCATGGTCCTCCCCTACCTTGGGCTTTTAGGACTCACTGACACTTGAGGACAGTATGATGATGAAAAGAACAAGAAAATGGGCCAGCCAGACCTAACTGCTAGCATACTGTGTCATCTTGGGCATATTCCTTAACTTCTCTGAATCTCAGCTTCCTCATCTATAAAACAGGAAGAATAATATCTACCTCACAAAATTGGCTGTGGGGACCGAAGAAGACAATGTGCAGAGTAACCAGCATGGTGCTCCAAGCTATCTTCTTGACAGGTACTCTGCTACACCACTAACAAGGAAAGCGCGATCCAGGGGCTCAGCATATACAGCACGAGCCCCAACTATGGCATCCCATACATGACCTGCTGGACACCACTGACTCATTAGAATCCTCACCCAGATGTGGAATTATAAACTGTCCCTCTGGACTAACTCCCAAAAAGGAAATCTTATAGCTTTAATTATTCTAAGAGAGAATAAGTCTAAGATGTTTCCGAGGGCAGCCTCGGTTGTGGTCCTCTTTAAATGCCTACAATCTAGGACCTTCCAAATAAGTAATCCTCTTAGGCAGGTCATGGGACCCACTGACATTTCTGTTTCTGGGATGTTTTACAAGTCCCTCTTCAAAAACATAAGAAAAGGCAGAGAGTAACATGGGTTCCAGTGGAGAGCTACTAGTACTTCTCTCTGCCCAGAGGGCTCTAAACATATTCCCTTCGAGAATAAGAGATGAATCTCTGTGGGCTGCAAGACTTATAAGCCAGGTCAAAATGCAGTGCCTGGGCCCCCATCCTCTCACTTATTCTCTAGCCACCACCACCACCGGTTAGCCCCTCAAACGAATGAACCGATTCTTCGTCTCCTTGGCACCCTTACATTTGAGGCTTCCTCCACCTGGGTAACTTTGGAGTCAGATTCTCACCAGTTTGTTCCTCTTGACCATTCAGATATCAGCTGAATGCTACCTCCCTCTAAGTCTTAACTACCCAATCCTAAAGTAGGCCTCTCGGGCCCCACCCCCACCATGCACCCCACAAGTTACTCATTTACTCTCCTTTCCATCACTTGGTTTTACTTTCTTCAGAACATTTACCATCTCTGATATTATCTTGCTCATTTATGGACTTACATGCTTATTGTCTGCTTGCCCTTCTTGAACCTAAATCCCACAAAAATGGTCACCCTTCCTGTCCTGTTCACTGCTACATATGATATGCCTGAACAGTGCATGTTTTCAACAAATAACTGTTGAACAAATGAAGGCATCTATGACCAAATAATCTGAGGAAGAACTCAGGGGCCTCAGTTTCAGGTATGAGACCTGCAGAATAACCAGAAGACAGGCACTGAGGGGACCGATGCTTGCAAGTACCCCTGCACATGACTCACACCCACCAGAGCACAAAGTCCAAGCATCTTCTCTCTAGTCCACCTGCCGTCTCCACAGACCCACACGCTCCCTGGCAAACCCACCACACAGGGCTTGCCACAGACAGTAAGAAGGCAGTTCTGTGCTCCTTTAGCTCAGATGGCACCAGAACACAGTTCAGGTTGAGATACTGTGATTTCACACCTGGTCCAGTGCTTTGGACTGGGGGCCTCAGCATAACTTCTAATATGCACTGAGTAAATGGAGAGCCTTCTTGGGAAATCTTGGTTTCCCCTCCTCCTCCCTAATTCCCTAATTAAAGCAACCAAGAGGTCTCCTCTGGGCTGCTGGCTAGGGGTCAATACCTTTCCAGGACACCGCCCACTCTAGCAGCTGCTCTACCCAGAGCATTCACCCAGGCCAGGCCCTACACTTTGGCACTCGGGATCAAGAGAAACCCATTCTCAGGACGGACTAGCTCCACTGTTGCAATGGGGGCTGTGCTGGGTTCTACAGCACCTGAACTCCTTACCAAGCCAACTACGGAAGGGGCCCAAGTCAACTACAGATGTTCAACTAAATTGAGTTCTTCAAAGAGGCTACCTGGGGACCACCTGGCCTCCTGGAGCAGGGAGCTCAAAGTGTGACAGGTGAGGGGCAGGCTTTCTGTGGAGAGAGCAGCAATGGGGGAACTATGGAGAAGAGACGCAGGAGCCACTAAAACCGAGGGGTCTCTGCTCAGAGACTTCACCCACCTCGGCCTGACACACATCTCCCTCTACCCCACCCTCTCGGAGCTGTTTCATTTCCTTTCAGAAAACTTTGTTTTGGTTTGATATTTGCCTCTAGGCCTCCGGGAGTCTTTTCTGAGTTTTGTTTTTCTTCTTGTTTCTAGGATACCTGAGCCGCTCCTAGAGCAACAAGCACAGTAGGAACTAGAGAGTGGGGGGTGGGGTTAGGATCACCAGATAGGAAAAGAGGAGGGAGAGAAAGAGCCTGCTTGGCTCACACAGACTTCAGTGGTCCCCAGACACCTCAGAGGCACAATGGGGACCCCTAGCACAGAGCAAAGTGAAAACACTCAGAAAGGGGCCATTTGCAAAGAGGGAACTTGAAGTTCTAGGAAATCAAAAGGTCAGGGAGTAGATCATGTCACTGCCCAGGGCTCACCCAAGCCAAGCACACTGAGGGAACCTACTAGATGACACAGAAGAGAAGCTTCCATATACCACCTGGAAGGCTAATGACTCCCAGGCACATGTGCCAGGCTGGGACCTGCCCACAAACAGAAACACATATCCTTAAAGCACCAAGCCTGGGGTCAGGGGCGTGAGGGGAAGATGCAAGGAGCACAGCTCCACAATCCCTAGGGCAGGCACACTAGGCTCAACACATACCAAGCAGCATCCCAAGTCTTTCCTGCCCATCTCACATCTAGTCCTAGTCCCAACTCCAACAAGAAGGAACCTGGCTTTCCCAGGCAGAGGCAGGCACGAATGGAAATCCCCTGAGGCGGGCTGCACAGGGTGTCCAGCAACAGAGGTCATTCATCAACTCGCTTCTGGAGTGGGAGAAGGAGGCCAACTTGGCCTCCAGAGTAAAGCCGGTATAGCTCTCATAGCACCCCACCACAACATTCAATGCCAAAGGGGCGTTCAGGAAAGGCACTGACCCCAGAATCCAGGGGCAGAAGTTTACCTGGTATAGATTAAGATGCCCATAAATTGGGCTCTTCTCATTCACATGGCAGGTAGATAGCTACACAAAAAGGAGCTTTTCAAAATAAGCAGAAAGTCAGGTTTTCCCCCATCCCACACCATTTTAAGATTAAGGAGCTTTGTAGTCAGACTACTTGGGTTAAATCCCAATATAGACAGTTACTAGCTGTGTGACCTTGAGCAAACTGCTTAACCTCTTTATCGTAGTTTCCTTCTCTAAATGGGATAGTAATAGTACCTGCCTCACAGGGTTGCTCTGGGTATTAAATAAAATCATTCCTTGCAAAATACTTAACAATGTGCCTGGCACAGAAGAAGTTCTTGATAAAGGCAGATTTTTGATGGGATGATAAAACTAAGAAAATCATATACTGGTACAAAAACTACAAGAGCTGCTGTGGAAATCACACTGGGAAACTTGGCATTCCCAAGCTGACAGCGGGGGAAGGAAGGTAGAGCAGTGCAGACTTCCCATTTTTGTGCTCTCATGCCCAGGAGCAAAGTTGACAGAGAGAACCAGAAGCAGCAAGAGCACCAAGCCTCCCAAAGAAACACTTCTGCAGAAACCTAAAGAAACTACAGCTGGGGGTTTCTCATCTGCAGAACAGAGGAGTGAAAAGGCAGCAAGGGATAGATGAACACCAGTTCCAGAACCCTACTTTTCTTCCATGGCACGGACATGTTTCCAAGTGATGAGACTAGGCAAATGTTCAGAGTGGTATTTTTTATAAAATAGCCAGAAAGTGGAAACAACCCACATGTCCATCAAGTGATGACTAGATGAAATGTAGGACATCCACATAATGGAGTATTATTCAGCCATAAAAAGAAGTGAAGTACTGATACCTGCTATGACATGTATGAACATCAAGAACATTATGCTAAGTGAAAAAAGCCAGTCACAGAAGATCAAATATTCTACCTATATGGAATGCCCAGAACAGGTAAATCTATAGAGACAGAAAGTAGATTAGTGATTGCTTGGGGCTGAGACTCTTGAGGGGAAATGGGGAGTGCTGCTAATAGGTATGGGGTTCTTTTTTCAGGGTGATGAAAATGCTCTAAAATTGATTGTGGTGATGGTTCCACAACTCTATGGAAATGCTAAAAAAAAAAAAAACCACCAAACTGTACATTTTAAATGGGCAAATTGGTACATGAGTCATATTTCAATAAAGCTGTTTTTAAAAGTGACTAGGAGGTAGACATTAAAGATGGTGTTGGGAAGTATGTGTAATATAAAGTGTGAATCTGTATGTATGGGTGGCTGGCCACAAAACAGGACAGGATGGCAACAAGGACAACATTCAACAAAAACCCTTGACCTGACCCTGTATCTCCTTTACAAAAATGTTTACCAAAACATTAACCTGAAGATATCAGAAGAAACCAAAAAACCCCTGCCCATCCCAACTGGTTTTGCATGGTTATAAACTCCCATGCAATAAGCCTTCTTCCAACGTACTCACCCGGCAGGGTAGGCAACTAAACCCGATCGAGGGTCACAGGCAAGTCCTCTGCCTCCAGACACTGTTATTCCAAGGACCTTCTCCAAGGTTACCTGTTAGAGCAAGACAGAGAAGTGACATATGGACAGAGTGGGCAGGCCTGGGAAGAAGTGCTAAAGGTAGCCACGACCATCCAGCAAATGCTGACTACTTTCTTCAGGAAAATGGGGTTATTGACTTCTCCAGAACCTCCAGAACCTGGCCACAGGCCCCTTGATCACACAGGAAAAAGCCACTGTCTGCCGCAGGCTTTTAACAGGGCTCAATCTGTGGGGACCCTGGGAAAGAAAATGAAGAGTAAAAGCTCAGAGAAACTTCATGGCCACAGAGAAACAAGTACTCTCCCACAGTCCAGGAAGGCTCAGTTTACAAGATAAAGCCTTGGGTCCCCAGACTGGCTTCTTGGGTCTCTGAGAGTCAGGGGAAGTCACTGATCTTCGTGCCTCGGCAGGCATAAAGAAAGGCTACTCTGATCTACCAAGAGTCAGAGGAATGTTAGGTATTAATTAGGTGACTCATAATATCTCTGATCTTTGCATCCCATCACGTTCTTCCCCTCCATCAGAGAACTCTACCCACCCCAACCATCTGTCAGTTCATGCAGACCATGAGCCTAGGAGACAGAAACATGGCTTAATGTTGTATTTAGCATAGCACAGATGCTCACAGTACCCTAATTATGATGATTAAGCCCCACTCCCACAGAGATGAAAGGGAAACTTGTGTAAAGTGCTCAGAGATTCTGAGAGGACATGTCCACATGCAACATTCACCATCACTCTCCCCATCAATATTGTTACCCCACACTGGATGCAGCCCCAGGGCACACATTGAACTAACCTCAAATTAGTTCACTGGCCTTTCTGCTAGATGATACCATGGGAGATTCAAACTGCCCTGGAACCTCTCCTCACTCCACTTCACTTCTGATACAGAACATCTTGCTTGCCACCCCAGGTCCAGTACCCTCAAGTACTGTCTGGACTCTGTACTGGCCCTCCTCAGAGATGTTCCTGGTCTCTCCGTTGGCTCAGAGAGAAAGACATCTGAATGCAGAAAGGTCATATAAATAGGCTAGACTGTACTCTGCTTAGAGTCTCAGAGGCCCAGGGTGCCTGGGTGGCTCAATTGGTTAAGCATCTGTTTTCAGCTCAGGTCATAATCCTGGGGTCCTGGGATGGAGCCTCCATCAGGCTCCCTCCTGGGCAGGGTAGCCTGCTTCTCCCTCTCTCTCTCCCCACTGCTTGCACTCTCTCTCACTCGCTCTCTCTTTCAAATATATAAATAAAATCTTACCAAAGAGAGAGAGAGAGAGAGAGAGAGAGAGTCTCTGAGGCCCTAGGAGGGTGGTGTGAACCAGAAATACTTCAGAAGTATTCATGTCTGTGGCAGGGTGGTCTACTCCTAGTTCAGTTTCTAGAGAGGGGAAACCCAGAATCAATTAGGGTGATTAGGATCTCTCCTACTCTCTCCTATATCTCTTACTGCCCCAGTTGGAGAATTCAAAGTCCTTCTAGAGGGCTGGTTTAAATTCTTCTCTCCTAGAACCATTTTAGCTTGAATTAGGTTGGAAAGAAATGCCTTATGGTGGCCAAAGACCATGATAAATCCCCTAGGACATGACAGTTAAAACCTATTCCCCAGAAAGGCCCCCAAGAGTCTTCTGTGCTTCTTGGGGATGTGCAGCAGCAATTCCAACATGTGTCCTCTCGTTGACAGACGTGGTTTAGTCCCATGGCCAACCCACAGCCACCTGGCAAGCACCAGACATGCCAGTTACCCTGGAGACTACCTGAGGCACTAAACCTAGTGTGGGATAAACTAACTGTAGCCTACTCTCTGTGTTCTTGGTAGTTTGCCCTAACTAATGCCTCCTTCTTCACTTTTTCTTAGCCACATGATGCCTTGGCACCCAGTCACCTTTCTGAAAGGCCCAAGCACCAGACACACTGACTGGAGAGCACAAAATACCCCCGGGGAAGTCCTGGGGATACTCAGTTCAGTGCACTGCTCCCCATCCTGGCACTGTGCCTCCAGCTCTCCCAGAGGGAGGGGTGCTTGGGAACATTCATAGTGCACTAACTGCCTACTGCAGATGAGAGACAGAAAGAGAGAGAGTGAGGAACCCAAGGCCAGCATTACCCACATAGATGGGAAAGGTCACAGAATCAAGTGCAGTGAGCTAAAAGGCT
Organism: Nyctereutes procyonoides; assembly: GCF_905146905.1. Lineage (NCBI taxonomy): Eukaryota > Metazoa > Chordata > Mammalia > Carnivora > Canidae > Nyctereutes > Nyctereutes procyonoides. The sequence continues at coordinate 8,412,710 of NW_026575031.1, read as the reverse complement.
GCTCAAATCCTATTCTCTTCCAGTGAATCATTTTGGGCAAATCCTTTGGATTCAAATTTGCTTCAATCCCTCGCATATGCTTCAGCTTTGATCCCAAAGAATCAGACCAGTCTGTTCCTTCTCAGCTTTCCTTCTCTCTGACAGAAATTTGGGTAGGTATTTTGTGGACAGATCAACTAGTTCCATAAAGGATTCATTCCGAAACTAGCCTGGACTTTTCAACAGCAAGCTAAAACAGGAAAGGGATGTGAATTACTCGTACCTTTAAGACCAGTTTTTGGTTGAACATTTTTGACCATGACTCATTGTAAGAGTGAGAGTTTATAAGTTTAAATCATGAGTCTGTATAGAGATACATGTACACATGAATGTGTATGCATGTGCATAAAACTGAAACAAAAGTTTCACAAAATAATACTTATTCTTACTGCATGTGATATACTCTGTTTTTTATTATGTTCTGTTTCGTTAAAAAATGATTTTGGGGGGATCCCTGGGTGGCGCAGCGGTTTGGCGCCTGCCTTTGGCCCAGGGCGCGATCCTGGAGACCCGGGATCGAATCCCACGTCGGGCTCCCGGTATATGGAGCCTGCTTCTCCCTCTGCCTGTGTCTCTGCCTCTCTCTCTCTCTCTCTGTGACTATCATAAATAAATAAAAATTTTAAAAAAAATGATTTTGGTCTTGGCCCATTTTGTTGATTTCATTACCTACAAATGGGCTGGAAGCTCATTTTGAGAAACTGCTACAGACCATCTTTTCCTGCTATGCTTGGGTTCCAGGCTCTGATCTCTGGCAACTTTGTGTTCCTCAGGCACTTTCCTCCTAGGACTCTTGGCAGGGGACAGACATCCGGGCTAGGAAACCCCACGGGCAGAAGTTTGCCTGGGCTCAAAACCTGGCTTACTTTCAAAGGATTTATGGGTTTTGGCTTTTTCTGACTTTCTGCACAACTATCCAAAGACAAAAAAAAAAAAAAAAAAAAAAAAAAAAAAAAAAAAGGCAGTTTCCTTTGGCTCTGTGGAGTGGGAGGAGCAGAGAAAAACATTCAGGGGCATCAGCTGGTTTTTATTTTATGTTCTAACTCAAACCAGCTTCCTGTTTGCAGGGAGGTTTGGGGCTGAACTCCACTTTCAAAGGATCTGAGGGAGTCCAAAGCTCCTGCAAGGCCTCCAACATCTAGGCTTATTTTGAAAGGCCCCAGTATGATGGAAATTATAAATGGACTCTCTCCCTGACATAACCTCCATTTCCTCTCCTTCCAAAAAAGTGATGCAAAAAAACAAAACAAAAAAAACAAAAACAAAACAAAACAAAACAAAAAACACAAAAAAGTGATGCAGCTTCCATCCACCATAGAAAATGGAGACAAACTTGAATGCCCCCTGCAAACACATCACTGGCTAAACACCCAAGGTCAAGCAATGGTTTGCCAAAGCTAGCTTCCACTGGCTCATGACAGCTGACTGTGCACTTCCTTTCTCACCTCCTCAACTGGTGGCTTGAAATCACCACAGTGGGAGTACTTACCATGGAAATCACCAAATGCTACAAATCAGGGCCCTTTCTTGTCCCTGAGAGAGCCTGTAAACATCCAGCAACACACCAAGTTCAGACCACTGTTGTCTCTCACTTGGACTATACTTCCCATGTGTTGTGTCTGCTTCAGACCCTAGCCCCTTTAGTCTTCTTCTCAACATGACAGGCCACAGTGTTGTTGTGGTGGTGTTTTTTAAAAATGTATATGAGATCATGTCATTATTCAGCTCAAAACCCTCCATGGGCTTCCCATCCTTAAATTCAAATTCAAATACTTTACCCTGTTTACAAGTCCTTAAATCATCTGGCCCTCTGGCTCCCTCTCTGACCTCATTTCCTACACTCTTCCCCTCTTCCTCCACCTCAGCTACCATGGCTACCTCAAGCACCTCAAGCAGATTCTAGCTTCAGGTCCTGCATATGCTATTCCTTCAATTAAAATGCTCTTCCCTCAGCTATTCACATAGCTTTTTTTTTTTTTTTTTTTTTTTTTTTTTTTTTTTTACATAGCTAATTCACTCAGATCTTTGCTCAAAGTTCTCCTCCTCAGAGAAGGGTTTTCAAACTAGCTTTACTGTTATCATTCTATACCTACCTTACCTTGTTTTATTTTTCTTCATAGCACTTAGATGCAGATACTGACCCAACACTGATCATATTTCCATCCACATACTTACTGTCTTACTGCCCACATGAGGATGAGCACAAAGGGAGCTTAATGGTACAGGTAACATTTTTTTTTTTAAATCAATTTTAATTTTTTTTTTGCGATAGTCAGAGAGAGAGAGAGAGAGAGAGAGAGAGAGGCAGAGACATAGGCAGAGGGAGAAGCAGGCTCCATGCACTGGGAGCCCGACGTGGGATTCGATCCTGGGTCTCCAGGATCATGCCCTGGGCCAAAGGCAGGCGCTAAACCGCTGCGCCACCCAGGGATCCCAACATTTTGTTTCTTAAGCTGATAGCGGGCACCCCATTGTTTATTCTATTTTCCATATATCTTTACTGTATGTCTTAAAAATTGCATAGTAAATGTTAAAAAGAGAGAAAAGATACAGTCTGGGATGTGGCATGGGGCTCAGTACCTCATGAGCAACATCTTTCTATAATTTACGCCATGGAAATCACCAAATGCTACAAATCAGGGCCCATCTTTCTATAATTTACACCCCTAATTCTCTCTTCATCCTTAAGCAATGGCTTTTTACACTCACTGACCCAACAATGTTGGGGGAAAGGGTACAAAGAACTCAAGAATGTGAGTTTTTGTTTGATTAGGTTTCTCACTTAAGTGCTTCTAAAACTGCACATTTTTATGATGCTCTGACATGTTGCTTCCAGTGGAAGCTTTCAAGAACCACTATCCCTTCTCCTGACTACTAAGCATGGCAACAGGTAATGAGATAGAGCCCCCTCAGCCTGGGTCCCTGAGTAACTTTGATGAACAGAGCTCCTGTGCTGACCCACACTGAATATGAGCATGAGCAAGAAATAAACTGTTAAGTCAGGGAGATTCTGAGGTGATTTTGTTACCACAGCATGACATAACCTGGCAATTTTCATACTTTTTGGTCTCTTAAACTTTGGTTTCTTTACACTCAGAAATTATCAAGGACCCCAAAGAGCTTTTGTTTTATCAGTGTTTAGAAATCACAATGTAAATAGCTTAAAATATTTGTTAATTCATTTAAAAATAACAATAAACTCATTCATGTTAATGTTTTTGATAAAAATAACTCTATTTTCCAAAATAAAAAAAATTCAGTGAGAAGAGTGGCACTATTTAACATTTCTGCAAATCTCTTTAATGTCTGGCTTAATAGTAAACAGCTGGATTCTCCTATCTGCATCTGCATTCAATCTGTTGTGATATGCTATTCTAATTGAAGATAAAGAAAACCTGGCCTCATTTGGATATGTAATTAGAAAAGGGGGGAATTTCATAGATCCCCTAAAAGGGGACTGTAGTGAGAACAAATGACCTAGCCTCTCCTGAAAACTATAGCATTTTTCCACATAAGGAAGCAAACCAACCAGTGTGAGAGTTCTGGCCTCAAGCATCGTTGAGGAAACTGAGGCAGAGAAAAGGTTCTATGAAAAAAATAGCTGACCTCAAAGTCTGAGATGGGACCCAAGGTACTGACCGGAAAGTCAGTTATAGACTCTCACAGCCCGAATGCTGGTGAAACCTAGCCCAAAAGACAACCAGACCAGGTAAGTGATTATGTCCAGTGACTTGGGATACAACTACTACAGGCAGCTGGCACCCTGATATAGCCACACAGTTCTAGGGAACATCATTTCACTCAGAAGTGAAAACAGAAGACAGCACCCACATCGTACTCTGCAGTGATCTCCTCCACAACCAAAACACAGCCTAGAAGCAGAGAAAACACTCAAGGTGTAACCCAGCCTTGGTTTTGGCAGATGGAGAGTGTTGAGATGGAGGAAAGCCTACACCAGCCTGAGAGAAGGTGTCATTTGTCCCCAGAAGCGAGGCTGTAGAAGGGCATAATTACTATGATATACTGTGAAGGAGGGCTTGAATAGCCACCACTCCCAGCATGCACTAGGCAGGGCAGGATTGTACCCTCCCTAGAGAAAGAAGGAGAGAAAAAACATCCCTCACCTTAATGAGATAAAGGGATAACTTCATAATAGCCTATTTCCAAGAGAGAAGGAAAGAATAAAGTCAACTGTTTAAGTGCTCTTCTGGCTCTCATTAAAGTAGATGGAAAAAACAGGTAGCTCAGGGGCAACAGATAGGACAACTCACTTATACTACGTAGAATAATATTTTCCAAGCATGCAGACTTCAGTTTATTAATAGGACTTGAAATTGACTGATTTAGTGGGAAATTAATAAATAGAACAGAACACAAAACAGATCTCATGGCACATAGTAAGGGTAAGTACTGACCATGAAATTTTGTTTAGGGAGATGTGTATTCTGCGTCACAATATAAAATGTATTTCTTTTCTTCTTTTCTTTTAAATATTTTATTTATTTACTCATGAGAGACACAGAGGAAAAGACACAGGCAGAGGGAGAGGGAGGCTCCCTGCGGGGAGCCCGATGTGGGACTCAATCCAAGAACTCCAGGATCACCCCCTGAACTGAAGACAGACGCTCAACTGCTGAGCTGCCCAGGCATCCTTAAAATGTATTTCTTAATGTGGGTCATTCTCAAAGAAGTTTGAAAATCACCAGGATGTTATAGGAGATCCTAAGACAAAGAATACACAGACTCTATCCTCTATTCTCAAAATCCATTAGGGAAAATGAATGTTATATTACAAAGCGATCCAGTATGTGATAAAGATCATAAGAAAGATATAAAGTGCTCAAAGAGAAGGAAGAGAAATGATTTCTGAACAGGATCAGGAAAAGAAAGCTTTCTTGGAGGGTGAGATGGTATTTGGGCTGGGCCTTACAGTGAGGATAGGATCTTGACAGGTGGAAATAGAGAGAGAAGGGAATTCTCAGTAGAAGAAGCTGCATGAACAAAAGTTGGGCAGAAGGAAACAACAGAGCAGGTGAGCAGTGGTGAAAGCTGACAGTGTTAGGAGAATAAGTAGACTGCAACCAGACCAGAAAGGGTCTTGAATGCTTAACTAAGTGGGGGTCATCTATAGGCTCTGGGTGGCCACTGAAGGACTTCAAGCTGGAGACACAAAGCTATGTTTTGGCGGTGATGTATATGAGAAAAACAACACAAGAAGGGAGCCCAATCAGGAGGCCATTATAATAGTTCAGATGAGAAGTAATGAGGATCTAGACCAGCATGAAGATAGTAAGAGTAGAAAAGATATGATGGATTCAAAAGTAATAAAGCAAATAGAATTGGCAAGACTGGGCACCAAACAGCTGTGGAGGAAGAAGACAGAAGACTCAAATTTTGAACCTCAGAGATAGGGAACATGAAAAGAAATGGTGTCAGGATCAGAAAGCAGACCTGGGTTTGGACAAAGGAGGAAGGATGGGAGCCAGTGATGTCTGTTTTATGCATGCTGAATCCAAGATACTTCAGCGATATTTAGTAAGAACCACAGAACATTCACTTTAGCACCATAAACATGGAATAAATGCTTGGGAAAGAGACCAGGGCTAGAAATAGGTATCTAGGAATTATTTGCATGGAGGCGAAAACCACCACTGAAAATACAAGAGAAGATGGGAAGGGAGAGAGAGGCTGAGGACAGAACTATGAGGAATACCTATTTTTAAGTATGGAGAAGATGAGATGCCAGGCAATTAGAAAGAAAGGAGGAGACCCAGGAAGCCAGTGAAGAGGAGAGCTCCCAAAAGGAGGGGTATTTGATGTAAGTGCCAAACAGAAGTAAAGGAGGCAAGGAAAGGACTCTCCAGAGTCCAGAGCCAACACGGGTGGCACAGCACAAGATCCCAAGCAGTCCCAGACCCCTAAACACACGATCCCAGGAAGCCTGGGCTGGGCTGTCTAAGCTTTTCTAGTCTCTCTCTCTCTCTCTAGTCCCTAGATCTGATCAGTCCCTAAGCTAGAGTAGAGGCACCAGAAAGTGAATGAAAGATCCAGTCTGTGGAGCCAAGACAATGGCCTTGCTAGAGAACGGCTTCTTTTTTTTTTAATTTTTTTTAATTTTTTAATTTATTTATGATAGTCACAGAGAGAGAGGGAGAGGCAGAGACACAGGCAGAGGGAGAAGCAGGCTCCATGCACCGGGAGCCCGACGTGGGATTCGATCCCGGGTCTCCAGGACTGCGCCCTGGGCCAAAGGCAGGCGCCAAACCGCTGTGCCACCCAGGGATCCCCGAGAGAACAGCTTCTTACTTAAGTCCATGATATAGCTGGTTTGGATTTGCTCTTCCTTTCTTAGTGTGAGGTGCCACTACAGGGAGTCTTCAATACCAACTCAGACTAGCAGCTGCTCCCTTGAGGAAGAGAACTAAGAGGCTGGAGCCACAAAAGGCCATGGTCATTTAGGATTCAGCTGACCTCAAAATGGTAAAGAAACCCCAGCAACTGGGAGGAAGCCAATCTCTGTTTTTGTTGCCACAAGTTTATTTCTTCCCCCTTCTCCCTTTCCCCACTTCTCAATCCCACTAATACAAGTTATAAATACCTGAGTTATAAGTCATTCCAACCAAACCATGGGCTTGCTATTTCTATAAACAAGCATGTCAGAGACCTGTCCACAGCAGAGCACTCTCCGCCTTCCCCTCCCTTCCTGCAGGTTAAGAATAACTATGCTTGTCTCTTACCCACGCACTACACTCTAATCTCACAGAGCAGATTCTCCAACAGATTCTGAGAATTGCCACTTATGCAAAAGCCACAGAGGAAGCCCAAGGCCAGCAAGCTTTATAGCAGAGACTTAGCCAGCTGGGCAGAGACCCAATGCCTGGCCTGGGGAGGGGGAGGGGAAAGGCGAGTATCATGCCCAAGCTCACTCCCTCCTGCTCCTTCAGAGTCCAAAGTGCCATTTGGTCAGAGACAGGAAGGGATACGATGGCCACTCTAAGACTGTTGAACAGAGTTTGCCTCTCCATTCTGCTCCTGTTCTCTATCCTATCCAGCTGATTTACAGTTCTACTGTCTATACCATGAAGGCTCCCAGAAACAAATAACTTCCAATATGACAGAAAAACTGGGCTCCCAAACTTAGAGAACAGCATTAGTTGGAGCTGAGCCAATTCTCTGGTGCTGGGATTAAAATAGCCTCAGCTTCTAGGAAGGTAAATCTGCCACCACTTGGGAGGAGGTGACCTTAGAGATCCTCAAGCTATAAACCCCTGGAGACTAGAGAACAAAGGTTCTCAATCCTGGCCTACCAATGGAATTAGAGAATTTAACAAGTTTTTTTCAGATTATCAGTTCTTACTCTATCCCCATCCTTTGCCTCCACAAGGTTCTCAATCAACAGATATGGAGTGGAGTTCAAGAATCTGCATTTAGGGCAGCTCCGGTGGTGCAGCGGTTTAGCGCCGCCTGCAGCCCGGGGTGTGATCCTGGAGACCCGGAATCAAGTCCCACATCAGGCTCCCTGCATAGAGCCTGCTTCTCCCTCTGCCTGTGTCTCTGCCTCTCTCTCTCCCTCTCCCTCCCTCTCTCTCTCTCTCTCTCTCTCTCTCTCTCTGTCTCTATGAATAAATAAAATATTTAAAAAAAAAAGAATCTGCATTTAAAGCTCTCCAGGTGGTCTAATGATTAATCAGGTAGGGAACTACAAAATTAAAGCATTTTGCCTTTTTATTTCCAAATTTCACCCCCTCCTGGGACTAAGGAGAAAAAAATGCTCCAAATGTTCTTATAAGACTATCCAGACCCATGGGATACAAAAGGTCTTGTGCAGAGAAAGGATCTACAGCTATAACAACTACCACTTACTGAATATGTACTCTGCTAAGAACTGTGCTAAGCACTTACAAAATTAGCTCATTTAATACCCTTGGCAACACTTTTTTTTTTTTTAAGTAAGCTCTATGCCCAATGTGGGGCTTGAACTCATGACCCTGAGATCAAGAGTCACATGTTCCACTGACTAAGCCAGCCAGGTGCCCTATACCCTTGACAACTCTAAGAAGGACAAGTATTATCTTCATTTTACAGAAGGAAACAGGTAAGTAGTGTGTGAAAGAACCAGGAATTAAACCTAGGTCTGTCTGCCTGGTTCCAGAAACTTTGGCAACCTAAGGAGGGAGTTCAAGTTCTCCAAAACCATCAGAATGGTGCAGTTTGTGAAAGAGCATATGGGGAAATCACCAGGCCTTCATGGGAGCACCAGGGACAGGTCTGAGAACCAAGATAGAAGGCAGAGGGCCCAGAATGAAGTAGTGGGACAATATACAGTCATCTCCTGCTAGTTTTAACATTTTTTTTAAATTAGCAGGTCTTATCAGTAGCTGAAATGGGTCTAAAAAATGGGTTCTGACCTCTCCTCACTGAATGGTTGCAGAGAAAAAGAAATAGACGGTCTTCTAATGCCAGAGTATTCCCCCTGGCCAGAGCTTGCTCATGTCCAACCAACACTAGAACCTATAGTCCACATGGACAGCTGACACCCATTTCCAAGGCAGATGACGTTATAGTGTCCAAAGCAGCAGAATCTGATTTCATGTACAGATGGAGAAAGAGGTGAGGACAGCATCAGACGTCAGACCAAAGTTCTGGAAATCACAGGCCTGTAGCTAGAGGACTCAGTTATGATACCACCATCGGCATGCAACACAAGTCCAAAGAGCAGCTTTATCAATACAGTGCCTGGTACAGAGGAAGTACTTCTACTCTCTCTCTTCCAGCTACCAGAAAGGCAAGGATAGGCGGTACCTCAACTTAAGCAACCAGAATAAGAGAAAAAATTTTTTCCTCTCTAGCATCAGTTCTCCCTACAACAAGATGAGAATCACAAACAATGCTTTTATAAGCAAAAGTCTAATTATAAAGAATGGTCTGATTCCTCCTCATTCACCAACTCCACATGCCTGAGTTTTCTTAATCTCTTAGCTTCCAAACTTTGTAACCAAGGAGAATACTAACTATTCCTTATCTGGACTAAGTGCGCGATGTGAATGTGTGCTCTTGGACAAAAAGGAGAGTGGTGGGAACTCTTGGTACCCCTGTAATCATGCCAGCTTGGGCCAGGAGACTCCCCTGGTAAGAAAGGTTTCTTCAACTGTTATTCTCTATAAAATGCTCACTTTCTTTCCATTCTGAATGCCAACACCCTGGATTAGGCCTTCAGCACCACATTCCTATATATAGCAGTAACTTTCTAACCAATTTTCTTACTAGAGGACCCTGTCCTCCCCTCCCTCAACCTGTAAGAATAATCTTGCCATAGCACAGCTTTGATCACATCCCTCCCCTGCTCAAAAACTTTCAATGGCTCCTCACTGCCAACTAAATAAATTATGAATGTCCTAGCCTAGCAACTGCAGCTCTCTGTCAAGTGATCCTACCTTTCTTCTACTTCCTACTACTCACCTATATGAATCATGTGCATTTGTCAATCTGGATTATTCATTATTCTGGAAAGGCACTTTGGGGCTTTAGTTTATATTCTCTTCTACCAAGAAGTCCTTCCCTTCCTTGAAATCCTTCCATTCCTTTCAAGGATCAGCTCAAATATCACATCCCCTGTGATTCTTTTCATGATCACCCTAGCCAGGAATGACTTGTCCCTCGTTGGTACTCTTATAGCAGCACTTATTTGCATCATTCACATGTCATATGCTACTTAGTATCTCGTATAGAAGTTCTTTATGGATCTGTCATTTCTATCCTACTAGTCTCCTAAAAGGCAGAGGCTGTATCTACAACTCTATGCTTATAGCACAAGGCATGGTGTTTCATAAATATTTTTTTAATGTTTTAAAAATATTTGTGAATACTCTGGCTCATTGTACCCAGTAAGTTCTTTAACCTCCTAGAGAATTCTCCATCTACCACAGCCAACCCTAGAAGTTGGAGCAGGAAGAATTTTGATGCCTTTCCAGAAAGAATGGAGAAAGCCTGAATAATCCATGTACTTTAAATGATTACAAAAAACCTGTTTCATCCTTGACTTTAGTAAATATATGTATAGCGTGTCTCTTCAGAAATCTGACTTAAATTATAATTAACAACTAAGTCTAAAATGATCAGAGGTTTTACGTATGTATGTATGTATGTATGTATGTATTTAAAGTAGGTTCTATACCCAGCATGGAACCCAATTCAGGTCTTGAACTCACCACCCTGAGATCAAGACCTGAGCAGAGATCAGGAGTTGGACATTTAACCAACTGAGCCCCCCAGGCACCCCACTGAGGTAACCTCTTAAATGAAAGTGACAATATTGTTATTTAAAAAGAGCTTTACTTGTCCTTTATAATCAGAAATGGATGTGGCTATAAGTAGTTATTCTAAATGTTGAAATTATGAATGACTTTTCTTCTTTATGTTTCTCTATATTACTTGTGTAAAAAAATCTTTTCAGAAAGCACATGTACTTCAGAAAGTATTTTAATTTTTTTTTTTTAATTTATGATAGTCACACAGAGAGAGAGAGGCAGAGACACAGGCAGAGGGAGAAGCAGGCTCCATGCACCGGGAGCCCGACGTGGGACTCAATCCCGGGTCTCCATCCCGGGTCTCCAGGATCGCACCCTGGGCCAAAGGCAGGCGCTAAACCGCTGCGCCACCCAGGGATCCCCTCAGAAAGTATTTTATTTTATTTTATTTTTTATTTTTTTAGAAAGTATTTTAAAATGTTGTTTACCAAAGCTAACCAAGACAATATTTCTGAAGATGCAAAAATGAATTATCTCAAATTCAACAGTAATGAATTTGTGAGAAAATATTTTTGTGTCCTATTATTACTAAATAAGAAACCCTATTTATCATTTCATATATTTTTCAACATTTGTACCTAACTTTGTGCTTCAATGAGTATAGATTCTTAAACATTTTAAATTTAAATATGAAATACACATGTTTAAATTGGAGACTTTTATCTTTATTTTTTCTACTTACAAAAATAATACAGACTCATTGTAAAAAATTCCAACATTACAGAAATATAGAAATGTAGACAGCGAATGTCCACCATGATCTACTAGCCTTCCCTGAGGTGACCAATATTAACAACAGTTTGGTATTTATAGCTTCACTTTTTTTTTCTACGCATATACATATACTAACATACAGGTTTTAACAAAAATATAAATAATCATTAACATAAAAACACTTGTATGGTTTGCTTTCTGTCACTTAATATATCTTGTATACCCTTTCATATCAGTAAATATAGATTGACCTCATTCTTTTCAGCAAGTACAATGTATTTCATTTTATGGATTTATCCCAATCCCCTATTGATGGCTACCTGGATTACTCCAAAGATTTCACTCTTGTGAATAACATAAAAAAAATTTTTTTTCAAAAAAAATATTTCAGTTATATACACTTTTATGTGGTGTGAATGTTTGCATAGAACAGATCCCAGAACTATAATTGCTATATTAAAAGATATGAATATATTAATGCTTCTTCTAATTGATATCACCAAATTGTCCTCTATGAAGGCTGGATCAATATATAACAGTATATAATACCACATCCCATCAACAGTATAAGGGTATGAGTGCACTTGTTTCCTCACATCTTCGCAGATATCTTCTTTAAGCAAACATTATTTATATAGAATATTTTACCCTTCTTAAATTAGAAACTTAAAACAATAGGTTATAAAATTAACACGTTCTCACTCTGCCTTTAAATTCTTAGTCTGAAAGGAAGCTCCCAAATTATTTCTCAATACAAGTGAATTGGCCCCTAAAAAAAAAAAAAGCATGCACATCACTCCAGTGATTTCTATCAGACACAGTAAATTAGGATTCCCCCCTCACCCCTGGTTCACTGGTTTGACATTTTAGTTCCACAAAATCATATTCATGGCCCTGAAATAATAAATTACACAGTATTACTATAAAAAATACTTGCTAAGCCTTCCTCTTGGTCAGTATTGTTTACATAAGTTACAATACTGGCAAGAAAAAGGTACTGAAGATAGGTCACAATAAAAAGCTGCCCGAGGAGGATGATTAAAGGTCAGAACAGAAGAAGCTGAACCTGCAAAAAACGACTTCTCACAAATGGAAACGTGAAGGAATAAAATCTTGCCAGCAAATTAGGAAAAAATTCCTGAATGTTCTAGAAATCTATGGACTCTGATAACATTAGCAACCCCTTAACAGCTTATAAACTTATTTAGACCTTACAGTGTGCTTTCACATTCATTAGAGCTCCTTTAATCCTCACAACAGCCCAAGATGCTAATTTTATAAATGAGACAGAAGCCAGCTCGCGCTCTCTCTCTCTCTCTCTCTCTCTCTCTCTCTCTTTCACACATACACACACACACACCTGACTACTCAATGTAGAGCCCAAGGAAATGCAGCATGGGCATCACTTGAGAGCTTGGCTGAACTGCAGAGTTCCAGGGTAGGCCTGAATCTGAATCTGTATTATTAATTATTATTATTATTATTATTATTATTAAATATGTATTTTAACAAGACCACTGCCTCTTTCCCCTACCCACTAATCTGCCTACACACTCACTCTTAGAAACCCTGTTCACGGGCAGCCCAGGTGGCTCAGGGGTTTGGCGCTGCCTTCTGCCCAGGGCATGATCCTGGAGACCCGGGATTGAGTCCCACTTCGGGCTCCTGGGATGGAGCCTGTTGTTCCCTCTGCCTCTGTCTCTCTGTGTCTCTCATGAACAAATAAATATAATCTTAAAAAAAAAAAAAAAAGAAAGAAAGAAACCCTGTTCACCAGCCAGTTCTGGGTTTGCTATGAGGAGTAAGAAGACTCTAAGACAATTGCTGGGGGTTGCCTCAAGAGACCAAAGCAGCCTGGGGAAGGAAGGACAACATAAGGACAAAGGACATGTTCAGAAAAGTCTGCAACAAGTTACTATGTCATAAGAAAACAATCACAGATACTGTAGACTTTCCCAAATAGAAGATAACCAATGAGCATCACAGTAACTAAGAGAGGGAGGCCTACAGCCTGCCTGTTGCATGTTTAGTTCTGACAAGCAGCTGCTTGCTTTTCTCCAACAGTTGAGAGGTGGCAAGGGTCAGAGTTTCTGAGCATGCTCTGAGCTCCTCCCCCATAGTCACAAACTGCCTGTGGGCTGCCCTCCACCCAATCCACCTGGCTTGGGGCTTCCTCTCCTCAGACTAACCCGGGCAGCTGCAGGAAAGCATGTATTAAGATCCCATGCTTTTGCACCCATAACGTCATCATCATTGCCTATTTGACAAAAGAAATCCAAATAATACAAATCTGAGATCGGGGAGACAAGACACTTGCTCAAAGAACTGAACAACCTTGGAGCCTGCCCAACCACACTTAGTCAGGTGGGCAAATGACCTCATTTTTGCTTTTTTTCATGTTCACTGAACTCCAGCTGTCATCATCCAGATAGGCTCTGGCACAGGGCATTTTAGGCCCAGTTTTTTTCCACAGAAAATAGGCATTTTAACTCAGCAACTCTGCACAGCTTCAAAGACAAGGTCAGTTGTGAGGATGGACAGGCACAGAAATAACAAAGAGGTGGAATACAGAGATAAACAAGGAGAGCCCCAGGGCAGGTAGAACTAGCAAGCAATCAAGAGTGTGAGCTCCACCACCAACTGCCAATCAAAAGCAAACCCATAAAGGCCCATGAATCTCACACACCAAAACAAGCAAGGCATCTGCTGGTCTCCACTCCCCCCCACCTTACTCCAACCCCAGAGAGAAGCAGCAACTACTTGTGGCTTACGGTCATCTGACACCACATAACTGCACCCTGTCAACTTGACATTCACGTACCCACAGAACCACAAGTTGTACTGTACCTAATGGTACCACAGGGCAAGGAGTTGGGGGTGGAAAGAAAAGCAAGGATGTAGAGGGAAAGGAAGGTTATCAAATGACAGCTCTAAAAGACTCTGAGAAATCATCAAATCAACTTTGATGGGGAAAAGTATGTTTTTCAAGGTACTGTGTTTTTCCAATCTGAATGCACACTGTAGCTCTTGGCTACAGCAATGCTAGGCATAAACTGTGTTCAGTGTCACCACTGTACACAAGAAGACTCCCTGGAAGGAGTAAAGAATCAAGATTAAGCGTGGGCTTTGGAGTTAAGATGGCTGATAAATTAAGGCAGTCTAAATCTCAGCTCCACCATCTACTGGCTATGTAACGACCAGCTACTCACCTGACCTCTTACCATCAGTTTTCTCATCTACAAAATGGGGACAGTAACAGTATGGATAGAAGGGTGGTATGAAATGTGAATGAGATGATATATGTAGAATGTGTAGCACAGTACATAGCAAAAGCCAATAAATGTTAGTTATTATTAACACCACAAATATTATTTCTAGTATGATTTTAGAGATTAACATAAGGGCAGGTAGCACTAACAGCAAAAATTGGAAAAAGTGAGAACACTGCCTGAAAATGTTGAATGGCACAAATCCATATTACATGGAGAAAAAAAGAAACTTGAAAAATAAAATAACAAATAGTCAAGATCAAGTCCTTGGAGATTTACAAAAACAAAAACATATAATTACCTAAAACAAAACCTCATCTCCATCCTCACTCACTTTGATGACACTGTTAGCATCATATCCTTCAGAAACTACCAACATCTTGGCAGTGTTCTATTTCTTGACTTCTGGTGGTGATTATGAGAAAAACTGTGTTATAATTAAAGTATTATATTTCATAAGCTTTTATATATCTGTTATATTTCATAATTTTTTAAAAATCTGTTTTGCTTTTTAAGTACCAGCACCTTTCATGAGGTCAGCTGAGCATTCGAGGAAATGATCAGAGGCACCACTAAAGGAATACAGATCTCAAAGCCTGATGAGAGGTGTGACAGGAAGTCAGAAACTGTAGTTCACTCAGCATGAATGAGAAGCAATGCTCAAATTCAGAAGAACCTTAGAAACGTCCTTCTCAGGATTCCTCCAAAAGAGAATCTGACACAGTGAACAAAAAAAAATCAGCCATGTGGTTTCACCAAGTGTTCCAAGATCTTCAAGCAAATTTAAATCTCAGCTATGAAAGAAGGGGCAGGGAGGGGGAAAGATCTTTAGTTTCATTCCAGTTTTAGGAAGAGAGATAAAGTATATAAACTTAGAAATCTAGTCTAAAAAAAAAAGACTGTTTTACAGACTACAGAAGCAGCAAAAAGCATTATAAACATTCTCTGTGATAAAAATGAGAGGGGGTGGAATTTACTCCCTAGAAGTCTATGAGGAGATACTCATCCTATGATGTGAACTCATTCTTTTGTAAGTGCCCTTCAAAACCAGAGGAAAATGTTGTAGCGACACTGCAGACTTGGTGGGAGGGAGGAAACCAAGATGTGGAAAATGCGAACACTCAAAAATACCAACCCTAAAGATCCACACTGCCCAACCTGTCTGTCATACTCACTTTATTTCTTGCCCTCCCCTCCCCTTTCTTTTAACTTTAAGAGGTTAACAGAAGTTAAGGTAAAACCCACAATGTGGATTTGATACAGCAAACATCCAAGCCAGGGGGAAGCTCTACATTACACAACTCCACTGAGAACTGCTGCAGGAGGAAGCCGACAGAAAACCTGGCCTTCTCCCGCATTAAACAATGGAGCCCAGAGGAGAGGCGTAGCTTGTAGCAGTGGGAATGTGATGTATAAGACAACAAATCCTACTGAAAACACTGTAGCTTTTTTTCTAACCAACACTGCAGTGGGCCCCTGAAGTGAAACCAACAGATACTCCAAGAATAAGGGTGCAACAGACCATGTTCCCAGATAAACTTGGTTTGTATAAACACAGTTCCAAATTTCAAGCCTTGGACTGTTTTCCCAACAAAGGGGCAGTGGTAACAGCCACAAGCCCAACTTAGATTCAGGAGGTTGACAGGTTGCAGAAGTCAGGCTGAAGGCTCCCTTCTACCAATGTGTTTTCATTAGTTAAGAGATGAAAAACACACAAGCGACAAATAGAAGAGAGAAGAATAAAGAAATGCCAAGGGCCCCAAAGATATTCAAAAATACAGGCAGGAAATAAGACAGTGACTCAAACTGACCCAACAGGGGAAACTTGCCTTAAATTACAAGCTGAGGGAGGGAAAAGAAACTTGGAAAGCCACAGGGCTGTTAGACTCTGAAATGAGGGGGACCAAGTAGATGAGGGAAGGCTTGCAAGACAACTCAAGAGGTTGAGCTATTTTAGACAGCAAAGGAGGAGTTGCACTGGGAAGACAAGAACCCGCTCTCTCCAGTGAGAATCACTTTGAAGGCTGAGGGCAGCTGCAGGCACCAGAAGGAGAAATGAAGCTGAGATCAAAGGAACAAAACCAGGAGAACACCTCACACTTTTCACTGTACACCACCTGTTCTGAGGATCTCCAGACACTTCACATGCCTAATTTGAGGAATATATCAGAGATAGAAAACTCAATAAGAAGTTGCTCAAGGTCATTCACAAAGGCAGGTGAGGGACCAGGCTTCTGCCCACAGAGGCCTTCTACCCTTGGCCATCTAATTCTAGGTAGAGAGCCCAGATAGTATGTATTAAATACTAAAAATTCTTGGTTCCTATGAGTGCCAAGGGTAGTGGGTAGTGGAATGATGACATAAAAAACTGGCCAGGACTCAAAGATGTTTTCATAAAGTTTCCTATTCCTACCCACAGAGGAAATTCCTGCTAATCTGTCTTAGTAAGGCAATTATCAGTTCCTCATATCTGACCCTACAACAGGGCAGTTCACTCAGATCCATCTCTGACATAATAGTTTTACTGGGCCATCAGTCTAATAGACTCAGTGTAGATAAGAACTTACCTAAGGAGAAGAGTATGCTTACTGGACTAGCTTTCTATACCATCAAGAAGCCTCAATGAGGACTTGGGTATGAAGCCAACAGATTTCAGAGTCCTAGCACTTAAGCCACAGGTCTGTAACACAGAAATGGGATTCTGGTGGAACTTAATATATACATAACTACCAAACTCTAATATATACACAACTTCCAAAACGACCAAACTCTACCCCCAGATAGCTAGGATGGGGCCCAGGAGTGAGTATTTTTAAAATGCTGCAAAAATATTCCTACTGCTGTCCTGACCCCTCCCCTGAGTCAAGAACCACCATGCTTGAGCCACCAAGCTTGAGCCAATGATCCACAATGCTTTGAAAATGAATATGCTTGGGTGCCTGGGTGGCTCAGTTGGTTAAGCATCTGCCTTTGGCTCAGGTCCTGATTTCAGAGCCCTGGAATCAAATCCCAAGTCTGGCTCCCTACTTGGCAGGGAGTCTGCTTCTTCCTTGACCTTCCCCCCTGCTTGTGTGTGCTCTCTCTCTCTCTCCTTCTCTCTAGTGTGTGCTCTCCCAAATAAATAAATAAAATCTTAAAAAAAAAAAAAGAATATGCTTTCCCACTACCAAACAGGCATATTAAAGAGTCTCAGTACTAACACCTGGACTCAAACACTAAGCAAAAGCTAAAATTAAGATTATTCCCAGTTTTTTCTCTTCCATGAAAATTCCCTACACAAATTCTACTTAGAGCCACATATTAAAAGGCTCAAAGCACTACCATACAACCAGACATGATAAAATTTTGGGAAAAAATGAGAGAAAAGAGAAAGAATACATTAGACCTTGTATCCATAAAAACTGAGAACTAGAAAAAAGCTGCAAGTCATCTTCCCCATTGTTTCTAGAGGAATAATACATAACCCAGATTGGACAAATGGCTATTAAGGAGGAGGAGGATTTCAAAACCTCTTCATTTACTTTTTCAAAATCTAACAACTCTCCAGACAGGCAATCCTTTTGTATCCCTAACTTACATCGTGCTGGCTCAGCTTCATTCCATTTCTGTCCTTTGTTAAAACAGAAAAATGACCCAGCTCCCTCCACATAAAAATCTTCGAGAAACTTTAAGAAAAGAGGGGGAGGGCTAGCTACCCAGAACACACATATGCTTCAGGAAAACACAGCCTCAGCTGAGATGAAAGGCAGAACTGACAATTGTCCAGAATTTGAAGTTTGAAGGGTGTTTACAACTGGTAACTTGGAGTTGTACTTCATCAAGACTCAGCAGATCTGGCAATAAAACCTCAAATTACTCTTTTGTAGTTGTATCTCATTGTAGAGACTTCCTTCCCTCCCTTAGAGTTTAATACAAATCTTAGCTCTCAATTCCCCATTTCTCAATCAATACTCTCAATCCCCATTTTTACTGGCTCTCATTTCAGCTTTTAACCATATTTCAACTGTATTTTTAACTAAGTCTCTTCTGAGTCAAAAGTCTTTAATGAGCAGTAATTTCTGCATATATACACTTCCCCTCCCCACTTGTGCCCTTCATTCCTAAATAGGCTGACTACATCTCTACTTTTTTTTTTCAGACATTTTATTATTCCTAATTTCAATTTTTCTTTAAAAACATCACAAAACTCCTCCTGATTATCTCCTATTCTTCTGGAGTTCCAAGTTTATCCTTATTCTATATGTCTGACATCATTAAATTGTTTTCATTCATTTATTCACTTAGGATTTACTGCATACCTTACACTCTACTAAATAGTGTAATGTAAAAGAAATAAAGAACCTTAGGAAATGGCGACATACATAAAAGAACAATTAGAGATTGGTTCCAAGTAGTGGGGTTACTCAGAGAAATCCCCGTGACTCCAGTAAATGTAGAGCTGGATGTAAAAGTAAATGGAGAATTTGGTGAAAAGGCTACTTTAGACAGGAGGAACAGTATGACTCAAAGTAGCAGGCCATCTGAGGTAAGAGCTGCACAAAGGCCCTCTGTCACTTCCTTCTTCATCCTCTCCTCCCCATCCTCAAAGGCATACATCTTTTGGTCTTTAAATTTTATTTCAGAGTTAGCTATCCATGAATCACAAGCTTTCTGATTGTTACCATGATTACCCACAGCCACCACATATTAGAGCAGCTCACAAAGCTTTATACATCAGGTCCTATGCAGATTACTACTGGGCAGACTTTTAGAATTGTCTTAAGTCAGGACTTCAATAAGGAGTGTAGGGAATCGGGCATCTGCCAGATCCTGGGCACACAAAGACAGCATCTACTTTTGGATGTTAAGATAGACACCAGTACTCTTGCTCTGTTAGACTACTCGTCTGTTAGACTACTCATTCAACTTCAGCTAAGTATTTCCTTCATTCACAGCTCTAGGACAAACAAAGCCATTTAAAGCAGTCTGAAACACTGAATTCCTATTTGAAACAGGGATGTTTAATGGTGATGCCACGGGGATGTTCTTTTTCACTGTTTTCCTAGAGAGCTTCTCCTCTTCTCTGTGAGCCTCAGGACTCACAGTTCAAATGTCCCTACCTCTGTGAAGTCTTTCCTAATTCCCCTAAACTGACAGGTTCCCTCCTCTGTGCTGCCCTTAACACCTTTATACTTACTTTTAGAACAGCACTTAACATACCAAGTTGTAATTATTTGTTTATATGTCTGACTAGCCACAAGATCTTTGATGGCAAGGATGTTTTTATTCATCACTGATTCCATACATAACAGGCACATAATAAACATCTGCTGAGTGCATAATGATGAGTGATATGGGAAGTTTTTAAAAAATGGTGACTGTAACTTCTGGACTCCAGACCAAAATTATAGTAAGTATTAACACTGAAGAATAAACGCCCATCATACATTTCTACTACCTATAGCATTCTTGGCCAGAAAAGGAGGGCAAAACATAATGAGAAGATTGCTTTAATAATGGTGGTCACTGTCAAGTCACCAGCCAAGAACAAGAGAGCTTGCAGTACTAAATGTGATCCAACACAGTAAATGAGTGAGAGTTAAATCTAAGACAGTTTCTAAGTTCCAAGCTCATTCTCCTACCTCTGGAGAATATGAACAATGAACTCCTATTAAAGCCCTTGAAAAGGTCACCATCTTTACTGCCATGGAATCTTGTGACTAATTTCAATTCAATAAGACCTCTGCTGAAAATACAGATGAAAGCTCTTCCCCTGACCACATCTAAGCAAGGTTCTGTTAAAGGACAGAGATCTGAACAGAGACCTACCAGAATCCTTCCATGTTGTACGTGAGCACTCTAAATCATTCCTCATTGGCTCTTCTCATCCTCTGAAGAGATACAGGTAAGGCAATAAAATGCTGCTGTCTCCAATGCATCTCCCTATAGCAATCCTGTACCACACAAGGCTACCATGTTTATAGGCTGCTAATATGACACAAAAGTCTAGTCTGATCCTGTGGGAAGAAAGCCCTAGATTCCTTCAAGGATTAAATGAATTTAGTCTACTATTGTAGTCCCAAAGTTGTGAGGGCTCAATGAAGTTGAAGAAAGCATAAAGTGAGGGGATAGAAAGGGACTGGTCTCTGAGGAACTTCTGCAGCAGGATGGGATGTGGCGCTTGGCATAGAGTGAATAAGACAGGAAATGTTCAAGGACAAACCAGGAGGACTGTTTTGCTGGCAGATACTTGGCTCCTTGCATGCTATCATTCCTAAGCTGCCAAGAGGCTCCAGTTAAATTAATTTAGGCTTCTTGAAGAGACAAATTTGTTTTGACCCCAGGCAAAAGCATTTAGCAAGCCAATTCCTCAAACTAGGTGTTCTTTCTGCTACTACCGTCTTGCATAACCTCAGCTGTGACACTAACACCTACAGCTACATTAGTCACAATTTAGCCCCTCACATGGTCCCACTACTCTCTTCCAAAAAGGGAAACTGAGTCATCAGTTATGAACTGGCTTCCCCAAGCACAGTCTTAGTTTGTAGTGAGGCCACAACTAAACCCAGCTGCCTTCCTCCTATTCCTTTTTGTGGAGAAATCTCGGCATGTCCACTCCTCCTGCTCTTTTCCCTTTAACCTAAAACTAAAGCACTCCTTCCTTGAGGGGCAGAAATGGGCACACTTGATCTTGTAGAGCCAACAGGAGCTTCTGGTTCTCCTCTTTTCCAAAAAAAGAGGAAGGCCAAAGAACACGGAGGAGGAGGAGGGGAGGGCTAGAAAGGGGTGCCTCCCAATACTAGGACTCACCTTGGAGCTGAGGTCCTCTCGCCGGTTTCCCGCCTTACTCCTGCGTAATTTGATGGATGGCGATCGCAGCAGGTTCTTGATCCGGCTGGTTATTGTCGACCCTTCCATAGCCATCATGATGAAGAGCCCCCGGGGACAGTTCCTGGCCCAGTCTTGGAACTTGTCTCAAAAGCGGCACTAACTCTGGACTCCACAGGTCCTTCCAGGATGCTCTCCCACTGACCTGAGATGGCAGAGGCCACCTTACCTTCTGCCTAGCCGTGTTTGTAGTTCTTATCTCTAGGCATTACCCTCTCCCTTCTCCTCATACCTGCCTTCAAGCCCTGCAACCATCTGAAGGCCAAACCCATGAGCAAGAGGGGAGAAAAGGCCTGAGCTGCAAAGAAATGCCAGGCCCACGCCTGCCAGAGGCGTTCAGCCTGAGGTACGGGATTGGCCCTGGTAGGGCTAGTGGTTGGTCTGGTCTCCCTAATTCCCAACTGTTCCCATGGCAACTGCGGTGTCCTTTAGAGGAGTCCCGCCCGGGGCTTGGACACCTGAGCCGGCGGCCGCAGGGACACTCGGCGCGGCGGGGCTCGCCGTGGCCCGGCAACCCGTTCTGCCACGGGAGCCTCCCTCCCCCACCCCCGACCCTCGGGAGCTCGCTCTAGGCCCTCCGCAGGGGCTCCGGACCCTTCCCTTTCACCTCCCTCAGCAGCCCCAGCTACTCTCCAGCGCCCCCGCTCGGGCCCAGCCTCACCAGCCCCAGGGCGCGGGGGCCACCCCGCTCACAGCGCCCTCAGGCATCGCGCTCGGCGATTTCGGCTCCGCAGCGGTAGCGGCGGCAGCGGCGGCAGCAGCTATGGCGGCACGAGCGGCTCAAAACGCGAACTACCGCCTGGGCCAAGCTACGGGCTGGTGAGGCGGAGCCGAGGCGAAGGGGTGCGGTCTGTAACGAGGAGGGCGTTCTGAGAGTGGACCAGTAAGGCCTACGGAGGCGGAGCCAACGACAGGGCCTAGGAAGTAGAGATGGCACTTGTAAAACTGAAGGTTCCGCACAGTACAATCGCGGGGTGCGCTCCTAAAGGAAGGTCAACGGAACGTGGCTTCAGAATCTAGAGAGCCAGCCTTTTATGGTATTAACACGCCTGGCTCTCCAGGGAAATGCACGTCCCAGAGCCCCAACAGGACGGTAACCACGCCCCCAAGGTGCTGCGGGTGGCAGTTGATAGGCCTGAGGGACCCAGGCCAAAACTAATTCCTAGCTCACAATTAAAAGGTTGAGGTACAACTAGAAGGCTCGGCTTCCATCGACCCCCAGCGCTGGGATTTAAAGCGGTCAGAATCGTTTTCTGCTCGCCGCCTCCTCGGCGCGCTGACTTTCGTGAAATGACTCTAGATAACAAGTGTTTTGAACTGGGCGACCTGATTGGCCACGAGCGAAAAAGGGGCGGGAGATGACAGCCTCCAGCTGAGCTTTTTGGTGTGTGAGGAAACCCGAGATGAGTGAATGCTCCTCCACAGCATGTTTCTTTTTAGGATCCAGTGTCCCACCGCGCGCTCTCACCTGGAGTTAACAAGGACTTTATTAATCCAGATCTTTTCCTACTTTGTCAAAATTTACTCCTTTTCCCCGGTACTGTTACTTTAGCGAGGCCCCCTTCAAGCTTGCCGGCACTAGATTTAGTGGTATAGTTTTTCTAGTCCGTTGTGGGGGTGAAGAGTGGCGCGCACGCACAGATACTCTTTTACATATTACTTCATAGGTGCTTCGGGGGTGTCTCAGCCTCGGTTTGTTTTCTAGAAGCCTCTTGGCCTCGTTACTACTTCAAGAAATTACCTACGAAAAGGTTTACGTAAACCAAAAAGACTTGGATCCCAAAGCGTTCGCCGATATAAATCTTGTGTCACCCTATCCAAATCTTTAGAACCCCAGGGGTTGACGTATTAGCAAAAGGGAAGGAACCCTAAACCCATTGCTGTGGGTGCCCCTTGGACAGCTTTTTGACAAAAGAGGTACGTACTTGTGTGTATTGTAGCCATTGTATTAAAAACAAGATCTGAAAAGCCCACAAGTTCAAACAAAAATTTAAAAAGTCACCTCCTGGACGACCAACTGGCAAAAGCTACCAGGCATGAGGCTTCCTTCTCTTCCATCACACACTGCAGACGTAATGCAACATAAAATGGGATTTTCACATTTATTTCTCAAATTTGAAGGAAGGAGGCAAGGGTCAACCACAAGAGTATTAAATGGGGAGTTGGTTCCTTCAATACATTGCTACTCTATTTTACCTCTATGGGGGTAGGAACGAATTTTACATTAATAAATGGTGACACCTGCTGTCCTTGCTTGTGCATTACATGCCCCCAGCAACTGCCACCTCCACCCTCAAGTTGTCCCTAATTCTCTCCGTATCATTTTTGTGTCCACTAGTTGTTTTTTTCCATCACTTGTGACCCCAGGTGAATGGGTTTACAAAGTGTACATTGGTCATTTCCCATCCAAAGTTAGCCTGGTTTACCCCCGCCCCTTAAGAGAAAATGTTCCCCAAATCACTCTCATCTGAAAGCTAAAGTTGTAGAGGCAAATCCAAGCTCCTTTCATTGTCTAAAATGATGTAGGTGAAAAACTGAGAACAAGTGTAACTAAATCTAGACTCTGGATACTTCCAGTCTAAGGCCAACCAAAACCACGTATCTTTAATTCTTCACCATTTAGTACATTTATTGTCTAGGTATCATGCAGCTTTTGAATTGTCGATACAGGAATAAGCTGTAGGCTGTTCCCATGCTTCATGAATTAATCCCTCAGAAAACAGTAGTCCTAGGTCCAGTACCAATAAAAGTGCTATCTCATAGTCTCCAAACTAAGTAATTGCCAACCCAACCCCCAAATGCAGTTGACCCTTACATAAGTATTTCACCATCCATACACTATTTCACTTTTTATTCTGCTTGTATATGTCCTCAACACACATGGTTGTCAGATTCTAAAATCATAGATGTCTAGGAATAGATGCATATAATTGTTTTGCACTATGCTCATTAGATCAGATTTTAAAATTCACCTAGGCTTAACATGCAAAAAAGGTGCAATTTTAAGATCCTGGAAAACTAACAGGCTGGAGTAAACATTTGCTCATCAGTACAAATATTTATTGAGCACCTTTACATGCAAGGCACTGTGGGACAGCTGAGATCAACGCTTGCAGTTGGAAAACAGGATGGATCTCAAAACAATGCTTCCAAGACTGCTTTCGTATTTAACAAAATCTCTTCTAACAGTAGAGTTTGCAACGATAGAAGAATTCAGTAGAGCTTAGATTTGTCTCAAAATTCCCAAATCATCCCATGGTTTAGCCGCCTCACTCTCCACGCACGCCTCCATCACACTATTACTCAACACTTATGCATCTCTGTAGAGCAGTTCAGTCATACTTAATATACAATCATACCTCAGTTCAAGTTGTATATATCAAATTATTCCCCTCTTAGTTTCAAAAATGCATTTATTTTTGACTTTTTCTCCAAATGGCAGTGAGTCTGTATAACTGTTTTAATTTTCTCTGTATCCAGCCATTTGCCTTCACGTAGTATTTCATTAGAGATAATACCGTAACATGAAGATTTGATGCCCTTACAAGCATTTTCTTCAAAATCAACAATTATGTGCAAGTAATGTATTCAGATTCTTGTTTATCCATCATTCTCTATAAAAGTACCCGAAAATGTGCTGCCTACTCTGTGCATTATTTTTTCATCCAGGCGTGAGGAATAAGGGTTATCACCATTTTTCAGACCCGTCTTCAAAGTGCATTTGCCACTCAATTCACCTGATCCCATTCGATTATCTTAACCAGTATAATTAGAAGAGGGAAAAAACTAAAAACATACTACTAAACACTGCCACAAATAATATATGGATTATCTGCCTTGCATCTGTGTTCAAAACATTTTCAAATTTGTTACAGAAGGGCTTCTCAGGTATTTCATCCATAGTTCTAGGGGAAAACCCTGCATTTACTATAAATTTACCCAAAGTAATCGGCGTGGTTTATATAAATGGACTTGATCTATTCGTGATCTTAGAGTAGTTTCAATGTCTAAAGAACTCCTTTAATAAAATTTTTTTATGAATCAGGATACTAGTTAGTTAACAGGTACCTTGCTTTAAGAACATTTATTGTCCTTAGCCCCTGAGACTGTGTTTATGTCTGGTTATTCTCTAAGGTAACGTGTATTACCTTGCACACATTATTATGAGGCTAGCCTTTCTTCACTGTAGAACTTCTTGAGACAAACACTTGCTGTCAATTTGTATAAAACTTTGGAAGTCTTCATGTAAAACATGCTACAATTAGCAAAAATCTCCCCCCAAATGGCATGTCAGAACCTTTGAAAACAGTAAGGAATTCCTATGATAAAATTACTTCAGTGACACCTCTCTCAAATGACTCAGGGCATTAGATTTCTCTGCTTCAACTCAGCACAAACCTCCCAACACCAAATCCTGCTTTAACTATTATAACTGATTTATTTATTTCAAGTTATAACATTCTGCCTTCCACTCACCAAACTTCTGTTCTTATGTCTAAAAAAATAGTCATTTCTCAAAAGCAGAAAAGGAAAGATATATATTTAATATATAAAAGAAAAGGCTAAATCTGACATAATTATATTCTTAAAAACATTCCATTTATTTACAGATGTATAAAAAGGCGAATTATTGGTCTACTGAGATCATGCTTCTTATAGTGTTAGGGTGAGAGCTCACTATCCTCCCAATTTCTCAACTCCTCTCACTCAACTACATCTTTCATAATCACACAAGTCATTTTCATAGATCAGTTTGTCCTGCGGTAAGGTTAAAGGGTAGGAGTTTTTGGAAATTTGAGATTTCTGTCAAGACTGCAGGATTGTTCTGAAGACTGAGCCCTCCTTCAAATTAGCCTTAAGGTCTTGAAAATAACCATTATCTTGGGAGTTCGTAATGACATCTGCAGCCTTTCTTAAACACCTGGAATCATCATTTCCATCTTTGTACAACTCTTATGTCAAATATCTTCCCATCCAGAACGATTAATACCTGTTTATTTTCTTCTAAGAAAGGGAACAGTGTTCAGAATAAGAATGGTCCTTTTCCTGAGGATTATTCACTCACTTGCCTTCTTCTCCTTGGCTGACCCTCAAAAGCCATAACAAGAGCCTTGGGAAGTCAGAAGGAAATGTGAGGACGAGGCAAGCAAGTTAATAATGGGAAACTGCTATACCTGGATTAAAGTAT
The DNA here is from genome assembly GCF_905146905.1 of Nyctereutes procyonoides. Taxonomy (NCBI): domain Eukaryota; kingdom Metazoa; phylum Chordata; class Mammalia; order Carnivora; family Canidae; genus Nyctereutes; species Nyctereutes procyonoides. The sequence continues at coordinate 8,386,326 of NW_026575031.1, read as the reverse complement.
TAGGATCTCCAAGGACAATTATTAGCAGGGGAGACAGGTGCTGGACTCCTTGGCTAAGGCATTGAATGAAATCTGCTGAGTAAAGAGTGGTAGGGATCATGAGAAGCTGACAGGCACTCATTACCTACTTCAAGCTTCTTCAAAAACCTTTAAGGGAGGGAAGGTCGAATGCTGATGCACAGGTCTAGAAAGGCAAGTAGCAAAAAACCAACAAAGAATTTGCTCTCACTGCAATTTGCAAAGGAAAGTTTTCCACCCTTTTACAATCTACTGATTACCAGAGATACTAGAAAGGGTACCAACCATGGAAGTACTAATTCACTGGCTAGAACCATTTCAAAGCTGGTCTCACAGCCTACGTCTGAAGATATGTTGAGTAGGATTTGGCATAAAGAAGGCGCGGGGGGGGGGGGGGGGGAGGCGGGGGAGATGCAGAAGAAATAGCATCACCTAGGCACAGCCCAGGCACTGGAAGCTCTTGTGTTAGTGTTTCACAACACAAGCAAATCCTGTCAATGAAGACAGAACAGGGGTTACATTCCAAAATATAATTATTTAAGAAAGGCAAAATGCAGCAGCTAAATCCCAATCTATACATTTTCAGAATAGTGATTCTTGCCCCCAGGAGTTTCCAAGAGACCCCTCAAGTGCACCATGATTATTTACAAACTAGATAGGAAACATCATTTCTATACTCAATACAAATCTCATCTTCTAGGTTGAAAACTTCAGCCTTTGAGAAATCTATGAAAACAACTATACAAAAATATAAATATCTTTATCTTTACAGGCTGTCAGTCCTTCATACCCTGACAGTTAATGAGTGAAAAAGCTCTACAGATCATTGAATCCATGGTAGCAGATAATAAAAAATATATCTTGTGATTCAAATACTGCCTCATTTCCCTGGTAAAGAGTGCCTACTGTGACTTTTCTTTTCTTTACATCCTGTGCAGGTAATAGTGAATGAAACCTTCAAGCACCAGGAGGCTGGTTTGATTTAGGAAACATCCAGCCCCACAATTTTTGTTTTGGCCACTGTCTCTGGTCTGGGCAGGGAATGCTTTTCAGTTTAGCTGTCTCTTGAGTGATGGGATTTGTGAAAAGGGGAGGGCTCCCTCTATGCCTACTTCCAAAATATGTCTTCCAGGTAGAAATCCCTGGTACTGTGAAATGTCTTTTCAACACCCAGACAGTAAGGGAGAACTAGAACTTTCCTTAACATCTCAAAATAATCACCTTTGTAAAAGCATTCCTACTTTACCAGAAGGCTTGGATTTATAGTTGATTGAAAAGATAAGGGAATGGAAGCTACTTGGGATATGAAAGAAGAGAAAATTTTGCTGAATGACACAAAGTGTTTCACTTTGGTATTCCATGGTACCCATCCTCTCTCCCACTACTCTTGAAACACCAACTAAAAACTCTCTCTTCTGAATCCCTTCACACAAGTGCATCACATTCCTTGGATTTCAGACTTAAACCACTTAAAACAACAGCTATCCACTACAGTTCAGCGCATAGCAACTCCAAAGTCTCAAGCAGCTTTTTCTCTGGGAGGGAAGAACTAGGAACCACTATGGACCTAGAGTCTTGTTATGAATTCCTTGGGTAAGAGGGGCACCTCGTGTTCAGTAATGGATCACATCTTCTTAGAGAGGATGAGGAGACCCAGCACCACAAGTGAGGTAACACATTTTAACATGATCAGAATTTCATAGTAGTAATTTCTAATACCGAGGTCAGCACCCTACCCCCCTTTCTCTACCATCATCCACCACATCAAAGTCAAGGATCACAGTTCCATGACACAAATAAACAGATGCCTACAGAGAAAGGAGGTTTCCCTCATAGCCTGGCTTCTGCCTGAGGACAAATAAGTTCATTTCCCTGCAGAACTTGGTGAGGCCCCAGAGTTGCCCAATTTGGCCACAACAGGTGCCAGTGTAGGCATCACCTTGCTCTCCCGGCATTCCTGGTCATTCCCTATTAAGTTCATTTTGTGTCCAACCGATCCAACTTTGGCAGCTACAGGTGCCAAACAAGGCATCACCTTGAGACTCTGACCATCTGCATCAGTAGAAGGATTAGCTACTTTTAAACCTAGAGGTGCCAACTTTGGCATAGGCCTCCACAAAGTATCTGTGCTGCTGTTCTCTACGCCAGCCTTCATGTGTAGGATGGGAGGCGAGGACACACTTTCAGGCTCTGCAGGGATGCCAGAAGTACTCTTCCCTCCATCACTGGCTTTCCTGTGGGAAAGGAGGGAATCCTTTATCTCAGAGTCAATAACAATCTTAAGGACATCTGGCTCAGAGGCTGGTTCAGCAAGCTGTTTTTCAGTCTCAGAAAAGTCATCATCTTCCAAGTGCAAGAGGAGAGGACTGACAGAGTCATTCTCCCTTTGCACATCAGGCAACTCTTTCAAACCACTTCCCAAGTGGCCAACCTGGAAAGTTGCTCGGTTACCAGAAGGAAGCTTACTGATAAAAGCCCGTCGAGCATCCCCTGTGAACTCTGTATCCATTGAGCTGGGCAGTTCAGCCAGGCTAACAGAGTCATCATTTAGTTGCTGATTAAGAAAGGCAATCTCATTGAGTAGAGAAGTCAGTGTCTCATCAGTATCATCCTCATCTTCCATGTTAGTTAGCAGTTCACTGGGATCTAGCGCTGCTTCCTCTATAGCAGATGCTACCTTTCTCAGTTCCATCTCTATACTTGAGTCTTTGAGATCTTTCATCTTCAATTTATGAAACGTAGACTCCTTTGGCTTTGGTTTCTCCCGTCTAGATTCACACTCTTTCCACTTGTATTGAATACCTCTCACTTCACCAGAAATCTTTTTGGGTAAGAACTCTTGTGCTTCTTGCATACTGGAAACATCAACTATTTGTGGAAAACCAGAATCTTTATTTGCCAGAAAAACTGGTGTTGGACCCAATGCCATTCTGCCATCTCTATGGTTGCTTCTGGAAGAGATTCTACCTGAATCTTCAAAGGAGTTATCATCATTCCTGATAGTACTTTTCAGGTGGTCAGATGGCTTGCCATCAGGAACTTCATGAGAATATTTGCTGCCACCCATATCTACCAAACCTCCCTCTGTGGCCAATGATGTCACATTAACAATTCTTGGCATCATAAATAAATCGTCGTTTTCTGGGGGAGGAAAAAAATTTCATTTAGATCTACGTGGTAAGCATCCCTCTCTCATCCCACCAACCAGAAATCTCAGAGAGTTAGTCAAAATTCACCAGTTTACTTTTATCAAGAAGATGAAAGAAGTATTAGCTCTTCAAATTATGGACCTAGCCTGGGACGCCTAGGTGGCTCAGCGGTTGAGCATCTGCCTTCAGCTCAGGGTGTGATCCTGAAGTTCCTAGATGGAGGCCCGCATCGGGCTCCCTGCATGCAACAACCTGCTTCTCCCTCTGCCTATGTCTCTGCCTCTCTCGGTGTCTATCTCATGAAGAAATAAAATCTTTAAAAAAAATTATGAACCTAGCCTAACAAAGTAAAAAAGTAATAAGTAAAATCTAACAAAAGGACTCCACTATTCTTTGTTCTATTTAATTATTTTACAGAAATGCTCCCCAGTGAACTCTTTATCCTGAGGCAAACCTACATCTTGATTCTGTTCACCAAATTAACTGCTACTCTGAGGGTAAAATGAAGCCCTAGAGGCAGCACTGTAAAAGAAAGGATGACCCCACCAGAATGAGTTTAGTAGTAGTAGTAGTGGTAAAGATGCCCCTTTTCCCTTTTTTTTTTTTTTTTTTTTAATTTATTTGAGAAACAGAGAGGCAGAGACATAGGAAGAGGGAGAAGCAGGCAGAGGGAGAAGCAGGCTCCGTGCAGGAAGCCCGATGCGGGACTCGATCCTCGGTCTCCAGGATCACACCCTGGGCTGAAGGCGGCGCTAAACCGCTGAGCCACCCGGGCTGCCCATACTTTTAACCTTAATAGAAATTTGGGTGCCTAGAACCTAAATCACCAACTGAGACTTCCTTTTCAATTCTACTCCTTATCCCCAAAAGGGAGTAGTGCTCAAACTGAATCAGGCTGGCAAAATAGGAGTCCACCATCTCCAAATACAGCACAAAACTGGCAAATACCAACATCAAAAACTAAAACAATCACTTCTCATCTTCCTTTTACTTTCGTATCTTTTCGATGTTTTTCCTACTTAGAAATAACTAAATATCACAAAATAGTTCCCAATCCCAGGTTAAAAAAAAAAAAAAAAAAAAACAGAGCCACAGATGTTCGAAAAAGAAAATGCAAATATAACAGATCTTTAGCATTACGGCACACATTCAAAGGCTTTCTCTGTTGTGATATACCAGGGATAATTCTTTTTTGTCTGTTGTTTTTTGTTTTTACCAGGGGTAACAATTTTTCATTACCCATAGAGGACAACACTTACAACATACCTGATTGAGCCATAGCACTGGTGGCAACTTGAGGCTTCAGATCTGATTCTAAGAGAGGAGAAACAGTTACCACTGGTCCTGAGAATAAAGGACCTTTTAAGGTGAGCAACTGCCCTTGCGGAGTCATCACGATGTTGGCAGAGGTGTGTGGAGTGTTAGAAGGTGAGGTATTTTCTGTAAGGAGAATCAGAAATTAGTTAAAAATAAAAGATCTTCAATTGCACTGATATAGCCTAAGAGTCTAGGAGATATCTCTAAAACCACACTCTGACTTAAAAGGCAAGAAGTAAATTTCAAATGTAGTTGGGGTACCTCAACTAGGAATTTACTTTTTGAAGCACTTTTCACTACATAACGGGTTACATTGTCCACTGATTCTCCTAAGGCATAGAACTTATGTTCAGGAAAACCCAACATGGAACCATTTTTTCCATGGAATGGTTCCAAAGGTCTTGACAGTGAATCAGGATGAAGGCACACACAACACAATTCTATCCCTACTCTTTCTTTCTTTCTTTCTTTCTTTCTTTCTTTCTTTCTTTCTTTCTTTCTTTCTTTTGCTTGCTTTCTTATATAGCTCTAAACAAAGTACTTCAAGTTTCTAGCCCTCAAACTTTGTTTTTCCATCTATAAAATGAGGTGAACTAAACTAAATGATCATTAAAATTCTTTCTTACCAAATTTAAAACTAACTCATATTTTAGTATCCCTCAGTACTTTCTTAGATTTCCTGGTTCATACACTGGGCAACCCAAAAAGTAAAAAAGATATACTATTCCATAAGGGTAAAACGAGTTACATAGCCTCACTTCCAAAATCAATATAGAAGAGAACAACTTAAAACCAATTTACTTTGTTCCTGAGCAGCAATTCGTTGATTGACAATCTGATGAACATGGAGCCTAACTCAACAAAATTAAAAATTTTTTTTAATTCCAAATTATTTGTCTCAACAAGACAAATAAAGACCCAAACTTCCTCAACTCATGAGGAGAACTGCAAGGAAATCAAGAGTTCAGGTGTAAAGTATGAAAGATGGCAGCTTAGAAAAATAACTCCCTGAAATAGAATAGCATGACTACTATCAGAAGTAGGCCTCACAGGCTACCATAACTGGTAACTAAAATCTAATGTATAATGTAGTTAATGTATAATGTTAATGTACAATGAGGTTCTTTTTATACAACCTATCTTTAGTTCATTTAACTAACTCTAGAATTGTGGCCAAGAGAAGACTCCGTCCACTGAACTAAACTGATATTCACCTATACATTAAGGAAAGCAAAAAATGTCCCTCCTACCTGTGGCCTGGTCTCTTTTTCTGGAAAGAATCAAAGGTTTCCCCTTCCTGTTATTTATAAACATTTGTCCAAGATCTACAGATGATGCAGAAGATCCTTCCTGCTGTTTGCTAGTTCTGGGAGACACTTCAAACTCATCTGATCCCATCTTCTTTTTTCTTTTTTGTGCCTCTAGTGCTTGTTGTTTTGCATAAATATACTCTAGCTTCTTCAGGACCACTTCTTCTGTCTTACCTATAAGTTGACAGGGAATAAATTGCCACTCTTTATATGACCCCACATCATAATGAGAAATAGAGTCAACTGAAATCCAGTTGATTTAACTATATTCTCCAAAACTATGGAAGGCAAGAGTGATTATAATCCACAAGAAATGTCCCACCCAATTAAAATGTAATTCTGTTAACTCTAGGAACCAAGCCATAAACTAAGAAGTATCTGAAAATCTACTGAGGATTTCCCTTCACTAAAGATGTTACACTCATTGCCAGAGATCATTCACAAATCTCACCTGAAAGAGATGATACTTTCCGTATCAAAATATTCCGTTTTCGAGTCAGAAGATTTTTCTGTCCTATCAACTTGTCTGCCTGATCTGTTAGTCCCTGAATTTCGCTGAATGCCTAGAAACAAAAAGTTATCATGTGAATCAATTTGCTCTAAGAACAGGTAAGGCCTACAAAACTTCTTCAATGAAAAAAATTTAATCTAATACTTTAGAAAACTTTCTAATCCCATTTAAAACCATTCTTAGCGGTGCCTGGGTGGTTCAGTCAGTTGAGCATCTCCCTTTGGCTCAGGTCATGGTCTCAAGGTCCTGGGATCATCCCAAGTCAGGCTCCCTGCTCAATTGGGAGTCTGCTTCTCCTTCTCCATCTGCCCCTCATCCCCCACCCCCACTTGAGCACTGTCTCAAATAAACAAAATATTTAATAAGTAAATAAAACAATTCTTAATGCTTATTGTTAAACTATAGGAGGTTTTCTGACTTATATTTCTAAGAATCATGATTATTTCCAAAGAGCATCACTGAGTGTTTCACAAGTGTTTCTACTACAAGGAGATATAAAACATTTCACGCTGCTTAGATTTTAATAATCAACTTCAAAATCACCTCCTAGATTAAGTAAAATCTGGCTGAAATAACTGTTCTAGATGGATATGAATGCTTGCCTTTTACTCCTCCAACTTCTACTTAACAGTAATTTAAATGAAACTACCTTAGATACTTCAGATCTTCTTTTGAAATGACTGGCAACTGTTAAAAACTATGTTAAACTATCACTTATGTTGTGCTTTTCCCTGTGGTAAACTATTCTACAGGTGCCTGGGTGGAGTAGTAGGTTAAGCATCCAACTCTTGGTTTCAGCTCAGGTCATGATCTCTGGGTCATGAGATCAAGTCCCATGTGGGACTCCACGTTCAGCACAGAGTCTACTTAAGACTCGCTCCTTCTGCCCCTCCCCACCATTTGCTCTTGCACTGTCTCTCTAAAACAAATAAGCAAACCTAAAAATATATATATATAATGACTGGCAACTGTTAAACTATGTTAAAATATCACTTATGTTATGTTTTCACTGTGGTAAACTATCCTAAGTGCTATGGAGAACACCAATGTAAAGCGATTGTGGTAAACAGAGCTAACGAGTGTTTGTTTGACTTAATGGTGAAGACAGGTAGACTGGCTAAGAACTGGACATACTACTTTGACTTATCATGAGGGCTTTCCCCCCTAAGAGATTTGTTGGGTGTTCACTCGTCCACATTCATATGTTAAAATACAAGTGCTACTTCAATCTCTCTCTTAGGGTGAAGATTCTCTTAGTCAAATTCTCATTTGTGGGTCATTTATAGAGAACACTTACCCTAGTGAGAATGAGACTTTTGGAAACCTTGGAAGAATGAAGTAATCCCAATGTGATCTTCAATTTCTCAAAGAGATCCCTCATTTCACCACGCCGGCGACGCTCATTGGCAGTGTGTGTCCGGCGATAATAAGCAAAAGCTTCTGCTTCTTTCTGTAGTTTTTCACTCCAGTAATCAGGCTTCAGTTTTAGAGGAACTGGTGGAGCCTATCCAAACAAAAGATTGCCACCTAATTATCTTTCATTTGTACCTGTGCTCTTCCTCCATTCCAAAAGACACTGTTCCATAGCAGATACCTACGGTCTTTGATCTGGACTATTCTTTTTTTTTTTTTTTTTTTTTTTTTTTAGGAACCTTAATGTCCAGTGAAACGATATGGACTATTCTTAACAACCTCTTGATAATGGTCAACTATCTGTCTATCCTTCCTCCAAATCTAGTTAACTTCAACAGTGTAAACCACTTCCCAGCTCAAATTTCAGTGGTTCTCAAATGAGGAAGAATTCAAGGAGAGGGAAATCTAAAAAAAGCTTACCCATATAATTTATTATTAAAACTTGTTTCCATGACACAAATCACATGAAAAATTTCAAAATCTTAACTGATGGAAAAGAGTTTTAAATTTTTCTTAAATGCCTTAAGACCCTTCACAATTTGGTAATTGATCAACTGCCTTTCTTCCTAAATCATCATTCTCTCCAACCATTCCAAAGTGCTAGAAGTTTCCAAAACACCCTATGCAAGCAATCTCACATCACCCTGCCATTATAGACTGTTGCCTGAACTTATCCCTCCCACTCTATCCTCCAAAACTTAACATCTGAAAGTCAAACTTTGTGTTTTTTTCAGGAAAGTCTTTCTTGGCCCTTATTATGCCATAGGCTTTCTTATTTACTTTCATTTTTAGTAATTATCTACTAAAAAAAAATAGATGCACATAGGGTTTTAAAAATTTATAATGAAAACCAACTATGCCCTACATTTGTACCTAGACACTTAAAAACAATCACTTTGATTCTTTTAGAGGCTTCTTCTGGTCCTTAAATCTATAGTCTAGGTAAAAAAACAGTAACATAAGCTTATTAATCTTTTCTATTTTCAATGCTATCTACTTTCTGCTATGCAGAAGATTTAGCTCACACCACTCTAACATCTCACAATTCAATCTTCCTAATACAGATACATCATTAATTTTAATTCTTTATTGATCCCTTTGCAACTTGAAAATAATTCTATCTCAATTTTTCATTTTATCAACACTGTATCTCTTTGTAAAATAAGGATATCAGCACTTGTATCCTTCATTTCTTCTTCCCTCTTTCACCTCCCAATTTGTCATTTGTATTTACACATTTTTCAAGATAAGTCTTCCATATTCTATTCAGATTATGAAACCTTGAAAAAAAATAATTAACAGTGGCTACCTTATATCAATGTGAATACTACTCATATGAAGTGAGTCATAATTACATTGTGTCTCCTATATAGTTTCTTGGTTTTGTGTTTTCCCCCTCTGATGTTTCTAACTTTTTTGACACTATTGACCTTTATCATAACCCTGATAGTACCCGAAAACTTGTATATAACATCATTGTCTTTCTAAAGTCAAACTCCTCGTGCATCGGTATAGTATGGGAAAATAAAAGATACAATAGAGAAACTATCAAGTGTAAATATAATAAGACACTACAAATGATTTGTATATAATAATGAGGGTACAATACAGTGGGGCTTATGTATATAGGATATTACGAAAATTCTTACATCTGAAAAATGTTTTAGAATGAATGAAAAAAATAGCGATATATGCAAAATGATTACAGTCATGTAAATATATACCACCCAAAACCAGACCAAACCCAAACCAATCACCCCAGTGTTATCTGAAAAGACTTGAATACCACTCTCCACCTCAACCCCATCTCCATCACTGTTTTATCACTTAAATTAAAAAGACGGAGTAACAAGTAGAAAATGGTTTAAACAACCAAACTCTCTACCATTTTCAGCCTAAGAATAAAGGAAAAAAACTTTGCTTTATTATGGTACCATGGTCATATACTGAAATACATCAAGAAAATCAAAGAGGGTTCATAATATACTAGCTACGTGAATTGCTAGCCATCATTCAGGGAATAATAATTAATTTTTTAGGTCGCTGAAAATCATGAGCCTAGACAAGAAAAAACGCCAGCCTTTCTTCAGATCACACAATTAATAGTATAGGATTAGTTTTCAAATAAGCTTTATCAATTTTTATCAACTCCATGCCCATTTTTCTTGTTTTGTTTTTTAACTCCATGCCCATTTTAATTCTTCTAAAATATTCTATTTAAAAGTAGAGAAGAGGGGAAAAGCATTTTAATAGTAAAATTTCATTAAGAAAATTTACTCAATTTACTCATTTCATTAAGAAAATTTACTCATTGGTAAAAAAAAAAGTCATAGTTAAGACAGTAAATGTTATTTTAAATCCTAATGACAAATATTATCAATTTTGTTAAGTGAGTAATTGTCATTAAATATATCGTAAATACCTTTCGACTCCTTTCAGCAGCTTTTTCATCTGTAGAGATGTGGGTACGGCACCTAGGTAAAGACAATAGTTTCCAATGTCTTACTGAAATTCAGTAACCCAAGACCTATTTCACAGCTACACTAAACAAAACCATCCCAAATTGTTTACAGTATAAACAGCTTCCTTTTGCCAAAGTCTGATATGTGGCAATAAGATTTATTTCAACAGTATGCTTTTTTCTCTAAGTATACAAATAGTCCCTAAAACCGGAAATTATTTTTTAATCATGAAATATTTCATATATACAAAATTGTATAAATAAAAATGTATAATGAACATCTGGGTGCCTAGCACTTAGTTTGAGAAATAAACATTTCAAATATACAGTAGATCCTTTTTTTCCATTTCAAATTTTTATTTAAATTCTATTTAATTAACATACAGTGCAATACTGGTTTTAGGAGTAGAATTCAGTGATTCATCAGTTACATACAACAGTCAGTGCTCATCATATCAAGTGCCCTCCTTAATACCTATCACCCATCTAGCCCATTCGCCACACACATTCCTCCATCACCCCGCCCCCATAGATTCTCTAAGAATCTCTTATGGTTTCGCCTTCTTTCTTTTCTCTCCTCCCATATGTTCATGTTTTGTTTCTTAAATTCCACATGAGTGAAATCATATGGTATTTGTCTTTCTGACTTATTTTGCTTATCAGCACAATACACTCTAGCTCCATCCGTGTGGTTGCAAATGGCAAGATTTCATTGTTTTTGGTGGCTGAGGAATATTCCATTGTGATATATATATCTGGCTTATATATATGTTACACGTTTTTGATTTGTGTTATTTTTATGGTATGTTATACACACACACACACACGTATACAAATCACATCATCTTTATCCACTCATCAAAAAAAAACAGATCTATGTGCAGCCCACCCCATCACATTTTCTTCCTTTCTTCTCATAGGTGAAGATTCTCAAAATAAGGGTGTTTAAGAAAAGAAAAAGATTATTTATTTTGAGGGAGGAGGGAAGAGAAGGGAGAGAGAAAATAGAAGAGTATGGGGTGGAAGGGCAGAGGGAGAGAGACAATCTCAAGCAGACTCCTTGCTGAGCAGAGAACCCAAAATAGGGCTCTATATTATAACCCTGAGATCATGACCTGAGCCAAAATTAGGAGTCAGACATTTAACCAACTGAGCCACCATGGTAAAAATGAGTTATCTTTGTAGTTTTACTAGGAATATATGTATCCCTAAACAGAAAATATTATGTAGCATTTTAAACATTATATATCTTTATCTGATTTCACTCAACATTATATCAAGAGACAGTGATACACACAGTTCTAATTCAATCATTTTAACTGCTATACAGTGTTCCAAGGTATGAAATTTCCAAAATTTACTTTTCAGAATTCTAAAAGTTGTTTAAGGTTGTTTCCAAATCTTCTTTTTTTTTTTTTTTTTTTTTAATGATAGTCACACACACACACAGAGAGAGAGAGAGAGAGGCAGAGACACAGGCAGAGGGAGAAGCAGGCTCCATGCACTGGGAGCCCGACGTGGGATTCGATCCCAGGTCTCCAAGATCGCGCCCTGGGCCAAAGGCAGGCGCCAAACCGCTGCGCCACCCAGGGATCCCCTCCAAATCTTCTCAATGGCAAACGATGCTACAATGTATAGTCCCATACATGGCCCCTTGTACATTATGTGTGAACTTTTCCAGATACATATATCTAGGAGTGTAATTGCTAGGTGGAAGAAAGGTGTGAAGTCAACTTCAGTCATATCACACTACTCTCCCAACTGGTTTTAACAGTTTACACATGTACCTGCAATATGTTTCATTGCTCCACAACGAGACACAACAGTACGATCACAAATCACAATTTTTGCCAATCGTATGGATGTGAATTAAATCACTGTGGTTTAATCTGTATACCCCTAATTACTTGTGAGATTAAATAAATTTATATGTGTTTACTGGCCATCCAGGTTTCCTCTTCTGTTAACTGCCTGTGATATCCATTACATTGTTACCTACTCCATCATTTTCTCACTAAACAATTATTTTACATCCTTGATACTACTACTAATCCTTTGTCAAACATGTACTGCAAATATTTTCCTTATAGTCTAAGTTTTGCCTTTTCACAGTTTTCATGGTGTAATGAGAGAAATTTTTAAATGTTTAACAATCTGTTCTGTTCCTTTACAATGCATGCTGTTTGTGTGTTGCTTATTCTTGGCCCTGTATTCTCTCAGTCCACTGAGATGGTATCTTTCCATTTATTGAATTCATCTTCAATGTCATTCAGTAACATTTTATAAGTTTTACATACTTTTGTTACTATTATAAATGATATTTTTAGATTACATTTTTTTTTGGTTTATTGCTATTGCTCAGAAAAATCAACTTTAGTATAATCAACATATCCGGCAATACTGCTAACCTTAAGTCTAATTAATTAAATTGTTAGAAGATTTAAACCCTTTCAACCTTAACAAATAAGCAACTAAAGTAGCCTCCAAACAGCTGTGGAATGAAGAAAATTAGACCTATTTCCCCATCCCTTGACTTTCTCAGCATCATCATGGATGAAGAATTACTCTATTACTCTTTCTCATTGCTGTTTTACATGGTGGTTAACGAGATAACAGGAAAAGCATGTCTGGCACAAAATAAGGACTCCTATCTTCTTTTTCCATCTTTTTCTCTACCCCAATCCCTAATCAATACAAGGCTTATTAATTCCATTAATACTTATTAATGGAATAAACTTTCCTAAGTCATCACACTCTATTTTCATCTCATCAGCTGAACACATAAAAATTTTCCTAATTATCTCACCTGTTCAACCAGTAAAATAACCAAATTCAGAATTTTTTTTAAAGACTTTATCTATTCATGAGAGAGGCAGAGACACAGCCAGAGGGAGAAGGAGAAGTAGGCTCCCCACAAGGAGCCTGATGTGGGACTCGATCCCCAAATGGGGATCATGCCCTGAGCCAAAGGCAGACGCCCAACCGCTGAGCTACCCAGGCATCCTCCAAATTCAGAATTTAATGCCTATTTTTAAAAGATAAAGGAACTAACTTATGTTGAGTAACCCACTTATGTCACTTATCCTAGTTGCACACATTATCTTATAAAACACTTCAAATTGAGGGCATTTTCCTCATTTCACAAGAATCTAAGACTCATACAGATTAAAGACTTGCCCGAGGTTAAATAGCTACAAACAAAACTAGCATTTTAATACCCATGTGTCAGGCTCCTCCTAAAGCATAGATTATTCACACTCACACATGGTCTTCTAGTAATAACCAAGGCAAGTGAATTACCTCTGAATTCCAGCTCCCTCCTCATCTACTAATCAGAAAAAAGCTAGAGGAATAAAGAAAGCAGATCAGTTACCCAAAGCTCCTAAGCAGAATATTTAATTTTGTTTATGGTCAGAAAACAACAATAACAAAAACCAAAATCCAAAGAGAATGACTCACGGCTGTTTGAAAGTCTGTGTCTGGGCAGCTGTGGTCTTCATGTGGGCAACATTAATTTCCTCAGAGAGGTCTTCCACAGTCTCAATGTCCACCTGTTCCTCATCATCCTCAACGTATTCTACACAGTTATTCTGAAATAAAGCATTCCAACAGTAAATCAAGTCAGGGAAGCAAATACACCTAAACTTTTCAATGCTCCCTTTGTAAAATCAACCAGGACCAAACATCAATTTTATACCATGAACATTGATGATTGTAAACTTGTTCATTATAAGAAGAAATTAAATTATGAAAACATATGCTTAGAGGTAACAACGAAGTACTACATTACGAATCATAGATATATACTGAACAGACATCACTAGATTGAGTAGAGTCTCAAGAGGGCTGTATTGATGTCTAGTGGACAAAATTCAGGTACAATTATATTAAAGCTTCATAAATCTTAAGATTAAATAGCAGTAAAGTAAAATCTGGTGAAAGGGAAGGGGGAAAAGAAGAAAAATTCAGGTTCTATTTTAAGAGTGCTTCATGGCTAACCCCATATCACACACCCATAAAAACACACTCAAAGCAGATATGAAAACAGAAATATAGCCCAGAGTCAGTCTTCTAACTCTTAATAATCCCACACATGGAGAGCTTCTGAAGAATTTCAGGTATTAAAAAGCCTAAACTTACTGTACATCCTTATTTAAAAAAAAAAAAAAAAAAAAAGGTTGGGATGCCTAGGTGGCGCCGGACTCTGAGCAAATAATCCTTGATCTGGGCTTAGGTTGTGATCTCAAGCCCCATGTCATGTTCCAGGCTCAGCGTGGAGTCTGTTTGTCCCTCTCCCTCTGCTCCTCCCCCATTCATTCTTTCTCTCTCAAGTAAGTAAAATATTTTAAAAATAAAAAAGGCAATCAGTGAGCATTTATTGAGTACCTATCATGGAAACTCACTGTATTATTTTACATAAACAGTAGAATATACAGATTATAGTGTGTGTGTGTGTATATATATATATATATATATATATATATATATATATATATAAAGTCCTCCTTTAAAAGTAGTGTTTAACTGTGCCAGAAACTTAACTAGGAAAATGTTATCTGTCTATAATAGTACTATACCTAAGAGGCACAACTTAAAATGAAGCATCCCAATCACCTTAATGAATTCTGTTTAAACTTGATGGAAAAATTACTTACCCCCATGAATTATACGTTCCATAAGGCTGACAGACACTAAATGCAAGCCATCACTTATGTTCCCCAATTTAAACACAATTTAAACAATGTATATTAAATTTAAACAATGTGAATATATATTAACTCTAGGAAGCTAAATCGACAGAGTCCTGACAGAATCTAAAGAGTTTGAATTATAATGTAGACAGATGTTTTATGGTATTTAAATTGAAGAATGTCTCCCTACTGCATGGCTTTAATTGCAGGCTTTATAAATAATATTCAATAAACTTCACAATGGAGGATTTAAATTAAAGAGGCTACTCACTACTTTCCTTACACTATTCTGGTATAATGCTAATAAACACATGCACAAAAATATCATACGTGTCAGACAGGTACAGAAATACAATGTAAAATTTAGATTTTAGATATCATTTAATAAATTTGTCCATACTTTTTTTAAAAAGGCCACTGTACCTTTACGTCAGATTCCCTATTAGGAAATCCAAGCAATGTCACCCTTGATTAAGATACTTTGAAGCTTCTGTTAAGTCAGTTCTACTGACAGCAATAGTTTTCACTGGTTTTAAAGTTGGACTGTCTTTGGTGTGATGCTTACCCAGGCTGACTTAAAATGGGAGATTCTGCAAAAAGCACAATATCTGCAATCTAACTCTTAAACTCAATGAATTCAGATTCATTAGCTACTCACAGGTACCTGTCCTCAAAAAAGGATGAGGCTATAGATAGAATATAAGGCAAAGTATATAGAATTATCTAAGAGTAGAGCTATATCCTCATTTTACAAGTGAGACAATGAGGTATAGAAATAACCAACACAGGAACATAAGAATATTTAAACATTTTAGAGCTTTAAAATACTAATAATTTTGTTGTATTTTATCTGCATTAAGGCAGTGAGGCATTAACAGAGAAGGATCAGATAACATAGAGGCTGAATCTCATGAAGTGAGATTCTGTAACAACCAACTCCATGCAATCGCCACAGAGGGCCATATTATCTGCATCTAATGAGAGGGACACCATTTAGATTTGAGGGCACCCTACAAGCAGCTGGCTACAGTTTTACACTAAACCCCATTGTCAGGAGTCAGCAAACCAGTCTGTCACCTGTTTTTGTAAATAAAAGTGTTATTGGAACACAGCCACACTCTTTCACTTACTATTGTTTATGGCTGCTTTCACACTATTAACAGCAACTGAGCAGTTCCAACAGCAAGCCATTCAGCCAGCCAGCAAAGTCTAAAATGTTAACAATATAGCTCTTTACAGAAAAAGTTTGTCCAACTCCTGCCCAGTATCATATCTGTTTCTCACTTAAATAAGGTTATAACCTTAAACAGGAAGACTACAAAAATGACTTCAGGAAAAAAAAAATCTGTAAAACTTACAAAGGTCATATCACAAAGGAAGATGACCAAAGTTCTGAATATAAACTCTAAAAACTAATTTTAGAAGATAATTAAAAAGCAACTTAAGGCAGGGTGATTTTAAAATATTAAATGGTATTTTCCATTTTTATCCAAAAAGAGAAACATCTCTCTAAATGTAGGTAGTTATGTCCTCTTCTAGTTCTAAGGTCACCCAATCCCTATTCTTTATACATCTACCAAATAGGCTATAATCACTTCACACAGAAAATGTCGAAACAAAAAACAAACAACTAAATGAGAGCAAATGGGAATAGGACTTTCAGGATTCTTTTTTTAAACCTAACTTGAAAGGGACTATCAAGCATCTATCTCCCAAAAGCATAAGCCAGCCTTCCCATAATAGCAGGCAACTGTCAAAGAACAATATAAGCTCAATAAATGTTACCTGACTGACACAGCCTAAAAAACTACAGTCATTTAATAATGATCTAAACCTAGGCATCCAATTCAGGTCTTAGTGATCTTCTGGAAAAGCTAAGGTCTCTAATAAATCATTTAAATTCTTGAGGTTTCAGTCACAACAAAAATGGGCTCACCACCTTTTCTACATCATCAACCTCCTCACTCTGGTAGTCAGAAACAACATCCACAATCTCATCAATAGAATCATCGGTTTTCTCATTCTCATCTTCCTCGTCCTCATCTTCCAAATCCAAAAGAGTCAAGTCAGCACTGCTTCGCCCACCCTTCTTCTCTTGCTTTGGTTGTATCTGTTCTGACAGCAGTAAGTGACCTTGAAAATGTCCTTCCCCTCTGCTCCCTTTTGTAGCTCTCCTTGGAACAATGGAGAAGGCTGTAGGACTAGAAATCCTACTCCAAGAATCACATTCAGTTTTTAAAACTCTGACATTTTCAGTAGTTCCACTTTTTCCAAGTAGATCAGGGATGCCTTCTTGTTGAAACATATCAGAATTTTCCTGACAAGTCTTTATTTCTTTAATTAACTGCTCATCTGCCTCTTTCTTGCATTCTTGTGAAGTTCCAACACATTTCTGGGTCAGAGGGCCCTTCAGGTGTTTTCTCCATCTTTCCCTAATATCGTCCTTTTCCAGAGAGTCTCCACATCCCTTCTCCTTGCCCTCTGGCTGTGGAATAGATTGCTGCTCCACAACTTTGTTGCCTGATAATTCAAGTTTACTGTCTTCCTTAGAGATGATTGGAAATTCATTCGATTTTTTCTCTGGATTTTCTAATCCTTTCTGCTGTTCCACTTTTACATCACCAAGCTTTTTAAGCTGTACACTATTTACACTTTGGACTGTCACATTGCTGGCTTTTTTGGAAACAGTCTTAACTTCTAGGAGAGTCCGCTTTTCTTTGGAATTATTTTCATTTCTAACCCCATACTCTTCATCATCTTTATAGTCTTCACCTACTATGTGTGACCCAGTGATACAGGAGTGCTGAGAAGGTTTAACAGTTGTAGGACCCTCTTCTGTAAGGGATTCTTCATCTAAATGATCACCCCCATCTCCCAAGGAATCATGTAGGATTTCTTCTGAGGCAGGAGCTCCTGAGTTTTGCTTTATTATATTAGCTTCAGAATCTATAGCTTCTCCTTCTGACTGTAGAGTCTTCTTAGTGTCCTGCTGCTCTCTTTTCAAAAAGCTTGTTTCATCTTTCTGGTCTGCACTCTGGGACTCTCTCTTCATCTGAAGAGAAGCAACATGTTGAAGAATGGAACTGGGAACAGGCTTTTGTCCAGGGAGCTGCAACAAAGCAAAACTACCAGACTGGAGAGGAATAAGACTGGCTGTACCAACAGGCTGCCCTCCTGAGCTATAGGTTATTTTGGTTTCAGAGCCTGCTTTACTTGCAAAGCTTTGTGGTTCAGGAGGGGAAATCCTCAGGGTCAATGTACCAGACTGAGACACAAAACTAGGTCCAGAAGAAAGCAATGATGGTGCCTGAGTGATAACATTCACTGCTGGAGAAGACCCAACAGCTTGAATTACAGGATTCATAACAGAGAAAGCAGAGGATGAAGCAGAAGATGGTGGAGTCTCTGAAGGTTTGGAAGGAGTGGGTAACCGGATTCCCATCACAGAGCCTGGTAAGAAAAAAAATTTCTTTGAATTATTACCACTCCATATCAAGACTTCCAAGCATATGCTTTTCTTTTTGGACTGGTTAACTCAAAGAGACTAAGAAATCCTGGTGTATTAACAAGCCATATGGCCAAATGATTCAACAAAAGAAAAATTCATCAGAAAGATCTCCAATTTTATACCTGGGTTCCGAAACATGACAGGCTGTAAGTTGGGCTGGGTATTAGAGCCTCGAAGCTGATGCAAAGGGAGTAGCTGAACAATCTGCCCATTAGGATGCCTGAATAGATTCATTCCACTTGGGCTCCTAACAGGCTGCAAGACCATCCGATGCCCCTGAAGTTGTGTGTTTGGGACAGGTCTAAGAGTAGGAGAACCTTGCTGCACTGGAATCAGTAACAATCGAGGTCCAGTACGTTTCACTGTGTTAGGAGAGACCTGGGGAGTAGCCACTGGAATCTGAGGGGCATTTTCTGAAAAACAGGAAATGGAAACATAGTATCAGAGAATTTCCCTTTAATACATGTAGGAAAAAATTATTATGACATAGGATTTGACCACATTACAAATAACTTCTAATTTGATTTATATAGTTGGTGAAATCCTACATCTGTATCATACATTACTTAATAGTCCTATGGCTGAGAACAATTTATCTTAAAACCAATTATCAACCAGACATTGTAGGACCTTACATTCAGAATGGTTTAAAAAAAAAAAAAAGGAAGAGAGAGACAGAGAGAGCTCGTGCATCAATTGTCAAGAGGTGCATTTAAAGAAACAATGCCTCTGCCTAATGAAAAACACAGCAGGTCTTTAAATCTGGATTCTCATTAAAATTAAACACGTCATTCTTGATAAAATTCTCTTCTTCAACCTTGTAATTCAGGTTGTTAACACTTACTAGAATTATGACTTCATTTCACAGGTCATACTCAAGTAAGATAAAGTCAAGGACTAAAAGTCATGAGGCATAAAAAAATTCCTTGGCTTTTAAAATTCACTGACAAATAAAGCGTAAAGATCTGTGGAAATTATTTTTCAGAAGGAAAAAAAAATACATACCCCCAAAAAATGGAATGAAATTAAGAGACCTCAAAGAAGCAGGGAAATAAAGCCTGGTTAGGAAGAGGCAAAAGATAGTTTTAAAACAAACAGAAAAAGCAAAAATTTAATGCAGAAGATGTGAATTTAAAAAAATCTCAAACCATTAATAGCATCTAAAGACCCACTTTAATGTTTGGAAGAGATATTTAGAAATACTGAAGACACAGAAAAAAAGATTATGAGTAGTCTACAGATTTTGGCCATGGGGATAAAAAGGAGTAGTGATAATAGCAAGCAAAAAGGAAACTAACATTAACATTCAAATTAGTGAACTTAGTTAATATTATTAAACATTTTTATTAGTTTGTCACTAAATAGAAAAATCAAACAATCAACCAAATCAGTTTAACACATGACATTCTGTTAGATAAGAACTCATACCCACAAAATGTATCAGGTAAGCACTCTACCCACAAAAATATCAAACTTGTAAAAGGAATTTATGCTCCTAACATTTACATGACAAATTATATATAAGATCCAAAACTACTCTTAAAAATAAAATAAAATGCAAAGAGCAAACTGTTCGGGGCGGGGCAGGGCGGGGAGGAGTATGCAATTTAAACAAAAAACATTAAAAAAAACCATTTATCTTATGTAAATTAAAAAACACATGAAAACATTCTTAATTTCCTGAACATTTCTATTCAAAAAACATTTTAGAGAGTGATTCAATTCCAAAGTACTCTAATTCAGAGAATGAAAGCAGCCTTTAGCACATACACTAAATATGTGATTATTTATTCACATGCAGGTAAGGGGAAGAAGGGAAAAGAAAAAAAGGGAAGTTAAATGAAAAAGTCACAGATGTCTAAGTGCCCAAGTTGAGATCCTCTTTATAAACCTAGAACAAAATTACACATAACTAGAAATAGAAGTTACCAGAGTCAGCTCCACTTTTAAAAAGCAGGTAAGAAAATTTGTTAATATTAATAGTTCCTCAAGTGGTATTATGGAAAATATTCTTAGATGGATACAGAATAAGAATACCACCATATCACATTGTCAGAAAGTATTTTCTTTCTCAATTTGAATCTTCTGATTATATACAGAAGAAAATACTAGTCTTTAAAAAAAAAAAAAAAAAAAAAAAAAAAAAAAAGAAAAAGAAAATACTAGTCTTTGATATCGTATCAGCATTTTCTAGCTTTCTTCATTAACAGTGCAAGCCACATGTTAACATATGGTAGCTAGCTAAAATATATTTCTTACTATAATAGTTTATAATAGAAACAATAATTGTTTCTAGTGTATTTATGGAGTGAACCTCTGTTACTCAAATAATGGTTTCCAATTACAGTAAAATTGCTCCTTTTAAAAATACATTTAAGGAAACAAAGGAGTTGACTTAAATAAAAATATTGAGTCAATAATAATACAAATGAGAATCAGAGCAAAATACCTGAATGTATTGAGGGACTGAAATCTGAGAACCAGTGAACTATAAAAAGCTACTTTATAGTTTCAAGATAGAATTAAAAAGGATAGAATCCGTAACATTTAGAACATCTGTTAAAATGACAAGATATAAACCTTTGAGATTCAACAGAAAATCGAAACAGCTTCAAACAATCTTATTTCTGAAATTACATCTTAAACTAACCATTTCTTATATGTTTACATATGGGAAGAAGAAGACAACCAATTTAATACCGTGATTCATTTATCCTTTCAAAAAACCTTCAACTTTAACTCCCAAGTCACTTCATTCCTAAAGTATCAATGGAGATTTGGGCCATGTCACTAAAGGCAAAAATATTTAGTTGGAAAAATATCAATAGCCAAGACAGAATTATTGTTTATTATTTATTTCCCCTTAAATCCTTTGAAGTCTCACTCTTCTACACAGTAAGTCTCTTTGAGTACACTAAGAGAACTATTTATTTTAGCCAGCTGAATTAGGATATAAAAATTAGTGAAGTGTAGGATATTTCTTTTTAGAATTCACTTAACCAAAACCAACTAAAGACAAACTAATTTTAACTGAAAAGTTGATGATCTTAACAGATTCCTAACAAAGAAATATCCCTCTTTATTTCTGTTTCAATCAGTTCATACAAAATAAATAAATAGAAGAATAACGTGAGTAGTATATGGGAGTTGGGCTGATTCACAAATGATTTTTACCAGGTAAAAGTACCTAGAATTTTAATTTTCAGCAAGGAGAGAGAAAAAGCTCTTAGCCTGGCTGCAGCATGGCAAAAGACCTCTGCTCTCTCTTTTTTTAATTAAAAAGAAGCACACAGCCCTACCACCCACCTACAAGGAACACCTACATCTGGGTTTCCTCCTGAGAGGGATGCACCTCTAACTCTCAGCACACAGCAGTGCACTTCCTCCTGTGCCCACCTTGAGGGCTGCTCTACTGGCTCAGAGCTCCACTCTAACATGCATTATTTCAGTATCCTTCAGATAGTATTTCCATTATGATGTCTTTGAGTATTTTTAATCTCCTAAGAAAATCTCTATCCCTACACTAAACCATCTGTTAAGGCTGTTCATTTATCTCCAAAGTATCAGTTAACAGTTTTTATCACTGCTCTGGTTACAAAGCTGCATTGATTTTCAGTGATTTGTCCTAATCCTGTATTAACCATGACCTCTATTTTTTTTTACTGTTCAGTTTTATAGGAAGGTTTTCAGGAATACATGTATCATGTTATAGTAGAAACACCTACACTGTTACCCTGATATATCTGTAACCCTATCAAAGCCATAAGTTTTATTAACAGCTGTACGGTAAACCAGCTAGTAACATCTAGGCCTTACCTGGTCTCTGGCTCACTGGTGGACTCCCATCAATTCCCGAGAGTATAATGGGAACAGAGCCCAGAGATGAAGTTGGTGTGGTCACCATGGAGGAAGATGCAGCTGTGGTCACCACGACTATGGAGGTGGAGGCAGTGGAAGCAACAGGAAGAGTTATAGTTGGAGGAGATGCTACCAAAGACTTAGGAAAAGCAACTGAAGCCACAGGGGTGGTTATCCCAGTCGTTTTGATAAGGTTCACAGTGGCCGTAGACTGGGTAGGTGTTATAGGGGTGCTGGTATTAGTTTCAGAAACCTCAACAACCCCTGCAGTGGTGGCACCAGAAGAATAAGTAGTTTCTTTAGTTCCCACGTCAGAAATAGTAGTCATAGGTGTCACAGCAGTAACATTCTCTAAAAACACTTGAGGGGTGGTGGTAGTGACAGCAGCAGTCACAGGGCTGCACACCTGAACTGGCTCAGAAGAAACCACAGGTGTGACGACCATTACTGGAGAAGGTCTGATACTGAACTTCTGTGGCCCTGTTAGGGGTTGGGGTGTGCTAACTCCAGGTATCTTCTGCTGCAGGGCTCCAACTTTACTCATCACAAACTGTGTGAACACACCACCAGGAGAGGGTCGAGCCGCTGCAAATAAAAATTTGCAGGTCAAAAATCTTCAGTTCTCATACTTTATCTTCTTAGTGATTGTGTTTATCAACATTTATTGTGCACCACTGGGTCAATTTTTTACAGGTACTACCCACCTGCATGATATGTGCCAATTTCCACCCATAGAAATCAAACACTTCTCTCAACACAAACCAAACCTTTGTAATACTACAAAAGGGGTTAAAATTGGGTGTACCTACTAAGATTCTTTTGACTGTGCAATATAGCCAAATTGTCAGGACACTAAAAAGACAATACAGCAGCACACAACTTCATCATCTAAACAGTGAAGAAAGTAAGGAGTTTTTTTTCCTAACTCTAATTTTAAAACTTGTTTTCACCACTTCCTCCTGCCCCAGCACCTCCACCTCTTTACTACTGCTATCCTCTTATGACAGTTAAGTTTTACATATTTCTAAAACATATAAAGACACTTTTCAAAAGAGGGCATGATACAACCTAAATTCACCAGTTAAAGCTACTTAAAAAAAAAAAAAGGTAAAATGGAGGAGAAAAAAATGGAGGGGTCTTTTAAAGGCATACAATGCTTGTCTTCCATCTTCATACAACTCTAGCATTCAGCCAGTTATTTCAGAGGAATAAGAATACAGCAATGGACACTTATACCTAATATTCCTAAATAGATTTAAGCAAAAGAAAGAATTCAATAAACTTACTATATACACTCTAAATGCTAAAACACAAATGCTTTCAAGAAGGTAATTTATTACAGACTCTAGCACTGAAATGTTAAAAGAGGTTTTCATTCACAAAACAGGATGAATAGAATAAAACAACGCTCCCTAACTTATGTTTTACAAGAGCCCTTTATTCTAAGCCTCTACTACAAACTCAATCCACTTTGATTTGCTAATAAGCTCCTTGGTTTTGTAAGTTCAAGGAACATACATAGGATTGGTTAGAAAAATATCAGTGCCCATAAAAGAAATATTTATTAATTAATGAAGTATTTAAGATTACATCTTCCCTTTTTAAAAACAAAAATAATCTAATAAGCCTTTTCCGTATTAATAAAACCAATCTAAAAGTCTGGAAATAACTAACTAGAGTTCAGTTCATCTACTATCATGAGATCAGGAAGAGTTATCAAAAACAGAAAAAAGGTAAGACAGACATTAAGAGTAAGAATAATAAATTCTACTTTTCTCTGATTTTCACAACTTCCACATCTGTACCTACTGGCCAAGTACCAAGGCACAGGACTTTTTAAAACATATATACTGTCCTACTTACCAATTGGTCTTTTTGCTGGGACAAATGCCTTCAGATTCTTCCCAGGGCGATTTGTTGTAGCGCCAGAGGAGGATGCCATTTTGCAATTGGATGTTGAAGGCAACAGGGTACGTGGTTTCCTGGATGCAGCCACCTTGGCATTGGATGCTACCTTGGAGATGACAGTACTGAGGGTTGAGAGGTCCAGGACTGAGGGTCGCAACCTGCCTGTGATATAAGCAGCTAGCCTATTGGCTGGATGCAATGCCCCCATCTGTCCCAATAGCAACTTAGCCTGCGGGTAACTCTTACCATTAACCTGAAACAAGTGGCAAAGAGAAATTCTGTAAAGATAAAATTCTCTTGCTAACTTATCTCCCTTGACAGGGGTTTCATTTTTACAAGGTTTTAAAAGTCTACTTTTTAGATTTCATGGGGAAAGAAATGGACTTTTTCCATTTGATATATAATCTAAGTATTAGAAGGTGGGGGAAAAAAAAGCTGCCATCTGATATTCTGAACTAATCTTATCTTCAGTTTGGTAGTTTGGAAACAATCTTAGGAACCCATCATATCTGCCCCTTAGATATGTGTTAGATACAGTCAAATCTAAGAAATCATCCAACAGTTTTACTTAGTAAGTAATTTTTGTTAAACTATGAACAATCATCAGCAAAAAATGAGTAACTATGTTCCACAGAATCTCTCTGACAAAACCAAAGAGGTATAATAAAGCCCTCTCAAGAGTCCTGCCCTTTCAAGCATCCTTCATACTTTGAAAAACATATGGTGAATCTACTTTTAAGTCATAAGAAAGCCACTGTCGTAACATCCTAAGCCAGAAGGTCCCCTCAGTTTTCAAAAAACTTAACTTTGAGTTAATGTCATCTCTCGGACAAAATTCGAGCTCAAGATAAATGCTAGGAGAAACTCAATTATAACTTTAGAAACAATCACTGAAGCATCAGAAGAAAGTGATCAATAAATGAGGTAAAAGATTTTTCTTTACTCCCTGAGTTGACATGTTACCCATCTGGAGCAGCACAATTGTTTTTTTAAAAAAGAAAGAAAAATAAAACGTTCCCTAATTTCTTCCCCATATTCTCAAAGTCCTATTCCACGGTGACTAGAGAAGACATCCTTTTCCATTCCTCCTTTCCATAATTTAAAAGTTAGGTGGAAGAGGATCAAGTGTGGGGGAAAAACTGCTCTCTAAATTAGTAAGAAATTGGTAAAGAGAATAGCTACAGCAAACGACTCTTTCTTCAAAGACACAAAGCAAAATTACTCTTTACTACAAGTGAACCTAAGATTATTCCCAGAGAGATCAAGAATACCTACCTCTGCCTTGAGTTTGATATAAAGAATGTGATCTTTCCATACTAAAGGAAAGTTTACTATAGTTTTTCACGACAGTCTCTGGAGGTCTAGGTCAGATATCCCGATCTGCTCCTTTGGGACCTGCTCTGAAGACTATTTAACAGCTTTGCCAAAGCCTACATTATAGTGGCCTGACTGCTTATGCAAGTTCACATTTTATGGTGGCTTTCTGAGTCCTAGACAGGAGAACACAAATTTCTATTCCTGTATCTCAGAGGGTCAAGTTTCTGTTCTCAAAGTATCAATCAATAAATGAAGTAAGAAGAAAACACTGTTCTCATTAAGAGTTTAAGAAATATCAACAGAACCAGTTATAAAGCACCATCAAGAATAAACTGCAATAAAAAGTTTTTAATTAAGTAGATGTCAGATCATTAATGGGGCAGTCCATAGCCCAGAGAAGTGATCAAGCTAGTAAAGTCAAGTAACCTTAGCAAAAATGTCAGACACTGCTACCTATTTGCTACTCTGACATAAAAGTGCACTTAATGTCACTGAGCAAGAGGAGGAAATCTTTTAATTATCGTTACATTTTAATTCAAAACTTCTTTCAAAAGATTTTCTAGATGCCAGTGTAATTATACTAATATATAGCCTGCCTGAATTACTAAACAGCAAGGATATATTTGCACTATGACAATGATTTTATTAGCAAAAACCCTACAATGGACCAAATAAATAGTGAACTGTGGGGCTCAATTTTTTAAAATTTTATACATGTAACACCTTATAAATATATACTGCTACCTTAAAATCAATTTCACCTTGTTTTGTTTTGAAAGCTATATGCTAATAATAACCCCAAAAACTAGACTGAACTCCTTAGTATCCTTGTTTAGTTGCCAAAGTATTACTAGAGCCCAAGTAATAAAATTTTAAGAGTAGGAACTTTCTGAGAAGACCAGAAATAAAAAAAGCTAATATAGGACTCTACATTTCCGTTTGTAAATGTGTCAAAAATTCACTCTAGGTATGTGCATCTAAACTAGGCCTATTACAAAAAGAGATGGTTTTGTCACCCAGTTCCCAGGAAATGTGAAGATAAATTATATAAGGCCCACAAAGGGCTCTGAAAAATCAAGATGTTATCTAAGGAGATAAAGGTGCTACATCCAGATTAAAGATAATTCTCACCTGGATAAGCCCAGATGTGCTTGAACTGGGTTTACGTTTATAGGCCACAAGCTTCCCTGCAGGAGAAAGCCCTGCATAAAAAGGCAGACCTTTGCCTCCATGTAATCTCTCCCTCACTGAATCCAGGGCATCTGTCTGCACAGGAGAGATATCATCCATTTTCCCAGGGGATAATGGACCATCAGGAGTCTCTGATCCAGATTTCTCAGCCATATCATCTTGATCTTGGCATGATGGCATAGATATTTTCACACGAGAAGAATAAACAGGAGGGTTCTTCTCACCCCGGCTCTTTCGCTGAGAAGCCAACTCAATGATGAAGCTGCCCACCTTAAGTGACTGTGGCATGTTGCTATTGATGTGCTGGGATAAGATGCTCAAAATCTTGTTCCGATCCTCCTCCCAGTTGCAGTCTGAGATGATTTCTATCAGTTTGGTGGGACCACCTGGTGACCTCTGATGCACATAGGAGGTAGAGGATTCCCCTTCATTGCAGGAAGACTTCCAGCTTTTTTCTGATAAGGAATTGAAAGATATTCCTGCATCACAGCATTTTGTACTGAACTTCAAAAGATTTTTATTTTCCCTAGATTCTCAAAGAAGTGCCAAGGACACAGAAATTGAGCAGTTGCCCAGTGTCTGAATCCCAGTTACTTCCAGTGGTAATTTAACTCTCACAATTTGGGGCTTTCCAATAAAAAGAAATATTCCAGAGAACCAGACTATAATAGGATAACCTGTTGTCTGGGGTCCCTAATAAAAAGGGAGTCCTACCTTAAGACTGCTCTAAAAAGCCATGACTATTATATAAGAAGGTGTTATCTTGCAAACAACCAAGGTTAAGATGTGATATAGTTTAGTGCTCTGCTATCCATACAGGAAAAGCAAGGACATATGCAACATGCTTTGTGACATGTGATGATAGAGTCAATCCTAAAGGACAGTAAGAGAGAATACTATGGTTTTAAAAAGAAAGTGTTCTATTTCTAGTTTCTACTGCAAATACTTCTGTATTACTTCTGTGACTCTGGATAGGACTGCTCCACTTCTACATTATGTATCGGTCATTTAGAGCTCACCAGGTATTTATATTCATGGCAGCTTGTTAATTGGATGTCTGTTTCACTAGATACCTAGATTTCTACAGTATAGTCTCCCAACCAATGTGCTAATTACAAGTATGTCAGGATACAGATACCCTCAGCCTTCAAGGTGGTTGTGTTCTCAGACAGGTTCCCTTCACCCTAGTAGCCTCCTCCATATACCTCAGTATGCTACAGAAACATTTATCACTTTTTGTGTGTATTAAGCCATTTTAAAGGGGGGGAGTTTGGGGGGTCCCTGGGTGGCTCAGTTAAGTGTCCCACTCTTGATTTCATCTCAGGTCATGGTCTCGGGGTCCTGGGATCAAGCCCCACATCAAGTTCCACACTCAACTGGGAGTCTGCTTGAGGATTCTCTCTCTCCCTCTCCCTCGGCCCCCTGCTTGCACACTCTAAAACTAAATACATCTTTCAAGAGAGAGAGAATCACTAGCCTTACCCTAAACATCTCTTGTAATAACATGGTGTATCAACATAAGTGAATTTTATTTCTTAGGAGTGATAAACAGACCAAGTAATAGGAAAAGACTTCTCTATCATCTCTATTTTTAGCAGAAGCTTAAAAAGGGGTAGGTAAAAATGTTTTGGGGTGTGTGCCCCCCATAATTACTATTAAATGATTTAAGACTTAATTTTCAAACAAACCTTGTGATTTATCAGAATCATCCTCTAGGTCACAGGTGATTGGTTTCAAGGGCTGCTGTTCAGAGTCAGGCTCCTAAAGAAGGGAGTAATACAAATACTTCAATACGTAATTATTATCAAGAGAGACTAGGACAAAAAAAAAAAAAGAGAGAGAGAGACTAGGACATAAACATTAAATCTCTCAAAGAAGCCTAAAACAGCAAAGAAACTTGTCAACATCTTCACATCTGCACGCACAGCTGCCTTACTATTATATAACCCTTGGCAAAAACAAGTGGCCTTGCTTTCTAATGTCCTTGACAGTAACTAAGTCACCAAGAAAAAAATTTACACCAGTGTATTCTAGTAAAGGAAAGGTATTTGATGTTTAATGGAATGAGCTTCAGTTAATTTGAAAATTCACCAATACAGATACAAATCCTAATAATCACAAATAAATGATTTACTAAAAAGTAGAAATGCGGGGATCCCTGGGTGGCTCAGCGGTTTAGCGCCTGCCTTCAGCCCAGGGTGTGATTCTGGAGTCCCGGGATCGAGTCCCGCGTCAGGGTCCCTGCATGGAGCCTGCTTGTCCCTCTGCCTGTGTCTCTGCCTCTCTCTGTGTCTCTCATGAATGAATAAATAAAATCTTTAAAAAAAAAGTAGAAATGCTTAAACTTTTAAAAATTATTTCAGCTTCAGAAAGAATAATACTTTAAATAACCTTAAAGGACTCTTCTCTAGAATAGGTATGCTGAGAAACAAATTGATACACAGAGCATGTAAGATTTCTCTGCCCCACAAGAATCACTCCAAATTATTCTGATAGTAATGTAAATTCTAACACGAGCAACAGGGTAATGGGAGGTTAAAAAGACAAATTATGCAATTAAGTAAATCACCTTTACACTACAGTTCTCAGGATTAGACTGACATGAGCCCTGCTGCTGAAATGATGGGGACAGTGATGGTGTCGGTTGTCTCTGTTCCTCTTTTTTTCGTTCATATACGCGAACTCGGGCACAAGTCATCATACTTTCAAAGTACAAGTAGACTGGATCCTTGTCCTCTTCCCGAATCTGTAAGTTTCATACAACAAAACATTCCATATACTGGGGAAAAAAACATCCTAGACTCAAAAGAAAAAGGATGTTTAATCTTTATTTCTATTACAACATTTGAAATTTTTAAACGCAAACTTTAACAAGTACAGTTAATATATGCTGAATCTTGGGCAGTCAGAAAGGATCTGGTTCTCTATCAAGAAATCTCAGATCACATTAGAGCAGTGCTTCTCAATTTATCTGCAATGAGGAAACACTTAATTACCAATCCAACAAAGACCAATCCTTTTTTAAAATAAGTTTTCAGAAAAATGAAAGACATGTAAAATACAAGTCCAAGTTGCTTAGTATTAGATTTAATACACATAAAACTATTCTATCAAGTTGCTATAAAAAGTTTCTAAATATTTACTCTCATTTTCTATATTTATTTCACAGCCTTATAACAAATAGTTTTGGATCAGCACAAAGACCACATTGAATGGCACTGTACTAAAGCATCTTTCTTCAAGAAGACTGAGATTGAGATGGACGTAATCAGAAATGCTTCAGCTCTTAAAAGAAGTATCAGCTTTTATCAATCAGCCTTCACAGTCATCAACTTATTTAAATCCTTTACTGTTACTGTATATAAAGAAGTCAGTTGTAAAAAGAGGAGTTACTTCCTAAAACTTTCCTTAATGCTTTCCAACTAATACTCAATATTCCACACCATGGGAATAAGTATCTTTAAAAGACCTTTGCTAGTCATGTTTAAAAACAAAAACACAACTTTATATGCTCTTCCTGAAGAAAGATTTGGCTATCCTTAAGAATTACTACTATTCACTCTACTTTTATGACATTTCTAAAGTGTCAGCAATTAAGATGATTAAATAAGAGTGATGTTTACAGACAGGTTACTTAAAAACAAAATGATTCACAGAATATACACCAAAACTCTGATTGAAATCCATTATCTTTCCAAATGATTTCTGTAGCTTGCAACAAAAGATGAAACTCTGGGCTTACCACAGGATTGGGTTTAGGAGTATATGCTCTGGCAGGCTTAATTCCAGTGAGCACTTTGCCCTTCACAGTAGTAGGTAAAACTTCTGGCTGAGGCAACAACAATGGCTTCATAGGCTCAATGACGGAAGGCGTTGGGATATAAACTGGCTCTGGATCTACTTCACCTTCTACTTTCACCCATAATGGGTAATGTCGAACAGGCTGTTCAGGCTCTGTTTCACATATAGCTTAATAAAAAGAAGGAGAAGATTTTAAGTGCCTTATAGCTTAATAAAAAGAAGGAGAAGATTTTAAGTGCCTTTAGCACTACCAAAACAAAATGTGCTCCCTTACAGAGAGCAATAACTCACTAAAACAATCTAACAGATGCCCCCTAAAAAACCTTTAGTTGCCATCAAACACCTTGATTTATCAATTATTTGTTGAATATCTATTGTAAGTCAGATACTGTTTTAGGCACTAGAGGGAAAACAGCTATGAATAAAACAAAGTCCTTGCCCTTATAGGGTTTATAATCTAGTAGGAAGAAGCAAACTTAACATTTAATATCAAGTAATGCTAAGTGTCACATAGAAAAATATACCAAGGTAAGGGATGCAGAGTTAATAGGAGATATTTAGCATGATCAGAAAAGGTTTCCCTAGTATCCTGGAAAGACAATTGTTCAATACTACACTTTTTAATTTTACAAATAAAACAAGTATTGGGAAGCCTGGGTGGCTCAGCGGTTGAGCATCTGCCTTTGGCTCAGGGTGTGATCCTGGAGCCCCGGGATTGAGTCCCACATCAGGTTCCCTGCATGGAGCCTGCTTCCCCCTCTGCTTATGTCTCTGCCTGTGTGTGTGTGTGTGTGTGTGTGTGTGTGTGTGTCTCTCATGAAGTCTTTTTTTTTTAAAAAAGTATCTATTGAACCTTACTATGTACCTATTTTAAACACTTAATATGCTTTACACCTCATTTAACTGTCACAATAGCCCTTGAGACATTATTATCCCCATTTTGCAGAAGCTGAGATTCAGAAGTCAAACAATAAGAGGCAGAACCAGGATCAAACTCAATCTGGCTCCAGAGACACAGCAGTTACTGCTGCCCCGATGACAAAAACGTATTCAAAAAACAGCCTGAACTCAGCATAGGAACAAAATGTATTAATGGAAAAGCAATGAAATCATACTATCAAGGTCTACACGAAGTAAAACAAGTATTATTCATCAAATTAAATGGAAGATCTAGGTTAAGAGGAAGCTGGCTTTATTCTCGAAGCAAGCTGACTATTCCCATAAAGCAGACAGCTGAAGAGAAAACAAAGATTGTATTTTACATTTTAATGGTCCTCAGGATGAAGCCAGTTCTAAGTCTAAAATCCAAAACCTCTGCCTATGGTCAACTAAAATATGACTGAGCAGCATTCACATTTAATTCAAACATTTGGCTCAATCTTTCATAACAAAGCTGAATCAGAACTGCAACCTGATTTCATAAAGTATATTTGCTTTGAATATTAAGACTCCACTAAAACCCAACTTTATCTAAAGGGTTCCTAAGACTAACATCATTCAGAGCATAAGCACAAAATGCTGAATAAATATCTGAAGATTAAAATAAGGAGGAAAAACTCTTCAGAGAGAAAGTACTTGACCCAATAATTCTGCTAGTTAGCAGTCTTTGTGTAGGCAGACAGGGTTGGGGGGGGGGGGTTAGGAAGACCAGTCATAGCTTTTTTAAGCTAAGAGAAGTTCTTTTAAGGCCCCCAGTCATTTCGTGATCTATGTCCTACCCACACTACTTGCCCAAGCACAATTCTGCAGAACTTCCTAGGTGTTAGAATTATATATTTAAAAAAAAAAAAAAAAGGCAAAAACCTCCACAGTTAGGAATTTTAACACAACAGAAGGAACGCAAAAACTAAGTCTCTACCAGACCAGGAATTAGCCTAACCCTATCAGAGACAATAAATCAATGATAAAGTTCCCAGTACTGTTTCAAAAGTAAACAATGACCTAACACACATTCTTGAGTCATTTTTGCAGGATTCAAACCTTTTTGAGCACTCCAACTGTGGACTAACTGAAACAGAGAACTGATGGTGCCAACCGTTGCTGGACCTATCGCTTCAATCAACTAGGACCTGGATTCTGTCAACCTAGGATGACTTTTGTCCCAATTCTATATGGAACTCTTTGTCAAGCCCCTTCACAAATGTGCATGTGCCCTTAGCTTAAAACTTCCACAATTTTGTTGTTCCTGTTGACACTGCTTTAGGAAATAGTCCTGCTATTCTCTTTACTTGTTGCAAGTAAAACCCTTCCTTTCCTTTTCTTCGGCTTGCTTGTGTTTTTTTGGCTAGATAACCAAAATATCAAACTCAATTTCAAGTAGTATCCATCGTCCAACTTTTATAACCTAGTTCATTTATTCAACATAATTCACAAAGGCTTCTAACACCCTAGTATTCACAGATTTCTTTTTTTTTTTTTAAACCACAGTTCTTTTTAATCTCTGCATCAGAAATGCAGGAGGACACATTATTTCAATGTTTACTATGTATAAGACTTCACAGAGTAACGAAAAAGATTGACAAAAATCCCTGCATTCCCGGAGCTTACGTTTAAGTTGGGGGAAGAGGGCAAAACAGGCAATAAACAAGACAAATACAGAAAATACATTGGATTGTGGTAAGTGCTTATAAGGAAAAAAAAAGCAGAGACAGGAAATAAGTAGCATAGTGAGCATGTTTGACTATGCATTTTGAGGAGAGAGCGTCGCATTTTTAAAAGGGTAACCAGAGGTGCCTTCACATGGAGGTGGGTATTAATAGAGGTTCTACCACTCTTGATAAAACTTTATCGCCTAGTGTTGCTAATTATTTCATAAACATATTAATTCTATGACAAAAGTAAAACTGCCTTCAAGACAAACACTACAGCCTTTGACCTCTTTCAATCATCTTTAAGGCTTTTCTAAGCCTCCAAAAGTTAAGGATTGCACTAAGGTCCCTTTTCCACTTTTTCTTTTGAAAATAACAGGCTACAAAACACACAGTACAATACCTCAAAAGAAAACCTCTTAAAATATTTTAAGACATCTTAATCACTCATAGGAAATCAAAGACAACTCTAAAGTTTCAACTGTTGATAAATGGAAAAATGGTGTTCCAGTAAATAGGGGAGTTCATAAAAGGAGCTGATTGGGAAGGGTAGAGTTCAGTTCTCTTTAGGGCATGTAAGACTAAAATGCCAGCAACATAATCAAACAGGGGACACGATATAAATCAGAAGAACTGTCAGGCACCTGGCTGGCTCAGTTGGCAGAACATGCAACTCTTAATCTCCATGTAAGGGGTTTGAGCCCCACGTTGGATGTAGAGCTTACTTAAATGAAAATATAAAAACTTAAAAACAAAATCAGAACTGTCATTGTCAGGGACTACATCTGAAGCCATGAAAATGGACAGACTCCACACAAAGGCAAGAACAAACCAATTCCTTATACTTCATTAGCCCACTGTCCACTTTGATTCCTTTACACTGCTAGGGATGGATCCAAGATACAGCACTTCCCTGTTCCCCTTCACAATATACCAGGGATCCTCCTACTCTTCACCTGAAATCCAGGGGTAAAAAAAAAAGCTACCAAAGGCAGAATTAAGGGGGAGAACCAGAATAGCGCATATTCACTGAAGCCAAGAACAGAAACTTGTTTCAAGAAGAGTGGTATCCTTTTTTCTATTTAAATGCCTCCCAATATTACCTCACCAAAGTCCTCTAGCATTATCACTGCCTTCTGGGTTCTCAATAAGCCTATTGTTTATGACACAACAGTATGGCATATTTGTAATTGTGGAACTTAAAATTACAATAAATAGGAGCACCTGGGTGGCTCAGTCGTTTAAGTGTCAGACTTCGGCCCTAGTCATGATCCCAGGATCCAGGGATCAAGCCTTGAGTTCAGCTCCCTGCTCAGCAGGGAGGCTGCTTCTCCCTCTCCCCCATCCCCTGCTTATGATCTCTCCTCCTCTCTAATAAATAAAAATCTTTTTAAAAATTACAGTAAATACATATCTATACATTTCCCACATACCTGTTTTGTGAAACTGAGTGTAATTAATCTCTTAGAGATGGACTTCATTTTAATTGTCTTTATCTTACCTCCTATCACTCTTAGCAGGGTCCATAGCAGTTACTCCACAAATGAATAGCGTTAGACAAAGAAGTCTTAGAAAACTGCTATGCTAATAATCTGCATAGTATATTCCCCTCTCTCCCATTTTTGTATGCATTTTAAGCCTTTTTATTGTGAAATGTAATATCCAGTAAGTGCAAAAACAAAATATATACACACAACTCAAAATATATAAAGTACATACCTATGTAAATATTACACAGGTCAAGAAATGAAATACTTTCATCAACCCCAGGAGCCCTTGGATGCTCTTTCTCAATCACATTTCTTTCTCACAAGAGAAATCACTTAAATGATAACTACCTCTACACATTCCTTTTTTAAAGCCAAAATACATACCCCTAAATATCATGGCTTAATCTTGCCTGATTTTGAAATTTATGTAAATGTAACCATAGAAATATACTATTTTGCTTACATTTCCTCTTTACTCAGCATTGTATTCGTAAATTTATGCTGTTGCACTTACCTAAATAATTCATTTATTTTTACTGTGATGTACTCTAATTATTCATAGTACTGCTTA
This sequence comes from Nyctereutes procyonoides, assembly GCF_905146905.1. Taxonomy (NCBI): domain Eukaryota; kingdom Metazoa; phylum Chordata; class Mammalia; order Carnivora; family Canidae; genus Nyctereutes; species Nyctereutes procyonoides. The sequence goes on along the minus strand of NW_026575031.1, from coordinate 8,351,224 downwards.
TTCAATTTGTTATTAGTTAAATCAATTTCATTTCTATCAGCAGTGTATGAGTTCCAATTTATCAACATTTGATAATACCATAAAATTTTAATTATAACCATTCTGGCAGGCATGCAGTGGAATCTTGCTGTGGACTTTGTACTTCTCTGACTACGAATGAAGATGTTCGACATCCCCCGCCCCCCCTTCATGAAATACATCTCAAAGTCTTGCCCATTTTTTATGGGATTTTTTTTGTTTTGTTTTTGTTTTAATTTTTATTTATTTATGATAGTCACACACAGAGAGAGAGAGAGAGGCAGAGACACAGGCAGAGGGAGAAGCAGGCTTCATGCCGGGAGCCCGACGTGGGCCTAGATCCCGGGTCTCCAGGATCAGGCCCTGGGCTGAAGGCGGTGCTAAACCGCTAAGCCACCTGGGCTGCCCCTGGGACTGTTTAATTCTGATTATAGACCTCTCTACATGTTCTAGATATAGATTCTTAGATGTTGCAAATATCTGTTGTCTCACTGTAGTGTACATTTTCACTTGCTTCATGTGTTAACGAAATTTCTCATTTTAACTTTTAAGGATTATTTTCTTCTGTCATGCTTAAAAAATCTTTACCTAATACGAAATCATATGTATATTCTTGTATGTTATCTTCTGAAAGTTTATTATTCAGCTTTCCACAATTAGGCCTATAATCTCATAGAAATTATTTCTATGTATAATGAGGAATAAGTCAAGTTTCACTCTTTCCCATGTGAATATTCACCACAGTTTAAGATTATCCCTTCTGGGGTGCCTGAGTGGTTCAGTGGTTGAGCTTCTGACTTTGGCTCAGGTCGTGATAAAATATCATCCCTTCCATATTCCTCTGCAATATTCCTCCAATTAAGTGCCCATATATGTCTGAATCCATTCTACTGATCTATTTACTTTATACTCAAGCCAATATCACCCTGTATTACATGTGGTCATTTTATAAGTTTTGACATCCAATACAGCAAATTCTCCCACCTTCTCACTATTCAAGATTGCCTTATTTCTAGGTCCTTTGCATTTCCAAATAAATTTTAGAATTAGATTTTGAAGTTTCACATAAAGAGCCGTCAAGATTCTGATTAGGACTGCAATGAAAGGGATCCCTGGGTGGTGCAGCGATTTGGCGCCTGCCTTTGGCCCAGGGCGCGATCCTGGAGACCCGGGATCGAATCCCACGTCGGGCTCCTGGTGCATGGAGCCTGCTTCTCCCTCTGCCTGTGTCTCTGCCTCTCTCTCACTCTCTCTGTGACTATCATAAATAAAAAAATAAAAAAACAAAAAAATAAAGTTGCATGCTAAAAAAAAAAAAAGGACTGCAATGAAATTACAAATTAAAATGAAACATGACACCTTTAGCAGAATATTGAGTCTTACTTGCTTCCCCAATCAAGAATTGCTCCCAAACAAAAATGGATGTTGAGAGAATTCCAGGAAGATAAAAGAACAGGTAGCACCTGGAATTCCATTCATAAACAACAAATGCACCAGCAGAATCTGCCTAATATAACTATTTTGGAATTATGGAGTCAAAGGCTTGCTTACAAATTCCAGGGAAGACTTGGGACAGTAAAATGGCCATTGACTGTGATCAATTTCAGCTTTCAGCATAACAGTAGCTGCCCATTCCCCATCCTCCAGTCACCAGGCAGGTAGCTGTGTGTGTGTATATGTTCCACAAGTAAGCTTGTAGCTTGTGGGAGCCAGGCAAAAAGGGTTCTGTCCTCCAAAACATCAGAAATCTCTGACTGCTGGCTGCTTCTAATCAAAGGTGCAAAGAGGGTAGGCAGTCATTTTTGTTGCACCTCCCCCAACTACTGCAAGCCCTTCTTCCTGTCTTAAGCGACTTCCAAGGAATTTCGAAGGCCAACACCCTTCATTCCCTTCAGTTTTTTACTTTTTCCCCTCTCAAGACCCAGATATTAAAGATGAGGATATTCAAAACCAAATGACTATGCATGAAAACAAAAAGGCTCAAAGACCAGAAAACAGACCAAGGTGATCTTTAACAGAGACTACCTAGGATAAAATAAATAAAAATAAAAATAAAAATAAAAATAAAAATAAAAATAAAAATAAAAATAAATGTAAATGTAAATAAAAATAAAAATAAAAATAAAAAAATAATAAAAATAAAAATAAACTCTGGGGAAGAAGGAGAATTTGATTTCCAGAGTTACAAATTATTAGATTCAAATGTCCAGTGCTGGGGATCCCTGGGTGGCACAGCGGTTTGGCGCCTGCCTTTGGCCCAGGGCGCGATCCTGGAGACCCGGGATCGAATCCCACATCGGGCTCCCGGTGCATGGAGCCTGCTTCTCCCTCTGCCTGTGTCTCTGCCTCTCTCTCTCTCTCTGTGACTATCATAAATAAATAAAAAAAATTAAAAAAAAAAATCAAATGTCCAGTGTTCCACAAAACACAAAAGGCATAGAAAGAAAAAGTATGGCCCATTCAAAGAAAAAAAAAAAAAAAAAAACTAACACACTGTCCCTGAAAAAGAGCCACTGGTAGATATACCAGATAAAGACTTTTAAAAAAAAATGTCTTAAACATATGCCCAAAGAAATAAAGATGTGAAGAAAGTCAAGAAACTTACCTATGAACAAAATGGAAGTATCAGTAAAGAGAGAAAACTTGAAAAGAAACCAAAATCCAACCCTGAACTGAAAAGGACAATAACTAAAATGAAAAAGTCACCAGAAGGATTTAAAGGCAGATTTGAACAGGGATAGGAAATAAGCAGGGACACCTGTGTGGCTCAGTGGTTGAGCGCCTGCCTCTGGCCCAGGGTGTGATCCTGGAGTCCCCAGATGGAGTCCCACATTGGGCTCCCAGCATGGAGCCGGTTTCTCCCTCTGCCTATGTCTCTGCCTCTCTTTCTGTGTCTCTCATGAATAAATAAATAAAACCTTAAAAAAAAATCAGTGAACTTGAAGAGGAGACTGTGAAAATAATGGAATCTAAGGAAAAAATATAAAAGACATTAAAGAAAAACAGTGCCTAAGGGACCTACGGCACACAAGAGGACCAACATACACATGATGGGAGATCTAGAAAGAGAAGAGAAAACGAATGGGGCAGCACAGTAATTATTTGAAATAATAATGGCTGAAAACTTCTCATATTTGAAGACAGACATAAATATAACATCCAAACAGCTAAACAAACTCCAAGATGAACTCAAAGAAACCCACACTGACACACATTATAATCAAATTTTCTAAAGAGAAAGATATGGAGGAAACTTTGAAAGCAGCAAGAGAAAAACAAAAGGGATCCTTAACAATATGAGATTACTCCTTGGAAATTTTGGGAGCCAGCAGACAGTGGACAAACATATTCAGAACACTAAAAAAAAAAAAAAAACACACACACACAAAGAAACCGTCACCTAAGAATCCTACATGTCTGGCAACACAACTGTTTAATTTAAAAATTTAAATTTTCAGATAAAAACTGATGTTCATGACCAGTAAACCTACTTGCAAGAAATGTTCAAAGCAGTCTGCAAGATGAAAGGATGCAAGACAACATAAAGCCGTATCGAAAAAGAAAAATCTTACTAAAATTAAACACATTAAGAAAATACAAAAGTTTAAAAAAATAAAATAAAATAAAAATAAAATTTAAAAAAACAAAAAAAAATAATAAATAAAAAAGAAAATATAAAAGTTAGTATTACTATAACAATGATTTGTAACTGTACTTTGTTTCCTACAGTACTTGAGGCTAATTTTTTTTTAATTTTATGTATTTATTCATGAGACAGAGAGAGAGAGAGGCAGAGACACAGGCAGAGGGAGAAGCAGGCTCTATGCAGGAAGCCTGACTTGGGACTCGATCCCGGGTCTCCAGGATCATGCCCTGGGCTAAAGGCAGCACTAAACCACTGGGCACCAGGGCTGCCCCAAGAGACTAATTTAAAGGAAAAAAAATCCATTATTAGTGTAAAAGCTACTATTACTTTAACTTTGGTTTATAACTCCAAATTTTGTTTTCTAAATAATTTGAATGGTTAATACATTTTTTTTAAATTTTAGTTTATCTTTTCAAGCATGCAATGTATAAAGTTGTAAAACTGTGACATCAATAACTGAAAGGAGTAGAGATGGAGTTGTAAAGGGGAGTTTTTTAATGTTATTGACGTTAAATTACATAAAAATCAACTTATAAATTTAGGATGTTAAACATAATCCCATGGCAACCAAAGAAAATAGTTCTAGAACACACATTAAAGGAAATGAGAAAAGAAAAACAATTCACTACAAAACACTAAAAATACCTACTAAACACAAAAGACAATAAATAATGCAGGAAATAAGGACCAAAAAAGGCTTCAAGGCATATATAGAATATACAATGAAAAAGGAAAAGAAAAACACAATAACAGAAGTTCCTCCTGTCATTATCTTAAATGTAAATGGTTTAAATTCTCCCATTAAAGACAGATTAGAAGAACTGATGAAAACACATGATCTAATTATACCTTGTCTACACAAGACTCATTTAAGATCCAAAGACACAAACATGTTGAAAGTGAAAGGCTAGGCAAAGATATTCCCTAAAAATAATAATCAAAAGAGAGTAGGAGTGGCTACACTAGTATCAGACAAAATAAGTATTAAAATAAGCCAAAATGGTTGGGGCACGCGGGTAGCTCAGTGGGTTAAGTGTCTGACTCTTGGTTTCAGTAACAATTATAAACATGAATATACCTAATGACACCCTATCAAAATATATGAAGCAAAAATGATATAATTAAAGGCAAAAATACATAGGTCTGCAATAATAGCTGGAGAGTTCAACACCCCATTCAAAGTAACGGACAGAACAATCAGAAGATAAGCAAGGAACCAGAGGACTCAACACAAAAAGACAACTAGATCTAATAGACATATACAGAACACCTTACCCAACAACAGACTACACATTCCTCTCAAGTGCATTTGGAACATCTTTCAGGATAGATCATGTTAGGCCACAAATTACGTCTGAATAGATTTTAAAAAGACAGATATCATGCAAATTATCTTCTCTGACCATAACAGGATAAAGTTAGAAATCAGTAACAAAAGGAACACTGGAAAATAACTGTGGAAATTAACACACTTTTCAACAATCAATGGATTAAAGAAATCACAAGGGAAATTAGATGATACTTAGAGACAAAGGAAAACAAAAATGCAACATACCAAAACTAATGACACAGTACAACTGTTTCTAGAAGAAAAATTTAATAGCTCTAAATGCTTAAAAAACATGAAAGATCTCCCAAATCAACATCTACCCAAGACTACATCACAAAGAAAGAGCCAATTAGAACAGACCTAAAATTAGTAAGGATACTGAATTATTAATCAAAACCTAGCAACAATGAAAAGTCCTGGACCTGATAGCTTCACTGGTAAATTCTTTACTAAACATTTAAAGGACTAATAACCTTAATCATTCTAGAACTTACCCAGAAAACTGAAAGGAAGGGTACATTTCCAAACTCATTCTATGAGGCTAGAATTACTGATATCAAAGCCAAATAAAGACATTTAACAAACAAAACTACAGACAATTATGAACACTGTTGTAAAATTCCTCAACAAAATACCCAGCAAACAAGATTCAGCAGTTTATTAAAATGATTATACACCATTAATAAATGTGGTTTATTAATGATTATACACCATTAATAAAAAAGAGTTCAACATATAAAAATTTATCAATATATAATATGCCACATAAACAGAACGAAGGTAAAAAAAAAAAAACCAAATGATATCTCGATTGATACAGAAAAAGCATTTGACAAAATTTAACATCCTTTTACGATAAAAAGAATAAAAAAAATAAGAACAGGAAATTACCTCAACATTAATAAAAGCCATATATGAAAAAGTCAAAGCAACCACCACATTCAATGGTGAAAGGCGGAAAGGTTTTCCTGTAAGAGCAGGAATAAGGCAAAGATGGCCACATTCACCACTTCTACTCAACACTCTACTGTGTTTGACTCAGGGAATTTGGTAAGAAAAAGAAACAAGAGGCATCAAAATTGAAAAGGGACAAATAAAATGATCTATTTCAAGGTAGCGTGGCTTTAGATACAGAAAACGCTAGAGGCACCTGGGTGGCTCAGTCAGTTAAGTGTCTGCCTTTGGCTCAGGTCATGATCTCAGTGTCCTGGGATCAAGCCCCATGTTGGGCTCCCTGCTCAGTGGGGACTGCTTCTTCCTCTGTCCTTTCCCCTCTCCCCCCACACCCCATGCATGTACTCTTTCATGTGCACACACACTCTCTCTTGAATAAATTTCTTTTTAGAAGCTGAAGCTCGCTCTCTAACACACACACAGTGAGAATAAATGAATTCAGCAGGAATAAATGATTCAGCAGGATGCAACAGGATACAAAGTCAACAAAAATCTGCTGCATTTATATACACGAACAATAAATCTGAAAAGGAAAGGACAAAAACAATTCCATTCACAACATCAAAAAGAACAAAATACTTAAGACATTAACTTAAGGAAATAAACTCATACAATTACAACTACATAACATTTCTGATAGAAATTAAACACAACATAAGTAGCAGCACATACTATGCTCATGATTGTCAAGATTTAACGCTATTAAAATGTCATTTCTACCCAAAGCAATCTCTAGATTCAATGTAATACTCATCAAAATCCCAATGACAGTTTTTGCACAAATAGAAAAACCCATTCTAAAATTCGTATGGAATCTCAATTCATATGAATAGCCAAAAAGAATCTTGAAAAATAATGAAAAACTGGAGTATTCACACTTCCCGATTTCAAAACTTACTACAAAGCTACCATAACCAAAACAGTGTGGGATTGGCACAAAGGCAGACAAACAGACTAGTAGATACAAAAGACAGCCCAAAAATAAACTCTTGCATATATAGTAAATTATTTTTGAATAAGGGTGCCAAGACCATTCAGTGATGACGGGACTGTCTTTTCAATAAATGGCGCTAGGAATACTAAGTATCCACATGTAAAACAGTGAAGTTGGACCCTTACCTAATACCACATACAAAACAATGAACTCAAAATGGATCAAGAACCTAAGTCAATAAAACCCTTAGAAGGAAAAAACAGAACAAAAGCTTCATGACACTGGATTTGGCAATGATTTTTTTTTAATTTTTTTTTAATTTTTATTTATGATAGTCACACACACAGACAGAGAGAGAGGCAGAGACACAGGCAGAGGGAGAAGCAGGCTCCATGCACCAGGAGCCCGACGTGGGATTCGATCCCGGGTCTCCAGGATCGCGCCCTGGGCCAAAGGCAGGCGCTAAACCGCTGCGCCACCCAGGGATCCCCGGCAATGATTTCTTACATGCAACATGAAAGAGACAGGTAACAAAAAAAAGACAAGTTAGAATCATGAAGATTTTTAAATTTTTTGTATCAAAAGACACTAAACAAAAAGTAAAAAGGCTACCCACAGAATGGGAGAATTATTTGGAAACCACATCTTGATATGGGATAATGTACAGAATACAGACAGAACTCCTAAAACCTAACAAGGAAACCAAACAACCCAATTCAACAATGAGGAGAGAACTTGAACAGGCACTGCTTCAAAGAAAACATACAAATGGCCAATAAGCACATGAAAAGATCCTCAACACCAGTAATCATTAGGGAAATGCAAATCAAAACTACAATGAGATACCATCTCACACCAATTAGGATGGATCTTATAAAAAAAACAAAGTAAGTCCCGGTGAGGATGTAGAAAAATTAGAACCCTTGAGCACTATTAGTGGGAATATCAAAGAGTATAGATGCTATAGAAAAGAGTATGATCGTTCTTCAAAAAATTAAAAGTAGAGGGACGCCTGGGTGGCTCAGCAGTTGAGTGTCAGCCTTCAGCTCACGGAGTGATCCTGAGATCCAGGATCCAGTCCCACATCGGGCACCTTGCAGGGAGCCTGCTTCTCCCTCTGCCTGCGTGTGTCTGCCTCTCTCTCTGTCTCTCATGAATAAATAAATAAAATCTTTAAAAAAAAATAAAAGCCAAATTACGATATGATCCAGAAATTCCATTTCAGGTTATATACTCAAAAAATTGAAAGCATAGTCTCACAAAGATATCTATACATAGCAGAATTATTTACAATAGCTATAACAAGAAAGCAACCACAGTGTCCATCATCAATGGATGAATGGGTAAGCAAAATGTGGTAAGACATCAATGAAATATTATTCGGCCTTAAGGAAGGAAATTCTGCAATAAGCTGTAGCATAAACCCCAAAGATACAATTTTAAGTGAAATGAACCAGTCACAAAAAGACAATAATGAATGATTCCACTTATATGAAGTACTTACAGTAGTCAAAATCATAAAGACAAAGTAAAATGGTGATTGTCAGAGGCCGGGGAAGAGGGAAATGGGGAATTATTGTTTTAATGGATTCACGGTTTTAGCTTCATAACATAACGAAAGTTATGGTGATAATGGTTATTACATAACAGTGTGAATGTATTTAATACACTGAACTGTGTGCTTAAAAATGGTTAAGATAGTTAAGTTTATGTTGAATGTATTCTACCACAATAAGCAACCTTTTAAACAATGGATGTTGAATTTTCATCAATTTTACAGCATTTCCTGATAACATAAAATTTCTCTCCTTTAACCTTATTAGTGTTCTTAAATATTTTATCATTTTAAATAATACTGTATCCCTTTGTAAAGATACATAAAAATTTAACCTAGATTTTACAATAAATTTCCCTTGTTTTTTCAGTATTAAACAGTCTGTAGTAGTCCTATATAAATAACTAAACCTGTTTCCTTTTTTTCAGTTTTATTGATCTATAACATAAAATACACATACAACTCGATGAATTCTGACATACATATACCTCTGTGAAACCATCACTACAATTAAGACAGTGAGGGTAATCATCAATTCCAAGATTCCTTGTAATTCTAATTGGATAACATTTTTATAATCTCTCCATCTTTCCCTCTGCCACCAATGTCCATCCCAAACCTGTCCAAGCAACCACTGATCTATATATTGATTTGCATTTTTTTTCTTTTACATAGAATAAAGATGTTAACTTGGGGGGGAAGGTTGAAGCCAACTGCTTATCATTCAGTATCATTATTCTGAGACTGATCCTTGTTGCTAAGTTTATCAATTGTTTGTTTTATCCTATTGCTGAGTAGTAGTATTCCACTGTTTCTATCTATACCAAATGTCTATCCATTCACCTGATAGACAAAGGTTGTTTTGAATTTTCTTGCTATTATAAATAAAGCTGTTATGAATAACCACATACAAGACTTTATATGACATATACTTTCATTTCTGTTGAGTAAATGCATACAAGTGAAATGACTGTATTGTAGGACATATTCTTAACATTTTAAGAAACTATCAAACTATTTACTAAAGTGACTGTACCATTTTACATTCCCACCAGCTATGCATAAGAGTTCCATAAGTTCTATACTCTATCAGTATTTGATATGGTCCGTGTTCTTAATTTTAGCCAGTTAAAGTAGTATCTCCTTGGGTTTTTTTTTTTTTTTTTTTGGTTGGGTACAGTATACTTTATTGATGGGAATAGAACAAGGTAGGACTCCCTAGGCCCCTATTCTTCTTCAGAGAATCTGTGATTAAACTGTAAAGACTGAGACATTCTCAGTGTGCTGAGGGACGAACTGGAGCAAGGATTCCCCACCTCTCTCTTCTTGCTCTTGCTGGGGCTGTTGTTCCAGGGAGCTCTTACTCCTTGGAGGCCAAGCAGATCATAAGGTCCACCACCTGGTTACTGTAGCCAAATTCATTCTCATAGCAGGAAATGAGTTTGACAAAATGGTCAGTAAGGGCAATGCTAGCTCCAGCATCAAAGATGGAAGAGCTGGTGTCAATGTTAAAGTTGCAGGAGAAATCTAGTCTTCAGTGTGACTCAAGATGCCCTTTGGAGGCTCTCAAAGCTAATTTACTTCGACCTTCACCATCCTGTCTTAGGGACAGTGTTGGCAGTGGACCAGAAGATGAGGCTAGCTGTTGATGAGGGATGAGCAAAGAGCCTCCCTTGTGGTTTTAATAAGCATTTTTTTAAATGACTACTGATGTTAAGGATCTTTTCATGTGCTTGATCTGCTGTCTGTATACCTGCTAATAAGAATCCTTTTCACTTTTCTGTTCGTTTTTTTAATTATGTAGCCTGCCTTCTGAGTTTTTAGTATTCTGAATGAGTTTTAAGAATTCTTTACTATAGGGGACCTGGGTGGCACAGTCGGTTGGCCATCTGACTTCAGCTTGGGTTGTGATCTTGGGGTCCTAGGATCTGGTCCCGCATATGGCTCCCTGCTCACCATAAAGTCTGCTTCTCTCTCTCCTTCTGCCCTTCCCCCAGCTTGTGCTAATAAATAAAATCTTTTTTTTTTAATGAAGTTTTCACTTTCTTTGGTGTCTTTTTTTTTTTTTTTAAGATTTTATTTATTTATTCATGAGAGACACAGAGAGAGAGGCAGAGACACAGGCAGAGGGAGAAGCAGGCTCCATTCCATGCAGGGAGCTTGATGTGGGACTGGATCCCGGGTCTCCAGGACCACACCCTGGACTGAAGGCGGTGCTAAACTGCTGAGCCACCCGGGCTGCCCTAATAAATAAAATCTTAAAACCTCTTTATTACAGCTACAAGTCCTATGTTGGCTGGATATTTTTTATAGTATTTCTCTTAGTTTACAGCCTGTTTTTAAATTTTAACAGGTCTTATGGAAGAGCAAGTTTTTATTTTGAGAAATTCAATTTCATTACATTTTTTGACGTTTACGATTGTGGTTTCGGTATCCTGTTTTAAAAATCTTTATGAGCCACAGTCACAAAGGATTTTTTCCTTTATTTTTCTTCTAGATACTGTATACCCTAAAGCACTTACATTTCACCTAAGACATTAACTCTTAAATCTTGAGATAGTTTTTTATATATAATGTAAAGTCATGACTGAGGTTCTCATTTTATTTCTGGAGGCTATCACACTATTCCAGATCCATTTGTTGAGAAGATAATCATTTCCTCATTAAACAGACTTGGAATTGTGCCAAAAATTCACTGGCCTCCATTTTTGTGTATCAACTTCTGAACTCTGTTCTGTTCCACTGATCTACAGGTCTTTATCCCAAACACTTCAGCTTTAGAGTAAGTCTTAAAATCAGGTAGTGTAAGTCTACCAAATCTACCGACTATGTTCTTTATCAAAATTGTTTATCAACCACTCTCAGTTCTTTGCTTTTCCAAGTAAATTTTACAACTTGTCAATTTCTTCCAAGAAACTCCTACTGGGATTTTTCACTGAGAAAGCATTTATTTATTTATAAATCAATTTGTGGAGAATTATATCTTACTAAGAGAGTCTTCAAATGTGCAGAAACAATCTACCTCTCCGTTTATTTAGGTCTTTTTAAAAAGTGCTCTCAACAATGTTTTGTAGTTTTTTGTAAAAGGTCTTAGGCAACTTTTGTCAGATTTATCCTTAAGCATCTCATTTATTTGGATGCTATTTTAAATAGTACATTTTATTTCAATTTCCATTTATTGTCACATATACAAATATATATATACACACAAACATACTACTAGTATTATTGTAAACTCACTAACATAATTCTAGTAGTTTTGTAGATTCCTTAGATTTTCCAGTCTACGAATAAAACCAATTTTACTTCTTTCTTTCCAATCTGGTTACATTTTCTTTTTCATGCCTTACTGCACTGGTTAGGACCGTAAATAGGATTTTAAATAGACATGGCAAAACACATTTTCTTCATTACTAATCGCTGGGGGAAAGCGATCTTTCACAATATGTTCTTTGTAGAGTTTTTCATAGATGTTCTTTATCAGATTGAGAAAGTTTCCTTCTACTGTGCTTAAAAATTTTTATCAGAAATGGATTTTGTCAATTTTTAAAAATATCTATTGAAATGATAACATAGGAGGCACCTGGGTGGTACAGTTGGTAAAGTATCTGTCTGCCTTCAATACGGGTCATGTTCCCCAGTTCCCTGGACCAAGCCCTGGATCTAGCTTTCTGCTCAGTGGGTAGTCTGTTTGTCCTTCTCCCTCTGCTCCTATCCCTGCTCATGAACACGTGCATGCACATGCACTCTTTCTCTCTCTCTCTCTCTCGTTCTCTAATAAATAAAAGTTTTAAAAAAGAGAGATTAATATGGCCCCCTTTTTCTGAGTCTATTATGATAACAGTAAACAACACTGATTATTTTCAAATGTTAAATCAACCATGCACCCCTTGGTAAATCCCACTTGGCCATGATTATCCTTTAAATATATTCCAGATTTTATATGCTAAAATTGTATGTATAATCTATACATATGCTCGAGAGGATTATCGCTCTACCATTTTCTTGTAATGTCTTTTTCTGGTTTGTATATCAGAGTTATGTTGGTCTCATAGAATGAGATCATTTTATGGAATCATTTGTATAAAATGGGCATTATTTCTTTCCTAAATATTTTGAGAATTCACCAGTGAAGGCATCTGGACCTAGAGTCATTACTGTGGAGTTTTTCACTACATGCTCATATGTGTAAGGGTAAGCAGTTACTTTTTTTTTTTTTAAGATTTTATTTATTTATTCATGAGAGAGAGAGGCAGAGACACAGGCAGAGGAAAAAGCAGGCTCCATGCAGGGAGCCCTATGCGGGACTTGATCCCGGAACACCAGGATCATGCCCTGGGCTGAAGGCAGGCACCAAACCGCTGAGCCACCCAGGGATCCCCTTATTTCTTCTTGAGTGAATTTGGAAACTTCATGTCTAACAAAGAATTTGTCCATTTCATCTAATTTACTGGCATAAAATTGTTCCCTATTAACCTTTGAACATCTGTAGTAATGTCATTTTTCATTCCTGATTTGGTAATTTGTGTTTTTCTTTTTTCCTAATCAGTCTGGCTACAGATAACAATGTTATTATCTTCCCTTTACATTGGTAACTTGTAGATACACGTGTCCAACAAACTCTAAGTGAGCTAAAAAAGCAGGGATGTCATGTTTTATCTTTCTCTTGGTACCACCCCACTGTAGCTAAGCACAGTGTCTTTATATCATCAGCAGTATTTTGACAAACAAAATGGTAAACAGATGATAATCAAGTGAAGGCCAAATTTCAAAACTTGTATTTTATACAGTAGAAAAAAACATGAAGATTTTCAAGTCAGAAAAACTTGGGTTTAAATCCCTTACCACTCCCTTAATACCAAGCTTATCTTGGGGAACAAGTTACATAAACTCTGTAAGCACTTAATTAATGCATTTTGTAAAATGGAGAAACCTAAATGATGTAACTCTCATAGTGTTCTGCAAAAAGAGAGGTGGCCAATGGACCATGAAAAGATCCACAGTATCACTCATCATGATACTGGGAAATGCAAATCAAAACTACAATGAGGTATCAATTCACATCCTGTCAGAATGGCTAAAATCAAAAACACAAGAAACAAATGTTGAAGATGATGTGGAGAAAAAAGGAATCCTCTTGTGCTGCTGGTGGGAATGCAAACTGGTACGGCCACTCTGAAAACAGTGTGGAGTTTCCTTAATAATTAAAAATAGAACTACTCTATGATTCAGGAATCACACTCCTGGATATTAACCCAAAAAAATACCGAAACACTAAATCAAAGGGATATATGCACCCCTATGTTAACGGTAGCATTATTTACAACAGCCAAATTATGGAAATAGCCCAGTGTCCACTGACTGATAATATATAAGGAAAATGCAATATATAATATATACAATGGAATATTCAGCCGTAAGAAAAAAGGAAATCTTGCCACTTGTAATGAATGTTCTAGCTGGAGCTCGAGAGTATAAAGCTAAGTGAAATCAGTAATTTGGAGGAAGACAAATACCATAGGATCTCACTCATGTGGAATCTAAGAAACAAAAAAAATAAAGGAAAACAAAAAAAGAGAGACAAACCAAGAAACAGACTCTTAACTATAGAGAAGAAACAGATAGTTATTCAGAGGGGAAGTGGGAGGGGGAGAGACAGGAAAAATACAGATGGGATTAAAGTGTACACTTATCAAGATAAAAAAATTAGTATTTTTAAAAATCTAGTGTTAATTATTGATGATGGTGATCTCTTTGACATCAAACTAATTTTATATCATTCCTTGGCAGAGTCGTTTCTCTTTAAAAGAATTCAGAATACCTTCTTTATTCTTAATGTTACAAATGTCAGGAACATGTGATGTGTCTAGATAGAATCTTCTTAAAGTTATTATTGCCTACTATTCAGGGGACCTTTTCAATCTGAAATTTCATGTCCCTCAGAGATAACTTTTCCATCATTTGAGTATTTTCTCTCTCATTTTCTTACCTCTACAACTCCTCTAAATCATCAATAATTTTTTCCTCACCTATCTTTTTTCAAAACAGACTAAAAGATTTCTTCATCTTTTTCCAGTTTTTATATATATTTTTGTTTGGTTTTAGTCTCAGCAATATTTTTGCCTCCAAGAACTCTTCCCTGTTTCTATTCCTTTTCCATACCAGTCCTAACAAAAATATCTTCCCTCCTTTCCTCATCTTCCCTAATAGTGTAAGAAAATTGATGGCTCCTAGAGCATAGTAAGCCATGTTTTTTATAATGGCCTAATACCAGTGAGAAAAACAAAAAAAAAAACTTTAATAATTGGCTGGCTTTTGGAGTTAATTCAGATCAAGGATAAGACACAGGGTAAATACACTAACCAAGAAAGCAAACTAAAAAAGCCTAACAAATACACAGTTTTCATACTTAATGCGGCTTCTGTAAGTTATTCTTGTTACTTCCAAATGGAAAAGTGCTGCTCCAAGTGCAAACTGGGAAAAAATTCAATAAGGAAATATAGAGAGAACCAAACTAATAATTCTATATTTCATTTTAAGCCTTTTAAATATTTTATATAAAGATCATTTAGGTAGGGCAGCCCCAGTGGCACAGCGGTTTGGCGCAGCCTGCGGCCCTGGACGTGATCCTGGAGACCCGGGATCGAGTCCCACGTCGGGCTCCCTCATGGAGCCCACTTCTCCCTCTGCCTGTGTCTCTGCCTCTCTCTCTCTCTCTCTCTCTCTCTCTCTCTGTCTCTATGAATAAATAAATTTTTAAAAAAAGATGATTTAAGTATATGGAGGCAGTATCTTATTTAAACACTGAAATAGCAATTAAAATAGCCTAGCACAAAATAGATATCAGAGACCAGAAACAGACCCAGACATAAATATTTTTCAATTTACTAAATGACAGGTGACATTTTAAGCCAGTAGGTAAAGTAATTCTTCTCAATTAAGTAATGGCAAAACTGGCTAGCCATATTGGGGGAAAAAAGATTCCCTACTACAAATTTCACATCAGATAAACCCCAGATCATACTATGTTTAAGCCCACTTATTAATCTAATTAGTATGTTTTTTAATCTTGCAGATGAAGAAACATACTCCATGCAAGACTCCAAAGACAGAAACCATAAAAAACTTTTAAAAAAATTAAAAAGACCAGTAGATTTAACCATCCTCACTTTTTCCTTTTTCAGAGGAAGTGAGGGAATAGGGAAAAACTTTTAACAAAACTAAAATACAAATTACAAAATTACAACCTGTGAAAATGAAGCTCTTAGAAAAATGTTTTTTGCTGTTCCCAAAAAAGCAAAGAATTCAAAAAGGCAAATTTACAGAAGAAAGTTTATGACAAATGGTCAATAACCTCCTACCTGAAGAAATTTAAGTTTTAAAACAAAATATCAATTTCTATCAGTTGAAATATCCAATATTAAGAGTACAGAAAATCTGGTACTATCCAACTACTGGTAAATGTGTATTTAGTACAACTCCAAAAACATCTATAAACATTCAAAGTGCTCTCACTGGTACAGCAATTCCACTTCTAACAGCCTATCATGAACATGGATGTTCATTGCTGTACTGTTTATAATAGAGAAAATATAAAAAGGCTAAATGTGAGCCACCAGGGTGGCTCAGCAGGTGAGCATCTATCTTTGGTTCAGGTCACGATCCCAGGGTCCTAGGATCTAGTCCCGCATCTGGCTCCTCAGGGGGAGCCTGCTTCTCCCTCTGCCTATGTCTCTACCTCTCTACGTCTCTCATGAATAAATAAATAAAAATCTTAAAAAAAAAAAAAAAAGGCTAAATGTCCAACCAAAAGGACTATAATATGAAGCCATTAAAACCAAAATTAAAAAAAAAACTAAAATTAAATATAGCTCTGTATCTGTTGATATGGGAAACAAAGCATGCCTTTTAGATAACAAGTTTCTAAAGGTTATGAACCACATACACAATAGTTCCATTTCTATAGGAACACGTATGTATGCACACAAGTGTATTAACAGAAAATCCTGGAAGAATGTACACTGAAATATTAAACATCCATTATAACTGAAATAAGTACATGGCAAGCAACAGTGAATGTAAATATAAACTACCAAAAAAGGAGTATCAGTCCAATAAACTAAGAAGCAAAAAACTCTTCAATTGTATGGCAAAAATAAATTCAATATATTTGAAAAAAAATTTAAAATACCATAGAAAGGAAAAAAAAATCAAGAATGATATAATATGTGATTTGGTGGGTCTACCTAAGATGTTATCAAAAAGGAAACATAAGCTTTTCAAAATAGTACATAAAGCTGGGGCAGCCTGGGTGGCTCAGTGGTTTAGCGCGGCCTTCAGCACAGGGTCTGATCCTAGAGACCCGGGATTGAGTCCCGCATTGGGCTTCCTGCATCGAGCCTGCTTCTCCCTCTGCCTGTGTCTCTGCCTCTCTCTCTCATGAATAAATAAATAAAAATCTAAAAAAAAAAAAAAAAAGTACATAAAGCTTATCCTGTCCCCAAAACTGCAACCATCTGTTGAATGGGTCAAACCAGGACCAGAGGGTCTTGTTACAAATTTCTTCTTTTAGAAAATAATGATCTGTACTAGTTGACTTGATTCTAATAATCATATCACAATATATACATAGACCAAATTGTCATGTTGTACACTTGAAACATATGCAATTGTACTTGTCAATTATACCTCAATAAAAGCTGGCAGGGAAAAGGAAAATGATGGATTATACTCATCATCTGTATATACAAAGAATATGGGAAGAGAAGGGAGACAAAAGAAAAATTCATGAAGTTTCAAAGGCATTCTGGAAGTCCAAATGAGAGGATGATTCAAATGTAGCACAAGAAAGCCATCTTCAAAAAAAAATTACATTTAAAGCAGCTCTGTGTTTGTGTATATGAAGCTGTGTGTGTGCACACATGCATGAGCACACACACATTATCACACAAACCACAAAGAAAGAAGATATAAGGATGGTAATTTCTCAAAATTCTTACTAGACCACTGATTAAAGGATTAAAATAAGTAACAGTAACATTTGAAATAACCAAACTTTTCTAAAAAATAGAACTATACACTTTTATCTCTCAATAAATACTCACTATATTCTAGCTTCTTTCTCCTCTTTTTCTCTTTCAATTGATCTTCCTCCTCCCTGATTCCCTCCTCTTCTTCTCTTTGTTCCTCTCCCAAAGCATCATAAAATACTGGATCACGATGAGTAGCTTTCCTCTGGAAATGTTTAGCCTTGGATCCTCCTTTAACAAGTACAACTTTTCTTTTCAAACAAGTGCAGCCAAACATGCAGTCTGGTCGGCGGCAGTGAGCAGGCTGGCGCTTCTCCAAAGCTAGACTGGAACACACGCAACCCAATCGACAGAAGTCATTGTTGCATGGAGGGGCTCGTTTTCTTATGATTGTGTGGATAGGTTTAGTTTTGAGAGATGCCTAAAGTTAAAATAGAAAATTGTAAATCTACTGAATCATGCCCCAACACCACTCACTACTTACAAGTCATATATTGGTCTGCCTTTTTGGACTCTGAACACTCAGTACTAACAGCACAAGATTAGAAGTATATTTAAAGGATGGAACATGAATATAACCAGGACTCTGAACAATCGGCCATTCTAAAAAATAGTACAGGGATCCCTGGGTGGCGCAGCGGTTTGGCGCCTGCCTTTGTCCCAGGGCGCGATCCTGGAGACCCGGGATCGAATCCCACGTCGGGCTCCGGTGCATGGAGCCTGCTTCTCCCTCTGCCTATGTCTCTGCCTCTCTCTCTCTCTCTCTCTCTGTGACTATCATAAATAAATTAAAAAAAAAATAGTACAGACAAGAGAATATTTAAATTAATTATGAACCAAAATATCAACGATGAATTTATTCTCAAAAAAAAAAAAATCGCACATAATGTTCTAAGGCAGGAGTTGACAAGACCCACAGGCCAAATCCAGCCTGTTTCATAATAAAGCTTCATCAGAACATATAGTGTCTGTACCATTGTAACAGCAGAGTTGAATAAATTCAAAAGTGTGTGTATGGCCTAAAAAGCCTAAAATATTTATTACCTGGCCTTCAAATAAATAGTTTGCTGACACTTGCTATCTAATAACTAATAAAAAGGGAATAGGATAATAGGTACATAACAGTCTTTAGGAATGATTAATAATAAAGGCCACATTGTGTATTTAATCCCAACATCTGATGATCTTCAGGTCTAAAATTTAGTCACAGAATTTAAAAATGGAAGGTAAGGTACATAATATTCATGATCAAAAAAATAATTGGCACATGCTGTTATCATTTCACATGCACTCTCAGAGGCTGTTAAGATGAGTAAATCAATAATAATTGAAAAATTCTCAATATAAGATTTTATAAAACTTTAAAAGCGGGGCAGCCTGGGTGGCTCAGCGGTTTAGAGCAGCCTTCAGCCCAGGGCCTGATCCTAGAGACCTGGGATTGGGTCCCATGTCAGGCTTCCTGCATGAAGCCTGCTTCTCCCTCTGCCTCTCCCTCCCTCCCTTTCTGTGTCTCTCATGAATAAATAAAATCTTAAAAAAAAAAAAAAAAAAAAACACTTTAAAAGCTTTTTCTCAAAAGGTTTAGGATTTTTTTTTAATTCTGTGAAACGTAGTACCTTTTAAGGAAAACTTTCAAAGCTATTTTAACGAGATTAGCAAATACACTTGTCCACATACTAGAGAATGAAATTAGACGTTTTCAGAATGGCCAGCTTACTTTACATAAGGTGAGAAACATTACTCAAAAGCACAATTGTATTGTCTACCTCTGCTGGCAGGAAGGGATCTACACTGACATGTGTAGTTACAAAGAATAAAGACAAGATAATCTTAGTTATCCTATCACTAAGGTGTCCTATCGTCCTGCCAAAAAGCCCATTCCCATTTCCCCTCACTAACTTAATTCTTTCCAATCATGAACGGGATCCAATCATAATATGCCTTTAGAAAACCAACAGATACTTACCTGAGCAGTAAGCAGAGTTGTTAAGGATACATCTGCTCGCTCTTCGGTGATATAGGTCCTTGGTTTTCCTTCCCAAAGTGCACAGTCTTCCAGGTCCATTAGTTTCACTTGAGATTTAGACAAGCCTGGAGGGCGAGTTCCCTGTTGCTGTTGCTGCTGCTGGTGGTGGTGTGCCTGGCGCAAACTAATTTGCTTTGGAAATGTATTTTCATCTAAAGTTGGCACAACAAAGTTATTCACCTGATTTTCTGAGATGGTACTTGAATTCTTGGCAACCTTATCGCCAGGAATTGTATGAGCATGTTTCTGCTTTGGTGAAACAGGGTAGGGTAAAATGGACTTATACGATGATTTAGTTCGGCCACCAAAAGTTGCCTGTTTGTTTTGAGACTTTGCCTTTCGAGAGGCAGGGGGCACAGAATGAGGCTTCAAAGAGTAGGAGGTAGAAGGGGAAATGGTAGATTGCTTCTTTAGTACACTATCAAGTGTTCGTACATAGCTGGTACTCTTGGTAGGAAGCTGATATACCACAGGAGATGTAGGAGCATTAGACGAGAAACCCATACTTGTTTCCATCAGCTTGCCTTCATTTTCCAAGTATTCATCGAGCTTATCACTGCAGAAAGCAGAACGGTTTTTCAGTGGACCTTCTGGATTTCCACCTACAAATAAAGAGATGCAGATACTTAAAGAAATATATGGCAGATCTTTGGATCTCCAAAAAAATACACTAAAAAAGACCAAGAACACTAAGTTATATACTACTGAATCTTCTAAACTGTCCCTCCTCAGAACAAAGGAAAAATATATAATATTAAACCAAGTGAAGAGATGGAATCACACATTAATTACATCAAAATCCATTATCTGGGGCAGCCCAGGTAGCTCAGCGGTTTAATGCCGCCTTCAGCCCAGGGCCTGATCTTGGAGACCCAGGATCAAGTCCCATGTCAGGCTCCCTGCATGGAGCCTGCTTGTGTCTCTGCCTGTGTCTCTGCTTCTCTCTCATGAATAAATAAATAAAATCTTAAAAAAAAAAAAAAAAAAAACATTATCTAAACTTATCTCCTTACATATATTTACCATTAATTTTTCCAAAGTGCTAACAAAATAATTAACACTAAGATGAGAGTCTACAACCTTTGACAACTTATGATCTTAGCAGAAAAACCACATTTAAGTAATAAAAACATACGAGCAAAAATTACTTAAGTCAAACCTCAACAGAACACCAAGAGATTATTAAACAGTTTGCAGTACCTGGACTCTGTTATAAAACACAAGAGAAGAGGTGAAGGCACAAAAGTATAAAATTTAGTTTTTAAGGAATGAAAAAGCAAATGTAGCAGACAGATGAGCATTATACTATTATAACACTGTACAAGGATTCAAAGATGAGAAAAACTATTTTGGAAACATGGTAAATTTATCTGGCTAGAATGTAAACTGCAAGTAAGTGCAGGGGGAAAAGCACTAAGAAAGGAGACCAACAAGTATATAGTCAAAATGTTTGGATTAGAAGTTTACTTGTAAGTGTAATGCTGTCAGGAATCACTCTACAGCTCTGAAGTATAGGGTTCTAAAATAATATTTGAGAATGATGCTTATCATAACTGCAGGAGTAGAGAGCCTAAGTGGCTTATCGCTTAAGCATCCAACTCTTTGATTTCAGCTCAGGTCACCGATCTCAGGATTGTGAGATCTGGCCCCCACATTGGACTCTGCACTGAGCATGGAGCCTGCTTAAGATTCTCTCCCCCCCCCCCAAAAAAAAGATTCTCTCCCCTTCTCCCTTTGCCCCAAACACCTCCCCACAAAAAAATCAAAAATTAAAAAAAAAAAAAAAAAAAAAAAAAAAAACGATACGAGTAACAGGAAATGCAATTTTAAAAGGGTACAAGGATTATTTAAGCTTTCATTGGTTAGGGATATGGAACATAGGGAATAACAGGCACTGGTAAGACCATTATTTTGTTTATTTTAAAGCATGTAAAGAGACGAAGAGGGACACCTGGGAGTCTCAGTGGCTGAGTGTCTGCCTTCAATTTGGGTCATGATCCCGGGATCCTGGGATCAAGTCCTACATCGGGCTCCCCACAGGGAGCCTGCTTCTCCCTCTGCCTGTGTCTCTGTGTCTCTCATGAATAAATAAATAAATAAATCTTTAAGAGAGAGAGAGAGAGAGATGAAGAAAAACAACCAAAACTTATTTTTAACAATAGGCTTTGGGCCACATCTTTCAGAACATATTGGTAATTTTTTAAAAAGCTGATTACCTTCACTCCTAGATGCAGAAGCACTGTGAAACTTTCCCCTCCATCCTTTGATTTTGGTGAAGTCATTGGTCTTCCCTGTCCTAGAAACAAAGGGAAATCCCGCATCTATAAAAGAAAAAGTAAAAGAGATGACCAAAATTCAAGCCAGCTAATATTTAGTAACTAATTAGATACTAAAACTTAATCTAAAATGCGTGAATCATTATGACTATGCTAAGTAAAAAAAATAAAAAATAAAAAAATAAAATAAAAAACCTGCCTCAGAATATCCTAAATGTCTCTAACAAAGGTATTTTCTTATTTCTATCGCAACTGACTTTTACAAATGCTACACACTCACCAGGAGAGGAAGGGTTGGTTCCTGTAAGGTTCCAGAAAGGAAAGCTAGTGGCTGGAGCCAAAGGTAGCTGTACACCCAAGTATTTAAGATCAATGCTCATTGTCGGATCCACTGAATTCAATTTTAAGCCCACTACAAGGAAAAAGAACCACAAATTATATTGTTGTTTTTTAACTTTTGAGGTGTGGGGTGAGAATTAAGGAGAGCAAAAATAAAATAAAAATTAAAAGGGGCAGAGAAACTTTAAGATGACCCCATGATCCTCACCTCCTGATATTACATATTTGTGTACTCTTCCCTCCTCCTTCTCCTATGAGTGTGGATAGGGCCTGTGTTTTATTTTTAACAGAAAGTGGCCAAAGGGATGGGATGTATGTGATTTGTGTGCATGTGATAATATGAGTGTGTGTATCACCCATCTTGCTGAAGCTGCAAGTATATAAATTCTGCCAACAACCTAAGGGAAATTGGAAGCAGACTGCTCCCCAATCAAGCCTCTGATGAGAAACCACACATCTTAACTGCAGCATCGTGAGGCACTAAGCAGAGGACTCAGTTAAGCCATGCCCAAACTCCCAACCCAAAGAAAACGAGACAGTATGTGTGTTAAGTTCATGATAATTTGTTAAGCAACAAAAGATAACTAATACATACAGCAGAATTAGTATCTTTTGTACTTGAATCCTTTGTGATCCAGAGACTTTCTAGGACTTTTAATACAAATTTGACATAGACTAAGCTTCTGGCTTGAATTATGGCTACTAATTCCCTAGTTATTATTAGTAATATTTAAGGTAAATTGAGGGATCCCTGGGTGGCGCAGCGGTTTAGCGCCTGTCTTTGGCCCGGGGCGCGATCCTGGAGACCCGGGATCGAATCCCACGTCGGGCTCCCGGTGCATGGAGCCTGCTTCTCCCTCTGCCTGTGTCTCTGCCTCTCTCTCTCTCTCTCTCTCTCTCTCTCTCTCTCTCTCTCTCTCTATCATAAATAATTAAAAAAAAAGTTTAAGGTAAATTGAGCCTAATAAATATTATAACTTATTTGTAGGTTAAGAGGTAATCTTTTGGGAAAGTATTTACTTCACATATCCTTTGCAGATTTTGGTGGCTGTTTTTTTTCCTTAACATTACACATCTGAGATTTGTCTATGTTAACAGATTTATCTCTTGAGCATTTAACTGCTGTACCTACTCAAGATTATGAATACATAGTACTCCCAATTTATTCACCATCCTCCTACAGAACAAGATTGTTTCCTAAATTTTTTAATTTTTTAGTATAGCTGATACACAATGTTAAATATATGTTCCTTATGCTGCACCTTTCATCCCCATGACTTATTCATTCCCTAACTAGAAGCCTGGATCTCCCATCTCCCTTATCTACTTTAGCTGTTTCTTATTTTTAACAATTACAAACAATGCTGCAGTGTAAATATTCATTGTGTACAAGAAATATACATCACACACGAGAACATGTGTGAGAGCTTCTCTAGTGCATTTAGCTATTCCTCATGGCACTTACCCAGGAATGGAATTGCTATATGATGGGGTATGTTCATCTTTCAATTGTACTGGATATTGTGAGTGCTCAACATATTTGTGGCTGCCAAAAATATTTTAAACACCCTTCCCCTGTTACTTTTCTCCATTGTACCTCGAACCTTTTCAAGATAGGTGTTAGGAAAAACTCATTTTCCAACTTCCCTTGCTGTTTATGTGCAGATATGTAACAGAGGTTTTGCCAATCAGCTGTACTCATGAAAGACTTCATTTGAGGAAAAAGCACCACAAAGAAAGGGATACTACGTAGAATTGTATAAACTAGGATGACAGTGTTTGGCCGAGTTAAGAATTTTTTTTTTTTTTTAAGATTTTACTTATTCATATGAGAGAGAGAGGCAGAGACACAGGCAGAGGAAGAAGCAGGCTCCATGCACGGAGCCAGACGCGGGACTCGATCCCGGATCTCCAGGATCAGGCCCTGGGCTGAAGGCAGCACTAAACCACTGAGCCACCCGGGCTGCCCTAAGAATTTTTATTTTTATTTTTTTATTTTTTTTGAGTTAAGAATTTTTAGAGGTAAAAGTAACCAAGGCCCTAGATGCCCATGTACTGTGTTCAGTATCCATACTGAAAATGGTGGTGATGGTCCAATGTGGAACTGCTTTTATGAGCATTCTGCAAAAGTAATGTGGGCATTTTTCCTGAGTGCACAGTCCTAGGGTGTGTTTTCCTGGCTTTTCAGGAGTTTCTGTAAGTCATCTGATACTTTAATAAATTCATCTGTTTCATCTACAGAGTCTGATATTTACTGCTAAGTTGTTTGATGATACATTTAATCTGCACAATGGCACATAAAAAAATGGTAATTATGCAACACCACACTGGGATAAACCTGCTTTATCCCAGGCTGTTTATAGCTGGAGGCAACCAGCTCTACAGTATTTATTACCCTTGGTCAAGCTTAGCCATTCTGAGAAGATCACTATCTCAAGAGCATCTTATCTATCACACATCATGGATAACCGCATCCAACAATGCATTAATTGAGAATCTGTGCACCAAATAATGCCAAATTACTCTCAATTTATACTTCCTCCAGTAGAGCATAAGAACTCTTGCTGATCCAATTTCTCTTCAACATTTGAGGTCACTGGACTTTAAATCTTATTCCAGGGATGCCTGGGTGGCTCAGCGGTTGAGTGCCTGCCTTTGGCCCAGGGTACGATCCTTGAGTCCCAGGATCGAGTCTCATATTGAGCTCCCTGCATGGAGCTTGCTTCTCTCTCTCCCTGTGTCTCTGCCTCTCTTTCTCTGTGTCTCTCATAAATACATAAATAAAAATCTTTAAAAAATAAAAATAAAAAAATAAGTTGGTTCCAATCATTTGCTTTAAATTTACATACAATTATTCTTAAATTTCTACTTTTCTGTTACTGGTGACCATCTTCTAATCTGGATTTACTCATCTGTGAATTGCTGGCTTCATACTGCTATGCAGAAAAGTATCTAACTTAAATTTTAACAAAACTGAAGCCAAAAGGAGTTCCAAGCATTAGGTATTATAGCTGTTAAAAGTCATAGGTATAGGTTTCTAATAAAAAGGCTTACATAATACTCCTCTCATGAAAGGTGAAGGTATTAGATAGGTCATGAGCCACAAACTCTTATGGCTAATCTGTGTATTCTCCACACTGAACTTACCTCAACAGAAGAGATTAAATCACTATTCTATTTTAGTGTGTAAGTCCAGTTTTTTAAATATTTTACCTTATTTTTATTTTATTTAATTATATGATATGATTAACATTAACATCAATAAAATATTCTTTCCAGGGGCACCTGGTGAGCTCAGGAGATGGAGTGTGCGACTCTTGATGTGGGGGTTATGACCTCAAACCCCACATTGGGTGTGGAGATTGCTTAAAAATCTGAGTTTTCTGATGTTTTTTTTAAAGATTTTATTTACTTCTTTGGGAGACAGAAAGTGCATGAGGAAGTGGAGGGGCAGAGGGACAGGCCCACTCCCCACTGAGTGGGCCAAATTTCTCTTATCTTTCAACTTCCTCATCAGTAAAATAAATACCAATCCACCACAATGGGTTTTATGTTTAAGAATTTATTGCACCTTCTCTATGAAATACTCTGTAATACAGACGGTAATAAAGATAAAAGACATCTCTCAGACCTCAAGGAGTATTAATGTTATTTTCCCAATTGACTCATTAGTAGTTATAATAGTGTAAATAAGTCCCAAGAGAGGTAAGTAAAAAGAAATGACACTTGAAAAGCCCAAGGGAATGTAGTAAAATTTTACTGATTGTGTAATTCTTAAGTCAGGACAAGTAGAATTAAGTAGGAAAGGTGGGACGGACAGCAGAGTGGAACCAAAAAGCAAGATACTGCAGAAATTCCAAGTAAGAACAGCATCCTAAACAAAAGATAACATAAGATAGCCTAGCGCTTTAAGAGAAAATCATCTTATTAATCACAAAAAATGACAGAACAGCTCCCTACATAGATGGTAAAAGGAAAGGAATTAAGGTGATAAAAAAAATATCCATATATAGACATGCAAAATCTAGACCCCACAAAATCAAATTTAGATATTGTTTTCCCTATTTTCTTGTCTGTGTTTACTTGTATTTTAAACTTCCACTTAAAAGTGAAAACAAGTTCTAAAAGCAACAAATTTTTTAATTGACAAAGAATTGACTTGGTAGCAATGAAGTAGATATGCTTCTACAAAAATACCTTTAAAGTTCAAAAGCAGATGATAATTTCAGGTTGATAGGAAATAAATTAATTTGGATGTAGTAAAGATAGTACAGGAGACAGAAAAAATAAGTTTTGAAAAACAAAATTAAAATTCTTATTTAATTTAGCAACAAGACTACCACCACCAATAAAAATACTTCCTCAGGCTTAACATTTCTTCCACAACTTCAATGCATGCTCAAAAATCTTTTCAAGTTTTTCGAGCTTTCAGCTCAAAAAGATTTTTCAGTGCTTAATTCTAAAAAATAATACAACTCCACAGTTAATAGAAAGGCAAAGAAATATGACATTATTGAAATGAAATTTAACATTCTTTCAATCATCAATTTTTAGAGAGGGACCTTAAAGGGACCTGTGATTGGGATCACTCAGTTATTACAAATACTTAGCCAATGTAACTTATTCTTCTAAAATTCTAAGTCTTAAGCAAAGGTTGAGAGGGATATCTGCCAAAACAGAGAAAAAATCCAAAATAGATCTCTACCTGACAGCTTATAAATTGTACCATATGTATTACAGAATTAACAGCTTTTTAAAAAACAATAAAACTATGTGGGATGCCTGGGTGGCTCAGTCCGTTGAATGTCCAACACTTGATTTCAGCTCAGGTCATGGATTTCAGGGTACCGGGAATGAGACCTGAGTCAGGCTTCAAGCTCAGACCAGAGTCTGCTTCTCCTCCTCCTCTGTTTCTCCCACCACTGCTCTTTATCTAATAAGTAAAATCTTTTTAAAAATATAAAAATAAAACTATGTAAGAATACAGTTGAATTAGTTTTAACAACATGAAAATTAAGTAAAAACATATATGACACCAAATGCAGAATTTGTAAAGCAGGTAAAAACTGATCACTGGCTCACTCACACTTTGTTTTGCTCAGTATTTAAAGCTTTGCCTAAAAAACTATTATCAGCTTCTACCACTTAGAAATTGAGCATCATTACATAAAAATGCTGACTTCAGTTTGTTTTTTTTTTTAATATTTTATTCATGAGAGACAGAGAGAGAGAGAAAGGCAGAGACACAGGCAGAGGAAGAAGCAGGCTCCATGCAGGGAGCCCGATGTGGGACTGGATCCCCAGTCTCCAGGATCACGCCCTGGCCTGAAGGCGGCGCTAAATCACTGAGCCACCCAGGCTGCCCTGACTTCAGTTTCAACTGAACAATGAGAATTTTTAAAAATACTGGGCCAACTTTTCCATATGACAAATAATCCAAACATGCGATTGCCCCTTTAGAAGAGGCACCTGTGTTCCAGCCAACCTTACACACAAAATCAGGCTAATTTCATTTGGTTACCTGCTTAGATCCAGGAGCATTCAACTTTAAACCCCAATTACAAAGGAAAAATACGAGATTTGACTATAATGTATGTAAGGGAAAGAAAAAACAAACTCAAACCTTAACTAGCCAGGAAGTAATAGGCAAACAAACCAGAGCAAAAAGACCAGCAGGGAGCACTGAATATATTTACCTCTATAACTAAAACTAAAACAAAGTTAGAGATTAGGTTGAAAGATACATTATTGAAATACATAATAAAACAAAACAAAACAAAAAAAAAGAAAGAAATAGGGAGAAAAAATATAAAGAAAAAGTGACAGAGGTGAGAGAATACTATTTAAATAAAATAGCATAATGAAAGCGACAATAAGTAATGTTAAGACTATTAGACCATTAAGACTATGATGTGATTGTAACTATCCATTATAATCCATAGTACCCCTCTAAGATCACTGTCACACAATCAGTCTCATATTAAAGCAAAAATTCTTCAAGTATTACCAGCTGATTTAGAAACTGATCGTTTTATAATCGTTGTTAGTATATAATGCTTAGACTCTCATATAAATGATTTGTTATATAATGTAAATCAGCTTGACAGTTATTTGAAAAAAATATTGACTAACAGTCAAAAACTCAATAAACTACTCTAAAAAGTACACCTAAAATCAAATATACAAGAAACTAAAAATTATGGCATGGTTTACAGATCTTATTTATGGCAAATAGGACAGTCAGTAGTATATACTATGATGGTAGATACAGCAGTCACTTCAAATCTGCAGGGATATATTTTAAGACCCACAGTAGATAATTTTTTTTAATTTTTATTTATGATAGTCAGAGAGAGAGAGAGAGAGAGAGAGAGAGAGAGAGAGAGAGGGGGGGGGGGGGCAGGCAGAGACACAGGCAGAGGGAGAAGCAGGCTCCATGCACCGGGAGCCTGACGTGGGATTCGATCCCGGGTCTCCTGGATCGCGCCCTGGGCCAAAGGCAGGCGCCAAACCGCTGCGCCACCCAGGGATCCCCACAGTAGATAAATTTTAAGACCGTCAGGAGGTGCCTGAAACCACCTAGTACCAAACCCTGATACACATACACACACAATGTTTTTTCCTATATATACTTATGATAAAGTTTAATTTATAAATTAGGGACAGTAAGAGAAAACAATAATAATAAAACAGAACAATTATAACAATGTGTACACATTTTTATATAGTAAAAGTTATGGAATGTGATCTTTCTCTCTCAAAATAAACTGTGCCCACCATTCTTGTGATGATGTGAGAGATGATAAAATACCTAGCTGATAAAATGAACCAAGCTGAATGATGCAGGTGTTGTAACATAGTGTTAGGCTACCACTGACTTTCTGACCATATGTCAGGAGGAGGACCATCTGCTTCCAGTAAGTGAAACCACAGAAAGAAAGATCTCACATGGGAGGGAGAGGGTGAAAGCAGGGGGGATGAGACTACTGTATATTTCAGTATTAAAATACAGGATTAAACAACATAATCAAAGCCAAGATAATTTATTACAACAAAATAGAGAAAACAGTGAAAATTTAACTGAAATCCCAAGCAATGCATGAAACACGCAAGTGTTTACAGCCACACAATGAGAAAAGTATTATTTACACACTTACAAATTACTAAGTATGTAAGAATAAGTAGGAACTCTTCCCCCTCCAAAGAAAAACCCCACACATAAACAAAAGCAACTAAAACTTAAAAATGAGAAATACAAAGGAAAATACTGAGTTCCAAGACAGAAAACACATCACTTTCTTATTACGACACAGTTTTTAAATGCTTAAGATATTATGCTTCACAGAGACAGTAGCTTCATTAGTTGAAAAGGTTTTTGTTATGATAAAAGAAACCTAGAGAAGTTTTTAAATTAAGAGGAAAAATCACAGAAAAACACAAGCTGAGAAAAGGTACACTAAAAGAAATGAAATCAAAGATAGGGAAAAGGAGGAAAAACAAAAATGGGGAAGAACAGGAAAGGGAAAGAAGAGGGAAAGTAGAAAGGACAGAAAAAGATAACAAAATTTAAAATTGGCTTGTATGGTTTTTGTTTTCGTTTTTTTTTTAAAGTAAATATTACCTTCTTGAAGACCAGGATGTATCACCTGCTTGTGCCTCAAGGCCTTCAAATCTTCTATCAATTCCTTTTCCAACTGGGAAATTCTTGCTCTGCAACCTACTCAGAGAACAATGACAAAATAAGCTACTATACATTACAGAAAAAGGAACATTGCAACTTTCACTTCTAGAGCCAAATCTCAATTATCTCTCCTTTTATACTATTATTTAATACCTGGGTCATTTGTGGTTGATGCCTGAAGACTACAGGGTTCTTCAGCTGTCCCATCAACAGCATGAATGTCAAGGGCTTCCTATATAAAAAAAGAAAAAAGTTCATATCACTCGTAAAAGTTTAAATGTAAACCAGGAACCTATTTTTTCCTGATTCTTTTGATATTTTCTAAATGTTCTACATTAACACCATTTCAATGATCAGAAGAGGAAAAAAATGCAAACAAAAAAAAAAAACCTGAATATGCTCATAAAACTGTTTATATCAGGGTGCCCATTGGGCACCTTGTTCAGCAGGGAGCCTGCTTCTCCCTCTCCGTCTGCCTCTTCTTGCCACTCTCCCTGCTTATACTCACTCTCTCCAGCAAATAAATATCTTTTTAAAAAAAATCTGCTTATGCCAATTTACATACTGATTTCTTAAGAGTCTATGTAAAGATAGCTTACTCAGCAATTAACAAGGAGGGAAAAGATCAGCTAAAGAGAATTCAACTTCTCGGTAACCAAATACCAGGCTTCTATAAAAGATCGAAAAGAAAAATAATGTTGTTGAAGAGTTGGGAGTAAAATAAACTATCCATGAGTGAGACAATAGAATTTCTAAGAGTCGATATCTAGTTCTCCAGTGATACTCTGCTATTGTTGATGAAAATCAGAGGATGTACCTCAAAAGAGTTAATTTTTCATGTATTTATGCCTTTTTAAAAGTCTATTATAATATAAATTCCAGTAAGATACAACAATTTTCAAAATTCCAGCTAAATGTAGTGCAAATATCATGAACTGAGATGAAAGCAGACATTTAAGTTCATTCAAACAAAATACCTTAAGTGTTGCCTTCTAATTAAACCAAACATTTTGGAGACACTCCCCTCCCTTAACACATACACCCTCACTGAACGGTTGTACTAAAAAAAAACTAGATTCTAAGTTAGTTATCACCAGTATACAATTCCAGAATCACTATTTGTCCTCAAAAGGAATGCTAAAAATTATCATCTTACCTTTGATTCAAAAGAAACAAAGAGAACACCATCCACGTCTTCCAGATCAGGCTTCACATCTGGAAAGGTATTCCCAGGACCCATAGGAGTGTTCTTTGTAGAAGTTAAAGATTTTCCTGTGTTTTTAGGTGGTCGACCTGCCTTAGAGAGTTTCAATTTTCGTGGCCTTCCTCTTTTTCCAGGGACATTTGAAGGAGCATTCTGATTTGCATTCACAACCTTGGAGGCTGTTGAAATCTTAAGCATAGTTGTTCTCCTTCTGCCCAAGTCCTCTTTTCCTAAAAATGAGTCCCCAGCTGAACTCTTTGAACTGTCAGGTATTCTTTCTGTGTTAATGCTGTCAGTTATCTCAGGATATTTCCACTGAGGCTCTTTAAGTAAGGGATATTTCTGTACCATTCTGAGATCTGGTGAATGTTTTCTAAGACCATTTTCTGATTCCTTGCCTAAGCAGAAGGCAGTTTCATTGGAATTTTCAATGTAAGTAGGCAAATAGTCTAATTCTGTCAATACAGAAGACTTATCCTTTCGAGATGTGGAAAGCATGTTATCAGGGAGCTCAGAAATCTTCACTGTGCTTTTGGTGACAGCACAGGGCTCCAGATAGACTACTGGCATCTTTCCAGCATCTAACTTGAACATTTTAGCTTGAGCAACACCTGATGGGCTATTTGGTAGCCATTTAGAAGATGGATGGTCAGCTTCTAGGTTATCAACTTTATTGTGCCTCTTTAGCTGTTTCTCTAGTATAGGATCATCATCACTGTTTGAGTATACATCTGTTTCCTCATCTGTCTCTTCCTGTTTTATGGTTACCCCTTCCGGGCACTCGGCAAGTTCATATTCATAATCATCTACAGGCTCCTCTTTAATAACAACATTGAAGTTTCCATTCGGGTCTAATGGTGACACTACATGGGAACCGTCTTCAAAATTGTTGGCAACAAGACTGAAGAGACAGGGGAGGAAGGTTAAAAACGGCAAAATTACCAATAAGACTCAGGAGGAAAAAAGAAAGACTGCTGGGAACCAAGTGACACATCAGATTTCATGAGCCATTCTTCAAAAAACACTGTATAACTTAACAAGGTTCCCAAAAGCAGTTTATCAACATCACACTTTTTACACTTTCCATCAATTTCTCATAAAATAAGAAGTAAAGTTTTAACATGTAACCTTATCACTAAATCAAAAGCGAAATATAACACTTATTTTAATGGTATTTTTCAAATAAACTCAATTTTGAAAGTCAGTTGGCACTAACCCAAAATCAAACTCTAGAACTAAAGAACATATCAATTAACCACTGACAAATAAAAAGCAAACAAATGTCCACTACAATTAAGAATTGCAGTAAAAAAAAGAATTGCAATAAACATCAGGAAAGAACTTTCAAACTGCCTAAACTGTTTTAATTGAGATAAAATTCATACAACATAAAACCTAACTGGCTGTCTCAGCTCGTAGGGCATGTAACTCTTTATCTTGGGGTTGTAAATTCAAGCGCCCCATGTTGGGTACAGAAATTACTTAAAAATAAAAATCTTAAAAAAACATAAAACATAACATTTTAACAATTTAAAAATGTACAAACCCATACATTTTTAGTATATTCACAATGTTGTTGCCAGGTGATTTTTGACTTTAAAACAAAAACTCAATGTTATTAGTCCACCATTAAGTCTTCCAAAATAAGAGGGTATGGTAGTTGAAGACAAGTACATTTAACCCGTCAGTATTTATAATTCATCTTTAAAAAATCTTTTTAGCTTCTCCCTCCTCCCAGTTAACCACTGAATGCATATAAATTTTAACAATGTAACTTGACGACATGTTAGAACTACTAACACACACACACATACACACAAGAGAACTACTAACACAATTATAGTCACTTGTCTTGGAAAATTTTTTCATTAATCTCAAATACACACAAAGCAACCCTTACAATGTAGTTACTCACTTCTTGCACAACTTAAGATCTTGACCTTACTCAAAAAATCCTGTCAAAGGAGGACTTCCACTTCTAGTTAGAATGTGAAAGATCAAGAAAACAATCCATTCTGTCAAAAACAATTAGAAAACACTAGGTAACATAAAACCCTTTTCTTCTTTAAACACACTGAAGACCTCTAGTCACAAATTCAAATTAACTGAATTCTAGAGGGACCTGACTTCTCTAGCTGGCTCACAGATTAAAACTTCTTTAAACCATGAGTACCATTTATATTACCTGAAGCATAGTGCACTTTGGGGGGGGGGGGGCAGTGAAAGACAAAGAATCTTTAGTGGGACGCAGAGAAATCAATCAAACTTTTAATGCCTGAGTGTAACACTAAAACGTAAAGAAGCCCAAACAGAAAACTAGTCCCGCTCCCCAATTACCCTCCGGAGCACTTATGCAGAGTAAGCAGCAGTGATGCAGGAAGTTATTAGCCTGAAAACCAAGAACCTGTAGTCTCCCAGCACTTAGATTCCAAATTCCTGTTGCAGTGGAGTCCAATCCCACCCCTCAACACATCTGAACACATCTGAAACCTGAAGCAAGCTAAAATTAAAGTAAATCACCTAGACTGAAGGATACCAAAACAAAACAAAAAACAAACAAACAAAAAAAAACAGTGTGTGTGTGTCAGAAATCTGTGGGACACCACACCAAATGATCCTACATAGTAGTAATTGTACTCCCTAATAAAAGGCATAAGAAAGAAAGAACATTTGGAGAGAAAAATTAACAAAAATATCCCCAAAAGTCAAAGATTTTAACCCACAAATCCAAGAAGCTCAGCCAATACACAGAATAAATACAATAAAAGTCATACAGGCACGTAAAGGTCAGGTGGCTGAAAATTAATAATCAAGAGAAAAGTCTTAGAAACATCAGAGGAAAAAATACATACTACAGTAGAGAAACAATAAGAACAGACTGACTACCACTGGAAACAATGTAAGCCAGAAAACAAAGGAATGATAGTATTCAAAGAGTATTATATTGAAAGAGTCAACTGAATGTTCAGATAAACCAAAGGCTTTGAAGATAGACACTTTCAGACAACTAAGAGAATTGAGACTGCATAAGAAATACTAGCTCCTAAAATCAGAAACAGAGAAGAATTTAGTTAACTCTCACTCACAACTTAGACTCGACTGTACTAGAGGTTCCACAAGGGTGATCAGGAAAGGAAAAGAAATAAAAAACATCCAGAATGAAAAGGATAAAGTAAAATTCTCTATCCATAGATGATATGATCTTGTATATAGAAAATCCTAAGGAAATCACCAAAATCCTACTGGAACTAATAAACGGGTTTAGCAAGAGTATCCAAGATCAATACACATGCAAAATGTTATTTCTACAAATGAGAAGTATCAAAAATGAAAGGAAAAAAAAAACTCCATTTCCATTTACAACAGCATCAATACGAATAAAATACTTAGGAACAAACTGAACCAAAGAAGTATAAGACTTGTACACAGAAAACTACAAAACATCATTGAAAGAAATTAAAAACAACCTAAATAAAAAATACATTTATGTACTGTAAGAGTTAATACTGGTAGAACAGCAATACTCCCCAAAGGTGATCCATAGATTCAACACAACCCCTATCAAAATCCCACTGGGACTTTTGTAAAAAAAATTCACAAGGGGACCTTACATTACTTATGAAAATTCAAGGATCTCAAAATAACCCCAAAAAATCTTGAAAAATAGGAATGAAGTTCTCTAAAACTTTTTTCCTAATTTCAAAACTTACTACAAAGCTACAGTCATAACAGTGTGTTCATATTGGCATATGGCCAAAATGAGACCAGATGAACATAATTTGGAGTCCAGTAATAAATACCCGCATTTCTATCAAATGGTCTTCAACTGCCAACAGTATGAAAACAATTCAGTGGGGAAGAATGGGCTTACATTATTCATAACAACTAAAAAGTGTAAATAACTTTATTGTCTATCAACTAATCAATAAATGCATAAAATGTGCAATATCCATAGAAGATTATTTTTCAGCAATGAAAGAAACAAAGTACAGATACACACTACAACATGGATGAACCTTGAGAAAGTTATGCTAAAAGACAACACATAAATAAATAAATAAATAAATAAATAAATAAATAAATAAATAAATAAATAAATAAAAGACAACACATATTATATATAAATCCACTTATATCAATGTCCGAAACAGACATTTCCATAGACAAAAAGGAGACTTATGGTTGTATACTAATGGGGGTGGGGCTGAGGAGGGGATGCAGAAAAATGAGAAATGACTAACAGAGGGCAAAGGGTCTCTTTTTGGGGTGATGAAAAAGTCCAAAAAAAAAAAAAATCTGTGGTCATGGCTGCATAATTCTATACGTATACAAAAAAATCACTAAAATATACATTTTAATGGGTGAATTTTAGGGGCACCTGGGTGGCTCTGTCAGTTAAGTGTCTGATTCTTTTTTGTTTTTTTAAGATTTTATTTATTTATTCATGAGACACAGAGAGAGAGAGAGGTAGAGACACACAGGCAGAGAGGGGAGAAGCAGGCTCCATACAGGAAGCTCGATGTGGGACTCAATTGCAGGACCCCAGGATCATGACTTAAGCAAAAGGCAGACCCTCAACCATTAAGCCACCCAGGTGTCCCTAAGTGTCTGATTCTTTTTTTTTTTTTAATTTTTATTTATTTATTATAGTCACATGAGAGAGAGAGAGGCAGAGACATAGGCAGAGGGAGAAGCAGGCTCCATGCACCGGGGGCCCGACGTGGGATTCGATCCCGGGTCTCCAGGATCGCGCCCTGGGCCAAAGGCAGGCGCCAAACCACTGCGCCACCCAGGGATCCCTAAGTGTCTGATTCTTGATATCAGCTCAGGTCTTGATTTCATGGTTATGAGTCCAAGCCTTGCACTGGGCTCCACATGTGGAGCCTACTTAAAAAAAAATAAGAACAAAAACAAATTTAAAAAAATAAAAGGGGGTAGCCCGGGTGGCTCAGTGGTTTAGCGCGGCCTTTGGTCCATGGCCTGATCCTGGAGACCCGGAATCGAGTCCCACATCGGGCTCCCTGCGTGGAGCCTGCTTCTCCCTCTGCCTGTGTTGTGTGTGTCTCTGCCTCTCTGCCTCTCTCTCATGAATAAATGAATAAAATCTTAAAAAAATAAATAAAAATAAAAGGGTAAATTTTATGGTGATGAATTAATCTCAATTTTTAGAAAGTTAATAAAAATATACTAAAAGAAGTTCTTCGAATGGACAGGAAATGAACCAACATGAAAACGGATCCAGGAATTAATGAAAAATAAATAGGTGAGCATTTATAACACTTTCACTTTTCTTAGATTTAATTGACTACTGTTTAAAGCAAGTAAAATAATAATGTTCGGGGAATTTTTTTTTAAGATTTTCTTTAATTATTCATGAGAGAGAGAAGAGAGAGGCAGAGACAGAGAGAGAGAAGCAGGCTCCCCGCAAGGAGCCAGATGCAGGACTGGATCCTGGACCCTGGAATCATGCCCTGAGCCACAGGCAGACACTCAACCGCTGAGCCACCCAGGCATCCCTGTTTGGGGAATTTATAACATATGTACAAAACATGACTTATAGAGCCATCCATATAATTAGCTGTGTGTACATGTACTGTTACAATTAATTGAAATCTACTTTATATATTAAAGATACACATTATTATCTTTACAACACTGCAATGGACTGAACTGTGTCCTTTCCAAATTCTTATATTTAAGTTCTAACTGCAATGTGACTGTTCATGGAGAAGGAATCTTGAAGACATAATTAAGGTTAAATGAGGTCATAAAGGTAGGGGGTCTCTCCCCACTCTACATGAGGACACAGCTCAGAAGCATCTGTCTTCAAACCAGTATGAAAGCTTTCAAAAGAAACAGAACCCTGCAAAAACCATTACCTTAGACTTTCCAGCCTCCAGAATTAAGAAAATTCATTTTCATTGTTTAAGCCACCGTCTATGGTATTTTCTTACAGTAACTTAAGCAGACTAATAAAACCACTTTAAAAAAAAAAGAGGCATTGCCTAAAGTGCAATAGATAAAATGTACAATATAAAACACTCAATCCAAATGAAAACAGGAAGTATAACGAAAAAAACATAAGAAATGCAGAAAATACCAAGGTGCGAGGCTTAAAAAAACTAGCCCTATCAATGTTAATATTAAATGTAAATGAACAAAATAATCCAAATAAAAGTCAAGAGATTTGAAC
The DNA here is from genome assembly GCF_905146905.1 of Nyctereutes procyonoides. Classification (NCBI taxonomy): domain Eukaryota; kingdom Metazoa; phylum Chordata; class Mammalia; order Carnivora; family Canidae; genus Nyctereutes; species Nyctereutes procyonoides. Next base: position 8,314,039 of record NW_026575031.1, on the reverse strand, counting down.
ACTGAACAAAGAAAAAGTTCCAACCAAATGCAGTTTAAACACACACAAGTTTAAATCCAAGGACAGAACAGATTCAAAGTGAAAAAAGGGAAAAAGATAAAACCCTCTAAACAGAAAATAAAAAAAAAAAGCCAAGATGGCTCAATAACACCAAAGTAGAAATTAAAGTATAAGTACCAAAAAAAAATAATAAAGTATAAGCACCAAAATAAATAAATAAATAAAAATAAAGTATAAGTACCATCCAAGATAAAAAGGGACCTTATAAAAATTTTATGAACTCAATTCATCAAAAAGACAATCCTAAAAATATACCTTATCATATAGCTTCAAGATACTCAAAAGAAAATTTCATAGTACTATAATAATAAAACAGACAAGAGATCGTAGATAGAAAAAAAAAGAGATCGTAGATAGACAAATTGAGAAAGATGTGAATACTATCGTACTTACCTAAGACTACAGAACACTACATCCAGTAACTATGTAACAAATACATTTTCAAGTGTACATTTAGTATTAATCAAAACTGACCATATGCTAGACAATAAAGCAAAGTCATGATAAATTTCTATTTCAGAGGTACCTGGGTGGCTCAGTCCGTTAAGCATCTGCCTTCAGCTTGAGTCATGATCCCAGGGTTCTGGGATTGAGCTCCACATCCCGGATGAGCAGGGAGGGAGCCTTTCTCCCTCTCCCTCCGCTGTTTCCCCTGCCTGTGCTCCCTAGCTCTCTCTCTCTCTCTCTCGCTCCTTCTCTTTCTCTGTCAAATAAATAAAATCTTTAAAAAATCAAAAATTTCTGGGCAGCCTGGGTGGCTCGGCGGTTTAGCGCTGCCTTCGGCCCAGGGCGTGATCCTGGAGACTCGGGATCGAGTCCCACGTTGGGCTCCCTGCATGGAGCCTGCTTCTCCCTCTACCTGTGTGTGGGTCTCTGACTCTCATGAATAAATAAAATCTTTTTTTTAAAAATCAAAAATTTCTATTTCAAAAGTTTTAAGTCACATCTTCTCTAACAATAGAATCAAGCTACAAATAGGAACAAGTATCAGTACAACATATCAATATTTTAAAAAAACAAACAGCATATCAAAATTTGTAGAAGACACCTAAACCAATACTCAGAGGAAACTTTATAGCTTTAAATAAAAGGTCTAAAATCAATTATCTTAGTTAGGGGTTGATAAAGTTTTTGTTAAATGCTAAATGGTAAAATTTTTAGGCTTTGAGATCCATATAGCCTCTATTACAACTATTCAATTCTGCCACTATACCATAAAAGAATACATAAACAAATGAGCATAACTTTTCCAGCAAATGGACAATGTAATCTGAATTCTATATAATTTTCACATGTGACAAAATAGTACTCTTCTTCTACTCTTTTTTCTCTATTGAAAAATATAAAAATCATTCTTAAGTCTTCAGGCCATAAAAAACAAATGGGAAGCTAGATATGGTCCACGGGTCTTAACTGCCAATCCCTGTTCTAAAAAAGGTAAATTAAACCAGAAGTAAACCGAAAGAAGAAAATAAAGATGAGAGGGGGGGAAAAAACAACAACGAAACTGAAAATAGAGAAACTGAATTGTGATTTGAAACCTGCCAACAGGGATCCTTGGGTGGCTAAGTGGTTTAGCGCCTGCCTTTGACCCAGAGCGTGATCCTGGAATCCCAGGATCAAGTCCCACATCGGGCACCCTGCATGGAGCCTGCTTCTCCCTCTGCCTGTGTCTCTGCCTCTCTCTCTCATGAATAAATAAAATCCTTAAAAAAAGAAAAAAAAAAAAGAAAAAGAAACCTGCCAACAAAGAAAACTCCAAGTTTTCCTCGATGAAGTCTATCAAACACAAAATGAAAAAAATACTAATCTTGTACAAAAACCAGAAAAATGCAGGAGAATGCAAAAGTTTACAACTTGTTTTATGAAGAAAACAGAATCAACATATGATATGTTTCTGATATGAAACCAACATATCAGTAATAAAACTCTTAAGTATCCATCTGAATTGAGGTCTAAAAACCCTCAACAAAATACTAGCAAACTGAATCTGACAATATTAAAAAGGATGCTACTAAGAACCAGTAATATTTATCCCACAAATGCAAAGCTGGTATAATATTTCCAGCCCTTAAGATAATTTTGTTCACAGACAACATAATTGGGTATGTAGAAATTCCAAAAGAATTACAAACTAGGGCAGCCCGGGTGGCTCAGTGGTTTAGCCCCGCCTTCGGCCCAGGGCGTGATCCTAAAGACCCAGGATCGAGTCCTGCATCTGGCTCCTTGCATGGAGCCTGCTTCTCCCTCTGCCTGTCTCTGCCTCTCTCTCTCTCTCTCTCTCTGATGAATAAATAAAATCTTTAAAAAAAAAAAAAAAGAATTAGGGATCCCTGGGTGGCGCAGGGGTTTGGCGCCTGCCTTTGGCCCAGGGCGCGATCCTGGAGACCCGGGATCGAATCCCACATCCGGCTCCCAGTGCATGGAGCCTGCTTCTCCCTCTGCCTGTGTCTCTGCCTCTCTCTCTCTCTCTGTGATTATCATAAATAAATTAAAAAATTTAAAAAAAAAAAGAATTACAAACTAGTACGTGAATTCAGCAAGGTAGTAAGATACAAAATCAATTGTATTTCTAAATACAATCAAAAGTTGAAGGATTACATGACTGGATTCCAAGATTTATTAAATCTAATGTCCTCAAAACCAAATGGTAAAAAAAAAAAAAAACCCAAATGGTATTGGCAAAAGAATAAACAAATGGAACAAAACTTAGTCCAAAAGTAGAATCACCTGTATATACAGTCACCTGATTTTCCAAAACATGATACATTTTAAAAGCTCTTAAAAGGATCTTTACAGTAATCTTTTCAAATAAATGATTGTAGCCATTAGATATCTGCATGGAAATATATGAGCTTTGACCCTCTTTCTCACACCATACACAAAAACTAAGACAAGATGGATTATAGACTTAAATACAAAAGCTAAAACAACTCCAACTTCCCCCTTTCAAAAACTTCACTTAACTGGTAAAAAAAATAACTATGTTTTTTTTTTTTTAAATTTTATTTATTTGACAGAGAGAAAGAACCAAGGAGCACAAGTGAGAGGAATAGCAGAGGGAGATGGAGAAGCAGACCCTCCACTGAGTGGAGAGCCACACATGGGGCTCGAACCCAGGATCCCGAGATCATGACCTGAGCCAAAGGCAGATGCTTAACTGACTGCGCCACCCAGGTGCCCCTCTTTATGTTTTTTTTTTTAAGTTTTTCTTTTTATAAGTTACGTAACAAAAAAATTTGCCCCCCATTTTTAATCTCTTTCACCTATTTTGCCCATCCTCCCTACCAACCTCTCTCACCCCCACAACCACAAGTTTGTTCTCTGTATTTAAAGTCTGGGTTTTTTTGTTTTCCTTTTTTACTTTACTCAATTGTTTTCTTTCTTAAATCCAATTATGAGTGAAACAATATGGTATTTGTCTTTCTGATTTCACTTAGCATTATATCCTTTAGATCCATCCATGTTGTTGTAAATGGTAAGATTTCATTTTTTACGGCTGAATATTCCACTGTATATATTTATACCTTATTCATCCATTCACCTATGAATGGGCACTTGAGTTGTTTCCATATCTTAGCTATCGTAAATAATGCAGCAATAAACCTAAGGGTGGCACATACCTTTTGAATTAGAGTTTTCATGTTCTTTGGGTAAATATCCAGTAGGGGAATTACTGGATATAATTCTATTTTTAATTTTTTTAAGAACTCCACACTGTTTTCCATATTGACTGCACCAGGCTACATTCCCATCAACAATGCTGAGGTTCCTTTTTCTCCACATTCTCACTAACATTTATTTCTTGGACCACATTTCTTACACCATACACAAAAGTAAACTCAAAATAAATTAAAGACCTAAAGGTGAGACCTAAAACCACAAAATTCCTATAAGAAAACACAGGCAGTTATCTCTTTATATTAGCCATAGAAACATCTTTCTAGATATGTCTTCTTTGGTAAGAGAAACAAAAGCAAAATTAAACTACTTGGAGTACACCAAAATAAAGAGCTTTTGCAGAGCAAAGGAAATCATCAACAAAATAAAAAAGACAACCTACTGAATAGGAGAAGATATGTGCAAACGGTATGTCCCACTGGGGGTTAATCCAAAATATGTAAAAGACTTACACAATTCAACACCAAAAAAATTAATAATCCAAATAAAAATGGGCAGAAGACATGACTATTTTCCTAAAGAAGACCTACAGATGCCCAATAGACACATAAAAAGATGTTCAGTATCACTTATCAGAGAAATGCAAATCAAAACCATAATGATACCACTTCACACCTGTCAGAATAGCTAAAATCAAAAACAAGAATAAAATGCACTCGTTTTAAGTGACAACTCAAGGATTTCCAATAAATCTAGTTTTGCAATCCAGTTTCCTTCGTCTGTTTTTAAAAGGTTAACAAGTTCTTTCTCCTCTCTTTATTATGTCAGTTTTTATATTAAGTTCATATAGAAATGCCATTCTATATCAAGTAATTGAGGATTCACATTTAATGAAGTTATCTCATTATATTCACATTTCAAGACATTAACTTCTGAAATATAGAAAAAATCCGTATCTTCTTTTCATTTAACCTCACAACCTGAATTTGTTTTCAGTATCTGAGAACTTCATAAAGGTAGATCTTGGCGGCTACTGCAACAATTGCTTTCACATTTTCCTGAAGAATTAAATTTGCTCAGTTAGAGAGGTTCTCAGAAAATATCCCCCCTTATTTTCCCCAAAAAACTTTATGCATAATACATGAAAATTTGTCTTGGCGGGAAGATTTTGCAAACAACCCTGAAGTTTCATACATCTAAGAAATCTCTATCCAAATAAATGAGGTGAAAGATTACTTAAGAAATCAAGCAAAACCAACGATTTGTTACATTTAAAGAAAAGGGTTCCTTTTTTGTTTAGTATATAATTAATGCAACAAATAAATATGACCTATCAGTCGCTCTGAAGCACAGTTTAAAAACTTTAAGGGCAGCCTGGGTGGCTCAGCAGTTGAGCATCTGCCTTCGGCCCAGGTTGTGACCCTGGGATCCCGGGATCAAGTCCCACATCGGGCTCCCTGCATGGAGCCTGCTTCTCTCTGCCTGTGTCTCTCTCTGCCTCTCTGTGTCTCTCATGAATAAATAAAATATTAAAAAGAAAAAAGAAAAAAAAATATACTAAGTTTTGGCAAAGATGTTGAGCAACCTCAATTTTTATTCACTGATGAAGACTAGGTTAATAAAACCCTGCAAGAACTTATGCTAATGCTAAACATATAGGGATACCTTGTTGGCTCAGTTGGTTAAGTGTCTGCCTTTGATTCAGGTCATGACACAGGGTCCTGAGATGGAACACCCCCAGTCAGAATCCCTGCTCAGTGTGGAGTCTACTTCTCTCTCTGCCTCTGTCCCCAAACCCGCCTCACTCATGCTTGCGTGCACTCTCTCCCTTTCTCTCTCAAATAAAGAAAATCTTGGGATCCCTGGGTGGCACAGCAGTTTGGCGCCTGCCTTTGGTCCAGGACGCGATCCTGAAGACCCAGGATCGAATCCCACGTCGGGCTCCCGGTGCATGGAGCCCGCTTCTCCCTCTGCCTGTGTCTCTGCCTCTCTCTCTGTGTGACTATCATAAATAAATAAAAATTTATAAATAAAAAAAATTTAAAAAAAAGAAAATCTTTTTTAAAAAGAAAACATATGTATATCATATGATTAAACAATTCCATTTCCAGTATATGCTCCAAAGAAATGCACTCATATGTACACCAAAACCAGAATATTCCTGCTATTTAAAATGGTCAATGCAGTAATTATAATGGAAACTATCCAAATGCCTATTAACATTAAAATGACTAAAATGTGGTAATCTGAAAAGTGGAATATTGCAAAGCAATGAGAATAAAACAATCTACAACATTATGCAGCAACATAGATGACTCTCACAAACAAATGTAAAGCTAAAAATGGTAGAGAGGAATACATACTCTGTTATTCCTTTTACATTAAAGCAGGCAAAAAAAAAAGCAGGCAAAATATCTGTACTGTTAGAAGATAATGATCATCTTGTTAGGGAGGAAGGAAAACTGAAAGAAGTCTTTAGAGGGGCTCCTGGTATGCAGATATATTTTTTGTAATATTAATGCCGGTAATATGATTATGTTCCATTTATGAATATTCATCTAGCTGTTCTGTATGTATATATATATCACATTTCAATTTAGTAAGTCACACAATAATAAAGAGAAAATGAGAGAATGATTAGAGAAATGGTAAAGAAAAAAGTGTTAAATTTGGTGGCACTACGCAAGAGAGACTAAAAAGAGAAAAATAATAGATAACTTAGGAATAATTGATAGGAATCTGAACAAGAGTGATTATAAAAATAAGAATACAAATCTCAAATACTGCAGAAGAACCAGTAAGACATGGCAGAGTAGAACAAAAGAGAAAAACAAAATTTTTAGTCTCAAAATAAACTATAATAATAGTCTGATATAACTAAATAATGGAGCTGGATAAAAGTTCTAAAAATGGAAAGAAAAAAAAGTTCTAAAAGTGGAGCCCTTTGAAAGTTAGCACTATAAGATGATTAGAATCACAAGGAAAAATGCACTAAAAATTATGGTATAAAGAATTAAAAAGCAGAATAATTTTTTAAAATACTCACCGTGAAGGCTGAAAAGATAATGTTCTAAGGAGCAAAGGATAAGGATAGCATTATCTAAAGAGAAATGAAAAGATTTTGCTCACTAAATACTGTCAGAATACCGATAACAAGACATAAACAGGCTGATCAATCTGTTAAGTGGATCACACACATGATGTTTAAGAGAGCAAGTACAGTAATGTGACCAGGAAAGGTAGACTGCAAGGGATATTGAGAAAGAAATAAGTGAGGAACTCCAGGCAACAGGTGGAGATTACTCAATCAACAACACTGGCCACAAATAAAAGGGAGGGGAGGGTAAATTATAATGGAAAAAGACAACTAAGAAAAAACTTTGTCATGTCTTTAAGAAAAAAAGAAATGGTAGGAAGTAGGAGAAACTAAAGATCCTGGAAAGAGAATAATGTAAAAGCATCATCCCTCAATAAGACACTCTAATTTCCAAAAGGTAAAATACTCTCCCCTAAAATTACACTGAAATATATTATAGCCTTACACAGAAACATATCAAATGACAAGTTAAAGATACTGCTAATTATTCAAGGTAATAAAAAAAAAATCAAATGAATGTTCATAAATGGTATTTCTAACATTCCAGAAGTTTCATTTCACTGACGCCATTCAGGTTTTCGTTAAATTACACAAATTCAAGTATTTATTAACTATGTGTGGAATTACCATTCTAGGATTGAAGTATCAGTAGCAAGTAAAACAAGATCCTTACTCCAATAAACCTTAGAAGCTAGTGGGAAAATCAGAGTACAAACTAGCCAAATGAGAGGATAGTTGATGAATGTTATAAAAACCCTAAAAGACCAAAACAGAGACATTCACTAAAAATAAAATGATGGATTTAAAGAAAGGGGGGGGGGGGGCATGAGACTAGACCTGAATGATGAGAGGTTACCAACAGTATAAATGCAAAAACACTTAAGGCATTAAAAGCTAAGGGAATATGAAAAGAAAATGGGTGAACTGAGGTGGCTGATATATAACACACTCAGAAAGTATAGTACAAGATTAAGTCCAAAGAGATAAGGCAAGGAGACTTTTAAGTATAATAGTAAGCCACTGAAGGGTTTTTTTTTTTTTAAGAAGTAATTCAGGATGGTATTTTTTTTTTATTTTTATTTATTTATGATAGTCACACACAGAGAGAGAGAGACAGAAACACAGGCAGATGGAGAAGCAGGCTCCCACCGGGAGCCCGACATGGGATTCGATCCCGGGTCTCCGGGATCGCGCCCTGGGCCAAAGGCAAGCACTAAACCGCTGCGCCACCCAGGGATCCCACACTGAAGGGTTTTAAAAGGAGAAGGACATAATCTAATTCACACTTTTCAAAGAACATTCAGTCTGCTCAGTATAGATTGTAGGAAGAAAAAAGAGAAACAACCAGGAAACCAGTTAGATGGTATGCAGTGAGGATGGTGTTATGGACTACCATGTTAGCAAAAGAGAATACAGACGTCAGTATGCTCATATACTATGGGTGGAGATGTAAGTGGTTTTAAACTTCTGCAATCTAATTTGGTAATCAAATTTTAAAACCTGTATACCCTTTGATCCAGGCAGTACCATTCCTATGAATTGATCCTTGTATTTGGGAAAGTGTCCAAGAATATGTGCATGAGAAATTTTACTGCTCTATTATTTGTTATGGCTGAACAACTGAAATAATCTCAAAGTCCATCAAGAGGCCTGATTAAATTCATTTTATGGGTACCAATGTGGCCCTTTGAAAACACCTAACATAGGCATTTTGAGATTAAGATTCTATACCACAGAACACTCTTGCAAAACCATTTTCATATATGTCTAATTTTGATACTTGTGACTTAATCTTTTCTTTCCTATTAAGTCGGAGTGGTTCTTCTCTATAATAACATCATTCTCACTTGCATTCTGGTGTGCCTTCTTGGGAAAAAAATATATGTGCCAGTGATTCCAGGTACACTCATGTCAGTGTACAATTAACCAAACATAAAAATAACTAAGAACTATGCCACCCATGGAAAAGTTGAAGAATCTGAGTGTTTAGGTTGGAATTATGAAGATAATATCATTCAGGCAGGAATTATTCTGGTTGGGGCCTAGAAAAGTATCTGAAAACTGAAGATGGTCAGTGCATTTAGTTAATGCCTAAATAAAGAAGAGAACTCTTGAACAGATGTACATAATTTTTTGTCCAAATGTTTAAAGGACACTCATGTAAAAGGGATATGGACTGACTCTGCCCTCTAAAATTACAAAAAAAAAAAAAAAAAAAGTGGGGGCAAACTTACAAAAGAGGGAGCACAAAGATTTAAAGATACAAATGTCAACTTGCCCAAAATAAGGAGTCATCCAATAATGAAATTAGCTGCCTCAAAAATTTGTGAAACCAAAACAGATAAAAACAAAAAAGACTATGTAGACAAAGATGTGGAAGTAACAGGAACTGTACCTGTACATTGTTGATATAAGTATAAATTGGTACAATCATTTTGAAAAACATGGCACCATCTACTAAAGTACAGCAATTCTATGCCCCAGCAATTCTTCTAGATGTGTAACAAAGACATCAGTGTACATGTCCACCTAGTCATTTTCAAGAATATCCATAGTAGCTTTATTACTAAGAGTTAAAAATAGACACAATCTAAAGGTCCATCAACAGAATGATACTGGATTTGTGGAGGGAGGCAAAAATAATATAGATTTCCTTTAAAAAAAAAAGACTATTTATTTATTCATGAGAGACACAGAGAGAGAGAGAGAGAGAGAGAGAGGCAGAGACACAAAGCAGAGGGAGAAGCAGGCTCCAAGCAAGGGAGCCTGACGTGGGACTCAATCCCGGGTCTCCAGGACTCAATCCCGGGTCTCCAGGATCACGCCCTGGGCTGAAGGTGGCGCTAAACCACTGAGCCACCCTGGCTGCCCAATATAGAGATTTCCATTTTAAATGACTATAATAGCTAATACCAAAGAAAATATCTTAAGATGAATAAAATTAGCTGGAGTTGGCAATTACAATGCACACTGTAGATAAATTGCAGGAGCCAGGTTGATCTAAAGGTGTGAAGCTAAGAACTTGAATCTAAGTTAAACATATACTAGTTATTATTAACTTCCAAAATAGTATTACATAGAAACAGAAGACAAAATCAAGGATAAGATCCTAAAAACAGAATACCTGGAATTTCCAATATTTAATAAATGGCTGAATATATTAAGAGGAACCAATGAAGATGGTTGGGGGAAAAAGGAAATATCAGAAGTTAGGAGAATCAGGTGAATGGTATAAAGAATCAGGCGAATGGTATCGAGTTTAAACTAGTAGGAAACGGTCAAAAAATAGCATATGTAACAAAACCTGGATAATGGTCAGTAAATTCTCTAATAAACCCAATGGGGGATGGAGGGCACCTGGGTTGCTCAGTGAATTAGGCATCTGCCTTCAGCTCAGGTTGTGATCCCAGGGTCCTGGGATCAAGCCCCAAGTCAGGCTCCCTACTCAGTGGGGAGTCTGCTTCTCCCTCTGTCCCGTGTCCCCTGCTCATGCTCTCTCAAATAAATAAAATATTAAAAAAAAAAAAGAACTCACTGAAGATACTAAGTGAAACAAAACAATGACAGAGAGTAATCATATTTCAGTGGATTCAGCAGAAGAGAGACAAGGAATAAAAATACGTATGTATAATTTTTTTTAATTTTTTTAAGGTTTAAGGTTTTTTTTTTTTTTTTAAGATTTTACTTATTTATTCATGAGAGAGGCAGAGACATAGTCAGAGGGAGAAGCAGCAGCTCCCTGTGGGGAGCCCAATGCAGGACTGATCCGGGACTCCGGGATCATGACCTGAGCCAAAGGCAGATGCTCAACCACTGAGCCACCCAGGCATCGCTAAAAAAAAACTTTAAAATCAACAAATTGAACACTGGCAAACTTTTCTTCAAAGAGGCAGACAGTAAATATTTAAGCCTTTGCAGGCCTCATAGAGTCCCTCCTTACATACTGTCATGTTCATACAACACAGGCAATAGGCCAGATTTAGCCAACACCTGCTTAAAAATAATCTGAGCTCCCAAAACAAGTAGTTGGAGATAAAATTTGCATATAGCTAAATATTTTCACAACTGAAAATAATGCTGTATCTTGGAGCATGCGCTTCAAGTTTTTTTTTTTCTTTCAGTGAGGATTTATGTATTTGTAAATCTGAACCATTTTCTTGATCCATTAAGTTCAAAAGCTCAACCATGTAACACCCAAAAACTGCTGTCTATACACCTGACCCTTTCAGCTAACAAACCCCTCCTCACCCTGGCTTCCAAGATAATTTTAAAAATAACTTATCTGGGGTGCCTGGGTGGCTCAGTCAAAGCATCAGACAACACACTCTTGATTTCAGCTCAGGTTATGATCCCAGGCTCTTGGATTGAGCCCCAAGTCAGGGGCCAACCCCCACCCCCCCATCAGCAGGGAGTCAGCTTGAGGATTCTTTCCCTCTTCCTCTGCCCCTCTCCCACACACTCCAGCTCCCAAGTGCACAGGACTTCTCTCCCTGTCTAAAATAAATAAGTAAATCTTTTCAAAAAATAAACATAATAAAAATAAATTATCCATTATCTAAAGATAGATTAAACCTCTTTTGGATAATAAGCTTAAAAGTACTGGTAGTGAACTGTTCAAATTTTTAATCGTGCTGGGTAATTAAGATGGTTAGAACTGATTGGAAAATCAGATAGTGAATAGATGGCATTCACTAGCTGCAACTATAAAAATACACCAGTTAATAAGCAAAAACTTTACAGTATTCAGAACTTTCCCTCTTGATGAAAAAAAACAAAAAACAAATTGCTTGAGTAGCACTCACTCCAAAACAACCCTTAGAAAAAGCAAAGCACTAATTTATCCATAAACAAGTCGAGGGGAACTCATGTGCGAGGGGAACTCATGTGCATGGGGATTCCAAACTCAAAGAATAGTAACTGTTAATGGGATACAAATAAAACGAGAAAGAAAAGGACAAACACTAGGCTGGGTTTTATTTCTGCCGTACTTGTGTTCTAACATTCCAAATAAGGCAAGTTTCTGATTTCTAGTTCCACACGTAAGAAGCTTGGAAGTTGCCACTATGTCCTATACAAATAAAATGCTAAACAGACTGAAAAATCAACTCTTCTTGGATCTGTAAAAGAGGTGAAGACACCGTGCAAACTACTGAGAGAGACCAGTCAATCAATAAAGGGGGTCATGGCTTTAGAGGAGCAGAGGCTAACAAGTAAAAACCACCTAAGGAACCATTGCCAGGGTGGAAAAACCTGAATTATAACTGACAGATTGCTAGAGGCTCAACGTGATTAAGTCTGAAAGTTAAAAACTCCAGTTGAACCCAATCACTGAAGTGCTCCCTACACTTTTGAGTTTTACTCACCAGGAGTTAGACCAAGTTATCACAGTAGATACTTCTCATGAAAAAAAAAAAAAAAAAAAAAAAAAACACACGTTGCAGGGCAGGGGGAAGCACTCTTCCTAACAAGAGGCCTGACCTCTAGAAAAAGTATTTAAGCAAAGCCTAACCTGCTAGAGTTTTACCAGAGCCTAACTGATCTGAGCAAAGAGAAATACCCAAAAGCTGCTACTTTAAAAGATCAATAAAATCAATAAGCCTCTAGTGGCAGCTGGCTGGCTCAGTAGGTAGAGCATGTGACTCCTGATCGCAGAGTTGTGGGTTCAAGTCCCAAACTGGGTGGAAAGATTACTTAAAAATATCATCTTAGGGATCCCTGGGTGGCGCAGCGGTTTGGCGCCTGCCTTTGGCCCAGGGCACGATCCTGGAGACCCGGGATCGAATCCCACGTCGGGCTCCCGGTGCATGGGGCCTGCTTCTCCCTCTGCCTGTGTCTCTGCCTCTCTCTCTCTCTCTCTCTGTGTGACTATCATTAAAAAAAAAATTAATTAATTAAAAATAAGTTTAAAAAAATATATCATCTTAAAAAAAAATCAATAAGCCTCTAGCCAAGCTTAAAAAAAAAAAAAAAAAGAGGGCACAAATTAATCAGAACTATATAGAGGTGCTAGGTGGCTCATTCCGTCAAGTGTCCAACTCTTGGTTTTGGCTCAGATCACGATCTCAAGGTCCTGAGATGGAGCCCCACATGGGGCTTGTGATCAGTGCAGTCTGCTTATCCCACTCCATCTCCCTCTGCTAGTGCACATGTGCATGCACACACATTCTCTCAAATAAAGAAAATCTTAAAAAAAAAAAAAAAGCCTGTAATCAGAACAGAACTACATCTACTAAAGAAATTCAATCAATAACTAGTAACCTTCCAAATTAGAAAGCACCAGGCCCAGACAGGTTCACCGGTCAATTTTCCCAAACATTCAAGCAAGCAATTATATCAATTCACTACAATCTCTCTCAGAAAATATAAGAGAATAACTTCCTAACTCATTCTATAAAGCCTGCATTAACCTAATACCAAAACCAAAGATGTAAGAAAATGACAAGACCATCATCTCATCTCTCATGAACAAAGATGCAAAAATCTAAAACACAATAGCAAATTGAATCCAACAACGTATAAAAAGAATTAAGAAAAAAATAATTTAAAAAAAAGAAAAAATAATAAATAAATAAAAGAATTAAGACACCTTTAGCAAATGGGATTTATCCCACGTATCCAAGGCTGCTTCAACATTTGAAAATCGATTAATGTAATCCATCATATCAACAAACTTAAGAGGGGGGGAAAAAATCAAAAGACCATATCAATAAGATTGAGAAAAAGTATCTGACAAAATCCACCACCTACTTGCAATAAAAACTCAGTAAACTGGGGCAACCTGGGTGGCTCAGAGGTTGAGTGTCTGCTTTGGCTCGGGATGTGATCCCGGGATTGAGTCCCGCATCTGCTTCTCCCTCTGCCTGGGTTTCTGCCTGTTCTCTCATGAATAAATAAAATCTTTTTTAAAAGTTTAAAAACTCAGTAATCTAAGAATAGAAAGGAATTTCCTCAACTTGATTGAGAATATCTACAAAACACTTAAAGCTAACATCATACTTAATGGTGAGAAAATACCAACTTTCCCAAGAAGATCAGGAACAAGGTTCCTCTCATACTCCCATTCAATATCATACCAGAAATCCTAGTTAATACAGCAGAACAAGAGAAGGAAATAAAGGGCATACAGATTGGTTGGGGGCAAAGAAATAAAACTGGTTTTGTTCACAAAGAACACGATCATCTAGGGAGAAAATCCAAAAGGTTGACAAAAAACTTCTGGAACTAGTAAGCTATTTAAGCAAGGTTACAGAAAACAAGCTTAATATACAAAAGTCAATCCCTTATATATACCATCAATGAACACATGGATTTGAAGTTAAAAAGAATGTGAAATTAAAAACACAATACTATGTACCTTATCACAAAAAAAATGAAATGCCTAAGTATAAATCTAACAAAATATGTACAAGATTGAGGCACCTGGCTGACTTAGTAGAGCATGGAGACTCTTGATCTCAGGGCCATGCATTCAAGCCCCGCACTGGGCCCAGAGCTCACCAAATTTAAAAATAAATAAAAAATAAAAACAGCCACAAAAAGAAAGAAATTAAAGAGCTAAACAGATAAAGATGATGTGGTGTGGGTGTGTATACACATATACACACGATGGAGTATTAGCCATAAAAAGAATGGTATCTTGCCACTTACAATGACGTGGATGAAACTAGAGTGTATTAACCTAAGTGGAATAAGCCAGTCAGTGACAAATACCACAGGATTTTACTTATACGTGGAATTTAAGTAACAAAACTGATTAACACAGGGGAAGGAAAAATAAGATAAAAACAAAGAGGGAGGCAAACCATAAGAGACTCTAAACTATAGAAAACAAATAGTTGCTGGACAAGAGGTGGGTGGAGGGATGGGGCAATTGGGTGACAGGATTAAGGAAGTAATGAGTGTAATTACAGTGGATGTAATGAGCATTGGGTTTTATATGCAACTGATGAACCACTAAATTCTACCCGAAAAATAATACACTATAGGTTAACTAACTTGAATTTGAATTAAATAAATAAATAAATAAATAAATAAATAAATAAATAAATAAATAAATAAATAAATAGCTAAATATGGCAGCCCAGGTGACTCAGCAATTTAGCACTGCCTTAGGCCCAAGGCGAGATCCTGGAGAACCCGGGATCAAGTCCCATGTTGGGCTCCCTGCACGGAGCCTGCTTCTCCCTCTTCCTCTGCCTCTGTCTCTGCCTCTGTCTCTGCCTCTCTCTCTCTCTCTCATGAATAAATAAATTTTTTTAAAAAGCTAAATAAATGGAAAGAGATCCCATTTTCATAACAAACACACTAAATATAGTCAAGCCATCAGTTCTTCCCAACTTGATCTATAGTTCGATACAACCACAATCAAACTCCCAGCAAGTTATTTGTGGATACTGACAAACTTATTCTATGGTCATATGAAGAAGGAAAAGACCCAGAATAGCCAACACCCAACACAATGTTGAAGAAGTACAAAATTGGAGGGCTGACACGTCTCAACTTCAAGCTAACTATAACACAGTAAAGTTTGTGGTATTGGTGAAAGAACAAATAGGTCAATGGAACAGACTAGAGAGGCCAGCAATAGCCCCCCCATAAATATGGTCACCTGATCTTTGATAAATGAGCAAAAGACAATACAATAGAGCAAAGATCATCTTTCTCAACAAATGATACTGCAATGGCAAGACATCTTGCAAAAAACTCCATCTAGACACACACCTTCTACCCTTTACAAAAACTAAACGAATCAAAATGGATCATAAACTGAAATGTAAAACACTAAACTAAGACACTAAACTAAGACTCCTTAAAAGAGATCAGAGGAGGAAGCCTAGACACAACCTTGGGTATGGTAATGACTTTTTAAATACAACACCAAAAAAATAAATAAATAAATAAATAAATAAATAAGTAAATAAATAAATAAATAAATAAATAAATAAATAAATAAATAAATACAACACCAAAGGCAAGATCCATGAAACAAATAATAGGCTGAACTTCATAAAAATAAACTGCTCTGTGAAAGACACTATCAAAAGAATGAGAAGAGAAGCCACAGACTGGGAGAAAATATTTGCAAAAGTCACATCTGATAGAGGGCTGCTCTTCCAAAATATATCAAAAGAAAAAAAAAAGGAAAAAAAGCTTTAAACACACAGAAAAAAAATCTAATTCAAAAATGGACCACAGGGATGTCTGAGTGACTCAGTCAGTTAAGTAGCTAACTCTAGATTTTGACTCAGGTCATGATCTTAGGGTGGTGAGATTAAGTCCCATATTAGGCTTCAGGCTCAGTGCTCAGAGCAGAACCTAGTTGAGATTCTCTCTCCTCCCTCTGTCCCTCTTCCAATCATGTGCTTTCTTTAAATAAATCTTTTGGGGAAAAACAAAAACACCACAGACCATAACAGATACCTCATCAAAGAAAATATACAGATGGCAAATAAATGTATGAAAAAGATGCTCCTGGGACGTCTGCATGGCTCAGCAATTAAGTGCCTGCCTTCGGCCCAGGGTGTGATCCTGGAGTCCCAGGATGGACTCCCACATCAGGGTCCCTGCATGGAGCCTGCTTGCTTCTCTACCTGTGTCTCTCATGAATAAATAAAAATCTAAAAAAGATAAAATAAAATAAAAAAGATGCTCCACGCTGCCTATCACCAGGGAATTACAAATTAAGATAATGAGATACTACTACACCCTTATTAGAATTGCCAAAATCCAGAAAACTGACAACACCAAGTGCTGACAAGGAAGTAGAGCAACTGGAATTCTCATTCACTGCGGCTTCAAATGCAAAATAGCACAGCCATTTTAAAAGACAGCTTGAGGGCAGCCCCGGTGGCGCAGCGGTTTAGCGCAGCCCTGGGCAGCCAGCAGCCCAGGGCGTGATCCTGGAAACCCAGATCGAGTCCCAGAGTCCCCCGTCAGGCTCTCTGTATGGTGCCTGCTTCTCCCTCTGCCTGTGTCTCTGCCTCTCTCTCTATGAATAAATAAAAATAAAATATTTTTTTAAAAAAAGGAAATGAGAAAATCAAGGAAACATTATTTAAATAAAAAATAAATAAAAGACAGCTTGAAAAATATGTAAATAAATAAATAAAAGACAGCTTGAGAATTATTTTACCAATCTAAGCCTACTCCTACCATATGATCTAACAATCAAGCTCCTTGGTTATCTACTCAAATGACAGGAAAACTTGAACATCAATGTTTATGGTAGCTTTATTCATAACTGCCAAAACTTGGAAGCAACTAAGATGTCCTTTAGTAGGTGAATGGATAAACTGATAGATAGAATGGAGTATTATTTAGCACTAAAAAGAAATGTGCCACCAAGCCATGAAAAAGACATGAAGGAAATTTGAATACTTATTTACTAAGTAAAAGAAGTCTATGCAAAAAGTTAATGTACAGTAAGATTCCAACTATATGACATTCTGGACAAGGCAAAGCTATAGAGACTATAAAAAGATCAGAAGTTGCCAGAGGTTGAGGAGGAAAGGGAAGAATTAACAGGTAGAGCAGAGGATTTTTAGGCAATGAAAATACTACTGTGATACTATAACAGTGCACACAGATATCTTTACATATCTTTCCAAACTAAAAATGAACCCTAATGTGATCTATGGACTTTAGATGATTATGATTTATCAATGTACCTTTATAAACTGTAACAAATATATTACTTTTAATGAGGAGTGTTAATAATGGAAGGAAATGAGAAAATCAAGGAAACATTATTGATTATGCAATGCATGTGTGGCAGTAGCGGGTATGTGGGAAACTTCTACACCTTCCTCTCAAATTTTGCTGTGAAGTTAAAACTGTTCTAAAAAAATTAAGTCTCTAATTAAAAAATAGTAATAAAGGGCAGCCCGGGTGGCTCAGTGGTTTAGCGCCACCTTCTGCCCAGGGCATGATCCTGGAGGCCTAGGATCGAGTCTCACGTCGGGCTCCCTGCACAGTGCCTGTTTCTCGGCCTCTTTGTGTCTCTCATGAATAAATAAATAAAAATCTTTATTAAAAAAAATAGTAATAACTCAAGTTCAAACAAAAAAAAGACAACAGCATATTATGCTATTTTAACATGTAAGAACTTTAGCTTATTTTTTAGTCAACTTGTGGATATTAGCTGCCATAGGGTAGTAAATTCTTAAAGTTTACTTTGAATCCCTTCTGCGCCTCATTGGGTAAGTTGTGTTTCAGTTATGATTTGGGAAGTCTTTTCTTTTCCCTTCCCCAATTAATCAAAGGTTCTATGTATATTGCCAAGTAATAGTCATGCATGATCAACACAATCATAAACCTATAAATTCTAAAACTCTAAATCTAAATGAGCAAATGGTCTTAATTCTGAAAAACCATCTAAGTTGCCTAGAATTCTAAATCCTAAACCCAAAGGACATTCATTACAAAAAAATGAAGCGTCACTTCACAAAATGTGAAAGCACTTACGGTATATCTGATAGTAGCTTACATTTATCAATTTCTCAAGTCAGTAGTCAACAAAACCAATACATTAAATCCATAATCTTCCTTTTATCTCTAAGAACAGAAAGCCTATTACCTACCTTTCAGAAACTTCTTGTTTCAATTGAGGAACTTCACCAAGAGCTGAATCGATATCCATGAAACCAAGAAAGTCCCGTTTCATACTAAGAGAAGGCTTCTCCAAACACTTGCCTGATGTTTCATGACCCCTCAATAAAGGATCTGAATCAGTTAGCTGTATCTCTGACCCCTCACCTTCTGTAAGACGGACCCGCTGACCAGGAGAACTAGGAACACTATTCCCTTCCTGGTCAGAGCTGTTCTTTTGCTTTCCATCTCTCTGGGGCTTACTATTCAGCCCATCATCTCGGAAGCCTTTAGCAAATGGATTGTAATCTATTTTCAGCTGGGTAATCTGAATGTTCTGGTAAGCTGTTACTGCAAAGAATTCAGTCTGTGGAAAAGTAAAAGTGTGGACACCAGGGCCATTTAATTGTATCACTTCAGTAGCCTTTTCTGCAGGCACTAAATGAAGCCTTGGCAAGTACCGATGCATAGAGTGCAGGATGATATGCCCTTCTTGGTCCAGTGTATTATTGGTAAGTTTGAGTTTATAGAAAGATACTGGTTGATGCATCCAATAATGACCCGTGGAAGGAGATTCTGGATGAATAAAAACCCTCCCCAAAACATGGGGCTCAGCCTTCCCACTTGGTTCCCACCAGCGACCATTCCACTTATAACGATGGTTATCCACAGGAGATATATCCATGACAAGGATATACTTCATATTTGAATCTAAACCTGTTATCCAGTAACGACAGTATGGAAACATGCGTCTTCCCTGCTTGGTCAGAATCATCTCTGTGCTTCTATGATAGAATTCATTCCACATACTATTGTTATCCAGGGTGACAGTGATTCCTCCCACAGTACAATCAGCTGGAAGACAAATCTTCCCTCTAGATTTTCCTGGTGATGACACACTGCTAGCTAAAGCGCAGGCATCCCGATTAGTAACCAAAATTCCTTGATCAGTTTTGCCATTTCCTGGCTGTTTCAGGATGACAAAGAAGGTAGGTGCTGTTCCTGCCACTGTTGCACCATCTTGATTACCCAATATAATCTGCTGTTTCTCCTCCATGATTCCGGTAGGAAACTCAGTTGTAAGATAATTGTAGTCACCACATAGTCACAGTGGCCTTTCCAGCCTGAAAGAAAAAGAACAAACCCCCTTTAATCAAGTGAATGGGGCAGCCCCTGGTGGCTCAGCGGTCTAGTGCCACCTTTAGCCCAGGGCCTGATCCTGGAGACCCGGGATCGAGTCCGGCGTTGGGCTACCTGCATGCTACCTGCATGGAGCCTGCTTCTCCCTCTGTGTCTCTGCCTCTGTCTCTCTCTGTGCCTCTCATGAATAAATAAATAAAATCTTTAAAAAAAAAAAAATCAAGTGAATGTTTGTTCTGTTAAAAATACAAGGATGATTATGTTATTTCCAAACTATATCCCTCAACTCTTTGAAGACTTTGCTTCTACCGTTCTCTCGATCTCTGTAAGGATATTCACTCCAGAATATTTAATTACCTTTTTAAAACTCATTTTAGGAGAACCTGGGTAGTTCAGTTGGCTAAGCAGCCAACTCCTTATTTTGGTTCAGGTCATGATTTCATGGTCAGGAGATACAGCCCTATGGCTGTATGCTGGATGTGGAGCCTGCTTGGGATTCTCTCCTTCTGCCCCTCCACCTGCATTCTCCTAAATCAATTTCATTTCCTTGAACAACTCAGGGGTTAGGACCTCTAACTCCCTTCGCTGCACACAAGTGAAAATCATGTGTAACTTCTGACTCCTCAAAAACTTAATTACTAATAGTCTACTGTTGATGGAAGGCTTACCATAATAAAAAACGTTGATTAATATATTTTGTATGCTGTAGGTTTTATATACTGTACTCTAAACAGTAGAGAAAAACTAAGTCACAAAAAAGAGAAATTTATAGTATTGTACTGTACATAAAAATGGATAAAGATAGGAAAAGCAAACACCTATGAAAGTGTATATAATGTCAGAATAAGAGAAATGCAGATTAAAACCATTACAACACACAGTTTTTTCCCCTATCACACCAGGAAAATCAAAACTGGTAGAAGTGTTGGAAAGGTTGTAAATCAACCAGCATTCTCATCTAACAAGATGCTGAGACTGTAAGATGAAAGAATCTCTATTACAGAGGGCACCATGAAAGTATCAAAATTACAAATGCCTTATCTCCTACAAAACACCAGTTCTTCTAAGACCTTATCTTAAACATGCATGCACATGCACACACAGAGATACACCCATGATAAATGACACATACAAGATTCTTCCCTGTTATTTCCATGTAGAGCCGCAAAAGACTTTGGGGATGTGGAATAATCCATCAAGAGAGGCTGCTTAAATAAATGGTGCTACATCCATAGAATGGAATACTCTGCAGCTAAGACAGAATGTACAAATTTTATGGACTCATTACTCTACAAGATATATTAAAGGGAAAATGTTCCAGAGAGTTGTAGATTATGCTACACTTCTTGATAAAGTTAAAAATCTAAAACCAGAAAAAGAAAATACGTATTTGCCTGACATATATAGACTATTTATAGATAGGAAAGGAACTAGTAGTGTTGCTGTATCAAGGGAAAACTGGGAGGATGGGAAAATACTTTCAAGTTTTTTACCTTGTGAAAATACAACCTATTCAAAAAGGATTAAAACCAGTTAATTTTTAAGAGTTACAATGAAAACTCCCACATATACTGTATGATTTCATGTACATGAATGTCCAAAATAAGTAAATCTATGGAGACAGTAAGTAAATTAGTAGTTGCCAGGAGGAGAGAAGGATAACCTGGACAATTGCTAATGGGTATGGGATTTCTTTTGGGGGATGACAAAATATTCAGGAACTAAAAACCAGTGAAATGTACCCTTTAAAATAGCAAATTTTGGGGTGCACAGGTGGCTCAGTTGGTTGAATGTCTGTCTGCCTTTGGCTCAGGTCGTGATCTCAGAGTCCTGGGATAGAGTCCCACATCAGGTTCCTTGCCAAGTGGGGAGCCTGCTTCTCCCTCTCCCTCTCCACTCTGCTTGTGCATGCTCTCATGCATGTTCTCTCTCTTCAATGGCAAATTTTGGGACGCCTGGGTGGCTCAGTGGTTGAGCGTCTGCCTTCAGCTTGGGGCATGATTCCAAAGTCCTGGGATGGAGTCCTGCATCAGGCTTCCAGAGGGAGCCAAGCTTCTCCCTCTGCCTGTGTCTCTGCCTCTCTCTCTCTCACTCATGAATAAATAAAATATTTTTAATAGCAAATTTTATGTTATGTGATTTATATCTCAATTAAATTATAAAGAAATCTCAGGTTATTAAATTCAATTGATGTGCTCAATTACCTAAATATTCTACAAGATATAGTTATCATCCCCAATTAGCTTTTACACAAAAAAGAGACGCTACATCACTACTCCTGGGTAAGTGGGTCACTAATTTTGATTAATCAAATCAGTCTTTTATTGGTACTTCTCATTTTAATTAAAAAGTCTAATTTTATCTTTCATCAGAACCATTGGCAAGCAGTAAAATCATTTGATCTGAACTTTACCTCTTTTTAGAAAACTGACCACATGACCAAAAAAGCTCCAAAACTTAAAATATTCACAATTAGCCTGAGGATAATAGATATTTTAAAAGTCAAGACTTCAAAAAGGTTGGCTACTGTTTCCTATTATGACTAGACATAAAAATAGAAACCCACTTCCTTACACCAAAGCATTAATACCCAGGAAAGATGAAAAAAAAAAATCTCTTCTCTGATTTGGGATTTATTTCTAAGAAATAAACTTTAGGGTGATTCTTTTCTAAAGAATTGCCTCAGGCTTACAGCAATTAGGCATATTGGTTTCCTAAAACAAACAAGTTTAGGCAACACCTATCAAAGATTGATAAAGCAAAATTTAAGCAGACTTAGAAATCAAAATTAAGGTAATTGTAAAAATAGTAAAGCTTAGTTCACATAAACTATGTCTACAATGGCATATAACTTAAAATGCAAAATCCTGTACTTAGTTCATAAAGTTCAAAGTTTTCTCACAAACCACCATTTTGTAATTCTGTAAAAATACTCGTTTTAAGGAACACCTGAGTGGCTCAGTGATTGAGCATCTGCCTTTGGCTCAGGTTGTGATCCCGGGGTCCTGGGATCCAGTCCTGCATGGGGCTCCCCGCAGGGAGCTGCCTGCTCCCTCTGCCTGTGTCTCTACCTCTCTCTTTCATTAACAAATTAATAAAATCTTTAAAATATATATATTATTTTAAGTACATTTAAATGTAACTAAAGTGGCAAATAACTACCTGAAAAAAATTTTATCTATTCCAATCCTATGAATATATCAAAGGATTCAAAACTTCTTAAACAGGGGATCCCTGGGTGGCTCAGTGGTTTAGTGCCTGCCTTCGGCCCAGGGAGTGATCCTAAAGACCCGGGATCGAATCCCACATCAGGTTCCCTGCATGGAACCTGCTTCTCCCTCTGCCTGTGTCTCTGCCTTTCTCTCTGTATCTCTCATGAATACATAAATGAAATCTTTAAAAAAAAAAAAAAAAACTTCTTAAACGTTATCTTCTATAATATTAAAATCTTGGTTTTCAGATCATTACAGTAAACCTAAGGCAAAAATGTTTTAACTGATGCTTTAAAGAGCACTCTTACGGGAACCTGGGTGGCTCAATCAGATAAGCGTCCAACTCTTGATTTCAGCTCAGATCATGATCTCAAGGTTGTGAGATGGAGCCCAACAGGCTCTGCACTGCCCATGAATCCTAAGATTTTCTCTACCTCTCCTTCAAAAAAATGGGGGGGGGGGGCATCCCAGGTGGCTCAGCGGTTTAGCACCGCCTTCAGCCCAGGGCGTGATCCTGGAGACCCAGGATCCAGTCCCACGTCAGGCTCCCGGCTTGGAGCCTGCTTCTCCCTCTGCCTCTCTCTCTCTCTCTCTCTCTCTCTCTGGGTCTCTCAGGAAAAAATAAAATCTTAAAAAAAAAAAAAAAAAAAACGAAAACCTTAAACACTAAAGATTCAACTGACAGAAATCCCATTTAGTTTCATAAAACACATATAAATTTTATGCTAACTTCATATGTACATATTTCAATATTTTTTTGCCTATACAAAAAAATTAAATGTAGAAAAGTCAGCCTGCTCTATTTGAACACTGTGCACAGATAACTAATATAAGAAAGACAATGTAAAAATGTGTAGGAAGACAGGAAAAAGAACTTTCAGACTTATGATTTGTGTAAGATCTTTTTTTAAAAAATCCTCCAAGCCATCCCGTGAGTTGATGAAAATGCATAAAACCAAAAACATAATTTATGACCAAAACAATCTATTTCTTTAGCCACATACTACTATTACTTTAGGAACAAGAAATTAAGTTCTTCTTCTCTACCAATCTTTAAACACAGACTCTACTATAAGCATGCCTGCACTTCTGGAATCTGTATAGGATCTTACTTACAGTAAGAAGATAGTCAATTCAGCATATACAGATACTTTAGACAAACAAATAACACTCTAAAGTCTAAGGCTTTAACCAAATGCAAAAATTAAATGTACTTTAGGAAGGGTTAGGTTACTCATAAAGAAATAAATCTATTCCCAGCAAGATTCTAAAAATACCTTGTATTTTGGCTCTCTAAAAGCTTTAAGGAAGACCACAGTTTTGGTACATTTACAGCTAATATTTTAAAATCTCAGTTCAGCTTTTCAATATCAAGCATTTACCTACACAATATAACTGTAATAATAAGCCAAGGAAGTTCAGTTCACTTGTGGATAGGAAATAACTTAATATCGTGAAAAAGTCCCATCAGCAAGGCAGTGGACACAGAGAGGCTTTCAGAAAGAAAGCTGTTTCCAGATAAGTAATGTGGCAAGTGTCAAATTGTTACAATTTCAGAGTCCCTATTCTAAATGTCTTTTCACCAATGACCTCTCTGGGAAATGTTTAACTACTAAAGCCATGACCCTCATACAACTTACAAAATACACCAGTTAATCTACTAGGTAGTTACCTAATTCAATGATTCATGTACTGCTCCCTGCCCCCTCTTTCACCTCTCCAAAAAAACACCCAATCAAAATTACACTACTTTAAAAACACACAATATTCAAATGCTGGTCAACCTATTCTGAATGTTTCCGAAGTTGCTAAAAATAAGCATAACCTTTCACACAACAAATGCATTACTGTGTGGCAGGCACCAAAATGTTTGTTCCTTAATATAATCACTCACTACAAAAAGAATAAAATAAACACTCACTACAAAAATATAATTTAAGTTAAACTAAATTTCTGAAACAAACTGTAAGAGAATGGGTTCATCTAAATGTCGGTATTTACCAATATACAATGGACCCAGAAATTCGAAAAATCCTAAGAAAAACAGAATTTGTGGGCAGCCCTGGTGGCTCAGCGGTTTAGCGCCGCCTTCAGCCCAGGGTGTGATCCTGGGGACCCAGGATCGAGTCCCACGTAGGGCTCCCGGCATGGAGCTTGTTTCTCCGCCTCTCTCTCTCTGATGAATAAATAAAATCAGAAAGAAAAGAAAAAAGAAGAAAAGAGAATTTGGATATAATCAGAAAACAGGACAGCGAATGATGACAAAGAGTAAAACAGCCAACTACCAATTCTTAATCACTAAGTTGATTTTAATAGTAAGTGAAACTTGCCATCTATTAGTAAGCACTTACTTCAGACCAGACAACATCGCCACAACCCTGAAATAAATCGCAAAGTACTACCTGAAATACATTAGGTTTTAAGGCACAGAACTGCATTTGCCTAGGACAGTATGCCCCCACCCTTCTCTTCCCAGATACCACTAATCAATGCTAACTCCAGGAGCATTTTCTATTCCTAGGAATGGTCCCTTAACTACAATTTGGGGTAAGCAAGCTCCCAGGTCGCCGCAATTGCATAAACAGAATTTGAAGAACTATTAGGGCAAAAGCGGACAGTAATTAAACAGCCACTCTACCCTAGAATAAGTATGACAAAGTACCCAGGGCACTGAATTTCCTCAAGTCCTAAGCTTGTGTTTTTTGTTTGGTGAACTCAACCCACTCTACCCACACAACTGCTGAAAACCTAACCATTAGGAAGCAAGAAGCACTAGCCTTGATCCGATACTCTTATAAACGAAAAAGCCTCCTGCTAGTCCCAGGGAAGAGCAATCGCCGTCGACTATCAAGGGCCCAAAAATCATCGCTTTTTAACTGTAGAGGCCAGCTGGCCGACAACCACGTGAAAAAACGCCGCAAGGAAAGCTCTTCCGGAGAAGAGTCCCGACAGATCACGTGCGCCGCCGGAACCTGCCGAACACTCTGCGGGATCCAGTCGCCTTCTGTTACCGTGGAGACTACAGAACCAGCTACCCTGCCCTCTGGGGCCAGCCCCCTTCCCAGCAGCCGTCACGCCGCCTCCAGGCACTTTCCCTGCAGCCTAGCCGCGGCGTCGTGCCCAAAAAGAGGGAGAGCAAGCAGTATTTGCCAGGGATTATGCCGCAGAAACCCGAAAAACTTCACAACACCCACTAGCGGTGCGCGGGTGGGCTCGAGAGTTCTCTTGATCCACGTGTCTGTTCTGGCGACGCGAACCCTGAGAGTGGTCTTCTCAGAGAAAGCTGCACTTTTTTCACTCACGTTGTTCCGCCATCAGTCACCCCTCCTTTAAGACCTCCTTCACCCCTCCCTGTTTGCATCCGCCCCAGGAGGCATCCCCAGGGTTCCCAAAGCAAAGCAAAAATCTCCACAGCAAGACATTACCACTTTCCACTCTCAACCGGGTTTGAAATCATCTAACTTCCCCATATTCTTCGCACAGAGATCCTTCAACTTTGGTTACTGAAGCTCGAATAGATTTAGCTAGATCCCAGACCCACCTAACACTAAGGGCAGAGACCTACCTGACAATTTTACCGACGCGGGAAACCTCATAAACAGAACTAGCCAAAGGCTGCCCACAAAGAAAAAGAAAATAACACCTGCTCTTCCCACCTGTTTTCCCCGCCCTCGTTTCTGCACTTACTGGCCACCGGTCCTTTGTTTACCAAGTTCCCACTCCTGTACGGCTCACTTCCTCGCCCTCCTCCTTTATTAAATTCGCGCGCGGTCCTGCCTCAACAACTCGCCCGGAAATTACATGCTAAAACAGAGGTTTACACAGGTGTCAAAACGCTACACACAAGATCCTTAAAAAGCGACGTCAGCACCGTTTCCCTCAGAGTTTTGGAGCCCCGAAGACCTGAGCTCTAAAATGCAAAGCGCACAAGCAAAGCTCTCGACCTAAAGCCCCGCGCCGCGCCGAAAATCATCACGAGGATCGTACCATGCGGAGCGGCACCCCACGCACGCGAGGGCAGGGCCGCGCCAAGGGCGCTTCTCACCCCGCCCGCCTCGTGGTTTCTCTCTCGGGCGTCGATGTTCCCAGTTAGTTCGCTGCGCGACGCGGAAGTGAGGCCGGGGACGCGCGCGAGGTGACATGCGCAGCCTCCCTCAGGGGACCACAGGCGTGCGCCAAAGGCAGCCCCGCGCAAGGCCCGGCCTGGCCGGGGCGTGCGAAGATCACACAGCGGAACGCTTCTCACGCTGTTCAAATCTACAAGCGCTTCAAACTCACAAAAAACTCCAATAGGGCCAGTCCTAAAGCGACGCCATCCACCCAGGCCCGAGAGTTACCGTGCGGGGCGTGGCCGGCTTCACCCGGAGTCCTTCACATCCCGCTGGGGGCGGGTTATTCTGTTCGGTTCGCACACCGTGTGTCCGCTCCAGCTGAAGAGCCTGCGCGCGCACCGGACGTCCACGTCACCGCGCACGCGCTCCTACCCGCTCAGAGCCCGCTGCGCAAGCGCAAAAGGAGGCGCGAGCAGCACCTCCCTCGCCCCTCCCCCAACACCAGGAGGCCAAACGGCCCGGGAGCAGCGACAAGACCCTTGGGACCCGCCCCTGGAGCTGAAGCCGCTGCTTTTCCGGGTCCCAGAAACCGACAAAAGCCTAATGAAGCTTCCGGAATCGAAAAAGGCTAAGGAAGAAGAAGGCACCCGAATTCCCTCAGCCTCGCACACGAAGGCTTCGTGAAAACTGTGAAACCTTTGCCCGCGGGCTTTCTCGACTGTGCCCTCCACCCTTTCCCTCGGGCTTCTCGGCGGCCCCGCCCCTGCCGCACCCAGCCCCACCCACATCTAGCTCCACAGCCCCCAGGGCTTCACAAGCTCGTCAAATGAAGCCGCGGTAACGCCAGACCCTCGGGAAACCTTGAAGAAAAGACTTGGGAGAGATGGGTGGTCGAGTCTCCAATATCCATGATCGAAGAACACTAGGAAAGTAGGAAGGAGACCGAAACTCCACTAAGTATGAAGGGAAGAAGAGTCGCCACTAACTTGCCTGATATAACGATGAAAGATGTCCTAATAAAACAGTAAACTATGGAAACGAGTTTTTTGCACGACAGAGTACTATCCTAAGTTCTAATGCCTTGATCTTGTGTTTTCAATTTTTGTTCAAGATATGTTTAACCTGTGAAGTGCAAAGAAAAAAATTACTGAATATTATGTTTAACCTGTGAAATGCAAAGAAAAAAAATACTGAATATTATGTCAGGCAGTCGCTGAACTAATAAGTTAACCAACAGTATTCCTCCCAAACATCAAAAATTATTCCTTCTTCCCTACCCCTTATCACCTGCTCCTTCTTCTGAGCTGCTAACACTCAAAAGAGGGAGAGTTGTTTAAAGTTGAGAAAGAAAAAATAAAGTTGAGAAAGAACAGAGACAAAATAGAAGTCGGTAGATAGAGCAGAAATTGTGGTTCATGTTTCCAAACGATTCTTCCACTCTTAAAAGAATTAGAAAGTACTGAGAACATATTGCTAGGTGATCTAATACAAAACACTATGAAAAAGGAGAATGAGGGGGGTTGGTTGAAAGAAAGGAGCAAAGAGAAAGAAGCTTATCTAACATGATTGATCAGAGCTGGGCCGGAAGCATATTAGGAAGAAAAGTATTCTTTCTCTTCGTTCTGCTGTTCCTCTGTCACACCATTGGAAGAAACTGCTGGAATTAGTATGGACTGGAAAATGTGTAGGCTAAAGATTACAAACTTCTGAAGTTACTCTGAAACCCCCATGCAGCCATTGTCAACAAGAGCATCACAAGTGCAACTAATGAATAATGCCCAAGATTCTAGGCAAAACTGAAAAATACCAGTTTCTTTAACACCTTCCTCCTCTTCCCTGACCCCAAAAACCTCTTTTCCTTACTTGTCGAAATCTTCCACCTCTTCCAAGAATGCTTTCCTCTCGAGGGTCTAACGTTTCCTCATACAAAATTAAAGGCAGAAATGTGTTGACTTAGAATTAAACCATCTGACTCTAAGATGTAAATGACTAATGACTGGTTAACAACCTGTATCTAGTGGTAGCTGCATCCCAAAAGAGACAAGTTAACATACCTCTCATTGGAGAATCTCAGAGGACAGCTTGGGGGGTCTTGGGGAAGTAGAGATTTTCTTTGCTACTTTTCCGCTAAGCCAAGCAAACATGAAATGCCAGATCCTTTAAAACTACCATCAGGGGCGCCTGTACAGTGCAGTTGGTTAAGTGTGGGATTCTTGGTTTCCACTCAGGTCATGAACTCAGGGTTATGAAGCCCCGCATCTGGACCTACACTCAGCACAGAGTCTGCTTGAGATACTTACTCTGCCTCTATCCCTCCCCCCACTCACATATGCTCTTTCTCTTAAAAAAAAAAAAAAAATCTTTTAAAAATAAAAGGCATCCTTATATAACCCAAGTTTTAAAAATGCCCAGCTAACTGCTAAATCTGACACTCCTGTGTTTCACCTTGCTATTAGAATTCTCTCATTTCAAAGGGGCACTGGGTGGCTCTGTCAGGCATCGGACTCCTGGCATGAGCTCAGGTAGTGAGCGATCTTACGGTCCGTCGTGGGATCAAGCCAAATAGGGCTCTGCACTCAGCATGGAGCCTCCTAGAGATTAACACCTTCTCCCTCTTCTCCTCCTGCTCATGCACACTCTCTAATAAAATCTTTTTTAAAATTTTCATTTCAGTTATAACTAACCCCTGTTCATCAGCCTAACACAAAATTATTTCCCTTGGTTTCCCTTGGTTGAGCTTTCAAAGATATTTTAATAAATATAGGGAGGTGGGAATAGAGAATGCATGGAAAACAAACGCAGTCTTGATCTAAGATTGCTCCATAAACACATAGGCCCTATTCCACTTAATGCACATTTTCCCTTTTCAAATATTTGAATGCCTTGTATGTGCTGAGGATAAGGGAAAGACTGGCACTTCTTGCACTGTTCAGATGTCTACACTAGAACTCTGAAAAGTTGGCACAACGTAACAGAATCCACCAACAAAACCTACTATATTCCTTATCCAATCTACTCAGATGCCATCTACTCAATTCCAGTATCTACTAGTGACCTACTTCTCTCAAATGGCTAAAATCTTTGGTCTTCATCATCTCAACTCTTTAGACAAAAACTCACCAAACACACCCCAAAACCCCTGGATTATGGTCTTATTTACAGTATTCTTAAATCAACACAGTAAAAACCATTCATAGAAGAGCTACATACAGACTAGGTTACCAAAAAAAGCTTTTTACAAAAAGTCCTACACTTGCAATAAACTTGTGTGCTAGGCAGCAGAAAAAAAAGAAGGAATCATGTTAGCTTATACACAACTCCATTTAGTACTGCCTACCATTTAGTACTGCAACTAAAACCAACTCCTATCTAGGGGCAAAGTATGACTAGCTCCAATATGTGAAACATGGACTAAGGAATTAAAAAGCGGAAAAAGTCCTACCTTCAAGGAGCCAATAATCAATGAAGAGCTCTAAAAGTTTCTTAACCAGCATAGTAATGTGATTAAAAACATGTTTCAGAAAACGTCAAGAGAGGTAAGGATGAAAAAGAGGACAAATGTGACAGAATGCTATAAATGTTCATTAAGAAATACCATTCCCTCTTGCTGCCTCATATCTCAAACCCACATAATCATGTTCCTTACCCTTTGCTAAGATCTTCCCAGATGACTCAAACCTAACTGCTATTCACTTACCCTTCATACATAAGTTTGTAACACTTTCTCAGGAAACTTTTCTTAACCACCAAGGAAGGATCAGATGAGGTTTCCTTGTAATATACTCTCAAAGTACCCTGTATTTCTTTATAGCACCTGCCACAACTCTATTTTTAAAACTATGTATTAATGTCTTGCCCACTAGACTGTCAGCTTTAGTAGGCACTCTGTTCTAGTGCCTACCACAATGCCTAGAACACAGCAAACACAATCTGTTAAATAAATCAATATGAAACCATAGGTCCCAGTTTTCCAGGCAAGTCCAAATATCAAATACTGATTTCCTGTCTAACAATTTGGGATTTGGAAAACAGGCTAAGTACACATTTAACCACACTCATGTTATACATACAAACAAGCATTCTGCTTTGATCAATGTTTTCCAAAGGGGGTACACTTTTAATTAGAAAAAACTAGTACCACTATCATCACAAATTATTTCTCCTTAGAGGAAAGGTAAATATTACTGATAGATACTAAAAAAGATAAGAATACTTGCCTAGGAAAGTCTAATTACTTATTTTTTTTAATTTATTTATGATAGTCACAGAGCGAGAGAGAGAGAGAGAGAGAGAGAGAGAGAGAGAGGGAGAAGCAGGCTCCATGCACTGGGAGCCCGACGTGGGATTCGATCCCGGGTCTCCAGGATCGCGCCCTAGGCCAAAGGCAGGCACCAAACCGCTGCGCCACCCAGGGATCCCAGTCCAATTACTTATTGACTGCTTTTTGCCTGAAAGACTTTCAACTGAATATCACTTAGAAAATCAACAAAGGCAAAGAGATTCTTTGCATTGTAAAGAAATATATGATTCTATAATTTACCATCTGGTAATAAAAGCAACAAGTTGTAATGAAATCTGCCATCTGCGTATACTCATCTACAAGAAAAAATTAGTAAATATCTTCAGAATTAAAGGATACCTTAGTAACAGTGAATTTGTTTTACTAAAACCTAAAAGAAAAATGTCAAAAATCAGTAATGTAAATGAAGTTTAAAATGCTAGTTTCAGATGAATTACAAAAAACAGGTCTAAAAGAAACAAACAATGAAAGTTGTCAATGTATTACTGAACCCTTACAAGAAACACCTTATCTGGAAAAGCATAAAAAGAAAAACAGAAGAAATTTACATAACTAAGCCTAGAGCTACACAGAGATTAAAATGCCTGAGGAGGGGGGGGGGGAACCGCATGAGAACGTACAATAACAGAAAGCAGAACTACTGGCCAAAGAAGAGAACTCGGAAACAGCAAGTAACCTTCAAGACTGGAAATCAGGGATCCCTGGGTGGCGCAGCGGTTTGGCGCCTGCCTTTGGCCTAGGGCGCGATCCTGGAGACCCGGGATCGAATCCCACGTCGGGCTCCTGGTGCATGGAGCCTGCTTCTCCCTCTGCCTGTGTCTCTGCCCCCCGCCCCCATCATAAATTTAAAAAAAAAAAAAAAAAAAAAAGACTGGAAATCAGGCAAAAAAATCAAGAAGCCTATGACAGAAAAACACACTGAGAAATTGCCCGCAAATGCATATGAAAGAAGTCATGCTTACTTTACATGAAGGACCATGATGCTTCATGGAAATGAGCTATGGTCAACAGAGCAGTTCCTAAACTACTGGACAGTACAGATCAGTAAAATTTCCCCTCAAAAAAGATTTAGTTGACAATCAGAAAGTGACCAAATTTTTATATTATAAAGCATACTGCCTACTATTACCATTCTTTCTTAAAATAACGGATATTTTAGGGGCTCCTGGGTGGCTCAGTTGGTTAAGCATCCAACTCCTAATTTCAGCTCAGGTCATGATCTCGGGGTCCTGGTATTGAGCCCCACATCCGGCTCCCCGCTCAGCAGGGAGTCTGCTTGTCTCCATCTCCCTGTGCCTCCCCAACCGTGCTCACCTGGCTCGCTCTCTCTCTCTCAAATAAATAAATCTTTTTTTTTAATTTTTAAGTAAATATTTTAAAGCAATAATAAATATGGATATTTTAAGACTAAAAATCTAGGGAGAACATAAAATGAGTAATAGTCTTTTATTTTGAATATTTAGATAGATGAAAATTTTACTACATTATCCTTATTTCATGATATACTATTGAAAACTGCAGCAGGTATTTAGAAATAACTGCTAGCCATATATAGCAAGGCTCTCTAGATAGCTAAGATTTGATTTCTGAGAAAAAATAACATACTAAAAGGCACAGGATGGGGTATGTCACCTTGCCAAGAAATCAAGAGTCAGCCTATCCTCATCAATAGCAATAGAGGAGAAAAGAATGTTAGCCAATAGACTCCAGCCAGACTACAGGAAGACATCCCAATCCAGCCTAAAGGACAGCCACATGGTTATTAGCAAGCTACTTTTCAGTGTGTGATGGGAAGAGAGGAGGGAGGAAGGTTTCTGAAAACAAGATGATAGGTAGCTTTTGCACTGTAGCAAAATCCTAGAACCCTGCTAGAACTACCTGAGAATAATGTAGTAAAACCAAGAACCAAGGTCAGAGTGAGTGAATCTCCTAACTAATCACTGCATACTTAAAAACTGTGGGACACATGGTGGCTCACTTTGGCAAAAGAACAGGCAGATCAAGCTACACTTAGATTAAGCTGGGCTTCAGGCATATTAGACAGAAGGGAAAATGGGGGGGGCACGGTTTTATCTGAAAATTAATGGGATATTAAACATGACTTAAAAAGAAACCATAAAAGGATTTTATGACCTTTACCTTTACTAAATATGTTAGCCATGATCTAACCACTGGAGGGCAGGGAACACCTGTTAAAGAAGAGAAAACTATACTGAAATAGAAAATATAGGGATCCCTGGGTGGCGCAGCGGTTTGGCGCCTGCCTTTGGCCCAGGGTGCGATCCTGAAGACCCGGGATCGAATCCCACGTTGGGCTCCCGGTGCATGGAGCCTGCTTCTCCCTCTGCCTATGTCTCTGCCTCTCTCTCTCTCTGTGTGTGTGTGTGACTATCATAAATAAATAAAAATTTAAAAAAAAATGAAATAGAAAATATAAAGATTACTCAGGCAACTTGAATGCAGTGTATTATCCAAATTACCCATCTACAGACCATAAATTAGAGAGACAGGGACAATATTTTTCATCCCAATACTATTTCCACCCAACATTCTCTGGGTTATCTAAACGCAAAATAAATAAGGATACAATTAGTTCAGTAAGTATTTGTTAAGCACCAACTAGGCACTGAACCAGGGTTAAAGGAACAAATAAAAGTAAGTTCCTTCATGAAGCTCAAGTTCTAGATAAAGAGACTGGATGATCACATTGCAATACTTTGGTGGCAGTTTCAAAAAAGCCCTCTAGAAACACTGCAGAACATACACAACCTAGGTAATCTACAAAAGTTACAAAGATGAGTGGACTTTTGAGCTGGTCATGAAGGAGAAATAAAATTAACGAGAAAGAAATGGGGGCATTGCAGGTAGCCAGCATCCACATAGTAAACGAAGAACTATAATAAATTATCCAGAATTTGGGGATAGATAGGGCTGCCTTTATAGAACAATGAAGTTACAAGTCAATGCAACAGGTAAGACTAGTACCATGTAAAAGTAACCCACCCTGTGAAATGGAATTGGACATTTAAGAACTATTTATCCAATCTACAACTCCATGATGCTCATGATATATATATATATATATATATATATATATATATATATAGAGAGAGAGAGAGAGAGAGAGAGAGAGAGAGAGAGAGTGTGTGTGTGTGTGTGTGTGTGTGCAGAGAGAGGGAGAAGCAGGCTCCCTGCGGAGCAAAGAGCCCAACATGGGGCTCAATTCCAGGACCCCAAGACCACAATCCAAGCTGAAGGCAGACACTGAGCCACTCCAGGCACCCCTAAACATTTATTTTTTTATTCAAGTATAATTAACATACTAATGTTAGTGCTATATTAGTTTCAGGCATTCAATATAATGATTCAACGATTCTATATATTTCTCAATGCTCATCAAGATAACTATACTCTTAATCTCCTTTATCTATTTCACCCATCCCCCCCTCTAGCAACCACCAGTTTGTTCTCTATATTAAGTCTGTTTTTTGCCTCTTTTTTTGTTTGCTGGTTTTGTTTCTTAAATTCTAGATATGGCTGAAATCATAAGGTATTTGTCTTTCTCTGACTGACTTGTTTCACTCAACATTATACCGTCTAAGTCCATTCATGTTATGTAAAATACAAGATTTCATTCTTTTTTATAGCTGAGTAATATGCCATGGTGTATGTTTGTGTTTGTACACACATATATACACCAAATCTTTATCCATTGATCTACTGATGGGACACTTGATCTCTACTCTATACTGTCAAATATTTACCAGGGTATAAAAAAGAAAGCTATAGAATGACAATGGAAGGACAAACTGTCACTAAACTATCAAATAAGGCTTAGTGTTGGGACGCCTGGGTGGCTCAGCAGTTGAGCATCTGCCTTTGGCTCAGGGCGTGACCCCCAAGACCTGGAATCGAGTCCCACATCGGGCTTTCTGCATGGAGCCTACTTCTCCCTCTGCCTATGTCTCTACCTCTCTCTTTCTCTCTCTCTCTCTCATGAATAAATAAAATCTTTTTTAAAAATCGGTTTAAAAAAACAAATAATATTGGCTCAATAATAAAGGATGTCTAGAAGTTGACAAAGCAAAGAAAGCATTCTAAAGAGAACAATTTATACAAAGGCACACTATATAAAAGCACAGAGTATTCATTAATTCCTCAAGTCAAACATTTATTGAGCATTTATCACATACAGATCTTGGAACACAGATAAGACATTCATACTCTCAAGAGCTTGCAATCAATTATCAGACAACCAATTTTCACATAACCTATAATCAATAATGAAGCAAAAACTAAAGAATCCTATTTGTAAGAATGGCTCTCTGCCCAGAGTACAAGGGAAGCACAAACAAAGGGCAGCTAAATCAGAGTAAGGAAGTCCAAAAAAGAATTCCCAGAGAAAGCTAAGAATGAGTAGAAGTTAGTAAGGTATCAAAGAGCAGAGGCAGGATGGGTACAGAAGAAAAGCATTTCGGAGAGAAAGCAACCTATGTAAAGACAGAGGAACGAGGGGATCCCTGGGTGACGCAGCGGTTTGGCGCCTGCCTTTGGCCCAGGGCACGATCCTGGAGACCCGGGATCGAATCCCACATCGGGCTCCTGGTGCATGGAGCCTGCTTCTCCCTCTGCCTGTGTCTCTGCCCCCCTCTCTCTCTCTCTCTCTCTATCATAAATAAATAAATTTTAAAAAAATTAAAAAAAAGACAGAGGAACGAGAGAGGGAACACATTCAGGGAGCACAATTACTGTAATATGGCTACAATTAAAAATGCCCATGATCTGTGGAGGAACAAAGCTATACAGGACTAGAAAAGGCAAAGGGAGCCATATTATACAATACACCTAGCAATCAAGAGTTGAGAATTCATCTTGCAGAAAAAGAAGAGCCATCAAGGGACCATAAGAAGATCTATGACAAACTCATGTGTTTTAAGAAAATTACCTGTGGCCACTGCTTAAGTTGGTATGGACATGACCAAACTAGAAACCAATCAGGCTTCTCTCTGTATCCACATAGTTGCTCACATCAGAATCATAGTCATTCTTTTTTTTTCTTTAATATTTTTATTTATTAATTCATGAGAGACACAGAGAGAAAAGCAGAGACATAGACAGAGGGAAGAGGTAGGCTCTTCACAGGGAGCCCGATGTGGGACTCGATCCCAGGCCCCGAGATCATGGCCTCAGCTGAAGGCAGCCACTCAACCTCTGAGCCACTCAGGCATCCCTAGAAACCTAGTTATTCTTGATACCTGTCTCTTCCTCATCTGGTCCCTGAATCTAGTAAATCACCAAATATTCTTGTTGATTCTACATTCCTGACCCTCCTATGATATGCTGTCAAAACACCACATACCTGTTCTTACAACTTACCACAGATCTAATTTTCATATTTATTTGTATAATTCTTTCATTGTCTTCTCTCTCTCCCTCATCCCACCAACACTACAAACTAGACTACAAATTAGGAATTGTAACCTTTTAAATAAAAATTTAAAAAAAAAAAAAAGGGATCCCTGGGTGGCGCAGCGGTTTGGCGCCTGCCTTTGGCCCAGGGCACGATCCTGGAGACCCGGGACTGAATCCCACATCGGGCTCCGGTGCATGGAGCCTGCTTCTCCCTCTGCCTATGTCTCTGCCTCTCTCTCTTTCTCTCTCTGTGACTATCATAAATAAATAAAAATTAAGAAAAAAAAAAGGAATTGTAACCTTTTTAAACTCTACACTGTACCCTCAGCACCTATTATAGTATCTGGCACTTAGAAGCACTCAATTTAAAACACTTTAAATCCAGGGATGCCTGGGTGGCTCAGTGGTTGAGCGGCTGCCTTCGGTTCAGGGCGTGGTCCCAGAGTCCCAGAATCAAGTTCTACATAGGGCTTCTCCCTCTACCTATGTCTCTGCCTCTCTCTCTCCCTGTGTCTTTCATGAATAAATAAAATATTTTTTAAAGCAATAAATAAAACAAATGTTTCAAGGCATCTGGGTGGCTCAGTTAAGCTTCTGCTTTTGGCTCAGATCATGATCTCAGGGTCCTAGGATCTAGCCCCACGTTGGGTTCCTTGGCTCAGCAGGAAGTCTGCTTCTCCATTTCCTTTTGCCCCTCCCCCGGCCCAAACCCCCTCCCCCTCAAGCTCTCACTCAAATAAATAAATAAAATCTTAATTAAAAAAAAGACCAGGGGGGGATCCCGGGGTGGCTCAGCGGTTTAGCGCCACCTTCAGCCCAGGGTGTGATTCTGGAGACCCAGGATTGAGACCCATGTTGGGCTCCCTGCGTGGAGCCTGCTTCTCCCTCTGCCTGTGTCTCTGCCATTCTCTCTCTGTGTCTCTCATGAATAAATAAAGCCTTTTAAAAAAAAAAAAGACCAGGGCACCTGGGTGGCTCGGTGGTTGAGCATCTGCTTTTGGCTCAGGTCATGATTCTGGGGTCCTCTGATCCAGTCCCACATCGGGCTCCCCACAGGAAACCTGCTTCTCCCTCTGCCTATGTCTCTGCCTCTGTGTGTCTCTCATGAGAAAATAAAAAATTAAAATAAAATTAAAATTAAATTTAATTTAATTTAATTTAATTTAAAAAATAAAATAAAAATAAAATAAAATAAAAATAAAAAAATAAAAATAAAAATAAAATAAAATATAAAAAATAAAATAATATAAAATATAACATATAAAATACAAAATAAAATAAAATAAAAAATAAAATATAAAATAATATAAAATAAAATAAAATATAAAATAAAATAAAATAAAATAAAATAAAATAAAATAAAATAAAATAAAATAAAATAATAAAATAAAATAAGACCAAAGACCCCTCAGGAGTCCATGGAGGGGTTCTGAGTGGGAGAGGCAGAGGGAGAAGCAGGCTCCATGCAGGGAGCCTGACATGGGACTCGATCCAGGGTCTCCAGGATCACGCCCTGGGCTGCAGGCGGCGCTAAACCGCTGCGCCACCAGGGCTGCCCAGTGTTGTAGGTTTAAAATATAAAGTAGAATAGTGCAGAGTGAGAGATACAGACTTCCACTTATGGAATAAATAAATCACCAGAATAAAAGGCATACCATAGGATATACATTCAGTGGGATTATAATAATATCCTATAGCTATAGGTAGTAGTAGCTACATTTGTGGTGAGCATAACATAATATATAAATTTGTCCAAGCACTATACACTGTATACCTGAAACTAATGTAACATTGTATGGCAACTATACTTCAATAAAAAATAAACAGCCATGAAGTAGAGTATTAAAATAGGACATTCAGATCACCAGGAAGTAAAGGTATATGAGGGTCTAGTGCTCTAGAGATACTCAAAGACTGGGAAATCACCGATGAATTTGGAAGAATTTAAAAAAATGAAATTGGGGCACCTGGGCAGCTCAGTCAGTTAAACAGACATCTACCTTCAGCTCAGGTCATGATCCCGGGGTCCTGGGATGGAGACCCACATCAGGCTACCTGCTCTGAAGGGAGCCTGCTTCCTTCTCCCCTCTGCCACTACCCCTGCTTGTGTGCTTGTTTGCTGTCTCGCTCTCTCTCTCTCAAATAAATGAAATCTTTTTTAAAAAATAAATGAAGTTTTTCAGGGAGCTCATCTCATGGTGGGGCTCTAATCTGGAATCCATGAATGATCTTAGGGGAGGATGTCCTATGAAACTCCCAAAATTTAAAAAAAAAAAAAAAAAGGAACTCCCAAAATTATGAGAATTTTGTGTAATGTATATATGGTAGCAATTTTCTAGAGTCCATTAAGTTTTATAAAATTTTCAAAGGGGTATGACCCCAAAGAAAGGTTAAGAACCATCAGAGCTAAAAGAAAAAAGAAGGGCGAGCAAGAAAGTAACTCTGGAGAATATCAACAATAAAAATCCCTGAAGTTCATCAAACGAAATTAGCAAATCTAAAGAACTAAAAGTATATGGGAAGAGAGGCAGTCTGCATGGAACTCAGAAAATAAATAAATTAATTAATTAAATTTGGTGTTATACATACTATGTAAGTATTTCTCAAACGTTTTCGTGATTCAAAGTGAAAAAATACATTGCTAACTAATGTACACAGATTCCAAAAGTAATTTTCCAGTACCCTGGAATGATCACAATACTTATTTGCTAATATATTGATCAGTAGGAATAAGGGAGAAAAGATTGGAGCTTATGAAGAGTAGGTTATTAAGGTCTTGGACTTTTGTTTCTGCTTTTTTGGTTGTTCTGCAATGTCTCTAACATTTAGACATTTATCTTTAACTTAATTTAACTTAAATCTTTTTTTTGGGATCCCTGGGTGGCGCAGCAGCGTGAGGGTAGAAGGAGGAGCAAGACTCCTCATTGAGCAGGGAGCCTGATGTGGGGCTAGATCTCAGGACTCTAGGATCATGACCTGAGCCAAAGGCAGACACTTAACCAACTGAGCCACTCAGGAACCCCAAGCACCCGACTCTTCATTTCGGCTCATCTCAGGGTCACAAGTTCAAGTCCTGAAGTGAGCTTCACACTGCTTGTGGAGCCTACCTAGTTAAGAAAGCGGAGAGAGGGAGGGAGGGAGGGAGGGAGGGAGGGAGGGAGGGAGGGAGGGAGGGAAGGAAGGAAGGAAGGAAGGAAGGAAGGAAGGAAGGAAGGAAGGAAGGAAGGAAGGAAAGAAGGGGATCCCTGGGTGGCTCAGCAGTTTAGCGCCTGCCCTTGGCTCAGGGCGTGATCCTGGAGTCCCGGGATCGAGTCCCACATCAGGCTCCCTCCATGGAGCCTGCTTTTCCCTCTGCCTGTGTCTCTGCCTCTCTTTCTCTCTCTCTCTCATGAATATACTAAAAAAAAAAAAAAAAAAAAAAAAAAAAAAAAAACTTAAAAAAAGAGTAAAGAAAAGGAAGAAAGAGAACTCCTACTTCAAAGAGCTGTTAAGAGAATTAAATGAAATACAAATATAAAAAAGAGAGCAAGGTACATGTGCCACACAGAATATTCATTCCATAACCATTAGCCATGGTTTAATTCCTTTTTCTCTTTATTCTTTTTTTTTTTAGCAATTTTTATACCCAATGCAGGGCTCGAATTCACAACCCCGAGATCAAGAGTCGCATGCTCTATTGACTGACCCAGCCAAACACCCTAATAACTGTTAGCCATTGTTTAATTCTTTTTTTTAACCAATGTTTAGTTCTTAACAAATTAACTTATAACTTTTAAAATACTGCTTATGTATTATATTTTTAAAACAACTACATAAAATAAAACGTTTAAAAGGTCAGTCTCAAAAAATATTTTACACTTTTAGAAAACTTAGCACATTTAAGAGTTAACATTCTTCAAAAATCACCACTCTAAGTTAATGTACAGAGCAAAATTTTTGTCCTTTACTTGGATCATATGATGTACATTTAAATATTTTTCTACATTTAAATATATTCTCATATATTTTCTATATATGTAACAATTTATAGTAAATGTCAAAGAACCCTAAATTTATGTCTTTTATATTCATTCTGAAAATTAGGGTTGTTTTTTCCATTCTCCTAAATTTAAAATGTCTTTTGGTCTTTCTTTTT
Organism: Nyctereutes procyonoides; assembly: GCF_905146905.1. Classification (NCBI taxonomy): domain Eukaryota; kingdom Metazoa; phylum Chordata; class Mammalia; order Carnivora; family Canidae; genus Nyctereutes; species Nyctereutes procyonoides. Next base: position 8,273,424 of record NW_026575031.1, on the reverse strand, counting down.
TTTTTTTTAATTTTTATTTATTTATGATAGTCACAGAGAGAGAGAGAGAGAGAGAGAGAGAGAGAGAGAGAGACACAGAGACATAGGCAGAGGGAGAAGCAGGCTCCATGCACCAGGAGCCCGACATGGGACTTGATCCCGGGTCTCCAGGATCGTGCCCTGGGCCAAAGGCAGGCGCTAAACCACCGCGCCACCCAGGGATCCCTCTTTTGGTCTTTCAATGACTGTGAAGCTGGAAAAATTCTGGCCAGGCTGAGGACATAGGATCTCATTGTCCTCCTCCCTTTTGACCTTTCCCTGAAGCCCCTCAATAAAATGGTTTAATCCCCACCCCTCCCCAAAAAAATGTCCTTTAACATCCAAGTGTCTAACAGACACATGAAAAGATGTTCAACATCACTCCATATGAGGGAAATGCAAATCAAAACAAGATGGGGCACCTGGGTGGCTCAGCAGGATAAGCGTCTTGCCTTTAGTGCAGGTCATGATCTCCAGGTTCTCAGATCCAGCCCCATGTGGGCTCCCTGCTCAGTGGGAAATCTGCTTCTCCCTCTACTTCTGCCCCTCCTTACCACTCTGCATGCGCTAGCACTCTCTCCCCTCCCCCAAATAAATTAATAAAATCTTTTTAAAAAACTACAATGAGGGGATCCCTGGGTGGCGCAGCGGTTTAGCGCCTGCCTTTGGCCCAGGGTGCGATCCCGGAGACCCGGGATCGAATCCCACGTCGGGCTCCCGGTGCATGGAGCCTGCTTCTCCCTCTGCCTATGTCTCTGTCTCTCTCTTTCTCTCTGTGTGACTATCATAAATAAATAAAAAATAAAAAAAAAAAAACTACAATGAGATATCACCTCAAATCTATCAGAATGGCTAAAATCAAAAACACAAGAAACAAGTGCTTAAGACAACGTGGGATAAAAGGAACCCCCTTGCATTGTTGGTGGGAATACAAATTGGTGCAGCCACTATGGAAAACAGTATAGAGGTTCCTCAAAAAACTTAAAATAGAACTACCCTATGATCTAGTAATCACACTACTGGGTATTTACCCAAAGAATACAAAAACACTAATTCAAAGGAACACTTGCACCCCTGCTTACAGCAGCGTTATTGACAACAGACTATGAGAGCAGCCCAAAAGTCCGTTAACTGATGAATGGATAAAGATGATATGGTAGGCTCAGTTGGTTAAGCATCTGGTTCTTTTTTTTTTTTCTTTAAGATTTTATTTATTTATTCATGATAGACACAGAGAGAGAGGCAGAAACACAGAGGGAGAAGCAGGCTCCACGCAGGGAGCCTGACACAGGACTCGATCCTAGGCCTCTATGATCACACCCTGGGCTGAAGGTGGCGCCAAACCTCTGAGCCACCTACACCCAAGCATTTGGCTCTTGATCTCAACTCAGGTCTGAATTCAGGGTCATGAGTTCAAGCCTCTTAAAAATAAATAAATACATAAAAATCACTTACACTTACACAGCTAACTTCATCAAAACATAAACTTTCTGGGCACCTGCATGGCTCAGTTATGCGGCCAACTCTTGATTTTTGGCTCAGGTCATGATCTCAGGGTCCTGGAATCAGGCCCCACATCCCGCTCTGAGGGAGTTTGCTTAAGGAATCTCCCTCTCTCTCCCTCTGCCCCCCTCCCCTGCTTGCATGCGTGTGCAAATTCTTGCTCTAAAATAAATAAATCTTAAAAAAAAACCATAAACTTATATTTGTATTGATTCTTATCTGAGGTGTTAATTTAATCTAATGCACCTCTAACCATTAAGCTAGAATAGCCTGTCTATCAAAAATCCATTTTCGGGGGCACCTGGGTGGCTCAGTTGGTTAAGCATCTGCCTTCAGCTCAGGTCATGATCTCAGGATCATGAGACTGAGCCCAGAGTTCAGCTCCCTGTTCAGTGGAGAGTCGCTTCTCCCTCTCCTTGTGCTCCTTCCCCTGCTCATGTAATGTGTGTGCATGAGCTTGTGTGTGCGTGCATTCTCTCTCAAATAAATAAATCTTAAAAAACTCATTTTTTAAAATTAACAGTAAAGAATGAACAATCACCACCACGGACATACACACAATAAGAAGAAACAGAAGATTATGTGGTTTTTTACTCAATCCTAATAAAGGATTATGGACCATATCTATAGTAAAAGTATATACCTAGCTTTCCTGAATCATCCCTAGGGCTAAATTCCATCTACTCATAATTTCATACCATTCTGTCAAAGTTTCTACAACCTCATAATTTGTTAAGACTGTAGAAACAAAAAGTTATAAAAATAAAAACTTTATTTCCTATTCTATGCAAAATCAGCCAAAATTAAAATTACAAATCAAAGATAGAAGCACATTCAATGGGAACCCTGGGTGGCTCAGCAGTTTGGCGCCTGTCTTTGGCCCAGGGCATGGTCCTGGAGTCCCAGGATCAAGTCCTGCATTGGGCTCCCTGCAGGGAGCCTGCTTCTCCTTCTGCCTGTGTCTCTGCCTCCCTCTCTCTCTGTCTCTCTCAGATAAATAAATAAATAAATAAAATCTTAAAGAAAAAAAAAAGAAAAGTACATTCCTTTTTTTTTTTTAACTTATTCTAGATTTACTAGTAGGTCAAAAATCTTAAACACATTTTTGTTATAGAAAAAGAAAATTCATATTCACGTAATATTTTCACATAAAAACCTAAGATTAGAAACTCCGAAGTATAAGAGCTCTTCAGGCAATGCATAAAAAACACAAAATTGTACAAGTCTTTCCTTAAATAAGAAAAAAAAATCACATAAATTTTGAATCGTTTTCTTTCTAAGATGATATCAATCCTGACACAAACCTGTCCAAATAGTATGATTTTAAGGGTTGTCAAAATGTCAAGAATGATTTTTCTCACAGACCTACCTCCATCAGCATGATTTTCCTCCCATCTATTTTATGGTTTTTCTTTTAATTAATTTATTCATGAGAGACACAGAGACAGAGGCAGAGACATAGGCAGAGGCAGAAACAGGCTCCATGCAGGGAGCCGGATGTGGGACTTGATCCCAGGACTCCAGGATCACGCCCTGAGCCGAAGGCAGGCGCTCAACCACTGAGCCACCCCGGTATCTCCATTTGACTATTTTGGATTAAGGTAGAAGTTCGCAAACTATTACAACCCATACAGGCCAACTAGGGCCTGTTTTTCTTCAGTCTATAAGCTAAGAATGGTTTTTAGATTTTTAAATGGATATGGTTGGGGAAAAAATCAAAAGAGAAATGTTTTAGGGATTCCTGGGTGGCGCAGCAGTTTGGCGCCTGCCTTTGGCCCAGGGCGCAATCCTGGAGACCCAGGATCGAATCCCACGTCGGGCTCCCGGGGCATGGAGCCTGCTTCTCCCTCTGCCTATGTCTCTGCCTCTCTCTCTCTCTCTCTCTATCATAAATAAATAATTTAAAAAAAAATCAGTTTAAAAAAAAAAAGAGAAATGTTTTATAATAATAATTTCATGAACCCATATATAATTTAAGTGTCCATAAAGAAAGCTTTATTAAAACACTGCCACATTTATTTCTGTATTGTCTATGACTGCTTTTACAGTGGCAGACTTCAGTATTTACAAGACCATATATGGCACTCTGATGGTTTTACATTGCTGCTCAGAACACTAGAAGTAACCGTAATGCAGTTATAACTTGACAGCTTTTTGAACACTATACTTACTGCCATACATTTTATTTTTTATTACCAGAGCATATCTTTCAAGTCAAAACAAGAAAAAAAGATAAAAAGTGGGCTTCAAATATACTTTTAAACACATTATAATTTCATTATCAAATTAGATAATAAAGCATTATGTTTATCATGCACTGACACTACAGCTGTGCTGAGAAAACAATATACATCAGCATTACCAGACTATTCATCACAGTATTTTCATTTCACAGGAACACAGTCAGAAAAATTAGAAAATTTAAACAGTAGATCTCATCACAGCTGAATTTCTTCACAAAAGTAAAAATGAGTATGCAATCAAAATAAGCTTCTGAGCAGCTCATTTGTTAGCCAAAGGAAGCATTTTATCAACAGTGAGTTAATTAAATCATGTTTATAGAAGCCAAAGAAATGCATCAGAAAAATAAAATCTATTTAAGATTATAAGCCTTTTGGCAAGAACAGTCGTTCAAAGAGTTGATAAAATTAAAAAAAATTATTTTGCTTATCAATTAAGAGAAGGGAGCCTGGGGGATCCCTGGGTGGCGCAGCGGTTTGCGCCTGCCTTTGGCCCAGGGCGCGATCCTGGAGACCCGGGATCGAATCCCACGTCGGGCTCCCGGTGCATGGAGCCTGCTTCTTCCTCTGCCTGTGTCTCTGCCTCTCTCTCTCTCTCTGTGTGTGTGTGTCTATCATAAATAAAAATAAATAAATAAATCTTTAAAAAAAAAAAAGAGAGAGAAGGGAGCCTGGAGGGCTCAGTCAACAGAGCACTCAAATCTTGATCTCTAAATAAATAAATAAATATATATATATATATTTTTTTTATCTCAGTATCACGAGTTCAAGCCCCAAACTGGTATAATCAATCACACAATATCAAGGCAAACGATTGAGTGTTTCCTTGACTCTTGATGAATTGACTGGAGTTAACAATACTTCTCAGTTATTACCATTTATTTGAGAAGTTAATACAAGCTTTAAGTATCTAAGCAATTACAATCAGCCTAAATAAATAATTTACATGGAACAACAGGCAAGATTTTCAAAAATCCTGGGAAAATACTAATTCAGTGCAACCGAAAGTGGAATCTGCTAAGATGCGTTACAACTGATAGTGGTAAAAATACATGTGGGCAGAAAAAAGTCTTAACTGAACAAATTTACAAAGCTCATGAAAATGTTCAAAGCCTATGGTAAAAAAAAAAAAAAAAAAAGCCTATGGTCATTCATTGCAACATTTATCAGGAAACAGTCTGCAGAAAATCTCTATCATGTGTTATTCAACCAGCAGTGTCAACAGTTAACTTTGAAGAAAAAAAGTTAACCTTGCTCTCATGGACTTAACTATCCTTGATTCCATGAATTTTTGTCAGAAATAGAAGATGTGGGCAGCCCCAGTGGCCCAGCGGTTTAGCATCACCTTCAGCCGGGGGTGTGATCCTGGAGACCTGGGATCCAGTCCCTGGTCAGGCTCCCTCTGCCTCTGTGTGTGTGTGTGTGTGTGTGTGTGTGTGTGTGTGTGTGAGATGAATAAATAAATCTTTAAAAAAAAAAAAGAAATAGAAGATGTATATCCTGATTTGCCTTTCCATCAGGAAGCTGACAGGTTTAGCAGTGGTAAAGTTTTACTGCAATTTTTCTAGCTGAAATTTTTCTGAATGAGAAGAACCACCCCTTAACCACTATTACTGAACACTAAAATAGCTTTGGAAATTTAACTTTTCCTATAGACTGGATAATGTTTCTCAATGAAATCAACCTAAAATCAAAAGGCAAAAGTGATTATGTGGAAAACTTATACTGCAACTAAGTCCTTTGAATGAAAATAAACATGGTTTGAATCCAAGTAATGTCAAGCTACATGTGGAAAACTTATACTGCAACTAAGTCCTTTGAATGAAAATAAACATGGTTTGAATCCAAGTAATGTCAAGCTACATGTGGAAAACTTATACTGCAACTAAGTCCTTTGAATGAAAATAAACATGGTTTGAATCCAAGTAATGTCAAGCTACATACACACACACTGTCAAGAGTTAGGACAATATAAAAAAAAAAAAAAGAGGACAATATTCAAGATGTTCCTTCCCACACCTCACATCTATTAGGATGATTATCATCAAAAAGACAAAAGATAATAAATGCTAGCAAGAATGCAGAGAAAAGGGAACGCTGTGCACTACTCACAGAACTATAAATTGGCATAGCCACTATGGAAAATATGGAGGTTCTTCAACAAACCAAAAACAACTACCATAGCATTTCCACTTCTGAATATATTATCCAAAGGAAAGAAATCACTGTATGGATGAGATACCTGCACTCCCATGTTCACTGCAGCATGATTTCTCATGGCCAAGACATGGAAGCAATCTAAGTATTCATAGACAAATGAATAAAGAAAATGTGATATATATTTGTGTACACACACACATATGTAATGAAAAACTATTCAGCCATAAAAATGAAGAAATCCTGCCATTTGCAACAACATGGATGGACCTTGGGGACATTACACTAAATGAAAAAGGCAAATACTGTATCTTACTTATATGCTGAATCTTTAAAAAAAAAAACAAAAAGAGAGAGAGAGACCAGATTTGATGTTACCAGGGGCAAGAGAGTTGCCAGGGTAGAGGAACAGGGTGCAAGTGGTCAAAACATACAAACTTCAAGTTGTAAGATGAATGAGTGCTGGGGAATGTCATGTATAAGATAACTATAGTTTAAAAAAAATAAATAAAAATTAAAAATTAAAAAAAGTTAACTAAAAAAAAAAAAAAGTTAACTATAGTTAACACTGATACATGGTATATTTGAAAGTTGCTCAGAGATCCCTGGGTGGCGCAGCAGTTTAGCGCCTGCCTTAGGCCCAGGGCACGATCCTGGAGACCCGGGATCGAATCCCACGTCGGGCTCCCGGTGCACGGAGCCTGCTTCTCCCTCTGCCTGTGTCTCTGCCTCTCTCTCTCTCTCTCTGTGTGACTATCATAAATAAATAAAAATTAAAAAAAAAAGAAAGTTGCTCAGAAACTCAATCCTAAAAGTTATCATAAGTAAAAAAAATACTTTTCCCCATTTTGCTTTTTTTGTATCTATATGAGATGGTAAATATAACAACCATTGTAATCACTTCACAATATATGTCATTACGCTCCACACCTTAAATAGTGCTTCTTATATATTTTATATCTATTTTATATCTCAATAAATTGAAATTGGAAAAAAAAGTAAAAATGATGTCCATTCCTATACAAATTCATAACAGATCTACATTCCTAGTTCAAACTATAGTTTCACCAATGATTTTCAGACCTCATTACAAATGAAAATCTATCTACCTATGCCTGTGCAGCTAAGGATTTCCACTTAGCCTTAAATTGAAGTGGGTAATATGTAATTCATATTAAAAGAGAAGTATCAAGAAGAAAAATCTGGCAATTCTCTAAATGCCTTCCAAACAATGTACATGCTCAATTAGAAGCATGCCAGTGAACTGTTATCAATATTTGGCAGTAACTTTTTGTGTAAAAGACATTTTCAAAGATGAAATACTGGGGGACCTGGGTGGCTCAGTCAGTTAAGTGTCCAACTCTTAATTTCAGCTCAGGTCATGATCTCAGAGTTGTAAGATCAAGCCCAGCATCCGGTTCCACCAGCATGGAGCAAGGTTAAGATTCTCTCTCCCCCTCTCTAAAAGAAAAAAGAAAAAGAAACACAAAACTTCAAACAGATCAATGATAACAGATGAATATTTCCAACAAGTTTTGATGCTATGAAACACTGATTCTGAACCTCAATTAAATAAAATGTTACCCAAAAAAATTAATTAATTTAAAAAATGTTACCCTCCCCAAAAAAGAAATCCATTTTCCTCATCAGTATTACCCCCCCCCAAAAAAGACTATTATTACATTTTAAATTTCATTAATAAAACAAATTGTGGAAATTTGTTTTTTCTCATTACAGATGTACCTACATAATACCCTATTTTCCTCTTGTCCCACAAAACCTAAAATATTTACTATTTTAGGTTTGTGGGTCCTCTACAAAAAAGGTTTGCTAACCCTTAAGTTAAAGCATTATCTCTACTTGATAGCTATACAACCTTGACATCAATTAACTTCTCTAAGTCTCTGTCTTCATATTTATAAAATGAGGGTTGAATAAAATCTCTATGGTACTTTCCAACCTTAATATTCCATAACTAATAGCATCTTCTATATTAATTTCATGTAATAGTATTTTGAATGGGAGCTTATACCAGTTTATAAAGTATGAAGAAATGTCCTACTGCTTAAAGTATAAAGAAATATTTTATCAAATCACAGAACACCAACAAGTGATTCTGAGACAATCGGCTACATAATATGAAAGTGGACCCCAATTTCATACCATATGCAAAAATTAATTCAAAACAGATCTACAAGAAAAAAACAAAACAAAACAAAAACAGATCCACAGGGCAGCCCGGGTAGCTCAGCGGTTTAGCGCCACCTTCAGCCCAGGGCCTGCTCCTGGAGACCCAGGATGGAGTCCCACGTCAGGCTCCCTGCATAGAGCCTGCTTCTCCCTCTGCCTGTGTCTCTCTTTCTCTCTGTGTCTCTCATGAATAAATAAATAAAATCTTTAAAAATAAATAAATAAATCTTCAAAAAAATAAAAAAGACAGATACTAACAAGTACTGATGAGAATACGGAAAACCTGTGACTTTCAAACTGTTGGTGGAAATGTAAAAAGATACAGATGCGCTGGAAAACAGTTTGGCAATTTCTCAAATGGTTAAATATGACTCAGTAAATTCCACTAGCAGGAATTACTCAAGAAAAATGAAAATATGTTCACACACACAAAAAAAGTACATAAATGTTCCTGTTAGTATTATTTATAGTAACCAAAAAGGGGGAATAATGCAAATGTTCACCAACTAAAGAATGGATAAACAAAATGTGGTATATTCAAACAACTGAGTATTATTTAGCCACAAAAAGGAATGTAGTACATGTGCTACAACACAGATAAACTTTGAAAACATTGTAAGTGAAACTCAAACACAACCTCATATTGTATGAACCTACAGAGACACAAAGTAGAATACTGGTTGCCTAAGGCTAGGGATATTGGAGGGGGATGTGGATAGAAAGGGACTACTAATGGGAGTAAGGTTTCTTTTTGCTGTTATGAAAATGTTCTAAAATTGATTGTAAGAATAGGTGTGCAACTGTGAATATACTAAAAACCACTGAACTGTATACTTTAAATGAATTTTATGGTATGTGAATTATATTTTAAAATGCTTTTTTTTAAATGCTTTTTTAAATCACCAAAGTCTTACAAATAAATGAACAACAGAATACTAATGTCACAAAATTAAGATTCAGAGGCCATACAATCTGGACAAGAAAAAAAAAACAGTTCCCTAAACTTCACTCATTTGTAAATTCTCATAGTGATTTTAAAGTTAGTGAGAACTTCAAGAATTAATATCGTGAAAATGTCGATGCTACCCAGGGCACTTTACACATTCTATGCAATCCCTATCAAAATACCACGGACTTGGGCAGCCTAGGTGGCTCAGCAGTTTAGCGCTGCCTTCATCCCAGGGCCTGATCCTGGAGACCCGGGATCAAGTCCTGCGTCGGGCTCCCTGCATGGAGCCTGCTTCTCCCTCTGCCTGTGTCTCTGCCTCTCTCTCTCTCTCTCTGCCTCTCATGAATAAATAAATAAAATCTTTAAAAAAAAATACCATGGACTTTCTTCAGAGAGTTGGAACAAATAATCTTAAGATTTGTGTGGAATCAGAAAAGACCCCAAATAGCCAGGGAGATATTGAAAAAGAAAACCAGAACCGGGGGCATCACAATGCCGGATTTCAAGTTGTACTACAAAGCTGTGATCATCAAGACAGTGTGGTAGTGGCACAAAAACAAGACACATAGATCAATGGAACAGAATAGAGAACCCAGAAATGGCCCTTAACTCTATGGTCAACTAATATTCAACAAAGCAGGAAATACTATCCAACTAGAAATAGGACAATCTCATCAATAAATGGTGCTGGGAAAATTGGACAGCCATGTACAGAAGAATGAAACTATTCTCTTACACCATACACAAAGATAAACTCAAAATGGATGAAAGATCTAAATGTGAGACAAGAATCCATCAAAATCCTAGAGGAGAACACAGGCAACACCCTTTTTGTTTTTTGTTTTTTGTTTTTTTTTTTTTGGTTTTTGTTGTTGTTGTTGTTTTGTTTTTTTGTTTTTTTATGATAGTCACACACACAGAGAGAGAGGCAGAGACACAGACAGAGGGAGAAGCAGGCTCCATGCACCGGGAACCCGACATGGGATTCGATCCCGGGGTTTCCAGGATCGCGCCCCGGGCCAAAGGCAGGCGCCAAACCGCTGTGCCACCCAGGGATCCCGCAACACCCTTTTTGAACTTGGCCACAGCAACTTCTTGCAAGATACATCTATGAAGGCAAGGGAAACAAAAGCAAAAAATGAACTATTGGGACTTAAGATAAAAAGCTTTTGCACAGCAAAAGAAACAGTCAACAAAACTAAAAGACGACCTACAGAATGGGAGAAGATATTTGCAAATGACATATCAGATAAAGGGCTAGTATCCAAGATCTATAAAGAACTTACTAAACTCAACAGCAAAGAAACAAACAATCCAATCATGAAATGGGAAAAAGACATGAACAGAAATTTCACACAGGAAGACACAGACATGGCCAACAAGCACATGAGAAAATGGTCCACATCACTTGCCATCAGGAAAATACAAAACAAAACCACAATGAGATACCACCTCACACCAGTGAGAATGGGGGAAGTGAACAAGACAGAAAACAACAAATGTTGGAGAGGATGTGGAGGAAGGGGAACCCTCTTGCACTGTTGGTGGGAATGTGAACTGGTACAGCCACTCTGGAAAACTGTGTGGAAATTCCTAAAAGAGTTAAAAATAGAACTGTCCTACGACCCAGCAATTGCACTGCTGGGGTTTTACCCCAAAGATACAGATGCAGTGAAAAGCCGAGACACCTGCACCCCAATGTTTATAGCAGCAATGTCCACAATAGCCAAACTGTGGAAGGAGCCTCAGTGTTCATCGAAAGATGAATGGATAAAGAGGATGTGGTCTATATTATATATAATGGAGTATTACTCAGCCGTTAGAAACAATAAATACCCACCATTTGCTTCAACGTGGATAGAACTGAAGGGTATTATGCTGAGTGAAGTTAAGTCAATCGGAGAAGGACAAACATTACAAGGTTTCATTCATTCGGGGAATATAAAAAATAGTGAAAGGGATTAAAGGGGAAATGAGAGAAATGAGCCGGAAATATTAGAGAGGGTGACAACATGAGAGACTCCTGACTCTGGGAAACGAACAAGGGGTAGAGGAAAGGGAGGTGGGCGGGGGAATGGGGTGACTGGATGACAGGCACTGAGGGGGGCACTTGAGGGATGAGGACTGGGTGTTATACTACAAGTTGGCAAATCAAACTCCAATAAAAAATATATATATACCAAAAAAAGAATGGAAGTATCTAAAGGGTCCATTATAAAATCATGATCAGGAGAGAAAAAAAACTATAAAATAAATACATAGTAACTATTAAAAAAAGAGAGAGAGAGAGAGAGAGAACTTCAAGACCCTGAACAATGAACACCATGTTGTTGCACCTCAACTCCTTTGCTTAGCATAAAAAGACCTCAATACTACAGATTCATCTTTCTTTCTCATTACTACTGTTTGCTGGACTAAATATGCCCCATACTTTTTTTTTTTTATCTAAACCTTTTGCATTTACAATTTCCACTGCTTTTAGCATCTTCTCCCTGTCTTCATAGTCTATCAATATCATTCTCCCTTATCTCCTCTTAGAGAAAACCTCTCATTCTTAGAAGTCTAGTGCTTTAGAGTAGCCCCAGTGGTGCAGTGGTTTAGCGCCACCTGCAGCCCGGGGTGTGATCCTGGAGACCTGGATGAGTCCCACGTCAGGCTCCCAGCATGGAGGCTACTTCTCCCTCTGCCTGTGTCTCTGCCTCTCTGCCCCTCCCTCCCTCTCTCTCTCTCTCTCTCTCTCTCTCTCTCTCTCTCTCTGAATAAATAAATAAAATCTTAAAAAAAAAAGTCTAGTGCTTTCATGGAGCCTATCTGGATGCCCTTGCTGAGGTAAACACTGGTCTTCTAGGCAATCTAGTTCTTACCAGACTGGTCAACAAAATCACATTTCCTCAAGGTAAAAGTTCTACCGACAGCCCTATGCATATTAAAGAGCTGTGGGGTGGCCTCTTATTTTGTGTTATCTCCTAATCTCCATATAATTACCACATGATCCTAGCACAGGGGCACATACCTAACCCAAAGGTCAACAGTATTACAGAATGGCCATCAACCTAGAAGGAAAGAGCCTGCTAAGAGCTTAGCCTAAACAAGTATGATGACAGATTCTCTTAGATGCAAATACACTCTCACTCTCTCAACTGAATGGGAAGCAAGAACAGAATCTGAACCAATTGCCAGAGAAGAGGCCTTCAGATAACCCAGACCATACACAAGATGACACTGTAAGGTAAGAAAAAGCATATACAAAGAAGAGGATGGAGTCAGGGGATGGTTGAGACAGGAAGGGTATAAACAGAGTTCCAAAAAAGACATTAAGAGGTCTCCGGTGGCTCAGCAGTTTAGCGCCTGCCTTAGGCCCAGGGCGTGATCCTGGAGTCCCGGGATTGAGTCCCGCATTGCATCGGGCTTCCTGCATGGAGCCTGCTTCTCCTTCTGCCTGTGTCTCTGCCCCCCCTTCTCTCTCTGTCTCTCATGAATAAATAAATAAGATCTTTTTAAAAAAAGACATTAAGAGAACACATAGCAAGGGCACCTGATTGGCTCATGAGTAGGCAGAGCATGAGATTCTTGATCTCAAGGTCTTGAGTTCAAGCCCCATGTTGGGCGGAAGGTTTACTTTAAAAAAAAAAAAAAAAAAAAAAAAGAGGGATCCCTGGGTGGCGCAGCGGTTTGGCGCCTGCCTTTGGCCCAGGGCGCGATCCTGGAGACCCGGGATCGAATCCCACGTCGGGCTCCCGGTGCATGGAGCCTGCTTCTCCCTCTGCCTGTGTCTCTGCCTCTCTCTCTCTCACTGTGTGCCTATCATAAATAAAAAAAATAAATAAATAAATTTAAAAAAATAAAAAAATAAAAAATAAAAAAAAAAAGAAACCCTAATGCAGGTCACTAGAGCCTTGAGCTGGGCAGCATTCTCTGCCACCACTTCCCCCATCAGGGACAGTATGGGTACCTCAGGTAACCCCAGTTTCTGGCCTGGGTCTCCTCCCATTGACCAGGTCCAGTTCTACCACTCACCTGCCAACCTGGCCCAGGGAGGGCTCGGCTGAAGAAGAGCTGGGTCTGAGGGGAGCTCCTTAATATACTCAAGCTCCTGTAGAGTTCTGGTCTACCAGGCCCACCTTGGGTCTGCACCAGGACTACGGAGAATGCGCCAGTGAGTCCTCACCCCATGGACTTGTGCACACGGACCCGGCCCCATGTCTCCTCCCCACCCTTCTCTCCTTTCCTCATCCTAAGTGCCTGGCAGATGAAGGAGTTTTCAGGAGCTTTTGACACTATATAATCCGCCCTTTTTGTATGCACCATGGGCGGCTTTTGTATGTACTTGCAGTGTGGGGTGGGGGGCATGGGAGGGAGGGGTGGACCCTGGAAGAGGTGGGGAGGATGGGCCACCCTGCCTCACACCTGTATTGTTGTTGATGTTCGTTTGTTTTTGTTTGTTTGTTTTTTAACACTCGCTGCTCTCAATAAAGAAGCCTTTTTTACAAAAAAAAAAAAAATAACAAATTCACATGCTGAAAAGGCTAGAAGAAAACATATTCTCTATAGCTTCAGTGGATCCCTACAGTTCCCATACAACATTCCAGTTTCTGTGGAATGGATCCACACTGCTCATCTTGGATTATTATGGCATTCCAGGCTCCCTTTTACCATGTAGATCTGTGTAATGAACAACCACTTCTTAAAGAAATCCAAATATCTCTTTATTACCTGTGATGGAAAAAAGCAAACCCATACCAATAACCCTACTAAGCAGTCACCTTGAAAACAAAGACTAGGTTTATTCATCTTAGAATTGGCAAAAGTACCTCAAATTGTGCCTTTCACAAAGCTCAATACTCACTGCATTCATTGTAGAAATACTAAATGGATAAAATCTCAGATATTCTGATACAGAAGCAATCTACACGTAAAGGAAAAACCAGACATACATGACTATTCCTCTGTACACATAAAGGGGTCCAAAACAGGAGAGACAGTGATCCAAACCTGTAAGCACTAGTAACTTAGATACAAATAAATCATAGCATCACATTCCCCAGACTGTAACACATGGACACATGGACCCTGTCATTGACAGTTATGCATGGGACTTTTGTATGAGTTGCTAGATGAAGAGAAGTTCTTTCTACTACACTTGAACTGTAAAGGCAGCAACTGGAGCTGATATTTCAGTCGCCTTGCTGCCATATGAAACCTAAAAATCAAATAAATTAACACACAGTGAAGGGCAGATTTGAGTTCAGAGAAAGGAGAAGACTAGGTCCTGGTAACATCACCTAAACTACAAAAGCCATACGTGAAGCCAGTGCTTGCCCTAGACTTTTCAGTAACATAAGACAAAGTATTCTCTTTTTTAGGCAATTTGGGTTGGATTTTCTGTCACTTGCAACCAAAATTCCTAATTCATAAAAAAAATAAAGATAAAAAAAATAAAACAAAATTCCTAATTCATATAAAAGCTCTCCAAAAATCCATAGTTGTCATTTCTCCTTAACTTTTTTTTACAAAAGTTCTAGCACATTTTAAAATAAAAAATTAACCTATGTCCCACCATCCTAAAACAAAATTTCCATTTGCTTCTAGTTTACATACACAAGCCATTCAATTTTAAACTTATAACCACTCTATTCTAAAATAATCCTTGTCACCACATCCCCCACCCCGGCATAGGTTTATAACCCTTGTACAAACATCACAAGGGTCCTTGGACACAACCAGTCCTTGACCACATTCCTCCTGAGAGCCCTTCTCTAACAAGCAAAACTTGAACTTTGCTTAGGACATCAGTTTCTCACCTGAATATGGTCTTTGTTGCCCTTGCTATTAAAACTCTATAAAAGACTTTACCACCGCTATGAAATGAAGTCACATAATTTAAACCAGTTTCTGTACCAAAATAACCTGTATCAAAGTTCAGACAATAGAGCCCAATCAAAAACTTCCAGCATTCAAGGCAATTATATCCCCACCATGATCTAATTTCCTTGTCTAAATGTCCTCAACCCTGATTTCTCCCATAATGTCACATGTCCAAATCTTTTCCATTATGCCCAAGAAAATAATCATTCTCCCATTACCAAATCCTAGGCTTCCTCAATCTTTTTGAACGATACTGCATCTACTTATTTACCTTAACTTAAACCTGGATCTCCCATGAAGATGTTCTCACAGCTCTCTCTACTCCAGTCCATAATTCCACAGAACCAGGACTAGTATTCACTTGCCTTTCTACTGCAATTTCTAGATCATGATCATCCTCCTTTATGATCTCACGTTCAAGATATATCTTTTCCTCATCACTACTATCTTCTAGTCCTTTAGTCATGACTCTTCATTCACTGAAGACCAAAGCGCCTTCCTTGTTCAGAGTCTTTCTCACTAAACCTCCTATCACAATCCTGGAAGATTTCAAAGTCCATGAAGATTGCCCATCCAATTACTGTATATTAGAATTCATACGTCTCTTTAGTTCTAAAGATTTTTAGCTCAACTTTTTTAAGAACCTATCCTTCAGTTCTTTACTCTAGATCTTGTCATTTGAAACTGCTCCTCCTTGGGATCCCTGGGTGGCGCAGTGGTTTGGTGCCTGCCTTTGGCCCAGGGCGCGATCCTGGAGACCCGGGATCGAATCCCACATCGGGCTTCGGGTGCATGGAGCCTGCTTCTCCATCTGCCTGTGTCTCTGCCTCTCTCTCTCTCTGTGACTATCATAAATAAATAAAAATTTAAAAAAAATAAAAAATAAAAAAAGAAACTGCTCCTCCTTGATTACTCTAATTGCTCACAAAACTTACTCTGACCATACTCACTCTCTACAACTTTATAGAAACCTCCTGTCTCTCAAATCGAATTCTCCCCACTCCAGACTCTGTAGTTGGACATCTAAATCTCTTAGGAGGAACTTCTTATTTGTACTGTGTTCTCTGAACCTGACCACAAAACCACAGCTCCAAGTCAATACTGTTTCTGGGTAGTGAGACATTCTAAAGAAAAATCATACTAGATACACTAAACATAATATAAAGTCTGCAACCTTAGACCTTTAAAATAAACTTAACAAATTCCCTCTTCCATTTCTCCTCAACTCTCTTTTTTTTTAAGTAAAGATTTTATTTATTTATTCATGAGAGACATAGAGAGAGGCAGAGACATAGGCAGAGGGAGAAGCAGGCTCTATGCAAGGAGCCCAATGTGGGACTCAATCCGGGACTCCAGGATCACACCTGGAGGCGAAGGCAGACACTCCACCGCTGAGCCACCCAGGTGTCCCTCTTTTTTTTTTTTTTAAGATTTCTTTATTTATTTTAAGGAGACAGTGAGAAGGAAAGGGAGAGAGAGGATATTCAGCAGAATCCCACTGAGCAAGGAGCCTGAAGCAAGGCTTGATCCCATGACCCTGAGATCATGACCTGAACAGAAATCTAAAAGACTGACACTTAAATGACTGAGCCACCCAGGTGTTCCTTCCCCTCAATAATTCTTTCAATCATTTTCTCAATTCAACCCCTCCAATCACCCTTGTCCAGGCCCTTCATTAGCAACCAACAACCTTGCTTCTGATCTTACACAAAGATATACAAACTACCAGGAATGCCCTCCCTCTACCCTTATTCCCCTACCTATAACCTTATCTGTAGTCAGACATCTCCTTACCTACTTTTATTACAGTCCCATAAAATGAGGCATTTCTCCTCCTGTATAAAGCCAATCCATCTGTCTCTATCACTGACCCACATCATGACTCCCACCTGCTTCCTGCCTCATTCAACATCTTCCTCTATCAGACACACCACATCCTGAATTTGCAACCTCTCCTTCCCTATTAGTACCTTTCCCTCAGCACATATACAAGTTTTAATGTTTAAAGAAAGTCCTTCCTGACTCCCATCCAGCCTTCTCAGCAAACCTTCTCACGGAGAAGTTATTCATTCTTCTTTTTCTCTTTTTTCCTTTCCCCATTTCCTATTCTCTTCTTCCTTCCCCTCCAACTCTCCCTCTCTTACCCCCCCTCACTACCGTGCTCCCTTCCCCACTCCCTCTCCCCTCCTCTATCCTCTTCTGGTCCTCCTTTATCACCTGCCAGTTCACTCTTCTACCAACTGTAAAGAGTTTACCTTAACTCCCTACTGATACTACTTTTAGGGTCACCATGACTTTTTTTTTTTTTTAAGATTTTATTTATTTATTCATGAGAGAGAGAGAGAGAGGAAGAGACATAGGCAGAGGGAGAAGCAGGCTCCATGAAGGGAGCCCAACATGGGCACTCTAGGATCATGCCCTGAGCCGAAGCAGACACTCAACCGCTGAGCCACCCAAGCTTGCATCCCGGGTCACCATGACTTCTTCTTAATCACCAAGTCAAATTAATATTTTTCTTGTCTTTATTTTTCTATACCAATGTACTGTATTTGGCACTGTTACTGTTTCCCTCTTAATATTCTCTACTCACTAGCATATGGGTACCATACAGTAGGCACTCATATATTTGAATAAATTAACAGGGGTACAAAATGAAATAGTATCATGCACTTTGTCAGGGAATGAGTAAGAGTCAATATCCCATGAAATGTTCATGGTAATTAACTACACTAACAAGGGCCAAATCAGACTAAGCAGCATGTATGAGTAGTGGAACAATTAATTCAATTATATGGTTTTCTCAAGTCATCTTCAGCACCCAGAAATCATAAACAGAAATTCAAGACTGATGCTAAACAAAGGCAAAGGAATGGAAATGCTAACAAAATCTAGAGTGCTAAGAAAATTACAGTACAAAAAAAAAAAGCACACAATACAAATTTTTTTTATTAAATAACATGTGACAGACTCCCTACATATAAAAACTCTATGTCATAAGGATACAGATAAAGCAGAAAAGAGCTGATGCACCAAATCAATCAGATGCATAAAAACTTGAAATTTAGTATTCTCAAAAGTTTGTGGGGTTTTTTCCCATTGAGGCATTTCATCTGCACGTGTGTATTACAACCCTAGAAAGAATCCCAGGATTTTCCCTCCTGTATGTTTTCATTTTGCTTCTTCATGGTCCATGATGCCAGCTGAGGTCAGTACAATGAAACCAAATGGGAGTAGATTATTCTGCCATTTTTCTAGATCTTTGAGTTGTACATTAAATCTGGGGCTGATCACTCCGCACTTGTTTAACCTGCCTGTGAGGGTCACAACAATTTTCCCAGCTCTGTGATCATCAATTTCAAATTCGCCAGTGTAACCATGCTTCATCATCACCATTAGAAGCAATGACTTTGGAGCATGGCCTAAAAAGAACCTGGTGTTTGCCTTTCTCTTCAGCATTTTTAATGCTCTTGAGTCCATCTGCTAGGACATTCATGTGCACCTTTACAGCCACACAGAAAGATGGCAGAAAAGAGCTAAGCATATTAATCTGAGGCACCAAATCCTTAAAAGAGTTCACAAAAACTTCAAGTTTAGTTTTTTTTATGTTTTTTCAAATGTTTTCAGAAAAGAACAAGCAGAAGACAAACAAGAATGTAGAATTCCTGCAGTCTCATGCCTAATTCAAACTACTGAAAAATTCACTTTACTTTGTTTCTAGACAGATTTCTTCCCACACATTTTCCCCTAATTATTCCCATCGTCAACATTTTAAATGATTTCAAGTGCTAATATCAGCAGCAGTTCTTATTAAAACACATTCCTGACTTGCAAAGAAACCTTTCCAGAGGGCAGCCCGGGTGGCTCAGTGGTTTAGCACTGCCTTCAGCCCAGGGTATGATCCTGGGGACCCAGGATCGAGTCCCACATCGGGCTCCCTGCATGGAGCCTGCTTCTCCTTCTGCCTGTGTCTCTGCCTCTCTCTCTCTCTGTCTCTCATGAATAAATAAATAAAATCTTAAAAAAAAAAAAAAAAGAAAGAAAAGAAAAAAGAAACCTTTCCAGATATAAGGTAAAGCCTGAGAGGCCTAAGACTCTCACATTACAGCCCTAAAACACCAGAATCTCCAGCATCTTCTTGCTATTTGAAACATTTTTAGTAAGTTTTAAAAAAAAAATTTGAAAGGGAGAAAGAGTGTGTGCGTGCACGCACAAGGAGGAAGTACAGAGGGAGAGGGAGAGAGAAACCCAAGCCGACTTTGCGGTGAGCAGGGAGCTGGAAATAGGGTTCCATCTCATAACACTGAGGTCAGACCTGAGCCAAAACCAAGACTAGGATGTGTAACCCACTGCACCACCCATGCCCCCAGATTTAGTAAGTTTTTTTTTTTTGAAGATTTATTTATTTATTCATGAGAGACACACACAGAGAGAGAGAGAAGCAGAGACATAGGCAGAGGAAGAAGCAGGCTCCCTACAGGAGCCCGATGTGGGACTCAATCCGAGAACTCCAGGGTCATGCTCTGAGCCAAATGCAGACAGATGCTGAGCCACCCAGGCATCCCTAGTAAGCTTTATTTTTTTTTTTCCTAGTAAGCTTTATATACTCTATACAAAGCATATATAACTTTCTCTAACATATTATTAACAGTAAGGTACAGATTTACATGGTATTTTAAGTTTCTAAAGCATTTTAACACATACTTTGTTCATTTTTTTTTTTTAATCTACACCTTTATTTACTTTTCAGTAAGTTTAAATCCTTGAGGGGTACAGCATCACACGGATTCTGTGGCCAATGGCTTTCGCAGGAAGGTTGCTTCGGAATTTGGCACGAACCATGTTTCCATGAGCACGAGTTACTTTTCCCCAGATTACTCGGGTTTTGTTTGGTTTGCCACCAGGAGTTACTGTGTTGTTCTTTGCTTTGTACACATAAGCACATCGCTTGCCGAGATAGAACTCAGTTTCATCTCGAGCATAAACACCTTCGATCTTAAGTAGAGCTGTGTGCTCCCTCTGGTTCCGGAGACCCCGTTTATAGCCGGCAAAAATGGCCTTGGACCAAAGCCTTCCAGACATAGTCGTCGCTTTAGGAGTCCTGTTCCCAGCAGGCCTCCACAGGCTCCAAGATGGCGGAAAGAGAGAAGCCTACTTTGTTCATTTTTAACTCACATGAAGTCTCTAATACAGTCAAGGCAAGCATTAATATTCTTTTACAGTAAGGAAACTAAAACCTAAGTTGTCCACTGATTATAAATCACATAGCTAAAATGTGACAATGAGGCACAACCACCTCCAATTCTTATCTCTCCTACTCCTTTGTCCTCAATCACTTACCTGCAACCTTCCTATCCATCTTAAAGGAAGGAGGTAATCTCTGTTTTCTAAAACCAGTCCCCACCCAGACCCTTAAGCCTAGAACTCCCAAAGCCTGCAGAATCTTCAAGTAACTCCTTTTTCCCACCCACAATATCTCCCTTTCCTCTAACCACATCTCCACATTCTATAAATATGATCAACTCTTCCTCTCCTTAAAAAAAAAAAAAAAAATCCTCAACTCTGCCTATCCTACAAAGTGTGATCTACTCTTTCCATCCTTTCCCTGTTTAAACTCTTAAAATTTGACAACTGTAGACACCTGTATCACACTTTTATCTCTCCACTAAAACATTTATTAAAAATAATAATAATAGGGGATCCCTGGGTGGCTCAGCGGTTTGGCGCCTGCCTTTGGCCCAGGGCACGATCCCGGAGTCCCGGAATTGAGTCCCACATCGGGCTCCTGGCATGGAGCCTGCTTCTCCCTCTGCCTGTGTCTCTGCCTCTCTCTATGTATGTGTCTATCATAAATAAATAAATCTTAAAATAATAATAATAATAATAATAAAATAAAACATTTATTAATTAAAGGTCACCAGTGAATTTTTAGTGGCCAAACCCAATAATCACTCTTCAGTTCTTATCCTTAGGTGTTCAGTCTTTGTCCTAAGGTAACAGACACTACCGATCACTCTACCCTTCCTAAAACTTTTGTCACCCCTGAGCTCTAGGTCTTTCTTTCATTTTCCTACCACTGACTTCTTTTTAACCTTCTTTAACTTATCCTTTGCAAATTATCTACCTACACATTTCTGCAGAGGTTCCCCTCTCCCTGCCTTTTCTCTTCAGCTAAACACTCTCCCTGAACAATCTCGTCAATGCCCATGCCCTCAATTACTAAGCATATGGCTACGATTTCCTAAACTTTATGGTCTCAACAAACACTTTTTTTTTTTTTTTTAGGAGAAAGTTAAAACAAAACCAAAATGAGTATTTATCAAATCTCTGGGCAAAAAAAAGAAGAGACAACCATTTTGTAAGCTTGGAAACAAAGAAAACACAAGGGCACCTGGGTGGCTCAGTAGGTCAAGCGTCTACCTTCAGTTCAGTTCTTGATCTCAGGGTCCTGGGATGGAGCCCTGCATGGGGCTCCCTGCTCACCAGGGAGTCTACTTCTCCTTCTCCCTCTGTGTGCTCTCTCTCAAACAAAAAAATAAAATTAAAAAAAAAACACACAGATTTGACTGTACAAAAAATTTAAAGTTCTATAAGCTAAGACGAACAACATGTGAAATAAGGAAAATATGCATATTACACACATATCCATAAATATATAACTTGATAAATAAATGGAAAAATAAGGATATTTAGAAAGAAAGCAAACTGTTTCTAAAAACCACTAAAAATGTTCAACATTACTAGCAATTAAAGAAGTTCACTTCAGGCCTATTTTTTTTTTTTTTTAAGATTTATTTATTCATGAGAGACACAGAGAGAAGCAGAGACACAGGCAGAGGGAGAAGTAGGCTCCCTGCGGGGAGAGACAGAGGCAAGACTCCACCCCTGGACCCCGGGATTCTGACCTGAGACAAAGGCAGACACTCAACCACTGAGCCACCCAGGTGCCCCCAGGCTATTATTTTTTTACTACTGGCAATCCATATAGCTTTCATAAAATTTTAAAACTGTCCTTGAATCCTCCAAATCAAGAATTACCACTACTCTAGAGGCACCACATGGCTGAGCTGGTAGAGCATCCGACTCTTGATCTGGGCTCAGGTCATGATCTGATGGTCATGAGATGGAGCCCCAAGCCCTGCGGCTGGCTCCTCACTCAGAGGGGAGTCTACTTGAAGATTATTTCCCTCTGCCCCTCCCCACTCATGTGTGCCGGCTTTCCCTCTCTAAAATAAATAAATAAAATCTACGTTAAAAAAAAAACTACTACTATTCTAGACACATCTCTATTCATGTCCTAAAACTGCATTACGTGGTGTGGGGGAGCTTTAGAACTTTGACAATCAGCAGTTAGTTCTCATCCACAACTATCTGCAGATTTTTTTTAACTGATGACAGAAACATAGGTAACCAATATACAGAGCTTATTTGGTGAATCTTCAACATTACTCTGTTTTCTGGACAAACACATATAGATATGGTATGGGACATTACTAATTCCCTTTGCCCAGATAGATTTGTTGAGCCTGGTGACAACACACACATCTGGAGCTCCCCTCTCCTTCATGGCAAATTTCTGGGTCTCTTTAAGTGCCCAAAGGGCACACTTCTTCAAGTCTACTCCATGAGTGCACTTGCTAATGGTGAGAGTGTGTCCTCTGGTCACTACATCAATGATGGCAGAATGGCCCTTCCTTTTCTCACCACCCTTTGAGCTATGTGTCAGGTTTCAGTTGGAAAGAGCTAAGCGTCAGGGATCCCTGGGTGGCGCAGCGGTTTGGCGCCTGCCTTTGGCCCAGGGCGCGATCCTGGAGACCCGGGATCGAATCCCAAATCGGGCTCCCGGTGCATGGAGCCTGCTTCTCCCTCTGCCTGTGTCTCTGCCTCTCTCTCTCTCTCTCTGTGACTATCATAAATAAATAAAAAAAAAATTAAAAAAAAAAAAAGGAAAGAGCTACGCGTCAGGTCTCAGTTGGAAAGGAAGAATGTGAGATATTATTGCATTAGCTTTTAAGTAACATTATGCTATGTTCTTAAGGCTCATAGTCATACCTACCACATGTCAGGCACTCTTCTAGGTGCTAGAGGATACAGCAGTGAGCAAAACAGATAAAAATCACCGTCCCAGGGATCCCTGGGTGGCGCAGCGGTTTGGCGCCTGCCTTTGGCCCAGGGCGCAATCCTGGAGACCCGGGATCGAATCCCATGTCGGGCTCCCGGTGCATGGAGCCTGCTTCTCCCTCTGCCTGTGTCTCTGCCCCTCTCTCTCTCTCTCTCTATCATAAATAAATAAATTTTAAAAAAAATCACTGTCCCAGGATCCCTGGGTGGCTCGGCAGTTTGGCACCTGCCTTCGGTCCGGGGTATGATCCTGGGGTCCCGGGATCGAGTCCCACGTCAGGCTTCCTGCACAGAGCCAGCTTCTCCCACTGCCTGTGTCTCTGCCTCTCTCTCTCTCTCTCTCTGTCTCTCATGAATAAATAAATAAATAAAATATATTTTTTTTAAATCACTGTCCCTCTGGAGTTTTTACAGGATTCTAGTCTAGGGATGGGAAGAAGAGACAAATAAAATAAAATATGTAATATGTATGTTATATGGTGACTAAATGCCATGGAAATAATGTAGGAAAGGAGATTAGCATTGTTGAGAAGGGTTATAAGTTTAAATAGTGTGGTTAAGGAATCAATGAAAAGGTGACATTTAAGTAAAGGGAGGTGAGGGAATAAGCCACATCTGAGTGAATATTCCAGGCAAAGGCCTGCAGGTAGAACCTTTCCCAGAGTGTTTGAGGGATAGCAAGGAAGTATTAAAGCTAAAGAGAAGTGATAGAGAAGAATAATAATTGAAAATGAGATCAGGGGATGCCTGGAAGGCTCAGCGGTTGAGCATCTGCCTTTGGCTCAGGCCGTGATTCCACAGTCCTGGGATCAAGTCCCACACTGGGCTTCCCGCATGGAGCCTGCTTCTCCCTGTGCCTATGTCTCTGCCTCGCTCTGTGTCTCTCATGAATAAATAAATAAAGTCTTAAAAAAAATGAGATCAGAGGAAATAATCGGGGGAAGAGGAATCAAATTACTTAATGTCCACCATGGGTCCTGAGTATGCTAAACCACAAGGCTTAACTGTCCTCTAATTTCTTTAAGATTTTATTTATTTGTGAGACACACAGGGAGAGAGAGAGAGTAGCAGAGACATAGGCAGAGGGAGAAGCAGGCTCCTTACAGGGAGCCCAACGTGGTACTTGATCCCAGGTCTCCAGGATCAGGCCCTGGGCTGAAGGTGGCGCTAAACCACTGAGCCACCGGGGCTGCCCTCTAATTTTTTTTTTAAGATTTTATTTATTCATGAGAGACACAGAGAGAAAGGCATAGACATAGGCAGAGGGAGAAGCAGGCTCCCTGTGGGGAGCCCAATGCAGGGGGGTTGGACACGACACACAGGACAGGGGACAGGACTCCATCTCAGAACCCCAGGACCATGACCTAAACCAAAGAACCAAAGGCAGATGCTCAACCACTGAGCCACCCAGGTGTCCCTGTCCTCTAATTCTAAGCCACTTCTATGGCTACTCACATCGGGAATTAATAAGTAAGACAAGGTGACCGACCACAGCTTAACTACTATATATGACTGCTCGCTCCAAGAGGATGTGTGGGGAGTTGGGAGATTAGGGAGTAAAAGGAGATCAGGGCTCAGTTTTGGACAAATTTAAAATCTATTAGACATCTAACAAGAGATGTTGGGTAGATAACTGAATTGAGTCCAGATTTCACAGAAAAGGCCAAAGCTGAAGATATAAATTTGAAAGTCATCAGTATAAGAAACTAAATGAGCTGAAGAAAACAGTTTTGGTTTTGTTTTTTTGGTTTTTTTGTTTTGTTTTGTTCTGTTTTTAAGATGATAACCACACTGTGAGCCCTGGAGGAATCTAACATTACAGCAGGAAGGACAAACCCTTAGGAGTAGACCTAGGAGAATGTGATGTCCTGGAACCAAGTGGGAAAGTGGTTTGGTTCAAGGACAAGAAAGTAATCTACAGTGGCACAGTTGCTGAGAGATCATGTAGAATGAGGAAGGACTGCTAGATTTACCAATGTGGAGATAAATGGTTATAAAGTATAATTCTAGTGGCTCAATGGGTCTAAGTGGCTAAGGGTCCATCTTCAACTCAGATCATGATCCCAGGGTCTGGGGATGGAGCCTTACGTGGGGCTCCCTGCTCAGCAGGAAGTTTGCTTCTCCCTCTGCCTCTGCCTCTGCCCCTCCCCCTACTTGTGCTCTGATTCTCTCAAAAAAACAAAATCTTAAAAAAAAAAAAAAGTATAATTCTAGAGAAGCAGTGGGGACAAAAGCCTAATTGAATTTAAGAAAAAATGGAAGATTAATTGAAGACATTGAACAAGAATTTCACTCTAAATAAACATACATTTATTGAATGAATGATGGAAAAATGCAAGATGTTTAATCCTGTCAAGTATGCAGTGAACTGACATACTTTGCTCATGTTAAAATAAAACAGAACCACCTCTGGAAAGAGCCCAAACACAAACCTCAACCGGTTTTTAAAAGTGTAAGATATACAGATAGATAATATCTATCTCCAGAAAAAGAAAAAAACCAAAATGTTAATAAAGCAGCATTATAGCAGCATTTTGGGATTAAAGCTGACTTTAATTTTTTTTATAAATTCCTACATTCTTCAAATGTTCTACAATGAACATGTATAACTTTTATAATAGATTTTTAAATTTTCATATCTTCTGCCCCAGAAGCTAAATCAAAGTATTGCTCCTAAGAAAACACCTTGAAACCTAGAAAATGTTTTATGCACCAAAATTTTTATCCTTTTTTTAAGATTTTATTTATTCATCAGAGACAGAGAGAGAGAGAGAGAGAGAGAGAGAGAGGGAGGGAGGGAGAGAGAGGCAGAGACATAGACAGAGGGAGAAGCAGGCTCCATGCAGGGAGCCTGACATGGGACTCAACCCCGGGGCTCCAGGATTAGGCCCTGGGCTGAAGGCGGCACTAAACCACTGAGCCGCCTGGGCTGCCCTCCGGTCTCTTTAAACATTAATAACACCCAGTTTCCAACAATAGGGGCCAGTAAAAGTTTAAGGTAGGTTTTCTCAATTTAGAAGAATGTTAATTAGGGCAGCCTGTGGCCTGGGGTGTGATCCTGGAGGCCCCATAGTGTCCCGCGTCCGACTCCCTGCGGGAAGCCTGCTTCTCCCTTTGCCTGTGTCTCTGCCTCTCTCTGTGTGTCTCTATGAATAAATGAATTTTAAAAATCTTTAAAAAAAAAAAAAAAAAAGAAGAATGTTAATTAACTGGAAAAACGTTTATAATAAACTGTTAACTAAATAAAACTAAATAGACTCATCAGATATGCTTGTCTCCCTAATCTCCTCTAAATCAATGGTAAAATCTCTTTTAAAAAGGAAAAAGAGGGGATCCCTGGGTGGCGCAGCGGTTTGGCGCCTGCCTTTGGCCCAGGGCGCGATCCTGGAGACCCGGGATCGAATCCCACATCGGGCTCCCGGTGCATGGAGCCTGCTTCTCCCTCTGCCTGTGTCTCTGCCTCTCTCTCTCTCTCTGTGACTATCATAAATAAATAAAAATTTAAAAAAATAATAAAAAAAATAAAAAGGAAAAAGATGGGACACCTGGGTTGCTCAGTGGCTGAGCATCTGCTTTTAGCTCAGGGAGTATTCCAGGGTCTGGGGATGGAGTCCTGCATCAGGCTCCCTGCAAGGAGCCTGCTTCTCCCTCTGCCTATGTCTCTGCCTCTCTCAAGAATAAATAACATCTTAAAATAAATAAATAAACAAATAAAAAGGAAAAAGATGACAATGAAGTCTAAAGAAAGAAAAAGAAGGGACAAGGGGATTAGTAAAGGACACAACAACAAAATATGTAAACAAATTTTGTCATTTAGAAAAATGTTTAAGTGATTACAACAGAGGAAGGGACTAATTAAATGCCTGGGCTCAGTGGGGGGGGGGTCCCCAAAATGAACAGCCCATTGTACTTGAGTAAATGTTTGAAAGCAATTGTCTATTTACATTCTTTCACTTCATAAATGTTTCCTAAATGCTTTCTAAGTGCCAGATTCTATAAAGTATAAAAAAATGAAAAAGTCCGTTAAGTTCACCTCCTTATCATCTAAATTGCCATTTTGAAGTTTGTAAACTAAGCTAATATTTTATGCCTGTCACTTAAACCAATACTGTCAGAAAGCTAGAAGAAATGCTGCAATGAACACACCAACTCTTTCTAGCTAATTCTAAAAAGTGATACAAAATGTCATTACACACATCCTCAGGAGGTACATAATTATAATTACTCAGATCAACAGACCTCTTTAGCAACCCTTAAGACGACTCTGTACTTAGGTTAAAAATTTGCCTATTAACACATTTAGTGCTTTTCTTTTAGTGTCCACTGCTTTGAGTTTTCATGTTTCTAGAGATATTTATGATGTATTTATTTTAGAGAAAAATTGAATCTTCAATATTCTGGGGCAACTTGATGGCTCAGTTGGTTAAGTGTCTGCATTCCACTCAGGTCAAGATCTCAGGGTCCCTGCTCAGCTGATGCCTGCTTCTTCCTCTCCCTATGCCCCTCCCCCAACCCCACTCATAATCACCCTCTCTCTCAAATATTTTTTAAAAAAACAAACTTTAATATTCTATCTTATGCAAAAGTATTATTTACTTCATTCCTCTTTTTATCAGGTAAGCTACAATGGAAAATATTTACATTCCGAGTGACCATGAGATTACAGGATTGCTAAAGTGAGCTGGGTTTCCATTAATAACATTACAATTCAGGGTGCCTGGGTGGTTCAGTGATTGAATGTCAGCCTTTGGCTCAGGTCGTGATCCCACAGTCCAGGGATCGAGTCCTGCATCAGGCTCCCCACAGGGAGCCTGCTTCTTCTCCCTCTGCCTATGTCTCTGCCTCTCTCTCATGAATAAATAAAATCTTAAAAATTAAAATTTATCTGTATCAATGAACTGGAGAAAGACAGAAGTAAAAGGTTAAATACAAGGTGGCCATTATTAAGTACATCCTTAATCAAAACTAGAAAATAGGGAACCCTGGGTGGCGCAGCGGTTTAGCGCCTGCCTTTGGCCCAGGGCGCCATCCTGGGGACCCGGGATCGAATCCCACGTCGGGCTCCCGGTGCGTGGAGCCTGCTTCTCCCTCTGCCTATGTCTCTGCCTCTCTCTCTCTGTGACTATCATAAATAAATAAAAAATAAATAAAAAAATAAAAATAAAAAAACTAGAAAATATAATAGAAATAGCTCCTAGCAGCCCAAAAAAAAAACAAGGAACAGAAATAAAATTATTATTTCCATCTTCCAGATGGAGATATACAACATTTGGATAACTTATAATAGTGGTCATATCAGAAAAAAAAATCTGTATGAAAAATTAGAGCCAGTCATCCCCAACTAAGTGATTCCCCATATTATAACTTAATAGTTAATGTCAATCTCCTAATAACAAGGTCCTTCCTACACAATTTATATCAACAGGTGATAAATTAAGTAAGTGGTAGTGATGAATTATCAAGAGCTTTTGCTTAAACCCAAAGGACAACTGAGAGATTTACTAGATTTAAAAAGTGGTGGTATGGAGATCCCTGGGTGGCTCAGCGGTTGAGCGCCTGCCTTCGGCCCAGGGCATTATCCTGGAGTCCCCGGGGATGGAGTCCCACATCGGGCTCCCTGCATGGAGCTTGCTTCTCCCACTGCCTATGTCTCTGCCTCTCTCTCTTTATCTCTCATGAATAAATAAATAAAATCTTTAAAAATAAATAAATAAAAAATAAAAAGTGGTGGTACATATGTCCATGGATTGGAAGAATACTGTTAAAATGTCCACACTACCTAAAGCAATCTACAGACTCAATGCAATCCCTATTAAAATATCAGTAAGACTTTCCATAGAACCAGAATAATCCTAAAACTTGTATAGAACCACAAAAGACCCCAGGTAGTCAAAGCAATCAAGAAAGAAAAACAAAGCTGGAGGCATCACAATCCCAGATTTCAAGTAACTATAATACAAAGCTTCAAATCAAAATACCGTTACTGGCACCAAAACAGAACCCATAGATCAATGGAACAGAATAGAGAACCCAGAAATAAACCCACAATTATATGGTCAATTAATCTACCACAAAGGAGGCAAGAACATACAATGAGAAAAGACAGTCTCTCCAATGAATGGTGTTGGGAAAACTGGATGGCTGGCTACATGGAAAAGAATGACACTGGGCCACTTTTTTACACCATACATAAAAATAAGCTCAAAATGGATTAAAGTCAGGGTGCCTCGGTAGCTCAGCTGATTAACCATCCAACTCTTGATTTCGGCTTAGGTCATGATCTCAGGGTCATGAGATCAAGCTCTGTGCTCAGCAGGGAGTCCGCTTGAGATCCTCTTCCTCTTCCTCTGCCCCTCCCTCTGCTCACTCACTCTCTCCAAATAAATGAATCTTTTTTTTAGTTTATTTTTTTTTAAGATTTTATTTATTTATTCATGAGAGATCCAGAAAGAGGCAGAGGGAGAGGCAGGCTCCATGCAGGAAGTACAATGCAGGATTTGATCCCAGTACCCCAGGATTATGCCCTGAGCTAATGGCAGAAGCACTTAACTGCTTAGCCACCCAGGCACCCCAATAAATCTTTTTTTAAAAAATGAATTAAAGACCTAAAGGTAAAGCATGAAACCCTAAAACTCCTAAAAGAAAATACAGGCAGTAATCTCTTGGATATCAGCCTTAGCAGTATTTTCTGATCTGTCTCCTCAGGCAAGGGAAAACAAAAGCAAAACTAAACTATTGGGACTAGATACACTGAACAAAAAGCTTTCACACAGTGAAGAAAACTATCAACAAAACAGAATGGGAGAAGATATGTGCAAATGATATATCTGATAAGGAGCTAATATCCAAAATATGTAAAGTACTCAAAACACCACCAAAACAACCACCACCACTTACTACAAACTACAAAATGGGCAGAGGACTCAAACAGACATTTTTCCAAAGAAATACTGATGGCCCACTGACACATGAAAAGATGTTCAAGTCACTTATCAGGGAAATGCAAATCAAAACCACAATGAACAATCATCTCATACCAGTCAGTATCAAATACTCTCAAAAAGACAAGCAACAACAACAACAACAAAAAAGACAAGCAACAACCAGTGCTGGTGAGGATGTAGAAAAAAAGGAACCCTTCTGGACTGGTGACAGAAATGTAAACTGGAGTAGCCGCTATGGAAAACAGTACAGAGGTTCCTCAAAAATTTAAAAACAAATACCATATGACCCACCAATTCCACTACAGAGTATTCACGCAAAGAAAACAAAGACACTAATCCAACAAGATGTAGGTAATCCTGTTTATTGCAGCATTAAGTACAACAGGTGAGATACGGAAGTAGCATTAAGTTTCCATCCATAGATTAACGAATAGGGTAGCAATACTTACATCAGACAAAACAGACTGAAACAAAGGCTGTAACAAGAGACAAAGAAGGGCATTAAATAATGATAAAGGGATCAATCCAACAAGAGGATATAAAAATTGTAAATAACTAGGGACACCTGAGTGGCTCAGTGGTTGACCATCTGCCTTTGGCTCAGGTCGTCATCCTGGAATTCCAGGGATCGAGTCCCACATCGGGCTCCCTGCATGGAGCTTGCTTCTGCCTCTGCCTCTGTGTCTCTCGTGAATAAATAAATAAAATCTTTTTAAAAATTGTAAATAACTACACCCAACATAAGAGCAACTAAATAATGCAAATACAACAGACATAGAGAAACTGATGGTAATACAATAATAGTAGGGGACTTTAATTAACATCCCACTTAGATCAATGGACAGATCATCCAAGTAGAAAATCAGTAAGGGCACAATGTCTTTAAATGACACATTAGACCAGACAGACAGGTCAGATTTTCTATACATTCGAGGGTATATGGAACATTCTCCAAAACAGATCACACGCTAGGCCACAAAACAAGCCTCAATATATTTAAGAAAACTGATATCTGAGCATTCATTTTTTCCAACCACAGTGGTATGAAAATAGAAATCACATGAAAAAAAAATGGGAAGAACACAAACACATAGAGGCTAAACAATATGACATTAAACCACCAGTAAGTCAAAGAAGCAACCAAAGACAGATGAATGGATGAAAATATGATATATACATACAATGGGATATTATTCAGCTTCAAAAAGGAAGCAAATTCTAACACGTGCTATACTATGGATGAACCTAAAAATATTATGCCAAGTAAAATAAACTACACACAAAAGGACAAATATTTTTTTGAAGATTTTATTTATTCATGAGAGACACAGAAAAAGAGAGGCAGAGACATAGGCAGAGGGAGAAGTAGGCTCCATGCAGGGAGCTCAATGTGGGACTCAATCCCAGGACTCCAGGATCACAACCTGAGCCAAAGGCAGAAACTTAATCGCTGAGCCTCCTAGGCTTCCCAGGATAAATATTTTATATGAATCAACTTATATGAGGTACCTAGTGAAGTCAAATTTATAGACACAGAAGGTAGAATAATGGTAATTACCAGGGCCTAGAGAAAAAGAGAATGGAAAATTTGTGCTTCATGGGTACAGAGTTTCAGTTTGGACAGATGAAAAAAGTTCTGGAGACAGATGATAGTGATGCACAACAATGTGAATGTTTTTTTTTTCTTTTAAAATTTTATTTATTTATTCATAGACTCAGAGAGAGGGGCAGAGACACAGGCAGAGGGAGAGAGAGAAGCAGGCTCCATGCAGGGAGCCCGATGTGGGACTCGATCCTGGGTCTCCAGGATCACACCCCAGGCTACAGGCGGCGCCAAACCGCTGCGCCACCGGGGCTGCCCAATGTGAATGTTTTTTGTACTATTATGTACTATTAAAAATGGTTAAATGGGTAAATTTCATGTTATGCATATTTACAATAAAAAGTGGTGGTAACATTCTCAAACAAGCATCATAGGTAAAATTTGAGTAGAATTGCTAAGATAGGACCTTATCCTCTCCTTGGAAAATAACCTAGTATATTATGAGGATTAGCTAAGGCTAAATAACCTTTGTAGGAGCCTGTGGGTGGCTCTGTCACTTAAGTTCCCAACTCTTGATTTTGGCTCAGGTCATGAGATCAAGCCTGCTTAGGATTCTTTCTCATCCTCTCCCTCCAAACCCCACTTGCACTCTCCTCCTCTCTCTCAAAACAAAAACAAAAAAATCTTTGTAAAGAACGAATAAATCGTAATGCTGCACGTTCACTCACTCATCTCAAAGAATGATCCTTTATGTATCTGAAGTTTTATTTTAGTACAAGGTTTATAAAAGAAATGAATTATTTTCATCTATCCTCATGTCCATTCATAGTCCTGATTTTCAAGATAATCCACACTGTGGTCTCAAAGAGCTCCTTCATCTTCTATTTACCATCATTTCCTGCCATAAATATTCCCCTCAATCCCACTGGTTTACTACTATACCCTGAACATACTTTATACTGACCTTCCTATGTAAACTCTGCTTCTCCCTTTAGAATTTGTTTCTCCATTTTTATTTTTTTTTAAGATTTTATTTATTTATTCATGAGAGAAACAAAGAGAGGCAAAGACATAGGCAGAGGGAGAAACAAACTCCCTGCAGGGAGCCTCATGTGGAACTTGATCCCAGGATCCGGGCAGATGCTCTACCATTGAGCCACCTGGGTATCCCTGTCTATTTTTAATAGCACAGTTGCTGAGTTCTAGAACTTTGAACCAAATGGTCTGAGTTCAAATCCTTCCTGCACCACTAGTTAACTATTTGACTTTGAACAAAGTGCTGGGAAAGCAAAACTAGAATTGCCTTGTCACCACCATTATGAATATATGTCACATCCCATAAGTAGGGGAAAAAAATACTTTGCACTTTGAAATAAATAAAAAAATAAGAATCATACTCTCTGTACTTCCAACCTTCCAAATAAAATCTTGAATTGTTGTTGCTGTTGTTTTTAAAAGATTTCATTTATTCATGAGAAACAGAGAGAGAAGCAGACATAGGCAGAGGGAGAAGCAGGCTCCCTGTGGGGAGCCTGATGCAGAACTCAATCCCAGGACCTAGGATCATGACCTGAGCCAAAGGCAGACACTCAACTACTGAGCCACCCAAGTGCCCCTTGAGCATTTTCTATAAAATTTTTCCTTAACTTTTACAGTGCTGGTATCCAAAACAACGCTATACCCTTTGTGGATATAATAATCATGTTAGAAAACTATTTTTCCACCAGGACAAGCTAATGTAAACTCAATAACTGGTGATTTCATGTTTTTTCCCAATAAATACCATCTATTTTTAAACTTTTTTTTTTTAAAGATTTTATTTATTTGAGAGAGAGAGAACACATGAGCAAGGGGAGGAGCAAAGGGAGAACCAGACCTCCCTGCTGAGCAGGGAACTCCACATGGAGCTTGATCCCAGGCCCCTGAGACCATGACCCAAGCCAAAAGAAGACGTTTAATCAACTGAGGTACCCAGGCATCCCAAGACTTTTTTTTTTTTAAGATTTATTTATTTATGAGAGAAAGAGAGAGAGGCAGAGACACAGGAGGAGGGAGAAGCAGGCTCCATGCCGGGAGCCCGACGTGGGACTCGATCCCGGGACTCCAGGATCGCACCCTGGGCCAAAGGCAGGCTCTAAACCACTGAGCCACCCAGGGATCCCCAGACTTTTTTTTTTTTTTTAAGTAATCTCTACACCTAACGTGGAGCTCAAACTCAACCCCGAGATCAAGAGTCGCATGCTCCAACTAAGCGAACCATGTGTGCCCTTGTATTTTTTAATTCTTATTCTTTTTTAAGACTGTATTTATTTGAGGGCAGCCCCAGTGGCCCAGCGGTTTAGCGCCACCTTCTGCCCAAGGTGTGATCCTAAAGACCCAGGACTGAGTCCCGCATCGGGCTCCAAGTGGAGCCTGCTTCTCCCTTTGCCTGTGTCTCTGCCTCTCTGTGTGTCTCTCATGAATAAATAAATACAATCTTTAAAAAAAAGAAAAGATTGTATTTAGAGAGGACTGCACACATGCACACTTGCGTGGACTGGGGTAACAAAAAAGGAGGGAAAGGGAGAGAATCTGAAGCAGACTCCCTACTCGGCACTGAGTTAGACAACACAGGACTCCATTCCACAATGCTGAGATCATAACCTCAGCCAAAACCAAGAGTCTGATGCTTAACTGACTAAGCCACCATACACCACTTTCCAGATGTTTTTTTTTTATGATTTTCATACATATATATGGACTCCATGAAGACATAAACTCTAATCTCCAGTTTCCTCATTTCTACAACAGGAATGGTAACTTTGTCTCATAGGGTTACTATAAAAGATTAAATGAAAAAAAAATTACTAAAATGTTATGTGCATAGCCAGCACAAAGAAAAATCCCATTCATCTCTTAAGGTCCAACTTAAATTATACCTTCTTCATCAGACTATTCAAATGTTAGTAATTTTTTTTTCTTCAGTCAAGTTTCTCCAACATGCAAGGGCCATGTCATATAGTGCCTTGGGTCATGGTCCATCCTACAGCTGGCAAACTCCTGGAGAGCAGAAATTCAGTCTCTGTATTTTTCAGAATTGACACAGGGATCTACACAAAGTAGGTATTCAATAAGTTAAAATAGTGCATATTTCTAAGAAATAGAAACCTATATAAGGTTTCTTTCCAGTACATCTAGTACTCAAGTGTTGCCAGACTCTGAACTATGTAAAAAGGAGCTGTCTTATGTTACCAAGTATATAATAAAAGCCAACTGCTTTAAAAAAATAAAATAAAAAATAAAATAAAATAAATAAAAGCCAACTGCTTTGCTATTAAATACATAAAATCCCACTGATAAAGCAGTTTGTCTATTTTTTCTCTCCATCCAGAGTTAAGTGCTTAAGAAGAAAGCAAATCTAACAACTCTATTTTATTTATGTATTTCAATTTTAATGATCTTATCAATTTTAACAATTCATCAATTGGGGATCCTGGGTGGCTCAGCAGTTTGGTGCCTGCCTTTGGCCCAGGGCGTGATCCTGGAATCTCAGGATCCATCAGGCTCCCTGCATGGAGCTTGCTTTCTCCCTCTGCCTGTGTCTCTGCCCCTCTCTCTTTCTGTGTCTCTTATGAATAAATAAATATTTTTTTAAAAATTCATCAATCAGGCAGCATCCAATGTAGCAAATAGAAAGGAGTTCCAAGGAGGTATACAAAATGAAAGACTTTTACAGGGAGAAGGGAGAGGAATGAAGAAAGTTACACTATGCAAAAAAGTGGTTATGGTAAGGTCACTGTATTCAGGGATGGCAAGGGTTTATCAGGCAGATTATCTAACTAGTGCTGATCAGGTGATTCCTGATTGGTTTAAGATTCCATTTCTGGAAGAGCCAAAACTGGATTAAGATAACTCTCCATGCAGGTTAGCATAAGTGACTGTCTTTTGGCCCTATTTGTGATCTTGTTTTTTAACAATCCCCCCTTCTAATCAGACCTCTGTCTAACAATTTTACTTTTAGTAATGAAATACAGTTGGCCCTTGTACAATGCAGGGGATAAGGGTGCCAAACCCCATGCAGTCAAAAATCCACATATAATTTTTGACTCCCCAAAACCTTTACAAATAGCCTACTATTGACAGGAAGCTTTAGCAGTAACATAAACAGTTAATTAACACGTGTTTGTATATTACATGTATCATATATTGTATTCTTACCACAAAGTAAGCTACAAAAAGAAAATGTTATGAAAATTATAAGAGAAAATACATTTACAGTACTATACTGCATTTATTGAAAAAAATTTGCACGTAAGTAAACTCACACACAGTTCAAACCCATGTTGCTCAAGGGTAAATGTATATGCAAGTGTGCCTTAACAGTAAGTTAAGCTTCCAACTCTTGATTTTAGTGCAGGTCATAACCTCAGGGTCATGGGATTGAATATCCAGCTCCACACTGGGTTTTTGTTTAAGATTCTCTCCCCTCTCCCTCTGCACCTCCCTACCTCAAAAACGCACATGTGTGCACGCTCTTACTCTATAAAAAAAAAAAATTAAAAATTGGGATGCCTCGGTGGCTCAGCGGTTGGGCGTCTGCCTTCAGCCCAGGGTGTGATCCTGGAGACCCGATTCGAGTTCCACATCGGGCTTCCTGCATGAAGCCTGCTTCTCCCTCTGCCTCTGCCTATGTCTCTGCCTGTCTTTCTGTGTGTCTCTCATGAATAAATAAAATCTTTTAAAAATAATAAAATAAATAAATAAATAAATAAAATTGGAAAAATAGCCTCTACTGTACCATCAACCCAAAAAGGTAAAAGGGGACAAAGCAAAATGAGTTATTTAAAGTCCATCATATCAAAAAAAAAAATAAATAAATAAAGTCCATCATATCTAGTCAGGAAAACAATTTTGGGTATTTATTCTGAGAGCTTCACAAAAGTAAAAATAACCAAACGAAATTAGTTTTAATTACTACTAAGAAACAGGTGAGACCAATATGAAGAAAATAAATTTCTAAAAATGATAAAAACAGAAAAGAATAAATAACTATCTCATATTCTAGGATGGTAGACTCAATTGTGAAGATATCCAATTGTCCTCAAATTATTTTATAAATCCAAAACAATTCTAATCAAAATCACAACAGAACATTTTCTGAAACTGGGTAGCCTGGGCAGCTCAGCGGTTTAGCGCTGCCTTCAGCCCAGGGAGTGATCCTGGAGACCTGGAATCAAGTCCCACGTCTGGCTCCCTGCATGAAGCCTACTTCTCCCTCTGCCTGTGTCTCTGCCTCTCTCTCCCTCTCCCTCTCTCTCTCTCTCTCTCTCTGGGTCTCTCATAAATAAATAAAATCTTTAAAAAATAAATAAAAGAACATTTTCTGAAACTTAGTAATCTAATTCTAAAACCTAACTAGAAATCAAAATGAGAATATCCAATAAAACTTTTAAAAAGACACCGTAGGGGATGGGCCGCCTGGATAGCTCAATCAGATGAGCATCTGACTCTTGATTTTGGCTCAGGTCATGATCTCAGGGTTCTGGAATCATGCTCCACATCAGGCTCCATGCTCAGCGGGAAGTCAGCTTAGAGTCTCTCTCCCCCTTACTCTGCCCCTCCCCTTGCACTAAAATAAATGAATGAATGAATGAACGAATGAATGAATGAATGAATAAAACTTAAAAAACAAAGAGTAGGGATGCCTGGGTGGCTCAGCCATAGAGTAGCGTCTGCCTTGGGCCCAGAGCGTGATCCTGGAATCCTGGGATCGAGTCCCACATCAGGCTCCCTGCATGGAACCTGCTTCTCTCTCTGCCTATGTCTCTGCCTCTTTCTCTGTGTCTGTCATGAATAAATAAATAATTAAAAAAAAAAAGTCATTCTTTAACACAAACACATCTTTAAAAGGAAAAAAGAGTAGGGGAGCTTTCTCCATCTGCTCTCCAAAACTATAAAATAGGAATCTGAAATGGTATGTAGTATTGATGCACAAATATACAGAAGAGAAAGACTCCAGACACTAAATGGGAATTAAATATATAAAAAAAGAGGCAGTTCATCAGAAAGACAAAGTATAATGGTAGTGGTGGTTGCCAGATTCAGGCAAGGGGATTATTTTTATAATAACCATAGAGTTTCGGGCAGCCTGGGTAGCTCAGGGGTTTAGTGCCACCTTCAGCCCAAGGCCTTCTCCTGGAGACCCAAGATCGATCGAGTCCCACGTCAGGCTCCCTGCGTGGAGTCTGCTTCTCCCTCTGCCTGTGTCTCTGCCTTTCTCTGTGTCTCTCATGAATAAATAAAATCTTTAAAAAAAGAAAGAACCATAGAGTTTCAGTTTTACAAGATGACAAGAATTATGGGGAATGGATTGTAATGATGATTTCACAATGTGAATGTATTTAATACCACTGAACATTTAAAAATGATTAAGATGTTCACCATTGAATAAGGTATTGAACTGTTGAATCACTATGCTATATACTTGAAACTAGTAACACTGTGTGTGTCAACTATACTTCAATAAGAATATATTTTAAGTAACAATAAACATATAAAAAATAAATTTTTTAAAAATGGTTAAGATGGTATAATTTATGCTATGTGTATTTTACCACAATTTTTTTAAGGGGGGGGGGAAGCACAGTCAGTTAAGTGCCCAACTCTTGATTTGGGCTCAGGTCATGATCTCAGGGTCTTGAAACTGAGCCCCCTGTCGGGGTCATGCTGGGCATGGAGCCTGCTTACAATTCTCTCTCCCTCCTCTATCCTCCCCCGAACTTCTCTAAAATTAAATAAATAAATAAATAAAAATTAAGGTGCATTCCGAGTTATTAACAGCAGTACTGGTGAAGAGGAAAAAGACTGGAGGGAAGAAGGAAGAGCAGGATAGATACCATGCGGTATCTAGAGGGAAGAAGGAAGAGCAGAAAAGGAAGAACAGAGAAGATACCATGAAAGGAAACTTTCCTTTTCTAATCTATAATCTCTTATAACATTTTTTTACCATACCTGTTTCAAAAAATGAAATTAAAAAAAAATGAAATTAACAAAAAAAAGTTAATATGGTTCTCCCTCAATCAAAAATCTCAGAAAAGAGTTATGAAAAAATTGAACAAAACCAAGAATAACACTAGGAAGTATACAGAATTAAATAATATCATGCTTACATTTTCTGAATCAACGCTGTCTGATGAAGACTATAAGAAAAAAAATAAATGTGAAAAACTCATAGAAGTATTAAACTGCATTTAATTATACATTTGACAAATCATCTTTGCTGAAAAGAAAAATATTCACTGAAATTAGACCCCCCCCCCCAGGGCATTTGCTTTTTCCTGGTTATAATACTTCTTATATGTGATTACCTTGTAAGTCTCTCCATGACCCAGAGAAAAGGTATTATAGAAAACAGAATTTCAGCTTCAGGTACATACACAGCTATTTAATTTTCAGTTGAACTGGACAGCCGTCCAACTCACCTTCATGGGCTCATACTGTGCTACCTTCAAGTCATACAGAAAAACAAAGTCAATATCGTATTTCTTCATTGTATTTGCCTGCCTGATACTAAAATTAAAAGCTGCCCAGAGGGGATCCCTGGGTGGCACAGCGGTTTGGCACCTGCCTTTGGCCCAGGGCGCGATCCTGGAGACCCAGGATCGAATCCCACGTCGGGCTCCCGGTGCATGGAGCCTGCTTCTCCCTCTGCCTGTGTCTCTGCCTGCCTCTCTCTCTCTCTCTCTCTCGCTCTCTCTCTATCATAAATAAATAAATAAATAAAAAGCAGCCCAGAGAAAAATCAACTACCATATGAGATTCATTTAAAAGAATATGCTGGGATCCCTGGGTGGCGCAGCGGTTTGGCGCCTGCCTTTGGCCCAGGGCGCAATCCTGGAGATCCGGGATCGAATCCCACGTCGGGCTCCCGGTGCATGGAGCCTGCTTCTCCCTCTGCCTCTGTCTCTGCCACTCTCACTCTCTCTGTGACTATCATAAATAAATAAATAAATAAATAAATAAATAAATAAATAAATAAATAAATTTTAAAAAATAAAAAAATAATATGCTAATGAATGAATGAATATGCTCAGGGGGTATCTGAGTAGCTCAGTACAGACTTGGAGAAGAACACTCTAGGCTAAGAGAAGGTAAGTGGAAAAGGCATTAAAGTCAACACAAACAGCCCATTCAAAGAAAAAAATCACCTTGTGTGGCTACAACTTAGAAAATGAAAGGAAGAATGGCAAGAGGTAAGGTTGCAGAGATAGGCAAAGGTGAGATCACCTAGCATGTTGCAGGCCACATTAAGGAGTTTGGATCTTATAAGCCATATTTTTTTTTTTTTATTTAGTTATGATAGTCACAGAGAGAGAGAGAGAGAGAGAGGCAGAGACACAGGCAGAGGGAGAAGCAGGCTCCATGCACCGGGAGCCCAACGTGGGACTCAATCCCGGGTCTCCAGGATCGCGCCCTGGGCCAAAGGCAGGCGCCAAACCGCTGCACCACCGAGGGATCCCTTATAAGCCATATTTTAAGTATCTGATCTCTGTGCTTTAATTTGTGCTTTAACTTCTCAATTTCGGCCCTTATTGCCTCACTTCAGGGCTATATCATTCTAAATCTCCTAAATTTCCTTCCTAATTTTAGCCTCTTCCCACTCAAACCCATTCTCATCACCACAGCAAAATCAAACATTTTTATAAAAGCAGTTTTATACATTATCACTCTTCTGCTCAAAAGCCTTTGAGGGGCAACAAGATAAAAAACACCAGTTTCTTAATCAGAAGCTCACAGCTCCCTTAACAAGGCTATAATCCTCTCCCTCTAATTTTACCTTCTATCATACCCCTAAATAAAACCTCATTCTAACCAAACTGCTCCCTGAATATACATGCATTTCCCACCATAAGACTTTAGCTCACAGTATTCATCCCTCCATCTCCCCAAACTTTATATCCTTGACTCCTCTACATCACATTTCTCCTGCAAAGTTCTACCTAATTAGGGGGCAAGAAAGAATACTCCCTCTGAGGAAATAACATGAGGGAAAGAATAGAAGCTTGAATAGTACATGATAATCACACAAAAATCATGTCTATGACTGAGCAAAGGCATGGTGAGATATAATAGAAATAAAGACATTCAACAGGATGGTTAAGAGCTATGTGACCTTATGCAAATTATTTAACCTATCTGGCCTTCAGTTTCATCATCTGCAGACTGAAGGCAGTAACAATGCCCGTGTCACAATATTGCAATTTATTCATTCATTCAGCAAACATTTCCTGAGCACTTATTCTGTACACCAGCATTGTTCTATGAACGTGGAGATAGCAGTGAATAAAACAGACAAAAATCTCTGTCCCATGGTACTTAAATTTTAGTAAGGGAACCATCAAACAAGCAAAATAAATGAATATACGATATATGGTATCTAGTGAGAGAGGAGACAGAAAACTAAATAAAGCAGAGAGAAGGGGGAAAAGAAAAAAATTAAAATTTGAATCAAGACATAGAATTGAGGAAACAGCCATGCAGTACCATACAGAAGAAATCAGAAATGAAAGGGCATGATCAAGGAAAAACAATGAGGCTAAAGAGCTGGGGCACAGAGTGGAGGGTAAGTGGTAAAAGATGAGGTCAGAGAAGTTATGGGAGGGTGGGGGTCGGGTCAACAAAGAACCTTACAGCCACTGCAAAGATTTAGATTTTATTTTGCTAGAAATAAGAAGACAGGGCAGCCCGGGTGGCGCAGCGGTTTAGCGCCACCTGCAGCCCAGGGCATGATCCTGGAGACCCTGGATCGAGTCCCACGTCAGGCTCTGCATGGAGCCTGCTTCTCCCTCTGCCTGTGTCTCTGCCTCTCTGCGTGTGTGTGTCTCTATGAATAAATAAATAAAATTTTTTAAAAAATGTAGAAGATCTGAAGGTCTGCTCCTGTCCACATCTTTAGTAGTAAGCCACTCTAAATGCAGTATCCTCAAAACAAACACACACCCCAAATTAAGGAGAATTTTAGGAAACAAAGTATGCTACAACCTAAAAATATTTCAACCTGGAAAAATCTGTTCTTTTCAAATCTACTATTTCAAATGGCACCAATACTGGCTACCTCCATTAATCTAATTATCTTAAATTCTCAGAGGCGATACAAAATGCTGGTTGCAAGAAATGGAACTATTTAAAATAAAAAGGCATTTATAACACTTTAATAGAACTGCAAAGTAAGGGCACCTAGGTGGCTTAGTCGGTTAAGTGTCCAGCTCACATCACGATCTCAGGATCATGTGATAGAGCCCTACTTGGGGGCTATGCTGGGTGTGAAGCCTGCTTAAGATTCTCTCTCTCCCTCTCCCTCCCCCCACCCCACGCTTACCATTCTCTCCTTCTCTTAAGGAAAAAAAAAAAAAAAAACAACTGCAAAGTAACCTGCAGTACTGAAAAACTTTCATTTTGAAAATATAAATACAGTTAACAGCTTGGAAAACTATGACTGATAGTCATGAATAATAATCCTGATAAGAGGACATCTAGGTGGTGAAAGATACATGTGTATGTACTCTGTACTCTGACCTCTCCTTCCCAACCCAGAAAATACAAATTAGAACCAAATTCCTATGTGACTCTAATATCTTTCTTAGGCTCAGGGCTACAGGACTATCCCATTCCTATTCCTTAACCTTAAATTGTTCTGGTAATACCTCAAGCATTCCCAGACTTTGACTATAAATCAAAACTCCACACCACAGGAACCCCACAGTTGCAGGAAGTAGTTATATATGGACTGCCAGAAGCACTGAAAAAAAGCATTTCAGTTTACAAGATGATGATTATATTGATACTAATAGCAACAACTATTTAGTAAGTGCTTACTATAATGCCAAGCATTGTTTTTAGCACTTTACTTTATCTAATTCTCAGAATAAGCCTAAAGTAGATATCATAATCCCCATTGTACTGATAAGGAAAAGTGGTGGGAACCAAGAAAAGTTGGGGGATGGGGCAAAGACAGACAAAAAAGACTAGTTGAAACAAAGCAGCAAGAAATCAGAACAGCAAGGGACTTCTCAAAAGGAATATTGGAAGTTAGAAGCCAGCCCTCCAAAAATTCTGGAAAAAAAATGACCTCCAACCTAGATTTCTATTATTCTATTCTCATGGATGGTAAAGGTGATGGGTCTATGATAGGGGTCATCAAACTACTCAGCCTAATATTTTTGTAAATAGTTTTATTGAAACAGCCACATTCAACCTGGCTGGCTCAGTCAGTAGAGTTTGCAAATCTTAATCTTGGGGTGGTGAGCTCGAGCCCCACAGTGGGTATTACTAATAAAAATAAATAGATTTTTAAAAAAAGAAACACAGCCACACTCATTCATGTATCATCTATGGCTGCTGTAATACAATAGCACAGATGAGTTGCTGAGGCACAGACTCCGTAACCCATAAAGCATAAAATATTTACTATCTAGTCCCTTACAGAAAAAATTTGCCAAACTCTGGCCTATGAATACAAAAGCCAGTAAGAACCAGGGAAATGAAGGACTGATGGCAGCTGAAAAGAGTTTGAATATAATGTTGGAAAAGCAGGGTAAGACTATAATGCATATTTTAGATTTGCAATGCTACTTGAAGGGAGTGCCAAAAGATCAGTTTTCTGATTTTTATCCAGATACTTACCAGCTACCATTTCAGGAATTCTGAAGAAGGCACCTAGAAAATATACAGTCATAATTAAATTATTTGGAGAATAATTATAAAATATATAGATTTCCAGAGGTTTTGCTTCTTTTATTCTCTGGTTGCCCATCTTTTGAATGTTCTACTACCTTTTTTTTTTTTTTAAAGTAAGCTCTACACCCAACCTGAGGCTTAAACTCACAACTCTAAGATCAAGAGCCACATGCTCTACCAACTGAGAGAGCCAGGCACCCCGAATGTTCTACTACTTATTAGCACTTCCAGTGAAAGTGGACAGGGAAAACAAAAATATGTGAAAGGTGGGACACCTGGATGGCTCAGCAGTTCAGCGTCTGCCTTTGGCTCAGGGCGTGATCTCGGAGTCCCGGGATCAAGTCCTGCATCGGGCTCCCTGCATGGAGCCTGCTTCTCTCTCTGCCTACGTCTCTGCCTCTGTGTGTGTGTGTGTCTCATGAATAAATAAATCTTAAAAAAAAAAAAAAGGAATAACATACTTATATACTAAAAAAAATGGACCAGCCACGCCCGGTGGCTCAGTTGAGCATAGACTCTTGGTTTCAGCTTGGGTCATGATCTCAGGGTCCTGAGATAGAGCTCCTAGTCCAGCTCAGGCACTCAATGAGGAGTCTACATGCCCTATCCCTTCCCTTTTGCCCCTCCCCCCATTTGCGATCAAGCTTGCTTATGTGCTCTCTGTCAAATAAATAGATAAAACCTAGAAAAGAAAAGGGCCATATCCAAGGACTCCAGGCAAAACCCCAGATATAAAAAGAATTTTCATTAAGGTGAGAGTCAAGAGACATGGGGTTCTATTCAGGAACCCTGGTTGACTACTGGCAAGGAGAGAATCCTCTGGCATGCTTGCACTATGTGATAGTGCACTACCACACCCAGAGAAACTTTTCTCAAATTCCTTGAAAGTCTATGCAGAACCAACAAATCGACATTCAAAAACAGTCATGAACCACTGAACAGTCCATGAGGATTTGCAAGGATTTAATGACAAGTCTCAAAATCAGAGACAATTTTCACTAACACTGCCTAGAATATTTAAGATGTGGGAGTGGATTATGAAGATAATCTTTTTTATGAAGATAACTTAAAGGGTCATTTGAACGTTGTCACAGAAGCGCGAATAGACTACTCCATATGCTCTAGAGGATCCTGGAATGGAAGTTTCTGAATGGAAGATTTCATTTCAGTACAAAGAAAAGTGGTAAGCTCTCTATCATCAGCTTTGTAAAAGAGAATCAGAATCTGACTGGGGTTTTTTGTTCTTATTCTTTACCAATTATATTTAATTTTAGTTTTGTTTTTATCAAAGTTATCCATGAACAGAGACTAAAGAGGTGAATAAATACAATGGCTTATTACCAAAGATAATGATCCTTTACTCTAACAACTTCCCAATTCCCAGAGGCAAATTTTCAACTTTTACGGCTGAATCTTTTGGTATATAGTTCCACACCATTATATACTTTTTTTCTTTTCTCCAGTTTTAGGCAATATTAACTTCCCATCATAGATTAGAATTTAGCCCTCTTTCCTCTTCACATCTCTTACAGATGTGCACACTTCCCATTCCCTAGTCTTCCTAATA
This sequence comes from Nyctereutes procyonoides, assembly GCF_905146905.1. Classification (NCBI taxonomy): domain Eukaryota; kingdom Metazoa; phylum Chordata; class Mammalia; order Carnivora; family Canidae; genus Nyctereutes; species Nyctereutes procyonoides. Next base: position 8,228,615 of record NW_026575031.1, on the reverse strand, counting down.
TAATTATTTAATTCTTATTAAATCAATACTCAAGGTTCATATAATCCTATTCAAAGCTGGGGATGCAGCATACTTCTTAGACTAGGCTACACAAACAGATCCCAAAATATCAGCCTGGAAAGTGAATATTTAGGTCATTAAGCCAGTTCTCTTGCAGAGTCATCCCAGGACTCAGGCTGACAGTAATTCTGCCATCGTGACTACAGGCTTTGGTGGCTGTCTCAGATGTTGCAGCCAGAGGAGGCTGACAAAACTGGAATACATGAAGGAGGTCACGACTACTTCCACCAGAGAAAATAAGTCATATATCTAATTAAACTGTAATAGAGACTGGGGGATTCTGACATCATACCCAAAGAAAGGGAAAGCAAATTTGCATAGTTGGTGGTCTTTGCCACATATGCCATGATTACTTTTTCTCAAAAAAAAAGTAAAAAAAAAAAAAAAAAAAAAAAAACCTGTAATGAATCTTAGAAACAGATGGCAGAAAAGGGAAGAGAGGATATAAGGGAAAATAAGTCAGTTAACTAAAGAAAGATTAAAAACATCCCACAAAAATGGAGGAAAATTAAAAGATTAATTTATTTAAGAAACACTCTCCTTTTGTTATATACCACAATCCACATTAAGTACAATAAAAAAAGATATGCATTAAATGTAATGTAGTATCCTCAATTTGATTCTGGATCAGAATAAGGACATTAATGGAACTAATGAAATCCAAGCAAAAGGAAAGGAAAGAAGAAAGAAAGGAAAAGAAAGGAAAAGAAGGGGAGGGGAGGGGAGGGGAGGGAAGGGGAGTTTACTAAGAATGATGTACCAACATTGATTTCTTAGTTTTGAGAGATGTACCAAAGTAATGTAAGATTTTTTTTAAGATTTTATTTATTCATGAGAGACACACAGAGAGAGGCACAGACATAGGTAGAAGGAGCCTAATACAGGACTTGATCCCAGAACCCCAGGACCATGACCTGAGTCGAAGGCAGACACTCAACCACTGAGCCACCTAGACATCCTAGTAATGTAAGACGTTAACATAAGGGGAAACTGGGTGAGCTATATACAGAAACTCTTCGTATAGTCTTTGCAGTTTTTCTATAAATCTAAAATTACTCCCAAAAACCTATTTTAAAAAAAACACTCAGTAATAAAAGTGCAACCACTGCAGTTCCTCAAAAAAATAAACATAGGGATGCCTGGGTGTCTCGGTGGTTGGGCTTCATGCATGAAGCCTGCTTCTCCCTCTGCCTGTGTCGCTGCCTCTCTCTGTGTCTCTCATGAATAAATAAATGGAATCTTTCAAAATATATAAATAAATAAACATAGAATCATGTGATCCAGCAATTCTTCTAGATATATACTCAAAAGAATTGAAAGCAGAGACTCAAAGAGATGTCTTTACATCCACATTCACAGCATCACTATCCACAATAAACAAAAGGTGGAAGCAATTGAAGTGTTCATCAACAGGTAACAAGTTTTTTTTTTTAATGTGATATACACACACACAATGGAATATTGTTCAGCATTAAAAAGAAATTCTAACACATGCTACAATATGGATGAACCCTGAAGACATTAGGCTAAACAAAATAAGCCAGTTCCAAAAGGACAGTATTTTTGTAAAATTCCACTTATGTGAGGTACCTAGAGTAGTCCAATTCAGAGACACAAAGTAGAAAGTAGAATGTGGTTGCCAGGGACTGGGGGAAGAGAACAGTAAGCTAGTATTTTATGAGTACAGTTTCAGCTTGGAAAGAGGAAAACACTAGAGATGGATGGTGGTAACTGGCTGCACAACGTGAATGTGTCAAAGATCTGTACACTTCAAAATGGTTACAATGGTGGGCATCTGGGGGACACACCCATTAAGTGTCCAACTCTCAGTTTCGGCTCAGGTCATGATCTCAGAGTCAGGAGACTGAGCCCCGTCCACTGATTGTGGAGTCTGCCTGAGATTCTCTCTCCCTCTCCCTCTGCCCCTCCTGTTTGTGCATTGTTTCCCAAAAATAAATTTTTGAAATATTTTTTAAATGGTTGCAATAGTATATGTTATATATTTTTTACTACAATTTTAAAAAATACAGCTAGGGGCACCTGGGTGATTCAGCCAGTTAAAGATGTGCTTTCTGCTCAGGTCACGATCCTGGACTCCAGGGAATGAACCCCCAGCCCCATGTCAGGCTCTCTGCTTCTCCGTCTGCCCCTCACCCCGCTCATGGTCTCCCTCTCTCTCAAATAAATAAAATATTTTTTAAAAATATCGCAATATAAGCACATTGATAGAGGTTTGAACAGAATATTTCCATCACCAGAAAAAAGATCGAAAACAAATTCTGACTTCCCTGAGACTATGACATCTAAGGTAGTTTTGAGCAAGACAGTCATACTGGGGAAGGGAATGGGAGGTGGGGGATATTGAATAAAACAGAAGCACAGTCAAGTATGGCAGTCTAAAAAAAAAAAAAAAAGATGGCAGTCTAGAACAGGGGTCAGCACACTGCAGCCCCATAAACCATGTTTTGCCATAGGCTTTTGTGAAAAGTGAAAACTTTTTCACATTTTTAATGTGAAAAAGGAAAGTTAAAATTGAAAGTTGAAAAAAAGTTAAAATAGTGGCATCTGGCTAGCTCGGTTGGAAGAGTTTATGACCCTTGATCTCAGGGTCATGAGTTCAAGCCCCACATCAGATGTAAAAATCACTTAATTTTTTTTTTCCGAGTGTTAGAAACAAAATTTTTTTTAAAGATTTTATTTATTTATTCATGAGAGACAGAGAGAGAGAGAGAGAGAGAGAGAGAGAGAGAGAGAGAGGCAGAGACACAGGCAGAGGGAGAAGCAGGCTCCATACAGGGAGCCCGACATGGGACCCGATCCCAGGTCTCCAGGACCAGGCCCTGGGCTGAAGGCAGCGCTAAACCGCTGAGCCACCCGGGCTGCCCACAAAATTTTTTAATTAAAATAAAATGGGGATCCCTAGGTGGCTCAGCGGTTTAGCACTTGCCTTCAGCCCAGGGCGTGATCCTGGAGTCCCAGGATTGAGTCCCACATCAGGCTCCCAGCATGGAGCCTGCTTCTCCCTCTGCCTGTGTCTCTGCCCCTCTCTCTCTCTCTCATGAATAAATAAAATATTTTTAAAAAATTAAAATTAGGGATCCCTGGGTGGCGCAGCGGTTTGGCGCCTGCCTTTGGCCCAGGGCGCGATCTGGAGACTCCGGATCGAATCCCACGTCGGGCTCCCGGTGCATGGAGCCTGCTTCTCCCTCTGCCTATGTCTCTGCCTCTCTCTCTCTCTGTGTGTGTGTGTGTGACTATCATAAAATAAATTAAAAAAATTTAAAAAAAAAAATTAAAATTAAATCTTATGACATACAAGAATTATATGAAATTCCAACTTCAGTGTCCACAGTTTCCCTAGAACACAGCCATAATCGTTTGTTTATATAATGTCTATTGTTGCTTTCACGCTACCACAACAGAGCTGAATAGTTATGACAGACATAATAAAGCCCACAAAACTTAAAATATTTACTTTCTTGCCCTTTACAGAAAAAGTCTGCCAATCCCCATCTAGAGGCCTGAAAGTAGTACGTTTAGTATGCATAAATCAATGATATATATGAGGGAGACACAAGGCAAATGAGATAAATCATAAGGTAGTGGGCTTTAAGTCCTAAGCTAAAGAATCTGAACTTGTCTCAACTTGATTCCATTTACTATGAGAAGCCACTGTAGAACTGTGTAGAAAAGTAACTTGATCAGATAAACCTTATACAAAGACAATTATCCACTTGCTTTTAAAGGTATCTGAGCTATTCATTTACTAAAAAAACAAAACAAAACAAAACAAAAAAAAACTTTGCACTAAAAAAAAGGGGGGCCTTAAAAAAATAAAACAAAAATTTAAACTTAAAAATAGCCTAGAAGCATATCAATAAGGTTAACAGGGATAGCATATTAAAACTTTTTATCTCTGGGGGAGCCTGGCTGGCTCAGAGAATGGAATATGCAACTCTTAATCTCAAGGTTGTAGGTTGAACCCCATGTTGGGTCTAGAGATTATTTAAAAATAAAATCTTAAGGGGGCAGCCCAGGTAGCTCAGCAGTTTAGCGCCGCCTTCAGCCTAGGGCATGATCCTGGAGACCCAGGATTGAGTCCTGCATCGGGCTTCCTGCATGGAGCCTGTTTCCCCCTCTGCCTGTATCTCTGCCTCTCTCTGCCTGTGTCTCTCTCATGAATAAATAAAAATCATAAAAAATAAAAATGAAAATAAAAATAAAATAAATAAAACAAAACAAAACAAATAAAATAAAATAAATCTTAAGGGGATCCTGGGTGGTTCAGATGGTTAAGTACCTGCCTTCGGCTCAGGTTGTGATCCCAGAGTCCTGAGATCAAGTCCCACATCAGGCCCCCTGTCCAGTGGGGAGCCTGCTTCTCCCTCTCCCGGCCCCTCTGCCCCCTGCTTGTTCTCTCTCTTGCTATCTCTTAAATAAATAAATAAAATCTTTAAAAATAAAATAAAACCTTAATAAAACTTTTATCTTCTTCTTTGTGCTTATCCATATTTTTCAAATCCTCAAATCTGAATTATAAAGCTCCTTTTATAAACCAAATACAAAATTCAGTATTTTTAAACTCATTCATATGCACACATTTGTTTTGTATGTTCTGTAACTCTTCTCCCCTACCTTAAGTAGAAATGTCTAGGAAAACCCAGACATAGCAAAACTATGAAAGTATCCCTCTGTCACACTTGCAAAGGATAAATGACATACTACCTTTTCAAATTACATATTTGCTTCATAAACATGGAAGAATAAAATGTTTGAACCCAAGTATTGGCAGGGCACTCACTTCCTACAAACGGCTTTCATCACATCTATCAAATAGCCAAATCATATCTTAACGAAACTAAAAATGTTAAAAGACAGGAGAAAACACAGAGCTTGAAAATCAAGTCAAAATGTTGAAAATTGGGCAGCCAGGGTGGCTCAGCGGTTTGGTTTAGCGCCGCCTTCAGCCCAGGGTGTGACCCTGGAGACCTGGGATCAAGTCCCACGTTGGGCTCCCTGCATGGAGCCTGCTTCTCCCCTCTGCCTGTGTCTCTGCCTCTCTCTGTCTCTCATGAATAAATAAAACCTTTAAAAAATATATTTTATTTATTTATTCATGAGAAACAGAGAGAGAGGCAGAGACACAGGCAGAGGGAGAAGCAGGCTCCACCCAGGAAGCCCTATGTGGGACTCAATCCCCAGTCTCCAGGATCATGCCCAGGGCCAAAGGCAGGCACCAAACCTCTGAGCCACCCAGGGATCCCAATAAATAAAATCTTTTTAAAAAATGTTGAAAATTGATGTAAGATAAGACTTTATATAACCCTGAGAATAGAATTATGTGTTTAAAGAAATGCAAAGTCCTTGATTTATTTATACCACACAGTACTTTGCACTTAATGATACACTACCTGTTAAGATTAAATTTTTTTTAAGTTCTGTTTCAGTTCTTCCACTAAATTGTCTGAGATTCGTGTGCAAAGAACCATGTCTTTTATTCCTTTGTATGTCCCCCCACAGCACCTCATCCAGTGCCCATATATGGTAGGTACTCAATACATGCTTACGATTGAATGACAAAATAATAAACCCTACTTTGAGCTAACAGACTGAAACCCTCACACCTACAATTCACATCATTAAGCCTCCCTCTACCCAACAGTTCAAAGAACATTCCTGGGGCGAATACTGCTGATTCTACTGGATTTATTACATTAGGTTTCTTCTCCAGCAAAGAGCTCAAAGTACACATCTAATGTTAAAATAGAATTCCTGACTACTGAGAAGGTGGGTGGAAAAGTAGGCAAGTGAAGGAAGAATCTTATAATAGCTTGCCTCCAAAGAAATGAGTATTCAGCCCTAGAGATTAAAACATTCCTAAAATGTCTTTGAACTAAGACCCCTAACTGACATCATTTCATTAAACTTTGTACTAGCTAAATTCTATCACAATGAAAATCACTGAAAAGAAAAATTCACTATTAAAAAAAATCCTAAAAATCTCGGCTAACAATCCATATGACTGTGTATTATAAGATCTAGTTGTAATTATCTACTCTGCCAAAATAAAACTTCTAAACTTTTTCAAAGCATTATGATTGAACATCTATACGTGCTTAGTACTAGAGAAACAAATGCATAAGAAAAACAGTCAAAATATCAACTGATTTTGTATTCTGCTATAAATTAAAGTACTATCAATAGAGCTGAGGAAGTACCATGCAGTGAGGAGCCAACTCCTATCTGTGGAAATTTGGGGAAATTACATACCAAATGTAAGCTGGACACTGAAGACTTGAGTAGGAGTTTGAGGCAAAGAGCAAGGAGAGGGGGAGAAAGTATTCCTGGCAAATGCAGAGTTATACACAAGCAGCGTATGTTGGGCATGACAGAGGAGAAAGAGGTAGGGTAGAGTTAAGACAATGATGGGTCTGGTATGAAAGCTATGAAAGTTGGAATTTATGTCCCCAGGTAATGGACACAGCAGAAATCTTGAGGCAGGCAGTGACAAAAACCTGAAGAATCAGTTCAGAAAGAGCCTAGGTCATATTAAAATTATCACAAAGGCATGATTTAATATTACAACATATACACATAGCTCTGTAAATACTGCACTGATGCAGATACAAAAGATATCTAAGTATAATCTGTCCATGCCTTCACCTGAGTCTCAGGGCTCAGTCACTGACCCTCTTTATTTCCTGCCTGATCTTACCAGACTTGTGTTTTTAAAACACTATATGTTGATGATATATTCACAGCCCTGACTCTGAACTCCAGACTTACACAGTCAACTGCTTACTCAATGGTTATTCCTAGATATCTACCTGTATCTTAAACTCAACATTATCCAATAAAACTCTTCATTTTAGGGGTGCCCGGTTGGCTCAGCGTTAAAGTTAAGCATCTGACTCTTGATTTCAGTTCAGGTCATGATCTTAGGGTCATTGAGATGGAGGCCCACGCCCCTCACCATACACTAAGTGGAGAGTTGGCTTGAGATTCTCTCCCTCTGCCCCTCCTCCACTCTCTAAAAATAAATAAATAAATCTTTAAAGTAAGTTAAAAAATAAACTCTTCATTTTAAATCCCAAACTAGTTCCTTCCAGTTTCTATCTCTGTATGCGGCACCAGTTTCTCTAGCTAAAAACCTTGTTACATCTGTGATTCCCTCTTTCTCTCACCTCTAATTAAACTGCCAGCAAACTCTATTGGTTCTACCTTCAAAATATACCCTGAATTGGATCCCTTCTCATTGCCTCTATCACTGCCTCCCAGATACTCCCAGAAGCATACTTCTGCTTACCATTCCACTGACTTCTAAGTGGTTTCCTACAGTCCCTCTTGTCTCTACAAGAGTTATCTTTTTAAAAACAAAGTTATCTTTTTAAAAACAAAAATTTGGGGCACCTGGGTGGCTCAGTGGTTGAGCATCTGCCTTTGGCTCAGGTCCTGAACCTGGGATCCTGGGATTGAGTCCCACATCAGTTTTCCTAAAGGGAGCCTGCTTCTCTCTCTGCCTATGTCTCTGCTTCTCTCTGTCTCTCATGAATAAATAAAATCTTTTTAAAAAATTTTTAAACTAAAAAATAAAACATAAATTTGACTATCATTTTTCTTCATTTAAAAAACTGTCCAGGGCAGCCCCGGTGGCGCAGCAGTTAAGCGCCGCCTGCAGCCCAGGCGATCCTGGAGACCCTGGATCGAGTCCCACGTCAGGCTCTCTATATGATCCTACTTCTCCCTCTGCCTGTGTCTCTGCCTCTCTCTCTCTCTCTCTCTCTCTCTCTCTCTCTCTGAATAAATAAATAAATAATCTTTAAAAATTTTTAAAAATAAATAAATAAAAAATAAAAAACTGTCCAATGAATCCCATCACACTTAGAATAAAATCCAAAGCACTTCTCGTCTACCAGACTCTATACCATCTGAGATTACAAACTACCCAGTATCATTTCCTAACATTGTATCCCACCACTACCACTTCCAATTATCACCCCAGCAATCTCCAAACTATATAGCATGTATCTTTTTTACACGTCCTTGAAAATTGCAAACTGATTCTCACCCCAGAGTCTTTGCATTAGTACTCTCTCTCACCACTTGAAATGCTCCACATTGGCATAGCATGCCCTTTATCATGCATCTCTCTTTATGCTCAAGGGCTACCTCAGAGAAGCCTTACCTGACAATCTACCTAAAACAATCACCATGGAACGCCTGGGTGGCTTAACAGTTGAGCATGTCTGCCTTTGACTCAGGGCGTGATCCTGGAGTACTGAGATCAGGTCCCACACTGGGCTCCCTGCATGGAGTCTGCTTCTCCCTCTGCCTGTGTCTCTGCCTCTGCCTCTTTCTGTTTCTCTCACGAATAAATAAAATCCTAAAAGAGCCATCAAATCCACCACCATCACTCACTATCCTCTTATATTGTTTTCTTCACAGCACTGTGATAATACCGGAAATCATATTATTAGTTTATTGTATGTTTACCAGAGTATAAATTCCATGAGAGCAGGGACTTTGTATTATTCACTGTTCAATCCCTAGACCTGGTATGATACCTGGCATTCAATAGAGCTTATTAATTTTTTTAAGATTTTATTTATTTATGATAAATAAAATCATGATCTGTCTCTCACATAAATAAAATCTTCAAAAAAAAGAAAAGAAAGAAAGAAAGAAAGAAAGAAAAGAGAAAAGAAAAGAAAAGAAAAGAAAAGAAAAGAAAAGAAAAGAAAAGAAAAGAAAAGAAAAGAAAAGCTAAGCTCATTTGGGCACAGTCCTGAAGGCCAACCTTTTTGGAGGCGTTTCCCATGCAAGGGAATTTTGCTGGAAAAAGTAGCAGTTGAAGCCAAACAGCTAAATTATGCCATCAGGAAGTGTGTCAGAGTCCAGCTGATCAAGAATGGCAAAAAAAAAAAAAAAAAATCACTCTTTGTACTCAATGATGGTTGTCTGGAGGAAAATGATGAGATTCTTGTTGTTGAATTTAGTTGTAAAGATCACACTGTCAGGGCAGCTCTGGTAGCGCAGTGGTTTAGCGCCGCCTGCAGCCCAAGGTGTGATCCTGGAGACCTGGATCGAGTCCCACATCAGGCTCCCTGCATGGAGCCTGCTTCTCCCTCTGCCTGTGCCTTTCCCTCTCTCTCTCTATCATGAATAAATAAAATAAATCTTAAAAAAAAAAAAATCACACTGTCAGTGTCATTCCTGGAGTTCACTTCAAGTTTGTTCAAAGTAGCCAACATCTCCCTTTTGGGCTTAAATAAGGGCAAGAAGGAAAGCCCAAGACAGTAAGTTTTGATGGTGAAAATTCGACAGTAATAAATTTTCATATGCTAAAAAAGAGTCTGAGAAACTATTATAACCAAGAAGATCCCAAGGGGACATAATTATCAAAAGTATTGTGGCTATGTAACAGTTCTGAAAGGCAAAGCTTCATATGAACTCTCTGGAGATACCGTGGAAGATCAAGCAACCAGCTTTGTTTGCAATGAAGCTACAGCCATCCTGATAATACATCCCTTGTTTGTTTTTACTTTTTCCTGACCTAACTTCCTTTCCCCCCCCTCATACCTTCTTCCCTGGAATTTTATCCATTAATAGAGCATTAGTATAGCAGCATTATCTACAATAGCCAAATCATGGAAACAGCCCAAGAGTTCATCAATTGATGAGTGGATAAAGAACATGCGGTATACACAACAGAATATTTCTCATAAAAAAAAAAGAATGAAATCCTGCCATTTGCAACAACATGGATAGAGCTAGAGAGTAGAATACTAAGTGGAATAAGCCAGAGAAAGACAAATACCATATGATTTCACTCATATGTGGAATTTAAGAAACCACAAATGAGGAGCACCTGGCTGGCTCAGTCTGTGGAACATGCGACTCTTGATCCCAGAGTTGTGAGTTCGAGCCCCACACTGGATATAGAGAGTACTTACGTAAATTTTTTTTTTGGGCGGGGGGGGGGTGGGGTGGGTGGGAATCCCTGGGTGGCCCAATGGTTTAGCGCCTGCCTTCGGCCCAGGGCATGATCCTGGAGTCCCGGGATCGAGTCCCACACTGGACTCCCTGCATGGAGCCTGCTTCTCCTTCTGCCTGTGTCTCTGCCTCTCTGTCTCTCATGAATAAATAAATAAAATCTTTAAAAAAGAGTAATACTTTTTTTAACGAGCAAAGGGGCAAAAAAAAGGGGGGGACAAACCAAGAAACAAACTCAACTATAAAGAAAAACCTGAGGGATATGGGAGGTAGGTAGGGGGATGGGAATAGGTTATGGGGATTAAGGAATCCACTTGTTTAAAAAAAAAAAAAAAGTGTTGGGGATCCCTGGGTGGCGCAGCGGTTTGGCGCCTGCCTTTGGCCCAGGGCGCGATCCTGGAGACCCGGGATCGAATCCCACGTCGGGCTCCCGGTGCATGGAGCCTGCTTCTCCCTCTGCCTGTGTCTCTGCCTCTCTCTCTCCCTCTCTCTGTGACTATCATAAATAAATAATTTAAAAAAAGTGCATTTGTTGTAATGAGCTCCGGGTGATGTACAGAAGTATAAATCATTATATTATACACTTGAAACTAATATTTAAGATGTTACTTATTTTTTTGAGAGAGAGCCTGGGGTGGGGGAAAGAAAGGGAGAAGCAGACTCCCCACCAAGCAGGGAGCCCAACATAGGCTTTGATTTCAGGCTCTATCCAAGGACCCGGAGATCATGACCCAAGCTGAAAGCAGCTCTTTAACAAACCAAGCCACCCAAATACCCCTAAGGTTTTAAGTAATCTCTACTTCTGGTGTGGGGCTCAAACCCAAGATCAAGAATCATATGAGCCAGCCAGGTACCCCAACTAACTGTAATTAAAACAAAAACTTTTTAAAAATTGGGATGCCTGGGTAGCTCAGCAGTTGAGCATATGCCTTTAACTCAGAGCGTGATCAAAGAGTCCCGGGATAGAGTCCCACATCAGGCTCCTGCCGAGAGCCTGCTTCTCCCTCTGCCTGTGTCTTTGCCTCTTTCTCTGTTTCTCATGAATAAATAAATAAACTCCCTTTTTTTTTTTATTTAAAAATGTTTTAAAGGGCAGCCCCGGTGGCGCAGCGGTTTGGCGCCGCCTGCAGCCTGGGGTGTGATCCTGGAGACCCGAAATCGAGTCCCACATCGGGCTCTCTGCATGGAGCCTACTTCTCCCTCTCTCTCTGCCTGTGTCTCTGCCTCTCTCTGTGTCTATGAATGAATGAATAAATCTAAAAAAGTTTACACTTTTTTTGGCGGGGGGGAATCCCTGGGTGGCCCAATGGTTTAGCGCCTGCCTTCGGCCCAGGGCAGAAGTTTAAACACTTTTAAAAAAATAAAATAAAGCATTAGTACATTTAAAACAAAACAAAAAAGTATTGCTATCCTGGATGGAATACTGGAACAGGAAAAGGACATTAGATAAAAACTAAAGAAACCTGATTATAACTATGGACTTTAGTTAAAAATTATGTATTAGGGGACGCCTGGGTGGCTCAGCGGTTGAGCATCTGCCTTTGGCCCAGGGCGTGACCCTGGAGTCCTGGGATTGAGTCTCACATCGGGCTCCCTGAGAAACCTCCTTCTCCCCCTGCCTATGTCTCTGCCTCTCTGTCTCTCATGAATAAATAAATAAAATCTTAAAAAAAAAATGAGGTGTTAATATTTATTGGTTCATTCTTTACAGTACATATATCATACTAACATAAGATATTAACACAGAAAACTAGGTGTTGGGTGTATGTAAACTCTATATTATCTTTGCAGTTTTTCTCTAAATCTAAAACTGTTCTAAAAAAAATGTTTATGGGGCACCTGGTGGCTCAATCGGTTAAGAATTTGCCTTCAGTTCAGGTCATGATCCCAGCGTCCTAGGATTGAGCCCCACATCAGACTCCTTGCTTCTCCCTCTGCCCGACGCTACTCTTACTCTGTCAAATAAATAAATAAAATATTTTTTAAATATTTGTTTTTTAATTAAATTCATCCAAAACCTTGGGACACCTGGGTGGCTCAGGTGGCTCGGCGGTTAAAGCATCTGCCTTCTGCCCAGGGCGTGATCCTGCAGACCTGGGATCGAGTCCCACATTGGGCTCCCTGCATGGAGCCTGCTTCTCCCTCTGCCTATGTTTCTGCCTCTCTGTGTACCTCTCATGAATAAATAAATAAAATCTTAAAAAAAAAAAACTCTACCACTCAAATAAAATCACCATTAGTTTACATCTGATGTATACCATTTTAAACTTTTATGTAAATTTTAGACTTTTAGACACATATAGGTACACTGCTACAAAAATGCAATCTTCCTACACATTTTGCTTGACAAAACATGCTTTCCAAGTAATTAGAAATCTATGTCTACTAGCTACAAGGTATTACCCTTCCTCTATAAAAGTTCCATATTTATTAACCAACCCTCTATTACTTAACATGTAAATGTTTCCAAGTTTTAGCTATTATTTTTAAGATTTTATTTATTTACTTAGAGAGCATGAGCTGAGGGAGGAGAGGCAGACTCCGTGCTAAGCAGGGAGCTCAGTGTGGGGCTTGACCTCAAGACCCTGGGATCGTGACCTGAGCTGAAGGCATATACTTACTGGACTGAACCCCCAGGTACCCCTCAAGTCTTACCTATTATAAAAAATACTACAAAAACAACTCTTAAACATCTTTAGGAACTTACAAATTAGTGCCTTAACCAAGAAGAAAAGCTGCGAGTGCAGCATACAGGTTGGAATGCTTTCAATAGGTACAGCCAAAATATCCTTCAAAATAGATGTTCACGTTATTATATACTAACAACAGTGTATGAGTGTGCCAATTTCCTCACTCCTGTGACAATACAATATTAACACTTATTATGTATATGAAAATCTGCCCAACTGGGGGGAAAGAGTTGTTTTGTGTTACTTTGCTACTAGTAAGTGCTTTATTGGTTATTTCTATTTCTTTATGTATGTGATCTACCTATCTATATCTTTTGCCCATCTACTAGATATTAAAGTCATTAAATTTATAAATCCAACACATGGTGCAAATTTTTTTCCTCCACAACCTGCCTGGCATTGCTCATCACTGGATACCCTACGCCTGAAAAACTGCCTGGCACATAGTAAGCACTCAACAAATATGTTAGATACTTAGCAAATAAATCTCTTTTAATGATATTTTTGCCAGCTACAAGGTTATTTTACGCAATTTTTCAAACAACATCTGCCTTTATGGATTCTGCCTTTACAATCATGCTTAGAACAGCTCATCCCATTTCAAGACAGGAAAAATATTTACCCAATTTTTTAAAGTAGCTATTTTCTGACTTCACTTTTTTTTTTTTTTTACAGATTTTATTTTTGGGGATCCCTGGGTGGCCCAGCGTTTTGGCACCCGCCTTCGGCCCAGGGCGTGATCCTGGAGTCGCAGGATCAAGTCCCACATCAGGCTCTCTGCATGGAGCCTGCTTCTTTCTCCCTCTGCCTGTGTCTCTGCCCCTCTCTCTCTCTCTCTCTCTCTCATGAATAAATATTTTTTAAATAAAATAAATAAAAAATATTTTATTTTGAGTAACCTCTACACCCAACGTGGGGTTCGAATCAAGAGTTGCATGCCCTACCAAATGATCCAGCCAGGCACCCACTGACTTCACATTTATATTTAACTATTTACTTAGATTTTATTTTACTTACATTTTAAGGTAGGACTCCATTTTATTATTATTTTTCAAATGGTTAGCCAGTTGTTCTAACACAATTTTGAAATTCTCTCTCCAATAATGTGAAATTCCACCTTTATAATGCTAAATAGCTTTATATACTTCTAAATTTACTGTTCTGTACCACTATTGTCTATTCCAAAGTTACTACTCATTATTTTATCATAGTTTTACTTGTATACTCACTAATACAAGTCCCCAAACACACACTCTCTACTCTTTCAAAAGTTTTCTTACATTACAGATTCATTCTTCCAAATGAACTATGGGATCATTCTGTCAAATTTTCAAAATGCGTTATGGTTGGAATTCTGTGAAATGATCAGCCACACAAGCTAATGCAAGTTACTTAACCTGTCTTCTATTTTCTTTGTTGGTAAAAGAAAAATAATAGTACTTACCTCAAAGGCTTAACAAAACTAAATGAATTAAGACATGTAAAATATTAACCTAGAAAGATTTTAACTATCATAATTGTTCAGAAGTGGTAACTTGTTATAATGCTTACTCAAAAAATGTGCACCCACAAAATTCAAAGGCTCTTTAAGATAAATCAAAGGGAAGCACAAAACGTAAGCAGTGATAGGAAAAATACATAATTAATGCCTGCTCATTTCACTAAAGTCCTAACCCTTGACAAAATGAAGTGTTGGAGCTGGGAACAGAAATCTATGAAAAACATCAAAGACTGGTGGCAAGGAAACCTCAAAAATTTTACAAATACTGGCCCACCCAGTGGAGGAGACAACTTCTAGGAACTTTTAGTCATAGCCTTACCGAGCATCAGCAAGTGTCTTCTAATTACTTGTTCTCCTAGCTCCACAGTTAATAGACTGTACTAATTTCTTGATTTTTTTTTCCAGGAAACACATAGAGCCTAGCCCTCTAAAAGACAGAATACTTTTCAAATGACAGAGGGAGAAGGCACAGAGTATAAACGCAATCGATAAATATGGACAGACATGCCCAGATTTTAAGAAATTACCTCCAGGTTTCCCACATCGCTAATGATGGGGAGATACAGTGTGGGGTTTTTTTTTGTTGTTGTTGTTGTTGTTTTCTTGTGGAGAAACGGAATGGTCTCACTTCATTCTTTATTCTTTTGTTATCTGCATGACATTAGGATTAGGTAGAGGTCACCTGCCATAAAGAAGCCTTAAAAAAATCTTCCACAGAAGTAATACAAATGAGAAAATGGAGGCCAGGAGCGGCAACAGGGCTTGCTCATTACAAAAGTAGCCAAAGGCCTAGACCCCAGGTCCTCTAATTCCCAGACCACAGCTCATTACACCACATCATACAGCCTCTCGCCGACGACTGCCACGCTTCGAGGTGGGAGGAGCAAAAGCAGAGGGATCACGCCGCAGCAAGGACACTAGAGAAAACCACAGGTCGGCGCAGTAGACGGCACGTGACTGGCCACGCCTCTGCCTACCGTCCTCCCCCTTCCCCGCGCCAGCAGCACGCGCTGCCAACCTCGTCATGTGACCTTCACGCGGCCCCAGCGCTCCCCCTGCTAGGCGACTCTTTCCAGCAGCCATTTTGCCGAGAACTTGTCGTCCGTGCTCACGGCAGGGCAGGACGCCACGAAAACCCGTGGCCAGATTTTACAGGCCGCACACGCGCTTCGAAAGAGCGCTCAGACCGTGAGGGCTGAGCCGAACCTCACTGAACACGTCGCACCCCGGGGCGCCGGGGAAAGCTGTGGGTGCGCCTCAGCCTGCGATTGGCTGTGGCGTCCACGTGACGCCGCTGCCCCCCCATTTCCCCCTTCCCCCCCAAAAAAACACCCAAACATACTCTTAACACCTCGCGCCAAGTACAAGCCACGGGGCGCGTGGGGACTAACGGGGCGCATGGCAACCAAGGCGCCTGCGCGTACCTGCCAAGGCCGACCGGAACGGGCCCACGCACCGCTCGGCTCACCGTCCCGGAATCCTCGCGCTGCCGGACCACCCGGCTAGTCATTGGCTGTCAGGTTTGGTCACGTGTTCAGCTCAGGCCCGCCCCTAACCGCTAATCACCTGGCACCGTGCTCGAAGCGGCGCCGAAAGTCGTTCGCACGCGGAAAGGGAGGGTGGTTAGAGGACCTCCTTTTTTGCCTCTTTAGGGTTACATTCCTAAAGGGGAAACGAGAAATCCGGGTCTCAAAACTAAGGAAGCTCACACCTACCGGTTTAACTTCGCGTGCCTCTCCAGGAGCCGGGAACCGTCGCCCTTGGGCGCTCCCCGATGCACGCCGGGATACGTCTGGCGCCCCTCAGTGGGCTGCAGAGCATGCCGGGAAAAGCACCTCTCCCGGTTTCCTGGCTCTCACCTCCGGGGTGTTCCTTTCATGTCCCCTTGAAAGCCCGGTTCTTGGGCTGGGAATGAGGCGGTTTGAATAATTATGGGAGTGTGACTGGGTGTAACTGGCACTTTGAGTGCCCCTTCCCCCACTTGTTACTCCGTGTGGTCTTGGGGAAACCGCTTAACCTTTCTTCGTGGAGCGTGCATTTAGAGCCTGCTGAGTGCCTTTGTGAATATTGCAGAAAAATAGCAAGAGCATTTGCCTACAATGAAACTATTAGCCTTTCATGGTTAGTGGAAAAGAATACTAATTTAAATACGGCTTAACTACAAACCCCACTAGGAAGTGGAAATAATACTTGGCGTTTCTCTTAGAAGACCAGACTTTTTATGGTGACCTTACGGCTATTGTTGGGGAAAGCGGGGGGGGGGGGGGGGGGGGAAGCAGGAGGCATTTTAAAGGGTACAAAGATGTGGCTCTATTACATTTTCTGGTTCAACTTGCCCTAGGTATGGTATATTAGAACCAAGAAAAAACACCTATCTGCTAACGCTGAGAAAAGGTGGTCTTAGATCAGAATGAGTTAATTTTGTAGTATTCATAGATCGACCTCCAGGCCAAACCCTCATATTTTGCTCTCCTGAAGCCACCAATTAGAATAATTCATATCTCTTTTTGCTTTGAACTCCATTCCTCAGCTATTCTGATTTCAAAGCTATTTTTTCAGTTAACAAAAGGACGATTAAGCTTGGGGAATTTGACTAGTGGTGGTCAGACTCACAGGAGTGCTGATTTATAAACTAGAAACTAAATGTATTAATTCATAATGTGGTTACTGAGCCGAACACATAATTTTGGGCGCACTTTTCTGGTTTTAAAATACTCATTAAGCCTAAATAATAATCAGAAAATTGTTTTCTGACTAGAAAAACAAAAGAAAGATAATTTGATGGTCACATTTAATAAAACCACTCGGGTCTCTGGCGGGTTCAGTAGATAGAGCATATAACTCCTGATCTCAGGGTTATAAGTTCGAGCCCCATGTTGGGTGTAGAGATTACTTTTTAAAAAACCTTTCAGGAATCCCTAGGTGGCTCAGCGGTTTAGCACCTGCCTTCTGCCTGGGGCGCGGTCCTGGGGTCCTGCATCCGGCTCCCTGCATGGAGCCTGCTTCTGCCTCTCTCTCTCTCTTTCTCTCTCTCTCTCTCTCTCTCATGAATAAATAAAATCTTTAAAAAATAAAACCTTTCAATCATAAGCATAACTATGTTAAACTCGAAGTTTATAAAACACTCCAATATGATTGATTACATTTAAAACTAGTAACAACCGTGAGAACAAAGTACTATTCTAATATTACCATCTCCTGAAACAATATTGAGTGGGAAACTGGGAAATGTATTTTAACATGTTCTCCCAGGGGCACCTGGGTGGCTCAGTGGTTAAGCATCTGCCTTTGGCTGGGGTTGTGATCCCAGGGTCCTGGGACCAAGTCCCACATTGGGCTCCCCGCAAGGAGCCTACTTCTTCCTCTGCCTATGCCTCTGCCTCTCTGTCTCTCATGAATAAATAAATACAATCTTAAAAGATAAAAATGTTCTCCAAGTGATTGTGATGCACAACTAGGTTTGTGGTCTATTGGCTATAGGTGAAAAGAGCTGTGTCCTTGAAGTCATACTCATCTGAGTGAACCTGCAGTTCTCTCATTTACTGTACTTTGACCTTGAACAGGTTTTTTAACTTTCTGAGCCTCCGTTCCTTTAACTGCAAATTGGAGCCAATCCTACTCTTGGATTGTATTGATGATTCTGAGATAAAAATATTTAAAACACCTGTCGCAGTCCCTGATGCTTAGGAGGCATTCTGTAAACGCAAGTACAAGTTAGTGGTAAAGGTGGTATTTTAACCAGCATCCTGTATTCTATCCAACAGCATATTCTTGAATTCTTTTTTTCCCCCCACTATTCTGTTTCTCCCCTAGACAGTGCTAGAGGCACACTAACAGATTCTTACACTGAAGATCTTTTTTAGATTCTCTGGTGACTGTTGACCATCTGTTGGTGCATATTGTTACATTATCCTGCCTTCAAGTTTTTATTTCTTTTAACATGTTAAGATACTGAACTGTAGATGTTATTGAAGTAAAATAATGATGATACAGAAATAGAGTGGAGGGGGCACCTGTGCCTTTGCTTCAAGTAGGTTAAAAATTGTTTACATTTAAATACCTCAGAGTAAGACACCCTCAAAATTCACTCTTCGCTTATGTAACACAATGTTTTAGATGCTCCCTTCCCAGTCTCCTTCTAGTGGTTTATTTTCCAATATCTTCATACATTTATAACAAAAAGAGGATTTAGCTAAGGCAGAGTTTCCCATAGACATCTGAAATTTAATATTTCCAAAGTCAAATTAATTTTCCAATCCTTCACTCCATACACCAGCTACCACTGCATTACCTTATATAGGCAATTACACCACCATTGCAAGAAGTCTTCCAGTCTAGGAAAACTTCATTTTCCTTCACTGCTCCGTCTTACCAGTTTTCTACATTCAACTGGTCACAATGTTCTGCTGTTTCTAACACTAACACATCTTTTAAGTTCAAACCCTACTTTCTATTTCTTTTACCATCTCATTAGTTCAATGCTTATTTTTATGAGACCCTACAAATATACAGATTTCATTATAATGATAATAGCATGTTAATGTTGGTTTCAGAATTCAAAACGTGTCATTTTAATTGTTTTACAATAGACCATTAAAAGGTTTATAGTAAAAAAAATTAAAAAAAATAAAAGGTTTATAGTGTCCTACACAGGGAATATCTTAGTAAGAATGAGTGAAATAATTTCTTTGATATAAACAAATGTAGCTATACAATATAGGAAGTTACAAAGTCTAGAAGTTTTGGACATGTTTTACTGAGTGCTAAGGAGCATTAGTAGTGATCTTGGAAGTAATTGTAGACACTTATGCTATTCTCAAATATTTCTGGTTCACCCAACTTCCTAGAACATCATATAATTGTTTTTTTTTTTTTTTTTTTTTTGCTCCCTTAGGAGTGACTATTCATTTGGCAATGATGTGAGTGGAAATGAAATGTATTACTTCTAGAAAGAAGGTTTATATACCAACATCCATGGGCACCTAGGTGGCTCAGTGGTCGAGGGTCTGCCTTTGACTCAGGTCACAGTCCCAGGGTCCTGGGATCAAGTCCTGCATCAGGCTCCCTGCAGAGAGCCCGCTTCTCCCTCTGCCTTTTCTGTGTGTCTCTCATGAATAAACAAAATTTAAAATAATAATAATAAAATAAATACCAATGTCCAGTTATCCACTTCCCTTTCCTTTTGCCATAGCTACTAGCAACACGATAATTGATGATTACTCAGCCTTGGTCCCATAACATGGATGACACAGAGCAAAGATCCCCAGCAAGCCGACAGTGAATATATAGTATGAACAAGAAATACCCTATATTGTTTTGAGACACTGGGATTTGAGATTGTCAGTTAGCACATGTAACCTAGCACACACCGATATACAATGGAGGAAGTTGCTAGAAGTACATTTTGTTAAGGAAGACTCCAATTGCCAATGACCACGATGTGATATAAATTTAGAAACAGAAATGTGGGGAACAACTGCCTGATTGTGATAGAAAAGAAGAGCCTGAAGAAAGATCAATCATTGGAACCTTGCTTTTCATCTCCCCCTACTACATAATCATTCTTCACAGACCAGCCAACAATTACTAGTGATTAAACAATAATTTAAAGTGATTGTTTAAAAATATTAGTGAGATCTTATGACTCCTGTCTTTCATAGTTTTTTGTTTTTTAAGATTTTAATTATTTATTCATGAGAGACACAGAGAGGCAGAGACATAGGCAGAGGGAGACAAAGGCTGCCTTCAGGGAGCCCGAGGCGGGACTCAATCCCAGGACCCTGAGATCAGGACCTGAGCCACTGAACCACCCAGATGTCCCTGGCTCCTCTCTTTGAAACTGGCCAATATGGGACTCCTGGGTGGCTCAGTGGTTGAACGTTTGCCTTCGGCTCTCAGGGCATGATCCTGGAGTCCCAGGATCAAGTCCCACATCGGACTCCCTGTGGCAAGCCTGCTTCTCCCTCTGGCTGTTTCTCTGCCTCTCTCTTTCTCTCTCTCTCTCTCTCTCCCTCTCTCTCTCTCTCTCTCTCTCTCTCTCTGCCTCTCATAAATAAATAAAAATAAAATCTAAAGAAAGAAAGAAAGAAAGAAAGAAAGAAAGAAAGAAAGAAAGAAAGAAAGAAAGAAAAGAATAAGAAACTGGCCAATGTTTCATATTACACTTAAGATAAAATTCACATTGTTTACCTTGGCCTATGAACCTAACTAACTGATCTGTCCCTTGCCTCCTTATCATTTTTGTGGTTTGTGCACTCTTAATCATTATTATCGTCTGTACTTTATGGTCTTCACCTAGTTGTGCCCTCAGCCTGGGATCCATCCATGTGCATGGATCCTTCTCAGTGGTTCTCATCAGCTCCATTGTCACTTTCTAAGAGAAAAGTCTTAACTGACTATCCTATTTAAAGAGGACTGCATCCACTCACTGGTCATCTCTATTTTATCACCCTATTTTCTTTTTTTTTTTTTTTAAGTTTATAATCTATACACTCAACATGGGGCTTGAACTCACAACCCTGAGATCAAGGGTCACATGCTCTTCCAACTAAGCCAGCCAGGCACCCCTCATTTTATTTTCTTTATGCCACTTCTCATTATCAAAGGACCTTATTTATTCACTTTATTATTTCCCTTCTGCCTCTACCCAAGATAAGAGTAGAAGCCTTGTTTCTATTCTCAGCATCCTGAAAAGTATCTGGCACATAAAATACAGCAAGTGAAAAAATATCTGCAAACCATATATCCAATAAACATTTAATATCCAGAAAAAACAAAGAACTCTTACAATTCAACAACAGCAATAAAAACTTGATTAAGAAATGGGCCAAGAGGGTGCCCAGGTGGCTCAGTAAGTTAAGCATCTGACTTTGGCTCAGGTCACGATCTTGGAGTCCTAGGATTGAGCCCCACATCTTTATATGACAACTCCCCTTTACTCTCTTCCCCCAGCCCCTAGAATCCACCTTTTACTTTCTGTCTCTATGAATTTGACTACTCTAGATACTTCGTCTAAGTAGAAACTTAAAGGATTTGTTTTTTTGTGGCTGGCTTAGGCTTATTTCATGTACTGTAATATCCTCAAGATTCATCTGTGTTGTAACAGGTGTCATATTTTCCTTCTTTTTTAAAGCTGAATAATATTCTATTGTATGTATATACCATATTTTGCTTATCCATTCACCTGTCTACGAACATTTGGGCTCTATCTTTTGACTATTCTGAAGAATGCTGCTATGAATTGGGGTGTACAAATATTTCTTCAAGATTCTACTTTCAATTCTTTTAAGTATATATTCATTTTTTTTATTTTTTATTTATTTATGATAGTCACACAGAGAGAGAGAGAGAGAGAGAGAGAGAGAGAGAGGCAGAGACATAGGCAGAGGGAGAAGCAGGCTCCATGCACTGGGAGCCCGACGTGGGATTCGATCCCGGGTCTCCAGGATCGCGCCCTGGGCCAAAGGCAGGCACCAAACCGCTGCGCCACCCAGGGATCCCTTAAGTATATATTCAGAAGTGGAATTGCTGGATTATATGGTAATATATTTTTAGTTTTTTAGGAACTGCCATACTATTTTCCATAGTGACTGCACCATTTTGCACTTCTACCAACAATGCACAAGGGTTTCAATATCTCCATTTCCTTGCCAACACTTGTTACTTTCTGTTTTAATTAATTAATTAATTAATTTATTTATTTTTATTTTTTATTTTGAGAGGGAGGGCAGAGGAGAGGAAGAGAGAGAAAATCTTAAGCAGGCTCCATGCCTAGTACAGAGTCCACCATTTGGCTTCATCTCATGACCCTGAGATCATGACCTGAGCCAAAATCAAGAGTCAGATGCTGAACTTACTGAGTCAACCAGGCACAGGTATTTTCCGTCAGCCCTCACTCAAAAGGACATCACAGGACAGCCTCAGTGGCTCAGCGGTTTAGCGCCACCTTCAGCCCAGGGTGTGATCCTGGAGAGCCGGGATCGAGTCCCACGTTGGGATCCCCGCATGGGGCCTGCTTCTCCCTCTGCCTGTGTCTCTGCCTCTCTCTCTCTCTGTGTCTCTCATGAATAAATAAAATCTTAAAAAAAAAAAAAAAGGACATCACATAACGGTGTGAATACCAGGAGGTAGGAATCATTGAGGGCCACCTTAGAGGGAGGTGACCCTACCACAACATTCTTTTTCAAAAATTAATTGACTACATATGTTTGGGTTCATTTCTAGGCTATTTGGCTATTTTGTTTCATTGACCTGTTTATTTTTCCATATACTAGTGCAATGCTGCCTTGATTTCTTGGCTCTATAGTCAGTCTTGAGGTCAAAATGACTTTTCTTAAGTAATCTTTATACCCAATGCAAGGCTCAAACTCACAACCCCAAGATTAAGAGTCAGATGCGGGGATCCTTGGGTGGCTCAGGGGTTGGTTTGGCGCCTGCCTTTGGCTCAGGCCGTGATCCTGGAGATCGGGGATCGAGTCCCGCTTTGGGCTCCCTGCATGGAGCCTGCTTCTCCCTCTGCCTCTCTCCCTGTCTTTCATAAATAAATAAATAAAATCTTTAAAAAAAAAAAAAAGAGTCAGATGCTCTATCAACTGAGCCAGCTAGGCCCCCTTTTCAAAATTGTTTTGACTATTTTAGTTCCTTTGTATTTTCACATACATTTTAGAATCTGCTGGTCAATTTCTTTTTTTTTTTAAGTACCTTTTTGTATTTTTTTTTAATTTTTATTTACTTATGATAGTCACAGAGAGAGAGAGAGAGAGGCAGAGACACAGGCAGAGGGAGAAGCAGGCTCCATGCACCGGGAGCCCGATGTGGGATTCGATCCCCGGTCTCCAGGATCGCGCCCTGGGCCAAAGGCAGGCGCCAAACCGCTGCGCCACCCAGGGATCCCTGCTGGTCAATTTCTAAGAAACCCTGTCCCCTCAGTATTTTAATTGGAATTGAATTGGCTGCATAGATCAATCATTAAATACCTTATTCAACAATAACTAATACCTTAATTATATTGTCTTCCAATCCATTAATATGTAGTCACAAAACAGACATCCTACAAAGGACAAATCTTTGGAACATACAAAGAACCCCTCATAACTCAATAATAACAAGAAGAGCAACACAATATTGTTTTAGATGGGCAAAAGCCTTAAACTGACACTTAACAAAAAATATCTATAAATGGCTAATAAGCACTATTATTATGCAAAATACGATTATCATTGAAGTACAAATTAAGATGACATGAGAGGCTGCTCATACTCCCCAGAATGTATAAAATTAGAAAGACTTGACAATAAGTGTTGACTGGATTTGGAGCAACTGAAACTCTCATACACTGCAGCTGGCAGTATAAAATGGTACAATCCTTTGGAAACTAGTTTGACAACTTCTTAAATTTTAACATATACCAGGGTGCCTGACTGGCTCAGTTGGTAGAGCATGTAGCTCTTAATCTTGGGGTCATGAGTTTAACCCCCACATTGGACCTAAAGGTTGCTTTAAAAAAACTAAATAATTTTTTTAACATATATCTACTCTATGACCCAGAAATTCAACTTCTAGGTATTAACTCAAGAGAAATGAAAACATATATCTTCAAAAGAAATGTTGTCTGAGAATTTTTATACCAACTTTATTCATAACAAACAAAAACTAGAAATAACCCAAGTGTCTATCAACAGAAAAATGGATAAACTGATTGCTTATCAATGAACTATTACTCAACAATAAAAAAGAGTGAACTACTGAAATATACAACATGGTAGAACCTCAAAACACATGTTGAACAAAAGAAGCCAGATATATGACAATCCACACTGTATGATTCTGTTTATATGACATTCTAGAACCAACAAAACTAATCTAAGATATGCTAGTATAAAGATGGCCCAAATTCTTGCCATTATCCTCACTGAAAAGTGAGATTGATTTCTCCACCTCTTTGAATTTGGGCTGGCTTTGTGATTGCTTTTTTTTTGTTTTGTTTTGTTTTTGAGAGAGAGAGAGAAGGAGAAAGAGACAACACGAGTGGGAGGGAGAGAGAACATCTTTAAAAAGCTCCACTCAGCACAGAGCCCAACATGGGGCTCAATCTCATAACCCTAAGATCATGACCTGAGCTGAAACCAAGAGTCAGTGGCTTAACTGACTGAGCCACCCAGGTGCCCCATGACTGCTTTGACCTATAGAATATGGCAGGAGTGATGCTGTACCAGTTTGGGGTCCAGCCTTTAAAAGGACTAGCAGCTTCTACTTCCCCCTTCTTGGAACCCATGCTGTGAGGAAGTCCAAACATCATGAGGAAGAAAAACAAAGTTAGGGGCAGTTCTAGCTGGCCAATCCCAACTTGCCAGCATGTGAGTGAGTCATCTTGGAAGTGGATTCTCCAGCCTCATTCAGACTATCTTAGCTGATGTCACAGAAAGCAGAGACAAATTGATTCCACAAAACCCTAAGTTGCAACATCAGTTAGCCAATAAAGGATTTTTATTGTTTTAAGTCACTAGGTTTGGGGATGTTTTACATATCAATAAATAACCAAAACAGATAGAAATAGAACAATCATATCAACAGTTGCCTTGCGGAAGAGGTAGGATCAATTGTAAAACACAGGTGGATTTTCAGGAATAATGGAAATGTCCTATATCTTGACTGGGGTAGCAGTTATAAGGATATATACATTTATCAAATTTTTTGAACCATAGACTTGAAATCTACAAATTATAATGTATTTATTTTATACCTAATGAAGTTATATAAAAAAAAACTTTAAAAAACAACAACAACAACAAAATAACTTTGGTGACTCTATTAACTAGAATATAAGACAGATCCTCAGCTTGCTTGGAGACTCTTCACAAGGGAGCCCCAGCCTGAATTTCCAGTATATTCCCTTCCCACCCTTTACACTAAAGTTAAACAAAATGATTTGCGTTCCATATGGGCCCAGGCTTCTTTGGGTTGTTCTGTCTTCCTGGCTCATCACTCCTGATCTCAGGCTGCCAAAGTCCCAGTCATCCTGTGAAACCCACCTTTACCCATCCATGTGCTGAGAGAATCTTAGTCACCACCTACTCTTGCCCAAAGAATATTTTGTGAATACTTCTATTATAATTCTGACTACAGGGCAGCCCAGGTGGCTCACCGATTTAGCACTGCCTTCAGCCCAGGGTGTGATCCTGGGACCGGGACCAAGTCCCACATCAGGCTCCCTGCATGGAGCCTGCTTCTCCTTCTGCCTGTGTCTCTGCCTCTCTCTCAATCTCTCTCTCTCTCTCTCTCTCTCTCTCTGTGTCTCATGAATAAATAAATAATCTTAAAAAAAATACTACATCCTCGTGTAAGTTTTTGTTTACATGTTTTTCTACTAGGCTCTAAATTCCTTCAAGAAAGAGACAACCTCTGATTCATTTTTATGTCACCATAATCTAAGTACTGGGCAGGTAATAAACACTCAGCACATGATGAATGAATTATTATACATTAGCCAGGAGCTCCTTTTGGTCTTGTCATTATTTTACTCATCTTTTCCAGTCTTCTATGGTATAGGTGTCTCTTGAGTCTCCATCCACTGCCATCCTCCATTACCTCCTTTTCTCTCCCTCTGTCTCACACCCCTTTGGAAGTCTCTAAAGTCTTCTAATGCCATGGCTGCAATCATTTCCTTCACTACAGATATTTCTAAAATTCAGCCATAATCAGTAACTGTTTACTGAGCATGAAGGATCTACAAAAGAATCCAGAGGACTTGAGAATTTGAAGGGTCTTGAATGTTGGAGAAAAGAGAGAGAAGGAATCAAGTATCTTCAAGAAACTGATCCTGTGTACCTTAGAGAATGAGGAAGCATTATTAAATGGCTAAGTATGAAGGAGGAATTGGTATGAGGAGAAAAATAAAGATTTTTTGTCTTAGCCATATGCTATTACATTCGAGCAAAACTATAAATGCTATAAATGGAGATACAGAATTTTATTCATTTTGAATGTCTCTCCTTCCCCTCCCCGCAAAAATATAGTTTTTGCCTTCATGAGACTTATTGAGGTAACCGACATAAATCAAAGAATTATTTAAATAAATATAAAATTGCAATTTATAATAAATATTGCAAAGAGGTACATATTGCTATGAAATGTATATAGCAGGAGGAATTGACCTGCTCAAGGAAGTTAGCACTGATTCCTGAAGAAAGAAGTTGACTAGGGGTGGGAGGGAACAGGTTCTAAGCAAAGGAATAGTATGTGTAAAAGCCTATAGCACAGAGACAGAAAGCAGATTAGTGATTGCCAAGAGGGAAGGAGGAGAGGGAGTGCCTGTATAATGGGCATAGAGTTTCTTTTGAGGTGATGAAAATGTTCTGAGATGAAATACTGATGATGATTGCACAACTGTATGAATACATTGAAATACACTGAATTGTATACTTTGAAAGAGTGAATGTTATGGTATGTGAATTACATCTCAGTATTAAAAAGAGAAAGAGATTACAATAAGGATAAAGATGAGCACAAGTTAAATGCCACCAATATCATAAATCCTACATCAAAGGGGTCACGGCACCTTCAAGAAACTAAAAGAAGGTCAGCCTGGCCAAAACACAGTGAAAGTAAGCATGATGCAAGAGGAGGCTACAAAATACCAAGAATGATGAAGGAGCTATACTTAGAGAAATAATTGTAAGGCATGAGACTATGATCATGATCAAAGAGTAAGAGTATAGAGACAGATCAAGAGGTCGCACGTTGATCCTCTCCCCAAGTCCACGCTGAGGAGCCTAAAGACAGAAATGGAACGTGTAAAAGGCATCAGACAGCGAGGCCACAGGGGAGGAAAAGCAGCAGCACAACAGACTTGCACACATGCCAAGAGAAGAGACAATTCCTCAGAGCAGATGATGGTCAGGAATACTGATCACGGGATCCCTGGGTGGCGCAGCAGTTTGGCGCCTGCCTTTGGCCCAGGGCGCGATCCTGGAGACCCGGGATCGAATCCCACATCGGGCTCCCGGTGCATGGAGCCTGCTTCTCCCTCTGCCTGTGTCTCTGCCTCTCTCTCTCTCTCTCTGTGACTATCATAAATAAATAAAAAAATATATCTTTAAAAAAAAAAAAAAAAGGAATACTGATCACTGCAAAGGAGCGAGAGGATGGAAATCGAGAGTAGTCCTCTTGAGTCTGGACACGAGTGACCAACGACATAGCCATGTGAGAGTGGGTGTGGAAGGAGCCAGATGGTGGAGGAAGAAGAAGAGGATGTGTCAGGAAGACATGGAGGCATACCGGATTTGTCAGTGAAAGGAGGAGGAAAAAGGGGACTGCAGCTTAAGGAGAGTGGGGTCAGAGGGAGCCCTTTTTCAAAGTAGGAGAGACCTGAGCCTGTCTGAGAAAGAGAAAGTTGAGGAAAGGAAAAAGGAATCCATTTAAGATGTGAGGGAGAGGGGTGCCTGGGTGGCTCAGTGGTTGAGCATCTGCCCTTGGCTCAGGTCATGATCCCAGGGTCCTGGGCTCAAGTCCCATATCAAGTCCCTGTGTCTCTGTGTCTCTCATGAATAAATAAATAAAATCTTTTAAAAAAATAAAATAAAATGTGAGGGAGAAAAGAATTCACTCAACAAGTCCCCTTGAGGAGATAGGAAACGACAGACTCCAGTCACAGGTGGAAGGCACATTCTTCCTTACTCTGAGGTAAGGACGGAGAGTGAGAACATTTTTCTTTTAAGATTTTATTTATTTATTCATGAGAAACACACACACAGAAGCAGAGACATAGGCAGAGGGGGAAGCAGGCTCCCTGCAGGGAGCCGAATGTGGGACCTGATCTCGACCCCAGGATCATGACCTGAGCCAAAGGCAGCCGCTCAACCACTGAGCCACCCAGGCATCCTAATAGCACTTTTTTTTTAGGGAGTGGAGCTTGGATGGGGTGGGCAGTATTGGCCTCTGTCTTCTCAGGAATATTAAGAGCTACCGGGATCCCTGGGTGGCACAGTGGTTTAGCGCCTGCCTTTGGCCCAGGGCGCAATCCTGGAGACCCGGGATCAAATCCCACGTCGGGCTCCCGGTGCATGGAGCCTGCTTCTCCCTCTGTCTCTGCCTCTCTCTCTCTCTGTGTGTGACTATCATAAATAAATGAAAAAAAAAATAAGAGCTACCATTTATTAGGCAGTCACCATTGCACTGGCCTAAACAAATTTTATATGTTTTTTTTTTACTTTTTTTTTTAAATTTTTATTTATTTATGATAGTCACACACAGAGAGAGAGAGAGAGAGAGAGGCAGAGACACAGGCAGAGGGAGAAGCAGGCTCCATGCACCGGGAGCCCGATGTGGGATTCGATCCCGGGTCTCCAGGATCGCGCCCTGGGCCAAAGGCAGGCGCTAAACCGCTGCGCCACCCAGGGATCCCCAAACTTTATATGTTAATGCGTATCATCCTCACAGCGACTTCATAAGGTGGGTTCTGTTGTTATCCTCTCTTCCAGGTGCAGAAAAAGTCACCGAGGAGTGAAGTAACTTTAACAACATGACTAAGATAATAAATAGCAGAGCTTGTATTTCTTCCCATGAGGTGTGGAGGAGGAGGGGAGTTCGCCAAGATTAAAAGAGGAAGCGGTGAGGAAGGAAGGAAAAAGGGAAATTGGGGACTTGAAGAATATAAGAAAGTTTACAAGAGCCAGGGTGAAAAATTTGCTACTGAGGGCGCTGTTAAAGTCAGACTTCTGAGCAGTAGGTGCTTATTTTCTCCTGCAAAACAGAACCTTACCCCTTGAAGATTCCACAACCAAGATTTGTGTAATTCCTCACTCAGTTGTGGGTGATTCAGCCTCTCCTTTGGAGTTCCTGGGCCCTGCGTCTGCCCTTGGGACAGGAGTCTCCCAGTAAAGCTGAAGATGGCAGGAAACTGTCCTGTCAGAGCTGGGGCCTGAAGCCACCCCCACACCTGGGTGGTTTTCCTGAATCCCGGAAAGTGCACATTTTATATCGCCATTAGAATGGGGGTCTCCGTAGGCCCTGTCTTTCAGGGAAGATTTTCTAATTTAAAGTGAGTCAAACAGAAAAAGAGAATTTCTTGCTGAGATTCTTCCTGTAGCCCTTATCATAGGTAACTAAACCTGCTTTTTCAAAACCAAATCTGAATTTGCTAAAAACTTTTTATATGTTCCATAATTATTTACATCACCAAGGAAACAGGAGTCTTTACAAGAAGCCAAACTGTCTCTATTCTCTTCCTCAAATGTCAGTGGTGTGTTGGCAAAGATTCTCACAGCAGTGAGAACAGAAAAGCAGCAACACGAAAAAGCCAAAAAACCTCCTCATATAGAGACATCAATCAAAAAATGCCACAACCCAAATTTTATTTCACAGAAAGGCGAACTGGATTCAAAAGAGTTTCCGGGCAAATTTGCATTGTTGCCGTTACTTCCTCCAGCAACGTGCGTAAGTATTTTTTCACACCCAAACGCTGTGAAGAGCCAGCGACTTCTTCATAATAATTCTCCTGAGGTATGGGCCTTCCCACCGTTCAAGACTGCAGGTCACTGCACGGGCTGAGCAAGCTTGCTGAGGTCTCACAGCTGGAAAGGATCAACCCGGCACAAGCACACCACAAGGCCGGCAGCCTGGATGTTCAGCCGCACGACCGACCGGTTGGGACTCCCGCTCAGATAGCACGACGTGGACGGCCGTGGACGGCCGCTGTTCCCGAGCCGCGAACGAGGAGCAAACAGAGCACAGGATGGAACCGGGTGTGAGGATGTGTCATGTGAGTCCGCCCACGGACAACTC
Source organism: Nyctereutes procyonoides (assembly GCF_905146905.1). Taxonomy (NCBI): domain Eukaryota; kingdom Metazoa; phylum Chordata; class Mammalia; order Carnivora; family Canidae; genus Nyctereutes; species Nyctereutes procyonoides. The sequence continues at coordinate 8,198,591 of NW_026575031.1, read as the reverse complement.
TGGGAACTGTTCCTGAAATGGGAGGAGGCTGTCATCACCTCTCCCTCGGTAGCACCGTGTGCCACGGAAATCATTTTCGTTTTGGAAGTGCCTTTTGATACGCTGTCTCCCTCCCCCCGTTCCCCTCCTCCCCGCTCTGGGAGCTGCCTGGAGGCTCACCTCTGCGTTTGCTGGCGGGGGAAGGAGTGGAGACGCTGTACGAGCCCCCGGGGGCGGGCGGCCCCCTCAGCCCCGCCGCAGCTCTGGGGCGGCCGTGCTCCCCGGCTCCTCCCGGTGGACGCGGAGCGAAGACTAACCTCGGCGCGAGGCGGGAAGCGCTAAACCGCGGGCCGCAGGGACTCCCGCGGGTCGGGTCCAAGGGGCTCATGGGTACGTCCGGACCAACTCCGTTCTTTGCGGACCGACGTAAGGCTGACGAATGGCAACGTCTGGTCCTTTGCTGGGACAGGAAGCCACAGTCTCTCTAACTGTACCTCGTGAAGGCTCAGGTCAGGAAAGATCGCCAGTGCCTGACACTAAAGCTGACACGGTTTAGACCGTCAAGACCACTCCATTAACCACTCACCATTGTTATCCAGCCGCAGTCCTCGGGGCTCCTCCCCTAGCCCCCCTAGCTTGAAATGGAAGAAGGCAGTGTTCTAAGTACTAATTGTTTCTAATCAGAGATAGATGTTATGCATCCTCACAGACTGAGGATGACTTGTGATCATGCCGTTCAAACTTATGTTCGCTTCATGTCTTTTCCAGAAGATTCTATATTGTCCTGAAGACTGAGACATACAGATTACAAAAGGCTGTCTTTCCCCTGTTACTTTTGCTGCCGGACAGGCCAAAACTCTCTTTTTGAGTGTTGACATCATATTGAATTCCCTCTTAATTTTCCCTATTAACTACATAGATTTTGACTTTACATTTCTACCAGAAATCAGCTCTTCTTTTCTCTGTTACTTTGTTCTACTGTCCTGTTGGTTTAGAGTGATTTCACTACAATTATATGGAAAGCTACTCCATCGTTGCTACTCCATCGTTTATTTCTGTAGAAGTTTCATGTTCATGACCCTAACACACATATACACACACTCAGAATTTACATGGAGTCCAGATGTTCTGGGCCCAAGCAGACTTACTCTAAATGGGTATGCAGAGTCTGAATCCGTAGCTCTTGGGGAATTTGGCCCTAGAATGAATACCTGCTTACCTGAATGGAGAGCAAAGCTGTGAGTTGTAAAGATGCAAGGTGGACCATTGTCCTAGAGCCAAAAACAAGGCCAACTGAGAAGAGAGACTTCATGTCAACCCCAGTGATCCACTAGTGGTTCAAAGTTCTCATTAACATTTCTTGCTGACTTGGGAGATAGTGAAATTCTGAAAACATACCAATAGCACCCTTCTTGACGATCAGAATGAGGGATTGGAAGCTTGTGTGTAAGGAAACCAACTTGGTCCTAATTGCAATACTTGTGTTGTAATTTGCGATATGCAAAACATTTTATGAGGGCTGATCTGATCTTTGCAGCATTCTAGTGAAAAGGCCAGAGAAAGTGTTCTTGAGTCGAGAGTGTCCACAAAAGAGGACACAAAGCAGAATGAGTGGAAAAATTCAAGAAAGAAAGAGATAAAGTGAACTGTCTTCAGAGAGCTATTGACATCTCCACCTTGGTGATACAGGGGACCCTCTGCCTATATGGGGGTACAAGAGTGCAGCAAAGAAAGCCTCTTGGTTTGGCTAATCTCCCCAGTTCTGAACTCCCAGGCATTTTGCAGAAGAAACCCGGGAAGTTAGCCCATAGCTCTTTCCAGAGCTGGGGACCATGGAAACACTGGGCTTTATCATTGATTAGAACTGCAAGCTTCCTTCCTTATTTCCTAAGCATATTTCATGGGTCACTATAAAATGTTACCCCGGAATTCAGATTAATATTGTTATGAGCAGAACTCTGCCCTTCTGCCTTTCCCTCCCGCCCTCACATTCCCAATTTTTTTGTGCTTCCGCTGCTGTTGCTGTTTGCCTTTTTTTCCTCCCTCAGCATCACTCACTTCCGCTCCCTCTTCTGCATGAGTCTTTCTCTCCCCACTCCTCCTCCTCACTGTTTTCCTCCTGTGCTCCTGGAGGAACCAAACAGCTCCACTGTAAGGACTCAGAAACCCAAGGAAGAGCCTGTGGCTCACTGACCTGGTGAGTGGAAGACATCACAGGATAGCACACTGATATCCTAAGGCCAATCAACCTGGGTTGGGCTGGAGTTCCCCTACTGTCCTATTGGCAGCAACTCCAGGGAGTCCAGATGGTTCTAGAAAAATCTCTGGTCCTGTGATAGAAAGGCAGGATTAGTTTTAAACCCCCAGAAACGTAGAATTGGAATCAGGTTGAATCTGGGACCCCCTGACAGATTGAACATAACCTAAATCTACAGGGTGTCCAATGTGGCCTCACTCAAGGGTCAGGAGACCCCAGGATAATGCTGGTGGGAGGAAAGTCAGTGCTGGAACCGAAGACTGGGAGGGACATAGGCCACTTCTGGATGGTAGGAATGGGAAAAGCCCCGAAACTTCCTGTCAGAAAGGAATACGGTTCAGGATAAGTTCCTCTACTCCCAGGGACCTCAGGAAGAGACCGTGCTGGGCTGAACACATCTTCTGCATACTTCTACTCTTGCTTGGTGCCAAATTGCTGTCCTGAGGCCATTACAACAGAGATGAGCACATGCACACATCTCCTTGTAGAGAAAGATGCCCTTTCTGGCATTGGGAACCAATTATATTCTCATTTAGCATTTATTTTAAAGTATTATAAAAGGTAACACTGTGGCCTTATGGAGTCCATTTTCCACTTCCTCACCCCAACCGAGTGGTTGCAGCTAAAAAAAGGGATTGCAGCAGTGAATGGCCAGGACTGAGGGCCATGAGCCCCACCTGAGTCGTGTGAATCACCAGCCTTGAGGTTGGAACAGAGGAACTGCCAGAACAGCTTAGACAAGAGAATCTAAAAGACAAACAGGGAGAAGGCTTTTTTCTTTAACCCAACTAAAAATGACAGTAGAAGTATCTGGGATCCCTAAAGGCAAACAACATGGTCAGGCCATGGGCAAATAGCAATTATCCTGACACCAGTACCTTCTAGAGCAAATAAACTGCAGTCGGGATTAGAATAATCCAGTAGAGAGATCTGATTCTTCATCCATGAAATGACTCTAAGAATTTGGCTGGAGAACATGGTAGAGACAGAACAATCTCAGAATCACAGAGCTAAGAAGGAACCTAAAGATCATCAAGAGTGCTTTTTATTTACAGGACTAGGATATACTGGGGTAGAAGGGCTACAGACAGGGTATTTCAAGTCAGAGAGGTTACAGGGGTCAGTAAAGGAAGTCGTGATCCTGACAACCCCAGCAAAAGGCAAAGCAAGCTTCTGGCTTCTGCAAGATTAGGAACCTGAAGTCAAGGCAATCCATTCACTGAAGATCTAGAAAAGGAAGGGTGCCTGGGTGGCTCAGTCAGTTAAGTGTCTGCCTTCTGCTCAGGTTATGATCCCAGGGTCCTGGAATCAAGCCACACATCAGGCTTCCTGCTCAGCTGGGAGACTGCTTCTCCCTCTCGCTCTGCCTAGTGTTTCCCCCTTCTTGTGAGCTCGCTCTCTCACTCTCTCTCTCTGTGTCTTATTTGACAGGTATTAATATTTAATAATATCTTTTTTTAAAAATCCAGATAAGGGGCACCTGGATGGCTCAGTTGGATAAGCATCCAACTCTTGAACTCAGCTCAGGTCTTGATCTGGGGGTCTTGGGTTCAAGTCCCATATTGGGCTCCATGCTGGGCACTCACAGCTGGGTCAGTCTTCCTGGGGCTTTTGTGTGCTCAGGGAAAGCTCTGGCCATGGAGAAAGGCCAACAGTTTGAACATAGATAAGAGCTAGAACAAGATCTAAATGAGAATAGGCTCTCTCTCTCTCTCTTTCTCTCTCAGACCTTTTTTATTTTATTTTATTTTATTTTATTTTATTTTATTTTATTTTATTTTATTTTATTTTTTGGATCAGACCTTTTTTAATTCAGAATAATCCTCTCTGTGTATTCCTATGTGTATACTTCTGCCTTTTGACCATATAGCATTTGCTTTAAAATAATAATTCTGGGACACCTGGGTGGCTCAGTGGTTAAGCGGCCCCTCGGCCCAGGGCGTGATCCTGGAGTCCTGGGATCAAGTCCCATGTCGGGCTCCCTGCTTCTCCCTCTGCCTGTGTCTCTGCTTCTCTCTCTTTGTGTCTCTCATGAATAAATAAATAAAAAAAAATAAAAATAAAAAAACAATGATTCTCAAGGGGGTAGAGGGTGAGGAGAAGGCAGAGCAGATTCCTTGGGTAGACCAGAAATTAACAGGTAGTGGGCATTCACAGTTTATAAGATTACTCAGCTGACTGTGATATGTTCCTCCCTCCACCTCTTTGAGAACCACCGCACAAGAAGTCACCGAGAGAAGAAAAGAAAGAAAGCTGCTTTGTGGGGGGTCAGTGTGCCTTCTGTTGGCCCACTCAGAGCGGTAGCAAAGGGAATGTAGTTTAAATTTATGATCATATCAATGGTGCATCCAATCTGGAATTATCTCAAACTCTTTTTTCATGCTGCTGTAACAGAATATCATAGACAGTGTGCACCATAAACAACAGAAATTTATTTCTCACAGTTTTAGAGGCTGAGGGTCCATGGTCAAGGCACCAACAGATTTAGTGTCTGGTGAGCACTCACTTCCCGGTTCATAGAGAGTCATCTTCTTACTGTGTTCTCATATGCTGGAAGGATCAAGGGAGCTCCCTGGAGTCCCTTTTATAGGCACACTAATTCCATTTATAAGGGTTCCAGCCTCATGACCAAATCACTTCCCAAAGGTTGTGAATTACATTTCAACATAGGAATTTTGAGGAAATACGATCACCCTTTCAATCAATCTCAAAACCATTTTAGCATCATCCCCAGGAATTCCATGTTATTTGAGATATGGGTACCTTACAGGGAGATAGTATGATCCAAACTAAATTTTCTCTCCTCTAAAATTAGAAGGATTTGTTGTTGTTGTTGATTTTGTTTTGTTTTGTTTTGTTTTTACTTTTTAAAACCAGAACGTTTATTTTGACTAATCGTTGAAATCCTTAAGATAAATTGGATGCTGCAACAGCTGCCCTCTTGGGCTTAGGTGTCATTCCTTCACGGCATCCATGCCTGAATCTGCGGTACACAATTTTTAGGTGCCTCATTCGACCGGTCCCAGTGGTATTCCGTCTTTTAGCCTTGGCACTCCAGTTATACTTTCTCTTCCGCTTGGCAGGGTAGCCACAGTTGCCGCAGGTGGACTTCTGAAGGTGGTAGGCCTTAGAGCCACAGCGGAGGCACAACGTGTGCGTCTTATAGCGACGCTTTCCGAACGACGACGTCCCCTTCATCATCTTGTTTCCGCGGCAGACCCCCTAGAAGGATTATTATATTTTTTTTAAAAAAAAGTAGTAGATTTGTCCTTGATTCATTAGTTCAGGTAGCCAACAAGTATTTGTTCAAGACTCTACTAGTTCTCTATTTCTGCTACAACAAATCACCAGAAATTTAGTGGTTTAAAACAACATACTTTTGGGGCACCTGGCTGGATCAGTCAGTAGAGTGTGTGACCCTTGATCTCAGGGTTGTGAGTTTGAGCCCCACAATGGGTATGGAAATTACCTTAAAATAAATAAATGAATAAACTCTAAAATAAAATACCACTTTCATTATCTACAGTTCTGGAGGTCAGAAGTCCAGACTGCGTCTCACTGAGGCCAAAGTCAACGTCTTGGCAGTGCAACTTTCTTGGAGGCTCCAGCAGGGAGTCTGGTTCCTGGTATTTTCCAGTTTCTAAAGGCTGCCCACATTGCTTTGCTCATGGCCCCTTCCATCTTCCAAGCCATGTATAGCAAAGTCAGAGTACTTTTCACATCATTTCTGATTTTCCCTCTTCTGCCTCCCTCTTCTACTCCCACAGATTCTCTTATAATCCAGAATAATATGCCCATATCCAGGTAGTTGATTAGCAAACGTAATTCCATTTGCAACCTTAATTCCCCTTTGGCACGCTACCTAACATATTCACTGGTTCCTTGAGATTAACAAGTTGGCATTTTGGGAGCCATTGTCTTGCCTACTACAAAGACTCTGACAGCCTGGGTAATATTCCAGGGAATGCTCCAGAGAGTAGTACTTCTGAGTAGGACTAGTAAGTGGCAGTCGAAGTGTTTAGTTTGTTATTGTATGTAAATTATACCTTAATAGCTTGACATTTAAGGCCCTCCATAATGCTTATAAGGGTTATGGGTACTATCTATTAAGAGTTTACTGTGTCTTTATATACATTATCAACAATTATACTCATTAAACTCTCTGAGGCAGGGGATACTCTATTCCCTTTCTATAGATGAAACTAAGGCTCAGAAAGGTGAAATGAACTGTCTAGGCTCACACCTCTAGTCATTGGCGGAGGCGGGACTGGAACTAAATCTGTGTGAACTCTACAACCTGTGCTCTAACTTCCAGCGTCTTCCTGTAGTACACCCTCCACACTCCACCAAGGCAGCCTGTGCTCCAGGTACCAGGATGGTGTCCCCAAACTGCCATGTCCACTCTCACAACCACATCTCTAAGTGACCTGTTCTAAAGCCACTACTTCTGAGGAGCCTTCCTGTCCCCCTCTCTCACAAATCCTTGCTTCTTCCTGGGGGCTCACAGCTCTACAGATCACTTTCAAGAGAGCAGTTGTCTGTGTGTTTTATGGTGGTATGTTATGGGTCACCTTCTTTCACTGGATTCTTATCTTTCCAAGTATGGGAGTCTTTCTTTTTCTTTCTTTCCTTTTTTTTTTTTTTTTAAGATTTTATTTATTTATTTATTTATGAGACACAGAGAGAGAGGCAGAGACACAGGCAGAGGGAGAAACACGCCCCATGCAGGGAGCCCAACGTGGACCCGATCCCAGGTCTCCAGGATCATGCCTTGGGCTGGAGGCTGCGCTAAACTGCTGAGCCACCCAGGCTGCCCTGTGGGAGCCTTTCTTATTTGGTTTTGTGCCCTCTCAGGGCCTTGTCAGTTTGTTGTGTATTGTTCATTCAAAACTGCTTTTTGAGATATTTTGAGTCATGGTGGCTCTGTGAGTTCACTCCTTTGCTACTCCCTCTGCTGTAAATACATAGCAGGGATATAGATAAAACACAAAAAGAAAATACCAAAATGATAGTGCTGAGTTCAAACATGAGATTATAATCTCTGTGGCCCTGAACTAAATAGAAACATAAAGTCATGAGCAGGACTGAAGCCTCCAGGGCTGTGAGGATCCTCTTAGAGATGCAGGGGAAGCAGCCAGGCACATTACATGACAAAAAGTACTTTAGTCTAGGTCACGAACTATATAGTCAGGCTCAGTGATTAAAGCCAGGGCTGGGGGCAATTCTCCACCCAAGGGAAAAGACTGACAAACATAGCTGTTAAAAGTGTTCAGAGATGTAATCTATTTTGTTCATGAAGGAAATTTGTGTAAATAATAAAAAATTTAGGGTTGGATGATAATAAATGCAATATTTGGAAAACCTAGTGGAGTAAGGGAAAACTACCACGGCAGCAAAATGCACCTGGGACAGCATACCAAAGGCTCATGGATAAGAGCTCCACAAACCTGGGTAGCAAGACATTCGTCTGAATCCACAAATTCAAGCTGGCAAGAATAAACCCTGTCAGCTACAAGACTTGTGTGGGATCAGAATCTGTGCAGAGGGAAGCAAAGGGAAGGAACTCGGCTTTTGAGTACTCTGAAAGCAGGCATACCCCCAATTGGCAACTCTTAGTGGAAGCCAGGAGGGGATCCTGCAGAGTCCAGCTGGCCAGTGAGGGCAAAAGGACCATAAAGAAGCAAAAAAGTCTCAGTGATGGAGTAGACTGGGTCCTATAAACTCTCAGTCCTATAAACAAAGCTCCTTCCAAAGCACTTCAGCTCTTCAATGAGGACAAACTGCTGGGAATGAAATCCCAGGGGTAGGGATAAGTAGGAGGAAGGTCCAAGTAAAAGTAAGGGAAGGAAAAAAAAAGTAAGGGAGGGAAGCAGAAGAGACAAATTTCAGAAAATATAAGGCAAATATAAGGCTGACTTGGGGGTCGATCCCATGACCCTGAGATCATGACCTGAGTTGAAATCAAGAATCAGATGCTCAACCAACTGGGCCACTCAGGTATATATATATATATATATATATATATATATATATATATATATATATATAAAGATTTTAGTTATTCATTCATGACAGACACAGAGAGAGAAAGAGAGAGGCAAAGAGAGAAGAAGGCTCCATGCGGGGAACCCGACATGGGACTCGATCCCCGGTCTCCAGGATCACACCCCAGGCCAAAGACAGCACTAAACCGCTGGGCCACCGGGGCTGCCCTGGCACCTCTAAATATTTTTAAAGCCACTATGTGACTACAACCAAAAAGGGATCTCTACTCTAGAACTTGGAACTGTGTATTGAAAGAGTGTGACATGTATCTGGGTGAATGGATCCAGAATGGTAAATAAGTGTTCTATTGAAACTACTAGACTTGAAAGAAAAATAAATGGTTATTGGCATCCAGGCAAAAAAAAAGACCAAGGGGGAAAAATATTATAATTTTTGTTAGTTAACACTTTATCCAGAAAGTAATAGAGTAACATATTTAAGACAAAGACAGAAAATGTGAACCACAGATTCCATATCCAACCAAACTGAGCTTCCAGTAGAAAGGCTACAGAGAAACTGTTAAGAATACTGCAAACACTCAGAGACTGCTATTCTCATGGGTTCTTTCTGAGAAATCAACCAAAGAAAGACCAGAGAGACACAGACATAAAGACTGGCAGCTAGAATCTAGTCGCATGAGTAACCCAGCTTTGACCACACCTAAGAGGTCAGCACCTTAGGAAAATGTGGGCCAACAAGATGGAAGGAATCTGGGTCTCTGAATCAGCAGCTGAAACAGAGCTGCCCACAAACCTTAGAAGACTATTCACCTCCAGACAGTAGGATGAGAGTGAAAGAAATTACTATTTTGTTTGAGCCTATATTTATATTTATATTTTATTTATTTATTCGTGAGACACAGAGAGAAAGGCAGAGACACAGGCAGAGGGAGAAGCAGACCACCTGTGGGGAGCCCGATGCAGGACTTGATCCCCCGGACCCCGGGATCACGACCTGAGCCAAAGGCAGACCCTCAACCACTGAGCCACCCAGGTACCCTGAGCCATTATATTTTGTAATCTCTTTGTTATATAAATTTACCCTATAATCTAAAATGTAGAAATTGGTACATGGAAGTGGGGTTACTACAACAAAAATCTAAAATACGGGTTTTGATTTATTGGTAAGGCAGGCCATGACAAACAGATTTTGAAAGCTAGATATTTGGTGATACATCAAATTTTGGAAAAATTCTTCCCTGTAAAGACTTGGAAGACAGACCTATGGAACTTTTAGCTCCAGGGGAAATGCCTGGAAAAAGCTGTAATGTTAGCCAATACTGCTCTTTCACCTGCCAAGTCAGCTCCCTGCCACGGGCATTTGCCTGCCTCCAGAAGCCCATGCTTTGATGTACTTTCCATTAGTGGGAATGGCTGAGGCCACAAAGGCCAATCAGGTAGAAAGTCCCAGTTTGGAACCAGGTCCCACAGGGGTTTAGGTGACCAGAAATGCCTCCCTCAGAATTTTCTAAATTCCCCTCTGATACCTGGGATTGGCCAGGACCAACAGCACCATCTAGGGAGTGTGCCTGAGCCCAGACTGGCCCTGGCTGGCCCTGGGATGTATTTCTCCCCTTCAGAGCTCTCTCCAAATCTCTACACCCACCCACACCCAGGCTATAGTTATGTGGGTTTTTCAAATTGAATTGTTCTTGTTTGGTCAGTAAATGATGCTGGGATTAGATATGCATAGGAGAAAAAATGAAATTACCTTATACCATTCACAAATATAATTCCAGGTAAAAACATTGATTTGAAAAGAAAATCTTCAAAAAATTTTAAAGAATATACAAGAGGGGCACCTGTGTGGCTCAATCAGTTGGGCTACTGACTCTTGGTTTCAGCTCAGCTCATGATCTCAGAGTCATGAGATTGAGCCCCAAGTCAGGCTCTGTGCTTAGCTTGGAGTCTGCTTGGGACTCTCCCCATCTCCTTCTGTCCCTCCCCCCTGCTCTCTCTCTCTCAAATAAATAAATCTTAAAAAAAAAAAAAAGAATATATAGATAGAAGACCAACTATATGACCTTGGGGGTAGGAAATAATTTCCTGAACAAGTCACAAAAAGCTATATAAAGTAAAACATTAATACATTTGACTACATTATCATGTACAAAAAAAAAAAAAAAGACAAAGTGAAAACACAAGTTGCCAGAAGATTGTGTGCCTCATATATAGCTGATATGTGATTCGTCTAGAATATGTAAAGAATTTCTTTTTTGAAAGAGAGAAAGGGTATACACAAGCGGGTGGGAGGAGAGGGGCAGAGGGAGAGAGAATCTCAAGCAGCCTCCATGCCTAGGGCGGAGCCAACCAGGGTTCCACCTCACAACCCTGAGAAAATGACCTGAGCAAAAATAAAGTTGGACACCCAGCCCACTGAGCCACCCAGGTGCCCCAAGAATAGGTAAAGAATTTCAATAATCAGTAAGTAAAATAAAAATAGGCAGACTATAGACAAATCAAAAAAAGAAAAGCCCAGTATTCCATAAACACTTATAAAGATGCTCAGCTTCACTAATAAGTTAAGAAATATAAATTAAGACAGAAATGGGATATCAGGGGTGCCTGGGTGGCTCAGTTCATTGAGTGTCTACCTTTGACTCAGGTTATGATCCCAAGGATCTTGAAGGGAGGCCCCCGTTGGGCTCTCTACTCAGCCAGGAGTCTGCTTCTCTCTCTCCTTCTGCTTCTCCACTCAACTCATGCTCTCTCTCTCACTCTGCGCTCTTTCTCTCTCTCAAATTAATAAAATCTTTAAATTTACCAAAAAGAAAGAAAGAAAGAAAGAAAGAAAGAAAGAAAGAAAGAAAGAAGAAAGAAAAAATGGGATATCATTTCACACCCATTACTTTTTTAAAAATTAAAACATCTGACAATACTATACTATTGAGAATGTGGAGCAAAAGGAACTCTCAGTTATTACTGATGAAAATGATACTTTTACAGCCACTGTGAGAACTTAGCAATATCTAGAAGAGTTAGAGATGTATATTCCTGAAAACAAAACTGAAACTCTCTCATGTATATAAGGAGACCTAAACAAGAATGTTCATTGCAGCATTATTCAAATTACAAAAAGTAGAAACTAAAAGTCCATCAACAGGAAAATTAGGAAAATTATGGGGCAGCCCTGGTGGCGCAGCGGTTTAGCGCCTCCTGCAGCCTGGGGTGTGATCCTGGCGAACGGGAAGGAGTCCCGCATCAGGCTTCCTGCATGGAGCCTGCTTCTCCCTCTGCCTGTGCCTCTGCCTCTGTGTGTGTGTGTGTGTGTCTCTATGAATAAATTTTTAAAAAAATTATGTTGTGATCATACTATGGAGAAATAGCAATTTAAATGAATGAACTAAATCTATATATCAAAGTGGATAAGTCTTTTTTTTTTAATTTTTTTTTAATTTTTTATTTATTGATGATAGTCACATAGAATGAGAGAGAGAGAGGCAGAGACACAGGCAGAGGGAGAAGCAGGCTCCATGCACCGGGAGCCCGACGTGGGATTCGATCCCGGGTCTCCAGGATCGCGCCCTGGGCCAAAGGCAGGCGCCAAACCGCTGCGCCACCCAGGGATCCCTAAAGTGGATAAGTCTTAAAAATAAATTGATGTATTTATATTTTGTTTATGGGTATATGAGTGTAGTAAGTATAAAACACGCAGGGGAAGATAGATACCGATTTCAAATAATACATATCTGGGGAGAGAGGAGAAATAGGAATGAAATCAGGGAGGAGTCCATGGGGGCTTCAACTGCATCTATGTTTTATTTTTTCAAAAATATCAAAATGAAATATGGAGAAAGACTGAGATTTGTTTTTGTTTTTGTTTTTAAGATTTTTATTTATTTATTCATGAGAGACACAGAGAGAGAGAGAGGCAGAGACACAGGCAGAGGGAGAAGCAGGCTCCATGCAGGGAGCCCAAAGCAGGACTCAGTCCTGGGGCTCCAGGATCATGCCCTGGACCTAAGGTGGTGCTAAACCGCTGAGCCCCCCAGGCTGCCCTCAAAATATTTTTTTTTTTTAAGATTTATTTATTTATGATAGAGAGAGAGAGAGAGAGAGAGAGAGAGAGGCAGAGACACAGGAGGAGGGAGAAGCAGGCTCCACACCGGGAGCCCGACGCGGGACTCAATCCCGAGACTCCAGGATCGCACCCTAGGCCAAAGGCAGGCGCCAAACCACTGAGCCACCCAGGGATCCCCTCAAAAAAAAAAAAAAAAAAATATATATATATATATATATATATATATTTTTTTTTTAAGTATCCACATAATTTATTTTTAGTCACATGTGAGCCTTCCCGAGGAGCCGGGAGGCGGCGGGACTCACACCTTGGGCGGCGCAAACACCTTCCAGCCCTCCAGCTGGCCCATCTTGAGCAGCGCGGCCGTCATGCCCATGTACGCGCAGGCGGCGGCTCCGATCCCGTAGCTGTGAGTGCGTGCTCCCAGGGTCAGGCCTCCGGCGCAGCTCGAGAAGTAGTTCAGAGGGTCATCGGGCTTCTCTCGGACCTGGGCGCTGATGCAGGAGGTGAGGCCAAATATAGCACCGATGGCGGCTGCAGAAAAATATGGAACGCTTCACGAATTTGCGTGTCATCCTTGCGCAGGGGCCATGCTAATCTCTGTATCGTTCCAATTTTAGTATATGTGCTGCTGAAGCGAGCACTCAAAATATTTTCTAATTTAAAAAAAAAAATTCAAGATTGGGGCACCTGGCTGGCTCAGACGGTAAAGAATGTGACTCTTGATCTTAGAGCTGTAAATTCAAGCCCCATGTTGGGTGTAGAGATTACTTAAAAATAAAATCTGGGGTGCCAGGGCAGTTCAGTTGGTTAAGCATCTGACTCTTGATTTCATCAGGTCATGATCTCAGGGTTGTAGATCAAGCCCCACACAGGGCTCTAGCACTGGATATGAGGCCTGCTTGGAATTCTCACCCTCTGTCCCACCCCTCCCAACAAAACAAAACAAACCACAAAGTAAACAGTTTTGTTCACTAAGCTAAAACATACTATGGTTGAGGATTAAAAATAATAAAATTTGCAAAGGTTAGTACCTGGTATTTAGTATCTGCTTGAACAGAGGCTATTAGGAACAATGATTCTAAGTGTCATATAGTTTTTAGGTATCAAAAAAGGGGCCATGATCTGATTAAAAGAAAGAATAGCCGGGTTGGAAGAAGGCTGCCCAGTTCCAATAAAATTCGTTGTATTTCTAGAAGACACTATGGATGCACTGCAAAGCTCAGTTTCTTTCTTTCTTTTTCTTTCTTTCTTTCTTCTTTCTTGATTTTATTTATTTATTCATTAGACACGCAGAGAGAGAGGCAGAGACACAGGGAGAGAGAGAAGCAGGCTCCATTCAGGGAGCCAACGTGGGGACTCGATCTCCGGTCTCCAGGATCACACGCTGGGCAGAAGGCAGGCACCAAACCGCAGAGCCACCCAGGCGTCCCCACAGCTCAGTTTCAATGAGGTTTGACACCTTCCTCATTCGAAGTTTGCAACACAGGGTAATGTGAAATAGTGCTGGTAGAAATGCACGCTCTATCCATGTTACAATGGAAATTTTGACAAGTAACAAATGATTCTGGCCACCCCCCCCCCTTAATTTGTTTTTTTCTCAGTGGCCAGACCAAGGTCCCTCCAGGTACACTGAAGAAAGTATTTCCTAACAAGATTTTTTTAAAAGATTTTATTCATTTATTCGTGAGAGACACACACAGAGAGAACGAGAGGCGCAGAAACACAGGCAGAGGGAGAAGCAGGCTCTACGCAGGGAGCCGGACGACGCGGGACTCGATTCCGAGTCTCCAGGATCACACCCTGAGCCTAAGGCAGCGCTAAACCGCTGCGCCACCCGGGCTGCCCAGAGTTAAATGTTTTGAGGACCACATACATTTTCGTCCATTTTATATACTGACATTATACATATTTCATTTTAATAAAAGATTTCTGCTACAAAACAGTAAAAAAAAAAGAAAAAAAAACCACGAAAAATTGCTGAACTGGATTGTGTCTTTTTGGCTTCAGCAATTTGCGCCGACTCTTCAGCTCCGTTTTGCCGGGTCAGCATCTGCAGCGTCTCCAAGCGGCATCCCCACAGCTCCAGCCACCCGGCTAGGCCATGTTCCCGCCTCGCAGTGCCCCGAGGGCTCCCGCCACCCCCTCCTCGGCCCTCCTGCTGTCCGCGCTGCTCCTTAGCTCTTTCTCACAAACTCAGGTGCTTCCCTTGTTCCCCAGATGCCTCAGCTCCTAGGGCGGAAACACTGGAGCTCCCCGGTTCCTTTCCTACTCCTCGCGGCCCCGCCAAGCCTTGCGGAGAGAAACCGCCTCCGGAGGAGACCGACCTCGCACAGCTCTAGCGGGAGCCGCCGCGCGGCCCCTCCCCGCGGCCTGCGCGCCCCACCGCGGGGCTGCAGCTGCGGCCCCGCCGGCCCCGCCGACCCCGCCGCGCCGCGCACAAAGGCGCCTGTGTTCCGCCGCCCGGGCCGAGCCTTTCCCCGCCCGCCGCCGCGAGGCCGGGGCGGAGCGAGACCGCACGTGACCCTGCGAGTGGTCCGGGCCCTCGTGGGGCCGCGGAGGCGGCGCGTCGGAGGCGGCGCGTCGGGCCGCACTAGGCCGGGGCCCTGAGCCCGCCTTGTCGGAACCCGGGTGTTAGGACCCTCACCTGGCGTCTCCGCGACCCCTGCCGCGCAGTTGAGGCTAGGCCCTCGGACTTGGGGCCTTTGGGTTCTCAAGGGTCGACATGTAAAATCCCTTTCTCCCCTTTAGTGATCCACGGTTTTCCTCCACACTTCTCTGTCTTAGGGCACAAATAGCTTCTCCCTTTTGTTTTACCCCAGGGAAAAACAGTAATTTGGGGGGAAAGGTCAGAAATTGTGCCTTGCATTTACTGAAGCTTGGCTACACGCCAGGCCCTCTTAGGGGCACACTTTGTTTTAGTTAATCCTCAAAAGGATTTGTGAAATATTTTTCCCATTCTTTCCATTTTTAGAAAACTGAGGTTAGGATTTGGTGCTGAGGTGCTATGGGCATTGCAATAAATAAAACAGGCAAAATCCTGTGCTCACTCAACTTACATGGGGGAGGGGGTAGATAATTGCAACTAATTAATTACAAAAGGGGAATGAGAGCCCTGAAGATCCACCCCCCCCCCTACCCTGTGCTGAGGGATGGGACTTTATAATCAGAGTGGTATGGCCTGGCCTTGGGTTGGGAGAGGTCTGGAAGCTACACTCCAACTCTGGGGTTATTGGAAAGATATAGAACTAGGTAGATTCATGGGTTCTCCTGATTGTGCCCCTCCTTGGTGGGTGACATCATGGACAAATCACTCTGTAAAGCCTTGGGAGACCCGCATTCCTTCATTAGACTGCTGGCATGCTGTGCTCTTTGATGGTGTTCCTTAAATCTTAAGTGAACATTTCAAAAAAATCCAAGAGGGACATGTAGGAAGACTGCAGCACACATCTACCATAGTGTAGTAGTAGTGGTACTGGTGCACGGAAACGGGATACAGAGCCTAGAAATAAACCCAAATACACATGTGAACATAGTTTATGACAAAAGAAGTAATATAAATACATGGAGATGGATTATTAAAGAAGTGTTCAGAAAATATAGATCGTTCAATATACGATGTTGAGACAATTGTTAGTCACCTGGAAAAAAAAATTTGGATCCGTATCTCACTTCTCTTAGAGGACTCAAAATGAAACGCTGAAAAATAAACTTTAGAAGCACTAGAAGAAAATGCAGGTTTCTAAAAATATTCTTGGAGTACGGAAATCCTTTTAACTATGACACAAAACCTAGAAACCACACACATAAACATTCATACACAGACACATTCAAACAAACAACCACAACAAAAAACATCATCTACACCATATATCACACAGGAGTACTTTTCTTTATATAAAATGAGCACTTACAAATTAGTAACAAGGGACCGACAACTTAGTAGAAAAGGATGTGACAAACGGTTCACAGTAAAGATCAAAATGGCTCTTAAACATGAAAAGATGCCTCACTTGTAATAAGAGAAATGGAAACTGCAATTATAATGAAATACCATTCTCACCAAATAGGCAAAACTCACCCCTGGAAGGCAACTTGGCAATATTAATTTAAAACATAGATTCTTTCAGCAACTTTTAGGAATTTTTCTATGGATACATTCCTACAAGTATGGAATGAAATGCTTAAAAATTCATTGCAGCACTATTTGTATTAGCAAAGTATTAGAAACAACCTAAATGTCCATCAATAAGGAACTTGTTAAATTATGATACATTACACAGAAGAGTAGAAATACAGATGTACAGCTAGGGAAAAAATCTTCATAATATAGAGGCTCTAAAGGATGTCCTAGATATGAATTATTTCCATAAAATAGAAACAATAATGCTACTGTACAAGGTTGTTGTGGAGATTAGAGTTAAAATACCAAAAGCAGGCAGCCCAGGTGGCTCAGCGTTTTAGCGCTGCCTTCAGTCTGGGATGTGATCCTGGAGACCCGGGACTGAGTCCCATATCGGGCTCCCTGCATGGAGCCTGCTTCTCCCTCTGCCTGTGTCTCTGCCCCTCTCTCTCCCTCTGTGTCTCTCATGAAAAAATAAATAAAATCTTTTTAAAAAATGAAATACCAAAAGCACTTAGAATATCCAGAATATAACCATTAGCTATTTACTTACTGCTTTTTTTTTTTAAGATTTATAATTTTTAACCTCTACACCTAACGTGGGGCTTTAACACACAACCCTGAGGTCAACAGCTGCACGCCACACAGACTGGGCTAGCGAGGTGCCCCACACAGTGTTAATAAAAAGAGCAAAGGCACAGAACAGTTGTACAATAACCTACCACGTGTGCAAAAGAAAAAGAAGTGTATAGGTTATTGAAATTTCAAATTTCTAGGTTGCTTCTAGAAAAGAGAAACTGAGGGGCCAGCGACAAGGTAACTTATTTTCAGTCTACCTTCCTCCCCGCTCCTCACCATCTACCTTTCTAAACTTTTAAAATTTTTTTACCATGGGTATTTGACATCTTTTTGAAAGATAAATTATTTTATATTTTAAAGTAGGCTCCATACCCAGCATGGAGCCCAGCGCAAACCTTGAACTCAAGACCCTGAGATCAAGACCTCGGTTGAGATCAAGAGTCGGATGCTTAACCAACTGAGCCACACAGGCACCCCAATAAATTAATTTTTTTGAGTAGAAAAACATCAATCAGAAACACATGAAGAAAAAGTAATTAAATATTATAAGATGTAGACATGAAATAATGCTCCAATCTTTTCCATTAGAGTTATTTTGTTAGAATGATCATACACTAGAGGCACTGAATGATTTTTCAAATACTTGCTGCACCCTTTCAAATTACTGATGGAGCACAGAGCTTGCATCCCAAAGTGTGGACCAGTGCAGCAGCAGCACCTAAGAACCTGTTAGAATGCAGAATCTCAGGCCTCACCCCAGGCCTATGTAATCAGAGTCTACGTTTTAACAAGATTCTCAGGTGATTTGTCTGGAGGATCTTGCAGGTAGGAGAGGCACTGACCTAGGCACATAATAAAAAGCAAAAACATAAAACAGAGAAACACTGTTCTACTCTTGTCTCTCTTTTTTGACTGCCACTTCTCAAAATTGCTATGTTTAAATGATTCTGAAAAATATATTGCAGGATGCAAGAAAGCAGACATATCATTATCCAGCCTATATGATTCTATGTGAACTTTAAAAAGAGCTACTTTCATCCATGATGCTATAAGTAAGGATAGAGATTATCTTTGGGCAGGAGAGACAAGGCAGAGGCTAGGGCAGGGCCTAAAGGGTTGCTTCTAGAGTGCTGGTAATACTGTCTCTTGATCTGGTTCCTGGTTATTTGGATCTGTTTGTGAAAGTTTTTAAGGACTGTGCACTTCCAATTGCCGTTTTTGGGTGTGTCCCAAACTTTAAAAAAAGGTTTTCAAAAACTCCACTATTATCACCTACCTCAAATCCTTGACCATGGAGGAGCCAGGATGCTTGGGGAAGAGAGACTGAGCTGAGAAAATTATTTACATAGATTTAATTACTGGTAGGTAACTCCCACCTAACTACTTTGTCACAGACACACACAGACACACAGACACACACACACACAGAGAGACACACACACACACACTCGTAACAGAATTCCTGTACTTACTTTTTTTTTTTTGAAGCAGGCTCCATGCCCAATGTAGAGCCAATGCAGGGCTTGAACCCACGACCCCGAGATCAAGACCTGAGCTGAGATCAGGAGTCAGACACTTAACCAATAGAGTCACCCAGGAGCCTCCTGTACATTTTAAAAGGTGTCTACTACTAACTGCCTTCACCCAAAAGATAACACGACCATGACAGCTGCTTCAGGATGCTCTCTGGAATGGTAGGGGGAGAAAGAGCACAGGCTCTACTCTCTGGCTTAGTGGGTTTCAAGTCTGAATTGACCATTCATTAGCTACATAACCTTGGACAAGTTACCTACCCTTCATTTCTGTCCTACCAGAGGATGATAATTATATTCCCATCTTATAGGAGTACTCTCTGTATTATGTGAGATAATATATATGAAGTGCTTGGCACAGTGCCTGACACATAATAGGAGCCCATTAATGATAGACAATTATTTGAGAGTAAATCTCTTCTCAATCAGTAATTCCCAGACACTACCTTGCAGATAATCATTACCTGCAGTTAAAGCTAATCATAGCAAGAAACATTCTGAAAGCCACTTCCGAGGAAGTGAACTCTGGTCTTACGATCCACGTGGGAACCAGAATCTGTAATACCAGCAACAGGTTTTTCAGGATATTTGCTTTCAGAAGCACCCGCCCCATTCCATTGCCCTCAGCCAGCAGGGCAATACCTATGTCCCTCCCTGTGTTCCCACACCCCTCCACAGAGAGGAGCCAGGTTCTCATGACTCCTGCTAGATGTTCCCATGAACTTGCTCTCAAAGCTTCTAAACTAAAATTTTCAGGTGGAAATACTTGGAAGCAAACTTCAGGTTTCGTTTCTTTTCTTTCTTCTTTCTTTCTTTTCTTTCTTTCTTTCTTTCTTTCTTTCTTTCTTTCTTTCTTTCTTTCTTTCTTTCTTCCTTCCTTCCTTCCTTCCTTCCTTCCTTCCTTCCTTCCTTCCTTCCTTCCAGATTTTATTTATTTGAGAAAGAGAGAAAGAGGAAGAGGTAGTGGGAGAGGCAGACTCTCTACTGTGGAAGGAGCCCAATGCAGGGCTTAATTCCAAGGATGCTGGGATCAAGACCTGACAGAAGGCAGACCAGACGCTTAACTGGCGCCCCAAGCTCTTATTTCTAATGCTTAAGAGGCCCACCATTCTCTTTGCCATTTCTTCCCAGAGCTCCCTGTTGGCTCCCAGCAATGGTGTAAAGGTGAGAACAAAGTCTTCACACCCAATGATAGAAGGAAAATGTGATAGAGGAGTAAAAGACAGCCAAAGCAGTCTTTGTCCTTATTCCAAAGAACTTTTTAAAAACATTTACATTTTCAAAAGGTCAAGAGCACTTATCTGTCGGTGGTAGGAATATAGGTACTTGGTACTTTAAAAAATGATTCCCTACATTTTCCTAATTGTACAATGGCTATGTATTTATCTTTAATGTGATAACATTCTTTGGGGTCTGCTCTAATTACAAAAGCATTTTGTGCTCAATGCAGAACACTTGGAAGGCACGAAGGAAAAACAAGTCCTCTTAACTCACATCATGTAAAGTTAACAGCTGTTAACATTTTGGCATATGTCTTTCCAGATTTTTCTCTATGCAGAGATGCTTCATTTTCGTGATCTGGAAAAAAGTAAACAGTTAAGAGACAAAGCCTTTGGTCTTTAGTTCTCAATTTTATTTCTGTTTTTAAACAGCTTCTAACAGCTTGGAAATATCCCTAACAGCAGGGGCCTGCCCCATGCAATCCCGGGGGGCTCCCCTAGCCAGGGCTGGGGTCCGGACTCCAGGAACTCCCCCTCATCCACGCCAGCCATCAGGCCTATTTTCTCTCTGTCTCTGGAGACTTGGGACAGAAGAGGGTCTCCAGTGAGAGGGAAAATTGGGACTAAGCTGCGTGGAAAGATTGAGCTCAGACACAGCTGCCTTTGTTAGTGTTAGGATATTTTGGGATTTGGTAGCATGCTCAGACAGACTGTGGGAGGGCGTAAAGAGGGGCTCCTGGACTCCTCTCTGGCCTCACGTGTTCCTGGGCAGGGCCTACAGTACCCCTTCCTCTTGCCAGGCTGGGTGCACTGCCTTTAGAGGCTGGGCAAATGGTAGCCTGCAGAAATTCAGCATGCCTTGCTGTGACCTGGTCAGCTGCACTTGACTCCTGGCCTAGGCGCAGTGGGCCTTCAGGAAGCGGACAACCGTTCAGACCAGACAGTGCCCCACTGCCTTATACCACAGCACTTGGGACCTGACTGTATCAACCCCTTACCAACCCTCACCAAAAGGGGAATAATACAAGGGCATCTCTTTGTGAGGAGGAGCAAACCTGGGCACTTAAACCCCAAGCATGGGCAGGGTTAGGCCCCCCGAGTCAGAGGCACCTCAATGCATGCACTAAAGCCGCAGGGGCAGCTCAGCCAGAGAGTAGGGGCCCACAGGGCTGGTTCTACCCTCCCCCAACTCCTCTCCACACCCATGGTAACCATGGAAACATAACCACCCCCTCCAGCCAGCTGCCTGGGTTTAAACAACCAGGCCTGGCCCACCTCCACCCAGCCCAAGCCTGAACTGATGCCAGGCAGGCCAGAGTGGCCACAGGAAGAACTGGGATTGGGCCATTTGGTCAGTCCAGGCTTCCAGTGCAGCTTGGGAGGACTACCACAGGAGCCTCCACACCGTGCTGCCTGGGCTGGGGTCAGACAGGGCTTTGTCAGCCAGCAGCATGGCCCCAGACGCCCTCTGCCTGTGGGCTAACAGCTACTGTGGGGCAGTAGCCCTTGCTGCAGCAGCAGCAGCCTCTGGGCCTCACCGACAGGGCTTTCTGGCTGCTGCTCCTCCTGCCTGGGCCGCTCCGCTAGCCCCCCAGGGCTGAGGATGTACCGATAGTCACTGGGGGTGGCCCCCACTGCCCCCCCACCATTGCCATCCCCAGCCCCGCTGCTGGCCTGGTCCCCGCCAGGCAGCTCCAGGTGGCCTCCCTCAGCAGGCTCCTCAGCTCTCTCCAGGTTGATGTACAAGGGGTCCTGGCTGGTGGACAGCACAGACAGGTGGCCCAGGATGCTCTCCAGCTCCATCCGTAGGCATGTAAAGCTCGGGCGCTGCTTGGGGTCGGCACTCCAGCACTGGTACATGAGCTCATACCTGGGCAGAGAGAAAGGTGAGGGGAGGTCTCAGTGAAGAGCCAGAAGGGGAAGCTGAGGATTTTGAAAGAACCAGGATTCTGGGGCGCCTGGGTGGCTCAGCGGTTGAGTGTCTGCCTTCAGCTCCGGGTGTGATCCCAGGATCTGGGATCGAGTCCCACATTGGGCTCCTTGCGGGAAGCCTACTTCTCCCTCTGCCTGTGTCTCTGCCTATCTCTCTCTCTCTCACTCTCTGTCACTCATTAATAAATTAAAAAATCTAAGAAAGAAAGAAAGAACCAGGATTTTGAACACTTTTCTTTAACACACCCATATATAGGATTTACTACGTATCAGGCACTCTTCTAAGTGTTTTACATATATTTATTTCTCACAGCAACCCTATGAAAGAAATGATGCCTATTTTATCGATGTGGAAACTGAGGCCCAGAGAGGTTAAGAACCTTGACTAATTCACCAAGGTATAAAATCATAAGTAAATAAAATTAAAAAAAAAAGAAAGAAAGAAAGAAAGTGATGGTGGAGCTGGCTCTTCAGAGTCCTTCCTGGGCTGTGTTGGGTACTAGGAGTGTTTTTGTCTTGAGGAACACAGCAGGAGTCAGTGTTATTTAAATAGAAGCATTTGAACAGCCGCCCTTTGTCCTAAATCCTCACCCACTCAGGCCCGACTTAAATCTTCATTGTTCATAGACACCTTTGAATCTAGAAAAGCTTCCAGCCCTCTCCCCCCAGGAAGGAACACCTTTTATATACACTTTCAGGAGCCTTACAGGTTCCCTGAGGTCTTATCCCAGTTCCCTGGGAATGCCTCAGGCTTCTCAGGCTTAAGGAAAAAAAAAAAAAAAAACTAATGTAAAGGGGTTGAGACCAGATGCAATCAGAGCAAATGCCTGACTCTAATGTGCCCATAACAGAAGACCCAAACACTCTCCCACACACTAGCCCCTTCTGACAGGCGCCCCTAGTGATGGGAGGAATGGTGCCAGACATCGAAGTCCGAGGCCATGGATATGTGGCCAGGCTGGGATACATTGTCAAGGCTGTGCTAGGAGCCACCTGGCGCCTGTCCACCAGGCGGCCTGGTAGGAGGCCAGCGCTCGCCCTATTGACAACACTAACTCTGGCCTGGGAGGAAACTAAGCCGGGGCCTGGTCCCACTGCCCAGCAGAGCCTCTGCAGCTCCAGATGCCCAGGCAGGCTACAGTGATAGGGTGGCCTGAGCTCCTGCCCCTGCCATGTCCTGAGCTGTGCTGCATGAGTAGGAGGGGTAGGGCCTGGCTCTGGCACTCAGATTTCCCTCTCACCCACGGTCCAGGTTCAGGGCCCTTCAAACCCACTGCCCTAGAGAAAGAGGACCCCACCACGCAGGCCGGGCCTTCCTCTGTCTGTCCATGTTCTTGGACCTCTGGTGGTTCAACCCCACAGCAAGAAGTAGGGAGTAGATTCCTTCCCTCCTTCCCTGGATCACTGTGGACTCCTTTCCCCTGGTACTAGTGAAGAGGTCCTCCAGGGCCCCAGGGAAACTCTGGCTTGCACAGGGTGGGAGACCACACTAGAAGAGACAAATTACATTTGGCGGCGGCATCCAGAGGCACATCTTATAAAATCACAGGGCTCTAGGTTCACATCCCAACTCATCTACTTAATAGTTGTGTGACCTTGGCCATGTTACTTAACCTCTTTAATCTCAGTTCCTCATCTACAAAATGGCGATAATGATAGTCTTTTCCTTACAGGGTTTGAGAGGGATTACCTGAAAGAAAGCCTGTAAAGTACCCAGCTAATGCTAGTAACACAGTCTTCCAGTCTTCCAGTCACGAGGGGTTCACTGACACTCCCCTGTGCAGGGGGGATATCCACCCTACCCCACTCCCAAAGGCTCCAGGCATGCACAAAGGAAAGAAAGCAGTTCCCCCTCCCCGGGATGTTAGATCTTCCCACTCCCTCAAGAGGAGGCCACCATCTACCTGCAGCGATGCCCCCTCCCTGTCTAGGGAGGAATGCGATGGAGCAGCAGTTTTTGTTTTTGTTTTTTTTTGCCCGGATGCAGCCCTCTCTGAGGGGGAGGGAGGATCTAGGCCTAGGAGGTTTTCTTAGACTAGCTGGGGACTGAGAAGGAGCAGGGGTGGGGAGGAGGCACCATTGCTCAACCTGTACCTTCTGCCCTCAGGGTTCCCGGTTCTCCCTGGAAGCTGGAGAAAATGGAGTGTAAGAAAAGGTGGAACAAGAAATACTGGATGAGAAAGTGGTAGAGAAAGCAAACAGGGAGGTGGCAAGATGGAGAGGCAGTTTGGGGTGGAGGCTGGCCTTCCCTCTAAATACAAGGACATTTCCACCAAGAAACACAAGGTCCAGTTGAGGTTCTGAGCTCCCACTGGACCCGCAGCTGTGGTGGCAGCCAGCACCCGAAGCCCCAGATTCCTCTCTCCTCCCCGGATCCCCTTCCCGGGGCACTCACACGTCTTCTATACACTCTGGAGGCTGTTTCAGGCGGTTCCCGCCGATGAGGTAGTTGTAAATCTCAGCGTTCTCAATGCCAGCATATGGCGTCTGCCCACGAGTCATGATCTCCCACATGGTCACCCCAAAGGCCCACTGGGACAGACGCAAGGTGGAAGGGGAGACGTCATTAGGTTTTCCTGAGCTGGGCAGAACCCTAACACAAGCACCAGGCACATCTTAGGGCCCAGAGGTCTCATGAGGGGGCAGCCAAAAACCAAAGAAGAGACCTGGCAAGATCCCTGAGGATCCTAAAGGGCCTCCCATGCATTAGGCTACGGTGCTTGCGTTCCCACCAAGCCTCCCTGTGCCACCCTGCTCACCACGTCACTGTGCACGGTATACAGGTTGTCAGCCAGGCTCTCCAGGGCTAGCCACTTGACAGGCAACTTGGAGGCACAGCCCTGGCGGTAGTAGTCCCCACTATAGATCTTCCGGGAGAGCCCAAAGTCAGCTACACACACTGTCATGTCTTCTGCCAGCCTGTGAGGGGTGGTGAGGGATGGAGTCAGCCTTCCCCCATGCTGGCAGCCTTACGAAAACCAAGGCGTCTTTGCTCCCCAGCTGTCCCCACGCATAGCACATGCTATCCCTGATGAGAGCTGACCATTAGCTAGTCCGACTGTCACCACCTACTCCATCCCACCCAAGTCCTCCAGAATTCATACATGCAATTCCGAGCAGCCAGGTCTCGGTGGATAAAGTTCCGGGAGCTCAGGTACTCCATGCCACAGGCAATGTCCACCATGAACCGGACCAGGGTCTGCAGGGGCAGGTCCTGGGGGGCAGACAGGGCAAGCTCAGGCTGGATCTGCCCACCCAGGCAGGGCCGGATGGATGGGGTTCCCTGGCCAGAAAGCCTGAAGACTGTGCTTGGAATTACTGAAAGGAGGGGGACAAAGGGGCTTCTCAAGGTTAAGAGGCTTTGGCAGATCTGAGAGAGTGTCAAGACACTCCTAGTGTGGGGATCCAAAGGTCTCTTCTTCCAGAATGGGCCCTTGCCCACACTAAAATTCCCAGCAGGGCTTTGGGAGGGTGAAGGAAGCCTTCTGACATAAAAAAGGGTCAAACCCAGCCTGCCTCTTAACCAGCTTAATGATCCCTGCCCACCAAGCCAACCTCTCTCCCAGGGTCTCTGTCCCTTTCCAACTCCTGGCCATTACACCCCAGGCACTCACAAAGGGGTTCTCTCCAATCCGGGAGGCAAGGAGGAAGGCATGCAGGTCTCCATGCTTCATGAAGGGCAAGATGACCATGGGGATGGGGAGGCGGCCTTTGGCCCTGCTACGGAGGCTCACCCCTGGGAACAAGGGAGAGTCAGGAGCAAGGCACATAACAGTCAAGAGACTGCTTGGGTGTCTGCACCAGTCCCCAACCTGCTAGGTCCTAACTCTAGCCCTGGCTCTGCTACCTCTTTTCCTGGAAGTTCACAATGGGCTGGTGATACTTAAGATTTGGCTGCCCCCAGATCTCTGTAGCATCTACTTGTCCCCTCCTCTGCTCACACGAGCAGTCTTCAAGTATAGACTCTTGGTACAGAGCCTGCACACTATGCACCTTACCTGGAGTCAGACCAGATTTCAGCCAGGACCCTCCTTGCTCTGTGGCTCTCTGCTTACTCTCCAGTTAAGTCCAAACTTCTCTCCTACAGGCTCCCCTCCCACCTTGGGGGAGCACAATTTCAGCCCTATTGTCTATCTCCCTCCTCTAGGAAGGGGCTCACCAACAAGCTTGGCCACATGTGGGTGGTCAAATTCCTTCATGCAAGCTGCTTCCCTGAGAAACTCTTCAATGTCGCTTGAAGCAATGATGTCAGCTGGAAGAAAAGGAGGGAGAGAGGGAATAAGGGAGATGTGCCCCCAATTCTAACCCAAGACTCCAAGGCCTTGTCCTTCCTGGACTGTCAGGAAACACTCTGGCCACAGAAGAAACCCCCATGGAGTGGGACTATCCAACAATTTCTCCACTTGCTAATGGTCTTCCCTTTGGTTTGGAAAGACCAGCGTCTCCAGCAACCAAAGCTTTAATCACCCGGAGTGAGCCCCAATCACTGCTCATGGCTGGGAGCAAAGGCTAGGGTGCAAACGTGTGTGGGCTTATGCTTTTGACTTATTCACATGGCACATGTGGCATCCTAGTTAGTGCTGGCTAATTCTTCTTGGAAAGTCCAAGGGCCCAGGAGAGCCTGCTTCCAGATCAGTCACCCCTTCCACTCCTCACCCCATGTCTACTATTTTCCACTCACCTTTCAGCATCTTGACGGCCACTTTCACAAAGGAGCCATCCTCCTGCTTCAGCTGGGCCTCCCGCACTGAACCAAACTCTCCTAGGAACCGATTAAAATGATGGTGAGGCCCTTTACCCTACCGCCCCCACCCCCTTTTCTCCAAGATGACCCTCCACAGGGACCTAAATCACTACACTCTGGGGCCACTGCAGGAGGCTCCCTTATCTGCAGCCAAAGGAAATACACTGGGAGTGCTCCCCAGCTTTCCTCCTCCCCAGCCATCATTCCCCTCAAACATCCCACATCCAGGAGTCTACAGGCACTTCCTGTCTATAGGAGCTTCCCCAAACCCACACCCCTGAAGTGACAGGAGCAATCAAAGACAAACTCCACTCCTGCCAATCCCCATGCAGCCCCACATACCTTTGCCCAACATCCGGCCCAGGGTGAACTGCTGTTCGGGGATGAGCACATCCTCCAATTTGTCCTTGAGTTCATCGCTGATGCCCAAGCTGTCCACTGTGGTGAGAAGAGTGTTGAGAAAGAAGAGGGGCCTGTCTACTGACTCGCACCCCAGGCTCCACCCTCAGGGCAGACATGAGCTTAGTTTGGCTCTCCCACAGCTAGGACGGCAACCTCCACAATGATAGGTCTGTGCCTTTTCTACTACTGTGTGCTCAGGACTCATCAATGTTTGGACACACTGGTCAAATTAATGAGCTAGCAAAAAGAATACAGACAGGGGTATGAAGACAGTCCATTTTTCCTACAATTCCTCACACTCACATGTGGCCTCGATGCGCTCAGGCCTCTCCCGATTGAAGGAGCGGGCTGCCCGGAAGTGAACGGCCGGCTCCCCCCGGGCCATGACACTGTCAAAGGCTTGCCTAAGGAGAAACCCAGGACTTGGAGTCAGCTCCAACATGTTCAGTCACCACTTGCCTCTCCCTCCATGTCCTTACCCCCTTACCCAAACCGTGTCTCCTTCCGCCTCTTTCGAAGCAAGATGAGGGCCAAGGCAGCAGCTGTCACCAGGGCTGTCAGGACACCCAGGACTACAGGCACCCAGGATGTGCGGCTGTGGGGAGGGCCTTGCTGGCCTATGGGAGATAGGGGCAGTGGCATGAGCTAGGCTGACATCAAGGAGTCCCTTTAGAAATTTCCAATGGCAGCCATCTGGCCTGGTCAAGAGGTTCTTCAAGTCAATAAAGGTCCCGAGTGGAAAGAAGCTCCAAAGGAAGTTCCAAGAGTTCCTACCCTGTCAGAGATAGTCCCTGGCTGTTGGAACCTACAACTTGACCAGGGATTTCAATGCTGGTTCTGGGGCAGGGGGTGGAGAATGCCATATAGTTCAAATACCAACCCTGGCTTCAACTGCTGAGTCTTTGGGTCTATTAGGAGCAAAGGTGCTGCCAAGCTCCTTCCATCAATCTAGATTGTCCTTGAAAGCCTTGATCCCCTGTTCCCTTCCCCTACAGGCCTCACCTGCATGGTCATGAGAAGAGACCACCAGTGGCTGACTCCAGGGCCCACAGCCAACTGCATTGGAGATGCACACACGCACAGTCAGGTCCTTTTGAGGATCCCAGCCTGTCAAGTTGGCCCTGGTCCCATCCACCGTCAGCTCA
The DNA here is from genome assembly GCF_905146905.1 of Nyctereutes procyonoides. Classification (NCBI taxonomy): domain Eukaryota; kingdom Metazoa; phylum Chordata; class Mammalia; order Carnivora; family Canidae; genus Nyctereutes; species Nyctereutes procyonoides. The sequence continues at coordinate 8,170,613 of NW_026575031.1, read as the reverse complement.
CCCTGCAGCCAGGAAAAGCCCCCATCTCACATTGAGACTGAGGAAAAGGTCTCCAAGTAGGACCTGAATGCAGCAAAAGGTCTAACTAGGAGGCAAGGGACACTGTGGGTTCAGGAACCTCAAGATCACAACCTGCTGGGAGTCATCACATTCCTGTTCCAGCCTGCAGAGGCCTCCCCGGAACACAAACAGGGCTCAGTGCAGCGAGTGGAGGGGGGATGGGAGGAAACTAGGCTGGGAATAAGACAGCCTTATCGGTGCCCTCCCTCCCCCAGTTTGCGCCCTCCTCCAGTTTGTGCAGGAATGTGCTTCCTGCTTTACAAACAAAGTGGCCATCAGATGCAATCCAAACAGGAGACACAACCCAATAAGGAGAGAAGCCTGCAGGGGAAGATGGGAAAAGTGGACTCTCTGGGGTGGTGGGAGGCCCAGCCCACCAAGGACAGCCTTTCTGAATCTCTGAAGATCTTAGGAAAAAAAAAAAAAAAAAAAAAAAAGGTCTTAGAGTCAGGAGAGCTGACTCTAGTACACCTGGAGGGTACAGACTTATCTCCCCTTATGTGGGTGCCCCTTACCTGGGTTCCGTTGTCTTGAACCCAGGACAGTTTGTAGGGTCCCAGGGGGCCTTCCAAAGGTCCCTCTGGAATCACTTCTTCCCACTCCAGGATGAGGCCTGAGTCTGTGCGGATGGCATGGAGGTTCTGGGGAGCGATGGCTGGGGCTGTACCCGAAGACAGAAGGCCACTAAGAGCCCTGCCCTTCCCACTCTCACTATCCCATACTAGCCTTTAAAACCAGCTCCCAAAACCTACACAGCTCAGAGAGCTACAGGTGTGGGTTAGAGCTTGCCAGTGAGTTCTGACTGCTCTCACCTATAGTCCTCTGGAGGAGGGTGAGCAATGGTAGGACCCATAGCACCTTGCTAGGGCTGCTCTTGGTTACTGCCTCAGCAGTGTCCTTCACCACTTCCCCCTCATTAGCCCCACCAGCATTTTTGCAATTGCTAAGAGAACTCCAAGTTCCTGCCACAGGATCTTTGCACTTGCTGTGCCCTCTTCTGCAGTGATCTCCCCTCCACCCAATGTGGCCCATTCCTTCATTCAGACCTCAATCTCTTTATGGGGGTATGCCTGGACCACCCCGGGGGCACTCTTCAACACCAAATTATCTAATCTTTTCTAATTTGCATACCTACTCCACCCTCTAGAACTAAAGCTGCCTCAGAGGTGGCTGGATTCATCTAGTTCATAGGTATGCAGCAGAAACTCTGTTTGCTGAATGAGACAGGAACCTCCCTTTCCAGTAGCCTCTCTTTCAAGCAACTTCATTCAGAACTGGAGGCAGCATGGCCTCTTCCCTACTCAGGCCCTGCCCAGCCACTCTGCTCTGTAAGCCCCTTACCTAGACCCTTTGTCCGAAAGGGTACCCAGTCAGCATATGGAGAAGGCCCCAAGGCGTTGGCACAGCGCACCCTGAGGCTGTAGTTGGTGGCAGGTGCCAGGTCCCGGAGCAGGCAGGTAAAAGGTGGCACGGGGACCACAACAGCCAGGACCTCCCAGCCTCCTGGCGCTTGTGTCACCTACAGAAGGGCAGTAAAGTAATGATGGAGAGGAGGGAGACGGAAGATAGGATAGGCATGGGCAGGAGCAGGGGGCCAAGAAGGGGGGGTGGATCTTGACTTAATGCCTCCTCTAAGCCTATCAGCAAGAACTTGCAACCCACTCCCTCCCTCCGCCTTCCACTCCAATAACACACCAGCTTCCACACCTCCATGCCATTGCAAATGCTGTTCCCTTGCTTGGAATCACCAGTTCTTCCTAGCAAAGTCCAGCTCATCTTTTAAGACTCAGTGTAAATACCACTTCTTCTGTCAGAGATTTTCCCAACTACTCCAGAAAACTCATACCTTTTTGTGCTTGGTAGAATAGTTACCATTTACTGTAACTACACACCAGTGCAAAGTCTCAGTTTCTCAAGGGGTGGGACGTGTCCTCAGGAGCTAGATGGGCATAGGCATATCCCCTGGTCTCTACGGATTCCTTGCCCAGGGGTAAGGGGTACACCCAAAGGAAGGCCAGAGTGGGGCCCTCTAAATGGTACAGCTCAGAGAAGGGGCCTCTCCTGCCTGGGGGAACTGCCCAGAGCAGTTTCAAAGGTGCTCATTAATACCTTTGAGTAAACACATGAAAATAAATAAGGCTGCATTGCCTTTTGTTTTTGATATTACCTTACCCAGGTTTTCCCCTCGCTGGGACTTAGAACCCCTTCCAACCCCCTTGTTCTCTTTGGCATGCATGAGTCAGGGGGTGCGGCGCAAGGGTACAAGGGATCAGCTAAATCAAAGGTTTGGGGTTTTGCCGACATGAGAAAAACTCTTCCAGGCATCCCAAATCTGTTCTAGTGATCTGCTTTCCAACCTGAAGAATGTACGGGTTGAACCAATTTGCCAAGTCACTTGGTTGCCAGAGCACCCTATGATGAGAGGCTGCGGGCTGGGCTGTTCCCGATAAGGGAGCAACACGTGAAGAGAGCTGGTGACCAAGCCCCACAGACAAGCACAGGTAAATGTGATACCGCTGTGAACAAAGTGCCACCGAGGCAGCTGCAGAACGAACACGGCCAGGATAGCCTGTCCTTCCTCTCCCTACCTGGACAGTACAGGATTGGAGCAGGGCCCGGCCATCAGCACCTGGCATCCAGGCCACACTAGCGTTGCTGCTGGAGAGCTTTGTCACTGTAATGTTGAAGGGGGCTGCAGGCAGTGCTGTGGACAGGGAGTAGGAGTCAGTGCCCTGGGAGGATAGGAGGACGCAGAACGCATGGGAGTCAAGCCTTGAGTCCCTCCCTAGGGTTCAGGCTTCCCCCCATCCTGACAATGGCCACTCAGCCCTCCCAGGACCACAGTAATATATGAGCAAGAAACCAGTAGGGGATGGTTGCCCATACCAGGGAGTGTGGGCTGCAGAGAGAGGTCGCCTCTCTCTGAATCAGGGGTTCTGTCTGACTGAGGAATGGGATAAGATAGTGGGTGTGGTGGGGGGACAGAACCTTGGCCTCAGGAGATACAAATGAGAGGCAGTCTCTCCGGCCACAACCCATTCCTCCACACACTGGCTCTCTCCCTCCCCGTGTGCATGCCAGCCCTTTGGATCTCCACTATCATCCTGCCAGGCTGTATTCCCCAGCTCCATTCCCTCCTCAGGGACTGGCAGAAGCAATGTTGGGCATGAGCCTTGACCATCTCCTGCTGGCTCCCTCTCCCTCTCGCTCTCGCGCACTCTCTCTCTCTCTCTACTCCCTCCCTCTCTTCCTCCCTCCTAAGGACTTTGCTTCGTGATGGGAAATCTGCTGTGACGTCAGGTTTCTATTCTCATCTCAGCCATGGCAGGGTCTCAGGTGCTCTCACTAGGGATGGAGCTCTGCCAATTAACCCTTTATCTCTCAGGTCCCAGCAGGGCTGCAGGAAGCTGGAGCACCCAATGATTTTAACTTCACCCACTGCTGGACAGTGGGCTGAAAGCCCCCCAGCCTCACTCACCCTCCCTCCCCCCTGCCAGTCTTCCTACCTTGAAGGCGAACAGTGGCTGGGCGAGAAGAGGCCAGGCCTTTAAGGTTGTGAGCTTCACAGGAGAACTCGGTGCTCTGGGTCACCCCTGACGCCAGAAAACCTCAGTCAGCACCCCCCAAGCAGCAATTCCCATTCAGTCTGGGACCCCGGGAAGGGGGTTATGTAGGCTCTGGCTTTGAAGATCCTAGAAGTCTCTCCAGCCAGAGGAAGGGGCTAGACAGTGGGTATGTTGGACCGAACAGAGACTTTGGAATCTAATGAGCCTGGCTATAAACCCCAGTGCTGGCGCTCTGCCCTCTCATCTCCCAGACTGGGAGCATTGGGAGAAGTGAATGATATAACACACATAGAGTGCAGGGCACACAGTGAGCACTTGAGAAATGCTGTACTACTCCCCCTGCCTCAATTCCACCTCCCACAGATAGCACAAAGCTGCTTCCCTCCGCTGTTCACTCCTCTATTGTACATTCCCGAGCCCTTCTGTTTGCTCTACGCTGCATCATTGTATTTGCAGATTCTCTGCCTTGCAATAGTTCTCAGCTCCTTAAACATGTGTCTTGTCTCCCCAATTACACTAATTCCTTGGGGGTTGGACTGACGGCTTCTATTTTTTTTGTTTCCCTCGTTCCCCCGTGGTGCCTAGCACAGTGTGGTGTGTGGAGTAGGAGGTCAGTGAGTGCTTATTATCAGGCTGGCTGCCGGAGGGTCTCAACCACGCACATCTGGAGAGAACTGAACCAAACCTTCCCTCTAATCAGCTCCAACCCAGCACTTCCTGAACAGACCATCTCTTTTCAAGATTTATATTGTTGGGGAACTTGGCACGTCAGAACCTATCCCTCCCCCCTTCCAGTACGTGAGACCAAGCTTCAGTCTCCCAACTTTTTTGGTCAGGTCAAACCTCGACCAGGAACATTAGCTTTATTTCACAGATAAGTGAGCCTCACAAGCCTCAGTATGTGCCTAAGGATCTTGGAGTCCAGGTGGGTGTGCAGGCGTTGCTGCTTTGGGTCTAACTGTGCGGAGGTATGGATAAATATAGTCATTTGAGAAAATGTCTAGAAATTTCTGGAAAGGCCCATTAGGAGAGGAGGCTCTTGTTTCTTTGTGCTGCACACCACCGCCCTCCCCGCTTTCTTTCTCCCTGCCATTCCCCACTCTGCAGCCCTAGACTCTTGTCTTCTAGGCAAGTCTGCCAGACACTCCTCCTAGCTCTGCGTGGGCTGGTTCCTGGCTCCTTCCCTTGGGAGGGGTGGGGGAAATGGGTGCCCCTGGTTTCACACGACTCATCTCCCAGGGCCAGCTGTGCACGAGGCCTGGACTACTGTGAAGGATGGAAGGAGGCTCTGGAGGCCTCAAGCACACCTAGCAGGATCACTACGAATCAGTCCACCTGGACAGCCTGGTACACCTGACTAATGAGCTTAGTAATGGTGCAGCTCACCTAGCCAGGCACCGGGGTGTGCTCTGGCCACCACCAATAGCATCCTTGGGCAATGTGCATAGATTTGCACTCTGCCAGCCTCACCACCCCTACTCAAAGCCCCCTCCTGAGGCTCCTCACCTGTTACATTTAAAACAGAAGGAGAGGGAGCGGGTCCCCCAACCTTTGTGCCTCCTCTCCACCACACAATGGTAACAGGTTCAGGGGGACCCACGGCCTCACAAGACAGTTGGAAAGGGGCATTGGGTGGCACTGCCAGATCTTTTGGCTCCACAGTGAAAAATGGCACACCTGGGGAGAAAGGGAGGTGGGGAATGAGCCTTGCCACCTCTGTTTCCAACTACCCAAACCACAAGTTTGCTACCATTTGCAGCCCTCCGTGCAGAGGTCCTAAAGCCCTTATGATTGAGTCAACTGCAGAAAAGGCATCTAGCTTGAGGGGGAAGCTTCTCTTCTTTGGGCACCTTAGGAATATCCTTTATGCTGTCCCCTTGGGCATAGTAGATTCTCTCTTCCCAGACTTGTTCTGACAGCCCTTCTCAGAGCAGGGGAGGAGGGAGACGGTGGGGAGCTGGGGGGAGGGTTACAAAGGGAGGGGGAGTGGGCGGAAGCTTTAGCAGAGTTCTGCTGGCAAGCCCCAGATCCCCGTTCAGGGCCCTTTGTTACTTTCTTAGTCACTTTGTTTTCCTGGGCTGAACAGCTCTGAGCTCCCGCAGCTGCGGATCCTTCCTCCCCTCCCCCATCCCTCCCCCTCCTGGCCTGGCCACTTGGCAGGACTGGGTCCAGCCCCAGATGGGTGCTTGAGGTTTGCTGCTCAAACAACTGGAATGGACTGCACCATGGGTTCTGGGTTCTTATTGTCCCCTTGGCTGTGAAATACCCAGACTCCAATGAGTAAGGTCTCCCGATGTCTGGGGTAGGCCTGGAGCCTGGTGCAATCAGGGCCCAGAGGGCAATGGGGCAGCCCAGCTTCCACTGAGCTTTTTCTCACTAGCAGACAGCACCTGCTCCAGGCCAACATGCCCACCTGTATCTCTGCTTCCTCACCTTCTACTGTGAGCCATACTGGTTGGGAGGTCTCCGTTTCACCCCCATCCTCCACCTGGCACCAGTACCGGCCTGCATCAGAGCGCTCCACTGACTTCAGGCTGTAGAAACAGGATACCAGGCTCGCCTCCCAGGGTTGGCAGGGGGGGGCGCTGTGCTGGGCCGACTCAGTGGGTTCAGCCTACCCCCACTTCTGGAAGTTTCCATAGGTTGCCAAATAAAAAAACCCAGACTTCTGGGCATCCGCATTGCCCCCAGCTCCCGAGCCCCAAGGAGAAAGCACAACGTGCCCCCAGGCTGGCATGCCACACCCTCCCCCCTGGCCCTGCACCTGAGGAAGCCAATCCAGTGCTGCTCACTGACTGGGATGTACACCTGATCCACACTCTGGACCACAGCCCCGTCCTTCACCCACTGTATCTCAGGCTCCTCCATTCCCTCCACACTGCAGTTGAGCTTCACCGGCTGCCCCTGAGACACAGTCAGCTTCACTGGGGCTCCCATGAGCTTCAGGCCTGAGAGGTGGGAAGGAGAAGGTGTCAGCCTGCTTGACAGGGACCCTGCCTCTGGAAATATCCCCCCTCCTCTTCCAGAACCTAGTGTCTGGCTCACAGAGCTTATTCTCAACTAATGGTCAAGAAAGCAGAGGTTAGACGTGGGAGGGAGAGAAGGTGGCCGGGGCCTTGGCTGGGGGATGAAAAAAGACAAGCTATCCAGGCACCATTTCTGCCACTGCCAAGCTTCCCCCAGCTCTATGAAAGTGCCCTCTTCCCCATGCCTCCCGACTGGGTGATGTGAAGTTCAAGCCCAACCATCAAAAGGAAGGCAGGCCAAGCTAAAAAGATGGGGCCCTCTCATCCATCTCAAGGCAGGTACTGCCTTGAGAATGACTGCTGCACGCATGGAGTGCAACAGGCGGCCAGCTCCCTGCCTCTCTAGGTGTCCGGCCAGACTTCAAGCTGCTGCTGGCACCCCCTTGCACCCCACCCTGGCAAATGAAACGAGGCTGAGAAAGAGAAGGAGGGGGTGCTCCCCTGAAGTGGAGAACATATGGCTGCAGAACCACGTCAGATCAAACACATGGCAGCCTTCCTGGCAGCCACCCGCTCTATTAATACCTGAATGTGTGCAGGGGCGGGTGCTAGGGAGGTAGGAGGTAGAAAAGAGGAGAGGGGCCCTGAACAGAAGCCCAAGACCCCTGAGCTACTGTCACACCAGCAGGAGCCACCTTGCAGAACACTATCCTCTGCATGGACACGCACACGCACACACACACACACGCGCACACACACACACACACACACACACACACCTCCTAGTCTCCTGGCATATTTTTAAGCAGAGGGGCAGGTGAACTATCCAAATAGTTGAATCCAGTCCTGCTTCTCCCTGCCCTTTGCTGTGTGACTCTAGGCAAATTCCTGGGCTCTCTCTGATCCTGAGATACACACCTTTCAGCTTGTAAATACTTGTCACTCTTTTCCTTCCCTAAGAATCCCATATCGCAGGGAGTACAGTCTCCAAACAAGGTGCCAGCTCTGTGGCTGCTGCTTTTAGCCTGTGTCACAGGGCCAGTCACAGGGCACAGAGGGATAACCTCACACCCCATACACACCCAACAGTCCCAGAGGGTTGTAGTGTGAACTTGGAGACGCAGGGTGCTGCGAGGAGCACTCCTACAATGGGCAAATGCCTCAGGGGCCATGTGGGAACACAAGGCTGACCCCCACAAAGACCAGCGACCTCGCTCCAACCCATCCTCTCCAACGTTCTCCGTTTCAGGAAGCTCTGAGTGGGTACAGGAACTAGAGTCTGTCCAGATGTTTTCTGTGACTGGGCACCCTCACAGCCCTTGTACCTAAATGGTGTAGGTATGCCTCTTGGTGCTCAGTCCAGCCCCTGTGGTTTCCGAGCGGGACTTTCTGTGTAGGGCGGGCTGAAAGGGGTCCCCAGGACTGCGAGGGGAGAGCAAACAACTAGATACGTCGAGGCGGGAAAATCCAGTCCGGAACAGCCCCCTCTGACCACTCAGCCCACGGCCCCACTCCTTTCCCTTCCACCCCGCCAGAAGAGCCCCGGACGCGAGAAAGTTGGGGGTGGGGCCCCTGCCGGAGGACCCGCAGCGGACGCGGCGCGGCGCCCCCTCCCCCAGCCCCCAGCCTCGGCCTTGCAGCGTGGGTCCCCCCACCCGAGTCTCCGGGCCCAGGCCCGGGGCTCGCTCCGCTGCGGCCCCTGGGCGCCCACCCGGCCGCGCCCCTCCGCAGCCCCCCGGGTTCCGCCGCCTGCCGACCAACCCCTACCTGCGGCCGCGGGCTCCGCGAGCAGCACAGCGGCCAGACCCGCCAGCAGCAGCAGCAGCGGCGGCGGCGGCGGCGGCGGCGGCAGCGGTGGGAGCCCCGGCCGCCCCATGCTCCGCCTCAGCGCCATCGGCGGCGACGCCGCACCATGCCGGGCCCGGCCCGCGAGCGACCAGGGAGGAGGGAGGAGGGAGGAGGGAGGAGGGAGAAGGGAGGAGGGCCGGAGGAGGAGGAGGGCCGGAGGAGGAGGGCCGCCGGAGGGGCGGGGGCCGGCCCGGGGGCGGTGCTGGGGCCCGCGCCTCCGAGACCCGCGCCCGCTGCGAGCCGCGGCGGCGGCCGTCAACTGCGCGCGGTCCCCGGGGCCGCCCCTGGGCCACCGCGCTCCTTCCACGGCCGTCGCCGCCGTCGCCGCCGCCGCTGATTCATGTTCTCCGAGCCGCCGCCTCCTCCCCAGCCCGCCCGCCCGCCCGCAAGCCTGAGCTCGTACCGCCCCCCCGCGGAGCCTCGGGCCGCGCGCTCCGAGCGCCTACCCCGCCGCCGGCCCGGCCGGCCCCTGCCCGCGGGCCTCCCCCCAGCGCCGCGGCACCCCCGCGGGCTTCCTCCGGGCCCGAGGATCGGCCGGGGCCCGGGGCCGCACCCAGCCACGCCCCTCCATCCCCGAAACACACTCCAGCATCCTTTCAAACCCAGCACTCCAGATCCTGCCGTCCAACCTCGCTAGAGCCTCTACCGCACCCCAACTTTTGTCCGGGGTGTGATGCCACAATCCCGTCCCCCGTCTCAGGACAGAAAGCATCTCAATCCCCTAAATTCCCCACCAATCAGGGCCCCCGAAATCGTGACTCAAGGCTCCCCACACAGGACCTACTAACACCCCTTCCTGCCTCTTTCTTGAGCCTTTCCCTGAAATTTCCCATATTCGTGCTCCATTTCCCACCCAAGATCTCCAGGATCTTGGGGCTTGGTCTCGAGTGTTCCAAGATCTTTTTGCTAATCCTCAGGTTTTATATCTGACATCCCCACTGATAGGCCAAAGCCCCGTTGCCCATATCTTTTGGGGCTGTCATTCTTACTAGCTGCTTCCTCTGCTTCTACCCTCCCTGCCCCCATCCCCTAGGACATGGTGTGAAAGTTGGCTGTGTCCTCACAGTATCCAATAAAACATTTAGCTATTATTAGTAGACCACCTTGCACACAGTAGGCATTCCATAAATAAACAGACAGATGCCTGTTAAATTAATGAATAATTGCCTCAGAGCTTGGCCTGCCCCACAATCAGTAATCATGAGGGTGGCTGTGCCCAAAGACATCCTGTCAGGCAGATGCAGAGCTGGTTCCAAACGCAGGCTACCAAGCGTTCTCCCTGGGCCTTTGCTGCTACCTGTCCCCTGGAGCCCACTCCAGAGGGCCCTTCCTAGAAGTCCTGCATAGGGAAGAGGAACAGGCTACTCAGCCCCCTGTTTCCTGAAGCCTCACTGGATCTTTCCAGGGGTTCTCCCGAGCAGCAGGGGCCTGCCTCTTCCTCCACTTGGCCCCATCAGTGCTTGCTTATTAATTATACTAATGATAATAACAACAGCAGTGCTGGCGGCACCCTCAGACCCAGCTCCGGGCGCCCTCAGGTGGTAACACAGGGAGAGACTCCAAAAGGACTGTCAGACTTGGAAGGCAGGGACCTGAGGTCTCCGCTTAGCTGGGCGCTCTGCCAGTTTTCTTGGGTACTGTGGGTGGGCTCTAGGACCCTTTTTTAAAGGAAAAGATTTGCTCTGTTCCAGAAGCCACAGCTTCTAAGTTTGGGCTGAGTCGGATCGGGGCAGGCAGACAACAGTCGGGCTGAAGCCAGGTTCGCCAGGGCAGCGCTACTGCGGCAACATGGCTGCTGCAGCTCTGCACTCCTGGAGGCCTCTCCCACACCTCTCCTCTCTCCAGGGGACTTCAAGTTTCCAGTGAAAAAAAGCCTCCTATGACTCTAGTCGATGTTGGAAAGACCTCTCCTAGAGGATGTTGAACCCGAAGCCCAAACCCAAACTTCCACTTCTTTTTCTTCCCTCATTTCCTGAACTCTGACAGGGAATCCCAGCCCAAGGACCACCTTTGCCACCAGTCAAGATGGGCTTCTTGGACATGTCATGGATTCCACTGCATTCTGCACTCAGAGCCTAGACGAACTTCCTATTTCAGGGCAGGCACATCACTTTTGCCCTGGGGCAGCACACTTTCCTGGAGAGGCCAAGAGCTCAGAGTCTCTGCTTTCTATATTCCTGCTTTTTTTTTCTTTTAAGATTTTATTTATTTACTCATGAGAGACACACAGAGAGAGAGAGAGAGAGAGAGACAGGGAGAGAGGGAGAGACACAGCAGAGGGAGAAGCAGGCTCCATGCAGGAAGCCTGATGTGGGACTCGATCCTGGGTCTCCAGGATCACACCCTGGGCTGAAGGCGGCACTAAACCGCTGAGCCACCCAGGCTGCCCTATATCCCTGCTTTTGAACCCTTCCCAATTCTTAGTATTTCTATTTGCAGGGTGGGGAGGGACTATGGGGTCCTGGTCTGTTGACTTTCTAGCGCCCACATTGAGTGCTTTCCTTCCTGAGCCCTAGCAACCCATTCTTACCTCTCTCTCTCACGCGCTCTCTCTCTCTCTCTCTCTCAGCATGGTATAGGAACGTGCTTTAAGGGTATGTGAGCAGGTGTGATTTTGTGGAAGAAGCATGTAGGTGGGTGAGAGGGTGTGCATTGTGATGTATGAGGGAGGGTGTGCATTTGTGCAAACTCTAAATGTGACTGACACTTTGTGGGTGGATGGGGAGAAAGTGCGTGTGTGTGTGTGTGTGTGTGTGTGTGTGTGACTGAAGGAGGTTGGCTGGCTGTGCAAATACATGCCTGCAAAGCCTCCCTTCCTTTTATAAACACAGTGCTTCGAAGGAAACTAATCAAATCAACAGGAAATGTATTTGACATAATGCAGAAGCAGCTGTCCCAGGAGTTCCTGTCCTCAGAACAGAACCAGAACCAGCTATGATCTACCCCAGGGGAGTAAGAAGAGACCAGAGGGGAGAGGAAGGGCCAGCAGCAACCCGTTTTATGGATGGAGATGGGTTGGGCCTTGGCATCTCCCTACTTGGGTGAATTATGTGCCTATTCTATCCAGGACTGCCCAAGGAGGCCAGTGTAAGAGAGAAAATACAAACCTGGAAATAAAAACCATCTGTCCAGGGATGCCTGGGTGACACAGGTGGTTGAGCGTTGGACTCTTTTTATTATTATTATTATTCATGAGAGACACACAGAGAGGCAGAGACACAAGCAGAGGGAGAAGCAGGCTCCCTGCGGGGAGCCATGGGGAATACATCCCAGGACCCCAAGATCCCCGTTGGACTCTTAATTTTAGGCTTGAGCCATGATCTCAGGGTCTTGAGATCAAGCCCCTAGGTGGGCTTGTGCTGGGCTGGGCCTGGAGCCTGCTTGAGAGTCTCTGTCTCTGCCCCTCCATCCCCTCTTTTTTTTTTAAAAAAAAAAAAAAAAAAGATTTTATTTATTTATTCATGAGAGACACAGAGAGAGGCAGAGACACAGGCAGAGGGAGAGGCAGGCTCCATGGAGGGAGCCCGATGTGATACTTGATCCCGCGACCCTTGGGTCACACTCTGACCCAGAGGCAAACACACCCAGGCATCCCAGACCCTCCCTCTCTTTAAAATAAGCATACAGGGCAGCCCAGGTGGCTCAGTGGTTTAGTGCCGCCTTCAGACTAGGGTATAATCCTGGAGACCTGGGATGGAGTCCCACGTCGGGCTCCCTGAATGGAGCCTGCTTCTCCCTCTACCTGTGTCTCTGCCTCTGTCTCTCTCTCTCTCTGTGTGTCTCTCATGCATGAATAAATAAAGTCTTTAAAAAAACAAACAGATACAACCCATCTGCCCATAGTAGCAGAATCCTTTTTTTTTTTAAAGATTTATTTATTTATGATAGACACAGAGAGAGAGAGAGGCAGAGACACAACACAGGAGGAGGGAGAAGCAGGCTCCATGTCGGGAGCCCAACGTGGGACTCGATCCCGGGACTCCAGGATCCTGCCCTGGGCCAAAGGCAGGCAAACTGCTGAGCCACCCAGGGATTCCCCAGTAGCAGAATCCCTTGATGGCAAATTCCATTAGTCTCAGGAAGCAGCTGTTTCAGCTTCTTCAGAGTTAGGACCCTCTCCTCCGGTCCTCCCCACTCTCAGGGAAGGGGCTGTATGGACTGAGAAGGGACAAGGTGAGCCATGGGGATCAAGGTAGCCTTGCTGCCCTATGATCAGGGATCCATTCTTTCTGAGCTATTGGTTAAAGAAGTGAGTTGGGAAATGCCACTCGCAGAATGGGCGGGCCACGGACTGCACTCCCCATCACCTTAGAGAAGCCAGGGAGTCCACTCCTTTGGGCCTTGGAGGAAAGCTGCCTGCAGGTGTGATGCCAGGGGCACTGGGGATGGCTGCTGCGCCTGCCAAACATCCCTTGCCTGAAATTCCTGAGTCAGAAACAGTGCCACACCTTGCCCATGCGAAGATGAAGCAGAAATGCAAATACCTAGGAGAGATAGAACTGTGATGTATAGTCACAGAGGGACTTTCAAATGGTCAGACTTCTCCCCCAAAAGCAACTTAGGAGGCAGGAAGACAGCAATAAATTTGGGGTTTCTGAAATGACAGATGGGTCCAAGCATGTGGAAGAAAAAATGTGTCTCCTTCAAAATTTTACCTAGGGATGGATGGCCCTGAAAGGAAGAGGTCCATGTGTGAGTGAGGGCCCTCATTAGCTGAACAAAGGAAATACCTGTGTGAGTGTGAGGATATTTGAATGCCCTATATCTAGCTGTCTGTTTCTCTTTTTGATCCTCTTTAAATATAGCCTGGCAAGTGATACTTTACTGGTTCTATTTTTTTTTTTTTTAAGTGGGCTCTATGCTGGGTGTGGAGCCCAATGCAGAGCTTGAACTCATGACCCTCATGACCTGGGCTGAGATCAAGAGTTGGATGCTGGAAAAAAAAAAAAAAAAAAAAAGAGTTGGATGCTGGGACGCCCAGGTGGCTCAGTGGTTGTGCATCTGCCTCCAGCCCACGGCGTGATCCTGGAGACCCCGATCAAGTCCCACATCATGCTTCCTGCATGGAGCCTGCTTCTCCCTCTGCCTGTGTCTCTGCCTCTCTGTGTGGTGTGTGTGTGTGTGTGTGTGTGTCTCATGAATAAGTAAATAAAATCTTAAAAAAAAAAGAATTGGGTGCTTAATCAATTTAGCCCCTAAAAAACTTTTATTTTATTCTTTTAAGATTCTATTTAGGGATCCCTGGGTGGCGCAGCAGTTTGGCGCCTGCCTTTGGCCCAGGGCGTGATCCTGGAGACCCGGGATCGAATCCCACATCGGGCTCCCGGTGCATGGAGCCTGCTTCTCCCTCTGCCTGTGTCTCTGCCTCTCTCTCTCTCTCTCTGTGACTATCATAAATAAATAAAAATTAAAAAAAATATATGGACTTTCGTTAGTAATGAGGTGTCAATATTGGTTCATTAATTCTTTTTTTTGAAAAGACTTATTTATTTATTTGAGAGAGAGGGAGCATATGTAGGAGCAGTGGGAGGGGCAGAAGAAAACGGAGAGAATCTCAGATTCCTCTTGAACTAGGAGCCTAAGGTGGAGCTTGATCCAAAATCAAGAGTCAGATGCTTAACCAAGTGAGCCACTCAAGTGTCCTGGTTCATTAATTCTAATAAATGTACTGTATTAATGTTAGATATTAAAAACAGGGGAAACTGGGACTCTTGGCTGGCTCAGTAGTTCGAGCATGTGATTTTTTTTTAAATTTTTTTTAAAATTTATTTATGATAGTCACACAGAGAGAGAGAGAGAGAGAGGCAGAGACACAGGCAGAGGGAGAAGCAGGACCCATGCACCGGGAGCCCGATGTGGGATTCGATCCCGGGTCTCCAGGATCGCGCCCTGGGCCAAAGGCAGGTGCCAAACCGCTGCGCCACCCAGGGATCCCTGAGCATGTGATTCTTGATCTCCATCTCAGGGTCCTGAGCTCAAGCCCCACATCAGGCATAGATCTTACTTTAAAAAATGGGTGAAGGGTACCTGGGTGGCTCAGTCAGTTAAGTGTCTGCCTTCCACTCAGGTCATGATCTCAGGGTCCTGGGATCAAGTCCTGCATCCGGCTCTCTGCTCAGTGGAGAGTCTACTTCTCCCTCTTACTCTCCCCTGTTGCTCTCCCTCAATCCTTCTCTCAAATAAATAAATAAAATCTTTTAAAAAAATGGGATGGGGGTGCCTGGCTGGCTCAGTCAGAAGAGTATTGACTCTTGATCTCAGAGTTATGGGTTCGAGCCCTACTTTGGATGTAGAGATTACTGAAATAGACTTTAAAAAAATGGAGGGTGGGCAGCCCGGGTGGCTCAGCGGTTTAGTGCCACCTTCAGCCCAGGGTGCGATCGTGGAGACCTGGGATCGAGTCCCATGTCAGGCTCCCTGCATGGAGCCTACTTCTCCCTCTGCTTGTGTCTCTGCCTCTCTCTCTCTCTCCTCTCTGTGTGTGTCTTTCATGAACAAATAAATAAAATAAAACATAAAAATAAAAAATAAAATAAAAAAATGGAGGGTGCCTGGCTGATTCAGTCAGTGGAGTGTTGACTCTTGATTTTGGGGTTGTGGGTTCAAGCCCCATTTTGGATGTAGAGAAAGATTACTTAAAAGTAAAATCTTTGGGGTTCCTAGGTGGCTCGGTCAGTTGAGCCTCTTACTCCTGATTTTTGCTCAAGTCATGATCTCAGGATTATGGGATTAAGCCCTATGTCAGGCTCCGCTGTGGGACTGCAGCCTGTTTAGGATTCTTTTCTCCTTCTTCTTCAACCCCTCCTTTCCCCCCACTCTCTCTCAAAATAAATAGATTAAAAAAAATCTTTTTAAGAAGTGAGGAAACTATGTTAGGGTAAATGGAAACTCTTTATAATTTTTCTGTAAATTTAAAACTATTCTAGGGGCTCCTGGCTGGCTTAGTCAGTGGAGCATGTGACTCTTGATCTTGAGGTCATGAATTTGAGCTCCACATTGGGGGCTGGAGATTACATTAACAAATAAATAAATAAAGGGGTACCTGGGTAGTTCAGTTGGTTAAGCCTCTGCCTTAGACTCAGGTCATGATCACAGAGTTCTTAAACCCACATTGGGCTCCCAGTAAAGAAGGGATTCTGCTTCTATCTTTCCCTTGCCTCTCCCCCTGGTTCATGCTCTCTCTCTCTCAAATAAATAAATAAAATCTTAAAAAAATAGATAAATGAAATCTTAAAAGTATTCTAAAATAAAGTTTATTTTTCAAAAAAATATCTTCATATTGAATAATTTTTTTAAAAAATCCTTATTATCATATAAAACCCAGTTTGTGTTTAGTTTTCCCCAATAGTCTCAAAAAACATCTTCTTACATTAGGCTTGTTTGAATCAGGATCCAAACAAGGATAATATATATATTTATTTATTTTTTGGATCTTTTTTTTAAAGCTCACATATTTAACTGATAGTCTCTTATGTATTTATAAATCTATGAAAGGTCCCCCTTCTATCCTGGACAGGAAATTTAGATAATAAACTTGGTTATTTGTAGAATTTTCCACAACTGGGGTTTGGTTCATTGTATCCTTGTGTTATCATTTAACATGTTCTTCTATCACCCATATTTCCTGTAGATTAGTAGCTAGATCTAAATCCTTCACTAGATTCAAGTTCAATTTTTTTGGCCTGAAGGCTTCTTGGGAGATGTTTTGTACTCCCAAATGCATCAAATCAGAAGCAAAATATGTCCAGTGGTCTCACTTTTAGCTGACCCCTTGATGTTCATAAGTTGTCAACCTGATCCATCATATGTAAGAGCCTCATCGACCTTTCACTTAATAGTTTTATCAATCATTGATGATCATTGCCTGGAGCGATGATTTTATTAGCGGTTGCAAACAATGATTTTCTACTATCATTCTTCCAGCATTTCTAGCTCTAGTTCCCTTTCCTCACTCCCCATAATTTCTGACCAGCTCCAGTACTATTTTGGATCCTAAGGATGGCTAAAGCCTAGTAGCTGAAATTTACTGCTGCAGTTGTGACCAGGAGAACTAAAGAAAGATTGTATAGAATTCCTGGGAGCTTTTACAAATGCAAATTTTTGGATCCTGTCCAAGACTTACTGAATCCTAAAGTCTTTTTTTTTTTTTTGAATCCTAAAGTCTTGAGGGTGAGGCCCAGTAATTTGTTTTAACAGGCCCTCAAAAAAAAAAAAAAAACAAAACAAAACAACAACAACAACAAAAAAAACAAGCCCTCAAGGTGATTCTGATGCCTGCTAAAATTCAAGAACCAATGGACTAACACTGGCTGCCCTAAGATAGCCTTCAGTCAAGCAATGATTTATTAAAGTCCTAAATTCATAGCAACATCCTGGTTGCTGAGCACTACTGATGCATAAAAGAAGGCCTGGTGCCCCCAAGGAACTCACAGTCTATTCAAGAGAACAGCACATAGTCTTGTGAAAATGTGACCAGTGATAGCTGATAATTGGCAGTGCATTCCCAATGAGCCACACAAGTGGTAAAGTGGAAGAGTTCAAGGAAAGCTCAGTGAATAGGCCTGGCTGACAGAGGGTTGTGTGTGTGTGTGTGTGTGTGTGTGTTTAATATTTTATTTATTCATGAGAGACACTGAGAGAGAGGCAAAGACAGGCAGAGGGAGAAGCAGAGTTCTTGCAGGGAGCCTGATGCGGGACTCAATTCCTAGACCTTAAGATCACCACTTGAGCCAAAGGCAAATGCTCAACCACTGAGCCACCCAGGTGCCCCCTGGCAAAGGTTTTAGAGTACACTCCAGCTAGGACTTAAAGGAAAAGAAAGACTCTGTGGGTAGGAGGAGGGAGAGAAAAAAGGAAGGATTTCCAAGAAAAGACATTTTCATGAGCAAAGGCAACCAGGCTGTTTTCTTCTCTCTTCTCACTAATACCATTCCTACAGTGTTTCTCGCCTTTCCTTTTACATGCTTATCTTCTTGCTCACCCACAAATCCAGTGGGGCGGTCATCTTGGGTACTGCCCATGGGTTTAGGATGTGATCATCCGGACTGGTGAGCGCAGAGGGGCGTCTGAAGTACAGTTTGCCTCTGTCACGGGTGTCGTACGTGCAGAAGAGCCTGTGCCTGCTGTACATCCGAGGGATGAGTGTTTTAAGTGTCAGCACAGAGCTTACGTGGTGGGGTAGAGCAGGAACTAGCCGTATTTCTTCGGCGCTCAGGGTCCCCAGGGCAGGGGCACCCGGCTGGCTCAGTAGGAAGAGCTTTTGCGACTCTCCAGCTCCGGGTGGAGCTAGGGCCCTACGTAGGATACAGACTTTACTTAAATAAAAAAAACTTGGGGAAAAAAAAAAAAAAAGTGTGCGTGCGTGCGTGCGTGTGTGTGTGTGTGCGTGTGTGTGTGTCCTCGCGCTAAGCGAGCAAACCCCAGAAGGGTGGAGCCAGGCCAGGGAGAGGCGGGGCTGGGTTGCGGGGCGGAAGCCCAGACCTGGTGACGGCGGAAGTCCGGCCCTTGCGGGGCAAGATGGCGGAGTCCAGGCGGTCCTAGGGCAGGTACAGGGCCACGCTGGAGGGATGGACTTCAGGGTTCCCCGGCGCAGGGCTCTGCTATAGGGTATACAGTTCCTTTGTCGGAGCTTCCCAGAGTGTCTTTGCTTTGCACTGGAGTGGCCGCGGCCTCTTCGGTGTGGAGATCCCGACTACGGCCTTCCATCCGCGGGGCTGCATGAGCTGAAACTCGGTGATTTCTCTGCTGATTCGGGTGGTCCAGAAATGTATGCGACCGCAGAGTCCTAGGGGCAGTTGTGGGGCTCGACAGAGTGTAAGTTTTGTACTTATTTGGTGAAATTTATTCCCAAGTGTTTTACTCTTTTTGATGCGATTGTAAGTGATACTGTTTTCTTAATTTTTTCTGATTGTTCTTTTTGTTGGTGTATAAAAATACAGATGATGGGATCCCTGGGTGGCGCAGTGGTTTAGCGCCGGTCTTTGGCCCAGGGCGCGATCCTGGAGACCCGGGATCGAATCCCACGTCAGGCTCCCGGTGCATGGAGCCTGCTTCTCCCTCTGCCTGTGTCTCTGCCTCTCTCTCTCTCTCTGTGACTGTCATAAATAAAAAAAAAAAAAAAAAAAAAAAATTAAAAAAAAAATACAGATGATTTTTATATGTTGATCTTTTTTAGCGCAAGGTTGTTTTGTTTTGCTTTTTAATAATTTGAACACCTTTAGGCCAGGCATATTCTCTCAAGTTTGATACAGAATCATTAGTCCCTGGTATGACATTTATCTGCCTGACTCCTTTTTTTTTTTTTTTTTAATTTTATTTATTTATTCATGAGAGACACACACACACAGAGAGAGAGAGAGGCAGAGACGCAGGCAGAGGGGAGAAGCAGGCTCCATGCAGGGAGCCTGACATGGGACTCGATCCTGGGTCTCCAGGAACATGCCCTGGGCTGAAGGCAGGCATTAAACCGCTGAGCCACCTGGGCTGCCCTATCTGCCTGACTCCTTTTTTTTTTTTTTTATTTTTATTTATTTATGATAGTCACACACAGAGAGAGGGAGAGGCAGAGACACAGGCAGAGGGAGAAGCAGGCTCCATGTACTGGGAGCCCGACGTGGGATTCGATCCCGGGTTTCCAGGATCACGCCCTGGGCCAAAGGCAGGCGCCAAACCGCTGCGCCACCCAGGGATCCCTCTGCCTGACTCCTGATGCCCTTTTTCATAGGTCCCCTACAGTTATTTCTGAGAATTTTTATCATCCACAGATTGTAAAGAACCTTAAGTTGGCAGTAAATATTGTTAGGCTGATGACATCCAGGAGGGGTAATACGGAATAGCAGTAAGGTATGAATGAAAAGGAATGCGTTGATGTGAACCTAAGAAGTGTCTTCTCTGATGCACAATAAAGAATCAAGTTCAATTGCAGAGGGCCCATCAACTTTATTGCTTATAGGGGTGAATGAGAGGGAATCCCCACACCCAAGCAGTGTTGGAAAGAATTGCACAAGAGAAGCAGCTGGTGTGTCAAGATGCTGTCGAGACCAAAGCCAGGCGAGTCAGAGGTGGATTTGCTGCGCTTCCAGAGTCAGTTTCTTGCAGCTGGTGCAGCTCCAGCAGTACAACTGGTGAAGAAAGGAAATAGGAGAGGTGGTGACACTAACCTGGACCAGCCTATGCTGCAAGATCATCGGGATATGGTGACACTGGACAGTGAGTGGCTGAGGAGGAGAGAGGGTATGGCCTCGGGATCCTCTCCCTCTTCCTGATGTGGCTGGATTTTCCCCCTTCATTATTTCAGATACTGTGTAGCCTCTGTTGCTACAGCCCCATTTTGCATGTGAAGAGACAGTGGTTCACAGAGTTTAAATATCTTGTCCAGAGTGACACAGCTTGGGCCGGGGCTTCATAGCTGCCTTTCTTTCTTTGGTTTCCTCCTGCCCTCACATCTGGTTTTTTTCCTTTTTCAGATCTCCCAGATTTACCCCCAGCTTTGGTTCCTGCTCCTTCAAAGAGAGCTAGACCCAGCCCCGGCTGTCTCCTACCAGAACATGAGGACCCTGAAGAGAGGCTGAACAGGCATGATCAGCACATCACTGCTGTCCTGACAAAAATTATTGTGCGTCTCACCCTGGTTGGGTGGGATGAGGCATCCTAGGTAGCAAGGGTTTTGGTTGGGGGTGGTGAGCTGTATGAGTAGAGGGTGATTCAGAAAGGTGGGACTTAGGGGCGCCTGGGTGGTTCAGTCAGTTAAGTATCTACTTTCAGCTCAGGTCATGATCCCAGAGTCCTGGAGTAGACCCTTGCATTGCGCTCCCTGCTCCTTGAGGAGCCTGCTTCTCCCTTTCCCTATGCCACTCTCCCTGCTTGTGTTCTGTCAAATAAGTAAATAAAAATCTTAAAAAAGAAAAAAAAAAGGTGGAACTTTATGTTCCTGCAGTCCATTTGGGGCTGTTTTAGAATCACTGTACTCAAAAAAGGAAGGTGGGTCCATGACTCCCTAGAGATTCTAGTCATACAGAATTGGGGCCAGTAGGATAGTGTCCAGCCTGGGGAAATCTTAATATCTTTACTCCTTTGTGCTTTGTTGCTGCAGGAACGAGATACAAGTTCAGTGACAGTGAATCTGCCTGTGCCCAGTGGTGTTGCTTTCCCTCCTGTGTTCCATCGCTCACAGGAGAGACAAGTAGGCAAAGTGCTTAGATGGTACTTGGGAGACATTAAGTGAGCCTCATAGTGCATCTTCCTCAGGCAGATAATCTGAATAATAAGCAATTTTCTTGTTAAGGTAGCACCATGCTAAACCTGGGTGGCTCAGGGGTTGAGCATCTGCCTTTGGCTCAGGGCGTGATCCCGGGGTCCCAGGATCGAGTCCCACATCAGGCTTCCCAAGGGGAGCTGCTTTTCCCTCTGCCTATGTCTCTGCCCACCTGACCCCCCTGTCTCATGAATAAATAAAACCCTAAAAAAAAAATCAAATCCTCATAACAACCATGTAAGATGGATATCATCATCCCCATTTTTCAGATGAGGAAACTGAGACTCTGAAAAGTTAAGTAAATTGTCCAACACCACACATCTAATAGAAGAGCCAGAAATCCAACCCAAATTTGTCAGATTTCCGGACCAGTCCTCCTATAGAGCCCTGCTTTTCTGAGGACTAGGGTTGTAATCCTTGGAGATTAAGCAAGTCCCTTTGTTTCAGTAGCCTTAGAGAAAAGAGGTTAAGAAGTGACCAGGGTAGTAGTAGTCACCTGGGTTTTCTTTTTGTCTCATAGGGGAGGTCAGCAATATCTGGCAAGAGAAGCATCTTTGCCCAAGAAATTGCAGCAAAGAGAGCGTCTGAAGCCAAGGTTCCACCAGTTAGAGAAGTTGTGTCTTCCCTGGATCCACCAGAGGGTAAGCTGGGGTGGAAGAGGCTTGGGCAGGGCAGCCCCAGTGGCTTAGCGGCTTAACGCTGCCTTCAGCCCAGGGCCTGATCCTGGAGACCCAGGATCGAGTCCCATGTCCGTCTCCCTGCATGGAGCCTGCTTCTCCCTCTGCCTGTGTCTCTGCCTCTCTGCCTCTCTCTCCTTCTGTGTCTCCTAAATAAATAAAATTTTAAAAAATGAAAAAAAAGAAGAGGCTTGGGCTTGGCCTTTTTGTAATACATAATCGTAGACTCACTTTGCGGTATATGTCTTCCCTACATCAAATATGAAGGCATATTTAGATGGCATTTGAGCCATCTAAAGAGGAATCTGTCCCCATTTACAGGATTGAGTTCGGGTGGCTTGGGTTATATCTGGGTCTTAAGTACAGGGAGAATGCCGGCTGTTATTCTACCCTAGGAGAAAAGAAAGAGACGTGTCTGGCAGAGACTGTAAAATAAAGATGAAGGCCAAGATTCCTTTAACAATGCAAAATATTAGCAAAAGAGCTAGGGACAGGCTTCTGGAGGCAGATGGCTGCCTGAATATCCAAGGGAAGAGTCAGAAAGTAGGATATTTCTTAGGGAAACATCCCTCAGAAAGAGGAAAAAAATGAGTGGAGAGGTCACCACCCAATTCAACCTGTGTTTATGTTATGGAGGGTAGGGGGGAGGTGTCTCCATGCTGTGCCTAGGAAACCTTTGGGGCCTCTGTCTGTCTCCAGGGCTAATAGGATTAGGGAAGAGGGCTAGAAGGCCCAGTTGGGATGAGGCGATGAAACTGATCATGTACTTCTTCCAGGTGCTGTGTCCTATGAGGCACTCGCACCCAGGGAGCAGGGCTGCCAGCTTCCATGGGGCAGCCCTGGCTTCCAGGGACCCCATCTCGTCACAGGGAAGGGGCTCAGGAGCCAGGATGCTGAGCAGGAAGCCCAGACCATCCATGAAGAGAACATAGCAAAACTGCAAGCCATGGCTCCTGAGGAGATCCTTCAGGAACAGCAGCGGTTGCTGGCTCAGCTCGGTACGGCATACCTGGCTTTCCTCCTGAGACTGGGCTGGGAAGGGACTGCTACTTGCTGATGAAAGCTTACTGTGCGTGCCAGGCATATTGCTATTTGAATGCATTATTCCATTCTGTCTTCAAACATTTCCTCTAAGGTAGGTAGTACTAACTTCATTTACTTATTAAAAAAAAAAAAAACACAGAGTCTCAGAACTTGAAAAAACTCTCCCCCAGGTCATATGGCTGGTAAGGAACACGGATGAGATGTAAACCCAGGTTTATCAGGTCTAACGGGCCCTGCTCTCAACCACTGTATCGTGTATGCTGTGCTAGTGTAGTCTATGCTAGATTATAGCTGGTGCTCTCTGGCACAGTTATGAATGTCCTGGTATAGCATGATGTAGCAGAGGTATAGCATGCTAGAGCGTGCTATACCTCCTTCCTAGTTTCTGTTCACCAGAACAGTAGCACCAAGTCAATCTTTTTCAGACTGTGTATCTAGCATCTTCATAGAGCATATGTAGATTAGGTTTCAGTAAATATTTGTAAATAAGTCATCTAGAAGTGAGATAAATTATTCCCCTAAATCCCTTCTCTTGGCCCCAGTCAGCATTTATTCATTTATTCCATAGCCCTTCTTTTGGACCTCTGACCTGGAGCCAAGCACAAGGATGGGCAGGAACCTGGGCGGGCCAGGGGACTGTGAAGAATGGAGAGGAGGGTGGGGGGGCACATCCAAGTGACAGGTGTGGGTCATTAAATCCCCAAGAGCAACTAGGGTGCTCAGGCCAGGGTTGGGAAATGGCTTGTCCTGATCTTGGCACCAATAGGCAGAATTCAGGTTTCAGGTCTACAGGAGGCTGGGGAGGATCTGCCACCACCCACTTTCCCTTCCATCCTCTCCTCTAGATCCCAGCTTGGTTGCCTTCTTGAGGTCTCGCAGCCGTACCCATGAGCAAGCAGGAGAGAAGGCCACAGAGGAGCAGAGGCTAGGAGGACACTCTGTTGAGGTCACCGGAGAGGAGCTCATTGTGCCAATTTCTGCAAAGGAACCCAGACAGGAAGATGATCTGGATCCAGGAGCCCCAGGTTTGAAGGAAGGGGAGCATCTTTTGGAGAATAAAAGTAGAAGAAAGTATCCCTTCTCCTAGGCCTGGCAGATGGGAAAGAATCTTCTCTGTCCTTGGACATCTAACATTAATCTCCATTATTGTCTGGAAGTCAGTCTTCATTTGCTGATGTGTATGCTCTTCCTGTATATGTTTCCTGTTTTCTTGTCCTGTTACTGCTCCTTCTCCCCCTTCCCTGATAAGCGACAGCAGGGTGTGATGGCTGACCCCTCCCCCAGCAGATCATGTCCATCTTGCCTCTGCAGTAGCTGTGCCTGCTCTGGCTCTGTCCATCCTACAGTTTTCTGCCTCTGCTGTCCATGTTGGGGGGAAGATGGCAGGGCCAGGGCCATGGGAGAAGAGTCTGACACAGGTCTTACGAACATGCCAGACTTCAAGCAGAGAGGCCAGTGGGAGCACTCATTTCCCAGGACCAGGATTATTTTATTAGTGATTAACAAAAGAAATCGAATTATGAAAGCCAGGAACCTTCTGCCCCTCAGTGAGCCCTGGGCCAGCTGAGCAGGTCAGGTGGGGATTGTGGGAGAAGAAGGAGGATGTCTGGGGTGTGTGTTTACGTATCTTGGCCCCACAGAAGCAGGATGGCTGCTTCTCATTGCTTCACTCCCCTGCTTTTTTTTTTTTTTTTTAAAGATTTATTTATTTATTCATTCAGAGAGAGCAAGAGAGAGGCAGAGACACAGGCAGAGGGAGAAGCAGGCTCCATGCAGGAAGCCCGATGTGGGACTTGATCCCGGGTCTCCAGGATCACACCCCCAGCTGCAGGCGGCGCTAAACCGCTGCGCCATCAGGGCTACCCCACTCCCCTGCTTCTTTAGGAGGTCAGTACTAGGGCCGCCTGGGTGGCTCAGTGGTTGAGCATCTGCCTTTGGCTCAGGGAGTGATCCTGGAGTTCCGGGATCGAGTCCCACATCAGGCTCCTTGGGGAGCCTCCCTGCTTCTCCCTCTGCCTCTATGTGTCTCATGAATAAATAAATAAATCTTAAAAAAAAAAAAATACTGGGATCCCTGGGTGGCGCAGCGGTTTGGCGCCTGCCTTTGGCCCAGGGCGCGATCCTGGAGACCCGGGATCGAATCCCACATCGGGCTCCCGGTGCATGGAGCCTGCTTCTCCCTCTGCCTATGTCTCTGCTTCTCTCTCTCTCTCTCTCTCTGTGACTATCATAAATAAATAAAAATTAAAAAAAAAATAAAAAAAAATACTGTCTCCACAGTATAGACAGTGGAGAACTGTGTTTACCCTGATATATATGGTCCTCTCTTCCTCGTCTGCTACCTCTCTCCTTTTCTTTACCTCCTCCTCTTGCCCCTCTCAGCGAATACTTGGGGTCAGCAACAGGCTAAAGCCCAGGACTAGGTGTGTTCCGCCATATCGGAGATATTTGCCCAGAGCCCAGAGTGGCTGTGCCACTTAGACATAGCCAAAGGCACAGGCTGCTAGACCCTTGGACAGAGGTAGGTGTGGCAGCTGCAGGGTCACATCTGGGACCCCTTTGGGTCAGTGAGCTGAGCTCCTTAGGGAATACTACTCTGCTTTCATCTTCCCAGCTCTGGCGCTGCCTGTGAACCCCCACAAAGAATGGGTGCACATGGACACTGTGGAGCTGGAGAAGCTCCACTGGACCCAGGATCTGCCTCCGCTCCGGAGGCAGCGGACGCAGGAGGTGAGGAGGGCCAGCTGGCCTACAAGGGGTGGAGCGGGCTGGGAGTGGCCACAGAAGCTCTACCCACCCCCAGAGACAGCATCACTTTCCATGCCCCCCTTTCTCATTCTCCCATGCTCCTACACCTGAACACAGGCCCCTTTCTTCCCTGGAGCTTGAGAAACATTTCTCCTTTGTGCTTCTCCTCCTCTCGCATCATCCTGCCTGGCCCCTGGCCGGGGAGTTCCATTTCCACTCAGGGGTAGAGTCAGGACTGGAGGCCTGGGATAAAAGGTGAGGAGTAGGTGTAGGGAAGTTGCTGTGTTTCCAGCCTATAGACTTCTTTTTCTTCCCATTAGAGGATGCAGGCCCGATTTAGTCTTCAGGGAGAGCTGCTGGCCCCTGATGTGGACCTGCCCACCCATCTGGGCCTGCACCACCATGGAGAAGAAGCAGAGGTGAGGCACGGGGCCCAGTGAGGACTGGGCAGCTCTCAGCAAGTGCTTTTATCTGCCATGTGGAAGAGGCCTCTGGTCAGCTGCCTTGGACCTTCTGTGTATCCTGTTCTATTTCCTGACTTTGTTCTCCATAGGTTCTTAGGCTCAAAATGTTTCTCCTTGTTCCTTCACATTCCAGTCACTTGCCTGGACTTGACATTTTTATGTCTGTCACCTCCCCTGATGCTTTCTAGAGAAGAGCCCTGCTCCCTCTTACCTGTTCAGCCACCACATCTTCCACTCTCTCAGCCATGCCATCCGTCCCTCATGCGGCTGCCATCCTGATTCCCTCTGGCCCAGCCTAGGCCATGTCCTGCCTTGGAAAGTTTCCTGGCTCCCTTCTGCTCACAGAATAGTCTTGGCTCCTTAGCCTGCTGAGACAGCCCTGCTGACCCTACAGCTCTTCCTTCTCACTCTTGCTGCACCTTTGTGGTGCCCTCTCCCACATACCCTGGGGGCTCAGGGACCTCCAGGCTCACTCAGTTCTTCAGGCCATGGAAGCTCTGCCCACCCACTGAGATCATGTCCCTTCTCCATGTCCCCCTTTTCTTTCTCTCCTATTATCCTCTTGCAAATTGAACACTGATTACTGCATTCCTCCCTGTCTGCTTTATGCCATGGTTACTGTGTGCAAATCTTAATCTTCTTTACCAGTTTGACAATCCATGGAGAGGAGAGGCAAGAGATACCACTTGCTTAACTTTGTCCTCCCTTTGACAACTAGCTCAGTGCCTGGAATAATCGGGGTTTCTGTGGATTGGTTGGGGGATGCCACCCTGTGTCTTGGCTCCTTCTGATTTCTTGTCCCTGCTCCAGAGAGCAGGATACTCCCTACAGGAGCTATTCCACCTGACACGCAGCCAGGTGTCCCAGCAGAGAGCACTAGCGCTGCATGTGTTGGCCCAGGTCATCAGCAGGGTGAGTGGACTGCTGGCCTGGCCTTGCCTGCCCCCGTGCCTCGCCAGCCCCCTGCCCCCACCTTAGACTTCCCCACCTCCTATCCTTTTTGTTCCAGCCCAGTAGCCCATACACCAACTGTCTCTGGGGTAGATGGGGAATGGGACAGACCCAAGGTCATAGGTGGGCAAGTGAAGGGTTTAGTAACTTCAACATCTTCAGCAAGGTTTTATCCTTCCCCCCAAGGCCCAGGCTGGTGAGTTTGGGGACCGGCTAGTGGGCAGTGTCTTTCGCCTCCTTTTGGATGCTGGTTTCCTCTTCCTGCTGCGCTTCTCCCTGGATGACAGAGTGGATGGGGTCATTGCAGCCGCCGTCCGGGCGCTTCGGGCTCTGCTGGTGGCTCCCGGAGATGAGGTAGGCAGGGATAGGAATGGGGCTTTGAGGCATCAGGGTCCTTGCTCCTGTTGCTGGGCATGCCCCTACTGCACAGGCTTTGCCAGGCAGAGCAGAAAATGGGCTGGCAGCATCACCATCTTTTCCTAAGGGCCCCAAAGCCCAGCAGCCTTCCCTTTCTGTTCTTGGCAGGTGGCTTCTGCTGACTACTCCTAGACCTTTTTCCGGACCTGACTCCTTCCTCTTTTTGCCACCTTCTTCCCTATGGCAGGAGCTCCTCGACACCACCTTCTCCTGGTACCACGGAGCTTTGGTGTTCCCTCTGATGCCCAGCCAGGAAGACAAGGAGGACGATGAGGATGAAGATGAAGAGCCTCCAGCAGAGAAAGCAAAAAGGAAGAGCCCTGAGAAAGGAAACCAGCCTCCATCTGATCTGGCTCGACGTGACGTCATCAAGGTAAAGGTGCTGGGGCAGCTTTAGGGAGGGGGTGGGGGACACAGAGAATCCCAAGCAGGCTCCACACCCAGTGCTAAGCCCAGTGTGGGGCTCAGTCTCACAACCCTGAGATCATGACCTGAGCCAAAATCGAGAGTCAGATGCTCAACTGACTAAGGCACCTCGGCACCCTCATAGGGCAAGCACATCTTAGGCAAGAAGGGTCATCAGGGTTTGGGGCCCAGCTGCATTTGGCACCAGGTTTATCCTTCTGATCACCAGGGGCTTCTGGCTACCAATCTGCTGCCTCGGCTACGCTACGTGCTAGAGGTAACCTGCCCAGCACCTTCTGTGGTCCTTGACATCCTGGCTGTGCTCATTCGTCTGGCCCGGCATTCCCTGGAGTCAGCCACAAGGGTGAGAAAGAGAAGAGAAGGAGACAAAGAATAGGCAAAGAGCCTAGCTGGGTCTGAGCCTGACCCTCGGCCTCCCCACCTCCCTTTTCTTCCTGTCCCTCAGGTCCTAGAGTGTCCTCGGCTAATAGAGACTGTGGTTCGAGAGTTCCTGCCTACCAACTGGTCTCCTGTGGGAGTGGGGCCTGTCCCCAGTCTACACAAAGTGCCCTGTGCCACTGCCATGAAACTACTTCGTGTCCTGGCCTCGGCTGGTAGGAATATTGCTGCCCGGCTGGTGAGCAGGACAAAGGGCAAGGGATGAGGGACTTAAGACAGGGCTGGGTTGAAGGCTAAGCATGGCCTCTGGACTCTGGGTAACCAACTCATGCCATCTTCCTCTTCATCTCTGATCCAGTTGCTTAGAAATGCAACAGAAACCATGAGCCAGGAGCCTAATCACCTGGAGTCTAGTGGATCCTATAGGCCTACTGTGCTTTCGTTACCTGAAGGGAGGGCTCCCTCTTCCCTGGATCCAGACCAGAAGAGCCACATATAGATGGGCAGCCATCACCCCTAGCCTGGTAGCCCTAGAAAGGGTGCCTAGTAAGTGCTTGCTAAAAAGACAGAGGAGAAGGAGTGATGGATGAGTTGGTTTCATCTTGGCCCAAAGCTAAGACCCCATGGCCTGAGAGGGGCCTGGAACAGGGCTGAATTGAGCTGTGGTCATAATAAGAGACCCTGAGGCCACTTGGGCCCCCAGCTAAATGTGATGCCCAGACTGCTCTCTTCGCCCTCAGCTGAGCGGCTTTGACCTCCGGAGTCGCCTGTGCCGCTTTTTAGCAGAGGCTCCACAGGAAATGGCCTTGCTCCCAGAGGAAGCGGAGATGATGAGCACTGAGTCCCTCCGTCTGTGGGCTGTGGCTGCCTCCTACGGCCAGGGTGGTGACCTTTACAGGTGAGGAGAGCTGGACTGGACTGGATGCCTCCAGTTCTGCACTCTGGCCACATCTGATAACAGCCTTGCTCAAGGTGTCAAGCTCAGAGGGAAGCTAAGGAGGAGAGGATTCTGGGAAGAATGAAGAGAGCTTGGGGGCCAGGGGGCCAGTAGAACAAAGCTGAATTAGCCACATTCTGTGCACAGCAGCCTTAGTAGCTTGGTGAAATCAGATTTAAATCCCTGTTGGGAGGAAACCTGGAAGGTCTACCTCCTTCCTTTCAGCCCCCAGCCTGCCTTTTCTCTGAAGCCTTCCAGGAGTGCCCATCCCTGGGGCCTCTCCCTCCCAAGCCTCCTTAACCAAACTACAGATCCCTGGGGCAGCACCCTGCCTTGTGTCTTCTGTCTCCATGTCCAATGTCTTTGTATGCTGAAAGACTGGGATTGTTCTCCCCCAGGGAGCTGTACCCAGTGCTGATGCGAGCCCTGCAGTCTGTGCCAGAGGAGCTCAGCACCCAGCCCCCTCAGCCCCTGTCTGTACAGCGGATAGCCTCCTTGCTCACTCTCCTCACCCGGCTGACCCTAGCAGCCAGCAGCACTGCCCCTAAGCCCAGCAGGTAGGTCATAGCTCTGAGCTCCAGAACAGGCAGCAGCACTCCTTCAGAGGAAAAGGGTGGTAGAGCTTACGGGAGAGTCGAGGCGGCTGGACCTTCATTGTGACCCCTTTTGGCATTCCTGTAGTGACTGTGCTGAGGCCAGTCTGTCGGCCACCCCTTCCTCCATCACTTGGACACAGGTGTCTGGGCTCCAGCCTCTTGTGGAGCCCTGTCTCAGACAGACCTTGAAGTTGCTGCCAAGACCCGAGGTGTGGCATGCCCTGGGCCCAGTGCCCACTGCCTGCCTACTCTTCCTGGATGCATACTACCAGGCCTGGAGCCAGCAGGTGAGTGTCGCTTGCCTGCCTTCCTCTGTCCCCTGGGTGCCTGCCTCTATCTTGACACACCACCCTCTACCTCCTTCTCTGTTTCCACCTCCCCACCCTACCTCCCCATTCCACTTTTTCCTGCTCTCCACCTTTACCCCCCACCTCTCTTCTTCCCTCCCCCCCACCCCACCCATATCCATTGGAGCTGCCAAGGAGCTGTATTGGTGGGGACAGAGAACCCCAGACAACAGCATTGTCTCCCTGGAGCCTTCATGCTCTGAGGATAGGGGATGTCAGGGCAACCTTGGAGTCTTTTCTCTCTCCAGAGGGTCAGAGGGCAGAAACCTCCAAACACTGACTCTTGGGCTCTTAGAGTAATGGGCTTAGCCTGGGGACACCGTGTCTAGGAGAATGGGTATCTTGGGCTGTCAGCTCAGTGAACCCCTTGGTCCTCCAGCCAAATCTGTGCCCAGAGGATTGGCTTCAGGATATGGAGCGCCTGTCAGAGGACCTGCTGCTACCCCTGCTGCGCACACCCTCTCTAGGCAGCCTGTGGGATTCTCTTGGGTATGTACTCTGTGTGTATACAGTGTGTGTGTGTATAGTTGGGAGGGTGGGGGCAGTGGGAAGGAGGTAGCTTCTCTCCCTGTGGGACTCCTAGGTCTAGCTCCCTGTTCCATCCCAAGTAGGACCTGTCAGCTGGAAGGTCCTAAATCCCTAGCAGGTAGCATGTGAGAGCTCTGAGGAATGTGGGTACTGGTCCACATAGCCAGGCCCCTGCTGGCCCTGGTCGCAGCCCAGGCAACTCTTTTCCAGCCCAGCACCCATCAGGCCAGAGTCCCCCTGAGCTTCTTCATTCTGCCTCCAGGTGCTGCTCCCCTCTCTGCAACCCACAATTCTGTGCTCCGGCCCCTGAAGCCGTCCCCAACCTCGTGTCACTGGGCAGCGCAGGAGGCCGCCCCTCTCTCTGGCTGCCTGGCTCAGCCTCACCCTTCCCATTCCTCACGGCCCTTCTCTCTCTTTTCAACACCTTGGCCCGGATCCACAAGGGGCTATGTGACCAGGTGAGACCTAGGCACCTGGTTAGGGGTCAGGTAAGGGAGGGGGGACGTGGAGGGGCAAGATGGGAGGAGTTAGAAAGAAAGGGTAAGGGTACTACTAGGGGAAGGGAGGCCTCTCCTGCCAGCACCTGTTTCTGTGAGTTTGTCTAGGCAGCCACCTGAGGAACCCCAGGAAAGATCAGTCACTTTTAGATCTGAACAAGTTTGCTTTTCTTCAGCTGGCCACCATATTGGCTACCCCAGGACTCCAGAACTACTTCCTCCAATGTTTGGCTCCTGTGGCTGCCCCATTCCTCACACCCTTCTCTGCGTGGGCCTTGCGCCATGAGTACCACCTGCAGTACCTGGCACTCATCCTGGCCCAGAGAGTGGTAGGTGCACCCTAGCCTCCCATACCTCTGTCCACTCTCCTCACCCTCCCCCATTAACCCTACCCGGCATCTGGCAGTCCATGCAGTTCCTACTTTGCTCTAGATATGCCCAGGATCTGTGCATCTGTCTTCTTTGCATCCTCACTTCTCTCTGCTCTGTCCCCTCTCACACACACACACCCGCCCCAATCCCTTCTCTGTTCATAGGCAACAGTTCAGCCAGCCGTGGTCATCAATGCTGCCCTTCATCATAGTATGGTCTTGGCCCTGCTGAGCCGACTGCTGCCCGGAAGTGAGCACCTTGCCCACGAGCTCCTGCTGAGCTGTGTATTCCGACTGGAGTTCCTCCCGTGAGTCCAGGGTTGGTGACATCAGCTCAGCCCTTTGAGGGGCGGCTGTGGCTGTTGATGGAGGAGCCCTGAATTTGGAGGCAGGAGACCTGGGTTTAATCCCCTCTCTTCCATGGATTATGCTTTACCTGTCAGAGTTTCATTTCTCATCAGTAAAGCAGGGATGAAGACACCCACACTAGAGAATTATGAGACTTCAGTGTGACCGTCCAGCTAAGAAGTGGCCTATAAACTAGCCATACACACATAACAGCTAATGGGGACTGGGTGCTTACTCTGTACCTGGTGGCTTCTTCAGGATTTGTGTTCTGTTTTCCCTGTACTATGAGATAGGCATTGTTGTTATTCCCAGTTTACTATGAGGAAACAGGCACGAGAAGCCCCATCAGCCTGCCCCTAGGCAGCTGACTCTAGTGTCTACCCTCTTTGCTGCACACACTACATAGAAAGTGATTAGGGGAACAGGGAAGAGCACAGTTGGACCTAGGAACCTCTGGGAAGCCCTGGAGCACCAGCATGGTGTTTAGAGGGTTTTGGTTCAAGTGCTCATTTTTGGCTTTTGGGTTCTGTTGCAGGGAAAGAGCATCAGGGGGTCTGGAGGCCGCCGACTTCTCTGACCGGCTGTCCTTAGGGAGCGGCAAGGACTCTGGGTGTGGGCGAGGGGCTCTGCTGGCTCAGGCTTGCCAGGACCTCCCCAGCATCCGCAGCTGCTACGTGACCCACTGCCCACTGGCCCGAGCCAGCCTCCTAGCCTCTCAGGCCTGGTACCGAGGGGAGCTGTGGCAAGTCCCAACCCTGCTGCTCCCTGTGCCTAAGGAGCCACTGCTGCCTACTGACTGGCCTTTCCTGCCACTGATCCACCTCTACCACCAGGCCTCAGACACTCCCTCGGGGCTCCCTCCTGCTGACACCATAAGCACGGCTGTGCGGGCCCTGCAGTGGGTGCTGGTCTTGGAGAGCTGGCGCCCCCAGGCCCTCTGGGCTGTACCTCCTGCTGCCCGCTTGGCACGGCTCATGTGTGTGTTCCTGGTGGACGGTGAACTCTTCCGGGAGACCCCAATACAACATCTGGTGGCAGCCCTCCTGGCCCGGCTCTGCCAGCCTAAAGTCCTGCCAGACCTCAGGCTGGATTGCCCCCTTCCCGGCCTTGCATCTTTCCCTGACCTCTATGCCAACTTCCTGGAGCATTTTGAGGCTGTCTCTTATGGGGACCACCTCTTTGGAGCTCTGGTTCTCCTTCCCCTGCAGCGTCGGTTCAGCGTCACTTTGCGCCTCGCCCTTTTTGGGGAGCATGTGGGAGCCCTGCGAGCTCTGGGCCTGCCTTTGACCCAGGTACTTTGTCAGCAGAGCCTACCATGGCTTTCTGGTACTGGGCCTGAGGGGCAGTGAATTAAGAGAATCCACTGAAAGGGTTTAACAGAGTACCTGGCATATGGTATATATTGGTTATTATTAACAAGCCATGACTCATTGCTCAGTGCTACAGTCTAAATAAGAGAGCTACTAAAAACCAACATAGTTCTAAGTTATTCATATTTTAGGTGATAGGGCAGGATTCAGAAAAGGGAAAGACCAAAATGGGCTTACCATAGGGAGAAGGCTTTGGGGAAGAGGTAGGGATTGACTTGGGTACTGAAGGTTAGGTAGAATTTGATTGTGAGGTGAAGGACGGATTGTACACACCTCACCAATGGTGGGATTGGTGGGACACCATCAGCAAAATGGTGGAGGGAGGAAGGATTATAACAGGGTGGGAAGAGAGAGTTTAGAACAGATTTCAGTTTAGGAACTTGTTGGAAACAGGCTAATAAAGTCTTACAAGGCCTCAAAAATCAGGCTAAAGGGTTAAACTTACAAGCTGTAGAGAATTACTATTTTTTAAGTTTTTTTATTATTTTCATTATAACTTCATTATAACATACTTCATTATAACTGTTTCATTATAACTTATTTTTTTAATTAATTAATTATTTATTTATTTATTTATTTTTATTTATGGTAGTCACAGAGAGAGAGAGAGGCAGAGACATAGGCAGAGAGAGAAGCAGGCTCCAAGCACCGGGAGCCTGACGTGGGATTCGATCCCGGGTCTTCAGGATCGTGCCCTGGGCTAAAGGCAGGCGCCAAACCGTTGCGCCACCCAGGGATCCCCATTATAACTTATTTTTATGTTCATTATAATTTTAAGTAAACTTAAAGTATAAATATTTTAATAAATACATTTAGCATGTATATAAAATACATAGAGAACTAAAAAATATGTAAAATATTTTTAAAAATTAAAAAGAACAGGGGCACTTGGGTAGCATAGTCGGTTAAGTGTCTGCCTTCAGCTCGGGTCATGATCATCTCAGGGTCCTGGGATCCAGGCCCTAGTTGGGCTCCCTCTTCATTGGGGAGTCTGCTTCTCCCTCTCCCCACTGCTTGTGCACTCTCTCTCTCTCTCAAATAAATAAAATCTTAAAAAAAAAAAAATTATGGTCATCCATAATCCCACTGCCCAGTAGTAACTGTTTTGATTTTGATTTATTTTCTTTTTTAGTCTTTATATGTGCATATATATTTTTATAAAATTGAGATCCCTTCATAATGTTTTCTGCATTTAATGTATGATAAACTTTTTTCAATCATTAAATATTCTAAGAAATCAACATTTTTTATTACATTATCATCCATTGTATAGGTGCATCCTTTTCTCAGAACCCCTTGGTGAGCATGAAAATTGTTTCTAATTTTCTGCTATATGAAGTAACACTATGATAAACACCACTGGATATAAACTTTATCTCTTTTGTAATCTTTTTTTAGAGATTTTATATTTTAAAGTAATCTCTACACCCAGCATGGGCTTGAACTCAAAACCCCAAAATCAAGGGTTGCATGCTGTACTGAGCCAGCCAGGTGCCCCTCTCATAATCATTTCTGCGTGGACTTAAGAGTGATTTTCCTTTTTTTTTTTTCTTTTTTTTTTTTAATTTTTTTTAAATTTTTTTTATTTATGACAGTCACAGAGAGAGAGAGAGAGAGGCAGAGACACAGGCAGAGGGAGAAGCAGGCTCCATGCACCGGGAGCCTGATGTGGGATTCGATCCCGGGTCTCCAGGATCGCGCCCTGGGCCAAAGACCGGCGCTAAACCACTGCGCCACCCAGGGATCCCTTTTCTTTTCTTTTTTTAAGGTTTTATTTATTCATGAGAGGCAGAGACACAGGCAGAGAGAGAAGCAGGCTCCATGCAGGAAGCCCGATATGGGATTTGAAGCCGGGACTCCAGGATCACGTCCTGGGCCGAAGGCAGGCACTAAATTGCTGAGCCACCCAGGCATCCAGAGTGATTTTTTCTTATAAAGAGAGTTACTGGTCCGAAGAAAATGAACTTTTGGAAGGTTTAATAATATGGAGCAGTTGAATGTGACTTTTTTCAGACTTTTTAATTTGGGCAGCCCGGGTGGCTCAGCGGTTTAGCTCCGTCTTCAGCCCAGGGCCTGATCCTGGAGACCTGGGATCGAGTCCCATGTCAGGCTCCTTGCATGGAACCTGCCTCTCTTTCTGTCTCTGTGTATCTCTCATGAATAAATAAAATCTAAAAAAAAAAAAAAAGACTTTTTAATTTATTTATTCATGACAGAGGCAGAGACATAGGCAGAGGGAGAAGCAGGCTCCCTGCAGGGAGCCTGCTGGGGGACTGGATCCCAGAATCCTGGGATCATGGGGATCATGACCTGAGCCGAAGGCAGACACTCAACCACTATGCAACCCAGGTGCCCCTGAATGTGAAATTTTGAAAGTTTTTATTTTAAGGCACATAAACAAGTAGTGGTGGGCAGTAGAAATTGACTACTGCTTCCCAGTTTACCCTGCTTCCAGCTCTTGTCTTTAACCTCAATCCTTGTGATAGACAGGAATGGATGGTCTGTCCAAGACCTTCTCTTTCCCCTCACAATATGGTTCAGGTGACTATCAAGCACCCACCCTGTTGTCCCATGATACACATTCCCACCCTCACCCTCAGCATGTCTCATTCGCCCTGTCACAGTTGCCTGTGTCCTTGGAATGCTATACGGAGCCTCCTGAAGACAACCTGGTCCTCCTTCAGCTCTACTTCCGGACCCTGGTTACTGGTGTGCTCTGTCCACGTTGGTGCCCTGTGCTGTATGCTGTGGCAGTGGCCCATGTCAACAGCTTCATCTTCTCCCAGGACCCAAAGAGCTCAGTAAGTTACATCCCCATCTCCAAAGACATGCTGCGAGACTGCGATTGAGCTGCCTCCAGGTCAGCTGGGGAGGAGATGAGAGCCAGTGAGGCTAGTGGTAGGTATCAGCCATCAACCCAGTGCCATCTTTTCCTCTGTGTTCTGCCTCTAGGATGAGGTAAAGGCTGCCCGCAGGAGCCTGCTACAGAACACTTGGCTGCTGGCAGATGAGGTAGGGGGGCTGGAGGGTGGGAAAATAGGCCTTGGGGGACAGAGATCTCAACAGGACCTACTTGATAAAATTTCTTCCCTTTTTGCAGGGTCTCCGGCAGCACCTTCTCCACTATAAACTCCCTAATTCTGCCCTCCCAGAAGGCTTTGAACTATATCCCCAGTTGCCCCCTCTGCGTCAGCAGTACCTCCAGAGACTGACCTCAGGGATGCTCCAAAATGGGCTATCAGAGGCCTAGTATAGTTGCTACAGATAAAGACGTGGGTACATTCTCCTGGGGTTCACTGACATCTGCCTGGCCAGACAAAAGGATTTTGTTTCCTAAGGGTGAACAGGAGACCAAGGAGTAGGAGGCTTGCCGTTTGAGTTTTTTTGGAGCAGGGTGAGCCCTACCATTACGTTCTGATGTCTGAAGCCCAGGATCTGGGCCTTTTGAGGGTCTGTATTGGGAGTGAATGGTAACATAACTATTTACCCCTCTTTTGGGGACAAAACAGACTATGTACATCTCTCCTCCTTCTCCTGCTCCAGACCAGGATATATGAATGCTACAGATTTGTACAGAAATAAATTTTTTTTATTATTATTATTTCCTGGTAACCTGATTTGGACTGATTTAAGACATGGTGGTTTAGGATTGTATGGAGGGATGGATTATCCCACTGGAGAAGCAGGACCTCTATGAGAAATGGGAGAAGTAAGAACTGAGTCCACATCTGGGACAATTAACATGTGGGTCCCAGTTCTGGAGCACAGCCAGGCCAGAGTAATGCTCTTGGGAAGGAGTATTGCTGAAAGGACTCTCAAGGAGTCCACTTGGAGTATAAGCATCCTTAGATCAACGTCTTGTCTTATGGTCCATTATCTATTATCTATGCTATCCTGAGATACAAGGAAACCAAAAATCAGACTGTGCAGCAGCTGTTTCAGCTCTTTGGGCTGCTGTAACAATACCATAGACTGAGTGGCTTATAAACAACAAATTTATTTCTAACAGCTCTGGAGGCTGGGAAGTCCAAGCTCAAGGTGCTGGCACTGTTGGTCTCCAGTGAGGGCCCACTTTCTGGTT
This sequence comes from Nyctereutes procyonoides, assembly GCF_905146905.1. Lineage (NCBI taxonomy): Eukaryota > Metazoa > Chordata > Mammalia > Carnivora > Canidae > Nyctereutes > Nyctereutes procyonoides. Next base: position 8,133,740 of record NW_026575031.1, on the reverse strand, counting down.
CCTAGACAGCCCTCACATAGATGAAGGGACATGGGAGCTCTCTGGGGTTTTATAAAGACACCCACCCTGGGGCACCTGGGTGGCTCAGTGGATTAAGCATCTGCCTTCGGCTCGAGTCATGATCCCAGGGTTCTGGAATCAAGCCTCATGTCCAGCTCCTGACTCAGTGGGGAATCTGCTTCTCCCTCTCCTCTCCCTCTGCCACTCTCTGTGCTCCTTCTCTCTTTCTTTCTCAAAATCTTAAAAAAAAAGAGACACTAACCACATTCTACCTATGAGGGTGGAGCCCTCATGACCTAATCACTTTCCAGAGGACTTACCTCCAGATATCCTCACATTGGATATTAGAGTTCAGCATGAGACCTTGGCTGGGGGCAGGAGGCAGGTAGGGGGAATAGGTCACAAACATTCAGTCTCTAGCACTGTCCTACAACCCCTCCATTGTGAACTTCAGTAGTGGTAGGTGAGGCTGGGAAGGAGTGGATCAAACCATGAACTCTGGTTCATCTCTTTTGGTAGAGTTTTTAATGTTCTTTTGTCTAAATTCTGACTCTTAAGCTCTTACAGTGTCATTTTCTGTGTGGAATTAACTGTGTTTACAGGTCATCAGAATGAGTACAGTGTGCCCTGTCAGTAGGTAGAGAGAACCCGCTTGCCATAAATGGAGCTACTGAACACAGAGTTATACAGGAAGTTTTCTAAGCAACTACTGCATCTGCAAACAGCAGTAGTTCCCAAACTTATGTGACAAAAATCACCTGGAGAGTGTTAAAACAATTCGCTAGGCCCTTCACCAGTTTTTCTGATTTAGTAAACCTAGGGTGAAACCCGAGTATTTGCATCTGTAACAGGTTTCCAGGTGGTGCTGAGGCTGCTGTCCAAGCCCAAACACATGTTGAGAACCACTTTTTTTTTTTTTTGAGAACCACTTTTTATTGGCTTATTGGAACCTTACCAAGTAAATTCTGTGACCTCACAGTGGGAATACCCAGAGAGTTAAATAGAGCATGGGTACTAGAGTGCTACAAAAAGTATAAAGTAGCATCTTTATCTAGCACTATATTCTCAGAGACAACCAAATAGCTAACTACTATCACTTCTTTTTTTTCTAGTGCTTTATATTAAACATAGGCCTCAGCCTTTAAAATTAGTATTAACTATTATTAGTAGTATTTAAAAATAGTATTTTGGGGGATCCCTGGGTGGCGCAGTGGTTTAGCGCCTGCCTTTGGCCCAGGGCGCAATCCTGGAGACCCGGGATCGAATCCCACGTCGGGCTCCCAGTGCATGGAGCCTGCTTCTCCCTCTGTCTCTGCCTCTCTCTCTCTCTCTCTCTGACTATCATAAATAAATAAAAATTAAAAAAATATATATCTTAAAAATAGTATTTTGGGCAAAAGAATAAGGAAGACACAAAACCAACTGAAGACTGAGTGACCTTCACAGTTACAGGGTCCCTTGTGGTTTGCAGAGCAATTCCCCTGCATATGATTTTATAGGTGGTGGGGAAACTCTCAGAGCAGTGTGACCTGTGTACCATCACCTGTTGACTAGAAATGCTAGTACTAGCACTTAGATCTTTGACATCAGGATCCAGGCTTTCACCCCATCACAGTAAGAAATTGTGCAGAGAGTTAAAACAGACAGTGGAGGGCACCTAGGTGGTGCAGTCAGATAAGCATCTGCCTTTGGCTCAGGTCATGATCCCAGGGACTGGGGATCAAGTCCCGCATCGGGCTCCCTGCTCAGTGGGAAGTCCTCCCCCCTGCTCCTGCTCTTGCTCTCACGCGCGAGCATGCGCGCGCTCTCTCAAATAAATAAAATCCTTAAAAAACAAAACACAAAAAAACCCATGGCTCAGTTGGTTGGGCGTGGCTCAGGTCATGACCCACATCAGGCTCTCTGCTCCAGGGAGAGCCTGCCTCTCCCTCTCCCTCTGCCTACTGTCCCCCTGCTTGTGCTCTGTCAAATAAATAAAATAAAATAAAACCCCCCACACAAGGGAGATATATGAGGTAAACCTAGAGACCCATGTTTCTGAGGGTTATCTGGAGGTTCAGCCTTTCAGTCACAAAGGTACTGAAAAGACACAAGTAATGCCAAGTAATGATACCTTACTTGGGGCAGTTTAAAGAGGGCTTCCTGGGACACCTAGGTGGTTCTGCTGGTTAACTGCTGCCTTCTGGGGTCCTAGAATCGAGCCCCACATCAGGCTCCCTGTTCAGCATGGGGGTCCACCTCTCCCTCCCCCTCTGCCCATCCTCACTGCCTGTGTTCCCCCTCTCAAATAAATAAAATCTTAAAAAAAAAAAAAAGCATTTCCTATATGTGCACACCCTTCCTATACCAGCACACCCACAACTTACCACCAATAAAGCACTCACCCCACTGTTCCTGATATGAGAGCGCTAGAAAGCCCTAGAAGCCTGGGCAGGGTATCTAGGGTATGGCTTGCCATTATTTTCACTCCTGCCTCAAAAGGGGCACTTCCTCCCCTACCTTGTACCCACCCTATCGTCTGAGGCAGCCAGCAGCCGACCCAACGGATCCAGACAGAGGACCCTTGGAGGGATGCTTGCAAGCCTCTTCCAGGAAGCCTAGGGACCTTGCTGCCCACATGCCCTTCCCTTCCCTCCCTCAGCATCCCAGGGTCTGAGGTAGGAGTGGCCAGGTCGCTTTAGGACTGGCAGTGTCTAGTAAGTGGCTGGACCTTGCTATAAGGGGCAGTCAGGCTGGAGTGACAAGGTCTGAGTCCACAACCCTGGCTGTGGCAGGCTGAAAAAGCCATGGGCTGCTCCAGCTGGCGGCTGCTGTGGCTTGGATGGGTGGGTAAGTACCCCCTGTTGGTCCAGGAACCACCCGTTTAGAGGTATTTTCCTAGGCTTGGGAACAGCAGTTGAGAGAGACCAGTCCTAGTGGCTCCCCCGGAGGCCCAGAACCCTCAAGGCCAAGGATTCTGGGTCAGTGCCCCTGGAGAGTGGGCCCAGAAACATGGTGCCTGCCTGAATTCAAGGTTTCCCATCACCCAGCTTGGGAAGGAGGGACAGGCCCTGAGGTCTCAGCACTGCCTGGGGATGAGATTACCCAGGTTGAGGAAAGGATGGGGGCCTGTAGGACCAAACTCAGGGCTGCCCTCAGGTCATTCACTGGGAAGGGGAGAAACTTGCAGAGGTATCAGCAGGTATTCTGAGGGGCTGCAGCAACTAGAGGTGGCTGGGCAGGTTTCCAGGTGCTGGTGTGTCCTGACTGGGTGAGGTTAGGACCGAGACCGCAAAAGGCAAGGGCCGGCTGTTGAGAGGTTCTCTCTATTTTTATCTCTGGCCCCCGTTAACATCATGCCACCTCTCCCAACCTCACTGTCTCGCTGATACTTTTCAGGAGCCATTCTCTGCTCTAGCTGGGTGTCCCAGGCACCTTTTCCGCCATTCTTGCCCCTGCAGCTTCCAGCTGCAAGCCCCCAAGAAGCCAATGTCAACGCCCCACCTAGTGGCTTAGCGCCAGCTTCTCCCCTAATTACCCCAAGTGAGCTCCAGGCTCTTCCTCCCTTTACCTCTGCTCACCTTACTAGGCCAGGGCAGATGCTCTGACCCTTTCCTCCCTCCCTGCTCCAGGGCACTGAAGGGCCTTGGGTGTTCTCTTCCTACAGGGCCAGCGGACAACAACCCACACAAACGCCGTGCAACAAGGCCGACCCAGGCAGCAGCGCGGGGGGGCAGTGCAGGCCGCTGAGCCTCTGAAAGGCCTGCAGTTGTGGTGGGCCCGACCGCGGCGCCCGACCTGTAACTGTGGAGCAGGGAGACGTGGGTGGTGACCTGAGAGTCTGAGGTGCTAAAGGCAGGGGATCGAAGGCCTGGGGCACGCCACGTTGTCGTAGGGTATCCCACGACCCAGAGCGCCCTGGTGGCTTTGTCCCTTCTTCCAGCAGAATCCGGGAAGGAGGCAATGGTCGACGCTGGATTACCTAGGAGCCAGAGCCCTCCAATGGAGAACCCGTGACCAGCGGCGCGCCAGCGGGTGGCTTGAGCTCCCCTCATCTCCATTACCCTCCTAAAATAAGTGTAAAATCGAATTTCCTGGTGCACAGAGCTAGTCTCATCATTTCAAAATCGACTACAGCCTCTTAAGTCCCTCAGACAGAAATTCTGGAGCCAGTTTTGTCACCAGCCTCTGCGTCAGCCGGGCGGCCTGAGGACGGAAGATCGAGGGCCAGGGACTCGGCCGCTTCCCGCAGGATCTCAGCTTGCGGAGCTGCGGGGGCAGAGGCGCCAAGAACCACCCGTGGCGGGGATCCCTGGGAGGCGCAGCGGTCTGGCGCCTGCCTTTGGCCCAGGGCGCGATCCTGGAGACCCGGGATCGAGTCCCGCGTCGGGCTCCTGGCATGGAGCACCCCCCCTCTCTCTCATAAATAAATAAAATATTAAAATAAAAAAAAAAATAAAAAGAACCACCCGTGGCGGGCGCGGCGGCCTCGTCCCCGCCGTCTTCCCCCTCGGCCGGCCGGGGAGCCGCTTTACATCCCAGGGGCACAGCAGGGAGAGGGCGCCTGTCCCGGAGGAAGCGGAGCGGGGGAGAAGGGCTTCCCCGCTCAAGCCCCGCAGGGCCGGCCGGGGGAGGGGCGCCCCGCGCGGAGGCGGCCGCGCTGCCAGCGGAGCGCCCGGGCCTCGCGGAGGGCACAGCGCCGCCCGCCCGCAGGGGAGCCGAGAGCCGCTCGGCAGCCTCGGGGAGTCAGGGCGGCGGAGGGGCCACGGCGTCTCGGGGCGGCGGCGCCGGGAGCGGCCGCAGCGGTCCGCGTGGGCTCCCACCTCCCGCCGTGGGCTCTGCGTACGGGCCTCGGGGTCCCCCGTCCCTCAGGCCGCGGCCTGTGCCGTCCTCGCCCGACGGCAGGCGCGAGCTCCTGGACGCGCCGCTGGCCCCGGGCTGCGCGCCCGCGAGCTGCAGCCACTGCTGGCGGCGGCCGGAGGCGGCGGGTGAGGGCGCGGGGCCGCGGGGCCGCGGGGCCAGGCGCGCGCGCTCCCAGCCACGCGGCCGGCCGGCCCGCTGTCGCCCCGAGGTGGAGCGGGCGGCTGGACGTCGCGGGCCCAGGCCGGCGGCTCGGGGGCGGCGGCGGCTGCCGGGGTAGGCGCGCTCTCCAGGAGGGCGGCTCGGCCGCTCCCGGGGGAAGTGACGTTGCAGCCTTAGCACAGGCCCTCGGAAGGAGAGGTGGGAAAGCGGTGCAGCCCCTTTGCTCCGGGCCCCAGAGCAAGCCGAGTAACGGCTCTTAGAAGAAAGATTAGGGGGTCCCGGGTGGCTCAGTGGGTTAAGTCCTGACTCTTAGTTTCAGCTCAGGTCCTGATCTCAGGATCATAAGCTCGAGCCCCTCCTCGGGTTCCATGCTCGGTGGGGAGTCTAATTAAGATTCTAAGATTTGGGGCAGCCGGGGTGGCTCAGCGGTTTAGCGCCGCCTTCAGTCCAGGGCGTGATCCTGGAGACCTGGGATCAAGTCCCATGTCAGGCTCCCTGCATGGAGCCTGCTTCTCTCGCTGCCCCTCTCGGTGTGTGTCTCTCATGAATAAATAAATAAAATCTTAAAAAAAAAAAAAAGACCCTCGCTTTCTTCCTCTCTCCGGCTCCCACTCATTCTCTCTCTCAAATCTTTTAAAAAGAGGGAGAGAGAGATCAAGTAAGTTGCAAAACATACAAGCAGACAAGATTCCCTTGATTTTCATTTAAATCCAGGGCTTTTTTCATCACAAGTCTCCTTGCTCTACAGCAATCCCAGGAACTTAGAGCTGGCTGAGTTAGCAAACTAAGCAGAGAGGCAGAAAGGCAGGGATAGTTTATTTACTACTTTTTATTTTATTTTTTTTTTTGAGAGAGAGGGTGCATGCAGAGGGGCAGAGAGAGAATCTTAAGCAGGCTTCATGCTCAGAATGGAGCTAGACGTGGGCTTGACTAGGGGACCCACAAGGGGGCTCCATCTCAGGACCCTGAGATTAGATCCTGAGCTGAAATCAAGAGCGGTACACCCAACTGACTGAGCCACCTAGGTGCTTCAGGCAGGGATAATTTAATTTTTATTTTTTAAAATTTTTATTTATGATAGTCACACACACACACAGAGAGAGAGAGAGAGAGAGAGAGAGGCAGAGACACAGGCAGAGGGAGAAGCAGGCTCCATGCACCGGGAGCCCGACGTGGGACTTGATCCCTGGTCTCCAGGATCGCGCCCTGGGCCAAAGGCGGGCGCCAAACCGCTGCGCCACCCAGGGATCCCCTGGGATGATTTAAATAAGTAGTTCTCAAAGAGTGGTTTCTGAACCAGTAGCATTAGCACTAAGAAGTTAGAAATGAGAATTCTCAGTCCCTCTACAACCTACTGAATCAGAAAGTCTAGGGGAGACTCCTAGCCATCTGTTTTAATCAATCCTCTGGGTGATTTTAATACACTCCAGAGTTTGGAAATCACTGGTGTAGAGACAGAACCTTCGGGTCTGTCTGAGCCATACTGTTCATAAGTACTTTATATACATCTTTTCCATTATCACAAAATGGAACATGTGGATTGGGCCTCTCCCATTTTATAGCTGAGGACATGAAGTCAGAGGATTTCAGGCAGACAAGGAGGTTGTCCAGCCAGCCTTGGCCAGGCCTTCAGGTTCCAGCTGATTACTTTGCACCCACCTCCCTGGCTCCCGGCTCCCCCTTATGAGCTGGCAGTGCTGTATTGCAATGCTAGTATAGAGAGGGCTGTACTGGGATTTACACTGGAAGACAACAGCTTCCCAACTGCTCATAAGCTAGCTTCCCATCTCTGTGTCCCTTCCTCCTCCCATTTTGTAGCCAAACCTTCTATCACTTTCAATTTCCAGGTGGCGATGTCTCAGAGAATGACATGGGTTGATGGGGAAGATGGGATATCCTTCATACACCCCAGCAGTGAACCCTACCTGCAGCCTCTGGCAGGTATTAGCCACCCCTACTCCTACCTGCCATTTCAGCCTGGCCTAGCCTTATTCCTCAATACCTGAGCACACTCCCATCAGAGCCACCAGCTCTATGCTGTGAACTATCTGGTTCTTGCACAGCACAGAAATACTCGAGAGAACTAGGCTATCAGTTGTGATGCCAGAATGAGGGCATTCTGGGGCACTTGTCAAATATCTCCCTACTATGAATTTTCAAGCTCAATCCTGCGAGCTCAAAGATCCCAGAAGAGGGAGTATACAGGCTCGACAAGTCTTCTAGGCCCTCCCTCCACCCCTTAAATGCCTGGTACTGCTCATTGTTCCAAAGTCCAAGGCTAGAATTAACCAGGTAGCTGGAAAAGTAGATCTGTCCCCCATCCTCACCCTGCAGTATCAGTTCTTTTATTCATAGTCATCGAGAGCCATGGAGAAGTGGAGATCCAACTGCACCTCAGCTATAGTCATTGCCTCTTGTTTTTTATTTAAAGATTTTATCGGGATCCCTGGGTGGCGCAGCGGTTTGGCACCTGCCTTTGGCCCAGGGCGCGATCCTGGAGACCCGGGATTGAATCCCATGTCGGGCTCCCGGTGCATGGAGCCTGTTTCTCCCTCTGCCTGTGTCTCTGCCTCTCTCTCTGTGTGTGTGACTATCGTAAATAAAAAAAAAATAAATAAAGATTTTATCTATTTATTAGAGACAGAGAGAGAAAGAAAGAGGCAGAGACACAGGCAGAGAGAGAAGCAGGCTCCATGCAGGGAGCCCAACGTGGGTCTCTATCCTGGGACTCCAGGATCCGGCCCAGCAGTGCTAAACCGCTAAGCCACCAGGGCTGCTCAGTCATTGCCTTTTAAAAGACTGCCAGAGGCAGGCAGAGCTGGGGTTAGTCAAATGCCTATGCCCAGAGGGCATGGAGCTAGCTGCAGATAACATCACTTGCGTGGGTAAGTACTGCCTTTGTCCAAGGTCTAGACACCTCTGGCTGGGGGCTGGGAGGAGCAATAGGATCCTGGGAAAGATGACTGGTGTGTGCCAGGCACCATTCTGGGTGCTGGGCAGGAGACTGGTTATGCATCAGTGTATGCTCTACCTTCAAGGAGCATGTAGACTAGTGTTCTAGTATGGGAGGGATGATACCTATCTATCATCTCTACCTACCTATTATCTAGATATGTATCTAGGTTTAGATATAGATATCTATTAAAGTGGCAATTGCCATGGGAGGCTTAAAGTGTTTTAGGGGTTCTCAGGAGGGAAAGGTTGCTTTTATCTAGGACAAGCGGGGAAAGCATCAAGGAGAAGTTAACACTTGGGCTGAGTCTTGAGTCAGGGGTACAACTGGGGAGGGGGATATAGAGGAGCTTCCCCCTGGAGGTGTCTGTTTCTCCCTAGCCCTGCCCACCCAACCAGGCCTTTTGGTTCTGTTGGTGACTGTCATTGTGACCTCTACACTGAGCCTCCTTATGGTGTGTGGGGTACTGATTCTGGGTAAGGAGCATCCAGCCGGCATGGCTGATTCAAGGCTGCCCACCTCTTCACTGAGCTGTGTGGGGTCCCAGGGAGAGACATGGCTCATTTCAAGACCCCTGCTTCCAGCACAGCAGTGGTGGATTCCTCTGGGATTCTAAGCAGCTGTGGAATCCCATGGAAAACATTTACCTTAATGGGCATCTGGAGAGATGTCCTGGGCGGAGGGGTGGCAAAGCAGGGTGGGCCAGATGGGCGGGTAGAGAGTTTGGTGTTCTTCCTCAGTCAACCATAAGCGGCAGGGCCTGTGGGGGATGAGGCTGCCAGGTCCTGAGCTGAGACATCTTCAAACCTCCACCAAGACAGTTCTCAGCCCCTACTACTGCCAGCTGGGGTTTGGCTTGGCCCAGCACCTGGCCTCTGCCTCCAAGGCTTACAGAGGTTTCCCCAGCCAATGTCACTCTGTTCAGGTAAGTTCTCCCCCTCCTTCTGAGAACCTCTGTGCTCTGAATCCCTCCCACTTCCATCCCCATCCCCATTCCCTGCTGTGGTGAACTATGGTTCATAGAGCACTTGTGGCCCCAAACCTCTGTGTGGAGGAGATAGAGATCAGAGAAGTTCCAAAATGCAGAGTAACTTGTCCACAGTCAGCTCGGCCAGCTGTCATCCCCAATTCTGGGATGGTAGGGACCCTATGATTCCTTTGGAGTAAGGGTTGCCTCTATCCAGGGCATCTGCAAGGACAAACGGAAAACCTCGTCACAGACCCCCACCCCCACCCTGAGCCCATACCTTCTCTCTCTTCTGCCCTGCTTCTGTGCCAGTCAACATTGCCTCTGTAGGGCTTGTACTTGGGGAGATGCCAGGAGGCGGAAGGGCCTGAGTCCTCAGATAGGGCCACCTGGTTATATAGGGGATGGCAAGGGAGGTAAAAGAGGCACTAGACCCTCTTAGGACCCTTTGTCAGGCCTGGCCACCCACTCTTTTCCAACCTGTCTTCCTGCAGAGCCCTGGGCCACGGTGGCTTTGGAGAAGTCTATGAGGGACTGGTAACTGGCTTTCCCTGGGACCCCAGCCCCTTGCTGGTGACTGTCAAGGTGAGAGGGGTGGAACTTCCAATTGCTGGAGCTAGGGTCAGCCTACTCCCCTGAAGTGTCTCGGGGAGCTCAGGAGCCCTTTTCCTCCCCAGACCCTGCCAGAACTCTGCTCTCAGCAGAATGAACTGGATTTCCTCATGGAGGCCCTCATCATCAGCGGCACCCGGGCCACAGCCAGGGGTGGAAGGTGGAAGCAGAACTGCCTGCCAGGCCAGCTACTCTCACCCTGGGGCTGAGAGGTAGCAGGTGGAGGGATGTAGAGCCTGTCTCTAGTTTTGTGGACCCTAGAGCCTTGTTTCCCTCCCTGGTGGCAACTGGGATGTGTGCACCTCTCCCTCAGCAAGTTCAGCCATCAGAACATCATGTGCTGGGACACCTGTGTGGCTCAGTGGTTGAGCATCTGTTTGGCTCAGGGTGTGATCCTGGGGTCCCGGGATCAAGTCCCACATTGGGCTCCCTGCAAGGAGCCCGCTTTTCCCTCTGCCTATGTCTCTGTTTCTCTGTGTCTAATAAATAAATAAAATCTTTAAAAAAAAAAAAAAAGGAACATTGTGTGCTGTGTGGGGCTGAGCCTCAGGACTCTCCTTCGCCTAATTCTGCTCCAGTTGATGGAGGGGACATGAAGAGTTTCTTGAACAGCCAGCCACACTTGGTAAGACCCTTCTCCCAGCCCTCTTGGCCCATCTAAAGACCCTGTCCGGGGCGCCTGGGTGGCTCAGTCAGTGAAGCATCTGCCTTTCGCTCAGGTCATGATCTCAGGGTCCTGGGTTCAAGCTTGTGTGGAGCTCCTTGCTCATTGGAGAGTCTGCTTCTCCCTCTGCCCCTCCCCCCACTCATGTGCACATGCACTCTCTCTCCTTCTTTCTCTCTCTCCTGTGTGTGTGTGTGTGTCTCTCTCTCAATTAAATAAATAAAATCTTACAAAAATATAAAAATAAAGACCCTGTCCACATGTCCCCAAACAAGCATGGGCTAAAAATGTACCCTCTGCCCTACCCCAGTCCAGCCATCACCTCTGGCCATCTGGGACCTGTTCCAACTGGCCCAAGACATAGCCCAGAGTTGCCACTACCTGGAGGAAAATCACTTCATCCAAAGGTTGGGAGTGATCCTGGCCAGGAGGGAGTGGGGGAGCAGCCCAACTCTCTCCCCAAGAGAGAGAGCACCTGGGTGGCTCAGTGGTTGAGCATCTACCTTTGGGCTCAGGTCAGGATCCCAGGATCCTGGGATTGAATCCTTCCTGGGGCGCCTGGGTGGCTCAGTGGTTGAGCATCTACCTTGGGCTCAGGTCAGGATCCCAGGATCCTGGGATTGAATCCTGCATCAGGCTCCCCACAAGGAGCCTGCTTCTCCCTCTATGTCTCTGCCTCTCTATGTCTCTCATGAATAAATAAAATCCTAAAAAAAAAAGACTAGCTCTTCTATAGAACTTTATGGAAATAGATGAGGGCCAGAGCATCTAAGTTCTGGCAGTGATTTTTTTTTGCCTGCAGAGACATTGCTGCCAGGAACTGCCTGCTGAGCTGTACTGGGCCCAGCTGAGTGGCCAAGACTGGCGACTTTGGGATGGCAAGAGATATCTACAGGTGTGGCGTCTAGGGAGCTGGGGAAGGCCACCTCTCCAAGGGAGTTTACCAGCACTCTGGTAGCATTTGAGCCACTCATCACTCCCCTCCTCCCTCCTATAAGCCAATTATTACGGGGGTGGGGTGGGGTGGGGGGTGAGATACCTCCAGAGGCCTTTCTGGAGGGTATCTTCACATCCAAGACAGACTCCTGGGGATAACACATCCAACCCCCTCCCTGGCCTTGAGCCACCTCATGTGAGGGAAAGGGGAGGCTGTGCCTGATAGGCTTCAGTTTTCCCCTCATGATGCAGGTCTTTTGGGGTGCTGCTCTGGGAGATCTCATTAGGCTACATGCCCTACCCTGGGTGGACCAATCAGGACATGCTGTACTTCATCGTTGGAGGGAAACGCATGGGCCCTCCCAGGGGCTGTCCAGGACTTGTGTGAGTATGGAGTGTTGTCCAGGGAGGAAGGTCCTTCACAGCCACAGGTAGGACAAACTCCTGCCTCTCCCCCAGGTACCATACCGTGATGTAGTGTTGGCAGCACCAGCTTGAACTCTGCCCCAGTTTTGCTGGCATCTTGGAGCATCTTCAAAATTGCATTCAGGTGTCCCCCCTGACCTGCCTTGACCATCTTGATCTTGAGGGTCAAGAAAGCAGCCATAAAACAGGGCTGTGGCCCCCTACTCTCCTGCTCCCCCCATTACAGGACCCTGATGTGCTGAACTCAGCCCTGCCCATGGATCTGGGCCCACCCTGGAGCAGGAAGGGACTTCTGGGCTGAGGAGCAGGTCTTTGGAGGGCCTAAGATCCCGACAGGCCCAGGAACTGAATCTGGAGAGCTTAAAGAGCTGGGGCAGGAGCCTTCTTTGCACTGGACTCAAGACCCTCAAATCCAAATTCCAACCTCAGGGGAAATTCCAAAGGAATCTGCCCTATGGCTCTTGAGCCCCAAGGGCCCTGAAAGCGAGGACTGAAAGCAGGCACTGACAGTAGCAATGGTTCCTCCCGGCACTCATCCCCAGGCTTCTAGGTAGCTAGCACACTTCTCTGTACTGCGTGTCTGGGCCTGTTACAGGGCTGACCTGACACCACTGGACCCTCCGTCCTGGAAACCGGCTTAGGCTCCCTGGAGAAGAGCTTGGCCACTCCCAGCCTTTGATCTTTGGGACCAGACGTTGAAATTGTCTCCTGCAGAAAGCCTTCTCTGGATTACCTCTTCCCCCATGAGCATCCTTGCATCCTTCATCTGGGCAGCCCCCAACCCTTCAGATGTCTCTAATAAAGAGCTCTTCTCATACCCTCCAGTGATCTGAGTGGACATGAGGGTGCCAGGGAAGTGAGAAAGGGACCAGAGGAGGAAGGAGATGAGGCCTGAGTCAGCAAAGCTGGTGTCTTTGAGTTTTATTGGGAAAGGCTGTCCATTGTAGTGTGGGAGGTTAGACCAATAGATCTAGTGCCTGCGAAATAAAATTCATTATCTGGCCTCTCTAGAGAGATACGCAGCCCCCCTCAGAAGAGCTGGGCTGAGGAAGGAGCCCATTGTCCCAGCCACCCCTCCCCCACCCTGTTAATTAGTGCCATTGGTTCTCAGAACTCTGGGTCTTGTATGGGGGACAGCCCCCAGCTTTTGCAGTGCGTCCCATAGTGGTTGGCACCTGGCCCTGCAGAACCGTGTGAACCACCCCGCACCGCGGGGTTTCAGTCTCTGCCGCCAGCATGCATGGTGGGGACGCAGCCGCAGGTCCATCTGTTAGAACCGGGGCCCAGCCTCATCTCTCAGCCAGGCTGGCCAGGATGCTAATGAGATTGTCCAGCCCCAGCAAATAGCCGTCCTCGCGGTTGCCCTCCTCCCAGGGCCGCCGGTGGTCCAGGGTCTGGCCGTCGGGGAGGGGCGTGGTCTTGCCGAAGTCGATGAGCCACACACCCGCGCGATGGCAGTGATCATGCACGAAGAGTAGCGAGCTGCCAATCACCTGCCGAAATGCACAGGGTCAGGCCACAGCCCTTTCCTGGAGAAGCCCTCATCCTATTACTGCCGTAGCCCTCAGAGATCACAATCCCCGCACCTGAGCCTACCCCTCTTACCTCGTGCCTCCTAAAGAACTCAGAGACCTCCAGGGTGTCCCGGATCTGCAGCAGGCGGTTCAGATACCTCCTCTGGAGAGGGCAGGATAGGATAGGAGGGCAGATTAACTACATACTAATTGCGCCTCTGTTAATATTAGGGGCCATGATGCATGCTTGGCTTGGCAGACACCGTGCTGAGGGAGACACAGGCCCCCAGGTGCAATAAATGCTACGATGGGAGTCACAGGCGAGGGCACCTGACCGGATGACGTAGGGGCACCCTTCGGTTTCGGGTTCCCCAACACCTCAGGGTTCTAGGATCCGGCGCTCACCAGCACTTCTGCATCCCCTTGCACAAACTCCTCGAAGACGCGAATCACCTGCTCCCGGCTTCGTGTGGTCTTGAAGTCGGTGCTGCAGGAGCCGTCGGCTTTCTGAAGGAAGTGGGACAGGAAGTCAGGGTCCCCGTGTCTCTCCTCTGCTTGAGGGGAGGGGATCAGACCAGAGTAGCGGTACCTCCCGGGACGTCGGCTGCCAGGGGCTGAGGGAAGGCCGCCGCAGGGTGCCTCGTGGGGGGGTGGTCAACAGGGAGGGCAGACACCGCGCAGTGGGGTTAGGGCAGAGGGAGGGCCAGGGCGCTGCAAAGCAAAGCGGGCCTGGCCCACCTTGATGCCTTCGATGCGGAAGCCGAGCGTGGTGCTGGAGCTGATGCCTTCGCGCCACTGCATGTAGCGGGGCTTGGTGACGGCGCGCTGCGCGTGCTCCTCCTCGGTAGGTGCCGCGGGGTCTACCGCCAGCATCTTCTTGTACATGTCCTTCCGCAGCTTGGGCCGCTCGCGGGCTTTAGTCAGCTCCTCCTCCAGGTAAGTCCTGCGGAGGCGCGGGCAGCGGTGGGGCGGGCGTAAGAGGACGCAGACCCGGGCCCGTCCGGCGCGGCTGGGGGCACCCGGCAGGGCGCCCATTCCCGCCCCGTGCCCCCGCCCGGACCGGCAGGGGACGTGTACCTGACGCCCATCTTGCAGTCCAGTACGCAGGGCCCGTCGAAGCCGTCGAGCAGGTCCTGCAGCTGCAAGTAGCTCTCGCCGTCGCGCTCCACCTCGCCGTGGAAGGCGGGCACGCAGCCGCGCAGCGCGTCGGCCATGAGCCGCGCCAGGCAGTAGCGCTCCGGCTCCGAGCTGCGCTTCAGGATCAGCCCGCTGGTGCCAGCCGCCTTGAAGCTCCCTGCAGACCGGCCCCAGTTAGCCCGCCTGGCCCCCTCCTTCCCCCAGACCCCCTCCCGCGCGTCCGCGTGCTCACCCGTGTGCCCAGCCAGCTGCACCCAGGCGTAGCGCTTCTTGAAAGGGCTCATAACCGGCAGATTCACCATGGTCCGGATCTTCTGCCAGTGGCTTTTCTGAAAGCGACAGGGTCCCGGCCTGCTCGTTGGCGTCTCGACAATGCATAAGCCCTCCCTCTTCCGGCATAGGGTCTCCTCCTGCCCCACCTCACCACCAGCAGCCGGGGCCACCAGAGGTGCACTCACTCACTCACTCACTCACTCACTCACTCACTCACTCACTCAAGGAAAGTTAATTGCGAGCCTGTGTGAGACACTGAGACAGGCACAAGATGATGACAGATACCCAGCTTCTCCATCGTGCTGAAAAGAGCCCTGGCCATACTGTTAGAAGGCTCAGGTTTGCACCCCAGCTCTGCTACCCCAGCTGTGTGGGCAGGTTACTAAAGTGCTCTGTCAAGGATTTAGAACTTTCCTGAGCATGAGAATCACCTGATGGTCACCCATGTTAAAAAATGCACACTTCGGTCTGCCTCAGGGAAATTCTGAGTAGGTCTGGGTGGAATCTAAAATTTGCATTTCTAACAATGCCTCAAGGAGATCCTGGGGCCCAAGAAACAAGCCTCTGAGTGTCAGTTTCTTCATCTGTAAAATGGGGAAATAATCACTCTGACTGGGTTGTTATGAGTAGTAGTGAGGTCTGAGTGTGACAAGCTCCCACCCCTCTGACCTCGGAACCCCATTCCTTGGCATGAAGCGGAAGCTGGACAAATCTGGATTATTGTTTAATTCATTTTGAACCATTAGGTTACTCTCATTTAGGGAGACAGACAGGGAAACAAACCTTTGCAAAAGCACTGGGCAGAGAGGCTAGCCTGGCAGGGCCTGGGAAAAGAATGACTTAGGGCTCCCCAACATCCTCTTGCTATTCCTGGATGCCATATCACTCCTCACCAGTTGACTAGGGCTGGGGTACCCTTGGTCTTCTTGATCTAGACCCAGAAACCTGAGCTTTGAAAGTGGGATGCAGAGTTGAGAGCCTGTCATCCCAGATGAAACTGGGAGGGAAATGTAGATTGTGGCGTACCTCCTGCCTCACAATCCTGGCTTCTGGCCTCCACCCAATCCTGAGAGCATCTCATACTCTGGACCTTCCCCTTTCCCATTCAAAACTCATCAGTCCTGGCTGGGCAGCCCTGGTGGCACAGTGGTTTAGCGCTGCCTGCAGCCCAGGGAGTGATCCTGGAGGCCCCGGGATCGAGTCCCATGTTGGGCTCCCTGCATGGAGCCTTCTTCTCCCTCTGCCTGTGTCTCTGCCTCTCCCTCTGTGTATCTCTCATGAATAAATAAATAAAATCTTAAAAAAAAAAAACCTCATCAGTCCTGTGCCCAACCTCTGAAGTATTCAGGTTTGCTCATCCAAGCTGTGTGTCTGCTGCCTGCTTCCAGGGGTGCTTGCCTCTTTTTTTTTTTTTTTCACAAAACATGTTTAATATGGGCCCATTTATACATTTGTGGAAAGATGTGAAGCTATATACAAGGATGAGGAGTGGTAGCACCATTTGTTCCTTACTATGAGCGTGTGCAGGGGGAGCCCTAACAAGGTCCCAAAGTGGAAAAGAATATGAGCATAAGAAGCAGTCACCATGGAGTAGGGCTGGCCTATCCCCTCCTAGAGGACACAAGCCAGGCCAGAAGCTGGAGCCCTAGAGCTGTGGAGGAGGACCAGGCCCATCTGGAGAGGAGGAAAGGTGGGGGCCGGGAGTAAACTGCTGCAGGTACCCATCCTGTCTACCTGGTGGCCAGGGCTGGGGTGGTGGGTAGGGATCAGGTGGGAAGGAGGGAGGGGACAGGTGGATGTGCTCCTGGGAGGAAGGGGGGCTCCCTGGCAGGGACTCTGAGGAGTTACATATGTGTTGCAGGAGTTACAAGGCTAGAACCCAGAAATCCAGCCGCCTCTATCAGAGGAAGTTCTGTGAGAGAGAGGGAGAACTGAGGCAATGGCCTAAGTGGGGAAGGGGGGAGGCTGCTGGCCAGATAGCCCTTTCCATGGGGAGGAGATTTGGGTTAGTGACAGAGCACTGGAATCAGGTGGCTCCATCACTTTTTAGCTGAGTGATCCCAAGTGAGAATTTGATCTGTGTGAGCCTGTTTCCTCTGGGAAGATATAGCTGCTGCCATAACACGAGCCACCATTTACTGACCGCCTACTGCCTGCCAGGCGCTTCTCATCTTCCATCAGAAAGCGCTGCTCCTGCTTTCCTACTGAAGTCCCTACATGGCACGCTAGGGTGTGATCACATGTCCAACCCCCAGGGATCTGGGGGTGTAGCCAGAAGCAGCCCACTGGAAGCATGACATCTCTTTCAAAACTCCCTTTTTTACTCTTTAAATACATACAAGGTTTGCATTCTGCTGCATAATAAATCCAAGTTTTATTATAAAACTCTCCCACCTCCAAATCCTCAAGTAAAATTCCAGGAAGATGTATGTGCCATGTGTATTCAGTGGCATCATCTTCTCCCACTCATGATTTTCAAATCACGCACATGCACATCAAGTGCATGAGGTGGCAGCATTATTGCCATTTTACAGAAGGAAATCAAGGCTTAGAGATGTTAACATCCCCTCACTCCCTGACTCCAGTATCCCAGGCCCTGACTAAAGTTCTCTACCAGCCCAACCTCCTCCCCAGGTTCCAAATACCCAGCAGTTTCCAAAATCCATGCTACCACCCCCAATCCCTTTGGGGGTCAAATGGGACCCTGCATGAGAAAGAGCTTTGTAAGGGGTGCCTGGGTGGCTCAGCTGGAGAAGTGGAGAAGCTGCTGGCTCTTAATTTCAGCTCAGGTCATGATCTCAGGGTCATAAGATCCAGCCCTTCATCTGGTTCTGGGCTCTATGCTGAGCGTGAAGCCTGCTTGGGATTCTCTTTCTCCTTCTCCTTCTGCCCCTCCCAGCTTGTGCTTCCTCTCAAACTAAATTAAATGAAACAAAACGAAACGAAACTAGCTTTGTATAACATGAAGCAATTTGCAGCCACAGGGTGGTGTGTCTGTTCTCTGGGGAAACACTGAGATCTGCTTGGGGGCCCCCTCTCTGTTGGCTGGACACCTCTGTGTTCATTCAAAGGAATGGGATTAATGGTATGGTTTCAGGCAGCTTTGGGGGCCTAGTGGCAGAA
This sequence comes from Nyctereutes procyonoides, assembly GCF_905146905.1. Lineage (NCBI taxonomy): Eukaryota > Metazoa > Chordata > Mammalia > Carnivora > Canidae > Nyctereutes > Nyctereutes procyonoides. The sequence continues at coordinate 8,116,134 of NW_026575031.1, read as the reverse complement.
TTTGGTGGCATTGGGACCAGAAGGGATGTAGAGGGTATATCTAGTTGTGTGGCCACCCCAGTGGAAGAGGGAGACAGCCTTGGGTGAGGTGAGATGGGAGAGCTACCTTATCCTTTCTGAAGGAGCAGTGAGTGGAGCTGGAAGGTGGGAAGTGGGCCCAATAAGAGAGGATTTAGTCCCTGCAGTCCTGGTAACACAGCATTGACTTGCTTCCAAGCTGAGGTAAAATGCCCCATCACCTACTCTCCTCACTCCAACTTTGTGAGGATCATATCAGCCCAGAGCAGCAGCAACTTCATCTGAGCCCTCCTAGCCACCTCCTGAGCTTGATAGAACAGGATTTAGCTCCCCTGCCAGTGATAGATATGGTCAAACGTGGAAGAAGTTTATGCAAGTATCAATGAACTCACCACCATCCATCTTAGGGAGCTACCTCCTCCAGGGAACATAATGCAGATAAAAATGCATGTATCCAAAAAGGCTCCTGAAGAGTCATTCTTCAGTGGGTGGGTGGGGATTTTGGCATATGAACAACAGCAGGGAAGATATTTTTGAGCAGGTAAGATTTTATTGTATGGATATCAGAAAGCAGATTTGTTATGTCAGAGAAGGAAAGCTAGCTGGGAAGAGGGCCAAGGCCCCAAACTCTGGCCTGACCTATTCCCCCACAGAAGTCTGGGAAACCAACTCACAGCCAAAGTCTTGCTGGGTATCTTGGGGCAAAAACCCCAGAAGAGCTGACTATATCAAAGAGTCTTTGAGGAAGCCACAGGGGCACCTTCTGATCCTCACACCAGGGAGGATCTCTCTCTCTCTCTCTCTCTCTCTCTGGGAAGGGCTTGGCTGGACACTAAGAAGCCTCAGACCCTCCTTTGTCCAAGCTCCATGTGGAAGCCCTGGGGACTACTGCTTCTTATATCACATCAGCAACTTAATGTATCTTCTGCCAGAATGGACCTTGGGTTTTTGGTCTTTGTCCCTATACTTCCTGACTCCCTACCTCTAATCATTCAGCCTCTGGCTGAAACACTCTGCCAGCCCAGCCCCCTCCTAATGTTCCCATTGCCCTATCAAACCAGCACTCCCGGTGGTGGTGGTGGTGGTGGTGGTGGTGGTGGTGGTGGTGGTGGTGAGAGCAATCAGTTTAAATTTATAAAATGATTTGCACCAAGGTATAAGTGACCCACGACTTCACCCTCCCAGGGGCATTTGCTTTTTAAAAAGGAAGTCTGTTAACCTAAATTCTGCTCTATAATTAGTGAAAAGTGAAGTGTGGGAGTTCTGGGTCCAGGACAGGATGGCATCCAGGTCTCCTTACCTATCCTGGAGCACTGAAAGAAGAGAAACAAATGAACAGGAGCCAAACGACCTCTCCTCTGCTAGGCAACACCCCAAAATTATTTTAAGAGGCAGGGAAGGCCCAAGATACAGTCATGCCAGCTGCTCTTGGGCACAGGCCCCCAAATCCTCTCCTGATCATCTGGGTGTCCCTGCCCATGACTTTCTCCTCTACCAGAAGAGGGGCCCCAGGAGGGAGGGTGGCTGCCCAGTTCCAACTACCCTGGAGGAAGCCCAGCTCTGGGCTCTGGGCAGGCTGTGCGGTGCTCCTAGGAGAAGGAGCATCTCCCTCTTGAGTGAACCAAAGACACACTCAAGACACCACGTGCCATGTGTATGTGCCGGGCAGAGGCAAGGTAGCCGCTTCCAGGGCCGCCTCCTGCTCTGAGAGATTCCGTTAGGAATCCAGGCCCGGGAGTAAGGGGCTGTCAAGTTGGGAGCTCCGAGGGCCGCTGCAGGACCCTTCTCCCCGGCGCGGCGCATCCTCGTTCTCCTGGCCGGGGAAGCCCTAGGGGCAGCCCGGGCGGGCGCTCCGCAGCGGCGAGGCAAAGTCCGCGCGGCCCCTCCACGCCGACGCAGGCCGCCTCTGTCAACAGCGACCGGCTTATCTGCGGCCGCCGTGGCTGTTTGCCTTCGGGGAGGCCCCGGCGGGCGGGGGTTGGGAAGGCCTGGGAGCGGCAGCCTGGGAGCTGGAAGGGCCCCCAGCGGCCATCTGCTCCGGCTCCTGGCCGCGCCGGAAGACCGCGAAGCTCCGGGAGGGAGAGACCGGCCGAAGACGCCCGCGGCACAGCTGCGACCGGTCTCGGGAGTCTCGACCCCAGCGGGGCCGCCTACGTTGCAGGCAGGCTTCGGCCGCGGGACCTCCTCGGGCTGTGGGCGGCGGGGGAAGCCGGGGCTGCCCTCCTGGCCGCTTTGTCCTGCGCTCGCCTCTCGGCTGTCAGACATCTGACCCGGCGGCGCTCCGCATTCGCATTCGGAGGAGGTGGGCAAGGAGGAGTCCTCTCATTGCCCCACATTCCACCGCTTCGGAAATCCCTCGGTGGCACCCGCATCCCTGCAGGAGCCAGGCTTGTGCTAGGAATGATCCTGGATCGGGAGTACCCCCACCTCCGGGGGGAGGGAGGGACTCCCGCACCCTACACCTGACGGCAGAGGCGTGTGCGCGCGCGGGTGTGCCTGTTCTAGGAGCCCCTTTCCCTCGTGTCCCTTACAAACAAATCATGCTGTCCTTTGGGTAATGTGTCAGCGGGTAACTGAGTCACAGATCATTGCAGGTCCTTACAGGGTCTCCCCTGCCTCGTCCAATCCGAAGGAGCGCCGAAGCCCAGGCTCTGCAGGCGGAGGCCGCGCCTCAGGGCTTCCCGCACCGCGCCCAGGCCGCCCCTGCACGCGGCCGCCGCACTCACCGCCCTTCCGGGCCGGCTCGGAGCTACCAGAGCCTGCGGGGCGCCCTTCGCCTCTCCCTGCGCTCCAGGGACACTTGCGTAACGTGGATCTAGAGCAACTCCTTCGCATTGACCGCGGGTAGTTATTTAGAATATTTGGCCTTGGCTAATAAGAGGGGACAAGATGGCCATCCGGGCGCTGCACACCCCTAAGGGGCAGGAACTGGGAATGACTTCGCTGCACTCTGAGCCGGGTTATCCGAGGGTCAGACCTGGCCCCGGAACAGCCAGGTTATCGGAGGCGGCAACCAGCAGGGGGATCCAGCCCTTTCGACCTCAGCCTACCTTCCCCCGGCTTGGACGAGGAGCGCTAAACCGGGAGGAGGGCTGCATCGCGCTCCCCGCCCGAGCCGAGCCCCCGGGCCCGAGCCCCTCCCTTCTCCGCGTCCACGCCTCGTGCGGGCGCCGGGAGCAGACGGCGGCGGCTCCCGAGCAGAGCCTGGAGCGCCGCTCCACTCCCACTCAGGAGAGGGAAACCGTGGCAACGGCGGGGGTGGGGCCTCCGCGCGGGAGAGGGGGCGGGGAGAGCGGGAGACTCGCTCGCCCCTGCGTCTCCGAGAGTTCGCGGGGCAACTCCAAGCCCCTCGGATCCTCCGGCCCCACCTGGCGGCCAGCGAGTCACGATCTCCACCCCCGCCCCACCCGGGCCCACGGCCGGTCGCAGACTCCTCCTCGTTCTCCGTCTTAGACGCCCTAGGGCCCGGGCCGCGACCCGCGACCCGCGACCCGCGGTGGAAGCCCGGCGCCTCCCTGCGACCCCCGTGCCCCGGCCCGACTGCGAGGGCCAGACCCTCCGCGGAGCCGGCGAGCGCCGCAGGCAGAGCCCGGCCCGCCGCGCGCAGCCCCCGCGCCCCGCGCTGGCCCCGCCCCCGCGGCCCGTACCTGACCCGCGTCCTCGCTGGCTTCCAGCTGCACGTTGCCGCGGCTCCGGCTCTCGCTGTCGCTCAGCAGATCGTCCTCCGAGTCCTCGGGCAGCGACGAGGAGCCAGTGGAGGAGAGCGACGAGGTGGAGAGTCGGCGCGGCTGCTGCAGGTGCGAGGAGCCCACGGCCGGGAGCCAGCCGCCCTCCGGCTCCGGCGGCCCGGGGCTGGCCGGGGGCACGTCCGGCTCCTCGGCTGTCACGGTCAGCTGCGGGATCACCGGGGCAGGGGGAGCCCGCGGCAGCCCGTTGGGGACCTGTCCCCCACGCCTCTTGGCCCCGCGGGCCCGGGGCTGCCCTGCGGCGGCGGCGGCGGCGACCGCCGCGCAGCGCGCCTCGAAGAGCAGGCGCAGCTCCCCGACACTCCGGCGCGGGGCCCGCTCCAGCCCCGGGCTGCAGGGGCCCGCGCCTCCCGGCCGCGCCATGCTCGTCGGGCCCCCGGGCAGGGTCATTTCCCCGCACGCGAGCCGCGGCGGAGCCCACCAGCCCGCGGCGCGGCGAGGAGTGGAGGCGCTCGGCGCCCCCGGCTCGAGACTGCCCCGAGGCGGAGCCTGCGCCGCCCGCCCGCCTGGGCCCCGCCTCGGCCGCGCCCCCCGCCCACTCCTTTCACTTTCAGAGAAAGCGCGGGCCTCCGAGGGCCCTCGCCCGGCCGGGAAGCTCCCGGCTGCTCCTCCAGAGGCCCCGAAAGTCCAGACCCCGCGGACCCAACGCCGGGCCCGGACCTCACGCCCTCTCGGTGCCCGCCCTCGAGGAGCCGGGAGGAGTCGCCCCGCCCCTGGGCCCTACGGCCCCGCCGCTGGTCCTGCTCGGGCTCTCGCACCAGTCGCTCCGGCTTCTCGCCGCGTGCCGTCCATCCGGGCCGAGGCTCCCAGGTTTCCGGGCTTTCCTCCGCGCCCGGGGCCCCTGCGGCCCAGAACGAAGGAGCCTCACTCCAGGCCGTGCGCCCGAGCAAGGACTCCGCCCGGGCACCGCCTGAGGCTTCTCCCCTCCAAGCTCCCCACTTCCCAGCAAGGTCAGGGGGCGGGGCCCGAATCTCTCCGCGCGTCCCGGGGAGTCCTGGGAACCTCCCAGGGCTACTGGCTGGCGGGGGGCGGGGGGCGCGGGGTGGGGGAGGGCCGGAGCCCTCTTCCTCCTTTCCTGTGAAATCCCGGAGCTTGGGGTCTGCTGTGTGACCATGAGCAAGTCATTTCACCGCCTTGAACTGCTGATTCTCCTCTGCAGGGTGGTTGGCCACCTCGCAGGATTGCTATGAGAATAAAATAAAACGGAAGATGTAAAATCTATAAAACATTAGAGTAGTTTTCGTGTGGGTGGTAGAAAGAGCCAATCTCAAGTTCGTCACACTCTAGATGTGATCTTAGGCAGTCTCCTCCCTTTTTAAATTTAGGAAATCTTCACCTGCCTTAGAGCTGTGGCGGCACAGGAGGAAGAGACCCCTGATGCTGGTAAGACCTTTCATCTCTGCGATGTGCTCCTCGGTGGCATCCTGGTGCTGGGTCATCAGTCACTTCACAAGTTGGTGGTCAGCTAACTGCAAGGCTGCTTTGAGTGTAGAAGTTTGTATTTCACAACATTCCTTGTCTTCACCCCAATGCCACAGCGGAGAATCCCTCGTCAGGTGTTGGGTGCCTCAGGACTGTTGGGGGCCCTGTGGCAGGGTGGACCCTGACCCCGGAAGGATTGCCTCTGATGTTGATGAAGACCAAAAGGAGAAACTTTCCTTATCTCCCTTCAGCCAGATTCAAGGATGGTCCAGGAGGAGAGAAAAGGAGGGTTCAGAGAGAACAGGAAGCTTCAGCAGAGCACAAAGAAGATCCTGGGGGAATTGATGAAGAAAGTAAAGGTGTAGAAGGGTGGGTGGAGGCAAGGGAGGAATGCAAGAATGAAAGAAAGGAGTACAACAGTTTGAGTAAGTATACGTATTTCAAGTCCTGGGGGGAGAGCCTGAGAAATCTCCTGGCTACCTCTCCTGGGGCACAGAGGTCTGGGGAGCCTGCGTGTGTGTGTGTGTGTGTGTGGGGGGGGATACTCTAGAGCTTGATAGTCCTTCTGCACTCACTTCCCTCCCACTTTGGGGGCTGCCCTGGTCTTTGGTAGGAATGGCACTGCCCTCAGGGCAGGAGAGAGCTGGGGGCAAACCCTGTGTGGGGAGAACCAGTAAGGACCTGCCAGACCCCAAAAGGTGGTGGAGAGGGGATGAGAGAAGGGAACATGTTTTGTGCACCTGTCAATGTTTGTGTGCTAGTCAATGTATGGAAAACATTGGAAGCACAAGCAAGGCTGGGGCTGGGTCTCAGTCCTGGCTGCCCAGAAAGAACTCAGGGGCAATTACTTTTCTTCTTGTCCTATGGCCACCAACCAAAGAAGAGCTCTTTGCTATATTGCCCAGGTATCCCTCAGTGGAAAGGTAAAGGCAAACCTGGGGATGGGTATTGAAATGAGAGCTCATTCAAATGAGAGCTTCGTAGACTTTTAGAGTGGGAAGGGCCTTCAGATGCATCCTATTCTCCTCAAAATACAGAAGTAACAAAGGAGTTAAATTGCTCAGCCCCCAGAGGTGAAGGTCTTCCTTTGCACAAGGCGACAGAGCTAGTTGGTGGAAAAGTCAGAGAGCGTCTTGGCGAGGTCCCCTGAGTTCTCTTCCTGGGCTATGCATACTTTCTTCATTAACATCTTGTAGTTCTTGGTCTCTAGTTCCTTATCCAGTGAAGGTAGAGTCTGCCTCCACCTACCACAGGCAGAAGGCATAGGTGCACATATTTGGGGACAAGGTCAGGGCTCTCATGCCCTTCCGGTTGAGCCAGGAATAATGACCTTTCAGATCCTGGAATCCTGTTGTTTGTGCCTCAGTTTCCACAGTGCTTGAGGCTGTGAGTGGATGGCTTCACGTAGAGCACTGTGAAGAAAAGAAAACTACCATATAGATGGACGAATGGCCTTTTGGGTGCTGCAAAAATGGAACCAGGAGCATAGAGGAATGTTTCAAGGTTTTGATGGTCATGAGGTGGCTGATCTGACATAGGCCATGTGCGTCCCTCTGTCTTATCCACAAGGCCAGCTATGTGTCCACGTGTCCAAGGAGAAAACTGATCTTTCTTCTTCCTGTGGCATCTCAATTTGGGGATCCTCCTGTACCCCAGAGGCCTGTTCCCTGGAGTGTCTGCATCTTCACCCCTCTCCATGGCCTTCAGGATTTATCAGTCTTGGGAGCTCCATCCCTCCCTAGGAGGGTAACATTGGGCACCAAAGCTGGGAAAAGGGGAGGCCTGGAAAATGGGGTGTGTGAGGTGAGGGTCTTCTGGGGGCCTGCTATCACTCCCTAGCCAGCCTCATTTTTCTCTGCCCCTGCTCCCTCCACTCCCAGGGCAGCACCAATGGCCCCAGGGGCAAGAGTAAAATCACTTGCTCACAATCCCCTGCCAGGCACAGTTTTCTTCTTCTCAAGACCCAGAGGCAGGGAGGGAGGGAAAAAAAAGGATGGAACACAGCTTTTGCTTTGAGAGAACTTGAAAGCTTCTCCAGAGAGAGCAGAGCCTCTATGGTGTGTGTGCATATGTGTTTTGAGGTGGGGCAGGGTGGTGGCAAATCTTCCTCTGGACCAAGTGATCCAGGGTCTCATTCTGGTCAACACTCTGAGACATTCTTTGTGGGACCTGGTGTCCTCCAAGGGACTTTCTGACCTGACTGCAAGATTCCAATGTTTTGTGACAATACTTGTGGTTTATTCATTCACAGAGCAAATTCCCCTGAGTAGCTTCCTCAAACCAGGCATTGTCCTAGGTGAAAAGGATACAGGAACCGAGTAGCTCCCATAATTGAGCTCCCTTCCTTACTTGGAGTGACGGTGTATCACTTCACATTGTCTTCTGGAGAAAGGAAACCAGAAAGGACTCAACCAGAAAACAGGCCCCAGGCCCCATGCTAAACGGACTGTCAGTGAGACTTGCCCTTTCTGCGGTGCATGGGTCCCAGCCACCCCTAGGCCCCTCAGTCTGAGGCCCTTCTCTGCCCAGAGCGCGCTAGAGAGGGCCCTGGAGTGCTGGCCAGAGGGGGCCCGGATGGCACCTTGACGCTGGGAAAGAATGGAAGGTTTCCTTCCCTCCTCCTGGGTAGAGCAGTGAAAGGCTGTTTTCACCTGACAACCCCAGACCCTCTTCCTTGCCCCTCCTTCGCACGCGGTGTCTCACCTCATGAATATTCTGGATTTGCTAGGATCGTTGAGCAGGGCTAGGGGATCCAGCAGTGTTTTTTCTGACCCTTCACCATCTGAATCACTCTGGTTTAAAACAAACGAAATGTGTCACCACGCCTGTGTATGCGCAGTAAGAACAGTTTCGCTCCTGACACACTTCAAAAACAAGGTTTCCCATCCCTCCCAGGAGACTGTGTTCCCGTGGTTCTCCGTCCTCCCTCTCTCCAGAACGCACAGAACCCACAGGATCTCTCCCAGTGGCCAAGTGGAGGCCGAGGGGCCCGAGAGCGTCTGAGGTCAAGGATGCGGCTGCCGGTGGAAGGGACTGCTCCGAGAACGCCGGGGTGCCCATCGGCCTGCGTCCCCCATGGGGGGGGGCACCAGGGCACCTCCCGGATGGCGTAGGTGACCCCGCTGGTTCCATTGGCGACATCCCTGCCGGTCCGATTTCCACGCCGGGTGCCCGGCCACCGAGTCCACAGAGCATCGGGGGGCGGGGCGAGGCGAGGCGCCCCCGGGGAGCTGCGCGCAGGCCGGGTCCCGGGAGCTGCTGCCGGCTCCTCCTCCGCGCCGGCCGCGGGGGCGCGGGGGCTCGCGGGCTGCGGCCCTGCTCCCGAGTCCGGGAAGTCGCCGGGCCGCGCCGCCCGCCGGGGTCCACGCCCGGGGGCGCGCGTGCCCGCGGCGGGGCCGAGCTGGCGAGCGGAGGCCGAGGCTGGTGGCGCGTCGCGGGTCCCACTGCGCACGGGCCGGGCGGAGGGGCCGCTTGCATCTGCCGCAGCCGCGCTTCTCGCCGTTCCGGGTCTTACCCAGCGGACCCGCAGCCTGGGTCTCAGGCCCGCGGGCGCGGCGGTCGGGGACAGGATGGAAGGGACGCGTGGGATCGAATGCCCCAGAACCGGCGCCGCCGCTGGACACCCGCTTGCTCCCCCTTCCCTCCACCACATTTATGGGGCATTAGCTAAGTTCCGGGGGCGCTGGGTGCTGGGGATACGCGCCAGACCCAAGTAGCTTCCAGGCTGAGGGTGGAGGCTCCTAACAGTGCAGCGTAGTGAGTTCGGCGCTAGGGAGAGCCAGAAGGCGCTCCCAAATTGGAGTGGGAGGGGAGATCCCGGAAGGCTTCCGGAGGAGGTAACCTTTGGGCTCAGCGCTGAAGGGTGAGGAGAAAGCAGGGAAAATTGTTGGAGACAGACCAGTGCATTCCTGGTGAGAGGTGAATGTGTCTGGGCTGAGCAAGATGCCGACCACACGCACTTTGCAAAATAGGGCCACTGACAAAAAAAAAAAAAAAAAAAAAAATTTAAGTAGGCTCCATGGGGCTAGAACTCACCACCCTGAGATCAAAACCTCAGCCAAGATTAAGAGTTGGCTGCTTAACGGACTGAGCCATCCAGGTGCCTTATGATAATTTGGTATTTTAAAGAAGGTATCAAGATAAGTCATCGTGGGAAGGATCAGAACATTTTGTTAGTCTTCTTTACACATATTTTCCGGTTTGGTACAGATTTATGTTTTAATTACTCTTGGTAGTGGTGGTGGGTAGGTGGAGCCTCACGATTTTTCTGAGCCTGCTGAGGCAGTGGTGAGGTGGGGTGGCCTTCTGAGCCACTTTCAGATTGCCTGGTCTGGAGAGAGGAGCTGCAAGGGCAGGCTAGAAAGCAGCTCTGCTCCTCTGGGCTTTCCCCAGGCCAGCCCCAGTGCCCACCCATCAGAATCTCAACCTCGAAGCAGAGTCTCTTAGCCCAGGAGGTGGAGGCTGCCAGGAATTTCTGAGCTGAATTCTGGTAGCCACGCTGTCCCACTCCGGCTGGTCTCCTTGCACCATCCCCCTTGACTTGCTGCCCACTCCATCCTGACCCCTGCCACTCTGCCCCTGCAGCCTCTCCTCCCAAACCCAGCAGCCTCTGCTCTAACAACAGCATTTATTGAACCCCTTCTGGGGAAAGGTACACTTAATCCTTAACAGGATCCTATGTTAAAGATGGGAAATTTGTGGCTCAGAGGAGTTAAGTAGCTCAGCCCTAGGCAGTAAGCAGCAGAACTGGGATGTGAACCCTACACTGAGCCTGTGGTGCCTTATGGCTCTTGGCTCTCCCCTAGGTCCAGAGCACCTTCTGGAATTCCTAGACGTGCCTATGCCGCAGTAGCTAAGCCACTAATCAGGGCCAGGAAACCACCTCCAGGTTCTGCTCAGCCAGGACTGGGGCTGGCCTGGGCAACCTTGCAGAGAAGGCAGGCTGCCCCATAAGGTCCTCCAGCCCAACACTTTCCTCCTCAAGGGAACTCAGAGGTCCCCAGGAAGCAGTGATGTCACACAAAACTCCATGCTAGGGGTTGATGGTTTGTTGGCTCCCAAGAATTGCCTGACACTGCCACCAAGGAGAAGTCCTCGCACAGCAAGGCCCTAAGATTAAGTTGACTGACTGTACCTCTCTCCCCTCTGCATCCCTCTGCCTATGGCAGTTTTTTTTTTTTCCTGTCCCCAGGTGTAGTTGCCCCTTGGCACTGGATCTTGGGAGATGGACAGATAAGCCTGTTCTCTGCTCAGAATCCCTGCTCTCTAGGGCCTAGGGAGCCCACTGTTCCCAGCAGTGAGGTGAGGGGAGTGTTAAGGAGTTGGAGAAAACTTCACTGGGTACTGGGTGAACCCCAGGGGCCCACCTCTTCCAACACCAAAGGTAGGCTTGGACTGGGCTATGTCACCTCCCACCCTCCCATCTCTAAAGAGGAGTAGATGATCCCGGATTTTGCTTCCTAAAATATAGAAAGGTTTGAGATACATCCTCAGTGAGTGGGGTTCGGGAGACCTTACAGATTTCCCTAGTTTGGGAGATTGAGGAAAGGATTTTCCCCCATAGCCTCTGGTCCCTAGATCCCCCGTTCACACTCACAGCAGGCCGGAAACAGAACAGTAAAGGAAGTGTGCCTAGGTCAACTGAAAGCTGGAAGCACCAACCTTTCACTGAGGTTAGGCAGTGTTGTCAGGGTCCTACCAGATTAAAGCTTGTTGGTATCTTCCAAGGTAAGAAGTAGACCAGGCCAACTAGGAGGGCTCCCTGGCTCTAGACAGCTACCATACCAGAGATGCTTCTGGGGAACCAGGTTGCTGAAGACTCCAAAGCAGCCACTTTCACTTTTGGGGGTAGTATCAGACTAAGAGAAGGGGAAGAAGGGAAACCAAGCAAAAGAGAGGCTCTCCTGGACTTTGAAAACATGACTTTGAGAGTTGCCACTCAGGATGCAATCCTTGGACTAAATCTGATCCCCTTGTTAAAATAGGGTATAAAGTTTATTTACAAATATCTGTACAGTTTCAGTGACAGGTCAGGACTTCACAGAAACAAAACAAAAGCATTCTTTTTGAAGGGAAGTTGTAGGCAGTAGACTTGCCCTGCACCTGTCAGAAGCAAGACAGACAAACAGACCTATACATCATGAGCTAGGCTTATGGACATTGGCCTTTTTGCTTCTTGGAAGGAAGTGAAAAATATATAAAACAGCCTTAGGTGCCGCACCCTTCAACACTGAAACCACATGGAAGGGAGAACGTGTGGAGCAAGGAGCAATGGCAGCAGCTCCCCAGCATCAGAAATACCGTGAACTGCCATGAAACCCAGCTGGGGGAGGTTGGGGGCAGGAGGGAGACAAAGACAATGTTTTATGCCTGGTCAATCAAGATCTCCAGTCAGAGGCTCTGCCTCAGTTGAGATTGGAGACAAGTTCTCAGTCCTGACTCCAATCACCAAGGAGACTACTCAGATGATAAGTTGGTTGGCTTTTCTCCTTGCTGTGTGTTGGTGTCTCAGAAGAAAGCTGCATGTGGGGAGGTAGTGGCAAAGTGGCTACAGTGTGATGCAGTTTTAATAAAAATTTTATTACACAGCCATAATGTAATCGACACTTCTCCAAATCCAAATGATACTAAATACAGATCTACATGGTGGATAAGAATGACTCCAGCAAATTATATGGATTCTATAATTTCATGTCTTTTAAAACCAGAAAGAAAAAATAGTCCAGGTTCGTCATGATAGGAGAGGTCCCAGCAGCTTCCAGGACTCTGCCGGAGTCCGGGCAATGTTTAGCAGTCTGTGATTCCACATTTACACAACAGTCTATAAAGGGTTTCGGTCAATGGACTATTCAAGTATATATGATTTTAATGAGTCCATTGCCCACCTTTGCCCAACTGAACTGCGTCACAGCTACCACAGAGCTATGTTACAGTCACAGTTCACCAATTTTACAGTCACAATATTTTTTTAAAAAAAACCATCCATTGCTGCTTTTTTTTTTTTAAATAAAAAAGTGTAAACTAAGTTAAAGCAACACCGAGGCTCTACTAAACCCAGAAGAGTCACCAAGTTCATTTTTACGTTTAAATACAACTTAAGTCCATGATTTCCCATCATCCCACTTCCTTACAGAAAAGTAGGGTGAAGAAGCACAAAGCAAAGCTTGTAAGTTCCTCTCCCTCTTGTGGGACTCAGCGGCTCTCAGCTGTTTCTTTAGCTTAGTTCTTGGTATATATAGTCAGCTGTACTTTGTTCTGAAAAGATTTGTTAAATGCCACTTTTATTTACACTTGGAGCTTTACACCTGAGAATGATTATCAAGCAGTCAGCTTATCTCTTTTCAAACATTTCATAAAGACATACACACTTCTTTGCTGGCTTCACCCTAGCTGCACAATATATATGCTTACCATATATATATGTATACACACACAAAACTGCACATGCTTGTAACATCTGCAACCTAAATCTTTTTGTGTTCGTTCTCTCCACATTCACGTTGAATACTTTCTCTTAAAAACAAAACAAAATATTATTCTTTCTGAAACAGCAAAAACAGAATCACTAGGAAGAGACAAGTACATGGGGGCGGGGAAAAGACACACTATGTTCAGCCAAGAAGCTGTGGGCTGTACCCATGGGTTGAGCAAGACACCTGCACTGCCCTATCTGGGTACCTGGTTGTGGGCTTCCCTCCCACCTGCCGGGACACAGCCTACAGGGCAGGGGCCAAACTAGGGTGCCTTCCCTGAGGTGGGGGGTGTGTGTGGGAGGAGATGTCACACAGCTACAGCAGTCAGGCCTGTTTAGTAAGAAGAATCACATTTAATGAGTTTCTTTCTTGCAGTTTCAGATGCTCGAGTACAGCTGAAAAAAAATCTGAAACAGCTACAGACCCATGACAGACTGATACAAAGAGTACTGCATTTTAAAAAAATGATAAAAAAATTCACACTCACAGACACACACACACACACGCATACACATACTCGCTCGCTCAAATAGCCCCCCCCCCCCCACAAATGTACACTTTTTGGAAACTAAATTGGATTTGAAAACCTCTCTTCTGCAGAGATGGGAAGAAGAGGAAGATGAGGAGAGAGGAAGGAGGACTGCAGGTGCCCAGTCCCCACTCTCTCCACGAGGGTCCGGTGCCAAATGTTCAATGGTTGGGTCCAAGGCAGCCCACGGAGGTGGCTGCCTAGTGCTGCTGCTGTCGCCACCAGGGGCTCCAGCAAGAATCCCAGCTCCACGCTAATACTGAATGTGTGCAGAGTGGCCAATGAACTGTGCTGGTTTAAAAAAAAAAAAAACAACAAAAAGAGAGAGAAAAAAAAAAAGGCAAACACAAATCTAAAGACATGGATAAAGCCCAAGAGAGCCCAGGCCCACACCGGGTGAGAGGCCTGGGGGGTGGTGGGAGATGGTGCAGACAAGGGAGGTCTATACAGCAAATGGTTTATATTACAGATGACTGGCAGTTTAGAGTCTCTTCCCAGTTCTACTGCTGCTCCAGCCCAAAGAGGGCAAATCAAAGGAAAAGAGGACACTGTGATGGGGCATGCAGGGTCAGAAGCAGCAGGCTGGGAGCGCTCAAATAAGCCCTCGTCGTTTTTTGTAGTCTTCCAAGTTTAGAGATCTCCTTGGAGCCCCATCTTTGGCGGGTGGAGCCTTGGAGGTGATGGCCAAAGCCTTTGACTCTGTGGGAAAGAAGAGCAAATCAGCATCTAAGGAGCCTACAAAGCCTTCTTCATCTTGCGTTTCACCCCTTCTGGTTGCTTGCCTGCCTGTCCCTACTCCTCCCAAAATACACCTGCGCCCCAGCTTACTCCAGTCTCTGTAAATACTGAGAATCAGACACTGGCACTTCTTCCCTAAGGCACTTCAAGGCACTTCTTCCTAACAACGGGGCCCCCTGCTGGCTGAGGGAGCCATGGTGCCCTCTGGTCCTTAGCCATCAGCATACCCCCACACCTTCACCTACCTGAGCTGGGAACTTGTAAATCAATCTTCACATCAAAATCATGTACTTTGAACAAATCTTCTGAGAGGTCACTGGCTGACTTAGAATTCAAATCCTTATCCTTGCCCTGACCCTGCAATGTGAAGAGAAAAGCTAATTATAGAAGTATGAATGCAAGTGGACTTCAAGAAGCAGCAGCACTAATGGAAAAAAAGCTCTTGCTCAAGTTCATCAGATCTCTTTCCTAAGGCCCTTTTTCTGATTCTCTCAGAGGGAAGACAGGAGAGGCCGTAAGAAGGTTTCTTTTCTGAAGCCTAAAAGAGGAAAGGGAAGGCTCGTGTCTATAGTGTGGGGGGCTGAGGAGGGGGTCAGGACAATAAGCTACCTTCTGACCCAAGATTTCAGAAATTCCTGGGACAGTTTGGGCTCCACAGGAAAAGACCTAACTTACACACACACACACACACACACACACACACGCACACACACGCAACTCCCCCACCCCAACAAACAAAAAAAACCCCCAAAGAACTCTGCTTCTAAATGGGCAGTTTCTCTGTTTAACATTTTAGTTTTCAAAGAGCTTTTCATCTTTACAAACATCTGACCCTTATGTGTCATCAGCTTCTCCTAATCATCCTGTGAGGCAGCAGGATAGAGTATTATCCCCATTTTACACACGAGAAAATGTGGATCAGAGGGCTAGATGTCAGTTGCCTAAAGCTGTAATCAAGGCCTTAGTTTAATTTTTTTTAAATTTCTTTTAAAATTTATTTATGATAGTCACAGAGAGAGAGAGAGAGAGAGAGAGAGAGAGAGAGAGAGAGAGAGGCAGAGACACAGGCAGAGGGAGAAGCAGGCTCCATGCACTGGGAGCCCGACGTGGGATTCGATCCTGGGTCTCCAGGATCGCGCCCTGCGCCACCCAGGGATCCCAAGGCCTTAGTTTAATAGTGGTGCTGGGCTTAGCATTTAGGTGGCTGACTAAAACTCAGTAGCTGTTTATTACAATTGTAAAAAATCAGGATGGAGAAAGGGCTGCAAGTGGGATGCTAATTCCTCCACGTGGGAACAATCAGGCCTAACCTAGGCCAAGTGTCTGGGCCAGTAGCCTTGCTCTGCAGGCCACGGGGCAGTATTGCACTTGCCTTGGTCATTTCCTTTGGAGCATCTGGTAACACTCCAGAACCATATTTTGCATTCAGCTGGGCCAAGATGGCAGCCTGAACAGCTGGGTCTCTGGACTGAGAGAGAAATTGAGTTATTTTAGAGATTATTTAACACTCACACAGTGCTATGCCAGATTCTTTCCCATCGACTACCACTAACATCACAAGCACCACGGTGGACCCATCAGCAGCTCAGTGGGGTTTTCTTCAAGGCAGGAAAGAGAGGCAATAAAATCTTTGAAGCCCAGCCCAGGCCAGCCTGGTCCTAGGTGGCTCAGCCTACATGTTCCTAATGTCTTGCTGCATTGGTAAACCCACCCTGACACAGGAGGGGTTAGGCCGTAGGTTTCTACAAATCCATGTCAGGTTTTCGCTACCTGTGTCCTATAGCAAGATTAAAAAAAGGAGGTAGCCAGACCCAAGAGTTTGAGGTAAGCAAATCCCACTAAGACAACATTATTTTTAACTTCCTTATTAATCTCCTAATGGAATTCATTTTATGTCCTAGAATCTAGGTCCTGACTAAAAACGTCCTCTTTAGGCACTCACATTAGAAACGATGGTAGGTTTGCACTGCCGCCTGGTAAAGGGATCCATCTGTTGGTTTTTCATGTTGTGACTTTCAGCCTGAAACGGAGAGCATACATACAGAACTGTCTCCTTCTCCTCACCTTTCGTTTATCTTAAGCTTACATATAAATAACAGTCCTTGCAAGGGCTAAAAAAAAAAAAGTCAAAAGTCTATTATCCTCTTTCCTTCAAGAACAGCAGAGCAGATATGGGGACAACACCTGAAAGAACAAAACTAGAAGTCCCTAAAGATGAACACCTGTGGAGTAGAAGCTAAGGGGCAGGAAGGGTGAGAAGGGCAGAAGACTATTGCTTTTCATTATTTATCAATACATCCCATGGGTATATGTGTGCCCATAACATGCGGAGGCGAAGTGTACATGTTATTCAGTAACTAAAAAAAATAAACTGGAGCAAGGTATATAGAAGATTTTGTATCATTTTATTATTTTTTTTAAAGAATGTATTTATTTATTTGAGAGACAGAGGGAGCATAAGCAGTGGGGAAGGGCAGAAGCAGGCTCCCCGCTGAGCAGAAGGGAGCCCGATGCTGGGCTCAATCCCAGGACCTCGGGATCATAATTGAGCTACCCAGGCACCCCTCGTATCATTTTATTAATTAAAATTGTTTTCAGTGATCCAAATCAAGTTGTCTTACTCACCACAAGGGCCTTCTCAGACTCCACAATGTTCCACTCCCGGTTCCGCTGGTTGATGTAACTGTGGGTGAGTAAAAGGGTGAGTCAATGGGCTGTGGTAGGAGGAAGGGAACCACTCAGCTCTGACCCTGGAGCCAGACGGAACCAGCACATGTGTAAGGCCACAGGCTCGGCTGATAACTGTGGCAAGGTCTGTGGGTCCAGAGTAGGAGCCCAACCGAAACAGGCTCTGTAACACACCTGATAGCAGATATGTTTTTGGTCCGCTGACGGTCCAGGGCCTCTGCTCGCTCCTCCAGCTCATTCAGCTGGTCTTGGATCTGTTTGGCCTTGTCCTGATCCCCCAGGTCCTCAGCCATGGCCTGCACACAGAGACATATGTGAGTTGTTGGCTATGATGGGCTCTGTATCAAGTGACCCCTTACTTCCAGCCCAGGCAAGACAGCGCAAGTGACAAACAAATGACAGGAAATACAAAAGAACATTGAAAACAAACTATACAAATGCAAAGTATAATTCTTATTACAGCACTTAACACCTTGCCATATAGCTAACTGGCCCTGGGCCTCTGGCAGCAGCAATTTGTAATATTAATCTTAGAATCCAGGTCTCTTGGGGCTCACTCACCCTAACAAGGCTCAACCTTATCCTGATGTGAAGAATGGAAAGTCCCCACCTCAGTTGGGCTTGGCAATATCATTTGTTCAGACCTAGTGTTGAGAGGACCCTGAGTTCTGGCTTATTACACATAAAACTAAAGGGACTAGGAAGTAACGAGAATGGAATGGACACAATCAGTTTCAATTTATAGAAAGGAAAATGGCCAAGGGATGCTGCCCAGGTGCCAAGAAAGCACCATGTTGCTTATGCTGGAGCCCAATCCAGCCACCACTAACTGAGCAGAGAATGAACAAGTCTGATTTCCACATCTTACAGGACAAGGAAGGGGGCTCACATGCAAGTTCTCACCTTTTCCTTTAGCAGCTGAGTCTTCTTCATAGCATAGTTGGGTGGAGCTTTCCTGAACCTTTCTTTCTCTTTTACAATCTGTACCAGAGAGGAGATACCAGCAGTGAGGTATTCCTAAACTATTTCTGTAGACAGGCTAAGTGAGCCCATTTGGAGGCAAGCAGCTAGTTAAAAGGGGGCTGGCTCTTCCTACAGCAGTGTCATGCCCCAGAGAGAGAGAGAGCGAGTTCATTCCAAGGGATACTATGCTGTTTCCAGGGTCACGGAGATTCTTCTGGGACAGTCTGAAGGAACATGCACCAATAAACAGCAGCAACCCAAGGACCTGGTACTGTAAGGCTAGCCACTGTCCAAGAGAACAGAGATCAAAGAACTTTACCAAAATGTTTTGGAGAAAGGAAACTCTTGAAGGACCAAGCCTAGCAGAATACAGATCCCTGAACTCCAAATACACTTCTTTACTCTATGACTTCAAATGAGAATAGAGAGAAAATCTGGATGAACAATAAAGAAGGTAGTAACATCAATATTCTCCCATCTTTTTTTTTTTTTTTTTTTTAATATTCTCCCATCCTTATGCAATAGTAGCACAACTAAAAATGTCAAGATACAGGGAAAGAAAAGAAAGTCATGATGTTCTCTTTCTCTAACACTAGTTCTTACTGAACCTCTAGTCTCTGGGGTACCAGGTTTCTTACCTCTTCAATGTCCTGATCATTGAATTTATAATTAAGAGCTTCTTTAATAGACAATTCCTTTTTATTGATTTCATCGAGAGTAGGCAACTGCATGCCAGCAGAGAACATCTAGACCAAAACATAATAAAAGGTTATTAGTAAGAGATTCTGGAGACTTTCTCAGGGTTTTCATGAACTGCCAGTGTTATCTACCCACTTACCGCTTCTTTCCATTTCATGAATTCGCTTTCAGTGAATTCCTGGTTTGAGACAAACTCTAGACGGAATACTCGTTGGTCGTTGCCATGCCTACACAAAAAAGAGACAGCATCTCCAAGAATGGGTATGTTACCTGCAGTAACAGCAAAGCAATCCAACCAGACTATGAACCACCTATCTCTGTGGTTCTCAATCCTGGCTGCACTTTAAAATCACCTAGGAAGATCTGTGAAAATTCTAATGTCAAAGCACCACTCTAGTTCAACTGAATCAGAATCTCTGGGAGTAAGAGCCAGGCAATGAAATTAAATAAACAATACCTCCCAGGCTGTTCTAATAGGCAGCCAGGATAAAAGAATCATAGCTAGCACTGGGGGAAAAACTGGACTTGGCCAGTACTTCAAAAGTCCATTTATAATAAAATCTGTCATAGTCAACAGGCATCAATAATATAAAATATTATGTAGCTCTCTGAATGACAAGGAAACACCATTCCCTAGAGAGAAGGCACATTACCTTCTGACTGACCCCTATGCTGGTGAAGTTAGGTGAGTCAGTGCCATTCTCCTAGAGATAGTCATTCTCTGCATGTCATGGTCACTGCCTATCTCAACTGGCTCTTTTAAAGCAGCCCTGGAAAGATGGTGGGGACAGGAGAAGGGAATGGAGACCACAGAGACTAAATTAGGCCATGGTACAGCTGAATCTATTAGCTGCTATTTGCAATGATCCTGGTAAACTACTTCTGTTCCTTTTGATACAGGGTCTCTAGAATATTCAGGCTCCAAGAGGGCAGGGATTTGTGTGTGCCTACTATATTTCTGCCTCTATCCTGATGCCCAGAACCGTGGCATGTAGCAGGCACTCAGTATCATGTGACTGAAAGGAAACCAAGTCCTGAAAGGTGGCTTGACTCGACTCGTCAAAGACCAGGTTAGTTAGTGACAGAGCCAGGACCAGAAGCAGGCCACCTGACCATGGTCACCAAGGAATTGCCTGCAGGGATCTGGACAAGGAGAGCTCACAACCCACCTTTTTCCTACTCTATGTCCTACCATTTCTTGTCCTGGATTTCCCGTGTGACAGACAGAGATACCCTACCTTTCCCTACAGGCAAGGGCAGAATAAGCTTCCCTCCAAGTCCCCTTGGGGAACAACAGAAATTCACTGAAACATCATACTGGGTGAGCATGGCAGCCCAAACAGGTAGTGCCTGTGCACAGCAGAAGCAGAAGCTGCCACAACGGCACCTCCCCTACCGTAGCTGTAGCCCTTTGTTTGTTCTGGTGCCACCAAGCTGGTAAACTTTAGCGGTTTCCACAACACCCGTGATCTCAGCCACCTATATGAAAGGACAGAAAAACAGACTCTTTCAGAGCTCTCCACACCACCTTCTCTTTGGCTCTACCAACCTACTGTGGACAAGTGACCCTGCACTGAGAGGACCCCACAGCTGCCAGGTATTCTAAACCTCCTCAGGTTTAGAACCCAGATGGCCAAGCATCAGAAGTCCTGCACGCAGAGTGCGCAAGCGCCAGGAGAGGAGGCAGTTAGCCTGGTAGGCCCGTTAGGAGCTTCTCCTCCCACTTACATTCTATCTTACTATGTGGACATACTTGGGATTTCAGAGGTCAGTTTTATCAACCAAATACGAAGACCATGGATGTCAGTTTCTGTTTGTCAAGCTTTCTGGGACACAGAATGGCTGCTGGTCCTCACAGAAGGAGATAAACACCTAAAACCATACACCCCACGCTAAACCAAACAAAAACAAAAAGGAAAAAAAAAAAAAAAACCTAAGTGGCTATGTTCCAGCCATCCAGATCATAGAAGCAGTCCCAGAACTCACAAAACAACCTCCTTTAAGTTGGAGGGTGGTTTTTCGTGTTTTTGTGTTTGTTTTTAAACCTCAATATAATTCTGTTTTAGAAGTCACTTAGTATGTAACATGGAAAATTTTCATTTATTTTTCAAATGAACAAAAAAGCTTCCAGATTATGTAACTCCCAATGAATACTCCCTAAATGTCTCCCCCTTCTTGCTTTTATATGAAAGGAAAATAAAGAAAGTTATTGTATGTCCAAGCCCCCCTCCACTGAGCTCCAAAGAGTCTCTCTGGCAGCAGGTCATGCATGATCTCTGGTTACCTCGGTGTCATTATTCTACAGGCATCTCAATTAGAGTCTATTTTCCCATCAAATAGTAGAAGAAAAGTGACAGACTTATTCAGCAGTTCCTACTCCCAGTTGAGAATCATTATATTTAAAACATGGACAATTGTCCATGGAAAGAAACACCAACCCGGTAAACTGGTTTGCTGTTGTGGTTTCCAATGCCAATCCGTACAAAACATCCTGTGACCGTTTTAGCAAAGAAGGGCATGTGACACCAACGCTCTAGCTTATGCCGTGATAATCGAACCCGATTCAATTCCTCGGGTAAGGAGACTGGTTGTGATTTGGGAGGGATCTCTTCTTTCCTGTGAGGAATAAAGGGCAATGGGAAAAGTGTTCCTCATAAAAACAGATCAAGGGGCGCCTGGATGGCTCAGTCTGTTAAGTGTCTGACTCTTGATTTCAGCTCAGGTCATGATTTCAGGGTTGTAAGCCCCATGTTGGGCTCCATGCCCAGCATGGAGCCTGTTTAAGATTCTCTTTCTCCTTCTGCTCCTCCTCTCCTCACCCCCCCCCCCCCCCGCCCCGCATGTGCTCTCTGTCTTTCTGGGGAAAAAAAACACATCAGATCAAGATACATAAATACTACCAAGTTCTTAAAACTTAACTCAACCAAACTACATGTGATTAACCATAGGAGAAATAAATGAAGCCACAGAAGAAGTGGTAACAGCATCCTGCTCTTAACCAGTAGTATGAACTGTCTTCAATGAAGCTGTCATTCTAGATAAGCTATCAGAATAAGAAAACTAATGGAAGCTCCAGGCCAGTCTGAGGGTGACACAAAGTCAGTTTTTACCTGCCAGGCCTGGACAAAATGTCCAGGAGTGGAGGCTGGGAGCCAAAGGTAGGAGCATATGTTTGGGCTGATGTGTTGGGGAACTCAGCTCTGCAATTCAGGGTACTGAACCAAATCAAAGTTCACCATCCAAACAAGAACATTTTGAAAACTACACTAAGTTTCTCCCCAAAGAGCCCACTTATTCTGACTACTAGACCAAAATATACACAGCTTACTCCTCTTCTTCATCAGATGACGATGTTCGGGATGAGCGGTCTGACTTTTCACTGGACTTGTCATCCTCTTCCTCTTCTTCATCATCGGAGTACACCTCACTGGTTTTTAATGGCTGTTTTTTAGCAAGGAGTTCAGCTAAAAAATAAAGGGGAACGTTTACCCACATTCTCTCAATAAAAAACAGAAACATCTTTCATCCTTGAAAAAGAACTGGGATATGGGAAGGGACTTAACAGACAGCCCCATCCTCTCTAGATTGCACTGTGATTACTTGGGCTACATACAGGACCCAGTTAAACCAGAGTTAAAAACATCTAGGCACCAAATGTCAAGCTTCAGGGTGCCTGGGTGTCTGAGTCAGTTAAGTGTCTGCCTTTGGCTCTGGTCATGACCTCAGGGTCCTGGGATCAAGCTCCAATTTGGGCTCCCAGTTCAGTGTGGGCATCTGCTTCTCCCTCTGCCCTTCCTCTCACGCATATTCTTTCTCTCCCTCAAATAAGTAAGAAAATTTAAAAAAAAAAAAGTCAATGGGGATCCCTGGGTGGCTCAGCGGTTTGGCGCCTGCCTTCAGCCCAGGGAGTGATCCTGGAGTCCCAGGATCGAGTCCCACATCGGGCTCGCTGCATGGGGCCTACTTCTCCCTCTGCCTGTGTCTCTGCCGCTCTCTCTCTCTGTGTGTCTCTCATGAATAAATAAATAAAATCTTAAAAAAAAAAAAAAAGTCAAGCTTCAATATACCAAAAAAAGGGCCAGGCAGCCCGGGTGGCTCAGCGGTTTAGCACCGCCTTCAGTCCAGTGTGTGATCCTGGAGACCCGGGATCAAGTCCCATGTCGGGCTCCCTGCATGGAGCCTGCTTCTGCCTGTATCTGTGCCTCTCTCTGTCTCTCTGTGTCTCATGAATAAATAAATAAAATCTTAAAAAAAAATTGCTGGAAGTTTATTGCTAAATGGGCAGAAAGGGTCAACAACTCTACTGAGAGTTTTATTATACTCAAGATGCCTGAAGACAGGCAAGAAAGATGGACAAAAATTTTGTGGTATCTTCAGAGGGTCTCAGAGAAAAACTTTATTTTCAATTTAAGGTACTATTTGTAATAACAGAGACTGAAAACAACTCAAATGTTTGCACAGGGGAGTGGCTGAATCACCTCTAGTACACCCACCAAACAGACTACTCTGCAGCTACAGAAAAGGAATGAGGGGCACCTGGGTGGTGCAGTCACTTGAGTGTCCAACTCCTGATTTTGATTTTTTTTTTTAAAGATTTTATTTATTTATTCATAGAGACAGAGAGAGAGAGGCAGAGACATAGGCAGAGGGAGAAGCAGGCATCACACAGAGAGCCTGACATGGGACTCGATCCAGGGTCTCCAGGATCACGCCCTGGGCTGCTGGCAGTGCTAAATTGCTGTGCCACCGGGGCTGCCCGATTTTGATTTCTTTTTTTTTTAAAGATTTTATTTATTCACTCATGAGAGATACACAGAGAGAGAGAGGCAGAGACACAGGCAGAGGGAGAAGCAGGCTCCTTGTGGGGCGCCCGATGCTGGACTCGATCCTGGATCTCCAGGATCACACACTGGGTCGAGGGAAGGCGCTAAACCGCTGAGCCAGCCAAGTGTCCTAAAATTTAACACTCTTAGAAGAAAACATAGTGGAAATGCTTCATGACACTGGATTTGGCAATGATTTCTTGGATATGACACCAAAAACAGAAGCAAAAAAAAGAAAAATATTTTTAAAAATAGATTTTAATAATTTATTCATGAGAGACACAGAGAGAGAGGCAGAGACACAGACAGAGGGAGAAGCGGGGCTGCTCACAGGGAGCCTGATGTGGGACTTGATCCCCAGACCTGGGATCATGCCCTGAGCCAAAGGCAGACGCTCAACTGCTGAGCCACCCACGCATCCCAAAAAAAGAAAAATAATTAAAATTCATCACTTCATCAAAATTAAAAACTTTTATGCACCAAAAGGATACTATCAAGAGTGAAAAGGAATCTATAGAACGGAAGAAAATATTTACAAATCACATATCTGATGAGGGATTAATACTCAAAATATTTGAAGAACTCACAACCCAACAGAAAACAAAGAATTTGATTAAAAAATGGGCAAAAGACTTGAAGAGACATTTCACCAAAGAAAGATACCCTAATTGTCACTAAGCACATGACAAGAGACTCAACACTACTAATCATTAGGAAAATACAAATCAAAACGATAATGAAATACCACTTCATACTCACTAAGATGGCTATAATCAGAAAGACAATAAGTCTTGGTAAAGATGTGGAAAAAGTGGAACTTTATACTTTGCTGGTGGGAATGCAAAATGGTAAAGTCTCTTTTGAAACAGTCTGGCAGTTTCTCAAAAGGTCAAACATAGAGCTACCATATGCTTCAACAATTTCACTAAGTAAATACTCAAGAGAAATGAAAACATATGTCTACCCAACAACTTATACACAAATGCTCACAGCAGCATTATCTATAATGGTCAAAAAGTATAAACAACCCAAATGTTTATTAGCTGGTGAATGGATAAACAAAATATGTATATCCATTAATGAACTGATATACATTGCAACATGAATAAATCTAGGAAATATTATGCTAAGAAAAAAAGATTATATATTACATGATTCCAATTATATGAAATGTCCAAACAGGCAATTCTATAGAGATAGAAAGTCAATTAGAGGTTGCCTAAGACTGGTGAAGGATAGATCTGAGGGGTGGTGATGGCTAAGGGATATGAGTTTCTTTCTGGACTAATGCAACATTCCAGATTTATTGTTTTATCTCACAGCTTTGTGAATATACTAAAAGCCACTGCCTTATACACTTTATTTTTTTTAAAGATTTATTTATTTATTTATTGGTGATAGACCAAGAGAGAGAGAGAGAGAGAGAGGGGCAGAGACACAAGAGGAGGGAGAAGCGGCCCCATGCAGGGAGCCCGACATGGAACTCGATCCCAGGACTCCAGGATCACGCCCTGGGCCAAAGGCAGGCACTAAACCGCTGAGCCACCCAGGGATCCCCACCTTAAACATTTTAAATGAGTAAGCGGCATGTTGTCTTTGTTTTAGCTCAAAAATCTTTGCATTCTGATTCTGAAATGGACTTATCAATATGAAGCTCCTAAGGATAAAATTTATCCTTAAAAAAAAAATCCTAGCTTTGTGTACTGGAAGGCTTACAACTAATAGCCAACACAGTAGCATGAGCCCTCCTTATGTTTAGACTTTAATAACAGTTTTCAATGAAAAGACTCCTTAGAGAAATGGCTAATTCCAAGTTCAGAAAGCGAGGAAGCTATTGAGGATTGCTGGAGTCTCACATCAAAAGGACTTAGGCTACCAGTAATTGAAGATGGGACAATTTGAGAGTCAATAATAACTGCAATGGATTAAAATACACAGAAGGATGTTTAAATCCTTAAGTTCACAAAGATATTCAAGCTAAGTGAACAGAGGCGCCTGGGTGGCTCAGTCAGTTAAGTGTCTGTCTTCAGCTCAGGTCATGATCTCAGGGTCCTGGGATCAAGCCCCACGTCAGGCTCCCTGCTCAGCAGGAGTCTGCTTCTCCCTACCCTCCAACTTGTGCTTTCTCTCTTGCATGCTCTCTCTCAAACAAATAAAATCTTAAAACACACACACACACACACACACACACACACACACACACACACAGCAAACAAACCTCACTGGTCACCTTTGGAAGCTAAGGTACTAACTCATTCTTTTGAAAATTAGTATATAAAAGGAATAAAAAATCCAGCATTTACTCTGCCTTTCCTATACAAAGTATACCTGATAACTTAATAGCTGATGAGAAGTTTCTCTTTATAAAAGTAGACAGGATAATAAATGAAGAAAGATTAGAATATCACCATTTTGCAACTCATAATGCATTAAATGATCTAGGTAATGATTATCAGTGACTGCTGGGACAGAACTTATTACTATTATCAAATTCTTCATCCTTCTCTGTATCCACACCCTTTGCTATGTGACTTGGTAGTCTTCCCAGCTATTTATGATGGGCTTGTCACGTGATTTGCTTTAGCCAATGGAATATGCACAGACCTGACACTGTCTGCCAATGTCAAGTCTGGGCCTCAAGAAGCATCTTATGGTTCTGCTTGCCCCTATTACATTCTGCCATCACCATGAGAGGAATGTGCCCTAGGTATACTGGTCTGAGGAGGGTGAATGATAGGTGTAACAGACCTGGTCCCAAACTGCAGCCTGGAGACAATCCCAGCTAATTTGAATACGAGGCAATCCTCTGCTGAACAGCAGATGTATGAGCAGGAACAAGTAAATATTTCAGTTTGGAGCAGTCTTTTTTTTTTTTTATAATTTATTTATTCATTTATTCATGAGAGATCCAGAGAGAAGAAGAGACATAGGCAGAGGGAGAAGAAGGCTCCCTGCGGGGAGCCCGATGTGGTGGGACTTAATCCTAGAGCCCTGGGATAATGCCCCGAACCAAAGGCAGATGTTCAACAACTGAGCCACCCAGATGCCCCTGGAGCAGTCTTTTAGTTCACATTATTGTGGTAAAAGCTAATTGACAGAGCTAATAATATCACAAAATGAGAGCCACAGATATTATGTGTCTCCTGATGGAAGTAATACCATCATCTACAACTTAGCCTTCTCCTCCAAACAAAAACCAAAACAGAAGCAAGACAAAGCGAATTTGTTTATTAATTCTCTAGTTCTAACTACAAATTATAAGAAATTCAAGAGACTACAGCAACACATTTAACACTTCCAATGGGATTTACCTAGCATCTGACAAATTGCAGGAGATTCAAGAGTCTACAGAAACACATTCAACATTTCCAATAGGATGCACTCAGCATCTGAGAAACTATAGGATGAATGACCTACTTTCTTCAAAATAAGCTGCAAGAGGGAAAAAGAGATCAATAAGAAACCTTATACAGATAAAGTAACTTCAGGGACATACTGACAAATCACAACGTGTGGATATTTTTAAGACCTTGATTCAAAAACCAAATTAGCATAGTTTAATTACATAACTAGAGAAATTTGAACACTGAGTAGATATTTGATAATCTTAGGAAAATTACAGTTATGATTTTTTAGATGTGATAGTAATATTGTAGTTATGTTTAAAACAAAAGAGTCCTTATCTTTTAAAGACAAATATGGAAATATTTATGGTTAAAATACAAAGATGCTGTAATTTATGTCAAAATAACCTGATCAAAGAGGGGAATGCAGATTTAACAAGATTGGTTATGAGTTGATTGTTGAGGCTCAATGATGGGTTCATGGAGGTTCATTATACCATTCTCTGTATGTGTTTGAAATTACCCATAATCAAGAGCTTAAAAAAAAAAAGCTGATAAAAGGGGGGAAAACATAAATGGGCATCAGAAAGTCAAATCCTATAATCACAGACACAAAGTAGATACTACATTTTCCCCACTGACCTGTTCTGTTCTTCCGTTTTTCTCGCTCTGCTTTTAGCTCCTCCATGGCTTGAGATTTCTTATCTAGTTTCTCATCCCGTTTGGAACGCCGTTCCTTGTTGTGGGATGTTACCTGGGAAGGAAAAATATGTGGGATGGCTCTTTTCATTAACTGCCAACGACAACATTCTCTATACCTAACAATCAATTCAGTTTTCCAATGTGAATCTTTGTGGGGTACAAAAATGGAAACTTGTTTAAGGGAAGAGAGCATCCTCTAGTGGACAAAGAGGATAGCATAAAGCCAGCCCCTGCTCTTACCTGCCTAATAAACAGAAAACCTAAGAATTACAGGAATAAACACTTTCTGGAAGGACACCCTAGACATGGCTAATATTTGTTGATATTTTCAACAAGCCTTGTGTGATGAACGCAGAGATGACTAATTTTTGCAGCTACATTTATGACCGAGTCCAGGATGACACACACCTGAATAAACCTCATAACCAATCCAGCTACCTGGGACAGGATGTCTATCAACTTTCCCTTAAGGAATGCTCACACACCAGTGAGCTGTTTTTTTAAAAGCAGATTTGAGTGAAGAATTTCTAAGGAATTAAACAGCCTGGCTAATGGTGAAATGCTATGAACAGAGGTTAATGAACCTGCAAGATAAAGACAGCATGTCTTGTACTAACTGAACTAGGTTGATTAATATAAATCTTTTTTAAAAAAAATCTTTTACATAAACACACACACTCAAAATTGAGGTTTATTTTTGATAATAAGGATCCCTGAATTTCCTACCTGAGATTCTTGAATCTGTGTCAGCTTTTTCTTTTCCTGCTCCTCTTCTTGCTTTTTCTTCTTTTCTTTCTTTTCTTTCTTTTTGGCTGTTTTTAGTTTTTTCCTGATTTCAAATCTGGTTAAAAGATATTTTTTTTTGTTTTTAGGTGGCAATGAAGTATTTACAAAAACTAATTTCTATTAGATAGGATAAAGGAGGAAGTAAGTAGGGGGGAGGAAAAAAAGTGAGGGGGAGGAGTTAAACATCTTGGTTTCCTGCAAGAAACTCCAATGTCCCTTTTTTTTTTTTTTTAAGATTTACTTTATTTATTCATGCAAGACAGAGAGAGAGAAAGAGAGGCAGAGACACAGGCAGAGGGAGAAGTAGGCTCCATGCAGGGAGCCTGACGTGGGACTTGATCCCGTGTCTCCAGGATCACACCCTGGGCCAAAGGCAGTGCTAAACTGCTGAGCCACCTGGGCTGCCTGAAACTCCAATGTACCTTATAAAAATATTAAAAATATTGAACATAAGTACATCAAAAATACTTGAAAGCATTAAGTTGGAAGAGACTTAAAATGAGAGAAAACATTCTGGATATTGGTGTATCCTGTTGGTTAACACACAGCTCTTCTTCAACCTTCACATAACAAGAAAATAGATGATTTCTGAATTAACTGCAATGATGTTCCATTAGATACAGAATGAAACCACAGACAGCCACTGTCACATTTTTTAAAAAAGATTTATTTATTTATTTTAAATATTTTATTTATTTATTCATAAGAGACCAGAGAGAGAGAGAGAGAGGCAGAGACATAGGCAGAGAGAAAAGCAGGCTCCATGCAGGGAGCCCGATGTGGGACTCGATCCCGGGACTCCAGTATCACGCCCTGAACTGAAGCCAGATGCTTAAGCACTGAGCCACCCAGGTGTCCTGAGATTTATTTATTTTAGAGAGACAGAGAGAGAGCAGGGGAGTGGGGCAGAGGGAGAGAGAATCCCAAGTGGACTCCACACCGAGGTTGGAGCCCGACTTGGGTCTCAATCTCACAACCCTGAGATCACGACCTAAGTCGAAACCAAGAGTTTCACCACCCAGGTGGCCCCACCGTCACCTTTTTAAGGTGGTCAGGACAAACACTGTATCTTAAAAACACCACTCTTGGGATGCTTGGCTGGCTCAGTTGGTGAAGCATGTAATTCCTGATCTCCAGGTTCTGAGTTCAAGCCCCACACTGGGTGTAGAGATTACTTAAAAATAAAATCATAAAACAAAAATAAAAACAACAAAAAATCACTCTCCATCTTTCTTCATGAGGAAAAATGCCTGCCCCCTTCCCCAAACTCCACACCAGCAAATATAATGAATAAATACGTAGTGAATACACTATTCTCTTCAACAAATGCAATCTAGAGACATCTGGGTGTCTCAGCGATTGAGCATCTGCCTTTGGCTCTGGGTGTGATCCTGGAGTTCTGGGATTGAGTCCCATATTGGGCTTCCTGCATGGAGCCTGCTTCTCCCTCTATGTCTCTACTTCTCTATGTCTCTCATGAATAAATAAATAAAATCTTTAAAACAACAACAACAACAACAACAACAACAACCACCCACCACACGTAACAACATATTCCTAAATAACCAATGGGTCAAAGAAAAATCATAAGGGAGGGGGATCCCTGGGTGGCGCAGCGGTTTGGCGCCTGCCTTTGGCCCAGGGCGCGATCCTGGAGACCCGGGATTGAATCCCACGTCGGGCTCCCGGTGCATGGAGCCTGCTTCTCTCTCTGCCTGTGTTTCTGCCTCTCTCTCTCTCTCTCTCTCTCTCTCTCTCTGACTATCATAAATAAATAAGAATTAAAAAAAAATCATAAGGGAAATTAGAAAACAATTTGAGGACTGAAAATACACACACAACATAATAAAACTTATAGGATGTAGTTAAGGCAGTGCCAAGAGGGAAATATATAGCTCTAAATGCCTATATTAAAAAAAAGAAGATAGGGGTTGCTGACCGGCCGGTTGAGTTTGGTAGAGCATGGGACTCTTGATCTTGGGATTGTGAGTTCGAATCCCATGTTGGACACAGAGCTTATTTAAAAAAAAAATATTTCAAACCAGTAACTTTACCTGAAAAGAGTGGAAAACTAAATGTAAAGCAAGCAGGAAAAAAGAAAAGAATTAATAACAATTAGAGCAGGAATTAATGAAAACATGGAATAGGAAAACAATCATCAATGGAACCAGAAGTTGCTTCTTCAGAAAGATCAACAAAATTGACAAACCTCTGTCTAAATTGGCCAAGAAAAAAAAGATAGAACACTCAAATTACTAAAATCAGGTATGAAAGAGACATCACTATCAACCTTATAGAAATAAAAAAAATATATCATAAGGGAACACTATGAACAACTATATGGCAACAAACTAGGTAATTTGGACAGAATGGGAAAAATCTCTAGAAAGCCACAAACCGGGCAGCCCGGGTGGCTCAGTGGTTTAGTGCCGCCTTCAGACCAGGGTGTGACCCTGGAGTCCCGGTATCAAGTCCCATGTTGGGCTCCCTTCATGGAGCCTGCTTCTCCCTCTGCCTGTGTCTGTGCCTCTCGCCCTCTGTGTCTCTCATGAATAAATAAAATCTTAAAAAAAAAAAAAAGCCACAAACCACCAAAGCTGACTCAAGAAAAAAGAGAAAAATCTAGATAGACCTGAATAAGACATTGAAATAGTAACTTTAAAACTTCCCCAAAGAAAAGCTTATGCCCACATGGCTTCCCTGGAGAATTCTCCTAAACATTCAAAAAAGAACATCAATTCTTCCCAAATTCTTTCAAAAAAGAGAAGAAACACTTCTCAAATCATTCTATGAGGCTATTTTTATCCTGATACCAAACCAGACAATAACATTACAAGAAAAGTATAGGTCGATATCTCATGAATACTGACATAAAACTCAGCAAAATAGCAGCAAATTAAATCCAGCAACTTATAAAAAGTATGATATACTATGACCAAGTATAGAATTTATCTCAGATATGCAAGGTTGGCTCAACCTAAGAAAGTCAATCACTGTAATATACCTTTTATTAATAAAGTACAAAAATATCATGACTATCTCAACAGACCCAGAACAAGCATTTGACAAAATCCAACACCTATCTTGATAAAAACTCAAAAAACTGGGGGATCCCGGGGTGGATCAGTGGTTTGGTGCCTGCCTTTGGCTCAGGGCGTGATCCTGGAGACCTGAGATCGAGTCCCACATTGGGCTCCCTGCATGGAGCCTGCTTCTCCCTCTACCTGTGTCTGCCTGTCTCTCTCTCTGTCTTTTATAAATGAATAAATTTAAAAAATAAAAAAAATTAAAACTCTCAAAAAACTAAGAATAGAAAAGAACTTCCTCAATAGATAAAAGGTTATCTATGAAAAAACCATAGCTGGGGGATCCCTGGGTGGCTCAGCGGTTTAGTGCCTGCCTTTGGCCCAGGGCGCGATCCTGGAGACCCCGGATCGAGTCCCACGTCAAGCTACCGGCATGGAGCCTGCTTCTTCCTCTGCCTGTGTTTCTGCCTCTCTCTATCATGAATAAATAAATAAACAAATCTTTAAAAAACAAAACAAATTAAACCATAGCTAACATAATACTTGATGAAACACTGAATGCCTTTAAAAAATAGAAAGGAACCAGTAAAATTTATCTTTTTTTGTAGCTCACATGATCTTATATATAGAAAATATGTATTTTTAAAGATTTTATTTATTTATTCATGAGACACAAAGAGAGAGAGAGAGGGAGGCAGAGACACAGGCAGAGGGAGAAGCAGGCTCCATGTAGGGAGCCTGACGTGGGACTCGATCCAGAGTCTCCAGGATCACACCCTGGGCAGAAGGTGGTGCTAAACCACTTAGCCACCCGGACTGCCCTACATATAGAAAATCTGAAAGAATCTACTAAAAGCTATTAAAACTAATAAATGAGCTCACCAGGGTTGGAGGGGACAGGATCAATATACAACAATTAATTGTATTTCTATATACTTACAATGAACAATCTGAAAATGAAACAAAGAAAACATCAATTTGTAATAGTACGAAAAGAATAAAATATTTAGGAATAAATTTACAGGTGCTAGCCTTTTACACCCAAAACTGTAAAACAGTATTTAAAGATATTAAAGAGTATCTAAATAAGTAGAAAGATAGTTCATAGATTGAAAGACTTAATATTGTTAAGGTGGCAACGCTCCCAAATTTGATCCACAGATTCAACACAATTTCTATAAAAATCCCAACTGCTTCTTTTGCTTTTGCAGGGAAAGCTGATACTACAATTCATATGGAAATGTAACAGGCCCCATATAGCCAAAACAATCTTGAAAAAAAAATTGGAGGACTTGCACTTTCCAAGAACTGACTACAAAACTACTGTTAATAAAACTGTGTAAGACAGACATAGAGATAAATGGGAATGATCTCAAAATAGACCAGTGATCTAAAACTATAAGACTCTCACAAGAAAACATAGGGGTAAATCTTCATGACTTTGAATCTAGCAATATTCTTAGATATGACATTAAAAGTTTCAACAAGAAAGGAAAAAAATAAATTGTACTTCATCAAAATTAAATGTTTTTGTGTACCAAACAATACTAGCAAGAGAGTGAAAAAAATACAACCCACAGAACTGGAGAAAATATTTGTAAGTCATTTATATAAGGGTCTGATAAGCAGACTATAGGACAGCCTGGGTGGCTCAGCAGTTTAGTGCTGCCTGCAGCCCAGGGCGTGATCCTGGAGTCCCAGGATGGAGTCCCATATTGGGCTCCCTGCATGGAGCCTGCTTCTCCCTCTGCCTGTGTCTCTGGCTCTCTCTCTTTCTCATGAATAAATAAATAAAATCTTCAAAAAAAAAAAAAAAAAAGGAGACTATACAAAGAACTCTTACCACACAACAGCAAAAAAAACCAGTTAAGAAATGGGTTAAGGACTTGAACAGACGTTTCTTCAAAGATAGATAAATGGCCAACAAAGATATCATAAGATGCTTATCATCATTAGCAATAGGAAAATAAAAATAAAGACCACAATGAAATACTACTTTACATAACCAGGGTAGATATTATCAAAATGAGGGGAAAATAAGAGGTGTTGGCAAGGATGTGGAGATATCTATACTGCTGGTAGATAAGCAAATCATGCAGCTGCTGTGAATGACAGTTTGATGGTTTCTCAAAAATTAAACATAAAATTATCAAATGACCCAGCAATTCCACTCTTAGATCTATATCCAAAGGAACTGAAAATAGATACTCAAACACATATTTGTATATGAATGTTCATAGTAGCAATATACACAGTAGCAAAAGGTGGAAACAACCCAAATGTCAATCAACAGATGAATGGATAAACAAAATGTGGTATATACAAGCAAAGAAATATTACTGAGCCATAAAAAGGAACGAAGTACTGATATGCTATGTGGATGAACTTCAAAAAATATGCCAAGTGAAAGAAGCCAATCACAAAAGACTACATGTTGTATGATTCCATTTACACAAGATGTCCAGAAATAGGCAAATCTGTAGGGACAGAAACTAGATTAGTGGTTGCCTAGGGCTGGGAGGCTTGAGAGGAGAGAGAAATGACTAGTAGTGATACAGGATTTCTTTCCAGGGTGATAAAAATGTTTTGAAATTGTGAGAAACAGCTTTGTGAATATATAATGGCCACTGAATTGTACACTTTAAACAGGTGGATTATTGTATACAAAACGTATCTCAATAAAATTATTAAATGAGATCCATATAAAGATTTTTTATTTATTGATTGATTGGCTCCACACCCAGGATGGAGCCCAATACAGGGCTTGAACTCAACACTCTGAGATCAAGACCCAAACTGAGCTCAAGAGTCCATGCTTAACTGACTGAGCCACCAAGGAGCTCCTATAAAGACTTTTATTAAGTGAATAGGAAAAAGTTTCTGAGTTACTATAATGTGCTGCCTTACAGCTAAACAAATGAACTACAAAAAAGTATCAATTTTCTGTGAATGGCTCTGAACTTCTGTTTTAAGTTATCATCCCTGTAAACATTTCTCTAGTCACTGAAAAAAGGCACTGACTCAGCCAACTGTCTCATTAGTATGAGGTGAAAACAATAAAACCCAAGTCTGATATGAGCCACCCATTATTCTCTAGCTACTCTGGGATTTTACCATAGGGCCCTACTGGCCTTATACAAGAATCTCATTAGCTCACCACAGTCCAGAAATACAAATTTTAAGCCATCTCTAACCACCGAGCAACACCAGCACAGTTTCTTCAGTCCTGTTTGTTCCAACACAGGTAACCTTAAAAGTATTTATAATCAAAACAAATGTTTACTAGTTGCTGCTGACTGAAAGCTAAATATTCTTGTCCAGAGTAACTTACTACATACTTAATACGGTCTCCAAAAGGAACAAACAGGTGCCCCAGATGAAATGCAACTAACTGCAGTCAGAGAAAATTCTATTTTTCTTTCATGTTATTAGGTAGGTAGAAAAGGCTCCTAGTTCTGAGGACTCTTATTTCTAGAAACAGAAAATATATTTATTTTTACTCTGAAATTCTGTTATAAGGAAAAATTTTGGCCATTTAAATATGGCAAAAGTAATTCAGGAAATACTGAAGTAGATTTTGACTATCAAAAGACAATTTAAGGGGATGCCTGGGTGGCGCAGCCGCTGGGCGCCTGCCTTCAGCTCAGGTCATGATCCTGAGATTTGGGATTGAATCCCGCATCGGGCTCTCTGTTAGGAGCCTGCTTCTCCCTCTGCCTGTGTCTTTGTCTCTCTCTCTCTCTGAGTATGTCTCTCATGAGTAAATAAATAAATCTTAAAAAAAAAAAAAAAAAAAGACAATTTAAGGGCAGCCCAGGTGGCTCAGTGGTTTAGCGCCGCCTTTGGTCCAGGGCGTAATCCTGGAGACCCGGGATGGAGTCCCATGTCGGGCTCCCTGCATGGAGCCTGCTTCTCCCTCTGCCTGTGTCTCTGCCTCTGTGTGTGTGTGTATTCTCATGAATAAATAAAATCTTAAAAAAAAAAAAAAAAGACAATTTAAGGGGCACCTGGGTGGCTCAGTTGGTTGAGCATCTGCCTTTGGTTTGGGTCATGATCCCTGGATCCTGGGATTGAGCCTTATGTTGGGCTCCCTGCTCAGCAGAAGAGTCTGCTTCTCCCTCTCCCTCTGCTCCTGCTTATGTGCTCTCTCTCTCTCTCACTCTGTCTCTCAAATAAATAAATAAAATGGTTTTTTTTTAAGATTTTATTTTATTATTTATTCATGAGAGACAGAGAGACGGAGAGAGAGACAGTGAGGCAGAGACACAGGCAGAGGGAGAAGCAGGCTCCATGCAGGGGGCCCGATGTGGGACTCGATCCCCAGTCTCCAGGATCATGCCCTGGGCTGAAGGCAGCGCTAGACCACTGAGCCACCGAGGGATGCCCCTCACTCCTTTTTTTAAAAGGCAATTTAACATTTGAGTTAAAAAAAAAAAAAAACAAACCACCATGCTGGAAGAATAGTCAGATACCTCAGAAACTATTAGAAGTTCTAGGTTTTGAATTCTGGGAAGACAGGGCTCCAAATGTGAATTTTATTAAGGAATTACAACCTTACCTTTTTTTCAACACCTCCCTCTTTTCTATGCGGTTGAACAGTTCTTGCTCTCTTTCTTTCTCTGTCATCTGCTCCAGACGGGCCCTGTCTTCCTCATCACCCATGAGGTCTTCTCCATAGCCATCATGGAATTCTTCATCTTCTGAGGAAGAATCTGAATCTGAACTGGAGGAGGAGCTGTTGCTGTCAGAATCTGATACTTCACCTACAACAAGGCCCAAACATAAGATTAGGCTATGCTACAGAAGACTGAGGCCATAGAGATGACCCTACAGGGTTGATAATCATTACCCCTATGCCCCTCCCCCCACCTTATTAAACTAAGCTCTATGCCCAATGCAGGGCCTGAACTCACAACCCTGAGATCAAGATCTGAGCTGAGATCAAGAATCAGATGCTCAACCACATGAGCCATCGAGGCACTCCTAAGACTCATAATTGTTAAGTAAATTAATTATTACCATAATGGTTAAAAAATGGTGATTTTCAATCATTTCTTGTATACTTATTAGTTGACATTTAAAAAATTCAATGTTTTAATGAGTCATTACAACGAATGGTGAATTCTCAAGGAAACTGGATCCTTACAGGATAAAGGGTAATAGAAAAGGCAGTATACATTACAAATGAGTATTAAGTTAAACTAGCAATTTAGTAAAAACTCTGCTTGATTCAGTTTGAGCTAACATTCACAGACATGTGCTTAAAACCAGGTTTGGCCAATTCTATAAAGGCCAGTTTGTACATAAATGTTATTTCTTAAAAGAAATGTTAAGTTTATCATTCTAGTCCTGGAACAAGTTCAATTTTATCCTAGTGTTAGCAAAAATTCTGGAGCTGATTTCAAAGTAAGAATATATATATATATATTTTTTACTGAGTTGTGTATCTGTTTTGAGGATTTTCCTCCTCAGCCAGACCATGCATAAGCAACCAAGAGAAAGGGTAAAGTGAGTTGAGGCTCTAATGCAGGGACTCTTCATGGATGGGCTCCAGGGGCCTCACTAGCCCTTTGGAATTATATATTTTTCTTGCTTCATTTAGATTCTCAAAGGACCCATGACCACTGAAAAGGTTATGGACCAATGCAATAAAGATGGAGGCCATGCTGTAATTCAGGCCCATGCCCACCTCACCACCATCTCTGACTCTGTAGCTTCAACCTGACAAGAATGGGAGTTCACCCCAGGTCTGGGCCACTGGGCTCACCTTCCTCAGGGGCTGAGCTCTCAGCAGAACTGTCTTTATCCGAACTGCCTGAGGAGGCAGTTTTATTGGCTTGTTTCTTCGTGGTTCCTTTCTTCTCTATTTTTCTGGCCTTTCCTTTCTTCTTATTTTTATTGCTCCCAAATGTCCACTACAAGGAGAAAAGAAAAAAGAAAACTGAAACGGACTTTATTGGGAAAAGCTGGAAAAGTCAAGAGTTGAGTCCCGGATATTCATCAAAATGATTATGAGTCTTTACTGCTTTCAAACCAAAACAAAAATACTTTATATGAAGAAAGATATGGATTTTTGAAACCTTGGTTAAAACTTCCTAACTTTCAGTTTGTAATTTCTTAGAGATAGTAAATAGATAATGTATATAATCAACATAAAATTTAAATAATGTACTTTTCATCACAATGGAAAAACATATGAACCTTATGGCAAATCAACTGAGCTAATTAATTAACTCAGTTGGTACAGAACACAGCTTCTAATGTTTCCTAGGGCAGTAATTGCTAGGGGTTGGTATATCTGGGTTTCATCACACAGAAGACAGTTTAGTTTTGGGGTGGGTCCCAGGAAGGCAGGGAATAAAGCTTGGTAGCAGGAGAAAACTGTAGAAAGCATAGGGGGAGAAGGATGAAGGTCAATTCCTGGCATGGATGGTAGCACTGGTACCAACTGCATGGAAACAGAGTGTAAACAAGATTATTAATTAGATATACACGTGTATCTCTCTTTTTTTTTCTTCAAGATTTTATTTATTTATTCATGAAGGACACAGAGAGAGAGAGAGAGAGAGAGAGAGAAAGAGAGAGAGAGAGAGAGAGAGAGGCACAGACACAGGCAGAGGGAGAAGCAGGCTCCATGCAGGGAGCCCAAAGTGGGACTCAATCCTGGGTCTCCAGGGTCATACCCTGAGCCTAAGGTGGCGCCAAACCGCTAAGCCACCCGGGCTGCCCTCTTTCTTTTTTTAAACTGCATATTTAACACTACAATATAATGTTTAAATTGGATCATGAACAGGAGATACTATGTCTAAACATAAGGAGCTTGCAATTTGGGTTAACAAATAACAGGCAGGCAATACATAGTCACCTCAAGGCCAGTAACATTGTCTTTATCAAGCACTTTAATTATAAAAATGAAAGACTATATATGATTGTTTTAAAAATTCACAAAAACTATTTTGGTTATAATGGGGTACCTGCATGGGCAGTATCTGCATGGGGCAGTATCTGACTCTTGGTTTCAGTTCTGGTCACAATCTCAGGGTCGTGAGATCAAGCCCAGTGTTGTGCTCCACACTCAACACGGAGTCTGCTTAAGACTCTCTCCCCCTCTTCTTCTGCCCCTCCTCCTCCTCCTCAAATAAATAAACAAATCTTTGGGGGGAAAAAAGGCTGTTAAATTCTATTTGGTTATTTGAACCACACCTCCTTTGATATTTTAACTCATCAATTTTAGGAGGATGATTTTAGGTGAAAAATACATTACATACATTACTTGGGAGCTTTATTACATACCTTACTTGGGAGCTTTATTTTATGTACTACAAAAAAATCACCTTCATTTTTTTAGCATCACATTGAATTATAGATCTGGTATTAACAGAAACTTTCTACATCTACTATTTAACAAAAATACAAAGTCTTTGCTTCTTGTATAATGTGATCATAAGTTAGTTTCCTACCTCAATAGTTAAGATCAGAAGCAAATTTGTTTTGGAGGGTTTTGAGGGTGGTAGAGGAATAGCTCTGGCAGGGTTTTTATCTTAGAAATGTTCCTTATGAGCTATTCTTAAGAGCCCTTAAGAGTCTGCCAGAATAAAATATCGAAAAATCAAAGGATTAAAGTCCTTTTCACATTTTAATTTACTTTATTTTTTAAAAAGATTTATTTATTTGAGAGAAAGAAAGAGAGAATGCACAGCGTGTGCATGTGTGAGCAGAAGGGACAGAGAGAAGGGAGATAAGCAGACTCCCTGCTGAGCTCCATTCCAGGACCCTGGTGATCCTGACCTGAGCCCAAGGCAGACACTTAACCCCTTAACCGACTAAGCCACCCAGGCACCCTTAGTTATTTTTCCTATGTGTTGTTTTTTTTTTTTTAAAGATTTTATATATTTATTCGAGAGAGAGAGAGAGAGAGAGAGAGAGAGAGAGAGAGAGAGAGAGAGAGAGAGGTGCGCAGACACAGGCAGAGAGAGAAGCAGGCTCCATGCAGGGAGCCTGATGCGGGACCTGATCCCAGGTCTCCAGGATCACGCCCTGGGCCAAAGGCGGCGCTAAACCGCTGAGCTACCCGGGCTGCCCGAAACCTTGGTTATTTTAATTGCCACTTATTTTTGTACTTAAGAGTCAGGAAGAAGGGAAAAGTGGGAAAAAAAAAAAAGAAAAAGGTCACATGTTCTAGAATGATCTATTAAATGAGTGAACAGTAACTTTTTTTTTTTAAAGGACTTTTGAGGTCATGATTTTTTTAAATTTTTATTTATTTATGATAGTCACATAGAATATAAGAGAGAGAGAGAGAGAGAGAGAGAGAGAGAGAGGCAGAGGGAGAAGCAGGCTCCATGCACTGGGAGCCCGACGTGGGACTCGATCCCGGGTCGCCAGGATCGCGCCCTGGGCCAAAGGCAGGCGCTAAACCGCTGCGCCACCCAGGGACCCCGTAACTTTTTTTTTTATAAGTGAATTTACCTCTCAAACTAAACATTTCAACACCTAGATCATTATTTAGGAATCCCAATGCTTTTCCTCTAAAGCCTACTTTTCAACATATCAAACTTTAATCACTCAGGGAAGGTAATTTTTAGGTTAGTTTGAAAAAACCCAAAAGAGGCCAAAAGGTTCAATTTCTTAGTCAACTGAGCTAAAATGTATCAACTTCCTGTGCTGACAATACACATATTTCCACAGGCAATAATGTATAAAACACCTTTTGCACAGCTTTGGTTATAAGAAACAGCACAACTACAAACATAATAAGGAGTCAATATTTATTGGCTGGTTATTAAACCTCTTCCAAACAGGTGTCTTCTTGGCCCTTTGTACTTCTACCAATGGGAATGTGAAGAGGCCAAGAGGGTAAAGGTCGAGCTACCAGTGTCACATGTGTGTTAAGAGTGGCTAGGTCTATTTCTGTCTACAGATTTATGTTTATCATGTGCAACAGAGCCAATTCTGAACTCCCTAGAAGAAGAAAAACTGTGTTCACGAGAGCAAAAAAGACAAATATCAAATCAAGTCCCACAAGTGATTTGAATTCAGGAGGTGTCAGGAAGCACTTTATCCTTCTATCTGCTTCAATCTGCCACTGCCTGAGCTTAGCAACTATCACTCATGTGTAGTCTATGATGTTTATCCCTCGGGGTAAAAGGAGGAAAGATAACAGTAAAAGTAGAAGAAAATAAAATGTTTTGACTTAAAAAGGGTTTTCCTGGTTAAATCTGAGTGTGGGAATGGATTCTCATTTTTTTCCTTCCAACAATCTCAAAAGAAATGAGACAATAAAGTGACCTCATCTTCCATGACCCGGACTCAATAGAGTCTGTCATGCCCCTGGTAAACAACCAGCTTCATTTATATGTGACAGGATTTGGGGGGAATTATAATAATGTATGTGACTTTACTTTAAAAAATACTAAATTCTTGGGACACATGGATGGCTCAGTCAGTTAAGGGACTGACTTGATTTGGTCTCATGTCATCATCTCAGGGTTGTGAGATTGAGCCCTACAGTGGGCTCCAATCGGCTCCTTGCTCAGTGAGGAGTCTACTAGAGATTCTCTCTCTCTCTCCCTCTACCCCTTCCCTGGCTTGTACTCTAAAATAAAAATAAATAAATATTAAAAAAATAAAAATACATATTCTTATGAATATGGCTTTTATTTTTTTAAAGATTTTATTTATTTATTCATGAGAGACACAGAAAGAGAGAGAGAGAGATGCAGAGACACAGGCAGAGGAAGAAGCAGGCTCCATGCAGGAAGCCCGATGTGGGACTCGATCCCCGGTCTCCAGGATCACACCTTGGGCTGCAGGCGGCGCTAAACTGCTGCGCCACCAGGGCTGCCCAAATATGGCTTTTAGTACCGAGAAGCTGTTTTAAGCCGTTTGTATATTTACGTTCTAAAAAAGTATCTTATTTTTGATAAACCTTTATTTAAATTTAAAATCTAATTTTAAAAACAATATATGCTCTTTATATGAAGCTTTGAAGACATAGGAAAATACTTTTAAAGTTAAAAAAAAATCATTTGGGGATCCCTGGGTGGCACAGTGGTTTAGCGCCTGCCTTTGGCCCGGGGCGTGATCCTGGAGACCCGGGATCGAATCCCATGTCGGGCTCCCGGTGCATGGAGCCTGCTTCTCCCTCTGCCTATGTCTCTGCCTCTCTCTCTCTCTCTCTGTGTGACTATCATAAATAAATAAAAATTAAAAAAAAATCATTTGGGGGCACCTGGGTAGTGCAGTTGGTTAAGCCTCAGACTCTTGGTTTTGGCTCAGGTGGTGATCTCAGGGTTGTGAGACCAAACCCCCTAATGGTTTCCATGCTCAGCACATAGTCTACTTGAAATTCTCTTCCTCTCCCTCTGCCACTTCTGCTCATGCTCTCTCTAAATAAACCTTAAAAAAAAAATTACTTGTATTTTACCACCCAAAGATATACAATCACTTAAAATTTGGGGACCAGGGGATCCCTGGGTGGCTCAGCAGTTTAGTGCCTGCATTTGGCCCAGGGCCTGATCCTGGGGTCCTGGGATCGAGTCCCACATCGGGCTCCCTGCATGGAGCCTGCTTCTCCCTCTGCCTGTGTCTATTCTCCAGGGGAAAAAAAAAAAAATCTTTGGAAGATTACTAGAACTCATTTGAGTGTCTTTCTCTATATTAAATAGTAATACATAAATAATAATGAGACTGGTCCCCCCATTTTTTTTAAAGATTGTATTTATTTATTCATAAGAGACAGGGGGGAGAGAGGGGGAGAGAGGGGGAGAGAGAGGGATGGAGGGAGAGGGGGAGAGGGGGAGAGGGGGAGAGGGGGAGAGAGAGAGAGAGAGAGAGAGAGAGAGAGAGAGAGAGAGAGAGAGGCAGAGACACAGGCAGAGGGAGAAGCAGGCTCCATGCAGGGAGCCCGACGTGGGACTTGATCCCGAGTCTTCAGGATCACGCCCTGGGCCGAAGGTGGCGCTAAACGGCTAAGCCACCCAGGCTGCCCCAAACTACAAGTTCTTGAATGCTTTTGGTCTAAGCACCTATTTGAAATATTTGCTCAACATCTCTTCTCCCAAGATGACAGTCTCTGATAAATCATAAAGGACAGGGTCAAAGCTTATGGCAGGCAACATCAATACAGAAATATCTTAATCTAGTTATAGAGCTCAGAGGTTGCTTCCCTGTCCCTGAAAAAGTCTTATTCAAAAGTCTTATTCTGTTGACCCTAAGACAGAGGTATGTGAATCCTTCTTTCATTGCCAGAGTGTGGTGGTAAATGGAGTCTGAAGAGTAAAGGACAGGATTTTTTTTTTTTTTTTGTAAAGGACAGGATTAAAGGGATGCTCTTAGGCTTTCCTCATCCAGCAGAGAGTACAGGAAGTGACCTGGCATTTAATTTTAATTTTTTAAAAGTTTTTATTTATTTATTCGTAAGAGACACAGAGAGAGGTAGAAACATAGGCAGAGGGAAAAGCAGGCTCCTTGTGGGAAGCTCGATGTGGGACTCAATCCCAGGACCCCAGGAGCATGACCTGAACCAAAGGCAGACAACTCAACCACTGAGCCACCGAGGTGCCCAATTTTTTTTTTAAGATTTATCTTACAGAGAGAAAGAGAGAGAAGGGGGGGGGGGCATGAGCACACATGCACTCACAAATGGGGGGAGGGGCAGAGGGTGAGTACCTCAAGCAGACGCCCCGCTGAGTACAGAGCCTGAGAGGTAGGGCTCAATCTGCCAACCCATATGATCCTGACCTGAGTTGAAACCAAGAGTTGGATGCTTAACTGACTGAGCCCCCCAGGTGCCCCTGACCCAGCATCTTAAAATTGTTTTGGGAACTGTGACTCTACTGAAAGGCAGGCTCTGCTGTGACCTTGAAAGTGCCCTAAAATGTACCATACAGAAGGTGAGAATGAGAAGATAAGCGCCTGCTGATGGGCATCTGAGTACAGAAGCCAGAGTATCCCCCAGTGAGAGCTATTCAAAAATAATCTGGGAGACGCCAAGGATGTGCTGCCCATCAGGACTGTCATACACATGACTACCTGTTCTCCTGGGCCTTCTATGTGGAGGCAGGCCCACACATATCACCAGGGAAGCATCATGTATACAAGTAGTCAGGAAAACCTCAAACAGAGACTGGAAAGAAGTGCTCTTAACTACTAAATTAAAAGAGATCAGCACTTTGACTCTCACTGATGTAACAGATAGTATAATGGGCAGCATTATCTAATGATACAAGGAAGGTTAGTACTATACAACCCTGTGCCAGCTTGAGTGTGTGGGGGTGGAGTAAGCAGGTCCTACTCTGGGAAGCAGATGACCTTACTGGTACTCAGCTGACAGATCAGAAGGAACATGGGGTGGCAAGTGGTTGTTTTGGACTTGGGTAGCATTGAGATGCAGGATTTTTAACATCTTGAGGCAGAAAAGCAAAGAAACTTCAAGATTTCATAGAGGTTATGTCTAATGGGCAAGGAAGATCATATTCTAGGTCTCAGGATCCAGAGTAGAATCCACAGCAGGGCATTACTCTGAAATGAATTTACAAGTGAAATGAAATACATCGAGTTAATTAGGGTTCAAGAACAGCTGGGTTAGTGATAAACCACACTGGACTTAGGGGTTAAAAGAACTGGAATACATCCCAAGCCCTTAACCTGAGAGTGTTTCCTTATCTGTACAGTAGGAATAGTAATATTACCTTGATTACTTATCAGGGTAGTTTGAGACTCAAAGGAGAGAGAATAAGAGAAGTACAGAGACCACATCAGAAACCATGAAATTCTATATAAAGGTAGGATACTATTTTATGATAGGAAAAGGAACTCTTTAAGCCTGTTTTAATATCTGAAAAAGGGGAGTCCAGATGATCTCTATGAATCCTTGGATTGATTGATTGATTGACTGATTTGAGAGAGAGAGAGAGAGAGAGAGAGAGAGAGAGAGAACGAGAACAAGCTGGGGGGAGGGGCAGAGAGCTTGACCCCAAGATCATGACCCGAGCCAAAGGCAGAAGCTTAACCCATTGAGCTACCCAGGTGCCCTGACCTCTTGGATTTTTAAAGTTGTAGGATTCTTCATGAACTGAGTGGAATACTAAGTCAAAGCAACTATCAAAAAGATTCTGTAGTCATTATTCTAGACCTTGATGGGGACCAGCAAAGAGGTGTGTGGGGGAAGACATGGTTCCTGATTTTGGTGTTTTGTTTTTTTTCTGAAAGTAGAGAAGGATCAGCAGAGTTAAAGAATAAATACAATTTAACAGAATATTAAAGAGTATGAAAGATATGAAGAATATGAAGGATAACTAAAGCTTTCTTTTACCTTCTACTGTGTAACTAATCAAAGTACAAACGATACTACTGTATTCTAAGACATCCCATATGTTTCTTTTTAAATTTTATTTATTTATTAATGAGAAACACATAGAGAGGGAGAGCGAGGCAGAGACACAGGCAGAGGGAGAAGCAGGCTCCACGTAGGGAGCCTGACGTGGGACTCAATGCCTGGGCTGAAGGCAGCGCTAAACTGCTGAGCCACCCGGGCTACCCCATCCCATATGTTTAATTGGAAAACACACAGAATCCCTACACTCAGTCACAAAAACTTACAGCCTAGTTTTGGAGAAAAAACAAAAGTGAATCAGCAATCATACAAAAAAATGTAAAAGATAATCAGTACTTCCATTCCCCTGCTTGGTGGAAGTGTCAGAATGTAAACAAGTTGAACAAGTGGTCCATGAAAATCACTTCATTTTTCTAAATTCTTTTTTTTTTTAAAGATTTTATTTATTTATTCATTATTCATGACAGAGAGAGAGTCAGAAACATAGGCAGAGGTAGAAACAGGCTTCTCGACATGAGCCTGATGTGGGACTCAATCCCAGGGACCTGGGATCACAACCTGAGTGAAAGGCTGACGCTCAACCACTGAGCCACCCAGG
This sequence comes from Nyctereutes procyonoides, assembly GCF_905146905.1. Classification (NCBI taxonomy): domain Eukaryota; kingdom Metazoa; phylum Chordata; class Mammalia; order Carnivora; family Canidae; genus Nyctereutes; species Nyctereutes procyonoides. The sequence goes on along the minus strand of NW_026575031.1, from coordinate 8,071,244 downwards.
TGCCCCCATTTTTCCAAATTTTTACGATGAGATTTTATAGTGTCTAGGTAAATCAAGTGCTACTGTCTGTTATCTACATAGCCAAAAGCCAAGAAGTATGTAAAGAAAGAAAAAAAAAAAAGGTTTGTAAGGAATCCACATAGCTGTTGCTAAAATCAAGTACTAAAGCAGAGCATTCAGACTTAAACTACAGCGGGTCACCTGGGTTCCTGACCCCAGCGCAGATCAGATGCAGGAAGCTGAGAGTAGAGAGACTACCAAAAGAGGAGAAGAGGTGGTGCCTGGGGGCTCAGTCGGTTAAGCATCTACCTTTGGTTCAGGTCATGATACCAGGGTCCTAGGAACAAGCCCCAAGTTGGGCTCTCTGATCAGTGGGAAGCCTGCTTCTCTCTTTCCCTCTGCCTGCTTGTGCTCTTTCTCATTCTCTGTCAAAGAAATAAATTAATTTTTTTTTTTAAAGAGGAGAACAATAGCCACTCCTTACCTACATTCACAGAGGAGAAAGAAAAGATGTAAAATGCACTATCACACAGTTCAATATTCTGGAAGTCCTTATTTCACAATATAAGAAACTGCCATTCATAATCATGACTAAATCAGCAAGAAAAACTATATATAATAATACATATCAAAAAATTTCAAGTATAGTGATTTTCTAGATTTTTAAAGACTTAGTTTCAGTACTAGGGTAATTCATCTAAGTGGAACATCTTGTTCCAGAGGTATAGTGTGTATGAAAACTCCACTAAACCAATATACACACAGGGAAATACTAGCTTAGCAGGGAAGGCCTTTCTTGAGAGCTTGTGCTAATTAGGTATTATCTGTATGATAAAGCAATCACAAAATGCTCTTGGATATCTAGGTTGACTTCCCAGAGAAGTTGTTACTAAATGAATTTATAAGGAAAAGTTGTACCATTTTCAAAATGTTCTATTAATAAAAATACTGGAACCAGTAAGCGATAACAGAGTGGGAATAGGAGTGCAACTAGATCCAAGTGAGAGAATCTGAAAGATCAGATAAGAAAAAAAAGAGAAAGAAGAAGCTTCAGAAAGAAAGTAGAGCAAAATGAAATGGGGGAAAAGCAAGAGAAGAGCAAAGTCTTCAAAGACGCAGTGGGGGCATAACTGCCTCCAGAAAGAAAGGGAGAAATTCTAGGGAAGAAAAAACAGGTGTGACAAGTACTGAACTACAGGGCTGGGCCAACTGCTTTTATTTCTCAAAAATGTTGAAAACAAGACCATACAGGAAACTTTTAAAAAATAACTCTCGCTTAGGCAGAGGGTATCAGATAATTCAGGAGTTTCCTTACTTTGTCTAAGGCAGTTTTATTTGATTTTGAACAATAAAAAAAGGGTTTTCTTGTTTTTTTTCAATGTGATTTTTACTAGTAACAAGTAAGCTTTTTTTTTTCTTATTCAGCATAGCTGTTTCTATGAGATATATCCTTTTTTTTTTTAAGATTTTATTTATTTATTCTTGAGAGAGACAGAGAGAAAGAGAGGCAGAGACACAAGCAGAGGGAGAAGCAGGCTCCATGAAGGGAGCCTGATGTGGGACTTGATCCCGGGTCTCCAGAATCATGCCCTGGGCTGAAGGTGGCGCTAAACCGCTGAGCCACCGGGCTGCCCCATGAGTTGTTTTTTTTTTTTTTTTTAAAGATTTATTTTTAGGTTATCTCTACACCTAATGTGGGGCTCAAATTCACAACCCTGAGATCAAGAGTCACATGCTCCACCAACTGAACCAGCCAGGTTCCTAGACCCACCAGATTTTTAAGAAGGATTCTGAGGGTGCCTGGGTAGCTCAGTTGGTTAGGCGTCCAACTCTTGTTTTTGGCTCAGGTTAAGATCTTGGAGTCCTGAGATCGAGCCCCATGTAGGGCTCTGGACTCGGCAGGGAGTCTGCCTGAGATTCTCTCTCTCCCTCTTTCTCCCCTTTGCCCTTTCCCCCTACTTACTTGCTCTAAAATAAATAAAAATCTTAAAAAAAAAAAAAAAGGATTCTGAAACACTTGGTTTAGGACTCTGTTCTTCTTAACAAACGGACATTTTTGTTTGGGTCATTTTCCCCGCCCCCATCTTGTGAATGAGCAATAGCTAGCTCTCTCCTCATCATTTTTCCTCCCTGCCACTCCTATACCCACTCCTAGTGATGCTTTTCCTATCAAATGCTTTCAGGGACAGGAAGGGATAGCACCAAAATGCCACACCATGGCACAATGACCTACTATTGAGGTGTGATTTCCAATTTCCCAAGCTTGGTCAATGTAAATAAACCTTACAGAAAGAGTCCTGCATCTTATTTTTACATGTGCCCCCAAGATAGCATTGAGAATAATCTCTTCACGAATAATAATACACAAGTATATTTTCTTTCATTAAATTTAGGTTTTCCTCCCTGCAAAGATATTACACATGAAATATACACCATTCCCTCCCTCCCTAAACCTTACATTTTATGTCCAACGTGCCCACTTTTTTCTGCATAGGAAATAACTTTTCTCTCTCTTCTTCACCTGCCCCTGATCAATTAGCTAGATACCTTCTGGCTCTGAACTCAGAGCGTCTCTCTCCTTCTAACAAACTACCCATTAGCCTTCTAACTCAGTTCTTTTTTTTTTTTTAAGATTTTATTTATTTATTCATGAGAGACACAGAGAGAGGCAGAGACATAGGCAGAGGGAGAAGCAGGCTCCATGCAGGGAGCCCAATGTGGGACTCAATCCTGGGACTCCAGGATCATGCCCTGGGCCAAAGGCAGGCGCTAAACCACTGAGCCACCCAGGCGTCCCTAACTCCATTGTTCTTGACCAGTTTTCTGTCCTAGCAAATCTGAAGGGACCAACATACTTCTACCAGCATTTATGGCTTATAAATTACAATAAACAAGGGGTGGAAGGGGAGAAGGGGTGGGATATGTATTTTTTTAAAAAAGCTCCAGAGCAGTTTCTGACATAGGAGTTAGATCATAGATTCCACCTGAGAATTGCCACTTGAACAACCAAACTTTAAGAAGACTAGGTTGTAGATCATACAGATATAAGCACCATGGCAGGAATCAGAAGACATAGTAAATTACTTCAGTATGTGGTTTTTACCTACAAAGATGTATGAATATCACAAGAGAGGGGAAAAAAGCAAGAGCCTCTGTCTCAAACTTCACATATTAAGGATCTCGGCAGAAGTCCCCTACCTACCTTAGAATATCTTTAAGGCAGCCATAAATCTGAGTTCATGTTACACCACTGAGTTCTCCAGTAGTTTCCAGGGTTTTAAAAAAAATTTAAATCTTTTTGGACAGTCTGCTTAACTGTCCAAAATAATGAAATACCTGAGCTTTGAGGTGATCTGTGCTAAGCTAGTAGCCTAGGCCAAAGACTGATATGATAATGCAAACCAAGGAGGCACCTTTCAGAATAACCATGTTGTAGAGGCTGCTATTCCAGCAGGAGGTGGGGAGAAGGAGACTGGAGTAGAACTCTACATAGCAGGTGGACCTGGGACCCAGAGGCAGCAGTAAGAGCTAAGAACCTTGTGGGGGGAAGTTATTCCAAGTCTCATCCCCACTGAGCAGGGTGCAGCTTATGTGTTAGCTTATTCTCTAACAAGCACATAAGCAGTTGGGTAGCATTCTAAGATGAGGACATTTAGACTTGGTTAAGTAGCTATGAGTGACAAAGGGAATTATAAGCCATAGAAGCTTTTAGAACTGGATCTCTGCTAGTACAAGTTTTGGACTCCTCTAATGCTATGAGGTTGACACATACTCTGCCCTTCTGGTAGAAGCAGCTAAAAATAATAAAGGGAATCCCTATAGTAACTGTATACCCAGGACTCTGATCTAATAACAGGAATATGGAGAACCAAATACTTCAAAGGAACCCACAGAAGCCAACTTTGGAAACATGAAAAATAAAAGTAGTTCGTGTAGGAATAGTGGGAAAAGGAATTACCTCAAGATTTTCCCGTATTGTCTATGCATTTTTTAAAAAATATTTTATTTATTTATTATTCATGAGAGACAGAGAGAGAGAGAGGCAGAGACACAGGCAGAGGGAGAAACAGGCTCCATGCAGGGACCCCGACGTGGGACTTGATCCCAGGTCTCCAGGATCACGCCCTGGGCGGAAAGTGGCGCTAAACCGCTGAGCCACCCAGGCTGCCCTGTCTATGCAATTTTTTTTTAAAAGAAAAACAAAAAAGCAAACTATTACTTCATTGAGCCCACTGCTTTTCTAACAGATTGAGTCATTTTATCAGTTTGAGAGGAATTACGGTTCCTCTAGTTAATATAGTATATTAAAAATAAACAAAAGAAAAAAACTGTGTTCACTACCTCTTGCTGTGGAAAGCAATTTCAGGCCTACTGAATTACTTACAATTAAGAGAACTTCACTACAGTCAATCAGAATGCAATCATTCCTAATTTGCATATGTAGGCACTGGTAAATACTGTTTTAGCTGTTAATTAAACTTCATTATAATAAAAACACTTTTGACTTTAGTGGAACTTTAAAGCAAAATAAGTATACTGTTAAAAATATTTACCTAGGGGTGCATGAGTGGTTTGGTCGCTTGAGCATCCAACTCAATCTCGGCTCAGGTCTTGATCTCAGGGTTGTGAGTTCAAGCCCCATGCTGGGCTCCGAAACACACACATACACACACACCCCTCCCAACTGCAGGCTATGAGATACAACAGAACAGTGGTATCTAGCCTCTCTTTAGGAAATTACTAAAAGGAAAAAGAGTATTTTAAATCAAATGAGGAACATGTAGGAGGGCTTCAAGCCCTTTCCCTCATTTCCTCTTCCACTAAGGTTCTAGATCTTTCAGGGTCTTGTTTGGTGGTGAGCAGTTTGGAAAAATCACTTTGGTTTAAACAACCAACAGCTAAATTTTCCTCCTTAAAAGTTACCACTACCACTCTGAAGGTGCTGATTCAATCTATCCAAAGAAAGCTTCTTGTCTTGCTATTTCCCACTAACATATGGCATTCTTTTTTTTAAAATTTTTTAAAAAGATTTTATTCATTTATTCATGAGAGAAAGAGAGAGACAGACAGACAGACAGAGACAGAGACATAGGCAGAGGGAGAAGCAGGCTCCATACAGGGAGCCTGATGTAAGACTCGATCCCAGGACTCTGGGATCACGACCTGAACCGAAGGCTGATGCTAAACCATTGAGCCACCCAGGCATTCCTTTTTAAAAATATTTTATTTAGGGGATCCCTGGGTGGCTCAGCGGTTTGGCGCCTGCCTTTGGCCCAGGGCGCAACCCTGGAGTCCCCGGATCGAGTGCCGCGTCAGGCTCCCGGCATGGAGCCTGCTTCTCCCTCCTCCTGTATCTCTGCCTCTCTTTCTCTCTATGCCTAAAATAAATAAATAAATAAATAAATAAATAAATAAATAAATAAATAAATAAATAAATAAATAAATAAATAAATAAATAAATTTTAAAATAACTAACTAAATATTTTGTTTACTTTTTAAGCCATACCCAATGTGGGGCTTCAACTGAGGACCCTAACATCAAGAGTTACATGCTCCACTGACTGAGTCAGCCAGGCACCCCAACATATGGTATTCTCTTATTTTTTTATTTTTTAAAAAGATTTTATTTATTTATTCATGAGAGATAGAGAGAGAGAGAGAGAGAGAGAGAGAGAGAGGCAGAGACACAGGCAGAGGGAGAAGCAGGCTCCACGCAGGGAGTCCGAAGTGGGACTGGATCCCGGGTCTCCAGGATCAGGCCCTGGGCTGATGAGCCACCTGGGCTGCCCTCTCTCTCTTTTAAAGATTTCTTTATTTATTTGAGAGAGTCCTCATGTGCAAGTTGAGGGAGGAGCAGAGGGAGAGAATCTTCAAGTAGACTCCTTACTGCATGCAGAACCTGATAAGAGGCTCAATCTCACAACCCTGAGGTCATGACCTGAGCTGCAACCAAGAGCCAGACACTCAACTGACTGAGCCAGCCAGGTGCCCCAATATATGGCATTCTTGACAGAATTTCCTTTTCCTTTTTTTTTTTTTGTTTTTTTGTTTTTTTGTTTTTTTGAGAGAGGGAGAGGATGAGTGCGTGCACAGTGGGGAAAGGGCAGAGGGAGAATCCCAAGCAGGCGCCATGCTCAGAGCCGGGGGGCTCAATCACAGCCCTAAGATCATGACCTGAGCCAAAATGAAGAGTCTGCTGCCTAAAGGACTGAGCCACCTAGAGGCCCCCAGGATTTCTTTTCTAACATGAAAGTGGAATAAAAAAAATGAAAAAAAAACCCCGATAAAACAGAGATGAAGGCTAAGAGGTTGTGCCTCTGCTTTTGCAACAGGGCTGGAAACAAGCAACTAAACAATAGCCACAAGTGCCCTGCAGAGGGGCCCACTAGGTAACTGACCACACATGGAAACATGACAATTCAAGAGCTTTCCTTACACAATTCTTTTTTTTTTTTTTTAATTTTTATTTATTTATGATAGTCACAGAGGGAGAGAGAGAGAGAGGTGCAGAGACATAGGCAGAGGGAGAAGCAGGCTCCATGCACCGGGAGCCCGATGTGGGATTCGATCCTGGGTCTCCAGGATCGCGCCCTGGGCCAAAGGCAGGCGCCAAACCGCTGCACCACCCAGGGATCCCTCCTTACACAATTCTATTTCCCTAAGAAGTTCTGGTAGGTCTTAGGCAGAAACATCTCAGTTTAAGGAAAAGAAGCTGTCAGGAGTCACCAACTCGGGACCTTCGACTACTGCTCAGTCCCTGGGGCCAAGCCCATCCACACCCACCTCATCATCACTGTTGGACGTCTCAGAGTCTGAGGAGGCTGCAGGCTGACTCACAGGCGGCTCCTTCTCCTCAGAGTCACTCCGCTTCCGCTTTGCCAGAGACAAGAGCTCCTAACAGGGCAGAAGCAGACACATGAGTTTTGCTCAACAAAGAAAAAAACATTCAAGAATAGCAAAATGCCCACCTTACCTAGGTCTCTTCTACCTCTGTGCTTTCAACTAAAAATCGTCATCACAGGGACTTTTATCACACAGATACACTGCCAGTGTTCCTAAGCACTAAAGAAATGTTTTCAAAATCTGTCCCTTTCTTCTTAATGGGAGATGTATATCTGAAATGGAAAAATGATTATAAAAGTGAACTGCAGGCTACTCCCAAATTGTCACTATTTCCACTATTTCCAGCTACAGGAGTACTGAATCTTAGAAACTGATATGAGACCCATGTTTTCAAAGGTAATTTGTTTACTGTTTTTACAAGTCTAACTAATATTCCAAGCATCCTCTTATTGTAATTCATGGAAAAAATTGGCATTTGTGGGATTGTTCTGAATAAGCTGACAAACTACAAGATTTTTTTTTCCTGGTGATTTATGACAGATTACAGCAGGAGGGATGTACCACTAAGAGTTATGGCTAGAACCAGAATTTGCTCTCACATGGTTCCTCTCTTCTGTTACTTTTTTTTTTTTTTTAAGATTTTATTTATTTATTCATGAGAGACACAGAGAGGGAAGCAGAGACACGGGCAGGGGGGGAAGCAGGCTCCACGCAGGGAGCCCGACATGGGACTCAATTCTGGGTCTCCAGGATCACACCCTGGGCCGAAGGCGGCGCCAAACCCCTAAGCCACCAGGGCTGCCCTCTTCTGTTATTTCTTATCAACTTAGTTCAGTAACTCAAAAATGCAACAAAAGGAAATTTCTCTGGTTCTTGCTCCCTGTAGTATCATTACCAATCCAAAATTATTCTGTACTTACTAAGCACCAGGTACTTTTCTAAATATCTAATATTTAATCTTCGTGACAATCTTTTTTTTAAAAAAAAGATTTTATTTATTCATTCATAGAGACACACAGAAAGAGGCAGAGACACAGGCAGAGGGAGAAGCAGGCTCCATGGCAGGGAGCCCGATGCGGGACTCGATCCCGGGTCTCCAGGATCACACCCCAGCTGTAGATGGTGCTAAACCGCTGCGCCACCAGGGCTGCCCTCTTCGTGACAGTCTTAAAGTATGTATTGTCATCATCCCTATTTGAAGATAAACTAAGCAGCAGGAGAGGTTAAAAATTTACTCAGGGTAACACAGCTAGTACATGACAGAGCCAGGATTCAAATCAGGGCAGATAGAACCCTAGCTCAAAATTCAGTCATGGTTTATCAGTCTAAAGCATGTTTCCCTTCTGCCAAAAAAGAGAAAACTACTACTAATAAATACTAGTAGTATTATTTCTTGATGATGATGGTGTTCTACAATTAAAGGTCAAGTGCCAAGATGTATTTTAAAATAATAGACTGCCTACAAAGTATCTGTTTTCTTCTTCCAGTTTCTATTTTAGGCATAGACTGGCCAGAATGAGAATATGACCTTCTCAGATTAACAGCTGACCCACTCTTCTCCTTCATAAGCAGTCATGAAATGTTACTCTTCTCATTTCACTGATGAGAGCTACCATACCAACTTCCTGAAAAGGCTGAAGATCATAAGAACGTCTACTTTTTCACTGTAAATATTAACTCGTATAGACAAAATGCAAATTACAGCAATAAGTGTGTGTTTACTGTCTTTTAAAAACTTTAGGGGGCACCTGACTGGCTTAGTCAGTGGAGCACATCTCTTGATCTTGGGTTGTGAGTTTGAGCCCCACGTTGGGTACAGAGATTACTTAAAAATAAAATCTTTAAAAACAAAACCAAAAAACAGGTGCACCTGGATGGCTCAGTCAGTTCAGCATCTGACTTTAGCTCAGGTCAGGATCTCAGGCCCTGGGATTGAGCCCTACATTGGGCTCTGCACTCAGTGGGGAGTCTGCTTGTCCCTCTCCCTCTGCCCCTCCCCCTACTCTTGTACGCATGCTCTGGGAAATGAAATCTTTAAAAAATAAATTTGTGAAAAAAAAACACACCTTGAGGTATAATTTAGTGCATTTTATTTTTTCTTACGTATAAATTCTAAGAATTTGACAAATACATAGAGTTTAACCATTTCCACAATTAAGATATAGGATAGTTCCATCATCCCCACAAATATTGCTGTAATTTGCATTTGGTTAATAGGAGTTACCGTTGTGATACAACACAATACAAGGGTGTTCTTATGAGCTTCAGGCTAACTTCCAGGAAGTTAGTGCTCTTTATATCCCTTCCTCCATCCTCTGACAACCATAGACCTGTTTTCTGTCCCTATAGATAGATCTGCTTATTACAGAATAACATATAAATAGAACTGTATAGTATGTAACCTTTGAGACTGGCTTTTTTACTTAGCATAATGCATTTGAGATTCATCCATGTTGTAGCATATATTAGGAGCTTGTTCCTTTTTATTGTTAAGTAGTATTCCATTGTGTGGATGTATCACACTTTATTTACCAGTTGAAAAATATTTGGGTTTCCATTTGGGAGCAATTACATGTTCATATACAGGTTTTTGTGTGCATGTAAGTTGTTGTTTTTTAAGATTTATTTTAGGGGCACCTGGGTGTCTCGGTTAAGTGTCTCCTCGGTGGGGAGTCGGCTTCACCCTTTCCCCCTCTCTCATATAAATAAATAAAATTTTAAAAAAAGAAAAAGATTTTAGAGTGTGCATGTGAGATAGTGCAAGCAGGTGGGTGAGGGGTGGTGCCAGAGGAAAGAGGAGAGAAAATCCTCAAGCAGACTCCTTGCTAAGGGTGGAGCCCAATGTGGGGCTCAATCCCAGGACTCTGAGATCATGACCTGAGCTAAAATCAAGGGTCAGATGCTTAACCAACTGAGCTAAGTGTAAGTTATTTCACTTGGGTAAATACCTAAAAGTGGGATTGCTGGTAATTGGCATATGGCCTTTACTATTATCTTTCCCCCTGAATTACCTTAATGCAAATTTATAAAGTTTAGAAAGATTTCTGTTAAGTGATCTCTTTCCTGACCCTTTGAAATTCACAAATGCACTAGAAATCTGTTTTAACACCAACTCATTATCAACTGGGATTTGGAAACGTATCCATCAAATCCTGCCCTGGAACATTAACAAGTGGTAGACAATCATTAAAAATTACTGTAACTAAAGTGTTAAAATGTTAATACTCCCTTCCTGATAAAGTTCCACTCCATACTAAAAACCTAACAAATGTCTCTCCTTCATCCACAAACAACTGCATCTGATAGTCCTTCTTCTCCTATGACATAAATACCATATTAACAATAGTATGGTGACAGCAAAGACATTCTTAACAATGTGAAATATACAAGTTAAGAATTGTACAGGAAATTACTGGGGAACATATGGCAAGGTTACTCTTTATAGTTAAGTCCCCTAGGCTACCGAGGGCTCCTAAGTACAGCCAAACAGACCAATGTGCAACAGAAAGGTCTTTTCAACAGGCACATGTGAAGAGAGCTACTATCTGTAGGGGTGACTGATCCAATAACCAGGACTTGAAAAAGCCAATCTAAAACTGATCTGTATGGGGATCTCTGGGTGGCTCAGTGCTTTAGTGCCTGCCTTCGGCCCAGGGCGTGATCCTGGAGTCCTAGGATTGAGTCCCACATCAGGCTCCCTGCATGGAGCCTGCTTCTCCCTCTGCCTGTGTCTCTGCTTCTCTCTATCTCTCATGAATAAATAAAATCCTTAAAAATAAATGAATGAATGAATGTGATCTGTGCACAGGGTATAGGTCCACCTACAGCTCTCTTCTGCCAGTCCAATTCAACAGTACCATGCTTGCTGAGACGTTTCTGTGTGTCCAGTGATGCTCTCTCATCACTATCCCTATATTTCAACTCATCCAGTGAAAACCTTCCCTATTTTTCTTGGTGTTTGTCTAAGGGAATGGCAGTTGGGGGTGCCAGCATGGTATATCAAATTTAAGCTGAACTAAAGATCTGCTTAAATTAAGGCCAATGCCCAATATACTAAAGATATGGCTGTGTAGGACACCACATCTGTTTTCTAGAGCAGTTTCATTAACATTGTTTAAAAGCCATATTTAACATTAAACTAGACTGTCAAAACTGAGACCCTAAAGTAAAGCAAGCCTAACTACACTAAGGTAATGTTTGTTAAAACAGTATTATTCTGGTTAAGATTAGAATTCTAATCCCATCAATACATGAAGACTCATAAACCTTAAGATTTAATTCCCCTACACCATCATTCACAATGTACTTTTTGTGAGGTTATATCAGGGTCAATTGGCAATAAGGCAACTTAGCTCCCTCCTACTTACTTAAAGAAAATTAAATCTCATCTCTTTAATCAAACCTCCCGTGATCACATGAAAGTGGGATACATATTCTATACCCCAGAAATGAGACTAAAAGCCCATATGGATAGGCCTCGGAGGTTTTTATGGCTAATTAGCATGCTGAGCTCTTTTCCCCTTATTCATGCCACAAATATAACTACTGTAAATAATTATTACCAGCTAGCATGACCAAACATCTTGGTTTGCTCAGAACTGTCCTGGTTCTAGCACCTGAATGTCCTGAATTCTAGAAACTCCTCAGTTCCAGGCAACCTGGCACAGATGGCCCTACTACCGGCACCTATTATGTACCACCAAGCCATGGGTAGACACTCATGAAAAAAGGAGACATTGACCTTGAGTTTAAAAATGAGTGAGGGAGACAATAACACAAAACTTGTTATATCTCATGATAAGTGCTAAGAAGGAAGTGAATCAAGTGAATGAGGAACATATCTGTGATAGGGTGATCCACGGAGGCTACTCTGAGGCAACTGCATTTAGGATGAAGGAGAAAAGAGAGGTGCAGTTTTCTGGGCAGAGATCTCCAGGTGGAATAGCTAAGGCCATGAAGCTGGCAACAGCTTGGCCTGGTCAAAGAACTGAAGGAGAACCGTGTGACTGGAGCTTAGAGGGCAAGGGGGAGAACAAAGTAAGGCTGTTTAGAGGTAAGAAGAGACCAGATCATTCCAAGTTTATAAGGCAGGATCAGGAGCAAGTGTCTTATTTGAAGGCAAAGGGAAGCCATCAAATGGTTTTAAGGGGAGTAACCACTCCCAGAGGGTTTTTTTTAAAGAGCACTCTGACAGAGGGGCCAGGGTGGGAGTGGAGGAAGGAGTCATAAGGAATCCAGAGCAGTGTCATCAGAGGGAATGGTGACCTGGACCGGGGAAGTAGCCACAGGACAGAGAGAGGGAGGACTAGAGAGATAGTGAGATAGAGGAGTAATTCACACGGGTTGGTCATTCATTCATTCATTCCTGAGAGAGACACACACAGAGGCAGAGACACAGGCAGAGGGAGAAGCAAGCTCCATGCAGGGAGCCCGATGTGGGACTCGATCCCAGAACTCCGGGATCATGCCCTGAGCCAAAGGCAAACGCTCAACTGCTGAGCCACCCACACGTCCCCACACAGGTTTAAATCTGAGATGTGGGGGCACCTGGATGATTCAGTCAGTTAAGTGTCTGACTCTTGATTTGGGCTTAGGTCATGATCTCAGGGTTGTGAGATGGAGCTCCAAGTCGGGCTCTGCACTGGGCATGGAGCCTGCTTAAAATTCTCTCTCCCTCTGCTCTTCCCCATCTCTTTCTCTCTCTCTCTCTCTCATTCTTCTCTCTCTCTCCCTCCTTCCCCACCCTTCCAGAAAATGATATGATATGATATGATTCTTTCATATCAAAACTATAGGCAGAGGAACAGGATTCCAATGGTGGATACTTGGTTACCTTTCAGATGTAAGGAATGGAGCCATTGTGTGTATGTTTTTTGGGACAGAATGGTATTTGTTTTGTTGGAACTATTTTATTTTATTTATTTATTTTTTTAAATTTTTATTTATTTATGATAGTCACACACACACACACAGAGAGAGAGGCAGAGACACAGGCAGAGGGAGAAGCAGGCTCCATGCCGGGAGCCTGACATGGGATTCGATCCCAGGTCTCCAGGATCGCAACCTGGGCCAAAGGCAGGCGCTAAACTGCTGCGCCACCCAGGGATCCCCGTTGGAACTATTTTGAACAAGCATCTATTATTTTTATCATGTTTTTGAAAAGATTATTAATTTATTTGAGACAGAGACTGCACAAATGGGAGGGGGGGCAGTGAAGGAGAGGAGGCGACTCCCTGCTGAGTCCCAGGACCCTGGGATCATGACCTGAATGGAAATCAAGAGTCAGATGCTTAACCAACTGAGCCACCCAGGTGCCCCTCTACTATTTTTATTGAAAGAAAAATAAAACAATGAACATATATACAAAAACCATTCTGAGTTTTTTAAAACTTTTTATTTTTTATTTTTTTAAGATTTTATTTATTTATTAACGAGAGACACAGAGGGAAAGAGAGACAGAGGCAGAGACACAGGCAGAGGGAGAAGCAGGCTCCATGCAGGGAGCCTGACATGGGACTCGATCCTAGGTCTCCAGGATCACACCCCGGGCTAAAGGCAGCGCTAAACTGCTGAGCCATCCGGGCTGCCCAAACCATTCTGAGTTAATTCCAAAGTGGCAGTATAACAATCCTTTATATTTCACATGATTCCCAAATAATTATAATTGTAGTTAAACTACTGAGTTGTATAAATGCCCACAGTTATAAAATTGACAAAATCATTTTCCAACCCATTCAAAAACAAAAGGCACATGAATTTTCTTTTAATTCTACTATTGTTACTGGTTTTTACTTAGTTCCCTTTTCTAATATACTTTTTAACTAATGCACATTTCTTCTTCCCTTAAAGAAGGGATATCAGTATTACAGTAGAGGAGTCGGAATAAGAACTTAAGAACTCCTAAACTGACAGTCTCTTATCTCTGAGTAATCCTGCTGTAACCAGAAAAGTCAGAAAACTTTCCACCATGGATATGCCAAGTAGCATTTGCATATTCAACAAAGATTTATTAAGTGCTTACTCTGCATCAGGTAGGCATTATTTCCTTTCTTTAAAGATTTTATTTATTTGATAGAGAGAGAGAGAGAGAACATGCACACATACCATCGGGGGGAACAGGAGAGAGAGAAGCAGGCTCCCTGCTCCCAGGACCTGAGCAGAAGGCAGGTGCTTAGTAAACTAAGCCATCCAGGTGGCCCTTCTTTTTCTAAGATTCTATCTATTTATTCCAGAGAGAAAGAGTGTGCAAGCAAGAGTGAGCCAGGAGGAGGAGGAGCAGAGGGAGAGGGACAAGAAGATGCCACACTGACAGTGGAGCCCAATGCAGGGCTCAATCTCAGACCATGACCTGAGCCAAAGCCAGGTCACCCAGGTGCCCTAGGCAGGCGTTATTTTCAACTACCTATTTGACATCTCCACTTAGATTAACTCAAAGACAACTTTTTTTTTTTTTTAAGGTTTCATTTATTTATTTGAAAGAGAGCATGTGCACAGGCACACAGGCAGGGGGAGTCTTAGAGGGAGAAGGAGAAGCAGACTCTCCACTGAGCAGGGAGCCAATGTGAGGCTCCATCCCAGGACCCTGAGCCACTCATTACAACAACTTTCATTACAAACAACTTTCAACTCCACATCCATGAGGGAATTCATACTCTTCACCTTTATACCTAATCTTCCCCTAGCCCCATCTCATGCTAGGACTTCCTCTTCCTCACTCCCAACATCCAATCAATCATCAAGTCCTCTCATTTTATTCTGAATATTATGTCCAATCAAATCTACTTCCCGTTGCCTCTGTAAGCACTGTACCACTCCAAGTCAGGCATTCATTCAGCAAACATTGACAGGGTACCTGCCACATACCAGCCACTGTCTTAGGTGCATGGATACTATAGTAAACAAACAGCTTTGCCTTCCTGGAGCTTCCATTCTAGTGGAACTTAATGCTTTCTACCATCTCTCACCTGGACTCCTCTTTCTACCACTTAACTGGTGTCCCTTTCTCCAAGCTACTCTCCACCTGACAACCTAGGCAAACTTTTTAAAAGACAAACCTGAAACCTTTTCTAGCTTAAAATCCTTCAGTGGTTTCTCATTACCCTCAGAATCAAGTCCTTTAACATTACCGACATGGCCCTACAAGTAACTTTAGAACTTTTTAACCCCAGCGCAGAGTAAGACCAATTATATCTCATGAGCCAGTATATGTACAAAATACACGTAATAACAATAATCCTTTTTTTTACAATAATCCTTGTTACTAAGACTGATACATGATTGATTTCTTTCTTAAGATTTTATTTTTTTAAAGTAAATGCTATAAATAAATAAATAAATAAATAAATAAATAAATAAAGTAAATGCTACTACATTCAACATGGGGCTCGAACCTACAATCCCAAGATCAAGAGTCACATGCTCTACCAACAGAGCCAGCCACGCGCCCCTGATGTTTTCTATTTGATTCAATTTCATTTTCATTTTTAATGCTGGTTGTTATTCACTAAACTGACTTTCTCATCTTCAAAGGGTCCAAACAGGGACTACTACAGCTTCATTTGTACCTTCTCTCTCTTCAACCCATTAAGTTCCAGTCACTGTGTGTTTCTTTCAGTTTCATTAGGGTGCTAGGTCCTTCCTGCCTCAATGCTTTTGTACATGCTAGTCCCTCAGCCATGAACACTCAACATGCCTCTACTGTTTAGCCTAATCTTTTCCTTAACACATATTCCAACTCTGTTTAAGTATTACTCCCTCCACCGTAGTATAGCATCACTTGTCACACTCTCACAATATCCTTGCTCTTCGCTCATAGCCTCTAGTCAAACTGTGAGAAAAAGACCCTGAGCAAAGCTTACCCCACACTCACCACCCCCTCTCTGTCTCCTCTAAGCTCCTTGAAGGTGGAAACTGCTTCCATTTTGTTCACTCAATAGCCTCGGTGCCTAATACTGTCTAACACATTTGTTGCAAGATAAACAATCTCTGCCCTTGGGGAACTTACAATTTAGAAAGGGAGCAATAAGTACACCAATAGATCTGGTGCTCAAAGATGGGTTTTGAATTTTTCCTAAAAGCCTCTTCGCTAAAGCTCCCAGGGGACTCAATCTCCCCTGCACAGAAAAGGTAAGTGAAATTAGCAAATGAGTTACATCAAGCTGGATGCAACATGACACAAATTAAAACTTCACAGGTTAACACTTGACACTTCTCACAAGTTTTTCATCTTAGACTTCTATGAAATTCTGCTCTAACATAAAAGAGGGACAACTTTTAAATTTCCCAACTTTTATGGGGAAGATTTATGGAAGGATACTTTATAACAATGATATTTTTTACATTTAATATCTAAAAATAACTCCCAGAAAATACTTAGGGACCTATTTTTTCAAAGACAAATTTAATTATTGCTACTTCAAGTATCATGAGCAGAGAAGAGGACATAGCAACATCACCATTTTAAATAAGAAAGGAAATTATGAAATAAAGCATTCCAGTATGCAAGTAGCTCATTGTTTTTCTTGAGAAAGACAAAGTAAAGTTTTCAGAAATACTGAGTTATACTGATCTGAATAGAGAACTCTTATTCCTTTATTATCTTGGATGCTTTTCATTTTATAAGACCCACAGCATAAATATTATTCCACAAAAAGTGACATTATTTCCAAATAAGTATGTGATAGGGTAAAAACAAAACAAAACAAAACAAAAAAATCTAGGTTTGCTTCAAACTCTTTTCCAAGAGGTCCCAAAAGCAAGTATCTTCAGGATTTGCAACTTTAAAATGCTGAAGATGGGGCACCCAGGTGGTGCAGTGGGTTAAGCATGTGACTCTTGGTTTCAGCTCAGGGTATGATCTCAGGGTTGTGAGATGGAGCCCTGCTTCCAGTTCCATGCTGAGTGCAGAATCTGCTTGAGATTCTCTCTCCTTTACCCTCTGTCCCTCCCACTCAAGGGTTGTCACTGGCTTGCTTGCACGCTCTCTTTCTCTCAAATAAATAAATCATTAAAAAAATGTTGAAGAAAGGGTGTGCCCAACATAAAAAAAAATAAGGTCACTATCGGGCCACATTTTAAAAGAAATCCTTCAAATTCTCAAAGGTCTGAGTTTTTAAAAGTTAAAGCAATTTTAAACTACTTCGATTCAGTTCCTACACATCTCTTTTCCCATCATGAAGAAAGGAAAAAAGGAAATAGGCCTCAATAAAAAAGCATCCCAACAATTCAAATAGCTTCAGAGATTCAGAACAGCCAACAGCTCTGCTACCTCAAATACGTCCATCAAGTTTCTTCCATTGTGCACACACTATAGCTGGGTCAGGAGGCTATTTCTCTCCCCAACTAGAGTATCTTACTAAAAAGATTAACTTGCAAAAAAAAAAAAAAAAAGATTAACTTGCACACAGACAATGGTCTCGATCATTAACATAAATAAGTACCTGGACTCTATCTGGTAAAAACGCAGAGTCCAGGGCTCTATCTCCTGAGAGTCTGATTCAGTAGGTCTGGGATGGGAGCCCCTGCAAAGTACATTTATTTATTTTTTAAATTTTATTTATTTATTCATGAGAGATACAGAGAGAGAAGGCAGAGACACAGGCAGAGAGAGAAGCAGGCTCCATGTAGGAGCCCGACGCGGGACTCGATCCTAGGACTCCAGGATCATGCCCTGGGCCAAAGGCAGGCGCTAAACCGCTGAGCCACCCAGGGATCCCATTTTAAATAAGCAACTGAGAGAGTTTCTGACACAGGTGGTCCTCCTTCCACCACCAGGAAGAATCAGTATAGTAGGCTTACCTGCCTTACCTTCAGCAAGGACTAAGTTGGAAATATTTCTAGCATAATGGCTTAGAATCCCTTCTGGAAAACCCAGGAACAAAAGACCTCCTTTCTAACTGCTTCACTCTCACACTAGACACTTAGATTTGTTATGGTTTTGTCTTTTCCACAAGGACCTTACACTAGACAGCAAATATGACGCTATACCCCTAATGAAGACCCAGAACTAGGTGGAGCAGCCAAAGACATCTTGTTTAGAAAGGCCCAAATGCATTAATTTTGTTCTGAGGATTCCAAAGACCCCCAAACCAGCCTGATTTTGAACTTCTGCTAAAGGTCTCTGGTGAAAAGTTCTAGAGGGCAGACTGATTCCTCTGAGAGCCTAGAGCAACACTAAACAGATAGAAGGCACAGGTACCTCTGTTAGGATATGCAGGGAAAGGGAATTTTGATCTGGTTCCCATCTAAGAATGCCAGTAAGTGGGGATCCCTGGGTGGCTCAGAGGTTTAGTGCCTGCCTTAGGCCCAGGGCGTGATCCTGGAGTCCCGGAATCGAGTTCCACGTCGGGCTCCCTGCATGGAGCCTGCTTCTCCGTCTGCCTCTCTCTCTCTCTCTCTCTCTCTCTCTCTCTCTCTCATGAATAAATAAAATCTTTAAAAAAAAAAAGAATGCCAATAAGTGTAGTTGAAGAGGAGAAAGTTGAAATTGGTGTTAAATTAGGTATCAGGTATTACTTACAAATTTCATGCTAATTTCTTTTCATAAACAGAACTGGGTTTAAGTTGAAACCCCTTCCAGTGTCCACTCTGGAAGAGCTCATTGTGGATCAGGTAAAACCTCTCTACCACAAAAAGAAAACTCTGAACTCATTTCATTTGTTAGAATTTTGTGGAAAATCATTAGAGTAACTTGCAACTTTATTCATCACAGGAACAGAGGTCTCAGAGTGCTTTACCAAGGAAGCTCCCATATAATCTCTTTAATTGATGTAACAATTCTCTCCAAATTATTCAAAGTACTTTACAAATACGAATTCTAGCAACATGGAAAATGACCATTAAACATCTTTCTCATTTTGCACTATGAAAAGTTAAAAGACTAATAGATTAAGTTGGTATAGTGAAGAGTATGTGCCTTACAATCATGCAGATGTGGAGTTCAAATTTCAACTCTACCACTAACAAATTGTGTTAATCTAGGTAAATGACTTCTTCAATCTCCATCTTCCTCATATATAAAATGGAGAAAATAATACCAACTCCACCATAATTTGAAAACTTGACAAGGTAAATAAAGCACTGATTGAGGGGACTGGCTCACCCCAAGCACTATGTAAATGGTAGCTGATGTTTTCACATTTCTAGATTTAAAAAAAAAAAAATTCTAATCCTCCCAAGTGCCAGTCTAAAATTATCAACCAAACTTTTCCAGCCAAGAATGGATTTTTTATAGTTTTGTAAATTTCAAGAGCCTTTCAGCCAGAACATTTTCAACTTTTAATTCCTATCCCCAAACAAGATTTTCTCCCTTTGATAAAGTTCCACTATTTTCCCATACCACCATTTTCAAAACAGTCCTCTTTTCTTCAATACACTTCCAGTCCCTCCTCCTTAAAGTCCACCCCTTTTAAGCTCTAATACTTTAGTCCTGAGACCTGTGGCCTAATACAAAGAAGCAGCCATTTACACAAAAGCCTCGGTTTGCAAGTGCTTGTACCAATATTAATTCTTACAAATACTTGATCCTTGTAATAGTCCAATTAGATACTCAAGGCTAATGTACCTAAATTTTAAGGTTACAGACAAAAAGATACAAAGCGAGAAAAACAGCACAGCCAGCCTAGAACTCAAAATTTCAGATTCTAAGTTCAGTACTCTCTATTTAACTTATAAAGCTACTACCTCTAGCATATTCTTTCTTTTTATTATTTGTTCACAAAACACGCGGGGGGGGGCTCTCTTTAAATCTAGTATCACTAGAGCATTGTTGTAAAGGACAGCTTCCTCCCTACAATATTTTTTAGAGTATAAAAACAGTTCAACCCCAAGACAGTGAGACCAAAAGTTACTTTCAAAGGTTCCTGCGCAATCTTCAAGTAAGAAAGCATTCTGGGATGCTGCATGAAAAGAGCCAAGAGGCCTCAATCCTAGTCCTTCCAAGCCGTCCTATATATTTCTCCACTTCTGCCCTCTTTCCTCCTCTCAAGTTTTCTTTGGTTTGACATCTCAACGGGCCTCTTTCTTCCTCTCAAGTTTTCTTTGGTTTGACATCTCAACGGGGACCCTTCTCAACCACAAACGACCCTCGTTGCCAAATAGATTTGTGCCCAAAGCTTAAGTTTTTCTCATTAAGCACGACAGAGGTTCCCTAGAACTGTTTAAGGGTGTCTCTCCTCCAGGTCCACATCTCTTGTCTGAAAAACTTCATCTTCCAGAGCCTGCATCATCTCGCCCCCCCGCCCCCACCACCCCACACTCACCCTCGCACCTCCTCCAAAATCTCCCAGGCTCCCGGGTTGGCGGACGATACTTCCTATCTCTCTGGGCCCGGATCGCCAGGCCTGCAGCCCGCCGCTCCGATCTGACCCGAGCAGATCACGGACCCCTCTGGTCCCCCAAGCCCGAGGCCCACCAGCCTGGTCCCTGCCCCGCCTCCCCGCCCAAGGCGCCAAGTCCTCGGGGCTCCGTCTCCAGGCCCCGGCCGGACTCCAAGGACCCCGGGCGCTGCGGGGAGGACAAGAAAGAGGTGGCAGCGGAGGTCAGGGTGCGGGGCGGGCCAGGAGCTCGGGCCAGGAGGCCCTGGGCCCGGCCGGCTCCAGGCTCCGGTGGCCCGGACTCAGCCCTCTCGCTCCGCCGGCCCGCGCGTTCGCGGCCTGCCCTCACCTGATCCAGGTTCTCATCGCTGCCGCTGTCCTCCGTGTCCGAGTCGATCACGACGCGGCCTTTCCGCTTCTTTACCATGGTGGTCCCCCGGCTCCCACGCCGGACGCCGCCCGGACTCCCCTCTTGCCCGCCTGCCAGTGGGACCGCCACCGCCGCCGCCGCCGCCGCCGCCGCCGCCGCCGCTCGACCCACACAAAGGCGACCGCGCATGCGCGCTCCGCTCCGCCCCTGGCCCCGCCCCCCGCTCGTCGCACGCCGTTCGCCGGCGCCCGGCGCCCCGCCCTGCCCCACCCCCGACGCAGCGTGGGAGGCGGGCCCGACGAGGTTGGGTTCCGGACGGTGGACAGCGGTCGCATACCCTGCGCGGGCCTCTGGAAGCTTTGGGTGTGTCTCTTCTGCGGGGCCGAAGCTTGGTGTGCTACGTACCTATCGTGGACTGGTGCTGCAAGCATCTGGGTCCGCTCTGGCAAGCCTTTCAACTGCTGGAGTGTCTAGGGCGACTTCAGGGCCTGGCCGCCTGGAAGACACAAGTTGGATGGAGGACCACGCAGAGGGCACTCGTCCAGAATAAAGCCTGCCTACCTGGGTTGTGCAAGGTTCCACCTTGAGGATGCATCCGAGTTACCCAAAAGAAGAGTAGATTTCAAGAAAGGTGTTCCAGGGATCCCTGGGTGGCGCAGCGGTTTGGCGCCTGCCTTTGGCCCAGTGCGCGATCCTGGAGACCCGGAATCGAATCCCACGTCGGGCTCCCGGTGCATGGAGCCTGCTTCTCCCTCTGCCTGTGTCTCTGCCTCTCTCTCTCTCACTGTGTGCCTATCATAAATAAATAAAACAAAACAAAACAAAACAAAAAAAAAGAAAGGTGTTCCAAGCAGAGAACCGCGTGGGCAAAGAAAGACCCGTAGATAATTGGGGGGAAAAATGGGTTCAGGGAACTGGAAGTTTATGGAACAGAGAATGTGGTGTGTGTGTGTGTGTAGGGACGCATCGGCCACATCCTTTAGTGCCTACTAGGCTATATTCATTACGTTGAACTTTTTTAAACGGAAGAACATTATTAGAAAGATCACTCTGGGCGCAGTGTGGCGAATAAATTAGAAGGGAAGTTAGGCTGTTGGTGTCATCATGGCAAGAGATGATGGTGCCCCAAACCAATGAAGAGGCAGTGCAAATGGAGAGATGTGGATGGATTCTGGATAATTTGTAAGGAAGAATTCCCAGGACATGAATATTAGTTGGAAGAGGGGGTAAGGCAAGGTCCCAAACACAAATGATGCTTAGGTCCTGGCTTGGGAAGGTGGTGGTGAGGGGCCCTTCATCACAATAAGAAACACAAGTGTAAAGGAAATAAGTTCAGTTTTTTTAAAAAGATTTTATTTTATTTATTCATGAGAGAGAGAAAGAAAGGCAGGGATACAGGCAGAGGGAGAAGCAGACTCCTTGCAGGGAGCCGGTTGGGGGACTCCATCCCAGCACCCCGGGATAATGCCCTGAGCCAAAGGCAGACTCTCAACCACTGAGCCACCAGGCATCCCAAAAAGTTCAGTTTTTTGCCTGGTGAGGTCAGTTGATTAAAAGGGACTTCAGAGGCCCCTGGGTAACCCAATTGGTAGTGTATACGACTCTTGATGATCTTGATCAGGATCATGAGTTTGAGCCCCATGTTGGGCAGAGAAATTATTTAAAAAAAAAAGTCAATGGGGATCCCTGGGTGGCTCAGCGGTTTAGCGTCTGCCTCCTGCCCAGGGTGTGATCCTGAAGTCCCAGGATCTAGTCCCACATCCGGCTCCCTGCATGGAACTTGCTTCTCCCTCTGCTTGTGTCCCTGCCTCTCTCTCTGTATCTCTCTTTTTTTTTTAAATTTTTATTTATTTATGATAGTCACACACACAGAGAGAGAGAGAGGCAGAGATATAGGCAGAGGGAGAAGCAGGCTCCCTGCACCGGGAGCCCGACGTGGGATTCGATCCCGGGTCTCCAGGATCGCGCCCTGGGCCAAAGGCAGGCGCCAAACCGCTGCGCCACCCAGGGATCCCTGTCTCTGTATCTCTTATGAATAAATAAATAAAATCTTAAAAATAGGGCAGCCCGGGTGGCTCAGTGGTTTAGCGCCTGCCTTCAGCCCAGGGCGTGATCCTGGAGACCTGGGATCCAGTCCCACATCGGGTTCCCTGCATGGAGCCTGCTTCTCTCTCTGCCTGTGTCTCTGCCTCTCTCTCTCTCTCTCTCTCTCTCTCTCGAATAAATAAATAAAATCTTTAAAAAATAAAATCTTAAAAATAAAATAAATTTAAAATCAATTTTATTAACATATACTATATATTAGTTTCAGAGATAGAATTCAGGGCAGCCCAGGTGGCTCAGTGGTTTAGCGCCGCCTTTAGCCCAAAGCGGGATCCTGGAGACCGGGGATGGAGTCCCATGTCGGGCTCCCTGCGTGGAGCCTGTTTCTCCCTCTGCCTGTGTCTCTGCCTCTCTCCCTCTCTCTCTCTAATAAATAAATAAAATCTTAAAAAAATAGAGATAGAATTCAGTGATTCATCATTTGCATACAACACCCGACTCTTAATTAATGAGTTCAGAGTCTGAAAACTAGCTTAGATCCAAAAGTGGGCAAAGGATGTCACTTTTTATTGGGGGAACTGCCCTCACCCCCTTAATCACCCAACCTTGATTTCTTCTGATTGAAAATTGAGGATTAGGCCTGTTGGCCCTTGGAGATGTTATATTCTGCTATATTCTGCTGTATATATTCTGCTATATTCTGTTAAGCATCTCCATAAGTCTTGGAGGTTCAGGCCTCCCTGACTGTCATTCTACCCTTTCTGCTATTATAATAATTGTATCTACCTTGCTTCTAGTAGTTAAGTGCTGCCATCTGGCCTCTTGTTTCAAGTTCTATCACACCATTACTGTTGTGAGCCTAGTTTTGTAACAGTCTCCCCTACTGTCAGTCCAGGCCTGTATTTTTTGTATGTAGTTAAATCTCAGTGACGCTGGGGCACTTATTTACCATTTATGGCCTTGGTAAATGGAGCATCCTCTTGATCTTCCATGGATCATAATCATGCGGTGGGATTTCCAGCCTTCCTACAGTACATCTACTTCATTGTGTTTCCCTGACTTTAAAAATCTGTTCTCATACTATCCATCTTGGCAATTCTGACTTTTTTTATACTTCATGTGGGTTGTCATCTTCCATGCTTTTAAGGGCCATCCTGGGAGCAAATTTGCACCATTTCCTGGGTCCTTGGTAGAGTGATAAATGCTGTATCTCAGGAGAATGCTTCCAAATAAATAAACTCTCCCTAATCCAATTTTATGGTCAGGTCCTCTTGATCAAGCACTTGCAGAATCCAGTCCCTTGCTAGTCTCCCAGCTCCTGCCACTTTATGCGTGGCTAGTTCTTGTAGCTCCTTTGGGGGATGATCCCTTAATGACTCCCTCCCTTATATGGCCCAATATGTCCCCTACTGGGTTATGTAGTGTTTTAAGCCTGATTATCAGCCTAGTATCCAGGAGGGAGGTAAAAGCAGATTCTGAGACGGGTACATGCAGTTTTACAGGATTTAGTCTTTCACCTTGTCTAGAGGGAAGCACTGGATGATGGGTCATTTCTGCATGATGGGCCATTTCTACATATTCAAATGGTTCAGGGGAATCTGGGAGTTCAAGATCTTTGGGGGCACCCATCAGATACCTCCATCCCAGATGGTATATTCCCATTATTTCCAAACTAGGGTCTTTAGCCAGCTTGCCTTGCTTGGGAGTTTAACATGATTGGATCTTAGACTATTCTGGTGATGATCTTGGGCTTCAACTTTCCCTGCCCTCCCACTATCGGGGATGAAAACTTCTTCACATGCCATTAAGGAGGCCTTCTGGCATCACACTTGGCTTTCAGTCATAGTCTCCTGATTTCACTATTTTTTTAAGATTTTATTTATTTATTTGACACAGACTGAGAGAGAGCACAACTAGGTAGAAGGAGAAGCAGGTTTCCCACTGGGCAGGGAGCTTGATGCCGGGCTCCATCCCAGGACCCTAGGGTCATGTTCTCAGCCGAAGGCAGCCGCTTAACTAACTGAGCCACCCAGGTGTCCCCAGTTTCACTATTCTTATGGTTACTATGGCCCCCATATTTTATCTGGTACATCTCACCAGCTAGTACATTCCTTTCTGTCAGCATACCATCCCTAGTCACCAATGATAAAATATTTAGCAATTGGACCACCAGATCTTCATTTCCAGCTGTGTGTTAAGTGACTCTGCTTCTCTTTTTTTAAAGATTATTTATTTATTTATTTATTTATACACACAGAGAGAGGCAGAGACACAGTCAGAGGGAGAAGCAGGCTCCATGCAGGGAGCCCAATGTGGGACCCGACCCCTGGACCCTGGGATCACACCCTGAGCTGAAGGCAGACACTCAACCACTGAGCCAACCAGGCATCCCAAGTGACCCTGCTTCTAAACATCATTTTAGGGACCCTGCTCCACTCTCTGTGTCTTTCATGAATATATAAATTAAATATCTTAAAAAATAAACAACATTTTATTACCTGCTTTCTCAGATCACTCCTAGCACCGATCATTTTAGGTTGGGTTCTCTAAGAAGCAGACTCTAAGATGGAATTTAGCGTGCAGGATATTTATTAGGGAGTGTCCTTGGGAATTGACAACCATAGAAGGAGGGAAAAGTGGGAGAAGTTGAGCTGCAGTGTGTACCTGACAACAGTGTCAACTAATTATATGGATAATCTGAAGCCAAAACAGATGGTCAGTTGTCCCACACTGAACTGAAATGGCCAGACTTTTATCACCCAGCCTCAATCATTAAGTAGATGTCAGCCATGTGGGAAGCCCATGATCTTGAGTACAGGATCTCTCTGTAGCTTAACCAGATGAAGTATCTGAAAGCTAAAAGCCATCAGCTGGGCCAGTAAGTCCCTTCTTACTGGATGTCACATCTCTGTGTCCTTCTAGACACTGAGACACAGAGAGGTTTGCAAAGCTACATAATAAGTAATGGAACATGTCTGACTCTAGGGTGGTGCTCTTTTTTTAAAATTTTTATTTATTTATTATAGTCAGAGAGAGAGAGAGAGAGAGAGAGAGAGAGAGAGAGGCAGAGACACAGGCAGAGGGAGAAGCAGGCTCCATGCACTGGGAGCCTGACACGGGATTCAATCCCGGGTCTCCAGGATCGCGCCCTGGGCCAAAGGCAGGTGCCAAACCGCAGTGCACCCAGGGATCCCTAGGGTGGTGCTCTTAACTGCTGTCAGTAAATCTTTGCCTCTCCTTGGTCTGGTAGGTAAGTAACTACAGCCTGCTTACCTAAAGCAATCAGGAACCAGCACACTGGAAATAACTTTAGTGTAAAACAGGTAGAGGAGCAAGATCATAAATATGGTTGAGATGGGGTAGGGAGATATAAACACAGTAGCCAGAAGGGGGGCTAGGCAAGGGAAAGTTTTCTTTTCTTTTTTTAAGGATCTTACTTGATTGACTAGAGAGAGAGCACACACACACCTGTGCCCTCGAGCAGGGAAAGGGGCACAGGGAGAAGGTGAAGGAAAGAAGCAGACTCCTGAGTACGGAGCCTGACACAGGCCTGACAAGGAGCCAGATCTCATGACCCTGAGATCATGACCTGAGCCAAAATCAAGAGTCAGATGCTTAACCAGCTGAGCCCCAAGGGAGAGTTTTCTAGTGCATTTCCAGTGTTGCAGAAGAGAGGGACCCCGAGCAGCTGCCATGTTCTGTCCATCATCCTGGGAGTCCACAAGTGACATTCCAGACTTCTACAGTTGGGAGGAAATGTCACTTCACAGGTTCCAAATCTGTCTGCATGAAGCCCCTGTTCTCCAAGCAGCCCCCTAATCTAAGAAGCCTTACCTATGTAGGAAGAGGCTGTATTGCTTGTTTGACAAAAGTATTCTTGGCAAACATACTTCTCATGGTAGGTTGTTAGTCAATCTTCTAAACCATTCTGTCTTTGGTTAGTAGGAACTGGCTCACCAGAGTCTGATTAATTCCCGATGACAGACTGAGCAACCAGACTTTGAGGAGAGAATAGAGGTGGCAGCCTGGGGAGACTCTGAGTTCAGTGTTCCCCTCTGCATAATACCATGCTTTTCTTGCCTGGTTTCTTCCTTTTTCTCCTCTGTCTCTTACTTCTCTGCCTTGGATGGATGACTCTACTTTTCCTAAAATCATCCCTTAATTCCCCATTGTGTGTCTGAAATCATATTTTGCTACCCACTAATCTCATGTACTTCTGTGTTTCTGTATTACTACTTAGAGGGTAGCATGGTAAAACTCCTTTGCTGCATTCTGCTGTTCTTGTTGTTATTGTTTCGTGTTGTTGTTTTAAGAGGAAGAAGATGGAGAAGAGGAAAAAGAGGAGGGGAAAAGGGGGGAAAAGATGAAATCAAAAGGAAAGGAAGAAGGCCAGCTTCTGCTGTGTTGAGGGCAGAGTTTAAGGCCAACGTTACTTTTGATGTCTCCTCTAGGCTCCCTCTTTATTCATTCAGCAAGTGTGGTTTGGATGCCAATGAGTACCTCACATGTTTCTAGGTTCTGTCCTCTTGAATAAAGTATAATTTAAAGAGTTGGGGGAGAATGTGAGGGATGTTTCAATTACTCCCAGGCCCTTTTAAATTGATGTTTTGAAGTACAAAACTAACATATGCCCACTGTACATAACAAACCCAAACACAGAGAAGTATTTCCTTCCAAAAAGGAGGCTCTCACCCTAATACCCCTTCTCTCCCAAATTCATTCCCCAAGAATAACTTCTGGACCAATTTGGTATATGTTGTTCCAGATCTTTTTGGGATATGTTGGTAAACACATCCAAAAACAAGTTGTGCAACAAGTATTAGTAACCTCTCCCAGCAGTGTTAGATTGGCTTGATGGCCAGGCCCAGGGGGCACAAGGGGGTTTGAGAAAATGCTGTGTGAGACTACAAGGTAATGTCTACAACCAACAGCCTGTGGGCATGATTAAGTTGTGCATGTCCAATGTAACCTGGGTTTCCTTGCATTTGAGTGTTCCCTCTGCTAAGTGAGAACTGATTTTAAGATGGTATGAAGTCAGCCCTCTGGCCTCTCTCAGTTTAGCTGCATGATTCATAACCTTTTGTTCTTATCTCAGCACACATAACAGATGCTGTCTATATTTGATATGTACATACTCTGAATCGTCCTCCATACTAAAAAAAAATGAAAAAAAATAAAAACACCTCAAGAAAGATGTCAGAATGTCAGGGAGTGAACAGGATGTTCCCATAAGGATGACTTTATATCTTATTTTTTAGATTTTATTTATTTATTTTGAGAGAGAAAGAGTGAGAGAGTGAGCAGGGGGAGAGATAGAGGCAAAGGGAGAGAGAATCTCAACCAGACTTCAACTTAAGCACAGAGCCAGATGCAGGGCTTGATCTCATGACCCCGAGCTGATGACCTGAGCCACAACCAAGAGTCAGACACTTAGCCAGCTAAGCCACCCAGGTACCCCAATAGCCTTATATCTTTAAAATTATTTTTATAGGGGATCTCTGGGTGGCTCAGTGGTTTAGCGCCTGCCTTTGGCCTAGGGCGCGATCCTGGAGTCCCGGGATCGAGTCCCGCGTCAGGCTCCTGGCATGGAGCCTGCTTCTCCCTCCTCCTGTGTCTCTGCCTCTCTATGTCTATCATAAATAATAAATAAATATATAAATAAAATTATTTTTATAGGTTAATGATTTGCCGACTTTTTAAGGTCTGATTAATTATTCATTATTCTAGATGAGACCTATATCAAAACTGATTATAACATGTTCAGAAACACCAATACAAATGAATTCTATAATTAAAATTTTTACTTTGTCAAAAGCCAAACTCATGGCTTATTTAGCAACACAGGATTCCCTGACTTTTTTTTTAAAGATTTTATTTATTTATTTGTGAGAGACACACACACACAGAGAGGCAGAGACACAGGCAGAGGGAGAAGCAGGCTCCATGCAGGGAGTCCGATGTGGGACTCGATCCCGGGTCTCCAGATCACACCCTGGGCTGAAGGCGGCGCTAAACCACTGAGCCACCCAGGCTGCCTAGGATTCCCTGACTTATACATTCAGGTGTCAAACATTCTGTTGTGCACTACTCTTTGTCAGGCACTGAGCCAGGTGCCAAGGAAACAAAGGTAAACAACATACCATTCTTGTTTACGAGCTAATAGAGTGGTTATTGAACTCTAGTAAGAAGAACAGCAAAGCTTCTTTTCACTGTGGATCCACAGATACTCTAGGGTCACTGTCCTCTTTTTGCTGGATTAGTGATGCAGGGTGTTTCAATGTTGTGGTGCAGCCATCTCACTATGTGCTTTCGCAATAACTGCAGCAGGGGAAGAGAACGTTGGATGGTCTTGAAACTGAAATGAAATGCTTTGGCCTGAAATTGATAAATGTCACTTTTGCTCATGACTCATTGGCCAGAACTAGTTGGATGACTGCCTAAAAGAAGGAGGCAGAGAAGTATCCTCCAATATGCCTGGAGGGATGGAAAACGGGATGTTGCTGAACACTAGAAATTCTACTTTCTCTTAATACATAATAATATATTAATAATTATATGACTTGGTCATAATACATTTCATTTCTTACTGTGGGTCCCAGTAAAAAACTTGTTGAGAAACTGCTCTATCGCTTCCTTCTCTCTCTGTCCTCACCACACCCTGCAGTCCAAAGAAGTGCATAGAGTTAGCAAATGTGCATTCAGGGCCCAGGTCTACTACCTCCCTGCTTCTGTGAACGTAGTCAGGTCACCTAACCTCTCTAAGCTTCACTCTCCTCAGAGGTGAAAGAGGGAAATAGTATCTACCTTGCAAGATTGTAGTAAGGCCAAGAGACATAATAGAGTAAATATCTGGGATCCAGACTTGACTCTGTGTGTAAATTTGGTCAATAGAAATTGTCACCATTCTGTCAAACGAATTTCTCCAGATAGAATGTGTGTTGCATAACTCCATGATTTGGGGCATGCATGCTTCCTTCCCTGGATTGATTTTCCTCTGCTCATCTGCCTTTTAAACACCTTATCCTTCACTACTCAGATCCTGTGCTTCCTCTAGAACTTCTCCCCAAGGTGAGCAAATAATGATAGAGAGTAGCGGATAAGGAGCATGTACTGTGGAGAGTGGCAGATGTGGTTTGAATCCCAGGCTCCACCATTTCACCAGCTGTCACAGGCATCCAAGTAGCAAGTTACTTAATATCTCGAAGACTCAGTTTACTTAAGGTAAAAGTAAACTGTGAAATAGGTACCTGTGAAATAGGTATAAGTAGCTACCTCACAGGGTCATTGTGAGGATTAAAAGGGAAAATGCCCCCAAAATGTTAAGTTCAATGGCCGGACCATCAGTGTTCATTACATCCTTCTTTGGGCCACTCCTGTGCATGCATGGTACCTGCCTCTACTATAATTCCCCTCATGCTGTGCTGCCATTATTTGTTTGATGCCATGCCCTGTACTAGAATATGTACTTGCTGAGCACTGTCTCAGAGTTCAACAATAATATCTAGCTTTTTTTGAACAGTTAGAAAAAAATGCCAAGGATTATGCCAAACATTATGCTAAACATGTTATCTCATTTAATGTTAACTGGAAACTACATCAAGGTCCCGAAACCTACTAAGGTTGCCCAGGGATGGACAACTCCTCTGCTTCTTTTTTTCTCTGCAATGTTGGTGACTGCAGGGCTTCACTCATTCATGTCCTGATGGGTGACAGCTTCAGTGTCCTCTGGTTCTGGGTTTTCAAATGATGCTTTTAAGGTGCATTTCACTTTGAGTAAGGGAGCTTCTTTTTGTAGTGGCCAGTTCTTGATCTGCTTCACTTTGTTCTTTTGTCATATTATCATTTCTTGGCATTTGGCTGCCCTGTGTCTACAAATAGATAAACTGTTCTCTCTTGTTTCCATTTCTAATTAGGGTGGGTTTCAGTTTTCTTATGAACAAAATTACATTTAAGCTCTGGTGAAGCCCACTACCTAGGAGCTCCAGGGAAGCTAAAAAAGAAGGCACAGACCTGGCTGGGTTAAACTAAATAATCATTTCCCTCAACCCTTTGTCTTTATTTCCCTCCCATAATACCTCCGCCCTCTTTTTTGTCTGCTGTTCTCATGTCCTTCTTTATTTTTTTAAAGATTTTTTTTTAAATTTTTATTTATTTATGATAGTCACACAGAGAGAGAGAGGCAGAGACCAAGGCAGAGGGAGAAGCAGGCTCCATGCACCGGGAGCCCGACGTGGGATTTGATCCCGGGTCTCCAGGATCGCGCCCTGGGCCAAAGGCAGGCGCTAAACCGCTGCGCCACCCAGGGATCCCTTTTTTTAAAGATTTTATTTATTTAATAATGATAGACACACACAGAGAGAGGCAGAGACACAGGCAGAGGGAGAAGCAGGCTCCAAGCAGGGAGCCTGACGCAGAACTCGATCCTGGGACTCCAGGATCACACCCTGGGTTGAAGGCAGTGCTAAACCGCTGAGCCACCCAGGGATCCCCATGTCCTTCCTTTTTGATTCGATCAGTTTCCCTTCCTTCAGCCTCACCTTCCCTACTGCTAATGAATACACATGGGGTTTCCTATACTTAAACAGTTAAAGAATAGGGAAATGCAAATCAGAACCACAATGAGATACCACTTCATACACTTCAGGATGGCTCTTATAAAAAAAAAACAACAGAAAATAACAAGTGTGTTGAAGAGGTAGAGAAAATCAAAATCTTGTGCATTGCTGGTGAGAATGTAAGATGGTGCAGTCACCGTAGAAGACAATAGAGTAATTTCTCAATTTTTTAAAAGCGTGTCCACTTGAATAATGACCCTGAGATCAAGAGTTGCATGCTCTACTTACGGAGACAGCCAGGTGACCCTGATTCTTCAAATATTAAATATAGAATTACCATGGGTTTAGTAACCAAAAGAAGTGAAAGCAGAGACTTGAATAGGTAATTTGTACACTCACATTCATAGCAACATTAATCACAATGTGCAAAAGGTGGAAATAAGCCAAGTTGCCATCAATAATGAATAGATAGGGACACCTGGATGGTGCAGTAGATAGAATCCGATTCTTGGTTTTAGCTCATGTAATGATCTCAGGATTGTGGGTTCAAGTCCTGCACCAGGCTCCATGCTCACCAAGGAGTCTGATTGATTTTCTCTCTCCCTCTTTCCCTGCCCCCTCTCTCTATATAATAAATATTTAAAAAGTAATGAATAGATAAAATGTGGTAAATATATTCAATAGAATATCATTCAGCCTTGAAAAGGCAGGGAATTCTTTTTATTTTTTATTTTATTTTTTATTTTTGGGAATTCTTTTTAAATTACTTTTTTAAAAGATTTTATTTATTTATTTGAGAGAGGATGCACAAGTGGGCAAGTGGGGGCAGAGGGAGAGTGACAAGTAGACTCCCCACGGAGTGGGGAACCCAGTGTGGGGCTTGATCCCAGGACCTGGGCTGAAGGCTGATGCTTAACCCACTGAGCCACCGAGGCACTACAGAAAAGGAAGGGAATTCTGATACATGCTACAGTATGGTTGAACCTTGAATATATTACACTAAGTGAAATAAGACACAAAAGAACAAATATTGTATGATTCTACTTTTATGAAGTACCTAGAATAGTCAAATTCATATAGACAAAATGATGGTTGCCAGGGATGAGAGAGAGTGGGGAATGGAGAGTTAATGTTTAATGGGTACAGAGTTTCAGTTTGGGGAGATGAAAAAGTTCTGGAGATGGATGTTGGTGATGATTACACAACAGTGTAAATTGATTTAGTGCTGTTGCTACATACTTAAAAAATGATTAAAATGGTCAATTTAATGTAGATTTCATCACAATTTAAAAAGCATACAAACTTGGGATCCCTGGGTGGCGCAGTGGTTTAAAAGGCGCCTGCCTTTGGCCCAGGGCGCGATCCTGGAGACCCGGGATCGAATCCCACGTCGGGCTCCCGGTGCATGGAGCCTGCTTCTCCCTCTGCCTGTGTCTCTGCCTCTCTCTCTCTCTCTCTCTGTGACTATCATAAATAAATAAAGAAAAAATATTAAAAAAAAAGCATACAAACTTAATGAAGATCAGGCCTGGAAATGCCAATGAGAAATTGGAGCTATTAAGTCTGTCCAATTCTTGCACCCTAGTAAGGGAGATTAAGCCAAAAGCAGTTCAGGTTGAAGAAATTTGTGATGGTACGGTAGATGCAGCAGCTTTTTCCCAAATCCAAGTCAGGAAGGGACTGTGATAGAGCCTCCTGGCTTGTGACTGTGATTGTAAAGGAGAGTGAGTAGAATAGCCTTGGTGTAAAGTGACTGTCATGCTCACGTATTGGTGGGGGATGGATTGGGGTTCCCTACCTGAAAGTCAACTAAGACAAAAGCCATAGAAAAAGAACATGCCTGGGGTGCCTGGGTGGCTCAGTCAGTTAAGCGCCTGCCTTTGGTTCAGGTCCTGATCTCAGGGTGCGGGTAGTCTGCTTCTTCCTCTCCCTCAGACCCTCCCTTCCCACTTGTGCACAGCTCATGCACTCTCCTTTCCTCTCTCTCAAGTAAATAAATAAAATCTTTTAAAAGAAGAAAAAAAGCATGTCTGTGTTCACAAATTTCTTTTTCTCTTTCTTTCTCTTTTCTTTTTTTTTCTTTCTTTTTTTCTTTCTTTCTTTCTTTCTTTCTTTCTTTCTTTCTTTCTTTCTTTTCTTTCGTGTTCAGAAATTTCTTAAAGTGGCACCACAAAAAGCTTGGTCTTCATGCTGCAGATAGAAATAGCTCCAAAAGAAGATAGAATTATTTTGTTTAATGGAAAATCTGCCTGACGACTATCAGCTCTTTCTAAATATGTGACCCTCCTCACCTAATAGTCTGGCTTCCCCATCAGGAGGGATTGTCCTGGGTAGATGGCTCTCAAATTGGCCCTATTCTTTGTTGTAGATGAATAAACAGACATTCTGGCTTGTTATTTCTCCTCCTATGAACTTGCTTTTTTTTCTTAAAAAAATCTGAGTAAACAGATACAATTAAGTTCCTGGACTAGCAAAGCAGAGAGCCAACCATGGATCTGTAGTGATACCACCATGACCCCAAACTCCCATGAGGTAATATTCATTTCTGAAATACTTCATTTCCTCTCCCTAGATTATGCCCTCACCTTAAGCTTGATTAGACTCCACAGAGAGATGCAACTCTTGAATCATATTTCGAATCATGTTGAAATATTCTTTGCTGACCTGTGTCACCACAGCCCTTCCTGAAGATTTTCATGATATTTGTCTTTTGTTTGGCCTCTTGAGGCAGTATCCACTGGTCTAAAATTGTGCAGATTAGTGTAGAGGATATATATTTTAAAGTATATGACAAAATTACTACTTTTAAAGTTTTTACCCTCCTGGTCAAGAGAAAAGGCTTGTACACATAAAGGAATGAATGAGCAGTTTAGGAATGTTTATTTTATTTATTTATTTTTATTTTTTAAAAGTATTATTTTTTAAAGATTTTATTTATTTATTCACGAGAGACACAGGCAGAGGGAGAAGCAGACTCCATGCAGAGAGCCCAATGCGGGACTCGACCCTGGGACTCTAGGATCATGCCCTGGGCCAAAGGCAGACGCTCAACCGCTGGGCCAGCTAGGGATCCCTAGGCATGTTTATAATCTAGTTTTCATTTGAACACAGTTAAGTGCCAGTGTCCCAATATAAAGCATAACTATTATAGGGTTTCAGAAGGACAGCAATCATTATGAAATGAACCCATTAGGGAAAATTTTTAAAGATTTTATTCATTGGGGGACGCCTAGGTGGCTCAGTGGTTGAGCGTCTTGCCTTCGACTCAGGGCCTGATCCCAGGGTCCTAGGATCGAGTCCCACGTCGGGCTCCCTGCATGGAGCCTGCTTCTCCCTCTGCCTGTGTCTCTGCCTCTCTGTCTCTCATGAATAAATAAAATCTTTAAAAAAAAACAGATTTTATTCATTGGGACATTGTGGGGCTCAGCGGTTGAGCATCTATCTTCTGTTCAGGGCATGGTCCTGGGTCCGGGGATCGAGTCCCTCATCGGGCTTCTTGCAAGGAGCCTGCTTCTCCCTTTGTCTGTGTCTATGCCTCTCTCGGTGTGTGTCTCATGAATAAATGAATAAAATATCTATTCATAAACACACCTAGAGGCAAAGACATAGGCAGAGGGAGAAGCAGGCTCCCTGCCGGGAGCCCCATGTGGACTCCATCCCAGGACCCTGGGATCACGACCTAAGCCAAAGGCAGAAGCTCAACACTTGAACCACCCACGTGCCCTCAGTAGGGAAAATTTTAAAGGAAAATGGGATTTAAGGTGTATTCAGAATAGGTGTAGTCAATTTATCAATTAGGACTTATTGGTTGCAAGTGGTAGAAACCCAACTCAGATTAATTTAGGTAAAATGAATTTATTGGTGCTTAGAAATCAGGGAAAGGCTAAATGGCCAACCCATGGAAAGATCATAGAAGCAGCTGAGCCTCAGAAACAACTGAAACTGGCAATATAAATGCTGCATGAGACTTCTTTTATCTCCCATTACTGTTTCTCTCTGCACCTTGATTTTATTTTCTCTTGCTTCAAATCATTTTCCTTCACAGTATTACCAGCCAGCTCCTGAGTGGAAATAGACACACTGTTGTGTCCAGAGGAGGGCAATCAATAGACTGAATGTCAGTTTGTATAAGGCAATAGCTATGGAGGTATTACTGGGTTTGGAGGGAAGGAGTGAAAGCTCAGACAACAGAACTCAGCATTTAGGGTCCGTGAGAAGAGGTTTAAGAAAAGGTTTTAAGGGGGGGGGGCTCTGGGGAGCTCAGTCTGCTTCTCCCTCTGTCCCCTCCCCTGCCCCCACTCATTCTCTCAAATAAGATCTTAAGAATAAGTATACCTTCTTTGGAAAAAGAAAAAAGGTTTTAAGGCAAGGATCTCCAGTTTAGAAGGATGTGGGCATTTACAGAAACAGGGACTATAAGAGGAGTTAGTGCAGGTAAACTTGATACATTCAGTTTTAGACATAGAGCATTTGAGATGCCAGTGGTGTATCCCTCAGCTGGAACTGCTATCAAGAAAGGTTGGAAATATATGCTGGGATTTAGGGAAGGAGATAAAATTGTATAGAACTCCTATTTGAAACAAGAAACGAGGAAGGCACAAACTGGGCTTTGGAGACAACCCACATTTCAGGTCGTAGAGTCAGTGGAGGAGGCAGCTGGGAGAAGGCTGGAGACGGTAAGAAAGAGAACCGGGCAAGTGTAGGATCCAGAAAAGTCAAAGGCAGAATTTCAAGAAAGAAGAGGTGGTGGCATGGAAACAAGCGGTGGAGAAACTTGGAAATGCCAGTGTCTTTCCGAACCTTGGAGAAGAAGGGAGTTAGCTGCCAGGGGCTACAATTCATTCACATGGTAGCTGAGAGCTTAATTCCTACTCTTAGGAGGGAACAGCGCGGTTCTGGACGCGAGAAGCTCACCGCGTGGCAGAGGAAGTGAGAAGCGAACGAACACTTCAGATACAGCGTTGCAAGTGCTTAAACAGAGGTGTGCGTAAGATCCCGCAGAAGTCGCCCCGCCGGGCGGGAGGCCGGGAGGCCGGGAGGGCCGGTTTGCTTCCAGGGGCCGGGTGGTCTCCCGAGGTTCCGCGGGGGCCAGTCCAGGGGGTCGGGTCCTCTGAGGCGGTTGCGGGGAGCGACGGCCCCCGGGGACCCCGGAGCCCGAGGTCCCAAGGACGTTAGCAGTATCTAGGTCCTATTTGAAACATGCGAGGTGGAGTTTGCAGCCTGAGGGAGGGATGCAGAAAGAGAAGAGCTTCATCTAAATTCTCCCTCCTGCTTTCTCAGAGCAGAAACGATCAGGAAGGGGTCGTAGCCGAGGCTTTTGCCATCGGCGTCGCAAAAGCCTCAATTCGCCGGACTCTGGGAACCTTGTCACTCTTCTCCCGCCTGTATGTCGGCGGAACGCTAGTGCCGTAAGGCCTGGTTCGGCCGGACTGGAAAAGCAGATGGACCTGCACGAGGAACGTGGCGTACCCGGCCGGGGAAAGTGGAGGACCGGGAGGAAGCCAGTGTGGGGCGCCGGCGGCGGAGACCGGCTGTGGGCGCGCCGGGGTCTCGGGGGCAGCACAGCCCTAGCAGGTGAGGGCCAAGGGGGTCACCTCGCCGCGGCAGACCGCCCGGGCCGCTCCCCCGAGTCGAACCGGGAGTTAAACACCGGGGCCGGGAGCCGGTTTTGCCTCTTACAGCTGTGTGACCTCCGGTAATGTATCCTTGGACCCCCTGTTCCTTGCCTCTGATCGCCTCTCCCACGGCTGCTGTGAGGAGCCGGCGAGCTGTACCTAGAGCGCTGTGGGCGCCTCGTAGGCCCTGCGTGTACAACCTCGACGGAGGCTGCGCTCTTCGCTCCGGGTTACGTTGCGGTCAGACTTGGCCTACCTCGGCCCCGCGTTTTACTTTATGGTTATTGGAAAAACTACGAAACCTATTATATTTGTTGAGTCTTAGAGAAGTAACAGCTTTACTGAGGGCTTGGAAAATACTCTGAATATATTACTCATAATTCCATCAGTCTATATACACGACTTTAAGCTTTTTTCTCCCTTACATCTTTTTTTTGGTACACATTGATGCTTGTAATATTAGTATATATGCAATTTTGATTCCTTATTTGCCACGTAGTAGTGTAGCCTACAAATGGGGCTCACGAGAATCCCTTTTTTTTTTTAAGATTTTTTTTACAAGATTTTATTTATTCATGAGAGACACAGAGAGGGAGAGACACAGGCAGAGGGAGAAGCAGGCTCCGTGCAGGGAGCCGGATGTGGAACTCCATCCCCGGACTCCAGGAACACGCCCTGGGCTGAAGGCGGCGCTAAATCGCTGAGCCACCCAGAGAACCCCAACCCAAATTCCTTTATATGTAGAAGTAAAGCTACTAAGCACAATCAGCGAGGGAAATTGAAATATTACCTATGATTCCAGGACCTCAGTTCAACTGTTTTTAATTTTCCTGCCCTTCTATGTTTTTTTTTTTTTTTTTAGGATTCATTCATTCATTCATTCATTCATTCATTCATGAGAGACACACAGAGGCAGAGACACAGGCAGAGGGAGAAGCAGGCTCCATGCAGGGAGCCCGATGTGGGACTCGATCCTGGGTCTCCAGGACCACGCTCTGGGTTGAAGGCAAGCACTAAACCGCTGAGCCACCCAGGGCTCCTCTCCCTGCTTCTTTTCTTTCTTTCTTTCTTTCTTTCTTTTTTTTTTTTTGATGTTTTATTTGAGAGAGCAGAGAATACAAGGAGTGAGAAGCAGAGGAGAGGGAGAAACAGACTGCCTGCTGAGCAGGGTGCTTGATATGGTGCTTGATCCCGGGACCTCGAGATCATGATTTGAGCCCAAGACAGATGCTTAACCAACTGAGCCACCCAGGCGCCCATATTTTTTTTTTTTTTTTAAGATTTTATTAGAATGAGCATGGAATCAGGGACGGGGGAGGAGAGAGGAGGAGGAGACTCTGGCTGAGCAAGGAACCTGTTGTAGGGGTGGTGGCTGCAAGCCTGGAGTACAGTAATTGAGAAAAGAGAGAGTGGTGATCTAATGTGGGGAGTGAGGGAGGAGAGGCATTCTAGAAGGCTGACCACCTTTGTGTTGTAGTTTAGTGGTCTGGGTGCCATTTTGATGTGGACTCTTGGGCAATTGAAGCAGGTGAGCCAATTGTATTGTAGGATTTTGGCATGTTTGAGGCTTTCTGTTTTTCTTTTCAGTGTCCTCTTTAGTCATTTAGCGCCATGTTCTGACTAGTGGGTGAATTTTTGTATTTCTTCTCTCCTGGTCTTTGGGCCAAGACAGGAGGAAGACAGAGAACTTGACATTGCATATTTTATTCCTTTTAGGGGTAGATGGAGTAAGTAGGAAAGATGACTATTTAGCCAAAGTTGTTATTTTATTAGAGCTATAGAATTTATATTTCTGATATTTTACGTGTAGAAGCAGGAGCATGTAGTAGAAGGACTTCAGGCTAGGGTTCTAGTTCTAGCCTCCATAGTGATTAGTATTGTGAGCTTAGGCAAGTCACTTCACCTGTTGTTGTCTTAGCTTATGAGATAATACATGTCAGGTGGTTTGAAGATAATCAAAATAGTATTTAAATGTGGTATTAGTGTTAATGTTGTTTAGGTTCTATCTTTGTGGATCTTGGACTAGCAGCTTGTTAGAAATGAAGAATCATGGGGATTTTATCAGACTTGATCAGAGAATGCTCTTAGAGCTGTCATTCCATCTGATCTTCAGAAGAATCCTTTAAGGTAGGTAGAGGAGTTAACAGAGCCTTACCCCCAAGGAAATGGAGACTTCAGAAGATCAGTAGCTTTACCTGAGGATAAAGAGCTTGACTAGGTTTAGCAGTCTGAAATTGCCAGTATTCAATATACTCATAACCTAATAAGTGGGCACGTTTTCTGACTCCACATACAATACACACTCTAGTTCCTCTTTTTATAGATGAAGTCCTAAAGTGTTGTCAGCTTAGATCTGGAGCGAATTAGTTGAATATTCTATTTTAGGAATCACTGATTTCTTTAAAAATCCAGCATCAGGGGTGCCTGCATGGCTCACTTGGTTAAGCATCTGCCTTCAGCTAAGGTCATGATCCCGGGGTCCTGGAGTCAAGTCCTGCATCAGGCTCCCTGCCAAGCCTGCTTCTCCCTCTCCCCTCTGTTCATGCTGTCTGTCTGTCTGTCTGTCTCTCTCAAAGAAAATCTTTTTTTTTTTTTTGAAAATCTTAAAAAAAAAATCCAGCATAAAAATTTGCTTTAAGATTGACACAACCTTATGAAGTGCATAACTGAATTGTTTTGGGGTCAATAATTAACTCCGTAAAGGGGGTCTTTGTTTTTTTGCCTGTTGGTGTTTTTTCACAAGGCAGTGGGATGCTTCACGTACAGCACAAACAATATTCTGCTCATAATAGGCTCTGGGTAAATGTTTACAGAATTAGAAAATAAGTTGCTGAATTTCACAGCGCAATCTGTGTTGCATTTGAAATTGTGATGCATTCATTGCTACCCTCGTAACTGTTCAATGTCTTTTCTGTTCTAGGTGCAATTGGGGTGTTAGAAGCTTCTTTCCATTATAGCCCAGGGAGAAATTTACATTTGGACTTTATCGTACCATGGCTTTGGTTCTCA
This sequence comes from Nyctereutes procyonoides, assembly GCF_905146905.1. Lineage (NCBI taxonomy): Eukaryota > Metazoa > Chordata > Mammalia > Carnivora > Canidae > Nyctereutes > Nyctereutes procyonoides. Next base: position 8,031,496 of record NW_026575031.1, on the reverse strand, counting down.
AATTTCTGAATGGTACTTATATTTTCAGAAAATGCCCAAAGCCAAATGTTGCCTCATGTCCATTTTTGGGTACTCATTTTGTAGACTATTGTTCTAGTAGTCTTCAGAAGCCTGTGGCTGCTCCTGGCAAAACCTCCTCTCAGAGGAATTCTGAAGGAGATTTGCAGGGACATCACCAGAGAGAAGTTGCTTTGGATATAACCTCTCCTGAGGAGAAGCCTTTAATTAGTTTTGATAAAGCAATTAAAGATGAAATAAAGGACCAGTTGAGGCGTTTGAAGGATGATATTGTGAATCATTGGATAGGCCCTGAAGGCCGCCCTCTGCATGAGGTCTTGTTGGAACAAGCCAAGGTTGTCTGGCAGTTTCGAGGAAAAGAAGATTTAGATAAGTGGATGGTGACTTCTGATAAGACTATTGGAGGCAGAAGTGAAGTGTTCCTGAAAATGGGCAGGAATAATCAGAGTGCATTGCTGTATGGGACTCTGAGCTCTGAGGCACCTAAGGACGGGGAAAGTGGCCGCAGTGGGTACTGTGCAATGATATCCAGGATTCCAAGGGTAAGTGAAGCCCCAGAGCCTGTTTTCTAGTGAACTGGGGTGAATTTCATTGTAGCATGAACCGTAGCATATGGGTTTTGTTTCTGTAAATCAACACTCCTGGCAGGTCATTTGTGAATGGGGTTAAGTAACTACTGGGCACATGTGTAAAGCAGAAGCATAAAGGGGAAGTGGTTCCTGAGAACCAGAATGGGGCCGTTCTTATGTTTGAGGAGCCCTGAGAAGTCAGACATTTAAACAGTTGATTTGGGGAGATTTCTCTAGTAGGCCACACACCCTGTGATGGCCAGAGGTTCCTTAGAGTAGATGTAGGTTCAGCCTGTTGCTTTTTTTTTTTTTCTTAAAAGTAAACTTTTTATTTTAGAATAGTTTTAGTTTTACAGAAGAATTGTACAGATAGTACAGAAAGTTCCATATGCCCCTCATTCATCTTCTCCAACTCTTGCCACCTTACATTGATGTAATACATTTGTCACAACTGAGAAACCAACATTGGCGCATTCCTCTTAATTCCAGACACTATTTGGATTTCACTAGTTTTTCTGCTTAAGCCCATCTGGGACACCACATTACATCCAGTTGTCATGTTTCCTTAGGCACCTTAGTCTCCTGGTCTGTGATAGCTTTTTAGTTTTTCCTTAGTTTTCATGAGGATTGAGAAATTCTAGTCTGGTATTTTGTGGACTGACCCTCAATTTGGGATTTTCTGATGTTTTTCTCCCTGTAAGACTGGGTTTCTGGGTTTTTAGATAGAATACCACAGAGTTGAAATACCCTTCTCATCACTCCTATTGGGTACATGCTACCAGCATGACTTAACACGAATGTGTTCGCCGTGATCACCTGGCCAAGATAGTGTTTGCCAGGGTACTCCATTGTTAAGTTACTTTTTTCCCCCTTCTTTTCATACTTTGTTCTGTAGAAGCAAGTCAGTAAGTGCATCCTACATTCAAGGCATGGGGTAGGGCATGGGATTAAGTTGTATCTTAATCCCAGGGTGGAATTTACATAATTTATTTGGGATTCTTCAAAGAGGAAAATTTTTTTCTCCCACATTTTTTATTTAGTTAGACTGTCATTTTGTATGGACTCAAAAATCTGGTTATAATCCAATACTAGGTTTTTTATTTTGCTCAGATTCTTCCAGCTTTGGCAATTGGCAGCTCTTTCAGGTTGGCTTTTGTCCCTTTGACATGCCTCCATTTTTTTGTTTGTTTGTTTTTTAGTACTTTCTTGCACTACAAGATCTGCTCTAAGCACATCTTGTATTTTATGTAGAAAATTCCATAGAATTAGCCATTTCTTGAAAAAGCCCTGATTCTTCTTTTTGGAGATCTAGGCACTGGTTTGTTTGTTGCTACTGGGTTGACATTACCTCCAGGACCTCTCAGTGGCCTCAGCAGGAAATACAGGGATGTGTACCAACCCTTTGGAAACATGTCTCTAATTGTTTCTATATCTGTAGTAAACTAAATATGAGTTTATACTGTGCTCGAACTCTAATCCAGTAGTACCATGTGGTTCATTCTGGGCTTCTCCCTCTTATCTATAATTTTCCTCTCTGATAGTGAGAAACCTGTCTCCTATCACTTGCCATCATTTTATCTATTGATTCATCCCCAGTGTATGTAGAAAGCAGTTTCAGAACTTTTAGCCCATAACTCTGTGAGAAACCATTTTACCAACCAGAATATAGTGTTTATATATAGTTTCTTTTGTCTTTAGCCTTATAGTTTCTAATCAGAGCAGTTTTCCACTTAGATTGGCTTCTTTGTCTCATCATCAACTTACGTCTTTTTGCAAATTTGCTGATGAGGTGTTGTTCCAGGGCTGCCTGGACAGGCTTCCATGCCTGGCCTTGGCCACAGCCCTGGGGTATTTGCTTGGGCATTGTGCTTTACAGAGAAAGGCAAATGATAGGGATGGTCTTAGGCTCCCTCCTTCCAGATGAGAAAGAAAGGTATGTGTTCTTTCAGAGACCTGTGCGTACAAAGGGTGTGTGTGTTTGTGTTTCAGTGCCTGAAATCCACAGAATGGATTGGTCATTCCACAGTAGAAAATACTTCTATAGCTAGATACACCTGGGGGGTATTGCAAATAGGTGATAAAATTTATTTAGTGTGCTCTGCCAGTCCTTGTGCTACTTCATATACATTTACGTATATACATCCCTTTAATTCCTCACAACTATCCTCTAAGGTATGGTCATCCTTATTTTACAGATGAGGAAACTGAGGCTTTGGGAGATTTAGTAACGACTAAGGTTATACAGCTAGTTGAGGCACCTAGGTGGCTCAGTTGGTAGAGCAGTGGACTCTTGGTTTCGTCTCAGATTATAAGGGTGAAGTTGGCCTGTCTTCCTCTGTCCCCCTTTCCTCTTCTTCCCTCTCGTCCCACTCACGTGTATGGTGTGTGCAGACTTTCTCTCTTTAAAAAAAAATTTAAAAAGACAGCTAGTAAATAATAGTTCATATGTGAGTATTCTTGAAATCAGATTATTTTTGCGATTGGTCTAAACAAACACCTTTGTTAATTAATACTACAATTCACTTTTCCTGAGACAGTATGGATAGTTCTTAAGAATACAAATTTTGGGGCAGCCCCAGTGGCACAGTGGTTTAGCGCTGCCTGCAGCCCAGGGCGTGATCCTGGAGACCCGGGATCGAGTCCCGCATCGGGCTCCCTGCATGGAGCCCGCTTCTCCCTCTGCCTGTGTCTCTGCCTCTGTCTCCCTTTGTGTGTGTGTGTGTGTGTGTGTGTGTGTGTGTGTGTGTGTGTGTGTCTATGAATAAAAAAAAATACAGATTTTGGAGTTAAATGGCACTGGATCTACCACTGCCTAGTTGAGTGCTCAGTTTCTTCATCTGTAAGATGGAGCACAATGAAAGTATCTCATAGGGCTGTGAAGATGAAATTATGCCTGTTCAGTGCTTAAGGTAAGTTTTCAGTGGGTGTTATAAAATAGCAGGTTTTTTTTTAAAGATTTATTTATTTATTCATTCATTCATTCATTCATTCATTCATTCATGATAGACCTAGAGAGAGAGCGAGAGAGAGAGAGAGAGAGAGAGAGAGAGAGAGAGAGAGAGAGGCAGAAACACAGGCAGAGGGAGAAGCAGGCTCCATGCCGGGAGCCCTACACAGGACTCAATCCCGGGACTCCAGGATCGCGCCCTGGGCCAAAGGCACGCGCCAACTGCTGAGCCACCCAGGGATCCCCCAGTTTTTTTTTTTTTTTTTTAAGATTTTATTTGTGAGAGAGAGTGAGAGAGTGCACAGGGGGAGGGGCAGAAGGAGGGAGAGAAGGGGACGCTCCTGCTGAGTAGGGAGCCCAACTTGGGGCTTGATCCTAGGACCCTGGGATCATGACCTGAGCTGAAGGCAGACACTTAACTGGCTGAGCCCCCCAGGTGCCCCTAAAATAGCAGTTTTAAAACTTGAGCTCTTTCATAGTTTTCTGATTTCTGGGAAGGCAGCTGTCATGCCCACTCATGTTCCATAGGATGGGGGAAAAAAGGTACATACAGTAATTCATTTTCATTCATTGATACAAGTGAGTGCCTACTACACATCAATACTGTCCTGGGCCAATCATGTCTTGAACATTACCTTAGAAACATAAAACTGTGTCAGTATTTTGTATTAAAATAAGAGTCACCAGATATATCTGCCTTCTTGTGGTAGAAAGCCAAAAAGACAGAAAAATGCCTAGTGGATCCTTTTGATGCTGCAAAAAGATGTTGACTCACATTTTGCTAATAGTGGAAAATGAAATGAAATTAATTTTCCTTTCTGTACCTTAGGGCCCTTTTGAGAGAAAGAGGGCTTATGATTGGTCCCAGTTCAACACTCTGTATCTCCGTGTACGTGGAGATGGTCGGCCTTGGATGGTGAATATCCGAGAGGACACGGATATAATGCAAAGGAAGAATCAGATGTACAGTTACTTCATGTTCACCCGTGGGGGTCCCTACTGGCAGGAGGTCAAGGTAACAGCACAAGTCTTTACTGTGAATGAAAATGAAGACTTTTGAGATCATGGTTATTCTGTAGTTTGGTTCCTTTGTTTTCCTTATTAATCCCTCTTGGAAGGTGTGGAAAGGGAAAGAAGGAAGATGACTTAGGGGTGAGATTTATATAATTGAGTTTTTCTTTCCTTAATATAAATGTTAGTTTCCTAACCAGTAAATACTTTTGATAAGGCTGTGGCCTGGTCCATGCTAAGTCACGGGTACATCTCTGCTCTGGGCGAAGTAGATGTTTAAGTTTCTGCCGTATCCCCTCTTCCAGGCAACTCTACTAAGCTAGTACTCCTAGCCTAGTAGAAAAGCTCCCTTAAGAGCAATAAATACTTCATATTTTACAATCATGAAATTTTAATTTACTTCTTGGTAATATAATACTTTGTGAGAAGAAGCTTTGAGAAGTTAATATATATATATATATATATACGTATATATATGTATATATATATACATATATATACGTATATATATATATATACACATATGTATATATATATACACACACACACACACACACACACACACACACACACATAAACCTGGAGGAAAATAAGTAGAAATTCAGGAAATGAATTTCAACTGCCCATTCTTTTTTTCTGCCTACTGAAGGTTTTTAATCCATAAGATCAAAGGAAAGTCCTCATTTTGCTTATAGTTAAACCTGTGGGTCATTCTGGATTCCCTTCTCCCTCATCCCACAAATAGCCTGTTAACAAATCCTGTCACCTATACTTCTGAAATACACCCAGAGTCTGACCATTTCTGTCTCTCCCACTGTCACCCTAGTCCAGGCCTTTGGATTACTACAGCGGCTTCTTTATTGACTTCCTTTGTTCTCTTGCCTCCTAAAATCCACTCTCTGTACAGCAGTCAGAGATGATCTAATGCATAGTGCAGATTACAGCACTCACATGCTTAAAACCCTCCAGTGGCTTCCCCTTACAAGTAGAATAAAGCCCAAACTCCTCAATACGGCCTGCTGCGACTACAGTATCAGACCTCTGTCTTTATCCTCCGTCTCCCCGCCTCCCTCCCTCCTCCATACTGGCCCCTTTTCTGTGTATCATACCTAACAAGCTCACCTCCATCTCAGAGCCTTTGTGCTTCGTATTGTATCCGCTGGTGTGTGTGCTTGTATCTTCACCTGCTTCCTCTCCTCTTTCCTGTCATTCACCCCTCAGCTCAAAATTTACCTCAGAGAGGCCTGACCCCTGTAGCTAGAGTTACACCTCTAACCCAGTCACTTTGAGTAACATTACCCTGTTTCTTTTTTTTAAGACTTACTTATTTAAGAGAGGAGGGGGGAGGGGCAGGGGGAAAAGAGAATATATTTCTAGCAGCCTCGTCACTGAGCAGGGAGCCTGATGGGGGCTTGATTTATGACTCTGAGATCATGACCTGAGCTGAAATCAAGAACTGGACACCTAAACCGACTAAACCACCCAGGCGCCCCTCTGTTTAATTTTTTTCATGAAACGACTTACTAGGTAAAATTATTTTGTTCCTTAACTTTTCCCTTTGTTTATTGTCACTTTCTACCCTGGAGCATAGATTCTGTAAATTCTGAGAGCAAGGATCTTGTCTGTATTGTTTGTGGCTATTTGCCCTGCACCTGCAACAGTGCCTAGCATATAATAGGCAGTAGGCACTGGATACATATTTCTGCAGTAATAACGATACATAAAAAATTATTATGTAACACTTGTTTATAAATAATATATATACTGAGTTAGGAAAACATGGATTTCATATAGAAAATTTGAAAAACAGCAAAAAGGAAACAAATGTAATACCACCACTCAGAGGCAAAATACTTCTGGTGTGTACCTTAAGATTTTTGTTATACTTTTTTTTTTTACTAAGATTTTATTTATTTATTCATCAGAGACACAGAGAGGGGCAGAGACCTAGGCAGAGGGAGAAGCAGGCTCCCTGGAAGAAGCCTGGTGCAGGACTCGATCCCAGGACCCTGGGATGGTGACGTGAGCTGAAGGCAGATGCTTAACCAACAGAGCCACTCAGGCGACCCTATTTTTACATCACTTTAAATTACCATGTATTTTACTATATAAGTAGACCAGAATTTACTTAGTTCATCCTGTATTATTGTACATTTAAATTATTTTCAGTTTTTCACTGTTGTACCAATTTTTTTTTTAAAGATGTATTTATTCATGGGAGAGACAGAGAGAAGCAGAGACACAGGCAGAGAGAGAAGCAGGCTCCATGCAGGAAGTCTGATGTGGGACTATAGGATCATGCCCTGGGCAGAAGGGAGGCGCTCAACCACTGAGCCACCCAGGCGTCCGTGTTGTACCAAATTCTGAAGTAAATATCCCTATTTCCTTAGGAGATATTCTTACAAATAACATTCCTAAAATAAATGATATGTACATTTTTAAGGCCTTTGCACAGAGTCAAATTATTCTGTAGTATTATTACCATTTAATTGTTAACAATTTCTTCCCTGAAAATACATATAATCTTAATCTTTGGAATCTAGCTGTTCCAAACAGCTATTCTTTAAATTATTGAGGGAAAGTGTTGGAGAAGAGATTTTTCTCTAATTGAAGTATTATTGAGGTTCAATGTTACATTAGTGTCAGATATACAGAATAGTGATTCAGCATTTATATACATTACTCAGTGGTCAACACCACAAGTGTAGTCACGAGATTTTTATTTTTTTAAAGGATTTTATTTATTTGAGAGAGTATGCATGAGCAGTGGGGAGGGGCAAAAGGAGATGGAGAAGCAGACTCCCTGTGGGGCTTGATCCCAGGATCCTGAGATCATGACCTATGTCAAAGGCAGACACTTAACTGACTGAGCCACCCAGGTACCCCAAGAAGTTTTTAATTAAATGTTTCTAACTGCTTTTCACTTCTCCCTGAATAATTCTGTAGTAATAATTCTCCTGTAGAAGCAAGATGCTCAAATATTTAATTATAGAAAATAGGAAAATTATGGGAAAATTATATAGTTTACTGCCACTTGTAGAGAGCAACTGGTCATCTTTTTTTTTTTCTTTTAAAGATTTTATTTATTTATTCATGAGAGACACACACAGAGAGGGGCAGAGACACAGGCAGAGGGAGAAGCAGGCTCCATGCAGGACGCCCGATGTGGGACTTGATCTTGGGTCTCCAGGATCACGCCCTGGACTGAAGGTGGCGCTAATCCACTGAGCCACCGGGGCTGCCCTCATCCTTTTCTTTTAATGTAAGATTTAATGTTCTTTCTTAGCTTTATTCTCCAGCTTAAAAAAATCCATTTCCCTTGGTGTAGACAGTGGTCTTATAGAATTACACGTCAAAGACAGAAGAGATTAGTTTGAGGGGATAGTGCGGGATGTGACACATGCTCCTTGAATGGCAAGCTGGTAGCCTTGATTCTATTTCCAAAATGTTTTGAATAATGAGGTAGATGAAGTGCCAACATAGGATGCAAAATGAGAAGTTGATGGGGGGAGGAATCTCCTCCAGGTTTGTTTGACAGGAATCAAGGGAGCAGGTGAGATAGGATGTGACCATATTTATTTATTATTGATTTATCAACTTATTTAGATTTATTCAGAGCAAGTGAGCATGAGGGGTAGGGGTAGAGGAAGCGAGAATCTCAAGTAAACTTGATGTTGAGCAGGTAGCCTGACATGGTGTCCGTGTCCAACTCCGACTCGGGGCTCAGCACAGCACTCACTCTCACCACCCTGAGATCATGACCTGAGTGGAAACCAAGAGTCCAGTGCTTAACTGAGCCACCCAGGCGCCCCTGGATATGACTGCATCTAAAGCTGTTGTGTGTTGAGGGGATCCCTGGGTGGCTCAGCAGTTTAGCACCTGCCTTTGGCCCAGAGCGTGATTCTGGAGACCCGGGATCGAGTGCCGTGTCAGGCTCTCCACATGGAGCCTGCTTCTCCCTCTGCCTGTGTCTCTGCCTCTCTCTCCTCTCTCTGGGTCTCTCATGAATAGATAAATAAAATCTTAAAAATAAAGCTGTTGTGTGAACAGTGTGATCTTTGCATAGTGGTGGGTTGGAATCAGTTTTGAATTGAGTTTTTATGTCAACAGGTGCTTTTGGTGATAACCTGAACACATTTTTTAAAAAATTCATTTTTGGGCAGCCCGGGTGGCTCAGAGGTTCAGCGCCACCTTCAGCCCAGGACCTGATCCTGGAGACCTGGGATCGAGTCCCATGTCAGGCTACCTGCACGGAGCCTGCTTCTCCCTCTGCCTGTATCTCTGCCTCTCTCTGTGTGTGTCTCTCTCATAAATAAATAAATAAATTAAATAAAAAAAATCTTAAAAAATCCTTCTTTTTGGTTCAAAAATCAAAATTTAAAGTGATGTATAGTGAGAAGTCTCACTCCCACTCATGTCCCTGTCTACCCTATTCCTGCCTACGCTCTATAGGTAGCCACTTTGAGTAGTTGCTTGTGTAACTTGGCAGTTTCATTATGCATATAAAGCAAATGTGAGTACATAATCTTATTTTAATTTTTGTTTCACTCAAAAATAAAAATAGCATGCTGTGTGCATCTTGTGTGCTTATTATTATTTTTAAAGATTTTATTTATTTACTCATAGAGACACAGAGAGAAAGGCAGAGACACAGGCAGAGGGAGAAGCAGGCACCATGCAGAGCCTGATGTGGGACTCGATCCTGGGTCCCCAGGATCATGCCCTGGGCTGCAGGCAGCGCTAAACCGCTGTGCCACTGGGGCTGCCCTGTGCTTATTATTTTTATTTTTATTTTTTTATTTATTTTTTTTTTTTTACTTATTTATGATAGGCACACAGTTAGAGAGAGAGAGGCAGAGACACAGGCAGAGGGAGAAGCAGGCTTCATACACCGGGAGCCCGACGTGGGATTCGATCCCGGGTCTCCAGGATCGCGCCCTGGGCCAAAGGCAGGCGCTAAACCTCTGCGCCACCCAGGGATCCCATATTTTTAAAGTTTAAATCCTAGGGGTGCCTGTGTGGCTCAGTTAAGTGCCTTACTCTTCATTCTGGCTCAGGTCATGATCTCAGGGTCATGAGATTGAGTCTAGCTGGGTAAGGAGCCTTCATAGAATTCCCTCTCTCCCTTTGCCCTCCACCCCTCTAAAAAAGAAGTAAAATTTAAATCCTAGAGAGCTTCCGTATCACTGTGGAATTCTCCATTTTTTTATTGTTTGGTATTTTTTATTATATGGAAATTCTGTAGTTGATTTCTCTATTAACAGAGTTGTTACAGATTGCTAGTTTATTAGTTTTTTTTTCTTTTTTTTCTGGTGTTTTTAAAACTTGTGTTTATACTGTGGATTCTGTCTAGATCTTTATTAATACATTGTAGAGAGGTCTTTCCACTGTATCCTGTGTAGATCTGCATTAAGAAAATAGCTGCATAGTGTCAGTTGTATGGATGCACCACAACTTAATCGTTCCCCTAATTTTTCCTTTTTTTTTTTTTAATTAGAAAAAGCTACATCTTTATGTATTTGGGAGAGTTTATCTGTAACATAAATTCCTAAAAAAAAAAAAAAAAGTGAAATTGGTAGGTCAAAGTTACAGCATTTCAAGATTTGCTTAATATTGCCATTAGTTTTCCATATAAAATATTAACATAAACTTAGCAAGCTTCACATGGCCCACTTTTTTTTTTTTTTTTTTTTTTTAAGATTTTTATTCATAGAGACACAGAGGCAGAGACACAGGCAGAGGGAGAAGCAGGCTCCATGCAGGGAGCCCGACGTGGGACTCAATGCAGGGTCTCCAGGATCACACCCTGGGCTGCAGGCGGCGCTAAACTGCTGTGCCACCAGGGCTGCCCATGGCCCACGTTTAATACCTCAGTTTTTTTTTTTTTTAAAGATTTTATTCACTTATTCATCAGAGACACAGAGAGGCAGAGACACAGGCGGAGGGAGAAGCAGGCTCCATGCAGGGAGCCCGACGTGGGACTTGGGTATCCTGGATCAGGCCCTGGGCTGAGGGCGGCACTAAACAGCTGAGCCACCAGGGCTGCCCCATAGCTCACAGTTCAATAGGTCATGATTTGCGACTTAGTATGGCTGCATTCAATGCTCAGGTCCTTAGAAGGCTGAAATCAGGGTGTTGCCTGGGCTGTATTCCTTTCTGGAGGCTCTAGGGAAGAATCCACTTACAAGTTCATTCTGGTTATTGGCCCGATTCAGTTCCTATGATTGTAAGACTAACATCTTGGTTTCTGTACTGGTTGTCAGTGCCACTCTTAGCTCCTAGAAACTGCATGCAATCCTTGCCATTTCACTTCCTCTGTCTTCAGAGGCAGCAGTAAAGAATCTCTCCCAGGGAGATACTTTTATCTTTTGCCAGTCCTTCTGTGGACTCACGTGATTAATTCAGGCCTACAGAGGGATAATTTTCCCTCTATCAAGGTCAGGTGCTTTGGGACTTGACTTTACACAGTCCCTTCTCAGCATAAGAGGTTAGCGTGAATACCTGGAAGGTGTGTGGACAGAGAAGGTAGAAATCTTAGGGCCGTCTTAGACTTGTCTCCCAGTTGCTGGCCACTCTCTTAAGAGTTGTACCATTTGCACACCTGTCGTATACAAGTGTCCATTTCTCCCTTTCCCCATGTTTTCCATTTTTTTTTTTAATTTTTATTTACTTCTGATAGTCACGGGGGGGGGGGGGTGGCAGGCAGAGGGAGAAGCAGGCTCCATGCACCGGGAGCCCGACGTGGGATTCGATCCCGGGTCTCCAGGATCGCGCCCTGGGCCAAAGGCAGGCGCCAAACCACTGCGCCACCCAGGGATCCCCTCCATTGGTTGTTAAATCTTATCTATGAAAGGTTGTGTTTAGGATACTAGTTTTTTATCCATAAATGTTGCAAATATTTTTTCCCTAATTTATCCTTTGTTTTTGCTGTCGGAAGGTTGAATTGTACTGTATTTTCCTTTGGGATTTCTGGCTTAGAAAGCTTTTCATCTTTTTTCTTCTATTTCATTAAAAAAAAAATTGTAAAAAAAAAAAGTATCTATGACCCAAATGACTAGCCACTTGTCATAATGCCATGTATTAGAATTGTTAGAATTAAAACGTTAAACTTATTGCAATTCCATATAAATGCCTCATTTGCTTACATTTTAGCTCTGAAGTAAATGGTTTCTTTTTTCAGATTCCTTTCTCCAAATTTTTCTACTCTAATCAAGGAAGAATTCGGGATGCTCAATACCAGCTTTTGCTTGACAAGGTAACATTTTCCTGTACTTTCACTCAGAACTGTTATCTTTAGTGAACTAGAACTCCTTTGAGGATGATTTCAGTCCATTTTTGAGGGCTGGCAAATGAAAGATGAAAATGCTTATCAAGGCCACACCTGTTATTCCCACACAGAGATTGACTCAGACCTATTCTGTGAGCCAAACTCCCATCTTGGAGGACTTGCAGTATGGTCATCCTTTCAGGCTGCCTACATTTTATTTTAGCTGCAAAATCAGAACAGTATTCCAGTTCGGGAGGGCTTCAAGGAACCTCCATTAGGCATCCATGCTGTCCTCACCAGTCTTAAGTGGCACTACTTCAAAGAAAGGGAAGAGGAAGTAGAAAATCAGCTCTGCACTTCCTCTTATGATTTGCTACAGCATATAAGAACGGGGTATATATGCTAAGGGCTGATAGTGTAAAGACCCAATTATATTAATCACCTCATAGAACTTGAAAACTTAGAACAGTATCAGTGTATGAGAGTTTAATTAGTTTGTTTTAAATATAGATCTCTTCTATTGGATTCACCCTGGCTGATAAAGTAGATGGTCCATTCTTCCTGGAAATAGATTTTATTGGAGTGTTTACTGATCCAGCCCACACAGAAGAATTTGCCTATGAAAATTCTCCAGAGCTTAACCCAAGACTTTTTAAATAGAGATGGTAATTTTGTACTATCAAATTAAGTATTATCTATGATGATATGGACAAAATAAAGTATCTTCCAACCAACGGCTGGTATGTATTCCTTGAGACAAAGCTAAATGCTATTGCCAAAGGGCCACATGGAAGAAGACACAGCATGACACTAGGTTCTAAACTGTAACTTAATCCAAGCCCTGATGTGAAGGTATAAAGAACTGTTTTTGGGTTAAAATTATTCCTGTTAGCGAAACTTCCTACACACACAGATGTTGCCACAGCAGGTAGTCATGAAGAGGACTATTGATACCATTTTCCCTACTCTATTCCTTGTAGGTTTGTGTTTTCTAATCCACCATTTGAGGAAAGGAGATTGCTAAAGGTTGCTATACAATTCAGTGGCTTTCTGGTACTCAAAGAATTGTCAGTTTTTACTACAACATTAGAAAATTTCTATCTGGCCTAGAAACGTTAATGCCCCTTTGCAGGCACTCTTAACTCCCACTACCTCCAGCCCCAGATATCTACTGATCTACTTTCTCCATAGGTTTAGTTTCTCTGGATATGTCCTATAGTCATATGTGATCTTTTATTGTCTGGCTTCTTTTCACTTAGCATAATGTCTGTGAGATTCATCCATGCTCTAACATTAGTACTTTTGTGTTTGTTTTTTTTTAAAGATTTTATTCATGAGAGACCGAGAGAGAGAGGCACAGACACAGGCAGAGGGATAAGCAGGGAGCCCGACATGGGACTCGATTCCGGGTCTCCAAGATCACGCCCCGGGCTGAAGGCAGCACTAAACCGCTGAGCCACCCAGGCTGCCCCGTGCATTTTTAATCTATTAATGGACAGCTGGATTTTCTCCATTTTTTGGCTATAATGCTCCTGTAAATATCTGTGTACAAGTTCTTATGTGGACACGTGCTTCTATTTCCCTTGGGTACATACCTAGGAGTAGGAGGTCATGTGCTGCTTGTGCTTCAGTGTGACCCATGCCTTTGCTGGGGAATGTGGTAGACATATTTAACTTTAAAAAAACTACCAGCCTGTTAACCAAAGTGATTCTTTTACCTTCCCAGCAGCAGTTTGACAGTGATTTAATTGATCTCTGCCTAATAGCAAAATATGAATTTATTCAGCACCCAGGAGTATGCCAATGTTCTGTGAGCTCATAGATCTAAGAATAAGAGTCGGATATGTGCTGCGAAAAATACCAGAGGACGATATGCTCATTTATTCTTCGTGTGAGAAGAAGTAGTCAGGACAGGATGCACGGAGAGTACAAGTCAACTGGTGTTAGTCTTAGCTGCTCAACTCAATCTGGAAGTCCATTTATTTGCAAAGAATCTACCATCATGAGAAAACATTCATGAAAATCTTCATCAGTACAAAGCCCAGAAGCTCCACTTAGGGGCAGCAAACATGGCTGTGATGCTGAACAACTCTGGTCTTTCCCATAAAACAAGTAAGATCTAACTGACAGAGTATACTGACCCTTGAAGCAGCAACCCTTAGGTTTCAATATAGGCCTGGGTATTTTTAAATAAGTAAGGCTAGAATGAGCTATGGAGTTTTTAAGAATATATTGAGTGATAGATGGTGATTACATCGGGTGATCTGAACAGACCTGCATAGGTAATAAACCACGTCACACAGAATATGCCAGTACGGACGTGTATTGCTCCCCATTTCAGTAAGACTATGTGGTCCTCTAGGGGAGGAAGAGGTGGCCTTCTCAGCTTTTTATTGGTCAAGTTCTACTAAGGCTTGTAGAATTACCTACCATCAGGTCAATGCTTCTGTCTAGAAGAGGATTCCAGTTCTGTCAGCAGAGGAAACTAGACATTAAAAATCTAAGTCAAGGTTATATATAGGATGAGTCTCAGAAAACTGAATTGTACACTTAGGAAAAAAACATTTCAAAGAATCTGAGCGTTAAGGTTAATAAGGTCTTTTCAGAGATGCAGCCTGTGAAGAACCCCCAACACTACATAGTGAACAACAAACAGCAGAAGGAAGTCTTGACTCAAGTGAAGAAGACAGAAAAATATTTACATTAAAGAAAGGGTTCAGAATGAAGTAATATTTACAGGATGCTAAAAAATTAATCTTCAGCCATAATGAGGCCTCTTCGAGCTCCCAAAACCTTTGCTTTCTTCTCCTTTCGTCTTTGTTCATGTTGCTTCCGTTGTTCTTCCCTAAAGAGGTACAGGTACTCATTAGGCTCTAGTGAAGCTCTATAAGAGTCCACTTTAAAGCACTTGTCATCAGACTAATGTCCAAGCTTAAACTGAAATCCAGATACTTGTATAAAATATTCTTACAGAACACTGTGCTCTAGCTAGTGGGCTGTCTGTGGAAGCCACACCTGTAAGTCACTTGTGTTACAGGGCTACAAACTGGTATTTCCCTTTTTATGTTAATGCAGCATTCTAAAATTAAGCATGGAACTGGAACAAAAGGTACCTCAGTACCTTAATTTGTTTTAAATGAGAAATCTCTCCTTTGGAAGTCAAAGGTCAGGCTCAAAATCACGTAGTCTAGTGGAAGTGCTGGAATTAGAACCAGGTTCTGCTGACTTAAGCCACTGTATCTTTCTGGAAGGGATTAGGGATTGGTAGGAGGGGTTTGGGGGGGCTAGGATTATATTGAATAAAACTTAAAAACAATTCATCAAGGATTCTATACCCAATGTGGGGCTTGAACTCAGCCCCAAAAACAAGAGTTGCATGTTCTTCTGACTGAGCCAGCCAAGCAACCCTATGTTAACAATCTTAATGGCAAATATAGTTACTGAATGTCTTGGTGGCAGCTGGATATAGGGAAGTCAAATGATGGGTAATCCTGTATTAGGATGGTTTTATGCAGCGAATCAACTCGATCAGGACCAGCTACACCCCACAGCAAGCTCTGGCTTTAACTTGGTTTTCACATGCAGAAGGAAGCCTCTAAGGATCAGCTGGGGATTTCTTCTGGGGTAGGGCCTTGAAGCCTGATTTCCCTGGGAGTGAAGAATTTACATCTGGGCACTTGGATTGGTGTCTGGAGGGATAGCCAGATACACTGGGATGGTAGGTCATGTGAGAACAGGGTTCCCTCCTGAATCACCTATAGAGCTTTGGAAACCGTACAGCTGCTTGGACCCCACCTCCCAATTGCTGAATTAGAAACCACTGCGGTGGGGCCTAAGCACATGTACCTTTATGAAGTTCTAGATATGATTCCATGACTCCCCCCCCTTTTTTTCCCCCATGACTCCCTTTTTCTTAAACACCACTATTACTGAAACTCTCTGTACTTCAGAGGCTTTGCTTTTAAATATAGACTTTTAAAATTAAAAGAACTATAGAACTGGTTAATTATATACTCACCGAGTCTGGAGAGGAGGTTGTTTATAATTTTTCTTGTGGAAGCTAACTCTATTGGCATGTTGCTTGAGAGAACTATTTTCTTTAGGTTGACCCCATGGTTTCAGTTTGCCTAGTTTAGGAGAGACAAAGATTTAAGATTTTTCTATTTATATTCCCAATTTTACTCATTTGAGGTTATTTGCTTGTTACCAATATTTATACTTTATAGACATTTGCCAGTATAATTGTATTAGTTTTAATTTCATAGTCCACAAATATAAATGATGTTATACTTTTTTCCCCTAAAAATAAAGCTTTTTAAAAAAGATTTATTAAGAGACAGAACATACATGCATACACAGGCTGGTTGGGCAGAAGGAAAGGGAGAAAGAATCTTAATCACATGGTGCTGAGCCCAGAGCCGGATGCAAGACTCAATCTCACGACCGGATATCTTGTCCTGAATTGAGTCGGACGCTTAACCAACTGAGCCACCCAGGCACCATGTGTGTTTTACTTTTTAATCCTTGGAAACTCAGTTTTATTTTTTATTTTTATTTTTTAAAGATTTATTTATTCATGAGAGAGAGAGAGAGAGAGAGAGAGAGGCAGGCAGAGACACAGGCAGAGGGTGAAGCAGGCTCCATGCAGGGAGCCCGACATGGGACTCCAGGATCGCACCCTGGGCCAAAGGCAGGCGCCAAACCGCTGAGTCACCCAGAGATCCCCAACTCACAGTTTTAATGCTATTAAAAAATCTTAATACTAAATCCAATTACATAGCACATTAAAAAAAAGTCATCACAACCAAGTAGTTTATCCCAAAGTTGTTTATTATTTACTTATTTTTAAAGATTCTATTTACTTATTCATGAGACACACAGAGAGGGGTAGAGACATAGACAGAGGGAGAAGCAGGCTCTGTGCAGGGAATCCGATATGGGACTTGATCCCAGGACCCCGGCATCATGACCTGAGCCAAAGGCAGATGTTCAACTACTGAGCCACCCAGGCATCCCTCAAGGTTTCTAGGTATTTAATATTAAAGAATTTCATCTGAGCAATTTGTTATTACTGTTCCCTAGTAAAATGTATTTGGAATGGAATAAGTGGATTTTATTAGCTTTAGACCTGGGACCAAATTTCCAGATGTTTACATATTTTTGTTTAGTTTGTTTAGTTTATGAGCTATTTTTTTTTAAGATTTTTATTTATTTATTCATGAGAGACACAGAGAGAGAGGCAGAGACACAGGCAGAGAGAGAAGCAGGCTCCAGGCAGGGAGCCCGATGCGGGACTCAATCCCGGTTCCCCAGGATCAAGCCCTGGGGCGAAGGTGGCGCCAAATCGCTGAGCCACCCGGACTGCCCCTATGAGCTATCTTTGAGTGCCAAAGATTATTTGCAGTTTCCCATTTTATAAAAAGGACTTTCACACTGCTGATGTAATATTTGTTTTCTTTTCCTTAAGACACTAAATGACTTGTCTAGGGTATAAAAATAATAAGCAGTACAGATGAAGCTCTCAGCCAGATTTTCTATTAGAAGTTAGTTGTGGCCAGAATCATTCCCCAAATACTTTCTGAGCACCTGGTATAGTCAAGAACTTTTTTAGGGGGGCAGCCCCTGGCTGGCTCAGTGGTTTAGCGCCAGGATGTGATCCTGGAATCGAGTCCCATGTCAGGCTCCCTGCATGAAGCCTGCTTCTCCCTCTGCATGTCTCTCATGAATAAATAAATAAAATCTTTTTTTTTTTTAATTTTTTTAATTTATGATAGTCACAGAGAGAGAGAGGCAGAGACACAGGCAGAGGGAGAAGCAGGCTCCATGCACCGGGAGCCCGACGTGGGATTTGATCCCGGGTCTCCAGGATTGCGCCCTGGGCCAAAGGCAGGCGCCAAACCGCTGCGCCACCCAGGGATCCCAATAAATAAAATCTTAAAAAGAAAAAAAAGTTTTATTTATTCATGAGAGACACAGAGAGGGAGGAAGAGACACAGGCAGAGGGAGAAGCAGGCTCCATGCAGGGAGCCCGATGTGGGACTCGATCCCAGGACTCCAGGATCATACCCTGGGCTGAAGGCAGGCACTAAACTGCTGAGCCACCCAGGGATCCCGAATAAATAAAATCTTAAAAAAAAAAAAAAGGATCTATTTCAGAGGTAGAGCTGAAAGGACTAACTGATGGACCTAGGTATGGGGTCTGAGAGAAGGAGCCAGATGATGCCCAGGTTTCTCCCTGACAACTTACTTAGTAATATGTGCCAGGGCCATGTATAGGAAAACCGGGCATAGGGGGCAGTGTGGTGTGTGAAGAAAGAAGTTTTGTTTTTGTACAATTGATTCTTACTTCAAAATAAGATTTTTCATTATATTTGTTTCATTAATGTAATTTAAAGATAAACACTGTTAGAAGAATATGATTTATGGAAAATCATCTTGTTTTAAAGTAATTCTAGAATCACAAGCCACCTGAAGTATTGTTTTTTTTTTTTTTTAAGATTTTTTTTTTTTTTAAAGATCTTATTACACATACACAGAAAGAGAGAGAGGCAGAGAGGCACAGGCAGGCTCCATGCAGGGAGCCTGACGTGGGACTTGATCCTGGGTCTCCTGGATCTCCACCAAAGGCGGCGCTAAACCGCTGAGCCACCCAGGCTGCCCATATTAGTTGTTTTTAAAAACTTTTTATTGGTATTTTATTTTATCATTATTTTTTTTTAGTATTGGTATTTTAGCTGGAAATACCGATACTTTAATACATGCCCAGTTTATATGGGCATTTATATGACCAATAAATTCCCAGGTTGTTGGACTGGGTGGATTCCAGCCTGGGATCCTTTGAAAGTTGTAAAGAAAACATTAATTTGCCCATAGGCCAATTTCCAAATTTCTTGATTTTGCCTGCTATTATTTCTTTGCTATAACACTGATTAGAAGTTAGGTCTTTGATTAGCAGAAATGTAAGTGAATCATTATTTAGTATTTGCTTAGTGGATAGTTTTTAAAATTATGGATCATGTGGAGCCAGGGGAAGAAATTCTAGGTGATTCAGTATGGCTTTCCACTGAGGCACTAGAATCTTTCACATCCTGAGATGTAGAACTATTTAATCCTAAGTCTTTGGCACGGCTTTCTAAGAACATTGGCACATACCTTTGTGTGGCTCATAGTTGAGGGGACGAGACAGACTTGCTTTGAGATCAAACACTGGTTTCTTGTTGGAGACTGGAGTCTGTGCTGCCTCAGTTGTCAATTTGAATGGGGTAACAACTATAAAACCAAGGAACAAAACCCCAGGGCTTAATTAGGAAAAAAAAAAATGAAGTACCACTTCTCAGTCTTAAATATATCATCTATATGGACCGTCTCAACCATGTAGGGTTAAAAAGAAGAATAACCAAGGAAATCTAACCACCAAGACTTGCTTCTCTTGTGAGCTCCCCAAACAGTCTCAATATTAGGTTTTTTCCTTAGGAATCAGCTGGGAGTTGAAAATCCTGTGTAAATAATCGACTGGGTAAATTTTTAGGCTGTGTCCCTGATATTATTTACCCTTTAAAAATATATTAGTAACATTTTCATTCATACAGATACAAAGCCTGCAAGGAACCTAACCACATACAGATGAAAAGATATGTGGCTCTGGTTGTTATTTAATAAAAGCAGTTATTTATGGTACAAAAATTCACATATTTAAAGTTAATATACCAGGATGGTAGGATTCAAGTAAAGCCAAATTTTTGCTACAGTTGGGCATCATATATTGGGCCTATTTTGTAATTCTTTCCCATCACAGACTATTGTTGAATGTTAGCACTTGCATGTATATATGAAGAAGTAACCAAGACCTAGGACCCCTCAGTTAAATCAGAAAAGCACAAAACCCTTGTGCTTAAGCAATCCCATTGCGTTGCTATCAGGTGCCAGTAGGGAGGGGAACACTGGGGCTGTCTATAACGCCAAGTTTAAATAAGTACAATTCAACCTGTAGAGTAACTGCAACCCTGCTACACACGCCAGCTCATCCTAGGTCTAGAGAAGCTCTTACATGTGTACAGGAGACATAGTTAAGAATGGTCATAACAGTATAATAATAAAAGTTGGAAATATCCACATGGTCAATAAGCATTAAAATGCATAAATTGAAATATATCCATATCAATGAAAATGAATACATTTTATAGCTCATTTGTCAATATGGATGATTCTTCAAACATTATGCTGAGTGAATGAAAGCAAATCATGGGGGAAAAAAATCATACAATTGGTTTCCTTTACATAAAGTTCTTATCTGATAATTGGGGAAAAAAACTATCCCATCCTAACTGGGCACACCTCTGAATTACCACGAGGAGAAAAGTCAGAATATGGTAAACATTTAGTTTCTGCCTCAAGTCCTCTGTGAGCATTTGTGAGTCCTTTCTCATTACGAGGTAAGTGGCTGCTACCCAGTGACCCCAGCTCTCTGTAAAATAACAGTCCTATCTTAGACAAGTCCACTCCACTTTTAGCACTGTTTTCTGCCCAGGCCCCTTTCTTCCCATACTGTAGGGAGATATAGAATGTTACGAACTTTTTGCTTTTGATTTTATAGTTATGGAGAGAGGCTTTAAGTAAACAAATACACTTAATAATTTCAGGAAGTTACATGGCTTAAAGATGAACCAGGATTTTTCTTTTGTTTTACCAGAAGCAGAATTCCCCTTTGCGGTCTTTAACTTGCATGTCCCGAGCACAGCCTGGCCTTTTGGGGTACTCCCACATACGGTCACATGTGGAGACTTTCTGGCTGGAGTCTTGGTCAGTGAACGCTTATGTTCATTATCTTTGGTAGCAGCTGAAAACCTAAACAGGACAGTAGAGTACCAAACATGAGTGCTTATGTCATGAGTAACTTGTAGCAAGCTTACGTGAATAAACCACTTTTGCAGAATAAACATTTTACAACACTTTATTTGTAAAATGTGGTTTTGTCTTCTCTGCTCTCCTTGCCTTGGCCAATGACAGGACAAGACTGTGGGGCTCAAATTACAGTTTAGGAGGTACTCTGAGCACTCTCCTCTTTCTCTTCTGGTGACGGCTTATCAGAGGGAACAGGAGACTGCTATGCTCAGGAAGTAATGGGAATAGACCTTATGTCTTCCTAGTAGATGGTCATTCATTTGAATGGTCCATAAGGGGATGCCTGGGTGGCCCAGTGGTTGAGCATCTGCTATGGCTCCGGGCATAATCCCAGGGTCCTGTGATCAGTCCCACAATGGGCTCTCTACAGGGAGCCTACCTCTCCCTCTGCCTATGTCTCTGCCATGAATAAAATCTTAAAAAACAAAAAAGTCCATAAGCCCATTCTCCTAGCAAATTGCCATAAGTTTATCTCATTGATTAAGATGCATAGTTTCTCTGCATTTTAATGTGTGAAATTGGGATGTGTTCTGTAATTAGTAACACACACATCATAGTTGGCAGTGATTCTTCTCAGTGGTTCATAAAATAATGGTGATTATCCAGCTGATGGTGTCTTAGTCAGTGAAAGTCAGGAAGGACAGATCTACATGGTGTGGCTGTGAGGTTAACAGAAGAGAACTTCTGGACTTGTAATGAAAATGTGGTGGTAATCCTGAATCAACACCCAAAATTATTATGAAATATTCTACAACCCAGTTAAGACAACTGCATGTTAGGAGAGGTGCCATGAAGGCCAGGCTGTTCTGTACACTGCAGTGGAGCAAGAACTTGCCCCAACCATGGTGTTCTTAAATACTATTAAATACAAACAGAACTGCCAAGTAGAGGCACCTCATACTCAATTCTAACTCAATAAATAGAATTCCAAACTTAAGGTCATTTTTAAGCTCTAAAAACTATGTCAGATAATTGAATGTGTTGGGCAAGTGTTACCAGGCACCTCACTATTAGATGCTGCAAATGCACTTAAGAAAAGGAGATTAGGAGCACCTGGCTAGCTCAGTTGGTAAGCATGCAACTCTTTTAAATTTTTTTTTTATTTTTTTTTAATTTATGATAGTCACACACACAGAGAGAGAGAGAGAGAGGCAGAGACACAGGCAGAGGGAGAGGCAGGCTCCATGCACCCGGAGCCCGACGCGGGATTCGATCCCGGGTCTCCAGGATCGCGCCCTGGGCCAAAGGCAGGCGCCAAACCGCTGCGCCACCCAGGGATCCCAGCATGCAACTCTTGATCTTGGAGTTGTAGGTCTGAGCCCCACAGTGGGTGTGGAGATTACTTAAAAATAAAAGCTTAAAAAAAAAAAAAAAGCTTTAAAGAAAAAAAAAAAAAGAGGGGTGCCTGGGTGGCTCAGTTAGTTAAGCGTCTGCCTTCCACTCAGGTCCTGCTCAGTGGGAGTCTGCCTCTCCCTCTATTTGTGCTCATACTCTCTCTCTAATAAATAAGTAAAATCTTAAAGTGCTTGCTTCGGCAGCACATATTCTAAAATTGGAATCATACAGAGAAGATTAGCATTGTCCCTGTGCAAGGATGACACACAAAATCTTAAATTAAAAAAAAAAAAAAGGGAGAGAATAAAATTTCTGTATTAAAGAAAGGGGGCCTGAAGATCTTCATCTCTGGGATAGTTATAGTTGGGGGCTACCCTGCTATTGGACAAGGTACAAGCAAAAAAAAAAAAAAAAAATCGAGGGATCAGTGGGGCATAGGATAGCTAGGGTACTGCAGTACCCACTGGGTTACAACACTTCCACTTTAGGATGAGTTAACTAATAAGTTCATTGCATCGAGAAGTTTTCTGCAGGAATTTAGCTTCAACTTTACATTTAAGTCAATGGGAAAATTTCTCTTTACATATCTTTACAGGCATACATTAAACAAATAAAATGAATATCCATGTATACTTTATTTAAGCCAAATGTGAGCTTAGAGATATTCGATAAGAAAATCCAATACAAGTTTAAAGAAAAAATATTAGGTTATAAAAACCATCTGATTTTCTCTCCATTCTGATCCTCTTTTGCCTTCTTTTTCATCAACATAGCAACATATTTGATGTCATCCACCTGAAATGCACAAGAAGCATTAAAACTTTGAAATGGGGATCCCTGGGTGGCGCAGCGGTTTGGCGCCTGCCTTTGGCCCAGGGCGCAATCCTGGAGACCAGGGATCGAATCCCACATCGGGCTTCCGGTGCATGGAGCCTGCCTCTCCCTCTGCCTGTGTCTCTGCCTCTCTCTCTCTCTCTGTGACTATCATAAATAAATAAAAATTAAAAAAAAATAAAACTTTGAAATGGTCCTTGTAGTTGATTACATTTCGGAGTTCTTACCTGACGTTCATCTTCGTTGCTGATAGAATGGAACGCTTGGCAGACCCCTTCCCACACAAGGTGCTCTGGCCTGTAGGGCCCAGGGGCTGGCCCTGTGAGTGGCGCTGGCTGGAGGGAGTTCGAGCCTCAGGGAGCCTTCCCCGGAGAGGAACTGGAGTCACCACCACTTCTTTGGTGACCAGCTGCTTCTGCACAAAGACACAGGAACCATGTTCAAGTTTGGCTTCTTAGCACTGTCCTCAGAGTGCCCCCATTCATCTCCTTGTTCCATCCCCATTTTTAACCGCACCTGTTATCTTTCCTTCTCACAGCCTCATCCTATTCCTACCTGCCGGGTGGGCTGCGCAGTTCCTAGCACCTGTATTGGTACGGTGACCAAGTTATGAGTAACTTCTGGTTGTGCTGAGTCGTGGGTTATAGAAAGCCTCTCCTAGCTGCCATGAACCCAGGGATTGGGACACCTGGGTGGCTCAGCAGTTGAGCATCTGCCCTAGGCTCAGGGTGTGATCCCGGGGTCCTGGGATCAAATCCCAGATTGGGCTCCCTGCAGGGAGTCTGCTTCTTCCTCTGCCTAGGTCTCTGCCTCTCTCTCTCTCTGCCTGTCTCATGAATAAATAAAGTCTTAAAAAAAAAACAAAAAAACCCAGAGATTTTCTAAGGAATGTGGCTGAACAGACACATGAAAATGTGATTAGCAGTTTATTAAATACAAACTCAAAGAACAAATATTACATAAATAGCACATGGAATCTACAAATAATTCCACTCTTATCCTCATGACCCCCCCAATGGCTTCTTAAAGTTTTTAAAAACAAAACAAAACAAAAGAAATAGGGAGGGAAGGAATTCTCCCTTTGAAATGACTGGAGAGGGATCCCTGGGTGGCTTAGCGGTTTAGCCCTGCCTTCAGCCCGGGGCATGATCCTGGAGTCCTGGGATCGAGTCCCACATCAGGCTCCCTACATGGAGCCTGCTTCTCTCTCTGCCTGTGTCTCTGCCTCTCTCCCTCTGTGTCTCTCATGAATAAATAAGTAAATCTTAAAAAAAAAAAATTAAACGACTGGAGAGGGTCCACTAAGGTTATCATTTTTTATATACTGTCCGGGCACAAGAATAACAATGTCTTCCTGTCACTGGTTTCAGTTTTTTTTTTAATTTTTATTTATTTATGATAGTCACACAGAGAGAAAGAGAGAGGCAGAGACACAGGCAGAGGGAGAAGCAGGCTCCATGCACTGGGAGCCCGACGTGGGATTCGATCCTGGGTCTCCAGAATTGCGCCCTGGGCCAAAGGCAGGCGCTAAACCGCTGCGCCACCCAGGGATCCCTGGTTTCAGCTTTTGCAAGCAGAAGAAATATAATACAACTCTGCTAACTAACAACAGTGGTGGGTCTACTGACATCGACAAATTCTGGTTATGTCCTAGGAAATACAAGCACTCAGAGAAGAATGTCAGCTTCTCAACATACAAGCAGAAGAGATTCTAATGTGACACAAAGTTAAAACACAAGGGTAAGAATTACTATTTAGTAAAAGGACATGGATACTAGAGGGCTGGCGGGGGGTGGTTAGGTTAGAAGTATTAAGCATACTGTTCTATTTAATCACACTTCTTATGCCTCCTCCTGTCTCTCCTCCAAGATTCCCACTTTCCATGCTGTCTCTCTTCACAGTTCACTTGGTGTCAAGACCATCAACTCTGCATCTTTGTTTTAAGCTACTTATGATGCAGGAATGAGTCTACTAGCCCTTAACTATTTGACTTTTTTTCAGGTTGAGTATTAAACCGTTGATTCTAGTAGTACTAACTCATTTTGTCAGTAACGTATGTAACCAATTTCTTTTAGTAATAAAAATCCTGTTCAAAAAAAAAAAAATTCCTGTTCAATCCTAACAAAGAGCTCAATCGTACCCCCCAAAAAATATTATAGGGGGAAATAATAAAAGCAGGAAAAATAAATGTAAGAGCTTATTTTTATGATCTTAGAATAGGTAGGGTATGACAAAAGAAACCTCAGACCCTTAAAAGGAAAAATTGGATAAATTTAAGAAAAAACCTTTCACAAGATAAAAGACACCATTAACATGGTTAAAAGATAGATTGTAGGAAAGTTTTTGTAATATAGGATAGCATTAATATAAATGGTTAATAGACGGGTAAAAAATTAAGAAAAAAATTTTCACAAAAAAATCCCAGCCAATTATATAAACCTAGAATAAGCAAAGAAATGCCAATTGTAATTTTTTTCTTATCATATTAAAGATCTAAAAAATTCATCATTCCTACCATTGACAAAATAATCAGGCATCTTGGGGCACTGTTTCTGATGTTTGTAGAGGGCCATTTGGCAACTAAATCAAATAGATCTGCCAGTTCTAATCATGAAAAATCAAAGAGACAGGTCAAAGCCAGGATTATTCTAAAATCTCTTTATTATCCAATACTATCCAACGACCAATCCTGAAATATGTCAACTGTCAAGAAAAGCTTCCTATAAGCTATGGTGAAGTCACTGTAATTTTTTATTTTCCAGTTTTCAAATAGATAATACCCAATAACCTATCTGATAGATCTATTCCTTAAACAGTGGGGAGTCAGGTTCAGATTTTAGAACTAAGCTCATTCAGGTGGGGTATCGGTAAAAAATAAGATAATCTACTCATTTATTTAACATATCTCCAGGATTTATAAAGTCAAGTTTATGGTTGAGACACTTATTCTGTCCTAACTTTTTTCCTGGGAAACTAACACCTGTATTAGTATAGAAAACTTGACTATCAGGTATTTAAGCAGACTCAGTTTCATGGTAAGGAAAATGAGTGGCCCTGCTTCAGGCATATTTGCTGCTAGCTTATTCTTATACAAAAAAAAGAAGAAAAGAAAAGAGAAAAGAGAGAGAAAAGAGGAAGGGAAGGGAAGGAAAAAGAAAAAAGAAAAAAGAAAAGAAAAAACTATAGGTCCATTTTATGTAAATCCTCAGCATGGGCCACTTGTCTAGGTATTCCACTGCCAATACAGTGATACTTAGCCCTTATTAATATTAACAAAGTATTACTATGGGCACACTGAGTGTCTCTTCTCTGATTTTCCATCCATGCTGTTGGATTAGTATGCAGGAATGGAGGCATTCAAATGCCATGGGCTTGGCTTTGTTGCTGTTAGCTAGTTCATAAATGGTGTCTTCAACTATGTTAGCAGGGGTTTTATAAAGAGTTAAAATGAATGTTAGTACTCTAGATTCAGCCTTTAAGAAGTTTATAGTGTATGTTTCTTTAAAAAAATTATTTAAAACTTATTACCTAGTGTGTTTTTGTACTGGTGTATCAGAAAACCTAAAACTCAACTGACTGATGTAGCAGATACTGTCCCTGCTAACAGTGGTCATGTTCTGCCTCTTTCAAATCAACTTTATACTGTTTTGTGTTGTAATACCACAGACTTGCCTCCAATTCTTCTTCTTTTTTTTTTTTTTTAAGATTTTATTTATTTATTCATAGACACACAGAGAGAGAGAGGCAGAGACACAGGCAGAGGGAGAGGGAGAAGCAGGCTCCATGAAGGGAGCCCGACGCGGGACTCGATCCCTGGTCTCCAGGATCATAGCCCAGGCTGCAGGCGGCGCCAAACCGCTGCGCCACCAGGGCTGCCCGCCTCCAATTCTTTTTGGGAAATAAGCAAGCTATATGTATTAAATTCTGGAGTAAATGTTACCCAGTCTTGTATGTGGCACCTCTTTAACACTAGATACCATATAACATAACATAAGGATGTTATCAACTCACTGCTCTGCTAATTCAATGTCAGGGTTGACTTCATCACCTTTTCTTACTTGAAGGGACCTTGAGTAGAGCAGGACCTAGACTGAAGGGTCCCAGGAGTTCAGTTTATCAGGAAGCCTCTAAGTTAGCCACTACAATTCATTCCTTTTTCCTTTAGGTGAGAGACCAGGAAAAGAAGATGGCTTCACCCATAAATCAGTCCATCCTCAACAAAAGTAATAATGAAAACAGAACTTATTGGCACTTTGGAGTTAGTTCTTTATAGCGAGGACTCCTGATTTTATTTCGATGGTTCTGAAAATTCTTATGGGGGGGGGGAGCAATTTCAGATAATAAAGATAAATTAAACTCAAATCCATTCCACTGGAAGAGTAATAAAAAGGCTGGCTGTATTAGCTAAGGTATTAAAATCAGAGAGTTCAGTCCCATTGAAAACATAATTCTAGGGGTGCCTGGGTGGCAGTTAATTGAACATCTGACTCTTGGTTTCAGCTTAGGTAGTGATCTCCGGGTCTTCAGATCAGCAAGCTTAGCATTGAGCTTGCTTGGGATGCTTTCTCCCTCTGCCCTTCCTACTTGAGGGCACACTCTCAAACAAATCTTTGAAAAAAGAAAAAATTTTATCAGCATACCTTCAGTTCATTAAATGAGTTGTGTTCTTCAAAATGTTTCTTTTTCCTTTCAATATATTGATCAATGGACTCCATTTCCTTAAAACGAGCCTCATGAAGCTTCTTAAAGTCTAGAATGTTCCCCAAAATATGACAATTAATAATAAGACAAATACATTTACTCACCTTTCTTTTGTCTTTCTGTTAATACTTATTCTCTTCTCTGCATCCCTGATATTCAACTTCAACATCATCTTTGCTAAAAATCTAATTTCAAATCTTTTAGCTTCTGGAAACTCAGGGACAGAGTATATTCATCTTATCAACTATCAAACACCATGTCTCCACTGTCCATTTCCCCACTGACAACTTGGTTTAGTCCACAGAACAATCACAGATTTGTCCTCTCCCCTCACCAATTAATCAAATGGCCTTTACCTTAATCATAAATTTGAAATATTTTAATGTTTAGAAAGCTTTATAACAAGGATTGGCAAACCTTTTTTGTAAAGGGTCAGACAGTAAATATTTTATTTAGCTTTTGTAGCCACATCTCTTTAATACAATCCTCTAAAACTATAAAGGCCATTCCTAGCTTAAGGGTTGGAAGACAGACCAAGGTGAGTAGCAATTTGCTGACCCCTGCTCTGTGCTATTCTGATTAAGAATATACTGGGGGTGCCTAGCTTGTCAGTCAGAGGAGTGTGTGACTCTTGATCTTGGGGTTGTGGGTTTAAGCCAATGTTGGATGTGGAGATTATCTTTTTTTAAAAAATATTTTATTTATTCATGAGAGACTTAGAGAGAGGTAGAGACACAGGCAGAGGGAGAAGCAGGCTCCATGCAGGGAGGTCGACATGGGACTCGATCCCAGGGCTCCAGGATCATGCCCTGGGCTGAAGGCGGCGCTAAACTGCTGAGCCACCCAGGCTGCCCTGATGTGGAGATTATCTAAAACAAACACACAAACACACATACAAGAAAACAAACACAACACTTAAAAATTTTTTTTTAATAAAAAAAATTCTAAATATTAAGCATATGCTTTTCTAATATATGCTGAGCAGCACTTTAAGTACTATAAACATACAACACTTAACATTGTATGTGCCAGGCAATAGAGAACAATAAATTACATATTTAAATATGGAATCTCGAGATGCCTGAGTGACTCAGCAGTTGAGTACCTGCCTTTGGCTTGATCCTGGAGTCAAGTCCCACATTGGGGTCCCTGCAGGGAGCGTGCTTCTCCCTCTTTGTCTCTGCTGCTCTCTCTCATGAATAAATACAATCTTTAAAAGAAAATATGGAATCCTAAACTTATTATTGAAAAAAAAAAATTAAGGGTGCCTGATTGGCTTAGTCAGTAGAGAATGGGACTTGATTTCTAGGTCATGAGTTCAAGCCCCATGTTGAGAATAGAGAGTACTTAAAACAAAATTAAGAAAAAAACCCTACAAGGTGGACATCATTCCAAATACTTTATAGACATTCATTCTCAGATATTTACTGAATACCTGCCATGTGCTAGTTGCTATGTTAGGTAATCAGAAGTTGAAAAATAGTCTCTATATACAAGAATACCTTGGCTTTTTTTTTTTTTTTTAAGAATACCTTGTTTATTGCACTTTGAGATACTGGGTGTTTTTGTCTTTCGTTTTTACAAATTGAAGGTTTCCTGCAACCTTGTCAAGCACCATCTTTCCTACCGCATTGGCTCACTTCATATCTCTATCACATTTTGGTAATTAGTTCAATATTTCAAACTTTCACTGTGGTCATATATTTGCTATGGTGCTCTATGGTCACTGATATTGTAATTACTTTGGAGCACCACAGGCAGTGCCCATATAAGATGGCAAACTTAATAAATGTGGTACATTCTGACTTCTCTTACAGTAGCCTGCCTCTAAGTCTTCAGGTGAAATGAAGAGTTGCATATCTCTCACTTTAAATCAAAAGCTAGAAATGATTAAGCTTAGCAAGGAAGGCATGCCAAAAGCCAAGATAGCTAACTGGTCCCCTAGTTTTCAGCCTAAGTTGTAAATGCAAAGGAAAGGTTCCCGAAAGAGATTAAAATGCTACTCCAGAGAACACCCGAATGCTAAGAAAGTAAAATAGCCTTATTGTTGAAATGAAGGAAGTCTGAATGGTCTGTGTAAAGATCAAATCAGCCACTGTATTCCCATAAGCCAAGGCCTAATCCGTAGCTAGGCCCTAATGCTCTTTAATTCTGTGAAGGCTGAAGGACTTAAGGAAGCCACAAAAGAAAAGTTGGAATCTAGCAGAGGTTGGTTAATGTACAGTCCATGACATAAAAGTACAAAGTGAAGCAGCAAGTGCTGATAGAGAAGCAGCAAGAAGTTATCCAGAAGATCTAGCTAAGATCATTAATGAAGGTGGATACTATACTAATTAATAGATTTTTAATGTAGAGGAGACAGCCTTCTGTTACAAGATGCATTTGACCAAATGATCAAACTGTAGTGGATGAAGCATTGCTTCTTATGATGGATAAGCAAAGAAAGTAGTTTCTTGAGATGGTATCTACTCCTTGTGATGATGCTGTGAAGATTACTGAAATGACAATGAAGGGTTTAGAATATTCCACAAACTTATACTTGATAAGGCAGTGGCAGGGTTTGAGAGGATGGCCTCCAGTTTTGAAAGAAATTCCACCGCAGGTAAAATGCTATCAAACAGCACTGCATGCTACAGAGAAGAAATCATTTGTGAAAGGAAGTCAACTATGGTGGCAAACTTCACCATTGTCTTATTCTCAGAAATTGCCATAGCCACCCCAACGTTCAACAACCACCATCACGCATCACTCAGCAGCCATCAACACTGAGGCAAGACCCTTGGCCAGCAAAAGGAGGACCACTCTGGGGCAGCTCCAGTGGCGCAGCGGCTTAGTGCTGCCTGCAGCCTGGGGCGTGATCCTGGAGACCTGGGATCGGGTCCCACATCGGGCTCCCTGCATGGAGCCTGCTTCCCCCTATGCCTGTGTCTCTGCATCTCTCTCTCTCTCTCTGAATAAATAAATAAAATCTTTAAAAAAAAAAAAAAGGGAGGATCATTCTGCTGAAAGCTCAGATGGGGAGCATTTTATAGCAATTACTTTTTTATTTATTTATTTATTTATTTATTTATTTATTATTTAATAACTTACTATTTAATTAAGATATGTGCATTGTTTTTTGAACAAGATCACATACTTAACAGACTACAGCATGGTGTCAAACACAACTTTCACATGCACTGAGGAAACAAATTCATTTGACTGACTTTTCTGCAGTAATTGCTTTATTGCAGTGATCTGGAACTGAAGGTGCAACATCAGGTATGTCTGTATCAACCTGATGAAATAGGTAGTATACCCACTCCCACTGTAAACCGAGGAAGCAGGCTGATTGAGGATAAGATGCCCATGGTCTCAGAGCTAGTGAGAGAATGAAGATGCAAGGCCCAGTTAGTGCATTCAAACTTTTAGCTGTTCTTGTGCACTGCCTATTTGGCATTAGCTTAAGCAGCCAACTATTATTTTGTTTGTGTGTAAAACTTACTTGGAGTAGCACTTATAGTTCTTTTACTTTTTCCAGGTTTGGAAAACCCATCTGCGTAGAGAGGCTTCTTTCTTTCTGCAGGTACCTTTGAATCTTCATTACCTGCATCCAAAGATACAGAACTAATCAAAGATTTTGCAACAAGTTCTCCCTATTAAGAAACATCTAGAAGTTGGGGGTGCCCAGCTGGTTCAGTCGGAGTATACAACTCTTCGTCTCAGGGTCATGAGTTCAAGTTCCACAGTGGGTGTAGAGATGACTGAAATAAAACTTAAAAGAAAAAAAGAAGGTCTAGAAGTTAACATGGGGGCATTTTCATGTGGAGTCTGCCAAGGTGATAGAAAAAATGAGCACAAAGAATGAGTTACAGTATCACTACATAGATCATATGCTTCAAGTAGGCAGAAATTTTATGCTTCCTGTATAGAAGTTACGTAAATATATGAGAAATGGAAGAACACTTTTTCAAAACTTTTCCTATGAATAGGTTATTGTAACTAGAACAATAATCCTATAAATCCTGGGGTGGCTGGCTGGTTCAATTGGTAGAGCATGCGACTCTTGATCTGAGACCCAAGTTAGGGAGAGAGATTACTCAAAAATAAAATCTTAAAAAAAAAAAAAAAAAAGAAAAAGAAAAAGATTCCACAATGCCACCCACCTAAGAAACATCCTTACTATTAGCATTTTGGCATATTTCCTCAGGTCCTCTACTTCCATACTTGTTTTCATTCTTTAAATCCAGCTAAAATCATGGTGTTATGTATTGGCTATTCTTCCTCACAACCATATTTTGGTATCTTTTTCAACTTGAGGCAATTTACTTAAAAATATCAAAGTGGGGGCAGTACCTGGGTGGTTTAGTCAGATGTCTGCCTTCAGTTCAGGTCATGATCCCAGGGTCCTGGCATCAAGCCCCACATCAGCCTCCCTGCTTGGCAGGGAGCCTGCTTCTCATTCTTCTCCCTGCTCATGCTCTCTCTCACTCTCTCAAATAAATAAATAAATAAAAATCTTTAAGGGCAGCCCCGGTGGCGCAGCGGTTTAGCGCCACCTGCAGCCCAGGGTGTGATCCTGGAGACCCTGGATCGAGTCCCACGTCGGGCTCTCTGCATGGAGCCTGCTTCTCCCTTTGCCTGTGTCTCTGCCTCTCATTCTCTGTGTCTCTATGAATAAATAAATAAAATCTTAAAAAAAAAAATCCAAGTGGGTTTTCAAGAAATATTACTTATAATCATACTGAAGGTTTCCCAATGCATCCATAAAACATAAAAGAATAACTGGATAGAGCAGGAGGGGCTGGAGCTTCTTAGACCTTGGCTCTAAAACCAGAAAGGTAAAGTTTCATGCAAAACAGGGTATTTGGAATGGAATAGAAAATGGAGAAAAAAACAACTTCACAAAGAAGCAACTCAGCAGAGTGATAAGCTGCTAACAAGCCACGACTTGTGCCTTCTGGAGGCAATGACTGACAATCACTCTGTGGAATTTCTGCCAAAAGTGCATGATCTAAATCTAACCCTCAGCACATATTAGACAAACCAAGGCAGAGACACCCCTAAAACTGGCCTGTGTTAAAAAATGTAAAGGTCTAAACAAAAAACAAACAAAAAACACACAGGGCAGCCCCGGTGGCACAGCGGTTTAGCGCCGCCTGCAGCCCAGGGCGTGATCCTGGATCGAGTCCCATGTCAGGCTCTCTGCATGAGGCCTGCTTCTCCCTCTGCCTGTGTCTCTGCCTGTGTCTCTGCCTCTCTCTCTGTGTCTCTATGAATAAATAAATAAAAATCTTAAAAAAAAAACACACACACACACATACACAGAAAGGGCAACATCCTCAAAGATAAAGGAAGACTGAAGTTAGACTAAACTACTCCAGGCTATAGTAGACTAAAGAGACAGCAGGATGAAACCAAGATTTTCCTTTGCTTTAATGGCCACGACTAGAATAAATCATGAAACCTAAATAAGGTCGTATATAGAACCACTTAGCAATTCTCACACTTCTAGTCTCAGGGTTGTGTTATATTCTTAAAAATTATGGAGGACCCTCCCATTTTTGTTTACATTCTATTTATCAGTATGGGCCATTAGATATTACAATCAAAACATTAAAAAAATCTGATATACTAAAAAACAATGTTCTTGTATGTTTAATAAATTTATGAAAAATGGCTAAGATTTTTTTTTAATTTATTTATTTATTTATTTACGATAGTCATACAGAGAGAGAGAGAGAGGCAGAGACACAGGCAGAGGGAGAAGCAGGCTCCATGCACCGGGAGCCCGACGTGGGATTCGATCCCGGGTCTCCAGGATCGCGCCCTGGGCCAAAGGCAGGCGCCAAACCGCTGCGCCACCCAGGGATCCCCGGCTAAGATTTTTAAAACAAAAATAGTGAGAAGAGATATTTTCACAATTTACTTAATGTCTGATAGCTGGATTCTGTTATTTGCTTCTGCATACAGTATGTTATGATATAGAAGTATAGATGAAAACAAATCTTGCTACAAACAGGTAGTTGAGGGAGGAGAGTACTGTAATACTAAGCCTTTTCAAGTAACTAGATATTCTTCTGATACGATGTTAAGTACCACTTGACAAGTGGTAGTTTCTTAAAGGTTAGTTGCAATGTGGAATATGAATCCATACCAATGAGATTTTGTATTTTGTATCCCATATATTTGTGAGAAAAAGTCTTGTGGGTTGGGACGCCTGGGTGGCTTAGCGGTTGAGTGTCACCTTTGGCTCAGGGAGTGGTCTTGGGGCACCGGGATAGGGATCGAGTCCCACATGGGGCTCCCTGTGGGGAGTCTGCCTCTCCTTCCTGTGTCTCTCATGAAATAAATAAACTCTTAAAGACAAACAAACAAAAAGTCTTGTGGGTCTATTTTTGTTTGTTTTATTTTAAGCTCTACGTCCAACATTGAGCTTGAACTCTCAATCCTGAGATCAAGAGTTGCATGCTCTACCAACTGAGCCATCCATGCAGCTGAGCCTAACATACTTTAAGAAACAAACACTGAGGGGCACCTGGAAGGCTCAGCGGTTGAGCGTCTGCCTTTGGCTCAGGAGGTGATCCCAGGGTTCCGGAGTCAAGTCCCACACTGGGCTCCTTGCAGGAAGCCTGCTTCTCCCTCTGCCTGTGTCTCTGCCTTTCTCTCTCTGTACTTCCCATGAATAAATAAATAAAATTGTAAAACAAAACAAAAACAAACACTGAAGTATTTAGGGTTAAGGGGCACATTTCTGTAACTTACTCTCAGGGAACAAAATGTATACAATACCTATATGGATGCATATATGTATATAAATATAGAGAAGGGCCAAAGTAAATGTGGCAAAAACATTAACATTTCAGACATCAAGAACATAGCAACACTTGGTACTATTCTTGCAACTTTAAGTCTGAAATTATGTCAAAATAAGTTTAAAAAAGACCTCTCACCAGAAACTATGTGATCCTATTTTTTGCTCTTCAAACAGCCTGTTTTTTTTTTTTTTTTTTTAAAGATTTTATTTATTTATTCATGAGAGACACAGAAAGACAGAGAGGCAGAGACGCAGACAGAGGGAGAAGCAGGCTCCATGCAGGGAGCCCGATGCGGGACTCGATCCTGGGTCTCCAGGATCACACCCCAGGCTGCAGGCGGCGCTAAACCGCTGCACCACCGGGGCTGCCCCAGCCTGTGTTTCATTACATGAACTTAACATGTCCATGCTTGTTTCTCCATGCCCTTGAACCTGGGCCCTGCAGCTAAGTCTCCCTGACAAGACGATTGGTGGAATAGCAGATACCAGTATTTCCACCACCACTTCTGACTCTTTGTCATTTCTATCTTGCTGTAAATCATGAGTTTAAATAGGGCTTATGAGGAATATTCATCAAAATTCCCCAGGGTGTTTATTAAAAATTGAAGGCTTGCAGGCTCAGTATCAGACACTCTACCTCTGGTAACTTTCCAAATTTAGTAAGACATTCAAAATTCTAGGGAAGAAGGGAAGGCTCAGCATTAGAAATTCTGCACAATAACTGCACGGTGGCCATGGAAGTGGGTCATCTCCACCCCTCAGGCTCTGCCTCAGGTGCGCAGACACGGTTGCTGGGGGAAAATGGACACAGAGACACTGTGGGAGTTGACAGGGTTCCCAAGGAACGAAATCATAAAGCGTCAAATCCTGTTAGGTCTGGGGGGACTGAAGTTTTCTGGTCTTATTAAAACAAACTTTTAGTTGATAAACTTTAGGGGAAAAGTTTTTAGAAAGTTAGAGACTAAGTATACGTTTATCATAATAAAAGAGGCAACTCTACTGGGAAGGTAGACTTTGTAGCCCCCTTTTAACGGTCTTTGTTGAGAAGACCATCAGCTTTGGGTACCTGGGTCTGGAGTAGGCCAGAAAGAGCTAATGGTGATGAGCAGAGCCCTCATTTTGTCAGAATAGAGATTAACTTCCCTGAACTTTCCAGCTGCCAATCTTACTCTGTTTTTTTCCACAACAGTACTAAAGATGACTTGATGGTCTACTGTATCTGGTTTAAACTTTCGCTTTCATTGCAGAACACTTAGGAGTTCTAAAGCATGGTCTTATGGGTTGAACTGTGTTCCTCAGAAAGGTATGTTGAAATATTTTTTTTAAACTGTTATGACTCATTTTTTTTTAATTTTTATTTATGATAGACACACACACACACACACAGAGAGGGGGGGGGGGCAGAGACACAGGCAGAGGGAGAAGCAGGCTCCATGCACCGGGAGCCCGATGCGGGATTCGATCCTGGGTCTCCAGGATCGCACCCTAGGCCAAAGGCAGGCGCTAAACCGCTGCGCCACCCAGGGATCCCTGTATGTTGAAATATTAAGGGTAAGAAACAGTAATAGGACTTCAAGAAAAAACTTCTAGTTTGTTATGGTAGTCCTAGGAAATGAACACACATGGGTCCCCTAGGAATATCAGGGTTTTGTTTTTACTTATTTGGCATACCATTTATTCTTCTTTTTCCTGTGGAAACTGCATTCTCCTCTCCTTGGTTCTCATCTAGTGGTGAAGGAACTTCTCCAACAGTTCTGAAATCCTGGTTTTCCTGCTTCTCTGGATCCTGGAAGTCAGTGTGATCACTTATTTTTATCTCTGAATGATCCTGCTACAAATGTTAAAAGGGAATAAATGATAAAAAGTCACCACTGCCTTCCAAATATAAGCACCCAAATTGACAAAGGGCTAAAGGAAGTAGGAGAATTAGATTTCTGAGTGGCAGAGTTGGGAATAGGACATACTAGGACCACT
Source organism: Nyctereutes procyonoides (assembly GCF_905146905.1). NCBI lineage: Eukaryota > Metazoa > Chordata > Mammalia > Carnivora > Canidae > Nyctereutes > Nyctereutes procyonoides. The sequence continues at coordinate 7,995,143 of NW_026575031.1, read as the reverse complement.
AAAAAGCATAAATGGCAAGAACAGCTCTCTGAGAGATGAGAAATTATCTGTCTAAATGGATAGTCTAACAGCCAATGGATTATAGGGAACTAGAAAATAAAAATTAGGACTGTGAATCTTAAAAAAACGGGGGGGGGGGGCAGGGGGCAGCCCACGTGACTCAGTGGTTTAGCGTTGCCTTCAGCCCAGGGTGTGATACTGGAGACCTGGGAGGGAGACAAGTCCCACGTCAGGCTCCCTGCATGGAGCCTGCTTCTCCCTCTGCCTGTGTGTCTGCCTCTCTCTTTCTCTCTCATGAATAAATAAAATCTTTAAAAAAAAAATTAGGACTGTGTTTTGTAAAGTTACATTTGGATGAGAGGATAAAAAAGAATAAAATCAGAGTCCTCTCAAAGTAACTGGAGGGGTGGTGGGCACCTGGGTGGCTCAGTGGTTTAGCATCTGCCTTCGGCTCAGGTTGTGATCCCGGGTCCTCGGATCGAGTCCCACATGGGGCTCCCCGCATGCAGCCTGCTTCTCCCTCTGCCTATGTCTCTGCCTCTCCTGAATTAAAAAAAAAAGTAATGAGGGAAGTGCGGAAGTGCCTGGCTAATCCTATGACCATTCTGCTGAATGACCAACTGAAGAGTGATCACTAGATCAAAGGCCAGGTTGAAAAGAAAAAAAAAAATAAAAATAAAAAGAAAAACCTTACTGACACTGGTTTCTCTTTCCTTATTATCCCTCACTTAAGTGAGTGTTTAATTCATTTTCATATTTATTTGACCAATATTGAACTTGTGCTTAATCCTTAGTGAGTGTTTCCAAGAGTTAGCACCCAGGGTGTGAGGATGACCAGCGTGGCCTCAGGTCTGTGATTTCATGGAGCTTACAGCACACAGTTTACAACCATTTGATACCAAAGAAATTCAGATAGAAAGTTTCCTAAGAATATACCAATTTTGGCACAGGTGGTGGTCAAGATTGGTACACGTCCATTCACCTGGGAGTCAGGGTTCTTGCACCTTCTCCTGGTTTTGATGATGTGGCCAACTGGCTCCCTCTTAGCTTGTTCCTGGCTGCTCATCTGCATCTCAGTCTCATCCCAGGAGGATGCAGAAGTTTGAGTTCCATTCTAAAAAGAAAGACATTAATCTTCCATGTCCTATTTTTAGAGTTATAATGTGCAGGAAGAATCAGAATTTAAACTGAATAAAAACCGTATTTTACAAAAGGTAATTTTAAAACTGTCTTGTACTAAATTATAGGCCTGAAGAAGAATTTTAGAGGGTTTGAGAAGAAGCAATCTCATTTAACAACCCCAGCTTAGTGGCAGGTTCGCATCCTCCCAGTGGATGGCAGCTCCCCAGTGGCGGCTGCTTGCTTGACTCGGTCTGGGTCCTGTGCCAGACTTTGTCCCTGGCATGCATAGCCCCATCCAGGAAGAAGCTCTGATGTGTGAATCGTGAGTTTGCTCAAGCAAGTCAGACACCTCCCACGGAATAACTAGACCTGAGGACTAAGATGGAAGAGCTGGACCAGTAGAAGGCCAGGGCCAGCTCCCAAGCCCCCCAACAGGTCTCTCTCAGGAAGGCCGTGGCTGCTGCCCTGGCCCTGAATGGGGAATCCACAATGGGTTGCAGGAAAGAGTCCCGCCCAAAATCTATCATCATCTACTGGTCAGAAAATGAGAAACTGGAGGAGCCTGGGGAACTAGAAGGTGGAGACCAGCCTGATGAAGAGGAGGGAGATGATTTTCTAGACTATCCTACAGATGATGATATATGGAACATGCCCGTGGACAGCCGCTATGTCACATTAACTGGCACCATCACACCACGAAAAGAAAAAGGGCCAGATGGTAGACATCCACGTCACACTGACAGAGAAGGAGCTGCAAGAATTGACCAAGCCTCAAGGGTCATCAAAGGAGATAACACCTGAAGACATAAAGGCCTGCCAAATGGGAGGAGACCGTGGGCCCCGTTTGGTCCTCTGGACGCTGGTCGGTCTGCCTGTGGTCTTTATTCTCTCTTTTGTTGTCTTTCTTTTCTTTCTTTCCTTTCTTATCTATTTATTTTTGCTGTTGTCTCTTTCTACTATGGCACTATCACCTGGTACAACATCTTCCTTGTGTACAACGAGGAGAGGACCTTCTGGCACAAGATCTCATGTTGCCCTTGCCTCATTCTCTTCTATCCAGCGCTCATCATGGCCATGGCCTCTTCCCTGGGCCTCTATGCCACTGTGGTCCAGCTCTTATGGTCCAGGGGAGCATGGTGGCAAGCTGCCCGGGACATGGAGAAAGGCTTCTATGTTAGCTCTGCAGCAAGCTAGGTCTGGAGGGCTTTTCTCCCTACAGCATTGTAGAGTTGCTTAAATCGGACAATATTCCAGGCAATCTCTCCAATAAGGACCCCACCCAGGAAGTAGAAACTTCTACTGTCTAAACTTCCAAAAACTTATGTCCTTCTCTCATCTCAGTAGCCTATATGTTGTCTTCCAATTGCAGAAGATTCTTCCTTTAAATTAGCCCCCTACCTCTCTCAGTTCTGGAAAATTGTAGCCACACTATTCTGTTCTACCATCTCAGTGGTTCCAGGAGGGCAGGGAACAGAAAAGCAATTTATGCCAAAGCTGTCTATCCATGGATGAATTCTCATTTCCTGCTCTAAAATAACCATTGATCTGGGACAAGGAGCTCAGTTTTAAGTTCAGGAGTTTGAAGATGTTACCGGTCCCTGGAAACCAGGGGAGTATGTGACTAAATGTGACGGGAAAACGGAGGCTCCAGGGAGACCAAGTTCACCAAAAAGATAAGTAGGATGGAGAGAAACACTTAGGACAGGGCTACCACAGTACAGCAGGATGTGAAGATTTTTGTGCATTACTTAGATTTTAATATAGTGGCATGTAATTCAAATCCTAAAATATCAGTGGTTTAAACAAGATAGAAGTTTCATTCTTTCTTGTGCAGAAGTCTGGAGGCCGACCATCGGGGTACCTGACCAAGTCATCCAAATCCCAGGCTTTATTCCCCTACCATTAGGAGGATGTAGCTGTTTTTTTCTTTTAAGGAGACTTCTTTGGGGAAGTCTCACTCAACACTTCCTATTATTTCATTGGCCAGGCCTTAGTCACATGACCTCACAGGCAAAAGAGGCTGAGAAATGTAGTCTTTTGGTTAAGCAGCTATAGTCTAAATATATGGGTTCTGCTAATTTAAGCAAAAAAAAAGAAAACATGGCTATTTTGGTAGGCATAAAGAGTCTCTGCCTCCTGGTAATTATTTAAATATATTCAGATCCCAAACTGCTAATACAGTTGTGTTTATTTATTTATTCAGGACTGAATGTTACATAGAGAATTTATAATAGATACTAGCTATATATACTTTGTATATGCTACCAATAGATATTAGCAGCTCATGTACTTTGCAATTAGTCTGTAATGTCATGTGGTTTCAGGGTTTTTAGAAGGGAAGAGTTGAATATAATTAGTAGCATAACTTTTTTCCTGTAGTGAAGGTAGGACTGGGGAGTGATTATTTAATGCAACCTACATATTAAAGACTGTGGAGGGAGGGATTGCAAACTTCCCCCAACAGGTTTCAGTAGCCCTAACTGCTCAAAGACAGGATTAGCTTTCTGTTGTTTGGCAAGACCTCACAGCCTCATTCACTCAGACTCTGCTGGAATATTTTGGCTGTGCTATGAAAATTGTGTCCTCCTGGCCACTAAGGGGTGTACACCAGATGAATCTAGATTCATAGAATCTGAACTTTTTTTCCTATTTAAATTTAGTCCAGAGGGTGTCTAATTTCAAAACAAATCAAATCCCAAGAGATGAAGCAGATTTTTTTTTTTTTTTTTTTTTTGGAGGTTTGGGTCTTTACAAGAACACCTGATGCCCATTTCTTGTTAACGTCTCAGGAAGAAGTACTGTTAAGAACTGTGAATCAAACCAGATGGGTCAGTAGTGCTCTCCTACAGAAGGACAGGGACATTTGCCAAAAAAGTATGCTGAACACCATTTTCAGAAGAACGCCTTTTAAAAACAATAGAAACAACAATTATAATTAGTTTCACACAAAACAAAACTGCCCAGCATTTTGAAAGTAAACTTGGTGTTCTCTGGTGCTTTTGCAAAAATGTAAACAATTGAAATGAAGACAAAGAAAATAAAAATGAATTTAAAAAAAAAAAACAAAAACCCCAGCTTAAAAATTAGGCTAAGAAAGCATTCAAAGTTTTCTTAGTTGAGTAAATAAGCAAATTAGCATTAATTTTTTTGGATAGACACACCGTGCTCTAATAATTAAAACTAATATCACACCTTGTAATATTGGGGTACACATTCACATGAGTTATCTCATTTATTCCTCAAAGACTATGAGATAGGTACTAACCTTATTCTCAGTTCACAGAAGGGGAAACTGAGGCTTGGAGTCTAACTCATCCAAAGCCAAAATAAGGGAGTTAGTGAGACTGACAACTGTACAACCATACACTAAAAGAGCTACATTATCAGAACAGCATGGTACAAGTACCAGAATATCCCATACAGACTTATTTATATAAGAACTCATCGTTTGATAACAGTTGTCCTTCATATTAATGGGGGAAGACTAGATTCATGATTCATATCTTTTTGGTGGGGCAAGGGAAATGAACCTTGATCCTTTTTTTTCCACACCAAAATGCAGTCTGGATGGGTAAAAGACTTAAATGTAAAAAATCAAACTATGGAAGCACTAGGGAAAAAAAAATAGGTGAGGCTTGGTTTGCTTTTGGTGTTTTTGTTTTTATACATGAATTTTAATTTTTTGAAATAGACTAATATTTTATACACATGTGGCTAAAAAAAATTATGAAGTACTGAAGAGATTATAATGGGAAGCCTCTGCCCTGGCCTCCCATTTCCAGGGCTTCGCTGCAGGTGGTTGCTTATGCAGCACGTGCAGTTTGGGGGGGGGGGGCACTCATTTGTATTTGCAGCAGCCATTTGTAGCGCCTATCGTGGGCTGCAGCTTAGCTCACTGGTCCCAGTCTCCTCTCCCATCTTCTCCCTGAGAGCACCACACCACTTCACTCTATTAGCTACCTTTGCTGCTTTAAAGACTCTGAAAACTTTAAATCTCGTCCCACAGCTACAGAAAACATCCTGTAAGATCCAAATACAGAATCCTTCTACTTTTTCACCTCTTGTCTTTTCTTGCTCAATGTCTATCATCTATTCTCAAGTTGTTAACATTAATAGCTTGTTATATAACCTTAATTGAATCATCTGTGCCTTGTCTGTGTAGCTTGATTCCAGTTTATAAATCATTAAAGTTCTTGAGGCTTTTTTTTTTAAAGCTTTTGTTTGTTTTCTGTGTCATCTGGGTCTCCTTTAGGGTCATCTTTTTATTTATCTTAAGCTCTCTCACACTGCAGGCTTCCCCTCAAATGTCTGCTGTTGGCTGTCTACCCTATTTCAAAACAAGAAAAACCTCGTTAGGGGCTTGGATGTGTGGGAGGGCCTTATCTGGTGGGGTCAGATCTACTAAGGTCCTTAGGTGAGGAGGAGGCTGTTATGCAAGGGAATCCTTGAATGCCAGACGACAGGCCTAAGCTTGATAGTATTGAAATTCCTTACAGAGAAACCTTCCAGTATTTTAAACAGTACTGACAACTGGCACTCTCACATGGAAGTGGTGGGTAGAGTGCTTTGTATCCTGATTTTTCACTTCATTTCACTGTGGTGCCTAGACCCCATCCTCTGAGAGCTGATTTAGTTGGCTTGGGGCTTGATAAGGCCTATATATATATATATATATATATATATATATATATAACCATTTGTAAAAAGCTCCCCAAATGATTCTCTCATATATCCTGCAATGAGAACCACAATATAAATATAAAATGTATGTGTTGAAAGTCAATAAGGAGGCTTAGAAAATGGCACGTTTAGACTTCTGTATGTTACAGAAGTGAAATAGTTCTAAGTGATATAAAGTCCAGGATGAAGACTGGCAAGGAAAGTTACAGGAGCTTAGGGCACCTGAGTGGCTCAGTGGTTGAGGGTCTGCCTTCAGCTCAGGTAGTGATCCTAGGGTCCTGGGACTGAGTCCCGCATTAAAAAAAAAAAAAAAAAAAAGTTACAGGAGCTAAGGAACAAGGAAACAAGGGTGGTAAAGGACATCTAGATGTACCCATCAATTCACCCCAAAGAAGGTCAGCAAATGAAAGGTGAAAACAGGTAAACAAATTCAAAGGTGGGATACATGAGAGTAGAAAGATGCTATCTGGATCCCACTTCCCAACTCCCTGGATAGTCATATGGAAGAAAAAAACTGCTTCTACTATAGAAGTGACATCTTTGGGTTACAGGTATTGTTGGAATATAGAGACACTTTTAAAGTACTTATTTAGGGCAGCCCCAGTGGCTTAGCGGTTTAGCGCCACCTTTAGCCTGGGGCGTGATCCTGGAGTCCCAGGATCGAGTCCCATGTTGAGCTCCCTGCATGGAGCCTGCTTCTCCCTCTGACTGTCTAATAAATAAATAAAAATCTTAAAAAAAAATAAAATACTTATTTAGCCTTCCTGCAGGGACTCCATATTAGCAGAGTGCAGGACAAGTCTGTTAGCACAACTCTGGAGATTGCTTGTTTTAATCCCATGCATCTTAAACACACTGATGTGTGGGAGGCTGACCCAGATCAACGAGGAGGTGTTCAATCCTGAATGCACCATGATGTTCCTGTAATAGACTTGTCTAACTCCAACTCTGACGAGGCCCCCTGGTTAGAGCAAGGGAGTCCTTGGCACACAGCCAGACTGACCCACATACAAAACTACTCCAACTCATATAACTAAGGCTGACCTACAGTGCAAGAACAAGGATTCCATAAGATACGATGTCCCACTCACTCAGATGTAGGGGGTCTGGAAGTTTGCACATCTGGTCAATTCTTGGCAACATCAATGATCTCTTTGCTATGTACTTGGACTGTGTTGACTCCTTCTGTAGCCTTAGATTATTAATAAACTCTGTGTCAGGTCTTCCTAACAATCTAAGCTCATTATTGAGGGGTGTGTGGGTGGTTCAGTCCTTTGAATGGTGGCTCCTGATTTCAGCTCTGGTCATGATCTTGGGGGTCCTGAGATTGAGCCATGCCACCAGCTCTCTGCTCAGTGGGGAGTCTGCTGAGAATTCTTTCTTGCTCTCTACCCCGCCTCCTGTAACCGCTTATGTACATGTTTTCCCTAAAAATAAGTCAGCCTAAAGATTTATTTAAGATGTTTTTGAGAGAAAGAGAACTTGCAAGCGAGAGCGCACAAGTGGGGTGTGGGATGAGGGGAGGTAGGATGGCGTAGAGAGGGAGAGGGAAAAGCAGACCCCAGGCTGAGGAGGGAACCTGATATGGTGCTTGATTCCAGGACCCTAGGATCATGATCTGAGCTGAAGGCAGCCGCTTAACAGGTTTCACCATCCAGGTGTCCTAAGCTCACTATTGATAGATTCAACACTTAGGAACTCTTTATCTGACTGAATTTGGACTATCATCATGCTTTTATGAAATTTTTTCAAAATGGAACGGCCCTGGGATGCCTGGGTGGCTCAGCATTTGGGTGTCTGCCTTCGGCTCAGGGCATGATGCTGGGATCCAGGATCTAGTCCTGCATCGGGCTCCTTTTGGGGAGCCTGCTTCTCCCTCTGCCTATCTTTCTCTGTGTCTCTCATGAATAAATAGATAAAATCTTAAAAAAAAAAAAAAGGCCTTTAAGATGAATTCGAAATACACTAATTTTAGTCTATTAACTACCATCCAAACTAAAATCTTGATTTCAAATGGCTCTAATCATGTATCCTTATTAAAAGAATTATATATACATATATATATATAATTCTCTATATATAGACAGATTGAGATCTAGTTGATGTAAATTCTTAAAGCTAGAATTCAAAATTAATCCTTTTTTGTTATTTTACGTTAATTAAACCTGGAACCAAAAAAAATTTTGCCTTACATTTTAAAAAATTTATGTATATTTTTTAAGTAGACTCCATACCCAGCATGAAGCCCAATGCGGGGCTTGAACACATGACCCTGAGATTAAGACCTGAGCTGAGATCAAAAGTTGGATGCATAAGCAACTGAACTACCCAGATGACCCAAAACAAATCTGAGTATTAATGATTTTAAATGTTTATAACTTGGAATATAGTTATAGAAGTAGTAAAGACAGGGAGGGGGATGAGGGAGGCCAGTGGCTAGATTTTTTATTCATGTTTATATTTACCTTCATTTCCAGATAGATAATGGATGCTCTTCAAAGCCTAGGGCTTAAGATCTTTCTGGATTTTCCTCTATTTTGAGTTTAGAATCCTGGCCCTAACACTGCACCCACGGAATATGTCAGGCCTGAGGCAGTGATGAGAACTTCCTCCCCTATTATTCTGGTTTACAGTTCACCAGAAGCCACTTTTACAAGCCCTATATCATTTGATTTTTCTTTTTTTTTTTCATTTGATTTTTCTTAACATTGAATTTAGCAAAGCAGATGTTGTGCCCATTTTAAACAATAGGAAACTAAGGCATTTGAGTTTTCCAAGATCACATAAAAAGAAATGACAACAGCTACTTAACCTGGATTTTTTTGGGCTTCAAATCCTGTTACTTCCTTGCTCACACCAAGCTAGCTCTTGTAATGTTTGGCAACTAGTAATTAATTAGCCTTTGCATTTTTATGAGAACATCTTATTCAACACGTTACTCACTACTAGGCAGTTGCTCTATAACAAATAGTTATTATGAAAGGATTTATTACCAATAATGATTTCTTTGGGGATAAACAGCATGTCTTGAGTTTCACTAGTTGTCTTTTTTTATTTTTTATTTTTTTTACACTAGTTGTCTTTACCACTCATTATTTAAATATAGTTGCTGTAGTAATAGGTGATAAAAAAAAAAATCTTACTTACCTGACTCTCATTTTCTTTTTTTGCTTCATCTTTAAGGTAGGCTTTCAAGGCTTTTAACAACTTGTCTGCCTGCAGGAGAGTTAAAGTAGGGCCAGAAATCAAGTAACCAAAACAGATACATTATTAACTTTCCTGTTTTTGAGGATAATTGTTTTCCTGTTCTTATATTCCTCCAATGTCCTCTGGGCAGGCTCTGGGAACAGAGGGACAACCAAGACAGAACTGGCCCCACACAGATTTCACGGGCAAATGGGGAAGTCAGGCAGGGAAAGAGCCATGACGACTGAGAGCTGAGAGCCAGCATGAGGAGGCCCAGACTGTGGTGCAGGAACACAGATAGGCTCAGCTGCCAAGGTCTGGGCTGGCGGGATAGACGTCATCAGGTAACTGGACATGCCAGTTCTAAGATGAAGGCACAATGTCTGTAGTTGCTGAGGTCTGAAGGATGAACACGACAGCAGTGGCCAGAGGGACGAGGTAAAGATATGGCACGGGAAGGCAAGGAGGGTGGAGATTGGGGAACTCAAGTTCAGTGTGGCTGGAACATGGAATGGTTAAGGGAAAGGGAGAGAAGACACTGTAAAAGGGGGCAGGGGCCAATCCTGCCAGGCCTTGTAAGCCTGTAAGAGTAGGAACCCTCAGAGCAAAAGGCAGTGTCTGAAGAGTCTATAGCAGTGCCGTAGGGGGACTAATTTTGCAGTACTCTAGCTGTACAATGTGCCAGATGCATTTGATGGCAGAAAGACAGAAGTCAGGAGAGCAGCTGGGAGGCTGTTATAAGGAAACCAGAAAGGACCGTGGCCTGAGCTGGAGTCTGGGCTAAGGCAATTATGGACATATTAGAAACCTTTTTAGGAAGTAAAATCAGTATGAACATAGGGGTTGAGGAGTAGTGAAACTTTATTACACCCAGGTTTCTGGCTTGGACAGCTGATGGAACATGCTGAGGGTCTCTCAGATGGGGAATGCCAAACACAGGCAGGCTTGGGAGGAGGATGGTTACAGGTCCCTGGAGCAAAGGGACCCCTAGTTTCTCTTCCTACCACAAGAAACCTTCCCTTTCTGAAAGAGATAGACTAATCTGATTGATTATATTTTCTTGTGCTTTTAAAAAGTCAAGCACATTGGTTGGGTTGTCTTTTCCTCCTCTTCCACTCAGCCATGCAGCTGAGAACCAGATATTTTCTTTGCAATGTGGGCCCAGCCACCACATCTCATACCATTTATTACAGGCCATGTGTCCAGGAGAGGGGCAGAGATCCAAATTTGGTTTGGGCTTTAGGTGACAGGTGTGAAGCACATCCCCCAGCCAGTTTACCAGTACGCCCTACATCAAGTTCTCAGGCACCATACCAGCTTGTAATAAAGTGGTGCTTATTTCCTATTTGCTGTTGTTCCTTGAATCTCTCTTGGGATCTTCTCTGTGAAAGGGGTGATTGGCAGGGCAGAATTCAGCTATTCTTGGTTCTTCAATAATTTTTTCCCCAACTACTTCATTTGTTGACATATAAAAAGCTATAGATATTTAATACATACAATTTCATGTGTTTGAAAGTAAATGTATACCTGCAAAACCATTATTACAATCATGAGCTTCTTTGTCACAAATAGTTTCCTTCTGCCCTCTTTGGGTTTTGTTTTTTTCTGGTTTTAAGAACACTTTGCGTAAGACCTATCTTTGCACATTACGTATACCATACAGTATTATTAATCACAGGCTCTCCATTGTACAGTTTCCAGAACACTTTCTTAAAATAACACAAAAACCTCATCAAATATGTGACAATGATGAAACAAGGTACCTGTGGCAGGGCCAAATCAGGGCATGTTAACAGGTTAAATATTATGGGGTGATGCTCAAGAGAGCTGAGGAGGAGGTACAGATGTTAGTATCAGTACTACTCCCTCATCCCCTTCAACAAGCATTTATCATGTTGCATACTGTTCCAGGCAACGCAGAGGCAGTGATGAACCAGAGAGACAAGGTTTCCACTCTCTAGGAACTTCCAGGGGTGGGCTACTGGGGAAAGAGCCTATTAATGAAATGAGCTAAAAATAAGGGATATGACATCAGGTGCTACCAGAAAATTAAACTGGGGACTGGGGTAGGTTGCTACCTGAGTTAGAAGAGTCAGGAAAGGCCTCTCAGATGTGGTGACTTTTAAGTGGAAATGTGAACAAGCAGCAGGTGAAGATGTGGGGAGAGCATTCCATTAGAGGGCACATCAAGCCCTGAGGTGGGCTGGTGAACTGAAGGACAGAAAGAAGCCAGTGTCGTGAGCATGGTGAACATTGGGGTGAACCAGAGCAGAGAGGCCAGAAGGAACCAGAGGCTGGGTCAAGTAGAGGGGTACAGGCCACAACAACATGTGTTTCTTCCTAATAACTTTTTATTACAAAAACGTCAAGTCCACAGAAAAACTGAAACGTACAATAAACACTCTTGTTCTCCACACCTAGATTCAGCAATCACTAATATGGTCTCATATTTGCCTCATGTATATAATATGTATTTCTTGCCAATCTCTTTGAAAATAAATCCCAGTCATCACGATATTTTCCCACTAAATACATCAGCCACACCTCCTAAAAATAAGGGGCTGTTCTCCTATATAACCTCTAATGTGTTATCATATCTAGGAAAAATATTAATTTCCTAATATCCTCTGATATGTAGCCCCAAATCAAATTTCCTCAATTGTGTCAAATTTTAACTTTTTTCTTTTTTAAAAATTTTCCTCCAAATCAGGAGCAAACCAAGTTTCTCACATTACATTGGCAGGAGTCTGGATTTTATTTTAGGTGTGAGGCACCTAAAATAATTAGGTAAGAGCAATTTCAGTAGAAAAGAAAAAAAGAAATTGAGCAGTAAATGAAAGACAAATGGTCAGGGAAGAGGTTATTTTTTTTCTTAAAGGCTATTAAGGCCTGATTGCATGCAGTTGAATGGGAGAAACTGATGTGGGAGAGGAGCTAATTGCAGGTATGTAGCCCTAGAGGTGGGAACAAGGATCCCCAGCACAAACAGCAAGGCTGCCTTTAGGCAAAGGTAGAGTACAAGGGGACAGGTATGTGATGGCCTGAGGGTTTGATGGTGGAAAGGTGCAAATGCTCAGCTGACTGTATACATTTTTCCATAAACTATGAGGAAATGTCATCAAGGGGAAAGGGAGCCAATTTGAGGTGAGAAGATAGTAAATAATTGTCCTCAAAAACGGGAAGGTTAATGACTACCAAGGAAGCATAGGAGAATCAAATGCCCATTTTACAACTTATGGTCATAAATTTAAATCCATTCAACAAGGTTAGGGGATTTTCTACAGGCAGGGTCAGCTGGTTAGGGAGGGGAAGGAGAGGGACATAACCAAAGTACCTTATTATACCTAACAAAATTAAATATACCTTAATTTGATAACTAGTCCAAGTTTAATTTTCAATTGTCTCAAACGGGTCTTTCTATATAGTTGCTTATAATAATGCCTTATATGGTCAACCATGGGAAATAGTACCTCTCAATAAGTATTTATCAACACCCACTGTGTGCCAGGTACTGTGTGCTAGAGAGGCAATGGGGTCTATAGAGACCAGAAATATTTTACTATTCCACTCTATGAAAACAGGTGATAATTGGCTAACCCAGATCAGGTACCTGAAGAGAACTACAAGAGGGACTTTTTTTTAAAAGATTTTATTTATTCATGAGAGAGAGGTAGAGGCACAGTCAGACAGAGAAGCAGGCTGCATGCAATGAGCCTGATGTGGGACTTGAACCTGGGAATCCAGGATCACACCTTGAGCCAAAGGCAGGCACTCAACCGCTGAGCCACCCAGGCGTCCCTACAAGAGGGACTTTTAGAAGAAGATCTCACAGGCAGATCTCAGCAGTTTAGCGCCGCCTTCAGCCCAGCGTGTGATCCTGGAGACACGGGATCCAGTCCCGCGTCAAGCTCCCTGCATGGAGCTGCTTCTCCCTCTGCCTGTGTCTCTGCCCCTCTCTCTCTCCCTGTGTCTCTCCCCCTCTCTCTCTCCCTGTGTCTCTCATGAATAAATAAATAAAATCTTTTTTAAAAAAAGAAAAGAAAAAGATCTTACTTTCAGTAACTCTTCAGAAACCCAAACGGTAATTGAGGCCTTAATGTAATCCAGAGCTCTGAACTTAGGAAGCCTCCACTGTAACTCTCTTGCCACTGTCTGGAGCATTATTCTAGCACTGCCAACAAGCTGAAAATAATTATCCAGCATCTCCTATATAAGATATACTGTGCTTAGTGTTGTAAAGACCTTCCAAGGAGCATGGATAAGATTCTTGTTCAAGAAACTTAACTTTTAGTGGAGAGGATAACACAATACACAAATAACCAGAGTGCAAGGAGAAAGCTTACAAGTGCTCAAAGAGAGTACCTGAAATTAAACTGCTTTATTTTTATTTTTTTTTTAATTTATGATAGTCATAGAGAGAGAGAGAGAGGCAGAGACACAGGCAGAGGGAGAAGCAGGCTCCACGCACCGGGAGCCCGACGTGGGATTCGATCCCAAGTCTCCAGAATCGCGCCCTGGGCCAAAGGCAGGCGCCAAACCGCTGCGCCACCCAGGGATCCCTTAAAGTGCTTTAAAAGCGTATAGTGGGGCAGCCCGGGTGGCTCAGCGGTTTAGCGCCACCTTCAGCCCAGGGCGTGATCCTGTAGACCTGGGATGGAGTCCCACGTCAGGCTCCCTGCATGGAGCCTGCTTTTCCCTCTGCCTGTGTCTCTGCCTCTGGGTCTCATGAATAAATTTTAAAAATCTTAAAAAAAAAAAAAAAAAAAAAAGCACATGGTGTTCCTGGGATTACAGGGATGGTGGGCCTGTGACCAAGGGACTGAAGAGGAGATGAAGTGCCAAGGCACGGATACTTCTGGTAGACTCTGAAGAGCAGCTGGAAATTATTAATGCAAATAAAGAAGAGAGAGAGAAGGGAATTCGAGGCCAAAAGGTCAAAATTAGCAAAAGAAGACTAAGGACCAGGTGTACAGGTTGGATGCTAAGCTGTCTTGAATAAGATTCCAGCCAGACTACAAAAAGCTTAAGGGAACTAAGCTAAGGAATTAAGGCTTTGTTTATGAAGTAGTATTGGGGATGCCATTAAAAAAAAACTACAGCTCAGGAGCAGCTGGGTAGCTCAGTGCTTGACTGTCCGCCTTTGGCTCAGGTGGTGATGGGGGTCCTGGGATCCAGTCCCGCATCAGGCTCCCCACAGGGAGCCTGCTTCTCCCTCTGCCCAGGTCTCTGCGTCTCTCATGAATAAATAAAATCTTACCTCCAAAGACACTCCTTTACTATTAAGCCCTAACAGGTACCTGGGCACTGATTAGTTTTTTTTAAATCTCTTAAAAACATTTGTAATGCCTGATTTAGGCATTCACGCAGTGTACATACCACGCCCTGCAGAGCACACCTCCAGAGTACCCGTAAGTATTCTGTGGGAAAACTCCACTAAAGAACATAGAGGCCCCAATTCCAAATTGCATCCCCACATTTTCCCCTCAACGTTTTGCAGCGTCGGAGTCAAAGGCCTTACCAGTTCTGAAACAGAACACTAGCACAATGGTAATAACAAAATAATGATCAATTCTAGGTCAGGGCTGCGTTATAAAAACTTCTCCAAGTGGTGGTCCTCTAAAAAAGTCATCCTTTCTTCCAGGTCCTCCAATTGAGTATTAAGGGGTTTGGGGCTCATTTACAATTCACAGAATTGTTGCTGTTTCGATTTTTCCAAAAGCCAAGACAATGATTTCCGCGACCGCCTAACGACCTGAATTAGACACAGCATCCCTGAGCCTGCATTTCCGAGATTAACTCCGGAGTACTTCTAATAAAGCCAAACCAAACAAACCTTTTTGAAGTCAAGGCCTGTGTGCTCCCCCAGAAAAGTCAGCCTCAAAATAAGGTGGATACTATGGCCCCCTCTCCGTTCTGCGTAGCTGGAGGGACAGCTAGCTCAGTCCGCACGGGGCGGAGCGGGCTCCCGTTCAGTCCTTTCCCACCAGGTCTCCCGGAGGCCGCCCTTAATGCCCGGCCCGTTACCCGCTTCGTACCCTCAGGTTAGCCCGGAGGCCGAGACTCTTGGCCAAGTTCTGCAGGTCGCTGTACTTGAAGGAGTCAAGCTCCTCAAGGGAGGGTATGGCCATGGCGAGCTGCATCCAGGCGACCACGCAGAGGACGCGTACCCCACACACAGCAAAGCAGTTCAAAACTCAGGCGCCACAGAGAGCGTTGGCCAAACCGAACTTTATAGAGAGTTTAAATTGAAAATACTGCACTCCTATTGGTTAAAAATGCTGTGAAGGCGGGGTTTCCTGGCGCTGACCAATAGAAACAACGATGCTCCACCCATCAGACGCCTGTTTCCCCCACCCCCAAAAACGCTTCGGCGCCGAAGGGCGTGTCCAGGCAGTGGGGCGGGACAGAGCGCCCGGCTCACGACGTCCAATGAGGATGCAGGAATTGTGCTTGGGCGGGGCCAGGTGCGTGTTTGCAGCGGAGGCGCGGGCTGCGGGAAAATGGCCGCTCGGCCGCGGCGGCACCGTTTGCGATCTGCAAAGCTTCCGCGGGGTGACTTTTGTGACGGCGCTAAGAAGACAACTGACGAATCTTGTACGACTTCTATGGAGTGGGACACGCAGGTAGTGAACGGATCCTCGCCGCTTGGCCCCGCGGGCCTGGGTGCGGAGAAGCTGCCATCCGGCCCGCGGCTGCCGTCGTGGCTGCAGCCCGAGAGGTGCGCCGTGTTCCAATGCGCACAGTGCCACGCCGTGCTCGCTGACTCTGTGCACCTCGCCTGGGACCTGTCGCGGTCCCTCGGAGCCGTGGTCTTCTCCAGTGAGTGGGGGCGGAGCCTGAGGGAGGTGGAGGAGGGCCAGAGTGGGGGTTCCCTCTCTCTCACGGGATGGTCCAGAGCGGGTGGTGAAAACTGCGGGGTGAAGATTTGGAAGGAAATTAACCCCACTGCCTGGCAGGGGTGGTGGCAACTTTTCATGATTTTTGTGGCCACGATGAGTCTACCTGTAGCGGGTAGGTTTTCCCTTTCAAGGCTTCACAGGTACTCCATCTGACCCCTGTTTGTCTTCTTAGGAGTCACAAATAACGTGGTTTTGGACGCTCCCTTTCTAGTTGGCATTGAAGGTTTGCTCAAAGGCAGGTATGTACTGAGATCTCGATTGGTTTCTAGTCCCTCAGTAAGACTGAGGAACCTAGAACCGACATGTAGAAGGGGAAAATAGTTCTTATTTGCGCTAGAGGAAAACTTTATTCAGTCCTTACGCTGTTTGAAGGATGTTTCTTTTACCTGTTTGAGACTTGTAGGAACTCGATGTATTAATGAAATGGAAAGGTTGTGTTTGTGTGTAGATTTTAAGATCTTTCTGAGGGCCACATCTCTAGTGGCTTGTGCAAATGAAGTAAGGCTAAGAAAGTTGTGTCTAGTATGGGAAAAGGGAGAAAAGTACCTTTGCTGTGTAGTGAGAATCACTATAAAATACAATCCTTTGAAATAACTAGGACTTTTAAATTTGCATTTTACCTGGAGTTTGTAATAAGCCATGGTAGGACTAATTCTTTTGGAATCCAGGAAACTTGGGGAAGAACACAAGTTGAATGTTATGTACTTGAATACTGCGGGTAAACTTTGCATTTAGTCTGTGCTTTGATCTCCAAGTGACCATAAAATATTCAATGAATATAGTATTACAAGGCTCCTCAATTTTGAGTGTTGGCTTAACAGCAGAACATTCTGACCACAGTTCTGTTCAGTTTTAGGGTTAAATAAGGTACAGGAATTTTTAGTTGCTTTACTTAGTATACATGCCAGAGTGTCCTCTTTCCACCCAAAGGGTATAGGGTGAAAAAGAGTGGTGGCTTGCTTGGAATTGGGTCATTTGGGGCCAGACGCAGGAGCTCTCCAAATATCTTTCGTAGAATAGGATAATGCATCTAGACACATGCTGTCAAATACTGTAACCATTAGCCACATATAGCTGTTGAGCACTTAAAATATGGCCATCCTGAATTGAGAAATACTGTGAGTGCAAAATACACACTGGATTTTGAAACTTGATACAAAAAAATTAACAGTTTAAAAATATTTATGGGACGCCTGGGTGGCTCAGCGATTAAAGCGTCTGCCTTTGGCTCAGGGCATGATCCTGGAGTCCTGGGATCGAGTCCTACATCGGGCTCCCTGCATGGAGCCTGCTTCTCCCTCTGCCTGTGTCTCTGCCTCTCGCTCTGTCTCTCATGAATAAATAAAATCTTTAAAAAAGGGATCCCTGGGTGGCGCAGCGGTTTAGCGCCTGCCTTTGGCCCAGGGCGCGATCCTGGAGACCCGGGATCGAATCCCACGTCAGGCTCCCGGTGCATGGAGCCTGCTTCTCCCTCTGCCTGTGTCTCTGCCTCTCTCTCTCTCTCTGTGTGACTATCATAAATTAAAAAAAAAAAAAAAAATCTTTAAAAAAATAATAAAATAAATATTTATATGGTGAAATGATATTTTTGATATATTGGGTAGTATAAAATGTATGAAAACTAATTTCACCTGTTGCTTTTGAATTTGTTTTTAACAAGACTAATAGAAAATTTTAAATTACTTATGTGGCTCTCATTATGTCTCTGTTGGACAGTACTAATCTAGATAGTTTGTAAAACACTGGAGGGAAATTCTCATCTGTTTGTGTACTTTTAGAATTAGGAGAGCCATGGGATTTGGCAGGAAGAGATGTATTATCAGGAAATGGTTCAAGTGATTATGGAGGGTGAGAAGTCCCAAGAGCTGTATTTGGTAAGCTGGAAACACAGGAGAGTCAGTGGTTTAGACCTGGTCCAAGTCTTTGGGAGAGCCAAAATTGTAAGTTCCAATCCAAAAGCCAGAAGGCTCTACACCAGAGAAGAGCCTACATTTCAGTTCAAATTCAAAGGCAGGTAGTAAAAAATGGCTTAGCTTAAAGCAATTAGTCAAGAGGAGTTTCTCCTTACTCTCACCCTTTTTGTTCTATTCAGACCTTCAGTTAATTGTATGAAGGTCACTCAAATGGGGAAACTCTGCTTTCCTTAGTGTACTGATTCAAATATTAATCTCATTCAAAAACACTCTCACACGGGAATCCCTGGGTGGCGCAGCGGTTTGGCGCCTGCCTTTGGCCCAGGGCGCGATCCTGGAGACCCGGGATCGAATCCCACATCGGGCTCCCGGTGCATGGAGCCTGCTTCTCCCTCTCCCTCTGCCTCTGTCTCTGCCTCTCTCTCTCTCTCTGTGACTATCATAAATAAATAAAAAATTAAAATAAATAAAAATTAAAATTAAAAAAAAAACACTCTCACACATTCAGAGTGGGTACCATGTGGCCTAGTAAAGTGGACACATAAAATGTAACCATCACTTGTTAACCTGGCACCCACATGTATCTCCTAAAATTATAACTTAATCTCCAAATAAAGACAATAACAAGGGCAGCCCAGGTGGCTCAGTGGTTTGGCGCCGCATTCGGCCCAGGGCCTGATCCTGGAGACCGGGGATCGAGTCCCACATCAGGCTCCCTGCATGGAGCCTGCTTCTCCCTCTGCCTGTGTCTCTACCTCTGTGTGTGTGTGTGTGTGTGTGTGTGTGTGTGTGTGTCTCGTGAATAAATAAAATCTTAAAAAAAAAAGACAATAACAAGGTCATAATTCTAACATGTTACAACTATCCTACATACAACTGAAAACACACTAACTCCTTCTCTGGAAAAGGAAATAAAGTCCTTAAGTAATGTTTACATTTCTCCTTGATCTCTCATAACTTAAATACTGTGATACAAAATCAATAGTACTTAAAAATTTTTTAAAATACTTTATTATTGGGATCCCTGGGTGGCGCAGCGCTTTAGCGCCTGCCTTTGGCCCAGGGCGTGATCCTGGAGACCCAGGATCGAATCCCACGTCGGGCTCCCGGTGCATGGAGCCTGCTTCTCCCTCTGCCTGTGTCTCTGCCTCTCTCTCTCTCTCTGTGTGTGACTATCATAAATGAATAAAAAAAAAATTAAAAAAAAAATAAATAAAATAAAATACTTTATTATTTATGAAAGACACAGAGAGAGGGGCAGAGACATAGGCAGAGGGAGGAGCGGGCTCCTTGCAGGGAGCCTGATGTGGGACTGGATTTTGATCCCCGGAGCTGGGATCACGTTTGAGCTGAAGGCAGATGCTCAACTGCTGAGCTACCCAGGTGTCCCTAAAATCAATAATACTTAAATAGAATGATATAGTATGATACAAAGTATGATCTTATTTATATAGTAAGGGAATAAGCGAAGAACAGAGATAAACCGACACACAGACCTACTCATAACAAAGCAAGGAAGAAATACTCATGATAGTTACAGTCCTCATTTCTGTAACCGGTCACCTGGTCAGAGCTGATATTTATAACTACCTTCTTCCACTACCCATCTGTATGCCTTATTCCTTTAGCAAACACTCTGCTAGTCATAGTTCTTTACCTGGTGTGGTAATGCAAATCTTCATTTTTGAAGGAATTGTGACCCATTAGACTAATATTCATTGAAATATTTTATATTGTACACATAAGCAGAATTTGGGAATTTTTTTTTTCACATTTTGCCCTGTGTCATATATTAGTATCTATCAGACATTTTTCTGTTGGTACTGTGCTTTGTCTGATACCATTATCCCTACATAGGAATTCATTCAAATTAATGCAACTTTATTTCATGGCTTTCTTTTTGGTTACCATATTCACAAAAATACAGTTCTACATGTGTGGAATAGGACTTAATTTACCAATTTGAGATGTTGTGTTGCTTGGGGTTTTTTTTATATCCATCGACAAGAAATATTTTTCTTTGTAGTCATGTGATTTTTATACTGTTAGTGCAGTTTTTCTGTATAGTGTATTATATTTATACAAATAATTTTTTCCCTTACCAAACCGCTTTAAAATTGTTTTCAGAGGGTGCCTGGCTGACTCAGTTGGAAGAGCATGCAATTCTTGATCTCAGGGTCATGAGTTTGAACCCCATATTGGGGACAGAGAATGAATGAATGAATGAATGAATACATACATACATACATACATACATATAGTTTTCAGTACATGCCTGATGAAACATAGTTAATTTTTTCTTAAAATATTTCTCTGCAGTATTTGGATATGTCTTATGTACCAGCAAATATGGTGAGTGACTTACCCAAGTGGTGTAACTAGAATCATTACCTATTTCCTCATCCAGTATCTTTCAGATAAAAGAAAAGGAAATTGGGCAGCCCAGATGGCTCAGTGGTTTAGTGCAGGCTTCAGCCCTCGGCCTGATCCTGGAGCCCTGGGATCGAGTCCCATGTCAGGCTCCCTGCATGGAGCCTGCTTCTCCCTCTGCCTACGTCTCTGCCTCTCTCTCTCTCTCTCTCTCTCTCTCTCTGTGTGTGTGTGTGTGTCTCTCATGAATAAATAAATAAAATCTTAAAAAAAAAAAAAGGAAAGGAAATAGATGACGTGCTAGAGTAATAGGATTTCTTTTCTTTTTTCTCTTTTGGCATTTTGTCTGGATTTTTTTTTTTTTTTACATATGCAAGAGAAAAATTCTGATTCGTGTTCTATTAATAAATTTTTTAAAAGGTTTTTTATTTATTTATTCATGATAGACAGAGAGAGAGAGAGAGAGGCAGAGACACAGGCAGAGGGAGAAGCAGGCTCCATGCAGGGAGCCTGATGTGGGACTTGATCCCCAGTCTCTAGGATCACACCCCGGGCTGGAGGTGGCACTAAACCACTAGGCCACTGGGGCTGCCCAATAAATTGTTTAGTAAACCCCAACTTGATTATTTTTCTCAATTTAGAAAGTGGTTTAATGGTAGCTAATTTATATGGTCATGTGTAGTTTTATATGTTTAAATGTTAATATGATTAGTTAGCTCTTTTTCTGCTTTTCAAATGTGGATTATACTATAAGTGACAGTTGGACATCCATAAGAATCTAGGATGTAATTATATTGAAGGCTGAGTTAACCTTTCTTGAATATGATGCCATTTCTTCGGTTTCAGTCCTATTAAAGCGCAGTTTTTAGGAGAACTGGTTTCAGAGACTGGTTATTTTATACTTCTTCTCTGATTTTCATACCCACATTCTGTTTTTCATTCCAGCACTTACAACCTTTTATTCTGTAATTCCTGTGGTGTTCCCATTGGTTTCCATTTGTATTCTACCCATGCTGCTCTGGCTGCCTTGAGAGGTCACTTTTGCCTTTCCAGTGATGAAATGGTATGGTGAGTAGACTTAAATATTCTTTATCAAATACATTTTTTAAAAAAAATCTATGCACGAAAGACAGAGAGAGAGAGTGAGAGAGGCAGAGACATAGGCAGAGGGAAAAGCAAACTCCACACAAGGAGCCCGATGTGGGACTCTGATCCCAGACCCCAGGTTTATACCCTGAGCCGAAGGCAAACTCTCAACTTCTGAGCCACCCAGGCATCCTTATCAATACATTTTATTTTTATTTTTTAAAGATTTTATTTATTTATTCATGGGATACACACACAGAGAGAGAGAGAGAGAGAGAGAGAGAGAGAGGCAGAGACACAGGCAGAGGGAGAAGCAGGCTCCATGCAGGGAGCCTGACGTAGGACTCGATCCCGGGACTCCAGGATCACACCCTGGGCCGAAGGCAGGCGCTAAACTGCTGAGCCACCCAGGCGTCCCTTCATTCATTCATTCATTCATTCATTTATAAGAATTTTTTTTTAAAGATTTTTATTTATTCATGAGAGACACAGAGAGAGAGAGACAGAGACAGAGACACAGGCAGAGGGAGAAGCAGACTCCATGACATGGGACTCGATCCCAGGTCTCCAGGATCAGGCCCTGAGCTGAAGGTGGCACTAAACCGCTGAGCCACCTGGGCTGCCCTCAAATACATTTTATTTTATTTTATTTTATTTTATTTTATTTTATTTTATTTTATATTTTATTTTATTTTATTTTATTTTATTTTATTTTATTTTATTTTATTTTATTTTTTTATACATTTTTATTTATTTATGATAGTCACAGACACAGAGAGAGAGAGGCAGAGAGACAGGCAGAGAGAGAGATACAGGCTCCATGCACCGGAGCCCGACGTGGGATTCGATCCCGGGTCTCCAGGATCGCACCCTGGGCCAAAGGCAGGCGGCAAACTGCTGCGCCACCCAGGGATCCCCCTCAAATACATTTTAAAAGAGCTTCTAGAAAAGGCAGAATACTTGTACCAAAAAAGTGCTACAGCAAGGCACTATTACTCAAAAAGAAGGTCAGTTGGGCCAAAATATAGTTCATGACATTATGCTCATTTTAGATGTCTTAGATGTTTTAATAAGCATACCATGGGATAAATGAGAGGGTGTTCTTTTGTTACAGAAATTTCTGGAACGTAGGTTTTTGCAAAATAATATTGTAATAGATACTGGGCTTGTGCCCAGCCCCTATTTTTTTTCCCCATAGAGTGGGACCTTGTGGCCATGTTTTTTATCATGTGTGATACTACTCCCAGGTGATGGGATCAAGAATGAATATTTGACCTAAGCTAAGCCAGTTAGGCTTTCTACTCTAGGAATTTGAAATAAGGACCCAGAGACACTGGTCACTTGTAGATGGTACTGGTCTCAAGTTGGGAAATGAAAGCTCTAGGTTTAAGGTAGCTATTTTCTGTATTATGCATGTAGATGCAGTGAAATCTTGTCTGCAGAAAAGAATAAAGCAGATAGATACCCCAAAAAAGTAAAAAATAATGACGTGGCCTAATAGATAATGTACTGTACTTCTTGTTCCTCTTATGTAGTACTTAGATATTTATCTTCCTACTACTACTGTCACTTGAGCTTTTTTGTTTTTTATTTTTTTATATTTTAAAAATTTTATCTATTTATTCATTAGAGCCACACACAGAGAGAGAGGGGCAGAGATACAGGCAGAGGGAGAAGCAGGCTCCATGCAGGGAGCCTGATGTGGGACTCGATCCCAGGACTTCAGGATCACACCCTGGGCCAAAGGCAGGCGCTAAACTGCTAAGCCACCCATGGATCCCCAGCTTTTTTCTTTTCTATGACAAACTGAAATATCTATCATAGTTTTTACTTGACCATTAAAAACAAAAACAGGGATTGATGACCTAGTTTGTGCCAAGCATTATTCTTACCTCACTGAGTCCTTTTTTTTTTTTTTAAAGATTTTATTTATTTATTCATGAGAGACACAGACAGAGAGAGGGGCAGAGACACAGGCAGAGAAGAAGCAGGCTCCATGCAGGGAGCCCGATGTGGGACTCGATCCTGGATCCCACGACCACAACCTGAGCCAAAGGCAGGCACCCAACCGCTGAGCCACCCAGGCATCCCTCACTGAGTCCTTTATATGAGAAAACTGGGACTCAGGTGGAGAGCTAAGATTTTCATCTGTGTCTTAACTCCAAAGCTCATTTTTGTTTCATTAAACATTTTCTCTAATGTGCTTAGATCAGTGTTTCTAGCTGAGCTATATATGACTAAATAATAAAACTCATAAATAACAATGGTCCTTTTTCATTCATAAGGTTGTTCAAAGTGTATTAGGTATACTCTTTGTTCTTCACTGCAATTTTTTCTTTCACTGCAGATTTTCAACAGGAAATGTACTTGAATGGGATTGATAATTTATCAATTTCTAATTTTCTCTTAAATAATTTCTAGAATTAAGTTTAAAGAGGGGAAAAATATTTTTTGTTTTTGAAATATAAAGTTTATTTTTAATTTAAATTCAATTAACATAATGTATTATTGGTTTCAGGGGTAGAATTTAGTGGTTCATCAGTTGCATCCATCACCCAGTTACCCCATCCCCCCACTCCCCTCTTCTCCAGCAACCCTTAGTTTGTTACCTATGATTAAGAGTTTCTTGGGAATCTCTGGGTGGCTCAGTTTTTTAGCGCCTGTCTTTGGCCCAGGGCGTGATCCCGGAGTCCCGGGATCGAGTCCCACGTCTGGCGCCCTGCATGGAGCCTGCTTCTCTCCCTGCCTGTGTCTCTGCCTCTATCTGTGTGTCTCATGAATAAATAAATAAAACCTTTAAAAAGAAGAAGAAGAAGAAGAAAACCTTACTGACAGTGGCTTCAATAAGTAAGGGGTGGAGTGATTGGCCACTCCAGGAGTCTTCTAGTGGCTCAGCCACAATTGGGCTCTGGATCAGCATCTCTGGTTCTCTTGGTCTTTTTCTCTTGGCTGCTGCTGCAAACATAAGCATTGCATCCATGGACAATAGCATCTCCAACCAGAAGGAAGCGGATATGGGAAGTGGGAACACAGGGAATGGTCTCTATTTTATCATCAGAAATGTCCTTATTATTGGCCAGAACTATGTAACATGATTGCCTTAAGGTAGGAAAGCAGATATGTGTCAGGAGGGAATAAGATTGCCACACTTGGTTTAGAACAGTTATGATTCATCTCCTGGGACTGAGCATACTCCTGTCCTAAACAAAATCTGGGTTCTGTTGCAAGAAAGAAGTTAGGAATGGCTACTGGGTAGGCAAACAACAGTGTTTGTTACCATATGATTACTTTTCTTCTAACTGCTATACAGTTTAGTTATTCATAGGACCCTTGTTTTTGTGTTTAGTTTGTTGTGGGATAATTTTGTCTTATGTATTCCCGGCTGGCAGGGGGAGGATGAGACGGTCTCTAATGATTTCTTAACTGAGAATTTGTTTTTCCTACAAAATGCAATACAGATGTTGAAACAAATCTGTAAGAAGGTTGTCTTTGCCTGACATTGCTTTAGAGGACAAGTTTGGTTCATTGATCATCTTAACTGATACTAATATTTTCTCTGTATATTTTCTATCCAGCTATCTCTTAAAAACAAAAGCCATAGTAAATGCATCTGAGATGGATATTGACAACTTGTCTCTACCAGAAAAGGTTGCAGAGGTAAAATTTCATGGTGGTTGTATGTTTAATATAGGCATACCTCAGAGATATTGTGGGTTCAGTTCCAGACCACTTCAATAAAACAAATACCATAATAAAAACAAGTCAAATTATTATTTTGGTTTCCCACCATATATAAAAGTTATGTTTACACTATACTGTAGTCTATTTAAGTGTCTAAAATAATGTACATACCTTAATTAAAAAATACTTCATTGCTAAAAAAGCTGACCATCGTCTGAGCTTTCAGAAAGTTGTAATTGTTGATTAGTGATCACTCTAATAAATATAATAATATTGAAAAGTTTGAAATATTCTGAGAGTTGCCAAAATGTTACAGAGCCATGAAGTGAGCAAATGCTATTGGAAAAACGATGCCAATAGACTTTCTCCCACAAGGTTGCCACAAACCTTCAGCTTATAGAAAACATGGATCTTTGTGATGAAGCAAAGCACAATAAAATGAGGTATGCCTGTATAGACAACTCCTGGCAGTTTATTCCAGTGAATTTGGTGGTGATGACATGGTGTAATACTCCAATAATCCTTTATACCTGGTTTGGCATTTCTTATTGAATTTGTGACACAAAGCCAAATATTGTAAGGTCCAGTTCAGGAGGAGGAAGAAAGCTGCTTAGATCCTGTATTTCCTATACTACGCTCCTCTGCTGGGAATGGATATTGGACCTTTCATAGATCTGTCCTTTTTTTCTCTCTTTTTTAAAGATTTTATTTTTACTTTTAAATTTTAAAAAAAGATTTTATATATTTATTCATGAGAGACACGGAGAGAGAGAGGCAGAGAGATATAGGCAGAAGGGAGCAGACTCCTTGCGGGGAGCTGGAAATGGTACTTGATCCCAGGATCCTGGGATCACGACCTGAGCCAAAGGCAGATGCTCAACCACTGAGCCACCCAGGTGCCCCTAAAGATTTTATTTTTAAATAATTGGCACCCAGCGTGGGGCTTGAATTTATAACCCCAAATCAAGAGTCACAGGCTCCTCCAAAGGAGCCAACTTGGTACCCCAGATCTGTCCTTTCCATAGCACTTCTTGTTTAGATGTCTCAGGAAAGAGTGGTGAAACAATCATTAGGAATTCTTATTTAAATGAGTTTTCTAGCTGTTGATGGTTTTGAAGTTGAAAAAAGCAACTTTGTTTCGGTAGCTTACTGATGCATTCTGAGTGGAAATTTGGCTATAACTTTACTTAAGCTCAGAAGACCAACCTGAGAATTTATCATTCATTTTGTTTTTAGTATTGTTAATATATTACTCCTTGCTAATTATACATTTTGTAACCGGTGGTGTTTTTTGTTTTTGTTTTTTTAAAGTTTAAGTATCTTTTAGGACAAGGAAAGAGTGATTTTTGAGGGTGTTGTTCTGCATAGCTAACTAAGCTTATGAAACCATGCTCTAAGCAAGGTGTTGGCAACTTTTTCTATAAAGGACCAGATGACAAATATTTTAAGCTTTGTGACCATTCTCAAGTGCTCAACTGTACCATTGTAGTACAGAAGCAGCCACAGTATTATAAACAAGTGGGTGTGGCTGTGTTGCAGCAAAACTTGATATAAATGGGCAGTCACAGTTAGCTAACCTTTGCTCTAAGCAACAAAGTTGATGAGAGGGGTCAGTAACTTTTCACTCCTGTGGGAGATAACTTCGGGAATGGCAGCCAGAGGAGCTCCATGGACCTCCTTCCCCCACCCCCAGCAAAACTTCCATAACTGAATAAAATTACAAAAAACCCCAACCATTTTAAGTCTGTAGGAAATGTTCTTCAAGGAATAAAGCAAATGAAGAGATACTTACTTTAGAAAATGTACTTAGGGCAGCCCAGGTAGCTCAGCAGTTTAGCGCCGCCTTCAGCCCAGGGCGTGATTCTGGGGTCCGGGATCGAGTCCCACATCGATCCCACATCGAGCCTGCTTCTCCCTCTGCCTGTGTCTCTGCCTCTCTCTCTCTCTCTCTCTCTGTGTGTGTGTGTGTGTGTGTCTCATGAATAAATAAATAAAATCTTAAAAAAAAAAACATATTTAACCTCAATAAGAACAGTGAAAGCCTGTGGTATTTGTGCCACAGCCTGCTCGCTCCCT
Source organism: Nyctereutes procyonoides (assembly GCF_905146905.1). Classification (NCBI taxonomy): domain Eukaryota; kingdom Metazoa; phylum Chordata; class Mammalia; order Carnivora; family Canidae; genus Nyctereutes; species Nyctereutes procyonoides. The sequence goes on along the minus strand of NW_026575031.1, from coordinate 7,968,130 downwards.
CTCATACCTCTCTACCTTAGAGAGAGGGCAGGAGGCTCTATCTGGGCTGCTGTAGCCAAGAACACAGGGATCCTTTTTGCCGTAGCTCTCAGTTGAGGGCTGTGATATCTTCCAGGAGTGGCAGGCATCAGTAATTCTCATCAAAAGCTCTATTCCAGTCAAAAATGGCCATTTGTAGGTACAGGTTCTATCAAAGGCACAGCAAGCTAAGTATTAGGAACCCATTCACTCTTGCCCCAGCTTGCATGTAGAGCAGAGGTCTCACACTGGCCGAGGTAAGCCAAGAAGATGAGAAGTGGCATCTATACCCAGCACTCTGCTTGTAAAGTAAGGGTGTCATTCCAAGAGACACTGGCCCCTAGGTTGGGAGGAGCTGGGCTAAGAGGCAGATTGTAAAAACAGAACTCCAAAGTGCCCCCCTCCCCTACCACTCAAGGGAACTGACTTTATTTGAAACAAAGCTTGGGGACATTCAAGTCTAAGAGTACAGTCCAAAACGGACATTTTGAGGTAAGCAATTAAGAGGAAGCTGGTAGTTCCATGAGAGCAATAAGCTAAACCATAGATTAGTTAGAAGTTTACCAGATAGAATCAGAGAATACACAGCTAAGAAGAGCTCCCCTGGGATCAGAACAACAACAAAAAGACTGGCTACCAGTCTTTTAAAAGACTAACCTACAAAGGTGGGGCCTGAATTTAATTGGATTAGACTGATGAACAATTTATGTCCCAGGGCATTGTCAAAACCTGGAGAGCAATCAGCCCAGGAACTAGGGAAGGCTGGGGTATGATGCCAGCAGAGGCTGACAGCCTGACATTGACCAAGGCAACATTGAAAGACAGCTTGCTGAACCCACTGTCCTCTAGGTGACCGCACCTGCCCAAGGCTTTGTTCTCTGTGGACTGGCAGCATGGTCTCCTACGGTGGGGGAAGTAGATAGCAGTGAAATAGTCTAGCCAGCTCACTAAAACAGATAAATAAAGGACAATAAGAAGCTGAAGAGTGGGTGTTTAGTATCCACAGTTGGCTATATTACTTAAAATGTCCAGTTTGTGGGGCACCTTGGCTGGCTCAGTTGGTGGAGTGTGTGACTGTTGATCTCTGGCTTGTGAGCTCGAGCCCCATGTTGGGTGTGGAGATTACTGAAAAAAAAATCTAAAAAAAAAAAGATGTCCAGTTTGCAACAAAAAAACGAGAAAACACTCAAAGAAGAAAGTATAACTTATAAATAGGATAAAAAGCAGGCATCTAAAACTGCCTAGGAAAGGGCCCAGATGTTAGACTTAGCAGACAAAGCCTTTGAAGCAGCCACTATAAATGTCCAAAAAACTAAAGGAAACTGCTTAAAGAAGTCAAGGAAGGTATGATGACAATATCTCATCAAATAGAGGATATCCCCAAAGAGTTAGAAATAGGTTGGAAATCCTGGAGTTGAAAAGTACAATAACAACAACAAAAAAAGGTACAATAACTAAAATAACAAACTCACTAGAGGGGCCCAAGAACAGATTTGAGCTGCCCAAAGAATCAGCAAATTGAAGACAAATTGATGAGACTGAAGGGAAAAAATGCAGGAAAGTGAACTGAAGAGACCTCTTCGACACGATCAGGCATACCTAAACATTTTTTGGTAAAGAGAATAAATACCAAAAGGAGTACAGAGAAGTAGAAAAGATATTCAAAGAAATAATAGTAGAAAAATCCCCAAATTTGATGAAAAACCTGAATTTACATATCCAAAACCTCAATAAGTCCACATAGGATAAACACAGAAGAGATAATACCCCAATACATCATAGTAAAAATGAGGAGAGTAAACAATCTTGAAGGCAACAGAGAAATGATTCACCACATCCAATGGTACTGCAATTAGACTGGGAGGCTCTAGGGATGCCAGGGTGGCTCAGCAGTTGAGCATCTGCCTTTGGTTCAGGGTGTGGTCCCAGGGTCCTAGTATCGAGTCCCACATTGGGCTCCCTGCTTGGAGCTGGCTTCTCCCTCTGACTGTCTCTGCCTCTCTCTCTCTCTCTCTCTCTCTTTATCTCTGATGAATAAATAAATAAAATCTAAAAAAAGGGGGGGGGCTCTAGAGTTACTTCTTTAATTTAAGCAGCATTTTTTTTTTAAGATTTTATTTATTTATTCATGAGAGACAGAGAGGCAGAGACTTAGGCAGAGAGAGATGCAGGCTCAATGCTGGGAGTCCGGTGTGGGACTCAGTCCCAGCACTCGAGGATCATGCCCTGAACCAAAGGCAGAAGCTCAACTGCTGAGCCACTCAGGCGTCCCTAAGCAGCATTTCCTAATGAATTTGGATTATTCTTGTGTCTTAAATGATAATATAAAGCATATTTTATGGATGGTGCAAATTATGTTCAAATTATGGTTTGTTTGTTGTTGATGGTGTTGTTAACCCGTCTTCAACAGAAGGTTGTTATCCATAATTCTGTATTCCAGGATAACTTTATTTACTAAGCTGAATAATACCATTAAGTTTGGTTCCTGATAGAGCTATTCTTAGGTGAAAGAACTTGTCAAAAATAACCTAATTACCACAAACACAAGTACCTAACCCAACAACCAGGGCTACTTTTGAAGACAGGCATTTGTTACTGTGAACAAAGAAAAAAAAGTTAGATTCTTGCCCCTAGAAAAGGAGAGGAAGAGTAGTTGAGGCTCTTCTCCACAAGCTTTCTTACCCCACCTTCTTCTTGTCTTCCTTCCTTCCCAGTATTTGGCACTTAAACCTGGCGATAAGGGGTAGGAAGGAGGGAGGAGGAGAAGCAGTGATGCTCAGCAGTGGCTGGTCTTTTTTTCACATGAAACTTTGTATCTGAGGATCTTACTGCGCACTTGAGGTTTGTTGCATAAAGTTCTTTCAGAAATAGGGCAGCCCTGGTGGTTTAGCGGTTTAGTGCCGCCTTCAGCCTAGGGCGTGATCCTGGAGACCAGGGATTGAGTCCCACGTCGGGCTCCCTGCATGGAGCCTGCTTCTCCCTCTGCCTGTGTTTCTGCCTCTCTCTCTCTCTAATAAATAAATAAAATCTAAAAAAAAAAAAAAAGAAAGAAAGAAATAGGACAAGCATATTTATGTAATGTGTTGAGACATTACCAGCTATCAACCACTGGTTTAAATTTGAAGTGGCTTCTAAAATCATCAAAATAAGTATTAAGCTCAAGATGCCCTGATACTGATTTATTTTTCTTCCCAGCTGAAAGAGAAGATAATGTTAACACATACTCGTTTATATTCACTGATGAAGATTCTGAAGGAAGGAACTCCTGACCAGCCCAAGCCAGAAAACTGATCCAGGATTAAAGCTTAACTAGGTTCAGGTCTTATTGCTGTCTTCATCAACAGGAGTTCTCAAGGAAGAAAGATTGGCTAAGAAGAGATGTGAACTCTATTCTCACCTTGAGGCTGATTTTCCAAATGATTTGTGAAGCTTTGTCTAGAAAATGAGAAACAAAGGAAACCCCTACCCAGGTTTCATAGCTATTTGCCTTAAGAACTTATTTTAGCTTATCAATTTCATAAATGTTTGTTTCTGAATACATATTTTACTGCAAATGTAGGTTAAGAGGCAGTGTCCTGCAAATGGTCTGATATAAAGATGCACGGCTGTTATGAAAACAGAGTTGTATTTCATGTTGACTACTTTATTCCTACATGGAGCAGTTGTGATAATGAAGACAGAAAACATTTTCTTTCTTACATGCAATATAGGTACAAACATACTCTGTAGGTAATATTCAGTAAGTTAACTGGAAAATATACAATTTATCTTTCTCTTTTTATTTCTAAACTGAGCCTACCCAGGTAATAATGAGAGAAATGATAAAACATTCACCAAAATGCTGTTTTTTTCATATTTTGCTTTATATACCACTTACACTCAGTACCTTGTCATATTATTCATTTAATAAAAGTCTACTAACTTTGGGGATAAAAGGTAAGCAAAAAGAGCCACTCTCTATCTGCACAGAGCTTTTAATCTCATTAGAGGTGGACGTTTAAATAACCACATGAATACATGTGAAATTATTACTATAGTAAAGGTTTTGAAGAAAAGAGACCTAGAGCTACCAGCACATGAAGCAGCTACCGGACCCCTGGGGTTGGAAAGGCTGCTCTGAGGAAGTGGGATTTCAGCAGTGGTCTGAAAGACTAGGAGTTAATTAGGGAATGGAGGGGGACCCATGGAGAAGCCCTTAAAAGAAGGCCTGCAGGAGGTGAACTAGTGGCCAGAAACCAGAGGGTACAAGGACTTATTGGATGATGTTGTTGTTGAAGATTTTATCGATTTATTCATGAGAGACATAGACACAGGCAGAGGGAGAAGCAGGCTCCCTATGTGGAGCTGGATGCAGGACTCCATCTGGGACCCCCCAGATCACACCCTGAGCTGAAGGCAGATGCTCCTCTGCTGAGCCATTCAGATGCCCCCCTGGATGTTTGTTTTTATCCCAAGAACAATGGAAGCCTTGGTTTCACTTTTGTAGAACCTTGCTATGGTTAGTGTCTTGTGGAGAAGGGGTTTATAGGGGCAGAAAAGCAAGCAGACTACTGAGGGGCTGGCAAGAGCCCAATCCAGACAAGAAACAGCCAAGTGGTGGTGTCTAGAAAAGTTGACTTGGTTCAGATGTAGCTGGCAGCCATTTTTAAAGTTCTTTCCATTCTTTCTACTTTATATTGCATAAAGCCATTTCCCTTTAAAAATATTTTAAACAAGAAAATTCTGATTTGCTCTATGCTTTTGAGTTGCAAAATTTGATTCCATAAATAAGGGTGAAATCTTTGGCAACAACTAGTACCAGAGGGAACCTGAGTGGCTCAGTGGTTAAGTGTCTCCCTTCGACTCGGGTGATCTCAGGGTCCTGGGATCGAGTCCTGCATCGGGCTCCCTATAGGGAGCCTGCTTCTCCCTCTGCCTATGTCTCTGTTTCTGTGTCTATCATGAATAAATAAATAAATAAAATCTTAAAAAGAAAAAAATACTAGAAAAACGCGTATTTTCTAAATGGACCTAATAAATCAATACTATATTAAATCATCCTGGGATTTTTTTTTGTGTGGGTATGTTCTTATGTAGCTATTTTTCGTAACCTCTGGACTTGCTGATTTGGCAGAGTTCAATAGAAAATTACATGCTTGACATGTGCCTTTGGCTCAGGTCATGATCTCAGGGTCCTGGGATTGAGCCCCATCTCCGGCTCCCTGCTCAGCTGGGAGCCTGCTTTTCCCTCTCCCCGCTGCTCATGCTTTCTCTGGCATGCTCTCTCTCAAATCTAAAAAAAAAAAAAAAAAAAAAGTAAATGTTTAAACTTAACATCAAATTAAGCTGGCTGGCTTTAGATATTTTCCCCCTAAATACAAATTACAGTAATGCTTACTATAGAAAAAAAATGCAGATATAAATAGAAAATAAAGGGTGCAAAGTACACTTCCCTTTCCATCTTTGAGAGGCTTAGGATAGCATGCTGGGAAGCTCTAGAGCCAAATTATTTATATTCACATTGTGTTTTGGATCTTACTAGCCATGAACATGAAGAATTTACTTCAACACTTCTTGTAAAATAGGGATTAAAACTAGGGCTGGTTTTGGGGTGCCTGGGTGGCTCAGTTGGTTAAGCATCTCCCTTCAGCTCAGGTAGGTCATGATTTCAAGGTCCTGGGATCGAGCCCTACATTGCATCAGGCTTCTTGCTTTGCTTTCTGGCTCTGTCAAATAAATAAAATCTTAAAAAACAAAACAAAAAACTAGGGTTGGTTTTTTCCTTTTGGGGAGGACGGCATCCACAGGCATTCAGAATGGTCCCAGCATTTGACATACTATCAAAGGCTGTCCTACAATACAGCCTCCAACAAAACTAGGCTGGTGATAGAATCACCCTGGTGATAGAATCGTTTACCTTTATACCAGGAAGATTGGGAAAGCCCCCAAATTCACATGTAGCATGTGCCTAGGCTGACTTTAAGAAGTACATGCTGTGAGACCTGCAATTCTTATTAGGTTCTCTACAATGAGAAAATGTGTCAGCAGGGCCTAGGGTGGCGGTTCCATGTGTGTGTTCATGATGGGATCAAGTATGCTTTCCTTATTGAAGAGCAGAATATCATTGTGAAAGTGTTGAAAGCACAAGCACAGCGTCAGAAAGCTAAATTAAAAACTGAAGCTTGGGGCAGCCCGGGTGGCTCAGCGGTTTAGCGCTGCCTTCAGCCCACGGCCAGATTCTGGAGACTTGGGATCGAGTCCCATGTCAGGCTCCCTGCATGGAGCCTGCTTCTCCCTCTGCCTTTGTCTCTGCCTCTGTGTCTCTCATGAATAAATCTTTTTTTAAAAAATGAAGCTTTTTTGAGAAATTCAGGCTTATTCTGTTTAAAAGAAAAAAAAAAAAAGCCAGGGGTGCCTGGTTGGCTTAGAAGACCATGTGATTCTTGATCTCCAGCCCCCACAATGACTGAAGGGATTACTTAAATAAATCTTTAAAAAACAGCGAGGGCTGTAGTGAAGATTCAATAAATTAAGAAATACATCTAATGTAATTACAGCAGTGCTTAGCACATACTAGGTGCTCAAAAGATATCTTTATGCATGTGGATGTTCATGTATTAGACATAAAACAAAGCTTTATCTTTCAGTATTCTGCAACCTGCTTTTCACACAATAAATATCACAACTTTCCACACCAGCCCATATGCAAACTATTTTATTTAAGACCTGTATGATTCAGTGATGTGAATGTATCCAAACCTAACCATTCTTGTATTTGACCCTTGTACCTATCTTTGCAAATCTGTACTGGTATTTCTGTAAGAGTGAGTCCTAAAGTGGGAAAGTCAAAGGCATGTATGTGCATTTACAGTCTTGATTTTATGTCTCCCATAAATGTTACACTGATATTCTAAATGGTGGGCTTTTTAATTCCCCTTTTAAAGGACTCTTTGGGTGGTATAAGAGTTCCTATGAGGGACGCCTAGGTGGCTCAACGGTGGAGTGCTTGCTTTCATACCCAGGGTGTGATCCTGGTGTCCTGGGGTTGAGTCCCACATCGGGCCCCCTGCATGGAGCCTGCCTCTCTCTCTGTCTCCCACGAATAAATAAAATCTTAAAAAAAAAAAAAAGTTCCTATGAAAGTCTAACAAACATCAATGATTTATATTAAGATACTGTCTACTTTGCTTCAATGTGAAACCATTTAGCATTGTATATATGTTGAATACAGTATTTTCAAAATTCTGTAGTCATAAGAATAAAACTGCATATTGAAATTCCTGAGTTGTAAACTTTTAAGCTCCTGAGTTAACAGTAAAGACTATCTCCATTTTTGTAACCCTAACATCTAGCACAGTACCTGGGATTGGAGTATATCAGTGTGTGCTAAATGAATGGTCATAAATCACAGGGAGAACTATTAGATTAGTGATTATACCACAAAAATGACGTAGCTTAGCTTCTTCTCCATTTGAGGATAGCCAATCCCAAGGAAGTTTAGAAGATCTGTTTGTTTTTTTTTTTTTTTTAAGTAGGTTCCACCCCCAGAGTGGAGCTTACTCACAACCCTGAGATCAAGACCTGAGCTGAAATCAAGTGTCAGATGCTTAACTGACTCAGCCGCACAGGCTACCACCCAAGGATCTCCGTGTTAATAAGCCTCTTTAATTAATTTAGCTAATATTTAAATATTCAATGTAAAAGCATTTAAAATGCTTTATATTATTTCAGATAGGAAGGATTCCCTGCAGTGGTTTTATTAGTACTATTACTGTACTTAGCTATTTCCTTACCAGAAACTAAACATTTTGCTAATTACCTAGCATAAGGTTGGCTCTAAAGGTGGGAATACCTAAGTTTAAATGGAATGCCTCTTTGTTCAGATGGCTGCCAGTTTCCTTGGACTACAGCAGAAACTGCTACAACTTGGTATCAACACCCAAATCTTTGGTCTTTTCTGCTATCTGGAGCCTACCTCAGTCCAGGTCTCTGCCTTGGCTCTTCCCATCTCAGTAACTTACTGCATGATTAGAAATTACCCAATCCAAGTAATGAGTAACACAGTGAAGTTTCAGTGCATTCTCAGCCCATGCTGCTTTATTGCCAAAAAAAAATATATATATATATATGTATGTAAATATACACACACACACACAGGTGCAGAGTTTCCAACTTGTACAGCAGTCCCCTTTTACATCAAAGAATAAAATTTCTGAAATCCCAAGGATGCATAGATTAAAAAGCTGCCTTTTGTAATACTTATAAACATTCAATGAAATTCTTTTTAACATTATGTACCAATGGTGTAGTGAAAAAATGCAGAACAGCAAGTACAAACAGCAACAACTGTACTTATAGGACAATAAATAAAAACAGGTGAATCACACTGTGACTCTGTAAGCGATGAGTGTTTTTTTTTTTTTTTTCCCCCTCGATGGGTGGTTTTAAGGGAAGTGCCAAGACTATCACTGTTAAGGACTGGTGATAATGTATTACTCAGAATACCATTCTTACCCCTGGAAAGAGGAAAATTGATGGCATGGCAAACTATCACCAAAGGAGATAAAACCTTTTGAAAATTGTCAGTAACCTTATAATTCTTTTGATTTTAAAGGAGGTTGAGAAATAAAAATTCCTAGAGAAATCTGTGATGTTTGTTTGGTATTTAAACTATATGCTTTTGTGGAATAATGGGAACAGAGAGAAACTCTTATTCTATCTTTACTGGTTTCATTAGTTGGCGGATGTAATCAGTAAGTGAGAAAATTCACGTATGAGATACAGTATTTTACTTCCTGTACTTAAGTGGAGTCTAAACACTGCAATGACTGTAAGTCTACTTCAGTTCTGAACTACTGGAAAGTTACCATTTACACTTAAAACAGTCCCAAAGGTGTTTGGAGTGAAATCCTACAGCAAAGAAAACAAGTTAAAATGACTTTTAAAATTTTATTTTTCGGGACGCCTGGGTGGCTCAGGGTGTGATCCCAGAGTTCTGGCATCAAGTCCCTCATCAGGCTCCCCGTGGGAAGCCTGCTTCTCCCTCTGCCTTTGTTTGTGTCTCTCAAAAAAAATTATTTTTCAATCACGTAACATAAAACCTGGGAGGGGCCTAGTGAGAATCATCTAGTCTAACTCTGAATTCTCTTCTGTTTAGGCCACTCATGTAGGAATTCCATTTGTACACTATTTGTCATGATCATTTGTACTTAAAAGGGTTATTTCAAAGTCAGGAATCTTCTCAAAAATTTTAAGCTACTACAATAAACTGATCTATTTTCTTCATCAAGTAAAATAAATGGCATTTTTTTCAAAATGGGAAAACCTGCTTCTGTTTACCTGGCATTAAAAGCTTTAGGCAACAAATTACACAGTCTGAGTAAAATATCATGGATAAAGCCCTGGCTATAAGATTTAAAAACACAAAACATTTATATGATACAGTAACAAAAGAGAATCCAAACTACAGACTTGTATTTTTAGCAGTTTCCAAAAAATAATGCAGTCTCCTTTGCTGTGGGGAACGAACTTTATGGCTGGTCGGTACCAGTACCATCTAGAAGAGTTGGCTGGTTATCTGAAAATCCTGGAATATCAGAAATAATGTCCATATTGTTTCCATTCATTTCCAAGACACTAGTTTTAAGAGATCCAAACATGATAAATTTTATCAGACAAACCCCATACTTAGTTATTTTATATACTCTTCACTGGTAATTCCCTACTTTCCTACCTCTTCTGAAACTCTGCACCTTTCTGATTATTATAGCCATAGCAGCTTATTTATTTATTCAACATGCTTAGTTTGTGCCTTTGTTTTGTTTTCAAACATGCTAGGGGAATAAGGGAACCAGGCAAGAGGTTAGAGGGTGAGCACTGTCATGTTCTCTATTCCTGACAGTTTGAATGTCTTGTGGTTGCCCCTTTTATCTTCTAGCTCCCATTCAATGGAAGTTAAGATAATCTTTAATTAGAAAATGAAAACTAATAATCCAAACAGTAAATTCAGGCTATTGGTTTAAGTCTCTATTGCTTCATTAATAAACGTGTATATATACATATATATGTATATACGTATGTACATACATACATATATATGTATACACATATGTACATATGTATATATATGTATGTATATGTGTATGTATCTACTAGTCACCACATAACACTGGACATTTTCAATCATGCATTAGAATATTAGTATTCTAAAATCAACACGTCTGGGCCTGCCACTATTGCTTGCATTCAGACCCAGTTTTAATAAACATGCAGAAAAGACCCCCTTGATTCAGAGGAATTAGGGGAAATAACAAGCATACAAGTTTCAACTGAAAATGTTGGTTAATAAAGTGATTGCTTAGAAATGCAGGCAGGGCAGGTGCTCCACATCACAATGCTGCTTCAGAACAGAGGTACAAAAGTCACACATAAAGAGGTTAAAATCAGTACCAAAAGGCTTAATTGCAAATCCTGGCCCTTTTGGGGAGAGAGTGATGTAAAAACTCTGGGAAAGAGAAAATTGAGAGATGTACAGCGTTTTGGAGCAGTAAGTTTTCTTGGCCATTTATTGACAGCTATAGCATAGAAGAGCATAGGTGGCACAGGGATGGTGAAGATGCTCTTAGGCAGAATGGTTTGTGATTCACATTAATGACCTTTATCTGCACAGCCCCCGGGGAAAAGGAGTTTATGAACAGCACAGCTAATATAATGTAAACTCAAAATCAATGCCCTGAAATTTCGCATAGACTTCTGCTTTTGAAAACTATTGGCCAAGGGATTCTTCCACATAGCATATGGTTAATAGCCAAGCAATGTTCTGAATAAACTAGAAGTAATTTGCTTGCACCAGCAGCACCATGAGAATGTAAACTCCTGGAGGCCAAGGGTCTCTTCATCTTTTGCATATCACAGGTACACAAAAAGTAAACATGAGACAACAACATTGAAAAATAATAACCGCGTACTTAGAGACTACAAAAACTTGTAGCTCATTTTAACATTTACAACTGTTAACGTGGCTGTTAAGGGGTAGTCTTTGTTTTAAGTAACTAAATTGTTGACATCACTATAATACACAGCGGTGTCCTCATGATCTTGCAGATGACTGAATATTGCTTGGTTATTCCAATGTCTCTAACACCAACTGATGGTGTAGGACATTTAAAGAGGAGCTATAATCAATTTCATAGCCTTCTCCCTATCCTCTGGAGTTGACATATAAGAATTAACTATTCAAGAGGCACTATTTTCTTAAATCCACACCATTTTTAGTTTTTACCCTTGAAAAACAAGGGAATATAGACCCAATCTTTTCAGGGACCTTCAAGGTGCTAAATGGCCAAAATGAACACAAGGTAAAAGGGAGCAAGAAGTAAGCTTCCATTCTACTACTACATCCTGATGTGAGGTGTGTGATTCCTTAGATCAAGAAACTAGTTTGCTGGGCTCTTATTAAAATAAAGAGTCAGAGACCAAAATCCTCAGCATAGCTACATCAGGCAAGGTTTAAAAAAAATCAACATACTGTCTTTGGCTATTCCCTTCAATTCTTTGCTTTACATCGTTAAATTCTAACTCCCCTAAACTAACCACAGGCATAAGGAAAAGCCAGCTATTCAAGTTCTTGGTTTGTTTTTAATCCAAACATACACACACAACAAACTTTAAAATGCACCCAGGGGGAAAAAAAAAAAAACTAAAGGAGAAAAGAAAAGGTGACAGAGTGTGCTACTCTGTAAATGCCTATTGCTGAAAAGAGTATCATAAGCAAAATCCCCACATGATAGCTTCAGTGGGGCTACATCAGTAGTACATTTGTTTCCAGGTTAACCACTAGAAAAATTTCATTCAATGGCTCTAACCCTCTGCTATAGGAAACAAATAGGGTATCTAACCTTTAAACTTACACAAAAGTTGCTATTTCTCACACAATGATATATTCACATACATTCAGTTTTAAAAGTACCTTTTATGTTCTTTGCCTAAAACATCTTCTTCCTTTTGTGCAACTCTGTTGGTCACATCACAGAGCTTCACCAAACTCAAGTAGTAATATTTATTCTACTGTACAACTTTGCTAATACAATGTACTATATATGCAAAACTGTTATTGCTACTAAAATTCTACCTCTTGAAAATTATTATTCATTTTATGGCTTTTATTTATTTTTTGCAATAGGAAATATCTTTTCCTATATACTGTGCTATTTTGCATTCATCACCTTTTCAGAGGTATTTTTTTAAATGTTTAAATGCTTTTTGGATTCTCCCAGGCACTAAACTACTTGAGCCAAGAGTACAACTACTTTAAGTACACTATGAAAATCTAAACCTGGGTCCCTGGATACCTGCTGCTGCAGAGTCTATTTGTTTAAGCTTGCTTCTGTACAGGAGACATACCACATTAGTTTTGCATTTCATATCATAGTAACTATACAATCTCTTTCAATAAATCCTGAACTCTCCTAATACTGAGATTTAAAAATCACCTCAGAAAACTGCCCGTTTCAAGTTCTCAAGGCAGCTTTTAGAGGAATTTCTTTTCCACAGAAAGCTATCTTATGCTTTCAGAACAAAACAACTTTTATGTCTACACAGAAAAAAGTGAGCGCTGAAGTGGTTTACTATAACCAAGCAAAATAGATAGTTATTACATGATAACCTGCATCGGCTCCATCTAGCTACATAGCTACATTCCAATTCTCGTGAAAAGGTCTGGAATCCTATCAACACACAATTCAGATCATGAAATAGGAAAAGTCTGTGACAAATTAATATAGTACACAGAACTACTGATCAGTGTTCTTCCTTAACAATTAGCATGCTGCAAATAGGAAACATAAATGGTCTGCGGATAGAAAAATAATACTCGACTAGACTAACATAACATCTCAGTAAGACATGCAAAATAAAAAATAATTTCTTGATGCAAAAGGAGTGTATTAAATAATAAACCTACAAGACACACAATGTGAAAACAGCATAAAAACAATACTTCAAACTAAGAGAGCAAGCAGAATCATGAAATGGGGCCTCATTTTGATTTGATTTGAGGTTTCATAAGACATGAAGGCAGCTGGTTTCCAGCTACCTCAGAGAAAGCTTATCCTCAAACACAATATCTCACACTGTGATCCTACAGTTCTATTCATAAATGAGTCTTTTTGGCCTTAATCTCCTTTCCCCAGGGAGAGTATAACGATTCAGATATTTATGAAAAAAGAAAAAGTCTCAATTTCCACTCATTTTACACTATTGGTTATTATCAATAATTCATCCTGAAGTTTAAATTATTACTAGGCTCATGCACTAACTAATCCCTAACATGGCACTACAATATGCTACCAAGCACTAATGCTTACAAAACTATACACATCTCAAAATGGAAGACATTGGTGATTTTGTTGTTCTTAAACAACTTGTAACATTTGTCCACAAGTATTAAAATATACATATATATATTTCTATTGCACATATCCCGTTTTTATTTAACTTTTTAAAAGAAAAACTGCCAGCTGACATAGATGAGCAAAGAGAAGGAAGTAGGCACAGCTACTGATTGAGGTGTAGTCCTGCCTAAAATTATAGCTTTTCTCATCAAGAAGGGGACAAAATAGACGAGGGGAAAAATGTAGGCGTATTAAGTAAACACTGGGTTAGTACACCCTGGCGTATACACATTTTGTTAGATACTATCTGGTGACAACCATTAAAGATACAAAGAATAACTTCAACGAGAGAATTCAGTGGTTATTATAGCTATGAAATAAAAAATAAAAAGCAACTGGAGAAGATGAGTCTGATACATATTCAAACAAATGCGCCAGAGATGGTTTCACTGGTACTGACAGTATGAAGTCCCTATTCCCTGCCAAATGATCCTACCCAAAAACACTGCAAAAGGGATATGAGGAAGATGGGTAAAAGACAATTGAGAATATAAATTCTCAACCTACCAATAGGACTCATGTATGTAGGTTCCTTTCTGTCTTTAACAAATTCTAAGACGGTAAAAGAAAATATCAGGAAGTTGGCAGAGAAGTTACTTAGAGAAAAATTTAAGTTACCTTTATCCAGTTACTTCTATGCTTTACAACTATTTGCCCTCAAAGGAAATTGTATCTATATTATATAATTATTTTACTAAAAAGCTTTATGTCCATTCAAATAGGTTGACCAATTTAACCAATCATTTAGAGTGCTCAACAATTTCCATTTTGGGCTATTTTTATCACTTCTAAATTTTGGTAAATCTGCCCTAAGTTTTTAGCATCACATCATGTATGACCCTAGGCAAATTCCCTAAATCACAGATATGATCTAAGATAATTTGTTCTTAATTACACCTAAGAAGTTTCAAATTCTTTCTCACAAAGACTCAAAGTTTCTTTCCTTTTATGTAAAGAACTGACAATGCATATACTCTGGTCCTCTGTTGATTCAGAAGCAAGAATAGCTTTACACTATAGTCTGTTCATCACATGGTTTAAGTTTTAAGGGGAAGAAAGAAAATCCACATTTTATTGAACTATTTTTCTTGTTCGAGGTTTTTTTCTAGACCCTGAATTTCTTCTAAATCAACTACAAAATTTGGGAACACTGCGAATGAAGTCCACTCTTTGATGAGAAAGTTCAGTTCCAACTGGGGAAAGTTACCTGAGTCCCAGCCTTTATAGTCTAACATTACACCTCACTTGGAAAAATAAACCAAACATCCAAGTACCCATCTTGGGTCAAAGGAAAAACGTTATGTTTTTAGAAAACTGGAGCTACAGAATATAAAATGCCATGAAGTCAGATCGAGCTGCATAAGGCATTTTTGCTTCTTTTTCACTGGAAACTCCCCTCCCCTTCTTCCATGCCCAAAGTTGAAGGCAGGTCATACTAGAGGATCTGCCATATTTTCTGGATAGAAAAACCACTTAAGCCACATTTGTTCCTGCCTTCGCAGCATGGAAAACCAAGTCTCAAGTACATGTAAGAGTCCAAAAAAAGAATGAAGTTATTTGCAATATAGCAGCCTCTCTCATCTGAGGGAGGTGAACAGGGTTCCAACTGGACTTGAAACTAGCTGTTTTGTTTCCCTTTTCCAACCTTTCAGTAAACCCAAGCATGCATTCATAGAGTTAGCAAATGTACAATGTGATCCTTCCTTAGGAAAATGAAAAATCATTTAAAAATGTCCAAAGACTTCTGAGATAGAAGCCAACAACAACTTCCTTCTCTAGGAGAAAAATCCCTCTTCTTGTCCAAAATGTAGATTTACACATGTAAAGATGTGTATTTTACAGAGATTCTGTTAACCTCACATTATCTTGTCTTTATGCTTCTTTGTCACATCAAAGGTTTTGCTGCAAAATTGGACCTTTGTTCTTTTCCAGCAAATGTACTTCACAGGATGAGTCAAGATTTAGATATTTAATATCTGTAGTTTTTAACCATCTCTTTCATTTCATATTAGAACGCACATTTGGAATTTACTCCTTGCAGACTCAACTGTGCTTATGACAGTAGCTGAAACTAGAAGACATTAAAAAAAAAACAAAACCTGATGTCATCCATACTTGCTATTTATTTAGTCTTCTTGTTTGGAACAAAAGGTAAAGAATTCACAAACACCAACATCTAAAAGCACCGGTTTCAAATTTAACATCAGCTTCAGCTTCCAAAATAATTTCTTTATAATTAGGCAAAAAAGCAGAACAAGCAGGTCAGTTGCTTCTTTCTTCTTGGAGAACTGAGCAAGACAATTGCATCCTAGGAGCTTCTCAAGGTTGAATCTGAGAAGTGGAACAAAAAGAAAAGCAGCCTTTTCTGATCCAAATCATGGAGGTAAAAATGTGTAGAGGAGAGATCCACATTTCAAGAATAGGGAAAGTGGCTGGATAAAAAGGAGGACTACCTACTCCAGGAGACAACAGAGAATCCCTGGAAATACAAAATAAATTTAAAACAGCAAGGTTAAGACAGGTAGTTCTGCATGAGCTTACTTTTAAGAATGATATTTAAAAACACACAGAAATTATATTTTAGATTACACATTGTCTACAAGAAAATGTCCAACCATAACACCAAATTCAGTACTGTCATCAAAACAGCAGCAATAGTCAGAAAAAAATATTTAAGTATAATACAAAAGTTATATTTATATAAAAGCTTGTGTTATAGAATAAGAGATATTCGTATCTAGGGATGCTTACTTAGGTGGATCAATTGGTTAGGACATCTGACTCTTGATTTCGCTCAGGTCATGATCTCAGGGTCATTAAAATGGAGCCTTATGTTGGGCTCCACGCTGGTTGTGCAGTCCGCTTAGGATTCTCTCTCTCTCTTCCTCTGCTCCTTCCTCCTCCTCCCACTCCCCCTTGCATGCTTTCCTTCTAAAAAAAAGGTACACATGTCCATTTTCTATTATGTAAATAATGTACTCCAAGTTTTTACAGCCATAAAATGATTCTACACAGAACATCTGTATTTAAAAGCAGTTGTACTCCAAATCTGATGTAAATACTTATACTCAAAACCATGTATATCATCTTACTTTGAATTACCTTCAACAACATAAGACCAACAGGAAAAACCTTGTAAAATAGGGGTGCCTGGCTGGTTCAGTTAGAAAAGCATATGATTCTCGATCTCAGAGTTGTGAATTCTAGTACCATGTTGGGTGTAGAGATTACATAAGTAAATAAAACTTAAAAAAAAAAAATCCATTTTTTTTTTTTTGGTAAGATATACTCACAAGTAAAATAGTGTGTACTACACCATGGTCACAAATATAAACATGTAAAAACATTAGCAGTTCATTGCTAAACAAAACATTTTTAAAACTGCAAATATTGGGACACCTGGGTGGCTCAGCGGTTGAGCACTGGCTCAGGGAATGATCACGGAGTTCTGGGAGTTCTGGGATCCAATGAGTCCCACATCGTGCTCTGTGCAGGGGGCCTGCTTCTCCCTCTGCCTATGTCTCTTCCTCTGTGTCTTTCATGAATAAATAAATAAAATCTTAAAAAAATTTTAAAAACCCGGGGATCCCTGTGTGGCTCAGCGGTTTAGCACCTGCCTTTGGCCCAGGACGCGATCCTGGAGTCCCGGGATTGAGTCCCACGTGGGCTCCTGGCATGGAGCCTGCTTCTCCCTCCTCCTGTGTCTCTGCCTCTCTCTCTCTCTCTCTCTTTCTCTGTGTCTATCATGAATAAGTAAATAAATAAATCTTTAAAAAAAAATTTAAAAACCCTACAAATGTTTACAAAATAAATCAGACAAACAAGGACAAATACTGTGTAATTCCATATACATGAAGTACCAAAAATAGACAAAGAAGAGGTTACTAGGAGCTGGTAGGACAGTGGAGGGGGAGTTACTGATTGATGAATTTCTGTTTGGGATGATTAATAAATTCTGGTAAATAGGTAGTGATGATTGCACAACAATATGAATATACTTAACATACTTAATGCCATACAACTGTACATTTAAAAGTGTTAAAATGATAAATCTATTTTTCTTTAAAGATAGCAGGCCCTTTTATTTTTATTTTATTTATTTATTCATGAGAGACACGGGGTGGGGGGGCACAGACACAGGCAGAGGGAGAAGCAGGCTCCATGCAGGGAGCCCAATGTGGGACTCAATCCCAGGTCTCCAGGATCACACCCTGGGCCGAAGGCAGTGCTAAACCACTGAGCCACCCAGGCTGCCCTAAAATAATTCTATCTAAACCAAACAAGCACCAAAGAAGAGCACCTTTTCTAAATCCTTGGAATTTACAGTAATGAGCAAGTAGAAATTAAGTAACAGAGTCTTTTTTTTTTTAAGATTTTATTTATTTATTCATGAGACACACAGAGAGAGAGAGGCAGAGACACAGGCAGAGGGAGAAGCAGGCTCCATGCAGGGAGCCAGACGTGGGACTCGATCCCGGGTCTCCAGGATCACGACCTGGGCTGAAGGCGGCGCTAAACCTCTGAGCCACTCAGGCTGCCCAATAACAGAGACTTAAATAATTAATAGGTCAAAGAAGAAATGACAGGGGAAATTAGAAAATACCTTGAGATATATGAAAACAACACAAAACCAGAACTTATGGGATGTAGTGAAACCAGTGCTAAGAAGGAAAATTACAGCTATAAATGCTTACATTAAAAAAAGACCTCAAACCAGCAACCTAACTTTAAACCTTAGGAACCAGGATGCCTGGGTGGCTCAGCAGTTGAGCATCTGCCTTTGCCTCCAGAGTTGCTGAATTGTTTTTTTTTAATTGTTTTTTTTTTATTTTTTTTATTTATGATAGTCACACAGAGAGAGAGAGAGAGAGAGAGAGAGGCAGAGACACAGGCAGAGGGAGAAGCAGGCTCCATGCACCGGGAGCCCGACGTGGGATTCGATCCCGGGTCTCCAGGATCGCGCCCTGGGCCAAAGGCAGGCGCCAAACCGCTGCGCCACCCAGGGATCCCCAGAGTTGCTGAATTGAATCCCACATCGGGCTCTTGCATGGAAGCCTGCTTCTCCTCCCTCTGCCTGTGTCTCTGCCTCTCTCTGTGTCTCTCATGAATAAATAAATAAAATCTTTTAATAATAATAATGATAATAATAATAAATCTTAGGAACTAGAGAAAGAATAAACTAAGCCCAAAGCTAGCAAGAAGGAAGGAAAAAATAAACATCAGAGCAGAGATAAATAAGAGAACAGAAAAATAGATAAAACCAATGAAACTAAAATTCGGTTCTGACAACCCCTGAATTTGCAGCCAATTGATCAGAAGTGCAGGTGGCCTGGGAATCCTCCTAAGTGTGCCTATCTCCTACAGTGAGAGCAGTCTTGGGGCACCTGACTGGCTCAGTCTGTAGAGCACGTGACTCTTAATCTCAAGGTCATGAGTTCAAGGGTATTGAACCTACTTAAAGAAACAAAAACAGCAAAACCTCCATATAGTAAAGTGAGGGCAATCTTGCTGGGACCTGTGCATTGACTTGTGGGGTCTGCATCAACTCTGGATGATTAGTGTCAGAACACTATTGCAGTATGCTAATTGGTGTGAAAATAGTGACCACCTGAACGAGGAAGAAATGATGAATGACTTCTGAGACAGTCATAGATGGGACTGTGACTTTAGCACTGTTCTCTTGTGCTGCTTATTCTGGGAGAAGCCAGATAGATGCTGTTATCAGGAAGACATTCAAGCAGCGTTGGAAGAGGCTGACAATGGAACAAGGGCTTTCTACCACCAGCATGAATACATCAACCATGGTAATGAACCACCATGGAATTAAGTACTGCCATCCCAGCCAATATCTTGACTGCAACCTTAGAAGAGAACCAAGCCAGACCCACATAAACTGTGAGAGATAATATATGTTCACTGTTGTTTTAATTTTAGGTAATCTGTTATGTACCATTAGATAACTAATACACTGCTTCCTTTAAGGACAGGAAGAACAATCTATCAAGGGAGTTAAGTACTCCATTAAAAAATAAAAATTCTTACTTTGCTATATAAATACAGAACATATTTTACAAAACACAGTGGATATCCTTATCATTCCAGTTAAGTTTTTAAGTGCTTCATTAAAATTCTACTGGGCCTCCTGGGCAGTTTCTGCCTCCAGAAATAGATAGACTCTCCTAATGTAAAATCACTGCCTGAGCAAAAATTTAACTTCTCAGCCAATCAACATTTATTGAGTGCTTCTATTCTTTGAAAATTTTAAATTATTTATTTGAATAGGTAACAAAAGCACATAATAAGAAAAGGTACAAGCGGATATACAATGTTTCTTCCATATCCTTTAGATATTCTAAGGTTATGTAATATCTGTGTAAGTAGATTTATTTTCTCCCTACAAATTAAAGTATACTATACATACACCTTCTTCTGCACCTTGCTTTTCCCTTCAATGTATATTAGTGATCATTCCATATCATTATTAAAGCGATCAGTATTAAAGGTACCTGGGGTACCTGCGTGGCTCAGTGGTTGAGCATCTGCCTTTGGCTCAGGGTGTGATCCCAGAGTCCAGGATCGAGTCTCATATGGGGCTCCCCGCAAAAAGCCTGCTTCTCCCTCTGCCAGTGTCTCTGCCTTTCTCTCTGTGTCTCTCATGAATAAATCTTTAAGAAAAATTATTTATTTGAGAGAGAGAGAGAGACAGACAGAGAGAGACAGAGAGAGAGAGAGAGGGTGAATGTGTGGGCATGGCACACACACACAAGTTTGAGACAAAGGGAGAGGGAGAGAGAAAATCCCAATCAGCACAGAGCCTAACATGCGTGGGGCTCAATCTCACAACCCTGAGATCAAGACAGGAGCTGAGGGATCCCTGGGTGGCACAGCGGTTTGGCGCCTGCCTTTGGCCCAGGGCGCGATCCTGGAGACCCGGGATCGAATCCCACGTCGGGCTCCCGGTGCATGGAGCCTGCTTCTCCCTCTGCCTGTGTCTCTGCCCCTCTCTCTCTCTGTGACTCTCATAAATAAATAAAAATTAAAAAAAAAAAAAAAAAAAGACAGGAGCTGAAACTGAAACCAAGAGTTGGACACTTAACCAACTTGCACCACCCAGGCGCCCCCTATCTAACTGGATTTAATTAAGTCTCTAAATTCAAGTAACAAAGCCTCTGCTGTGAAGTCATGGTACTCTATCACCTAAAGTTGTCCTAACAGTTTTTATTCCTTTTCTTAATATTGTAATACAGATCTTCCTTATGATCTGATAAACCCATCCTATGTTGAAAATATCCTAAGACAAAAATGCATTCAACACACCTAACTTACCAAACCTTATAGCTTAGCCTAGCCTACCTTAAATGTGCTCAGAAAACTTATATTAGCCTGCTGTTGGGCATATTTATCTAACCCAAAGCTTATGTGAAAATAAATTATTGAATATCTCATAGAATTTATTGAATACTGTACTAAAAGTGAGTAACACAACCATTATATGTGTACTGCCTGTTTACCCTCATGGAGCACATGGCTGACTTGCAGCTATGGCTTGCTGCCAGTGCCCAGCACCATAAAAGCATCATACTACATATTGCTACCCAGGGAATAGGTCAAAATTTAAAAACTGAAGTATGATTTCCACTGAATATGTACCATTTTCACACCACCAAAAAGGCAAAAAACTGTTGGGATGCCCGGTGGCTCAGTTGGTTAAGCTTCTGCCTTCAGCTCACGTCATGATACCAGGGTCCTAGAATCGAGTCCCTCTCCCTTTGCCCCTCTCCCTGCATGTGTGTTCTCTCTCTCAAGTAAATAAATAAAATCTTCTTTTAATAAAATCTTTAAAAATTTTTTTTTTCCTTAAGGTGGTCCCGGGTGGCTCAGCGGTTTAGTACCGCCTTCAGCCCAGGGCGTGATCCTGGATACCCGGGATCCAGTCCCACATCAGGAGCTGCATGGAGCCTACTTCTCCCTCTGCCTGTGTCTCTGCCTCTCTCTCTCATGAATAAATAAATAAAATCTTTAAAAAAGTTTTTTTCCTTAAAGGCAAAAAAAATTGTTAAGGGGTGTCAGGGACTATCTGTATAGCTGGAATTTTCTAATTACTTATTTTTCAATTTGTTTTTATTGTGGTAAAATACACATAATTTAAAATTTATCACCTTCACTCCCCCCCCCTTTTTTAAGATTTTATTTATTTATTCATGAGAGACACACAGAGAGAGAGGCAAAGACACAGGCAGAGGGAGAAGCAGGCTCCATGCAGGGAGCCCAACGTGTGACCAGATCCCCAGTCTCCAGGATCACGCCCTGGGCTGAAGGCGGCGCTAAACTGCTGAGCCACCAGGGTTGCCCCATCTTCACCCTTTTTAAGTATTCAGTTCAGTGGTATTAAGTACATTCAAATTGTTGTGCAAGCATCACCACCTTCCACTTCCAGAACTTTTTTCATTTGCAAAACTGAAACTCTGCCCCCATTAAATAATAATTCCCAATTTCACGTTCTTGAAGCCCCTGACAACAACCATCCTACTTACTTGTCTTTATGATTTTGACTGTTCTTAAGTACCTTTTAAGTGATATACAATATTTTAATCCTTAAAGCTGCTGTACATTGAATGATTTCCAAGTAATACAATCAATGTACATGACTAAGTAGATCTTATAAATTGAACTGTGTCCTCCACAAATTCACAAATTGAAGTCCTAATCCCTAGTACCTCAAAATGTGACCTTATTCGGAAATAGTCATTACAGGTATAGTTAAAATGAGGTCATTCTGGAGCAGAGTGGGCCCCTAACCTGACTAGTGCCCTCAAAAGAGAGAACTTAGGACACAGACATATACACAGGGAGAATGCCATGTGAAGACTAGAGTCATACTGCCACAAGCCAAGGAACCAACAAAAGTTAGAAAAAGGGCCTGAAACACATCCTTCCCTCGTACCTTCAAAGGGACTATAGCCCTGCCAACACCTTGATTTTGGATGTTTTATCTCCAAAGCTGTGAGACAATATCAATTTATTTCCGTTGTTCTAAGTCACCCAGTTTGTTATGGCAGCCCTAGGAAACTAATATAGTAAGTATGAACCCGATTTTACAGACAAGGTTATTATCAATTATAAAAGCATGTATCACCGCTTGCTCTTTGAGCAGAAGAACATACTTAAATCTGTGGTAAATTTGGAAAACGACACTTGGCATAGAATAGACTCACATCTAGTAACGGCATACTGAAAAGGCATACTGAAAAGCTTTAGAAATTAAAGATTAAAATATCAATATTTATCTATAATTCCAACAAGTGAACATATTCTAAAATTTCCCTAGTGGGACACCTGGGTGGCTCAGCAGTTGAGCGTCTGCCTTTGGCTTAGATGCAATCCCTGAGTTCCGGGATTGAGTTCCACATCAGGCTCCCTGCGAGGAGTCTGCTTCTCCTTCTGCCTATGTCTCTGCCTTCTCTCTGTGTCTCTCATGAATAAATAAAATCTTTAAGAAAAAAAATAATAAAAAGATATTTCCCTAGTAACATTTATATTTTATCAGTTGATCTCCAATTTAATTAAATCTGTACCTTTTTCTTTATCCAATAAAAATTACTGGTTTGGGCAAATGATCAAGTTTTTCTTTTCTTTTTTATATTTGATATGTTGCCTTTACTGAAAATATAAGATTTAGCTTAAATGTAAATAATTTCTAGTCATTTTTGATATTCATTTTCTGAAGAAGCTTACTGTTCTATCTAGCTATTTTTCAAGCTGCTTAAACAGTATCTGGAAGCATTAGCCACTATTATTACTCACTTGCCAAATCCTGAGTTCAGAATTTTGTTTTCTTCTCAAGACGAATACCAAAGCACCTGGACGCCAAAGAAAATGTTCTTCCTGTGATAAGGAAAAATATAAACGTTATATGCTTCTGTGTAAAACTATTCAAATAAACCAAACTATTTGAAAAAACATCACCATGGGTCACCTGGGTGGCTCAGTTGTTTGAGGGTCCAACTCTTGGTTTCCGCTCAGGTCATGGTATCATGGGTCTTGGAATCTAGCCCCAGGTAGGGCTCCAACCTCAGCTGTGTGTGTTTATGTGTGCCTGCTGGATTCATTCCTTCTGCTCCTCCCCCCACTCATGCTCTCTCTGGCTCTCTCCCTCTCTAAAATGAATAAATAAATCTTTCC
The DNA here is from genome assembly GCF_905146905.1 of Nyctereutes procyonoides. Classification (NCBI taxonomy): domain Eukaryota; kingdom Metazoa; phylum Chordata; class Mammalia; order Carnivora; family Canidae; genus Nyctereutes; species Nyctereutes procyonoides. Next base: position 7,944,500 of record NW_026575031.1, on the reverse strand, counting down.
AAAAAAAAAAAAAATTCAGACGAATAGTCAGAGGGATGCCTGGGTGGCTCAGTGGTTGAGCGTCCACCTTCGGCTCAGGACATGATTCTGGGGTCCAGGGATTGAGTCCCACATTGAGCTCCCTGCATGGAGCCTGCTTCTCCTTCTGCCTATGTCTCTGTCTCTCTCTCCTTGTGTCTCTCATGAATAAATAAATAAAAGCTTAAAAAAAAAAAGGACTAGTCAGAAGTTACTCTTTACCTACACTGGAACTAATTTAATAAAGATGTCAAAGCTCTTCAATTAGTGGTTCCCACTAAGAATCTGATGATGCTGTGGTCCTTTTTCTCACAAGAGACTTTTGCTTCAATATAGATGACCACACCCGTTATAAGATAGGAAAGAATAATGTTCTGTTCCTTTCCTCTGCCTGGTGTATCTCTCTTCTGCTAGATGAAATTGAAAAAACAAAAACAAAAACAAAAACTGACTAAAGCCAATGAAAGGTCTTATTTATAAGGAAGCTATTTCTTTACAAAGTATTTCCAGTGTGGCTAAATCAAGGACCAGCAAAGAGCATACAGAAACACTCATTCCTATTATGACACATCAATTAAACTGGATCCAACTAACATGCCAATTTTATTTTTTATTTTTTTAGCATGCCAATTTTATTTTTTTTTAAATATTTATTTATTTATTTATGATAGACATAGAGAGAGAGGCAGAGACACAGGCAGAGGGAGAAGCAGGCTCCATGCACCGGGAGCCCGACGCGGTACTCGATCCCGGGACTCCAGGATCGCGCGCCCTGGGCCAAAGGCAGGCGCGAAACCGCTGAGCCACCCAGGGATCCCGTAACATGCCAATTTTAAATAGGCTTCACCAATTCAGAAACCTAGTAACAGGAAACTTTCCAAGAATTTAACTGAAGGAACGAATGAGGGGTTATAAAAACCCAAATTACAAAAGAAAACCCCAATAAACAAGAACCGAATACAAACGACTGACAGTAATTTTTTAAATATTTTTTTATTCGAGAGAGAGAGAGAGGCAGAGGCATAGGCAGGAGAAGCAGGCTCCACGCAGGGAACCCAACTTGGGACTCGATTCCCGGTCTCCAGGATCACGCCCTCGGCCGAAGGCAGCGCTAAACAGCTGAGCCACCGGGGCTGCCCCAAATGACAGTATTATACTTTGCAACCCCACATTACACAAATTACATTCTTCCCCAAACTCTTTCTCATTATCTCTATAAATAATAAATAAAAATTGAACACTGGCTCCTTTAATTCTGGAAAACAACAGTGAATTCTGTGGGGACCTAGACTCAGTCGAGAAGAATGCGCCATTAAGCAATTACCTGGTCATAGAAGGACAAAGACGCTTGCTCCGATCTTAAAAGTTTGAAGGGTGGGAGTGGTAACGAATGGATAGGTAGCAAGAGAATGTGAACGATACACACAAATCCCGGGGGAGAACCTGGTACATCGAATCTCAAGGTCAATGGACCGGGGACACAAATTAGGGCCCCAACAGAACTCGACTGATATCGGAGACTCAGGCAAAACAGTGGGCACGAAGCCGTGGGGCGAGGAATTTTCTTTTTTAAAAAAAATCAATAAAATAAAGGAATTCTTCAAAACTGCTGGACGACGCAGCGACCGGCAGATATACACCTGTGTGGGTGCAATCACCTGGGAACAAGCCGAAAGCACAAAGGCAGCTAAAAAAAAGCACCGAGAAGGGCAGCGGCGGGTAGAGGACGAGGCTTTGGTGCGACACACCCCGGAAGGCTTGTACCGCCGCCCCGAGGCAGCGCGGAAGGAAACCCGCGCCAGGCCGAGGCCCGCGCCGGCTGCAGGCAGGCTCCGCGCGCTCCCGTTCCCCGGCCAGGCTGGGCCGCGCCACCTCCTGCTACTTCCCCGTCGCTGATTCTCTCCGCTTACCTCAAACCCACCAGAAGCTCTGCACCGTCCGGGGGCTTTATCGCCCCCGGCCCAACGGCCGGCTGGCAGCGGAACGTCTCACTCCGCCATCTTCGCTCTTTTCCAAGTCCTCCAACCCTGCGGCGGCCGTTTCAACAAACCCCGCCCCCACCACTGCCGCCGGGTCCTGATTGGATAAGGACTTGCGCAAGCGCACTCTCTTCCCTCTGTAGGCTGGTTAAGTACGTCAGTCAGTACTGCTGACACCACTCTTGGAGCCTCTTTTTTTTTTTTTTTTTTTTTTGGTCGGATTGGGTCCCAGGGATAAGGTAAGCGGGGAAAACGTTTTTGTAGTTCACTTGTTAGAAATGTAAAATTATTTCCGCGTAGAAGCTGTATCACTTCGTGAAAAGGTAGTCTGGCTAGGTCGCATGACAATTTTTTTTTTAATTTCATTTATTTATTCATGAGAGATACAGAGAGGTAGAGACACAGGCAGAGGGAGCAGCAGGCTCCATGCAGGGAGCCGGACGTGGGACTCGATCTCAGGTCTCCAGGACCACGACCCGGGCCGACGCCGGCACTAAACCTCTGAGCCACCCGGACTGCCAGGTCGCATGACAATTTTAAGCCATGGTTAGGTTCAACTGTACTGCTAATAATTTAATTCTCCGACTGGGAGCTTTTAATCCTGGGCATAATACCACACCTATGCAGACAATTTAATAGCTCCGGCTTGCATCTGATTCTGACTCATTTCCACTCGTAAAGGGTCCAAACGTCAGACCGCTGTTTCCAGCTCTGGTCAGTACAGAACAAATTCTTTGAAGATTCTTCTGCCAAATGTCAAACCGTTATAACTGAGTTTTGTTGCTTCTTACACTTAGCTGTAGGGCTCTTGAGATCCTTTCTATATGGGTTGTTCCAGGAGAGGCAGGAAGGGTAATTAAAAGTTGCTATTACAAGGTGCCACGGGCGGCTTTCAGGTAAGAGATGTTAAGTCCTCAAACACCACTAAGGCTGTTAAATAGGCTGCTTCCTAGAAGTACGGATTCCTAAGATCCAATTCCCAAACTCCTCGGATGAAGCCAAGGAGTCTTATTTTTACAGAGATTAATGATAAAGGGCAACTAAGGGAAAATCTTCAGTTAAAATGGAGGTGCCTGGCTAGCTCAGTCAGAAGAGCATGCTACTCTTGACCCCAGACTTCTGAGATCAAGCTTAGCTTTGGGCATGTAACCTACTTAAACAAACACCATACTTAATACTGAGACTTCACACTGTCCCTTTAAGATCAGAAACCAAGCAAGGACAGAGGCTTCCTTCACCTCTATTCAACATTGTACTGGAGGGTGTAGCCAATGCAAAAAGGCAAACAAAAAGCATCAAGACTGGAAGAAACAAAACTGCCTTTATTTGCAGGTGGGTGATGTGATCCTCTGTTGAAAACCATAAAGAGCATGCATGCGCGCACACAGAGCAAAAACAAAAGTACTGGTATTTCTAGGTTAAATGAGGTTGCAGAATACAAGCTAAGTATACAGAAATCAACAATTTCTCTACACTAACAAAAAATGAAATTAACAACTGCATTCACAATAGCATCAGAAAATAAAAAAAAAGAATACAATACTTAGAAAAAATTTAATAAAACAAATTCAAGATATATACACCAAAAGTATAAAACATACTGAGAGAGGGACACCCGGGTGGCTCAGCAGTTGAGCGTGTCTTCAGCCCAGGGCATGATCCCAAAGTCCCTGTGTCAGGCTCCTTGCATGGAGCCTGCTTCTCCCTCTGCCTATGTCTTTGCCTCTCTCTCTCTCTGTGTGTGTGTGTGTCTCCCATGAATAAGGAAATACAATCTTAAAAAAAAAAAAAAAATCCTGGGTTGCCTGGATGGCTCAGTTTAAGTATCTGACTCTTGATTTCGACTCAGGTCATGATCTCAGGGTTGTGAGACTGCACCCCACACTGGGCCCCATGCTGGGTGTGGAGCCTAGTTTAAGATTCTCTTTCTCCTTCTTCCTCTGCTCCTACCCTCACCTCTAAAAAAAAAAAAAAAAGTTTCTAAGAGGGGGTCCTGGCTGGCTTATTGGTAAAGCGTATTACTCTTGATCTTTGGGGCTTCAGGTTCAAGTCATACATTGGGTATAGACATTACTTAAAAATAAAATCTTAAGAGATCCCTGGGTGGCTTGGCGGTTTGGCACCTGCCTTCGGCCCAGGGTGTGATATTGGGGTCCCATGTCAGGCTCCCTGTGTGGAGCCTGCTTCTCCCTCTGCCTGTGTCTGCCTCTCTCTCTCTTTCTCTCTCTGTGTCTCTCATGAATAAATAAAATATTTTTTTTTATTTTTTATTTATGATAGTCACAGCGAGAGAGAGAGAGAGGCAGAGACACAGGCAGAGGGAGAAGCAGGCTCCATGCACCGGGAGCCTGACGTGGGATTCGATCCCGGGTCTCCAGGATCGCGCCCTGGGCCAAAGGCAGGCGCCAAACCGCTGCGCCACCCAGGGATCCCCCTGAATAAATAAAATCTTAAAAAAAAAATTGTTTCTAAAGAGATTGTGTGTTTTAGGGAGTAAGAGATTTTCTGTGAATAAAACTAAATGTTTAAAATGGTGCCTGATATCTATTATAGCAGCCAAGAGAACTTTTTGGATTAATTTTTATTTCTGCAGCCACATTCAGGTACAGGAACATAACAATTCATCTACCTGGTTCAGTTTTGTTATTTTTTTAAAGATTTTATTTATTGGGACGTCTGGGTGGCTCCGTGGTTGAGCATCTGTCTGCCTTCGGCTCAGGGCATGATCCTGGAGTCGCGGGATCGAGTCCTACCATCTGGCTCCCTGCACGGAGCCTGCTGCTTCCTCTGTCTCTCATGAATAAATAAAATCTTTAAAAATTCATGAGAGACAAAGAAAGAGAGGGTGTGAGAGAAGCAGGCTCCCCACTGAGCAGGGAGCTTAACATGGGGCTTGACCTTGAACCCTAGGGTCACGCCCTGAACCAAAGGCAGACATGCTCAACAGCTGAGCCACCCAGGCGTCCCTGGTTCAGTTCTTAAATAGATTGTAAAAGGTGGTGTAAAGTGTCAATACTATCTCTCCACGGTCTTTCTAGTTTTGACAAGAGATCAGAATCTAGTATGTTGAAGACTGAATAGTATAGAGAAAAAAAAACAACTGAGTCTTGGCATCTCAAGACCAAGTCCTTGATCAGCTTATACCTCAGGTAAAGATGTCAGCCTAGTTACTTATTCCATCTTAAAAGACATGAGGCTCATTACTGTCTGCTCCATCCCAGAGCTGGGAAGAAATGGCCTGCAGTACTTCACAAACTTACAGGTAAATCTCCTATCACTCCTTGGTACAGAGGAAAAGAAAGTCTTTAAGCTTAAGTTTCTACTAAACTAGATGTTAAAGAGATTTGTATTAGAAAATACCAGCTATATTTAATTTGAATCATTTGACTTAAAGCTAAGCCAAAATAATGTGAATTTAGGGAATTTCAGTCCAGTAATGATTTCCTTCCAAGCAATTCTACTCTTAGTGTTTGGTAAACAGGATAAATACATGGTTTGTAGTATAAGAAACCAAATGTAAAGATAGTCTTCTCTGAGGCATCTTTGCAATGAATGCTTGCTCTAAGTCCTAATCAACATGATCAATTCTAATAACTTTTATTTTATTTCTAAAGGTTATTTAGTTTTAGAAGATGCAATAGAGTGGGGGAGGGGCAGAGCCAGCCACAGGGTTTGATCTCATGACCCTGAGATCATGACCTGAGCCAAATCAAGAGTTGATCACTAAACCGAGACACCTAGGTGTGCCATATTCTAGCCAACTTTTAAAAATATTTTATTTATTCATAAGAGACACAGAGCGAGAGGCAGAGACATAGGCAGAGGGAGAAGCAGGCTCCCTGTGGGGAGACGGATCCGGGACTCGATCCTAGAACCCCAGGATCATGACCTGAGCAGAAGACAGACAGAGGCTCAACCACTGATCCACTCAGGTGCCCCTATTCTAGTAAGATTTTATTATTTTTTTAAAAGATTTTATTTATTTATTCATGAGAGACACAACAGAGAGACGCAGAGACACAGGCAGGAGAAGCAGGCTCCCTGCAAGGAGCCCAATGTGGGACTAAATCCCAGGACCCCAGGATCATGCCCTGAGCCAAAGGCAAGTATTTTATTTTATTTATTTATTTTTTCCTAGTAAGTATTTTAAACACAAAACTTGATAACAGGATTCTAAACACAATTTGAAAAAAAATAGATGACAGTAAAGAATATTCTGAAAAAAACACTGAAGGTAAAAAAGTAATTCAATTACTTATGGCAGTTTGACATTCATTTCTTTGGAGACATATCAAAAGCTCTAAGTATATGACCAAAATTTGACCTAGTAATCCCACTCCTGTAAAATCTTTTCAAAGAAAAAAGTTATGTGCAGAAAGGTATTCACTGTATCATTATTTTTTTAAAGATTTTATTCATTCATTCATTCATTCATGAGAAACAGAGACATAGGCCGAGAGAGAAGCAGGCTCCCCACAGGGAGCCCAATGCAGGACTCGATCCCAGGACCCCGGTATCATGCCCTGAGCTAAAGACAGACGCTCAACCACTGAGCCACCCAGGCGTCCCCCTGTATCATTATTTATAACATAAAATTGGAAACAATAAACAGAGTAATACTTAAATACTATATGAATTTAGTAAAATATTATGTAAACATTAATACAAAGTAGGAAGAACAGATCACATAGGGAAATATGTTAGTTTTTAAAAACTGATATAATCTTTGTGTTATGTTCCTTTTATGTTCAAATATGTAATGTATGGATAGAGCAGAAAGGAACAAGAGAAATCAAGCTGGTTAAGTGAATTTTCCTCAAACTATTTAATGCTGTAATGTTTTTATAACATTTTTACAGTATTATTTTTAAAAGATTTATTCATGAGACACAGAGAGAGGCAGAGACACAGGCAGAGGGAGAAGCAGGCTCCTCGCAGGGAGCCCAACGTGGGACCCAATCCTGGATTCTAGGATCATGCCCTGAGCCAAGGCAGATGCTCAACCACTGAGCCACCCAGGCGTCTCACATTTTTACAGTATTATGTTCTACTTTTTTATTTTAAAAAGATTTATTCATGAGAGACATAGAGAAAGAGGCAGAGACATAGGCAGAGGGAGAAGCAGGTTCCCTATAGGGAGCCTGATGCAGGACTTGATCCCAGGACCGTGGGATCACGACCTGAACCAAAGACAGACACTCAACCACTGAGCCACCCACGTGCCTGATTATGTTCTGCTTTAGTCACAAGACTGCTGTTCCTTTGGCCATGGTCAGTAATACTGTTTTTTCCAAAATGGACTGCTTGGTCATTTCATCTAGTTTCCTCCTTGACTGAATCCTAACATTAGACTCAAAGTGAAACATAGCTTAACCACTGTGCAAGCCATTTGGAATGGAGTTTTGAGGCAGATAGATGGGGAAAAAAACACAATTCTATTCTATTGTGATAGAATTTGTATAGGTGATTCCAGCTATTATTATTGCTTTGAGGCCTGTGGCATGCCACTAAACCTTAAGAGATTCGTACCCTCCAGACTAAGCAGTCACTGAGTCTTTTTTTTTTTTTTTTCTTAAGTAGACTCCATGCTGCGCATGGAGCCCAACTCGGGGCCGAACTTGAACCTGACATCAAGAGCAGATGCTTAACCAGTCTCCAAGAGTCATTGAGACTCGAAGATGTGAAAGGCCATGTAATAATAGCTGGGTATAATACGTCATTGAGGCTGCAAATGCATGAAGAAGTGGATGACTTAATAACAAGCAGTAAACATATATCCCACTTTTAGTCCTTTTCTGTATTTAAAAAGGCAGAGAGTCAAGAACAAAAATGGAATCCTACCTGGAGTGGGAAGTGGCCAAGGTAACACTTGAGAGCACACTCCAGAGCACATAGTGCTGGTCCCTAGGTGAATACATCATATGTCCAGGCAGCAACAGAGCAAACATGCATTTGATAGCACAGACATAAACCTGAGTAAGGGAAACACGGTTTGGGATTTCAAACTTGAAGTGGACTGAGTTATATAAAATTCTTATAAAGCGCATAGACAAAATTGACCCAAGTTATTTTAACCACAAGTATTTATTGATGGATCAAAGAATACAATTTAAATGGAACAATAAGGCACAACTGTGGAATAAAACAGTTTGCTATACAGCCAAAAGGAGGAAAAAGCCATTATCTTAGGAACTTTAAATATGTAAAAGTCCAGGAGTCTCTGAAGTACCTCTCTAACAGATCAGTGTCAGAAAGTTATTCCCTTTTATGCATTTCCTATATTACATCACTTGATGACAAAGTCAGACTAATACTTCATCAAGAATTTCTCAGTCATTTATACTTGAGTCATCCAGCCTGGTCACTCCTGATTCCAATTCTTCCCAATCCCTTTTGCAGTGTCTTGTTTTTAAGCAATTCCCTTCCTAAAGTAGTGTGTATACATCTTGGATAGCCTTCCAAAGCAAGGAAACAACCAAGCAAGCAAGCAAGCAAGCAATGAGTCAGAGAAAATCAGCCAAGAGCAGATATATAGGCGAAGAGACTCCCAAAGACAGATGACAGCAGCTTAATTCACTGAGGTCTATACTAAGTTGGATAGGCAAAGAAGTTGGTGTGGCAAAGAAGGGTCTGTGTTGCCACCTCAGGTTGTGCCACTGGTGCCAGACTCCTTGCTTCTAATAGATTACTAGCGGTTTACAAGAGGCGCTAGGAGGTCAATGTAACCAGGCAGATTATGATAATAATACATTCAATGCTTTGGACCTCTTTTAGGAGCTGACTATGGCTTCCAGCATTAACATTTGCCAGGTGTAAAATTTATTGAGGATTTTGTGCAAAACTTCAAGACACGGAGGACAATCTTTAAATCTCTTGGACTGGGATAAATTAGGCACTTTCATTAACACTGCTCATCCTATTTGGAAATGTGAAGTGAAAAATGTACCAGGGCACATAACACTGAGGCATAAACCATGCTGCAGAAGTAGGGATACACCAGGCTTTTAAAGTACACAGGCTCCTTCAAAAAGCCATGAAAAAAGCCCTCAGCTTATTGTCAGGGCAGCCATTCTGGTGGTGATGGTATCACAAAACTAAGCAAACCTGCAGGCATATGGCTATTTTCTGGAGTCAACACTGTACTAACAAGAGTAGCCATGTGTTATGTATGTTGAGAATCAGAGGCCAGAGTTAGAGTGACCTGGGCAAGTCACCTAGAAGTCTTGGCTCTACACCTCTCACCAAGGCCACCACCTTTCAACAGGAACATTTTCAACCAACAGCCTTTTGATGACAGAGCAGAGTGCAGGGGACCAAGAGATGATCTTTCTTCTAAGAGAAATGTTGGTTACAGAAAAGCTCCTGGAGAGGCAACATCCCAGAGACCCATTTAAGAATAAAGGTAGACAAAAACTGCCAGACAACTGCACTATCATGCCAAGTCAGAAATACATTTAACAGGTGTAGCTTCGGGTGCCAAGTAGAACAGAGTGACTAGAGCTTAATAAAAAGCAGGGAGACTTAAGAACTAAGAGAATGGTAAGTTGGGTGAAAGAGAAGAAGCAAAGGACATATAAAAAGGATGAAGGAGCATGCCAAAGCCCGGCTGGAGGGAAGGCAGCATGGCTGTAGTCTACATCCAGTGAAAGAGCTTTGCTGGTTGGTTCTTGGCATGGATTCCTTCTCTCACTTTCTCAGACTGGATGGACATGTGGCCTTCAGCAGCGAACCAGGGGAGATACTTAGAAATGGAGATAACTGGTGACTGATACTGAACAGAAATAGACTGGTGTACCATTCTTTAATGCCCTGTTTATACACCAAAGGCAGGTTTGTGTTGACAGAACATATTTGGGGTTGTCATGCAACAGCAGTAGTACTTTGGAAGAAGGGGAATGATGGGGTGGAGATGGGGCTAGTGGATAGGAGGACCCTCAAGTTCCAGTTCTTAAATACTAGAAAGCAGGGAACAGTTTGGTCTCAGTCCTTCAGTGAAGAAATCGGATGCTCATTTTCTGTTCTACGTCTACTTTCTCCAAAACCTGGAGGGGGTGGGGGGGGATGAAAAACACAATTTTGGTGATGAAGGTCAAAACAGGAGCTACTGTCTCAAATTCTTATCTCAATGTTTTTCTGCCTCCCTCCTGAAAATTCTCTGCAGAATTTTCAAACTTCTTCATATTTTCAAACCAAGAGGTGACTGACTGACCTTAACAAATTCTGTGAAAGATATGGCGCTGTCTCCATCCTGATCAGCCTCCTGGATGGTCCTGTCTGCAATGCTGCCCAGCTGCTCATCTGAGATATTTACTCCGACCATCATACGTAGCACCTAGAGGACCAAAAACCAAGAGTTACAGGAGATTTGGGGGCCAGGGGGTCTCTTTTACTAAGATAAAAGAAAAAGCCCACTCCCACCCTCTTTTCTTTTGATTTGTCCTCAAATATGACAGCCAGAGTGGGAACGCTTGTCTTCTCATCTAAGCCATTCTAGACAATGATAATAAGCAGAAGTCTCTGGCAAGGTCACTGGATAGGAAGGCAAAGCTTCACTGGGGGGTGAGTCCTTTGGATTTTCTCTTCCCATTCTTTCTGTCTGGAATATAGAGATGATGCTTTGGTGGTATAGCAGCCATTCTGGGACTGTGAGGTGAAAGTCCTCTGTGTTAAACACACCAGAGCAAGAATACAGAAGCCTGTTCCTGGACATCACGTAGGTTCTGTATCAATCAAGATAATCTAGCCCCAGATTTCTTGTTGCATGAGGCAAGTCAGTTTGGTAGGGCTTTCTAGGAATCCCACATGAATGCACTCCTCTCTGAAGCAGCGCATTTACCCAGCTATCCCTAAAGTATATCCAAGAAACATAAAGATCTTTGAAGAGTTAAATATAAAACCCTTCTTTTTAGAAAAATAACAAGCACATTTAAAGGGCTTTAGTAAAGAAGATTGAACACTGTTTCACCAAATTTGCTCCAAAAATAACAATGAACCCCTCCCCCCAATTCAGCTAACATCTTTAGGCTGTAAACATAACTTTGAAAATTGCTACTTTAGGGCAGCCCGGGTGGCTCAGCGGTTTAGCGCCAACCTTCAGCCCAGGTGTGATCCTGGAGACCCAGAATCGAGTCCCATGTCAGGTTCCCTGCATGGAGCCTATTTCTCCCTCTGCCTCTGTCTCTCTCTGTGTGTCTTTCATGAATAAATAAATAAGAGTAATAAAAAAAAAAAAGGAAAATTGCTACTTTAAACAAAATAAGCAACTGTAGTGGTACAACCTCTTAGTATGAAATGGGGGACAGGGTGCTTTTGTGATGCCTTCCATCACTGTAGTCAGTCACCTCTGGCTTCAGAGGTAAGAGCTAAGCTTTCCCATTGAAAGACTTTGTGGCCCATCTGTTCATAGGCCTCCTTTTCCTCACTCCTTTACATCCTTCTCCAATCTCATGACACAGATTTTTGAAAAGTAATTACAGGATTTTCTGAAAAGAAAAAAAGCTGAAATACTAATTTGCATCAATACTGGTTTTTCTTTTCACAAAATATTTTTTTAAGATTTTATTTATTTCGGGGATCCCTGGGTGGCACAGCGGTTTGGCGCCTGCCTTTGGCCCAGGGCGCGATCCTGGAGACCCGGGATCGAGTCCCGCGTCCGGCTCCCGGTGCATGGAGCCTGCTTCTCCCTCTGCCTGTGTCTCTGCCTCTCTCTCTCTCTGTGTGTGACTATCATAAATAAATAAATAAATAAATAAATAAATAAATAAATAAATAAATAAATAAATAAATAAATAAATAAGATTTAAAAAATCTTTAAAAAAATTTAAAAAAAAGATTTTATTTATTTCATGAGAAAGAGAGAGAGAGTGAGTCAGGGAAAGGAGAAGCAGGCTCCCTGCAGGGAGCCTGATGCCAGACTCAATCCTGGGATCACAACCTGAGCCAAAGACAGATGCTCAACCACTGAGCTACCCAGGTGCCCCTCACAAAATGATTCTTGAAAATTGGAAGTTGTACATTTGGAGGTACAAAGATAGACAAATTGAAAGATCAATAAGGAGGCAATCTGGGGCACCCGGGTGGCACAGTCAGTTAAGTGTCTGACTCTTGGTTTTGGCTCTGGTCATGATTTCATGGCCCTGAGATGGAGCCCTCTCTTGGGCTCTGTGCTCAGCAGGGAGTCTGCTTGAGGATTTCTCTTTCTTGCCTTCTCCCCCTCCCCCATTCACACAAGTTCACAAGCTCTTTTTTCCCCTCTTTTTCTCAAAACAACAACAAAAATATTAAAAAGAAAGGCAGTCTTGGCAAAAATAATGAACAGCCAAGCCATTTGCCATCTTCTGATTGTGTATGGCTGACTAGACAAGTCCATCTTCAAATAGCAGCTTCTTCAGGTCTCAGTCCAATTATTCTCTGAAGAGTTTTATTTTTACAATTAGAGAACTGAGCATGTGTGCCCTGTGGGGAGAGGAATGGTGTTGTCTGAAGAATCACTCATTCAATCTGTTAATGAGGACAATAGGGCCTAGAAGTGGCTTGATCCAGGTCATAGTAACCAGTGGTTCTCACTGTCTGCCAGGCCTCTGCACCCAGTCAGTATTCCAGAGCCATTCAGGGTTCTAGTTGGAAATTCATTAGCAAATAGGACTTCTATTATTACTACTTTTTTTTTTAAGATTTATTTATTTATTAGAGAAAAAGAGAGAGAGAATGAGCAGAGGGAGAGGCAGAGAATCCTGAGCAGACTTCCTGATGAGCACAGAGCCAGACATGGGGCTTGATCCCACAAACCCAAGATCATGACCTAAGGTGAAATCAAGAGTTGGATGCTCAACTGACTGAGCAAGGCACCCCTGTCATAACACTTGCTAATATCTGGTAAGGTTTGTTGTACATTCCTTACATCAGTGTAAGAAAGCTCCCTTCTATCTGTTTTTCTAAGACTTTTTTTTTAAGAAATATGGAATGCTTCACAAATTTGAGTGTCATCTTTGTGCAGGGGCCACGTTAATGTTCTCTACATCATTCTAATTGTACTCTATATGCTGCCAAAGCAAGTACTTGCTAAGACATTTTTTAAAAATCATGAATGGAGGGGATCCCTGGGTGGCTCAGCGGTTTAGTGCCTGCCTTTGGCCCAGGGCGCGATCCTGGAGTCCCGGGATTGAGTCCCACGTCGGGCTCCCGGTGCATGGAGCCTGCTTCTCCCTCCTCCTGTGTCTCTGCCTCTCTCTCTCTCTCTGTCTATCATAAATCAATCAATCAATCAATCAATCTTTAGAAAAAATCATGAATGGAGGGATGGCTAGGTGGCTCAGTGGTTGAGCGTCTGCCTTTGGCTCGGGGCGTGAACCCTGGGTCCTGGGATCAAGTCCCACACTGGGCTTCCTGCACGGGGCCTGCTTCTCCCTCTGCTTATGTCTCTGCCTCTTTCTTTCTCTGTGTGTATCATAAATAAATAAATCTTTAAAAAAAATAACCATGAATGGATGATGAATTTTATCTAATGCTTTTATTCTGTGGAAAAGACAACTCAATTTTTCTACTTTAATCTGTTAATGTGGCAAAATATATTGATTGATTTTCTAATTTTATTTTTTAAAAAAGATTTTATTTATTCATGAGAGACACAGAGAGAGAGGCAGAGATATAGGCAGAGGGAGAAGCAGGGTCCCTGTGGGGAGCCTGATATGGGACTCGATCCCAGGACCCTGGGACCATGACCTGAGTCAAAGACAGAAGCTCAATTGCTGAGCTACCCAGGGGTCCTTGATTTTCTAATTTTAAAGCAACTTTGAATTCCTGAAATAAACCCACTTTGGCTAAAGTCCAGCATCCTTTGTATAACTGCTGGACTTAATGTATCAGTATTTTGTTTAGCATTTTTACATCTATGTGAATGAAAGAAATTGCACTGTAATGTCCTTATGCAGTCTTTACAAGGTTTTCACATCAAAGTTACGCTAGTCTCATAGAGTAGAGCAACTATCATCTATTGCAGCATAATTGATATATACAATAAACTATACATATTTAAAATGTGCAATCTGTCACGTTTTGACATATGTAGACACACATAAAACCACCACCACAATCAAGAATAATGTACATATCAAGCATCCCCCAAAATCCCCCCAAATCCCCAGGGCTTTTTATTTAAAAATCACACTAGGAATAGCCACTTAACCTTCCCTTAGGATAAACTCACCATGAACTTTTAAACATCCACTGAATACTTAAGGACTGTATATCTCCAAATATTTTAGACATGGCAGTGCCTAGAAAGGTGAACTTTGTTTTCTTCTCACGTTGGTAAGATCTTCATATCCTCTTTCTGCTAGGATAAAACTAGCTCTTTGACATGATAGTCCACGAACATATTTGTCCTAAAGTCATTTTGAGCCTGAGGAACACTCTAGTGGCACTGACTGGCACTCTGGCCATATATATGATCTCTCTACTCCTTGCCTCTCCTTTTTTTTTTTTTTTTTTTTTGCCTCTGGCTTTTAAAAATCCTAACAAAAATCAATCTACCACTCCAAAAAATCTTTCTGGCAGCCAGATTTGGGCCAGCGGATGAAAGCATTCAACTATAGAGGGACTACCTCTGTCTTTTTTCCTCAGAACTTAGCCCATATATAGCAATTTTCAATAAAGTATTTCTTCTCAGTGAAGAAAAAGATATCCCCAACTCAAAAGCAAAGAACAACAACAAAAAATGCAAAGAACACTAGCACTGACCTGCAGACTGTTTTGAATTTTGCTCAGACACAGAAATATAGGAATACTTTAGGCTGGTCCTTAATCTGGCCAAGTAATCCTCAGCTTGGGAGACTCCTCAAAACACTGAATGAATTCAGATTTCCTTTGGGGTGAGTGGAACCCACTTTACTTTTTAGGTGTATCTTGAAATAGAGAAATCTCCCCAGGAAATTCCTGAATGTATTAGCTTCCTAGGGTCCTCCAGACTCATAAATATTAAAGAAAAGAAAAAAAAAAAAAAAGAGAAAGTGGGGGAGAGAAGAAAAAGAAAAGGAATGGAAAGAAAAGGAAAAGGAAGAAAGGAAGTGGAGAAGGGAAGAGGAGGGCAATGCTAAGAGGATGAAATGCTAGTCACTGCTAGTGGGAGGACAAGAGCAACAAAGGACAGTGAGGAGTCGGCTCAGCGTACATCGGCCTGGCAACAATTCCTTGACTCTTATGTCAAGCCCAGGGACAGACAGGACAGAAGCATTTACCTAACTATCACCAGAATTACCTGGACATCAATAAACTTGATAAAGCAATAGTTGAACTATCTGAATTAGACCATCTCGCATAGTTTAGCTCTTCCAGTCAGCACCTAAGAGACATTTAGTTGGCTTTTAAATAGCAAAGACATCTGGCTTGGAGAACTCAATGAGCCATTTCACGTTTCCAGCCATTTCACTGGACTGTGCACCAGCATGTGTTAAATAAATGCTTACTGAAAGAACAATTTCCGCTCAAAAGAACAAGCAAACAGAGCCCAAACAAGTTGTACACATGCATGGCAGCTCTCCCACCTACCTGTAACAGTTCATCACGGGAAATCTTGTCATCTTTATCCAAGTCATAGAGTCGAAAAGCAACTGGTAGGGGAAAATGAGAAGTTACTGGAAATTAGTAGTGTTTTGCCCTTTCTCAAGGAAGTAAATATGTAAAGACACCAGACAGAAAACTGACAACAAATAGTTTTTCAAGAACAACTGACATGACTTCTGGATCTTTTAAAGACATTATGACATTTAAGAAATTGAAATGTATCTCATAACTGATGGCATCTTAACCTTGATAAAATACGACCCCTCTTAAGGCAAATTAGAAAGCTTAATAAAAAGAAAAAATTAAATGTACTTTTTCTTACCTTAGAATGTTTACACTTACAAATCTGTAAGTGGTTCTATTTTTTTTTTTTTAAGATTTTTTTTTTTTAATTTTTATTTATTTATGATAGTCAGAGAGAGAGAGAGGCAGAGACACAGGCTGAGGGAGAAGCAGGCTCCATGCACCGGGAGCCCGACGTGGGATTCGATCCCGGGTCTCCAGGATCACGCCCTGGGCCAAAGGCAGGCGCCAAACCGCTGCGCCACCCAGGGATCCCTCTATTTTTTTTTTTTAAGATTTATTTATTTACTGATGAGAGACACACAGAGAGAGGCAGAGACCTGGCAGAGGGCAGTAGGCTCCCCGTAGGGAGCCGGATGTGGGACACGATCCTGGATCCTGGGATCATGCACTGAACCAAAGGCAGACTCCCAACTGCTGAGCCACCCAGATGTCCCTGTAAGTGGTTCTATAACATGAGGTCATCTCACCAAACCCATCAAGTCTATTTCATACCGTTCAGAGGGAGGCAAGAATAGGAGCCATGGAAGCAAAGGAGCTGCTGACTATACAAAATACTGCTCTTGGAAAATGGCCACTTTTGGCAAATTTGTGCCAAGTTTCAAATAACTTGGAGCCCTGAAAATAAAGAACTTCAATTTCAAATAAAAATGCTAAGAATTTGATGGTCTCCTGGCCTTATCATGTTTCTCTCTCTTTAATAATATGTAAGTCTTCTAGAAACTAGGATATATGAAAGAATTCAGAAAAGCAAAAATCATTCAGACAGTGCCATGTTGCTGAAGAGCTACCATGTGAAGAGTGTGTGGCAGTTATGCCTTTCTGGTTCAAGTAACATTTGAACATGTTCTGAAAAGATAAATCTGCTATTGGGTGGCATCCTAGGTAGAGCTCACACTAGGCCCAAAGGCATTAGAACATGGTGAACATCTCAGTGTTTAAACATCATCCCTCCTCCACCTCCTATCCTTGCCAAAAAAGGAGTCCACTAAAAATTGGAAGTAAAAATTTTAGAAAAATTTAACTTCTTTGCTGTGAGATACATATCAGAATTCTAGAGGGGGAAGGGCACCTCGCTGACTCAGTCCGTATAGCACGCAACTCTCGATCTTGGATTTGTAACTTCAAGCCCCACACTGGATATAGATTACTTAAATAAATAAATTTCAAAAAAATTCTAGAGGAGGGAATTACTGGGAGACTTTCTCTAATGCTTGTTTTCTTTAATTTGGTTAGTTAACTTTATCAAATTTGAGAATTTATATGCTTAGGAGGTTTAGATTGCAAAGAAAAGAAGACCAGGGGCAGCCTGGGTGGCTTAGCAGTTTAGCGCGGCCTTCAGCCCAGGGCATGATCCTGGAGACCTGGATCAAGTCCCACTTGGGCTTCCTGCATGGAGCCTGCTTCGCCCTCTACCTGTGTCTCTGCCTCTCTCTCTGTGTCTCTCATGAATAAATAAAAATCTCAAAAAAAAAAAAAAAAGACCAGGATCATTAGTATTCCTAAAGGAATATGTGTTTATTTTTTGATAGTTTTTTTTTTTTAGATTTATTTATTTATGATAGACATAGAGAGAGAGAAAGAGGCAGAGACACAGGCAGAGGGAGAAGCAGGCTCCATGCCGGGAGCCCGACGTGGGACTCAATCCCGGGACTCTGGGATGGTGCCCAGGGCCAAAGGCAGGCGCGAAACCGCTGAGCCACCCAGGGATCCCCGGAATTTGTGTTTAATATATTCCCCAGAGTGAACAGACACACACATACCCGTATATGTTGTTAAGTTTAAAATACATAAAATGTGTTATCTACTAAGCACTCTTAAGGATGATTTTAGAATGGAAATCTGTTTGCTATGTAACCCACAAATAACGGTTTCTGAATTTTTTTAAACTATTTTATTTTTTAAAAAGTAATCACACCCAATGTGGGACTTGAACTCATGACCTCAAGATCAAGAGTAGCACGCTCTACCAACTGAGCTAGCCAGGCGTTCTGGTTGCTGAATTTTTTAATCAGCTGTTATAAACATATCCCTTCTGTCAAGGTACTTACAGAAGCCTGAACTGCTCATTTTTTTTTAAAGATTTTATTTATTTATTCATGAGAGACACACACAGAGAGAGAGGCAGAGACACAGGCAGAGGGAGAAGCAGACTCCATGCAGGGAGCCTGATGTGGGACCCAGGTCTCCAGGATCAGGCCCTGGGCTGAAGGCGGCACTAAACCACTGAGCCATCCAGGCTGCCCTAAATTTTTTTTAGATTTATTTATTTATTTGAGAGAGAGAGAGAGAGAGAGAACGCACAAATGTGGGAGCAGGATGAAGGGCAAAGGGAAAGAGAGAATCTCAAGCAGACTCCTCACTGAGAGCAGAGCCTGACATGGGGCTCAATCTCAGGACCCTAAGATCATGGCCTAAACTGAAATCAAGAGTCAGGTGTTTAACTGACTGAGCCATCCAGGTGCTCCCTTAACTGCTAGTTCTTAAAACTCAGCTGCCAAGGACTAAATGTTTGTATCCTCCCAAAATTCTTATGTTGGAACTCTGAATCCCCACTGTGATGCTATTAAGGGATGAGGCCTTTGGGAGATAATTAGGGTTTGATCAGGTCATGAGGATGTGGCCTTCATGATGGAATTAATGCCCTTATTAAAACTAGAGACAGAAAATCTCTCTTCTTCGCTGTTTCCACCTTCCTCCCCATGTGAGGATACAGCAAGGAAAGGGGGGCTCCTCTGGGTAAAGCAGGAAGACCCCCACGAAGAACCTGACTGTGCTGGCAACCTGTTCTCAGACTTCCAGTCTCCAGAAATGTGAGAAATGTCTGTTGTTTAAGTCACTCAGTCTATAGTGTTCTGTTACAGCAGCCTGAGCAGAGGAAGACATTGGCAGAGATGTAAAAGCAGAGATTACCTGATAAGACCTTTGAGAAAAAAACCACAGCATTAGTTGTTGTTTCTTAACTGACTTGGATTCCTATCAGGCAGTTCTGGCCCTAAACCAGCAAAGACATTTTTGCCAAGATAACAAATGCTCAAACGACTGAGCCATTTGTTAACATTTCTGTCTTTCCTCTTCTCATCTCTCTTTTGTCTCCCCATTCTTTGGTCCTATGATTTGGACTCTCCTAATCCAGAGCTGTCTTCTTGCTTTAAATGCTTTCTGGTGCTCACGATTCTCAAATGTGCAACTCCAGCTTAGACCTCTCCTCTGAGCTCCTGACACTGATGTCAAAGCGATATGGTACACTGCTTAAGACTCTGGCTCTGCTTAATTCTGGCTCTGAGGGTTACTACCTATGGAAACGTGAACAAATTATTTGACCTCTTCATGCCTCATACACCCAAAAGGTGTAATCAAAATGAGGATAACAGAATCCACCACATAAGGTTGTGAGGACTAATGAGTTGATACATGAAAGACACTTGAAACAGTGCTGGGCACACAGTAAGAGTTCAATAAATGTCATCTACCTTCCATTACCTTTCTATCCTCCTTTCAAACCACTCACTACTTTCTTGGTTATGCTTTGTTTTCTGAACATTCCAAGTATTTATTTACCCCCATTGTTCCCTGTGCCTAGAGCTCTCTTCTGTTCTTCTCATGTTCTGCTCTGTTTAGCTCAGAGAGGCTTTCACTCAAGAATTCTTCTAATGCAGCGGCATTCCCTATCACTTTCAATTTTTTTTTTAAACTTATTTATTTAAGATAGTCACAGAGAGCGAGAGAGAGAGGCAGAGACACAGGCAGAGGGAAAAGCAGGCTCCATGCACCGGGAGCCTGATATGGGATTCGATCCCGGGTCTCCAGGATCGCGCCCTGGACCAAAGGCAGGCGCCAAACCGCTGCACCACTCAGGGATCCCTCCCTATCACTTTCTCATCACACCTTATTCGTTTCCTTCACAGACCTTGCCACGATCATAAACGTTGTTTCTTCATCTTTTTTCTTCTTCTTCTTTTTTAAAGTAGGCTCCATGCCCAGAGTGGGGCCCAACACAAGGCTTGAACTCATGACACCGAGATCTAGACCTGAGCTGAGATCAAGAGTCGGACACTTAATTAAGCCAACCAGGCACCCCATCTATATTTTTCCATGTGGTCTGTCTCCCTTATTAGATCGTAAGCTCTATGAAAGCAAAGACCTTATCTGATTTATGAATCATTGTATCATGGGACTAAATTAGTGCCTGGCATACAGGAGGAGTTGCTCAAACATTTGCTTAATGAAAGACCAATGAATGATCTCAGTCAAATCTTTACCTTTTAGACACTGATTCTTCTTTAAAAAACAAAAAACAAAACTGTGGTGAAATATACATAAAATTTACCATTTTGACTCTTTTACAATGTACAGTTAAAGTACTTTCACACTGTTGTGTAAACACCACCACCACCACCCATCTCCAGAACTTTTTCATCTTCCCCATGAAACTCTGACCCATTAAACAAGAACTCCCCATTTTCCCCCATCTTTAGTCTCTGACAACTTTCTGTGAATTTGTGCTACTCTAGGAACCTCATATAAGAAGAATCAAACAGGGGCAGACCAGGTGGCTCAGCGGTTTAGCACTGCCTTCAGCCCAGGGCGTGATCCTGGAGTCCTGGGATCGAGTCCCACCGTCGGGCTCCCTGCATGGAGCCTGCTTCTCCCTCTGCCTATGTCTCTGCCTCTCTCTATGTGTCTCTCATGAATAAATAAATAAAATCTTAAAAAAAAAAAAAGAATCAAACAATATCTATCCTTTTGTCTGGCTTGTTATTTTTTTTTTAAGCCTGAGTAGGTTCATCCCCATGTAGCATGTGGCAGAATCTCCTTTTTCGAGACCAAATAAGTCTCACTGTCTGTATGTAACACACTTTTTGTATCCTTTCATCTTTCTTTCTTTTTTTTAAAGATTTTATTTATTTGAGAGAGTGACAGAGCAAGCATGAACAAGGTGGTGAGGGGATGGGCAGAGGGGGAGGGAGAAGCAGACTCCCCTCTGAGCAGGGAGCTGATGCGGGGCTTGATTCCCAGGACCCTGGGATCATGACCTGAGCTGAAGGTAGATGCTTCACCACCTAAGCCACCCAGGCGCCCCCTCCTTTCATCTTTCAATGGACATTTGAGTTGCTTCCACCTTTTAGCTATCGCAAATATATTGCTCACGGTTTCTTCTTGGCTACTCTCCCTAACTCCACTTTACAATATTTCCTCATCATTCAAATATAAGAGCTCCATGCAGGCTCCTTATTTCCCACATCATTCATTATGTGTTGTAAAAAACTTCAGGGGTGCCTTGGTGGTTCATTTAGCGAAGCATCAGCCTTCGGCTCAGGTCATGGTCCTACAGTCATGGGATTGGGCCCTGAATGAAGTTTCCTGCTCAGTAGAGAGTCTACGCCCCCCTGCTCATGCTCTCACTGTCTCAAATAAATTAAAAGTCTTTTAAAAAAAACCCACAAAACTCCAATCATCTAAGACAATTAGAATATCAACAGGGAAGTTTATAGATCTCTCCCTTATTTACCACACATACCCTGGACCACTGTAAGGTTGGGTTGTACCTTTCATGTAAGACATAACCTCACTGATCTGAAAAGGAGAGCAATTCAGAACAATTCCTTAAAGACAAACACATCAGTAGTACTATGTGTGCTTGGGCCTGTGCCTACATAGGTACAGTTAAGCCTTGGTGGTTGTCCTTGACATTCTTTCACTGGAGCATAAAAAAAGAAATAGAACCGAATGTGCTGTCAGAGTTCCTATTCTATGTAAAAGATGGATCATAATCAAATTTGGTTCTAGAAACTCATATTTTTAAGTAGGTAAATGTGGAAGGTAAATGTGTCTTAATGGCAAATATGTTGCTAGATATACAATGTTCAATTGCTCTTAGTTTACACCAAGAGGTGCCATCTTGCTTGATTCTTTAGCTCAGTAGCAAATTCAGAGAAAACCGATATACAAACAGAAGTAGAGACACAAGACTCCTCCATGGCTTTGGTTTCACTGATCTAATCACATGAACATGATCCCAAAAGATAGAGTGCATGAGAATTCTAATTGGTTTTCAGCTTCCTGTGAAGTTGGTCTGAAATTCAAGACTAAAGTAATGGAAAAACTATGTATAACCTTCACAATACTTTGCTATTATTTTATCTTATTCTGAAGTTTGCCATTTCTAGGGGCACCTGGCTAGCTCAGCTGGTAGAGCATGCAACTCTTGATCTCTGGATTATGAGTTCAAGCCCCATATTGGGCATGGAGCCTACTTAAAAAAAATAAGAAGGAAGGAAGAAAGAAGTAAGGAAGGAAAAGAAACGAAGTTTGCCATTTCTGTGTCATTCTGTGCCTTCCTTCCTTCCTAAACAGACTCTCATCCACAGCTATCTCTCTCCCATTAGATGTGAACAGGGAAACATACAGCCTAGTTGCTGATGAAAGCCATCATGTGACCACAAGGAGCCATGCCTTTGGATGAAGCAGATCATAAGGATGGCAGAGCAGAGCAACAGAAACAAACACAATAAACTCTGACATCTGCCTCACCTGATTTGTGTTTGTTTGTTTTTAAAGATTTTATTTATTCATTCGTGAGAGACACATAAAGAGAGGCAGAGACATAGACTGAGGGAGAAGCAGGCCCCCTGGCAGGGAGCCTGATGCAGGACTCGCCCAGATCCCAGGGTCACGCCCGGGGCCAAAGGCAGACAGTCATTAAGCCACCCTGGCGTCCCTGTCTCACCTGATTTGTAAAGTGCGATAATATGCTTTCTTATTGTTGAATCCAGATGAGTCAGCTAAAGGTATATCCTAACAGATATACAAAGTAACTATGAAATCTGTTTGGAATATTTTCTTCAAGGTCAGTGTGAATTAAGGCACACAGACCACAGCAATTTATAAAGGAAATGAATTACAAAGAAAGGACTCTAATCCATATATTGCATAAAATATCTGGATCAAGACATGGGAATACAAAGCTGAAGAAGTAGAATTTTTTTAACTGCTTGGTAATTTGAAAGGTCTATAATGCAGAATTTTTAAAAAACCACAAGGGGTCCAATTTGTTTTACCTACTAGTTTTTCTTTTTTTTTTCTATTGGGGTAAAATACACATTGACGTTGTTGTACCATCATCCATCCCATAACTCACTTCATCTTGCAAAACTGACTCTATACCTATTAAATTACTCCCCATTCTCTCCTTCCCCTATCCTCAGCAATCATCATTATATATTTAGTTGATTTTGACTACCTCTAAGTACCCATATCAGTGGACTCATACACTATTTGTCTTTTTGTGACTGGAATCATGATCTCAAGGTTCATCTGTGTGTGGATTATTGAAATTTC
The DNA here is from genome assembly GCF_905146905.1 of Nyctereutes procyonoides. Taxonomy (NCBI): domain Eukaryota; kingdom Metazoa; phylum Chordata; class Mammalia; order Carnivora; family Canidae; genus Nyctereutes; species Nyctereutes procyonoides. The sequence goes on along the minus strand of NW_026575031.1, from coordinate 7,921,299 downwards.
CTTCCTTTTTAAGTCTGAATAATATTCAATTCTATGTATATACCACAGTTTTGCTTATCCACTCATTTATGGATGGATAAGGAGTTGCTTTCTCTTTTAGCTATGGTGAATAACGCTGCTAAGAATGTGGCTATAGCCACATCTTTTCAAGACCTTGCTCTCAATTCTTCTGAATACATAACCAGAAGTGGAAGTCTGAATTATATGGTAGTTCCATTTTTAGTTTTTTTTTTAAAGATTTACTTATTTATTTATTTATGATAGACAGACAGAGAGAGAGAGAGAGAGAGAGAGAGAGAGAGAGAGAGAGGCAGAGACACAGGAGGAGGGAGAAGCAGGCTCCATGCCGGGAGCCCGACGTGGGACTGGATCCCGGGACTCCAGGATCGCACCCTGGGCCAAAGGCAGGTAGGTGGTGCTCAACCGCTGAGCGACCCAGGGAGCCCCCATTTTTAGTTTTTTGAGGAACCACCGCACTGTTTTCCACAGGGTTATACCACTTTACATTTCCACCAACAATGCACAAGGGTTCCAATTTCTCTACATCTTTTTAAAAGATTTTTATATATTTATTTACAGAGAGTGAGAAAGATCACAAAGGGAGAGGGAGAAGGAAGACAAAACTGACTGAGCCACCTAAGTACCCCCAATTTCTCTAGATCCTTAACACCTGTTATTTTGTGTTATTTTGTTTATTTTTGATAATAGCCATCATAACAAGTATAAGGTAGTCTTCATTTGCGTTACCCTAATAATTACTGTTTACCATCTTTTTTTTTTTTCTTAAAGATTTTATTTATTTATTCATGAGAGACACAGAGAGAGGCAGAGACACAGGCAGAGGGAGAAGCAGGCTCCATGCAGGGAGCCTGATGTGAGACTCGATCCTGGGACTCTGGGACCAAGCCCTGGGCCAAAGGCAGCTGCTCAACTGCTGAGCCACCCAGGCATCCTAAGCATCTGACTCTTGATTTTGGCTCAGGTCATGATCTCAGGGTTGGGGGATCAAGCCCCACTTCAGCTCCACAGGGCTCCTCCTCCTGCTTGCACATCCCCCATCTCTCTATCTCTAAAATAAATAATTAAAATCTTTTAAAAAAAAAAATTTTCTTTCTGGGGTACTTGGGTAGGGGGAGCTCAGTCCCTTAAACTCTCAACTCTTGATTTTGGCTCAGGTCATGATCTTAGGGTCCTGAGATAGGACCTCAGAATGAGCTCTATGCTCAGCAGGGAGTTTGCTTGGCGATTCTCTCCCTCTCTCTCTGCCCCTCCCCATGCTGGAGGATGCAAGTGTGCCTGCATTCTCTCTGTCTCTCCAATCAATCAATCAATCAATCAATCACAAAGAAGCACTTCTACTCTGTCACAAAGTTGCCTTAATTTTTTTGTCAATTGAATTTCAATATAATTGGTTTTCTTCATAGTCCTATGCATTTGATTTTATGCTTTCAAAAATATTCTGAGATGGGGTCAGTATGATTCAACAGACTGCCAAAGGAATTCATGACTTAAAAAAAGTAGAATCTCCCCACCCCCAAAAGTAGAGCCCATGCTAGGCAGGGAATTCAGGTAATAGGTATGTGTTAAGTCTAATGACCTTTAAAGTCTTCTTTAATCCTGGATTAGAAAAGCAAGCATAGTTTCATTCTGCGCTTTCATAAGAGCACAGAATGTCTCTTTACTGTCTTCTCCTTAACCAACTCACTTGATTCACGGATTCTCTCCCTCCGTGATTTGCAAATCATTCCAAATGATGTGATGGCACACAACTTGTAACTAATAGGCAACACCTGAGTCTACTCTACCAGCTGAGTTGTATGCTGACCAAGAGCCAAGTGTATACACTGCCCTAAAACTGTGCTATTTGTACTTTTTTTAAAAAAAAAAACTATATAATTAATAAAAAGCAAAACATGTATGTGAAAAGTTATTGTTTCTGTGAAAATTAGACAAATTAGGGACACCTGGGTGGCTCAGCAGTTGAGCACTTGCCTTTGGCCCACGGCGTGATCCTGGAGTCCCGGGATCAAGTCCCACATTGGGCTCCCTGCATGGAGCCTGTTTTTCTCTCTGCCTCTCTTTCTCTGTGTGTCTCTCATGAATAAATAAATTTTTTAAAAAAATTAGACAAATTACTTCTGAAAGACTCAAAATTAAGTTACTGGAAAAAATGTGTTAACATAAATATGGCAGAACAAGTTTAAGAGATGGAGGAAAAATGTAAACAACAGAAAAATTCTATTTTTGGAATGCTTTACAAGTATCTTTAAGCTCTTTTTCCACTTAAAAGAAACTGTAACCAGAAATCTTAGACATTATAGATGTGCTCTATACAAAAACATCACATGACTCCCATCAGCAGACTTTTATGAAAATAAACCAAAAAAACTCTTAGTCCCACACTGTACAAAAGATTGTACAGTGAATGTGTTCTTAAATATTTTAAGGTAAAATAAAATGTTAAACCATATATCCTCTTCTGTGATTCTATGTTATAGCTGGCTTTTTCAATTATTATTAAATTCCTGGTCTGACAATAATGAATAAGAAAATTTCTATTATGCTAATGTCAGAATCAGGCAAACATGTACTAAACAAATGCTGAAACTCTGAAAACATTGAGACTCAGATTTTGTATCAAATGGTATTTAGTCTTGAAAGAAGAAATTAGAATCCATTAACATAAAGTATTCAATACATTTGAGAACTATCAGTGTTCTATTTTCTTCTACATTATTTTCTTTGTACTTAGTTTTCTGCTCTTCATTAAGGTATCTGATATTGTGGTAAAGAAGAGCAATATTTTACTGTTTGGGTTCAAAAATCTTCCCTGTCCTATATAACAAAACTTATTTCAGCGCTGAAACTCTTTACCTAAAATATCAAGAGAGGAGTAAAGTCATAGCCCCATAACCAGGGAAATCTGAGGATGTGGCCCAAGTTAAAAGTTTAAGTCTTGGGGCATCTGGGTCTGGGGATTGAGTCCCACATCGGGCTCCCTGCAAGGAGCCTGCTTCTCCCTCTACTTATGTCTCTGCCTCTCTGTGTCTCTCACAAATAAATAAATAAAATCTTAAAAAAAAACAGCTTTTTATTTTTCTTTAAGTCATCCAATAAAAACTTGATGGGTCCCATTTATTCTGTGGCTTCAAAGATTTCTCTGTACATCACTGTGCACTCTTGTAAGAGAAGCCTGGGTTCAATCAATGTAATACATTTCCATTTCAACTTGTGTTGAATGAAAAGAGAAGTTCAATTTCAATTTCTGGAAAAGTGTTATAAGGGATTGAGCAATCTCATAGAGAAATCAACAAGGGCAAAGGGAAATCTAACAAATAGCCAAGGAAAGGAGGCAAGAGGCAGGGGGACAAAAGTTAAATATTGCACTAAGCCAGCTGTCTACTCCTACTTAACTCCTATCCAGTATCCATCAAATTCTAAAATAGGCTGAGCATGGCCATTCTTCCTTGTGATGGGGCTAGGTCTTATTCACTGTTGTTGCTCTAGGACTCACTACACTGCTTGGTGCATGGTAAGCATTCTCTGAATTTTAAAGATAATATTAGCTGCTAAGTTCTTACTCCTGGGCACTATTTCAAGCATTTGACATATTTTAACTAATTTAATCATCACAACATCCTTATGTGAAACCCCTTAACTTCCCATTTTACAGAAGAGGAAACCAAGGCCCAAAGATTTTAAATAATCTGCCCCAAGTCACATGACGAAAAAGCGGCAGAGCTGGAAATCAAACCCAGTCAGTGTAATTCCACAGTCTTGAGCTCTTCATCACTATGCTCTTGTAAATGCTCGCTCAATGAAGGAATAAGTAAATAAATGATTTGTAAGGAATGAAAGCAAATATTTTAAGCCAGAAAACTTTATCTCCTTACAGTGCAGTTTGTTGCTTCGGCTATTGAGTGGCTCTGGTCCATTCACATCTTTGCTTTTTTCATTATCCTCAATGGGTCGAAAATGAGCCAAAGTTCTCATGAATCCACGGAAGTTTACCTGGTCCTCTCTGATTGGGAAACAGAATAAAAAGAACACCATCTCAATCGGGGTGATTCTTAACTCAATAATATACGGGCAACAGTTTAGCTAGAGTGGCCTGAAAGTCCATTTAATGACATCTTTCCCCATATGCACGATTCTTCAGGGCTCATAAAATACCTTTGTTAAGTGTCACCCCAACCTTGTGGGGCAGGTATTATTTTTCCCACATTATAAATGATTAACCAGACTTAGAGAGGTTAACAGAACTCAACACAGTCACCTACTAAAGTTCCTTATAGCTCTTTTTCCCAAAAAGGATTTCAAAGTAGCACCAGGTATGTTACAGGCAAGCCAGGACTTGAATTCACTGCTCCAAACTCTAGGGAGCAGTAAATTAGCTATGTCAACCCAATGACTCCTCAGCCTCAGCCACCAATCATGTTTCCCCTGCAGTCACATACGCCTAGTGATATGTTAAGGTCAAAGTATCCTATGGAAATGCAGCTTTTAAATAAATAGTTTATTTATAATAATAGTTTATATTTATTGCTTTTATAACAAAAATACATTTTTGGAAATTTAGGGGAAGTAGAAAAATAACACTCTTAGCTCTATCAATTACAATTATTGTTAACATATTTTTTTCCATTTATTTTTCTAAGCTTTTTGGATAACTGTGAACATACTGCATATACAATTTTCTATCCTGCTTTTTAAAACTTTTAAGCATGTCTCCAATCAATATAAACACTTTGAAATATTTTAAATGTCTGCAAAATAATTGTGTTACTTATGATATTATTATCCCCTCATAATTGGATAGATCTTTTTCCCATTTCTCATGATCATAATATTTAGGAGACTTATGTATAAAGCTTTTCTGGTACTTAAGACTAGAGGAAATCTTTCTTTCTTTCTTTTTTTTAGAGGAAATCTTTCTACCATGCCACAATCAGTAAACCTATGAGAAATAATTCTAAAACTTGAATGAACAACATTCTTTAGTATTAAAAAAGAATATCCCACATGACATAGTTCTTTATTTATGGCAGTCATGGAAAGAATAGGTTGCCTGGTTAAGTAAATCCCAGTTTTTCCTTGCCTCACTGAATAGTTGAGGTATGTCAGGTCTCTTAAATGCCAGGCAGACACACAGATCAGACTTTCTAAGGGTAGAGTTCAAAAGCTAGGTCATGAGCCCACTGTACTCAAAGGAATGACTGTTAGTTTCTCAAGTTAGCTATATTGCTAATGTAGCAGTAGGTCTAAGGAATAATGTGGAATGAGATTTAAGTCATATGCCAGAACAACATATTAATGAGTACAAATATTACTGATATACGTCTCTGAGTAAAAGGGAACAAAATGCCAATACTTCACTTTCAAATCTCATTTTAAAAAATTCCACTTGCACAACTTTAGATAAAGAAACAAAAAACCTAGAAATGGAATATCTGTATCTTATTACAGCAGGGAACAGAAGGGCAGCTTGCTAAGAGTTTAGTGGTGCAGCCCTGTGTGGGCTTCCTCATGTACACTTGCCTAGTGTCCTTAGCAGAACATTGCACAGGACAGCAAGCGATACTGTAATCAAAAAGCTTCCCACAAACTGCTTTTTCTAATAACCAATGGTTACTATGGAACTCGGAAAAAAATGTTGGCAAAAAGACTCTATTGGGTTTACTTTTCATTGCAAAAGGTTTGGACACAAACCATAGTTGTGAAAGTTATCTCTGGACAGGGTCAATGCTTTGCATGGGTTAAGGAGGAAGTAGAAAAAAACTCAAGAATTCAGCATAAAAACCACACCTGAAACAAACAGGGTAGTTTATGGAGAGAAAAATGAAGATGGGCAAGAGATTCCTCATGGTCAACATGAATGCGAAGACAGCAAGTGTCAGTTTGATTCGATTCCTGTCTTCACATAAACTAGCTGCTGCTACTCTTCTCGCTCTGTCACTCAGCTTTACTGAATGCCCAACTTTTCAATTTGCAAATTCCTTTGTTCTCAGTTCAGAGTTCTTAAATTTCCTCTCCATTTTATCTGATAATATCCTCACTGACACTTAGTGTCATTATTAAAAAATTGGCAACCACTGAACTTTTTAAAGTCCTTTGGGTCATACAGATAAGTCTTGAGGAACCAGGAAGAAGTTGTTAAAGAGATTACTTAATATAATATAATAAGCTTTATTCAGAAAAAGGTACCTAATCAAATCAATAAATATTTACTCAGTAATCTAAAGTCAGTGTATTAGGTACTGAAACATATCAGGGGATCCCTGGGTGGCTCGGCAGTTTGGCGCCTGCCTTTGGCCCGGGGCGTGGTCCTGGGGTCCCGGGATCGAGTCCCGCGTTGGGTTCCCAGCGTGGAGCCTGCTTCTCCCTCCTCCTGTGTCTCTGCCTCTCTCTCTATATATATGTCTCTCATGAATAAATAAATAAGTTTAAAAAAAAAAAAAAGCTTAGTTCTACATTACACAAACCCAAATCTATTCAACAAACTGTGTGTGTGGTAGAGAGGACTATATCCTTAGCCAATGTTGTAAAAGAAAAATAAAGGTTGTGGAAATGTTCCACATTCAAGGAAGCCAAAGAGACATGAAACTGACCCAGACTGGATCCTATACTGGATGAGAGGAAAATGACATAAAGGAGATTAAAATTGGAATATGATTGATATCAGGACGCCTTGGTGGCTCAGTGGGTTGAGCGTCTGCCTTCAGCTCAGGTCATGATCCCAGGGTTCTAGGATGGAGCCCCATGTTAAGCTCCCTGCTCAGTGGGGAGCCTGTTTCTCCCTTACCCTCTGCCTGCCACTCCCCTCTGTTCATGCTCTCTCTCTCAAATAAATAAATAAAATATTAAAAAAAAAAAATCTCCGGGACACCCGGGTGGCTCAGCAGTTTAGGCCCTGCCTTTGACTCAGGACATGATTCTGGAGTCCCAGGATCAAGTCCCATGTCACATTCCCTGCATGGAGCCTGCCTCTCCCTCTGCTTGTGTCTCTGCCTCTCTCTCTCTCTCTCTCTGTGTGTGTCTCTCATGAATAAATAAAAATCTTAGAAAAAAAAGATCTCAAAGACTTTATGTTAAAAAGAATGTAATGTATTAGTAATTTAAAATATTGATTATATATATATATTTTTAATATTTATTTACTCATGAGAGACACAGAGAGAGGCAGAGACATAGGCAGTGGGAGAAGCAGGCTCCATGCACAAAGCCCGATGTGGAACTCGGTCCCAGGATCACACCCTGAGCCAAATGCAGCCACTCAACCTCTGAGCCACCCAGGTGTCCCAAAATATTGATTATATATTAAATGATATTTTAAATATATTGGAAAAATAAAATATATATTAACGAAGTTAATTTAACTTGTTTATTTTTTACTTTTATGTGGGTACTAGAAAATTTATAATTATATATGTGACTTGACTATATTTTCATTGACTTGAATGGAGAGACAGACAGCATAAGCCATTGAGGCAAAATGTTAATGATATAACAATAGATGTGTCTGGGTAAAAGACATACAGGAGTTCTTTGTATTATTTTCAGTTTTAGCAACTTTTCTAGAAATTGGAAATTATTTCCAAATAAAAGTTTAAAAAATTTTTAGTTTTACATAAGGGTAAACAGAGATTAAGGACAGAATTTTGAGGGCAGCCCAGGTGGCTCAGCGGTTTAGCGCCGCCTTCAGACCAGGGCGTGATCCTAGAGACCGGGGTCGAGTTCCATGTCGGGCTCCCTGCATGGAGCCTGCTTCTTCCCCTGCCTTTGTCTCTGCCTTTCTCTCTCTGTGTCTCTCATGAATAAATAAATAAAATCTTTAAAAAAAAAAAAAAAGGACAACATTTTGAAAATAGGCTCATATACCTATTTGAAGAGATATTCTATATATGATCAAGTTAAGGATGCTCAATATAATCAGTAGGCTCATGATCTAAAATGACCCAACCAATGACATTATTCCAGACTTGCCTCAGAAAGGAAGCCAACAACTCACAGACTCACCCCTCTGGAAAGAAGGCATTAATGATCCGGTCCCCCAATGGGTTGATGGCAAGTTCCGGAATTCGCTGGAAATCTTCCCGGCTGCCAAAAAAACACCTTGAGTTAAAAAAATACTGGCCCTTAGCATGTACTCATTCAGTCATGCAAGAGTACAATCTAGCAAGAATATTACCTCATGGAATTTACTTCTGTGGCAAATTACACCAAATAACTGCAAAGAATAGCACTTTAGTAGGTGCCAAGTGTTTCTTGTACCAACTCAGGAGTGGAAGAAGCCAGATTTGACTGTGCTACATTCCAGGGAATTCGGCACACAAGTTACTTCAATAAAACAACTGACAAGCAAATACTGAGCAGTCCCTGTAAATCATTCTTTGAACATTACCATTTTGTACTTAGTTATTAAGTTTTAAGAGTGAACACCAATGCAAACCACAGAGCTTATGTATGGTTAGCAAATATCCTGTACCCCTGTAAGACCTACAACAACTATGAATTCCAAGGAATTCTTAGGCAGTGTCCAAGGAAATAATAAAGTGTGACAATTTCCATATTTCCATGCTCTGAATATGGCTTTTTCTCCAATGTCTTCTACAGACTCAGAGCTAGAGAAGTATTTAAGCCTGGAACCTTGCAAGAGCAGTCATCCTCTCTCAACTTGTAAGTTATGCTGAAATGAATATTATTAGCTGCCATTCACTGTATACACATCACGTGGCACTCTGTTTATACACATTATCTAATTTCTTCAAGCCAACATTTTATCTGTACCTTTTGAGTTGAGGAAACTGAGAGTGAGATAAAGTACAGAAGCTAGTAAGTGGCAGAACTATGGTTTAAATCTAAATTTAAGTCAAAGGTCATGTTCTTTTTTTCTAAAACAAAACAAAACAAAAAACACAAAACACTTCTGAGGCACCTGGCTATCTCAGTCAGTGGAGTGTGACTCTTGATCTTAGGGTTATGAGTTTGAGCTCTATGTTGGGTGTAGAGATTACTTAAAAATAAAATTTGGGGCATCTGGGTGGCTCAGTGGTTGAGCGTCTGCCTTTGGCTCAGGGCATGATCCCAGGGTCCTGCATCAGGCTCCCTACAGGGAGCCTGCTTCTCCCTCTGCTTCTCCCTAAGCCTATGTCTCTGCCTCTCTCACAAATAAATAATTTTTTAAAAATCTTAATAAATAAAATAAAAAAAAACCCAAACCACTCTTCTTGGGGTGCCTGGGTGGCTTAGTTGGTTAAGCATCCGACTTCAGTTCAGGTCATGATCCCGGGGTCTTGGGATCCAGCTGCATCAGATTCTGCACTTAGTGGGGAGTCCATTTGAAATTCTCTCCCTCTGCTCCTCCTTTGCTCATGCATGCTCTCTCTCTCTCATATAAATAAAATCTTTTTTTTTTAAGATTTTATTTATTTATTTATTTATTCATGAGAGACACAGTGAGAAAGAGAGGCAGAGACACAGGCAGAGGGAGAAGCAGGCTCCATGCAGGGAGCCCAACATGGGACTTGATCCCCGGTCTCCAGAATCAGGCCCTGGGCTGAAGGTGGCACTAAACCGCTTAGCCACCAGGGCTGCCCAAAGAAAATTTTTATTTTTTGTTTTATTTTATAATCCCCACTGTGCAGGGAGCTTGACTCCGCTAGATCCTAGGGCCCTGGGATTATGACCTGAGGCAAAGGCAGATTCTCAGCCAACTGAGCCACCCATACACCTTAATAAATAAATCTTTAAAACCAGACAGACACACATGCACATACTTCTTTCCCATATTAAACTTCCTCAAAGGTACTCTCCCAAAAATGTTCAGTAAGTATTTTCTAAAAACACCTTAGTTGATATTTTGTGCCAAGAATATAAAGCTATTATATATCTGTGCTGTATTCCTCAAAAAAATGAAAGTCATGAAGGGCATAGAAAGGCAGAGGATTGTTTCAGATCATATGGGGCTAAAGAGACATACAAAACCAAACTCAATGCACAATCTAGACTAGGAAAAACATTGCTACAAAGGGCGTTACTGAGCCAAGAGGTAAAAACAGAATACAGGCCGTACAGAATAATGGGATTATATAATAGTACTATATCAATAGTACTATGTACTAGTACAATGCTAATTTTTTTTAAGATTTTATTTATTTATTCATGACAGAGAGAGAGAAAGAGAGACAGACAGGCTCCGTGCAGGAAGCCCAACGTGGGACTCGATCTTGGGTCTCCAGGATCACACCCCAGGCTGAAGGCGGCACCAAACCGCTGGGCCACCAGGGCTGCCCAAAACACTAAATTTCTTGACTTTGACACAACAATGTCACACTGAAGTATGTGGCAAAATATTAACAATTGGTAAATCTGGATTTCAGGTATGTGGACTTTCTTTGTATTCTTCTTGGAATTTTTCTTTAAATTTGAAATTATTTCCAGACAAAAAAGAAAAAAGGAGAAAAATAAAAATAAAATTCAAATAAACCTGATTCTTGCCTTCAAGACCTTTACTAACAGAAGAGAGAACATTTATTTCTCTGTCCCCTTTGTACTAAATGCTAATGAAGGGGATCCCTGGGTGGCTCAGTGGTTCAGCACCTGCCTTTGGCCCAGGACTTGATCCTGGAGTCCCGGGATCAGTCCCGCATCAGGCTCCCTGCATGGAGCCTGCTTCTCCCTCTGCCTGTGTCTCTGCCTTTCTTTCTTGCTGTGTCTCTCATGAATAAATAAATAAAATCTTTAAAAAAATTAACAAATGCTAATGAAATTGTTCCTATTTTTATCCAGAAGCCTTTAATATTAATACTCTGTTTCTCTTAGAATGGTTTAACATTTAGATGGTCCTGAATTAATTCAAGAAGCTCATCTCCAGCACATCTGGTAGTGACACGTAGGTAGAAACTGACCTACGGGACTGAGTACAAAGCTCTGAAATAACTCTAGATTCTAATCTTCCTTGATCACTTAGGGTAATGTTTACATCAGTGAATGAACCAGAAGAAGCCATTGCTTAAGATGATAAAAGATAATTACTCAAGTCCTGATTATTTAATTCAACAAACACGTACTAAGCTCTTATTACATAATACGTTCCAGTAATACAAAGTCCACATTATCACCAAAAATGGTTCCTCTTCTTTGACAGAGGTTAAGAAACAATGACTACTCTCTTTTAAATGAAGATTAAGGCTCATTTGAATTGCAAAGCCACATACTTCAGCTTAATGTCTAACAAGCTGGAGTAATTTTAGCTGAAAAAAAGGCACAGTTTAAATACTGGGTCTAGTCTAGTATCAGGTGGTGAGTGTATAACCTAGCCTGAATTTCAGTCTTAAAAGGGATCCAGTCTTGAAATTCCAACGTCAGTAAGACCTAAACCTGTCCTTTAACACTTAAAAAAAAAAAAAACCAAAACTCTACTCTTGCAATTTAAATTGTATATACAATGCAGTTCTATAAGACCAAGAGGAATACTGTTGATGGTATCAAACTTAAAATGAAAGAGTACAAGGGCACCTGGGTGGCTCAGTGGTTGAGCGTCTGCCTTTGGCTCAGGTCTTCATCCCCGCAGGGAGCCTGCTTCTCTCAATCTGCCTATGTCTCTGCCTCTCTCTCTATGTCTCTTATGAATGAATGAATGAATGAATGAATGGAGTAAATAAATAAACAGTATAAAACAATCTTTGTAAACTCCTAAACAATACACAATACACAATACACAATTAATTGTTCTATAGTAGAAAGGAGATCATCTGGGCAATTTTTCTAAAACTTAGCTTCTTAAATTTGTCTACTAACTTAATAGAGAAAAATATATACTCCAAGCAGCCCATACACAAGTAAGATTTGTCCAAAATGTGTACTCATAAAAGAGCATGTCAATATTATATTCTACCTTATAGCATACTTAGGAAAATCTTCCTCAAAGATATTTATTCCATGGGCGCTGACCCAAAAATAAAAAATAAAAAAATTAAAATTAAAATAAAATTTAAAAAAATAAAAAATAAAAGATATTTATTCTCCTCAAACATATCTTAAAAAAAGATATTTTAGGGGTGCCTGGGTGGCTCAGCAGTTGAGCATCTGCCTTCAGCTCAGGGAGTGATCCCAGAGTGCCAGGATCGAGTCCCACATCAGGCTCCCTGCATGGAGCCTGCTTCTCCCTCTGCCTCTGCCTCTCTCTGTGTCTCTCATGAATAAATAAATAAAATCTTAAAAGATATTTTAACTGGAAGTAGGCAAGTCTGAGAACAGAATCACATTTAACAGAATTCTTTGTGGATAAGAAATTCCCCAAGAAGAGTGGTTTTCCAGACCTTCATAGGCACAGAAATGTTTGAGAGACCTTTAGTAACCAGAAGCACCAGCCCTCTATGCTGATCTTCACTATGTGGAGGTTCCTTCTCTTACTTGGAAGAATCAGTCTCACAGCTAACTTTGTATTTCAGGACCTGGGCCGATGGTGAGATGACATATACATAATGAGGATATTAAAATCTATTACTTGTGGGATGCATGGGAGGTTCAGTGGTTGAGCATCTGCCTTTGGCTCAGGGCATGATCCCGGAGTCCCAGGATCAAGTCCCACATCGGGCTCCCTGCATGGAGCCTGCTTCTCTCTCTGCCTGTGTCTCTGCCTCTCTCTCTCTCCCTCTCTCTCTCTCTCGGAGCCTGCTTCTCTCTCTGCCTGTGTCTCTGCCTCTCTCTCTCTCTGTCTCTCATGAATAAATAAATAAAAGTCTTTTTAAAATTAAATAATTAAAAATAGAATTTTGTTGTCTTGATTGGATTGTTTTAATGTAAACTGTCAAAAGGTGCCAAATCCAGTCTTTGCTAGTTGTTTTAGCATTCCAGGGTCAGACTGGCTAATCTGCAAGGCTGCATGTGATTTTTTTGGTTGAACACAGTGGCAGTGGGCACGTACACATTTACCTTCTCTCATTCTCTAAAACCCCCTGAAATGTCAGCAGAAACATACAAATGGGAATATATCCCTGACATAAACAACCAGGGTGGGAGGAGTGTGCTAGTAAACAACAGATTGTGACAAATTCTGGAAGTCAGAAAATAAATGCAAATGCAGTGACAATTAGGTCACTCTAGTTAGTAGAGGGCCCATGAAAAGGCTGCGGCAGAGTTAACAACCATTCTTCTTGCAGAATTTCAACAAGGTACCACACTAAGGTGCCAGGTAAGGGAATAAGTATTCAGAATAATTAATTTTTTTTTTTAAATTTTTTTTTATTTATTTATGATAGTCACACAGAGAGAGAGAGAGAGGCAGAGACATAGGCAGAGGGAGAAGCAGGCTCCACGCACCGGGAGCCCGACGTGGGATTCGATCCCGGGTCTCCAGGATCGCGCCCTGGGCCAGAGGCAGGCGCCAAACCGCTGCGCCACCCAGGGATCCCCAGAATAATTAATTAAAGGAATTTTTAAAGAACAGACCAGCTGCCTGCTGCTATCCTAAGAATATAAAACCATCTGTCCCCAGGCAAAAAGTGGAGAAGTGTTTCGGAAAGAAATGGGAAGACCAACCTGGACAGGGCTGCAACCAAATATGGGAGGTGGCCTCCAAAGAATAGTCCTTTTATTTGGGGAAAGAATATCATAAATCTGTTCCTTTCCTCCTTGACCACATACCCTAAAGGGAAGTCTACCAACTTACTAGCCCTGCTCAGAGAATAGAGGGCTTGAAGTCAGCCCTTCTATCCAGGAAAGACCTGTGGAGAAACCAACCATAAACAAATCTATGCCAGTTTTCTACAGTAGTCCATGCAGGTGTTTTCATAAATATGAATGGACAACCAAAGCTCACTAGATCTTTTGGGAAAATTAATACCACTAAAGAGTAGGATCAGGCAGCCCCGGTGGCGCAGCAGTTTAGCGCCGCTTGCAGCCCAGGGCGTGATCCTGGAGACCCGGAATCGAGTCCCATGTGGGGCTCTCTGTGTGGTGCCTGCTTCTCCCTCTGCCTATGTCTCTGCCTTTCTCTCTCTCTGTCTCTATGAATAAATAAAATAAAATCTTTTTAAAAAATAAAAAATAAAAAAAATAAAGAGTAAGATCGAGACAAATGGAGATAATGATAATTCAGGGAACACAACAAAGTTTTGAAAGATTCTAATAAGTAATTCAATAGACACTTGATAGATTTTTGCATCTATAAAGCAAAAATAAGCTACTATGGCAGAACAGAGATCAGAGAACAAGAAAGGTTCTTAGAAGTTAAAAATAAGACTGTGGACTAATAAGAAAGTTCGTCAAAAGGACCGAAAAAAAAAAAATTCAAGGATTTCTTCCAGAAAGCAAAGGAAAAAGTCAAACAGTCAGGAATTATGAGTGAAAAGCTGTCTTGGTGGTCCAATAACTAGCCATTAGATATGCCATAAAAATAAAAAAGGAAGAGGAAATAATAAAAGAAATAACAGAAGAAAACTTCCCAGCTAAAGGACATATTTTTAAGATTTTTTATTCATTTATTTGGTCAGAGAGAGAGAAAGAGAGAGAGAGCAAGCGAGCGAGTGAGCACATATGTTGGCAGAGCAGCAGGCTGAAGGAGAGCAAGAAGCAGGTTCCTTGCTGAGCAGGGAGCCGATGATGCAGGGGCTCGATGTGGAGCTTGATCTCAGGACTCCAGGATCACAACCCGGGCCAAAAGCAGACACACTCAACCAACTGAGCCACCCGGGTACCCCTAAAGGACAAATTTTTGGAGTAAGAAGATTCATCTAACACTGAGCAATGAATAAGGAAAAATAACCCACAAAAAGGTACATTTTTGTGAGGTTTCAGAACATCAAAAGGAGATTCTTTGAAGGTTTCAGAGAGGAAAAAAAAGATTATCTATTATAAGGTGAGAATTAGACTGGCATCACAGTTCTCATCTGTGAAACTTCGTTCTGATATGACTGATACAAGTGTGAACAAAGCAAGTGATTGTGCAGGACACTGAAATCATCTGTCCTCTGGATAAACTAACAAGAAAGTGAAACTCAAAAGCACTCAGTGTTAAAAAAAAATTTTTTTTAAAGCAGCACTCAGTGTTTGAGGAAATAAATGGCTATCATTCAGGACACAAGCTCCTGAAATTTATAGGTAATCCTTTCTTAAGTGATATGTAACAATACAGCCAACTAGCAATTTTCAATAATAACTTACTTGCAGAGTTTAGTTGGTTTGCACTATCCCCTGTAGGCAATTTAACCTGCATGATTTAATATCCAGAAATATTTTTCATCATGGTAAAATTTGAGAAAAAGTATTATCTGACAGAGTCAATATTAAAATTGCTCAAAAAGGGAATTTTTTTTTCAAAAAGGGAATTTTTTAAAGTAAACTTTTACTTAAGTGTAACAGAGACATAGAAAAGAGTACAAATCACAAGTATATGGCATGATGAATTTCAACCAAGTTAAGATTATAACCAGTACCCAAATCAAGAAACAGATTATGATCTGTCCCCAAACACCTCCTTCATGCTCCTTTTGTCTCTAACTGCTACCCTCTACCATGGGTAATCATGATGCTGACTTCCAACATCATACATTAGATCAGTACAGAAGGTATTAGTTTTTCTTTTAAAGATTTTATTTGAGAGAGAACACACAAACCTCAAGAGCCAGCATGGAGGTTTGGGGGACACAGACGGAGAGGGAGAAGCAGACCTCGCTGAGAGGTGACGTGCATGGGGCTTGATCCCAAGGAACCTGCAATCACGACCTGAACCAAAGGCAGACACCTAACTGAATGAGCCCCCCGGGTGCCCCAGTACAAAAGATATTTTAACTAATGAAATTATCTTTGTATTCAGATGCTGACCAGATAGATTCTCATTTGACCTGACCTACAAAGGATTACTGCAAGACCCTTTATAGGACAGATGCCATATCAAGATCAATTTCAACAACAGTGGTAGAAACACGTTACCCAAAATAACAGCATCTGAAGGATTTGTGAGGTTATAGTATATTTTTATATTTTATGAAATACCAATCTGAAAGATGATACATGTAAAAAGAGAGTCTATAGGTAAACTGCAAATCATTGGCAAATACTGTTTACAATACTCCCTTCTTGGGATGCCTGGGTGGCTCAGTGGTTGAGTGTCTGTCTGGCTCAGGGCCTGATTCCAGATTCCCGGGGTCTGGTCCCACATTGGGTGCCATGCATGGAGCCTGCTTCTCCTCCCTCTGTCTGTGTCTCTGCCTCTCTCTCTCTCTCTCTGTGACTATCATAAATAAAATTTAAAAAAAAATCTTTAAAAAACAAAACAAACAAAAAAATTCCCTTCTTGAAGGGGCCCAATTCACTTGAGCATATTAAAGATGCCAGGAAATCCCGTAAAAAAAGAAGCCTGTTAAACCTTGCTTACCAAACTTTGCATAAAGTTTAGTTGATAATTTTTTTTTTAAAGATTTTATTTATTTATTCATGAGAGACACAGAGAGTGAGAACGCAAGAGGCAGAGACACAGGCAGAGGGAGAAGCAGGCTCCATGCAGGGAGCCCAACGTGAGGCTCGATCCCGGGTCTCCAGGATCACACCCTGGGCTGAAGGCAGTGCTAAACTGCTGAGCCTGGGCAGCTTGATAATTTTTTTTTTCTTTTTATACAATACCTATTGGTAGACCAAGAAACTAGTATTCTATAAAATATACTTTGGGGCAAATTTTTTTTTTAAGATTTTATTTATTTATTCATGAGAGACACGCACACAGAGAGAGAGAGGCAGAGACATAGGCAAGGGGAGAAGCAGGCTCCATGCAGGAAGCCCGATGTGGGACTCAATCCCAGGACTCTGGGATCATACCCTGAGCCAAAGGTAGATGCTCAACCACTGAGCCACCCAGGCATCCCGCTTTGGGGGAAATTTCTGAAAGCATTTTGGAGAAGCTCCATGTCTAACCAAAGCCTTGCATAGTTTCTGCTTTATGTTCCCACTGGAACTAACATTAAAAAGGAATATAAGTATGCTACGAATAGTAGTAGAGCCTTTTGCTCTCTAGAATTTGGCTTCTGGTCACAGACATGGAGCATCAGGAAAGTGAAGAAAATGTAGAAAGGAAAATATTTCTGCTAAAAGCCATCTGAAGAAAACCTGGGCCTGTTCCAGATAACAAAAGACTGGTCACTTGCATTTGGCTAAGCACCCTGATAGGTTCTAGAAAGGTCAAGAAAGGACTTGAGCTGGGTTTGGCAGATAAGGCTAGAAAGAGCTATATCACACATACTATAGACTTTAGAGTGCCACAGGGATTCTCTAAGGCTGGAGGGAGTAGAAGAGATGTGGCTGAGGAAGGGGACAGGACAATCTAACAGATGGCCAGAGGCAGAGATAGCTATTGTTAGGAAGCAAAGCCAGAGTGAAACCCATGATATGTAAAAATGATTTACGTATAATGTGTTAGTTGTTTACTAGGTGGTATAATGAGATAATTTCTTCTTCTACTCAAGGTGACTTGCGGCTTCTCCCATATTTGAATCCACACCACATGGAGATCAAAGCACAAATTTAAGACCTAGTGCTTTGTAAAGCTGAGTACAAAAAATTAGTTAGATCAAGGTAACTATGAAATAAAAAATTATGTCATCACTTTCTACCACTTCTTCCCAAACCAAGAATGCATAGAAACAAGCACTGAGAACAGTGCCTAGCACATCCAGTCAATAAATACATATCAAATGAATGAATTAGCCCACTAACTGGCTTTCCACAGAGTATGAAATGGTATTTTAGGAATTGAGCAAATCTTAGCTAGATTTTAATGAACAAGTAAATACTAGCTGACACCTGCAAAGTTTTCATTCTAAGAGCTCCTTTTGTAAGAGTCTTTCCATTGTTTTCTAGCAAATAATTGAAAGTGATTAAAACAGACACACACATTTACATATCTTTCAGTTTCCACAAAGAGAAGGACTCAAAATGGGGGTGTCTGGAAGACTCAGTTGGTTGAGCATCTGACTCTTGGTTTTGGCTCAGGTCATGGTCTTGAGTCGTGGGATAGAGCCCTGAGTCGGGTTCTGTGTTCAGTGCGGAGTATGTTTCAGATTCTTCTCCCTCTCTCTCTGTCCCTCCCCTGCTCTCTCAATCTCTCTCAAATGAATAAATAAAATAAAAAAAAAATACCAAAATGAATGTGAATTCTATATCTTTACTCAGTGGTTAAATCTGAATTTATGAGGGAGATGTAATCCCAAACTCTAGTAAATTACTCAAGTATTAGAGCTTAAAAAAAAAAAAAGACCTTTGGGACCCCTGGCTCTCTCAGTCCTTAGAGCATGCAACTCTTGACCTTGGGGTTATGAGTTTGAGCCTCATACTAGGTGCATGGATTACTTAAAAATAAAATCTTAAAAAAATATTTCTAGTCTGGTTCATTTTTTTTTTCTTTTTCTTTTTTTGGTTAGGATTTTACTTATTTATTTAAGAGAGAGAGTGCACAAGTGGGGGGAGAAGGCACAAGCAGACTTCCCACTAAGGCTGGAGACCAACGTGGGGCTCGATCCTATGACCATGAGATCATGACCTGAAATTAAGAGTCAGATACTTAACAGCCTGAGCTACCCAGGCACTTCTGATTTATTTTTTCAAGTGCAAAATTACATAGTCCCTTCAACAAATGGTACTAGGACCGGTAGATATCCACATGCAGAAAAATGTTTGAATATATACATATATTTAACATATACATGTAATATATATATGTAACATGTATTATATAATGTTATTATATATTTTATTAAATGTGTCAAGGACCTAAATAGAAAAGCTAAAACTATACAACTCTTAGAAGAAAATATAGACATAATTTTCATGACCTTGGATTTGGCAATGGTTTCTTAGATATGACATCAAAAAGCACACAGACCAAAAGAGAAATTAGATAAATTAGACTTCATCAAAATTTAAAACTTTTGTGCTTCAAAGAATCCCTGGGTGGCGCAGCGGTTTAGCGATCCTGGAGACCCGGGATCGAATCCCACGTCGGGCTCCCGGTGCATGGAGCCTGCTTCTCCCTCTGCCTATGTCTCTGCCTCTCTCTCTCTCTCTCTCTCTCTCTCTCTCTCTCTCTCTCTCTGTGACTATCATAAATAAATAAAAATTAAAAAAAAAAGAATACTACAAAGGGAGTGAAAAGATAATCCACAGAATAGGAGAAAGTATTTGCAAATCTCGTATTTCATAAGGATCTAGTATCTAGAATATAGGAAGAACTCTTAGCACTCAATAACAAAAAAAACAAACCAAATAAAAAATAGGGAAAGGACTTGAATAGGCATTTCTCCAAAGAAGACATACAAATGGTTAAGCATGAGAAGATGCTCAATATTAACAGCCAGCAGGGAAACACAAATCAAAACCACAATGATTTACCATTCACACCTACCAAGATAGTTAGCATTAAAAGACAGTAAGACAAAAAAATAATAAAAAAATAAAAGACACTAAGTGTTGAAGATGTGGAGAAGTTTGAACCCTCAATACATTCATTGCAGGTGGGAATGTAAAACAGTGCAGCCTCTGAGGAAAACAATTTGGTGTTCTTCAATAAATTCAGCATAAAATTACCATATGGCCCACAATACTACTCCTTAGGATAAGTTGAATGAGAATTAAAACGTATATCCACACAGGACGCCTGTGTGGCTCAGTGGTTGAGCGTCTGCCTTTGGCTCAGGGCGTGATCCTAGATTCCAGGAATCGAGTCCCACATCAGGCTCCTTGCATGGAGACTGC
Source organism: Nyctereutes procyonoides (assembly GCF_905146905.1). Classification (NCBI taxonomy): domain Eukaryota; kingdom Metazoa; phylum Chordata; class Mammalia; order Carnivora; family Canidae; genus Nyctereutes; species Nyctereutes procyonoides. The sequence goes on along the minus strand of NW_026575031.1, from coordinate 7,901,556 downwards.
TTTTCCTCCCTCTGTCTGTGTGTCTCTGCCTCTCTTTCTGTGCCTCTCATGAATAAATAAATAAAATAATCTTAAAAAAAAAAACAAAAACAAATGTCCATACAAAAATGTTCATAGAAACACTATAATAGTCAAAAAGTGTAAAAAACCCAAATGACCATCAACTTATCAACAGATAAGCAAAATGCAATATAGACATACAATGGAATATTATTCAGCCATAAAAAGGAATGAAGTACTGATACATGCTATATTGTCAAAGAATCTTGAAAAACACCATGTTAAATGAGAGAAGCCAGTCATAGAAGGCCACTTACTGTATGATTCCATTTTTTTTTAAGATTTTATTTATTTATTCATGAGAGATACAGAGCGAGAGAGAGAGAGGCAGAGACACAAGCAGAGGGAGAAACAGGCTCCACGCAGGGAGCCCGACATGGGACTCGATCCCGGGCCTCCAGGATCACGCCCTGGGCTGAAGGCAGTGCTAAACCACTGAGCCACCAGGGCTGCCCTGTATGATTCCATTTTACATGAAATGTGCAGAGAGAGAAGAAAAGTAGACTAGTGGTTGCCCCTGAATTACAAATGACTGCTTATTGGGTACAAGGTTTCATCTGGAGTGATGAAAAGGTTCTGGAACTAGACAGTAGTAATGGTTATACAACAATATGAATGCACTTAATGCCAATGAATCGCATACTTTAAAATGGTAAATTTTATATTATGTGTATTTGCCTCAATATAAAAAAAGAAGAAAAAGCGCCCAGTGTGGTCTTTGCACATGGTAGGCATTCATAGTTGTTGACATTAATGATTATACAGTATACTTTGAGTCCATCCCAGCTTCCAGTGAGAGCAAATTTTGGCCTGCACAAACACGGTCCTATGGATTTTTTTTTTTTTTTGGCCCTATGGATTTACCAGCATTCTCTAGCATTTCTGCCTGAGGAGTATGTACAAAGGCTTAGCAACTATATTCCTTCCCTCTTTATACCACATCCCACAACTGTGCTAGAAGTCTTCCAAAGAATTCCTAAACTACCTCTTGCTTCCTGCCAGCCATTAGAAAAGCTAATAGCTTCATTCTATATTAGTCAAAGCTGAGCTTGCTACTGAGAGTTGGGTGGGAGGTAATGGTAAGGAGAAATTTCATTGGACTATAATAAGTCAAATATGAAGTGGAACAATATCACATTACTCTGAAATCATGTAATTAACTCTAGACCAGAGTGTCTTAACTTTGACATATTTGATATTTAGAGAAGAATAATTCTTTGTTGTGGGCAGGGGATAGGGGGCTGTCCTGTCTAAGACTTTTAGCTGCATTCCTGGCTTCTACATACCAGACATCAACATCACACCTCAGTCATGACAATCAAAAACATCTCCAGATATTTTGTTGCCTAGGGGCAAAAGAGCTCTCAGTTGAGAACCACTGCTCTAGACAAAAACACTCAATATCTTATCTAACATTAATATATACAGAGTGGTGTACCTTAGGATTATGGGGCTGGATTTGGAAATGAGAGGAGAGGGTGAAACAATCTAGACCACCTTGGATTGCTATGTATGAGCCAATCTTCTGAAAGCTAACATGTTTGATGAAAGGTCATGGGAAAACTCAAGCAGAGAGAGCTGAAATTCTCAAAAGGATGTTCCCAGGACCAGAACAATGACCACTCTCAAACCAAGGAGAGTTTTTATTTTGTTTTGTTTTTTTAAGATTTTATTTATTTATTCATGAGAGACACAGAAAGAGAGGCAGAGACATAGAGACACAGGCAGAGGGAGAAGCAGGCTCCATGCAGGGAGCCCGATATGGGATTCGATCCCGGGACTCCAGGATTACGACCTGGGCCGAAAGCGGATGCTCAACCGCTGAGCCACCCGGGCGTCCCACCAAGGAGAGTTAAGAGTAAGGCAGAAGACACTTAGTGATAAATGTAATGTCATTCTTCTGCTTAACTGAATTTCCTTCTGAATCCATGATGCTCAAAGACAGGGAAGAGAAATGGTTCCTGCTCTCTGTGCTCTAGATGCCTATCACCTCTACCCTGGGGATAAAGGCACCTGGTCAGACATTGGCCCAGAAAAAAGATGGGAACTGCCTACCTGAGAGTCCCGTTCTCTCCTTTGTCCAGGCTGGTGAACCGGCTGTAGAGGCGGGTGATCTGACTGTGGGAAACTAAAGAACACAAAATTAGTCCCATTGGGAGAAGTCACCCTCCACTCAAACTGAACTCAAGCATGGCCCTTCAGAAGTCAACTACCTTTCTGGTCCCAGCACACCACCATACATTTCAGAGAGAATAAAATGGGGAGATATCTCAAGTCTAACTCCTTTCTAGAGTTTCAAAACAGAAATTAAAAAGCTGGGGCAGTCCTGGTGGCTCAGCGGTTTAGCGCCGCCTATGGCTCAGGGCGTGATCCTGGAGACCCGGGATTGAGTCCCACATCAGGCTCCCTGCATGGAGCCTGCTTCTCCCTCTGCCTGTGTCTCTGCCTCTCTCTCCTCTCTGTGTATTCTCATGAATAAATAAATAAAATCTTAAAAAAAAAAAAGAAATTAAAAAGCTAAAGAAAGAAGTTAGAAAATAAATTGAAAGCACTCAAAATTCTAGGTTTTTCATTAGGATTTAGCCACTTAAAATGTCAAGTGGCTAAGATTAACAAAGCCGAATTTAGTTTAAAAGGAAACTGTGAAACTTTCACCTTTTATTTTTTTGACCTTTTCACTTGACTTGGAAGCTCTGAAAATGGATGCTTTGATTAAAAACATACCAATTAGTTTGCTGTTTCAGGCTGGCAATATCAGGCTGGTTGACGACACTTAAAGACTGGGGCAGATTCTATTTTTATTTTATTTTATTTTTTCAAAGATTTTATTTTTAAAGAATCTCTACACGCATGGTAGAGCTTGAATTCACAACCCTGAGATCTTGAGTTGCAAGCCCTACCAACTGAGCCAGCCAGATGCCCTTCAGGCAGATTCTATTTTTAAAATCTGGTTTGCTCCTGTACCAACCATCAGTGGCTTTCTCCTTCCTTAGGAACTGACATTTAGGTAAAAGATCACAGGGTCATGTCAGCCTCTTTTCTGTAATTACATGAGCTCCACTAAGCTCCCAGTAAAGGAATGGGCTCCCAGAAAGCAAATTAGGCAATCTGTAAAAAGATCAGGTTATCATCAGATGGTATCTACAAGGAAGCTTTTTTTCCTCATTTTTTAACTCAAGCACAAGCTGGCCATTAAAATGAGGCAAGAAGCGCAGATACACAGTAAGAATTTGAAAATACAAAAAAAAGAATTTCTGCGGAACAGTTTAGCTTCTTGGCTGATGGGAACTAGGAGGGAAGAAAAAGGAGAATTATCAAAAAAGAAAAGACAAAAGCCAAAAAGGGTGTGGTAAGTGTGGACTTTGTCCTCCACTGTGCCTTTAGGGGTTTAAGGGGATGGCTAAAAGCATTCTGATAGTAGCCCTCCTCCCCCAGTTCAACAAAACCTACTTGCAGTTTTAGGAACAATGGGACAAAGTAAACCGGGGCACAGCGGGAGAAGCAGGAAGTGAATGGCCTAGAGCTAGGATGAGAGGACACACTAGGCGCAGCAGTGAATTCTTCAGCATCAGATTTCATTCCAAGCTGGGCTGTTGGGTACTAGCTCTCCAAACACAGCAGAGAAGAATCAATCCCAGCCAGCAAGGAGCCAGCAGGTGCCAGGCACTGAGTGGACCTACTGCCCGGCCAAGCTCTCTGGTAAGGGTCAGGTAACAGACTGATCCCATTCATGGCACCACCGCCTACTTAGGGGTGAGCAAAAGGGGCTGTGGAGAGAACTACATCAGTCCAGGAGAGGAAAGGGCTTGGCAAAGTGTCTAGTACAATGTAAGAACTCCAGATTAGCCATTATCATCATCATCCTTACACTCTGAGCCTGGAGGTACAGTTTTACTGCTGCACTAACTAATCTCCACCTTTCTCCTGACTGGCAGCTACAGACATTTTCTTCAGGAACCTGACCTGTTTACCCTGGCTGTGGCCTCTGGCCTCAAAGACTGCTCTAGAACTGAAGTTCCCTTTAGTTTAACAAAAATAAGTCAGTTAAAGAATGACTAACTTTCCCAAAAGATTTTTTGAAAAACAAAATTTGTTCACAATCTCAATACCACTGTTTTCATTTCTTTAAGTACCATCTAATATCAGTCACTTGTATACTTTCCATACTTGGAATAGTTTTTCATTTATTCACTCATTATTTTTCTATATTCCTTTGGAGTACTTCTTAATAATGGCAGAATATTTAGTCCACTGGATCAGTTTTCATTTTTTTTAAGAATTTATTTATTTATTTATTTATTTATTTATTTATTTATTTGACATCAAGAGAACATGGGGGAGAGGCAGGCAGAGAGAGTGGGAGAAGCAGGCTCCCTGCTGAGGGGGTGAGGGAACCCATGCAGAGCTCAATCCCAGGATGCTGGGACCACGACCAGAGTCAAAGGTAGATGTGCAACTAACTGAGCTACCCAACCACCCCTGGATCAGTTTTTAGTACTTAGACTACTGTATTTTTCAGATTCCTTCTAATAAGGAAAACATTCAATTGTATTTCTTTTTATACTAATTTGGGTTTTTTTTTAAGATTTTATTTTTAAGTAATCTCTATACCCAACATGGAGCTCAAACTCACAGCCCTGTAAGAGTCACAAGCTCTATGGATTAAGTCACGCTGGTACCTTTTTTTTAATTTGAGAAGATAATCCATACACATAGTAAATATGCAAATAGTACAAGAGTGTACAAAATGAAGTCTCTTTAACAACCAAATCCCCCAGTTTCCCTTGCCAGAAGCAAACACTATTACCAGTTTTTTGTAATTTCTTCTAGAAATTCAGTATGTGTATATATAATATGTATAGCTATCAATAACAATTTTAAAACTGGCTGGAATGTCGTCATTTAGTCCAACCCCTTTAACTAACAAATGAACCAAGATATCTTTCTAATCTAAATTATCTCAAAGAACTAGACATTGAAACCTATTTAAGTATGATTCTGAAAATTTCCTTACTAAGTGCTGGTATGGTATTACATTCCAGATTTCAGAAAAAAAGGTTAGCTTATGGCTGGTTTCCTTAAAAATATGGAATGCTTGGGGCACCTACGTAGCTTTGTCAGTTAAGTATCCGACTCTTGCTTTTAGCTCAGGTCATGATCTCATGGGCTGTGGGACAGAACCCTGCAAAGCACTCCATGCTGGGGGGTGGAGAGGTATCCTGCTTGAAGATTCTCTCCCTTTGCCCCTCTTTCCTCACATGTGCACTCTCTTTCTGAAATAAATAAACAAACAAACAAACAATCAAATAAATAGTTTAAAAAATATGTGGAATACTTCACAAATTTTTGTGAATGATAAAACCTGTGATCTTCTAGAAGGAAGGGGGTTACATGGAAATCGGTGGAGAAATGTACAACCAGGGCAGGGGTGCCTGGATGTCTCAGTAGGTTAAGCCTCTGCCTTTGGCTCAGGTCATGATCTCAGAGTCCTGGGACTGAGCCTCTGGTGGGAGTCCCTGCTCAGCAGGGAGTCTGCTTCTCCCTTTGCTCCTCCCCTTTGCTTGTGTCCTCTCTCTCTCAAATAAGTAAATAAAAATCTTTAAAAAAGAAATGTACAATCAAATGTCCGCTTTTAAAACAATATGGTCAAATGTCAATCTATGTCCTAAACTTCAGAACTAATGTTTAATAAGAAGAAAAGAGAAGGAGGAGGAGGAGGAGGAGGAGGAGGAAAGCAAGCTTTAATTTACATGCTAAATTCACCATGACAGAGAATAAAAAGCAATCTCCAAGGTATAGAGCTGAGAGCAACTTCAAGGAGCAGAAAAGCATCGGACCTGCCATAAAAGAAGGCAGGACAAGATTCCAGTAAACTATTCTCACCAGACGGCACGACGCTAACAGGAAGGCGCCCTAAACCTGCACCAATTCTCAGTAATTCAAAGGAAGTCTCTTGACTTTGCACATGGTCATGTCTTGAATCAAGCTATATTTTTCTCCCCTAATGGGCACATAATTATTTTATACTGTTGAAAGATTACTTGAAAGATCCTCCCAATTTGACTACAAATCTATTATCACTACCTCATGCTCAGAAGAGGAAGGCATTTTAGAGAAGTAGCAAGCACTAGGCAGGAGTGACAGAGAGAAAAATAAAATGAAAAGGGAGTAAGAAAGGGAAGCCTGGGTGGCTCAGCAGTTGAGCATCTACCTTTGGCTCAGGGTGTGATCCTGGGGTCCAGGATTAGGTCCCGCATCGGGCTCCTTGTGTGGAGCCAGCTTCTCTTCTCCCTCTGCCTGTGTCTCTGCCTCCTCTCTCTGTGTCTCTCATGAATAAATAAAATATTTTTAAAAGACATTAAAACAATGTAACAACAAATCACTTTTTTATAATTGGGGAAATCTGAATATGGACTAAATGGTAGATAATATTTTTAAATTATTGCCAATTTTCTTAGGTGTGATACAGTACTGAGGTTACGTAGAGAAAAAATTCCTATTCTCAGGATACATGAAGAAATCTATACCTTTAAAAAATATTTTATTATTTATTTATTTATTTATTCATGAGAGACACGAGAGAGAGAGAGAGGCAGAAACATACGCAGAGGGAGAAGCAGGCTCCATGCAGTCCACCTGACGTGGGACTCGATTGGATCCCGGATCTCTGGGATCATGCCCTAAAACTTACTTCCAAAACCTGTTCAACTTTGTCCCCATACCACATGACACATACCAGAACTAGAGACTAAAATTAAATGAATGGGGACCTGAGCTGAGGATCCCTGAGGGTTGGGAGATTATGCCTTGCAAAGGGCTCCAAACTGGGTGTGGAGACTACTAAAGATTTTCTCTCTCTCTCTCTGCCCCTCCCCCTACACAATGGCAATCTCTCAAAAAAATTTTTTTTAATTAAAAATGTTTTAAGGCAGCCTGAGTGGCTCAGGGGTTTAGCACCACCTTCAGTCCCTTCTCCCTCTGCCTGTGTCTCTGCCTCTCTCTCTCTCTCTCTCTCTCTCTCTCTCTCTCTCTCTGTCTCTGATGAATAAATAAAATCTTTAAAAAATAAAGTTTCAGATTTTTTTTTTAGATCTTTTTAAAATTTATTTTTATTTATTCATGATAGACAGAGACAGAGAGAGAGAGAGAGAGAGAGAGAGAGAGAGAGGCAGAGACACCGGCAGAGGGAGAGGGAGAAGCAGGCTCCATGCCAGGAGCCCGACACAGGACTCGATCCTGGGACTCCAGAATTGTGCCCTCGGCCAAAGGCTGGCGCAAAACCGCTGAGCCACCCAGGGATCCCCCTAGATAATGTTTTTTAAACTGTTAGCAACATCAAGATTTCCATTCCTTTAAATGTTTTATTTCTAGAGCTGGGGAAATGACTTATTTCTAGTCCAATGGTCCCTGAAAATAGGAAAAGCATAAATGCTGTAACCTCTCCACTTATATAGCCCTAGACAGTTTTATAACTAGCACATACAAATATTTTCCCAATAAGATGATTATCATCTATGGTTCAAAATAATAGCTGACACTTACCTAGTACTTAAATATCAAGCACTATTCTAAGTAGTTCACATAATTTCTCTCATTTAATCCTCATAAGAATCCTGGAAAATAGGTACTATTATTATTCCCATTTATAGATGATGAAACTGAGGCTTACAGGTAATTCTTACCTAGAATGAGTTTGCCAAACACTTAAGAGATTACATTTCAAATACCGGCTAAACCAGTCATGCATGAATTCTAATCAACTTAAGACTGCCTGGAAAAGATGTTTAAATATAATCATCAATTCCAATGCAAAGCTTTCATATTGAATATAAAGTCGGTTTTGCTCAATTATGCCACATTCTCTTACTGGCAAAGGGAGTAGTGAAATGTCTTATTACTTGTTTTTAACTGAAAATGTTTCTGATAGTCCCCTAAACTCTTAACGAAACAAGAAGCATATGAAAACTGGACAAATTCTACTCCTCCACCTCACCCTCAGGTATCTTGTTTTTAGTTTTCTAAGCCTTTTGGATCATGTTAAAATTACTGTTTTAAAAATCAACTCTGCTCATGGACACCAACTGGATAAACTGATGGCTCAACTCCCAGGGCAGAGGAATGACTGTGTAGCAGGCTAGAGAAGAATGCTCCTGGAAGCCACCCAAAATGTCCTAGATTAATTTATTTAAATCGAATTCATTCATGCACGTATCAGGGTCCAATTTCTGTCTTCTCCAAGACCAGCCCACAGACTCAGTCTTTCTTGAGCTCTGAAGGTGGGTGGCACACAATTTCAGCTACCTTACATCGTAATGCTAATCCTAACTCTTGTGGGCATCTCTTGTCACCATCTGCTTTGAGCACCTAGCATAGTACTAAATATAGACAATGCAAAAATTCAGTAACTACTTTTTTTATTAGGCTTTCTGGCTCAACGTACATTGGCACTGGTTGCGGCTGATAATCTCCCTCAGATTCTCCTTTGATTCACTTTTTGGCAACTAGGAAAACAGTTCTCCCTGGAGTAAGAGCCACATAGTAAAATAACTCCAGTCCTATAGAGTCTAGGGTCTATTTTGTCAAATGTAAATAAGCCCAAATGGGATTAGTGCTCCCTTCATCTTGACGCAAAAATAGGTTTTTCCCATCTTCACTAAGGCTTACACTTCCTCATTTTGTGACTTTTTATTTTAAGTATGAATACTTCAACTCTGGTGTCACTTTAGACCTAAAGCAATTCTTATATTTACAAGTGTGGCCAGAGGTCATGGCCACAAAATTTAATAAAATGCTTGCTGAATCCAAATGGACTATACTTCTACCTCTTGGAGTCAGTGAATCATCAAATGACCATAAGGTGAAGAGGCCAAACAACTATTACACATCATAAGCAGCTCACTGCTTTTTGCCATTCATCTGAAACCAGTAGGTGGTGTGCTCATAATCCTTAAAGATATTTATGAAGAGGCTACCTGCCTGCCGTGTGTGTGTGTGTGGGGGGTGGGGGGGTGCTGAAAGCAGTAAGCCAATCCGACAAGGTTGGGGGCTAGATAACATCCCTTCCAAATTGAAGATTCTGGAAAGTTAAATTTGTCAGAAAGCACAGGACAGCATTCAATTTCTCTCAGGTCACCACTGCCTGTGTAATTCTGTAGTTCCCCCAGGACCCTTCAACATTACCTGCATATGGGCCACTGAGTTACTTACCGGTCATCTCATTATTAAAGACAAGTTACCGTGAAGCGACAGCTCAGACACTTACATAACCCAAGTAAAATACAAGAGTCATGATGGATTACTGAGAAAATACTGTATGCATTATACAAAATTGTGTGGTGATGTTACACAGAGCTTCTGAATTCCCAAAGCCCTGCTGCCCCTATGTTCAGGTTAATGAGGAAGAGACTGGACTATAAAAAAATCAGTTCCTAGTACAAATTCGCACTGAGATTTTGGAACACATCCAATTTCCATAGCGACTGCATAAAGTACACCAGCATAGTAGAAATCAATATATCTGAAATTAGGACAGCAAGCATCCTCAGTGTAAGTAAAAGAAACAAACAAAAATCTGGTAGTCACAGTATCTGCTTTTTTTTTTTCCTCCACAGGTTCAGAATGAAAGAAATCTCACAGTCTCAGACTCCTCATTCTTTAAAGTCTCCTGTCACCAGGTCACGTCTTCCAAAGCCTTACTATACGATCTTGCTTTCTAGACTTATTTTTCCAGTTGCATTAAGAATTTATTTGTGATTTCCCACAGTTGACAGTGATTTTAAGTGCTTGCCCAAAAACGTCACAGGAACATATTATGTTTTCTATAGGATCCATCCAGAGCTCTTGAATTCGAGGTTGGTGCGAGGAAAGATAAAAGAAAGGAGTTAGGGGACTTTCATGAACAGAGGGAAGAGAAAAGAGCGGTGCCTGTGCTCTAAGGGTGATCGCGACCCCTGCCTTTGAGGGGAAGGACAGCCCCCCGCTCCGAATAGCCGTAAGAAGAGGTCCTCCAGCCTTCGGCCACGAAGCTCCTGGGCTGGAGGCTGATCAGTACCCGGTAACCTCCAGGCACCTCAGCTCCGGACCTCAACGACAGCCACCCTCGGTTCTGAGGCCAGCCAGAAGCGCCCGGCCGCTTTCCCACCCCCTACCCGAACTCACAGCCAGTCTCCTTCTTGATCTCCTCGAGCTCTTCGTCCCGCAGTAACGTGGAAGCCCGAGAACCCATCACCGAAGCGGGAGCTCCTTGAGGGAGCAGGGGCTCCTGAAGCAACGACGGCAGCGGGAGGGAGGGCAGAGGGAGGGAGAAAGGCCCAGGGGTCAAGAAGCGAGAGGGCAGTATTTCTACTGCGGACCCGGGAGGGAACCCAGGGGTGGCAAGAGGGGGAGGGGGCGGTCCCCGAGAACCAGCCAATAAGGAGTGAGGCTGCGCCCGGCCCAGGAGCCGACGTCGACGCTTCCAGCACCAGCCCCCGAATGAATCAGCCCAGCGCAGGGCCGGGTATTCCTAAGGACGGGCCACGCCCCCGGAAGCGTGATGTCACCGGCCTTAAAAAGGCAATGCCACTCTGGCTCTAGCGACCACAATTAAAAGGGCAACGCCATCGACCCACAGTTTTACAATGAACTAACCGGCTTGCAGACAAAGTAGCCAACCCGTTTCTCACAGAACTCTAAACATGGAAGCGCCACCCACAGGTGGCAGGGATTGCAGAGAGAAACTATAAAAATAGACCAAACGCCTCTTGGGGCGACTCTAGGGTGTGTCTCTTGGGAACTGCATGCTGGGAGTTCCACCTCCTCCTTTTTTCTGGAGGTCCTCCCGCCTCCTGGCCGCTGGGGGCGCTCGGGAGTCGGCGTCCTGGCCGCGCGCCGATTGGCTCGTCAGGAAACAGCCGGGACCTCGGGTTCCGCCCTGCTGGCGTCCGCGTCTGCTCGTGGGCTTTCGGTGGGGTGTACTTCTTCGTTTTTTCCAGCTGTGTCATTTGATAACCGTCAACGCCGGCTTCGAACTCCCGAGAGTTCTTCCTTAACAGCAGTACCTCTTTTTTTTAGTTCAAGACTGAAGCTCGAGGAAGTCCCCATTGGGCTGAAATTGAGACAAGATTTCCCAACTTCCTTCGGGGGAAAAAAAAATAACGGTGGACGAGATTCAGTTCCTAGCGTATGGCCCGCCGTGTATTTGAAGTTTCTTATTTTGCCCTAAGAATGAGGAATTTTGCATTTTATTTTTATATTTTTGTTTTCTTGAAAATGTTTAAGCCATTCGTTAACTAATTTAACCCTCTCCGGTGAAGTTGTTTTCCTGTGGCTTCTAGTGCCTTTTCACCCCCTCCCCCACCCTTCGTGGGTTGCTTTGTGCATGACAGATTTGAGATACGGAAGAACCAAATTCTGACCACTGTGATTTAGTCCCTAAACTACTCTTAAGCTTTACCTAAGGTTTTGACGACTTAGCCTAAGGCCAAGGTTCTAGTCTCACTGAGTTGTTTTCATGACTGACCTGCTCTTCTTGTCTATCTAGTGTCCTCTCCCTTCAAATGCGCTCAATTGGCAGCCAGATTGCTCATGCATACGTTGGGATAATTCTAAGTCACCTGTGCTTTGGTTGGTAACAGTGTCAAACTCTGGAAATGTTGTTAACGTAGAAGAGGCCAGAAGAACTTAGATCCCAGATATTTCTGGGTGAGCAGCTTGTGACCGCATGTACTGGCAGATATTTTGCCAACGATAGTTTTTAAATTATTTTAGAGTTTCTTTCCTTCCTTCCTTCCTTCCTTTATTTATTTGGGTTCGTGTTAAGATATACGTGTGACCATTTGAGAACCTCTGAAATGTTCTGCTTGTTCTAAATGAAAGGTAGTATTACCCCATTTTAAATACAACCCAAACATAGGGTGCCTGAAGTCTTACGGGCTTTCAGTTTCCCATGTATAAGTCAGAATTGGTGCTTGCAATGGTCCTTTTCTCTTTATCGTTCTAAAAAGATGAGCAAAACTGAATTATTCGCATATTTTTCTTGTCCCTTCCAGGCATGGGGAAAGGGAAAATAGCCTCATTTCCCAAAAATATTGTTTAAATCATAGACCTCTTTTTATTTTCAAGTGTTTGGTTACTTAAAGAAGATTATTTGAAGACTGCTTTTGGAATCAAATAGCATGGATCCCAGCAGTGACTACCATTTCCTCAATCAGATTTTGTGGAGAAGGGTGAAACTCACGTTGGTTTGCGGCATCTTTGAGGGAGTACTCCAGCATGTGGACCCTAACAAGATTGTTGTCCTGAAGAAAGGTCTCTTTACTTGTTATTATCTTCTCCCTTTTAAGAAATTAATAGTTAAATTTGGATGATGGCTCTGGGGCTTCATTAGCAAGTGGTAGGGAAGCATTCCTATTTCAGGGAAAAGGTAGGAGGAAGAATAGAATGTTTATTTTCCCTAACAGAAAAAATGGTTGCATCTGTGGGCTTGTCCTCACATACTTTTATTATCATGACAGTGGAAATTTTCAATGTATGGATTCTTTTTCATTGGATACTTCTTTTCTTACCATATGCATCTTGAAGTTAAAAATAACCACTCTACTAGAGAGAATTTTGGCTTCAACAAATTCACAGACAGTAAGGGATTAATTTTTGTCATGCAAAAGGAAGTCCAGAGATTGGCTGCTGAGGAATAGTGCAGTGGCTCATAGATGCCAGGAGGAACCTGGTGTCTTGTAGGTTTTACCACCTCTAATCATGTATTATCCTCATAGTTACACCTACCAGCTTCAGTTCTGTTCATGGTAAGGGATGCTACACAGGAACAGCCAAGTGGAAGAGATGCATAGGGCAAAGTCCGTGGGGGCTCAGAGTTTCCATGCGCCCCTGGGTGTAACACTCTCCTACTTCCTACATGTACTCACTTTTAAGCTCCAATATACAATTTTTATTCAGCTAGAATATTGACTCGGCTAGGGTAGTTGTTTACCTGGCATTAAGTTTTAAGTTCACAATTGAAACATGTATAAATGGCATTTGAGAGATTGGTGTTACTGTTATAAGTTAAAATAGACCTTTGTGAACCTGTGTGGGACTATACCAAATTTTTACAATATTAATTCATTCAGTAATCATTTATTGGTAGTTTTGTATCACAGGCACTGTGATAGATACCAGGGATATAGATAAGAGTAACATAGTCCTTGTCCTTAAAAAACTTAGTCTAGTAAGGAAACAGATGAGGAAGTAGAGATGTATAATGCAGTGTAATATCCTTTCTAATATAGAGATGCACAAGATGCTATGGAAACACAACGGTTCAGTTAATTTAGTTCTGGGAGTGGTACGGTTAGGCTAGTGGGGAATGTATCCCAAACAGGAGTAAGATTCAACTGGGTGAGGAAAAAGAGGGAAGGTATTTTAAGCCAGTGGTTCTTAAACTTTATCTGTATATGAGAATCACCTGGGGGACTTGTTAAAATCACAGAATACTGGGCCACCCTCCAGGAGTTTCTGATTTTTTTTTTTTAAGATTTTATTTATTCATAGAGACACAGAGAGAGGCAGAGACACAGGCAGAGGGAGAAGCAGGCTCCATGCAGAGAGCCTGACGTGGGATGGGACTCGATTCAGGGTCTCCAGGATCACGCCCTGGGCTGCAGGCCGAGCTAAACCGCTGAGCCACTGGGGCTGCCCGAGTTTCTGATTCTTAAGGTCTGGGGTGGGGCCCAAGAATTTACATTTCTAACAAGTTTCCTGGTGCTGCTGATGCTCAGCTGGAGAACCACACCTTGAGAACCATAGTTTTTCACAGACGTAGCAGCATGTACAAAATATGTAGAGATATGAAAACTTGGTTCATTCAGAAAATGTAAGTAAATTTCTGTATGGGGATATAGTGAGACTTAAGGCTGGAGAAGGAGGTATGGGACTGATCGGAAGGCCTTAACATATAGTATTTGGATGCTTCTGAAAGCCATGAGGAACAGTTTGAAAAATTTTTATTTTTTAATAGGCTCTAGCCTGAACTCATGACTGTGTGATCGAGTTGCTTGCTCTACTGACCGAGCCAGCAAGACGCCCCACAATTTGAAGGATTTTTAAGTGGGAGGCATCTAAGTTTTTGAGCTTGTTGCCTGAAATTTTTAATGCTATGTTTGTTAGGAACCATGTTCAGCTGCTGGAAACCTATGTCAAACAGTTTAAACAAAGCAGGAGTTTATTCGCTTATATAAAGGAAGGCAGCCCTCCCAGGGCTTCTGTGGGTCTTCCCAGAGTTGGCAGAGATCCAAGATTCTTCATCTTTCTGCTCTACCGTCTACATGGCTTCAAACCTGAAGATCATGTGATGGCTGGTAGAAATTACATATGGGAGGAAAAGGGGTAGGGAGGTGTTCTCCCAGATGAGACCGTCTTCTTCAAGAGATGCCCTGGAGGTCCAGGAAGCCACCACTGTCTGTGGAGAGAGTACGCTCGTTGCCAGCCTGAAAGAATGGCATTGAGTTGACAATAATTAAGATATGCTACATGCTTGTTCAACAAAGCATTCAGTCTAAATGAAATATTTTTTTAAAATATTTATCCATTCATGAGAGACACACAGAGGGAGGCAAAGACAGGCAGAGGGAGAAGCAGGCTCCATGCAGGGAGCCCGATGTGGAACTAGATCCCGGGACTCCAGGATCATGCCCTGAGCCGAAGGCAGATACTTCAACCACTGAGCCATGCAGGTGTCCCTAATGGCTAAACTTTTATTTAAGTTTTTTTTCTTTTTTTAGAGAGAGTGTGCATGCGAGCAGGAGGGAAGAGGGAGAGAGAGTATCTTAAGCAGGTTCCATACTCAGTGCACAGCTGAGGTGGGGCTCTATCTCAGGACCCCAAAATCATGACCTGAGCTGACGTCAAGAGAAGGACATTTAACTGACTGAGCCACCCAGGGACCCCTATTAGCTAAACATTTTAAAGCAAAAAGCTTTAAAGACTTAAAAATATTAAAAATAATAATAAGTAAATAAATAAAAATATTTATTATAGGGGTCTCTTGGGGCACAGGCAGTTAAATGTCTGCCTTCAGCTCAGGTCATGATCCCAGAGTCCTGGGATGGAGTCCTACATTGGGCTCCCTGCTCAGTGAGGAGTCTGCTTCTCCCTCTCCCTCTGCCCCTTCCTATGCTCATGCTCTTTCTCTCTCTCAAATGAATGAATAAAATCTTAAAATAAAAATATTTATTATATTTTATAATTATAAAATAAAATTTTTGTCTATTATGTAATTATACATTTTTACAAAATATAAAATACAATATAATACTTATAATTTGTAATTATTTTCATAGTAGTTCCTATAAGTGAAATTATTAGGTAAAAATTACAGATACTTTAAATATATTTTTTCAAGATTTTATTTAATTTTTTTGAAAGAGAGTAAGAAAGAGATAGCAAGCAGGCAGAAGGGCAGAGGAGAGGGACAAGCAGACTCCCTCCTGAGAGGGGAGCCTGACACAGGACATGATCCCAGGACCCTGGGATTACGACCCAAGCCAGAGGAAGACTCCCAACCGACTGAGCCACCCAGGTGCCCCTACTTTAAATATTTTTGACGCATATTTCCAAATAGTTTTTCAAAAGGATTGTGTCTTTTTACTTTACTACTAGTATGAGTGAAATACCGTAAATAATCTAAGATTGGATTTTTTTAAAAAATGGTGATGTGCATATTTCCTAAGTTTTTGCTAGTTTTATAGGTAGAAAGTGGTGTTTCATCTTGGCATGTTAAAAAATGTTAAAAAAATATTCCTAAGGAATTTGAACATATTTCTTTACACTTGTTTACTAATTTTATGTACTATTTGAACAAAGCAGGGAGTATTTTCACTATGACAGCTATGTGAAGGAAGGACTCTAGTAGAGAGAAACTAGAGGGAAAGAGCATAGACAGATCTTGACAATCAACAGATCCAATAAAGGAAATATGAGGGCAGCCCCGGTGGCGCAGTGGTTTAGTGCCGCCTGCAGCCCAGGGCATGATCCTGGAGAACCGGGATTGAGTCCCGCGTTGGGCTCCCTGCATGGAGCCTGCTTCTCTCTCTGCCTCTCTCTCTCTCTCTCTCTCTATGAATAAATAAAATCTTAAAAAAAGGAAACATGATGGGGGTCAGAGCTAAGGCTCAGCAAGGAATGGAAAAGAGAAGACAGATTTTATTTATTATTTTTTCAAATTTTATTTTATTTTTATTTTATTTTTTTTTAAATTTTTATTTATTTATGATAGTCACACACACAGAGAGAGAGAGAGGCAGAGACATAGGCAGAGGGAGAAGCAGGCTCCATGCACTGGGAGCCCGACGTGGGATTCGATCCCGGGTCTCCGGGATCGTGCCCTGGGCCAAAGGCAGGCGCTAAACCGCTGCACCACCCAGGGATCCCTATTTTTATTTTTTTTAAATTTATTTATTCATGAGAGATGCAGAGAGGGAAGCAGAGACACAGGCAGAGGGAGAAGCAGGCTCCATGCACCGGGAGCCCGACGTGGGATTCGATCCCGAGTCTCCAGGATCGTGCCCTGGGCCAAAGGCAGGCGCCAAACCGCTGCGCCACCCAGGGATCCCTATTTTTTCAAATTTTAAAAATACATAAGAGATGGGATAAGTAACTGGTAATATGCTGAGTGAAATAAGTCAATCAGAGAAGGACAAACATATGGTCTCATTCATTTGGGGAATATTAAAAATAGTGAAAGGGAATAAAGGGGAAAGAAAAAATAAGTGGGAAATATCAGAAAGAGAGACAGAACATGAGAGACTCCTAACTGGGAAACGAACTAGGGGTGGTGGAAGGGGAGATGGGCGGGGGTGGTATCTAGAGAAATGATACCATACTGTAGTTATGATATTTAAACTTCTTGTAACTCTTACTTGCTCACAGTAGTAGCCCTGTATTTGGGCCAGGAGTTAGATTATTGTCCTTGACCATATTTTCTAGCAAGTAGCATGGCATGAAACAGGGTATGGACTCTAGAAGTAGTCAGCTGCCTTAAAATTTTATCTGAAATTAGGTGTGGTAAAAATCAATAGAAATATAATAAATAGGGCAGCTCCGGTGGCTTAGCGGTTTAGCACCGCCTTCAGCCCAGGGTGTGATCCGGGATCGAGTCCCTTGTCAGGCTCCCAGCATGGAGCCTGCTTCTCCTTTTGCCTGTGTCTGTCTGTCTGTCTCTCACTCTAATAAATAAATTAAAAATCTTTTAAAAATATAATAAATAGTTCTTAGCATCAAGGCCTTAGAATATTCTTTTTCTTAAAAAATATTTTTTATTTATTCTTTTAAGAGAGAGCATGCGAGTGAGAACATGGCAGTGGAGAGGGGCAGAGCGAGAAGTAGGCTCTCTGCTGAGCAGGGACCCAACTCGGTCGGGTCCTGAGATCATGACCTGAGCTGAAGTCAGACGCTTAACCAACTGAGCCACCAAAGTGTCCCTAAGATGTTCTCGGAAGAATTTAAATTCATCATCCTGCTGCCGCCCTTTACGTTCTTGGACCATTCTAAGGTTCCCTCTGTTCTCTGTCCTACTTGTTTAAAGGCTATAGCTTTGTAACCTATTATTAACTCTTCAGTTCTTGGGGAAAATAATTTGGAAATTTTTGTAAAACTCAGGTATGACACTTTTTTAAAAAGATGTATTTATTTATTTTAGAGAGAATGAGTGAATGGATGGAGGGACAAAGGAAGAGGGGAAGGGAGAGAATCCTCAGACTGTGCACTGAGTGCAGAGACAAATGCAGGGCTCAGTCCCAGGACCCCGATAACCTGACCTGAGCCAAAATCAAGAGTCAGACACTAAACCAACTGTGCCACCCTGGTGCCCCTAGATATGGCATTTTTGAGAGGCATTATTTTCTTATGATTTTTACTAACTAAATGAATCATTTTCTATAACAGTGAAGAATGTAGAGACTGGTCGGAGCGTTCCAGGAGTAAAGATGTTTTTTGGGTACGAGATTGTGAACGGTGAGAGCTGCATGTTTCCTGACTGTGGATATTGGGATTTGTAGTAGTAGTAGTAAACCCACTGCTCTGCTTCATTCCAGTTTTTGAAAAACTGAGATGCTGTATTGCCTTTAATATTGCATTGATGAACTCTTACAGTGGGTATTGGAGAATTGACCTTTATCTTAATTTTTTTTTGGTGTGTAATATGAGCAGAATGTCATAAAGAGTTTTAATCATCTAGGGTTTACAATGTGAGAACTGCTGGTGCCCGTTACTAGACACTCAACCAGTGGGCAGTTAAGAATCTGAACAGAAAGGAATTGTCTTGCTCAGCAATTGAATTTAACACTACAGAGTCAAAGTATATTCACAGCCCCTTATATGAAACCCTGGAGTCCAAATGTTTCAGAATTCAGAAACCTGGATTTTTGGAAAACAACACTATATACTCTTCATATTATGTAACATCTCAAGCAGGTTTGGGAAGCACTCTGTAATAAAACATTTCTACAGGGAAATGTGCAGATAATCATTCTAAATGGAATAAACTAGGACCATAAATAGTATGTCAGTTAGGTTTTGCTGCCAAAAGAGTTACAGACAATTTTTAGTTTTCAGAGAGTTTTGGATTTTGGAATTGCAAGACATAGCTCTGTTCTTTATTTCTGCCAGCAAAAGCCATTTAGCAAGAGTAGGTCTAACTGTTTGCCAAAAGGAGTAAATACAGAAGCTCTTCTGGTCAGTTGCTGCAGATAAGCCAATTAGGATAAAAGAAAAGGGAAGCAAGAACTGTTCTTTTCAAGAATTCAAAAGCAGAAAGCGCTCCAAGAAGGAGTAAAAATCAGTCTGGGATGGAGGAGTGAGGAGAACAAGAGATCTGGGACCTTAAAGACCTATTCATTTCTTACCTACAGGAAAGGACTCATGTAGACCAGAGACTACTGCTGCTTGAAAGATTACTTTGTTTTATGAGATAAGTAGAATTAAGAGAGAAATGAAAATTCACCAAAATAATGACTGTCCATCCAGACCTACTTCAAGACACACAGTTCTAGCCAGCTACCTTTCCTTTCTGATTGAGTATGCTACTATAAACATCCCTTGAACACCTCTCTATCCCTTGAACACCTTTTTATAATGGCTCTGAGGGTGGTAGTAGTAGTAGGATTCTTTTTTTTTTTTTAAGGTTTTATTTATTTACTCATGAGAGACACAGAGAGAGAAAGGCAGAGACACTGGCAGAGGGAGAAGCAGGCTCCATGCAAGGAGCCCGACGTGGGACTCGATTCCGGGTCTCCAGGATCACGCTGTGGGCTGAAGGTGGCGCTAAACCGTTGAGCCACCCGGGCTGCCCAGTAGTAGGATTCTTTTTTTTTTTTTTTTTTTAAGAATTTATTTTTAAGTGATCTCTATACATAACATAGGGCTTGAACTTGAAACCCCAAGATCAAGAGTTGCATGCTCTACCAGCTAAGCTAGCCAGGTGCCCCATAGTTGAATTCTTACTGTATTTTAACTGTTAGTCTCTGCACTGCATCAGAGCTCTGGACTGAACAAAGGTAGGCTGTGAATGGGTTTGTAAAGAGAAGCAAAGGAATCACTAAAAAAAAAAAAAAAAAAAAAGTATGGGTTTGTAAAGAGAAGCAAAGGAATCACTACTTTAAAAAAAAATGGGGGATCCCTGGGTGGCGCAGCGGTTTAGCGCCTGCCTTTGGCCCAGGGCGCGATCCTGGAGACCCAGGATCGAATCCCACATCGGGCTCCCGGTGCATGGAGCCTGCTTCTCCCTCTGCCTGTGTCTCTGCCTCTCTCTCTCATTCTGTGTGACTATCATAAATAAATAAATAATAATAAAAAAAGAAACATTGTTTAAAAAAAAAAAAAGGAATCACATCACTACTACCATCTCCCTAACTTAAGCAGAGCCTGTTGACCAGCTTTGTGAACTGTACACATGGATTTCATCTCTTCCTAAATTCTTTCTCAAGACGTGGCTTTTGTTCATAATTTTTAAGTTCAAAGAACAGACTTCTCCTTCTTTTCCCTGTGGTTCAGTCAGCCCTAGATTGATACTTTTTCCCCCTCTCCCTGAAAAGCACTTTGAATAAAAATTATTAAAATGAATAATACTAACTGAAATTTAAATAAAACCTTGAAATAAAAATAAATTTAAAAAATAAAATGAAAAATAATTGACTAGTCAGTATTTTTAGTGACTTTCACTTTCTCTGCCCCAGACTCAACAACACCCAGATAGCACAGGGGAAAGAAACATTTGAAACATAGTGGGCTCTGAGTGGATCCTCTCTGAATAGTAGCTAAGTATACTTAACTGACTTTAAAATGTCATTAATTATGAAGTTCATTATTTTTGCATCTCAAGAAAGAAAACGTAGCTGCCAATTAAATTGTCATGTACTTAACTGTAAATCATATCTGATTTTGGAGCTGTTTAAAATGTGCACCTTAGAATCAATGGTATACAATATTATCCTACATTCCCTGCACTGTTAGGTTAAAAATAAAATTTTTTGAAATCTGTGGAATATTTCATATTTCTTTTGTGATTTCTAGTCTAGCTTTAATTTCCTTTCATGTCACTGAACTGTTTCAATTAGCAATAATCACGCCTCAGATAAATCTCATTGGCTACGACACTGCCACTGTACAAAATTCATGTCACTGAATTGTTAGTACACCAGCCTGTGAGAGTGAAAGGAACAGATTTGTGAAAGGTCTGAGAGAAAATCCCCAAACACTACACAGTGGGAGGGAAGATGCATTATAGTGGGAACGAATAGGAAAGAAAATATATGTCTTGAACAAATCTGCATGATGACAAAGGTGCCTTGTAAAGAGCTTTCTTATCCTGCTGAATGACCAAAGAAGCTAGGTAGGAATATAATATTAGATGTCTTCAGGACTTTGGATAGGCTCCTCTGCTCTATTTATTCCTGGCCAATGAAGGCCTCTGTGGGCCAACATTTCATGTCCAATCATTACTTGTGGTACCTAGTCATCAGACTGCGAGTATAAGGAGACAGGGAAGTGGTTAATTGCTTTCAGATTGGAAACTCTGTTGGAAGCCATTTGGTTGTTTTACAGTGGAACTACTGGATGAAGTGGAACAAGGAGCAATGAGAGAAAAGACATCTTCTGTCAGGTATAGTGGAATAATTTTCTTAATTATGATTTTACCCAAATGTACACATTAGGGTAGAAAGACTTAACACTAATTCATTAGCTATGTAATTCCTCAAATGGCCTGAGGTAATAGAAATGAGAAGAAATAGGTGGATGTTTTCTTCCATCTTTAGATGGTATCTTCAAATCAATGTAAAAACAGTGGATGAGTGAGTCCTCTATGAAATGGAGGTCCAGATTCCTTACCATTGATATGTGGCAAAATCTGTGTACACATCAACAACAAAGAACAAGTTCATCAGAGTGTTGTTTTTTTGTAAGCATAGTGTAAATACAGAAAGAACCAAGATGGATAAAGATGAAGACCTAAACATATGTGAGCCTCTTTCTCTTGGCTCTGAGGCACCAGCCACCACCCTGCTGAATGACCTCAAATACAGCCCATCAGGTAAGTACTGGGGCTCTGAATTGTCTGAGTTCTTTTTATTGTGGTACAGAACCCTTGAGAGTTGGCATAACTCCAACTTAAGTTTCTATATGGAATCCTCAGGCCATTGTTTCTAGGCTCTGAATTAAGACAAAATATTGTGATTCATTTATTTATTTAATAATTGAGGATACAAGGGTAAACTACATGCCAGACATTGAGGATACTGCCTTCATTGAGCTCTGGTGCAAGAAACAGACACTAAATAAGAAAAGGAGTATAACATACAGTATGTTACTGCCAAATGCTGAGGAGAAAAAAATAAAGAGAAGCGTGTGAAGAGTGGTTTTATAATTTTAGGGTGTTAAGGATTGACCTCACAAAAATGGGAACATTTGAGCAAAGGCCTGAAGGAAATAAGGGATTGAGTTGTATGGATATCTGAGAAATGTTTGTGGTTTTGTTTTTTTTGTTTTTTTTTTTTTTCAAGATTTATTTATTTGACAGAGAGGAGCACAGCAGGCAGAGGGAGAAGGAGAAGCAGGCTTCCCACTGAGCAAGGTTCCTCATGCAGGACTCAATCCCAGGACCTTTGGATCATGACCCAAGCCGAAGGCAAATGCTTAACCAACTAAGGCACCCAGATGCCCCAGGAAATTTTTTTTAAGGATTTTATTTATTTATTTATTCATGAGAGATGGAGAGAGAGAGAGAGAGAGGCAGAGACACAGGCAGAGGGAGAAGCAGGCTCCACAGAGTGAGCCCAATGTGGGACTTGATCCAGGGACTCCAGGATCACGCCCTGGGCCAAAGGCAGGTGCTAAACCGCCGAGCCACCCAGGGATCCCGGAAATGTTTCTTAGGCAGAAAAAAGAGGAATATAAAGGCCCTGAGATAGGAACATGTCAGGTTCTTGAAGGAACAGCGAGATCAGTGTGATTGGTATAGCTGGAGCAAGGAGAGAAGCAATTGGAGATGAAGTGGGACAGGCATTTCATGGAGAACATTGTAGATCATTGTAGGGACTCAAGCTTCTACTCTGAAGTGAGAAGAGAAACCATTGGAAGGGGATCCCTAGGTGGCGCAGCGGTTTGGCGCCTGCCTTTGGCCCAGGGCGTGATCCTGGAGTCCCTGGATCAAGTCCCACATTGGGCTCACTCTGTGGAGCCTGCTTCTCCCTCTGCCTGTGTCTCTGCCTCTCTCTCTCTCTGTATGACTATCGTAAATAAATAAAAAAAAAATTAAAAAAAAAAAAGAAACCATTGGAAGATTTTTGGTTTTATCATTTCTCTAATGACTAAGTATATTTAAGATCTTTTCATATCCTTATTTGCTAGCAGAATATCTTTGGTGAATTGTCTGTTTATATATTTTGTGCATCTTCTTGTTGGACTGTTATTATTCAGTGTTGAGAGTTCTTTATATATCCTGGACATAAATCTTTTCTCACATACATGCTTTACAAATATTTTTTCAAGTCTGCAGTTTGTCTTATTTATTATTTATTTATTTATTTATTTATTTATTTATTTATTTATTTATTTTTTGGTTTGTCTTTTTATTCTCCTAAATTATCTCTCAAAGAGCAGACATTTTTAATTTTGAAAAAAGTGCAGTTTTTTTTTGAAAAAGTGCAGTTTATCCATTTTTTTTCTTTTATGAATTGTGCTTTTGATATCATATCTACAAAATTTTTTCCTAACTCAGTCACAAAGATTTTCTCCTATGTTTTCTTCTAGAGGCTTCATGGTTTTAGTCTACCTTCAGGCCTGGAATCCATTTTTAGTTCATTTTTATATATGATGTGAAGTACAGATCAACAAATTTCTTTTTATATGTATATATTTTTAAGATTTTCTTTTTTTATTTGAGAGAAAGAGAGCACAAGCAGTGGGGAGAAGTAGAGAGAGACGCAGACTCCCCACTGAGCAGTGAACCCAACTTGTGGCTCCATCCCAGGACCCTGAGATCATGACCTGAGCCAAAGGCAGACGCTTAACCACTAAACTGGGCCACCCAGGTGCCCCCAAGTATGTGTCTCTCTGTCTGTCTGTCCTTCTTTCTTTTTGCATATGGATAGGATAGCCAATTGTTCCAGCATCCTTTGTTGACTGTATTTTCTCCAATTACTTTTGCACCTTTGTCAAAAATTAGTTGTCCATGTATGTGTAGGTTCATTTCTGGATACTATACTCTGTTATAGTGATCTTTTTACACCAACCCTAGACTGTTTACTGGGTTTTGTTTGTTTTTTTAGACTGTTTTGTTTACTGTTGTTTGATGATAGAGCTTAAATCTGGTAATGTTAGTTCTCCAACTTTGTTCTTTTTCAGAGTTTTTTGGCTATTCTGTGCTCTTTGCATTTCCCTATGAATTTCAGAATCAGAATGCCAATGTCTATAAAAAAAAAACCCACTGGAGTTTTTACTGCAATCACAATGAATTGATAGATCAATTTAGGGAATATTGGCATCTTAACTATATCGAATATCCCAACCTATTAATCCAATATATCCCTCCATGAGATCTTTAATTTCTCAACAGCATTTTGTACTTCTTGGCATATAAGTCTTATAAATCTTTTGCTGTGTTTATCCCTATTTCATATTTTATGCTATTATAAATAGCATTTTTAAAAATACTTCTACTTCCAGGCAGCCCAGGTGGCTCAGCGGTTTAGCGCTGCCTTCGCCCCAGGGTGTGATCCTGGAGACCCGGGATCGAGTCCCACGTTGGGCTACCTGCATGGAGCCTGCTTCTCCCTCTGCCTCTCTCTCTCTCTCTCTGTCTCTCATGAATAAATAAATAAAATCTTAAAAAACAATACTTCTACTTCCTATTGGATAGTTTTGAGCAGAAGAACAACATGATCTGACTTCTGTTTTAACAAAGTTACTCTAGATATTATATGGATATTGAGAGGAGGACGAAGGTAAAAGCATGAATGCTTGTTAGACTATTGAAATAATTTTAAGGCAAGTTGATATGGTGGCTTGGACTCTCGTGGTAGCCATATGTTGGTAAAAAGTGGTGGGATTCTGGATGTATGTTGAGGTGTAGCCAACACAGTGTACTAGTATATTAATGTGGTTTTGAGTGAAAGAGGAGAATCAAGGGTGACTTCAGGGGCTTCAGTCTGAGTAGCCTGAAGTATGGATTGCTATTCAGCTGACATGGGAACAGTTCTGGACAGAATAGGTTTTGGGAAGATGATTAAGAGTTTAGGTCCACCTAAGTTTGAATGTCAGACTAGAGAGGAGGAGAAAGGTCTGAGATGGAGATAGAAATGCAAAAGTTAGCTGATAAATGATATTTACAGCCTTAAGACTAGATGAAATCACCAAGAGAGTGAGTGTGGATAGAGAAAAAGAGGTGTGCAGACTGTCCTTTGCCACTCCAAAGTTTTAGAGGTTGGAGATGAAGAAAAAATGTTATGCTATACCTCTAACCTTTTAAATGATTTTATTTTTATTTATTTTTAAAAAGATTTTATTTATTTATTCATGAGAGACACAAAGAGGCAGAGACACAGGCAGAGGGAGAAGCAGTCTCCTTGAGGGGAACCCGATTCATGACTTGATCCCAGGACCCCAGGATCATGATCCAAGCCAAAGGCGTAGACGCCCAATCTCTGAGCCACTGAGGCATCCCTAAATAAACGATTTTAAAACATAATTAAGGACCCAGAGAATTCCAGACGTGTGGATTATGGCCCATCTCCAGGCCTAATTTTATTTTAAACCATTATTTTTTATTATGAACATCTTTTTAAAAAGTACATGTCTTAAAATATTTAAGATGTAAATCTATGAGGAGGGAAACATTACTGGATGTTCACAGGAAATGATTAAATAGTTGTATTCATAAGATTTTCACTGGTGAGGCTTTTGTTTATTCTCATTTGGGAAACAGGATGCTAGAGTGTTCACTGTGTGTTGAGATAATGCAGGTGATAATGAAATAACATTAGACCTTTGAGTTACAATACAGGAGGTGTTTATGAGGATGGCTAAAGTGAATGAGAGGCCAAGGAAGACAAATATATCTATTACCATCATTCTTGTGCAGAGGAAGAGGTGGTGACATACACAGTCATTGATCAGTTCCAGCAGAAGTTTGGTGCTGCAGTAAGTATTGCCCTTAATCATTCTGAGTGTTGTCTGCATATGGGTATCATGTTTCTGTCTCATGAATTTTTCTCTTATTATGAGATCATTGATGTTTTCCCTAATAAATTCAACAAAATATCTGAGTGCCTGCTAAAGGTCAGGCATTATTCTGAGGTCTGGGATAAAATAATGGTAAAGACAAAGTTAACTATCAAGGAGTTTACATTCATTTCTTTTTCAAGATTGATTTATTTATGTATGTATGTATGTATGTATGTATGTATGTATGTATGTAATCACTACACCCAGGGTGGGGATTGAGCCCACAGCCCCGAGATCAAGAGTTGCATGCTTTTCTGATTGAGCCAGCTAGGCATCCTAAAGAGTTTACTTTTATTTTTAATTTTTAAAAAGATTTTATTTGTTCATGAGAGACATACAGAGAGAGGAAGACATGACTAATGACACTGAATGTCTTTTCATACTTTTGTTGATAATATGATGTACTCTCTTATGAAGTATTTATTCACATTTTTTAAAATTTGTGTCCTATTGAGACACCTGGGTGGCTCAGCAGTTAAGTGTCTGCCTTTGGCTCAGGGCATGATCCCGGAGTCCCAGGATCGAGTCCCATATTGGGCTTCCCAATAAAAAATAAATAAATAAATAAATAAATAAATAAATAAATAAATAAAATCAATAAATAAAATATTTTTTAAAAGTTGTGTCCTATTATACGTTGCACCTAATCTTATCTTTTAATTTATTCATGAGAGAAAGAGAGAGAGGCAGACACAGACAGAGGGAGAAGCAGGCTCCCTGTGAGGAGCCCCATGCGGTATTCCTTCCCAGGACCCCAGGATCATGCCCTGAGCCAAAGGCAGATGCTCAACAGCTGAACCATCCAGGTATCCTAGGAGTTTACATTTCAATGCAAGAAAATAAACAATTATCAGCTCCTGATAAGTACTGTGAAGAAAAATAAAGTGTGGTTTGAAGAGTAGAGTAATACGGAATTCCTATTTTATATAAGGTGGACAGAGAAAACCTCTGTGAAGAGGTGATATTGGAACAGACATCTGAAAGAAGTAAGGAAGCTAGCTCTGTGGATATTTAGGTAAAGACCTTTAAAAAGCATGATTAGCAAGTGCAAAGGCCCTGAGACTGAAACACACTTAATCTATGTGGAGGAATAGCAGGGAGGCAGCACCACAGTGAAGAAGAGTGGTAGGAAATGGAAGGAGTCAGGAGGCAAATCAAGCAGGGTTTACTAGACATGGTTAAGGATTTTTAGTTTGATTGAGTAGGATGGAGAGCCATTGGCAATTTTTAGAGAAACTTTTTTACTTGTTTTTAAAAATCCATTCTACATATTCTGCCTAGGCAACTTCTCGATAATCATTTATTAATTTCAGAGATGACAGTAACTATTGAGCCTAGCATACAGTTCACAGACAGACTTCAGGGGAGTCATTAAGCTTCCTGTTTTTTTTTTTTTTTTTTAAAAAAGCTTCCTGTTTTGTTGCCAGCTTATGCTTGTGTAAACAGATGGATTTTTTTTAAAGGAAGAATTAGCTTTCCACAGATTCTTTTTTCTTTTAACCACTTAACTGAGATATATTCATATACCATTAAATTGACTGATTTAAAATGTATATAGTTCACTGGATTTTAGCATATTCACAGAGTTGTACATCATAATGAATTTTAGAACATTTTAAAAAAGATTTTTGTTTGTTTTTTAAGTAATCTCTACACCTAATGTGGAGCTTGATCTCACAACCCTGAGATCAAGAATCACACGCTCTACTGACTAGCCAGCCAGGTGTCCCTAGAATATTTTTCATACTGACAAACTCTATGCTTCGAGGCTGTTACCTCCATGCCTCCCTAGTCCCCCAGCCCTTAGCAGCCAAAAATCTATTTTTTGCCTCTATTGATTTGTCTGTTTAGAACATTACATATATTATTTTTATTTAGAGAACACAAACATGCAAGTAGGGCAGGGGGTTGGGGGGAAAAGAGCAGAAGGCAAGGGAGAGAGAATCTTAAGAGGACTCCATGCACACTGCAAAGCCCAATAGGAGCTCTACCTCACTACCCTGAGATCATGACCTGAGCTGAAACCAAGAATCAGACGCTTAACTGACTGACTGGCACCCCTAGAACATCTCATATAAATAGGATTATACAATATATGGTCATTTGTGACTGGCTGCTTTTGCTTAGCATGTTGATCTGTGTTACAGCATGTATTAGTATTTCACTCAATTTTGTTGCCAAATAACATTCCTTTATATGTATATATCATATTTCATTTATCCTTTCACCATTTGGGTTCTTTCTAGTTTTGGCCATTATGAATAATGGTGCTATGTACAATGTTCATATATGTACATATATGTACAAGTATAATAACTCTATGTTTAACATTTTGAGAATTGGCCATTGTTTTCCAAAGCTGCTACATTATTTCATATTCTCACCAGCAGAATATGAAGATTCTGGTTTCTCCACATTCTTACTAACATTTGTTGTTATCTGTCATTTTGATTATGGCCATCTTAGTGGTGTGAAATGCTATCTCATTGTGATTTTGATTTACATTTCCCTGATGCCTAATAATGTTGAGAATTTTTCATGTGTTCGTTGGGTGTTTATCTTCTTTGGAGAAATGTCTATTCCTTTGCCCATTTTTATTTTTATTTTTAAAAGATTTTACTTATTTATTCAGAGACACAGAAATTGAGAGAGAGGCACAGACACAGGCAGAGGGAGAAGCAGGCTCCATGCAGGGAGCCCGATGTGGGACTCAATCCTGGGTCTCCGGGATCACACCCTGGGCTGAAGACGGCGCTAAACCGCTGAGCCACGGGTGCTACCCTTTTGCCTATTTTTAAAAGTAAGCTCCATTCACAATGTGGGCCTTAAACTCACAACCCTGATATCAAGAGTCCCATGCTTTACCAAATGAACCAGCCAAGTTCCCCTTCTTTGCCGCCCCTCCCCCCTTTTAAGAAGGCTCCACACCCAGCATTGGAGCCCAACATGGGGCTTGAATTCATGATACTGTGATTAAGACCTGAGCTTAGGGATCCCTGGGTGCCGCAGCGGTTTGGCGCTTGCCTTTGGCCCAGGGCGCGATCCTGGAGACCCGGGATCGAATCCCACGTCGGGCTCCCGGTGCATGGAGCCTGCTTCTCCCTCTGCCTATGTCTCTGCCTCTCTCTCTCTCACTGTGTGACTATCATAAATAAATAAATTAATTAAAAAAAAAAAGACCTGAGCTGAGATCAAGAGTTGGACGCTTGACTAACTAAGCCACCCAAGTGCTACCTTTGCCCATTTCTAAATTGAGATGTAAGAATTCTTTATATATCAACACATTCTTTAAAGGGTCCAATGAGGGGCAGCCCCGGTGGCGCAGCAGTTTAGCGCCACCTGCAGCCCAGGGTGTGATCCTGGAGACCCAGGATCGAGTCCCACATCGGGCTCCCTGCATGGAACTTCTCCCTCTGCCTGTGTCTCTACCTCTCTCTCTTTGTATGTCTCGTGAATAAATAAAGAAAATCTTTTAAAAAATAATAAAATTAAATAAAAAAAAAACGGTCCAATGATGGGACACCTGAGTGGCTCAGTGGTTGTGGCTCAGTGGTTGAGCATCTGCCTATGGCTCAGGTCGTGATCCCAGGGTCCTGGGATGGAGTACTGCCTGGGGCTCCCCAGAGGGAGCCTGCTTCTCCCTCTGCCTCTCTCATAAATAAATAAATAAATAAATAAATAAATAAATAAATAAATAAAATCTTTTTTTTAAAAAAAGGGGGGGTCCAATGACAAAAAATGAGATAAGACTGGAAATTTGGGGCAGCCCCGGTGGCGCAGCAGTTTAGCGCCGCCTGCAGCCCAGGGCGTGATCTGGATACCCTGGATCGAGTCCCACGTCAGGCTCTCTGCATGGAGCCTGCTTTTCCCTCTGCCTGTGTCTCTGCCTCTCTCTCTCTCTCTGCATCTCTATGAATAAATAAATAAAATCTTAAAAAAAAAAAAGACTGGAAATTTGAGGGATGCCTGCGTGGCTCAGCGGTGGAGCGTCTGCCTTTGGCTTACAGGATCAAGTCCCACATTGGGCTCCCTGCGGGAACCTTGCTTCTCCCTCTGCCTATGTCTCTGCCTCTCTCTCTTTCTCTCTCTCTCATGAATAAATAAATAAATCTTTAAAAAAAGACTGGAAATTTGAAGAGGTAGTTGGAAATTCTTGTCAATAGAGAAATACAGCTTTTGTTCCTAGTTTTGCAGCCTTCTTGCTGTTCTTGGGGGTAGAACTGAAATTCAACCCCCCTTTTTCATAATTGATAGAAAATACTCAATGTAGAAGCACTCTGTGCTGACTAAAGGAAGATAGCATGCTAGTGAAAGTCACCATGCCCTTCTGTTCTTGAGTAATTTACCTACCTGTAAAGTGGGGAGAATCTTGTATCATGTAGATATTTTCATAGTTTATGGGTTAAGGATTTTAGAATTATATAATGTTTTGAAAGAGGATAAAATTATAGATAATCAAAAGATCAGCATGTGTTCCTGGAATACTGCTATATCAATTTTGAGTAACTTGACGAATCTAAGACTTTAAGGGACCTCTTGAGTTCTTGTTCCTCTCATTTTGAACACTGTACACTGTGAGACTCAGCCACTGTGTGAGTTCCCTTCAGTTATAGTAAATTTCCCTGTGTTAGGGCATTGTTCTTTGCTTGAGGAATCTGGTCATAGACATAGAAATCTTTTGCATAGCATTAGTGGTAACAAAAGGTTTCTGAGGGCAGCCTGGGTGGCTCAGTGGTTTAGCACCGCCTTCAGTTCAGTTCTGGAGACCCAGGATCCAGTCCCATGTTGGGCTCCCTGCCTGGAGCCTGCTTCTCCCTCTGCCTGTGTCTCTGCCTTTCTTTCTCTCTGTGTGTCTTATGAATAAATAAATAAAATTTAAAAAAATTTTAAAAAGTGAGTTTTTCAACTCTTATTAGCATTTAGGATATGAATTATTTATGTTCCAGTTGTGCTATAATTTTGTAAAAACTAAAAGGATTTAGAAACAATGTGCTGTGTGTGCATGTGTAAAAGAAGGTGACTTGTGTTTTGGATTAGTCAAATTTTGCAATTAAAAAATATTATCCACTTTGTTAATCGCTAGCCATTTTACTTGTGCTATTCATGATATCATGGTAGCAATATTTATTCTCTGGAGATTTTCTTCTTTCTCACCAGATGCTCCACATCAAGAAGCAGAGTGTCCTGAGTGTGGCAGCAGAAGGTGCTAATGTGTGTCGTCATGGGAAACTATGTTGGCTTCAGGTAAAAGATATTTTCAACTTTTTATTTTGAAATAATTGTGGCTTCACTGACAAATTGATCTTAATGGTCTTCTTTATGTCACCTCAGTGTCGCTATCTTATAATTTATTTGGAATGTCTTTCACTCTTCTGAGTTTATCCTTTTCAAAAGCAAAGAGCTTCTGTCTCTTCATAATTTCACTTTTATAATCATCATTGCTGGGATCCCTGGGTGGCTCAGTGGTTTGGCGCCTGCCTTTGGCCCAGGGCGCGAGCCTGGAGTCCCGGGATTGAGTCCCACGTCGGGCTCCTGACATGGAACCTGCTTCTTCCTCCTCCTGTGTCTCTGCCTCTCTCTCTCTCTCTCTCTCTATGTCTATCATGAATAAATAAATAAGTCTTTAAAAAAAATAATCATCATTGCGGTCTCACAGGCTCTGCTTGAGGTCTTCTTCCCCAGCTCTTTTCTCTCTCTTTAGATATATGGAAAATTTCAGGAGTGGCTGGTTGGCTCAATCAGTGGAGTGTGCAATTCTTGATCTTGGGGTTGTGAGTTCAAGTCCCATGTTGGGTATAGAGATTACTTAAAAATAAAATCTTTAATTTGATTTAATTAAAAATTTAAAAAGTATTTTATTTATTCATGAGAGACACAGAGAGACAGGTAAAGACACAGGCAGAGGAAGAAGCAGGCTACATGCAGGCAGCCCGATGTGGGACTCAATCCTGGGACTCCAGGACCATTCCCTGAGCCAAAGGCAGGTGCTAAACCACTGAGCCACCCAGGGATCCCCTAATTTAATTTTTTAAAGTAATCTCTACACCAATGTGGAGCTTGAACTCACAACCCTGAGAACAAGTGCACGCTCTACCAACCACTGGGCATCCTCAAAATAAAATCTTTTTTAAAAAAAGATATGTGAAGTTTTGGGGTTTTTTTAATGAAGAAATTTTATCTTTCCTTCTGGTTGGTAGCATTCCACAGCAGGGTTCTGTCACATTTTCATTTTCCTGGACCTGGGAGATGTCAGGTGAGGGTCCCCATTGTGTCGAAAGAAGTTTGTGGTGAGCCTTGACTAGCTGTAGGATAGACAGCCACCTTTGGATCAAACTCAGCAGTATCAGTTTTTAAGGTGGGCCAAAAAAGCAGGCTGAATCCTCCACTAGTGTTTTCCATTATTTGAGTCAGGACCTACCTCCACCTACTGAGAGAATAAAGTTTATTAGGATTGGCAATTTGCCCACTTCTCAGGGTTACATCGATCAAGGTATCTACACTAAATGATTCAAAATATGGAAAAAATTGGGCAGCCCAGGTGGATCAGTGGTTTAGCACCGCCTTCGGTCCAGAGCATGATCCTGGAGACCCAGAATCAGGTCCCACGTTGGGTTCCCTACATGGAGCCTGATTCTCCCTCTGCCTGTGTCTCTGCCTCTCTCTCTCTCTCTCTCTCTCTCTCTGTATCTCATGAATAAATAAATAAAATCTTTAAAAATATATGAAAAAATTATGTGAGAACCTAGTCATCTTGGCATCATTTTATGGTGAAGAATCAGAAACCACTGAGGTAGTTAACAAATAGAAATTACTATAGATTTGATAGACTTTATACAGCTGCCAAAAATTAATGACAAGTGCAATGCAGAAAAATGTTTGCAGAGTTATGAGTAGAAAAAAGCAGGATATAGATTGGAATGCACATTATCAGAGCCATATACATTGTTTGCATATGAAAAATGGAAGGGAGTGTTGTATGGCGTGTATTGGCTTGCTGAAGAAATGTCTAAGCCATTCATCGCCCCAGTTCTGTTCTAGTTGATGCATGTACAGTGGTGAATCCAGTGTAATCTCTCTTCTCACAGAGTTTTCAGTCCAGCAGATAATTATTTTTCAAACTTTTATAATGTGTCTATTCAGTTTTTATAATTAAGGAGGTAAAGAAAAAGAAGTGACTATTTTAGGTGTTCTATTCTAGCAAACAATATCAAAGTTCTGAAAATGGATATCAGGTAGGACTGCCAATTTTAGCTATACCAACACTTAGCTCCTCAAATGACAAATATGGCATTAGACTGCCATGTCTCTGGCTCTCTAGACCAATTTGGATGTCTCTTTGCCTTCATTCTCTGACTCAGTAGATTATCCAAGTATAGTATTGTCTTTGTGAACTTCATGATCAGAAACAATCTAAAATTCTTAAAATTGTATAAAATCGATCTTAAAAACAGTGTTTCACATCCTACCACTTGTGCCAACTTATTTGTTGCCTATTTAAAATTGCTAGAGAGCAGGAATCTTCTGAGTGATTTTATGTAACACCTAACACAACCATGCATACTATGAGACTCTGAGAAATAGCATTTTGTGTTAATAACAATGAAATGCTATTAATTCCTCGTAGATCCTTGGTGTATTAAAATGCTGAGGGTGAAATGTCAAACATTAAATTTGGGACTGTAAAAAAGCAAAGGCTAAATCCACCAGCTTGTCTATTTCTGTCCTCTTGAAAAGTTACAATGAGGGCTGCCCAGGTGGCTCAGTCGATTAAGTGCCTGACTCTTTTTTTTTTTTTTTGAAGATTTTATTTATTTATTCATGAGAGACACAGGGAGGGGCGGGGTAGAGACATAAGCAGAGGGAAAATCAGGCTCCTTGCGGAAGCCTGATGCAGAACTCAATCCTGGAGCCCGGGGATCACGCCCTGAGGAAAAGGCAGACACTCAACTGCTGAGCCACCCAGGCGTCCCAAGGGTCTGACTCTTGATTTCAGCTCAGGTCATGATCTTGGGGTCGTGGACTTGAGCCCCATGGTGGGCTCCACTCTTGGCAGTGCAGAGTCTGTTTGAGATTGTCTTTCTCCCTCTCCCTGCTCATGCTCGCTCTCTATCTAAAGATCACAAATGATAGTTTCTTAAGATTTAAACTTGTTTTCCCTAAGAATCACTGAATGACTATTGTTTTCTTTAAGAGTGAGGATGTTAAATATTTTATCATGTATCTTTCTTGATCCTCAGATCTTCTTCCTTAGTTCTTTTCTTCCTATAATATGTATGTCTGGATGGTCTATTATAGGTGGCCACAAATAGCCGAGTTTACTTATTTGACATTTTCCTTCTGGGAAGTCGTGCTTTCAACAATGGACTTCAGATGGTATTAGAAGACAAGAGAATTTTGAAGGTGAGTGTGTAAACTGATTTCCCTGCTAGTAAGATTAGCAACCAGGTTCTAATTACTCTTAATTTCTTCTGATTCCTTAGGTTATCCATGATTGTCGTTGGCTTTCTGATTGCCTCTCTCATCAGTATGGAATTTTGCTGAATAATGTCTTTGACACACAGGTACATGCATGGATTAGATATGCCCCAAAAGCCTATTTTGGTCAAAATAGTCTGATTATAATATGATTTTCTCTGCCCTAAAGAATTCTAGGGTAATGAGAAATCCTTATTCAATACTAGCTAGCTCTTAGACTTGATGTAAGTGTCTAGTTTGGCTGTGAGAGTAGTAAAACCACTAGTTCTCATTATATCTTTATATCTCATTATATCTGTTATGTTCTTCTAGTCTTCTAGGTTTAATGCTTGTCAAAGGTACATGTTGAATATCTAAGTCTAGATCCCTTGGAGAGGGGTTAAAATAATGAGTTAGCCAGTTATTTATTTTTTTAAGTAATCTCTACACCTATAGCCAATTATTTTTTAGCAGAAATTCGTTTAAAAATTTTTTTTGTATATTTTATTTATTCATGAGAGTCACAGAGAGAGAGGCAGAGACACAGGCAGAGGAAGAAGCAGGCTCCATGCAGGGAGCCCGACATGGGACTGGATCCCAGGTTTCCAGGATCAGGCCCTGGGCTGAAGGCGGTGCTAAAACACTGAGCCACCCAGGCTGCCCCATCCAGTTTGCTCTTTATGTATTTGCCCACAATGAACTTTACGCCACTTCTCTTCTTTACATTTTCCTTGGGCCTTCTTTCAGGATCTTTCACTATATAGAGATTATTTCTAGCTTACACCAAAATGTAAGAGAATTGCTCATTGTTCCCCTGAGGCCATTAGGCTTCTTGATGAGACCCCATATGAAGATATTGGCAAATCTTTCCATACTTACTTTTCAGATTTCCATAGTACAAGAAGCAGTAATTCAGAATTTTTCCATTTTTTTCCCTTTAACACAATGCATTATCTTCCTGTTGATATTGTACAAATTACCACAAATTTAGTAGCTTAAAATAACAGAAATATACTCTTAACAGTTCTGAAGGTCAGTAGTCTGAAATCATTTTCACTAAGCTAACATCAAGTTATCATCAGGGATGATAACTTTTGAAGGCTTTAAGAGGAGTCTGTTTCACTGCCTTTTCAGCTGACACCTGTGTTCTTTGGCTTGTGGCTTCTGCCATCTTCAAAATACACCACTGCGGTCTGTGCTTCTATCACCTATTCATCCTCATCACCTCCAGTGACTGTAGTCAAATCTCCCTGTGCCTCCCTCTTATACATTTAGGACCCACCTAGATAATTCAAGATAATCTTCCTATCTCAGGAGTCTTAGCTTGATCACTCCTGCATGGGCAGCCCGTGTGGCTCAGTGGTTTAGTGTGCCTTCAGCCTGGGGTGTGATCCTGGAGATCTGGGATCGAGTCCCACGTCAGGCTCCCTGCATGGAGCCTGCTTGTGTCTCTGCCTCTCTCTGTGTGTCTCTCATGAATAAATAAAATCTTTAAAAAAAAATCACTCCTGCAAAGTCTGTTTTACCATATAAAATAACATTGACAAGTTCCAGGGATTAGGATGTGGATGTCTCTGGGGGCCATTATTTAGCCTACAAACACATAGATAAATAATTAGTTCAATTCTTAATTTTTTAAAAGATTATTTATTTATTTATTTATTCATGAGAGACACACACAGAGAGAGAGAGACAGAGACACAGGCAGAGAAGCAGGCACCATGCAGAGAGCCTGATGTGGGACTCGATCCCGGGACTCCAGGATCACACCCCGGGCTGAAGGCAGGCGCTAAACCACTGAGCCACCCAGGGATCCCTAAAAGATTTTTTAAAAAAGATTTGTTTGAGAGACAGTGTACACTGATAAGCAGGGGGGAGGGGCAGACGGAGAGGGAGAAGCAGACTCCTCATTGAGTAGGTAGCCAGATGTGGGGCTCCATTCCAGGGTCCTGGGGTCATGACCTGAGCTGAAGGCAGATGCTTAACCAGCTGAGCCACCCAAACGCCCCAAGATTTTACTATTTTTAAGTCATCTCTTCACCTAACATGGGGCTCAGACTCATAACTGTGAGATCAAGAGTTATATGTTCTACCAACTAAGCCAGCCTGATGCCCCTCCAATTCTTAATTTTATTAGCTTTCCTTAGCAACATTTTGCCAAAGTTGCTGATAAGTAATACAAATAATTCTTGAAATTTATCTTCCTTTCCCCATTGCCTAAAGGCACCAAAGAGTAATAGATAACCATAAGGCAGGCAAACAAAAGAAATGAAAAAGAAAAGAGACTAGGATACATTAAAATTGAGTGAGCCTTTTCTTTTTTTACTTCTTCCCTTATTTTTCAGAATAAGTTGAACAATTTTTTGATGGCATTTTCTATCATATGGGGCTTTGGGGAAAATGGTATTTAAAGACATTTTTCTAAAAATATATCTAGGCACACCTGGGCAGTTCAGTGGTTGAGCATCTCTGCCTTTTGCTCAGGTTGTGATCCCAGGGTCCTGGGATGGAGTCCTGCATCAGGCTCCCTACAGAGAGCCGCCTTATCCCTCTGTCTGTGTCTCTGTCTCTCTCTGTGTGTTCCTCATGAATAAATCAATAAAATATTAAAAATAAATAAATAAAATTAAAAAATTTAAAGTATCTAAATTTCTAAATATTTAAGAATGTCTAAAGACATTTTCTAAATATATATAAATCTAAATATTTCTGCCATGACGTAGCTTTCTATATATTCTACAGACAGGATTTTTTTTTAATTTTTTTTATTTATTTATGATAGTCACACAGAGAGAGAGAGAGGCAGAGACACAGGCAGAGGGAGAAGCAGGCTCCATGCACCAGAAGCCCGACGTGGGACTCGATCCCGGGTCTCCAGGATCGCGCCCTGGGCCAAAGGCAGGTGCCAAACCGCTGCGACACCCAGGGATCCCGTGTTTTGTTTTTTATGTCACAGGTAGCAGATGTCCTTCAATTTTCCATGGAAACAGGTGGCTTTCTTCCAAACTGCATCAGTTCTTTAAAGGAGAGTTTAATCAGACACCTTAAGATGGCCCCTAAATATCTCTCCTTTCTGGAAGAGAGACAGAAATTGATTCAGGTGAGTATTAAAGTGTGTGTATCAAAAATCACATGACACTGATTTTTCTAAGTTTTGTGAGCAGGATCATCAGTGTATTATATAGACAAATGACAGCTGCTATGTAAGCTTATGGGCATTGCCAAAATCTTAGCTTTTTCAAATGGGAAGTTTGTGATCTCAAGTGAATAAAAGCAAGGATTCAGATTTGTTGGTTATGAGAAAATACTCTGAAATAAATTTGCAATCCTTCAGGGGAGGATTTTGTTGGAAATGTGGATTAAGGTGATGGAACAAAAAGTTTTCATCCTGGGATGCCTGGGTGGCTCAATGCTTGAACGTCTGCCTCTGACCCAGAGTGTGATCCTGGGATCCAGGATTGAGTCCCTCGTCAGGCTTCTTGCAGGGAGCCTGCTTCTCCCTCGGCCTGTGTCTCTGCCCCCTCTCTGTGTGTCTAATGAATAAATAAACAAAATCTTAAAAAAAAAAAAAACACCTTTTCATCCCAATTATTTCTCCCAAAGCAAGATAAATTTTCCTTAGCTCCTAATACCTCACATGCACACTTAGATCATGACCATATTGACTACAGTTTTGGTCCTATAATCAAGTCTTCTGTCTTCATTTTTGAATGAGAAGCCTTGATTGATCTGGATTGATCTCTCTCTCCATCCCTCCCCTGCCACCCCATCTTTTCCCTCTCACACATACATATTCACTGTATACATACATAAGGAGTGTGTGTGTGTGTGTGTGTGTGTATTTTCAAAAATATACTGTCATTGAAGAAAATGACAGTAATGTTTTAAGTTAAACAACCCTTTAACAGTTATTTAAATTTTGCTTATTATTCAAATAAATTTGTTTTGGTGTCTCTAGGAAAATCCAGAAGTGTGGTTCACACGACCTCTTTCACCCTCTTTGCTGAAAATTTTGGCTCTAGAAGCTACCTACCTACTACCCCTTCGTTTGGTACTCCTGGATGATATGATGTCTGATCTAACCACCCTTGTGGACGGGTACCTAAACACCTACCGAGAAGGGTCTGCAGATCTCCTGGGAAGCACAGAGGTAGGTGTGGCTCTCTGTGACTATGTTTTTAGAACTTCTATTCCCATCCCATTCCTCATGGTGGGCACAGTGATACTCCCTCTTTGTAACTACAGCAAATCATGAGGCAGACTTGGTAATAAATATTTGAAGGGACTATAGCTTGGGCTTACTTCATCTCCTTGAGTACTTTTTCACAATATTAAGTTACATTCTGTCAAAGAATAAGTAAATTGAAGATTTCATTACTAATTTCTAAGAAGCCAGCACAAAGTAGCAGAACTATAGACCTGGAGTTGGCAAACTATTGCCATAAGGCCACATCTGGCCCATAGTCTGCTTTTGTACAGCTTATGAGGCAAGAATGGTCTTCATGGTTTTAAAGGATTGTTTAAAAAAACGAAAGTGGGGCAGCCCCCGTGGCCCAGCAGTTTAGCGCCGCCTTCAGCCCAGGGTGTGATCCTGGAGACCTGGGACGAGTTCCGTGTGCGGCTCCTTGCATGGAGCCTGCTTTTCCCTCTGCCTCTCTCTCTCTCTGTCATGAATAAATAAATAAAATCTTAAAAAAAAAAGTGTATGCAACAGAGACCATTTAGCTATAAATATTGATTATTTGGCCCCTTACATAAAAGAGTTGCAATCTGGGGACACCTGGCTGACCCAGTGAGTGGAGCGTGTGAATCTTGGTCTTAGGGTTTTGAGTTTGAGCCCTGAGTTGGGCATAGAGATTGCTTAAAGATAAAATCTTTTAAAAACAAACAAAAAAGTTTGTAGTCTGCTGTTACTAGCCATTCTTACTTAGGAATACTGAAGCAAAATCCTAAATAAAATAATAGCAGTTTTTATGTGATCCCTAGTTAGGTATATTATACTTCTAATGTGTTATTGGTTTCTACTTGCAATTATGATAAAGTGTTAGGAAATTCTCCATTTTCCTAGAACAAAGAAAGTCTTATGATAATCTCATATATGCTGAAAGAAAAATGTAACCTTTCTGTATTTTGCTCTCACTGTTTTAACAAGAAAAGAGCAATATAAAAATCCTTGCATATCTTGTTCGACTGGAGAATTTAAATGTCTTTCATTTATTGTTGTAAAACTAAGGAATTTTGTAACTTTTTGTATTTTGCTTTTACTGTTTAATACTAAAAAAATTAGATATTTTATATACATTACTGATTAAAGTTGGAATACATGATAAAACATATCTCAAATAAGAAGTCTACATAATATTTGATTGGGAACACTAAAAGCATTCCCATTAGTGTCAAGAAAATATAAAAATTGTGACTACTACCACTTAAACATTTTTTGAAGCTATTAGCCAATGAAATTTGAAAAGAAAGAAAAGACAAACTATAAAAAATGAATAGGAGGAATCAGAATTATGACTTGCCTATGATACAGCTGAAAACTGTAGAAAAGCAAAGGAAAAAGATTACTACAAACAAAATAACAATTTAGTAAAATGAGTACAAATGTAACATCAAAATTGATAGTTTTCCTGCATCCATATACACAGCAAGATAATACAATGGGAGAAAACATCCATTTATAATTGTAACAAAAAGATAGATTACCTAGAAATAAATTTTACAAGAAATGTGAAATATAAAGAAAACATTAAAATATTACTGAATGGGGATCCCTGGGTGGCTCAATGGTTTAGAGACTGCCTTCAGCCCAGGGCGTGATCCTGGAGACACGGGATCGAGTCCCACATCAGGCTCCCTGCATGGAGCCTGCTTCTCCCTCTGCCTGCCTGTGTCTCTGCCTCTCTCTATGTCTCTCATAAATAAATAAAATCTTTAAAAAAATAATAAAATAAATAAAATTACTGAATGGAACAAAAGAAGACTTAAATGAATGAGAACACTAAGCATTTTTAGCTATCCATTACTTCCAAACTGACTCCTGAATTTACCTCTATTCCAAAAAAATATTAACACCAGCATTATTTTGGCAAACTGTGATTATAGTGTTTATAAAGATAAATACATATAAATAAGAATAGTCCTGTTGGATATTAAGTCCTATAACTCTACATTAAATAAAAATCATTTTTGGGGCACCTGCATGGCTCAGGTAGAGCATGGTAGAGCCTGCAACTTTTGATCTCAGGGTTGTAAGTTTGAAGCCCATGTTGGGTGCAGAGATTAGTTAAAAACAAAACAGTGGGGATCCCTGGGTGGCGCAGCGGTTTGGCGCCTGCCTTTGGCCCAGGGCGCGATCCTGGAGACCCGGGATCGGATCCCATGTCGGGCTCCTGGTGCATGAGCCTGCTTCTCCCTCTGCCTGTGTCTCTGCCTCTCTCTGTCTCTGTCTCTGTCTCTCTCTCTCTATCATAAATAAATAAAAAAATTAAAAAAAAAAACAGTGGTTTGTGACTGGTACATGTATAGGCAGATCAATTGATCATAGTACAGAACCCAGCAATAGATATAATAGATATCTGCCAATATAGGGGCGCCTGGGTGGTTCAGTCAGTTAAGCGTCTGACTTAGGCTCAGGTCATGATTCCAGGGTGCTGGGATCCAGCCTTCATTGGGTTTCCTGCTGAGCAAGGGAGCCTGCTTTTTCCTCTCTCTCTCTCTCTGCCCCTCTCCCCTGCTCATGCTCTTTCTCACATGTGCCTTCTCTCAAATAAATGAATAAAAATCTTAAAAAAAAAGATATCTACCAGTATGGTTGGGATAAAAGTGGAATTTCCAACTAATGAGAAAAAGATAATCAATAAATGGCTTTAAGTAATTGACTAACGGGATCCCTGGGTGGTGCAGGGGTTTAGCGCCTGCCTTTGGCCCAGGGCGCGATCCAGGAGACCCGGGATCGAATCCCACGTCGGGCTCCCGGTGCATGGAGCCTGCTTCTCCCTCTGCCTATGTCTCTGCCTCCCTCTCTCTGTGTGACTATCATAAATAAATAAAAATTAAAAAAAAAGTAATTGACTAACCATTGTAGGGGAGGAGAGTCAGAGTTGGATTACCAAAAAATACCCCTCAGATCAAGTATTTATGTAAACAATAGGATTATAAAATTATTAAAAAAAAAAAAAACAAAAGAAAATTATTTCGGGCAGCCGGGATGGCTCAGCAGTTTAGCGCCGCCTTTGGCCAGGGGCGTGATCCTGGAGTCCCGAGATTGAGTCCCATGTCGGGCTCCCTGCATGGAGCCTGCTTCTCCCTCTGCCTGTGTCTCTGCCTTTCTCTCTCTCTCTCTGTCTCTCATGAATAAATAAATAAAATCTTAAAAAAAAAATAAAATTATTTCACAGTAAGAAATGCTTTTCTAAAAAAAAATGCTTTTCTCCCCTTTCCAATTCACTGAAGAATAATTGATCAAATTAATTTTATATAAGTATACATTGTGATAATTTGATATATATAATACATCGTGGAATGATTATCAAGACTAAGCTAATTAACATATCCATTACTTCACATAATTAACTTGGTGTGTGTGCTGAAAATGCTGAAGATCTTCTCTTAGCAATTTTCAAGTATATAATACTGAATTATTGTGGTAAATATGCAGCACTTAGAGTTTATTTGTTTTTTTATAATTTATTTTTCTTGTAATTGAAAGCTTGTACTCTTCTACCTACATCTCCCCCTTTCTCCCCTCCCTCCAGCTGCTGGCAACCTCTATTCTTCTTCTATGAAATAAGCTTTTTTAAAAAAATAATTTCACATATGGGTGTATGATACCATACAATGTTTGTCTTTTTTTAAAGATTTTATTTATTTATTCATGAGAGAGACAGAGAGAGAGACAGAGATACAGGCAGAGGGAGAAGCAGGCTCCATGCAAAGTGCCCAATGTAGGACTCAATCCCAGGTCCTGGGATCATGCCCTGAGCCGAAGGCAGACGCTCAACCGCTGAGCCACTCAGGCATCCCTGCTTGTCTTTCTTTGTCTGGTTTATTTCACTTAACCTAATGCCCTTTAAGTGCATCCATTTCACAAATGGCAGGATTTTCTTCTTTTTAATGGCTAAATAATATTCCATCGTGAGTGTATGTATATATTATATATATATACCTCACATCTTTTTAATCCATTCATCTATTGACGTACACAGGTTGTTTCCATATCTTGGCTATTGTGAGTAATGCTACAATGTAAAGGGAGTGCAGATATCTCTTAGTGATAGTAATTTCATTTCCTTTGTTTATATATCCAGATGTGGAATTGCTAGACTTCATGGTACCTCTTTTTGTAATTTTTTGAGGAACTTCCATACTATTTTCCATAGTAGCTGTACCAATTT
The DNA here is from genome assembly GCF_905146905.1 of Nyctereutes procyonoides. Lineage (NCBI taxonomy): Eukaryota > Metazoa > Chordata > Mammalia > Carnivora > Canidae > Nyctereutes > Nyctereutes procyonoides. Next base: position 7,858,894 of record NW_026575031.1, on the reverse strand, counting down.
CTCTTCCCACCAACTGTGAATAAGGATTCCCTTTTCTCCACATTCTTGCCATCTTTTTGACGATAGCCATCCTAACAGGTGTGAGGTGATAATTCATTGTGTCTTATTTTTTATTTTTTTTAAAGAGGTATTTATTCATTCATGAGAGAGAGAGAGAGAGAGAGAGAGAGAGAGAGAGAGAGAGGCAGAGACACAGGCAGAAGGAGAAGCAGGCTCCACGCTGGGAGCCCGACGCGGAACTCGATCCCAGGACCCCATGATCACGCCCTGGGCCAAAGGCAGGTGCCAAACTGCCAAGCCACCCAGGGATCCCCTCATTGTGTTTTGCATTTCCCTGATGATTAGTGATGTCAAGAACTTTTTAATATACCTATTAGCCATTTGAATGTCTTCTTTGGAAAAATGTCTATTCAAATCCTATGTTCATTTTTAAATTGGATTACTGTTTGCTTTTTTTGCTATTGAATTGTATGAGGGAATGCCTTTGTAATGCAGGAATACTCTGAACTCATAAAAGATTAACAAATTTGACTTTGAAGTTTTCCTTTGGTGAAAATACTGTGATGAAAGTCAAAGCAACCTGGGAAAAATTACTTGCCTCATGTAACAAAGAGGACATTTTCTTAATATATTCTTTACTATAACATTATGTAATGACAGGCTACTGGAAACAACAAAATATCTATCCAGGTGGATTTGGTTAAATAAATTATGGCATATCCATATAGCTCTTAAAAATATTAATGTGGAAAAATCTCCAAGACTAATTTTTAGTTTAAAAAATCAAGATGCAGAAGAATATATAAGACTGTGTTACCATTTGTGTAAAATAATTTTTAGAAAGAGTCATCAAAATAAAAGGTTGGAAGAAAACTAAAATTGAAAAATGCAATGCAATGAAAATATAAACATTTAGTAACATGTACACAAACATGATCACAGATGCACAGACTATCTTTGGGAGGCTATGTAAGAAACTGCTTTTTAGAAGATGTACTCACTAAGGCAACTGGGAGCAGGTTGGAAGGGACACTTTTCATTGTATAATCTTTATACATACACACATGCATAACAATGCACAACACACACACAAACTGTAGATTCAAAATATTTAACTTGATCAAAAAATAGTACTACTATAATTGAATACGCTAGAGGGAGCCATAAGAGCACATTTGAATTGATCCTCACCAAATTCTGGTTAAGTATAGTAGAAGTGATTTTAAGGACCATATTCAGAAGTTTACTTATAGTACACTTATTTTCTTGTTTTTTTTTTCTTAGCCTACATGTATGGAGCTTCCTGAAGAACTGCTTCAACTCAAGGACTTCCAGAAGCAGCGCAGAGAGAGAGCTGCAAAAGAATACAGTATGAATGCACAGGGACTCCTAATAAGGACAGTGCTACATCCAAAGAAATTGGTGACAGAGACAGGAGGGAAAGGGGGGAATGAAAGGATTTCCTTACTTTGTAAAAACTCTATGCTAGATGGAACGCCAAGTTTTACATCTCATCGGGATGTAAATTTGCTGAAAGAAGAATCTAAAAATAAACAAGCTTTGACAGAACCTCAGCATCTACCTACCACGAAGGAAGAAGCCAGTGAGGATTTTATCAACAAACTCATTTGCCCTGAGTCAGAGGTGCCAGAGGAAGAGGGAATAATAACCCAAAAAGAACACAGTAAGATCCTCAAACTCAAAGAGTTTCAGACAAGTTTATCTTTGAAAGAGAAGATAGCACAGTTACTGATGGTGGAAAACCAGGAAGATCTAAATTGCACAAAACAAGATGTTTCAGTGTCTCCTTCCCTTCCTCAGGAAACCGAAGTATCTCCAAGTGACACCTTTCATCCTTTTAGAAAAGCTGTGCTTCCCACACTTCCTCCCTGTCCAGCCTTGGAGAAAACCGATTCTTGGATAAATCTGTCTCCACATTTATCTTAGAGATGTGCAATTTATTCTTGAGACCGTGAACGTGGCTCATTTCCTCTGCCAATAGGGCCTTCCTCAGTGCTTCAGTTTGTCATGTTGTAAATTTATTTTTGCCTCAGTCTCAAAGGAATGAAGGCTTCAGGGAAAATTATATCTTCTTGCTTATATGCCTAGAATTTGATTAGGAGGGAATGAATAAGTTAAATAATGGGAGAAGAAAAATTTTTGATTATGTCACTGTGCAGAAATGTTCTCAGTGGTCACAGCGAATAATTTATCATAATTTGGGTTTAGAGGATTTGAGAAGGGGAAAAATCTTGGGGCTAGTCTCTGGAAGAATCTATACTTTTAAACTTTTTTTTTTTTAATGTAAGCTCTATGCCCAAAGTGGGGCTCGAATTCACAACCCCAAGTTCAAGAGTTACATGCTCTACTGACTGAGACAGCCAGGCGACCCTGACTTTTAAACTTCTGTTGTATTTTTTTATTTGAAGGGGGTTGGTAAAACTTGTATCAATAAGTTTAAAAAAAATTGGTACCTGGGGCAGCCCTGGTGGCGCAGTGGTTTAGCACCGCCTGCAGCCCAAGGCGTGATCCTGGAGACCCTGGATCGAGTCCTGCGTCGGGCTCTCTGCATGGAGCCTGCTTCTCCCTCTGCCTGTGTCTCTGCCTCTCATTCTCTCTGTGTGCCTCTATGAATAAATAAATTAAAAAAAAATTGGTACCTGATAACTTTACCAGTACTTTTTTCTTTCTTAAAATACTAACTTTAATTTATCAATTATACCTCAAAAAAGCTGAGAAAAATTCTTTTTTTGAATTTTTTTTATTTTTTCTTTTTTTGAATTTTTAATGTCTGTCTTATGTCATAGACAAACACTAGTCAATGTTATTATAGGAATCAATATCCCAGTTTTAATTTCTTTTGATTCCATTTACTTCTAGAAGATTTTGTCCATTTTTGTAACAAAGCAGGGGCTTTTTATGAGTATGTCTGTTATGTAAACTTGAAGTTTGATTCCCCTTTATTTTCCTGGAGTTGGTATACTTTTTTTTTTTTTTTATCTAGGTTCCACACCCAGTGTGGGGATTGAACTTAAAACCCTCAAGAGTTGCATTCTCTACTGACTAAGCCAGCCAGATGCCCCAGTTTGGTATACTTTCTTAAGTGAAAGAAGGCACTGAGCCGCCCTTTTTATAGTGAATACTTGCAAGTTGCTCACATTCATTTGTGTACAATAACCAATAAACCTGTTGCGTCATTGGGTTATCTCTTTTTTTCATTGGGTCACAATAGGAATAAGTTGGCATATGTCTGGATTTCTAGGTCTAGAGTCTGGTTTTAAAAATCTGTAAGTTGACTCTTATATAGAACTCTATTGTGCTTATAGGAAACTTTGGGACAATCTACAATTAGGAACATCCTTGTCTGCATGTGCCGAATCGGAGTGCCACTGAACGAATGACTGTGCCCTTCCAAACTCCAGAACCCAGATCTAGTCTAAACTAAAGATATAGGCAGGTCTAAGAGCCGTCAGCTCATCCCTGCACTTGTTATGTTTCACTTTGTCCTTAGTCTAGAAGGTCGCTTGAGGCCAAGGTTGTTTCTGGTTCATCTTGGGTGAATACATCTTCAGGTTGAGCCCAGAATGTGGTTAATCCAAGTTTACTCTGGAAAGGGCATGAATTCTTGTAAAATTCCTAGAATTGATTTAACTTCTTATGGAATCATTAAATTACCACACACAACATATATCCATAAAGGCTATAAAGAAAAACAAAATATACTTCATATTCAAAAGAAGAATTCTTGTTTCTTTAGGTATGTTTGGCTAAATTTAAGAAGAACCAGGGTGCCTGAGTGGCTCAATTGGTTAAACGACTAACTCCTGATCTCAGCTCAGGTCTTGATCTTGCAGTTGTGAGTTCAAGAACAATTCCATCGTTTGAGAAAGTTCTATTGGACAGTGTTAGTTGAGAGGTACTTTGACTCCCAGAACTAAATGAACCTTTTGGGTTTCATCACAGTATTTTCTCAGTGAAAGATTCATGTACCTGGGGCAGCACTGTTCTCCATATTTTCACTCTAGCCTGGAGAGCCAACTTAAACTTCATGTGTACTCCTAGCTCCTACCATGAAGTTCTGTTTTAAGTAGAGTAAAAAAAATCACTGCATTGGTCAAGCCCTGCTGCTAGTGCTATGTGCCATTACTCAGACTTCTTGTTTAAATTTTGCCCAGGGGATCCTGGGTGGCTCAGCGGTTCAGCGCCTGCCTTTGGCCCAGGGCATGATCCTGGAGTCCCGGGATCGAATCCCACATTGGGCTCCCTGCATGGAGCCTGCTTCTCCTTCTGCCTGTGTCTCTGCCTCTCTCTCTCTGTGTCTCTCATGAATAAGCAAATACAATAAAAAATAATAAATAAATAAATAAATAAATAAATAATAATAAATTTTGCCCAGAATGAGTTCTTCGTATTTTTCTTGAGTGTTGATAAGCCACATTACGTGGTTTCCCAAACTCTTGGGGTTTTGTTTCAGCCTACACTAATTTCATGCATTTCTTCTACTCAGGTCTGACTTTTCTGATATCACCTTTATATACATGACCTATAATTAGAGCTTATTACAAGTAATCTGACCCTTTTACTTTGGGAATTAGGAAATGGAGTTAAATGATTTCCTTGGACAAAAATGCAGAGAATACAACCAGTGTTGTTTTTTGTTTCCATTCAATATTCTTTCAACTATATGATGAAAAGTCACTGCAGCAGCTTGGCCTCCATTCTAGCTGTGGGCTTGATAAATCCTAATAAGACACAATAGAATTTTATTGGTGGTATTTTTAATTTTTTGACACAATAGAGTTTTAAAGCCCTATAGACCTCTCATTGTTTTGACACAAGGCACGTCCCAGTAGCAAGCTGAGATAAGATGAGGCCTAGGGCAAAGTAGAGGGCCTTGGAGTGATTAGCAAGGTATACTTCTCAAAAAGGCATTTATTATAATAGTAACAAATAAATACAGGACGTTTAGAGAATAAAGAGAAAAAAATAACTATCATTTCACATTATATGACCCTTCCTAGTATTTGGCTTTTCTCTCTCTCCATCTCTCTCTCTCTCCCTCCTTTTCACTTCTCTCCTCTCTACCTCTCCCCATCCACACACACACTTGACAGTCATATTGTAATGTAAATACACTTACTGTGCTTTTTATACCACATATTTTTCTATTTCATTATCCTAGCACGTTTTTAGTAGGTGTTTAATTTTTTTTTTAAGATTTTATTTATTTATTTATGACAGACACAGGGAGAGAAAGGCAGAAACACAGGCAGAGGGAGAAGCAGGCTCCATGCAGGGAGCCTGAGGTGAGACTCGATCCTGTGTCTCTAGGATCGCGGCCCTAAACCACTGAGCCACCCAGGATGCCCAGGTGTTTAATTTTTAAGTTTGTATATACTATTAAATAGAATTTAGAAAATACAGAAAAATAAGAAAAAATTTACTCTTATTTCTCTAACAGAAAAAGCAGATAACATTTTTGTGAATTCCAGTGTTTATGCATAGGTTCCCCCCCATCATTGTAATCATACATATATGAATATATTCTACCTTATGTCTTCCTATGCTGTTGCACAACCTTTGTAAAGAATTTTAATGATTGCATAGTATTTTTAAAAATTTATTTATTGCTTGAGAGAGAGAGAGAGAAAGAGAGAGAAAATCTCCAGCAGACTCCCCGCTGAGTGCAGATCCCCAACATGAGGCTGAAACCAAAAGCTGGCTGCTTGACTGACTGTGCCACCAATGACTGCATAATACTTTTTTTTTTTTTTTTTGCATAACACTTTTAAGAGAATGCTAATGGTTTATTTAACTATATTGTGGTACATTCAGTTTGTTTCCATTTCCTTATTTCATGCTTTTTCAAAGCTATCTCAAAGCTTTTTCCATATTTTAAATCATTGTTAAGAGTGAAATTGGCAGAAATAGAAAGAGCAGGTCATAGAGATTTTCTTGTTTTCATTATTACAAAAAAATTTTTAAAGCTCTTGTTAAGTTACTTTCCAAAAGTGTTAACCAATTACATTGCCACCTCCAATTTTTGTAGTAATGATGTACCATTGAAAGCATTAGATTTTTTTTTTTCTTGAGAGGCATGGTATACTTTTGACTTTCAAAATTCTAACTTCTTCATTTATACATGTGAAAGATTTCTTGTCATAGTTTATAACTTACCTGCATTGAACATTTAAGATGATTAATAAGAACATAAATATTGGGGATGTTTGAAACCCAGTAATTATCCCTGATCTCTAAGTAAGGACAAGTATTGTAGGTAAAATATTTAAACCATAGGAACCCTAAAATAAAACCAAAGTCTATAGATTCATGATTAAATGTATCTTTGTGTTTTTAAAAGATTTTATTTATTTTTTTGAGAGAAAGAGAGCAGTGAGAGCATGAGCAGGGGATGGGAAGGGGCAGAAGGAGAGCCTGAAGCCGCAAGCAGATGCTTAAACCAACTGAGCCACCCAGGTGCTCCTGAATAAAAAAATCTTCAAAAAATACAATTTTTTTAAATTTCTTTTTTTTTAAAAGATTGTATTGATTTATTCATGAAAGACAGACAGACAGAGAGAGAGAGGCAGAAACACAGAGAGAGAAGCAGGCTCCCCGCAGGAAGTGCAAAGCGGGACTCAATCCTGGGACCTGGAATCATGCCCTGAGCCAAAGGCAGATGCTCAACTGCTGAGCCATCCAGGCATCCCTTGCTTTTTAAATTTCTAATCTAGGTTATAGCTTTTATTTTTCTTTCCTTATTTCACCTAGTTAATAACTATAGTATATGCTGAAGTAGTGAAATCGGATATTCTTTCTTTGTTCTACATCATATGAGGACAACATTCAGGCTTTCAACTTTGTAAGTGTGATGTTAGTAATAGGGCATTTCCCCCCTAATTTTAAAAAATGTGGCAAAATACATATACAATTTAACATCTTGTTCATTTTACATGTTCAGAGGATTGATGTTAAGTACATTCATATTGTAGAACTATGACTACCATCAATTTCTAGAATTCTTTTCATCTTGCAAAACTGAAACTCTGTAGCCATTAAACAGTAACTATCCCTTCCTCTCAGTCCCCAGCAACCACCATCTACTTTCTGACTCTGTGATTTTTACTATTTTAGATAGCACATATTTGTTTTTTGTGACTGGCTTATTTCACTTAACATAATGTCTTCAAGTTTCATCTATGTTATAGCATATGTTAAATTTGTTTTTGAGGGATCCCTGGGTGGCACAGCGGTTTAGCGCCTGCCTTTGGCCCAGGGCGGATCCTGGAGACCCGGGATCGAATCCCACGTCGGGCTCCCGGTGCATGGAGCCTGCTTCTCCCTCTGCCTGTGTCTCTGCCTCTCTCTCTCTCTCTCTCTGTGACTATCATAAATAAATAAAAATTTAAAAAATTATAAAAAAAATTTTTTTTGAAGCTAAATCTTATTCCATTATAGGTGAATATCATTTTGCTTATCAATTCATCTGTCAATGGACATTGGGGTTGTTTCCATGTTTAGGCTATTGTGAATAATAGTACTATGAACATGGGGTACAAATATCTTTTCAAAACCCTGTTTTCAATTCTTTGGGGTATATACTCAGAAGCAGAATTGAAGGATGATAATTCTATTTTTAACTTTTTGAGAAAACACTGTACTGTTTTCCACAGCAACGATACCATTTTACATTCCCACCAATAGTGCATAAGGGCTCCAATTCCTGTACATTCTCACCAATACTTGCTATTTTGTTATTTATTAGTATTTTTTTAAAAAAATATTTATTTATTCATGAGAGACACACACACAGGGAGAGAGAGAGAGAGAGGCAGAGACAGGCAGAGGGAGAAGCAGGCTCCATGCAGGGAGCCTGATGTGGGACTTGATCCTGGGTCTCCAGGATCATGCCCTGGACTGAAGGTAGTGCTTAAACCACTGAGCCACCGGGGCTGCCCTATTATTATGATTTTTTAAAAGTAAATTCAAACTCATAAACCTGAGATCAAGTGTCACATACTCAACCAACTGAGTCAGCTAGGTGCCCCTATTTTCTTTTTGATAGTAGCCATTCTAATGGGAATAAGCTATAGTTTTGATTTGCATTTCTCAGTAACTATCAGTACTGATCATTTTTTCATGTGCTTATGGGACATTTATATATATTCTTTGGAGAAGTGTCTATTCAAGCCTGTTGCCCATTTTTGAATCAGGTTGTTTTATTGTTGAATTTTAGGAGTTCTCTATATATTCTGGATATGAATCCCTTATCGGATATATGACTTATAAATATAACATCCCATTCTGTGGGTGCCTTTTTTACTCTCTTAATAGTGTCTTTTGATGCACATATTTTTAAAATTATCAAAGTCCAATTTCTTTTTTCTTTTGCTGCCTAGACCTTTTTTGTTTAAGACCTTTGTTTTTTTAAAACCACTTTATTAGGTTAAGGAAGTACTCTCCTAATCCTAGTTTGTTGAAAGTTTTTCTTACCATGAATTTGTTGTGCCCAAGATTGCAAATCCGAGAAACCACCAAGGAGCTGTCACCCATGCAAATGCAAACACACACACACACACACACACACACACACACACACACACACACGAGGGTTTATTTACAAGCTCGAGCTTGGGTCCAAGTATACCCGACACAGCGGAGCAGGGACTTGGACCCCGAGACTAAGAGGCTTAGCAACTTTATAGGGGCCAGTGGCCAATGGGATACGCAGAAAGTTGCACAGTCATGCTGGTCCACTCGCAGGTGGCCGATTGAATTACATTTTACCCTACAGTATCCATTTGAACTGGCCTATCACTGAGCCGATTTCCGATTAGGGTGTGCCCTGGTCTTTGACTAGGGCGGGGCAGTATCACTGAGCCGGATTTCCGATTAGGGTGTGCCCTGGGCTTGACCACGGTGGGGCAGTGCCCTAAGTAATAAGCAGGTCAGCACAAGGCGGGTGCAGCACAAAATAGAGTCAGTCCTGCTCTGCTTGTGGGGATTTTGTTAAATTTCCTGGGTCCCACAAATTGATGTATAATTTTGTTCAAAATATCTTTCAGTAGCTATCAAGATTTGAATGTGGTCTTTCTCCATTGTTCTATTAATATCATGTATTGTATTTTCATGTTAAACTACACTTGTGTTCTTGGGATAAACTCCACCTGGTCATGATGCATTATCCTTTTTATGTATTTCTAGATTCTTTTTTAAAAAATTCTATTTATTTATTCATGAGAGACACACAAAGAGAGGCAAAAACACAGGAAGAGGGAGGAGAAACAGGCTTCATGCAGAGAGCATGATGCAGGACTCAATTCTGGGACTCCGGGATCATGCCCTGAGCCAAAGGCAGACGCTCAACCACTGAGCCACCCAGGTGTCCCTATTTATTATGTATATTTATATTTATGTATATTTATATGTGTATAAATACATATATATATTCCTAGGTTCTATTTGCTAATATTTTGTATTTTGTTAAGGACTTTTTCATCTATGTTTGTGAAGAATATTGGAGTATAGTTTTCTTTCCTTGTAATATTATTGTCTAGTTTTGGTATCAGAGTAATACCAAATTTATGGCCTCAAGAGTTGAGAAGTGATAAAGTGATACCTCCTTTTTTATTTCCTGTAGGAATTACTATCATTGCTTCCTTAGATATTCACCAATAAAGCTATCTGGGTATGAAGTTTGCTCTAGGGAAAGTTTCAAATTATGAATACAATTTGTTTATTCAATTTAGGGCAACTCAGGTTTTCTATTTCTTCTTAAATCAGTTTTGGTGATTTGTATTTTTCAGTGAATTTGTCCATTTCACCTAAGTTGTTCAATTTGTGGGCACAGAATTGTTCATAGTTATCCTTTTAATATATTCATTATCTGTATTAATAATCTCTTTCTCATTACTGATATTGGTAATTTATTTTTTTTTATCTTGCTCAGTATAGTTAAAGTTTTACCAATTCTTAAAAAGATTTTATTTATTTATTTGAGACAGAGAGCAAGTGAGAGAGAGAGAAAGCATGAGCTGGGGAGAAGAGCAGAGGGACAGGTAGAAGCAGGCTCTGCTGAGCAGGGGGCCACGATGCAGGGCTCAATGCCAGAACATTGGGATCATGACCTGAACCAAGAAAGATGCTTAACTGACTGAGCCACCCAGGCAACCCAGGTTTAGGAATTTTATTGATATTTTCAACCAATCAGGTTTTGGTTTTATTGATTTTCTGTGTCACTTTTAATTTTACTAATTTCTGCTCTTATCATTATTTATTTTATCCTCTACTCACCCCAAATTTACTATTATTTTTCTAGCTTAAGATAGAAGCTAAGATCATTGACTTTAGATCTTTCTTGTTTTATTGTGTATTTAAAGATAAAAATTTCCTTCTATGCTTATCTATAGCCGTCTTTTTTACTGCAACTAACAGTAAAAGTACACATACCCCAGGCATACAACCAAGAAAAAAAGTTTCACAAAACAATATTTTCCCTTACTTTGTGCAAGGCACTCTGATATTTTCTATTCCATCCCACTGTTTAAGAAATGCTGCTCAGGGTCCCCGGGGGGTGGGGGGGATTAAAAAAAAAGAAGAAATGCTGCTCATGACTGACTAGATTGAAACATAGTCTAGCCTTCTTTTTGCAATGATTTATGTTATTTTAAAATTGGGTTGCTGGTTATGCCTTGATTACAATTTAACAGCTCTTTCTGTTTGAGGAGGTGTACTAAATTGTAGAGTCATAGGTTCACATCCTAAGAGTATGTGGAATATAATGTATCAAACTTTGTCTTAGAGTGAACCTACCAATTTAGCTAAGATTCTTGATTCATGTAGCAGTAAACATCACTTTCTATGATATCCCTAAAGAGAGCTCTGAAAACATTTCAAAGATACATTTTTATCAGGACACATGAGTGGCTCAGTCTGTTAAGCCTTTGCCTTTGGCTCAGGTCATGATCTCAGGGTCCTGAGATAGAGCCCAGCGCCCCTGCCAGTCAGGCTCCCTGCTCAGCAGAGTCTGTTTCTCCTTCTTCCTCTCACTGTCTCTCTCAAATAAATAAAAAATAAATAAAAATATTTTTTATTTATTCATGAGAGACACAAAGAGAGGCAGACACAGGCAGAGGGAGAATCAGGCTCCATGCAGGGAGCCCAATGCAGGACTTGGTTCCATAACTCCAGGGCCATGCCCCAAGCCAAAGGCAGACGCTCAGTTGCTGAGCCACCCAGGCATCCCAAAAATATTTTTTGAAAGATTTTTTATTCATGAGAGGGAATGAGAGTGCACAACAGTGAACACAAGCAGGGTGAGAGGGAGAGGGAGAGGGAGAAGCAGGCTCCTCACTGCTGAGCAAGGAGCCTAATGTGGGGCTTGATTCCAGGATCCTGGGATTACGACCTGAGATAAAGGCAGACACTTAAATGATTGACCACCCAGGCCCCCCAGTAATATTGTATTTTTACATGACATGATCAGGTGCATATGAAATACTAAGAAATCTAGAAAAAGCCACTAGAACCCATAAGTAAATTTGGCAATGTCACAGATACTGTAAATACACAAAAATATGAATATATAAAAAATACTAACAAAGAACATTCAGAAATTGAAATTTAAAAAGAGTACTGTTATAATATCCAAAAACATGATATCCTTAAAGATACATTTAATAAAATATGTGCAAGACCTATGTATATTGAAAACTATAAAATACTACTGAGAGAAATTAAAGATGTAAATAAATGGAAAATATACCATGGAAGGCTCAGTATTGTTAAGATGTTGGTTATTTCCATATTGATCTATGGGTTTATTACAATCACAGTAAAAATGCAAGCAACCTTTTTTTTTTCTTGGAGAGTAATAGTTTATTTTCTTTTGTGCATTTGTTATAATAAAATATAATACTTATACAATGCTGGACATAGTACCTGATAAGAAAACCCCAATGCTGGTGGCATTTATTATTATGATTATTTTTGTTTACCCTTACTGTGGGAGAGGAGAGTGTCTACCCTCCTTGCCCATGCAAGAAGAGCCCTGTGTATCAGTGTCCAGACACATTCATGTGATGGTCCCCATGGCCCATAGGTAGATAACACATTCTTAGACAAAGCTGATGGGATGCACTTCATCACATGGGGGCAAGCAAGCTTTTATGTGGAAATTGACAAAGTGATTCCAAAATTTATATGGAAACACACAGGATTTAGATAAGTTGAAACAATTTAGAAAAGGAAGAGTAAGATTTTTTTTTTTAAGACTTTATTTAGGGCAGCCTGGGTGGCTCAGCTGTTTAGCGCTGCCTTCAGCCCAGGGCGTGATCCTGGAGACCCAGGATCAAATCCCATGTCGGGCTCCCTGCATGGAGCCTGCTTCTCCCTCTGCCTGTGTCTCTGCCTTGTCTCTCTGTGTCTCTCATGAATAAATAAATAAAATCTTAAAAAAAGAGACTATTTATCCATGAGACACAGAGAGAGGCAGAGACATAGGCAGATACCCTGTAGGGAGCTGGATACAGGACTTGATCCCAGTTCCCCACTAGGATCATGACCTGAGCCAATGGCAGACACTCAAATACAGAGCCACTCAGGCATCCCAGAAAGAGTAATGTTGAAGGATTTGCATACCTGATTAAAAGAATTGAAAGCAACATTAATCAAAAGGTATAAGGTGGTCCTAATATCAATGGAAAAGAATATGGAGCCCAGAAATAGAGCCCACATATAAGGCTATTTTTTATTTTTGACGAAGGTGCCATGGTAAATTCAATGGGAAAAGAACTGCCTTTGGAACAAAAGCTTGCCAAAACAACTAGGTATCCATCTGAAAAAAAGGAAGCCAATCCTTATCTCATACTATACAAAAATTTAACTCAAAACGAATCATAGACCTAAATGTAAAAGCTAAAATTATAGGGAGTACTTGGCTGGCTCAGTTGGGAGAGCATATGACTCTTGATCTCAGGGTAATGAGTTTAAGCTCCATGTTGGGTATAGAGATTACTTAAAAATGAATAAACTTTAAAAAAAAAAAGCTAGAATTATCAAAAATGTCAGGGAAAACAGAATTCTCATGACTCTGAGGTAGACAATAATTTTTTAGTATACAAAATGCACAAACCATAAAGGAAGAAAAAGCCAGTATGAATAGATATCATGTAAAATCTTAAATTCTGCTTTTTTGAGAGATTCTTCAAAGAAAATGAAAAAGGAAGCCACAGATTGGGAGAAGTATTTGCCACATATATATTCTGACAAAGGGTTTGCCGTCAGTATATATACAGAAATCTTATAATTCAGTAATACAATCTAATTTAAAAAAGGACAAAAGATTTAAACAAAAACATCACAAAAGAAGATATAAGAATGGCTAGTAAGTCTTTAAAAAAAAAAAAAAAAAGGAATACCTGGCTGGCTCAGCGGTTAAAGCATCTGCCTTTGGCTCAGGTCGTGATCCTGGAGGCCCAGGATTGAGTCCCACATCGGGCTCCCTGCATGGAGCCTGCTTCTCCCTCTGCCTCTGTCTCTGCCTCTCTCTCTTTCTGTGTCTCTCATGAATACATAAATAAAATCTTAAAAAAAAGAATGGCCAGTAAGCACTTTCTTCTTCACTTAGTATTATTTACTATCAGAAATACAAATTAAACTCACAAGATACCAGCATGCACTCACTGTAGTGGCTAAAACTTAAAAAAACCTAACACCACCAAATATAGATGAGGATGTGGAGCAACCAGAGCTCTCATGTTGGTGGGAATATAAAATGGTAGAAATATTTTGGAAAAAATTCTGGCTATCTTTTTTAAAGATTTTTATTTATTTATTCATGAGATACACACACACAGAGAGAGAGAGAGGCAGAGACACAGGCAGAAGGAGAAGCATGTTCCATACAGGAAGCCTGACATGGGACTCCATCCCGGATCTCCAGGATTAGCCCTGGGCTGAAGGTTGCGCTAAACTGCCGAGCCACCCGGGCTGCCCAGTTCTAGCTATTTCTTAAATATTCAATATTCTCTTACCAAACAATCTAGAAATTCAACTCTTAGGTATTTATACATCAATATAGTTGATTTTTTAAAAAAGGTTTATTTATTTATTTATTTATTTATTTATGAAGGAGGATCTGGGTGGGAGGGGCAGAAGTAGAGGGAGAGAGAATCTCAAGCAGATTCTGCACGGAGCACGACACAGGGCTCTATCTATCTCAAACCCTGAGATTACTACCTGAGCTGAAACCAATAATTGGATGCTTAACCAAAGGTGCCACCCAGGTGCCCCAACAGCCTTTTTCTTAGCCAAGACTGGGATCCAAAGTTCCAACAACAGGCAACTGGATAGGAAAAATTTGGTATATCCATACAGTAGACTAGTACTTAGCAATAAAAAGGGACAAACTACAATGCACACAACTTGAACAACTCTCAAAAACTTTTGTTGAGAAAAGCAGCCAGATGTAAAAGAGTATATCTACTACATGAGTCCATTTTATGAAACTCTAGTAAAAATCAAATTAATCTATGGTAATAGAAAGCAGATCAGTGGTTGCCTGGACTAGAGGGTGGAGTTGAAGATTGATTACAAAGAGGCATAGGGTATTATTTCCGGTGAATGAATGCTACATATGTTGATTGTGGTGGTTACACCAGAGTATACATTTTTAAAAAATATTTTTTTAATATTTTTTAAATTTATTCATGGGAGACAGAGAGAGAGAGAGGGAGAGAGAGAGAGAGAGAGAGAGAGAGAGAGAGAGGCAGAGACACAGGCAGAGAGAGAAGCAAGTTCCCCATAAGGAGCCTAATGGGGGACTTGATCCCGGACCCTGGGATCATACCCTGAGGTGAAGGCAGTCACTCAACTGCTGAGCCACCCAGGCATCCCCAGAGTATGCATTTGTTGAAACCCATTCAGCTGTACATGCATTAATATTATTGTATATAAACTGTGCCTCAATAATATATTTTAAAAACACTTAGAAGCTACTGGTCTAGTGCATAGAGGGGAAATAACCATTAGGATTACAACATCCGGGCAGCCCCGGTGGCGCAGCGGTTTGGCGCCGCCTGCGGCCTGGGGTGTGATCCTGGAGAATTGGGATCAAGTCCCGCATCGGGCTCCCTGCATGGAGCCTGCTTCTCCCTCTGCCTCTCTCTTTCTCTCTCTGTCTTTATGAATAAATAAATAAAATCTTTAAAAAAAAAAAAAAGATTACAACATCCTAAATGGCATCCTCATGACATTAAACGATGTCAATGAACAGAAGCAAATATATATTGCTAATGTAATCAGATAAAATTCACGCAAAATTTAAGAAGAAATAGTAATATGTGCACAAAGTTATATAAAAAAATACAGTACAGAAGGGCTTATGGTGAAAATGAATACCCCTGTGCCCCATCTTTTCCCAGTCTTAGCACTTTTTCCCCCAGAGGCATCCACTTCTAATATTTTAATTTCCCCCTCTTTTTCCTCAACAAACTAGAGTGTAAAGTGGTAGATGTGGAACAGTTGATGAAATGCACTTAATTGTGATGTAAACCAGAAGGGCCAATAACATCCTGATTCTGCTCATCTCTCCACATTGCAACAGTAGCCTCTCTGATTTGTACGAGATACTTCCACATTCTGGAGTTCTCAAATTCCCCAGAGTGCTTATTGTTTATAATTTGAAAGCCACCTGATAGCTAAACTTTGAGTGTTTTAAATAAAAGCTTTGTAATGGAAACAAATCTAATGAAAACATTCCTCAGGACAAGCCAAAATGGCAAGTTCCAGGAATGAGGGAGATCAGGGAAAAAGCTCTCCTAGTTATTGTGTAACTTGTCGCGATGCCATCCATAGTTTGCTTTTTAAGAAGCCATTAAAATAGAAAACTCTTTATAGAGGCAAGGAAACTTCCTCAGTCCTTCTTTCTGAGAAGGCATAATAGGTGCATAAAAGAAGTAAAATAGAAAAGAAAATATTACATGTATAAGCGGCTCATACAAATAGTTGCCTCTAAACTATTGAACAGAGCACTGTGGCTGTGAAGTTGCCTTCACAAATGCTCATTTTCTCATTTATTAGCAAAAATCCTGGGCTGCCTTTTTGGAGTCTGGCACTGGGCTGGCTAGGGGAATCTGATAAAAAAGACACAGTCCTGGGGTGCCTGGGTGGTTCAGTCGGTTAAGTGTCTGCCTTTGGGTTGTGATCTCAGGGTCCTGAGCTAGAACCCAGAGTTGGGGCTCTGTGCTCAGTGGGGAGTCTGTTTGTTTCTCTGCCCCTCCCCCTCCTTATATGCTCTCGCTCTCTCTCGCTCAAGCTCTTGCTCTCCCTTTCTCAAATAAATAAATCAATCTTAAAATTTTAAAAAGACATAGTTCCCTAGAATAAAGTCTAGTGGGATACCTGTACAAAATATTGTAACTGAAATAATAGTTATATTCAAGATGTACCAGTGCATTGGTGGGAGGGGGAGTAGGGAAGACAGAATAACCTTGGAGAGGAGATAGCACTTGCCCTGGAATGAGATGTGTGTCAACAGGCTTCTTAAGAGGTAGGGAAAAGGTGCTTTTTGGGTAAGGGAACTACAAGGAGTTCATTATAATGAGAGGGGGGAAACATATAGGCTATGATGGTGAGAGGTAAGGTTGTGAAACAAGGTCCATGTGTCTGTTTTGTGGTCATAAGCAAAAAAACAAAAACAAAACAAAACTGACTTGGCTAATGTGAACAAAAAGAGAATTTATTGGAAAGATTAGTGGCTTACAGAATTGACGGGAAAGCTGGAGAACCAGGGTTGGAAATAAGATCAAGGGCAGCTGAAGAACTCTGGGCAGCAGGAACCATTTAACTGTCTAAGGGAATGATTGCCAATGTATTTTTTTCCCCCTTCACTGCATAATTCGACTCAGGATTCAAAATCCTGAGACAGAGTATAATTGACTTTATATCATGCACCCACCCATCTAGGTCACCTTGATTTATTGTCCTACTAACATTGCCAACACTAGGGAAAAGGTAATTCCCAAAAGAAATCTTAAGTGTGCTGCCAAAGGAAGAGGTAATTGAGGATACGTCTTGTTGAATTTAGGTTTTATCCTGTAGGCCATAGAAAACCATTGAAGAATTATGAACAAGAAACTAAGATGATCAGAAAAGTAGATTTTAGATCATCCTGGTTTAAATTGGAGGATGGATTGAAAAGGGTCAAGAATAGTATGAAGAAGAATCATACAAAAACTCTTGTTTCAGGTGGGAGCAGGTGGGAGATGGTGAATGCTTCAATTTTTATAGGGATACAGATATTTAAGAATGAATAGTAGAATGAACCAAATGACCAACTGAATATGGGTGGTAAAGGAGAGGGAAGATTCTTGGTTTATTTCCAGGTTTCTTACGTTGGAAAGTTGGCCATTACAGACAATGCACTGAGAGGGCAGTTTAAAGAATAGTGACTCCATAAGTGAGATTCTACATATTTGCCATTTAGGATGCATTTGGAACTTTGAAATGGATATGCTTAATAGGCAGATGGATATATAGAGGCAAGGAGAAGAAAAAGATCTGAGCTATAAAGATTTGGAAGATATCACCATGTAACTACTCATTTGCTTTATCAATTTTACACATGCACAAGTTTTATAATATTGATAGTAGTACCACTACCACTACCAAATTATGATTACTAAAATCAAAGAATATTTTTCTGCATATATTTCCCCAATCTCCCTGTTCTTTTTTAATAGTTGTATTATTTCTACATTGTCAGATAGTGTAGGTATTATATACTATAAATTACTCTTTCAGGGGCAGCCCCGGTGGCGCAGCGGTTTAACACCACCTGCAGCCTGGGTTGTGATCCTGGAGACCCAGGATCGAGTCCCACGTCAGGCCTTCTGCATGGAGCCTGCTTCTCCCTCTGCCTGTGTCTCTGCCTCTCTCTCTCTCTCTGCGTCTCTATGAATAAATAAACAAAATCTTAAAAAAAATTACTCTTTCACCTTCATTTAGTCTTAGTTCTATAAGAAACCATCTTGATTGGGATGCCTGGGTGGCTCAGTGGTTAAGCATCTGCCTTTGGCTCAGGTCATGATCCCAAGGTCCAGGGATCAAGTCTCAGATCAGGCTCTCCATGAGAAGCCTGCTTCTCCCTCTACCTATGTCTCTGCCTCTCTCTGTGTGTCTCTCATGAATAAATAAATGCAAGCTTTAAAAAAAAATAAACTATACTGATTAATGTTTACTCCCAGCACTTATGTCTATGACTCTCTAGTCATTTTGATCGTCTGAAGCTCTTCCTCTAGTAGATTCATTTGCAGAGGCTCATGGAAGCAACCTTCCCTGAGTTCTTGCATGATATAAAAAATTTATCTGTGCTTTATATTTAAAGGTCAGTTTTCCTGGATATAAAATCCTTGATTTGCATTTTCCTTCTTCTAGTATCTTACATATATTACTCCATTTTGGGGGGAGAGGGGCACAACATGTTTCTATTAAATTCTAAATATACTAATCTAACATTCTTTCCTTTTTTTGAGAGAGAGAGAGGATACACATGCACATGCATGGATGTGCACACATGGAATGGAGAGGGGCAGAGGGAGAGGGAAAGTGAGAATCTTAAGCAGGCTCCATGCTCAGTGTGGACCCCTGTGGATCGGGTGGGACCTGATCTCACGACTCTCAGATCATGACCTGAGCCAAAATCAGATGTCAGACATTCAATCATTTGATCCACCCAGGTGCCCCTAACATTACTTCTAATTTTATGTCACAAGGTCTTCTTGCCTGGATGCTCAAAGTATTCTTTTTCTTTTTCTTTAAAGCTAAATAATTTTTAAAGGATTTTAACTAATCTCTACCCCCAACATGGGTTCAAAATCACAACCCCAAGATCAAGAGTTGCACAGTCCTGAGACAGCCAGGTACCCTTACAGCATGCCTTTTTAATACATAGCTTTAAGTTCATTTTTTAAATTTCAGGAATGCTTTCTTGAATTATATTTTTAGTATTTTATTCCCTTGTTTTGTTTTTATTCTTTGAATGCTTCTACTTTTTTTTTATAAGATTGTATTTATTTACACATTAGAGACACACAGAGAGATAGAGAGCCAGAGACACAGGCAGAGAGAGAAGCAGGCTCCCCGCAGGGAGCCAGATGCAGGGACTCGATCCCAGGACCCCAGGATCATGCCTTGAGCCAAACGCAGACACTAAACCGCTGAGCCACCCACACGTCCCAAAATGCTTCTATTTTCCATGTGTTGTATTTTCTTTGCTTGTCTTTATATTTGTCACTTTCTCTCAAATCATTTCTTTCTTCATTTCTTTTTTACTTAAAAAACATTCCTCTTTTACTTGATACATCACTTGGGTTTATTTGCTTATGTGTTGCTTCTAATTTAGTCTTTATTTTTTAAATGGCTTATTAAACTGCATTTCTAATTCTCTTTCAGGTTCTGTCACCTCATTTCTGAGTATTTCTAATTTTTATCATATTCTTTCTTATAATATATATATATATATATATATATATATATTTATATTTAATAGGCTTCCTGTCCAATGTCGGGCTTGAACATAAGACCCTGAGATTAAGAGTCAGATGCTCCATCAATTGAGCCAATCAAGCACCCCTCTCGTATATTTTTAAAAATATTTTATTTATTTATTTGAGAGAGAGAGAGAGAGAGAGAGAGAGAGAGAGAGTGAGCAGTGGGGACAGGCAGAAGGAGAGGGAGAGAATCTGAAGCAGATTCAGTGGTGAGTGCAGGGAGCCTGACACAGGCTCAATTCCATGACTCTGAGATCATAACCTGAGCCAAAGTCAAGAACTGCTCACTTAGCTGATTGAGCCATCTGGTTCACCCTTGTATAATATTTTTAATAACTTTCATCTTGTTATATAATGGTATATTTGAGTGTTGTTCTGCTTTTTAGTGTATCTCTTTGGCATGATTTCTTTGGGATATTATTCTGTTTTTTATTCTCTTTTTTCCCCATACTTGTATAGAATTTGAGTGGCATGCTTTTTGTTGCCCATGTTTATGTGAAACTAGTTTTCCTAAAATTTTGATAGGAGGCTGATTCAACTGGTTTTTTAACTCCACAGAGCTCCCTCTTTTCTTGTTTCTGTATAATGTTAAAACTATTGTGATTTTCTTTCTGAGATTTCCTGGCCCTATTTCTCTGCCACATTTTTATCTTGAGTTCCTCTTTCCTTCTTGTCTGTTGTCTGTGTACTGCTCAGTTTTGACTCCATTTCTAGCAGTTTCTCATCAGTGTAGGTCACTGTTCAGGAAGGGAGCCATGGTAGGTTATTTTCTGGAACATAGGATATAGGCTGTTCCAGTTGATATAGACCTTTACATTGTGGGTACCTTATAGTCTTTTGCTACTGGAGTGGGCAGAACCCTCTCAGTTTCAGCCATTGTTCTCAAATTGACCCTTACTTTCTAATGGATAAAAATTGCCTATTTTAGGGGCTTCCTTTCAGGTCTGTCACATGTCCCATTTATCCCAATAGCTTTTGGTGGCTTGTCCTCACCAGCTTGTAAGGTTTACAGGATACTTTGCCACTGAGTTTTGTTGCAAGTATTTTCAAGAGTTTAAGGTTACTTATTCTATTTTTGTGGGGGAATTTTGGAAGATTTAAAAACTATACCACTGCTGCCATCTTCCCAGAATCTTGGTATACACTTATTTTCACTAAAAAGTCTAACACTGGCTTCCTTCTTGGATGCACTCTCTCAGATCACTTGCTCTGAGGTAAGTCAACTGCTATGTCAGTAGGACACTCAATCAGCCCTATGCAGAGGTCAACCTAGCAAAAAAACTTAGAACTCCCACCAATAATCTTTGAGAGACTGTACTGTGCCAACAACCACGAGTAACCTTGGAAGTGCATCCTCCCCAGTTAGGACTTCAGATAAGTTGCAGCCCCAGCCAATAGCTTGAGTGGAATCTCATGAGAAACTCTGAACTATAATTACCCAGGTAAACTGATCCTGGCTTCCTGATCCTCAGAAATTATGAAATAAAAAATGTTTGCTGCTTTAATCTGCTAAGTTTTGGGGTAATTTGTGGTCCAGTAATGGATAACAAATATAAACAGATGATCTCATTTTGTGGGCCTAGATGTCTTGCTGAATTCAGCGATGTTTTTCTGATACTTTGTTATAAAAAATTTCAAACATACAGCAGAGCTAAAAGATTATATAGTGAATTCCCATAGACCTACTACCACCTAGGTGCTATCAACATTTTTCTCTGATTTTTAATGATATATAGAACTTGTAGGAAACATAGTGTTTGTAATAATAGTTCAAAATATTTACAGAATCATGGGTTCCAAGTTTGCCACTTTTCAAGGTAAACTGTTCCCCTTTTTAGATAGTTTATGTATATTTAAATGTTCTTCTTTTAGTTGAACTTCATTTTACTGAATTTGCCATCTCTTGATCATCCCATGGTGCCATAGCGAATAAATCCTTTCCTTCTCCCAAATGATAACCCTTTGACTTTTTGGAGGTGTTATGACTTCTCTGAATCCCCCTTTCCTCCCAAGTGCCTCCATTTCTTGCCCTTTCCATGTTCTCCTACTTGTGCTATTTTACAGCTGGTTCTGGCTAATGGGAGGCACCGGTGGAAGAGGGAGGGAGAAGCCCAATATTCAAGCCCTTCCCCACTTTGCACCCTTGGTAGTGTCTCCAAGTTGATCTGTGGCTTCATCGCCAGCCTGCCAGGCTTGCCATGGTTTCAGCTTCTATAGAATGATTCTGGCCCCAATAATACCACTTCCTCTCTTTGTCCCTCCAGTGTAGGTGTAGTAAAGGACTCCTGCTGTTGATCATCTCTGGACCACTTCACCATCCTCTGTTAACTTCTCACCTCCTCCATCAGCTATGTAACTAACTTCTTGCATCAAAGTCCCTCTGTTTCAAATACTTAGAGTGTTTCTGTTTTCCTAGTTGAATCCTGACTGATATAGGGCTCTACCACATAATTTTTGAGATATATCATAAGAGGGCACCTGTAGTGCTACCACAAGTATGTATAATTTCTCCCAGAGACAGGAGATGATATTGCATAGATTTATGTTGTATTATATGTGCCCTACCACCTATGTCATGCCTAAAGGCATAAGGGAAACCTTGTTTTCAGATATGCAGTTAGAATTAGATGAGGAAAACTTAAAATGATGATATTTTAGGAAATGGTATATTAATGAGTTGTAACTAGTGAAAAGGAAGTAGTTTTTGGAGTGATACCCTATAAATGAAATCAGAAGAAACTTGATAACCAAAGAGGAATTAGGAATTTAAAATCAGGGAGATTACTAAAGGCTGAATGTACATTGAAAATCTCCCTTCAGGGGTGCCTGGGTGGCCCAGTCAGTTAAGCATCTGCCTTTGGCTGAGGTCATGATCTCAGGGTCCTGGGATCAAGCCCTGCTCAGGATGTCTGCTTGTCCCTCCCCCCCGACCCCATCCCTGCTCGTGCTCTCTCAAATAAATAAATAAAATCTTAAGAAAGAAAGAAAGAAAGAAAGAAAGAAAGAAAGAAAGAAAAGAAAATCTCCCTTCAGTAAGGAAAAAAAAAGGCCCAGTCATGATGGAAGACAAACAGCAGTAATATTGTATGACTCATTGCTCGTGTTTAAGGACAACAGGGAAATCAAAGCATCATCCATTAGTACCATTTCTCATCATATGACATTGGTTAAATATTCTTTTTTTTTTTAAGATTTATTTATTTATTCAGAGAGAGAGAGAGGTAGAGACCCAGGGAGAGGGAGAAGCAGGCTCCATGCAGGGAGCAAGACGTGGGACTCGATCCCGGGTCTCCAGGATCACATCCTGGGCTGCAGGCAGCGCTAATCCGCTGCGCCACCGGGGCTGCCCTAAATATTCTTTTTTTTAGAAAGATTTATTTATTTTTTAGAGAGGGAGAGAGAGAGAGAGAGAGCACATGCAAGTTGGGGGGGAGGCAGAGGAAGAGAATCCCAAGTAGGCTTCCCACTGAGCGCACAGCCCTACTCAAGACTTGATCTCATGACTCTGAAATCATGACCAGAGCCAAAATCAAGAGTCAGGTGCTCAACTGACTGAGCTACCCAGGTGCCCCAACATTGGTTAAATATTCTATTGTAATTTTTATAAAATTTTAGCTGTATATCATGATTATTTTCATTCATCTCCATCTATACCACTGGTGCTAAATGAATAATAGGGATTAGGAAAGAATGAGGAAGGGGCACCTGGGTGGCTCAGTGGTTGAGCATCTACCTTTGGTTTGGGTCATGATTCTGGGGTCCTGGGATTGAGTCCCGCATGGGGCTCCCTGCAGGGAGCCTGCTTCTCCCTCTGCCTATGACTCTGCCTCTCTCTGTGAGTCTCTCATGAATAAATAAATAATTTTTTAAAGGAAAGAATGAGGAATAAATACGTGAATTAAAAAAAATGTTTCTGGAAATCACCATCATGCAAATATGATCTCAACATTACATAAAATAGTGGAATAAATATTTTAAAATAAAAATATGTAGCCTCTAAAGGATGAAAGAATTTTGACTAATCATCAGCAATGATGAATTATAAATAGTAGACCTTGCCAGATTGGTGTGAATGGTTTTCTGGGGGGTTTTTGGATTATGAATTCCAGGAACAAGAGAAGTGTTAGATATTCTAGATTGGTCTATCAGTAAGGCATTTTGATCTGGCATCTTGTGAAATCTCAATTACGAAATTAACTTACAGTGATTTCCAGGTGAGAGTGGTAACTGGAAAGTTTCAAGGAAGACTTAGAGGAACAAATGAGCAATGACAGGGACTTTTTAAAAACTTTTTTGTTGTGAAATATACATAGAAGTTTATATAATGAAAACCCACTGTTTAAAGAAAAATCTGAAGTGAACACCCAATGCAAGAACTAGAACATTTCCAGTACCATAGAGTCTTACCTTGTATCCATTTTCTATTACAACTCCCTTGACAGCCCCGTCCCTGCAGATAACCATTATCCTGACTTCTACGACAATAATGTCCTTGCTTTTCTTTACAGGGTCACCATCCACCTATGAATTCCCCAACAACCAAGTAGCTTTGTCTGGTTTTGAACTTTATGTACATAAATTATAAAATATGCATTCTTTTGTATTGGCCTCTTTTTATGCAATATTATTTTGTTGTTATATGTTGTATATGGCTATTTCTCATTAATTTTCATTTTTGGTATGTAACATGAGTTATCTATTGCTGTGTCTGTGATGATACTAGTCAGGAGGGAATGACAGGAATTTCTACTAGTCAAAGATTATTTCTCAAGTCAGTGTTTTTCAAAGTCTGACTCAGGGTTGTCAACATCACAACCACTGTGTGCTGATATAATTTTTTTTAATTTTTTTTATTTATTTATGATAGTCACACAGAGAGAGAGAGAGAGAGAGGCAGAGACACAGGCAGAGGGAGAAGCAGGCTCCATGCACCGGGAGCCTGACGTGGGATTCGATCCCGGGTCTCCAGGATCGCGCCCTGGGCCAAAGGCAGGCGCTAAACCGCTGCGCCACCCAGGGATCCCTGTGTGCTGATATATAATGCAGATTCTGGGGCTCCTCTCAAGCCCTTCTGAATCAGTTTCTGGAGCTGAGCTCAAGGGATCTGCCCTTGAAAGGTTCCCCAAGTGGTACCCTAAAGTGAGTTCCCTGTAAAAATTTACTCCATCAGACTGGCTATGTGTGAAGCTTCCACCCTCTACAACAAACAGACTTAGGGCTCTGTGCTCAGAGACAGGTTCTTCTATAAGTTTAGGGTGAATTCTGAGAATATATGTAGTTAAAAAGCAGGTGCAAGTCCAGCAAGCACAGAGTATATTTGGACATACCAACTTTTCCAGTGTGACTGGCAAAAAAATGGATTTTTTCCCTTAACAATTTATGAAAATAGGGGATCCCTGGGTGGCGCAGCGGTTTGGCGCCTGCCTTTGGCCCAGGGCGCGATCCTGGAGACCCGGGATCGAATCCCACGTCGGGAGCCTGCTTCTCCCTCTGCCTGTGTCTCTGCCTCTCTCTCTCTCTCTCTGTGTGACTATCATAAATAAATAAAAAAAAATTAAAATATTTAAAAAAAACAATTTATGAAAATAGTCATGGAACCCTCTCATCTATTATATTTTCAACCAGTCTATTATTTATTTACTTTATGCAAACAATGTGCTAAGTATTGCAGGGAGAAGTAGGAAGATAAATTAGACATAGATTTTATGCTTTTTAATTTTTTTAAGTAATTTCTACACTCATCCTGGGGCTCCAGCTCACAACCCTGAGTCACATGGTCTTTCAACTGAGCTAGCCAGCCCCCACCTCCATGTTTAAGGCTCTTACAATTGGAAAAATAAGATGTGTGGAAATAATTGTAATGACATGGCTCTCAGATTCACATGTTGGGACCTTCTAGTAAGGACCTTAGAATAGGGGAGGCCAGGATGAAGTGGGGGGTCCCCCTATTCTATTTCATTCAGTCCAAATAAAATTATTTTGGGGTCAGAATCTGAAGATCCCAAAGTAAGGGGTTCAGGACATGGTGACAGGATTCGTCATTAGCACATACTGGCCAACAAGTAGAAGAGAAAGAATCACATGAGTCAGAGTAAGTAATGCTGCATAATAGGGTGGTTAGAAACTTTGCAAGGGGTCAGAATGTTGACTGAAAAACAGGCTTCAGGGGCAGGATGCAACTCTGGAAGGAAACTAGAGTGAGAATCAAGGACTGAGGCCGGAGGTTTTTGTCTAGACTGATCATGCACATTGGAGGGGTAAACAGGAAGACTCCATTCACTGTTCTTGCAGACGTCCAATGCTCTCCCCACCAGGCCAAGGGCAGCAGACTAGGAAAAGGAACAGGAATTGTGCCAGGTGAGGTCATCTTTAGTTTGTGGCTGATGGATAGAATCTGCAAGTAGCAAGCTCTCAGTGCCTACAAATGTCTGGGGCAGGGGCTGGAATAAGCAGGGAGCAGTTCATAAGAATGTGATTTGATCCAATTTGACTAGAGTTAACAGGAGAGAAGGAGGAATCAGAAAAAGTTTCATGGAGGAGTGAGAATTTGTAAAGAGCTTGTGCTAAGTAGGGAAAATGATACCTACTGGTCAGAGTTAACAAGGTCACTTCTGGAGCCCTTCTCAGGATTAGGAATTGTGTAGCAATTCATCAAAATCTTGGCTCAGTGACAAAGTTAAATTTTTTCACTATTTTGTATGCAATTGAATCCTAGAATTTTTAGAGATCTGGAATGTATGCCATTTGATTCCAGTGACTTTTTCCCTGGTATCTTATTATAAAAATGTCAAACATAGACACAAACTATTTTACAGTGAATACTACATCCGTTACCTAGACTCTACAATTGCCATCTCATTGTTTGATACTTTTCAGAGTAAGTTAGAGATAACAGAACACTTTGCCCAGACATTTGAGCATACATAATATTAAGTAGTAGTCAGTATTTGGTTATTTTTTTAGATAAAATTTACATACCACGAAAGGTACAATTATAAATATACCATTTGATGAGTTATGACAAATGTACATAGCTATGTAACCCCAGACCTCTATGAAGATTCAGAAGATCTTGAGCAATCTAGAAGGTTCTCTCATGCCCATTCTCAGAAACATTGCCATACCCTCTAAAGGCAACATCTGTTCTGATTTTTTCCATCATAGATTAACTTTGCCTATCCTAGAACTTCATATAAACATACTGTACAACATGTACTCTTTTATTATTATTATTATTAGTTTCAGGGGTATAGTTTAGTGATTGATCAGTCACATGTGTTGACCATTTGTAATAACATGTACTCTTTTGAGTAAGAGTACATTCTCCAGTTTCCTTCCAGGGTTGCAGCCTTGAGTAAGGCTTCTTTTATTCAGTGTAATGTTTTTGAGATTCCATGTAGTTTGTTCATTTTTTGCTGAAGAACAGTTTTTCATTGTATGATTATACCACTGTTTGTTTGTTTTTTGATTTGCATGTTTTTTTTATTTTGACATAATTTCAGATTACAGAAAAGTTACGAGAATAGCACAAAGAACTCCCAGATATCCTTCATGTACCTTCTCCAACTGTTAACATTTACCTATACTTGCTTTATCTCTTTGGCCCTCTCAACTTTTTTTCTGGATTATGTTAAATTGCATACATGATGCCCCTTTCCTCCCTAATACTTCAGTGCATATTACCTAAAACAAACAAGAAATTCTCTTATACTACCAGTGTACATTTAACAAAATCAGGGGATGAGAGGGATGCAATATGATTTTGTAATCTATAGGCTTTGTTTAAATCTTGCCAACTGTCTCAATAATATCCTTGATAGCACAAGAAAATCCAAGATTATGAGTTGTCATGTCTCGTTAGACTTCTTTATTCTGGATCAGTTCCTGAATCTTTCTTTATATTTCATGACATTGACTTAAAAAAAAGATTTTATTTATTTATTTGAGAGAGAGAGAACACGGGCTACGGTGGGGGGTACAGAGAGAGAGGGAGAAGCAGACTCCCTGCTGAATAGAGAGATCGATCCCGGGACCCCAGGAACATGACCTGAGCTAAAGGCAGACACTTAACTGACTGAGCCACCCAGGTGCACCTATTTTATGACATCAACTTTTTTTTTTAAGAATATAGGTAAGTTATTTTTTTAATTTTTTAAGTTGGCTCTATGCCCTACATGGGGCATGAACTCATAACCCCAAGATCAAGAGTCACATACTCTATTGACTGAGGCAGGCAGGCACCCCTAAGCAAGTTACTTTTTAACTAAGTTTTTATTTTTTTAAAGATTTTATTTATTTATTAATGAGAGAGAGAGAGAGAGAGAGAGAGAGAGAGAGAGAGAATGCAGCAGAGACACAGGCAGAGGGAGAAGCAGGCTCCATGAAGGGAGCCCGTGGTACTCGATTCCGGGTCTCCAGGATTAGGCCCTGGGCTGAAGTCAGCACAAAACTGCTGAGCCACCTGGGCTGCCCTTAATTAAGTTTTTAATGAGAGATAATTATAGAGTTGCATGCAGTTGTAAGCAATGTTATAGAGAGAGCTCATGTACCCTTTACCCAGTTTGCCTATTTGGTAACATCTTGCAAAACTGTGGGATAATATTGAAACCACGGTATTAACATTGATACAGTCAAGATACAGAACATTTCCATCACCAGAAGAGTTCTTCATGTGGCCCTTTTATAGCCACTTTCATTCGCCTCCAACCCCTACCTCCTCCTTAGTCCTAGAAAGCAGTACTCTGTTCTCCATTTGGATAATTCTGTTGTCTCAAGAAAGTTATAGAACCATACAATATGTAACCTTTTGTTTTTGTTTTGTTTTTAAGATTTTATTTATTTATTTATTCATGAGAGATACACAGAGTGAGAGAGAGGGAGAGGCAGAGACACAGGCAGAGGGAGAAGCAGGCTCCACGCCAGGAGCCCGATGCAGGACTTGATCCTGGGCCAAAGGCAGGCCCTAAACCGCTGAGCCACCCAGGGATACCAATATATAACCCTTTGGATTGGCTTTCTTCACTTAGCATGGTTCTCTAGAGATTCATCTAGGTTGTTGCATGCAGCAATTTTTCCTTCTTGCTGAGTAGTATTTCATGATATGGATCTGTTGAAAGACATCTGGGTTGTTACCAATTTTTTATTGTTATGCATAAAGCTACTATAAACACTTGTATACAGGTTTTTCTGTGATCCTAATTCTCTGTTTCTTTGGGAGAAATACCCAGGAGTGCAACTGTTGGATTGTATGATAATTACATGTTTAGTTTTTAAAGAAACTGTCAGTTTTCCAAGTATACCATTTTGCATTCCCAGCAGCATTGTATGAGCAATCCAGTCTCTCCAAATCTTCAGTAACACTTAGTATTGTGTGTATTTTTTATTTTAGCAGTGTGAATGGATTGAGGTGATCATCATGATTTTATTTTGCATTTCCCTGATGGCTAACAATGTTGAACATTTTTTCATGTTTTTCTTTGCCATCTGTATTTCTTCCTTGTTGAAATGTCTCATGTCTTTTGTCTATGGATTCTTTGCTTTTGGTTGTTTGCTCTTTAGAGTTTCCTATTTACTGTTAAATTTGTTGTTCTGTTGTTCTCTCTCTTACTTAAAGTACCAAGAGCTGGCATTGTTTGTTTGTTTTGTCACTAGATGTCTTGGATGAGCCATTCATGGAATATCACTTAGTCCAAATTGCTGCAGCCTATCCCTTTGCACACTGATGCAAACACTGGTGTCACTTAATTGAGTCCTTATTTCCAGACCAGATTGTGCAGATTTGAGCAAAGATGGCAAGAGTAAGAACTATGCATGAATTCTCATGAGTGGCTTCAATAGAACTGTTGCTAACCCATCTTGTTTTCATGACTATGACAAGGCAAAAGGGTACCATTGAGTTTTGAGGACTGTTAATATATTTTAAAGACTTGTCCTTGGATGGATATGTGGTTTGCAAATATTTTCTTTCAGTATGTAGTCTTTTTTTTTATCCTTTTAATGAAGTCTTTCAGAGTTTTTCATTTGATGATGTAAAATTCAGCAGTTTATTTTATGGATAATGCTTTTGGTTTCAAATCTAAAAACTATTTGCCTTGTCTTGTATCCCAAAGATTTTCTGCTATATTTCCCGAGAGTTTTGTAGTTTTACAATTTACATTTAAGTCCACAATCCACTTTGAGTTAATTTATTATATGGTGTGAGACTTAGGTCAAGGTTCATTTTTCTGCCTATAGATGTGTAATTACTCCAGCACCATTTATTGAAAGGTTATCTTTCTTATAATGATTTGCTTTTGTATTTCAGCTGGTCTTTGTGACCTTGGATAAGCAATGGTTGCCTAGATACCATATTAAAAGCGCAACCCATGAAAGAAAAAAAGTAGAGGGGGTGTCTTGCTGCCTCAGTTGGTGGAACTCTTGATCTTGGAGTTGTGAGTTTGAGCCACATGTTGGGTGTAGAGATTACTAAAAAATAAAGCCTTAAAAAAAAAAAGAATATATATGAATTGGACTTTGTCAAAATTAAAACTTTGTGCTTTATAGGGGCACAATGCTAGATTTATACATTAATATTTCTTTTTTTCTGAATGGTCTAAATGGTATTATATTTTAATCTAAGTATCAACATGTTCATTGCTAGTCTATAAAAATACAGTTTATTTTTATATGGTTATCTTATACCCTAAGATCTTGCTGACCTCGCATATTGATTCTTACTTTCTTTGGTAGATTTCCCTGGTTTTTCTATGTAGTCAATCATGTCATCTGCAAATAGAACACTTTTATTTCTTCCTTTCCAATTGGAATGCCTTTTATTTCCCTTACTTGCCTTAAAGTACTTATAGAACTGCCAGCATTCTGCTGTCTCAAATATTTTTTCTATATATATTTAGAACATCAGACAGTGATTATTTTAGTCTATTTGGACCACTATGACAAATTACCATAGCCTAGGTGGCTTCTAAACAACAGAAATTTATTTCTCATAGTCCTGGAGCCTGGAAGTCCAAGATCAAGGTGCCAGCATGTCAAGTTCTGGTGAAAATCCTCTTCTGAGTTGCAGGTTACTGACTTTCCACCGTGTCCTCACATGGTGGAAGGGGCTAGGGAGCTCTATGGAGTCTTTTTTATAAAGGCCTACTTCCATTTATTAGAGCTATGACCTCCTGACCTAATCACCTTCCAATGGCCCCAGCTCCTCATACCATGACCTTGTGCATTAGGCTTTCAACATATGAATTTTGGAAGGACACAACCAACATTCAGCCCATAGTAGTGGTATAATTTTTGCTCCAACTGTCAAACATAATCAGGAGGATTATGTATGACAAACATACCACAAACACTAAGTCAAACAAAACCAAGAGAAAGAAAGCCTTACATATATATATTTTAAAGATTTTATTTATTTATTTGACAGAGAGAGAGAGAGCACAACTGGGGGGGGGGTGCTGCAGAGGGAGAGGAAGCAGGCTCCCCACAGCCTGAGATGGGGCTCAATACCAGGACTCTGGGATCATGACATGAGCCAAAAGCAGAAGTTTAACCCTCTGAGCCACCCAGGCACCCCTGCCTTATATTTTTCTTTTTTCTTTTCTGATGTCTGAAGGTTCCTTCTTTTATAATCTATTTTCTGTTTAGAGAACTCCTTAAACCATCTTAGTTTTTCTTCATCTAACAATATCTTGAATTCCCCTTCAACCTTGAAAGATATTTTCACTGAGTATAGGATTCTGAGTTGCCAATTCTTTAACTATTGTGCCACTTTCTTCCTGCCTCCATGGTTTCTGATAAGAAATTCACTGTCATTTAGGGGTACCTGGCTGGCTTATTCAGTAGAGCATGTGACTCTTGATTTTGGGGTTATAAGTTTGAGCCTCATATTGGGTGTAGAAATTACTTAAATAAATACAATTTTAAAAAACAGATTCACTATCATTTGAATTATTTTTCCTGAATAGGAAATGCGTCATCCCTGTCATTTTAGTGTTGGCTCTATTAATTGTCTTTTTTTAAAATTCAGTTAGAAATCTTGATTCTTGGTGATTTTCCACTGAAACCTGGACTTTTTATCTGTCTTCAAGTATGATTCTGGATCTTATTTAAGCCTGTTTTAATTGGCCTTCTCTGGACATCACTCCACCAGGGGGAGAGAGAGAGAGAGAGAGAGAGAGAGAGAGAGAGAGAGAGAGAGAGAGTGTGTGTGTGTGTGTGCTGTCTTGTTAATATCAGGTGGAGGTAGAAATCCAGGTTCTTCACTTGGTTTCCATTGATATCTGAATGTGGGGGCTCCCTGTTAGGCTGGAGGGAGGCTTGAGTTCCATATCACCTCATGGTCTCCACTTATGCCTTGGGGTAGGAGTCCTTGCTACTCCTAGATTGGATGAAAGTCCTGGGACCCTACTTGGGTTTCTTTGATGCTACCTCATAGGGATATTGGGGCACCTTGTTATAGTTGTAAGGGTGAAAGTCTAGACTCCCCAATCAGCCTTTGCCAGCACAGATGTGAGCTGGGCCATAGTTTTTTGTTCTGTGTTACTTGGTTGGAGTAAAGTGGTATTGTGTAAAAATTTTCTGTCTTGCTAAGCTGCCCTATTCCTAGTTCTTTGGTGTGAGGAGTGGGCTTCTGTTGGGGCTTTTTTGTCTGTACCTATTGGTTTCAAGTCTACCACTACCAACTTCTTCAGATCCAAACCTGGTATCTGAGCAAAAACAAAAACAAAAACAAAAGTCAGGGATCTTGCCACCATGTCATTCCTGATGTCCTGAGGTTCCTTGCTGGTTTCTCTTCTCTCCACCATTCAGTCTTTTTTTTTTTTTTAAGATTTTATTTATTTATTCATGAGAGACACAGGCAGAGGGAGAAGCAGGCTCCCTGTGGGGAGCCCAATGTAGGACTCAATCCCAGGACCTCCAGGATCATGACCTGAACTGAAGGCAGCCGCTCAACCACTGAGCCACCCAGGCACCCCTCCACCATTCAGTCTTATGTTTGTTTTCTATATAGTATTTCGGGGTTTTAATTGTAATTAGTAGGAGGAATAGGGAAGTTTGTTTACTCACTTTCCTGTAAACCTAGTTATTTTTTGAGCTAATGCCTTTCAATTTGACTTTCTCTGATATTAGATACAGATTATAGTTCCACAGAAATGATTCCAAATTTTTAGTGCAACTTAGCAGAAGGCTCACTGTGTCCATTAATACAATTACGTGTGATGTTAACTTCCCTTGCTTTTGTCCACTTGGTTAATGTGATGTTTGCCAGGCTTTTCCAGTATGAAGTTACTTTTTTACCTTTTATGGTTAATAAGTATTTTGTATGGAGGTACTTTGAGACTGTGTAAATATACTCTTACTTTTTGAACTTTCACCTGCTAGCTTTAGCATCATGCATTGATGATACTTGCCCGAGTCAAATATGATGGTTTTTCAAATGATGATTTTTCAATCTATCATTCCATCCTCATTTATTAATTTACATTTATTTCATTTATTTTTTAAAAAATATTTTATCTATTTGACAGAAAGAGAGAGAGAACAAAAGCAAGGGTAGTGGCAGGCAGAGGAAGCTCCCCTTGGAGCTGGGAACCCAACGTGGGGCTCAGTCCCAGGACTCTGGGATCATGACCTGAGCTGAAGGCAGAAGCTTAACTGCCTGAAGCTCTCATACACCCCTATAATTCCATTTTTAATACAGTGGTCCCCCCCTTATCTATGGGTATATATTCCAAGGCCCTCAGTGGATGCCTGAAAGTGTAATAGAATAATTATAATATACTGTAATAGAAATTAAATGGTGGTCTCTCTCTACTGTACTATATCTTGTGATGATGTGAGATGATGAAATGCCTACTTAATGAGAGGAAGTGAGGTGAATGACATAAGCACTGTAACATTCATAGTGTTAGACTATCATTGACCTTCTAAGGATGTGTCAGGAGGACCACTGGCTTCTGGATTGCAGTTGATTGTGGGTAACTAAAACTAACAAACTAACAAAACTACAGACAAAGGGGGACTATTGTATAATATATTTTTTTAAGATTTTATTTCTCTATTCATGAGAGAGAGAGAGAGAGAGAGGCAGAAACAGGCAGAGGGAGAAGCAGGCTCCATGCAGGGAGCCTGAAGTGGAACTCGATCCTGGGTCTTCAGGATCACGCCCTGGTCTGAAGGCAGGCGCTAATCCGCTGAGCCACCCAGGCTGTCCTATTGTATAATCCTTTTGTAAATTATAAAGAGTAATAACAGATACTTTTTAAAAACTTTAAACAAATCAGATGTGTTAAAGTGATAAGTAAAAGTCCTTTAAAAAGATGCTGTCAGGGACGCCTGGTTGGCTCAGTGGTTGAGCATCTGTCTTAGGCTCAGGGCGTGATCCTGGAATCCGGGATCGAGTCCCATATCGGGCTCCCTGGGAGGAGCCTGCTTCTCCCTCTGCCTGTGTCTGCCTCTCTGTGTCTCTCATGAATAAATAAATAAAATCTTTAAAAAAAAAAGATGCTGCCAATTTAGACATCTTTAGTATATATTGGTGCCTGTATCTCCTTGGCCTTCCCTGTACTAAGCTTAATCTTTGCTAATTTGGTAAGTGAAAAATAGTATTGTTTTTTTTAATTTTTTTAAAAAATTTTTATTTCTTTATGATAGTCACAGAGAGAGAGAGAGAGAGAGAGAGAGAGAGAGAGAGAGGCA
This sequence comes from Nyctereutes procyonoides, assembly GCF_905146905.1. NCBI lineage: Eukaryota > Metazoa > Chordata > Mammalia > Carnivora > Canidae > Nyctereutes > Nyctereutes procyonoides. Next base: position 7,824,650 of record NW_026575031.1, on the reverse strand, counting down.
GAGACACAGGCAGAGGGAGAAGCAGGCTCCATGCACCGGGAGCCCAACGTGGGATTCGATCCCGCGTCTCCAGGATCGCGCCCTGGGCCAAAGGCAGGCGCCAAACCGCTGCGCCACCCAGGGATCCCGTATTATTTTTTTTAAATGATTTCTATTTATTTATTTGAAATAGAGTAAGAGAGAGAGCATAAGTGAGGAAAGAGGCAGGGGAAGGAGAAGCAGGCTCTCTACTGAGCAGGGAGCCGGACATGGGGCTTGATCACAGGACCCTGAGATCATGACCTGAGCCAAAGGCAAACACTTAACTGAGCCACCGAGGCACCCAGTATTTTGATTTTTTTAAAGTATTTGTTTATAAGTGAAGTTGAGAATCTTTTCTTATATATATCAATGTTTGATATTTATTTTTCTATGTTTTTTCTTTACTTTTTAAAGGATTTATTTATTCATGGGAGACACAGAGAGAGAGGCAGAGACACAGGCAGAGGGAGAAGTAGACTCCATGCAGGAAGCCCGATGCGGTACTGGATCCTGGGACCCTAGCATCACACCCTGAGCCAAAGACAGACATTCAACTGCTGAGCCACCCAGGCGTCCCTAATTACTATTTTTTTTTTTAGATTTTTATTTATTCATGAGAGACACACAGAGAGAGGCAGAGACACAGTGGGTGAAGCAGGCTCCATGCAGGGAGCCTGACGTGGGACTTGATCCCAGGTCTCCAGGATCACACCCTGGGCTGAAGGTGATACTAAACCACTGAGCCACCAGAGCTGCCCTCTAATTACTATTTTTTAAAATTGTGTGTTTTTAACTAGGCTCTACACCCAACATGGGGCTTGAACTCACAACCCTGAGATCAAGAGTTGCATGCTCTATTGACTGAGCCAGCCAGGCACCTCTGTTGTCTTTTGCAAAGTCACATCTCCAGTGCCTAGAGCCAGGCCTTGCATTCCTTAAGCATTCAGCAAACACTTACTGAACAAATGAATGGTTTTCTCTTCTTTGCCTCTTTTCCTAGTAGGCTGTTACTTTTTTAAAAAGATTTATTTATTTATTTATTTATTTATTCATTCATTCATTCATTCATTCATTCATTCATGAGAGACACACAGAGAGAGGCCGAGATACAGGCAGAGGGAGAAGCAGGCTCCATGCAGGAAGCCCGATGCAACACTCGATCTCGGGACCCTGGGATCACGCCCTGAGCCAAAGACAGACGCTTAACTACTGAGCCATTCAGATGTCCTTAGGCTGTTACTTTTTAAAATTTGGCATATAAGTGCTCCTTGTATAGTAAGGAAATTGGCTTCTTTAGGTGATTTATGGTAATTTTTAGGTTGGGTTATATTTTTTATATTTATCAGCCTTTTCTTTTGTGACTTCTTTATGTCATCCTTTTATGGCAGGTTTATCAGGAATACTTCACTCCAAGGTTAAAATAATTAATCAGTGTTTTCTTCTATCACCTTTAAGGTTTTCTTTTTCCATTTTACACATTTTTGACGACCCAGAGGAGCACCCTGTATTTTTGGAAATCTTTTGTCCCCCTCTACAATCTGATGGTTCTGGTAGTGACTGTCTGTTGTAATCCACTGCTCCAGTGGGGATCAGAAGCTCCTTGCATAAACATAGGAAATTTCCTTGGCATACTGTATGTCTTATTACTGATGTTTACCTTGAACACTTGGTTAAAGTGATTCTGCCAAGTTTCACCATTGTAAAGTTACCACCTTCTTTTTTGTGCTAAAATAAGTCTTGGGCGAGACACTTTTAATCTATGTAAATCCTCAAATTTTCACCCACTAATCTAACATCCATCAGGGGATTTTGTCTGCAACAATTACTACTGTGATGTTTGCTTAATAGTGATTTTTGTTAGCTCTTTTACTTTCTACATTTATTAAATGGAATTCTCTGCCTATGTCTCTGTCTCTCTCTGTGTGTCTCTTGTGAATGAATAAATTAATTTTTTTTTTTTAAAGGAAGCTGTCTCGGGGCACCTTGCTGGCTCAGTCAGGAGAGCATGTGATTCTTGATCTTGGGGTTGTGAGCTCAAGCCCTACACTGGGTGTAGAGATAAGAAAGAAAAAAGAAAAAAAGAAGGGAAGGGAAGGGAAGGGAAGGGAAGGGAAGGGAAGGGAAGGGAAGGGAAGGGAAGGGAAGGGAAGGGAAGGAAGGAAAGGAAAGGAAAGGAAAGGAAAGGAAAGGAAAGGAAAGGAAAGGAAAGGAAAGGAAAGGAAAGGAAAGGAAAGGAAAGGAAAGGAAAGGAGCCGGCTCATCTACCTCATTCACTTAAATAACCAGTTATATCAGGGTGGACACATGAATACTAAAAATAAATAGTTGTCATAATGCAACGCTATCAGTAGGTACTGTTTTGGCTATTAGGAGCTCTTTCAGGTTGGCTCCTGTGTTTTTGTGATGTCCTTTTTAAAGTATTGTTTTCTGGCATCAAAAGATATTCCAGGTTCATCTTGAATCAATCATTTCTTCAAGGTTCTCCTTGTTCTTTTTATTGGAGAATTGTGTTTAGAAATCAGTATCTGTGCACTAAATATGCTCCTTGCTTGTAGATACTCTCAGCAGATAGAACTAGCAAATATAGGGGATGCCTGGGTGGCTCAGCAGTTGGGCGTCTGCCTTTGGCTCAGGGCATAATCCGACATCAGGCTTCCTGCATAAACCTGCTTCTCCCTCTGCTTCTTTCTCTCTGTGCTCTCATGAATAAATAAAAAATCTTAAAAAAAACTAGCAAATACATACACACATGTATTTGCAAATATATTAGTCCCTACATAGATATCAATCTATACTTCTGTACCTGTACATATATTAGAACCAATAAACTTACACTGATACCTCAGATTCCAATCCAACATCACAGGCTTCATTTTACCTTTCCTATTTTCCCTAGTTAATAACTTTTTCCTTCAACATTGAGAAGTTCAACTCATGATCTAGAATATATTTGTTTAATTTTAGCATACATATTAGTTTCAAATTGCTAACCTACTTCCCCATACTCCTGTGAAAAATACTTAGTGCATAGACGAGGACATTTCTGTACAGTTCATTTGGTCTTATTTTTAGGTATCCAGTCATTATACTATTTATCTCAGTTTCTTAAGTGAGTTCCTTTCTTCCCTATCCTCTACAGAGTAGCTAGGTTACTCATTTGTAATACAGTTGATTCCAGTATTTTCAGTTTGGGTCTCTCCCCAACCCCACACACTGTAGTTTTTATTTTTGTTTATTGCTTTATTATTGGTAATAAAATATATATCCTAAGTCAACTACACTGTTTCCTGAAAACTATCATTAAAAAATATTCTGTATGTTTTGGGGTCCCTCACTGGCTCAGTCAGTAGAGGATGCAACTCTTGATCTCAAGGTCATGAGTTCAAGTCCCACACTGGGCATAGAATCTACTCAATTAAAACAAATTTTAAAAAAATTCTGGGGGTACCTGGGTGGCTCAGTTGGTTGGGCATCTGCCTTCAGCTCAGGTTGTGATCCTGGGGTCCTGGGATCAAGCCCAGCATCAGGCTCCCTGCTCAATGGGGAGTCTGTTTCTCCCTCTCCCTCGCCTGCTGCTCTGCACACTCGAGCATGCTCTCTCTCTCAAATAAATAAAATCTTTAAAAAAATTTATTTTTTAATGTATTCTAAACATTACCCTGATAAAATTAAATACTGCATATTGAATGACTGAACAATATTAAAGCCAATGGAGACTCCTCCATTTGAATAGAAAACATTAAAATGAACATTAATAGAAAATCAAGATATTTCTGGAAAATATTAAATCTCAGTTTGAATACAAATTACCAAGAAATCATGAATTAAATTTTATATGATGTACTAAATCTCTGAGGCAAAGAATGTACACACTTTTAATCAAGAATGTAAGAGTAGGGCACCTGGGTGGCTCAGTTGGTTGGGTGTCTATCAGCTCTGGTTGTGATCTTGGGGTCCTGGGATGGGCCCCACAATGAATTCTCTGCTCAGCGGGGAGTCTGCTTCTCCCTCTCCCTCTGCCACTCCCCCTGCTTGTGCTCTGTCAAATAAATAAGTAAAAAATCTTAAAAAAAAAAAAAAAGGAAAACAAAAGAAGAATGTAAGACTGTAGGAGTGCCAGCCTGGTTCAGTTGGAGAGCGTATGACTCTTGATCTTGGGGTCGTGAGTTTGAGCCCCATGTTGGGTGTAGATATTACTGAAAAAAAAAACTATAAAAAATATACGACTGTATTAGAGAATGGAAAAAGCTAGACTTTAGTGTGAAAATCACAGATGAAAACATAGAGTTGTACTTCAGAAATTCTAGGACATATGCAGGGAGCAGAATATTGCCCTCTCCCCAAGGATGTCCAGTAGTATCTGTGAATGTTAGGTTATATTGCTAAGGGGAATTAAGGTTGCAAGTGGATATAAGGTTACTATTCAGATGATTTTAAAATAGGGAGATTATTCTAGATTATCTGGGTGGGCGTGATATAATCACAAGGATCCTGAAAAGGAGCTGTTGGTTGGATATGATGAGAAGAACCCAACCTGTCATTGCTGGCTTTGGAGATGGAGGCTTTAGAACGGAAACCCAAAGAATGTGAGCAACCTCTGAAAGCTGGAAAGGGAAATAATTCTGCCATAGAGCCTCCAGGAAGTAAGGCAGCCCTGCCATCAGGGCTTTAGCCCAGTTTGAGACCTATTTCAGTCTACTGATCTTTAGAACATAAAATAATAAGCCTGTGTTATTTTAAGCCACTGCATTTGTGGTAATTTGTTAGCACAGCAATAGAAAGGAAATAAAAGAGTCAACCTACATTTGAACTTTAAAAGATTCTACATCTTGGTCCCTCTAGAGACTTACTGATTTTATTCTCTTTATTCTTGTCCTTTTTGTTTATACTACAGTCAGTTCACTGTTACTCAAATATTTTCCTAGTTGGTTTTAGGAGTTTATTTTTGGGGGGTATGTGAAACCTAACTATGGTTCTAAGAGTCCTGTACAATATTTGCCACTCCCTCAATCCTGTTACCTTTTTCCCATTCCTCCCCTTAATCCTACCCTTCTCATCTAAGACACCAATCACTTTAATTTCTGGTTTACTAAATGCCCCCCTCTACCCTGCCTAAATGAACAAATACTTGTCTTCTTATATCCCTTTCGTTCTCACACAAAGGGTACTATCAATATTTTTGCCTCTAAGCAAAACTAACTTTCTGAAGTGCAGTAAATTTAGCACAAGAAGGCTACTGAATGACCTTAAGGAAATGCTCTTCTGCTTAAACGCTAAGGGCCAGATTGCAATGAATTAAAGCATTAAATGTGAGGGAACCAAAATACTACAGCATAGTTAACATTTAAGAAAATCTAATGCTCATCTTCAGTTAGGTTTACACTAGGTACTTCTAATCACAGATCCTGGTAAATGAATCTCACTAACTTTAGTACACGTGGCTAGCAGGGGGCTTGAACTGTGGAGTTGGAACAGACAAATCAGGCTCATTGGGAGGGTGTGAGAACAGGAAGACATTTCTAGTAACAGGTCTTTCTGTTCCCAAGTCCTAGAATCCTAAAGCTTTCACTTCTATGCCACAGCATTGTGGTCTTGGTCCCTAAGCCTTAAAGGAGAGCCCAAACTGTACTGTACTGAACGAGCGGCTCTACGCAGCAGGCACTTTCCCAACGATGCATAACCCCGCCCAAAGTGGCCACAAACAAGATAAAATACCACACTCGAACCTAACCTCTCCCTCAAGTCATCTCAATGTTCCGTGGCCCCTAACAAACTATTCACAAGCACCCTCCTAGCTCCTGCTTGCGGAAACGAACATTCCCAGGATCCCGGCCGTTTCGATTGACGTTACTTCCGGGGAAAGTAACCTTTCTCCGGCGGTTGCCGGACTGGAAAGGTCTCGCGACATTTGCTCCCGCGAGATCTGCTTGCTCACTCTAGCGACGACATCCTCCTCCTCCTCCCCGCCGCCTTTCGGCAATCTTCGCCAGTCTCAGCCTCGACCAATCTGCACTCAGATGGCATGGATCAGGGTCTCCCCCCGAACCCCAGTCCACACTGGGCGTCAGGCGGCAGCGGCGGGGTGCGAGCTGCACGAGGCCGACGGCAGCGGCACTGCGGGAGGCCACGGGCTGGCGACGATCTGTGAGCGTGGGCGGGGCGGGGGTAAGCTAGCTGAGTAGCGGCTCGATTGTTCTGGCCTGGCTATGGCGCCTCTCCTCCCCCCCGCCATGGCTCCCCGTGTCCCTGCTCCGCTCCTCTCAGTGAGTGAAAGTGGCCGCCGCCGCCGCCGGCCCAGCGCCCGCAGCCGCCTCAGCGCCGCCGCCATCTTGGGGTCCCAGGAGCCGCCGAGGGAGCGAGCTAGGAGCGTCCACGCCCAACGCAGTCACCGTCCCACGGCCTCAGAGAGCGAACCGCGGCTCCACCGTCGGCGGGGCGACCCCCCCCTTCGGACCCCGCCCGCACCCCGCCCGCACCCCGCCCCCCCTCCGCCGCCGCCGCGGCGGCGGGGCCCGGCGGCCCGAGGTGAGGCGACTAGACGTGGGCGGGCGAACGGAAGGGGGGTTTGTGTAGGCCCCGTTGCGCCCCTCTCTGCGGGCGACGACTGGGCCGCGTCTTAAAGGGGCCGTCGCCCCCGGCCCTTGGATTTGTTGGGGTTAGTGGGGAGGATGGGTGTGGACACTCCCCGTAGGGTTGGGACCTCAGGGACCTGGGCCTCGTCCTTCCCCCTCTCATACCTCTACAGACCTGGGGTCACGCGGTGACCTCAGATAGCCGAGGGAGCCCGTGGGGCGCCCACACGTGGGGACTGTGTTACACCAGGTGCACGTGGGACTCGGTGGGGCGGTGTCGGGCTAACACGTGTGTGGGTTTGGGGGTGGGGTGGGTCAGGGCGGGGGCTGGTTGAGCTCAAGTAGGAACCCTGTGAGGGCTTTATCTGTCCTCTTAAACAAATAAGATCTAAGAGCTTAAGAGTATGCCAATTTATGGGGAGCAAGTTGGGATATGGGTAAATGGAGTATGCTGTTTGTTGGTGTTAGGTGGGGACAGCCTAACACGTGCACATATTTAGGAGTGTGTAGGGGACACCCATTGTGGTCTTTTAGGTTTTTGTAGAACGTCTAGGCAAGTGTCATCCAATTTTGACATTCCTACTTGAGCTTGCTGGTGAAAACTACTACTTCCGTAATCAACTAGGGTGGAAGCCCCCTACAGTTTGGGAGTGATAGAGCCTAAGAAGGCACTCAACTATTTTAGTTTACAGCCAACTGTGCCCGAATTCTTTGATTCATACACTGTTTAGTTTCATGTTTGAGTACTTGTTGGTAGGATTGGGAGATGGAATTAGGAGGTTGACCTCGAAAAAGTCACAGGTAACCAGCTTACTTTTCCAATCAGTGGCTTTCATGATTTTCTTTTCCAAGGAGATTTTCACTGTGGTTTGCTAGTGGTGGCGTTTTATTTATTTTTAAGTAACCACTTTATTGCAATATAATTCACATACCAAAAATACTGTTTGGTGATTTTTTACTTTTTAAGATTTTTAAATTTATTTATTAATGAGAGACAGAGAGAGGTGCAGAGACACAGGCAGAGGGAGAAGCAGGCTCCCTGCAGGGAGCCCGACGTGGGACTCGATCCCAGGACTCCAGGATCGCGCCCTGGGCCAAAGGCAGGCACTAAACCGCTGAGCCATCCCCAGGGATCCCCTGGGTGATTTTTAATATACTCAGAGTTGTACAACTTTCACCACTGTGTAATTCATCACCCCAGAAAGAAGTCCCATTAGCAGTCACTCTCCCCTCAGCCCTTTCCCTGGCCCTTAGCAACCACTAATCTATTTTCTGTCTTTGTAGATTTGCCTATTCCGGATATTTCATACAAAGGGAATCATACAATATGTGTCTTTATGTGACTGGGTTCTTTCACTTAACATGCTCTCAAGGTTCTTCCATGTTGTAGCATGTATCAGGATTTTGTTGCCAAATAATATTCCATTCCCTTTGTGTTTTATGCTTGAAGTTCTCAAGCTCTTCCTATAAATAAATAATTTGAGGTTATTATATGGTAAAAGTCACATTCCTACTACGTAATAAAATAAATTTGTATTTTTAAGGGTTAAATTCTGTTATTCTAGTCTACTGTGTTCTTTTTATTTTGTTTCAGTAGAATCCAAACTAATTTTTAAAGATCGTCGTCTCAAAAAAAAAAAAAAAGATCCTCGTCTCTTTTAATAGGAAAAAATTATAAAGAGGACAAATGTGATTAGAAAAGTTTATGACTAATAAAAACATTTTTGAGTACATCAGGGTGGAAATGTGATGTCTAAGCAACAGACCGTAAACTATGGTGTTATAATTTCACTTAAATAATTGCTTGTCTTTGTATTACCAAGGAATGGTATTCCTAAGAGCCTTTGAGTGCTGTTACTTGTGTAGACACAGGGCTAGGGAGGGAGTAATAGACACCTCTCTGCCCTCAAGAGGATTAAAATTGGCTTGGGGATTTAACATCAACATAAAGTTGACACAAAATATAAATGCCGGGATCCAGTGAAGTTTTGAGAGTTTGGAACAGGATAGGGTTAATAGGATACTTTGAATTTGTGTGGCAAAATAAATGAAGTTGATGACAAGTTTTTTTTTTTTAAGATTTTATTTACTTATTCATGAGAGACACACACAGAGAGAGAGAGAGAGAGAGAGAGAGAGAGAGGCAGAGACACAGGCAGAGGGAGAAGCAGGCTCCATGCAGGGAGCCTGACATGGGACTCGATCCCCGGTCTCCAGGATCACACCCCGGGCTGAAAGGGGCACTAAAGCACTGAGCCACCCGGGCTTCCCTGATGACAAGTTTTAAGTTGAATCTTAAGCATGAACATTTTGATATGATAGGCTGTAGCGTGCAGAGGATGAGAAGAACATAGTTGCTAATAACTTATTAAACACCTATTATGGACACTAATCCTAATCATGAGGGCTCTGGTCCCACCTAATACCATCATCTTTGGAGTTGATTTCAACATATGATGGGAGGGGGCACAAACATTCAGACTATGGCGGTACATTAAGTTAGGAATTCAATTAGAGAGCATTGGATTCGCTTCTAATCGTGATATAGTAGGTTTGCTTAGGGTTCAAAAAATCACGAAGCTTAATGCCTGGCTTTAATAAGTACATAATAGAGATTTCTGTATATGTTAGGTTAGAAGTAGGAGATTAGTAATAGTAAATGTAGTTGACAAATTAGATATTAAAAAATTATTGGGATTAAATGCTATTCATACTTTTTTTTTTTTAAGATTTTATTTATTCATGAGAGAGACAGAGAGAGAGGCAGAGACATAGGCAGAGGGAGAGGCAGGCTCTCTGCAGGGAGCTGGATGCAGGACTTGATCTGAGGACCCCGGGATCACAACCTGAGCCAAAGGCGGATGCTTATTCACTGAGCCATCCAGGTGCCCCATATTGATACTTTTAATGGACTGAAAGACAGTGAATCAACTGTGTGAGGTGCTTTTATAAACTTTCACTACCAAGGATTGACAGCCTGTGTGATGGTCTGTAAAGCAGAGTTCTTTTTCTTTTTCTTTTTCTTTTTTTTTTTTTAAATATAGGCTCCATGCCTGGTGTGGGGTTTGAACTCAGAACCCTGATATCAAGGGTCACCAACTGAGTCAGCCAGGCACCCCTATAGAGCAGAGTCCTTAACGTTTTTTATGTGCCCTGCACCCCTTTGCAATTTAAAGAAGCTTGTGAATGCCTTCTCAGAATATGAGATATATTGTATATATTATACATTTAAATATATAATATATAGTTCCCATATTTAAAAAGTAATTTATGATGTAAGAAATATCCTTTTTATTACTGAATTAAATAACTAGTGAAAGTCTAATCTTGCTGGGCTGTGTTGCCTACCTTCAGAATTGAAGGAAGGAAATGCTAATTTCAGCTATAGGTTACTGAAAATAAGGATGCAGATTTTTATTTATTTGTGAGAGAGAGAGAGAGAGAGGCAGAGACATAGGTAGAGAGAGAAGCAGGCTCCATGCAGGGAACCCAATGTGGGACTCGATCCCGGGACTCCAGGATCACATCCTGGGAATGAAGGCAGGCACTCAATTGCTGAGCCACCCAGAAGTCCCAAGACATTGTTTTTTATTTTTTTTATTATTTTTATTTTTTAAAAAAGATTTTATGTATTTATTCATGACACACACACACACACACACACACACACACACACAGAGAGGCAGAGACATAGGCAGAGGGAGAAGCAGGCTCCACGCAGGGACTCGATCCGGGGACTCCAGGAACACGCCCTGGGCCAAAGGCAGGCACACTAAACTGCTGAGCCACCCAGATGTCCCTGAGACATTGTTTTTAGACTAAGAAAGATTTGAGTTTGAGTCCCACTTAACCACTGGGTAGGCTACTCAACTTTTTTTTTTTTTTTAAGATTTATTTATTTTAGAGAGAGAGAGCACTTGGGAGTGTGTGTGTGGGGTGTACAGATGAAAAGAATCTTTAAGCAGACTCCCTGCTGAGTGTGGATCCCAGGACCCATGAGATCATGATCTGAGCAGAAACCAAGAATCAGACACTTAACCAACTGAGCCACCCAGGTGCCCCAAGCTACTCAACATTTTTGAGTTTCAGTTCTCCTTATCTGTGAAATGGATGGGGATAATAATTTTCACTTCTGAAATTAAATGACATATTAACTGTAAGATAGCATAATAATGAAAATTGGTTTATTTTTGTCTTTGAAGAAATAAATACTCCAAAGACCATGACATACATTCTATTCTGATTTGGGAGAAAGGAAACTATTTGTTATGTAGTAGGAAGGAACAGCCTGTATGGGATATAGGATCTACTCAGGGCATTCAAGCATAGAGTTCATCTTTTGGTAATGGTACTAAAACTATTCTTGTAAAAGAACAAATAAAGTTCTTTCAGGTTTGCTTGAAAGAACTAGCTTTCTTTGTAAGAAGTTAGTAGCTAAGTAGAATAAACTGTGGGTAAATCTTTCATATTTTTGTGCATGAACAGACAAACAACTAGTGAACATAAATATGGTAAAAAGAATGTTTGGGTCACTTTATTCCTGAGAATGTTGCTGAGTGTTGCCAGAAAGCCAACAAAATGTTAGTCATTCCCCGGAGAGGTATGAAAAAGAAAATATAAAAATGGACTGCATTAATTATCTTGGTACAAAACCACAATACAATCCACTCTTAGACTATAGAATGGATTCCAATTATTGCACCTCAAGGAAGAATAAATTAAGCAGGAGGGAAGTTTCCAGATAATGGCAATATAAATGATGAAGGCAATGGTAAGGCTTTCACATGAAGATAAAGAAATTTGACTCCATGATGGAATAATGAAGACTGGGATGAACTGTGATTAAATTAAGTTGAGTTTGGAAAAACATGAATTATAATCCTGAAAATTGAGAACTAGTTTGAAAGATGAATATTGCTTACAGGTATATAATGAGTTGTTTGTTTATGAAACTTATTAGCACAGAAGGTATTTAAGGCTCAAGAACAAACCAGACACAGTTGTAAGGGTTACAAAGCCAGAGACTTTTGTGATCCAGTCCTAGTTCATTTCAGGTCAGCAAACCATTTAATGATGCTTGTACCTAATGGTTTATGAAACTCCTTATTTTGTTCATTCAGTAAATATTTATTGAACACCTAATGAATGCTTTTTGACCCTCCCAACAACAATTTGTTGAGCACCTGCCACCCACACTCAAGGGACTATGGTAGACTCTGGGGATATACAAGTGAATTAATGCAGGTGTGTGTATATGCATGGAGAGTATAGAGGGTCTCTGCAAAGATAAACACATGTTTTTTGTTTATTGTTTTCTTAAATTTATTCACGGGAGACACAGAGAGAGAGGCAGAGACACAGGCAGAGGAAGAAGCAGGCTCCATGCAGGGAGCCCAGTGTGGGACTTGATCATGCCCTGGGCCGAAGGCAGGCGCTAAACCACTGAGCCACCCTGGGGTCCCCCGCTGAATGTTATTCTAATGTTAGTAATAGTTTGCCTTTTTAAGAGTCATTTTTATTTATTTTTTATTTATTATTATTTTTAAAGATTTTATTTATTTATTAGAGACACACACACACACAGACAGGCAGAGGGAGAAGCAAGGACGTAGGACTTGATTCCGAGTCCCCAGGATCATGCCCTGGGCTGAAGGCGGCGCTAAACCACTAAGCCACCAGGGCTGCCCTAGAGTCATTTTTAAAATGTAATAATAGATCCAAGCCCTGGGCTGAAGGCGGCGCTAAACCGCTGAGCCATCTGAGCCATCTGAGCCATCGGGGCTGCCCGACACATAGTGTTTAATTGCTATATGTTATCATCTAATTGAACCCTCTCACTTTACAAAGAGGCTTGTGGGACCTTGAGAGGATAGCCAATGTTCCTAAAGTCTGTCTGGCTTGTAAATAGCATTATAAAGTCACAGCTTTTGACTTCAACTTCTCCATCCAACCATGTTGCTTCCATAGAGGATTGTAGTACCTTGTAACATCATTTTTTTCAAGTAGGCTGGCTCCATGTCCACCCTAAGATCAGGAGTTGCACGTTCTACCGACTGAGCCTGCCAGGTGCCTCTAGTAGCATGTAGTTTAGTTAAAATACTGCTTGATAAAGGTATTCTTTTGGATACCATGATGGTGGCTATGACATGAAAATTTTAAAACCCGTAGGGCTTTATAGCACAAAATTAATGTGTAAAAATTAAACAAAAATCATTTAGGAGGTAGAGAGGTCCCATGAAGGAATGTAGAAAAGAGAATCTAATTGTATTAGAAATGTGTGAAATAACCTTACTAAAAAGGGAAGAAGGGGCATGCTGACCTAAGTAATCTTGGAAACGAGTGGAATCTAAGACAAAAGGAATTGTACATAAGCATTGTAGTCTAAATGATAAAATTGTATCCCGTGAAGGTGCGGGTTAATTCTGATACTGATATGTATGTATACTACAATTGAACAATTAGTAAATAGATGGTAAGAGATGGGCTCCTCACTGTTATTGTGTGAATTTACAGATAAGGGGAGGAGGCTAGAATGATTCATGTGGTAGATTAGAGTTGGGAACATCAGCATGAACTCATGTTTAGCTTAATACAGATGGTTACATATTGAAATATTTGTATATGTGTATACATGCTTGTATTTATATACATATATAATATACAGTATATTATAAATATATTACATATACATATTACATATTATAAATATATTACATATTATATAATAATACATATTATATTATAAATATTATACATATATTTCTGTGGTCTGTCAGCTGAAGTTAAAAGAAACTCAGGAGCAACACAAGATCTTAGTTTCCAATACCATTATTTAATACAAGGAACAAGAGCTCCTTGGAAAAATGGCTGATTCTAGGATGGGGTAGGAAATATATAAGATGAACCTAGAACATCTTGTAGTGCCAGAAAGTAAGGAAGTGCTCTAACAACAAAAACCACTCACCACCTCCACCACAACACAACCCCATGAGGAGGAGGGTATGTCAGGAGCCAGCTGAAAGAGCTCTCAGTGGCCAAAACTGGAATGATTTGAGCAGCAAAATAAACTAAGCAGCATTGGATTATAACCTGTAACATAAAATCAATATTTTTGAGTCTATAATGCTCTAAATAATGATTGAGTAAATGAATATACTGTTTGAAATACTGCCTTAGCGTAGTTTTATGCCCTAGGAGCCTCTGGTTTGCTTGAGGTTGTTCAGACAGTATTGAAGTTGAAGTATGTGGGACTTTGGAGTCAGACTTCTTGGATTTCAGACCTGGCTTTGATATTTCTGGCTGTGTTCACTTTCTGTAAAGTGGAGGTTATAATAGTGCCTAGGTCTTTTTTTTTTTTTAAGATTTATTTATTATTTATTTATTCATGAGAGAGAGAGAGAGAGAGAGAGAGAGAGAGAGAGAGGGGCAGAGGCAGAAGCAGGCTCCATGCCGGGAGACCCTGACGCAGGACTCAATCCCGGGACTCCAGGATCGCACCCCGGGCCAAAGGCAGGCGCCAAACTGCTGAGCCACCCAGGGATCCCCAGTGCCTAGGTCTTAAGTGCGGGATACTTGGATGTGTCTCAGTGGTTGAGCTACTGCCTTCAGCTCAGGCTGGGAACCTGGGATCCTGAGATCTAGTCCTGCATCAGGCTCCCTTGCAGAGAGCCTGCTTCTCCTTCTGCCTATATCTGTGTCTCTCATGAATAAATAAATACAAATGTTTAAAAAAGGATTAAATGAGTTAATGCATATATAAAATACATATGCATATAAAATGTTTGGCACATAGCTCTCAATAGAATGTTAATCTGTTGTATTTGATACAAGATCAAAAAATTTGGAATCGCTTGTAATGGAATCTCCCTCCCCACCTCGCCAGACTTCTTAAATAGAGGAAAAAGTCTAACTTCAATTTAACAAGTGTTTATTGAGCACCTAGTTTGATGTACATAATATCTGCCTTGTTCTAATTGACTGTATAATGAAGAGAATGAGTAAATATATTTAGTGTTAATAAAATCATTACACATCTAAGTGACTAATAGAGGATTAACTATTGAACTGATAGCTAAAATTTCCCAGCACTTGGTGAGGCATCTCTTTTTCACAAGTAACCATTAAGCAGGCTAAAGCTATCTTCCCTTTGCTGAGGAATGAAATGAGTTGCTCAAGTTTTCTGGGCTGCTGAGTTCAGTCCTTTAATTTCTCTCTTATATGAGAACATCTTTTTTCTGAGCTGTATCATTCTCTGGAAAAGGTAAGCGTTTTCATGAATCTAGCTGTGAAATTTGTTGCAATAACTGGCTCTTCGGTAAGAGAACATCAGCTATGTTTTCAGGTTTTTAATTTGATAAATTGTTATTAAGTGAGTGCTTTTCACTACAAGACTTATGGAAATATAACCGTATGAAAATATAACCTCTAAAATAGCATAACTTGGACACCTGGGTGGCTGACCGGTTGAGCATCTGCCTTCGGCTCAGGGCGTGATCTTGGAGTCCTGGGAGTGAGTCCCGCATCAGGCTCCCTCTATGGAGTCTGCTTCTCTCTGCCTGTATCTCTGCCTTTCTCCCTCATGAATAAATAAATAGAATCTTAAAAAAAAAAAAATCATAAATTTTTTTTAAGTTACCATGTGGAAAGGTCCAGTAGATACCTCAGGAAACTGTTCCTCCCTTTTGGATTTTTTGGTTTAGTAATATATAAACCCTAAATGCTTAATAAATAGGGTTTAAACTTATTCAACCTAAGGTTCTGTCTATAGTGTATACTGCAGAACTCCATAGAGGCAGTTGTGCTAGTAAAGATACTTATTTTATTATTTCAGTAAGATGTTTTGTTCCCTGTCTTGGTGAAGATACTCTTTTAGGAAGTTGAAATGATACTTTCCTAGAAGAAAGCAAATGCATTGTAATTGATTTTTAAAAAATCTTTGTTAACATACTTCTTTTTCATATAGTAGTGTAATGTCATTAATAACAATAGGGAAGGGAAAATGGGTAGCATTTTTTTCTTCCTCAATATGCCTTTAAGGTAGGCCAAAATATTTTCTTTGCCATTTTAGGAATTTATGAAAGGGCCATCCTTTTTTTTAGCTGGGAGCATTTAAAATGCAGGTGTTATTATTTCTGAAACTGTTTTGGGTAAACTCTGGGCTTGTTAAATTGCTAGACTGTGCCCATGCGCTTTTTTTTTTTTTTTTTTAAGATTTTATTTATTTATTCATGACAGACACACAGAGAGAGAGAGGCAGAGACACAGGCAGAGGGAGAAGCAGGCTCCATGCAGGGAGCCCGACGTGGGACTCAATTCCCGGTCTCCAGGATCACACCCCAGTTGAAGGCGACGCCAAACCACTGGGCCACCGGGGCTGCCCTGTGCCCATTCTCTTGTAGTGATTCCTTTGAGCAGATTGTTTCTGGCCTACTTGTAGAGGGCTCTGTTGGTCTTTGTTATTTGAGGACAAGGTCTTTTCCTCAATCAGTGTCTGGTATATAGTAGCCTTTTAATGAATATTTGATAGTCTGAAAGAAAAGTTTTGGTTCAACTGGGGTTTTATTTAAAGAGTGCTTTGGGGGGGTGCCTGGATGGCTTGGTTGGTTAAGTGTCTGCCTTTGGCTCAGGTCATGATCTCAGGGTCCTGGAATAAAGCCCAGAGTTGGGCTCGCTGCTCAGCAGGGAGCCTGCCCCTCTCTCTACCCCTCCCCCTGCTTGTGTGCTCACTCCTTCTCTCTTTCTTTCATAAATAAATAAATAAAATAAAATAAATAAATAAATAAATTTAAAGGGTGCTTTGTGATTTATTTACATCTTATTTGCCATGTCTTAGGGTGACCAAAAATTATTGTTCAAATGTGGATACTTTTGAAAATGAAGGGCAACAGACTATTTGTGATTATGCTTAGGACAGCAAACTTATGGGGTCTTGGGCAAACCAAGTAGGAGGTATGCCCAAGTCATGAGGCTTCTTTGTTTTTGTTATAGCAGTCTGGTGGTGAAGATTTGGGGATTTGGTGTCACAGTAGTAGATCTGAGTTCTGATTCTAGCTTGGGCAAATTATTTAGCTTAACTGAGAATAAGGTTTGAGTAATTGTGGTGATTAAAAGGGCTGGTATTATGAAAGCACCTAGGACAGAAAAGCTCTCTACACTAGTGTGCTCTTATTCATTGTAGATTCCTTGTCCTCTCCTCCTATCTTGCCATACTAGAGTTTTTACTTTTAACAGAGGCTCGCTCTGAAAGCTTTTTTAATGGTTAAGATTAACTGAAACATTTCACTAAAACATTTTAGTGAATGCAGGAATGTTTCTTAAGCCATTGAACTTATTTTTTGTTAAATTGTGTAATATGGTGAGTGGGAAATGAATATCCTATGAAACCTAATTACTGTTACTCTTTCTCAAAATATTCGTGAAAAACTTTTTTTCCCAATTATTTTTTGCAGAATTGCTGAAAGATATTTAATAGTTTCAGTTTGGCAAAATAGTCACTTGTAACCTTTATTTCAACTTAATGGATTCATACAAATTTTAATGGTTAGAGAAAAAGTTTAAGTGAGAATTTCACTAAATTTCTTATTAGTATATATTTTAAAGATTTTTACTTATTTGCTTGAGAGAGAGAGTGCGTGAGCACAATCAGGGAGAGTGGCAGAGGGAGAAGTAGGCTCTCCACCTAGCAGGGAGTCCAGCATGGGGCCCTCTCCCAGAACCCCAGGATCATGACCTGAGCCAAAAGCAGAGGCTCAATCAACTGAGCTACCCGGGTATCCCTCTTATCAGTATTTGTACTGTGTAGAATTATTTTTTCTCTTTTGGTATTTGAGTTATTTTCCCCCTATATTTTTTGAAATTTTCTAATTTAGTCAATTTTAATTATTTGTGATTTTCTAAAGGAAATTAAAGAAAATCAGTTTTCATAGACTTTATGCCATAGTATAGGCATCCACACAGTGACCAAAAGAAAGTATTCTGGTACTAAGACTTCCAGCTACTTCTGGTGTTCCATATGATTCCTTATTTACCAAACAGCATATAAGATAATGTTCAAAAGACCTAGAGTTAAGAACAATCACAATGATATAGATGTAATTAAGAGAAAATATTAGGGAAGACATTCTTGTTTATCAGTAAGGGATACTAGTTAAGCACAGCAGATGTTATGCAAGCTTTTATTTTTTTATTTTTAAAATATTTTATTTATTTATTCATGAGAGAGAGGCAGAGACACAGGCAGAGGGAGAAGCAAGTTCCATGCAGGTAGCCTGATGTGGGACTTGATCCTGGGTCTCCAGGATCATGAAGGAAAAACTTCTTTCCCTGTTGGATTGTTTCTCAAGAATCAGTGTGACCAGGGCACCTGGGTGGCTGAGTGGTTAAGCATCTGTCTTTTTCCCAGGTTGTAATCCTGTGGTCCTGGGATGGAGCCCTGCATCAGGCTCCGTCCGTGCAGGGAGCCTGCTTCTCCCTCTGCCTGTGTCTCTGCCTCTGTCTCTTTCTCTGTGTCTCTCATGAATAAATAAATAAAATCTTTAAAAAAGAAAAAAAAAAAAAACAAAAAAAAACTGTGACCATGTAAGTGCGGATCTTTCTTTGGACTCTGTTCTGTACCATTGATTTGTCCTTCGACCAATGCAGTATACCATCTTGATTACTGTAACTTACAGCACGTCTTTTTTTTTTTTTTTTTTTTTTTTTTTTTAATTTTTATTTATTTATGATAGTCACACAGAGAGAGAGAGAGAGGCAGAGACACAGGCAGAGGGAGAAGCAGGCTCCATGCACCGGGAGCCTGATGTGGGATTCGATCCCGGGTCTCCAGGATCGCGCCCTGGGCCAAAGGCAGGCGCCAAACCACTGCGCCACCCAGGGATCCCTTTTTTTTTTTTTTTTTTTTTTTTTAGATTTTATTTATTTATTCATGAGAGACACACACAACACACAGAGGCAGAGACACAGGCAGAGGGAGAAGCAGGCTCCATACAGGGAGCCCAATGCGGGACTCGATCCCGGGACTCCAGGATCATGGCCTGGGCCAAAGGTGGGCGCTAAACTGCTTAGCCACCCAGAGATCCCCTATAGCAAGTCTTGTAGTCAGATAGTGTGAACTCCGAATTTTGCGTATCTTTCTTTCTTTCTTTTTTTTTTTTTAAGATTTTTTTTATTCACAAGAGACAGAGAGAGGGGCAGAGACATAGGCAGAGGGAGAAGCAGGCTCCATGCAGGGAGCCCAATGTGGAACTCAATCCAGGGATTCCAGTATCATGTCCTTAGCAGAAAGGCTGTCACTCAACCACTGAGCCACCCAGACTTCCCTGCTTATCTTTTTCAAACTTGTTTGGACTATTTTGCTTTTCCATATAAATTTTAGGCTGAGTGTGTCAGTTTCTTCAAAAACCCTCCTGGGATTGGATTGGAAATCTATAGATAAGAGAGGATATATGGGAGAGAATTGACATCTTAATAATGAATATTTCAATCCGTGAAAATTTAGTAATACGTATGTTTGACAAAGGAATTATATCTGTAATAAATAAATGACTCCTATATAATTCAACTGTAAAAAGACTAGTTTTTTCAAATGTAGTAAAAAAAAACTTTGATATGTCAGAAAGGATGGCCAATAAGCATGTGAAAAGGTACCCATCAGTCATCAGGGATGTAGAAATTAGAATAGCAGTGATAATACAATTATAATACCAAATGTTGGCAAAGATGAGAAGCAACTAGAACTCCTATTCATTGTTGGTGGAAATGTAAAATAGTGGGACCATTTTGGAAAATTGGTGGTTCATTATAAGGTTAAACATATGTCGACTCCCTCCCCAACCCCCCCCCCCAAAAAAAAAAACCATATATCTACCTGTTGGCATGGTAGTTCCATTCCCAGGAATTTATCTAGAGTGGACCTAAATGTCCATGAAAAGATTAATTAATAAACTATGGTTATATTCATAGCGGAATCTGATTCAGCAACAAAAAGGAGTGAATTCTTTGATACATGCAGTAACATGGGTAAATCTCAAAAACATGCCTTACAAAAAGAATGCAGACACCAAAGTGTATGCAATATGATTCCCTTTCTCTAAATTTCTATACTAGAAATTAATTAATCTGTGGTGGTAGAAATCAGAACAATGATTGCCTCTGGTAAGAGTAATTGGAAAGAAGCACAAGCCTGAGAGAACTTTCTGGGGTAATGAGCTATTCTTACATATCTTGATAGGGAGATAGATTAGTCATGTGTATGCGTATGTCAAAACTCCTCAAACTATTTAGTATTTGTTCATTTCAAAATGTAAGTAATCCCTCAATTCATAATTTTTCATTTGAAAAAATTACATGCAGTATGTAGTAAGAATTTTGAAAAATATTGAAATTAAAAAGTAGAAAGTAGAGGTCCCTCTTAATCCAGTTCCCAGAAATAAACACCTTAAGTTGCTTGGGATGTAACTTTTCAGACATTATCTAGTCTTACAATGTAATGGCTTTAACCATTACATTGGTTAAATGAGGGCTTGGGAGTCAGATTATCTGGATTCAAATCCACATTCCCTGTTAAATTGTACAACCTTGAGTAAGTTACTTAAAGTGTGTAAGTAACATGATTCCTTATCTGTAAATGGGATAATAGTAACAATCTCTTTAAACAGAAAATTAATGGTTGGGTTTTATGTTCTTAGGGATTTTATAGTACTGCAGGAATTTTATAAGAATCCTCGGTATGACATTTAAATCGGTAAAGTGTTGCGAACATTTTTCACAATTTATCGTTTACCTTTTATCTTTATTGTTTTGTCCTGTTCAGAAATAGCACATTTTTAACATGTTTACTGAGATAAAATTCCCAGTCTGTAAAATTCACCGATTTAAAGTATTATGGTTTTAGTATATTCACTGGCTTTAATATATTTCCAGAGTTACAACCCCTACCACAGTCTAAGTTTAAAACATTTCCATCAGCCCAAAAAGGAACCCCTACCCATTAGCAGTCACTTCCTATCTTGCCACTGCACAGTGCCACAATCCACACCCTTTTCCCCATGCAGCCATTGACCTGTTTCTGTGGAGTTGCGTTTTCTGGTTATTTCTTATAAATGGTATCATATGATGTGAGGCCTTTATTGAAGAGCTTATTTACCTAGCATAATGTTTTCAGGGTTCACCCATGTTGTTACATCAGTCAGTATATCCTTCCCTTTCAGGTGCCAACAAGTATTCTGTTATGTGACTATATCACATTAATCCATTCATCACTTGATGGACATTTAGGTTGTTTCCACATTTTGGCTATTGTGAATGTTGCTATAAAGATTTATATCTAAGTTTTTTTGTGGACTTATGTTTCCATTTGTCTTGGGTATTCCTACAAGTTACATATGGTAACTTTATGTGTAAACTTTTGAGGAACTGCCAAACTTTTCCAAAATGGCTACACCATTTTACATTTCCACCAGTATATAAGGGTTCCAGTTTCTCCATGTCTTTGTCATCTCTTACTATCTTTCTTGTAATTGGACCAGTAGGTGGTAAGCATTATATCATTGTGTGTTTGATTTACATTTCCCTATGGCTAGTGATGTTTAAACTTCTTTTCATGTGCTAATTAGCTATTGGTATATCTCCTTTGGAGAAATGTTTATTCACATTCTTTGGGCATTTAATTATTGAGTTTTAAGAGTTTTTAAAAAAATACATTTGGGATATCATTCCCTTATTAGTTATATGATTTGGAAATCTTTTCTCCCAATTGTTGGTTTTCAGTTTCTTGATAGCTTTGTTTATAGCACTAAAGTTAATTTTAATGAAGTCCAGTTTATCTATTTTACCTTTTGTTTTTTTTTTGCTCTTGGTATAGCTAAGAAACCATTACCTCATTCAAGATCATGAAGATTTACCTGTTTTCCTCTAAGAGTTTTATAGTTTTAGCTCTTAAATTTACATCTGTGATCTCTTTATGGTTAAATTTTGTGTAAAGAAGAGATCCAACTTGATTTTTTTGCATGTAACTGTCTAGTTGTCACAGTACCGTATGTTGAAAAGGCTGTTCTTTTCCCATTGAATTATCTTGATACCCTTGTTGGTAATCACTTGACTCTGAAGGTAAGGGTTTATTTTTTGGAGACTCCATTCTGTTCCATTGGTCTATATATCTAGCCATATATCTTAGCACACATCTTATATACTGCAGCTATATAGTAAGTTTTAAAATAGGGAGTGTGGGTCCTCCAGCTTTGTTCTTCATAGTCAAGATTGTTTTGGCTATCCTAGGTCCCTTGCACTTCCATATGAATTTTAGGATCAGCTTTTCTTTCTGCAAAACCAGCTTGGACTTTGATAGATGTTATATTTAATCTATATACCATTACCATCTTCAGAATATTAAATCATTTGATCCAAGAACCTTGGAATCTCTTCTCATTTATGTAGTTCTTTAATTTATTTGAATAATGTCTTGTTTTCAGTGTATATATGTCTTGCAGTTATTTGGTTAAATTTATTCCAAAGTATTTTATTAAAAAATTTTTTGGGGGGCAGCCCAGGTGCCTCAGCGGTTTAGCGCTGCCTTCGGCCCAGGGCCTAATCCCGGAGACCCAGGATCGAGTCCCACATCAGGCTCCCTGAAAGGAGCCTGCTTCTTCCTCTGCCTGTGTGTCTCTGCCTCTCTGTGTCTCTCATGAATAAATAAATAAAACCTTTAAAAAAATTTTTTTTTAGTATTTTGTTCTTTTTGATCCTATTGTCAATGAAATTATTTTCTTCATTCTATTTTCAGATGGTTCATTGCTAGTATATAGAAATATTATTGATTTTGGTATATTGGTTTTATACCCTGCAAGATTACTGAGCTTGTTTGTTAGTTAGTTAAAATCATTTTTTAGTGCATTCTTTAGTATTATCTATTTCTGTGTAAGAATCTTTAAGTAAAAATTTTACTTCTTTCCAATCTGTATGGTATTTATTTTAATTTGCTTTGCTTTGCTTTCCTAATTGCTCAGGCTAGAACTTCAAGTACAGTTTTGAATATGAGTTATAAATGTAGACAGCCTTGTCTTATTCCTGATTTTAAGGGAGATAACATTCTGTCTTTCACCATTAGAATGATGTTGTGGGTGTTTTGTAGGTGCCCTTTATCAGATTGAGGGAGTTCCCTTCTACTTCCAGTTTGTTGAGTCTTTTATTTTGAAATGGTGTTGGATTCTGTCAACTCATTTTTCTGTTAATTGAGATGCTCAAGTGACTTTCATCCTTTGTTCTATTAATGTGGTATAGTACATTGATTGATTTGAAGATGTTCTACAAACCTTGCATTCCTAGAATGAATTCTACTTGTTAATGGTGTATAATCTTTTTTATATGTTGCTACATTTAGTTGTTAATATTTTATTGAGGATTTTTGTTTCTGTAGGGATATTAGCCTGTACTTTTCTTGTGATGTCTTTGGGTGGCTTTGGAATCAGGGTAATTAATGCTGGCCACATAGAATGATGTGGCAATTGTTATTTTTCCTCTTCCGTGGTTAGGAAGAGTTGGTGAAGGATTGGTATTAATTCTACTTTATTTATTTTTTAAAGATTTTTATTTATTAGAGAAAACAAGTGGGGGTGAAGGGCAGAGGGAGAGGGATAAGCAGACTACCTGCTGAGCAGGGAGCCAGAGGTGGTGCTCTATCCAGGACTCTGAGATCATGACCTGAGTCGAGGGTACATGCTTAACCAAATGAGCCATCCAGTCACCCCAATATTAATTCTACTTTAAATGTCTGATGAAGTTCACCAGTGGAGTCATTTGGCAAAGGTGTGCGTTTCCTCCCTCCCTCCCTCCCTCCCTCCCTCCCCTCTCTCTTTCTCTCTCTTTCTTTCTTTCTTTCTTTCTTTCTTTCTTTCTTTCTTTCTTTCTCTTTCTTTCTTTCTCTTTCTTTTCTTTTTTTCTCTTTCTTTCTTTCTTTCTTTCTTTCTTTCTTTCTTTCTTTCTTTCAGAAGTTGGAAACCTTAAAAGTTTTTTAGATTTTTTAAATTTATTTGAGAGCGAGCATGAGCCTGGGGAGGGTCAGAGGGAGAAACTGAATTCTCTGAGGGAAATAACTTTGTCTACACTGTGCTTAGAGTTCAGCAGTTGAGTGGCTGAGTGAATGAAATACCACTCTAGTGTTCATGTGAAAATTACATATCACTTCTTTTTGGTCTTATTTCCATCTATTAAAATATTATCGAGTTTATTTATTTGGCCTGGTCTTGCTATTTGTGGTCTAGTCCTACAAATTATCAGTGTAACCTATTGATCTGATTCAGTAGATCAAGTTCAGTCATAACAGGTTTGGGCTACAGAATGTCTGAGTTACAGGGGAGCAGAGATAGGAAATTCAATTAATTTGTTCTCTTAATATTTGGCCTTTTCTGTAAGCTAGAGCCCATTACCTACTATAGTCCTGCAAATGCTTTAAAGCTATGTAGTTCATTTTATAAGAGCTATACTTTTATTTAGCCTTTTCTATATTAGTCTTGGTAAATTGAAGAATTACTTCTTAAAGGGAGATATATTTTTAGGTATTTGACTGAATCATTGATGACCTATCTGGTCTTCTCTGAGCTATTTGGATAGGTATTTTACCAAAAAATGATCAAATAAGCTTGGAATTCCTCTTGGAGAGAGACTGAGTACATCAGCATATTGGAGACTAAAACATTTTAGGCCTAACCTAATGGCCTTTAATAATTTTTAATATTAATGGACATTTGTTAATATCTTGATCTAGTATTCAGAGAAGTAAACTTTGGGAAATGCTTCTATAAGTGATTGGTATGAAACCAATTTTGGGCAGTGTCAATAAAGAGAAAACAAGTGAAAATAGAGTTAAGTGTGGAATGTTTAAATGTGTAGGTCTTAGGAGAAATACTTGTTAATGGCCATCATTGTAATTGTAGTACTTTATGAGGTGGTCATCATATATCATGTTTTTACTATTACTGGTAGTGAGAAAGATTAAAAGTCAACCCTTCTCTATTTAAAAATAAAAAACAAATTTTTTTTTTAACCAAACTAAAAACTGTTAGATTAGGCTACCCAGAAATAGGGTGATTTTCCCTCCAAATAGTTATTTTGTTAGGCTTTTCATTTGGAAGAAGATGAAAATCCTATCCTTAGGTAAGAATTAGCAGGTAGGGCAGGTGTCCTTCAGATTCTTGTCTAGAAGTAACACCATGATCTCCTCTCACCTCCCAGTATTTATCTAAAGCTTGTCTGAGAGACAGTTTTTTATTTTTTATTTTTTTTAAAGATTTATTTATTCATTAGAGAGAGCGAAGAGAGAGGCAGAGACACAGGCAGAGGGAGAAGCAGGCTCCATGCAGGAAGCCCGATGTGGGACTCGATCCTGGGTCTCCAGGATCACACCCGAGGCTGCAGGCGGCGCTAAACCGCTGCGCCACCGGGGCTGCCCAGTTTTTTGTTTTTTTTTTTTAAGATTTTATTTATTTATCCATGAGAGACACACACACAGAGAGAGAGAGAGTCAGAGGGAGAAGCAGGCCCCATGCAGGGAGCCTGATGCGGGACTCGATTCCCGGGTCTCCAGGATCAGGTCCTGGGCCAAAAGCAGCGCTAAACCGCTGAGCCACCCGGGCTGCCCCTGAGAGACAGTTTTTATGTAGAATTGCCTGAAAGATTTTTAGTACATGCATTCACACACTGTTCAGTAAGTATGGATAATGAATGATTGAACTCATTCTGTTTAACTTTCTACTACCGAAGTTTTGTATCTTTTCATTTCTTTTATTTAAACTTTCATCCCCAAATCATGTGTCCAGGATGGAAGTAGAGGCCTATGGTCATGAACTATAGATTGTCTTTCTGTAGAATAGAGTTTTGTAGCCTTCATCTTTGACATGGTACATAAAAAGGCAGAATAATGTGGTTATTTGCAAATATCAGAACCAAATAGATTCATGAGATAGGGACTTTTTTGCTCAAGTACTGTATAGTTTAGTAAGGGAGATAAGACATGCATAAGTTGACTGTAGGATCATTATAAGTGCCAGGCTTTCTATAAATAACCATTCAGAGGGCAGTCTGGGTGGCTTAGCGGTTTAGCGCTGCCTTCAGCCCAGGGCATGATCCTGGAGACCCAGGATCGAGTCCCCTGTCAGGCTCCCTCATGGAGCCTGCTTCTTCCTCTGCCTGTGTCTCTGCCTCTCTCTCTCTCTCTCTCTGTCTCTCATGAATGAATAAATAAAATCTTTTTAAAAAATAACTAGAATAGTAGAGAAGAGTCTTAGCTAGGAATAATTAAAAAGTATTGTTGGAATGGGGTGTTTGATTTTGTCTTTGAAGGATTTTGGTTCAACTTGGTAAGACTTCTTACAGAAACATTTTTCACAGGACAAGGGCAAGACAGCTTCCATAAAGACATAGCAGTAACTAGAGAGCGTAAATCAGTTAGTCTGGGATCACACATGGACACAGGGAAATACATTGTAAGTGTGAGTCAGAAACAGACAATTTACTATGAATATCAAACTGTAGTCAGGGCCACTGAAGTAGGATCAAAGTTCAGTTGGAGGATAACTGGGTTTAAAGAGCCAGAATTCAGAGTATGAACCAAGCTAGTCAATGGTGAATTGCTCTAACAACATATGTTTATAGTCCTTCCATCCTTCAAATGGTAGCATGACCTTGTGGTCAGATGAATTTTAAAGAGCTCTTCATTTGATGATTAACATGAATCTGACAGGAAGTTGAGACATCTTCAGGGTATTCTTAATTTATCTGGAGTGTAGGGATATAGTAAAAGATTAAATTGGAAAGGTAACTTGGAGCCAGATGATAAAAGTCTTTGAATTTCAGGTTGAGGAATTTAGACTTTATTGAATTTGGAAGCAAATTGGAAAGCTCTTGAGGGATAACGGCATAATCAGAGTGATATTTTGGGGATACTGATCTGACAGTAGTTGCAAGGATGGATTAAAGTGAGAAGAACCTAGAGGTGGAAGCCAAATTAGGAAGTAGTAGTCTAGGTGTGAGATGATAAGAACCTAATAAAAACATTAATAATAAAAGAGGACAGATTCCAGACATCATCCCTAAAGAAGAATTAGCTACACATTGAGACAGATTGGATAAAGAGTAGAGAGGAATGTAAAAACTGATTCGTAGATTTGAGTCTGAATAACTAACTGTTCTATAAATAGGAAAGACAGATGAACTAGATGGTATAGGGGCAGTTGGGAAGTTTTGAGTTTGAAGGGGTCAGTGGTATATCAAGGGTGGAATATCCAATAAGCATCTAGAAATTAGATTGTGTATTTTGTTAAATGGAGGCCAGAAAGTCAGCTGTACAGCAGTATTAATTCAAGTCTCCGTAGTAGATGAGGTTTACTAAGGGATAAGGATGGATAAAAGAACTTTAGTGGACTCCACATTTAGAATAAAGACGTTTCCATTACAGAAGTAAAGAAGGAATAGTCCAAGAAGTTGTCAAAGACATGGAGAGTGTCCAGAAAGCAAGTGTCAGTCAACAATTTTGATTTCTGTTCATGCATTTTGATAAAGTTTATATACTTAAAAATTTTAAAAGCAGTATGATGCCCCAGCTGTAATATAAGAAGAAAATATAAGCATCATAATAACACATGTATTTTATGTATTTTAAAATGTGAATGCATGGGCATGACCCACAGTGGATAACATAATGAAGTAGTCCTGTCTTTGCACCAATATATAGAATAACGTTGACTAAAGAGTTACAAATGTAGACTGATAAAGTCTACTTGTATTTGTGGCTCAAATATCATGAATAAGAGAAGAAAATAAAGAACTATAGTGTAATAAAAAAGAATGGAGAGATTTGCTCCT
The DNA here is from genome assembly GCF_905146905.1 of Nyctereutes procyonoides. Taxonomy (NCBI): domain Eukaryota; kingdom Metazoa; phylum Chordata; class Mammalia; order Carnivora; family Canidae; genus Nyctereutes; species Nyctereutes procyonoides. Next base: position 7,797,204 of record NW_026575031.1, on the reverse strand, counting down.
CAGGCTCTTCTAAGATGAGGGGGAATGAGTTCAGAATTTTGAGGAAGAGGGAAAATGTTTGAAATAATCTTTGTAGCGAGTTTATTTTATTTTATTTTTTTGCAGAGAGTTTAGAAATAATTGATACAAGGTGGGTAAATGGATTCTTGGGAAATGTCATCTGCTGTGTTGAAGTTGGATAACAGCTGGTGGGTGAGGTTAGCATGGCCCTGTCGTTTCCTTGTGAAGAGTGAGAGAAAGACAAGCCTAAGAGATGAAAGTATGTTATTAGACAAAGAGTTTTTTTTTTTTTTTTTTAAGATTTTATTTATTCATGAGAGAGTCAGAGACATAGGTAGAGGGAAAAGCAGGCTCCTCGCAGGGAGTCCAATGCAGGACTCCATCCTGGACCCCGGGATCACACCCTGAGCCAAAGGCAGACACTCAACCGCTGAGCCACCCAGGCATTCCTAAAGATACTAGTTTTAAGTAATCTGTTCACCCAACATGGGGCTTGAACTTACAACCCTGAGATCAAGAGTCTCATGCTGTACTCTCTGATTCATCCAGGCACCTAAGAGAAGCAGCTTTTACCAGATTGGCCAAGGCAAATGGGTTGAATAGAGAGACCACTAGTCTTCAATTAGCAATAATCGCACCTCAGATTAAACCTCATTAGCTATGATACTGCCACTACGCAAAGCTGAGAGGCTGCTAGTCTTAAACATGGTTAAATAAAATGATTGAGGGTGCGGTAATGGATGATTGGCATGACTTTTTGAGTGTACCTAATGCCACTGAACTGTATGTACACTTAAAATGATTAAAATGGTGAATTTTATGTTATGTATAGTTCACCACAATAAAAGAGATGGTAATTGAACACTTTAAAAAATACTCCTTTACTCTTCAGATATCATAAGACTACATGTGGAGATGTCAGAAACTTCATACTTGAAGTACCTGCCTCCTCTGTTTAGCCTTGTGGAAATAAGGGAGTGCATCATGCTTGCCATTTCAGCTATGTGTGGTGATATGCTACAAAATGATTCTGGGAGAATCAGACTATAGGATTGATGCATACTGGGAGTCACATGGGGACATATATTAAGCATTGTGAGACCATAGAAGTAACTGTGACGTTTCCTAGACAAATTGGTTTGACTTGGTGTTCATATACAGTTACTTAGGAATTATTTCTGAAAATAGTTCTTTTTGAATCACCGAGTATTACTTTATAGTCATATCTTCATGCCTCCTTAATTAGGACCATTTTCATTATCAGCCGAAATAAGTGCATGAGATCAGTTATTTTTTAATGAAACATTAGGAGGGAGCTGTGCAGGATTTTATATGCTTTAATTTATATGTATGTTTATCCGGATGAATTAAATGTTTTCTCTTAGAGAATTTTGCTGTATTTTTAAAACTTTTTTTTTTTTAATCTTTTGGAATGGGTGCATATTAGGTCTCACACTGAAAAGTAGAAACTATTGAAATCTTTTTAAAAAAATCTTTTAACATTCTTTTCTCTTTAGCTGTGTTAATAAAAACTATTTTATATTCATGAAATTTACCTAATTTATATGTACAATTCAGTGATTTTTTTAACAAACTTACAGAATTGTACAACCATCAATACAGTGTGCATTTAGGACATTTCCAACATCCGTAAGAAAGATGTCTCATTTCCATTTATAATCAGTCCCCCTTTGTGCACCCAGCCAACCCCTAATCTACTTCCTGACTATAGATTTCCTTTTCATCTAAATGGATTCATACAAGATGTCATCTGGCTTTTTTTTTTTCTGTTTTCTTTTTTTTCCCTTAGCATAATGTTTGTGAGGTCCATTCATGTTGTTGCATGTAAAAACTGTTTATTCCTTTTTATTGTTAATAATATTCTGTTGTGTGGATATACATTTTGTTTATCCATTCTCACCAGTTGATAAACATTTGGATTGTTTTGCTTTTTGTTTTTTTTTTTTTAATTTTTATTTATTTTATGATAGTCACACACAGAGAGAGAGAAAGAGGCAGAGACACAGGCAGAGGGAGAAGCAGGCTCCATGCACCGGGAGCCCGACGTGGGATTCGATCCGGGGTCTCCAGAATCGCGCCCCGGGCCAAAGGCAGGCGCCAAACCGCTGCGCCACCCAGGGATCCCTTGTTTTGCTTTTTGATTGTTACAAATAGTGTTACTGTGTTCACATTAAAGGGTTTGGGTGGGCGTATGTTTTTCTCTTGAGTAACTAGGAGGGAAGTGCTAGGTCATATGGTAACTTTATATTTAAATCTTAAGAAAGTACCAAAGTGTTTTCTGTAGCGGTTATAGTAGTTTACATATTAACCAGCTGGTTAAAATGTCTGGGGTTGTAGTTTTTCCACATCCTCCCCAACAATTGTTATAATCTTTTATTATAGCCATTCTGGTGAGTATAAAGTGGTATTTCACTGTCATTTTAATTTGCATTTTTTTATATTGAGCATCTTCGTGTGCCTATTAGCCATTTGTATTTCTTTGATGAAATGTCTGTTCAGAGTCTTTTGCTCATTTTTCAGTTGAGTTGTCTACTTATTGGGTCATAAGTGTTCTTTATGTATTGTAGATACAAGTCCATTTTCCCCCCTTTGATTGAAACCTAGTAATACTTTTTCATATAATTCACTTGAATACAAAGTTTAGATTAAATAGGATAGATAGTGAAGATTTTTGCTATCCGAGCAGTCAAAAAAATCTTAGCTTTATGAGCTTTAAGTCTTGCCACCCATCTTACAGTTTTTAAATTCTCCCTGTGAGATTCTGTTTGGACTTAAAGTAGATTCAACCAAGCATCTGAAAGGTTTGGTTTTTGTTTTGTTTTTTTTTTTTAGCTTATATATTTTAGAGAGAGATCGCAAGCAGGGAGAGGGACAGAGGGAGAGAGAATCTTTAAGCGGACTCCCCACTAAGTGGGGAGCCTGACATGGTGTCTGGATCCCAGACTAGAGATCATGACCTGAGCCAAAATCAGGAGTCAGCCACTTAACCAACTGAGCTACCCAGGTGCCCCCTAAAGCATTTTTTTTTCTGACATGTAGCACTATAAACAAATTAATGTATTGCCTATTTAATCTAAAAATTAGGGGATCCCTGGGTGGCTCAGTGGTTTGGTGCCTGCCTTCTGCCCAGGTTGTGGTCCTGGGATAGAGTCCCATGTCGGGCTCCCTGCATGGAGCCTGCTTCTCCCTCTGCCTCTCTCTCTGTCTCTGTGTCTCTCATGAACAAATAAATAAAATATTTTTTTAAAAATCTAAAGATTATCCCAGTATTCTCTTCAATAATTCCAGTCTAAATTTTTACATTGAAAATTGACCCTTAAGTGTAAGAGTTTTTTGTTTGTTTTTAAAGATTTATTTATTTCAAAGAGAGTAAGAGCATGCAAGTGGGGGAGGGAAGTTTGTGAAGGCAAGGGGGAAAGAACCTCAAGCAGACTCTGTACTGAACACAGAATCTCACGTGGGGCTTGATCTGATAACTTGAGATCATAACCTAAGCCGAGTCAGACGCTTAACCAACTGAGCCATCCAGGCATCCCAGTTTTTTTGTTTTTTGTTTTAAACACAACTATTCTTGTTTCCTCTTGTTTTCAAGTAAGCTCTGTGCCCATTGTGGAACTTGAATTCAAGACCCTGAGATCAAGAGTTGCATACTCTACCATCTGAGCCAGCCAGGTGCCCCCGAAGGGTGTATTTCTGGAGTCTCCCGTCTGTTTTTTGGTCTGTGTGGTTATCCTTATGCCACTATCACACTGATCTTATTACTGTGGCTTTATAAAATAATATAAAATCAGGACGTGTAAGTTATTCAACTTTTGTTTTTTTAAGTTTTTATTTATTTGAGAGAGAGCACACATGAGTAGGGGGCAGAGGAGAGAGGAGGGAGAAGCAGGCTTCCCACTGAGCAGGGAGCCCATTGCAAGGCTCAATCCCAGGACCCAAGGATTATGACCTGAGCCACCCAGGTGCCCCAAACCCTCTTGTTTTTCAAAATTATTTGGCTATTTTGGTTTCTTTGCATTTCCATATAAATTTAAGAATTAGCTTGTTAGTTTCTGAAAAAGAAGAGGAAGCCTGCTGGGGCTTTTTTGGAGATTATGTTTGATCTGTAGTCAGATGGAGGAGAATTTTTAACATGTCCTTTAAGAAGAAAGATTATATTATATAGAAAACTTTAAAAAGGGATCCCTGGGTGGCGCAGTGGTTTGGCGCCTGCCTTTGGCCCAGGGCGCGATCCTGGCGACCCGGGATCAAATCCCATGTCGGGCTCCCGGTGCATGGAGCCTGCTTCTCCCTCTGCCTGTGTCTCTGCCTCTCTCTCTCTCTCTCTCTCTGTGTGTGTGTGACTATCATAAATAAATGAAAAAAAAAATTAAAAAAAAAATAAAAGATTCTAAAACCCATTCATTTGGACTTTTTTTAAAAAAAAAAAAGAAAACTTTAAAAAACTATAATAAAAAAAGAGGACAACTCAAAAGTGTTATGGTTTCCTTTAATACCATAAAGTAGCAAAGAAAATGCTCAAGCTCTACACCTTTGTTTCTCACTCTTTCTTCTACTCTCTTTGCTCCATTTTTTTTTTTTTTTTGAGATTTTATTTATGTATTTGTGAGAGCAAGCCAAAAGCAGGTTGCAGGACAGAGGCAGAGGGAAAAACGGACCCTTCACTGAGCAGGGAGTTCAGTCCCATTATCCTGAGATCATGACCTGAGCCGAAGGCAGACTTTTTTTTCTTTTAAAGATTTTTATTTATTTATTCATGGAAGATACACACACACAGAGAGAGAGGCAGAGACACAGGCAGAGGGAGAAGCAGGCTCCATGCAGGGAGCCCAGTGTGGGACTCAATCCCGGGATTGCGGGATCACACCCTGAGCCGATGGCAGATGCACTTAACAGCTGAGCCACCCAGGAGTCCCTCTATATCTCATATTTTAAAGAATGTTTACGAGTGTGTAAAATACTCTGACAATATCTCTCTTCCCTTGTAAACGAAATACTTCACACATATATATAAATGTAAATACGAAATGAAAAAGGAAGCAGCTGTTTTGAAGGTGATACTGAGAACAAGTGTTCCTCTATGAAGTATACAAGAGAGTTTGTGGTGTAGATTTAGATAATTGTGGGTAATTGTTAATGGTAGGACAAAAGGTAAATGGCTCTAAATTTTAAGGTTCTATTTCAAAAAAGTAGAATATGAATTTTTGTTGTGACATAAATAAGACAATATTTCTATATTTTGATATTCTCATTCTTTTAACTTCTGCTTTTGCATTAGGAAACAGTGCCTAATGAGAACTTTATTACGATCTTTCTACAGACTGCTCTTTTAATCTTGTGTTCTAGAAGGTCTGATTTCACATTGATAGCAGGCAGGTAAAATAAAGGGAGAATAAATAATAATTTGTCTTTCATTGTTTAATCTCCATTCTGCAGCCGAGAAGTCGGAGACCCTTGTGCATGAAGACAGATTTGTTCTATGGCCTCGGAGTTGGGTGCCGGGGACGATGGCGGCTGCACTGAGCTGGCAAAGCCCCTCTATCTTCAGTACTTGGAGAGGGCCCTCCGGTTGGACCATTTTTTGCGACAAACATCAGCCATCTTCAATAGGAATATTTCTAGGTATGCGATTATGTATTTCTAATATAACGTTTGACCACTTTCTGATTCCAGTTATCTCTGGTTTAAGGGTTAAAGTATTTTATAATTTTTTGGTATGTTTGATATTTCTTTCTTCCTTCTTTCCAATAGAACACAACTTATTTAAAGGATTAGTCTCTTCTGTCTGCTGACCATAAATTACAGTGTTTTACTGGATCAGTTGTGATTATAGATTTATCATTCTTCAATTTATAGTGATGAGAGTGAAGATGGACTGGATGACAGTAATCCTTTATTGCCCCAGTCTGGGGATCCCTTAATACAAGTTAAGGAAGAACCTCCAAATTCATTGCTTGGTGAAACTTCTGGAGCAGGCAATTCTGGAATGTTAAACACATACTCGCTGAATGGAGTTCTACAGTCAGGTCAGTGTGGTGTGAGATCCCTCTTTGGACCATCAGTTCTCTTGGGGCAGTCGTCCTTTCATTTTTGTTGTTCTTTATGTTTCTTTACACAGAATCAAAATCTGACAAAGGGAATTTATATAACTTCTCTAAGTTGAAGAAAAGCAGAAAGTGGCTAAAGGTAAGAGTTAAGGCAAATGTTTATAATTCATATAACCCATTAAAGTTACAAATAGGAGAGGAAGTTATTGACACATCCTGACACATTAGCAGAGATTTTTCTAGACATGAGTCTTCTATTGTGGGTATGATTTTTTGAAGTGATTACAGAGAAAAATCTAGAGGCCTTAATGGAGTTCATTTTAGCAAACATTTTTGAGTATAAAGCACTGTGTAAAGGAGTAAAAAAATAGGTAAGATCCTTGTCCTCACTGGCTCACATTGTAATCAGGATTATTAGTGTTCTCTTCATTAGTTCCTGAGTAGTTCATTCATTCAGTGAATGTTGATTGAGTATATTCTACCTGCCAGATACTGTTGTAGACAGACAGGGTTCCTGCTCTGTAGAGCTCACATTCAAATGGGAGGAGGCAGTGAGTAGGTCTGTAAACAAAGAAAGAAATAAAAATTACTTCATTAAAGAGGTGACATTTCAGCTGATTTCTGAATGATTAGAACCATGTAAATGTTTAAGTAGGACCATTTCAATCAGAAGGAACATAACTGCAAAATTCCTGAGAAAGGAAGCAACTCAGAATGTTTGGAGAAGACTAGTGTAGCTGGAGCACAATGAAAGAGGAGATGATAGAAGATGAGGTTAGAGAGCCTGATTGTGTAGGGCCTTGTACACCATGTTAAAGAATTTGTATTTTACTCTGGTAAGTTTCTGTAAGTGTTTATAGGGAGGAACAGAGTGTTTCTATATTTTCTGTGTTTGTCAGCAAGGAAATGGAAGACTCTTATTTACACTCTTAAAAGATTACTGTCATTGGTCCAGCTGAGTTAAGGGTAGCATTTCTTCTGTTGAAACTAATTATTTCTCTATTGCCTTCTTTTATTGTGAAGAGCTCAAAGTAATTTAAAAGTATTCTTTCATTATAATTGTGAGGTCCTTTTAAATTTTAAAAGCTCATGTGTAGAAGGCCTGTTTGCTTCTTATCAGTGAGGGTTTAAGCTATTGGTAATAAAGAAATCTTTGTTTAGCCATCACATTCTTAAAAATGGAGATAAAATTCACATGCCATAAAATCTACCCTTTTAAAGTGCATGTTGTAGTAAAGTTTTATGCAGCCATCACCACTAATTCCAGAACATTTTCATCACTCCAAAAAGAATTTCTATGATTATTAGCAGTCATTTCCCATAGGCCCTGGCAGCCACTGACTGTTTTCTTTCCCTATGGATTTGCTTATTTTGGACATTTCATTTAAATAGAATCATAATAATCTGGTTTTTTGTGCCTGGCTTCTTCCATTTACCAAATTTTCAAAGTTCATTCATGTTGTGGCGCATAGCAGTACTCCATTCCTTTTTTATGGCTAAATAATATTTCATTATCCGGATGATAACAGAATCAATAATTTTTTGGGGTATTTCTCCTTTATTAGTCATCACAGCTTGCTTTCTATATTCCTTTATACCCTAAAGGGTTTTTTTTTTTTTTAATTGTTTAGTTTTTTTGCCTTGGTGTTTGACAGTTAATATATCCTATGTGTATTTGTAAGTACTTGGTGAAATCTAGCTTTGTTGCTCTTTATATAGCATTTCCATTATGTTAATTCTCTTAAGTTCATGCCCACTAAGGTCAGTTGGTGTCCTTTTCTTTTCTTGAATTGGGAGACTGGAGTGACTGTGTTCTGTCTTCCAGCTGTTTTTGTCCTTGTTCTGGGAAAGATGCTTGGGTTATAGAAGGAATTGGCTCCACAGCAACAGGTTCCATTCCCATTTCCTTCGGTTTGCAGAGCATTCTGCTAAGTGATGAGTCCAGTGAGGCAGATTCTCAGAGTGAGGACAATGAAGAAGAAGAGGAGGAAGAACTCCACCTCAGCAGAGAAGAACTTCATAACATGTTGCGGCTGCACAAATACAAGAAACTTCACCAGAACAAGTATAGTAAAGACAAGGAGGTAAGAGAATGTTTCAGGGAAAATCTCAGGCTTTCATGCTGGGTATTTAGCCTATTGTTAACATTCATTGAAGACTTGTCATTTTACCTTTATATTTAGGTGATGGTGGTAGTGGTTCTAATACAAGTTTTATTGAAATATATTTCACATATCAAAAATATTTAGCTTTTTTTTTTTTAAATTTAGCTTTTTAAAGTGTACAATTTAGTGGTTTTTAGTATATCATAGAGATGGGTAACTATCATCACTATATAATTCCAGAATGATTTCTCCAAAAAGAAACACCACTCTCCTTAGCTTTTGTCTTTCATTTTCTCCATTTCCCTCAACCCCTGGAAACCACTTAGCACTAAAAGTATGCCTGTTCTAGACATTTCGTGCAAATGGAACAACATGTAGTCCTTAGTGTACATCTTCTCACTTAGCATGTTTTCACGATTCATTCATATTATAGCATGTATCTGTACTTAATTCATTTTTATTCGCATATAATATGCCATTGTGTGGACATACTGCATTTTATTCATCTGTGTATCACTTAATGAATTAATTGGATTGTTTCCATTTTTGGCTGTTATGACTAATGCTGCCATGAAAATTGTGTACAGGTTTTCAGTATGGACATTTGTTTTTATTTCTCTTGTGTTTTGCCTAGAAGAGGAATCCCTGGGTCATATGATAGCTCTGTACTGACCTTTTTGAGGAACTGCCAGACTGTTTTCCAAAGTAGCTGCACCATTTTAAATTCTAGGGGTTCGTTTTTTTTTTTTTTTTTTTTTAATAAGATTTTATTTGTTGGGATCCCTGGGTGGTGCAGCGGTTTGGCGCCTGCCTTTGGCCCGGGGCGCGATCCTGGAGACCCGGGATCGAATCCCACGTCGGGCTCCCGGTGCATGGAGCCTGCTTCTCCCTCTGCCTGTGTCTCTGCCTCTCTCTCTCTCTCTGTGACTATCATAAATAAATAAAAATTAAAAAAAAAATAAAAAAGGATTTTATTTGTTGGGGCACCTGGGTGGCTCAGTGGTTGAGAGTCTGCCTTTGGCTCAGGTCGTGATCGTGGGGTCCTGGGATCAAGTCCTGCATCAGGCTCCCTCCAGGGAGCCTGCGTCTCCCTCTGCCTATGTCTCTGTCTTTTTCTGTCTCTCATGAGAGAAAGAGCATGTGCACAGGAACAGAAGGGGGATGGGAGAGGCAGAAAGAGAGGCAGACTCCCTGCTGAGTGGGAAGCCCCATGTGGGACTCCATCCCAGGATCCTGGGATCACGACCTGAGTTGAAGGCAGATGCTTAACTGACTGAGCAACCCAGCGCCCTAGGAGTTCCTTTTGAATGCATTTGCTCTTTGGAAGTGTCCCTATCTTGAAAAAACTCTGTTTTTTTTTTTTACATACTAACATTATATTGATGATAGTTTTAAGTGACAACTATTTGAATACTGTTAACAGAACTTTCTGAGTTTTGTCGGAGTGTGGTGCTTTGTACATAATGAACAACAGCATATTTGAAGACCTAAAAACTTTTTAGCAATTGGTTAACATCCACAATTAATTCAGAAAGCTTTGAATAATATGCTGAAAGTTGGGACGCCTGGCTGGCTTAGTCCATTAAGCATCCAACTTGTGACTTCAGCTCAGGTCTTGATCTTAGGGTTGTGAGATTTATCCCTGGGTCAGGCTCTGTACTGGACATGGAGCCTGCTTAAGATTCTGTACCTCTCTTTCCTTCTACCCCTGGCCCATGCTCACTCACTCACTTGGGCGGGGGGAGATATATGAAGGTTATAAAACCACAGAAGTAATAAATAGTTAACTGACTGTTTTGACTCAGTTACTTCTTAAAGTACAGTGCTGGGCATTTGGTGCTTTAAATATTTGGGTTTGTTTTTTTTGTTTTGTTTTGTTTTGCTTTTTTAGTATAGTTGACATAAAGTTTTAGTTTCATTTGTATAACATAAGTGATTTAACATCTCTATACATTATGTTATGCTCACAGGTACAGCTACCATCTGTCACCATACAACACTATTATAATATCACTGACTGTATTCCCTTTGCTGGTCCTTTTATTCCCATGATTTATTCATTCTATAACTGGAAGCCTGTGTTTTCCACTCCCTTTCCTATTGTACCCAATCCCCATCACCCTCCCCTGACAACCATCAGTTTGTTCTCTCCTTAGATCTGATGCTGCTTTTTGTTTATTTTTTAGATTCCATATATGAGTAAAATCATGTGGTATTTGTCTTTTTCAGTCTGATTTACTTCACTGAGCATTCATGTTGTCACAAATGGCAGGACTCATATATATGCATACGTGTGTGTGTGTGTGTGTATGTGTGTGTATACACCACATTTTTATCCATTCACCAGTCTTTGGACACTTATGTTGCTTTTCTTTTCTTTTCTTTTTTTTTTAATTTTTATTTATTTTATGATAGTCACACACACAGAGAGAGGCAGAGACATAGGCAGGGGGAGAAGCAGGCTCCATGCACCGGGAGCCCGACATGGGATTCAATCCCGGGTCTCCAGGATCGCGCCCTGGGCCAAAGGCAAGCGCCAAACCGCTGCGCCACCCAGGGATCCCTTATGTTGCTTTTCTATCTTGACTATTGTAAATGATGCTGCAGTAAACATAAGAGTGTACATCTCTCTTTGAATTAGCGTTTTTATTTTCTTTGGGTAAATACCCAGTAGTGGAACTGTTGGATCATAAATATTTCCACTTTTAATTTTTTGAGGAATCTCCATATTGTTTTCCAGAGTGGCTGCACCAGTTTGCATTCCCACCAACAGTGCATGAGGATTTTTCTCCACATCCTCACCAACACCTGTTATTTCTTGTGATTTTTATACTAGCCATTCTTACAGGTGTGAGGTGATAACCTCATTGTAGTTGATTCGCATTTTCTGATTTTAAGTGATACTCACCTACTTGGACCCCAAAAGATACTCAGTATCTTTCCATGTATGTTGGCCACCTGTATGTCTTTTTTGGGAAAATGTGTATTCAGGTCCTCTGCTAATTTTTTTTTTTAAGATTTTATTCATTTATTCATGAGAGACACAGAGAGAGAGAGAGGCAGAGACACAGGCAGAGGGAGATGCAGGCTCCATGCAGGGAACCCGACGTGGGACTCGACCCTGGGTCTTCAGGATCATGCCCTGGGCTGAAGGCGGCACTAAACCGCTGAGCCACCGGGACTGCCCTAATCACACTTTAAGTCACATTGTTTTTTTGGTGTTGAATTGTACAAGTTTTTGCATATTTTGGTTGTTAACCCCTTATTGGATATATAGTTTGCAAATACCTTCTCCCATTCAGTAGGTTGCCTTTTTGTTTTGTTGATGCTTTCCCTTCACTGTGCAAAAGTTTTTTATTTTGGAATAGTCCAGTAGTTTATTTTTGCTTTAATGTTGCTATGACTGACATCAGAGAAATTACTATCTCTGTTCTCTACTAAGATTTTTATGGTTTTAGGTCTCAAATTTAAGTTTTTTAACCCATTTTGAGTTTTTTTTTGTTTGTGGTGATAGAATGGTCCAGTTTCATTCTTGTTCATGTGGCTGTCCAGTTTTGCCAGCACCATTTATTGAAGAGACTATCTTTTCCCGATTGTATATTCTTGCCTCCTTTGACATAGATTAATTGGCTGTATAAGCATGGGTTTATTTCTGAGTTCTCTATTCTGTATTGTTGAAAAAAAATTTTTTAAGTAAGCTTCATCTCCAGCAGGGGCTTGAACTCATGACACTGAAATCAAGAGTCACATGTTCTACCAACTGAGCCAGCCAGGTGCCTCTCATTTCTGGTTTCTCTCTTCTGTTCCATTGATCATTGTATCTGTTTCTCTGTTGGTACTATTCTGTATTGACACTGCATCTTTGTAGTATATCTTGAAATCTGGAATTGTGATAACTTCCAGCTTTGTGTTGTTTCTTCTAGTTCTGTGAAAAATGCTGTTGATATTTTGGTAGAGATCACAATACTTGGTCTTTTTAAAATTGAAATAAAACATATGTATAGGAAAGTTCATAGATTTTAACTGTATAGCTCAATGTATACTCATTTAATTTGACCATTGTGATAGTTCTCTGTCATTCTTCTGTCCTAGTTTTAGTTCTTGGACTATCTACAATCTAGGAAAGAGATTCAACAGTGGACTGTTTAATTTTATATTCATATTTTTCCATTAGTAATAAGTGAGACAGAATTAATGTGAGCTTTGAGGGTCAATTTAAATGCAGTGTTTGAAAGGATCTCAGAAAAAAAAAGTTATTTGTATGTTAGAATTCTGGCAGTGTAGGCATTATCCTTTTTTATTTTTATTTTTATTTTTTTATTTTTTGGCATTATCCTTAATATTGTCATCATCTTTTCAAGTGAAAAGACTTGAAAGGGGAATTGGGATGACTAGTGACTCTCTGAACCAGATAGAAGACCAAAAGCCAGAATAACAGGTATCAAAACATTAGTAAATATGAGGACCTATTCATAATAGAAATATGGTTTATTTCTTGTTGATGAGTTCCATGCAAAGCCCTTTCTGCAGTTAGTTGTATCTCTCAAATATGTGTCAGGATCAAGCAAGTATTCTGGTGGGAATTGAAGCGTTTTCCTTTCTTAAGTTATTTTCAGCAACTTGCCATGTATATAGCTGATGAACCCATTTTGTTTTGAAGTAAGGAAATAATTCACTTTGAGGTACTAAATCTTTTTTGGTCTTTTTGTGGGATGAATACCATATTTAGGAACTATGGTTTTCTCTGGCTTAACTTTTTGTAATAAAGATGATTTGAAAGGCCGTCTTAGAACACAGATCAGCCCTTCTAAGCCTCCCTATCTTTGCCTGCTTCAGTTGCAGCAGTACCAATATTACAGTGCAGGCCTGCTCTCTACATACGACCCTTTCTATGAGCAACAGCGACACCTACTTGGACCCAAAAAAAAGAAATTCAAGGAGGAAAAGAAACTTAAAGGTGAGCATATTGACCTGCCTTCCATATTTACTCATTCTTAGTTTCAGTGTTGTATGTAGCCTATTGTTACATTTGGACATTTGAATCCATGAAGTAGAAACTCGCTTTATCTGAAAAACCCTGGTCTCCTCTAAGTAGTATTATTAACCTTATTTCATATTTGGTTTATGATCTTTTCTAAAATTATAAAGACATAAGGACTACGGATTCTTAGCCAAAGGTTTAAGCCAGTTTATTCATTTTTTCTACATACTCTTCCAAATGTTGAAAATGTTCTAAGAGAGGAAGAAGTTGGTATTATGCAGAGAAAAGTATGAAGAGCAACCTGAAGTGTTGGGAATAAGTTATAATTGTTGCCATACGTGGAAATTTAAAATAAATCACTTCTTGATAATCTTGTATAGCACTTGTTTGCATGTTTGCCAGGAAGTGTGTTTTCCTCCCTTACTAAAGCTCTAAGCAGCTGGAAATCAGGAAGGAAATAGGAAGGGAAAGTTTTGAACTATCTGTACAAGGCGGATTTTATTCCCCTGAAGGTATGAACTCTATCAGAAATTCTTTTCAGCCTTCTTCCCTTTCTCCCACATCTTCTAGTTTATCTCTATTTTCTCATCCTCTACGCTTTCCCCCTACAAATTAGTTTTTTGTTCTGTGTGCAATTTTTCTCTTCACAGGTTGGAATGTCCTATTAGAGTGCTTTTTTCTTTCTTTGTTCTTTCTCTTTAATCACCTTACATTGCCGCCAAGTAGAAATGTTTCCTTCCTCTTGGCCATGACTTGAGTTCGAGGTACTTTGTAAGTCTCCCTTCCTGTTGTTGGGTTCAACAGAAATTCAGTTTTTAGGTTTTATTCTGTGTTTCTCTTTCATGTAAACATAGGGAGTATCCAGTATTCTTTTCCAAGGTGGTGAGATCTTCCTCTTGGAATATTAATGGGCCTAAATAGATAAAGAGATAAACCTTGCCAGTCTCAGGTAGAATGAGGAAAACACTTTGAACTGTCTTAAAGTGATGAGGTTGTTTGTGATGTCTTCTGCGGAAGGGCAGAAATGCATGGTTCTCAGGGTCCATTTTCCTTTGCAGCCAAGTTGAAAAAAGTGAAGAAAAAAAGGCGAAGGGATGAAGAACTCTCCTCTGAAGAATCTCCTCGTTGCCATCACCACCAGACCAAAGTCTTTGCCAAGTTCTCTCATGATGCACCTCCTCCTGGCACCAAGAAGAAGCACTTATCCATCGAGCAGCTTAATGCTCGTCGCAGGAAAGTATGGCTCAGCATTGTGAAAAAGGAACTACCAAAGGTACGTGAGTGCCTCCAGCATAGGAGATGGCAAGAATATTTTGTCTCCCACCCCTCTAAAGAGGAGCTGTGAGAGCTTAGATATCGTCACAGTGTTCAGAAAGGAAACTGATTTCTTGGAATGAAGATTATGTTGAAGAATACTCTCGTCAGTCAACTCTTTTTCTAGATTTTGATCAGAATTCACAAGACAGTTGTATGATGTTCCTTGTCCAAAAAATGGAGGGAAACCTCTTTAAGAAAGGAGAGCAGTTTTCTTATTAATAGCAGTAGAGATGTGATAGCAAATTGATAGGTGGTAATAGAGGAAATCAAAATGGTGAAGTTGAGTTTCTTGGAGAATTTATACTTTGATGTCAGTGAATAATCACAGACATTAGGAAAAAATGTGAATGATGCAAGAGAAAGATGTATAAGCATTCTTTTTGCTCTTCTGATTTGTTTGGTTTTGACATTTTATTTTGATATAATTTCAAACTCGAAAGTTCCAAGAATTGTACAAGGAATGTCCATATACTCTTTACTCAGATTCACCGGTTATTTGCATTTTACTTTGTTAATTGCCTTATAAATTATGTGCAATCCTAATAGAAACATGAACAGGATATTTTCTGAATTTAGAAAAATTGATACTAAAATCCAGGATAAGGTCAGTGTATAAGAATTGCTGGAGAAACACTGAAAAAGCCCCATCAAACATTAAAATATACTATAAATCTCTATTATTAAAACAGTGTAGTGCTGCCACATGAATAGGTAAATAGACCAGTTGAGTAGACTAATGAACTTTTTAATAAATTGTGCTGGAACAACTAGGTAGTCATTTGGGAAAAGATAAAATTAGATGTTTCTCACACATACACTCCTAATGTATTATGGTTCTCAATGTAAAAAATGAAACCATATAAAGATTGGAATAAAACCATTACCTTTCTATTTAACCTTGGTATGGGAAAAGTTTCTTTCTTTTCTTTTTTCTTTTCTTTTCTTTTCTTTTCTTTTTTTTTTTTTTTTAAGATTTTATTTATTCATAGAGAGTCAGGCAGAGTCACAGGCAGAGGGAGAAGCAGGCTCCATGCAGGGAGCCGGATGCAGGACTCGATCCCCGGTCTCCAGGATCACACCCCGGGCTGCAGGCAGCGCCAAACCGCTGCGCCACGGGGGCTGCCCCACTGCATTATTTTTAATTGCAAAGTAAAGCAAACAACTTCACTGCCTATATGTGGGGCTTGAATTGAACTATGATAGATCTGCACAGTGGATTATTATGCTGTAGTTAAATAATGTTGAGGACCTTTCTAAGATGATACAGAGTAATTTTTAGGTTGCACTGTTAAGTGAGAAAAGCAAAACAAGAAGGACAAACATTATATGGTTTCATTCATACGGGGAATATAAGAAATAGTGAAAGGGATTAAAGAGGAAAGGAGAGAAAATTAGTGGGGAATATCAGAGAGGGTGACAGAACATGAGAGACTCCTAACTCTGGGAAACGAACAAGGGTAGTGGAAGGGGAGGTGGGCAAGGGGTTGGGGTGACTGGGTGACAGGCACTGAGGGGGGCACTTGGGATGAGCATTGGGTGTTATACTATATATTGGAAAATCAAACTCCAATTAAAAAATATACAGAAAAAGAAGCAAAACAAAAATAGGTATCTATAGTTATTTATCTTTGATATAAGCAAAACAGGAATACAAGAAAACACGCAAATAAATCGTCATTCATGAAAAAGAGATTCAAGAAGGATAAACTAGAAATCAGTTTTTTATAGGGTACAGGTGGGGAAAGTATAGAAAGAAGGGAGGGAATGGAATCAGGTTAGTAGCAACGTTGGGGGGCAGTCTTCAGGTACATCTTTTTGTATGTAGGGCTGACTTTCAGAATCTTAGTAATATTTCATATACTTCTCACATACCCCAATAATAAAACAATTAAAACCAATCAGGATGTGTGTGAAGGAGGAGGCTGAGGGGCCATGTGGGCAAAGTGGAATGAAGACAGGAACAAATGTTAACTGTGTTAGAAATGAGTAATTAAGTTTCAGGGAGTGGGGAAAGAAAAGAACTCACTGAAGTAACTGAGGACTGAATATGTAAGGCTGAAGACCAAAAGAATGGTACATAAATGCTATGATTGACATAGTAAGTGTTTCTTATAAAGGAGTGGGTTAGTAATTTTGGAACTACTTTATATGTATACTGAAATTGAACAAATAATATGTTGTAGATAACAGCCAGTTTCTCAGTGTTGGGAGCACTAAAGTGAAGCATTTGAAATTTGATTGAAATCAGAGCTATCAGTATAAATTCTTGGAGATATATATATATATATATATATATATATATATACACACACACACACAGATATGTACAGAAATACAGTTGTGTGTGTACACATACGCAAGTATGCGTAAATACTTATTTTCTAGCTCTTTGCTAAGAATGCCTAAAAGCAGTGAGACCCTAGTAACAGTGAGTATATCTTGTACCCAGATCTTGATTTCTAAACGCCTTTTCCTTTCTAAAAGGAACCAGAGCTCCTTGGAAAAGTAGTTTATTCCAGAATTTGGCAGGGAAAATAACAAGATGGGCCTTAAACATCTTGTAGTGCCAGAAAGTAAAGAAGTGCCTGAAGAAAGATGGGTATGGGGAATTGTCAAAAAGAATACAGAAGCGGGATCCCTGGGTGGCGCAGCGGTTTAGCGCCTGCCTTTGGCCCAGGGCGCGGTCCTGGAGACCCGGGATTGAATCCCACGTCGGGCTCCCGGTGCATGGAGCCTGCTTCTCCCTCTGCCTGTGTCTCTGCCTCTCTCTCTCTGTGTGACTATCATAAATAAATAACAAAATTAAAAAAAAAAAAAAGAATACAGAAGCAATCTGAAGGAGCTCTTCAGAGTCAAAGTCCGAATAATTGAGCACCGAAATTGATAATGATAATGAGCACCTGGGTGGCTCAGTTGGTTAAGCATCAGGTCTTTATCTCAGTGTTGTGAGTTCAGGTCCCACAGTGGGTTCCATGTTGGGTATGGAGCCAACTTTTAAAAAAAGGAAAAGATAGTACTGAATTTTAACACCTAGATTAAAAGAAATACTTATGAGTCCATACTGTTTTAAATAAGCAAATAGGTAAGGTAGAAGGAGTAGCTCTCTTCCTTGCGGTAGAATTCAAGTTAATGAGTGCAGAAGGAAAGAAGGAAGTAGAGAACCATTATTATACAAATAGCACAGAGATAATTGTTGCAGACTGGATCCATTGAGGAAGGCTGAAGTTAGAAGAGAAAGGTTAGGGGAGAAACAGTTTGCACAAACTAGTTTGCACAAACTAAAAGCCTCTACTCAGCACACATATTAGCACAAAAAGAGTAACTATTGTGGTGAAAATTGGGGCAGAATCGACCTTACTCAAATGATCTAAATAGCCACTAGTAAGATAGGTTTTGATATCATGAACTTGACATGAGACACAGAGAAAAACACATTTCTGTGGTATTCTTGCCAGCATGCATAATGTCATTCCAATCATGAGAAAATACCAGAAAATCACAAATTTTTGAACATTCTGCAGAGTAACTGATTGGTGCCTTTCAAAAGTGTTCAGTATGCCATAAGAGAAAGATTGAAGAAATGTGACATACAGGAAGAGACTAAGGAGAGAAGCAACTAATAAATACATCATGAGATCCTGTTACAGAATCCTGGAACAGGAAAGAGGATTTTAGTGGAAAAATTGTTTTTTTTTTTATTTTTTTATTTTTTTATTTTTTTATGATAGTCACAGAGAGAGAGAGAGGCAGAGACACAGGCAGAGGGAGAAGCAGGCTCCATGCACTGGGAGCCTGATGTGGGATTCGATCCTGGGTCTCCAGGATCGCGCCCTGGGCCAAAGGCAGGCGCCAAACCGCTGCGCCACCCAGGGATCCCAAAAATTGTTAATATTTAAGTAAGACTTGTAGTTTGGTTAATATCTTACCAGTGTTATTTTCCTTTTTAGTTATTATATTCTAGTTATATAAGATGCTTAAACTAGGAAAAACAGCAGGAGGGAGGATGGTAAGGGAACTCTATTATTTTTTGCAACTTTTCTGTAAGTCTAAAATTTGTTCAAAACAAGTTTTAAAACGATATGGCAAGAATAATGCAAGGAACTGCTATGTTACTTTTACTCATACTTTGCAATTGTTTGCTTCCTTTGCTTTTATTACACATATGCCTACCCCCCACCCATTTTGAGGTTTAGTTTGACACTTTGTACTGAATTTCCTTGTAGTATCAATGTGTGTTTAAGAAAAAGGGCATTCACTCATATGGAACCACAGTGCAGTTATAAAAATTATCTAGTCCACAGACCATATTCAGATTTCATCAATTTTTTCTATAACTTCCTTCATAGGGCTTTTATTTTTTTCTTGATTCAATCCAGGATCCAATCTAGAATTCCACGTTTCATTTAGTTGTCACATCTCTTTAATCTCCTTTAAATCTGACACAGTGTTCTTTCATGATGTTTTTATTTTTGAATAGTATACCCTTGTTATTTTGTACAATGTTTCAGAATTTGGGTTCATGTGATTCCTCATGGTAAGATTTGGGTTTTGCATTTTGGGCAGGATTACCAAAGCCCTGATATATATCCTTTTTATGACACATTAGGAGGCACATGACACACCTATCCCAGTATGATGATACTACTTCTATTCCTTGGTATGTTGGTGCTTTTCTACTTTATAATTACTATTTTTCTCCCCATTCCAATTAATAAGTATTATTGGAGAAAAAAATTAGATAGGAATATTCTTTTTTTTAAATTTTTATTTATTTTCTGATAGTCACACACACACACACAGAGAGAGAGAGAGAGAGAGAGAGGCAGAGACACAGGCAGAGGGAGAAGCAGGCTCCATGCACTGGGAGCCCGACGTGGGACTCGATCCCAGGTCTCCAGGATCGCGCCCTGGGCCAAAGGCAGGTGCTAAACCGCTGCGCCACCCAGGGATCCCTAGATAGGAATATTCTTTTTTTTTTTTTATTTATTTATTCATTTATTTATTTATGATAGTCACAGAGAGAGAGAGAGGCAGAGACACAGGCAGAGGGAGAAGCAGGCTCCATGCACCGGGAGCCCGATATGGGATTCGATCCCGGGTCTCCAGGATCGCGCCCTGGGCCAAAGGCAGGCGCCAAACCGCTGCACCACCCAGGGATCCCGATAGGAATATTCTTGATATAAGTTATGGGGAACCCCTCTTTGTATCTGGTGAAGAGGCTTCAAAATGATGCCCTTCTGGGGCACCTGGCTGGCTCAGTGTGTAGAGTGTGCAACTCTTACCCTCCAGGTCCTGAGTTCCAGTCTCTCACTGGGTATCAAGATTTTTTTAAAAAACAAATAAAAATAATTTTTAGGAAATGATGCTCTTCTGATGATCAGGAATTCAATAGAAGTATTTGAGATTGTTGTCTTTAAAGTGGCAGTAGTTGCTTAAGCATTAGTAAAAGGAAGTTTTTGATAAAGGGCCTAAAAATTCCCATAAGCAGACAGTCTGAGGTGGGAATTTTGTAGAAATGGCATTTTGGCCATCTATAACTTTGCACCCATTATTTCTTCAGAACTAGGGAGAGTGTTCTTTAACAGTTAGAGACTCACTCACTCAGCTGTGCCTATGCTTTGTCTTCTCCCATGTGGATCATCATGGAAATCAGGTTTCTTTATTGAGTTTTTTGTTTTAACTGAATTAGAAGACAAAATAAGCAGCTCATGACTGGTTTGTTGGCTGCGGAGTCATCTTGTGTTAGATCTGCCTTGGACTTTTTGTTTGAGAAGCTGAAGCTTAAGTGTTGGCAGAAATTCATAGTAACAGCAGGTTTGTCCTTGCTGAAGGATAGAATCACAGATGGAGAGGCTAGTTTACCCCTCTCCTAACAATTTCTGCATATGAGTGCCTGCTATCTCAGCTTCTTTGCAGATTGGCTCCGGAAAGCAGTGTGTTTTATTTAGTCAGGATGGTGTATGTTGGATATGTTGTTATATTTTCCTAGTCCACTTCAAGCCTTAAATATAACTTAAATTCTTTCCAAAAGCATACAAAAGACTCTATTTAAGGCAACCACAGCACTAGCTTATTTTTCTCAATACTACTTTGGTAGCTTTGTATGTGTTTCTGAGTTGGTATGTTTGGATGACTTTATTTTTTTAAACCTTGAAGACTGGAATAAAAGACCGTGTCTGTTTACATAATCTTATTTCAGAAGGACTCCTAAATGAAATAATTGTTTTTAAATATTTTAGGCCAACAAGCAGAAAGCTTCAGCTCGTAACCTGTTTCTCACCAATAGCCGAAAGGTAAATTTTAGTTTTATATTTCCCATTTTATGTTATGCTGCAACATGTTAATGTTTGCTGCATTTGTCTCTTGTGACCTGTCGATAATAAATCTAGTGACTAAGGGGATTTCTAAATGTTTTCAATTTATTTTATGAATAAAATTACTTTTCCTCACATTTCTGGTATTTGAACCTTTTTGGATGAGACCATAGCCTGCTCTGATACCTTAGGCAGATTGTGGAAGCTTCTTGCACTCAGTCTCAGTCTATCTAAGAAATGATGGTGTTAATATCAGTACCTTCCTTTTAGAGGGAAGTAACACAACTTTGAAAGCTGTGAGATCAGATGAGGTAATGTTATTAGTTCTGTTTCCCTGGGCTAGTCACCCATCCTTGGTTCCCTCATCTGTAAAATGATGTTGATACTACCAACTTCATAAGGAGTTTTGTGAAGAATAAATTAGTTTAATATATGTTAGGCTTAGAGTGGGGCCTAGCATATAATAAGCGTTAATAACTATTATTATTAATGCATGTAATAATACTTGGTAACTTCCCACTGTATCTCAGATCATTATACTTCTTTACTTCATCTACTAAGGCTATAAATATATAGTTTTCTCATTCCATATATTGCCTTGGGGTCTGGATCTGGGTCATAGTACCATGTGGGGACATGAGTCACATTGGGGGAGAAAGAGATGTGACCCTAGGAAGTCTGTGTGCACTGAGCAGACTGAGGAATGCTGTGGTTTAGAGCTCAGGGAGAACTGGCCCTGCTGTTGGGTGTTCTCTTTTCTGTGAATGTTGTCCTCTGCAGCTTGCCCACCAGTGCATGAAAGAGGTGCGTCGAGCTGCCTTGCAGGCCCAAAAGAACTGTAAGGAGACCTTGCCTCGTGCCCGCCGCCTCACCAAGGAAATGCTTCTCTACTGGAAGAAGTATGAGAAGGTGGAGAAGGAACACCGCAAGCGTGCAGAGAAGGAGGCCTTGGAGCAGCGGAAGTTAGATGAGGAAATGCGGGAGGTAGGACTGTAATATAAAAATTTGAAAACCTTTATTGCTGCAGCCATAACTGGAGATTGGCATGTACTACATACATTACAAGTTAATCAATGAAATCATTGAAAAATCATTTAAAGGCATAATTTTGAGGATAGTAACTTCAGTAAACTGATTTTTATCCTTTCAGTGAGGTCCTCTTTCTAGCCTTCACCTCTCTTTTTCTATGCGAAGTTTTTCTGTTCTTTATAGCCTTATTCCTCTGTATATTTCTGAGGACCAAAAAAAGAAAAAAACAGGGATGAACCAAAGAAAAAGAACACCGCATACAGCTTATCTTGGCTTGGTTCCAGGTACTGGCTGCAGTTTCTACCTTGTTGGAAGAGCAGAATTTGCTGCCAAATTTAGGGCCAGATAGAAACGATAAACAACTAGTCCAGTTTTGAGACCCATCCCCCACCTGTTTCACTGGTTTAACTCTCAGCCAGTATTCTTCTAAGCCTGATATCAGCTGATGTAGGTGAGAAGATTGTTTGGGGAAGCAAGAGGAAAGAGTAGGAGAACAAAAATCCTGTGCTGCCATGGGCAAACCAATTGTGATGTATGGAAGGAAAGTTAAGGTCTGGAGGAAAGGAATCAAGGGATTGGTTGATGTTTTCTTTCAGGTATGGGTAGAACTCCTATCAGAGCAGAGCTGTGAGCTGTGGCCTTTTCTGAGCACTTGATCATCCCTCCTTTATCATGTCGACTTTGTCCAGTTCTCTTAAGTCCCCTGGGTAACCTTTATCTTCACATGTAAGATAAACATATTAGTGTGTTAGGAAACATTTGATGCTATCCAGAATACCTACCAGATTTAGAAGCATTTGAGAGTTAGTCATAGATCTTGAAATTTTTCAAGCAGCCAGACCTGTAGTCTAAGTTTGTGAGACATTCTGTCAGTTTTGTTGATAGTTAACCAATGAATTTCCTTCATGGTTATGTCTATGTCTTTCTCCAGTCTTTTGGAATAAAACTATTTGTGATGGAACTTTATTATTCCTTTAGGCATGTAGCAGTTGACTTTTTTAATATTAAGGGAGATATTTTTTGTTTTAATTAGGAAAGGTTTTCTTGATAATACATTAGCTTTGCTAAATACTAAACATAAACACCTGTATCCATTATGAAAAATAACTCCCTGTTCTGTTGAACTGTTCTTTTAGATTTCCTACTGATTTGAATCTGGCTCAAGTACTGCAAAACCTTAAAAAGAAAGCACAGTTTTATGTACCATACTTTAGGACTGGTCTCCTTTCTTGGCTAATAACCTCCTTGTTATGTTTTTATTTTTCATTTGGGGAGATAGTGGATCAAGGATAAGTCAGCTGTATGTCATATGAATTTTATTATAAAATAGTTAATGCAGAGTAATGACTAAGTATGTATTTGTATGTTTGTATTTGAGCTATATTCATATTTTGTAGATCATTATCACAGATTGGTTTTGAGAGTGTTTTCTTCTTTTGATTGGCTTCTTATTCTCAAATATCTCCTGCATTGACTTTCAGAATAATTCATAGCTCCTGGTCACTTATTTTGACTTGCAGTGATGAAGATCTTTTAACATGTTTACATTTTTTAAGATACTAAAGCTATACACATGTATCTACACCCAGGTTATGGAATAAAATGCATTGGTTGAGTTTAGTTGGTGTCTCAGTGCCACTCTAGGAAAGTAATATAGTAAAGAAATAAGTATTTTATTTTAAAATTTTATTTATTTATTTTAAAGATTTTATTTATTTATTCACGAGAGACACAGAGAGAGGCAGAGTCATAGGCAGAGGGAAAAGCAGGCTCCCCATAAGGAGCCCAATGTCAGACTCAATCCCGGAACTCCAGGATTATGCTGTGAGCCGAAGGCAGACACTCAACCACTGAGCCACCCAGGCGTCCCAGGAAATGATTTTATTTTATTTTATTTTTTTAATGATTTTATTTATTCATGAGACACACACACACACACACACACACACACACAGAGGCAGAGACATAGGCAGAGGGAGAAGCAGGCTCCATGCAGGGAGCCCGATGTGGGACTCGATCCCGGGACCCCCAAGATCACGCCCTGGGCCAAACCGCTGAGCCACCCAGGCGTCCTGGAAATAAGCATTTTAGACAGAAGTCTAATGAAGAAAAGATACCATGTTGTAAATGAGAGCAAATATATGTTATTATTAGATATAAGTGAAAGCTATTCTTTGCTGTAAGTCCACTGACTTGATGATAGTAAAATTGTGCATTAGCAGTTATTACTTTTCTAAAGGTAAAGAATGTGTAAAAGAATTACATGCAAACTATATATAAGATTTAGTGAATTCTATTGATCACATCTTGTATGTGATTGATGATTTGACTCTATTTAGTGAATAACTTTTTTCCCCTTTAGGCCAAGAGACAGCAGCGAAAATTGAACTTCCTAATCACCCAGACAGAGTTGTATGCCCATTTCATGAGTCGCAAACGGGACATGGGTCATGATGGAATTCAAGAAGAAATCCTAAGGAAACTGGAAGACAGTTCTACCCAACGACAAATTGACATTGGTGGAGGGGTGGTAGTTAACATCACACAGGAGGATTATGGTGAGTCCTGAATCAGGAAGTAAGGAAGTGGGTACCCTCCATTTTTTTATATCTGAAGTTGTACACATTATTATTATTACAAGCTTTATCTTGATCAGTAGGTAATGATTAGTAAAGGGGAATTTATTGCACTGGAGTAGGGAAAGTATAAGCAAACATACAAAATAACTTCTGTTTTTTGTTGTTTTTTTTTAATTTTTATTTATTTATGATAGTCACAGAGAGAGAGAGAGAGAGAGAGGCAGAGACATAGGCAGAGGGAGAAGCAGGCTCCATGCACCGGGAGCCTGATGTGGGATTCGATCCCGGGTCTCCAGGATCACGCCCTGGGCCAAAGGCAGGCGCTAAACCGCTGCGCCACCCAGGGATCCCACAAAATAACTTCTATTAAAGAATTTGTAAAGGAAAAAAGGAAAGGGTGTGTTTATATGATCTTGTAAGTTTGGGAATATTTTATATGTTTTGATTTATTAGTAGAAATGGAGGGTTTTGGGGATCCCTGGGTGGCGCAGTGGTTTGGCGCCTGCCTTTGGCCCAGGGCGTGGTCCTGGAGACCCGGGATCGAATCCCACGTCGGGCTCCCGGTGCGTGGAGCCTGCTTCTCCCTCTGCCTGTGTCTCTGCCTCTCTCTCTCTCGCTGTGTGTCTATCATAAATAAATAAAAATTAAAAAAAAAAATATTAAAAAAAAAAAAGAAATGGAGGGTTTCGAATCTGTCTCAGCAGAGAAAATCACGTCACATATCAAGATTCTTGGTGATACAAGTCAAGCATGAGAAGGAGACTGTTGAGTTGTGGAGTTTTGTTTCGTTTTGTTTTTTAAGATTTTATTTATTTGTTTGAGAGAGAGAAAGAGCACAGGCGCAGGAAGAGAGGAAGACAAGCAAACTCCTTGCTGAGCATAGGCTAATGTGGGGGGGGGGGTCTATCACAGCACCCTGAGATCGTGAGCTGAGCTGAAGGCAGATGCTTAACTGACCCAGTCATGATGCCTCTCACTTGTATTTTTATGACCACAAGGGAAGGAATGAATTGGGGTGAAGTTTGAGGGGAATTTTACAGAAACTAGTGATCAAGATCACATTGAGCTCAGAATAAAAAGAATGAGCATGCTTGCAAGGATCTTGGGGGATGCACATGTCTTTATTTCTTCTTTGGGAGTAGTTTCACCCAGCAGAAATCTATCAATTTTGAGGGATGCCTGGGTTGCTCAGTGGTTGAATGTCTGCCTTTGGCTGAGATCATGATCCCAGGGTCTTGGGAATCAAGTCCTACATCAGGCTCCTTGCGTCTGCTTCTCCCTCTGCCTTTGTTTCTGCCTCTCTCTCTTTATCTCTCATAAATAAATAAAATCTTAAAAAAAAAAACCTATCACAATTTTGAATCCTTATTGTTTTGCTTTTCTTTTTGTCATTGCTTTGTGCAAGAAACCCAGGATGAGGAGATGAGCTTAGTTTCCTGGTGGCTTCTGTGAGCTGGCTTGGGCTGCTAGAGATCATGGCAACCCTCTGCCTTCATCGCCACTTTTAGGTCCTTACCTCTGTCATGTAATTTGAACTTTTCTGCTCTCTCATCCTCTGTGAGCTTAGGGATGAGTAAATTGAGGGAGTTAGGGATTGACAGTGTTGTGTGAGTTGTATCTTTGAAGGAGATCAGTTAGGATGTGATAATCTGTAAGTTTTCCTTTTCAGATAGTAACCATTTCAAAGCCCAGGCCCTGAAGAATGCTGAAAATGCTTATCATATTCATCAAGCTCGGGTGAGTTAGATTGAATTAAAGTAAGTAAAGAAAGTAAAGAATATACAGCATAGGAACCCCATGTAATAGCATCCAAGGCAGTATAAACTTGACCTTCTCCCACCAGCCCCATCCAAACAAATTTTATATTAGATTTTTAACAAATTCCTTAATGAAGCAGGTAGTCATGTAATATGGCTTAGTGGCTTCTCATCAAAAGCATATTCTTAATTTAATTGTTAATTTAAAAATATTAGTAATATTTCATACATTGTACTTTATACATAATATATTATATATACATATATACATAATATTATCAGAAATTTTGTTCCATTTACCACAAGGTAGATATATTGTCATTATGAACTTTATTTGAATTTCATTTTTCCCTCATATTTTCTTCTAATGTGTTTTTATTTTCCAGACAAGGTCATTTGATGAAGATGCAAAAGAAAGTCGAGCAGCTGCCCTACGGGCAGCAAACAAGTCTGGCACTGGGTTTGGGGAGAGTTATAGCCTGGCAAACCCATCTATCCGGGCTGGGGAAGATATTCCACAGCCGACAATTTTTAATGGCAAATTAAAAGGCTATCAGCTGAAAGGCATGAATTGGTTGGCAAATCTCTATGAACAGGTGAATTTTAGAACTGTCATACCCACTCTCTTTCATTACTTGGTTTCCTAAAGTCGTCAGTTCAGTGTATTATGAAATGAGCACAAGACAATGCTTTAAATTTCGTCCCTTTTGAAAAGCTTTACCCTTTGACAAGGGTCAGAAAGATGTCTTTATATTTTTAATGTGAAATTTTATTGGAGAATGTTTGTATCCTGTACATAGTTTGTCTTCGGTGGTCTTGGTAAACCTGATTGTTTTTTTGCCTGGATGAAATTAGCTGAAAACCTGGCTTTGGCCTCTTCACCTCAGATATCATGATTCATAGTTCTAGCTATGGAATTGGGAAAAGTAATCATCGCATTAGTGGGTAATAGTGCTGAAATGATATTTCTAATCACTTCTGTTTAAATAAGTCTTATAGTTTGGTTAGTTCTTTTGAACAGTAGATTGAACTCTGTGTAATGGAATGTGAGAGGTATTGACTGTATTTTTTTTTTCCAGGGCATTAATGGCATTCTTGCAGATGAAATGGGCCTTGGTAAAACAGTACAGAGTATTGCCCTTCTGGCCCATCTAGCTGAGGTGGGTAAATGCAGTCTTTCTGTCTTCCCCACTCTAGATTCAGGGATGAGAATCAGCCATTATCAAGTGCTATGCTAGGCTTTGTAGCATATGAGGACAGTAGGACTAACTCCTTGCCTTCAGGGTCATTACAGGGTGACATAGTGTGGTGAAGCATTTTGGTTTTCAAGAATAAAATAGTTCTTGAGAATGTGTGGTTTGAAATATTGCCCCCTGTCCCCTGTCCAGAGCCTTTAGTATAGGGCAAAGACATTGTAGTTAGTTAGACTAGAAGACCCAAGTCCGCATCTGAACAATGTGAACTTGGGCAATTCAATTCATCTAATCTCTTTTGTTCTGACTTCACTTTAATTCTCTGAGGTTAGTTTCTACTTCTACAAACTGAGGATAATATCTACTTTGTAGGAATTCTGCGAGAATTAAATGGGAAAATATGTATAGAAGAAAAGCAAAAACTCCAATAATAGTAAAATTGTTACTATTTTAGGAAAATAGTAACACATAAAAGGGAAAGCAACACATAAAAGTCAGGATGTCAAAAAAAAAAAGTCAGGATGTCATAACTGCTTGGTAAATGATAGAAATTAGGACCTCTAAGTGGTGAGGGTGGGACTAATTTCTTGGTATTTTTTCTCAAGATGTTTTCTGAGCAAATTCCTTGCTGTGTTATTATTAACATAGGATATTATACTAAGTATGCAGATGTGGGAGCTAGGCACCATTTTTCTTGTTATAATGTATTATTCTTAAGCTGCGCTTGTCATTAATTATAATTTTGAACTAAATATCTTCAGTTTTCCTGCAGTTAGCTGACCCAGTTTTTGTCTTTCAGAGAGAGAACATCTGGGGACCTTTTTTAATAATTTCACCTGCTTCTACACTTAACAATTGGCACCAGGAATTTACTAGATTCGTTCCTAAATTTAAGGTAAAAATCAAAAATTCCTGTTCTTTATTTTATTTTAAAGATTTTATTTATTTACTTATGAGGGACAGAGAGATAAAGAGAGAGAGAGAGAGAGAGAGAGAGAGAGAGAGAGAGAGAGAGGCAGAGACACAGGCAGAGGGAGAAGCAGGCTCCATGCAGGAAGCCTGATGTGGGACTTGATCCCAGTTCTCCAGGATCAGGCCTTGGGCTGAAGGCGGTGCTAAACTGCTGAGCCTCAGGCTGCCCTTTGTTGCTCTTTAAAATAAACTTTCTGACTTTTCTTTTGCTGCCTTACTAATTGGTCTGCGTTTTGAATTTTTTCCAAAATACTTTGCATTCAGCCCCTTTAAAAGTTACTGATGGGTGGAGCTCATCAGTTGGTTAGGGGTCTAGCTCTTGACTTCAGCTCAGATCATGATTTCTGGGTCCTGGGCTCCATGCTCAGTGGGAAGTCTGCTTGAGATTCTCCCTACCCGTCTGCTTCCTCTTTCCCTCACTGGCTTTCTCTCTCTCGTACCTGTGTGTGTGCTCTCTCAAATCTTTTTTTTTTTTTTTTTTAAGTTACTGATAGGAGCAGTAGGAGAGTGTATTACATCATTACATTTCCTAAGTGAGAAAGCTAAAGTCCAATTTCAATGATTTGCTGCATTAGCCACATGGATTGATGCTCCTGGTCAAATAGTAGAAAATATTTTAGAAAATATCTATCTTATTGGTTTAACAGAGATTTTGACAGGACATCTGGATGACTTAGTGGTTGAGTGTCTGCCTTCAGCTCAGTGTGTGATCCCAGAGTACTGGGATCAAGTCCCATATCGGGCTCCTTGCATGGAGCCTGCTTCTCCTGTCTCTGCCTCTGTCTCTGCCTCTCTCTGTGTCTCTCATGAATAAATAAATAAAATCTTAAAAAAAACCTAAAAAACTAGATTTTGGCAAATCCTATTATTAGTGCACATATCCTGTAATTTATGGCATTGTTGTGTCCCCCTCCCCCCGGATATATGCATAAATAATCCATTTTCTTGATACTTTTAAAGTCAGATCTTTCAAACTAGTCCAGATTATAATGTCTAAGGTAGATAATGAGAAAGTTGATTTTAACTAATTTAGAGGGAAAGAAGTGAGATTGAGGTCAAAAGTAATCAGCAGGAAAGTATGTTGCGTTAAGTTGGGTAAGAAATGGGTAAGATTTATTAAACAGGTTTAATTGTGGAAAGTTACTGAGATGAGAAAGAATGGGTAAGATTTATATTGCTTGCAAGTATAACTGGTGAAATCAGTTAAACATGTGTTCTGTCCCTAAAGTAATGTAATGATAATGAGGTTGCATGGTGAAAAAGATTTTATGGAAATTCTATATCCAGAGTTATTGTTATGGTCTCCCTGATTTGGGGTCTCCATAATAATACTGGGTTCCATGCAATATAAAGGGCACAGGATAAGGTGGAGATGGGAGTCAGATGTTTTTTGGCTTATGTATTGTAAGGAATAAGGACACGCCTGGGATATTCCACTTTGGGATACCTTTGTGGCTGTAGCCCCACCTCTCTGATTGTAGATTTAAAAACGGTTTTCAAGGCACATTAAGTATATAGCTTTTAACTTGGCTAACTCATTTTTGAATTTCTAAGATGATGAGATCATTCTAAGGGCGCCTGGGTGGTTCATTCAGGTAAGCGTCTGCCTTTGGGTCAGATCATGATCCCAGCATCCTAAGATGGAGCCCCACATTGGTTCCCTGCTCAGCAGGAAGCCTGCTTCTCCCTCTCCCTCTGCTGATCTCCTTGCTTGTGCTGTCTGGCTCGCTCTCTATCCCCACACCCTCTCTCTGTCAAATACATAAATAAAATCTTTAATAATAAATAGTTTTTTTCAAAAAGATTATTCTATGTCAATTTGTTGATTATTTCTGTAGACTTGTTTGCCATTTGGAATATGGAGCTGCCATATTTTTTCTGCATTCAGGAAGTCAGGAAGCTGAAAAATTAAGTCTTAAAAATTTCCACCAAATCACTTGAGTTTTCAGTATTAACTTTACTGCTTTTTAGATGGCAATGCGGTACTGCTTGCATCATTGATACCTGTCCTTTAATTTTGTTTCTGTGCCTGGAACTGAGCTTTCATTTGCATGTTTGAGCTTCATTTTGATATTATAGGGATCCATAAAATATGGCCTTTGGGCCTGTTCCAGTTGCCACTTTCGTTTGTACTAATTTTTGTTGTTGTTGTTGTTGTTGTTTTTAATTGTGATAAAATACACATGCATAGGGAGAGCACCTGGCTGACTCAGTTGGTAGAGCATTCAACTAGATTTCAGGGTTGTGAGTTCAAGCCCCACACTGGGTGTAGAGATTACCTAAGAAAGAACAAAAAACACATGCATAAAATAGACTAATACAAAGTGTACAGTTACTAACATTAAGTACATTTACAGTATGATGCAATGATCAGTGCTATCTGATTGCAAAATTTTTTCACTGTCCCAAACAGAAATCTTTTCCCCATTTTTTTTTTAATTTTTATTTATTTATGATAGTCACACAGAGAGAGAGAGAGAGTGAGAGGCAGAGACATAGGCAGCGGGAGAAGCAGGCTCCATGCACCGGGAGCCCGATGTGGGATTCGATCCCGGGTCTCCAGGATCACGCCCTGGGCCAAAGGCAGGCGCCAAACCACTGCACCACCCAGGGATCGGGAAACCTTTTCCCCACTAAGCAGTCACTCCCTGTTTTCCTTTGCCTCCAGCCCTGGCTACCACAGATCTGTTGTCTCTGGATTTGCTTATTCTGGATATTTTATCTAACTGGCATCATATAATAGGTGGCCTTTTATGTCTGGCTTCTTATTCTTTTCACATATAATATCTTCACGTTACAATATGTGTCAGCATGTCATTCTTTTTTACTGTTGAATAATACATCATTATCTAGACACACATCTATTTTGTTTATCCATTCATCTCTTAGTGGTATTTGAGTTGTTTCTACGTTCTGGCTATTAGTAGCACTGTTGGGAACATTCATGTACAGGTTCTCATTTGAACACCCATCCTTTTTTCTTTTTCTTTTTTTCTTTTTTTTTTTTTTTAAGATTTTATTTATATATTCATGAGAGAGACAGGCAGAGGGAGAAGCAGGCTCCATGCAGGGAGCCTGATGTGGGACTCGATCCCGGGTCTCCAGGATCACATCCCAGGCCAAAGGCGGCGCTAAACTGCTAAGCCACCAGGGCTGCCCCCGTCCTGTTTTCATTTCAGTTATTTTGGTATGTACTTAGAAGTGGAATTGCTAAGTCATTCTGAATTTAACTTAATTAAGGAATCTGCCACCTGTTTTTTTTTTTTTTTTTACAGCTGCAAGCTAAAAATAGTTTTCATGTTTTTAAGCTATTGATTTAAAAAGAGCCGTATTTCATAACTAATGGTATATGAAAATTAAACATGTATATGTTGAAAAACAACCATGCTCTTCTGTTTGATATTTATGGTTGCATTCTTACTAAAACAGCAGAGTTCAGTAGTTGTGACCGAGATCATATTTCCTGCAAAGCCGAAAATATTTATCATTTGCCTGTTTACAGAAAAGGTTTGATGACCTCTGCTCTATCAACTCACTGTTTCTTCCATTACTCTGTTGCATTGTCAGAAATATGTTCACTTCCCTACAGAACATAGTTAAATACAGACTCTTCTCAGTTTGAGTTCAAAAGATATTTAGATCTATGATGAGAACATCTGAAAGTTCATTTTATTTGGCAGGTATCTGAGTAACATTTGTTTTATAATTCTAGTATGACCAGTGCTTCTGACTTTCTTTTTTCCCCCCAAGAAATATGGTTTACATTTTTTCCATAGTTAATGTTCCATTTTCATTCCTAAATATGGCTATTTTGTGTGTTTTCTATTTCATTTCTGCTGTTTTGTTATTATCTACTTTTTTTGTGCACTTTTTTCTTTTTCTAACATCTCAAGATAGAGCTTAGATTGTTGATTTTTAGCTTTTTCCAGTTAGTATATTTAAGGGCATTTATTGCTTTCTAGAATGACTATAGCCACCCAAGGGTTTGATGTGTTACATTTGCATTCTTTAATTTAAAATAATTTCTAACTTCTATTTCAAGTCCCTCTTTGATTTCTGACTTATTTAATAGAGTGAATCTTGCGCCAGGCCAGCAGTTGGTAGAGCATGCAACTCTTGATCTCAGGGTTGTGAGTTCAAGCCCCACATTGGGCCTGCTTTTAAAGAAAGAAAGAATGAACGAAAGAGAGGTTCTTAATTTCTAAGCAAAGGATGTTTTTCTAGGTATCTTCTTGTTACTGATTTTCAGCTTAAATCCACTATGATTGAAAAATGGGCTTCTTATGATTTTAATCGTTTGAAATTTGTTGAACTTTTCTTTTATGGCCCACCATATAGTCAGTGTTTAGAAATGTCTTGTATCTGTTTACAAATAGTAGATATTGTGCAGTTGTTGAGTGTAGCGTTGTATGTGTTGATTAGCTCAGGGTTTTTTCAGCTCTTCTGTATCTTTACTGATTTTTTTGTCTGCCTGTATAATTACTAATTGAAAGAAGTATGTTAAAATTCACCACAGGGGCACCTGGGTGGCTCAGTTGGTTAAGTATTTGACTTCAGCTCTGGTCAACTCATTGGGGAGTCTGCTTGTTTCTCTGCCTCTGCCCCTCCTCTGCTTGTGCTCTCTCCTATCTCTCTCAAATAAATAAGTAAAATCTTAAAAAAAAAAAAAAAAAAAAAGAAAGAAAGAAAAAAGAAAACCACCAATTAAGGGTTTATGCATTTTTCTTTTTTTTTTAATTTTTTAATTTTTTTTATATTTCTGTTTTCTTCTGTCCATTTTGCTTTATATTTTAAGGCTGTAAGTTGTTTTACAAATTTACAATTATTTTATCTTCCTGATGGATTGAACCTTTTATTATTATGAAATTCCTCTTGTTAAGACTTTCTGCCTTAAGCCTATTTTCTCTGGTATTAAATAGATTAGCTTTCTTTTGGTTTTATGTAGTATCTTTTTCTTTCTTTTACATTTAACCATTCTGTTAACATTTAAGGTTTTTTCTTGCCTTTTATTTGTAATATTTATGCTGACTTTACGTAGTATTGATGCATGAAGTTTAAATCTGCCTTGCTGTTTGTTTTCCGCTTCTTCTACTTCTACATCTTTCCTTTTTCTCCTTTCTTGTGTCCTTTGGATTGATTAGAATTTACTACTCTTTCATTCCTTCTTGGTTTGCTAATTATGTATTCATTTTATTCTTTAGTAGATATCCAGGAGAATACCCAGAAGTCAAGGAACATGCATCCCTGACTTTTTGTTACTGTTTCCTGACAGTACAAGGGCTTTATTATACTTCTTTGTTTTATGTTGTTTTTCAGGGAGTGTGAGAGAGAGCCTGTGAGTGGGGTGGGGTCAAGGCAGAGGGAGAGGGAGATGGAGAGAGAATCCTGAGCAGGCTCCACATCCAGCTACAGACCATGGACACAGAGCTCAATCGCACAACTCTGAGCTCATGACCTGAGCCAGAATTAGAGTCGGATGCTTAACCAACTTAACCACCCAACTTAACGTGCATGGTTATTGTTATCTATACATTTTAAATTTATTTAAATATATTCATATTACCTACTCACTATTTTCATTGATCTTCATTTCTTCCTGTATTTTTATATTTCATTGTAACTGAGATTTTTCAAAAAACAAAAAACATCAAGCTACAGATCCAAGAAGCACTTTGAAAGAAAACCACATCTAGAGAAACATCACAGAAAAAGTGATAAATTTTACATTCTTTTATTTCTCCATGCTTTAGTCTAAATATTTCCTTCTGACCTGTTTCACTAATATTCTCTAAGCTGCATCTAATTTGTCATTAAACCCATAATTGAATTCTCAGTTTTAGTTATATTTTTCAGTTCTAAAAATTTCCTCTGGTACTTTATAGTTTCTAGTACACCACTGAAATTCCCAAGCATATCTTTTCATTCCAGGAACAAATTAGCAACTATTTTTAAAAAGTCTCTTTCTGATATTTTCATCATCTGGGTTTATTTCCTGTATGTGTTTTTTATACTGGTTTTCAGTCATGGAATCTAGTCTTCCATGTGTCTGGAGGGTTTTTTGTTGGTTTTGTTTGTTTGTGTTTTTATTGTATACTAGATATTATATAGGAAAAATTCTAGAGATAATTGTGGGATCTGTTTTCTTCTTCTTCCAAGGAGGCTTTATATGTGTTTAGATTTGGTTTTGTCCTCTAGTGATTTGGTAGGGTGGGGGCAGCACTAATAATTCAAAGTCCCCACCTTAATCTAGTCAGGAATTGAAATGATTCAGAGCTGGGATTCAGTACTTGTTAAGGCACATCTATGTGTAGCTGCCCTTTTATGCCCATGGGTATGTATCCTAGGATTCCCATCGTAAGGCCAGGA
Source organism: Nyctereutes procyonoides (assembly GCF_905146905.1). NCBI lineage: Eukaryota > Metazoa > Chordata > Mammalia > Carnivora > Canidae > Nyctereutes > Nyctereutes procyonoides. Next base: position 7,762,523 of record NW_026575031.1, on the reverse strand, counting down.
AGTTGGGTGGTTATCAGAAGTTTTCCTTCTTGAATTACAGTTTTTGTTCTGTAGACCCTGCATCTCTTCAAAACAAAACAAAAACAAAAAATTCTGCTCAACTTCTTAGTTTCCCAACTAGAACTTTTGGAAAGGATCAGTCAACACCTTTAAGAAAGACATATCCCAGCTGTCAGGCTTTACTTTCTGGATGGACTTTCTTTTCTGGATCTTGATCCTCTCTGATTCTGCTCTGCCACAGTAGCGTTCTGAAGCCTTCAAACAAATGTATGTATGCTTTAATTCAGTCAGCAGGAAGAGTGCTAACAGCAGTGACAGAAGAGGAATTCTATATTCATTCTTTACTTTTTTTTTTTCTTTTTTGCTTTAGGTTCTTCTAAAGTCCTTCTGAATAACATTTATAATGATACTTTTTAAGATTATAAGTAGGAAGTAATCTGTATAATGGTCCTTTTTCCAGGTGCTACCGTATTGGGGAAATCCTCATGATAGAAAAGTTATCAGGAGATTCTGGAGTCAGGTAACTTTTAGCTTAATGCATATACACAAACGCCTGCATATTATATACATACACTATACATATGCCATCATTTCTCCATTTTATTTGAGTAACTTCTCATGTATAAAATCTTATATATATTTCTAGACTCTAGGCAAGTACACTTTTTTACTTCTATAACACTTTTCCCATTAGAGACATCATTTAGACTCTAAGTCCAGGATTAAATAAGAACTCTTAAATAAGCTGAAGACTAATTTTTAATATGATCTGTAATTAAGGTAAGTACTTTAAAAGCAGTTATGGTTTAATTCACTACACATCTACCATGTGGGAGAAGCACATCTTCAGTAGGACTGTCTTAAACTTCTTAGCCTTAGAAAATAAAGTCCATTCCTCATTATCTTATGTATTATTAGGTATTTATTTTCATTATTCCCTTCTTATATTTACAGAAGACCCTCTACACTCAGGATGCCCCCTTCCATGTGGTTATCACCAGCTACCAGCTGGTGGTGCAAGATGTAAAGTATTTCCAGCGGGTCAAGTGGCAGTACATGGTGTTGGATGAGGCTCAGGCACTCAAGAGTAGTTCCAGGTAACACAATTAATAGAAACCAAACTGTAGACTGAAGCTGTATAGATATATAGATATGTGATACAGATAACATATGATACATACATATACCAGTGAATAAAGATCAGAGAGGTTTCAGAACATGGTATGATATGGTCTACATATACCATGTATATGACCAGAAAAAAATTACCTTTGCATTTTACATGGAATACAAACAATGTTTAGAAACAGGGTTTTTCTTAACTTTTATTTCTCTACTCAATAATTATTGCATCTTAACAGGTCTTTGTTCTTCAGGGAACATTTTTGTGGGAGAAGGCTCATTGCCCTTTGATTCAGAGATTATTTTGAACAGGAAGTCTTAATAGGAAGTAGAATATTACATTATACAGATTGTAGATTCTGTTTTATGCAGGTTGTCTTGGTCTCTGGATGGTTATTAGAGCCACAGGATCTTTTTATTGTCAGTTACATGTTTAAAATATCCTCTTATACCTTCAAAACTACAAACTAAATAGTCAATCAGTACTTGACCTTAAAGTGTTAGTGGTATTAAATGTTGCTTTTGATGCATTTTTATTAACTCTTGGTGAGCCCATAAGACTTTTCTTAGAGATCCATTTTAACTGACAGGGTGGTACTTTCTATCCTCTGTCAGACATTACTTCATATTATACTCTGTTGAAGAAGGACATGCTTATAGCCAGGGGCAGTATGTTCAGTTTGCATTTTCTTCTCATACTCTTCCACTGTCTCTCCATTGATCTCTCTAAACCCACTGGAAGCACATATATTAATAATCATAAAGCTTTCTACTACAAGATAAATACCTTATGATTAAATGGCTTGTGTCAACAAAACTGACCAAAGATAGTAGAGTACTTTGTCAAACCAGAAAGGATCTTATTCTGCCCATTTGAAGGCTATTTTTTCTAAACCTAATACCAGGTTTTCAGTTATATAGGCGTCATTTCCTGTCCTCAGCTTTGTTGAATAGTATTTTTCACTGTGTACATGGTGGAGTATTTGATTCTGGGTGTTTGGTAGTTTTTTGGAAAGCATTTTTTTTCTTTTCTTTTTTTTTTTTTTTTGGAAAGCATTTTTAGAAGTATAAGGTCTTAATAGGATGAAGAAAGATTTACTGCTAACTTGGAATTTGTAATTCATTTTACTGAACAGTGTTCGTTGGAAGATCCTCTTGCAGTTCCAATGTCGGAATCGGCTTTTGCTAACTGGAACCCCAATTCAGAACACCATGGCAGAGGTAGGCAATAGTTAAGGCTTCAGTTTTATGCCTGCCTTAAATGGAATGGTTCTAGCACAGAATAGAATTCTTTTCCATGCCCACTTGGAACATGAAGACCCTCTACAGAAGGGGTCTTCATGTACAAATTAAAATCCACACTATAAAAGGGAGAATTTGACCATAGCTTGCCTTCAGTGGGTTTTTTAGGCATCATTCCTATTATTCTCTGGCATAAGCAAATAAATTCATGTATTCCTTTGTACTTATGGAATAAATAGTGACCACATTAGGAATTCTATCCATCTAATGCAGAGAAGTTTTTATGATAGATTGAGAAGGTAATATTCTTTGGCACTGAGAGGAGCTAAAATTCCTTATTTAGAAAAGATAATTTTTCATCTAGAACAGGGATCAGAAAACTTTCTGTAAGAGCCAGATAGCAAATTTTTTTTTCGGATAGTATATATTTCAGACTTTGCAGACCATATAGTTGCTATTGCAGCTACTCAACCTTGCCATTATAATATGAAAGCATCCATATATGATACGTAAAGAATAGGTGTGGCTATGTCCCAATAAAACTTTAATTATAAAAATCGTTTACAGAAATGTTTAATAAATAGTTGGCAGACCAGCTTTGGCACCATAGGCCATAATTTACTGACCCCTAATTAAGAGTTATTATTAGCAAGTTATTTTACCTTAGATTGTGTTCAGTTGTGAAATGAATATTTTAAATATATAAGATCTTTAAAACTATCCCACTGCAAAATCTGAGCAGGACTTGTACTTTCCAACTTTTAGTTTGAAATTAATTGAAAAATAATCTCAGTTTGCTTATAGCACCTTATAGAATTAAGGTTGGTTGATGAGGCATGTTCTTACACACTCATTCCTTCTCACCCACTCACTCACACTTACACCTATACCTAGACACAGACACATACACACACCTGCAACTTTCACTCTCCAAACCCTCATAATATCCTCACACACTGTCATTTTGTTGTCCTACGGTTATTTCACTTCTTTTGTTTCCAGCTCTGGGCTCTACTACATTTCATTATGCCAACATTATTTGATTCACATGAGGAATTCAATGAATGGTTTTCCAAGGACATTGAGAGCCATGCCGAAAACAAATCTGCCATTGATGAGAGTGAGTGCTTTTATGAACTTTCTTTCTGCCTATCAGTGTAGGCAACCACATAATTGAGTATTTGCTTCTATGTGAAGAATTTTTCTTCTATTCGTAGAACAATCAGGATGAGGAGAATGTTTCTCTTATAAAGTAATTATGTGCTTTGTTCATCTTTAAAAGAGCCAAAAGGACTAATACAGGTGATGCTGCTGTACTGTTGACTATTTAATCAAGGTAGAACAGGTAGAATTCATAAAATACCATATTTTGGCTCTAGAATCCTCATTTTCTATGTCGTTTCTAAAAAATTCATATCAGAATTCTTTATGGGATGAGGGAAGGTTTTTATCCTGTGATAAAAACAGAAATATTAGAGGGCTCATTTTTGTTATTTTTTTTCTATATTAGGATTTGTTTCTACTGAGAATATTTTAAGCCTTATTTATCAATACGTTTGACCTTGTTGAATAATGAATTTTAAGAGCCTTATGAGGGGGTCGCCTGGGTGGCTCAGTGGTTTAGCACCACCTTCAGCTCAGTGCGTGATCCTGGAGATCTGGGATGGAGTCCCATGTCAGGCTCCCTGCATGGAGCCTGCTTCTCCCTCTGCCTTGTGTCTCTGCCTCTCTCTCTCTTTGTCTCTCATGAATAAATAAAATCTTAAAAATAAAGAGCATTATGAGGTATTTATTACATAGATATGAATGGACATCTGCCAATTATTAGAAAAGTCCTAAAGTATTTTCCTATACTACAATTTGTTAATTTGCTAACACACTTTGAAAAAATGATTTTGGGGGAACACCGGGAGCCCCAGATAGCTTCCATTCAACCACTATGAGAACTCTGTCAGATAGCTTCCATTCAACCGGTATGAGAACTCTGTCCTTGATAAAATGATCCTAAAACACTCTAAAGGTGAATTCTAATAAAAATAAAGTGGTCCTTATTGGTCTGAGTAAATGATAGAAAAATGCATTTGCCCCATCAACTATAGGTGGATTCTGTGAAAATTCAGACTCTTTGATTTCCTATTTAAGGAAAGATTAAATTTTAGTCTTCTTTTAGAGGTTCATTAAGCCAAAAGTTAGAAGAACAGTTTAGTGAGTTTAGAGATGATCATGATACTTCTTTTGTTTGTGTTAAATCAATATAATGTGTTATTTGTCTTGGGCCTTTTGGCATTTTAGATCAACTCTCTCGCTTACACATGATCTTGAAGCCATTTATGCTGAGGAGAATCAAGAAGGATGTAGAAAATGAATTGTCTGACAAGGTAAGGAAAGAAGACTTCATTAGTTTAAGACTTAATAGGCACCACCTTAGGGTTTCAGGACAACCCCCCCTCCCCCCAAAAAAAACCCTCCTTGGTAAATATTTAGTTGAAGGGCGAATAGTTTGAGAAAAGACCATTAAACTTTAGTGGATCAAAGAAGGCTTAAAATGAGTCAGACAAAAAAAAAAAAAAATGAGTCAGACAACCAAGGCAGGTAATATTTTTTTCTTTCTTCTTTTTGTTCTATACTTTTTATTATGATGAACTTGAGACATTATAAAAGTAGAAAAAATAGTATACAAACCCTCTTGTAGTCATACAGCTTCAACAGTGATCAACTCATTTCCAACCCCATCCCTCTAGACTATTCTGAAGCAAGTCTCAGATGTCTTCTTTCATTTGCAAATATGTTCTTATATATCTTTAAAACATTTCGTCTTTTTTTTTTTTTTAATTTAATCCTTTAAAAAATCCATAACTATGGGGTGCCTGGGTGGCTCAGTTAAGTGGCTGACTCTTGATTTTGGCTCAGGTTGTGATCTCAGGATCCTGTGATCAAGCCCCAGAATCGGGTTCCTCATTCAGGGAGTCTGCTTCAGGATTCTGGTCTCTCCCTCTACCCCTCCCCCCACTTGTATGTGTTCTCTTTCTTTCTCTCAAATAAATAAATCTTAAAAAAAAATTAGACATAACCATATATTATCACCTCTGCTAAAGAAAACAATAGTTCCATTGTAATGTCACGTATCCAGTCATTGCTCAACTTCCCCATTTTTCTTTGTGTGTTTCTCTTCCCTCCGTTTTCCTCCCAACTTATCCCTGCCTCCCTCTTTTCTCTGTTAAACAATTAAAGAACTTTTGAAATTGCGATCCGAGCAAGGCCCACACATAGCATTTGGGTGATACCATGTCTTAATTATCTTTTAATTCCTCCCTACTGTTTTTCCCTGTTGAAGAAACTGAGTTACTTTTCCTAGAGTTTTCCACATAGAGGATTTTGCTAATTGCATCATTGTGGTGGTGTTTAACACGTTCTTTGGTCTCCTCTATTTCTGTAAACTGAGAATTAGATTTAGAAGTTGAGTGTGCTTCGGGTTGTAATATTTTTTCTTATACTAAGCCAGTAATTTTGGTGTGTTAGGGTGCCTGGCTGGCTCAGTCAGTGGAACATGTGACTTTTGAACTTGGGATAATGAGTTCGAGCCCCATGTTTGATGTAGAGATTACTTTAAAAACTACATTTTTTTGGTTATAAATATCTTTTTTTGAATCCTTATCAGACTTACATTATTTTTTTCTTTATCTCCTGTGAATCCTCTCCATATTCTGCTTTCTTCTTCTTTCCTCCCAGTACCTAGTCCTTCAGAGTTTTTCCCCATCTTCCATATATCCCACCTGTTTCTCACAATTCTACTCTCTACCTACAAGGCATCTTCCAGGGTTCTTGATGATATCAGGCAGGTGGTTCTCCTATATCACTGTCAGAAGGTTTGATTATTTTGAGATTGGTAACTCTCTTTGGAAGATTGTAGTGGGGATGTACCTTTAAAGAGAAGAGTATCCTTGTACTTTTTTTTTTATTTGTTTTTAAGAAAACTTGATGACTGTTTTGTGAAACTGGCTGGTTTTAACTAAAGAGCACAGATATACCTGATAGAAGGAAAATACTATATAAAACAATGAATTCTTTTATATCAGAAGGGGCTTAAAAAACTAGCAGTGTCATAATTTCTGCTACTTGGTGAGTGGGGATGTGGTTAGAAGATGTAGTATAATTCTTAATCACTATGCATAGTATTTTTCTTAAGATTTCTTAAACATCAGTATTGTTTCTGATCTGTTTTTAAATAATACATTTCTTTATTAAACTCTTATTGCCTGCTAGCCACTGGTATATAAAGATGTAGTGTCCAGGTTCCATTCAGGTTCCATTCAGATTTCCAAGGGAGATAAATATATAACTAAACTAATATTGTATCATAAGAGATACAGTGATTGTCTATGTGAAGTATAATAGGAACACAGATAAGGGAATAGTTCTGTTAAGGAAGGTTAGAGAAGGCATCAAAGCAGAGATGACATATGTGAGCTAGGTCTGGAATGGTAAATTGGCATTTACTAGGAAAATGTGGCAAGGAAACAGGTGGATGCTAAGCAACCAGAGCATTGTGAACAAAGGTAGAACAACATTCACATATGCAGCATGTTTAGCAAACATTATTCAGAGCATTGTTGGTAAGATATATAGGAGGACATGGTGATGAGGAGACTGGGACAGTTGTGGTTGGTTAGAGTATGGGAGACCACCTCTGTTTCCCAGAGAATTTTTGATGTTTTACTATAGACAGTAATACACACTGAAGGTTTTTCAACTTTGGAATCACCTTATAAGATTTATATGGAAAGTTTCTTAGAACCAGTAAAGACTGTAGGCAGAAAGACACTCCTCCCAGATAGTAGCAGTCTAGATTAGATATGATGAGATTCTGCAGTAAGACAATGAGAGTGGTCAGAAAGGATGATTATTAGAGGCTAATTTCCAGGTGGACTTGAGGGATTTAGGAAATGACAGAACATGGGCATTGAGAGAGAAAGAAAACCCAGAGCTGATTCAAATTTCTTTTTCGGTTACTGAGTGAATGTAATGCTGTTAATTAATTTAGTAAATTGTGGAAAAGATTTTTTTTTTTCCACTGACTCCCTGACTGGTACTATTATAGTGGGTAGTTGAAAATATGGGGCTGAGAATGTTCAGGAAAATACTTTTGCAAGGTACTGCAATGGATAGCAGTTGGTGCTATTGGAAATGGAAGAGCTTTCTCAGGGACAGTATGCAGAGTAAATAAATGACAGGGAAGAATGTCAAGAAAAGAATATTTTTCTGGATGATTAGCCATATCACAGGTTTATAGAGATACTGAGTTTCTAGAGATATGGATATTGTCTGTTCAATCATAATCTGGCTTGCATTTGTTTCTAACGGTGATGCTGAATTCTCTTATAAACTTCAAAATATAAATGTCCTTTTTGATTTTTAGATTGAGATTCTAATGTATTGCCAGCTGACCAGCCGACAGAAGCTGCTATATCAGGCACTAAAGAACAAAATTTCTATTGAGGATTTATTGCAGTCTTCTATGGGCTCTACCCAGCAAGCACAGACCACCACCAGCAGCCTCATGAATCTAGTCATGCAGTTTAGGAAGGTAAGATTGTAGGTCAGCTGCCTTGGAGTTGTCTTCATTAACCCATTTCAAGAAAAGGGCTCTAACCCTTCTGCCAAATAAACAAAGGCTGTTAAAAAGAGATGAAATGAGAAAGTATATATTCACATAGGTGAATATAAAAAGAGATGAAATGAGAAAGTATATATTCACATACCTGAATATTCAGAGTTTGGGATGCCTCATCATTTCTGCGCATGACAGTGGTGTCTCATTTTCCTTCCTCTTTAGGTGTGTAATCACCCAGAGTTATTTGAACGACAAGAAACTTGGTCTCCGTTTCATATTTCCCTAAAGCCATACCAGATTTCAAAGTTTATCTACCGTCATGGACAGATCAGGGTCTTCAACCATTCACGAGACAGGTGAGTACATGCTGTTTACTCTAAGGTTGTTTTTGTAATTTGAGGTTTTGTGGCTTAGTGCTCTTGGAGGTTTAGTGGAGAGTATCTGATTTCCCCAATAATGAGATATTTAAGCATATGATGGACAGCTATTTATTGAGAGATGTTGTAATAGCAATCTGCACAGTATCAAGGGTTTAATTGGATGTCCTTAACTGCTGTAGCCATTTCTGGTTTCCATTTATTTATTTTTTATTTTTTATTTTTTCTGGTTTCCTTTCTGAATGAGGAATACACATGTGTCTGTGAACATGTACCAAGAGAGATCACTAAATGTCTCCACTCCAGTACTGAACTTGTTTTGTGGTGCCTTATTTTATACTGGGACTAGCACTTGTGGGATAACTGATTGTATTTTAAGTTAATCAAATTTATCTTCCTCCTGGAATCAGCCATGACAGATTTAGTAAAGGTGAAGTGATTGTTAATATAATATGCTAGAGACCAATTCCGTTCAGAAAATAGGTGTATAGGTTCATTCTATGCCTGTAAGTAAGGATAGCCCTGGCTTCTGGATTTTTTGACAAGCTCCCAAAGGATTCTTATGCACATCAACATTTGAGAATCCTAGATTTGGAGAGTTCCTTCTATAGAGAAACAGTATAAGCAGCATTATCAAAATAATCAATATTTAGCCTTATGAATCTGAAATTGAGACACATTTCTTGGGTTTAATTTTAAGAATTCATTGTCTGTGGGGTCCCTGGGTGGCTCCAGTCTATTAAGTGTCCAACTCCCAGTCTCGACTCAGGTCATGATCTCAGGGTCATGGAACTGAACCCCAAGTCAGGCTCCCCGCTCAGCGGGAAGTCTGCTGGAGATTCTCTCCCTCACTCTTTCCTCCTGCCCCTTCTCCTATGCTGACGCTCTCTCTCTAAAATAAATATATTTTTTTAAGATTTTATTTATTTATTCATGACAGACACACACACAGAGAGGCAGAGACATAGGCAGAGGGAGAAGCAGGCTCCATGCAGGGAGCCCAATGTGGAACTCAATCCCTGGTCACCAGGATCACACCCCGGGCTGAAGGCGGCTCTAAACCTCTGGGCCACTGGGGCTGCCCAAAAAAAAGTCTTTATCTGTGATAACTCCTGGCTATTACTCAACTAGATGTGCAGGGGGATATAGACCAGAGCTATAGTGCTGTTTGTTTCATATAGTATATGGTAACTTATAGCTTTAAATTGGGATTCTTTGAAATAAAATTGAGACTATTTTAAACTTGTATTGTTTTCTTATATCTGTATTAATTACTTAGTACTTTCTGACATTTGTGCAATGATTTTTGCCTAGCAATATGGCAATAGGCCTTTTAAAAGTAGAAACAGGGGCAGCCCGGGTGGCTCAGTGGTCTAGTGCCACCTTCAATCCGGGGTGTGATCCTGGGGACCCGGGATAGAGTTCCATGTCGGGCTCCCTGCATGGAGCCTGCTTCTCCTCTGCCTGTGTCTCTGCTTCTTCTCTCTCTCTGTCTCTCATGAATAAATAAATAAAATCTTTAAAAAAAAAAAAAGTAGAAACTGTTTCAAATCTAAAAGATTATTTTTAGTTTTGAGCCTCCAGTCTAGTTAACTTCCCAATATTTATATTTGGGTTGGATTTATTTTATTTTATTTTATTTACTGATTTTACAGGTGGTTAAGGGTTCTTCTTTCTCCATTTGCACCAGACTATATCCAGGAGTCTCTTTTTCACAGAAGAGGTAGGTGTTTTGATTTGGGGGAAGGAAAGTAGGCCAGGGTTTTACAGAATGCTCTGTTTTGCTGAGTGACTTATTTTCAACTAGCCATAGTTTTGCCTCCATGCTAGGTCTTTATTATAGAGTCTTGATAAGCTTTAAGTAAATTAGTTGTCTTCATCTGTAGATGCTATGAGTTGCAGCTATAACAGGAAGCAATAAAAAATCATTATACTGACCTTCCATCTTTAGTTTATACCTGCCTCTTAAGAGTTTCTTACACCCTTGAAACTTGACATAGACAATGCAGGAGTTTCATTAATGTGACTTGGTTCCTTCCTCCTTAGTCTAAGAGAAAGGAGTAGCTCAACTTTGAGCATTGTCCAGAGAATTAAGGCAAAGGTTCAGAATCTTTTAGCTCTATACTTTTCTTTTTCCTACCATGATAAAAAGAGAAAGGCAGTTAGCCAAGAATCCAAAAAGCCCAAAGGTAGCTGATAAGCCAGTTCCACTCTGGCTCATGTATGCTATATCTCATAGGTTTGCCTCTCCCATTTGGGGTTGTAGTACAAAATTATAACACCCTGACTTCCATCATTGGGGCTGGGGCGAAACCTTATATATCTTTTCATTGTTAAATAAAACAACAGCAGTTCAGTAGTTTTAGTTGACTGTTATCTCTTGGTTTGCTTTTGGATTTCACTTTGTCCTTTGATATTCCAGGTGTTAATGAAGAAAGTTGTTTCTCCTTCCTTCGCTTTATTGATGTATCTCCAGCAGAAATGGCAAACCTCATGCTTCAGGGACTTTTGGCCAGGTGAGAAGTTTGCTTAATTTGATGAGAGAGCAGTTGGGAATAAACAGGGTGAGAGGTTGAACTGTGAAATTAAATACTTAATATTATATCATCTTAGCAAGCCTTTTATTTTTTTCTTGTTAAGAGTAAAAATTTTTATAAGGGAATCATAATTTTCTTTTGATCATTTAATAATTGCATGATGCTTCATGATATACCTTAAATAAAAATTATTTCGACTCTCCTCCCCAGATACTACCAGAAGGTCTTTAAATCTTCTTAATTTCTAGTTAGTCTACTGTGTTGTATCTGCATCTCTAGGACAAATAGTGGCCAGTGAGTCCTTTAGTTGTTAGTAATTGCAGCATAGACTGCCTTGAGTATTCTGGGAAACTTAGTTCTGTGTTCTTTTTCTTTGGAATAATGGCTTTCACTTATGTTACTATTTTGTATTTATGTGATAAATAGTGACCTTGTTAGAAAAAGCTCTCTCTCTAATATGAGGATGTTTTTATAACAGAATTTTTGTGATAGAGCCAAATATTCTTTAGCACTGAGAGGAGCTTTACGGAAGATTTTAGTTTTCATAGTAGCAAACCAAGTCATGCCAAAGAATTTATAGAAGAAAAGTGTGAAATAGCTTCATCTGAAAGTAGGAAAGAACTGTTTCTAAAATACTCGAGATGTACAAAAAAGACACGTGAATGAAAGACAAGGTTCCTCGCTGCTCTGAACTACCCTCAAACCTCCATGGAGCACTGAATAAGCATGTCTGCTGTGGTCTGTTTCAGATGGTTAGCTCTTTTCCTGTCTCTGAAAGCCTCCTACAGGCTCCATCAGCTGCGCTCCTGGGGAGAGCCAGAAGGGGAGAGCCAGCAGAGATATCTGAGAAACAAGGATTTCCTTCTTGGGGTTAATTTTCCACTCTCCTTTCCCAACCTTTGCAGCTGCCCTTTGTTAAAGGTAAGCACTTAATTTCACCATCAGCTATCTGTTGTGGTACTTCCCTTCCCTTCTCTTTGCATCAGTAAAAGGAATAGTAAAATCAGTGATAGCCTCATGGAGCCACAAGTTCCTAGAGTGGGAGCAGTGTATTGAGTTACAGCTTTACTATTACTTCATAGGCATTCTGTATGTTTATGGATCTATATATAAAAATAGTGTGTGTACTTGTGCCTGTGTGTATATTTAACATGTATTTTGCATATATTACTGTAAAGTATACAGAACTTTTAAATGTACAATTCTTTGAATTTATCCATGTGTATGCACTTGTGTAACTACTAGACTATATACCTAGATTAAGGTATAGAACATTTATTTCCAGCACCCAGAAGTCTCCCTCATGCATCTTCCCATTTAGTACCTCCAGTTCAGAATGAACCAACAAAACAACTCTTCTATCACTGTAGCTTATTTTTGCCTGTTCTTGACCTTAATTTAAGTGGAATTATCCACTGTGTGCACTTTTGTGTCCAGCTTCTTTCCCTCAGTATTATGTCTGTGAGATTCATCCACATTGCATTGTAGCATTTTTTGTAATACTATGAAATAGTCCATTGAACAAAGAGACCACAATTTTATAACCTGTACTACTGTTGGTGGATATTTAGGTTGCTTCCATTTTGGAGTTATAATAAATAAAAGTGCAATGCGGGATCCCTGGGTGGTGCATGGGATCCCTGGGTGGCGCAGCGGTTTGGCGCCTGCCTTTGGCCCAGGGCGCGATCCTGGAGACCCGGGATCGAATCCCATGTCGGGTTCCCGGTGCATGGAGCCTGCTTCTCCCTTTGCCTTTGCCTTTGTCTCTGCCTCCCTCCCTCTCTCTCTCTCTCTCTCTCTCTCTCTCTCTCTGTGACTATCATAAATAAATAAAAATTTAAAAACAGGGGATCCCTGGGTGGTGCAGCGGTTTAGCGCCTGCCTTTGGCCCAGGGCGCGATCCTGGAGACCCGGGATCGAATCCCACGTCGGGCTCCCGGTGCATGGAGCCTGCTTCTCCCTCTGCCTGTGTCTCTGCCTCTCTCTCTCTCATTCTATGTGACTATCATAAATAAATAAAAATTTTAAAAAAAATTTAAAAACAAAATTTAAAAACAAATATTAAAAAAAAAGTGCAATGCATATTCTTGTACATGTCCTTGATAAATATAAGTACTAGTTTCTTTGGGGTTTATATCTAGGAATGAAATTACTGCATCATCAGGCATATGTATGTTTATATTTAGCAGTCCTTGCCAAGCCTTTTTCCAAAAAGGTTTTAGAAATGTATACTCCCACTAGCAGTGTGAGAAGTCTGTTGTTCATCCTCCTTGCCTATACCTGATATTGTCAGTCCATTTTGTTGCATTTGTAGTGTTACCTCATTGTGATTTGAAATTATATTTTCATGAAAAATAATGATGTTGAACACTTTTTCATATAACTGTTTAGCCATTGTAGAATAGGTGAGAAAGTGACAGGAAATAAGGTTATAGATAAAAGTCCACATCATAAGAGATATCATCACTTATTGCAAGGACTTGGGTTTTATTCTGAATGAAATGGGAAACAGTGTAGAGTTTTGAAAGTTTTGAAAAAGGATTTGTCTATTTATATGTTGCAGTCCTTCAACAAAATCAAAACTTAAGAAGACAGGGCGTTTTCCTTGTGTTCGCTAGAAAATTAATGGTCATTAGTCTTACAGTTAATTGCTATTGAATATTGGACATTCTTTTGTTGGACCTGGTATTTGCCCCCTTACACTGAAGAACCCATGTGATTTCCTTCTGTTTTCCCTATTGGTTTCTCAAGCATTGCTTTATGTACTTTTTTGGACTCTGGAGAGATTGGTAATGCAAAAAGGAGAATAGAATTAGGTTCCAGTCCTGTTGCAATAATGTAGTCAGTGGTGGCAAGGCCATTTCTTACTAGTGAGATATTGCTATACCTGGTCAAGTTGCCTGACTTCCTCCTATAGACTGGTTCAGCTACATTTGGTAATTTCCATTACTATAGTTATAAATCATTGCTAGCTTTTTTTTTTATACAGGAAGCACCATTCTCCTAGAGGCTTATTATGCCTTCTTATGTAGACACCTATATCTTACTTAACTCTTAAAGATCTTCCTTCCCTTATTTGTATTCTTCTTTTTTCTGAAAATAAAGTAGTGTATTCACTGTATCTGTTCAGTGAGGTCCTTGTATCAGTTAATGAATTTCCTGAGAAATTGAGATATGGCAGTATGCCTTATGGGGAATTGACACGGAAATCTATAAGGTTATCTAATTGAAGTTAGATTCACTTTCATTTCCTTTTTAATTTTATTTCATGTTGTGGATGGACATTTGCTGTCATAGGGACTTACCATGTCCATAACCAGTGGGTTGCAGGTAGCTGAAAGCTAATTCTGTATGCTTAGAAACACTAAGCATACAAAAGCTCTGCTTTTGAATTCATCATCCTTATCACCAACATGTATATATTGAGGTATCAACCAGGCAGTGTATTTTGCCAGTTTGTTAATCTGTCTTAAGAAATTACTGCTTTCGGGATCCCTGGGTGGCAGAGTGGTTTGACGCCTGCCTTTGGCCCAGGGCATGGTCCTGGAGACCCGGGATCGAATCCCACGTCGGGCTCCCGGTACATGGAGCCTGCTTCTCCCTCTGCCTGTGTCTCTGCCTCTCTCTCTCTCTCTCTCTCTCTCTCTCTCTCTCTCTCTCTCTCTGACTATCATAAATAAATAAAAAATTTTTAAAAAAATTACTGCTTTCAATTAAGCAGAATGATCTTTACATAGTATCTTAAAGGTTGCCCTAACTTCTGAATAAGGAATTATTTTGTTGAGTCTCCATGTGTAACAATTAATAAAAGTATAATAAAGTCCATTAGATCTGTGGCTATTGAAGTGTAACCATAACAGGAATATTTTTTTAAAGAATATTTTATATCACAACCTGGTGTTATAGATAAACGAAATACTGCATATATATATATATATAAATTTTTATAACAATATTCACAAAATATTTAACCTTCATGTACAATGTATCCTGATTTTTTCCTTTTGTTCTTTTTTTTTAAATGTTAGTTGGAACCTACTAAAAAATTATTTCATGACCCTCACTACTCACAGTTTGAGAAATAGAGCATTATATGACCTTATAGTATTAATAGGCATAGTATTAATCCCCACGTAGACCATTCTGGATCATTCTTTTTAATAGTAAGAAAATAAAGAAACTAACATTTGGAACTTAAGGAAGAGTCTGACTTTCTGAATGTGAAAGAGAACACCAGAAGTTGCTCAGAGAGCTGAATGCACATTTCATTGTAGTAACTCTGACATACAGTGAATAGTCAAGGTCCGTCTCTGTCTTAGTATATTCTGGTATGTAACTGTTATATCCCTGGGATTCGGAGATTGTATAAGTAAAGATAACTAATTTAGAAGAACCCAAGGGATCCAAGCTTGAGCAAAGTGATTTATTATGAGAATTGACCCCCAAAAATGGCTTTGTTAGAATATGCCTGTCACCATGACTGTCCTGTTTCTCACACTGGTTTATCTAACCTAAGTTTTTCTTATTCATGAAGTATTTATCTAGAGAACACTGGTTTTGTCTGTTATGCAAAGAAGAGTAGAAAATGAAATTTTGGACACATAATCCTTTAGATTTCCAAAATTCATTAGTTAAGAATATAAAAGTTAAAACTTAAGATGCATGATATTTTAGCATACATACACACCTGAAAGCCACCTTTTGAAATTTCATAGTCTGCTCTGATCCTGCCAGTTTTCCATTAAAAAAATTTTTTTTTAATTTTTATTTATTTATGATAGTCACACACAGAGAGAGAGGCAGAGACATAGGCAGAGGGAGAAGCAGGCTCCATGTACCGGGAGCCCGACGTGGGATTCGATCCCGGGTCTCCAGGATCGCGCCCTGGGCCAAAGGCAGGCGCCAAACCGCTGCGCCACCCAGGGATCCCCCCAATTTTTTTTTTTTTTGACAAAAAAAGTCTTTAAAAAAAAATAACTTGGGCAGCCCTGGTGGCTCAGCGGTTTAGCACCGCCTTCAGCCCAGGGCGTGATCCTGGAGTCCTGGGATCGAGTCCCACTGTCGGGCTCCCTGCATGGAGCCTGCTTCTCCCTCTGTCTGTGTCTCTGCTTCTCTCTCTCTCTCTCTCCCTCTCTCTATGTCTCTCATGAATAAATAAATAAAATCTTTAAAAAAATAAAATAAATAAAATTCCTCAAAGATTGGCTAAGGATGCTAAGACTTATAGGTTATGATTATCTGTTCTGATGTTTGAGTTTTTCAGTTAATTTTAAATATAAAGTCTTGGACTCTCTTGTTCGGGATAAATTCAATATATGTGTTTTGTGCATCTCATGCCTGATATGACTTGTTTGCTGTTTTTGAGGTCTAGAAAAATATTTCTGGCATTGTTAATATAATTTAGAATCCTATGGAAGATCACTTTATTTTTTTTTTGAGCTTTTTTTTTAAATTTTTTTATTTATTTATGATAGTCACACAGAATGAGAGAGAGAGGCAGAGACATAGGCAGAGGGAGAAGCAGGCTCCATGCACCGGGAGCCTGATGTGGGACTCGATCCTGGGTCTCCAGGATCGCACCCTGGGCCAAAGGCAGGCGCTAAACCGCTGCGCCACCCAGGGATCCCGATCACTTTGTTTAAATAGGGATTTTACTATTGTGGAATCAGAGTTTTTATTTTCACTGGAAATAGACTTATAACTATGCTTACTACATATTTTTTTAAAGATTTTATTTATTCGAGAGAGGCAGAGACATAGGCAGAGGGAGAAGCAGGCCCCTGTGGGGGACTCCATCCTAGGGTCCGGGAATCATGACCTGAGCCAAAGGTAGAAGCCCAACCACTGAGCCACCCAGGTGCCCCTACTATTTTCAGTAAATGTTCCAATAATATAACTCGAGAAATACTATAATTCAGATGGTGAGTTACACTTAAGAAGGATGAGAAAAGTCATGAAAGATTTGAAAAGGACTGACATAAATGTGGGGTCCATCTTTAAATCTTGTGGGGGTAGGAAGAAAATTTGGGCATGATAACCATTAAGTACCCTAATGAAGTTATTAGGCAAGTTAAAAAAAAAATTTTAGTTAGCTACTATATGAACTCATGATTCTAAGAAGCAGCTAACTTGATTCTGAAAAGATGAGCATTTGCTTTGCTTTAGTAGATAACAAGCCAAGTACATTAGAGACAGAAGTAATAAGTGTAGCATATTAAACTTTTTATGTCTTCACTTTTGTTGCCATGGCTGTCCTAGAGATACTAACACACATATGAGAAAGTGCACAAATTATGCAGCTGTATTACCTCAGATACACTACTGGAACTCGACTCCAGAAATGCCTTGTGCCCATTACCATTTACTTTTCCCTCTCCATTGCTATGTCCTCCTTGCTTTCTTTTTTTTTTTTTTTTTTTTAAATTTTTATTTATTTATGATAGTCACAGAGAGAGAAAGAGAGAGAGGCAGAGACATAGGCAGAGGAAGAAGCAGGCTCCATGCACCGGGAGCCCGACGTGGGATTCGATCCCGGGTCTCCAGGATCGCGCCCTGGGCCAAAGGCAGGCGCCAAACCGCTGCGCCACCCAGGGATCCCCTCCTTGCTTTCCCAAGAGTTGCTGTGGGCAAATATTTGGGTGCTTTCTAGTTTTTGTTATTATAAATACTACTGTTGTGGGTATTACCATACACATCTTTTAGTGAAAATTCATATGTAATTTTGTAGAGTATAGATCTAGTAGTCAAATGGCTGGATCATAACGTATGCTTATGGTCATCTTTAATAGATAATGCCAAACAGTTTTCTGAAACAATTGGACCAGTATTTTCACTCTCAGTAACAGCATGTGAGAGGTTCCAGTTGTTCCACATCTTTGCCAGAATGTAATGTTATTTGTTCATTTTAGCCCCTCTGTGCCATGGTATCTCGCTGAGGCTTTAAATTACATTTCCCTTATGAATAATGATATTGAATACCCTTTCTAATGCTTATTAGCCATTTGGATAACCTCTTTTATGAATTCTTTTTTTTTAAGTATTTATTTATTTATTTATTTATTTATTTATTTATTTATTTATTTATTTATTTATTTATTTATTGAGAGGGGGGGCAGAGACACAGGCAGAAGGAGGAGCAGGCTCCATGCAGGGAGCCCGACGTGGGACTTGATCCCCGGCCTCCAGGATCACACCCCAGGCTGTAGGTGGCGCCAAACCACTGTGCCACCGGGGCCTTCCCTCTTTTATGAATTCTTATTCAAAGATCTTATTTTTTTATGAGGGTGTCTATGTTTTCAAAGTGATTTGTAGTCTTTATGTATTGCAGATTATCTTCAACTCTGCAGTTTACTTTTGCACTCTCAGTGGTGTCTTTTGTTAATAAATAGTTAACATTTTTGTGACCTGTTGGAAGAAGTTTTTGCATATACAAAAGGTCATGAAGATAATCCTCTGTGTTTTCCTCCATAAGTTTTTTTTAATTTACCTTTCACATTCCAACCTACAAGTAATTGTGGTTTTTTTAGTCTGTGGTAAGGATTGTCATTTATTGTCCAATTATTGAAATGATTTTCCTTACTGCCCTCAGCATTGCTTTTGCTAAATAGGTGGTTGTATATGTATGGGTCTGTTTCTGGGCCCTTTTCTGTTCCATTAGGAAGTCCATTTGTCTATCCTTGAACCAGTACCACTCTGTCTGAACTATATATAGCTTCATAGGTTTTGATAACTGGTAGCATAGGTCTTCTGCTTCATCTTTCTTCATTATTGCCTTGGCTCTTCTTGGCTCTTTGCATTCTTATGTAAATTTTAGAATCAGCTTATAAATATTTTAAACTCTTCAACATTGTAGATATATAGACTACTGATCCCAGATGTTTTTTGATTATTTCCCCCTGTTACTAAATTATGCTTAATTCCATTTTGACTACTTTACCTGTGTATTATTTTCTTTAAAATGATACACTTTAACTAACATGTTAATATTATTTACCTTACTAATCTTGGCTATGAGGCTTTCTTAGTAGACCACTAGTTTGGATAGTAAAAGAAGCTTAATTGAGTAAGGAATGATGATAGAGGGAAGGGCCCAATATTGGGGGAAATACTCCTTCTCCTTCACACACTCTTCTTTCTCTCTCCATACTGTTTTTAATTGTTAAATACCAAGGGCCAGTTGCAGTGAATGGGTGAATTGATCTATATGTCAGAAGAACTTATTGATTGAATGAATCTCTGGTAGTAGAATGTGATCTTGACTTAATGATCAGGGATTGTCTAATGCTCCTTTTTCTCTGCTGGTTCAGGCTTCCTTTAGAATAGCCTCCTCCCAGAGAAACTTGAGTGGGGAAAAAATTAGAGAGGATGACAAACCATGAGAGACTCCCTAATTCTGGGAAATAAAGGTTTGCAGAGGGGAGGAGCGTTGGGGGATGAAGTAACTGGGTGACTGGCACTAAAGAGGGCACTTGATGGGATGATCACTGGGTATTATATACTGTATGTTGGCAAATTGAATTTAAATAAAATATTTTTTAAAATAGCCTCCTCCCAGTGTCATTCTACTCCCACAGAGAGCATATATAATTAATGCTAACCTGTCAGGTAGTGTCTGCAGTAGGCAGGGTGCGTTAACAGGCATGGTCCCTGTTTTCTGGTTTGAAAAAGCATTCACCCATGTAGTAAACACATACACGCACACTTAAAAAGACCTTATATATATTATTTTTTAAGATTTTATTTATTTGTAAGGAAGAAAGCACGAGCAGGGGGAGGGGCAGGGGAGGGTAGTAGCCAACTCCCTGCTGAGCAGGGAGGCCCAATTAGGAGCTCAGTCCCAGGACCCTGGGACCATGACCTGACCTCAAGGCAGACACTTAACTGACTGAGCCACCTAGGTACTGCTATATATATATATATATATATATTTTTTTTTTTAAAGAGTGCATAGGGGTGAGGGGCAGAGAGAAAGAGAATCTTGAGCACATTCCCTGCTGAGCTTGGAGCAGGGCACAGGGCTTGATCTCATGACCCTGAGATCATGACCTGAGCCAATACCAAGAGTTAGACACTTAACCAACTGAGTCACCCAGGTGCCCTAGAAAGACTTTAAAAACAAAAATGATTCAGTATAAAAGTTGGAAGAAGACATAGTTAATTGCCAGATTGATGGTGGATAATTAGTAGTAAAGTTCAGAATCGGAAATCACTTTAGATTGAAATGGACAAAAGTCTTTGTAGAAATGGTGTTGTTTTAGTTGAACTTGGAGTGATAGAGATAATGGGTAAGAGGAAGGCTATTCCAAGTCAAAGACTGGAGCTAAACAAGAGAAAAAGCCAGAAAGGAATCTTTAAATGCCAGTCTTTTGGGATTTAGTTATTAAACCAGGAGTCTTAGCCTTTTTTTTTAGTTGCATTCTTCCACAGATGCTATAATTGTAGTCTTGGGGAAATAAACTTGGTAGCTACTGTGAAGCCGTTAGAAGGAGTAATCTGGTAGCCAGTTGCAGGGACGTCTGGGTGGCTCATTTGGTTAAGTGTCTGCCTTTGACTCAGGTTATGATCCCAGAGTCCTGGGATCAAGCCCCATATCAGGCTCCTGGCTCAGCGGGGAGCTTGCTTCTCCCTCTCCCTCTGCCAGCTGCTCCCTCCTTGTGCTCTCTCTGTCTCTGTCAAATAAAATTTTTAAAAAGAAGAATAGAGAGGTATTTCAGGAGGGACTCTGGGTTTAATCAAAGTTGAATTTGTGGGAAAGCGGAGACTCAGATTTGAAGATTAAAATGGAAGAAGACTGCAAAGAAGGAAATTGAATATGCAAGAGACAGACAATTGGGGAAGCAAAGTGGTTAGCTACCTTTTTTGTTGTTGTTGTTGTTTTTGTTTATTCATGAGAGACACAGAGAGGGAGAAGCAGGCTCCCTGCCAGGAGCCCGATGTGGCACTCATCCTGCATCCTGGGATCATGCTCTGGGTCAAAGGCAGACGCTCAACTGCTGAGCCACCGAGGCGTACCCTTTTTATAAGGTAGAAAACTCCACTGAATATTGGTGCGAGCTCTGTAATTAATGGAAAGATACTCTCTGCCACAAAGAAAGTTTTACAGTTTCTGGAATCTCTGAAACTAAGCTTAACATGACATAAAAAATGTGCAAAAGCACAAAGAAGAGCCACAATGCCTTTTGGGAGTTATGCTAAGAGTAGAGAACTAGGCTCTACTTTTGAAGAGAAAGTTACCAGTTACCAGAGAATTTATGAACATATCTTAAAATGACCAGAGCCTCTTACTGTTGGGCTTTTATATTATTTCATTATAAAGTTTGTTTTGATATTCTCAGTTCTGATATTTTGGCCTAGGCTATTGATGGCTTCTGACTGTGACATCATGAAAGTTCTTAAATTGGTTAAAGGATGTTGGTATCTCTCCCTGCTCTTTGTTACTCATTTTGTTCAGTTTTATTAGCCACAGCAAATGCTGGCTGAGAAAAATAGTAAACACAGAATGACATTTGACTTTTATCTTCAGGAATTCATTGGTCATAAGCCCTAAGTCCTTGTGAGAAAATTTTTTTTCATTGCAATCTCAATAGTATTCTGTATCTTGTATTTTTATTTGATTTGCCTACTTAATTCTGATTGTATAACCTTGATTATTTATAAACATAATGAAGAGATACTATTTCTCCAACTCTGCTTTCTTTTGTGGTGCTAGATAGTAGAATAGCCTTGTTTTATTATGCAAAGTAAATAAAAATTATATTTCAAAGTTTTGTTGGAAGTGGGCACTGGCTGGCTCAATCTGTGTCTTGGTGTTGTGATTTTGAGCCCCATGTTGATTGAGTGTGGAGAAAAAATAAAACCTTTAAGACAAGAGCAACAAAGTTTTGATGGAAGAACATGCAAGTTGATTCCATGTTCAAGATCAGTTTTTAAAGGTGAAGTTTGGGGGTTTTTTTGTTTTTTTTTAAAGTAATCTGTGCCAAGCATGGGGCTCAAAATCACAACACTGAAATCAAGAGTCACTTGCTCCACTGAGATCAAGAGTTGAGTGCTCTACCGACTGAGCCAGCCAGGCACCTTTGGGATTATTCTTGAGTGGACAGACCTGAGAGCAAAGACAAGGGGAAGTGCTAAAATTGGAAGCAAGTGTCAGAATTATTTCTCTGGTACTATTCAAATAATAATTTCACGTAAAATTCTTTTGGAGCTATCAAATTAGCTTTGAATTAATTTTTCCACATGCAGCTTTGTCTTCTTACTGCAGGAAACCCTTCATTCTCTTCTGTGCCTTCATTTGTTTTATAAAGAGTGGTAGTTATTGTTTCAGCAGCCTGTCTCCTAAGTACAGCTTTTAGAAGACAGGTAATGAATGTTGACTTAGCTATTTGTTGTCATCTTGTTCCCAATAAACTACCTCAGCTCCCATACTACTGAGTCATTCGGCAGTCTGACCCAGTCTTCTCCTCTTTCTTTCCCACCATGGATATGAATAAATCTAGACAGAAGCTTTTCCGCACCTCCCATGGTGGGAGGTGCACCTGTAAGATCCTGTTCTCACTCTGCAGTGAATGTTAGATTTGAATTCTGTGTTAGAGAGTTCGAGGAAGTAAGTACCTTTCTCATAATACTGGCTTTGGAATGATATATAAATATCAAGGAACTAAGGAACTAGGCTAAGGACACAAATCAGATGACACTTAGGGATGTTTTAAACAAAGTTTAGCGCCTTTTAAACTCTCTTATTTGTTGTGAATGCTTGTCTGATATTTTTTTCTTGTGATACTTGTGGAGAAGTCAGAATGGTTCACTATGTTCCACTTAATTTTATTGTGCTTCACCCTTGCTTTACTGGTGAGAATTTTAAGAAGGAATAGTAGTTCAAATTTTTCATGAATTCGTTTTCACACACCTCCTTCCCCCACTGTGAGCTCTGGCTAGAGTTCCTTTCTTGTATAGTTTTGTAAGGATTAAAGAGTACAAGTCTTACACATAAGAATCTTTTTTTTGGGGTATCCCTGGTGGCTCAGCGGTTTGGTGCCTGCCTTTGGCGCGGGGCGCAGTCCTGGAGTCCCAGGATCGAGTCCTGCATCGGGCTCCTGGCATGGAGCCTGCTTCTCCCTCTGCCTGTGTCTCTGCCTCTCTCTCTCTCGCTCTCTATGTCTATCATGAATAAATAAATAAAATCTTTAAAAAAAAATCTTTTTCTTTTTAATTTTGTTTTGCTTAGAAGAATAAAGACAAAATCCAGAATCTATAGAATATATACCATGTAGTCATCTTTTGAGGAGGCAAAGCAGATTTTATGCTATAACCAGTTAAAAATGATGATTGGCAGAAGCAGAGTTCAGAGTGTCCCCCACTTTTCAAAAGCTCGAGGTTATTCCACTTTGCTTTTAAGACCTACATTTGTACCTCTTTCACTAACCAAAAGAAATCTGAAGAGGACTTTTACTTTTACCAAAAAAAAAAAGGCAAAAAGGGGAAATAGCATTCAGCATTTGTTTTGCACTGAGCCATTTAGGCCTACGTGTACCAGAGCGGTGAGAGTGGCTCTGCCAAGCTCCTTCCCCAGGAACTATACCTAGTATCGAGCTGCCATAGGTGTGAACTGTGTTTGGGAGCATCTCTGTTTTATCTTCATTTATTTTGTGTGTCTGTTAGCAAGAATTGTTTTTAAAAAGAGTGTTGTGTGTTTAAGTTTTAAACATTGTCTCTATTAAATGCTTAGAGAGCTTTGGCTATTGATGAAGAATTGCAGACAGGAAGTTTTCAAAAACTCATCTGCTAAATGTTAATTTGCAACTACAGTATTTATATCTGTCGTTACTTCATGAGATCATGAAAGCTGCCAATGCCCTAGGAAGCCATTGTATTCAGCGTTTTCCTGTACTTTATTTTCTCCCTTTCTGTTTAGTCACTTAAAATATCAGAAAATAGAATCCATGTAGTCTAGTGTTTGGTCTATAAACACTGCACCCACTACACCCTTTCATTTAAAGTGAGACCTCGGGCAGCCTGGGTGGCTCAGCGGTTTAGCGCTGCCTTCAGCCCAGGGTGTGATCCTGGAGACCCAGGATCAAGTCCCACATCAGGCTCCCTGCATGGAGCCTGCTTCTCCCTCTGCCTGTGTCTCTGCCTCTCTCTCTCTCTCTCTCTCTCTCTCTCTCTCTCTCTCTCTCGGATAAATAAAATCTTAAAAAATAAAATAAATAAAGTGAGACCTCTCCTCATAGACTCTTAATTATAGAGAACAAACCGATGGTTGCCAGAGAGCAGAGGGCTTGGGGGAAAGTTAATGGGGATTAAGTAGGGTACTTGTCATGATGAGCACCCAGTGAATTATGGAATTGTGGGTACTGAATCCATATTGTACACCTGAATCTAATATAACACTATGTTAACTAACTGGAATTGAAATAAACACTTAAAAAGCAAAATAATATAATAAAATGAGACCTTTGTCTATACCTGTGTTTGATGTATTCTTTAAGAACAAAAGCAGAAAATTAATTTCTGAGCAATGAAAATCTAATGGTAACATAAATGTTCCTTTTAATTTTAAATAAGACGAGAATAAAGTATGGCCCCTTGTTAAATGGATCTGTATCTGAGGGGAAAAACATTTGTATGTTTTCTGTGCTGTACTATGCCAGGAAGTTTACAGCTGTGAGGTCTATCTTCCTGCCCAACTTATTTTCAGTTGAGACTTTTGCATAGTGCCAAAAGACTCTTTACAAAAGCCTAACCTCTGCTATGTGCATATTGTGATTCTGGTAGCAAGACACACACAAAGCTGCCAATGCCTACAGGATAATGAAGACACTCGAGAGCATGAGGAAGGGACAACAGAACAGCAAAACCTGTGCCCATATCATAACCAAATCATGTCTCCCATAGTGTGACATTGTCTTTTTTTCTAATTTGTTTTAGTCCAAAACAGACTAAAGCAGTAATGAACCTTTCTTTCTGTCCCTCCCCCGCCCAGGTCTTAGGTATTGGCATTTAAAGTGTCCCTTATTGTGTTAAGCATTAAATTTTTTTGTAGGGAGCAGTGTCTAGTTCATGTCGTTATGTGAAGGGAATAGTGAGTAATGTTGCATTAAAGGACCATCTGTACTGAGGAAGAATTGATGGAACCACTGTTAAGAGAAAATAATGTAAAAAAAGTATAGAGAAAATAATGTTAAAAAAGTATAGATTGAATAAAATATGCTGGAGGTTTTCAGGATTTCTCTAAAGCTAAGGCTGTGTATGAGCATTTTGAGCTAGTGGGTTTTGGTTTTGTTTTTAATCTTAAAGCTACAAATCACCTTGCCTTAGTGACTTCCAATGAGAATCTATCTTAACCTAGCTCATTTAAGACAAGTGAACATATTTTAATTTGTGAATGACCACCTCTGGGAGTAGAGTTATCATTAGGCTTTTTCCAGAAAGGTATCACAAATAACATTGTGTTAAAAGGACTCTCTATAGCTAAAACGTTAACTTTCTTATTAATAAATTGTGTTGATGAGAAGATAACTGAAGGAAATATTCTTTCATTTTTCAACTTTACATTTTAAGAATGAAGTAAGGAATAGGCTTTGTTTAATTTTGCCATTTGAGAATACTTAAAATGAGGATAACTATCTCTGGCAGAGATGTTACTTAGTACTCTAGAAGTTGGTAAACAGTTCAGAGGTCTTTAGGTCAGCTGCTGCTGCCTCAGCCACCTGGATGGCTCTAGGCACCCCAACTAGCAGTCCTGAACCTACTACAATTGTAATTTGATGACATGAGCAGTAGCCACTAGACTCATCTCTCCACCTCCTGGGAGAGGGGTAAGGGGGCTTACCACCAATAATAAAAAAATGTGCATGCAGAAAACAAGAAAAATGACTACCTTCTTTGCAGTAGGAATAGGATTTTTTTTTTTAAGTGTATGTTCTTAGCTATCTAGTATCAAGTATTGGAAGAACAGGATGATACCTGGTCTAATCATCTTTGCAATGATCCTCACCTTAGGCATTCAGAAGGTAATGGACATAAATATATAGTGAGGTGGATGAACTTCAATGTACATGCTCACCAACATAAAGATGAGAATGCAGATTACTGTTGAAAAACTATTGGAAGGTTAAAATTCTTTTCTGGGTAATGACAGGGACGTCAACATCCAGAGGAAAATATTAAACATGCCAAAGCTACGTGGACCCAATGTTGTGATAAAGTATTGTAAAGACTTCCATTTAGTGTGGTTAGAAACCATTGGACATGGCCCAACTCCCCTGGAAACAGTTTTTTTTTTTTAAATTTTTATTTATTTATGATAGTCACGGGGGGCGGGGGTGGAGACAGAGACACAGGCAGAGGGAGAAACAGGCTCCATGCACCGGGAGCCCGACGTGGGATTCGATCCCGGGTCTCCAGGATCGCGCCCTGGGCCAAAGGCAGGCACTAAACCGCTGCGCCACCCAGGGATCCCCTGGAAACAGTTTTAAAGCCTTTCAGTTTGTTCATGACTATTACTTAGAAAATGCTGATTGGTTCATGGAAATGGATTATGATACACATATTCTGCTAGACAACTTGAGATGGCTTCTCTGTAACCATGATCCTGAAGAGCCCATTTATTTTGGGAAAAGATACCTACAGAATAAAGAAGCCTTGAAAGAGATTCAGTCCTCGAAGATTTTGGTACTGGAATTATAGCGATTCTTCTGTACAGAGTCCTGTTTACTGTTCTCTTGCAGTTTGTTTTCTTGACCTTATAACAATGTATAAATTTGACTACCTTGTGTATGTATTATCTTCATCCATATAGTTATTCAGGTTACAACCTGCCTTATCTGAGAAAAAAAAATAAAGAAAAAAATGAAGTAATCAAGAATGAAGATCCAAAGATATAATGTCTAGCATTGCACTGAAGAATTGCAACTGTAATAAAGAACACTATAATCCCACTGACACATTCTTTTATGTGAACATTGCATACTTTTAAAAAAATCTTTTGCATGAATGCCTATGAACTGAAGTTTTAATATGAACTTTTAGTCTTGTTAAACTGTATTGATACAGTAATTCAAATGAAGAATTTATACATATTTTTAAGTGGTCAGATAAAGGAACTAAAGCAATATTGTTTTCTTTTCCTGACCTCTTGTATTGATGTCACTGAATAAATAAGACAAGCTAACTTACTAGAACTACAGTTGATCCTTGAACAATGCAGCAGTTAGGGATGCCAACCCTCTTTGCAGTCAAAAATCCAAGTATAATTTTTGACTTCCCCAAAACTTAACTACTAATAGCCTACTGTTGACAGGAAGCCTTACCAATAACATAAACAGCCAATTAACACAAATTTTGTATGTTATCAGTGTTATAGATAGTAAACTGGAGAAAAGAAAATGTTATTAAGGAAATCACAAGGAAAATACATTTACATTTGTATTTGCATTTTTTAAAAAAATACATGTGTAAGTGGACCCACACATTCCAAAACCACGTTCTTCAAGGGTCAGCTGTACACTGCACTGTTAGTATACACATGTGATGCTAAACAGGCTATGCCTGGCTGGCTCAGTCAGTAAGTAGAGCATATGACTCTTGATCTCAGGGTTGTAAGTTTGAGCCCCACTTTGGGTATAGAGATTACTTTAAATCGTAAAAGGGAGGGCAGAGCACCGGGGTGGCTCAGTGGTTAAGCATCTGCCTTTGGCTCAGGTCATGGTCCTGGGGTCCTGGGATTGAGCCCTGCATCAGGCTCCACACAGGGATCCTATTTCTCCTTCTGCCTGTGTCTTTGCCTCTCTCTGTGTCTCTCTCATGAATAAATAAATTTTTTAAATGTGCCTTATTGAAAAATTTAGAAGGAAATATTGTTGGCCATCATGTTTTTAATGCAAGACATGAGTTTGTATTCATGGTATAACAAATGAACCAAACTTCCCCCTCACATATACTTTGTTTTGTCTAATGAAAGTTTTGCTCTATTTATAATTAACAGTATCTCTTCCATAAAAAGATAGAATTAGAAATGCCACTTGCTTACAGTATATTAATAAAACCATGTTTTTAAAAATTAACATGGACCTTGACTGTATTATGCATTTGATTCTAATTACTGGTTTATTATCTATTAGAATTAACAATATTCAGTAAGAAGAATATGTTTAAGCCAGACGTTTAATATGTGACTTTTTTTCCATTTTGCTTGCATTAAACTTGTAATGACATATTTGCCAATGACACTAATTTGCATTTTTTGTTTTGTAGTCACTGGTTTTCAGCAGCCACTGCAAAGCAGTGAGTGGCTACTCAGACCAGGTCATCCATCAGCGGAGATCAGCTACCTCCTCGCTTCGTTGCTGCCTGCTCACTGAACTGCCATCTTTTTTGTGTGTGGCCAGTCCACGAGTAAGTGCCACAGGAGGGAAGAGACAAAATAGATACTTGAAGAAATAAACCAACTTTTAAGAGATCCATTTCTTAAACAGAACTGTTTTAAGCTGTTTGGACCTTAAGAAACATAAATCTTCAGTATTTAGGAGACATATGTGGTCCTGGCTTTCCCAAGACAGTATTCTTTCCTTTAAATTGCATTGGTTTGAGAACTGTTGTATGATAGATGGGAATGACTTCTTTCCCTGGCAATGTCTCTCCTGTGTAGTTCCTTTCATTTAGGCAGGGGCTCTAAACTACCATGGGAGCAAGCCATCTGTCAGGTAGATTATCACCAAGCAGCAGGGTCAGGGACAGTGGAATATTTGAAAAGGAAAGAGAGCCATTTGTTACCTGCATTGAGGTTTTTGAGGGTTTTTCAGAGGAGGGAGCCAGATTGGAAGGGAGATTTGATCTGTCCTTATCGCCTTGGTACAGTCTCCAAATAACAAAAGGAAACATAACACTCCAGCATCAAAAAATTTGTTCCTCTGGTGTTCCATCACTTTCCTCAGCAGCCCTGCCTAGACTGTGGTTCACAAGTATGTTCCCTCTGAAAAGCGACTGTTGTGCTGTATTCACCATTTAGCAGTCCTAGTTTTATTTGCAGGTTGGGAGCAGTTTCTGTTGTGGTTTCAGCATTGAGCATCTGTTAGATCCTTCATAATACTCCATTTATGAAAACAGGATACTCTGATAATTGCCAATACCATCGCTGCAAAGGCTCCCCTTTGCACAATGCAGTGTTTTTTTACTCTACTTACCTCTTCCTCTCTTTCCTGTCATTGATCAGAGCTAGACAGAAGCTCTCTTACAGTTCTGAAGAAGTATATGAAGGGAGAGGGACAGAGTAGAGATGTGCCAGACTCTGGTTAGAGCAGAGAACACATTTCTGTCTTCCTGGTTCAATTCCTTTTGCTGTAAGGGGCATCTTTCAGTTAGCCAGCAAAATTCTCTAGAGGCCAACATTTCTTATCCTTCTGTGTTTCACCTTGTTTTCTCCACTTATTCTACACTTACGCTGTGTTCATAGTTCTATTTAAAGAAGGTGGAGCCTTTTGAATCTTCCTTGGTGATATTTTTCTGTCATTTTTACATCAGTTTGTATCTTTATTAAGTTCTCAAAGGTCAGAATCTGGCAGAGGGTCCCAAGAAAGCTGAATGGAAATGAGATGGTAGGGGCAGCCCCGGTGGCGCAGCAGTTTGGCGCTGCCTGCAGCCTGGGGTGTGATCCTGGAGACCCGGGATCGAGTCCCACGTCGGGCTCCCTGCATGGAGCTTGCTTCTCCCTCTGTCTGTGTCTCTGCCCCTCTCTCTGTGTTTATGAATAAATAAATAAAATCTTTAAAAAAAAAAAAAAAGGAAATGAGATGGTAGAAATGAGTCCCATTGACTCCTGCCTGCTTTCCCTTCTTTCTGCTGACCCTGTACTACATGAACTTGATTCCCAGACCACTGTCAACTTTGATATATATTGGCTATCTAAATAGAAAGTATTTAGATTTTCTTTGTATCCTGTTCTTCCAAAGCATTTTTGGTCTTTGAAGCTTAAGTAGATGCAAGGAAATGCACCTTTTCTAGAAAACATCTAAAGTCAGTTGCTTCTGTGGAAAGTGGTCTTCAGGCTTCATAGTTGTATGGTTCATTTTCTTCTCACCCTCCCGATCTGATGTGTATATACTGAGTGGCCTAATAAGAGGAAGTTTAGATTTCAGAGAGGAATATCCAGATAGTTTGATTTCTCATATCCCCAGTGATTTATAGAGCCAATTAAAAAGCAAGCTGCCTTAGGCTGTCATTGCATTTACTGGCATAAAAATTCTTCATTTGTTCCACTCATAGCTCTGTAGCCAACCATTCTAAAGAACCACCTCACTTTCCCACCATCCTCATACCTGTAATAGCCCAACAGTACAACTGAAGACTTGTTTTCTGAGGAGCCCAAAATCTAAATTATCATGCCTCGTGCTGCTGTTTCCCTAAAGAACAATAAATGGTGACTAGCTTGAAGAAGGCTAGAATACTATAAAGGTGTGTTGGCGGGCAGAGAATAGGGGACTTTTTATCATTGGCTGAAGTGCTCTTCCCCAGTACCTTCCTTTCCTACTCAGCTCCTCTTTCCATAATTCTTTGTAGTTTCTTCACATAGCAGGTTCCAAACCTGAAATGAGAGTAATTAATTACACTGTGGTTATGTGGACAGGAAGAGGAGCTTTAAATATGTCAATATTTTATACATTCATACATAAGCTTTTACTTTTCACATCAGGTCTGGAGTGTGAATAATCCTGAGATACCTTGGCTATCTTACATTGATTTCTAACCCATTTAGGGATGGGAGGTGCTGATTTCCTTTGAAGTCTTAACCTTGGCCTTGAGCTAAAACAAGTTCATGTCCCTATCTTGTGCTATGGAAACTTTAGGGTCAGTTCTGGAAGAACTGTGCTACTAAGGAAGGAATCACAGGAGCTTTTTCTCATTAGCTGAAGAAATAATCCTGCAGGGTTAATAAACTAAGATCCTGGAAATCCATCTTACCAAAAAACTGAAGCGCTTGGAATGGTCACGCTTTCTAGAGCTAGAGCAGGAGTATACATGTCCTCAGGAAGGAAGGACGCACTAAATGCTTGAGGAGACAGCCCTTGAAGATACTATAGTTTAGGAAGTTAATGAAGCAAGAAACAGAGGTTAGTTCATATGAGACTGAAGGGAGTATACATTTCCATTTGTGCGGAGGGAAAAATGGTATGTCATGCTTCATCTCCCCCCTGCTTCTGAGCAATCAGGAAGGCCACTTGGGGTTAGCAGAATGGGTGGAGGCTGTCTAGGATAGAGCTCACTTGGGAAGCACAGTTTAATTAGAAGTGCCTTCTTTTGGACCTCATTGAGTTCACTGCTTACATATACTTATGATACGACATTCTGTGATTCTGCATATATTTTGATCCAGGGCTCCTGCCAAAGAAGCTTATCAAAACATTAAAAAATATGTCCCTAAGAACTGGGCCTCACATACCTCCTAGTTTTCAATCCTGGACTTGGAAGAATATCGCAAAATGAAATTGGAAAATATGTGAAAGTTTATAACTAGAAAAAAATTGTTTTGTTTTTAAACTATAAAAGGGCCTAGGAGTGAGTTCTAGGCAGGAAACACATTTTCCTTGTGCCAGTGTTCCCCTATTCCTTCATGCTGAATTACTGGCTTTTGACTTTTCATCTGGAGAATTGGGCATGAGGCTTTATTTATGTATTTATTTACATTACATTTACCATGTGCAAGAGTGAGTGGGGGAGGGGCAAAAGGAGAGGGAAAGAGAATCTTAAGCAGGCTTCATGCCCAGCGCAGAGCCTGATGAGGTACTTGATCTCACAATCCTGAAATCATGACCGGGTCAAAATTGGAGTAAGACACTTAACTGACTGAGCCACCTAGGTTCCCCCTGAAGTCTATATAATTGCAGTGTCAGTTCTGCTTTTCTATAAAATAAACAACAAAAATAAAAACAAAGCTGTTATCTTTGAGTGTAAAATTGGTCAGTATGAGTCTCTTATTGGAAACGACTAAATATGCTTTACTCATCTAAGAGTATATGTAGTATATAGAACCAGTCATGCTTCTGTAGTCCAACCACAGCTGCTTATATCACTGTTAGGAAAGTACAGCCACTATTGATTGTGAGGCTCTAGGACTCATACCCTAGATGGTAGAAAGCTGCTTGAGCTACTGCTAGGACAGGCCATATCAGGAAAGATCCAGTTTTTATCCACCTGTGTTTTATATCTGTCTTCATTTGTCTGTGCTCAGCTTTTGGTGCAAAAAAGGAATAAGTTAGAGGCAACAGAACAGACTCTTTTTGGAGTGGGTAAAGATGATAGGAGATTACCAACACCTGTGTCTAGTACTGCATGTGAAGGTGATTTGTGTGTGAGCCTGTCTGGGTTTTGGAGCTGCAAGGGGCCCAACTTGCTGTGACCCTCCCTGTAGTTTTGTGTGTGGACTGTAGATGGCACTGTTCTCTAGCAAACTCATTTTTCAGCTTCATCTAAACCAGAGTAGAGGACCCTGTGGTTATTAGTAAATGATGCTCTTTCTCTTGTTTTGGTATCCCATAGTTTCCAGCAGAGGCATCTGCAGCCCCATCATCAGCTAGCTGATTGTTAATGTACCCTAGGGCAGTATTAAGGCTTGGCCTGAGGTGCTCATTAAAAGCCTAAAGCTGTTGGCTTCTCCGTTAGACCTTCTGGATCAAAATCTGCATTTTAGATACGCTCCTACAAAGATTCTTATGTGTACCAGAACTTGACAACCATTCCATTGCCCTAAAGATTGATGGGCATGAAAGTAGAAAAATTAATAGCAAGATATATTTTCCTAAATGTCTCACTTCTGGGAAATAATAGCAACAATAGAACTAGCTAACTAGGTACAGCCTGTGTTTTATGTTCTGATCTCTCTCCTTCCTCTGCCCTTGCTCCTTATACCCAGTTTCTCCCCATCTCTTGATCTGGCTCCAAGGTTTTTCTGAGCAATTTACTGTGTATAATGGGACGTTAGCATTTTTATCAACCTGAGCTTGCAGATAATCACAGCGTCCAAATTTCAACAGAAGGTAACTCAGGCTTCTAATCAGGTGATTTCACAGCTATCTGAATACACAGATGCTTATTAGAGTGGGAATAGACCCAGATCACTAAAGGATTAAAAAGCCTGTTTCTTAATTGGCTGGAGCCTTCTATTCCATTGGGGGGCCGCATTTCAGTGTTGTTGCACCTTGTGGGGAGATAAGAATTTGTGCATAGCCCCTGTCCTAGCCAAGAAATGAATCCACTACTCTCTGGCAATTGCTTTCTCCACCCCTCCATATCCCAGCTTATGGCCTGAAAGAAAGATTGTCTTCTCTTTCATTAGGCTTGTCAGTCAGCAACCAGGTCAGGGAAGAGGAGAAAGAAGTTTTCATAAACTTGAGAGTTTTGCCACAAAAGCATTAAAGACAGCTTTAAATTCATCAAGCCGATAACTCTTTTCATTCTTTAATAATGACTGCATAGTTGCAAGTCCCTTTCTGATCTCACCAGTCTGTGTATAGCTAATAGAACTTTGCTAGAAACACTATCCAGCAACGAGGGGAGGTGGCAGAGTGATCAGATATATATACATCTGTGATAGAATTATTCCTGACTGGTATCCCAGTTTTTCTGCAAACTCTAGCACTCTTTGGATCTTTAGTTTGCTGCAGATACATACTATAAGAGGTTGGCCTTTTACCTGGACCAGCTCACTAAGTCAGTTATTATTAGGGGCTGCTTATTTGTCAGAACAAGGAAGGTAAAACCACTAGTCTAAGAATTAGCCACATTTGTCTGATTTCAAAGTTGGGGTATAGGAAATGTGCAAGAGCTGTCTCATGAATATTTCACTGCAGGTTACCGCAGTGCCATTGGATTCTTACTGCAATGACCGAAGTGCAGAATATGAGCGGCGAGTGCTGAAGGAAGGAGGGAGTCTGGCAGCCAAGCAGTGTTTGTTAAATGGGGCCCCTGAACTAGCGGCAGATTGGCTAAATCGACGATCCCAGTTCTTCCCAGAGCCAGCTGGAGGACTGTGGAGCATCAGGCCTCAGAATGGCTGGTCTTTCATCAGGATTCCAGGTAAGTGCTCTGTTCTTTTGGGAATGTGTTCCCAGCTGTGGCAAGGGAGGAAGAACCAAAGAGATACTCCATGTGGTGGCTTTAGATATTTGGAATTCAGTGTTCTTGGGGTTTGTTTCCTGTTTTGCCCTTAGCTTTATAGGTAAAAATACTTAAGTAATTTATGACTTAAGAGAGAAATGTTTTTCAGATTTGTGCTTACGTACTCTCCTTTGACAAGCTTACAGCTGAGAAAGGAATGCTACCCTTTCAAAAAAGTGGGGGAGGAGGCGTAAGAAATAAAGTTGGTAGGAAAGGCTCCAGGTCGAGTGAGTACAGTTGTCTTGTGCCATTGCCAGTAGAGTGAATGAGAATGTCGTCACTCTCAGAAAGCCTGGTTGAAGTAGCATAAACAGTATCCTGCACGGAGCACTAGAGATCTGAATGATAACCAGAAGAAAAACAGTGTGTTTTGTGCCAAAATTCTAGCAGATTCCCAGACCTCCTAGGGTCAAGGTCGAGGGTTGAAAGGAAACTAGGTTTTCATCTTTGCTTGAGTGAGACTACTTTTAAGGAAACTGAACACAGGGTTCATAGGCTTATGTTCTTTGCTTACACCTGCTGGCAGATTGGGGTGGTAGTTGAGAGCTACCCTGTTAGTTTTGGTTGTCCAGATTCTCTGATACTTTGTATTCTTTTTACTGGATATAATGGAAATAAACTGGAGCTCTGCATTCAAAAGAGAGAATCTGCCATGTGTCAGGAGACTTTGAGTCAGCCTGATAGTAGCTGTGGAGGTGCTTTGAACTAGAAGATACCATTTTGAATTTATGAGAGCAATATGGATGTGGCATCAAAGTATAAGCAGACTTAGAACACCTGAAAGGGGTGAGTGAAGGTGTATTGTTAGAAAACAAGAGGAAAGTCCAGTTGTAAAGGAGACTTAGCAGTGGGAATAGAAGGCTAAAATCCAACAGGTCTGGAAACCACAGAATCCCAGGCAGAGGATGAGCACAGGTGTTGAAAGAAGCAAGACAACACCTTATTTATTCTTTCTCCCTTCTTCACTCTAGCTCCTAAGTTCCCAGTACAGGAGTAGAAGGCTTATTGCTGGCGCTGTGGGAATCTCTTGTGGCTTTTCCTGTTCTTTGAAAGAAAAATGGACCTTGTTTAAATAGCAGGAAGTGTCTGAGTTCTTTTCGCATCGATAAAAAGCGCCAGCCTCACTGGCTGTTTACTGTGAGAACCAACCAGCTCCTCACTAACCCCATTGTACTCTGTAGACTGGCTGGGGCAGGGCAGCAAGGCATCGGGGGCTGGGGGGGCCACTGAAATCTGTATTTTATCTCTTTTTTTTCCTGTACTTTTGCATTTTCTATTTTCTTGGGAAGGATTGGTTCCAGTATAGTCCCCCAAAGAACAAAATCTGGATTTCACACCTTGAATGCATCTCCCTGTTTCACT
Organism: Nyctereutes procyonoides; assembly: GCF_905146905.1. Taxonomy (NCBI): domain Eukaryota; kingdom Metazoa; phylum Chordata; class Mammalia; order Carnivora; family Canidae; genus Nyctereutes; species Nyctereutes procyonoides. Next base: position 7,727,124 of record NW_026575031.1, on the reverse strand, counting down.
AGGAGAAAGATGTATAGTCCTTTCAAAAGTCTCCTCTTCTTGGAAAAAGTATGTATATCATCTTTTACCCTAGTTTTACTGCTATGGGATATATTCATTTTGTCTCTAAGCAGGCTCTTACACTGCGGCCAGTAAGAACTTGTGTCTTAATAAAAATACTGTAAGATTGTACTATAGGATCATAGAAAACATTGCAAGAAAGTAGGATAGGGTCTGTACAACAGTTTTTGAGATCCTGTTTTAAAGAGAGGTTTGACTTGGCATAATCAGCCTAATTTCTAGGGAATTGTGCTCTTCTTGGCTCTGCGCCCTGCTTAGCAACAGGTGGTGCTGTTGTCTGGTGCAACTTTGATAGCTCCTAAAAAATTGGGTAATGGATACCAGGCCCAGAAGACAGCAGTGTGTGCAGGGAAAGAAACTCCTTTTTTCTGTGTATCTTTCTAAGGACAAGTACTGGGTGCTAACTTAACACACTTAACAGAGAAGCAGAAATATTATTCGTTGTTTAAATATTCTAAGGCTATCGCTACAGTCTCTTTGTGCTTAGGCCTTTTCTTTCAGGATAGTCCAAAGAAATCCAGTCCATCCGCTTTCACTTCCCACATACACAGAAACAGCTAACAACACGTGCCACTCTTGCCTCTTTCAGGTGCGTCAGAGTTCTGTCCTTCAGGACCTGTGTGAGTCTTCATCTCTGAGCCTCCTAATCTTAGCATCAGATCATTGTAGTTGGCAAAGGAAAGGGGATGTGAGAAGCAGAAATGTGTGAAAACCACTGAATCATGATTTTGAGATGAAGCTTCTCAGACTGCAGACACGATACAGATTTCTATATGCTAAAATATTTGTGTTGAGGGAGTAGATGTGAATGGAGAGTGAAGATAAGCAGGCTGCAGAAATCTGATGAGCTTAGCTTGCTCACTCTACTCAAGGACTAAAAAATATACGGCCTTCTCTTTTTTTCACCTTCCTGTACTTTTAATGAAAAAAGAAACTAAAGCTGATGGGTAGCTCTGTGGGGAATGTCTAGGAGCTATCAAAATTGAAGGATCCCAGGGAATCCAGTTAAAGGAGAAAGTTAATCATGACCAGAAGAAAACGTTAAAGTTGTTAGGAAAGCGTCACTGCCTGATCAGACTTGGAATTCATACAGATCTCCTTGTCTGGTGCCAGGGAGAGGGCCTAGCATTTGGTTCTGTCCCAGCTGCAGTCATTTGATTGTGTTGGTAAGGCGATCAACAAAAAGAAGAGCATTTCAATAATCTAAACAAAACCAAACAAAGAAGCTGAACAAAGGTGTGTGCCACAGCATCAGGGAGGGGGTGGTGGAGGGAGAGATGTGGCCTGGCAGTGTTCCGAAGGTGGGAAAAGGCAGGCAGCAGTACAGAGGAGTAAACATCCAGGGCCTGTGGCTTTGTAGCAAAAACAGAGTGGCCGATGATTTGTTATGGTGCTGTCAGCACATCCGTTCTTGTTTGGTTTATACAATGATTGTGCACTTGGCAAATAGTGGCGAGAACAGAGAAATATCCATTGAGAACTCTTGGATTGCTCTCAACAGTCAGCCTCTGCAGTTCTGAGGGAAAAAAACTATGGGTTCAAACCTAGAAACTAGGGATAGACCTTGGTTGTTTTTTTTTTTTTTTAATCGTTTCCTTTTTTACTTTTATTGCCTAATTGTGCAGTATGTCTATACTTTGTCTCTCCCTTTTTGCATCCCACAGCTATTTCCACATACACTCTTAAATCTCCCAGCTCATTCAGCCTCATTTCTTCCCCTCTTAGTAGCAGCGATTGTTCAGGGCATGTTTATGGACCAGTCTGCAAACAGGAAACTCTGCTTCCTGAAATGTGATGGGAGTTGAATGATACTGAATGGATAAGATGAAAATTTGAGAGTTAAGTGTTTTATAAAGATCTCTAGCTAAAATGTTCCCTTTTTTTTCTTTTAATGGAAAGAGGAAAGAGAAAACATAAGTCAGTGAGTAAAAGCAATTTTCATTTCACATAAACCCAAAGTCACTCCTTCTGAGAAGTTGAACAAATCTTAGTGTCTTTATTGAATTACAGTTTAGGATAATGACTTTTACCAGCCAGCCTATTTGAAATCATCCAGGAGAAGGAGTTTGGATTTAAAAGGGGACAGGAATGGATATATGTGTTTGCATTTCTCGGTATTTAAGTGTCTCAAGGGACAGACAAGAGTAGCCTGTTTCTCTACATTCTCATGCTTTCAGGAGGTGTAACCATTTAGCCACGGAACTAGCAGAAGCAGATATCTAGAGATAGGATGAACAGGAAAAACAAGTTTCTCGGGTCATTTAGAGCAGATATGACATGGACCTCACTTTTAGATGTCCATGTGTACCTGCTGTCCCCTGAGTAAGGATGTGGAGCAGAGAAGGTTTCAAATGTCTTAGCAGCAGATATCTGATTGGGGGCTGTCAGCTGGAAGGGAACCTACACCTCCCTCTTTCAGGATACTTCTTCCCGGAGCACTACTGGATCTTGATTTAACAGTGCTTTGCTTTCTTCTCTGGAGTACTTTCCTGCTCTCGGGATGACAAGCATCCTGGTTGTAGTAATTTTGGCTGCATACAGCTTTGCAGTGAGTGATTTTGCTGCTTCAATTAAATACAGTTTCCTCCTCCTCCCTCCCTTTTCTTCTCCCCAGGCAAGGAGAGCCTCATCACTGACAGTGGAAAGCTGTATGCCCTTGATGTCCTCCTGACTCGGCTCAAGTCTCAAGGACATAGGGTCCTTATCTACTCCCAGATGACCAGGATGATAGACCTGCTGGAGGTAGGAGAAGGAACCTTGGGGATCCTAGGACACCTTGACATTTAATTTGCAGGAATCAGATGTCTATGACTAATGGTCGGTCCTGCTTAATGGAAACCCAAAACTTGTCTTTGTGATTTTACTGTCCATAAAGGGAAGAGAAGCAGCTCATGGCAGATGTGAGAATGTACAAAGGACTTTATCTCCTTCCATACACCAGTGAAGCAGAACATCCCCTATTCCTTCCATTACTAGGGAAGAAATTCCCTAATTTTGAAGGAGATAAGAGCTTGAGAATTATTTAAAAAGTCCTCTGAAATTCTGTATGGAAAATAAAGATTTAGGATTAGTTCTCTATATAAAAAACAGAGAACAGCTCTGATTTAATTTGGTCTGATTTAAAATAGTGGTCTCAACTTGACTATATGTTGCATTCTCCTGGAGGAGCTTTAACAAATATTCATGTCTCGCCCCATCCTCAGAGATTCTTATTTAATAAGTGAGGTGAGGCCTAATAATAATGAGACCTAGACATCAGGATATTTAAAGCTTGTGAGGTGATTCTAATATGCAACCAGAGTTGACAACTATTCATTTATGGTAAGATACAACTTGTTTTACTGTGCAGGGCATCTTCTGTTTCTTTAGTTACTTCTGTGTTGACGTTTTCTCTGCTTCCTTGTTGTCTGAGTGGAGGCTAATTATTTGAGGGAGAGGAAGTCATGGACATGGAAATGGGAGAGTGAAAGGACAAATCATCACAAACCACCAGTTAGTATTTAGTGCTAGAAAGTTGGAAAGCCGCTGGTCAGGGAGCTAAAGCACTTGGATGTAAGTAGTGTATAAATATTCGCAGGTTTTTCCATGGGCTTTATATAGCTAAGACTTCATATCCTAATCCTGCTATTCCAGGGAGTAGCTGATAGTAAATAAATGGAAACTGGACCATAATTATCCCTATTTAGGAATAAGAGAGAAGGGATATCAGCACAGAAGGAATAAAGGATAGCAGAGAGAAGAAGTTGTAGGTTTTTGGAAGCCAAGTTTGGCTTTCTGAATTTCTCTGTCAGTGGGATGCCTGGGTGGCTCAGGGGTTTAGAACCTACCTTTAGCCCAGGGCATGTTCCTGGAGTCCCACATCAGGCTCCCTGCATGGAGCCTTCTTCTCCCTCTGCCTATGTCTCTGCCTCTCTCTCTCTGTCTCTCATGAATAAATTTTAAAAATCTTAAAAAAAAAAAAAAAAAGGATTTCATAGTAATTTGTTAATTCAGTAGTAGGTCTTTTTAATTAATTTGGCAGCTTCTTTTTAGCAAGAGACATACATAACACATGATATTTGAGATCAATTTAATCAGTAAGTTTGGCATTTAATACAGGATTGGTTTAGCCCCTCAAATGCTGTCAAGTGGCTGAATTTTCTGTCTTGTCCTATAAAACAGGCCATCTATTTCTAAATGATGGAAAACGTACTGGTGACTGTAAATCACTGTAAAAGAAGTGATTAAGCCATCATGTTTGATGCAGATCTTACCTATGTAAAAAGGTCCTAACAGTAATAATTCAAAATAAAAAGACTGCCTGCATCTTTAATGTTCTGTCCAAACCAAATGATGCCAACAGTCTAAACAATATGAGTAACTCTTCTTCACTGGGGCTCTTTTTAGATAAAATACACTTTGCCTTGTCCTGAAGAGTCAGGGAAGTACAGATGAAGTAATGATGATCTTGCACTGCTCTGAATTATAGAAAAAGCAATATGATAAAGATTTTGTAAGTGATGGGACACCTGGGTGGCTCAGGGGTGAGTGTCTGCCTTTGGCTCAGGGCGTGATCCCAGGATCCAGGATCGAGTCCCACTTCAGGCTACTTGCAAGGAGCCTACTTTTCCCTCGCCTATGTCTCTGCCATTCTCTCTCTCTGTATCTTTCATGAATATGTGGATGAATCTTTAAAAAAAAAAAAAAGATTTTGTAAATGATTTTTTTTCCAAGGCTATATGTCAGTGTATTTTGAAGTCCTAAAGGTTGCTTCATATTAAAGGGGGAAGTTCAGGAGTTAAGTGAGGTAAGCTACCAAAAAATAAGCTAGCTCTGGCAGATGAAGAGGAGTGTAGATGGTTTAGATTTCATACAGTCCTACATTTTGGCTCCTCATTCTGTGTATTATACACTATAGGTACTCCTAAATATTACCAAAATAAGTGATTCAAAGTATGATAATGAGCTTTGCTCAGGATGAGTGCTATAAACCGTACCCACCAGGTTGCTTCCTATCTCTTTCTAATCCAGCAGATTTATTGGATACGTTTGAGAGGACGTGGACGTTGTGGGTAGTTTTTGCAAACATGGCAGCTTGAGAACCTTATCTAAATGTAGTTGTATCTCTGGACGCCTGGAGGTGGCTTAGCCGTTGAGTGTCTGCCTTCAGCTCATGATGTGATCCCAGGATCCAGGATCAAGTCCCACTTCAGGCTCCTTGCAGGGAGCCTGCTTCTCCCTCTGCCTGTGTCTGCCCCCCCCCCTCTCATAAAATCTTTTTAAAAATTAAAAAATAAATGTGGTTGATCTCTCTATGGAGAATTCTAAATTAGGGAAAACTGAATTTCACAGCTGCTAACATTCCTTAGCCGTATGGATAACATGCATCTAGGATGCTAAAGCCAGAAAATGTTGCAACTGTTTACATGTTTTACTGAAAAACTAAAATGAAACTGTTGTCTAGTTTCCTTTATACTATACTATTATTTTTCCTTCACATTACATTTCCTGAAAGTTCATTCATCCGTTTGGTTTGGTTTGGTCTATCTATTTGTTTTAATACTGTTTACTCAAATGAACCACATTCTATATTTCAAGAAGTTAATCCTCAATTTTTATTTTGTAGGCATGGAGTTAAAATGCCCACAATTTTAATATATATCTAATCATTTATTGAAATGTTAATTTAGTGTGGATCTTAGGACAGTACAGGATTCGGTCTACATTTCTTTACCTTTCAAAGAGTTATTCTGGGTTTTTTAGTCACTGTCATAATAGAAGCTTTCACTATAAACATTTATTAGAGCCATGTTTCAACTTTAAGACATGACCTGGCACATGAACCTAAGGATCATGTTATAGAAAGGCCCTTCTGTATAGTTGCTTTCCCTTGAGCACAGTTGACCTTTTCTTTAAAAAAATAAATAAATAACCTTGACCCTTGCCTTGCTTCTTCATTCTCAATGTGTTGTGGGGTTTGTTTGGTTGGTTAGTTTTAGATTAAAAATTTTTTTTTTCAGGATTCTCTTCATACCTTGACAGTCTTACACCTTGTATATCAAAGAGGGAGAGAAAAGCTTCCAATAGAGCAGAAGGTAGAAATTCACATGGGCACATTAAAGCTCTATTGAATAATTGTGGAGCACATCAGCATCTCTTTCATAGAACAGCCTCTTTGGGCTTTTTGTTCTGTGCTTTCAACTTGACTCTGTTTCTAGGACTCACAAGAACCAAAAGACAGCAAAAATCCATATACTTCTGTATGGCCAGGTTTCCATTTTGAGAGAAATACTAGTTCTGTGCACTTAGTATTTGGTCAGTATTTTTTGAAGTGATTGATAGCGTCTTTCTCTTGGGCAAAAATCTGACGTTAAGTGTCTTGTGAATATGTCAGATCTTACTCCAAATAGAATTCTGTATTCAGAAATGTCTTATTCTTTCTCATGGTATCCAAATACTATTTCTGAGTGGGGGATAAAAAAGCAGACTGCTAAACTTACAGGGCCAGGAATTTTTAGTGTGCCACAGGCAGAAGTCAAAGCCATAGATAGGGGAGGATATGTTTAATCACTAAATGTTATGTTATGGACCTGTAGGGTCTTTGCTGGTGGAGGTACTGTGGAAGCAGACATAGCCACGGTGCAGTTGGGATGATGGTGTCCAGCTGGATGTCAGACAAAACATTTCCTACCACCACCATTTTTACCCTAGTTTGGAACCTCCCCACTTGCTACCACTCGCTACCACCATATTCTGATAGTTGCAGAAAGCTTTTAACTCATTGCAGATGACTTACATTATCTCTGAATTGTCTCAGTTGAGGTTCATTCCTGTTACATCAAGCAGCTGAGTCTGTAATTTAAGGAAATGTCAGTATTTTCTATGTAATACAAAAGTACTTGGAAAGGGTCAGCCAGCTGGTACTGTATGTGGTGTGATTGTTAAGCACTGAAACCCAGACAAATCTTGAACTGCACCAATGTATGAAAATAATGCAATACAGAATTAACTCCAGATAATGTATAGTGAAGGATGACATTTGAGAACACTAGGTTTTATAACTTACCCAATCAACAAGTATTTCCCTTGGATAAGATTCATCTTGAACAGACATTCTATCATTTATGAGCTGGCTTCTCTTAGAACTCCCAGTTACCTTTGGGAGCTGTGATTGTGAGTACTCTGGGAAACTGGGTATTCTAAAACTGTCCCACAGAATGAAAAGCAAATTGGGGTCACTGTAACTAGCATTTTGGTTAGGCTTTAGGAGTGGTGGAAGGAAATGTGTCAGCTTACAACTACATTCTATTTATTCCATTTCATTCATTTCTGTTCATGCTGAGCAAGAGGAAGGCATTGTGCTAGGCATTGTGAATATAAGTTAAATGTGGTCTTTGACTTCAAGAAATGTATCTAGTGGGGGATATCACATGCACACACACACACACATACATACACACACCTGTCAACTGTACCCTGATATCAGTGCCCAAAATGAACTGTAAACAGATGGGATCCCTGGGTGGCGCAGCGGTTTAGCACCTGCCTTTGGCCCAGGGCGCGATACTGGAGACCCGGGATCAGATCCCACGTCGGGCTCCCGGTGCATGGAGCCTGCTTCTCCCTCTGCCTATGTCTCTGCCTCTCTCTCTCTCTCTCTCTCTCTCTCTCTCTCTCTCTGTGTGTGTGTGTGTGTGTGTGTGTGTGTGTGACTATCATAAATAAATAAAAATTAAAAAAAAAACAGCTGAAGACAGTAAGACAGATACATTTATTTCTAATTGGGTCACTTGAGGAAGGGTTCCCATAGATAGTGATATCTGAACTGAAATAGAATTTCAACTGTCAAGGAGAAGGGCATTCCAGACTAAGGAAGCCAGCTGTAAAAAGGCACAGAGATGGGAAGGTGCAAGACATTTGGGCAGGACTAGCTTGGTGTGATTGGAGCATATGGTTTAGGAAAAAAGGGAATAACACAAGTAGAGTGAAGGCAGATTATGATGGGCCTTGTATGCCTTGTGATTAGGTCTTGCTCCAAAGGACTCTTTGTATTAGGTAAGGGAAGGATGGCTGCCATTGCTGGTGATACACCTCAAAAATGGAAAGTGGCATGTTCGGGAAATAAAGTTAGACCAGGTCTGCAGGTTTGTGGATCATACTGAGCCTTTCCCCCAAATTGTTTTGGGAAAGTAAAATCGGATTGAAATGAACAGAGGCAACTTTGAAATAGAAAAGAAGACTCAGAATGGGAAGTTCATGTTAAAGATATACAGACATTTGCCTTTATTTTTTCAAATGCCCAATTATCTTTTTTTTTAATGATGGTAATGCATGAAGGTTATGGATAGCATGTATTAATCATGTGGCTTCTCGACACACTACAACCACATTTTTCCCTGGTGGTGGTAAGCTTCTGTTCTATTTGGAAAGCAGCAGAGGAGTTAAGCCAGAGGCTCTGGCACCAATTAACATGAGTTCCAATCTAGCTCCGTTACCTACTTATGTAACTTTAGGAACATCTACAGGAACAACTTAACATCTGTAACATGGGAGTGCCAATAACAACACCTAAAGACTACTATAGTGAGGATTAGATAAGCAAAACCAGGTAAAATGCACAGAATAGTGTCACTTAGTAAATGCTCAGTAAATACTAACCACCATCGTTACTACTGCTTCAAGATGAACTTAGTTCCTTTGTCATACACCCCTTGGTGTCTGAATGTTTGCTTTTATTTAATGTACTTTAAAGGAGTGAGAGATACTTGTGGAAACTATTTTGAGTTATGCTGATACCTGTGCAGCCACTATTTTAAAAGTAACTTACAGATATGATCCAGTGCCGCTCTGTCTTCTTAATATGTTTTCCAAGAATGTTTTTCAAACTGGTAGGGCAGGGTAGAGGACAGGAAACCTAGGTAAGGATTAAGCAGGTAGGGCTCTGGACTCCCCCTTCTTCATCAACCAGAATAGTAATGGCCTTTATCCTATATTAGAGGGGCTTTTTTTTTTTTTTTTTAAGATTTTATTTATTCATTTGAGAGAACATGAGCAAGAGGGAGAGGAGAAGCAGACTCCTTGCTGAGCAGGGAAGCCCTATACACGGGGCTCGATTCAGGACACCTCGATCATGACCCGATCATGACCCAAGCTGAAGGCAGACGCTTAATTGAACCCGTCAGGCGCCCCTAGCAGGGTTTCATATAAAATTTCACTTCGGGGGAGGTGGGTGGGGAGGAAGGAGTGACTAGGCATTAAGGAAGGCATGGGATGTGATGAGCACTGGCTGTTATAATATACGTTGGCAAATTGAATTTAAATTAAAATTAAATTTCATTTGGGGGAAAAAAATTCCATCGCTTTTAAAATAGTATAAGGATATTGTTCTGCAATAGTGTTTCTCTCTTTTTTTTTAATTTTTATTTATTTATGATAGTCACACAGAGAGAGAGAGAGGCAGAGACATAGGCAGAGGGAGAAGCAGGCTCCATGCACCAGGAGCCCGACATAGGATTAGATCCTGGGTCTCCAGGATCGCGCCCTGGGCCAAAGGCAGGCACTAAACCGCTGTGCCACCCAGGGATCCCTACAATAGTGTTTCTCAAGCATAAATGTACTTGCAAGTAGTAATACATGTCAAAACACAAATTCTGATTTATCAATTATGGGGTGTATCCCTCAATTCTCCTTTTTTTTTTTCAAGTAGGTTCCACGCCCAGCGTGGAACCCACCATGGGGCTTAAACTCACAGCCTTGAGATCAAGACCTAAGCTGAGGTCAAGAGTCGGAGGTTTAACAGACTGAGTCACCCAGGTGCCCCTAGATTCTACATTTTAACAAACTTTTGAGGGCCATGCTGTGGTAGCAAGATCCTGAAGGACCTACTCTTTGTGTAGTGGTGGTTCTCAGCTACAGATATAGGGTATCTATTGCACTCATCTTTGGAGCTTTTTAAAAATAAACCACTCTGGGCCCTAGCCCAAACCTAGAGTCTGAATCCCTGGGGTGGGTCCCGGCACATGTATTTTTAATCCTGGTTAAAAATCACTACTCAAATACCAAGAGCACATCTTGTCCATAACCCCGTTTTTGGCTTCTTCAGTGTTTTTAAAAATAGTATCTACTAGGACTGTATAGCTCTCAAGTCTTAAATGTTGAAAAATTGTATTAGTTTAAGCAGTATTAGAATATACTTTGGTTAATGCTTATTGATCCACAGGAATCCACTTGAGTACTGATGTTCATATTTATTTAATTAAAGGAGGATACTAAATTATGAGACCTGGAAGAGGAAGGTCTATATTTGGTTTCTCTTCTCTCTTTGCTTCTTTAAGTGGTGGAGCAAAAAGAATTACTTTACAAGGCTCCAGGAAATTTAATCATACTGGTGGATCATTTTCTAAGTCGTTCCTGAATACCAAAAGGGACTTGGGTGAAAGAGATCCTTGGTGTCTACAGAGTACTTTGTGTAAGAAAGGACTGGATAATACCTGGTGTTTCTGTTCCATAAGCCCTCTTTGGTGCACAGGAGTGCTCATCATGACAGTTCCTACAAACTACAGTAGAGTCAGCCAGCAAGTGGTAGTCAGCAGTGGCCCTGGATCTTACAAAACCTTATGATGTCTAGATTGTTGAGAGAGAGAGAAAGACTTTTTGAGATAGCTTTTTAAAATTTTTGAGGGGTGCCTTGGCTGGCTCAGGCACAAGAGCATGTGACTCTCATCTCAGGGTCATGAGTTCGAGCCTCACATTGGGTGTAGAGATTACTTAGATATAAATAAAGTGCTATGACTTATCATTTATTTTTTTTAATTTTTTTTAATTTTTATTTCTTTATGATAGTCACAGAGAGAGAGAGAGAGAGGCAGAGACACAGGCAGAGGGAGAAGCAGGCTCCATGCACCTGGAGCCTGACGTGGGATTCGATCCCGGGTTTCCAGGATCGCGCCCTGGGCCAAAGCCAGGTGCTAAACCGCTGCGCCACCCAAGGATCCCTGACTTATCATTTATTGTTAGAATTTGTGTTATGTTTTTAACAAAATTGAATTCAATTTTATGCTAAATCTTTAGATGTTTTTCAGATCATAGGAAAGCTGAACTAAGCATAGAAGTGGGCACAAATCTTAAAATTAGCAGTTGGAAGAAATTAGGCATTTCTTTCCAGATTAAATTAAGTATCTTTTCTAAACCACCCAGAATTTCAGAGAAACCTCTAGAATAGCTTTGGTATAGCCAGAATTTGTGAATGAAGGAAATACTGAATTGCTTTTTTATGTCTGCCTTTATATTTTAGCTGTCTTTCTGTGGTGTGAGGATGTAGACATTCCTCTGTTCTGCTTTTAACTGCGTTTTTCCATGTCCATTTATTTGTTGTTTTGAAGCTATTTACTGAAATCGGATCTAAACTCATCTAAGCCTTCTGAAATCTCACTGCTCCCCTGGGTGGGAGAGCAGAGGCTTAAAGCAATAAATGGAAAAGATTCACTTCTGTTGCCTCAATAACAGGCTCTCTGTAATCAGCATTGGTTTGATTATGGTCTAGGATTAATATCTCTGGTGTCATGCTGACCTTGATATATAACTGATGTAAACAGTAAGATCTACAAGAAGATTGATTCATCAGTGCTTTCACTGAAGTTAGAAGTTCTAGTTCAGAAGACAAAAATGCCTGTGTAAAAAGCCCACCTTGTGGTAGAAGTCCAACCTATGGGATGTCTCTGTGTGTAATCTACTTATTTGGTTGTTCTGGATGGTAGCATCCCTGATTGAATTAGCTGCCAAGCTAGAGTGAGCTCTAAAGACCATCATCATGTTCTCATTTTTCATCTTTTTTCCTGAATCCCTCCTTATCTAAAACACCCCCTACTCTTCTGCCATTAATCTAGTACCTTTATAGGACTATACTACTAAATATAAATTTGAAGCTCTTCTTTGACCAAATATGTTCTACTCCTTTTTGATTAAAGAACCACTTGAGAAAGAAATAGTAAAAATATATACACACCACAATGAAGATGTGTGCCTCAGTGAGCTTGCCCACTTTGTCGACCAGCTTTACTTGGTAGGCAGAGACCTCTGCCTAGCCATCGGAGTTTTGGTACTCACTCTGAGAGTAGGCTGCCACATGCATTGCACCAGCCATACCCACTGTAGCAATCTTGTGTGCTGAAGTACCCAGCCAGGTATAATAAGAACTACACAAGAGAATATTGCAACAAACGAACATTTGATTGTAGATAATTAACACAGACCTCTCCCAAATGTAATAACTAGTCTTTTTCAATAGGAAAGAGTTATTTTAGAACTGAAATATTGTTTCATGATGTTTCTTATAAATAGGCAGCTGTGTTGAGTTTTTGATAATGGCTCCTCTACAAATGGACTTTTTGCAGCTAATCCATATAATTAGGAGTAAGAAAGAGGAAATCGGTGCTCATTTGGACATCATCTATAAGAGAAATTGCAGCTTCAGAGAATGGCACTATGTTCTCTCCATTGCATCTCTTGAAGTTTCTTCTCCAGTCTTAAAAAGTTGTAATTCCTCGGGATACCTGGGTGGCTCAGTGGTTGAGCATCTGCCTTCAGCTCAGGGCATGATCCCAGGATCTGGGATCAAGTCCCATATCGGGCTCCTTGCAGAGAGCCTACTTCTCCCTCTGCCTGTGTCTCTGCCTCTCTCTGTGTGTCTCTCATGGATAAATAAAATCTTTAAAAAAAAAAAGTTGTAATTCCTCTTACAGATGATGTCCAGAACATGCTCTGCCGTGGAAAGTTACCTTGTCTTCTGTTCACTCAGATGCTTAGGCTTCCCTTAACAATGATGCATGCTCTGCTAGGAGAAGGAGACTTTGGCTGTAAATTCAAAGATATTGCTCCGCAAGGATAGGTTAGGGAGAAAAACACTAGGGTGAGTTACTTACAGAAAGAACACTGGATATTGTGTAGCTGTGAGAAACATCTGGTCGCTGACTGAAAGGCCATTTTTGTTTGGAAATTTCATTTTATTTTGTTGATTTATTTTCATGAAACCTACTGAAATCTGCAGGAATGAGATGAGTTTCAAAGTTGAAATTGTGGGTGGCTGTAATCTTCACAGTACCCTCAATTCTGACATACTGGCAATAAATTCATTTACAAGTTAAGTTCTTGCAATCTTCAGATTACTTTCTCCTTCTTCTGGATATAATTGCTTGCCCCCAGTATGGATGAGATAGAAGGTGGGTAGATGTTGTGGGAATTAGTAGACAGTAATTTTCATCAGACTTACATTTTTTACTCTGATTGGCAGGAATACATGGTTTACAGGAAGCATACCTACATGAGGCTTGATGGCTCATCCAAGATCTCAGAGAGGCGGGACATGGTTGCTGATTTTCAAAACAGGTAACATTAATAGAAATTACAGAAATTCTCATTTGATTTTCCTCTAGTGCTTAAGATGATGAGTTTAAAAGAAACATCCAACACATCTCAGATTGTTAAGCAGTCATGATATCGTTATTTTAAGACAATAGCTAAATTTGTTTATATTGGTTCAGATCTATATGCAGGGAGGAAAGAGAGAAAATGTGAATACTTGATAATTTTTGTATTCAAAGTACACTTTCTGGGATCCCTGGGTGGCGCAGCGGTTTAGCGCCTGCCTTTGGCCTTAGGGCGTGATCCTGGAGACCCGGGATCGAATCCCATGTCGGGCTCCCGGTGCATGGAGCCTGCTTCTCCCTCTGCCTGTGTCTCTGCCTCTCTCTCTCTCTCTCTGTGACTATAATAAATAAATAAAAATTAAAAAAAAAAAAATAAAGTACACTTTCTTACCAAGTCAGTACCCTTTTATTTGGGCAAAAAGAGAAATTATTTCTTAGTATGAACCCAGATTCTCCTTTATGTAGATAATATATTATGTAGAAAGTCCGTAAGACTGTATTTCTAAATATTAACAGTGGCTATCTCTGGATATTGATTTTTAGTTTATTTTGCTTACCTCTTTTGTATAAGTTTAAAGAAAAATACCTTGCTTTTTCCTGCTTTCCCTCTAGCATTGTAGTAATAGAGTACAGTATGACAAATGGGAGTGGTGCACAATCTTTTCAGCCAGCAGCTCTGTTACAGTTCTTCTCCCACCTGATAATGAGCCTATGAAATTTCAAATACTGCCTGCTGGGTGCTGATGGCTTGCAGGGCCATAATTATCCTAAGTGCAGCTTCTCATTGTAATAAGCAGAGTCTGGTTACTGCTCCCTCCAAGGAGAAAGCCAAGCTCCACTAGCTAGTCATAGGGCTGCTGAACAGCACCCTTGAATTTTCTTCTTTAAACTGAGTAACTAAAGAATAAGGGAGATCTTACTGTGCTGTAAATCACAACAATTCTGGATTTTTGAACTTTAATTGTATAGTTTATTAATATTTAAGTTTTGAATTCATGGGAAGAAAACTAAGCACATAGTCCTTTGTATTTAGGTTATAATTTTTAATTTCTTTCATTTCAGCTTTAAAGCATGGTTTACTTCAGATATAAAACAATTTTCCCTAAAATTCATGGTTTAACATAGAGTACCCTCTGATTGATAATTTTTGCTATTGCATAATGCTTTATAATGAAGCATAGGCAAGGAGATAAACCTTCTTTTGGTTTACGGTTTTATACCCAAGCCAGTAACTCCTAAGTTGAAACTATACATCTGAATTCAAGTGGTTGTTTGACCAACAATGGAAAGGGAAGATCTGCTTTGAACCTACTTTGCTTTGTTACCTTGGAGTAACTAACTGTGTGGACGACCTAACCTAGCTTCTCACCAGCAGAAGCTATTGGCAGATTCTTAAATTGATTCTTTGAGACATGTATTAGCATAGTACAGTTACCCTCAAACAACATGGATTTGAACTTCGCAGGTCCACTTATACATAGATTTGGGTTTTTTTCTGATAACTATAAAACAGTACTATATAGTAAATGAATTTACTCTTTCTTAGGCTTTTCTTAATAACCTTTCTCTAGTTTTCTTTATTGTAAAATTATAACATAATAAACATGACATAAAAATATGTACTTAATCAACTGCTTGTATTATTGGTAAGGCTTCTAGTCAGTAGGAGTCTATCAGTAGTCACGTTTTTGGAGAGTCAGAAGTTATATTTTCGACTGTGCCAGGAGTTTGGCTCCCCTTACCCTGCTACATTGTTCAAGGGTCAACTTCCTAACCCCATTATGTTGTTATTCCCCCCAGAAAAAAAATCTTTTGCCAGCTGGTCTTCTTCTTTTCTTAATTCTAAGTGGTATATATTTTTTAAATTTTTATTTATTTATGATAGTCACAGAGAGAGAGAGAGAGAGAGAGGCAGAGACACAGGGAGAGGGAGAAGCAGGCTCCATGCACCAGGAGCCCGACGTGGGACTTGATCCCGGGTCTCCAGGATCGCGCCCTGGGCCAAAGGCAGGCGCTAAACCGCTGCGCCACCCAGGGATCCCTCTTTTCTTAATTCTAAAATCAAATAAAACCTATTTTACTTTTTCCTTGCCTACTCCAGCCTGAGTTTCAACTCTTAGATATATCCCTCTGGTCTTTAGTATGTGTGTGGTTATATTCACATGTTGATACCGTATTGTAGATACGATTATATGTCCTGATTTTTTACACTTAATATTATATATATTAAACATTTTTCACGTATCATTTAAAAAGTCTTTGTAATCATTTTTTGGTAATCATTTTTAATGACTAATACTCTTACACTGGATATTTATACCACATATCTGTTGTTAAAATGTTGAGTGAATATCTTTATTTACAAAATTTTGTCACCATTTTAGTTTTTTTAATAGAGATGCAAACAAGAAAAACTGCTGAGTGAAGGGATATGAATATTTGTCACATTGCTCTGTGGAAAGTTTTGCCAACTTAGAGTCCCACCAGAGATGTAATACATTGACTTGTAATGATTCAGTCTTTTGAACAATAAAGGTACAGCTTTTTCTAGCTGACCCAGTGGACATGAGATCCCAGGTCAGTATATTTACAGTCTTTTAGCAGAAAAGACTAGTAGATGTATCTAACATATTACTTCTAAAAACTTCTATTTATTTATTTATTTAGTTATTTTTTTATTTAAGATTTTATTTATTTATTCATGAGAGACAGAGAAAGGCAGAGGCAGAGGGAGAAGCAGGCTCCATGCAGGGAGTCCAATGTGGGACTCGATCCCGGGACTCCAGGATCATGCCCCAAGCCAAAGGCAGACGTCCAACCACTGAGCCACCCAGGCGTCCCTAAAATCTATTTAACTTGTGGAACAGTCGTTTGGGCAATCCCAGTATCACACAATACTTTTGAAAAGCTTAGCTCCAAAAGAAGGATGTTTTCACCATTAAATTATACTAGATCTGGGATGGCTGGGTGGCTTAGCAGTTGAGTGTCTGCCTTTGGCTCAGGGCCTGATCCCGGGATTCTGGGATCAAGTCCCACATCAGACTCCCTGCATGGAGCCTGCTTCTCCCTCTGCCTATGTCTCTGCCTTTCTCTGTGTCTCCGATGAATAAATAAATTAATATTTAAATAAATAAATAAATAAAGCTAGATCTGCATAGTAAATGCTCACTTTTCACAACTTTCTTGGGAAACCTTACTTGAGCATCCAAACCCTACAACTGAAAGTTACTTAGGGAGCAGTGACTTTTTTGAGATTCCACATTTGAGTAAACCATCTCTTTACCACCTGCATCTAATACTACGCAAAATGGGGGAAAAAAAAAAAACAGACTTCCCTGCCTACGTGATGAGGTAGATAGTTGACTAGAGTTAGAATTATGAGTAGGACATAATCTCCTTTTCATATAAAGAGTCAGAACTGCACCTATGCTGATAAGAAGCTTATCTGATAGACCCCTCCAAATGGGAAGAAATTTTCAATTTATAAATTTGAGTGGCTGATGTAGCCAATGTAGAGAAAAAGACAGGTGTTTTTGAAAACAAAAAAAGCATTCCTTGCCAAATATTTTCATTACTATTAATGAAAAGACATCAAAAGAAAAAAATGTAGTTTCAACTGGAAAGCCCTGTGGCTCAAAGGTCAGCCAGAGTAAACAAGAACGCCTATAAAAAGCCATTTACATTCCCTTCATACAAGATTTATTTATGAGGGATCCTTCCAGGAAAGAGTCCGACTGAGACTAAAGACTGTTTGGCCAGGATGTCCTGACTGGGCAACATTCAGAACATGTGATCAGTGCGTGATTCTAGAAGCCATTCACAAGGTCTTTGCTCTGGAGTGTCTCGGCCTTTGCTTCCCTTCTTGATACCCCATGACATTTACCAAATGGATCCCACTCCGCGCCCCCCCCCCAATCACCTGGTCCCTCAGGGTAATAACCCTTTGGAAAACATGAGAAAAAGTGAGTGCAGCATCAATTTTTTTTTTTTCCTTGAGAAGAGTGTTGTAGAGTCCCAGCCTCTTCTTTCATTCTGGCTCTTTTTCAGTTATTGAGCAAGTCTTCGCTGTAGTCGGTTAGGCTACATGCCCAGGGACTATTTGGGTATTTTGGTGCACAGTGGCCTTAATGGGTCATTAAATAAGACTAGGAGTGAGACCTAAGCATGCTTTGCTACGTGATTTCATGGGCTCCCTCACAGACCACCCAGAAGCCTGCTCACTAAGGCCTGTTCCAACCAAAACCCTGAGTGGAAATTTTCTCTCAGCCCCCTAGAGGGCACCCAAACCAACATTTTGCCTTCAGGGATTCTGTTTTCTTCCATTTAGGCGGAGCCCCCCAAAACAGTAATTCCCATGATCAATACTAGATTTATTAAGTTGAAAGGGACTTCTCAGCAATTTGATTTAGATGTTTTTGTTTATAAATGATCCAGCAGTACCCAGTGATCGAGGGTAGACAGTAATTTATTTTAACTCAAGATTTCCATAATTTTTATTTTCCCATTACAATATGATGCAATTTTAAAAAATTTTAAAAATTAAAAAAAAAACAATATGATGCAATTAGGTTGAATTCAACCAAATCTTGCTACTTACTACGTTATCATTAAAAGGCATTCTTCTCAATACAAAGTTAATACCAAAAAAAAAAAAATGTCTTCTACTGTTAAAATTTCTAAGTTTTGCTACTGATTTATTTTTACCCAAATTCCCTTCATTATTCTTTCTCTACATGGTCCCTGTTTGTAAGTGATTGCCATATCTGGGGACTTGTCTCTGGCTATCCAGACTATGGAATTGACCTATCTTTCTGCCTTTACCCCTTTAAAACAAAAACAACAAAACAGGCTTGAACTCAAGACCCTGAGATCAAATCAGACACTTAACCAACTGAGCCACCCAGGCACCCCTGCCTCTACCCTTCCTTATATTGCAGTTTCCAACTGCTTTCTACCTCCCTCCTTGTCTCATCTCCCATCCCCTACCCCCACACCTTGCTCAGGCTCTAGACTTAAAGAATTATGAAGAATCCTAACCATTGATTGGTTGGTTCCATCTGCTCTCACACAGGTATTGGAGAGAAGTATGAGGAGGAGCAGAGAGGGAAGGGTCAGAGAGGGAAGGATTTTTTGGTAGAGATTAATATAGGCCTGGAAAGCTGAATCAGTTTTTATTTGCAGCCTCACTGTGGTCAGATACCCTCCTCTGGGCTGTAAAGTGTCAACTTCCATTTACATTATTTCATATCTATAGGAAAATGTGTTGCAAACTAGCATGTACCTTTTAACTTTTTGGTTTGCCCTATATATGTTGACTATAAAAGAGAACATTTTATAAAGTAAATAAATAAAATTATGAAATACTAAACTTGATAAAATCAAGGATAAACTAGTAGAATTTCAGTGGGAGTATAGAGCTTTTGGAATCTGGCCTTGTAACAGGCTTGTAGACAGACTTTGTTACCATTCCTGCCTTTGGGAACCTAGTATTTAACTAAATGCAAATAATGGACAGATTTCTACGAGGACCAATACAGCTTAGTGATTAACCAGGAGGCTTCTTTCAAAATAGTTCCTTCACTGATACTCATGTTTACTGTTGATGTGTCATCACTTAGTCACTTCAGCTATATTCGGAGCATCATCATTTTACAGTCCAGGAAACAACAGAGCTTCAGCAGTCAAATGACTTTACCAAGGAAGAATAGCATCAAGAGATGAGAATATCTTGATATCACTGTATTTCCTTTCTTTCTTTTTTTTTCTTTAATGGGGTAGGAACCAGCAAAATAAAATTCATTTTACTTTGGGATTTAGTACCTCTATGCCATATCTGAAACTTGAGTTGTATGTTCTTCCAACTGAGCCAGCCAGGTCCCCCTGTATTAAAATATTTTCTAATCTATTCTATTCCTGTCTTTAATTTGCTTCCTTAATGTCCAGATCTACCAGACTGATTTCATGACCAGTAATAGGTGTGACCTGCAATTTGAATAACACTGGTCTAAATTAATTTCTAGCTGTACTCATCATTTTAGTCCTGAAGAAAAGAGATTAGCAGCTTGATTTAAAGGACTGTAAAGTTTGCTAACTAGTATAATGCAGTTCCTTTGTCTCTGAAATGTTCTGGAAAATGATCTTGAGTGGCAGGAACATGAAAACGTAAGAGAATCTTAAAATATATGAAGAATTGGGTTCAAACTGAGCCCATAATTGTATGTTTGTACGTAGATAAATCTTGTAGTCCAAACCTGCTCTCTGTGTTTTGGCATGACCTTTGTTCCTAGAAGGTATTCAGTAAATAAATATTTGTTGTGTGAATGAGTGACAGTGGGACCTACTGGTTTAGTTATAATTCTGGCTTTTGTTAAAAGGACGAAGGATGTCAAGGGAAACTGAAACAACTCTGTCATCAGAGCTATGTTGCCATTCATTAAAAAATGCTTTAATTCCAGCATGTCTTCATAGATTGATCTTAAGTTTACCTTAATACATAGAAATCATAACCTGGGTCTTAATCCTGACCTCAGGGTCATTTTTCTGGAACTGACTTTATTCATCTGAAAAATGAGTGTTTGGGAATTGTAATCATTAGTTCCCAAATTATTGGAAGTCATGATTCCTGGGAGAATCACCAGGGAATACTGCTTTTTGTCCCTTCTGTGTTATGTGATTACTTCCATGATAACATGTTTCTGTTATATTTGCTACATGTTTATAATTATATTGCCTATCAATCAGTATTAGTGTGCAGCAGAAGTATATCTGCAAATTTAGATGACAGCCATGGTTTCATTTTAACATCAGAGCACCTTGGTACAATGTGTCAAGAAATGTGGATCAGGCCTGGATATCCCTTTCTAGTCCTAGACACTATTTGTTTTCAGAAATCCATCTTTTGTGACATGCCGTTTTTCTCTTTTAGAATTCCCTCTTAAAAAAAAAAAAAAAAAGAATTCCCTCTTAATGTATCTTCTTCCCTTTTCTATAGGAATGACATCTTTGTGTTCCTGCTAAGCACACGAGCTGGAGGACTGGGTATCAATCTCACTGCTGCAGATACAGTAAGTAATGAGAGCACAATATACCAGATATGCAAGTTTTCTACTATAAATGTTGTTCAGTTGGTATTACCCTTTGCTTTGTGTCACACTTTTTATTTCTTTGCCTCGTTATGTTAAAAGACATTAGTTGCATTTTGGCTGGAACTAGGACTTTTTAGCTTTCCTTTTGGACTTTTCTGTCCATTCTCTTAGAATATGTTTCTTACACATTCATTCAACAAAGATTTAGTGAATGCTATGTGTCTGAAACTGTTCCTTCTTTTTTTTTTTAAGATTTTATTTATTTATTTATGAGAGACACAGAGAGAGAGGCAGACACAGGCAGAGGGAGAAGCAGGCTCCAAGCAGGGAGCCCGAGGTGGGATTTGATCCCGGGTCTCCAGGATCACGCCCTGGGCTGAAGGTGGCGCTAAACCGCTGAGCCACCCGGGCTGCCCTGATACTGTTCTTAAAACAGTTGGAGTATATCAGTACATAAACTGACTTAATCTGCCCTGGATTGACAGTTTCTTTTTTAGGAGCCATAACTGAACAAATCAGAAATGATTGTTTTATTGCTCTTATGCTTTATTCTTCCATGGGAAAAATTCCTTTTTTACCCCAAATTTCAAAAGGTGTTTGGAGAGCAATGAAATTGGTAACTTAAAAAATAAAAATGGGGGACATGGGGGACACCTGGGTGGCTCAGCGGTTGAGCATCTGCCTTCGGCCCAGAGCATGATCCTGGAATCCTGCGATCAAGTCCCACGTCGGGCTCCCTGCATGGAGCCTGCTTCTCTCTCTGCCTGTGACTCTGCCTCTCTCTCTCTGTATGTCTCTCATGAATAAATAAAAACCTTAAAAAAAAAAATGGGGCACCTGCATGGCTCAGTTAAGCATCTGCTTTGGCTCAGGTCATGGTCCAAGGGTCATGGGATGGAGCCCTATATCCAGCTCTCTGCTTGGTGGAGAGCCTGCTTCTCCCTCTCCCTCTGCCTGCTGTTCCTCCTGCTTCTATTCTCTCTCTCTCTGTCAAATAAATAAATAAAATCTTAAAAAAAACAAAAAACAAAAAACCAAAGACATTGTATCAAATGAGCTATCCTTTCATACCCAATCTCCTTGGAAGAATACTTAAGTTGACTGAAATGGAAAAGAGCATTCCTTTTGAATCTCAAAATTATTCCCAGTGTTCAAATATATTTAATAACAATTTCAGTAACCTTGAGACATAAGAATACATATGTGGGAAATTGTAGAAAGTATGATTCTAAAAATGTCATTTTATGTGGCTGTTGCATGCAGTGCTTCTCTGTGAAATAGCATGAAAATTCCCAGAAATGGGAGGAGGATGCAAGCCCTGGAGAGTTATGGAGAAATGAGGTACAAGGGAGAAGAGGCCTGAATAGACTCACAAGCTGCAGAGCTAGAACTAGAGCCTAGTCTCCACTCCAAGGCTGTGTCCACTCTCTCCTTACTAACTACTGTACCTAGAACTTCAGTACAAGAAAGAAGAGCAGATTCTATAATGTCACTAAGTAGCATATCAACCACAGGACTCAGCTGTTACCTTCTTTGGCATGTAAAGTTCATCAATCAGTTAACCAGGTTTGGACAAGGCTCCAGGGCCTGAGGACTGCTGGAAGCCTAACAGGGTAGATGTTGGATCTAACGTACATAATCAGCTTCCGGCTTCTTTAAGGGCAGGTTGTAATGGGTGTTAAGTGTGTTCTTGTAAGTTCTCTGACATGGTGGTTCACTTCGTACCACATCAGATAGCAGAAATCTGGCTGTCTTTACTTCTTAGTTCTCGGCTCTGTTTTTTTTTTTAAGTATCTCATACAGTCCTAACTTAGTCATACTCTCAATGTGAGTACCAGAGTCGTCACTTTCTCTTTTTGACTCCAGTTGCAGCTCCTAGCCCCATATTTATTCTCTTGGTTTATTTATGCCCTCTTTATTAACCATGCCACTCCCTTTGCCCAAAACTCTCAGGGAATCTCCATCATCTCACAAGATAAAGGATAAGCTCCTTTACATGGCATACAAGGCTTTCATTTTGTGGTCTTTATCCTTTACAGTCTAATCACCAGATTTCTCCCACCTTCCAAAATTTATGTTCCAGAAATAATGATTGACTTCTTGTGCCTGAACATACCATACTGTATTACACTGTTGCATGAACTGTTTGTTCAGCGCCTCTTTCACATGGTAAACTTCTCTCTGTTCTTCAAAACCCCATTCATGATCAGGGGTTGTTTTATATGTGCTAGTGTAGCTTCTCTGATAAAGTGACGCTTGAGCCAAGATCTGAAGAAAGTGAGGAAGCAAGCCAAGCATATATCAGGCATAAAGAAGAGCATTCCAGGCAGAAGAGATAAATGCAAAGCCCTGAGGCGAGAACATGCTTGGCATGATCAGGCCATAGAGAGCAGCCCTTTGTAGGTGGAATAGAAAGGATGAGGGGGAGAAGTTGTCAGATAAGTGTTGTGAAACAGATGAGATGGGAGGCCACTGGAAGAATTGGAACAGAGTGGTAATATGATTTGGCTTGGGTTTTAAATGTGTCCCTCTGGCTTTGGGGGAATGAGATGGGAAATCTACAGGGAGAAAGGTAGAAGCAGAAAGTTCAGTTAGGAGTTAGATGCACAAAACCACAAAAAAGGGGGGGGGGAGTTAGACACAAGGTGATGGTGATTTGGACAAGGGTTGAAGCAGTGGATGTGGGGAGAAATAATAGGAATTCGCATTTAATTAGGAGGCATGGTACAGCCCTGGTGGCTCAGCGGTTTAGTGCCGCCTTCAGCCCAGGGTGTGATCCTGGAGACCTGGGATTGAGTCCCACATTGGGCTCCCTGCATGGAGCCTGCTTCTCCCTCTGCCTGTGTCTCTGCCTCTCTCTCTCTCGAATAAATAAATAGGAAATCTTTAAAAAAAAAAAAATTAGGCATGGGAGGTAGGATTTGCTACTACATTAGATACGGGAAGTGTAGGAGGTGTCAAAACTTCAAGGTGGGGATCCCTGGGTGGCGCAGCGGTTTGGCGCCTGCCTTTGGCCTGGGGCACGATCCTGGAGACCCGGGATCGAATCCCACATCGGGCTCCCGGTGCATGGAGCCTGCTTCTCCCTCTGCCTGTGTCTCTGCCTCTCTCTCTCTCTCTCTGTGACTATCATAAATAAATAAATAGATAGATAAATAGATAAATAAATAAATAAATAAATCTTCAAGGTGTTTGACCTAGGCAGCTGCAATGATGGAGACATCAGTTACCAATTAAGGGGAAGATACAGAGAGGAATGGATTTGAGAGAAATCAAGAGTTTGGTTTGGGGTGTATTCAGTTCAGGATTCTTAATAAACGCTTAAGGGGGTCACCCAGGCTGCAGGGTCTGGAGTTCAGTAGAAAAATTGAGTCCAGGGGCACTTGGGTGGCTCAGTTGATTGAGCATCCAACTCTTCATTTCATTATGGCTCAGGTCATAATCTCAGCTCTTGAGATCGGGCTCCATGCTGAGCAATGAAGCCTGCTTGAAAATCTCCCTCTGCCCCTCCTTTCCACCGCTACTCACGCACACATGCATGCATCCTCTCTCTAAAAAAGAAAAAAAGATTGAAGCTGAAGATGTACTCTTGGAATCATTAGGTCCTAGATACTTAAGGCCATGAGTCTGGGTAAGGTTACCTGGGAAGTCTAGCATAAATTCATGTGATTAAAATGTATTTCTCTTCTCAGTCTGCCTATCTCAGGTTTGATCTGTGGTTTCTTAAGGAAAAGTTTTTGGGGCACCTTGGTGGCTCAGTGCTTTGAGCTTCCAACTCTGGTTTTCAACTCAGGTCATGATCTCGAGGTCTGCTCAAGGCGAGTGGGGTCCATGTCTCTCTCTTCCGCCTTCTCCCTTTGTTCACGCATACTCTCTCTCTCAAATAAGTAAGTCTTGGAGGAAAAAAAAGGCATGGTTCTAGCCATTTATTTACATGGCCAAAAAAAAAAAAAAACAGATTTGAGTGAGGAAATCCTGAATTCTGCTTCCAGTGTACACATAATTTGCCCGGTGGAGGTTAGGAGTTCCTACCACCCACAAAGAACCCAAGTAGGCCTAACCCATAGCTAGAGAAGTTGAAGTAGGAATTCCTTTTCATCCTAGGGGCTAGAGAGAAAGGCTGAATATTCTGAGTTCCCAGTTCCAAAATAATTTACATTTAATTTTGAGGGGAAAGCTTGGGGAATCACTTGTAAATTAGAACCTCCTGGAATACTTCTCAGTAAACTGAGACCACAAGACTGAGTTTCTAGGTTCTTTTGTGTGAAGTTAAAGTGTGTGCATGCGTGTGTGTGTGTGTGTGTGTGTGTGTGTGTGTGTGTGTTTAGAGAAACAATAGGCTTAACTCCTTGCCTGGCATTCTTCCTTTGTCCTGAGATTTATTTAGCTTTGGAAGATTCCCCAGAACCATTTATGGACAAAGAAGAGGTTAGTCAGCCTAAATGTCAGGAAAAACTTAATGTCTTATGATTGAAAATGTATATATAGATGTATATCTGTAAACAGTGGACTCTGGCCCACTCTGTTAGTAAAAACATGATTTTACCATGTGATTGATGGCCACGTACTGCCTGGTTTTGTTTTTGTATATTCTTCCTAGAGTAGGGAATTTGTGCATTTGGCTGTGTTTAGTGAGGGGTTCTTACAAACTGCACTGTTTTGTCCCTGTGTCAGACCTATACTAAATACTCAAATGTAGAGAGAGGAGGAGCTTTTTTCTCTCTTGGTAGAAGTGTGATCCTATGTGTCCCCTGAGACAACATGGGACAGACAGTTCAGCCCTCCCAAGGAACTAAGGTTCCACTCATTCTCTTGAATGCGAGTTTTACCCTCCAAGTATTGGTCCACCTTTTTCCAGTTGTTCCTCTCAAAATTTTCCTGTTTCGTAGTTCACTCCCTCATCCCATGAAGCTCCCTCTCAGTGACCTGTAAAGCCGGAGGCCTCCACCCCCTCTTAGCTCTCACCTCCCTCTTCCCCCCATGGCTGTCCAGCTTGGCATGTACAACTTCATGAAGGTGCTATTAATATATTTCCCCTTAGTCATTGCTGGGTTGTGCTTTGTGGCCATGCATTGACTTGCTTTAATCTTTCCTGGCTAAGTTAGTTGTTCTTATCCTTTAATTGTTATTTGTTTCTCTCTAGAATGTCTCACTGAGCTCCATAAACCTGATTACCAAATCTCAGTGTCATTTTTCCCCACCATGGTGGGCATTGTCTCCCTTGCACTCTCCTCACTGCCCCCAGTTCATGTCCTGGTTGATTTCAGTGTTCATTTCATTGTCAGGTTAGATAATAACCATCTGTCTGGCTTGGTTTTTAGTTCTCTCATTCTTGTTGTAACTTACTAGCTTATACATATCCATACTCTTTTTCTTTCCCCCGGATACATAGTTTTCTTAATAGAATCTTATTTTATTCTAGTCCTCACAAATTCCCCACCTCTTTTAACCCACTTAAATGATAATTAGCCACTAAATATGGGGGTTGTCTTGAAGTTAAATTGCAGACCTGTCTCCTCAGCTGTAATTTACCTTTTATGAGCTAAAAAAATAAAAATAAAGAAAAACCCAAGTTGAATCAGGTCTGGTTGCCACTGAGTCTTCCAGGAAAAAATGTAAATGTTAAGGAAGCACCCGTGAAATGATTCATAGTATAGAACTCCCCATTACAAATTCCTACTGAACCATTGCCTCAGGCTCAGGTAACTAACTAAAGGTACTATCTTTTAGATGGGACATCAGCTGTCATTTTCTAGTAGTAGTCATTTTAGCTGTGTTGGGTAAGTAGTGTTTCTCCCCAGTCCAATTGGAGGCCTCCTTTTCATTAACTCTGTCTTCCCATCCTGTTCTCTCTGAAAGTTGAAAGTAGATTTTCTAGAATTTTGCCTATCCTATTGAATCTCCAAAATATCCTATGGTCAGATTTGCTCTGCTCCTCTACAAATGGCAAACATTGTGTACTTCAAAATCCTAAATCTGTGGACCACTATGGATTAGCAGTAAGTTTTCCCAGTGACTTTTTTTTTCTTTGGGAGGCAGCTGGTAATTTTCTCCCCAAGGATTCTGACTGATGCTAAAAATTGTGGGATTATACCTCACATAAAAGCAAGACAAAAGGAGCAGCATAAGAAAGAGCCAGTGGGGGTTTTACTGTTATAGGCAAGAATGTTGAAAATGCAGATGCCTTTTGTTCATCTTCACTCAAAGTCTGAATTCTGCAGAGAATAAAATTGTGTCCAATTTTAAATGAAAGAACAAATAAATTACTTTGGGGTGAATCACTCAGTTTACATTTTTGGCTTGATCTAATGATGATCAGTCCCCTTAGAGATTCTAGTATCAGTTGACTAGTATTTGTGGAATTCTGCTTTGGAATTCTTTTTTTTTTTTTTTTATGGGTGCTGTCTGTCCTTCAATATGACTAGATAGGGAGATTTTTTTTTTATAGATTTTTAATTTATTTATTAGAGACAGAGACAGAGAGAGACAGGCAGAGGGAGAAGCAGGCTCCATGCAGGGCACCTGATGTGGGACTTGATCCTGGGTCTCCAGGATCATGCCCTGGGCTGAAGGCGGCACTAAACTGCTGAGCCACCCAGGCTGCCCTAGATAGGGAGATTTTTAAAATAATACACATGAATTAACTGGACACCCATAGAAGATAGTCTGTGATTAAGTGAGAACTTGGACCAGGATAGGCAAGGTATTGTTAATAGTGCAGGTTATGGAAGGAGACTGTTAGGACTGTGAGCTTAAGCCGTCTCTTCCTGATTGGTAAAATAAAGGAAATACACAAGGTTTTTGAGAAAATTTAGTGAGATATGTATGCACAGTAGTGCCAGATACATTGTAAGTGCTGAACAGATTTTAACCATTATTATTTCTAGGAAGAAACCATGAGGAATAGGGGAAAGGGACATTGTTAGAGGCAGGAGAAATCAGGGAGGCCTTCCTGAAAATGGGAAGCTTGAATTGAACCATAAAGGACCAACAGAGAAAAATTGAGGGACTCCAGGTCAGAAAAACAGCTTGAGCAAAAAGTGGTGCAGACAAAACATGAGTGAGGAGCCCTGAGGAGACTTACCTGAGAAAAGGGAAGGGGCATGTTTATTATAGAAAAGAATAGAAATAAAGTTGGCTCAGTATAGCAGGGCCTGATTATTGAGGGGAATTTGGACTTGGTGTGTTACCACATTAACTGGCAGGGAGATGGAGTGGCCTACAGCAGTACCCCAAGTACACTGAAGAAGAGAAGGACTGATCTCTAAAAAGCCTGCTGGTCTGACAGAGCAAGCCAGGCGTAGGTGATGAGGCCCAGTGCAGGACAGAGACAGTGGGACTGTAAAAAGGAGAGATTCATTTCTGAAGCAGCAGTGGCTGGATTTGGTGACTTGCTTGAATATGAATGAGGACTGAGAGAGATGAGCACCATTTGGAACTAGTTTTCTTTCAAGAAGTCCCCTATATTCTATGGCAGCCTCAGGGCTGAGGACCCAGGAATCTGTTGACCATAGGATCACTTGTGGGGTAGAGAAGAGGAGAGTACATTGTTGTTTATATTTGTTGCTTAACAAACTAAAAGTAGCTTCCAGGAGGCCCTTTAACACTTCTTTGCTGAATTTAAGGAATAGAAAATATGGGCCGGAGAATACTGGGAAAGCCATTCCTCTCCCTTAGCAAAGTAGGCTGTGTGAAAGAGAAGGCTTTCAGGGATGCCTGGTTGGCTCAGTTGGAAGAGCATGTAACTTTTTTTTTTTTTTTAAGATTTTATTTATTTATTCATAGACACACAGAGAGAGAAGCAGACACAGGGAGAGGGAGAAGCAGGCTCCATGCAGGGAGCCCGACATGGGACTCGATCCCGGGTCTCCAGGATCACACCCCAGGCTGCAGGCGGCGCCAAACCGCTGCACCACCAGGGCTGCCCAGCATGTAACTTTTGATGTTGGGGTTGTGAGTTTGAGTCTCACGTTGGGGGTAGAGATTGCTTAAATAAATAAATAATAAATACATACATACATACATACATACATACATACATACATACATACTTAGAGAGAGAGAGAGAGAAAAGGCTTGGCTTATATCCCCACTTTGTAGGCCTACCACTTACTTAGGCTCTCTGACCTTGGATAAATTCTGTAATTCCGGGGAAGCCCAGGTGGCTCAGTGGTTTAGCACCACCTTCAGCCCAAGATATGAACCTGGAGACCTGGGATCGAGTCCCACATCGGGCTCCCTGTGTAGAGCCTGCTTCTCCCTCTGCTTGTGTCTCTGCCTCTCTTTGTCTCTCTGTCTCTTATGAATAAATAAATAAAAATTAAAAAAATACTGTAATTCCTATGTGCCTCACTTTCCTCACCTATAAAATGGGCGTCTTAATAGTACCTAAATCATAATGACTGTGGGATTTAAGTGAGTTCATACACTAGAGCAACTAGAACAGTGACTGGCAAATAGTAAACACTAAGGGTTAACTATTAATATTATTGCTGTTCCCTATTTTTAAATGAAAATCCTGGGGGAAAAAAGCTTAGGGTATGTCTTTTTGCCCAGGGCAATGAAGGAATGGCTTGGATTTTTTGAGAGGGTATCTGCTCGTCTTAATATTCTAGGAAAAAATCTGACATCAAACTACAAATAACAGGTGGCCAGGTTACCTTCAGAATTCCTGGTTTTGCTGTAAGAGTGTCTCAGTCTTTGCTGTATTCTTGTCCTGCCTGTACAGGTGATTTTTTATGATAGCGACTGGAACCCCACTGTGGACCAGCAGGCCATGGACAGGGCCCACCGTTTGGGGCAGACAAAGCAGGTTACTGTATACCGGCTCATCTGTAAAGGCACCATTGAAGAACGCATTCTACAGCGAGCCAAGGAGAAGAGTGAGGTAAGCGCCAGGCAGAGGAAGTACTATAGAGGAGAAACTGGAAAGTCCAACCACATTTACTGGGCTAAGATTCTTGCCTTCCATGGATCAAGAAGGGGTGAAAACTTCTTCTGAATAGAAAATAAAATCAAGTCCTATACTGCCCTGGCTGTTCATTCTTCACTCCTTTTCTATCTGAATGGTATCTACAGCCTAGATTGGGCTGTCGTTCATGTGGGGCTCAATACCAGTCATGGCTCTCCTATTTCACATACTTTCCAATTCAGGGGAAGAGGGAATGACATTTGAGCTCTCATCCTAGTACTCTTGATTTGGTAGCCTCTAAGCTGTATGGCAAATTTTCTGGTTTCCAAAGAACTGATTATTTGGGGGTTTGTTCTTTTAATCTTGATTTCAGTATTATTGGATCTTCTAACTATCAATTAGCAGTTACAAGTAAAAGTAGTTCTCATTATTCTTTCTGTTGGACAAATAATTGGATGAGCCAGTGAGATGATTGAGAAGAAATAGGGAATCAAGGTGCCAAAGGAGCAGACTGGGAAAAATATTTCCTTCTTTCTGGATATTAGCCAGAAGGAAATGGTTCTTTGGTGGTGATGTTTTGATCTGCTTCGTATAGATTCAGCGGATGGTGATTTCTGGTGGAAACTTCAAACCAGATACCTTGAAACCCAAAGAAGTGGTTAGTCTTCTTCTAGATGATGAAGAACTGGAGAAGAAATGTATGTAGTCTAAACCTCTTACTAAAGCTCTCTCCTTAAAAAAATAAAAATAAAAATAAAGCTCTCTCCTCCCTACAAAAGATTTTTATCTGGCCCCACCCCTTTAAAAATGATAGGGGCCCTGGGCTACGTGCCAGGGGTAGGCAAAGCCAAAGACCATATTTGGGGAAAAACATTTTTTATGTTAATAACCATGGCTCAGTGGTTGAGCATCTGCCTTTGGCTCAGGTTTTTATCCCTGGATTCTGGGATCGAGTCCCTCATTGGATCCCCACAGAGAGCCTGCTTCTCCCTCTGCCTATGTCTCTGCCCTCTCTGTCATGAATAAATAAAAATAAAATCTTTAAAAAATAAAGTGGGGGGGATCCCTGGGTGGCGCAGCGGTTTAGGCGCCTGCCTTTGGCCCAGGGCACGATCCTGGAGACCCAGGATCGAGTCCCACATTGGGCTCCCGGTGCATGGAGCCTGCCTCTCCCTCTCCCTCTGCCTGTGTCTTTCCCTCTCTCTCTTTCTCTCTCTGTGTGACTATCATAAATAAATAAAAATAAATAAATAAATAAAAATAGATAAAGGGGAGAACGCCCGGTGGCTCAGCGGTTGAGCATCTGTCTTCGGCTCAGGGCATGATCCTGGGGTCCAGGATCGAGTCCCGCATTGGGCTCCCTACAAGGAGCCCACTTCTCCCTCTGCCTATGTCTCTGCCTCTCTCTCTCTCTCTCTCTGATGAATAAATAAATAAAATCTTAAAAAAAAAAAGAATGTGTTAAAGAGTAGAAGGTTAAACTCCAGTGTATTTTAAAAGTACTGTGACTTTGAATAAATTTGCCACAGGGAAGCTATAACCCTAGAGTCCTCGGCAGTAATGAATTTACTTTGTTCTGCTCAAAGAAGTGTTTTTATGGAGAGGTTGGAGAAACACGCTGTTGTAGCACTTGTCCCATGAGTTGCTGGTTTTTGAGAATAATTGGTTTCAGAATGACCTTGTGAGCCCCAGAGGATGTCATAGCATCACATCAGGAAATATGAAGGTCCTTTCTCACAGTGATGATATTTGCCACCATCTTCTAAAACCCTTTCAGGAGTCTACAACCATACTTGATTTGTGCAGTGCAGAGATATTAAAAGGCTGAAAAGAAAAGGGAAAGAATACAGGCAAGGAACAGGCCATGACAGTTAAACTGAATGATGGTTTGAACCAGAAACTGTTAAGAATCCAAGAACTTTGTTCCCTCTCCAAGTTAAAAAACCACCAGTACCTGCCTTAGACAGAAGTCCTACCCTAGAACATAAATATCAGAGGGTTCGGCCACCTTAATTTCAGAGAGTGAGCATTATGATTACCACTAGTACTTCATCAGATCTTTCTTTCCTTTAATTTTCTTGATAGTGAGACTGCGGCAAGAAGAGAAACGGCAGCAGGAGGAAACCAACCGAGTCAAAGAGCGCAAGCGCAAGCGGGAAAAGTATGCAGAGAAGGTATCTCAAGCTTTGGGTGCCCAGCAGAGACCAACGGGGGGTGGGGCTGTGTTTACAAGAAAGTCTTTGGGTACATGGCTTGTCATCTTGGTTACTGGTTGATACCCTGCTCCGGCTGTCTGTGGTAAGTAACAGTTCTATACTGAATGACATTTGATCAGGAGAAATGCAGCCTTCGTAGACCAGTAGTCCCTACATAGACCTACCCTGTTTGTGATCCCACGTGATTATGGAAACCATTTGTCAGGGTTGTTGCAAAGTATAAGGCTAAATGTGGATAAGAAGGATCTCACATTATCAGATTTATAAGATTCCATAGAATCTGAAAAAGGGCCTAAGAGATCATTATATCCAGTCCTACCTTAATTCTGCTACTATTCCATTCAGTGTGTGTACTCTATCATTGGAAGAAGAAATCACTGGCCAGTCTGCTCATCTCTTTTTCTCTATACCAAAGATTTGAGCTGTTTTTTGTCTCCCATCTGACATTTCCCACTTGATCTCACCAGGTCAGCTGCAAAGTGGGATGTAGTTCCCCTTCCATCTCTCCCTATCTTGTTGTTTCTACCAGAGTTTGATTTTAGCGATCCATACTCCTGGTCCTTTTTGACAATAAATCAAAGTGAGGCCTTCAGGATTTTTTTTGTTTTAGGAGTCAGCCCATTGGTTCTGACTGGGTTCTCAGACCTAACACTGAAGGATTGTTGGTTAGAAACCACTTTACCACCTTCAGAGAGAGTACTTCCTAATTTTTTCTGGTGGTTTTGGCCTAACTTTGGGTTGTGCTGCCCTTCCTAGCTTTATCAGCCCTCATTGGGCCCCTGGTCTTGAACAAGATAGCTACCATGAGCTTCAGGCATGTTGGTAACTCTGGATCCTCACCCAACAGTTGTCCATGCTTCATTTCTCTGGACTGTTTGGTTTGTGTAAAGCATATTGCCTGGCCACATGTTAAAATTGATTCTGTCTTAAGTGGAGGTTGACTTCTCTTCCCCTTCTCCTAGCTTGTACTGGACCTCATGTCCCTTGTCCCTTTGGCCATATGACCTTATTATGGTCAGCAGCCTAGGAACTTGTCTATATTATTTGGTCATCTTCCAGTAGATACACCAACTCTTCCTTTTATAAAATTCACCCCCTCTGCTAAGTAGAACTATCTCTAACCTGAAGGATGCTCTGATATTCACTATATTTATATAAAGTTGAAAAATCCAGGAACTATGACTCCACCCTCAAATCTCTAACTTACTACTTACGTACTTAATTACTACTATTTAGAATTAAAATGGTTTTATTTTTTTTTAATATTTTATTTATTTATTCGTGAGAGACCCAGAGAGAGACAGAGGCAGAGAGAGAAGCAGGCTCCATGCAAGGAACCCAATGCGGGACTCGATTCCGGGACTCCGGGATCATGCCCTGAGCCAAAGGCAGATGCTCAACCACTGAGCCACCCAGGTTTCCCTTAAAATAGCTTTAATATTCAGAAACAACATCAAAAAAAGAAAAGGTGGCTTTCTAATATGGGACGTTGTAGGGTTTACTAAGTTTGCATCAGAATCTATCCCTAGGGAGCCCCGGTGGCCCAGTGGTTTAGTGCTACCTTTGGCGCAGGGCGCGATCCTGGAGTCCTGGGATCGAGTCCCACGTCGGGCTCCCTGCATGGAGCCTGCTTCTCCCTCTGCTTGTCTCTCTCTCTCTCTCTCTCTCTCATGAGTAAATAAATAAAATCTTAAAAAAAAAAAAAAAGAATCCTTCCCTTTTCTGAGTAAAGAAGTTTCAGATAAATACCCAGTGGTAGTAGAAACTACACAAAGGTATTAACCCTAATATAGGAGTGGATACATATGCAATTAGATGCAGTGAGTGGATGTGATTCCCAGAGTTTTCTGAGCACAGTCTACAATTTCAGGTCCTTAAACTGTGACAGAGCCCTACTGAACTTGGTTCTAGACCTGCTTAATGTAGCTCAACCCATAAGCATTTACATGTAAACTGAGAAAATAATGACAAAAGCAGCCCATTATGTCTTGGGTATGATGAGAACCTTTGTTCTCCGTATGCATATTTAAAGAGGCAGAGTAAAAACAGATGTGCAGAAAATACAGTAAAGGCACTGGGCCTCCCTCTTATAGGGGTGAATCAGTTCCCCTCCATGAGTGCTACAGCTCAGACATGCTGGAAGCTGACTGTGCAGCTTGCCCCTCATGGGTCCAGGTCCGGCTTGGTGCAGCTCTGATCTTGTGTGACTATCCTGCCTCTCAGCTCTGTGTTACTGGAATAGAAAGTCTTCTTTAGCTGTTCCTTTCTCCTTCCTTAGGAGTTTTTTCTTCTTAAAATATGCTAATTGGAAAAAAAAAACTGGAAGTTTATAAAGAGTCAGATTTCTGTCCTCTCTTTTCCAACCCCACTTTTCTTTTGGTGCCTATATTCATGCTTTTTCCCTATTTTTTGATTTGTGTGTTCCCAGAAGAAAAAGGAAGATGAATTGGATGGGAAGAGGAGAAAGGAGGGTGTGAATCTAGTGATCCCATTTGTTCCCTCGGCTGATAACTCCAACCTCTCCGCTGACGGGGACGACTCCTTCATTAGCGTGGACTCAGCCATGCCCAGCCCTTTCAGTGAGGTGAGGTTCCTTTTAGATGCCTTCATGCCATCAGTGGAGAACATGTTCTAACCTCATAGCCTTTGCTTCTCCTGGAGTTCTCCTGCCTTGGGAAAGGGGGCTGCACATGGAATCCATAAGTAGAAAGGGAAATGAGGACAGGCTGGCTTCTCTGAAGCCAAAGCAGGGGATCCCACCCTCAGGAATGAAGCCAACCAGGAGAGGGAAATAGTGATGCAGCCTGAGAAACACGTTCTCACATGGGTATGAGGGCCATGAGCTAAGGGCATTAGGAATGGTGGTGATCTTAACCCTTCCTCCTCCAGATCTCCATCAGCAGTGAGCTACACACTGGCTCTATCCCCCCTGACGAGAGCAGCAGTGATATGCTGGTCATTGTGGATGACCCAGCCTCCTCAGCCCCCCAGTCTCGGGCCACCAACTCTCCTGCTTCCATAACGGGCTCTGTTTCAGACACCGTGAATGGTGAGTGACTCTGTGGTCTCGTACAGTTTGGGTCTGGTCCACTGCCTCAGGAGTAGCATTGGTTTGGTGCTAGATAAAGTCCTAATTCCTTTTAAGATCATGGATTTTTTTTTTTTCTACTGTCTGTAAAGAAGGGTGGAGGGGAGTAAAGAGGAGAATTGATAGGCTTATTCTTTCAGTAGTCCTGTCAAGTGAAAAGGATAAACTTAAAAAGATTTCAAACTTTGTTTTCTAGTCAGCACTATCTTTCATATTTCACCTTTATTTTTGCTAGTTTTTAATTAAAATTTGCTTCTCTGGGCTTTTCCTCACTTTGTTCTTTGGGGCCCAGTGTTGCTACTATTTCTTGAGGCCCTCTAGCTTTAAAACTTGGGAGTAATTTGACTCTTCAGGGCAGGAGCTCATTGAAATACACAGGTAAATTACAGGAAGCACACCCATGGGGTTCATTTAGCAATGAACCAGTTGAAAGAACAAATTTAGGAGTAATGGAACCACTCTTGAAAAGCAGCTTAAGGAGTTAGGCTGTTTGAGCTGTTCAGAATTCTTACTAACTCTGTGGCTCCCTCCCTGGGAGTCCTGAAACACCCCTAGAGCCAGTCTTCCCTGTCTGGGGAAGATTCTGTTAACATGTGAAGAGATTGACTTTTCTTTTCCCTCTTGGCCCATTTGTTCCCACAGGAATTTCCATTCAGGAAATGCCAGCCGCAGGACGTGGTCACTCAGCTCGAAGCCGAGGCCGCCCCAAAGGTTCAGGAAGCACAGCCAAAGGAGCAGGGAAAGGCCGGAGCCGGAAGTCCACTGCAGGCAGCGCTGCCGCAATGGCAGGAGCCAAAGCAGGGGCTGCAGCAGCCTCCGCCGCCGCCTATGCTGCATACGGGTACAATGTGTCTAAAGGTGCGGAGGCCCAAGGGGGCACGGGTGAGCTGCAGGCTCCATTCTGATGGGGACAGTCTGGAAGTTCTGTGGCGTGTTCTGCCCAGAGAGCAGGTAGGGCACGCACTAGGCTAGGAAGCTCCTTCCCAGAGGCCACATTGGATTCTGCTTGTGTGCTGAGCACTCCTGCCCTTGCGCTTGTGACTTAGTATAGTTTCACCATCAAAGTAGAAGTAGCGATGAAAAAAGAGCTGAATTTCTGGACTGCACTACTTTATTTTTTTTTATTTTTTATTTTTTTTAAAGATTTTATTTATTTATTCATGATAGTCACACAGGGGTGGGGGGGGGGCAGAGAGAGAAGCAGGCCCCATGCAGGGAGCCCGACATGGGACTGGATCCCGGGTCTCCAGGATCACGCCCTGGGCCAAAGGCAGGCACTAAATCGCTGCGCCACCCAGGGATCCCTGGACTGCACTACTTTAAACAATCACATCTCTTCCTGCTTAGAGAACTGATGTTTTTTTCCAAGATATGCATTTCAGTAATTATATTTCAGTAATCCAGGCTAGCATAGTCGATATTTACCATCACCTGTGCTGTGTACGGAAGAGTAGAACACATGGACCCCACTCTGGAGTGTGTAATAGAAGTGAGAAGGGGGAGCTGTCAGTATTCGTATACTGAATGACAGAAGAGGGGAGGCCTTAATTGGAGGCCTTAATTGTAGCTGTAGCTCAGCAGACAGAGAAACCATGGACCTGAAGATAAAGTAATTCAGGCTATAATTCAGAAAGAAGTAGAAGGATGACAAAGGATTGGGTATATCTGGGGTCACCAAGCATGTCGGTCAGGCTGTGCTCTAGAGGAGTAGTAGGAGTCAAGAATGGAAAGACATGGCAGGACCTGATGGACAAGAGCTTATCAGGTGTGTGATGAGAGGCTCTGGAAAATTTGAGAGGGGAGGTGGCTGTGAGCATGACATGTGGAGGATGATTATAAGCGTAGCCTGTAGGAGAACTGCGAGTGGTAAGAAGGGGAGCACCATTTACTGATCTCTTTCCACATTGACAGCCTGGGCTTGGTATTTAGCTGATAGTGGTGTGTAGCAGGTATGCTCATTACTGGATAGAAAGTGTTTAGTATGTGTTAGTCCCTCTCCCCTTCCTCCTATGGCAGGAATCTTGGCTTTCATTTATTCATTCAACAAATATGAGGTATAATAGCTGTGTACAGCCTTTCTTAACCTTTAGTCAGCTCTTCACATCCTTGAAAAACAATCACACCAGCAGTCAAGGCTGCTGTGGCAGGGTCTCGCCCGGGGACGGGCAGGGCAAGACACCCATCAGGCTTTCTCCTGGAAATCTGGTCTAAGAAGGGGCAGGAGGGGTGAAGGAGGCAACAGGGGCAGAGTGTCACAAGAAAAATCCACGATGCTTGGTAACTGGGAATGGAAAAGCCAGGGAAGGCACTGATTCAGAGATGGGAAGAGACAGTGTGTGCCCACTAAGCAGTTAGTATGTTTCTTCAGGAAAGTCAAACCAGTCTGCAAGAAACATTTGAAGCATATTAGACAGTGTTTATCAGGTATCAGTGGATTTGGCTCTTACAAGGAAGAAAGAGTTGTCACCCTGGGAGCCATTACTATGGAGCAGTTTGAACTGGGTCTTTGACACAGCAGAGCTTGGAGAATAGAGGACATCTTGTGAAGTGAAGGAGGAGGTAGCTGGGACATCTGGGTGTCTCAGCCATTGAGCATCTTCCTTTGGCTCAGGACATGATCCCTGGGTCTGGGGATCAAGTTCCACATCGGGCTCCCTGCAGGGAGCCTGCTTCTCCCTCTGCCTGTGTCTCTCCCTCTCTCTGTGTGTCTCTCATGAACAAATAAATAAAATCTTAAATTAAAAAAAAAAAAAAGGAGGTAGCTAATCACAAGTGGTGTCTCAAGAAGGAAGAAGGAACACGTAAGAAAATACATTAGTGCCTAAGAAGATACACACCATCCTGCAGCCATGGCTTCCCCATGTTATATAACAGTGTGCTCTGTCCTTTATGTTTTTTTTTTTTTTTTAATTTTTTTTTTTTTTTTTATGATAGTCACAGAGAGAGAGAGAGAGGCAGAGACACAGGCAGAGGGAGAAGCAGGCTCCATGCCCCGGGAGCCTGACGTGGGATTCGATCCCGGGTCTCCAGGATCGCGCCCTGGGCCAAAGGCAGGTGCCAAACCGCTGCGCCACCCAGGGATCCCTTTTTTTAAATTTTTATTTATGATAGTCACACACACACAGAGAGAGAGAGAGGCAGAGACACAGAGGGAGAAGCAGGCTCCATGCACCGGGAGCCCGATGTGGGATTTGATCCCAGGTCTCCAGGATCGCGCCCTGGGCCAAAGGCAGGCGCCAAACCGCTGCGCCACCCAGGGATCCCCTAGTGTGCTCTGTCCTTGAGCACCAGCATGACATCTTTCTCCTTGTGGCTGAGGTGATGGGAAGAAGGCTGGGTAGGTATCGTTTTTCCCTGAAAAACACATCCCTCTTACAGAAAAGACAGTTGACAAGAGAACAAGTAAATGTACTAAGATGAGGTTGGCAAGGAGTGGGAGGGGTTCCCCACAACCTCCCCTCCAGCCCAGACTCCAGTAACCAAGGTCAGGCATTGGGGTGACTCAGACAGGCCTGATGCTTATACTCTTCTCTTTCTCCAAACCAACAGGAATCTCTGCCAGCAGTCCTCTGCAGACGTCTCTTGTTCGGCCTGCTGGCCTTGCTGACTTTGGACCTTCAAGCGCCTCTTCTCCCTTGAGTTCCCCTTTGAGCAAAGGAAATAATGTTCCTGGGACTCCCAAGAGCCTCCACTTGACCAGCAGCCTAGCCCCAGACTCCCTGGTCCGAAAACAGGGCAAAGGCACCAACCCCTCTGGAGGACGATAACCACCTGGACCCTCTAGCTTCCTTCAACCAAACCAGGGGCTAGTGTCCTGGCCTACAAATGGTCTTTGGATGGCTTGCCCAGTGCAGCATCTTACATCCCATGTCAGAGGGCTGAGATGACCAGTTGCAGCAAGGGAAGGACAAGCAGGTGGTCGGTGTGAGCACTTTTTTCACCTGTGTCTCAAGAGGAATGTTTTGGGGGACCTATTAGGAAGAAGGCCCAAGAACAGAGATCAGCCTTGCAGCATCTCAAGTGAGCTTGACAGCCACATCTTAAACCTCGCACTGGGAAAGGGGCTGACAGAGACCCCCCCCCCCTTTAGATGCTCAGGCACACAGTCTCCATCCCCATTCTACTCTTGGGCTCTGGCCATGTCCCTTGCAGAGGTTCTGCAAGTGCTGTGGAGAACTTTCCACGGTGGAGACATCTCTTTAGGGCTGTGATTTCCTGTAGAGCTAGGAAGGGAGGAAATCATGTATCTGGCATCCTCGGTCTTTGGGCAGCTCCCCGTCTCCAGACCCCATTTGCCAGAGTATCAGCACTGAAGAGATCAGTGAGCGCAAGAAGGTTAGTGGCTTGTGAGGGTGACAGAGACTAGAGGAGGTATGCCTGGAGGCACTTGTTTTCCCAGCATTTCCTCCCCTGTCCTGCATGGTTCACGCCAGAGAACCTTCAGGTCCCACCAGCAACCATAGCAGCAAGCTTCCACCCCGGGACTCCCAGAAGCCAGTTAAGAGACCAGGAGCCACCTCAATCAGCAGGACATCCTCACTGCCCCTCTTGCAGACTCCCCTTGCCCTTCCTGAATGCACAGTCTCCCCACCCCTGCCCTTCGGCCCCCTGCTTGGCTGTATGCACTGTCTGTTATTGCACTGAGAAAGGAAGGGAAGCAGAAATGAGGCAGAGAGGATGGAGAAAGGGGAAAGCTCAGCACCAACCCTCCCAGCCCCAGCACCACCCACCTGAGCTTGCTTCCCCACCCCCCGAGAGAGGCACAGGGTGGTGGTTGCATGGGAGGTGTGTCTACCTGCCCCCAGCCTGATGTCCCTGGTGGAGCAGGTGCTTCTGGGCAGGCCAGCCTCTAATTTGCACACCTGAAAATCGCGGAATTGAGTTTAGACAGATTGATTTTTAAAACTTTTTTTTTTTTTGGAGTAGGGGTGGTAGGGGAATCATTTAATTTAAATCATTAAGATTCCCCTGCCCAAACCCAGACTCTTGTGTACAGATGCTATTTAGAGGGAATCAGAAAAATGCCAAGCCTTTTTTCTCTTTGAATGTGCTGTCTATTTTTATAACTGAACTTGTACATATGTATAAAGAGAGACACATCTTTCTTTTACTAACTGGAGAAAAGAATCTTAAATAAAATGGAGTGAGATAATTTTATGTAAATCAGGGTGTCTGTGGTCTTTGCAGCTGCCTCTCGGGGACATAGTAGGGTTCTTACAGGAATGTGGCAGGGTAAAGTGGAAACAGCCCCCACATCATTCCTGTAGTGAGAGGACCAGTCGTCATTGGGACAAGGAGCGCTCTGTGGGCATTTCCTTGGCATTTTTAATTGGGTTTAGGAATTTGCCTGTAGCCATCAGAGAAGAGATCTGACCAGTGCCTGGCAAGCCGAGGCCAAAGCCCTGGGGGTGTGAACTCATTTTGATGACTCAGGACCTAGACCCTAAGACGCTGGTGAGGATGGCTTGGCCTGGTCTATTGTCAAGATAGTTTTATAGTGGTAATCTATTTAAGACTGACAGGCTCTTTCTCCAAAAACCACAAGTGAGAGATGATCCTGGCAATGTGTAATGTATCAGATCCCCAACTAATAGGAACTAGTTTGGTCCCAATTTCTAAAACTGTGGTGTGTGTACACAAATGTGTGTATAAATGCCAGAAACCAGCCCCTTGGCAGTAGTGGTACACTACACTGTGGGTCAGTTAAGGCAGTGGAAACGAACAAACTGAATGGAATTTAGCATTCGCAAAGTTAGCTAGGCTTGTAAGAATCATGAACGAAAATAGTGAAATGTGTTGCAATGATTCCAAAGACATCCACACTTTGTAAACTTAGCTGTCCCATCATTTGGTAAAAGAGCAAGTTCCCAGCCTGGACTGGCAGTTGGTGTTTCTCTGATTGAGTGAAAACACATACTCTTGCGTCACCTTTGAGCAGGGCTCGTGCTGTTCCCTACTGTGCTGGCTGCATGGCCTCGCGAGTCTTGGCTCACCCTGTATACCCTTGATTGGAGTGGGCTGGCTCCTGAGTAGTGGCTCCTCATCCAGTCACAGGGTCAGCCTTTTCTTCATTTTGTTGATCTCTGGTAGCATTGTCCTGTACACTGGGTCTTGTTTTCCCTGCTGGTAAACTTGACCAAGGCCTCACACAGAACAGACCAATGCCAGTTTCCCAGTTAACCATGCTTTCTTATCATCACTACTGTGGCTTGTAGTCACAACAAGCCCACTAGGATGGGTTCTCTCCAGTGCTCATTACTCAGCATGGCCCCCAGTGACATTCCTGCTGGAGCCTTGCCACAGTTGGCAGTGGCCATCTCTCTGAAGATCTGACAACTCGGCCTCTCTCAGTTTTGTCCAGATGTGGGTAGGCTAATGCCTCTGCTTGAAAAGCATGTTAAGTTTTGCATCAGAGACCTCTAGTCTTCTTGGTCCCCAAACATAGCATCCTACTCCCTTTCACCCATTTTTAATCTAGTCCCTGAAGAAACACAGCTAACATTTCATAAAGAGAAACACTCACAGCCCTAATGTTCCTCCTCACCTGTCGCTTCCCTGAGGATAGATGAATGGGACTTGAATCTTAAAAGTGAAGGCTGCAAGCTCATTAACCAGTCCCCAAGTTACGAGTCAGACTGTCTACCCACTTTCTGAAGACTTGACCATCTCCCCTATGAGAGAGCCCAGCTTTCTTAGGAATGTGGGGAGCAGTCCCCAAAGGCCAGGGAGGGCTCCTGCCTGCTAAAGGAAGTGTCCTTCAGGAAGCCTAGAAGCCTGGGCATTGGAATGCAGCTCTGGCCTGGATCACATCGAGGGCTGTCCTTTGGCTAGGGTGACCTTGGCACATGAGCCAACCGTGGAGGTAAGTGAATTTTGAGACTGTGGGTCTGTACATGCAGCCCTGGAAATTCAGGGTCTGTGGTGGGCTTACAATCCGCTTTCTATGCGTAGGGGTTTGTTAAGGCACCCAGGACTCTGGACACGCACCAGGGCTTTCTTGTGTCTGTGTGGTCCTGAGGTTGGGCTGGGCAGAAAGCAGGGCAATGCAGACTGAGCATTGAGCTGGGTTCTTATGCACAGCTTTGTCCTAGTGTTTGCCAGCATGCTCCATCTATAGAGCCTTGCTGGCTTGCAGGTACAATCCACACCCCTCACCTATGCCCCTCACAGCAGGCCATCTGTCAATAGCAGATCTTCCCAGGGGCAGCTGGCTGGCTCAGTCTGAAGAACATGTGACTCTTGATCTTGGAGTTGTGAGTTCAAGCCCCATGTTGGGTGGAAAGATTTTTTTTTTTTTTTAATCTCCTTAGCTCCCATCAATGCCAAACTAGGAGGTGAGATGAGATTAGCAGGTTATAGTTGATTTCAAGTTTTAGAGATCCTCAGATGTACCTCAGGGCCTGCTGTGAATGAGGAGCCAAGGGGCATGGCCACCCAAAATAATCAGCACAGTTCTGCTTTTACTGCCAGGTAAAGATTTTTGTGTGGAGTTCAACTGTAGGGAAAGAAAAGAAATTGAAACCCGAATCCTCCTTTAAGGCAATATTTCTCAAATTTAATAAACATGAGTCACCTTGGAATCTTGAAGACTGAGTTTTTAGAAGGTCCAGCGTGAGACTGCACTTCTAACACCTAGGTGATAGCCATGCTGCTAGTCCTTGGACCACACCTGGAATAACAAGGCCTTAGAGCACCACCCCTCCAGCCCTGCCAGTCTGAGGAAACTATCTTTGTTTATATGTCCCCACCCCAGCCAGGAGACCCTGTGCAGGAAATACAACTTAATTTTTTCCCTTATTCCACTTAATCCATCTGATGACAGAAAGTGAAAGCCCAGTATTTCCAGGAAATGTTGGTCCCCATATGTATTTTCTCAGGGTTTTTTGTTTGTTTTTTCATTTTAAAACTAAATTCATTATTTTTACCATCACCCTTCCCCTCTGGGTAGCACCTCTGTTAGACGTATTAGGTATGATAGATCTCTGATCTGCTTTTACTCTGCCCAGTGTGGCTTCTGCCAAGATCCAGCCTCCTTAGGTTGCTGGCAGTCACTGGAGGGTCTGCGATCCCTAGACTCACTTATTGTGCTGCCTGTCTTCTTGTCATGGCCACCAGAATCCCCCAGGGTCAGTTAACTTCCTTAGCTCACTGCTAAGCCCTTCTCAAGGGCGTGCAGAAATTTGGCTGCTCCTCTAGCTTCTCAGAGACTACTGGCTTGTGGGAAGCCATGGAGCTTGGGAAGCAGCTGTGGTCAGTGATGTCTGCCCTCTGGCATTTGCACGATGCTCATTCAAACCACTCATATAGAAAAGGTGTGTGGAGGGCAGGGTCTGTTCTAAAGAAAGCAGGGCCTCTGGCTGTCCTAAAACCATGCACCTGTGTATTTGCTCTATGGTAGCAAATGGTGCTGGGAAAGGCTACTGCGTGGAGACTCCTGAGGACTGGTGGTAGGAGCTTGGGCTCAGTCCTCACATAAAGAACCCACTCATTTGTCACCTTGAAAGTGTTTGGGACAAGCAGTGCCAGGCCTGGGCTATGGAAATACCAATCCCAGGTAGCAGTCACCTGGCTGGGTTTAAAAGGTGGAAGGAGGGGGATCCCTGGGTGGCACAGCGGTTTGGCGCCTGCCTTTGGCCCAGGGTGCGATCCTGGAGACCTGGGATCGAATCCCACATCGGGCTCCCGGTGCATGGAGCCTGCTTCTCTCTCTCTCTCTGTGACTATCATAAATAAATAAATTTTTTTAAAAAATTAAAAAAAAAAAAAAAGGTGGAAGGAGGGACGCCGGGGTGGCTCAGCGGTTGAGCATCTGCCTTCGGCTCAGGGCGTGATCCTGAAGTCCTGGGATCGAGTCCTTGCATTGGGGACTGCATGGAGCCTGCTTCTCCCTCTGTGTCACTGCCTCTTTCTCTGTGTCTCTCATGAATAAATAAATAAAATCTTTAAAAGGGGGGGGGGCAGCCCCAGTGGCGCAGCGGTTTAGCGCCGCCTGCAGCCCAGGATGTGATCCTGGAGACCGGGAATGGAGTCCCACATCGGGCTCCTTGCATGGAGCCTGCTTCTCCCTCTGCCTGTGTCTCTGCCTCTCTCTCTCTCTCTCTCTCTCTCTCTCTCTCTCTGTTTCTCATTAATAAATCTTAAAAAAAAAAAAAAAAGATGTATCGGGGATCCCTGGGTGGCTCAACGGTTTGGTGCCTGCCTTTGGCCTGGGGTGTGATCCTGGAGTCCCTGGCTCGAGTCCCACATCGGGCTCCCTGCATGGAGCCTGCTTCTCCCTCTGCCTGTGTCTCTGCCTCTCTTTCTGTCTCTCATGAATGAATAAATAAAATCTTAAAAAAAAAAAAAGATGTATCCCACATCTCTCACCGAGTCTATGGTTCCTAGTTCCTGGCACCTTGGGTGAGAGAAACAAGGATTCCAGAGAGAGAGGCTCCCCAACTCTTTCCTTCCTCTTAGAGAAGAGTTTCTTCCCAAAAGGCAGAGGAATGTGCTCCTGTGAGCAGCCCTGCAGGACCTATGCCTCTGCTCCTCCCTGTGGGATTTCTTTGTCTTGGGACCCAAAGCTCAAGAATGAACGCTGGACCCCAGGTGCTGGAGTGGGCTCTCTGGGTCTGACCTGGACTGGGCATTAGGCTGTAGCAGCCTCCCAAGGCGAAGAGGGCTAAAGTCACAGGAGACAGTGGCGAGTATCCTAAGCTTCCCCATCCCCAGCTGGTGACCCCCGAGAGCAGCTCCATGGGAAAAGATCCAGGAGCATTCTGAACGTCTTACCTCCTCTACCACGGTCACACAAACCCCACCCTGAATCAGGCCCATCTGTGGCTGTTCCTTCTACCAGACAAGAGAGAAGGGGCTCCCTTCCCATTTCCCAGTGAGGGGTCCTGGAAGACCCTGGGTGGGTCTGTACCTTGTACCCTTGAAGTCCTGGTGCCACCTGCCTGGGAATGTCTGAGGAAGACGGAGAGGAGGGCTCAAATCCAATGGCTTGCTGGGGCCTTGTGGCTTCAGTGGTCTGTTTGCCCTCAGTCAAATGGATTTCAAAAGACCTACATAAATTCTGTTACCCACAATTTTTCCGAATAGCTAAGTCTTTCAGAGAACTGTCATTTAACCCTTTGAAGAACTCTAAGAGATTTTAGGAA
The DNA here is from genome assembly GCF_905146905.1 of Nyctereutes procyonoides. Classification (NCBI taxonomy): domain Eukaryota; kingdom Metazoa; phylum Chordata; class Mammalia; order Carnivora; family Canidae; genus Nyctereutes; species Nyctereutes procyonoides. The sequence goes on along the minus strand of NW_026575031.1, from coordinate 7,682,219 downwards.
TGTCACAGCTTAAACACACCATACTAAACATATCTTAGCATTTAAGTCTATTTTCAACAGGACCTGTGCTCCATCACTATTTTTATGCCAATATGAGGTAGCCCTCCCTCTTCTACTTTACTTTTTCCAAATTCTGGGGGGCGTGGAAACCATTTTTACCTAATCTGGAACTTTTGAACCAATGAAAAGCACTTAACCAACTAGGAACAGCTCTGCCAAGGAGTCTAGTCAATAGATTGGTGGCAAAAAATAAAAAATAAAAAATAGATTGGTGGCATGCTCACTCTCAGAAGGCAATCTGAAAGTTCTATAAGCAAAGGTAGTCCATCATCCAAGATTAGGGAGAACAAGGAAAATGAAATGGGTGATCTCAAAGGCCGGTGTCATTGAACCTGATCTCCTGATCTTCTCCACTACCCTGTGCTTCATCTATATGGGAACAGCCTCATCATCCCTAAGGACTAATCGCAGATGTCCACTGGTTAAACCATAAATCCTCTGGCCAAATAATATCATTGCTTACATTGGTTAGGATAGAAAACACTGGCATAACTGAGACCCCAAAATAACAATGGCTCAAATAAGTTATAAATCCATATTTCTCTCACATAAGAGTTTGAATTCATATCTGTTGCACATAATCATTTAAAGTCCCGGTTCCTTTCATCCTGTTTCCTGTCACCTCCATGCGTTGTCCTCATCTGCATGGTCAATGCTGGCTTGCAAAAACATAGAAAGAGGAAAGGGCTCGGGAGGGGGCTTACCAGCTGCCTTAGGAGTTAGACCCTTAAGTGGCTTTACAGCACTTTGGTGGCTCACATTCTCAGAACAAGCTTTAGACGCAAAGACCCACCCAACTGCTGCAAAGGAGTTGTACAATAACAGAAGAGAGCAGATGTGGATGGATAGCTGTTGGTCTTGGGCACAATACTCCAAAGGAAAATGACAAAACCACTTATTCAAGCTTTCTTTGTGTTAATTTATTTATTAATGAGAGACACACACAGGCAGAAGGAGAAGCAGGCTCCAGGCAGGGAGCCCAATGCCGGACTCGATCCTGGGTCTCCAGGATCACACCCTGGGCTGCAGGTGGCGCTAAACTGCTGAGCACCCCGGGCTACCCTCAAGCTCTATTTATTAACCATCTTATATATGCCGGACCCTCTACGTGCATAGAAACTGCACTCACACATGCAAATGTTAATAATCATACAGGGAAATGTTCAGCCTCAATAGTCAAAGAAATACAAAATAAAACGATGAGATTCCAAGCTTTTCCTATCAGAATGGTAAGATTTGTTTTTTCTTTTTTTTAGATTTATTTTTTTAAAGATTTTATTTTTTTTTTTAAGATTTTATTTATCAGAGAGAGAGAACAAGCAGGGGAGGGGGGGCAGAGGGAGAGAGAGAGAAGCAGACTCCCCACCAAATAGGGAGCCCTGTACAGGACTTGATCCCAGGACTCCAAGATCATGACCTGAGCTGAAGGCCAATGTTTAACCGACTAAGCCACCCAGGCACTCCTTGAGATTGATTGATTATTTGAGAGAGAGAGAGACTGCTCAAGGCACAGGGTGGTTGGAGGTAGGGGCAGAGAGAGAGAGAATCTCAAGCTAACCCCCTGCTGAGTGCGGATTCCCCACTCAGGGCTCAGTGCAGGACTCCCATCTCACAACCCTGAGATTACAACCAACGCCAAAATCAAGAATTGGACGTTTAACTGACTAAGCCACCCAGGAACCCTGAGATTTTTAACAACACTTGTAAGAGTTGGGGAAGATACAAGAAAATGGGCCTTCTCACAAATTCCTGGTATAATCAGAGGCTGATTTACTGTGAGATATTGTAGTTTAAGCTTCAGGACACCTCACTTTGTAGGGCCCTCCTTTGCACAGATGCCACGGAACACTGCTTCAGTCTAGGGGAACCCCTCGGCTTTGGAGGAGGTAGTCCTGGGGCTATTCTTCAACCTCTAGTGAAACTCTGCCCTTGGCCTTCATCCAGTGTTCAGATCTATTGTTAACCCCAAGGAGAGTGATCAGAACAAGACACTATTCCACCTTGACCTGGGCTTCACAGACAATAAGATCTCCAGGAACTGGCATGGTGGGGGGCACCAGACCAGTAAGGCCTTGGCTGGCTGGACCATGGGAAACCATGTTTACTGAGATCAGTGAGTAATGCCTAGCCAGAACAGGCATCTCGGAGGAACTTACAGAGGTAGCCATGGGATGCTTTCCAAAACGATCAATTAAAAAAATGTATATTAAACACTTACAGGGTCCCTGGATGGCTGAGTCAGAGGAGCCTAGTGCCTTTAGTGGATCTCACAGTCCTGAGTTCAAGCCTGATTCTGGCGTAGAGATTACTTAAATAATTTTTTTTAAAGACATTTTCTGGGGCACTTGGATGGCTCAGTCCATTAAATGTCTGCCTTTGGCTCAGGTCATGTCCTCGGGTCCTGGGATCCAGCCCAGAGTCAGGCTCCCTATTCAGCAGAGACTGCTTCTCCCTTTCCCTCTGCTCCTCTCCCGACTCATGCTCTCTCACTCTGTCTTGCTCTTCCTCTCTCCTTCTCTCAAATATAGTCTTTAAAAAAAAGGGGGGGATCCCTGGGTGGCTCCGCGGTTTAGCGCCTGCCTTTGGCCCAGGGCGCGATCCTGGAGTCCCGGGATCGAGTCCCGCATCGGGCTCCCAGCATGGAGCCTGCTTCTCCCTCTGCCTGTGTCTCTGCCTCTCTCTCTCTCTCTCTCTCTCTATGTCTATGAATAAATAATAAATAAAATCTTTAAAAAAATAAAAATAAAAAAATTTTAAAAGACATGTTCTTCCTTTTCTTTCTATAGAAAGGGCAATTGCAGTATCATCATTGCTTGAAAAGACAATCAAAGAGTGTGCAACCCTCCACACCCACTAGAATGACTATAATTAAAATGACCTGGGACTCCTGGGTGACTCAGCGGTTAAGCGTCTGCCTTTGGCTCAGGGCCTGATCCCAGATTCCCAGGATCGAGACCCATATCGGGCTCCTTGCAACCTGCTTCTCCTCCCTCTGCCTCTCTTTCTGTGTCTTTCATGAATAAATAAATAAAATCTTTAAAAATAAATAAATAAATATATAAATAGACCTATAATAACAAGTGTTGATGAAGATGTGGAGAAATCAGAATCCTTCATTGCAGGAGGTAACATAAAATGCCACAGGTTCCTTGGAAAACAGTTTGGCAGTTCCTGAAAAAGTTCAACATAGAGTTTCTGTGATGGTTGGTTTTATGTATCAATCTGACTGGGCCACAGAGTACCCAGACATTTGGTCATTGTTCTGGGTGTTTCTGTGAGGGTGTTTTTTGGATGAGCTGAACATTTAAGTCCATAGACTGAGTAAAGCAGACTGCCCTCATTCAATAGATGGGCCTCATTCAATCAATTGCAGGCCTGAATAAAACAGTAAGTCTCACCCTCCCTCCAGTAAGAGAATTAGTCCTGCCTGCCTGCCTTTGAACTAGAATGTTGGCTTTCTCCTGCATTCAGTGGAACTGAAACATTAACTCCTCCTGCCAGCTCTCAGATCTAACTACACCATCAGCTCTCCTGGGTCCCCAGCTGACTGGCTCATGGCTCATCCTGCAGATCTTGAGATTTGTCAGCTTTCATTATCATACGAGCCAATTATGCTAGATCTATCTTATCTATTTGTATGTTAATCTATTACACAGATCGAGAGACCTATTAGTTCTTTATCTTTGAAAAGCCCTAATAATGTGACCTGGGACTTCCATTCCTCCGTATAGTCCCAAGAGAAATGAAACCCATTTCATACAAAACCTGTACACAAAAGTTCACAGCAGCATTATTCATAGTCAAAAAGTAGAAACAACTCGGGGCACATGGGTGGCTCAGTCTGTAAAGCCTCTGCCCTCAGCTCAGGTCATAATCTCAGGATCCTGGGAATCCAGCCTCCAGTGGGGCTCCCTGCTCAGCAGGGAGTCTGCTTCTCTCTCCCTCTGCCCCCTCCCCCTTCTTGTGCTCCTCCGTCTCTCAAATAAATAAGTAAAATCTTAGAAAAAAAAAAAAAAGTGGAGCAGCCTGGGTGGCTCAGTGGTTTAGTGCTGCCTTCAGCCCGGGGTGTGATCCTGGAGACCTGGGATCGAGTCCCAGGTCAGGCTCCCTGCTTCTCCCTCTGCCTTTGTCTCTGCGTGTGTGTGTGTGTGTGTGTGTGTGTGTGTGTGTGTGTGTGTGTGTCATGAATAAATAAAATCTTTTAAAAAGAAAAAAAGTAGAAACAACTCAAATGTCCACCAAGTGATGAATGGGTAAATACAATGTATTACCCAGCAGTAGAAAGGATTAAAGTATTGACACGTGCTACAACATGGATAAAGTTTGAAAATGTTAAGACCCAAATACCAAAGATCATGTATTATAGGATTGTGAAATGTCCAGAATAGGCAAATCCATAAAAATATAAAGTAGATTCAATGATTGCCAGGGTCTGGGGACATTAGGTGGTAACAGGAAAGGGACGTGAAGTTTCTTTTTGGATGAATGAAAATATTCCAAAGTTGACTGTGGTAGTAGTTGCACACCTCTGTGAGCCACTTAATTACATACTTTAAAGGGTGAACTATGTGGTATGTGGATTATAATTCAATAAAACTGTTGGGGGGTGGGCAGAGAATGATATAGCCAAAAATGTAGGGGAAAAGTGTTAGTTTGAACATGAAATTGTTATCCACATGTGACTTTTTTACCTACAAATATGGCAATTTCATATGTGTCAAGCTACTGATAATTTAAAATAATGTTACTTTCTAATGTTTGAGGTATTTTTAGCTCTTTTATTATTCTAAATGTTTGCTTTTGTATTTAATTTTGTATTCTTTATTTTAAGATTTTATTTATTTATTCATAGAGACACAGAAAGAGAGAGAGAGAGAGACACAGGCAGAGGGAGAAGCAGGCTCCACACAGGGAGCCCAATGTGGGACTCAATCCTGGGTCTCCAGGATCACACCCTGGGCTGCAGGCAGTGCCAAACCGCTGCACCACCGGGGCTGCCCTCTTTTCCTTAAAAAAAAAAAAAAAAGATTTATTCATTTATTCAATCTCTCTCTAAAGATTGAGTGCAAGTGGTAGAGAGAGGCAGAGGGAGAGGGAGAAAAAGAATTCTTAAGCAGACTCCTCACTCAGCACAGAACCCAATGGAGGCAGGGCACTGGATCCCACAACTCTGAGATCATGACCCCAGCAGAAATCAAGGGAAATCAAAAGTAGGGTTCAACCTACTGAGCCACCCAGGTGCTCCTGTATTCCTTTCCTTAAACATTAGCATTTTCCAGTGTTCACAGCAGCAATATCTATAATAGCCAAATTGTGGAAGGAGCCACAATGTCCTTCGACAAATGAGTGGACAGAGAAGATGTGGTCTATATATACGATGGAATATTACTCAGCCATCAGGAAGTGTGAACACCTACCATTTACATCAATGAGGATGGACCTGGAGGGTATTATGCTGAGTGAAATAAGTCAATCAGAGAAAGACATGTGGTTTCACTCAAATGTGGATTATAAGAAATAGTAAAAGGGAGCAAAAGGAAGGGGTGGGGGCACTGAGTGGGGAAAAATTAGAGAGGAAGACAAACCATGAGAGACTCCAAACTCTGGGAAACAGGGTTGCAGAAGGGGAGGTGAGTGAGGGGATAGGATAACTGGGTGACGGTCTTTAAGGAGGGCATGTAAATGATGAGCACTGTGTTATATATGTTGACAAATTGAATTTAAATTAAAAAAAAAAGATTAGGGTTTTCCCATGGGCACTTGAGTGGCTCAGTCAGTTAAGCTTCTACCTTCAGCTCAGGTCATGATCTCAGGGTTCTGGGATGGAGCCCGGCTTCCAGCTCTCTGCTCAGCGGGTGGTCTGCTTCTCCCTCTCCCTCTGTGTTCTTGTGTTCTCCCTCACCTGTTGCGCTCTGCAGCCCCCCCCCCAATAAATAAATCTTTTTTAAAAAGAAAAGATTAGAGTTTTCCCAAATTGCTTAAACTTTAGACCTCTCATACCCGGGGTAGGAATGTAAAGTGATAGCCTTTATTACATAAGACAATTTGACCATGTGTATCATGAATTTTAGAAAAATCCATACCCCTTGACCCAGCCACTCTACTTTTAGGGATCTATTCTCAGAGGATAATCAAGTTTGCTGTAGGGCAGGTCTTCTCAGTTTGTTTTTTTTTTTTTTAAGATTTTATTTATTTATTTATTTATTCATGAAAGACGCAGAGAGAGAGAGAGAGAGGCAGAGACACAGGCAGAGGGAGAAGCAGGCTCCATGCAGGGAGCCCAATGTGGGACTTGATCCCGGGACTCCAGGATCATGCCCTGGGCCAAAGGCAGGCACTAAACCACTGAGCCACCCAGGGATTCCCAGGTCTTCTCAGTTTTAATGCACAATCTCATGATGGGGCTCTTATTAAAATGCAGACTGCTATTCAGTAGGTGTGGGGAGGTCCCTAGATTTGCATTTCCAATTAATTCCAGAAGATGTGGAGGCTGCTGTTCCCGGACCCCAGTCTGAACAACCAGACTGCAGAGGACATTCTTTGGCTACTTAGCCAGCATTTTCCCTTCCTCCATTTGTGCAAAAGCCACAGGGGTAGGCTTAATTCCCCCAAACACACCCCGTCGCAATGACCTGGCAAAGGTGGACTGGAGCCTAAGCCCAAGGCAATCAGAGCCTAGTCTCCCTCCCTCCTGGCTCTCTTGTCATAAACTGGACAGAGAGTAATACACCTTGAGTCCCCCCCCCCCACCCTTTCTCATTCCTGTGGGTGTGAACTTGAAACTCGGGGCCTAAAGGTAAGGTGAGAAAAGAAGCCAGAAGCTCTGACTGAGCCTTGCTTGAAGCTCCCTTCCTTTTAACTTTTGGGTTTTGCCAGTAAATTCTATTTGGCTTAATTAAGCCCACTTGAATTAGATTTTCCGTTGTATGCAACTAATGTAAGTGGTTCATAGCAGCATAAACAAACTTGCAAAAGATTGGAAACAACCCAGATAGAAGCTATAGGATTTGGCATATAAATTTCTGTATGTTGATATGACGGAATATTAGATAGGCATTACAAATCATATTTTCAAGAATATTTAATCACATAGGAAAATCCTAACAATTTAATCTTACTTAGGTGAAAAAGTAGGACACAAAATAGTAAAGTGTGGTTAGATGGGTCTTTTCACTTACCTCCACATATAATATAGGTTTTTAAAAAATTGTTTCCATTAATAAACTTTTTACTCGGGAGTGATTTTAGGTTTACAGGGAAGTTACAGAGGTAGTACAGTGGGCTCCTGTACCATCCTCACTCAGTTTCCTCAAATTAAAATGTAGGTTTGGGGGTTGTTGGTTTTGTTTTGTTTTTTAGATTTTATTTATTTATTCATGAAAGACACAGAGAGAGAGAGGGAGAGAGAGGCAGAGACACAGGCAGAGGGAGAAGCGGGCTCCATGCAAGGAACCTGATGCAGGACTCGATCCCAGGACTCCAGGATCACGCCCTGGGCTGAAGGCAGGCACTAAACCCCTAAGCCACCCAGGGATCCCCGATTGTTGGTTTTTTAAAGATTTTATTTATTTATTCATGAGAAACACACAGAGAGAGGCAGAGACATAGAGGGAGAAGCAGGCTTGATCCCAGGACCCCGGGATCACGACCTGAGCCAAAGGCAGACAGATGCTCAACCAGAGAGCCACCTAGGTGTCCCTAAAATATAGGTTTTAGTAGAGTAGTAAGAGAGCCTACTAGAAGGAAGGAAACTTCTTGGATGGCAGAGTTGTGAATGAATTTTTAATGCTTTCTATCATTCTATATTTTCCAAATTTCCCACTGTGTTTATTTGATGTATAATTAATTATTAATTAAAGAAGTATATGTTTCTTAGGGAAATTCAGGAAAAAACTCAAAAGCAAGAAGAAATACTTCCCAGAATAAAGCTCTTACAAGCTGTCTCCCTGGGACACCTGGGTGGCTCAGTGGTTGAGCCTCTGCCTCCGGCTCAGGTCCTGATGCCGGGGTCCTGGGATCGAGCCTGCTTCTCCCTCTGCCTGTGTCTCTGCCTCTCTCAGTGTGTGTCTCTCTTGGATAAATAAATAAAATCTTAAAACAAACAAACAAGTTGTCTCCCTGTTTCAATTTGGTTCACATGGTAACATAGTCTGTCGTCCCCCACCCCCACCCCGCCTGCCCCCGCCCCACACACAATAATATTTTCAAAGGAACTTTAGAGAAGCATACTTCAGGCAAAGGCATGGGCTGGCATTTCACATACCACGGGGAACTAGTCTAGGGAGGGCAAGTCCTTTTTCATGCCTCAAATTAGGTTCTGAGCATTGATAGGGTCCCTGCTTCTTCTCACAAGGCTGATGGTCTGCTTTACCTGGGCATCGGGCCAGCTTTTCCTCTGGGTGGGGAAGGGAGCCCCCTGCATGGCCCACCACCCAAATAAGTGCTCTTCTCAGCGTTGGTTCCACTACCTCTTTATGCATAGGCCCCTTTTCTTTTTTTCAAATCTGCATTTTATTCCATATTTGACTTATTTACATATGAATAAGTAATACATTTATATCGTTTAAAATGAAAAGCATACAAAAGGGCACAAGAAAAGAAAGTCTCTCTCTCATTCCATCCCGGGTTTCTAGTTCCCCTACTGGGAGGCAAACTGTGTTGACAGTTTCTGGTGATTTCTTCCAGACATATTTCTATGCTTTTTAAAAGGCATGATTGTATTCATAGTATGTAACTTTGTATGCCTTTTTTCCTTGACATTGCCTTGACATTATATGGTAATGTTAAGAGAGTACTGTATAGTAAGTAACAGTAGGAAATACTCTTCCTAAATATTCAAAAAGCCTATAACTATGCCATCGAAGCAGTGTGAGCCATTGGATTGCCCTACTGCTGGACAGCAAGAGTTTCCCTCCTAAAAGCCCTCTGATTCTGTCCAAATGAAACTACTGCTTGGGTGCAGCCAGTAATTGCATCTGGTTTGGACACTGATTGGCCACCGGCTCCCCTGGGACACGGGACTCAGAGTGAGGATGAGACCCAGGGCCCAATCCAGAGGGACAAAAGGGTGGTCCCTGGCCTTCAGGGGCTGGCTGTGTGGTCCTGGCCAGCAGGGGAGATATTTTTAGCTGGGTCAGAGGCTGCTGACTCTGTCATGACCCAAGAGGACTGTGCTGTTGGTAAACAAGCCAGAATGGAGTGACTTCAGCCAGCCTCCTTCCTCCTTCCTCTCCCCAACTTGCTGACAGGGCAAGGCCTGAGAGAGGTGGGGGAGGGCCCTGGTCCGGGAACGGGCTCACACAGAGGCCCCCCATTCAAGGCACCCAGCAGTGGAGTGACCTGTCTCCCTGCCCCAAGTTTGGGTCTGTCATTTCCCTGCTGGCCTTTCTTCACCTGCCCTCCCCAGCTTGGCACAGCCGGGGCAGCCCAGGGAGCACTCTCTTCCTCCTCTGCCCCCTCCCCCTTTCCCCTCTCTCTCTCCATCTGGTCAGCCTCATGTGTCCTAGGCTCTGTGAAGTAGCAGAGTTTCTTTATGTAGTCATTCATCCAAGTCAATTCATTTATCTGTTTATTTGTCCAGCAACGATTTTTTTTGAGGGCCTAAGATAAGCCAGGCTCTATGCTGGGCACCAAGGGTGTAGCAATGAACAGGAAGGTGTCAGGTCTGGCCCTCATGGAGCTTACTTACCCTCTGGTGGGGTTAGAGATAATCCAGTAGTTCATTAGATGTTGGTGAAAAATAATAATATTAAATTATAATAATAAGCACCATTCACATAGTGGTTTCAAGTATACAGTTTTTCACTGAGAGCTCATCTAGTCCCAAGAATGTGACAGGGGACACCTGGGTGGCTCAGCGGTTGAGCATCTGCCCTTTGGCTCAGGATGTGATCCCGGATCAGGGGATCAAGTCCCACGTCGGGCTCCCTGCATGGACCCTGCTTCTCCCTCTGCCTTGCCCGTGTCTCTCCTTCTCTCTCTATGTCTCTCAAGAATAAATAAATAAATAAAATCTTTAGTAAATAAATAAATAGCCTGGCCAGGAGCCTGGTTCTTCAGCCCAGTCCCTCTGCCCTCAAGCCTGTGTTTCTCTTGAGAAAAGGGAAGCCCCTGGAACTGGTTGGGAATTGGCAGCTATTCGTTTTACCTTTGCAGAGACGAAGGCCCAGAGAGAGGAAAAGTGCCTTACCTAAGACACAGCTTAAAACGGGACTAGTGAGGGGGGGCAGGGGGGTGCCTGGGTGGCTCAGCTGGTGAGGTGTCTGCCTTCAGCTCAGGTCATGATCCCGGGGTGCATCGTAGGGCTCCCTGCTCAGTGGGGAGCCTGCTTCTCCCTCTTACTTTGCCTGCTGCTCCACCTGCTTGTGCTGTCAAATAAATAAAATCCTTTTAAAATTTTTAAAAAATAAAACCTGGAACCTCTGGATCCCACGTCAATGCTCACTCTGCCTCTGAACAGCTGTTTGATGCCCTGACTGGGCCCTGGTGAATTTGGAATGCAGAGTGTCATGGTAGGTCCATCTCCTCCCCTCCCCTGCATCCCTTACCCAGCTCACTCTCTCTGCTTTTATGGGAAGACAGCTCAGAGTGCCCCCCTAGCCCCCCACTTTACCTTTACCAGTGCCTGCTTTTCCAAGACTTTTGTTTAACAAATGCAACATGAGCACCTACCCTTTGCAGGCTCTGCTGGGTGCTAAGAGGCAGGTGAGAAACACAGTGCTTTCAAAGCTGCAGGACCTGTGTCCCCCCTGGTGGCTCATTCAGAGGAGCATGTGACCCTTGACTTCAGGGCTATGAGTTCAAGTCTCATGTTGGGTGTAGAGATTACTTGAAAATCTTTAAAAGATAAGAAAAATAATAAATTAAAAATAAATTTTTTAAAAAAAGGCTGCAGGAGAAAAGCACAGATATCAGAGACACATGACAGGGCCCCAAAGTCAGGCCTTGGCAGTCAGGCAGAGGAGGGTCAGGGAAGGCTTCCTGGAGAAGGTGACATCTGAACTGAGCCCTGAAGTCTGAGTCACAAATTGCCCAGGCCAGAGCTGGCAGGGCGGAGACTTTCAAGGTGAGGGACTGGAGGTTTCAGAACAGAGTAAGAAGTCACCCTTGCGTGTCGCAGGCACGTTGCAGGCTTCTGTGAGGTCAGCTCCCATCTGTTCACTGTGTGTCATGCCTCTCAGGGCTGCAAGTGGCCTGTGAACAGGAACTGGGTCTCCTTTCCGCTGGAAACCCCCGTGGGCGAGGGCCTACCCATGTGGACAGATGACTCAGACACCCCACGTAAGCAGCCTGTCATCATCAGCTTTTGCCCACAAGGGCTCACCATCCCTCCCACCAGAGCCCCTGGCATGTCGGACCCTCCCCATGTTCTGCATCCTCCTGACCTGGCACAAACGCAGCTCAGCCTAGGAGGGGCTGGGCCAGGCTGGAGGCTTTGACTGCAGTGTGGGGGAAGCCAAAGCCTTAGGCGGATATATTACTGTCCCCATGCTTCCCACCATCCCCCCGCCAATACCCTCAGGCTGTGCCTGGGAAGGCCAAGCTCCCCGTCCTGTCCTGTGGGCACAGGGAGCAGCACCCCGGAAGCACAAGCCACCCCTCTGGCTTAGTGCAGGGAGGAGCAGTGAGGGCTCAGAGGTTGCCCCGGACTATGCGGACTATGCGTGCCGAAACGTGGCCCTTCTCTCCTGGTGAGGGTTTAGGGCCTGGCCGCTCTCAGACAGACGAAGGGGGAGAGAGTGGCCTGCCCAGGATGGCAGCCACCAGCGCGGGTCAGTACTGCCCCAGTCAGGTACGTGCTGGGGCTGCCCATGCCCGGCTGGTCCGCCCTTGCCCTTGGGACTCCCTGTCTCACATTGTCCCACATTCCTGGGCTGTGCACATAAATATTCAGACCGAATATGAGCAAGAGGAGGCCACTTGGCACTTTCCTTCAGCTACAACTGAGGTTTTCACGTGGTCTTTCCCTCCAAAGGGACATGTGACATTGCTTTCAGAAGAGCGTCCTATTCAAACCCCTTCCCCTGAGGTTCCCTGAGCTCCTCTGCGGCCGGAGCTGTGCTAGTACTGGGATGCACGGGCTCCTGCCCTGGAGTGGGGGTGGGGGGTGCTCACTTTAGTGGGGCAGACCTGCAAGCAGATGCCACCCAACCGACCTGCTGGGTGCAAAGCAGAGGTGGGGAGCCTGAAGAGGGACACCAGCCAACCGGGGGCAGGGAGCAGTGCGGAGGGCTGAGGCCTCTTGCATTGCAGTTTACATTATGGAAGTGAATATCCAGGGGGAAGACGGGAAGGTGGATCAGTTTGGACTCGAAACAATGGTCCAGGGAAGGAGGGCACGCGTCAGGGCAGGTGATAGGGCGGACATCTGAAGCCCTCAGATCCCAGAACGTGGGAGGGTTTGAGGAAGAAGGCCTGGCCCCACATTCCAGCTTGTAAGACGGAAGCATTCACTGGACTCTACCTTACTGGTGGCCGGTCTCCTGGGAGGGGCAGGATCCAGAACAAAGCCGAGGAGGGGCTGAGGCTCCAGGGGCAGGATCAGGGCATGAGGGGTGAATCCAGGCCTAAGGAAGAGGGTGTGTGGGTGCAGAAGGAGCCCTCTCCCTCCAGTGAGCAGGGAGCCGCTGTGGGGCTGAGCCTTTAGGATGTGTCAAGTTGTCTCTCACAGCCCAGGAAATGCCCAGGCCGAGGGGAAGCGCAGGTGCAGACCTGACCCGGGAAGGGCAGGGCTGGTGGGGATGCTCCAAGGGCAAACCAGGAAAGGGCAGAGGAGAGTGGCCTCCCCAGGGTGCTGGGCCAGGGGTGAGGGTCCAGGGATGGGATGAGGCCCATCCAAGCTCTGGTCAACCCCCCCCTAGTAAAGCAGAACTGCTCAGTCCCAGTTTGCACAGCCACCGTACTATCCAAACCTGGATGCTTTTGCGAGTGAGAGTGACAACAGGAGTAGAGTAGGCCTGTCCTGGGCAGAGCGGGCTGAGCTACACATGCTAGCCATGCAGCATGAGGCTGGTCCTCACACTAGGACTCAGGCCTGCAGGGACACACTTCCTGTGACTGTTGCCTCCCCTAACATAACCCTGGGCACTGAAGCTGGACTCACACCCTGGAGCATCCCCCGCCCTGCGATCCTCCTCAGAGTCAGGCCTGTGGAAAGGAGGGGTCTCTCCCATTCCAGGTCCATCTCCCCATACCGTCTGCTTTTCTGATGACTGACATGGGTACTGCACTGTCTTCAAGGAATTAACAGCCTCCAGAGGACCATGGTCCTTTCTGGGGCCCAGTGGGGGCTCCTGGAGAATCCCTAGGAGCCTGCCCTCCCTGGAAGGGTGCCAGAGTGAGGTTCACCGACTCCCCCTGCACTGTCCCTGCCCCCCACCTTGGGAATACCCTGCGATCCTCAGTCTCTTCCCTCCTGCTTGCCCCCTATTTCCAACCAGCTGCCAGGAGGTGTCCTCATATTCCTGATTCCTGGTTCTAGTTCAATCTACTCCAGTATCTGCCTGGACTGTCGCAAAGGGTGCCCTCCAGGGCTCGCAGCCTTCAAACCGTCTTCCCTGCCACAAGACGTAAACCGAAGCCTGAACACAACACTCCAAGTAGACAAAACAAAAAGAACAAAAACAAAGACCCTTCCGTGGGAGGAAAAACAAATGGGGGAAAAAGCCACATCACTATAGAGCTCCCTACAAGATACAGTCTAATACTTCCTCTGTGCACTGACTCCAAAGTGGCTCTCAGCTTTGTCCCCAACACCAGCAAGGCTTCCTCCACCCAGCGACTTACCAGCTACTCTGTGTCAGTTCCCCCTTTGTCCATGCCATCCCCACACACCTGCTGGATTCCTGCAGCTTCTTTAAGGCTCTCCCAGACCTGACCACCCCAGCCCCAGGACCCGCCCTTACCCCCAGCCCAGATGTGAGGGCGCTTCTGTGCCTTGTGTCTCCCACTGCGGGAGGTGGCCGACTACAGACTCAATACATAGCAGTTGAACCTGCTGATCCTGCTCACTCCTGGTTCTCCAGAAAGGTGTCCTCAGGGATGGACAGGATGATTTCTTAGTTTCCTTCTAACTGTGAAATCCCTCAATGCTGCAGTCTAGGGCTAGGCACTTACCCATTACTCTGTTTGAATCTCACCAAAAAAAAAAAAAAAAAAAAAAAATTTAATGCTGCTATACCTGAGGTCCAAAGACATGGCCCAGGGAACCCCTGGGGGTCCCCAAAACCCACTCGGGGGACCTGCAAAGTCAAAACTATTTTCATAGGAAAACTAAGAGGTTATTTGCCTTTCTGCTCTCACTCACAAGTATACAGTGGAGTTTTCCAGAACTATACAATAGGTGGATTTGCAACAGAATGAACGCAGAAACAAATGAGAACCCACTGCTTTCATCAAGCCAGACATTAAAAACAAAAAAATGCCATTCTTTTCATGAAATTTGTTTCAGAAAATAGAATCATTTTTCTTTAAAAATATGTTAACATGTAATGGATTTTTAATTTAATAAATATACTTTATTTTTTAAAGATTTTATTTATTTATTCATGAGAGACACAGAAGGAGAAGCAGGCAGGCTCCATGCAGGGAGCCCGATGTGGGACTTGATCCTGGGACTGTGGGATCGTGCCCTGGGCCGAAGGCAGGCGTTCAACCGCTGAACTTCCCAGGGTCCCTAATAAACGTTATTTTAAATTTCAGTTTTAATCTCAAATATGCTAAATGTCGTAGGGGCACCTGGGTGGCTCAGATGGTTGAATGTCTGCCTTCAGCTCAGGTCCTGATCCTAGAGTCCTGGGATCAAGCCCCACAAAGGACTCCCTGCTCAGCGGGGAAACTGCTTTTCCCTCCCTCTGCCCCTCTCCCTGCTAGCGCTCTCTCCCTGACAAAATCTTAAAAAAAAAGGGGGGGGGCAGCCCGGGTGGCTCAGCGGTTTAGCGCCACCTTCAGCCCAGGGCCTGATCCTGGAGACACGGGATCGAGTCCCACGTCGGGCTCCCTTCATGGAGCCTGCTTCTCCCTCTGCCGCTCACGCGCTCTGTGTCTCTCATTAATAAATAAAATCTAAATAAATAAATAAATAAATAAATAAATAAATAAATAAATAAATAAATAAATAAATAGGAAGAGTGACTGCTTCACTATTATATTCCCAGTGCCCAGGTCAGTGGCTGGCACATAGCAGTTTAGTAACTGCTTCAATGAAAGGCTTGAGAATGTGAGCCCTTCAAGGACATGCAGCCCTTCCCACCAGTACTCAGTAGAGTAGGGCTCTGCTCTGAGCACCCAAACTGGCTGGCTGGCCCCGCCCTGGCCTGGGAGGCAGCTGCCCATGCCTCCCTGCTACCCGCCACCTCCTCCTGCTGTGTTGCCAGAATTTGGCTGAACTCCACACTTCTCCCATCAATGGCCAAGACACGAGGCCACCAACACATCAGGCACAACGGCTGCCCAACTGGTCAGAGCTGACCCCACTGGGGACATCCAGACCCATCCAGGGCACCAGCCACAGCAAAAGCAGTAGCAAGACATACCACACAGCGTCCCAGTGTAAACTGATGCTCAGAGGGCTGAAGAGTTTTCTGGAGGTCACTGGGCCAATGGGAGAAGAGGCTGGGGTAGAGCCAGGCTCCTCTGCTATGCAAAAGCTGTCAGAGGAGCCCTGTTTCTACAGCTCTAGGAATAGAGGCTGAGCCCACTGAGGGGTAATTCTGAGATCCTGGGATTTGCACCTGGAGATGGGGGTAGGGGCTTGGGGTGGGGGAGAAGCAATGGGGGTGGGGGCAGGCAGAGAGTAAATACTAGCAGCCCAGAGGGCACCCTGGCAACTCATTCCCTACTGAGCAGGAGTCCTGGCCGGTTAACAGAGAAAGCACAGCCCACACCCCAGCCTCAGGAGGCAACAGTAAGCACCTGGATCTCGAAACCAAAAGGCCACTAGATCCTCCAGGCCACAGGTCTCTGCTATTGGCATTGTTGAAATCATCACCACCCTACAGTAACCCACATGCTCCTTTAGCAGGAAGCCAGGGGGGGGGGTACTTTTGCTGTCAGCAAGAGGCAGCAGCTAGAGGAAGACCTGGTCTGACCTCCAAGCCTGCCAGCCTCTTTAGGGCAGCTGAGGAGAGACGCAGAGTACCAGGTCAGTGGTAAGTACACTGCGTACGGGGCTGCCAAGTTGAGCCACATGGGCGGAATCCTGCACGACTCGGAGCACTTCTTGTCCGCACTAAGTCCCGAACAATGCCCAAGGGAGTGATGCAACCCTATCAGTAGCCCTGCCTGCTTGGCTGCTTTCTTCCTGGAAGAGAGGGATGGAGACAAAGAGGGGCCCCCTGACCCTCTTATGTGCCTTCCAGAGTTCGAGCTCTTCACTTGCCCCAACACCCCATCTGAAAAAAGAACCACATTCCAGCACAGATAGTAAGAGATCAGTTTATGGTTAACGGTATGGGACAGACTGGGAAGGTACCAGGGCCCATAGTAATGAGCTTCCCAGGAATAGACTGACAGACTTACAAGTAAACAGAGGGGCAGGGAAACAAAGCCAAATGGCTGAGAGACCCAGGCCCAGCCTCGGTGGCTGTACCTGGGCCCTAGTTCCAGTTCTGCCCTGGGAACCTGGGGGATGAGCAGGACCTACAGGTGCCTCAGTTCTTGTAAGGCTCCCATCTCCTCACTCCCTCCTGTCCCCTACCAGCAGGCTGGGACTTCTCACATGTGGTATATTTTCAGGGCTAGGGAATGGCTGGTCTGGGGGTGGGAAGGCAGAGGCCTGGGTAGTACGGGGTTAGCAGCAGCACTGGGGGGAATCTGGTCAGGCACCAGGTGCCTGGGGTGGGGCACCGCTCAGCAGGGCCCCTTTGTCCAGGGCAGGCCCCCCACCCTGCCCACCACACCAACATGGTGCAATATAGTTTCAAGTACTAAATCCGTGTCCGGCAGGAGAGCTGGAGGCTGGTGGGACAGGCAGGGGCTTATGGAGAGAGGCTCCCAGCCGCCCACCGAGTCTTCTCAGTGGGCTCCAGGTATATCAAGTCCACTGTGTGTGCAGGAGTGGTGACCTGGCCCCAATGTCTACGTGGACACTCCCTGCAGGGGCTCAAGCCCTCAGACCAGTGCCAAGGCCTGCTCTGTAGGGCAGAAGCAGGGCAGCATGGTGCCCACAGCGTCCACAATGGCTTCCAGGTGCTCATCCTGTGCCTGGGGCCCACAGAGCTGCATGAAGTCCGCCAGGCGCAGCAAGTACTCAAGGTTGTGGCCGGAGAAGCCACGGCAGGCCAGGATCTGTGTTGCAATGGCCTCCTCAGGGGCAGGGCCCAGATAACCAGGATTCTGTGGAGTGGCTACATAAGCCAAAGCCTTGAGTGGTTGGTCAGGGGTATCCTGGGGGTAGAAGGTGACTTCCTTGGTATCATAGCCGCCAAGTACTGCTTCCCGCACGTTCAGGTACTTCAGGGCCTCGCTCACCTGCTCACCTTGAACCTGGTATGCCACACCCCAAGTGCAGCCCTAGGAGGAAACATGAACACTGGGGTCACTCAAAACAGCTCCTGGCTAGTCCCACCCCAGGTCTGTGCTCTATTAGGAAAGTGGGCAGAGGACTGATGAGTTGTCAAGAAGCCACACATCAAGCTCATTTTCCCTTTCTTAACAAGGGTTGATAAGGTGGTCTGGCCCCAAGGCCAAGAGGATTCCTACTCAAGAGTGTGGTTTGAGATCCAGTAGCATCATTTGTATAATTAAGAGGAATCTGAGTTTCAGGCCACACTATGACCTTATTAAATCGGAATTTGCATTTTAAGAAGATGCTCAGGTGATTCTAATGAGAAGTACTTAGCTAGAACACTCTTACCCTCTGCCTGAGAGGCATCTAATCTACCCTATAGCCAGGGACTCGATGAGCTCTGCCTGCAACCCTTCATGCTAGTTCCCCAGGGTCTCTCTCTCTTCTCGACTCAGGCACTTACCTCATGATCTTCGAGGAGGGTCACCACACGGCCAGGCTGAGGAGGGAAGAAAGATTTTGAAAAAGACAAGTTAGGAATCAGCTGTCACCAGTGCCAGAGGAAACCCTTATTAACCCTGCTGGTCCCTTATTAACCCAGAGGGCCCCACTCATTCAGAGGGAAGTGGAGAGAGTGATGCATGGCTGCAGGAGAAATAGATACATGGCAGTGGCCCAAATTGATCATCAGAAATATCCATCAACATGGTGATCCACAGGACCAGATTCCAGCCATCACACTGATCCACGGGGTACAGAAATTGAAGCAACAAACCCCAGGCACAGGTTTACACACTTCCCCCACCAGCACGGAGTCACCCTCTGCCCAGAGAGCCCGGAACATTCCAGGGCACTGGTGCCCACTACCCTGCCCCCACCCCCTTCCTTCCCCTGGGTATGGTCAGATGCTCACCATCTTGTCGCTGCCCCGATGGAAGGTGTCTCCCTGCCAGAAGCGCCGGCTGTAGCCGCGCACGAAGCCCACACGGCTGTCGCTGTAGGCAAAGTCTGGCCTCCACACTAGGGAGCCGTACCCGAAAATCCACAGCGCTTGGGGGTCGCTGTCATCCCGGGGGTGCTGCGCGGGTGGCGAGGGGGGTGGCGAGGCGGGCGGGGCTTTCTGGGCTGTGGACTCCTGCTTCATGGTGCTGGGCACAGGGACGAGCCCGGCGGCCTCCGGGGCTGGTCTCCGGGGCTGGTCTCCGGCGCGGGCACGGAAGGACCGACGGACACGCACACCTGGCCTGGCACCGCTCAGTCGCTCCAGCTGCGCGGCCCCTCCGGGGGCGCCTTTTAAACCCTCCGGCCGGGAGGGCCCCGCCCACCGCGCCGGCTGCCGCGGTGATTGGGGCGGGGCAAACCCCCTTTTAACCAATCACCTTCCTGGTTTGCTTCCCGGTTAACCGCGCCGCCCTCTGAATGGGTAACTGAGCGGCCTGCCCCAGGCCCAGCGCGCCCGCTGATTGGCTCGGCTCCACCTCTGTAGCAAACCTGGCAGGAGTGATGCAACCGCGGGGGAGGTTTCCCCAGCTCCCGCATGCAGCAAGGGCACCTCGGATTGCGTCAGGCGGCGGGCAGTGGGCATGGGCACGGACGGGGACACTGGTCGACTCTCAGGCAGCCCCTACATGGCCTAGGCCCTTCAGGAACCAGCACCGGCGTGTCCCAGGCGGGCGGCTCCCCTGCAGCTCTGTCGGTGCACCTGGTCGGGTCACTGCCACCCCAGGCAGCACGGACTCATTAACAGGGCCAGTGCAGGGGACTTCCCGGAGGAGCTCTGTGGGCGGCGTAGATGCAATCTCTGGGGCTCCGCCGGGGAGCACACACTTTAGAGAACCTGTCGCAGGCACCCTCTGCATTCCGTACAGGTGCCTCACGCGGTTGGCCCGCGTGAGCAAATGGAGAAACTGAGTCACGGGGCTGGCAAGGGTTTCTGCAGAAGCTGCTACGCTGAGTCAGGCCGGGGGCCGAGAGCTTACCGGCCTCACGTGAGGGCTACTCCCAGGGCCATGTGTGGAACCCCCTGAGCCCAGGTAGGCTTGGGGTAGAGCCTTTCAGCGCGCTTGCAACCATCGCTGTCACTTTGGCGATGGTGTGGAAACCTGCGGAGAGAGGCCGGAAAGACAGGCATTTCTGCCCTGAGGCGATGGGCAGTTCAGAAGGGACCTGAAAGGTTTGCAACAATGGGGTCATCCTCAGGCGCAGAAGTTCCAGGAGCTTCCGGGAGCCGCAGGCAGGGCAGCCCAAGGCTTCCAGAAGGCTGCAAGCAGCTACCGGCTTTCTCTCCGGCTACTGGCCTCCTGACCCACGGAGGGCCGTCCGGCCGTCTGGGGTCGGCTCCCTAAGCAGGGGCAAGAGGCTGCCGCCTGGGGATGTTTCCGGCTGGACAGGGGGAACAGAGACCGCAGAAGGCCTGCCTCTGGAACTGCAGAACTGGCTTGGGAAACAGCTGCTGAGATCCGGGGTGAGCCCTCTGGCAGGCGAAACGAGCAATATTGCTTCTCATTAGATTCTAATTAGATATTTAAACTAAAAATTATCTGCACCCTTAGTCATTCCCAAAGTGTGTAAGATATATTCTCCAGTAGTAATGTACTACAGTGTGTATGGTATGAAGCTAGTTCTTTAAAAACAAAATAAGTTAGGGATGCCTGGGTGGCTCAGTCTATTGAGCCAGGTCATGATCAGGGTGTCGAGATCTAGCCCAGGGGTCACGCTCAGCGGGAAGTCAGCTTGAGATTCTTTCCCTCTGCCCCTCCCCCTGCACTCTGTAAAATAAAGAAACAAATCTAAAAAAAAAAACAAAACTACACATTAATATTTGTAAAAGAAGGGATCCCTGGGTGGCGCAGCGGTTTAGCGCCTGCCTTTGGCCCAGGGCGCGATCCTGGAGACCTGGGATTGAATCCCGTTGGGCTCCCGGTGTATGGAGCCTGCTTCTCCCTCTGCCTATGTGTCTGCCTCTCTCTCTCTCTCTCTCTCTCTCTCTCTCTCTCTCTCTCTGTGACTATCATAAATAAATAAAAATTAAACAAATATTTGTAAAAGAAATAATCTAGAAGAGGGGCATGTTGGTGTCTCAGTAGTTGAGTGTCTGCCTTTGGCTCAGGTTGTGATCCAGGGTCCTGAGATTTTTTTTTTTTTTTTTTTAGGGTTCTGGGATTGAGTTCTTCATCAGGCTCCCCAAGGGAGCCTGCCTCTCCCTCTGGCTCTGGCTCTCTGTGTCTCTCATGAATAAATAAATAAAATCTTTAAAGAAAAATTATGTGTTTTATTTGCATAGAAAAGAATCCACAAGAACACATGAAAAGTTTCAGTGATTACCTCTGAGTAGTAGGAGCACATGAGATTTGCACTTTTTTTAAGCCAATTCAAATTCTTTGGGATTTTTGAAGGGAACATAAACCACTTCTATTTAGAAAAGAAAGTCAAAATAAAAATCCATTTTGAAAACATTGTAGTGGGCAGCCCCGGTGGCGCAGTGGTTTAGCGCCGCCTGCAGCCCAGGGCATGATCCTGGAGACTCAGGATCGAGTCCCACATTGGGCTCCCTGCATGGAGCCTGCTTCTCCCTCTGCCTGTGTCTCTGCACCGCCCCCCCCCCCGCCGTCGCTCATAAATAAATTAATAAAATCTTTAAAAAAAAACAATGTAGTAAAAATGCCCGAGGCTGCATAGTCAGGCAAAAATGCAAACTATGAACTATCACATGCACTGTGATTAAAACTATTAAAACAACAACAAAAAAACAACAACAATAACAAGATACATGAGGAAAAAGATGGGGGGGCATCATATACCAATGATGGATGTGTTGAGGTATTAGGATTATGGGTGATTTTTTTTTAAGATTTTATTTATTCATGAGAGACACACAGAGAGAGGGGCAGGGACACAGGCAGAGGGAGGAGAAGCAGGCTTCATGCAAGGAGCCCGATGTGTGGGACTCAATCCCAGGAATCCGGGATCATGTCCTGAGCCAAAGGCAGATGCTCAACCCGCTGAGCCACCCAGGCGTCCCTATGGGTGATTCTTTTCTCTCTTTTTCAAGGCTTACAGAATGTAATTTTTAATTTAAAAAAAGTTACTTTTGGGATCCCTGGGTGGCGCAGCGGTTTGGCGCCTGCCTTTGGCCCAGGGCGCGATCCTGGAGACCCAGGATCGAATCCCACGTCGGGCTCCCGGTGCATGGAGCCTGCTTCTCCCTCTGCCTGTGTCTCTGCCTCTCTCTCTCATTCTGTGTGACTATCATAAATTTAAAAAAAAAAAAAAGTTACTTTTATTTTTAAAGATTTTATTTATTCATGAGAGACCCACAGAGAGAGAGAGGCAGAGACACATTTAGAGGAGGAGCAGGCTCCATGCCAGGAGCCCAATGTGGGACTTGATCCCGGGACTCCAGGATCATGCCCTGGGCTGAAGGCAGGCACCAAACTGCTGAGCCACCCAGGGATCCCTAAAAAGTTACTTTTAAAGAGTCATTAATAGTTTTCTGGTGGCTAAGGGGGCAGAGTATATCAGAATTACCTGGGGAATATTTTCTAGCTGCCCATTCACAGACTTCCTCCCATCCGAACAAAGCCCCATTGGTGAAATCATCAGGAACCAACTCTTGCTCCAAGTACATTAGGCACTTCCTCCTCTATGCTCCCACAACCCCTTACCTCACTTCTATTTATCTGTCCCCTTCACTTCATGCTTATAACAGAAACAATCGTTTGTTGAATGTTTACCATGAGCCAGGCATTGAGCTAAATGCTTTACATTCATTCTAATTACAAACTTCTCCCCTAATTTGTGAGGTAAATATCATTTCCCTGGTGAGCCAAATGCAGCACAGGTGAGCCAAGTGGAGCAGGTAAGCCACATATGGTGAAGCCCAGCAAGTCCTGGAATCCAGGTCTGAAGGCAGGTAGATCAGCCTCAGATCCTCCTTGCTGGGAGGCTTTGGATATCCTGCTTCCTGAGAACTCTTGAGAGCTCCTTGAGAGCAGATTTTATCCCTGAAGTCTCAGGGGGACCCACACAGTGCTGGCTCATGGAAGGTTCTCCACAAAACTACGCAGAAGTGGAGCTTTTACTTTGGAAAGGCCAGGTCACCCTGAGGTTCAGAGGAGGAGGAATCCTGAAAGGTACAGTTTCAACCCTGACCCTCTCAAAATAGGAATCCCCACAAAAGTTGGCCCAGGGGTCTTGGCCACCTTCCTGGGAATGTATCTTGCCTGTTCCCATTCCTCGTTTATCCTTGCCAACATATGTCTCCTTCCCGTCCAGTGGGACACTCCCGGGCAGTCAACCATCCCACTCAGCAGATTCCTCTCTAACTTCTGCAGCAGCCGTACCATCTTTCCTCTGAAAATCCCCTCAGGAAGGGGCTGCAGATGTCATGCCCACAGAAGTACCACCTCATGAGAGAGGATTACTTCCACCTCGAAGAGTGGCACATGATTTGCACATGAGGCACACGTGGTGGCTTCCTTTTTCGGGACCTTTCCCAAATTAATCTTTCCTTATTTTTCCCCTTCAGGCAATCCTTTCTCATTTCCTTATGATCTGTTCCTTCCCACTTCTCATTCCAGTCACCGCAATCAACCTCTGGCATTAGTGGGCACAATTAGTTGAACAAGGGAAGAGTGTGTTTTAGGAGCTCGGGGACTGTGTTAATTTATTATGCTAAGTGATAAGGTTGCTTTATAAAGCTGCCGATGCCCAAGGGATGA
Organism: Nyctereutes procyonoides; assembly: GCF_905146905.1. Lineage (NCBI taxonomy): Eukaryota > Metazoa > Chordata > Mammalia > Carnivora > Canidae > Nyctereutes > Nyctereutes procyonoides. The sequence continues at coordinate 7,658,933 of NW_026575031.1, read as the reverse complement.
AAATAAAACCTTCCCAGACATGGGCTGTAAAGCCCCAATTGCCCAGATTTGAGCCCAGCTCCACCATTTACCATCAGGCCTACTGTCTCTGGTTCTCAGTTTTCTCAACTGTGAAATGGGGGATAATAGTGTCCACTTTGTGGGTTCTGATGAGGGTTGAAAGAATGTGGGAGCCCTCAATATACTTGGCTCCTTATTATTATTTTTACTATAGACTTTTCACTTTCCATTTTATCCAGGATAGAGCCCTAACCTACTATTGTGATTTATAATAAGAAATATATAGAGGTGCCTGGGTGGCTCAGGCAGTTGAGCATCAGACTCTTGGTTTCACCTCAGGTCATGATTTCGGGGTCCTGGGATCAAGCTCAGCATTGGGCTCTCCACTCAGCAGGGAGTCTGCTTGTTTTCCTCTCTGCCTGACTCCCTGCTTGCACTCTCTCTCTAAAATAAATAGATAAATCTAAAAAAAAAAAAAGAAAGAAAGAAATATAAATTTTGGCTTCATCCGGTTCCTGGCAGAGCTCTTAAAACCCTTGGAATTTCCTAAGTGATAAGAGTGATAAAGGTGCCTTTTGTTATTCATAACAAGCCCATATCAACCACACCTGAATTTAGTTAATGCGCAGGCCTTTTGGGAAGTCCCTAAGGATGGGGGGGGGGTTGCTGGTTGCCAGGGAAACCGACCGTGTGATTAGAGGGTTGGAACTCTCAGCCCCAACTTCCAACCTCTGGGCAGGGGAGAAGGGCTAGAGACTGAGTTTAAACATCAGTGGCCAATAATTTAATCAATCACATCTATGTAATGAAACCTCCATAAAAACCCCAAAGGACAGGGGTTCAGAGAACTTCTGGGTTGTTAAATACACGGAGGTGCCAGGAGGATGGCACTTCCCAAAGAGGACATGAAAGTTCCAGATCCCTTCCCACATACCTTGCCCTATGCATCTCTTCCATCTGGCTATTCCTGAGTTATATCCTTTTACAATAAACCAGTAATCTAGTAATCTGAGTTCTGTGATCCACTCCAGCAAATTAATCAAACCTAAGGAGTGGGTTGCGGGGACCTTGGCTCTACAGCCACTTAGAGGCACAAGTAACCTGGACTTCTGATTGGCATCTGAGGTGGGAGGCGGTCTTGTGAGATGGAGTCCTGAGTCTGTAGGATCTGATGCTGTCTCCAGGCTGGGAGCGTCAGGGCTGAGTTAAATTGCAGGACGCCCAGGTGGTGTTGCAGAATCGCTTGATATGTCGAAAAGCTACAGGTCTGGTGTCAGGAGGGAAGCAGTGAGGGCGCCTGGGTGGCTCAGTAGGTTAAGTGTCTGCCTTTGGTCCAGGTCATGATCTCAGGTCCTGTGTCAGGCTCCCTGCTCATTGCGGAGCCTGCTTCTCCCTCTCCCTTCCATCCCCCCATGCTCATGCATGCACACTCTCTCTCTCTGTCATAAATAAAACCTTTAAGAAAAAACAAAAGTGAAAAAAGGTCATAGGAGAGTATTGAGAGTAGATGAGATACACAGAAGAGTATGTTTTCCTTCACCCTACGTCTCCGTCTGACAGAGTTCAGAAGAATTGAGTGGGTCAGGAAAGTGGTCAGGGTATTTTTGATTCAATGGATGAAACCTCCAACTATCTCACCCTCCATTCTTGCCATGCAATTCCCAGATTGTTCCAGCAAAGAAGGTGCTAAAGGAGTGTTTTTAAAAGGCAGATGGGTGATAGTCTGCCCCAAAGCCACTATTAATAGAACAGTTGCTTGAGCAAAGAGATTTTCTGTGTATGTTTGGAGGAGAAAGATGTTAAAATAAGCGAATAAAATTAATAATCCACAATCAATAAGGGCTTTACCTCCCACAGACTTCTGAGGGATAAGTGTATCCTCAGGTCCTTGGCCCCTGTGCAGGGACATAGTTTCTGCCAACACTCTGGCAAAAGGATGGGAAAAAGGAGTAGCTGAATCTCTCAATACAGTCTGCCTCAGATGAGAGAGAGAAGACAGCTGCTCTGCTGGGTATGCCAGCTAGATCCTGGGCCAAGGCGGGAGGGCTCCTTGGACCCTTCTATAAGCAGGGACTGTAAGGATTCCCCCATGCCCTGACAGAGGGTGCATGGGATAGGAAAACTTGGCTCCATGTCTAGCTTCTAAGGAGGGAGGAAGACACAGCTGACAGGGTACCCTAGGGCGGCCAGTGTTCTCGATATTCAGACCTTGGGCCTTGTCCACCTGGAAGGGGAAGGACCAGGGCTCCAACAGAGGGTGGGATGGGATGGTGGAGCCTCTTTCCCAATTCCAAGGAGAGAGGAAGGCTTCCTTCATGGCAACAGCAAGTGGCTGGCTGCAGGGTTGAGGAGCATTTCAGTGAAGTGGCAGGGATGCTGAGAGGGGGACCATGGGGCCAGAGTCGAATGAATGTCAGACCCTACAGAAATGCTGCAGTGTGGTAGGACCCGGCTTAAAAGAACTCTAGAAAAATAGCCCCTGTGGAGAAGTATGGCTCAGGCCCCCAGAGAACCAAGGAAGTAAAGCCCCTTAAATGAGATCAGCTGGGACACCATCCCCCATGAGCCTACTGCAAATGGGAAGGAGAGAGCCGACTTAGATCTCTTTAGAAAGAGCCACTGGTGGAGGTGATACTGAACAGACCAGGCCTAGGATGCTGGGCCTGGCTTGATGTCTGCCAGTGTGGGAAACCGACAGCAACTCTTGGACAAGCCAAGTGGTACGTGCCTGTCTGCTAACCCCCATGGCTGGCTTTGCCTCCAAACTGAGCCAAGAAGCGGGAACACTGGAGACAGGCTGGCCATGTCTGGCAGGGCTTTGGCTCTGCCCTGCAGGGGGTGCCATGACACAGGACAGGCTCCTGCCCAGAGCCAACCTGTTGCAAAATCCAGACTCTGGAGATGCTCCTTACCTTGTGTCTGGCCATAGCTTTGGCTGGCTTCTTGGAACCTACATCGTAGACTCAGGGGGTCTTTGGGTATGAAGGGAACAGGCTGAGTCCACTCTTGGCCAGAGTGTTAGAAGGGTGCAGGGCCGAGAGGCAAGGGAAAAAATGTGGTGAAAGCCACTGTGACAGATCTCCAAGGGGAAGGGGAGTCTTGAGGTCCTGCCATCCCTTCCCAGAGCCAAGATCCCCCTTCCACTACTTCCCACAGCTGAAGTTGACCTGAACTAGAGGTGTTCCTTAAAGACGGAGACCACCTGGGATCTCCTCTGCCTGGTTGGTCCCAGAGCTACTACCAGGGTGATCCAGCCAGGCTCCAAGTCCTCTCTGGCCCACCTCCACCCTGTGGGCTGGGATGGTGGAAGCTCCAAAAAGTGGTTTGTTGCCATAAGCTTGAGAAGGATTAACCTACCAGTGGAGGAACCCGTTGCTCACAAGTATTTCATACACCAACTCATTTCAACCTCATAGTAACGTGCAATCAGCAATCTCTGAGAGGGTAAAGATAAATAACTGGATCGTTAGCCTCTTTGGGCAGAGACCGTATTTTATCGCCAATACCTGGCATACAAGAGGTACTCGATCAGTGTGGAAGGAATGAAGAAACGGAGTGGGGCAGCCCGGGTTTAGCGCCTTTGGCCCAGGGCGTGATCCTGGAGACCCTCGTCGGGCTCCCTCCATGGAGTCTGCTTCTCCCTCTGCCTGTGTCTCTTACGAATAACTAAATAAAATCTTAAAAAAAAAAAAAAAAAAAAAAAAAAGAAATGGATGGACTTGTCCCAGGTCATCTGGCAATGGGAGGTGCTGCTGCAAAGGAGCCTCATCCCCGCAACTCCGACCGGGTGTTCTGTCCAGCCCGCCCCCCATTCCCTGGCCTCGGGGTGCCTGCGGGGCAGGGGTGGCTGGAGCACCGAGGACTGCGAGGTGGGGAGGATGCTGTCTATACGCAAAAGGGCCCGGCTACTCTGGAAACCCTGAGGCGTCTTTAGGGTCAGCGTGGCACGGCTTGCTCCCGGGGGGTGGGGGGACTGGGGCCCACGGGGAGCCCTGCGGGACCAAGACGACAGCTGAACTCGCGGCCGCCGCGCCCTCCCCCGGCTCCTCCCCCCCGCCCCGGGAGGAGCCCGGCCGAGCCTCCAGCCCCGGCGGCGGGGAAGGCGGCCCCCAACGGCGCGGGCCCCCACGGCCGCGCAGCGCCCTCTGGTGCCGGGCAGCGGGCCCGGCCCTCCCTCCCGCCCGCTGGCCCCGCCGGCGACGCCGGCTTCCCGCGGCCGCGGCCCCGACCCCGCGCGGCCTCCCAGGCCCGGGGCGGGACGCGGGGAGGCAGGAGGCGGAGCCCGGCGGGCGGGGGCGTCTCCGAGCAACTCGCGGCCTTCGGCGGCTTCCCGGCCCGGGAAGCGAGCCGGGGTCGGGAGGCCGCAAACAGGAAGTCGGGCTGTAACAAAGAGCGCGGGGGGCGCGGGGGGAGCGCAGGACCTCCGGGGCGCCCGGCGGCGGCGGCAGGTGGAGGGCAGACCCGGAGAGCGCGCCGCACCTGCCTTTCCGCCGGGATCCGGCCGGGCCACGGGGCCGAACCGTGCACCTGGGCGCAAGGGAGGGTGCGGCCACCCGGGGAAGGCGCATCCTCTCCCCGGGAAGGGACAGTCACAGCTCCCTGAGTGAATCACTTCCATCCCCTTCCCGGAATACAGCAGGCCACGTGGGACGGAGGGCTGGGGTCGCCGATCCTGCGAACCCAGAACCCACGAGGAAGGGCTGGGAGAGATGCAGAGAGGGGAGAGCCTGTGTGTGGGTCTCCCGCGGAGGTGGAGCATCCATCTACACTGAGTTAGTGGTCTTATTTAGCTTGAGATGGGGGGCTGGGAGGGGGGCCCGGATAAGAGTCACTGTCTTTTTCATCCCTACCTCCTAGCCAGTCTGACCCTGGCACTGAGGCAGGAGAGGGGGCCTTGGTTGAATAAGATGAATAAAGGCATTCCTCGCGTCACAGCCTTTTCCTGACTCACCTCCCCACCCCACAGAGACACCCAGGTGGTTAGCAGCCAGTGGGCCCTGGAAAAGCAGCTGTCCCCAGAGCTGGAGTTCACCATGGGGTCAGATTAGCCTTTAGGCTGGGCACTGCCTCCAGGCTGTTAAGGAGCCACTAGACTGAATTCTCTCCTGAAGTACTCATACAAATTAAGCAGGCACTTGCTAAAGCCCAGAGAGCACTTTTCAGTGCTTCGTTTGGCCTTGTTTCTGCCAAGCCGGGGACTCTCCTGTATACCTGGACACTGTCAGGAAAGTCTTGGGTGCCTGACCTACCACAGGCAGTTGGACCCCCAGGGAGTGACCTCCAGGCTAGGGATGGAGGGCTTTCGCTGGGGCCTGCTCTCACCCCAACCCACTGGCCTAGCTCTGCCAGGTCACTGGAGGCGGAGCTACAAGTTGGAGCTGCCCAACCCTAAACTGTGCTCAGATCCCCTTTCCCCCAGAAAGCCTAGTGGTGGGCTCTCCAGCTCCCTGTCTAGGGGATCAGAGCCAGTGAGTGGGTTTAGCTAGCCAGCTCCCCTCCAAGGCTCTTGTCTGAGGCGCTGGCAGCCCATGAAGCCCAGCACAGCCTGGCCGTGTGGACGTGCAGGCTCGCGGGTGTCCTACCTGTCCCCCACATGGGAGCCTCGTCATCTGCCTTGTGTCCCAGCCCAGTTTCCCCAGCCCCCAGGGCCCGGGAGCCGCTTTCCTGTTTCATTTTGGGCAGGAAGAGTGAGGTCGTGTTGTTCTTCCCCCTGCTGCCGGCTCAGGCTGTGGGAACGGTTCCCTGAATGCTTTCCTGTTTGATACCCTGTGTGTGCAGTGAGGGGAACAGGAGGCAAGAGCAAGGCGTGGAGCATGTGCATGGGGGTGAGTGGGAATGAGCCGAGGTCTCTGGCTCCTATGTCTCTGGCATAAGCTCCCAGGTCGAGGGTGGGCATGCCATGTGCATGTGTCAGGGATAAAGAGGAAAAAGGAGGGCGGGTAGCACAGCATATACTTGGACTCTACAGGCAGCTCTGGTGGGCTTATTTTGCTTTACTGTGGACAGGCTGAGAGCTGGGAGCATCTACTTGACCTTTGTCAGTGGCTCAATTTTTTCATCATTTGCTCTCCGTGGCGTAGGTTTGTGGCTGTAGGGAGAGGACCATGGCCCCCTAGGGACCATCCTGCACCTTACAGGAAGACAGACATCAAGCAAAGACAAAGTGTCTCATTAGTGCCTTGGCCTGAGAAACCTGGACTGGGTGGGCGGGCAGTGCTAGGGGCAGCCCTGGTGGCTCAGTGGTTTAGGGCCACCTTCAGTCTAAGGCGTGATCCTGGAGACCCGGGATTGAGTCCCATGTCAGGCTCCCTGAATGAAGCCTGCTTGTGTCTCTGTCTCTCTGTCTCTCTCTGTGTCTCTCATGAATAAATAAATAAAATCTTTAAAAAGAAAAAAAGAAACCTGGACTCAAGAAAGGCCTCCTCCTCCTCCTCCTCTTTTTCCTCCTCCTCCTTCTCCTCCTCCTCCTCCTCCTCCTCCTCCTCCTCCTCTCCCTGCTGTCTTCAATAAATTCCTGCAGCTCTGGGCAGACCAGGTACCAGACCCTGTACCCAAGTACTCAGCACTCTTGGCCAGCTGCAAGGAGGATAGACCTAAGTTGAGCCCCCCTCCCCCAAGACCAGTGCCCTGCTGGGACTGAGAGAAGAGTAGGTGGGTGCCAGTCTATCTAAAACCCTGCAGTGAAAAAAAAAAAAAAAAAACCAAAAAAACAAAAACCCTGCAGTGGCAGGAGGAAAGACCCAGATGCCATTCTGGTTCAGAGAGCCCATTCTCCAGTAAGCAAATCCTTTTGAAAAGAGGAATGCACGCAAGAGCATACCCCCCCCCCCCCCCCCCCCCCCCCCGCAGGCAGCCCCGGTGGCGCAACGATTTAGCGCCGCCTGCAGCCCAGGGTGTGATCCTGGAGACCCTGGATCGAGTCCCACATCAGGCCCTCTGTATGATGCCCTGCTTCTCCCTCTGCCTGTGTCTCTGCCTCTCTCTCTCTCTGTCTCTATGAATAAATACAAAATCTAAAAAAAAAATTAATTAAAAAAAAGAGCATACCTTCCCCCAAATTCCTGTATTCTCCAAACTGACTAAGGAGCCTGAAATTTTTTTCAGGCTTGAGGAGAGAAAGGGGGAGAGATTCAGGTCAGAGGGCATATCCCCCAAGTTATGGTGGGAGCATAAGGGGGAAAGGGGAGCCACAGCAACCTCAAGCCAGCAGGCAGGGAAGGCTGGCCTAGGCCTGGGGTCAGATGTACAAGGTAGGGCTCTTCAGGGACTAGAAGGAAACAAGGGTTTGGAGCACAGCAGGCCAAGCTCAAGTGCATGCACGGTTCCCTGGGGGTTCTGGCAGGGGCAGCCAGCAGCAATATGAGGAGTCAGAGAGGACAGAGAGAGGATTCCCACTCTGCCATCAAAAAGACAGGACCCGAGAAGTAATAAACTCCTGTACACATCTGTTCCATATTATAAATACACATTATATACAAAATAATGTTATAAAATGTAGAAAGGTCAGTGCTTCTGATTCTTAAATTATTGAAATACTAGACTCCAAAATAAACTACAAAAAAAAAACAAAATAAAAACTCATATTATTGATTTCTGAAGATCGGCTTCAAGGGTGGTCTGGGAGCAGTAGTGGGTGTGGGCAGAGCCCCAGGCTCAAGGCTATAGGGCTGGTTTGAGGGAGGAAAGGGCCACGGTGGCAACAGCACCTGGTTTCTCCCTCACTGGAATTTCCAACATCACTGCCCTGAGCTCCCCGTTAGGCCTGGCTCTCTTGGCTGGCCAATGGGGCGGGCCTTTCACCTGTTTGCTCACCAAAATCCAGAGGCACCCAAGGCTAGAGGCTGTGGAAGCCAAGTAAGGCCTACCAACAGCCTTGCCCAGAGGGCCTCAGCCAGGGAGAAGCTGGAGTGGTGTTAGGAGCAAGGCCCACAGGCAGTGGTCAGAGGCACAGGGCAGAAAGTGCTCCTCCCGCTTTGGACACTCACCTCACCTGCAGGGCAACTCCTGCCAAGAGCCACCCTCAATGGTATCTTGACCCACAGATGGCCCTGCCCACACTGACCTCCTCTCTCCTCTCTGATTTAGACCCAGCTGTTGCCATGGAGCCTGGGCCAAAGGCACTTTTGGAAACACAGATGCCAGTGGAGGCCACAGCAGCTCCAGGCCCTGCAGGGCCACTGCCACTCCCTCTGGAAAAGAAGCCAGATCCCAGAGGGGCACTCAGAAGGCCACTGCTGGCAAGGCAGGTCCCAGTGGCACCTCTCCTCTCTGTTCCCCTGGCTGGTACGGCTGCCAATCTGATGCCAGACAGACACCCAAAGGCGTGGAAGGGTACTGCATCTCTTGGCAAGTTCACAGTCTGTCCAGGTCATGCCATTCCCTCTTCCTCCTGAGAGCAGCACGTTGCATATTAAAAATGTCCCATCCAGGATGCAATGTAAACAATGCAGAAGGAAGATCCAGCTGCTAGGGCAAAGCTGGGATGTGCTGGGAAGGCTCCTGCCTTATACCTGGAGATGACAGGAAAGCAGGGAAGTGGGTTACCCTGGAAGACAAGCACTCCCTCCACGGCTGCCCCAGGGCCTCTCCTAAAGAAGCCCATCAGGCAGGTGGGGTGAAGGGAAGGTGGGGTAGCCCTCCCCAGACTTCTGCCCTATTACACGCACATGCCTGCGAGCCTCTGTTTGTGAAGTGGGCCAGTGGAGGAAGCAGTGAGAAGAGGCAGGAGGGGCATGAGGCAACCACTCTCACCCACCAGCAGCTGGGAAGCAGTGCCGGGGAGCTGGCCAGGTGCCATGGCCACCCAGCCCATCACTAACGCAGCAGGAAGAGCTAGGCCAGCTCACCACCACGGCTCCTGTTTCACACCCTCTGTGGCAATGAGGCCAGCCGGGATCTAAGAGCCCCTGAACCTGCCCTGCCAAGGAGGGATCCCGACCCACCCTTCAGGATGGCCCCTGGGGTCGAAAGTCACCAGGCCACCTTCCCATTTCCGAATGGCAGGAGGGGACATGCTGGAAGGGAAGGTGAGCCCACCACTCACCTCTGTGGCAATGACACATTCGTTCCTCTCTTCTGATATCAAACACACAGACTGGTACATGGAGTCCCTGGGGGAGCATATCGCTGATATCCGACACTCTGGCTTTTCACTGAGGGAACACAAGACAGGCCGGTGAGGGAGGAATGGGAGAGGGCTGGGGGGCAAGCAGGGCACTAACTTAGACCCTGAATGGCCAAAGGACACTGGCCGAGGCAGCTCTGAGAGAAGACACAGGGACTGGGGATGCCCAATGTAGCTTGGGGGGCAGTTAGGAACAGGCCCTCAGCCACAGGCCCCCCAACCTTACCAGGGTCTCAGGCCTGGGAAAAGCCAGTATTGCTACTCTACATAAGCCAGGCCATGGAAAGATGGAAGTCACGGACAGTGTAGACCTTCGACATTTGTGAATGAATGAATGAATGAATGAATGAATGGGAAAGAGGGACAAAGGAGGGATCCCTGGCAAAAATCTTGTTGGAGGAGCCTCCTGTCAGTAGCAAAACCCCATTTGCTTAAAAGCAGTCAAGGGCCTGGTGCCAGCTTTCCACCTGTCCTGGGGAGCCTAGGGAGTACCATGCAGGGCTCTGCGGCCAGGCCCTGGCCTCCAGGTGCTGCTCACCTGTGTAACCGCAGCGGTGCCTTCTCCCCTAAGCTCTTATCACTGTGGGAATACTTCCCCAGCATGGTCCCTCGCCCCAGAGGCCCTGGGGCCAGATTATAGTCCAATGTGTGGTTCTGCTGTTTGCCACAGTTGGACTTATCCAGGCCACAGTCCACTTCAAGCTCCTTCTTCTGGTTTGTGTTCTTGAGCTGGGCGGCAGGGATCAGGTTGTCCTTCTGGAAGTCCGACAAGTTGTTCATGGCCTCCCTGCCACCATCGTCAGGCCGCCGAAGCCGCAGCTGCCGCACAGCCACTGCCACCATGCCCAGCAACACCAGCACCACCACCAGTCCCACACCCAGGGAGACAGCCACCCAGGGGAAGCTGGGTGGCATGCTCACAGGGAACTCGCAGCGGCTGCCCACAAAGCCATAGGGACAGTTGCAGACAAAGCTGTCCGGGGAGAGGCCAGGGTAGCAGGTGGCCCCATTGAAGCAGGGTCCCGAGGTACAGGCGTCGAGAAGTATCCGCACCTCGCATTGCCGGCCAGAAAAGCCAGCAGGGCAGGTGCACACGAAGCCATTCTCCAGGTCATGGCAAGTGCCGCCGTGGGCACAAGGCCTGCGGGCACAGTCGCTGATGTGGAGTTCACAGTGGGGGCCTGTGAATCCAGGAAGGCAGCGGCACATGCGGTTAGGACCGAGGCTCAGGCACCGGCCCCCTGTTGGGTACACATGGGGCATAAGTCAGCAACCACCTGGGAACCCCTCTGGTGCAGAGGGTGAGCACCCCATCAAGGATCCCACCACAAACAGCATTGTACCAGGAGTCAGGAGACCTGGGCTTGAGGGTGCCTCTGGCCTTGTAGCCCTCAGTGAGCACCTGTGTAAGAATGACTAGCATCTTACAGAGCTTCACAGTAGAACCGGACAAGTATGCTTGGGTCTGAATCTCAGCTGTGTCTCAAGCTGAAGCTGATCTGACACTTGTTGCTTTGTCTTATTCTAAGCCTCAGTCTCCTCACTTGTTATATTAGAGTATAATGCTATCCCCTCCATAGGAGATCTCTGACGGTTAGGCTGGATGACGCATGAAGGCAGGAGCCCATGCCTCATATATAGTAAATGGTCAAATAAATGTAATTATCAGTTAACAAAGTTAATGGAGTGATTAGCCAGAGAACAGACTCCATCTCAGCTCTTCTAGCCCCTCCCCTCTCCTGCTCCTGGGGCTTCTCCTGCATAGTGTTGTCCGCCTGCCTCACAGTGGGTCACCAGGAGGCCAAGGAGACAAAGATATCCAGTGTGCTTTGCACCCCAAAAGATGCTGAGCATTTTGGACACCTTGTGCCAATGCCAGGCTCCACGTGGCCATGGGGCAAGGCGAGGCCTTTAGAAGTAGGGCTCTGACTATGCCAGGCTGCCAGGCTCCCTCTAGGAGAGATACAAGGCCTCATATATCCCTTTCTCTAGCCCAGGACTTCTGGGGGAGGCTCAGAGGCCACCCCAGCCAGGAGACGGCTCCACAACATGCGAACAGGATGTGAAGCAGGGTGGACACCTCTCCTCCTCTGAAGGCCTGCAACCACAGCCAACCTGCTCCTCTTCCAAAGCCACCCAGCTGATTATGCAAGCTCTTCACCATCCAGAGCAGGTTGGGACCATCTCAGCCTGGCCAGAGGGACAGACCCAGCCTCTCTCCTCTCCTGACTCTCCCTCACCAGAAGGCTCTCTTAGTCCTAAGGCTGGCCCACCAGGGGAGCGAGGCAACAAGACTCACCATTGGCACACGGGTTGCTGGTACACCTGTCTACTTTCTTCTCACAGTTGGAGCCCATGAAGTTGGGGGGGCATTCACAGGCATAGCTGGCCCCCTGGCTGCGCTCCCGGCAAGAACCCCCATTGAAGCAAGGGGAGTCTGCACAGCTCAAAGTGCTGTGTTCACAGTGTAGGCCATAGTAGCCTGGGGGACATAGGCAGCGGTAGCCATCCTCCTGGTCCTGGAGAGAGACCAGAAAGAGGCAAAGTCAGACCCCAAGACTAGTGACTAGGATGTATGGCGGGGAACCCACCTGCCCACAATGCCTTTCATGGCTGTACCTCCACTGGCCATGCATGTGGGGCCACCTGGGCACTACCTCGCCAGACCTGGGCTGGCCTGAGGCTTACCTTACAGCTGCCTCCATTGCGACAGGGGTTGCTGTCACACTCGCTGAGTTCCAGCTCACAGTCCACGCCAGTGTAGCCTGGTCGGCAGGTGCAGGTGTAGCTCCGCTGCCCGCTATTGGAACATGTTGCCCCATTCTTGCACGGGGAGTGGTGGGTGCAATAGTTGAGATCTACAAAGACAGGGACCAGCCAGCTAAGCAGAGCAGTAGATTGGTCCCTACTTTCAGGCTCCTTGTAGTGCAAGCTCACTGTCCATGTGTGGCCCAAAGCCTGCAGCCCCAAGTCGTCCTGGCCTAGCCACCTTCATTCCTTCTCCAGTCACATATACCAAAGCACCTTGACCCACATCTGCCCTGTGCTACCAACCAAAGTTTAAAAAAAAATACAGTTGGCAGGTGCCTGGGTGGTTCAGTTGGTTAAGCGTCTGCCTTCGGCTGGGGTCATGATCCCAGGGTGCTGAGATCGAAACCTGCATGGAGACTCCCTGCACAGCAGAGAGCCTGCTTCCTCCTCTCTCTCTGTCTGCCACTCCCCCTGCTTGTGCTCTCTCTGTCAAATAAATTTATAAAATCTTTCTAAAAATTAAAAAAATACAGATGGACAACTGCCTGCTAGGTAAGGTCGCAACCACTGGCTGCCAGGGTAGAATGAAGGGAAGGAAGAGGAGCGGATGGATGGCAAGGCCACATGTTGAGGAGGAAGTCACAAAAGGCTTCGTGGAGGAGGGGCAGCTGAGATAAGCCTGGAAGGAGGGATAAAATTTTAACAGGTGGAAATGGTAGACAGGAGGCAAAAGCCATCATCAGTAGTGACCCAGTATTTTTTAAAGGGAAATGCATTATGAGGGTGTTTTGAAATATAAGTATTTGTTTTCTTATTTGGGAAGGACAGGGAGGGAGCAAACACAGCTCAAATATAGAGATTGGAAGGGCTGTGTTTGCATATGATGAGTGTATGTATGACTGTGTCACCTGGGAGCAAATGTGGGGAGAGGAACAGGAACGAGAATGGGCAGGAACCACAGGTGTGTTCTTGTGTTTGGGGTAGGGGAGAGGAGAGAGAAAGCCAGCCAGCCAGCCAGCCAGAGACACACACACACACACACACACACACACACACACACAATACAGGGGCTGAAATCCAAGCACGAATTGTTCCTAGCACGTCAGGGGCTAGGCAAGTTCTTTCCACCCTGGCAAGCCTCCTGCCCACCCTCCTGGGGCTTGTGCCCATGTCTCCATGGCAGCAGCCACCCTATTTGACCCTGAAAATGGGAGGCACGTGCTGCAGCTGGCTACCAGGATGAAAGATGAAGGAGCAAAGGCTTCCTCCCCCAAGGTTGAGGCCAGTAGACCCCTACGTAGCCAGAAGAATGACCAGTCGCCCACCCTGACCGAGAAAGAGACTGTGGGCCCTGGACAGCTGCCTGGCAAGTGCAAGTGGGAAAGAACGAGGGAGGCTATTTCTGCCTCAAGCCAAGAAGTCGGTTAGATGCCACTCCGCCCAGAGGCGCAGCTCACCCATAGCCTCAGGGCAGCTGGTGGGCACACCCCACCAGACAGCTGTTTAGGGGAGAGTTGCTCAAACAGCCCTGGCAGGTAAGCAAACACTTAGGGGGTTAATAGGTAACTACAAGGTAGAAAGAGGAACTGAGCCCTATCCCTCCTCCCAGGCCTTGCTGGAATTTGAGTATGAACTCCAGGCTGCCACCTTGTAGAGCTCCTGGCTTCTCCAGTCACCCTGCCTCCCCAGCACCTGAGCAAGAAGGACTCACTATCTCATTCTAGGCCAATCGTAAGATTCCTTAAAAGCTCCAAGCTCCTTGAAGGATAGTGGGAAAGCCAACTGGGCAGTCACCAACTGGGCAGTGACCACTCTGGTTCCCACTCCCTGCCCATCTGTCCCAACCCTTCTTCATCCTCTCTCTGCCCTGACTCACCCTGGTCACAGAAGAGGCCTCCCCAGCCCTCATCACAGGTGCACTGCCAAGGGATGCTGCAGGTGCCATGGCGACAGCCATTGTGGGGGATGCATTCGTTGCAGAGGCGGCCCTGCCAGCCTGGGCGGCAGCTGTTGAACAAAGGGGAGGCTGAGGATGAGGTGAGGGCTTGGCCAGGGGACAGCTCCCTCCTCATCCACTTCCTGTCCCCTACTCACATGCACTCCGCTGGCTTGCTACAGTAGCCATTCTGTTCATGACAGCCAGAAAGACAGACAGCTGAGGAAAGAAAACAGAGCGGGGTGAGTTTGGAATGCCAAGGACCCTGAAGCCCTGCTCTCCCTGAAGCCCCGCTCTCCCTCTCCTGGCCCTGGGGGGGCCCCAGCTCTCCTGGGCTCACTTCCCACTCCTGGCCTCCCAGAGGAGCCACGGGTGTTCTAAAGGCAACAGGGAAGGAGAATCCAGGCTGAATGGAATGCAGTAATGGGGTCCTTGTGGGCTCTGGCAGGATGGGGGAGGAGCATTAAGAGAGAAAGATCAGAGTCCACGCCTGTCCTAAGCATCCCCACCTGTTCCCGAGGCCCAGCTAGTGGGCAGCCCGGACCTGTTCTGTGAGGGAGGTTAGCTGTGGCTGAAAAGAGGCCACCGTGTTTGCTCCGGGGACCCCTGCCAGATAGGCAGGAGCTTGGCTGCTTACGCTCTTCGCAGTACTCCCCAGTCCAGCCGGGCAGGCAGGACAGGCTGCCATCTGGCTGGCACACGTAGTGGCCGAAGTGGTCATTGCGCTTCTTGCACAGGCGTGAGCAGCTGTCCCCATAGTAGTTGTCACTGCAGATGACCCGGTAAGAGTAGCGCAGCCTCGTGGGAGGGCTGGTCTGCTCATCCAGTAACCAGTTCTTGCCCACAGCTAGGGAGCCCTGGATGGCGATCTTGCTGATGAGCGCGTCTGGTGGCAAGGCCTCTGAAGGGGCAGAGGGCCAGGTCAAGGAAGGGCAGCCAGTCCCCAGGAGTGCCAGCAAGTGCTGGATCAAAGCAGCTGTCCAGATGACCCCCACCTGCCAGCAAGTGCAGGCCAGAGGAACCCAAGTGTCCCCACTACTTAGCTGCTGTGTGTGGGTGTGGGTGTGTGTCCATGTGTAGAAGGCCTGATATCATTCAAAAAGGGGACAATAGAAGGATATTAAGATATCCCAGTGTTCTGGAGGCAGAGAGACTAGGAAAGAGGTCAAAGTGGGGAAGAAAAAAAGGAAAGAAAGAATGAGAAGAGGGAGAAAGAAAAGAAAAAAGAAAAGAAGAAAAGAAAAGAAGAAAAGAAAAAAGAAAAGAAAAGAAAAAAAAGAAAAGATAAAAGAGAAAAGAAAAAGAAAGCCAGGCCGGGGTGGACTCTGAGAGCAAGGGGTCCTTTGGTGCCCATTCACGGGTTCTGCCCTCAGAGATGGGTAATGCTTTTCTTTTTCCTTTTCAAAGTGAGAATTGTTGTGCTGCTGAAATATCCTTTTCCTCTGTGTCAGAACAACATCCCAAAGCCATTATTCCCTTTCCAAAGGAGCGGAATTCGCGAAAGGTGTAAAATACAGGAAGGGGCCCGTCAGCGGCGCTGGCAGCTTCGGCCTTTCTCACCGCCGTGCTCCCCGCGTTCCCACGCCAAAAATAACCCGCAGGAAACGCAATTGTGCTCAGAGTCCAGGCAGCTAGCGGAATCCGAGCGTCCAGCGCGGGGCGCAGCTCCTGGCCCAGCTTAGCGTCCTGCCCCCCCACCCCCCACCCCGCACTTCCCCGCCTAGTACAGGTTAACTCTTTCGGCGCTGCGCCGTGTCGCCCCCCTGTGGCGGCCGAGCGAGCTACTCACCTGGCCGCAGGTCGTCTCCTGGCGCGTGCCAAGCTTCGATGATGAGTGAGAAGGTGCCCTGGAGGCCAAGGGAGGGGGCCGGGGAAGACAGAGAGAGAGAGAGAGAGAGAGAGATGAGCAGGGGCGGGGGAGGTGGGGGTGCCTTGCGGCAGCGGGTTTAATTAATCTAATTGCAGGATACAGTTACAGCTCCCGGGTCAGCATAACGGGTCTGCGCGCAGCATGGCGCGAGCAAGGAAGGTGAGAGAACCCAAGAGATGGGGGCCTGTTAGCGAGAGTCATTCCACGGGGGCAAACGCGCCGGGGTAGTAAGTGATGAAAATCACATCCCGAGTGGAGAGAAGAGAGGGCATAGAACTGAAAGAGGGAGACTGGTGGTGAGAGCTTTCCTGAGGATGAGGTCCCTGGAGAGAGTCGGAAGAAAGTATCAAAAAAGAGCGCCCCTTGTTTTGTTTTTTGTTTTTATTTGTTTGTTTTGTTTTGGTTGGAAGCGAGGAAATCTGGGGGGAGGGCTTTGGTCCCAGGGAGCCCCCTTCTCTCTTTCGTGACCTCCCAGTGCACCCAGGCTGTGCTCACCGGCCAGGTGAAATTGAAAGGCAGTTGGAGAGGGTTGCGTCCCCCGCCGCTACTGTCGTCCCCGACGGCGAAAGAGTTGGTGCCTAACACGGGCGTAGAGACGCTTCCGAAGGTGCAGCGCCCGGGCGAGACGACCGCCTGGAAGTGCTTAAGGCAGACGCGGAAGAAGGTCCTGCAGCCGGGTTCGCACGGCCGCCCGCTGGCCAGTACGCCCCGCTCGTTGGCAAACTCCTGCAGCTGCAGCTGGAAGACTCCGGAGCAGGCTGCGCGCTATTGCACAGGGACCGAGGGAAGGAAGGAGGGGAGCGGTCAGCTCGGCAGACGCCCGGGGCTCAGAGCGCGGTGGGAGGGGGTGGAGGGGGCGCGGGACGTTACCTGCTGCCACAGTGCCACCAGCAGCAGTAGCGCCCAGCCAGAGGCGCTACGGGACGCGACTGCCATCCCCTGGAGCGTCGCTCTCTCCCCGCGCCCGCCCTGTAGCTGGCTTCGTTCGGGACGCCGCTTTCCCGCGCGTCCGTCCGCAGGAGGGGTCCCTGCAAAGCCGGGCTCTTCTGGGGCTTTCCTCCCGCGTCGCCTTCTCGCTCGTTCTGCTCCAACTGCGGCGGTAGGTAATCCAGGTGAGGCCGGCTGGGCGGCGGCCGCGCTGAGGACGCGTCCTCGGGCTAATCCTGGGGCTGCAAGCGGGCCAGTGCTCGGTACACTGCACTGAGGCGGCTTGAGCTGCGGCTCTTAGCCTCGTGTTCCCAGCTTGCGCTCTGCGCCGCTACTGAAACCTGCGCGCTCGGGAGCCTTCCTTATATATATTGGCTCCTCTCTTCGCCGCCTGTCACTCAGAACCCATGGTCACTCTCCCCTCCCCTCCGGGCCTCTAGCGCTACAGCCCCAGCAGGGCCTGGAGGGGGCCTCCGCCCCCGCCACCCCCAGTCCCCGCCAGCCAGTCACGCACGGGTCCCCGCCCCTCGGTGCAGCTCTCAGACCCTGGGTCCCCTAACTCTGCGCATGTCAAGGTGACCAGTTCTCCGCGACAGAGGGGTTACGGTCCGAGACCCCGGCCCTGGGAGGAGGGGGAGGGCCTGGGGGAATGGGGCGGGAGGTGAGCGAGTGGTTCCCGGATGGTCGTGGAGGCGGAGACACTGGGGAGTCCCCGTGGGCGGTACGTCCGCGGCCGGAGCTAGTTACCTTCAGCCTTCGAGCAGGTAAAAAGAACCTAAGCTCGGAAAGCGAAAGCAGTGTCGAAGGACTTGGATCTCCTTCTTCCCCGAGCCTTGAAAGCTGTCGCCACCGCAGTTCCCAACCTGTGAGCGCCCACCCACCTCGCGTCCCCGGCGCTACAGAGAAGCCAGCGGACGCTTTAACCTCTCTGTGGCCACATTGCGCAAGGCGAGAGCCTCGAGTCTAAGACTCGGGGGCTCCCTCCCCCCTCCTGGTGGGCGTCTCCCTCCCCCCTCCTGGTGGGCGTCTCCCTCCCTAGTTGCGGGGGGCGTGTCCAGCGCGTGCCTTCTCCCGTCTGCCCCAGCCTGGGCTCGACTGGTGCCAGCCCCTAGACGCTGGGTCCGGGAGATGGGGGAAGGGGGCGTGGTCCCCGAGGTAGGAGAAGGGGGGCGCGTCCTCAGCTGTATGGTAATAAGGGTCTGGCCCCTCCTCCAGCGCCTCCCCTCACCTGGGTTCAGCTTCAGCTCCACTGACCACCGTCTCCCCCCACCCCGGCAGCCCCAAGCCCCCAACGCGTCCTGTCGCTCCGTTGGGGCAGGGAGGAACTCTCCTGGCTCCAGCGTCGGTTCAAGCCACTGGAGAGCCCTGGTGAGGGGCCGAGGTCGGGCAGACCCGGGTCCTCTCCTCATGGGGAGGACATGTAGGGTGGAACTGAAAGCGCGCGGACTAGTTTGGGTTTCAGATGGCTTCATCCGTCTCGCCTTCGCAGCTCCCCCGGGTGGCCCCACTTCTCCGAGCGGCGGCAGCTGCTTTCCCGGAACCCGGCGTGATCCCCAGAGGCCTTAGACCAGGGAGGGCCGGCTTCTCCCAGTCTCGGGGGGTGCCGGGGATCTCTCTCTCTGCGACGCTGAGGGCGGCGGGGGCCCAGTAGCTTCAGCTGTCAGCCGGCCCGCACAGCGATGGCTGTCGTCGAGCGATAAGATCGGCGCGCGGGCGGGGGGGGGGGAGCAGCGACGCGGTGCGGGCCCGGGGGAGGCCTAGAGGGGGGTGAGGCGCGGCAGTGGAGCACAACAGCTGCCTAGGCAGCACGGTCTGATTTTTTTGACTTGGGAGTGGTGGTGGAAGATTGGGGGGAGGGATGAGAAACAAGAGGTTGGGAGCGTGGGTTGGGGGAGGGGCGAGATGAGGAGAAGGGCTCCGGGGTCCCCCACGCACGGCCACCCCTCCCAGCCACCATCTGGCGCGAGCGGGGTTGGCGTGGGGAACCGAGGTGGGGCGGGGGCCGGCAGATGGGCCCAGGCTGCGCTCCAGAGTTAATGTAGGTTATGGGCAGGCGGAGTCCCCAGGCCCGAGGGAGGGGGGCCCAGGGCTTGCCTCACAGCGGTCCTGACAAGTGGGTTCCGCACGCTGGCTCCGCCCAAACTCTACGATCCCTAGACTTGCCTAGGGTGCCAAAGAGTGTCCCTCGCTCTCCTCTGCGCTGGCATCCTTCCCTACCTAGTTCTGTCTGCTTCCACCTCCAAATCCTGGCCTAGGAGTTCATAAGAACGCTCTCCTTTTCTGGCGCTTGCACTTGCCTGCCTCTCAAGGGAGACATCCAGTCCTACAGGATGCATCTTGCTCAATACTGGTAGATCTGAAACACTCTCTTACCCCTCTTACACATCCTGACTAATGTGTCCAAACGCACTTTGCAAACAGTTAAGGACCAAACAAAAATATTATTATCCTCAGAGACCTAGAAATCCTTTTGGAGGAGGAAAGGGTTAAATTCTCCTCATCATCAAAAGGCAATTATGAAGCATCTATTTGCTACCTGGGCCCTGTCCCAGAAGTTCATTATCCTGCTAAGATGCTAGCTGGGCCCTGAGTACCCACCAGCGCTCCAGTCTGCTGGAGTCCCTCTTTGCTCTCATTTGCTGAACAAGAATAGGTCCCGCTGGGGGCCCAGAACTGAAATGCCAGTGTCCACAGCTGGAACTCCTCCCTTTTACTCCTATTAGAGACCAGAAGAACCCAACATGTGTCCCGGGGGCTACCAAGAGCAGGAGGCTGTGAGGCCATTGGAGGCCGCAAATGACAGTGGAGTTGGACCCACCTGGACACCTGCTGACCCTGCCCCTATGCAGACGCTTGGGGATGCCCTAGAGCGGGAGCAGGGATGCAAAGTTCAACTGACCTGGACTACCCTGGATGGACTGTGGGCCCTCTGAAGGTCCACGGGTCCTCATCCCCACTCACACAGACAATGTCAGGAGTGGAGTAGGTTCCAGGCCTGGCTTCATGCAAGGCCCACAAGCCTCCCCTGCCAGGGGCCTTCTGCTTCTGTTGTTCTCTCCTCCTGGCCACTGCACACAGCACCCCCGCAGGCAGAACCCGCACCTGGGGCCTTAAAGAGCCAAGGTTGTCTTCCAGCCTCGCCCCTAAGCCGACCTCGGGTCGTCAATAGGCTTACAAGTGGGGCCGCATAGAGCCTCGGGACCCCTCCCCCACTGAGTAGCCCACCCGCCCCCTGCCCCGTCCCCCAGCCCGCCGCGCAGCTCCGTGGCTTCCAGCGTCGTTTCGCCCACCCCCACTCGCGTTCTCCGCTGGGCCGGCGGTGGGCCAGGCAGGAGCGCGGCGGAGGCCGGCCAGCGAGCCTCTCGGGCAGGCCGGGGCGGGGGAGCAGGCCTGGCTGGGGCGGGGCGCTTAAGCCTTGAGGGGCGCCGCTGCGGTCGCTGCAGAGAAGGGGCCACGTGCAGGGAGCCGCGGCCCGGGAGCTGCACAGAAGGCGGGGAGATTTGCAAACTGTTGCTGCCACATGGCTGCTCCTTTCGATCCATTCACATTGAAATGAGGCCGGCGCGTGCCTCATCTGCCGCAGGGCGCTGCCACGCGTCAGCCCGGCCCGCCGCGTGCCAACTGGGGCAGTGGGGCTGGCAGGGCCTGCCAGCCGTGGGGGCGCAGCCCGGGCCCTGAGGCCAGGAGGGGGGAGGGGAGGGAGCCGAGCTCCCCTAGCCGCTCAGGCGCCGCAGTTTCGCGGACCTTGGCCCTGCAGTTGGGAGCCAGCCGACGAGAAAGGACCGGGATGGACGGGTTTCGGAGGGGGGCCAGGATCGATGCCGCCGCTCCCCGCAGATGCGCCCCGGCAGCGCTACTCTCCATCTGCCGCTGCTCGCACCTGCCGGTCAATAAATCGATTTTACAATTTAATGCAGCAGCTTCCCGCCCGCCTGGGACAGATGCCGCCGCAGAACCACCTCCGCCCTCACCCCTCCCCTTGAGGGGCGCCAGCGGTTAGGGCAGGGATTCCCGCTCGGCAGGCGGTGCCCCGCGGAGCCTCGGTCACCTCTTTCTCGAGTCCCTACGAGGAACTGCCTGCTCAGGGTCTTTCCCGCGGAACAGAGTGGGTTTCCCATAGGACAGGCCAGAGACTGGTGAAGGAGTAAAAGATGATGACTTAGTGGTAGCCTTGAGGACTCATCTGGGGCCTTTATGGGGGAACAGGATGCAGTGGCTGATGATAAGAGAGATGTGAGAGCCCCCGTGAGGAGAGAGGTGTAGGACCTGGGGCATGGGCGCGAGAGACACTGAGTCCTGAAGACTCTGTGATAGTGATGTCTGGAGGGTTGAGCTAGAATGGAGCCTCTCCTCAGTGCCCCCACTGGCTGAGTCTGGTGAATAAACATAACATGGACCTGGCTTTTGGCACTCCTCAGCCACATAGTCTTGAGGCCTTGGGGCTTTTGTTTTATTATCATCATTATCATTATCATTTTAATTGGGGGAAAGGGCAAAGAGAAACTCTAGCAGGCTCTAGCTCAGCTCCCCCTCATTCAGGGCTCAGTTTCACTACTCTGAGATCATGACCTGAGCTGGACACTTAATCAACTGAGCCACCCAGGCACTCCTAAATTTTATGTTTAATCTCTATACCCAATGTGGGACTTGAACTCACAACCTCAAGATCAAGAGTCTACAGGCACCCCTCTTGAAGCTTGTAGTCTAAACCCCTGGGTTTTCTCATCTGTGCAATGGGAATAATAATAACAGTAACTTGGGAGGGTGACTGGGGGACTATATCTGATTACACATTTGCAGAGCTCAATAAACACTAATTTCCTTTCCCCCAGGTGACAACCAGGGGCAGACTTGGAGTAGAAAGGAGATCCCTGACATCAAATGAGGTGTAAGAGGAAGGCGAGGAAAAAGGAGAGCTGAAAGCAAACAGTGTAAGGGAGGAAAGCCAGGTGGATCATGGAAAGGAGGAAAACCTTGACTGTGAGGGCCTTTTGTGGGAAGGAGATAGGACAAGGTTCTTGGCTGGAGAGAGAAGACTGGAGCTTCGGGAATGGGTCTGGAGAAGAGATGAAGGGTAGAAGAACCAACTGCCTGTGGCCTTGGCCTTCCAGAGATGACTCTCCTGCCAAGGGTAAGTGTAGGTCTCAAGATGGCACCCCTCCTTCTTCCTGTGGTGTTTCAGAGTAGAGGTGTGTAAGAGGAAGGAGAAGTCAACTTCTGAATTGCCTTGGTCATTGAGGCTCCTGGTAGCTCAAGGGACTCAGCCCTCCCTACATCACCAAGAGGGCTGGACTGTCCACTGGCTGGCTGATGGTTTATGACTGGTGACCCAGTGTCCCAAGGAATGGATGCCTGGGTGGGTAAAAATCACTGAGCATGAGTCAGAGTGTGTGCTCAGGCTCCTTGTGAGACCAGGAGCATTTCCCTCTTTCAAGCTCCCTGATTTCCATATCCTATAGGCTAGCCCCATACAGTATCTCCTTTGCCTTCTGGAAAGACCAGGGCAGGGGACGCCTGGAGCTGGGGTAACTGGTGTGGACAGGGCCCTCTCCTTCTCAGGGAGAACACTTTGACCTGCAGAGACAATGAGCTCAAGACAGAAGAAGCTGAGTTCCCCTGACCTGAGAAGCCCCTTTCAACTGTCTAAGAAGGAAGCTCTCCCCAGGCCTCCTGTGTGATGAAAGGAGGGGCAGGGTCCTCACTGGTGGTGACCCAGCAGCTGTCCCAGCTTCGTTTGCCAAACCCAGGGGATGCCTGGAAAGCTAGGGCCAGGAGCCATGCAGCGGGTATTTCCAGACACCAACAAGTCCGGGGTTTATGGTAGCCTCCACGGCAACTTTCCCAGAGCCCCTGGCTTCCCCTTCCCTAGCTCCTTCCTGTCCCCACCCTAGCAAATGAACTGGGAGGCTGGGGGGTGGGGGGGTAGGGAAGGCTCAGGGAGGCCTCTACCCCCATGGAGACCCTCAGGCTGCAAGCCGCACCCCATCCTGCCCAGATCCCTCAGGGTGCAGAGGACTCAGAGAGGTGAGAAAAGAACGGGGCAAGAGAACAGAGACATCAAGAGTCTACAGGCACCCCTCAGGCACCCTCGCTCACGGGGCAAGAGGACAAAGACACTGCTCCAAGTGATGGGACTGAGACAGAACTTTTGGCCAACTTGAGCTGAAGGACTGAGGGCAGTTGGGCCCTCTGTCTCAGACCAGCTTCCCTAGCTGAGGTGTTTCTTCCTCTGTAGAAGCCTCCTCACTTACTTATACTCTACCCTGGCTGGCTAGCCTCCACTGTGCTCTCCTCTTGTCCCTCCCCAGCATCCAGGTCACTTGTTTCTGAAACTCTCTTTTCTGGAAACTTTGACAGGTGGGAAGCTCTCCGCGGCCCCACCCTTCCCTCAGCCCTCACTCCCCTCTTCTGGCTCTTCGTTGGCATCCAGGCTGGGCATCCTCCCTGACCTCCGGGTGGCCCCGGGTGCTTGTGTGTCCTTCACCTTCCTCCACCGAGCTGCAGCTCATCTCTTGGAAGGAACTCTGACCTCTCCTCATTTCTCCACATAGCATCTGATCTCTGATCCCTGCTGCCACCCAGGACTTGAAGTGAGCGAGAGATAGGGGACAGGCCGCCCCAGGAACCTGGGAGTGGGGGCTATTCAGATGGCTTCCCTGGGAGAAAGTGTCAGGCCTGAACCAGGAAGTGCTGTGTTTCAAATACTCTCATGTAGAAAGACCTCAGGGACAGGTGCCAACTCTGAACAGCTACCTGAGCAGGCAGGGCACTGTTCCCTGGAGAAGGCTGAGGAGGAATCTGACTGCCGTGGTCAAGTAGGTGATGGGTCTTAAGCAAAGGATGGTGACTGGCTGTCTCCTTCTCCCACCAGAGTCAGAATGAGAGGAAATGGGCTTCAATTGTGGCAGGAAGGATTTAGGTTAGACATATGGGAGAACTTCCTGTGACAGTGTCTAAGCTCTGTATCCCAGTTGTTCATCCAGATTGAACTCTCCCCTGGAGTTGATGAGAATTGCATGTTGATGCTTGCTAATGAGTAACTTGCCTTGCCTGTGATTAGCAAAGAACCTCCAGCCCACAGAATTTCTGTGTCCAGACTCTTCCCCAGGGAAGAAGTCCAGAGAGGCCTGGGAGGCACCAGGACCAGAGCCTCCTTTCAGCCCCAAGGAGTTTTCTGGACAAGCTTAGGCCACTTCCAGCCAATGTCACTTTGCCTCTCCTGCCCCTAGCCCTCTGGCCGCCACTCTCAGAAAAACAAGTCCTGTGGAGCTGTCCAGCTACAAGAACTTTGAGGTAAAGGGGCAGGCTGGATTTAAGGTCTGGGAGCTCAGAGAGAATTTCCACAGCAATGGTGAACACTCAGGATCTCCAACACCAGGGGCTTCAGTAAAAGCCTCAGTTAACTCTATATGTTTAGAAACAGGCAGGCTGGGACACTCATTGTGTCCACTCATCCCAGTGTCTTGAGTCCTCCTTGGGCAGCAGTGAATACTCCTGTTGTTGGAGCATTCTGCTGCCAAGATTCCTGTGTCACCTTGTGGCCAACTGCCCCCTCTCACTTCCTTTCCTTTCCTAAGTGGCTTGACCCCCTGCCCCATTACTGCAGCTCTTCTCCAGGTGGAGTGGAGGCTAGGGTGACCTAGGACAAATCCATCAAACTGACAGCAAAAGAAGAGGATGCAGGCAAAAGATGTGTGCACCCCATGGCTAGCTTTCCTGGGGCCACATGTGTATGCTGAGTTTGGGTCCATCAGTCAACCAACCGTGGATGAGTTCTAGCATGTGCCTGGCACTGGGCTAAGGTCAGTGAGGCCACTTCACTCCTGATGCCCATGGAAAGAAATGTGATGACCTATGGAACCAGGGTTCAGGGAGGGAGCGGGGGCTTCAAAGATCCAAAGACACTTTATGGGAGAGGGGGATTGCACTGATCCTGGATGGAAAAAAAGAGTGGAACTTAGAGAAAGAGAGGGCATTCCTGGCAGGGAGAATGGGGAGAGGAAAAGGATCAGGGTAGAATTGAAGTAGGTAGAGCTGGAACAGATTTCACACATGGAGGGGGAGACATGAGGTTAGATAGCAGGGTTTGGGGACCCAGTAGGCAAATTCAGATTTGACTGAGACGCAGTAGGGAACCTGTGGGCTCTTGAG
This sequence comes from Nyctereutes procyonoides, assembly GCF_905146905.1. Lineage (NCBI taxonomy): Eukaryota > Metazoa > Chordata > Mammalia > Carnivora > Canidae > Nyctereutes > Nyctereutes procyonoides. The sequence goes on along the minus strand of NW_026575031.1, from coordinate 7,634,174 downwards.
CAGAAGAGGGTGTTCAGCCACCATCTGGCAGTGGCATGCAAGGTGGTCTAGAACAGGGAGGTACCAAGGGAAGGCCAAAGGCAGCTAGGAGCCTTTCTGTACTACTGGTGGTCAGGTGTGTACTGATGCCCCTGGGATGACTGGGCACCTGAGAATGCCAGCCCCCTGATGACCTGCTAGAAGAGGTCCCACACTTTTTTCTTCTTTCTTTCTTTCTTTCTTTCTTTCTTTCTTTCTTTCTTTTCTTTCTTTCTTTCTTTCTTTTTCTTTCTCTCTTTCTCTCTTTATTTACTTATTTTTTTTTACCAGCATCTTCTTTCCAGATACAGTCCTGCGAACATGACCAGCATCAGGACTCCCCAGCTCTAATACCGAGGGTGAGGGCCACTCTGGCCACGCCACTTTCCCTGCCAGTTCTCCCACTTCCTCCTTTTTCTCTCAGAGGCCTGAGGTTCTGCCTGAAAGCCCAGACTTGCCTAGAAGAGGATAAAGGGTTGGATCAGGCTTGGGTTCATCTAACCTCAGGCCTGGAGCTCCACAAAAAGAATCCATAGGTGTCTCGAGAAGCTCAGAGTGAGGTGAGCTCTCAAGGACACCTAGTCCAACCCCATATTCTGTGACCAAGAGCTTGAATACCTCCAGGGATTGGATCCTCACCCCCTCTCCAGGCCGATCCTGCTCTTTAGATAGTTCTGGTTATAGGCAGTGCATCTGCTTACTGATCCAAAAGTCCTGCTGTGGTCGGTGTGGCCTGGTGGCCTGGGAGGGCTCTGTTTGGACTGGGACTCGCCCAGGGGCCTTCTGGAATGGGCAGAGGGAGGGTCCACCCGCCTCTTGGATCTGGGCTGGCTCTGCTGGTCCTGTGAGCCCCCTGCTGTGCCTGCTTGGCGCCCTGGGCTGGCGCAGTTTAAGCGTGAGAAGTCCCGGTCGGTTCCCAGCTCGCCCCGGGGGTGGGGCAGCCAGGGTGAGGCCAGCCCTGGTCAGTCCTCCTCGGCCTCACCGGGGAGGCCAGGCTCAGGTCAGCCTGTCGCAAGGGCCGGCCCTCCCCAGGCTGAGATCATCGCCCTCCGGCCTCCATGGCAGCCCCCACCCCCAGCTGAGCTCACTGCCCTGGCCCGCTGGGGGACATTGTTGTCTCCCGGGCCCCTCCCCCCCGCTCAATGAGCTGTTTGTTGGCATGTCCGGCGCGGGCAAGGGGAGGGCGGGCACAGGGCGCCCGCACACAATGGGGATTCCGTCCATTCTGAGGTGGCTGCGGGAACCAGGCTGGCTTTGTCCCTGGGACCCTCATTCCCACCATTTAGCGGAGCCGGAACTTCAGGCGGAAGGCCCCGTATAAGAACAACAATGTCGTCACCCTGTCTGTGGGGGAGGGTGCTGGAGGCCAGGGCTCCTGGGGCTCAGGGGACCCATGGTCTGGGGCGGCCTGAGGGGCACTTGGGGGCACTTAGGGCTGAGGCTGTGCCGGAGACCTGAGGGCACCTCAGGAGGCAGTTGGGTGCCCCCCACCTGCCCGGCCAGGTCATCAGCAGCCTGTGGCAAGCATGGAAGGGGGTTCCCTGAAATCATGGGCCACGCTCCCCTCCTCTGTGTGCAAAGATGAGCCGTAAGGTGCAGAAGGGCTGAATGCATTCTGTAAGCCCTGTTTGGTGGTGTGCCATGGAGGGGCTGAGTTAGGGGCAGCCTGACCTGCAGGCCTTTCTGCATCCAACTTGGGCAAAGAACTTTGCTCAAAGCTGGGCTGAGGCCCATTTCTGGGCCACTAGCTTGGCTAGCCTGCCCCTTCGGAAGTAGCGCTGGCTGCTCAGACAACAAGTGTTTATTTTCTAGTGTGTGGGGGGGAACAGGACGTCATGGCGTTTCCCTCCTGCCTAGTGCTGCAGTGGTTCTCACAGTCTGGGCACTGGTGACATCACCAGCCTTTCCTCCTCAGTCCGGGCCTCCTTGCCTCCCCCTCCCACCCTACCCCAGGCTCTGGCCAGGCTACACAGCTCTGAAGCTCCTGCTTCCGGTGCGGGCACTTCTGAGCAGGTCCTCACGGAGGATGTAAGCAGCTGGGAAGTACTAGACCATCCCCTTGTCATGCCCTTGGCATTGAGGCTGAACCTAGGGATAGCCCCTCTGTGCTCACCCTCACCAGAAGGGTTGGTGTCCCACCCAGGCATGCTCCTAGTGAGATGCTGGCCCTTTAAGGGTCTTGGGAAGCCAGAACAACAGGAAATCCAAACGGCCTCATTAGGCAGCTCGGAGCTCAGCACAGTAATTAGTGCCCTGAAAACAAAACAAGGAAAAGCAGGTGGTGGTGCCCCCCCCCAATCTCAGCTGCCCCCGGCATGGCCTGTTAGTACCCAGAGCTAGGCAGCTGGGACTGGAGCCCCTCCCTTCTAAGCCCCCTCACCCCAAGCTCCTGAAGCCTGCTGCCCACTGCCCAGGCCAAGGGTCAGAGCCTAAGCTTCTGGGGAGCGGGCAGTGGTTTCTCAGCAAACTGCTTCCCCTGGGGCATCTGAAACCCCAGGGGCATGCATTGGGGCTTCCCCTCTCCACAGCCAGGTGGCTACTTGTCCACAGCATCCTCCACCTGTTTGAAAAATGCTGTGATGGGGGCTGAGAGCTGGGTTGGGCTCTTCCAACAGGAAAGGGGAGACCCCTGGGGATCCCAAGCCACGAAGGCCCCCTTAGGAGAAGGGAAAAGCCTGCTCCTATGGTCCTGCCTTTCAGGATCTGTGGTGATTCTCCAGGTGGGCAAGACCACTTGGGCAGAGGGGATGGTAACCCACATGCCCTCTGGACAGACCCTAGAGACTTCCAAGTCCCCTCAGTTGGTAAAAGCCTGGCTGGGAGCAAAAAAAGGGATCCTAGTGAGTTCTCTTGCACCAGGCTTGCCCTGGCTCATTTTATCCTTTCCCCCTCTCTTTTGATGCAATTAGAACCTCATCTTGTCCCTGACCCCTGAAATATCTCCTTTTATTTGTACAGCTAGGGGAGGGATATACTCTCCTCCACTTAAGAAACGAATATTCGAGGGATCCCTGGGTGGCGCAGCGGTTTGGTGCCTGCCTTTGGCCCAGGGCGTGATCCTGGACACCCGGGATCGAATCCCATGTCGGGCTCCCGGTGCATAGAGCCCATAGAGCCCGCTTCTCCCTATGTCTCTGCCTCTCTCTCTCTCTCTCTCTCTCTCTCTCTCTGTGACTGTCATAAAAAAAAAAAAGAAACGAATATTCGTTCAACAAACATTTATGGAGCGGTTGCTATACTCCCTGCACTATGCTGATAGAGGGTTCCTGAGAACGTTTCAGAGAACTCATTGTGATAGCTCAGTACAGTCCTTCTCTCTCTCTCTCTCTTATTAAGATTTTAAAAATTTATTTATTCATGAGAGACACAGGTGGAGGGAGAAGCAGGGAGCCCAACGTGGGACGCGATCCTGGGATTGCGGGATCATGCCCCGGGAGAAGACAGGAGTCGGGCGCCTGGGTGGCTCAGCAGTTTGGTGCTGCCTTTGGCCTAGGGCGTGACCCCGGGGTCCCGGGATCGAGTCCCACGTCAGGCTCTCTGCATGGAGCTTGCCTCTTCCTCTGCCTGTGTCTTTCCCTCTCTCTCTCTCTCTCATGAATAAATAAATAAAATCTAAAAAAAATAAACAAAATAAACTGCTGAGCCACTGCATCTCTTCTCTCTCTCTTTAAAGTAACCTCTATGCCCAACATGGGGCTTGAGCTCACAACCCTAAGATCAAGAGTCACAAGAGCCAGGTGCCCTGGTCCTTCCCTGTCTTGAGATGGCCTTTGAGTGGAAGGACTGTGGCTCCCTTCAGGTGTGTGTCTCCCCTTAGACCAGGCACTTAGGTGACTGCGACATGTTGACGAACAATCAAAAACGAACAAGGAATGGTCTCTGACTTTACTAGTTTACCAGCAGCAGTACCCTGGTAGGGCCCCAGCCCTTGGTGGTGATCATAGCTCCTGTGCTCATAGCCCAGACCTCTAGGAGCCCTAGGCTTTGTGCAGAGCTAGGGCTGAGGGCATATGGGGGAAGGAACCTCAAGTCCTCCTGAGAATAAAGCCAGCTATGACCCTGGGATATGGGGAGGAGTTGCCTGGGCTGCAGGCTCTATGAGGTAGGGGGATGTTGAGCTGAAGGGCTGAGCAGGTTGGATGTGGAAGGTGGCCAGCCTATGGCCAGTGAACAGGGCTGTAATTAAGCTGTGGGTAGGTTTCTGGTCACACTCCTGTTGGCCGAAAACAAAGGCCCCAGGCCTCATTACCCAAGAGGAAGAGAGCAGAGGGAAGGGGCAGCAGTAACTCAGATCCTCCTCTTGGGTTAGGCAGCTGGCCTCTGGCTGGTCAGCTAACTCTGCAGGCACCTCTGGAGGCCAACCGCTAGGTGGTAATTTGCCAGGGGCTCCAACCTGTAACTGAGGGGTCAGGGCTGATGGCACAGGTGGAGGGGACCAGCCAGCAAGTGACCAAAGGCTCACAGGGTCATGGAACAGGGGTTTCTCAGCCCTGACTGCACAAGAAACACCTGAGCAGCTCCCTAGAGGTTTTGATATAATTGTTCAGAAAAGAGGCCTAGGAGGCACTGGTATTTTCGAAATGCTCCCTACATGACCCCGTTGTGCACCTGGGGTTGAGAATCACTTCTCACTGGGAGCACAGGGCCCTGCTTTAAATCCTGAGGCCTCCCAGAGCCCACAGTGTTGAGAGGCCACACCCACTGGCCGCAGAGCGGAATAGCACAAGTGCCCAGGAAATGGGCAACACCTCCCCCTGGGCTTGGGGGTGGAGCCTTTGGAGAAGCCCACCCCTTCTTGATCCCCCAGCCCCCTCCCCCCAAGTTACCCTGGGCAGCAACTGGCAGGGCTGAGAGGCAAGGCGAAAAGCCTTGGAGGAGGGGTGTCTGTGGGGTGCCCATGGCCTCCTTCGGATCCCTAGCAGGGACCCTGCCACCAAACCTTCTAGTCCCTCAGACCCTGAAACAGCGACAGCGCCCTGCAGAACAGGCTGGGGCCTGGGAGGGAAGAGAGGTAGACTCGGAGCACCTGAGCTGATGGGGCCTGATCCCGGTTGGGATGTGCAGCTCCTGAATCATTTCCCGGATATAGCTCAATGGCCCAGACTTCAAGGTTTTGGGGGGGAAATCTTTTTTCCAAGTTCCTCGATCTGTCATCCCCTCCCCCGCCGGCCGGATAGGCCTGGACCAGTGTCCTCTTTCAGCTCCCCCTCAGCTTCCCAGCTCTAGCTTCTCCACTGAACTCCCTGGACATTGTTTCCCGCCTCAGGAAGTCTCTGATGCCCTGCGCTGGATTTTGTTTTCCTTGTTATCGGGACAACTAATATTTTTTCCTGTGCGGAAAAAAAAAAAAAAAGAGAGAGAGAGAGAGAGAGAGATTTTCCCAAGCAGATTACAGCTGTTAGTGAGGGGGGAGGGGGCTGAAGGTTGAGTCCTCCTCCCTTCGCCCTCCCCTTCTGCCACCCTTACAGGACCCATCCTTCCATCCTTCCGATCCTTTGAGTGAAGGAGGAAGCGAAGCCCTGGCCCCCCAAGCCTGCCAGGCCAACTGGAGCTGGGGGCAACTCTGGCCCTGGCCTGGGCAGAAGAGGGTTCTCTCCTCCCTGCTAGGAGGGTTGACCCATGGCTGGGTCACATTTTCAAGGACAGGGAGAAGGTCCTGAGCTTGTCTTCTCTCTAGGGGATGGAAAAGGCAGGCCACCCCACAGCTGCAGTGTGGCAGGACAAGAGAGAAACCCTAGGAGGAGGGGGAGCACACAGGGGACCCAGCTCTGTCAAACCCTGTAACTTTGGGCGATTCCCTCTCCTCCCTGTGCCTCGGGCTCCTCCCCTCCACCAGGGACATATTGATAGCTGCCTCACCTATCTAAACGGTTGGGTTGTGTGAATGCAGATGAGATAAAAGTCTATGATTCAGTGTCAGAGGTTCTTCTGACTCAGGTCAGAAGGGTTAATGGCAGGTGTCTCAGTACCTGTGTGACTTGCATGAGGCCCCAACAGCCAGCAGATCAGAAAACATAGGCTGAAAAAAAAAAAACAAACAAACAAAAAAAGAAAAAAAAAAAAGAAAACATAGGCTGTCCTTGAGCAGGTTCTGTTTGATTGGCACACCCCGGGTGTGTGTGCACACATGTACACAAATGTGAAACACACACACAGCACTGTGCATTCTTCCTTAATCCATGCTCACTTGCTGCATGGGGATGTTGTGGTTCTAGGGACAGGTTGCATGGGCCTTTGGGGTAGGGAACCATAGCAGAACCACCACTACAGCAAGAGAGCCTTATCAAAGATGACCAAGTTTCTTTTCAAGCGAACAGCAACACATAGAAAAGCTTCACATGTGGGTTACTCAACTGTTTGTGGTTTGCAAAGGATTAAGAAAATGAGCTGCCCCCATGCCCTGCACCCTCCGGCAAGGTGGGGTGGTCTGCTCTGAGCGAGGCTATCCTGCCTTCATCTGTCAGTGTGGAGGGCTCCATGGTGGGCTGAGTGCAGGAGTGAGCAAGGCCATCTGTCAGGAGGTGGGAGGAAATAGGAAGATTTCCATTTAAACATCTTTTTTAAGTAAAAAATAAATTGAAATTTAATAATATTTCATATGTGTTTTGACTATAGTGTGTAATTTAAACATAAATGTTCATAATCAAAACAGTTTGGAAACCACTACCCCGGGAGACCAAAGCCCTGTGAAGACTTTGTATTCCATTAGAAGCCCATTTCAGATTGGGTGCTAGGTGAGGGAAGGGAGCTGTGAAGGAGAGGCTGGTGAGCTCTGGGTACAGACTTGCTAAGGCCCTGTCAGATTCCTGGATGCCACCAGCAGTGTGGACCTTCCTGACTACCCTTTCAGGCCTGCTTATGTCCCCATAGGGTTCTAGGACCTTTGACTGCCACGCTTCCTGCAAGGGAGAGAGTGGTTCTGTGTGACACTCCCCTTACCCCCGGGGGACTGGCTAAAGTGTGGCCAGGGTCCCTTGTAAGCTGCCCTGTATGCTGTGTCACCCCCAGGAGAAAAGTCCCTGGCGGGAGGTGGCCTTCTGCCGGGAGGCTGTTTCCTCAACCAGCCAAGGTAAGAAGTGGGGGATTTCCAGCCCTGTCCACGGGGCTGACTTTATAGTACTGGGGGCTGCTCTCCTTGCTCATGCAGCCCAGACCAGGGTGAGGACAGAAACTCCGGAGTTAGGCCCACTTGTTGGCAGGCAGGTGTGAGGCAGCAGAGTCAGCCAAGCCCACAAGCCTCCAGATGCTGCTCTCTGCTTCTGAAGGAGCTGAGCCTGGGATGCAACCCCAGGGCCACACCTGGGACCAATAGGAACCAGCCCTGGAAGACCCAACAGGCATCTTGATGGGGAAGGGGTGCTGGAAATCCAGAGCCACGCTTACTCATGGGCTTGTGGGGAATGACTCAAATTGATGAATGCCCCTGCCTAACCCCAGCTTTCCCTAGTCCTGGTGGTAAGGGGAATGACATCTCAATCTCACCCTGTAAGGCTCCCCTAACTGGCTGGTACTTCCAAGGACACTGGAGCCAAAGAAACCAATGTGAGCCCCTCAGGTGGGTGCCAGAAGCCTCTATTCCAGACATCCTCCCCTGAAAGCTTGACCCCTAGGAATGGGGAGCCGTACCCTAACAGCATTCTCTGTATTCCTGCACAGTTTTCAGCTGACCAGGGAGGGCAGGTGCCATCCTGGTGATTGAGTAGAAAGACAGGTAGGTACTTGTGAAGACCCGGTGATGGTGGTACAGACAACATCCCAGCTCCTCTATTGTTCTACTCAGGCCCAGATAGGGGCTTAAGAAACTGGACTTGGGTGCCTGGCTGGCTCAGTTGGTGAAGCGTGCAACTCTTGATCTCGAGGGTGTGAGTTCAAGCCCCACACTGAGTGTAGAGATTACTTAAAATAGATAAAATCTTTTTTTTTAAATAGATAAAATCTTAAAAAAAAGAAAGAAGCAAACAACTGGAATCTATCTCTACCTTCATGGAGATTCTGTGCCTCAGACATCTGTGAGATTCATTTCATTATGCTTGACTTGTGTGTATTTGCCGTGTGCACGTGTGTCTGTGCTTTGTGCACACATACACATGCTTGCAGCTGGTGTGATTGAGGCATGCCTGGTGGAGGAATAGGCTGGAACTGAGCAGGAGAGTATCTGAGACGTGAAATCATAAATCCAGTCACCACCAAAACAGGCTAACAACATGCCCTGATAATGTGAGTGCGTTATCACCAACCTACACAGCAAACCAGTCTTCTGAGGAGGGTGTCATCACCTCCATTTTACAAATCAGTAAACTGAGTGGGGCTTAGGGAAGTTAAATGACCAGACTGAAGTCACATAATGACCACATTCATACATCCAGGTCAGAATCTGAACCCAGGTCTGAACCTAGAATTTGAAGGCCATGCCAGAGATCTCTCTACCAGCCTCTCCCCGCACAGTCTCCTTAATTACACAGTCCTCCATTGATTCTTGTCTCTGAGATCCTGCCTGCCCTTGTCTGAGGTAACAGGGCTTTCTTCTCCCCTTCCTGCCTCCCCTCCAGTCCAGGTGGGAAAATGGAGCGTGTTCAAGGCTGCTGGGAGCCCAGGATGCTGTGCGGAGACCTTCACATCCAGCCTGTCCTCAGTTCAGAGAGGGTCTGGCTGGCCCTGGGCGGGATCAGCTAGGGCTGAGTGAGCTAGGGCAGCTGTTTACAGTAAACAGAAAGCTCCTGAGGAAGGAAGAAGGGGAGGGGCTGGGGTCGCCATGGAGACAGGGACAGAGCAGCAGGGCTTCAGGCCTGATCTACTAGCACTGCTGGTGCATCCCTTCCCTTTCTAGAGCCAGAGGAGGCCCAAAGAAGGTCCGGCCAGGGCAGCCTGAGCAGGAGAGGCAGGGGCAGGCAGGTTAGACCCCAGAGCTGCACCTGCTAAGAACACACTGCCACCTCATTATGTATTTCTACTTATTATTAACAACTAATGTTTATTGATGTTAGGCCCTTGAGAATATGTTTTCTTATTTAATCCTAGCAACAACCAGGAGGTAGGTGTTCAATAGTCTCTAATTTATAGAGGAGAAAATCGAAGTTTAGAAAGATTAAGCCATTTGTCAGTCACAGAGCTTGTAAGTGACAGAGCAAAAATTTTGGTTCAAAAATTCTGTTTACCAAGGCAGGTAGGTAGATGAGCTAGCTGAAAGCTCTGAGTCCCTTAGCGGACGGGGAAACTGAGTCCGTTGGATACCAAGGGGACTTTCCCAGGCTTCTGGCGTTAGTCAAAGAGATTGCTGGGGACAGAACCCATGTGTTCCAGCCCTAACCACTAGACCACACGGCTTCTCCATGGCTTGAGCTGGGAAGGTCCAAAGAGAAACTCCCTTTCCAGCCCCAGCCTGGAGTGTAGACTCTTACCCAGCTAACAGGCTGCCTCTGTGGAGGCCAGGCTGGGCCAGGGTGCCGTGGGGGATGCTGGGGGGTTTCTGCCCACACATATGGTTTCCAGATTCCAGGGGATGAAAAGGAGGCCCTTAGGGGCGGAAATGGGGGATGTGTGATGACAAATTTAGACTGATTGCTTAAAAAAAAAAAAAGGCCAAGAAACCCTAAAAAATAAAAGCAAAAATTCCACTAGAATACCAAAGGGAATTATTTGATTGTGAAACTGAGTGCCGTGAGGTGCAGCATGGTTTAACATGGAACAGTATCAAGGGTCCTTTCAACTTTGACTGCACAGAGGATGGAGGGAGAGAAGGCTCTGTCTTCTGTTCTTGGCTTGGCCCGCTGAGCTCTGGGACAGAGAAGTCAAGCAAGACCGGGATGTCTGGAGGTCAGGAGTACTTGCTGGGGCCACTTTCCCATAAGGCTTAGGCCCTTCAGGTAGCGACACTTCAAGGATCCTACCCACTAGCTTATGACCCAGGGTCCCCACTGCCCACAAAGGGAGTATTGGGAGCAGCCCCAGGGAGGCTCCAGCTGGTCTGTACCAGACAGCATGTAAAAGGATGAGCTATAAAGTGGGAGTTTGGGGTATCTCTGAGTTCCAGCCTTAAAGGGAAATGGCCAGGAACAGAAGGTAAAAGAGAGGACAGCTGCCTGAAATTCTGGCCTGCACAGGCCTGAGGGGTCAAAGGTTGGGGGGGACAAGAGGGGCTTCCTGAAGCTCCCAGGGGAGTGCCAGCTAGCCAGCCAGGCTGTTGTGCAAGCTCTAGGATGGACCCTGAGGGCAGGCTGGCACAGGAGCCACGCCTGGCCCAGCTCCCTCAGCCTATCCTATCTGCCCCTGGAGCAAGAGTAGTGTCCTCTGTCCTCCAGGAAACCGGAACCCCACCCCCCAAGGCAGCACTCCTGTCCTACCTCAGTGGCCATATTCTTTTTTTTTTTTTTAAGATTTTTTAGAAGATTTTATTTATTTATTTATTCATGAGACACACATAGATAGAGGCAGAGACACAGGCAGAGGGAGAAGCAGGCTCCATGCCGGGAGCCCGATGTGGGACTCCATCCCAGGTCTTCAGGATCAGGCCCCAGGCTAAAGGTAGTGCAAAACTGCTGAGCCACCCAGGCTGGCCTCAGTGGCCATATTCTATATGCCTGAGGGATTCCTCTCTCAGGATCATCCTGAACCTCTTCCCTAGAATTGTCATCTTTTGAGAGACCAGAGAAGCCTTCTCAAGGAATCTCTTTCTTCCAATTCCTCTCTGCTTCCCAAAGAGAAGATCAGAGGGCTTTGTGAGGGAAGAGCCACGATAGGGCTTACAGGGTCCCAGTCCCAGAGGAATGAGGCACAGCATGAAGTGGAAGAGAAACAAGCCAACAGGAATTGTTCAGGGGCCTGGCCTAATATGCTGCACTGTTCTTGTCTAAGCTACACTTGAGCCTCCAAGTTCTGTAATATTTATTCACATTTTAGAGTGAAGATATTGGAAGTTCTGAGGGGATGGTTAAGCTGACAGCTGGTAAATGGCAGAGACTTAACACTTACTCTTTCCAAATCACTGCCCTTTCCTCAGCTCAATGCATTTTTAGCTAGAGATGGAGAGTGAGCACAGTGAAGCCAAGGACAGTGTTTGGCTCCAATGGGCATGGGGGGTCCTATGGTGAATCTCATGGAGAAGGGACGGGATACTGGCTACAGCTTCACGTCAGCCACCAATTTCTCCTCTGAGATTCAGTATCTGTTAAGTTCACGAGGTGGGATGGGCAGCTCAATGGTTTTCCAACTGGGTTCCTCTCAGCATCCTGACAATCCCACAGAGATTGGGGTGGAGGAATAGAGGACACTAAACAGGGGTGTGGAGCTCTCGGCCCAGCTTCCACCAGGGACGCTCAGCATTTCAATTTCAGGCACCAAACACCCATGAAGGCTTTTCTTTGAATAAGAGCAGCCAAGGTCTCGGCACTGTTACCTTCAGGAGGCATGTTCTAGGTAGTTCAGGTTCTAGGCTGGTGAGAAGCCAGAGAATCTGGTAAGGGAAGTGGGGTAGACCTCGTCTAGGCTTCCAGCCCTGTGGGAGGAAGGAGGTTGGAGGCAGAGCTGTGAGATTAGGCAGAGGAGGTGAGCTGCAGATACACAGCGCCTGCCCCCGCACCTGGGAAACAGACTCAGCTCCGACCATCTGGGAACTTCAGCAGCACCCGTTTTCCTGGGGCCAGACCAATGCCCCTTTCTCTTTTCCTGCTGGGCCTGCCTGGGCTTGTTCTCAGTGCACACTGGTTGCTGGTCACCAACCTAGGGCCACCCTAACCTCCCAGTGACCCTGTGTGGTTCCTGACTTCTCAGCTCAAGAGCTACTTCAAGGTAGAAGCTGAGAAACAGCAAAGAGCTTGGGGAGAGGAAAGCACCCAATCAGAGGGCAATCAGCAAGAAGGGCTAATCCCCTTGAGAGAAGAACCGTACTTTGTGCCTCCTTTATCAGCCATCCTAGACCAAAGTTGGCCCCCTGCCTCAGTTTCCCCTTTTGGAGACTGGGCGTGAGAATGGCGTTCCTCTCCTGGTGGCTTCAGCAGGTAGAGCTCCCTGAATAGCATCCTAGCCACATTCCAGGTGGAGGGGAAAGCTGGGGGCTCTGATTGCCCTGGGACTAGAACTACCTAGCATCCTCCTTCTAGCCCACTGCCCACGCCAGGCCTGCCTCTGACCACCATTCACCCTCAACCTGCTTCAGGCCCCAGCTTCAATCCACACAATCAAAGCTGCCAGCAGGGTCCTTTGTGGTGCTGCTCCCGTGTGGCACTGCCTAGGGGCCCCACCATGGGGCAACAGATGGACCTATGGTCTCTACAGAACAATGGTGGGGGAGGGGCTCTGGCATTGCCTGCCCCAAACAGGAAGCACTGCATGAGCTTCAAAGAACTGGCAGGGCCAAGGGGCTGAGTGCTGGAGCCAGTGCCAGGACTGGCGGCTGCCTGAAGAGATGCCTGCCAGCCTCAGGATGCCCAGCCTGCGGTGGGGGTGGGGCTGCAGTGGCAAGGGCAGCTGTGTCTTGGACGGAGGATGCCTTGCGCCCTTCTGGCAGCAGCCTTTGACCTAGAAGCAGGTTGAGAGAAGAGGCTCTGACACTAGGCTGTTACCCGGCTCCGCTGCCACTCATCAGCAGGGCTGCAGATTCTTTCCCAGGCCACAGTGGGTCTGGCCCTCCAGCAAGCAACCAAGAGGCCTGGGCAGGGCTGGCACCAAGCCGGCCGCCCACTCCCTGCCTCCTGCTCCCAGCTGCTCAGCTCGGAGCCTTTTCCTCTCCACTTCCTGTTCACACAGGGGGGGGCGGGAAGTGGAGGGAGGAAGCTGGGGGGAGGCGTGTAGGGGGGACCCATTGAATAAAAGGAATTAACCGTTTCCCTCCTCTGACCTCTGGGAATTTCCGCCTGTGAAAGTGTCTCGAAGAATCTGCAGAGCTCGGGGAGTGGGGAGGAGGTATGCCCCTCCTGGGCCCCTCCCCATCCCTTGGTGGTGTTGGGGCCAGATAACTCCCTCTGGGCCCCCTAACCTTTTGTTTCCCTGGCGCCAGGGGGGCAGCTCCAAGGGCAGCCTGGAGCCTGGTAGCCTCGGAGCCCCCTCCCAACCAATGAAGTCAATGGGGGCCCAGTGTGCAACCTAAGCTCTGGGGGCGGGGAAGGGGGATGCAAGAACAGGTGGTCCTGGGGGAATGAGCTCACACCCGTGCTGGCCAGCTTGGAGCCCCGTGCCCTACCTGCCAGGGTTAGTGCCCTTGTCCAGCCTGCCTTAGGGACAGAAGGGAGGGCCGCCGGCGGGGAAAGCTAGGGCTCAGACCTGGGTCGTCACACCCTCCGATGGCCACTCCCCGTGGAGCGGTGGAAAGGAGCCAGTGGTTTCGGGAAGCCAGTCGACAGCGCCCCCTTGTGCCAGCTGATGACTTGGCCAGGCAGCCCCCTAGAGCCCTCTCAAGGGCGCGCCTCAGGAAGCACCTGCTCCCCAGGACCAGTGACCGCCCTGAGTCTCCCCCAGGTGGCTTCCTTGTTTACGGGCCTCCTGCCCTGTTCTCAGCGTCACTGCCTGTGGCCACTCCTCCTATTTCCAGTGACAGCTCCAGGAGTAGCTCATTCATCTTGGTCTCTGCCCACACAGCTGCTCCCCCACCACACCCCCTTCTGGCCCTCCCCAGGCTTAGGGCCAAGGCCCCAAGGGCCTTCTCTCTCCCCTCCATTCCAGGCCTTGCTTGGTTTCCAGGGATCTAAGAGCTGTGGCTTCCCGTTGCCCTGACTCAACGGAACCCCATTCTGTCAGTGCCAAGGAAGCCTGAGGTCTTTTTTTCCAGGAAAGAGGAAGCAGCCTAGGACCAGATGGGCAGGCTCCAGAGAGGACAGAAGGGGGAAGGGCATCCCAGGCTGTCTTAGTCAAGTCCTCCGGGAGGAGGGAGCGATAAGGCAGTGTTTGTTTAACATGTATTAGGCACCCATTATGTGCAAAGACAGACAACCCAAGCTGTTCCAAGCAAGTGACCATGTAAGTGGCAGGTCAAAGTTTAGACCTAATACTGATAGTGGGGAACAGTACCCCTTAGTCCTCTACTGGGCTGGTCTAGGTATGAGGGGAGCCTTAGGCCACATGGGAAGAGGGAACAAGAGCCCTTTAAATCTTCTTGGTACACGAGGAACAGGATTAGGATGTTCTCAAACCACCCAGTGATTACCAACTGCTTCACATTTGCTCCCTCTTGCTTTAGGTGGAAGATGGGGAGTCTGAGGCTCATCAAAGATGGGCAGCTTCTAGCCTGTCCATTGGCAGAGGCCGCAAGGAGACACTGTTGTTCTAGTGGTTGGAGGTACCTCAGCAGGGCAAGACTTCACCAGGACTGCAGGAGGTGAAGGTCTTGGAGAAGGGCTAGTCTGCAGGGGAGAGAAAAGCCTGCAGTCACCAGTCAGGGGGCTTCACTCACCTGATTCTAGGAACACCCACTTATTTTGTTATTTTGTTTCAGTCTGGGCAGCTGATAGACCACACCCATACTGCAGGGCAGTGGACTGTGAACCCCAGTCCATGGAGCAAAGGGTGCTCTCTGATGTCACAGGAAGGCCCCGATCCAGGACTCCCTAGGGTAGCCAAAACTACCAAAGTGTAATCTGGACAGGGAGGGGCAGGTCACAGGAGTCAGATGAGGAAAAATCTATCTGCCAAACACCATGGATGGTGGCAGTGGCAGTCTCAAAGCTAGCAGAAGCTGGGGATGCAAGGATCCAGGCTGGCAAAGGGAAGGGCAAGCAAAATCTAGCAGGCCTAAGGGCTAATGGCAGGAAGAAGGATGAGGACTTAGATTCATGGTTAGGCAGTACAGACTCCCAGAACATGCTAGGGAGGAACAGACCAAGGAAGCAGCAGTGGAGAAGGTGACAAGCAATCAGTGTCCCCCAGTTCCCTGTGAAGGATTCTGTGGGGAGCAGCACCACCTGCCGGCCAAATAGAGAACAGTTCTTGCTCTGAGAGGATGGTGGGCCATGGGTCCCAGCTGAAGCCTGGAGTCAGAGAGGATGGAGGAGGGACAAGGGAGTGAGCAAATCACAAGAATAGCAAAATCAATTGGTCACATCTCCAGGTGAGGGAGTGAAGGCCATGGCTGGAAAGCGTTCAGGGTCCCAGCAGCCTCCCTGTGGTACCCCCCTGGAAATGACTCACACACTTCTCAGACCAGCATCAACACAAAGCCATCAAGTCCAGAGCCCCCAGTGCAGTGCAGGCAGTTTAATGCTCCCCAACCCCATCACCATCTCCCACTGGCCTCCATGAGGCCCTCTTCCCCAGGGCACCCACACACACCAGAGTCCCAGAAGGTGTACACGAGAGGCACCCACCACTGGCATCACCTTTCCCATCCTCTACATCCAGGGCTTGGAGGGGCTGTCTTTCGGTTTCTGGGACCTAGGGGCAGATATGGGAGAGGCCTTCCTCTGAGAGAGAAGGGCCATGAAGTGAAAAGAAAGAATGCTAGTCTCACTGTAGAAGTGAACAGGATGCCTGTGGAAAGTAAAAAGGAAAAGAGGACGGTTAGATGGAGGGGGAACAGTGATGGGGTCAGAATTCTGACCTCTCCAGACTAAGGCCCTCTACTGGGAGGCAGGCAGACGGCTTGGCATAACAGCAGCTCTAGAGCAGCTCTGAAGAAGAGCGCAGACAGGACAGTGGCAGAACGCACTCACGGATGGCACCTTACAGCAACAGCTATACTCCCACTCTCCCTGATGCTGTCACAGCCCAGCAGTCTCGACGACTGAGCACAGACCCCTGCGTGGCCTTCCCCAGAGGGGGTGAGTGCCCCTGGCTGCTTGCCACCCAGCAGGGCCACACCCTCCTACAGCCAACTGAGGTGCTCCTCCTCATAGCGCTGGGGGTCAATGAAGGGCCGGTCAATGGAGCGGATCATCAGCTCCCCACAGTACACGCACTCGGCCGCCACCAGTTCATCCAGGTCGGCCTTAAGCTGCTCCCGACTGGGCCCCGCTGTGGCTGCCCCTGCCTCGGCCTCCTTGGCACGGGCGGAGCCCTTGGTAGGGGCCGGAGCAGCTCCCAGCTTCCGCTGCAGCTCCTCCAGCCGGGCCTGCTTGTAGGCGGGCAGGCCCGGCCGCACAGCCTGCAGCAGGCAGTCAGCATGGAACATGTGGCCACAGAGGAAAAGGTAAAAAGGCCGGTTGAGCAGGGGGAAGTCGCAGGTGGCGCACTTGTCCTGGGGCTCCACTGCCCCGTACCGGCCCCGCAGTTCCTGTAGGTCTCGCCGGATGCGCTGGGCACTGGCTGTGGCCTCCTCCATCTCCCGCTGCAGCTCTTGGATGTGGTGGTTGTAGGCCCTAAGCGAGCTGCAGATCGCCTCCTTGAAGTGGTCGATGGTGACGAAGTCAGGAAAGAAGGGCAGCACATCCTCAATCTTGAGCAGGGGGCAGCTGGCCAGGCAGGCCATGGCTGTCTGCACATCTTCCTCCTCTTGCACCACGTGCCGAGCAATCTTCAGCCACAGTTTCTTACGCAGTTCCTCGTCCTCCTCAGGCAAGTCGGCACACTGTTTGGCCAGGTCCACATCCACCTGTGGGGAGACCGCAAGGGGTAGGGTCAAGACCCTTGCCCCTTGGAACAGAGACTGTGGGAGACGCAGATGCCCACGGGGAACCTGGGCCACAGGAGAGGTCCCAAGGAAGGATTCCCAACATTCTGGGCAGCAAGAAATGTGGGGGCTTCTGGGGGTCCAGAAAGGAACCTGTCTCAATCACAGGCCTGGCCCTGTCAAAGCTTTGTACAAGCTACCTACGATGAGGGGGCTTTGATTTGGGCAAATTTATTTTATTTATTTAAATATTTTATTATTTGAGAGAGAGCGAGTGAGAAAGAGCATGGGTGGGGGTAGGGGTGAGAGGCAGAGGGAGATGGAGAGGTAGACTCCCCGCTGAGCAGGAGCCTGATCTGAGGCTCGATCCCAAGACCCCGGGATCATAGCCTGAGCTGAAGACACTCAGCTGACTGAGCCACTCAGGCAGCCCTGATTTTTGGCAAATTTAAAAATCATTTAGGGAGCATATTCAAAATACAGATTTTTGGGCTCCACCTTCGACTTTCTAATACAGCAAGTCCTGGATTCAGACCCAGGAATTTGCATTTTCACTAAGCATTTCATATTATCCAAAGGCACGTGATAACTCATGATTGAAAAATGTAACTCAGCACCCTCCCCTCCGGCAGTTGTGACTGTAACGCAATTGCTAGCGCTAGCACATGTGTAGAACTTACCAGCAGGGCAGTCACTGTTCTGAGCACTTTCCGTATACACTATGCTCATCAACCCTAGGACGGAAGTACTAGAATATTATCCCATTTGTGGCTGAATGATCTGAGGCAAAGAGAGGGTTGGAAATCAGCCTGAGGTCATACAGCTTATTACGTGGCAGAACCAGACTTCAAACACTGGCCTCAGAGTCCACGTTCTTAAACTCTATACTATAGCACCTTTCCACAAGAGTAGCCAGCACCCTCTAGCCACAGCCCCCCACTCCAAACCCTCAGCATCTGATGAGACTGCTCTCCAGGCCCCTGTGCTGGAGGGGTCAAAACTCATTGGCTCACCTGCAGGGCCAAGTCCACGGCCTCCTCATACAGCTCTAGGACCTTGTAGACGTGGACACAAGCACGGTGGTGGCCGTGCTCAGCACAAAGCCGCAGCGCATACTTGAGGTCGTAATGCACACGGTGTGGGCTGGCCCCTGCCTGCTCAAGGTAGGCCAGCAGTGAGGCAGGCTGGCCTCGGGCATAGAGCGACAGCAGGTAATTGTGAATAGCCTGCTCAGTCTCGCCCAGCACATTCACGCAGAACTCCATGTAGCGGATGGCCTGGCTCACCTGCTGGGCCTCACCACCCTGGCTGTAGTTCACCAGGGCAGGGATGAGCTGCCGAGCATCCAGGCGGCTGCCCAGCTCAATCCAAGCATCTACCAGCTGGCGAGGAATGTGACGGATGAGGATGGGTGAGAACTTATAGAAGAGCTGGGGGTCACGGTGGCGAGCAAGCACAGCCAGGGCTTCCTCGTAGGCCTCATGCTGGCAATGGTATGCCACCACCCGCTCATAGTCCTGCATGATCACGGCAAAGTACACCATATGTTCCGTGTCCCCGTGGCTGGCCAGCAGTTCGTGGATGGAGGCCCGGCTGGCAAAGAGCCACTCTTTGTGGCGGGGACTGCTGAGGAAGGACCGGAAGCGCTCCCGTGTTTCCCGGTATAAGTTCAGGGCCTCAGGATCACCCTGTAGTGCTCCTAGCCGGCTCAGGTAAAGCTCTGTCAGCCAGGTGGTAAGCAGCGTGGCCTGGGTTCGCTCAGCAGGCTTCAAACTGGCCAGTTTTCGCTGTAGGAACTCAGCTAGAGCCTCCTCCTGTCGGGCCTCCAAGAACTTGAGGGCGATTTCCTCAAAGTAGCTCTGAGTCAGGGCATAGCAGCGGGCGCTCTCCAGGTAACGGCGTTGACGAAAACAGAAATCGGCCTCTCGGGCCAGGACAGTGTCCAGGCAGTCAGGCCGCTCTCGGCAATACTCTTTGGCCAGGTCAAAGCGGTTCATGTCCAGGTAGGTGCGCCAGACATCTCGGGCCTCCCGCTGTACGTGGTAGCGGAAGACGGCTCGCTCAGTGTAGGCCCACAGGTGGCCTGTGGAAGAGTCCTTCACCATGTGCTTCAGTGGCCCAAACTTCTCCAGGAAGTGATCCCGCAGCACCACCTGCCCCGTCAGGGTGCACACTGCCTCTACTCGGTCAGCCAGCAGCAGCAGGAAGTGGAACTGGGTCAGGACGATGGCCAGGGGTGGGCTGGCCCCAGGACCTACCCCCTCTGGGTACTCCCAGACACGCTCCTCGCTCAGCAGGGAATCGGGGCGCCCACAGTCCAATGCTCCATACAACACGCCGTCCCCCATCATCCAGGCAAAGGCCCGAGGTGCAGAACGCAGTTTGGGGGTATAGAAGGCCAACTCGCTGTAGCCCAGACTGCTGGGGAACTCACGGAATGGGGGTGGGTGGTCAGCGTAGGCAGCAAAGAGCCCCGAGAAGCCCTGGGCCTCAGCTCCCTCAGCTGCTCGGCCTATGAACTGGAAGAGGCGCTGCCTGGTGGTGGCGATCACGAAGCCACGCCCATCAGGGCCTCGCTCGGCCTCAAGGGAGCACACAGGTGCTGGACCCCCTTCTTCATTTAGAACATACAATGGGCGGAAGTAGAGATCTGGGGCAGGGCCAAAAAGCCCACCCTCACTGGCGGAGAGCTCTGCTTCGAAGATCTGGCCTTGGGCAGTGCCGACCAGGATGGGGCCTGTGCTGCTCTCACTGCCCAGTGCCTTGTTCCAGCCCACACTCTCCACCAGCTGCCCCTTCCACCGTGCCAGTGGCCGTACCTTCTGTCCATTACGGTTCACATAGAGGACCTCAGTGCTGCTCAGAGCAATCAGCAGGTGAGAGCCTGGAGTGGGGGAGAGTATGGCACCTTACAGAACACTGCCATTCCCACCCTCAGCCTCCTCCTTGCCTTCACCACTCTCAGATCCCACCTGCTCAGGCAGTGACCTACCCTCTGCTCCACTCTCCCTCCAACCTCAGACCTCCACCACCATTTACCAGTGTGGTCCAGAAACATCTTGTGAACCTTGGCATCATCCTTGCGCCCCAGCTCCACGTGGTTGGGTTCGTTTGCCTTGCCCAAGTCAATGCTGTTGGGACAAGAGTCACAGCATCACTCCAGAGAAGGACAGATCACTTTTTGGAATCACAAACCTCTTTATAATCTGATGAAAGCCACAGTCCTTCTGCCCTGAAATCTATATTCACACATAAAATTCTGCATACAATCCCAAGGGAACTCTGAAATACATACAGGGTCCTATTTAAGAACCCTCCACCCTGAGAATTCTTCCGTTTCATTTTGAGAAGTCACTAAACACAAGTCTTTTCCTCTTCTCAGGAGATCTGCAGTACGTCTGGGAAGGCAGGCAACCAGATTGCTAACAGTTACTGAGCGCTTTCTGTATACCAAGCACCATGCCAAGAGCTTAACCTAGTAGAGCTCAATTAATCTTCAGGATAACCATGGGGATAACCCGGGTGGCTCAGTCAATTAAGTGTCTGCCTTTGGCTCAGGTCATGATCTCAGGGTCCTGGGATCCAGCCTGGAGCCCCATATCCAGGGAATCTGCCTCTTTTTCTCGCTCTCTCTGCCCTCCCCCACCCTCATGCTTGCTCCCTCTCTCTTAAATAAAATCTTAAAAAAAAAAAAATCTTCATGATAACCTTGACAAGTGTTCCTGTAAGTTATATTTCCCTTATTAAATTCTTTTCAAATTATATGCTCATTCTAAACAAAGATGTATAGTGATTTCTTCTAAAACCTGCCATTCTCCATAGACAAAATTGGTTTTAATGTCTTTCTTCATGCTTACAAAATAGTTGTTTCCTCAGTTTTTATGTTTTTACAAAAAATTCTTCATGTTGTGTCTGTATATATACATATTAATTTATAACTTGCTGGGACGCCTGGGTGGCTCAGTGGTTGGGCGTCTGCCTTTGGCCCAGGGCATGATCTCGGAGTCCCAGGATCAAGTCCCACATCACTCGGGGATCCCTGGGTGGCGCAGCGGTTTAGCGCCTGCCTTTGGCCCAGGCGTGATCCTGGAGACCCGGGATCGAATCCCACGTCGGGCTCCCGGTGTATGGAGCCTGCTTCTCCCTCTGCCTGTGTCTCTGCCTCTCTCTCTCTCACTGTGTGCCTATCATAAATAAATAAAACAAAAAAATTAAAAAAATTAAAAAAAAAAAGTCCCACATCACTCGATTAAGACTGTGCCTGTGTCTCTGCCTCTCTGTGTGTCTCTCATGAATAAATAAATAAAATCTTTTTTTTTTTTAATTTTTATTTATTTATGATAGGCACACAGTGAGAGAGAGAGAGAGAGAGGCAGAGACACAGGCAGAGGGAGAAGCAGGCTCCATGCACCGGGAGCCCGACGTGGGATTCGATCCTGGAGACCGATCCCGGGTCTCCAGGATCGCGCCCTGGGCCAAAGGCAGGCGCCAAACCACTGCGCCATCCAGGGATCCCAATAAATAAAATCTTAAAAAAAAAAAAAGATACTCAGCATTTAAAAAAAAAATTGTAACTTCCTATTCTCACTTGATGATATTTCATGAACATTCTACTGTGTCAACAGATACAGTTCTAACTCACTATTTTAAAAACTGCATAATTTTCCCCTTTATGGTTCAACCATAATTTTATCTTTTTCCTGTTGATGGGCATTCAGTTTGGGTCCAGTTTTTCCTACTACAAATAATGCTGCCAGATTACTTTTCCAAAAACATGGTGGCAATTTACACTGTCACCAGCAGCATGTGAGAATCCTCCTTTGTGTGTTTTCACCAGCACTGTATGTTACTGTTTCTAATTTTTGTCAATCTGATAGGTTAAAAACATGGTACTGTACAACCCAAAGGCTGAAAATATTTTTAGATGTTTACTAGAAAGGCAGAGTTCTTCTTTTGTAAATTGCTGGTTTATATTCTTTGCCCTCCCTTTTCTCCTGAAGTGTCTTTTTCTTATTAATTTGTAAGGGTTTTTTTAAGGAATAGGGATGTAAATCTTTAATCATGTGGAAAAACATCATTTTCCCACCATCTTTGGCTGTGACCTGATTCAAATGCTTTTTCTTATAAGTTTATCATTATTTATTTACTTAACTTATTTTAGAGAAAGAGAGAGTGTGTGCACACTCGAGTCCACAAGTGGAAGGGGGTATGGGGAGGGACAGAGGGAGGGAGAAGAGAGTCTTAAGCAAGCTTTGTGCTCAGTCCAATGCAGGACTTGATCTCATAATCCTGAGATCATGACCTGAACTGAAATCAAGAATCAGATGCCTAACCAACCGAGCCACTTAGACACCCCTCTCTTATTTTTTTTTTATTTTATATTTTAATTTTTTTGAAAAAGGAGGGAAGAGAAAGAGGGAATCTCAAGCAAGCTCCATGCCCAGCACAGAGCTCAATGTGAGACTTAATCTCACAACCCCAAAATCATGACCTGAGCCCAAATCAGGAGTCAAACACTTTACTGACTGAACCACCCAGGTGCTCCCATTAAATATTCTTTTGACATTCAGTGTATTTTTTATATTTAAATCATTATTCTACCTGGAACTTATTTTTGTGATATAGAAGCTTAGTTCTGTTTTATCCCAGATAGTTATTCTGGATAAACGATTTTGCTTGCTGACACCTTTGTTATATATTATTTCCACTTAATGTATGTATGTATGTATGTATTTATTTCCAGTTTTATTGAGATATATTATTTCCATTTATAGTGGATTTACTTTAGGACTCTAGACAGTTCCCTGATCAATGTGACTAATTTGTGAGTTGGTACTATCTTTAACAGATGAAGGGACACATTTAGAGAGACTGGGGATGACTTGCTGGTAAGTGGAAATCTGGGATCTGATCCAGGTCTACCTGATTTAACTACATTAATTCTCTTTGGGAATGGATATTTCTGGAAAATTCCAAATCTACTATTTCATCTGCAGTGAAAGAAAGGCCCCAGTCAGTGATCAGTCCCCAAATACCACTAATCTACTCCCTACTCCTAAACCTTTTGGGCTCTCACTTACCGGAGTAGTGTGTCCTTGCCCAGGCTCATGCAGAGCTGATTACAAGAGACGACAAGACTGGTAATACGCTCAGAAGGGGTAAAGTCAATGCGCTGCTTCGTGAAGATGGGCACTTCCTTCTCTAGCTGGGCATTCACATACCCTACAGGAAAGGAGGGAATTAAAGCTTAGCTATGGAAAACATGGAGGAAGGACAAGGAGAGGCAACAAAAAAAGTTTCCACCCCACCTTCCCAACATATTCCTACCCCAAGCCCTTGGTTAAAAGTTTAATTATCAATATATCAAGTAGTCTTCTAATCACCTCAACAATAGGGATCCTGGGCTCTTTTCACACATAATGACAGCCCTGAGGGGTGGATTCTTTGAACTATAGGCCTGCTGCTGCACTGTCATGTACCTGCTCCCAATGGTACCGAGGGGGAAGGGTTGGATGTTTCCCCTTGTCAATCTTGGGCCCAGCAATCCCAGCTCAACTGAAGTATTCTAGATCCACTCTCTCCCCTCCTCCCTGCCCATGCAGTAATGCTCTGAGTCTCCAGAAGAATGAAGGCAGAGGGAGCCCTGGGGAACAGTTCCAATCAAACTACAGCTTCTTTCTCTCTAGCTTTTGCTCTCATGTTTTTACCACTGCACAAAATATCCCAGCACTTCAGACCCCTCTGCTCACTCTGTCCTACTTTCTACAAAAATTTCCCCTCAACACCAGGCCGCACCCAGATTTAGCAAAGGCCTAAAATAACTTCATTTTTCCCTGTTCAGTGACGAAATTCCCTCTAGAACCAGCCTTCCTTCCCCCTGCAACATTCCCCTTCCACCATTTTCTTTGACCACTCTCTTCCTCCCACCTCCAGATGGGGCCTGGTAGGAAAAGCATAAGCTCTGGCTGAAGCCTGAAGCCTAGTCTCAGTTCTCTCAACAGTGGCTCTGTAGACAAGTCACTTCCTTATCTAGGTCCCAGTTTCCTCTCAGGACCCTAGTGGCAGGGCGTAGATCACGAGGCTGCTCTTGCTGCTCTTTTCAAACTTCGACCATCCACCGGCTGGGGGCCGAGAGAGCCTGAGGAGAATCAGGGGCCTAGACCTGGACTTGCACCTCCGGGCGATGAACCGGACCTCTTGGAGTTACTCCCCTGATCGTCCCCCGAAGGTGCCAGGTGAGCGGATAGGGTGAGCGGCACCCTTCACTCCCTTACCCGAGTGGGGGATGCCCACGCTGGGGCAGCCCGGCTGCAAGACGGCTGAGCGGGACAGGGAGTCCTCGTATTCATCCAGGATGGACGCCATGGTGCCCGGCCTCTGGGCCCTCCGTCCCGGGCCCAGGGACTACAACAGGGCTTCCCCCAGGGATCCCCGTCGCCCTGGATTGGAAACTACGTCTCCCCAACCGCGACAAAAACCTGACAGATCTTGGCAATCCGCCGCCCACTCCTCCTCTTAAAATTCCCGAGGATTTTCTCGCTCTCGCCTTATAGAGCGAGAAGCCCGGGGAGCCCACCCCCTGAATCTGGCGCAGTCCTGCACCCCGCTCCCGCCCCCTAAAAGATCACTGGCTCCCTTCAGCCGCTTCCAGAAGATCCCAACCTCGCCCCGGCAGCTCAGCTGACTCCCGCCCCCGGGACGCGCGCCTATAACGTAACTTCCGGGTTCTCAGACCCCCCCCCACGTCTGCTCGCGTAGGAACGAATCGCGGCCGGCAGCTAGGAGGAGGGGAGGGCGACGGGAGAGGAGGCGGGGCCAGGGCGGGGGCGGGGCCAAGGCGGGGGCGGGGCCTGGCCTGGGCCCGGTCAGCCCCTGAGGGCGGGAGCCAGAAGTGCTGCGGGAGCTCTCGGCTGGAGGCGGAGCCCGGGACGCGTCAGAGAGGCAGTCCTGCTGGGGGCCGGGCTGGCCCCGCGGAACCCCGGCCCTTCGGTATAGGACCCTGGTGCAGTTCCGAGCTTTGACGCGAGGAGGCAATCCCGGCTTTTTTAGGCCCTTCCCTTACCGGCTCAGCGCCGTCCAGCCCCAGCCTCCGGGCCGGTCTCCGGCTCCTTGCATGCCCAGGCTTTCCTCCCTCGCACCGCTCAGCCTCCTCGTCCGGCTCCCGCTCCGACCTCTCCGAACAGGCCGCTGCCCCCGGTCCCCAGGAGATCCTCCCGCCCCTCAATCTAATCGCTGTCTTGATCCTACCGTCACAAGACAAAGGCAAGCAGCTCTGGGCTCTCCTCTCCCGCATAGAGGGGCCCACCAGCTTTCCGGAAGTGACAGAGCTGGTGGACTTGGCCAACGGAAGGCAAGTGCTACCTAACCTGCTCCGCAGTGACCAGCTCCGCAGTGGCGAAGGAATGGCCGAAAACGCCAAGCACAGCCCCGGGGTGTCGGACTGCTTCCATTCACGTCCATTCACTCATTCAAAACAGCATTGAGCACCTACTTTGTGCCTTGCCTTGGGCTAGGTGCTGGAGTCACAGATTAAGTACAATACCGTCCTTGAAGGTCATAAATCTGCAGGGACAATGAACCAGTAGATAATGCTAGAAAAGCGGTGGATGGATTTGTTCAGAAGCTCACTCCTTCACAAGTGAGTGCACACTCTCTGCCAGGCACTATTCCAGGCTCTGGGGGCCTGACAGACAAAAAAACAGACAAAAGTCTCAGCCCTGGTGAGGCTTACCCAGGGACATGGCCATACCGCTGTGGGACCACAGAGGAGCAAATACCTGGAAAGCCTGCAGGAATGAGGGACAAGTGATCTTGAAGGTTGGTGAGGAGTCCAAAGCCAGTGTGACTGTGTTTCAGTTTCCCTCTTCCACCTGCCTAGGTCACCCAGACAGAGTATGTTCCCTTCTGGGGCCTATGGACTCTACCTTGTTAAAGTGGAAAGCTACTGGCCAGGGTCACTGCCATCCTAGCTTTAACCGACAGCCTGTGCCTAATGACTAAAAGCTCCTCCTTTGCTCTCAAAAGTGTCCAGCTTTGCACTGTATATTGTGTGGTTGCACTACACAATATAGGAAGTTCAAGCTGAACTTCCTTGCCAAGCAGGCACAGAGGACTGAACGCTCACCAGCCTCCATGGAGGGCTTTCTGGACCTGGAGTGGCCTTGGCCTGGGAGGAGGCGACAATTTATGGCATCCAAAATAACTTTCGATCAGAGTGGGGGACACCTGGGTGGCTCAGTGGTTGAGCATCTGCCTTTGGCCCAAGGCATGATCCTGGAGTCCCGGGATCGAGTCCCACATCAGGCTCCCTGCATAGAGCCTGCTTCTCTCTCTGCCTATGTCTCTGCCTGTCTTCCTGTATCTCTTATGAATAAACAAATAAATAAACTCTTTAAAAAAAAGTCTCAGAGGGGCACCTGGATGGCTCAGTAAGGTTCCCACTTTCCTGTTGGAGTAGTCCTTCCCAGAACAAAATCACCAACACCTGAATCATCGACAAGAGCCTCCTATGTAACCTTAGGGAAAGCTAAGAAGATGAGGGATTCAAGAACAGAAAGACCAAGAAGTGCAGTGAACCACCTCTGTTTGGCTGAAAGTACCCAGCCTAGGATGACTATGGAAGAGAAAATGGAAAGAATAAGGAGACATCACGAAGCGTGCTTGAGGGAAGAGAAAAAAGGGTTAAATCTACTGCTTTAGACCAGTCACCCTTACAAAGCCCTTCAGGTTTAAGGGATAATCCATTCATGACTACCCAGCCTCGAAGAAGAGATGATAACATTAAGGAATTGGATACCATGGTTAGAGAAAATGATGTGGAGGGTCCCTGGTGGCTTAGCAGTTTAGCACGGCCTTCGCCCAGGGCGTGATCCTGGAGTCCCTGGATCAAGTCCTGCGTAAGGGTTCCTGCCTCTCTCCCTCTCTGTACCTCTCATGAATAAATAAATAAAATCTTTTTTTTTTTTTAAGAAAATGATGTAAAGCTGAACCACGAAACTCCTGCAGCAGAAATTGTTCGACTAAAAGAAGCTGAACCTCAAAACACAGATTCAGCAAAGAGTTAAACTGAGGACATTTTTTTCCAAAGCACTCTTGAAACCTGAACCAAATGGAGTAAGTTCAGAAGAAATGATGGATAAAGAGGAAAACAGAAAATGCCTGAGGATGTTTCATACAGCCCTCAGGATGAGACACAGATCATAAATCATAAAGCAGAAAGCCACCCTGAAGAAAATATGAAGGACAATATTCAAAAAGAAAAGGACAATATTCATGAGCAGGACGAAACTATTGGTTTTTTTAAAAAAGTATTTTATTTATTTATTCCTGAGAGAGACAGAGACACAGGCAGAGGGAGAAGCAGGCTCCACACAGGGAGCCCAACGTGGGACTCGTTCCTGGATCTCCAGGATCACGCCCCCAGTCGAAAGTCACGACCCAGGTGGAAGGCAGCACTAAACTGCTGAGCCACTGCTGAACCACCCCGGCTGCCTGAAACTATTGTTTCTTTCTTTCTTTCTTTCTTTCTTTCTTTCTTTCTTTCTTTCTTTCTTTCTTTCTTTCTTCTTCTTTTTTTAACTATTATTTCTTATGAACAAACTCCTGAAGCTTCTAGAGGAAGTCAAAGGATGGCAGTGAAAAGTCTGTCCCCATCTCCTGAGTCCTTGGCATTGCCAGTTCCAGCCACTCAACTGCAGCTCACAGAAGGATCCCATTTCATGTGTGTGTAGTCTCAGAAAAACTATACTAACTTCTGTTGAAACCATTCAAAGCTAAGGACACAAACCTTCAGCAATGTGAGAAGATATTTTACAGTATATTTTAAATCTATGAAATTCATAGTTCTGACGCTTTTGGCCTCCGAGCATCATTTTATCACTTCTAAAAAAATATTTATTCCAAACAGCTTTAATGGCTCATATGTACACTCTGTAATCTCAAGGTTGTTGTTCTGACACCAGCTTGCTGCTATGATTTCAGAGTACATAAGGTGCGTTTTTTTTTTTAAGATTTTATTTATTTATTCATGAGAGATAGAAAGAGAGAGAGAGAGACGCAGAGACACAGGCAGAGAGAGAAGCAGGCTCCATGGAGGGAGCCTGAATGCATGGTACTAGATCCCAGGTCTCCAGGACCAGGTCCTGGGCTGAAGACGGCACTAAACCGCTGAGCCACCCAGGCCGCCCTAAAGGTGCTTTTTTAATGTGTGATCTACAGCCAGAGCTTACTTAGTTGCTGATTTTTAGATTTTGATGTTTCTAAAGTTTAGGTGGATTTATATTTCTTTTTGGTTTTTCAGTACATAAATTTAGTTATTATTTCCAATGAAGCTTGTTTTCCTTCCCGTTTTGGCCACTGCAATGCTTTGTTTCACACTTGATTTGTAAAAATTTTATATATATATTTAAAATGTGCCATTTTATTATTGCTAAGTGAAGTATGTCCTGTTTTCTGCTATGATTATTTCTCAGTCAGATTGCAATGTCAGCAGTTACTGCCACACTCTTGTCAGCTTAAACACAAATGTTACCACTTACTTTTTCTTAAAAATACAGTTTAAAATGTAGGTATTTTGATGTACTGGGCTTATACTTTGATTGGGATAGATGTGTACAGCAATAAGCAGATTTTCAAATCCAGAGTCCCCCTTAATATTTCTTGCAGAGCTGGTTTGGTGGTCACATATTCTTTCAGTTTCTGCCTATCTTAGAAGCTCTTTTTCTCTCCTTCTATTCTGAATGAGAGCTTTGCTGGATAGAGTATCCTTGGTTGCATGTTCTTCTCATTTAGGACCCTGCATATATCCTGCCAGCCCTTTCTGGCCTGCCAGGCCTCTGTGGAGAGGTCTGCTGTTAACCTAATACTTCTCCCCATAAAGGTTAGGGATCTCTTGTCTCTTGCTGCTTTAAGGATCTTCTTTTTATCCTTGGAATTTGCAAGTTTCACTATGAAATGTCAGGGTGTTGAGCGGTTTTTATTGATTTTAGGGGGCGATCTCTCTATCTCCTGGATCTGAATGCCTGTTTCCCTCCCCAAGGTAGGGAAGTTCTCAGCTACGATTTGTTCAAATACGCTTTCTGGTCCTCTGTCCTTTTCGGTGTCCTCTTGCACCCCAATTAAATGTAGATTTTTCCTTCTAAGGCTGTCATTTATTTCCCTTAACCTTTCCTCATGATCTTTTAATTGTTTTTCTCTTTTTTCCTCAGCTTCCTTCCTTGCCATCAACTTGTCTTCTATGTCACTCACTCATTCTTCTACCTCATTAACCCTCATCGTTAGGTCCTCCAGTTTGGATTGCATCTCATTTAATTGATTTTTTATTTCAGCCTGATTAGATCTAAATTCTGTAGTCATGAAGTCTCTCGAATCCTTTATGCTTTTTTCCAGAGCCACCTGTAGCTTTATAATTGTGCTTCTGAATTGACTTTCTGACATTGAATTGTAATCCAAATTCTGTAATTCTGTGGGAGAGAGTACTATTTCTGATTCTTTCTTTTGTGGTGAGTTCTTTCTAGTCATTTTGCTCAGTGCAGAGTGGCTAAAAACAAGTTGTGCTGGAAAAAGGAAGGAAAAAAAGGGGGGGGGAAGGGGAAAACGAACAAAAAACAAGAACAAAAAACAAAAACAAAAACATAACAAAAAAAAAAAAAAAGGAGGGGTATCCTCTGATTCTATATACTATAAGTCCCTAGACTTCCCCTGGAGTTTTCCAGCACTGCTGCTAGGTGTAGAGCTTGCTCTTCCCCTGTCCTTCCAGCTGGTCTTCTGAGGGAGGGGCTGCTGTGCTGATTCTCAGGTGTGTGCACCTGAGGGAGCTGCCCCGCCCCCTGCCAGGTGTTCGGCTCAGTGAGAGCTGTTTATCCTGTGAGGCCCCTGTTCCCTGGCGTCCCCGCTCCGTCCCAGGCACAGGGTGACACAGGGAGGAATAACAGTGGCGGTGGCCAGCTCTCCAGCCCTGGAGTCAGCTCCCGCAGTAACTACCTCAGCTCCGGGTCTGCACTGGCCTGGATGCTCCGGGCGTGGCGCTGATCTGCACAGCTCGGGGCCGCCTCGGGGCAGGAGAGTCCTTGCTGTCCTGTGCCCTCCTGGCCTCCGCCTGGCCTGTCCGAGGGGAGCGCAGGATCCTGGGCTGTGTCCCCCGCGCCCTGGGCTCCCGGGCCTGTGCCGCTGGAACCGGCTCCCAGGGCCGCACAGCCCCCTCCGCGGAGCTGCCGCCTGAGCAGTAGTAGCCTGAGCTGCTCCCGGGGCCCCGCCGGGCGCACACTCCAGCCCTTTACCGAGCTTGGCCTGCAGGGTGTAGTGCGCTCTCCCCTGGGGCGCACCTCCTCTGTTAGTGACCCCCGGAACCTGGAGGCTCCCCTGCCCCTCCTGGGATCCTGCCCGAGCTCCCTGGGAGCGTCTTTCCGTCTGGGAGGATTGGTAAAGCTCCTGCTTCTCCCGGCCTGGGCTTTCCTGTCCTGGGGGCTCTCACCGCGGCCTTAGCCCGGCTCCTCGCGGGCCCTGCCTCCCTTGGATGCTTTTTTATTTATTTATTTTTCCATCTTCCTACCTTGATAGAAGCACGAACTCTTCTCACTGTAGCATTCCAGCTGTTCTCCTTTTAAGTCTCAGGCTGAATTTGTAGGTTTTCAGGATGATTTGAAAGTTATCTAGGTAAGTTGGTGGGGACAGGTGACTTGGGGACCCTATTCTTCTGCCATCTTGCCAGATTTTCAAATCCAGTACTTAGTTTCTGTACAAATGTAATTATGTTCATTGTGTATATATTATACAATGAGCACATGTGTTAAAGGTTATTTACTATTGTTTAATGCTTTCTTTTCTTTTTTTTTTTTAAAGGTTTTTTATTTATTTATTTACAATAGTCACAGAGAGAGAGAGAGAGAGGCAGAGACACAGGCAGAGGGAGAAGCAGGCTCCATGCACTGGGAGCCCGACGTGGGACTCGATCCCGGGCCTCCAGGATCGCACCCTGGGCCAAAGGCAGGCACCAAACCGCTGCGCCACCCAGGGATCCCTTACTTACTATTGTTTAAATATAAATGTTCATATCTCATTTCTTTTTTATGTTAAATAAATGTTGATGTTTTTAAACAAACAAACAAACAAAACCAAAATAAGTTTCAACTGCTCCCTGGTCCCATTTCTGCCCAGAACCTGCAGAGGGAAGTGGGTCTGCCATTCACGGGTGCTGCCCACAGGCTAGGTCCGAGAAGGGAAGATGCCAGAGGTGAGCCATAGACAAAAGGTTTCCACCCTGGGAAGAGAGATCCCAGCTAGGGAACTGCCCTGCCTTGTGCATAAGGCTCCACCCCAGATCACCTGCATTAGGGAAATACAAATAGGTCCAGCCTAAGGTCAGATATTAATAAAAGGTACATTTACTGGGTATCAACAATTTGCCAAGCACCACACTAAGTTCATAATAGTCAATATTACTTCATTTTACCCTAATGCTATGAAGCAAGTGCTGCTCTTTCCCTCACCTTACAAAATCAGAAACTGACATTCAGAATGATGGAACAATTTGTCCAGGATCATGCACGTGGATAGGAAACGGGGAAACCAGAAGGCAGTTTTCAAATACAAGCAGATGCTGAAGAGCTAACCACTGCAAACCACTGCACTGTCCTTTTCCCAATGCAAGCTGAAGGGAAGAGGGTACAGGTGGTTCCTCAGGTCTGGACTGTGCATAGAAATGCCCTCCTTGCACGGAGCCAGCCAATATAGCAGGGGTGTCTCAAAGACCCAAAGTCCTTCCAACTACCTCCTCACTGTCCCTCAAACCTCCCTCCTGGGTTTCACTGCTCTCTGGGATGTATAGGGTGGGGACTGAGTGGGCCTTGCTTACTACAGACTCAGTACATACTCCTTGTTGAGTTGATTATAGCAGTATTCCTCTGCACACTCATTCTCCCAACCTTATGTTGGACTTTGGTCCATGAGAACAAGACCAGCATTCTTATTCCTGCCCAATCACTCACTAGCTGGACACCGTGCACCGGTGATGCTCTTAGTTTCAGTTTACTCATCTACCAAAATACTGTAGATATAATTATATTTACATAATAGATCTGTATCAAAAAGTAAATGAGGTGATCTAAGTGGAAGCTCATTGCTATAGCATAATGTCCAACATAGAGCATATGCTCAGGAAACTCAAAATGTGGCTTTAACCTAACAGTCACTCTCAAGTCTACCTCCACCATGAAGCCTCCCTGCTACAACTTCACCATTAGAACTGTTATGGCTGGGAAGCCTGGGTGGCTCAGTGGTTTGGCACCGCCTTCGGCCCAAGGCGTGATCCTGAAGACCCAGGATTGAGTCCGCGTTGGGCTCCCTGCATGGAGCCTGCTTCTACCTCTGCCTGTGTCTCTGTCTCTCATGAATAAATAAATAAAATCTTAAAAAAAAAAGAACTGCTATGGCTTTTCTTGTCCTGCCATTTGCTGGTCCTTAATTAAGAAGTGTGGGCTTAAAAGAAAAAAAAAAAGAAATGTGGGCTTTTTTCTTTGATATAACAGAAGCTGATTGTGGAGAATACCCCAAACAACCTGTGCACAGGAATACT
Source organism: Nyctereutes procyonoides (assembly GCF_905146905.1). NCBI lineage: Eukaryota > Metazoa > Chordata > Mammalia > Carnivora > Canidae > Nyctereutes > Nyctereutes procyonoides. The sequence goes on along the minus strand of NW_026575031.1, from coordinate 7,602,054 downwards.
GAAGTGTCTTAAGGAACTCACAGGTGGGGATACAGTTCCACCACTAGCTCTTACCTCTTATAACCTGTGTGGTAGTTGCTACAAGATAGATAAAGGTTGACTGCTGGGCCAGGGAGAGAGAGGAATAGTGTATGAAAGTGGATGAATTTGAGCTAAGACTTGAAGTGCCTGCATGATTTCCAAGGGCAAAGAAGAGAAGGCATCAGGCAGGTGTCAAGAAACTGAAGAGAATAGGATAGGCCTGAAAACAGTGTCAGTTTGGGAGGCTGGGGTGCTGGAGCGTCAGGGAGTAGGGCAGTGTAGGAAATGGGATCAGTCATGGCCAGATTATGAAAGCAATTGAATGAGCCCTCAGAAGGCTTTGGCTGGGCGTGAGATCATCTGATGTGGGTTCTAGAAAAATGGGTGGTGGCTTGGGTGGAGTCCATATCAGAGAGTATGAGACCTGAGGCAGAAGCAGAGAAGTTGTGAGGGCCCAACCTGGAGAGAGAGTAGACTGGGAAAACTCTGGGGAGACATTTCTGAGGAAAAGCCCACTGGACTTAGTGATAAGTTAGATGTGGGGAAGAAGGAGGGGTTCAGGACAACTCCTGGGGTGACCTGGCAGATGGTGCAGTATAACCATTGTCCAGGAGGAAGAAGAGCTGGATGGGGTTGTGTGGCAGAGGTCACATGATTGAGCACAATCTGGACAGTTGTGCCTGAGGCCCCTGCAGGGCATTTACTCAGAGAGACCCAGCATCATGGGGCAGTCATAACTTACTAATAAATATTTATTAAACAATTGCTTAAATGACTTTTCTCATGCTTCAGTTTCTACATTTGTGAAATGAGAAAAATACTATAGTATTGTGAAAATTATAGGATATTATGCAAATCACTCAGGATTGTGTCTATATCTAGAAAATGCTCAATACAAGTTAACTATTAGTAGTAATTGTTGGGTAAATGAAGGCCCAGACCAAAAGGAGTGATTTCATTGCCTTAAGTGATTTTTTTAAAGTTTGTTTGTTTATTTATTTATTTATTTATTTTAAAAAGTTTGCTTATTTATTTGAATAAACAAGATTTTACTTGCTTATTCATGAGAAACACAGAGAAAGAGGCAGAGGGAGAAGCAGGCTTCTTGCTAGGAGCCTGATGTGGAACTTGATCCCAGATTCCAGGATCACGCCCTGAGCTGAGGACAGACGCTCAACTGCTAAGCCACCTAGGCGTCCCTATTTATTTATTTAGTAATCTCTACACCCAATATGGGGCTCGAACTCACAACCCTGAGATCAGGGACTAATGCTCTTCTGATTGAGGCAGCCAGCCTCCCCAAGTTAGGGTTTAAAAAAAAAATTTTTTTTTTAGATTTATTTGTTTATTTGAGCGAGAGAGAGAGAGAGAGAGCAAGAGCAAACGCAAGTAGAGGGAGAAACAGGAGAGGGAGAGAGAGAATCCCAACCAGTCTCTCCTCACTGAGCATGGAGCCCAATGCAGGGCTGGATCCCAGGACCTCAGGATCATGCCCTGAGCCCAAGATAGATGCTTAACTGAGCCACCCAGGCGCCCTTTAGGTTTTTTTTTTTTAAAGATTTTATTTATTTATTTATTTATTTATTTATTTATTTATTTATTTATTTATTTATTTATTAAAGACACAGAGAGAGAAAGGCAGAGATGTAGGCAGAGGGAGAAGCAGGCTCCAGGTAGGGAGCCCATTGCGGGACTCAATCCTGAGACCTCAGATCACACCCTGAGCCAGGGGCAAGTGCTCAACCGCTGAGCCACCCAGGAGTCCCTAGGTTTTATTTTTTAAATACACATTCTTTTTAGAAGTTTTAGACTTATGAAAAAAGTGAGAAGATAATAAAGGGTTTCCATGTACCTCACATTCAGTTTCTTTTACTATGAACATCTTACATTAGTATGGCATATTTGTTAAAATTAGTAAATCAGTGTATCGATACATTATTATTTTTTTAAAGATTTTATTTATTTATTTTTCATGAAAGACACACAGAGAGAGGCAGAGACACAGGCAGAGGGAGAAGCAGGCTCCATGCAGGGAGCCCGATGTGGGACTCAATCCCGGGACTCCAGGATCACGCCCTGGGCCAAAGGCAGGCTCCAAGCCGCTGAGCCACCCAGGGATTCCCTCGATACATTATTATTAACTAAAGTCCATATACTTTATTCAGATCTCTTCAGTTTTTTTTAAAGATTTTATTTATTTATTCATGAGAGACACACAGAGAGAGAGAAAGAGGCAGAGACACAGGCAGAGGGAGAAGCAGGCTCCATGCAGGGAGCCCGACATGGGACTCGATCCTGGGTCTCCAGGATCATGCCCTGGGCCGAAGGCGGTGCTAAACCACTGAGCCACCTGAGGCTGCCCCAGATCTCTTCAGTTTTTACCTACTGTCCTCTTTCCATCTCCAGGATATCACCTTATATTTAGTTGTCATGTCTCCTCAGGCTTCTCTTGAAAATGGCAGTTTTTTAGAATTTCCTTGCTTTTGATGATCTTGACAATTTTGAGGAGTATTGAGCATGTATTTTGTAGGATGCTCTCTGTTGGAATTTGTCTGATATGTCTTTTTCTTTTTTTAAGATTTTATTTATTTATTCATGACAGACACACACAGAGAGAGAGACAGAGACACAGGCAGAGGGAGAAGCAGGCTTCTCACAGGGAGGCTGATGCGGCACTCAGTCCCAGAACCCCAGGATCATGCCCTGAGCCAAAGATAGATTCTCGACTGCTGAGCTACCCAGGCATCCGTAGGAATTTGTTTTTATTTATTTTTTTAAAGGTTTTATTTATTTATTCATGAGAGACACAGAGAGTGAGGCAGAGACACAGGCAGAGGGAGGAGCCTGATGTGGGGGACACATCAGGGAGCCTGATGTGGGACTCAGTCCCGGATCCTGGGATCACACCCTGAGCCGAAGGCAGATGCTCATCTGCTAAGCCACCCAGGCATCCCTAGGAATTTGTTTTTAAATTTAATTTTTATTTTAATTATCATAAAAAGGTATAAATTTTAAAACAGGGCCATAAGACTTATTAAGGGAACTCATCAGTCCTTTTCCTCATCCCCCGTTAAACTCTATCTGACCTGTCTGTACTCATCTCTCAGTGTTCCGGATGTGCTGATCTAGGGATGTTCCCAAAAGGCACATGCCTCTGCAGACATTTGAGTATTTGGTCTTGGGAGTTTGATCCCTCTGGAAAGACTTTGCTGATATCCCTCCCCTTGCCAGCAATAGGGCCCTCTCCTAGGTGCTCCTCTAGCCTCTAGCACTGTTTGCCCATGTTATGATCACTCTGCATTACAATTGTCTGGCAGTATTTCTCTCTCTCTCTCTCTCTCCTTTCCTGTTCCTTCACTCTCTCTCCCTCTTCCCCTTCTCCTCCTCCACTGTCTCTCTCTTTCCTCCCACCCCTCTTCTACTTCTTGCCCCTTCCCCCTCCTACCTTTCCCTCCCCCACCCTGGGGTGGCTCTGTATAAGCTTCCTGAGGGCAGGGACAGGTGCACAAGTACACCCTCTCCTAGGACAGAGCCTGGCACATTCTTAAAATATGTTGAAGGGAAAAAGGTCCTAGCTAATGCAGAACACCTCTTCTCAATCCTTTATAAGAGATTGTAAATCTCTTCTCTTTCCTATTTGGTTCCTTTCCAAATGTTTTCAAACCTATCTGAATGGCCCCAATTTTCAAAAAGCCTTCTCCCCTCCCCGATACTGTTATTTCTCTTTCACTGAGTTAATGTCAAAACCCTACCCAAGGCATGTGTGGACCCAACCTACCTTCTTTCTTTCTGCTACCTTCTAGAATTATAGGCCCAGTGGTCCCAGAGAAGACACTAGAAGTCAGGGAACAGAGACACTTTTTTCACTTGTCTGTGTGGGAAATGAAAGCACTCTCAGTTCATTGGTTCTCAAACTGAGGCTCACACGTCCTTAGGGGTATGAGAGGCTCTCCCCAAGAGACACAGCGCCAAGGAAATCAGTGTCCTCAGCTTCCCTCTTCTATTTCCTAAATGTTATCAACAGAAGAAGGTACCTGGGAAGAATAAACAGGTTTTCTTCCACCTCCTCTGCTCCTACTTTTCAAAGAATAACACACCACTCACACAGTGGGATGGTAAAACCAAAACCCTCCACACGATGGTGCTTCCTTTAGGGCATAGAAATCTGCAGGGAGTCCAGCAAAGAGACCTCTGGAATTATTGCTGGTATTCTTACAAAGAACAGGTAACAAATCCTTTGTACATCAAATGGTTTTCGGTTCTCTAATTTGAGTACAATTTGAGAATCTAATCAGGTGCTGGCTTATTGAAAAAAAAATACTAACATTTTTGGCATATAATTTGGGATGGAGTCAAATAATCAGGTGACATTGCTATATCAAACCTTCTGTTCCCATCTGACGTTTATGTGAACAAGCTTTACTCACATTTAGATCAACACAAAACAAAAAACATAGGAAGATAATTGATGCTAAACTTTGTCTCATTCAAGCATTCTATCTATGAATAAATGAACTAATTGAAAAAACCAGGGGCACCTGGGTGGCCCAGTTGAGCATCTGGCTCTTGGTTTCCACTTGGATCATGATCTCAGGGTCGTGGGATTGAGCCCCGTGTCAGGCTCAGTGCTCAGTGTGGAGTCTGCTTGGGATTCTCCCTCTCTCACACCTCCTCCTCCCTCTCTTCTCCACCCCCCCATTCACTCTCCCTCTATTTATAAATAAATAAAATATTAAAGAAAACAAAACCTGGGCAGCCCAGGTGGCTCAGTGGGTTAGCATCAACTTCAGCCCAGGGCATGATCCTGGAGACCCGGGATCGAGTCCCACGTCAGGCTCCCTACATAGAGCCTGCTTCCCCCTCTGCCTGTGTCTCTGCCTCTCTCTGTGTGTCTCTCATGAATAAATAAATAAAATCTTTTAAAAAAAAGAAAACAAAACCAAAAAATAGCCCTATGGATCTCATCAAGAGATGTATTCCTAATATAATTTTACTTTTTATGTATAATTATTTTAATCAAACTGTATGTTTTGATCAGTTGAATAATAATTATAATGATAACTTCATTCAAAAGACAACAACGTTGACTTAGAACCTCACAGTAACAAGAAATATATCATTATAATGTTCAAAAACATTTATATACTAATTAAATATAAGGAAATCTGGCTGGCTCACTCAGTAGAGTATGCAACTCTTGATCCTGGGGTTGTGAGTTTGAGCCCCACTTTGGGTGTAGAGATTACTTAAAAATAAAATATTAAAAAATAATAATTAGGATAAGTCATCAATAAAAGTTTTTGATCATAACATATATTCTAGTAAGACTGGAACATTGAAAGAGAAAATAAATTATGTAAAATTTCCAGCTATTAAAAAGTAGAGCTCTGTCACATTTTTTTAGGTCACATATTTTTTATTTTTATTTATTTATTTTAAATATTTTATTTATGTATTTATGTATTTATTCATGAGAGACACAGAGAGAGAGAGGCAGAGACATAGGCAGAGGGAGAAGCAGGCTCCCCATGGGGAGCCTGATATGGGACCCTATTTCAGAACCCCGGGACCACAACCTGAGCCAAAGGCAGCCGCTCAACCACTGAGCCACCCAGGTGCCCCAGGTCACATATTTTTTAAATGGATACATTTTTAAATACATTGCTTTGGTATTTCCATGTCAATGCATAGTGTAAAAGAATGAGGTAATAGTTTTCTTTAAATATCAATATTCATTGACAAGAATGCTACAAGTGACATCCTTTGGAAGTTTTTGGTCTTAAGATGAAAAGTTTTAGTGGTCAGTAGAGTTGTTTTTTTTTTTTTTTTTTTTTTTAGTAGAGTTTTATAAACTTCTTTTAGAGGGTATTGGAGGCTTGGTGGGTCCATGCTTTGTCTCAGCACCACTTAGTTGGGACCCCTCCCAGGTTGGCTTTTGTTCTCCACAATAAATATTGATATTTAAAGAAAACTATTACCTCATTCAGAATATGGAACATAACAGTCAGTTGCTGCTAGACAAATCACCTACCTGCTCTGGGCTCCTCTCCTTTCCTTAGCTCTAAACTGTGAAGGTGGAACTAGACCATCTCTAACATTCTGTGGTTCTCTGAAAGCCAAACCATTGGCACAGTCCATTTAGGGACAGTGCCTAGGGAATAATGATTTTCAGGGCAATGTCTCAGAGCTAGTTGCTATGCTTCTTATCTATCCCTCAGTTTAGGAGACGTTTCAAAAGATGCCATAACCAGGAAGCCTTCTCTGATTAATGTAAAACCCAGTAAAATCTAACAACCAGCCCTCATCCTGCCTCCAACTAAATGCACCCATTACGTCATACCGCATACGTCTGAGCTAACTTGCCTGTAGACTCACCCATGTGGCCTCTTACAGAAACGAAAAACAATAGCAACGACACAACAATAAATCTCACATATTTTAGAAAAGCCACTGAAGGGTGCCTGGGTGGCTCAGTCAGTTAAGATGATTAAGATGGAGCCCTGCTTCTCATCTGGGAGGAATAAGAAGGAACTTTTTTAGGGGAGATGGAAATATTTTATATCTTGACTGTGCTGGTGGTGGGGACTATCACACCTTCTATGTAATATATAAATAAAGTTGATCACAATACAAAAATTTAAAAAGATCTCTGACCAAATGTTGGAATGTAATCAGTATTTACATGGCAAAAGATAAAACAATAGATGACCTGCTTTGTAGCCCATAGATAATTCTTTAATTTATTAATTAATTTATATATTAATTTTTTTTTTATTTATTCATGAGAGACACAGAGAGAGAGGCAGAGACACAGGCAGTGGGAGAAGCAGGCTAGTTGCAGGGAGCCTGATGCGGGACTCGATCTGAGGACCCCTGGATCATCACCTGAGCCAAAGGCAGATGCTCAACCACCCAGGCATCCCAGCACATAAATAATTCTCAAGGGGGAGGACTAAAAAGATAGTGGTGGTGGAGCACAGACCTGGGCTGCACAGTCCTGGCTGTCTCAGACTCAAGGCCTTGGGCTAGTCACTTCACCTCTAAGGAGACTCAGTTTCCTTATCTGTAAAATAAAGATCATAACAATACCAGGATGTTAGGATGATAACTTCAATAAAAGTGAATTTCTTTTCCTGTTCCCTATCTAGGTCTCAGAAGACAAAATCCTGAATCTTACCTTACTTGACAAATCTGTGCTGTTTACTCTCAGGCAGGGCCATGACTTCATCAGAAAAAATTGCCCTGACCCAGGGAGAAGATAATTATAATAATGGAGCACACTTGCAGAACACTTTCTATGGTCACCACGCTAAGCATTCTCCATAATTCATTTAGTTCCCACAACATTCTATGAGATAGGTACTATTCTAACCCCATTTTACAGGCAAGGAAACTGAAGAAGACAACAGCTAGTAGGTAACACAACCTGGATACTAATCCAGGTGCTGTGTCCCAGAACCCATGCTCTTGACCATCAAGCAAATATGTCACTTATTGACAAAATTGTAATTTGAGATAAAGGAAGGGAAAGGAATTTGACTTGGAAATACTAGCTTTATACAAATTTAAATGTGAACAAATCCCAGTACCTTTCATATTAGTACTTTCACAAAATTGTGAATGATTTCACGTGGGTCTGGAAAATCCTGCTCTGTTTCTGGTTCTAGCTGCTGCAGTCTTTCTGAAGAGCACGCTGGACTGCTAACAGGAGTAAAAAAAAAAAAAAGGGGTGACCAGCCCTCCTTTATTTATTTATTTATTTATGTATTTATGTATTTATGTATTTATTTATTTAGAGATAGTGCATGTGAGCAGGGCAGAAGGTGAGGGAGAAAGAGAATCTCAAGCAGGTTCCATGTTTTCAAAACTAGTGAAACAGACAGTGGGTTCAGGGAAGGGGGACAGTTAGTATAGGGTAGAGCAAAGTAGAGAAGTAGATGAGCCCTGTTTTGATCACTGCTGTGTACCCAGTACTTTCTACAGAGCCTGGCCCAGAGAGTAAGTTCTGAAAGAACCTCATGGAATGAACGAATGAAGGGAACAGACTATTCATAATCCTGCCTTTCATAGGTAATCATTATTTACTTGTTGGTGCATTTCCCCCTTTTTTCTAAATACACAAGAAATATATATTTTTAATTTCTTTTTCTAAAAAGATTTTATTTATTTATTCATGAGAGACACAGAGAGAGATAGAGAGGCAGAGACACAGGCAGAGGGAGAAGCAGGCTCCATGCAGGGAACCCGATGTGGGACTCAGTCCCGGGTCTCCAGGATCATGCCCTGGGCTGAAGGCGGCACTAAGCCGCTGAGCCACCCGGGCTGCCCTATATTTTTAATTTCAATAACTTTTTTCTGTACAAAAGTAACACGTTCATTGTAGAAAAAGAAGATGCTAATAAGCAACATATTATTAATAGCTAACATGTGAGGTGCCTGGGTGGCTCAGTAGGTTAAATGATTGACTTTTGATTTCAGCTCAGGTCATGATCTCAAGGTCATGAGATGGAGCCCTGTGTCAGGGCTCTGCCCTCAGTGGGGAGTCTGCTCCAGATTCTCTCTCCCTCTCCCTGTGCCCCTCTCCCTGCCATGCATTCTCTCTCTCTCTCTCTCTCTCTCTCTCTCTCTCTCTCTCTCTCTCTCAAACAAATAAATAAATAAAATCTAAAAAAGAAGAAGCAGCTGCTAAGCAATACGACTTATTTTAAAAAATGGCTATCATGTACTTGGGGCACATTGTATGTCAGGCAAAATAATCTTCCCACCTAGTGGTAATGATTCCACATTTTAATATACATCCTTCATATAGAACTCTCTTTTATTCTAACTGCACACTTTTTTTTAACACTTAGGCTCAAACTGTATATATAACTCATATCATTTAATATTATCTTTTAACATTTCCTCATGTCATGGAAAATTCTCTTAAGGATCGTTTGCAGGGGGGATCCCTGGGTGGCTCGGCGGTTTTGCGCCTGCCTTTGGCCCAGGGCGCAGTCCTGCAGTCCCCGGATCGAGTCCCGCGTCGGGCTCCCAGCATGGAGCCTGCTTCTCCCTCTGCCTGTGTCTCTGCCTCTCTCTCTCTCTCTCTCTATCATAAATAAATAAATAAATAAATCTTTAAAAAAAAAAAAAAAGGATCGTTTGCAGGGGTGGAGGATGTAGGATGCCAGGTAGAGACTCAGACACTATCCAGTGGCTAACAAGGCGTCATTACAGGCTTTGAGTGAGATAGTGACAGAATAAGTTTTCTGTCTTAGGAAGCTTGGGTGCACCAGCAATGTTCCAAGCAAAGATGGGAGGCAGACAGGAGGTGATTATTGTGGCAAATGATGCTAGAAGGAAGAGGGGAGTCCAGTACTCCAAAGAAAGGATTGAGGCGGTGCCTGGGATGCTTAGTGGTTGAGCATCTGCCTTTGGTTCAGGTTGTGATCCCAGGGTCCTGGGATCAAGTCCCGCATCAGGCTACCTGAGGGGAGACTGCTTCTCCCTCTGTCTGTGTCTCTGCCTCTCTGTATCTCTCATGAATAAATAAATAAAATCTCAAAAAAAAAAAATACTGGCCAGGGCTTGAGTGCAAGGTCTAGGTGAGTAAAAGGGATTTGAGGGGGGCAGTAGCAGTTGGAATTAACTAGGTATAGTGGAGGTAGAGAGAAAGACAGGGAGGAACAGAGGCTAAAGCTGAATTAGGAGGTGGATGCAGGGCAGGGCGGAAGCCTGAGCCTTGGGACATGGAGGACATGGATGGGGTTGGGTCGGAGAGCTGACTAGCAGGACCATGTCCTGGGAGGACACAATGAGGCCATCTCAGACCAGGCCTCTGAGTTTGCCACCAACTCCCTCCCAGGATGCAAGAACACCCAAGTATAGAAACCAGTTAAAAACCAATAACTGTGGGGGCATCTGGGTGGCTCTGTCAGTTAAGTGTCTGCTTTCTGCTCAGGTCATGATCCCAGCATCCTGGCATTGGAGCCCCACTGAGCTCCCTGCTCAGCGGGGAGTCTGCTTCTCCCTCTGCCTCTCCCCCTGCTCATGGTTCTCCACAAGTACATGCTCTCTCTCTCTCTCTTGCTCTGAAATACATAAAAGAATATTTTTAAAAAACCACCAATTAACTGTGCAGTCTATTTTTTGTATGTGTAGTTGTATCTTGTAAATAAATGTTGTTTTCCCCAGCTTTACTGAGGTATGATTAGCAAAGAAACGAAGTGTTAAATAGACAATTCTTTCCCAGAGCTCCTTCTGAGCAACAGACCTGAGTTGGAGGCCTCAGAGCTGAGTATGCATGGAAACTGGAGAAAGACTGCTCTAGGTGCATTTCTCTCACAAAAAGCCTGCACACTAAACTTGCTAAGTAAACACTACCCCACAACCAGTTTTTTTGTTAACGCCCTTTTCAGTAGTAGGAAAATCACAATGGTGGGGTAGGGGTAGATTTGTTTGGTTTGCTCTCGCTGTGGTTTTGCCGTAGGTATCTCAACATATGCAGGATTTTTAAATAAGATAAGGTAAAAACAGAAATGCCTAAGAACTTGACCACACCTGAAGACGAATTTGTAAAGTGTCCACCACTTACTGGCTTCTTTAATGTTGGGCAAGTCCCCTGTTGCTCCTCTGGGCCGCCAGTATATTGACCCTCTCCCCCAGCCATCTCACTTGGCTTCCTGGAAGACAGGGTAACTAAAGCACTTTTATAAGTCTAAGTCCCACATACTTGTGTCAGACATTCTGGAAATAAAATGTTATTCCTGCCATAATTCAATGTCAGGGCCATGTTTAGTTTTGGGGGTGTTTTCTTTCTTTCTTTGTTTTTTAATAAACTATTTTAGAACAGTTTACATTTACAGAAAAATTGACAGAATAATTTCCATAAACCTCCAACCCAGGTTCCTGTTATAAACATCTTGCACTACCTGGTTATATTTGTCAGAATTAATGAACCAGGGGCACCTGCGTGGTTCAGTGGTTGAGTGTCTGCCTTCGGCTCAGGTCATGATCCTGGGGTCCTGGGATTGAGTCCCACATCAGGCTCCCTGCATGGAGCCTGCTTCTCCCTCTGCCTGTGTCTCTGCCTGTCTCTGTCTCTCATAAATAAATAAATAAACAAACAAATATTTTTAAAAAAGAATTAATGAACCAACATGGATACATTATTACTAACTAAATTCATATTTTATTCAGAATCCCTCAGTTTTTCCCTAGTGTCCTCTTTCAGCTCCAGAATCCCATCCAGCGAACTACATTACATTCTCCTCAGGCTCCTCTTGACTCTTTCCAGTTTTTCAGACTTTCCTTGTTCCTGATGGCCTTGACAGTTTTGAGGAGTACTGGCAGGCAATTATAAAATGTCTCTCTAATGGAACTTTTAAAAAAAGATTTTATTTATTTATTCATGAGAGACACAGAGGGAGAGAGAGGCAGAGACACAGGTAGAGGGAGAAGCAGGCTCCACCCAGGGAGCCGACGTGGGACTGGATCCCGGGCCTCCAGGATCACGCCCTGGGCTGAGGATGGCACTGAACCGCTGAGCCACCTGGGCTGCCCCAATGGAACTTTTCTGACATTTTTCTCACGATGAGACTTCGGTTCCGGTAGGGAAGACCACAGAGGAAAAATGCCTTTCTCATTGCATCATATCAAGGGCACATACTATCAGCTTGACTTATTGATATTGATCTTCATCTTGATCACCTGGTTGAGGGAGTGTTTGTCAGGAGTCTTTGCTGTGAAGTTACTCTTCCTCTCACCCCCCTACTTTTTTCATTGTGTCCTCCTTGAAAGAAAGTCACTATGTGCAGCCCACACTTAAGGAGTTAGGGGTTATGCTCCTCCACAAGGTTTGAGTATCTGCATACATTATTTAGAATTTTGCACAGGAGATCTGCCTATTATTGTCTATAAATTCATGTATTCAATCATTTATATCAGAATAGACTAGTCAATATTTATTTATTTATTAAATATTTTATTTATTTATCATGAGAGACAGAGAGGGGTGGAGACACAGGCAGAGGGAGAAGCAGGCTCCCCACAGGGGAGCCTGATGCGGGACTCAGTCTCAGGACCTGGGGATCACAACCTGAGCCAAGGCAAGACGCTCAACCACTGAGCTACTCAGGCATTCCTACCTGTGAATATTTATTTCATACTTTGGGTTATAATCCAGTACTCCTTTATTGTGTTGTTCAAATTGTTCCAGATTTGGCCCTTGGAAGCTCTTTCAGTTGGGTCTGTGTCCATTTGATGTACCTCCATCTTCCCTTTGTTTTGTTTAGGACTTCCTCACTTTCTGTACCACAGAATGCTCCAGGCTCATCTTGTGTATTTTCTTCCCCAGTTCTTGGATCAAACATTTCTCTAAGGAGAATGTTAGGGCCAAGTTTTCATCTTAGCAAATGTGTGTCTGGCTGGAAGTTAGGACAGATGATCTGTTGGGTGGGCAGGAATAAGACTCAATCCACCTTTAGGAGGGGACTTTCCCAGCAGTAGCAGCTACAATTGCAAGTCCTTAGCTGAGAAACAGGTGACTCATCAGCTCCCAGGGTTGTCTCCACCCTCCCCTTCTTGCTGGCAAGACTGTCCCTAAACCAGCTCAGACAGAGGGACCTAGGTCAGAAAGTGTCCCCACCCATGGGGCCAGCTGTAGGCCAAGTCAGGGCTTTTTCCCCATGCCCAGCAGACAACTCCCCCCATTTGTGTATTATTTATATATACCCTCCATACCTGCAGAAAGGATTAAGCAAGATTACCCTCAAATTTACAACTACAATAAAACTATTATTAAAACTTGGGCAAAAAGACATGAGTTCTGTGAAGAAGAGCCTCTCTGTGTGTATATGTGTGTGAAGTAATTTTGTCCCAGACACCTGGTTCCCTGAATCACAGATTGCTAGCACCAGAAGGGCTTTCAGGAGCAAACAGGCTTCACCTGTCATTTTATAATGGTAAGATGCATCAGGTAATTTTTCGGGAATCACATAGTTAATGAGCTGAAGAAGTAGGCATACTAGATCTCCTGATATACACAGGTCTTTTCAAATCCTCATTCTTGCCTCCCTTTCCAGGAGATAAAAACAACAACAACAACAAAAAACTCCAAAAATAGCTTTTGGACCTCCTGGAGGATATAATGGCAAGATAACACTTTGGGGCCTCTTTCACTTGCTAGATAAATAAACTAATGTGGATATGTCTGAGGAGTCCCGGGGCTATAATTCGGGATTATTAGCATCCCCAGATACAGACGTAGGGAATGTAGGATGTAGACATTGGGATATAGAAGCAGATATTGAGGAGGATCCTACCATTTCCCACAATCAAGATTTTAATGGCTAAATCAGCAACTTTTGGGACACCTGGGTGGCTCAGATGGTTAAGCATCTGCCTTCGACTCAGGTCATGATCTCTGGGTCTTGGGATGGAGCCCTGCATTGGGCTCCTGATTCAACTGGGAGTCTGTTTCTCCCTCTCCCTCTGCTTCTCTCTTGTGCTAATGCTGTCTTGAATGAATAAATTTAAAAAATCTTTTTAAAAAGTCAGCAACTTTCTAGGTGTTGTCCCCAACTTTTGACAAGGAAGAAAGGAAGGGAGGCAGGAAGGAAAGAAGGGGAAAAGGAAGAAACATAAAAACCAGGGATCCTGAGACTTTCTCCAAGAGATTTAGAGATTTGGGTTTATGGATTTTTATACTACCAATTGTTTAATATTCATGGACTCCTCCCCTCCCAACACTATCCCTGCAACAACTCAAGAATGAGGTGTTCTCAATGATCATTGTATAAGCTGAGATGAAAGACTGCCTTAGAATTCAGAGAAAGGATTCTAGGCCTGGTGTCACTTGGTGTGTGGCTGAAATAAAGAGATGAAATTAGCTCTCTTGGTGACCTCACCTTCCTAGAGCTATCTGGGATATCTTGCCTCAGTCTGCAGGCTCTTTTTGGGGCACGGACAGTGGGTGGCCCAAAACGGCATCAGCAAATATGTAACTACTATGTGCTTTTGATGAGGATGATGATGATGAAGATAATATTAGGGACTTTGGGGATTTAGAAAACACTCAAATGGAGAATTGTCCTTGGAGACCCTCTCCAGCTAGATTCTCCAGCACCCCAAAGTCCCTTAGCAGAGTATAGTGAAGGTGTTTAAGTCCTCCTCCAGGCCTAATCTGGAAAAAGCTCTTCCCCTGGGAGTACAGTAAGTTCCTGATGTGTTCATGTTTGAGTTTATCTCCTGTCTTTTTACAATCTGTTTTGTTTTTTCCCTAAGATTTATTTTTATTTTTTTTATTTTATTTATTTTTTGATAGACAGAGAGAGAGAGAGAGAGAGAGAGAGAGGCAGAGACACAGGCAGAGGGAGAAGCAGGCTCCATGCACCGGGAGCCCGACGTGGGATTCGATCCCGAGTCTCCAGGATCGCGCCCTGGGGATCCCTGGGTGGCGCAGCGGTTTGGCGCCTGCCTTTGGCCCGGGGCGCGATCCTGGAGACCCGGGATCGAATCCCACGTCGGGCTCCCGGTGCATGGAGCCTGCTTCTCCCTCTGCCTGTGTCTCTGCCTCTCTCTCTCTCTCTGTGTGACTATCATAAATAAATAAAAAAAATTGAAGTCATCTCTACACCCAATGTGGGGCTTGAACTTACAAGCCTGAGATCAAGAGTTGAACGCTCTATCAACTGAGCCAGCCAGGTGCTCCCAGGACCTATAGATATATTTTTTAAAATCATCCATTAATTAAGAAAATCATTATCCAGACATTCCAAACTTGTGCAAACATCTATCTAGGTTTTTTTGTTTTATTTTGAACAAAGGTTTAATTTGAACGTGCTGTTTTATGTGTGCTGCAATTTGCTTATTCCTCCTAACAATAAATCCTGGATATCTTTCTCTGCCATGATACCTAGGTCGGCCTCATTCTGGCGATTCTTTGTCCTTCTACCAGTTCTCGTTCTGCCTCTCTTCCTCCCGGACGTTTGTGATTGCCGGGTCTCGTGGGGTGCACTGCGGAGGGAGGCCGGCAGGAGGCCCGGCAGGAGGCCCGGCGGTGGGCGGCGCCCGGGGCCGCAGGGGACATGCAGATGAGGTGGGCGGGGCCCCCGCATATACCCAAGGGTAGCGGCGGGCGGGCGCGCCCGGCCGTGACCGACCCAGCGAGAGGCAGCCTGCGGCACCTGCTTCCCCGAGCGCCGCGGAGCCTGGTCCCGGGCTGCCCCCGGAGCGGGCCATGCCCCCGCGGGAGCTGAGCGAGGCCGAGTCGTCCCCGCTCCGGGCCCCGACCCCTCCCCCGCGGCGGGGCAGCGCGCCCCCGGAGCTGGGCATCAAGTGCGTGCTGGTGGGCGACGGCGCCGTGGGCAAGAGCAGCCTCATCGTCAGCTACACCTGCAATGGGTACCCCGCACGCTACCGGCCCACGGCGCTGGACACCTTCTCCGGTACGTTCAGCGGCCCCGGCGGCCGCGTGGCTGGGGGTGGCGTTGTGCACCCGCTGGCTGGGGCCGGCGCGGGGGCGGGAGCGCAAGGGAGCCTCCCGGGTGGGAGGCGGGAGCGGCCCCTGAGGTGGCCCTGGTGAGGTCTGGTGGGGCAGAGGATGCGCTTCCTAACTCGCTACCCCCCGCCCCGCCCTGACCCTGTAGTGCAAGTCCTGGTGGATGGAGCGCCGGTGCGCATTGAGCTCTGGGACACAGCGGGACAGGTGAGAAGCTGGGAGCAGCCTCTAATGGTCTGGGAGAAGGTGGGCTGGAGGCTGGGAGGACCCTAGGTGGATAAGGAATGAAGAAGGTCTTGAGCCCTTTGGAGTCTCAGGTCTGCAACCCCAGGTCACAGATTCCCATTACCTGTGGCAAGGAATACCCTACTAATGATCAGGCCTTCCCATCCTAGGAGGATTTCGACCGCCTTCGCTCCCTCTGCTACCCGGATACCGATGTCTTCCTGGCCTGCTTTAGCGTGGTGCAGCCCAGCTCTTTCCAGAACATCACAGAGAAATGGCTGCCCGAGATCCGCACTCACAACCCCCAGGCACCTGTGCTACTGGTGGGTACCCAGGCTGACCTGAGGGACGATGTCAATGTACTGATTCAGCTGGACCAGGGGGGCCGGGAGGGGCCGGTGCCTCAACCCCAGGCGCAGGGTCTAGCCGAGAAAATCCGGGCCTCCTGCTACCTCGAGTGCTCCGCCTTGACTCAGAAGAACCTGAAAGAGGTGTTTGACTCGGCTATTCTTAGTGCCATTGAGCACAAAGCCCGGCTGGAGAAGAAACTGAACGCCAAAGGTGTGCGAACTCTCTCCCGCTGCCGTTGGAAGAAGTTCTTTTGCTTTGTTTGAACAGCCGTGGCAGCTAGGGAGTGGTAGGCCTAAGACCACAGACTTCTGGAAACTGGGGTACCTCCTGGGATCTTTGAGGGGGATACTGGCAGGACCAGACCACTCCAGGGGACTCAGTTCCATCTGAACGCTGTGAGGACACAGGCCTCTAACTGCCCACTCTAATAGGTGAGGGTGGGGCCAGGCTCTGATTTGGATTTCCGTGGTCAAGGCTCACAGAGAAATCCCAGCACTTTGATTCTCATGGGGGTGGTCGGCCACCTCCAAACAGTTTGGGATCCAATTCCCAATTTCTTATCATGAGCCCTCAGGTCGGCCCTGGCTGAATTAGGACCCCTAATTCAAGGGGTCCCCACCTTGGTGCAGGGTGGGGAGGAAGGGCCTGGTAAAAAGCCAGGCATTTTGGAGGGCAGGAGGGGGTCCAGTCCTGATTTGGAGAAAAGTGTGGGATGGACAGGGTGAGACAGAGGTCAAGGAGAAACAGAGGGAGCAGAAAGTAAGGCCTTGGAGGCAGGCTGGTGAGGAGGCAGGACAGAGGGCTAGGTTTGGAAGGAAGAGCAAGGAGAGCAGAAAAGTGGGGCAACTGAGGAGCAAGGCCGGCACCTGGGCTGCCCTCTGCCCCCAGGGCCTGGGAGGGCGGGGCCGATCCCTGGGAAGAACTGGGACTCAGGGCTCCCTAGGCACTGCCCAAACTGGCTGGGCCAGGAGCTGGGCAGGAAGTGAGAGGCAAGGCCCAGCAAGAGGAAGGGGGGAAGAGCAGCGACCTAGGGCCTGGATGAAGAAGGGGCTGGGGTCACCTCTTTCTCCAAGGCCACGGCCTAAAAGTTAGAGCAGTACAGAGTCTACAAATAAAGCCTTAAGTTACTGAAGCTGCTGTCTCTGTGTCAGTTCCTGGAGCTGTCTGCCCCTTGCCCCCTCAGAGCCCTCCTCAAGGCCCAGCAGCCAGGAGAGAGATGGGTTGTCCACCAAAGAACTGAGGCCAGACCAAGAGGTGGGGGCTGGACCTGATGAGACAGTGTGATGGGAACTGGACTGGGGGGGGGTGGCGGCAGGTCTGGGGCTTAGCTGGTTCCCAGGAGAGCTAGTGTGGGAAGAAGCCTAGGAACGGGTTTCCCCAGGTGTCAGCGCCAGAGCTACTTTCCCATGACCTCACCAGGCGGGTGTTGCCCCTCCCCTTTGCCCCTCCTTTCTAGAGCACCTCGTTCTCTTGGTGCTGGGGCTCTGCGGCAATGCTGGGCCCTCTAAACCTTCCTGCTCTGATCCTTCCAACTGTCCACAGGATCTTGGGGGTGGGGTGGTGGGGGCACCTCTTTCAGAGCCCAAGCATGAAGGGACTCCATACAGCCTAAACCTCAACCACTGGCCAGACTCCTGGGTCAATTTGATTGGACCTGGTCTTCAGTCTTGGCACTCGAAGTCCACATAAGGACCTATCGAAGGTCAAGGTGCCCGTTGTCAATAATTTAAATAGAAGTTTGGTCCCAGACAGAGGGAGAAGCAGGCTTCTCCGGAAGCCCAATGCGGGACTCCATCCCAGGATCCTGGGATCACACCCTGAGCCAAAGGCAGATGCTCAGCCACTGAGCCACCCAGGTATCCCCACTTTATTTTACCCATAAGGAAAGTGAGCCCCAGAGAAAAAAGGTGAGATGCTATTACCAAGTAGCTGTAAGAGCGCTTTGCGAACTCTAAAGTTCTGTACATGGGTAAGTGTTATTCTTGTGGAGAGGAAATTCTAAGGCACACCTGGGACACCTGCTAGGTAACTGCTGGGCCAGGTGAGCGTGAGCTGTGTCCCAGCCCAGCTGCATCTGCAGGAAGTAACAGCTGCCTGGGTATGAGACAGAGCAGGGCTGAGGGACAGAAACCCTAGCCAAGTGAAACCTGAGATAATCCCCGAATTCAGTTTTAGCCAAGACTGTCCAGCTCATGTCCCACCAGGGCCCATCCCACAGAGCCCAGCCATCTCCTCTCCCTTTGTGCCCCTGCTCCTCAGGTGGAGGTTCTGGGGCTGCAGCATTGCAGCCAGGTCCTGAGGGATCTCACAGCCCAGCTCCACGGTCTCTGATACCTCAACCCAGCACAACACACTCCCCACCACCCTCACCCCTACCCCACCCTGGGACAGACAACTGGGTTCGAGTTCGGGCTCTGACATCAACCATGACCTTAGGCAGAACATTTCCCTTCAGCTTGCCTCAATTTGCTCATTTGCAAAATAAAAGACTCAGAATTCTGGATTAGAGGTTGTCAAACTGCTTCAAGGTGGCTTAGAGGTGCCATGAGTAGGGAGAGGAAGTCTAAAGGCCATCTGTGAGGCTCCCCACTGCAAGCTTCTGCTCTGATTCTCTGTGATGGTATCAGCACATCCGTGTCACTCTCCTCTTCTGCTGGGTCACTAAGCCTGGTCAGCACCTCTGTCAGCCTTGCCCTCCTCATCCCTGCCACTACTGCCCTCCATCCAGGTGCCTTCCCTCTGGCACCTTTCCTTTTTGTTTTTATTTTTTTTTAATTTTTATTTATTTATGATAGTCACACACACAGAGAGAGAGAGAGAGAGGCAGAGACACAGGCAGAGGGAGAAGCAGGCTCCATGCACCGGGAGCCCGACGTGGGATTCGATCCCGGGTCTCCAGGATCGCGCCCTGAGCCAAAGGCAGGCGCTAAACCGCTGCGCCACCCAGGGATCCCCCTCTGGCACCTTTCCAACTCAGGACCGTCACCAGCTCTTGTGCCCTGTGATAAATTCCCAGGCCCTCTTTTCAACATTCAAGGCTTTCTCAAATCCAACACCAACCTGGACCAGATCAGCTGGTTCCAATGATCCCACTCCCTGATCCCCAGTTATTTTTTGACTTCTGATTTCTATGTCTTTGCTTTTGCCAAACTGTCTGGTTGCAGAGTGCCCCCCACCAAGCCCTGTTTCTCTTCTAACCATCTTTTAATACTCCCCCTTTCCAGGAAGTGTCTCTTACTTGTATTAGTGTCCACACAGCTCTCTTGGCACTTCGAGGGCACTCTGAATTTGGTCACTTACACAGATTGCATCTCTCCAGCAAAATAGTCCTCTTCAAGCCTCTGTGCTCCCACAGGGTCTTGGGCTCAGGCAATGTTAGCTGTTGGCCCTTAAATGCTTAAGATACAAAGCCAACCAGTGAGCCACGGAGGAGACTCTGAAGATCAGGTTCAGCTCCAGGTATGTATCACTGAAGCCTGGAGATGGGCATAAGAGCAATGGGTTGCTGGAAAGGCCCTTGGAAAGGCAGAGACCAAGCCTTTGAGACCTGTGGGACAGGTGGGATTTACCTCTGGTTCCAAACCCACTGACTTGTTCTGCTTCTGTTTCTCTCTATAATATCTGTTTTATCTTTTTCCTTACCCCCCTCTCCATTCTCGGATCTAAATTTAAAAGACTATTGATTATATTAATCGGATCAAATTATATGTTTCTTACATCTACATTCTTTTTTTCTTTTAAGATTTTTTTTTTATTCATGAGAGTCACAGGCAGAGACATAGAGGGAAAAGCAGGTTCCCTATGGGAAGCCTGATATGGGACTCGATCTCGGGACCCTGGGATCTCAACCTGAGCCAAAGGCAGATAAATGTTCAACCACTGAGCCACCCACTGAGCCACCCTTACATGTACATTCTTATATGGCCTTATGAATATAAGTTGTTTTTAATGTCTGTGTAACATTTAGCTGATATTTTAAATGTTTTATTTTTCCCATAATAAATAGTCATAGAAAAATTAGAAAATGCAAAAAACTTTAAATTTTGTAATAGTCTTAAACTACTGAAATTTAGTAATAGTCTTAACGCCCAAAGATAATCAGTAGTAACATTTTGATGTATTTCCTTCCAGCCTGTTCTATGCATATTTTTGAAGTTTTTTTGTGTGATCATGCTGTATATACAATTTTCTATTTTGGGGTTTTTTTCATTTAAAATTTTAACAGGGGCACCTGCCTGGCTTAGTTGATCTCGGAGTTGTGAGTTTGAGCCATATGTAGAGTATAGCAAACACTTAAAAAAAAAGTTTTTAAGGGGTGCCTGGGTGACTCAGTTGGTTAAGTGACCGACTCTTTTTCTTTTTTTAAAGATTTTATTTATTTATTCATGAGAGACACAGAGAAAGAGAGGGGGGCAGAGACACAGGCAGAGGGAGAAGCAGGCTCCACGCAGGGAGTCTTACGTGGGACTTGATCCCGGGTCTCCAGGATCACACCCAGGGCTGAAGGCGGCGCTAAACCTCTGGGCCACCCAGGCTGCCCAGTAGTATTTTTTTAATAAAGATTATTTATTTGGAGAGAATGTGTGTGTGTGAGTGAGAGAAGGGGCAGAACAAGAGAGAGAATCTCAGGCAGACTCCATATCCAGTGCAAAGCCAGACGCGGGGCTCAATTCTACTACTCTAAGATCATGACTTGAGCCAAAATCAAGAGTTGGTTGCTCAACCAACTGAGCCACCCAGGCACCCCTATTATTACTTTTTATGTAGGCTTCATGCTCGATGTGGGCCTGGAACTCATGGCCCTGAGACCAAGAGTTGCATGCTCCACTAACTGAGCCAGCAAGGTGCCCTGATAAATTAAATTTTAAGAGTTTTTCATGTTATTGTAAACTCTGACCAGAGGCTGTAACCATATGTGTATATTGGCTTACTATTTCACCCTGACCGTAATTTCTTCAACTAGATCCTGATTTGGAAGCATTTAGGTTGCTTGCCTTTAACTTCTTTTTCTATTGTCAATGAGACTATGTCAGCATTTGATTATTTTTTCCACCATGGGTTGGTGACCATCTACAGAAAAAAAGTTCTTCATCTTTGGTTTGGAGCCTGGACCCCATATAATCTCAAGTGGCTCTTAGGAGAAAGCTTGGGTTTCTGTGTTTGTATGACTCGGGGGGTGGGGGGTGGGGGTAGGGGCGCTTTCTGTTGGAGCATGACTAGCAGATTGTGGGTGTTCAATAAATACTAAATGATGACAAGGTGTATGTACATCGTCCATTTGTGTTCACACATATTTCACTGTGTCCCTGTTTTTGCTCTTGCATTTGTATTTAAAATGGTTATTGTCTTTGTGCAAACTCTGAATAATTCCATATATGTATCTATGTCTATCAATGTGGGTGTCTGTCTTTATGCAAGATATGCACAGCTCTGTATGTGTATGTCTGTGTACCCACATGATGTCTGCCCTTAGGAGTGTGTGCATGTGTGTGTTTTAAGATTTTATTTATTTATTTATTTATTTATTTATTTATTTATTTATTTATTTATTTATTTATTTATTTATGAGAGACACAGATTGAGAGGCAGAGGGAGAAGGCAGGCTTCTTGCAGGGAGCCTGATGCGGGACTTGATCCCAGGACCCTGGGATCATGACCTGAGCCAAAGCAGACACTCAACCACTGAGCCACCCGAGCGTCCCAGGACTATATATTATACACAAATCTGTGTGTGTGTGTGTGGGTGTGTGTGTTGGTCTCTGGGACCATGTGTGCACATCTAGGTTGGGCCCAGTTTCTTGGGGGCCGTGTGTCTCCGTATTTGCGTGTGCCTAGGCTCCACTCTGTGTGGATCTGTGAGGGGGTCCCTCTTCGGGTGCATCCTTGGGCAGGGCCCTGGCGAGTGTGTGTGTGCACCCCTGAAGCAGCTGGGAGCAGAGGGTGCCCAGGGCAGGGGTGACGCACCCTCGCTGAGCTCCCCCGTTCTCTTGGGAACCAGCTTGGGAGAGTGAGATGGAAAGCAGACTGCGTCAGGAGCACCAGCCCCTTTTGCAACCAGCCCAGGCCCCAGGCGGTTGGTAACCGCGGCTCTCACAGGTCAGACCTGCCCACTGTACTTGGCTGCCAGGAAACCGGGCTCCCAGCAGGCCTGCTCTGTCAGCGCCCTCCTTGGGTCCGGGCCAGATGGGCCACGGTGAACAGAACTCAAGTCAGCCGAGGGGCCACATGAGTCACCCTGTGGCAACAGCAGGGAGTGACTTCCTGGGCAGCGCTGGCTGTCCTGGGGAATCACGGCTCTCTGTCCCTGATTGCAGCCAAGCTGAGGCAGCCTTACCTCCTCCACTATCACCTTTCATTCTTACAACCGAACTTCTCATAAGTGCCAATTTTCAGCTGAAGAGACTGAAGCACAGAGCCCCCTGACCAAGGTGAAGGCCAAACTGAGCCTTGAATCTGGATTTCCTGACCCTGGGTCCAGGCCTCTTCCTAGTGAGTCACCAGGGCTCTGGGTTTCTATCCCCCTAGCCCTGGAAATGATTCTCTTAGAGGGCAGGGCCAGGAGTCATGGTTTTTGGGATAGATTCGCTTGTCCTAGGCTGGGGAGTGGGGCAGAGGGAGACCGGGCCAGAGGTGGGGTGTTGGGAGAGACGTTAGCACTGAACCAGGCCTGCCCTCCTCGTGGAACATTTTAAGGGCTTTCTTTTTTTTTTAATTTTTATTTATTTATGATAGTCACACACACACAGAGAGAGAGAGAGAGGCAGAGACACAGGCAGAGGGAGAAGCAGGCTCCATGCACCGGGAGCCCGATGTGGGATTTGATCCCGGGTCTCCAGGATCACGCTAAACCGCTGCGGGATCCCTTTAAGGGCTTTCTTAAAAAGCCCAGAGGAAGAACAGAGGATTTGTCCCATAACTGGGATGACCATGACATTCATTGTCAGATTCAGGATATTTTTGAGATTGAATGGGAGCTCTATTAATAGGCTGTCCTTATGGTCACCCTACTTGTAACCCCTTTGGAAGGCAGAGCCAGTCATTGGAGTTAACAAGGAAGTCTCCTTGACTCTCACCTGCACCAATCCACTTCTCTCCTAGGTGTCCAGGTTATTCTCTGGCCCCTCAGCAGTGAGGGGCATCAGTGAAGACTTTGGGCCCAGCAGGGGCATAGAGTCCCCTTGAAACTGGCAGAAAATCAGCCAGAACAGACCCTGCCCTGAGACACCTGACCCATGATGGCTTCCTTCCTCAGACCTGTGACCATGGTCTGCTGCCTCTGCCCATCTGTTCCCCCTCTCCAGTACCCTGTACTAGTTGGGGAGCAAGCAGAGCCTGCCCCCAGAGGTCTCCCTCTGGGGATACTGAGATCACTGTCCTGGTGAAACAGGGGACCCTTGATTCCTGGGGCACCACCCCACCACTGCCCAATGGGCCATGTGCTCTGCTGACCACCCCATCTCCCACGGGGCCTCCTGTTTAAGCCCAGTCCCTGACTTGCTGGGCGACTTTGGGCAAATTACTGCCTTCCTCCTTGTCTGAGTTTCTCTCCCTTGTGAAGTGGGGCTAATACTTTCTGCCCCTCCCTGGCTCCCAGGAGACCTGCAGGGATAAGCAAGATAATAGTGGGGAGCTGATTTGGAGGAAGCTATTGAGAGCCAAGTAAGTGGTATCAGTGCTGGCCCATGTTTACATGGGTGTAGACCTTGGGTTCCCAGCATCCTGGGGCTTGGGGCCAGCCCTGACAGCTTCTTGGCCTGGCTCCTGGCTCCTTTGTCCCACTTCCAGAGAAAGGACAAAAACCAAAGCCAGGAGTCTGATTGTCTAGAGAAGATGATGTCAGAGCAGTACATTCGGAGCTCAGGAATACTGGCTTTGCTCTGTCCCCAACCACTGGCTGTGTGACCTTGGGCCAGTCACTGCCCCTCTCGGCCTCAACAATGTGACTCTGGCAGCCTCCCTCAGCTCTGTACTCAAGGATCCCTAGTCTATACTCAGAGGCTGACATCATGGCTTGGGAGATACAAAGGACTTTGTCATCTAGTCCTTTCCTTTCCTTAGACTATGATGGGCCCCTTTTTGAGGGCCACAGACTAACCCTGCTCAATCTGATCAACCCAAGTCCTAAACTGGTTGCAAAGGGATCATTCGGGAGAAGGGAAGGGGGTGAGAGAAAAATCCGGGGGGGAAGACCACCCCAAGTGAGTTATGGGTCAGCCGTGTAGTCTCTCGTACTCTGTCAGTGTTTCTTTCACCTTGTACCTTCAGCCTCTCCCTGCACGCTTAAAACCTGGCCCAGGCCTCTCTTCCTCCCACAGCTGTCCATGGAAAAGAGTGCTGGCTCTTGTCCCCTTCCGCACAACACCTGCGACTGCCCCTGCCTCCACCTGCCGCCCTTCCTCACTTCCTCACGTCTCTGCCTGGCTCCTCTCCTCAGCTGGCTCCTTCCTGACCCTGGCAGGCCTGGACACTCTTCACCTTTGAACCGCTCTCTTCCTGGCCTCCCGCCTCCCCTCCAGCCATCCCTCCACCCACTCCTCCTCGGGATCCTCTCCCTCCAAGCAGAGGCTCTGTCTCAGCGTTCAGAGCAGCGGTTCCCTCTCCCAGCCATCTCCGGCCTCTGCATTCCCCCTCCCCCACCTGCTCCCAAACCCGGGCTCTGGACCCTCCCCACCAGGCCCAGACCCTCACAGCCAGAGTGAGGGCCTCGCCAGCACCCACCTCGCCAGGACCCCGCGGAGCTGACTGTGTGGCCCAAAGGCAAAAGAATTCCTCTGTTTTTGCCTCCTTCCTGGTCTTTCTCGGTGTTCTTTCTTGCTCTTTTTTTTTTTTTTTGTCTCCATACTACTTTATACTCACGTTATTTCATACTTTATAGACCTTTTTAAGCTGCCTTTAAATCCTTCCTCCGGAAGGCAAGGCATAAGCAAACAAAAACTAAGTAAGCAATCATAAAATCAATAAAAGCAGTCTCCTTCTGGTACCTGGGAGCCCCTCATCTCCTCTTTGGTTCTCTCAAAGCTGCCCCTCTTCCCCGGCCCCGTGTCTGCTGGTGGCTCTGTCGCCCATCCAGGCTCCCAGGACAGAAAACCTGTGTAGGCTCCACTGACTCTGCATACTCTGGCTACCTCTCTTCCGCAGATCTCAGAAGCTCTCTCTTCTTTTTACCCTCCCCACTGTCTCCATTCCATCCCATCACAGAGCTGCGTGGTCTGACCATTTCTTTCTTTCTTTCTTTCTTTCTTTCTTTCTTTCTTTCTTTCTTTCTTTCTTTCTTTTTGATGGTTTGTTTCTTACTGGAATAGATCTGAATACTTTTTCAAAAGAATAACTTTTTCTTATTACAAAAGCAATAGACAGGGATCCCTGGGTGCCTCAGTGGTTTAGCGCCTGACCAGCACAGAGCGTGGTCCTGGGGTCTCCGGATCGAGTCTCCCATGGGGCTGGGCTCTCTGCGTGGAACCTGCTTCTCCCTCTACCTGTGTCTTTGCCCCTCTTTGTCTCTGATGAATAAATAAACAAAATCTTTAAACAAAAAAAGCAATAGACATTTATTATAGAAAATTTAGAAAATGCAGGCTGACAAAAAGGAGAAAAAAAAGACCACCTGTAGGGCAGCTTGGGTGGCTCAGTGGTTTAGCGCTGCCTTTGGCCCATGGTGGTCCTGGGGATCCGGGATCGAGTCCCACATGTGGACTCCCTATGTGGAGCCTGGTTCTCCCTCTGCCTGTGTCTCTGCCTCTCTGTGTCTCTCATGAATGAATAAATAAAATTAAAAAAAAACAAGGAAAGAAAACCACCTGTAATGTTATCAATGAGAGGGAACATTTGGGTAAATGTGTTTTTCCAGTTTTGTTTCATTGTTCTAAACATATAACTTTTTCTTTTTTTTTAAACCTTGCAACAAGGAGCCTCTCGATTTCTTTCCCAGTTTATTTTCTTGGTCATTCTGGTTCCAGGTTCCACTGATATAACCCCAGGAGCCACAGTTGTCATGGGTTAGAGAACATAGTTATTCTGAGGGAGACTGTAGGAGAGTTTGGGCCACCCTTCCTCCACCTTCTCCCCTCATGCCCCCCACTCCCACCCTACCCCACCTGGACTTCTGGGTTTGGGGTTATCAGATAGTGCTATTGATAACAACCCCTCCCAAGGGGAGCTGAAAAATGTCTTCCCAGGTTGTAGCCTAGCAGTTGGGTGGGGAAGGGAGTGGTCTTATGCAATAGGGCAAACCACTCCTTCTTCAGGGCTGTTTGTTTAAGTGGGCAGGGATGAGTTTGGGAGAAACAACCCAGTTTTGTCAGTGTTTAGTTGAACTGTTGGGACCAAAGCATTTTAGAGAAAACTCCCTGATATGGGAAGACAGGTTGCCTCATAAGGGATAAGACGATGGGGGTCCCAAAGTTGAATGGCTGGGGTAGCAGGCTGGGAGGAGACTATGGATGGGTTAGTGCCTGCACAGCTCAAGAGGGCCCAAACTCAGTGCTAGATCGCTGCAGGAATGTGGGCCCCAAATGGCTGGTCTCCCAGGTTTTTACAAAAAGCTAGAAAAGTAGATTTTTTAGATATGAATTTTCCCGGGGATGCTGGGGTGGCTCAGCGGTTGAGCATCTGCCTTTGGCCCAGGGTGTGATCCTGGAGTCCTGGGATTGAGTCCTACATCGGGCTCCCTGCGTGGAGCCTGCTTCTCCCTCTGCCTGTGTCTCTGCCTCTCTCTGTGTGTCTCTCATGAATAAATAAATAAAATCTTAAAAAAAAAAGAAATGAATTTTCCAGACTCTTTAAGTGTTAGTAACTAATTTTTTCTTTTTTTATAAAAAAAAGAAATGAATTTTCCAGACTCTTTAAGTGTTAGTAACTTTTTTCTTCTTTTATAAAAAAAAAGAAATGAATTTTCCAGACTCTTTAAGTGTTAATAACTTTTTTCTTTTTTTTATTAAGATTTTATTTATTTATTCATGAGAGACACACAGAGAGAGGCAGAGACACAGGCAGAGGGAGAAGCAGGCTCCACGCAGGAAGCCTGATGTAGGACTCGATCCCAGGACTCCAGGGTCACACCCTGGGCCAAAGGCAGATGCTCAACCGCTGGGCCACCCAGGGATCCCCTAAGTGTTAGTAACTAATTAAAGAAATTAAACTATGGTTTGTGTCAAAGCATGGTTGGCTGCCAGCGTGCAACTTTTCGACAAGCCTTCACTGCACATCTACTAGGTACTTCACACAGGGTACTCTAATTTACTTTGTGTGGTTTTCTCCCTCTTTCACTCTCCTGTGGTAAGCCCTCTAGTGATAGGGCCTCTAAACCTAACCCATCCTTAAAGCTGAGTTGTTGTTTTTTTTTTTTAGGAAGTATTTTAGTTCGTAATTTTATTTTATTTTATTTGAGGGAGGGGCAGAGGGGCAGAGGGTGAGGGAGAGAATCTTAAGCAGGCTCCATGCCAGCATGGATCCCCACTTGGGACTTGATATCTTGCAACCCTGAGATGGAAACCTGAGTGGAAATAGAGAGTCAGCCTCTTAGCCTACTGAGATGTCCAAGCACCCCTTAAAGGTGAATTTGAATCACTCCTTCCCCTGCCCAAATCTGTCTTCCCCAGCATTGCCTCTACCTACCAGGCTTTCCCTCTCAGGGCTTGAGACAAACTGAGCAGCTTGTTGCACCCCAATCAGAACAAGACCCATGATCGCTGCTGCTTGGCTTTTTCTCACTATGATTTTGTTGTGCCTGGAACACCCACACCCACCTGCTCATCTCTTTTTAGACCTCCTCCACAAAACCATTTTTCAACCTCTGTCTTAATTTCCATGGCTCGACCAGCCTCTGCTTTGTTCAACCACCATTTGTTAGACTCCTTGTATTCACAGGTAGGGCCTGACATGGGGGATACTGAGGGAAATAAGACTCCAGGGACGCCTGGGTGGCTCAGTGGTTGAGTGTCTGCCTTCGGGCTCAGAGCATGATCCTGGGGTTCTGGGATCAAGTGCCTCATCAGGCTCCCTGCAGGGAGCCTGATTCTGCCTCTGCCTGTGTCTCTGCCTCTCTCTGTGTGTCTCTGGATGAATAAATAAATAAAATCTGAAAGAAATGGGGATCCCTTGGTGGCTCAGAGGTTTGGCACCTGCCTTCAGCCCAGGGCGTAATCCTGGAGTCCGGGGATCGGGTGCCACATCGGACTCTCTGCATGGAGCCTGCTTCTCCCTCTGCCTGTGTCTCTGCCTCTCTCTCTCTCTGTCTGTCATGAATAAATAAATAATATCTTAAAAAAATAAAATAAATCTGAAAGAAAGAAGAAAGAAAGAAAGAAAAAGGAAGGAAGGAAGAGAAAGAAAGAAAGAAGAAGAAAGAAAGAAAGAAAGAAAGAAAGAAGGAAAGAAGAAAGAAAGAAAGAAAGAAAGAAAGAAAGAAAGAAAGAAAGAAAGAAAGAAAGAAAGAAAGAAAGAAGAAAGAAAGATACAGCCTCCACCCCTGGGGCTCCTGACTGCCTCAGTCAGAGGAGCATGTGACTCTTGATCTCGGGATTGTGGACTTGAGTCCCATATTGAGTGTAGAGGTTACTTAAGTGAACTTAAGAAGGAAAAAAAAAAAAAAAAGACCCCAGCCCCAGTCCTGCCCAAGGAGCCTCCTCCCTCTGAGTGCAGAAATATGTACTACCATGGGCCATGTGCGGGCCCCAGAGCTGCACACAGCATGGGAGAATGGAGAGGGCATCAATGGGCTTTGGCTGGAGAAACAGTGAAGGCTTTTTGAGCTTCATCACAGGGTTAAGCAGAGGCTTACCAGGGCAAAGAGGCATTTGAGGAGAGGCAACAGCCTGTGCAAAGGAATGGAGGTTTGAAAGTTCTGAGACAGGGAGTTACTTGGGTGGGGATGGAAAAGAGGATGGCTGGGAAGGTGATAGAAACAAGCGGTTTGGGAACCAAACTGTTTTCTTACGGTATTTGCATTCCTTTTGCCTGCACTCCACAGTGTAGTTTCCAGAAGAGCAGGGGCTGCATCTCAGCCATCATTGCTCCACACTCGCTACCTGTCTGGGACTGTGCACCTTTGCTCAAACCCCTGCAGTGAAAACACTGCGCCTGGTAGTGGTGGGAGCGCCCCCTAGCGGCCCCTGTGCGATCCTTCCTCCCGTCGTCCTAGTTGACCTGCTGAGCCCTCCCTGCATCCCTGATTTCACTGGGAATGGCACTTGCCTGGCATCGTCTCACTTCATCTCCAACCCTCCCTAAGAGGAGGATGTTCCTTTCTGGCCAACAAACACTTATTAAGCATTTATTTTGTGTTGATCACTGTTGTAGGCATTGGGATACAGAATTTCTTGAGTCATCACCTCAGCCTTGGAAGCGCTTCAGAGATCTAAGGGATAAGGGGGGTTGTCCCCCCATTGTGAGCCTTGAAGGACAGATGAATGGCTGGCATGGTATAGGAAGTCGAAATTCAGTGCCCCATGGAACAGGAATGGCCAAAGCAGAGTGACAAGCCCTGCCCCTGCCATCTATCCACTACCATTTACTAAGGTCATGGAGGGGATATGGGGTGACAGAGATCCAGAGACGACTAAGATACCACCTGTTGTCTCCAGAGTTTACAACCCAGAGGAAAGACAGGTAAGTAAACAGGAAGGAGAAGGGGGCACTCGCTGCTCATTGTTCTACTAGCAGACACCAGGGTGTGTCTCCCACCTGAGTGTGCGTGGGAGCATTTGTGAAACAATTAGGCTGAAAGATGAGAAAGGAGGATGTGGTCCAGGCTGAGTGCAACACATACAAAAACACAGAAGTGAGAGTTAGCCATCAAAAGGAGGCCCAGAAAGGTTCTACTCCCCAACTCCCAAGATTTATTTGTCAGAGACCAAGAGTGAGAGAGCACAAGCAAAGTGAAGGGCAGAGGGAGGAGATTCCCTGCTAAGCAGGGAGCCCAATGTGGGGCTCGATCCTAGGACTCTAAGATCATGCATGACCTGAGCCAAAGGCAGATGCCCAGCTGACTGAACTACTCAGGCACCCCAAGGTTCTGCTTCTTGACCAGGGTGCTCATCTCCTGGGTGTGTAGTTATGGAAATTCATTGAACTGTACTCTTATAGGAGTCAAATATGTACCTTTACCTTCAGTCATTTGTAGCTCCCAACCTCACATTTTCATTTTTTTCTTAAGGTTTATTTATTTGAGAGAGAATCCATGAGCAGGAGGGGCAGGGGAGAAAAGAGAGAAAACCAACCAGACTGCACCAAGCACAGAGCCTGCTGATCAAGCACGGCTTGATCCCATGACCGTGAGATCATGACCGGAGTGGAAAGCAAGAGTTGGACGCCCAACTCACTGCCACCCAGGTGCCCCTCCACGTTATTTTTCTCTATAGCGGTCATCACAATCTAAAAGTATCTTTGGTAAGACTAGGAGTCATGTTGGGATTTGAATATGGTCTTCCAGTACCACTCTAGGACCCTGGGAGTCAGCTTTGCTGAGTCAGCTTCCTGGATTTGGGGGATAATATACTTTTATCACTGGGCTGTGTGCCAAGGCAATCACTCGAGATACATAAAGCACTTACACACTGTTTCCAGTGTGCGTATCTTGACGATATCAGACTGGCTGTGCGTGGCACATGGAAGCTCAAAATATAATTTGTTGAAGAAATGCATTAAAGGATGGCACGCCTTTTTTTTTTTTTTTTTAAAGATTTTATGTATTTATTCATGAGACACAGAGAGAGGCAGAGACACAGGCAGAGAGAGAGAAGCAGGCTCCATGCAGGGAGCCCGATGTGGGACTCGATCCTAGAACTCCAGGATCACGCCCTGAGCTGAAGGCAGACGCTTAACTGCTGTGCCACCTAGGCATCCACCTTGTTTTTTGACACCAAACAAAAAGTGGCAGAAATGAATGGAGGGGTGTGGGTTAGAATACCTCAACTAAAGGCTCGTAGGCCTTAATTCAGAGCCTGGGGAGCAGCTACACTCCTGTGAAGAAGCCAAAGCTTCTGTGGGTGGGCAGTGGTGGGCAGCGGAGGGAGTGGTCACCTGGGCCCCCACATGAAAAGGAGTGAAGATAAGGACCAGGGTGCAACCCTGTGCTCCCTCCCTCCCTTGAATTCTCCAGTACAGGCTCACTTAGGAACTGACCCAGCTACTGAGCAGGCTTGTTTACAGGCTCCAACCAGGAAGAAATGCTGCTACTGGGCAGCACTACAGCCTCCCCGGGCCCCTTCTACCCTGGCCCTCTCACCCCTCCCCTCTGGTGGTCAAATCTGGCAATTCTTTCCACCCTCAGGGGCTGGGGCAGTTTCGGGAAGGGTGGGAAAACCTGCTAAACAGGGTGGCCAAACCTGAACCGGTTGTACAGGGCGGTCCCATCTCCCCCCAGCAGCCCTGTCCCTCTCCTGGCCCACAGAGCAGAGGCAGCAGCCTCACAGAACCAACCATTTTATTACACTGTGGGTGTACTGGGGCCTGTGGAAGGCAGGGGAATGGGAGGGGTATGATACCTGAGAGCCCTGGGGCATGTGGGGAGGATACAGCACATCAGGCACCGCAGGCTAGGCCAGGCCAGACCCAGGCCTCACTCTTGGGCCAAGGGAAGAGGCAGCCTCTTCCCACTCCTCTTATCCATCCCCATGGCATTAAATAAACAAAAAAGCAACTCTATACAGCACAAAATATACAGGGAGGTCCTCCCCCCACTCCCCCGCCTTGGACCATGCAGAGTGGGAGCACCAATTTTGAAGGGCAGGACTGGGGTCCTTCAGCTTCTGACATTGTTCCAAGCCCCTTCCTGACGCCACAGGGTGGGGACAGGCAGCTTTGAACAAGAAAACAAACTCCAACTTCTTCTGAAATCCTAGGCAGACAGGTCCATCTGTGCATGGAACCCTGGGCTCAAAGGTTTTCTGTTCCTCCCAGACCCTGGAGCTTTCTCAGGAACGAGAAGCCTAAGCTTAGTTAAGACATCTCCCAGGCTGGAGGAGTCTGGTCCCAAAGTCTTCCCTAGCCCAGGCTTCCATCTTGGCAAGGAGGAAGCAGAGGGCTAGGCAAGAGCCGGAAAGAGCCTGTGAGAGCCTCAGGTTGAAGGGCCAAGGCAGCCCTAGGTTCAGAGGGGCCGAGTTGTGTGGTTATAGACCAGGTGCTCCGTGTCCTCTGTGGTGGAGACCGTGGAGCTGGCAGGGGTAGGCGGTTGGGGGTGGTGGTGGCGGCTGTGGCGGTGTCTGTAGAAGCTCTTTCTCTGGTTCTTGAAGAAGCAGTAACCCAATATGACCACCACCACCACGATGCAGGTGACCAGGAGCACTGCAATGACCACTTCCACAGAGCCTGGAAGAAGGGGTATAATGGAGGAGAGCTCCCAGGGCTCAGCTTGCACGCCTGCCCGCACTCTGTGCAGGAGGGACCAAGTCAAACAGGTGCCAGGTGTGGAATGACCTCCAGCACACAAGCAGCTGGGCTCAAGGAAAAGCTTGGGACTCTGGTGGCAAACACAGGACATGTGCTCTACTGTGCTTCCTTCCTCTACCCATGGCAGGTCTCACCACGGACTGTGGCACTGTCCCTTTAGCCAACCTCAGGATCCTCAACTCAGGTTTAGGCGGCCACAACCAATCACGTACAGTTGATCCCTGACAGGATAGCTACTCACCCATGAGAGAGCAGACCAGGCTTACCTATGTTGGGAATAGGGCTTTCGCGCCGCAGGCCGAAAACATCCTTCTCTACAAAATCATGAGAGAAACAAGAGAATACTAAAGGCTCTGAGATGGCTGCTCCTCAGTGCCCCCAGACCACCCTCTGCCACCCTGTCCCACTGCCATTCCAGGTACTCTGATGAACTGGGACCAGAGCAGAGTGCCTTTCCCTCCCCCAGCCTCTGCGCCCCACTGCCCAGCTCACTGGAGATGCCACGACAGGATGCAAGACACTGCTGCTCCTCCTCAAAATTGTTCTTGTTGCCATAACAACCACCATAGGTAAAACGGGCGCAGCGTTCACTGAAGGGGTTGTAGTACCAGCGTGGGATGTTCTCTAAGCAGAGGCCTGTGTCTGGCAGGTCCACACAGTGCCCTGGGGAATAAGGAGCAGGCCAGTGGGTGAGTGAGTCCATGGGGGGGGGGGCCTCCCTGCCATCATCCACCAGGCTCCACATGGTTGCTGCTTGCCACCTCCTGAGCTACCTCATGCTAGTCTCAGTGAGGGGCCCCAGCAACAGCTGGCCTTTCTGTAGTTTTGACAGAAGCAAAGAGAGATGCTGGACGACAATTTTAGGCGCAAAAATACCCACACTGACTCACGTAACTACTTTTTTCAATTTTCTTTCTTTCAGCTTTTCCAATTTTGTTAAGGTCTTGGCTTTCTCTCCAGCACCAGATGGTCTTCCCCCCGCCCAAGGATTTATTTATTTATTTATTCATTCATTCATTGGAGACACAGAGAGAGGCAGAGGCACAGGCAGAGGGAGAAGGAGGCTCCTCATGGGGTGCCCGATGCAGGACTTGATCACACCCAGGACCTCAGGATCACACCCTGAGCCAAATGCAGATGCTCAACCACTGAGTCACTCAGGCATCCCCGGATGGTCTATCTTTTCACAAAGAAGGTTCAAGGTCTGAGCCCTCATAGGCAACAATGTCCAGCTAAAATTTATTAGCATTGTTTTATTATAGTTATTTTAAGTTAATCTGGATCTGCAGCATGTCATAGTGGCTTTCCATGTATGCTAGTGATGTGAAATTTCCTTTAATACAGTAAGTTTATTTTTATTTTTTAAGTGTTATGAAGGTTTTTTTTTTTGTTTTGTTTTACAAACCAGTTTTTAAGTTTTATTTATTTATTCATGAGACACAGAGAGAAAGAGGCAGAGACACAGGCAGAGGGAGAAGCAGGCTCCCTGTGACAGGCCCGATGCAGGACTCAATCCCAGGACCCTGGGATCATCACCTAAGCCAAAGGCAGACGCTTAACCACTGAGCCACCCAGGTGTCCCTAATACATTAAGTTTAAAAAGCATTCAATATATAGGAAAAATGATAAGTAAATAACATCTCAGTGATATGCCGGCATGGTTAAATCTCTGAAGGTGTTAAGAGGAAGCCCAGTGCTTAGGAAACACAGAGCTGAAGAGAGCCCAGGAGCCCGCCAGCTTTCTACCCATAGCCTGGCACACCCAGCACACTCCTCGGGCACCCTGGAGCAGTGCATGAGGATGGCAGTGCCAGCCTCTGTCCTGACCCATGGGACCCAGGGAGGCTCTCACCTTTGTCACTGGGGAAGTGGATGTTCTGGAGCTCCTCAAAGCCACTGGTGTCTGCAAAACTGAAAGGTCAGAGGCCCAGGCCCCACGAGGGTCTCCCAGGGTACAGGGTGCACAGTCAGGCCTCCCCTCCGCAGCCCACCGACCTTCCCTCTCCCAGTCCTCACATTTCTCACAGGTGGCCTCATCGGAGGCATCAGGGCAGTCAGGAGTGTCGTCACACTCCAGGAAGCTGTCGATGCAGCAGCCGTTGCGGCAGCGGAACTCAGTGGGGTGACAGGTGCCAGAGCATACTGGGTGGGGCAGGATGGCGTTGAGGGTGAGATCAGGCTCGAGCATAGGTCACCAAGTACCAAGAGCCCATCATCTACCTGGCCTTCTCTACCCCAACATGGCATTATGACGTGTTCCCTGCTCCCCTCCCAGCACGCCCCGAGCCCTCCTACACACAAACTGAGCAGATCCTAACAGAGTGGGGGGCTGAAAGAGGTGCGGTGCTTGTGGTCCTTCCACGTCCAATGGGGGCAGGAATGGGCTGGGCAAAGGGAGGTGGAGCAAGAACAAAGACATGACCTGACAGCAGGGGTGAGGTTGATAGAGAAAGGAGCAAAGCTCACCTGGACGGTGCCTGTCCATGGAGGGGCCTGGGAAAGAAAAAACAGAGGAATGAGAGGAGTCAGGGCCAGGTCCCGGCAGGGACGAGCTGATGGGGGTGCTTGGGAATGGAGAATAACCCTGGCCGCTGCCCTGAACAGCAGAAAGACCACCCACCCTGAGGGAAGTCGCCTAAGTCCCAAAGCTGCCTCACAAAGGCCCACCTTGCACATCCCGGCAGGCTAGCTTGCACTCCTCTTCCCGAAGATAGTTGTTCTTATTGCCCAAGCAACCTCCGTAAACGAAACTCTTGCAAATCTGTTCTTTGGGGTCGTAGTACCAGCGGGGGAAGGAGCCGCGGCAGCGGCCCACCTTGTTGGATGCGAGGCAATATTCTGGGGGAAGGAAAGCTTGTGAGGGGCCCCTGTGGGGCCCCATCAACAGAGGGGGCTGGCTCCAGGTTCTGTCCCCCCACCTCCTCCCTCACCTTCTGTCTGCTTGGCGGACAGCACAGTAACTGTGACGTTGGCCGTGCTCTCTGGCTTGTCTGAGTCAGCCCCTGTCAGCTGGAACCGGTAGGTGCCTTCCTTGAGTCCCCACAGCTTCACCTGGTCCGGCTCACTCTTCTATACACAAGAGTAGCCATTAGGCCAGAACCCCCAACACCCTTCAGCTGCCCCAGGTCCTCTCAGCCACACAGGTATCCCCATAGGGAGGGCAGAGGGACTTGGTATTAAATGGATCCTCAGCTTCTACCCATCCCACCCACCTGGAACCTCAGGTTGGCCTGTGGCCCTGGAGAGCTGAGATGGGGGTCAGGGAGCCAGCCCAGTGTCTCACCTCTATTCTGACATCCGTATCACCCTGCAGGAGGTACCAATCTGTGTTCTCCACACCCTTCAGCACCAGGGGTTCCTGGGGCTGTACCTTCAAGTCTACGCCTGCCCAGGACTTGGGAATCCGGGACCCTGAGGAGGAAGGTAAGGTCAGGTCAACTCTCCCTGAATGGACCAGAGCTCTCCGGAAGTGGGGAGCAATGTGGACCACACGCACACGGAGACCAACCTGGGACTCAGCAGCCTGCCTGGGGCACAAGCAGGGGCTCACAACTAAATCAACATCCCACTCTCTCCTTAGATATGTCTTTGGTACACTGAAGGCATTTTTAATGTTGTAAATCCTACTTTCAGAAGCAAAATACTGAATAGCATGTGCTATTTGGTCCCATTTAAGAAAAAAATATATATGGGAGAGGAGCTTATTCCCATTTTCTATATAATAAGCAAGTACTTGTGCTAATTGCTTTTTCTTTTCTTTTTTTTTTGCTAATTGTTTTTTTAAAAAAGGCTAAAGTAAGGGGGCACCTGAGTGGCTCAGTCGGTTAAGTGTCTGCCTTAGACTCGGGTCATGATCTCAGGGTTCTGGAATCAAGTCCCACATCAGGCTGCCTGAGCCTGCTTCTCCCTCTCCTTCTGCTGCTCCCCCTGCTTCTGCTCTCTCTCAAATAAATAAAAATTTTTTAAATTTTTTTTTTATTTATTTATGATAGTCACAGAGAGAGAGAGAGAGAGAGAGAGAGAGAGAGGCAGAGACATAGGCAGAGGGAGAAGCAGGCTCCATGCACCAGGAGCCTGATGTGGGATTCGATCCCGGGTCTCCAGGATCGCGCCCTGGGCCAAAGGCAGGCGCCAAACCGCTGCGCCACCCAGGGATCCCAATAAAAATTTTTTAAAAAAAGAGTTAAAGTAACAATATTTTTGAAAAGCCAAATACATAAATATGTAATTAACTACTACCCCTCATTCTGCTGGTCTGGATTGCTGTTAAGAAGCCCGGCCTGGTAGAAGTCTGAAGCACAGAGTCCCTGGGCAGCAACGTAGCAAGCCTTGGTGGCTTTAGTCACAGGAGGAGGGTGCCTTTACCACCTGAGATAGACTCTGCCTCTCCATACAAGGGGTCTCTCGGGAATCACACCCTCCCTCAACCTGATAGTGCCCGGGCCTGAGGCTTCTTCCAGTGGCAAGTTAGGGGCCAGATGAGAAACAAGCACAGGGCAGGATTCCTGTCTGTAATGGAATGAATGGTGGGACCCAAAATATTAGGCTATGTCTAACTCCAGAATTTGTGAATGGGATCTTCTCTGGAAAAAGGGTCATAGCAGAAGTAATTAAGTTAAATATCTCCTTATGAGATCATTCTGGATTAGCTGGGTAGGCCAATCCAATGACACGTGTCTTTATAAAAGACAGAAGAGGAGAAAACAGAATAAAGGAAAGCCATGTGAACACAGAGGCAGGGACTGGAGTGATGCAGCCGCAAGCCGAAGAATGCCTGGAGCCACCAGGGGTGGCAAGAGGCAAGGAAGGAGTCGAGCCCACTCTTCAGAGACCGTGGCCCTGCCAACACCTGGATTTTGGACTTCTGGCCTCCAGAACTGTAAAACCATACATTTCTGTTGTTTGAAGTCACTCAGTTTGTAGTAATTTGTTTCAGCAGCCACAGAACTGATACACTGCCTTTGAGGGGCCTCCAGTCCAGCTGGACAGATAAGACCAAGCACCAGGAAGCAAATGCAGAGAAGAAACGCACCAAGACAGAGCAAAACACGGTGCGCGTCCAAGACAAGGAAGTGGATGCACAGAGGGGGTAGAGGCCACAGCAAGTTAGAGGAAGGATGGGAGGCTTTCTGGTGAAGGGAGAAAGGATTTTTTAATTCTTTCGTTTCCGCTTTTTTTTGTTGCTGCTGTTTGGTTGTGGGCAAGAATGTGCTGCGTTGTTGCTAACAGCAGAAAATGCGAGCAAAGGTCAGGAGCTGGGAATTTGCAAGGCAGGTCTGGCTGACATGAAAAAGGCCAGCGGGGTGAGACATACCTCAACGGGCCCTCAATGCAGAGCCAGAGCACGTGGACACAGCAGAAGTGACATTCAAATATTCAACAGCTGGCGCTACAGGAAGGGGTCAGACATAGCCATGAGCAGTGGCACAGATGTTGACCTCCTAGATCTGTGATCGAGGTCCAGGAGTCTGAAGGGAGGGTCCAAGCGCCTGGGCAGCAGGGGCACTCCTGAGCTCCAGGCAGCAGCTAGTTACCCCTCCTTCTGGAATGACTTCTACGGAGGAAGGCCAGAGAGTGGACTGGCACTGCGGTTCAGGCATGTGCGAAGGGAGTAGTCTGAATTAGAGGGATAGCTAAGGGCATGGGAAGGAGGATGTGAGAAGTGTGCTGGACACACTTGAGGTTTCCGTATCTGTCAGGCACTGTGAACTGTGCAGGAAGAATTGAGACACAGGCAGAAAGGAAACTAGATCTAGAGGGAACCTGGGGGTTCAATCAGAGAAGTTGAACTTGAGAGGGGGAAGACCAACAAAAGAAGTGACCAGAAGGCAGAGGAAGTGTGCATGCGAACTCCTGAGAGGCCAGAGTTGGAGAAAGATATGGGGTTGTGTCTATTAACAAAGCTGCCAATAGTTTAATGTGTGCTGGCCACCACATATCATCTCCCTGCATCGTCTACATTAAGAGTTGGCAAACTATGGCCTGTAGGCCAAATCTGGCCCACTACCTGTTACACTTTTAAATGGTTGAAAAAGGGGCATCTGGGTGGCTCAGTGGCTGAGTATCTGCCTTTGGCTCAGGTCATGATCCCAGGATCCTGGGATCAAGTCCTATGTCTGCCTATGCCTATGTCTCTGCCTCTCTGTGTCTCTCACTAATAAATAAATAAAATTTTCAAATAAATAAATAAATGGTTGAAAAAATCAAAAGAAGAGTATTTTGTGTCATAGGAAAAGCACCTAAAACTCAAAAAGATTTTTTAAATATTTTATTTATCTACCTGACTGGGGGGTGGGGAGAGCACGAGCAGAGGGAGTGGTAGGCAGAGGGAAAAGGAGAAGCAGGCTCCCCCAGGAGCAGGGAGCCTGATGTAGGGCTCGATCGCAGGACCCTGGGACTACAACCTGAACCAAAGGCAGGTGCCCAACCAAATGAGCCACCTAGGCACTCCTAAAACTCAAATTTGTGTCCATGAATGGGAATATAGCTTCACTTACTCGTTTAGATATTGTCAAAGGCTGCTTTCATATTACAGGAGAGCTGAGTGGCTGGGACAGAGATTGTATGGGCCACAAATCAGAAGATATTTCCTATTTGAAACCTTTTACAGAAAGTTTGCTAATCCCTGGGATGCCTGGGTGGCTCAGCGGTTGAGCATCTGCCTTTGGCTCAGTCTGGGCCTGGAATGGGCTCCTCACAGTCCCTCTGCCTCTCTCTCTGAGTCTCTCGTGAATAAATAAAATCTTAAAAAAAAAAAATAAAGTTTGCTGACCCTGATCTATGTTATGTACCTTCCTAACCATCCTGCCACAACTGCATTCTTGCCCCTTTCCAGATCAGAAAACTGACACAAGAGAGGTTAAATGATTTGCCCAGGGTCACTCAGTTTTTGAACAGCAGAGCTGGGATCTGAACCATGGTCTGACTCTATAGCTCATGGTCTTTCTAAAACTCTGTGCTACAGTTCTCCCACCTACTTAGATTTTGATTTGCTTTTTATAATCTCGGGTTGTTTTAGGTAATACATGTATATATGAAATAGACAATTCAAAAATACACACACACACAAAAAAGTACTTAAGAGTTGGGGCACCTGGCTGGCTTAGCATGGGACTCCTGATCAAGGGGTTGTAAGTTTGAGTCCCATGTTGGGGGTAGAGATTATTTAAAGAGTAAAATCTTACCTCCAAAAAAGCATAAAAGAGTAGTGAGAATTAAATCTTGTCTTTTCTTAACCTTTTTCTCCTTAATCTTTCAGGTTCATCTCACCAGAGGCATCTGTTCTTACTTTTTTAAAAGGTTTTATTTATTTATTTGAGAGAGAGAGAGAGAGAGAGAGAGATCATGAGCAGGGAGAAGCACACTCTCCACTGAGAGGGGAGCCCAATGAGGGATTCAATCCTGGGATCATGACCTGAGCTGAAGATGTTTAACCAACTGAGCCACCCAGGCACCCCCATTCTTACTTTTTATATGTGTGTGTATGTGAATATCAAGAGATAGTATTGAATTCAGAAGCATGCAAGTCCATCTTCCTGTTCTCCCCACGACACATTTTGGAAATAATTCTGTAGCAACATGTAAAGAGTCTCCCTTTTTTGGGTTGCACAGCACTCATTATGTGAATGCACCAGAACTTACAACTTGGTTAGCCAACACACCAGTCTTCTCTTGATTTAGATTCTTTTTTCTTTCTTTTCCTCTTCTTTTCCTACTAAGAGCTAAACCATATTGTCTCAGGTTTATTATTATTATTAAAACAGCACTACCATGTCCAATTACAGGATGTGTTGACGGACATTTAGATTGTTTCCAATTATTTCCTATTATAAACAATGCTACAGTGAGTAACTGACTGTTTAGTTGGTTTATGTACATATAATAGCTGCAAGATGAACTCCTACAAGTGGAACTGTGTTGAGGGTTATGTGCATTTACAGGGTTTTCAAAAAATTTTTATTTATTTATCCATTTAAGTAACCCCTACACTCAACGTGGGGCTTGAGCTCATAGTCCTGAGATCAAGAGTCGCGTGCTGTTCCCACCGAGCCAGCCAGGGGCCCCTGTTTACAGTTTGGATGAATACTGTCAAACTGCCCTCTCTTAAGGCTCTACAGAGAGTTATGCCAAGCCTAAGAGTGAGCTGAAAGGAAGAAGAGAAGGTAAAGAGATAAGAACAGTTGGTAGGACGTTGAGTCACAGATTCTTTTATGATGAGGCAGAGAAAGCAGAGCCAATGGGGAACTTATAGAGGGTGGACCCCAGGGGGAAGACCGGGACACACAGTGACAGTGAAGGGTTGGGAGGGGAAACAAATATTTCAGATGCAGGTGCAGAGGCCTAGAGGAATGAGCAAAGGAGGCCCTGGCTTCCAGGGGTTGGGGGGAAATAAAACCTGAAGAGCACGAAAGAAAAGCACCTGTCTGGACCGAACCTGCACACTGGTGGCTTGGCCGGCAATCAGTAAAGGGTCCAACAGGGGCAGGTTTTGGGGTGGCTTCTGAGAGACAAACCCCCAGGGGTGGCTCCCGCCTTACATTTTTCAGAAAGTCATCTGCTGAAGACAAGACCACTTGGCAGTCAGATAGGCTAGCCCCACCAGCCCCAAGGGTGGACTGCGGAGTGATGGGTCAGGCCTCTGGCCAAACCAGCAACAGCCATCCAGCCCCAGGCCCTGGGAGCAAGGGGCAGATGCCCCACCCTACCACTCCCTACTTCCTATCCCCAAGAGGGCAAAGGCCCAGAGGGGCAGTAAGGCCAGCCCCTCCCACAGCTGCCAGGCGTCTCCTGGAAACACAGGCTCCACCTCCTAAGCCACTCACTCCTCCAATAGAAGGAGGGGGCGGGCAAGTGACCGGAGAGAAGGAAGGAGCAGGGTGCATGGGAGGCTGTAGGAATCTAGACTGGACTGGCCTGGCCACAAACAGGGAAAGGGGAACAAGCCAACCCACCCTGGGGAGGATTTCTCTACCCAAGGCAAAAGTCAAAGGTTTAGATGACCTGAGCACCTGCCCACCTTGCCTGTCTCAATCCACTGGAGCCTCCAGGATGGCTTTATCCTCTTCTTTCCCATATCCAACCTCTAGCCAGACTCAGCAGAGAATGGACTCCTCGATACCAAAATAGCTCTCCCCACCCCGCAAAGCACTACAGCACCCTTAAAATGGTCTGGAGCTCACACTCAGTTCACATCCTACCCGGCTCCCTAAAAGACCCAGGAAATCCCCACTCCACCCTATGTTGTGCCAAATAGGCCAGTCCAGGGTGGGGTTTTGGGTGGGGGTGGGGGGGTGGGGGGTGGGTGTTCCAAATGAGGAAGGCTGGTCCCTAGATCATGTGGCCCCATGCAACTCATCTCCCTGACTGGAACCCAGAGTTTTAGGTTCTGGCCCTGGAGTGGGACTCCCATGGACCCTGCATCAGAGCAGGAAGATACAAGCAGCTCAAGTCAATTAAAGTCATCACCACCTACACTCTCTGCTACTTCCTTGCGGAACGGGCTCAGGCCCTGGCCCAGTGGGATTCAGAGATGGTGCCCACTCTCCACCTCCTGCACCCAGAAGTCCCATGCTACCTCTCCAGTAGAGCCAGGAGAGCTACTGGTAGGATAGGGAGATGAGTAGGTCCTTAACCTGAGAGAGAGCCTGGCCCAGGAAAAAGCTGGAAAGTCTTTTTCTACTTTCCAGAACTGAGCACCAGCCCAGACCTGGCCTCTGAGTTCCCCGTCTCTGGTTCTATTATCTGCTGGGCTATCTTGGGTGAGAGTGCTAGGTTTCCACCAAAAAGGATGGTCTTGTGTGGAAAAACAGCACGGGACTTTTGGAGATCCTGCCTGGGCTGAGTCCCACGTCTCCCATTTATGGGCAGTGCTATCCTGGGCAAATTATTTACCACAGGAGTCAGTTTCCTAACTTAAAAGGTAGGATGACAGCTAATAGCACCCTTTTTAGAAGTAGTTGTCGGGAGGCCTAAGTCAGAGGTTGAGTGGCACAGCAATCAGTAAACTATAAAGTGCTAACAGAAGTTATCAGTTGTGACCCATCCCTGCCCTGGAGCCCCACTTGGCCAGAACAGCAGGCAGAAAGAATGGGGGAACGAAGGTCCCTGGCGGGGCCCTGATCCCAGCTAACTTCTCAGTCCCAGGAGGAAGGAGGAACCTCCACTTTGCCCTTATCCCTTGAAGTAAACAAGGTGAGCAGACCTGGTAGCTTAGCTACCACATCCTAAGCTGGGAGAGCCCTGCCTGGCTCACCAAGTACACACACACACACCTGCCTGTACAGCTGACATCCCTCCCCTACCAGGTATACATACCAGTGGGCTGACTCACTGGGCAACCTCCTCACCCCCACCCCCAGGGCCTCTGGCTATAGTGCCCACAACACCACCCCTTCCCCTTTGAGGTCAACCTCTGACTGGGCTTGTTCTTCAGCATCTGGGGTCTGGCCACCAAAAGGCCAATAGGTGGGAAGAGGGGGTGCAAGAGAGAATGCTAACCAGTCCCAGTCCAGTAGTAGAGGAGCAGACTATTCTTGCCCAGGCTCACTTGACAGAGCCTCAAGGTGCCCAGAACAGTGCTTGGCCAGGGGTGCTTAGCTAGTAACCTGGTGGCCTCCGGACAACTCACTCCCTGACTCAGCCTATCAGGGTCAGCAATCGGGAATCCCGAGAGGAGCTGCCTCCTCTCTCCCAAACGCACATCACGAAGTACCAGCCCATTCAACATCCTGAATTCCGGACCTAGAGTCTGGGCTCTAGAGTGTTCTCTCTCCCCATTCACTCACGTAGGCTGCCCTTTTGTGTACTGTTTATACCGCCTAGTCCTACGGAGTCGGGGCAGAACGAGGCTGTCCTCCTCACTCCTTTCGGATGCTCGCCTCCCCCAGGACTCCAAAGCCAGCCCCTTTCTGAGTCTCCCTACATCCAGCCAACCCGTTCCCCTCGTCCTCACCGCCGAAGCCCTGGGTCCGCAGCTCGCGGTAGGAGCGGTAAACCTCTCGCGTGAGGTAGTTGATGAAGCCCTCCCTGGGCGCGAACTTGCACACGAAGTTCTGCTCGTAGAGGCAGTTCATTAAGAAGCAGGCGGCAATGGCGTCCTCCCCGCCGTCGGGCTGCAGCTCCACCAGCGCCAGGTTGCAGCTCTGGGTGGTGCAGCAGGCGCGCACGCAGTCCCAGCCGCGGCGCACGGTGGGGGAGCCCAGGAAGGTGGCCCCGTTGCTGACCGAGGCCTCGGTGTCGAGCACGAAGGCAGGCACCCCGGCGGTAAAGCGGTCCAGGCAGGCGGCTCCCGGGGGCG
The DNA here is from genome assembly GCF_905146905.1 of Nyctereutes procyonoides. Lineage (NCBI taxonomy): Eukaryota > Metazoa > Chordata > Mammalia > Carnivora > Canidae > Nyctereutes > Nyctereutes procyonoides. Next base: position 7,558,294 of record NW_026575031.1, on the reverse strand, counting down.
GCCCGGCCTCGGTACCCAGGAGGTGCAGCGCGCACAGGAGCCACACGGCCACGGCTGGGGCGCGGGCCCGAGAGGGGCGGACGCAGGCCATCGTCCTCCGCGGGGCCGTCGCCCTCCTCCCCACGGGGCTCGCCTTCACTCTGCGGGCCTCTGGGCTCCGAGGGTGCTAGCGACCTGAACGAGGGGAGGGGCGGGGCGGGCGGGAGACGCCGCGGGTCAGCCCGAGGCTCCGAGGGAAGCGGGCCGGCCGGCGTCAGTCGAGGGCAGGGCTGGGGAGCACCGCGCGCGGCGGGAGCGACGGGGGACGCCGGCCCAGCCCTCCCACGCGCGCCCCGGTGAGCCGGCCCCCGCCCGACGGCCCGAAGGACGGCTAAGGAGCTCACGTACCCGGACCCCCACCGCAGCACAGGACAAAGGGCCAGACATGCTCCGAGCCCGCTCCGTCCCCGCCTCGCGCTCCGGGGCCCGGGTTACCTGCGCAGGTGAGTGGGGTGGGGCCGGGCCTGCCGAGGTTCCGGTCCCGGCTTCCTGCGCGGCTCCGGCCGCCGCTTCCGCCCCGGTGCCGGGTGCGCTGGGGCTCGGCCACCTCCCTCCCCAGGTTTCTGGTGAAACTGAGTCAGTGAGGCCGGGGCGGGGCGGACCGGAGCCCTAGCACCGCCGGCCCCGCCCACACGCCGTGACCGCCGCGGGCCCTGCCCCGCCGACCTCCGCGCAGCCGCCGCCCCGCGGCCCCCCTGCGGGCGCGGGCTGCTCCCCCACAGCGGCTCCGAGCCCGGGCCCTAGGCGGCGTCCCTCCAGGCTGCTCTACGCCCGCTGCGCCGAGTCCAGCCTCGCGGCGGGGTCCCGCGCCCAGAAGTGCAGCCGGATCCCCGGAGGCCGGCACACGGCCGGGACGCTGCAGCGAAGTCGCCCGCTCGGGGGTCGGGGGTCGGGGGTCGGGCGCCGGGCGGCGGCGGCTGCCTCCCGCCCCCCTTTCCGGCCGAGGCCAGCATTCCCAGCCCCGGGCCCGAGGCGCTTGTGAAAGGGCTGGGGGAGGAGAAACGGGGGGAAGCCCGACACAAATGACCTCGCCGGCGTCCTCAGCCCCCGGGAAATCATTTCCATCTCGTGGCGGGAAGAGATCCCCAAAGCTGTGGGGCTGCACCTTCGAGAACTGGAATCCGGGACGCCTGCTCCAGCGTCACCGCCCTTGCCACCTCCGGGAAGCCCTCCTTCCTGCCAAAGTGAGCCACAGGCGATTATTCCCTCTTCCATGCTTCCCAGATGCACCTGCAGGAGTCCCATTTGGTTTAAGGTCCTTCTTTATCTTGTACTAAGTCTTACATTCTGGCTCTGTCGGAGTGGAGTCCTTGTTAGCTCACTATTCTGCTGCCTCCTCCCCTGGAACACAGGTTCCGTCTTCTCTCCCACCAAGAGGGTGCTCCTGGCCAAGAGCTGGTCACCTGCTTCTAGTAGAATGCCATCCTGGGAAGCTAGAGGTTCCAGCTCACCAAATTAGTTGAGATAATGACCTTCACAGAACCGAGGGCTCCTTGAAGAGTGGGTGAAGAACTCCTTTCAAAGACCATTCCTACAGAGCAAGATTGGTCCTAAGAATGCTCTTCCAAAAAAGAGATTCCACGTCTTTTCACAATGACTTAACAAACCCCGCCCAGTGGAACGTTCTTCCTAATTTCTCATCTAGAGGGGCTTTACCTACTAGGTCCTCTAGCCAATCCTTTGATCATTTTCCTGGCTGAACTGCAACATCCCCCCACCCCCCAGCTGCCTACAGTATGGATGTTGGGGGTGGAATCTGGGGTCTGTCCTTTGCATTTTCTGCTTTTCTTCCACTGCCCCAGGCACAGTGGTGGACATAGGGCAGTGATGTTATGCTGGGAATGAAGCAAATGATTGTGCAGTTACTGAGAAGAAAGGGTTTTGTTGTGAGTTGATTTCTGCCTCCCCCAATACCTTATACACACAAGAATCCTAACACAGGAGACTGTTACCTTATGCTAACATTACACAACCATAAATTTATCATTATATCCATCCACACCATTACAAAAACCTATATTTATCAAGCACTGACAATGCCCAAACCCTCAGGTTCCTAAGCACTTCCCACACATTGCCCCATATACTCAAACCAAGAAAGCAGGTTCTATTTTTATCTTCAATATACAGATGAACAGACAGGCTTTGACAGGTAATGTGGCAGGTGGCAGAGTAAGATTGGCATCCAGACAGGCAAATCCCATTGCTTTAGTGCCTAAACCCTGGGCTTTACTGCCTTGCAACTCTGACTTCAGCCAGACCTTCCACCCTCACCACAGATTTAACTTGCCTAAAGCAAAAACTCATTTTCAAGTTTCAAGCAACCACCTTTAGTTAAGATACTAACCAATGCACTTGACACAGATGATTGCGTATGCTCACAACCACTCTGAGAATAGTTTCCATTTTGCAGAGAAGTTTACTAGCTCCATCCAGGTCACAGAGGGAAGAGCAGGAGGCAAAGCTGGATGGGGGTTGAGTATGTGGCCTTTAGACTCAGGCTCCTGGGTTTAATTCTCATCTGCCACTTAGTGTCTGTGTGGCCTTTGGCAAGTTATCCCCTCTGTGCTGGTTTCCTTGAACATGATGTGGGGCCCTGTAGGTTATTATGAGGCTTAAATGAGCTAATACAGATCAAACATTTGATACCATGAGTGCCCAATATATGTTACCTGAAAAAGGTAACAGAGCCAGGATTTTTTTCCAAGTCTCTCTGACATCAAAAACCGTACTTTTCCCACTACCTTATGCTGCTTCCTACATATTGAAAAGAATAACTGCAGGAGACAGAGGAAAAAAGACTAGGATAGTCCACCCAAGTGGTGAAAGTGATGACATTGAATGGTGGGAAGATGGGGTAACATTTTCTTCTTTCTCGTTTTTAAATTACTTTCCAAGTTCCGTTTAGTGAGCAAGGAAGACTTCCATAATGAAGTCAGAAATATATCATGACAACCTCTACATTAATCATATTTATCCCCAGATCATTCCTCTCTCCACATTCTCTCCTGGCCTCATTGTCCCTGCCACTTTGGAGTTATCTGTGCCCCCTGCCTTTCCTTGCAAACAACCAGCCAGCTCCTGGGTCCTGACAGTCTTCCCTGGGAATGGATCCAGATCAGATTTGTCCCTGATTTGTTCAGAGACACAGAGAGAGTGTGCGGCAGAGATCACCTCCACACTTCAGGTCTCTTGACTACCCAGTCTTGGGCTCTTTACATGATTTTGCCCTGTCTTCCTGCAAAGTATTCCCAGATACCTCATTTTTTTTTAAAAGATCTTTATTTGAGAGAGACAGAGGCAGAGATAGAGAAAGCACAAGTAGGAAGGAGAAGAAGAATTAGGCTCCTCGCTGAGCAGGGAGCTGGATGTGGGACTCCATCCCAGGACCCTGGGATCACGATCTGAGCTGAAGGCAGACACTTAACTGACTGAGCCACCTAGGCGCCCTGGTTTTCTAATTGTTTATTGCAAGCCCAAGAGGAACTGTCTGGATGCGTTAACTCATTTGTTAAACCATGTGGCTTACCCTCCTCTGTGAGGCTGGGGAAGAGTAGGCCTGGGTTTCTGCTACAGGCTTCATTCTTATTTGCCATATCACTGGTACCAACCATTGCTCTTAGGATTGGGTGTTTTGGTGAGAATATTCAGTCCCTAACACGACTGCTAGAAAAGGAACACTGAGTGCCTTGTCCCAGATGGTGATCTGATGGTTTCTATAAGTAGGTGTGCTGGGTTGTCTACAAAGCTGGCCAGCAGGGGATCCCTGGGTGGCACAGCGGTTTGGCGCCTGCCTTTGGCCCAGGGCCCGATCCTGGAGACCCGGGATCGAATCCCACATCAGGCTCCTGGAGCATGGAGCCTGCTTCTCCCTCTGCCTGTGTCTGCCTCTCTCTCTCTCTCTGTGTGTGTGTGACTATCATAAATAAATAAAAATTAAAAAAAAAAAAAGCTGGCCAGCAAAGATGGTAGACCATACCTCACCTTCCTGTGTGTGCACACTGCTCCTCCCACCAAGAGGTGGTGTCTATCTTCCCTTGCCTTTGAATCTCTTTTCCTTTGACCAAAGGACATACAGAAGTGGTACCCTGTGACCATATGCTTGCATTTTTCCCTCTTAGAGCCAGCTGTGATATAAAGAATCTTGACTACCTTGCAGTAGAGAGAGGCCCCCAAAGAGAGCCAGCCCCTGGACGATGGGAGATGTGGAGGGAGTGAGAGGCATGCAGCTAATCTCACAGCCACCCTGGCTGAGTGAAGCCATCTTCTAGCCAGAGCCCCAGTTGAGCTCCCTGGCAGAGACAAGCTGCACCTGCCAAGCCCCACCCAAGATACAGAGTCATGAGTAAATAAGTGGTGGTGTTTGTGTTATACATTTACATTTTGGGGTGGTTTGTTATATAGCAATAGTAACTGCGATAGAGGGATATTTACAGAATAAATATTAGTTTATTTAATGATAATAAACAATACATTTTATAAATAAACTTCAGTTTGGTTTTTTAAAAATACTTATTTATTTGAGAGAGACAGAGAGAACATACCCGTGAATGGGGAAGGGGCAGAGGGAGAGAGAATTCTCAAGCAGACTCCCGGCTGAGCACAGAGCCTGAGGTGGAGCCAGATCCCAGGACCCTGAGATCATTCATTACCTGAGCCAAAACCAAGAGTCAGACATTTAACCGAATGATCCACTCAGGCCCCCCCTAAATAAATTTCAGTTTTAATGTTCTAAGTCAAAGCCCATGAATTCTCTTGATAATGCAGAACCAACAATTTTTAGTAAGGAATTTGGGGGAAAGTAATGCAGTACTTTTCAAGGTGAGGCCACTATCATTGGTTCAATCTTTTTTTAAATATTTTATTTATTTATACATGAGAGACACACAAACAGAGAGGCAGAGACATAGGCAGAGGGAGAAGCAGGCTCCAGACAGGGAGCCCAATGTGGGACTTGATCTGGGGACTCTGGGATCACACCCTGAGCCAAAGGCAGACGCTCAGCTGCTGAGCCACCCAGGCATCCTTATTCAATCTTTATTTTAAAAAGATGGGTCCTCTTGGATAATACCTAAAAGAGGCATTTTGAAAGAACTCTACTAGTGTCAGAAATGCTCACACAACATTCCAGTGTGGTAGGTGGTCTTTAAATGGCTACCAGTGGTCCAGACCTGCTGGTATCACACCTTTGTGTAATCCCCTCCCTTTGAGGGTGACTGGGCCCAGTGACAGGGCTTTTGGTGAATAGAATACAGCAAAAGTCATGGGATGTCACTTCCTAGATTAGGATACAAAAAGACTGACCTCCATCCTGCTTGCCTACCACCCTCCTCTTAGAGCCCTGGCTCTAGTGGAAGCTAACTGTCATGTGGTGAGTAGTTCTCTAGAGAGGTCCTTGTGGCAAGGAACTGATGTCTGTGACCAGCAGCACCTGACTTGCAGCCTTCTGAGAATCCCTGCCCCAGTGGAGCCAGCTAAGCCACCTACTAAAGCTGTGATATAGTAAATAAATAAAATCTTTTAAAAATAAAAATACAAAATGAAAAGATAAACTTATATCTTGAATAATAATAATAGTATTTAAAGTTTCCCAAATAATTACATATTGTATATTAGCATTTTCTCAACTGTGTTATATTTGCATAGATAAAAGATTAGAAAGAAATTTGCCAGAATGTCAGTTAGCAGGGGTGGTTTTTATGTGGTAGAATTTGGGGAATTTTTAATGTTTTAGAAAATTCAGAAGTGTTTCTAAAATGATTGTTTTTCTTTTATAAAAAAAAAAAACTTAAAAAAATTTTTAAGTAATCTCTACACCCAATGTAGGCTTGAACTCATGACCCCAAGATCAACAGTCACAACTTCTGACTAAGCCAGCCAGGCACCACTATAAATAATTTTTAATAAGAGAAGAGGCATTTAAGAATAGCCTAGTTCTGATGGTGTCTATCTGTGGCTCATTTTATCCCACCATGGGACCTAGGGCAGGCCAGGGGAGCAGGGCAGACACCCTCGCCTCTGCCCAGACTGGCACCCTCTTTGTTTGCCCAACCTGATATGGCCCTGTGGTCTTGGTGCTTTTTCTTTCCATGTTATCTTGGGGCATGATTCCTTTATCTTGGGCAAACTAACTGATGAATGGTGACGCGCGTATGTCAGTGAGAAGTGCATGAATGTAGAAATGGAAGAATGTTAATAAAGAGTCTTACACATAAATAATAGCCATAGCTCATTTGTGTGCCATTGAGCTTCACGGGAGCCATTCTGCATGTTCTTGCAAAATCTCCCCAACCTCCAGTTTACAGATGAGGAAACAGACTCACAAAAGCTCTATGCGTGACCTTGTCTGTGTTCCTATGTGGGCATCTATGAAGTTTGCAGATGTTGTGTCCCCAGTCCATCACCAAGTTCTGCTAAATAGTACCCCCTAAGTAGCTCTCCACTGTCCCCTTCTCACTACCGACACTAGTACCTCCCCAGTCAAGCCCCATAGCAGTGGCCTCCTAACTGATATCCTTCAGACTTTCTGCACCCTCTGATTCTCTCTTTAACAGGCAGAGTGATCTTTTGCAAATTTAAAGCCAAACATGTCAGCTTATCCCATCACTGTTACTTAAGATTTTGCTGTGACTCCCAATGCTCTTAGGATAGGGACAAAAATTCCTTAATGGAATTTTATTTTTTTAATTTTATCATTTTTTAGAAGATTTTATTTATTCATGAGAGACACACACAGAGAGAGGTGGGGGCAGAGACACAGGCAGAGGGAGAAGCAGGCTCCATGCAGGCAGCCCGACGTGGGACTCGATCCGGGTCTCCAGGATCACACCCCGGGCTGAAAGCAGTGCTAAACCGCTGAGCCACCTGGGCTGCCTGATAATTTTTTTCTTCTTTTTATACAATACCTATTGGTAGACCAAGAAACTAGTGTTCTATAAAATATACTTCGGGGCAAATTTCTTTTTTTTAAGATTTTATTTATTTATTTATGAGAGACACATACAGAGAGAGAGAGAGAGAGAGAGAGAGAGAGAGGCAGAGCCATAGGCAAAGGGAGAAGACATAGGACTCAATCCTGGGTCTCCAGGATCACGCCCTGGGCTGAAGGTGGCGCTAAACCACTGAGCCACCCAGGCTGTCCTAATTTTAACCTTAATATGGATCACAGGACCCTGTGTAGATACCTCTGTCCCTTCTGCCTCAGAACTTGTGTTTCCCTCCCTCCTCTCTCTGTTCTAGTCCCATTGACCTTTTAGTCCTTGTATTCGGTGTCTCCCTCCTGCCACAGGGCCTTTGCATTTGCTCTGAGTTCTGCCAGATTCACTTCTGCTGGTCTCTGTGCCTAGTTAACTTCTATTCATCCTTCAGAATTCAAATCAGACTCTTACCACTTGCTAGGTCACATCCTCAGTAGACATTCTTATAGTACCTTTGGCCTTTTTTTTTTTTCAGATCACTGAATGCAATTGTAGCTTTACATTTATCTGATTGGTTGATTAACATTTGTTTATTTTTACACTAGACTATAAGTTCCATGAAGGGAGGAACAGAGTTTCTTTCGATCACCAATCCCCAGGATGGAACATAATGCTTGGCCTACTAGAGGAGCTCATAAAATCTTTGTTATTAAGTGAAAGAGGTAATGAATGAACAAAACCCATTGAGTCTTCTGATCTGGTTCCTTTTCCTGAAAGGACTCCCAAACTCTTCACAAGACAGGAAACAGAAGATGGAGGGAACTATCATAATAATGCCTGCCCATCACAGAGTATAACAGGTCATCAAAATAACAGCTGAGTCTACAGGCTGCATTCTAGAGGCCACCCTACCACCACTCATTTCTACCCTCTTCCAAAGAAGCCCAGGAAGGAAACCACTGCAGAAAAATCTGTCAGCAAGCCTTTGGAAGACAGAGCTTCACCAGGAAGGCAGAGAATGAGGAGACAAAGAAAGGAAGGGAATGGATTTCTACTGAGAAGGGACTCTGTATTTGGATATTATATATATCAACTCATTTAATTCCACCCCCCCCAAAAAAAAACGCTTTGTTGCAGATGAGAAAATGGACTCAAAGAGGTTGTGAAATGTGAAGGTTACATAAAGCCAATACATGGCAAAAAGCTGAGTTTGAACTCAGATCTGTCAGCCTTCCTCCAAAGTCTGGGCTTTTCAGGCTACTTTCATGGCGTGCAGCCCTCAAACACCTCCCCACTCTGTCAACTTAGAGCCCCAAAGCTTTTCATCATTAAAGACTCATCATATTGGAGGTACCTGAGTGGCTCAGTCAGTTAAGCATCTGACTCGGTTTCGGCTCAAGTCATGATCTCATAGCGTGCATACTCTCTCAAATAAATCTTAAAAAGCAAAAGACTCATCTGTTAGTTATTATCTAAAGCTCTCTTTCAGGAGTCAGTGTAGGATGGTTTTGGTCAATATATTGGAAACAAACTCAACATTTTATTTTTTTTTAAAGATTTTACTTATTTATTTGACAGAGTGAGCAAGCGAGCATAAGCAGGGGGAATGGTAGAGGCAGAGGGAACGGGAGAAGCAGGCTCCCCGCTGAGCAGGGAGCCTGATATGGGGCTCGATCTCAGGGTCTTGGGATCATGACCTGAGCTGAAAGCAGATGCTTAACTGACTAAGACACCAGGTCCCCAGAAACTCAACATTTTAAAGGAAACTAATTACTGCAAGACTTAAAAAGAAATATATTAACAAAAATTGGAATGTAGAAAGTAAAAGGGGATGATGAAGTTAATTTCCCATTCCTATTGAGGAGACAAGAGATACTGTTTAGAATGGAGGGGTGACAAATATATGATATTACACAAAGGGATAAATGTTGATCACAGGGGAATTAAAACAGAAGCTGTTGGTGGTGTTGCTTCTGGGGAGTAGAGCTGGGGAGAGGAGAAAAACTTCCATTTTTTGTTCATTTGTCCTTCTGAGCTGTTCATCTTATTAAAAATGACAGTGTTTTTCTGTAACTTTTCTAAAAAGTTTAGAAATTTTTGTTACAGGGTACCTGGGTGGTGCAGTCGAGTACCCTACTCTTGATTTCAGCTTGGATGGTGATCTCAGGGTCCTGGGATTGAGTCCCGCATCAGGCTCCTCACTCAGTGGAGAATCTGCTTGGGGTTCTCTCTCTCCCTCTCCCTCTCCTGCTCATTCTCTCTCTCTCTCAAAATTAATAATCTTTTTAAGATTTTATTTTATCCATGAGAGACACACACATAGAGAGAGGCAGAGACACAGGCAGAGGGAGAAGCAGGCTCCATGCAGGGAGCCTGATGCAAGACTCGATCCCGGGACTCCAGGATGAAGGCAGGCGCTCACCTGCTGAGCCACCCAGGAATCCCCCAAATTAATAAATCTTTAAAAAAGACAGTTTTTGTTATAAAAGACTAAACAAACATACATTTCCTTTACGATGCAAGTACTATATGTTTAGAACTAGTAGTCTTGTCACCTGGGTAAAAGTTAGGTCTGCAGGTTTCCTCAGTATCAGGAAGAAGAGTCAGGGGAGAGTCACGTGACGATCAACATGGCTTCCCAAGCAGTTGCTTCTAGGGAATGGGCCTGGTAGACAAGCTTGATTGATCTACCTTTGCAAGCACAGGACCAGGCTGACAGAGGAGCACCTCTTCCCTCACTTATTCATAAGGCAGCTCACGTTCAGACACACCCAGACACAAGAGGGTACTGATCTCCGATGAGGGCCAAGGATAGCCATTCGTCCAACTATGCCTGGTGACACTCAGGCCCCATCAGTGCCACCCTCAGAGCAGGAACTCCTACCTGCTCAGGACCCTGCTCCGGCAGGATCTATGGACTCCAGTTCCTCTTGACCCAGGTGGATCTAGTCCTAGACTAGATCTGCCATCAGGCTCCCAGGTGAGTGTGACTCCGGTCTTGTTCACAACTGGCCATAGAGCACCAATCAGAGCCTTGCACCCCTCAGAACCCAAGGGTCCCTACTTCCTCCCAAGGCATGGGAGGCTCTTGACCTTTGCTTATCAGAAGTGTTAATCACTTTGGGCTCTAGTAGCTGCAAAAAAAGAGGGCTAGGGCACAGCTCAGGAGTGCCTCTCACTGGCAGCAAAGAGCCAAGAGACTGACATTCCCAGTGCCAGAAAGTCCTATTGATCTTTGACCCTCTGCTCCTCCTCCTTCCTTTCTTCCCTGCTGGCCTCTCCCTCTGTTCTCTGTCTCCTCACTTCCTTGACACCCTTGCTCTGACCGGTGGTGTTTCCCAGATCCTTGCTCACGCCAACCCTTCTTCCATGCTGTCTTCAAGCCCTACTTCTTGCACATCTCCCAGCCCTGATGGGGAGAACCCAATTAAGAAGGTCCAGTGGACTTCTGGGAGGAGGAGGACGTCATCCACAGACTCAGAGTCAAAGTCCCATCTCGACCCCTCTAAAGTGCCCAGGTCCCGGAGACCCAGCCGCCTGACGGTGAAATATGACCGGGGCCAGCTCCAACGCTGGGTGGAGATGGAGCAATGGGTGGATGCCCAGGTTCAGGAGCTCTTCCAGGTGAGTGACAGTGAGGCAGCAAGGGAGAAGGCAGGGTGCCTGGGACAGAGCCTGCTGGGAGACCTCAGGAGGAGCTGGAGGGCCAATGTGAGATGCTCCCATGGAGAGAAAGCTTCTCCTAACAGGTGAAGATAGATTTGCAGTCCCAAAATCTGCCTCCCTCTGGTCTGGGCTCTGCCTCTAATGCTCTTCAAAATCTGGGCCAGGTCTTTTTAACATTCCCGAGACTTAGTTTCCTAATCTATAAAATGAACCTATCAATGCCTGTCATATCTCTTTTGTGGGATTTTTTTTTTGAAGTTCAAATGAGATAGAAGAGCTATTTTTATTTATTTTATGTCTTACTCTCATCCTCAACACACATACATGTCGAGAGCTACATTGTCAAATACTATCGTTATCAGCCATGTGTAGCTATTTACCTTCCAATTAATAAAACAATAAGTTCAGTCCCTTGGTGACACTGGCCACGTTTCAAATGCCGATAGTCCCATGTGGCGAGTGGCTGCCATATTGTCAGCATGTATATAGAGTATTTCCTTCCCTTCAGAATGGACAGCTCTGGACTAGAATGAGCCCTTGGCCCTGGCTCTGACTGACTCCTCTCACCTCCCCCTGAGAAAAGGACGGGTCTCTGCCCTTTGTCACGAGAAATGGCACCTTTTTCCTCAGATAACTAAAGATCGGGATCCTAAAATAGTAACAACTGCTGTTTCTACAATGGGAATAACATTCTGGGGGGAGCCTGGGTGGCTCAGTCAGGTAAGTGTCTGCCTTGGGCTCAGGTCATGATCTCAGCCTCCTGGGATTGAGTCCTGCATTGAGCTTCCTGCTCAGCAGGGAACATGCTTCTCCCTCTCCTCCCTGCTCATCGTGTTCTAACTAGGTATCTCTGTGACTATCTCTCTCTCTCTCTCAAATAAATAAAATCTTTAAAAAAAGAGAGAGAGAGGGCAGCCCTGGTGGTGCAGCGGTTTGGCGCTGCCTGCAGCCTGGGGTGTGATCCTGGAGACCCAGGATCGAGTCCCACATCGGGCTCCCTGCGTGGAGCCTGCTTCTCCCTCTGCCTGTGTCTCTGCCCCTCTCTCTCTCTGTGTCTATGAATAAATAAATAAAATCTTAAAAGAGAGAGAGAGAGAGAGAATAACATTCTGAACACTTAGTTCTGTGTTAGGCATGGTGCCTAGCACTTGACATGCATTACGCATTCGGCTGTCCCCCCCACTCCCTTAGATGGATATGTTTTACCATGGAGGAAATGGAAGCTTGAGATGTTGAGTAACAAGCCCAAGGTCACACAACCAGGAGACCGGGAGCTGGGGCTCTGCCTGCGGAACCTGGGCATTTAGGTAAACAGCTTAGTGGGTCTCCACCCCTGAGGTACTTCAGAAAAAGCCTGATGACCTGACTGCACCCCAACTGACTAAATAAATCTATTAAGGTGGGGCCTAGACATTTGTCTTTCTTTATAATCTCCACAGTTAATTCTAGCATGTGGCTGGCTGAGAACACTGCGCCAAGCCAGAGACCAGGAGTCCTCCTTGTCTACATACCGTGGGTCCTTCTTTCGCCTCCTTCCTGACTCCATTCCTATCTTTTCTTTTCGGGGACAGTGGGGGAGCTTGTCACATTTCCAGGTAAGGGCTGTGTCGGTGGCCCTGCTGTTGGGGGTGGAGAAGAATGATGCATGTGTCCCGGACTGTCTTGTGAAGCTCACTGGGTCATGTGTTAGTTTGGTCCAGGTGTCGACCATGTCCTCTGCCGTGTCCTGGGCTCACTTGTGCAGGATAGGTAGGGAGATGCTCTTGAGCTGGGCGCAGGAGAGGCATGCTTTTTTGACTTGCTTCTGCTCTGCCTCCACTGCCAGCACCCTCCCTCTCCGGATCAGTCTCAGTTTCAGACTGTTGGGCACTTGCATAAAAAGTCTCATATTTCAGACACCTCAGAGCAAACTTTCTAGGCATCATAGAAAGACACTAGGCAAAGCACCAGGTTTTGCAAGATCAACACCGGGCGGGGGGAGAGCAATATAATAAAGAGCTCATCCTGTTGGAAAACAGGATATGTGGGAGGACCACTCCCAGGCAATGACGGAAATAAAATACCTGGCCTGTGGTTGCCATGGCAATTGTCCAAAGGTGCCAGGCAGCAGTTCCTCTCCCAATCCCTGCTCTTTTCAGCAGGAAGCAGCCAAGTGGTGGGGGAAGCCCCAGGTGGCTGGTCATCTTGGGAGAGATTGAGGCAACAGTGTCTCCAGGCTTAGCCTGACCCAGTTTTACCTTCATAGAGCCTGTCTCCACCCAGCAGGCTCTCCCCAACATACCCACCTTGGATAGCAGTGCTGGCAATGGTTGCAGGGATGCATTGATACGTGTTCAGTTCGATTTGATGGAATCCAACCTTACTTTGTTGGAGGGCCCCACCTCTTCTCACTGGATGTGCAACCTTCTCTGAGGTCTTCAGAGGAACCGAGTCTGGGTTCAACAAAACAAACAGACTTGGGGCCTTAGAATTCCTATTGTCCAAAGGTGGAGTGTGGATTTGGCTCTGAGCAAGGATAAAAACACTAATGAGTTTTTGCCAAGGGCACCAATCACTGTACAGGATATTGTCGACCACTCTGGAGTTTTGAAAACATTCCTTTCCTATAGATTCTATGATAGCATCTTTTCCTGGTAGCAGCTGGCATTTTGATGTAGCCCTTCTGATGTGATGACATCTTAAGAAACAATCTATTAGACTTCCAATTTTATTTTTAAAAATATTTTATTATTTATTCATGAGAGACACACACAGAGAGAGAGAGAGAGAGAGAGAGGCAGAGACACAGGCAGAGGGAGAAGCAGGCTCCATGCAAGGAGCCTGATGTGGGACTCCATCCCGGGTCTCCAGGATCAGGCCCTGGACTGAAGGCGGCGCTAAACCGCTGAGCCACCCGGACTGCCCCAGACATCCAACTTTAAAAAAGTATGGTTAACGAACACATGAAACAGACACTTGTTAGCTCCTCCCTGAGCCTTGCTCCATTGCTGGTTCTCAAGGCAGAGAGTTCAGGAGGAAGGGGACTGAGTATAGAGTGAAGGTTAGAAAGCAGTCAAATCAGGCAGCATCTGGCAGGAAACCGCTATATGAAATATTGAGTCACAATTTTACACTTGTTCATTTCAGCAGGAGTCATTTGATATATCCACTCATTTTCTGAGAATTCAAAAAATACTTGAGGGAAAGAATATCTGGTTTATAAAAAAAAATAAAATCTGGCTTATGATATCAGCTCATAGTCTCAACTTCAGACTGTAGCTGCAATCTCTCAGTAATATGCATACCTTTACATGTGGATAATATCATAAGTGATGTGAAAAGGTTTTTTGGGGGGCCAGACTAGTACTTTTTATTTTTGTTTTTTTTTTTAGAGGTTTTATTTATTTATTCATGAGAGACACAGAGAAAAAGGCAGAAACACAGGCAGAGGGAGAAGCAGGCTCGCTGCAAGGAGACCAACATGGGACTTGATCCCAAGACCCCAGGATCACGACCTGAGCCAAAGGCAGACGCTCAACCACTGAGCTACCCAGGAGCCCTCAAATTAGTACTTTTTTAGAGGTAGAATTCTAGTAATTAGAATGCAGCTTTACTATTCAGCCCCCTGCTCCACCTTCTGAGATTCCAATTGCATATATGTTAGACCACTTGATATCATACCACAGGTCATCAAAGCTCTGTTCACTTCTTCCTCTCCCTTGCCTGCCCCCTGTGAAGGTTTTTTTCTCTCTGTGTTTCATTTTGACTAGTTTCTGTCACTGTATCTTTAAGTTCAACTGATCTATTTTTGGCAACATCCAAATATGCTGTTAACTTATCTAGTAAATTTTTCATTAAAAATATTGTATCTTTTGAGGCGCCTGGTTGACTCAGTCAGTAGAGCATGTGATTCTTGATCTCTGGGTTGTGAGTTCGAGCCCCACGTTGGGTATAGAGATTACTTAAAAATAAAATCTTTTAAAAATATATATTGCATTTTTAAAAAAGATTTTATTTAATTATTTGAGAAAGAGACAGAGAGAGAGAGGCAGAGAGAATATAAGCAGAAGAGAGGCAGAGGGGGAAGCAGACTCCCCCTGCCAGGCAGGGAGCCCCATGTGGGACTCAATCACAGGACTCTGAGGTCATGCTCTGAGCAAAAGGCAGATGCTTAACCGACTGAGCCACCCAGGTGCCCCTATATTGCATTTTCATCTCTAGATGCTCCATTTGTTTTTTTCCCCATATATTTCATTTTTCTCATTACTGTGTTCATGTTTTCCTCATCTGTTGATTCCACCATCTCTGTCATTTCTGGGTCTGCTTCTATTAACTGATTTTTCTTCTCTTTATAGGTCACATTTCCTGATTCTGGTATGACTAGTGATTTTTGTTTGGATACTGGACATTTTATGAATTTTATCTTACTGGGTAACTGGATTTTTTTTCTTCCTTAAAGCATTGGGCCTTGTTCTAATAGGCAGTTTAGTTACTTGTGGCTCAGTTTGATCCTTCTGAAGCTTGTTTTTAAGTTATGCTGAGTCTAGAGTAGCCTTTCATCTAGAGAATAATTTAACCGCCAGTAAAGTATGGCCCTTCTGAGGTCTCTACTGAATTCCTGCATGATAAACGATGACTGTCCACTCTGGGCGAGGGGAACTTGATATTCCTCCCAGTCCTGTGTGAGGTCTGTTCATCTCTGGGCCCTTGGGGCCTCACAGTACCTGGCCTTGTGAAGCTTTACCCTATGAATGTGCATCTTGTGTTCGGCAAAGACCCAACAGAACCCTTATGCAGATTTCTGGAGGTCTCTTTCTTCATGACTGCCTCCTTTCCACAACTGTGCCTAACAACTTCCAACCACCTCAACCCTGAACTCTGATGTCTGTCATATCAATATAGTGAGACCACTGTGCTCTGCTTGGGAACTCCCTCTGCTCTGTGGTCTGGAAATTGTCTCTAGGAGGAAATTCAGGGCAATTACAGAGTTTACCTCTTCTGTTTCCTTTCTCTCCCAGGTAGTCCTGAGCCACCTGTTGTCTAATGACTGTTAATATATTTTTGTTTAGTTTTCTAGTCCCTTATGGTAGGAGAATAAATACAGACCCTGTTACTCCATCATTTCCAGAAATATAAATATCTGGTTAACTCTTACTTAGCCTTCAGGTCTCAGATTAGAGGTCATTTCCTCCAGGAAGCCTTCCTGCACCCCAGGTTTGGTTAGGTTCCCTTTCCATGTGTTCTCAAAATATCTTATCAGAGTGCTTATCATTCTGTGTCATAATGGCCATTTCATTTGTCTGTATCCTTCAGGAGACAATAAGCTTTGCAAGGGCAAAATTATGTCTGTCTGTCTTGCTGTTATGGCCCTAGCACTTATCACAACACTTGGTGTATAGCATGCACTCCATTAAAAGAATGAAAACTGAACCAGATGAGCTAGAAACTAAGGAAGCAAAAAGGAAAGTCTAGAGCTTAGGGTGAAAGAGCTAACTTAGAACTCTAGCATTATTTATTTTAAAAAGGTATGGAAGAACCAAAACTGTTAACAGTGATTACCTGTTGGCAGTTGGAGGAATGAGAGGGCAGGTGAGGCTTCTTTTTTCTTTCCTTTTTCGTTTTAAAGATATTTATTTATTTATTTATTTATTTATTTATTTATTTATTTATTTATGAGAGAGAGAGAGAGAGAGCATGAGCAGGGGGAAGGAGCAGAGGGAGAGGGAGAAGCAGACTCCCCGCTGAGTAGGGAGCCCGATTCAACTCAGGGCTCCATCCTAGGACCCTGAGATCATGACCTGAGCCACAGGCAGATGCTTAAGTGATTGAGTCACCTAGGCACTCCTTTCTTTCCTTTTTTTAAAAAGAAAACACCAACATTATTGAGGTATAACTGACAGAAAATAAAATTTGAAGTGTATATTGGGATGCACTTTGCCAGGTGTAACTGCTACCCCAATTATGATATGGAACATTTCCGTTGTCTAAAAAGTTCCTCCAAATAACCTTTAGACAAATTATACTTGTTACTTATTGTATCTGTTTCTATTATGTTTCTTCCACTTGCCTCTAACTTGTGGACTCTTGGAGGACAGGATCTTTCTTTTGTTCACTGAAATTCCCAAGTTCATGGTACCACATTAATAGCAGTAACTGAACACATATTTGTTGAGTAAATAGTTTTTAAAGGATTAAATAATCAAAAGGAAAAAGTGAAATTATCAAACCTCTAGAGAATGTAAAGGTGAATATCAAATATTTATTCAAATGAGTATGAGAAGAACTTACCAAGTATTAAAGGAAGAAGGAGAAGGAAAAGAAGAATAGCAGCAGCAGCAGCAAAATCCAACCTGGAAAAGACTATTAGTTACATTAAACTATATAAACACAGATATTTCCCCAACTCCTTTGTCACACATGAATGGTATTTCCATGGGTGGCTCAGTTGGTTAAGTGACAGACCCTTGATTTCAGCTCAGGTCAAATGATCTTACGGTTGTGAGATTGAGCCCTGTGTCCAGGCTCTGTGGTCAGCAGGGAGTCTGCTTGAGATTCTCTCTCCCTCTCCCTGCCCCTCCCACCACTTGTGCTCTAAACAAACAAACAAACAAACAAACAAACAAATATTTAGGGTGCCTGGGTATCTCAGTCTGTTAAGTGTCTGCTTCAGCTCAGATTCATGATCCTTGAGTCTTGGGATCAAGCTCTGCATCAGGCTTCCTGCTCAGTGGTGAGTCTGCTTCTCCCACTGCTCCCCTTCTGCTCATGCTATCTCTGTCTCTCTCTTTCTCAAATACATTTTAAAAATATTAAAAAAATAAAAATTAAAAAAATAAAAGTTTAAAAAAATCTTCATTTTTAAAAGATTTATTTATTTATTATTTATTTATTTATTCATGAGAGACACACAGAGAGAGGTAGAGACAAAGGCAGAGGGCGAAGCAGGTTTCCATAGGGAACCCCATGCAGAACTTGATCCTGGATCCCACAATCATGCCCTGAGCCAAAGGCAGATGCTCAACCACTGAGCCACCCAGGCGTCCCAAGACAGCAGCTCTTGAAGCATATTCTGGTGACCCTGGTGTTCCCAAGACCCTTTCAGAGGGCTTACAGTTATTTTCATAATAATAATACTGAGATGTCAATTGCCTTTTTCACTATGTTGACATTTGCACTGATAATACAAAAACAGTGGTGGCCCGTAGTGAGAAAGTGGCAATGGGGGCACCTGGTTGGCTCAGTTGGAGGAGTATGCAAGATCTTGGGGTTGTGAGTTTAAGCCCCATGCTGGATGTAGAGATTAAATAATAAACTTAAAGGAAAGGAAGAAAGTGGCACCATCCTGTACTAGTGTTACAGGAACTTTTATTCCCTTCGTGACTGTGGTCTTGGTCAGAGCACCTTGAAAAATGAAGAGGCCCCAAAGATACAGATGCAATGAAATGCTGGGACACCTGCACCCCAATGTTTATAGCAGCAATGTCCACAATAGCCAAACTGTGGAAGGAGCCTCAGTGTCCATCAAAAGACGAATGGATAAAGAAGATGTAGTTTATGTATACAAGGGAATATTACTCAGCCATTAGAAATGACAAATACCCACCATTTGCTTCAACGTGGATGGAACTGGAGGGTATTACGCTGAGTGAAGTAAGTCAATCGGAGAAGGACAAACATTATATGGTCTCATTCATTTGGGGAATATAAATAATAGTGAAAGGGAATATAAGGAAAGGGAGAAGAAATATGTGGGAAATATCAGAAAGGGAGACAGAACATAAAGACTCCTAACTCTGGGAAACGAACTAGGGGTGGTGGAAGGGGAGGAGGGCGAGGGGTGGGGGTGAATGGGTGAGGGGCACTGAGGGGGGCACTTGATGGGATGAGCACTGGGTGTTATTCTGTATGTTGGCAAATTGAACACCAATAAAAAATAAATTATAAAAAATTAAATTAAATTAAATTAAAAATAGGAAAAAAAGAAAAATGAAGAGGTAAGCCAGACAAAGCGTGATGGGCAGGAAGGCAAAGTTTATTGAGCAATAGTACAAAGCTTCCAAAGAGAGTGGGGACCCGAGAGGATTGCCATTTTGGCATTCAAATCTAGGGGTTTTTATAAGCTATTTTGCAGAACTATAATGAGCATCCTGAGTGTGGGCCCCCTGTGGATTGTCTCCGAAGATGTGCCAATCAGGGCTTTGATTGTGTACCTGTATACCTATCAGGTTATTGTTCATGTGTTAATGGTCTTCTGGGCTGACATTTGGAGACCGTCTCAACTTGTGATAGTGACAAGTTGAGGTTTATGGTTGTTTCATTTCAGGCAGTTTCGCAAAAGTCACTTCTGCAGAGGGTGCTAGATGGGATGCTGTTGTGGTCTCATCTAAGCTGTAAATCAGAATTCTAGTGCAGTTTTGTCTTAGCTATCCCAGCTAAGACAGCTGTTTTCTTGTTGGGGATCCTGGCCCTGACTACCTAATTGTCCAACTAACTCCTAACACAAGTCGTTACCACCGTGCCACTTTCACTTAAGAAAGTCCTTGATGAAGCAGTCAACCACTAAGTTAATTAAAACTTGGTGAATTGAATTGACACCTTTGAATTCACCTTTTTAATAGACTTAATTTTTAGAGCAGTTTAGGTTCACAGGAAGACTGAGCAGAAAGTAGAGTTCCCATGTTCCCTCCCCCGCCACACATGTGCACAGCCTCCCCCGCTATCAACATCCCCCACTAGAGCAGTACCCTTTACAATCAGTGAACCTACACTGATCCATCATTAGCTCCCAAAGTTCATAGTTTGCTTTTGGTTCACTCTTGGTGTTGGACAAATGGTTTGGACAAATGTGTAATGACATGTATCTACCATGATAGTATTTACAGAGTATTTTCTCTGCCCTAAACATCCTCTGTGCTCCACCTATTCATCCCACTTTCCCTGTTAATCCCACTGATCTTTTTACTGTCTTCATGGTTTTGCAGAACAGAATGTGGTATAGTTGGAATCATACAGAATGTATGGCCAATTTCAGATTGGCTTCTTTCACTTATTCTAGGTGTTTACAGTTCATTTAGATCTTTTCATGGCTTGACAGCTCATTTCTTTTAGTGCTGAGTAATACTCCATTGTCTGGATGTGCCACAGTTGATTTATCCATTTACCTATTGAAGGACAGATTGCTTCCTTTCAAGTTTTGGTAATTACGAATAAAGCTGGTATAAACATTTTTATGCAGGTTTTTGTGTGGTTATGTTTCAAATTCACTTGGGTAAATATTAAGGATCTTGATCACTGGATCATATAGTATAAGTGTGTTTAGTTCTGTAAGAAACAGCCAAAATGCTTCCAAAGTGGCTATACTATTTGACATTCTCACCAGCAATGAATGAAGGTTCCTGCTGTTCCACATCCTCACCAGCATTCGGATTTGGATTTTTTGCCAATCTAATAGGTATGTGGTGTATCTCATTGTTGTCTTAATTTGCAATTTCCTAATCACATATGACGTTTAACATCTCTTATGCTATTTGCTATCTGCATATCTTCTTTGGTAAGAGATCTGCTCAGATCTTTGGCCCATTTTTTTTATTGGGTTGTTTCCTTTTTATTGTTGAATTTCAAGACTTGTCTATTTTGGACAATAGTCCTTTATCAGGTACATCCTTTGCAAATATTTTCTCCCAGTCTGTGGCTTGTCTTCTCATTTTCCTGAGCTCCTTTCATTTTTAATTATAAATTCTATTGTTTCAATTATTTCACTGACTATAATAACTTTTGAAGATAGCCTTATTGAAATGATTCACAATGCCATACAATTTCACCCACTTACAATGCACACTTCCTAAAGTTTTAATTATCGTTGGGATTATACAACCATAACTTAATTTTCAGACATTTTATCACCGCAGAAAAAACCCTGTACCAACTAGCAGTCACACCTCATTCCTTACCACTACCACTCCCAGCCCTAGGCAACCACGAATGTACTTTGTGTCTCCATGGATTTACCTATTCTGGACATTTCATACAAATTGAATCATGTAATATGTGGCCTTTTGTAACTGGCTTCTTTCACTAACAATGTTTTCAAGGTACATCCATGTTGTAGCATGAGTCAATGCTTTGTTCCTTTTATTGCTGAGTAATATTGTATGGCTACATCATATTTTATTTATCCATTCATCAGTTGATGGAGATATGTGTTGTTTTCACCTTTTGGCTGTTGTGAATAATGCTATGGGCATTCATGTGCAAAGGTTTGTGTTTCCATTTCTCTTGAGAGTAGACCTAGGAGTGGGATTGCTGGGGCAGATGAGAACTTTTTATTTTTTTAAGATTTTATTTATTTATTCATGAGAGACACACAGAGAGGAGCAGAGACATAGGCAGAGGGAAAAGCAGGCTCCATGTGAGGTGCCTGATGTGGGACTCAATCCCAGGACCCTGGGATCACAACCTGGGCCAAAGACAGATGCTCAATCACTGAGCCACCCAGATCCCAGATGAGAACTCTATATTTAACATTTTAAAGAACTGCCAGACTGTTTTCCAAAACAGCTGTACTATTTTATATATTTACCTACAATATGCATAACTTTTGAAATTAAACACTCTTTTTAAAGAACTCTAGCCTTGTTTCAGATAGGAGATAGTAGGTCCTAAGTGTTAAATGGAAGAATGAACAGGTGGTTTGAGGAGGATGAGGAGATGGACTGAACATGAGAAGCAGGGTAGGAAATGGGGGAGCAGTGACTTTTACTCCAGCACCAGCTGGCAAGGCCTCTCTGAGCCCCATGTGATTCCCAAACAGGATCAACCAACTCCTGAGCCTGAGATCGACCTGGAGGCTCTCATGGAACTATCCACAGAGGAACAGAAGACTCACTTGGAGGTAGAATGTAGGGCTGGGCTTAGAGTGGGAGGAACCCAGGAACCCAAGTTTTGCCTCCTTGAGTGGCATGGGGAGAACCAATTCAGAAGGGAGGACTCCTGGGAGGTTGCATAGAGGCTGCATAGAGGCTTGTGGGAGACTGCTTTGGCTCAGGAACCCACTCTTTGCTCTCTTCCACCCAGGCTGTTCTCCAAAACTGTCCCCGCCCTACAGAGGTAAGGGATGCCCTGCTGCTCTGGGGGTAAGAAGGGCCTAGGGGGTTGGCAGCTAATGGAAAGGAATATTTGAGAGGAAGTCTTGGCTCTAGGTTCTTCCCCTTTTCTCCAGCTCTAGAGACATGGGGTCGAGGGGAGATTAGGGAGGGCAGTGTGGTGGGTGGGTGTGACCCCATGCCTTGATCTCACCTCTGTTTCTCTCTCAGCCTTTTATCTCTGAGCTGCTCAGTGAACTCAAGAAACTCCGGAGACTCAGTCGGCCTCAGAAATAAGCCTTATGAGACTACTGTCAGCAGCCTCAGCACTGCCAGGCCTGCCCTGAACCTCTGAATCCTGGGCTGAGAGGGCAATGGCCCTTTGGGACACTGACAAGGAACATGGAAGATGAGGAGGGACATTTGGACACCCCTAGTATATGTGCAGTTACAGCTGGGCTTTCTGGAAGCCATTCATGGCTGCTGCCCAGTACTTTCCTTGGCAGCTAAGTGGATAAAGCCTTTGGGAGTGCCAGATGAATGGAGTGTGGAGCATATCTGTCCTGAGGGATGGGCAGTGGGGGGATGGGGGTGGGGTGGGCAGGTAAAGTGATATACCAGAGGGTCAGCATCCTGAGCCACCAGGCTCTGTCCATACCTCCTCTGTCCTTCTATCCAAACTGGCCTCAAGAATTCAAAGGTCACAGTTCTGCTTTAGAGCTCATAATCTAGCAAGGGCCAGAAGCCAAGCGGAGGGCACCAGACTAGGACACACAGCATCCTCCATCACCAACGACAGGAGCCCAGGTTGTAAATACTAGTTCTGAATGCCAGAGGAGAGGTAACAGGGAAAACCTAGCTGTCTCCCTAAATGAGTCAGGATGCATCAGGCTGAGGACTATCCAGAGCTGGCTCCAGTCAAGCAGCAGAAAGAGAAAAAGCAGAAGCTAAGCAGAGAGGCTAGGAGTCAGCTCTGGAGGTGTTGCTGGAAAGATACCGGGTCTGAATGGCAGGCAGGTTGAGACAGGAGCCCGGAGAGGTGGCATCCTTTGGGAGTTAGGCAGGAAGCAGGGTATGCATTCACTATTTGTGCATGCATTGTCTGAGTACCAGGGAGGCTGAGAAATCCAATATGGCAGAGCCTGGGGGCTACACTGGGGTGCCTGGAGCAGGATGCACAGTTTAGATCAACCAAGCAAATATCCATGCTTACTTCATGTGAGGCCTCCAAGGTGGATGGGACTGTTTCTGCCTGGAGAAGCCTGCAGGGTGGCCCCACCTTTTTGCTCACACCACAGGACTGAACTTTGCGTCGAAGTCCTGGTCTTGCTACCTCTCTAGGGGCTCAGGCTTAGAGTCCACAGGGTTCTAGAGATAAGAGATGCTGGGTTCAAGGAGTCAACATTTTTTATTAGATCCACTAAGTCCCAGGGAAGAGCCCTAGGCCCTTGACCAAGCTTCAAGGCTCATCACCCTTAGATTCAGTCTCATCTTTCCCCACCATGCCTCACTCTCAGTCCAGACTTGGCTGTTGGAGGGCTCCTGACTCCTGCTTTCCCTCTGGCTCCCCCCCAGTTATTATCTCGAATAGAGAATCCTTCCTCCTTCTGGGGACACTGAGGCTCAGGAAAGGGCACATCCACAAGCAGTCTAGCCTGACGCACTCCTCCATTGGGTGCCCTGAGGCTGGGCTCAGGGGCAGGTGCACTGGCCTGCATGACTGCCTGTGGGCTTGCCTGCCTGGCTTCCTCAGTGCTCTTGGCCTCCATGCGGGGGGCAGTAGGCAGACGTCTGATGCTCCTTAAGTTCAAAGGCATCGTGGCCTTCCCTACGGAGCAGAGACAGATAGGTCAGGGATCATAGGTGGCCCTTGACTTCTCTCAGTGGAAAAGAACATTCCACCTGCCCTCACCGGAAGCAGCGGGCACAGTAGAGGTCCCCGTCACAGTCAGCGCAGCGCATGGTGGCATCCTCATTGCAGATGCAGCACCAGGGGAGCTCTTCTTCCTCAGCCTCAGGCCTGGTGGTCACGGCCTCCACCTGCCAGGACCAGAGAGGAATGGGGAAAGTAAGGTGTGGGAGATCACTGCAGGACCAGATGGCTGTGGTGGTGGCCAGGGGTTTTTCTCACCTCAGGCTCTGCCCTGCAGGACTGGGCCCGAGCTCGGACAGCAGGCTCCACAGGGATGTTAAAGCCACTTGCCTCATCCAGGGCAGCTTCTTCAGTGAGCTGTGGACAGGGTGAAGAGGTGCAGCTCCCTATTCCAGGCCTAGACACTGACCCTCTTCCCCACGAATAATCCCATGTTCTGTGGCCTTAACTTCTCAACTCATCTCCCTTTATCTGTTGCCTGTGGCTACTGATACCCCATCTCAAGGGGCCAGTGGGCAGGGCAGTGGGGCCCCAGCCAGAATATGAGCTGCAGAGTGGCTTCAGCATGAGAGTGGAGGCAAGGTGAATGGGGCGCGGTAGGTGGTGGGGCAATGAGACAGGGACAGGACAGGAGGTGGTCAGGTGGGTAAGGCAGGGCCTACCTGCTGCAGAACTCTCTGGATGGCCGTCTCCTCATCCTCATCACTGTCTGGGAGGTGATAGTCCTGGAGGGTCACTTGGAGGAACAGGTACGGGGGGGGGGGGAGGAGTAATGTGTAGAGAGTTCACCTCAGTAGCTGTACTTGAGCCCCCAGGAGCTGATTTGCTTTCTAGTGGCACTTGTTCCAGAGCTAGGCAGCCTCTGTCACCACTGATCAGATCCTGCCCCTCCCTGCCCTACCCTTCAGGGCTAGAGGACAGGAGCGGAAGACAGCTCCTGAATGGACTGAGGGTCCCCAGGCCCTACAACTGCTATGTATTCCTTTTCCATTTCTTTGCCCCAGTACCTTCCTTGTGGCTCTGGGCAAAGCTTGAGAGACCTCTGAGCACAGGAATTCCCAGCACCTGGCTAAGCGTGGCAGGGAGTAGTCATTTTATAGAGGTTGGCCTGGGGGTGTGAGTGGGGAAGCCTGCCCGATGGACACAGTGAGCTGCTACTTCCAGCCTCTACCTTTGTCAGGGTCTTGTCCCTGCAGTACGGCCAAGCGCTTGGCGAGCGCCAGGATCTTCTCCTGCCTTGTGTTCTCTTCCCGCAGCTCAATGGCTGCTTGGGCCAGCAGCCTGCTCTTCTCCTCTTCCAGGGACTGAGTGGCCTGCCCCTTGGAAGTAGCACTTTGGCCCCCGGGGCCCCCTCGGTTGAGGTCATTCTGGATAGAGGCAGCTGGAAGGAGAGAAATAGGGAGGCAGAGACAGTCCAAGATCTCTCATCAGAAGCCAGTGAGCCCATTTCTGAACTTCCTTTAAAAATCAGAGGTTAGGGGGGGATCTCTGGGTGGCTCAGTGTTTTAGCGCCTGCCTTTGGCCCAGGGCACCATCCTGGGGTCCCGGGATCGAGTCCCATGTCAGGCTCCTGGCATGGAGCCTGCTTCTCTCTCCTCCTGTGTCTCTGCCTCTCTCTCTCTCTCTGTGTGTCTATCATAAATAATAAATAAATAAATATTTAAAAAATAAAAATAATAAAAATCACAGGTTAGGGATGCCCGAGAGGCTCAGTGGCTGAGCCTCTGCCTCTGGCTCAGGGTGTGATCCCAGGCCAGGATCCAGTACTGGGTTCCACATCCCACACTGGGCTCCTTGTAGGGAGCCTTCTTCTCCCTCTGCCTATGTCTCTGCTTCTCTCGCTCTCTGTCTCTCATGAATAAATAAATAAAATCTTAAAATAAAATAAAAATCATAGATTATCAGTTTTTTTGTTCAGCACTAGCTCCTGTGGTTTATATTACAAATAAAATGAATCTTTCCTCCATTTTTCCAAATACAAAATACTAGTAATCTTAGGCATGTTTTTTTTTTCAACTACATCCATCTCTACTCCTGATATTTTTACATGTTGCCCTTAGAGTGGGTATTCCATGGTATGAGCATCACTGCCCAAGATGAGGACACAGGGAAGCTAAGCCTCAGCCAGCCTCTCTGCCTCACAGGCTGGACTGCATATTTACAGAGAGCAGCACAGAGAGGACACAAAGATGAAGGCTAGGCAGGAAGAGCTCTACCAGAGTGGCTGTGGCTTTGACATGGTCCCCTTTAGCTAAGCATTTCAGAACCAGAGGTTCAAAATCAGATAGCTTTGGGTTTGAGTCCCAGCTCTGTCACTTAATACCCATGACCTCGGTCAAATTCCTTAAGCTCACTGAGCCTCAGTTTTCTCACTTATAAAATATAGATAATAGTATATACAAGATTATGGAGGACATTCAATGTGATTATGTCTCTAAAGCAGGGTTTCTCATACTTGATTCATTGATATTATGGACAGGATAATTCTTTGTTGTAGGGACTGTCCAATGCACTATATGATGTTTAGCAGCATTCCTAGCCTCTGCTCTCTGGATGCCAGTGGTACCCTCTAAGCTGTGACACCAGAGAGTCTCCAGATATTGTTGTATGGCCCCAGAGGGAAAATCATCCTTGGTTGAGAATCACTGCTCTGAAGCATTTGAACAGAACTGTCCAACACAATTTTTTTTTATAACAACAGAAATGTGGGCAGCCTGGGTGGCTCTGTGGTTTAGCGCCGCCTTCAGCCCAGGGCATGATCCTAGAGACCCGGGATCGAGTCCCACATTGGGCTCCCTGCATGGAGCCTCCTTCTCTGCCTGTGTCTCTGCCTCTGTGTGTGTGTGTGTGTGTGTGTGTGTCTCATGAATAAATAAATAAAATCTTAAAAAGAAATAACAGATATGTTCCATATCATGGTCTGTATTTGTGCTGTCCAAGACTGTAGTTTAATAGCTCTTGAAATGTGGCTGTACCACTGAGAAACTGAATTTTATTTATTTTTAAAGATTTTATTATTTGAAAGAGAGCACGAGCGCATGAGTGAAGTGATGGACAGAGGGAGAAGTAGACTCCCTGCTGAGCAGGGAGCCTGATGTGGGGCTCAATCCCAGGATCCTGGGACTTGAGCCAAAGGCAGATGCTTAACTGACTGAGCCACCCAGGTGCCCTGAGGAACCAAAGTTTCAATTTCATTTAATTATTATTAGTTTTAAGTAGATCCCACCCCCAGTGTGGAGCCCAACACAGACTTGAACTCACAACCCTAAGATCAAGACCTGAGCTTTGAGATTAAGAATCAGATGCTTAACCGACTGAACCACCCTGGTGCCCCAAATTTCACTGAATTTTAATTAAATTTAAATAACCTGTTCATCATCCTTATCATCATCATCACAGAGAACATTCACTGAACACTTACTATGAGCCAGGCAGGGCCTTAAGTGCTTATTAGATGATCTCATTTACTTCTTGTGATTTCCCTGTGAGATGGGTTTTACCACATATGCCTCCATTTTATAGATGATGATAGTGATGCTTAGGGCAAGTAACTTCCCCAGGGTCACAGAGCTAGTTTAAGTGGTAGTATAAGAAATCACTGTCTGATTCTGAAGCCCACACACTTATCTGTGAGGCTTACACTGGCTCCTGTTGGAGCAAACCATGGTTTACAATGTTGATTGTTCTCTGATTTACATTTGTATCCCAGAGAGTGGGCAGCAGGGTTGTTCCCACTTGGGGAAAGAGTGGGGGGCAGGTCTCTGGGGGATTCAGGTGCAGAAGTTACCTGGGCCTCCTCGTTCTGAGCTCTCATCAATAGCCACCTCCGCTGCCAGCTGTGTCAGCAGATCCTGTGCCTGCTGGGCTTGGGTCCTGGTGTCTGGTGGCTGATGTGCCTGCTCAGAGGAGGGAACTTCAGTGGGGAGCAGGTTAGGGGGAGGGCAAAACTGTGAGGTGCAGAACAGTCTAGGTTAGGGGTGGATGCTGAAGAGTTCCAAAGCTCAGGGAAAGGGGACTAATCTTACACTCCTTCCTGCCCCACCCCTTCCTACTGCTTGTCCCTGGTTCCTTGGCTTGAGGCTCAAGAGGTGAGGGTGGGAGGTTTTGCCAATGTATCTGGGCTTCTGCTAGGCCCTTAGCCTAGGACCCCTGTACCCCACAAGCACCTACCAGCTGGGAGGTCTGTGAAGGCAGAACTCTGCCCTGTAGTGCAGCAAGCCGTGCCTCCACCTCCTGGGTGGAAGGGATGGAACCCTGGGGGTCATCCCTCAGTGCAGCTAGCCTGGCTTCTATCTCCGCCTGTGAGGCCACTGACTCTGAAATTGGTATAGAGAAGACTTGTAAGACCCAGAGGAATCCTAGTCCCAGGAGGCCTAGATGGTACCTTTTAGGTCACCCTGTCTGCCCCCACTCACTGGGCTTGTTCTGTTGGCGGAGCCGTGCTAGGCGCTCAGCGATGACTTGGTCTTGCTGGATCAGTCCCTGGCTCTGAGGAGTTTTGGGCTTCCGCTTGGCTTCTAAGGCTGCCACGCGCCTGGCAGGGTATGAGATAAGGTTCTTGAAGAATGCAGAAGGAAGGGGTGAAGGCACCTACTCACCGTTTCCCATTCAAATAATTTCTAGGCATCCAGGGAGGCCTCCAATGGACAATATTCTGTAGTCCTCATTCATGTCACCCTGCAACCCAATCCAGCTAACTAACCAGAGGGTCTGGCTGAGAAGACAAGGTCTACCAAAGACCTTGCCCAGTCTTCTGGGGAGAGGGCTGATGAGCTACTTTTTGAGCCCAAGAGGGCAGTCAGGAGGCTGAGAGATAATATTCTCCTGACCTTGTGCTCATTTGTTCTAGAGGCTGGGAAGAGAGTCCTACTCTTTGGCTCCTTTGTCTTTTCCCCATCCCTATTTGCCTCTCTGTCCGTTCAACACTTACTTCTTATAGTTCTGAGGTGGTGACCACTTGGAGGCATTGGCAGGAGAAGATCCTCTATAGAGAAGAAAACTGGTATCAGAAGTCCTGCCATCTGCCAGTCAGTACCTCCCACTCCAAACACTTCCTGAGCTGATCTCTAGCCACAGAGCACAAAGCTGTGTGGGCTGGCCAGCTGCCTGGTACCATGCTTGGCTAAACTCTTGCCCATGTCAACTTCTCACCTGGTCAGGACCTCATGGCACTGCTTGCAGACTTTCTGCTGAGTATTTCCAGTCCGGGGCACCGCTGCACTGAAGCTAAGGCAGCCAGAACAGAAGGCCCGGCCACAATTCTTACAGCCGTACTATAAGAAACATGAAGTAGGGGATCCATCTCTCACCCGCCCCTGCAGGCTCCTCCCTGGGACTCTCCAAGCACACAGAGAGGGAAGACACTAAAGTTGTGACCAGCTGCTGGGAGGAGGAGGAGTGGGGCCCCTAAGGCCTGAGGAAAGACAGGGGTGGAGGGTAAGGCGATTCCTCAGTCTCCAGTCTTTTATTCAAATCAAGTAAAGCTGTATGCAAACTTCCCATGTTTTCTATCCTGTCTTCAATTCCCCGACACTGGGGTGTAGAAAACAAATAGGTAAAACTTCATGCTGCAGACCACTGACTCTTCAACATAGGAGAATCAGAGTGCAGAGCTCTACCTTTTCTGCCTTAGCAAAGATGGAGGATGGCTTGTCTTCAGTATAACAATAGCCTCCATTTATTAAACACTTATTGTGTGCCAGGCACTAAGTTCAGTACGTAACATTCATCAGCCGACAAAATGCTCACAATTTATGCACAGTAGTTACTCAATCCTGATGACCACCATTATTATTCCTATCTTAGGGTCAGAGAGGTTACATGACTTGCTCAAACCAAGGTCATTCCATGGATAAGACAGCTGAGCTCAAACCTGAACCCTGACCACCCTGATTCCAAAACCCAGGTTTCAAGTGCTACACGATCTGCCCCCCTAACTGTGCTATTCATTCATTCACTACGGTACCTATATCCTGGTCACAACTGAGCAGAGGAAGCTCACTAGGAGAATTTAGGGGCCTGTGCAGAAGACAAAAAGAGACGTTGCCATGTGCCCTGGGAGCAGGACGAAGTGCAGTAATCTAACTCAAGAAACCTGGTAAGGGCAGGCTGTGTGATGAAGATTTCAGGACGGAGAGTAAGGGGCACGGTGTGATGGAGAGTAATCGCAGGGTAGTAACTAAGACTGGGCTGCAGAGGAGCAGTGTGGAGAGAAGGAAAGAGCTGTATCTCATACACTTGGTGGACAGAAAAGCCTACCTTTCTAGAAAGGGCAGAAGGGCGGTTTCCAGTTTATAGGGTACTTTCACCTCCAGCACATCGCTGGACCCTCGTGCCAACCCCGAAAGCGAGGGAGCGCTAGCCCCATTTTATAGAAATGGAAACTGAGGTTCAGTGACTTCATCAAAACCACACTGCTGTAAAGGGGCCATAAAACCAAGTCTACTGACTGCAAGTCCTGTACTTTTCCTCCACGCCCCGTCCTCCCTGGCCCTTCGAGCCCGCGGGGAGAAGACTCGCCTCCTTCTTGAAGAGGGTAAACTTGACAGCACAGCCGTAGCACCTACTCTCCATTCTCGTGGCCGGCGCGGCGACGCAGGGTCCACAAAACCTTGACCACTCCAATCAGGTCCGGGTACCCTTGGACTTTCACTAAGTCCCGCCCCACGCCCCACGCCCCCAGCGCGTGCTTGCCGCGGCCTTGGCAGGAAAACCGCGATCTGCACACTAGCCCGAGAGCGGGAACGGCGGGCGCGGAGGCTGCTGGGAGGCGTAGTTCATTCACGGCTACTTCCTTCCCTCAGAGGCAGTCAAGCCCGATCCAGTACACATTTCCCAGGGGGCTAAGCGCCATTCAGTCCGTTTGGGGTGACAGTCCCCGGGAATCCTTACGCACGCTTAGACTCTTGGGAGTTGTAGTACGAATCCAGTCAGGGTTGGAACCATGGCGGTGGCCAAGGAGCTCTTACAGATGGACCTGTACGCGCTGCTAGGTATCGAGGAGAAAGCGGCGGACAAAGAGGTGAGAAGGTGGCGAGGAGGGCCGAATCCGACCGGCCTGGAGGTTCTTCCTGCCTTGGCGCCTCGACAGTCCTGGCACCCGCTTTCCGGGTTTGGGCGAGCTGTAGGCAGGGAGTGAGGGGCGGCCCGAGGGCCTCAGAAGGTGGTTTCCCATACATTTCCTAGATGGTCTGAGGGTCTCAGAGGAATTGGGGTGTACAGAACGGAGGCTTCTCGCACGCGGGGCTGTGCTTTCCCTCTGGCCCTTGCGGAGGCAGCTGGGTGAGCCTGAGAGGGAACCCTAGTCCCCTCCCCGCGCCTGCGCAGTGTCAGTCTCTGAGTCTGCCTCTGCCTTTTTTGTGCCTCGAGGTACTTCAGGTAGTCACCCCCTTGAAGGCTGGCTTTGCTAAGAGCCTAGGGCGGAAAAAAGGCCTGTCTCAAGGCTCCTCTACTCTCTTTTCATCCCTTTCTTGGCAGTGTGACCTGTGACTCTGCCATCCCTGTTCTCGGCCTGTTGTTGCCCCGTGAAAAAGTGCTAATGGGCTCAAAGCCGGAGGATCAGAAGAGTAAAGGCAGATGGCCTGAAGTTCCTCGGGAAGGTGTTGATAAAGATGCCAGGGAGTGGGATACTAACCGATTAAGCTCTAATTAGGATTTCTGTTATCTTCCCCTGGATAATGGTGGAGGTTGTAGCGGTGTAGGAAGGGGAGGCAGGTAATTCATCAGATGAAAATTAATGCTTACGAATGTCCCTGTACTTCATGGGCTGAGTGAGCTTGTGAGAAGCAGCAGCTCTGGGCAGAAAAGCAAGGAGACAGATAGGGTCCTGAAGGAGAGATTGCTGGAAACCTGCACAACACTGTCCCAGGCAGCCGCAGCTGAAATCAGAAGTGGTTCATGGATGTGTACAGAGCACCAAAAGCCTCTGCCATACCTGTCTCATAAGTATTAAAATTTCAGTATTAATAATGCCCAACACCTATATAGTGCTTATAGTGTGCTGGGCACTACTCTGGGTGCTCTACATTTGTAAATTGTTAAATTTGTTCTTCATTAATAGTGAGAAATTACCTTGGAGTTTTTGCACCAAATATGCCAGTGTGTTGGAATCCTGAAATTGGAACTTCTGAGGAAGGCAATTGGGAGCCTTTGATCTGAGTCTATCACTCAGAGGTGGAGGGGGATGGATGAGCTGCCCCTAAGGGAGTTGGGTGAGACCATTGTTTAGCCAAGAGACCAAGGTCTAAATGGGCCAGTATCCAGTTTTCACTCAGATGAGATAAGGAATATGTGAGAAGACTCTTTATAAAGGGGAAAAGGTGCTGTTCCTACCTGTTAGGAGGGGAGGCACAACTATAATATAAGGGAGAACATAATAAATTCCTTAAGAGGGTTACAGACAGAGTTCTGGGAGTGTTCAGAGTAGGGTGAGGTGGCTTCTAGTTTGGGAGAAGGGGTGGGGAAAATAGAGAAGGCATCCGAAGCCTTAAAAAACAGGCGGAGTTTGGGTGTGTGGAGATGAAGAAAGGATATTCCACTATACTATCTGTATAGTCCAATTTGCCTAGAGCATAGGCCAAAGAAGAAAGGGTAAAAGAAGATAAACTTTGAAAAGTAGATTGGAACCTTTGCATACACTGGCTAGCTTCATGGTAATGGATACTTTTTGGTAGAGAGCAAGGGAGACCCAGGCCCTGGTGTCCCCTCTCCTTGGTCCCTTGCCTGTCCCATTCTAGGGGTGCTGGAGGACTGTCATATATAGAGCATATACAAGGAAGGCCTTCTAAGCTTTGGTTGTATGGTCATATAGTCTAAGGGTTATTTTGGGGTCCATGGAAAGGTGACACAAATTGAGTAAACCCTGAAATCATGTATAATATTGTGTATTCATATTTGAGGAGAGGAGTTAATTCTCACTCCAAAAAGGCTAAAGAAGCCATGGTCTAGGCCAATCTTGTATTAGTGATGGTGAAACAGAAGCTCAGAGAGGTGCCCAGTGGGGAATCTGCCTCTCCCTCTCCATCTGCCTCTCCCCTACTCATTATCTCTCCCTCTTTCTTGCTCTCTCTCTCAAATAAATAAAATATAAAAAAAAATTTTTGTTGATGAATGAAATAGTGGCTTCAGAGACCACTACAACTTGACATGAGAGTGAGGAGACTTGGGACAGTCACTGCCTCTCTTAGGGGCTCACTGTCCTCAAATGTAAAATGAGGGAGTTGGGCAAATTCTGGCCTCAGGGGTCAAATGGCCCATGACATGTTTTTGTAATAAGCTGTGAGCTGAAGAATAATTTTTACATGTTTAAAGGATTGTAAAAAACAGACTTAACTCAATAGTAAAAAATCAAACATGATTAAAAAATGGGGAAAGGGGGACGCCTGGGTGGCTCAGTGGTTGAGCGCCTACCTTTGGCCCAGGGCATGCTCCTGGAGTCCCAGGATCGAGTCTCACATTGGGCTCCCTGCATGGAGCCTGCTTCTCTCTCAAACCTATGTCTCTGCCTCTCTGTCTCTCTCTCATGAATAAATAAATAAAATCTTTTTTTTAATTATTTTAATTTTATTTTATTTATTTATTTTTTTAATAAAATCTTTTCAAAAAATGAGTAAAGGACTTAAATAGACGTTTCTCCAAAGAAGATACATAAATGGCCAATAAGTACATGAAAAGATAGATGTTTAATACCACTAATCATTAGATAAGTACAAATATCTTAAAACCACAGTGAGATACTACTTTACACCCATTACCATGGCTATTAATTAAAAAAAAAAAACCCGCAGAAAGTAATAGGTGTTGTCAAGGATGCGGAGAAATTGGAACCCCTATGCATTGCTGGTGGTACATCTGCTGTGGAAAACAGTGTGTTCAGGGACCCCTGGGTGGCTCAGTGGTTGAGCATCTGCCTTCGGCTCAGGGCATGATCCTGAGGTCCCAGGAACAAGTACCATATTGGGCTCCCTGTGGGGAGCCTGCTTCTCCCTCTGCCTGTGTCTCTGCCTCTCTGTGTCTCTTATGAATAAATAAATAAAATCTTTTTTTAAAAAAGGAAAACAGTATGGTGAGTCCTCAAAAATTTAAACAGAATTATATGATCCAGTATATACCCAAAAGAAGTGAAAGAGACCCAGATAGATACTTGTACACCCATGTTTGTAGTAGCATTATTCACAATAACTAAAAAGTGGAAGGAACCCAACTGGCCACCTCATATTCCTCTTCTGTGAGTTTCCTCAAGTAGTCAGATTCATGAGATAGAAAATAGGAATGGTGGTTGCTGGCAGGAATGGTGGTTGCCAGGGGCTGGGCAGTGCAGGTGGAAGGAGGAGTTAATGTTCAACTGGTATAGAGTTTTAGCTTTACAAATGTAAAAAGTTCTGGAGACTAGTGGCAATGGTTGCACACTAATGTGAATGTACTTAATAACAGAAATATATACTTAAAAATAGTTAAAATAGTGGAGTGTCTGGGTGGTTTAGTTGGTTAAGCATGTGACCCTTGATTTTGACTCAGGTCATGATCTCCGGGTTGTGAGATCCAGCCCCACATCGGGACTATGTGCTGGGCATGGAGCCTGCTAAAGATTCCCTCTCTCCCTGTCCCTCCACCCTGCTTCCCCACCTTGCTCTTGAGCCCTCTCTCACTACCAAATCAAATCAAATAAAAAATGGTTAAAATGGTAAATTTTATGTTATGTATATGTTATTTTTTGATTTTTAATTTTTTAAAATTAAAATTAAATAAATATATAATAAAATATATGTATAATATATATATAATAAAAATTTATATATTTTTTTAGAGAGAGAGTGTGAGTGAGCTGCAGAGAGGAAGGGCAGAGAAAGGGAGAGAGAGAATCCCAAGCAGGCTCCACGCTTGCCTGACACATAGCTCAGTCTCATGACCCTGAGATCATGACCTGAGCCAAAGTCAAGAGTCAGAGGGTCAACCAACTGAGCCACCCAGGCTCCCCAGTTACAAATATTTTATAATGAAAACAGCCAACTAACCAAACCAAACCAAAACCAACCCAAAGAAGAATGTTTAACAAAGACCATATGTGGCCTCCTAAAATTTTTGGCCTTTTGCAGAAAATGTTTGCCTATCCCACCTGGAGTTAGGGGAAGTTCAGTTCCACCTTTCTGTACATTGAACTACCCCTTCTGCCATCCTCCCAGCGCAGCAAACCTAGGAGGCCCAGAAGTAGGTTAAAACACCACCACTGGTAGAAATTTAAAGACTTGGGAATTCCTAGGTAGACATTTTTGTCCACATTCAAGCCTCAGGAGATAGGCAGGGCACGGTATGATCATTTTGTAGAAAAGCCTTGAGTTGAGGATTTGATGTAGAAATGCTCCCAGGAAGAGGATCGTGCCCTGGGAATTCAGTCCCTTGCTAGAACCTGAAGCTATGGGCCTGATTCTTACATGCTCATGTGCACGTGCCTCTGTGTGTGTGTGTATGTGTGTGTGCACACATCGTGCACACACATGCACGATCCCCTTTTCCCCCACATTCATTCATTAACTCTGTGTCTGCTGCAGCAGCGCCCCAAGGCCTGCCAAGATGAAGAGCAGGTCATGAATTAATGCCGTTTGCAAACCCCTAAGAAATTCTGAATTAATCTCAGGGATTATCCAGGTTCCTGCAGTGGCCTTCTAGCCTTCTTCCTAGTTCTGCTCTTGCCTCCTTGAGCCTCTTCACACAGCAGCCAGAGTGAGCCTTTAGAATGTGAATCAGGGAACCCTGGGTGGCACAGCGGTTTGGCGCCTGCCTTTGGCCCGGGGCGCGATCCTGGAGACCCAGGATCGAATCCCACGTCAGGCTCCCAGTGCACGGAGCCTGCTTCTCCCTCTGCCTATGTCTCTGCCTCTCTCTCTCTCTCCCTGTGTGACTATCATAAATAAATAAAAAATTTAAAAAAATGCTTTTAGAATGTGAATCAGATTGTGTCCCCACTGCCCCAATGTCCCAGTGGCTATTCCTCAATCTTAGAATGAAACCTGAAGGCCTTCCCTGGCCAGTGGGGCTCTTGTTGCCTTTCCTCTATGTGCTCTACCATCCTCCCCTTACTCACTAAGCTCCTGTCATCTCAGTCCTCCTGTAATTTTTTTTTAATTGTGCCAAAATATGCATAACATAAAATTTACCATCTTAACCCTTTTTGAGTGGACAATTCAGTGACATTAAATACATACCCATTGTTGTGCAATAATCACCACAGTCTGTCTCCAGAATTTTTCCATGATTCCACACTGAAATTCCATACCATTAAACATTAAATTCGTCATTCCTTTCTCTACTATTCTACTTTTTTTTCTCTGTGAACTTGACTATTCTGTGTACCTCGTGTAAGTGAACATACAAATATCATATATTTGTCCTTTTGTGTCTGGCTTAATTCACTTAACAATCTTCTCAAGGTTCATCCATGTTGTTGCACATATTAGGATTTCCTTCCCTTTTAAGGTTTTTTTTTTTTTAAATTTAAGTGGGTTTTTGTTTTATTTATTTTTATTTATTTATTTGTTTGTTTATTTATTTTTAAGTAATTTCTACACCTGATGTGGGGCTGGAACTCACAACCCTGAGATCAAGAAGTGCATGCTGTCTCTCTCTGTGTCTCTCATGAATAAATAAATAAAATCTTTAAAAAAAAAAGAAGTGCATGCTCTGAGCCAGCCAGACACCCCCTTTTTAAGTTTAAATAATATTTCATTGAATGTATATGCCACATCACCACATTTTGTTTATCCATTCATCTGTCTACAGACATTTGGAGGATTTCTACCTTTTGACTATTGTGAATAATGCTCCTGTGAATAAATGTATAAATATCTGTTAAAGTCCTGCTTTCAGTTCTTTTGGATATATACCCATAAGTGGGATTGCTGGATCATATGATAACTCTATGTGTAATGTTTTGGCAAACCTCCATACTGCCTTCCATAGCGGCTACACCATTGCACATTCCCACCAGCAGTGCACAAGGGTTCTAGTTTCTCCACATCCTCCATAACACTTGTTATTTTCTCTTTTTTGTGGGGATAACAACCTTCCTACTGGATATGAAATGGGCCTCCAGTGACTTTTTTCAAACTCATCTGATACATTCTTGCTTCAGGGCCTTATACCTGCTAATCCTTCTGCTTAGAACATTCTTCTCTGGCAGTTGTATATCTTATATCTCATGTCTGCATCTTACTTGATTGCTATTCAAATATAAACGCCCTCAGAGAGGCTTTCCCTGACCACCAATTTAAATTAGCTACCCCACACCACTACTCTGCTATATGTTTCTAAGTAGTACATCTCCCTACTGATGCTCACTACCACAATGTATCACATACCCATCTGCTTACCATTGGTCTCCCCAATAGAATGTAAAAAATCCAGGAAGGAAGGGACTTCTGTTTTGTTTATTGCTGTGTCTCTAGCCCTAAAACAGTATCTAGCACTTGATAGATGATGCTCTATAAATCCTTGTTGGGTGATTGGATGAATATGCATTATTATTTTCTTAGACAGCAATACTTTGTGATGAAGTGAAATTATTAGACCAAAAGTAAATATATTTAAAGGTTTTTAAGACATTAAAAAAAATCTGTATACCAAACATGGGGTTCAAACTTACAAACTCGAGATCAAGAGTTATCATGCTCTATAGACTGAGCCTACTAGCACCCCTAAAAGCTTTTTCAAAGTTGTCTTTCAGAGAGGTCATACCTACTTCACTCTTGCCAGGTAGGCAGGATTGCTCATCTCTCTGCTTGGAGCCCTGGCCCTGACTCTTGAAAGCAGCATGCTCTGTGCCCAGTGCCTTGTGTGTGCCCAATGTCCTGCCTAGAACATTGGACCTTTATTGAATCAAATTTTACAGTGTTCTCCGTATTTCTTTTTTGTTTCCTTTCCTATTCTCCATGTGTGTTTCAGAGGAGCATAGAAACACTTACCACAAATATCTGATTCCACAAACTTTTATTAAGTGCTTTCCGCGTGTCAGCCTCAGAGTCTGGTGCTAGGGTTACAGATGTGAAGAGAGCGGTCCCTGTAGGGTTGCCCCATCTTGTTTCTACCTTTCCATCTCTTGCTCCATCATTTTGGAACACGGAGGTTAAAGTTGATAATTCTAGAAGTTGATGTTTTCTAATCAGATGATGATTTCTTAGGGAGTTATCTTAACAAGTAAGGCCAAGAATTGTTGTTTGTTACATCTACCATGTGTCAAAAGTAGATGAAAATTATAATACAGAATATCAAGCACTGTTGGGAATTGTAGATGTGCTTTTATCATCACCTTAGTACTTATTAGCAGTGATAGTTAGGTAAGTGGACTTTGACTCCAAATCATTGTAAGTCATTGTCTCCATGACTTACCTTGTTGTGATCTTGATTGAATATTTTACCTCTGTGTGCTTTGGCTTCCCTGTCTGCAAAGTGAGAATGATGGCAATTGCTCCTTGCCAGCAATGTGTGAGGCTTGATCCAGGTCAAGCATTTATTTTTTTATTTTATTTTTTAAAGATCGATTGATTGATTGATTGGTTGATTAGAGAGAGAGAGAGAGAGAGAGGGACGCTTGGGTGGCTCAGCGGTTGGGCACCTGTCTTCGGCTCAGGGTGTGATTCTGGAGTCCCGGGATTGAGTCCCACATCGGGCTTCCTGCATGGAACCTGCTTCTCCCTCTGCCTGTGTCTCTGCCTCTCTCTCTCTGTGTCTCTCTTTAATGAATGAATGAATGAATGAATGAGAGCACACAATTGGGGGGGAGGGGCAGAAGGAGAGGGAGAAGCAACTTCTCTGCTGAGTAGGAGCCTGATGTGGGGCTTGATCCCAGGACCCTGGGATCATGACCTGAGCAGAAGTCAGATGGTTAACTGACTGAGCCACTCAGGTGCCCCCAGGTCAAGCATTCAGCATGGCGCGTGGCACAGAGTAAATACTCACTACATGTTAGCTCTTGCTGTTAACCTTGCACCTCCATCTTCCTTACACTGTAAGCACTAAAGTCAGGTACATATCTACCACAACTCACATCTAAGGTTGCCCTCCATCCCACAGCCCTACTCACTCATTTCAGTCCTGACGGACCAGTGCTGACTCAGTGATTCTCACAGCAGTCAGGGTAGAAAGGAGGTGGGGAATCAGGTAGAGTAAATTTGAGGATCAGCAGATTTCACTGTTTAGTTCAAATCTACAGCTGAGTGGAGTATATCACTAAGGACAAGGTACCACGTGGGCATGGTGGGGTTTATTTTTACTATTATTTTTTAAAGATTTTATTTATTTATTCATGAGAGACACACACAGAGAGAGAGAGGCAGAGACACAGGTGGAGGGAGAAGCGGGCTCCATGCAGGGAGCCCAATGTGGGACTCGATCCCGGGTCTCCAGGATCACACCCTGGGCCGACGGCAGGCGCTTAACTGCTGAGCCACCCAGGCGTCCCCCCCCCTCCTTTTTTTTATGGTAGGGTTTAGAGCTGAGTAAGACATCAGTCTGCTTTCTGCCAGCTCACACAGTATAGTGAACAATAACTACATAATAGTGGAGGTAGAATGAAAGAGGTTCCATTAAAGTATTTAAAGAATGTGCTCACTTTGGCAGCACATATACTAAAGTATTTAAGGAAGATGCTGTAGGATTGAGGAAAGTATGAGTCATACAATGGCAGGGTTGGGAAGACTTTCCAGAGGAGGTGTTTCTGTGCAAGACCTTGAGGAGAGAAAAGCATATATCGCAGCAGGGATCTTCATGGTTGTTGACTTTCTTCGTTTTATAGACAGGAGGATCGTGGTCCAAAGAGGTTATGGAACTTGCTCAAGATCACCCAAAGAGTAAGTGTCAGACCCAGACTGGAGCCCCAGTTTAATATTCTTCCCAGTCTGGGACGCCTGGGTGGCTCAGTGGTTGAGCGTCTGCCTTTGGCTCAGGGCGTGGTCCTGGAGTTCTGGGATTGAGTTCCACATCAGGCTCCCCGAGGAACCTGCCGTGCCTCTCTCTCTCTGCCTATGTCTCTGTCTCTCTCTGTGTGTCTGTCATGAATAAATAAATAAAATCTTTAAAAATATATATTCTTCCCATTCCTGTGTAGCTGACACATGTCTTTGTTGTCTATTGTAGCCTTTTGATTTGAAGCCCTTTGAAGGGTGCATAACTCACTGTCTTGGCACGTATTACTTGATTAAGCTAGTACTTGAGAATGCATTTTTTTTCTTTTTTCTTTTCTTTTTTTTAATTTTTTTTCTTTTATGATAGTCACACAGAGAGAGAGAGAGGCAGAGACACAGGCAGAGGGAGAAGCAGGCTCCATGCATCAGGAGCCCGATGTGGGATTCGATCCTGGGTCTCCAGGATCGTGCCTTGGGCCTAAGGCAGGCACCAAACTGCCACCCAGGGATCCCCTTGAGAATGCATCTTGATGAACTCTTTCAAGATTCAGACTTTTTTTTTTTTTAAGATTTTTATTTATTTATTCATGAGACACAGAGAGAGAGAGAGAGAGAGAGAGGCAGAGACACAGGCAGAGGGAGAAGCAGGCTCCACTCAGGGAGCCCAATGTGGGACTGGATCCCGGGACTCCAGGATCAGGCCCTAGACCGAAGGTGGTGCTAAACCGCTGAGCCACCCAGGCTGCCCCTCAAGATTCAGACTTTAAGTCTGTTTACCAAGAAAACTACCAAGGGCACTTGATACTGACATTTTCAGGAAGGGATGTTATATTATAGCATGTAAGTTACTTTAAGGAAAAGGCTATACCTGTGTGCTAGCTAATACCTTTATTTAAACTCCGTATATCTGTTTTCCTCTAGAAGGGGATACACCAGCATTCTTTCTTCCATAATTAAGAGTAAGTCTTTGAGTACAGATGACAGAGAAGGGCTTCAGGGAACAGCATGAGCATATAGGTATAGAAGTTGAAGTGCCTGGCATCACAAGGAATGGGGCAATTGCCTAGGATGTGTTGAAGATATGGCAAGAGATCAATCTGAAAAATGTGGTATCTTTGGACCTCTAGGCACTACAGTGGTTGGACTTGATTCTGTGGGCATTTGGGAGTCATTTCTGGATTTGAGATATGCCTGAGTCATCTACCATCTCTCAACAGGAACCTTTCCCAAAGCCTCTTACTTCCAGGCCAGGCTTTGAGGCCCTGAGGTTGGGCACCAAGCCTAGTTTCCTGTAATGACAGTCATTCGTTCATCAAGGACTTGACTAGCACTGGGCAGTCCCAGAAGCTAGGTCTCTAGTCCTCTCAGCATCTCTCTGATGGTTAACTCACTCTTGAGTCTGGCTGGAGCTCTAGATTTTTGAAGTTACTCGGCTGCCTCTTAAGTTAAAAGGAATGATTCATTTGTGTTTGTAAGCTGAAAGTTGTTCATTAGCGTTGAAGATAATACCTCACATTTATATGACACCAAAGTGCTTTCACATAAATTATCTCATTTGATGTGATCTTCAAGACAGGCCTGTGAGATAGTCATTGGCTGTGGCTGCAGAGCTATCCAATTTATAGATGAGAAGACTAAGATTCAAGAATTTAATTGATTTGCCCAGCATAAGATGGCTAGTAAATGCAGAGTGCTTGCCCAAACCCAAATTTCCTACTTCTTTTTCAGAGCTTTTTCCATGACCCACACTTGAGGAGCAATTAGGGCAACAAGAGATGGGTTTGTGAGCCCTAGAGAACCTCATGACTCCATCTGTAACACAGATATAGATTTGACTCTGAGTAAAGCTGCCCAGCCTGCATCAACCTGAGAGGTAGACAGCTTGAGGGAGGGCATTAAAATATGTGTTCAAACTACCCCTATGCAGTTTTCATTTCAGGTAGGGCAGCATTCAAAATATTCCGCATCCAGGGATGTGTGGCTGGCTCAGTTGGTAGAGCATATGATTCTTGATCTCAGGGTTATAAGTTCGAGCCCCACATTGGGTGTAGAGATTATTTAAAAATAAAATCTTAAGGGATCTCTGGGTGGCGCAGCGGTTTGGCGCCTGCCTTTGGCCCAGGGCGCGATCCTGGAGACCCGGGATCGAATCCCACATCGGGCTCCCGGTGCATGGAGCCTGCTTCTCCCTCTGCCTGTGTCTCTGCCTCTCTCTCTCTGTGACTATCATAAATAAATAAATAAAAATTTAAAAAAAAAAATAAAATCTTAAAACAAACAAACAAAAGGGTATCTGGGTGGCTCAGCAGGGAGTCTGCTTGAGATTCTCACTCTCTGCCCCTCCTTAGAGAAAGAGAGAAGGAGAAAGTATTTGAGCAGGGGGAAGGGCAGAGGTAGAGAGAGGTAGAGAATCTCAAACAGACTCTACACTGAGCATGGAGCCTGACGTGGGGCTTAATCCCAGGACTCTGAGATCATGACCTGAGCCAAAACCATGAGTCAGATACAACCAACTGAGCCATCCAGGTGCCCCAATAAATAAATCCTAAACAAAAAATCCAAAATGGTCTTTATCTGAATAATTGCTTTCCCAGTTTTTACTGTTCCTGAGTACTGTTATCTAGTTTATTATCATTTTTCCTTGAATTGATTCATTTCTACTAATATAAATTTGTCTTTATAGGAAACCAGTATATTACAGGGAAAAAAGGAAGTGAATGATATATAGGAAGTATCAAGGCCTAGAGAGGAGGAATTCTGTACTCTGAGAAGTGCCAGAGACAGGGCAGAGAGAATGGCTTCGGGTCTGGGGACCCAAGTCTCCAGGGGTTGAGGGTGACAGCAGGCAGTGGGGCAAAGTGTGGGGCAGTCAGACCCAAGATATCTGATAGATGTGAGGGGTGGTAATCTACAATCTGAGGGAAGCAAGTGGGCAAAAATTTTGGAGTCAGCCTAATACGGGGATGATTAGGGTAAGGAAGGGAGGGAGGAAGTGGGGCTGGAGATGGGGCTCCAGGTGGGTAGCTGCTTTGGGGAAGTGGGCTGAAAAGAATGGCAGGGCAGGGGTTGAGGCCCAGGAGGGAGTCCTGGGAGGGCAAAACAAAGGGGGAACCTAGAGGTGAGAGCCTGAGGGACGGGAGGAGCTGAAGAGTGACTTCAGGGATGGTCCAAGGACCCAGATCCAAAGGGGGCAAAGGGCAACATTTGGGGAGAAGCAGGTCAGGCCCTGTGCCCAGTCCCAATTGTTCCAGGCTGTATAGGTCACTGGGTCTGGGCCATGGGCCATGGTTAGCAACCTGAGAAAGATGTTGGTGTGAGGTTCAAGTTCCTCCCGAATCATCTCAGTACCACCAGCCAGCTCACATTTGGGAGTACTGACCTGAGGGAGCTGGTCTGGGGGGTGGCTGGCACCCTGCTTGTAATGAGCCTTAGGAGCAGTACAGTTTTTGTAATACCAGGCATCTGGGGATTTCTGCAGAGCTGTTGCAGAGTGGGCCACAGGCTCTCAGGAATGAAAACGATCAACATATCAGACAGAAGGGACTTTTGCATCAGTGCCCAGAGATCTTTGGTTCACTTCCTGCCTGTGACATCAGGCAGTCACATAACCTCTGGGGTTCCAGCTGGTGCAGGGATGAGGAGATGTCTGCCTCTCCGAGGCTTGGGGGAGAAATTAAATTGCTGCTTGGGCCGTGATTACTGACTGTTCCCATTCCTGCACCCAGACCTGATAATGGTTTTCTTGCTGATTCACTGGGATGGTTTGTTCTTTTAGTACCTGTTGTCCCACAGAGTGGTCCCCTTATCTGTCTTCTGTATCTGAGTATGACCTGTGAGTCTGGCTTTTGAGAACCAGGCTTAATTACCTGTACTGCTTACTTACCTGGTTCCAAGTTTTATTATAAGAAAGGACAGCAGCCTTTAAAAAAAAAAAACTAACAATGATCTCTTCTTTGTAGGGCACCTTTCTTTTAAGTTAATGATGGCTATTTTATGTTTATGGGACCCCTTAGCACCTTGCTTTTTTGAGTGAGTCAGGAGTTCATTACCCTCAAGAGGTGAAACTGGAGTCAGGTGGACTGTCAGAGGCCCTGCTGTGTGCCTTGCACAAAGCCCAGTGGAGATGATGGGGGACCCGCTTCCCAGCCCACTCCCCTGCTCTGGGCTCAGATTGCTACAAGTGGCAGAACCAGTTATGGAGCCTCCGGGAAAGCCTGGGTGGCTAGTAATTCATGATTCATTCTTCCCCTCTGGGATGTGGGTTCTGGGGGATAACATTTAGTTCCCATTGTGGTTCTGACAGTCAGCTCTAGTGATTTTTTCCCTTTTTTCAGATTTGGTTTTTCAAGAGTGTTAGCAGGTGGAAGGGTAAATTGTGAAATAGTGGTGAGGTCTCCCAGGGTCAGGACAGCACTCACTTCTGCTCCTCCGTGGGCCTGAAGTAACTGACAGAGTTGAGGCTTTTTCATTGCGTTTTGGTTAAGAACAAATGAATGTTTGCCCCTTTCACTCAGTAGGTGTGCCTACTGAGTGCCAGGTGCTATTCAGTGCACTGTTCTGGGCCCTGGGGATAAACAAAACTCCCTGCTCCATAAAGCACGTTCCTTTTTTTGTAAGGGAAACACTCATACTTTCCTATACCTGTGGGCT
The DNA here is from genome assembly GCF_905146905.1 of Nyctereutes procyonoides. Classification (NCBI taxonomy): domain Eukaryota; kingdom Metazoa; phylum Chordata; class Mammalia; order Carnivora; family Canidae; genus Nyctereutes; species Nyctereutes procyonoides. The sequence goes on along the minus strand of NW_026575031.1, from coordinate 7,514,196 downwards.
CTCATTTGAGATACAATTATAACAATTGTAAAATGAAAAAAGAATTTTAAAAGATTTTATTAATTTATTTGAGAGGGACAGTATGCGCTTGAATGAGGGGAGGGGCAGAGGAAGAGAGAGAGAGAGATAAAGGGAGAGGAAGAAGCAGAGTCCCTGCAGAGCACAGAGCCTGATGCCCACCCAGCTCCATCCTACGACCCTGAGATTGTGACCTTGAGCCAAAGGCAAATGCTTAACTAAGCCACCCAGGCACCCCTGAGAAAAAACGTTTTAAATTAATTTTTTTTTAATTTTAAAAATTAATTAATTAATTAATTTTGAGATTTTATGTATTTGACAGAACAAGTGAGCACAAGCAAGAGGAGGGGCAGAGGGAGAGGGAAAAGTAGGGAGCCTGAGGCAGGGCTCAATCTCAGGACCTCTGATCTGAAGGCAGACTCTTAACCAACTGAGCCACTCAGGCACCTCCAAAATTGTAAAATCATTTTAAAAGAACCAAAGCAGTTGGTGTGCCTCTCTAGTTTAATTGGTAGAGCCTGTGACTCTTGATCTTAGGGTTGTGAGTTTGAGCCCCATGTGGGGTATAGAGATTACTTAAAAATAAAAGATTTTAGGGGTGCCTGGGTGGCTCAGCCGGTTGGGTGCCTGCCTTTGGCTCAGATTATAGTCTTGGGGTCCTGGGTTTGAGTCCTGTTTCAGGGTCCCTGCTCAGCAGGGAGTCTGTTTCCTCCTCTCCTTCTGGCCTTCATCCCACTTGTGCTTTATGTCTCTCAAATAAATAAGTAAATAATCTTTAAAAAATAGAAAAAAAAACTTTAAAAATTAAAAAAATAAGAGAACCAAAACAGTTTATCTGTTTTTCCAGACCATACCGGAAAAGAAACAGCAGGTTAGAAGCACTTTTAGGGAAGAGCTGGGTTCTGGCACCAATTAGTAGAGACTGACTAGTGAAGAGACAGAAAAACTATAGAAAGAGTAGAATTTAAAATTATCACCTTCTAGGGAAGCATAGGAAAAGCTTGACTCTGCCTTCATTGGCACCTGAATGTGTTGCTCTATTCAGTAGTTTATGTTCTGGATGTTAATCCTGAAACATAGAAGTCAGACTAAACTCAAGTAGTGTCCTAGATGGGTGCCTGGGTGGCTCTGTCGGGTAAGCGTCTGCTTTCAGCTCAGGTCATGATCTCAGGATCCTGGGATTGAGCCCCATATCGGGCTCTCTGCTCAGTAGGGAGCCTGCTTCTCCCTCTGCCTGCTGCGCCCCCTGCTTGTGCTCTCCCTGTCAAATAAATAAATTAATTTAATTTAATTTAATTTAATAAAAAGAAAAGGAAAGAAAGTAGTGTCCTAGGATGGAAAAGGGGAATAGGGAGACAAAAACATCTTAGAAAGATGTCGGGAAAAAGACTAGATTTCTGCAAATTAGAATGTAAAGTTCTCATGGAGCTTCTATTCATGTGAGATCTTTGTCTTTCTGGGGCTGGGCCTTGGAGACAGCCTGGTCTTCTGAAAAATCATGTCTGTTCAGGGAACATTGGGTGGGAAGCCACTCAAATGTCACCTGGCTCTTCCTCTCTGTGTAGTCTCAGGCAATGCAAATGAATGTTTCCAAGTGCTTAGGGAGGCCAAGGATAGGGGAAACCCACAAGTAAAGAAAGCTGCAAGTGTTAAAATCAATCCAGTAGCCTTTGGCAAAATTTTTTCTTTTTTTAAGAATTTATTTATTGTGATCCCTGGATAGCTCAGCGGTTTAGCCTTTGGCCTAGGGTGTGATCCTGGAGTTCGGGGATCGAGTCCCACATTGGGCCCCCTGCATGGAGCTTGCTTCTCCCTCTGCCTGTGTCCCTGCCTCTCTCTCTCTCATGAATAAATAAAATATTTTTTATTTTTATTTATTTATTTATTTATTTATTTATTTATTTATTTATTTATTTTTAATTTTTTATTTATTTATTATAGTCACACAGAGAAAGAGAGAGAGGCAGAGACACAGGCAGAGAGAGAAGCAGGCTCCATGCACCGGGAGCCCGACGTGGGATTCGATCCCGGGTCTACAGGATCGGGCCCCGGGCCAAAGGCAGGCGCCAAACCGCAGCGCCACCCAGGGATCCCCTTATTTATTTATTTTTTAAGATTTTATTTATTTATTCATGAGAGACACACACAGAGAGAGAGAGAGAGGCAGAGACACAGGCAGAGGGAGAAGCAGGCTCCATGCAGAGAGCCCGACGTGGGACTCGCGAGCCCGACGTGGGACTCGATCTCGGGTCTCCAGGATCACGCCCTGGGCTGAAGGCGGGGCTAAACCGCTGAGCCACCCGGGCTGCCCAATAAAATCTTTTTTAAAAAAAGAATTTATTTACTTATTTATAATTTTTATTTTCGTAGAGCAAGCAAGGGGCAGGGGTGGAGGGCAGGAAGAAGGAGAAGGAAACAGAAAATCCTAATGACCCTGAGATCATGACCTGAGCCAAAATCAGGAGTTGGAAGCTTAACCACCTGAGCCACCCAGGCACTGCTAAAGATTTTTCTTTTAGGGACGCCTGGTTGCTCAGCGGTTAGCATCTGTGTTCTGCTCGGGGCGTGATCCCCGTACAACTTGTCCCGCATCGGGCTCCCTGCATGGAGCCTGCTTCTCACTCTGTCTGTGTCTCTGCCCCTCTCTCTCTCATGAATAAATAAATTCTAAAATCTTTAATAAAAAAAAAAAAGATTTTGTTTTTAAGTGCTCTCTACACCCAACATGAGGCTCAAACCCTCAATCCCAAGTGAATAGTTGCATGTTTCAGGAGCTAAGCCAACCAGGTGCCCCAGCCTTTGGCAACTTCCTGAGTTTGCTTCAACTTGAGTGATCCAGCCCTTGCAGACTCAGTTTCATGGAGGAGCTGCCATCCCTGATGCGGATTAGATAGTCCTAGCTTTATCCCATATCATTACAAATAGGGTCTCTCTGTTTCTTTCTTCTGAAAGTCCTTCTTCCTTCCCAACTTTATCATACTTATCATATGTTGCATCTTTTTGCCCAGAATCCAGCCTCTTGAGCTGCCAGTAAGACAGGATTATTTCATAATAAACAGTATTGACACTGAGCGCTTTTTCAAAGCTTCAGTCTGCAGTCAAAGGTCTGCTTCTGGATAGTTGTGTTTATATGATGAGAAATTCTTTAGGCAGCAATCACTTTGGAATGCTGGGTAAAGCTGGGAATCCAGTTTGTAACACAAAATACCAAACTCCAGGCCAACTGGTTCAAAGTCAAAACTGGCCTTCCAGGCTAAAACCCAGGAATGGGCCCTGGCTAGGACAGGGTTAATAGCTAAATATAGTAATAACTAGTTAATCAGGACAGACACACTTGACCAGCATTCTTAGGCCAGCTGGGTTTTGGTTCAGAGCCACTCTTAGAAGATCTCAGGCTACCTACCCTGCCCTCTACTCTTTGAAGGAGAGTATTTCAGAATCTCTGGGGGCTAACCAAGGATTATACTTTAGAACTACACCCCCAACCATGGATTATACCTTAGAAATATACCCCTAGAACTACCCCACTCCATCTCAAGAATTCTTTTTTTTTAAATTTTTATTTATTTATGATAGTCACAGAGAGAGAGAGAGAGAGAGAGAGAGAGAGAGGCAGAGACATAGGCAGAGGGAGAAGCAGGCTCCATGCACCGGGAGCCCGGCGTGGGATTCGATCCTGGGTCTCCAGGATCACGCCCCGGGCCAAAGGCAGGCGCTAAACTGCTGCGCCACCCAGGGATCCCCCATCTTGAGAATTCAAATTGGGCTGACCTGAGCCCACTGTGGACCCACATCCATCCCTGGGATTGCTGTCAGCTTGGCATCATTCTGGGCTGGTGTCACAATTTACCTTCCTCCCAGAATTGGATAGGCAAGAGGTTTGGGACTTATATTGAGTGCTGAGTTTTTGTCAGGTACTTCACATGGATTTATTTTATTTTATTTTATTTATTTTATTTTATTTACTTTATTTTTATTTTATTTTATTATTTTATTTTATTTTATTTATTTTATTTTAAAATCCCCACAGCTATGCTGTGTGTAGGAGATACTTCCTTCACACTGTAGTTGAAGAAAGCTAAGGCTGAGTGAAGTGCAACAATTTGTCCAAAGTCATGCTAGTAGTATACAGAAGATTCAAAATTTAAAACTACATCTGAGGCAGCCTGGGTGGCTCAGAGGTTTGGCGCCGCCTTCGGCCCAGGGCGTGATCCTGGGGACCCGAGATCGAGCCCCGAGTGGGGCTCTCTGCATGGAGCCTGCTTCTCCCTCTGCCTGTGTCTCTGCCTCTCTCTCCCTCTGTCTCTCATAAATAAATAAATAAAATCTTAAAAAAATAAAAAAATAAAACTACATCTGTTGGATTCCAGAACATTCTCTCTTTCAGTGAACTATGCTGCCGTCTAGCTTAGAATAGTAGAAAGAAGCTGAACATCCCTATATTTTTTAAATTGAGATATAATTGACACATTATATTAACATAATGACTTGATACGTGTGTACCTTGTAGGATGTACACTACAATAAATCTAACATCTGTCATAGTTATGCGTTTTTTTCTTGTGGTAAGAACTTTATCTCTTTAGGAGCTTTCAAACATACAATACAGTATTAATAAATCTATCGGCACACTATACATTCCATTCCATAACTTGTGACTTAATTTATAACTGGAAGTTTGCACCTTTTGAGCCTCTTGACCCATTTCATCCACCTCCTACCTCTGGCGATCATGGATCTGTTCTTTGTATCTATGAGTTTGGGTTTTTTGTTTGTTTTAAATTACACAAATAGGGATGGCGCAGCGGTTTGGCGCCTGCCTTTGGCTCAGGGCGCGATCCTGGAGACCCGGGATCGAATCCCATGTCAGGCTCCGGGTGCATGGAGCCTGCTTCTCCCTCTGCCTGTGTCTCTGCCTCTCTCTATCTCTCTGGGACTATCATAAATAAATAAATTTAAAAAAATTCCACAAATAAGTGAGATCATATAGTATTTGTCTTTCTGTCTGACTCGTTTCACTCAGCACGATGCCCTCAAGGTCCTCAACATGTCCCATGTTGTCAAAATTGGCAAACTTTTTTTTTTAATGGCTGAATGTGTGTGTGTGTGTGTGTGTGTGTGTGTGTGTGTGTGTGTGTGTACGTACCACATCTTTTTCCATCAGGTGGCTTCCGTATCTTGGCTATTGTAAGTAATACTTCAATGAACATGGGAATGCATGTATCTTTTCAAATTAGTGTTTTTATTTCCTTTGGATAAATACCCAGAAGCAGGATTGCTATAACATGTGGTAAATTCTATTTTCAATTTTTTGAGGAAACTCCATTTTATTTTCCATAGTGGCTGCACCAATTTACATTCATACCATCAGTGCATGAGAGTTCCCTATTCTCCACATCCTCACCAACACTTGTTATTTCTAGTCTTCTTGAGAGTAGCCATTCTAACAGGTGTGAGGTGATACCTCATTGTGGGGTTTTTTTGTTTTTTTCTCATTGTGTTTTGATTTGCATTTCCCTGATGATGAGTGATGTTGAGCAACTTTTCACATGCCTTTGGCCATCTGTATGTCTTTTTTGGGGAAATGTCTATTCAGATCCTCTGCACATTTTAAAAATCCGATTGTTTGCATCTTTTTTGCTACTGAGTTGTATGAGTTCTTTTTATATTTTGAATATTAACCCCTTATCAGATATATGATTTGCCAATATTTTCTCCCATTCCATAGGTTGCCTTTTCATTTTGGGGTTGGTTTCCTTTCCTGTGCAGAAGCTTTTTAGTTTGATGTAGTCCCATTTGTTTATTTTTGTTTTTGTTTCTTTTGCTTTTGGTGCTAAATCCCAAAAAAATCATTACCAAGGCTAATGTCAAGGAGCTTACCACCAATGTTTTCTTCTTTCAAGTCTTGCATTCAAGTTTTTAACCCATGTTGAGTTGATTTTTGTTTATGGTATAAGGTAGGGATCCAATTTCATTCTTTTGTATATGGCTGACCAGTATTTCCAACAGCATTCATTTATTGAAGAGACTGTCTTTTCCTCATTATATATTCAAGGCTCCTTTGTCATAAATTAATTGACCATATATGTATGGGTTTATTTGTGGGCTCTCTATTCTTCTGTTCTATTGACTTACATGTCTGTTTTATGCTCTGGCTTTGTTCTTCTTTCTCCAGATTGCTTTGGCTATTTGGTCTTTTGTGGTTCCATACAAATTTTAGGATTTTTTTTTTCTATTTCGATGAAAAATATCATTGAAATTTTGATACAGTTTGCCCTGAATCTACAGATTGCTTTGAATAGTAAGGACATTTAAACAATATTAATTCTTCCAATCCATAAGCACAAAATATCTTTCCATTTATTTGTATTATCTTCGATTTCTTTTTTTTTAAAGATTTTATTTATTTATTTATTCATAGAGACACACACACACACACACACACACACAGAGGCAGAGACACAGGCAGAGGGAGAAGCAGGCTCCACGCAGAGAGCCCGACGTGGGACTCGATTCAGGGTCTCCAGGATCACGCCCTGGGCTACAGGCGGCGCCAAACCGCTGTGCCACCAGGGCTGCCCTTATCTTCGATTTCTTCGTCAGTATCTTACAGTTTTTTAGCATACAATTGGTTCACTTCCTTGATTAAATTTATTCCTAGGCATTTTATTCTTTTTGATGAAATTGTAAATAGAATTTTTGAAAATTTTATTTATTTATTCATGAGAGACACAGAGAGAGAGAGGCAGAGACACAGGTAGAGGGAGAAGTAGGTTCCATGCAGCAGCTTGATGTGGGACTCGATCCCAGGACTTCAGGATCATGCCCTGGGTGGAAGGCAGGCCCTCAACTGCTGAACCACTCAGGCATCCCAAGATTGTTTTCTTAATTTCTATTTCTGGTAGTTCATTATTAGGGTATAGAAATGCAGGGGGATCCCTGGGTGGCTCAGCGGTTTAGCACCTGCCTTCGGCCCAGGGCTTGATCCTGGAGTCCTGGGATTGAATCCCGCATCAGGCTCCCGGCATGGAGCCTTGTCCCTCTGCCTGTGTCTCTGCCTCCCTCTTTCTGTGTGTCTCTCATGAATAAATAAATAAAATCTTTTAAAAAAAGAAAAGAAAGAAAGAAAAAGAAATGCAACAGATTTTTGTATATTGATTTTGTGTCCTACAACTTTACTGAATTCATTTTTTCTAGCAGGTTTTTAAGTGGGGTCTTTAGGATTTCTTGTTTCTTAAAGTAGTACTTAGCACTATGAGCTTCCTTCTTAGAACTGCTTTTGCTGCATCCCGTTAGTTTTGTTATGTTATATTTTCATTGTCATTTGTCTCAAGATATTTTTTATTTCTCTTTTGATTTCTACTTTGACCCCTTCATTGTTCAGTAGTATGTTGTTTAATCTCCACAGATTTGCAAATTTTTCAGTTTTCTTCCTGTAATTGATTTCTAGTTTTTTATACCACTGTGGTCAGAAAAGATACTTGATATGATTTCAATCTTGTAAAAACATTTTTAAAGATTTATTTATTTATTTGAGAAAGAAGGTGGGAGTAAGTGGACTGGCAGACAGAAAGGGAGAGGGAAAGCAGACTTTGCCCCCAAGCGTGGAGCCCACGTGAGGCTCCATTCAACCACACTGAGATCATGACTTGAGTTGAAACCAAGAGTCAGACTCTCAATTGATTGAGCCGCTCGGATGGCTTTTTTTTAAGATTTTATTATTATTTATTTATTTATTTATTTATTTATTTATTTATTTATTTATTTATTTGAGACACACACAGAGAGACAGAGAGAGAGAGAGAGGCAGAGGCATAGACAGACAGAGAAGCAGGATCCATGCAGGAAGCCTGATGTGGGACTGGATCCTGCAGCCCTGGGATCCTGCCTTGAGCCAAAGGCAGACGCTCAACTGCTGAGCCAGCCAGGCGTCCCGAGATTTTATTTATTTATTCATGAGAGACACGAGAGAGAGGCAGAGACACAGGCAGAGGGAGAAGCAGGCTCCTTTTTTTTTTTTTTTTTTTTTTTAATTTTTATTTATTTATGATAGTCACAGAGAGAGAGAGAGAGGCAGAGACACAGGCAGAGGGAGAAGCAGGCTCCATGCACCGGGAGCCCGATGTGGGACTCGATCCCGGGTCTCCAGGATCGCGCCCTGGGTCAAAGGCAGGCGCCAAACCGCTGCGCCACCCAGGGATCCCGAGAAGCAGGCTCCTTGAGGGGAGGACTCCATCAGGGGACTCCGGGACCACACCCTGAGCCCAAGGCAGATGCTGCAGGCATCCTGCCCCTCAGTCTTTTAAAATTTATTAAAGTGGGACGCCTGGGTGGCTCAGCGGTTGAGCATCTGCCTTGGGCTCAGGGCGTGATCCTGGGGTCCGGGATCAAGTCCCACGTTGGGTTCCTTGTGGGGAGCCTGCTTCTCCCTCTGCCTGTGTCTCTGCCTCTCTCTCTCTGTGTCTCTCATGAATGAATAAATAAAATCTTGAAATAAAAATAAAAAATAAGGGATCCCTGGGTGGCGCAACGGTTTGGCGCCTGCCTTTGGCCCAGGGCGTGATCCCGGAGACCCGGGATCGAATCCCACGTCGGGCTCCCGGTGCATGGAGCCTGCTTCTCCCTCTTCCTATGTCTCTGCCTCTCTCTCTCTCTCTCTCTCTCTCTCTGTGACTATCATAAATAAATAAAAATTTTAAAAAAATGATAAATAAAAAATAAATAAAATTTATTAAGACTTGTTTTTGGCCTAACATATGATCTATCCTGGAGAATGTTCTATGTATGCTTGAAAGGAATGTATATTTCTGTTGATTTCGATGGAATGTTCAGTATATGTCTGTTAAATCCATCTGGTCTCATGTGCAGTTTAAGGCTGATGTTTACTTATTGATTTTCCATCTGGATTATCTATCAATTGATGAAAGTGGGGTATTAAAGTCCCTATTATGGGCAGCCCTGGTGGCGCAGTGGTTTAACGCCCCCTGCAGCCCAGGGCATGATCCTGGAGACCCAGGATCGAGTCCCATGTCAGGCTCTCTGCATGGAGCCTGCTTCTCCCTCTGCCTGTGTCTCTGCCTCTCTCTCTGTGTGTCTCTTGAATAAATAAATAAATAAATCTTTAAAAAAAGTCCCTATTATTATTATATTGTTGCCTATTTCTCCCCTTTAGGTTTGTCAATATTTGCTTTATATATCTAGGTGCTCCTATGTTGGGTACAAGAAGATAAATATTATATCTTCTTGATGGATTGACTTCTTTACCATTATATAATGACTTGTCTCTTATTATAGTCTTTATCTTAAAGTTTATTTTGTCCAAGTGTAGCTACCTCAGCTTTGTTTTGGTTGTATAGAATCTTTTTCCATCCGTTTACTTTTAGTCTGTTTGTGTCCTTACTTCTGAGTTAAGTCTCTTGTAGGCAGCATGTAGCTGGGTCTTGCATTTTAATCTATTCAGCCACTCTGTCTTTTGATTGAACATTTAGGCTTGTTTTTTTTTTTTTTAAGATTTTATTTTTAAGCAATCTCGACACCCACCATGGGGCTCGAACTCACAACCCCAAGATTAAGAGTTGTATGTTCTACCAACTGAGCCAGCTGGGTGCCCCTAGACTTGTTTGGCTTCTTTAAAGTGTTTTTTCTTGATTTGAAAAATAATACGAGCTCATTATAAAAAATAAATATCAGCTATAGCTCCTCTCTTTTTATTTTTATATTTTCATCTGGTGAGGATGAGCTCCCCACGCAGCCTTTTGTGACACCAGCCTGTTTGAGGTGGATTGTTACAGGCGGCAAGGGTAGAAGTCTAGACTTCTGGTAGGGGTGCAGTGGGGGCCACTTTTTTTCTATGGTGGAGGAGAACAGTTATTGTCTGTAGTACTGATTGCATGTTTTTTCATTGAATGGATTTTCAGTATCATAATTACCTCTCATGTCATAATTTCCTCATTTGTGAAATGTGGATTACAATAATTTCTACCTCATAGGCATGTGTTAAGCATTAAATAAGTTATTATATGTAAAGCACTTCAGTAAGAGCTTGCCACACAGTAAGCATTGTGTAAGTGCTAGCTACTTTTTGTTTGTTTTGGAATGTAAACAATTTCTGGCTTTATCTATTATAAATAATGACATAAATGAATACCAGTTTTTATAATACTGAATGAATTTCTAAATATTTCTATAGACAGACTGTTAGAAGAGGACTTGCTGGATCAAAGAGTCTGTACTTTTCAGAGCCTACTGATATGTAGGACCAGATTGCTTTCCAGAATCACCAGGTCAATTTACATATTCACTACAAAGCCTCCAACATTAAAATTTCATCCATCTTTTTTACTTGTTATCAATTGATAGGTAAAAAAGGATTTAATCTTTGTGTGTGATGCTGAATATTTTTCATTTTATTGACCATTTATATTCAATAAATTATCTTCTTATTTTTCTCTATTGTGAGTTTTATTTTTCTGTTGTGTTTTCTTTTTTTATGTGTTTTCTTTTTCTGTATGAGTTTTTTTTAGATGCTAATGATTATCTTATCAGTCATATTTCAAGCAGATACTTCCTTTAGTTTTCATTTCCCCATCTATTAATTTTGTCTATTATTTTTTACCTAGAGGAATTTAAATTTTTTTCATTGTAAATTTATTCATTTTGTGTATGCATGCATACGTGTGTGCGTGTGTGTGATTTCTTCCCCCTTGATTTAATATTTAGAAATTTCTTCCCAACCCATGGGCAGAATAGTAGTCCCATCATTTCCGTTATTTTAGGTTCTTTTGGTTTTGTTTTTTATATTTAGTGTTTTGATCTATCTGGAATTATTTTGGTATATGGTTTGAGATGAATATTTAACTTTTTCTTCACTAGTGTAATCAATTTTAATAATACTTTTTACCATATGTTGAATTTTTACATTTATTAGTGTTTGTTTCTTGGCCAGGTTTATATATGCCTTCAATCTTGCGTTTGTGCTGTTTATGATACACTTTCATAGCTGACAGAGAATGTCGAGATTTAAGTTCTTTGGGCTTAGAGATCCCAAAAACCTCTTTAGTCATTCATTCTTTTTTTTTTTTAAGATTTTATTTATTCATGAGACACACACACACACACACACACACACACATACACAGAGGCATAGACACAGGCAGAGGGAAAAGCAGGCTCCATGCAGGGAGCCTGAAGCGGGACTCGATCCCGGGTATCCAGGATCACACCCTGGGCCAAAGGCGGCAGCAAACCACTGAGCCACCCAGGCTGCCCTAGTCATTCATTCTTGATAAAGATTCACTACCCTTGAACTCAGCAGGCCCATTACGTCTGGCCCTGCTCATCCACACTGTGGATTGTTCTACTCTCTGTTTTATGAATCACACAAAACTTATGAAATCACATTAATTTTTTTATATTTTCAGTATCATCTCTGAGTAATTTTTATCATTCTTTAACCTTTGTTTTCTCCTCTTCTTTGTCCAGTGTGTGTTTCTTTGCCTGTGTGTATGTTCTCACTCCCCAGCATTTCTTCATCCCAGGTCTGTGCATTAAAACCTGTTTGTATGAGGGGCTCCTGGCTGACTCAGTCAGTAGAGCATGTGACTCTTGGTTGGAAGTTCAAGCCCCATGTTGAGTGTAAAGCCTACTTTAAAAAAAAACAAAAACAAAACAAAACAAAACCTGGTTGTGTGAATGTATTCTTTTCTCCTCTTCTTCCATTACTTTTCTTTGGTTAAAGTTTAAGATTTTGTTTTTAAGCAATCTCTACACCTAACATGGGTCTTGAACCTACAACCCATAGATCAAAAATTGCACACTTCACCAACTGAGCCAGCCAGGCACACCTGGTTGAAGTTTTCTAATACTCAAAATACCTTTTGATAAAAACATTTTTATTTCCATGCTTTATTGCAACCATGTCTCTTTTTTTTTTAATGTCCTTTCTTGTTTTCAGTGTCTTTCCCTCATTAAAGCAAAACTTTTTTTTAGCCTGTTTTTTTTTTCACAAAGTATTGCCCACACCTAACATGGGGCTCAAACTCACAAACCCAAGATCAAGAGTCTCATGTTCTACTGACTGGGCCAGCCAGGTACCCCTAAACCAAAACTCTTAATATTTCTCCTCTAAGCTGGTCTGGGATTCTAAGAGAAGTCAGGCTCTTTCACACACTCTGTCTTGAATGTCCTTTATGGCTCTCCTGGGAGAGCTGCTCACCTTTTAGACCCAGCTCAGATATTACCTCCTTTGGGAAGCCTGCAGGGTTAAAATTAGTCACTCCTTTCTCTGTGTTTCCATTCTCTTTTTAAAAATTATTTTATTTTATTTACTATATTTTATTTTTAATTTTTTTGTAAAGATTTTATGTATTCATGAGAGACACTTGTTTGTTTTGTTTCTTAAATTCCACATATGAGTGATCAGATGGTATTTGTCTTCTCTGACTGACCTACTTTGCTTAGCTTAATTTGCTTCTTGTTACCTCTGGCTCAATCCACATTGTTGCAAATGTAAGATTTCAGTCTTTTTTATGGTTGAATAATATTCCACATCTTTTATCCATTCGTCAGTTGATGGACACTTGGGCTGCTTCCATAGTTTGGCTATTGTAAATAATGTTTCAGTAAACACTGGGGTGCAAGTATCCTTTTGAACTGGGATTTTTGTATTTTGGGGGTAAAGACCCAGTAGTGAGAGTCCTAGATCTAGGGTAGTTCTATTTTTAATTTTTTTGAGGAACCTCCGGTGGCTGCACCAATTTGTATTCCGACCAACAGTGCATGAGGGTCCCTTTTTATCCACATCCTTGCCCAACACTTGTTGTTTCTTGAGGTTTGGTTTTTGTTTGTTGTTGTTTGTTGTTGTTGTTACTGTTTTTTAAGTGAGCTCTACACCCAATTGGGACTTGAACTCATAACCCTGAGATCAAGAGTTGCATGCTCTATGGATTAAGCCAGCCAGGCACCCCTTTTTCTCATGTTTTTTTTTATTTTAGTCATTCTGACAGCTGTGAGGTAATATCTTATAGTTTTAATTTACATTTCCCTGATGATGCTCTTGGGCATCTTTTCATGTATCTGTTATGTCTTCTTTGGAGAAATGTATGTTCATATCTTCTGCCTTTTCAAAAATTGGATTATTGGTTTTTGGGCATTGAGTTCTATAATTTCTTTAGTATTTTGAATAATAACCCTTTATTGGATGTGTCATTTGCAAATATCTTCTCCTATTTAGTAGGTTGTCTTTTAGTTTTGTTGTTTTCCTTCACTGTGCAGATGCTTTTTATTTTGATGTAGTCACAATAGTTTATTTTTGCTTTTGTTTCCCTTGCCTCAGGAAACATATCTAGAAAAATGTTGTTACGGCTGATGTCAAAGAGATTATTGCCTGTGCTCTTTTCAAGGATTTTTCTGGTTTCCAGTCTCACATTTAGGTCTTTAATCCATTTTGAGTTTTTTTTGGGTATGGTGAATAAAAGTAGTCCAGTTTCATTCTTCTACATGTGTCCATTTGTTGAAGAGACTTTTTTCCTTTTTATATTTATTCCTCCTTTGTCAAAGATTAATGAATTGACCATGTAATTGTGGATTTACTTCCGGGTTTTCATTCTCATGGACCACTCTTAGGGCATCACATACAATAATGTTGTTCATTGTTTTCACAGCTATCTTCTTGCTAAACAGTGTCCTTTCTCTTCAGTGTCAGGGAAGTACCTGATTTTTTTCTATACCTCTAGCGCTAGTCAGCCTCTTTATTCCTAAGTAGTCTATCAGTGGACCCAGGAGGTAGGGTAGATTCAGTGCTATACTGAAGGGCTCTTGGAGAGCTGTCTGCCTACCTTTAGATACCCCTCCTCTGGAATGAATACCAGCCTGACCTCGACTGTCTGGCCTCACCTGTATCTTTGCTAATATCCAGCAAGTGCATGAGACTGGTAATTTTTTCCTATAGGATCTCGAAATATAGAATGATCAGCCCCTTATACCTTTATTTATTTATTTATTTTTTTGATAGTCACACAGAGAGAAAGAGAGAGGCAGAGACACAGGCAGAGGGAGAAGCAGGCTCCATGCACCGGGAGCCCGACGTGGGATTCGATCCTGGGTCTCCAGGATCGCGCCCTGGGCCAAAGGCAGGCACTAAACCGCTGTGCCACCCAGGGATCCCAGCCCCTTATACCTTTAAAGAGTGGTTTGGAAATTGAGGTCCAGGCCAGTCCTGGGAATAGGGGGTCCAGGATACATCGATTTGATTACGGCAGTTCTATTTAGTTGTAAAAAATTATGAGTATGGAGCTGGAAGGGCAGGGGTAAATAAGATGGGGTCCATGGAGATGGAGGTAACCTAGGTCTAGTTATGCTGTTGCTAAAACAAGCAAACAAACAAACAAACAAAACCTAACCCGGATGACACTGTTAAAGATATTTCTCAAAAGGACACATTCTGAAAAGAGAATAAGGAAGCAAACTAATATAGATAAATTAACTTCCCATTATTACACAATTCTCTCTTTTCAGTTTGAACTATTTGTTTCCCTATTTAAGTAAAAAAAAAGGTTTTTTTTTGTTTCTGTGTCCCCTTTTTATGGTTTTGCAGCAGAATGCCTGTCATGAAACATAATTGCAAATATTCAGCTGTGCACAAGAGAATAGTACTTAAGTACAAATGGAGACATGATTCTTTTTTAAATAAAGGAACACAACTCAGGTCCCACCTGGGACTCTAAAGTCTGTGTGGCAAAAACAAAAACAAAAATAGTTTTCTGATATAGAACATCCAAAATGAATTATAAAACAAACAACAGTACTTAATATCATTCCCTTAGAATAAAATCCATAAAGCATTCTCTCAAAAAAAAGAAAAGAAAAGAAAAAAGAGGGTAGCCCTGGTGGCTCAGCGGTTTAGCGCCGCCTTCCGCCAGGGCGTGTTCCTGGTAGACCCGGGATTGAGTCCCACGTCAGGCTCCCTGCATGGAGCCTGCTTCTCCCTCTACCTGTTTCTCTCTCTCTCTCTCTCTCTCTCTCTCTCTCTCTCTCTCTCTCTCTCTCTCAAATAAATAAATAAATAAATAAATAAATAAATAAATAATCTTTAAAATAAAAAAAAAGAAAAAAGAAAGAGAAGAATGTGCTACCCATGCTCTATCTTGCTTTCTTATTGGTCCTTTTGCCTCCTCTTTCCCTTTTACTATCTCTTTCAAATTTACGAAAGTGAACATATGATACTCTTATTTATTTATTTATTTTTAAGATTTTATGTATTTATTCATGAGAGACACACAGAGAGAGGCAGAGACACAGGCGGAGGGAGAAGCAGGCTCCATGCAGGGAGCCCTACGTGGGACCAGATCCCGGGTCTCTAGGATCACACCCCAGGCTGCAGGCGGCGCTAAACCGCTGAGCCACCCAGGGTACCCGAAACACATGATACTTTTAATGCCCCATGATACAAAAGAAACTGTTTTTCACAAAATGTCCTGACATTGGTAGGCCACAGCCTTCATCCTGGTCTTGAAGTCCATTCTGATGGCAGGCGGCTCACGTTTAGGTGACAGACACCCTCTCCTCCCTGCTTCTTCCTTTCACCCGTTTCAGAGAGAGAGGAAGGAGAGAGAGTCAGAAACAAAACACAAAAGACTATTTGCTGGCACGATCAAGGAGGAAGGTTTATTTTATTTATTTTATTTTATTTTATTTTATTTTATTTTATTTTATTTTATTTTATTTTATTTTATTTAAGGAGGAAGGTTTAAAAGGTTACTCACCATGCGGTTAACCCTGGAACCTTGAAGAGAGGGTGGGGGAAATGGGAAAAGAACATTAGTATTGTTTTACTTATTGAAGAAAAAAACAACAAATAAAGACCCTAAAACATAAAGAATATATAATAAAGAAAAAGAAATGAAGCCAGGGGCACAATAGAGGCGGCGAAAGAAAGAGAGAAAAGACAAATGATAAGGGCTGAAAGAGTAAAGATGTTTCAAATGTAAACCGTATATAAAACTATCACCTCTTCCCTTATTATTAATATTTTAACAGTGACAACAGAGCTAGATGTTATTTTTTAATGGTGAAAGGCTAAATTGGTTTGGGGAGGCAAGCAGGTGGGCCGGGTGAGCACAGGTAGACGATTGGGAAGGTGGGAGTGTAGGAAAGCACATCTACTCCCTGGCTGCTCAGAGCCTGTCGTGGGAGTAGGTTCTGTCTCCTGGGCTGAGCCTGCAGAGCTCTGAGAGCCCGAAGGTTGTGGTCGCCCAGGTGGGGAAAGTGTGGTGTCCGCCGCAGCCCAGCAGGTGGCAGCACATCCCAGAGATCCTGGGCTGGGTGGCTGCCCTCCCTTGGCCCCGGAGGTGCTAGTGGAGTGAGTGCGGCACCTGTCCACACGCCCTCCCTCCCTTGGTGGTGCTGGCTGCTTTTGCCTCTGAAGGTCCTTACTCAGCAACTTTGGGTAGAAGTATTTATTGGTTTCCTCTGAGAAGCCTAGAAAGCCAGTCGGCTTAGCTACTTGAAGAAGTCCTGGGTCCAGAGGCTCCTTCTTGCAGGAGGTTTGAGTGGCAGGTAAGGCGTACAGGCAGAAATGAGGGTAAGGCCTCAGAAAGCAGAGGCAGATTCTGGGATTTTGTGCTCTCCCTTGTCCTTAAAACAGCTGAGTGGGCAATATATGATAGAGAATTTTGGTGACTATGTTTTTTTATTCTTTACTAACATAAGAAACTAACATTTTCTTTTTAAATTAGAAATACAAGATAAAAACTAAACCTCTCCACCAAGATAACCCCTGTTGGCAATAAAAAATGATAATAAAATAAGATCTGTTTAAGGTTTGAAAATTTGAAATACAGAAAAGTTTATAATAAGTAAATGGGGTGCCTGGCTGGCTCAGTTGGTGGAGCATGTGACTCTTGATCTCCGGGTTATGAGTTCAGGCCCACCTTGGGTGTAGAGAGAAGTGTTTCCCTCCCATCCATCCTAAGCCTCTCTCCAAAGGAAATCACTCTTAGGTTCCTTATGATAAGAAAATTTTTCTGGGTGCCTGGGTGGCTCAGTGGTTGAGCGTCTGCCTTTGGCTCTGGTCGTGATCCCAGAATCCTGGGATCAAGTCCCACATCAGGCTCCCGGAAGGGAGCCTACTTCTCCCTCTGCCTGTGTCTCTGTCTCTATCTCTGTGTCTCTCATGAATAAATCAACAAAATCTTAAAAAAGAAAAAGAAAACAGAGCCACCTGGGTGGTGTAGTCTGTTAGGCATCCAACTCTTGGTTTTGGCTCAAGTCTGAGCCCTGCATCGGGCTTCATGCTCAGCAGGGAACTTGCTTAAGTTTCTCTCTCCCTTTCCCTCTGCCCCCACCCCGCTCTCTCTCTAAAATAAATAAATCTTTAAAAAAAAAAAAAGGGAAAACAAAGGCTATGCACATGTCCGAGTATTTCTATTTATAGTATTTGTATTTATTTTAAATCCTGAAGTGATCATATTATATATAGTGATCTAAGTCTTGTTTTTTTTCATGCTTCATGTACCTTGAAGATCTTTTATTTTTGAGGTATAATTGACATAGCAATATTGTCTTGGTTTCTGGGGTACAACATAATGATTTGGTATTTGTATATATTGCAAAACCATCACCACAAGAAGTCTAGTTAGCATCTGTCACCATATATGATTACAATTTTTTTATTTATTTATGATAGTCACAGAGAGAGAGAGAGAGAGGCAGAGACACAGGCAGAGGGAGAAGCAGGCTCCATGCACCAGGAGCCCGACGTGGGATTCGATCCTGGGTCTCCAGGATCGTGCCCAGGGCCAAAGGCAGGCGCCAAACCGCTGCGCCACCCAGGGATCCCTACAATTTTTTTTTTTTTGCTTGAGATGAGGACTTGAAGATCTTTCTACTCAACACATATAGACCTCTGTTTATCATAGTATTTCTGATGTCGATTCTGCACAAAGAGCAATGGAGCTGCCCTACATGTGCCACTCACGACAGAAGCCCTTTTTAAATTTTTTTAAATTCCTTTTTAAAATTTATCATAGTATTTTTTAATGGGTGTCCCTGTTGATGGAGATTTTGAATGGTTCCCATGGGAGCTGATATAAACATTGCTGCAGGGGTACCTGGCTGGCTCAGTCAAGTGGAGCATGTGATTCTTGATCTTGTGGTTATAGGTTTGAGCACCACATTCAGTGAAGAGATTACTTAAAAATAAAATCTTTTAGGGGTGTCTGGGTATCTGACTTCAGCCCAGGTCTTGACCTCAGGGTTATGACTTCAAGCCCCATGTTGGGTTCCATGCTGGGTGGGAGCCTGCTTAAAAAACACACACACACACACCAAAAAAAAAAAAAAACCCACAAACTTTTAGAAAATAAATAAACCCTAATGCAGTGGACATCTTTGTATATTTGCTTTGGGATACTTTTACAAGTCCAAATTCCTAGGAGTGATCAGAAGGCAAATACATTTTAAACCTTGATGGCTAAATTTTTTTTCAGGAGGGGTGCCCCAATTTACATGCCCACCAAGAGTGTGTGAGTGCCTATTTCCAGGTGGCTGTAAAGAAATCTGGCCCTGCCCAGAGCCCTTTTACATCCTTTCTGTTGACACTGGTGCTCAGCAGGAAGGAGACCCAGCTCTTCTGCTGCAGGACAGCAGTCAGCTCCCTCTATGGCTTTTGCCTCCTCCACTGCAAATCTCCTCAGAGTTTGTGAGGTGACTGTTTCAGTATGGGAAACAACAGCCTTTCTTTTAGTGAGGGGGAGTACACTTGGATTCCCTTTATTGCTTCAGTGAGATTTTCCTGTCTGTCCTGGGGTGAGAGAGTGAATAACCACATCTTCTGACTCTTCCAGGTGAAGAAGGCATATAGACAGAAGGCCCTCTCCTGCCACCCAGACAAAAATCCGGATAATCCCAGAGCAGGTGAGACTCTTCTAAGTGTGGGAAGGTGAGACCTGCTCACCTGGGCATGGTGTCTTCCCATCTCTGCTTCCGTGTGAGTGCTGGCATACATGCATGCAGCCTGGCTTTGGGTGTGTAGCTCCAGGCCTGCACTTTGCCTGCTGGGGGTGTCTGGTCAGCTGCCTATACGTCCCCCTTCCCTTGCTGGTCCATCATCTGCTGATGTCGCCCTTCCTACCAGCCTGTGGCTTCTTTGAAGTGCTTTTCCAAGGGAGCACACCATCATCAAGCCTGACTTCATTTTTTTCCTCTTTTTTGATCTGTATTTTTAGCTGAGCTCTTCCACCAGCTTTCTCAGGCCTTGGAGGTACTGACCGACACTGCAGCCAGGGTAAGCTCCTCCTCCTCTATGAATTGACCCCTGTGGTTAGAGACCACTCTGACACCTCGGCCTCAGTCCCCCATACTCTGCCATGCAGCAGTCCTTGCTGCCCCAGCCTGGAGGCCTGGTCAGCAGGCTGCCTTCTGACCGCTAGGGGGCTACATGGCTACGGTCCATGCTTGTCCTCAAGCTGATGGCTCCCTGGTGTTCCTTTCTCCTGCCAGGCTGCATATGACAAGGTCAGGAAAGCCAAGAAGCAGGCAGCAGAGCGGACCCAGAAACTTGATGAGAGAAGGAAGAAAGTGAAGCTTGGTAGGTGACATCATGGTGCTGGGTGGCCTGTGGTTTCCCTGGGCCATCCGCATGCACCCCTCACCTTTCTTCCTAGAACTGCAGTTCTAGCATCTCAGCTTTTTGGCTGCAGCTCTGGGCAGAGCCCTGCTCTCAGGGTGGATCCTAAAGGACACTCTTAGGAATAATAACAATGACTAGATTTACTATTAGCTAGCATTGTGACCGATGCTTTACAGTCTCCTTTAATTATCACAACTATCCAAGGAGGTGGGTATTACTAAGTCCATTTTTTATAGATAAAGAAGCTAAGGCACTAAAAGGATAAGAACTTGCTGAAGCTGGGATTTAAACCCACGCAGTATGAGTAAAGTCTGTGTTCTTGTTCAGCATGCCATTCTGGGTCTTTTGATGCATTCCAGCCTCACTTCTGCACAGAGCTTTCATTCTTTGGAGGTGTATTTTTATTTTGGTGTATTTTGAATATCGTAACATCTACCCACTCCAAGCGTACAATTCAGTTATTTTTAGTAAATTTCCCAAATGGTGCAACTGTGACTATAAATCAGTTTTAAAATATTTTCATCACTGCAATAAGATTGTTCCAGGTAGTCTTTACCCAGTTTTTCTCCCCTTCTCCTTGTCTATTTGACATGCATATATTTAATATGTACATATACCATCCCAGTACATTTATCTTGCTATCAAAAACAAACAAAAAACCCAGAGATTCTAGGTAAGTAATTGCTCAGAGAAGAAAGCCATGAGTCCCAGGCCTGGGATGATGGTTTGTCACAGCACCTGGCCTGGCCTAGGGCCACAGCAGGTTTCTCTTAGAAGGTGGGAAGGGCTCCAGGTCATGGGGTGATGTGTGCTCGCTTCGGCAGCACATATACTAAAATTGGACATGGGGTGATGCCCTCACACAGAATCTGCTATCCCTATAGGAGCCACCATGGTTGGGTGGTAGATATGAGCTGAGAGGGAGGTAAAGAAGACAGTGGGGACTTGATCTCTGTGGTGGGAGAAACATCAACACCAAGGTTGAGGTCAGGTTGTGATGCCAAACCACAGGAACAGGCCAGCAGCTCCACCCTTGGCATCCCTGCCACATGGCCCTGGTCTGCTGACATAAGCACCCACCCACACCCTGTTCACTGATCAGAGAACCAGCTTGGTCAGCGTGAGCTGACTTAACTCTTCCAGACCCCAGCCACTGGAGCCTATATTTCATCTGTGCTATGACCTTTCTCAATTCAATAAACACTAACTTGAAAGCTCATGGGCATGGAGGGAGGGTGCAGAGTTACTATGTGTTTTGATCCTGCATGAGATTTTGGGCAGGCTGAGGACATGTAGAAAGTGCTCAGACCAGCCATTGGGTCACTCACCTCTTGTACCCAGACCTGGAGGCCCGAGAGCGCCAGGCCCAGGCCCATGGCAGTGATGATGAAGAGGAGAGCCGGAGCACCAGGACACTAGAGCAGGAGGTGAGCATCCAGGCATGCTCGCCTGAAGCCATCAGCAAGAGGAGGAGGGTGGGCCTAAGTGGCTGTCGTGGCGGGGATGGCATGCTCTCTCCCTGTTCTTCTGTGGGATCTGGGTAATCTGTCCCACCCGCAGGTTGCTGAGCCCTAGCTTACAGGTGGAGCTTCCCAGGGACCTTCACAAGGTGAGCCAACCTGGAATTGGATCTGCACAGAATTGTCACTCCCCCCAACCCCGCTCTGCAGATCGAACGCCTTAGAGAAGAGGGTTCCCGGCAGCTGGAGGAACAGCAGAGGCTGATCCAGGAGCAGATACGGCAGGAACGGGAGCAGAGGTTGAGAGGTAAGCATCCATCACCCCCACCCACTTGCCCTCTAAGGCAGCTCCAGATGCCAGAGCAGCCACACTGGCTGCTTGGTGGAGTTGCTATGGAGGCTTCCACCTGCTTGGAACCCTGGGGGCACCTGACTCACATATGCCACCTGTTCCTTCTTCCCACCACTTCTCTGAGGCCAATTGTCTTTCACTCTGCCTGAGATCTCCTGGCCCTTTTTGTCGGAGTCCTAAGCAGAGCTGGCTCTATTTTGGAGCAGATCAGTAGGGGAAAGTCTCTGGGATACTTTGTTTCAGTAGAACTGTGGCATTTGTGCCTCCATCTCATCCTCCAGGAAAGTGTTCAGAACCCTTCACTGGCAGAGTGCTAATCGTGGCCCTCAGCAGGCTGCTGGGCAGACCACCCCCAGGGTGGCAACTTCTCTGGATGGGGGTGGGATTGCCTCTACCTTCCCGGTGAAGCTCATCAGCAAGGCAGGCAGGCAGTTCTGGGTTGTGTCTCCTATAGAGAACCTTCTGGCTCCCTCCTGTCTACCTTGCTAATTTTCCCAAATTTTTTAGGAAAGGCAGAAAATCCTGAAGACAGAGGAACCCCCAAGCTAAAGGTGAGCCTTGTGGGATCCCTGAGGAACTGCATACTACCTCTTGCAGCAAGAACAGATGCTTCTGGGGGATTGAAGGGTTCTGGTAGAGACACTGGGTCTCTGGGAGCCAGCAGCACTACCCACATCCTTCCATCCTCCACTGCTTGGGGATCAGGATGGCCTCTCGGAGCTTGCCACGAAAGGCCCTCCTAGCCCTGGTGGTTGCTGGGCTCAGAAGCCCTGGAAGGAGAGCATCTCATAGGGCTGGAAGTGTGGCTTTGGGTGAGCAGGCCGTCCTGTCTGTCCATCTTCAAGAGGAACACGTTTTTGCGGGGGTGCCTCCTAGACTACAAGTGCCTGGAAGACTAAGTGCCTGGTGTCGCTCAGACTGTAAAGCTCAGGTGTGGCGCTGGGACCATTCAGGCCAAGGTCAGTGTTTAATAATGACCCTCCCTGCTGTCCTTTCAGCTAAAATGGAAATGCAAGAAGGAAGATGAGTCAAAAGGCGGCTACTCCAGAGATGTCCTCCTGCAGCTTTTCCAGAAGGTCTGCCCTGCTGCCTTCCCCTTTTCCCATTATCTCCATCTGCATCTCAGCTGAAACACCAAATCTCTGTGGGTAAACTTCCCTTAACATTTCTACCAGCCTTTTTTTCTGTCTCACAGACCATAGGGCAGCCTGGAGGCTTTCTCCAGCCATGGCCCTCCAGTCCCTGTGTTGCCGTGTGCCTTCCGCCCTGGTCTCACCTTCCCTGCCCAGCTCTCGCCCTTGCCATCTGAGTGTGTGGGGAGAGACGAGGTGGGCAGGTGGCACAAGACCCCCGTCCCCTTCCCCACCATCCGGGGCAGTCTGAGTCTTCTTCCTTTGCCCAGCTCTCCTTTGCTGTTCTTCCGTATCCCAGCAAAAATCTTCTTTCTTTCCCATCTCTGATCCCTCTCCGGGGATCTCAGCAACAAAGCATTATCCCCTAGCTAGAAATGCTCCAGCAGGCCTCAGGCCAATGCAGACTTGTCTTGCTCCTGAAGGCTGAGCCATGCTTACTGGGAACCCCTTGTCCTCACAGTACGGAGAGGTGCTCAACCTGGTGCTTTCCAGTAAGAAGGCTGGCACTGCCGTGGTGGAGTTTGCAACCATCAAGGCTGCGGTGAGTGTTGTGTGAGGCTTTGGGGGGCACTGGTGGCCCCACTATTCCAGACTAGGGAGCCAGTTCTGTGGGCCCTCTCAGCTTAGGTATCCACAATCCAACCCCATTCCTGGGAGTAGAGGTACAGCCAGTGAAGGTAAGGGCAGAAGAATGCTCTGGGGATGAAGGAGAGCATAGACTGACTCTGTTTCCTACTGCCTGGCTCTATACCCTCTGCCCTCCTGTAGAAGCTGGCATGCCTGTGAAGTTGCTTGGTTTTGCCTGGAGGATGAGAGTGGTGGTTCTAGTTCTTTCTGAGAGCCACTTTATAGCTGTTTGGAGCCGTGTGACCAGAACTGGGTACTGTGTTTGGCAGGAGCTGGCTGTCCAAAACGAAGTGGGCCTAGTTGATAACCCTCTGAAGATTTCCTGGTTGGAGGGACGGCCCCAGGGCACAGGGGACCCCAGACATGCAGGACTGTCACAGGTAAGGAACCATGCCTCTCAGCTGAGTCTGCTCAGGGTTTGAGGGACCTTTTCCTGTTTGGGCTCTTCTCAGGGCCCTTTCCTCCCAAATCCCAATTTGTCAGGAGCAGAGTGAGAAAGGCAGGTTTGCCAACCTGAACAGGACTGTGGTTCTGTTGTCTTCTTGTCTCTGAGTGCCAGGACCTACCCCGACCCCCCCTCCTCCCCGCCCAGAATTCTTAGACCTTACTTTCCCCACACGTCCCGGTCTCTTTTGGGCTCTCAGTGTCGCCCAGAGGGGCTTTCCTGGCCCATGGGCTGCTTTGCTGTGGTGAAGCATTCTTAGACTACCTGGTGCTGCAGGGAAGGAAAGGGCAGGCCATGTGAGCAGCTGCTTGCTCCCCAGCTCTGGTTCTTCAGGTGTGTCTGTGGCTGCTCCAGACAGGGGCTGACCATTAAGAGGCAGAATTTCCTTAGAAATGACGCCGGCTACCCTGCTGGCACTGGGGCACGGCCTGGGTGCACGCCTTGTGGTGAAACACAGATTGCTGCCGATTGGCGCTGGTGCTAGCTCTTAGTCCTCACAGCTTTCTGTGAGGGCTTTTGTTCAGCACCTGCACAGGCACACACACACACGTGGTCCTGGTCACACCACCCCACGTGGGTGGGACAGAGAGCATTTGGGCCCAGAGCTGTCCCTTCTCTGAAATGGCCTGCAGATCTGTGTGGGAGCCTGAGGCTGCTGTGTTCACAGCCTGCTCCATGAGGGGGGTGGGCCCCCAGGGGCTCACAGGGCTTTGCTCTCCTTGCCTCAGCCACACACACACACACCCCCCCCCCCTGTGCTCCTCAGCTGACTGTGAGGACGGGAAGCTCCCTAGGAGTGTGTCTCAGATCCTGGACAGGGGAGGAAGATA
The DNA here is from genome assembly GCF_905146905.1 of Nyctereutes procyonoides. Taxonomy (NCBI): domain Eukaryota; kingdom Metazoa; phylum Chordata; class Mammalia; order Carnivora; family Canidae; genus Nyctereutes; species Nyctereutes procyonoides. Next base: position 7,489,704 of record NW_026575031.1, on the reverse strand, counting down.
AACTGGTCAGAGCCCTTCTTTAGAGACCTCATTCCCCACTGTTAAGTTGCAGCATTTCACAGCCCCAGATGACGCTCCATAGGCCATGTTACAAAGAACTTTATTCATTATCTCCTGCATCCAGAGGGGAGCCTTTCAACTCAGCAACAAGTCCGCACAGAGGAGGGAAGGGGGAAGACACAGATCTGGGTATGAAAGCAGTGTGCATCAAAGCTTCCTCTCCCCCTCTGCCATGCTCAGAGAGGCCTGGAGGGTCAGAACCATGTGACCCATTGTGTTCTGGTTTCAAGTCTTCTGTCCAGGCCATAAGGCAGGGGCAGTAGCATACCTTTGGTCTTGACCAGTGGGCTCGGCGCTGGATGGCAGGCCCCCTTCATCAGCAGGTGTGGGCAAAGCAGAGCTCCCCAATCCTGGTGGAGGATTCTGGAGACTAGCTGAGCTCCTTGACTGTAACAGTCACGAATTTCATGTCCATCCTTGATCCAGTCTTCCTAAGCTCTTTGGGCAGAAAAGGAAATCTGCCACTTTTGCTGCTACATTTCCCAAGTGTTCCCATCACTAATAATTCTGGGAACTCCTCCAAGCAGCCCTTTGCAAGCTGTGTCTGTCCTTGGGCTGGCGTTCCCTACCACCACCTGCCTCGGCACCAGGGAGTGCCGTGGGCAGCTGCGTTGGAGGCTTGTTTCTTTTGTCCCTTTTCTGCAAATGATTTGTTTGGCTTTCTCCCAAGTATAAGAGTACAACTCGGCCCCTCTGCATGCCTCACCAGCCCCTCCCTTCCCCTGCAGGTCCTGTTGAGCTCCCCCTCTCCACCACCCCGTGCTGCGGCACTTGTGGCTCCAGGCTGTGGTCTAGACCAGTGCTGCCCAGTAGGGCTTTCTCGGGTGATGTCCGTGTTCAACCTGCACTGTCCTGTGGTACCATTAGTCACATGTGGCTGTTGGACATCTGAAATGTGGCCAGTGCAACCAAGGAACTAAATTCTTAATTTTACTTAATTTCAATTTGAACAGCCACAGGTAGCCAGTGGCTTTCCCCTCAGGTCTTCCCACTTTGCTCTTTGGCCTGGGTTGAACCGCTCTTGCCTAGACCTATCCTGTGATGTCTCTCTGTTAACCGTGGCTGCAGAGGGGGCTGGTGCCGGGCACCTGACTGATCTCTGCAGTCCATATATCCTCCTCTCCCCAACTCCCCCCCTGTTGGTCTGTGCCTGCTTTCTATGGTTACAGGCATGGCCTCCCTTTCCCACCCTGGCCAACTGCCTTCAGGGCTCCTGCCAGCAAGTGCCCCCTCACAGCACTTCCAGCTTGTCTCTGTGCCTCTGTCCCCCCGCTCCAGGGTGACAGAGAAGACTGTTCAGGACCTGGAGGGCAGGCAGGATCCTGGATTCTTATCCCTATCTTTTTCTTCATATGGAACTGACCCCTCCTTCCTGGGTCTCCAGGCTTCTGCTCTTCCAGTTACCCCACCACTGCCCACCTGCACCCCATTCAGAAGCTAGGTTCACTTGGAAATTGCTCCCTCAGCATCTGTAGAACTTCCTCAAGAAGTGAAATCCCCAGGTCCACTTTGAAGGAGAAGAAGGGATCATTGAGGTCTGGAGCAGGTGTCCTCTGGGAAGGGGGAGTGTCCAAAAAGTTGTCCTCAGAGTAGTGGTGGAGGGCACCCGCCAGGGACAGCGCTGAGGGCAGGGTGGCCGAGTAGTCAGTGGTGTAGGCAGGTGGGGGCTCCAGGATGTTGGGGCAGCTGGAGCTCTCTCGATAGAGGCGTGGAGGCTTGGGTGGGGCCAGCAGGGTGGCCCGGGGCTGCTCGTCCCCCCACAGAGGCAGGCGCCGACCATCTGGCCGGCCTCGCAACTCCCGGATGACCTCTCGGTTGCTATACTCCTCATGGTCCCCACCAGCTGTGCTCGCCTGGCTAAGCACACTGCCCTGTCGCCGGAGTCGCCTCGGCCGCCCCAGGCTCAGCCGCTTGAAGAAGGAGGCGTTGCGGAAGGAGCCTTTCCGCCAGGTCTCCATGGCACCCTGGGGAGCCAGCAGACAAGCCTGGTACCTCAGCAGCCCAGTTCAAGAGAAGCTAGGGACCATTAGGTTCCTGCTGGAGCAGCAAATGGCAAGAATCCGGAGACAGCCCTAGTGGGCTAGAAGCACAGACTTTTGGCCAGCATCTTGGAGGGTGGGAGGAGATCCTGGGAAGAGGATGCTTTTGTCCAGGAGAGCAGAGAGGTGGGAGTTCCTGGTGACAGGGGTCTCCCAGAGTGACAGGAGTGGCCTGGTGACTTGATAGGGCAGTGAGAAAAAAACCCAAGAGGAAGAAGCAGCACTTACTGGAGTCAAAGTGCAGGGGGCTCCCTGAGGTGCCAGAGCTGGATCTTGAGGTGCTAGGGCAGCCTGTACAGCTTCCTCAGCATCCAGCTTCTCCAGGTGGGCCTGAGTTCACCTTCCCTCCCCGGCCCCTGCCCTTGGCTTCAGGGCAGCGCGGGGCCAGGCCTCTCTGCCGCAGCTCCCGGACTCTGATTAGTGGCTTGGCTGTTTGTGCCAGTATGCGGCAGTGGGGATGTGTTGTTTTCAGGTGACTCAGTCAGGTGGGAAGCCGGGTTTCATGCTCTTAGGTAATTGCAGCATCCGGGGACCGGGATTGGGCCAGCTGTGGCCAACACCCCAGGGCAGTGGGGAGCTTTGGATTCCCCTGAGGGAAGGGGGGCAGGACTGGGGGCAGGACTGGGGGCAGTCCTGCTTTGTGTCACCAGTTGCCTCCTTTTGCCCCCGCAGCCGTATGGCCTCAGAGCCCTAGCTGGTGGGCCTGGATCCCCAACCCCGCTCCATCCCCCAAGTGTCTGGGAGGGAGGAGCTCAGGGAGGGTGGGAATTAATTGAAAGGCAGGCATGTGGAACAGTTGTTGGGGAAGGAAGAGACCTGTCACTGGTGTGGGTGACTCAGTCCTGAGGCCTGGTGACGGCCCTCATTAGCCAACCCTGCAGGTATGAGGGGGAAGAGGCAGAGGGTGTATTAACGGGAAGCAGCCCCATGCCTATAAAGGGCTGGCTCCTCCCTTGGCTGGGCTCAGGGCATGCCTGGGTGACTCTTAAGTTTGCTCTGCAGAGCAGCATTACCTGAAGGTGGGAGAACTGTTGTCCCCTCAGCCTGCCGCCAGGCAGTTCCTCAGCTTCCCGGATTTACTCCTCAGGGTAGGGGAGAGCACTTGAGGGCCACGGTCCTGCTGCTTCCTATCCTGCCTTGCTCCAATCCTTTCCCTTGGGTTGCCTGGGCCTTATTTGGGGACCCTCTGTAGAAAAGGCTGGGCCACATGGGGCTACACTATCAGCAGTGCCTGGGCCTGGCTGGGAGGGCACCTGTTCTTGGCGCTGCCACAGCCTGGGACAGATGAGAAGGCTGGGACTGTCGGAGAAGTAGGGGGATCCGGGCTGAGTCACACTTCCTGGTTCTGTACAGCCCTTGCTTCAAACCTGTTGGCCACGGTCTGGCATATTAACCCCAGCCACTCCCTTCATAATCCCCAGGTCACTGACCACTGAACTTCCCTCCCTGGCTTTTTCCGTGAGTGCACACTCACTGGGTCTCGAACACGGCTCAGCAGTCGGCCCTGCGTTGCAACCCCTGGCCTGGCTCACTTCTGCGCCAGTTCGGGTGGGCTTCACACTTCCCACACCTCTTCATGGAAGAGGTGATTTCATTCCCACTGCAGACCTTATCAGGGTGTGGAGTTGGTGGATCAGAGCTCCGCCAGAGCTGTCGCTCCACCCCACAGCCTTGGTGCACTGGGTTGGTTGTTTATTATTCTTTTGATTACTAACGTAGAGCACTCTTTAATCCCCCGCACTGTGCTGGCAAGATCATAAAAGAAAAAGACACAGGCTCTGCCCTCCGGCAGCCCTGGTGTGTATTTTTAGGAGGCAAGCGGCCTCATGCTTGCTTCTCCCAACGCCAGGCCCATTGAGGCTGCGTCTAGGGTAGGGCTCCCTCCCCTCCAGCCTGGCAGGAGCCTGGCAGGAGCCCGATGGCGGGAGGGAGGCAGCTGGGAGGGGCTGTGCTCTTGGAGTACGTTTCTGCACCTCGCACAACCCCTTCACCGGAAACCGGTGAGAACCAGGAAAGGAGTGTCAAATACAGGACAGGGAGGAAATGAAGGGAGCCAGGGCCTGGCTGGCCATGGAGTGTGATTCAGCCCCAGATGAGAAGATGGAGCAGGGCTGACCCATGGAAGGCCTGGGGGCGGGGGGCCGAGAGCTGCTGGAGATGGACGAGGGGAGCCCGCTGACAGGGCCCGGGCGTCCTCACTCCTTGACTCAGGTTCAGCCTAGGCCCAGTCCTGCAAGTCTGGAATGCGGGGCTGTGCCCTGCGGGCACGGCCCTGACCGCTGGTGCCCCACTGTGTCCCCCAGGGCTCTGTGCTGTCGGAGAGGGACTACGAGAGCCTCGTCATGATGCGCATGCGCCAGGCTGCTGAGCGGCAACAGCTGATCGCCCAGATGCAGCAGGAGGAGGAGGTGGGGCAGCCCACCTAGCCCTCAGCCCCAGTGCACTCACCCACAGCCCTTTTCTTAAACGTCACCAATAAACTTTGTGTTTGTTTTTTTTTTTTTTTACAAGAGTCTATCTCTATTGCATATGTAGGTGTAGGGTGCTGGCTCACTCATGTGTGGCCCTGGTTCCTGGGCTCTGCCTGAAAGGGTTTCCCCCAGACCTGCTTCTCCCTTCCCGGGGGAGGGCAGACGTCGCAGGAGGCGTTCCACAGAGCGAGGGTCGGTGGGCCAGCAGAGCAGAGGAGCCACCATTCATCACAGTCCTTTATTGGCTTGGACTAGCTCCACAGGACCCTCCTGCCCGTCCCAGGGCCATCCTCCTGCAGGACTCCCTGGTCCCGGCCAGGGACAAGCTGGCTCTTCAGGCCCCTCAGCCGGCTCGCAGAGCACAGCCTCCTCCGGGGCTCTCAGCCAGGCGAGAAGCTGGAGGGGCAGCTGGCTGCGGGGGACGGGGGCCCTGCCTCTCCCACTGGCTGAGGCAAGTTTCAGCAAAGGCCATTCACTGCCCAGTGCCACCAGGCTAAGGAAAAGGACAAGTCGGGAAGAGAGGGGCCAGGCAGTGAGTGACTGGGGGTTCAGGACTGGGGCCCATGGCAACCGCTCAGAAAAGGGGTGCTCGGCGTGAGAGTCACTCCTTGTGCAGGCACCACACCAGTGTCTGGCCCACCCCTGTCATGCTCAGCACACGGAAGCCCTTGCGTTCCAGCTTGTCCAGGACAATGCGGGGAGGATCGTTGACAAAGTACTCATAACTGTGAAGAGAAGGGGGAGAGGGGACAGCGTGAGGGGGACAGCAGAGACCCCATACACACCTGGTATCTGCTGATGGCGAGGCCTGGGCAGGAGTCCTGGTATTTGCTGAGTGCCTTCTAGGTACTGGGCTAAGTGCACACTCCTTGCCCCCTTCCCTGTTAAGCACATGGCTTGCATATTTTGTTTCTTCTTCCCAACAACCTACAGAAGGTTCCCGTTTTATAAATAAGAAATCTTGGAGGGGTTGGGTTGCTTTCCAGATGTCATACAGAACCCATGTAAGTCTGCTGACAGCCCCATGTGCCCTGGGCCACTGTACTATTTAGGAGGAATGGCCTTTTCTCTCAAGGCCCTCCTACCCTGCCAAAGGGCTCTGCCCTGCAGTCCTGGAGCAACAAGTTGGCCCCTAATAGCTCCTGGCTCTGGGTGCTGCTCCCTAGCACAGAGAATGCTTGCTGTCCCTCCTTTCAGGGTTAACTGAAGGTGAAGGGCTCCAATCAGATAAAGAGCTGGGCATCTTGAGATAAATGCCTCATGGTAAAGGAATGGGGTTGGCTTCAGCCCTCCAACCTTGACCCAAGGGGCTCCTCCTTCCCCTCTTTGAACTGGGGCTCATTCTTGCAACATTTCTCATGAGTTCCAAGCCCGTGGAGCTGGTATGAAGAATGCCAGGGGAAGTGGCCAAGTTCCCAGGCAGCAGCTGAGCTGGAGGTAGGACCCAGGCTGCCCGCAGAGTTGAGCTTTCTTACTCAGCCAGTTCAGGACAGAAACCTTTCTCTCTGTGCCTGTCTTTGTCTCTATAGGGTCCAGCTTCAAGATAAGAGGACAGGATAAGGAGTATTCCACTTACAGAGTCCTCCATCCAGTCTGACTCTGTCCTGGGGTTCCCTTGTGAAGGGAGGGCCAGTGAGAAAGCTTTCAGAGCAAGCCTGGGGGCTGCAGTAAGACCACAGACAGGACCAACCCTCAGAGGACGGAACCCCATGGTCCCGGCAGGGCCTCTGAGGCTGGGCAGTAGCATCATCCCTGGGCTTGGTTGGGTAAAGGAATTAGGAACAGGTCTTGGGACCAGCATAGAAAAGATCCTTAGGAATGCCATTACTTACAAGTTGTTTCCCAGGACGCTTCTCTTTGAGGCCCCCAGATAGCGCATCAGCTCTGGATCTGAGTGCTCATCACCCACCATGGTAGGGCCCACCTCCTGCAAGGTAAGCCACAGTGGCTGCTGGGCTGGCTGCCAGAGAGATGTGGAAGGTCTCCGTCCTTCCTCCCCTGCCTGCTGGCCCTGAGCCAGTCTCAGTTGAAGGCTGGTGAGGGTGCTGAGGGACCTGGGGGCTAAGCACAGGCTGGGGAGGGGTGGAGCCCTCAGTGTTCAGGCAGGGCAAGGTGAGGTGTCCCTAGCCCCTCCAAGCTGAGCTGCACGTTGTCCGCCTACTGGCAACTTCCTACCAGCCATCACTACCCATGTTTGTGTATATCAGAATCACCTGGAAAACAAATGAAATATACGTCCCCATAAAAACTTATACAGGAGTGTTCAGAGCAGCACTGATTCACAAGACCCAAAAAAGTGGAAACAGCCTAAATGTTTGTCAGCTGACAAATGGATAAAATAAACTGTGATGTAGCTACACAATGGGATCTTACTTGGCAAAAAAGAGGAATGAGCATCCTACAATATGGATGAACCTTGAAAACCTGGAAGTGAAAGAAGCCAGGCCCAAAAGACCATGTATTACCATGGAAAGTAGATTAGTGGTTACATAGGGCTGGGGGCTCGCGGGTGCGGGTAGTGAGGAGTGACTGCTAAGATACAGGGTATGGGTACAGGCCTTCTTTTCAAGGGGATGAAATGTTCTAAAATTATGGTGATGGCTGCACAACTCTTGAGTATGCTTTAAAAATACTGTACACTTCAAGTTGGTGAATTCATGACCTATGTATGCTATATATCAACAAAGATGTATTTATATATATTTACATACATATTTACATATATACACACACACATATATTTATATATATTAAAAATCCCCCACAGAGCACTGAATGCCCGAGCCCCAGGCTTAAAGGGTAGTTTGGGAGGTCTGGGAAGGGGCCCAGGAGTGCACATTTTAACTGCACAAGTATCTGGTTCTCCAACCACCGCCCTAAGACACTGCCAGGGCCTCACCTGTGCGCGGTGACCTCGCGCCTCGCCCCCACCCCCCCCCCGCCCGCCCCCACCTCCACCTCAAGGGAGCTGTGCACCTGCTGACGGATCACCCAGCACTTAGGGAGTGCGAAGGGACGCAGGTGCCGGCTGGGGTGCCCAGTCATACCGTTCTGAAGTTAAAAGGTTTCTGGGGCGACCAGCACCGTCTTGGACCAGGAAACTGCACCCAGAGAAAGGGGCGTCACTTCTGACTCCGAATGGTCTCCCCCTCCTTCTCTCCTAAAGCCTTTCAGGAAGTGCCCAAGGATGCCGTTAGTGGCTGTAGGTGGGCCAGGCGCTTGGCAGAGGTGTTCTGGCGTCTTGGCGCGTCTTTTCCAAACCTCTTTCCCCCAGTACTTCCGCCCCCCCCCCCCCCCCCCGGCGGAGCTGCTCTGCGTCGGGCGGTGGGTGCTGCCCACGTGAGGCCAGGGCGCCCTGGCTTTCTCGGGCGGGCAGGTGGGGCAGGAGCCGCAAGCGCCCCGGGTCACTCGGCCGCGGGGACGCCGCACACCACCCGCTCGCCGTCCGGCCAGAGCTCCCCGGGAGCCCGGCGGTGGGGGGGGGGCGCCCCCGCCCCGCCGCCCGAGGGGGCGTGTCCCGGGCGGCTTCCGGCCCGGGTCGCAGGCGGGCGCTGCCCGAGAGGGAGGGACCGAGGTGCGGCGGCAGCGCCGCGTGCCCCGGCCGGGCCCCAACTCTGTGCCAACTCGCGGGGCGGCGGCTACTCACCATGCGGATCTGGGTGCTGATGAGCACGTAGGGCATGGTGCGCGCGCACGGGCCGGGCTCCCACCAGGGCTTCGGGCTGGCGCCGACGCCTGCCCCTCGGCCTCCGGGACTGCTGCCCCGCGCGCCGAGTCCACTTACTCCGGCTCCGGCCTCGGGCGGCCCCAACCCCAGGGCGCCCGGCCCGTGACCGCCGCGCCGGCCAATCAGGAGCAGGCGCCCGTGACGCGCCCCCGCACTTGACGATACGGGGCCCGCCTCCTGCCCTGGGGGCGCTGCTCCCGGACCCCGGCGCGCGCCGCTGCCGGGAGGAGGGAGAGGCCCGCGGGGCTCGGCGGCTGCCGCGGCCCTTGCGCCCTCTTTCCGCGCGCCTCGGGCCCTGGGTTCCAAAGTCCTGCTGCTCCCCGCCCCCGCCCCGTCCCCGTGAAGCAGAGCGGGGAGCAGTCGGCGACCCTCCCGAAGGTCTCTCCCAAGCTCCAGCCCACCCGGGACACCTTAAAGCCCCGGGCAGATCCCCACTCCCCGTCCCAGGACGCGGTCTCCGCGGACTCCGTCGGCGCTCGGGAGCCCGGGGCGGGGGGTGCGGGTGCGGCCACTGCTGAAATCCCACCTCGCGCGCCGGCGTCTCCGCCTCTGGCTCTGATTCCTAACACAGCGCCCGAACCTCGCATTTCTCTGCCCCCCCCCCCCCCGCCCGGTACATCGGTAAAGGGACTGAGCCCTCGGCTGTGCGCCGGTCGCGCGGGGCTTGAAAGCGACGGAATGTGGCCCTCACGTCGGAGAGCGCCCCGCCAGGCCGACGAGATGCGGCGCGCGGGAAGAATCCGAAAACTCACCTTCCCCGGCCCCGGAACCACCTTCCTGTCCCTGAAGGGCCCTCGGAGGGCGCGCTCTGTGCCTGCGGCAGCTTCACGGCCGGGAGAGCGCGGCAAGGGAAGCCGGAGGCTGCAATCCTAAAGGACTCTTACTGGTCTAATTGATTATTCCGTACTTTCTACCACTATTCCTCACCTCCAAGACTAACAATTTAGCTAGAGAGATCAGATAGTCACGCCTCCCAAAGGGTTCGTTAAACTGACAAACGATTAATACTCAGGATGTATTAAGAACTCCTGCAAATCAACAAAAGACAAGTCAATAAAAAAAATTAAAAAAAAAAAAAAGGGATCCCTGGGTGGCGCAGCGGTTTGGTGCCTGCCTTTGGCCCAGGGTGCGATCCTGGAGACCCGGGATCGAATCCCACATCGGGCTCCCGGTGCATGGAGCCTGCTTCTCCCTCTGCCTGTGTCTCTGTCCCTCTCTCTCTGTGACTATCATAAATAAAATAAAAAAATTAAAAAAAAAAAGACAAGTCAATAGAAGAAACATGGGCAAATGACTTGACTAGACACTTTCAAAAGAGAGAATGGAAATGGCCAATAAACCTATAACATGACATTCAATATTATTAAAAATCCCAGATATGCAATCAAACTACATTTTATTTTATTCTTTTAGAATTTATTTATTGGGGTGCCTGGATGGCTCAGGTCATGATCCCGGGGTCCTGGGATGGAGCCCCACATCAGGCTCCTTGTTCCACGGGGAGCCTGGCTCTCTCTCTTTCTGTCTAATAGATAGAGACAGACTGCACCACAAGGAGGGGCAGAGAGAGGGAGAGAGACAGTCTCAAGCAGACTCATGGGCTGAGTTCAGAGTCCATACTGGGCAAATCCCACCACCCTGAACCCTGAGCCAAAACCAAAATTCCAAGGCTTAATCCACTGAGCCACCCAGGTATTCTTCAAACTACATTTTAACTGAGTGCCTGGTGGCTCAGTCGGTTAAGCATGTACCTTTGGCTCAGGTCCTGATCCTGGGGTCCTTGGATTGAGTCCTGAGTCAGGATCCCTGCTCATCCGGGAGCCTGCTTCTCTCTCTCTCTGCCCTCACTTCCCACTTGTGCTTGTGCTTTCTCTAATAAGTAAAATCTTACAACAACAACAACAACACACTACATTTTAAACTACAATGAGATACTACTTCAGTGATTTGCCAAATCAATCAATCTGTAGACATTGAGTATTGGTGAAAAGGTCTAACAACTGGAATGCTACTGTTGGAATTGCTAAGTGTTGTGATTGATACAGTCACCTTGGAAAACAACTTGGCATCATCTAGCAAGGCCGATGTGCATGGGTATGACCCAGCTAAATGCCTCCTAGATAAACCTCAAGAAAACTCACTCATCAGGATACTTGTATTAGAATATTCATCACAGCACTGTACGGACTTAGCAAAAAAAATGGAAAAGGTCTTTATGTTCATCACAAGTGGAGTACGTTTTTGGTTGATTGATACAGGGAAACTGCATAGTGATGAAAAATGCTAAGTGAAAAAGTAAATTCTGGGAAAATAGAGAATAATTCTACCTGAAGCTCAAAACCTGCAAAACTAAACAATACATTGGAGATAAAAACATGATTAAATTATACCTCAATAAAAAATATGTAGTTAAATTATAAAGAAGAGTAAGGGAATGATAAATGTAATATTCAGGGCAGTGTTTACCTCTGAGAGAAGTAAAAGAAACCAGGCAGGGACAGCCATTCAGGAGTCTTACAAGGCAAAAGCGATGTTCTCTTTCTCACAGTAGGACCTGGGTGCTAAGGGTTATACATGTCCTCAGTCTTTATTGTATTATATGTATGATTTTTTTAGCCATTAAATATTTAATAAGAACAATTGTTTAAGTGTCAATTACCTTAGTGGTTAGACGCTGGGGGACGGGGGGAGTCACTGTCTGAGGCATTTGACTATGTTGCCTCTCTTGGAAGAGCCACGTGGGCAGATCTCTGGCTGTTTGGGGCAGAGATGAGAACAGGAATTTGGGGTCTGCTCGGCTTTCCTCTCTCTGGTCAGGATGGGGTGAGGAGGAGGAGACAGGAAGGCAGTGCATATCTCAGGCTGCCAGGGCTTTATTACATTTGCAAAACTGGTCTGCAGATGCCACACAAGATACAGAGCTCGCTCCATCCAGAATCACCCACCCCGCTGCTGACTGCTCTGGCAGCCACATGCCTACCAGATAACATCTTTAATATCCAGGGGGAAATGAATTCCCCCGCTTCGTCTGCCCATCTGGCCTTGCCTCTTGCCACAATTTATCTGGCAGATCTTTCTCCCCTGCAGAAAAAGGAGAAATTGTTCTTCTACAACTCAGTTTTTCATCATGAAAGCATTATCTAAGTGGCCAGGCCTGGATATTGGTTATTCTTTCTTTCCTTTCTTCCTCCACATTCAGCTTCTATGGGTGGCATCTGCATTGGAGCTCAGGGGATGTGGAGATGAATTGAGCACGAACCCCATCCTGGAAGAGTGAACACTCCAGTTGGGTAGCCAGACTAGAAAGCAAATAATCATGGCACCAAATGTAATGGAGGTAACGAAGCTCCAGGAATAAAGAAAAACAAAAGATTAAGTCCACTAAGGTGGTAGTCTGGGAAGGTTCCCCAAAGGAAATGGCTTTTTATTCTCTCTAAAAGTTAATATTTCTTTCTTATTACTAAGGAAACACATGCTTATCTCTGAAAAAATGAGAAAAAATTATGGGAAAAGTCTCTAAAAAACACTCTTTTCTCACCAGCAAGACAATTATAGTGTATTTCAGGATATACCAACTGAACTAAATCCTTAAAAATTAATAGGTGGTATTGGTAAATTTCTATTCCTTAAGCTGTGGGGTGGGAACCTTGTTGTCTTTAATTTGTTCTTGTTTGTTACAGTGTGCATTATATTAAATGTACTCTCTTATTTGTAAAATATCTCACAATTAGAAAGTAAATAGAAAATCTAGTCAAGGATTTGAGAAGGACTCTTAGATGTTTCAGCTGTGTCTAAACAAAATTTTAACTTGAAAGAAATCTGATGGTAAAATTGGAATCATACTCCTGTATTTTCAGTTTTTAAAAATATAAGAAGTTACATAAAATCTCAAAAGTAAAGTGGAATTATAAAAATCAATGGGCCATGGTGATGTTAATATAAAATAAAAATAAAAACTTTTTAAAAAAGATTTTATTTATCCATTCATTAGACACAGAAGAGAAGCAGAGGGAGAAGCAGGCTCCCTGCAAGGAGCCCAATGCAGGATTCGATCCTGGACCTCAGGATCACGCGCTGAGCGGAAGGCAGATGCTCAACCGCTGAGCCACCCAGGCGTCCCTAAAAATAAAAACTTAAAACTGTCAGTTATTTTACCAGCAAAAACATAGATTTATTTATTAGGAATAGCAGAGGTTTGCAATCCAGGACAAGGAACCTGCAACAAAACCCTAGGCAAGTTCAACAAGAAGAGGAATGTTATTTTATGGAAAAGAAAGAATTTGGGAGGAGTTGTTTTGAACACCAACCTATTGAAGAGAAGCAAGAGTTTAGGGTGATGATGGTTTCTCATTGGCGGGTTTGTAGGGGCAGGGTAGCCCATTTATTGCAGGAGATGCAATGTACATCTTTTTCTGTGGGAGCCTGTAACTTATGATTCTCTTCTGTTGAGATTCTCTTTTTAGGGGTCTGTAATTGACAATTCTTCCTGTAATTGACATTAAGTGGTATAGTTGCCCCTTCCAGCCTTCCTTTCTAGCAGCCTGTGTCCACTTTAGTGGTTTCCCTTTATTAATTTTCGCAATGGACACAGAAATCCTGAAGAATACAGATTTTTTAAAAAATGAAATGGTTTCTGAGTCAATTTAAGCAGAGATCAACTCAAGTTTCAGCCAAGTGCTTAAAAAGTGTTATCATTAGAAGAATGAATCTCATTTACATTTTGGAAATGGAAAACCAATTTTTTTTTTTTAGATTTTATTTATTTATTCATGACACACACACACACACAGAGGCGGAGGCAGAGGCAGAGGCAGAGGCAGAGAGAGAAGCGGGCTCTCTGAGGGGAGCCCCCGGGGGACTCCATCCAAGGACCCTGGGATCACGGCCTGGGCCAAAGGCAGACACTCAACCACTGGGCCGGCAACCCAGAAAACCAATTTTTAACCCTGTTTCTTGATTAAGGTGCTACGGATCATATAAGGTTCAAGGTTTTTTTTAGTGCTGGGGTTTGCATCTGTTTTATGAATTTTTAAGCGCCAACCGGCAGGAGCTGGCCCTCGAGTCGGGGATCTCGTGCAGGTAACCACCAATTCACCTGTTGTAATCTGAACTGCCAAACGGGCCACTGTCTTGTGCTCAGTAATCGAGTCGAGTAAAAATGCATAAATAAATCAAGTCGGAATCAAATAAAGTCTGAGTTCTGACAGAGTGTCAAGGAAAGGTGGGGAGCAGGTGGGGTTGTCCACATTGATCACGCGTCTGTCTAGGCACAGGCGACGGTAGACGCAAACGGAAACAGACATTCGGGAACTGCAGAAAAACTGGTGTGACTGGAGGGAAATGGAACCTCATCTGGCCAGACAAGGTGCTGCGGGAGCCTCCGACCTGAAGTCTCCCCGGCTCCTCCTCCCCACCTCCCTGCCTCGTTCCTCGGTTCCCCTCTCCCGCTCCCTGCTGGCACCGCCCCTTGGGAAGAGCGTGGGCGGAAATGGAGCCTAGCAGGTCATCTCTCCGCGCCTACCTAAGGGCGCGCCGGGCTGCTGGCGCCGCTCGATGACGTCACGGTCATTGACAGCGTGCGGCGGCGGCCGCGGTGGCTGCTACCTGGGCTGGGAGCGGCCGGGTAAGGGTCTGAGTCGACCTGCCCGGCCAGGGCGTCCTCCGGGGGCGCGGGAGGTGGCCCAGGGCTTGCAGCCGGGGGGCCGGGGCTGTGTGCAGAGTCGTGGGGTTGGGGGTGGGAGTTAGGAGGCCCAGAAACCTGACTCTGAGAGGAGGGCGGCGGGTGTGCTGGAGGGGAGGCTGCGTCCAGGTTGGGAGAGAGGCGCGGCAGTCGGGCACCGGCAGTCGGGCACCGGGGTCTGGCGGAAACCTCCGGGTCGGGATTGGGGTGAGGGTAGTCGGGACCTCGGGAGCTTCGGGGTGGGAGGAGCGCGCTCACGAGTCTCTCTCCCCCTGCCCCCGGTGCCTCGCGCGGGCTGCAGGTGCAGCATGTCTAGACTGGGGGTCCTGGGCGGCGCCCAGGCCGGGCTGGGACTGTTGCTGGGCACCGCCGCGGGCCTTGGATTCCTGTGTGCCCTTTACAGCCAGCGGTGGAAACGGAGCCAGCGCCATGGCCACAACCAGAGCCTCCCTAATTCCCTGGACTACACGCAGACCTCAGAGCCAGGACGCCAGGGTACGAGCCAGTCTCCTGAGACCAAAGTCATGGCTGACGGATAGGCCTAGGGTCCGGGCTGCCTTGAGAAGAGCCTGTGGGACAGGAAACGGAGGGGGGTGGGTACCTGAGGGTTTCACCTTTTTGTAAAGCTTACTGAAAAGGCAAGCAGTCTTCCTCTCCTGTACTTTTTCCTATAATTGCAGGAAAAGGCTTTAGCTGTCACTTTTAGTTCGGGCCACGTTTTAAAGGTACTTAGTGTTGGGTGAGGTGTTTAATAAGTAGAGAAAGTCCAAAATAAGGCAAAAGGGAAAACTAACCTCAGGGGAATTAAGTCTTAAGGCTTACGTGTTCAATTATGTGTTGGAATTTGAAGGGAACTTGGAGACCATCCAAGGTTTTTTTTTTTTTTTTTTTTTAATCCTTTTTAGAAGAAAATCGAGATTCAAAAAGATTATGTAACTTTACCCAGGTTGTCACAGAGCAATTAAGTGGTGGGATTCGGCCTGGTCACCTGGTCCTGTGGACTTCCAGGGCATGGATGTGGGGTGCATATACAGTTGAAGCTTACTGTTGCTGGAAGCCAGCCACAGCTGAAATAGGTAGTGCTTTTGTCACTTTGACCTTAAGTCATTTGAGCAAGGTATCTAGGGCTGGTTCAAACCACTCTCAGGTGTGTGTAATAGAGGAGCATTGCAGTCACCTCATCCCACATTAATTGGGAATGAGTGTTTTCTCTGATTACCAAATGCCAGATGGATTGGAAAAGTTAGCTTTAGAAGAGTCTTCAAAGAGCTATCAATTTAGATTGCAACTGTTCACATTTTATAACCTACTGGTAACCTAGTATTGTAAATGTGCTTGTCTTTCCTTTTCCTTGTGGTTTGTAATTTCTTGGCAGTAGATGTTTGGAAAATGTGGGCCAGGTTCCCAGAGATTTTTTTTTTTTTTAAGTTTCATGTAAGTGATCTCTATACCTGACATGGAGCCCAAACTCACGACCCCAAGATCAAGAGTCGCGTGCTCTTCCAACTGAGCCAGCCAGGCCCCCTTATCTTTCTTGCCCCCAAGATCTTTCTTGCTCTACATTCTTGAATAATGTTGGGTGTGTACTGTAATCCAACCTAGACCCTTAACTAGATTTCCTTGAACACATTTGGGCTTCCCTGGACTGTGGGTCCTGCCTTCCTGGTTTCTTTATTTTTACATTTTCCAGTAGAGTTGCCTTGGGTAGCTACCAGTTTATTAGCATTTATTGTTAGAATTGACCCGGAGCTCAGATGAGGGCTCAGGAATGGTGTTTTTCCTATGGGGTGTGGATGGGCTTTTCTCAGCATACCTTTTCTCTAAGTGCCTGCTTTCTCCTTGCCTTTCTCGAATGATACTAAATGAAGTCCCTGGGAGGAGCTCAGAGTTTTCCTGGCTCTTCTTTGTGAAAGCTCAGAATTTGAGTAAATTCCCTTTAGTTTTGCTGTATAGTTAGTACTGACTGCCTGGTATCTGGGAACTATCCCAGCAGGTCAAGGGTTTGTTTTCCTCTTACAGGGCAGTGCTCTTGGCAAGCATTATACATTACCTGAGAAAGACCCCAATGTGGAAGGTTCTTGGAACAGAGCGGGCTCTTGTTTAGAAATTGGGATCTTGATTTTTTTTTCTTTGAGTAGTTACTCGAGACTTACCAGGACGTAGCTGTGAACATAAACTATCTGAGCCTCAAGGTTTTTGTAAATTGAGCTCCAGTGAGAAGCAAGTGTTCTTAAATTCCAGGTCCAAGGTCTTTCCCTCACCCTGCCTCAGGAGCATCACTGTCTGCTGTCCTTCCTGCAGTGAGGCTTCTACGAGCAGTCCCAGGGGAAGCGGGAGATGCTGCAGTGCTGCTCAGCCTTCCACGAGAAGGGCAGGAGGAGGTGCTGGACCGCCTGGACTTTGTGCTGACCAGCCTGGTGGCCCTGCGGCGGGAGGTAGAGGAGCTGAGGAGCAGCCTGCAGGGGCTTGCTGGGCAGATTGTTGGGGAGGTCCGGTAAGTGATGCAGCCCTCTGTCCTGCCTTGTACCCGCCCGCCAACTTTTCCCAGTCCCTAGAGCTTTTTCAGCTGGGCTGTGCCCTGGCCTTTGTTGCTGTGTCTAAGGAAGAAGCCAGTTCTATAACTTCTCACACAATTGGCAGGGAAGCTGTGTGCTTGGTACCTTGCCTTCCATAAGTTCCTTGCTGCTTTTGGGCTCTTATGGTCTGTTGTAGCAGCTGAAATGCTTTGTTCTGATTTACCTGGTCTGCTGCTGCAGGCTGGGTCCAGGGAGAAGCCTTTCTTGTTCTCCTGAGGGTAGAAACCCAGGAGGGCTTTGGCCCTTTAATGAGCAATAGTAGTAAGACGTTCCCTCATGGGGAGGGGAGAGACAGGCTGTCTGGGGCTCAATAGCACCGTCTCTAAAGGGGCCTGCCTTTCAGATCTCATATGGAAGAGACCCAAAGAGTGGCTCGGCGGCGAAGGTTCCCATTTGCCCGGGAGAGGAGTGACTCAACTGGGTCCAGCTCTGTCTACTTCACGGCCACCTCCGGAGCCACGTTCACAGATGCCGAGAGCGAAGGCGGGTGAGTCATTTCTCTTTTAAGCACTTGTGGCTTCAACCAGGTTATGTTTTGTAAAAGTACTATTTACCTATGGAAAATTCACACTGAGCTGCTATAAATAATTTTGGGAACATGGTAAAGGTATAAATGAATAAAATAAGGAATTGGTTAAACAAGAAAAACCATCCACCTTATGTCACCCAGGCAAATGAAATGTTAACAGTGCTTATTGTTGCATCTGTCCTTTCCTCTGAGTAGGTTTTTAACAGTTACTGTAATTCTTATTTGACTATTTTTTTAAAAAGATTTTTTATTTACTCATTTGAGAGAGAGCACAAGTACAAGGGAAACAGAGGGAGAGGGAACAGCAGACTCCTTGTTGAGCAGGGAGCCCAGTGAGGGGCTTGATCCCAGGACCCAGGATTATGACCTGAGCCGAAGTCGCTTAACTGACCGAACCACCCAGGAGCCCCTGTTTTCATTTTTCCTATAACATTAGTTGGACATTTGCCTGTACTATCACAAGGACTTTATAAGCATTTTTAAATGACTTTATTTCCTTCAGTCAGTGGCTAAGCCAGGTTTATAGAGCCCTCTAAGCACTAACTGTGCTCCCCTCTCCTAGAAGGTCCTTTCTTCCCACATGGGAGGCTTGCTCATGCTCCCTTGCCTTTACAGGTGGGAGCTGGCTGTCCTGAGTGCTTGGTAGCTCAGCAGGTCTGACCGTAGGCCTTACTGTGATAACGGGGAACAGCAGCAGGAGTCTTGTGGACAGCCTCCAAATGTGGTCAGACTAAGGACTTTTTGATTTGAAGTCACTAGTACCATTTTGAAACTTTGGTCTCAAGCATGGAGTCTGAATGAACATCTTTTTTTTTTTTTTAAGATTTTATTTATTTATTCATGATAGTCACAGAGAGAGAGAGAGAGAGAGGCAGAGACACAGGCAGAGGGAGAAGCAGGCTCCACGCAGGGAGCCCGACGTGGGATTCGATCCCGGGTCTCCAGGATCGCGCCCCGGGCCAAAGGCAGGCGCCAAACCGCTGCGCCACCCAGGGATCCCTGAATGAACATCTTTGTTGTGGTGCTTGATGCTGTCATTGGCAGTTTCTGCCCTTGTCTGCTGGTAGCTCTTTGAGGTCTCGAGGCGACCTTTCTTCCTCCCCAAGGAAAAGACTGGCACAGAGAACAGCCCAGCCTTCTGCTGGGACAGAAGGACTGATTCAGCTATAAACATGCAGGGTGATCTTTGCAGCAGTGGCCTTCTTTAAATTTTTTTTTTAATTTTTATTTATTTATGATAGTCACAGAGAGAGAGAGACAGGCAGAGACACAGGCAGAGGGAGAAGCAGGCTCCATGCACCGGGAGCCCGATGTGGGATTCGATCCCGGGTCTCCAGGATCGCACCCTGGGCCAAAGGCAGGCGCCAAACAGCAGTGGCCTTCTTTAGCGGAAACACCTTATGATATTAACTAAGTTATTTTTCCCCCGGTGGCAGATACCTCGCCAAGGACTTTAGAGCCATTTCCTTATCTAATTGCCCTGGGGATCCTATGAAGTAGGTGCTGTTCTTATTTTTCTCAGATGGAGACTTTAGGCTTAGCAATGTTTGATGCCTTGCCTAGAGTTATACAGCTATTAAGTACAGGCTCAGTTGGGCTCATCTGCAGGGCTGTGAGGATCTGTGATCTAAGGCATGGCTTGGTTGTGGGGGTGTGGAAAGGCTTTTACAAGAAGACAAGTCCCATGCAGCCCTTGAGAGTTCTTCCCAAGCTGCCACAGCTCCCTGCCCAGGGAAGACCTACCTATGGCAGCACAATCTATTCAGTACATCTTACTCAAAACATTTCAGCCTCATTTTCTTGTTTGGGACAATACATTCTCCTGCCTCTCCTCATTTGGTTTTCTAAGAAAATTAAGAATAATATTACTCTTTTTCCTTTTTACTGCCACTGGGCATCTGTCCTGGATTTATTAATTGCTCAGACACCTCTTGCAACAAGCCAAGTCTTGGTAAGAGCTTTAGTCCTCCATTTGTGACTGCTGTAGTTGAGGTTATCTGATCATTCTTATCTGTATCATCAAGGGCTAGTGGGCGTGGCCCTTTTCAATTACCTAACACTTCTGTTTCCAGAAGGCTATGTTAGAGGAGGCAGCAAAAATGGAATTCATATTTGATGCATCTGGACTGAAAAGAAAGAAGGACAAAGTAATTGATAGTGGATCCTGAGATTTGAGTTTTTCTTTTTTTTAAGATTTTTAAAATTTATTTATTCCTGAAAGAGAGAGAGGCAGAGACACAGGCAGAGGGAGAAGCAGGCTCCATGCAGGGAGCCTAATGTGGGACTCATCCCAGGTCTCCAGAATCACACCCTGGGCCGAAGGCGGGGCTAAACTGCTGAGCCACCCGGGCTGCCTGAGACTCAAGTTTTTCTTTTCTTTTCTTTTCTTTTCTTTTCTTTTCTTTTCTTTTCTTTTCTTTTCTTTTCTTTTCTTTTCTTTTCTTTTCTTTTCTTTTCTTTTTCTTTCTTTCTTCTTTTTTAAAAGATTTTATTTATTTATTCATGATAGAGAGGCAGAGACACAGGCAGAGGGAGAAGCAGGCTCCATGCGGGGAGCCCGACGTGGGACTCGATCCCGGGTCTCCAGGATCACACCCTGGGCCAAAGGCAGGCGCCAAACCGCTGAGCCACCCAGGGATCCCTGAGACTCAAGTTTTTCTATGCAACCCGTTGAAGCAGGTCACTTGGGTGGGAAACTAACATTTGTAATAGGATGGAACAGAAAGAGACATCATAGCTCTGCCCAAGAACAGGACATAGAACTCAAGGCCTTTAATGATGATTTTAAGAAGTTGTACAAGGGACACCTGGGTGGCTCAGTCAGTTGAGCAGCCGATTCTTGATTTTGGCTCAGGTCATGATCTCAGGGTGGTGGGATTGAGCCCCCAGGTCAGACTCTGTACTCATTAGGGAGTCTGCTTGAGGTACTCACCTTCTCCTTCTGTTCCTTCCCCCAGTTCACACATGTATGTGCTCTCTCTAAAATAAATAAATCTTAAAACAAAAAAAGGTACAAACTTCTGGGAATTGTGAGAGCCAGGGGACTTAACCTGGGAAGCTTGTTTTGCTGCTTAGGGCACTCCCTGGGGCTCTGAGGGTCATAAAGGGAAAGACAGGCCTATCAGCCACCTGTATGGGACCAGAGGAATGGTGGTTTTCTTAATTACCAGCAGCCCATGACTGATTGTGGCATGTAGAAGCTGATGGTGATACATGGTGCAAGACTCTGGTTTAGCTGGCTGCTATCTGGGGCAGTGGCCATAGTGAATAATTCTTTTTGGCATGGTTGGTGCCATATAGGTCAAGGGGTATTTTGGGAGGAGACCACAAACTATGGAATGGTTTTGAACATACGGGACCAAAGGAGGAGTGCTTCTTTGAGGGATGAAAGGCTGAAAATATTTAATAGCCTATGCCATTGAAAGCTGTATTCCCTTTTTCCTTTTCCAAATAAAATAGCAACTTTGAGCTCCCAGGGGACCAACTGTGGCAGAGGCAGAATCACTGTGTGATCCATGTGGGTCCATGAGCTTGTTCTTTTTTTTTTTTTAAAGATTTTATTTATTTACTCATGAGAGACACACAGAGGCAGAGACATAGGTAGAGGGAGAAGCAGGCTCCATGTAGGGAGCCCGACGTGGGACTCCATCCTGGGTCTTCAGGACCACGACCCGGGCCAAAGGCAGATGCTCAACCACTGAGCCACCGAGGTGCCCCCATGAGCTTGTTCTTAAACACAGGACCAAACATAGCTTTAGTTCTCTCCTAGTCCAAAACCACCTTATCCTAAAACACCAGCTTCCCCAGCAAGCCTTCTCAGCCAAGGATTGCCCGAAACCTCATTGCCACTCCTTCTTGGCCATTTATCACCTCATTTACATTGCTCTTATCTACCCCACCACTGGGAGTCTCCCAGCCCTGGTTGCCTTTGAATGCTTTAGCTCAGCCCCTCTAATGGGGATTAGGAGGAGTCAAAAGAAAGAAAGTTAATTATCAGAAGGGAATATGTATATAACTGAGTCCTTGATCACTGACTTGTGGGCCCTCCTCAAGGGGTAGAGTAGGGTAGCTCTGGCCTCCTTGCTCCGCGGGAGCCATGGGTTCTCTTCCGTTTGTGGGAACAGTGTGTTCCAGCCAAGGGCACAGCTCCAAAGAGCCATCTCAAAGGTCCCTCCCAGGCCCTGGTAGATCTCAAAAGCCCCAGGGCATGTTAAAAGGTCACCCCTGTCCCTGGTGGATTTCTCCCGGGGCTGGATTGGTGTTCTGAGATGTGTGAGAGTATGGTGTGACTATAGAGACAGCCTTCATAGCTGCGGAAGCCCCAGAAGCTCATGGGGGCTGATGTCTGTGCTCTTGAGCAGGTGCTTGCCCCCCCGCTGCGTGCCAGCCAGCAGGGTGGCAGATTAGCGAGGCAGCTCCCTGATGTGGGGCTGAGGTGTGATAAGAGCCTCACAGGCCCCACCAGCAAAGTCCCTCCTGACCACTCCTCCTGCTCAGCAATGCGAGCTCCCTGGCAGTGCTGGACATTCCTCCTGGCTCAGCTCACTGGAGAGACTATGCTGATACTTATGCTCTAGGAGGGAGAAGAGCAGGGGTCCCTCGCTGGGAGACTCCTGATTTGAATGCCTCATTGGAGGGAGTTCAGCAGGCAGTAGTGTCTCCCCTTCTCTCTAGTAATAGGAGATGCGAGACTCTAGCTCTTTATCCAGATAGCCCATTTACCCATCTTGCCTTTGGGCCTGCTGGGCTGAGTAGGAGGCTCTGGTAGACTCTGATTTGATTCTCTCATTTGGGCAGGTTATTGTCCAAGCCTTCAGAATTGGTTGGGAGTCTGTCTAGGCTGCCTCTGTGCGGTCTTGTTCGTCACCACCCAAGTTCATTGTAAATCTGATGCCACTTCTCTTTGTCCCTTTAATTTCAAAAGTTTTTACTGCAGATTGCTAGAGGGGAAAGAACTTGGATAATATATTTAAAAGTAAGGTGAAGTTAAGGTTAAGTTCCTGTAGTAGCTGTTCCTGGGGCCCTTTTTTAGATGAGTCTGGAAGCTCCTCTGTGAAGCAACAGCATGGACTGGGCACTCGGTCTGGTTGCTCACTTGGTACCTTCCAGACGAAGCCTGCCTCCTTGTGTCTGGCTTTCTGGCCTACCACTTGCAGTCAGACTTGATGCTGTTTTGTCCTGCCTTTACTTGTAGGTGCCTCGCTCATTTCTCCTTCAGGCCTGTTTTGTGCCAGGCATAGGTATCCTGTCCCTATTTTTCATTCCAGGATGGAGGAAGGCATATCCCTAAATGATCCTAAGGTCTTGCCTGTGCTTCAGAACCTTCTGGCTCTGATTGAATCTGCTTTTCCTTCACTCAAATCTGGAGGTTTCTCTGGTATCTGCTTCCAGGCCCTAGAAGTCCGACATTGTCCTCTGCTCAGTTTTTGTCTGATTCAGTTGGCAGTTGGGGAGAGCACCCTAATCAGCCACTGGTGAAGGCCAATATCCAAGAGAAACGTGGCCTCCTCTTCAGGGAGTGCATCAAGGTAGGGGGTTCCAAGAATAGACCTATCCTTGGATAGGTCCGGCTTGTGGCGGCCCCAGACATACCTTCCCAGGTGGTTCTGTTTGCATCTTCCTCTCCTGAGTGTAGCTGCAAAGTGGCCTTTCCCCTCCCCCAGCAAGTTCCTAAGGTTTCCAGGTGCTCTTTCTACTGTGGTTCAGGTTTGGTTGCTGACAGGACAGAGGTGTACCTTGAATTGGGAAAGAAAATGTAGATATTTGGGTTGCCCATGGCCTCAGAGGCTGGCACCCACCCATGTTGTTTCTGGTGGGTGCTTTTGGCTGATAAAGCAAACATGACTGACAAACCCTTAGCCAGGCTCACATCTACCTCAGATCAGCTCTACTTACATTATGGTTTTTATTTTAAGTATTCCTTTTTTACTTATAAAAATGTATGTTCACTAAAGCAATCATATATGTTAAAAAGTAGAAAAATTTCCTTTAGTTCTTTTATCCTGAGTTCTACTAGCAGCATTTTGATGCATTCCTTTCTAGGCTGCTGCTTTCTAGCCTTTTTCTTTTTCTGATTATCTAACCAACTTGGTGGTAGCTCAACAGGGAGTTCTCATATTGCCCCCAGCTGGTCACGCTTTCCATCTAGGATCATTTTCCCAGCCCATAGTTCCCATAGGAAGCTTTCTCTCAAGCACTAATTTCTGCCCCTAAGTGGTAGAAATGGTTTTTACATGGCGCTCTGGACAGCAAGCAGCATCGTAAGAGCCCTTCTTTGTGGGTGGGAGATAGATCCTAGAGTCCTGAGGCTAATACTCTCCCTTGACTCTGTCACTTACATTTCTCTGCCACAGTTACACAACAGCCAATGCTGAGTCTGACTATGAGCGGGACTCTGACAGGGAAAGTGATGACGGGGAAGATGAAGTGAGCTGTGAGACTGTGAAGATGGGGAGGAAGGATTCTCTGGACCTGGAAGTGGAGATGGCTTCGGGCCCGGTGGCCAGAGCCCTGGAGACTGGAGGCTTCCCTGGCCTGGATGATGTGCTGCCCCTCCTGCAGCAGGCTGACGAGCTTCACCAGGGCGGCGAGCAGGGCAAGCGGGAGGGCTTCCAGCTGCTGCTCAACAACAAGCTGGTGGTAAGGTTCCAGCTGCCTGTCTGCCCTTATAACCTCCCAGCCCCCCTGCGAATGGAGGAAGGCCACTGTAGTTTCTAAGCCTGCAAGGTGACATAGGAAGGGAAATGAAGGTGAGGTGACTGGTTCTGTATGTATCCCTCAGGGTTGCACATCCTATTCCAAGTAGGCCATGCACTGCTTCTTGGGGCCTAGGTGTACCGCCTGCCCCAGAGCTTCCTCCCTACGGTCGTCTGCCTCCTATATAGCTATTGCAAAAGAGCTCTCCTTCTTAGAGTAGAGAGAAATGTAGAAAGAGCTGGAATATTCTTTTCCTCTTTTATTGCCCTTGAGGTAGAGCCCAAGCTGACTGCCCTACTTGAAGTTTCCATCACAAGTGACAAAAGTGTAGGTCACTCAACCACAGTTCCCTCTTCTGGTTAACTGCCAGAATTTATGCTCACCAGCTATAAATGCCCCAGTTAGAATTTTTTCCTTTTCTTGGGCATTTTCACATTTTTCACTATCAGCAAGACTTCTCATTGTGCCTTATTTCATCTTGGAGTTGACCTTTCCTCCTCACAGTATCAGGCCAGAATGCCCTCACTCTGAAGGTTATGCAATCTGCTGGCTAGAGATGACGCAGCATCAGTTAGCTAACTGCAGGTGGGAGGTGGTGTGGGGGTGGAGTGCTATGCATAAGGCTGGCCTGATGTCAGTTTGTAACACTAGCTTGGAAACTCAAAGGTAGGGCATGGGGAGAAGGCCAGAGCCCCAATTCTCTGCAGCTAAGGAAGAGGGGCCTCATCCATCCCTCTCTGTTTGGTCTGCAGTATGGAAGCCGGCAGGACTTTCTCTGGCGCCTGGCCCGGGCCTATAGTGACATGTGTGAGCTCACAGAAGAGGTGAGCGAGAAGAAGTCATATGCCTTGAATGGTAAGTGCTGACAGATTCCTGACGGGAAGGTGACTGACTGACTCTAAGCACAGGCTGGCCCGTGTGTTTGGGGCTCTGGGGAGCCACCAAGATTTAGGCTGTGGAGGCAGTTGTGGCTCATTTACTTACTAGGGACAAACTCTGGTTCTCAGGGACTTCTTCCTTCTTGAGATAGCAGTCTCTGCTTTCCCTGCACATCGTGATTAATACAGGTGTAAATGTTTTTAGGGGTAGCCATATCATACTAGCATAATTCTTTGTTCTCACTCCAAAGCTGCAAGAGAGGCCCAAAGCCTGCTTTCTTAATCTAATCAAAAATAGGTGGTTTTCTTTTCTTTTCTCTCTTTTTTTTTTTTTGCTGCTGCTTAGAAATCTGGTTTGAGTCATGGAGGCTGTAAGGCAGGTATTCTCTAAGAATATGAGTAGAGTGTGTTTAGTGAATGCCTACAAGAAGCAGTTTGGAAGAATGCTACTAGCTTAGGAGTCCTAGGGATCTACCTAACAACTGTTGCCAAAATCTGTATCCTGGCAGGTAGGGTGCATATGAATTATACCAAACTCGGGGATTGTCCCTATCTGTCATGTCATGTAGAATCATGGGACTTTGAAAAATCACTGGTTTTGTGGGGAAGATGTGTCCTGTTTAGCCACACACCACAAGTTGGGCACGGTCAGCAGGCTTCGAGGTCTTGTGGTTCAGTTAGACATCTAAAGTTAACTGTTGGGCAGCCTGAGTGGCTCAGCGGTTTAGCGCCGCCTTCGGCCCAGGGCGTGACCCTGGAGACCCGGGATCGAGTCCCGTGTCAGGCTCTGTATGGAGCCTGCTTCTCCCTCTGCCTGTGTCTCTGCCTCTCTCTCTGCTTGTCGCATGAATAAGTAAATAAATAAATCTTAAAAAAAAACAAAAAAAAAACTATCTGGGGCGTCTGGGTAGCTTAGTCGGTTAAGCATCTGCCTTCTTTCGGCTCAAGTCACGATCTCAGGGTCCTGGGATCGAGCCCTGCATTGGACTCTCTGCTCGGCGGTGAGTTGGTCCCTCCCTCCCTCCCTCCCTCCCTCCCTCCCTCCCTCCTCCCTCCCTCCCTCTGTGATCTCTCTGGATCTCGGTCTCTATCAAATAAATAAAACCTTCAAAAGAAAAAAAAGACACCCACTTTGGAAAATTACTACCTCCTCACTTAGAAACATTGAATCTTTGCTAATGTAGAATGTGACAATACCTCAAGGTCATTGTTTTAAGCATTTGTAGAATTGTCAATAAAGAAAGAACAAGCCAGTTGAGTTGAATGTTTATTGATACAGATCCTCCGAAAGATGATCTCCAAGTTTTAACAGAAGGTGTTACTGTTTGCTTTTTTCTTTTTAAAAATTTCTACATTCCTTTCTAAGTTTCACAGCCCTGTATAAGTCTGCTCCTGCTGTAGGACAGATGGAGTATCGTTAGAGGTCGTCCTAGAATTTCCCTTTTTAGGACCATCCTTCATGGGTCCAAAGGTTTTCATTTTGTTCTCTCAAAGTTGGACTACCACGAGGCAGCTGTTCCATGGTGGGGTATCTTTTCACCCCTCCCAAGTTGGCAGGAAGGTACTCTCAGCTCTTATTTTTCTAGTAAGATCATGCTTTGAAGTGGGTAGAGAAAAATCCACTAAGACCGTGTCCCTCACTGATGGAGCCACATAGTTTAGAAAGCAGAAATTGAGCTTGGGGTGAGGGGAGTTTCTTATCAATCAGCTTGAAAAATATTTATACAACATTATACCATAATTACTATCATTTAAGTATGAGGAAACATTTCACATCAGCCAGCCTATCACCTCAACCCATTACGTTTGCTCCAGCTTCTCCATGTTCCTTTTGAAGTCATCTCCATTTTAATCAAAGGAGAAATCCCATTTCGCAGTGTGTTCCTTTCTCCAGTGTTGTAGGCATGATGTTCCTCAGCTAGAGGAGATCCTTGTCAAGAGCTTTCATGTTTAGGCCTCGATTTATCAGTCTTGGTGCCTAGAAAACTAAAGCAAACGTCATCTCTGGTCAGACATTTGCCTCTGTTGAGTTTTGGTCTAGAGCCCTGATTAATGTTCTTAGATCATAGAGTTTTTTGAGAATTTGATCAAAAGTCAAGGTAGTCCTTCTGAATAAAATGCCCATGTACCTAAAATTTCATACAACTTCAGAAGGATTCATAGACCTCCTGAAGCATGCTCATAATCCTCTAGGGTAGGGTCTTGTTAGGGACAGTTTGATTGCCATTGGGTTCTTTTATATTTAAAATGCTGAGGGGTACCTGGGTGGCTCAGGCAGTTAAGCATTAGACTCTTGGTTTTGGTACAGGTCATGATCTCAGGATTGTGAGGGCAAGTTTCACAGGGGGTTCTGTGCTCAGCATGGAGTCTGCTTGAGATTCTCTCTCCCAACCCCCACTGCTCAAGCACACTCTCTCAAAAAAAAGGCTTTGAACACATCAGGTAGGTGGTGTTAAAAGGTAGCTGAGCAGCTGATGAGAGAGATAGGAAGATTGAGGTAAAGCAAAAGTTATCCCTGAGAAACTATTTGCAGCTTTCACTCTGTTCAAAATAAAAATTATTCCAAACAAGTTCAGGTTGGGTAGGGTTTGGTAAGAGCTAGAGCAGTCATTCTTGCCACAGCCCCTTGTGGAAGTGTGCCCTTGTTAACTCTGGATCACCTTTGTCCCTACAGGAAAAAAAGAAGCAGAGACTGCCCTGGAGAAGGGGGATGAGAATGCTGAATGTCACCAGTGGTAATAACACTCTGCAGGGTTCTGAAAAGAGCTAGCATGAGTTGAGTGGAAGAGAGCCAATTCTCTGCCAGAAGAAACAAGGAGAGGGAGCTCTGGCCTTTATTACCATATGGCTGGGCCTAACCCAAACCGGGGATACAAGGGGGTTTTCTTTGGAAGGGGCCCTGGAGAGTGAGGCAATGGGGATTTTGGAGATTTTTTTGTTGTTTTTGGGGCTTGGAGAAATATGGAGCTTTTTAAGAGTCATCCTAGCTACAAAATTTGTGGGTTCTTGGCTTTTCATGGAGGCCGGCATAATTTGTAGCTCCTTTGCCCTGCACAAGCTTTTCTTTCCCCTAACTGCGATCCCTGGCTGGTGGTGGACTTGGCTTCTTTGCTTGGCTTGCATGACTTAAAGTGAATGTGAACTCACCCCCAGGAAGTTTAGTTTATTAGTTTACTAAAACATCAGTCCTGCTTGTTGTCTCATGTGAGGCAAAGTTCTGCCAGCTTCCATGGGTCAAGGCCAAGTTGTGTCCTAGGGCCTTGTTCCAGCACCTCAGAGTTTTAGTGAAAATTCCCCTCCCACCTCCTCCTCGCTTTCCATATTTCTGTCCTCAGATTGTGTCTGCAAGAGTTCTTAGAGGCCAGGTCATTCATTGCCACTTCCCTATGGAATTCCTTTGAGCTCCCAGACTCCCAAGGGTAGAAAATAGTCTCATACTTTATTGGGGAACAGCTGGCTGGATGAAATAATGAACAAGCAACATGGGTCTCTAGACACTCATTTGTCAACTGTGCTTCTAGAAACAATGCTGGGGGGTGGGGGTGGGTAGTGAAGCTATTGTTTTTGAAGACCGAAGATGGGAAGCTGGCTGGCTGTTTTTATGACCCCCATTGGCTCTACTCATTCTATGGGGAAATGGGTGGAGACTTGGACTGAAGGCACTGCCTAAATGTTAAGTATGAGAAATTTACTGTGGTGGATCCACTTTTTTGTACCTGGCATACTTTGGAGGATTATGAGACTACAAGTGTTTGCCAAAGAATATTGGGACCACAGATCTGTGAAAAAGAGGAATTTTTATACATATGGAAATGCTATTTTCAGCTCTAGAATGGGAAAGGGACAGTGGATGGGAAGCCCGTTCCTTGTCTCTGAGCTTGCTGCCGCTTTCCCCCTTAGGTATGCAGTGCTTTGTGGTCAGCTGGCTGAGCATGAGAGCATCCAGAGGCGCATCCAGAGTGGCTTTAGCTTCAAGGTGAGGAAAGGCTTCTTTTCCTTCCCTTGTGCAGCTCTTTCCTAGCTCCTTGCAAAGGGTGTTCCTACAGTCTCTATGACTTGCTCTTCTTCCCTTAGCAATTCTGATGTATATTTACATTTTTCCTCTCAGGAGCATATAGAAAAAGCCATTGCTCTCCAGCCAGAAAACCCTATGGCTCATTTTCTCCTTGGCAGGTGGTGCTACCAGGTAAGCTCAATTTCAGGGCCTGACATCGGGGTTTTAAGAGTCCTGTTAACAGGGATCTTGCAGTGAAAACCTGGGAGCAAGATCCTCAGTCTGGTCTGGCTCAAGAGCCATTTCCTCTGAATGGTGCTATTACTGGTGACTTGACCAGACCTCTTTGACCCTGTTTTCATCATATTTGATGTTCTTAAAGATACTAAATTTTTTATTCATGGGGCATCTGGGTAGTTCAATTGGTTAAATGCCCGACTCTTGGTTTTTGCTCAGGTCATGATTTCAGGGTTGAGAGGTGGAACCCATATCAGGCTCTACACTCAGTGAGGAGCCTGCTTGAGATTGTGTCTCTCCCTCTGCCCCCCTCCTCCTCAGCTTGCACTCTCTCTTAAAAAAACTTTTTATTCACTTTGATCTTTTGTGGCAGGTCTCTCACCTGAGCTGGCTTGAAAAAAAAACTGCTACAGCCTTGTTTGAAAGCCCTCTCAGTGCCACTGTAGAGGATGCCCTCCAAAGTTTCCTAAAGGTATCAGGAGGGGAGGGATTTCTTTCTGGTAGGGGGCAATTTTATGCTTGCCTGTTCTATGGGAAAATCAGAACCACCTGGACAGGATATAAATATAGAATCCCCTGGATCTAGACTGGAAAGTTCTATTTAATAAACTTCAGCCTAACTTAAATTTGGCAATTCCCTAACTGAAATGCCTTCCTCCCTTTTCTAGGCTGAAGAACTACAGCCAGGATTTTCCAAAGCAGGGAGGGTATATATTTCCAAGGTAAACTCACCTGCCTTTTGCAACATAGATGAAAGTCCAGTCTCCTGGTGGTGTTTCTCCCAGGTTTTCACTGTTGTCTCTTTTCAGTGCTACAGAGAACTAGGGAAAAACTCTGAAGCTAGACAGTGGTTGGAGTTAGCCCTGGAGCTGCCAGATATCACCAATGAGGTAATACTTTGAAGATCTTTTTTTTTTTAAAGATTTTACTTTTTATTCACGAGAGACATAGAGGCAGAGACACAGGCAGAGAGAGAAGCAGGCTCCTTGCAGGGAGCCCAATCTGGGACTTGATCCTGGGATCACACCCTGAGCCACCCAGGCATCCCTGAAGAGCTTTTCTAATACCAGATTCCATTATTGAATCACGTGACCTATTCAGGAAAGAAAATCTTCCCTTAAGGTCTTATTTCCCTATATAGAGTCTATACTTTTGCATATAGGCTCCTTTGTATATATCTTACCTGGGAAAGGAGGCAGATTCTATAGGCGGCAAGCTATCCTGGGAAAAACAGAGCTCAGAAGGGGGACAGTATCACTGGTTTGGGAAATGCTGGCTTAGATTTTTGAGTACTGTCTTATTTTGTCTCCCTAGGATTCAGCTTTCCAGAAGGACTTGGAAGAATTGAAAGTAATTTTAAGAGAATAGTCACATTTCAGTGACTTGAAGGAACTGCCCTGCTTAGATCATCCGGAATCTAAGACTGCTTAAGTGAGGGTCCTGACTCCTGGGTTTGACCGGTATACATAATCATTCCCCAATTTCTTTCCTGTTGCCCACTGGTTAATTTATTCTAATCCCTTATCTGAAATTGGGGAAGCACCTAAGGCCTGGGTTGCTGTAGAAGTGAATTCTTGAAAAATCAAGAGTAGTATACATAGCACTGAAGGCTGCTTTCAGCCTGCTGATGAGGTGGATGTACTTCAAAGAGCTATAGAAACAAAACACAGAACTTGTACTCCCTAATCTTTTCTATTAATATTTAACACCAAAGTATAGAGTTCTAAGGCTGTCTATCTGGGTAAAAGGAAAGGTCAGGGCAGCCCATGGATAGTGCCCTCTTCTCACGTATCATGTGAATTTTAACTATTCCTGGGCCGAGAGGCTGGATGACTTCACTTCCAAAGTCCTGGTAGCTTTTGGAAGGACACCAGTGTGTAAGGCTTAGGAGATTGTGGAACAATGTTCTGAGGAGTTGCCTGGAATATATTTTGGTACAAACCTGAAATAAACCAAATTTGATTATATTCCCCTTTCTATGTTTGCCATCAGCTCCTTTCTTGCTTGACATTTCCGTAATTGTTTCCTACTACCGAAACTAATGCAAATAGAAGAAAAATAGCACCAAATAGTTTAAGCTCTTGGGTTAGTTATATGTAAAGCACAAAGAGCTTATTTTAGCCTAACAAGGCCTATTCCACCTAGTTCACGCTTAGGGCCAAAATCTCACCTGATAAATTCCCATCTACAAGAATAATTGAGACAAGTTTATAGGACTCAAGGATTAAAATACTTTTATACAAGAACCAAACTTCTATTCCAGAATCTGCCACTCTGCCTTACTATATACCATTCCAGGTTTGGTTTGTGGTACAGAGATGAAAGAGAAGACCAGAGACAAAGCTGCATTGACTGGGTCTTCCTATCTCCCTACATATAGTATGATCAACAAAGGCAACAGCAGAGATTTTCTAGGCCTCTCTTCCCAGTCCTGGCTGAGAAGCCTTTAAAATTCAAAGAGCTGTTTAAAAGCCATCCTGAGTAGAAGTCCGAAGGGGAGGATCCCAAACCACTAAAGTAGAATAATCTAGACAAGTGTCAAGATTCTACAACACAACTCACAAAAGGCCACTGGGAAGTCATGGGCTATTCATCTTGTAATAATCTCTACTAGACCAAATGATAATAAGCTCAATCATGAGTGTATGACTTCACTTTAAAATTTTCAGTTTAGTGCTGCCTTTGGC
Organism: Nyctereutes procyonoides; assembly: GCF_905146905.1. Lineage (NCBI taxonomy): Eukaryota > Metazoa > Chordata > Mammalia > Carnivora > Canidae > Nyctereutes > Nyctereutes procyonoides. Next base: position 7,458,130 of record NW_026575031.1, on the reverse strand, counting down.
CGAGGGCATGATCCTGGAGACCCGGGATTGAGTCCCATGTCAGGCTCCCTGCGTGGAGCCTGCTTCTCCCTCTGTGTCTCTCATGAATAAATAAATAAAATCTTAAAAAAAAATTTTTTTTTTCAGTTTTAAACCATTAGAAACTGATGACCCAGTGCCAAAAAGTTATTTTATGGCCCTATCTTGAAATATTCAGCTTATACAAAAATAATTCCTATAAACAGCACAAATAACTACTTTATTAGCAGCCCCACACTAAATCTACTTAAAGAGCCTCTGAAATACTTTGAGATTTCAGAATTATCTTGAGTTACCCTTAGTAGTTAAAAAAACCAAGCAAGTAGACGGTAACAGACTGATGGCCCAGTAGGCTTGTTCTGTAGCCCTTAAAACTAAAAACAAACTTTTACCTAAGATAATTCAGGCAAACTAACTTAACCTGCTTCTGATGGATAAGAGTTTTACTGGCAGAAAAAAAAGAACCTGTGAGGAGACCCACTTTCTTTGCCACTTAGGCATTTTAACATTACCCAAACAGTGAGAAAAGAATCCAGTCTTCCCAGCTTATGTCTGCAAGAAAACCAAAGATTGGCCAGTAGATAGCTATTAGTCCTGAATCAACCCCAAGGCACCATGTCAAAGGTATTCCTTCCTTCCCCTGAAATAATTCACATAGAAATTAATACACTTCAGTCGGAATAAACAGATCAGTCTGTGACTACTGACCTGTCTCCTGTTAATACCATCAGAAAAGCCGATACAATAACTGTTTTTCCAGAAGCTTTTTTCTGGCAGTTACAACAGGAAGAGGCCTATGAACCCCAGGGAACAGTCCTCTTCATTAGGCTGCAGCACTTAAGGTTTCTCACAGGACAACCCCCAATGCTTCAGTCTTTGGCATCTCCCACTCCATCTGCATTGATGGCAAACATAGCTTCAGCTTCAGGAAGACAGGGAGAGTCGTAGATTTTGCAGATTCTGGTTTCCCCTCTTCCTTTCCTCAGATACAGCCTGACCCAAAGAGACAGACCAGTTATTATAATTTAAAAATCTTTTTCCTATTCATGGTAGATCTAAACTTCTTCAGACTTAAATACTTCTTAGGACTTCTTTACTTCTTAGGACTTTGGGGGAATCTTTCTGTATTCTTTAGGGGCATTTCCAACCTGGAGGAATCCACGCCTACTCTGCCCTCCTCCCCCCCCCCCCCCGCCCCTTAGTGGATTTTCCATATTGAAACAATTACTTTCTTAATAAGGGAGAGGGATATCCTTCATATTCATTCTTGCATATTTGAGGGCTTTTAATTCCTTTATAAACTAAAAGCAAACATACGCACTAACCAGAGCATGACAGTTCTGTCTAGCCAGGGACTCCTGGGTCTAATTATACAAACGTAGCTTTAACTGGTTTTAAAAGGAAATGCTGTATCTTCATGTCTACTTTCGTTAATATGACATTCCAAGACAAAGTTGCCTATTCCATCACTTTACCTGGTTGTTGAGGCATGAGCAATGATATTTCCTCCAATAGGTTTTTTAGGATCTGCAGCAAACATGGCTGCTCCATCCACTTGGGCTACCACCTGGTTGGTGATTACCACTGCTACACCAAACTGACAGAGAAAGGACAAATGTCATTTTTTTGTGGCCAAAGGATCTTATTGCTGCCACCCCTTTCCCCACAAAGTAATGAATGATTAATATATCTCTTCATATCTGTTATCTTTATGACACTAGGCTCTGACGTTCTGGCCTCCCAGCAAGGCCCCTGAAAATTGGGCATTCTCTGTCCCCATCCCCCAACTTACCTCATCAGCAAGTCGCAGAAGCATCCGCAGAAACCTGGCCAAGTGCATCTGCCTGGCAGAAAGCTCCCCTCGACCTGAATAGTCTGTTCTGTAGAGGGCAGTGGCACTGTCTACAATTAGCAGTGCATACCTATAGGAAACAAGGACTCTATGAAGCCTATTTCGAGCCTGTGTCAGATTGTGCTCCCTTTCTCAGTACCTTAAACTTTCATATTTGTAGTTACACTCATACATAAATATTTTATTAAAATATTTGTACAGCATTCATGTCTGAGGCACTATATAACAAAATTTTCAACAAGTTCAAGAGAATTACGGCTTCATTTCTTAGTAGTGACTTGACCCGAACCCCAACACAACAGTGTCAGACTAAGAAGGACCAAAACTTAAATCTTCCCATTTCTTTTTCTTCCTTCCTTCCTTTCTTTCTTTTCTTTCTTTCTCTTTTTTTTCTGTAAATTTATTTGACAGAGCACAAGCAGGGGGAGTGGGAGAGGGAAAAGTAGACTCCCTGCTGAGTAGGGAGCTGGATCCATAGCTCAATCCCAGGACTCCAGGAGCATGACCTGAGCTGAAGGCAGGCACTTAACCAACTGAGCCACCCAGGCACCCCCTTAATCTTCCCATGTCTAATTCAAGTTATCAATTTGGCCAAATAGTCTACATAAGACTTACGGTTAAGGGCTCTAGGCCATATTCAGTGTCTTCTACTGAGCACATACCTAGATTCTACCATCATGGCTGATGCTTGATAAAGGAGCTGGGTCTGGTGGTCTGTGTTGAACCCTCGAGCATATGCTACATTATCCAGGACATCACTGCCAGAGAGGCCATATCTAGAAGAAAATACAGAACATTTTTAGACTGTAATGAAAACTCAGGCAGACTGGAAATTATTCTCTAGCAAAGAGATTGCTTGATTAGGTAAGAATTGTTAAGGCTAAAGAATACTAATTCCCGGGGCACCTGGGTGGCTCAGCAGTTGAGCATCTGCCTTTGGCCCAGGACGTGATCCCAGTCTTGGGATCGAGTCCCACATCGAGTTCCTTACATGGAGCCTGCTTCTCCCTCTATGTCTTTCATGAATAAATAAATAAAATCTTAAAAAAAAAAAAAAAAAGAATACTAATTCCCTTTCTATTAGAAGTCCAGGCAAACTAGAGAGATATCAGCAGCAAGTGCTTTGGAGTAGATCTACTGAGCAGGACTTCAGGATAAATCAAATTTAGTCTTTGAGGACTCCTGAGCAAAAACAAATTTCCAAATACAATGTTTCAAACGTTCTCCTGGAAAAATCCAAGACAAGAAGACAGAACTGAAACAAAAATAATGAATCATCAATTAAATTCATATAAACTACCTTTTTTTTTTTTTAATGATAGAGAGAGAGAGAGGCAGAGACACAGGCAGAGGGAGAAGCCAGAGACACAGGCAGAGGGAGAAGCAGGCTCCTGGCATGGAGCCTGCTTCTCCCTCTGCCTGTGTCTCTGCCTCTCTCTCAATGTCTATCATGAATAAATAAATAAAATCTTAAAAAAAAGAGGGAGGTGGGGAAGGGTAGAGGGAGAGAAATTTAAGCAGGCTCTACACACAGCACAGAGCTGGACTCAAGGCTCGATCTCACAACCCTGAGATCATGACTTGAGCTGAAATCATGAGTCAGATACCAAAGGCAGACGCTCAACCGCATGAGCCACCCAGGCACCCCTAGGAATAAAACTTTCTTTTTTTTTTTTTTTTTAAATTTTATTTATTTACGATAGTCATACAGAGAGAGAGAGGGGGGCAGAGACACAGGCAGAGGGAGAAGCAGGCTCCATGCACCGGGAGCCTGACGTGGGATTCGATCCCGGGTCTCCAGGATCGCGCCCTGGGCCAAAGGCAGGCGCCAAACCGCTGCGCCACCCAGGGATCCCGGAATAAAACTTTCTAAACAAGGACTAGGGACGCCTGGGTGGCTCAGCGGTTGAGCATCTGCCTTTAGCTCAGGGTGTGGTCCCAGAGTCCCGGGATCGAGTCCCACATCAGGCTTCCTGCATGGAGCTTGCTTCTCCCTCTGCCTGTGTCTCTGCACTGTTTTCTTCCACCCCGTGTCTCATGAGTAAAATGAATAAATAAAATATTTTAAACAAGGACAAAACCTAGAAGTTCAAAAGAAACAAGTAGATTTCGTTTCTCCTATTCTCCTTTCTTGCTAATAACTAGTTACAGTTAAGACATTATATGACATGTATCCAGTATGGTTAAATAAGTAACACCTTAATTCATATTATACCTCAATCATTTTTTCCTTTGCATTAAAAAAAAAAGGGCAAAATAGGGGCACCTGGGTAGCTCAGAGACCAACTCTTGATTTTGGCTCAGGTCATGATTTCAGGGGGGTGTGATCAAACTGCATATGGCTCCATGCTGATCATGGCCTCTGCTTGGAAATCTCTCTCCCACTCCCTCAGTACCCCCTACATAACCCTCTCTCTCTCTCAAAAGGTAAATAAGGTATTTCTTACTTTAAAAAAATAATCTATTTTTTCCACCTTTGTAACAGCTACCTAAGACATGAATGCTCAACGTGGTATGAGGAGGACAATTTTTATTCTCATTAAATATACCATAATGGGGTTTTCTTAAAGATTCATTTATTTTAGGAAGAGGGAGAGCAGGGAGGGGAGGGGCAAAGGGAGAGGGAGAGAGAATCTCAAGCAGATTCAACACTGAGTACAGAGCCCCACACTGGGCTTGATCTCACAATGCTGAGATCATGACCTGAGCTAAAACCAAGCGTGGGACACTCAACTGACTGCATCACCCAGGCACCCCAATGGGGCCCCATTTCTTCAAAGGTATTTTGATTTTATCCATCTATTGAGACACAACTAAACGCCTGCATGTCTACAAAGCTTCTCTGCACTTTTCAAATAGATGTGATTCTCCTCCTTCTGCACTTCAGAAAACTTGCTTTAGGCCTCTTTATGGCATTTGTGAGGAGCTACCTTATTATTCTTTTACTAGCCTACAAATTCCTTGAGGGAAAAGCACATTTTTCAATACCTAAATTCTGAATAAAGCTTTTATCCACAACCCAGAGAATCATCTCACTTTCACTTTAACCCAAGTAATATTTTCATATTAGTATTACCTAAATTATAGTCCAAAAGTAAAACACTGACTCCCTTATGTTATAGTTTAAAAGAGAATCTATTTAAATAAGATTCAAGGCATTGTAATTCTTTGAAAACCCTAACTTCCTTTGTTTAGATTTCTTTTTTTTAAGATTTTATTTATCTATTTAACACACAGAAAGAGGGAAGAATACAAGCAGGGGCAGCAGGCATAGGAAAGGGAAAAGCAGACACCCCCACTGAGCAGGGAGCCCAACATGGAGCTCGATCCCAGGACCCTGAGATCATGACCTGAGCCAAAGGCAGATGCTTAATTAACCCACTGAGCCACCCAGGCACCCTTATGTTTATGTTTCTATCAGTTTTTGACAGAAGCAGTCTATTCTATGTGGAGACTCTGATATTCAGAAAAGCATGCACTGCATTAAACCTATTCTTCTGAGATTTAGCTTTATTTGTCTTCCTGGTTCTTCCTCCCAGAAAGAATAGAAAAACAAAAGAATATTCTATCTAGGAGTTGGAGAGAACACTATAATAAGTTAGTGATCAATATCAAGAGATCCTACTCTCACCAAGTTTATTTTCCACATCATAAAATGGATTCTTCATACTAGGGACAGACTTTGTAGTTTCCTAGACAATTCACCTGCTATTCTTTGCCATCGACAACACAAGTAGAAGTTTACTTTTGGCATTAAGTGGATGGATGATGATAAGTTATAAAGTCTGGGCATGAAGATAAGGAGATAGACTAAGGATAGAGTTTTATCTTGGAATCCTGACCAAATACATTGGGAATAAGGAGATAAAATTTGGGATGCCTGGGTGGCTCAGTGGTTGAGCATCTGCCTTTGGCTCAGGTTGTGATCCCCAGATCCTGGGATTGAGACCTGTAGCATCAGACTCCCCACAGGGAGCCTGCTTCTTCCTCCCCCTCTGCCTATGTCTCTGCCTCTCTGTGTCTCTCATGAATAAACAAAATCTTAAAAGGAGATGAAATTTTCCATATTTAAATCATGGCTGTAAGAAAAAAAAAATCAAGAGGCTTAAGTACCGTACCACAAAAGTCTAGATTTGCTCAAGAAACACTGATCCTGGGACGCGCCTGGGTGGCTCAGTGGTTGAGCATCTGCCTTCATCTCAGGGCATGATCCTGGGGTCTGGGGATAGAGTCCTGCATTGGGTTCCCCACAGGGAGCCTGCTTTTCCCTCAGTCTATGTCTCTGCCACTCTGTCTCTCATGAATAAATAAATAAAATTAAAAAAAAAAACACACTGTATCATCTACCAGGAAAGGAGAATATCTTTTGCTATCAGAATATGGGTGATTTACCAGGAAAAGAGTTATCCTGGACTTCTGGGTCAGCAGTGTTCACAAAAAACACCATAGGGTCCTCTGTGATTACATTCCTGAAATAGCACATGGAATTTTCAATTCCCAAAATGTGGAAAAAGCTGGTTGGAAATAAGTGTCATCATCGCATAGTGTTTCCAGAACTTCCTTAAAAGAATAACCTGTAACACTGGTTTAAAAAAAAAAAAGAAAAATTCCTGGGCCTAATCTAGACTTACTAAATCATGATTTGGGGGGAGGAGGTGTGGTAATTTGTAGAGTTAAATACATCAGGTGATTCTTAACATATAAATTTGAAAACCGGCTGTACTACCTCAAGGAGGCTCTGGCATTCGTTCCTAGTATTTAAAAGAGATGGTGACGCTGGGGTGCCTGGGTGGCTCCATTAGTTGAGCATCTGGCTTTTGGTTTTGGCTCAGGTCATGATCTCATGGGTTGTGGGATGGAGCCCCATGTTAGGCTCCGTGCTCAGTGGGGAGACTGCTTGAGATTCTTTCTCTCCCTCTTCTCCTCTCTAAAATAAATAAATCTCAAAAAAAAAAAAAAAAGTGGTGACACTGTACCTATCAATTATGGCCATGGTTCTTAAACTTTAGCAAGCACGTGCATCACCTGGAGAGCTTGTTAAAACATTGCTGGACTAGGGACACCTGGGTGGCTCAGCGGACACCTGCGTTCGCCTCAGGGCGTGATCCTGGAGTCCTGGGATCAAGCCCCACATCAGGCTCCCTGCATGGAGCCTGCTTCTTCCTCTGCCTGTGTCTCTGCCTCTCTCATGAATAAATAAATAAAATCTTTAAAAAATACTGAATGAGGGGATCCCTGGGTGGCTCAGTGGTTTGGCGCCTGCCTTTCCCCAGGGTGTGATTCCGGAGTACCGGGATCGAGTCCCACGTCGGGCTCCCAGCCTGTTTCTCCCTCTGCCTGTGTCTCTGCCTCTCTCTATCATGATAAATAAATAAATCTTAAAAAAAATAATAATACTGAATGACCTTTTCCAGGGGTTAGGGATACAGTGAGTGATCAAAACAAAGCCCTGTCTTCAGGATCAACATTCTACTATCTCATCTATCCTATCTGAACACTCAAATTATGTTAGTGGGCAAAATTTTAATAATTTTATCAAAAAAAACTCATCTACTACAACAATGTACTTAAAAATTAAAAAGTATGATTTCTGTACAAGAACAAAAATAACTTTAGGAAGAAGATACAGTTTAGTATACTCATCATTATAAACCTAAGATCAGGCTGCAAGAAAGAAATTCTTTCTTCCTGACAGATTCTGTAAGCAGACGCAGAGCTACAATTATTGTTCCAACCAATTTTTTTGCCTCAATGGTGTATATTCGATAGCTTATATTCCTCGAATTTTTATTTATTTTTTATTATTTTTTAAATTTTTTTTTATTCCTCGAATTTTTAACTGGGAAAGATAGTTTCATTATAATTCTAAAACTAAAAAAGAAAATTCTCCAATTGGCAAGGCAAGTTCCAACTTGAGTCTGACATCTCAATATTCAATTAAATTATATTTAATCACTAGGATTCAGGAAAATGTATGGTACAGAACTAAATTATCACATTTGACCCCTAGACAAGGAAAAATATGTAAAACAATTTTGAGAGTTTATTTGAAAGATGTATGAGGGGACAGAGAAAATTTTGCATTCTTTACCAGCTTTACTGAGGTATTCTATACGCCATCAAATTGAACTGGTTTAAGTGTACAACTGAATGACTTTTTAGCAATAAAATTTGCATAGTTGTACAACCATCATCACAATCCAATTTTAAAACATTTCCATCATCCCCAAAAGATCTTTCAAATCGATTTGTAGTTACTTTCTATCCCTACTCCTTTCCCCAGGCAACCACTAATCTATAGACTTTATAGATTTTTCCCTTCTGGAAATTTCACATAAATGAAATCATACAATATGAGGTCTTATGTCTAGCTTCTATCATTTAGTATATCTTCTGAGGTTCATCTATGGCATAACATGCAGGGGTACTTCAATTTTATTGTTGAAAAAAAATTTATTGTTGAATAGTACTCCACTGTATGCATAAACCAAATTTTGTTTATTCATTCATCAGTTGGGACAATGGAGTCATTTCCGGTTTGGGGCTATTATAACAATACTATAAACATCTACATACAAGTCTCTTATGTGGACATGTTTTTTCTTTTTTTAAAGATTTTATTTATTTATTTATGAGACACACACAGAGAGGCAGAGACACAGGCAGAGGGAGAAGCAGGCTCCTCGCAGGGAGCCTGATGTGGGACCTAATCCCAGACCCTGGGATCACGACCTGGGCCAAAGGCAGATGCTCAACTGCTAAGCCACCCAGGCATCCCTGTGGATATGTTTTCATATCTCTTGGGTATATAATAACCAGAGTGAAACTGCTGGGTCATATGGTAATTTTATATTTAACTGCCACATTGTTTTCCAAAATGGCTATAGCACTTTACATTCTTACCAGCAATGTATTAGGGTTCCAGTTTCTCCATCCTCCCTCACGTTTGTTACTACCTATTTTATTATAGCCACCTGAGTAGTGGTAGCTCTCTGTGGGTTTTTTTTTTTCCTTCTCACTGTGTTTTTTTTCCCCTTGACTAATGATGTTGAGCACCTTTTCATGCGCTTCTTGGCCATTTATCTTCTTTAGATAAATAGCTGTACAAATCCTTTGCTCATTTTTTAATTAGGTTGTCTTTTTATTGGGTTTTTAGAGGTCTTTGTATACTCTGGATACTAGACCCTTCAGAAATATGATTTGCAAATATTTTCTCACATCCTTTGGGTTGTCTTTTCACTTTCTTAATAATGTTCTTTGAAGCACAGGACTTTTTATCAATGTTTTCTTTCATGGAATGCTTTTTGGTGTTGCATCTAAGAAATCTCTGTCTGCCTCAAGCTCACAAATATTTTCTCCTGTCTTTTTGCCTGAAAGTTTGATGTTTTAGTTCTTACATTTAGGGCTATCATTCTTAAAATAATAAACGTACATGACATACAATTGACCATTTTAACCTTTTTAAAAATATATAGTCCAGTGGCAATAAGTACATACCTATGCTGTGCAACCATCACCACCGTCCATCTCAACTTTTTATCATCCCAAACTGAAACTCTGTATCTTTCAAATAGTAACTCCCAATTCTCCTATCTCCCTGCCTCTGAGGACCACTGTTCTATTTTCTGCCTTTACAAATTTGACTATTTCACATAACTCATAGAAGAGGAATCATTACAATCTTTGTCCTTTTGTAACTGGCTTATTTCACTTAGCACGTTTGTAAGATTCATCCATGTAGCATGTGGGAGAATTTCCTTCCTTTTTAAGATTGAGTAGTATTCCATTTTATGTTTATATGACATTTTGCTTACCATTCATCTAGTGATGAATAATCGGGGTGTTTCCACCTTTGACTATTGTGACTAGTGCTGCTATGAACACTGGTGTACAAGTATCTGAGTCCTTGTTTCAATCCTTTATATACTCAAAAGCAGAATTGCTTAATTATACTATAATTCTACATTTAATTTTTTGAGTAGTCACTAGACTATATCCATTTTTGTCAATTTTATGTAAGGGTCTAAATTTATCTTTGCATGTTGATATCCAACTACATTAGCATCATTTATTGAAAAGACAACTACTGAGGAACAATTAAATTTACTTGGCATCTTTGTCAAAAATCAAATGATTATATATATATATATTAAAGATTTTATTTATTTATTCATGAGAGACAGAGAGAGAGAGCCACCCAGGCTGCCCCAAATCAAATGATTATAAATGAAAGAGGTCACTTCTGGGCCAGTGGTTTAGCGCCACCTGCAGCCAGGGCGTGATCCTGGGAGACCCGGGATTGAGTCCATCAGGCTCTCTGCATGGTGCCTACTTCTCCCTCTGCCTGTGTCTCTGCCTCACTGTGTGTGTCTCGATGAATAAACAAATAAAATCTTAAAAAAAAAAAAAGAGCTCACTTCTGAATTCTCAGTTCTGATCCACTGATCCAATTGCCTGTCCCATTCCAGCACCATACTATCTTAATTATTGTTCCTTTAAAACTAAGTTTTAAAATTAAGACCAAGGCCTTCAATGTTGTTCTCCCCTGCTACCCCAGAATGTTTTGACTATTCTGGGTCCTAGACATTTCCATATAAATTTTATCATCAGCTTGTTGATTTCTGCCAAAATGCTTCCTGAAATTACAGTAGGGATTGTATGACTTTCTAGATCAGTTTGAGGGAAAATTATAACTTAAAAATATTGTTTCTTTCAATCCATGAATATGGATTATTTTTCTATGTAGATCTTCAATTTCTTTCAGCAACGTTTTGTAGTCTTTGTATTTTCCTATTTTGATTTTTGATTTGACAGTGAACGGAATTCAGTGCTACTGTGAATGATGGAATTGTTTTCTTAATTTTTGAGGTGTTCCTTTCTTATATATTGAAACACAATGGATTTTTGCAGTGACAATGTATCCTACAACCTTGCTGAACTAATGTAGTTCTAGTAGTTTTGTGTTTATGTAGATTGCTTAGGATTTTCTACACACAGGATTATTTCATCAGTGAATAGAGAGTTCTAGGGCAGCCGCAGTGGCCCAGTGGTTTAGCACCGCCTTCAGCCCAGGGCCTGATCCTGGAGACCCGGGATCGAGTCCCACATCAGGCTCCCTGCATGGAGCCTGCTTCTCTCTCTGTCTGTGTCTCTGCCTCTCTCTCTCTCTCTGTTTCTCTCATGAATAAATAAATAAAATCTTTAAAAAAAAAAAAAGAGGTCAATATCTTCCATCCAATTTAGATGCCTTTTATTTCATTTTCTCACCTGTCAGCACTGACTAGGACCTCTAGTACATTCAGTATACTTCACCTTCAGTGGAAAGTAAGTGGTGAGAATGGACATTCTTGTCTTGTTTCTAATCTTAAGGAGAAAGCATTCAGACTTCCACCATTAAGTATGATAGCTATATGTTTTTTTGAAGTAAGACATGGTCCTCAACAACTATGGTTAAATTGTTCCTTTTGCCTTTCAATTATGTCAGTTTCTGTTTTACATATTTTGGGGCCTGTTATTACATAGGAATATGTTTATAACTGTTCTATTTTCCCAATGAATTTTTTGTTATAAAATGCTCCTCTTTGTCTCTAGTAATATATATATATATTTTTTAGTAATATAGTTTTTTGTCTTAAAGTCTGTACTATTAGTATAGTCATTCCAGTTCTGTTATGGTTACTGTTTAGATGCAATATCTTTTCCCATTCTTTTTCAACCTATTTGTGTCTCTGAATCTAAAGTTTCTCTAGAAGAAAACATATAGTTGGATGTAGTTTTTTATCCAGTCTGATGATAACCCATAGATTTTGAAGAGTGCTTCCCTCTACTACGGAAGGTCATACTTCTGAACATATTACTTCAGGATACAGAGCATTAAGGGGAAGAAACACTCTTCAGACATACTAAACCTGGTAATCACTACAGTGACAGGTGTAGCCAGATTTCTCTCATCTAATTCAGCAACGTACCTCTCAGCCACTGCTAGCAGCCGTTCTGGCCTAAAGGTACCTTCAGTGTCAATGTACATGGCCTTTCCTTCTCCTCCACCTCGGTCAATGGGAAGCTAGACAGAACAAAAAGAACGGTGTGGAAATGAACACTGTACTTGTGATATAACTAACCAACTTCCCTACCCATCCCAATAAGGCAAAGGGAAAAAACACTTTCAAGAGTCAATCAGAAGCTGAGAAGAGGCATTCCCTTCTGACAGAAATAGAGCTGGGAGATATGAAAAGATTCCAAAGCATGAGAAGCCACAGTCATGACGGAGTTGGATTGCTTAGAAATACAGTCCAAGGGGTGCCTAGGTGGCTTAATTGGTTAAGCATCTACTTTGGTTCAGGTCATGATCCCAGGGTCCTGGGACTGAGCCCTGTATCAGGCTCCCTGCACAGCAGGGAGTCTGCTTCTCTTTCTCCTCCTGCCCCCCTACCCCACTAGTGCTGTCTCTCAAATAAATAAATAAAATCATAAAAAAAACTATAGCCCCAAATAGGTGATAAAATTCTATGATTGAATACCAACACAAGATTGAAGAATTCTCTCGAGTACAGACCTTTGAAATATCATTTACTACCTTAGCTTTAATAAGTTAGAGACCCTGATCCAATATCCAATTGATTTTGTCACATCCAGACCACATACTTATTAAGCAGAGCTCACTTCTGCAAGTTCCTAAAGGGGCTTGGCAACGCCCCAGGGGCATTCTTATTAAGTTTAAAGTATGACTAAGAAAGAAGAAAAAAGGTGTTTACTCCAACAGTAGCTACAGATGTTAAAAATAAAAGGAGGAAAAGGAAAATAGAGTTTAAAAAAAAAAAGGAAAGGAAAGAGGAATGCTATCAAAACTATCTTACAAGCTTAAGGAAATCTTGGTTTTAGGCTTAACCATCTCATGCCACACACCTTGGAGTCCTACAAAATTTTAAATGAATGATGCTAAAGGGTAGTTTCCATCCTAGCAATCTACTCTGGAGCCATAATTCACTTTTAAACTCTTAGGAAAATCCTTTAGGACATTTTACATTAAGGGTCTAGAAGCATCAAATTTTCTCTTACATTTCTGAGAAAAAAATTTTCAAAATTATGCAAGTACTATATGCTTGTATTATAATTCACACAAGGGACGCCTGGGTGGGTCAGCGCTTGGGAATCTGCTTTGGCTCAGGGTGTGATCCTGGGTTCCTGGGATCAATCCCACATCGGGCTCCCTGAGAGGAGCCTGCTTCTCCCTCTGTGTCTCTGCCTCTGTGTCTCTCATAAACAAATTAATAAAATCTTTAAAAAAATTCACACAATACAGAAATAAGTACAAATCGAAAGCTCTTCTTCAGGGATGCCTGGGTTGCTCAGTCAGTGTTAAATATCTGCCTTCAGCTCAGGTCATGATTCCAGGGTCCTGGGATCGAGCCCTACCTCAGGCTCCCAGTTTAGCCTCTCCTCCATCCTCATGCTCTCTCTTAATAAATAAATAAACAAACAAATAAAATCTTTTTTTAAAAAAGCTCTTATCGTTCCCCTCTTCCAGAAGTAATCTTCCAGATCATTATCTACATATTTTCATACAAACACTCTTCATATGTGATTGTGCCATTACTATATGACCTTGAGAATATTAATCTTTTTTTCTATAAAAGGATCCCTTATGGGATAATTCTGAAGATTAAATTCACATAATGCGTTTATTAGCACAGTGCCTGACATACAGAAAGCACTTTAAAAACTGATGATATTATCCACCTCTAAGGCACTGACCTTAGCGCTCAGTTAGAGGATTTGTTAATCTGGAAAGGGAAAAATGATTATGTTATCATTTCATCAGTTGGCAGATAAATCTTTCAAATCCTAAGAATCCATGGAAGGAAAAAAGGATACGTATACTACAAAAGAGGGTCTTGACAGAGGAAAGGTTTGGAATCACTGGCCAAGAGGATAGCAAATGCTTAGTTTTTTGGGGAGGAGAAAATCTTGACACTCAAGGGGTTAAGACATTAAGGAATTAAGATGAATGAAGATCCCCATTTTTCTCACTTTCTGTTATCTCTAGTACTAACATGAAAGGGCATTCTTTTCCAGCTCCATAGACCTCTCTGGGCAGAAAGGAGACCATAAGTGGCCAGGTATCAGTATGAAGACTGATAGAAAAGTAGACAAGGTCCCAGTGTATTATTTGAAGGGGATGGACTGCATACTCTGCACTCCAGCCCATTCTGTTCCCTCCATCTTGCCCTCCAGTTCCATTGCAGTCATTGTGTTACTGGACTGGGGCACTGCCACCAAGTTAGCTATTTTTAATAACTATTTAGTACCATAATTTAACTCTTCTTCCTATTTTACAGTGATGCAGGTTGTTTTGAACTTTCACCATTTTATAATGCCGTGATGTAAATTCTTTATATATTTATTATTGACTACGTGCAAATATTTGTGTAAGCCACATTTTCTGTTAAAGGGCATATGCATTTAAAATTGGAATTTACAATAAATTGTCTTCTCTGAATTTTAACATTACTCTAGTACTTTAAAGGAACATGGTCTGTTCATTTTTGTAATCTTGGCTCTCAACTTTATATAACTTCATTATTAGACAGAGTTTTACAGATAATGTTTCGATTTAAGCAGTAAGTCTAACATCCTCTCTATACCTCTAGCTCCAGCTCTTAGACTGCTGAAATGTAATCCTTTGTTATTAATGAATTAGCATCCTCTCTCTTCTTTTTTTGGGAGGGGGGGCAGGGGGAGAGAGAAAATCTCAAGCAGGCCCCACGCCCAGCACAGAGCCAGACATGGGGTTTAATCTCATGACCCTGAGACCATGACCTGAGCTAAAATCAGGAGCCGGACCCTTAACCAACTGAGCCACCCAGGCACGCCCTGTATCTATTATTTCAATAAAACATGATTTTAGGCATTAATTCACTGGGGCTGTTTCCAAATCCTACAATGAATGACAGCATAAGTAAAACAAGTTTTGTAGGAGATACTTATTACAGAGGTAGAGAAGAAAACAGAGAAGTAGAGCTCCTGAAAAGGTGGCAGGAAATAGTAACCAGATATACCATCACACTATAAGTAACCAGTAACCGCCACACTATAAGATGGGGCTTTGAAAAGGAAAGAGACACTTTTCTCACTGTAGCCCAAGATAAGAAAAGATGGTTATAAATGCAGGTGGATTTGTAAATTTGATGTAAAGAATAGGTTGGTCATTGGCTGAGTGAGGGCTGAAGAAAAGCATGAAGATTTGAAAAGAAAGGACATGGGGTGTCTGGGTTGCTCAGTGGTTGAGTGTCTGCCTTTGGTTCAGGTCATGACCCCAGGGTCCTGAGTTCAAGTCCCGCATCGGGTTGCCCTCAGGAAGCCTGCTTTTCCCTCTGCCTTTATCTCTGCCTCCCTCTGTGTCCCTCATGAATAAATAAACAAAATCTTAAAAAAAAAATGGAAAGAAAGGACAAAGCATAAGAACTATCTTATTGAATGGGAAAAAGAATGCCTACATAAATTCAGTAGGTCTACCAAGCAGTACTGAATGTTAATTTAAGGTCAGTCAACTTGAATGTAAAGTGAAGACAATCAGCTTTATGGTATGACTTTTCTCCAGTATGATCAGTTTCATTAAGAAACAGGCCCTAAAAAGACAGTTCTCAGAGAAGACTGAGAAAGGTTCATCTAAGACTGACATCTCTTTAGGTGGGGAATGTAAATTTAAGGAATGCCTTCAATGATGAATCATAAAATCTAGACTAGTGAAGAGGGCAGGTGAAGATAGGGGAGGCCTAGTGGATGATAAAGTTTCTGAAATCAATGATGTGAAAGTTTCTAGGACGTGGAAGAATTCTGCAGTAGGTGTCTAGGAGTCTTAGGGATAAAGTGCCCTTAATGTCCATCCCAAGAGATACTCGCAAATAGTAGGAATCAACTCATTTTTGATTTGGTTAGACCCCAAAAGCTCACCTGGCATGTAACAGCCAGTGTATGACAGATTTGAGTCTTCCCAGTTCGGAATTCTCCAAACATCTCTGTGATGGATCCAGTCTCAATTCCTCCTAAAAGAGCAGTAAGAAACACCTCTTAGCACAATACAAATGTTTAGAAACAATAATCAGCAATGTCCTTGGAGCTCATCAGAAAGATGTGACACATAATTTGGAAATCCAATTTTCAATAGGCAATAACTTTTAAAATACTTTTTAAATTTTGATATAATTCTAGATTTACATAAAATTGCAAAGAAATGTACAGGTCCCACGAAATCTTCATTCAGCCTCCCCCAGTGTTAACATTTTACATAACCACAGTACAGTATCAATATCAGAAAACTGTAGCCCACAGAGTTTGTTCAGATTTCTCTAGTTACAGATACACTCATCTCATTTGTATATATGTGTAGAATTCTGGGCAATTTTACCATATCTGTAGCTTCAGGTAACTACCACCACAGTCAAGATACAGAACTATACCATCACAAGTCAATAAGCAGTAATTAAAAAACTATAGATGTGGGACGCCTGGGTGGCTCAGCAGTTGAGTGCCTTTGGCCCAGGGCGTGACCCTGGGATCTGGGATCGAGTCCTGCATCAGGCTCCTTGCCAGGGAGCCTGCTTCTCCCTCTGCTTATGTCTCTGCCTCTCTTTCTGTGTCTCTCATGAATAAAGAAATAAAATCTTGAAAGATATCATCTAACATTTACTAAATGTTTCCTCTGTACCTGGCACTGTGCTATACATACATAGGATTTCATTTAATTCTAATCACTTATAAGGTAGGAAGCAAAAAAAAAAGGTAGGAAGCCTCTTTATTCTTATTGTGAAGATAATAAAACTGAGACATAGAGATATTAAGTAATTTGCATACTTCTCTTATCTCTTATTCATAACTAACACATAAATTCTACCCAAATACTTTAGTTTTGTTCTGTGACCCGAATGCTTTGTCAACTGCAGTTTATAGCAGAGGGTAAGGATTATTATACCTTGAAGTAGCTTGTCAAGTTCTTTGGAACCAGTAGTAATTTGTATGATCTCTGATCGCCTTTGGTGGAACTCAGTTGCAGTAGTGAAACCCATTGGAACTAACTTAGCTGCCTCAGTCTGGGAAAAAGAAAAAATGTCAAATCCACAAAATATGATTATCAGTAAAATAAAAATCAGACATACTACAGGAACATATAACATTTAATAAAATTTCCAGAGTGATTTCTCTTTAAAAAGTCATCAAAATACTAATAGTTCTAGGATTATTTTCTCTCTCTGGCAACTAAAGGAAAAACTAATTTAAAGACTCCATTAAGACTAATTTTTTAATTGCTAGTTCAAGTAATACATCCACATAGTAAAGAACAAAACAAAAAATCCAAAAAAACTATTAGACACCCACACATAGGTACCTTGCCTGACTTATGACAAATTTGACAATACAGTGCGAAGTCTAACAAAATATGTAAATCTTCCTTTCCTATTCCAACAACCACAGACTGTATCTCTTAACTTTCTACTTTGTTAACTGAGAACCTCTGTCCTTCGATCTCCCTCCATATCTACTTCCCTATTTCTGTAAGCTATATCTTTTCTTTTATGCTATCAAGGCTGAAAACATTAAATCTCATCTGCGGTCATTGATAAGTCTTCAATAATCAGTCAATTGATTAATCCCAAAATTTAAAAATAAATGCACTCAGGGGCAACTGGGTGGTGTAGCTGGTTAAGAATCTGACTCTTCATTTCAACTCAGGGTTGAGATTGAGCCCTGCATTGGGCTCGTGCTCAGCATGGAGTCTGCTTGAGATTCTCTCTCCCTCTTCCTCTGCCCCTCCTGCTTGTGCTCATGTGCATGCTCTCTAAATAAATCAATCTTTAAAAAAAAATACTAGAAAAAGCACACTAAACAAAGCAAGCAGAAGGAAGAAAATAAGATTAGAGAGGAACTAATAAAATAGAGACTAGAAATAAAATAGAGAAAAATCAATGAAACCATGAGTTGGTTCTTTGAAAAGATCAGGAAAATTGATAAACCTTTAGCAGGATCAAGGGGGGAAAAGACTCAAATCACAAATCAAGAATTAAAGAGAGGACATTATTATCGACCTTACAAAAACAGAACTCTATGTCAACACTTAGATAACTTCAATGAAATAGGCAAATTTCTAGAAAGACACAAACCATTAAAATTCACTCAATAATCCAAAACTCACAAAAATCATCCAAGTCAAGACACAGATGATTAGTTGAATCTAAATTTGGTAAAATAAACTTAGTCTGACTACAATAAAAAAAAAGAGAAAAATCTGAATACACTCATATCAAGTAGTGATTAAATTTGTCATTTAAAAACTTCCCACAGGGATCCCTGGGTGGTGCAGCGGTTTGGCACCTGCCTTTGGCCCAGGGCGTGATCCTGGAGACCCGGGATCGAATCCCACATTGGGCTCCCGGTGCATGGAGCCTGCTTCTCCCTCTGCCTTTGTCTCTGCCTCTCTCTCTTTCTCTCTCTGTGACTATCATAAATAAATAAAAAAAATTAAAAAAAAATAAATAAAAAAAAATAAAAACTTCCCACAAAGAAAAAAGAAAATCAGGGGTACCTGGATGGCTCAGTCGGTTAAGCATTTGCCTTTGGCTGAGGTCCTGATCTTCAGAGTCCTGGGATTAAGCTCCACATTGGGCTCTCTGCTTAGTAGAGCAAGGAGTCTGCTTTTCCTTCTGCTCCTCACCCCACACATGCTCTCTTAAATAAATAAAATCTTTTTTTTTTAAAGATTTTATTTATTCATTCACGACAGACACAGAGAGAGAGAAGCAGAGACACAGGCAGAGGGAGAAGCAGGCTCCATGCCGGGAGCCTGATGCGGGACTCGATCCCAGGACTCCAGGATCGTGCCCTGGGCCAAAGGCAGGCACCAAACCGCCGAGCCACCCAGGGATCCCAAATAAATAAAATCTTAAAAAAAAAAAAAAAGAAAGAAAGAAAAAGAAAAATCAAGAATAGTTGAGTAGTAGGTTTAAATTATTCTCTAAACTTCTCTAATAGTATTTTACTTGAAAACTCATTATAGTGTTTATATTACAGCTTTATAAAATTAATTCATTGTAGAACCAGTGTGCTAGAGGTACAATTCTTTCACTTAAGTTCCGTTAACAACTCAATGTCCTTCATAGATTTCTGCTGTTAAATTCAAATGATTTCTTTATATGCTACCCATTTCAAAATCATGGTTTTACCTTGCTTTTAAATCTGAGTCTTTCTCTAGTGTTTTCTATCATTTCTCAAATTTACCAACCTCTCAACCTTACCATGTATTCTCCTGAAACCCTTCCACCTGAAGTTCCTTCTCCTCTCCAAATTGGGCTGTCTGCTCTCTAAGCTAACTACTATCCCTGATCCTCATTCGCTGAGTACTTGAGTTGGAATTTAACATAGTTCTTTGTTTTCCACTTCATTTTGTTAAAGTATGTCCTCAAGTAACTTCCTAAGAAAGTGAATAAGAGAAAAATGTACTAAATTACTTCCCAAAATAATTCTTCTGCCTGAGTACTTAATAAAATTGTTGCAAAAAATAATTTAAAAAATTTTAATTAAAAAATAATTTTTTTAAAGATTTTATTTATTTATTGAGAGAGAGAGAGAGAGAGAGAGAGAGAGAGAGAGGGGCAGAGTCACAGGCAGAGGGAGAAGCAGGCTCCATGCAGGGAGCCCGACGCGGGACTCGACCCCTGGTCTCCAGGATCACACCCCAGGCTGCAGGCGGTGCCAAACCACTGCGCCACCGGGGCTGCCCCTAAAAAAATAAAATTGCTGCAAATAGAATTCTAGACTTAGGGGCACTTGGGTGGCTCAGTTGGTTAAGCATCTGCCTTAAGTTCAGGTCATGGTCTCAGGGTCCTGGAATCTAGCCTCAAGTTGGGGTCCCTGATTAGGAAGAGTCTGCTTCTCCCTCTCTGCCCCTTCTCCTGCTCGTGCTCTCTAATAAATAAAATATTAAAAAAAAATTCCAGGTTTAAAATTATTTTCCCTCAGGGGTGCTTGGGTGGCTGGCTCAGTCAGCCTGTGACTTCAGCTTGGATCATCATCTCAGGGTCCTGATATTGGTATCAGGGTCCCAGGTTGGGCGGGTCCCTCTGCACCTCCATCTACTTGTTAGCACTCTCTCAAATAAATAAAATCTTAAAAAAAATAAAATTATTTTCTCAAAGAAGTTTGAAGGCATCCCTCTACTAGCTTCTACCAGTCAGATTTCTTTTTTTTTCTTAAGATTTTATTTATTTATGAGAGAGAGAGAGAGAGAGAGAGAGAGAGAGAGGCAGAGACACAGGCAGAGGGAGAAGCAGGCTCCATGCAGGGAAGGGAGCCTGACGTCGGACTTGATCCAGGGTCTCCAAGATCAGGCCCTGGGCTGAAGGCAGCGCTAAACCGCTGAGCCTCCTGGGCTGCTCAACCAGTAAGAAATGCGGTCTTGGGCAGCCCTAGTGGCTCAGCGGTTTAGCGCCACCTTCAGTCCAGGGCCTGATCCTGGAGACCTGGGATCCGGTCCCATGTTGGGCTCCCTGCATGGAGCCTGCTTCTCCCTCTGCTTGTGTCTCTGCCCACCGCCCTCTCTCTGTCTCTCATGAACAAATAAATAAAAATCTTAAAAAAAAAAAAAAGAAAGAAAGAAAGAAAGAAATGTGGTTTTTCTGGGCACCTGGATGGCTGTTGGTGAAGCATGCAACTCTTGATTTCAGGGTTGTGAGTTCAAGCCCCACATTGAGTATAGAGATTATTGAAAAAAATAAAATCGAAAGAAAGAAAGAAAGAAAGAAAGAAAGAAAGAAAGAAAGAAAGAAAGAAAGAAAGAAAGAAAGAAAGAAAGAAATGTGGTCTGATTTTTGTTCCTTTAGAAAATTGCTTTTTTCCCTCTGAATGCTTTCAGAATCTTCTTTTTATGATTGGTATACTAAAATTTCACACTCATGCGTCTGGATGTGGGTCTTTGATACTTCATGAGTTCTTACTATGTGAGACTTCTTCCCTTTTGCTCTGGCAAATTTTTTGCTATTATGTCTTTGAGAATTTCTTCCCTTCTTTTTTCTATGATCTCTCTTCCTGTAACTTCTACTAATCTTCAGGAAAAAACAAGATTAATGAGAATTAGAAAATAAAAATACCACAGCAGGAGGGTGGGTCAGATTGTAAACCAATATTGAACCCTACTTAACACATGCTAAAATATTTAGGGGGAAATGTACTGACATCTACAACTTTCTTTGAAAAGTATAAAAAAAAATCCAAGATGGACTGATTGCTGGATAGAGAGATGAATAGACAGGTGGTAAGTCAAATATATTAAAATGTTAATGGCAGAATCTAGATGGTGGGTATATGAGTTTTCATTGTAAAATTCTTTCAGCATTACAGTAAGTTAAAAAATTGTAGTAATAGGAGCACCTGGGTGGCTCAGTGGTTGAGTGTCTGCCTTTGGCTCAGGCTGCGGGGAGCCTGCTCCTCTCTCTGCCTATGTCTTTGCCTCTCCCTCTGTGCCTCTCATGAATAAATACATCTTTAAAAAATGTTCTTAATAACAAAATGCTAAGAAAAAAACCATAGGAGATGCTTTCCATCTTTGTCACTTTAACTCCTAAATTTTCTAGACTTACAGGAACATAATATTATTACCAAAGTGAAAGGTGAAGTAAAAAACCATGCAACAGCCTAATCTGGGAGAACTACTATTCTCACACTTACATGATAAGTTTAGTTCATCTGTGCTAGGGCAAGTCTTAAATCGATAGTTTTGAAATAACCAAGAACCATCAAACTTTGTACATAAAACATAGAATGGTGAATAAAAGGAAAATCCAGGGCACCTGGTGGCTCAGTCCATTAAGCGACTGACTCTTGGGGATGCCTGGGTGGCTCAGTGGTTGGTATGATCCTGGAGTCCTGGGATCAAGTCCTGCATCAGGCTCCCTGCATGGAGACTGCTTCTCGTTCTGCCTGTGTCTTTGCCTCTCTCTCTCTCTCTGTCTCTCATGAATAAATTAAAAAAATATTTTTTAAAAAGTGACTGACTCTTGATTTCGGCTCAGGTCTTGATTTCTGCTCAGATTGTGATCTCAAGGTCCTGAGATTAAGCCTGCATGGGGCCCTGGGCTCAGCAGGGAGTCTTCTTGGGATTCTCTCTCTCCCTCTACTTCTTCCCCCAACTGCACACATATGTGTGCGTGCTCTCTAATAAATAAATCTCAAAAAAAGTAAAATATTTCAATAAATAACTGCTGAGTCTATCAGTGCTCACAGTACACCAAGAGAACACAGTTTAACCAAAGCTAATTATAATTAAACTTTGTAAATGTGGAAAAGATCACATAAAACTCTGTTACCTGCTGAATGAATTATTTCTTTCATAAAATCTTTCTCAACAACTTTGATTTATATACAAAAATGGATTTTCTTTATTTGACTTTCTCCCCTGCAAAAGTGGATATTCTTGCTAAAAATCTCAATTTCAGGAATGCCTGAGTGGCACAGTCGGTTGAGAGTTCAACTCCTGGTTTTGGTTCAGGTTGTGATCTTAGAGTTGTGAAATTGAGCCTCATGTGGGGCTCTGTGCTCAGCATGGAGCCTGTTCCAGATCTCTTTCCCTCTCCGTTTGCCCTACTCATTCGTGCTCTTCTTTCTCTCTCTAAAAAAAGAATAAATCTTAAAAACAAACAAAAAAACAACTCAATATCAAAGACTTTGGGGGAATGAGAGGGAATAGTCACAGTGACCGAAGAAATCTTTAACCTTTAAAAGCAAATAACGTCATCAATCTTTACCCACTAGAAATTCACAATTATAAAATGTCTGAAAACAAAGAGGACAGAAAAATAGACCTAGCTCCATATCATTTTGTAAATCTCATTTTGCTTTATTACAGGTTTGTATTTGTATTTGTATTTTCTTTTTTTTTTTTTAAGATTTATTTATTTATTCAGAGAGAGAGAGAGAGAGAGAGACAGAGACACAGGCAGAGGGAGAAGCAGGCTCCAGGCAGGGAGCCCGACGTGGGACTCGATCCCAGGTCTCCAGGATCACACCCGGGGCTGCAGGCAGCGCTAAATCGCTGCACCACCGGGGCTGCCTGTATTTGTATTTTCATAAAAGCAGGACACTGATCTGATTTCTAAAACTAAGGTCTGAGGGCAGCCCGGGTAGCTTAGCGGTTTAGCGCTGGGATCCGGGATCGAATCCCACGTCGGGCTTCCGGTGCATGGAGCCTGCTTCTCCCTCTGCCTGTGTCTCTGCCTCTCTCTCTCTCTGTGTGTGTGACTATCATAAATAAATAAAAATAAAAAAATTAATAAATCAGTCTTAAAAAAAAAGACAATTTCATACTTCCATAGATCGCAACATCTTTCCTTTAAGGACTTAAATTAAGAATTAAAACTTTTAGGGCACCTAGGTGGTGCAGCTGGTTAAGCATTCAACTCTTGGTTTTGGTTCACTCAGGTCATAATCTCAGACTCTTGAGACTGAGCCCCATGTCAGACTCCTCAGTGCATTGTTGGCTAAGGATTCTCTCTTCCTTTGCTCCCTGCACCCCACCCCCAATACCTGTGCTCTCTCTCCTTTCTCTAATAATATATAAAATGGGTGCCTCGGTGGCTCACTCGGTTAAGTGCCTTCAGCTCAGTTCATGGTCCCAGGGTCCTGGGATCAAGTCCAGCAATGGGCTCCCCAATCAGCTCTGCCTCTGCCTCTCCCTCTCCCCCCAACCCTGCTTGTGCTCTCTCAAATATTTTTTTAAAAAATAAAATGTTAAAAAAAAATTACAACTTTTCAGCCCGAGTTACTATTACAAAGTGGTCTAAATAAATGAAGTAAAACCCCTGCCAGTGCTTAAAAATTCAAAGCTCTTAATACTCAATAAAACAGAATTCATCATATTGTGCATATATTAATATCTCTGATATGATAGTAAGTACTCATACTCAAAACTCTCAGCTATTATTTATTTGACACTGTAAGACAGTTAAGCTACCCAATAACAAAGGATGCAGTCTTTTTTGAAAATTCCTTAGCCTTTGAGGATCTTTTCAGAGAAAAACTTCTGTGAAATTATAATAACATAAAATATGAAAATGTAATTTTATGGATATTTATGCTATATAAAAGTTCAGGGGTCAAACTGTGTAACCATATAAATACCAAGGGATGCCTGGGTGGCTCAGCGGTTGAGCATCTGCCTTTGGCTCAGGGCATGATCCCTGAGTCCTGGGATCAAATCCCACATCGGGCTTCCTGCATGGAGCCTGCTTCTCCCATTGCCTGTGTCTCTGCTTCTCTGTGTGTCTCTCATAAATAAATAAAATCTTAAAAAAAAAAACCGATAAGTACATAAAATAAAATGTAATCATACAGAATTGTGAATGGTAAAAGAAAAATAGTAATTGTAAGATACTGGAGGGAAATGAGAAAAGATCATAATAGAATGAAAATAACTGGATTCTAGTCTTAGTTCTTCCACTGCCAACATGACTTTAGGTAAATAATTGAGCCATTGTACCTTAAGTTTCCTCATCTGTAAAACAGAGGTAATACTAGCCCTATTTTTCTCAGTGTTATGAAAGTCAGATGAGAATATATATGAAAAGGATGGGATTCCTAGGTTACTACTTCATTTCCATTAAGCCAGTAAAATCACCTTTACATCATTAAGGTTAAAAAAAACAAAAAACAAAAAACTAAAAACTAAATGTATGATTTGAAATCACATTCTTTCATCAATAAACAATCTTGCCTGTGACTAGTTAACAAGAAATAAAAACAGCTTTTCTACCTGAAAGTAAAACCTGTTTATTTTACAAAATGAAGAGACTTCAGAATTGAGGCAAAAATAAAAATTGTTGGGCAGCCCAGGTGGCTCAGCGGTTTAGCGCCGCCTTCAGCACAGGGCATGATCCTCGAGACCCAGGATGGAGTCCCACATCAGGCTCCCTGCATGGGGCCCGCTTCTCCCTCTGCCTGTGTCTCTGCCAATCTCTCTCTCTCATGAATAAATAAATAAACTTTAAAAAAATTTTTTTCATGTTCTTACCACCTAGAAATAACACCACCAATATTTTAGTGTATTTATCCTATGTATGTGCTATATATAACAAAATACATTTTTAAAACCATATATATATATATACACACACACACACACACATTTACATGTTTTATGATGCTGCTTTCTTATATCAGGAACATCTTCCTATGTCAATGAATATTTTTTGAAACTTTTCAGTGGCTACATACTAATGAATATATATATTTCTAAGGCATGAAATCATAATTTCTAGAAAGATAAGGAACATACCACTCACTGCTGGTGGGAATACAAACTTGTAAATCTGGTAGGACTCACATCCCATGAAATTGTCATTTCCTTGAGAGAAAACCCCAATTTATGCACGGAGGCACATACTAAGATAATTAACTAGGGCACTCACCTCTGGACAGGGGAATTCGATGACACAATGAGGAAGGAAGGAGGAACACTGTTACCTTTCACTGTATATCTTTTTGTACTTTTCCTCCTAATGCCTCCCCCTAAGGCTACATAAGCAGTACTTACCAGAATTTTGTCAGCTTTGGCTTCACTAATCCCTTTAATACTTATTAGGTCCTTCTTTGGTGCATAGGCAACAGCCTCCACAGTATGGAATCCAGCTTCTTCCAATTTCTTCACATCATTGGCATTTATGCCACATTGCTGCAAGGGAAGAAAACCATGGATAAATTTATGTAAGCTTTGGGACGCCTGGGTGGCTCAGCGGTTGGGTGTCTGCCTTTGGCTCAGGGCATGATCCCAGAGTCCCCGAATCGAGTCCCACACTGGGCTTCCTGCATGGAGCCTGCTTCTCCCTCTGCCTGTCTCTGCCTCTCTCTCTCTGTCTCCCATAAATAAATAAATAAAATCTTTAAAAAAAATTTTTTTTAGTAAGCTTCAGTTCTCTAATGTGGATGGATATTTGCCCTACCCACTTCAGAGGTGTTTTGAAGAACTATGATATTATATGCAAAAGCTTTGAAAAGTATGCTGTACATATAAGGTATTTAATAACAAATTATCAACCTTTTCATTTTGAAAACCAATACTTTCAAAGTAGTACTAGCCCATGTACACATTCACATCATGAATTGGGACTAAACCCCTAATTCACAGGTACTGGGAATAAATCTGTAACTCTCAACCTTTTACAACTAGGACTCTAAATAAACTGAGAGCCTAAGCCCTAAAAAGCCACCTTAAAACAGTGTTTCCAATGTTTTCTACATTAAGCACACATAAGAAATGATTTTTTTTTTTTTTAAACACTAAGGTAGAGTAAATAGGTAAGACTGCCTCAGGGCTGGGATGCCTGGGTGGCTCAGGGCATTATCCCAGATTCCCAGGATCAGGTCCCGCATTGAGCTCTTTGCATGGAGCCTGCTTCTCCTCCCTCTGCCTGTGTCTCTGCCTCTCTTTCGGTGTCTCTGATGAATAAATAAAATATTAAAAAAAAAAAACTTAAAAAGACTGCCTCAGGGCTAAGGGTAGAAAAATGACTAGAAAGCTCTAATCTAACAACTGATATTAAAAATGGGGGAAAAGGGATGCCTGGGTGGCTCAGTGGTTGAGCTTCTGCCTTCAGCTCAGGGCATGATCCCAGAATGCCTGGATTGAATCCCACATCAGGCTCCCTGCACAGAGCCTGCTTCTCCCTCTGCCTATGACTCTGCCTCTCTCTCTGTGTCTCTCATGAATAAATAAATAAAATCTTTAAAAAAAAAAAGTGGGGGAAAAGTGGAGTGCTCTGGGTGTCTCACTCGGTTAAGCATCTGCCTTGGTTAAGCGGCTGCCTTCAACTCAGGTCATGATCCCAGGGTCCTAAGATCTAGCCCCTCATCTGGCTCCCTGCTCAGTGGGGAATCTGCTTCTCTGTCTCCCTCTGCCCCTCCCCCTACTGGTGCTAGCTCTCTCTCGAATAAATAAAATCTTAAAAAAAAATGGGGGCAAATTACTTTTGGTCAGGGATTCATACATCAGTTCTCAAAATAAACCACCCAAAGGCACCTCTTCCTACTTATATTGCAAATTCAGCTTTGGTTTTATTAGCCACCACAACCATGACTGCTGGGACAATATTAGTTGATGGTGGAATGTGTATGTATTTGCAGGTTGGAGAGGGTCTGTGAGAGGGAAGACCATAGTATTTGCCCATAGAAACAAGGTCTACTATTAATATTTAGGCAATAAGCGGGACGCCTGGGTGGCTCTGTGGTTGAGCGTCCGTCTTCGGCTCAGGTTGTGGTCCCAAGGTCCCAGGATCAGGTCCCACATCAGGCTCCCCATAGGGAATCTGCTTCTCCCTCTGCGTGTGTGTGTGTGTGTGTGTGTGCGCGCGCGCACGTGTCTCATGCATAAATACATAAAATATTTTTAAAAATATTTAAGCAATAAGCAAAATGCATGTATTGCTATAAGGATACTCATGATACCAGAAGTTATGACTCTGAATATTTATCACAAACTTGTTTAAATTAACTTCTGGAGTCTTAAAGTTTAGCTAGGGATGGTAGGAATATGTATAAAGAGACAGAAGAATGAAGGCTTTCTCTGTTTTCCCTCCTACTTCTTTCAGCCTATCTCATCTGCACTCACACTGTGGGGGCCTCTATACAACGGGAAGAAATAGCACAAGGCCCTAGCTGTGTGGCACATGATGATCTCAGTCCTGAATTGGAGCTTGGCTCTTATACCTTAATAACCACAAACCCTTCTCCCTAACCACGACAGCTGTCTTACTAGTAATAGTAACTTCAGCACAGATATGAGTCAATGGAGAGCTAATGTTCCTCTCTCTTCTCGGCATAGC
This sequence comes from Nyctereutes procyonoides, assembly GCF_905146905.1. NCBI lineage: Eukaryota > Metazoa > Chordata > Mammalia > Carnivora > Canidae > Nyctereutes > Nyctereutes procyonoides. Next base: position 7,430,401 of record NW_026575031.1, on the reverse strand, counting down.
TGTCCCAGGCCACTGTAATTCCCTGGTAGGTAACACAGTATAAACATCAGAGACTCCACCTAGGAGTTTCTTAGTTTTTGACAATCCAACTCTGAGAAAGAAAAATGATAAAGTAGAAGAATTCTTAACAGAGGAGATATGGCCAGACATGTTTAGCAACTATCTTAAGCCTTTCCAAAGGATCCTTCACAACACTTCTGAAAACTCTAATTTGGGTCTTGACCTTAGGTAATAAATTAATGGTTTATATAAAGGTTGTGATGTCTCCCAATAGGTAGAATATTCTAATCTAGCATTGTAATTCCAAAATTAACAATTAAGCACATACCTCTAATCGTGAAATAGGTTGTGGGCCAAAGCTCTCTTCTTCCACTGAAGTATCTGCATTTGCTTCAAGCTGCATTTGCATAGCCATTACTTTGCATTTAATACTGAAAAACATAGATGGCCAGAAAAAGTACAGAGCTGTAAAGTTAGTTTTAAAATAACTCTCTGAAGAATTGTTAGTCTTCTGGTCTAATCACTGACCTACCCACAGCAAGAAAAAAAAAAAAAAACATTTCTCACCAGCTTTCCCTTCCATCGAGCTAGTTCTATCAGAAATAGTAGAAGAGAGGATCCCTAGGTGGCTTAGTGGTTTAGCTCCTGACTTCGGCCCAGGGTGTGATCCTGGGGTCCCGGGATCGTGTCCCATGTCGGCTCCTAGCATGGAGCCTGCTTCTCCCTCTGCCTTTGTCTCAGCCTCTGTGTGTGTGTGTGTCTTTCATGAATAAATAAATAAAATCTTGAAAAAAAAGAAAGAAAGAAAGAAAGAAATAGTAGAAGAGCCAGGACTAACTAGTCTGCTTCTTAAAGATGCACAGCTTACCTAGACCAATTATGCCCCCCATTCCCCTGTTTCATATTCCTTCAAGGTAGGAGCCAAGTCTTATTTATTTGTGTACATCCCATGATACGTTACATGTTAGGTGTTTGGTAAGTTTTTGGTAAATGAATGTAGACTTTCCAAGAGTCTACTTAAAATTAAGAAAAAAAGAATCATGAAAGTTTGTTAAACTGTTTCAATTTCATTGTTCCTTTCCAGCAAACAGGGTTGAGGGTGGTGGGAAAGGAGTAAACTAAAGGTACAGAATGACTGCCCATAAGCCTCTACTTCTTTTTTTTTTTTTAAGATTTTATTTTATTTATTCATAGAGACAGAGAGGCAGAGACACAGGCAGAGGGAGAAGCAGGCACCACACAGAGAGCCTGACGTGGGACTCAATCCCAGGTCTCCAGGATCACGCCCTGGGCTGCAGGCAGCGCTAAACCGCTGCGCCACCGGGACTGTCCAAGCCTCTACTTCTGATAAGACATTAAGTAGACTGAGAGAGGTACTTCCCATCTTAGCCAAGGATCATAGCTTGTAGTCACATATTCTGCTTCTAATAGGAATGTATGAAATTAAAACATCACAATTTTAATCAATTTCAGACCTCACTGAATGCGCAAACGAATAAATAATATTCAAGTACCCTGCTCAGTCTAAAACCTTTTCTATAGGCATTAAGTCCATACCTAGTCAGGTTATTATGATAGTTAATATTGCTCAGGTTGAAAAGAATGGAGAACAAAACTTTTAATTCTCTTCAGCGGTGTTAGTAAAATGAAAAAGTCTTATTTATTTATTTATTTATTTATTTATTTATTTATTTATTAGATCTTGAGAGAGAGCACGTCGGAGGGCAGGTAGCAGAGGGAGAGGAAGAATCAAAGAATCTTTTTTTTTTTTTTAAGATTTTAATTATTTATTCTTGAGAGACATGTAGAGAGGCAGAGACATAGGCAGAATGAGAAGCAGGATCCCTATAGGGAACCTGATGTGGGACTCGGTCCCAGGACTCCTGGACCACGACCTACGTGGAAGGCAGATGCTCAACCACTGAGCCACCCACAGGTGCCCAGAATCAGAGAATCTCTTTTTTTTCCCCCCAGAGAATCTTTTTTTTTTTTCTTTCTTCCCAGAGAATCTTAAGTAGGCTTCAGACCTAGCACAAAGCCCAAGGGGGCTGGATCACATGACCCTGAGATCATGACCTGAGCTGAAACAAGAGTCAAAGACTTAACCAAATGGGCCACCTAGGCACCCTAAAGGTAAATAAGTCTTAATGTTCACAAGAACAAATGAACTTAAACCACACCAAAACAATCTGGACAATTTAACAATCAGGATAAATGTCACTCAAAAAAGAACACATATGAAATCTCTATTCTTCAAGATTTGACAGAAGGGGACCATTTCTTTTTTTGAAGATTTTCTTTTTTTATCTGAAAGAGGGAGAGGGAGGGAGCCCATGAGGTGGGGGAGAGGGCTGAGGGATAGGGAGAAGCAGACTCTGGGCTGAGCAAGGAACCTGAATGGGGGAGGGGGGGGCCCTCCCGCCCCCCATGAGATCAAGACCTGAGCTGATGGTAGCTGCTTAACAACTTTTTTTTTTTAAGATTATTTATTTATTTATTCATGAGAATACACAGAGAGGAGAGAGAGAGAGAGAGAGGCAGAGACACAGGCAGAGGGAGAAGCAGGCTCCATGCAGGGAGCCCAACGTGGGACTCGATCCCGGGTCCCCAGGATCATGCCCTGAGCTGCAGGTGGCGCTAAACCGCTGAGCCACCTAGACTGCCCTTTTTTTTTTTTTTTCTTTTTTTTAAGATTTTATTCATGAGAGACAGAGAGAGATAGACAGACACAGGCAGAGGGAGAAGCAGGCTCCATGCAGAGAGCCTGACGTGGGACTTGATCCCGGGTCTCCAGGATCACACCCTGGGCCGAAGGCAGGTGCTAAAACGCTGAGCCAACTGGGCTGCCCATCTCCCAACTTTTTTAAAGTAAAGTTGATTCACAATGTCACATTAGTTTTAGGTGTCCTAGTTTCAGGCATACAATATAGTGATTTGATGAGTCTGTATGTTATGCTATGCTCACCATAAGTGTAGCTACCATCTGTCACCAAACAACACTATTACAATATCACTTACTATATTCCCTAAGCTCTACCTTTTATTCCTGTGATTTATTCATTCCATAACTGGTAGCCTGTACCTCTCACTCACTTTCACCCCTCTGCCCATTCCTCCTCCTTCCCTCTGGGAACCATCAGTTTGTTCTCTGTATTTATGGGTCTGTTTCTGCTTTTTCTTTGTTCATTTATTTTTTTTTACATTCCACATATAAATGAAATCATATCATATTTTTTTCTCTGTATGACTTATTTCACTTAGTATAGTACCCTCTAGGTTCCCCCATATTGTTGCAAAGAGGAAGATCTCGTGTGTGTGTGTGTATACATATCCTTTATCCATTCATGTGTGGATGGATACTTGGGTTGCTTCCATATCTTGGCTATTATAAATAATGCTGCAATAAACAATGGGTTGCATATATCTCTTCAAGTTAGTGTTTTTTCTTTGGGTAAATACCTAGTAGTGCAATTACTGGATCACATGGTATTTCCATTTTTAATTTTTTGAGGAATCTCAATACTGTTTTCCATAGCAGCTGCACAAATGTAAATCAGTGCACCAACAGTTCATGAGGGTTCCTTTTTTTCCACATCCTTACCAGTCAGGCTCCCCTATTTCTTATCTTTTTAATTTTAGCCATTCTGGTAGATGGGACCTAATATCTCATTGCGGTTTTGGTTTGCATTTCCCTGATGATTAAAGATGTTGAACACCTTTTCATGTGTCTGTTTGCAATTAATTTGTGTCTTCTTTGGAAATGACCATTTGTTCTTAATTAGTTCAGATGCAGATCTCTTAGATGGCAGATTTAGCATAATGTATGTCTTTGATAATGTTAAATACTGGAATCACCTGAATGCAGTTTAAATTTAAACATCTTGGGATGCCTAGGTGGCTCAGCGGTTGAGTGTCTGCCTTTGGCTCAGGGAGTGATCCTAGAGTCCCAAGTCCCCCATTGGGCTTCCGGCATGGAGCCTGCTTCTCCCTCTGCCTATGTCTCTGCCTCTCTCTGTGTCTTTCATGAATAAAATCTTTTTTTTTTAAGTTTTTTTTTTTTTAATGAGAGAATGAGAGAGAGAGAGAGAGAGAGAGAGAGAGAGAGAGAGAGGCAGAGACACAGGCAGAGGGAGAAGCAGGCTCCATGCAAGCAGCCCGACGTGGGACTCGATCCAGGGTCTACAGGATCAAGCCCTGGGCTGAAGACGGCACTAAACCGCTGAGCCACCAGGGTTGCCCAGAATAAATAAAATCTTTTTATAAATTTTATTTATTTATTTATTTGTTTGTTTATTTATTTATTTGTTTATTTACTTATTTATTTATTTATTTATTTATTTATTTATTTATTTATTTATTTATGATAGTCACAGAGAGAGAGAGAGAGAGAGAGAGAGAGAGAGAGAGAGAGGCAGAGACACAGGCAGAGGGAGAAGCAGGCTCCATGCAGGGAGCCCGACATGGGACTCGATCCCGGGTCTTAAAATCTTAAAAAAAAAAAAAAAATTTAAAGACCTCCCTTCATAATTTAAGAAGATGGAATTACAGAGAATGGAAAAAGGATGTTTTTTTTTTTTTCCAATAAAAAGTGCTAGGTTGATGGGAGAGCCTTACAGAATAAGAAAAAGAACAAAAAAAAGAACAAAAACAAAATAAAACACTGCACATACAGAAGAAACATCCGTTTCCAATTCGATTATAGATCTAAATATAAGAGGTAAAACAAAGCTTTTGGAATATAGGTGAATGTTTTCATGACTTCGGGATAAAGATTTCTTAAACATAAAGCAACAACGAAAAAAGAAAAGACTGAAAAATCGGACTACATTTAAACTTAAAACTTCTATCCATCAAAAGACACTATTAAGAAAATGAAGTCAAACTACAGTTGGGGGACAAAATATTTACCATATATACAACTAAGGGCTGATAATTAAAATATATAAAGAACTTCAAATCAGCAAGAAAGGCAACCCAATAGGGACACTTGGATGGCTCAGCGGTTGAGCATCTGCCTTTGGCTCAGGGTGTGATCCCGCAGTCCCAGGATCGAGTCCCACATCGGACTCCCTGCATGAAGCCTGCTTCTGCTTCTCCCTCTCCCTCTGCCTCTCTCTCAGGAATGAATAAATAAAATCTTAAAAAAAGAAAAGGAAACAAAGGGAAGGGAAAGGAAGGGGAGGGGAGGGGAGGGGAGGGGAGGGGAGGGGAGGGGAAGGGAGGGGAAGGGAGGGGAAGGGGAGGGAGGGAGGAAGGAAGGAAGGAAGAAAAAAAGAAAGAAAAGAAAGGCAACCCAATAGAAAAACAGACAAGAGATTGGAACAAGTACTTCAGGATAGAAGATGTCCAAATGGACCAAAAACGATGAACCAATGCTCAACCTGACTAATTATCAGGAAAATCAAAATTAAAACCACGAAGTATTACTATATGCCACCAAAATAGATAAAATTTTAAAAGATTGACAATATCAAGTGTTGGCAAGCATGTGAAAAAACTAAACACTCATACACTGCTGGCGTAAATGTAAATTGGTAGCAGAAAACTGGCAGTAGGGATGCCTGGGTGGCTCAGCGGTTTAGCACCTGTCTTTGGCCCAGGGCATGGATGCGGAGTGTCGGGATCCAATGCCACATCAGACTTCCTGCATGGAGCCTGCTTCTCCCTCTGCCTGTGTCTCTGCCCTTCACTCTCTTTCATGAATAAATAAATAAAATCTTTAAAAAAAGAAAGCTGGCATTAAATGTGGAAGTTGAATATAGACAAATGCTATGACCCAGGAATTTCAACGTTGTATTACTAACCAACTGAAAAACATACACGTTTGTACCAAAACATACGCAGGAATGTTCTCTGCAGCTTTTCTCATTTAAAAACTCAGAAACTAGAAACAACCCAAATGTCCACCATGGGCAGAATGAATAAGGAATTCAATACAGAAACAAAAAAGAGGGATCCCTGGGTGGCGCAGCGGTTTGGCGCCTGCCTTTGGCCCAGGGTGCGATCCTGCAGACCCAGGATCGAATCCCATGTCGGGCTCCCGGTGCATGGGGCCTGCTTCTTCCTCTGCCTGTGTCTCTGCCTCTCTCTCTCTCTCTCTATGTGTGACTATCATAAATAAATAAAAGAAACAAAAAAGAACTATTACTATATACAAAAATAAGTATGAATCTACAGACAGCATGTTGAGCAAAACCAAACACAAAAATATACATAATATGGGGAAACTGGGTGGCTCAGCAGTTGAGCATCTGCTGTCGCTCAGGTCATGATCCCGAGCTTCTGGGATCGAGTCTCGCAGCAGGCTCCCTGAAGGGCCTGCTTCTCCCTCTGCGTCTCTCATAAATAAATGAATAAACAAAACCTTTTAAAGATAGATATGTAATATCAGTTATACAAAACTCAAACACAGGCAAATTTAGTCTTTGTGTCCGAAGTCAATACAGAGGTTACCTTTGGAGAGAACAGGGGACATACTAGAGGGGGAACGAGGGATGTTTTTGGGGTGCTGACAACATTCTATTTATTGACCTGAGTAATGACTGCACAGGTATATTCTTTTTGAAATCAGAGGCGTATACTATACACTTCTGATTTGTATATTCTTCTATACGCATATCACACTTCACTTTAGCAGTCAAAAGAAACCACTTCACAACAGATCATTCCCCAGGCATCATCACACGAACGGCCTGAATTAGCTAAGGAAAACGCCTTTTAGGAAATTGGAAGCGGGTACTCCGTAAGCAAAGCAGGGTGTAATGGAAAGAGGATTAACCAGAAATCCGGAAACCCTGGCCCCGACAGAAACAGCTGTGACGTTAAATCACAACACCTCTCTGGATCTCGGCTTTCCCGCCCCCGCCCATGAACCGGGTGTTGGAAATGAAGGCCTCTGAGGTTCCTTCAACGAGCCCCGACGGTGGGTTGGGCCCGGGCATGACCCTGCTCCGCCCCGCCAACTCCGGTTTCTCACTTGGCGCAGAGGGGCCCATAAGCCGGCTGCCGGCGGCACGGGCTCCGCCCGGTTCGGCTAATGCGGGGACGCACCGGGAGGCAGAAGGGGCCGAGTCTACGCCTCACACGCTCACCTCGGTCCACAGCGCCCCTCACTCTGCCGGGCTGCGCGCTCCGACTTCTGTCCGCTGGTCCGGTCCGCGCACGACTCTGGACGGGCTCTGGACTCCCTCCCTTGCTGCCAAATTTTCTACTCCCTTTTTGCCGCCTTCCGCACACAACCCAAGCGAGCTTCAGCTCCCAACTACGCCCCTAAGGGCGCGTCAGTCTCCTCAGGCCGGGGTCTCAAACCGCAGAGCTCCCTCCCCGGGAGTGTTTGGAGATCCCGCCAAATTCTCCGGCTGGGTCACGCCAGCGTCAACGTAACGTCTCCCCGCCCCCTCGGCCCCGAGGTCTAGCCCGCTCTGCGGCTGCTCGCGAACCCTAGTTGAGTCCAAGGAACTTGATCTTGCCTCACGTTAGGCATTTCCCTCTTCCCTTTACCCCTAAAAACTAATTCACAATTTGGGAGTCGCCGCTTCTTTCCCTTTTACCAGACCAAGGACTACAACTCCCAAGAGGCAGTGGGGCGGGTCGGAGACTCCATCTCCCAGCAGGCACAGGGTCGCATACCACTTTTAGCGCCTCACCCCTGCTGGGGCAAGGTCTGGCTCTGGAGAGCTACTCTTGATTTGCCTCTTTAGTTTCTAAACCTGGACGTTTAATCTGAGCTTCCGATTTAGTCAAATTCCCGGAGCCTGGGGTTTTCCAGGCCCCTGGAGGTGGTAGAGCTGAGATGGAACTGGAAACAGCTAACGAAGGGGAGAAAAATGGCTGAAATATTAGTCAAGTCTTGGTACTTGAGATTTGGAAGACTCCAAGGGCAGGAGACACTGATTTTGAGAAAATAAACCTTGTTTACTGGGAGGTTGGACCTGTGACTCCGGTTTTAAAGCGTTAATGGGGTTTCCTGGGCAAAGAAACGGAGATGGGAGACTTAAGCATATAGAGCCCTATGGGTATGGAAATAACGTGGTCAAGCGACAGAATTGTCTGATGAGGGAGGAAAAGTGTCCTAGAGACGCTGATACTGGAAAATTAACATTTCATTCAGGTTATGAAGAAGCTTAAGGCCATGTGTGGAGCTTTAGTCTTCATTCTTTAGGTAATGGGGAAATCATTAAAAATCTTATTTTTTTTAAGATTTTGTTTATTCATGAGAGACACCCAGAGAGGCAGAGGGAGAAGCAGAGGAAGAAGCAGGCTCCCTGGGGAGCCCAACGTGGGACTCGTCCCACTACCCTCGGATCATGAACGGAGCCAAAGGCAGGGGCTCCACGGCTGAGCCACTCAGGCACTCCTCATTGAAAGTTTTTGAGCAGAGGAGTTCTATGGTTTGATCAATCTTTCCCCTACTACTACTTTATTTAGATCTATTTTTCCCCCACTACTACTGTATATTTGTGGAGTGCTTTAAAGTTCTTAAAGTTTTTATTTAATCTTCCCATTGTTGTGGCAATGAAGGAGAGAGTTCAGGAAAGAGATAGAACAGCCAACTCTTAGGAAGTTCTTGCAATATTTCAAAGGATGAAGGTTTGCTTGTTAGAGCAATGACAACAGATTCAGGTAGCATTCTGGAGGCACCTCAATCTAACTTAGGGATTATATATAGTACCCGGGGATAATAATGAACTGCCTTCCATACCAAATATACCCGCCTTTACCTCCTAGTCTTCACACCCCTTCACACCCCACCCAACTGCACACCCATAGCCCCTCTTGGCTGAATGGAGTCACCTGTGACTTTGACCTTTCACATTAAAATGAAATTCTTGTGGGACACCTGGTTGGCTCAGCGGTTGAAGTTGAGCGTCAACGCCCGGGATGGAGTCCGATATTGGGCTCCTTGCAGGGAGACTGCTTCCCCCTCTGCATGTGTCTCCACCATTCTCTGTGTGTGTCTCTCATGAATAAATAAATAATATCTTTAAAAAAAATAAATAGGGCAGCTCGGGTGGCTCAGCGGTTTAGCGCCGCCTTTGGCCCGGGGCGTGATCCTGGAGACCCTGGATCGAGTCCCTTGTCGGGCTCCCTGCGTGGAGCCTGCTTCTCCCTCTGCCTGTGTCTCTGCCTCTCTCTCTCTCTCTCTCTCATGAATAAATAAAATATTAAAAAATAAATAAAAATTAAAAAATAAATGAAATGAAACTCTTGTGGCTGCATGGATGTCAAGCCAGAGAAACCTCATCTGTACAAAGATCAAGAAATTGAGAGACTAAAAAAGTGGGAGAGAAGGGGACAGAAAGAAAAGAGTTTTTAAATCTGACATCTCCTTTTTTTCTTTCTTTCTTTTTTCTTTCTTTCTTTCTTTCTTTCTTTCTTTCTTTCTTTCTTTCTTTCTTTCTTTCTTTCTTTCTTTTTTTAATTTCTTTATTTATCCATGAGAGACACAGGGAGGCAGAGACATAGGCAGAGGGAGAGGTGGGCTCCCTGCAGGGAGTCTATGTAGAACTTGATCCCAGAACCCCAGGATCATAACCTGTGCTAAAGGCAGATGCTCAACCACTGAGCCACCCAGATGCCCTAAATCTGATATTTTCCAAATTTTTCCAATTTCTTAGGAGCCCAGTAGTACTTACTGTTCTTGAGATCTATGAGATACTCCTACATTCCAGTAAGTCTCCCTTCCATTTCTTCTGCTTAACTAGTTTGAGTAGTTTTCTGTTCCTCACTTCCAAGACAACCTACTAAACACTTGGAAATAAGATAAGCTAGAGTTCTTACTAACAGTTAAAAATATATAACAGGGGATCCCTGGGTGGCGCAGCAGTTTGGCGCCTGCCTTTGGCCCAGGGCGCGATCCTGGAGACCTGGGATCGAATCCCACGTCAGGCTCCCGGTGCATGGAACCTGCTTCTCCCTCTGCCTGTGTCTCTGCCTCTCTCTCTCTCTCTGTGGCTATCAAAAATAAATAAAAATTAAAAAAATATATATATAACAGTTAAATTAGCAAGCCATGTGACTATTTACAAATGTGTAATTGAGGGGCATCTAGGTGGCTCAGGTGGTTAGGCGTCTGCCTTACCCTTGAGTCATGATCCTGGGGTCCTGGTATCCAGCCCAGTGCAGAGCTTCCTGCTCAGCAGAGAGTCTAATTCTCCTTCTGCCTCTCCCCCAACCCCTCCCTCTCACTCTCTTTTTTCTCAAATAAATAATATCTTTAAAAAAATAAATGTGTAATTTAAAAGTTTGGGATATATCCTAAATCAGTCTAATGACCTATCTGAAATCTTAAGAAGGTAACCTCTAGTAAAACCAAAACTTAATCATCAGAAATCTAATCTTTTGTCTCAAGAAAAATGATCTGGCATAGTCAGCCTGTAGCAGAGTAAGGGAAATCCAGAAAGGGAAACCCACTGTCAAGTCCAAGTGATCCAACTGAGTAGTACAAGGATGATCCAGCGCACCTGGGTGACTCAGCAGCTGAGTGTCTGCCTTCAGCTCAGGATGTGATCCTGGATCCTGTGTCTGGGGATCGAACCTCACATCAGGCTCCCTGCAAGGAGTCTGCTTCTTCCTCTGCCTGTGTCTCTACCTCTCTCTCTGTGTCTCTCATGAATAAATAAATAAATCTTAAAAAAAGAAAAAAGGAGGGAAAAGGTAAAAAAAGAATTAGATGTTTCGTTAGCATGATCAAGAAAAAAAAAACATAGATATACCAAATAAGCTGCCATTATCTACTTACTGGTGAAATGTTAGAAATACTTCTGTTACAACCAGGAGCTGGGGCTCCTGGATAGTTCAGTAGGAAGAGCAGATGACTTGATCTTGGGGTCATGAATCTGAGCCCCATGTTGGGTGTAGAGATTAAATAAAAAAGAAACAATATTGTATACTGCCACTATTATTTACTATTGTCCAGGAAGTGTCACTGGGCATAATAAAGATAATAATAAGTAATAAAAGATGTAAATGTTGGGAAAGATTTACAGATATGATTATATACTTGGATAGTTTAATATAAACTAAGTACATTAGTGTAACCATTATAAAATATAAAAAAGATCACTTTATTACATCTTAATAACTAATTAAACAATGTAATAGAAAAAAGATTCCATTCACAATAGCAACAAAAATGATAAGTGTCTAGAAATAAACTTTTAGAAATGTTCAGGACCTCTGTGGAAAAATCTCTGAAAGTATCTTTCCAGAGGAGAAGGCTCAAAATTATCAAGTAGAAAACTCTTCAGCGGGTATCCCTGGGTGGTGCAGCAGTTTGGCGCCTGCCTTTGGCCCAGGGCGCGATCCTGGAGACCCAGGATCGAATCCCACATCGGGCTCCCGGTGCGTGGAGCCTGCTTCTCTCTCTGCCTGTGTCTCTGCCTCTCTCTCTCTCTCTGTGTGACTATCATAAATAAATAAATAATTAAAAAAAAAAAAGAAAACTCTTCAGCATCAGGGAATTCCCAGTAGAAATCCTAACCCTTTTTGAACTTGGCCACAGTAACTTCTTGCAAGATACATCCACGAAGGCAAAAGAAACAAAAGCAAAAATGAACTATTGGGACTTCATCAAGATAAGAAGCTTTTGCACAGCAAAGGATACAGTCAACAAAACTCAGAGACAATCTACAGAATGGGAGAAGATATTTGCAAATAACATATCAGATAAAGGGCTAGTTTCCAAAATCTATAAAGAACTTATTAAACTCAACAGCAAAGAAACAAACAATCCAATCATGAAATGGGCAAAAGACATGAAGAGAAATCTCACAGAGGAAGACATAGACATGGCCAACATGCACATGAGAAAATGCTCTGCATCACTTGCCATCAGGGAAATACAAATCAAAACCACAATGAAATACCACCTCACACCAGTGAGAATGGGGAAAATTAACAAGGCAGGAAACAAATGTTGGAGAGGATGCGGAGAAAAGGGAACCCTCTTACACTGTTGGTGGGAATGTGAACTGGTGCAACCACTCTGGAAAACTGTGTGGAGGTTCCTCAAAGAGTTAAAAATAGACCTGCCCTACGACCCAGCAATTGCACTGTTAGGGATTTACCCCAAAGATTCAGATGCAATGAAACGTCAGGACACCTGCACCCCGATGTTTCTAGCAGCCATGTCCACAATAGCCAAACTGTGGAAGGAGCCTCGGTGTCCATCAAAAGACGAATGGATAAAGAAGATGTGGTTTATGTATACAGTGGAATATTACTCAGCCATTAGAAACAACAAATACCCACCATTTGCTTCAACGTGAATGGAACTGGAGGGTATTATGCTGAGTGAAGTACGTCAATCGGAGAAGGACAAACAGGGTATGTTCTCACTCATTTGGGGAATATGAATAATAGTGAAAGGGAATATAAGGGAAGAGAGAAGAAATGTGTGGGAAATATCAGAAAGGGAGACAGAAGATAAAGACTCCTAACTCTGGGAAATGAACTAGGGGTGGTGGAAGGGGAGGAGGGCGGGGGTGGGGGTGAATGGGTGACGGGCACTGAAGGAGACACTTGACGGGATGAGCACTGGGTGTTATTCTGTATGTTGGTAAATCGAACACCAATAAAAATTAATTTATTAAAAAAATAAAATTAAAAAAAATGATAAAAAAAGAAATCCTAATGTGATTCATGGCAGTCACCAGTGGTTGCCTACCCAATAGCCATTGCTCTTTATGGTTAAGAGAATTTAGTATGTGGGAAAGATGCTCACTAGTGAGATTTTGGATGACTCTGCTTTCATCTGTATTCTTTATATATTATTTGAATTTTTCATTTGAATTTACTTTGTGTTTATCATGATAATTTAAAAATTGTAACAGGTCAGCCCAGGTGGCTCAGCAGTTTAGTGCTGCCTTCAGGCCAGGGCCTGATCCTGGAGACCTGGGATCGAGTCCCACGTTGGGCTCCCTGCATGGAGCTTGCTTCTCCCTCTGTGTCTCTGCCTCTCTCTCTCTCTCTCTCTCTCTCTCTCTCTCTCTCTTCTCTCTCTTTGTGTGTGTGTGTCTCATGAATAAATAAATAAAATGTTAAAAAATAAAAATAAAAATTGTGACAAAAATGGGCAGCCCCAGTGGCTCAGCGGTTTAGCGCCACCTTCAGCCCAGGGCGTGATCCTGGAGGCCCAGAATCAAGTCCTGCATGGAGCCTGCTTCTCCCTCTGCCTGTGTCTCTGCCTCTCTCTCTCTCTCTCATAAATAAATAAATAAATAAATAAATAAATAAATAAATAATCTTTTAAAAAATTGCAACAAAAATATAAAATGCCTTGGAATAAGTCTAACAGGAAAAGTACACATCCTATATAAAGGAAAATTTAAGATATTAAAGAAGGACACAAAACAGAAAAGCATACTATTGGAAGACTCAATATCTTAAAGATACCAATTGTCCATGAGTTGTTCTTTAAATTTAATATAACATGATCTTAGTAAAAACTACATTAAGAGTTTTTGGGGAGGAATGCCTGGGTGGCTCAGTGGTTGAGCCTCTGCTTTCGGCTCAGAGTATGATCCCGTTTGGGAATCGAATCTCACATCCGGCTCCCTGTGGGGAGCCTGCTTCTCCCTCTGTCTATGTCTCTGCTTCTTTCTGTGTATCTCATGAATAAATAAAATCTTTAAAAAAAAAGAGAGAGAGAGAGAGAGAGTTTTGGGGGGAACACAAACAAGCTAGTTCCTACCTTTATATGACAAAATTAAAAAACAAGAAGAGCTAGGAAAACCCTGAAATAAGAGGGCCTGAACTGACCAGATATTAAAACATATTATGAAACTATAATTACAGGGGCTCCTGGGTGACTCAGTTGGTTATGCATCTGACTCTTGATCTTCGATCAGGTCATTATCTCAGGGACATGAGATGGAGCCCTGCTCCAGCTCCAAGCTGAAGGTGGAGCCTACTTAAGATTTTCTTTCTCCCTCTCCCTCACACCCTCTCCCGCTCTCTATGTCTCAAAAAAACAAACAAACAAACAAAAAATCCACACCTGGGATGCCTGGATGGCTCAGTGGTTTGGCGTCTGCCTTCGGCTCAGGGCATGATCCCAGGGTGCTAGGATCGAGTCCCGCCTCCGGCTCTCCTCAAGGAGCCTGCTTCTCCCTCTGCCTATGTCTCTGCCTCTCTCTCTGTGTGTCTCATGAATAAATAAAATCTTAAAAAAAAACCCACAACTATAACAATTACAAAGGATTTGTACAATAAGATAGGTCACTGGAACAGAATAGTTGTATCGGTGTCTTAGTTTCCTATTGCTGTTGTAACAAATTACCAACAAATGTAGTGGTTTAAAACAACAAAAATATATTATCTTACAATTCTGGAGGTCAGAATTCATAATGGGTTTCACTGGGGTAAAAGCAAAGTTTTGGCAGAATTGTGCCCCTTCTGGAGGTCCTAGGAGAAAATCTGTCCCCATGCCAGTCTCTAGCGTCATCTGCATTCTTTGGCTTAAGGTTCCTTCCTCCCTCTTCAGAGTCAACAATCTCCTTCTCTGACTCTGACATCCTTACTTCCTCTTATAAAAACCTTGTGATTACATTGGGCCTACCCAGCTAATCCATGATAGTCTCCCCATGTCAAAATCCTTCAAAGGTTCTGCAGAGTCCCTTCTGCCATGTAAGGTGACATTCACAGGTTTCAGGATGTGGACATCTTTGTGTTTGGGGGGTGGGGTGGCTACTACTGTGCTTACTGCACTCAGATATGAATACATAGAGAAATTTAGTATATGATTAAAAAAAAAAAGGCATGCCAAATCAGTGGGGGAAATAGGCTGTTTAGTAAGTGGTGCTGGGATGGCTGCATAGCCACCTAGAAAAAAATTAATTTAGATACTTATAGTTTATGTTAGGGTAAATTTCCAATTGGTTCAAAGATATAAATGTAAAGTATTAGATCATGAAAGGTTTTTTTTTTAAGATTTTAATTATTTATTCATGAGAGACACAGAGAGAGGCAGATACATAGGCAGAGGGAGAAGCAGGCTCCTCACAAGGAACCTGATGTGGGACTTGATCCCCTAACTGGGATCACGCCCTGAGCCAAAGGCTGAGGCTCAACTGCTGAGCCACCCACACGTCCCTGAAAGTTCTTTTTTTTAAAAAAAAGATTTTATTTATTTATTTGAGAGAGAAAGAACGTGTGCATGAAGGGGAGTTAGAGACAGGGGGAGAAGGAGAAGCAGGCTCCTCACCAAGCAGCAAGCTTGACCCCAGGACCCTGAGTTCATGACCTGAGGGGAAGGCAGACACTTAACCTACTTAGCCACCCAGGCACCCCTAAACCATGAAAGTTCTAAGAGAAATGATAGATTTGAGGAAAATCTAAGTAGGACACAAACTCAAAAGCTATAAAAAATGTTATACATTTGATTACATATTTTTAAAATTCTAAATGGCAAAACACAAAGTTAAATAAAATATAAACTAGGGGGATCCCTGGGTGGCTCAGCGGTTTGGCGCCTGCCTTCGGCTCAGGGCATGATCCTGGAGTCCCGGGATCGAGTCCCGCGTCGGGCTCCCTGCATGGAGCCTGCTTCTCCCTCTGCCTGTGTCTCTGCCTCTTTCTCTCTCTCTCATGAATAAATAAATAAAATCTTTAAAAAAAAATAAACTAGGGGCAAATCTGGTGCGCAATGATCACAAAGAGTTTATTTTCTCTTATACTTAAAGATGTCTTACAAGTCAATGAGAAAGATTAACTAAAAAAAATGGGCAAGGTTTATCAATAGTACACAGAAAAGGAGATAAAAATTGCTGTAAAGTATATTTAAAGAAACTCAATCTCACACATACTGAGAAAATGCAAATGAAAACCATACTGCTATACCCTAAGTTTAGGGAACCAGGCACTCACTTATTGCTAGTAGAATTTTTTTTATTTTTATTTATTTATGATAATCACACACACACATAGAGAGAGATAGAGAGAGACAGAGACAGAGACACAGGCAGAGGGAGAAGCAAGCTCCACGCACCGGGATGCCGGACGTGGGATTCGATCCTTGGCCTTCAGGATTGCGCCCTGGGCCAAAGGCAGGCGCTAAACCGCTGCGCCACCCAGGGATCCCGCTAGTAGAATTTTTTTTTAAAGATTTTTTAAAGATCCATTTATTCACAAGAGACACAGAGAGAGGCAGAGACACAGGCAAAGGGAGAAGCAGGCTGCATGCAGGGAGCCCGATGTGGGACCTGATCCCGGACTTCAAGATCACGTCCGCCCTGGGCCGAAGGGAGGCACTCAACCACTGAGCCACCCAGGCGTCCCTACTGGTAGAATTAATACAACTACAATATTTATGAAAGCAATTAGGCGGTATCTGTGAAAGTAATAGATGCAACTGGGCTCTGAATCAACAGCTCCTTTTCTATATGGTTGTCCTATGGATAAACTTACAAATACATGACATGTTGACATTGTTTACAGTAGCAAAGGTTGATAAATGTCCTACATGCTTATCAATAGAGCTATGATACATTCATCCAGTGGATTACTGTATAATTAAAAGGAAAAAATATATGTCGGAAGTTCTTTATGTACTGATCCCAACCTATCAAGATACTTAGTTAAGTGAAAAAGGCAAAATGGAGGATGGTGCGTATTGACAAGCTATTATCTGTGTAAAAAAGAGGGAGAGAAGAAATCTATACTTACACTCTCATACCTACTCACACACATGGTCTCTTTTGTACATAGGATAGCTTTGGAAACATAGACAAGAAACTGGTAACAATTGGCTGTCTCCAAGAAGGGAAACGGGGTGTCTGGGAGACTGAATAAAAGGGAAAATTTTCCTTTTTTTTCTGTACTATTTGAACTTAGGTCATGTGAATGTGTACCCACTCAAAAACTAAAAATAATACAGACTTAGATTCAATTATTTAAAAAGAATACTTAATAAAACTTTTTGGAAAAATTTTAAAGGATGGGGGAACATTAAGAGCAAGAATTTGCCGTAGTCTGGGAAGAAAGAAATCATATTTGATATTAAAGATAGTTGAAGGAAGGGGTGCCTGGCTGGCTGTGTTGGTAGAACATGCCACTCTTGATCTTGAGATTGTAAGGTTGAGCCTTATACTGGGGCTAGAGTTTCCTTAAAAAAAAAAAAAAGTCATAGGAAGATACCTCCCTTATGGAACAAAAGTAATTCATTAGACTTCTCTACAGCCTAGATGAAATCACTCTCAGAACTATACTACCTTTAGTTACTTGGTCTCCAAGCCAACCTTTTTTTTTTTTAATTTTATTTATTTATTTATGAGAGACACACACACACACACAGAGAGGCAGAGGGAGAAACAGGCTCCATGCAGGGAGCCCGATGCGGGACCTGGGACTCCAGGTCCTGGGACTCCAGGATCACACCCTGGATCAAAGGCAGGCGCCAAACCACTGAGCCACCCAGGGGTCCCCAAGCCAACCTCTTTTTATTTCCAGTTTTTTGTTTTGAAAAAAATCAAGCCTACAGAAATGTTGAAAGAACAGTGCAATTAAACACCTATGTACCTATTACCTAAATTCATTGATTATTAATATTGTGCTATATTTGTTTTCTTTCTCTTGTTTTTTTGCCCTCTCACACATACATTTATACACACAAACATGTACACTTTTATTATCATTTTTAAGTGTGGATCTTGAGCTTTTGACCCCGAAATCGAGAGTTGCATGCTCTATCAATTGAGCCAGCCAGGCACCCCACACATAAAGACTTTTAAAAAGCCATTTGAGGGGTGCCCGGGTGGCTCAGTTGATTAAGGTCATGATCTCAAGAGTCCTGGGATTGAGCCCCACATCAGGCTCCCTGCTCATAAGGGAGTCTTCTTCTCCCTCTCCTTCTGCCCCTCCCTCCCACTTGTGCTCTTTCCCTCTCACTCTGCTCTCTCTCTTTCTCAAATAAATAAAATAAAAAATTTAAAAGCCATTTGAAAATAAGTTGCAGACATGTATTTTCTAATAAGGACATTCTCCTCTATAATACCATTATCACACCCAAGAAATTTAACATTGACACAAAAATATTATCTAATATATATAGTTTATATTTAGATTTCCAAGTGTCACCAAAATACATTTAATAGTTGTTAAAAAGGAAGCAACAGATCCAAAATAGTCATTTGTGCTAAGCCCCATGTCAGCAAACCAAGGCTTAATACCTAACCATTCCCTGGAATGTAACCTTTAGTCAACATGGAAAACCTGGTCAACACTAGTCAGATAATCCACCAGATGGATCCCTTCCATTCCCCTCAGAAGGGCAACTTGCCTGAAAGAATGCATTCTTTACTACTAATTTCCTTTCCCTGCCCTCTTTTGGCCTTCAAAACAACCTTCAATTCTGTGCAGTCCTCAGAGTTCCTTTCTATTGCTAGATGGGATGCTGCCTGATTTATGAATTGTTGAATAAATTACTTCAAGTGTAAATTTAAATTTTAAGATTGAATTTTTGTTGTTTAATATGGGTTGTGTTTTTATTTTTCTTTACGATCTATTTATTTATGAGAGACACGGAAAGAGAGGCAGAGACACAGGAAGAGGAAGAAGCAGGCTCTGTGAAGGGAACCCGAGGTGGGACTCGATTCCGGGTCCCCAGGATCACGCCCTGGGCTGAAGGCAGGCGCCAAACCGCTGAGTCACCCAGGGATCCACTGGGTTGTGTTTTTTTTTTTTTTTTTTTTTTAATTTTTTTTTTTTATTTATTTATGATAGGCACATGAGAGAGAGAGAGAGGCAGAGACACAGGCAGAGGGAGAAGCAGGCTCCATGCACCGGGAGCCCGACGTGGGACTCGATCCCGGGTCTCCAGGATCGCGCCCTGGGCCAAAGGCAGGCGCTAAACCGCTGCGCCACCCAGGGATCCCCGGTTGTGTTTTTTAAATACAGGATTCAACCAAGGATCAAGCGTTGCCTTTCGAAAGTCTCTAGTTTCCTGTAATCTAGGAGTGTTCCCCCACCTGTTTGTGTTATTTGATTTTATGACATTGACTTATTTATTTGTTTGTTTGTTTTTAAAGATTTTATGTATTTATTCATAAGAGACACAGAGTGAGGCAGAGACATGGGCAGAGGGAGAAGCAGGCTCCGTGCAAGGAGGCTGACATGAGACTTGATCCCAGGTCTCAGGGATCACGCCCTGAGCCAAAGGCAGATGCTCAACCACTGAGCCACCCAGGCATCCCGACATTGACTTTTTTTAAAAAAGATTTTATTTTTGGGGATCCCTGGGTGGCTCAGCGGTTTAGCGCTGCTTTCTGCACGGGGTGTGATCCTGGCGCCCCGGGATCGAGTCCCATGTCGGGCTTCCTGTGTGTGAGCTTGCTTCTCTCTCTGCCTCTCTCTTTCTCTCTGTAACTCTCATGAATAAATATAACCTTTAAAAAAATTAAAGCTAAAATTTTTTTAAAAAATATTTTATTTGTTTATTTATGAGAAATACAGAGAGAGAGGCAGAGACATAGGCAGAGGGAGAAGCAGGCTCCCTCCTGGGAGCCCGATGCAAGACTTGATGTGGGACTCGATCCCAGGACCCCAGGATCCTGACCTGAGCCAAAGGCAGGCATTCAACCACTGAGCCACCCAGGTGCAGGGCATCGACATTTTTGAAGAGTCCAACCAGTGTCTAGAAAATGTCCCACAATTTGGATATGGTTACTTATTTCCTCATGATTAGATTCAGGTTAAACTTTTATTTTATTTTTTTAAGATTTATTTATTTATTCATGAGAGACACAGAGAGAGGCAGATACATTGGCAGAGGGAGAAGCAGGCTCCTCACAGGGAGCCTGATGTGGGACTCAATCCCCCAACTGGGATCACGCCCTGAGCCAAAGGCAGACACTCAACTGCTGAGCCACCCAGGCGTTCCCAGGTTAAACTTTTAAAAAATAAGAATACTAATATGTATCAAACAATCTAATCTCCTTACCAATCCAGTTTTCCAAGTACTCTGAAAAAATGGAAAGAGTGCTTGGGAAGCAGACATGCATGATAAATAATTGAAATACATTTCTAGAAGTATTTTTTTCCAGTTT
The DNA here is from genome assembly GCF_905146905.1 of Nyctereutes procyonoides. NCBI lineage: Eukaryota > Metazoa > Chordata > Mammalia > Carnivora > Canidae > Nyctereutes > Nyctereutes procyonoides. The sequence goes on along the minus strand of NW_026575031.1, from coordinate 7,410,359 downwards.
CAGCTAAATAGTTTTTTATGATTTTTTAAAAGATTTTATTCATTTATTTGACAGAGAGAGAGAGTGCACAGCAGGAGTTGCAGAGGGAGAGGGAGAAGCAGGTTTCCCGCTGAGCAAGAAGCGGTATGCAGGGCTTGATCCCAGGACCCTGGGATCATGACCTGAGACAAAGGCAGATGCTTAACTGACTGAGCCACTCAGGTGCCCCTCTAATGATTCTTTAATATTCAGTCAGGTGTGAATTTCAGCCAATTTCACATCCAAAAATCTTCTAAGCATCCAGTTTTCCTATGAAAACTAATCCCATCTGAACCTTGGGAAACACCTATGTATTAAAAATACGTTATGTTTATATGTTCACCATTTGTTGAGTACTTACTTTGTGTAGCGTTTTACTTTTTTATTTTTAAAGATTTTATTTATTTATTCATGAGACAGAGAGAGAGGCAGAGATATAGGCAGAGGGAGAAGAACCTCTGCAGAGAGCCTGATGCAGAACTTGATCCCAGGACTGAGCCAAAGGCAGAAGCTAAACCACTGAGACACCCAGGCGCCTCAATGTAGCATTTTATATACATGAACTTATTTAATACTAATAGATGAGATGTGTACCACTATTATTTTACAAATGAAGAAAATAAAATTCAAAGAGGTTAGTTGCTGCCAGCAATTGCCATAGAGAAGACACTATCCAGGATGTTTATAGCAGAAACTTTTGACAGACTTAGCCACATTGGTTCATATCAGTCTTAGAAAAGGCCTCCAGAGATGAGAAAGAAAAGGAGAGAACGTACACCTTCCTCAGAGCAGAGACATTGCAGAGGCAATAGAGTCTAAGTTCTATCAGAGGATGGTAAAAAATCTTCATTCCTATCTCAGCAAGGCCTAGCCTTGGACACACTCCCAAAACAATTTTATCCAAATACAGGAGAAATTCAGAGGAAAAGCTGAAAAACTTGGTTGGATTCAGTAAACCATTTGAACCAGACAAGTTGGCACACAATCAGCTCAGACTAATTGCCTGGACACGTTATCACCAGATACACTGACCAGTTGGACACTCCAATCATCCCTGATAATGAATATCCCCAACTAACCATCTTGGGTTAGAAAGATGGGTTTGTCCTACCTCGAGAATGCTGGGAGCTCTTTACTCATTCTGCCCATTTGCAGGGTATGGGAATGGGAATGTTAGAACCCAAGTCCCTAGCAAGCAGTCTTCTCTTTAAACCAAATGTTGATTTCCCTTGCTCCCACTTGTGTGGTGGCTGGCACCAGGTAGGTCCTGCAGCCAAGTGCTAGCTCCACAGGGCTCCCTTCTGGCACATGCCAGGTGCACCCTCCATGTGCAGAACAAGTCCAGCCAGTTTGTGGACCTGTATGTACTGCCAGCAACCGTGTCATCAGTGCCAAGGACCACACATCTCTGCAGATGAACAGGACTGAGATCGTCAAGCAACAGGTAGGTTGAACAGTCAGTTTAAAACCTTCACAGGATGAGTGAGTCAGATGACTCCATTTTCTAGCTACCCAAGGCCATGTCTCAACAAACTTCTGACCGGGGAGAATCACGTATGTAGAGTATTTGTCATTAGTAAATAGTAAAAAACCCAACATAAATAAAATATTGATGAGTGTTTCCTTGGGAATTCAACTGGATGTAGTTATCTCATGATCACTCTATCAGCATCCTTGGATGACATGAAAACCATACTAGTATATAAATACTGATATAGACAGTTGACAAGTTGACAGTAACTGTTTCTGAGAATTTGTGCTTTGTAACTTTCTTATTAAATCTGACATTTTGGGATCCCTGGGTGGCGCAGCGGTTTAGCGCCTGCCTTTGGCCCAGGGCGTGATCCTGGAGACCCGGGATCGAATCCCACGTCGGGCTCCCGGTGCATGGAGCCTGCTTCTCCATCTGCCTGTGTTTCTGCCTCTCTCTCTCTCTCTCTGTCTCTCTGTGACTATCGTAAATAAATTAAAAAAAGTACAACCATAGTTTAAAAAAAATAAATCTGACATTTTAATTTTAGAATTAATTTAATTTTAGAATTTCTAGGTGTAATGCTTAAAATGACAGCCTTTTGAACTTTCAGTTGCATAAAAGAGAATTGCATGTGCTTCTTAGTTTTACATTCTCGCTAGCAATCACAAGGTTCTGAATTCTCCATATCCCCTCCAACACTTATTTCCCATTTTATTTTACTTATTTTATTTTTTTAAAGTAAATCTATGCCCAACAGAAGGCTCAAATTCACAACACCAAGATCAAGAGTTGCAGGCTCCACTGAGCCAGCCAGGGGCTCCTTATTTTCCATTTTAGAAATTACCCATTCTGTTCCTGGGTGGCTCAGTTGGTTGTCTGCCTTTGACTCAGGTCATGATCCCAGGGCCTTGGGATTGAGCCCCACATTGGGCTCCCTGTCCAGTGGGGAGCCTGCTTCTCCCTCTCTCTACTCATTCTTTCTCTCAAATAAGTAAATAAGATCTTTAAAAAAAAAAAATTCCCCATTCTATTAAGTTTAAGGTGGTATCTCACGGTGGCTTGAATTTGCATTTTCCTAATGACTAATGTTACAGCATTTTTTTTTTCACGTTCTTGTTGGCCATTTGTATATTTTCTTTGGGAAAATGTCTATTCAAGTCTTGGTTTCATTTAAAAAATTGGGCTGTCTGTTGTTAAGTTGCAGGATTTTTTTTTTTTTTAGGAATTTCTTATATAATCTGGATGCTAGATCCTTATCAGATATATGATTTGCAAATAATTTCTCCCATTCTTTAGGTTGTCTTTTCACTTTTTTATTTTTTATTTTTTTTAAAAGATTTTATTTATTTATTCATGACAGACACACACAGAGGGAGAGAGAGAGGCAGAGACACAGGCAGAGGGAGAAGCAGGGTCCACGCAGGGAGCCGGATGCGGGACTCGATCCTGGGACTCCAGTTTCATGCCCTGAGCCAAAGGCAGACACCCAACCGCTGAGCCACCCAGGTGTCCCTCTTTTCACTGAAAAAAAAAAAAAGATTTTATTTATTTATTCATGAGACACAGAGAGGTAGAGACACAGGCAGAGGGAGAAGCAGGCTCCCTGCAAGGAGACTGATGCGGAACTTGATCCCGGATCCCGGGATCACGCCCTGAGCTGAAGGCATACACTCAACTGCTGAGCCACCCAGGCATCCCCGTCTTTTCACTTTCTTAATAATATCCTTTGATGCACAAATGTGTTTAATTTTGATGAAATTTGTCTATTTTTGTTGTTGTGTTTTGACTGTCGTCTCTAAAATTCCATTGCCACATATCTGGTATCATGAAGATTTACCCTTATGCTTTCTTCTGAAAGTTTTAGCTCTTACATTTTAAGTTCTTGATCTATTTTGAGTTAATTTTTGCAGGTGGTAAAGGTAAGGGTCCAACTTCATTCTTTTGTATGTGAATATACAGTTTTCCCAGCACCATTTATTGAGGACTGTCCTTTCCCCATTGAATAGCCTTGGCACCCTTGTAGAATCATTTGGCCATATATGTGAGGGTTTATTTTTGGGCTATTCCATTATACTGGTCTTTATGACAGTACCATATTGTTCTGATTACTGTAAATTTGTATTGTTTTGAAACCAGGAGATGTGAATCCTCCCACTTGGTTATTATTTTTCAAGACTTTTTTTTCACTATTCAGTGTCCTTTGCAATTCCATATAAAATTTAGGACCAAGTTTCCATTTTGCATCCTGCAAAAATGGTTGATGGGATTTTGATAGAGGTTGCCTGCTAGCTGTACATACTTTACATAGTATAGCCATCTTAACAACTTGTCTTTCAACCCATGCATACGGGATGTCTTTTCATTTATTTAGGTTTTTAATTTCTTCCAGCAGTGTTTTGCTGTTTCCAGGGTACAAGCATTGCACTTCTTTGGTTAAATTTATGACTAAAGGGTGGCTCAGCAGTTTAGCTGGGTGGCTCAGCAGTTTAGCACCTGCCTTTGGTACAGGGTGTGATCCTGGAGTCCTGGGATCAAGTCCCACGTCGGGCTCCCTGAATGGAGCCTGCTTCTCCCTCTGCCTGTGTCTCTGCCTCTCTCTCTCTGTCTTTCATGAATAAATAAATCTTCAAAAAAATTTATGACTAAATATATTTTCTTTCTTTTTGGGGGGGCGGGGCAGAGAGAGAGAGAGGAAAGAGAGAGAGGAGTGGCAGATGGAGAGGGAGGGAAAGAGAGAATCTCATGCAGCCTACATTCCCAGCATGGAGCCCAACAAGGGGCTCTATCCCACCACCCTGAGATCATGACCTGAGCCAAAATCAAGAATTGGACACTTAACCCACTGAGCCATCCAGGCACCTCATAAATATATTGTTTTTTTTTTGATGCTATCATAAGTGGAATGTTTTTCTTAATTTCATTTGTGGGTTGTTCATTGCCAAGTATATAGAAATACTAAAGATTTTTTTGAGGTTGCCTTTCCAACTTTATTGAGGTGTAGTTCATAAAATTATATATTTAGATTATAGAACATGATGATTTGGTATATGTACACACTGTGAAAGGATTCCCAACATTGAGTTAATTAAACACATCTATAATCTCACATATTTATTTTGGTAAGAACACTTAAGTTCTACTCTCTTAGTAAGTTTAATTATACAATACAGTATTATCAACTATAGTCACCAAAATACTATTGATTTTTGTTTTTTTGTTTTAATACTATTGATTTTTGAATATTGACCTTACCTCTTGAGACTTTGCTGAACTCTTATTAGTTTTTAAAAGATTTTATGTATTTGATTCATGAGACAGAGAGAGAGAGAGAGGCAGAGACATAGACAGAGGGAGAAGCAGGATCCCTGTGGGGAGCCTGATGTGGGACTTGATCCTAGGACCCCAGGATCATGCCCTGAGCCAAAGGCAGATTCTTGACTGCTGAGCCACCCAGGCATCCCTGAACTATTATTAATTCTAATAGTTTTTGGTGAATTGCTTAGGACTTTCTCTTCACTATATCATGTCATCTGAAGAGTTTGACTACTTTCTTTTCTAGTCTGTATGCCTTTCCTTTTTCTTCCTTAATTGCCCTAATCATGTATAAACAAAACTCGGAACACTTTTTATGATGAAATATTATTTTGTCATAAAAAGGAATCAAGTACTACTACACACTTTTTTTTTTAGATTTTATTTATTTATTCATGAGAGACAGAGAGAGAGAGGGAGAGGCAGAGACATAGGCAGAGGAAGAAGCAGGTTCCCCACAAGGAGCCCGATGGGGGACTCGATCCCAGATCCTGGGATCACGCCTTGAGTCGAATGCAGATGTTCAACTGCTGACCAGGTGTCCCCACACTATAACTTGCCTGAACCTTGAAACCTTATGCTAAATGAAACTAGCCATAAAATACTACATATTATATGGTTCCATTTACATGAAATGTCTAGAATAAGCAAATTTCTGATGATAAAAAGTAGTTACTAGTTGCTTTAGGGTGGGGTGGCTGGGACATGATGTAAAGATAGGGAGCAATACCTAAAGGCTATGGTTTTTATTTTTCACACACAAAACCCAGCATTTATTACATGTAGTGGAGGGGACTTCAATCTAGTGGTGAATGAAGCATAGGGCCTGGAGGCCTCTCAGCCCCTGGCACTGAGCAACTCAAAGAACACTGCCTCCTTGTGGCCTCACTTTTGGCACATGTGGTGCTTAGTTGTTACCCACAAGGGGTCCTGGGACTTGCCAGTGATTATCTGGGTTAGTTACTCTACTTGTTGTGTGATTAGGCCAACATAGATGCAGCTGTTGTCAGCTTCCTGCTGGTAATCACAATTCTTGCACACACAGAATAGATGGGGTTCTCCTTGTCCTCCTTGGGATAAAGAATGTTCTTACATTTCTAGCAGAATTGACTGCCCATGAAACCCAGCTAGTAGGTCCCATATAGTTCCTTAGTGATACCTAGAAGTTTAAAAAAAATTGTGGTAAAATACACATAAAATTTGATATTTTTATTTATCTTTTTTTTATCTTTAAAGATTTTTATTTATTTAGTAAAGATTTTACTTATTTATTCATGAGAGACACACACACAGAGAGAGAGGCAGAGACACAGGCAGAGGGAGAAGCAGGCTCCATGCAGGGAGCCTGACGTGGGACTTGATCCCAGGTCTCCAGGATCACATCCTGGACCGAAGGTGGTGCTAAACCGCTGAGCCACCAGGGCTGCCCTAAAGATTTTATTTATTGACTGAGAAAGAATGTAAGTGGGGAGAGGAGCCTGTCATGGGGCTTGATTCCAGGACTCCCAAGGATAATGACCTGAGCTGAGGGCAGATGCTTAACTAAGTCATGCAGGCACCCCTGACAATCATTTTTTTAAGTGTACAGTTTAGTATTGTCAAGTACATCCATTATTATGCACATAAGCTCTAGATCTTGCAACAGGTAAATTCTATACCTAATAAACAACTCCCCTTTTGCAACTCTTTTTAAGATTTTATTTATTTATTCATGAGAGGCAACTCCTTTTATCTCTATGAATTTGACTACTCTAGGTATCTGATATAAGTGGAATCACACAATATTTATCTTTTAGTGCCTGGCTTATCATATATATACATTATAGCATGTCGGAATTTCTTTCCTCCTTAGGGCTATCTCATTGTATGTATATAAGGCCACATTTTGTTTATCCATTCATCTGTTGGTAGACACTAGGATTGCTTGCACCTTTTGGTTATAAGGCAATGAATATGGGTGTGCAAGTAGCTGCTTTCAGGATGCCTGGGTGGCTCGGTGGTTGAGCATCTATCTGCCTTTGGCTCAGGGCGTGATCCCAGAGTTCTGGAAAGGAGTCCCACATCAGGCTCCCCACAGGGAGCCTGCTTCTCCTTCTGCCTATGTTTCTGCCTCTCTGTGTCTCTCATGAATAAGTAAAATCTTAAAAAAATCAACATACAACAAAAAAAACCCCACACAAAAACAAGTAGCTGCTTTTACTTCTTTTAAGTATTATACCCAGAAGTGAAATTGCTTGATCACATAGTAATTCTATTTTAATTTTTCGCGGAGCTACCATGCTGTTTTTCCATAGCAGCTGCACTCTTTTATTCTCCCACCAATGGTGCACAAGGGTTCCAATCTCTGCATCCTTGTCAACACTTGTAATCTTTTCGGTTACATTCATTATAATGGTTGTGAGTGGTATCTCTCTTTGTTTTTGATTTGTATCTCCCTAATGTGAATGATGAGCATCTTTTTTTTTTTTTTTGCCATTTGTGTATCTTCTTTGGAGAATTATCTATTCCAGCATCCTTTACTTTTTTTTTTTTTTTTTAAGATTTCATTCTAAGTAATCTTTACACATAATGTGGGCCTCGAGCTCACAACCTCAAGAGTCGCACACTCCACTAGCTGGACCAGCCAGGAGCCCCTCTTTCCTCATTTTTTTTTTATAAAACCTTTTTTATTTATTATTTTATTATTATTTTTTATTTATGATAGTCACACACACACAGAGAGAGAGAGAGAGAGAGAGAGAGAGAGAGAGGCAGAAACACAGGCAGAGGGAGAAGCAGGCTCCATGCACCAGGAGCCCAACGTGGGATTCGATCCCGGGACCCCAGGATCGTGCCCTGGGCCAAAGGCAGGCGCTAAACCGCTGCGCCACCCAGGGATCCCTTTCCTCATTTTTTAATTGAGTGGTTTTATTGTTGTTGTTGAACTGAAGGAGCTTTTTGTGTATTTTAGATATTATACCCTTGTCAGATAATAAGACTTACAAATATTTTCTCCCATTCTTTTATTTATGTATTTGAGAGACAGAACATGAGTGAGGGGAGGAGTAGAAGGAGAGGGACAAGCAGACTGCCCACTGAACATGAAGCTCAATGTGGGGATTGATTCCACAACCCTGAGGATCATGACCTGAGCCGAAATCAAAAGTTGGTTGCTTCCCTGACTGAGCCACCGAGGTGCCCTATATTTTCCCATTCTATACATTGCCTTTACATTATGTTCTTTGATGCACAAGTTTTAAATTTTGATAAATCCAATTTATTTTTACTTTTGTTGCCTGTACTTTTTTGGTGTCATATTCCAGAATTTATCGCTAAATTCAATGTGGCAAAACTTTTCCCCTATGTTTTCTTGTAAGAGCTTAATAGTTTTAGATCTTACATTTAGTTTCTTTGATCCGTTTTGAGTTAACTCTTGGATGTAGTGAAGATAAGGGTCCAACTTCATTCTTTTGTATGTGGATATCTATATTTCCCACCACCATTTGTTGAAAAGTGGATTATTTTTTGAGGTGATGAAAATGTTCTAGAATTGTGGTTACACATATCTGTGAATGAACTAAAAATCACTTAACTGTGCACTTTAAAAGGTGAATTACATGATGTCAATTAAATTTCAGTAAAGTTTTAAGAAAAAGAAAGTTAAAAAAAATAAACACAACATGGAACACTGGTCCTCACTCTTAGTCTTTCTGATTCAGCAGGTTTAGGGTAAAGTTGACACTAGTAGTTTAGGGACTACTAGCTCAGAGAAATGATAGTTTCTGGAGGAACTTCAAGTAGTTTTCTTTTACTATCTTTCAGAGAGACAGACATAGGGAAACTATGGTTTGTGTCTGGTTCTTATTCTCAGGTCCTGACATATTTTAATCTTATCTCAGTTTTCAAATAAGTGGGTGTTGCTAGAAGGGGCTTCCTTCAAAGGTCTACTGAATACATGGTAAAAAAAACCTGAAAAACCTCTTCACAAAGAAACACTACTTAAAAAGATTTCATATAATAAAGTTATTTTAATAGTGAAAAAAACAATTTCCAAAAAATTTTATAAAAATAGCCAATCCTTTGAACAAATGCAAATAATTAGGTAAATGTAAATATTACAATTCTGTAGAAACCCAGGAAGCAGAGACCATAATTACAAGCCAAATCATTCTTGGAGTTGGTCATTCCAGGTTACCAAAACGGATAAAACAAAACTACTTCTCAGGTTTGCAGAAAAGAAAGAAAACAATTCTAGTAGGAGAACTAATTTAAGTTTCTTGGGAAACAGACCATATTGTGGTGACTTTGTTTTTCAAGGAGTTCATGGAAATAAAAAACATCTACATTTTGATTTCTATGGAAAATAAATTTTATGTTGACTTTTGAAGCTTAAAACAGACCATGTGATCTTTTTTACCAATAGCTCAGAAGTAAAAGGCAATTTAAGAGCGAAGATGAGGGGGCAGCCCGGGTGGTTCAGCAGTTTAGCATTGCCTTCAGCCCAGGGCGTGATCCTGGAGACCTGGGATCGAGTCCCAGGTCGGGCTCCCTGCATGAAGCCTGCTTCTCCCTCTGCCTGTGCCTCTGCCTTTCTCTCTCTCTCTCTCTCGATGTCTCTTATGAACAAATAAATAAAATCTTAAAAAAAAAAAAAGTGAAGAATATTCATTGGACCCATAGGACTTTAACCTGATCCTAACGTATAAAGCAAAATTGTTAAGGAGTTAGTTTAAAAATGAAAATATATTTTAGTTTAGAATTAAATATAAAAGAAACAAAAATTATCATGATTAGGATTTAACTAAAGTTTGGGTAAAAGTTTTTTTAACTCACATTAAATTCATTACTATTGCCAGAACTTGACAAAATTGGTGGTTCTGAATGTGATATTGCTTGAAGTACAATTATCTGATAGAAATAGACCGAGAATCTTGCTAAAGCATCCTTCAGAAAGATGGAAATTGCCCAGGCAGAAGAGTATCTCTCTATACAGCTCTATCTATTATCTCCTTACTACATCACAAACACACAAAAAAGTTAATATATTTACATATGTGTACTGGGCCAAAATGAATTAACTTTCCCTACAAAATTATATGTACTAAGAAAACATTAGTAGACATTATATAATAAAAGGCAAGGCCCTCAAGAAAAGATGGCAGCCGTTTGAATAGCTGAGAGCTATTGCTTTTTCTTAATAACAGTTTTGGAATGGAGAAAAAGAAGGATGAGTAGTTTGTAAACAGATATATCTCTATATATTCAGAAATTCCTGATAGGCAGACGCCAGGCAACTTAAAAATCATAGCTCTATATATGAGGAAATGGCTAATGTTTTTGTCAGTGGTGACAGCTCTTCTTATACCTCTTAAGTTACTTCTTAGGGCTTTACTATAGCAGAGAGCACAACTTTAATTAGAAGAAATTTTCCCTAAGTGTTCTACTATTTAAACCTTTTGTAAAAAGATGAGCAGGTTGATAATATGCTATTTGAGGCCATCCATCATTCCTGACTAGAGACATTTAAAAACTAACCATACACATTAACTGTAACATCATCAGAAGGAATTTTACTAAGCTTCTTTCTATGACCTAAAGACAAAGATTAAACAGCAATGGATACTCTGACATAATATCGTTATGAAGTACACTGTTTTTGGCTGTTGTAACTGTAGTCCATTGGGTCTAGTGATAGAAATGGCAGTCCTGAAGCAGATCTTGGTAAATTTGCTTGACTACATTCTTTAGGTAGTTGTTCTTCAGTGGCACTTTAGATAGAATTGCAGTGATTTCATCTTGGCTGGAAAGAACAAAAGGTTTATTAATTTTTCTGGGAATTTACTTATCTCCATTTCAGTGGAATTCATGTTTTTGGGTATGGGCTCTCAGCCTCTTAGGAAGCACAAATAGGCAATTCTAGAAAGTCTGTCCAAGTTGGAAATGAGATTCCAAAAACAAGACCTATGAGCAAATCTGTATAAACAGTGAAGTATAAGTCAGTGAAGTATCCTGACTTAGCTAAAAATCTAAACTGTTGGTGTTTGCTCATGGATTTGAGGTGGGTACATTCTAAATTCTGCAATCTTACAAACTGTTAGCAGTGTGTCTAAAAATTCACAAAATATATAGTAGGAATGAAATATTGTTATATCTGGTTAGAAAGACTAACTGAGAAAAGCATTATGACTGCACAGCTTTTTAAGTATTTAAGTGATTATCCTGTTTTTAAGGCATTAGAAGTTGTTTATATATGATCTGGGCTAAGTTTATATCCATTTTTTTTCCTTCCTCGTTCCTTGTTTTAGGTAAGAGTATTGAAAAAGTAGAGCAAGTATAAAAGAAGAGACCAATGGTCTCCAGCATCCACTGGAGCTAGAAATAAAGGCCACTGACTTTAAAAGAATAAATTTTTCAAAATGAAGTCAGAGGGAAGCATCATTCGGCACTCACTATGGATTATCCATTACTGGTATATCCAATAATGGTATATCCATTATTTCTGATCACTTTGAGAGATCTTTCAAATGATATAACAAAGGTAAAAAGGTAGTTAGGAGCCCTATCTTGCTGGCCCTTTACTTACCCAATGTTTCCAAGGTGCTTTTGAATGGAGAAACGTAATGGAACAGTTGGAAAATGGACTGAGAGAGGCAAAGTTATCTCAAATTTTGCAAATGCTGCAGAGCTGGAGAATAAAAGCCTCAATCTATAAAAGACAAATCCTTAATTAAACATACAAAACAAAAACAGAATGAAACAAATATATTTTCCTTTTGTACTCATATGAAACTTAGGTGGCACATTATTTCTTGTCCTTATCAAATGGAAAGAGGGTAAAACATTTCGAACAAAGTAGTATTATGGTTGTTCATTTTCACTGTCATAAAACTCATTAAAATAAATCATTTTAATAATTTTTGAGTAATTACCTACTTTTATGAATTGAACTATGTCCCTCCCTGTCATCCAAATATTCAAGCCCTAGCCTCCAGTAAGTCAGAATGTGACCTTATTTTGGAAGTAAGGTCATTGCAGACTTAATTAGTTAAGATGAGGTCCTACTGGAGTGGGATGGTACCCTAATCCAAAATGATTAGTGTCCTTACAAAAAGGGGACATTTGTATACAAACATGCACACAGGAAAAAAATCATGTGAAGATGAAAGTAGATACTGGGATTATATATTTATAAACCAAGGTATGCCAATGACTGCCAGTAAATCACTAGGCATTATGACATAGGTATGGAATAAGATTCTCTTTCACAGCCCATCAGAAAGAACCAACCCTGCAAACATCTTAATCTCAGACTTTTAGCCTCTAGAACTGTGAAACAGTAAATTGCTATTGTTTAAGCCCCTGAGTCTGTAGTACTTTGTTATGGCAGCCTTGGGGAACTAATATACTTACTCAGTATTAGTCACATCTATGTTCATTAGGTTATAATTTGGTCCCCATCTCTTTAAAAACTCAATTTCCTCTCCAAGGAGTCTACAATGGCTCACTACCAATGAGATTTCTTGAAGCATCTAGGAAAAATTGGGGGGAAAAAAAGAAATTATGAAAACATTTCAGTTTTCAGTGGCTCTTTCATAAAGAATTACCTAAAGTTAAATAATTTAATATATTTATAGTTTCAGGATCTAGTATTAAATATATACACTTTCAGTTCTGCTTTCTGGGACAGGTAACATAACTTTCCTTCAAAATGCTTCAATCAGATTTACCTTGGGTATTTGATGCTGTGTTGTACATTTTTTCTTCCAGGATTCCTTTTCCTCAATGTACTGGAAAATAAGCTTATGAACTAAAAGGGAGGAAGGAGGAGCTTTATCCTCTGAGGAAGGAAAAAAAAAAAATCAAAACAGGGCATTACTTACTTTCAAATAGTTTTTATACATAAGCTAGAAATATTATATAAACTAGGAATACTTTCCAACTATTAGATGTCTTAGATGTCTAAGTATATTCTCCATTTTTAAGCACATAAATCAACATATATATATATAGTGAATATAGATATTCTTATAAAAATCCAAGCCTTTATCATATACAGAATAGAACTTGGTTAAAAGCATGGGCTTAAATATAACCTAAACCTGAGTTTAAATCCTGCTTTTCCTTACAACCTAAGTGATCCTGAACACATTTACTTTTGAGTTATCCTTAATTTGTAAAAACACGTCAAACTGTTGATATAATTAATACAAAAGCCTGATATAGTATAAGTACTCAGAATAGTAGTTTTTCAATTGTAGAAATAGCTATTATTAATCTTTGCTTAAAATCTAGCAATAATCCTACCGAATATTCAGAACATTATCCAAGCAATTTTATGTCTAATACACATATTTAAGGACAAATTATTATTATTGTTTATACTTAATTTCCTATGAGAAAAAGTTCTCAAGGAGCAAAATTAAATTTATAAATATTCAACAAATTTTTAGTGGATAAATGTTTGGACTTACCATCTAACCGAGATTGAAAATTCAAGTCAACAATCTTCCTACAAGCCTTGTCCAGGAAAAGGAGATCAACTAGGAAGAACCAGAATAAAAGTAGTACTTGTTTTTTTTTTTTTTAATGATTTTATTTATTTGAGAGACAGAGTGCAAGCGATGGGGGGAGGAGTAGAGGGAGAGGGACAAGCAAATGCCACACTGAACACAAAGCCCAACATAAGGCTTGATCTCATGATCTGAGCTGAAATCATGCTGGGTGCTTAACCAATTGAGCCACCCAGGTGCCCCAGTTCTTTTTATTATCTGATTTTAAGACACATACAACCCTGTACTTTAGAATCCTATTCTTTCTAGGTAGCAGGGTATTTTATTTGGCAGTTAAAGATGTATCCTTGAATGGTATTTTTCTTTATGTATGTTAAAGGCTCCTTGCTGAGACTATTGAACTACACTTACTGGCAAGTCTTTGAAGGCAATTTAAGGTATAGTACATTTATTATAAATATATCAAGGCCTCCTCTATTGACTCCTAACTTTTGTGCAAAGATAACTATTCTCAGGTACCATATAAAAAAAATGACTATGATCTCTTCACACCTACATGTGAAATATATATATATATATATATATACATATATATATATATATATATATATATTATTCATGACAGACACTGAGAGAGGCAGAGATACAGGCAGAGGGAGAAGCAGGCTCCCTGCAGGGAAGCCCAATGGGGGACTTGATCCCAAGACCCTGGGATCATGACTTGAGCCAAAGGCAAACGCTCAACCACTAAGGCACCCAGGTGCTCCCTATCTTTTTATAAATACAGTGAAAATGATTTATGCTTTTAGCATTACAGTAATGAGCTTAAGGAAGCCAGGAGAGCTGCTTCCTCTTCCAAACTCTAGAGTTACCTTCTATCTCTTAAATTCAGATTCCTATTATTTTGTTGAATATTTTCTATGCTTCTACTGTTAGGCACTAGGATTTGATTGTGAGACAGACATGATCAATTTATATTCTCAAAAAGCTTACAGCTCAAGAAGATACACAGATTAATTACACTAATAAACATACTAAAAACTACAATCAGTGATAAGTGCTATTAAGGAAAACTGCAGGAAGCAATAAGAACATATATAATAGGAGGGCATTAGTAGAGGGAGTTGGTAAAAGGAGAGTCAGGGAAAACTTTTGTGCAAAAGTGATAACTGAGCTGAGCTCTTAAGGATTATTATTTTTTTTCTTTATTTTTTATTTATGATAGTCACAGAGAGAGAGAGAGAGGCAGAGACACAGGCAGAGGGAGAAGCAGGCTCCATGCACTGGGAGCCCGATGTGGGATTCGATCCCGGGTCACCAGGATAGCGCCCTGGGCCAAAGGCAGGCGCCAAACCGCTGCACCAGCCAGGGATCCCGCTCTTAAGGATTATTAACAGAAATCTATTTTAGTGAAGAGGGATGCTATGGTCTGAATGCGTCCCTCATCAAATTTATATATTGAAATCCTCATGCTCAATGTGATAGTATTAGAAGATGGACCCTTGGGAGGTATTTATTAAGGTCATGAGGGTAAAGCCCTCAAGAATGAGATTAATGCTCTCATAATAGAGACCCTAAACAGCTAGCTTGGCCTTTCAGTATGTAAGTATACAATGAAAAGTCTGCAACCTGGAAGAAGGTTCTCACCTGACCATGCTGGCAGCCTGATCTTGGCACTTCCAGCTTCCGGAAATGTAAGAAATAAATTTCAGTTGTTTAATAAGCATTCTTATGGCTTTTCTTTTTTAAAGATTTATTTATTCATGAGAGACACACAGAGGGAGAGAGGCAGAGACGCAGGCAGAGGGAGAAGCGGGCTCCATGCAGGGAGCCTGATGCGGGACTGGATCCCAAGACTCCAGGACCATACCCCTGGGCTGAAGGCTGGAGTTAAACCACTAAGCCATCCAGGGATCCCTGGGGCTTTTCTTTTTTTAAGATTTTATTTATTTACTTGAGAGAGAAAGCAAGAGACAGAGCATAAACAGAGAGGATGGGGATGAGGAAGAGGGAGAAGCAGACTCTCTGCTGAGCAGGGAGCCCAATGCAGGGCTCGATCCTAGGACCCTGAGATCATGACCTATGCTGAAGCCAGATGCTTAACTGGCTGAACCACTCAGGTGCCCCAGTTTATGGTATTTTTGTTATAGCAGTCCAATGGACAAAGATGAGGGAAAAAGGTTCTAGGCATAAAAAAAATCATTATGAAGGTCCCAAGGTAGGATGGAACATGATTGAGCATGAAAAGACCAGGAACTTATTTTTTTAAGATTTTATTTATTGAGAGAGAGAGAGAGAGAGAGAGAGAGAGATAGCAAGCACAAGCAGGGGACATGGCAGGCAAAGGGAGAGGGAGAAGCAGACCCTCCCCCTCCAAGGAGCAGGAACCCAATGCAGGGTTTGATCCCAGGACTTTGGGATCATGAACTGAGCTGAAGGCAGACGTTTAACCACCTGAGCCACCCAGGCACCTCCTGACCAGGATCTTTTAAGGAAATGAAAGAGGGGGATCTGGCAGGCTCAGTTGGGAGACATGTGACTCTTGATCTCAGGGTCATGAGTTCAGGCCCCATATTAGGTGTAGAGCCTACTTAACAAAAAAAAAAAAAAAAAAAAGAAAAAGAAAAAAAAAGAAAAAGAAAAAAAAGAAAGAAAAAGGGAATGAAAGAAATCCACATTCCAAAGTGCAGAGAATAGTTTAAAATGAGGCAGGAAAAGGAAGAAACATTCAATTCATGCAGGATGTTATAGGCCATAGCAAATGTTTTGATAATTAGTCTAAGAATATTAGGTGCGTGATCAGATTTTCAACAATCACCATTGCTGCAGGAAGGAAGATGAAGTGGAGAGGAAAAGGAAAGGATCCAGAAAGGCCTGCTGGGATGTTATTGTAGTCATTTGATTAGAGATGACTATTGATAGGAAACCATGAAATGTGGATCAGTATCATGAAATTAAAATCAAGAAGTCTTATTGATAATTAGATACGCCTGGTAAGGGATAAAGAGGTAGAGAGTGATTTCTAAGTTTTATTTTTTATTTTTTTTCTTTTTAAGGTTTTATTTAGTTATTCATGAGAGACATAGAGAGAGAGAGGCACAGACACAGGCAGAGGGAGAAAGCAGGCTCCATGCAGGGAGCCCGACGGAGACTCGATCCCGGGACTCCAGGATTGCACCCTGGGCCAAAGGCAGGCGCTAAACCGCTGAGCCACCCAGAGATCCCCTTATTTTTTCTTTTTTTTTAAGATTTTTTCCATTTATTTATTTGAGAGAGAGATCTGAAACAGGAGGAGTAGCAGAGGGAGAGGTACAAGCAGACTCCATGCTGAGCACAGAGACTGATGCAGGGCTCAATCTCATGACCCCAAGATCATGACCTGAGCCAAAACCACGAGTTGAATACTCAACCAACTGAGCCACCCAAGCGCCCCAGTGGTTTAGTGCCGCCTGCAGCCTGGGGTGTGATCCTGGAGATCCAGGATCAAGTCCCAGGTCAGGCTTCCTGCATGGAGCCTCTCCCTCTGTGTCTCTGCCTCTCTCTCTCTCTCTCTCTCTTCCTGTGTCTCTATGAATAAACAAAATCTTAAAAAAAAAAAAAAGATTTAAAAAGAAAAGGAACTTTTAAGGAGGATCATGTGTGGAGGTTGGGAGACTGTGAAGTTTGCTTGGCCATGCTGAAATTTTTTCAGAGAAAAGACCTGAAGATACTACCAGGAGATTCTCAACAAAACAGCTAGGACTCTGTCATCATACAATGATTCTACCTACTTTGATAAGCCTATCAATACATACAGAACTTCCAACTAACTTTTTAGGTTAACTTAGGTACCAAAAGAAAGTTAAATGTCACCAATCATTAGAGTAAATCCTCTACCACAAAACACAGATGGAATAAAGGAACTCAGAATAAATAGAGGCAAATAGCATGTTGATCCATTATTTGGATATATAAAATTTTTCTTTTTTCTTTTTTTAAAGATTTTATTCATTTATTCATGAGAGACACACACATAGAGAGGCAGAGACATAGGTAGAGGAAGAAGCAGGCTTCATGCAGGAAGCCCAATGTGGGACTTGATCCTGGGACTCCGGGATCACGCCCTGAGTCAAAGGCAGGCGCTCAACTGCTAAGCCACCCAGGCATCCCAGGACATATAAAATTTCTATCATCTTAATGTAATTCAACAAAGGTCAACTTTCATTAGTTGAATTTTTTATTCTTTATCTAATAAAATTATATTATCACAAATTAAAGTGAATGCCTCTTCTAAGATTTTCAGCAGTGCTTTTGTTATGTCAATAGTTATTGTATTATAATAAAGATTGCATTCTTTAGTGAGTTTAGTCATACATTTTTCTG
This sequence comes from Nyctereutes procyonoides, assembly GCF_905146905.1. NCBI lineage: Eukaryota > Metazoa > Chordata > Mammalia > Carnivora > Canidae > Nyctereutes > Nyctereutes procyonoides. The sequence continues at coordinate 7,392,704 of NW_026575031.1, read as the reverse complement.
CAAAGGAATTCTCTTTTTTTGCTACTCACCTACTGTCTCTCCAAAGGTGATAGTAAGTTCTATTGTGTCATAAAGAAAGGTGAATACAGCTTGATCATCACTCCACTCAATGGCTTCCCACTCAGACAAGCTGGGGAGAAATAAACAAGACAAAAATTTTTTTTCTGAGGTAAAAGAGGAGAGTTAACTTCTGATAGCAGGCAAACATACCGGAAACAGCGGCTGAAGTTTCTCTACTGGCTTGGGGGACAATCAATATTTTGATTCAAATACTGTGAATGTACAAACATATTTTTCAAAGAATTGACTCAATTTTGAATTGTCTATCAAAGAAAATCCAAGTTTAGGCAATATAAAGTGTTAAGTATTTTTAAAATTATAATTTCGTAGCTTTCCCACCTTGTATACCTTCTGCTTGATGGTACATTGACTCTTTGAGAATTTATTATACTATAGGTTAAAACAGCGATAACAAATTACAAACACATGTCAACTGTGGTAATGGGATAAAACAAACTAATGATACCTGCTTTTCCTTACCTCAACTGATCCATTAGCTCTTCAGTTCTATCTGTTTGTTTTTGTACAAAGTCTATTTGAGCAAGGGTCTGCTCTTTCTGTACTTCCAGTTCTAAGAGATTTCTGCAAATCAAAGTAGGTAGTCATATAGAGATAATGCTGTTGTCAGAGAATTTGGACTCCATTAAAATAAAATGTTTATAACAAGAAGTCACATGCTAGATAGTTCCCCACTGAAGTGAATGGCATCCATTTTTATTTTCTTAGGGTCTTTCTTTCTTTCTTTCTTTTCTCTCTCTCTCTCTCTTTCTCTCTCTCTCTCTCTCTCTCTCTCGGATAAGCATTAATCAGAAATGTGGGTCTAGTTAGGAAAGGCTTAAATCAATGGTCTCAAAATTAGGATCCATGAAGGTGTCCTTGAGGATTTGTATATTCTTTAAGATTATTAAAATTTACCTTTTATTTTGGTGATAAAATATAAACATAATGTAGATCATAAGAATGCCCACCTTAAAACTGAGACATGCCATAATTTTGCTGCCAATGTTTGGTTTTGTTTAGTTTATTAGAGCTAAACAGAACTTATACCTTTTTAGTCAATTTAACTTTAGCTAAACATTATCACCTGTCAAATTAATGTCAGTTGGAATTTTATGGGTTTGTCATTATTTGTATTTGATTCCTTTTAGTCTTTTTTTTTTTTAAAGATTTTATTTATTCATTCATGAGAGACTGAGAGAGAGAGGCAAAAACATATGCAGAGGGAGAAGCAGGCTCGCTAAGGGGAGCCCAAAGAAGGACTCAATCCCAGGACCCTGGGATCACTGCCTGAACCAAAGGCAGATGCTCAACCGCTAAGCCATGCAGATGCCCAATTCCTTTTAGTCTTATAGTTTAATAAGATCCATGACAGTAAGAAAACTATACTTCATTTTATAGTTAGTAGAATATAAAAGTACAATATAGAAACAGCTTAATGCTAGGTTTATTTTCTTCAAAAGGATTCTACTATTCAAGCTTGAGAAATACTATCTTGGATTAATGCTTTGTAAATAGTAAGTGCTTAGAAAATTTTGTCAACTACGATGGGTCAAGTTCAAGATGGAGCAGAAATCCTGAGTCAGTCTTAAGTCAATACTCATGTGCCGAATCGCCTCAGTTTTTGGAGGCAGGAAGCCTTGTAAAGTTTAGCTTATTTTCTGAAGGCTGACCTTTGGAGCTCATCTTCTTCAGTTTTCAGCTGTTCTAGTTCTTTGGGAAAACAAAAACAAAAAAACAATTATATCATCAGAAAGGGACACAGAACATAAAGACTTCTAACTCTGGGAAATGAACTAGGGGTGGTGGAAGGGGAGGAGGGCGGGGGGTGGGGGTGAATGGGTGACGGGCACGGAGGGGGACACTTGACGGGATGAGCACTGGGTGTTATTCTGTATGTTGGTAAATTGAACACCAATAAAAATTAATTTATAAAAAAAAAACAATTATATCAGAATGGACACATTAAAATGTTGCTACAAAAATCATCTGTTCTATTCTGTATCACTTAATCTCACCTAAATAAAGAATAGGTTGTTGATTTCCCATTTATCTCCTTAATTAATTCAGTTACCTTTCTCTGCGGCTCTCATTTCAGAATCCCATTCTTCCATAGGATTGTCTTTCTCTTCATCCAAATTCTTAGTTTCTAAGTAGGCAATATGAATTAGAATAACTCAGTCAAAAATAACCAGAGATGAGAAAAAAAGATGGACCCAAATGAAGTATTAACAATATTTCACAAACACTTATCATTCCCCACCTTTCCTCACCAATAAAGCACTAAAGTATAATTATAGTGTCATACAAAGGCTTGCTTCTAGTGGCAAAGTGATATGGCAATATTTGATCTCCAATAGCAACTTCTCAGGGATAACTCTGAGGTGTGAATTGTTTATATGTAATTTGCATACATCAATGTTATTGTTAGGCAATCCATGGGTAAGAAGCAGGAACACATACCCATACACAAATGCATACATGCACATTTTAAAATTTTGTTTTTGAGACCTTAAAACCTCATCCTTAAAAAAACCTCTTTCCCCTTCCACATCCAAACAAGCTTAGATTTTTACCTCAAAAACCTAATTTGAGTCTACTTTTTTTTTCATCAACATAAGCCTCCCTTAATATAACCTACTGTCTTTTCTTTGTTAATCTTACCAGTCCAGTAAGTACTTAAATCATGTAAGAAAGGAAGATCTAAAAAGGACCGTAGGAAAAACTGATTGTAGAGAATGTTAAATGTCAGGCTCAGATGTTTGGACTTTCTTTTGTTCTAAATAGAAAGACAGGTTTTTCAAGGAAGTAACAATGAAAATTGTTTTTCATAATTACTTAGTCTGGCAGCAATGTGCAGGTTGGACTGGAAGGAGACAGAATAAAGTTAGGAATGTATAAAGATTAAAGACTTGAAATAGCATGTCAGAATTGATAGCCTTAATGGGAATGGGAAAGAATACAAGAGATGCTGAAGTAGTAGATATGACAGGACTTGGTAAGAGAGACTCACAGTTTTTAGCTTTTTACAGTATATAATAATAGTGATGCCTTTCATAGAGGTAAGAAACATCATAGGGAGAGCAAGTTTTCAGATTTTATTTTGGAAATGGGAGAAAACAATAAATTCCACTTTATTCACAGAGAGTTTAAGGTGCTTAAAGACATTTATTTTGCATAGTGGTTCAGCAGGAAGCTAGAAATGTTAAGTCTGGAACTTAGAGAGAGGAGGCTAAAGATGTCCTCACTCAGAATAATTATAAGCTACTCAAGGTCAAAATCTGTGTTTATAATACCTTTTTCTCTGCTGGTAAGCACAGCATCAGGCATGTAGTAGGTGTTCAACAAATGATGAATTTAAATGAATTTGGGAATCATTCATACAAAAACAAATGTTAAGGGCAGATGAAAGCATTAAGGGAGAGAATACAGAAATGAGTGGATGATAAAATCTTAATGCCTACACAGGAGGCTAGAGAGAAACCAATAGAAAGGCTAAAAGGAATAGCCAGAAAAAAGCATACGGTCATAGTAGTACAATATCACAGAGGTTTATTTTATTTATTCTTAAAAAGATTTTATTTATTTATTCACGAGAAACACAGAGAGAGAAAGGCAGAGACATAGACAGAGAGAGAAGCAGGCTCCATGTAGGGAGCCCCATGTGGGACTTGATCCCAGGCCTCCAGGATCATGCCCTAAGCCGAAAACAGACATTCAACCGCTGAGCCACCCAGGCGTCCCTCACAGAGGTTGAAATAGATGAAAGGTTCAGAAAGAAAATAATCATCTGCGTCAAATGTTGAAAGAGGTCAAGATGGCTAAGGACTAAAAGATTCCAAATTTGATAATTATGTGCAATTTTGTGTTCAAGAAAGCAGTTTCAGGACAAAAATACTAACAATTCAGGACTATGAGAGGTCAAAGGGAAAGGAGAGATAATTTTCAAAGAAATAAATTCATCTATTTAAAAAAATAAGATTATGATCTATGTTATGAAGAGCTTTCTTTTTTTTTAAAGATTTTATTTATTTATTCATGAAAGACACACAGAGAGAGAGAGAGGCAGAGACACAGGGAGAAGCAGGCTCCATGCTGGGAGCCTGATACGGGACTCAATCTGGGGTCTCCAGGATCAGGCTCTGGGCCAAAGGCAGGCGCCAAACCGCTGAGCCACCCAGGGATTCTGCACCCCCCCCCTTTTTATTTTATTTAATTTTTTTAATTTTTTTAATTTATTTATGATAGTCACACACAGAGAGAGAGAGAGAGAGAGGCAGAGACACAGGCAGAGGGAGAAGCAGGCTCTGTGCACCGGGAGCCCGACGTGGGACTCGATCCCGGGTCTCCAGGATCGCGCCCTGGGCCAAAGGCAGGCGCCAAACCGCTGCGCCACCCAGGGATCCCTACCCCCCCTTTTTAAAGATATGAAGAGCTTTTTTTTTTTAAATTTTTATTTATTTATTCATGAGAAAGAGAGAGGCAGAGACATAGGCAGAGGGAGAAGCAGGCTCCATGCAGGGAGCCTGACTGTGGGGCTTGATCCTGGGACTCCAAGATCACACCCTGGGCTGAAGGCAGGGCTAAACCACTGAGCCACCCGGGCCGCCCCTATGAAGAGCTTTCTAAAGAGATTTATTTATTATCTTGGGCATCTCTTGTTGATTATGCTATGGATGACCACAGGAAAAGAGTTTTATTTTGCTCTAATTTAATGTCTCAAGTTGCTAATACCAGGCTTCAACATAAGTGATACTAGCAATCTGTACTGTAGGGAAGTATTTAGATAAATTTAAATTATCTTTTTGGAAAAGTATTCAAAATACTTTACCTATTTCAACTTCAGCGAGACAGTTCTCAATCTTCTTAAGTATGTTGTCCATCTCATCTATCCTTATCTGAAGTTTCTTCCTCTCATTCTAAACACACAATATTATATTGTCAAGTTAAACCTCTAAAACAAACTTCTAAACAAATATTTTAACATTTATAAACGGTTAAACTTGCTGACATATTGCTATATCATGAATTCACAAACCTTAAAAAGAAGGTCAAAGCTTCAACTCTGGGCTTAAAATGTTTTTAAAAAGCATACATAACATAAACTTATATTTTGTACTTTCTTTTATTCCAATATTTCCATGTAATATAAGATGTTAAACATATTACTGAAAACAAAATTCTATTTTTTTCCTTAAGATTTTATTTATTTAGGGATCCCTGGGTGGCGCAGCGGTTTGGCGCCTGCCTTTGGCCCAAGGCGCGATCCTGGAGACCCGGGATCGAATCCCACGTCGGGCTCCCGGTGCATGGAGCCTGCTTCTCTTCTCCCTGCCTGTGTCTCTGCCTCTCTCTCTCTCTCTCTCTCTCTCTCTCTATCATAAATAAATAAAAATTTAAAAAAATATATTTTATTTATTTATTCATGAGAGACACAGAGAAAGAGGCAGAGACATAGGCAGAGGGAGAAGCAGGCTTCATGCAGGGAGCCCGATGTGGGACTCGATCCCAAGACTCTAGGATCACCCCTGAGCTGAAGGCAGATGCTTAAACACTGAGCCACCCAGGCATCTCGAAAATTCTATTTTTTTAAAGATTTGGTTTTAAGTAATCTCTACACCCAACATCAGCTAAACCACTGAGCCACCCGGGCTGCCCCGAGATTTCCTACTTTTAATAAATAGAACCCCACATCTTTGTGAACCATGTTCCCTAGGAAGCACTCTTCATATTCTACAACCACTATAAAGTAATTTTAATAGATCTTTCTTTTTGTGCTTTTCACTGTCTCAAATTACCTGAGCTGACTGTACCAGCTTGGTATAGAGAGCCACTTTTCCTTGGTGAGTAAAAACTTTAGTCATCTTGGTAAAATGTGATTTTATTTTGTTCAGGTAAATTCCAAAGACCTTCAGCTGCAAGGGAAAATCAAAGGTTAGAGCATACTAAAACAAATGAGTTAGGAAAAGCAAATGGTCAAGGAAGGCTGGTTCAGCTGCTCTGTGCTAAGTTTTGCCCATGGTAGACTGATTCCTAAAGCCGGGCACTTCTCATTTGCAAATTTAATTACATTTAGTAGTTTAAGAACAGAACCAAAGATCTCAACTTTAATTCTTGCTTTTAATTCATTCATTCATATTGTAAACTAGAAAACGACAAGCTCTTAGATAATAAAACTTTTTAAATATATTAGAGCACATATAAAATGAGTTGCTAATTATTTAACCGATTAAAGTAAATATTTTCCCCATTTAAATCTTAGTGAAAAGTAAACAAGTAGGAGGAAATTCTAAATAAACTTCAAATATATTTCATATATTAAATTGATCATTTCAGGTTTGAAAGATTATATATTTTAAGTCACTCCCATATAATTAAATAAAATTCTTTGTAACATACTATACTTGAGAAGTTAAAGAACTCGTCACTAATTATCAAGTAACAATTACTTATTTCACAATAAACAGGTTCAAATGTCTATACTGATTCCCATTCAGAAAATGAACTAAAAATACCTCTTCATCAGAGCAGTGTCTCATTTTTTCCCACAGGTTCCTATTTATGTCAGTCAACAATTTATCCTGGTTCAATGCAGAAAGCTTTAATCTAAAATATAGAAAAGTTAATAATTAGCACAGGGTTCAGAAGTCAGCTTGGATGAACCAACAGAGATTTACAGGAATACTTAATTTAATTCTTCCTAGTTCTTTTGTATATTAAAAAAGGGGAATTCATTCAAGAACAGTGATCAGCCTGATTATTTCAATACTTGTAGTACAGTTTAAGAATTTTATGCATCAAAAAAACTTCGCTCACAATCTTAATCAACTTGTTCCAATATGAAAACATGTTGCTATTAAAGAATCCTTAAGGCCTATCAATGCATGCATAGTGATTTTGAATTTGTAACTGCTATTTTAAGTAAAAGTTCCCTATTCAGTCTTATCTCACCTTTACACAAAAGCATTTATAAAAGTAGCAAATTATATATTAGTTTCTTTTTATTAAGAAATTAAAAAAAAAGAAATTTCTATCAGGGTTAGAAGATACTAAATACAGAAACGTCTAAGTGTAAAATCAAACAGTAGAGCACATCTAAACAGACTGCATTGCATGTAAGATCCTACATTATTCAAAATAAAACATTCTAAGACAAATTTTGAGACACTCAACTCTTTTAAACATGAAAATAAAGAAACTTTTCTGTCTTGTTCATTGATGAGCCCCAGTACATAGTACTTAGTACTGGCACATAGTACCTGGCACATAGTAGGCGTCAATATACAGTTGAATGAAAAACCAGAATCAGACGAATCTGTAGTATTATAATTTAACAGCATCTTAAGTTTTTAGTTTTAAAACTACATAGTTCTTTAAAAATCATTTTATTTCTTTTCTGTTTGTTAGATTGGTACAAATTTAGTGGGATAGTTCTAAGTAAGTATGATATAAATATATTTTGGGTTGCAAGTCTAATTATCTGAGGAAGTTTAGATATACCTCATCTGTAAATTAGTACGCAGCATCTACATACACCAAAGCACTGAGCAATATAGTCTGAATAATACCATGTTCTATCATACATCCAAATCAAGGGCAAATGTGATAAAATTATAAACCTAAAGGCAATCTTGATTTCAGGCACTATATTAAATTTCTAGAGGGTATCATCTTCTTTTGAAGATGTTCTTTTGTGATCAATTTATGGTATCATACCCTTATAACCATTTACTGGGGAGATATTTTTGCTATGAGCGGCATGAAAATGTTTTACACACACTATCTCTACTGCTCATTTCTACCTGCTGAGTAGGATTATTATGCCTTATTTATCGATGTTGAAATGAAAGTTAAATGATTTATATAGTTACACAGCTAGTGCTGTTGCCAGGATTGCACTTCAATCTTTTTGCCTACAAAACTGATTTTTTCCATATACCGTATCACACTGCCAACTAATGCCATGAACTTTTTCCTATGCCAGTGTTTTTCTAATTAAAACTTTACCACAAAGATTATACATCCACCCAACAAAGCACACGCAAAAATACTTTCGTACTCTTCAATCTTTTGGCAAAGAGCTTCACAATCTTCTCTATAAATCTGTATCTTGGGTCGGTAAACATACTGACTTAACATCAGGTCTTCCAGAGTAGGTGGTGTGTTTATAGTAAACTGGAAGAAAAAGAAAATCAGTTCCTCAAAACTGGTAGTTTGAAGATAAAACCATGTTTAAGAGCGGTTTCAAATTTCAAAGTGCTTATTTTATAGTTCTACAAAGAAAAATGTGATTATTCTATGAAAATGATACATTGGTAAGCTACTAGTTGGAATGTGAATACAAATGTCTGACATCAAAGTCTATTTCCCACAGATGTGTAGTGGATGTTCCACTCAGATGTGATTGAACAGTAGTTTGAAAATGGTTATGTGTTGTTTTCAGAAAATCGATACCTAAAAGTTCAAACTTACCAGGAACCCTTTCATTAAAAGAAAGAAAGATGTCAGTTTCCTAAGATAATTCTTTTCTATTTCCATTCTCTAGCTGATCCTTACTTCTATCCCAGTTTGAATTCAAACTTTTCTGACATATGTAAAATAAGGCAGTAAAAATTTGGTTATTTATTTTATTTTAAAAAGATTTTATTTATTCATGAGAGACACAGAGAGAGAGAGAGAGAAAGAGAGAGAGAGAGAGGCAGAGACACAGGCAGAGGGAGAAGCAGGCTCCATGCAGGGAGCCTGACGTGGGACTCAATCCTGGGTCTCCAGGATCAGGCCCTGGGCTGAAGGTGGTGCTAAACCCCTGAGCCACCCGGGGTGCTCAAAAAATTTGGTTATTTTATTTTAATTTAATTAATTGATTAATTAATTTTAAATTTGGTTATTTTAAAAAAACATTTTATACCTCTAATCCAATGACTTTTTTTACAATTAAAAAATATTTTATTTATTTATTCATGAGAGAACCAGAGAGAGGCAGAGACACAGGCAGAGGGAGAAGCAGGTTCCTCGTGGGGAGCCTGATGTGGGACTTGATCCCAGGACTCCGGGATCACAACCTGAGCCAAAGGCAGATGCTCAATCTCTGAGCCCCACCTAGGTGCCCCTTTTTTTAAAGATTTTAAGTAATCTCTACACTCAATATGGGGCTCAAACTCACAACCCCAAGACCAAGTCACATGCTCTTCTCACTGGATCAGCCAGATGCCCAAAATCCAATGACTTTTTGATATCCTTTATACAGTACTGAAAAAGCCAAATCAGCTCCTTATATCACATTACATATAAAAACCAAACAAAAATCGCACAACTGCCCATTATTCATAGCCAGTATGGTACAGAATAAGTCATTTTACGACTCCAAGATCTGGTCTCATCTATAAATTGGGCACAATATTGACCAGTCTTTTAAGGGTAAATTTTTTTTTAGGTTACCAAGTCCAGGCCTGATAAATCTAATAAATGTTAGCTTCTTCTCACTCTTTTATTTAATAGATTAAAAGGAAGTAACTGAAGTTTTTTTTTTAAGATTTTATTTATTTTTTCTTGAGAGAGAGAGAGAGAGAGAGAGAGAGAGAGAGGCAGAGACACAGGCAGAAGGAGGAGCAGCCTCCATGTAGGAGCCTGACGCGGGACTCGATCTTGGGTCTCCAGGATCATGCCCTGGGCCGAAGGCAGATGCTAAGCTGCTGAGCCACCCAGACTGCCCCAGTAACTGTCTTTCCTCTATCCCTAACACAGCTAGCAGATGTGCTAATAAAGTATATAAAAGTGATAAAAACAATTATAACTGAAGTTGACTCTCTTTCTTAAAGGCATTTTAAAGGCTAGATTTGTAAGTAAAAATCAAAGCTTATGTACTGATTCAAAAAGAAATGGAAACATTAGAACTCAGATTGTGCTTTTTATTTATTTTTTTAAAGACTTTATTTATTTATTCATGAGAGACACAGAGGGAGGCAGGGACATAGGCAGAGAAAGAAGCAGGCTTGCTGTGGGGACCCTGATGTGGGACTCCATCCCAGGACCCTAGGATCACGTCCTGAATTGAAGGCAGACGCTCAACTGCTGAGCCACCCAGGAGTCCCATATTGTGCTTTTTTTTTTTTTAAAGATTTTATTTATTTATGCATGAGAGAGACAGAGAGAGAGAGAGGCAGAGACACAGGCAGAGGGAGAAGCAGGCTCCATGCAGGTAGCCCAATGTGGGACTTGATCTCAGGACTCTGGGATCATGCCCTGAGCCAAAGACAAGTGCTCAACTGCTGAGCCACTCAGACGTCCCTATATTGTGCTTTTAAAACATGGTTTTTTCACTCAAAGACATCAAGCCTCCTAGGGAAAATGGCTAAATGCCTTCATACAGGAGCCAAATGGTTGGCAAAGAAATATTTCTTTTTATAGAAGTATTTGGACAATAAATGAAAAATAAATGAATAGTTTACAATTACTACTTTACAACTCCTAGTGAATACTAGATCTAGGTAATAATCATCAATGACTATCTGTGCATCATCACCAGACATTATTTCCTGATGGAAGCATGACTTAAAAAACAACTTCTGAATCTGATAAAGCCTATGCCAATCAATAAAAAGTATAAAAGACAGAGAACAGGTTAAAATAAAATCTGGGGGGATCCCTGGGTGGCTCAGCAGTTTAGCGCCTGCCTTCAGCCCAGGGTATGATCCTGGAGTCCCAGGATCAAGTCCCACATCGGGCTCCCTGCATGGAGCCTGCTTCTCCCTCTGCCTGTGTCTCTGCCTCTCTCTCTCTCTCTGTTTCTCTCATGAATAAATAAGTAAAATCTTTAAAATAAATAATAAAATAACATAACATAAAATAAAATCTGGGTGTGCACAATTGACAAAATGCATATTTTGGTAAATTCTACAGAAAAACCTGGTTTCTTCATTAAAAAGAAAAAAAAGGAGAGAGAGATGGAAGGGGACTTTACAATTTAGAAGATGACTAAGAGATAGCAATCAATTAGAATATATTGACCTCATTTGGGTCTTAATGTAGTAAATGGGAAAATAATGCTTAAGACAATCAGGGAGGAGACTTGGATAGCTCAATAAATTGAGTGTCCAACTCTTGATTTCAGCTCAGGTCATGATCTCAAGGGTTGTAAGATCGAGGCCTGAGTCAACTCCACACTGGCAGTGGTGCCTTTAGATTCTCTTTCTTCTCTGGGGTGCCTGGATGGCACAGTCAGTTAAGCCTCAGACTTCTGGTTTCAGCTCAGGTCTTGAACTCAGGGTCATGAGATGGGGCCCACATGGGTTTCATCTGGAGCCTGCTTAAGACTCTCTCCCCTTGTCTCCTACCCTTGCTCATGCTCTCTTTCTCTCTGGAAAAAAAAAAAAAAAAAAAAGGAAAGACAATCTGGGAAATATAAATACTGACTAGTCATTTTTTTTTAAAAAGAAGATTTTATTTATTTATTCATGAGAGACACAGAGAGAGAAAGAGAGAGAAAGAGAGGCAGAGAACAGGCAGAGGGAGAAGCAGGCTCCCTGCCAGGAGCTTGACGTGGGACTCGATCCTGGGGCTCTAGGACCAGGCCCTAGGCTGAAGGCAGCACCAAACCTCCGAGCTACCCGGGCTGCCCTGAATAGTCATTTTAAGGTATGACTGTTATATCTGGATATGTTTTTAAAGTCAATCTTCATCTTTTTATAGGGATACATACTGAAATGCAGATAAATTGATGATGCTTGGGATTTGCTTCAAAATAACCGGGGTGAGGAGTAGGGAAATGTAGAGATAAAACAAAAGTTGATGATGTTTGAGTTGAAAAAGAGTAGGTTCCCTCTCAGACCTTCATAACCACCAGTGAAACACAGGGCCATGCTCCCAGAGGTTCATCAGGACAGCAAGTGTCAATGAGTATCAGGCTTACATACTATGGGTACATACTGGCTGCATCCGCCTATACTGTATGGAATAGCTAGGTTAATTTGCTAAACCTTGAGCCCAGGGCGATGTACACAAGCAATCTTCCTCTCTTCACATATCTATTTTGATTAAGTACCCAATTTATGCACAATCAGTTCTTGGGTATTTCAGGCCTGGCAGGGGTACCTGCAATAAATATTTCTTTGACCTGATTGAGAAGGGTAAGAGTGTAAATTATAGTACTTCTGCCCAAGGCACTCCATGGGCATGTTGACGGTCTTGGGGTACCGCAATAACACCTTTTGCTTGTGATGCCTGCTGAGCTCCTATAACTGCAAATACATATGGGTGCTGTATATGCATCTGTAAGGGGTAGTACATACTTCTCCACTTGCCTCAAGAATACTTTCCCCAGGGGTACCTAGCTGGCTTGGTAAAACATGAGAGTTTTTAACATATGACTCTTGATCTCAGGGGTTGTTGAGTTCAAGCCCAACACTGGGTATAGAGCTTACTTAAAAAAAAAAAAAAAGGGATCCCTGGGTGGCGCAGCGGTTTAGCGCCTGCCTTTGGCCCGGGGCACGATCCTGGAGATCCGGGATCGAATCCCACGTCGGGCTCCCGGTGCATGGAGCCTGCTTCTCCCTCTGCCTGTGTCTCTGCCTCTCTCTCTCACTGTGTGCCTATCATAAATAAATTAAAAAAAAAAAATTAAAAAAAAAAAATTAAAAAAAAAAAAAAAAAAAAAGAATAAAAAGAATATTCTCCCCAGTTCCACCCTAAGAGACTCGCAGTTATCCAAGTCCTGTATCAGATGCCCATAGCTGTGAACTTCATTTTCCATGATCCATATATAATCTATCTTTGGTCTTTCCCTACTTTAGGATCTTTAAATTTCTTTCCTAAGATAGCATAAACTATCTAGATGGGTTTGTTCCCAGATCTATTTCCCTAACACTGACCCTCCTGATCTCTGCAAGGCCTGAGGGCAAAGAAAAAGATTTAGACCCTTAAGTGTTAACTCCTGAGGTATTCTCTCCTTCTTCAACCCTCTCAGCAACTCTCTGTTCCTATCTATCCCTTCTGTTTCTCCCTAGTCCCCTGGTACTTTTTCTGCTTTTCCTAAGGATGCAGACTCTGGATCCACATCTAGGCAGCTTTCCACTCCCCATATAGAGCTGAAGCAAGAAAATTCTGGTGAGAAGGGGCAACTATGGTGATAAGAATAATGATGTTGGGGGACGCTTGGGTGGCCTAGTGGTTGGGCATCTGCCTTTGGCTTGGGGCGTGATCCTGGGGTCCTGGGATCGAGTCCCACATTGGGTTCCCTGCATGGAGCCTGCTTCTCCTCTGCCTAGGTATCTGCCTCTCTCCTTCTCTGTGTCTCTCATGAACAAAAAAATAAAATCTTAAAAAAAAAAAAAAAAAGAATAATGAGGTTGGGGACCCAAAAGATGTGTCCCATATTTCCATTTCCATCTTTGATTTACACTTCACATCTATTATTTTTTTAAATATTTTATTTATTTATTTGAGAGAGAGAGAGAGAGAGAAAGAGAGAATGCTCACACAAGCAGTGAGACGAGCAGAGGAAGAGGGACAAGCAGATTCCCCACTAAGTGGGGAGCCTGACAAAGGGCTTGATCCTTGGACCTGAGATCATGGCCTGAGCTGAAGTCAGATGCTTAACCAACTGAGCCATCCAGGCTCCCCTACACTTCACATTTAGATATACAATACTAAAAAAAAAAAAAAAAAAAAAAAAAAAAAAGATATACAATACTCCTGGAATTGATTTTTTTCTAAACAGCCTTATTTGAGAGTTAATTCACATACCATATAATTCATCCATTTAAGTATACAATTAAATAATTTTTGAAGTATTTTCCTTTTTTAAAAAAATTTTTGAAGTATTTTCACAGGGTTGTGCAACTATCAATCACAACCTAATTTAGAGCATTTTCATCCCCTATTAAAAAACCTGGTACTCATTAGGTGTCACTCTTCATTCTCTTCTACCCCCATCCCAGCCCCAAGTAACTAGTAGTCAGTTCACCTATTGGCTATTATGACCAGTACTCATGTACAACTTTTGTGTGGATGTATATATTCAATTCTCTTGGGAATATACTTAGAAGTAGAACTGCTGAATCATATAATAGCTCTATGTTTAACCTTCTGAGGAAATGCCAAACTGTTTTCCAAAGTGGGTGTGCCATTCCCACCAGTAATGTATGAAAGTCCTAATTTCTTGATATCCTTGCCAACACTTTCTTTTTTTTTTTTTTTTAAGATTTTTCTTTATTTATTCATGAGAGACACAGAAAGAGAGAGGCAGAGACATAGGCAGAGGGAGAAGCAGGCTCCATGCAGGGAGCCCTATGTGGTACTCAATCCTGGAGTCGAGTACCTGAGCCAAAGGCAGATGTGCTTAACTACTGAGTCAGTCACCTAGGCGTCCCTATTTTCTGTCTTTTTTTTTTTTTTTTTTAATTTATTATAGTCACAGAGAGAGAGAGGGGCAGAGACACAGGCAGAGGGAGAAGCAGGCTCCATGCACCGGGAGCCTGACGTGGGATTCGATCCCGGGTCTCCAGGATCGCGCCCTGGGCCAAAGGCAGGCGCCAAACCACTGCGCCACCCAGGGATCCCCTATTTTCTGTCTTTTTGATTGTGGCCATTGTAGTCAGTGTGAAGTAGTAATTCGTTGTGGTTTTATTTATTTATTATTATTTTAAAAGATTCATTTATTTTAGAGAGAGAGAGAGACAGAAAAAAAGAGCACACCTGTCCAAAGGGAGGGACAGAGGGAGAGGGACCAAGAGAGAATCTTAAGCAGACTCCCTGCTGAGTATGGAGCCTGACTTGGTGATCAAGCCTGAGGTCATGACTTGAGCCAAAACCAAGAGTAAGTTGTTCAATGATCTGAGCCACCCAGCTGCCCCGCACTGTAGTTTTACCTTGCATTTCCTTAATGACTAATGACGCTAAACACGTTTTCCTATAATTACTGGCCATTTGTATATGTTCTTCAGAGAAATGTTTATTCAGATCCTTCTGACTATTTTAAGATTTTTTTTTTTTGACAGAGAGAGAATGCACACAAGCCAGGGGAGGGGTGGCAGGCAGAGGGAGAGGGAGAGGGAGAACCAGGCTCCCCAAGGAGCAAGGAACCCAGTGTGGGGCTTGACCCCCAGGACTCTGGGGTCATAACCTGAGCCAAAGGCAGATGCTCAGCCAACTGAGCCACCCAAGTGCCCCCTTTGACTATTTTTTAAGTTGGGTTGTCTTTTTATTATTGAGTTGAAAAAGTTCTTTATATATTTTGGATACAAGTCCTTTATAAAATGTATGATTTGCAAATGCTTCCTCCAATTCTGTGGGTTGTCTTTTCACTTTCTTGATGATACCATTTGTAGCACAGAAGTGTTTTGATTATTTTTTCTGGAAAGAGTGAGTAAGCAGGGGAGAGAAAGAATAAAGAATCTTATGCAGTGGAAGCCGAACATGGGGCTCGATCTCGCAACCCTGAGATCACAAAATCAAGAATCAGATGCCCAATTGACTGAAGCACCCAGGTGCCCCATGTAACACAATTTTTAATTTTGATGAAGACCAATTTCTGTCACTTGTGTTTTTGGTGTTCTATAAAATTGATTTTTGTGTATAATATGAAATATGAGTCAAGGGTCATTTTTTTCCTATGGATATGCAACACTATTTATAGAAAAGACCACTGTTCTGCAGTGGCATCTTTGTCATAAACCAAATGTCCATATTTGTTTTTGTTTTTAAAGATTTTATTTATTTATTTATTCGAGAGAGAGAGAGAGAGAGAGAGAGAGAGAGAGAGAGAGAGAAAGGCACAGACACAGGCAGAGGGAGAAGCAGGCTCCGTGGAGGGAGCCTGATGCGGGATGTGAACCCGGGTCTCCAGGATCACACCCCGGGCTGAAGGCAGTGCTAAACTGCTGAGCCACCAGGGCTGCCCCAAATGTCCATATTTGTGTTGGTCCCTTTCTCCCTCCCTCCCTTCTTTGTTTCTTTTCCCACTCTCCTTCCATTTTATCTCAAAGTTTTTTTTAAAGTAAGCTCTATGCTCAATGTGGGGCTAAAACTTATGATCCTGAAACCAAGTCTCATGTTCTACTGACTTAATCAGCCAGGCATCCCTGTGAAGGTCCATCCTTTAAAAATTAGATAGAACTCATTTGGGGGATGCCTGGGTGGTTCAGTGGTTGAGCGTCTGCCTTTGGCTCAAGACGTGATCCTGGGGTCCTGGTCCCACATCAAGCTTCCCTGCAGGGAGCCTGCTTCTCCCTCTGCCTATGTCTCTGCCTGTCTTTCTGTGTCTCATGAATAAATAAATAAAGTCTTAAAAAAAAAAAAAAACTCATTTGGTTCTAGTGACAATTTTAATGGTAAATTATAAAGTTTTCAATAATAAAAGTTTTCCAGTTTTTAATTTTGGTAATTTATATTTTGCTAAAAAAATAATCTAGGTCTGAAAATTTGTTGTCAGAGTTGATTAATTAAAAAAATTCTTGGGGGGCAGCCCGGGTGGCTCAGTGTTTTAGAGCCGCCTTCAGCCCAGGATGTGATCCTGGGGACCCATGATTGAGTCCCACATTGGGCTCCCTGCATGGAGTCTGCTTCTCCCTCTGCCTCTCTCTATCTCTCATGAATAAATAAATAAAATCTTAAAAAAAAAAAATTCTTGGGACACCTGGGTGGCTCAGCAGTTAAGCACCTGCCTTTGGCTCATGGCATGATCCCATGGTCCTGGGATCGAGTTCAGTGTTGAGCTCCTTGCTGGGAGCCTGCTTCTCCCTCTGTGTGTGTCTCTGCCTCTTTCTCTGTGTCTCTTATGAATGAATAAATAAATTTTTTTTAATTTTTATTTTTATTTGTGATAGTCACAGAGAGAGAGAAAGAGAGAGAGAGAGAGAGGCAGAGATACAGGCAGAGGGAGAAGCAGGCTCCATGCACCGGGAGCCCGACATGGGACTCGATCCCGGGTCTCCAGGATCGCGCCCTGGGCCAAAGGCAGGTGCCAAACCGCTGCGCCACCCAGGGATCCCCAATAAATAAAATCTTTAAAAAAATTCTTTAAAACTCTGAACATGTCTTCTTTCTTTTTTTTTTTTTTTAAGATTTTATTTATTCATTCATGAGAGACACAGAGAGAGAGGCAGAAACACACGCAGAGGGAGAAGCAGGCTCCCAGTGGGGAAACCGACACAGGACTCGATCCCAGGACCCCGGGATCACGACCTGAGCCAAAGACAGATGCTTAACAACAGAGCCACCAGGTGTCCCACATGTCTTCTTTCTTAACCGTCAATATTTTAACCTTCTGTTTTTTAAATTAGGCTCTTTAAGGGTTTTCTTATTTTTTTTTTACATTTTATTTAAATATTTTATTTAGGGATCCCTGGGTGGCTCAGCGGTTTGGCGCCTGCCTTTGGCCCGGGGCGCGATCCTGGAGACCCGGGATCGAATCCCATATCGGGCTCCCAGTGCATGGAGCCTGCTTCTCCCTCTGCCTGTGTCTCTGCCTCTCTCTCTCTCTCTCTGTGACTATCATAAATAAATAAAAAAAAATTAAAAAAAATAAATATTTTATTTACCAAAAGTCTAATTTTTGCTGTATGTTCCATAAGGTTTGGTATTATATATCCTCCTTTACTTTGGTTTCTTGTTTTTTTTTTTTTTCCTAAGATTTTGTTTATTATTCATGAGAGACACACAGAGAGAGAGTCAGAGAGAGAAGCAGGCTCCATGCAGGGAGCCTGATGTGGGACTCAATCCTGGGACTCCAGGATCACGCCCTGGGTTGAAGGCAGACAGACGTCCAACCACTGAGCCACCCAGGCATCCCGTTTACTTTGTTTTCTTAACATTCTTGATTAAGACTGTTATCTGATCTCAGAAGTGTATTTCTCAATTTCCAAGAAGCTAAGAATGTTTTAGTCCTTTTATTAGTTCTAATTTTATTGGATTAAGATCAGATGATATTGTCCATCAAATCTCTCATTTTTTTTCAATTAGTTAATATTTTCTTTGTGGCCAAGGGCATAACTAATTTTTGTAAATGTTCGACAGACTTAAGATATTCCTATTAAGTGACTCAAATTTTTCTATTAATCTTTTGAATTGAGTTTGTGTAATTCAAATATTATGTAATCTTATTATGATTCTGAAAAATGTTTACTAAAAACTTCTGCTGGGGTACCCGGGTATCTGCCTTCTGTTCAGGTCATGATCTGGGATAGAGCCCATATTGGGCTTCCTCCTCAGTAGGGAGTCTGCTTCTCCCTCTTCCTCTGTGTGCTCTCTCTGTCTTGCTCAAACTCTCTCTCAAATAAATAAATTGCAAGGAATGAGAAAAAAATAAAATGTCACCTTATCAAAAATCTATAATATTAAAAAAAAAACATCAATTTTCTGTTTTTAAGTAGGCTCCATGTTGAAGCCCCAACGCAAAGCTTAAACTCATAACCCTGATATCAAGAACTGAGCTGCGATCAAGAGTCATTTAGCCAACTGAGCCACCTAGGCAACCCCTCCTAAACCCAATTTTTATGCTAATCACAATGTATTTACTGTAGAAAAACTTTCTTTTCCTTTTTTAAAATTTTTTAAAGATTTATATATTTATTCAGAGAGACAGAGAGAGAGAGAGAGAGGCAGAGACACAGGCAGAGGGAGAACCAGGCTCCTTGCAGGGAGCCTGATGTGGGACTGGATCCCAGGATCATGACCTAGGCCAAAGGCAGATGCTCAACCGATGAGCCACCCAGGCATCCCTAGAAAAACTTTCTGTAGGAAAAAATGCTTCCTTAGATTCTTTTTCTATTTTTGAATAACACTTGTTTTGATACAGTTTGATAAACAAGTAAAATACATTTTAACTGAGATAACTATTTTGCCAAGAAATTGCACTTACTTTGGCTGGGAGATTGCTCTGTCGGGGTTTCTGTATCAAAATGTGGACCTGAAGAAGTATAAAGAACTCCTTTATTGTAATTTTCCCATCTTTGAGTTTCTGAGGAGAGAAAAAAGTTTGCACAATTTTCAAAGTGAGCTCATTTTGTTTCTAAATAGCTCATAGTATTTTGCATATATTTGTGGAAATATCCAAATATTTGTAAGGTATACACGAACAGATTTTTATCTAATATTATTTCTTAAGGTTATTCAGTAACAAAAGAATTGATAAACAACAAAACATAGATCTTCTAACTGTGATTTCTAATCCATATGATTAATTACCATGCTGGGTTCTGAACAAAAAAAATCTAATTTTCTGTATAGATGAAACATCATAATTTAAAAAAAATTAAAAAGTGAAAACTAAAAAGGAAATATAGTTGCATTAGAAATGAGAAATAGTTTGACATACCTCCTTCAAGCTCTCTTCACAAATAGTGTCTCTGAGAAACTGTGATTCCATTTGACTATTGTGCTGTGCTAGAAGTAAGGTAAATTCAGGCAATAAACTAATCAAAAATAAACTGTAAGCTTAATTTTAATTATCATTCAGGCTTTTGTGCAGTTCATGATCTTGTAGCTAGATCTTTTTGGGAAAAGTCATTTATAGGGCAGATTATGCTACCGTTTTAAGGTCCCATTTAATATTTCTTTACTAATTATAAGCTTCTTAAGGAAATTACCCTTTATGGTCTTAAGAACATTACCCTTTATGCTCTATCATTTCTCAATTTATTAAAATAATTAAGAATTAAAAATAAATTAAAATTATTTTACTTGTCAACAATGTATAACTCCCAAAAAGCTTACATAAATTTCAAATATTTCCTGAACTGAAATACATTTATTACTAGTCAAGTAAGCAGATGACTTCTATTATTTAGCTTTCATAAAGATCTTACTGCTGAAGTCCAGAGAGGTCCCATCAGCCTTTATCGAATCCAGAGAACTGCTGCAACTAGATGGGGTTCTGCTCAGGCTGTCAGCATTTTTATCTATATCCCCTTCAGCATGGTGATCAAAAATCTGAAATAATTAAGGAACATTATCAGCCTAAAGTTACGACTCTTTATACTTACAATAACTGTTTGTTGAACACTAACAAATACTACTTCAACATAAAATTTATCTATAATTTATATGAAACCCCTTAGTAACAAACTAGAATAGTAACAAGCAACTTATTAGGCCTTTATTTTTTGTTTTTAAAGATTTTATTTATTTATTCGTAAGAGACAAAGAGAGAGAGGGGCAGATACATAGGCAGAGAGAGAATCAGGCTCCATGTAGGGAGCCTGATGTGGGACTTGATCCTGGGACTCCAGGATCATGCCCTGGGCCGAAGGCAGGCGCTCAACTGCTGAGCCACCCAGGTATTCCAACTTATTAGGCCTTTAAAGTTTCAAATAATTTTATTTTAATTTTCTTTAAAAGTTTATTTATTTTTCTTAGTAATCTCTACACCCAACCTGGAGTTCAAGCTCATAACCCTGACATTAAGGGTTACATGCTCCTGTGACAGGGCCACTCTAGGTGCCTCTAGAATTAAAAATAATTTTATTTAAGAATATATAGAAATCAGCTTGTACATTATACAATATGAGCAAATTGTTTCTCAGATGTCTAAGTTAAAGCCAGATCCTAAAAAAAAAAAAAAAAAAGCCAGATCCTATGAGCTGACAAATGTTGACCTACTCAATTTCAACTACTAGCCACCAGGGTCAGGGCTACCACACTGAAATAAACCAGCACAGAATATTGGCTATTCAAGGGACTTGTGATAGAACACAAAGAAACTTATTTCCAGGATTTAGTACTTCTTTCCCCAGATGACCAAGATACTTTTGGCTGATGTCAAATAAGTGATATGCTGCTTTTACCATTTTAACCATTTGACTTTACAGCCTTAAATGCCATTTTCATCTACCTATTTATGCATTTTTTTGAGGACAATATATCCCTTATCTAAATGTTAGAATGTACTCTCCCTAGAAAAGATTTTTCTATAAATTCCCACTGATGAATTCCCAGCACCTAAACAGTACTCAGGACACAGGGGATATTCAATATCTACTGAACAAAAAATATTCATTTTCATAAAGTCTGTTCAGTTATAAATTTTTTAAAAAGATTTTATTTATTCATGAGAGAGACAGGCAGAGACACAGGCAAAGGAGAAATAGGTTCCATGCAGGAAGCCCGATGCAGGACTTGATCCTGGGACCCCAGGATCACACCCTGAGGCAAAGGCAGCCGCTCAAATGCTGACTTACCCCAGTGTCCCAATTATAAATTTTTTTTTAAATCACTGATACTACTGTCTCAAAACTTCACAGATGAACCATTTCCTCAGGACCTCATCTTATAGAACTACTGAAATACTTTTCTAAGCTTACTTGTCTTAGTTTTTTTTTTTAATATGTTTTTTAAAGATTTTATTTATTTATTCATGAGAGACACAGAGGGAGAGAGAGGCACAGACACAGGCAGAGGGAGAAGCAGGCTCCATGCAGGGAGCCCGACATGGGACTCGATCCCAATCCCGGGTCTCCAGGATCAGGCTCTGGGCTGAAGGCAGGCGCTAAACCACTGAACCACCTGGGCTGCCCTGTATTAGAGTTTAAACTTTGTTTTCTATGAACCTGATATTTTCTAATCTTCATTTCTCCACCTGAGTTACTCAGTTTGAATGACAGCTTTTATTCTCTCCAAGTTGTCCAAATGAGTGTTCTCTCAACTTTTAAAAAGATCTATGACTTCTTCCATAAATTCGAAATCTCACTTCTTCACCTTGAGATACTGGGCTTGACCCAGGCATTTTCTCATCCACTAAAGAAATGGATTCCCAGATTTTACAAATCCTTATAGCCAAGAAAATTCAGGCAAGCTTTTCTTTATGCACTTTACATAACAAAAAGGCTTTTTTACTCTCCAGATATTTAGATTGAAGATAACTTTTCAAGCTACATATACCCTGCCTAGAGAGTCTCCTATGCAAAACTATAATGACAAATTACACAATTTCAACATTAATTTTTGTTCTATTTCCTATTTCATTTTTTGTGATGATTTATCACTTCAAATTGTTTTTAAGTCTAGCGGTTAGTCAAGTAATTCCTTAACATTCTAAATAGGAATATTTCTCTAGACCTATAATTGGAAATGACCAATTCCTGCTCATCCAAGACTAAAATTAAAATTCAATACTCATAACTTAAAAAAAGACCCACCACATTCCTTAGTTTAAGACAGAGCTTACCTCCTGATCTTGTGTAGTATCACTACACCTAATCTCACTTTTCCTGATTTTTTTCTCATTCTGAATATCATCATCTTCTTGTACCCAGGTTCTTTTTTGGTTACTGCAGGTTTCTCTTATTTTATTTTCAGATGGTGGAATCCCTTTTTGATATGTCTCAATCAAAGCCTTTTCCTCAGTTTCTATGGTAATAGAATCTGAGGAATTAATCTCACCAGGATATATAGGAAAGTTTTCCTCATTTATATACTGAGATGGACTTAAGGTCAGTTTAGTTGCAACAAATTCAATGCTTGGCTCCTTACTGAAGACTGGCTGAATTTCTAAGTGATTTAAATCAGTTGTGTCTGCTTGAATCTGCTTCAGGTCATTAATACCAGTGACACTACAATTTCTCTTGTTTGGCAATCTGGGCAAAAATATTCCCAAAGAACATCTCTTCACTTTATCTTTTACAACTGTCATGAGTGGTACAGAGTTGGTTTCAGCTCCATTATGAGAAATTTTGCTTTCTTCATCTCTATCATCTTCAACATTGCTGGGCGCTGTGTTAATGTTCTGTATTTCTGTAGCTTGCACTATACTCATATGATTGTGTGCCTTGTTTATTAATGCAAGTATTTGCTCTGGAGAAGATGGAATATGGGGAGTTTGGAAATCTAAAAATTCTTCAGTTTTTCCATTCAAATTATTCAGATTTGATCTGACACTATTAAAACTTGCAGTATTAGATGCAATTACAGTATCTGATGCTTCTCTAGAATTAGTATGAGTTTGAATAACTTGCTTAGTCAAGTCTGAATTACTGTGGAAATCTGTATTACATTTAGCTGTCTGAGTATTTTTCCTCAGCTCATTTTTACAGACTATGGTAAATTGTTTATCATTGTTGAGCATTTTGGCCTCGTTTTCACATATGGGTACAAAGGAATTTCCTATAACAATATTTAAATTCTTATTTCCAGAATTAGATGATATTGTTTCATCTTTATTCAAAATTATCCGTCCTTGTTGAGGTAATGGAGGTACCTGGCTTGAGAGATGAGGCTGAGAAGTAACACAAACATTATCAACAACAGTCTTCTTTAAATTATGTTCTGTGGTATCAACAAAGCCCTCCATTTGATCCTCTGAGGGTTTAAAGGATACTCGATTTGAATTAGGTTTAATCATCTCCGCCAGCTCCTGACTATCTTGTAAAGTTTGATTAGCTATTAGATTCTGGGACTCCTTAATCATATCTTGATTTTTAAGCACTGTTGTAACACAGTCTAACTGTCCATTGCTATTGGTTTGAGTTACTTTTTCTTTCTTTAACAAAGAACAAGCAGAGGGAGGCAGTCCCTCAGGTTTCAAGTAATATTCATTGGCTAAATCCTTTACATAAGAAAGATCATTTTGCACTGGGCAGTTACTGGCTTTCTTATCTTTATCACCTAAGGACATGACATTCCCCTCCAAATTATCAAAACAGGAAATAGCATTTGGTAAACAGGAATAATTATCACTGGATCCACACGTAGCAGTTGCTTGACTGTTAGTAAAGTCCATGTTTCTTCTATCTGTACTATTTAACTGACAGCTTCCAATTCTGGCTTTTTCTGGTATATAGGTCTGGTCTACTGCCAATGCTTGTTTTTCAGTGATTTCTTGAACAGAGCTACCATCATTATGAAAAGAAATACCCAAGGGTTTTCCTGTAGCTATTCCAAATTTAGGGCACTCTTGATTAATTTTCTCTGTGTCTTGACAATCAATGAAAACAGTATGGGACTCGGTGACTTCCAGATCACCATGATTATCAACAAACATTACAGTTTTATCTATGGGCCTAGTAGTTATTTTATCCGGTGAGACAGTTTTACATTCTAACGCAGTCGTATGACTTCTAGTCATCTCCATGTCATCCTGCCCACATGAATACAAAACAGTTTTAGAAGCTCCTGTCAAAGGCACCAAATGGGAATCCTCTCTATCTTCTGGGGCACTTTTATAGTTTATTTTCACTGTACAACTCTGGGTGATATCCATATCATCATCATTTTTAGAAAATGCAGCAGTCTTGTCATTTTTGAGTCTAAGGCTTTTCCTTCTCTGACTTTTGTCTGATATAGTGTCATTCAGAAATTCAGGCTTTTGTACATCTTTGCCATTTTTCCAAATGGTGAATTTAGATACTTCCATGTTATCACCAGCTATAAATCCTACTGCTTTCTCTATAGGACCATTATTAGACCATTCCCTCAGTAGTGTTAGCTTATTGACGTTTGCTGCTGAATGGTCACTTTCACCATTCTCCAGAAAGGAAACACTTTCCTCAGCAGAAGCAGGTGTCATTTTTGGCTTTTCTATGCTTTTTCTTCTTTTGGATAGTTCTGAGTCAAGTTTGTCTATACTCACAGTCCTCTCCTTTGCTTGGTAGTCAATGAAAAAAGTGTGAGACTTTGTCATTTCTAGTTCATTGTAATTATCTACAAACATTACAGTTTTGTCCATAGGCCTACTGGTTATTTTATCTGGTGAGACAGTTATACATTCCAAGGCAGTTGTGTGACTTTTAGTGATCTCCACGTCATCTTGCCCACATTCATACAAAACAGTTTTAGAAGTTCCTGCCAAATGGGAATCTTGTTCAAGTAATAAAGGTTTATGATTTATTTCCACTGTAAAAATCTTGGTGATATCCATATCATTCTCATCACCCTCTGAAAATACAATAGTCTTATCAACTTTTTGTCTGCCAACACTTTTTCTTCCACAAATTTTGACATCTTGCTTTTCATTCAAAAATCCAAGTTTCTGTATGCTTTTGTCCTCTATCACATCTAGGTTATCCTTAGAAACAGATATTCCTGTTTTTTCTATAGGACTTTTACAACATTTTTCAACTTTTATAGCTGTCTGTCTGTTTGCTGTTGTTAGCAGACTGTTAGTATTTTCTAGATTAGTCTTACCCAATTCTTGTATTTCAGAAGAACTAAATCCAATGACAACAGTGTGACTCTTGGTTAGATCCATATTTTGTTCCTCCTCTGAACAAATAATTGTTTTGTCATGAGAATAGTCAGGTGTTGGATTGCCTACACCCTTCCTCAGTGACTCAGGCAGTTTAGAATTCTGGCCTGGCACAGATTTCATTGTGTAACTGTTAATAGCAATATTATGATTTTTCATGTTAGACTGTCCTTCTAATGAAAATAATGACTCTGTAGTAGGAAACAAAGATTGCTCACATGGAACAGTATTTCTATTATTTCCTAGTGCTACTTGTTTCTCAAGACTTCTATCAGAGTATACTATACTATGGCTTATTGCTATGTCTTGATTAATATCAGCTGATTGAGGAGAATCTTTATCAACATAAGGTGCAATCTTTAAAACTTGAACTTTTTCTTTGTCCCAGGTGTCCATTGGGATGTTTTTAGATATTATGTCTGGCTGCTGGGATGGTTCAATACGACTTTTGGTCATTTCTTGCCATTCATCTGAAGGGCTTTTGCTGTGAGAGAGAAATTTACTGGTATTCTCAGATGTTACATTGTAAGATGTAAGTGGAGTTTGACTTCCTAAGTTAGTTGTGTGACTTTCAGTCAAATCCATATCTTCACCTGTGAAGATTTCAGTCTTTTTGTCAGTCAATGAAATAGATAAAGAGTTTGCCAGGCTCTGCTGTAATCTTCCCTTAGATATATGAGGAACTGAGCTACAATTTATATTCATTTTCCCATCCTTTGACATGGTTATGAGATTTTGGAGCATTATTTCTTTTTCAGATATTGATGTGTCTGCTTTCTGTATATTTGTCTGATCTTGTTTAAAAATCTGATTATCTATTGCAACTGTATGACTCCTTGTAATGTCCATGCTATCCTCTCCTGAATAAATAGTTTTCTCTGTAAGAAGAGAGATGGCATCTGGATTGGGATACATTTTAGAATAATTATCATTCTTCAGCAAATTCTTCTCTTTTCTCATACCCGAGAGACATGTGGTCAGTTCCATGGGATTATTACTGCTAGAATAGAAAAATGTCTTATAATCTTGAGTAGCTGGGCTGGAACATATAGATTCTGGGATTATAGTCAATGTTCTGGCATCTTGGTTAGAAGTCTGTGTGCTTGTGTGAGTTTCTGTCCCTGTAATATGACTTTTGGTAATATGTATTTCACCATTAGGGTTTAAAGGGGTTTGAAAAGGAATATTCAGTTTATTAAAGATTGTCTTCCCTCCTGGAGCTTTAGTTCCATAATCTGTCATAGCCTCCATCATGACATTCTGAGTTTGATTTTCTTTATTAGATGAATTATCTGCTGAGGTTAAATTCTGTATAGTGTGGTTAGTTGTCAAGTCCATAAAATCACTGCCATAAATTGTAATATCATCACCTTTAAATTCCCTTATGCTGGCCTTACTGGATGTGGGAACCAAAGTCTGAATATTGGCTGTATGACACTGAGTGAAATTCATCCCATCATTTTGTTCTCCGAAGATTCTAGTTGTATTACTACTATTTTCATCTACCCTAAGAGATACATGCATTTGATGTACAGAAGAGGCCTTCTTTGTTTTTATGGGATGAACAGATATTTCAAAATTTTCTTTATCAGGTCCTGTAGGAAAAGCATTAGATTTTCCTGTTTTCAATCTTTTTATGAAGTCATTAAAATGTATTTTCTTTTCTGAAGAAGTGCTTTGATCCATGGAAAAATTTAATTCTTTTTTCATTCTTGAATCCTTAGTATGGAGCTTTAAGTTAGCCAGAAATGATGCGGTATCTATCTTAATGGACTTTTCACTTTTAGTACAATCTAACAGGTCTTTGGTAATCATTACAGTGTGACTTGCTGTTAGGTCCATCTGGTTTTCATCTGAAAAGATGACTGTTTGGTCATTTGCAGGTTTCATTTCATGGTTGTGTTCTGTAATTGAAATCTACAGTGAAAGCAAAATATAGGAGATCAGATCAAATGCAAACTTTCAGAAAGGTTTTTACAACATGTACTACATCAGAGTACTTAATATAAACAATCCTCAAAGATGGTTTCATGATACACTGGTTTGTTTGAATCAGTGTGGTATGTAGCATGTAATTTGTTATTACATTTTTTTTCAAAGTCTGTAAATGCTTTTAGTGTTTTTGGATAAATTAAAAGTTTCAAGGTTAATTATACATCAACTAGAATGACTAAAAATGAAAAAGACCGAGAATATCAAATACAACTCTAATGAAAATTCTAATTACTATATTAGGTCATTCTAAGTAAAAAAAAAAAAAAAAAAAAAAGACTTAGAGCTAAGAGCATGATGGCTAATTTATAGTACACTCTACTCTTGGAAGTTGGGTTCTCTTTGAATCTTAATGCAGTGGTTTTATTTGTAAGGAAGCAGTCTAATTCCTTGCTACTCAAAGTATGGTCTGTGAAGTAATGCACTAGTATCATTAGGAGATTGTTGGAAGTATAGAATCTCAAGGTGTGCCGGAGATATACTGAAAAGGAATCTATATTTTAACAAAATCCTGCATATGCCCATTATAGTTTGAGAAGTCCTGACATAATCAATATATTTCCTTATTTAAACTGGCAATAATTGAACTGTCCTTAGTTAACTGAAAAGGTAGGAAGTTTTCCAGTCTATGCTGGTCGACTTTGGTAAGTAATCCCTAAACAATGCCATAACATTATTTTTTGTGTGTGTTAACTATAAGGGAGAATAAATGAAAAGGCACATGCATGAACTCCTACCTCTCTCTGTTGCATCTGAGTCTGAATAGGAGCAGAAAGCAATGTGTTCATCCCTATTGAAAAGGAGGAAAAACTACAGTCAATAACAAAAATACATATATCACCAAGAGCCTGCTTTTTCTTTCTGTAGGTTATGTAGGTTCTTTCTGTAGGTTCTTCATCATTTATGAGTATTTATTGAAGTTTTATCAGTTACTGAGGCCTTCATAAGGGCTTAGATACTAAATTTCATTAAGACTTCTAATTGTGGGATCCCTGGGTGGTGAAGCGGTTTGGCACCTGCCTTTGGCCCAGGGCGAGATCCTGGAGACCTGGGATCGAATCCCACGTCGGGCTCCCGGTGCATGGAGCCTGCTTCTCCCTCTGCCTATGTCTCTGCCTCTCTCTCTCTCTCTCTCTCTCTCTCTGTATGACTATCATAAATAAATAAAAAATTAAAAAAAAAGACTTCTAATTGTCCCTTGGAGCACCTAAGTGGCTCAGTTGGTTAAGTCTTCAACTCTTGATTTTAGCTCAGATCCTGATCCCAGGGTTTTGAGATTGACAGGCAGCAGTCTGCTTCTCTCCCTCACCTTCCCACATCGTGTGCTTCCACCCACCCCTGTCTCTCACTCTCTCTCTCAAATCAATCAATCAATCTTTCATTTTTTAAAATATTTTATTTGAGAGAGAAAGAACATTAGGGAGGGTAAGAGCAGGGAGAGGGAAAGAAGCAGTCTCTGCCAAACATGGAGCCCAAGATGGAGCTTGATCCCAGGACCCTGAGATCATGACCTAAGCCAAATTCAGAAACTTAATGAACTTAGCCACCCAGACACCCCTACATAAATCTTAAAAAAATAAAAACTTATAACAGTCCCATCTTAGGGACAGAGAGATCTAGATTATTATATTCTCTATGTGACTGAAATATTTTTCAAACGTAATTTTTTAAAAATTTTATTTATTTATGATAGTCATCACAGAGAGAGAGAGAGAGGCAGAGACATAGGCAGAGGGAGAAGCAGGCTCCATGCAGGGAGCCTGACGTGGGATTCGATCCCTGGTCTCCAGGATCGTGCCCTGGGCCAAAGGCAGGCGCTAAACCGCTGCGCCACCCAGAGATCCCTCAAACGTAATTTTAAAGGGGGAATTTTAAAGGTAGAAGTTTGGACTTCTTTCCCCCTTCACTTCTTTATTTTTACTCCCTGGATAGTAGAGGTTACATGGTAAAGAGTACTAATTCACAAGACTGAAATGTCAGAGTAAGATTTTGAAGCATCTTTTATTCTATGTTAAGGAATCTAGATATTACCATGATGAGACATGCATTTTATAAAAATAACTCCAGAGAAGGAGAAAAAAGTAGATTCAAGAGAAGATAAACCAATTAGGAGCTGCTGTAATAGTGCACATACAAGCAAGTAAGAATCTCTTGGTAAGAGAAAATGAGAATGGGAATAGAAGATTAGACTCAGCACATTTTAGAATTGAAATATAAAGATTTAGGTAACAGATAGACTTTGGAAATAAGGAAGGGATTGAAGATGCTATAATAAAACAGGAAATACATTTTATAATACTTAAGTTTAAAGGCAAATCTCTAGAATATTTTTAAAATGTTTTTATTTAAATTCCAGTTAGTTAACATATAGTGTAATATTACTTTCAGGTGTACAATATAGTGATTCAACACTTCCATAAAATGCCCAATTCTCATCACAAAAATCTTTAGAACATCTAAAGAGTTTATGGTAACCTCAATTGAATATGATGAAGTAATTACAGGCTTTTTGCTAAAAATCTTACTTATATATCAAGCTTCCACGCTTATTCAAAAATATTTACTCAGAACCTATTATGTGTCCCAAACTCAACTATCTACACTAAGGCACAAAGAACGGACAGAATTTCTGGACTCAGAGTTCCTACTTTAATAAATGAGCCAGAAGTAAATATCTAAGATACAATGTGATAAATTCTTCAAAAAGTGAGAAATAAAGGGATATTATGACATTACAGGACTGAGTGACCCCTTGGTTTTGTCAGAGAAGGCTCCATTTAAGCCAGTACAACTTAATGTGTGGTGCCAGTCTGTGAGCTGCTTGTTACCAATTCATGATGAAATAAGGAGCTTCCAGCCAATGTAAATCACGTGATATTTCCTTCATCAAGAAAGCTTTGCTAAGAAAAAAATGTCAGTTAGCTAAACAGTAGGTAACTGCCATAGTTGATTTACATTCTAATGCAAGTTCTTTTTCTGTCATGGATTATAACAGTTTGTGGACTAGGTACTTTGTTTTCTTTTTTAAGACTTATTTTTTTAATAAGTCTTTTTTTTTAATTTTATGTATTTATGATAGTCACACAGAGAGAGAGAGGCAGAGACACAGGCAGAGGGAGAAGCAGGCTCCATGCAGGGAGCCCGACGTGGGACTCGATCCCGGGTCACCAGGATCGCGCCCTGGGCCAAAGGCAGGCGCTAAACCGCTGCACCACCCAGGGATCCCGGTACTTTGTTTTTGTTTTTTATTTTGTTAAGATTTTATTTTTAAGTAATCTCTACATCCAATGTGGGGCTCAAACTCACAACCCTGAGATCAAGAGTTGCATGCTCCACCAACTGAGCCAGTAAGGCACCCGGGATTTGGCTACATTGAATAGGAATGAAGTTAGGCTAAGTAAAAAACTAAGTTAAATGAAAATGAGAAGCTGATAGGCAACTTGGAGTAAGAAGGGCACTTCAGAGAGAAAAAAACATCATTTGTAAATGGATACAGAAAGAAAAAAATCAACATGGGGATCTGTAAATACTTCTTCATAAGCTAAAGCTTGAGCTAAAGATATAGATATCTAAATATCTAATGGGCAAGAGATAAAATGGGAGAAGAGCTTTCAAAGTCTATGCCAAAGAGTATTTTATCCTATAAGCAAAAAAGTGCCATTTAATAATTTTAAGTTGGGAGGTAATATCAGATTTAGAAATATGTAGAATGGATTAAAGGGATAAGAAACTAAATCCAGTAGCCCATGAGAGAATAATGAATAATGAAGACACGAACTCAAACAGTGGCAGAAGGAACGGAGAGGAGGTAACAGATTTGCAAGATATTTAGGAGAAAGAATAGAGTGAAGTCCAATGGATATGTGGAATGAGGAAAAATTTTTAAAAATGACTCAATTTCTGACTTGAATGAACGAGTGGGAATCCAAAATAGAGAAAACAAGTGGAACAGCAGGTTTAGCAGAAATAATAGCAAGTTTGTGAACTTTCATATTGAAGTTTTTTTTTTTTTTAAAGATTTATTTATTTAATCATGAGAAACACAGACTGAGAGAGAGAGGCAGAGACATAGGCAGAGGGAGAAGCAGGCTCCTCGCAGGGAGCCGGATGTGGGACTCGATCCTGGATCCTGGGATCACAACCTAAGCTGAAGGCAGGCGCCCAACCACTGAGCCACCCAGGCGTCCCTTGAAAATTTTGTGTAAAGAACAGAGCTCTCTTTACATTTTTTTCCTTAGTTCTTTTACAAATTACTTTGTATGAAATTTGGATGAAGAAAAAGTTATGTGGTAAGGAAAGTATTTTGGTCATACTCACCAGTAATCTCACAGGTTTCTTCTGGCTTCTTATTCCTAAAAATTAAAAAGTATTTTCAAAATCTATACCCCAGACAATTACCAAGAATCACAACACTTGAAAGAGCAGGGAAGGTGAAAAGTTTTTGTACGGTAACTGGCAGAAAAATACAAAGACATCTTTAAAAAGACTCCTCTAACTCTGGCAGAAAAAAATTACAAGGTAGTTAAAGGACCATTTTCAGAATGGTCTTAAGGTTTTGTTAATTTCAAGGATACTATAAAAATATACTTAGTACGGGCTTTTTTTTTTTTTTTTAAAGAACAACCTACAAAGCAACTCATTTTCTAGAGATATAGCTTTTTTAAAAAAAGTAAATAAAAGGAAACCCCAAATGTCCATCAATAGGGAGCTAATTGTTGATGCAGACATACAACAAATTATGAAAGACTGAGCTACATCTATATATAAAAATATGTAAAGTGGGCAGCCCCAGTGGCACAGCGGTTTAGCGCCACCTGCAGCCCAGGGCATGATCCTGGAGTCCCGGGATGGAGTCCCATGTCAGGCTCTCTGCATGGAGCCTGCTTCTCCCTCTGCCTGTGTCTCTGCCTCTCTCTCTCTCTCTCTCTCTCTCTCTCTGCATCTCTATGAATAAATAAAATATTTTTTTAAATTTTTATTTATTTATGATAGTCACACAGAGAGAGAGAGAGGCAGAGGAAGAAGCAGGCTCCATGCACCAGGAGCCCGACGTGGGACTCGATCCCAGGTCTCCAGGATCGCACCCTGGGCCAAAGGCAGGCGCTAAACCACTGCGCCACCCAGGGATCCCAAATAAAATATTTTTAAAAATTTTTTTAAAAAATAAAAATATGTAAAGTACTATAAGACATATTATTAAGTATTTTCATTTGTCTTTTTAAAAATAAAAATTAGGGATCCCTGGGTGGCGCAGCGGTTTGGCCCAGGGCGCGATCCTGGAGACCCGGGATCAAATCCCACGTCGGGCTCCCGGTGCATGGAGCCTGCTTCTCCCTCTGCCTATGTCTCTGCCTCTCTCTCTCTCTCTCTCTGCGTGACTATCATAAATAAATAAAAATTTAAAAATAAAAATTAAAGATAAACATGCACTTGGATATACATTTAAGTTTTTGCAAAGACAACCAAAATTACTGGAGCTTCTGTGTGGCTCAGTCAATTAAGCATTTGACTCTTGATATCAGTTCAGGTTTTAATCTCAGGGTCATGAGTCAAGTCCCATGGTGGGCTCCACACTCAGCTGGTTAACTGCGAGGAGCCTAAACTTTGAGAGTTTTCTGCATTAGTATATAAAAAGAATCTTTTCTTCCAGTTCAACAGTAGTCAATTACATGGAAAAATTTTATTTATTTAACCAGTCCAGTACTGATAGATCATTAGGATCTTTTATATCCTTTGCCATGAGTAACCTTTTATGTTCATCATTTTAAACATTTACAAGTATCTTAATGAAATAAATTCCCAGACATGAGATTACCAAGTCAAAGGGCATGTGTATTTAAAATTTTGAATGATACTGCCAACTGCCTTCTTCAATTTATATCCACTAGCAGTGAGCAACTTTTACCCTATATTCTTTATTTTTTTAATATATATATTTTTGTTGGGAGTTCAATTTGCCAACATATAGCATAACACCCAGTGCTCATCCCACCAAGTGCCCCCCTCAGTGCCTGTCACCCAGTCACCCCAACCCCCCGCCCACCTCCCTTTCCACTATCCCTTGCTCGCTTCCCAGAGTTAGGTTCTCTCATGTTCTATTTTTTCATTTGAGAGACACAGAGAAAGAGAGCACGAGCAGGAGGAGGGGCAGAGGGAGAGGGATAAACAGACTCCTTGCTGAAGAGAGGCTGACACACAACTTGATTCCAGGACCCTGAGATCATGACCTGAGCTTAATTGACCCACCCAGGTGCTGCTTACCTATATTCTTAACTGATTAGATGAAAAGTTGTATCTCAATAATAATCTAACTTTGTATTTCTCTTATGATGAATGAAAATAAGCATCTTTCCATTTGTTCAAGAGCAACCTGTATTTATTTTTCTATATATTAACATGATAAGAAAAACTAATGAAAAAAATCTGAATATTTGGTTTTATTGTTTTGCACTAAATGTCGTACTTAAGGATTTATATGTGAAAGTAGAATTTCAACACTCTGTTAAAAGGAAAATCTGTACAAGTGTGTTAGCACACACTCATCAGATATAGCAGTATATTAAATTCGGCAAAGAATCTGTTTTCTGAATTACTCCTAAGTATTCTACAAAAGAATCACAAAAATAAAAGCAAAAAGATCATTAATTTAAAAAATACTGCATTTGATAGTAATAAACAGTTTTTCAAATATAATTTGAATCACATTTTCTCTACTTACTGTATATATAGAACATTTTCTCCCGCTTCTGTTTCTAAAAATAAAATAAAAATTAAAACTTGTTCAAGGACACACTGATAAAGCATTAGAAAAATTGCATAAGAACATTAACAACAATTAAAAAAAAATACTAACTATCCACCTTACTTTCTGCCCCCATCGCTCAAGCTATACTTTTTAAGCAATAAGATAAACAGTTTTATCAATTACCTGGTTAGACAGCCACACCAAAATTTTAGAGGAAACAGATTAAGCAGGGATTGCAATAACATATTTACCTGCAATTTCTGACTTTCTTACTATTTTCATATGAGACTCTGTCTGGAATACTCTAGAAAAGAAAATACAAATTACTGAAAATCTGCAATTTTTTAAAAAATATTTTATTTATTTAATCGGGGAAGGGGTAGTGCGGAGGTAGGGGAGAGCCCCATGCAACTCGAGGCCAGGCTCAATCTCAGGACCCGGAGATCATGACCGACCTGAGTTAAAACCAAGAGTTGGATGCTTAACCTACTGAGTTATCCAGGTGCCCCTGAAAGACTGCAATTTTTATTTTATTTATTTATTTTTTAAAAAGATTTTATTTATTTATTCATGAGAGACACACACACAGAGAGAGAGAGAGGCAGAGACACTGGCAGAGGGAGAAGCAGGCTCCATGCAGGGAGCCCGATGTGGGACTCGATCCCGGGTCTCCAGGATCAGGCCCTGGGCTGAAGGCGGTGCTAAACCACTGAGCCACCCAGGCTGCCCCCTTTTTTTTTTTTAAAGATTTAAGACTGCAATTTTTTTTTTTTTTAATTTATGACAGTACAGAGAGAGAGAGAGAGAGACAGAGGCAGAGACACAGGCAGAGGGAGAAGCAGGCTCCATGCAGGGAGCCCGACGTGGGATTCGATCCCGGGTTTCCAGGATCGCGCCCCGGGCCAAAGACAGGTGCCAAACCACTGCGCCACCCAGGGATCCCTAAGACTGCAATTTTTAATTAGGACCCTATGGTGTTAATTTATAGTCTGTTTTGAGATACGTAAAGAGAACCAATTTCAGCTTCCTATTTGCTACGTCATCATGTACTGTTAATATTTCAAGTGCCAAAATTTATTCACATCAAAATCTGTTGCTTTTTTAAAGAACTCTGACAAAAATCATTATCCTCTCAATAACCTAAAATATTTACTTTATTCAACAAAACATTTATTAAGCACTCACTATATACTTGATGCTAAATACCAGAGTCTGATACATTATCTTTGACCTCAAGGAGTTTTCTCTGTAAGCAAGAGCTGGAGCAGTGATTATGAACATTACTTCACTGACTTTTGTTATTAACAGTTCAGATAAGGTGGCATGGACTACAGAGGAAAGGATCTCTTTTCATTGGTATGATTAAGCTTCTGGAGAAGCAGCATTTGATATCAGACTTAAAGAATCTGGCTAGTTCATTTTCATTCTAATATTAAGTATCATTCATTACTGGGAAGCTATTCTTAATAAGAAAGAAAATTTAGTTTCAAATACAAAAAAGCAATGAATATTTACATACATATTGTGTGACAAGCATTCTATTCTTTATATACATATATTTTTAATTATTATAACAATCATGTTATCTTACAGATGTAGATTTTATTTATTTATTCATGAGAGACACAGAGAGTCAGAGACAAAGGCAGAGGGAGAGGCATACTCCATGCAAGGAGCCTGATGTGGGACTAGGTCCGGAACTCTGGGATCACGCTCTGAGCTGAAGGCAGACGCTCAACCGCTGAGCCCCCAGGTGTCCCTACAGATGTAGATACTGAAGGTCATAAAGTTTTTTTTTTTTTTTAAGATTTTGTTCATTTATTCATGGGAGACAGAAAAAGAGAGAGAGAGAGAGGCAAAGACACAGGCAGAGGGAGAAGCAGGCTCCATGCAAGGAACTCCAGGATCATGCCCTGGGCCGAAGGCAGGTGCGCCAAACCGCTGAGCCACCCAGGGATCCCCCATGAAGTTCATAAAGGTTAAGTAATTCCCAAGGTCATATACCTAATAAGTGGCAGAGCCAAAATGCAAACTCAAATCTGTCTGACTTCAAAACCTGAGCTTATAACTACAAAGCTATACTTGACACAACTTTTCTTCAAATGATTTGCAATAGAAGACTTTTTTATTCAGTATGAGCAGGATCAGTATAGTTGTTCAACTAATTTAAAAAATCTTTAAAATAAGAAATCATGGGGCACCTAAGTGGCTCAGTGGTTGAGCCTTTGGCTCAGGTTGTGATCCTGGGGTCCTGGGATTGACAGGATTGAGTCCCACATCCGGCTCCCCACAAGGAGCCTGCTTCTCCCTCTGCCTATATCTCTACCTCTCTCGTGTTTCTCATGAATAAATAAAATCCTTCAAATAAAATAAGGAATCACGACTGATCCACACACAACTTAAATATTTACAAAAATTAAAACACATGAGTGGGTTTTAATTTACAAATCTTTGAATGTCAATCAGATATCTTTACTTTTGAGTGGATCTACTAGTACAACTTTAGTGTATTTAATATCCCAGAGCCATTTTAAGAAAGCTAGTAAAGTAAGTAGATTATATCCAAGGAAAGGAGAGAGTGGACTAGGTTTAAAAGCATTTGGGAAGGGTTATCAGAAGCAGTAGAAAAAGCAGTAGACTAGAAATCAGGAGACCTATAATTGTGGTTCTGTCACTACCTACATAATCTTCTCACTAAAATAGAAAGAGTTTGGGGTATTTTTACTTAATGACTTATTTAGTAGGCTCCAGCTCAGCATGGAGCTCAAGGCAGGGTTTGAACTCACAAGACTGAGATCAAGACCTAAGCTGAGATCAATCAAGAGTCAAACACTTAACTGACTGAGCCACCCCAGTGTCCCATAATTTATTATTATTTTTTAAAAATAAACTCTACCTCCAACACGGGGCTTGAACTCAGGACTCTGGGATTGAGACTGAGTGACATACTCTACTGACTGAGCCAGCCAGGCGCCCAAGGGTACTTCTAATTTTTAATGTTCCATCAACCAAAACACAAATTTAAGGAGAAAATGCTGAGTTTTCTTATATACCTCTTTGTATGATATGGATAAATAGGAAAATAATCCTATCCCAATTACCCTTATTGTTTCCAAACTTCCCTGTTGACTTCTTGGAACATGTTTATTAGCCAAGTTCATTATAAAACAAACAAAATAAACAGGATAAACAACACATCTAAGAAAAAAAAGGAAAACAGGAAGAAGCATTGTAATAACAATCAGACAGACTCAGAAAATATAATACAGCCTAATCCCACAAATAATTAGGGTAATGAGAGGAAGAGAAAATACCAACAATGTGAAAAACACAAGAAGTTATGATAATATAATGATTAAGAATAGTCTGGGGATCCCTGGGTGGCGCAGCGGTTTAGCGCCTGTCTTTGGCCCAGGGCGCGATCCTGGAGACCCGGGATCGAATCTCATGTTGGGCTTCCAGTGCATGGAGCCTGCTTCTCCCTCTGCCTGTGTCTCTGCCTCTCTCTCTCTCTCTCTGTGTGTGTGTGACTATCATAAATAAATAAAAATTAAAAAAAAAAGAATAGTCTGATGAGAAATAGTCCAAAGTCTGAGACCTACCTCTTAAAAAGTATGGGAACTTAAGCAAGTTACTTAAGCTAAGCCTTAGTTTCCTTAATCATAAAATGAGATACGATTGATTCAATGAATAATGAATGCATACCGTTGCATATTTAACATGTAATATTAGCTATTAATAATAAATCAAATTTTGATACAGATAAAACCACTTTCAATGATTTGACACAAGTGATTTTATATTAAAATGATCATTTCATGGGATCCCTGGGTGGCACAGCGGTTTGGCGCCTGCCTTTGGCCCAGGGCGCGATCCTGGAGACCTGGGATCGAATCCCACGTCAGGCTCCTGGTGCAGGGGGCCTGCTTCTCCCTCTGCCTATGTCTCTGCCTCTCTCTCTCTTTCTCTGTGTGACTATCATAAATAAATAAAAAAATAAAAATAAAATAAAATGATCATTTCAGCATGATTTTTGGGGACATCTGACTGGCTCAGCTGGAAGAGCATGTGACTCTTGATCTCGGGGTCATGAGTTTGAGCCCCACACTGGGTGCAGACATCACTAAAAAATAAACTAAAAAAATATATATGATTATTGAAATGACATAGATTTTCTGGAGAAATAATTCAAAAGAAAGGCACCTTCAAGATCCTCAAGATCATCAAGTTTTTAAAATCTAAGAGGAAGGTGTGCTTGTGGCTCAGCTGGTTAAATGTTTGCCTTTGGCTCAAGTCATGATCTCCAGGTCTCCATCTCAGAGGGGTGGAATCTGGGGTCAGGCTCCTTGCTTAGCGGGGAGTCTGCTTTTCCTTCCCTCTTTGACCTTCCCTCCCCCAGTTCACACTCTCTTTCTCATTCTAATAAATAAATAAAATCTTTAAAAAAAATTTTGTTTTTTAAAATCTAAGATAAAAAGAAAAAGCTCTTAGACATTGCCTCTAGGAAGGGGAAAATATTTTTAAAATAAAATATATGGGGCAGCCCAGGTGGCTCAGCAGTTTAGCGCCGCCTTTGGTCCAGGGCATGATCGACCGGGGATCGAGTCCCATATCGGACTCCATGTGTGGAGCCTGCTTCTCCCTCTGCCTGTGTCTCTGCCTCTCTCTCTATCTCTCTCTCTCTGTGTCTCTCATGGATAAATAAATAAAATCTTAAAAAAAAGAAATATGACTCTGCCCCTTCCAATTTTATAGAAAATAAGAACTTGGGTTTAAAAATAAAAATAAGGGATCCCTGGGTGGCGCAGGGGTTTAGCGCCCGCCTTTGGCCCAGGGCGCGATTCTGGAGACCCGGGATCGAATCCCACGTCGGGCTCCCGGTGCATGGAGCCTGCTTCTCCCTCTGCTTGTGTCTCTGCCTCACTCTGTGTGACTGTCATAAATAAATAAAAATTAACAAAAAAAGTTTTAAAAATAAAAATAAGGGATCCCTGGGTGGCACAGCGGTTTAACGCCTGCCTTTGGCCCAGGGACGCAATCCTGGAGACCCGGGATCGAATCCCACGTTGAGCTCCCGGTGCATGGAGCCTGCTTCTCCCTCTGCCTGTGTCTCTGCCTCTCTCTCTCTTTCTCTCTCTCTCTGTGTGTGACTACCATAAATAAATAAAAAATTTAAAAAAATAATAAAAAAATAAAAATAATAAAAATTGTTCCATCTTACTTATTAACATCAAAATAAATTCTAAATAAAATATATAAAAAACGAACCTATAAAAAGACCAGAAGAAAATATAGGTGCCTTAAAAACATAGGAAGACCATATAAAAAATTAAAACTTTTAACACCAGAAAATACCCAATAAGCAAAATTAAAACAGGTTAAAAAACTAGCAATACAGATGAAAAAGGGCTTTTATCTATCTCTAACAGTTAATGACTTTAACAAGTTAAAAGAAAAAGACAAGTATTCACATCAATAATTGTTAGTAAGCCTTCTTATATTTTATTTTATTTTTTTAAGATTTTATTTATTCATGAGAGACACAGAGACAGGCAGAGACATAGGCAGAGCAAAAAGCAGGCTCCCTGCAGGGAGCCCAATGCTAGACTCAATCCCCAGACCCCAGGCTCATGCCCCAAGCTGAAGGCAGATGCTCAACCACTGAGCCACCCAGGCATCCCGTGAACCTTCTTATAAACCTTAATAGTTGAAACCAGAAACAGACAAGACTGCTTAACTCATGCTTTAACTAAAACCCATGTTTTCTCTTTAAAAAAAAAAATATATTTG
Organism: Nyctereutes procyonoides; assembly: GCF_905146905.1. Classification (NCBI taxonomy): domain Eukaryota; kingdom Metazoa; phylum Chordata; class Mammalia; order Carnivora; family Canidae; genus Nyctereutes; species Nyctereutes procyonoides. The sequence goes on along the minus strand of NW_026575031.1, from coordinate 7,352,949 downwards.
AAAGCACACAAGCAAATGTGCAAGCAGGGAGAGAGGCAGAGGGAGAGGGACAAGCAGGCTCCATACTCAGCACAGAGCCTGACATAGGGCTTGATCTCACAATACTGAGATCATAACCTGAGCTGAAATCAAGAGTCAGATAGATGTTTAACCTACTGAGCCACTCAGGCACCCCCACTATTTTTTATTGCACTTTCTTGAGGCATTGATGAAGATGTTTTGCAATGAACTCAAAATCACAAGATACCAGACCAGAAAAGCCTTGATAGCAATAGAATGCCTAGAAAACAACACTCCACATGTCTCCTTCCCTGATTATGAGCATGGGCTGAACACATACTGATCCCTACTCATGATCACATGCTGCCTGCCTTCTTGCACACACCCCTGAATCTCTCCCTATAAAACTCTAGGTGTCCATCTTGTGGGTAGAGAGGTCAGTTGTTAAGGCTTGAGCCTTAACCTTCCCCAGCTGCCAGGACTCAAAATAAATTTCTCCCTTTCTCTTTTCCAAAACCTTGTCTCTTCAGTAATTGGCTTCTCTTGTGAAGAGTTCATCCAAGTTTACTGGGCAGCAGTGTTGGCAAAACCAGCCAGGAGCTAAACTTTCAACTTGTCCAGTCCCCTCCAGATTCCCTACGATGGAGGAATTGGCTGCCACAATGAGCTGGGGTTCACCTATTTGTTTCTTAAGTTAGCAGTTGTGATAGATGGGTAGACTGATAGATTTGGTAACAGAATGGCCTAGAAACAATGACTAATTCAAGAATAAGGAGAACCTAAGCATCCAGATTGTGTTTTCTAAATGTTATTTCCTACTAAAAGGAATTATACTTGCTTGTTGGAAACATGGCTAATTTCAGGTCTGATCAGACAATACATAAGATGAACATGAGTATCTTGGTATACTATAAAGCAAAGCGGCTATCAAAAATTATTGGGGTTATATCAAAAGATCAGAAACTAATCTGAAGAGATTCCACTAAACAAAGAGAATAATTCAAGTATTAACAAAAATATTAACTATAACATGCTAAAACACATTAAATATGTTTTTAAGTTCATGATTTAGATATTTGGGTAAACATATTGGAAAAAAAATCCTTATCAGTCTTAAGTTTGAAAGAAACTAAGAAACCAACTCATTGTCCTTAAACTAGTAAATAAAGGGATCCCTGCCCCCAAGAATTTAATATACCTTTCCTTTATGAACCATAACTCAGAATGAGATTATTATCAATTAGCACTCTAAGGAAATAATGGATCTAGGGTGCCCGGGTGGCTCAGTTGGTAAGTATCTGCCTTTAGCTCAGGTCATGATCACAAGGTCCTGGGATTGACCTGCATCGGGATCCCTGCTCAGTGGGCAGTCTTCTCCCTCTCCCTTCTCCCCTCCTCCTGTGTGTGCTCTCTCTCTCCCATGCTCTCTCATTCATAAATAAATAAATAAATAAATAAATAAATAAATAAATAAATAAATAACTTAAAAAAAAAAAAAAGAATGGATCTAGGCAATGATCATCAGAGAGATAACTGGACATCAAGGGCTGTATGATGAAAGTCCAGGAAGAATTTGACTTAAATTTGATGTTTTCAACAAGACCTGTGTTGGACTCTTGTTTTTGGCTCAGGTCATGATTTCAGGGTTGTAACATAGAATCTCACATCAGGCTCCCCACTCAGTGTGGAATAGTCTTCCCTTTCCTGTCTCCCTCTGCCCCTTTTCCCACTTGCACTCTCTTTAAAATAAATCAATAAATCTTTTAAAAGGCTCAGGTCATGATCTCAGGATCCTGAGATCAAGCCCCCAGATCAGGCAATCTGCTCAGTGGGGAGTCTGCTTCTCGTTGTTCCCCCTCTGCTGCTCCCCCTGTTGTGCACACTATCTCTCTCAAATAAATAAATAAAATCTTTAAAAAATATAAAATAAAAAAACAATTAATTTAGGGAGAAGTAACAGTTTTGTGATGTTGAATCTTTTTATTCAACTTGTTACGATTTTTTAGTATTCTCCAGTAATGGTTTATCCTTTATAAGTTTTGATTATTAAATGCATAGCAACAAAATATAACACAATAGGAAAAAAGACATTTATTTTCTATCTAGTTATTATTTATATATAGGAAATATAATAATTTTCATATATTACTTTTTTACCCTGCTCTTTATTGTCTGTACAGGTATTTCAATTGATATTTTTATATTTTGCTAATATACAAGCATTTAATCTGCAAAAAGTATTAGATTTACCCCCATCTTTTCAATTTTTAGAACTCCAATTTTTTATTTTTATTGGAGTTCAATTTGCCAACATAAAGCGTAACATCCAGTGCTCATCCCGCCAAGTGCCCCCCTCAGTGCCCATCACCCAGTCACCGCAACCCCCTGCCCACCTCCCTGTCCACTACCCCTTGTTCGTTTCCTAGAGTTAGGTGTCTCTCATGTTCTGTCATCCTCACTGATATTTTCACTCATTTTCTCTCCTTTCCCTTTATTCCCTTTCACTAATTTTTATATTCCCCAAATGAATGAAACCATATAATGTTTGTCCTTTTCCGATTGACTTATTTCACTTATTTCAGCATAATACCCTCCAGTTCCATCCATGTTGAAGCAAATGGTGGGTATTTGTCGTTTCTAATAGCTGAGTAAAATTCCAATGTATACATATATCACATCTTCTTTATCCATTCATCTTTCAATGGACACCAAGGCTCCTTCCACAGTTTGGCTATTGTCGACACTGCTGCTATAAACATTGGGGTGCAGGTGTTCCGGCGTTTCACTACATCTATATCTTTGGGGTAAATCCCCAGCAGTGCAACTGCTGGGTTGTACACTTTCCCTATTTTTATTAGCACCTTCAATACAATATTAAATTAACTGTGGTAAGACACAGCTGTTTTGTTTCTGATTTTAGCAGTGATGCTTTTAATGTTTCTCAAGCATAATACTGAATAACAACCTTTTAAATAATAGTTCCTTAATGCTTATGTCATTAAAACCCAGATTATCGGGGATCCCTGGGTGGCACAGCGGTTTGGCGCCTGCCTTTGGCCCAGGGCGCGATCCTGGAGACCCGGGATCGAATCCCACGTCGGGCTCCCGGTGTATGGAGCCTGCTTCTCCCTCTGCCTGTGTCTCTGCCTCTCTCTCTGTGTGTGACTATCATAAATAAATTTAAAAAAAAAAAATTAAAAAAAAACCTAGATTATCCAAGTCAGTTAGTATCAACATACCTGGTTTGATGCACAAAAAATCATTACCTGTAACGTTTTAATTATTCCTCTTTCCAACTTACTTTATGGTATCTGCAAAGCTGACTCGACGAGAGCTTTTCTTATTTCTCAAAGCATTAGATTCCTAAGGGCAGAGAATATATGGTATGATTTTTTTTCAAGTTAGTTAACATAAAGGATATTATTAGTTTCAGGGTAGAGTTTAGTGATTCATCAGTGGCATATAACACCCAGAGCTCATTATATCACATGCCCTCCTTAAGGTCTACCCAGTTACCCCATTTCCCCACCATCTCCCCTCCAGCAATACTCAGTTTGTTCCCTATAATTAAGAGTATCTGGGCAGCCCGGATGGCTCAGTGGTTTAGTGACGCCTTTGGCCCAGGGTCTGATCCTGGGGACCTCGGGTCAAGTCCCGTGTCAGGCTCCCCACGTGGGGCCTGCTTCTCCCTCTGCTTGTGTCTCTGCTCCTCTCTCTCTGTGTGTGTTTCTCATGAATAAATAGGTAAAATCTTTAAAAAAAAAAAAAAAGGGGGGGCATCTATGGTTTGCCTCTCTTTTTTTTATTTTTCCTTCCCTTCCCCCATGTTCATCTGTTCTGTTTCTTAAATTCCACGAGTGAAATCATATAGTATTTGTCTTTCTCAGACTGACTTATTTTGCTTAGCATAATACACTCTAGTTCCATCCGCACTGTTCCAAATGGCAAGATTTCATTCTTTTTGATGGCTAAGTCATATTCCAGTGTGTGTACACCTGTGTGTGTGTGTGTGTGTGAGACATCTTTTTCCATTCAACCATTGGACATCTGGGCTCTTTCCATATTTTGGCAATTGTGGACATTGCTACTATAATCTTTGGGGTGCATGTGCCCCTTCGAATCACTGTTTTTGTATCTTCTGGATAAATACCTCACAGTGCAATTGCTGAGTTATAGAGTAGTTCTACTTTTAACTTTCTTTTTTTTTTTTTTAATTTTTTTATTTATTTATGATAGTCACACAGAGAGAGAGAGAGAGGCAGAGACACAGGCAGAGGGAGAAGCAGGCCCCATGCACCGGGAGCCCGACGTGGGATTCGATCCCGGATCCCCGGGATCGCGCCCTGGGCCAAAGGCAGGCGCCAAACCGCTGCACTACCTAGGGATCCCTACTTTTAACTTTCTGAGGAACCTCCATACTGTTTTCAAGTAGCTGCAACAGTTTGCATTCACACTGACAGTGTAAAGGGCTCCCCTTTCTCCACATCCTTGCCAACATCTGTTGTTTCTTGAGTTGTTAATTTTAGCCATTCTGACCGGTGTGAGGTGATATCTGATTGGGGTTTTGATTTGTATTTCTCTGTTGATGAGTGATGTTGAGTATTTTTTTCGTATGTTTGTTAGCCATCTGGATGTCTTCTTTAGAGAAATGTCTGTTCATGTCTCCTGCCCATTTCTTGATAGGATTTTTTCTTTTTTGGGTATTAAGTTTGATAAGTTCCTTATAGATTTTGTTTATTAGTCCTTTATCTGATGTATCATTTGCAAATATCTTCTCCCATTCTATAGGTTGCTTTTTAGTTTTGTTGATTGTTTCCTTATGTGGTATGATTCTTACTGAAACTACTGTGAATTAGGTATCCAGAATACTACAAACAGAGGTCAAGTCTTATTCTGAGTTAATGAGGTATCATTAATTTTGGTATTTATCTCTCTGAAATACGCTTAACAAACATGAATATGATTTGTAAAATGGTAATAAGCATACTGACAGAAACAACATATATTTAAGGAAGCTGATTACTGTCCCATACCTTTCCTCTCTCCTTTTTAATGAATGATTGTTTTGCTATCAAGAAGAAAGACTGGGGACAAAGCAAGTTGATATGTGACCTGTTATAATAACCTTACCATACTATTTTTAGGATTAAAAAAAAGTTAACTGTGGTAAAATACATATAACAAAATTTATCGTCCTAACCATTCCTAAAATTTAATTTTTGGGGTGCCTGGGTGGTTTAGTTGGTTAAGTATCAAACTCTTGGTTTTGGCTTAGGTCATGACCTCAGGGTCATAGACTGAGCCCCCTACATTAGTTTCTGCAGAACTCAGCGGGAATTCTGCTTGAGATTCTCTCCTCCTTCTGTCCCTCCCTGACTTTGAAATAAATAAATCTTTAAAATATTTTTAATTTTATTTTTTTAAAGATTTATTTATTATTCATTCATTCATTCACTCATTCATTCATTCATTGGAGACACAGAGAGAGGGGCAGATATACCGGCAGAGTGAGAAGCAGGCTCCCAGTAGGAGCCTGATGTGGGACTCAATCCCATGGATCATACCCAGGATCATGCCCTGAGCCAAAGGCAGAGGCTCAGCCTCTGAGTCACCCAGGCATCCCTTAATTTTTATTTTAAAAGTGGTCAGAATTCTTAACTTAAGATCTATTTTCTGAACAAATTTTTAACTGTATAATACAATATTGTTAACTATAGGCATGATGTTGTGTAGCAGATTTCTAGAACTTACCCTGTATCACTTAAATTTCAGACCTGTTAGCAACTTCCCATTTTGCCCTTCTCTATGACCCTGGCAACCCATGTTCTGCTCTCAGCTTCTATGAGTTTGACTATTTTAGATGCTTTATATAAGTGGAATCATGCAGTATTTGTCTTTCTGTGACTAGCTAATTTCACTTAGCATAATACATCTTAACCATTTTTTTAAAGGTTTTATTTATTTATTCATGAGAAACACAGAGAGAGAGAGGCAGAGACACAGGCAGAGGGAGAAGCAGGCTCCCTGCAGGGAGCCTGATGTGGGACTTGATCCCAGGACCCCGGGATCACGCCCTGGGCCAAAGGCAGGCGCTAAACCGCTGAGCCACCCAAGGATCCCCATCTTAACCATTTTTAAGTGTACAGTTCAGTAGTGTTAAGTTTATATGCGCTGTGGTGAAACCTATTTCCAGAACTCTTTTCATCCTGCAAAACTGTAACTCCATATATATTACACAAATCCTCTTTCCCTACCCAATATCCTAGCACCACCATTTTATTTTCTGTCTCTATGAATTTGATTAGTGGAATTATAAAGTATTTGTCTTTTCTTTTAGTTATATTTTTATTTACTTTCTTTTTGAGAGAGAGAGTGCAAGTGCACACACAAGGGGAAAAGGAGAGAAATAATCTCAAGCTGATTCCATGCTTAGCATGGAGCGTGATGTAGGGCTCGATCTCACAACTCTGAGATTATGACCTGAGCCCAAAACAAGAATCAGGCCCTTAACCGACTAAGCCACCCAGGTGCCCTGTATTTGTCTTTTTGTGACTTCTTTAATTCACCTAGCATAATGTCCTCAAGGTTTATCTTTATTGTAGTGTGTGTCAGAAATTCTTTTTTTTTTTTAATTTACTTATTCATGAGAAACACAGATAGAGACAGAGGGAGGAGCAGGCTCCATCCCAGTGTGGGACTCAATCCTGGGATTACACCCTGAGCCAAAGGCAGAAGCTCAACCACTGAGTCACTTAGGCATCCAAGAACTTCCTTCTTTTTAAAAGCCAAATAATATTCCATTGATACCACATTTTGTTTATCCGTTCTTCTATCAATGGACACTAGTTTGCTTCTACCTTTTGGCTATTGTGAATAATGCTGCTTGACAGGGGTATATGTCTCTCTTCAGGACCCTGCTTTCAATTCCTTTGGGTATACACTCAGAAGTGGAATTGCTGGAGCATACAGTAACCCTATTTTAATTTTTTGAGAGACCACCATACTGTTTTCCACAGTGGCTACAACATTTTACATTTCTACCAATAGTGTACAAGCATTCTAATTATTCTACATCTTAGCCAGCACTTATTATTTCTGTGGCTTTTTTTACAGTAGCCCTTTTAGTGGATATGCAGTGATATCTCAGTGTGGTTTTGATTAGCATTTCCCTAATGATTAGTAATGCTGGGCATCTTTTCATTATAATATGCTATTTTTATTTTTTCTCATCTTCTTTAACAAGAGCAAACATTTTGACTCACCTAGATACCAAACACAAAAAGCAAAAGACAGAGAAACAAAATCCATAGAGACTTTTACTATGTTAATTCTTAATTAATACCTAAGCAAGTCTTACTATAAGGAATAATCATGAATGTTCATCCTCTCTGTTAACATCCTAGCCACTACAAGTGGTCTCAAGCTTAATATGACAATATTATTAACACAGTAAATGCTGAAACTAACAGAAACTAATGTCTTATTAAAAACAAAAAAAAGGCAAGATAAAAAGAAAAAATGAAATTTGTGTGCTATATTGGAAAAAGCACTGAGCTAGAAATTAGATTATAGCTCAAATGTGAAGTCTGCTACTAACTAGCTGTGTGGGCCTAGATAAAAACCTCTTTGGACCTTTAACCTCTTTGGACCTCATATTTCTCATCTATAAAACTAAAGAATTGGATTTAAGATTACTGGTGAGGTCCTGTTGGTTTTAAAGCTTTATGAATCTAAAAAATAAATAAATAAATACAGCTTTATGGATCTATGAATCTGTTACTTATTCAGCATTCATTAAAATTTTAACACACACACACACACACACACCCCAGGTCCTGTGCTGAGTTATGGAAAAGTAGTGGTAAAGGAAACAAATATAGTCCCTCATCTATTGGGGATTAATGTCGACACAGACATTAAAACAAAAAACCCACAGAAATATAAAATTCAAGCTGTAGTGAGTGTTATGAAGGAAAACTATGTTAAAAAAACAAAACAGGGGGACACCTGGGTGGGCTCAGTGGTTGCGTGTCTGCCTTTGGCTCAGGTTGTGGTCCTGGGGCCCCAGGATCAAATCCCACATCAGGCTCTCCGTGGGAAGCCTGCTTCTCCCTCTGCCTATGTCTTTGCCTCTCTCTGTGTGTCTCTCATGAATAAATAAACAAAATCTTAAAAAAAAAAAAATAAACCCAACCACTAATCTAACCTAAGAATCAGGGAAGATTTCTTTGAGGAAGTATATTTGAGACCTGAAAGATTAGTTAAAAATTAGTCAGTTGGGTAGAGAGAAAGCAGTCTAGGCAGAATGTGTGCAGAGCCCCTAAAGCAAGAAAAAGCTTGAAGTATTTGAGAAATAAAAAGATTAGACAGACCATAATAGAGTCAGCACTCAGAATTATATGGTCTCCAAAAATATATGCATTTCATCAATCAATAAAATGTACTGAAAGTCAACTATACCAGGCACAATGAATTGAAAAAACACATGATAAAGTTCCTACCCTCAAGGAATTCTCAATTAATAATGGTAACTAGCAAACAATTATAAAGGAAGGAAGGTATTGAAGGATGATTTTCTAAGAGAAGTGATATCAACGTTGAGTCTTAAAGGACAAACAGGAATTATCCTACTAGTTCTGTGACCATGGGCAAATTTTTTAACCCCCTTAAGATATAATTTTCTCATCAGTAAAAACAATAGGGTTAAGAACTATGTCTCATGTGGTAGTTGAAATGATAAAAAAGAAAAAAAAAAAAAAAGGCGGGATCCCTGGGTGGCGCAGCGGTTTAGCGCCGCCTGCAGCCCAGGGCGTGATCCTGGGGACCCAGGATTGAGTCCCACGTCAGGCTCTCTGTGTGGTGCCTGCTTCTTCCTCTGCCTGTGTCTCTGCCTCTCTCTCTCTGTCTCTATGAATAAATAAAATAAAAAAAATAATAAAAATAAAACTACTTAAAAAAAGAAATAATTTATGATGTTCTCTCTTTCATATAGCTAATGAAGTTCCTGACTTAAAATTATCACTGAATATAGTCATCTATAAAGCATTTGTACTAGAGACTTACCTGAACTGCTTCATTCCCACCTCTGAGGTCCTGAAGAGGACTCCTTGGGGGTTTCAAAATCTAGATGAATTAGGATTATTCAAGAAAATTGGGGATTAATATTAATAACCAACTAAAATTACATCACAGGAGAAAAGGTAGAGATGTTAAAATTTCTGTGAAAACCTCTAAAACTCCTCAAATTTATACTGTTCAGTACTATACTTTATGGCCAGTTTAAATATCTGGCACCTATTCCCTTCTCCCTGCCCACCTTCTACAACTATTTTGCCTTATCTCATCTCATGTGGTCTGCGTAAAGCTCTACCTCAGCCCTATGGTACAACATGTAGAGCTGGTCTAGGACAATATGCAAATGATATTCTCTCATCAATATTAGGAAGGAAGACTTGATTCATAACAAGATAATAGAGCTAATATGATTCAATCCTGAGTCTTTTGTTTTTGTTTTATTTTGAGTAAATAGACCCTTTTTCATTTAGGACTTGAAACTGTAAGTTAAAAGAACTGGAGGTACTGTAGTACTCATGGGGAGAGAGCCCGTCTGAAAATGGAGATTACGCAGAGGAAGCAGTCAGAGTGGAAAAGTGAGAGAAAATCCTAGTATTGGTGATATTATTGGACGCCCTGGTCAGTTACATTGTGCAAAAGTCATCCCTATCTCTGGATTTTTCAGTTTCAAAACCCAATAGATTTTGTGCTTAAATCAGTTTGAGTTGAATTTTTTGTCTTACTACACTAAATATATACTTAAACTTTATTGAAGTATAAATTACATAACATACAATTCTCAAAATTGCCATGAAATTCATAAAGTACAAGTTTTAGTATATTTATAGAATTGTGTAACCAAGTACATATCTGAGTCTTTATCCAGACAGCAATAGGAGCCAGTGGGAATGGGATGGTGATGTTAGAGTTAAAATTACTGTGGCATATAGTCATCATTCAATAAAAAGTAATTATTAATTTAAGTGTTTCTTACAGAGGAATGTCGTCTTCTAACAGGTCTCTCCATATTGTCACTGAAAAAGGAAAAAAAAAATTTACAGACATATTGGTAAAAGACTGAATTTTCAAGTCATCACCACAGCATCCTCTACATGCTTTTAAATTGGCCATCACTTTCACTTAACACATGGCATCACCCTCACTTAGCAAAATTTATAAGACATTAAATTCAGGATTTAGAAGACTAGTGTTTTAAAATACATATTGTATACTATAAGAATATCTCTTGAAAAACAATCATTGTAACATAATGTATCATATTTATAGAGGTACAATGATAAGATAAATGGGTCATAAACCAAGAAACTAGCTCTGGTTTTACTACTCTGTGATTTTTAAATCTGGTTTTAAAAATTCAAATGCTGGGGATCCCTGGGTGGCGCAGTGGTTTGGCGCCTGTCTTTGGCCCAGGGCGCGATCCTGGAGACCCGGGATCGAATCCCACGTCAGGCTCCCAGTGCATGGAGCCTGCTTCTCCCTCTGCCTGTGTCTCTGCCCTCTCCTCTCTCTCTCTCTCTCTCTCTCTCTCTCTCTCTCTCTGTGACTGTCATAAATAATAAAAAAAAAAAAATTAAAAATTCAAATGCTGGGACGCCTGGGTGGCTCAGCAGTTGAGCATCCACCTTTGGTTCAGGGCAGAGGTTCTAGGATCGAGTCACATCGGCCTCCCTGCAAGGAGCCTGCTTCTCCCTCTGCCTATGTCTCTGCCTTCTCCCTGTCTCTCATGAATAAATAAATAAAATCTTAAAAAAAAATTCAAATGCCTATGGAGGCCAAACAGATCAGCTAGTAGATGTAAGAAAAATAGGCGGTGTTGAGATGATAACAGAGAATTCCTGCTTGGTCAAACTGTCACAATCATTCAGATCAGGTTAGCTGTTGCCATAAGAATATGAGCCCAATGTTGCTACACTCAATTTTTCTTTCTCTTTCTTCTTCAAGATTTTATTTATTATTTTAGAGAAAAATAAAGAGAGTGTAACAGAAGAAGGATCAGAGGGAGAGAGAGGATCTCAAGCAGACTCTGCACTGAGTGCAGAGTCCTACGCGGGGCTGGATCTCATGACCCAGAAATCATGACCTGAGCTGAAATCTAGTGCAGGATGCTCGAGGGCGCCTAGTTAAGCTCAGTCGGTTAAGCATCTGCCTTTGGCTCAGGTCCTGATATCAGGGTGCTGGGATTGAGCCCCATATTAGGCTCCCTGCTCAGCAGAGAGTCTGCTTCTCCCTTCCCCTCTGCCATTTCCCGTTTGTACTCTCTCTGTCAAACAAATAAATCTTAAAAAAAAAAAAATAGGAAATATAAGCATAGAAACTTAAAGAGTCCTCAAAGAATTACAGTGCCTCGATTTTGTTTAAACAGATTCTCTTTTAAACTATAGCATAAGGGAGTCAGTGTTTTACTTTTGGACTATAATAATTTTAGGTAACACTAATATAAAAATACTAGATTTGGATGTTCAACTGACTGAGCCACCCAGGTGGCTCTACACTCAATTTTTCAAGAGAAAGTTTTAACAATTAATTCAAAAATTTAAAAACACTGTTTAAGGGGAAATAAAAGTCTGTAGGCTATAAACAGGCCACCAATTTGTGATGCCAATTTTAGATCAATCATTTCATTTCCTTCGGCCTCAATTTTCCTATCCTTAAACTGAAGGGATGAGAGGTGGTCTCTAAAGTCCCTCTTAGTTTTGACTCTAGATATATAAACACAAAGATATGGCAAAGAAAGCTATGACTTTGTAACATTTATTTCTTTTCCCTGGAACAGAATGGAAAAAGATTTCAGAAGTTATCAATAGGTCTTACTAGTAGGAAAAGTATCTTTCTCTGATAAAGAGTTTAACATTTTTAGCTATACTTCATGAACTTACTTCTCTTCATTAGTCTCTGAAGACATCCCATCCATTTTTGAAGAAAACCTTTTTCTGTAACAAATACACAACATTAGAACAGGTGAAAAAGAAAGAAAAGAAATTAAAAACTATGAAGAGATTAATAGCAAAGTTGTAACTTCAGGATTACTTTCTGGGGGAAGACCAGAAAAAGGGAAGAAAAAGTTATACCATGGAGCTATAAAACATGAAATGAGAAATTCTGAATTTAAAGTACTCCATTATAATTAATATTTCTGGAAAAGTCTTATATTCGATATAAAATCAGTGACTAACTCTGGGATGATTTGGGCATTAATGGTTCAAATAAAAATTTGATCTAGTTTATAGGAACTTATGGATTATATAATTCAGTCCCAAAGTGAAATCAATTAGGTATCAAAAAACAGTGGATGTTAAAAAAAAAAAAAAAGAAAGAAACAGTGGATGTGCATAACATACATGTTTGTTATGAAAATTCAACTATTACTACTCAGCAAAAAAACCTTCCGACCTAAGAATAACATTTTTAAAAATGTAGCCGATTATGTTTACAAATCTACTCAGTGAGTATTTGTCTTGGAAAGAGTATGAAATAAGAGGCATAACCTGAAGTTTCCTCAATTGGTCTCACTTCCTACCTACCTATAACTATACTAAATGTTCATTTTATGCATTAACTTTAGAACTTCACCTCTGGGTAAGAAAATTTTCTACTGTAGAATTCAAAAAACAGAAGAACTATATATTTTGACCCAATAACATAAGCATTTCTACCACAACACTAATACTATATATATAAGCTGCTAAATCAATGTTCTTATTTTGGAAGTAAAAAAACAAAAAGCAAACCAAAGAAGAAACCAAGTACTTAAAAGATACCTTATTTTACATGCTTTCATCACATATAACAAAAGCCAAGTTAGGAAACAATAGGTAATAATGAATCTGAACTTCAAACTGAAATAAAAATCTGTTTTTTTCTTTTGTTTTTAAAGATTTTTTAATTTTTTAAAAATAATCTCTATACCCAATGTGGGACTCAAACTCATGACCCTGAGATCCAGAGTTGTGTGTGCTTCCAATTGAGCCAGCCAGACACCCCAGAATCTGTTCGTTTTTTAGTATCAGTTTATTCAAGTAATTGTCAAAACAGATAAGATAATGGGCATCTTCTAATATTTGATTTCTCACCTTCCCCTTTCATCCTCTATTACTTTCTCAGTCTGTTTATCCATTCTTCTGGTTTCACTTACCTCCTGTTCACAGATAACACCCATATCTACTTACAATAATATTTTTAGGAATAGATTTTTCAAGATTAGTTTCTTAAAACAGTACCCCTACACTCAATATCCTTCTCAAAAACAACCACTTTTGCCATTTTAAGCCAATTATGTTGTATTTAAAAAAAAAAAAAAAGAAAGCTCTTACCTGCAACCACCTTTATCTCACATATAGACTTGCAGGCCCACCACACCAAGTAAATATAGTACAAGAAAAGAAAGATCACATGCCAATTTTAGCACCATAAATATAAAAATCCTCAATAGATAGCAAAAAGAAGCCAACACTTTGTAAAGAGCATAATATACCTTAGTTACACTGGTTTTATTCTGGTAACACAAAACTTGTTCAACATTAAAAAATCAATTTTACAATTTACCATACTAACAGATTAAAAGGGAAAAACCGTATAATCATCTCAACAGATGAAAAAAACACCCTTTCCAGTTTAAAAAAGAAAAGCCTAACAAACTAGGAAGAGAAGGTAAATCCCTTAATCTCACAAACAGTCTGTTTAAAAAACCAATTGCAGAGAGGTACGGAGGAATATGGCAGAGGAGTAGGGGATCCTGGTTTCATCTGGTCCATGGAATTCAGCTAAATAGCTATAAAATCATTCTGAACACCTACAAATTCAACTGGAGATCTAAGACAAGAATTGCTGCAATTTTACAAATAGAAAAGTGACCACTTTTTGCAAGGTAGGAGGTGCAGACAAGTGAACAGGAGGCAATATATTGGAAGATAAACCCTGGAGGGAGGGAGTCTCCATAGGCCAGCTACCAGAAAGTGATATAGCAGTGGAATGCAAAATTGGAACTTTTAGAAGTCTGCTCTGGGAGATCCCTGCCTGAAAGGTGCTCAGGTAGCAAAGCAGGGGGGGAATCCTAGGTGAGACAGCATGGTCTCAGGATCCACAGGGTCACAAAAAGAATGGAGGTGCTGAGTGCGGCAGAGCTTCCAGGCATTGGAGCAGGGAAGCCTGCTGCAAACAGCAAGCTCAAGAGTAGGCTTTCTGCTCCGTGTTGCCATAAACCACCAACCACAGCACACACTGTTGAGCAACCACCCTCCAAGCAGGGGCCCAACAAGTGGCAGAACCATGGGGAGATCCCCACCATCTCTCTCAGAAGGAGTGGCACCAGGGTGCACCACAGGAGACAGCAGGCTTTGGAGATTCAAAGCAAGGTTATGTGCCTGATACAGAAATGCTCAGTCACAGGCTAGGTGAGCACTGAGTGTGGACAAAAACCAGGAAGACAGGAATGATTGCTTTTCTGTGAGGGCTCACTGAAGAGGGGGGTGAGAATTTTCAGGTCTGGGGCTGGAGATCCGGTTGGTATAATTTTCATTTTCATATCAATTTCCATCCCCCAAAGTAGTGTGAAAAGCCTTCAGGGAACAAACACCACATAGAGCAATCTGGAGCTGCTTACACTGAGCCTGGCCCCTTGGCAAGGAGGGTACAATTCCTCCTGGAGAAAGACTCCTGAGAATCAGTGCAATAGGCCCCTCCTCCAGAAGACCAGCAGGAACAATGGCTAATATCAAGTTTACTAATAACACCTAACTGCAAAACTCCAGCGTAGGGAAAAATAAATAGTATATAGAATTAGTGGGTTTTTTTTCCCTCATGATTCTTTCAGTTAAAAATTATTCTTTTCTTTTCAACTAATTTCTTATTTTATCGACTTTATTTAGGTTTTTTTCTTTTCATTTTTATATTTACATTTTTTTTTCATTTTTTACTTCCTTTCATTGTATTTAATTTTATTTTCATATATATATATTTCGTTAGAATTTTGGGATCTAGTTTCTTCTAACAGATGAAAATATACCCAGGATCTAACATATTGTTCTGTCTGTTCTGTTCATCTGTTTGATTATATTCTCTTTTTTTCCTTTTTCTTTTTGGCTTCTGGTTTCTTCTGATTTGTTTAATATATATGTTTCTGGGGTCATTTCTGCTATTTCTGCATTTTGCTCTCTCATTCATCTATTCTTCTCTGGACAGAATAACAAGACAGAAGAATTCACCCCAAAAAGAGAACAAGAGGCAGTACTAACTGTCAAGGACTTAATCAATACAGATAAGTAAGATGTCAGAACTTGAATTCAGAATAATGATTATAAAGATACTAGCTGGATTTGAAAAAAGTATTGAAGACACTAGAGAATCCCCTTCTTGAGAAATAAAAAAACTAAAATTTAATCAGGTTGAAATAAAAAAGGCTATTATTGAGATACAATAAAAAATGGAGGCTGTAGTTCCTAGGATAATGAAGCAGAAGAGAGAATTAGTGCTATGAAAGACAAAATGATGGAGAATGAAGAAAAAGAAAGATAAATAACTACCGGATCACAAGGGGAGAATTTGAGAGATAAGTGATACCATAAAGCAAAACAATCTTAGAATAATTGGGATCTCAGAAGAGGAAAGAGAGAGAGGGGGGCAGAAGGTATATTTGAGCAAATTATAGCAGAGAATTTCCCTAATCTGGGGAAGGAAATAGGCGTTCAAGTCCAGGAGAACCTCCCTCAAAAATCAATAAAAACTGGTAACACCTTGTCATATAAATAGTGAAGACTGCAAATTTCAGAGACAAAATCCTGAAAGCACTGCAGCACAAGAGGTCCTTAACCTACAAGGGTAGGAACATAAGGTTGGCAATAGACCTATCCCTAGAGACCTAGCAGGCCAGAAAGTACTGGCATGATATATTCAAGGTGCTAAATGAGAAAAATATGCAGCCAAGGCTGTCATTCAGAATAGAAGGAGAGATGAAGAGGTTCCAGGACAAACAGAAACCAAAAGGATATGTGATCACTAAATTAGCCCTGCAAGAAATATTAAAGGGGATCCTTTACATGAATAGAAAGCCCCAAAATAACATAGACCAGAAAGGAACAGAGACAATATTCAGAAACAGTGACTCTACAGGTAATACAATGGCAATAATTTCGCATATTTCAATAGTTAGTCTAAATGTAAATTGGCTAAATTCTCCAATCAAAAGACATAGGGTAGCAGACTGGATTAAAAAAAAAAAAGGAAAAAAAAAAAAAAGCAAGACTCATCATTATGGTATCTGCGAGAGACTCATTTTATACCCAAAGACACCTCCAGATTCAAAGTGAGGGAGTGAAGAACCTTCTATCATGTTAATGGACATCAAAAGAAAGCTGGGGTAGCAATCCTCATATCAGACAAATTAGATTTTAAACCAAAGACTGTAAGAAGAAATGAAGGACACTGTATCATAATTAAAGGGTCTATCCAATATGAAGAGCTAACAATTATAATTTTTTTAAAATTTTTATTTATTTATGATAGTCAGAGAGAGAGAGGGGGGGGGCAGAGGGAGAAGCAGGCTCCATGCACCGGGAGCCCGATGTGGGATTCGATCCCGGGTCTCCAGGATCGCGCCCTGGGCCAAAGGCAGGCGCCAAACCGCTGTGCCACCCAGGGATCCCAGATCTAACAATTATAAATATTTATGCCCCTAACATGGGAGCAGCCAATTGTATAAACCAATTAATATCAAAATTAAAGAAACATGTTGATAATAATACAATAGTAAGGGACCTTAATAAGGAAACAAGGGCATTGAATGAGACATGGACCAGATGGACTTCACAGATATCATTCAGAGCATTCCATCCTAGAGCAACAGAATACACATTCTTCTCAAGTGCACATGGAACATTCTCCAGAATAGATCACATAGTGGGTCATAAATCAGGTCAACCAGTACCAAAAGACTGGGATTATTCCCTACACATTTTCAGACCACAATGCTTTAAAATCTGAACTTAAACACAAGAGGAAATTTGAAAGGAACACAAACACATGGAAGTTAAAGAGCATCCTACTAAAGAATGAATGGGTCAACCAGGAAATTAAAAATGGAAACAAATGAAAACACAACTATTTAAAACCTTGGGATGCAGCAAAGGCAGTCCTAAGAGGGAAGTAAATAGCAATACAAGCCTTTCTCAAGAAACAAGAAAAGTCTCAAATACATAACCTAACCTATAGAAGCTGGAGAAAGAACACCAAATAAAGCTTATACCCGGCCGGAGAAGAAAAATAATAAATAGTAGAGCAGAAATCAATGGAATAGAAACCAAAACAACAGAACAGACCAACTAGGAGCTGGTTCTTTGAAAGAAGTAATATGACAAATAACTCCCTAACCAGAATTATCAAAAAGAAAAGAGAAAGGACCCAAATAAAATCATAAATGAAAGAGGAGAGATCACAATCAACACTGAATAAATACAATTTTAAGAGCATATTATGGGCAACTATATGGCAACAAATTAGGCAGTCTGGAAGAAATGGATGCATTCCTAGAAACGTATAAACTACCAAAACGAAAACAGGAAGAAATAGAAAACCTGAATAGACCCATAACCTGCAAGGAAATTGAAGCAGTCATCAAAAATCTCCCAACAAACAAGAGTCTAGGGCTGGAGAGCTACACAGGGGACTTCTACCAAAACTTAGAGAAGTAATATCTATTCTTCTAAAGCTGTTTAAAAATAGAAATGGAAGGAAAACTTCTAAACTCTATGAGGCCAGCATTACTTTGATTCAAAATTAGACAAAGACCCCACCAAAAAGGAGATTTACAGACCAATATCGCTAATGAACATGAATGGAAAAATTCTCACCAAGATACTAGCCAACAGGATCCAACAGTACATTAAAAGGATTATTTACCCAGACCAAATAGGATTTACTCCCGGGCTGCAAGGGTGGTTCAACATCTGCAAATCCACCAATGTGATACACACATTAATAAAAGCAAGGACAAGAATCATAAGATCCTATCAAAAGATGCAGAAAATGCATCTGACAAAGTAAAGCATCCTTTCTTCATTAAAACTTTTCACACTTTAGGGATAAAGGGCACGTACTTCAATATCATAAAAGCCATATACAAAAAGCCACAGCATATCATTTTCAACAGGGAAAAACTCAGAGCCTGTCCCTAAAGTCAGGAACATGATAGGGATGTCCACTCTCACCATTGTTATTCAACATAGTACTAAAAGTCCTAGCCTAAAAAAAAAAAGAAAAAAGTTCTAGCCTCAACAATCAGACAACCAAAAGAAATGAAAGGCACCTGAATCAGCAAAATCAAACTCTCACTCTTTACAGAATACATGATACTCCATAACTCCATATGGAAAACCCAAAAGACTCCATTTAAAAATTGCTAGAACTCATACAGGAATTCAGCAAAGTGGCAGAATATAAAATAAATGCACAGAAATCAATTGCATATCTACATACTAACAATGAGACAGAAAAAAGAGAAATTATGGAATCGATCCTGTTTACACCAAAACCATAAAGATACCTAGGAATAAACCTAACCAAAGAAGCAAAGGATATGTACTCTGAAAACTATAGAACATTCATGAAAGAAATTGAGGAAGACACAAAGATATGGAAAAACGTTCTACGCTCATGGATTCCAAGAACAAATACCTTAAAATGTTTATGCTGCCCAGAGCAATCTATACATTCAATGGGATCCCTATCAAAATACCATCAACTTTTTTCACAGAGCTGGAACAAATAATCCTAAAATTTGTATGGAACCAGAAAAAATCCTGAATAGCCAAAGGAAAGTTGAAAATCAAAGCTGGAGGCATCACAGTTCCGGATTTGAAGCTATATTACAAAGCTGTAATCATCAAAATAGTATGGTACTGGCAGAAAAACAGACACACAGATCGATGGAACAGAACAGAGAACCCAGGAATGGACCCTCAACTCCACAGTCAACTAATCTTTGAGAAAGCAGGAAAGAATATCCATAAATGGTGTTGGGCAAATTGGATAGGCACAGGCAGAAGAATGAAATGAGACCATTTTCTTATCTGATACAGAAAAATACACTCAAAATGGATGAAAGACCTAAATTTGAGACAGGAATCCATCAAAATCCTAGAAAAACATAGGCAGCAACCTCTTTGACCTCGGCCACAGTGACTTCTTGCTAGACACATTTCCAAAATCAAAAATGAACTATTGGGACTTCACCAATAAATCAATCATGATAAAAATAAATAAATAAAATCAGGATAAAAAGCTTTTGCATCAAAGGAAACAGTCGACAAAACCAAAAGACAACCAACAGAATGGGAGAAGATATTTGCAAAAATCTTATCAGATAAAGGGTTAGTATCCAAAATCTTTAAAGAACTTATCAAACTCAACACCCAAAAACCAGATAATCCAGTCAAGAAATGGGCAGAAGATGGGACACACATGAGTGGCTCAGTGGGTTAAGCGTCTGCCTTTAGCTCAGGTCATGACCTCAGAGTCCTAGGATCCAGCCCTATGTCAGTTCCCTGCTCAGTAGGGAGTCTGCTATTCCGTCTCTCTCTCCTATTCCCCCTGCTCGTGCTCTCTGGTGCACATACTGTTTCTCTCTCTCTCTCTCTCTGTAAATAAATAAATAGAATCTTAAGAGAGAGAGAGAGAGAGAGAGAGAGAGGCAGAAGATATGAACAGACATTTCTCCTAAGAAGACTTACAAGTGGCCAACAGACATGAAAAAATGCTCGGTATCACTTGGCATTAGGGAAATACAAATCAAAACTACAATGAAATACCACTTCACAACAGTTAGAATGGCTAATATTAACAAAACAGGAAACACCAGATGTTGGTGAGGATGTGGAGAAAGGGGAATTCTCTTACACTGCTGGTAGGAATGCAAGCTGGTACAAGCACTCTGAAAAACAGTATGGAAGTTCCTCAAAAAGTTAAAAATAGAGCTCCCCTATGACCTAGCAATTGCACTACTAGGTATTTACCCCAAAGATACAAATATAGTGACCCAAAGGGGCACCAGTACCCCAATGTTTACACCAACAATGTCCACAAGAGCCAAACTATGCAAAGTGCCCAGATGTCCAACAACAGATGAATGAAGAAGATGTGTTGTATATATAAAATGGAATATTACTCAGACATCAAAAATGTATGAAATCTTACATTTGCAAATGATGCGGATAGAACTAGAGGTATTATGCTAAGCGAAATAAGTCAATCAGAAAAAGACAAATACATGATTTCACTCATACATACATGGAATTTAAAAAACAAAACGGAGGAGCATAAGGGAAGGGAGGGAAAAATAAAACAAAATGAAATCTCTTAGGGAGACAAACCCTAAGAGATTCTTAACCGTAGGATACAAAGGTAGGAACTAGAGGTATTATGCTAAGTGAAATAAGTTAATCAGAGAAAAGACAAATATCGTATGATTTCACTCATATGTGGAATTTAAGAACCAAAACAGGAACATAAGAGAAGGGAGGTAAAAATAAAACAAAATGAATCTTTTAGGGAGACAAACTGTAAGAGATTCTTTACTATAGGATACAAAGTGTGGGTTGCTGGAAGGGAAGAGCATTGAGGGGTGGGGTAGCTAGATGACAATCATTAAGGAGGGCATGTGATATAATAATGAGTACTGGGTATTATGTACAACTAATGAATCACTGAACTCTATCTCTGAACTAATAATACACTATATGTTAGTTAACTGAATTTAAATAAAATTAAAAAATAAAAAAATAAAATGAAAAAACCCAACACCAAACATCAACTTAATGGTAAACCTCTGAAGATGTCCCACTGAGATCAAACAAGTATGGTACCTACTGGTCCAATTCTGTTCATCACCAAATCTTTGTAGTTCTATTTCATATATATATTCCAAATGCATCTACTTCTCTCTTCAGTGCCTCTACCATGGTTTCAAGCTATTACTATCTCTCATGTAAACTATTGCAATATTCACCTCAATGGTCTCTCTGCTCTCACTCTTATTCTCCATAGTCCTTTCTCTACATAGAGTTATCTTCTTAAACGTAAGTCACATTTAAGAAACCCCTCACTACTTAAAACCTTCAATGACTTCCCTTGGTACTGAGAATGAACTCTAAGATGTGGTCTCCACTTGCCTTTCAGACTACACACTTGATCTCATGCCACTGTCTTCCTCACTATGCTAACCACACTGGCATTTCTATTCCGGTACACACAAAGCTCTTTCCTGAGCCACTGAATTTATATTTGCTATTTTCTCTTGGCAAAAAAAGCCAAAAAAAAAAAAAAAAAAAAAAAAAGCACTCTGCAGCACTATGTAGGTCTCTTTTGTAGCATTACCACAACTGAAATTTAAGTCTGTTATGGGGGCACCTGGGCAGCTCAGTCGGTTATGCATCTACCTTCAGCTCAAGTCATGATATCAGGGTCCTAGGATCGAGCCCCATATATTGGGCTTCCTGCTC
Organism: Nyctereutes procyonoides; assembly: GCF_905146905.1. Taxonomy (NCBI): domain Eukaryota; kingdom Metazoa; phylum Chordata; class Mammalia; order Carnivora; family Canidae; genus Nyctereutes; species Nyctereutes procyonoides. The sequence continues at coordinate 7,331,389 of NW_026575031.1, read as the reverse complement.
AGCAGGGAGTGACTGGCTTCACTCTCTACCTCTGCCTCTCCTCCTGCTTGTGCTCTCACTCTCTCTCAAATAAATAAATAAATAAAATCTTAAAAAAAAATGTCTGTTATGCAAATTAATTATTCCTGGTATTTCCCCAAACTACTTGTGCCCCAATGGCAAATTCTATGAGAATAAGGCTGGTGTCTCTTAAGCTCACTGTTACATTCTGAAAAACTAGCATGCGCTTTGTATATAATAGGAGCTCAATAAAAATTTGCTGAATTAATAAGAAACAATTCTTTTAAATTACTTTTACTTTATAATCACTGACTTGCAGTTCTTCTCCTTTTGGGAATATTTTCAAATTCAGTGACATATTCAAAATTCTCAGATAAAAATATTAAATACTATCAAATCAGGATCACCTAAACATCTTCACTGTTTGAAATAGTCATTGAACATCATTCCTGTCTAATCTGCAGACCAGGTGGCACTTAATTATGTGATGAGATTCAAAGCTTACTGAAGTCCTCTTTTTTAAAAAATCCTATTTATTATATAATTGTAAGTTCAACCTTCAACAGAAATAGGGTACCCCAGATCATCATGTTAAATTTCATTTGTAAAATGAACTGGTTGAACTCTTGGTCACTGCCACAGTAACTAATTGACTGGTTCTAAAACCATGCACCTGGCACCCAAAGATGCTACAGCAGCATAGTCACAGAAGTGTTCTGGGATATTTTAAATTTTGAGGGAAATGGCAATTTTTTTAAAATTTTTATTTATTTATGATAGTCACACACACACACAGAGAGAGAGAGAGGCAGAGACACAGGCAGAGGGAGAGGGAGAAGTAGGCTCCATGCACCAGGAGCCCGACGTGGGATTCGATCCCGGGTCTCCAGGATCGCGCCCTGGGCCAAAGGCAGGCGCTAAACTGCTGCGCCACCCAGGGATCCCGGAAATGGCAATTTTTAACAGCTGTCAGGCACTGTGTGAATTACAAGCTCCAAATAGTACCTATTTGTATCATATTCATTTAGATAACATATTATTGCAAAGCTGGATTTTTGGCAAGTACTTTTTATCAATGTGGTACTGGAAATGAGGGTGGCAGTGTCCAGTATGATTCCAAGATTTGAGAAGTTGTGTAGTGTTCAACAGGCACATATAACCAATTAGTAAATAATTGTAATTATTTAAGAATAAAATAAAAATATTATCATTTCCTTCGATTTATGCTTTTTTTTTTTCAAATGGCTACTAGGCAATTAGGACATAAATTTATTTCAACTTAACTTTTTAAGTTGTTTGGACCTAATGACTTAATAAATGGAACTGGTAGGTATTTATTCTGACCTAAGGGACAAGAAAGTTTAGGAATTACTAGTCTAAATAATCCTGAGGTCTTTAAACTACAGCTACTGGGCCAAATGGGCCCTTAAGAGTGTGTTTTGTTGTTTTTGTTTTTAAACATTTTGAATGGGTTGTAGGAAACAAAAGAACAAAAAGAAAACAAAACAAAAAACAAAGAAGAACATTCAACAGAGACGATGCTGGTGACTATACAGACTGCAAAATTTGAAATATTTACTATCAGGCTCTTCTGCTACTTCTGCATTTACACTAACAGTTTCTAGAGTTAATGTATTCCATTGTGTCCACTGATAACAGGCTCTAGACCTGTGCTATCCGATACAGCAGCTATTTAAATTTAAATTTATTTATTGAAAATATTTTTATTTATTCATAAGACAGACACACAGAGAGAGAGAGGCAGAGACATAGGCAGAGGGAGAAGCAGGCTTCTTGCAGGAAGCCTGATGTGGGGCTCAATCACCAGGCTCCGGGATCATACCCTGAGCCCAAGGCAGGCGCTCAAAGGCTGAGCCAGCCAGGGGTACCAAATTTAAATTAAATGAAATAAAACTTAAAATTCAGTTCTTCAGTCACAATAGCCACATTCCAGGCTTTCAGTTGTCATTTGTGACCAGTGGGTAACCATGTTGGTCAGTGCAAATATAAAACGTTACCATTATCACTCAAGGTTTCATTGGATAGCACTGTCCTACTACCAATATCTAGGGCATCTTCTGTTATGCTCTCTTATTCAGCAAACATGTCACTGATACCATCACTCCAAACATTTTTGTATCTATTTGTCATCTTGTAAACATTTCCAGCCATTCACATAGTCAAGGAGAATTACACGGCTTTGAACCCAATCTTTCCATTAGCAAAATCTTACATTGACTCAACTCCGTAATGCATCCTTCCCTTCCAGTTCCACCTCAAGTGCCCCCTCCTCCACAAAGCCTCCTTTAGTCTCCAGGGCCCAAAGCATCAAATAAGCTCTCCCTTTCTTGTGCTCCCATGGCACCTCACAGGGTCCCATAATCTTTTACATTGTCTTGTGTTACAGTTATTTGTGAATATTGATACTTTTCTGTTCTGGACTGAAAACTCCTCCAGATTAGGGTCTCTGAATCATTGGCTCTCGGCTCTGGCACAAGGAACCCCATCAATACTTGAGGAATTCGACGGATCCAATTCAACTGAAGTGAAAGCTTCAATCTTAATATCTAGAGTAAGCTCTGCTCCGGTTTTCTCCGTCACCTCTCTACAAAAGTATCTCTAAAATCCCAATCGGCAATATTTTGAGTTTGCTTGTTTGTTTTTTCTTAAACTCAATATGGAGGTCAGCAGCAAGAAAAAGGAGCTTTAACAAACTCCGAATTACTAATGGAGATTTTTCCAAAACTCGTTTGTGGCTTACTTACACTGACTCCGTCAGCGTTACTGTAACTGCAGGAAAACCAATGACTGTTCAGAACTGCTAGTACATGAACTACGCCCAGCCGAGCACTTGAAACCACTCAACACTGTCACTTCAGTTACAGCTTCGAAAAGACAGAGTCGGAAATACAAACCGCCGGAGTCCCCTAGGGAAGGGGTGCGTGCCAGACGCAGTCCCGGAGCCCTGACAGACGGCGGCGGGGCGCCGCGGACCCGAACCCGAGCAGGCCCGAGGCGCTCAGGTGTGGAGGGAGAAACGCCAACACAGGAGGAAGGCCCTGGTAGCTACAGGGAGTAATAAAAGCCCCGCAAACGGGCGGAAACTTCTACTCCGCGCCCCTCGCTTTCGGAGGCCGCCAGGCGGACGAAGCGTCCCAACGCCTCACCGCGGAGCCTTCAGAGCGCCCAGAAAAAAACCTGAAACCCACAGCCCTGGAAGCCTGGAACGAAAGGGTCATTCTCTTTACCCACCGCAGTCCAGCTGCTTGACAAATAAATGCTCCTCAGACTTGCTTTGGGTCCGCGCGCTCCTCAGAGTGGGCCCGCCGCCGCCCACCGGCTTCACCTCACAACACCCAGACTACCTCAGTGCAGCATTCAAATGTAACCGCCTAGCGGTTGCACATGCGCAAAGCCGCTCTACGCGTCGGCTCCGCCCCTTAGACTCCGGCGCAACCCCGTTCCGGACACCTTTAATTAAACTTCCCAGTCTGTATATCAATTTTATTTCCTTGAAGGCTATCTCATTTTCTACCGAATTTTCCTTTGTCCCTCCCCACTGTCGACCCCTCACATCATGGGAGCAGCCATTTTCTTTTGATTACTCGCTGTAAAAATGATCGAATCTTTGTTTCCGTACAAAATGGCGGCCTCCATAACGTTGCGTCACATCCCCCTACTATTACTCCCTATAGTTACCAGGAAGCAGTAAGCTTCTGGGACGAGGTGGCCGAGTGGTTAAGGCGATGGACTGCTAATCCATTGTGCTCTGCACGCGTGGGTTCGAATCCCATCCTCGTCGATCGTGTCTTTTGCTCCAGATGGACGTAAATTTATTTACGAATGAAAATAGTTGATTCCGGTTACGATTTACTACTCAATTTACTCTGGCACCGTCAATTTCTGATTTGAGGTATTTGGAAGCCAGATTTTGGAGCATCCTAACGTTACAGATAAACAAGAGGGAAAGAAACATCCCACAAAACGTGTGTGCTTGATTCAGTATATTTTTATATGAAGTGGATAGCAGTGCATGGAATTCTACCATGATTGCCATCCTTATGTGTTCCAGTGCTGGTCCGCTCCATCTTAATTAACCTAGTTTCTGAGTGAGGGACCTTAGTTATTATAAACCTTCACCCAGGGTTTTTAATTCCTTGCTATGACATACCAGGTTTTGAATGCAAAAGTTACTGTAAGGCACAATGTTCAAGATTCTCTTCCAGCCCCCAGTGGGTTGCATGCGCTCAAGCAAAGTATACACTGGGAAACATTAAAACGATGTTGGCAACATGCAGAAACTTGGCGGTATCTAGAAGCCAGAGCCTGAAGACCTGAAACATCCCCTCTTCAGAGGTCATCAGGAAGATTCATTCAACTCATATTTAATCTTTATTTATCCAGTGTTTATTATCTGCAGTCACCACAGTGAATCACATTACCTTAACTCATCATAACCCTATGGTCATGATAGACATTTTTATTACTCCTTTTAACAGATGAGGACACTGAAAGATAAACTTGTCCTAGGTTATACAGCTTCTTCTATACAGCAGGTTTGCCGGCTTCTTGCAGTGACGACTTCTTACAGAAAGCTGACGAGATCTGTCAATGTGTCCAGTCCGTACAAATAAAAAGTGAGTGGGTTACTCTCCTAAAGGAAAATCTTTAGCTGTACAAATTCTGAAAATACAAAGCACCGGAAGCGTCTAGAGAAAAGCGACAACAAAAACCTTGTGAGTGGAAGCTCACTTTTCTATTCTTCAGTTCTTTACCTGTTTTCACGCTTAGGTCGTTAGTGGTTTCTTTCATATGAAATTGCAGTAGTACTTGCTATGACAGTGCCAGTTGTTTGCATTTCTATAATCTCTTCACCTGTAAGAACTGTGCTCACTTTTTACTTTTCCTAAGAGAATCAAAAGAATCAACACGCCAGATTATTTAAAAGCCCATAGTGGGTTGGCGGGGACCTTGGATTAGTATTGGTAAAATACATTTGAAATAAGGCAGGAAAAAAGTTAGAGGCGCCATCTACTGGACTTGGACGCGGTACTTCTACAGACTGCTACCTTTGGAAATAACCTCTATTACTCCCTGAAATTTGTCAACAAAACACAGGTAAGAGAAACCATTCTCCATCAACACCAGGGTTCTTCTTCACAAGGCCTATCCTGAACTATTTATTGCAGGACTCAACATCTGGAAGACAACAAGAGAAAAAAATCATTGCACAGTCAAATATGCTACCAAGATATTCCAGCTTGTTCGCTTCTTCAGTGCCAGGAGGTGGGTCTTCATTCTCCAAATCTAGCTTCAGGAAAACCCATTCTCTTTGGAGAATGAGGTGCTCTGGGAAAAATTGTGCGGTGTTTAATTGGTAATGGTCAGTAGTCCTTCTAGGACATAGCTATGAAGGAAGAATTTAAATCTAATGAGTTTTGTTTTGGTTTAGGGGGTTTTGTTATGTTTGGTGTGCCTCCAGTTTGTTTCTGAATTGTTGCAAGAAAAACCGAGACCTTGGGCTATAAAGCTCACAAAGATTGGTTTTGAGGTGTGCAAAAGACAGAAGTGGGTTCGGTCTGTTCCTACCATTAGGAAGTATGGTCTCACTGGAGAACCATTTCTGGGAAGATAGTCATGACAAAGCCTAAAGAAGTTTAAGAGTGAATCCAGGTATTCTTTGCACCTGCAGCACCACCTGGAAACATTTTGTTTGCTCAGATCATTCCCTGAGCTGCATGCTATCACGTGAAAGCAACTCCTTTGCTACAGCTTCTGGGAATGCCTCCCGAGTTGAAAACTAAATGTTTTCATATTGAAGATTAATAGAGCAAAAACTGAAATCCAGTTTATAGTAACCTTGCTTAGGAAAGACAACATGAATAAATGCCAATAGACTAAGGGAACTGGGGAATAACACTTGCTGTATCCCCTTGCTGTGTCTTCTGAGGTAGCTATGGATAGTTAGCAAACAACAACCAGTCACCTTTCCTTCTCATCACATTGTGGAGGAACAATGCTCCACATTTCTAAATTTCAAAATTTCCATTTGAAATCTTCCAGACTCTATCTCAGGGTTGCGGGTTTGAGCCCCAGGTTTGTGTGTAGATATTACTTAAAAATAAAATCTTAAAGAAAAGTTGAGTGGCACCTAGGTGGGTCAGTCGGTTAAACGTCTTCCTTTGGCTCAGGTCATGATCCTCGGGTCCGGGTCCGGAGATTGAGCCCCATATTGGGCTCTCTGCTCCACGGGGAGTATGCTTCTCCCTCTCCCTTTGCCTGCCACTACCCCTGCCTGTGCTCTCTCTCTGTCAAATAAATGAAAGAAAGAGAGAGAGAGAGAAAGGGAGGGAGGGAGGGAAGGAGGAAGGAAGGAAGGAAGGAAGGAAGGAAGGAAGGAAGGAAGGAAGGAAGGAAGGAAGGAAGGAAGGAAGGAAGGAAGGAAAAAGTTGAAATAAGTCCTGGACAGTGGTTTCTGTGTACTCACTGAAAAGATCACTACAATAAACTCCCGTTTCAATGCCGCCAGCAGTCATTTTTGGTATAACCTAGCAAGTAACAGAGGCAGCCTTTATTTTAGCATCATAGGCTAAACAGAATTGTCTTGCAGTTCTGGAGACCAGAAGTCTGAGATCAAGGTGTCAACAGGGTTTGTCCTTCTGAGGGCTATGAGGGTGAATCTGTTCCACAACATTTTCCTAGTTTCTGGTGTTTGCTGGCAATTCTTAGCATTCCTTGGCTTGTAAAATTCTTAACCTTTACAATTTTGCCTCTATTTTGATTCTGGAAAATTTAGCAATTAGGATAGGATATAAGGCTATTCTTTTTTTTCAAAAAACATTTTATTTATTTACTCATGGGAGACACAGAGACAGACGGAGGAGAAGCAGGTTCCACGCAAGGAGCCCAAAGTGGGACTCGATCCTCAGAATCCAGTATCAGGCCCTGAGGTAAAGGCAGATGCTTAACTGCTGAGCCACCCAGGCATCCCTAAAGCTATTCTTTTTATAATTCTTAACCTACCTTAACTTCAACATTAGAATGTTGTAAAGTTTATAGGAAAAAGAACCAGAAAAATTGTCATTTATTATTTACTTGAATTACTGAAGTATTTTCAAAAATCTGTCTAGAGGCTCCTGGGTGGCTCATCAGTTAAGTGCCTGACTCTTGGTTTCAGCTCAGGTCAGGATCTCAGGGATCCACATCAGACTCCGTGCTTGTGGATCCTGCTTGAGATTCCCCCTTTCCTTCTTCCTCTGCCCCTCCTGTTTCTCTCTCTCTCTCTTTCTGTCAAATAAATAAATAAAATATTTAAAAAATAATTGTGTCTAGATGCCATGATATTAAGTGTTAGGAAATGCAAGGCACAGAGCTCTCCATGTCTGAAAGCATCCCAAATCTAGAATACCAAAACCATAAACTGCTCTTAGATCCCTGTTCTTTTATGACAAAGAGCAGTGTTTGGATCTGCTAAGGCATATTAAAGTGGCCACTTTCACAAATTATTATATATTGCTTATCATTATATTCCCCCAAATACCAGACATATGGTACTCTCTATCCCTGGTAAAAGCGATCCATGGGCTGAGCACTTGGAAGTGCTACCACCAGCTACAGGGAGGTCTAATAGACTTTAGGTGTTATGTGGTGGGTGACTAAAAGAGAGTCACTATTTCAGAGATACAAAGGTTAAAAAAGAGAAGTCTTTTAACATTTTTATTAATTTTTATCTTAAAAGATATTGTGCAATGATACAATCCATTATATATATCATGTGTACAATTTAAAGGAACAATAATAAAACCAATCCCATGTAAATGTGACCTAGTTTAAGAAACAGAACATTAAAGGCACCGTTGAAGCTTCTCATGTGGCTCTCTCCCTGCTGCCATCCTCCCACCAGACATAACTACTGAATTTTGTGTTGATCCTCTTTTTTTTCTTTTAAATTTTTTTTTAATTTTTTATTTAAGGAATCTCTACACCGCATGTGGGGCTTGAACTCATGACCCTGAGATTAAGAGTTGCATGCTCCTCCAACTGAACCAGCCAGGTGCCCCCATCCTCTTGCTTTTCTTAACCAGACATGCATGTATATATCCCTAGAAATGTTTAGTCTTACCTGTTTTTGAATTTTATATTAATGCAATCTTATACTTATTCCTCTGTGTCTTCTTTCATTCAACCCTATTTTATTGGTATAACTCATTCATTTTCACTGCTGCTTAATACACATTGTCTGAATATACAGTTGGATATCCATTCTCTTATGGATGGATATATTGGTTGTCTCCAGCTTTTTGCTATTACAAGAATCCTATTGTGAATGTTCCCATACATGTCTCCTGGGGTACATGTACAAGTGCTTCTCTAGTTGTACTTCTCCCTATCATTAACTGGACAGAGTGGAATCATTAATTATGTGAATGTTCAACTTTCTTCGGCAATTCTTAACAGTTTGGTGTGGTTAATGGCTGACGAAAAAATGGTGCAGATTTTTTTTTAATTCATGAGAGACACAGAGAGAGGGGCAAAGGCATAGGCAGAAGCAGGCTCCCTGTGGGGAGCCCGATGTGGGACTCAATCCCAGGATCACGACCTGAGGTGAAGGCAGACACTCATCCACTGAGCCACCCAGGTGCCCCTGTTGCAGTTTTGAAAACTTGGACAAGCTTTCAAATGGAAGGAAGGGGAGAGAGTACACAGAGGATCTGGAGGGGAAGAAATCATAGCCAGTATTGCTTACCATGCACAAAGCAAGTGTTCTAAGCAAAATGAATGCCTTGGAGATGACACCTATGACTGCAGTAAACTTATCCATCTAAAACTTGGTCATGCTCTACTTCCATCTTTGGTTTACAATCATCCTCAGTCCTGAGTACCAGTGATCCAAAGACCAAAGAGACTCAGTCCTGCTCCTCTGACTGAGCAGGCCATGAAAACCAGTGATCCAAAGACCAAAGAGACTGTGAAATGAGCCCATTTTCTCTTTGGGAGAAAAGATTGACCCACGCCAATCTAGGTCATCCATTGAGAGGTGCAGACATTCCAGGAAACCCATGGTTCCAACCCACAGTTTGAACTAAATCATGGGCGGGGGGGGGGGGGGGGGGGGGGGGGGGGGGGGCTCAGCAGTTTGGCGCCACCTCCAGCCCAGGGCGAGATCCTGGAGACCTGGGGACCTGGGATCGAGTCCCATGTCCCGCTCCCTGCATGGAGCCTGCTTCTCCCTCTGCCTGTGTCTCTGCCTCTGTGTGTGTCTGTCTCTCATGAGATAAATAAATAAATAAACAAACAAACAAATAAATAAATAAATAAGAACTAAAGCCAACCTTGAAATGCAGAGCCAATCTGAAAATGCAGCTGCCTGACCAGCTGTTTCAGTCACTACATTCACCTGCTTCTGCCTCTCACACTACTCACTGGAAGGAATATAAACTGTCATAATCCTTTTGGAGGGCAGTGTGGTATTACCTATCAATAAATATTTTTTTTAAGATTTTTATTTATTTATTTGATAGAGAAAGAGCCAGAACAAGCAGGGGGAGAGGCCAAAGGACAGAGAGAAGCAGGTTCCCTGCTGAGTAGGGAGCCTGATATGGGGTTTGATCCCACGACCCCAGGATCATGACCCAAGCTGAAGGCAAACAGTTAACCAGCTGAGCCACCCAGGTGCCCCTCAAAAACATTTAAAGCCATCAATCTCCCAATTACACTAAAAAATTTGTTCTACAGAAACACTGATATGAGTGAAAACTGATATTAGGATGTTCATTACAGTTTATCATAACAAAAAACTGCAAACACGTAAATTCCACCAATAGGGGATGGATTATAGTGTAGTCACACAGTGTGATACAATGAGGCTGGGTTTTTTAAAAAAGATTTTATTTATTTATTTGAGAGAGAGAGAGAGCACAAGCAGGGTGAGGGGCAGAGGGAGAAACAGACTCTTTGCTGAGCAGGGAGCCTGATACAGGGCCCAATCCTGGGATTCTGGGATTATGACCTGAGCCAAAGGCAGATGTTCGAGCCACCCAGGCACTCCAATAATGAAGCTTTTTTAAAAAATGTCCTACAGGGGCACCTGGTTGGCTCAATCAGTTAAGTGCCTGCCTTTGGCTCAGGTCATGATCTCAGGATCCTGGAATTGAGCCCCGTATCGGGCTCTCTGCTCAGCAGGGAGTCTGCTTCTCCCTCCCCCTCTCCCTCTGTTCTCTCTCTCTCTCTCTCTCAAATACATACATACATACATACATTCTTCAAAAAAATGTCCTACAGAAAAGCACATAAAGCACATTGCAGCACTATTTGTATGGCATGATCCCACTTTTTTGCATGATCCCATTTTTATTTTATTTTTTTTTCCATTTTTATTTTAAAAAATACATAAACATTTATGCATCTATAGATAGAAAACAGTCGGGAAGAAAACCACTTAATTATTAGTAGTGGTTACCTCCAGAGTAGTGGTAAGGAGAGTAGGGCTATAATAATTAAATTTTTTAAAAGGTTATCATTTTGCAAGGGGAAAAACTATAGGAAAGATCAACTGGGTCAATCTGAGCTGCTTTAGGGCAGTACGTTTTTCAAAGGTCTTTATAAAGATTCTAGCACCTAGCTCAGCATTTGACTAACATAGAGACCAATTACTCGACTAGTATATGCAAGATGGAAGAATACCTGCATGTGCGTGGACACACAAGCACAATCTCCATTTATTAAGGCTCCGTAGATTAGTGGAATCACTGTACTCAAGAACTCTTGTTTACAATAAAGGCTCTTCGAAGTAATGCTGTTCAAGAGAAACCTTGTGCAATGATGGAAACATCCTGTGTCTGTGCTACCCAATAAGGTAACCACTAGATAAATGGCTTTGAGTACCGGATATGTGGCTAGTGCAATGGAATAACTGCATACTAAGTTTTATTTAATTAGTTTAAATTTATTTTTTTAATTAGTTTAAATTTAAATAGCACAGGTGGCTAGTATTAGACAATGAAGATTTGAAGATCTGTTGAAATATATGAAAAATATACACATACACAAAATTTTGCATACCATTTCAACGGGATCCAGCAACCCTCTCGAGCCCATTCATGTGTCCTTACATCAAAAACCCTTAAGGCTTACTAAGAGAATAAGAATAAGATCAACAGGACTAGAAAGAGAAAAAATACAGAACTAAAGAGCCGAGATGGAAAATGCTACCATTCAGAACCCCAGAAAGCAAGAGACAAAGTATGGATTTAGCCTCTGCTTCCTTTGTTCCCCCATCACGGAGAACATTTACTTAATGTATGTTAACTGTTTACTTGTCTTCCCCACACCGGGTTGTACACTGTAGACTATATACTCAGAGCAGGGCGCACATCTATTTTATTCACCATTATATACAAAGAACCCAGTATAAACTAGGACACAGTTGGTACTCAAATGTCTGCTGAATGACTTACCAGGCATTTGATTCTTGCCTGTCCTGGGAAACCAGAGATCCTGAGTTAAGGAAGGTCTCAGTGATAAAAGGAATTAGCTGGCTCATGAGAGACAGAGATAGAGTTTTCACAAAGTTGAGTAGATACTCAAATCCATTGAAAATCTTGTCCCCCCCAGGTTGTTCCTATCCCTTATAGTTCAGAGACCTTGTTGATATACAAGCCATGCAAAGACTTAAGTAGTCAGTGACAGTGTATGCATGTATGTATGCATGTATGTATGACAGTGTATGTATGTATGTATGTATGTATGACAGTAAGCCATACATTAAAACTTTTCTCCTTGGATGTCTCCTCTATTTCTCTACCTTTGGAATTTACCTACCTTCTTTCACATTGCCCTTCTACCTGTAATCTTTCTCCTATGTCTCTGTTGGGCAAATTCTAACTTCTTCTTATGTGCCTCTTCCTCTGGAAAACCTGTGCTGTACTTCCAGCTAGAATTATGATGTATTTCCACTGTTTCCTTTGTATTTGGCACATTTCATCATGTTTATCCTGGCAGGGCCTAGTTGTTTATTTTTGTATCCCAGAATTAAATGTTTGGCATATAGTAGGGGGCCAACAATCAGTATGGACCACTAAAAGAACATAAACTCAATTGTTTTTTCCCCACCCACACCACCACTGCTTAGTGTGTGCTGATCAAAGTCTAAAGATTAGGTATTAACAAGCCTGTCTCATTCATACTGAAGAAGCCTGAAAGTAAAAAGTCAGGGTTTATGCATACTCCAAAGAAATAGGAAATACATTACAAATATGTAATAAAAGTAACAGAAAGGAGAAAGCTTCCACCTGAACAAAAGCCAAAAGGCTAACCAGGCAGAAACGCAGGGCAAAAAAACAAGCAGTAAAAACATCCTCAATATGGTAAAGGGAATTTATGAAAAGCCCACAGCTAACATCATACAATCGTGAAAGACTGAAAACTTTCCCCCTAAGCTATGAACAAGACAAAGATGCCCACTTTCACTCTGTTACTTCTATACAACACTGTAGTGGAATCACAATGAGATATCCAGAGTAACTGGACAGGAAGAGAAATAAAAAGGCACCCAATCGGAAAAGGAAGAAGTAAAATGGTCTCTAGTCTCAAATGACATGAAAAAACATATCCATTCCACATGTATTTTAAGAATCCACACACAATTGGGATCCCTGGGTGGCACAGCGGTTTGGCGCTTGCCTTTGGCCCAGGGCGCGATCCTGGAGACCCGGGATCGAATCCCACGTCGGGCTCCCGGTGCATGGAGCCTGCTTCTCCCTCTGCCTGTGTCTCTGCCTCTCTCTCTCTCACTGTGTGACTATCATAAATAAATAAAAAAAAAATAAAAAAAAAAGAATCCACACACAAAAAAACTATTAAGCTAATAAATTCAGCAAAATTGCAGGATAAAAAAAATCAGTTGTAATTCTATGCACTATCAATGAACAATCCAAAGACAAAATTAAGCAAACTATTCATTTTATTATTTGGGGGGCATTTTATTTTATTTTATTATTTTTAAAGATTTTATTTATTTATTCATGAGAGACACAGAGAGAAAGCAGAGACATAGGCCGAGTGAGAAGCAGGGTCCTCGCAGGGAGCCCGATGTGGGACTTGATCCAGGAACTCCGGGATCACGCCCAAGCCAAAGGCAGATGCTCAACCGCTGAGCCACCCAGGTGTCCCTGGGCATTTTAAATAGTATCAAAAAGAATAAGATACATGGGAATAAGTTTAACCAAGCAGGTATAAGACTCGTATACTATAAATAACAAAACACTGCTGGAAGAAATTAAAGATCTAAAAAAGATGGAAAAACATTCCATTTTCATGGATTGGAAGACTTAATAATGTTCATATGGTAATACTACCTAAAAATAATTTATAGATTCAATGCAATCCCTGTCAAATTCCTATCAGCCTCGTAGGCAACAAAAGCAAAAAGAAATGGGACTACATCAAACTTAGAAACTTTTGTGGATCAAAGGACACAATTAACAGAACAAAATGCAACCCATGGAATGGGAAAAAATATTTGCAAATCATATATCTGATAAAGGGTTAACATCCAGAATATGTAAAGAACTATAATTCAACAACAAAAAAATAAAACCTGATTGAAAAATGCATAGGACTTGAACAGTTTTCTAAATGACATACAAAAAGCCAATAAGCAAATGAAAACATGTTCAATGTCACTAATCATCAGGGAAATGTAAACCAAAATTACAATGAAATAACACCTCATACCCTGAAAACTGAAAACTCCCAAAATAACAAGTGTTAGCAAAGATGTGGAGAAAATGGAACACTTATGCATTGTTAATAGGATTGTAAACGGTGCAACTGGTATGGAAAACAGTATGGTGGTTACAAATTAAAAATAGAAGGGTGCCTGAGTGGCTCAGTCAAATGTCCAACTCTTGATTTTGGCTTAGGTTATGATCTCAGGGTCATGGGATTGAGCCCCATGTGGGGCTCTGTACTCAGCAGGGAATCTGCTTCTCTCCCTTTCTGCTCCTCCCTTTGCTCATGCACTCTCTTGTTCTTTCAAATAAATAAATCTTTTAAAAAATTAAAAATAGAAATACCATATGATTTAGCAATCCTATTTTTTTTTTATATATACCCATAAGAATTGAATGCAGGGTCTTAAGATAGTCACACACCCTGTTCATAGCAGCACTATTGATGATAGCCAAGTGGTGGAAGCAGCCCAAGTGTCTATCAGCAGATGCATGGATAAACAAAATGTGGTGTTATTCATCCTTTAAAAAAAAAAGAGATCCCATACAAGCTACAACGTGGATGAACCTTGAGGATGTTAAGCTAAGTGAAATGAGCCAATCATAAAAAGACAACTACTGTATGATTCCACTTATAGAAGATATTGTGATACTGTGATTTATAATATGTATTTGGTCTTCATTCCTGTTCTTGGCAGAGCTCCTAAGACCCTAGGGATTTCCTAAGTGATAAGAGTGATGAAGGTGTCTTTTGTTACTTCTAACACAATCCTTTCAACCACACCTGAGTTTGTTAATGAGGTGACTTTTGGAAAGCACTTAAGAATGGGCATTAATTGGCAAGGGGAATCAACTTTGTTAATAAGGGGTTGGAACTTTCTGCCCACTTACTAACTCAGGAGGGTTGTGAATAGGGAACTGGAGATTAAGTTTGTTGTTGTTTTTAATATTTTTATGTATTTATTCACGAGAGACACACAGAGAGAGGCAGAAACACAGGCAGAGGGAAAAACAGACTTCCTATGGTAAGCCTGATGCGGGATTCAATCCCAAGACCTTAGGATCACTACTTGAGCCACCCAGGCGCCTCCTGGAGATTAATTTATTAGCCAGTGGCCAATGGATTAATCAATCATGCCTAAGTAATGAACGACCCATAAAAATCCCAAATGGCTAGATTGAGAGTTTCTGGGTTGGTGAACAAAAAGGCATTCACATGCCAGGACATGGCATACCCCAAACTCTACAGGGTCAGAGGCTCCTGTGCTCAGGACCCTTCAAGACTTTGCCCTATGTGTCTCTACATCTGGCTATTCATTCACTTCCTTTAATATTCTTTGTAATAAACCAATAATCTAGTAAGTAAACTGTTCTTAAATTCTGTGAGCCATTCCAGTAAATAACTGAACCCAAGGAAGGGGTTTTGGGAACCTCTGATTTATGGTTGGTCAGAAGTACAGGTGACAACTTAGACCTGTAACTGGCATTTGAAATGGGGCAGTCTTGTGGGACTGAGCCCTTAACCTGTGGGATCTGAGGCTAACTCTAGATAGACAGTGTCAGAATTGAGTTAAATTGTAGGACACTCAGCTGATGTTAGAATTGCTTGGTGTGGGGAAACTCCGCATACATTTAAGTACAGAGTATTCTGTGAAAAGTAAGTAAAGGAAAACAAAAAAAAATTTTTTTCAGGTATTTAAAACAGTGAAACACATAGAAGCAAAGAGTAGGGGGCAGAGGGAAATAGGAAATTGCTATTTAATGGGTATAAAGTTTTAGTTACATGAGATGATGAAGTTCTAGAGATCTGCTGTATAACATTGTGCCTATAGTTAACTATATGGTACTGTACACATAAAAATTTGTTAAGGGGTAGATAACATGTTAAGTGCTCTTACTGCAGTTAAAAAAAAGAAATTAAAACTTGTGACTCAAAGGACATTATAAACAAAATATATAGACAACTTACAAAATGTGAGAAAATAGGGGTGCCTGTGTGGCTCAGCCAGTTAAGTGTCTGCCTTCAACTCAGATCATGATCACAGGGTCCTGGGATGAAGCCCTGCATTGGACTCCGTGCTCAGAGGGGAGTCGGCTTCTCCCGTTCCCTCTGCCCTTCCCCTCTCTATGTCAAATAAATAAATAAAATCTTCAAAAAATCCCAAAAAAGAAAATGGGAGAAAATATTTGCAAACATGTATCTGATAACATGTCTTATATCTAGAACATATGAAGAATTCTTACAATTCAACAACAAAAGACAAACAACCCAATTTAAAAATGGGCAAAAGACTTGAATAGACATTTCTCCAAAGATATGTAAATGGCCAGGAAGCACATGCAAAGATGCTCGAAGATACTCAATAGGGAAATGCAAACCAAAACCACAATGCAAGAACACTTCATTCCTACTAGGTTGGTTATAATCAAAACAATGGAAAGTAACAAGTATTGGTGAGGATATGGGGATACTGAAACCCTTGTGCATTGCCAGGGGGAATGTAAAATGGCTCAGCCACTGTGAAAACAATTTGGTGATTCCTCAAAAAGTTAAACATAGAATTACCATATGACCCAGCAGTTCCACTCCTTAGTATATACTTGGAAGAACTGAAAACGTGTATTCAAATATAAACTTATACACGAATGTTCATAACAGCACTCTTCACAATAGCAAAAAGTGGAAACAACCCAAATGCCCATCCAATGATGGATATACAAATGTAGTATACCCATATGGAATATCATTCAGTCATAAAAAGGAATGAAGTACTGGGGTGCCTGGGTGGCTCAGTCAGTTGGGTATCTCCCTTCGGCTCAGGTCATGATCCCAGGGTCCTGGGACAGAGCCCCACATCGGGCTCCCTGCTCAGTGGGGAGTTTGGTTCTCCCTCTGCCCCTCCTCCCACTTGTGTTCTCTTGTGCATGTGTGCATGGTCTCTCTCAAATAAAAATCTTAAGAAAAAAAAAAAAAGAAAAAGGAATGAAGTACTGATGCTATAAATTGGAACAAAGTACTGATATATGCTTAAAAATATGCTAAGCAAAAGAAGATAGACATAAAAGGTCACATATTGGGATGTCTGGGTGGCTCAGCGGTTAAGCGTCTGTCTTCAGCTCAGGGCGTGATCCTGGAGTCCGGGATCAAGTCCCACATTGGGCTCCTTGCATGGAGCCTGCTTTTCCCTCTGCCTGTATCTCTGCCTCTCTCTCAGTCTCTCATGAATAAATAATTTTTTTTAAAAAAGTCACATATCAGGGATCCCCGGGTGGCACAGCGGTTTAGCGCCTGCCTTTGGCCCAGGGCACGATCTTGGAGACCCGGGATCGAATCCCACGTCGGGCTCCCGGTGCATGGAGCCTGCCTCTCTCTCTCTCTGTGTGTGATTATCATAAATAAATAAAAATTTTAAAAAAAGTCACATATCATATGATTCCATTTTTATGAAAAGTCCAGAACAGGCAAATCCATGCAGACAGAAAGTAGATTAATGGTCACCAGAGCTGGGAGGATGGGGAAATGGGAAGTAACTGTTTAATAGGTATGCGTTCCCTTTGGATGATGGAAATGTTTTGAAACTAGATAAGAGGTGATGCTTGCACAATTTTGTGAATACAATAGATGTCACTAAACTGTGTATCTTCATTGTACATTATATGAATTTTACCTCAATTTTTTTTAAAAAAAGGTAAGAAAACCAGATACACAAGGTGTTAGAAAAAGATATATTTACAAACCAATATGTTCCCTAACTCTAGCTAGAGGGAGAGGAAAGAAGGAGGTAGCAAGTATAAGCAGATCCTTTAAGAACCTCACTCCTATAGAAACCCTGAGTACTAGCCCACAAGGTCAGATCCTACTCCATGGCCCATTCCTTTTCCATTTCAAGAAGCAATTGCTCCATTGGCCATAGTCCTCAGTCTTCTTGCCAATCATCCTGTGCCCAGGCAGGCATGGGTGAAAAGTACTCAAACCCTGGCCCTTTATAGCACAGAGCATGCAGGAACATCACAAGGTCCTGGGGCAAGGGGTCTTGTCGCACCAACCGGCACTCTGCACAGAGGGGGTCTATCTCTTGATTCACAACATCTGTTTCAGCTGCCTTCCCTGGTGCCAAGGTCATTGTGTCCAGATCCTGAGGGGTTGCCTTAACTGCTCCATCCATCTTCTGGGCAGATGCAGCCAACTCTTCTATGTGGTCCTTGCCCACCTCTGAGGAGGGAGCTGTAGAGTCTATGAGTCCTGGGGGCAGATCGCCCTCACAGAGATCTAGCACATCCAGACTCTGTTTGGCTTGGTGCTCTGCCACAAGGTCCCGAAGCAGTTCCTCATCTGTCTTGGGAATGTGGCCACCTCGTCCCCGGGAGGGGCCCCAGGCAACTGAGTTGTAGATGGGGTCATTGAGGATGGGGTGGCCCAGAAACTGGAGGTGAACTCGGATCTGGTGAGTCCGGCCCGTGAGAGGCCGGCACCTCACCACACTGGAGTGGCCATTGTAGCTTAGTCTCTGGAACACTGTCTCACAGGGCTTGCCCCGAGTATCTACACGGCACACTCCTACCTTGTAAGATACCACCAAGATGGGCTCCTTGCAGGTCACTTCCTCCGTGGGGAACTCCCCCTCCACCCGGCACACATACTCCTTCTCCAGCTACAAAGGAGAGTAAAGGGAGAAAGTCAGCACAAAGCCTAAACTCATTACCCAATATAGTGATAAGAAATGCATCAGTATCAGATGGAAGAGGATTTGGGACACCTGGGTGGCTCAGTGGTTGAGCGTCTGCCTTCGGCTCAGGGCGTGATCCTGGAATCCCAGGATCAAGTCCCACATCAGGGTCCCTGCATGGAGCCTGCTCCTCCCTCTGCCTGGGTCTCTGCCAATCTCTCTCTCTCTCTGTGTGTCTCTCATGAATAAGTAAATAAAATCTTTAAAAATTAAAAAAAAAAAAAGATGGAAGAGGATTCAAACCCTAGCTCCACCATTTGCCAATTTCATGATTCTGGGTACAATACTAAGCCTCTTTAAATTCCATTAACCTGTCTAGCAAATGTTAAAATTAGAAAAGCATTTACTTCACAGGACTATTATAAGGATTCCATTAAGTTAGACTCTAATGTACTTGGTACTGAGCCTGGCAGAAAGTAAACACTCACTAAATGTATCACAATCAGATCCAAAATTACAAGTGTCAAGACGATAGTACTACCATTTAACCTTCTACCTAAGCCTCTTCCAACTTCATCCAGAATCTTTCTACTAAGTAGTCTGTCCCCATAAACTTAAAAAAATTAGTCATAAAAAAACAAACAAAACCAAAAAACACCTTGGTCGGCCTGTCAGCACTTTATTATTATTATTTTTAAGATTGTATTTATTTTATCATAAAGGGCACAGGCAGAGGGAGAAGCATGCTCCCCACCCACAGGGAACCCGATGTGGGACTCAATCCCCAGCTCCCAGGATCATACCCTGAGCCAAAGGCAGACCCTCAATCGCTGAGCTACCCAGGGGTTCCAGCCTGTCAGCACATAAAACTTCAAAACAGCAAACTACCAAGAGAGGCAGTGTAAAGGCCATCTCTAAAGATCTTTCGAAGCCTAAGAGAAAATAACCTGTCCTTGGTGTTTTCAGTGTTGACCTTCCTGAGGATAGGAAGCTTGGCCAGATAACATGAAGGCCCACTTCAACAGAACTCAGTGACACACTTGATACAAAGCATTTGTGAGCCCAGGAATTTCCATGCAGGAGACAAAAGCCCAGCTCACCTGCCGGTCCCGAACTTGCTCATGAATTCTCTCTGAGACAGCCGCTGTCTTGGCAAACATGAGTACCCCCGAGGTAAGGCGGTCAAGCCGATGCAATGGGTGTAGCTCCTTGAGTTGGTGCTCCTTGCCCAGGATGAAGATGACAGTGTTGTGTCGGAAGCGGCCACAAGGATGGACAGGAATGGAAGAAGGCTTGTCTACAACCACCACATCCTCATTCTCAGCTAGCAGGCGGACAGGCTCTGCTGTGACTGGTGGCTCATGCCTGTGCACTCTGTTCCGCAAGAAGTCATTGTCCTGCAAATGACATAGGCAACTCATCAGCCCGGAGGCCAGCAACCTGTAATTAACTTTATACAACTTCCTGTTCCTTATTGATACAGAATGGTCATAGTACATCTTTAAGCAGAAAATGCAGTGTCCATATTATATTCATATTTTATAAAAATATTCATATTTTATAAAAATAGACACACAGGCAAAGAGCAGGTATTGAAAAAGTACTAGGAGGTTATATACAAAAATGTTTTGGTGATATTTCTGGGTGGTGGGATTATGGATGTTTTTTGGTTTTATTTGTATTTTCTCTACAATAAAGTTATATTTTAAGGGTAAAGTTTTGGGTATCTGGGTAGCACAGTTGGTTAACCATAAGCCTTTAGCTCGGGTTGTGATCCCAGGGTCCTGGGATTGAGCCTCACATTGGGCTCCCTGCTCAGCAAGAATCTCCTTCTCCCTCTCCTTGTTCATGCTAAAATGGACAGGAAAAACCTCCATAAAATCATCACTTATTGTGACCTTGAACAAACAATACCAAGCCATAAGACAGACAGCTGGTCTCTAGATTTGGATTCACCACAGGCTCACTGTATGCCACTTAACTTCTCTGAGCCTCAGCTTCCTCTTCTGTAAAACATGTGGATTAGGCCAGACCTGTACTTCTCAAAATAGGGATGTTAGAGGGAATTCAAACCACTCATTTCCCAAATGCTGAAATCATCTTGTCTCCCGTCACAACAAAGTGTTAGTCTGTCACAGTAACTCTTAACTGTGACAGAATTTTAAAGGGTCAAAGCATTGTACTAGACAATTCTAGTTTCTATACCTAACATTTCACAATTCTATCGTATCAGGCTCTGTGATAAAGTATTAGTTACAAGAACACAGGCTTTGGAGGTGACATCATTGCCTTACTTCTCTTAAGTTTACCTTAGTTTTGTTTCCTCACAGGTAAAATGAGGTGGCAATACCTACCCCACAAGGCCATCATTAGAATTTAATATTAAGTACATAAAATGCTTACCTCTGTGCCAGCACACAGTAAGGAGACATAAATGACAAGCTCTATTATTCCTACTTGTACAGAGACCTACAATGCAACATAGCAATCAGTGCCAGTGCCACAAGGCAGTGCACAAAAGGAGCCTTAAGAATTCCAACTTCTGGGCAGCCCTGGTAGCTCAGCAGTTTAGCGCCGCCTTCAGCCCGGGGCCTGATTCTGGAGACCCGGGATCCAGTCCCATGTCGGGCTCCCTGCATGGAGCCTGCTTCTCCCTCTGCCTGTGTCTCTGCCGCTCTATTTTGCATTAATAAATAAATAAAATCTTAAAAAAAAAAAGAATTCCAACTTCTGTCCCCTGGAAACAAGGAAGCCGCCTGGATGAAGGGGATGCGTGGGTTGAGTTTTGAAGCAGACACTACTTTTGCGGGGATGGGATAAGAGGAGTGGGCTAGAGTAAAAGCGAAAATGCTTCAGAATCACCTTGATTTTACTTCAGTACCTATGCCCTGTTAACTCTGAAAAGACCCCTGCCCCCTTTCCGCTTTGGGAAGGCCCCATTTACCTTGAGCATAATGCTGAGGTCCTGTACCGGCTCCTCGTTGAGGTGCAGGCGCCCCGCCCGGACTGCAGCCTCATAGTAGGACAGGGGCTGGGCTCGGAATTCGGTGCTGAAGACGTGCAGCAAGCTGTGCCCCACCCAGCGGCCTTTGCAGTAGGTCTGGAAGTCAAAGTAATAAGGCCGCACTTTGCGCAGGCCGCCCTCGAAGTAGTAGCTGGTCTCTGCAAAGTGCTCATCGCCGAAGCTCACCCCTGCCCGCCGCTTCTTCGGGGGTGGCACGACGCGCTCCCTGGTGGCGTCCCGTCGCTTCTTACGCTTGCCTGGGCCCGAAGCTGCAACCGAGGCCTGTTCCTCGCTCAGTGGGGTCTGCTTCCCGTCTTCCGGGCCGGCTCCACTCCCCAGCCCACAGGCTTCCGGCTCCCGGCGGGTCGCTCACCCCTCGCGTCGCCACTAGCGTCTCCGTTTTGTTGAGCCGGAGCCTTCAGCTCAGTCGCTGCCTCGGCCCCAGTCGAGAATGTTTCCGCCATCTGACCCCTACAACCACCCCAAGTCCTGGCAGGGCCGAGGCGATGGAGGGTGAAGCTCCCCTGCAGAAGAACTGGGAGCCACCGGTGGCGGCCCAGCCACATGACAGCCGGGCCGCAGGTCCCGGGTCGCGATCTGAAGACGTCAGCGGGCACCAGCCAATCAGCGAGCCCCAGAGGCGGGGACCGAGGGGAGGAGTGACGGAGGGAGTTGAATGAGTGGAGTTGAACGTGTTGAATTGTCAGTTGAGAAGCTGTGAATGAGCGTAAGGCAGTGAGTTGAATTGAGAGACTGTGAGAATGACTTATCAAAACTGTAGATTCCAATTTATTATTTAAAAAATAAAATAAAATAAAATAGGGGATCCCTGGGTGGCGCAGCGGTTTAGCGCCTGCCTTTGGCCCAGGGCGCGATCCTGGAGACCCGGGATCGAATCCCACGTCGGGCTCCCGGTGCATGGAGCCTGCTTCTCCCTCTGCCTGTGTCTCTGCCTCTCTCTCTCTCTCTCTCTCTCTCTCTGTGACTATCATAAAAAAATTAAAAATTAAATAAAATTACAAGTCTAAAAAAAAAAGTGTAGATTCCAGGGACTCCTGGGTGGCTCAGTGGTTGAGCGTCTGCCTTCGGCTCAGGTCTTGATCCTGGTGTCCTGGAATCGAGTCCCACATCCGGCTCCCTGCATGAAGCCTGCTTCTCTCTCTACTTATACCTCTCTTTCTTTCTGTGTCTCTCCTAAGTAAATAAATAAAATCTTAAAAAAAAAAGTGTAGATTCCGTGCAGGTATGCTGAAAGTCCCTTGGGTCTGTTAAAACAAAGGAGTTTTATTCAAAACAAATCATAATGAGGCTTGCTCTACTCTGACTATACTAAAAAAACATCTTGTATACATTAAAGGGGGAATATCCTATTCATTTATTTTTAAGATTTTGTTTACTCTTGAGAGACAGAGAGAGGCAGAGACACAGGCAGAAGGAGAAGCAGGCTCCATGCCTGCAGGGAGCCGGATGTAGGACTTGAACCCTGGGACTCCAGGATCACACCTGGGCCAAAGACAGACACTGAAACTTCTGAGCCACCCAGGCGTCCCTAAAGGGGGAATATCATAGTATGTAACTTATAACTCAATAAAGCTGTTATATTTGTATCTAAACATACACACATACCCCAGAAAACGTCTTCACACCTATCATTCCTGAGGATTAGAAAGCTCCCATTTGCCTTCCTTATGCTCCTGTCCCCTTAAAAAGGGAAGTAGACCAGAAGATGTATTTGTCAGATCTCTTAAATGCAAAATACAAAATCAACTCTGATTAACTTCATCAGAGAGGCAATTATTGAAAGGATATCAATGCTTCACAGAATACATAAGAGAGCTGGAGAACAGTCTCAGAAACAGAGCCAAATCAAGAGAAGATAAGGCCTCAGAACCAGACACATGACAAAATATGAACTTTATTTTATGATTTTGTTTATTTATTCATGAGAGACACATAAAGAGGGAAAGACATAGGCAGAGGGAGAAGCAGGTTCCCTGCAGGGAGCCTGATGCAGGACTCATTCCCAGACCCAGACCCGGACCTGGGATCACACCGTGAGTCTAAGACAGATGCTCAACGGCTGAGTCACCCAGGTGTCCTGACAAAGGATAAATTTTAAAAGAATGTTTTCCTAATGTGTCTGAAGCACAGACAAAGAATGATTTAACAGAATGTTCTAGAGAGGAAGTCCTTGTGGGATCGTATAAAGCTTTGCTACTCAAAATGCGGTTTCTGGATTAGCAACATGGAAAACACCTGGCAACTTCCTGGAACTAGAATCTCCTGCCTTCTTCCCTCCTGACCTACCGAATGAGAATCTGTTTTTAAACAATATCCCAAGATGATATGTCTGCATATTAACATTTGAGAAGCACTGGTATAGACCATGTAGACAGTTCTACTTTTTTGAATATTCAGCATCTTCTCAACACTCTTCTTTTGTGTGAGGAATTTCCCAATTATAAGACGTTGAAACCAGAAACTGGCCTTCCCAGATTCCGTTGCAGCTTGGGCATTCATCACTTGGGCTCCATTGATCAATCAGGGCCTTCAGTTCAGAGGCACACAGCAGAGGAAGCAGGTACAATGTAGAACCCATGTGTGACAACATAGCATTGGAAACATCTGATTTGGAGCGCTAACAGTAGGGGCGATTCTTGTGTCTAGTGGCCAGTCAGCAATGCCAGCTGCACTATCTATGTTTAAAGGCATTGGGGTAGGGCAGCCCCAGTGGCTCAGCAGGTTAGCGCCGCCTTCAGCCCAGGATGTGATCCTGGAGACCTGGGATGGAGTTTCATGTCAGGCTCCTTGCATGGAGCCTGTTTCTCCCTCTGCCTGTGTCTCTGCCTCTCTCTCTCTCTCTCATGAAGAATAAATAATGAATAAATAAATATAATCTTTAAAAAAAAGGCATTGGGGTATCCCCTGAGCAGTCCCTCTGTGAGGTTTAGATACCATTCCTGGCTATATAGACCCAGACTCTGGCCCATCTTAAGATTCTGTTAACTACTTAATATCCTTTAATCCTGTGCTGTACAATAGAGTACCCATTAGTCACATGTGGCTATTTAAAATAAATTAAGTAAAATTAAAGAAAAATTAAAAGTAGTTCTTCAGTTGCACCAAACTGCATTTCAAGTGCTCAACAGCCACATGAAATTAGTGGCTCCTTATTGGACAGCTCAGGTACAGAAAATTTCTATCACCACAGAAAGTTCTATTTGACAGAGTGGCTTTCATCAATTTCTTTTACTGCTTAAACGAGTTATATGAATTCTATTGTTTGAACTTAGAACTCCAACTAACTTCTTGTGATAAGGATTTAAGTCTTTATAGTAAGAGGAATGGGAAATCATCAGACTTTGTCTGTGTGTGTGTGTGTGTGTGTGTGAGAGAGAGAGAGAGAGAGAGAGATATGATCTCCACTTCCAAAAGATCACCTTTGTTGCAACATGAAGGAACTGAGGAGGGAATCGCAAGTTTTAGTTCCCATTCAGTGTGGTTTGACCATGAGAGTTCTAAATCAAACATTCACATACCAAACGAATTTTGAACATTTGCCAGACGTCATTTGGCTCTGGAGATAAAGAGGTAAGAAAGACATGGTTCCTGATTTTTAAGATTTTATTTATTTGGGCAGCCTGGGTGGCTCAGCAGTTTAGCACCACCTTCAGCCCAGGGTGTGATCCTGGAGACCGGGGATCGAGTCCCAGGTCGGGCTCCCTGCATGGAGCCTGCTTCTCCCTCTGCCTGTGTCTCTGAGACACACACACACACACACACACACACACACACACACACACACAGAGAGAGAGAGAGAGAGAGAGAGAGAGAGAGAGAGAGAGAGAGAGGCAGAGCCACAGGCAGAGGGAGAAGCAGGCTCCATGCAGGGAGCCCGACCTGGGACTCGATCCCCAGTCTCCAGGATCACACCCTGGGCTGAAGGTGGTGCTAAACTGCTGAGCTACCCAGGCTGCCCCATGGTTCCCGATCTTAATGAAGGCCTATACTGGTCAAGCATACAAGTAAAAAACATGTTCGTGCTAGGTTACACTGTGGTTAAAGCAGAGTTTGAAATAGATGGATACTGCTGCCCTCGTGTGGCTTCCCTATATGAACAATCCTTGGGGAGTAGATCACCATAGCTTTGCAAGTCCAGCATCTGGTTTTTCTTTTTTCTTTTTCTTTTTTTTTTTAAGATTTTATTTATTTATTCATGAGAGACACACAGAGGCAGAGACACAGGCAGAGGGAGGAGCAGGCCCCATGCAGGGAGCCTGATATGGGACTTGATCTTGGATCCTGGGATCAGGCCCTGAGCCAAAGGCATAGATGCTCAACCGCTGAGCCACTCAGGCATCCCAGGATCTGGTTTCAATTTATTCAGCACACACACTAATTAAACTCAGAGGACATTGGTAAATCTGTAAGAGTGCAATTTGATAATTTACAACTGTAACTTTAAGTCAGAAAATTTATTCCATTTTATATCAGCAAATACTTGTACCTATTGTTAAAGAACCCTCCTCCTTGTTCAAGATATTTGAGAGGCCACATTTGAAATCAAGACTTTCTTTGGGGAGCAGATGAGAGAAAAGGGTGTAAGTGAATTGAAAGGTCATGAAGTAGCTTGATGAAGCACCCTTAACCCCATGACAATGACCTTTTCTATGAATCAGACGCTGCAAGATTCATGTCTCTAGTTCTGGTGGCAGAACTGTAGACTTGACCTCCAGCCCCCTACTTATTCTCTATGAATAAGCACTGAAAAAATCGTGGCTGTTATTTGCACCTTTGCTTTCTAATCTTCTTGCTTTCCACTTCCTTCTGCTTGCATATGCTCTCTAAGGATGGTTAAAGACGGTTATAAATATGAACAATGGAGTTCCTCATAGTTCCCTTTTACACAGTGGTAGTTAATACCATCAGAGCCACGGTGATTGGCTTTGGACACATCCAACGGCTACAGCCTCAGTCAAGTTATGTCTACTGATGGTTGGCTAACGTCTTTAGTTACATGTTTCTTTGGGAGAGAGTAACCGCCCCTGGAAATTAGGGGTGGAGTGTGGGGGAGGAAGGATTGCATCATAGAGATACCATAAGCCCCCAAAGATATCAAAAGTAACCATATTTTTTTTGAGTGGGCTCCACACTGCACATGCTCAAACTCACAACCCTGAGATCAAGATCTGAGCTGAGATCAAGAGTTATACCCTTAACTGACAGGATCACCGAGGCGCCCCAAAAATAATTTCCTTAAAAAAAAAAGTCTGACACACTCCCTTACCACCCTCTCCTTATGTGCACTGGCCACACTTGTCATATCTTCTATAACTCTTTGGGGTTATTTGTAAAATTGTCTGCCCTATGGCACACCCTCCGTTTAGCTGTAAAGAGCTCTGGGACCCATACCAACTCTTACCTGTCTTGAATTCCTGCTTAACACAACGCCTAGAACACAGCAGGCGGGGCTCTGGCTTATTGACTAAGAGAAAGCTCATGACTTGGCTAATGGAACCTGGGTCTCCGGTAAGAGTAGCAAAAGTAGTCTCCTCCATCTGAGCCGCCGGAGTGCTCTAATTTGGGTAGCAAAGGGGTGAAATTTTCAGACAAAACACCAACCTAGAGGATAGCCAAGCAGGTGAATTTTCTCAGGGAAAAAAAGAAAATTCAAAGGCCTTAGCAACTGGGCTTCCCTCTCGGAGAAGGTGAGGGGCGGAGGACGCTGTCCTCGCGCCAAGACTGCTCAGGCGCTAGTGGAATCCACCTGTCCCAGGGAAGGAGGGGGCCCAGGGCACGTGACTCCACTGTCTTCCCCCCCTCCCGCCCCCACCCGCGCGACAAGTCCCGCCTACCTCTCTCGCTCACTCAGCTCCTCACTTCCTTACGGGGCCGGGCTCCTGTCAACCAATCCACGCACAGAACATCGCCAGGTTGGGCGGTGGTTGGAGGACTCCGGGATCCGTCACTCGGAGACTCCGCCCCTCCAGCTTCCTAGCCTTCAGCGACGGAACTGAGCCGAGCGCTGGTGAGCAGCTGGACAGGCGGTTGTGGTAGGTGAGGAGGGGCAGGGCTGCCCAACGTTTCAGATCCCCGGCCCGGGTTCCATCCCGGGATACCACAGAGGGGCCTCGGGGCCTCACTCATCCCGTCCAGCCAGTCCTTGAGGCCAGAGTGACTGAGGCCGGGGTCTGGACACCGGGGTTCCCTGCGCTGTTCTGGACTTCCTAGGGAGAAGCGGGGGAGGCCCGGGGCTTCGGTGCGAGCAAAGTTGTGCTTTGGGTGGGTTCAAACGACTTCAGAAGGGGGCTGGAGGGTCGTTGTGGATCCTGGCATCAATTCATTCAGGGCCACTGTGACATATCTATCCCTTTTTACTTCTGGGCCCTTGCACTGGCTGGGCTCTTACTCCTAGAATTATTCAGACCTTACCCCAGGCAGCCTTCATAATCTCAAAGGTCTCTCCTGAAAGAAGGTGTCAACCCATCCTGTAAGAGTATATGAAAGCCTCAGGCAGTGTAGTATTGCATTTTGGAGTGGCTCAGGTCTGGTTTCCAGTTAAGGAATCACCATATATCAGCCAAGTACCCTTGACTTGTTACCCTTCTGATCCTCATTTCCTTCATCTGTAAACTGATGGAAATATCTCTTTCGGTGTTTCTAACTCTTAAAATAAGAACTTATAAAATAGGGACGCCTGGGTGGCTCAGTGGTTGAGGATCTGCCGTCCACTCGGTTGTCATCCAGGGGTCTTGGGATCGAGTCCCGCATCAGACTCCCCACCAGGAGCCTGCTTCTCCCTCTGCCTATGTCTCTGCCTCTTTCTCCGTGTCTCTCATGAGTAAAGAAAATCTTTAAAAAAAAAAAAGAATTTATAAAATAAGAATAAGGTATAAAACCCAGCTTCTACATGTAATGAGCACATGGGCTTTACATATGACATTACTTTCTCACAGTTTTCACCAAGAAGCAGTTTTATTATCCTCATGTATTTGGAACTCTGCAAGGCCTTTAAGTCTATGTCTTACTGAAGACAGATTTTAATTGGCTTGGACAGAATGGTTGCATTTTGGAGATCTTTGGAGAAAAGTGCAGAATTGTTGTCTCCATTGGAAATGTCTTAGAAATTGTGTATGTTAAAACATACTTAAGATTGGCCATTTAACCAGTTTTATTTTTTTTAAGATTTTATTTATTCATGAGAAACACAGAGAGGAGAGAGAGAGAGAGGCAGAGACACAGGCAGAGGGAGAAGCAGGTCCATGCGGGGATCCTGACGTGGGACTCAATCCCAGGTCTCCAGGATCACGCCCTGGGCTGAAGGCGGCGCTAAACCGCTGCCCCCCCCCCCCCCCCAGCTGCCCTTAACCAGTTTTAAATGTGCAGTTCAGTGACACTCATATGGTTGTGAGACCATCAGGATCATCCATCTCTAGAACTTCCCAAACTGAAACTCCGTACCCATTAAACGATAACTCCCATTCTTTCCTCTGCCAAACCCCCGGCAACAACCATTCTAGTTTCCGACTCTATGAATTTGACTGCAGTAGGTACTTCATATAAGTGGAATCATTCGATATTTGTCCTTTTGTGTCTTGCTTGTAGATATTTCATTTTTAAAAGAACTTTATTATGAAAACAATTTGAGTGCAGAGCCAGAAGAGGAATACAACTATCCATTTGTAATCTTTATATCTGTAACACAGGACTCTAATAAAAGACATTTTAAATTTAGAGAAACTTCTTGAAAGCCTGTTACCTTCCTTCATTGGGTAAACAAATATCTGAGTACTGTATACTAATACTATATCCTTAAGCCAGTCCTTACATTTCTGTTTTTCAGCTCAGATTCCAAATGAAAATGTTTGAGAGCATTGACTCTACAACCACAAGATCTGGCCCTGATCTTTGGGCTGAAATCTGCTCCTGTTTACCAAAACCTGACCAAGAAGATGGTGCCAATAATGCCTTCTCAGACTCCTTTATGGATTCATACCCTGCGGGTACAGGCCACAGGGAAGCCCCAGATTTTGCTGTTCAGCCAGCTACAAAGCCTTGGGCTCCCTTGCAGGATTCAGAAGTGTATTTAGCATCTCTAGGTAAGTTATATGGCTTTTCTTTTTATTGAATTAGAAGTTGGTGGTTTTAAGGAAACATGTTGAAGTTCTGTTACATCAGCTGGTTTCTATTCTTAATTATTACTGGGTTTTTTTTTTTTTTGTCTTCAACATATTTATTGTTGGATCTACTTCTAGGTGGGTATTTCAGGTTGATTGTTGGGAAGGAGCACCCTTTTCTTTTTCTTTAAGATTTTACTTTTTCTTTTTTTTTTAAGATTTTATTTATTTATTCATGAGAGATATACAGAGAGGGGCAGAGACACAGGCAGAGGGAGAAGCAGGCACCATGCAGGAAGCCCAATGTGGGACTCGATCCTGGGGCTCCAGGATCATGCCCTGAGCCAAAGGCAGACACTCAACCGCTGAGCCACCCAGGCATCCCAGGATTTTACTTTGTAATCTCTACACCCATCGTGGGGCTTGAACTCACAACCCCGAGATCAAGAGTTGCATGGTCTACTGACTGAGCTAGCCAGTGCCCCAGGAGCACCCTTTTCCTTGTATTTTCCTTAAAACTGTCTTTGTTACCTCCTGCCTTGACTGTTTCATCTGAATTCTGCTTCATTTCTTGGCATTCTGTAGAAGCCTCCTGCCTTCTATTGATAGCGCATATATTCAGAGAACCCCAAAGTGTCAGACATTATGTCATCTGAAAGAAAAGGTCATGGCCCCCGAGCTGCACATGGCATTCTGATAAAACCTTTGTATTAAAAAACTACTGTACTAAAAAACTTATATTAAATAGATTGATTGTTGGACTAGGAACTTTTTTTTTAAGATGATTTATTTATTCATGAGAGACACAGAGAGGCAGAGACATAGGTAGAGGGAGAAGCAGACTCCTAGTAGGAAGCCCAATGTAGGACTCGATCCCAGGACCCCAGGATCACACTCTGAGCCAGAGGCAGATGCTAAACCGCTGAGCCACCCTGGTGTCCCAGAATGGGAGCATGTTGACATAAAATTCATTCTACCTCTTGTTAGTCATTTAATTTTTTTTTTAGTCATTTAACTTTTAAAATATTTCCTCAAAACATCTGTCCTATGCCCTTAAGTGTCAGTATTTAGAGAGACTCCAAATACAGGAAAAAGATTCAGATTGTCCCATGCAAAGGGAAAGAAAAATATCAGTCTTGGGCAGTGATTGCTTTAGAATTGTGGTATCCTTTTACTAAACATCCATGAGACCCATCTATGTGTCATAAAACCAAACCTGGGAATAATTATTTGAGGAAGGCAATTCATGAAGAAGCTTTTGAGGAAGAAAAGAATCAGAATAGAGTTTTCATGATCGCTAACTAATACCTTGGAAGAACAAAGGGAATTTTGTTAATGATATACTGGAGGAAAAAGATATGAGAAAAACACAAGTGGAATGATGGGTAACAAGAAACTTACAGGTGTAATGTGAAATTTGTCAAGAAGCCCCCAAAGTTAGGATAGTAATATCCTTGCAGCCATGGCCAAGGAGGTTGACAATTCAGTTCTGTGGCAGTCAGAACATCTGCTTAATGATGATAAGGAGAAGACACAACAACAATCTGAGAAAACTGGAGAACCAGATCCTACGCTTGTTGGTACCCTGTGCCCAGGGGTTGTTAGAAACTTTAATGGATTTGGTGGTGATTTGATTGGTGAAGATTGGTTCGGAAAGTTAAAACTCCACTGATCTTTTCTAAAATCAGCTAAGAAGATGTTTAAGGGGCACCTGGCTGGCTCAGTCAGAGCATGCAATTCTTGATCTCGGGGTTGCAAGCTTGAATCCTATGCTAAATATAGAGATTACTTAAAATCTTTAAAATTAAAAAAAATCATGCTTAAAATTTCATTTCTAAGGAATGGATAAGAGCCATTTCTGTGGCAGTGGCAGAGCCTGGGAGGCAATGGCAGGCAGATTTGGAGTATGCAAATTTTCTTTTTCTTTTTCTTTTTAAAGATTTATTCATGAGAGACACAGAGAGAGGCAGAGACACAGGCAGAGAGGGAGAAGCAGGCTCTCCGTGAGGAGCCCAACTCTGACTGATCCCAGGACCCCGGGATCACTACCCAAGCCAAAGGCAGATGCTCAACCACTGAGCCACCCAGGTGTCCCTGGAGTATGCAAATTTTCTGTTGCCTGTTTCTGCCTGCCCAACTTAGATCACACCCAATTAAGTACTGAGCACACAGAAAAAGGAAGACTTTTTCCAGTCCAAAAGAGTGCCTTCCACCTTTAGAACCAAGGCCAAACAGTGTAAAGATTGTTTTTATTGCCGGATAGACCTGTATCAAAAAGGGGTGGCTTAATTGGTTGAGCATCTAACTCTTGATTTTGGCTCAGGTCGTGATCGCAAGGTCATAAGACTGAGCCCCTGGTTGGGCTCTGCACTTGGTGGGGGAGTCTGCTTCAGGTTCTCTCTCTCTTTCCTTCTGCCCCCCCCCCCAAATGCACACACGCGCTCTCTAATAAGTCTTTTTTTTTTAAGGTTTTTTTTAAGGTTTTTTAAAAACTATTTTATTTATTTATTCATAGACACAGAGAGAGAGGCAGAGGCACAGACAGAAGGAGAAGCAGGCTCCATGCAGGGAGCCCGATGTGGGACTGGATCCCGGGTCTCCAGGATCACACCCCAGGCTGCAGGCGGCGCCAAACCGCTGTGCCACCGGGGCTGCCCTAATAAATAATCTTTTAAAAAAAAGTATCCACTACAAGCAACAATTAAAAACTTAGCCAGCTCAATATGAATCCACATAATTCTCTTCATATCCTCAAGGAGGTAAAAACTCCTCAAATATTTAACACTTATCAACTACAGGCTTTTTGCATGGGTGAACTGGTGATAACTTGCAGCAACAAAAGGTAGTAGTTATTTTGATATATGAGTGCAAGCTGATGTGGCTTGTTTAGAAATGAAAGCAGGATTGCAAATCATAAAGTTTCAGTTGGGTCTGGGCTTGATATTCACCCCTCTCCAAAAGGCCATCCTTTACCCATTTACTATCGTTGAAGGCAAGGCTACATTAAAGCAGAAGGCAAATGGTGGTACCCTTCCTTCTCTTCTTCAGTTGTTCCACACTTACACTTGAATGCAAAGAAGAGTAATTAAACATCTATCATCAGTAAGCCATGTGCACCATTCTCACTGGGATTAGAAGATGTTTGTTTTTTAAAGTTTTTTTTTTAAAGATTTATTTATTCATGAGAGTCAGAGAGAGAGAAAGAGAGGCAGACACACAGGCAGAGGGAGAAAGAGGCCCCTCGCAGGGAGCCCGACATGGGACTCGATCTCAGATCCCAGGATCACACCCTGAGCTTCCAAAGGCAGACGCTCAACCGCTGAGCCACTCAGGCGTCCCAAAGATTTTATTTATTTATTCATGAGAGACATGGAGAGAGATAGAGAGGCAGAGACATACGCAGAGGGAGAAGCAGGCTCCATGCAGGGAACCCGATATAGGACTCGATCCCAGGACCGTGGGATCATGCCCTGAGCCAAAGGCAGATGCTCAACTGCTGAGCCACCCAGACGTCCCAAGATGTTTGTTTTTATTAGGTTCCAACATCCAGGCCACAAGTTGAGTAACTTTAAAAAATGTTGGGAGATTGCTTTTCTTTAATCAAGAATTTAGGGGATCCCTGGGTGGCTCAGCAGTTTAGCGCCTGTCTTTGGCTCAGGGTGTGATCCAGAGGTCCCGGGATCAAGTCCCGCATCGGGCTCCTGGCATGGAGCCTGCTTCTCCCTCCGCCTGTGTCTCTGCCTCTCTATCATGAATAAATAAATAAAATCTTAAAAAAAAAAAGAATTTAATTACACATAGAGATCTTAAAGGTCTCTTATTATTGAGTTCTCATTAACCCAATTTTAATGTCTAATGAACCATTAGATCTTTCATCATTTTCTCTAATTCTTTCTCATGAGATTTGGAAACTACTTCATGTCACTGTAACAAAAAGAAAAACCATTTACTCCTCAGAGAGACTATTTTCAAAGAGGTGACACGTGTGTCAAGCCAGGGAAAACAAGTTATGCCTTTGAGAGATACCTGCTGGCTTCTGCGATTTCAAAGAAAATGTGCCATTGATTTATTTATGAGAGCCTATGACTTTTTCCCTTTCTTTTTTTTTTTTTTTTCTCTTCTCTGACTTTTTCCCTTTCTGGGGTTAAACATGTATTTGATACAATACAGAGTTAAGACGTGGGGAAGGTAAAAGAAAAATGTATGTTCCCTCTACCTGTCCTTAAAAAAAAAAAAAAATGAGCTCTTTTGCAGGGAGTGTGGATGTACTCATTCTCAGTGAGAGAATTTTTAAGTTGTCATCTTGCATTTTAGATTTAGTTTCATATCATACTCACTTTCCTTGTTAAGCTTCTTCTCTTCTCTTTAGAGAAGAAACTGAGAAGAATCAAAGGTTTAAATCAGGAAGTGACTTCCAAGGACATGCTTCGAACCTTGGCCCAAGCCAAGAAGGAATGCTGGGATCGGTTCCTCCAGGAGAAGTTAGCATCAGAGTTCTTTGTGGATGGACTTGATTCTGATGAGAGGTAATTGGTTCTCAGTCCAGACAGCATTTCTCTTTCTCAAAGGAATTCGGGGAGAGTGACATTTGGGTCCAGAAATTGGTCAATATATATATATATATATATATATATATTTTATGATAGTCACAGAGAGAGGGAGAGAGAGAGAGAGGCAGAGACATAGGCAGAGGGAGAAGCAGGCTCCATGCACCGGGAGCCCGATGTGGGATTCGATCCCAGGTCTCCAGGATCGCGCCCTGGGCCAAAGGCAGGCGCCAAACCGCTGCGCCACCCAGGGATCCCAAAATTGGTCAATATTAACATCAGCTTATCTGAGCTCAAAATAATCGTTTTTAATAAGGTTGCTCTACTTCATCTTGGTGCAGTAGCAGATTTTGATAATTATTATTTTTGCAAAAAAGCAAATACTCTATCAATATCTTGATCACAGATTGAACAGAACTGAGGAGAAAGCACTGTCTTCATTTTTAAGTATACAGTGTGTTTGGGAAAGTAGTAGCCAATCAGCAACTAGAAGTGTGCCTTACCTGTGACTCGCCAATGCCTTACAGAATTTCTGCTATACTGTAGGTATTCAAATCTGTATAGACTAAATGAATGAATTTCTTAAGCATCTACTGTGTGAAGACCCTGCCCATGATATAATGAGGCTGGGGTGCTGGGAAGATGTAAGGAGGTTTTAGGCCCCTTCCCCGCCCTTTTTTTGTTCCCACAACTATCTGAGGAAAGATGACAAATATATATAAGGACACACCTAACAAAAGAAAGCAGTATAAGAAAAAATCTGGGTGAGTGGAAGTGATAAAACATGCTTTGGGAGTTGAGGGACCATTGAACTCCCTGTGGGCTCTGGTGTTTGTGTCAAAGAAGGCAGGACTCGAACCGTATGTGCAGGTGGGATGGATACAGAGAGGAAGAGGAGAGGAGAGGGGGAGAGGGCCTTCTGCCACAGAGCGGGATGGTGCTTGACACCTGGGAAAGTGACTCTGCCGCTTATTGGTTGTTCTTGAGGAAGTAACCTGGGTGTGCCTCAGTTCCCTCGTCTGTAAAGCAGGAATAGGAGCTCTTCCCTCTTTGGGTTGTTGGGAGGGTTAAATAAGTTACTGTGTGTGAAGAGCTTAGAAGAGACCTGGCACCTGGTAAGTACTATGTAACTGTTAGCTATTCATATTAGTCCTAAGGGAATTTTAAAGTTCGGTAAGAAATCATTCAAAATAAAAAAATTAGTGAGGGAAGTAAAAGCCTAAATTCTAACCAAAGGTCTTAGGGAAACATCACCTAAGTTTGCAACATATCATTAACATTGATTTTAGGAGTCCCATGATGTAAGATAAAGATATGGCTGCTGAAATCAGGGACAGTAGGTGAATAAAGCTTAATAGTTACATTTTACTTCTTAATTTGCAAAGCATTTTCACTTACATTAGCTTAAATATTGCATCAGCATGTCCCCTAGATTCTTCAGAAATCGGTGTGGCATCTAAGGGCAGGCTAACTGCCTACCTTCTGAGGCCTCAGCAAATAATACACTGTTTTCTCTTTTCTGTCTCTAAAGACGCAACCCAGTTGAACCTTAAATCACCCCAAACACAAAAGACTTGAAGATGCCCACCTTCCCAACCCACCAGTAATTTGGTATTCTATTCTCTCTCCCGTTGAATGTTTGCCTCCTTTCCAATACTGTGAAGAAAAGACAACATTTTGTCCTGCATAATTCTCAAGTAGGAATTCTTTTTCTTTTGAAACCAGATCAGCACCAAGGCACGAGTTAATGTTTCTGTGTGTTTATCAATACCTAAAATGATGTGAGGTTTCCTTTTCTATAGAAGTTGAAACAGTTCTAGGAAAAGTGTGCTAGATGAAGATGAAATGCACCTGGAGTACCTTAGGCCTCTGAGCTGTGCACACTTGTTCCCCTGAGCTGCCATCTGTGGGAACGCTTCTATAAGCATTATTACAAGTACACCAGAAACAGTAGATATGCATTTATTTGCAGATTTCAAAGTTTCTGTTTTTTTTAATTTATTTTTTATTTTTTAGTTTTTATTTATTTATGATAGTCACACACAGAGAGAGAGAGAGGCAGAGACACAGGCAGAGGGAGAAGCAGCCTCCATGCACCGGGAGCCTGACATGGGATTCGATCCCGGATCTCCAGGATCGCGCCCTGGGCCAAAGGCAGGTGCTAAACTGCTGCGCCACCCAGGGAATCCCTCAAAGTTTCTGTTTTAAACAGAAGCCATTTTGTAGTGGAATTGTGTGATTCTTCATGTATGTGAAGGCCAGGTGGGTGACCCTCCTCCTGGCATGCTTTTGGCAGAGGAGTAATGGGCTGAGAAATCCTACTGTCTACAACATGATTCCCCCAGTTTTGGGTGTCTAAAATCTGCTGGTGACGACTACTTCTTGGCTTAAGACTTTGGGCTATTGAAAAGCACAGAGTAAGGTTTACATTACTTGTTGTCATTTATAGTTTACTATGAACATCTCATAAGCTTTAGAGTGGTAGGTCTTGGGTACTTAAGGAAGATAGGAGGGGGCACTTTCCCCCACCACACAGAACCAAACCAAAAAAGAACCCTCTGGCATAGTGACTATTTCTTCGTGGGAGAAATTGCTGTGCAGATGTTTCCATCTTGGGGACTTGCTATAGGATGAAGTAAACAAACAAACAAAACACCCTCCAAAAAATGATGCTTAGTGTAACTAAGTGTTGTAAGTATAATCTAGTCTCAGATTGCCTCAGGTATAGGAGATTTCAAGATGCTCACTAATAATTTGCTATATTATAAATAAATAAATAAATAAATAAACAAATAGCTATATATTTGAATGTTTCCTCCCTCGGACAATTTCCTCTCTAGTTTTGAGGAGAAAAAAAAGACAGAACTGAGGCATAAGCTCTTCAGTTATTCTCACCAAGCCTTCAGAGGCTGCGCATTTGAAGGGGGCCTGGTGCTGCTTATAGCCAGAGTGCCCACTAGGGGGTAAATTATGCTGCTGAGCTGCCAGGATGCACAGCTGTCCGAGGAGTATCGTCATTCTCCCCCGTTAGCAGTGAAAAACAATTATAGGAAGAAACTGGTGGTGGGCGGGAAAGCAGCATTTGAGTAACTGAGATAATCATTAAGTAATTAATCAGCCGGGTCTCATGCAGCCACCCTTTCCTCCTGCTCTCTCCTAGCACCTTGGAACATTTCAAGAGGTGGCTCCAGCCAGATAAAGTAGCCATCAGTACAGAGGAGGTCCAGTATCTGATTCCTCCAGAGTCCCAGGTTGAAAAGCCAGCAGCCGGGGACAAGCCAGCGGCAACGGAACAATAAATTACACACACACACACACACACACACACACACACACACACACACACGCTGAGCAGCTGTCTTGGGTCCAGAGGGAACAGCGGAGAGCTCGTCAGAGCAACAAGGAGAAATCTAGGGAGGAGGGGAAGCCCACCCTCCCACTCAACAAAGCAAACAGCTGTGGGCCCCCTGAGGACTTGCTTGGGGCTGGCATGTGTGACTGTTGTGGATAAAGTGACTGACCCAGTGCATGCTGGATCAAGATACTGCTTTCCTCTGCATCTCACAGCTTGCCTGAGCTCTGTTGCTGCAGGTGAGAAGTCCTCAAAGAATCTTGTGAAGCAGCAAGTACAAAAGTATTTGCAGAAACTGTGGGTACCCTTGTGTATAATATATAAGCTAAGTGAGCCATATTTTTTCTTCCCTCTTCTGGATGTTCCTGCCTGTGTTCCCTGCATTCCTTTGGTTAATTGTCAGGGGTGAGTGGGGCCAAGGAGAAGAGAATCAAATCTGCCTCCTTGGATCCACACCCCATGTGGGGCTTCTCTAAGTTTGTAATAAATATAGGGCCTTTAGGGAAAGATGCTGCACTTTGTCTGATTTGTTCCTCATGGAGAAAATGGACAAAAGTATAAAAACTTGGGTGTTTGTGTGTATATATTTTTGGCTTCATGCATGGCTTCTCCCCTAACTTCCTCTTGCACTTAAAAAGAGCCAGGCTTCAAATTAGACTTGTAAATATAGTGTTGCTATTTGACACCACTCCTGAATAGTTCCAAGCTTGCTTGTGGCAGCTTTCCTGGCGGAGCCTGTGCTTCCCTCCTTTATCATGTTCTTGTTCAGTAAATGTTGTTCATATAAAACTTTTCTCATCATAATAGCAGTGCGTGTTGTGCTCTTGGCCTGCTTTCCCCCTCAGAGAGATGCTCCCAGGCACTATAGAGGTAAAGACAAGTGCGTGACAATGTAGGAGAGCTGATACCTTTGCCAGCCTTCTATTTTTAACATGCACGCTGTGACAAGCCAGGCCTCCGTGCTCTTAGGGTAGGATTCTGTGGCCAGGATTCTGTGGCTGTGGCTCTATGGAGCTTCTTGCTGGGTAATAGGTTTCAAATCCCTAATGATGAGCAGGGTGACCATAAAAATCTGCAGAGAACATGTGCTCCTATCTAAATCAAGTATTTGCCTTGTCTGAAAGGACAGGATCAACCAGATAATTCTATATACTTGCTAAATTATACAAAGGGGAGTTGGCAGGGAGGTAATTTCCAGACATACTTTCCTTTTTTAAATTAATTAATGGTGTTAGCTTTATTCCTCCTGCTTTTTAACAGTAAGGTAGCTTTGACAGAGAGTGACCTTCTGTGTTCCCTAAACACTTTGAGGAAGCCAGACACTGACAATCATCTGGGCCTGGACTGAGCTTGCTAGTTGCCATCCCTGCCTAGGTTCAGGTGCTAGACCACACTCTTCCTACAAGGTCCTCTGATGGCTTTCAGGTGGATGGATAGTTTTTTTTTTTTTTTTTAAGACTGAGTTTTCTTCTTGCTGCATGATAAACAAAAATGATTCTTTCTCAGTAACAACAACTTAAGAAATAAAGCAGTAAGGTCCCAAACACTCTCCTAAAGAGCAGCTGATCATCCGACAGAGAATGTATCCATACCAGAAAAGTGATTATAATTCAGGCAAGATTCTAGCTTTGCCTATTCCCTACCTTCCATTTTCTACCTAAGAAACAGAAATTTTAGTGTGAGGAGGTGGCAAATTGAGTTAGCGGAACCAAAAAGGAACTTTTGGACTGGAAGGCTTTTAGCCCCATGTGAAAACCTGGGTAAAGTATGGGACAAAGATCCTGGATTTTCGGCTGCCTGCTCGCGTAACTCTTTAATAGAGGCAGATTGCAAGAAGTGAGTCCAGTGAATTGCAATTTTGATTCCTGAGTTGGTTTAGAGATGACAACCTAAGTGATGGCCCTTTTTTTTTTTTTTTTTTTTTTGAGTAGGCTCCATGCCCAGCATGGGGCTTGAACTCACGGCCCTGAGATCAAGACCTGAGCTGAAATAGTTGGATGCTTAACGAACTGAGCCACCTAGGTGCCCCAGTGATGGCTCTTAAAAAAAGGTGAAGCACCATTTACCAAAAACAAATTTGATATTAGCTCCCAAAGCTAACTTATTAATATAGACTGAACTTTGCTATTGAAATGGTACTATATTTGAATCTAAGAGTGTTGGGTGCTATCTTTATCTATCTTGTGGCTTATTGTGTGATCACAAATAAATCAAATGACCTCTTTGTGTTCCAGTTCCCTTTTAGAAATTCGACTAACCAGAGGAAAAATTGTATTGGCCAGAAATGCTGATTTATTTCCTTTGACCCTGGAAATTCCCAAGGAACTACAGTTAGCACTTCCTCAAATCAGTAAAATGTGAGTTGAGAGGGCACTTTTTGTTACCCCAAGTGAAACAGAAAGAGCAAGTGGAGCAATATTTAATGCTAACCCTTAGAGCCAAGTAAGGACAATTACCAATAGGGCAAAGCAGAAATGATTTGGCATACCCAAAGAAGGTTGGGTTAGAGCCAGGGAGTAAGTGAAGTGACTGTGACCACCACTGTTCTCTCCTGGCACATGGTGCTCATCACCCAGGGCTTGGTAAGACCAATGCTGGAATGGCACAGGCTTGCGTCCAGTACCTGTTCCAGAAATAGGCTCTGGATGTAGGCACAGAAAGTAAACAAACATCCCACCAGCTGTTGCTGAGATGTATCCCTCCCAGGCAGGTCTACCCACCAGGACTATTGCCGGAAGAGGGAAACCACCTGGAGCCACTCCCTGGCCCGGCCTTGGGGTGACTCCCCAAGGTTGAGAAAAGCTCCAGGCACATGAAGAAAGACTTCATTTTCCTGAACATTCCAAACCATCCCAACCAGCTTTGGCTGTACTTGAGTTACAAGATTCAAGACAGGACGCTGCCATAGCAATCTTAGATTTGCGGGAGAGCTGTTTACTTGAACCCAGAAATGGGTTAAGGCACAGATTCATTCACCTTGCCAATATTTATTGAGCCCCTGCATGGTGCATGGTGGTGAATAAAGCAAAACCACATCTTCCCACATGGACTGATGGAGGGAGAGATAGGGCCTAGCTAATTAGTGCTGTAATCCCTAGTGCTGCAGTCAGGGCATTACAAAGGGTGCTTTACAGCATATGGGGAGGAGCTATGAGAGCCCTAGGCCAGTCAGGGTGGGAGGTAGGAGAAAGGTTCTGTTAGGGAAGCTGGATCC
Source organism: Nyctereutes procyonoides (assembly GCF_905146905.1). Classification (NCBI taxonomy): domain Eukaryota; kingdom Metazoa; phylum Chordata; class Mammalia; order Carnivora; family Canidae; genus Nyctereutes; species Nyctereutes procyonoides. The sequence continues at coordinate 7,290,758 of NW_026575031.1, read as the reverse complement.
AGGAAAAATGAGTAGCAGTCAGACTGAGAATAGAGGGAGAAAAACATGGGGGCATAACAAAGTCCCAGAAGAGGAAAACAGCACATACACAGGCCTAAAGGCAAAAGAAAGTTTGGAGACAGGAAAGTAGTTCAGTGTAGTTGGAGCATAAAGAACAGAGGAGGAAGCATCAAAGGGGGAGGTTGAAAATGAATAAACCAAGGTCAGGTATAAAGGGCTTTGTAAGCCATGTTAAGGAGGTTGGATTTTATTTTAGGGTCAAGAGGGAGCTAATGGGTCATTTGTTTTTAAAGATTTTATTTATTTATTTAAGGGATTAGGGGAAGCAGAGGGAGAGAGACAGGCAGACTCCACACCAAGCTCAGAGCCCAACACGGGGCTCAATTCCATGACCCTAAAATCACAACCTGAGTGGAAATCAAGGGTGGGACACTTAACTCACTGAGCCACCCAGGGGCTCCACTAATGGGTCATTTTAAAAGGGGCAATGACAGGATCAGAGTTGCATCTAGAAAGATGGTTAGGGCTGCCATGTGTAACACATGATTAAATTGATTAGGGAAGCACAAATTCACACTTGGCAATGATAGTTCTGTACGAATTAGGCAATTAGGTGGTTTGTGGTTTTCACTTATTTATATTTTCTAGACTAATTTCTTTGAAGTTATTTTTTCACTGTTACAGAATAAGTAGAATTATGTTTGGTAGATTGCAAGGATGGACATATCAATACATCATACCCCCCCCTTTCATCTTACAGTATGATGGGGCCACTCCTCTATTGGGATGTTAGGTCAATACTCCCTCCCCTTGAACCTGGGTAGACCTATGTAATTGCCTTGCTAATAGAGTACAGGACAAATAATGTGACTTCTGAAGCTAGGGCATAAAAACATCCCACCCTCCCCCTCCCCCACTCCAACATGTTCCTTGGTTGTTGTAAGCCAACATGTAGTATGTCTGGCTACCCTGAAGCCATCATACTATAGAAGCACCATGGGAAACAGGTGCTCCCAGCAGCTTAGCCCCCAGCTGTGTGAGTCTTCACACCCCAGGCATAAGACATAGAAGAGATTTGAATGATTTCAGGCCCCAGCCTTCAAGCCACCCCAGCTGACACCAAGTGGAACAGAGACAAGCTGTCCCTGCAAAGCCCTGCAGATTTTATGAACAAAATAAATATCATGGCTTAAGCTACTGAGTTTAGGACTCATTTGTTACTCAACAATAAATAACTGGCACGCCATGACCTGGGTTTCAGGTTTTATGTAGCTAATTTCAAGTATTTTTCAGTACCTTCTAGTTTCTAATGGTTACAGAATTTTAATACTTATACCGAATGCCGTATGGAGAGGAGCAAAATTGGATGCAGGGACCAGCTGTGAGGTGGTTGCAATTGTCTAAGGAAGAGATGACAGTGACTTGAGGACTTCTATTTCCACTTAGGATATGGAATATGCTGCAAGAAAATGTCACTCCCACCCTAGCAATGAGAAATAGCCAGATAATCTACAAAACCATAGCTTTTCTTGAGTTCTCAGGAAGCTGAGGTCACGAGGCAATGAAATAAAACCTCTTCATTTTTTTTAAAGATTTTATTTATTCATGAGAGACACAGAGAGAGGCAGAGACATAGGTGGAGGGAGAAGCAGGCTCCCTGCAGGGAGCCCAATGCAGGACTCAATCCCAGGACTGCGGGATCATGCCCTGAGCCAAAGGCAGATGTTCAACCACTTGAGCCACCCAGGCGTCCTGAAATAAAGCCTCTTCAAGGAGAGAGAGGGACACACACAAACAGTTTCAACTTTAACAGAGCATGGAAGAAGGAGGTGACTGTCCTACAAGTGAGTAAGAGGAAACCAACAAAAATTTTAACAGAGCCTAAAAGGCTACACGTGTGCTAGTGTGTCAATTTAGAATAGCTTGGAGACTACTCCAGACACAGGAGAGTTTCTACTCACAGGTAAGCTTTCTTCCAGAGGCCTCTCCTGTACTTCTGAGGAAAAGTGGGAGCAGGGCAGGACATGGGAGGTGGCTTTCCTCCTAGGTGGTGCGAGCACGCAGAGTAAATAAGGCAGCTGCTGGGGAGAAGACAAAAGGCCTCAGCTGCTTCCACAATCCTCTCTTCTTAGCAAAAGCCTTAAGCCACTGGGGAAGGGGCAACAGAGTCTTGCTTGGGGGGGAGGGGGAGTGATAAAAGCCAAACTCACCTGCTTCTGGGTAAGGAGTAAAAACGTTATTGCCTTTTCTTTAATACTGGCAAAGATCCATCCAGTGAGGAAGAATGGAAGCAAAATCCCTCTATCCCAAAGGGAAAGCAGGAAACCATCACAGGCTGAAGATTCAAGCAAGGATCTGTTCTGCTCTGGGGAGAGGGCAAGAAACTCTGGCCACCCCAAAACCAACCACAGATATAAGGCAGAATTTGGCTTTCAGAGGGAGTAGGGGCAGAAATAATGAAAAAGCCCCACTCTTGACCTTGGGGTGTGTCTAAGACTAAAGGCGAACCAGAAAAAAAATAATAAAATAAAAAAATAAAAATAAAGGCGAACCAGGAAAACAGACACACACATCCTCAACCCACTGTGTCCTGCCCCTCCAGGAGCCTAGCACCACACGGCAAGCAACAGCAGGCTACCGCTGGTGGAGGGGCAGGCATGCAAGGATGGTTGAAAAGCTGAGGGTGGAGCAGGAACCCAGAAAAACCCTGACACCCCAGTCCCTAGTCTAAGCAGCTCACGACTAGAGGAATTCAAAGCCTATTTTGCACTGAGGTAATGGTGGTAACAACAAGACCCAAACCCAACCTGATCCCTAACTAAACTGATTCAGCCCCTCAGACCAACAGAAGAGGAATGCCCACTTCCGGCCATAAATATCATATAGTTCAGGCTCTGTTATTTACACAGGATGGGCATTCAGTACAAATTTATGAAACATACAAAAAAGCGAGAAAGAAAAAAAAACCCAATCCATCATCAAAAGATAAAGAAATCAACAGAATCAGACTCACAGATGACACAGATAGGAACTTTAAAATAATAATGACTAATATGTTAATGGGTCTAGTGAGAAAGGATGGGCAACCTGCATGAACATATGGGGAGTCTCAGCAGATGCATGGAAACTATAAGAAAGTCAAATGGAAATGCTAGAAGTAAAAGACTTGATATCAGAGATGAATTCCTTCAACAAGCTATTTCATAGGCAAGTACAGCTGAGGGGAAAAAAACAATGAACTTGGGAAAGGTCAACAGAACTCATCCAAGCTGAAACACAAAGAGAAAAAGGAGTAGGAGTAAGAAAAGGAAAACAAATGAAAACCAGGCTTCTGAGATCTGTGAGGAAACAGCAAACAGTCTAATATATGTGTAATTTGAGTCCCAGAAAGTGAAGAAAGAACGAATGGGGCAGAAGCAATATTTGGGGAGATGACTGTTAACACAAACGAACACATGGCACTGAGCCTAGAGAGAGATGGATGTGGGAAGCATGGAGGGGGAAGAACCATGGGAACTTGGTATCTGAGTGGAATGAGAGTGGAGTGAGAGAAAAGGAAGAGAGAAGCATGGCACCTGGGTTTCTGCATGAGGTAGTAGTGGGTGGTTAGCAAGTGGTGCCGGGATTGCCAGCCTTGCTTAGGTCTGCAGAGCCCACGTTCCATGGGTGCACCACCCTGCCTCCTACAGGCTAGACTGGAGTGACAGTGGGTGAGCCTCTGCTCCTTGATGCCCCAGCCTCCAGTGGGAGGCTATACTAAGCAGCAGTGTGCTGGCCCCCATGAGTCAATGTGCGGCTAAGAGGCGTATACATCTCCTGTCATTCTCCCCACCTCCCTTTCCCAAGGTCTACACATCACAGGCTGTTCTGAAGGAAAGGTTTTCTCTTTTCTCTTCATGCTGACCTGATCCACTTTTTAAAAATGAGTTCTTGGGATCCCTGGGTGGTGTAGCGATTTGGCGCCTGCCTTTGGCCCAGGGCGCGATCCTGGAGACCCGGGATCGAATCCCACGTCGGGCTCCCGGTGCATGGAGCCTGCTTCTCCCTCTGTCTGTGTCTCTGCCTCTCTCTCTCTCTGTGCCTATCATAAAAAAAAAAGAGTTCTTTTGCAGATAAGCCGGGAGGGATGAAGCAGAGGTGGGTGAAAGGAATGATGTCTGTGTGTGCATGTGTGCACAAGAAAGGAGATGAGTTACTGAGAGTTTATGAGTATTGTATTTTTTCCTTTTTTTTAAAGTAGGCTCCACACTCCACATGAGGCTTGAACTCACAACCCTGAGATCAAGAGTTGCATGCTCTACCTACTGAGCCAGCCACGCACCCTGGGTTTTTGAGCATTTTATAGAATAGTACACTTTGGGTTTTTTATTTTATGTCCATTTTGGATGAGATTATCCACTGGTAACTCAGCAGATGCCAAGGTGCAGCATGGTCTTCAGCAGAGTGTCTGATCAAATAAATCATTAGATATGGGAGACAGGATGAAGGATGTAGGCTGGATAAGAGCATAGTAGTATAAATTCAGTTGTTTGAACAACCATCTAGAAAGTAAGCCATTGATAAACTGACAGGATGCTGGTTTCTTTTTTCTTCTTCTCTCCTCCTCATCCTCAACTTTCCCCTTCTTCCTCTCCTCCTTCTCCTCTTCTTCTCATTATTCTTCCTTTTTCTTTTTTCTGCTCAGCTCAACATTTAAAAAAATAGATTTATTTATTTAAGAGAGAAAGAGAGAGAGCAAATGGGAGAGGGGAGAGTGAGAGAGAGAATCCCGAAGCAGACTCCCCAATGAACATAGAGCCCTATCTGGGGTTTGATCCCAGGACCCTGAGATCATGACCTGAGTCAAAATCAAGAGTCTTACCAAAAGTGAGAGGATAGGTAACTGATTGGCCAACAGAATCAGACTATAAAAATTTTTATAGACTGGAATGATGGGACAAAGTATGAAATTGAACAGGGATAATATGAAGCCCTTCATTTAGGATAAAAATAAATTAACTCTACAAATAGAAGACAAAAAAGAACTGTGTATTAGTTTATTCTAGTGACAGAAGCCAGACTCAATCTAGATTAAGCCATAAAGGGACATTGATTGAGAAGGACAAAAGTAGAGTTGGCCTCAAGGTCAGCTGGATCCAAGGACTCAAACAGGATATTCAATCTCCTCTTTCTTCCATTCTTAGCTTTTCTCTATTTCTTTCTGTGTAGGTATAGCAGGTAGACAACTGGAAGTTTTGCACATCATCCCAGTTCTGCACATTAATCCAGCCCTTCAACGCCATATATGAAATCCCAGGGAAGGACTTTGATTGGCCTGGCCTGGGTTACATGCCCATTGTTGAACCAATTGCTGTGACCAGGGACAGGATACTTTTACTGGCTGAGCCTAGGTCACGGGCCCAAACCTATGGCTAGAGGCACAGGGTACCATGGTTAGCAATCCCACCAGAACCATTTGAGAACAGGAAGTAGGGGAGAGTTGCTGTTACGTGTAGAAACACAAAAAGGATGCTGAGAAACCAAAACAACAGATGTTTGGTGTCTTTACGGTTCAATTGAGTCAGTAGTGTGTACCTGCCAACATTTATAATTCTAGGAATCAATAGCGGAAATGTACTTAGGGCTATAATAGTGTAAAAATACATTCTGCACTGGTCATATGACTCTGAAGCATCATCTAGGCACTATGAAAGAGGAACATTAACAAACTCACAGTGCTCTCTGGAGGAGGGGTCCAGAGTGAGGAGGCTCAGAAGATCATCTCATTTGAAGAAAGATCAAGGCAATACAAATTGACCTGGAAAGAGAAGATATGATAGACATAGTTGCCCTTAAAATATATGGAGGGGGCAGCCCAAGTGGCTCCAGTGGTTTAGCGCCGCCTTCAGCCCAGGGTGTGATCCTGGAGACCCGGTATCGAGTCCCGCTTCAGGCTCCCTGCATGGAGCTTGCTTCTCCCTCTGCCTGTTTCTCTCTCTCTCTCTCTCTCTCTCTCTCTCTCTCTCTCTCTCCCCCCCCCTCTCTCTCTCTCTGTCTCTCATGAATAAATAAATAAAATCTTGAAAAAATATGTATGGAGGAATCTTGAGTAGAAAAATGAAACACTGACATACAATGGACAAACTAGGACCAGTGGGAGGAAGTTTCAGGGAGATTGGTTACCATTCCTTACAAGGTAAACTTTCTAATAGCTGTCCAAGAATAGACAAGGCTGCCTTGTAAAAGGTAGTGTGTCTGGGCAACCTGGGTGGCTCAGGGGCTTAGTGCCTGCCTTTGGCCCAGGGCCTGATCCTAGAGACCCAGGATTGAGTCCCCCGTTAGGCTCCCTGCATGGAGTGTGCTTCTCCCTCTGCCTGTGTCTCTGCCTCTCTCTCTCAATCTCTCTCTGTGTGTGTGTCTCATGAATAAATAAATAAAATCTTAAAAAAAAAAGTGAGTCCCCTGTCACTGGAGGTGTTCAATCAGGCATCAGATGTAAAGGGGATTCCTGTATCTGACAAAAAGTTGGATCAGGTGCCCTCTAAGGTCCTTTCCAGTTATGAAAATCTATGGTTGTCCATTGGAGACCTACAGGCACTTCCTGCTAGTAAGTCCATCCCTGGACTCCCCAGAATCTGGGAAGGAGAGCTGGTGAGCTCTTTTCCCTTCCTAAATGATAATGATCCCTTCCAATGAACACTAGATCACTTACCAACAATCAGAGGGAAGTTCTCCTATGCACACCACCAAGCAATTCTCATACACCAGCAGGAGGTCCAAGAATCCAGCCCAATTCTATCATTATCTACCCAGAGATTGTATCAGATTCTGCAGGGTAAAGGTTCAGTCTTACAAAACTGTCCCCTAACTGCCACTTCAGATGCCCACTGCAAGCCCCGGGCTGTTACCTGTGCTTCTGACCAACTGGCTACAGATTGGAGGTTCCAACCACCTCCTCCTTAGGTTCAGTTAATCTGCTAGAGCAGCGCACAGAACTCAGGGAAACACATTTATCAGTTTATTAAAGGACATGATAAAGGACAGAAATCAACAGTCGGATGAAGGGATACATAGGTGAGCTTCCATGCCCTCTCCAGGCACACCACTCTCCACAAACTCTGTGTGTTCACCAACTCCAAAGCTCTCCCAACCTAGTCATTTTGGGTTATTATGGAGGCTTTATTGCATAGTCATGACTGAGTCACTGGCCATGGGCTGGTTCAGCCTATAGCTCCTCCCCCATCCCTGGAGGTTCCCAGCCTCTACTCACATAGTTGTTCCTCCTGGCGACCAGCACCTGCCTTTTTGCGGGGGGGTCCATAAGTCACCTTCAGTAATAACAAGATATCTATTTCACCTTTCTGGCTCTGAAGTATTTTCATAAACTGTGGATGAACACCAAATATATCTGAGAAATATAATTTGGTCATCTAAATGACCAAGTATGCATTTCTTATAAATCATTTTAACATAGATGGGAGGCTGTGAGCAGGCACAGGGACTGTCCATCACAGCTGCAGCCAGACAAAGAGGTGGGCCAAAGGGGTGTGGGGCAAGGCATCAACAGCATCTGCCATGGTCCCTTTCCCACTTGGTCCAGGACCTATCTTCCAGAGACAGCATGGGACCTTTGATTTTCACGTTCTAGCCTCTGTGACTCAGTGAAATCTCCAGGTCAGCTAATTCTGCATAATCTTTTCTGAAGTCCACCCACAGCTCTTTTGGGTTGAAGTCTCCCTTCTGGGCTGAGCAACCTCAAGGGCTGTCTGGGCTGAGGTCCATGGGCACTGGACTCTCCAGGCTGCCACCTGTTCTGTTCTACACCCACATGTGAGCTTGGTACACGATGACATTAGGGCCACTGGCTGCATTGTTCACTCTACTGTAGTCAAGGCCAGAAATGGTCGAAGGCTGGATGGGCTCCAAGTTTCCTCTGCTGATGGCCTATTGTTTTTTAAGAAGAAAAGGCTAAGAATGACTGAGAACTCAAAGACCCCGAGAGACCTCAGTCAAAGCCTTGGAGACACTTTGGAAGATGGGAAATCAATGCACTAACATTAGAGGCAGGATTCCCAGTCCAAGTTGGTGTGCCGCTCCAGTTACCACTCCTCCGGCCTTGTTCAGAGCTCTGAAACCCTTCTCTCTTGCTCCTGTTCCTCTCTCCCTCTTACCTTGCATTCCTGAGTCATACTCACTGTCTTTCCAGCCGTCCCTTCTGTCTTCCTTCATGTTAGTTACCTCCTGCTATGAGGCTACATTACCTCTGATGGTCACACGACTCTCTGATTTTGCCTCACTTCTTACCATCCCTGCTCAGTACTCTGATACCCATTTCATCACCTGGGAGAAAGGGAGGCGGAGCTGCCAGTATTTATGGTGAGTCTGGGGTGAGATGGGCCTCCCTATGGGAAAGAGGGGGTGTGTGCTGGGGTGTGTTGGTGTGGAGTTCAGTTTTACCATTGTTAGATTAGGGCAAGGCAAATGGATGGCAGATGTTATCCAGCCAGTGGAAGAGCCTGGTCAGCAAATCAACTGAAACCCACCTGAGGTCTCAGGTGAGAGATGAGACAAAATACTGGATCCCACCTCAGCTCAAGACAAGGCACTTTACTGAGATGGGAGCGGGGCAGTGCAGGCTGACTCCTCTCCCACCTGTCCCCTCTTCCCTCTCTTCCTCCTTCAGGCTCCCTCCATCGCTCTTGCTCTTCAGTCGGGGCTTCTCTCCCCCTGTGCTGTCATGAGTTCCCTATGTCTCTCTTTGTCTCTTTTATCTTTTTTCTGTCTCAGACTCTGCTGTGCTTTGTTCATCATCCCCCAGTCCCCTGTCACTGAGACCCTGTCACCATCTCACTTTTTTGCCTCTTCACATTCTCTCGGTCCCTAAATATGCTTAGTTTCTCTTGGTCACCGTCAAAGAGACTGGCGTATGCCTCTGACTTGATCTGTTTTTCTGTGTCCGTCTGTCCATATTCCCAAAAGCCCTTTAACTCCAGAACGTCTGGCTGGAGTGGCTTTTCTGAGAACAGAGCCTGGGACAGCCACCCAACGTGTGTGTATGTGTGCGCGCACGCGGAGTCGAGGTGGCTGAGAACATTTCCAGCCCAGTGGTCGTCATGGTAACAGCCTGGGCGGGCCAGGCAGGGGACACGGCGAACCACGTGGGCTTGACCTTTCTGTGGGTGTCACATTTGAGCGGGAGCTGGGGAAAAACAGCAACAACTGCTTCCCTCTGGCTTCCAGGCCACGTTAAAAGGAGAGAGGGAGAGAGGAGGAGAGAACTGGGACAGCTGGCAGCAGAGGGAGAGGAGAGACGTTAGCCAGAGCCATCTCTAGACGGGGCGGGAGAGAGGGGCGCGAGCACAGGCCCGCACACACGCACACACAGCTTGGGGTCGGCACCGGGACTCCCACCACGAGCTGACCTGTGGAGGGCACCAGACATCATTCCTGGAGGCTCAGCCCGAGCTTCGCCAGCCGCTGGCCGCAGCTCCGGGTAGGTGGTTACTGAAAGGTCAGTTCCCCACACTCAGAGCTCCCCTCCAGACTCCTTCGGATCAAATGTCACTTTTTCCATATTGCAGAAGCTTCTATTGCTCTAAGGAAAATCTGCTAAGAGAAAAAAAGAGCCAAATGATTCTTGCAAAAATAGAAATATTATAAATGCAAAAGTCCAAAGAAAGACACTCAAAAAGCATTCTAATCCTCCTTCCCCTTTTCCCAGTTCTGAAGGTCACTCCACAGTTGCTTCTCATGCCCCCCGGGTCAGCAGGGAGAGACGAGGCTGGGTCCCGGGTCCACTTCTCTGGCAAGGGCACAAGAAGGGCCTCCAGATCTTTTTCTGCCCGTGTGTTATGGGGGCTTGGACTCACAGCTTTCCCCCTTGCCTGTAACATACCCATTCTGCTCCTTATCTTTCTCCTATGCAGCAGACATACAGGTGCCAGGACGAGGTGTCCACCAGTGTCCTGTTAATCCCGTGACCTCTTAAGGAGACGTGAAGGGTACAGGGCAGCCTCAGGTCAGCTCGGTAGAGAACACAAGTCACCTGTGGATCTCAATTCTAGACTTTCTTTAAAAAAATTTTTTTAAGATTTTATTTATTTATTCATGAGAGATGCAGAGAGAGAGAGAGGCAGAGACACAGGCAGAAGGAGAAACAGGCTCCACACAGGGAGCCCGACGTGGGACTCAATCCCAGGTCTCCAGGATCAGGCTCTGGACCAAAGGTGGCGCCAAACCGCTGAGCCACCCGGGCTGCCCAATTCTAGACTTTCAAGTCATGGCCGTGCAAGAAATCTCAAACCTTCTGGGAAACACGACAATGGAAAACAAGACCACCAACTCAGGGTGAAAAGTAGGGTCTTGCAGTGTACTGACAATCTACATGCAGGAAAGACATGAAGTGGACACTCACCAGCCAAGAGGTGGGTGACTTAACACACCAGCATTCCAGCCTTCTTTTATTCAACAGTCAGCCCAAGATCCCCTTGGAGAACTGCCATTGTGCCACTCAGATAAAGGAAGGGGAAGTCTTGTGATTCTTGGCAGGAGAGGGGATGGCAGACCAAGTGGTTATGAGTTAGCATGCCTCCCAAAGGCTATTTGAAATGAGTCCTGATTTTGTATATTTGTAAGTGCTTACAGTGTTTCCAAAAATCCAGCAGTTTTGAAGCTAACCTCTCTTTCTCTGACTCAGATTTAGGTGTTGTGGGCCTCTGTTTGCAAGTTGATTTACATAACCTTCTAGTTCTCTCTCTACAGAATCACTGACTCCTCCTGTCCCTTCCCTGGGGACAGAGGAGGTTCTGGGAACCTTTGAGTACCTGTGATTCCAGAACAGGAGGGAAATTTGGGTGCCCTGCCGTCCCACACGAGACCCAGGCTGCAGCCTAGCACACAAGCCCTGCACCATCACTCTGCCTTGGCTGCAGCTATGTCCCTGTGTGAGCACAGGGCCTTTCTCTTCTGACCAAGCCCCTTCCCTCTAGATCTGCCTTTTTTCCATCAGCCCCTCAATTCACCCCTAATGCCCCTCCTGCTCAGCACCTGGGGTTGGGACAGCTCCCCAGGGAGTTGGTGTTTTTTTGTGTGTGTGTGTGTGGTTTTTTTTTTTGTTTTTTTTTTTTTTTTTTTTTTGATAGTCTTGAAGCATCTGCGTACCTGAAGTGATGTAAACTGGGGAATGTGGGTCAGACTGGTGATTGTTCCCACCAGATCTGTGGCTCCTAGAATCCATCTGATCTCTTTCCACTCATGCTCTGGGCCAGGCCTGCCTCATCTTCTGGATCTGGATGTTCATGCACTAGAGCAGGCCATCCACTATTTCATGCCCATGCCTTTACTCACTCTATTCTCTTTGCTAAAAATCTCTTTTCTTGGGAATCCATGTTCTGCTTCAAGACTCAATTCGAATGCTACCATACAAGTAGAGCTCCCCTCAATCCACTTCAGGCTACTCTGCTTCCCTTAGAATTTGTTCTTACCACTCTCATAGTAGTCATGTTTCTGTTTCCACATCTGCCTCCCCACTGGAGGGTGTGCTGTCTGAAACAGACTGGTCATATTGATCTGTGGATCCCAGAACTTGGCTCAATATTGCTCACTGAGTATTTGTTAATGCTGTTGGTCCTCACCCAGAGTAGACCCTTGGTGGAAGGTGTGAGCCAGAAAGGTCTCACACTCCTCAGAAGCAATGGTATATCTGCATGCCAATGAGTCATGAGTGGCATATGTCATGCTGCCCCTTCCTTGCCAGACAACAGTTCCATCCTGACAAGGTCCCATGGTGCCAGGCTGGTTGCAAGACAGGGTACCTCTCACCTCTAACAAAACCACAGCTTTGGCTTGTTGGCACCCCATGTGATAGAGATGCAACACCTGGCTGCCATCTGCATCCTTCCTCCCTAGCCTTGGACAGCTGAATCCTGTAGTTATGCCCTCATCGTTTGGCTCTACTGACTCCTCTTGCTGCACTAAACAGAGCCCTTGAGAGTGGTTTTGAGTGGGAAGAGAGGGCTGGAGGCATCCTTCCTGTCCTCCTCCCTCTCCCTCCTCCTGGCTGGCTGCAGCTGTGCTGTGTGCTGGGGAAGTGAGCACAGTCTTAATTACCGCTCAGCCCTGCTCATTAGTGCCTCTGGAAGCCAGAGAAGCCCCGAGTTAGGATGTCTCGATCACAGTGGAGGCCAGGGCCCCAGGTTTCCTGGCTGATCGCTACTCCCATTTCTCAGGGATTGAGTCTGTGTGACTGTGGATCCATTTTTGGGCCTCCTGAGGGAAATGTCCTTCCCCAGGATGGGAAAAGCGCTAAAGCTGGAGAGAAGAGAGGGAAGAATGGGCCCCCTCGTGGGCTCTCACTCGTGTGTACAGAGCATCACGGGGACAACATATGGTGGAACATGTGAAACTCCAGTGCAATCAGAGAAAAATGAACAAATGATTAAATAAACCACATGTGCTTAAATCCAGCACATTGATGACTACCTTTGGAGGGACTTAGGCAAGCGACTGGTGCATTGTTCAGCCACTATTTTTTTTTTGTAGTGAAATGGAAAAAAAAGAACTGTAAGTTGCTGAATACTGAACAAAAGAAAGCTGAGCGAAGTTGGGGGGGAGGGGAGGCCTGGAAATTGTAAATGAATAGGCCCGGTACAAAGTCCTTCACAATACCAACTTGTAAACACCCTAGAAGATCATATGAGATAATACACATGAAAGCACTTTTTGAACTGTAAAAGGCTTTGGAAATATACGGTATTATTAGGTAATATTTCTGCTCAGCGCAGACTATAGAACAGATGCTACGTGGAGGCTGGAGATTTATGATAATGACTCATCACCCACAAGGTACTCACACAGTTTAGGCTGTTTTATTTAATTAGTCATTGCCTCTCACATACACTACTGTGCAAGCCTTTTAAGGAGCCTGCCCACCTCCACCTTCTCGCTGTTCCATTCATCCTTTATGCCATCACCAGATTAATTTTCCTGATGTGGAGCTCTCACCAGATACTTACATTGATTCTCTTGCCCACTTCATAGAGCTTGGAGACCTGGGCTTAGCAATCCAGATCATACTCTGCTCCGACACGACTCTCCCAACCTGATTTCCCTCCTTCCACACTGTAGACGTAGACTCGGGGAGATCTAGTCATTTATCCAACACCACACAGACACAAAGTGGCAGATCCCCAAATCAAACCAACAAACCTGACACCTGACGCTAAAACCACTGCTCTTTGTAGCTCCTCTCTTTTTCCCTTTGATAGATAAGACACAATGAAGATCTTCCCACAAAGAGCTTTTTCTCTTCTTTGGAAAAAATTTCCTCAGGACAAACTCCCAAGAGTGGGATTACCAATTCAAAACACATTAATATTTTTATGGCTACATGAATTGACATATACTCGGCCAAAGGGCTGAGCTGATTTATATTTTAGCCGGTGATAAATACACACAGCTTTCACCAGACCCTCCCTGCCACTGGGGGGTAATCTTTGAATAAATTGCTTATTAAATAAGTTATTTCTTTGTTTGAGTTTCTTTGACTACTGAGGTGGAATATTTTTCATGATTCTGTTTACTATTTGTACTTTATCTTGTGTAGATTACGTGTTCATATCTGTGGCTCATATAATTATTAAAGTCTCCCATGTTTCAGATGTTGCAGCTAGAAAAAAGGAAAAGAAAGGGCTATCTTAAGAGCAGATATGGTGGGCTCTGTGAGATCAGAGCAGAGGTCCCTATCTGACAAAGGCATGTAAATAAGCTGTCCCCTTTTTTTTTTTTTAAATAAGCTGTACCTTGAGTGAATCTGTAAGGCAAAATTTAGGTCAACTGATTTAAAATACAGTCTGCATTTAAAGAGAGCACTTTGGAGGAGGCATTCCCTAGACTCAGTCAATACTTTTCCTCACCCTGTCAGTGTGTCATAACACTAACATCCACTACTTAATTTCCAAGTCATTTTGGTGACTACATATTTGCCCTCAAACAGCACTGCTTTATTTTTTTATGTTGTATTAAAATTATTTTTTTACAGATTTTATTTATTTATTCATGAGAGATACAGAGATACAGGCATAGGGAGAAGCAGCCTTCATGCAGGGAGCCAGACATGAGACTGATCCCAGGTCTCCAGGATCACACCCCGGGCCGAAGGTGGCGCTAAACCACTGAGCCACCCAGGCTGCCCTTATTTTATTTTCTGACGAGGTAATGTATACACACAATACAAAGGTCAAAAGATAGAAAAGGATATAGAGTAAAAACATCTCCTTCCTCCTCTGCCTTGGAATCATTGCCTTTCCATCCCTGGGGACAGATGCTATTCCCAATTCCTTGTGTATCCTTCAGGGACATCCTATGCATATTTGAGCCTGTATGTGCATATTCTTAATGAAAATGATAGTATATAATATAGCATACAATACATGCTGACCTGTACTTTCCTGTTTTGAGACTATTCCATATGAATATATAGAAAGTTTAAATACATTTTTAAAACTGGAATATTGGGACGCCTGGGTGGCTCAGCGGTTGAGCGTCTGCCTTTGGCTCAGGGTATGATTCCGGAGTTCTGGGATCGAGTCCCACATCGGGCTCCCTGCAGGGGGTCTGCTTCTCCCTCTACCTGTGTCTCTGCCTCTCTCTGTGTGTCTCTCATGAATAAATAAATAAAATCTTTAAAAAGAAAAGAAAAACTGGAATATTAAGTGGATGTGCTCTACACTAAGAGAATTCAATGAACAAAAATCCACATATATAAGGCAAATTTTCTGGAGGTACTTACTTTGCAAACTAAACCTCTATTTGTATAGAAATCTTCTAATATTAAGCCAACTTCATATATTTCAGTTATGATTCATTTCATCAATATTATGTTAATCTGTTTATACAGAAACGGTCTATGAAAAACAAAGGCCATTTAACTTGGAAATTATTTATTAAGCATATAAATTGTTAAAGATTATACTTTGGTCAAAATGATATCCTGACCTGGTCAGAAAGTGTGATTATATGTTTAAAAAAGTCGATTCTAGGGACGCCTGGGTGGCTCAGCGGTTGAGCGTCTGCCTTTGGCCCAGGGCGTGATCCTGGAAACCCGGGATCGAGTCCCACATCGGGCTCCCTGCATGGAGCCTGCTTCTCCCTCTGCCTGTGTCTCTGCCTCTCTCTGCGTCTCTCATGAATAAATAAAATCTTTAAAAAAAATAAAATAAATAAAAAAGTTTATTCTATATTCATGTGATATTACAGGAAATGTCTTTGCCATTAAATTAATAATACTAGGATGTAAAAATCAGATTAGTGACTGCCTAAGGTAGAGAGTATGGAAAACTGATTGCACAAGGGTCTGAGGTATTAGAAATGTCCTGTATTTTGACTGGGATAAAAAAGATTTTATTTATTTATTTGACAGAGAAAGTGTGTGCAAGCTGGGGGAGGAGCCAAGGGAGAGGGAGAAGGGGACTGTGCTCTGAGCATGGAGCCTGACAAGGGTCCCGATTCCATGAGCCTGTGATCATGACCTGAGCCGAAATCAAGAAAGGGATGCTTAAAAAAAAAAAGAAAGAAAGAAAGGGACGCTTAACCTACTCAGCCACCCGGACACCCCTATGTAATTCTTGTATTAACCTGGGTTGCTCAGTGGTTAAACATCTGCCTTTGGCTCAGGTCGTGATCTTGGGGTCCTGGGATCAAGTACTATACTCCATGGAGAGCCTGCTTCTCTCTCTGCCTATGTCTCTGCCTCTCTCTCTCTGTGTCTCTCATGAATAAATAAATAAATAATCTTAATAAATAAAAAATAAATTAAAAACCCACAAATGTAATAGCTCCAAATATAATAATTCCACCTGTCCGGTTTGTAATCTATTTAACAAACATCAACAGGAAAAGGCTCTAATGTTAGCTGATGTGAGATGTACAGTCCAGGGTCATCAGGACTTCTTGGTAGGATCCAGTCCACCAGAGCCTTGTGTCCTAACATGGCACAAAACTAGACTTTTGCCCTGGATCACACTGAAGGGTTGGGGCATGCCCTACAGATATACCCAACTTCTTCCGATCACTGACCCCAGGGCTAATATCTATGGGTTTATTATTTATGCTTAACCTACTGAGCATCCCAAGCACTCCTTGGTATGATCTTTTAAACTTTGATCTTATCTCTCCTTAAAATTTATCTTTTCAGACTTAGGGTCTTAGCTCTTCTAATGCCTGCTTTCTAACTGTATAGTTAAAATGTATCATACAATTAATTTTATTCCTTCATTTGTTCATTTACGTGATATTCACTTTCATCTCCTCCAAATCTTTGCTCAGATGTTACCTCCTCAACGTGGCCTATCCTAATTACTCTATTTAAAATTGAAACACCAGGGGTGCCTGGGTGGCTTAGTTGGTTAAGCATCTGCCTTAGGCTCAGGTCACCATCCCAGAGTCCTGGGATTGAGCCGAGTGTCGGCTTCCTGCTCAGCAACGAGTCTGCTTATCCTCTTCTTCTCTGTACCTCCCCCATCCTGCTCATGCTCTGTCTTGGTCTATCTCAAATAAACAAAATCTTTTTAAAAAACAAAAATTGAAACACCTGCTCCTCCTGCACCCCCTATTGTCCTTACCCTGCTCCATTTCCCCATATTATTTAGCACCTTCTAACATAGTATATACTTTTCTTATTTACTATGTATGTTCTTTACTGTACATCTCCTTCCTCCAGGATGTAAGCTCCATTTTGTTTACTGAATCACTAATGTGTTCCAAGAATCTAGAACAGTGCTAGTTGCATAGTAGGCGCTCCAGAAGTACAGTATTTGTTGAAAGAATAAATGATGTAAGCTCCTCCCATGTATAAGACTACACAGGGCTAAGCATGTTGAGCCTCCAAAGATGAATCTGCAGTGAGTCTCACCCTCAGAGGGTCCATAGTCTGGCCTCGGATTTGGGACATGGAATTACTAACCACAATACAAGATTGAAACTTCGGGACAGAAAAAGAGCCAGGAGTTTAGAGGAGGAGGAAGAGAAAGCTTTCAGTCATGGAAGAACCATGGGAAGGCATGAGCATAGGAGTCAGAGATGGGAACTGAATGCTGAATTCCATCGGGGCACCTGGGTGGCTCAGTGGTTGAGCATCTGCCTTTGGCTCAGGTCCAGATCCTGGGGTCCTGGGATTGAGTCCTGTATCAGGCTCCCCACAGGGAGCCTGCTTCTCCCTCTGCCTATGTCTCTGCTTCTTTCTCTGTGTCTCTCATGAATAAATAAATACAATCTTTACAAAAAAGAAAAAAAAAGAATGCTTAATTGCAGTGCATGAGATGGCTTGTTATAAGCTCCTTATCCACAAATTAAGCGTAAAAATTATTTTTAAAGATTTTATTTACTTATTCATGAGAGACACAGAGAGAGGCAGAGACACAGGCAGAGGGAGAAGCAGGCTCCATGCAGGGAACCCGACACAGGACTCGATCCCGGGACTCAACGACCATGCCCCGGGCTGAAGGCAGGCTCCAAACCGCTGAGCCACCCAGGGATCCCCGGGGTAAAAATATTTATCTTAGTATGACTATAGGGGTCAAATAAAATAATGCCTGTACATAGCCTGTGGTGGATAGCACCTGATACTAAGTTCATGATGAACCAAGATCAATCCCCAGCTTCCTCTGGAGTGCCCCTCAAGGGGAGAGCATAAACCATGACCTATAATGGAATTAAGTCATTTAAATGATAGTTACCAGGACTGTGTAACAGCACAGACAACAGTTTGTGACCGACATCAAGTGAAAAAAGACAGATTGTCCCTGATTACAACAGGGTAAAAATAATTCAAAATCTACACAAAAATTAAATCCATTCTTGGGCTTGTCAGGTGGGAATGAGAATTAATTTACCTAAATCTGCTCCTCTGATCTTTACAATTCCACTTTCTTGGGTCACCATTTAATTTTTTAAAAAGATTTTATTTATTCATGAGAGACAGAGAGAGAGAGGCAGAGACACAGGTATAGGGAGAAGCAGGTTCCAGGCAGGAAGCCTGATGTGGGACTTGATCCGGCATTCCAGGATCATACCCTGAGCCAAAGGCAGATGCTCAATCACTGAGCCACTCAGACGTCCCCACTATTTAATTTTGATACCATTTCAAACGTACAGAAAAGTTGCATTATATGAGGAATTTCCAAATACCTTTTACCCAGATTCACCAAGTATTTGCATGTGTGGCTTTCTCACCCTCTGCATATACACATGCATTTCCTAAAAATAAAGACATTCTCTCACATAACTGCAGAAGAGATTTCCTACTGTTTTTACAAATAAAGAAGCCAAGAGACGGTATCTTCCTTAGATCCTGGACTACATTCTCCCTAGGCTCAGGATACAAGACTCTTCTCTGCAGTTTTTGGGCTTCTCACATCTGAAAACACCAGCCAACTACCAGGTCAGTCATGCTGCCAGAGCGCACAGCCCCCTTCATAGGCCTGGGTGTGGTGTATTGTGCCCTCCCCACCAACTTCCAGGCTGGGGGGTGCTGAGATGGCACCACCTTGAGGAACCTCCTGTTTGAGGATAAAAATCCTGAAGGTGTAGGGCCACAAGGGTTTTTGTGACCCTGGAAGTGTGTCCATGGGAGCTGAGCTTCCCCGGGAAACAAATGAACCCTCAAGGGAAAGACACTAAGCTGCCTGCTGGCTCCCCACTCTGAGTGTGCTGAAAAGATTTTTTTAAACCACAGAGTCCTGAGGGCCAATCAATAAGTGCTGGAGCCCAAAGGGGTTAAACAAGTCTGTCCTTGGAATATGTAGGCTTAGAGCCATGGTAATACAGGGATTGTTTAAGGGGGTGCTTTGTTTGGAGGAAGGAAGTCTATGCTGAGGGCCCTGGGTGGTGACTAGGACAGCGGCCGGCTGGGAGGATGGAAAGGATAGAAGAGGTTTCTCATTAGCTCCTGGACAAGGACAAGGTTGCCACACATATGGTCCATTCATAACTACCCGCCACCACCTCCCTCCCCCGACCCTGCCCATCACCAGGCTAACAGTGCTCTCCACTCCTCCCTCGATCCTTCTGAGCTTCCAGAACCAGGGGGCACCTCTCTCCATACCTGTAGCCTCCACCTCATGCCCAGCCAGGATGAGTGCGGGCAGAACAGATCGCACACGCGGCCGCCCATGGAAAAGCACTGAGCACCATTCCAGACCACGTAATTCATCTGGTTCTGGCCTTGAGACCAGGTCAGGACCCCAGTCCCCCCGGGTTAACCGTGTCCTTACCCTCACTGTTCTTTCCTTCACCGTCCGTTACCTGTTACCTTTATGATCTGGAGAAACCGGCCTCTTTGCGTGTCTCTCCTTCTGTAAATGAGATAATGACATTTATCTTAGAGGGTGGTGGTAAAGAAGAAAAGAGACCGTGGGCGTAAAAGAACACAATCTGAGCAAGTGTTAGTAATAGCTGAAGCTCACCCATGGGACCGGCTAGGGCTTGATCTCTCTCTCTTTAAAAAAAAAAAAAAATTATTGGGGATCCCTGGGTGGCTCAGTGGTTGAGCGCCTGCCTTCGGCCCAGGGCTGATCCTGGAGACCCGGGATCAAGTCCCACATCAAGCTCCCTGCATGGAGCTTGCTTCTCCCTCTGCCTGTGTCTCTGCCTCTCTCTCTCTCTCTCTCTCTGTGTGTGTGTGTGTGTGTGTGTCTCTCATGAATAAATAAATAAAATCTTTAAAAAATAAAAATAAATGTTTAAAAAATTTTATTTATTTGAGAGAGAAAAAGACAGAGCACAAATTTGGGGGTAGGGGTAGAAGGAGAGGGAGAAGCGGACTCCCTGCTGAGCAGGGAGCTCAACATGGGGCTTGATCCCAGAATCCTGAGATCATGACCTGAGCCAAAGGCAGATGCTTAACCAACTGAGCCACCCAGGTGCCCAGAGCTTGACCTCTCTTAATTTGTAGCCTAGAGATGCCCTGTGCTGAGGGTCATAAGCTGCTCAGTCAGTATTAATGGCTGAGGTTGATTCCTATTGACATGGTTGTTGCCCATTTTCACCTATCAGCTTGATAATATTACCTAGAGACCACAAGGAGCAGAGCCCTCTCACACATAAGTGGTGGGAGAATAAATGGACACAATCTTGTTACCTGGGATCAACAATTAGAAATATTCAGCACATGGGGCACCTCGGAGGCTCAAATGGTTGAGCATCTGCCTTTGGCTCAGATCGTGATCCTGGGATCCTGGGATCGAGTTCCATATCAGGCTCCTTGCAGGGAAACTGCTTCTCCCTCTGTCTATGTCTCTGCCTCTCTCTGTGTCTCTCATGAATAAATAAAATCTTCTTTTAAAAAAAGAAATATTCAGCACATTCTCTTTAATTAAGTAATCTTCCTCATAGGGGTCTATCAGAAATATTCACAAATATGCACAAAGTAATTCGACAAAGGCATCCACTGTTGCATTATTTATAACAGAAAAGTATATGGAGGCAATCTGAATGTCTAAAATTAGGGAACTAGCTAAAGAAATTGCAGTTACGATGCTGCCATGCTATGAGGTACCTACCACGCAGCTGTCAAAAATAATGACAGATCTCAAAGCAATCTACAGATTCAACGCAATCTCTATCAAAATTCCAATGGCATTTTTCATGGAAATAGAATAAACAATCCTAAAGTTTGTATGGAACCACAAAAGACCCCAAATAGCCAAAGAATCTTGAGAAAGAACAAAGCTGGAAGCATCACACTTCCTGATTTTTAAACTATATTACAAAGTGATAGCAATCAAAATGTCTGGTATTGACATAAAAACAGACACACAGATCAGTGGAACAGAATAGAGAGCCCACAAATAAACCTATGCACATACAGTCAATTAATTTATGACAAAGAAGCCAAGAATACACAATGGGGAAAGGATAGTCTCTTCAAAAAATGCTGTTGGGAAAACTGGACAGCCATATTCCAAAGAATGAAATTGGATCACTCTCTTACACCTATACACAAAAATCAACTCAAAATGGATTAAAGACTTGGACATAAGAACTGAAACCATAAAACTCCTGGAAGAAAACATTGGCAGTAAGCTCCTTGACATCAATCTTGGTGATGATTTTTTGAATATGACACCAAAAGCAAAAGCAACAAAAGCAAAAATAGATAAGTGGGACTACATCAAAAAGGTCTCTACACAGCAAAGGAAACCACCCACAAAATAAAAGGCTACCTATGGAATGGGAGGAAATATTGGCAATCATATATATGATAAGGGATTAATATCCAAAATATATAAACAAATACAATTTAATAGCAAATAATAAACAATCTGATCATAAAATGGGCAGAGGAGCTGAATAGATATTTTTCCAAAGAAGACATACAAATGTCCACAGGTAAATGAAAAGTGAGCACCCAACAGGGAAACGCAAATCAAAACCAAAATAAGATATCTCACACCTATTAGAGCAGCTGTCATTCAAAAGATAAGAGATAACAAATGTGGGAGAGGATATGGAGCAAAGGGAACCCTCTTGTCCTGTTGGTGGGAATGCAAACTGGTGCAGCCACTATGGAAAGCAGTATGGAGTTTCCTCAAAAAATTAAAAATAGAATTATCCTATGATCCAACAATTCCATATCTGGGTGTATGTCCAAAGGAAACAGAATCACTATACCCCCATTTTATTTTTTTAAAAAAATATTTATTTATTTATTTATTTATGAGAGAGAGAGAGGAAAAGAATCCTGAAGCAAACTCCCTGATGAGTATGGATCCTGATGTGGAGCTTGATCCCAGGACCCTGAGATCATGACCTGAGCTGAAATCAAGAGTTGGATGCTTACTGACTGAGCCACCCAGGTGCCCCTATGCCCCCATTTTCACTGCAATGTTATTTACAATAGCCAAGACAAAGAAATAACCTAAATGTCCATCAACAGATGAATGGATAAAAAACGGTGGTATTTATATATACAGTGGAATATACAGTGGAATATTAATCACAAAAAAGAAGGAAATCTTGCCATTTACATGGATCGACCTTGAGGGTGTTATGCTAAGTGAAATAAGTCAGAAAGAAAGACAAAAACTGGATCATCTCACTTATATGTGGAATCTAAAAAAACAAACTCATAGAAATAGAGAACAGATTGGTGGTTGCCAGAGCCAGTGGGTAGGGAGTGGGAGAAATGGGGAAAGGGGATCAAACAATACAAATGTCCAGTTAAATTATAATTATGTTGTGGAGATATAAGGTACAGCATGGTGACTACAGTTAACAATACTGTGTTGTAAAAAAAAAAATACTGTGTTGTATATTTGAAAGTTGTTAAGAGAGTAGATCTTGAAAGTTCCTATCACAAGAGGCCCCTGGCTGACTCTGGCAGTAGAACATGTGTCTCTTGATCTCAGTGTCATGAGTTCAAGCCTCACATTGGGCATGGAGCTTACTTAAAAAAAAAAAAAAAGTTTTAACAATGTGAGGTGATGGATGTTAACTAAACATGGTAATCATTTCACAATGTATACTTATATCAAATCATTATGTTGTATACCTTAAACATAATACCATGTTATATATCAATTATATCTCAATAAAATGGGAAAAAATAGAATTCCAGTCTTGCTCCTGCTTAAAACTCTACGTTGACTTCTATGGCTCTCTGTTTGTCCTCCAATGCCTTAGGCACTCGGATTCTACGTTACTTCTCCAGCCCTATCTCACCCCCCACATGCTGTCTCCCAAACCCAACAAATTCCTTTTAGTATCAGCTATTGCAAATATGTAGATCAAAAATAGTTGTGCTAATCTAATTCTTTTTACAGATCCATAGTAGAAAGTAAGATTGAAAAATATTTTAACCCACAAGGGAGAAAGATTCTATGACTTAAATTCATAACCCTGCTTTTGCCTAATTCCCCAACCTTAGGAAATCTTTTCATTGCATCCCACCCAATAATGGTGATAAAAATAGCTAGAAGTATATCGATCAATTCTGTATTTATCAGAGCATAAAATGCATTAAAGTGCTAAGTGTGCTAAAGTTTTACAATGATGAAAAAAATAATGACAGATCATTATGTATTGACATGGAAAGATTTTATGCTTTTAAGCAAAAACTGCCAGTTGCAGAATTATTTTCAGTGATCTAAAAGTGTCTAGCATATAGTAGATAATCAACAAATACTTGTTGAATTGAAAGAATATTATCCCAGTCTGTTTAACAGAAAAAATATCACCACCCCAACACACACTCATAAACAGGTCCATATATTTTCATATGCCTAAAAAAAGTTGTGGAAGGACAGTCAACTGTGTTTATCCCTGGATTTGAGCAGCTTTAACTTTCCTCGGCTCTGGTCTACAGAGCCCACATCACGTGAGGTGAGGTTGCAGTGGGCAGCCCATGCATTTACCAGGCAGCTCACAGGACTTTCTGTTGTAGGGGATCTTCAGTTCTGCTCTCCTGGTGGGAAAGAACAGGAAAGCCCAACCACTCCCAACCGCTACTCATGGTAGTGGTTCTGCATAGTTCTAACTTACAGGGTCAGGGGAAAAAAGGCTAAGGACAAGATGTGCAATTATTTAGGACACTGTTTTATTTATACCTAAGGAGAGACACCAGAGTATGAGCCCCCAAGGGCCTGGACATTCTGGGTGGGTGGCTTCTAAGGTTTGGAGAACCCATGTCCTGAGCAGGGGGTCATGCTTCATGCTCCAGCAGCTGAATCTGGAAAGTCCCAGGTCTCTATGCTCAAAGTTTAAGAGAAAGACAAGGAGTCAAGCAGAGTCAGCCTGGATGACCATGTGAAGCCTCAGTGGCCCCGGGTGGGTCAGAGGAACACGTGAGTGTGTGTAAGAGGTCACTAAAGGCAGGAGGGTCAGGGGTGCCTGGGTGGTTCAGTCCGTTAAGCATCTGCTTTCGGCTCAGATCATGATCCGAGGGTCCTGGGATTGAGCTCAGCTCAGGGCTCCCTGCATAGTGGGGAGCCTGCTTCTCCCTCTACTACTCCCCCTGCTTGTGCTCTCTCTCAGTCAAATAAATAAAGAACTTAAAGAAAAAAAGAAGCAGGGTCAGTTACAGGGCCTGAAAAGGATGCATGGGGGCCTCCCTGCAATTTTGGAAATGAGTACAGAACAGTATGGTGGCTTTGGAATATTCAGGAGGAATTCTTCTAAATTTAGAAGACATAATGTAGTTCAGGAGACTTTTAGAGGAAGAGTCACAGTTCATCTCCTATTTGGCAGGATAAGGTTTGCCTTAGTCTGTTCAGGCTGTTTTAACAAATTACCATAGACTGTGTGGCTTAAACAGCAGGTATCTCTCTCAGTTTGGGAGGCTGGGCAGTCTAAGGTCAGGTTGCCAGTACAGGTAAGTTCTTGGTGAAGGTCCTATTCCTGGTTTGCAGAAAGTTACCTTCTTGCCAGGTCCTCCCCTGGAGGTGGTGGTTGGGGGAGGGACAGTGAGCACACTCTGGTCTCTTTGTCTCTTTTCAAAGGCACTAATTCCCTTATGGAGGTCTCCACCTTCATGGCCTCATCTAAATCTAATTGCTTCCCAAAGGCTCCATTTCCAAATACCATCCCATTGTGGAGTTAGGACTTCAACATATGAATTTGATGGGATACACAAATATCCAATCCATAACAAGGTTTCTGTGACTGCCATGCAGCTCTCTTGACTGCTTCCAAACTCTCAGGCCAGTCAAAGCAAAAAGCATCTTGGGCCACAGGTAAGGGTTAAGAGGGTAAGGTCAACTCCAATTCCATCCAGGCACTCAGAGGCAAGGCAGATCCTAGTGGCTTCCCCACCATGATCCAAGGGATCAGAGCCCTCAGGAGGTGACTGTAAGCAAGCCAAGACCCTGGCAGGGGACAGCCAGAGCAACTTCTCAGGCTTTTAGGTCAGGATTGGAAGGAGCCTGGAAACCTGGAAGCCCAGGGGATCTCTGACTTACAAGCCAAGACTTAACTTATAAAGCCCATCAAAGCTGTACTTGCATATATGTTATCACATCTGATCCTCATAACAGTACAAAGAGAGGCATGTATTAAATTATTGATCATAAGTCTTTATGGTCTTGATGAAGTCTTTATAAGTTTTTAATGAAAACCCATTTCTAATATTCATTATGATAACCAGTGAAGTGCCTGATGCAGATAAGATATAGAGATACCTGAAGCTCTTGTGATAGCCAACTATAGAGTGTAGGCTTATTTTTTAACCAACTTTATTGAGGTATGATTTACATATAATACGATGTATCCATTTCAAGTATATTAATTTTAATGTACATCAAGTACATTAAAAGCAGCTTGATGAGCTTTTCCAAAGGTAATACACACATATAACGACCACTCCACTGAAGATGGAACACTTCTATCACCTCAGAAAGTTCCTTTAAGCCTCTTTGCATTTGGTCTTCCCTCCCCTTTTGTCCCCAGGAGACCAATGATCTGCAGTAATGATAGCTTAGTTTTGACTGTTCCAGAATTTCATATAAATGAAATAATCCAATATGTTTTCTTTTGAGTCTGGCTTCTTTCACTCAGTGTAATATTTTTAAGATTCACATATGTTGTGTGTATTAGCAATTTGTTCCTTTAAATTATTGACTTGTCAGGATGCCTGGGTGGCTCAGCGGTTGAGCATCTGCCTTTGGCTCAGGGTGTGATCCCAGAGTCCCAGGATCGAGTCCCACATCTGGATTCCTGCATGGAGCCTGTTTCTCCCTCTGTGTCTCTGCCTCTCTCTATGTCTCTCATGAATAAATAAATAAAATCTTTAAAAAAATAAATAATTTAGTTGTCTTCAATTGTATTGAATATGCCACAATTTATTTACTCATTCTCTGGTCAATGGAAATTGGGTTGTATCTGATTTGTGCTTATTGCAAATATAACTGCTATAAACATTCATGTACAAATATTTCTGTGGATATATATTTTCATTTCTCTTGGGTATAGAACTACTGATCTGGGGAGATTGGCTCAGTTGGAAAAGCATGAAAGTCTTGATCTTGAGATTGTGATTTCATTCCCATGTTGGGTGTAGAGATTACTTAAAATTTTTTTAGAAAGGAAGGAAGGAAAGAAGGAAAGACTGATCTGTTTTCCAAAGTTGTACCATTTAATACTACTACCAGCAGTGAAAGAGAGTTCTAAGTCATTCATATCTTCACCAGTACTTGATATTGTCAGTCTTTTAAGTTTTAGCCATGCTGGTGGGTGCGTATGTTATCATGGTCTTAATTTGCATGTTGGCTAATGCTGAATAATGATATTGAACATATCTGCATTTGTTTATTAGAAACGTTTATATATCTTCTTTTTTTAAGATTTATTTATTTGAGAGAGAGAGAGAGAAAGCATCAGCAGGGGGAGGAGCACAGAGAGAGGGACAAACAGGCTCCCTGTTCAGTCCTACATGGGGCTTGATGCCTGAGATCATGACCTGAGCTGAAGTCAGATGCTTAAACAACTGAGCCACCCAGGCGCCCCTGTACACCTTCTTTAATGAAGTGTCTATTCAAATCTTTTGTCTTTTTTATGATTATTATTTATTATTTATGATAGTCACACACACACAGAGAGAGAGAGAGAGAGAGAGAGAGAGGCAGAGACATAGGCAGAGGGAGAAGCAGGCTCCATGCACCGGGAGCCTGAAGTGGGATTCGATCCCGGGTCTCCAGGATCGCGCCCTGGGCCAAAGGCAGGTGCCAAACTGCTGCGCCACCCAGGGATCCCCTTTTGTCTTTTTTTTAAAAAGATTTATTTATTTATTCATGAGAGACACATGGAGAGAAAGAGAGAGAGGCAGAGACATAGGCAGAGGGAGAAGCAGGCTCTCTGTAGGAGCCAGATGCGGGACTCGATCCCGGACCCCTAAGCCGAAGGCAGCCGCCCAACCACTGAGCCACCCAGGTGTCTCAAATCTTTTGTCTTTTATATTGTATTTTAAAAAATTCATTTAACCATTTTTACTGAAATGACTAAGGTAATCATCTTTGTTTCCTTTTTTACAAGAAGAGCAAATCCAGAGGAGAAGTTTTGCCCAAGCTTTCTTAAAGTAGAAAACCAGCAGTTTGTTATAAGTAACCCTAAATTATTCTACCCAACTGTTCCACACAGGCAGAGCCTGTTATCCTCAAGCTGTGCCGAATGACACCCATCTGCTTAGTAGGCTTTATTCAAGGTACCTAAATGTTTGAAACTGATCTAGAATCATCTGATATTTTAGCTTCTTGCTTAGTAAAAATAAAAAATCAGACATGCACTTAATTAATAGAAGACATCCTATGTTCATGGATCAGAAGATTGAATATAGTTAAGATGCCAATACTCCTCAAATTAATCTACAGATTCAACATAACCAACATCAAAATTCTAGCTGGAATTTTTAAAGAAATTGACAGTCTGATTCTAAGATTCATATGGAAATTCCAGGGACTCAGTGTTGTCAAAACAATCTTGAAAAATAACAAAGTTGGAAGACTCATGTTTTATGATTTCAAAACTTACTATAACTTCATAGTAATCAAGACAAGGTGGTACTGGCATAAGGATAGACATAGAGCAATAGATAGAACCAAGAGTCCAGAAATAAACCTTTACATTTATGATCAGTTGATTTTCAACAAGGGTGCTAAGACAATTCAATTGAGGGAAGAACAGTCTTTTCAACAAATGGTGTTGGGACAACTGGAAATCCAGTTTCAAAAGAATGAAGTAGACTCCTACTTCACACCTTTTAAACACCATATATTTCTTGTAAGAAATACAGGAATAAAATATAGGCATAAATATCTGTGACCTTGGAGTGGAGAAAACACAACAGAAGAAAACAATAGATAAACCGAACTTCACCAAAATTACAAACTTCTAAAAAAAAAAAATTACAAACTTCTGTGCTTCAAAGAACACCATCAGGAAAGTAAAAAAACAACAGAATGACATAAAATATTTGCGAATCAGGTGTCTGACAAGGGACATGTATCTAGGATATATAAAGAACCCTTTACAATCCAGTATTAAAATGACAAATAGGGGGCAGCCCCGGTGGCTTAACAGTTTAGCGCCGCCTTCGGCCCGGGGTGTGATCCTGGGGGCCAGGATCGAGTCCTACATCCCACGTCAGAATCCCTGTGGGAGCCTGCTTCTCCCTTGGCCTGTGTCACTGCCCCTCTCTCGCCCCCATCTTAAATAAATAAATAAATAAATAAATAAATAAATAAATAAATTAATTAATTAATTAATTAAAAAAAAAAGACAAATAGGGCAGCCCGGGTGGCTCAGCTGTGTAGCGCTGCCTTGGGCCCGGGGTGTGATTCTGGAAACCTGGTATCAAGTCCTGCATCGGGCTCCCTGCATGGAGCCTGCTTCTCCCTCTGCCTGTGTCTCTGCCTCTCTCTCTGTGTCTCTCATGAATAAATGAATAAAATATTTAAAAATAAGTAAATAAAATGACAAATAATCCCAGTAAAGAATGAGCAAAAGATATGGATAGCCATTTCACCAAAGAAGATATGCAAATGGCCCCTAGCCATCACAGAAATGCCAATCAAACCACAAAGAGATAACTGCTTCACCCCTAGTAGGATGATTATGACCAAAAAGAGAGATAACAAGTGTTTGGCTATTCATAATAGTCAAAAAATGGAAACAACCCAAATATTCATCATTTGATGGACAAGTAAAATTCCATATAATGGAATATTATTCGCCAATAAAAAGGACTTAATTACTGGTACATGTGACAACATGGATGAATCCTGAATCTTGCCAAATCAGTCACTAAAGAGCATATGTTGTATGATTCCATTTAAAAGAAATGTCTGGAACAGGCAAATATATAGAGACAGCAAGCTAGTGCTTGCTGAGGTCTTGAGGAAGGAATGTGGGGGAAAATGGAAGAGTGAGTGTTAATGGACACAGCAGCATAATGACTGCTAAAATTGATCGTGGGGATGGTTGCAGAACTCTGAATATACTAAAAACATTAATTTTTATACTTTAAGCAACTAGATGAATTATTTTAAAACATGCCAATGTCCACTTTTATAAATTATTAAACATTTTCTTAATTGAGAAACAATTTTATAAGCCCAGAGAGCATAACACAAAATGATACCATTATTCAATACACCTCATATTGGTTATTTGCTGAAATTATATCTGTATAATGCATTGTATAGCAAGGATTTCCAATATGATGAACAATGTGTGGACTGAAAAGCAGAAGAAAATATGCAGAGAATTGGGTATGAAGTAAATATTATGTTTTCTTCAACATTCTATCCATATTGTTGTTTTGAAATAAAAGAACATGTTCTAAATATTAACATACACACACACAAACAAGAAAAATGACACAATCAGTAAAACATGCAGAATACATTCTTAACACATTCTCTCTCTCCCTTCTCTCTCTCTCTCTCTTTCTCTCTCTCTCTCTCTCTCTCTCTCAATCTGGCGGCCCTGCCACATCTAGAAACTAGACAACTGCGGGGAAAGCTTCTCCAACCCTGTATCCCCAGGGAAAGGAACCTTTCCCGACTTGCCATCTCCGCAGCGGGCACTATTTGCACCCCCTAGCCCAGGTGCAGAGAGGGGAGGAGCCCTCCTACACACCAGCTTGTCTTTCTTTTTTCAGGGGCGCTCCTGTGTTTTCAGGATAAGGGTGGGGTACGGTGGGGGGTGGCTTTGGACACGGGGGTGGGGGTGGGTTGCAGCCCAGGGTGCTCTGCGGAAGGAGGCGCCCTCAGCGAGCAGCACTGCCACCTTGTGGCCGGGGATGGTCCCACCTCTGGCTCCAGGGACACCCCCCACCCCACCCCAACTGGGGCTCTTTCATACTAAGCAGAAGAAAACATTCAGTAATTCACTAACATTTTTTCAAACATCATTTTGATCATTCTTTAACATAAAAGTAATTCATGCTCGCTTTATAAATTTTAGAAAGTTGAAATAAGAGCGAATAAAAACTGTCCAACTGGACATATATAACCAAGGTTGAGCACTTGGATGTATATTTTTCCAGTCTTTAAAAAAAACAAGCAAACAAAAGTAGAATTACACAGTACATAACCATTTTTTTCATAAGCCGAATACATTGTACCAATATCTTTTCACTTGTTAAATATTGTTCTGCAATTTTTTTAAAAGATTTTTATTTATTTATTTATTCGTGAGAGACAGAGAGAGAGAGAGGCAGAGACACAGGCAGAGGGAAAAGCAGGCTCCATGCACCGGGAGCCCGATATGGGATTCGATCCCAGGTCTCCAGGATCGCGCCCCGGGCCAAAGGCAGGCGCCAAACCGCTGCGCCACCCAGGGATCCCTGTTCTGCAATTTTTATGTAAGGAAAAATAACAGGTCACCCAGCCTCAACAATTGTGAACAAATGGTTGATCTCACATTTTTGATGCCTGTTCCATATTCCTTTCTTTAGGTGACTGGGCCATAGTTCATTTAACCAACAATAAAGAGTTGAGAATTTAAATTATACACAACTTCTTCATTGATGTAATATTACACTGGGATGAACAACTCTATTGCTGAATCTTTACAGAGTACATGATTATTTCTTAGGTAAATACTCAAATCAAAGTTGATATGAAGTTTGTAAGGTGTCTCATTTATTACCCAGATACTTTCCAGAGAGGCTAAATTAGGAGCCTTTTCAAATATAAAAAGAATTGAGGAACTTCACCACATGTAACAGTGAGGAGAAAACTCACAGTAATAAAAAATACTGTAAATCCAATAACACTTTTTAAAAAGACTTATTCATTTTAGAGAGAGAGCAAGTGCGTGTGTGAGTGGAGGTAGGGGAAGAGACAGAGGGAGAGGGAGACAAGCAGACTCACCGTTGAGCGTGGAGTCTCCTTTGGGGCTCGATCCCAGGAGCCTGAGATCATCACCTGGGCCAAAGTCAAGAATCAGACACTCAACCACATCTGATTTTTAGGCGCCCTAAAAATACAGCAACAGTTTAAAGGGAGTTCTATTTTTATTAATCACGACTACACCTATATATTTTATCTTCAAATTTTTGATTCTCAAAAATCCAAAACCACAGAAAAATGGAATGAATAGTAGTATGAGCATCCCTATACTCTTTAGCAAGCTTCAACAATTTTTAACATTTTACCACTTTGCTCTTTCTCTCTGTATATACATGAATGAATTTTTGCTGAGCCTTTTGTTTTTAAGCTTTATTTGAGTAATTGCTACATCCAACATGAGGCTTGAACCCACAACTGTGAGATCTAGAATCACATGTTCTTCTGACCGAGCCAGCCAGGCACCCCTTGCTAAAGCTTCTGAAAGTAAATTGCCAACATCATGCCACTTCACCTCTAAATACATTAGCATTCATCTTCTAAAATAAGGGCATTCCCTTATAAAACTACAAAGCCATTATCATGCCTTAGAAAACCAACAAGAATTCCATAGTATCATCTAATATTGGTCTATATGAAAATTTCTTCAATTGTCCCCAATTACAGGTTTTTTAAAAATCAGATTCAATCAAATCTCATGAACTGTTGCACCATTTATTCCAGGTTAGTCACTCCTTTCTTTTCCCAAGACATCATCCTTTTGAAGACTGCACACTGGCTTTCTTACAGAATGTTCCACATTCCGGATTTAGTGATTGTTTCCTCATTGTGTTATTCAGCTTGCTCCTCTGTTCCCTGTGTTTGCAGCAAGTTTGCTGCAAATCCAAACTTAGGTTCAGAGGCCTTCCATAAAAGAGGTATACCATACTTGATTGTATTATTTATTGATCCTGATTGTAAACCATCCTTTCCTCTGATGTACACGGCTTATAGAGTACTCAAGTATTTATTAGATAAATGACTAATTTGCTTGCATCCCTGTGCAGTGATTTTTAAGAGTCACCGTATGGATCGCTGCTGATTTGAAGATATTTTCAACAGGCAAGAGCAAATGAGGGAAATAGGGGCTATGGAATGAGTTTTCCAAAAAGCTGATTTAATTTCACTTAAAAGACTTGCTAATTCACCTGACAAATTACTTACCAATTCCAAAGGGAAAATAGTAATTTAACAGTAGGGAGACACATTCGCCACCATTCTCACCAAGTGATCAAAATTAACATTTCTCAAAATAGGACAAACCAATGTCATGTGCCTCTTGATGTGATATACTGAGAAAGGACACATCACTTCTGTGGTATTCTTGGCAAAAATGCATCGCCTGAATACAATCATGAGGAAACAGCCAAACTCCAACTGAGGACATTCTACATAATAACTGGCCTGTACTTAAAAAAAGAAAAAGTCAATGTCATGAAAGACAAAGGCTGACAAATTGTTCCAGATTGAAGGAGACTAAAGAGACATGCCAGCTAAAGGCAATATGTGATCCTGGATGGGATCCTGGATCAGAAAAAACAATAGCTATTAGGAGGAGGGGAAGAGAGAGAAGAGAGAGGAAGAGAGGGAAAAGAAAGGAGTTGGGGAGGAGGAGGGAGTTGCAGCAGCAGGGGGAGGGGACATTATTGGCAAAATAACCTGGCAAAATCTGAAGAAGGTACATAGATCAGATTAGAGCATTGTATCAAAGATGTTAAATTTCCGGGGATCCCTGGGTGGCTCAGTGGTTTAGCGCCTGCCTTTGGCTGAAGGCATGATCCTGGAGTTCCGGGATCTAGTCCCACATCCAGCTCCCTGTATGGAGCCTGCTTCTCCCTCCTCCTGTGTCTCTGCCTCTCTCTCTCTCTCTCTCTCATAAATAAATAAAATCTTAAAAAAAAAAGATGTTAAATTTCCCAATTTTGATAATAGTACTACTCTATTTCAGGGTTAAGAGGTGCCATGTCTACAACTTACTTTCAAATGGTTTAGGTAATGAATTCTTTCCTGTGTGTGTGTGTGTGTGTGTGTGTGTGTGTGTGTGTGTGTGTAAAGAGAGAGAGAGAAAGAGAGAACAATAAACCAAATATGGCAAAATGTTAGTACTTCGTAAATCTGAGGGAAGGGTATATAAGAGTTCATTGTACTATTCTTGCAATTTCTCTGTAAGTTTGCAATCACTTCAAAACAAAAACTTCTTAAAAAGCAAAATCTGTTAGTAATGCATCAATGTCATTCCCATATTATTGGAATTAAAATTCATTTATAAATGAAATGATGGTGATAGTAGATGGTACTTACTGTCAATGAACTTGGCAAAGTAAAAAGTTAGCAAGCCCCTGTTGAACCCTATTTATCAGTGCTTTTTCCTGGTGCAAAAAAATCTGGGAAAATGAGAAACACTATTTTAGTGTGTGTCCCTGAAAGGATGGACTCCTATTATCATCTGGACGCAGGACACAATGTGTCCTCAGTAATGGACCAAGAATAGTTTTTGATGGCCTTATGGGACATGAGGGACCTGCATGCACATATCTTCTTGGGCACTCATCCACAGCACACATCCTGAGTACGCCTGGAAAGGGGATTCCATCCTCTCTTGGCATGCGACTGGCTGTCTGGTCTAGGTGTGCTGGGGTACACCAGGGCTGATCATAGGGACTGAGTAAACATCACTGTCTCTTACTGGAGACAGTGACAACAGAAAACTATGGAAAGTGATATAGGTGGGCTCTTAATTAAGCCCTTGGCTACATGGGTCTTGAGTCATGATGGAAGGGGTAGGATTTAGCTAAGCCAGGTGAGAGGGTGATGATCTTCCTTTCTGGGGGTCCACTAATACACTGAGTAGGTGCTCAGAAAGTGACAACATTGCCATTATGAACTCCAGGAAACAGAAGCAGCCAGGATTCTGAGGATTAAACCAGCTCTTGCTTCCTTTACCAATTTTTGGTGGGAATGTTCTGCTGCTCAAACAGCCACCCAGGGTGTGCCAGAGGGAAGGATGAGGCAAGCTTCTCTCCTTCTTCATCATCCTAGGAAGTCCTTGGAGGACAAGGACCTGCAAGAGCAGGTGAGATTCAGGAATGGGGCTCTGTCCTTTTGGGCAGAAGAAGCAGGAACCTGAATCTGCTCTTTGAACCCCCACAGGCCTACTGGACCGGAAGAGAGGTTTCTTTCAGGCATCTGGATTCACCAACAGTTCTGTGAGCACAAGTGAGGGTACAGGCTGGGAGTGGGGTCCAGAGCAGGGCAGAAGCTGGAGTCTCAAGTGCGGACACCAGCAGGTCACACAAACTCCATCAGGCCCAGTCATAAGAAACTTCTGTGCTGGACTGGGCCAGTGATCCCAGATTCGAGAAGGCGTTGGGGACTGAGTCAGAGACCATGACAGCAAGGAAGGGCAGTATTTGGAGTCCCTGTTAAGGATGGATTGTGGTGATTTAGGGGTAAAGGGAGCCAAAAACAGCCACAAGATTGTGCAGACAAGGAAACAAAAGATGAGAATGAGCGTGGGGGCTCACTGCTGAAGGAGTTAAGGGAGCTTCAGCTGTGGCAAGGGTCAAGCGTCAGGGGTGGAGCTGAGGAAAGGTCTAGTGGAGACTGGGTCACGGGAAGACAGGGGATGGTTGGGGTGGGGGTACTAGGGGAGGATGAGGACCAAGAGGGCAACCCTAAGTCCCTTGGCAGGTGTGAGTGCCAGAAGCAGGGGAGTCCATGCCTATCCTCAAAGCACGGGGAGCAGAGGGCCAGGGCAGACGCAGAGGGGATGTGGTCACCGGGAGAGGTCGGGAGGGAGCTCCCGACTTCCTGGGTGAGTGGGAGGCAGCCTGGCCGGCCTCGCCGGCACGAGGGCTTGGCTCCCGTCCACTGCTGCGTCCTCAGCCGAGGACGCGGAGGCTCTGACCCTGTTTTTACACATGCCTGTTCCAATCCAAGCAAGCTCGGGAGCGTCGTCTTAGAGCTACAGCGTAAAATGTTCCGTTCGGACCAGGCAGAGCTCAGGCCCTCGGGGCAGCCGGCGGCCTGCGCGCCCCGCCGGGGGAGGGTACCCAGCCCGGGGCTCCCGCCCCTCCCGGCCCGCCGCGGGGGCCACGCGGGCGCCCAGTCTCCGCCCCGTCGGCGGCGGCGGACCCGGCTGCGCGAGATCCGCACGTTCCCGCCGGCTCCGCGCCAGGGGGCGGCGCTGCGAGCGAGCGGAGCCGCGACCTTGACCCCGGCCGACCCCGGCCGGCCCCCGGGGAGAGCGCGCTGGGCCGCGGAGCAGTCCCCGGCGCGCTCTGCGGCTCGCTCGGTGGGGAGTCCGGGCGGCCGGCGGGCAGGAGGCCAGAGCCCCGAGCGAGGCCGCAGTGAGCACGGCTCGCAGAGAGCACGGGCGCCTGCCACCGGCCCGGGGTGCGGGCCCCTGCGGCCAGAGCCCGGGAGGGCGCGGCGGGGCGCCACAGCTGAGAGGCCGCTCGGGGCTCGCCGAGCAGCGCCGGTGACCGGCGCGAAGCTAACCTGGAGCGAAGCGAACCTGGAGGGCGGCGGGGAATCATCTGAGCCCCAAAGAGGCAGGTTTCGCTGGGCCACCGGTCAGGCAAACCGGAGCCCGCCCCGGCCACGTGCGTCCCCACGCGCACTCCGGCGCACTCCGGGGCGCCCAGACGCCGTTGTCATAGAAACACTTGCTCGGGGCTCCGGCCTCAGCCCACCGCTTGCGCTCAGGATCTTCCGCCCGCGGTGCACACGACGTAAAAATGTCTGTCATTTGTTAAGCACGTACGTACCCTGCCCTGCGGACTCTGCGGGACACACGGATAACCCAGATGTGGGTATTTGCCGCCCACCTTACCTCCCTGTGCCACCCTTGATTGATGCAGGATTTAGCAATTCCTCTCACTTCTCCAAAAAAAAAAAAAAAAAAAAAAAATCCCGTGTTTTTTTTTTTTTTTTTTTTTGAAGGCTTGTAGAAGAGACCAAGGAAAGAGGGAATTTTATACATACAGCAGGGTGCAGTATTTCATTCCGTTCGACATCTCTTGCCTTAGTCGACTTTTTGGGTATTCCTCATCCACGCTTTCTCTGAGAGGGCCCTGAATCCAGCCCAGTCCCAGGCACTCCCTTCAAGATATTCCTCGGGGCTAGTGCATCTCTCCCTCTTCCTCAGGCAGAGCAGTGCAGCAGGGTCCTGCCTTCCCAGACCTGCTCCTGAGAAGGCATGCTCAACAAAGACCCTCTCATCACCAGCATTCCCCTTCTGCAGAGATCAGCAGTAGTTTTTCTTCCTGAAACACGTGCTTTCTCTCATGCAATCGTCCTCCAAGTCCACATGAGAAAGGTATTATTCCCATTTTACAGATGAGGAAACTGAGGCGTAGGGAGGTTAACATCCCCAATACCACATGTAATAAGGACTGAACCAACATTTAAACCGAGGCAGTCAAGCTCTTTCTCTTGCCCCAAACAGCCTCACAGAGGGGGGTTTATTTTTTTTTTTTAAAGATTTATTTATTTATTCATTCAGAGAGAACGAGAGAGAGGCAGAGACACAAGCAGGCTCCATGCAGGAAGCCGGATGTGGGACTCGATCCTGGGTCTCCAGGATCACACTCCGGGCTGCAGGCGGCGCTAAACCGCTGCGCCACCAGGGCTACCCCAGAGGGGGGTTTAAACAGCTGCGTCTGATGTGATGTCTTCCAGCACATCAGAGAATTGCTGTCTGTGTGGTGTCCCTTGCATCATTCTGTTTCTTTGGTATTTGGACCCCAAGCACCATTTCTCCGATATAGATACTATGTCAGAAAGTTAAATTGGATGATTTAGCTATCCACATTCATGTCATTATTAGTCAAATAGACATGTACAGAGCTACATGGCCTCACTTAATCCTCACAACTCGCTAGGAGATTAGGACAGTGTAAAGCAAGTCCTCATCCGATGTGAACTCCTTTATGGAAAATTCTGACAGATAGTATTTTAAAATATAAGTCCCACAATGCCACAGATTTCAGATTAATTACAAACACTATAAAACTGCTATACAAATACTACATGTTCATACTGTAAATACTATATAAATACTTATATGGTAATATCCAATACACCAGGCACTGCTCTAAACACTTTACATATTCACTCATTTACTTATTACAACAACCCTATAAGGTACTATTATTTTTTTCAATTTTTTTCTTTCAAAGATACTTTAAATTGAAGTTTCATTTACAGAAAATAAAACATACAAAAATTTAAGTATAATTCTGAGTTTTGACAAATGTACTCATGTAACCTTCACTTCAATCAGAATGCAGATGGGATCCCTGGCTGGCTCAGCAGGTTAGCGCCTGCCTGTGGCCCAGGGTGTGATCCTGGAGTCCCAGGAACGAGTACTGGTATAGAGTCCGCATCAGGCTCCCTAAGTGGAGCCTGCTTCTCCCTCTGCTTGTGTCTTTGCCTCTCTCTCTGTGTGTCTTTCAGGAATAAGTAAATAAAATCTTAAAAAAAAAAAAAAGTCAGAATACAGAACATTTCCATCACTCCAGAAAGTTCCCTCTGCACTTCTCAGTCCATACCATCCAAAGAAACCACTGTTCTGATTTCTTGTACCACAGGTTAGCTTTGGTTTTTACCTGAAATTTCATATAAATGGAATCACAATCTGGTTTATAGCATAATCCTTTTGAGATTAGACCATGCTTAAGCACATATATATTATCAGTAGTTTGTTCCTTTTATTGCTGAGTAGTATTCTATTGTATGAATACATCACAATGTGTTTTCAGTTTACTTGTTGATGGACATTCCAGTTGTTTCTAGGCTTTGGCTATTATGAATTA
Source organism: Nyctereutes procyonoides (assembly GCF_905146905.1). Lineage (NCBI taxonomy): Eukaryota > Metazoa > Chordata > Mammalia > Carnivora > Canidae > Nyctereutes > Nyctereutes procyonoides. The sequence continues at coordinate 7,253,086 of NW_026575031.1, read as the reverse complement.
AACTGCTATAAAACAATTTGTAGGTTAGTGTCCCATGGCCAAAGATTTTAGTTTCTCTTAGAGAAATACTTACAAATTGAGTAGTGTGTATTTAACTTCATAGGACACTACCAAATCAAAGGTTTGATTTTTTTTTTTTTATGATAGTCACACAGAGAGAGAGAGAGACAGAGAGAGGCAGAGAGAGGCAGAGACACAGGCAGAGGGAGAAGCAAGCTCCATGCACCGGGAGCCCGACGTGGGATTCGATCCCGAGTCTCCAGAATCACGCCCTGGGCCAAAGGCAGGCGCCAAACCACTGCGCCACCCAGGAATCCCCGAGAAACACTTACAAATTGAGTAGTGTGTATTTAACTTCATAGGACACTACCAAATCAAAGGTTTGATTTTCTAAAGGTTGTAAAGTTTGGACATCCCGGGTGGCTCAGCGGTTTAGCGCCGCCTTCAGCCCGCGGCGTGATCTTGGAGACCCGGAATCGAATCCCGCATGGAGCCTGCTTCTCCCTCTGCCTGTGTCTTTGTCTCTCTGTCTTACGAATAAATAAATAAAATATTTTTTAAATGGTTGTAAAGTTTGATAGTATTATACAAAAGAGGAAACTGAGGCCCGGCCAGATTCATTTATTGCTCCCAAATAACTTGTCCAAACATGTGTGTTCTGGAGTCTCTCCTTGGATAGAGAGAGAGAGAGGTGGGAGGAAAGAGGGTAGGAAAAGCCACAAGGAGCTAGCCCTGAGCTGCACTCTCTCCGTCCTGGGGGAGGGAAAAGTGCAGTCTGGGCGAGGCCCCTGGCATCCAGCTTGGGGAGGGGGGGTGCAGACCACAGCCCCTGGCCGGCCACTGCTCCCCTAGACGCCCCCACCAAGAAGCAGCAGGCGGGCAGCGCGGTAAGCTGTCTTTTGGGGCTCCTTTGAAACACCGGGCTAGAGCGCTGTGCCCGGGATGATTCTCTGCGGATACTGGGGTGGGAGTGGGGGTGGGGGATCCACTCTGCCTTCAGAGACTGGTGAAGGACGATTTTTCACCTCTTGGAGGGGATGGGGAGCCCCCTCCGGCCTTAGCTGTCTCTGCCTCCAACCAACGCCAGTAGCCAGCACAGAACGCGCTGGGCGCTTAGGTCTTTTTGTCTCTTCTCCACTAAGTGATTTTTGAGGAGGCAGCTCACATGGAGAAGTGAGATCACATTTGTATCATAAAATTGAGCATCTCAGCTGAATTATCCTTTGGCTGGAAAGACACCAACTCACAGATTCTAACAATAGAGTTGTTGACATTGAAACAGGAGTGGAGGAAATAGATTTTTTATAGAGAGGAAATCGATTTTTAAATGTTGGCATTTGATACAGACAGCCATTTGAACCAGAAAATACCATCCAACATACAATAGGTAATTGATTAAATAGAAAACAAGCACATTTTCATCAATGAGATGGAAACTGTCTTTTTTTAAATCTGAAGACACACTCTCAGGAAGCCCAGTTTACCTGGCAACTTTCTACCTTACTTGACCTTTCATACTAATATTTTTATTTATTTGAAAGGAAGAAGTGAAAACACATAAGAAGTGCTTATGATGAAAAGAGGTAAAAGTCTGAGAGGCTTAATTAATCAACAAGTTGTCCTGAGAACCATACTAAGTATGTAGGTTAGACAAGCTGGAGGCTCAGAAGAGGTGAGGGCTGGTGGTTTTGCTGGGGATACAAGACTTGGGCAGAAAAAGCAATCAGTGAGCCATACAAGATCCTCTAGACCATACAGTTATGTCACTAACCATGAAAATTCCCATTTCCCAAGACCATCATCATCCTACCAAAGCTGCGTTCAAAGTTCTCTGAGGGCAGGCCTGGTGGCTCAGCGGTTTAGTGCTGCCCTCAGCCCAGGGTGTGATCCTGGGGACCCAGGGTCAAGTCCCATGTCAGGCTCCCTGCATGGAGCCTGCTTCTCCCTCTGCCTGTGTCTCTGCCTCTCTCTGTGTGTCTCTCATGAATAAATAAATAAAAATCTTTTTTTTTAAAAAAAAAGAATACTAGGGAAATGGATTTTTAAAAAAAGTTCTCTGAGACTCATTACTTTTTAAATTTTAACTTATTGAATAGGCAATACCTTACCAAGGTTCAAACATTATGAGATGTTCGAAACATTTTCACAAAGTCTCTTGCCTGTGGCATCTCTTAGCTACTGGTTCTCATCTACCCCTCCTTCACTGTTATTAGTCTGATCCCTGAGTTCTTTTATGTGCCAATAAGTACATAGGAATAATCTCTCCTCTTTTGCACAGAATGTAGCATACAGTTCACACTGTTTTTGGATCTCACTTTTCTCCCTAATATATGTTGAAGATCTTTCCATGTCAGCATACAGAGAGCTTCCTTATTTAAAAAAAAAAATGTTGGGGCACCTGGGTGGCTCAGGTTTTGTCTGGCTCTTGGTTTCAGCCTTGGTTGTGATCTCAGGGTCGCAAAATCAAGCTCCGCATCAGGCTCCACTCCACTTGGGTGTCTGCTTGTTCCTCTCACTCCCCTGCCACCCTCCCAACATGTGCACACACTCACTCTCTTTTTCTCTCTCTCTCACATAAATAAATAAATAAAATCTAAAAGAAACCTTTTTTTGGCACCTGGGTTGCTCAATGGTTGAGTGTCTGCCTTTGGCTTGGGTCGTGATCCCAGGGTTATAGGATCGAGTCCCACATCAGGCTCCTCTGCCTATGTCTCTGCCTCTTTCTCAGTGTCTTTCATGAATAAATAAACAAAAGCTTTAAAAAAAATTTTATAGTATGATAATGTTTCACTGTATGAAAGAGCCATAAATTAATTATCCACTCTTCTTATCTGTGGACATTTAGGTTGTTTCCAGTACTTGTGCTATTATAAACAATAACGCAATGAATGACCTAGCATATGTGTCACTTTGCACCTATGTTATACCTTTGAGATGAATTCCTTGAAGTGGAATTTCTGGGTGTAAAGGTAAGTGCATTTTCAGTTTTGAGGGATATTGTCAAACTGCTCTCTCAGAAGTTATCCCACATTACCCTCTGTTTCCCCACACCCTCACCGACACAGTGTTTCATCAGAGGTTCAGATTTTTGCCAAACTCTTAGTGAAAAATGTTCTCAGTGTCATTTTAACTTACATATATGAACGAGGTTGAGCATCTTTTCTTATATGTAAGGACCTTTGTATTACTTTTCTATGTAAGGTCTTTTATATCCTTTGCTTGTTTTTCTACAGAGTTATTAGTGGGTTTTGTTTCTTGTTTTTGTTTTATTTCTAAGAGTCTTCAGTATAAAAGGGAAATTAGATTTTAGTTATTCAAGTTGCAAATATTTCCCCAACTTTTATGTTGTCTTTTGACTTTGCTTATAGCATTTTTGCCATGCAGGAGTGCTTTCTTTCTAATGTGATTAAATGTATCAATAATTTTGTGTGAGTATGGATGCTGGGATTTAGTTATTGGGAAAATGATCTTCCCATTTTAAGAGAGGAGGTAATTAAAACAGCAGGACATATATTTTTACATGATTATTTTTTTAGTTTATTTATTTATTATTTATTTAAATAATCACTACACCCAACATGCAGCTTGAACTCATGACCCTGAGATCAAAGAGTCACATGCTCCACCAACTGAGCCAGCCAGGTGCCCCTTTATAAGACTATTTACAAGGCATTTATTGCATAATGCTGATCCCCTTCCCTGCTCCACCTTAGTACATAAGATAAATAAGCATAAAAGTGACTCTTTTAAACAGAAAGATGTCCATATTCAGCTATTTTGTGATATTTTTACTTACTATGGTTCTAATCCCATAAGGAACAGTTTTAATTCCTTGACCAGCTGCCAGATTCAGAACTAAAGACATGGGAAAACCTCAATTTAGAGTATCTTTTTATAGAATGTACCCTTTCACATCAAAGTTAGAAGTATCCATGAAGGGAACTGATGCCTCCACTATATATAAAACTATTAAAATAAATATTTTAGAATAGAATACTCAGGTAAGGCATAATCATAACAAACTCTGGATCTACCTCAATCCATCAAAAATCAATACATATTTAGCAGCTGCCTGCTGTGGCACAGCACTGCTAAGCACTGTGGGGAATATAAAGAAATTTAAGGGTCATTGTTCATGCTTACCCTTTAATATTTTACATAATTTTGCACCTATTTTTATGACAATTTAGGTGTTGAGTCATCTTTCTAAGGTATTTTTCAGGCAAGTCATCCAGAAACTGGCCAGGAGAAAACAAATATGAATAACTATGTGATTGTTGTCACCAAAAATAAAAAAGGAAAACCATTGATCCTTCACTTCTCTTTTACCAACTTCAAGGGTGATAAGGAGGAGGCCAGACTGTAGGCTCCCTCAAATTGATGTAACTTGGGTTCTCTACATCTGCCCCCTTAATGGAATGAATAGAGGTGAATATATGGTGGTCTCGCCACTCTCTCCTTCATCCTTCTATGCCTAATTCACTGCATCTTGAGGGTATGCTTTTATGACCATTGCCTTTGGGGCAATAGTGTAGTGTTCCTATAAAACATGAGTAATCACACAATCTTCTTTTATTATTCCGATTATTCTATGCTGTGCATTTTAAGTGTTAATGTGTTTGGGGCAGTGACAATAGGCAATGACAAATAGTGAAGTCTCAAGATACATTCAGACATTTTTGCATTATCCTTATGGAAATAATTTCCATTCGATAAGGTAGTAGAGGTGGAGAACTGTCTGCTACACTTCTAGCTCCCCTTATGCCTGGGAAGGACCATATGCTAAATTTGCATTGATTGAATATGAACAGAAGTCACTGTGTACCACTTTTAAGCCAGGTTTAAGAAATGTAGGTGCTTTCTCAAGTGCTCTCTTTGCTGACTGACTGCAGAGGATAACAAAGTCCTAGGAGATGGTGGAGCATTGTGATGGTGATGGAAGGAATGTCCTGGAACTGAATCACCAGAGGAAGAAAAGATACCCACTGAGCAGGAACTCTAGCACTGGACTGTACTGAGGGAGAAATAAACTTCTGTGGTGTTAAACCTCTGAAATGTTGGGGTATAGGCCTTACAGCACCTAGTGTTACCCTAACTAAAACAAAAATCCTTTCATTATAGGGTGCTTTTTCCTGGAATATTACATCAATGTGCAATGTAGATCAGTCATCTATCTCAGCTACGTACGTTTGGCTCCTCTGTCCTTAGGAAGGTTATAATTAAGTTGACTTCGTTCTGTCTTTAGCCATGTTCTCAGTGACCTGAGTGAACAATGGAAGGTCTAAAATGAAATCTGCAGACAAACACAAAACTGAAAGGGATGGCATGGTGCTCAGTGACAGCATCAGGATCCAAAATTATCTACAGTGGAATTGTGGGTTAAAAGTAACAAGATGAAATTTAGGCACTTATTGAAAGGATACACTTTCATGGATAGTGGTTTGAAACAATTGCAGTAATTCATACATTATGATGAATTGTATAATGCAACGTTTGGTAAGCAATGAAAGAAAAAAAAGGGATCATTTCTACCAGGTGAAAGGCAAAAGTGATTTTTGTGATCTATGAGATACAGCTTACTCTCCATAAGAAAAAAGAATCTGGGTCAAAATGTTTTGAATTGTCATTTATACCCACTTTGAGTGGGTTCACTTCTCCAGACGTACAGACTTTCCTGCCCCCCTGGAATACCTTGTTTAGTTGAAAAACAAGGGGTCCCTGGGTGGCGCAGCGGTTTAGCGCCTGCCTTTGGCCCAGGGCGCGATCCTGGAGACCTGGGATCGAATCCCACGTCGGGCTCCCGGTGCATGGAGCCTGCTTCCCGCTCTGCCTGTGTCTCTGCCTCTCTCTCTGTGTGTGACTATCATAAATAAATAAAAATTAAAAAAAAAAAAAGAAAAACAAGACACGAATCAGAAAGACTGGATTCAGAGAAATTAAAACCTATATTTGTTTTTTAAGTATCAACTAAACCCAAAGAAAATAAATAAATAAAACCCACAGCTTTTAAAGTTAATTAAAACTCACATTTAGAAAAACGGGGACTCATTCTGTGTCAAACTCTGTCTAAGTGCTGACCTCAGTGGTGAAATGGAAAATGGTTCTGTGTGAAATTACCATAACAAGAATCATTCATCTTTATAGCTCTCAGGAGAAGAGAAGTCCAATAGAAATATAATGTGAGTCAAATGTACAATTTTAATTTTCCATTAGCCGCATTAAAAAATAAAAAGAAACAGGTGAAATTAATTCTAGTACTATATGTTATTTAACATGATATATTATCATTGCAACATATATTCCATATGAAAAACTATTAATGAGATTCCTTGCATTCTTTTTTTTCATGCTAAGTATTTTTTTAAAGATTTTATTTATTTATTTATAGAGACACAAAGAGAGAATGAGGGACAGAGACACAGGCAGAGGGAGAAGCAAGCTCCATGCAGAGAGCCCTACGTGGGACTCGATCCAGGGTCTCTAGGATCACGCCCTGGGCTGCAGGCAGCGCTAAACCGCTGCACCACCGGAGCTACCCTCATGCTAAGTATTTAAAATCCAGTGTATATTCACACTTGCAGGACATGTCAATTCAAACTAGCCACATTGCAAGTGTTCAGGAGCCACATGTGGCTAGTGGCTGGTGGATTAGCCCAGTCTTGGTGAGGGACACTGTCTCATCTCATTCTCACTGTAGGTATTATTATTTACGTGTTACAGATAATAAAACTTTTGCAGAAGTGAAGCAATCACTTCAAGACACACAGTCGTAATGGAAGAATCCGGGCTTGAGCCCAACTTCCCCAATGGGCAGTGTATCCCAGTAGTAAATAGGTTGTTGTGGAGTCACACGGAACTGGTTCAAATCCTGACTCTCAGTTATTCAACGGTGTTAGCTTTGCCAAATTTTTTTACTATGACTCTTGGTTTCATTATCTGAAAAATAGTGATAATAAGAACCTTATAGGCTATTGTGGGATTAAATGAGATAATGTGTTCAAAGTGCTCAGCACAGCACCCACCGCAGCAAGTGCATGGTCATTACCTTAATATGCCTGGTGCTCTTTCCACCTTCTCCACCTTGCTTCTCAGGAGCTTCTTCCACTCAACAAGGGTTCATTCAGGATGCCTGGGTGGCTCAGCAGTTAAGCATCTGCCTTCGGTTCAGCGCATGATCCTGGGGTCCCAGGATCGAGTCCCACATCGGGGTCCCTGCATGGAGCCTGCTTCTCCCTCTGCCTGTGCCTCTGCATCTCTCTCTCTCTCTGTGTCTCTCGTGAATAAATAAATAAAATCTTTAAAAAAAAAAAAAGAACAAGGGTAACTTTTACTGAGCACCAGTGAACTGGATGATGGTTTTGACTCCAACAGGCCTCATCCCTCTGCATTACAGCTGCTTGGTTGTCAGTTTTTGTTCAAAAACATTGTTGCCATCTTCCAATAGCCCAGGGTGTGATGACTTGACAAACCGCAAAGCAAACCTGGACATGTTTGATGCCAACTACACAGTCCGATTCTGAGGACCCCACCCCCCGACCCCGCAAAGAGACACATTATGACTTGGAACTCATAGGAATACCTGTCATTTGGTTCTGAGACTGTCTACCCCTTCTTCAAACCTTCCACAATCCACACAGCTGAAGGGAGGAGTAAAATGTCCCCAAGCAGGAGCTGGGTGTTCTTGCACCCTCCTCCCTGCCTGGCACTGATATGCTCACTTATCTGCAGTGTTGTAACATGACCCCTTACCCCAGAGCCAGGTTTAACTGCCCATAAGCCAGTAACAGTGTTTTTTACCACCCTGAATGAAATACTTGAATAAAATATGGGGTTGGGGTATCAAACCCACAAGGAGAAATATTGTGGTGCTCACAGGTGCAATGAGAGCTGATTAGTGACTGGCCCCGCAAAGTGTTTTACTTGCCATCACAGAGCAATGAGGTTGCTAAAGTCAGGCTCTCAAAAGCTTGACACATAATGAAGTGAATCATAGTTCATTCACTCATTCAACAAATATTTATTGAGTCCCTACCATGGACCAGGTGTTGTACAGGATGCTGGGGACCACCATGGTGGGTAAAGGCAAAATTTCTGCCTTCTGTGGCCTTATCTTCTCAAGGGGGATGTAGATACAAATCAAATATAGGATTACAAACTCTAGTTAAGAGCTACAGAGGAGAGGGAGCAAACCTCCGAGAGATCTGATCTGGTTTGTGGGTCAGAGGAGGCTGCCCTTAGAAGTAACAACTGAGCTGAGGAGGCACAGTCTATGTGAGGGGATGGAGGGGTAAGGGAGGTGTCTTGGCAGGAGGGAAAATGTAGCGAGGATTATTCTGGGGTCACCTAAGGGTCTAGGATAAGACCTAGATAGCTAGGTCTGGCTATCAAGAACCTTTGTTGTTGGGCAGCCCCGGTGGCGCAGCGGTTTGGCGCTGCCTGCAGCCCGGGGTGTAATCATGGAGACCCAGGATCGAGTTCCACATCGGGCTTCCTGCATGGAGCCTGCTTCTCCCTCTGCCTGTGTCTCTGCCTCTCTCTTCGCTCTCTCTGAATGAATGAATAAATAAATCTTTAAAAAAAAAAAAAAAAGAAAGAAACTTTGTTGTCTGATGGCCCACTCCATCCTGGGAAAATGGCAGAGATATATGGGGATTCAGGGTTAGGCTCTGGGGACTCCAAAATCAGTGCTCCTAAGAAAGGTAGAAAAATGTTGTCCCAAACTTCTGAGAGAAGAAAGCTGGGTGGGCAGGTTAGAGAGGGCTGAGCTACAGGACAGCATCCAGGGAAATGAGCTAGTATCCCACTCACAAGCCAGACTGTTCAGGATTTGGCCTAGACTCGAGAGAGATAGGCTTGGTGATGATGGAGGAACTCTCCACCCCACCCCCTGAATTGATAGGAGATGGCAGCTGCAGTTGAATGTCACAATGACTGGGGTAATGGCCCTGGTCTCTGAGCACTCAATGGGTGGAGCAGTAAGGGAATGGCAGCTACAGAGAGTGGCAGATGGGAAAGGCAAGAACAAAGAGGGCAGCTTCAGCTGAGCATAAGCGAGTGGCATCAATCCAGTGGAGAGGGTGGGCTTGGGGTGCTAGGGTCTCATCCAGTGACATCAGTGTGTTGGGGGCTGGCTGCTGGAGATCACTGCATTTTTTATGCCCTTGGCTGACCTCCAGATTGTGGGATTGTGATAACATGATGATAAAGCCCCTAAAATGTCCACAATTGGGGGGTATGTGTGGGTAGCACAGCTTACGATCCCTTGAAACAAGTGATATTCTCTCAGGGGACATTTCTAGCAGCACTGATAAGCGACAGATACAATAACCACCTGGCACACTCAGAGTTTAAATAAGATCTGGGATATCACAAACATCATTTACTATAGCCTCTGACTCTGTGGGTGCCCACTATTCCTTCATTTTTGTAGCTCTACTGCAACTGAAATCCCTATCCAAAGAAGTAAGAGTAGGGAATCTTTACACTTATGGTCATTTAAGCAAATGTAAATAAAAGTCCATTAAATACTTTCTTAAAGCAAAATTTTAAAAGCCACTCTTATGATTAAACAGTTTAATATTTTCAGTATTTTTAATAGGTAAGACTCCAAGGCTAAACCGAGGGTAGAAAAGTAAGTAGAATGAGACACAGTCCCTATCCTCATGAAACTCACTGGCTAATGGGGAAAACAGCTATTAATGAAATAATTGCACTAATAGATATGTAATCACACAGAGACAAGACAAGAGAGCCATAAAGATGAGGTATATCTCATTGTGGGAGCTTTTTTTTTTTTTTTCATTGTGGGAGCTTATGATGGGCCAACTGATCTACTGTAGGGGGTCAAGGAGGCTGCTCTCCTGAGGAAGTGACAATTGAGAAGATCTGAATGATGAAGAGGAATTAACCAGGCAAAGTAGAGTGGAGGTGGAAGAAGGAGAACATTTCAGACAGAGGGAATAGTATGTGTAGAGGTCCTGTGGTAGGCAGAGAAGCAAGAGTAATTAAATTAAGGAGCTGGGACAGTGTTCTAGGAAATGGAGGTCAGAGAGGAGGACGGGAGCTGGCCCACACAGGACCTATGGCTGTGTTGGGGATGTGGGTCTTTATCTTAAGAACGGGGAAAAGCGGGCAGCCCTGGTGGCTCAGCGGTTTAGCGCCGCCTGCAGCCCAGGGCGTGATCCTGGAGACCCTGGACGAGTCCCACGTCAGCCTCCCTGCATGGAGCCTGCTTCTCCCTCTGCCTGTATCTCTGCCTCTCTCTCTCTGTGTCTCTATGAATAAATAAATAAAATCTTTAAAAAAAAAAAAAAGAACAGGGAAAAACTATTGAAGGATGTAAGCAAAGTGGGTTTGGAATGAAGCGATGATGGTTTGGGGAGAGAGGAGGCTATAACAATCATCCTAGGCACAAAATAATGATAGTTGTCCCCTTGCTTTGGCACTAGAGTGATGGAGTAGTGATAGAGAGAGGTAGAGGCATTTTGTAGGCAAAAGGGACAGATTGGTGATTGAGTAGAATCTGGACTTGGGGAGAAAAAGGTATTAAATAAAATTTCCAGGTATGTGGCCTGTGGACCTGGATGAATGGTGGTCATGTTCACTGTGACAGGGATAGAGCATAAAAAGCTAGGTTTGCTTGTTTTTCCCTTCCCTCTTCACTTCCCCTTCTTTCTCCTTCTCTTCCTTTCCCTTCTCTTCTCCTCCTTTCCTTTTCTCTCATCTCCTTTTTCTTGAGGAAAAAACATGAGTTTTGGACATATTGAGTTGGTGGTGTTAATTAGCAGCTGGGCTAGAGATCTATGTGTGAGAATATTGCCATATATGGCACTTGACAATGGGCTGGGGAAGAAAGCCACAGGAAGACAGAAAGGGGCCCAGGAAAGACCTTGAAGAGCCTCAACATTCAATGGCTGAATGGAGATGAGCCCACAATGAGCCAAAGCAGTAGGATCAGTGAGTGAGAAGAGCACCAGTAGAGGGGTTGTCCAGAAAGCTAAGGGAGAAGGGTGTTTCAGGAAGGAGAGAGCGGTCCACAGGATTGAATGCTGCTTGGAGGTCATTGAATACATTCTTGGAGGTCAAGAATGAAGCTGAAGATGCCCACTGGATCTAGTGAGTCAGAGGTCACTAGATCTTGACCCAGGGGAAAGATGTTTCTGTGGAGTGATGGTGAGGTACAAGTAGGAAGTTAGGAAATGGAGACAGCAAATATACACAGCTCTTTCTAGAAGCTTGATTATTCTGTTAGAACATGGAATTGTGATGTTGAAACCTGTGCATTAGGATTCCCTGAAGCAAGTCCCATATTTCAATCAAAAGAGAGCCATCATTTGTCAATGGGAAATCCACATACTAGCAAAACTAGTGCCCCCCCTTAATGAATCTGTGGAGCATTGATTCTGGTGGGATTGCTACATATATTATGGCAGCAACAAGACAAATGCTCTTCATTTTGGATATGCGTCTGTAAACTTAAGCAGCATGATCTGTATGTGCAGATGGTTTGGTAAACAATTACCGACACAGGAGGGTTTTTAGCCTGTTGATCTGCTAGAAACAGGAAGTGACAGGGAAAGAGACTAATCACAGTGATGGATGTGCACATCAGAATTCCTGACTCACGGCATGTATCAGCACCCAGATATCCCCACCATTGCCTCTGACACTTCGAATAGCATCAAGGCCACCTTAAAACCAAGAGGAAGGGTCTGCTATGGAAACACAGGTATGTAACATTCATTCTGACTATCACAAATGGAAACTACAAGGGACCAGGGACACTGAGACTGAAACACACACTAACACCTTCCATCCTGATACCCAAAGTCGAAGGCAGAGGAATATTTCAGTCATTTGGGATCCCAATACTTCAGACATTTAGACCCATTTAAAAACATTAACAACACTCATTTGGTGCTGAAGAGCAATAGCACATTTTTTTTTTGGATCTTTGTGCATATGCCCTGAATCCCCTAATATCTGATACCCAACAGCTCCGTTTCAGTGGCTAGTACCCCTCTTTCTATTTTACTCTTTTTACCTGGAAAGAAGCAGATCCTGAAAAGTTGAACTACATGTCAGAGAACAGAGAATGTTTGAAACTTTCAAACTGGTGTTCAGTAAGGCAAGTATCTCTACAGCACATCATCTTGACAGCAGAGATGCTATACACTGAGAGCACTGGTGCTTAAAAACGGCTTGGGGCACACTTGAAACATATTTATTCATAGACTGTGCATATATTAAGGGGAAGAGTTTTCAGAGACAGTTATTTGACAGCGAAAGTTATCTATGTTAGACATCTGGTGCTTGTTTCTCCTCATGCCAGAGCTCCTCCTTGGGTTTAAGAAAGACACCAGAGCTGCCAAATTCACTCATTGGCACCACAATTCACTCTAATAAATACTGATGTCTCTATGTCTTTGGAGGAGGAGAATGAGGTAGGTGAGCCGGGGCAGGACACCCAAGTGGAGGACCCCAGGTCTCCTGGCAGAGTTACCCATTACCAGGGGAAGAAGGCAATCTTCTGGGTGAATATAGAGTGCCTGGAAAAAGACCCCTGGGAGGAAGGTGGCAACAGTGACAAATTATAATCACAAAATTCCCCCACTGTGCAAGTCAGGAATCTTCTAACTGGAGTTGGAGACAAAATGTAAATGCATAGGGTCCTGTTAGTGGTAATTTGGAGACTTTTTAAAAAATTTTTTATTTATTCATGAGAGACATAGAGAGAGAGAGAGAGAGGCACAGACACAGGCAGAGGGGGAGAAGCAGGCTCCATGCAGGGAACCCGACGCGGGACTTGATCCCAGGACTCCAGGATCACGCCCCCTGCCAAAGGCAGGCGCTAAACTTCTGAGCCACCCAGGGATCCCCAGTAATTTGGAGATTTAAATTCACCTTCAAATGTAAGTGATGCTGCAAAAAAAAATTGATTGGGCCTGAAGGAGAATGGGACAAAGACCCCAACACAAAAGCCAAGGGGTGCTATCGGAAGGGGTGGGGGTCTGTCTGTCCATGCACGGCAGACAGAATGCACATCTGGGCTTTAGCTCAGGGCTAGGTCTGACCAGGAGGGAAGGGAGAGAAACAGCCAGGGACGGGAGAGGGTTCTTTACACTCTTGAACACCATGCTTGAGGTTGTCAGATAGTGGGAGGTCAAATAGGTGCCACTTTCTGGCTGCCCCCTCTGCAGGCATTAGACACTTGTTTGCACACAGGTGCCTCCAACGTCTTTTCATCAATCTTGACAACTACCATGTCAACACAGGATCTTAAAATTTGTTGCAAGACACGTTTTTTTGGAGCATATGCTCAGAAGAATCAACTCTGTCTGCCTCCTTCACTTTGTGAGAGAATCAAGGTGATAATTGGTGGGGACCAAACCAGGACTCCGCTGAACTTTTCTTTTCTTTTTTTTTAAAAGATCTTGTCTGGAATCCCTGGGTGGCTCAGTGGTTTAGCACCTGTCCTCGGCCTAGGGCCTGATCCTGGAGACCTGGGATCGAATCTCGCATCAGGTTCCCTGCATGAAGCCTGCTTCTCTCTCTGCCTCTGTCTCTCATAAATAAATAAATAAATTAATTAATTAATAATAATAATGTTTTACCCATTTATTCACGAGAGACACAGAGAGAGGCAGACACACAGACAGAGGGAGAAGCAGGCTCTGTGCAGGTGGGACTGGATCCTGGGACTCCAGAATCATGCCCTGGGCCAAAGGCAGGTGCTCAACTGCTGAGCCACCCAGGCACCCCCTCCACTGAACTTTTCTATCCCTAGTTTAATATTATGGTTTTAGCATGTGCACGTCTTCTTAAATAACATTTAGAATCTTAAAAGTTTCCATGTGTTTATGTATGCATGGACTTACCACTATTATCTTAAACTTCGCTTTCTTAAGAAAGAAAAGTTTATTTAATAAGAGGCAACATAGGGAATCCCTGTGTGGCTCAGTGGTTTAGCGCCTGCCTTTGGCCGGGGGCGTGATCCTGGAGTCCCGGGATCGAGTCCTGCATCGGGCTCCCTGCATGGAGCCTGCTTCTCTCTCTGCCTGCCTCTCTCTCTCTCTCTCTCTCTCTCTCTCTCTCTCTCTATGTCTATCTTGAATAAATAAATAATATTTTAAAAAAATAAGAGGCAACAAAACCTAGTGTTTATGTTGGAGCCAGATGGCCAGAGTTCAAATTCCAGCTCATGTTTGCTAGCTGTGTGACCGTGGGCAAATTACTAAACCTCTCCATGTCTCACTTTCCTTATCTATAAATTAAGCGTAATAAGTGTATCTGCTCTGTGGGGCTGTTATGAAATTTGAGCGAGATCATAGGTGGAAAGCCAGGGCAGCACCTGACATGTAGTAGCATCTAATAAATGTCAGCCACTTTTGTTGGGGGTTTAGGGCTTTGCTTGCATATCCTCCCAACTCCCTAAGCCGAAGTTCAAGATGTTCCTATCTCCTCTCTATTTCTCGCAAATTGGGAGCTGGTCATGTCAGGTTTTGTGATGTTTGCAGCTGTTGAGGATCAGTGCCTAGATCTATTTTCACTGGGGGTTGCAAAATGATGATATTCTATCTTTTTTTTTATTAATTGAAGCACTTTATTTTTAAAAATGCTTCATTTCGTCTACTATTTGATTAGCCAGTGGTAAAGTTCAATAGAAAGGCAAAAATCAATGCTTGATTCTTTTTATTTACCAATTTTGAAGATAATGGCTATCTTTTTCTGAAGATGACTGGCTCTTGAGTAGCAGGGTGAATTCATAAACTTGAACACAGCTAATGGTTTTAATCAGTTACAATTATTACCCTTTTTGAAATAAAAACTTTTTTAAGTTGGCTCCTGAATCTTTTGACCTGATATCAGTAATCCTTGATTACTTCCTTGCTATCAAGTAAAGCAAAATGTCCAGACTCATATTGTACATTGCCTAGCCCACATCTGTAATCAACCATTTAGCCAAGAAGCCTGGGTTTCTTTTCTTTCCTTTCTTTCTTTCTTTCTTTCTTTCTTTCTTTCTTTCTTTCTTTCTTTTTTTTTTTTAAGATTTTATTTGTTTATTCATGAGAGACACAGAGAGAGGCAGAGACATAGGCAGAGGAAAAGCAGGCTCCCTGCAGGAAGCCTGATGCAGGACTCAATCCTGGACCCTAGGATTACGCCCTGAACTGAAGGCAAGATGCTCAACCGCTGAGCCACCCAGGCATCCTGAAGCCCTGCTTTCTTTCCGTAGAAGATGCCATTTCAAGACTGCAATCTAGATACTACAGATACTCATTCCTACAGGGTTAGTCATTATTTCTAGCCCTCTTCAGTTGACAGAGCTAGGATGGCTAGCTCAATCAACAGAACAATGAACAGATAAATATAAAATACCTCATGAATTCCTAGTGATACTTCCAATTCAAATTCAGGACTAAGGGGCTTTTTTGTTTATTTTTTTAATGTTTTCTTTTTTAAGATTTTATTTATTTATTCATGAGAGAGAGAGAGAGAGAGGCAGAGACATAGGCAGAGGGGGAAGCAGGCTCCATACAGGAAGCCGGATGTGGGACTCGATCCCGGGTCGCCAGGATCACACCCCGGGCTGCAGACGGCGCCAAAATGCTGGGCCACTGGGGTTGTCCTGTTTGTTTGTTTTAATCTTAGGGAGCTTCATTACTGCGTATACTTTAGAAAGAATTAGGCAGACTCTTTCCAAATTGACAGGTGAAAACAAGTTCTCACGCTTAAGCAGGAAAGGGAACTATAGAAGGATACACAGAGCCCAGGACAGAACTGCAGGCAGGCCTCAGGAGGGAAGTGGAGCCAAGGATAAGAAAGTTATCAGAGATCAGAGGTACCCCTTCTCTATGGGGCAGCTTCTTGCTTTTCTTTCTCCAGATCTGTTTTCTCTACTTCATCATACAGTGGTGTTCAAACACTTCTAGCCAGTGGGTATTTTCATGTGTTACAAACATGGGCTGTTGGAGGTGAAGACTGAGGAGGAAGAAGGAAGAGCCATTCCAGGCAAGAGGAAACTTCTATAAGTCCTTGCCCTGCTGGTGTGAGAACATAAAGGCTACAGGTATAAGGAAAGTCAGCTGAAAAGAATGCAAGACTACAGGGTTTTCACTTAACCTCTTCTACATTACATCTGTATCTCTTTTCTTCCACTCCAAGAAGCCTGGCTCTCAAAGACACAGGGCAGGACAAAATTAGAATATCACATTATTAATAATCAGCTTTAACCCCCTTCCACACACACACACACACACACACACACACACACACACACAATAGTTTCAGAATAATATTAATACTGCCACCGCTGATACAATTGCTGAGGACAGTTAAAATATTTTTTGCATTTGCTATTCTCATTCTCTCCCCATTTTTATAATTGTGCTATAGCTACGTTATACAAGCATGTGGTCTTTGCACTCTATATTTTCTCTATTTTTACCCTTAGAACCTTCGATCTTAGCTCTAGGAGGAACTGTGTATTTAATTCTCACACCAGAGGGATCCCTGGGTGGCTCAGCGGCTTAGTGCCTGCCTTAGGCCCAGGGCATGATCCTGGAGTCCCGGGATTGAGTCCCACATCAGGCTACCTGCATGGAGCCTGCTTCTCCATCTGCCTGTGTCTCTGTCTCTGTGTCTCTCATGAATAAATAAATAAAATCTTTTCAAAAATAAAATTCTCACACCAGCTTTTATTTTGATGTTTTCCGGTCATTTTGATTGTCTTAATTGTGAATTTTTAAGAATAGCTACCAAAATTATATTTGTCACAGTTCTCCAGAGAAATAGAACCAACAGTGTGTGTGTGTGTGTGTGTGTGTGTGTTTATTAGAAGGAATTGGCTCAAGCAATTATGGAACCTGAGAAGCCCCAAGATGTACAGTTGGCAAGCTGGGGACCCAGGAGAGCTGATAGGTGTAGTTTCAGTTCAAAGCTAGCAGGCTCCAGACTCAAGAGGAGCCAATGTTTTAGTTCAAGTCCAAAGGCAGGAAAAGACCAATGTGCCAGATCAAGGTAGTCAGGAAGGAGGAGTTCCCCCTTACTCTCAGGAGAGTTGACCTTTTTTTTTTTTTTCCTGTTCAGGACTTAACTGATTTGATGAGACCCTCACATTAGTGAGAGCAATCTGCTTTACTCTGTCTACTGATTTGATTGTTATTCTCATCCCCAAACACTCAGAACAATGTTTGATGAAATATCTGGGTTCTGCATGGCCCAGGTAAGTTGACACATAAAATTAGCCATCCCAAAGGTAGAGAGAAGGAAGACTTTTTGCTGCCCCCTTTCTGCCTGCTAGTTCACAAGGCTGGACCCAGAAATGGTACTGGTTTGTACTTCATACGTATGGCTGCAATTTATAGAGCATTACATGCATTACTCCATCTAAATCTTCAAGCAAATTCCATTCTACAGATCTGGAAACTGAAGTTTCTCAAAGGAACTCAGTTACCCACTGTCATAGAGATGAGTAATGAAATGGGAATTTTAATACAGAGCTCCTTGATTTCCAACCTGTGCCCTAAACCACTATACTAGATATTTGGGGAAGAACAGGGGCTTACACAGTGACCCTTAAAAAGTGACATTTTCCACTCTGTGGCACATAGTTCAACCAAGTGATATTTACAGTCATTCCAAGCTTCACATTCCCTCTCTGTGTGCTTTGAAGAAAACAGATTTAAAATAGTAGATAAGTGAGAAAAGAATAAACCTGTTCTGACCAATTTTTAGACTTGCTTACTGTAATTTAAAATGTCAGGAAGCTCATTTCCCCATTTCTAGAGTCAACAAACAATGGTAAGAGGATTATAAAAGCTATGGCACTTAGTATGAAAGCAAGAGAAAAATAATTTTTGACAAAATGTATATACAAAAGAGTATACATAAAATATATGTATAGTTCAAAGAGGAATAAGATATTCACATACCCACCACCCATCTTTCTACCTGAATCATACCTACTAATTTCTGCTATTTCTAGAAATTAGAAGTAGATGGGAACATTTAGTACATGTGTTTATCTACAGGAGACAGTCAAAATAGCAAAGCTGATTTAGGAGCTGGTTTGAGCCTCCTATACAGATTTGTCTTTCCCAAAGTGGACTCATATCTGTGGGGGAAAAAAAGGGATTATGGAGTCAAATGAGTTTGGAAGAGCAGTTCCACTATCTCCACCTTCCATTCAAATCTACAGGACACATTAAATACCAGGAAAAAAAGTCCCACAGTGATCTTTAAAATTCAGTGTACGGGATGCCTGGGTGGCTCAGTAGTTGAGCATCTGCCTTCGGCCTGGGGCATGATCCTGGAGTCCAGGGATCAAGTCCCACATCGGGCTCCCTGTGGGGAGCCTGCTTCTCCCTCTGCCTATGTCTCTGCTTCTCTCTGTATGTCTCTCATGAATAAATAAATAAAATCTTTTAAAAAAATTTTTAAATAAAAAAAATTCAGTGTAACTCTGGATTTCCCGACCGTATTTGACCACCAAAACTTTTCATGAGTCTTGTTATCACACCTAAATGTGACTGGTATTCCGCTGGGAAAATGGCAGCATGGTCCTGGTCCCAGGTAGGTGCTCACTCAAGAGCAGGGCACAAATGGATGCTTTCCTGACCAGAGATAATAGTGACAGCCCACTCTGTACGGCCAAATACCTCAGATGCCTGAGTAAAAGGGAGGTTCAAGAGAGCAGGGGAATGTGGACAAAGTCATACCCATTCTAGTCAAAGGGGGGAAAGGCAGAGGAGGGAGTCTTCAAAAGAGGGCAGATTTACTCTGCTGGCTCAAGAAAACAGAACCTTCAAGTTTGTAATTCAGATGGTAGATTCCAGGACAAAAGGGATGCCTTGAATTATGAAAAATAAAGTATAAGATCTTATGATTTGACTTGTGTTTTTATTAGTAAGAGTCTCTGTCTTTGTTGGTTCGGGCTTCAATAATAGAAAACCATAGACTGGTGGCTTAAACAACAAGCTTTCATTTCTCACAGTTCTGGAGGCTGGGAAGTCCAAGGTCAAGATGCTGGGAGATCTAGTGTCTGCTGGCGGTTCCTGGTTTGCACATGGCGGCCTTCTCACTGTGTGGGCACATGGAGAGAGAGAGAGCTCTAGTCTCTTCCTCTTCTTATAAGACGCTAAATACCATTCTGCGGGCTCCACCCTCAAAATGTCATCTGGAAAAAAAAAAGTCATCTGAACCTAATTACCTCCCAGAGTCCCCCCTCCCCCTTACTAATACTGTTACATTGGGGATTAAAGCTTCAACAAATGAATTTGAGAGGATACAAATATTCAGCCCATAGCAGTCTCATTAACATTAATTACATTAACAATTATTGTGAAATGTGTTGTCCCATTATGCTTAAGAATACAAGCTGCTAGGGCACGTAGCTGGCTCAGTTGGGAAAGGGTATGACTCTTGATCTTGGGGTTGTGAGCGTGGTCGTGAGTTCGAGGCCCTAGGTTGGGTGTAGAGATTACTTAAAAACAAAGTCTTAAAAAGAACAATCCTGGTGGCTCAGTGGCTTAGCGCCGTCTTCAGCCCAGGGCATGATCCTGGAGACCTGGGATCGAGTCCCACATCTGGCTTTCTGCAATGAGCCTGCTTCTCCCTCTGCCTGTCTCTGCCTCTCTCTCTTTCCTTGTGTCTCTCATGAATAAATAAATAAAATCTTAAAAAAAAAAAGAAGAAGAATACAAACTGCTGAACACAATGTGTCTACACATTGTGAAGGTGCCCTCCAACTTGCTGGGACACCTGCAGGAAACGTGCACAGTAACAACTTCATCACCAAACTTCCATACCTAATACAATGAGGCAGGGAAAACAAAAAATAACATTTGTCCTTTAAGCACTGCACGCTTGAAGTCTGAGAAGATAGGTCAGCAGAGACCCAAACAGAAAAAGAGGCCAGGTTCTGAGAAAAGCAGACATCCATTTTAGGGCAAAAAAAAACCCCTCTTATAGCTATAATCAGTTAATGGAATGTGGCTCTTTGTAACAAAGCCTTCAAGGTATAGACTGGGATGGCAATTATCTTCCCCAAAGTGTCAGTCATGGGTAACTAAAAAATCAGTAACAATATTAATTAACAAATAAGGCTAGATTTGCTAGTTTGTTTGTTTTTAAGATTTTATTTATTTATTCATGAAAGAGAGAGAGGCAGAGACACAGGCAAAGGGAGAAGCAGGCTCCACGCAGGGAGCCCGATGTGGGACTTGATCCTGGGACTCCAGAATCACACCCTGGGCAGAAGGCAGGCACTAACCGCTGAGCCACCCAGGAGTCCCCAGGAAGGCCAGATTTGTATTCCATGAGTTCCTTTGGATTTTATGCCTCTGTGTGGTTTCTCCTTGTATCATGACAAATTGACTGCATAGAGATCACTCTTGACTTTTGTGGAACAAGTGATGAGGAGCCCAATCTGCACGCTCCTGAAAACCCTCAGATGTCTGAGCAGAGACCAGACAAAAAATGCTCAGAGGCAGTCACACACAGTTCCAGGGGGCTCTCAGAACCCCAAGTGCCATCCAGAGATTTTGAAACCACAGGTTAAGAATCTCTGTTCTACAAATGGCATTTTTTTTTTTTTTGCAGGAATAGAAAAAAAAAAAAATCCTAAAATTGATGTGGAATCTCAAAGGACCCTAAACAACCAAAACAGTCTTGACCAAGAATAACAAAGCTTGGAGGCCTCGCACTTCCTGATTTCCAAACCTGTTACAAAATAACAGTAATGAAAATGATATGGTATGGACAAAAAGACATATTATAGACCAATGGAGCAGAATCAAAAGCCCAAAAATAAACCCTCACATCTACGCTTAACTGATTTTTTAACAAGGGAGCCAAGACAACACAGTGGATAAAGGATATTCTTTCAAGTGTTGGAAAAACTGGATAACCACATGGAAAATGAATGGGCTCTTACTTTATACCATCTACAAGAATGAACTCAAAATGGATTAGAGACCTAATATAAGACCTGAAGCTATATATCTAGAAGGAAACATAAGGGGAAAACTTCATGATATTGGACAGGCCATAATTTCTTGGATACAATACCAAAAGCATAGGCAAAGTAAAAGGAAATGAAACAAAAATAAAAAATAGACAAATGGGACTATATCAATTTAAAAACTTCTGTGCAACAAAGGAAACAATCAACAGAGGAAAAAGGCAACCTATGGAAGAGGAGAAAATATTTGCAAAGCATATATCTGACAAGGGGTTAATATTCAGAATACATAAGGAATTTCTACAATTCAACAACAAAAAAATAAATAACCCAATTTTAAAATGAATAAAGGACTTGCATAGACATTTCTCCAAAGATGATATATAAATGACCAACAAGCATATGCAAAGATGCTCAACATCATTAATCATCCAAGAAGTGCAAATCAAAACCACAATGAGAATGTAACCTCATACCCATTAGGATGGCCACTATAAAAAAATAAAACAAAAACGAAACAGAAAACAAGTGTTAGTGAGCATATGGAGATGTTGGAGCCCTTGCACACTGTTGGTGGGATGGTAAAATGATGATCAGAAACAGTGTAGATGTTCCTCAAAAAATAAAAATGGGGGGATCCCTGGGTGGCTCAGCGGTTTGGCGCCTGCCTTCGGCCCAGGGCATGATCCTAGAGACCTGGGATTGAGTCCCACATCGGGCTTCCTGAATGGAGCCTGCTTCTCCCTCTGCCTGTGTCTCTGCCTCTCTCTCCCTCTCTCTGTGTATCTCATGAATGAATAAATAAAATCTTTTAAAAAACAAATAAAATAAAATAAAATAAAAATGGGGTGCCTGGGCGGCTCAGTGGTTGAGTGTCTGCCTTTGGGTCAGGTTGTGATCCTGGGGTCCGGGTTGGAGTCCTGCATCAGGCTCCTCACAGGGAGTCTGCTTCTCCCTCTCTACCCATGTCTCTGCCTCTCTCTCTGTGTGTCTCTCATGAATAAATAAAATCTTAAAAAAATAAAAAATAAATAAATAAATAGAACCACCATATGATTTAGCAATCCTACTTCTAGGTATATATCCAAAAAGAATTTAAAACAGAATCTTGAAGAGATATTTGCACATCCATGTCCGTTGTAGCATTACTCACAATTGCCAAAATGTGGAAGCAACTGTATGCAGGGATGAATGGATAAACAAAGTGTGGTATATACATACAATGCACTATTATTTGGCTTTAAAAAAGAAGGAAATCCTGGCATGTGCCACAACATGGGTGAACCTTGAGAACATTATGCTAAGTAAATAAGCCAGCCACAAAAAGACAACTACTGCATGATTGCACTTATATGAAGTATCTAAAGTAGTCAAACTCATAGAAACAGAAAGTAGAATAGTTGTTGCCAGAAGCTGAGGAAAGGGAAATAGAGAGTTATAGTTTAATGGGTTTGGTTGCAGTCAGGCAAGATAAAGAAGTTTTTGAGATCTGTTGGACAACAATGTGCATCTGGTTAACAGCATCGTACAGTACACTTAAAAAATTGTTAAAAAGATGGTAAATTTATGTCATGTGTCTTTTACCACACAGAGACACAAAAAGCACTCCTTGTCTAGGAATCTTTCCCTTTTTTTTCTTTAAGGTTTTATTTATTTATTCATGAGAGACACAGAAAGAGAGGCAGAGACATAGGCAGAGGGAGAAGCAGGCTCCCCGTAGGAAGCTCAGTGTGGGACTCGATCCCAGAACCCTGGGATCACGACAGGAGCCAAAGGCAGATGCTCAACCATTGAGCCACCCAGATGCCCCTAGGAATCTCTTCTGATGCTGCTCTCACTGATGTTCCTCAAGCAGTATTCCCCAGCCAGGCCCTAAGACACTAATTTTCCAAGTTCTTTCTAGAAAAGGAATGTAAAACTGAGCTTTCTGCACACTTCAGGGGCTGAATGCTGGAAAATAAACTATTCCACATTCGAGGGGTCAGGTGTGGTGACCAGGGAGCTGATTTGTGAGTAAGGTCACAGCAGTGTTGAGTACTCACCCGGAGGGTGGGAGAGGCAGGGCTAAGGGGAAGCTGCCCCGAGGAAGGGCACAGCTGAGGGCAAGGGCACTCACTGTCCAAGGCCGGCTGCCACTCCACAAGCTGTTGAGTAGCCTGGAAACACAGAGTGAGGTCACCAGGACAACTGAAAAAGCCCCCACAGCAGTGGAGGGACAATGTGAGCAGCTGGGACTCTCAAATGGAGAAGGGGCCTTTAGTTCTGGGAATGATGTTTACCACATTGAATGGGACTCCAATGATAGATGCACACTATTTTAAAACACCAACACTGGGGTGTCTGGGTAGCTCAGTTAAGCATCTGCCTTTGGCTTGGGTCGTGGCCCTGGGGTCCTGAGGTCCTGGGGTCCTGGGATCTAGCCTGGTATTGGACTCCTTGCTCAGTGGGGATTGTGCTTCTCCCTCTCCCTCTGCTCTTCCCCCAACCCTGCTCAGGCTCACTCTCTCTGTCAAATAAATAAATATTTTAAAGTAATAATAATAAAATAAAATAAAACAGTATTACTGGTAAATTGCTTAATATTTGATCCTCGAGAGGGTTGAAGGTAATCACTACTTTTGACTCTGTTGAGACAGACTTTAAAGTTGGATCCTATGTGGGACGCCTGGGTGGCTCAGCAGTTGAGCATCTGCCTTCAGCTCAGGGCATGATCCCGGGATCTTGAGACGGAGTCCCGCATCAGGCTCCCCACAAGGAGTCTGCTTCTCCCTCTGCCTATGTCTCTGCCCCCTCT
The DNA here is from genome assembly GCF_905146905.1 of Nyctereutes procyonoides. NCBI lineage: Eukaryota > Metazoa > Chordata > Mammalia > Carnivora > Canidae > Nyctereutes > Nyctereutes procyonoides. Next base: position 7,229,330 of record NW_026575031.1, on the reverse strand, counting down.
GTGTGTCTCTCATGAATAAATAAATAAATAGATAAAAATATTTAAAAGTTGTATCCCATGAAACTTTGTAGGTTTTCTAATTTTCAGGCCCTGCCACAAGGAAAAAAAATATAGCATATTTAGAATATCTTTCAATTGATCAATAGAACTGTAGAAAACATGATTAAATGCTTTCCAGAGTAGATTAGGAAAGGATGAATCTTTTATTGCCCACCATATGTTCAGCCTGGCCTCTCCCCTTGACTTCATGACAGTCGGGTCCCCCACTTCATGATCAGTGCTTACATCACAAGGAAACTCTACCTTGAGAAAGTCAAACACGGTAAAAAATGCTCATGGAATAAAACTGCCCAACTGCTTCAGTCCTCACAATGTGGGAAAGTGACTTTGGACAAATCAAGGAATCATTACATGTGCTTGACGCCGCAGAAATTACTAGGTAATTTGCTATATCAACCTGTATCTGGGAAGCCTCTGGAACAGAGTCATTCTAAGCTTAAGACCCCAACTCAGTCATTCTTCAAAAGAAAAGTAAAATAGAGAAGGAAACATGAAGAGCTATCAGTGAATGCCGGAGCCTGGTATTTCATACCCTTGAGAAATGGACCTCAGTTAAAGGAGAAGAAAAAATGCCCAGATCTTTGATGGCAACTTACTACTCAACATGAAGCTAATGACACTTCCGCTAATAATTATTATCCTACTGCAAAAACCAAAACAAAATTACAAGTTCAAACAAAATCATCAAACAATCCAAACTGAAAGCATTAATTTTATGGGATAAATGATACTGTGTTGCTGTGGCCCAATTCTGTCCACCTGATTTTGCTGCTGACTTCTGGGGTGCAGGTTCTTTAGTTCAGGACTCTTTGTCCTACTAATGTCCCTGCCACTTCTCTTCTTTTTGGTGTTGTCACCATTTCCACATTTCATCTGTCTCTGGTTTTTTTTATTATTATTATTTTTTAAAGGACTAGGTGTGGAGCCCAATAAAGGGCTTGAACTCACGACCCCGAGATCAAGACCAAAGCTGAGGGGCCCGGGCTGGGGGGGGGGGGCGCCCAAGATGGCGGCGGGCGGCGCGGAGGGCGGCTCGGGCCCCGGCGCCGCCATGGGGGACTGCGCGGAAATCAAGTCGCAGTTCCGCACCCGCGAGGGCTTCTACAAGCTGCTCCCCGGCGATGGCGCCGCTCGCAGGTCGGGTCCGGCTTCCGCCCAGACCCCGGCGCCGCCCCAGCCGCCGCAGCCCCCGCCCGGCCCTGCCTCCTCCTCCGGCCCCGGCGCCGCGGGCTCCGCGCCGTCCCCGCCGCCCGCAGGCCCGGGGCCAGGGCCCGCGCTGCCGGCCGTGCGCCTCAGCCTCGTGCGCCTCGGGGAGCCCGACAGCGCCGGGGCCGGGGAACCGCCCGCCACGCCCGCGGGGCTCGGTGCCGGAGGAGACCGCGTCTGCTTCAACTTGGGCCGCGAGCTCTATTTCTACCCGGGCTGCTGCCGACGCGGGAGCCAACGGTCCATTGACCTCAACAAGCCAATTGACAAGCGGATCTATAAGGGCACCCAGCCCACCTGCCATGACTTCAACCAGTTCACTGCTGCCACAGAGACCATCTCCCTACTGGTGGGGTTCTCAGCCGGCCAGGTGCAGTACCTGGATCTCATCAAGAAGGACACCAGCAAGCTGTTCAACGAAGAGCGGCTGATCGACAAGACCAAGGTGACATATCTGAAGTGGCTGCCTGAGTCAGAGAGCCTGTTCCTGGCCTCACACGCCAGCGGCCACCTGTACCTGTACAATGTCAGCCACCCCTGCGCCTCGGCCCCGCCCCAGTACAGCCTGCTGAAGCAGGGCGAGGGCTTTGCCGTCTACGCTGCCAAGAGCAAGGCGCCCCGCAACCCTCTGGCCAAATGGGCAGTGGGCGAGGGGCCCCTCAACGAGTTTGCCTTCTCGCCCGACGGCCGGCACCTGGCCTGCGTTAGCCAGGATGGCTGCCTGCGCGTCTTCCACTTCGACTCCATGCTCCTGCGGGGGCTCATGAAGAGCTACTTTGGGGGCCTGCTGTGTGTGTGCTGGAGCCCAGATGGGCGCTATGTCGTGACAGGTGGTGAAGATGACCTGGTCACCGTGTGGTCCTTTGCTGAGGGCCGTGTGGTGGCTCGAGGCCACGGCCACAAGTCCTGGGTCAATGCTGTGGCCTTTGACCCCTATACCACAAGGGCCGAGGAGGCAGCGGCGGCCAGCGGTGACGGTGAGCGGAGTGGCGAGGAGGAAGAGGAGCCCGACGCGGGGGGCACGGGCTCAGGTGGGGGAGCCCCCCTCTCCCCACTGCCCAAAGCCGGCCCCATCACCTACCGCTTCGGCTCTGCTGGCCAGGACACACAGTTCTGCCTGTGGGACCTCACCGAAGACGTGCTTTACCCGCACCCGCCCCTGGCCCGTACCCGTACCCTCCCTGGCACGCCTGGCACCACACCTCCCGCCGCCAGCAGCTCCCGGGGTGCCGAGCCAGGCCCCGGCCCCCTGCCCCGCTCACTGTCCCGCTCCAACAGCCTCCCACACCCGGCGGGCAGCGGCAAGGCAGGTGGCCCCGGCACCGCCACGGAGCCGGGCACACCGTTCAGCATCGGCCGCTTCGCCACACTCACACTGCAGGAGCGGCGGGACCGGGGATCGGAGAAAGAGCACAAGCGCTACCATAGCCTGGGCAACATCAGCCGGGGCGGCAGTGGGGGCAGCGGCGGGGGGGACAAGCCCAGCAGCCCCACCCCCCGCAGCCAGCTGGACCCAGCCAAGGTGCTGGGCACTGCGCTGTGCCCGCGCATCCACGAGGTGCCACTGCTCGAGCCCCTCGTGTACAAGAAGATCGCCCAGGAGCGCCTCACGGTCCTCCTCTTCCTGGAGGACTGCATCATCACCGCCTGCCAGGAGGGCCTCATCTGTACCTGGGCCCGGCCGGGCAAGGCGGGCATCTCCTCCCAACCAGGCAACTCCCCGAGTGGCACAGTGGTGTGAAGCCATGGATGTCGGGGTTCCTCACCCATGTTCCCTGCCTCCTAGCCATAACCCTCCCGCTGACCTCACGGATCAATGTATTAACAAGACTAACCATGATGGATGGACTGCTCCAGTCCCTTGCCCTGCACAAATATGGGGGTCAGAGGGCCCCCCAGACTGGCCCAGACACTTGGGGGGATGTAGTGGCCCGTGTGGCCTCAGCCTTGTCCCCACCCACTGCCAAGTACAATGACCCCTTCCTCTGAAACATCAGTGTTCGCCTCCTCCCTGTCCCCAGCATGTGACTGGTCACTCCTGGGGGAGAAGCTCCCCACCCACAAGCTCTGCAATGTGCCCCTCATCCTGTGGGCAGGGTGGGGGTGGCCCACCCCTGCCCTGGCCCCCACCCTGCCCCTGCTGTTGTTTGTGCTTTTGAAGAGTGTTAAATTATGGAAGCCCCTTGGGGCCCTCCCTGTCAAAAAAAAAAAAAAAAAAGACCAAAGCTGAGACAACAGTTGGATGCTCAACTGACTGAGCCACCCAGGCGCTCCTTTTTAAAATGTAAGCTCTACACTGAAAATGGGGCTTGAACTCATCCCCAAGGTCAGGAGCGGCCTGCTCCACCAACAGAGCCCGTCTCTGTTCTTTTCTAATCAGAATAGAACAATTTGGGTGGAGCTGCTTGGCATCATCTCTGCTGTAAATGCAAACTCAGAAGCTGATATGGTTGGTGTGGCGGTACTCGATTCTAAAGTAAGTTGTTCAAACTCTTAGGGGTACTATACAATAATTTGCTTACGTTACCATCAACACTGAACATTCAAAATGAGAAGACTCCCTAGAATATTTCCTTGGGTCTTAGTGTGACAAAACTTCCACAGCCTAAACCTTTGGCTTTTAACTTTTTTTTGTACTGCAGCTCCCTTTGGAGCTGGTGAAGCCACAGAACAAGGTTTTGTATTTAAAAAATGGAAAGGACTGCAGAGGAAACCAATTATGTTGACATTTAGTTATCAAAACATTAAAAAATAGAACTGTGATCATGATTTATCCTTCTTCATGAACACATTAAGGATCTAATGGCAGGTCTAATAACTTGTAATTTCTAAGTAGTGATGAGTATAATCGATGGGTTGTAATATCTTCAATGACTGTGAGGTGATATGAAAATATCTATGATTTCTATGACAAAGTCACCGATTTTACCACTTCATAAAATGATGAATTTACAATATCTCATAAAATATTTCATGCATTTCAGAAGAGGTTTATGAAAATAAATATGTAACTTTTTCTCACAGACCCCTAAGGCATCCTGAGGACCTCAGGCAAGGACCCTTGACCTAAATCTTACTCAAATCAAACTATCAAAGTTATGCACACATATTCAAGATTAACTGTGGGCTTGGATGTTTAAGGAGCTGCTGCAGTACATGCATCATCCATCTGTCTCCTTCCACAGAGGCACACAGTCAGGACCCAAACCCAAAACTGTTGGGTCAGTAGGTCTCTGTACCTCTGTAACACTGTGCCACAAGAAGCTGAACTGTCCTGGCAGAGTGAGGCTCTTACCTGGATCTTTACCTGATACCCTTTTCCCTTCAAAGACTCACTGCAGGGTGAGGTAGGTGTCCTCCTCTTAGTTCTCTGGAACCTGGGAACCCCTCCCAGGGAAGAGTCCTACATTCTGTAGTGTACCTGTGTGGCTCTCAAACCAGGAGGGAAGGCCCTAAAGACAGTCTACTCATCCTCTATGAGGGGGTATGTGCCAGGGGGTGGGGGACTCCCCAGAGCACCAGGACCCTTTTGGTTGTTAGGCAACTAGGCATAAGGAAGCAGGGCCAGGAGACCTCCAGAGTAAGAGATACCCAGCCAGTCCCATGATTGCCCTCTCTACCTACCCTCTGGCTGGGAAGGGTTGAAATGCCCTAGGGTTGGTTGCTAGGCAACAGGACAGAATTCACTGATGATGGTCTCCAGAAGATTGTTACACCCTTGGTGTATGTGGCATGTGGTACATGAGAGAGAGAGAGAGAGAGAGAGTGTGTGTGATGTGATGCATTACTTCCCCTGGAGGTCTAGAAGGAGGCAGAAAAAGTCAAATTTCTAAAAGAGCCTAAAGGAAAAAATAAACAGCCTAAAGGAACTTTGGAGGGTTCTCACCATGGCTGACTCAGAGGCCAGAGCTCACTGCAGAATCTGTTGGAGATGCCCCCTTCCCTGGGCTATACTTCTCCCTTTACCAACTCCTGTCAAAATCTGCTGTCTATTCATGGCCAAGGTGCAAAAGGGAACTGAGAACAAATCTATCCTAAGAATCCACCTGAGGGGGTGCCTGGATGGCTCAGTGGTTGAGCATCTGCCTTCAGCTCAGGTTATGATGTTGGGTCCTGGGAATAAGCCCTGCATCAGGCTCCCCGTGGGGAGCTGCCTCTCCCTCTGCCTGTTTCTGTGTCTCTACCTCTCTGTGTTTCTCATGAATAAATAAATAATAATTTAAAATCTTAAAAAAAAAAAAAAAAGAACCCACCCGAGAAGACTTCACAGCTGCTCCTGGCAGTGTGGAGTGTGAGCCCAGACCGACCCCTGAGCACTCTGCATCAGTCTGGGTCAGCCTCAGTAGCTGTGTGACAGCCCTCTCTGAGCCTCAGACTCCATTTCTGGAAAATAGAGTAGTAAAATCCATCAGAGAGCCAAGAAAAAGGTCAAACATGCAGGTCAACCTGAACCTAACCACAAGGAAACCATCAGAAAATCCAAACTGAAAAAAAAAAAATCCAAATTGAGGGACATTCTGCAAACCACTGTTTTGAATGCTTCAAAATGTCAAAGGCTTGGAAGACCAGAGGAAAAAAGGGTGAGAAACTTTTTTTTTTAAGATTTTATTTATGTATTTATGTATTTATGTATTTATGTATTTATGTATTTATTTATTTATTTATTTATTTATTTATTTATTTATTCATGAGAGTCACACACAGAGAGAGAGGCAGAGACACAGGCAGAGGGAGAAACAGGCTCCATGTAGGGAGCCCGTTGTGGGACTCGATCCTGGGACCCCAGGATCACACCCTGGGCCGAAGGCAGGCGCTAAACTGCTGAGGCACCCAGGGATCCCAGAAACTGTTTTTGATGAAAGGAGACTAAGGGCTGACTAAAGAGTCATGACAACTAAAGACAGGCACGATCCTTGATTGGATTTAAAAAATTAAGAGTCATGAAATTATCTGAACAACTGGAAAATTTGAACATAGACCTATACTGTTGTATTTTTTTAAATGATTTTATTTATTTATTTGAGAGAGAGAGAGAGTATGAGTGAAGAGGACAGAGGGAGAGGGAGAAGTAGATTCCCTGCCAAGTAGAGAGCCTGATGTGGGGTTCGATCCCAGGACCCTGGGATCAGGACCTGAGCTTAAGATAGACTCTTACCTGATTGAGCTACCCAAGAGCCCTATACTGTCATATTAATGTAAAATGTCTTCGATTTGATTATATATTGGGCTTCATAGCAGGATGTTCTTTTCCTTAGAAGACCAATGATGACATATTTTGGGGGTGAAGCATTGGGGTGTCTGTAATCTATTCTGGAATGATTCAGTAGAACATACATACACAGAGACATAAAACAAATGTGGCAAAATACCAACTGATGAATCTGTGTCTATGGGTGTTCAATGTACCATGTTCACAACTTTTATGTAGGTTTGAACATTTTCAAACTAAAAAATAGGGGAGAAGGTATTTAGACATCTCTTCCTACATGGTCTGGCAGAAAGAGCAGTTCATGAATGATAGCTTCTTATTACCTAACTTTTGCATCTACGTGGGGATGATTTCTCAAACCAGAGTGTGGCTGTAGCACAGTGGAATGACTGGCACAAGATGATGCTGGGGCCTTGCTGGAGCCTCCCAGGCTCTGCTTGGTCCCTCAAGGGCCGATGACAGTGCTTCCGACACAGAGAGGGCGCTCCTTCGCTCACACTCTGGGAGGAGGATGTCTGGGCCCACCCAGCCTGGGTGATGGGCCATATTCAGAGCCGGGCCTGCAGAGGTCTTCTCTGTGGAAGGTAAGAGATTAGAGCCGGAAATGATACTTTTAATCCCAGGCTTGCTGGAGGCTGCCTTCCAGGGATAGACCTTGAAAAGCAGATGGTAGTTTTGTGAGAATGAGAAGGAGGTGCTCCTTCCTCTGGGAGACCCAGCCTACGTCCTGGTCCTGGCTGCCCGATTGCATCAGCAGCCTGATGAAGCCCTTCTATGTAATATTAGCTTCCATTGATTGAGTGCCAGCCATGTTCTGTGACTAATTTTGAAACCTCACTACAACTCTTCGGGATAGATGTTATTTTGCTCCTTTCATTTGTGGGGAAACAGACTCAGAAAGGCGTAGACTTGTTGGGTTGGCCCAACTAGTAAGTGTCTGGGCAAGAGAGCAAGTTTCTGAATGTAGGGCTTCCTGACTTCCAAGCTCTCACCCCCTGCTGTTCTCCAGCGCTCTGTCTGTGCAGAGTTTGATGCCATGGAAAGTCCTTTTAGGGTAGTGAAGGTGACAGGTGAAAAAACTGAAACTCAGAGAAGGGACTTAGCAAGGTCATCAGAGGCTTGTGGCAGAGCCTGGACTGGAATGCAGGAATTGGGTTCTTCATCATCCTCAATACCTCAAGGACTCCCTTCCCAATAACCACTGGCGGCTGAGAGCCGCTTCCTCTAGGCAGCCTGGATGAGTTAGTACACGGGAATGCAGCCCCCTTCTAGCTCTGCTTTAGTGAAGGCATTCGATTGTTGGAAGTCTGCCTTTTGTGGGATTCCCACTCCTCACCGCCTGGCCCCTCTCTTGGTTCCACCTTTAGGACATCTCTCTCTTACCTGGCTGTGTTACCACCAGTCCAGGGTGACACCCCTTCTCTCCTGCTCCGCACTAGCAGACATTCCAGCTCTGTCTGGGACACTTCCTCCACTTCCCAAACCCCTGCTCTTAACTTTCTTTGTGGAATATCTCTCCTTCCCTCCAGGCTCCTCCTTTTTAAGAAGCAATTTGCTAACTGCCAGATGTCCATTGTGATTTCTGATTTCTTTTTCTGCAGAAGTTCCTTTTCCTTTATTCCCCTTACTACCATTTACCCATCTATCTGTCCATGTACTCTCTCATTCACTGATCCACCCATCCAACCATCTACCCAACCATCCATCCATCCATCCAACCACCCACATATCCACCTACTTATTCATCCTCCCATTCACATATGTACACACACACACACTCACTCCTATCCATCCATCCACGCACTCAGTCATCCACTAATCCACCCACCTACATGTCAATCTATTCATCTGTCCATCTATCCAACTATGTACCTCCATCTGTCCTTCCATTCACATACATATACATGCAAATTCACTGACACACACCTACATCCATCTATCCATCCGACTACTTATCTATCTAGCCATCCATCCTTCCATTCACACATAAGCACACAAGCACTCACCCACACATACACCTATCCATCCATCCATCATTCCATCCATCTACCCATCCCTGTAATCATCCATCCAATCATCTGATTTTTCACTAATTCAACCTTTTTTGAGTACCTATGATATACCAAATACAAAGCAAAACAAGTCCTGGCCTTTGCCTTTGGGAAACCCCCAGTCTACAAGGCAGGGATAGACAACACCATGGGTTGAAAAGTGCTAGGAGGGTGTACTAGGGACCATGGGACTTCAGAGATGGCGGTGGAGGCTATCTGGTCGGTAGCTGTGAAAAGCCTCAGGGAGCACCAGTCACCCGAGGTGGGACTATGAGTCCCTCCTTGTTGCGCTTCTCCTCTGTGACCATCGCTTCCCCAGCTCCCCATCTTTTCATTTTTTTCTCTGTGGGTGCTTGGGCGGAGGGTAGTCAAGGGGCACAAAAATCAAAGACTCTTCGCTAGAAGTTGCCCGGGGGCTGGATCTTCCCTCCTGCCTTTTTCTTTTTAAGATTTTATTTATTTATTAGTGAGAGAGACACAGAGAGAGGCAGAGACAGGCAGAGGGAGAAGCAGGCCCCCTGCAGGGAGCCCGTTGTGGGACTGGATACCGGGTCTCCAAGATCACGCCCTGGGCTGAAGGCGGCGCTAAACCGCTGGGCCACCCGGGTTACCCCCCTCCTGCCTTTCCTGCTTTAGTTAGGCCACCTCTCTCTTTCATCGATCAGAACAGCTCTCTTTTTATTACTGTATGCAGTACTTGTACCCAGGTAGCAGGAGACCCACCCCCCCTTGCAGGGGACTGGCCTTCCACACTGCATCTAGCAGCTTCTGTGGGAGACTCTCATTACAGCTTCTCATTGTGGGATGGGGAAGCATGCCAGAATTGTCAGGGGTCAGTTGACCCCCATTTGACTTAGCTACTCAACCAGAAGGCCTTGCCCCATCTCCCACATCCCTGCCCAGCCAAATCTACTGTTTCTGGGCCTGCCTCAAGTGCTTTCCTTGAGGCAATCTGTGGCCCTTTGCAGCAGCATGTTCAGGGGCCAGCCAGATATCCAGCTCCCATAGACTCCTCTGCTCTCATGGCCTCTCTGGCCACAGTGTTTGGACTCTTGGGACTCTGCTACCCCTGGGGTTCTGGTGGGGGTCCCAGGGGCAGCTCAGTCTCTCCAGGGCTGAGGACAGAGAAACGATCCAGTGGAGGCTTGATAACTTCCCTCTCCGTGGGGAGGGTAAGTACCTGGTTCCCTCTCTCTGCAAACACTACAAGGTGGCAGCCTAGCAGGTCTGGGGGCACTGCTGGACCAGGGACAGAAGTGATGTAACAGGCTCCTCCTTTCCCAGCTCCTGAAGCCCCTCAGGTCTTTCTGCCCCATAAAACCCCACCCAAAGGCTGAGACTGGCACAACTTTTCTGCTGGAGGGTTGAGGAGCAGGGGATGACCTGGCCTGACCTTGGCCCTTCTTGTCCCCTCACCATGGCACAATCAGGACTGAAGCTGGATATTCTATGTGGTTGGGTCCAGAACCAGGCAGTAAGTAATAAGCTAAAGCACTCAGTTGGGGGATGTTACAGAAGACGTGATACTGCTGGGCATGTGGATCCCTGGAAGCTCCCTGTAGGGCAACTTTGCCCCTTGAGTTAAAGCCCAGTTGGATGATCACACTGGGAGGAAGCCTAGAATAGGGTGTCAGCATGCAGACTCAGCGTGTGGGCGAATCTGCTCTTAGCTGAAAGGTTGCGAGCCTGTGCAAGATGGAAGCTAGGTGAGGGTGAGTATCAATATCCACCCAGTTAATGACAATGACACAGACCAAAAACAATCAGAGCCTGAAGCGAATTGGGTAAACTGCAGAGAAAATATCCTGAAAAGGATCACATGGGCGTTTGGGCGTGCTGATGGTACACATCTTCCAAAGCCCAAATGAAAAGCAGTGGCAGTGGTCCTGCTCCAAAGCCAGGGAAAGGCCACAGGGCAGAGCTTCAGTCCAGGATCCTCCAGCCATCTACAGGCTCTTGCTAGGCCAACAGCTATTTTCTGGTTGTTGAAAAGGTCATCACAGAACCAAAGAGGAACAATACCCATAGGTCAGAGTAGCTAAGTTGGGCCATGTGGCAGCCACAGAGGTGCCCCGCTCACATCTCCCTTCCAGGGAACCTGCTGTGAGAAGTGTAAAACCACCAGCTGCTGCATGTTTCAGGATTCCCCACTGGCCTTGTGGGGACTTCCTTAGAGCTTCACTGTAATTGGAGACCCCCCCCACCCAATCTTCCTTCCCTCTCTCCTTTCACAGGTGCCAGGTTCTTCCTGCCTCCTCTTGCTCCTTCCCCCTTTATCCTGCACAGCTATTTTTCTCCTAGAAATCTCCTGCACGTCTATTTCTGTCTTGACACCTGCTGCTCAGAGGACCTGAACCCTGAACAGAAAGTCTAGTATATTGCAGTCTGGGTCCAGCACCACTCAAAAGCTGATTCTCAGGGTGGGCAAATCTTGAGAATTTTATAACAGCCAGGGGGACCTGTGGGTAGAATCACTTGTAGAACGCTGGGAAAGAAGGTTGGAGAAGAAATCCAAGAAATCCAATCCAAAATATCCAAGAAAATGAACACAATGTTCATAGCAGATGCAACAAGCCAGAGAACTTCCGATGGATGTTCGCTTTTGGAGGGGCACACGCTACATGGAGCTGTTTTTAATCCTGACCCCACTATCTCTTTGGGAGAGTTTCCTGATCTATAAAATGAGAATAATTAGACTTACCTTGCTGGGTTTTAAGGATGAAGTCCTGACACAGGTGCTTCAAATCAGAGTCGCTTTGTTAAGTATTTGTATTTTCCTTTAGGAAGAGAGAAGCCCTCCTCTGTTGCTTGAAAGCAGGAAGGGACTGGTTCAGGGGAAAAAAATTACTGGATCCACCCTGGGAAGGGGCCTGCAGGTTTGACCCCCTCCCTGCGACCCTGGGAAAAGGTGAGGGTTCTGTGTTGGGGGTGGGGCAGTGTTAGGGGAGGGTCAGCTGCTCCATTGGGACCGTGTCGCTCCTGCAGGGTGGTCTGTGTGGTGGGACTCTCCTGGAGGGAAGGGAAGGGGGTGAGAGGAAGAGAAGGGGAGGGGACTGCAGAAATTAAGGTGATTTCTGGGCAGTAGCATCAGATTGAATGACAAAGGGACCAGAACTGGAGCCTGGGGTGGAGTCAGTGCCCAAGCCTGGAAGGCCAGCCCCTGTGGGCTCCTCCCCTTTCCTCTGTTTGGCCCTCGGCCAGGGAGAGGAGTTAAACTGCCAGCCTCATCCACTGTGCCCAGGAGAACTAGATTGCACAGGTTGGAGCCAGTCTGAAAGGGGACCCTGTCCTCACAGGCGCCAGGCAGTGGCAGTAGCTCTGTGTGGGGATGAGGGCAGGGCCCAATGACATGAGGGACTTCAAGAAGACACAGTCCAGGTGTCCAGTTCTGCGGATGCCTCTGCCCCACCCCTGGTGACCTAGAGCTTGCCATGTACCCCTTGCACCAGTCTGGGTGCCTAGTACAAGGCAGGCCCTACTAGGGCCACTTGGACCACCTACAATTCTCTGGCACCTCCTTTTAAGAAGTCCTCTTTCTTACGCCTGGGTGGCTCAGCTGTTGAGCATCTGCTTTTGGCTCAGGGTGTGATCCCGGATTCCTGGGGTAGGGTTCTGCATCGGACATGGAGGACCTGCTTCTCCTCCCTCTGGCTATGTCTCTGTCTCTATCTCTCATGAATAAATAAATAAAATCTTAAAAAGGGGGGCGGGATCCCTGGGTGGCTCAGCGGTTTGGCGCCTGCCTTCAACCCAGGGCGTGATCCTGGAGTCCTGGGATGGAGTCCCATGTCGGGCTCCCTGCACAGAGCCTGCTTCTCTCTCTCTCTCTCTCTCTCTCAGTCTCTCATGAATAAATAAAATCTTTAAAAATAAATAAAAAATAAAAAAAGGAGTCCTCTTTCCTCCGAAAAGAAGGGTAGATGACAAATTAAGTCCCTCAGGGTTGTCTCCAGGGAAAAAGGGTGGCAGGTGACAATTTTTCCTTAGCAGGCCCTTCCCCTTTCACCTCAGACCCTCCGGCCCACACCACGGGTGTCCAGTTCTAGCCATCAGGGTGCTCTGTGGCCTGGCACCCTTTTCTGCCTGGGAGGAGAGTCTCCAGTAAGTTAACCACATCAAGGGCTTCCTTTGACCCCCACTCCTCTGGGGCAGGGCCCAGTAAATGTCAGCTGAACTGAATCGGATTCTCTGAAAATGAGGGGATGAAAGAACTGTGGAGGGAGAATGTGTGCAAATGCCCCCAAATACAACCCGATCCACCCTTCATCTTTCTTAACCTTCCTATTCCCTCTTCTCCCCATTCCCACCATCTGCAACCTCTCTCTCCTGGAATGTGGGAAGCACAGATCTCGTTGGACTTTGGGCAAGATACTTACTCTCTCTGTGCCAGTTTCCCTGTCTGTGTAACAGCAGGATGACCCCTCTGCTATTGGTCTCCGGTGAGATTTAAATAAGGTGCGCACAACAGTTGGGGGGGGCATTCTTTGGGTCTCTGTTGCCCCCACCCACCCACCTGCTCCACCACAGGCCCTGGTTAGGGAACTGAGTAACTGCTGTAGGTCTGGAGTGGCAGTTCCAAGCCAATGGGGGAAGCAGCTAGGGAGAGGAGGGGGCTCCTGACAGGTTGGAAGCTCAGAGAAGGATCCACCAGGACTGACCAGTTGGCAGGGGACATGAACCCACAGGTAAGAGGGACTCTGCCCAGAGGCAGCTCCAGTCTCCAGGGCTGAATGGACACCGTATCCTGGCTTCTCCCCTGTCCCCACAGGCCTCTGGGGGATTGGGTATTCAATTAGCATTTCAAAGAACATCCATTTGGCCATAGGATGGGTCCTCTTACTCATTTTGTCTTCATTCATCCTCACAGGCCTCTGCTATTGTTGCAGTGATCCAGTGGAGCATGGGGAGGCTCAGAGAGGTGGGCAGGCACTGGGGGAGTGGAGCTGGCACTTGACGGGTCTGGATGACTCCAAGCACAGCGTTCTCTGGCCTGCAGCAAGACGTACACCTTGGTTCTGCCTGGCCATCTACATGCCTACTGCATGCCAGCCCCCTGGGCGAGGTTCGGGGAATGTCAAAGGAATGAGACACAGTCTCAAATTCACACAATCACATTCTCAGTGGGGGAGACTGGTAAGTAACCAGGCAGTTACAACAGAGCAAGTAAATGCTATCAGAGGTGAAGTCCCAGAGCCAAGGGGCCTCCAAAGAGGGGCATATCATCTAGCCAGGGAATCAAGTAAAGGCCTCCCGGTGAGTCATGGCAGAGAACTATGAGAGCCCATAGAATCGCCATCCCCTGATTTCTCCTCTACAGTCGGGCCAATTGCAAGGCTAGATATAAGGGATACCTGCAAAGGGACCCTCCTCATCTCCCTACCTTCCTCCCTCCCCCTGGCACTTCTCACCACTGCCTCAGGTCCCTGAGGTACACCAGTTCCCACTGGGGGTTATGAAATAGGACTAACAAGGAAGGGCCAGCTCTGGCCTTGCAGCTCTCACATGGGCAGGGCGGGCCCAGCCACCTATTCTCCATGCCCTGGTGGTCCCGGGCCCTTGTCCTGGACAGCACTAGAGAACAGGTCACATGGAGGCCTGTCCTCTACTGATCAGACTGTATTCCTCCTACATCGTCCACAACCTCCTCTGGACCTAAGTCAGTAAGCCCTGCCCCTCGCTCAACCTCCTTGCCTTCTGTGTAATTCTCAGTGCCAAGAATAACCTCCCCTGGCTCTTGCCTCAATCCCCTTTTTCATCTGGGGCTTCCTCAGTCAAGAAGTATTCCTGCCTAAGAGGAGAAGCCAGTGTCTCATACCTACCCCCTTCTTCCGGGAATAATCCATGTAGGGGTGGTGCTCAATATATGGGGTTTGTCCTAATGGGACTTGTCCTTCGGTGGCATCCCAGAAGCTGAGTTTGTGATCTGGTATGGCCTATGGGAGGCCCTCAAAGGCTCCCTGGAAATGGCCCACTAGACTGGGCCAAGCAACTTACACTTGGTGTCACTTTCTCTACCTGCAAGCTCCCTTTCCTGACCTGGGGACATAGGCATCATGGAGAAACTGGACACACAGGAGCTCAGAGGGAGAATTTCAGATGCTGGCTTTGTATACAAAACAATTTTATTAAAAATCCTGCAATTTGGAAAACAAAGCCTTCACAAGGATTCCATCAGAAAGTACAAATTTTAAATAAATGAGTCAGAAAAGAGGCAGCCAGATACACCAGCCACAGTCATGGCCTTGGGGGAAGGGAGGAGGTGCCCAGAGCCCCCAAAAAGCTGGGCACATGGGGTCTTTGGATGCGTGCAGGGCCAGGTCCTGGAGCTACCAGGCAAGGGCCCTCAGTTTTCCTTTCCTTGGAAAAACGGAAAGAGCCTGGAAAGCAAAGGAAATTTTGAGTCTGAAGCAAAAAGGCACAAAAGCCATTTGTAAGGCACAAATGCTGACTCCAGCCTTGAGGCACAGGGAGTGGATGAATGGGTGATCAGAGCCCAGGACCCGGGCTCTGGTCATTCTTCTGACTGGTGTGACCTGTAGGTTTGGCCACAGGTTAAGGTAGACCAAGTGGTGGACGGCACAGTCCCGGCAGCCAGGGACCTGGAGCCAGTCTTTAGAACAGATGTGTTACTTTACTGGCAAACTGGTGTCTGGCCCCTGGCAGGGCAAGAAGGGTCACATGGCCCCTAAGAAATCCCATCAGTGGGGAGCACCAGGCCTCCTGTCCAACCCTGCACTCCGAGCCACTGTGAGCACTCACCCTGGACCAGAAACTTCCGAGGGCAGTCCTTGCCATCCAGGCATCTGGAGAAGCCCCAAGTCCCCAGAGCCTGGGTTTCTCTAAATGGGAGGCAGCTGGCATTGTCAAAATCAGTCCCCAACAGCTGCTGGCCCATACCACGGTCACTGGTGACAGGCCTCCCTGGTAACATTAGGCAGCGGGTAGGCAAAGAGGGAGAAGTCTAGGATATACTTGGGCAGCACATCCTGCAGGAGGGCCCGTGGGGCACTGCACAGGTGGTAGTGCAGACTTTCCGGGCTAGCCGGCCGGTACCAGGCCTGGCGAGCTGGGAACCGGACATGGGGCGGGGCCCGCACCCACTCCAGCACCTGGTTGGCGTCGGCCTCCAGCCGCTCATAGGAGCCTACGAAGTCATAGTGCACCGCACAAGGCTGGCACAGGTGGTACACGGGCATCCAATGCTCATTCATCCGCTCAGGGTCCTCGTCCGCCAGGTACCTCAGGAACTCGGGGAAGGTGACATCGTCCCCTGCGGGGCTGGGCCCTGCCCCCGCCCGGTACCGCCTCACGATCTCAGCCCCGTAGCGCTGCTGGTACTCTCGGATTTCGCCAAACTTGTTGCGGTAGGCGGAGAGAAGGCGCTCCAAGGGCTCGCGCACGAACAGGAACTTGAAGTAGTGCTGCAAGCGGTGGCGGATCTCCTCGGGCCGCAGGTCGGCCAGGAACACCAGGTCACTGCGGTGGTCCATCTTGAGGCGGACGTCCACGTTGTCCAGGACGCCCGCCAGCACCTTCAGCACCCGCTTCCAGTTGGAGCAGGCCACCTTGGGGACGTAGCAGTACAGGAAGCGGTAGCGGTCACTCACGAGGATGTGGCGCAGTAAGGTGCGCCGCTGCCCCACCGGCAGGTCCCAAGGGTCCCGGGGCATGCCTGGCTGTCCGCACACCGCCCGCAAGGTGCGGTTCCGGACGTCCTGCCTCACCTGCCAGTCCGAGTCCCCGGGCTCCAGCGGCAGCCCCCCAGGCCTGGGGAGGGCCCGGCGCCAGGCGGCGGCCTCGCGGTTGGGAGGGTGCAGGGGAAGGGGCTTCACCTCGGCCAGGATGCCCCTCTCGATCATGAGCAGCAGCCCGCTGGAGGCCACGATCACCGCGAACATCAGCATGGACGGCAGCAGCAGCGGCGGCGCCCCCAGCCCGGCCCGGGCCCTGCCCAGCGGGGCCCGCCTCAGCGCCCGGCCCAGGGGCTCGGCGCCATTTGGGGCCGCCAGGGGGGTCAGCGGGCGGGGGAACATGGTGCTCCCGGGGCGGGGGCCTGCGCCGGCCCGGCCGACCTGAGGGCCGCCCGGGAGGCGGGCCCGGTGCTGGGGGCGGGAGCCGGGGGCTGGGGCCCGCAGCTGCGGGGACGGCCCCGGGGAGGGGGGCGGGAGGCCCCGGCGCGCGCGGGGGGGGCCAGCTCCCGGGCGGCGGCGCGGGAGCGGGCGGCGGGCGGCGGGCGGCGGGCGGCGGGGCGCGGCGAGGGACGGTGGCCGGATGTCCCGCCCGGCGGCTCCCCGCCCCCGCCCCCGCCCCCGGCCCCGCCGTGACACAGGCGCGGGGGCGGGCCCAGGCCGGGGGCGGGGAGAGAGGCCCGCGCCCCAGCACCGGGCGGGCGAGGGAGGGCGCGTGCAGACCCCCACCCGGGAGAGGGCGCCGGAGCGAGGGCCGCCCTGGTGCTCCGGGCTTCGGAGACAAAAGCTGCCGAGGCCCGGAAGGCAGGAGTCGCAGGCCAGGGCTCCCCGGCTCGCGCGGCGCGTGCCCTCGGGGAGTTGGACGGGGACCTGCGCCCAACGCCCCGCCGCACACTCTGGCCTGAGACCTTCCTCCAACCGCGGGTCCCGAGGCAGAGGGCCCCCGCAGCGCAGCGCCGAGTCCGAACTTTCGGGAAAGCCTTCCTTCCCCCCCGCAGGAAGCAGAGTCCCCAGTGTGCTCCCCCAGCCACCCTCCCCCAGCCACTCCCGCCGAGAGGAGCAAGGCTGTCAAGCGTTGACCAGTGGCTCATCTCCATGGTGACCGTCAGATTTAGCAGTACCTGCCGGATGGCCGTGTTGGTCGGCTGGGTAATGCTTAAATGCCTGGGAATGGAGTCTTCTCCCCTCCTGTCTTTCTTCCCCCAGGCCTGAAGAGGTGGGATAACTGGCACACTCTGGTGAGGGGCCTCTGGCAAGTGGGTGCCTGGTGGTCACAAGAGTGATCAGCACATCCTGGAGGGTGAGGAGCGGCACAGAGCAGCAGAATCTGCCTGCCTGGAGCCAAACGCGCAGTCAATGGCACCAGGCGGATTCGGGAACGCCTAGGACAGCAGTGGCCAGCCTTTCCCCACCTGAACTGGCACTAGCAAAGGCTCCAGATTTCATCCTGTTACGGATGTGTGGGGAGTAGTGATGCGATCAGGCTCCACATTTACCAGGCAGGTGCCTGCTCAGTGTTTGGTATTCTCTTTCAGTTGTCAGAGTTGCCCTGGGGAGGCAAGTACTACAGGCATTCCCAAGGCACAGCTGAGGAAATTGAGAGGCTCTGGGAAGCTGAGACTCTATATGGGTCAGTCTGATTTTAAAACCCACACTCCTAATCACCATCTCTTGGAGATTAATGGACAAACGTGAAATGGTTGGGAGGAAGCAGCTGATCCCAGGTTATAGTATTGAAGGGCTGAATGGAATGGGCTGAGTAGATGCCAGAGGCTCGGAGTTCAATGGGAGAATGGAGGTGCCACTGATCAGATGATTTCAGAAGCATGAAGGGTCCAGGGGAATGAGATGAAGCTTGCTGGATGGCCCCCAATCCTTAGCATTGAGTGCACTGGTGGCTTCCTCGCTTCTCAATAGGCTCCCAACAGCTCACTGCCTGATTGCTGGGGTGCATCTGAGGATGCACCACCCAGGGATTTTTAAAAAAAATTTTTTTTCATCCACTGATTTCTAAGTTGGCCTCAGGTTCAGCCTTCACTGAAGCGCTTCCTTGCTTCCAATAGCACCGAATGTAGATTTCTGGCATTGGGATTATTTTTTACTGGGATCAGTTTTTTAAAACAATAAATGTTTTTTTATACTAGAAGAGGGGGGAAAAAAACCTTTGAAAACTTTTTGAGGGATCCCTGGGTGGCGCAGCGGTTTAGCGCCTGCCTTTGGCCCAGGGCGTGATCCTGGAGACCCCGGATCGAATCCCACATCGGACTCCTGGTGCATGGAGCCTGCTCCTCCCTCTGCCTGTGTCTCTGCCTCTCTCTCTCTCTCTCTCTCTGTGTGTGTGTGTGTGACTATCATAAATAAATAAAAATAAAAAAAAAACTTTTTGATAATTTGGGCTGACGCTCATTCCTCTGAAGTCTTCTGTGCTAGCAGTCACAGTAAAGTAGTCTGAGTACAGGAATGGCCACTTGGTTTGTGGGGAGTCCCTGGGCGAGGTGCTTGTCTCCACACCAGTTTCCTATCTGTAAAATGATAGGGCATCAGGCAGCCCCGATGGCGCAGTGGTTGAGTGCTGCCTGCAGCCCAGGGCACAATCCTGGAGACCCGGGATCGAGTCCCATGTGGGGCTCCCTGCATGGAGCCTGCTTCCCCCTCTGCCTGTGCCTCTGCCTCTCTCTCTCTCTCTCTCGCTCTGTATCTCTTGTGAGTAAATAAAATAAAATCCTTAAAAAACAAAACACTGAAGCAGTCTTTAAAAAAAAAAAAAAGATAGGGCACCATGCACCTCATGGGACTCTTGTGGGCAGCACACTGATGGCAGGGCTATAGTTAAGTCTGTGGCAGTGTCTGTGCCACTAATATCCTCTACTGAAATGCACCAGCCCAGATGTCCATACCAAAATGAAGAAGAGGGTGGGGCAGCTCCATCCTGCCTCCCAGGAACCCCCACGGCCATAAACCTTGCTCTACACTGAGTATGGTCAACCCTGAGACTGGGCTGAACCAAGATCCAGGCAGTCACAAACCCTGGGCCCGTGAGGACTTTCAGTCCCTTGGCAAGGAGTGCCACTTACAAGACACAAAGGCCCTGGGACAGTTTCTGCTGGCGACTCCCCGAGGACATGACCCAAGGTGATGAGGTGCTATCTTCACTACACACCTACCTGAGGACCAGTTCCCAGGTCCCTGGCCAGGTGAAGGCTGGCAAACCAGGGATTTCACATTGTACAGGCAGGTAACTCTGGCCACCATGATGCCAAGAAGTCCACCCCAAGTTCTCATCTGCTCTGTCTCCTTTCCTCCATTTGCGCTCTCCGTTTTCCTGCCCACTTTGTTTATTGGCTTCAGCCAGCCCCTCCACTACAAGGGTTAAGAGGGATCCCCAAAATAAATAGTGACCCCTCTGCACGCACCCCAACCACCCCCCCCCACAAAGATGACAGGACACACAGGAAACAATCCTTTTCTAAATCAATACAATTTTTCAAATTTATTTTTTTCTTAAAGAAGTACTAATCTCTGTCAAAAGGGAGGTGAGGAAAGGTCCTCCCTCCCTTGTAAACACTGAAATACAGATCTGAGAAACCAGGGTCGACACACACAAAAAGTGCATTTTACAAAATATCAACTAAAATATATTTTACATGAATTATGCTTCCATTGAAATTCTACCAGCTGCATTTTCAGGTTCGAAAAAATATTTCCACATCTAAGAGATTCCAAAAGAATGTAAGTACTGGGCAGCAGACCCCGCCTCCGGGGAGGAGGGGCCTTCATCTCCTCTCCTGCTGAGTGAGGCTGGGCTCCTTGGCAGCCAGGGCCCAGCACCCTGGGAATAAGCAGGCTCCCAGGCTGGCTCTTCAGAGCCCCCACGGCCACTCTGCCAACCTCTTTTACTGCCCCACACCTTCCTCCAAACAGCTTATTCAATACAAGGGCACCCCAGCCCTTTCCCCTCGGGTTTGGGATTGGGCTTTCCACATGTAAATTCACCTCTGAAGCCTCCAGGCCTCCCCCAAGCCCAATGACCAATCCGGAGCAGCCCTGTCTTCTCAGGGATCCCACAGGGCCTGGGGTTGCTGGAAATGCCCTCAGGATGCTTTCACCTCCACCTCCAGACCCAGCCCAACTGTCCTCACCCGGTTGTCACCTCCTTAGCTGGAGCTGGGTCTGTGCCTGTCCCTTCCTAGGTGGGGGGGGAGGAGGAGGAGTGCTGCCCTCCTAGGCTCCTGCCCCCCCTCCCCTGTGGAGGTGCTCATAGTAGGGCCCAAACCACACTGTGCTCCTCTCCCCATCCCCACCATGCTCCTCTTTGGTACAAATAGGAAAGAACCAGGCTGCTCCAGCCCCCTCACAGAGGGCCCCCTGGGGGGGGTGTTAGGGCCTGGTCCCCCAGCAAGGACAACAGGGGGCCCAGCCTCCTAACCTACTCTGGGGAGCAGCATTAGTGAGAACAGGGCCCCTGGGCAACAGGAACAAAACAGAAAATGCAGGTCCTTAGCTCCTAGAGTGAGTGGCTGCAGCTCAGCAGGTCTGTGGACTGATACAGTGTTGATTCTCGCAGGGATGTAAATTAGTGCAATCTACAAAAGACTAGGGTAAGGGGTGGCAGGGCCAGGGGAGCCACAGCACTCCTTTGGTTTGATTTCAGGTGGGTGTGGCTTGAAGAGTCATGTATGAAGTTCTGCAAGAGGTTTCCTAGAACCTCCAAGTGTAAGGCAAGAGGAAAAGTCTTCAATAAATCAGGTAGCAAATTTTCCTTGCCCCCTGCCCCCCACCCCCTCCCAGCTCCCTTCTGCCCTCCCAGACCCAACTAACCCCCTGTTGACCAGTTAGCTTCTGTGAAGCCAGACCTGCTGGATGGCCCTCACCAGAAGGCCGACAGGAAGCTGACTCCCACAAGCGGGCCACACCCATGACTGTCACCACTGGGTAACTTGTTCCAGCACTAGGGGCTACTACAGGGGCAGAGGAGGAAGCCAGGGAAAGGCCCCAAGTCTAGAAAGAGAGTCTATGCTCTGGAAGCCAGACTCTGGGCTCTCTATTCCTCAAAGGAAGGAGCTCGGAGCTGTGCTAGAATCTGGGAGAGCCTGGTCCCAGGCTGATGGGGAAGCAGCGGGTCACAGTGGGTGAGGTAAAGCTGGCTCCCACCCCCCCTCGAAGGGCGCAGGGGAGGCTAAAGAGGAGCCTGGTGGGCCTTATTCCTGAAGGACTCCCCCCCACCCCGCCCCTGGGCCCCATCCTCCTCAGGCTAGGCCCAGCCTCAGGGAAGACTGCTTCTTCAAGTCTCCACCAGGGCCACCAGAGAGAGGCACCCAGGCCAAGCTGAGCGCTGCGACACTTTCCTTATACCCTGGCCTCCCCTTCCCTCCCCAGGGGCCCAGTCCCCAGAGGGGTCCCTGCCCTCCCCCCAAGAGAACCACAGGCCAGCAGCCTCAACCCCTGTGGCCCCTTAACCAAGTGCTGTGCTTCAAGCAGTACCCCTGCCCCAAACCCCCCCTCCCCCGCCCCCGGGCGGGCCTGAGGAGGCTACTGAGGGTTCTTGAGGATGCGGCCATGGCGGAAGTCATAGACATGGCGGCAAAGAAACACCAGCTCAGGGTCCGTGTCCTCGGGCACCGTGCGGTGTGGCGGAGTAGAGTAGTCTGCAGAGGGGGGCACCAGTGCTGTCTTTCGGCTCGGGAGGCCCTCGCCTCGGCGCTTGGCCATGGCACAGAATCTGCAGTGACAACACCATTTGCTGTTTTTACCACAGGCAGCTTTGCAGGAAGATCAATTCCTTCCCTACCCTGCCCAGAGCGCTGAGGCATCCCCTCCCACCCCTACGGGGGCTGCTGCTGCCTCCACACCTGTCCTGGGGGAGCACGTCTGCTGGGACCTCCCTCCCCACACCTAATGATTCTCCTCGAAGGTTCTCTGAGATCCATACCGTGACCACCCCCAAACGCTGCCCCAACCTCTCTGCTTCAGAGGAGGGACAATTCATTCTCCTACAAACATTAGAACAGTGAAAGGCGGCAGTGAGGAAGAATGCTCTGGGAGGTCAGGCCCTGCGAATGAGATCCTTTTGGGAATCTCAAGCAGCCCCTAAACAGCCCTGGGGAGTCTAAGGGGAGAGGCTAGCCAGAGGCGCAGGGCACC
Source organism: Nyctereutes procyonoides (assembly GCF_905146905.1). Lineage (NCBI taxonomy): Eukaryota > Metazoa > Chordata > Mammalia > Carnivora > Canidae > Nyctereutes > Nyctereutes procyonoides. Next base: position 7,206,975 of record NW_026575031.1, on the reverse strand, counting down.
ACCCACCTGCAGTACTCAGCAAAGGTCAGCACGTAGCACTTCTCCTCAATGCAAGCCACACTGTTCTGGTCCTGATGTCTTGACGCAAAGACTTCATTCTGCAAAGGCTCAAGGAAAGAGAGGAGAACGTTGGTATCAGGGCTGGCAGCACATAACTCCAGAAGCAAGGCAGACATTAGCTCTTCTGCTGGGACTCCTGACCTGAGAGAACTCCAGCTAGTGCCCAGAAAGCCAGGGAGTATCCCAGGAATTTCAGCCTATCTGCTCCTCACCCAGTGCCCACCCCAGGACACCCCGCCCAGTCCCATACTACTTGGGAAAAGCCAAGGGCCTGCTCCAGCAACCCATGCCAGGGGAGGAGAGCGGAACTGGTGCCCATCTCCTGAGGAGACGGAAAGCCCAGCAAGGGAAACAAAGTAAAAGGGAGCCCCGGCTGGGGACGGAGTGACCACACCGGATGATACTACCTCTCCTAACACACTGCTTGATAGAGTGCCCACGGGCGCCCGGAGTCTTTTCTCTCCTCCCTCCTTTTAAGAAAAAGGTTACTATTCCCTTTGAAACATAAATTGGGGCAGTGCTGGGAAAATCGGCTAAGACCCAGGCTGGTCTGTGGCATCTGAGATGACTATGACTTGACTGCCCATGGCTGCTTCTCCAAACCATGTTCTTGGGGCCACCACTTCTCTCTCCTGGACACACTTGCCAGGCAACTCACCTCGTGCATGCTGGGACTGCGGCCTCCCTGTAAGTGCTCTGGTCTGTAATACCACAAGAGGCTCATCATCAGTTCTCCTAGGGCAACAAGAGAAGCAGTCAAGGCTTGAGCTGGCGACCTCAGAGTTACTTAGACAGGCAGGAAGGCTGGGCTACCTGCCGTTGAGTATCATCCAACTTCCATACTTGGGCCAATCCTCCAGGCTCCAGACACTCACATCCCCTGCCTCAGACCAAGCCGGAGTCTGGAATGCTCTCAGGTATGGAGGCAGAAAGGGGAAAAGGTACTGACAGGTGAGGTAGGAGGACAGGTGCCCAGGTCCTGGTGGCTGGAAAGGTTAAAGAGCTGATCCAACCCAAACCACAGGGCCATCTGCAGCCCTAAGCAGTAGACAGATGCCGGCTGAGTGGAAAGCAGACTCTGTGCCAACAGCAGGAAGAGACTAGTGCCAGGTCAGACTCTGGGCAGGGGGTACCTGATTCAGGGTTCTCCCAGAGGGCAGAGATCTTGGCCACATAAGGTGTGGACGTCTTTCGTGGGCCTGACTTGAGGAGGACGGTGTCCCGGACTCGGATCGTCTCTCCATGCCGCTCCACCGCCTGGTAGCTCTTTCGGATGGCTGGTTCTGGTTCATCCTAACAAACCAATGATGCAGACAGGCTGATGGGGGCCAGGTTCAGAGTGAGGAGGGGAGGAAGGAAGGAGGGAGCAAAAGACATTCTCTCTTTGCTCTCCTCAGGGTAGCTGAACTACTGAGGATGGGAAATTGCAAAAGTAGTTTCCATTGTGGCCTCTTCTCCTTCATCCTGGCTTTCAGGGGCAGGATAGGAACGGGAACTCCCCATGGTTGGAGAAAGGACAAAAAAAATCGGAATACAGGTGGGAAAGTGGCCTAAAGCCCCTGGGGCTGTGCAGTGACCACCAGACCCCAACAGCCGGTTCTCTTGCTCCAAGCCCCAGCATCTAGAAGGTTCTCAAACTTCCTATTGGGGCAGTTTGCATTTGACCCTTAAACCTCCACTGCTAAGTGGTACGGCCCTGGGCAAATTACTTAATCTACTACTATGCCTCAGTTTCCCCATCTGTGAAATGAGTATAGAACATGGGATATGCACCTCACAGGGCAGAAGTGAGGACGAAAGCACCTTAGAAGTGCTTGATAAAGTTTAGTCGATACTTGTTTCATCAACCCAGAGGTTCCTGTATCGCTCATTTTCTCTGCCTATCCCAATTTTCCCTATACATGCTTATCCAAAAAACCTTCATGAAAGCCCACCATTTTATAATCTAGAACAAGAGACCGTATGATCGGGGAGGAGGAATAAAGACACTTCAGATGGCTTCCCTGAGGGTCACCGACAGAGATGGGGGTCAGCAGGTGTGACAGACTGTGTACCCCTCCCCTCCCCGAGACACGCGATACAGGATCGGCAGCGGGAGCTGGGGGAGCAGACTGGGCCAGCACGATCAGTTCCCGGAGTCTAAGTGAGCGGGACCCCTTGTCACCTCTCAGGCTAGAGCCAAGGGTTCCTGGGATTCCCTCACAGCAAGTCCCATGTCCCCACTGCCATCCCTCCCTTCTCCCATCAGCTAAGAGCTAGCACTCACCAAGACATAGACCGCCTTCTCACATGCAGCACCGACGGGCACCCAGCCATTAGTGCGGCGACGGCGACGGCGGCGTGGGCGCTGGACACGCGGCTGCTTGGGGTGGCTGGGCCTGCAGGCGGCCTTGCTCCTCGCGGTGTGCCTACAGCTGGAGCCTGTGCGCAGACCGGACTTGGAGCCGCTAGGAGGCTTGGCGCTCTGAGGGCATGCGCGGGCTACGGTCTGGGGCTCCGAGGTCGGTGTCTGAAGATGGGGGACGGGCTCTGCTGCAGGTGGCACGCTGGGCACAGGGCATCCCAGGAGGGGGTGGGCAGGTGAGGCAGGGTGGCCAGCTTCTGGGAGAGGAAATTCCAGCTGGCCTAGGGACCTGCAGCCTTCTGGGAAAAAGGAGAGAGGGGATTAGGGCAGGTAAGGACAAGCAGTAACCCCGCTGGGCCCCCCACTTTCAGAGCCCACTCCTGTCTTAATTCTAAGTGTCAACCCAAAGGTCCCTGAGCAAGTGGAGTCAGAGGCCTTTAAGGTGGATTGTCAGTTTGACTGGCTAGGGGTGTTTCTTGACCCTGGAGACTGGCCACAGCCCTCTCCATCTCCCCCTTCTAGCCTGAAAGAAGGGGAGGTAACGGGAACAGTGTCTCTAGCTCTGACTTTCTTCTCCAGGGCTTCCACAATGCTTAGGAGCAAGGGGAGCCAGAGTCAGCCCATGATATGGATCCCAGACCTGCCACTCACTGGCTGTGTGACCTCAGGCAAGTCACGCTGCCTCCTAGGGCCTTGCAATAGGAGGAGAGGCAAATAGCACATAGGGTGTCCTAGATGTTTTTATCAATGTATTAACTCATTTCATCCCTACATCAACCCTATATGGTAAGTACCATTACCACCATTCTGTAATCAAGAAAACCGAGACACAGTTACCGGCTTATCCCATGGTCACGTGTCTAAGGAAGTGGGGGAGAACACTTCACTCCAGGCAGTCTGGCTCCAGAATCTGTACTCAATTACATGCCATGTGGCCTCTCATATGTAAAGCACTCAGAATAATACCTGGCACATGGTGCTTACTGGTGTTCCAGGGCAAGGGGTTAGGGTCTTGGGTCCTCTGGATTAGGTGTCTAGATGTGGGAGAGTGGTACAAAAAAGAAGGAAAAGCCCAAGCAAAAGCCTGATCTCATTTCTTAGAGCTCCAACTCATGCCCAAACCTGAAACAACCAGTCTGGCCAGAGTCAACTGGTCTATAAAGTTGTTTTATAGACCCCTACAAGGAGGGTTGTGGGGTGGTGGTGGCAGGGAGAGGGCTGGTAAGGCCTAGCCTCTCACTTCATCAGCAGCAGGGCAGACCTGCCAGACAGGATGGCTCTGATCACCTCACTTCTACCCAGGCACCAGGGATGGAGGCTGGAGAGGCATGAGAGGACACTCCTAACAGTTTAGGGGGAAGAGATCATCATGGGGGTGTCTCATGGGCTGCAGTGCAAGCCTCTCAGGTGTCTGCGCCTTGCTAGGAAGGTAGACACCAAAGCCACAGGCCCTGTTAGCATCCTGTCTGTGCCAGGGTACTCTCTGTTCTTAGTGTGTGCCCACTGTTTGCCCCTAGCAGATGATGCTACATCTGGGTACTACCTCTCTTTCAAAGCATGTATGGGGAGGGTGAAGCAGTCCTACTGCAGCTGGCACCACCTACAGGGCCTGGTACCCGCCACCCTTCCCATGACCACTGAACTATGCCAGAGTGCAGATGGAATGGGCTCCTGGAAAGCAGAATTCTAGCTCTCCTTCAGGAAGGCAGAGGATTATAGGAGTAACTTGGCAAAAGCCCTATTTTCAATATCTAACTTGCTACTCAAGAATATGAGAATGGGTATCCCGATGGGGAGGGAGGGGTGGTTCCCCTGCCCCGGCCACTGTCACAATGTTACCTAAGTGCCAGGCCAAGAAATCTCCATACATGGTGGAGACAGAGCAGAGTTAAGAGCTGGACACGGGCTTGGAGCATGAAACCAGGGGGAGTCCTCCCTTCTTGGAGCCCCCTACCTCCCACATAGTAGCTAGACCTCAAGGAACCCCACCCCAATCCATGGCCCAGCCTCCTGGGACACCACAGCTGACTCCCTGGGAGATCCCACACCTAGGAACATTTACCTGCTGCAAAAGGCATTTTGTAGGGGCAGCCGCCACAGGTAGTGCCAATGTGGGTAAGAGATGGGGGCAACATTTCACAGATGCTGTATCCATTCACTCCAGTGTCCTCGCTAGAGCAGTAGCGAGAGCCCCAGGGAGGGTGCTGGAAAGGGGTGCCTGCAGGCACTGAGCTTGGTGCCAAGAGGAGCCCCTCGTTAGGTGCAGCCACTGAGGACAACTTGCCCTCGGGAAGCATGGGGCAGGGGGCATAGCCTCCACACTGCAGCCCGTCTTGGCTGCAGTACACGTAGAAGCTGCCCAGTGCAGTGAGCTCAGGCCGACCACACAGGCCACTGTAGTGGGCAGGGTTGCCAGGCATCGGCAGCGGGGACAGCTGGGGTGCAGGGAAAGAAGGCTGGTGCAGTTCCTGCTTGGGGGCAGGTGACTCCTCGCCTGGGCGCCCAGGCTCTGGCTTCAAGGCTGCCTGCCCACCCATCAGCAGGGGCAGGTGGGGGCGGAGCCCTAAGGGGCTTTCCAGAGCCTTGCTCAGTGGCTGGTAAGGTGGCTGGCTGGCTGGCCCACGAGGGGTGGCAGATGGCCATGGCTCCTCAGGGTGCCTCTGCCAGCCAAGTGGGCCCACCGCCTCCCCAGAGCCAGGCCCCTGCCGGGCCTTGGGATAGTTCTTGCCATGGACCTTATTATTAGCCCACTTTGGCCTCGGAGCCCTCAGCGCTGGTGGTTCTGCAGAACGCCCATCTGCTTCTGGGTGGGCACGAGGTGGCCTCAAGGGTAGCTCCCGCTCCTGGCTCAGCTTCAGGAAGGCAGCTGCATTCAGGCTGGCCAGTCTCTTGGGCGCTGGGTCACCGTCTCGACGGGCACCATCATCAGGTGCTGGCTCTGGGGACAGGTCCCGACTTCCTCCTCCAAGGTCCCCTAGCCGGGGCCGTTTCTTGGAGGAGGACCAGCCCCCAGCGGCTCGGTCACGGTCCCGGCTGCGATGAGGGTCGCCCCGACTGCGACGGGTGCCCACCAGGCTGCTGGCATCCTCCCGCTCCAGCAGCAGGTTATTGAGGGCCTCTGCATTGAGGGAGGCCAGGCGCCTCTTGCGGGGCTGGGTAAGGCCAGTGTCCTCACCAGATGGGGCTGGGCTCGGGGACTTGGGCAGGTCAGGGGGCAGCTCATCAGCCTCATCTGCACTCCGTGGGCCAGCCACATTCTCCAGGCGGGTCAGCAGCACTTTGCAGGCCTTGGGCTTCTCGGGTACCAGGGGGCGCTTCCGCAGCGGGTAGTTCTTGCGGCGCCCTGTGAGGTGTCCTGGGCTCTCGGGCATGCCTGCTTCCACACTCTCTGCCCCCTGCTCCATATTGCTTCCTTCCATCTGCAGGGGCTCCCGGCGGCCAGTGGGGCCCGAACTCAGCATGGGAAGGGACTTCCTCCGTGTGTGTGTCATGGAGTACTTCCAATCTGCGGGGCAGAAGGCAGGCAATGAGAGAAGCCCACCGTGACCTGCCCTGCCTGCTCTCTGCTCTTCTGCAGCCCATCCACTGTCACCGCCGCCCCCTTCAGTCACTTTGGCCTTGCCTCATCCCATCCACAGCCTGGATTCTCCCAAGACCCCTCTTCCAGAGTGCAAAGGTTCAGTGGGGTCAGTCTACCAACAGCTGTGCGAGGACTGGCTGCCCACTCTTCTTTTTAGCCTAGGGTCCTGCTTTGAACTAAGTAAGCCCTTCTAGTGCCTATGGAAGGCTGCAGACTCCAGGGTCAGAAGACAGAAGGCACTGGGGGCAAAGCTGTCAGTTCTCTCTACTTGTCCTTGTCCCACTACTTATCGCAGGTCAGGAAAAGGCTCTGAGGGGCACCTTGGTGGCTCAGTGGTTGAGCATCTGCCTTCAGCTCAGGTCATGATCCCGGGGTCCTGGGATCAAGTCCCACATCAAGCTCCCCACAGGGAGCATGCTTATCCCTCTGCCTGTGTCTGCCTGGTTTTTCTCATAAATAAATAAATAAAACCTTAAAAAAAAAAAAAAAAAAGCAAGAGGCTCTGAAAGACATTAAGCCAGGACGGGGCTTGGGTGTGGGAGCCCATCTGTTCCTTCAAAAATATTACCAAACCTTCCCCCACCTTGGGGCTTCTGAAATTGGCCACAGGAAGATAAGGACATGGACAGGAGCTAAGGTGAGGAACCTGCCTGCTGGGCTGTGGAGGAAAGCAAAGTCCAGCCGGTGGGGACACCCCCCAGGCATGTAGAGCAGGATGGCCATAACCGGGATCTTGCTGAAAAAGTCCCCTGAACGGAAGGCCTGGCTTTGAGGAGTCCATGGTCAGGAGAGGTCTCAGGCAGCCCCACGAGCCAGCCCCACTTTGGTTCAGATCCTGGGGAAGGGCGGCCCAATCTGTGTCTGTGCCTAGAGAAGGATGTCCCTAAGGCAAGGGTGAGCATTCCTGGGTAGGAGCCCCACATGACAACACACATGACACCCCCCCTCAGCCTCTATGAGTTAGGGAAATCAAGTATTAAAGAGAAGAACTAACTTGAGGCAAACCAACAAACCAGACTGGGGCTGCCTTACTAGTCCTGCCCTATTTCTCTGGTCTCCCTCCTGGTAGGCAAGAGATGCCAGGAAGAGAGGAGGACAGGGTCAGGGGTGGGAGCGGCAGAAAGCCCAAAACCCTGGAGAGAAAATGCCCATGACCAGACCGGCAAAGTGGCATCCCCTCACTTTGCTCGGCAAATACTCCCCTGCCCCCAACATACCTGGGGCAGCGTAGGCCCCTTCCCGAATGAGAGGCCAGAGCTGTGCTGTGTCCTGGAGGCTGGCATGGGCAAGGCAGTGAAGAACTGGCGGGGTTGGGGGTGGGGGTGGAGGTGTCAGTGGTCAGGGACGACCAACCGAGCTGTTCACTCCCCAACCCAAAGCAAGGTGCTGCCAAATAAGGTGCCAGACAAGGCTCTGCCCTCCCAGGCACCCTGCAACCCCTCCCCACCCCGCAGGCCCAGGCTTTCCAGTGAGATTTCCCCACCGCTATTGTTATTCATCCTCCCTCTCCCTGAGAGGCTGGGAGCAGTCCCCGCTGGGCCAGGATTTAACCCTGAAAGCCCCAAGCCTGAAGGCTCCCAGGCATTCCTGAGCCCTCCCCAGCTAGCTCCCGTGGCCTTGCGCCAGTGGCTGGGGTCACTGGGTACCTTCTCTCCACACACATGCTGTACTAGTTGAGAAAGAGTGCTCAGAAAACCAGGCTGAGGGCATCGTGGGTGTCAGGCCCAGAAAGGACTCGGAAAACTGGAAAAGGGAGGCAGCGTGCCAGGCGTTGCTCTGACCACGTGCGGGGCCCTGCTGCAGCCCAGAGAGCAGGCTGGGGCGAGACAGAGGCCCAGGAAGCAAACCCATCCCCCCCCCCAAGCCGAAGCACAGCCGGGAGGGTCCTAAAGAACCCCAGGAGTCTGCCAGGCTCCCTAACACCCCCTCTGCTTCCAATCAGGGTGGCTACCCCAACCCTGGTAGCTCAGCAGGCTTATTAGCGATGCCTCCTCTCACTCTCCAAAGCATCCTGGCTGCTTGCAATCCACAGACCCCCTTCTCAAACGCAGGGCACCCCTGTGCTGGAGAAGCCCCAACAAAAGGCACATCTGCATCTCCTAGGAAAGTTGAGGCCCAGCCCTCCCCGACCCCCGAAGGGCCTGGAGTCGGAGACAGAGGATTCAGGATTCCGGCACAGACCTCACAGCTGAGCGAGCACAGAAGCCACTCAACAGGACCCAAGTTACCAGAGGAGTCAGGCCTGGGAATGGCTGGGGGCCAAGGCTGAGGTCACCTGGGCTTATGGCCTTTAAGGACATGGATACCAAGTACGGAGCAAGGAGGGGCCAGATGGGAAAGAGTGAGCTCAGGAAGGTGCCCACAAGCCTGGCAAGCAAAAGAGCTCTTAGCGAAGAGATGGCTGGCCTGTCCCGATGGTCCCGTCGTCATCGTCATCACTGCCCCCCACCCCGAGTCTGCTGGTGGACCAGCTACAAGGGTAGACCCTGAGATACTCGCCCCCGCCCCAACAGTCAGAAGATCCTAGAAGGGAGAGGTTGGGAGGGGAGCCTGTCCCCAGAACTCAGGGATATGTTCCTTATGGTGTCTTATCCTGTCACCTCCCATTCAGCTCTGCAGTCCCTCAGAGACACCTACTGTCCTCGATCCCAGGAAGCCTCTAAATCACAGGGTGCAAGTCACATTTCCAAATCAAGCATAAGAGCCTCCTGCTAGTTTCCCTTGAATCCACCAAATCCCTTGTCACCAGCAAAAGAACTCTTAGCTTTCATGTGGTGCCTAAGGCAGCAATGTCACTCACCATCCTGAGGAGAGGCTGGGGTCTGCTGCCTGCCTCGCTGCACTCCCATCTGAGGAGAGCGGGTATGAGTCATGCTTTGAAGCCGGACTTGTGAGAACTTCAGCTGCAGCTTTTCCCTGGGGTGGGGCTGGGTGGAGGGGGCTCCCCTCTAACCTGCAGGGGTGGCCCAGCTCTAGGGGGGGCAGAAAAGCCTGGGAAAGCAGGACGTGTGGCTCCCCTTTCAGCTCTGCCAATCCTCCTGCTGTTCCATCCCCACCCACCAGCTAGACCAAGAACTTCCGACCACTGCCAAGAGACAAGGGTCCCTGGGCTCTCTCAGCACCACCCTTCTCTTCAGGTAGCCTTGTCCTCCCAGGCATAGATAGTCTAGGTCCCCTTGAGAGAAGGTTCCTAGGAGGGCCTCCCCAGGGCATATTATTGCTCACCTAGACTGTGTCAAGCTAGCACTACTGAAGAAAACCAGTCTGACTGTCCCCAGCTTTGATCAGAGAACAGCCAGCTGCCATGAAGGAGAGTGGCCAGTGTCCTCCATGCCAAAGACCTAGCAAACCACAGGTTGAAACCAAAATCACAAAGTGTACCTTAAAGACAGTAAACAGGCCATCAAAGGCGCAGCCAAATTGTCAATACCCCAAACTCATATCTGTCCAGGGCTAGGAGTCCTCCTCACAGAAGCAGAAAGGGAGGGAGGACTTGGCTTTTGCCCTTCAGCTGCAGCGGCCTCATGCCCCCCCCCCCCCCTCTCTCTCTCAAAGCACACTCAAGGTGCTGTTGTGCAAGGGAGAGTCAGAGGCCCGGGGAGTGTGGGCTGCAGGCACCACTGCAGGGAAAACCAGCAGGTCAAGCCCAGATCACTCCTGCCAGCAGAGATGGCCTGGCCCAGGACAGGAAGTCATGGGCAACAGTCCCCCCGCCCCCCCACACACACACCTTACTCAGCTGTAGGCGGTACACCCAGTCAGGACCCAGGACTCTGCCCCACTACCCTTCCTGAAACCTCTCTTACCCATTGCGCTTTAAGTTCTGCTTTTCAGGCTTTTGGGGTTATTTATTTTTCACAGGAGGAAAGTGTTCGGGGGGGGGGGGTCTTAGGCAAAAGCAGGCTAGGTGGTCACCTGGGTGAGGGTCCACAAGTGCCCTGACCCAAGCCACCTCCCTCCAAATTATACCCAAAGTCACACAATTGATACTGAGTTAAGCACTGCCTTCCTTTGCACTCTCTCTTGGCATAACCTCCCCCAAAGGAATAACAGGTTTTCATGAGCACTGAGTTTCTTAAATCTCCTATAAGAGAAGAAATGCAGCAAGAGCACAAAGGCAGGCTCCTGTTCATTTAAATGCAGTTGGTATTACTTCATGAAGAAACAAGTGAAGCTGCCAAAACTCAGGATAAATCCAGGTTCGGTCACGCTGGTATCTCTTGAATCCCCAATGGCTGATAAACTGGAAAGGAGCAAACCTTCAAGGGAGGCAGACCTCGATTTGCATGCCAGCTCTGCCCCTGGTAAGCAACTTACTTTACTTCCCTGAACTTCAGATTCCTCATCTAAAATGGATACATCAGGGGTGCCGGGCTGGCTCAGAGGTTTAGCACCGCCTTCAGCCTAGGGTCCCTGGAGACCCGGGATCAGGTCCTATGTCAAGCTCCCTGCATGGAGCCTGCTTCTCCCTCTGCTTGTGTCTCTGCCTCTCTCTCTCTGGGTCTCTCATGAATAAATAAATAAAATCTTTTTTAAAAAATAAATAATAAAATGGATACATCAGAAGGAACCTTAAGGGTAGTGGTGAGGATGACATTAGTCTCTGTGCAGGAGCCCAGTGGGGTAGGAAGCAGGCAGGCCAGCGTATCCCCCAACCCCGCCTTCCGGACCCACGGACAGAGAGCAGTCTGCCCTTGGTTTGGGGAGTTCCCCACACCAGGAGCCGAAGCTATCGAGGCCGTGAGAAATCTGAAAACCCAGCCTGCACCTGAACTCTGCTCTGCTTCCATTCTGCCAAAGACCCAAGTGTCAACCCCAGAGAAAGATGGAGACACTGGGTGGGGGGAGCTGTGGGGGATTCATTGCTTACAGCAGTGAGGAGACAGGGGCAGAAACTGTCCCAGCAAACCCTAACAAGGCTCTAGGCCTCTGGGAAATACTCAAGTGGATGGTGAAAGGCCCAGGGGATGCGGCCAGGTGGCGAGTATTTGCCAGCTCCTGCCATCTGACTGCTGCTTCATACGAGCACCCAGAGAGAGCAGAGCACCCAAGCCCCCCAGGTGCTGACCCGAAGAGAAAGCGGTGGCCTGGGCCGCTGGCCCCCCCATACCCCCCCCCATGCCTATTCAGCCCCATCTGCTGCGGGCACCCGACTCACTGTGCAGTCAGGCTGGGATCCTGCGACACTTGGGCAGGAAGCACCCACCCCACCAGAGGGAACTGGCTTGATCTGTCTGGAAACAGCTTGTTATATAGATTGCCTTCGGGTCTGGTGGCCATCTGAGGAGCTGGGTCCACCCTGGAAGGCACCAAGCCTATCAATGGCCTGTCAGACCACCTGCTACTCACACTTCACACCAAAGGCTCCCAGTAGCCCAGAGCAGCTGTGCAGCAAAGGTTCACACCCACCTCACCTTGGGTCTGGGACCTTGGCCAACCCAGCCCGGCACCCGGACCCCGTCCTGGCTATACCTGTCTACTCTGACCATCCTGGCAGGAGGGCCACACAGGCCCAGAGCTGCACCCAAATATCCAGAACCCCTACTTTCTTCTGGCTTCAGACACAAAGCCAGACACCCTGCCTCTTGTAACAGTAAAAGAATACAAATCTCAGTGGGGAGGTAGGGGAGTTTTGAGTCCAACTATGAACGGACTCTCCAATTTTATACGAGAATTGCAATTCAGTACAGGAATATAGGTAACAGTAGAGCTAGTGGAATCTCCTCCCTAGAAACTGCCAGTGCCCCTGCAGGTAGGGGCTGACAGAGAGAAGGTGTACCCCTACGATCTAGAAGTCAGCATACACATGTGGACCACTGAGCTAGGACAGCGGGCAGAGGCACTGTGTTACATCATGGTGCTCTGCTTTGAGAAAATCTAACCTGATAAATTAGAAGGGAATCGCATGCAATGCAAAAGTAGTCTCCGGAGGGTTTCCTTTAAGGCACATGTGGCTACCCCAGGTCATCTGCCTTCCCTGGCCTTGTCCTCCCACCCAGCCCCGGTGCACCAGGGAGACCTGAATCTACCAGTGGTGGTCGGCTAAGCCAGAGCACCTGCTGCTCACTGCCAGGCACACAGCATCTCCTGTGACCTTGCTCATTCAGCCAACATTTGCTGCCCTCTCACCGCAGCCTGACACAGCAGATGTGAGACCTGCTGGGGCTAGAAGCCACTTGGTGCTACTGCTAATCCTAAGTGGGCCTGGTTAACAGCTTGAACTGCTCTGAGCCTTGGTATCCTCGTCTACACAGCTGGGTTGTCGTGAGGATCAAGTTAAACGAGAACGTGTGCAAAGTGCCTAAGTGCCTAGCAGAATACCCGGGGTAACAAGAGGTGTTCAACAGAAGCTCATCCTCCTCCCTCCTCCAATATGTCAAGTATTAGGCCAAATGCTGAAAAAAACTTAAAACAGACTAAGAAACTGGAGCTTGGATGGGTAGGAAGGAGGCCGAGACAATGTGACACAGACTCTAACAGGGTGTCCTGTCCAGAGCCTGGTATGGAGCACTGCGGCTCCACAGCAATTTCAGAGGGCAGACGTGAGCCAGCTCTTCTCTCAGACACAGCTGAGGGCCAAGAACTTTGCTTCATAAATGTTTAGATGTAGGAAGAAGGAACAAAGAGTCCAAGTCCTGGGACACCTGGGTGGTTCAGCGGTTGAGCATCTGTCTTTGGCTCAAGGCAGCCCAGGATCGATCCCACATCCAGCTCCCTGTGAGGAGCCTGCTTCTCCCTCTGCTTATGTCTCTGCCTCTGTGTGTGTCTCTCATGAATAAATAAATAAAATCTTAAAAAAAAAATGTCCAAGTCCTGAGGCAGGAGATAAGTGCAACCGTTCCCAGACTCTCCTTCCTTGGTTCTGTGGAGGCTCACTCCAGCCGGAGGGACAAGAGGATTCCAGGCTAGGTCTCCCTCAGACCTACCCCACCCAGACCCTACAGGGCCCAGATTGGGCGAGAAGCAGATCTATACCTGAAGCAGGACTCATCTGCTCTGGGCAGTTAACGGTGTGGGAGAAATAACACAGCAATCGAGCTGGGGCACCCCAAAGCCCAGCAATAGGCCCTCAGCAAAACCAAGAGAAAATGTCATGCTTTTGATATACAATTTTCAAAAAAGACAAGAGCTCCCCAGCCTGCTCCAGGCACCTACTCAGAAGGGCAAAGCACAGGTGTTCGTTCAATCACTGGGACACTCCGGGAACCAACAACTTGGATTTCTAAGATGGTCCACCAAGACTGGACGTGCTATCTCTCGTCCTGAACAGAGGTAACTGGCTGGCCGGGCCAACCTGGGAGCCCTGCCCTCCTACTCCCCAACAGAGTGCTAACCTCCTGAATGAGCCAGCTACTAGGAACAAGACCCAAGACCAGCCCTTCCCAAAGCTAACAGAACCACAAGGCAAACCCTCCAAGAGTTCCTGAGACCTAACACAAATACCTTATAGGTAACTAATTAACTAAGTGATTAGTGCCACCCTCATTAGGATGCAAACTCCATGGGGACAGGTGGGCTCTGCCGGCCTTACCACGAAATCTCACCCGCAGGGCTTAATAAGAGCTTGTTGAATGAACAAAGATCTGGTTGCCCACCTGCTCCACCCCATTTAACATTTCTACTCCGGACTGATGGCATCACTTGGGAACTCTGACACCCCCCCCCCCATGCTCCCCTACTCCCAGGAGCCCACGTGGCCTCTTCAGTGTAATCAACAGTTCAATAGGGCTACTTTGGGGAAATCTCTCCTATTTACATAACACAACCCTCTTCCACTACCATCCTCTTCTCTCACTCCCCCAACTTGCCCAGCTGTATCTCAGGAAAATATTCCACTTCTTAACCCAAAGCATTAAGCAAGCAAGGGCGGTACTTAGAGGCACACTGGTATCAAGACGAACGTCAGGGATATTCAGGCAAACTCAGCAGCAAAGAACCAGAGTTAGCATTATCAGTCTCCGAATCTCTTAAGTGTGCAGGGTAGGGAATTCCTGATTCACCACAGAGGCTTCTAGTCTGACAGGATGGCTAATGTTTGTCAAGCACTCACTGCGTGCCCAGCACCACCCTGAACGCATAACATTCACTCTCATTTATCCTCGCAATAGCCTCACCAGGGGGTTGTTACCATCTCCTCCCAATGAGGAGAAACAGGTACGGAGGGGTAAAAGAACTTGGCCACCCTCCTGTGCTGTGGACAGCAGAGGCAGGACATCTGGTGTCACTCCCAAAGCCCACACCCCCTCTGCAACACGGGACAGCTGCCGGCTCACAGACTAACATTCCAGATCAACTTGCACAGACCATTTCGCTTTTCTGTGTTGTTTTAATTATTGGTATTAACATCTTATTCATTTTTCCTGATTTTTTTGCCACAAAGGAACTGAAGCTGTACTCCAATTAAATGGCATCGGTGGGCCGGCCAGAGAACATACATATAATTTTACAAATTGTTCCTACAGCAAAGTCTGCCCAAGGCCCCAATCAACTTGCACATGTGCTTTGGAGAAAAACCCATTTCATATCCTGGAAAGGGGTAAAGGCTTCGAAGATATGTTGTCTTGGTTTTCACAATAAATCCAAAAGAGAAGGCTATAGACTCCCCTACCCCGCATCTCACCACATCTCTTGAACCAGATGACATCTTCCTCCTGCCCGAAACTGCAATAAAGATTAAAATTTGGTCAGCACACTCCGAACAGCCACCTTAACATTCAAAGATGTATTAACTGCCCCATGGCTACCTCTCTTCGGGCTGAGTAAATCTAAGTCCTTTCAGTTTTCTCTGAAGATCATCTCTTTTAATCATTTAACCCACTTTATAATTCTTTTCTACATTTTGTCCAATCTGTGTGAAGCCCTCTGGGCACAGGGCAGGAGACACCCCTCGCTTGAGGAGGGCCTGCCAGCTCTGACTCTGGTAGGAATGTGACTCCATCTTCCCTTCTGGCATGAAACAGTACCCTAACACCTTTCCCATGATTTCTGCAAAAATCCTCCAAACCCTAATAATTCACCTGTGGCCAGGTGGGAATGTGATTAAGAAACTGAATCTCCCTCCCTCCCCCTACCCCATCTTAGGGAGGTTTCTGCTGGAAGAAGGGCCCAAGTGGGCGCCACTCCTCTCCTCTGAAGGCAGGAAACTGAGAGCCCCATGGTGAGGGGGGACAGCAAACAGGCAGCAGAGATGGAAAGGAAGGAGGAGCGGCCCTCACCACTCCAGGTGAGATCCTGGGGTCACAAAAGGCGGAAGCATACCTTAAGGTCCTACCTACCACCATAACCAAGGGCAGTGGGGTCAAAGCACCTTGCCACCCCCAAATCCACTGGAAAAGAAGAGGAAATGAGAAAAAAAGAAGTAGACACCAAGTTCCTGCCTGGCATTGATCCTGTTAACTAATCATTTATCATTTTTCCGTTCAGGTAACTTGGTCACGGTGCCTTGGAAAAAATTCCCATTTCAAATCTCAGAAAACCTCCGACACAAACCCATTCTTTTATTCCTGGTGGATCAGGCCTGCCAAGGATCTCAAGGACAACGTTTTTGTGTTTTTGTAGGACCTGGAGTCAGGTGGATAACCAACCATTCTCTGCAGGTGTTTCCCACTGGGAAAAATGGAATCTGGACGAAAATCCTTCCCAGAACACAATACAAAGTCCTGGATATGACTCCATCCCGAGGCCTGCTCACCAAACCCACAGTCCTCTGGTCCTGAGCTTCTACAGCACATCACCTAGGGCAAGGCACAAGGAACCAATCCCCCACCCTCCCCACTGGAAGCCCAGGGCCTGCTGCTGCAGAGCTCAGCTCAGCTGGGCAAAGCCGAGGGGGAGACTGGAGCGCTCAGTGCAGCTGAGGGGGCTTGTCCAGCCAGCTGACTCGGAGCAGGCCTCCTCCTCCCATTAGCCGGTTTACTGCTCATTAGTGGTAGTACCAGGACGTGGGCAGGGGAAACATAAAGGAGCTGAAATTCAAACCGGCCCATTTTATTCCAGTTAGGTGCCTCCCATAAAACCAGGCAGGATTTCATCCGCCAGGATCTCCCTGGACCCCTGACCTGGGGAGGTTGACACAGCCCAGAGGGTGAGGAGCTGCAGAATGTCAGGGCCCAGGGCATCAGGAGGTTGGGTTTCTAATTTTCATGAGCTCTTGAACCATCTCTGGATCTTCTGTCTTTTTCAAAGTTAACAAGCACTCTAGCCATGAGCCGGCCCATCGAGTCAAGGCCATGGACCCCCCCGGAGCAGGAGTGATGGGGCTGCCCTCAATTGTGGAAGCACTCTCTTGTCCCTCCAAAGTCTCCAGTATAATGGCAAGTTCACAAAGAAGTGAGTCTTGCCAGACTGTGCTAGCAAATTCCCATAAATACTTGGGCCAGGGTAGCACTGCTTATGTAAAATGCTTCCCCATTGAGAGATGCTGCTTTATTTACATTCTTCACAACCCATTCATAAAAAGGAGGCCCTTTAATGTTGGGGCTGTTCATATAATGCTCCATAAACCCAGCAGCTTCAGCTGGCAGCCTTAGTTCAACACAGGCTACCTCTCAACTCCAGAGACTTTTTCTCCCTTAAGATTTTTTTTTCTTTAATGACTCACCTTGCGACAGGGCGCTGAGGCCAGATGTTGCTGAAGCAAGGCCAAGAGGAATAAGGACAGATAAAATGAAAACACACAAGGCCACCCGAATTCTGGGAGAGAGAGGTGGGGAGAGATGAAAATCAATAAACTGAAAATCTCCATACAACTTCAATGTGAAGTACGTGTACTGGGAGGCTGAATTCCTTCCAGGGTTACCGAAACTTTGTGGATGTCAAAACCATCCCCAACTTAAACCTCTGCGTACCACAGAGAGAAGAGGTATGGAGAGGATTTTTTAACAACCCCCCCCCCAAAAAAAAGATGAGGGCTCCTTCTACATTACATATGAATAAAACAGTCATTTTCTCTGCTGCTTCACAGATGGGTTCCAGGGGCTGTTGGATCCAAAAAGAGCACGACTGGCTCAGGGTAATGAAACTCAGGCAAACCCAGGAAAAGAGGAAGAACTATGTTGAAGGACTGTGTTCTAGGACGCACAGCAAAACAGCCTGCGCAGCTGAGGAGAGAGCCCAGGAGATGCATTCGGAGGTAGCCAGTCTCCTGCTTCGGTAGAAGCAAGGAGGGAGAAGTAGTAGGGATTTTTTTTAATTGACGGGAGCGGTCTGCATTGCCATGGCAACTGTGAGGGGTGGCCTTCCCGCTTGGAAGGGAAATGCTGGCCCATTAATCATCAAACTGGGGCACAAAAGGGAGGTTTGGGGGAAAGGGGATGGATGCAGAATTTATTTTTTTCACTGTCTAGACTCAAACCAGTCACCAGTTCTCTTTCCCATTTCCCTCATGGTCCAAGGTTTGATGGTAAACAAAAACGGAAGTTCCAAGAGAGCTGGGATCATGACTTTCCCTTCTGATGGGTCCAGCGTGGGGCTGATAGTGCCTCTGATGTCAGCGATAAACACCTCTTCCAACGCCAGTCAGAAAAGTCCGGTCCAAGGGCCAGACCCAGGAATCTTTTTTTTCTGTTCTCAAAACCATGTTTTCTCCCTCATTTACACCCAGGATTGAGAAGAGATCAAACATATGGATTCATTTAGCATGGACAACAAGGAAAATTGCATAAGAGCAGCAAAGTCGGGTGGAGAGAATGGCCTGGTGGGGTAGGAAGAAAACAGGATTACAGCCCTTTTCCGATTCACGTCTATATGGTGTCATATGAGCAATCCACAGGACAGACTCTCCACCAGCCAGAATGTCAGAAACAACAGCTAAGTTTTATTTGTTCCCCACACTAAGGCACCCCAAACATGCCCTATCTATATGCCTTTGACAGAAAAGGTTGGAAACCACCAAGGACTCCATACTGAGCATTTCTTTGGAAGAAGGGAAGGTTTCCCCTGTTCCCAATCAGCCAACTGCATTTATTCATTCTACAAAAACAACATGCCGAGCAATATACCAGAAGTCCTAAAATATTCTCCCCCCCACACCCAACACACAGGTTTAACACTCATACTGTCCCTGCCTTTAAGAAACTTCCAACCTATAAAACCACTCAAGAAGACACCATGTTGAGGTGCCTGGGAAACTGTTAGTTAAGCATCTGCCTTCAGCTCAGGTCATGATTCTAGGGTCTTGGGATGGAGCCCCGCATCTCACTGAGCGGGGGGGACCTGTTTCTCCCTCTCTCTCTGCCCGCTGCTCACCCTGCTCGCCCGCTGCTCACCCTGCTCGTGCTTACTCTCTGTCAAATAAATAAAATCCGAAAAAAAAAAAAAAGAAAAAAAGAAGACATCATGATAAAAAGTACAGACAATCTCAGAGGCAAGCAGTGTTGCCCTGGAGTGGCCTGAGTGACAGCAAAACAATGACAACTAGGATTCAGGTGGGAAGAGAGGAAGGCAAAAGGCACCTCACTAGGGACAATGGGAGAAACCAGCAAAAGCAAAGATGCGGGGAGGTAATTGTACCTGGGGTGGCTGGGGGAAAGCCTGCATGGCTAGAGGAGAACCGTGGGGGATCTGTCTAGGGTCAGACTGCAGGAAGAAAAGAACCACAGAAAGTGTGTGGACAAGAGAATGACACAGGAGACGGAGTGCTTTAGGAAGAATGATCCAGCAGCTGTGTACAGACTAGATCAGAAGGGCCAGAGGAAGCAGGAGGGAAAAGGCGGCCAGGACAACACAGGCCTGCCTTGGGGACGGCAGAGCAACAGAAAGGAAGGAGATGGGAAAACCAGACCAACTCTTCAATGAAGTAAACTCTCCAGAGCAAACCCTCCCAAGCACCTGAACAGACGAAGAGCCTGTCAAGGTGGGCAACACTGTTCTGGCAATTCCCCCTTATACTCCAGTGCTCACCAGGTCACCTCCTTCTGACTGCCTCCAAAAGAAATCACATACTGTGTAGCCCTAAAGGAGGCAAGAAGGCCCTGAAATTCTTCATCATTCTCTGAATCTTAGACATACAATTAAATCCTCTCAGAACAAACGTTAGTCTCCTGCATGAGATAATACCTCCCTTTCCCACAAGCCTCAACTCCACCCAGGCTGGGGTCTAGACCCTTCTGAGGAGGGGGTGGGGGGGTGTGTGGCAGCGAATTAACTCCACGCCCTTACTAAGCAAGGCTAATACGTAGCTTTCCCAGGGTGGGATTACAGCCAACCCCAGCCAGGAGCAGCTCCTAACCAACCAAACAGCTACCGGAGGTGGGACTTGAACCCAGAATCTTGGCAAAAGTCAACATTGGAAACAGTCTCAGTCTCCCGGTCTTTGCGATCCCAACTCTTCAAATAGGTATAGGGTCCCATGAGGCGCCCAGAGAGTTCTGAGTGGGTTTTGACAAATGGAAAACAGCATCCAGCTTAGAACCCATCACTGGTGGGGACAGGCACTCAAGAGCTTACGCCTCCGGTTCCCAAGTGTCCTCTAGCTAGCCAAGGACAGCTGTGTCCCTCCAGGACATGTGCTCCCTCTAGGGCCCTTTTCTCCTTTTTTTCAGAAGACACGGGAGTAGAGAGGGTGATAGGAAAAAGTATCTCAGATGGCACAAAGGAAAAAGACCGAGAACCTTTTCATTTAATCATTAAATTCCTGCCTGGGTTTATAAACTCCAGCTTCTCATTACCCTTTGTGAGTACCTTCTTGGCTAAAGAAAAGTGCTGAAAACAGTTGTGGATGGGTTGCTGGGGCACGTTTTAGGGGGCATCTTCTAGTCACCCAAATCCCACCAGTCTTCTGCCCTCTTGAGACTGTCGACAATGGGCGGCTAGATGTCCCAGGTGGGACTAATCCTCTGTCCATGGGCACACTCTGCTTGCTGAAACTCCTCATTCCTAGCAGGCTCTAGAGTGTCTCACCAGACTGTTGCCTAACCCGGTAGCCACCGGCCAGGCCCACCGTGTGCACAACCCCACCTCTGCCCCTCTGCTCCAGCCGGGTCGACCCCACTCTTCCCAGAACCCGCAGGCGATGCGCGGCTGGAGCCGTGAACCACTGCCGCAGCTTCTCCCGGCGGGCACCCTGGCCCCCCGCAATCCCTGGGGCAGAGTCCGGCCCTGCCGCCCGCCCCTCGGGGTGGGTGGCTCGGACCTGCTCCCCTCCCCGACGCCACCACCTGCGCCCGCTCAGGCGCCGCCTTTGTCCGGCGCTACACCGCGGAGCGGGCCCCTCGGGCCCGACCTGACCTGGCCCCCGGCCCCGGCGGAGAGGCGGAGAGGCGAGCAGGGCCAGACCAGGCCGGGCCGCGAACACGGGGTCCCGCTGTCACTTGGAGGCGGTCTGACAACTTCGATCCCCCCGCCCCACCTCGGACTCGGCCGCCGCTCCGCACGGTCTCCGCCGGGCCTCCCGCGGCCCACACTCGCTTCTCGAACCGGTTACCTTCCGTCTTCCGCGCCTCCCTTCCTCCCAGGCCGATAGGGTCGGGTCTGCACTACCCCCGGCCCCAGTGTGGCCCCCGGCCCCAGCCCCCCATCAGCAACCACCGGTCAGCTCCCAGCGCGGGAGGGCGCCCCCCACCCTGGGCGGGCGATCCCGCGGCGCCGCCCCCGGCCGCGGCCCCTTGCCTCGGGGACCGGGATGGGGGAGGGGGCGCGGCGGGAGGGGGGCGGGGGCCTTGCCGCCCGCGCATTCGGAGGCGAGCCCGCTCCACCGCAGCGAGGAAACGACCGGCGTCCTCCCGCCCTCCGCGGCCCGGGACGCCGCGCCGCCGCCGCCCGGCCGAGCTGCCACCCTGCGGCCGCCACCCACCCCGCCCCCA
This sequence comes from Nyctereutes procyonoides, assembly GCF_905146905.1. Taxonomy (NCBI): domain Eukaryota; kingdom Metazoa; phylum Chordata; class Mammalia; order Carnivora; family Canidae; genus Nyctereutes; species Nyctereutes procyonoides. The sequence continues at coordinate 7,186,190 of NW_026575031.1, read as the reverse complement.
GCCTAAGAGGCGAGCGGCCCCCGGGGGCTGTCACCTCGAGGCGCGCTGCGCTCCCCGATGGCGGGACCGTGGCGCCGGACCCGGGGGAGGGAGGCGGCGCGAGCAAGCGAGCGGCCGCACCTGCTTCGCGTCGTCCGTCCGTCCGTCCCTTCCCGGGCTGGCGGGGGCGGCGGCGCGGCGCGCTCGGTGGGGCGCGCTGACGGGCGGCCGGTCCTCTCCCCTCCACTCGTCCGCCTCCCTTGCTCGCTCCCTCACGCCTGCTCGTCCCTTTCCGCCCCCCCTCCTCGACCCCGGCCCCTAGCTCACCCGGACAGCGGCGCGGACGGCGCGGCTCTGGGCGCCCGCAGGCCCCGGCCGGGCTGGAATCCGGCGGCTGGAACCCCCCGGGGGCGCTCAATTCCCGGGCTCCACGCTGCTGCGTCAGCGCCTCCTCCTGGGGGCCGGGGCCGGGCGGGCGGAGCGGGGGCCGCGGCCGGGCGGGGCCGTCGGGGGGGCGGGAGCGCCTGGCCGGGGCGGGCGGACGGCGGGGGCCGGACGGGCGGGGCAGGCAGCCGGACGGGCGGGCGGCGGGGGCCGGGCTCCGGGATCCGCTACGCCGCTCGCGGTTCCCCCACAAACTCCCCGAGAGCGGAGCCTCCGCCGCCCTCCTTCCTGCTTCCTCGTCCCCAGCCAATCAGCGGCGCGCCCCTCGGCCAGCTCCGCCAATCAGCCGCCCCGCCCTGCGCTGGCCCCGCCAGCCAATCCGGCCCTCGGCTCCCCCTCCCGGTCTCTGACCAATCAGAACCGTGGGTCGGTCGTCCCAACGCAGGGGGCAGCACGAGGCGGCCGGGGGAGGCGGTGCGGGGAGTGGTGGGGCCTGGGGGGAGGGGTACGGTGCCAAGGGTGGTGGCGGGGGGTGGTTTTCTTTGCCGGCTTCTTGGATTTTCTCTTCGGTTGCAGAGCCCGAGCCGATATCCCATGGTGACCCGACCCTGGAGCCCCTATCCCCCAGCTGCTACCCCCCCCCGAGAAATTTTATATCGCCCCCGCCCTGGCCGTCACCCCTCCACATCCCCTTTCCCCCTTCTCCTCCTTAGCACCCACTGTAGAAAACTGCGGGCCGAGAAACACCCCACCCTCGCCAGCGGCTGCTGCCTCCAGGGCAAAGCCTCGGGAAGACCAGCCGAAAAAAATCAAGCGAGGACAACCCCCCTTTCCTGCAGAAAGGGCCCCAGACTCCAGCGAAAGGGCCCCGACTGCTGAGAAGCCCCTCCCGCCCTTGCCTCATCTTTCCGACTTCCCTGCCTGCCACGTCTCCTTTCCTTTCAAGCAAGGTCGGTCCTAGCTCGGTAACCCCTCACCCGCATCTCTTTTTCCTCTTTCTCCCCTTCACCTACCGCCCCCCACTCCAGCCCCTAATTCACCTTTCTCCGAAGCAGAGTGTGGAACCCTCATCCATTCCCAGCTGACAGCAGAGCCTGGTCTGTGAGTCCTTGACACCCACACACCCTCTTCCACCACCGCGGGCAACGTCTGAGCTCTCCGGGGGAGGGGGGAAGGGGCGGGCAGCCTGACAGCCCCGGCTGGACTCCCTCCCTGGCGTCCCCAAGCCAGGATGGGACCAAGCGTGGACACTTACCTGGCTTCCTCCGAGTCACCGAATGCTGTGGCTCCGTCTCACACCCACAGACGTGCCTTTCCAAGCCCAAGCACGCTCGCGGGGTCAGCGGGGTGGGTGGGCACAACGGGCTGAGGTCACACGGAGGTGTGGGAGGTCCCTGGGAGGTGCGGGAAGGGGCCGCGTCTTGGGCAGCTTGTGTCGCCTCAGTCGGCAGAGGGCTTCACTTCAATAAGCACTGGCTGTGCACATAGTAGGTTCTTGAGAAATGCTGAGTCCACCCCAGAACAAAGCCTCATTCCCAATTCAGGCGGGGGAGGGGAGCTTTGGGAGGTAAAAGGAGCAGCAGCAAAAAAGGGTAGTGTCAAGTCACCAGAGCGCTGGGAGCAGCCCGGGGAGGGGCTGGGCCGAGGACTGCCTCTGGCAGAGAGAAGCACCCTGAGTGCTGAGTGCTGAGGCTGTTTGAGCGGGTAGAGAAAGCCAGCCTCCCGGTGTGGCTGAGGGGCTCCTCCTGCACCACACATGCTGCCTAGCCGTCAGCACTCAGAAAGGCAGCCTTTAAGACGATCAGGGCTGCTAGCCTCTGTGGCGGGGGGGAAAATAGAAGTCTAAAAGATGGTTTCCCCATCTGCCTCCAGAGCTGTCAAGGGGGCCCAGACAGTCCAAGCTGTGTTTGGAAACACGTTTAAAGAACCTGGTCACCCCACAGGGGAAGTGTGTGAATGAAAGCTGAAAGCTAAGACCGTGTGGCATGGAAACTTCTCAAAGGGCCAGCTTCTCCTAGGACAAGTGCCCTTACTTCTCCTACCTCCTACCCTTAGGGAAAGCAAATTCCCCAAACCTATAAAAGTAGGACACTAAAAGGTTCCTTCCCTCCCTGAGCTTCCCAGGACAAAGATTCCTAGCAGTTCCCCTGCCACCACCAGGCCAGTCCTATCCCCACCTCCCAAAATGTCCCTTCTCGCTGTCCTAGTCGGCCTCGTGGGCTGATGTGTCCCACCCCTCATCAGAGATGGGTGGTAGAGGGTAACAGCAGCAGTGCTGGCTGGAGCTGAGCCATGCCATTCTGGCAGCCTCAAGCCAGAGCAGAAGAGGGGACAGGGCTTCTGTCAGCAGCCCAGCCCGTGCTGACCTTGGCTTCGTGCCCACTAATGGGCAGGGATGGAGGCCAAAAGGGTCGGAAGAGAAATGTACCTACTCCCAGGGAAGGAGACCCAAGTGGCAGGAAGTCCATTGCTCGGCCTAGGAAGTGGTTGCAGGGTGAGGTTGGAGGACTGGACTTTCCCCCCAGTATCCAGGAGTGAAGCTCCATTGACTCTGGGATGGGGGGTGGGGTGGGGAGAGTTGTCTTTATTTGGGGTCCTGGTGGGAGGGAGAGAAAGGAACACTGACTAGAGAGGAGGCTGAGTGGTCCTGAGAGCCCATGCCCACCTGCCCTGCCTGCCCAGCAGCTGGAGGAGTTCTACTCTCAGAGCCTCCCCCTGTGGGTGACTCCTTTGCCCCAGGAGGCTTTGACTGAGTGGGCTACAGTTTGCAGTCACTGGCTGGCTAAAGGCACTTGGTGTTCCTCCTGTGCCAGCCCACTGATCTACCCCAGTTCCCGGCAGGCGAACAAACCAGCAACCAAGAGGCCAGGGGCTCGCTGCACCCCCTGCCTGTCCCCCTAAGGGACCTTTTGGCCTCTCCTCTCTCCCTCCACCCCACTTGCCGCGACCTCTTCACCTGGGCCTCCTTTCCCAGTCCAGAGCCCTTCCACACCTGGAAAGGCCTCCACCTCTTCCTCTTATAACCCTCCTTCAGCTCCTCTAACCTTTCCTGAGTGAGTGCCGCTCCCACCCACTCCACAAGACAGTTGTGCTAATGCCTGGGCCCCATCCCCTTTCCTCACCCCAGCACACCCAGCAGCCCAGAAGGTCCCTCATTGAAAAGGACCCGCTGCTTGGTCCAGGGACAAGGAATGGAACCATCAGGTCTCCTGGACCACCTCTCTGTACCTCCAGGCAAGGGGCTCTCCCTCTACCCAGATGCTTCCAGACCCATCAGGAAGGGTTAACTGCCTCAGAGCAGGAGAACAGAGAGAGGGAGATGCAGAGAGGAAAACATCCTGGGCCGAGAGAAAACATGCTGCACACCCCTCCCCCACCATGCACGACCAGACTGACAGCCGGGACAGACTGGCTGCTCCGTCATCTCCAGTCCAGCCGCCGGGCACCTCCCCCACCGCCCGCCGCAGTCCCTGCAGACCGCCTGCCCTCGGTTCCAGCTACCTGGCACCGAGCAGAGCACCTCAGCAGGGCAGCGAAGTCCTTGCAGTGATGGCAGTATCCACTTTCCCCTTCCTCCATTCCATGCCCTGGTCCCCTCTCTCCTGGGAGCAGGGCAGCTGCTCCCCTGCCCCTAAAGTGTCTGAACTTCAGGTTCCAGGAACACTTACTGAGCCACCTGGCCCCTCAGCCTCAACGGACTAACTGGAGGGCACAGCTCCTGGGGGGAGACCAGGACACCAATTAAATTGGGCAGCAGCACTGGCCCCCTCCCCCACCATAGGAACCCCCCCCCTTGCCCGGGTGGGGGAAATAAAGAAAGCTGGACTTTCATAGTCCTTTTTATCTGACCCACTCCCTCTTAAAGGGATCAGAACCCTCTCCTTAAAGGGATCTCCTGAAATTATTTGCCCCCAAGCAAATCCAAGTGCAGGCGTCTGTTTGGTGTTTACCTGCTGGGGCTCCTTTCCCTAGAGATGGGGGAGGCAGACGTACTCTCCCTGTGACTCTGAACTGGAGGGGCAAGGCCCCCTCCTACCACCAAGGAGCCAGCTATTAAGTGCCAAGCAGAGAACTGGAGCCCTCTCTCCTCTAATGGCACTCACTGCCACAGCCTGGGGGGAGGTCAAGGTGAGGTGGGGGCCTCCGTGGACCCAGTCTCTGGTAAGATGGAACAAGGGGGGCAACGTGCACTCAGACTTTGGGGAACACATGTCCATGGTGCTGTGTCCAAAACCCCCATCTGTCCAGTGCAAGCCTCCAGATTGCTGGCAGGGGAAGTCTTAGCAGGCTGCCTCTCCCCGAAAAAGCTGCATTCTCCTTTTCTCTCCCGACTCCTGACTCCTACCCTCTTTGGGGCCCCTGGCCTTCCCCTTGGGGTGCCCTCTCAGCCTCTACCACAGCCCCAGCAATTGCAGACTGCGTCCCATTTCAGGCTTGTTCCTGCCCTAGGGCTCCTCCCTGGGGTCCGTCTCACCCCCTGCGCCCTCCCCCCACCAGCCAAGGGAGTGGGGGATGGGCACACCTCGGCTCCCGGGAGCCCAGCAGAGCTGCATCCTCTCCCTCCTGCTTCCTCGGCACCCAGTCTCACCCTACCCTTGGGGCTTCAGGGTTCGAAGGAGGGTGGGTGTGAATGGGGGGCACAAGGGTCCGAGGGCACTCCAAACCCACAGAGGGTCAGAGTCGGAAGCAGGCACTCATTGAAGCCACCCCTTCTGCCCCTCCTCCTTTCGCCCGTGGAGGGTCGAGGCTGCCAAGGGAGGGCTTCCCCAGGCGCTTGGGAACTCGCCAAGGCCCCCTCGGCTGCCACTCCCCGAAGGAGAGGCTCCCCCCAAGGGCTGGAGCTCCGAGGCCTTCCCCCCACCCCCACCCCCCCTCCGGCAGCTGCTGCAGCCTCCGGCTGAGGTCAGGCTCCACCTCCTTTCTCCGGAGGGAGAGCGCGAGGGTTGTTTGTTGTTGGGGTGTGAGAGGGAGAAGGTTCGAGATCACCTGGCTGGGTGGGCACGGGCTGCGAGCGCGGGAGCGGGGCCGGATGGGCTTGCTACGGTGGGAGCCTCCTGCGGTGGCTGAAATGCTAACCTCACCCCCGGCCCCGGCCCCCGCCCCCGCCCCCGCCCCCGCGGGCTCTGAAAAAGCCGCCCGGTCCGCGGCGCTCGGTCGTGCATCCCGCCGCCCACTGGCCGGCGCCCCCGCCCTGCTCTCCGTCCCCGTCCCCGTCCCCGTCCCCGTCCCCGTCCCTTCCGGGGTGGCCGGAATGCCCCCGGCGGAAGGGCAGCCCTTGGCTTACCGCGACGACAAGACTCTGCCTGCTCTCAAGAAGCTTCCAGTCGGGGGGCTGGACCGTGTAGGGGATCGAGGGACAAGTAGACAGAAGACCGCGTGATAAACAGAACTTCACGACACCGCGTAATGGCTGCAGAGGAAGCGAAGGGAAGGGTGCCACGGTCGGCCCCCGGGTGTGGGGCCGGGGTGAGGTCCGAGAAGTTTCCAGAAAGGGCTAAGCCGTGCGCGGTCTTTTTGAAGGAGCGGGCATTCCTCCCGCAGACCTGATGGGGGGGGGGGGCAAGTTGTGAGGAAGCCCCGGGCGGGGTGGCTTTGCTGGCTTTAGCAAAGGCACAGAGCTGTGCGATAGGGGCCGAGGCTGGATACGTGACTGGTGAGTGGCTGGGGCCACCCAGGCTTCGGAAGCCTGGTCAGGGAGCTTCATTCCGAAGGCACTTGGGGGGTACTGGACAGATCTCTACCTGACAGGAATCTGGGGAGGTGGGTTGAGGGGAGCAGCGCAGTGTGGCTCATGGGGGGAGAATGCTGCACCTCACACAGCAGTCCTCTCGCATCTCAGGAGGAAGTTTAACCTTGGGTCTCTACCCTCCCTTTCAGGTCCGGGTTGGGCGGTAAAGGATCCATCTTTGGGGAAGAATCCTCTCTCAGCACTGCTCTCACTGCCCCGCAGAGACTCTAGCTTCTCTCCCGCCGACAAGGGTTGAGGGGCCCCAGTATCTCCAACTCCTCTCTCCCAGAGAGTTCTCCCCTCCCAGAATAAGTGCTATTTCCTGGAGCAGCGACAGGAAAGGAGTTGGCGAACATGGGGACCACTTTTCCCCTCCAGGTGCTCTTTCCGCATCTCACTTGGGACTAGAATTCTCAGGTGGTGGACTTTGGTGATAAAAACCATATACTGTGGCAAATGTCCCTCAGTGGGGCCCTTGAGCTGGCATCAGACTCAACATTTGAATTTTGGGACCTGGTCCTGCCCTTATCTCAGTCCCAAAAGGTCCGCATGATTACTGTCACCATCTCACAGATTTGAAAACCGTGGCTTAGAGCACTTAATGTCTGTCCCCGGCCACACAGGCAGACTCAAACCCCAGCCTGCCTGACTCAGGTCAGGGTCAGATTCCCTGGTCCCACTGCTACTGGTCTCTCTGAGCCTGGAGAACCGTGCCCTGCTTGCTTACCTGTTTCCATTTGACCACACCACGATTTGGGTTGCCAAGTGAGTAGGACAGGGTGTGGGTGTGTCAGTGAAATCTCATACAACAGCCCTGCCCTTTCCAGAGAGCCCTTTCCTACATTTGGAAGCAAACTCTAGATTTTCTTTGGGGTCTCTAGCAAAGGTCGTACCCATTCATATTTGTTCCTGCTACAACCTGGACTCTCCAACACTCAAGCCTTTCTGTAAAGGTCTCCTGAAGCTCTGGTCCACTTTGCTCCCTGAATTCCCAAGGGGTTCACACTGAATTCATGGGGGATTCTACACCATCTTCCTAACTATCTGCTGCTTTGCCTGGGTCTCTCTGATGAGACTATAGACCCCTGGTGGGCATGACTTTGGTTTCATCTTCCTCTTTATGGCTTCCTATATGTCTAGCATATCCCTGGACCCAAGGAAGGATGGCATTCTAGGTTCCTCAAAACCTAGCCTGAGGACACACAACCCTCTACCTCTGTCCTTCCAGACCAACCCAAGAATCCTAAACTGTCAATCTTTGAACAAAATTCAGCAGGCAGACAAGTTCTGTTTGATAAGTTCTTTTTTTTTAAATTATTCATTTACTTAAGCAATCACTACACCCAGTGTGGTGCTCAGACTCACAACCCCGAGATCAAGAGTCTCACGCTCCTCCGACTGAACCAGCCAGGTGCCCGGTTTGACAAGTTCTTATCTCACAAGGCTTTCAAAAAGATTAAAATTAGGAGCCAATGCTGAAATTTCTTGAGATTTAAAATGAAAATTCAGATGTCTGGTTTTCTCTTGAAAAATCAGAAAACCTGGCTACCCTTGGCCCACATCTCTGCTTGCAACAGTAGGCAGGTGCCAAGTAGCAAGGGCCATCTTTAGTTTTGGTTTGCCATGGTTCTGCCTGGCCCTGTCCAGCCACTTGTAAGACTTGCCTTATCCCCGAAGGTTTTCAGTCTTGTGATCCTTGTGTTGTGGCCATAGAAACACGGATGGGTGTTATGGTCCAAGGCTTTGGAGGGTCTGCCTTCCTTGGACCTACTTGGAGAGCCTTGTTACAGTCTCACAAGCCATCTCTAATAACACCTTTATTATTGCCCCAGGTGCAGAAGCCACAGACCCAGCCGGGAGATGAAAAGGGATGTCCAACATGCTCTAGAGTCTTTGAGCTTCTCCAAATGACTACTCCCAAGAGTCTGGCATAATGTCTTGCAAATAGTGGGTACCTAATAATGTTTGATGAGTTTGAACAGTGAATGATTAGTAATTAGTAACTGGATAAATACATTGATGGAGAAGGAAAAACCATTCCAAGAAGCATAATGTCTGAGATGTTCTGGATGTGGTTTGCTTGAGACCTCAGCTTCCTGATGCTTGTCTGCTCAGATATCAAATGGGAATATTTTAAGGGAAACCCCTCCATAAGGAACCCCATGGGCTGTGGACTAGAAGTGTGTCTGGGGGGTGCACCCACTGTGGTTCCTTCAACCTAGACCTGCAGACACCTGGAATGAGGAGGAATCCCGGATCTGAGAGCCTCCAAGGTCAGGGATCTTAAACAGAAGGCTTGGGCAGGCACTTGACACCTGTTTATTTACCCTCAACAACCCTATTAGGAAAATATTATGCTCAAATTTACAAACGAACGTGGAAACTGAGACCTGGCGAGTCTAAGTTAACTTTTCAAGATCACACAGGTTTGGAGTGACTCCAGACCTTTGCTTTTTTAAGTACAGCAGTTAGCCTAAAGGTTAAACAGAGGTCTAACCCTTTGTAGGTCTAAAACCTTTACTCTTTCTACATTTCACATAGTATAGTGGTTAAGAATAAAAACTCTTTAGCCAGACTTCCTGAATAGAAATCCTGGTTCTCTACAACTTCCTAAAACCTGCAGAGTACTTAGAATAGTGCCCTACCCGTAGCAAACACCTCCAAAGCATTAGCAGTTGTGAATTTACTTCATCATGCCTCTGTTGGGCCATTCCTGCAGTCTGCCCAGTTACCATATTCGAATCCAGTCCTGCAACCCCTGTTTGTACCCCATCTCCCATGTGGAGTCCCTACTATGTCATGCCTGTGGCTGTGTTCTGTCCACCCAGCCACAGCGTGTCCCACTCTGGCTTCAGCCAGGCTGGATGCCTTCCTTTGCTGGGTCTAAAGGAAGGACCAGCCTCTCTCCATAGGGCTTACCCACTACACTGTCCCAACACCAGGGCTCTGTGACCCCAGCCATTCTCTGCATTTGGAAAGCTTTCCCCAGGGAACCTTAATCACATTCCCCAAGGCAAGGTGGCTCCTTCAGGCTTCCAGTCACAGCCACTTACACTCTAGTCTTCCAAAGCCAAGAGCAGAGGGAGAGTCACCTGTAGCTGTTTTGCTATCTTCCCTCAACCTCAGTGAAACCCCAAGAGCCACGACCAGTTTCTGCCCCAGCAGAGACACTCCCTGGAGAGGTCCCCGAATTACACTCTGGGTCACAAGTACTGTGTTAACCAACTAGATACAGCACTACTCAAGCTCAGCACCGTTCAGGCACTAGTGGGAACTAGAGGCGATGCTAATAACATTGCTCTGACCTCGGAAACCTTCCACTCCAGAGGGCCCTCTGAAACTGAGGAACCTGGCAAAGAGTCTGTGACTCAAGCAAGACCGGATCAGACAATAGTTGGCCAGGCAGATGACAGCAAAAGTCAGGCATGAAATCCAACAAATATTTTTCCCAATTCGTGACTATTACTCTATTTTTAAAAATCTTACAAAGGCATTTGTGAAATTCACACTTAGTTACATGGGCAACTTTTCGTTATTCAGACACACATGGGAAAGGCAGCAATTGGCTTTTTCATTTGTTTCTCTCCTTTGGAATGTGTTCTGTGGTGATAGGTAACATTCTAGAGAGATTCCATGAGCCAGGCACTGTATTGAGTTCTTTATATCCTCTCATTTAATTCTCGGCTGGTCTCATGAAGTAGGTTCCATTATTATTCCCATTTTACTGATGAGAAAACAGAGGCATAGAGAAGTTCAGTAACTTGTCCAGAATCACACAGTTAATAAGTAGTAGAACCAGGGTTCAGATCCCAGCCTTGTCACTTCTAATTGTTCCTCTATCACTTGTTCCTAAACGAGCTTCCCCAAACAATTCTCTATTATGTTTTCCAAATGTCTGTTAGCAACTCATTTGGATTTTACACATGACATTGCGGTGAGTAACATTCATCTCACTATTAGATTGGGGGCAAAATGTTGCGAGTGTATTGTCATATTTCTTTGTAAAAAGAATATTCCTTTTGCAAAGCCTCATCAAAAGTACCCTTTCCTTGCCCTCTGCACTCATTTTGACACTGAAATAACAACGTGGTCTTTTAGGAACATCAGACACACTATAACCAACTTCCAACTACAGGCAGTGGTGTTCTCCCAGTGTTTTGATTTTGGGGTAAAGGCAGCACCTCCCACCTCCCACCCAGTTTCCAAAGCCAGGAATATTCCAGTCTTCCTCAGTGCCTCCCTTTCCCTTGCCAGCCACCACCCGTTGCCAGTCCATCATTGCAGCCTGACTGTCATTTACCAGCACTTCTACGATTTCCTGCTCTTCCTGCTCCCCTCTCCGGGGAGCATAGCCTCCCCCTACTCCATGTCTGTTTTCTGTGCAACAATCAAAGGATCTTTCCAAAACAGACTGCATCATATCATTCTCCTACTTTTTTTTTTAAGATCTATTTATTCATTCATTCAGAGAGAGCGAAGAGAGAGGCAGAGACACAGGCAGAGGGAGAAGCAGGCTCCATGCAGGAAGCCGGATGTGGGACTCAATCCCGGGTCTCCAGGATCACACCCTGGGCTGTAGGCGGCGCTAAACCGCTGTGCCACCGGGGCTGCCCTCATTCTCCTACTTAAGCCCTTCTGAGGCTGGCTGTCAGGATAAAGATCTGAATCTGGAACCCACAAAGACCACCACACAGGCTTGCCCCAGGGGAGAAGCTCCCTGATCCCAACCCCTCCTCCCCCAGATCACACTCCTGAACCGGAGATGCTCCCTCTCTGCCAATCCTGGCTGAGCAAGTCAGTGGTTCCTGGGTGAGGCTTCTCTCTCCAACTAGGCTAGAGGAAGGACCATGTCTGCTTTGGGTCCCATTGTTTCCCGACAGCCTGGCCAGGTGCCCGCAGAGTATTGAGCCTTTGCCTTTGCCAGGTGGCCACGGCACTGGACTTTTGTACCGTTTTTGCAGACTACCTCTGGTAGCCACACTGTGTGCCTGGCCCTGCCTGCTGCCCCAAGACTCACTCCTCCCAACCCAGTTTCCCTGTTTTCGGGACCAATTATGATATTACCTTGGCTTGTGAGTCTTCACTGTTTGTGGGTTTTGTGCTTTGTGTATATTTTTACTATAAAGTGTACTGACTTGATTAATTCAGTGACTGGATTATAATAGTTATGGTTCTGACAGGGTAGACTCTGAAGTCTGGAGATGTGAAAGTCACAGCTCTGGCTCTGGCACTCCAGATGGCTTCTCCAAGAAGCTAGAGTCTGTGGCCCCTAAGAATGGGAGAGTTTAGTTCAAGGCAAAGCCTTGGGATTTCCACTGCCCATTCTGTCCCACCCCCTGCAAGTCTGCCCTTTGTTTCAGTTAAATCTGATTTCACTTAGATAAGCTTGGTGGAGGGCAACAGGAAGAGAGGTGGTCCCCTCCTGCAGCCCACAGGGCAGGCATTCATTATGCAAGTATTTATTGGATGGGCACCTCTATTTAGTCAGGCTTCATCGGGGGGAGGGTATAGCACCAAGCTAGGGACAGGTAATGTTTGGGTGAGCAGTGCTCAGCCCTGGGTCTTTTTTTTTTTTATTTTTATTTTTATTTTTATTTATTATTATTATTATTATTATTATTATTATTTTTTAGCCCTGGGTCTTAAAGAATAGAAACCGTTAGAATTGATTGGTAGAGTGGGACGCCTGGGTGGCTCAGCAGTTGAGCATCTGCCTTTGGCTCAGGTTGTGATCCGGGGTCCTGGGATTGAGTCCCACATCGGGATCCCAGCAGTGAGCCTGCTTCTCCCTCTGCCTGTGTCTCTGCCTCTGTCTCTGTGTCTCTCATGAACGGATTAATAAAATCTTTAATAAATAAATAAATATGGGATGCCTGGGTGGCTCAGTGGTTGAGTGTCTGCCTTTGGCTCAGGGTATGATCCTGGGGTCCAGGATCAAGTCCCACATCGGGCTCATTGTGGGGAACCTGCTTCTCCCTCTGCCTATGTTTCTGCCTCTTGCTCTCTGTGTCTCTCATGAATAAATTTAAAAATCTTAAAATAAATAAATAAATATAAAATTGGAGTGATGGAAATGTTTTATGTCTACCTCCTCAACTGAATTGTAAGCTCCTTTGGCCCCACAATTGATTTGGGGGTAAAGGTACCACCCAACACACAGTGGCCACTCAGTAAATGCCAGTTGTTCTTTTGTTTTTTAAAATATTTTTAAAATTTATTTGGGAGAGAGAGAGAGCACAAGTGGGGGTGGGGGAGAGAGGGGCAGAGGGAGAAGCAGATTCCCTGCTGAGCAGGGAGCCTGATACAGCTTGATCCCAGGGCCCCAGATCATGACCTGAGCTGAAGTCAGGCACTTAACCTACTGAGCCACCCAGCCTAAATGCCAGTTGTTGTTTTTTTTTAAGATTTTATTTATTTATCCATGAAAGACACAGAGAGAGAGGCAGAGACACAGGCAGAGGGAGAAGCAGGCTCCCTGCAGGGAGCCCAATGTGGGACCCGATCCTGGGACCCTGGGATCATGCCCTGACCTGAGCCAAAGACGGAAGCTCAACCACTGAGCCACCCAGGCGTCCCAAATGCCAGTTGTTCTTAACGAAACTGGGGATTGGTGGGTGAAGAGGCAGGTCACTCAAGCAGGCTGAGCCTGGGGTATGTACTGGCTGGAAGACTGGAGGCTGGGGGGGCAGGAGGTCCATCTATTGACTGAGGACTGGTGATGGGCCCCAGGTAACCCTCGCAGACTCTGAGGTGCAGAGAGATGAAGTTTCCAGGAGGCAGCATGGAAATGAATTGGGTGATTGTTCTTGGTGAGAGGAGCAGGCTGGGGGTGGAGTGGTTGGAGGGAAGGGGCTTATCAGAGGACCTTGTGGGGAAGCAAAGATGGTTGAGTCCACAGGAGGGGCTACTTGGGACTTCTAGCCTTGGAGCAGAGGACATAGAAGTTTAAGGAATGCAGAATATGGCATAGGGAAGGCTACCTGTTAGTGACAGAGGTGCCTCAGAGCTAACTCTGAGAAGCCAGTGTTTCCCTGTCTGACCCTTCCTTGGGAAGGGCTAACAGCCTCTCTTGCAGATTGTCTTGTTGCCTGTTGACAAGACTCCACACTCCAGAGGCTCTTGCACCCCACTCCATGGCTCACTTCAGGGCTCAGGAGTCCAGAACAAAAGGCTCCAGCCCCTTTGGAGGTGCGGGTGGGTGATCAGGTGGAGAGGGCTGAAAAACTGCAGCAAGGAGCTCTCTAACAGGCTCCCAGGGGTCAGGGAAGCGGGCACAGGGATGTATGTGGCAGGGTTTCAAGCACCTGAGAAGCCCACACAGAAGAAGACTAAGGAAGGTCCCACTTGCTTTCCAGGGAGACTTTACCTTCCTTCACTCTGGAGCCGGGCAGCCTCCCGGGGAGGTAGTGTACCCCGGGAGGTGGAGATCCCAAAGGCCAAGCTCTTTCCCATCCTTTCCTTCTCAGCTTTGCCAGACCCCAGAGTATATTTTGCCCAGGGTCACCTGGGAGGTGGGAGAGGGGCTGGCCCTTGCTGGGTCTGAGTAGCTGGGTGGGGATTCTTTTGTTGGAACTGTTGCCAGCTCTGGTTTTGGAAATGGTCTCAGCACAGGGAGCAGATCCCTGCTCTCTCAGGCAACTGCAGTTATACGAAATTCACATACCTTCAGCGTTTTGTTTTGTTTTTTTTTTAAGATTTTATTGATTTATTCATCAGAGAGAGAGAGGGAGAGAGGGAGAGAGAGAGGCAGAGACACAAGCAGAGGGAGAAGCAGGCAGGGAGCCTGATGTGGGACTTGATCCCGGGACTCTAGGATCACGCCCTGGGCTGAAGGCAGGCGCTAAACCACTGAGCCACCCAGGGATCCCCAACCTTCAGCCTTAATTAGCAATCTTGCAGTGGCTGCAACCCCACTCTTCCACTCTGGACCAGCAGTGGGATCTGGACAGCGAGGAAGGAAGGACTGGGCAGGTTGCATACCAAAGATGAAGAACGACAGCAAGTCTCACCTCCACAAGCCTGTTATCCTTTCAGACTCTTCCTTCCCCTATTTTATCTCATGCACGCTTTTTTTTTTCTTTAAGATTCTAATTTTAAGTAATCTCTACACCCAATGTAAGGCTCAAACTCACAACCCGAAATCAAGAGTCACATGCTCTATGGCCTGAGGTGCCCCCTCTTCCCCTATTTCAAGTTTTATTTTTTTATTTTTTTTTCTATTTCAAGTTTTAATTCAATAAAATTAATTAAACAATTTTACTTAGACAAGTAAAGGGGGACCTACTGCATAGCCAGCCCTGCTCAGCCTGGCAGCATCAGACAGGGCTCAGGTATGGACTAAGAGACTTGGCTACCCCATTCCCATAAGTGGAGCAAGCTTTTGGGGTGGGGCTCCCAGGTGGTTCTGCAAACACTCTGCTTTGCAGAACGTGCCCGTCAGAGAGCCCAGGCTGATGTGCCACAGGGGCTCTCCAGGCAGGCCAGGTAGGTGGCCCCCAGTGCTGGGCTTATCTTCCGAGGGCAGCTGCAAGCTGACGCTCCTTGCCTCTGCTCCTGCAGCGTGTCTAACAGCCTGTCTCTCCATGGGTGTGGCCGTGCGCATGTCTATGTGGTGTGTGCACACCTGTGTTTGGCCCCAGATGGGCACGAGGGCACAGGTTTGGTTGGAGCAGCGTCTATCTCTGTGGTTCCAGGCACGGCCTTCATCTTCTTTCTTCCTTCCTTTCCTCTGCTGCTGGCAAGGACAGCCCTGCGTACTTGTACTTGGCCTACTGATCCACTGCCCTCTTCTGAGGAGGGAAGATACTGCCTGTGTAGGGCCCAAGATATCCCTAGGCCTGGAATATTGTTCCTCTCTTCAAGAAAACTCCCACCTGCCTATCTGGCCCCCACTCTCCCATGTCTTTTGGGGCAGAGCTGTGTCAGGTGGCTTGGCAGAGGAAGTGGAAACATAACTGTTTCTGAGGCTAATGTGTGCTAACTCAGTGCTGTCTCCTAGGCCTGGCTCTTAGCTTGTCTATAAAGGTTTATTAACCATGTGGTTTATGGGTCTGGGCAGGGAAACAGGGATGTACATTTTTTGCTGACTTGTTCCCCTTGCTGAAAATAATAAGCTCGAGGAGTTGGTTGCCCCTGGGGCTGACATGCGACCTCTGCCCCAGGTCACTTCTGGTGGCACTGATTTAAAAAATATAGTCACACGACTTTGGAAAACAGTTTGGAATTACCTAGTAAAACTAATCACATGGCATACCCTACTACAACAGAGAAATCCCACTCCTGGGAACATACCTAGAGAGATTCTTGCACACACAAACCAGAAGACACAGAATGTTTTAGAGTAGCCCCAAACTGGAAACAACCCAAATGTCCGTCAGCACTAGAATGGATAATTAACTTGTAGTATTTTCACACAATGGAATGCTATACAAGGAAAAAATTTGACCAAATTACAGCTCCACTTATTAACATGAATGAATCCTTAAAAACCATACAATGATAAGCCAAAGAAGGAAGACATAGAATATATTTAGAATAGGACTAATTGTAGAAAGTTAAAAAAAAAATACACACACACAAAAGGCGATCTAAACAATATTGCTTAGGGATATACATAGAGTAGGAAACCATAAAAAAATGGTGTGAAGGGGGGAGAGGATTGTCATTAACTCAAGGATGGTGGCTCCTTTGGGGAGAATATGTCAGGGGCTTCTAAGGTACTTGGAATATTCATTGACCTGGGGGCTGGGTACACAGGAGTTTGTTTTATTATTGTTCTTTACACTGCATTTATGCATGTCACACACTCTTCTGTATAGATCATACATTTTACACAAGAGGAAAAAAAAGGGTGGTGCGTGCTTAACTCTGCCTCTTTTCTCCATCCAATCCCCATTCTTGTCCTCAGCTGCCAGAGGAGGGGCCAGGGTCCCTCAGTGCAGTTCTCTGTTTCTGAGTGGGTCAGAGGAATATGGGGGTGAGGGCCTCCTGTCCACAGCTGGGCCCTGGCTACTCCAGGGTGAGAAGGCCTGGGGAAAGCAGGGCCAGGCGAGGCCGGCTGGCTCTGCTCTTTGTGCCAACTCTGGGGATTAGGCCAGGGCTCTGGCCCACCTGTTGTTTCACTCATTCAGCATGAACATAGCCATGGAGCACTTACTGTGAGCACTGGGTGCTGCTGGGAGGGTTCAGATGAGTGAGAAATGGTCTTTGACCTCAAAATCTTACAGTATACTCAGGCAATCATATACACAAATAATATGGTACCAGAAAAGTGTGAGCTAAGTGTCACATGACTGCTTATCCACTCTTTCAATAAACATTTGTTGCACACCTATTATGTACCTATTATTAGCTGCTGGATGGTGAATATAGGCAGTTGCATCACAATCCTGGCCCTTAAGTTCTTAGCCTAATGCAAAGGAACGTTCAAACCCTGAACTGAGACTTTGGGGATGAGGAAAACAAGAGCAAGGTGAAGGACATCTTTTGCAGAGGGACTAGCTGGGAAAAGGCACAGAGGTAAGGAACAGCACCCGAGGACTATTTGCTACCAAAACGCAAGGACTCAGCAGGGATGGGGAGAGAAGCAGCTTGAGGGGACAGCAGAGTCCTATTTGCCTTGTAAAACCTTAGATTTTTATAGGTGCTAAGATCCACTAAAGGATTTGGCGGGAGCTGGATAGTTCACTCTGGCTCATGTTAGAGGAAGGGTTGAGGGATATGGATTGGAGGAAGGCAGACAAATTGTCAGGTTGCTGTGGATCCAAAAATAAGCTAGTTCTGTCTGATGGGTGGTGGGTGTAGGAGACACCAGCTCTCTGCAGAGCCACCAGGTGGAACAGAGTGAAAAGAGGGCTCCAGTCCAGAATGAGTGTGGCTCTGGGCTCCTGGTACCAAGGGGCACTAGGTGTGGGCAGAGGCCAGCAAGGAATGTGAATGGGACTCTGCAACTTTTGATCCCAGGATTCCTAAATGCTGGCTTGTGGACAAGACTGGCCCGAGGAAGTGAGGAAAACACAGGCATGTAATGAGCGTTTTATAAGTTAAATGTATGCATTTGGAAGAACTATCCTTAGAAGTGTTTGCAGTTAAATCAATAAAGAAGCACATCACTTAGAGGTATAAAGTGCATTGCCAAAAAAAATCTCTTAAAGATTCAAGAGTGGTCTCATCCTGGGAGGAGAAGGGCTGGGCAGGGGGCGGGGGGTGGGGGAAGGGGAGATATAAAAATAAAATAAACATGTTAAACTATCATATTTTAAAACTCATAAGCATAAAACATATAGAAAATTTTCAAAATAAAAAAAGCAGCACTGGCTCTTGTTCTGAGTTTCCGTTTCTCCTTTTTTAAATGGCTGAAAGTGGCTTTTTTTTTTTTAACAAAACGATACAAGATAGAGGATCGCAAGCTTCTCCCCCGCTCCCTCCTGTCCTCATTTGGCAAAAATAAACCAAAACAAACAAAGACAATGAGCCCAGCGTACCCTGAAATCTGAGACCAGGAGCCATAGTCCTGAGCTCCCCGCCTAAGGCCGGAGAGCAGCGACTCTGCGCGCCTGCAACCCCGCGAGCGGCCGGCAGAGGTCAGGCGAGTTCCACGCAGGCCCCGCGGAACCGCGCCCGAGACCAAGCCCGAGTCCCAGCGGCGCCCTGCCCCGCGCGGTCCCTCGGCCGCAGGGAGCTCACCCGGCCTGCCCTCGCCCAGGGGTCGCGACTGGCGGCCACGTGGGACCTGGGTCCCGGCTCTGCCGGGCGGGGGGCGGGGTAGGCTGGGCGGCAGCAGCCAAATAAAAAGAGGGTTTCCCGACCCCACCTCCCACGCCGCGTTGGCACCGCTGTGGCTCGGCTCCACCTCGCTTCTGGGCACGGCGGGCTCTGCTCTGGGTTCTGTGTCCCTGGGCCACGCCCCTCATCTGTCTCCTGGAAGGTGGCCCTGCACGGCATCGTCTCCCGCACCGGGCTGTGGCGAAGACCAAGCAGCTGATATATCAAATCCAGGCTTGAAAGTGCTACACAGGTTAAGACTTGTTATTACCAGATGAGACTAGAATTAGGATTCAGGTCTCTGGGGGAAGTGTCCTCTATAGGTCCCAGGTCAGTTATTCTAAAGCATTGCCCCCCGGGAGGTGTGATTAGGTCTGGGGTTGATCAAGGAATCTGCATGGGCGTTTTATGGGTTGCCAAATTCTGATAGTGTGCCCAGGGACACACTTGGAGAACCATTCATTCTCAGCTTCTGTAGCCATGGCACAGGGCAAACAGCAGGAAAACAGTGAATGGGATGGTAGTCAACAGGGGGGCTGGGCTGATAGTGGAACCTGCCTACAATTGCAGTGGAGTTAGAAGCAGCCCCAGGCAGCACTAGTGCTGGCAGCTGGCGCTGTCGTTAGAGTGCATGTAAACCCAAAACTCCAAGAACCAAAGTAGAGTGCCCTTTGCTCTAACATTCATGACTCAGGCTATACTCTTATATTTCTGGGGTTTTTATTTTAAAATGTTCCTTTTCTATTTCACATACACAGCATCAGGAGAACAATCAGTCTCCTGGAGTTGGTGGCAGAGCTCCGTAACCCACATTGATTGGAGGAAACACTCCGATCTGTCACATTCTGAAGGTCTCCAAGCTGCTTGTTCCAGCTACACTTTAAACTCAGCAAGATCATTGTTTTGGCCACATTTATCTCCACCATAGCAGGGAACAGGGTGGGGAAGTAAAGGGACAAACCCTGGGTTTCCCCCTCAGCAGAGAACTCCCACCTGTCTCAAGCACTTGGCTACAGGCCAGGACCAAAAGTCAGAAAGGCACCCCTGGGCTGAGAGCCAAGAAAACCAGTTCTTTTAGGGAATTTGGATACATTGGAACAACCCTAACCCATTCCACTCTTGACTGTGCAGTGGGGCTCCAGGCTGGCATTCTCATTTCTGCTGATCTGGATCCTAGCTCCAGTTCCGACCTTGGGAAAATCAAATTGTCTTGGTCTTGTAAGAGTTTGTTTATTTATGTGAGAGGGTGTGTAAGCAGGTGGAGGAGCAGAGGGGGAGGGAAAAGGAAGGAAAGAATCTAGAGCAGAGCTCCACTGAGCGTGGAGCCCAATCGCATGACCCTGAGCTGAAACCAAGAGTTGGATGCTTAACCGACTGAACCACCCAGGCGCCCCTGTATTGGTCTTTTAAAAACCATGAAGACGGTGTCCAGAAATGTGTAAACTTCCTTCTAGCTCTAAGACTCTTAACTCTCTGGGCTCCTTCTTTCCTTTAAAAAAAACACTGGGGGGAAAAAAAAAACACTGGGAGATCTGGGAGAGTTTGAAACCTCTTCTCTCCTAAAGACAGATGCTGTCTCTTTGTCTGGCATCACCAATGAGCTGGTAGGAGGGCAGGAGTAGGACCTGGACAAGCCATTCTCCAAAGACACATGGCTAGTGCCAGATAGGAGGCAGTAGCAGGTAGATTGCTTCTCTTCCCAAAACACCAGTTTGGAAGCAGATAGATTTGCTTCCTAATGTTTAATACAAAACGGCAGCAGCCACCGAGCTGTCATAACAAAACTAGCCATAGGGCATCCAGTACATGGGCAGCCTTGGCTGGAGTGGAGCTGCCAACCAGGCCAGCTGCCCAGTCAGCTGTAGGCTGTCATCTAGCCAGGACTAGATGGTGGTGGTGGCAGGGCAGTGCTGAAGGGCTCAGAGCTGCTGCCAAGGAGGCTGGCCTGGCCCCGAGCCGATCCCTCACAAGCACAGACCTCTGCCTCTGGGTGGCATAGGTGTTCTGAGGTGCCTATCCCTGCAGCTCCACCCCCACATGGTAGTTTCAGTTCTCACAAATGAAGCCCTGGGGGGATGGGAGAAAGGCTGCTGAGTGGGTGCATGCTCTTAAGCTATTGGGAGCTCATGCCTCTAGAAATCAGCAGAAACAAAGGCTAGGTTTGGGTTTTTTTTTTTTTTTCTTCCCCGTAGAAAAAAGAGGCTACCAGGTTCAAATACATGTAGAGGGACAGTGCTTCTGATGTACTGGGCTCCCAGCCAGAGACATAGCCCCCCCCCCCCCCAAAAGGTGGCTGCCTGCCAGCCACTAGTGCTCACCCAGGGAAGTGGAGTGCTCAGGAGTTAGAGTCACAAAGCCTTCCCAGCAAGCCCCAGAAAAGCCAGTATGGTTCTTGCTGAGTCCATTTGTTTTTTTAGATTGTATTTATTTATTCATGAGAGATACAGAGAGAGAGGCAGAAACACTGGCAGAGGAAGAAGCAGGCTCCTCACAGGGTGCCTGATGTGGGACTCGATCCTGGGAGTCCGGGATCATGCCCTGAGCTGAAAGCAGATACTCGCTCAACTGTTGAGCCACCCAGGCATCCCTTGCTGAGTTCATCTGAACCCATGGAACACTTTTCAGGTAGGCCCTCCACCCACCACAACTCCCATTAATGTCCTACAGTATCTTTGTTTTTTTTTTTGTTTTTTTTTTTTAATTTTTTTTAAATTTATTTACGATAGTCATACAGAGAGAGAGAGAAAGGCAGAGACACAGGCAGAGGGAGAAGCAGGCTCCATTCACCGGGAGCCTGACGTGGGATTCGATCCCGGGTCTCCAGGATCGCGCCCTGGGCCAAAGGCAGGCGCCAAACCGCTGCGCCACCCAGGGATCCCCCTACAGTATCTTTGGACCAGAAGGTGTGACTGGAAGTGTTGCTCCCTTTCCCCCAGGCCCGCCTTCAACTTGCAGCATCTGGGGGGGCAGGCTCTGAGGCCCACAGCACTTGCCAGCCGTAGTAGAGACCTCAAACTCATGCAGAGGCCAAGGGCTGACACAAGTGCAGCTGGGCAGCAGAAGGGCTGCTGTATCTCTACTCCCAAAGAAAGGCCTCTAGGTGCTGAGAAAGGGGGTGAAGGGTCCTGGGGTTAGTGGAAGTCTGCGTTGAAGGCCCTGCCGATGACCAGTCGCCTCACCTCACTGGTCCCAGCCCCAATCTCATACAGCTTGGCATCTCGCAGAAAGCGGCCCATGGGAAAGTCGTTGATGTAGCCATTGGCACCTGCAGCCAGGGTTTGGGCAGAGAAGAAAGGGCAACAGGAGGTGATGGGCAGTGAGGAAAGCCAACAGAAAGCCAAGTATACAGGAACAGGCCAGAGGGGGAGAGACTGATGAAAGAGATGCAGCAAACAGTGGCGAGAGGGGAGGCTGTGAGAGCAGAAACAAGGAGCTGGAGGGCCACTCAGAGAGCTGAGGACACCAGGCAGAGATGGGGACAGCCACTGGCAGACCCGGGAAGGAGGACAAGAAGATACTGCATTGAGCTCACTGGATGAGGCCCAGGAAGGTTTAGGTAATCAGCATAATTTACAAAGCCAGTTGGTGGTTGGGCTGGGGTTCAAACCTAGGCCTCCTGGCTCAAGTCTGTGCTCTTGACCTCTGTGCAGTGCTGACACGAGGCTGTCCCACCATCCCTCCTTCCCCGTCTCCCAGTGTTCACAGGACCAGGCAGGCAGTGTGAGAGGGAGGCACCACTGAAGGCAGGAGCAGCTCGTGGCTTCCAGCGCTTTTCTCATTTGCTTTAACATGTCCTGCTAGTAACTGGGGAGAAGGAGCCTGAAGGTGCCAGCCCTGCTGCAGTGAGCAGAGGCAGAGAGAGGAGGGAAGAGGAAACCACCCGTGCTGGGAGCAGGAGTGGGGCCACTCACCGAAGCACTGAATGCCATCCAGGGCAACCCGTGTGGCGCACTCAGCTGAGTAAAGAATCACCCCTGCGCAGTCCTGTGGGAGGGGGCTCTGGGTCAGCCAGGGCCCTGCCGGCACCGCACGGGCAGGGAGTCCCAACGACTGGCCTTTACCTTGGCAGTGCAGTGGCCTTGATCACAGGCCTTGGCGACATTGTAGACATACTGCCGGCACGCCATGAGGCGGGTGTACATGTCGGCCATCTTCCCCTGCATCAGCTGGGTGCAAGGGGAGGTCACAAGTCAACATGCTGGAGCCACATTCCTCTCAGACACTCCCCCTGGTCACCAAAAGCTGGTTAGCGCTAGCAACCTGCTAGCCAGGCCCGGTGATGCGGGGCATGGAGAGGGGACTGGACTTGCCCAGGGTGCCCTCGTGACTAGGAACACTGCTCCCTTCCCCGATGCCTGCCCACAACCTGTGCGCCTTGCCATTCAGCCTTGTAATGTCTAGTTCCTTCACCACGTGTCGGGAGCGAGCCACCATGTGATCGCCTTCCCGCTAAATCCCAAAGCCAGGTAGCATGCCGAGGAAGCCCACGTGCCCAGGCATTCAGACTCATTTTGGTGGCAAAAGATGGTAAATACCTGGCATGTTTGTTAAAGAACATTTGAACCTGATGAAAAGTCCATTTCAGCCAAGGATTGACTCACCTGGAAGTGGCCGATCTTCTGGCCAAAGGCTTCCCTTGTGTGTAGGTAGGGAATGGTGTGGTCGAGGACGGCCTGCATGAGCCTGCCAGGGAAGAGAAAGGCACTGTACCCGCATTGCCAGCTGGGGTGGCAAAATCCCAGTGTGGGAAGGCTTGGGGGCATACAGCTTGGCATGGCAAGGAACAGGGTTCCGGGGAACAGAAAGGGAGCATGAGGACTCTTGTCACCTCTGCTCGGTCGCTGCACTGACTGCCCAGGACTTGTGCCCCTTTCCCTGAGATCAGATGGAGTGGCAGGACTCCTGTGCAGACAGGTCTTAGAGCTTGGGTGCCCTGCTTCATCCTGAATAATCAAGCACTATTGCTCCTCAGGCCTTTTGGCTAATAATATTTCCCTTCATTGTGAAGGACGTACATTTGAGAGGAGGTTTGTTCATTTTGTCTCCAAGAAAGAAGGTACAGCTCCCAGAAGTAGTTCCCATTGGCCCCCAAGCCTGTAGATGGCACCACCTGCCAAGGACACCAAACACCGAGCTCCCCCCAAGCCTCACACTCACCCAAGGGGCCCAGCAGCCAGCACGAGCCGTTCCAGGTCCAGCCCACTCATCAGTACGTAGACGCCCTTACTTAGATGGCCCAGGATGTTGGCAGCTGCCAGGAAAAGCACCAGTCAGGGGGAAGAGGGCTGGTCACAGCCTCCTTACTTTAAAAAAATGTATATGTATATATATATATATATTTTTTTTAAAAGATTTTATTTACTTGACAGAGAGAGAGAGAGAGAGAGAGCACGTGCAAGAGCACAACCAGGGAGAACAGTAGGCAGAGGGAGAGGGAGAAGCAGGCTCCCCACAGAGCAGAGAGCCCGATGCAGGGCTCGATCCCAGGATCCCAGAATCATGACCTGAGCTGAAGGTGAAGGATTAACTGACTGAGCCACCCAGGTGCCTGCCTCCTCACTTTTATAAAAGCTGCCCCCCACCCCCCAAAAAAAAGAGCTGCCAGGTTTGGTACCGTGGCTTTCACACAGGCACTAAAATGTCACCTGACCTCTGACTCCAACCAGGGTTCTGAGTGAGTGAAAAGGATGGAATTTACTACTTACAGTCACAACTAGAGCTTGCTAGGGGGCCCCTGGGGGGCTCAGGCGGTTAAATGTCTGTCTTTGGCTCAGGTCATGATCTCGGGGTCCTGGTATCCGGAGCAGTGTTGGGTCAGGCTCCCTGTTCAGGGGGAGAGTCTGAGTCTGCCCCTCCCCGCTCATGCTCGAGCTCTTTCTCTCAAATAAATAATGTTCCCTTTCTCTTCCTCGACTGCTTTGGATGGGAAAGAAAAGCTAATTTGGGGGCAGCCCGGGTGGCTCAGCGGTGTGGTGCTGCCTTTAGCCCAGGGCCTGATCCTGGAGACCCAGGATCGAGTCTCATGTCAGGCTCCCCACATGGAGCCTGCTTCTCCCTCTGCCTGTGTCTCTGCCTCTCTCTCTCTCTCATGAATAAATAAATAAAATCTTAAAAAAAAAAAAAAAAAAAAAGCTAATTTGGTCTAGAAGCCATACAACCCCTCCCTAGTTCTTTTTACCCAAGCCCTTAAAAGAGATAGAGAAGTACTATTCCCCAGGCTGGATCTGCTCTCTGCTCCAATCTCACTGGCCCCCACCCCTGACAAGAGTGGTCAGTGGAACAGTCTTTGTCTAAGAGATGAGTCATTCAGTGCTACTTACAGAATCTGCTGAGCACCTCCCCACCCGGAAGTGAGGGCACTGGATGGCCTTGGGAGGTGTGAGCAGGAAATTCAGGACAGCATGGACCACTGACCTGCCTAACAAGGGCGGTTGTTTCCTGCTAACAAGGATCCGCACTGATCCCACCCCCGCAGATGTTCCTTGTAACCAAAGCATACTGTTCTAGGGTCCTGGGTCATGGGAGAGAGGGAAGGTCTATGGCTGAGGCACAGAGCGAACCTAGCTGGTCATCAAATCTATGCCCTTGGTCTAATTGCAAAAATACTCAAATTGAATTGCCTTGTCTTCAGTGAATCTGGCTTCCATTAGTTTATCTGAGTGGTTGTTTTGCATCATTAATGAATATCTCACGTGGGCTATCCAGGGAAACGCACAAACAAGGAAGTCTGGAGGACATTAGAGGGCGAGGGCACATCTTACCCATCTACTCCAGATACTGGCATACTACCCCAGGCACGGTGTATCAGTCACATAGGAAATAGCACCCTTCATGACAGCCGCAGTCAGGCACACAGCTCTGGCCAGAAGGACAGCTGCCCACAGCCCGAGGCCCACATGCAGGGGCCAGTAGGCAATGGAGGTGGAGGGAGGCCCACCGTCTAGACGCATGTCATTGTAAGCTAACAATGGTGAGCTTCTCTTGCCCAGAGATAGGCCTTGTCAGCTTATGAAGGGGTCAGACAGGGGCTTGCTCGTTCTCAGAGACTCACCAGGAACCTTGCAGTCTTCAAAGATTAGCTCACAGGTGTTAGAGCCCCTCATCCCCAGTTTGTCCAGCTTCTTGGAGGTGCTAAAGCCAGGCATATTCTTTACAGGGAAAAAAGGGGACCCTGATTACAGACCAGTCTCCAAAGGGGGCTGGTAAAACACAGACCCCTGGGAAACACCCACCTTCCCATCCAGTCCCTGAATTTGCACAATACACTGTGTACTACTCCCATGGCCCCCACTCTGTATGACCACCCACTCCTGGAAACTCCAGCCCTAACCCTCCACTCTCCTCTGCCACTAGGTGTGATCTCCCCATTTCTCACAGGAGCAGTTCTTTCTCAGTGAAATTCCTCCAGTCTTGGTTAGGCCCCTCTCTCCACAGAGGGTATTATAAACCTATATGACATTTGTTCTTAGAATTCTCTCCCAACTGGGATGCCTGAGTGGCAAAGCAGTTGAGTGTCTGCCTTAGGCGCAGGTCATGATCCTGGAGTCCAGGGATCGAGTCTCATATCAGGCTCCCTGCATGGAGTCTGTTTCTCCCTCTGACTATGTCTCTGCCTCTCTCTGTGTCTCTCATGAATAAACAAAATCTAAAAAAAAAAAAAAGAAAAGAAAAGAAAAATTCTCTCCCAACTGCCCCAACCCCATGATTCCGAGCCCTCATACCTCCTCCTCCATCACCCTCACCAAGCCCTATCTGTCCATGGCTCCCTGTGGGGTTTTGCTTACTCTCCTATTCCGCTTTCTCTCTACCAAATAATTTGCTCCATTTTCTCCTATTCTTCAAAACAAAAAATCAATTGTCCACCTCTTCATTCCAACTCCTGCTCTATCTCCCCCTGCTTTGCTGAGGTCCTCATCCACCACCCCCGGCCCTCGGCATTCCTACTCACAGGCGGTTTCCACAGCCGCTCTCCCCAAGGCGACTAATGACATCTCAGTTGTCAAATCTGGTTGCCTCCTTCTTGCCCTCATCTTCCTGGACCTCTGTGTGGCTCCGCCATCCTCAGACCCGACTCATCCTTCTTGGGCTCCAATTAGGCCACCCTCCTTTCAGTCAGCTCCTCTACCTCACCCCTACCTCTGGGAACCTTGTCAGAACACACACTTGATTGTGTCTGCAACCAGCTGAGGAGAGCCGTCTCTGGTACTGGCGTCAGGAGACAGAAGCCTCCCCCCGGGCACTGCCCTCCACTCACCTTCTCCACAATAAAGGCTGTGATGCCACGAGAGGCTGGCACAATAGCCAGATCTGTCTTAGCATAGATGATAAGGATGTCAGCATCAGGGCCATTAGTAATCCAAAACTTGTTTCCATTTAGGATGTAGTAATCACCTAAGGACAAGAAGTTGGCTACTTGGTCAAGCCAGGTTGGCCTCTCTCAACCGGTCAATTCACGGATCTGCTGCTGAGCAGGAGGCTGCCTAGTTGGGCAATAGCTCTGGAAACTCAGCAGAGGCAATCCCCACTGATTGCTCCCTCATCCTGAGATCTGTCCTTCTGTCCATTTCAGCTCCCAATCCAGAAGCTCCCAAGTCGAGAGGAACCTTACCTTTCTTCTCTGCTTTCAGTTTCATAGAAACAACATCAGAGCCAGCATTGGGCTCACTCATGGCCAGGGCTCCGATGTACTCACCGCTGATCAGCTGCAAGGGAAACCACAAGGGCTGGTTATGACTTCAGAAGTGCCCTACGGGAGCTCACTGACCTTGCTTCTCACCTGTTCACATGACATCCCTTCAAACTTGTCTCAGACCAGGTATTGGTCAAGTCCTGGAACAGAAGCCCACTATCTGTGAGGCTGAAAGTATCTCTCCTTTCCCATTTCCTTTGCAAGGGAAGCAAGTCCTCATCTTTCATTTCTTTTTTTTTTTAAGATTTTATTTATTTATTCATGAGAGAGAGAGAGAGAGAGAGAGGCAGAGACACAGGCAGAAGGAGAAGCAGGCTCCATGCGGGGAGCCCAACGTGGGACTCGATCCCAGGTCTCCAGGATCAGGCCCTGGGCTCAAGGCGGCGCTAAACTGCTGAGCCACCAGGGCTGCCCTGACTGAATTATTTTAAAGCAAATCTCTGACCCTTCCTAGCCTTATCTGGTTGAGGGCAGCATGCCATAGAAAGTAAGTCTAACCAGTTCTTTCCAACCTTGGAGATTGCCTCAGGATTGCTGGTTGCCCTGACACTGGCGTGTTTCTCCCTTGATATTTCCTCACCTTGGGGAGGTACTTTTCCTTCTGGGCCTCATTTCCATTGCGCACAATTTGGTTAAGGCAGAGGTTGGAGTGAGCGCCATAGCTGAGCCCCACTGCTCCAGAAACTCGGGAGATCTCCTCCATCACCAGCACTTGTTCCAAGTAGCCCAGGCCGGAGCCGCCGTACTGAGCTGGGAGTGGAAGTGGTGCAGCAGAGTGGAAAAGGCAGCCCAAATTAAATTGGGACATTCACAGCAATGTTTACTGGCAGCAAAAAAACCCCCTTGTAGCACCTATTCCAAGTTACCCCCTAGCATGGTCAATAGGCTGATGCCGTTGCTCTGTTTTCACAAGCTCACAGAACTGGCTTTGTGTGTTGCCTCTGGTCAGCTGAAGTATGGTGCAGAAGTCATTGCAATGCCCGCGTTATCCGGGACAGACCTCTCACTGAAGACAAGAGAGCCTGAGAACCCACTGTTCAGAGAGCCACAGAAGTGCACAGGCAGATGAATAAATGAAAGAGGACCTGGGGTTAATCAAGAAGCACAAAGAGGGAGGGTCAGAGCCCTAAGGACAGAGACACCAAGCAGGGGATGCCAGGTGACCGAGGAAGGGGAGATTTTCATAGCATAGGTGTTTGGACCTAACAAAGCAGGGCTAACAAATCAACATGTTGAACTCTTTAAGCTTATGCGATGTTGTATGTTGATAATGTCTTTAAAAAGTTTTTTTTTTTTTTTTTTTTTTAAAGGCAAGGCCAGTAAGAGGGGACAGGAGTGCCACAGATATCACTATCTGAGCTCCTCACCAATTAATGTGGCTTTTCCTTGTCAACAGACCCAAAATCAATGTCCTGGATCACCTGAGACTCCCACCTCCTACCCCCAGCCTTGCTTTTTGGGTAAATTCTGGTTAAGACTCCTTGTACACGGAATGTCTGGCTGACTCCATTGGCAACTCAATCTTGAGGTTATGAGTTCAAGCCCCATGATAGGTATGGAGACTAAAAAAAAAAAAAAAAATTTTTTTGAAATCAAACAAGACTCTCCACATGTTTACCCTGACTGAAAAGTCAGGCTCATCTTAGGCTCTAAGGAAAGGTCAGCCCAACCCCTGCAAACTCCAGGAAGGTAAGCCCACAGGTGGGTGACACTGGAAACAGCCACCAGGAAAACCAAGGGGAGACTGAAACTCACCAGAACTGGCTTTCTTTGGGGGCTCATAAACCCCCAAACACAGTGGAAGGAAGTCTGGTTTGGGGGTTCCCAGTGGTGTTTCCCCCTATCATTTTCCATCAAGATGGTCTAACTTTTTAAGTCATTTCATTTTACCATGACTCTTGAATCAGTTCAGATCTGAGGAACTGTCTCCAAGTGGTGAGGGGAGACAGAAGAACACTTTGTCCCACCTCTATTCCCATACATGAATATGAGCTGAAGTAGCGTGGGCTGTCCAGGCCTTGGCAGGCTGGACACACAAAGAGCGAGAGAGCGCAAGCACAAGTGGCAGGGAGGGGGAGAGGGAGAAGCAGGCTCTCAGCTGAGCAGGGACCCTGGTGTGGGGCTTGACCCTGGGATCATGACCTGAGCCCAAGGCAGATGCTTAACTGAGCCACCCAGGCGCCCCCCATAGACTTATTTCATTACTGGGCTCTGCAAGCCAGGCTGAGCCTCTCCTCCAGCGGCCAACATCCAAACCAAAGCCTACCAGCTCCATGTCTTCTCCCCCTGGAAACAAGTATTGAGACCCATAGAAGACAATGGGCAGGCCCTGGGAGAGCCTATTAAACGCATCATCTGGCCACCTCACCTGGAGACTCACACAGGCATCACTCTCCCCCCATATCACCATCTGCTCTCAAATGAGCTCCAGGGCTAGCTATGGGCAGAGGACATACCTGTCCTGAGTGGTCCTGCCTAGACGCTACTAGTAGGGCTAAACTGAGGGGAGATGGTAGGTAAGACTTAAGTGCAAGGCAGCTGCATGATAATGGAGTTTCTAACCTCCCCAAATCACCCAGGGTTGCTTATTAAACATGCAGAATTCAAGAGTCTAAGTGATTCTCACCAAGTGAACCACACTGCCCACAACCCTTTGCCTTCTGGATGTTACTGTTCAAAGAACAGTGTACTCTTCTCTGGGCTGACAGTCAATGGGTGCTTTCTCGGGTCCAAGAGGTAGTCCTGAGTTTGAGCACACTCCCCTCCTTTCCTGTTTCTTTTGGAAACAGTTCTCATTAGGGAAGGAAACTGTACTCACCAGGGGCAGTGATACCTAAGACACCCAGGTTTCCCAGCTGCTTCCAAAACTCCTGCCAACAGAAAGGAGTATAGTGAGCTCAGTGAGAAGGCAGCCAGTCACAGGTATTTGGCACATCTGGAACGAGAGCCAAATGCTTCTCGGAAAGGGGCTGCGCTGTTAGGGTGGCTTCATTTACCAGAAGACTGAGCTCTTCCAGGCAGCGGTATAGCTCCCAGCCCAGCCTAGCCAGGCCCCCAAACTGCCCCCTGGTCACTCGGCAGCCACCCCCCCCCCCCCCGCATGGGCATCATGACTCACTCGAAGGTTCTTGAATTCATTGAAGTGATCAATCTCCTGGGCCTGGGGGGCTAGGTGCTCCTGAAGAAACTTAGCCATGGTCTGACGAAGCTAGAGGGAGAGAGGTGGACCAATGCCAAGGAAACAGTACCTTGCTGCCACTAAGAACAGCATTCCCACTCCTGAGGGCACATTCAGGAAAAAGGCCTTAAGTAACCCCACCAAACAGCACCAGATTGAAACTCATAGGCTGTACCAGTTGATACTTCCTTAGAAACGATCTTTCTTTTAAGGTCCTCAGTCTAGACAGCTTGAGTTTTTCCAAAATGTCACTCCCGTACATAAAATCATTCCAGGGCTTTTCTCTGTGCTTATAAGATAAGCTCCTTACTCAGGCCTATAAGGCCCTGTGTGAGCTGACCCTTACCAACTCTCCCGGCCTTCTCCACTACCTTTCTTCAACTCACTGTGCTCCAGCCATAGCCTCTTCAATTTTTGGCACATGCCAGGCTTTCTGCCCCTGAGACTTTGATTTGACCTTTCCCTCCGAGGTGAGAGTTCTGGCCCCCGAAGTGTGTATTCGAAAAAGATTCCCGGGTGATGATGACTACCCAGGCTTGAGAACCAGAGTCTTAAGACAGTGTTCAGGTGTAAGCGGACCTCAGACTCGAGGTCTCTCCAGCGCGTGCCGGTGGCCCTGCCGATCCTCCACCGAAGCACCATCGGCCTCCCGGGAGCCTTGGGGTGCCTGACTCCGTATCTGAGTCGGCAGCTCGGCTTTGCGGTTCGCACGGGGCTGAGACTGAGGCCCGCGCTCCCCAGGCGGGGGCTGAGCGCGCGCGGGCAGAGCAGCGTCCGGGGCGACCCGCCGCCGCGCAGGGCTCCGCGGCCGGGCCAGCAGGCCTCGGGGCCCGGAAGGGCATCGGCTCCCTACCTGCTTCTGCTCCGCGCTTAGCCCGTTGATCGCATCGTCCACGGGCAGGAGGGAGTGGGCCCGCCGGGACATCAGGCTGCCGAGCGGCGCCCGCAGCCTCCAGCGCGCCGCGCGCCGTCCCAGGAGCCGAGCCGAAGTCGCCATCTCGGCCTCGCACGGGAGCCAGAGGGCCGGCGGCGGCGGCGGCGCAGGCGACTGCCACCCGCGGCGACGACCCGCCCCGCGGGCTCCACCAATCCCGGCCGGCGCTGGCCCACCAGGCGGCGAGGGGGTGGGCCCCGGCAGCCTATCACCCTCCGCCGCCCGCCGAAGGCCGCGCGGCCTTGGCCGCCACGCGAGCCAATCAGCGGTGACCGGCCGAGCCCCGGCGCCCCCGCGGGGCAGGGTGGGGGCGAGCGCGGTGGAGCAGCCCTGCTGGGATCTTCCTGATGTTGAGACCTTTTTCGAAGTAGAAGAGCGGGGACGGCATCTTCGGAGTCGAGGGGCAACAGTAGCTCCTCTGCGTTGACGTAGCAGTCCCTACCTGCAGAAGCCGATCTCTGCGGGCAGGGAAGTGTCAAAGCAGCTTGGGAAAACTCTCCAGATGCCCAGGGCTCGGAAACAAATCTTTACAGCAAGTGTGGGATAGCTAAGTTTGGGTAAGTAGCCCTGGCTCTGATATGCACTCTGTTAGAAGCCAGTAAAATTTGCCCTATTATTTTTTTTTTATATAAGAAACCCACAAGAGGAAGTTTCTTTTTTTTTTTATTTTTTTATGATAGTCACACACACAGAGAGAGAGAGGCAGAGACACAGGCAGAGGGAGAAGCAGGCTCCCTGCGGGGAGCTGGATGCAAGGCCCGATTCCAGGACCCCCAGGGTCATGACCTGAGCCAAAGGCAGGTGACCCACCTAGGCAATCACCTTTGCTACCTTTAAAAACCTTTTCTGCACCCTGGGGGTGCTCCTTTCTATTCGCCAAATACACTGCCGGAGTCACACTGCTTAATAAAGCCAATTAGATCTTTAAAATTGACTTAGTTGAACTTTTGTTATTTAACCAGGGAAGGGGAGAGCTGATGGAATTAAGCTTCTATCCCCCTTGGCTATTTTCCTCCTCTTGTGTTGGGCCAGTGCCCTGAATAGGTCATTTCAAGGTAAATTGAGTGCCCTGAGTCCTGGGATGAAGCCCTGCCTGAAAAGAAAGTGGGAACAAGATCACCAATACCACCCACTGCAAGGCTGTTAGGAGGGCTAAAAAGGAAGCCATAGGCCAAGGTGGGGTCAGTTCCTCCCAGGACAACAAATCAAGACTTAATTGTAGTTTCCATTTCTCCAGGAGTAAAGTTTTAAACCAATCAATTTGGAATTTTCTGGTCAGCTGCAGTGAGGTAATCTGTCACTCGGATCCTCTCATTCCTACCCACTGCGCCCCCCTCACGCCCTTCCCCCTAAGGAAAGATGACTTTGCCTGGAACAATCTTTTGCTAGTGACTTCCTTGCTTCACCTTCTTTCCTACAAAATCCTCCCATTTCATACTTGTAGCTCCCTTCTTGCTAGGTGACATGCTGCCTGATTCATGAACTAATTAATAAAGCCAGTTAGATCTTCAGATATATTCTGTTGAATTTTTTTAATGAAGAATAAAGGAAATTGCATACCTGATGACAATCATTTGTTTCTTCTTACAGCACCCCATTAGTCCAAGGTCTAAACACAGCTAAGACGAAAGCTAGACTCTGTGAGCTTGTCCAGACTGAGATGCTTTGTCACCCCACTGTTTCACATATGATGGGTCTCCCCTAGGTGGAGAAAAGTTTTCCCCTTTAAACCCCAAGTAAAAGTTTTCCTTATAGACCCCAAGCAGGGTCCTGGCCCCCACTTTACCCTGTTTTCAAGAGTCACACCTCAGCCAAAGGGGTAGAATGTCTCCCCTAGACTTTAGGCCACTAACAGAGCCAAGATCCCAAACTTCTAGGAGGTAGTTAATGGTGTCCTCAGCTCCTTTGAAACTGAAATAGTCCAGCAGATTTGCCCACAGGCAAGTCATTGGTGACCTTAGTGAAAACTTTTTTTAGCAGAGTAATGAGATAAACCAGATCATCCATAAGTAAAAGAAGAAATCACAATGGAATTTAGAAAATACTTTGGAAGGATAAATAATGAAAATGTGACAAAGTTGGGCAGCCTGGGTGGTTCAGTGGTTTAGCGCTGCCGTCAGCCTGGGGCATGATCCTGGAGACCCGGGATCGAGTCCTGCATCGGGCTCCCTGCGTGGAGCCTGCTTCTGTGTCTCTGCGTCTCTCTGTCTCTCATGAATAAATAGATAAATTCTTTAAAAAAAAAATGTGACAAAGCAAAGCCAGTGGGATATGGCTATCTGACCCTTAGAGATGTTAAAAACAAACAGGTCCCAAATGGATTTGCTAAACCCTTTAATAGAGGGAAATTTAATAGTTTTAAGGTATAAACTGGACAAGAGAAAAATTGAAATGAATTTTCAATTCCTATTGAAATTCCTATTTTAAGAAGGTAGAAAAAGAACCCCAACTATAAATTAAATAAATTTAGATTTAAACCCCAGTAAATTAAAACCCCAACTATCGAGGGAAATTAATATGAATAGAAATTATGAAAAAGATGTACAACAGAGAAAATCAACATAAAAATGATAAACCACTAACAAGACTGATAAAAAAAATTGCAAATTACCGATATGAAGAATGTAAAAGAAGATCGCCTTTAGATCTTATAGATTTTTAAAAAGGACATTTTGAGCAATTTATGCCAATACATTTTACATTGGTGAGATGGACAATTCCGTTTATATAAAATTCAAGAAAAGGTAATACCCATAGAGGGTGATTTTGTCAGAATAGTGCTCCTTTCTGGAGGGGAGCAGTAATTTATTGACGTGTATATTTAAGGTAAGTATACTTTGTGAAGTCTCAGTACACTTTATAAATTTTGTTTGTGAGAGATGCAGAAACACAGGCAGAGAGAAGCCTGTGGGACCCCGAGATCACAACCTGAGGCAAAGGCAGTAGCTCAATTGGTTAAGCATCTGCTTTCTGCTTAGGTCATGATCCAGGGTCCTGGAATCAAGCTCCCTGCTCAGCACAGCCTGCTTCTCCCTCTCCCTCTGTGGTGTACCTTGTGCTTTATCTCTTAGTGTCAAATAAAATCTTAAAAAAAAAAAAAAAAAAGGGACTCATGGGTGGCTCAGCAGTTGAGCGTCTGCCTTGGTCCCAGGGCGTGATCCTGGAGTCCTGGGATCAAGTCTCTCATCAGGCTCTCTGCATGGAGCCTGCCTCTCTTTCTCTGTGTCTCTCATCAATAAATAAAATCTTTAAAAAAAAAATACACAACAAAATTTGCCATCTTAACCATATTTAAGTGTACAATTCAGTGGCATTAAGTATATGCACAATGCTGTGCCTTCATCACCACTATCAATCTTCAGGACTTTTTCGTTGTGCCAAACAGTGTACCCATCAAACCATAACTCCTCCTTTGCTCCCCAACGCAGCCCCTGGTTACCTCTATTCTACTCTCTGTTTCTGTGAAGGAGACAACCGACCTCAGGTATTCAGGTACTTTAGCTAATTCATATAATTGTTTTTGTCCTTAAGCCAGTTTGAAAGAGGACAATGAGAAATCGGAAATTTGACTGTGGAGGTGTCTGGCTGGCTCAGTCGGTGGAGCATGTAACTCTTGATCTCTGGGTTGTGAGTTCAAGCCCCATGTTGGGTGTAGAGATTACTTAAAAATAAAATCTTTTAAAAGGGGGGGGGGCACACCTCAGTGGCTTAGTTGGTTTAGTGTCCAACACTTGATTTCAGCTCAGGGCTGTAAAATTGAGACCCACACGGGGCTCCATGCTTATAGCCCGGGAATCTGCTGGAGATTCTCTCTCTCTCTCTTCCTTGCTCCTCCCCCAGCCTGCTCATTTTCTCTCTCAAAATAAATAAAATTTTAAAAAATCTGACCATAGACAGAATATAGATGATAGATGATAGCTGGAGGGGATGAATGTGGGTGCTTTAGTTTTTTTTAAATATTTTATTTATTTAT
Source organism: Nyctereutes procyonoides (assembly GCF_905146905.1). Classification (NCBI taxonomy): domain Eukaryota; kingdom Metazoa; phylum Chordata; class Mammalia; order Carnivora; family Canidae; genus Nyctereutes; species Nyctereutes procyonoides. The sequence goes on along the minus strand of NW_026575031.1, from coordinate 7,151,562 downwards.
TCATGAGAGACACAGACTGAGAGAGAGGCAGAGACACAGGCAGAGGGAGAAGCAGGCTCCATGCAGGGAGCCCGACGTAGGACCCGATCCTGGAACTCCAGGATCACACCCTGGACCGAAGGCAGGCACTAAACTGCTGAGCCACCCAGGGATCCCCTAGTTTTTTGTTTGTTTTTTTTTTTAACGGTTGTAATTTGATGCCAAGAGTAAGGTGAGTTCCCATTTGAGAAGGAAGTTGATTATCTGAGGCTTGCAAAGACCTGGTAAAACCAGCGCTTTTAACAATCCAGCAAGACAGGTATTATTACATTTTATTGGTAAGAAATTGTGGAGGCCGAGAAAAATCAAGCCATTCCACCTCAAGTTTAGCATTAGCACAAGTACAGCCATCTTAGGCCCCTGTGAATAAGAGCTGAACTTTACAGTAAAAACTGCAGAATGTACCTCTGCTGGGAATCCCTTATCAGAAAGACAACAGAGCCCACACCCGTGGTAGAAAGTCCCCTATTAGAATGAGAACAGAGCTCAATGCCCTTGAAAGCCCCATATCAGGGGATCCCTGGGTGGCGCAGCTGTTTAGCGCCTGCCTTTGGCCCAGGGCGCGATCCTGGAGACCCGGGATCAAATCCCACATCGGGCTCCCAGTACATGGAGCCTGCTTCTCCCTCTGCCTGTGTCTCTGCCTCTCTCTCTCTGTGTGACTGTCATAAATAAATAAAAATTAAAAAAAAAAAAAGCCCCATATCAGAATGTAAACAGAAGTTGAGAAATTCCTCCACCTCTTCGGAAAATCCCCTAGACCAGCCCATAAAAAACCCAGCTGTAACCCACTTCGGGGTCCAAGTCCCTGCTCCACTGTGTCGGGTGTACTTGGACCCAAGCTCGAGCTTGCAAATAAACCCTCGTGCGCTTGCATCGGTGTGTCGGCTCCTTGGTGGTTTCTTGGATTCGCAATCTTGGGCACGACAAAATGAGAAAGGGGAAGTAATTTGCCAAAGACCAGATTTTAGTGGGTGGGCTGGGATTCCAACCCACACCCATCTGGCTAGGAATGGGCTGTAAGCCGGTCTTAACATCCTAATCTTATAACCAATTATTCTGCTACCCTTGCTCAAAACCCCCAAATATGTAGGTTTCTTCCCCCCTATAATTTGTGCCATCAATTACAGTTGGCCCTTGAAAAATATGGGTTTGAACTGCATGAGGCCACTTATATGCAGACTTTTTTCAATGCAGTGCGGTACTGTAAATGTATTTTTTCCTTATGATTTTTTTTTTTTCTTATTAAAGATTTTACTTATTCATGAGAGACACAGGCAGGGGGAGAAGGAGGCTTCCTGTGGGGAGCCTGATGCAGGACTTGATCCCAGGACCTCGGGAGCACACCCTGAGCTAAACACTCAACTGCTGAGCCACCCAGGTGTCCCTCCTTATGATTTTTTCTTTTTCTTTTTTTTTTTTTTTTTAAAGATTTTATTTACTCATGAGAGACACAGAGAGGCAGAAACACAGGCACAAAGGCAGAGGGAGAAACAGGCTCCACGCAGGGAGCCTGACGTGGGACTCCATCCAGGGTCTCCAGGATCATGCTCTGGGCTGAAGGTGGCGCTAAACCGCTGAGCCACCTGGGCCGCCCTATGATTTTCTTAATAACTTTTTCTCTAGCTTACTTCGAGAATACAGTGTGTAATACCTATAACATACAAGATAGGTGTTGGCTGACTATGTTATTGGTAAGATCAAGGTTTGGGGGGAGTCAAGTTATATGCAGATATTTAGGGCTCCTGGCTGGCTCAGTCAGTAGAACATGCAACTCTTGACCTCAGGGTCATGAATTCGAGCCCCATACTGGATGTAGAGATTACTTAAAAATAACTAAAGCTCACTTAATAAAAATTCTAACAGAATTAAAAAAGAAGTTACCTGCAGATTTTCAACTGTATCACTGGGAGAGGGGTCAGTGTCCTTTACCTCTGCTTTGTTCAAGGGTCAACTATAATTCCTATAGTTTTCTTGTGTTTCAAATCTTCCCTTACTCCATTGCTGTCATGGCCCTAACATTTAATTTTTATTTTCCTGATGTCCTTGACGCCACTCTCTCGATCCTGTCATCCATCTTTAACACCAAGGCTACATTCATTTTTCTAAAACATTTTGGTGACTGCCTGCTGAAAATTTGTCAGCGATTCCTTATTGCCTTGAAGGTGGTGGTGTCCTATTTGATTCCAAAGTTTGAGAAGTTAAGCAATGCCTAACATTCTGGTGAGAGGAAAAACTCCCCTAAAAGCCTGATATATTAGGGAGGCCATTTAGAAATTTAGATTTCTAAATCAGCATGTACATAAACTTGATATAAACCAAAAGCCTAACTTACGGCCCACCAAGTGTACGCTGTATATCTGTAGCCTAGAGGAAAAACATCTCAGTTGGTTAAGTGTCTGCCTTTGGCTCAGCTCAAGGTCCCAGGGTCCTGGGATCAAGGCCTGCTGCCCCTCCCTGCTACTCGTGATCTCTCACTCTCTTGCGCTCTCTAAAGAAAAAAAAGAAAAAAGGTCTTGATTAATGTACCTACTCATTGCATTCCTTGACAGTGAAACTTGTGATTCTTGCCTATATGTTAATCTATAATCTTTTGGGGTGCCTGGATGGCTCAGTTGATCAAGTGTCCAACTCTTGATTTCAGCTCAGGTCATGATCTCAGGGTTGTGGGATTGAGCCCTGCCTCAGGCTCTGCAGGGAGACTGCTGGAGATTCTCTCCCTCTGCTCTCTCAAACCTTAAAAAAAATCCATAATCTTTTCAGCTTTTACAAGATGTAAAAAAGGATAACACTGTAAAAACTGTTCATTCTCCGGGTGCCTGGGTGGCTCAGCTGGTTGTCTGCCTTTGAATCAGGTCACGATCCCCTCAGGATCCAGCCCCATGTTGGCTCCCTGCTCAGGGAACAATCTCCTCCTCTCCTTCCCTTCTCTCTCTCTGACCCTCCTCCCTCCCACCTGCCCTTGCTCTCCTGCTGTTGCTTGCATGGGCTCTCTCAAATGAATAAATCTTTAACAAATAAGCAGTTCATTCTCCAGAACACTTTCTTTAAGAGCATATTTTCCAAGGTAGCTGTCTTAACTTGGGCTCTAATAAAACTTTTATTTTTTAGTGGGGATGGTGGCAGGGGTGGGGGCATAGAGCACAGATGGGGAAGGAGAGAGACAAGCAGACTGTGCTGAGCCCTGAGCCCAAAACAGGGCTTGGCCTCACAACCCTGATATCATGACCTGAGCTGAAATCAAGAGGTGGCAGTTTAACCTACTGAGCCACCCAGGCACCCCTCCTTCTTACTTGTAGAGATTCTAAAAAGTTTGTTCATTTTATGTAGACAATTCCATTAGTGAATAATCATAGTTCTTTAAAAACGAAATAGTTTTTTCCTTTAGATTTATGTGTATTATTTTTTCAAATACCTACTAATTGTTGGATCTAACCACTTAAAATAGAACCATTAGTTACTTCTTTGGGGGTTATGTTACGGAGACACTAACTGGGGCTGCATCGTGAACTGAGAAAGTTCGTTAAGCTCTGGCCTAGATGATAACCCACATTTCTTAGCCTGGACTTCAAGGATCTTCAAGACTTCTAACACCAAGTACCTTCCACCCCTGCTATTCCTGACTCAAATCTTTCTCCAATATTTGTTTGTTGTTTGACCTTGGGTAAATCCACTTAACTTCTGAGCCTATTTTCCCTGGCTGTAAAAAAGAGATAATAGTGCTAACCTTGTGGTGGTTAATGAGGATTACCTGAAAAGTGCAGCAAGGAGTTATGTGTATATGCCTCTATATGACATATACACCATGTATTGGCATAGCGCAAGTGCCCCATCAAGTGTCAGGTATAGTCCCCTCTCACCCTGAACCTCCAAACAAGCCCAGTTCTCCTTACTTTCCCAAGACTCATCTGGATATCCCCTCAGCTTTTTATTCTGAAGCATTAAATGATTTTATTTTCTCTCTGGAGGTTCCAATGATACCTCCTTGGGTTTAATTTGCTAGAGCAGCTCACAGGCTCAGAGAAACATTTTATTTTTTAAAAGAGATTTTAATTATTCATGAGAGACCCATAGAAGCAGAGACATAGAGGGAGAAGTAGGCTCCCTGCAGGGAGCCCGATGTGGGACTCAATCCCAGGACCCTGGGATCACTCCCTGAGCTGAAGGCAGATGCTCAACCACTGAGCCACAGAGGTGCCTCAAGAAACAGTTTACTTACAAGATTATCAGTTTACCGCACAGGCTGTAATTCAGGAACAGTCAGGCAGAGGAGCTGCAGAGGGGAAGGGAAAGGAAGCTGCCTCGGCCTGAGCTTGTTCCTCTCTCTCCCCAAACCTCCATGTGCTCACCAACGTGGAAAGTTCTCAACTATCTAGACAGCTTCTTCAAATTGCTCTTCCTTCAAGCTCCAGTCTAGCCCCTTTTCAAACCTTCCCCAACCAAACTAGTCCAGAGTTAATTACTAGAGGACACAACTATGTCACACGCACAACCCACTGTTAATCAAGTGTTGCTGTGTTATTGAACTTCTATCACCTGCACATTGTTTTGCCAAATAGACTACAAGCATCTTTGAGATTAAGAATGCCATGCTAGGGACGCCTGGGTGGCTCAGCGGTTGAGCATCTGCCTTCAGCTCAGGGCATGATCCCGGTGTCCCAGGATGGAGTCCCACATCGGGCTCCCTGCATGGAGCCTGCTTCTCCCTCTGCCTGTGTCTCTCATGAATAAATATAAAATCTTAAAAAAAAAAAAAAAAAAGAGTGCCATGCTAAAGTTTCGTACAGCATCTGGCAAAGTGGAGGGTACAGATCACTATTTGAGTTTATAGAACATGAGTTCATCTGGCCTCGGTATCAGATTAAGTGCCCAGAACACATGTACAAAAGGCAGATGGAGCTGGAGAGGTCGGAGGAGGGAGAAGGCAAGAGTGCACAACTACCAGTTGGTGATACAAAGAACCGTGAGGCAAAGGCCCCTTGGGAGCCCAGGCCACTAGAGAGCAGGGTTTCCGCACTGGGAAAAATGGGTAACAGGCATTGAGAGTTACATTCCCAGTTGTTACCAAGGGAAGCCTGGCAAGGAGGTCAGGATCCCACAGCTGAGTTCTTCCCCTCTCCTTCCAAGAAGTAGAACTTTTTCTTTTTTTGGCCAGAAATGCCAATTACAGATTCATTGGAGTAAATAACCTTTTAAGCTATAAACATGCTGAAATGAGTAGAAGAAAATATTCAGCCATTGTCACTGGTGAGAATTATGTAACTGGGTTTCCCTGATAATTTCTGGGCTATAACCAACTATGCGAAGGTTTGTGTGTGAAGGCAAAGAAATTTAGCCCTGAAAGTCAGGGTGGGGGTGTTACTTGGCCCGATTGGGTGGTAGTCTCAATGCTCAAGGGAGGCTGGGGGGCGAGAAGCCTGGGTGGCTCAGCAGTTTAGCGCCTGCTTTTGGCCCAGGGTGGGATCCCTGAGTCTCGGGATCGAGTCCCAGATTGGGCTCCCTGCATGGAGCTTGCTTCTCCCACTGCCTAGGTCTCTGCCTCTCTCTCTCTCATGAATAAATAAAAACCTTAAAAAAAAAAGGGAAGATAGCCAAAATCTGCCTGGATGGATGAAGAAATGAAACAGAGCCATGCCTTTGGTAAAGCTGAGGGGAAGCCTGCCATGGACTTTAGCTGACCTAGGACATGGGCCAGGTTTAGGATTGGCTGTGCACATTGCAGCAGAAAACCAGGCTCAAGAATATAGGGAGGACACAGGCAGCTAGTGACACACGCCTGGGGGATGGAGTCTGGCACCCACTGCTGTGAAGAGGGGACAACCTCAGAAGACCAGCTACTGCTCCTGGAAGACAGCAAGGCTGGCGACAGAGAACTTAAGTAGAAGAAAAAATTCTGGGTTAGATTGAGGTTTTGAACTTGTCAACTAGATCAGGTCAAGAGCGTTCAATGGACATTTTTCAGTTAAAAGGCTTATTTTCATTTCTTAATCTTATAGTCAGGATAGTTACAGAAATATTTATTTTACAAGTAGCACTTAAAAAAAAGTGATTTAGATTAAAAGCTCCAAGGTGTATTATTTCAGGTAGGTGTTATTGCTATCTATACCTTCACCCCCATTTATTAAGCCATTTCAAGTAACTTCTTGTTCATTAATTTACAATGAGGTATAGAGCCCAACCAGGATGAAACAGAATGTGTTCCAAGTTCAAGGGGACAGCATGGCTTCTCAGTGATGTCTCCTGTAGAGCCTCTGTGCTCCACTGTACAATTAAGGTTTTCTTCTTACACATCTGAACATGACCTTTGGGATCCTCTGGCTGGCGTTGGTTTAGTCTCCTGATTCTAATGGCATGCTGCTTTGTGGCCTAGAAGGCTGATCCAAGCTTTTGGGGCCCCCTCTTGCCAGCCTCGATAATGTATGTGTGAGGTTCAGGAGAGCCCACCAGTCTAAGGGTGGCGCACGCTTGCCTATACTGTCCTTAATCCTACGCAGAAAATGTTTCCATTCTGGGGATGGTGAGTCCTAGAAGGTCATGGCCAAGAAGCAGATGTCCTAAGTGGCTTCCCCTGGGGGAGCCATCTGGTCACTAGCTTTTTATCACATTTCTAATAGCTGCTCCATTTCCTCTAGGGCTGCTGTAAAATCATTTACTTGACTGTTACATAATGTCTGCTGTTCTAGGAACCGGGCCCTCTCTTCTTCTTTCATCTTCAACTTTACTTTTAAGGCCTGCATGGAAAGACATTCAAAAAGAACACCCACAAAACTTTGATTCACATGAAAGGCAACACCATTTCAGGACATTATGCTTCTCTTCCCTTGAGAAAGACTACTTGAATGCCAACAGACGTGAGATTTTCTATCTTAGATCTGTTCATCTGTGCTGGGTTTAGGAATGGTCTCTACTACACACTCCTATATCTAAACAGGAGCCATGAAATTCTCTAGGATTCTGTGTCCTGTCCCATGATTCTTCCAAGCAATTGAAAGCAGTCCAGACTCAAGAATCCAGTTTCCTATTATAGGTTTCCTTGAGATATCAGGTTTCCAAAGCATAGCTTACACACACACACACAGGCCCACCTCCTACTTTGAGCAATTTAGCGTTTTGCACATTGCCTCAAGCTCTGTAGAGGTGAGTCTTTGGAACAGAAAATCAGTAATCAACTGAGGTCTGGGAATTTAGTTAATAGTAATGCATCCATGTTGGTTTTTTAATTTTGACAAATAGACTACAATAGTGCATGATGTTAATATTAAGGGCACTGAACTCCATCATCTCTGTAATGCTCCCATAAATCTATTATTACAAGTAGTTTATCAAAAAGAAATAAATTGGTTAAGAAAAAGTCCTCCAGAGACCCGCCCCCTGTGGCAGGAAATGGTTATCCTGCCTCAGGATGACATCTGCCTCTCACCTGTAACTCCTCCATCTGCTTTTTGGCTGTTTCATTAAAAAGCTTCAGCTCATCTTGCAATGTTTCTAACAGCAACTAAGAGTAAAGTACAACACAGTAACAAATCTTTACAGATATGTGAAAACTTTCCTCATATAAACTAACCTAACCTCTTCATAAGAAACAAATGTTAATTAGATGATCACCAACAACCCTTCTGTTCAGTCAGGCGTTCACTGAGCATCCCACACGTGCTGGGCTACTAGGCACCCCTGGAGTTCACAGGATGGACAGACCACCCCACGTGCATGTGCTCTAGTTATATAGGCAATGTGGGCAAAACAGCCATTGAAGAGGTGACTGCTAGCCTGTGGGGTCAGAGGAAGGCTTCCATAGTTAGTCTATGATCCTAAGATGACAACTGACCTTTCTGGGGAAGAGGCCATAGAAGCTCAAAGACAATATCAAACAACTACCTTCCCACTTTGGGGAGCGAACCAAAGAGAAGCTGAATTTAATTCAGGCTGGATCTTTCCATCGTGCGGTTCTCAGTAAATGGGCAAGGGGAGAAATTTGGTAGAGAACCGAAAAGCCAGAAAGTTCTCTATACAGGTCCATCTTATCATGTGTCTTAACGTAGCATATTTTTAACTGAGACCCACTCATATCTGTAAGCACAAAGTCGCCTTCCAAGTAAAGTATGCTATTTTGAGTACACATCCACTGCTTTCTCCCACTATCATGGAAAACAAAGGCTGCTTCCTGGACTTTGCTGAGCACATGGCAGAGACCTTGGCTGGGCAGAGCCCCATGGTCACTTAGCCCTCCCCCACTCACACCCACACCCTCACCATAGAGCCTGTATGATCCGTGGTGGCTTCTTGCTGTGATGCTGAGGTCTCGCTGCCTAAAACTGATGCAAATGACAAAGTCAGCCTTGCTTAGGGAACTGCACCTAAAAACTAAAAACCCCTCCAAAGACAAGAACAGGAATATTCATGAGGGAAACTTCTCAAAGAGTCTGTTCCCTGACTTTCTCCCAAGTTTTCTCCTTGGCAGGGGCACCTACACCTTCCCTCAGAGCTTTATTTTACCTCCCTCCTCTCTAGCTTTGGATACGGTCAAAAGTTCATTCTGCTTTCTCTTTAGCTTAGCAGGAAATGTGTCCAAAGGAAATGTATAGGTTGGACTTTTTGGGTTTGTTTATAATACAAACAATTATTTTTATTTTTTAAAGTTTTTTAAAGATTTATTTAATTTTAGAGAGGAGAGAGAGCACGTGTACATGTGGAGTGAGGTGAGGGGCAGAGGGAGAAGGAGGGGGAGAACCTTAAGCAGACTCCCTGCTAAACATGGAGCCTGACACAGGGCTTGACCCCAGGAGCCTGAGAGACGGTTCAATCCAACCAACCTGAGATCATGAGCTGAGCCAAATCAAGAGTCTGACGCTTAACCAAATGAACAACCCAGAAGCCTAACAAAAAACTTTTTAAAGCTTTTGGGCTTAAAAAAGTTATTTTTGGTAAAATTAGTGCATACACATTGTAAATTAAAATCCTACAAAAACGTATATGGTGACTATAAAGAATATATCCTAAAATCACAGGTTAATCAGCAGCATTCAAAGTCAGTGTTTCTGAATTCAAAGAGGCCTGGGCCCCTTCCTGGGTATTTTCAGGCTCCTCATCTCAGTCTGAAGCTCTTGTACAGTCTTTGGGCAATTACTTCTTCTACTCCTCTCTTTCTACAAACTCTGCTCTCTAGGGACAGGGTCAGAACAGAAATCACATTTAACCATTATGAGTCTGCTGACGAACCAGGTTTAGGAGCCCTTGAAACAATATCATATCTGTCTTTTCCCATCTGGGAAAGTTAGTATTTGCTCTCTGCCTTGAAATAAATAAAAGATTTCTGGTCTATTTGCAAGATGATACTTGGAGGCACCAAATGAATGGCATAAAGTGTTCAGATAGGAGATAATCCTCCCTCCACAATAACTGAAATTCTGTTGCTTAAAAGTCAACATCACAAGGGAACAAAGAAAAGCTCCTCCAGGGGCCCCTGGCTGGCTCAGTCAGTAGAGCTTGTGACTCTTGATCTTGAGGTTGTGAGTTTGAGCCCCAGGTTGGGTGCAGAGATCACTTAAAAATAAATCTTAGGGGGCAGCCCCGGTGGCGCAGCGGTTTGGCGCCGCCTGCAGCCCAGGGTGTGATCCTGGAGACCCAGGATGGAGTCCCACATGGGTTCCCTGCGTGGAGCCTGCTTCTCCCTCTGTCTGTGTCTCTGCCCCTCTCTCTGTGTGTCTATGAATGAATAAATAAAATCTTAAAAATCAATCAATCAATCAATCTTAGGGGCGCCTGGGTGGCTCAGTCAGTTAAGTGTCTGCCTTCGGCTGAGGTCATGATCCCACGGGCCCCACATCAGGCAGGCTCCCTGCTCAGCTGGTGAGTCTGCTTCTCCCTCTCCCCACTCCCTGCTCGTGCTCTTTTGCTCTCTCATATAAATAAAATATTTTAAAAATAGTAAAATAAAATCTTAAAAAAAGAACTAAAAGATCCTCCAAATCTTCAGGGCTGTGCTAAGCAACCATTGCACTAAACGGGTCAGCTGATGGGATGCTGGAATCCTGACACACCGTCCACAATCACCCCAGGAAATGGCAGGTGTACTGACTCCTCCAAAGGCAACTGTGTCCCATCTCTTACCTGGGTTAAGGCCCTTGCTCTCCAAAATTGCCAAACAGTTATCCTGAAACTTCTCCAGCAGCTCCACCTTTTGAGTCAGGTCTTTCAGTTCTCCCTAGTGAGGTGCCATGCAGACAATCAGGCTGGTCCCACTCTGCACGGGTGGTCTTTCCCGCCCTTGCTCCTTGTACTGCCATGGCCCAAGCCTGGCGTCTTCTCTTCCTCCCTCCGGGGACCAGGCAATACAGTCTTCTTCCACCCACAGGGCCATCCCTCGGGATTCCACGCATTACCTAGTGCAGGGGTGACAGAGGTCCGGCAGGTCTCTTACCTGAGTTTCAGTCAACTTCTGGTGTAGCTGCTTGTTGACGGCCTCTAAGAGCTGATTCTTATCCTTGAGCTCTTCCTCTGATTTCTGCTTACTCAGCGGTTTGTAGCTGTAATGGTAAGTGTGCTTATAAGAGGTGGAGGTGTTAAGAAAATGACTTGTGGGGTCATACACACAGGGGTTCAAATCTTGGCTTCATTATATAGTGGTACAGGACCCTCAGTAAGTCACATAACCTCTTTGAGGCTTTGTTGCCTCATTTCTAGAATTAGGATAATACATTGCATAATATCACTATTGTGAAAAATAAGAGAATACCTGTATAATTCTTAGTACAGCTATTGACACATCATAGTAAATACTTAATAAATAATAGTCATTATCATCATCAATATTAAACCTTCTTTTCAGTGCCCTCAGAGTCTTTCTTGAATAGTACTTTATCTTCAGGACTTCTTTTTTAAAGATTTTATTTTTTAAGTCATCTCTACACCCAAAGTGGGTCTTGAACTTTGAACCTGGAGATTAAAAGTTGCATGCTGAGGGTACCTGGGTGGCTCAGCTGGTAAAGTGCCTGACTCTTGATTTCAGCTCAGGGTCCTGAGATTGAGCCCCACTGGGGCTCTGCGCTCAGCGGGGAGTCTGCTTGAGATTCTTTCTCCCTCTGCTCCTCCCCCGTGCTCTCTAAAATCAATCAATCTTTTAAAAAAGAAAAAGAGTTGCATGCTTTACTGACTGAGCAAGCCAGGGCCCCTATCTTCAGATCTTTTAACACATGCCCAAATGATAGGTTTGAGATTAGAACCTATTTCTATAAACTTTCCAGCTTGTATTATTTCTGTCCTCAGAACTACAGAACATCCAAGCTAGCCTCAAACAGAGATGGATCCTTCCCCAGGATTTCTGCCACCACCACAACCACCACCATCTCAGAGTCACTGACCACACACAGTGCCTCCTAGCCTGAAGGCTCACATTCTATTGATGGCCCCGAGCTGGGTTTGGTTTCCAATTAACAGTGGTCCTGGCATGGAGCCCAAAAAGCTCTTGTCTGGTTCTCAAGATGGGCGCATCACTGATCCTTGCCCTGACAGTGATTCTCGAACCTGGCTGTGCTTCACCCCTGAAAATTCCACTCAGATTTCTTGGGCTGGCACCCAGACTGTAACACATGAAACAAACCCACGAGTGAGTGTGAGGCACAACCAGGATTGAGATCCACCACCTTAAAATGGTGGCCAACTCTCATTCACCTTGATGCTCACCTCTTTCTGATGTTCCTCCTGATGGCAGGGTCTGCAGCTTTGACCTGCCTAGAGAAGCAATTACAAAGAAATCAGGATGTTCACTAGTCTTACTGCAGTGATCATTTTGCCATAGATACAAATACCTAATCATTACGTTGTACATCTGAAACTAATATGATGTTTAAAAAAAACAACAAAGAGGGGCGCCTGGGTGGCTCAGTGGTTGAGCATAGGCCTATGGCTCAGGGCATGATCCCGGAGTCAGGCATCGGGCTCCCTGCAGGGAGCCTGCATCTCCCTCTGCCCATGTCTCTGCCTCCCTCTCTCTGTCTCTCATGAATAAATCAAATCTTTTTTTTTTTTTTAATCAAATCTTTAAAAAACAAAACTTAACAACAAAGAAATCAGACACTTGTAGCATTGTTGTTACGTGTGTTATGAACAAGGCAGAACAAAGAGCCTGGTCTTCTGAGGAAAAAACAGGGATTACATACAATGCAAACAGCCTGAGAAGCTCTGAAGGCCTATGCCCTTTTGTCTCAGCCTAGGACTGTTGAAAAAGGCTTAACAGGGAATGGACTCCAACTCCTGACCCACCTCAACCACCCGACAGACCTGCTGCTCCTCACAATGGTGTGGCTATCTCATGTCAAGCTGGCAAACAAGGGAACTGAGTAGATGGACACACACACACACTAGCTTGGGCAGGACTACGCTCAGACTGGCAATCTAGGCGAATGGGCAGCCCCATCCACCCTGACCACCAAGTAGGGCTGGTGTTTGGCCTTAATACTGCCATTTGCACACTCAGAGCAAGAGGTGAGAGAAGAAAGTCCCTGTTATCTTGACCCTCGCTAGGCCTCTTCAGAACTGGTCAACACAGAGGGTTCTGACACACAACTGACTCGGGCTGCCCTCTGCTCTCAAGACTCCTATTTTCTAAACCTGACAATGAGCAATTTCTAGCAAGATGTTCTCCTTGGATACCAACAATCTCTCACCCGTTCTCTCGTCTTGGCTTGACGATTTTTGTAACATCATTTTCTGAACCTCCTGAATGAAATCTGGAAACATCCACTTCTTTGGATTTAACAGGTAAGAGGCTCTTAGAAGTGGCTCGAGTTTGTGTGTCTGCAAAGGAAAACAAGCGGGTGAAATCTCAAGCATTGTGACCCAACCGCTGCAACTAACCATTCCGTTCCGGGTTGTCAGAACCCTGTACTTTCACGCTGGCCCATCTCAGTTTGTGAAGACTCATTCAGAAGAACACGGCTTCTAGCCTAATTGGAGATGGAAACCAAAATTCTTCAAAAATGATGGTGCAATATATTTGAGGATAGCCGAGAACTTGAGGATTCAGAAAACTGAATGGGTATAGGTGGGAAAGTGAATGTTGGTACAAGCCGAGAGCTAAATGGGAGGCAGCGTGGCCGTCAGCAGGGCAGCACCCAGCTGGAGTCCTTCTTCAGCAGCAGCGGAACCCACTGGAACCCACTGGAACCCACCCACCAGGCGAAGGTCCTCGTACTCAGCCACCAGGCACTCCACACGCTCTCCAAGGCTACACCCAAGCTGCCGCAAATCTTTAAAAAAAAAAGATTGATTGATTGATTCATTCATTAGAGAGAGAGAGAGAGAGAGAGAGAGAGAGAGAGAGAGAGAGAGGCAGAGACACAGGCAGAGGGAGAAGCAGGCTCCATGCAGGGAGCCCGACGTGGGACTCAATCCGGGTCTCCAGGATCATACCCCAGGCTGAAGGCAGCGCTAAACCGCTGAGCCACTGGGGCTGCCCACAGGTCCTCTTTTAACTGTTAAGTTATTTTGACTGGACAGTCTCCCTAAATATCTAAGAGATGTCTTTGTGTCCCCAGTGCCTCGCAGAGTATCTGGCAGAGTCACAGCGGTTCAGCACCCACTTGTTGAGTAAATGGAATGCTTCACAGCTCCCCGGGTTATTTCGCAGACCATTTCTAAATCATCTCCTCTAGTCTTCTTTCCTTGCCTTTTTTTTTCTTTCCCTTTTCCACGCTGATTGCCTTTACTGCCAGCCCTTTTAATTTTTTATTAAGTCCAGAGCTTCCCTATTTGGCATTCTGTTTTCATCTTGCTAGGGTAACTGCCAGATAAGCTGAGAAATGGCCCTGCCAGGACACTCTTCTTCCCTAGTCCTTATGCCAGTCTTCCACCACACTGTCTTTCTACCATGTATATTCCATGGCAAATTCAAGTAACTTGTTCTGGAGTCATGTACCGCTCCTCCACTGCCTACCCCAAACCACTCCCATGGGTTTCCCAGTTTAAACATTCACTTTGTTCATTCTTCAGCTTGGCCTAAACTAAGAGCTGGAATGATTAAATCAGATTGAAGAAATGCGGTACAAAGCATTGACTGGATCACAGGGATCAGGAAATTTTGTATCTGTATTTGACACAGATTTTATTTTGATGACTTTAGCTACACAGCAGTTTGGAATAAATATGATTTCTCAGGCTAACAAATTGTTTCATTTATAGGTACACTCACTGAGGACTTAAACCCTATTTTTCTGTTCTCTTACGCACAAAGCAATATTGGAAGGGTTCTTTTTGAGGTCTCTGTCTGAAGTACGCATGTTTTTATCTATTTATTTTTATTTTTTAAAGTAGGCCTCACATCCAACATAGGGCTTGAACTCACAACCCGGTGTTTAGGAGTCACGTGCTTTACCAAGTGAGCCAGCCAGGCGCCCCAGGTCTCTGTCTGAAGTAAAAAATAATGTTGGGGGTAACACAGTTACCTCCTCTTTCAAGTATTAGTAAGTCATACACAGTAACACGGCTACCCCCAAGGAGAAGGTGTTAATAATAAGTTGATTAAAATTACCTTTCTTCATGGGACACCTGGGTGGCTCAGTGGTTGTGTGCCTGCCTTTGGCTCAGGTCATGATCCTGAGGTCCCAGGATGGAGTCCCACATTGGGCTCCCCACAGGGAGCCTGCTTCTTCCTCTGCCTATATCTCTGCCTCTCTCTCTCTCTCATGAATAAATAAATAAAATCTTAAAAAAACATTCCCCTCTTCATTGACTGGAATCAGTTCTAATAATCTGTACTTGCTAGAGCCTAAGGACTTCATTATAGGAAAAACTTAGGATTTAACAAAGACTGTCTTCTTGAAATAAGAAATGCTAAGGAGAACTGGATGGTTGATCAAGGTCTACACTTTCTAACTTTCAATCCTTTTAACATATGTATGTTATATAGTCAAAAAAAAAAAACCCCTGGGAGACAGCCTTAAAATATTAAACTACTGAGATTATATATGATCATAAAGCTGGGACAGAGAGAGAAAGCTGAGATAAAAACTTCTAACTTGGCTGGGGAGAGCCAATCACTCTCCACCCAAGGAAGGACAATGCCTTCAGGCAAAGGGAGGGCAAAGGGTCTGGCCCCAGCTCCCATGCCAGATTACTATTTAGGTGTTCTTAGGCCAGGTAAGATTTAAAAACAAAACTAGGGATCCCTGGGTGGCGCAGCGGTTTAGCGCCTGCCTTTTGGCCCAGGGCGCGATCCTGGAGACCCGGGATCGAATCCCACGTCGGGCTCCCGGTGCATGGAGCCTGCTTCTCCCTCTGCCTGTGTCTCTGCCCCTCTCTCTCTCTGTGTGACTATCATAAATAAATTAAAAAAATTTAAAATAAAAATAAAAACAAAACTATAAGCCTTTGGAGAAATAAAAGCCTGTTCACTTCACAGATCAATCCAGCTACTGCACCAACCACCTGGGAAGAGACCCCTGGGAAGGGGTCTTAAATAGCTCCTTCAAAAACTCCCACACAGGTTCTGATGTTTGTAGCTTATTTTGGGCTCTGCTCTCCAGATTAGGCAGCTCCATAACCGCAGAGCCTAGGAGATTACTTTCAACCACAAGCCCGGTAACACACAAAGCAAGATGGCAAAGCAATCAGATATTGCTTTTAATCCTATTTCTATTCCCAAGGTTGTGGAAGACTGTGGCTAAGCCTGGCCCCTCTCTCTCCCTTCACCCAACAAACATTTTTTGATGTTTTGATATAGTTTACCTTATGAGAGACACGGTGCGAACCGTAGTGCCTCCCTCTAAGAATGAGGCTTCTCAAATGACTCTCCTCCCTTCTCCCTGACAACAAACCCAGTCCCTCCAGATAGCCCAGATCTGAAAATAAAACGGGCAATTGTTTAAAAAGGGATTCCTAACTTGAGGAAATAATATTGTGGAACAATCAGCAACTTGAATCAAATTAGTGAATGCAGCACGATTAGGTTTGGGAGGACGAAAGAGGGAGGGCAGGTCTAAAATCCTACCACAGGGCCCTTCCCCAGCCCCCATCATAAACCTAGATAGATAGCCCGGTTCTAGGGGAGTCAGCAGGTTGTCAGAGCCTATGGAATGCCCATCCCCTGCCCGCGCCCCCCTTTGCCGGCCCCCGACCTGAGCCCTCGTACTCCCCAGCCTGACCGGCGTGGGCACCCACCTGACGGCAGGCCGCCGCTCTGCACAGCGGGAGGCTGCAGGGTGTATATGGCCTTAACCACGCTGGTCATCGTAACGAGGCGGCACGGCTGGGCCCTGGAAGGTGCAAGGTGAATGTTACCCTCTGGTGGGTCAGGGCCCCGAGTAGGCGGAGGGCCCCCGGAGAGCGCGACCTGGCCTGTCCCGGCCCCGGGAAGAAGTCGGGAGAAAGAAAATTCTCCATTCCCGGTCCATCCCGCGCCCCCCCGACATCCAGCCCCGTCCCTCGCCCCAGGAGAGCCGAACCCAGGCGCCTGCAGCTCCTGGCCGCTACCCTCGTCGCCCTGGTTCAAAGGACGCTCCGCGGTAACTGCCGCACCAGCTACCCGGGCTGCCGCCGCGCTTTCAAATGGAAACTTCCGGCGATTGGGCGGGAGGGGACTCTGAGCGCGCCCCGTAGGCGGCCATGTTGTACGGCGCGCGGTGCTGTGGGCCACGCCTCGAGGGGCTGCCATGCTGTACGGCAGAGCAGAGCCGAGGCGAAAGCCCCGGCTTCTAGGCTGTGGGTGTCCGAGGCCCCAGGTCTGGGCGGGGAGGGGAGTGGTGCACCTTGTCGGCCTGAAAGGAGCTATGAGCCGCCAGCGTCATATTCTGGGCTTGAGACACACACGCAGTCACATTTAGAGTCTATGTCACAATCCTCTATTTGGTCTGTGATTGTCAGGGATTTTGCATGATGCTTGATTGGCAAGAGCATAAGAATATTTAGATGGGCATGTGGAGAGGAGCAAGTGAAGTTTTAAAAGGGTCGAAATAGGGATGCCTGGGTGGCTCAGCGGTTTAGCGCCTGCCTTCGGCCCAGGGCCTGATCCGGGAGTCCCACATCTGGCTCCCTGCGTGGAGTCTGCTTCTCCCTCTACCTCTCTCTATCTCTGTGTCTCTCATGAGTGAATAAATAAGGTCTTTAAAAAAATTAAAAGGGTCGAAATACTCGCCACACCTACCCGCAGTCCTGACTTTAAAGATGTATTTATTTGAGATGGAGACAGAAAGCATGTGAGCAGGGAGAAGGGGAGATGGAGGGAGAATCTCCAGCTCAGTCCTACATGAGCGCGGAGCCCCAGGCGGGGCTTGATGCCACCACCCTGGGATCATGACCTGAGCTGAAAATCAGTCAGAGGCATAACTGGCTGACTGAGCCAGCCAGGCACCCTAGTCCTAACTTTAGTAACACCCAGATTTTATTTTTATTTATTTAATTTATAAAAAGATTTTTTTAAAGATTTAAAGAGCTCAATGCAGGACTGATACCAGAACTCAGGGATCAGGACCTGAGCCAAAGGCAACCACTCAACCACTGAGCCACCCAGGTGCCCTTATTATTTTTTAATGTAAGCTTTGTGACCAAGGAGGGGCTTGGACTCACAACTGGGAGATCGAGTCCCACATTCTACCAGCTGAGCCAGTCAGGTGCACCAGCACTTAATCCAGATTTTAAGCAGAGATTCAGAGCTGCTACTAGAGAATAGAGCAAGGGTACTCAAGCACTTAATGCACTCATTCATTTCACTCAATAGTTATTGAGCACCTGCCCTGTGCCAGACCACTCCTACAAGAGGAAGGATTGGGGGAGGGGCAATAAATATGGGACATTCTTTGCCTCTTCCCTCCTGGAATTTACAATCTAGGAAATGTAAACAACCACACAAACTTATTAGTTACATCTCAATTAAATGGGAAAAAAACTCAAATAAATATGTATTTGCCAACTGTAGTAAAACGATGAAGGAAAAGCACAATTGTGCTATGACAGAAAAACGGGAAAAATTTAGTTGAAATTGGATAGTTAGGGAAAAAAAATCTAAGGTAGTGTTTGATTAATAAAAGATGAGTGGGAGTTTGGGGTGCCTGGATGGCTCAGTTACCTTCAGCTGGGGTCTTGGTCCCAGGGTCCTGGGATCCATTCCCACATCCCTGCTCAGTGGGAAGCCTGCTTCTCCCTCTACCCCTCCCCAGTGCTTGCTCTCCCAAGCTCTCCCACTCAAATAAATACATACAATCCTTAAATAAATAAAAGATGAGTGGGAGTTAATCAGATGAACAATGGAGGAGAGAGAGAAAATGCAAAGTCCCAAAGCAGGAATGACTAGCTGAAAATGAAAGGTGGGAGGAGAGTGGTACAGATAAAGCTGGAGTTGAGGCAAGGTTGGAAGGCCCAAGATGAAGGGATTAGATTTTATCTCAAGAGTAGTGGGAAGTCATTGGAATTCTAGAGCAGGAGAGTGTTATTCAATTTATATTTTAAAAAGCTCACTCTGACTAATTCATGGAAAATAGATTAAGGAGGGGTAGGGGCAAAACTAGGGAGATAGTTGGAAGGCTACTGGGAGATACTGGGAGGCTACACATTAGAGATGATGGTCGCTTGGCTATGAGAGTGCTTAGAGTGTAGAGGCCACTTTTAGGCAAACAAGCTTGAGCAATGACATGCAGAAAGAGGCCACACCACCCGGCTGAATACACATGGACCCATCAGGTGACCCACCTGGAAATCTCCATAGACCTTAACTGACCAATGCGCTACTTACAGCTAGGCGGTTACTGAAAAGGGGAAGCATCAGTACTCGCCGTGCCTCTTTTCTTTCCCTCTTTAAAGACAACCCGTGCCCACGGCGGCCGGCCGACAACCTCTCCTCTGCTCTCCTGCCTGTGGCTCCCTTGCATTATATTTAATAAACTTCTATCTCTTTTGTTCTGCCTCAGATGGATCCTTCCACCACCCATGCCACCAGCTTCCACTTGATTGCCCCACATTTTGGGGGCCCCCATCTGATTGGACAGACACCCCATTTAGACTCCACAAAGATAGAAGAGAAGCAGACACATTTAAGACAGTTTTTTTTTTTTATGATAGTCACAGAGAGAGAGAGAGAGAGAGAGAGGCAGAGACATAGGCAGAGGGAGAAGCAGGCTCCATGCACCGGGAGCCCGACGTGGGATTCGATCCCAGGTCTCCAGGATCGCTCCCTGGGCCAAAGGCAAGCGCTAAACTGCTGTGCCACCCAGGGATCCCTTAAGACAGTTTTTTGAGGTAGAATCTCAGGACCATGTTGGACTGGATATGGGAGGAGGGGAAAGGGAGAAGGAATTATTTTTTTTAAGATTTTATTTATTTATTTGACAGAGAGAGAGAGAGAGACAACAAGCAAGGGGAGCGGGAGAGGGAGAAGCAGGCTCCCCACTGAGCAGGGAGCCAATCTTGGGGCTTGATCCCAGGACCCTGGGATCATGACCCGAGCTGAAGGGAGATGTTAAATTTACTGAGCCACCCAGGTGTCCCAGAAAATTTTTGTAAAAAAATTTTTGTAAAAAGATTATTTATTTTAGAATACGTAGATTTTGTAAAAAAAAAATTTTTTTTTTGTTAAAAGATTATTTATTTTAGAGTACGTTAGAGTGCACAAATGGGGAGAAGGGCAAAGGGAAAGAATCACCAAGTGGACTCCCTGCTGATCACGGAGCCCTAAGCAGGACTGGATCCCACAACCCCTGAGATCATGACCCCAGCTGAAACCCAGAGTTGAGTGCTCAACTGAGCCACCCAGGCACCCCAAGAAGTAAATCTAAGGAGAATTCCTAGGTTTGAATAACTGTGTGGATAGTCACTATTTTTGTTGCTGGGAGATTGAGAGCTTAGTTTTAACATGGTAAACATGAAATGCCTCTCAGACATTTATGTGGAGCAGTCAAGTAGTCAGTTTGGAATACAGGCTTTGAGCCCAGAGGGGACTCTGGGTTGGAGATATACTCTTGGGAGTCATGGGTATATGGATGTATTAAAAAAAAAAAACAAACGCTAAGATATTGGATGAGATCACCAAGGGAAGAATTGTAGAGTGTACAGAGAGCCAGGGATAGGGGTAGCAGCATTTATAAGTTGCAGTGATGAGATGCCAGCCAAGAAACCTGATAAAGAGGTGCCAGAGAGGCGAGAAGACAACAAAAAAAGGGTGGTGTTTTAGAAGCCAAGGAGGAAGAAGTGGTAAACTGCTGAAGGAGGGAGTGGTAAACTATTGA
Organism: Nyctereutes procyonoides; assembly: GCF_905146905.1. Taxonomy (NCBI): domain Eukaryota; kingdom Metazoa; phylum Chordata; class Mammalia; order Carnivora; family Canidae; genus Nyctereutes; species Nyctereutes procyonoides. Next base: position 7,131,316 of record NW_026575031.1, on the reverse strand, counting down.
AAATAACTGGTAAATAAGTCATTGGCAAATACAGCAAAGGGAATTCTGGTGTAGGGGGTAGGTCTGAGTGGAAGCCACACTGGAGTGGGTTAAAGCATCCATGAGAATTGAGGAAGCAAAGATGACAGGTGTAGACATTAGAAACTTTGTGAATGGAGTAGAGCAACTGGGCAGTAACTGTGGAGGTAGGTTGTGGGGGTCAAGGAAGGGTTTTCTCAAAGGTGGAGCTACTAGTGGATACATGTGCTAACTGGAATAAGAGGATAAAAAGGATGCTTCAGTGGGAGGGGGGTGATCAAAGAAGCAAAGTCATACAGAAAGGGGGAAGCTGGAGTAGCATTTTCAAAATTGTCTTTTTTTTGTTCACGTACCTCCACAAATAATTTAAAGAACCAAAAACAGTGTACCCTCCTGCCCATTTTTAGTTGATGTCTATATTTTTTCATAGTTTTAAATATTTGTAAAGGATGCATTTTCTACCTATTATATATTGTGTACCTCTTTATTCATTTCTAAAATTCTTTTCTTTTGGTGTTTCAGTTTGGACAATTTCTATTGCCATGTCTTCAAGTTCACTAATATTTTTTCTTCAGTGTCTAAACTGTTGTTAATTCCATCCAGTGATTTTGTTTTTCATCTCAGACATAGGTTTTCATCTCTGCAAGTTCAATTTGTATATTAAAAAATATTTTAAAAAATCTTCCAAGTCTCTACTTAGCTATATGAACATATGGAATACAGCTATAATAATGTCTTTATCTGCTAATTCTTACATAGGTGTCAGTTCTGGGTTGGTGTTGATTGGTTTTCCTTCTCACTGTAGTTCATATTTTTCTGCATCTTTGCATGACTAGTAATTTTTTTATTAGACTTTTTATGTTTTTGCATGCTGATTATTTTTGTATTCCTGTAAACATTCTTGAGGCTTGTTGTGAGATGCAGTTACATTACTTAGAAACAGTTTGATCCCTCCAGGTCTTACTTTTAAAATGTATTAGGTGGGATGAACAGTGTTTAAATTAGGGGTAAGAAAAAAATAAATAAACTGGGACTAGTGTGTCCTCACCACTGAGGCAAGACCCTTCTGAGAACTCCAACCAATCCCCCACAAATTATGAAGTTTTCCAGTCTGGCTGATGGGAACAGACACTATTCTAGTCCTCTATGAATATTGGCTACTATTCCCCCTAATCATTTTGGATGGTTCTTTCCTTTACCTCAAGTAATTTCCTCACATTTACATGATGAGTAATGCTCTGCTGAATAGTCAAGGGCGGCTCTTTACAGATCTCCAGAATTCTCTATGCACTTTTTTTCTCTCCAGCAGTCTGTTCTGAGCACTTTAGTTTGGGTTGCCACAAACTCTGAGCTATCTTCTTCAGCTCAGGGAGTCTGCATGGCCCTGCTTGGGTTCTCCCCCACCCCCACTGTGTGTCCTAGAAACTCTCTTAAGCAGTAAGCTGAAGCAATTATAGGGCTTACCTCATTTGTTTCTTGTCTCTCAGAGATCACTGTCCTTTGTTATCTGGTGTCTACCATCTTGAAAACTGTCATTTCATAGTTTTTATGTTTAGTTGATTGTTTCAGGAAGGAGGGTAAATCTGGTCCCTGCTACTCCATCTTGTCTGCAAGTGGAAGTTGTATATGTACTTTGAATGTATTTTTGTTCAAACCATGGAGCTGCAGAGTTAAATCATTCCATTTTTGGAAAATGCCCACCATGTATCTTACATGCAAAGCCATAGGATAGACCTCTATACCCACAGCCAAATCAGATTGTCTTTTTTTAAAAAAGCTTTATTTATTTGAGAGAGAGAGAGAAAGAGAAGTGGAAAGGAGCAGAGGAAAGGGAGAGGGAGAGAATCTTAAGCAGACTCCTGCCTGGGCATGGAACTGTACCAGGTTGATCCTAGGACCAGGAGATCATGACCCCAGAAGAAATCAGGAGTCAGATGCTCAACTGACTGAACCACCCAGACTGCCCCTAATTGACTTTCTTTCTTTCTTTATTTCTTTTTCTTTCTTTTTTTTTAATATTTTATTTATTTATTCATGGGAGACAGAGAGAGAGAGAGAGAGAGGCAGAGACACAGGCAGAGGGAGAAGCAGGCTCCATGCAGGTCTCCAGGATCACGCCCTGGGCCAAAGGCAGGCGCCAAACCGCTGAGCCATCCAGGGATTCCCTCTTTCTTTTTCTTTCTTCCTCTCTTTCTTATTTCTATCTTTCTTTCTTACGATTTTATTTATTTGACAGAGAGAGAGCACAAACAGGGCGAGTGGCAGACAGAGGGAAAGGGAAAAGCCAACTCCCTGAGGAACCAAGAGCCGGATGTGAGGCTTGATCCCAGGACTCTGGGATCATGACTTGAGCGGAAGGCAGATGCTTAACTGACTGAGCCACCCAGATGCCCCTCCAGATTGACGTCTATCAGAAAAGTCTGGTGCCATCTTTCAGTTCAAACAAATGTGATTAATATGCATCCTGTATCAACCTTTCACTCTTTTTTTTTAAGATTTTATTTATTTATTCATGAGGCGCCCGCGCGTGCGCGCGCGCGCACACACACACACACACACACACACACAGGCAGAGACACAGGCAGAGGGAGAAGCAGGGTCCATACAGGGAGCCCCACATGGAACTCAATCCTGGGTGTCCAGGATCAGGTTCTGGGCTGAACGTGGTGCTAAACTGCAGAGCCACCTGGGCTGCCCAACCTTTCACTCTTGAATTTGAATTCTTTTCTTTCTTTCTTTCTTTCTTTCTTTCTTTCTTTCTTTCTTTCTTTCTCTCTCTCTCTCTCTCTCTCTCTCTCTCTCTTTCTTTCTTTTTTTAAGATTTTATTTGTTTGGGGACGCCTGGGTGGCTCAGCGGTTGAGCGTCTGCCTTTGGCTCAGGGCATGATCCTGGAGTCCCGGGATCGAGTCCCATGTTGGGCTCCCTGCATGGAGCCTGCTTCTCCCTCTGCCTGTGTCTCTGCCTCTCTCTCTCTGTGTGTGTGTGTGTGTCTGTGTCTCAAATAAATAAATAAATAAATAAATAAATAAATAAATAAATGATTTTATTTATTTATTTGTGTGTGAGAGAGAGATAGTGAGAGAGAGCACAAGCAGGGAGGAGAGGGAGAAGCAAGCTCCGTGTGAGCAGGGAACCTGATGTGGGGCTCAGTCTCAGGGTCCTGGGATCATGACTTGAGTCAAAGGAAGATGCGCAACAACTGAGCCACCCAGGCACCCTTTGAATTTGAATTCTTAAATGAAAAAGGCACAGAATTGAATAATCACACAGAGGCCTGATAGTGATTATAATTTTATCAAGGTCCTTCCAGGGCTTTTCAGCAGAGTGGCTTTGGACAACCAATCATTTACATAACACATAATGGCTTTCTTTTGTTTCTCGTCTTCCCACTGAACTGAGTTACAATTTCTTCTCTTAAGCATAAACACTTCCAGACCTTGAGTTATCATTGTCCCTGCGAACAAGAGTGTGGGTGGAAAGGATGAGGAATGCCTGTATTTTCTATCCCCCAGCAAATGGTATCTTGATGGATGGCATGGGGTGTCAGAGAGCTTGTCATTGCCTACATGTATTATCAAAGGCTGAGATAAGGCCACCATGGAAGAAAAGATCGGAAACTCTCCAGATAAACGGATGAAGGTTGTAAACCAATGAATCTTCTTTCCTGATACCTCCCACCTGCCTCCCTTTCCTGTCATGCAATGGGAGAAGAATGGAATGAGTTAGATGGGGCTGAGGAATTTTGGTTTGTAAATCTCTTGTGAGATGTCTCTGACAGAATCAGGCTCAAGCTGGGATATTGCCTAAATATCATAGCATCAGATATGCCATGTGCTAGTTAAAATCCAAGAGTCTGCCAGTCAACAAAGCGCCACAGCTTTGGAAGGAATGGTTTTCCCATAGTAACAAAGTATACCAAGTTACATTTTAAAAACGTACAGCACACGTACTCATACTCTGAGTGTGAGTTCAAGGATCTGTGGTACAAATAAAGAAAATGACCTTAAGTCCCAAATGGGTGTTAACATAGTTCTATTTTAAAGTGTCTCAGTGTTAAGAGACTGTTCCTTGAATTCAGAGCAAACGTGAATGCTTTAACTGGTTTTCCCCTGCCTCAGCATGCTTCTCAGCCATATACTCATTGGAACCACCAATGATAATAATAAAGTGAATAGGTCTGCTGGAACTCACAGGAGTTTGGAAATGTTTTCAATCCTGCTTTCCAAAATTGGGGCCAGCGAGACAGGCTGGATGATCCATAGATATGGGTTGCCTGTTGGTATGGGCCACTCTAGCTGTGAGGCGATGTTTTAGATTACCACTGGGTTCTTCCAGTCTTTTGGGCCCAGTGATATGCAGAACAAATCCAGTCAGTACCTCAGCTACTCTGGCTCATCTGTCTTCCTGTAGGGTTTTGTGGCTGTCACCTGCAAGAATGGGACCCAGAAATCTCTGAGTAGGATCCTCGGGTGTGCCCAAATCCCTGATGCCTGCCCTACCCACCCCTATATACTCTCTCTTTTATTTCGGTGGTTGTGTCCAGGAAAGTGTTGAAGCTCCAGTCCCAGATGACATGTCTCCCTTTGCAGGACACAAAAGAGGGTGTGGAGGAGCAGGTTTTTGTGGTCCAGGCCCCTGTTGCCCTCTCACAATACAGGGCAGAAGAGCCTTGGTGAGCTGCTCAGAAGCAGCTAAGATGCTGGTCTCTCTTTTGAGTCAGGGCCAGACTTCTGCTCATGCTCAGGAAGAAGGGCTCACCTTGTCCGCCCTCTGGCTGACTGTCCCAGATGAGACCAAGGCTCTTTCGGCCTGGCTGTGCGGTACAGAAGGACATGGTCCATGGTGTAGAGAAGCCAAGACCCTGATGAGCAGCCCCAGGCCAGAGAGGTGGAACTACTTAGACATGAAGATAGAGTCCCAGCAGACCTCCCAGAGGAGAGGTCCAAGTTAAGTCCTAGTCACTGCTTCTGCTTTCTGGTGTCAGGGGTTTGATTTTCTTAACTTGTAAAGGAGCCGATGTATCCTGTCATTCCGGCCCGTGGTCTTAGCTCTGTGTCATTGGGGTTTCTGCTCCACTTCTCAGGGGCTACTTGAGTGGGAGGTAGGTCTCAACAATATAGAAAAAAAAAAAAAAAAGAACAAAAACACCTCTTAATTTGCCTCCAGCTTGGTCACAGACTATTTGGCCCTAGAAAAATCCCTTTCCCTCTGTGATCCTCATCTGTAAAATGGCCTGGATCAGTGGTTTTCACACCACATTCTGTGGAGCTGCCAGGAACTTGAGGGGTTCCCCAGGGCCCTCGTGAGGCATAGTAGAAAGTGAGGCTGAGCTGGCTCTGTATACCCTTACCTGCACCCACCAGAGTAGCTGCTTTTAATCTGTTTTATATACTGTGTTTTCACACAAGGGTTCTTTGAAGAAAGAGTCCCAAGGCTACCAAGTTTGAAAACTGTTAGAATGAATGATCACTGAGGTACAGTCTGAGACACTTGTACTTCTGAAGGCAAGCTCAAGCTCTCTCCCCTCCAGGAAGACTTCCTGGTTCCCCATCCTGGGTACTTGACCTCCAGCAGTTCTAATGGTGACAGGCATTTGGCCCTCTGCCCACACTGCATGGTGCCATCAGTGACCCATCTGACCCTGTGTATATGTGTGAGCTGTTTCCCCAGATAGAGTAGGAGCTCCCTGAGGGCAGATGTTCAATGTTCTTTCCGTGCCTCTGTCTCCTTGTACTACCATATCAGAGTGGCTGTTTAAGTAAACTTGTTCCAAGTGCCATGAGCTCTGACATGGCATAAAACCTTGCAGAGAGACTCTGCTTTGGGGAGGAAGAGTCACCTATTGGTCCGCCGAGTACCTCCACAGACTTGTCCATAGGAAGCTGGGGACCCTGACCTGGGGAATAGTTTTAGACTCACACACTCCCCAAAAGGGCAGGCCAGAATTCCTGCCTTCAGTGAATTCTGTTGGACCTCTTCTGCCTTCAGGGCCTCTCCTGGAAGAGGCTCTCCATACCCTGGCTATGGAAGAAGCATGCCCCTGGCCCTGAACCTGGGAAATCAGATCAGCCATGATGCCCCAGTGTGGGTAGGTTCTCAGTGGATCTGGAGGGAAGCACAAAGCAGATGCAGAGCAACTCCCGGCTTGCTCAGAGTATAGCTCTGTCTGGAGATAGAGATCTGAAGAGAGGAAGGGTAAGAGTGTACTCAGAGACACCGGTGAGATGAACCAGCAGGTTAGCCACAGGCAATGTCCCTTGGGCAGGTAGCCAGGAGAGTGGGAGTTCTAGTGGTGGAGGGAGCCAGGAAAACTGCTCTCCCATTTACAAGCTCTGTGACTGTGGGTAAATCATTTAACCTTACTTATTCTCAATGACTTGACCTATAAATTAGGGGGATAAGGGCCTGGCTAATTGCAGGTTGCCCCGTAGTGAATGGTGAGAGTCCAAGGGGACAATGGGTATGCAAGTAAAGAATTCTGTAAACTAAGAGGTGCAGGATATAAAGGATTCTTATTGTTTGTTTACAGGAGGGAGCACTCTTCCTGTGCCAGAGGGGCTCCCTGTGAGGGACTATCCTGCAATTTGGAGATACTCTGAGGCCTGGCCCTCCTCCCCCTGCTTCATTCCCAGCAGTCATCTCGGCCCAGCCTTGATAAATTTCTGGTCAGACTGGGGAGCGTGATGGGGTAGGGCCATTCAGGAAAGAGGCCTCGGCCTAATCCTGGCCCAGAGAAGCACCCCCAAAGAGAAGGAAGTGTCCTGATAAAGAGCCCCTGAAAGGTGTGAGGTCCCGGAGGCTCCTGAGTTTCCTCAGGGCTCTTTTGGTTGGAGAGGTGCCCTGGCAGGGTCCCAAGGACTGGGTTCCTTACTCCCAGTTGGTGTGGGGGCCAGGTCAGCCTACCCCTAATACCTGGAGCTACACACCTGGCCTTCCCCCTCCAAGAGGTCCTGGTTGGCATTACAGGGACAGATGAGACCTCAGCAAGCCACGAGACGTGAGCTTGTGACATTTCTCTCCAAAGATCCTCCCCACTGAATCCTCTGGGTGTGGAGAGTAAGCAACAGCCTGGACGAAGGCTGAAACATGTGGCAGGGTTTAAAATCCACAGGTCGGAGGTGACACCTCTCCATGCTGACGTGGGGAGATGCATGCCATTTGGCTCCAGTCTGGGCTGCCTGGTCACCTCTGACCAGCTCTGTGCCCTAATCCGGCCTCCCTCAGCTACTGTAGCCTGAAGTGTGGGTGCTGGGCCTGCGGAGCCAAACATCTGGCAGATCTGGCTGGCTGTTGGGCAGCACCACAGGGCTGCCATCTCCTGGCGCCCCACGGCCCTTCCAGGACAAGCTGCTCTGGTGGGAGGCAGGCAGTGATGGGTCGTACACGGTCTCCCTCAGTGCCAGCCATAAGGTGTCCCGCTTCCCATTCAGCTGGCCCCGCTCCGGTACTGTTTGCTCAGTTTCATCCAGGTCATCTGGGGAGGCACCCACAGAATCTGGTACTCGGGCGCTGGGCTCAGAGGTGCTCAGGCAGGTCTCATCAGAGACACTGAGCCCCTCCAGGGTGCTGGCTGAGGAGCAGAGGCAATCGGGAGGCTCCACAGCCTTGGGTTTGGGAGAGTGGGTGGAGGCTTCTGGTGAGGCCTGCACAGGCTCAGCTTTCTGCATTGGGGAATCCTTCCTGCCTTGGGTTTTGGGGCTGGGGCCAGCCTGCTTATAGGGAGAGGAGGTCTGCAGGGCTGGACACTGGCTGAAGACTGCCTGGTGGTCCAGGAACAGCTCCCTTGGGGAGGCCGGGGCCAGTGGGGGCCGGGGGCAGCAGGGGCCATCATGCAGCTGTAGATCCTCTGAGAGTACTGAGGGCCGGTGGGACAGTTTGCTAGTGGCCGTGCTGGTGTCAAAGCTGGGGCTCCGGCGCCGGGCAAGGGGCTGTAGCTCGTACTGTTCTGAGCAGGATCCCGGCGCCCCTCCCACTGGCCCTGATCGTGGGCGGCCAGCCTTCTCCCCACTTGGCTCCCCAGTTCCAGCATCCCATGGCAGGTGGGCGCAAGGCCAGAGGATCTGCCCACAGTTCTTCTCTGGCCCAAAGAAACAGCACAGAGATTGGAAGAAGAAGCTGGCAAAGCCGCAGCTGACACACTTGACCATCATAATGACAATGCCCAGCTTGCGATAGAGCAGCACTGTTGCGGGCAGCATGAGCACACCGGCTGCAAACAGGGCTGCAGCCCCTACTGCTGTGGCACAGCTGGTCTGGCGCAGTGAGAAGGCCACGCGGCTCAGGCGATCAGGGTGCGGGCACAGGTGATAAGAGATACAGTAGTTGACGGTGAAGTCTACTGAGAGGCCCACAGAAGCAGAGAGAAAGAGGGCTTCCGCAGTGTTGAGCTGCCATTCCAGGAGAACCAGGAGCCCTACTGTGAGCAGTACGGTGCCTGCCACTGCTGCCACGGAGAACAGGCTAAGTGGAACGTTCCAGGTGCCCAGCAGCAGTGTGGCAAAGGCCAGCGCCAGAGCCAGGCCCAGCACGACAGCAGGTTCTGTGCTCAGGCTGTGCTGCAGGCTGTACAGCTCCAGATGGCTGGTAAACCAACCTCGGTGGAGGCCGGGAGGTGCCCTACCCAGCTCCGCTGCCAGCCAGTGGCTGACCTCAGTGTAGAAATGATGGGTCTGGCTGTAGTCTGGACTATACTGGAAGTTAGTCTGGAACTGCAGAACCAGGGCAGCCAGGCTGCCGTGGGTATCGAAGCGGGGTCCTAGGTCTCGGGTGTTGTTGGGGCCTTGCTCCAGAGCCATCATCTTGAGGCAGTGCAGGAAAAGCTGGGGTGCCCAAGGGAAGCCCGAGTGGCCACAGCAGAGGCCAGGCCCCAGGCGGGCACAACCAGGGCTCGCCACCCAGCGCTGGAGGGCCTCCATGAAGCACAGCGTGGGCCAGCCCTCCGGCTGGGCTCCAAAGAAGCTCTGATTCCGAGCCGCGTGGCAGAGTGCCAGCAGCCAGCGCTGGGCCTCGGGACCGCTCGCCGAGAAGGCAGGGTCGCTCACCAGGGAGCTGTTGCTGCGAGGGTCCAGCGCGTCGCCGGTGTCCACGGGCAGGATGCCCCACACCAACACCACGGGCATGTGGCCGCCCTCGCCCTGAGGCAGCCGCTCGAACAGGAACTGCTGGCGGTACTCAGCGTCGAAGCGCTCAAAGGGGTGGCTGGGCCGGAAGACCTGGCCGCGGGGCGGTGGCAGGGTGGGCAGCCGCAGGCGGGGGCTGACGCCGGCGATGTAGGCGCCCCCTGCCGCCAGCGCGGCGAACCAGCAGATCCAGATGTAGCGGAACTTGATGACCCCACAGGGCAGGAGGCGCTGGAAGAGCAGGCGCGAGGTGCTGGCCGCCGCCCGCCGAAGGCCTCGGAGCCGCCGCTGCAGGGCCAGCGCTAGTCGCCGGGGAGCGCTGCCTCCCCGCTGGCCCTGCGCCCGGGACGCACAGCCGCGTGCCAGGTAGCGCTCGTGGAGCACGGCGGAGGCTGGCAGCCAGGCGAGCGTGAGCGCCAGGTGCGCCAGCACGGCCGTGCCCATGTAGAGGGCGAAGCAGCGCACGGCTGGCAGGCGGCTCAGGTAGCTGGCATAGAAGGCCGCCGCTGTGGTTAGGCCCGAGACCAGCAGCAGGTAGCCGAAGTGGTGCATGGTGCGGCCCACGCGCTGGGCCAGTCCCCCAGAGGGCAGCTGGCTCTTGCTGAGGCGCCACAGGTCGAAGAAGATGAGGGTGTGGTTGGCGCACACGCTGCTGAGCAGGACGAAGGCTGCCAGGTTGACGAAGGGGAAGTAGGCCATGCGGAAGGCCACTCGGTAGAGGAAGAAGGCAACCAGCAGGGAGCCCAGCACCCCCAGCAGCACCATGAGTGTGAGGAAGAGGGAGCGCAAGTAGAGGGCGATGCTGAGGAAGATGGCAGCCAGGGCTAGCAAGGGGTACACTGTGTCCTGGGCCAGGTAGTGCCTCAGCAGCTCCTGCTTGAGGCCCAGGTCCATGCCAGTGATGGATGTGTAATTGTCAGAGAGCCCCCAGGGGGTGGCCAGGCGGTCCAGGTAGATGCCCATCATGGAGGCACCCTTTGGAGTGGGCAGGAAGAGCAGGCTGTACTTGAGGGAGGGCACCTGGTAGTCGGCCGTCTGGGGACTCAGGAAGTCCCTGTCCAACAGAAAGTGCAGGAGTTGGTAGATGGCACTGTTCCGGGAGCACTTGGTGGGAACCTGGACACAGTGTGGGGGTTTGTCCTGCCCAGGGCCCAGACAAGAGGGCACCAGGGCACCGCGGTGGTAGTAGGTGGCACAGGCCCGCAGAAGGGCCAGTGTTCGGGCTGCATCCGCTTGAGTTGTGTCCAGGCAGGAGGAGCGGTTGGAGAGCACGGCCACATAGTTGCCCAGGGACCAGCTGGGGCAGCACTTATTGGCTTCCGTACGCTGGCACAGAGCCCCAAAGTGGGTATGGGAGCGGATCTGTATGGCACACACAGCAGGAGAGAGCTCAGGGGCAAGGCAGGGGCCCAGCTTCCACAGCCCTGTCCAAGGCCCTCTCACCTCCTGTCAGGTTATAGGGCAGAGGCAGAGAGGCATCTTGATCGTCCCACAGAAATGGTGTGTCTCAGAGCTGCATTTGGTTCCTGGCTACATCTTGACTCTACCAGAGAGGAGCCTCAGGAATACTGCCTGAGGTTCTGCCCTAAGTCCCCTGCAGGTCATGCACCCCAATTCTGCACTGCCTGAGCCGGGAGTGGAAGTGGAAGTGTCGGCCACAGATGAGTCAGGGGTCCAAGGAACTGGAAACAAACAGTGGGAAAAGTGGGAGCCAAAACATTCCAGGGTCAGGGCCGGTGCCAAGCCTTTGCCCCCTCCTTCTGTCCACTGGTCTGCTTAAACCCTCTGAGGGACAGAGTTGTTTCTTTTTCGGACCTCATGCCTTCTTTTCTGTCCCACCTGCTGTTGACATAACACATTACAACAGCTGGTACAGTTCTGGAGGGCACTGGCCTGGGAATCAGAGGCTCTGTTTCACTGCCAACTGGCTCTATGGTCTTGGGCCTGAGATCATGCTGACCATAGCAACATTTATTGAGAGATTTCTATTGCCAGTCATTATGGCAAATTCTATCTTGTTTAATTGTCACAACATCCTTATGAGAAAAGTACCATTATTTTCTGTATTTTGTATATACAAAGCCCGAGGCACTGAGACATTAAGGAACATGCCTGTAGTCGTCACACAGCTAGGGAGTATTAGAACTGGCCTTGGGGCGCCTGGGTGGCTCATTCGGTTAAGTGTCCAACTCTTGATTTTGGCTCAGTTGTGATCTTGGGGTCCTGGGATTGAGCCCCCCCCCATGTGGGGGGCTCTGTGCTCAGCATGGAGTCTGCTTGTCCCTCTCCCTCTGGTCCTCCCCCTGCTCTCTCTTAAATAAACAATAAAATCTTAAAAAAAAAAAAAAAAGAATGGGCCTTGAATTCAGGAATCTGACTCCAGGACACATGTTCCTAACCAGTGTCTTGGTATTTCAGATACACTTGTGTGGAGTGCCTGGGGCTACTCCGTGCTGTTTACACTGTTTTTCACAGCAAATCTTCCTTCAGATGTTATGCTGTATGGCTCTCCAGTTAGCATGATGGGATTGGCACTGCTTGGGTTGATGGAACCTGGGGGCCTTGGGGTGGGGCCTCCTCAACAGATCTTGAGGCTCCTTTTCAGGACATTTTGAAAATCCCAGGCTCTGCATAGTCTCTGTGTCTTGGCTATGTCTAGGCTTTTCTAAAGACAGTGACTCTTTTTTCCCCACCCCAGTCTGGAGCCTTTCAACAGGGTTGGAATAATTTTCTAAGCAGGGAATACTCTTTTCCCCAGTCCACCCTGGCAGTCCTGGCTCAGCTGTATTTCCTGGGGATTAGGTCACTGAGGTCCTTATGGCCCCTGCCCCTCCCAACCCCTGGCACCTCCCCCTCCATCAGCTCACCTGGTCCTGTTCCATTCGACACATGGAATGGATGGCGTGCAGGTTCCATAGGCTGCCCGCTGAGGTGGACATGAACACCAGCTGTGCATAGTTCTTCTCTGCAACACACCCCCCCAGAGTTCAGTTCTTTGGCATCAGGTCCTGGGCCCACCAGAGGGAAGTTGCTTACCCAGGGCCATATGAGGTTCATTCAGATCCTCAGAGGTCTGAAAGGTGTGCCTAGGTGCCCTATCTGGGGCCCTGCCCCCAACCCAGCCCCCGAGACCTACCTCAGCCTCTCAACTGTAACCCAACTTCCTTGGCTTGAACATGGCCAGCGGCCTCCTTCCTTTTCTGTCTGCCCAGATTTGTTTTTCTGGGCCCCTCTGTTCTAGTAGGTGTGATGGGGACCACCATTAAAGGCAGGAACTGGCCGGTTGCAGCTTACCAGGTGGGCCACAGAAGAAGCTGTCCTGCCCTCTGTCCTCCAAGGGCTCCACCATTCTTCGAGGCCGGATTAAGCCCTCCTGGGCACTGCTCCAGGGTGTGGGGCTCAGAGTGATATGGAGGTTTGAGCTGAGGTAGAGAGAAAAGCTATGCCAGGCACCATTAAGGGATGGGGGCTCAGAGGAGGTCAGACACCACTTCCCAGGGGACCTCAGCAAATCCCTCTGATCTGCATCTGGGGAGGTCACCCGATGCCCTATCTCTCTCCCCCTTTTCCTTCAACGGTGGAAAGATGGAAACCCACTACCTGTTCTGCTCAAGGTCTGGAGAGAGAGAAAGCAGCTTCCTGGGGCCTGTGAGGGTTTGCAGTGCTCTCCAGACTACTAGCTTGCGCCCAACGTCTGTGTCTCGAGGCTCAAATCCCTGCAGGAGGGGAAGACAGAGAAGATCAGGTGGGCAGAAGGAGGATTGCTCCATTTGGGCCTTCTTGGCTCTGCCCCTTTGGGTCCCTGGAGCAGGGAAGGCCAGCCCACCTTTATGGATTGTTGGATGAGAGTATTACCTCTGTATTATCTCCGTAATGCTCTCTAGGGGTCAAGAGCCCACCATTGCCTTCCCATCTCCATCTGGGTTGCTCCAACTTTCTGCCCCAGACAGAACTGAGGTGGCCAGGCATGGGGGGTCCCTGTCCCTCTCCTTAGCCTCTTACCAGCAAGGGCTTAGAGAAGTCGGGCAGCCGGTCCCCCAACAGTCCAGCTAACGTGCAGAGGAGGATGACAGCCAGACACAGCAGCAGCACAGCCACTGGCCACTCGGCAATCAGCTGGGAATAGCTGGGAAAGAGGAAGAGAAGCCACAGGAACTGGTATTAGGTGTGGTAGCAGGGTGTGGTGAGCTTCAGAGTCACCAAAAAGGGGTGATAGGGCCAAACTTGGCACCAGCCTAGTCACGCCTAGGGGGCCACAGAAGGCCCAGGCCTACCTCTTTGGCATCTGGAAGGCCCGTTCCTGCCTGTGGAAGGGAAGAAAAGACACTTGCTTGTCAGAGCCCTCTTGTAGGATGGGTGGTAGGGTGTGGGGACTGAGGAAAATGGTACTAATGCTTTCAGGCTGTTCTGCTCCCAAGCTCCAACCCTTACTGCCTCTTCCATCCAGGCTGCCTCCTCCATTAGAGGCATGGGACATCCTGGGCTGCCTTTTAATGAAGGAGTCCAGAGCCGGGGGGCTCACCCCACTTTTAAGCCCGGCCTCATCTCCCAGTGGGAGTTTGCAGGCTGCGGGACCCCTCCTTACCTGACGCTGACCACATGGTGCTGCACAGATGGTGGCTTCCAGGCCCCATCTCGCTGTGAGGGGGCTGGGGAAGGACTGAGGCTAGAACCATGGGAACAGAGAGCTGCCCGGTCCCCAAGCCCCGGCAGGGAACTGTCCCCCCGGTATTCCTGTGGCACCCGGGGATAGGTGAAGTGTGCAGGGGCCAAGGGGCTGGTTGGGCGCACAGGCTGGAGGGTGGAAGTTGCTGGTGGGGGTTCTGAAGAACTAGAAGGGTCCTCAAGGGGGCCACTGTGGGGGCAGCAGCTTTTCTCTGGGCTTGCCTCAGAGGCCACGGCCTTGCTCTGGGACCTGGGGAGAGAGGAGACAAGGGTGATGGGGTTAGAGGGGGTGGGGGTGGGCCACCCCATGCCCCAGCATTGTTCAGTAGGCTGAGACAAGAGATTGGGCAGGGGGACTCAGGGTTGTTTGGCTTATTAGTCCTGGGGAAGAGGTGAGGAGGGTGCAGCCTCTAGCGATCCATTCCCAGCCCTACCTCTCGGCACCATTGTCTTCTTCCCTCATCTGTCCATATGCTCTGAAGACAATGTTGGCAGCCTGCTACATGCCAGACACTGTGCTTTTATTTATTTTTTTAAATTTTTATTTATTTATGATAGTCACAGAGAGAGAGAGAGAGGCAGAGACAGAGGCAGAGGGAGAAGCAGGCTCCATGCACTGGGAGCCTGACGTGGGATTCGATCCCGGGTCTCCAGGATCGCGCCCTGGGCCAAAGGCAGGCGCTAAACCGCTGCGCCACCCAGGGATCCCACACTGTGCTTTTACATATGTGATCTTATGTACTCCTCGCAAAAACCCTACAGGGGAAATACTTTCCTTGTTCTATAGATGTGAAAATAGGTTCAGCAAGACATGAAGAGCGGCCTTAAACCCAGGCTGACTTGCAGTCTTGAGCTCTTTCTGGGGCTATCCCCTGCTCATTCTCATGGCAGATGTTTGTTGAGTGCCTCCGGCAATCTTGTTCCCACCTTAGAGCCTTTGAACTTTCTCTGCTGTCACCTCAGCATGCTTTCCCCCAAGATAACTGCATGGCTCACAGCCTCCCTTTAGTCTCAGTTCAACTACCACCTTCTAAGAGAAGCCTTCCCTGGCTACCCTTTCTAAATAAGCACCTGCCAGCTCTCTACCCTGCTACCCTGCTTCATATTTCTTCACAGCATTTGCCACAACCGGACATTATACAGTGGTCATGTTTACTGCCTGCTTCTTGTGTGGAATGTGAGCTCTGGGAGAGCAGGGCCCCATGCCTCTGTTCACCTCTGTAGCCCTAGTGCCTTGAACAGTGCCCTGCACTCAGAAGGTGCCCAAGGAATGTTTGTTGGGTGACTACTGAGCACTAGATGGGCTACTAATGGTGGCGCTGGGATGAGTAAGTTTCATCTTTGTCTTCTAGGCACTCATAGTAGGTGGGAGATGTTGACAACAGTCCCGCATGTTGAGTGTTGTGAGAGAGGAAGTCACAGAGGGCTGAAGGAGCCCAGAGGAAGGCCCAACTTTGACAGGGGCGAGTGTAGTCAGGAAAGGTTTAGCGGAGGCAAGTTCTGCCCTTCCACCACCCTTGGGCCATGGGGCAGAAGGTCTTGCTTTGCAAGAGTGTGCACAGCTGGGAGAGGGAGTCGGGACCCCAAAAGAACTTGCCAAAGAGGAGTTGGCAATAGATACTTCTTTCAAAATTACTCATGAGGGCAGTATTCAGTGCATGAACCCAGCCCCACTCCTTGGGTGGGGGGGTGGGGGGAGGCGGAGTCCCACTCAGGGGCAGGATTGCCATACCTAGGACAGGAGTAGATGGCCATAGAACCAAGTTCCTGAGAGAGGCAGAGACACAGGCAGAGGGAGAAGCAGGTTCCCTGTGAGGAGCCTGATGCAGGACTTGATCCCAGGATCCTGGGATCACAACCTGAGCCAAAGGCAGACACTCAACCACTGAGCCACCCAGGTGTCCCCCAGCCACGGTGTGAGGTAGACATTGTCCAGAGAGGCTGGTTTTTGCCCAGAAACTGAGTAGAGGAACTGGAAAGAATAGGCAAGCTCTTCCTCTTCCTCCCAGAAGGATGGCTGGTGGCATAGCAGTGTGGGAAGAAATGACCCTTATGCTGAGAGCAAAATGGGGAGGTGGGCTCCTGGCTCTATTATCCTGTAGCTCTGGGGCCTTGGGAAAGACACATAATTCTTGGAGTGCTGGTATCCTTGTCTATTGAGTAAGAGTATAATGATCATGCCTCTTCTCAGGTTTGGTATAGGAATTAACTGGTTTAACATACATGACATGCCTGCCATGGAGCCTGGAATGTGGAAGACACATTTGCTTTCCTGCCTGTTCTTGCACTCAGTGCTACAGGGAGCATGTAGTTTAAGAAGTATATTTAGGGTGGCCCTGGGTGGCTCAGCGGTTTAGCACTGCCTTCAGCCCAGGGCATGATCCTGGAGACCCGGGATCAAGTCCCACATCGGACTCCCTGCATGGGGCCGGCTTCTCCCTCTGCCTGTGTCTCTGCCTCTCTCTCTCTCTCATGAATAAATAAGTAAAATCTTAAAAAAAAAAAAGAAGTATATTTATATTTACGATTTGACCTCTCTAGGCACCTCAGATAATAGATCTCCATTTTAGAACTTCTCACACTTTGAGAATCTCACTACATATATAATTATAAATACTTTCTTTTATTTAAAAGCTGCATCAGAACTTGAACTCATGATTTAAATTACTGATACTTATTTTTTAATTAACTCAACATTTAGAAAAATAGGAATTTGACCAAAGTTGTTCTAAAGCAAGACCTCAGGGACTCCTGGGTGGCTCAGCAGTTAAGCACCTGCTTTCGGCTTAGGGTGTGATCTTCGAGTCCCAGGATCGAGTCCCACATCGGGCTCCCTGCATGGAGCCTGCTTCTCTCTCTTTCTCTCTCTGTGTTTCTCATGAATAAATGAATAAAATCTTTAAAAAAAAAAAAAAGCAAAACCTCAGAGACCCATAAATTTGATATAGCAACCAGTGTCCTGGCAAATAAAATACCTTATTGGCCCATCCCCATGGGCCGAAGAAAAGCTGTATGAATGGTCTGGGTTTATGTGCATAAGTGTGGACATTTACTTTAAGGTTTTTGTTCTGCAGGTCTTTTTTTTAATTTTTTTAATATTTATTTATTTATGATAGTCAGAGAGAGAGAGAGAGGGGCAGAGACATAGGCAGAGGGAGAAGCAGGCTCCATGCACCGGGAGCCCGACGTGGGATTCGATCCCGGGTCTCCAGGATCGCGCCCTGGGCCAAAGGCAGGCGCCAAACCGCTGCGCCACCCAGGGATCCCTGCAGGTCTTTTTTGAGCACCTACACACGCTGGGCACCACTCTTGGTCTGGGTTATCCTGAAGACATGAAAATGACCCATTAGTCTTGGTCTGTCCTTTATTGATTTATTATTTTTAGATATTTTATTTCATTTTATTTTGAGAGAGAGAGAGAATGAGCATGGTGGGAAGAGAGGGGCAGAGGAAGAGGGAGAGAGAGAATCTTAAGTAGGCTCCCTGCCTACTGAGACCCATGCAGGGCTTGATCTCACAACCTTGAGGTCATGAACTGAGCAGAAATCAAGAATTGGATGCTTAACTGACTGAATCACACAGGCACCCCAAGATTTAATTATTTAATTAAATATTTATTTTTTAAAGTAGGGTGTGGAGCCCAACATGGGGCTTGAACTCACCATCCTGAGGTCAAGACCTGAGCTGAGATCAAGAGTTGGACACTTAACTGACTGAGCCACCTAGGTGCCCCAGGATTTTATTTTTTTTTTTTTTTTTTTTTTTTTTTTTTTTTAAAGTGATTTTATTTTTATTTTTATTTTTTTTTTTTAATTTTTATTTATTTATGATAGTCGAGAGAGAGAGAGAGAGAGAGAGAGAGAGAGAGAGGCAGAGACACAGGCAGAGGGAGAAGCAGGCTCCATGCACCGGGAGCCCGACGTGGGATTCGATCCCGGGTCTCCAGGATCGCGCCCTGGGCCAAAGGCAGGCGCCAAACCACTGCGCCACCCAGGGATCCCTATTTTTATTTTTTTTTTTTTAATTTTTATTTATTTATGATAGTCGAGAGAGAGAGAGAGAGAGAGAGAGGGATTTTATTTTTAAAGTAATCTCTACACCCAAGGTGGGGCTCAAATTCACAACCCTGAGACCAAGAGTTGCATGCTCCACTGACCAGCCAGCCAGACACCCACTGGTCTACTTCTTTGAAGCAAAGCCTGCATTCCAGGGGTCAGGGGGGTGGAGCAGCCAGGGTGTCTATTCCAGCTACTCATGGCCTTAGAGCACTGACTGACTGAGTCCTGGGCTTTGCTTAGGAGCCAGGCTCCTCACCTGCTCCACTTGGACTGCTTTTTTTTTTTTCCATTAAGGGTAGCTAGCACTATGGGGGTGCTGGAGGAGAAAAAGTGCTGGAGGAGAAAAAAAGCACCCCCTTAACCAGTCCGCCAAAGCCCATAAGCCTACGCTGTTCTTTAGCTGGCTTCTGTTCAACAAGGATTACAGCCTTCTACCATTGGTTTGCTTCTACTGGGGTCTCCCTGGCCCCAGCCTCTTCTTTTCAACCTCTCTTATCCTTCTCCAGGGACCTAAGATCAGTTGCTCCCAAATCTCATCCTTCTTGATGGTGTCCATCATTGTCAATGTGGCAGAATTTGAAACCCTCCACATCCCAGCTGCTGTGGAATTGGGCCTTTGTCTCAACCCCCGCTCCCCCCACCACCAAGGAGAAGAGCTAAACTCTTTTGAGAATAAAAGCTTTCTCCTGCCAGCTCCTGTTGCCCTCTGTTCTCAGGAGACATAATAATAATATAAATTAAACACCCCAGGTCTTGCTTTCTTCCCAGGGGCCTTTCATTCTTACCCCTTCAGTTCTATGGGTCTGACAAGTGTGAAGAACTTAGGCTGGTCTATAACCCAAGTGACTGGGGCAGGCAAGCAGGGGGATGGAAAGTGGTGACACAGGTTTCCTCAAGTGGCCAAAACTAAAGCAGCCAGGGTCTGGCTGACAGGGCCCCAGACACAGAGCCCCCACCAGGAGACTCATGAGAGGTAAATGTACATGTGCTTTAACTGCACCCCAGGGCCACAGACACATAGCAATATGGACATCCATGTGATTCCACAGAGAGGCCAAGACAGATGAGGGAGCATTTCATGCCACTAGGAAAATAAAAAGATAATTTTAAAAACCAGAGAATGAACTATTTCAAATTGCGCTGGAGTCAATCAATTAGTAAAGAACCATGTGGGTTCCATTCACTGTTCTATTCACTGTCTATTTGTCTCCGGAGTATTACTTAGCTCAGCAGGAACATATTTATATTTCTTGATTTGAACTGTCTACCTTTGCCTGATTAGTGTCCAGGGTCTCTGGAGAAGTGCATAGAGAAGCCAGAGGTCCCAGAGAGCTGCTGAAGGAGAGCAAGT
The DNA here is from genome assembly GCF_905146905.1 of Nyctereutes procyonoides. Taxonomy (NCBI): domain Eukaryota; kingdom Metazoa; phylum Chordata; class Mammalia; order Carnivora; family Canidae; genus Nyctereutes; species Nyctereutes procyonoides. Next base: position 7,112,104 of record NW_026575031.1, on the reverse strand, counting down.
GGTTCCTGTTCCCAAGAACGACCCCCATGTGCAGGGGAAATGGTCAGACCAGACAAGGCATATCCCTGATGAAATATCCAAGGCAGCAAAGGACTCTCCATCTCCTTCTAGGGATATTCCTGGTCCCAAGCTCCTACTCTGCCCTGTCCTGTCCCTGCCTTGCTCATCCCTTGCTCTTTGGTCAGTCAGTAAGCCCAGGTAGCCCTCTGGTCCAGGGAATGCATCCATCCTGAGTCTCACTCCCTTGAAGAAAGCTCTGTGCCTTTCAGAGTAACAGAGTCTGGCTAACTCTATCCAGACCGATGTGTTAACAATAGAGGGAAGAAAACATTTTTCTCTACTTGTGGGGCCTCCTCTTTGGTCTGAGGTATAGAATGTACATTACAACCGGGGCAGTGTAGAGATATGTTCATCTCTGCTTTCTTGCCCCCAAAGAAAGTCTCTTATTTCAGTCCAGGCAGGAGAGGGAGAGGCAGGGTCATGTCAGGGGAGGGATTCTGAGGGTGGCAGACCAGGCAGGGCACAGAAATTGCGCCATATTGCTACCTGGCTGGGCTGTTCCCTCAGACATACGGAGGAAGGTGGAGGAGAGGCACCAAGATCTGGGCCCCGAGTGAGGTGCTCCTCCGGTCCTGCCAGCCTGGAACTCCTTCAGGGATGGTACTGACTGCAGCCTGAGCCTCATAGCCAGCCCACCCTTGCACTTCTAGCGAGTGCCCATAGCTGCCACATGCGGGGACTCACGCCGACACGTGCGCAGACGGCCATGGAGGTTGACTGGAGAGGGACGGTGATGGACAAAGACAGTCCCTGGCGTGGCGGCAAGTGCCTGCCCTCCCCAGGACACACACCTTGGGGATCCTCCCGTCCAGGCCGTCCGCGCACCTTTGAGCACATTGACAAGCTGGAACTCAGACTGAGGTCGCCGCGGGCTTGGGGCTTCCTGAGAAGATGCGGGGGCAGGGCCTAGAGGGAGGGGCTCAGGAGGAGGAACCGGAGGAACTCCCCACCCCCGACCCCGGGTCTTAAGAAGTAAGGTAGGAACAGTGAGTGGGGCAGGTACTGGGGCGGTGAGGGTGGTGGGGACTGACAGTAGCGGGTATCAGGGAGAGAGAAAATTGACCCGGTAGAATGCGGGCGTGGTCAGGGGGCCGGTAGCGGGGAGGCGCTGGCAGGAGCTCTGGGAGGGGCTGGGGAATGAATGAGGGAGACATATGGCGGCTACGGGGATACCTGGGGCGCGGGTGCTGGCAGGGTCTGCGAGCTGGGTCTGCGGAGCCGTCCGCCCTACCTGTCCGGGGAGCTGCCGTCTGAGGCCAAGGGCTCCCCCTTGGGCCGCTGCTCCCCTTCCGGACCCGGGCCGGGAGCCGGACCGGGAGCCGGACCGCCGCTGCTGCTGCCGCGACCCGCGTCCATGCCCGCGGGCGGCGCCGCTGTCCGGGCGCTGGTGCTGAAGCGGTGGCGGCGGCGGGCTCCCGCGCATGCGTCGGACAGATCGCTGGGCGTGGCCGACAAGGGGCCCAGCCAATGGGCGCGGCCCCAGGGGGGCGGGGACAGAGGCTCCTGGCGGCGCGGACGCCCAGCGCTGGAGGCTTGCGGTCTTTAAGACCGTGGGGTTGGTTGTGGCGGGCCCCTCTACGCAGGCCAGGTCCGAGAGCTGCTGTGAGAAGCCTGGGGGGCCTTTCCCAGGCGGACATCGATCTTCCCGTAAGAGACCAGGAAGTGCGACTCCAGGCACCGTGCAGAGAGCCTCGCTGCTTGATACGCGCTCTTCCAGCTGGAAAGAGGGAGAAACTTCCACACCGGCACTTCACTGTGCAGGAAGCAAGGGTTGAGAGGTCGGGCGACCTAGGTCCCACATTTCCCTCAGCTTTGCTCAGCAACCTCCTCCTCCCCAATGGGACTAGACACTGTTCAGGTTAGGTCTGTCCTCACATTTGTCTGGACCTGGACCTGGGTTTGTACCCGTCCGCTTTGGAGCCTGGCTTCTTTTATTCAAGTGTGGTGTATGGGCTGTGGGAAGAGAGAGAATTCACAGTTCTATCCCTCTTCAGCCTGGGAGGTACCCAATAGCCACTCACTTTAGAAAACTTGTTGCTCTATCATCAGGGAACGGCTGTGGGGAAGGGGAGTGGGTGATGGGCCTGGAACAGGCCTGGCTAGAGGGCGAGAATAGATATGGGTAGTGTGAGAGGACTGGGAGTTGAGAAGTGGAGAGGGTTCCTGATGTAGGATTTGCATGGAAGGGGTTTCACAGCAAGCAGGCTGGCTGTATGTGCAGGGAGGTGCCAAGGCTGAGGGATGGGGCTGGGAAGAGTCAGAACCGACAAGCGTTTAGAATATAGGTATCCCTAATATCACTGCATGCGCAGATATCACTCTATGCAAGGCATAGGTCACCAGGCGGGAAAATCTATGGAGGAAGGTGTAGGAGTGGTGGGCCTGCCTGGAGTAGCTTTGGCTGTTTGGCTGAGGCTTCAGTTTGACTGAAGATACAAAAGGCCAGCCGGTAGATTGATGCTGACTGAGTAGGGTGTGATCAGGCCTGTGTGATGGTTGATGCAAACTACAGAGTGGGGGCAGTGTACAAAGAGGACCTCTCTCTTCCTAAATGGGCTTTAGGGAACGCTTCATATTGATGGTGGAGCTTTAGCTGGCTGAGAGGGAAGGTATTCTTGATCTGGGTGGGGAAGGGGGTGGTGGTGGTGGTGGTGAAATAGGCAAAGTTAAAGAGGCTGAAAAGTTCAGTGCCTCTTTTTAGGGAATGATGAGAAATACGTCTGGACAGTTGGGATCCATTGAAGGCTTTTGCTCTATAGAGTGAGGCATCTAGACCGAACCTTGGAAGGCCCATTGGGTCCAGGTATATATGATGGGGTTAAAGTGATGAGGACACAGTTGAGGCTGTTTGATGGGAGAGGGCAGCAGTGAAAAGGAAAGGAGTGGTGGTCTTATTATAACCATATGCTATGGGCACCACTTGAGTCAAACTTCTGAGAATGCCTGGCTGGGCATTTATATTTTATAACTAAGGAACTCAGAGACCATCAGGCCCCCTGGGTACCAAGTTGGATATGAAGGAAGACAGGCTCTTTAAGGGTAAAACATGGCCTCTAAGAGGCTATTTATTAGGAAGAGAAGATTCTGGTCAGGCCCCATGACAGGTCAGAAGGCTCCCCATTCTTGTGTCCTCTTTCTTCTGCTTCCTTAGTGAGGTGGGCCACGTTGGGGCACACAGGGCTCTGGGCCATGGCCGGGTGGGGGTGCGCAGGGCCCTGGGGGGTGGTGCCCCCCAGGACCATGCCCTGGGCCATGGCCAGGGGGGTGCCCACCAGGCCCTGGGGGGTGGTGCCCCCCAGGACCATGCCCTGGGCCATGGCCAGGGGGGTGCCCACCAGGCCCTGGGGGGTGGTGCCCCCCAGGACCATGCCCTGGGCCATGGCCACCCTGTGGAAAGCCAAATGAACAACGTTAGAGTTAGAGGTCAGTGCCAGTCTTGCCTGAGATCAACTTCCTTCTTTCACTCCCTTCCTTTCACCTTCTATTATAGAGGAGTCTGGATTCCTGGGCACTAGCAGGGGATGGTGGTGGAGAGCTGGGAGGCAGGGATAGCAAGTGATAAAGCTAGAGCCCTAAGCAGACAAAAGTGGAGGAACCTAGATTCACTGGTTTCCATTCCTTGAGCCAAGATAGGACTCCTACTCCCTGAACTCTGGTTTATTTCATCTGTAACTAAGGAACAGAATTATCTTTTCTTCTCCTTTTTCTCACCCAGGAACCCTTACAGAGTCATTAGAGATTTTGCCAGGCTAGGAACTGCAGGCTAACTACTCACAAGTGAGGGTAGGGCTGGGGGAGGCTGTGAGGGAGCTCACTGAGAGCTAGGAGCAAGGAGGCGACAAGAGGCAGGGTTAGGGGAGAATGTAGGAGCTGAGGAAGAAGAGGAGGAAAGGGGGATGGGGAGGAGGAGAGGGGTAGGAGGAGGAGGACAAAGGAGGTAGCTCAAGAGTGGGAGGAGACTAAAAGTAGGAGGTGGCAAGGTGAAGATGTGCATGTTCCTTATAGGAGGGAGTGTGTGTGTGTGTAGGTACAAGGGTGTATGCTCATTTCCATACAAATAGTTGTGTTATGTACACGTGCATGGGTGGGTACACACACATGCCTGCTTTGCACACATACATGCATGTAGGTGTATGTGTGTGCTTGTGTATACGTGACAGTGGGAGCATGTGGGAGCCCATGCCTGTCCCTGAGCAGGTGCTAGACTCAAGAAACCAGGAAGAATAAAAATAGTAAAATCAAGGCTTTCCTGCCTCAGTCAGAAGAGGCCGAAAGAGTGTGGCTTAATCTTCTGTCTTTGCTGGAACAATTCCTGAGGCCCCAAGGCCAGAGGAATTTCTTTGTCTCTTGCCACAGGCCCAGGGAAGAGAAGAGAAACACCAACCACCTTGCTTCTGGTGCTGGGGCAGCCCTGAGGGAGCAGGGACCGGGATCGCCCCAACCCCTCAGCTTCTGCCTTCTAGGCCCCAATAAAGGCTTGGCATGGGAAAGGAAGAGGCAGGCTCGAGGGCTCAGAGGCCTTCCTGTGACTGTCAGAGCAGCCCCTTCCGCATCCAGGCTCAGTGATGCCTGCAAACAGCCACCTCCCATCCTGCCCACCTTTCCTTCAAGGACTCTTTTTATGGTGGGGCTAGTTCCAGGCCTAGGAGCCAGGTCTGGTGGTAGCCAATGGGGGAAGGGGGGTGGGCAGTCTCCCTTCTCTAGCAGAGGCAGGTCATTGGGGCCCTGCAATGTGGTTGGGGTTTGGGAGCAAGCCAACCATCCAGAGAGGCTGTGGGGGTAGCCAGGAAAGCAGAGAAGCATGGAACAGGCGGGGAAGCAGCGGGAGAGAGGCTGAAACAGGGAGGGGATGTGAGGAAATGGGAGAGACAGATGGGAAAACAGGAGAGGAGCCCAGGAGAAGGCTGCAGCCGGCAGGGGGTGGAGGAGCACTGTGGTGCCCCTGCCTGCCTGCCCATGGGGCTGATGACCAACCCTGCTCCCTACTTTCCATTTCAGGAAGGTCACGGCTGCTGCCTGAAGGTCTAGGAAGGGGGCTGGAGCTGTGGAGGACATGGCAGCTGGCAGTTGGGGGTGGAGAAAGGAGAGGCAGCTGGAGAGCTTTCCTACCTTTGGACCTGTGGGAGAGGAAAGGAGAAAAAGCAGCTTTGGTCATTTGGTTCTGCAGTGAGATACTTGTCCTGTCCCCGGTGCCGATTTTGTGGCCACCAAACCCTGCCCCACCCCCACAGCCAAGCCCTGCAAAGGTTCCTCAGACTTGGTCATCGGCCTGACAATCATTCCTTCTCTCAACAACAGATACAGATATATGGAAAGTCAGTACAAAGCTTAGTTGTGCAACCCTGTTTGGACAAGAGCTGGCTGAGACTTCCAGGGTACAGTGAAAGAGTGAGGGTTCTTATCCCCAGGCTGGCAGCTAGCTGTCTGCCCTCTCAACCTTGACCAAATGCCATGACACTAAGGGAGGCACTCCACAGTGGCGAATCCTGGTTCTTTTGCTTCCACCTCCAGACGGGCCCCGCCCTGCCTCCCCATCCACCCCCTTCCCCAAATCCTACTTTTTCCAACCCAATGTCTGCTCAGACCCTCAGCTCTTTGTGGGTTCCTGCTTATGACCTTCTGGTCTCAGCTCAGCCTTTGCTCATGTCTTCTGCCACTTGGACATCATTCTTGCTCCGTTCTGTGTGCCTCCCTGCAGAAAGTATGCTTATGTTGGGCCATCCTGCCACTCTGCTTGCCCACTATGGGTCCAATGGGCTCATTCTGCAGTAACCAATCTGAGTGGTCCTGGCTGTTCTGAAGTGATCCATTGGTGGGAATCATCTCCTTAATGATATTTCTATTTCTTGAGGCCCAGAATAGTCTTTTGTTCCTTTTGAAGGAAGCCAAGGGCATAGCTGGCAAGAGCTGAGTTCTGAACTCCAGACCTTCTGTATCTCCACAGCCCTATCTTGAGCATGACCCTTAATTTCCCTGGGGCTCATGTATACAATGGGAGAAGCACCTGTCTGTTTTACTCCTGAAGTGAAGATCTAGTGAGATGAAGGATGTATGAGCATGTTTCCTAAATTGTAAAGTAATGCATAAAATATAAGAAATTGTTTTCCTTTCAGAACCCTCCAGACCTTTACACAAACACACATTCTTGGCATGCAGTAGATATCGCTGACTAATTGCCTCTGCCCTCACCTCTCTCCTTCCTTCTTCACCCCACAGCCTCCCAGCCACAGCACTTACCTGGATCCATGTTTATCAGCCAAGCACAGGGAGTGACAAAAGGAACACCTATGGTTCAACAGGTCAAGTTTAGTTTGCTGCAATCTAAACCTCAGTCTCTCCTTCTTCCCTCCAAGGGATGTATACAAACAGCCCCTTCAAGGAATAAAAGTGCCCCCTCTGACTTAGCTGGGTACCCAGTATGGAGCTGGGCACTGAGTAGGTGCCAGGCATGGGTGTTGACACAGTGGATTCACCCAAGTGGTGACTAGAGGGGGACATGAAGAGTATCATGCACTGGCCCCTAATCCCACACCCTCATACTTGACCCCCTGGACCACCCCTGACTAACAATCATGTATATAACTCAATTCTACTTGGTCAATGTCAGTCACATTAATTATTCACATATGCCTACCACGTGCCAGACCATGGTACCCAGTCCCTATAGATTCTTATCCCTGTGTAGACACCTGGGATAAAGGAGGGAGAGGGAGGCTTGGAGAGAACAGTGTACCCAGAACAGAGAAGAGCAGGTTGGGGTTGTAAGGGCCTCTGGGGGATTCAGCACAAGTGAACTGAAAGCCTTCCAGGGCCCTAGCTGCCTGTTCCTACCTCCTCCCACTAGAGTTGGAACTTGGTGGGAGGCTTGGGGCCTGAGCCAGTTTGCCATTCTCCAACAAGTGTACTCTCATTGGATTGAGCTGCTGATGTGCCTTGGTGCCAAGGCTGGCTTTGTCTTGCTTGGGGCTGGCACATAGGTCACAATGAACAACCCAGAATGGACCCTGTGCACATATAATACATTTTTTTTTCTGACTCCTAAATCAGACTATATATATGACAAAAGGACTAAATGCCTGACATCAGGGCTCCCTGGCACTCACATGGTTGTTGAATGTGAAAGCACAAATGATCATACACACACACATTCCTAATACAACAGACTCAACCCCTTGCACCTCGAGTCACCCATTTTTGTTGGCTTCTACTTGTACCACAAATGTTCAGCTGAGGTCAGCCTCTGAGCTATGCCAGTGGTCCTTCCTGGCCCTTGATCTTTCCCCTAGTGAGCAATGAGTCTGGAAGAGATCCTTGAGGCTGGGGTTAGGGAAGGGGGTGATAAAGAAAAGCTTAAGCCTGGTTAAGTTGGAAGAAGGAGGAAAAATCCAAGCCGGTTAAAAAATGAGCAGATCTGAGTAGACATTTTTCCAAGAAAGGCATACAGATGGCCAACAGGTACGTGAAAAGATGCTCAACAACACTCATTATCAGGGAAATGCAAATCAAAATCACGATGAGGTTGTCACTTAACATCTGTCAGAATGGCTGTTCTCAAAAAGAAATAACCAGTGTTGGTGAGGATGTGGAGAGAAGGAAACCATCATGTACTATTGGTAGGAATGTAAACTGGTGCAGGCACTACGGAAAGCAGTAGGGAGGTTCCTCCAAAAATTAAAAATAGAACTACCACATGATCCAGCAGTTCCACTTCTGGGTATTTATTCAAAGAAAATGAGAGAAAGACAAATACCATATGATCTCACTTATAAGTGGAATCTAAAAAAAAAAAAACAAAAAAAAAAAAAACCTAAAACAATCAAAAACCCCTCAAAAGTCCTCAAGCTCATACACACAGAAAACTGACCAGTGGTTGGTGGCAGGTGGCTGGAGAGGGTGATGGTGGGTGGAGGTGCAAAATGGGTGCAGGGGGGTCAAAAGGTATAAACTGCTGGACACCTGAAACTATTATGTTCTGTCAATTAAATCTCAATTAGGAAAAACAAGACGAGCCTTGGACTTTCTCTCCCCAATTTGGGCCAAGGTGCTTGAAGGGCAGGAGCTGGCGTGAAGGTCCCTCTGAAGAGGATCCCGCACACCTGGATCCCTTCGGCCCTCAGGGAGCCCCTCTGCCTGGCCTGGCAGAGGCACCGGGGCATGGCCTGCAGTGGTGGCAGGGCAGGCGTGTGTGCAGATCCACGGGCACTTGGCACTTAGACCCACACCGTGCTCATGAGAGGCACGGGCAACACACACAGGTGGGTGACACCCACACAAGCTGAAACAGAGGCATAGATTCGAATTCAGTACACATGCACACATAGAGAAAGCACAACCACACACACCCACAACACACCTGCACAGAAAGCCCCTGTCCCCGGGCCTGGCAGCAGAGCCTTACCTGAGAGCACAGAGCAAGGAGCCGAGGAAGTTGGAGGCTCTGTCTGCCCTCAGGTGTATTTGTATAGGGTGGGGAGGGGTGAGATGGGTACACCGGGAGGGGCATGGGCAGAGGGTGTGGAGGAACAGGGGGGATGGGCTAATCTTTATCTGGGCAAAATGCAGCTGGAAGCAGGATGTGTGGGGGTGAGGGGCAGGGAGCAGGTTTGGGGGAAGGGGGAACAACGCTTTACCCCAACCGGCTGGGAAGGAGGTACCATAAAACCAAGGAGGGTCCCAAGCCTCGGCAGGCAACTGTCGGGCTCCCAGTGCTGGCAAAACTGAAGCCTGCTGTTGCCAGGCCTCCCGATAAAGAGCCTGGCTGGGCTGGCTGCACCTGAACTGCATTACATTCATTTTTAAAAAGTAACATGTCCGATATAAAAAGAAAGAAAAAACAACATACCCGAGAACAATGAAAACAGGTCCTCACAAAGGCTTATACTTGAAGGTTCATAGTAGCTTTGTTGGTAGTAGCTAAAATTGGAAACTGGACATTTCTCAAATGTCTATCAATAGGCCGAATAAGCAGATTGTGGGGCCTGCATTCAATGGAACAGCAATAAAAAGGGATGTGCTGCTGATACATGTCAGAACATGCCTGACTCCCAAAATCACTATGCTGAGCGAAGGAAGCGAGACATAAAGAATATACCCTGGGGCAGCCCCCGTGGCGGAGCGGTTTAGCGCCACCTGCAGCCCGGGGTGTGATCCTGGAGGCCCGGGATCGAGTCCCACGTCGGGCTCCCTGCATGGAGCCTGCTTCTCCCTCTGCCTGTGTCTCTGCCTCTCTCTCTCTCTGTCTCTATGAATAAATAAATAAAATCTTTAAGAAAAGAATATACCGTGTATAATTATGTCTAGAACGTTCTAAAATGTTGTAAAATTCTAGTTAATGTGAACTAACAACATCAGATCAGTGGTTGCATGGGAATAATGTGGTAGGAATTGGGAGGAGCTAGAAGAAGCCATTAGAAGAGACACGAGGACACTCTGGGTTTTGAGGAGTATATTCGTTATCTTGATTGTGGTGATGGTTTCATGGAGTATACACATGGCATGTAATAAATTGCACTATTTGTGCAGTTTATGGTATGTCAATTTGGTCTCTGTTAAGAGCTGTAAAAACAGAAGTAACATAACCAGACCAGAAAATGATTTGAGGGGCGCCTGGGTGGTTTAGTTGGTTAAGTGTTAAGTTGGTTAAGTGCCTTCAGCTCCGGTCATGATTCTGGGGTCCTGGGATCCAGCCCCACATCAGGCTCCCTGCTCAGTGGGGAGCCTGCTTCTCCCTCTCCCTCTGCACTCCCTGCCCTGTGTACACGCTCTCTCTTTGTCAAGTAAGTAAATAAAATCTTTTTTTTTTAAAAAAAGAAAGAAAATGATTTGAGGTGTGCCTCGGTGGCTCAATGGGTTACTCTTGATTTCAACTCTGTTCACAATCTCAGGGTGATCTCAGGGTCATGAGATCAAGCCCCCATCTTGGTGGGCTCTGTACTCAGTGGGGAATCTGAGATTTTCTCCCTCTGCCTCTGCCCCTCCCTCCCAGCCCTCCCTCACTTGCTGAGGAGCTTCTTTCTCACATAAAGAAATATTAAAAATAAAAAAAAGAAAATGATTTGGAAAATGGAGAGAAGGAAAAAGTGATTCTCCTTTATTTCTATCGTGGACAAGAAAGGAAAATATTTCTGTGTCAGGTGCCTTTACACTATCAATGATCTCATAGCAGCTCCTGGAGAAAGGTGTTCTTATTTCCCCCTCTTTTATGAGATTGAAAAAAAGCCAGGACTCAGAGAAATTAAGAAACTTGCCTGAAGTCACCCAGGCAATGTATAGTTAGGCCCATTTAGGACCGCCTGATCCAGAGCCTGGGCCTCTTCTCCTTGCTTTTCTGGAATGCTCTTCAGAGAAATTCCAGCCTGCTCTGGTAGCATCATGGGCAAAGGGCTTTGAGAAGGTGGGGGGTTATTAATCTATCACGCGCACAATTGTATGCCTTCAGGGCACCAGGGCACAGAGGGCAGGGAGTCCCAGGAAGTTGACAGAGTTGTAGTGCCTGCAGTGTCCCACCCTCCAGCCCATGTGGGAATGGCACTGCCTGCATCCACCCATGCTCCCACCTCCATAGCCCTGTAAGCCCTATTCTTCTGGGAATCCACCTTTTCCCATTCAGGGACCCTGATGGTATGACCCCCACCCCCCAGCCTTTGGCAGGAAGGTGAAAGGAGAAGGCCTGTATCCTCAGGGACCTCCCCCATGGGGCTGCAAGGGCTGAGGAGTGCAGAGGGGGCCCAGAGCCCTGGGTTCCAGATTCTGTTCTCAACATCTCCGGAGTCAGGGTCTGAGCTCAGATCCAAGTCCTAAAGGCAGGTTGTGGGAGCCTTTGGGCAGAAGATGGTGGTGGACCTGTCTTGATGGGATGGACAGAGAACCTAGGATTGTCAGAGTGGCCAGAGCAGGGGGTGCAGGAGGCCTGTAGCAGGTGGGGAGGCCCATAGCGGTGGTGGCCACGGCAGGGTGAATTTATAACAGAGTATAATGTGCATGGATTCTCTCCTGCCCAACCCTAAGATGTGGGTGAGCAGAGCCTCAACCATCAGTGTGTCCCCTCTTCCCTTGGGTATGATCCCTTAGAGAGGGTGAATGTTCACCGAGTGCTTGGCCTTACTGTCTGGCTGAGAGGGGGGATCTTCCCTGCCAGAAAGTCACAAGTGGAGAAGAAAGGACTCTGAGGAGCAAGAGGAGACATTTCTGGGGGCAGCAGCTGGGCTCAGGGAGGAGAATGGAGGAAGGGAATCTCCCTTAGCAGTAGGTTGTGGGTGGAGGGTCTCAGGGAGGGTGCTGTCAGTGAAGGCCGAGAAGGCAGGATGTCACTTGCTGTGACCCAGAATCCCTGGCAGCAGAGCCAGCAAGGTGCCCTGCTCCTGGGCTTCCCTGTGGGTAGAGAGGGAAGCAGGAGAGCCAGGCATCTTTACACAGTTTGTGTGGACAGGTTTCTCAGGGCAACAGGGCAAAGGTGGCTGGTGCTGGGCATGCACCAGAGAGAGTGTGCAGGGCTGGGCGTCAGCCTCAGTGATGCAGTGCAGGTGCAGTGGGGAGGAGACCCCCACCCCCACCCCACCACAGAGACTCCGGGGCTGGTCACTGACCCTGGTCTCCAAAAAGAAGCTAACAACACCTGCTCTAGTTATTTCACAGATTTCAAAGTTGATGAGATCAAATGATATCACAGGTGTGAGGCCTTTGCCAGGGTTGTATATAAATTCATGTGTCTTTTTTTTTTTTTAGGAGAGAACACGAGCAAGCACATTCCCCTTCCCCTAGACATGTGAGTGTGCTTGGAGGGGGTGCAGAGAAAGGGGGAAAGAGAGAATCCTAAGCAGTCTCCACACCCAGTGCAGATCCCAACACAGGGCTTGATCATGACCTGAGCTAAAATTAAAAGTTTGATGCTTAACCAACTGAGCCAACTGCGTGCCCAAACACAGTGTTCTTATTATTGTTAGTATCAGCACCGATGCCCTGTGGACTCCATGGCTGCACCATTCCTGCCCTTGCTCACACTTGGACCTTCCCGCCGGACACATCACCATTTTTGGCTTCTGGCATCACTGAGTATTTTACTGAGGGGCTCTTGAGAAATTACCTCTCTGCTCCAGCTTCTTGCAATACTTCTTCCTCTAAGATGAGCAAACATTCAAGTTTGCCTGGGATGGAGGGGTGTTCTGGACTCAGGACTTTGGGTGCTAAAACGAGACCAGGCCAGGCAAGCCAGGACAGTTGGTCACCCTGCTTTTCCCAGAGCTATTTCCTTTTCCCTGCTGGGACCATAGTATCCCAAGCATTTCAACATGTTCTCTTCCACCCAGGTTATTCTTTCCTGTCTTGAAGCTGCCAGGCTGGAGAAGGGGCATGCCACCCCTGGCTGTGCCAAAGGCCCTTCCCTCTTCTCAGTGGGATAGGCCAGCTCTCATCAATCCCTCTGCCTCCTGTTAGGCTTCCTTCCTTCCTTCCTTCCTTCCTTCCTTCCTTCCTTCCTTCCTTCCTTCCTTTTTTTTTTTTTTTGTTTAAAGATTTTATTTTATTTATTCATGACAGACACAGAAAGAGGCAGAGACACAGGCAGAGGGAGAAGCAGGCTCCATGCAGGGAGCCCAATGTGGGACTCCATCCCAGGACCCTGGGATCACGCCCTGAGCCGAAGGCAGGCACTCAACCGCTGAGCCACCCAGGGATCCCTCCATCCTTCTTTCTACTCCTCAAAACCATGACAGTCTTTTTCCCTGTGCCTAGAGGGTATGAGCCCATGCACACCTTCCCTCCTCGGGAGGCCCCTGAGATGAGCGTCAAGTGGGGGACAGAGCCTGCCTGTCCTGTGTCAGCATTCCAGCCTTCCTGCCTGCCCAGAGGAGAGAGCCCCCTGGGTGCATGTGGGCAAACCTGGCCTGCTCCCCACATTCATGAAGACCCGTAGGCCTGAGTCTCTGATGCTGTCTGGGCCCCCAGCCCGCCACCCCATCTCTACTGCACGTGACCCCATGCTAATGCTCCCGGGCCCCCTGCTCACTCTTCCCTGGACCCCCACTGCTCTGCCTGGCCCAGACCCCTCCCTCCAGGATCTGAACACACCCCATAGCTCGTGCCACTGCCTCTTCCGGGGATGCATCTACAGATGCATCTCACGACCATCCCCTTGAAGCTCAGCTGGAAAACTCTATGGTGGGCCTGAGCCCTGTGCTGCCCTGGCCTCAAGCTAATGCAGCCTGGTGTCTGCAAGTGCCTCTGAGGTGGTGTCTGGGCCCTCACCTCTTAGGTCACTCACTCGGCTTCTGGTTGTGGGCAGCTCTGGGGGTGGGGGGAGGGGTGGGTCCTGGGAGAACACAGTGAGTCACCTTTGCCCTCACAGGAGTCACAGGAGCCCCCTCTCCCCCGCCCCAAACAAGGGAGACCCCAGGGGTTCATTCCACATGAGGGCTCATCTCTCATGGCTGGGCCAGGAGCTGGGAAGCTCATAGTGTCCCAGCCTTGGGTGTGTCCTGGAAAGCAGAGGAGGAGTGGGACCCCAGAGCAGCCTTCCTTCTGCTTCCTTCTGCCTCAAAGGTCTTCAGCTCCACCCTGCTCTGGCATGTGTGTTCTTGGAAGAGGTGAGGCCCAGACTGTCCCCAGTGGCTGGAGCCTGGCCAGGGCTTGTCCCTCCTGCCCTACCTCATGTACTCTAGTCCTCCCCACCCACGTGTAGGCCTGGCCTGCCCTGAGAGGCTGGCACACAGACCTCAGGTCAGTAGGAGTCAGGACAGCAACTTCTTGAGCCAGGAATGGCCCTGATGGGGTTGGCTTTGCAGGAGAGGAAACCCAGGAGTCTTTAAGCCACCCTCTTGACCTTTCCCATTTGGAGGGTTGCCTGCCTATTTTCTGGGTGCTCAAGCAATCCAGCCTTGCCCATCCTCCTCAATACTCATCCACACACCCAGAGCTGGGAAGGTGGCACCGGTGACCTCTGAGGGTTCGGCTCCAGCCAGGAATGGTTCCTGGGCACTGGGATGTGAACCTGGAACTGGGCCTTTTTGTTCTCCTGATGGAAGAAAGGCAGGTGAAGCACAGGGCAGCTAGCTGGCCAGAGATGGCAGCCAGAGTCTGGGACTTCAGAGGGGGCAGACATGGGAAGGGAGTACTCCCTGCAGAGGGTGGGGCAGGAACCTGGCCTTGGAGGCTTTGTGGGCAGGGGTCCACATGAAGGGAGGCTCAGAGAGGATGCTGGGGGGTGCCTCAGCATCTGCACACCAGGTCTCAAGTGGGCTTCAGAAGTTCAGAGGGTGGATGTCTGGGTGGCTCAGCAATTTAGCGCCTACCTTCAGCCCGGGGCATAATCCTGGAGTCCCAGGATCGGGTCCTATATTGGGCTCTCTGCATGGAGCCTGCTTCTCCCTCTGCCTGTGTCTCTCTCTCAGTGTCTCTCATGAATAAATAAATAAAATCTTAAAAAAAAAAAAAGAATAAGTTCAGAAGGCTTCAGTGTGTCCAGATCCCAGCAGGATGGCAAGAGGCAGCCTTTGGGGCCCCTCAAAGAATGCTGTAGTGGTAGCATGCAGAAGGTAGCTATCATGGTTACCTGAGGAAAGAAGAAAACTAATGAAACCTTACTCCAGGTCACACATTGCTCCAGATATGGATGTTACACGTTACTTCATTTCATCTGCCATTGGCTGGGAGGGGTATGTACACCCCATCCTACAGAGGAGGACCAGAGAGATAAGGGACTTACCTAAAGCCGTACAGCCAGTGAGGGGGGAGTTAATTTGGATTCTCCCATCCCTCTCTGCCTCATCTATGACAAGGCTGAGGAAGGGCAAAGGTTGGAGCGCTTGTATGTTATTAGTCAGCCATGGACAGGGTAGCCATTCTGGAAGCAGTGAACAAGGCCCATGAGCGAGGCCTCTGTCGGGTCTGTGCCCTCAGTCTCGGTGTGTGGTCCAGATGGTCCCTTCTTCCCTTGCAGGCCTTTCTCTTCTTTCCTCCTCAGTGACAATCTCCAGACATGTAGCCATCTTGTCTTCAGGACGGGCTCTGGTTCTATGGACCACAGACCACAAATACCATCTGAATATGGTCCACTCCAGGGGCGCCTGGGTGCCTCAGTCAGTTGGGCTTCTGCCTTCAGCTCAGCTCATGATCCCAGGGCCCTGGAATGGAGTCCCACATCAGGCTCCCTGCTCAGCGGGGAGCCTGCTTCCCCCTCCCTCTGCTTGTGCATGCACCAGCTCTCTCACTCTCAAATAAATAAATAAAATCTTGAACAAACAAACAAAAACCTCAAATGTGGCCCACTCCAGGTGTGGGGCTGTGGGCCCAGCTGGCAGGCTACCTGAGAGGGTGGGGGATCCGCCAGGGAAAAGATGTGTGATCAGGACCTATGGCTGGGGTGCAAGGACAACAGGCTCACCTCAGCAGAGAGGACCAGGGCACAGGGTGAAGTTTCTGTGGAAACAGCGTTTTGGGGGGGTAACCTGGGGGTGGGGGGCAGGAGAGTGCTTCGTTGGATGGCAGGTGCCTTGGCTTCTGGTCTCATGTGTGACACAAAAGGCTATGTGGCCTGGGCAGATGGTGTTACCTCTCTGGGCCTCCTCATCAATAAAATAAAGCTTCTACAAGTGCGGGGCTTCCTAGTGTGGCACAGTCAGGAGTCTCCGGCCTGGGGATTATGGAGACTCCAGGGAGAGGAGCTGGGAAGCCAGAGGGAAGAAGTAGAAGAGCACCCCCACCTCCTCATCAGGACTTGTGACTCTGCTGTCCTCTAGTGGCGGCGCGGAGCAACCGAGGCCCGGTCTCCCCTACCTGCCCAGGCCAGGGGCCTTCACCGCCTGTGGCCTCACTCAGAGCCCCTGTGTTCTGGGCCGAGAAAGGCGGTCAGAGCAAATGCATGGGATCCCGATGGCCCTCCACAGGACAGCATGGCTTATTCACTCCGTATTTGTTCTGCAAGCGCTGAGGGATTGCCTGTGGTTTATAAGGGCCCGGGGCCAGGCCCTAAGGATCCGGAGGCACTTGGCACACCATTTCTGTTCTCAGAGAGCCTCAGTCCTGTGGAGGAGCAGATAAACACACCTTGGACTCAGGAGAATATAGGAGAATGGAAGGGATGCTCCGAGGTATGACATGTGTAACACCTGGGAAGCACAGGGCTAGTGACCGGGAGGCCCTATCTGGTCAGTGGTGTGTCCTATCACAGCACGTGGGCCTGCAGCCTGATGGGCCCTGAGGCCTTTGCCACTGGGTTAGGAGAGTCTCTCTCTGTAGGCCCTTCCAGAGGGGTAGCTGGATTGCTATCTACACCTCCGGCTCCCCTGCTGCTGTCCTGCCCGGACTCTGGCTGGGAACAGGAGTGAGGGGCATGAATGATCTGGCCTAGCTAGCCCCTGTAGCCTCCTCTAACTATGTCCCACTGCTCCCGACCTGGTGTGGGAGCCTGGGTTCCAAAGGTGACACAGAACATTAGGTCTCAGCAGGTGCATCTCCCCATCCCAGGCTGGTGCTGGGCAGGCCCCAAGGTGTGGGGCAGGTGGTGGGAAGCTGGGCTGTCACCCCACCGGGGCCCTGCCTCTAGCCTTCGGGAGCTAGGTTGGAACTCAGCAGCCTGTTCAAGGCAGTACTCTGAGAGGGTGGAAGAAGGACCGAAAGGCAGAGAGAGAGAGAGAGAGAGAGAGAGAGAGAGAGAGAGAAAGACACTCAGGAGAGGAGCCTGAGTACGTCACCATTGCTGGGAGTCTGACTCAGTGGGAACATCCGACAGGAAAGGAAGAGAGAATGTGGTGGCATTTCCAAGCAGGATGGGGACTCTGGGGCTGAGGATATTGGGTGTGGGGTCAGGGTACCGTGTGAAGGTACCAGGAAAGTGGCTCCCCATGGTTAGGATGGGAGGGGGGCAGGAAGAGATGATTCATAGGGAGCAGAGATTGAAACTCTGGCTGACTGGGCTGGACTGGGTAGGATAGAGGGCAGCAGGGCTTTCTGCTTTGGCGACACAGCATGGAATTAAGGAAACAGGCCTGGCCAATCAGGGACATGGGGGATGTAGGAACCTCTGACTCTCCCTTTAGGGCTTGGAGGTTGGGGCCCTAAAGCTATTGAAAGAGACCACAGGTAGCCCTGATACAGAGACCACCTGGCCCCCCAGCACCACAAGCCCCAGCTCATGGAGGCTCCAAGAGTGGGACTGCCAGGCAAGCTGCTCTCTTGGGCAGAGGGA
The DNA here is from genome assembly GCF_905146905.1 of Nyctereutes procyonoides. NCBI lineage: Eukaryota > Metazoa > Chordata > Mammalia > Carnivora > Canidae > Nyctereutes > Nyctereutes procyonoides. Next base: position 7,094,865 of record NW_026575031.1, on the reverse strand, counting down.
GCAGCCTCAGCTGATTTGGGGAGACATTTTCCTGAGAAAGTCTGCTTCTTTTCTGAGGGTGGGAGAGGCTGAAAGGCCAGTCCCAGAGAGCAATGCCAGGAAGGGCCCAGAAGTAGGACCCTGAGTGGGGAAGCCTGTTGGCCCAACTCTGCACGTGCCATGCAGGAAGGCTCAGCTCCCCACACCAAGGAAAGACTCTCAGGAGGGGCTGTTCTTTAAAATACAGGGAAGACAACGTTCAACCTAAAGGAATGACTAATGGTGTTATTTCAGATACGTAGTTGGATTTGGTGGCCTTGATGGGAGGGGTGGTGGGCTTTTTGATCCCTTCAAATTATGTAAACCAGAGCTGATGAGCACAGTAAGGGGAGGCTCATGTGAGGTGGGGGTCCTCAGACTGGGATGGCCGATGGCTCAGTGGGACAGACAGAGGCACATGTTGGCTGCCTGTCCATCTGCAGGTCGGTCCAGTCTGGGGCTCCGCTAAGCCTAGGGGCTCAGAGAAGGCAGGGCCTGGGGCAGCCTGGCCCCCTGTGTGGGCTCAAGCCAACAGAGAGAGGTTCTTGCCTGTGTCTCTGGGGACACTGGGGCAGGACAGGGAGAGGTGCTGGGCAGGGCCAGTGCCCTGGTCCTTGCCCTCTGAGAGTGGATGGGTGGGGGCGGCGGCGCGCATTCCTGGCTAGGAGCCCAGAGGAGTCTTTTGTAATCACAACATGATCTCGTGTGCTGAGCAGTGAAGCCGGCAGGGAGAGGCCAGCAGAGGCCCGGCTCCGGCTCCGGTGGCTCTGCGGCTCCAGCTTCCCTCCTGCTCTGGCTCCCCGGGGGCTGCTCTGGAATTCTCCCGGTGCCCACTGTTGCCATGCACTCAGCTGTGAGTGGCACCTCACCTCTGGTGGGGGGCTTCTTGGGGCTGGGAGGAGGCTGGGACACCAAGCAGTCACACTCTGGGGGCAGCTGGGAACAGCTGGGCCTGGGAGGAAGAGGCCTGTGCCTAGGCCGGTGGGGGGCTGGGCAGGGGCGTGTGGCTACAACGGAGGCCCAGCAGCCAGACAGGGAGAGAGACGGGGATCTCGGCAGAGGCTCGGCTTCCTTAGGGTGGCTCTGGACTGGGCCTGCCGGTGGAACTGGCTCTCTCCTGCACCGAGAGGCTGGGCTCGGGGAGCGGCCCTTTCCCACAGGCCGGGCACAAGCCTGGGGAGTAGGGCCCAGGGCCTGGGAGCCTGGGACAGAGCAGGGGCCTCTCTTTACTGTGGTTCTGGGCCTGGGAGCCAAAGGGCTCTCCCCCCTCCCACCCCGACCTCCTGAATCCCCTGGCAACTTCCCAGTCACGGCAGGTTCCGCTGCCAGAGCCATTTATAACTCTTGTTCCAGGCTCTGCTCAGCAGTGGCGCTCCCTGGGGAGCCCGGGGGAGGGGCAGCCCACTGCTGGGAGCTGCAGGCCTGGGTATAAGGCCCTGACCTGAGCCCCTGAGGCAGCAGAGAGACAGGCAGACAAGCTAGGAGGGTGGGGATTTGGGGCCTGCCATGTGCCATCTCCCCTCGCAAGCCTAGCTCTGGGGCTGGGGTCTGTTCGTGGTAAGAACGTGCTTCTCAGGTGAATGTGAAAGTTAGGGGCCGGTTAAGGGATGGGCCCAGCCAGCAGTCAGGAGCTTGGGAACCCTGCCCTCTGCAGGGGTCTCACGGAGCCGAGTCACCTACGAACAGGCAGGAGGAGAAGGATGCCGAGCTGGATCGGAGGATAGTTGCCCTTCGAAAGAAGAACCAAGCCTTACTACGAAGGTACCAGGTGAGTGGGCCGTGACGGGGGCTGGGAGGACCAACCGGGTTGGCACTCCCTTTCTGACCCACAGACCGCTGCATGGCGGTCTTTCCCCGCAGGCCCTAGGCCAGGGGCCAGGTTACAGGGCTGTGGGCCAACTCAGAAACTCTGTGAGCATCCTGGGGACTCTGTGATGCGGTGCCTCTGCCCCCTGGTGTCCCATCGGTGTCTCTCTGTGTAGGCCTGTCTGTGTGCGTCTGGGGGGCCATGGCCTGTGCTGACCCCGGGCCCTCCCGCAGGAGATCCAAGAGGACCGTCGGCAGGCCGAGCAGGGGGGCATGGCCGTGACCACACCGGAATTCCTCCGACCTGATGGCCTCATTGTCACTATCAGCCAGGTTCCCGGCGTAAGCCCCACCCAGGGAAATAGGGTGGGGTGGCAAGGAGGTGGAGGCCCAGCCTGTGTCAGAGGAGGACAACTGCTCCTGCTCCTGTTTCCTCCACTTACAGTTCTGAGGCTTACCCTTCAGTTCCCAGCCTTATACAGCCCAGCCCACTGCTGTCCCCTGACCCCCAAGGGCCACAGCTGCAAGGCCACCAAAGAGAACCTTCCTCATACCCTTTTCCAGGTGAATGTGAAAGTTAGGGCACCCCAGCCCGGCACCCATGCACCAAATCACAGGCCACTCCTAAACCCCAAACCCCAGAGGGACAGAGGAGGGGGGCTGAATGCCAGGAGCAGTATCTGAAGGACAAAGCCGCATTGTCTGAGTGCTCTGGATTTTCAGCTCTGAGATGACAGGCTGTTGTGGCATCTTGGGCCCCTGGGTGGCCCCAGGCCCCGAATAACCTAATGCTACTGGCATGTGAATGCCCCATGGAGTCAGCTTCTCTATGAGCATTCCAGGGAGGGCCAGAGCTGGAACCCAGCCTGGGGAACCTCCCCAAAGGACTCAATCCCAGCTCCTGCTCAGCGTGGCCCACGTGGTCTGAGGCATGGCATCTCGTTCTGCAGGAGAAGCGGGTGGTCAGCCGGAACTGGACAAGATCCCTCAGACCTGGAGCAGCCAATGAAATGCTTGAGGATGAGGGGGTGGAGGACCACATTGGTACTTTCTGCTTGGGGGAGCGGGTGGAGCTGGCTGTGACCATGGAAAACAAAGCTGAGGTGAGCAGGGTAGGGGGAAGCCCAGGTATCAGGCTGGCAGCCTCTTCTTACCTGGCTGTGCCACACTGCCCACCCTTCCCCCGCCCCCAGGCCAAGAGGATCGTAAGTGCGAAGCCCACCAGAGCAAGGAACCAGGGGGCAGGAGGGTCACGTGGAAGGGGCTTGGGCCGGACTCCCTCTCTGCAGATGGCCGTCAGCTCGGATTCTGCACGGAAAGTACATCTTCAAGAGGGGATGGGGACATGAAAGTGGCAGTCACCATTTGGGGGAGGCGGAGAAGCTGAGTCACCTATATCCCCCATCTGTGGGGACGTGGTCCAGGCAGCACCAGCGAGAATTCCCACCCCTTCTTCCTTTCTCTGGGCCAGCCTCCACGTTGGGTGGGCCTTACCCTCACAGGGTAGGCTGGAGGTCAGCCCCTTACCCTAACTGGATCTCTGGATAGCAACATGTGGGGACCTTGGGGTGGGCCTGGAGGCTGCAGGACGACTGGCTGTGTGCCAGGTGTGACCTCTAGGTGGCAGCAGCCCCTAGTCCTGGCTCTCTTTCACAGCAGCTCGAAGCTGCTCCCCTCTAGGGCTGTGCACACACCCCTGCAACACCCCAGGGGACAGGCCCCATCGTACAGATGAGGAAGTGATACACAGAGAGGTTAAGTAAGTTGCCGAAAAGACAGAGCTAACAAGTGGATGGAAACCGTGCCTATGGCAACTGACATGTTAGAGATGGAATGAATTTCATTTTTAGTTGGGGACAGCAAAACCTTGAGAGGAAGGTGTTGATAGTATCCAGATTTCTGCCCCAAAACCAGGGCTGCCTGCTGCTTCTACCCCATGGTGCTGAGTGTCTTCTCCTTGCAGGGTGCTCGAGAGCCCCAGAATCCAGGCCTGGTCCCGGTGGAGGGACCCTTGGAGGTGGGCTGGGACTATGCCCAGTGGAAACAGGAGCGGGAACAGATTGACCTGGCTCGTGTGGCCAGGCACAGAGATGCACAGGGTGACTGGCGCCGCCCATGGGACCTGGACAAGGACAAGCCCACGTGGGTGGCAGGGCCGGGCAGCTTGTTGGACTGACATGCTTACAGGGCTTGGTGTAGAACTAACCATAGGATGCTTCTTGGAGGGCTTGTGGGACCCTCCCCAGGGTGGTGAAGGGTCTGCCTGGGCCCCCTGGTTGGGCCTTGGGCTCAGGGTGGGCACTGGGACCCCCATTTTCTTGGGTCTGCCTTCATTTTGCTGCCGTCAGTTCTGGGGTTGGGGCTGGGGGAGGCAGTGGCTGTGTGGGTCTGGCTGTAGCTCGTGTCCACCCCACAGCAGCCTGACTCTCTGGCTCCATAGGCTACAGGACCCCAGCAAGCCTCGAGAAGAAGGCCTGGCCAGGGTGGGCAGCACCAGGGGTGAGCCAATACCCACCTCACTCCCTGCCCCTCCTTGGCTTTTCTCACAATGCTCCCTCTCCTTTCTCTGTCTCTTGCTGTGCCTCTTATTTTTGGAGCTGGAAAGAGGCAGGGAATAACATCTTCCTTCCTCTCCTCCATTATCAGAGCCAGGGCACCTTCCCACCCTCCAAACCCAGAGCTCCTACCCTGGGTTCTGACCCCAGAAGGTCTGGGGAGGAGGCTCACAAGGAAGTCTGCACTGGGATCCTTCGAAGTTGGTGCCTCCTGGGTGAAAGCTATGGTTTCCCTGCCCCCGACCTGTTGTAGGAAAAGAACTTTCAGAATTGCCAGTGTCCTAATTTTACACACGAGGAACCTGGGGCTGGAGAGACTCAGCCAGCTACCAACCAGGAATGCCAAAGGGAGCACAGGGACCCAGCTCTCTTGACCCCAAGACCAGGCATCTTTTTGGGAGTCAGAAAACCCACACCTGGACCAAGAGGAAGACTGACAGCTTCCCAATCCTGGAAGAACTAGTGTTACCGCTTTGGATCATTTATCACCCTACTCTTTCTCCACTTTGCCTCACTTAGGCCCCAGGAGCCACCGGAAGTCACAGCCCCCACCACTGTGTCTTGATGGCAAAGGTGAGTTGGGAGAGGAAGAGGAGCAGGGTCGCGTGAGCCGATGCAGGAGCCGGGCTGCCATGGCCCTCTTCTCTCCTTGATTCATGGACCATCTCTTGCAGGTGGTACTACTCGGGGTGGGCCACCCAGCAGACCCTCAGCGGTCTCAGCTACACGAAGCAAAGCCCAGGGGACAGAGAGGCTGACTGGCAGGGCCCGCAGGTAACAGGTGGCAGGGGGCAGAATCAGGGGAAGCCCCTGGGCTACCTGATTTCCTGGACCTCCCTTGCCCCTGGGAGGTTGGGACCTGCACTGGTTGGGGTTTCTGCTCCGGCCCCTGGGGCTGCTGCCTTCTGCCTGAGGGCTGCTTGGAAGCAGGTTAATGAGGTTTGGGGAGAGGCGGGCAGCAAAGGCAGCAGCGCGAGAGCCTGGTGCCCAGGGAGGCCGGCAGTAATTACAGCAGTTGCCCCCCCTCCCCCTGGGAAACCGGGCGTGCCTTTCCCAGGCTGTGCAGGCAGAGACACGTCCAGAGTCCCCCTGGAACTCGAGGTGCTGTAGGCTTGGCCATAAACAGCAGCTGGAGACCTGGGATGGGGCTAGAGTGGGTGGTGTTCAGAGGAAGAGGCTGGATTTGCAGAACAAGGTCGGGCCAGAAGGGGAGCATCCCAGAGCACTGCTCTGGCTCTGAGGCTCTTCCGAGACCTTTGGGCCCCCGCTGCTCCTGGGAGCACGGGCCACAGCTACAGAGCAACTGACCTGAGGTGGGGTGGGTAGGAGTAGGGCCTGCCATGCGCTGTGTTTCTACAGGTGGGAAACAAAGGAAGACAAGGAGGAGCTGGAGAACCAGGAGGTGGGTGCTTGGGACTAGGATGGGGTGGGCTAGGGACATGAGCTCTGAATTCCCCAGCCAACAGGGCCAATCTCTTGTTTCAGAGAAGCCAAAGTACAAGAAAGACTCGGAGCGAGGAGGGACATTCCCAGAAGCAGAGCAGGATGGAGCTGGGCCGAGCCAAAAGCGCCCCAGTGGCCAGCCCAGCCCCAGTACCCCCCGGGGAGCCAAAGAGGGAGTCAGGAGCCTCTGCAGCCAGTCTGGTCCCTGGCTCTCCACAACACTCTGACTTGGTTCCCCTTGACCTTTCTCTAGGAGGGGCCAGTAGCCCTGGGTCCAGGGAGAGTGTACGTGCGCTCTCTCCGAGGCCTGGGGCCCAGGAGAACCCTGTGTCCTCACTGGATGGTTCCAAGCAGCTCCCGGGGTGGAATGACCCCCAGGCTGAGCTGGAACTACAGACTTGTTCTGAGCCACAAGGAGGAGCAGGGCCCCCAGAGCTCAGAGAAGACAGGTGTGGCAAGGCTGGGGCCCAGCAGGGCTTGGCACCACGAAGCAGGCCCCCCAGGGGAATGGGCCAAAGGGCAAGGGGCACAGGAGGAGCAAGAAGCAGGACAGGAGGGCCTGGTCCTGCGGGAAGATGCTGAGCAAAGCTCCTGTGGGCCAAGGGACCAGGCTGTGGAGAGAAGGAGGGAAGAATGCAGGCAGGACTCTAGAGTATAATGGGTGTTAGGATGCTGGTGGCTTGTGGCAGTCTGGCTGAGCAGTTGGGCAAACTCTCCGGGGTGTGTGTGTGTGTGTGTGTGTGTGTGACATTATGAGGGCACCTCATGTGCACATCCCTGGGCACATCCCTTCCATAGGTGTGTTTTCACCTGCAGGTAAAGCTCCTGGTGTATTCTCATGCCACATCTGATCCCTGAAGCTGTCTAGCCCTGCCCTGGGTCTACTGCTACCCAGGCCACAAGCTTCCCTGCCATGAGAAAGCAAGGCTTAGAAGCACTCAGAACCTGGCTCTCCTGTCTTGGCCTGTCACCCCTAAGGCATAGCTTCTCTTTCCAGCTGTGGTTTTGGCTTCTCAGGTGCAGGCCACCTCCACAGCTGGACCAGCCCAGGCTTAGGGCCCTTCCCATGCTTCTGCCTGGCACCTGGATGTCTCACAGCCTGGCCATACTCAAAGAATGGCCAAACCAGGGGAATCTCAGTCATCCGCTGACAGCCTCCCACCTATCTGGAAGAGGAGGCTAAGGCCTTTCCTTCTTTCTGCTCTTTCCTTCTTTCTGAAGAAAGGGAGGCCACAGCAGGTAGGGACAGAGCTGGGGACAGAAGAGCAGAGCTCAGGTCTCTCTGTAGAAGACAGGGTCCCTGGACAGGCCTCCTCACTGAAATGGCGTGGGGTTGGGTGGGAAGAGGAATGGCTCTTCTCCCCATAGTGTGAGAGGAGAGCTCATCATTGGGGATAGCCTCCCCCACACCCAGTTCAGACATCAGGTGTAGTAGCATCAAGACAGCATCAAGGTGGGGGGAAGGGGAGCCCCACAGCCCAGGGCCATTTCCTGTGTCTCCTCCTTTCTCCTCTCCACCACCTCCCTGCACCACCATCGTTCAAAAGCAGGGACTCAGACAAGGGACAGAGAAACTGACAACTTCGGGACTCTGCCTTCCTACTTGGTCTCTGTTCCCCCCACCCACCCCCAACCAGGCCCCCGGCTGGTGAATTATTCAGACTCCACACAAGCTGTGGCTTCCTCTCAATTCAACAAACATTTCCTGAGCACCCACTAGCAGCAGCGCAGCTGGTGGGCGATGGTGACTCTGCCAGCAAGAGGGAGGGAGAAACCCAGTCATCCAGCAGACCCAGGCTACACGGCAGAAGCCACTCTCTGATAGGAGCTGGGGATGGTGGTAGGAGCCCAAAGAGAACAAGCTCACCTCTGCTTGAAAAGGCAGGTACCCCTTCCTTTCTCACCACGTGTGCCCTTTACCCCCAAGCTCCTGCCTGGGTCTCCCCGAGTGGCCCCCACTGCTCCCCTTCTCTTTGGCCCTGCAGTGGCTGTTTCTCTCTGCTGAGGGTCCCAGGCCTCACCAGTCTCTCTGGCTTCTCTGGGGGAGTGTCTAGATGATCATCCCCAGGGGTCCTCCACTCTCAAAGTGAGGGCTGAACTATGGGGTCACAGCTGGGGCTTTCTCACTGGCTCCTGCTCCACCCCCTCTACTCAGGAAGCCTGAGGAGGGGTATCTTTTCAGCTGATCAGATTGCTTCTCACATATTAAGGTGCAGAGTAATGCGGATTCTAATTCAGTAGGTCTGTGGTAGACCCAGAAATGTGCATTTCTAATAGGCTCCTGATGATATCTATGTTGCTAGTTCCTGGACCACAGGTTGAGTAGTAAGGGTTTGGATTAGAATGTATGGAGAGGTAGGGGCAGACTGACTCTAGACTCTAAGGACTCCCCCCGCCATGGCTGCCCCTGCCCCCAACCAGTGGAAGCTTCCTGGCTTCAGAGTTGGGTGGGAAGCTGAGACACCTGGGAAGATGCCTGAGAGGCCAGTGAGGGGGTAGTGAGCTTCCTGTAGTGGGGAGTGAGGAAGTTGGTTGGGAATGGGAGGAGGTGAAGGAAGTGGAAGATGTTGGTGTGGGATTGATTAGAGGAATTTTGAAAAGGCTTGGGAATATTCTTAGGCATGTGGGAAGAAGACCCCTGTGAGGCAAGAATAGGTAAGGATGGATGACTCTAAGCTCAAGTTTCCCCCTTGCCCTCCAGTCATACACATATGCATTTAGAGCATGACCCTGGACTTGACCTATGACTCCCAAAGGATGGAGTTGGGAAAGAGCAGATTTAGGCAGAGCCCTTGAATTCAGATGTCTCCAAAACTGATCATGATCAAGAATTTGAATTCTAAGATTCACAAACTTCTCCTAAACCCCCCAGTGCTACCAGCTGTACAGATGGGCCCTCATTAGAGAGTATATGTTTGACTATGGGATGGGAATATAGAATTCGGGCATCACAGTTCAGTCCTCACAACAGGACCTTGCAGGACAGAAAGTTGACTTGTGAAGGGCTATTGAGGAATGGGGCTTCTCTCCTTGAAGGTAACATCCAGAAGGATGTCAGGAAAAAGGACGTCCTGGGAGTCACTAGGGGTTGGAGAGTACAGAGACTGGCCCAGGACATCTTCACTGTAGGAAAACCCTAGTGCTAGGCAAGTATCACTGAGCTTTTCTCAAAAAAAGGAGCCCTTCCTCAGGATAAGGGAACCAGCAGCTATGGTGGTCATCTCTCCCCCCGAGGCTGGAACCAGCTATGGAGCAGGAGGGAAGCATAGACATCCCTCCACAAACCTCAGGGTCATGGAAGCCTACATGTAGCAATTCCAGGCTCCTCTGTTTAAAGGCCTGGCTGAGAGACTTCCTCTTAGATGCCTTTCTCCTTTCCAACCAACTGACAAGACTCTCCTCAAAAATGGGAAGGTCTTCATGAGACAGAGCAATCAGGAACCCAGGCACAGAGCTGGAGGACTGGAGAAGGAAGATGCCTGCAGAGCGGTAGGGAGGTGGCAGCTTTACTTCAGGCCTCCTAACAAGGAGGACGGAAGGGGCAGGGGACAGCCCTGTCCTGACAGAGGTGGGCAGCACACCATATTGCAAGGGAGGTATGCTTTTTGAGAACTGGCAGTGCGGTAGAGTGGAACAAACGTGGGCCTTGGAATTCAACAGACTGACTTTTAATCTAGGTCTGTCATCAGCCAGCTGGTCAAGTTTAACCTCCAAAGCCTCAGTTTTCTTTTCTGCGAAACAGGGCCACTAACAACCCTGAAGGGTTGGTTGTCAAGAGCATTAAACATAAGAGTATGCAAAACACAGCCGGCCCATGGAGTAGGTGCTCCATGCATAGCAGCCTGGCGCGCTCAGTATGTGTCAAATAAATGAAGTAGCTATTTGGTTTGATCTTGTCTACTGTTGCCATTTTCTCCTTTACTTCCTCTTCCAGTCTCACCTTCACTGGGGTGGGTACACGTCAAGGAAACAAGGGATGGTTTGTAAGGTTTACTCAGCCTTCCAGGGCAGTGAGCTTCATTTGCCTGGGGGAATCGACTGGAGTTAAGAGCCCCATGAAGTGACCCTGCTCTTGCTGGGGTCTTTGCCTTCACCTGCTAGCTGGATCATAAGGATGTTCTAAGCATTTCCCTTAACTCTGCACACCAACTTTCACAGCTCAGCGTTTCCCCTTTTCTTCTTTTTACATCAGTGGCAATCTCCTGAACTCCCACCACAGTCTTTGCTTATTATTTTCCCCAGAATCAAAACTCCCTTGTTGGGTTTGCTCTATGCCTCCCAGAGTGAAGGTTTTTTTCACCCCAAGGAACAGCATGACTGTATTTTCTTATGGTCAAGGAACACATAACTGGGACTCCCAGCTATCTAACAAGGCACAAGTTCGGAGGGTTTGACCACCAGTCAACTCCAGCCCCAACCCTGGCCTCAGGGACAGGAATAACAGGAAAGGATGGTACTAGCACCACCTCCTCACCCCCGCCCCCCAAAAAACCCACAAAGGAAGTGGCAAAATTCCCCATGTGGCTATCTATCTCTTCTTATTTTGGAGACTAGGTTGGGAAGGAGGGGGATTGTCAAGGAAATAGGAGAAACTAAAGATCTTACTTCACTCTGCCTCTCCCGGCCACTTATCAGACCCCAGCAAGCAGCTTTTTGTGAGTGAGGACTGCCCCAGGGTGACCACAGCCTCACTGAGGGGAGAACCAGAGGCGGGGAAGGCAGGGAGAGGAGCTGCAGGAAGCACAGACTGGGGCTGCTTTCTCTCAAGTCTGCTGGCCGACGTCACAGCCTCTCATTAAGCATCTACTTGACGCCAGTGAAGTGAAATAGCACAGACCTGGCACTAGAAAGAACAAATGTGGCACCCACTGCTCCTTTTAAGGACTGACTGGAGAAGCAGTAGGCCTCAGGGCAGGAGGTGAAGCAAACACAACAGTACCTTTGTGGGAGGAGAGAGGACTCTTCCAGGCCTGCCTCCTTCACAAGCTCTCTAGGACAAGTTCTCTGGGCACCTTAAAAAAAAAATCCCAATCATGCAGGCTTTTTCCCTTTTTCTTACAAACTCTGGGGACACCGTGTTTCCTTTCTCTCCAGCAGGGCAGCTGGCCTCAACCAAGAAAAAAGGTCAAAAGTCACCTTGTAGCCATCTATCAAAATGGAAATACCTAAACCCTAAGTTACAGAATCAGAGGGAAAGTCTGGGCCAATGGTTCTCAGATTTTAGTGTCAGAATCACCCGGAAGCTAGTCTGGGCTTCACCCTCTGAATCTCTCCTTCAGTTAGACTGGGATGGGGCCCAACACATGGCATTTCTAACAAGCTCCCAGGTGATGCTGACACTGATAGTCTGGGCACAGGGTGTAATGTCTACTATCTGCCCTTTCACGTTTTTTTCCAGGCGTCAATTTGCCCAGAGGGACAGATGCTCACTTGAAAATATATTACCTCCTTTGTATGTATTGTACTTTTATTCCCAAGATCTCCAAGCCCTGTCACATCTATTACCTCCAGCTGGTCTCATGAATTCCCATTTGGTTAAGAGAATAAAAGCCAGGCCAAGGCTGGAACCAGTGTCATTACTGGGTCTCTCAGTTTCCTATTTTCCAGTTCAGGGTCTCTTATAAGAGTACACTGCCTCCCCGCCCCCCACTCCCCAGGTCCTCTCCATGCTATGAGCTGCCCACACAGCAGGGAGCTGAGGTGGCCTCCAAGTCACAAGCTGGGCAGAGACCTCAACTCAGGACTCTGAACACCAAGGTAGCAGAAAGAGGTATATTTAAAAGGAATTCCTTGGTAGGGCAGCCGGGGTGGCTCAGCGGTTTAGCGCCACCTTAGGCCCAGGGCCTGATCTTGGAGACCCAGGATCAAGTCCCACATCGGGCTCCCTGCATGGAGCCTGCTTCTCCCTTTGCCCGCGTCTTTCTACCTCTGTGTGTGTCCCTCATGAATAAATAAATATAATCTTAAAAAAAAAAAAGGAATTCCTTGGTAATCCAGGCAGTTGCTTTTCTGGACAAGTTGGTTTGGGGACTTTTAAGTCCCAGTTGGCACACTGGAGGCACTAAATAAATAGTTTTTGAATTAATGCTAGTGGTTTATGGAAGATATTCTAGGGAAGTTAGAACCATATTTCTGTTTAACTGATAAGCTACTATAAAAGCAGATTTATTGAAGTTAAGAAAACCAGGCAGTAACAAAGATTGATTCTTGTTGGCATGACTAAATTTCTTGAGGTCAAGAATTGTTTGGGAATTTTCTAGTCTCTCAGTAGTAGCTTAACGAATGTTTATAGAATGCTTATATGGAAACTGGTCTGGCCCAGGTGCTCCTTACTGACCAGGTGGCTCTTGTACACAGTATATATTTGGAGCCATGGCTTTATCTGTACTTAGGATAGAAAGCCTGGTGATAAAAAATATGTATGTTTTTTAAATTAGCTATTGGAGGGAACAAAGAGCCTGATGCAGGTTTTCCGGCAGCAGAAACCCTGGGGCTAGGTCAGCAAGTAAAAGATGTGGGAACACAAGTGGATTACAACTGTGACACCACACTGCCACTAGGGCCAATTCTAACACAATGATCAACCCAGTGATCAACAAACTCTAAGCACCTACTACAATGTGCCAAGCACTGAGCTTAGCACTGGTCCTGTGAAATGAGCAAAGCCACTATGGTCCTTCCCTCTACTGAGGGAGCCAAGAAAGAAAAAGTATACAGCTGTGGCCCTTTTTGTTATTGCATTGCAATTCCAGAAATACCTCCATTCTCTGGCAACAGGAAGGGGAGGACAATTATTACCCCTTTTAAATAGCTGTGGTAGCCATAAAGCTTGGGACCTGACCTTTCATTTCCCCTTAAAAAATATGTAGAAACAAGTAGATGCACTCCACTCAGCATTTCAAAACAGGATATAAATACTCAACTGAAGAACACAGTATCTTAGAATTCCCTAGTGAAAACTGAAAAACAAGGTAGACAGAAAAGCTTCCCAAGCTGTGGTCTCATACTGTGCAGAAATCTAGAGCTGTTAGGAAGAAAAGTATTTTTTATGCTTAAAACTTCAGAGAACTACTTCTCTGCACCTCAGCATCATGGGGGAAAGAAATGATTCCAACACAGACTCAAGTCTAAACAGCTTAGCAGACTCCTGATCCTTTACCCTCCAAAACTTCACAAGAGAGGATTATCTCCTCCTTCAAACTCAGGCTGCCTGGGAGTGTGAGTGCACACAGTAATGTCTAATAGAAGTAAACACCTAGAAATGATCCTGGCAACCCAGGTTCAAAGCAGTTCAAGGAAAATAACCCCCTTTTTGCAGACCTCTCCTTGCTGATGGACAATTTTGCTGCTAATTTCTAACCCATGAAAATAAAGCTGTTCTGACCTCTGCTCCCCACCACCCCAGCCCTGTTCTGGCCAACAGGCTTTTGCTACACACACTGTATGGGTCCAGTGTGTGAAGCCGTGTGCAACTGCAAAAGCCACATGTCACCATCTATACAAAAGGGGGGGCTGACTAGAAGAACCTTGGAAACTCTTTCACTTCCCTTCTGTTCTGCCTTGCCAAGCCCTCTCACAGAAAGCCATTGTGTAGGCTGAAGAGGAAAATAAAAGAAGGGCGGACTTTTTCCATGCTCCCCTGCAGACTACAAGGTGATGTAAAAGCACAGAAGCTAGCCCCCAACAGCTCTGGAGAAGTGCAGGCCTCAGGGGGCCCCACTGACACTGGCTTCTCACTCTGCTTTGTATTGGGCAGCATTGTCTAATAATGAGCTCAGCTCAACCATGTGCCATGTATTTTGAGGCATAACTAATCCCTTATATTTTGCTTTTCACCCACATGTCTTTTATTGTTTGCTTTAGGGGGAGAAAAGGCCTTACCTTTGAAGCAACCTACACCTTCTCTCAGCCATTTGGCTCTCTTGCCTGCTCCACTGTAGACAAAGCTCTGACCAACCACTGTGGGCACATTAGTGCGACCCTCCCAGCGTTAGTACTTCTCGAACTATCTAGGCGCTGAAGGTTTAACAGGGAGAAAGGTGATGCTTATCAGGTGGCTTATCCTCACCTCAGCTCTCAGCCAGCTCAGTGTTTGTACTAATTCTTTTTCTTTTGGTAGTAATTCTTAATATGTATGCTTGCTGGTCCCTTAGCTTCCCCAGCTAGGCATCTGCTCAGAGACCCTTCAGAGCAGAACCTTTCAGAGGTTTTTAAATGTTGGTAAAAGGTGACTGAGCTAGGTATCACTGTTCATCTGACCCCAAGATTGCTTCTCAACTAAGATGCATTCCTACCACTCTTCACAATCAACTCAGTTAAGCCACCAGGCACAGAGAACATCAGGGCAATTGCTTTTTCCTCCTACACCTATTCATCAACATCTAACCACCACATCTCGGACCATCTCTTCTTCCAACCTCCACTCTTTCCCCAAGTGGTACGAAAGAGAAATGGCCAACTTACACAGGCATATGTAGAGTTCTTAGAATGTATTTTTGTTCACCTGAAAAATAAAACTTTTAAAAAATATACAGGACTTTTTGAGGACAGGTATATTTAAATGGCTGAATTATAAATAATGTCTCTGGTCATGTTGACAGCTAGAGCTGGAGCTAATGTCCCAATTCCAGTGAAGGCTTTAGAGTCAGGAGGCCAGCAGTTGGACCTATGAGTGGTCTCTCTAGACTCTTTAATCCATCCCAAAGTGGATTAGACAGTCCAGGATGCAGGGATGGGCGCAGGGGACTGGATTCCCAGATGTCCTCCTGCAAGTTTAAAGGATTCTTGGAATAAGATCAATTTACAAATTATTAAAATATAGCACTAAAAATTCACACAATAAATATAAATTACAGGCTATTATTGAAGTTATAAAGTGGCATTTTATGTTTCTTCCCCACCCCCAGACCCCCATCAAAAATTTAAAAAGGCCTCAAAGGCTTCCTAGTGACCAAAGTCACATCAGCTACTCAGAAATCTCCTCCAGCCAAGACACCTTGAGGGTGCTACCAGCCGGCTCCTAGGCTGACAGCTTAGCTGCTATTATCTTGCCCACAACAGAACATGGCTTAAAGCAAGACTTGTTGTCCTGTAAACTTGGGTCAGAGCTAACTAGAGTGTAGGCCAGAAAACTGGACACAAACTGTTTTAGGACTCAGGTGGATAAGTTTTTGTCTTTTTTTCAAGTGCCTAATTTCCCAAAAAGGAAACACTAAGGGGTTTGATATCTTGTCATTACCCACACTCAATTGACTAAAAGCAAGTGGCAGAAGGAAATGGAATCCAAATTGAGGATGTATAATTCTTGCTGTCCCAGAACTATACAGATGTCACTTCCCTTGGTGTTTCTCCTCTCAATCAAAGTATAGGCTGCATATAAGTAGGATTTATCAGGAGAGGTAAAGATAAACCAATGCAACTTTCCCACGGCTGGTCTATTAACTGGCTATCAAAGCACAATCCTGAGTTTGAAGCCCACCTTTTAGCCTTTCGGGTTCTCTAATACAATGCAAAACCAGAAAATGTGCTCAAAGCTCTGGTTTCACATCAGATTTCGCCCTAATTGCAGGGCTACGCAGTCACTGCAGGCTCAGGAAAGAGGGAAGGCAAGGGTGATTGATTACTGGAACAAGACGAGGTCTCGAGGAGCAGAAAATAAAATAAAAACACTTGTGAGCCACTCTACTTACAAAAGCTTGTTCTTCCTACAAGAACTCTGTGAGGAGAGAAGGCCAAGGATTGAAGCACAGAGGCACTGCTCTTTCCCTTCCTTCTTCCCTGGCCCATTTCCAGATACTTAGGGCTGCAACAGGAAGCCTCTTCCGTGGGGGCACGAGGGTGGGAAGAGGAGGGGATTAGTTTGTTCTCCACTCTCCCTAAACTGCTTCTACTTCTCCTAAGGTTTTCCACTATCCTTTCAAGTCTCAGGATGATTATACTCTTTTGGGTCATAAACCTATCTTTCTGAAATAGGAGGAACAGAGTGGGTGATGAAAACAACAGTGTTTGTGCCCTTCTGGCTAGCTGCACTTTGGGGGCCAGCAAATAGCCCTTGCATGACCCCATCAGTGGGTAGCTACCCAGGGTTGTGGGAGGATACATACAGTTCTGTGTAATTATAGCTTCTAGTGCATATGTCAACAACTATATACAGAGATCATCTATAAATTAAATGCATCTGTGGCCACTGCAACTAGGTTGACGTACCTGAGCTCCACTACTTTTGGTGCCCTCCTTGCGAGAGCTTCAGCTTATTAAAGAGCCCCTATAGCTCCCTCCTTCCCCAGAATCTTGGGGGAAAGCCCGAGTCACTCCTGCACGTAGGATACACAGGAGCTAGCGGCGAAGAAGGGTTCGGAGCTGGGATCTCCCCGCCCCTCCCCCCATTCCCTTTATGGCTCAGGGCCCTGGCGCAGCACGGTGCAGGGAAGACCAAACCCCAAACTCCCCACCCAGCCCCGCCGAATCGTGGTCCCTGGGCTGAAGAACCGGCTGCAGGCCACTCGCTCCCGGGGCGAGCTGGCGACCGTTGCGGGGAGGGAGGGCGTTCACTCCCGTGGGGGTCACTCCCGCGGGCTCTCCGCCCGTCCTGCTGCAAAGTCCTGCCTCCGGGCTTGGGGAGGGGAGAACGGTTCCTGGCCGCCCCCGGCGCGGAGGGGTTCAACGGCTCCCCGGCGCCACCGCCGCTTCCTCCTCGTCCTCCTCCGGCCCCCGCGGCCGCTCCAGCGGCCCGGCCAGGGGGCTGTCGGCAGAGGGCTCCGGGGGCACGGGCCGCGCCGCCTGCAGCGGGGGCGCGTCGCGCGGTGCCTCGCGGCGGGACGAGCCGGTGGCATTGGGCCCGGCCGCCGCCCCCGAAGTCCCGGACGGGCCGGTGGCGTTGGAGCCGCCGGGGGGCGGGCCGGCGGCTCCCCCCGAGGTCCCGGCGCCCACCGGCTGCCAGATGAGGCTGTAGTAGACGGCGAGCACGATGGCGGCCAGCGACACGGAGAGCACGTAGGCGAACACGGTGGCGAGCCGGACCCACTTCTTGTTGGTCTTGGCCGCCATCTTCGCCTTCTTGTCCCCGGTGTAGGTGGCCGGCTTGCCCCGCTCGGCCGGGGCCGCGTCGCGCTCCTTCATGGGGGGGCCCCGGCCTTTGCCCCGGTGCTCCACGGCCCCGGCTGGAGGGGGCCTGGCGGCCTGCGAGGACTGGACAAGGGGCGGCCCGGCGCCCTCCGCTCCCGGCAGCTCCGCGCTCCGCCGCCGCTCCTCACGCCGCGCGCCCGCAGCCCTCCACCGCGGCGCTGCAGCCGCCGCCGGGGCCTGGACCAGTCACTGCCGCCAGCGCCGCCGCCGCCGCCGGCCCGTCAGCTGCTTCCCCGCCGCCGCCACAGCCACAGCCGCCACAGCCGCCCGGCTCCGCGTCCCCATCCGCTGCCGCTGCCGCCGCCGCCGCCGCCTGCCCGGCCGCCGGCCGCCCGGTCTCCAGTGGCCGCGCGGACGGCGCGCTCCGCTCCAGCAGGGCTCCCCCACCTCGCGCGCCGGCAACAGGGGGCGGGGGGAGCGCTGCTCGGGGCTGCCTCTTAAAAGGGCGACGCCGGGGTCCGGAAATGCCGCGCGGGGAGGCGGGCTTCTGTGGCGCCGCGAGCTCCGCCGGGACGCCCCGTTAGGAGAGAGTTAAAGGAGGCCGGTTCTTAAAAGGGCAACGGCGCCGCAGCCCCGCGCGGGCTGGCGCGGCGGGGATGGGAGCCCCGGGAGCTTCTTTAAAAGGGGAACTGCGCCGTTCGGGGCGGGGCGCGGAACTGGAAAGGGGGCGGGGCGGGGCGGGGCGGGGCGGGGCGGTCTGAGCCAGGAGCTGTCAACTCCTCTGGCGCCTCTGTCCTCCGCTCCCGACTGTCCCAAGTGCCCGGTGCAATAGCAGCAGCGGCTGCGGCCCGCAGGCCTTAGTATACCCCCCAAAGTGGGGGTGATGACGCGCGCGTGTCCTCGCGTGTTCTCGCCCCGCTCCACGTACCTTCCGAGCGGGTCTCGGGGACCCCTTCGCTCCCGGTGGGCCTGGCCCTCATCCCGCACCGGCAGCTAAGGAGCCTGGCACCCTCCCTCACTCTGCTGGCAGCCGGTCGCGCCCCGTCACCACCGCCACCCTGCCCCCGCCCCCGGCCCCGGCCCCGGCCCCGGCTGGCCTTCCGGGCTCTGCTGAAACCTTCCCGATTCCCTTCCTTATTCTCTTAGAGTCCGGGTCACGCAGCGCAGACCTTTCAAAGTTTCTGGGGCAGAGCCACGCGCTGAGCTGAGCTCTCCAGACTCGCCTTCCATCGTAGTCCCGAAGCGCGCAGCGGGTCCCTCATCCAGCTTTTCCGGGCTTCCGACTTCCAGCTTTGGGTTTGATTTGGACGCAAGGAACTGCGCTGGTGGCTCTCGGACCTCTCCCCTCCTCGGATTCCCTCTGGGCCTCAGAGTCTGGGCTGTTGTTCCTCCTCTCCGCCTTCCCTTATGAGGTGTGTCCTCCCTCGTGGTAGCCGCTTTCCCCTGTGCCTTCCTGCCCTTCTGCCCTCCTCTCTCTTGCTTTCTGTTCTCCCCACTCCCTCTGTAGAAGGCTTTCCAGAATTTATGGTTCCCTCCTCCCTGAATTCTACTCCCTGTGTTCCCAGAGCTGGGGCGTGTGTACTGCCTGGATGTCTTAGTGGGTATGTGAGAGATTGTGCCTGTGTGGTGGGGGTGGGGTGGGGGAGAGGGCTGTGGCGGTGATGGGATCCTGTGTGTGCAGGCCCCTTCCCCCTTCACGTGTGATCGTGACCCCTGACTCTGTGGGACAGGACCCTCTCTGCCCTTCCCATTTCCCCTCCTCCACAAGAATCTTTGCCTTCTATTTTTTTCTTTTAAATATTTTACTTATTTATTCATGAGACACACGCATAGAGAGAGGCAGAGACATAGGCAGTGGGAGAAGCAGACTCCCCACTGAGCAAGGAGCCCAACGTGGGGCTCCCTCCCAGGACCCCCGATCATGACCTGAGCCAAAGGCAGACACTCAGCCACTGAGCCACCCTGATGCCCCAAATCTTTGCCTTCTAGACACCTGTCCCTTTACAAGGGAGCTCCTCCCCAGCACTGCTGCTCTGCTACCTCAGCCAAACAGAAATCAGCTGGCTGCCGGAGCTGAGGGTGTTGATCAGCTGCTTAAACCAGGGGCCTATAACCCAGCCTTTCTCTCTCATTCCTGAGATCCAGGTGTGAGTCTGCCACTCGCAGTGGTCAACTGGATGCGATTTCCAGGAATACCCTAGCCTGCCTTTGTACTTCTGAGAAATTTTAAGGACATCCAAAATTTGGAATGTTAATTGCCTTTTGTGGGCTGATGGGGAAAAGACAACTACTCCTTCCCCATCCTGCTCCCAGGGTGGCCTGTTAAGTTAAAATTTCTGAATTGTCTCTGGATGTTGTCCTCTCTTCTCTCCCCTGCTTTTTGGTCTTCCTGACAGAACTGATCAGATCAGCTATACCAAGGTGAATTATTTTGAAAGATTCCAGGCAAGGCCAACCCAAAGCCTCCTTCCATCCTCTTTCTTTGAGTGTACTCCATATTAAGTAAACTTCTTTCTTCTTGCTTGGTTCCCAGTGGGGTAGATGAACAGCATGTCACTCTTTTCTATGCTAAGGAATAAATATACTTAAAGCCCTTACTGAATTCGTCTCACCCTGTTCTTTTCCAAACTAAACAGTGCCAGATTCTTTAACCTGTCATCAATAAGCCCTATTTATTATCTGGATTTACATAGTGTCTTTTACTCTGGGAACTCAAAATGCTTTCAGATATAATGGAGTCTGATCTCCCTGGTGCCTGAGCCATTAAGAAACCATTAGTGTATTCCTGGTGCAGGCAACCCAGTGGCCCCCTAGTGGCCTGAAAGTGAAATGCTCCTCTAAATGCCTCTCCCCAACCCAAGGGTAATTAGAGACCAAGAAATCAGAAAATCAAGGCAGCTTGGGGACAGAATAGGCCCCACAGGTCATCTTTTGTTAATGCCCCCAAGGGGCCTAAGACCTCCTCCAACATCTCTGCGGATCCCTGTCCAGCGACAGCTATCCAGAGATAGCCATGATGGTGTACCTTACTTTCTGCTCTATAAAGCAGCCTTTCCAGCTCTGGAACGTTTTGACCTATTATAACAGTAGCGACATCCTTGCTCTTATTATGTGCTGGCTCCAAATTAAGCCCTTATATGCTTCATCTCATTTGTCTCACGACAATCTATCAGGTAGTGACTACTTATCTCCATCTTCAAAGTGAAGAAAGAGCCCCAAAGAAAGCTAAGTAACTTGCTCAAGGTCACATAGCTAGATAGACTTCAAACTTGAGTCATTCTGACTCTAGGGCCTTAGGTTCTCTGAACCCTGCTCTACTCTGCCTCATAGGTGGAGCTGAAATGTGTCTCTGTAGTGAGGGTACCCTCAGATCAGGGTGGAAGTACTCCTTCTTCTAACTGCCAGGAGTGTTGGCTACTGATGGCTCACAGCTTCCAGTGTCCCTGGGAATTGCTCTCAGATGCCAAAGGAAGCTGCCTCTCTCTTTTGGCCTACAAGACCAATAAGTAAGGGTCAAGTTGCAACAAAACCCAACCAGAGATGTTTAGGGACCTACTAGGAAAGGAAGAGGGCTATATCTGCAAGGAGCTACAAAAGTAATCAACATGTACTGGCAGGAGCCCGGAGAGGAGGTATAGGCTGGATCAATGGGGAGCTGAACCTGAATATTAAGTTAAGAAAAGAAGGAGAGTGTATTGATATGGGAGCACTCTCAGGTGATATAGGATTTAATACCCTGACAAAGATCCTGGGAGACAGGGGAAAGGCAATGGTCAGTCAAGGGAAATGAAAATGCCAGAATTGCCATAGCAGAAGATGGAAGAAGGGTTTGAAAAGCTCAGGGAAATGAGCCTGCTATATGATCAGTCCTCTATGTAAGGCCAGAAACCCACTTCAGTCCTGTAGGAAGGCCCAGAGGATACTCTGGTTATCTTTTTTTTTTTTTTTTTTTTTTTTACTCTGGTTATCAAAGCAAAGAGGAATGCACTGGGAGGAGCTTTGTTTGGCTGTCCTCTCCAGGCCAGGGCTGACAGCAGAGGTCATTACAGCACTGGCTCTTTGATAGTGATGAGGACGATAGGACCATGAGATAATAGAATCCAGAGGCTGGTGCAACCACTGTGATGAGCAGCAAGTTGGACTGGCAATAGAAGGTCCTGACAGTAGAGCTAGGCAGACAGTGGATAGAACATAGCATCCCTAGGGCAAACTAGATGGGCCGCCAGTAATGGTTTTGCTCAAACTATGCCAGTGGTTCTCGAACTTTCTGGTCTCAAGAGCACTTTGCACTCTTGAAAACCAATGTCTCCAAAGAGCTTTTGTTTATAGGGGCTATATCTATCAACATTTACCATATTAGAAATAAGACTGAGAAAAATTTTTTCTTTTTTTTTTTAATTGGAGTTCAATTTGCCAACATATAGCGTATCACCCAGTGCTCATCCCATCAAGTGCCCCCCTCAGTACCCGTCACCCAGTCACCCCAACCCCCCGCCCACCTCCCTTTCCACTACCCCTTGTTCGTTTCCCAGAGTTAGGAGTCTCTCATGTTCTAAGACCGAGAAATTTATAAAATGTTTATCAATTAATTAAAAAAACAATTAGCCCATTATATGTTAAAATCAAGAGTATATTTTTATGAAAAAGAACTATTTAGGAAAGAAAAAAAGTTGAAAGAGTATCTTTTTTCACACTTTGGCAAATCTTTTAAAAGTGGCTTTATGGAAGACAGCTGGATTCTCATATCTACTTCTATTGGCAATATGTTGTTTTGGTTAAAATATATGAAGAAAATCTGGCCTGACCCAGATATGGAATTGAGAAAGACAGAAGCATTTTAATAGCCTTTTCACATAATTTGAGATTACACCAAAACTCAACAAGTAGTATTTTCTTAAATGGTAGTTGTACTGTAGAATATAAAACTATATCAATGAACTCATTCACATTAAAGTCTATTAATCTGCCCTGCACTATGAATGGCTCTTGTACCCTTGTATAGTTTTATAACATCCTGCTTTGGTCATTTGGAAAATAATGGCTCGTTGGATTACACAGATCTTTCAAATATTGATACAATTTCATTATACAATATTAAAAATTATATTTGTTAATATCAGAAAAAGTTTATTGGAATCTGTCAAACTCATGATAGTGCATATAAATTTTCTAAAGTTCTAATTTTCACAGAAAGCTCAAATCTTAAAATTAGTCACAAATACTATTCATTGTTTTCCCCAAAGGGACAGGCTTACTTGTTTTGAATTAGACAAAACATCTGCCAAATAGCCACATCTTAATAACCATAGTTTTTCTATCAGTTATTCTTGCAAGTGAAAATGGTATTCCATGAAAAAAAATAGTTCAGCTGATAACTCAGTGGCACAGTGGTTCATAAGACAGACCCATTATACTTGGGTGTGCAGTATAGTACTTTCCATCTAATATTATCTGTTTATTTTTTCAATTTTTTTGTTTAGTTTTTAAGTAGGCTCTGTGCCCAGTGTGGAGCCCAATGTGAGGCTTGAACTCAGGACCCTGAGATCAAGACCTGCGCTGAGATCAAGAGTTGGATACATAACCGACTAAGCCACCCAGGCACCCTTAATAGATTTTTTTATTTTTAAGTAATCTCTCCACCCCATGAGGAGCTTGAACTCACAACTCCAAGGTCAAGAGTTGCACACTGCATGGAGACAGCCAGATTCCCCAATCACAGAGGATATTTAAAAGACATGTATTTAAGGGTCATGATTTAATCAATTTTAGCAATTTTTATTGCATCATTAAGGATACTCTGAAGTGAATTGACTCTTTTTCCTCTCCCTCCATCCTCTCTTTGTTTCCTTTCTTTCTTCATTCTGTCTTTACTATGAACTACTGGAACAGTTGGCGCCACTGCCTTGGTTTGTTAAAGTTCCAGCAGATTTATCTACCATTGCTTTTGCATCATCAGTGCAAATGTCTAGGCAATTTTGACCTTATGAAATCTCTGAAATGGCATCAGAACCTCCAAAGATCTGCAGACGACACGCAAAATTCCTGAGCTGTACGATGAAAAGAAATCAAGAATGAAAGGCCAGGAGATTGATGGCAGTTGTTCCAGTATAAAGTCACAATACCTTGTCCAGTTTCCAGATCTGATTCAATTTTCAAATCTAGAAACTGCTGACTAAAGGAGAGGTTAGGTCCCTAGGAGGAAGACTTTTGGAATACTATGGCAATACAGCAATGGCTTCACTAGTCCTTCCTCAGTGGGACCCATGGCCATTTACTTGGGTTACTGTACACTGGGGGGGAGTGAAATGGCCAAACATTTTAAGGGCATGCACTATCTGAATTATATTGATATCTGGGGACCTGAATCATCATCATGACTCCCTAGAAGAGTGGCCCCTGGGTAAAAATATGTATAGGCTCACAGGATGTAGCAAATGTCGGTTAAAGGCCTAGAAAAAGCAATATTGGGGAATTGGGAACAAGAAGGCCTTAGGGAGAGGCATGTAGATGTATTTATGAGAATGAGCACAATGTGAAGATCTACACATTGCATTTTTTTAAAAAATGTTATTTATTTATTCATGAGAGACACACACACACAGAGAGAGAGAGAAAGAGAGAGAGAGAGAGGCAGAGACATAGGCAGGGGGAGAAGCAAGCTCCATGCAGGGAGCCCGATGATCCTGGGATTCCAGGATCACGCCCTGGGCCGAACGCAGGCACTCAACCACTCAACCACTGAGCCACCCAGCCGTCCCTATATATTGCATGTTAATGTCCATCTGAGAGCCTCCACCAGAGGAGACACTAAATAACCAAGTAGATAGAATGACTTGGCTTAGCTGATGTTTGCCAGCCTCTGTCATCAACCACTCACACTGGCACAATGAGCACATAGATAAAGTGGCCATGTTGGCACAGATGGAGGCTACACATAGGCATATTGTATATGGTGGCAGGGGTAGGCCCAACAGAATGGTATCCCACTCACCAAAGCTTAGCTAACAATTGTGGCTACCAAATGTTCAGCCTGCCAGCAACTGATGGCCAACAAGCCACTTGGTAACAAGTTGATGACACTGGACCTGCTCTTCTCCGGAATGTTGGTGATTAATCTTGACTTGAATCAGCAAATATTCTGGATATGGATTTCTCTTTCCTGCTAAAGGCTTCAATCAGCTCCACTCCCTGAGGGCTTAAAGAGTATTTCATTTACTGACATGGACTCTCATATACCATCATATCAGATCAAGAGCAAAAGATCATGGAATCTTCTGGAACTATCACATATTTTGCCACCCACTTGTGAATAGAGCTGATAGAGTAAAAGAATAGCATTTCAAAGGTGCAGCTGAAGGACCATTTTAGAGATGATGGGACACCACGCTCCAGGATGAAGTGTGCACCCTATTCAATAACTATAATATAATTCTATTGCCAAATGGGTGTGATACCAAGGTCCAGAAGACAAGATGTGAAAATAGGAATAATCCTAGTTAATATCACTCCCAGTGACCCTTTTGGGGGAATTTGTGGTTCCTATTCCTAGTTTCAGGCTCTCCAGGTATAGAGAATCTGGTTCCCAGATGTAAACACTTCCACTAAGGGACAGAACAAGAATCTCATAAACTTTAAGTGTGGCTGCTTTCTGTTCTTCAAATGCCTTGTGCCGAAAGACCAGCAGGAAAAAAAAAAAAAAAAAAGAATCACATCCTTGTAGAGGTATTTGACCCTGATCCTTTGGAAGATTTAGGTTTGCTGCCACCATGGGGTCAGGGAAGAATATGTTTGGCACCCAGGTCATCCACTAGGGTACCTCTTGATACACACTTGCCCAGTTTTGATAGTAAGTGGACAAATGCAGTGACATGGTTTGAGAGGGACATGGTGGTTAGGGGCTCATATTCCTTAGGATTGAGGATCTGAGTCATTTTACCATGTAATCCAACTAGACCTGTAGACGTACAAGTTGACAATAAAAGAATCTAGAATGAGTAATGGTTGGGGAGTGGGGGACACTGAATATCAGTTATGTCACCAAGACAAGCTGCAGTTGTGGGGACTATATCCCACTTACCTTCTTGTAAGTTTCCCAGGGAAAGCAATCATCAGAATCCTGGAGGGGTGATTCCATGGAGAGCAAGCAGATGAGGCAAGTAGGTCTGAATCCTGCAAAGTGGGGATTGCGATGGTTGCTATGGTGCACTACCCAGATCGTGCCTTTGGGACAAAGAAGCTTATCCCCACACGTTACCAGAAGTGCTAGCTGCTGATGGCTGAGAGATGAGTCTCTCCCCAGGGAATTCTTTTTTATTTATTTTTTAATATTTTACTTATTTATTTATGAAGGACACACAGAGAGAGAGGCAGAGGGAGAAGCATTCTCCATGTAGGGAGCCCAATGCAGGACTGGATCCTGGGACCCCAGGACCACGCAGGCGCTAAACCGCTGAGCTACCCAGGGATCCCTCCCCAGGGAAATCCTTAAACCACCAAAGGGAAGTGCCTTGCCTGACTTCATGAGCCCTTCCTAGGGATAGTCTGGCCAATGTAGGGGGTTCAAAGGACCAGTCCTCTTGCCCTCCTTGGGGCCATCTCAACTTGCCTGTGAACCCTAAACCTCCTTTGTAGGAGAGTCCTTTGTTGTGACTACATCATTGACCAGTTTCTACCCACTGCCTCCCCACCCCCAATCCTGATTCCTTCACTCCCTCAGGTGTACTGTGTTGCTTCTGAGAGCACCTCCCAATAAACTTCCTGCAAGCAAATCTGTCTCATAATGTTTCATGAGGTCACCTAAGACTCTAACTTTTAGGAACCCAGAGGACAAGTCTAATCATCTGAAGGGGGACCTCGTGGACCATCTGTGTCTTCTCTGCTGGTTTCCTCTAGCAGTCCTCACAGCATGTTGTGTGCTTCGTACAGCCTCGCTGCCCTTTGCAAAATATTCTGCTTGTGCGTTTCCCCATGATGAAACAACCTGAACAGAAGCTGGTGATCTGACATGCATGCCAAGAATGAGAATGGACTGAGTCTCCCCATCTACCCATCCCAGGTCCAGACTCAGAGGGTCTGGATGCAGCCAGTTTCCCGGTGTTCCCAGAGCTTTCCAGGCAATTCTGATATCAAGATGGAGGATCACCGGGCTCAGTACTTGAATTTCGCAGCCCGAGAGTCTGTCCGCTTAGTTAGCAGCCTTTTCATTTGACTCATATGGAGTTGGCTGTCAGCGCAAACCCTCAGTTTTATTCACACGTGCTTCTGCTAAGCCGCCACTTCCCCACCCTGTCCTTGTACAGATGGTGCCTTGGAGCCAAGCCCAGATCTCTCAGTTAAGCCCTGTTCATTTTACCTTGTGAGGTTCAGGCTGTTGCTCCAGCAGGTTAGGATGTTTGGGGATCCTGGGTGTGTCTGCCAACATATTCCCTGTCCTCACTGGCTTCCTGTTACTCACAAAGGTGAGGGGCTTGGTCACTGAGGCTTTACCCAGGCCCTGATAAAAAGGTGGACCAGCACAGGAGGAAGGACAAAGCCAGCTTTGAGAGAGCATTCCTTAGGTGCAATGCACCACACCCACCTGGAGAAGGGCATCTAACTTATTTCCTTTACTCTTAGAAAAGCCAGTCTATTTCACAGACAGATAAACAGAGGCAGAGAATATGAATACTGCGCCCAAGAACACCTTGCTGGGGTAGAAGCCAATCTCCCTTGCCATTTTTGGCTCTCATCTCTAGGTTTATCACCTCTCAGAGGAAAGGCAGGAGACAAAAGTGACGAGGTTGGCCCTTCTGATTAGAAAGAGAAAGAGTTTTAGAGTTGGAAGGAATCTTAGAAATAATCACAAGCTTAATAGATGAGGGAACTCGGGTAATAACTTGCCAGGATCTCACAGCAAAACTTTGCGCCGGTTGAGACTAAAATCTGGGTTTTTGAGGATGGGTCCAGGGCTCACTCAGCTATACCTTCAGGTAAGTTTGATGGCACTTCAAAGGGAAACACACATGGGTTACCTGTGTGACTCTGTTAAGCGTAGGACTCTTGATTTTGGCTCAGGTCATGATCTCATGGGTCGTGGGATCCAGCCCTATGATGGGCTCAGCATGGAGTCTGCTTGAGATTCTTTCCCGCTTCCTCTCCCTCCCTTCTTGCCCTACTGCCCACCCCACCCCCATACATGGTGTCTCTCTCAAATAAATAAATATGTATTTTAAATTAAATATATGTACATATTTATATTTAATTTATATATATGAATATATGTATATATTCTTTCTCCTTTTCTTTCTGCCCCTCTCCTCTCTCTCTTTTTTTTAAAGATTTTATTTATTTATTCATGATAGTCACACAGAGAGAGACAGAGAGGCAGAGACACAGGCAGAGGGAGAAGCAGGCTCCATGCAGGGAGCCCGACGTGGGATTCGACTCCGGGTCTCCAGGATCGCGCCCCGGGCCAAAGGCAGGCGCCAAATCGCTGCGCCACCCAGGGATCCCTGCCCCTCTCCTCTCTTAACAAAACAAAACAAAAAAAGGAAACCCACATGGGACTTAATTTATTTTATTTTTTATTTTTATTTTTTTAAGATTGATTTATTTATTCATGAGACACACACACAGAGGCAGAGACATAGGCAGAGGGAAAGGCAGGCTCCCCACAGAGTCCGATGCGGGACTTGATTCCATGACCCCAGGATCATGACCTGAGCTGAAGGCAGATGCTCAACCACTGAGTTATCCAGGCATCCCATGGACTTATTTTAAGTCCCAGATGGTTCCTTCTACAATTCTAGAAGGGCTTGGCATGGGAGGACAGACCATGTCTTCCCCCTGGGCTTTTGCAGAGAACTCTTGACAGCCTCTCCTCTCCTCCCCAAGGGACCAGAGCCCCAGCACTCACCTCTCGGCCTTATCTGTGCCTCCATTCACACCCAGCTCTCAGTGTGCAGAGGGTGGCTGGATCTGCAGCCACAGCTGGGCACGGAGCTGGACTGGTAGACAGCTTGTGGTCCTCACTCTCACTGCCTCATCAGTTGTGGGGCTGGGGTGATTAAAGGTTCTGGGAGGCTGGCACTTGTCCATGAGCAGAGTCCTCATGCTCATGATTTCATGAGTTCGGGCCACCTGCTTTGAGTCTACAACCAAGAGCATCCCTAACTCAGCCTGCCCTGGAAAGGTACGTCAGCCCCCAATCCACACAAACTGCTAAGGAAAAAAAGAAAAAGCGATCCAAAAAGCAAGAGTGTGAAGATACTTGTTGTGGAAAGAATGGCATATATACTGAAGAGGAAGTAATAAGAACTGTATTTCCCTTGCCAGTGTCTGCTAATTAGTAATAAATAATGATCATGATGCTATTAAGCTCATGTGCAGGCACCATATTAAGTACTTTACATACAGTGTATCACTGAATCCTTGCAACAACCATTTGAGGTATCCTGATCCCCATTTTATAGGTGGGAAAGTAGAAGGGCAGGAAGGTTAAGTATCACAAGATAAACCAGCTTGTCAGTGGCTAGGTTCATGAGTGTAGCTCCCTATGACAGTCTGGGAAACACAACTCAGAGGATACAACAACCAAGGCATCTTCATTCCAAAAGTAGCTCACCATTGGCCCAAGATGCACCATAGTGTGCCCTCAGACTCCCAAACTCTGCCATTCTAACTTGATTCTCCTGTTTGCTATAACCTGCAGATCAGAGTGCAACTTCCACTACTAATCTTCTCTAGGAAACTACAGCACAAGGTCCCCACACAAAACTGACAAGTGAGCAAGAGAATTCCAGACCTGCCTCCTGGGTTCTAGGTGCCAGCATCTCCTTGGGAAGCAGTACGTTAAATAGAAGTTCTTATCGCCAAAGCTCACGCATGCCAAACTCTGCAGCGAACACGTCTCCATGGATCGCCCACGACACAGGCTCACCAGTGACTTCCCTGAGAGTCCGCTTTCCTGGATCCCCAAGCCTTTCCCTAGGAGGCACCTGCTTTCCAGTGTGCCCACCAGGGGGCATCCGCACCCTTCTACCTTCTGCCCTGGGGCTGGGATGGGCCGACAGTGTCGGGCGCCTGCTACTGGGTTCAATCACCCAGGAGCCACATTTCCTAAACTGGTTATTTTTGTGACTGCCCTGATTTTCTTCATATCCACGCCACTATTATTTACACAATATTTTTCTTGGTCATTTCACGTTTTAAGAAACCTAAGCGTATTTTTTAAAAGAAAAAATGTCCTCTTTGCTGAAGGTTTTCCTGGCTCCCCTTGCTACATGGATTTCTTGCATTCTGAGGGCTGCTAGGTAGGACGTGCGGAGGAAAGTACAGGCCCCACTGAAGCTACAATTGGGGGTCTCGAGAACTGGGTCCAGGCCATCACTGGGCAAAGATGGGTGAGGCTTTATCCTAGGACTAGAGCCTTGCCCTTCAGAGCCCAACAGTGAAAGGATCAGAGTAATGAGTACAGAAATCTCTGCCTTCCTTGTGGCATGCCCAATCTCATGACACAAGAGGAGCCTCTCTCTTGTCCCTCCCCAGCCTGAGGGAGAGGGAGAGGATTATCTTTGCAGGCAGACAAGAGGGTGGGACTTGGGTGCAGGACCAGGGATAGCTGCAGGTGACAGGTGTACAGAGTCTTTGGGAAAGGGCAAGGATTTCCCTTGCAAAATCCATTCAAACAGACCAAGAGGGAACCTGATCCCAGGGATAGAAGGCCAGGGGCCCCAGAGGGGCCCCCAGAGGGGCACAGGGCTGGAAGGAGGGTGGGGTGGAGAGATGAGAAGGCTTGGAGGGAGGGGACAGATGGATGAGTCCTGATGGCAGAGGGCATGAAAGCATGGAGGAGTTCCAGAGCTCTTCCACAGGCTGTCAGGTCTCGTTACAGGATCCACCCTACTGGTCTTGGAATTGCTTATCTGCGGGGTATTTTTGTCCTAGGAAATCCCCCTAGCTCCAGCCTTCAGGGGCCCCTGTTCTCCTGCTCTGGCCCAGACTGGCCAGCAGAGGCAGTTCTAGGGCATGGGTGAGGGTCACGTAGTTGGGCCCTAGGGCAGAAAGGCAGGCCCCAAGAGGGGAAGGAAGTCCTAGGCTGAGCTCTCTGCTCCCCCAGCTAAGGTAAGAAGGGTGATAAAGAGGAGCAGGTTAGGCAAGAGGAAGTGGCTGGCTGATTGAGGCTGGGACTGAGCTCCCTGAGCCTGGTCAGTGTTGGGTTCATGCGCCCTGAGAAGGCAGCCAGAGTTGAGGCTTCTCTAAGTGGCCTCCTGCTCCCTGTGTTCTCACCCAGGGCCCTGGGCATAGAGCAGAGGAGACAGCTTGGCAAAGGAGTGCAGGGGAGGCTGGTGGCCAAGGGTTACTGTGTGTGGAGTAATGTCTGGTCTGTGGCGGTTCCAGGCCTCCACCAGGCCCACAGGGCCAAGAGGAATTATGCATGGCAGCAGGTGAGAGGTGTGATTGCCTCACTGCACCTCATTTCCATGGGAGGAAGCATTGAGAAAGAAGAGCTGGGGGTTCAGCAAACTTTGCTTATTCAAAATGCCCCAGCTGGGCCCTCCTCACCTTCAACTCCCCTGTCCAGAGTGGTCCCAGCCTCCTCAGCCTCTGGAAGAGACTCCTATTCTTTAGAGTCCACCTCTGGGGCAGTCCCTTCCCCTGGGGAGCTCCTTGCACCCTCCCCTCAGGCCCAGCCTGGGCGACAGCATCCCCATGTGGCCCCCATATTGTTCTTTCTCCAGCCCTTCAGCTTCACCTGACCAGAGATCACCCCTGGGGCTGAACTCCCACCCTGCTTGCCTACCCCAGCTCCAAGGTGACCAGGCCTCAGGCCTCAGGACCCGCCCCTCAGTCCTGAAGAGCACAGAAAAGGAAGCCCTGAGCAGGAAGTGCTGAGGCACAAGGGGTGAGGGCGGGGGCTTTGCTGAGGGAGCCTAACCTCCCCGGACAGGAGCAGTGACCACAGCCCCCCACTCAAGGCAGGTGGGAGGAGCCTGATTTAAAAGGCAGATGAGCCTCTGGCCAAAGCCCTGGGCTCCCCCGCTGGCCACTGCCACCCGTGGGCTATAAGAGTATCCAGACTTCCGGACCGCTCGGGCGGGTGCCATGTGAGGCCAGCCTGGCTCTCCTCCAGCCGGCCCTCCTTCCTTCCTCCGCCTGCCCCTGCCCGCGTGTGCCTGTCCAGCCTCTCCAGAGAGGGCCGCTTAGCACCATGTCTCTGCTCAGCCCTGTCCTGCTGCCCCCCAAGGTGGAGGCTTATCTGAGCCAAGGGGAGCGCTTCATCAAATGGGACGATGTGAGTGGGGCAGGGGTGTGGGCTGCTGGGGCACTGGGGTGGTGGGGGCCCTGCTGTTAGGGGGTGGTGGGTTGGTTTATGTCTGCTGAGACCAGGCGCCTGTGAGGCTTGGCCAGGCAGCTGATACAACAGCCTGGATAAACAAACCTGGGGGTGAGGGGGTGTGCCCCTGACTGCATGTCCCTGGACTGCTGGAGCTTGGGCTCTGCGTCTGGATGGGACAAGAGGATGAGCTGCCTGCATGGTCACAGAAGGGAATTTCTTTGGGTTTGGGTCTGTGGTCCCCCAAACCACCAAGACAAGGGTAGGGGGATCCTGATCTCAGCATTAGTGGGAGGAAAGTGCCCTGGAGTTGTGATAGTGCCAGAAGGTCCCTAACTCCTAGCACAGATGCCCCCACTCTTGATCTTCCCCATAGGGCTCTGCCCTAGCCCAGGGAGGTCCCACTCTCCCCTGAGCTACTGTGGGGTGGCCATAAAAGGTGGGGGAACCCTAAGTGAGAGCTGGAGGCCTCTGCTCCGGGGCCTAGGAAGGAACTGATTGACTTCTGCTTCTGCTAGCTTCTTTCAGCTGAGCTCCCAGCCACCCGTCTGTCTGCAAGGAAACGGGGAAGCTGCTGTTTTGCTCTGTACCTCTCTGTCTCTACTGTCTGTTCCTTCTCAGACTGGGGCCTGCTTCCCAGACTCTGGTCCTCCTCACTCCTGAAAATGTTGTGTTGTGATAAGTCAGGGATTCTCTTGGTCAGGGAAATGAGCCATCTAAGGCCTTTTGTGAGGCTGCATTAACGGAATCACAGTGGGCTGATCCCAGCAAGGGAACTGGAAGTCTCTGGGGGAGAGGAGGTCTTTAGCGCTGCCCATCCTCCTTCCAGGTGGTATGAGGGAATTCTGGGTCTGTGAGTTAAGGCACCCTGGGGCTCTTGGCCATTCTGGGCTGCACAAGGCTTAGTAATGTGGTTGCCATGACTATGGGTAGGAGGCCCCTGGTTAGACGCTTTCTGCTTCCCTAGGAGTGGTGTGGGCGATGTGGCATGGTGGTGACATGTCCCAGGAGAGTGTGGAAGGAGGGAAGTGGCTCAGAATGAAAAATGAAGTGGCCTCTCTCAGTTCCTCTGGGAAGTGTGTGTAACCTGATTGGATGGAGGGTCATTAGCTGTGGGGGCATGCTGTATGGCTTTCTGTGCAGGCCAGTACCTGTGTAGTTGGTTGCCCCACTCCCCACCCTGAGACAGGGCACAGCATGTCCTGAGAATCCTGACCTCCAGAAGCAGGAAGCTCCTAAGCCTTGTCATGGGGCACATGTACCCTTGAGACAGGGCTCTGCTCAGAATCGCTTTGCCCAGTTGGCAGATGATGTGGGTATGTCATGTCATATTGAATAAGCACAATGCAAAAGATGTAACCGACTGCCAGCTTAATTTTGCCTCCCATGGTCCCTTTACAACATATTTGGTGGGAGAAGCTTTTCTGCCCATGGAAGGAAACTCGGCCAGTCACAAGACATTCCATTTGCTCTTGGGTCATAGACAATCATGCTATGGTCATCTTACCTCATGAAACCCAGTCTTATTTCAGAAGCCAGTTATAATTCAAAGCTCAAATCTTATGACACCTTCTGCCCTCCTCCTTTTAGGAATGGTTTTAGGCAGGCTATAGGTGCTCTGCAAAGGCCTGCAGCAGGGTTCCCTGATCTTCCTCCAAGGCCTCCCCACCATGGGGTGCGGGGAGGGAGGTGGGGGGGGTACCAAGTTCCAAATTGAACAGGTGCTATCACCAACTGCCTCATGCTTTCGGAGGTTGGTAGAAGGTTAGGCTTATTCTTTCTCTGGTGGACATTTTTGATGATTCTCCTTAAAGTGAGGAGAGCCTCCCCCACTGAGCTAGTGATCCCTTACATAAGGATCCTTCTTCCATCTCTGTTCAGAAGGTCACTCAAAATTATCTCTTCAGCCCCTTGAAATCCATTTATGACCTTCAATTTCCTGTGGCTTTGGACTCTTTCTTTCTCATAGGCCCACTCTGGACCCCAGCACACACTCTTGTGTTCACTGCCTGAAGGGAACCTGGGATTTGGCCTCATCTAGCACAACCAGGGTCTCAGTACCTCTGACACCCAGTTTCCTGGGCAAGAGTCAGACCCCAGTCTACTTTGCCCCACAACTGCAGGGGTGACCAAAGCTTTCTAAGTACAGTTGAAATCCCTCACTAGGCTTAAAGTGAGGGGCCAGGGGGCAACTGGGTGGCTCAGATGGGTGGGCATCTGACTGTTGATTTTGGCTCAGGTCATCATCTCAGGATCTTGAGATGGAGCCCCATGTAGGACTCCACATTCAGTGGGGAGTCTGCTTCTCTCCTCCCTCTGCTCCTCCCCCTGCTTGCACTCACATGCACATACTCAAGCTCTCTCATAAATAAATAAATAAATAAATAAAATAAATAAAATAAATAAATCTTTAAAAAAAAAGTGAGGGGTCAGGCACTGCCAACCCTTCCTTGAGGAAGAAAGGGAGTGGAGCTCCAACACTGCTTTCTCCAAAATTAGCCTCCTCACAAAGTGTTTTTTTTTTAAATTTTTTTTATTTATTTATGATAGTCACAGAGAGAGAGAGAGAGAGGCAGAGACACAGGCAGAGGGAGAAGCAGGCTCCATGCACCGGGAGCCCGATGTGGGATTCGATCCCGGGTCTCCAGGATCGCGCCCTGGGCCAAAGGCAGGCGCCAAACCGCTGCGCCACCCAGGGATCCCCACAAAGTGTTTTTTATCCCATACTCTAACTATCCCTGGCCTGAGAACCTTTCTTTTGACCATTTCCTTTGTAAATTCTGCACTTGGTCTGGTTTGTGTGCAGCAACTATCATGCCTCGTTGGAAACTTCAATTTTATGATCTTGTTTTATATGCATATGAAGACCATCAGAATGAAAGATAAGCCTCTGTGCTCTGAGTGGAACAAGAAGTTAGAAGCGAGTTCGTTGATCATTTACTGATTTATTCAGCAAACATGGAGCACTGAGCTCATAGTCTAGCATATAAGCTTATGGTCCAGCTTATGCTACAGCACAGGCTTGTTTCTCTGGAGTCTATTAGCCCTTGGGGATTTTCTGGATGGGCTCCTTGCTGTGCAAACCACATACACACTGTTGTAGCATGTTTCAGGGAAAGCTTTTCAGAAGAGGAGAGACTTGCTCTTTGAAGGTATTT
Organism: Nyctereutes procyonoides; assembly: GCF_905146905.1. Lineage (NCBI taxonomy): Eukaryota > Metazoa > Chordata > Mammalia > Carnivora > Canidae > Nyctereutes > Nyctereutes procyonoides. The sequence goes on along the minus strand of NW_026575031.1, from coordinate 7,060,507 downwards.
CAGGCAGGGGAGAGTGGGATTCTTAGGCTCGGAGGTGGGAATGAGCCTGGTGCCTATGGGACGCTTGGATGGGTTGGCTGGGGAGTGGTTTGTGGAGGGAGGATGGGGCATGTGGGAAGCTAGATAGCAGGTGCATTGTATAAGGCCTGGATGCACAGGAGTTGGGCTCTTAGCTCTCACCTTGCTGGTCAGTTTTCCGGGGTGGTGGCACTCTTGTCTTGCCAAGAGACATTCTACTCCTTTGGCTAAGCTGTGGCCCTTGAAAACAGGGAGAGGTGGGGACCAAGACCCTCTTTGGGGTCTAGAGGGAGAACCTCTGTTTGGGGTTTCAGAGGAGAAGCCTCCTCTCTTTCAGAAATTCTGTCTCTAATTCTCTACTCCTCCCCAACCCTGATTTGGAGGTTTTAAGGCTTGTGCCTAACCCATAGCTCTGGAGAACAAAGAATACACCTGCAGATTCCCTGGCCAGCCACCTCTCAGGGAGATGGTGAGCTCTGAAACCCCTGGCCTGGCTTGGGCCAGGGAAGTTTGGTCTGAAGTCTCAGCGCAGAGAGCTGACCCCTTCTTTTTTTTTTTTTTTTTTCCTGTTTGTCTTTGTTTGTTTCTTTTTCTTTTGACCACCTCTGTCTATAGGAAACCACGATAGCTTCTCCGGTTATCCTCCGTGTGGATCCCAAGGGCTACTACTTATATTGGACATATCAGAGTAAGGTGAGGCAGCCCCTACTTACCACAGCCTGGAGCTCCTGCTGATCCACTGAATGAGAGCAGCCTTTTGATAGTGCAGAGGTGGAGGTGTAAATGCCTGTGGGGTAGGGAATGACCTGGAGGGGTGGCTCTGGGGGCTTTCCTGTGGGCGGCAGCTATTTGCCTTGGGAGGGAGGATGCTTGCATCCCTTGGGGAGAGAGAGGAAAAAGCACTGCCACTGGAGGCTGATTCTCTACCTGTGGTACTGGGAAATGTGAAGGCTCGGAGAGATCAAGAAGGGTCTCAGCACCTGGATACAGGGAAGGGAGGGGGAACTTGGGGAGAGTCCAGGATAGTGAGGGCAAGACCACAGGCCACAGCTCCTGAGTGGCCAGGGGAGGGATGGACAGAAGAAGGGAGCAGGTTCACCAGGAATAGGGAGAACCTGATGGGGGGAAGGGAAGGTTGGGGTCCAGGCTACCCCAGGTAGTGCTGGCATCTACAGAAGGCAGTTGGCCAAGATGTGAAGGGATGCTGGAAGTTCCCTCCTCTCTCCTCTTCGTTTTTGACTGACTTTTCTCATCCCTTCTTTGCTCCTGCTGGGCACCCTCCAGGAGACAGAGTTTCTAGATATCACCAGCATCAGGGATACCCGCTTTGGGAAGTTTGCCAAGATACCCAAGGTAGGTAGACCCAGTGGCAGCCCAGGCTCAGCACAGGCACAAGCTCCATGGGGAGGGCAGGAGTCCCTGTGGGGGTGGGGAGCCTGATCTCTGAAGCAAGGGGAAGCTTTCCCAGGCTGGGCAGCAGGGCCTTCTCCCTGAGTTGAGGAAGGGATGTGGCTGCTCCTGAGCTTGTCAGAGCTCTTGGTACCAGGAAACCATGAACAGAGTTATCATGTGGCCAGGTCCTGCCCGCAGAGCACCCCAGACAATCTGAGAGTGTTGTTTGTGCACATCCCCCACCCCATCTCGTTTGCTTCTATTTGTCTAATGCTGGTAGAAAAACTAGAGGAAGGGATTGATGGGAAGCAGGATTCCATGAGACTGGAAGCTAAGAATCCATTTTCAAATGAAAAATGGCAAACAAAATACAAAGAACTCTCAGGCTGCATGCTGGGTTAATCTCTTCCTGTGGGCCCTCCATCCCCACTCCACCCCCTGGACTCAGGAGTGGGAATATGCTGAGGCCTGTGGCTCCCCACTCCAATGCGGATGGGATTCCCCCTAGGTGGCCACAGTTCTAGTGCAGTGGGGAGGGACAGGGCAAGCCACAGTGGGCAGGAATTGGGGCACACTTCTGATACTATGTCACCTCTTGCTGCAGAGCCAGAAGCTCCGAGAGGTCTTCAACATGGACTTTCCTGACAACAACTTCCTGCTAAAGACACTCACCGTGGTGTCTGGCCCTGACATGGTGGACCTCACCTTCCACAACTTTGTCTCCTACAAGGAGAATGTGGGCAAGGTACACCTGGGGCGCCGGGCCTGCGGCTGGGCTCCTGGGGTAGCCTGGGCTTCCAACGGGACAGGCCTGGGCTGCAGGGGGCGGGGGCACCTGAGTGCTCAGGGGTCTGACTGCCATGCTCCGGGGTCCTGCAGAACTGGGCTGAAGACGTGCTAGCTCTGGCCAAGCACCCATTGACGGCCAATGCTTCCCGCAGCACCTTCTTGGACAAAATGTAAGTGCCTGCCTGCCCAGTCTTAGGGTGCAGGGCTCAGTGTGCCAGTCTCAGGGCCTTAACAAGCTGCTTTCGGCCCTCACCAGCCTGGTGAAACTCAAGATGCAGCTCAACCCCGAAGGGAAGATTCCTGTGAAAAAGTGAGTTTTGCTAACTCTCTCCTGCACTTCCATCCAGCTCCTCAAAGCCTTCCCTTTCTGGGTCTGACCCCTCTGTCTGCCTGGTGGCTTTCTCTGCTCCTTCAGTTTTTTCCAGATGTTTCCTGCTGACCGCAAGCGGGTAGAAGCTGCCCTCAGTGCCTGCCACCTCCCAAAAGGCAAGGTGAGTGGTTCTCCTGGCTTGGCTCACCCCCTCATCTGAGCTGGCTGGGACAAAAGGCCAGAGTGGCCAGGCCCAGTTAGGGGCAGGGGCAGGAATGATAGCACAGCAGGGCCAACAGCCTAAAAAGCCAGTTAACCCTTGAGCACTGGTTTCTGATACTAGGCCCAGACAGATCCAGGGGGGTGGGGATGAGGTGCCTGAGTCCAGAACAGGTTGGTCTATACCACCTACTTCTACTCCCTGGGAGGCAGTGGATGGTGGACTGTGTTTAGGGCAAGCAGCCAGGATGGGTGCATGCTCATTGTGGTGGTCTTGGAATGAAAGCTGAGAGTGAATGTTCTGGCCTAGAGGAGCAAGATAAGGTCAGCAGGGATGGAGGCAACCTCCAGGGATCTGAAATGTGGGGAAGGGGTTCGTTCTGCAGAACGTGCGTGGGATGTTCCCTCTGACCAAGAGTCGAAGCTACCGGGACATAGCCTTTAGCTCAACACATGAAAACATGATATTCCCCTCTCTGATTAAGAAATTTTTTAAAAGGTTTTATTTATTTACTCATGAGACACACACACACACACACACACACACACACACAGAGGCAGAGACACAGGCAGAGGAGAAGCAGGCTCCATGCAAGGAGCTCGATGTGGGACTTGATCCCGGGTCTCCAGGATCAGGCCGTGGGCTGAAGGCAGACGCTCAACTGCTGAGCCACCGAGGTGTTCCTGATTAAGTAACTTTTAATGACAAGTTGCATGTAGGGTCATCCACAAGGGGCTTTATATAGATCACGAAAAGGAGCCCTCTGGGTAGATGCAGCCCCAAGCCCAGTGTTTGTGCCAGGCTAGGGGAGTGGATCTCAGACCCTTGCGTCCCCTTGGCCAGAGCTTTCATATAGGGCACCACCTGTACTTCATGGAGTTTTGTCTCCTGATAAGAATTGGTAATGTAATAAGTAAATAAAAGTCAGACCTCATCGGTCACCTGTTCACATGGGCCCCGGGAAGACTACTCCTCATCAAGTCACGGCTCAACCGAGCTGGTGACTCCTTGATGCCATCAGTCACAGGAATGCAAGTGTGGGGTTGGAAAGAGGGTAGGAACGGGCTCCTGTCTCCTGAGCTCCCACCCTGGCCAAATCCTCATTGTCGGCTCTCCGGCTCTCCTTATGTCCCAGGAGGAGTCATTGAACCATCTTTGCTTGGAGCAGATGGGTCCAAGACCCAGTCTTAGGGAGGTACAATCTGGCTCTCTTGTTCAGACTCTGCTCCAGACAAAAACTGATGTTAACCTTCCAGTATGATCCTGGAAGACGTTTAATGGGTTTTTCTGGGATGGAACACAAAGGCACAGAATCCCTGGAGACCACTAATCTACTGGCAGTTTCTATTTCTATAAAGTTGCCTAATCTGGACATCATATAATATGTGACCTTTGACATCAGGCTTCAGTCATTTAGCATAAGGGTTTCAAGGTTCTTCCATGTTGTAGCACCTATTAGCACTTTGCGCCTTTTTACTGTTGAGTAATATCCCAATGTTCAGGTATACCACCTTTTGCTTCTGTGTCCATCAGCTAATAACATCTGGGTTGTTTCCACTTTTTGGGCATTTTGAATAATACCACTACAAGCCTTTGTGTACATGATTTTGTCTGGACATATGTTTTCATTCTCTACACCTAGAGGTAGACTATTTAGGTCATGTGGCAACTCTGTATTTAAAATTTTTGAGGAATTGCCAAACTGTTTTCCAAAGTGACTGACCATTATACAATCATCCCAGCAATGTACGAAGTTTCCAGTGTCCTGACACTTGTTATTGTCTGTCTTTTTAAAACTGGACTCATCCTATGGGAGTGAAGTGGTATCTCATTGTGGTTTTGATTTGCATTTCCCAAATGACTAATGAGATTGAGCATCTTTTCATGTGTTTATCGGTCATTTGCATATCTTCTTTGAAGACATGTCTATTCAAATCTCCTGCCTGTCTTTCCATTGGGTTATCTGCCTCTTTACTGTTGAATTGCCCCTTCCTGGATATTTGATTTGCAAATATTTTCCTTTATTTTGTGGATTATCTTTTCACTTTCTTGATGGTATCCTTCAAACACAAAAGTTTTTAATTTTTGGATGAAGTCCAGTTTATCTTTTTTGTTGCTGTTCCTTATGCTGTTTAGGGTCTGTAGCTATTAGGGTTGAATTGCCTATTTCTCCCTTTGGTTCTGTCAGTTTTTGCTTATTATTCATCTGGGGGCTCTGCTGTTAGGTGCATTGTTTTTATTCAAGTTGCCTCTTTTGGAAAATTTATCCTCCACTTGAAAAAAGAAAGAAAAAAAGAAAGAAAGAAAGAAAGAAAGAAAGAAAGAAAGAAAGAAAGAAAGAAAGAAAGAAGGGAAGGAAGGAAGGAAGGAAGGAAGGAAGGAAGGAAGGAAGGAAGGAAGGGAGGGAGGGAGGGAGATAGCCCACTGCTCTGGCAGCAGCACCGCCTGCTTCAAACCTCTCCTCCTCCCTGCTCTGGTCATTCCTAGTTCCAATCCTGCTCCAGCCAACAGACTAAGCCAGTGTCCAGGTTCAGGCGCGAGGCAAACCAGCTAAGCATGTGCTCTGCTCAGCAACCAGCATGTTGAAAAGTGGGTGCTTGGGAGCATACTTGATGCTGCTCTGCCTGCCCTGAGCCCTCCCTCTGACAGGCTCCCTTGCACAGGGCTGGGCCTCTTTTGAGGTTCTTAGCGCTGAGAAGGTGAGTGCAGGAATGATCATTCTGTCCCCCCAGAATGATGCCATCAATCCTGAGGACTTCCCAGAATCTGTCTACAAGAGTTTCCTCATGAACCTCTGTCCTCGGCCAGAAATAGACGAGATCTTCACTTCTTAGTGAGCTTCCTCAGCTGGGCTGGGCATGGGGAAGGGCTAGTGGCTAAAATCCCACTTGTCATGCTGGGGATTAGATGGCTTCTCTGGAGAAGGCAGTTGTCCATGCTCCCCAGCCCAGGAGCTATAGACCTGTGCCCTCTCTGGCCTGCAGCCATGCCAAGGCCAAACCCTACATGACCAAGGAGCACCTGACCAAATTCATCAACCAGAAACAGAGGGACCCCCGTCTCAACTCCTTGCTGTTTCCACCTGCGCGGCCTGACCAGGTGCGGGGCCTCATCGACAAGTATGAACCCAGTGGCATCAACGTGCAGAGGGGTGAGGACTAGGGGAGCCCCTCCTCTCCATGGGCCTGACTCACTCTGCGGGGGCTGCGGTCCTGACAGCTGTCCCCTGCTCCCCAGGCCAGCTATCACCTGAGGGCATGGTGTGGTTTCTGTGCGGCCCAGAGAACAGCGTCCTGTCCCAGGACAAGCTGCTACTCCACCACGATATGACGCAGCCACTCAACCATTACTTCATCAACTCCTCACACAACACCTACCTGACAGGTGACCAGGGTGACCTCACTGGGACCTCTCCTCTTCTGGTGGCTGCTCCTCCTCCCTGAATCCATCCCTCACATGGCTTGCCCAGGGGCTGTGGAAGGACAGACTGTTGGAGCGGGCTGGGGCGAGTGGGACTGGCTTTGAGCGTGCCCCTGCCTCTCCCCTCCGCTCTGGCTCAGCCGGCCAGTTCTCTGGCCTCTCCTCGGCGGAGATGTACCGCCAGGTGCTGCTGGCTGGCTGCCGCTGTGTGGAGCTGGACTGCTGGAAGGGCAAGCCCGCTGACGAGGAGCCCATCATTACCCATGGCTTCACCATGACCACAGACATCTATTTCAAGGTAAGACTGGGTGTGTGGAAGCTGGTGGCAGTGGCGGCACTATGTCAGGGCCCTGGGCTCAGGGATTGGGGGAGTGGATGAAACAGAAAGGAGGGATGGTTGGGAGGCCTCAGACCAGTGAGGGGACTAGAGGGGACCAGAGGAGATAGCACTAACAGTGGCCCTCCAGTTCTATGTGTATTGAGATTGGGGAGTAGAGAGGGGAACCCCTGAGGGCAGGGTGAGAAATGCTGGATCTCTCCACCTGGGACCCCTTCTTTTCCAGGAAGCCATTGAAGCCATTGCAGAAAGTGCCTTTAAGACCTCCCCCTATCCTGTCATCCTGTCATTTGAAAACCATGTGGACTCGTGCGTATCACACCTGTTCAGCCTCATTCTCCCCCCTGCCCCCGCCTCCTGCTTCCAGCTGCCCTCCCCCTGTCCTCCCTGATTGTAGTCATGCCCTCTGGCTCTCTCTTGGGTCTCGACACAAGCTCCTGGGGACCCCAGGTTCTCCTGCCTATGTCCCTGACCCAGGTCAGGGGCCCAAAAGGATGGACAAGAGGGGGGTGGAGCTGCTGGATCCTACCCCACTCCTGCTCCCTACAGACCCCGCCAACAGGCCAAGATGGCTGAATACTGCCGGATGATGTTTGGGGATATGCTGCTCACAGAGCCCTTGGAAAAGTTCCCAGTGAGTGGACTTTGATGCGGCACATCTGGGCCTGCAGGCTGGGGGCCTGGAGCCGTGTGGGAGCCAAGTTAAGGAGGCAGATGTCCCTGAGGATGTTGGGATTTACCTGGGAGGACTGTGGGGCCAGGATCCTATCATTTACCATGTGTCAGACTCTATGCTGGCCTTTGGGGGTATATTAGTGACAAGGACACAGTCCCAGCCCCCCAAAAGGTTGCTTACATTTAGTGGAGAGACAGACAAGTAACCGGGCCATTGCAATCAGTGGCTTCTATGGGAGTACTTGGGGATCAGAGAAGGATTCCTGGAGGAAGGGGTGACAAGCTGAAATCTGAGGGGAAACCGGATTTATCTTGGTGAGAGTGGGGAAAGAGTATTCTAGGCAGGTGAGGGAGATGAGTGTTGTCTGAGAAACTGGATAACTTGGGTCGGGCAGGAGCACAGCACTTGATGGGAAGAATCGTGGGAGGTGAGGCTGAAGAAGTGTGCAGGTCAGATGGAGCCTAGCTCGGTGTGAAGGAGCTGAGGCTTCACCCTGAAGGTGTGGACATGGTCCTGACCCTCTCCCCTCGCCCACAGCTGAAACCAGGCATCCCTCTGCCTAGCCCTGAGGATCTCCGAGGCAAGATCCTCATCAAGAACAAAAAGAACCCGTTTTCTGGCCCAGCAACCCCCAGGAAGGAATCAGGTGGGGAAGCTGAGGGCAACTGCCCACCCAATGCCTCTGTGGGTGAGGGCACAGGTGAGTCAGCCTGGGAGGGGAAGGATCGCAGTCGGGGAGCACCTAGAGGGGGAGAGAGGGGCTGGGCCCAGAGGGGATGTGTAGGGGCCCCAGTCCCAGCGCTGATGGAGTGTGTATGGCAGGGTGGCCTGGTGAGGAAGGGGAAGAGCTGGAGGAGGAAGAGGTGGAGGAAGAGGAGGAGGAGGAGTCGGGAAACCTGGATGAGGAAGAGATCAAGAAGATGCAGTCGGATGAGGTATGTAGGCAGCCCCAAGCCCCTTCTGCTGTCTCCACTGCAGAGCCCCCAGGCGTGGGTGTGGGCCACCTCCCTGGGTTCTGCACTGCCCTCCCCTCTCCTCTCCAGGGCACAGCGGGCCTGGAGGTGACAGCCTACAAGGAGATGTCCAGCCTGGTGAATTACATCCAACCCACCAAATTCATCTCCTTCGAGCTCTCTGCCAGTGAGTGAGCTTGGGGTGGGGGGATGTTGTAAGCTGGCAGTTGTGCTCGATTCGGGAGAAGGCCCTTAAGAACTATGTCCAAGCTGAGCAGCTTGATGGGGGCGGGGGAGGGCAAGGAGGAGGGAGTCCCCCCTTCCTTGGCCTCTGGGCCCTATCTATAAATAGCCGGCACAGGAGTCAGGCAAAGGGCTTAAGTGGCAGTGGCTCCCAGGTTCCCGGTGCTGTACTGAGGAACTTGGCACCAACCAGAATGCTCTGGACTGTGTCGGTGACAGCTCGGCCACTTATGCCAGGCCATCTCAGCCCTGTTGGCCTGGGGCTCCTGTAGCCTCCTACAGGTTCTGTGGCTCCCAGAGCTGAATGGTGTCTTGGGTTGGTCCAAGCCCAGGAGCCCCGGCCCCGCTGGGCATGAGAACTCCTGGGAAGGGCCACAGGCAGAGAAAACTGGCCAGTGCACATCTGCCCCTTGCACCCTTCCCTTTCTGTACACAGCCATGCTACTGAACTTCATCTCCTGACACACACACACTGAGCTCTTCCCATCTGTGCGTGCCCCTTCCAATGTGAATACCGCTTCCTACACATGCTTGTGCAGCATATACCTCTACAACACTGACTCCTCATCCCTGCACCTGCAGTCCGCAGCCCCACCTGTGCCCACCCATGGCCTCTCTGACTCCGTGTCTACCTCCCAGCCCTACCCCCACCTCTCATGTTCAGCCATAGCTCATGTGCTCACTCTCTGCATATTACAGTCTGTTCCTAACGCCCTGGGCTCCTTTCCTCTGTGCCATCCAGGGCATGTATCCCTCCCTCTCCAGGACCGTGGCACATGGCCCATCCCTGGGCATGTCTCCTGCACAGACCCTGACCTCCCAGCATGCCATGACTCACACAGATCTGCACACCAGCTTGGCCCCTTACACCCTGGGCCTCAGTGGAAGTGCTAGGTTGGAGGGATCGCCGTTCTGGAGGGAGCCACCTCAGAGGGAGGGCGGCCAGCCTGACGTGGACCCTCTGCCTTTTCTCGCCCACACAGAAAAGAACCGAAGTTATGTCATCTCGTCCTTCACAGAGCTCAAGGCTTATGACCTGCTCTCCAAGGCCTCAGTGAAGTTTGTGGAGTATCCTTGAGGCCTCCATAGCCAGGGTCCCGGATGGGGTGGAGGGATGGGGAAGGCCTGGGGACAGGGCTCACAGAGGGAGCTATGGGGTCCTCCTGGTGTGGGTGGCCTTGGGCCAGCTCCTAAACTCTGGGCAGCTACAACAAGCGCCAGATGAGCCGCATTTACCCTAAGGGCACCCGCATGGACTCCTCCAACTACATGCCCCAGATGTTCTGGAATGCTGGTTGCCAGATGGTTGCCCTCAACTTCCAGACTATGGGTGAGGGTACTCCTAGGCCCCTAAGAACCTTCCCCTGCGCCCTGCCTCTCCCACCTTCACCTCATTCCTGGGGTGGGGGGGGTTGTCTTTAGAACAGACCTGTGTCCTGATGTTCCTCTAGGCTGTGGGAGCCCGTGTGGGCATGTGAGCGGTTAGGGATATAAATGCATTAGCTCATGCCCATATGACTGCACGTGCACCAGTATGCACGTGAAGACGCCAGTGTGCTGGCTTGGGTTCTGGCTGCTTTGCCTGAATGGGCCTGTGGGAACCCCAGCCTCAACCCCCTCTGTGATCCTGCCCCAGTTGTGGCTTAGCTCCCACTAACTCCAGGTTGCAGAGCCTTCCTGAGAGATGAGACACCCTCAGGAAGGAGGCTGGGTCATGAGAGATCGTGATTCTCACAGTCCAGCCAAGCTCCCCATTCACAAGACAGGAGAGGCTGACGGGTGTGGGAAATAGAGACCGGGTGCAGACCTGGGGCTGCACCATCCTCACTGTGTGCTCTTGTCCCTCCAGACCTGCCCATGCAGCAGAACATGGCGCTGTTTGAGTTCAATGGGCAGAGTGGTTACCTCCTCAAGCATGAGTTCATGCGCCGCCCAGACAAGCAGTTCAACCCCTTCTCGGTGGACCGCATTGACGTGGTGGTAGCCACCACCCTGTCCATTACGGCAAGGCCCTGGGGTGGACAAGTGGCTGGGAGGGCTGGGGTCGTGAGGAGAGAGACACAGGAGCTCTACTCCTGCACTCCCAACCCCCTCCCCTGATATCCTGAAAACTTCAGCCCAAGTCAGTTAGTGCAGTAGCAAGTTGCCTTGGTAACTGCCTCCTCCTCAGCACTGGAGGCTGCCTCTTGGTCCCCATGGAAACCAAGGGGAAGGGCTGAAGCTGGGGTGGGGGAGGGGAGAAGAATAGGCAGTGAGGGGCCTGCAGGAGCCCCAGGCCCTAGGGGAGGGGAGGGGAGGACAGGGGAGGGCTCTATTCCTTCTTTGCTTAGGGAGTGAGGTGGGGAGGCCCACACCTCTTCCCTGAATGCTGGAAGCACCCAGTGGCCAAGGGCTTAGCTGTAACCCTTGCGCCACACAGCCTCAGCGGGATGGGGCTCTCCACAGTACCTAAGAATGGATGCTTCAGCTACAGGAGCTAGAGGCTCCAGGTGGGAGGGAAGAGCTTGGGTGGGAGAGCTGATGCCAGCCTCCCATGGGTCCCCACCCCCAGGTGATCTCTGGGCAGTTCCTGTCTGAACGCAGTGTGCGCACCTATGTGGAAGTGGAACTCTTTGGCCTTCCTGGGGACCCCAAGAGGCGCTATCGCACCAGGCTGTCACCCAGTGCCAACTCCATCAATCCTGTCTGGAAGGAAGAGCCTTTTGTCTTTGAGAAGGTGGGAAGCTAGGACAGGGCAGGGGCTACGGTCCGGTCCATCCCTACTTCTTGGCCTCTACTCACAGAAAAGAGGAACTAAAGAAAGGGACTTCCTTGATCCTCCTCCTCTCTCTACCCTTCTAATTTTTAAGAGTCCAAAATCCACATTTATAGAAATTTACTTGGAGAGCAAGTTTTATGTATGCATCCGTGTATATGTGTGTGCATGCAAACATGCATGTGTGTTCATCTTAAGACGAAAAGTAGAAATGTGAACTCCCAGTCCAGGGTACAGAGTCCTATGGAACACCCAGTTTAGGGTACAGAGTCCCAGTCCAGAAGGTCTTTTGTCCTGACTGGATACTCATTGGTAAGGCTGTCAAGGGCTGTCTGCACCAGGACCCCCGAGCCCTGGGCTGCATAGCCAGCCCTTCTCCCCCATGTGGACCAGCCAAGGCATGAGCTAAGAGGATGCCTATGTGTGTGGCCTAGAGTGTGCCCTCTGTCCTCACCAAATCTGGTAACACCTGCCACGTTTTCACACTGATGCTAAGACTTCTGAAGCCAGGGAGGTGGGTAGCTTGGCCACCCTCTCCCCATCCCAGCTTGTCCTGTCCCGAACTCTCCCTAGATCTTGATGCCTGAGCTGGCCTCTCTCAGGGTGGCTGTAATGGAGGAAGGCAACAAATTTCTTGGACACCGCATCATCCCCATTAATGCCCTGAATTCTGGTAAGGATGGAGTCCTTCTGTACTGTTGCTAGCTGATCTGAGATGAAGGTCAGTGTTAGGAGGCTGTCCAGAGTGTAGAGCAGCTTTAGGGAGGTGGCCCTGAGAGCTTACCTAACCCTCTCATGTTAGCCTATGGAGTATGGCAAGAATAGGAAACTGACAGAGGTAGGGCCTCTGCCCACCTAAGAGAATGTCTGTAATTTTCTGGAACTATTGGGGCAATTTCCCACGTAGCTGATAAACTGGGCACTTAAAATGAGTGATGGGCTTATAACACATTCTCAGTTAATCCTAACAATAACCACATGAGGTAGACCCCATTCACTTCATTTCACAGCTAAGGAAAATCTCAGAGATTTAAAGTAAACTGCCCGAGGTCACACAACCAGGAAGGTGCAGAACCAGACTCAGACTCTGGCCTCTCAGATTCCAAAGTCAAAGGTCTTAAGTACCAGGCTGCTCTTGTGCAGTGCTGGGTGGCGACAGGCATGGCTTACTGCCCACCTGTTATGCCCAACAGGCTACCACCATCTGTGCCTGCATAGTGAGAGCAACATGCCCCTTACCATGCCTGCACTTTTTGTCTTCTTGGAGATGAAGGACTATGTACCTGACACCTGGGCAGGTAGGTGGCCCACAGTATGCTGGGAACCCAGGTCCATTCCCCCTCTCTCTCCTGAAGCCAGCCCCCAGAGTGGGGCAGGACAGCATATCCTGCAATAGATGAGGATGGGGGAGGCTTCCTGGCACGGGACCATACCAGGCCCTGTGATGCCCCTATGCACCCAGATCTCACCGTGGCTCTTGCCAATCCCATCAAGTTCTTCAGTGCCCACGATAAGAAGTCTGTGAAGCTCAAGGAAGCCATGGGAGCTCTGCCTGAGGTCTGTGTTACCTGGTCCAGTAGCTCTGCCCTCTCAGAGGGAAGATGAGGGAGGGGGCAGGGTCCTAGGCTGAGAGACCAGACGGAGACAGAGCCCTTGGAGCCTTGTTCCTAATCCGCTCTCCCTACACAGAAACCCTTCTCCCCCGAGAGTCCAGTTGCAGGCCAGTTCAATGGGCCATTGGCCCCAGTGAGCAACGGATCTGCAGGTATGCACTACAGGGTCCTCCCACGGACTGGAAGGGCCTCGACCTTTCCAGTGGTACCCACAGGACCGTCTCCCCAGAACAGACTTTCACCTGGGATGGGAGTGACTTTGCAGGAAGCCTTAGCGCTGGGAAAGTGTGCTGCAGGGGGCCCATAGTGCCACCTCCCCAGGGGGCAGGGAGGAGCCGACCAGAACCTGGCACCCCAACCCTCCCCCACCCACCTCCGGGCACCCCTCAGCCCACCCTGTGGCTCTTGCAGCAGCCCGGGCCAGGGCCAGGGAGGAGGCCGCCAAAGAAGCTGCGGGTAAGGCCTGGCGAGTCTGAGGGATCTTGGGAAGGAGCCCGGGGAGGGTCCGGGCCTCCTGGGGGGCTCCTTGGCGGCGGCGCACCTCACCCCGGCTCCGGCCTCCGCAGAGCCGCAGACCGCCAGCCCGGAGGAGCTGCAGGAGCTGAAGGGCATCGTGAAGCTGCAGCGGCGGCACGAGAAGGAGCTCCGGGACCTGGAGCGGCGCGGCGCGCGGCGCCGGGAGGAGCTGCTGCAGAGGGGCGCGGCGCAGCTGGCCGGGCTGGGGCCGCCGGGCGCGGGGGGCTGCGGGGGCCGCAGGCTCGGCCCCGGGAAGGGCTCCCGCAAGAAGAGGTACCGGCGGCGGGCCCTCCGCGGCGCCGGCGGGCGGGGGCGGCCGGGGGCTCAGCGCCTGCCCACACGTGGCCTCCGCAGGACCTTGCCCTGCGACGAGGCCGCCGGGGCCGCGCCCCAGGAGGACCTCGAGGGCCCCGAGGGCGCGGAGGCGCGGGCGCGCGAGCTGAAGGACCGGCTGGAGCTGGAGTTGCTGCAGCAGGGCGAGGAGCAGTACGAGTGCATCCTGAAGCGCAAGGAGCAGCACGTGGCTGAGGTGCGGGGGGGGGGGGACCCCGGGGACCCCAACCCAGCCAACCGCCCTCCCCTCTCCCCGGCAAACTCTGGGCAAAGGGCTTCTCCAGCTAAGTCTGTCCCTGCACTTGCACCCCCACCCCCACCCCACAGCAAATCGCCAAGATGATGGAGCTGGCCAGAGAGAAGCAGGCTGCAGAGCTGAAGACCCTCAAGGAGACCTTGGAGACGTACGTAGGATTGCCTCCCACCCATGCTTGACTCTCACCTCCCAGGAGGGCTCCGGCCCCACAGAACATCTTCCTGATACCTGTCTCTCTGCAGTGACACTAAAGAGATGAAGAAAAAGCTGGAAGCCAAGAGGCTGGAGCGGATTCAGGCCATGGTCAAAGTCACCTCAGACAAGATGGCTCAGGAAAGGTGAGCCCTGGAGGGAGGCCCAGGACTCAAACTGCAGGGTGGGTCTGAGCAGGGACCATTCCAGGTGGGAAGGGACCTCCCTGCAAGTGGATCCTGACTCGCTTTCCAGAGATGTGCCTGTCCCCTGGCTCTGGAAAGTTAATCCCATTTCTGTTGCCTCTGATCAGAATGTCCTTTGGGAAAACACAGAAGCCATCACCCTTTGAGCAGAGAGGAGAATTTCAGGGAAAACCCGTCATACACACAGGGAGGTGAAACCTTGGGACACCAGCTTCCCCCCTGCCTGCCGTGAAGGACAGTGTGTTTTAGTGAGCAGGCCCTCTCCTCAGACAGCCCCTGGAGCTCCCAGTGGCCCCTCACCTCCTCCTTGGTTCCTTATGATTTATCCCGGCTAGCTGGTTCTACCCCTATGGTGGAGTTCTCATTTTGTCTACACCCTGAAGAGACCTGGTCTTACCCAACCCTTTCTAGGGGCCTCCTGCCCTCTCTGAAACTCTGATCACCCCAACAGGCTGAAGAGAGAGATTAACAACTCCCACATCCAGGAGGTGGTGCAAGTCATTAAGCAGGTGTGTAAGAGCTGAATCCTTCATACACACACACACACACACACACACACACACACACACACACACTCAAACACACTTGCTCACACCCTACATAGGAGGGAAGGGGTGGCCCCAGGCCTTTACATTGCCTTTAGGAGGTGTGCAGTCAAGAGTGGTCCATGAAGCCAGGGAGGGGAAGAGGCAATGAAGGGGAGGAGGAACCCCTAAGCTTTCCCAGGGTCCTGGTCTTTGTGTGGAGGTTAGAGTACTAGCCCAAAGGGATCTGTCTCTGGCCAGCTGCACTGGATGGAAGTGATATGGACTAGCTGGCCAGGGAAGGATGGGATTGGTGTGGGTGGCTGGGAGGGAGTGAGGGGGCTTCCTGAAGCTCCAAGGTGTCAGAAGAGGAAGGAAAGCCCTGCTGAGAATGGACCTAAAGTTCCCCTTGGAGTATTTTTTTTTTAAGATTTTATTTATTCATGAGACACACAGAGAGAAGAAGAGACACAGGCAGAGCGAGAAGCAGGCTCCATGCAGGGAGCCCGATATGGGACTCGATCCCAGGACTCAGGTATCATGACCTGAGCTGAAGGTAGACGCTCAACCACTGAGCCACCCAGGCGTTCCTCCCCTGGGACTATTAACAATAAATTTATTTATTTTTTAAGATTTTATTTATTTATTCACAAGAGACACAGAGAGAGAGGCAGGCAGAGACATAGACAGAGAGAGAAGTAGGCTCCATGTGGGAGCCTGAAGTGGGACTTGATCCCGGGACCCCAGGATCACACCCTGGGCCAAAGGCAGATGCTCAACCACTAAGCCGCACTGAGGGGGGCACTTGACAGGATGAGCACTGGGTGTTATTCTGTATGTTGGTAAATTGAACACCAATAAAAAATTAATTTATTAAAAAAAACCACTAAGCCACCCAGGCATCCCTTAATAATAAATTTAAAAGAACTGTTTGAAGGTTAACAAATTCACCCAAAGTCTTACAGCTGGTTACCTGGGATTGTAGCTGCATTCCAAGCCAGGCTGCCCGTCTGTGCTGTCCTGATTCCCTGCCTCTCACTCCTACCCAGATGACAGAGAGCCTGGAGAAGCACCAGGAGAAGCTGGAGGAGAAGCAGGCAGCCTGCTTGGAACAGATCCGGGAGATGGAAAAGCAGGTGACAGAGACTACCACCCTGGCGGCCAGCAGAGTTGGCCCACCCTGGGAGCCATCAGTCTGGAGATGGGTGGGGGCAGGAAGGGGACTCAGCCCTCACTGGTGGGCTGCAGGCCCGGTTCCCAGGGGGTCCTGAGGCCCTTTAAGGGGAGGCAGCTCTACAGATCCCTCTGCTTGGTTGGCACCCCGTTCCCTGAGAGGCTCCCCGATGGCCTCCACTACCCCTCACCTCCCACCTTGGTCTCCTGGGAGCTCTGAACACACGGGGCATCTCCTTGTTTGTCCAGGGGAGGGAGAGTGGGCAGCTGGCCCCTCCTGAGCCAGGCGGTGGTCTTGCTGTACCCACAGTTCCAGCAGGAGGCTCTGGCAGAGTACGAGGCCAGGATGAAGGGCTTGGAGGCCGAGGTGAAGGAGTCCGTGAGGGCCTGCCTTAGGAGCTGCTTCCCCTCTGAGGCCAAGGACATGCCTGAGAGGCCCTGTGAGGCCTTCCGGGAGCTGTGTGAGCAGGACCCACTCGCAGCAAAGGCAGGTGCCCAGGAGAGCCGCCTCTGATGCCCTCATGTCTCTGGGACATTCTGTAAGGACATTCACCCTTCTCTGGGATGTGGCTCCATACCCCCTGGAGGAGAGGCCCTGGCATTCGAAGGATGTGGGAAGCTGGGGCTCTCTTGGACTCCGGAGCCCCCTCCTCAACAGCCAGGCTAAAGGAGGAGGCAGGAACCAGGTAGCATCAGGGCAGGGGTCCATTTGAGGTTTAGAGGTCCTCTCCAATCTGACTTTCTACTCCTCATCCTTCTTCTCTGCCTCTGAATAAGTGTCACATATTTGTTGAGGGCAAAAGGATATGGACTGGAGGCAGGGAATGGGGTCCTGGCCTCACTCTACCTTCCCTAGTGTGCAACTAGGGGTGCCCCACACTGGACTCTGTCCTCACCTGGAGGGTTAGGTCTAGCTGCCTGGAACCTCCATTCTAGCACCCCTAGTTCAAGCAGGATCAAACACCAAACACCTTCCTGCTGTGAGGTCCCGTCACAGACCTGTCCTGAGCTGGCCTCCTTGTCAGTTCCCTAATACAGAACCCGGCACTCTGTCCAAGCTTCCTGGGGATGGCTACTTCCAGGATCCCAGGACGAGGTTGCTTCCCTGGCCTCCTGCCTGTGGGGGATGGGAGGCTGACCTGGAAAAGCTGCCTCAGCTGTCTGACCACTGAGAGGACTGGGCTTCTGGCTAGTAGGAGGGCTAAGGAAGGCCTTTGAGGCACTCTCCTAGGCCTGGGGTGGGGGGGTGTTACTTCCTAGTATGTATCCCCACTCAGGCTGCCTTACAAGGTCAGCATCATTTTCTTTCCTCACTTTGAGATTTATTTATTTTTCTCTTTCTTACACCTACTAAAGAGAGCCTTGTCCCAATGTTTCATGCCTAAGCCTGACCTCTGTTCTACAGCTAAGAAATGGGGGGCAGGGGGTAGTATGCTCCTGAAATGAAATGGCCTGGGGAGAAAAAAAAAAAAAAAACAAAAAACCTGGCTGCTGAAGCCCAGGGTGAGGTCTCTTCCAAAGCCCAGTGGAATGGCCCTGCTTCTGGGCATGAAGGGGATTCACTTCCTCTTCTGCCTACCCTGATGCCACAACCACTGGAAAATGAGGTCATCCCTCTTCTCCACCCCCCACCCATAAGTGGCCCTTCCTTGTCTCTACCCTCAGGGCTGCAGCAGAAGAGCCTAGTGCAAGGGGCTCCCCTCCCTCTTGGGAGCTGTGAACCTCCAGGCCACCTGGGCCCCTTTAGGCAGACCTAGAGTGGTCAGATTCTTAGGTGGTTATGGTTGAACCCAACACTTGCTCTAAAGGGGTTTGTGGACAGCTGTTCACTGCACCTATGGCCATAGCCCCAGATCCCAGATGGGAACAGCCACTGGCTTGGGAGAGGCCAGGCGGGGATTGATTCTGGGAAGAGGTTGTTTTCTTTTCAGAGTTATAACAAATGCCATTAGTTCTGAGCACCTGTGCCTTCAGAAAATAAACAGAACCACCGCCCTCCATCCCTCTGGGGGCCTGACCTCTGGGATCCTAGCATTCCCTGGTTGCAGGTTAAGACTAGGAGTCCTGCTCATTCACAGCAGTAAGGCCTGTCATTGACGTGCCCAGCTTGCAGTCAGTCACACTGGATGCAGCCAAGGGTGGGATACTCATACGCCAGAGCAGTGCCCTGTCTTTAGCCCTCCTACTGGGCACCTAACTGCCCCATCTCCCTGCTGACCCAGGGGCAGAACCATGCAGGGATGAGGATCCAGGCTAGAGGAATTCAGTGGCCCAGGTACATGGGCATATGCCAAAGAGAGCCCACTGGGCAGTCCCCAGCTTTTCCCAATGACTGCTGAAAGGAAGGAGAGACTGCCTTCCCATAGCCTCTCAGCCAGGCCGGGCAGTCTTTGGGCCCTCCTTGTGGAGCGGGGAAGCCCAGAAGCGGGCTAGACGTGCGGTCCTGTCTCCTGGAGAGGCCTCTGCACAGCAGGCTGGGGGCTTCTCAGGAGGTCAGGCCCAGTTCCCCACCTCCCTGTGTTCTGCCCGCTGGGAAAATGCTGGAGATGAGTTACCCTCCGGCTGCAGGGATGTGCAGAGGAGTTACTGCCCTCCCCGAGGGCCCCAGTAGGTGAATTCCTGCTGTCTTACCTGTGCGGGCTGGGCCAAGCTTCCCTATCCATTCATTGTGTCTCAGTTCCACCTTTTAACATCAAGAGAAGGGTCTCTGCCCAGCTTCTCAGTCCCTGACTCAGATACCAGAGTCCCCTGCTGACTCAACACCCCCCTGCACACACCCCCCCTCAGCTCTCTGGAATTCCCAGCCATGTGCCACCAGGCCCAGCCCTGCTGAGCTGGTGCAACGTGACAGGTTGAGGGGGCTGGTGACACTGGAGGAGGAAAGAAGGGGGTCCAGGAGGGGGCCAGCTGCAGACAGAGTGACAGACTGCAGACCTGAGCCTAGCACCCCTGGGACGAAGCCTTTTTGCCACCCTGGGGCCTGCAAGGGGAGAGGCTCAGCAGGTGGAGGGGAGGGGAGTGCCCGGCGCCTGCCTGCTCCCTGCCTCAGCTCCATCTCCTGTCAGCCTTCAGCTCCCTAAGAGACAGCTTCTAATTCCGGCTGTCGGGGCCTCCTGCTCTGCAGCACATGCTCAGCTTTTTTTTTTTCTTTCAGTTTTGCTATTTCTTTTCTGTTCAGAACATACTGAGCCTACAGAAAAGTCAGAGCAAAGGCTCCAGGGCCTGAAACCTGGCACTATCCCCCCATCCCGCCATGGGCCTGGCTGGGTTGGCGATGCCAGGGGGTGCGAATGCTCTGGCTGCTGTTTCTATAGAGTAGCCAGCCTGGCGCTCCCTGACAGGGACCTATGCCAGCTCCTCTGCTTCTCTGGAACTGTCTCCATCCACCCCAGGAACAGGGACACAGATGAGGCAGACTTGTCCCAGAGAAGCTCACATGGAGGAGAGGCCACAGTTCTTTCGGACCAAGCAGGTGTCCATTCCATGTTCCCACTGCTTCTCTCCTCCACCTGGGGTGTGTCACCATCCGGCTTGTCAGGCTAGCCTGCCACACACAGATTGCACGGTTACCTCCTTCTCTGACTCTGGAAACAGAAAGAAGGGAAGAAAGCAATTTCCCTCATGCTGCAGAAAAGGGAAATTGAGTCATGAAGGGAAGGAAAGCCTTTCTTCTGCTGAGTAGAGGGAGAGCTTTCCTGCATCCTTACTGAGGTGGGAGAGTCTATACCCACCTCCAGGTGACACCCCAGGTGGCCCCCATGTCTGGGGTGGGGGGTGAGATTGGGCTTTCTACACTCTGAATAACCATGCAGCTCTTTCTCTGACACTCTCTAGCTTGATCTTGCCGGAAGCAGGCAGGGCTAGTATTGTCGGCTTCATCTTGCAGACAAGACTGTGCAGGCCTGGAACCACACTCTGGTAAATGCCTCCGAACTGGGACTTAACTCCGAGGTCAAACGCTGTGCCCTTTCTGTGACACCATGAGAAAAACCTGGCAGAGCAGGGGGATTAAGGAATGCAAAAAAGATAAAGGGGATCGGTGCTTGACAGTATATACAGGTCTACATTACATGCGCCCCCCAGAACGGAGAGAAGCGGGAGCCCCTGCTCCACGGCTGGGCCCAGGATGCCAGGTGGGCATCCCTGAAGCCTAGAAGCCTGGAGTGCAGGGCCCTGTGTGCACTTTGCTCCTCCTCATCCATCTGGGCCCACTGTCTCCTTCCCAGAGACAAATCCTGTCCTTGCCCAGAACTTTCCCCACAGGAGTTCCTGCTGCAGAGCATCTCATGGCGGCCCTGACCAGGCTCGGGACACCTTCATTATTTCCCTTATTTCCTGCTGTCCATAGGAAGGTACTTGGTAGAGCAGCCCTCAGTACTATCCCCTAGAAGTTTTTCTTGCTTCCATGTCCTTGCCTCAGTAACCCTGTCTGGAATGTTCTCCTTCTTTCCAAAGCAGCCAGATCCCCCACATCCTTGAAGACCACCTCAGAAGTCCTAGTTTCAGACTATCCTGGAGCCCAAACCCCCACCCCGCAACTCCACCTTTTCCTGCACGCACTGGCTTGGTTTTCTATTTAGCAGATGTATTCAGCGCTCGGTAGCCTCTACTCCTTTTTTGTCCTGGTCTTGTCATGCTGCTTGAGAGGAAGGTCTCTTCTACCTGGAACTGCACTTCTGTATTTCCTACACCTGGGAACACAGTACCTGGCTCACGAAGTCTCAGTAAATTCTGTCGTTGAGAACGGATTGACTTTACACTTTACAGGTATTCATTCCACCCCTGTACACCTACCCTCCTCTGCCCCAACCCGAGGAGCCCTGACTGCCCCCAACACCTCCACCGAGGCGCGAGCGCCCCCGCCCCGCACTTCAGGAGGCAGAGGGGATGCGGTGGTTTTTCCACGCCCTTGTGACTCCGGCTCTCTTCTCCTGCCCTTCCCGAGGGGTCAGCTAGTAGTCGAAATCAGAGCCGGGTGGTCTGGGGGTGGTACCACACGGGAGCCTTGCGCGTAGGTCTCTCACATTTTCCGGGGTGGTGGCTGGCCCCGAGGCGGCGGGGCGGCGGCGCGGGGGCGCTGATGCGGCTGCAGCGTTCTCGAATCCCCCCAGGCGCGCGCCCTGGGCGCCGCGTCTCCGCTCCGCCTGCCTGTCAGCCGCCGGGAGCTGGCGCTCGGGCGCGTGGTCGGGGCTGGAGACGTCGGAGATTGGAGGGCGCACGCTCCCCCACCCCCGCGCCGAGCGAGCGTGTGCGGGAGGAACAATGGTGTGTGAGTGCGTGACTCGCTACACTGCGAGTGGCAGTTCGCAGCCGGCATAGGCGCCCCCCACCCTGCGCGCAGCACGGGCACCCCCGCCCCCGCCAATTGCTCCCCGCTCGCTAATGGTCCACTTCTGCGCTCACGGGGCCCCGCTTGCTTCCACCTGGACCGCGGGGCGGCGGGGGCGGGGGGGGCCGGTCCTCCGTCTTCCGCGACGGGCCCCAGGTCCTAAGTTTCTAAGGAGCCGAGGGCACCGACTCCGGTAGGGGCGGAGGGCGGGGAGACGGGAAGAGACGACTGTGACTCTGGGATTGGCCTGGCCTGGTGCATGTGGCCCCCAGCGAGCAGCCGCGCCCCCGCCCCGCAACCGCCGCCGCAGCCCCAGGGGAGCGCGGAGGAGGAGCCGCTCCCCGACTTCGTGGCCCACGAAGGGGTGGGGGTCAGGGGCGGTCTCTCCCGCCCCGTGCGTCCCTGCCCTGACGGCTCAGCTGGCTTCCAGGGCAGCCATCGCCATGGAGACCCCCGAGGCTATAAAGCCAGCTACGCAGGCGGGCGGCGGCTCCCGCGCCGCTGAGCCCCCCAAGTAAGGAGCAAGCGCCCCGGTGTGGCCCGGCCCCCGCGAGCGGGGAGGAGGCGGAGGAGCGGCGCCAGCAGCTTGAGGAGCGGCGCGCCCCGCCAGGGCTGGAGGCAGGCGCGCTCGGCGGGCGCCACCGTCTCAGCAGGGGAGCGGGGGCTGCCCCGGGTGCGGGTGAGTGGCGCGGCTCCAAGCCACAAGGGACGGAGGGGCACCGGACGCGCGGAACACAGCGGGACAGACAGGAGGGGGCAGAGCGCGGCGGGCCGGGCGCCGAGCTCAGAGTAGCGAGCAACCTACACCTTCAGGCGGGAAGCCCAGGGAAGGAGCTGCGAGACGCCAGGCGCGGCCCAGGCGCGGCCCAGGCGCGGCGGGGAAGCGGGAGCCGCGGGGGCACAAGAGTGGGAACGTCGGGACCCTCGGCTGCAGCCGCCCACGCGCGGAGGGAGCCACACCGGAGCCCCGGCGGGGCCCAGAGCCCGGCGGGGCGCGGGAACCAGGGGCGCCCCCGTGCGGAGCTGCCGGGCCGCCTGGCAGCGGCGGCCGGGGCCATGCTCAAGCCCAAGGACCTGTGCCCCCGAGCGGGGACGCGCACCTTCCTGGAGGCCATGCAGGCGGGCAAGGTGCACCTGGCCCGCTTTGTACTGGATGCGCTGGACCGCAGCATCATCGACTGCCGCGCAGAGCAGGGCCGCACGCCGCTCATGGTAGCCGTGGGGCTGCCGGATCCCGCGCTGCGCTCGCGCTTCGTGCGGCTACTGCTGGAGCAAGGTGCGGCCGTGAACCTGCGGGACGAGCGCGGCCGCACGGCACTCAGCCTGGCTTGCGAGCGTGGCCACCTGGACGCGGTGCAGCTGTTGGTGCAGTTCAGCGGCGACCCCGAGGCGGCCGACTCCGCGGGCAACAGCCCGGTGATGTGGGCGGCGGCGTGCGGCCACGGGGCGGTGCTCGAGTTCCTGGTGCGCTCTTTCCGCCGCCTCGGCCTGCGCCTCGACCGCACCAACCGAGCGGGTCTCACGGCGCTGCAGCTGGCAGCCGCCCGCGGCCACGGGACCTGCGTGCAAGCCCTCACCGGGCCCTGGGGCCGCGCAGCCGCCGCCGCCGCGGCCCGGGGTTCCAACTCCGACAGCCCCCCGGGCCGTCCGGCTCCCGCGCCCAGCCCCGAGCGCCGACGACCCAGCCCCCGCCGCTTACCTCGGCCTCTCCTGGCGCGCTTTGCGCGAGCGGCCGGCGGCCACGGTCACGGCGGCGACGCTGGGTCAGGGGGCAAGGGCTCGGGCCGGCACCGAGCACAGGGCAGCGAGAGGCCTGAGCTGGGCCGGAGCATGAGCCTGGCGCTGGGTGCTGTAACCGAGGAGGAGGCGGCTCGGCTGCGGGCGGGAGCCCTGATGGCCCGACCACACTCGCCCCAGTCTTCGGGGACCGGGAGGTGGCGTTCGCAGGAGGTGCTGGAGGGAGCGCCTCCGACCTTAGTGCAAGCCCCCATTGGCCTTAGCCCCCACCCGGAGGGCGGCCCTGGCTCTGGCCGTTTGGGTTTGCGCCGACGCTCCACAGCTCCAGACATCCCCAGCCTGGTCGGGGAGGCATCAGGGCCCGAGAGCGGCCCGGAGTCAGAGGCCAACGCTCTGCCCCACTCGGTGCCGGGGCCTCAGCCTTGGCAGGCGGGCTCGGAGGCCGTGGTGCTGCAGGCTCAGCGGTAAACAGCGTCCAGGTTAAGCCCTGCTCCCCCTGCTCTGCCCTCTCTCCTCCACTGGGATTTCTTTCTTTTCTTTTCTTTTTTTTTTTTTCCAGGTCCCTCATTTTCCTGGCAGTTTCCTGGCCTGTGATCCCAGAACCTGTCCTCACTGCCAAGGGGAGATCATAACCCACCCTCTCTCTGAAAAGAACCCCTATTTTATTTCTTTTTTGTGCTTGTTGGTATTCCCTGCCTAGGTCTCTCACCTTCCCTACAGCCTACCTTTCCAGTCCTGGAGGGGAGGAGCAGAAGATGGGTTCCATAAGCTGCAGCCTACAGACACTCCCTACTCTGAGCCCTAAGGCTCAGTTCTGAGTCTGGCGGACTCCTGCCAGGTCACCGCCTCCTTACACCCAGCTCCCCACACCCTGGCAGCCAGGCAGCAGAAGAGTTGACTGTAGAACAAAGGCCCAGCCAATCCCCTCTGCCTAGCGATGTGGACCTTAATGCTGCAGGCCACTGGGCTGAAGCCTCCCTTCCTGTTAAGTGTTGGAGAAGGAGAGCAAGGAGACCAGCCTTTGAGCCCTTCTGGATAGGAGGGCTGATTAGCAAGGAATCAGGAGGTTATATTTTTCTGGGGAGAAACTCTGCCTCAATAAGATGAGAGCATACTTAGGGGTAGCAGAGGCCCTAGTGTGGAAGGCTGGTTGTTCCCTGAAACAGCTTCTGGGTAATTCCAGCTCTCTCTATCTCTGGCAGACCCAGTTTTCAACTTCACATGGATGTGGGGTCATTGCCCTACACCAACCCTTACCAAACCCAGCTCCTGGCCCCTGAGCCGGGGTTCATTCAACTCAGCTGCGTTTGAATTTTATCTTTGAGGTCTCGGGGCCCAGCCTTATTTCTTCTCCCTCTTAGAGGCCTGAAATGGAAGGGACTTGGCCCTTCCCCGCCCCCACCGCCTCCCAGCTCCCCCGTCCCGCACGTGGGTGCTCCCGCAGGGTGGAATGGTTGCGAAGGCTTGGTTTAATTGTATTTCTTCCAATCCTCAGAGAACTCGTGTTTTCGAGTCTTTGTATAAGAAGCAGAAAAGCAGCGGGTCTGATCCGAGGCTTAAGAACCTGACAATGTCTCTTTAAATAGAAGCTCTGCGAGGGGGATAATTGACTGAAGTGTTTGCCACGTTAAGCGGCGGCGCGCGGGAGTCGGGAAGCCCACACGAGCCGCAGGTCCGGGTTTAAATTACATCAAACTCCTGCGAAAGCTGGAAGGCGGCTGTGGAAGGCTTCCTGCTTCTCGCTGGGCGGCTGATGGGGGGCCGGGCGGATGCGGGATGCCGGAGGTCGAGACCAAGGACCCCTGCCCCGGCCCGGCCCGGCCCGTGGGACGCAGCCCGGCCCCGCTTCGGTAGCGGGCAGATGAGTGAGCCCGAGGCAGCCGCCCGGAGGCGGTTAAAGGCCCTTCCCCGGCCTGGTCCCACCTCGGCGCCCGCCCCTCCCCGCTCTCCGGGCGGGCCTGGCGAGCACGTGCCCCAGGAGCCCGCGGGTGGTCGGCGCTTAGGGGGCTCTATCTGCGAACCCCCTCCCCCCCGCCCCGTCTGGGGGTCTTTTCAAGACGTCGATCCATATGCATTCGCAGGACGGAAGGCTTCTCACCAATAACTCTAAGGAAGGGCCCAGAGCGAGAATGGTCGGTGCTGAGAAACTGGGCCTGGAGGCGAGCGGGCCTGGCGGAGGTGTCACAGCTTCCCGACCCCCCAGCCCTCCGAGGTCGGCGAGGCCGCGCCCTCCCCGCGACCCAGCACCGGACGTGATCTCTGGTGCCCCCTGGTGGCAGCGCCGCGCTTTCGTCGCGGCGCCCTGGCTTCTCCCCGCCCTTGTGCATTTGCCCACGGAATCCTTTGCCTCTCGTAGTATGTCAAATCCGGATACTTGAAGTCATTTCCCCGCAATGGAGTGAGGGACAATGAACAGATCGCTCGGACTTGGAGTAGCAGGAGCCCCAGGATCTTCCAAGTTAAGGCTCCCATGTCCAGAGAGCACCTGCTCTGTTCTGAGAAACAGGAGTTTCCAGCCCCTTGTTTATAGTTTCTGAAACCTGGGATCTGCACTGACCCCTTCTGATGAAGTTTGTTTTCGTTTTGAGGGTGTTTTGCCCTCCCCTTACACCTTCCTCCCCACACATTTGCCTCTGGTCAGTCCCACTGTCTGGGTGGTGGGTGGACAATACAGAAGCACCTGAAAAGCCCGAGGGAGAGGATCTGGGGGTGGGATGGGGGATAATTGGACATCCCAAGTACAAACTCTCTTTTTTTCCTGACCCCTGCTTGCTCACTTACTCCCTTTCTGTGTTTAATTTTCACGGAGTTTTTAATGGTGTAGGGATAAAAGTATTTGGCTTCTTCAGGACGCCGTGAGGTCTGGGTTGAACATTAGGTAGAAGGTGCTGTCATCTTTCAAACGTTGCTCACCTGTGGCTTTCTGGTTCAGTGACACCCCAACCCCCTCATCTCCCCAGGGCCTTCCATATCGAGTAAACAACCACGAGGAGGGCTCCTCTCCATTGAGTTGCCAAGGGCTTGGTGGTTGAAAGCAGTGTTTCTTAAAAACCACAGCAGATCTTTCCTGTCTGCACTGAATTGTGTTTGACTGACTTGCTGTTCTTGCAGAATTCTTACTAGGCCCATTTGTGTGCAGAACTTTGCACAGGTCACCGCGTTTTGCTCCCCTGCACTTCTTTTTCATTGTCAGCCCCAGGGCTTTGAGGCTGGGGTCTTCCCTAGCTCACTCCACTTTGGAAGAGACTGTCCTAACGGTTTTCTTTTCCGACTTGTTTGTTTGCTTTCATCATTGTG
Source organism: Nyctereutes procyonoides (assembly GCF_905146905.1). Taxonomy (NCBI): domain Eukaryota; kingdom Metazoa; phylum Chordata; class Mammalia; order Carnivora; family Canidae; genus Nyctereutes; species Nyctereutes procyonoides. The sequence continues at coordinate 7,034,218 of NW_026575031.1, read as the reverse complement.
AAGATTCACGCAGGCCACTGGATCTCAGTACCCCAACATCAAGCTCAGAACTAGTCTGTGTGGGAGGCTAAATGACATACATGCCTGCTTTTGGAGTGACACTGTGTGGCAGAAGGACTATTAGAACTCGGAAGAATAGTTAATAAATCCAGTATTATTCAGTTGCAAGACCTGGCCTCTCTTTGCCTTACCAGCTGTTCCTGATTCTAGGCTCCCTTTCGAGTGGCAGAAGGGTGTGCTACCTTCCTGCAAAGCTTCTGCCTTCCATCAGCCTCCATCTTTGCCTGTCCCACTGTGCACTGTGGCTGTCCCCTGTGGGAAGGACTTGGGTACCGCCTCCACCAACTCAGTGGGACCCTCAGCCTAGGGTGGCTGTCTGGGTGGCACTGCTGTGGGGAGCAGGAGAAAGTCTGCAGGACTCCTGGAGGTTGGTGGAGAGATTTCGGTGAACCCTGGGCTGGTGGGAGGATGAATTCTCAGGAAGGAAGTGCTGGAATCAGTGTCAGAGCTAGAAGTTTAAAGCGAATGCCCTCCATCTCCCCTACCCGCAGGGCTAGAACCAAGATCTCTTGATTTCCAGCCATTGCACTGCTCCTTCACAACCGCTCAGTTCTGAGAACCGAAAAAGCGACTGCTTTCTCACGGAAGCAGCTCAGGCCACTTTCTATGGACAACTTGGAGAGGGGAGCCTCTGACTTTCCTTGGAGTGAGAAGCAAAAGGGAAAAGGGAGACACCAATGCAGAAAGTGGTCATCAGCCTGGGTGGTTGCCCCCAGAGCCCCGGTGGTACCAGCAAGCATAGCATATGGCCCTGCCTTTCCTGGCTGGGTTCTTCTTCCCTGGGAAGGAGAGCTCTGGCTCTTTCTCAGCTCTCTCAGTCCCAAGGGCCTTTCACTTCCTGTTTCCCTCCTTATCTGCCCTCCTGGGCCCACATGCCACCAGGGAGTTGGTTTTTTTGTGGACTTGAGTGACTGCTGGGGGTTGGGGGGTCACACCAGACACCCCCACTATAGGGCATCCAGCTTGAAGATGGCCTGGCTCCATTCTCAGAGACAACAGCCCAGAGGTTTTGAACACTCAGTTTAATTTAAAACAGGCACAAGTGCAAACAATTCACAAAAGTTTCTAGGGAAGATGCTTTTGTTTTTAAAACTCTGACCCTTTAAAAAAGTCCTTGCAATTTTTTTTTTTTTGGCCCCAAAGCAGGCCACTAGGGAGCAGAGGAATCTAAAAATATTATCTAGATAGGGTCCTGACACCTGGAGTTCTTCCCTGGATTCCCTGACTGGCAACATCCCTGAAGGTGGGGAGGGAAGGGGACAAGGACACGGGGGTCTGAAGAGGCAGCTAGGGCAGATGGTTTGCACGAAGGAAGGGCCCATTTCTTGACAGGATGGGACTCCAGGAGGTGGTTCACCTCCCCCAGACCAAGAGTTTGAAAAGAACCGGTCCTCAATGACCTGGCTACTGAGATGAAGCTTACAGATAAAACAAAGTTTGTCCCTCACCATTCCTGTCTCTGGCCCTCAGACTCAACACTACAGGAGAGACCTGGAAATCTGCCAAGGCCCTGGGATACATTAGACTCAATGCAGATCTCCTCTCGGGTCAGGTAGAGACAAGGGACTTAGGAGGTGCGAAGCCAGGCCAAGAAAGCAGGTCCCTTCGGAGGAGAACTTAGTGGCAGAAAGGATGGGAAAGCCTTACTGAAGCTGGCTGTGGGTGACCTAGAGGGAGCCAGGCTGTCGGGGTGACCATCCTCCACTTACACTCACACACGCACACACACACGCACGCACACACACATGATGGTCTCTTCATCCTATAAAGTGAGACCACATTTACCACCAGCTCTGTTCTTCCTCTTACACCCAGAAAAATGCTCCTCCTCCTTCCCTGGCCCGCGATCAGGCTGTTCACAGTTCAGGGCGGGCTATGCAGGGACAGTGAGTCAGTGCAGGTGGGCTGGGAAATAGGTGCAGGTCGGACTGTACCTTCAGGAAGTCAGACACGAGGGAGGAAGACAGCTTCAGGCAATAGAAACCTTCCCTGTGGCCCTCTCAAGACCCCAGGGTTTAGAGTTGGAAGTGAGAACAGCAAGTATCCTGGTGAAGACAGGCAGTCTGCCCTCTTGGGTGGCCTGGGATGCTAGTGTACAACAACCTTTAAAAAAAAAACTGCAGCAGCCTTTTCTGCTGTGTTGGCCACGGTGGCCAGGAGTGCTGGTCTTCACGTTTCTTAGAAATATCCCTGTGCAAATAACAAAGGGGTCATCCTGTAGAAGGGGTCTCCATCATCCCAAAGGCAACTGGGGACCCTCTTGGGAGGGAGAGAGACCAAGGGGCAGGTCCGGCCTGGCCCAGTGGGCTGAAGGGCAGGAGGGGGTGAGTGGGGTTTCACATTCAATCTTTGGAGAGAATACTGAGAGAATGAGGCAGGTAGGCCCTGCCGGCAGGCTGGCTGCCCAGTGTCCCCTGCTTGTGGGCATAGGTGATGGGTGCAGCCCTCTGGGGGTGGGCTCAGCAGGTGGAGGTCTGCTTGCGGTAGAGCTGGATCAGGGGCACCAGGCACTCGGGCAGCCCCGTCTGCAGCAGGAAAGGGTGGTCCAGGAGCTCCTGAGCCGTGGCTCTCTCCTGGGGGTCCCGTACCAGCATCCGTTCCAGGAAGTCTCGGAGCACTGGGGAGACCTGCGGAGACAGAGCAGCACTGAGAGGAAGCCATGGCGTGCAAGTCACTTTTGGGGTGACTTGTCTGCCTGGCCCCACCATCACGTGGAAGTCTTGAATTCTCTTGTTTCTTACTTCCTGGCAGCTTCCAGGCTCAGTACTTTTTGGATTATCAGGTAGGTGAAGAGACTTGGCATCAGTCTGGGGAAAAGTGGCTAGTTCGCCCCTTGGGGGTGCTGCTGAGGGGTGGAAGTAAGATTCCAGGCTCCTGGGGATCCCATCCCCCACCCCGCTGCTCAAGGCTCTGGACCATTAGGCTCTGTGGCTCTGTGGAAGGGGCATGGGACTGGTACTAGTGATCCAGTCCTGGGTATAGCCCTCATCTTCGACAAATTGCAATTTTCTCTACACCTCAGTTTTCTTAGCTGCCCAGTGGGTCAGTTGATGATAAAATATGTCTTTAGTGAAGATAAAGAAGAGGTCAGGGATGAAGTATTTTGAAAAATAGAAAAGAAGAGAGTGGGAGGGACCTGACGAGGAGGTAACTTTCTTTAATGTTCTAAGCTGTAGAGTCTCTAAATCAAGAGCTTATCTTGGTTCATTTTGAGCCAATATCTTGGGATAAAGCTAAGTCTGGGGCTTTCCAAAAGGCTATATCCTCTGGGGAATTAGCCAGTTGGAAATCTCCCCTATGTGTTAATCCTGGGGCTGGCAGTGCAAGCCCCAAGGACCAGTTGTCTCAGAAGGTGTTTCCTAACTGTTCTCCCATCCAGCTGTGTTGTACCACAGAACCATTTTATCATTTAGGGACTGGGTTTCAAGCTTCTGGGACATTTCTCACTCTGGCCAACAGATGGCAGTGCCACTCCCCCACCGACCTGGCCACCAGCAGGGGGCGTCCCCTGGTAAGGTCTATGGGTTTGGGTGGATTTGGCAGAAAAGGGTTAAGAGTGCATGTGTGTACACACACACACACACACACACACACACACACACACACACACACTGGTTTTAAGGGAAAACCTGTGGCTCACATGTGGTCAGGTTGTGCTGTGGCCGACTGGCACTATGCCACGGTATGGCTCCCTTAACAGAGGGAATGGAAGGTTCCTGCACAATTAGCTTCTCTAGATTCCTCCCCAGGAAGTCAGGGATTCCTGACAGCCTTGCCTTCCCTTCTCTGAGGCTCCTGTCAGTTGTCTGCAAGTGGAAATTGGTCTGAGTGGACACAGGAGCCTGGGTGTAGATGTAGCTTCTCAGCCAAGTTCAGGTTTTGTGCAGAGAAAGGGGAGCCTTTCTGGGAGCCTTTGACTTCTGTGGAAGGGAGTGGGCCTGGGAGCTTCGGTCCTCAAAGCCTCAGGAAGAAGGGGTCCACCTTGTGCACTGACTGACCTTGTGAGAGTTTTTCAGCCTGGGTGGGGGGCTGTCCCGGAGCCTCTTCATGGCCTGAACTGGGGAGTCGCTGAAGTAGGGTGGCTCCCCGTCCACCATCTCTATCACCATGATGCCCAGAGACCAGATATCCACCTGTAGGAAGAGACTGTCCCTGATGCCACTGGCCAGAGTATGGCCACTTGGTGGCAGTGTGTTGCAGGGGGATGGGAGCAGTTGGTCCCAGCTGTCACTGGTAAGTTGGCCTCCCCTGACCACCTGCCTTGTGATCAAGGCACTTCCTACAGGAATTCCTGTACTTCCTACAGGAATGCCCACTGACTGCAGGGACATAGCTGTCAGCCATTCCCTGAGAATGGCCGTCACACAGGGCCATACCCAAGGTGGCCATACCCCACCTTGCCTGTGAGCTGCAGGTGGGGCATTTTGGGGAATGGTTTGTGGCAGCAAAGTCACAAGCTAGGGTAGACCCATCCAAGAGTGGGCAGGGCACAATGGGAAGTGGGGGTAGGGTGTCGATTAAGTGGAAAAATCAGGATTATTTCGGGGGGGGGTGGTCACAGGAGATGAATGTTTCTGAGAGGAACTTCTCCAAACAGGAGCTCTGGGATGGAAGGACCAGTTACCTCAGTTGCATACAGAGACCTGGAGATCACCTCAGGAGCCATCCAGTAGGGGGTTCCTACCAGGGACTTCCTCTTAGGGACATCTTTGCTGATCTGAGCACAGAATCCAAAGTCCGAGAGTTTCACCTGCAGTTGAGATGAGGGTGGGGTGCAGGGAACAAGGAGTGGTGAGCTAGGAGCAGGAGCAGGAGCTAAGCCAGGAGCACAGGAGCAGGGGGAGGGACCTACCCTGCCATCGAGGGTCAGGAGGATGGAGTCACTCTTAATGTCCCGGTGGATAACACCCTGGGCATGCAGGTATGCCAGGGCCTGCAGCACAGCCTCACACACGGTGGCGATCTGCTCCTCGTTCAGCCTAGACAGGGAAGGCCGGGCCACAGACAGAAGAAAATGTTAGCTTTGGCAGGGTCGCAGGGTAGCTGGGCTAGGCAGATTAGGTGTCCCTGGTCCTGGGCTCTGCAGCTCCTGGGCAGCATGTGCAGGGTCCTGTCAGGCCAGAGTCTTAGTGGAAATGGGCCTGAACCTAGGCTGGAGAGCCCATCCCACTCCTCTGAACCTCCTGGGCCTGCTAACCCGAATGGACAGGGCGTGCTCGCAATGATGTGACAAGCAACCTGGGCCTGAGGCTGCCCAATCCCCCTGCCAGGACAGCGATGGGGGCAGCCAGCTCTCAGAGCCCAGCCCTCCTAGCTGCCCACCTGACTTGGGAGACGATGTCAGTAAGGGCCCCGCCTTGTAGGAACTCCATAAGCACCCACAGCTCCTCGCCCACCAGGTAGCTCTTGTACATCTCCACCACGTTGAGGTGCTGGTAGTCTCGCATGATCACCACCTGGGGGGCAGACGGGGGTGCCTGAGTGCTGGGTACAGTCCCCACCACCCTGTTCCCAGATGCTCATCCTAAGCACCCCATCACGTCCTGCTCTCCTCTCCCACCTCGTTAAAGAGCAGCTCCCTGCGCTGCTGCTTCCTGAGGTCCATCATCTTGACGGCCACCTGGCGGCCTGAGTGCTTCTCCCGGGCCAGGCAGACGATGCCTGTGGAGCCCTCACCAATCTTCACATAGCTGTCCAGCAGCATCCGAGGGTCACCTTGGTCCACCACCATCCTGAGTGCAGCCTTGAACTGCTCGTGTGTCACAACACCTGTGTCCTCGCCAGCCAGGGCACCCTTGGCCACCGCGGGGTCCTGGGGCAGGTACAGGTTGCTGGTGCTGATCTGGGCTTGCCTGGTGCGTGGGGAGCCCGCAGGGGAAGACCGGCCTGGGGGTGGGCCAGCCACTGTGGCTGTGCGGAGGGACTTCTGGGGGCTGCTGGTATCCTGGCTGGTCAGAGGGCTGAAGGTCCCCATGGGTTGGTCCGAGGGCAAGGACTGGGCCTTGGCCACCAGGCTTGGTGGAGGGTCTTTCTGCTGTGGTCGGAAAGAGGAGTTAGGCTACAGGGAGGAAAACACAGACAAGGGTTTGGCTGTGGGAGCATTTAGAGCGACCTTTTCAGAAGCAGGGGGTGACCTCTGGACAGGGGCAGGTCTAGCAGGGCGTCAGACCAAATAGGGGAGGTGCTATGGGCAAGGATTTTCAAGTGGAGCCGAAGCCAAAGTTCCTTCTCAGAAACCCAGCCCCCAGTGTTCCCAGGTGAGCAGTCCAAACAGCAGCTCTTTACATCCACTGCAGAAAGCTGCAGAAAGCAGAGTCCCTGGGGTGTCCTCTGCTGGGTATTTCTTCCTGGGTAATTGACAGCCAGACCCCAGGGAGGCCACCGAGAGGCCGTCTTCCCTTTGTACTGCCAGGCTGTGTGGGGAATCTGGGTCAGAGGCATTCTTCATCCCTGGGGTGCTCTCACCCGAGGCCCCACGTGGGTGGAAGGGGCCCTGGGCAGTGGGGCATCTCTGACTCCCAGCACAGGGCAGGAAAGCCACAGCGAGGGGTCTGATAGCCTGCTTGTGCTTGACAAGTAGGGAGTCATCGAGTCTCTGCTGTGAGGGTATGTCCCCAACAGAGGACCACAGAGCCATGTTACCATCTGGGGGTCCTTAGGTATATCGCCTGGGCTGGGAACCTGGTGCCAGAGAGATCTCGAATTAGGAGGGTAGCTCCAGCCTAACCCAAGCCCTGGGGCCAGGGTTAGGGAGGTTTCCTAGGGGCTCCCCAGAGCAGCCTCTCTACTTACTCCCAATCCTGGCTGATGACCCCTATGTGGAAGGGAAGGCAGGGGGCTATCCTTATGGCCTCTTGCAGGAGGGGAAGGGAAGGTGGAAGGAGTGGCAGATTGGGCCTCAGTGAGCCCACACCCAGCCCTGGAAGCCTCTGAGGCTCCTTGCCTTTCAGGGTTCCAGCCCTCCTGCCAGCCCAGAAGGAAAGGGTTCCACCCTTGGGGACCTTCTCTCTGAGGAACTGGCCATGTGCAAGTGCAATGTAATTCTTCCCAGGGATTGTATGATTTTAAAAGGGGCACCTGGAAAAGGCCATAAGTAACCTAATGAAGGACACTTGAGGGGCTGCGGAGAACTTTTCAGAACATCTCAGGACCCATCATATGGCAGCTGTCCAGTTGCCCACAGAGTCCTGGTGCAGATCCCCAAAACTGCATCAACCTCCAAGAAATTTCAAGCACTCAGCTTGGGCTGAGGGACCCCAAGTCTGGGCCCTGGACCCTACCAGGCTCAGCAGAGACTTGCCAACCTCTTCGGCACCCTCTCCCCAGGCTTTGGGGTATGCACCCCAGCTTACTCAGTGACGGATCTTGCCTAGAGGGGAGCTCCAAGTGCCCCTGACAGCAGAGAGCTAAGCCATGGCAGACTCTGCACCCCACCCCCTCACCCCCCGCCTGCCCACCCTGCAGTGTGCACCAGCCTTCACAGGCTCTGGCAGGCTATGCCTGGCTCTGGCTCAGCCTTCACAGTGAAGGAGCCAGGGAAGCCTCCCAGCACCACTGCAATAACTGCATCCTGCCTGGTGAGCACATCTGGACAGTAAACAGACCCTCCCATGTCTTCACCAGCCCTGACCCTCACTCATGTTTCCCCACTATGAAGTGGAACGGTGGGATCTCTGGACTGGGTGCAGTCACAACCTAGGTTCCGGCCCTGCTCAGCTCTGACCAGCCATGAACTGTGGGCAACTCACCCTCTCTGAGCCCATCTCCTCTCTAAGTGCACAGTGATCTGGGGAGCTGGATAAAATGCAGATTCCTGCTTTGGCTGAGTCCCTAGAGCAGTGATCTTGCATTTTAACAAGCCCCTGGGCTCGGCTGTAGGAGGACTGTGGGCCACATTGGGAGCAGCTCTGGACAAATGGCCTCAGGGAGGCTGTGGCTGGGGGTGGAGGGAGCAGGGCCACCACTGAGACTGGGAGGCCACTCCCAGGAGCAGAGGCTTCGCAAGACGCCACCTGCCAGAGTCCACTTCCTCTGTCACACAATCAGCAATTGCCAAGGCAGCCCCCAAGGCCCTGGAAAAATATGCCTGCTGGTCTGCAAGGCATGGCCTGCAGAAAACATGCTCTCTGTGCATCCAGGTGAGACTGGACAGAACCTGGGGGCCTAGAAGCACCTGGAGCCTCTCTTGAGGTTGCTCTAATGACCCCTCGACCTTTCTCCTCCTGGATTTCTAAGGCAGACCGTAAAATGATTCTCTTCCCCTCCTGGCCTCCTATACAGGCTGGCTCTGCTCCATGGTTGAGCTGGCATGTGTGGCAGGGGAGGTGAGGACAGGCCATGCGGAGGGGCCAAGGAGGAATTTGCTCCCCCTCCACTGGTAAGGCCCCTGTGGAGACTGCAGCAGGTGCTGGCTGAGCTCAGGGACCAAGGGCCCAGTCGGTGGGTGGGCAGGTGGGTGGATGGAGGTGGCAAAGGGCAGGGATCCAGCTGAGAGCCCAGCTCCAGTGTGGCCTGGGACGTGGGATCCCAGGGCAGTGGGCCTGGGCTTGGTCTTCTCCTTAGCAGGTTCGGGTCCTGAGTGTCCCGTTGGCCTTGCCACCTGTCTCCACAAGAAGGGAGCTTTCGCTTACTGTCGCCACGAGAAAGGACCAGAGGAAACATCTTAAGCCATACCAAGACAGAGAAAGGGGAACAAGAGATGGAATTGTTATGGGCTCTGGAGTTCCTTGTGTGATTGAGATGTCTTCTTGGGTGGGAAGCCACCAGAAGAGCCGTGCATGGAGGTACAATGATGCCCCATTTTCCCTTCCTGGGCCATGGTGACAGGGCCAGGCTCTCCAGCTGTGGGCTTGGGCAGCTGTCATCTAAGTGCCTCAGAGGTAAAGGCCATGTCATAGTATTTTTAAAAAATCATAAAGCCATTTACTGAGGGTGTACTACTTTGACGAGGGCCTTAAATACATGATCTCATTTAATTCTCCTAACCTTTGGGTTGTTTTCTTATTTCCCGGGTGCTATTATTATCTGTATTTGTAGATAAGGAAACAGACTCAGAGAGGTTAAATAACTTGCCCAGAGTCATTAAGTGGTAAGGAGCAAGGCTGACTTCAGCCCTGGTCAGCCTGACCCCGCACCCCTGTGCTGTGGTCCTCCTGAAGCTCCTCGGCATGTAACAGAGTACAGGGTACACAGTAGGTGTTTAACCAAGGTTTGCTGTTGGGGTCTTCTGATTTAGCCTTTCTGCCTCTAAGTGGAACCACTTCTGAACCCTCCAAATTCCTGTCTTAACTCTTTGGCCTCCCTACCCTCAGTCAGGGTCCGAGGTCTTTTGCTATTCAGCCAAAGTGAGTAACTAACTGCAGGTCTAAGCTTCCTGGGGCTGAGTACAAAAGCCCTAGAGCCGCACACCCTCCTGGTGCCTCTTGTGACAATTGGTGGCTTGACCTCCTGGGGCACCCATGCTCGGACAGCTGCTGTAGTTGCTGCTGAGCCAGCCCCTGGGATGTGCTGAGGTGCAGGCAGCTGGCTGCTGGTTTGGTCTGGTGGTTCCTGGAGCTGTGGGGGTGGAGTAGGAAGCTGGGTGCAGTGGTTCTCAACTGGGGGTGATTCTAAACCCCAAGGGACATTTGGCAATGTCTGGGGAGGGGGGGTGGACTTTTGGTTGTCCCAGCTGAGAGGTACTACTAGCATCTAGTGGGAAGAGGCCAGAGATGCTATACATAGCCTACAAGGCACAGGACAGGTCCCACGACCAAGGATTATCTGATCCAAATGTCAATAGTGCAGGAGTTGAGAAGCCCTGGACCACAGCAGCTCACAGGAACTGTCAGCCCTGCCTTAGAGAGGCCTGGCTTGAAGGTATTGACCTAGAAATATATGCCCAAGATGCTGAGAAGGATATCACTCCCTTGGATTTGGAACTGTGGTATCTCCACGCCCCAGATGACTAGCACCTGCTTCCACTAGACACCCAGCTACGGTGGCCTACAGTAGATACTGGGTAAAGTACGCAGGATGGACCAACTGACAGAGGTTGCCTGGACAGCCTGTTCCCTGCCATGGGATGCTGGCAGGAGCTCAGGACCACTCAGGTCAGTGCCTAGTCCTGTGTTGACACCTCCTTTTTCCAAATCCCCAAGGCTCTGCCACAGGATTCCCAAGAGGCCAGAGAGAGATCAAGTTCTAGTTCTTACCTCCTGGGCAGTATGCACTGTCCTGTTTCCACCTTTCTTTCCAAGGAAGTGTCTCTCCAGGAGCATGGCCTTCCAGAGACCTCTCAGCTCACAGACACAGCTGGCCACATCTCATTTGTTCAGTCCCCAACGCCCCACTCCACAGGGGAGCCCAGCCCATGTCCTTCATCCCAGTGAGTGCACAAACCCCAGAACCTCCTCTGGATGCCTTGGTCTGGCAGTGACTTAGAAAGGTCCAGGGTCCAGGCCACTCCCCAAACTCTCCACCCAATTTGAGGCTGGACCACACTCATGCACAGCTGATGGGGAGGAGCCAGGCTTGCTCTGAAAGACCTCCAGGGAGGGGAGCTCTGTCACATGTGTTACTGTGACCTGATGTTTCTTAGGTCTGATTTCCTACCCTCGCGCTGTAGCATAAGCTCATTTCTGCCTGCCCCTCAAGAAGGAGCTAGAGATGCCATGATCAGAAAGTTTTGGGGAGCAAGAAGCGGGAACCCTGAGGGTCCTTTCACTGCTTCCTTCCCTGACTCATTCTCAACACCTGGGGGTTGTCCTACCCTCTCTGGGTCCACCTTCTCATCTGCCAAATGAGAAAGGAATGGTGCTGTCACAGGGCATGTAAGAAACAAAAACATTCTCTGCCTGCCAAGAAATGTCACCATTAGAGCTCCCTTCACTGTTTCCTGTTTCACAAGAAAAATCTGTGCACTCGAGGCTGCCACACATGCCAAAAGTTGGCTTTCCTGCTGCTCCCAGGCCCACGCAAACTCAATTGTCTAGCTTTTCACATGGCACACGAACTCCAGAATAAATCATTGCAGAAATGTTAAAGCAACCACTAAAGAAAAGGGGAGGTGGGGGGGGAGGTGGGCGCCCTGGGTGGCTCTGTCGGTTGAGCCCCTGACTCTTGATTTCAGCTCAGGTCACTGTCTCGGGGTCATGAAATCCAGCCCCACATTGGACTCTGAGCTCATCGAGGAGTCTGCTAAAGTTTCTTTGTCCCTTTCCCTCCTCTCCTTCCCACGCTTGCACTCTTTCTCAAATAAATAAATCTTAAAAAAAAAAAAAGGCCAAGGGGGTGGAGGGTTGGGGAGAAGAAGTAGGTAGGTAGGAACGGAAAAATCCTCTTCTCTGGAGAAGGGGTTAGCATGAATGTTTCTGACGCCTTAGGGAGAAGCAGTCCAGGAAGCCACTGCTCAAACTCAGGAGAGCACTGGGGCAAGAGAGGGGTGGGGGCAGAAAGAAGCTCTGAGGGGAGGGAGGCCGAGCCCCCGCCCAGTGCTGGAGCACCTATCTCTGCTGGGGCCTGGGTGGGGGTTGCTGGGCACCAGGACCAGGAGAAGGTCTGTGCTTACTGTTAAAAGTTACTCCCCAATGTGGTCCACCTAGACATACTCCAGAGGGCAGGAGTGTAAACAGGGGTGTACTGAAAGCCCCCGAGACCCCACAGAAAACGGATGGCCTGCAACCTCTGACTGCCCCGTGCTATGCCTCTGGAAGACCAGCGCTCATCTGGTTCAGGGTAGAATCCTCAGCTGCAGCTGAGCTGGTTTCCTGATCATTCTGTTCCCTTGCGCTCTCCCTAGCCCTCACCCTGTAAGTGGGGAAGGCCAGGCTCCCCGCCCTGCTGAGAAGGGCCCCAGAGGGTGGCCCCAGCCCAACCTACCTTGCTCTGGGAGGGAGGGCCTGGCTTGCTGCTGCTTGCAGGGGCCGTGGCAGGAGTAGACAGGAACATGCTTCGGAACAGCCTGCGCTTAAGGGTACTCTCCTGGGTCTTAGGGCTGGGGCTGCCCTCCCCACCCGGCCTGCCTGTTGCTGAGCCCACCAGGCAGGACTGCGGCCGGGCCTCCTCGGAACCATGCCTAGGAGCCTTGGTCCCACGCCTACTGGTGGCTGTGGGGGGTGAGGTGCCAGGTGGGGAGCTCTGTAGGCAGGCACCCAGCTGCAGGCAGCGCTGTGTGGCACCCTGGAACTCTGTGGGGCCTAGCGAATGTGCCTTGGTGGCCAGCCCATTGGGTAGGACCCTTGGGCTCTGTGGCTCTGGCCATGGCATCTGCCTACGGCCTGCTGGTGTGCCCCCGTTGCAGCTGAGGTAGAGGCCATGGGGGTCAGTGTGCTCAGACTGGGGGCTCTGCAGGTACATGTCCGGGTCCATGGCCCAGTGCTCATCCCCCAGCAGCCCCAGGGACTGTGCCCGCCGCCGGCTGGTGGGGCTGCGGCCACGCAGGGTGTTGGAGCTGATGACCGACAGCTTCTGGATGTCGTTGAGCAGCCCTGAGATGTAGCCATCCGTAGGCACCGAGCTGCCCCGCACCACTGTCTGTAGGGGAGAAAGAAGAGCTTGAGCGAGCAGCCTGCTCATGGCAGGGAGGGGAGGTCCTGGACCAGGTCAGAAAGCCTCTAGGGTGCCCTAGGGGAGGAACACCTGAGGACCTCGCTTGCTGTGTCATCCAGCTGTTCTTTAATTTTGCCCACAGCAGGTCAGGCCGGTGTGGGGGTGGGGTGGGCGTGCAGAGATACAAGGAGAAAGCCTGTTGTTATGGGGTTTGCAGTCTGGCAGGGCAGACGAGAGGTAAGCACGTCAAATGGTATGGGCAGCTGAGCTTGAGGTTGCTGAGGGGGCACAGGGAGGTGGCCAGACCTCGCCTGGGGCCTGCTGTCATTCTCTAGCTCTGTCTGTGCTTAAGGGAGACGTAAAGAGCTCCTGAGGAGGCAGCAAGTAGTCCAAGGCTCTCCTCCACATATCCTGGCTTCGTGGCCTTCAAACCCCGGCAGGCCTCTCACTCCAACCCCTCTTGGCTCACACAGCTAGCTCCCCCTAGTCTGGGAGCCCCAGCCCCATAGAGGCTGCGAGTCCAAATATTGCATGGGACGCCCTGATTAGCAAAGGATTATTTGTTGTTGCCTGAAATTCAAAGTTTACTGGGCATCCTGTAACTTTATTTGCTGAATCTGGCAAACCTACCAGCCTGCGGAGAGGGGCTCCCCAGGCTCCTCCACCCTGGAAATGGCATCACCACCCTGGGTGAGGCTCATTAGCGGGGAATGAAAACAGCCAGTTAATTGATAGCTGGTAATTGGGCGGTTCCTCCAGGTGCCTCTGTGGTTTTGCCAGGCTTGGTGTTCTGTGGGTGGGAGAGGCTCGGCCCAAGCCCTGCCGCCGCTGCCCGCCTCACCTTCATGGGTTGGAGCTGCACCCTCGTAATGCGAGAAGGGTCCACCACAGGCTTGGGGCGCCGCAGTGTGTCCAGGATGTTCTGCCATTGTGGGGGGAGGCCCACGAACTTGCCTTCTTTGGGGTCAAAGGAGGTATGGACGCGGTGCTGGAAGTTCTGCGGGGCTGAGATCTCTGGGCGTTTCTTCTTTTTCTTTCGGAACATGGTGCCTGTGTGGGGAGGGTCAGGCTGAGCTCCAGGGAGGGGCTTTGTGGGAGCATAGGTGGCTGCAGTGGGTGCTGCCCACCCCCCATCCCTGTGCAGGGCTCCCTCCCTCCAGCCCAGGGCTTCCCCTCACCTCTCATCCCTACTTCCTCAGGGAAGCAAAGTGGTCCCAGAAACAACAAAAGGGCCAGAAATAAGCCAACACAGACTATAAACAAGGAAAAGAGATGTCTGTCTTGTCTATGCCAAGTCTCCTGCCCAGCAGGCAGACCCGGGGGTGTGTTTTTATAGGATCCAAAGCCCATTACAAATACCATTCCACTGTCAGATAACTTAAAAAGGGGAAAGAGGGAAGCAAGCAGGCAAATTCATTTTATGAAGCAAGTGTGACCTTGACAAAAAATAAAGATCAAAATAGTAGAAGAAAAAGAAAATTTGAACCAGTCTCACTATGAACAAAAATGAAGATCCTAAACAAAACGAGTAAATGGAATCCAACAGCATGTTAAAGTTTTTGTTTAACTCAGGTTTGTCTCAGGATGGTTCAACAATAGAAAACCTGTTTCTGTGATAAACAACATTCATAAAAAGCCAACATGTTATCTAGTCTGCAGTCTGGGACCGCGTATCACAGGACCAGGAACCCCCGAAAGGGCCCACTTGGTCACCAAGTGCTTTGCCCCAATTCTAGAAAGGTCCTGAGTCAAGGACACATCTGGTGTGGATGGGGACAGCTGTGTAGGGGTAAGTCTCCCCAAGGAAGAAAGTGCCTCCCCACTTTGGGCTCTTTTCCCTTGAATGTCAGAACTCTGTGCAAAACATTACCTGCAGCCAAACCTCTATCCCTGCCCTTGCTAATCTGGACTTTGCCTAAGGCCCTGTGAGCAATGTCAACAGCTACCAGCGACATGGGCACGCAGATTTGAGATGGGGGGGGGGGGCTGGAAACCCTGGTGACGGACTCCAGCTTGCCTTCAGGGAGTCCTGGGCCAGGACCACATACATGTTGATGGAAGACCTGTTGGGAGTGCTCACTTGAATGCTTTTGTAACGGAAGCAGCTCAAAACAGCTCCATGGTTTTTTTGGATTTTGTTTTTAATTTTTTTTCTTTATCATGGTAAATATACTCAATGGGCTCTAATGTCACCAGGAAAGGTCACTTCTAGGTTTCAAGAAACAGGTATGTTTCTTGAACTGAATGCTTGGGTCCTCCATCTATCCAAAGTTTTGGTGGTGTGGTGCTGTTTTCTTTTTGTTGTTGTTTATTTATTTGAGAGAGAGAGAGAGAGAGAGAGAGAGAGAGAGAGAATGTGAGCAAGGAGGGGCAGAGGGAAAAGGAGAGAGAAAATCTGAAGCAGGCTTCACGTTCAACACAAAGCCTGACACGGGGCTTGATCACAGGATTCTGAGATCATGACCTGAGCTGAAATCAAGAGTCAGAAGTTGAACCAGCTGAGCCACCCAAATACGAGGTCTTGTACATAAACTACCAGAACAAAACCCCAATGATCTGGAGTACAGGCAGAGCCATGGCATTCTCTTTTGGTTCCTGCTCTGGAAACAGCATTTTCCTGATCACCTTAGCAGGTTCTGGAGGAGGTCACAGACCATGGGCAGTAGCTGGTGGAAAGATAGGGCTCCTGGAACAGCCACAGCTTTTCCACGAGGAATTCAGCACGTGTGAATCAATCTGAATCCACATCACACTTCTTGGAATGTCAGCCGCTTATGGGGCCTTGATGTTGGGAGTCTACCAAATGCTTCCTGTTTGCAAATCCACATGTGCAGGACCCCCAAGGACCAAGGCCTTTGGAATGAAATATACTTGCTGAGTTGCAGGTGAATTATAGGGAGTCTCCCGCTAGTCTGGGGAGGCTCTGAGCAAGCGATCTATGTGATTTGTGCCTCGGGGCTCTTCATTTATAACACAGGGTTAATAAAGGGTGCCTTACAGGCTTTGGGAGGCTTAAGTGAGCAGACCCCCCAGTGCAAGGGCGGCAGGGGGCGGGGGGCGCTGATTCTCTTGCCGCATTGCTTCTCTGTGAACCTGTTTCCAAGCAGACATCGGGATGTGAGCAGATGCAAATCCAGGAGAGAGGCCCCATACCTTTCCTGTCAGATTCGCTGGTCAAGGGGCCACACCTAATTTGAGGGACCTGGGCACCTTACCACCTCTCCATTATGTAGATGCTTTGCAATTTGATAAAACATCTTCCTCCCTCTCAGTGTTTGCCTCTCAAGAGTCTTCATTCTGTAGTCCTGTCTTTATGGCCTCACAGATAGACTCTGTCCCTAAGATTAGCTTCACTGATGGTTCTACCCTCCCTGCCTCACTCTCTTGAGTGAACTCATACTTTTTTGCAGGTGCAGGGACATCCCCTAGAGCTGCAGAAGAGTGGGCTAATACTTTTACCCCCAAACATCCCTCTCCCCAGCTCCCTCGGCCCTACCTGAGTGCCTAGCTTTTTCTGCAGGAATGTGTGAGAACAGCATTTTAGCAAATGGTAAAATGGCTCTGGGATTCCCCCCCTGGGTCCCTTCCTGAGAATAAGTTTTTTCCCAGAGGCAGCAGGAAAAGCCTGAGGAAAAAGGACACCACAGAGTCCTAGAGCCCAGGGTTGTAGCAGTGAGGGTCCGGAGCTACTGGAAGCAATGAACTGAGCTCAGGTTTTGGAGGAGTGAGGAGTATGGTCAGAAATCAGAGCCAGTCACTCAGCTAATGGGAAATCCACCCCCCTAAAGAGGCTGCTGAGACTCATCCAAAATGTGGTGAGTCCAACACTGCCTGGGACAACATGATTGTGTCCACAGAAAATTGAGAAAGATCTGCATACAAATTGTTGGAATTAGATAAGTGAATTTAGAAGGTCCTTGATTCAAGGTCAATATAAAGAAAAAAAATCAGTTGTATTTCTTCAGACCAACAACAAACAAATAGAAAAAAAAATTTTTTTAGGGGCACCTGGGTGGTTCAGTAGTTGAGCGCCTGCCTTAGGCTCAGGGTGTGATTCCAGGATCCTGGGATCGAGTTCCGCATTGGGCTCCTTGCGGGGAACCTGCTTCTCCCTCTGCCTGTGTCTCTGCATCTCTCTCTGTGTGTCTCTTATGAATAAATAAATCTTTAAAATACAGTTTTGTTTTGTTTTTTTAAGATTCTGTGGTACAATGGGAAATAGATATTTGGTCTTAGTTTCCTGTTCCTGGCATAGACTCCTAACACCCTTGAAATCCCAAATGCAAAGAATGTTCAAACTTTCGGCCCTGCCCCACCTCTGGGGAAGGAGTGGGGCTGGAGATTGAGTTAATCATCAACGGTCAATGATTTAATCAATCACGCCTACGCAATGAAGCCTCCATAAAAACCCCTAAAACACAGGATTCAGGGAGTTTCTGGGTTGGTGCACACATCAAGGCTGACAGGGCATAGAAGGAGCTCTGTGCCTCCTACCCCATACCTTTCCCTATGCATCTCTTCCACATGGCTGTGCCTGGGTTGTACCTTTTATAACAGATGAGTTCCATGAGCCGTTCTAGCAAATTATAGAACCTGAAGAGGGGCTCATGGAAACCCTCAACTTATAGCCAGTTGGTCAGAAGTATGGGGGGCCCAAGACTCACAACTGGCATCCACAGTGGAGGATGGCTTGTGGGACAGAGCCTGTGGGGTCCGTGCTGCCTCCAGGTAGTGTTAGAATTGAATTGAATTGTTGAATATCCAGTTGGTATCTGAAAGTTGGAGAAATGGCCTCAGGAAGGAAAAAACCCTTCTCATTTGCTGTCAGAAGTGTTACCAGGGAAACAGCCTTTCAGACACCATTTACCATTTTACATTAAAAATGTCAAATACCTAGGAATAAATCTAATCAAAGATATGCAAGGTCCCTACATTGAGAAATATAAAACATTATTAAAAAAATTAAAGAATGCTCACAGATTGGAAGACTCAGTGATATAAAGATATCAACTATTTCCAAATTAACCTACAGGTTTGTTTCATTCTCAAAATCCCAGCATAGGGACGCCTGGGTGGCTCAGCAGTTGAGCATCTGCCTTCAGCTCAGGGTGTGATCCCAGAGTTCTGGATTGAGTCCCATATTGGGCTCCCTGTGGGGAGCCTGCTTTTCCCTCTGCCTGTGTCTCCACCTTATCTCTGTGTCTCTCATGAATAAAAATTTTTTTTAAAGTCTCAGCATATTTCTTTTGGTAGAAACTGACAAACTGATTCCAAAATGCACAGAGAAACATAAAGAATCAGGAATGTAAAGACAATCTTGAAGAACAAGGTTGAATGATTACACTACTAGATACCAAGATTTATTTTAACAGTATAATAACTGATATAGTGTGGAACTGGCACAAGGATTGACAAATAGCCCAGTGGAACAGAAGAGAGAATCCAGAAATAGATCCAGTCATGTAAGGTCACTTAATTTATGACAAAGGTGACACTGCAATATGGTAGGGAACAGATGATCTTTTCAGAAAATGTAGCTGAAACAATTAGATATCCATATGGAGAAAAAAAAGAATCCTGAAAAATGAATTCATGCCATACCCCAAATTAATCAGATCTAAATGTGAAAGGTAAAATCTTAAGCTGGAGGCAGTGATGGGGGGGGGACCCACAGTCTGGCTGTCGCCTGCTGCAGGTCCAATGGGAGTGACTACGTAGGGTCCCAAGTTTGGTGGGCTCTCCTGGAACCCATGACGTGCTGGGGCAAAACGTCCACACATGTGGGTGCCAGGGATAAATTAAACTACCAAGATTTTCTCTTTGTCTAAAGTAGAATTTTTTTAAAAAGATTTTATGTATTTATTTAACAGAGAAAGAGCACAAACAGGAGGTGCAGCAGAGGGAGAGGGAGAAGCAGGCTCCCCACCCAGCAGGGAACCCAACAATGTGGGGCTCGATCCCAGGACCCCAGGATCACAACCCAAACTGAAGGCAGACATCCAACTGAGCCACCCAGGCGCCCCAAAGCAGAATTCTTGATGGCAAAGGTTAGGAATAGGGAATTCTTATTCTTTCTAGGATCTTTTTTTCTTTCTCTCTCTCTCTCTCTTTCTTTATTTTCTATTTCTTTCCATCTTTCTTTTTAGGATTGTATTAATTTATTTTAAAGACAAAAAGAGAGAGAGGGTTCACGTGAGCAGGGGGAGGAGCAGAGGGAGAGAGACAAGCAGACTCCATCTTGAATGTGGAGCCCAAAGGAGGGCTCCATCCCAGGACCCTGAGATCATGACCTGAGCTGAAACCAAGAGTTGGACGCTTAACCAGCTGGGCCACCCAGCTGACGCTCTAGAATTTCTTTCTAAAGAAAACCAAACATTTTAGAATAAAGAGTGATCATGAGGACTGAATTTCTAAGAGACACACTCACCCACTCAGGCGTCCAATGTTGCCAAATCATTGGGTGTGAAACCCCTGAGACACAGACATTCTGCATCTCTCTGGCAATGGGGCCTGTGACCTTGGAGCATGTCACCTGCCCAGATTAGAGCCCTTGTCTTGCTGTTTTTAGGTCTCCATTTTCCAGCCTGGTTTCCTACCTTCTGACCCAAGCCCAAGGGCCTAGGGGCTGAGGGAAGGTAGTTGCTACATCAGCCATGAGGCCGTAGTAGTAAATCAGCCCATGCTAGCCCCTAAAGTTGCCATCCTAGTATCTCCACCTCTTTGCATCCACACTTGATCCACTTCGTAGGGGAGCCTTCCTTAAAGAAGATACCCTGAGGAGGGAGGAGAGAGGAGGAAGGAGGAAGAGGATTTTCCCTCCAAGAGCCAGTCTCTGCCTTTCTGTCTGCCTAGACTGATGGAAATCACATGGACCTGACACTCTGAAGTAGAGATGGGCAGAAGCAGAGCACCAGCACAGGCAGCCCTCTGCTGCCCCAGCCTCTCCTGTCAGACACCTCATCCCAGTGCAGGGGAGGGGGATGCTGAGGGTTCTTTCTTAGGCCGAGATCCATCCTTGTGATTGAGGAATGCTTTGAACTTCCCTCTTCTGAATGGCTGCAGACATCACCTGCTGGCCTTGGGCTGGCCCAACTAGACCAGAGGAGGATGCCTGGCACCAGGAGGGAAGAGCCCTGTCTAAACCAGTTTGAAAAGGAAGCTCCCCAGGCACAGCTCCCGCTGAGACTGCTTCCTCCAAGCCAGAGCCTGGCAGATGGGGAGCCCGTCAGTTCCTGGCAGAGGCTTTCTGGAGGAAATACTGCCACACCCAGTAAACCTGAGGGTGGAGCTGGTGGGAGAGTTCAGGGAGCCACAGGTCTGGCGTCACCGGTGGGTAGGCTGTCATGTCAGAGTAGGAGCCAGAAAGGGAATGTGCTAGGCTCTTTCCAAGGATCAATGAGTTTAATTTTCTCACCAACCCTGGGAGGTAGGAATTACTATTATTACCCATGATTCTAGAGGAGGCTCAGAGAGCTTAAATAACTTGCCCAAGGGAACAGAATCAGGAAACGACTGAGTTGGGGGTCTGAACCTACATTTGGTTCCAGAGCCCCTGCTCTGTCCACCTTGCTCATTCTGAGGGAGTTGGGCTGGTTGTTCATCTCTTTCCTGGGGGTCTCTATAAACAGGCATGAGGCTGAGCAGCCTGAGTAGACTCATGGGAGTGTGGAGAAGGGGTGGGCCAGGGCCAGCTCCCTCAAGATTGCTCGGTTTTTTCCTGGGCTCATCTGTGAGTCAGAGGCCAGAGGAGATTGGGGTTGTCCTGACTTGTAGGCTGACCCTTGTTTTGTTTGGAATTGGGTTTTGTTTTTGCCCTGCAAGAGGTGGGTAAGATGTTCCAAAGAGCTTGTGTTGATGGCCGTGACATCAGGACCTGGCATATGTGAGAAAAGCTGCAGGAGCAGCAGGAGTGTATTTTGTCTGGCACAGACCCACAGCCCCTTGGTTGGGTCTCAGCCTAAAGCTGGGCAACCTGCAGGCTTGGCTCAGGGAGTGCTGGGCAGAGCTGTGTGGCTGATGCTCCTGTTCCATGACTACAAGGGCGTTGGGTGGTGGGCTCCCCGTGGCAAGGCTGGTCTAGAGTCCAAAATGGGAAGAAGCAGAACAGCCACAGTGAGAGTGGGTTACCCTCTCAAACTGCTTCTTTGGGGGAGGAGACATCTATCTGCCAGGGGCTGGAGCGCCAGGGCCACCAAGCTGTTTCTTTTTTTTTTTTTTTTTAATTTTTTTTTAAAATTTATTTATGATAGTCACAGAGAAAGAGAGGGGCAGAGACACAGGCAGAGGGAGAAGCAGGCTCCATGCACCGGGAGCCCGATGTGGGATTCGATCCCGGGTCTCCAGGATCGCGCCCTGGGCCAAAGGTAGGCGCCAAACTGCTGCGCTACCCAGGGATCCCCACCAAGCTGTTTCATCAGCAGTGGTGGTGTCCGACAGAGTCACCCACCTTACCATCCACACCCAGCTCCGAGTGGGTTCTGGCTATTTCCACACATCAAATCCCTGTCCAAGGAAGGACTTGTAGCCCACTGAAGGGATCCACAAGAGTGGGCTGCAGGCTAGGAAGGTGGCTTCCGGAAAGTGAGTCCAGAGGAGTTAGCAGTTACTCTGAAGGGAGCAGGATTTGGTTGGTTGTGTCAGTCCTGAGATGCGGGTAAGTTTTTAGGAACGAGGCTGGTGGGATTCCCTTCCATATCTGGGTGACTGGGAAATGAGGCACCACGGGCCCGACTCCAAGCACTAGTCAGCCAGAATGGAGAGACACATGGGCTTCCTCTGAGGGAGGCTCAGCGCCGGCTTATCACAACTGAGCACCGGCTTGCTGTGGCCCAGACTGTGGGGTTCCTAGTTCCTGCTGGTGACTTCAGCCCACTCTCCTTTCTAGGCTGCAGCATTTCCAGTGGTAACAAGGAAATGGACTCATTTGCCTCTGCCAGCTTCTCTGGGTACATGAGGAGAGAAACAGTACCTGCTCTAGTTCAAAGGGGCTATTTGAGGCATTTTTAGTAAATACTCACTCTGGCAATCACCACTCAGGGTGCTTAGTGTAGGCACTAGGCTCTGGCCTGATCAAGTCCCATAAAGGATCTCCTCACCACAAGCCTATAAGGCAGGGCTATTACTGTACCCACTATGCAGATGAGGAAACCTGTGCTCACAAAGATCGAATCATTTGCCCAAGGAAAGCAGCAAAGAAGGGGAAGACCTGTGTCTATCTGAGCTGATGTGAAGGCTGCGACAGGCAGCTGTCTCCCTCCACCACCACACCCTGTCTCATTCTCAGGCCTGTTCATGATGCCTTGGGAAAGGAACTATTCTAGAATCATGATGCTGGGGTAGAGGCAAGCCCCTCAGTTCTTCTATTATTATTTTTTTAAATAGGCTCCACACCCAGCATGGAGCCCAATGTGGGGCTTGAACTTATGACCCTGAGATCAAGACATGAGCTGAGATCAAGAGTTGGATGCTTAAGTGACTGAGCCCCCCAGGCCCCCTGAGCCCCAGAGTTCTATAGCACCTAGAAAGGTACCTCCACTTCTGACCACATTCAGGCACAGAGTGGCCTAAAAAGGACCATGTTATCTCCAGGGCTGGGACCTTCCACCCGGAGATCTGTAGCTGGGTTGTCTGACCTCTTTGTAACCCACTTTGGGAACTGTCATCCTACACACCCCTCTGTGAAGAATGACGGGCCTCACCGGTCCCCTGGTTGAGAATACCATAGACAGAAGCCAGCCTTTCACTGAGGTATTCTGATTTGGCCAGGAATATTTTTCTCAAATTTTACTTTCTGGAGTTTGTTTAAATATAGAATTATGCTAGTCACTCATTGATTCAATACATTCATTTATTGTATATTAACTCTGCTCCAAGTTTGAGGGACTGTGGTAATGAAAACAAAATCCCTGGTCTCAGGCAGTTTGGCTTGCTTTTCCAAATGGATGGTTGCTAGACACCACCCTGATCTGTGCCACCTGCCAGAAGAGATGGTGATGCATGTGCTATGGGACTTGCTCAGGGGGTCTGGCCATCCCTCTGTCCCTGGCCAACTTTCAGTAACTCAGTGGTATTTCTGCCAGGGACGTGTCTGTGGCCTGCTCCTGTGGTCGGCAAGAATATGTTCGGTGATGGGGAGCTCCTCCCCCATCCTGTGGCCCCTGCCCTGTCCTTCTGTCCCCTTGTACCTCATCCTTTGTGTGGAGCAGATCTCTATCCTCCCTCAGCTGCTAGCAGGGGGCTGGGCCTGCCATCTACCCCTCTTCACATGACAGGAGTCAGGAGAGGTGGCATCCCAGCACCATTTCCTGGTTCCTGAAGTCTCACCAGGAGGAGGGGCCTGAAGAGAGTTTCATTACCTTGTCTCCACAACTGTCACCTGCAGGGTGGATGGGTCCTAGACCCAGGCTGTGCCCCTCACTGCCACTGCTCAAAGGCTCAGTGAGATCTGCCCAGAGCCACCGTGCTGAGGCACGGAGTGTTCCCAGGATGCTGAGCAGTACCTTGAGGTTTTGCTGTCCCACTGGACAGGCTCAGAGAGAAGCTGAGTAGGCAGGGCGGAGGGCATTATGCACATAAGCCAAAATACCTGGGTTCCCTGCCCTTGTCACTATTCCCACACTACAGGTCCCAGTGAATCCCCAGAGATAATGGGGCTGTTGTTGAAAAGAATATGATAATAAAGCTCATTCAATCTCTTGTGTCAACACTCCAGTTGAATGAGAGGCCAAAGAGCCAGGCTGGCCAGCCAGGAAGGTCAATATTGACTCAGGCCTGCCTACTAATGCAGTGCTGTGGTCCAGCAGCGGCTCAAGCCAGAGCAGCCCTCTGACCTCTGTTCACTGTACTTAGAATCCACAGCACTGGGCTTTCCTGGGCACGGGGTTATCGCCAAGGGAAAAGTAAAGAATGGCCTTCCTGAAAGGGCTGTGACCCGGGCACCTCTTCACCATCCCAGATTTTCAGCAGCCTTTACATGCAGAGGCCTGAGTCCTCATCACAGAGTCCTTAGAGAATGGCTGGAAAGAACCTCTAAAGTCCCTTGTCACAGGATTAAGTCCCCCAATAACACAAAAAGATTATGTTTTATAGCTCTTAACTTTCTGTATCTCTGGTTCCCCTCTTCACTTTAGGCTCACAATATTGTGGTATGGGTCAAAGCTGCTTCACTGGATGTATCTTAAAGATGCAGGTGGCTGGGGAGAGGGAAGGGGAGACCAGAAAGGGAACATACACACAGACAGGTATAAAGTGCAGAGCACGTGTCAGACGGTGTGCTAGGTATTTCTTACTAGTGCATTTTATGGTCACAATTCTACAAGCTAGATATTATGAGCTCTGTTTTACAGGTGAAGAAACCGAGGCTCAGAGAGAAACACCGTCTGAGATGGTAATCCAGTGTCTCTGCCTCCAAGCTTCTCTAACATGCCTGGTGCCCAGAGAAGGACTTGCCCCAGATCACAAAGCCACTGAGGGCAGAGCTAGGACTGGAAGCCTCAAGCCATAGGCTGACTCTGTCCTAGGCAGCCCTGTGGCAACAGTGTGTCCAAGGTCTCCCATGGACATGTGAGCACATGTGACATGTACAGAACAGGCTGCTGTCTCTTCCTCCAAAGCTGGATCCTCTTTCAGAAATGGCCCCTTCCCCGGGCCACCTCACTACCTGCCCTCCACGGGCCCTCTGCCTTTACTTTATTCTCATGGCTTGCTCTAACAACCACTGCCCCCCACCCCATCCGCCACCACAATCTCCTGCCACAGAGCCAGATGATCCTCAAAGTTCTCCAAGAGAACTCAGGGCTCAGGTAGTTTAACCTTTCCAAAGCAATAACTAGAGGTTGGGGAGGTGGCTCACGGACAGGGATGTTCGACATTTATTATTTATCACTGTGACTTCTCACAATTATACTATGAGGAAGGCCCAATCACCCCGTTTTATAGGTGAGGACATTTAAGTTTGAAGAGAAGTAAAATAACTTGCTTGAGACAAAAAAGGCAAAGTCAGAATTTGAACCCAATTCTTTCTGATTCCAAATGTGTTCTCATCTACTGTCCTATGTATGGCCTGAGGAGAACTGGGCAGTATTATAGTATGTGCTACACCAGTTCCCAAAGACCCGAACACAGATGTAGACTGGACCCTCCTCTTTTCCCCGACCTAGGAAAATACATCAGGGGAGCCCAGAAACAGACCAGAATAGGACAAGACACAGAAAACACAGCCCACACCCCAGGGAGCTCTTCACGTCTTAGCCCTTGGTGTTCCTAGCAGCATCTATACATCCCAGGCAGGATGCCACTCGTCGAGGGTGGGAAAAGCTGGATCCATTTTAGCAGGTTGGGGATCTGGGGAATGAGTGAGCAGGCTGGGATGTGCCAAGCAGCATCAGTGCCTGGGGATGTGCCCCCAGTCCCTGGGGCTGCCTCCTGACCTGTTCAGCACAGACACGACCAGTTCACTGCCCTTCCTGTCTGGGAGCCTCTCTCCCAAGCAAGAATTCAGGGCACCAGCCTCAGTGACACCACCTTGCCCCAGACGGGCATCACACCTGATGACAGCAGAGGCCGGCCGGGGCAGGCAGGGCATCTGAATAGCTGCCGCCTGCTGTGGGCTGGGCTGGTGGGAATGACAATGTGCAGCCACCAAGGCCTGAGAGACGGCACCTGTAAGGGACCCCTGCCTGACAGTACCCAGAACGTCCCGGAGGGCGACCTGCCTGCCCACTGCCCCCTCCAGCCTGCCCCTCACCGAGGTCTTGAGGAGGCTCCTGGACACCTTCCCGGGGGCTGAAGCTTCCTCACTCACCTCCCGGCCGCCTTCCTCGCCTCCTCTTCCTCCTGCCTCCTCACCGTTCAGCGGGCAGAGCTCTCAGGCACCGAGGAGAGGGGAGACGGGGGACCTTCCCCGCCAGTCCTCTGAGGCCTGGGTGGAAACAGATCAGAAATTCATTGTGACAAATGTAGTGTGTGTCTCCGTGGAGTCTGCGCTGGCCGCAATCCAGAGCTCTCGGAGCGCCCCCAGGCCTGCCTCCCGACAGAGCCGCCGTCTCCGGTACCGCCGAGGAGGGGCGGCGGGCGCCCCCCGGGCGCGAAGCCCCCCCGCCCCGCCCCGCCCCCCGCGCCCCCCGCCCCGCCCCGCGCCCCCCGCGCCTCCGCAGCCCCGCGGCCCGGCCGGAAGCACCGGCGCGCACGCGGAGGTCGGGCGGGCCCCGCGCTCACGGCCGCTCCGCCCCGCGCCGTCCCCGCCGCCGCGCCCGGTGCACGGGGCGCCCCGCAGCGCGGACTTCGGGGAAGGGGCCCCGGGGGAAGGGCGCCGCGCCGGCCGACACCGGGCCCCCGCGTCCCGGCCCCGGCCCCGGCCCCAGCCCGCTGCCCGGGG
Source organism: Nyctereutes procyonoides (assembly GCF_905146905.1). Taxonomy (NCBI): domain Eukaryota; kingdom Metazoa; phylum Chordata; class Mammalia; order Carnivora; family Canidae; genus Nyctereutes; species Nyctereutes procyonoides. Next base: position 7,008,255 of record NW_026575031.1, on the reverse strand, counting down.
CACCCACCTGCCCGGCGGGAAGTCCCCGGAGAGCCCCGAGAGGCCGCGGGAGCCGGGCCCGCCCTCCGCGGGAGGGACCTCGGCGCCGGGCCCGCCGCGCGCAGGCCGCGCTCACTAGTCTGCGCTGCGCCGGCCTCACCTGGCCGCGAGTTTGATTTCAGGGCGTGGCCTCAGGTGGGACGCGGCGGACACGGAGCCCGGGAAAAGTCGCCCCGGGGGCAGGGGCCGCGGCCGCGGCCCGAGCCTCTTAGCCCGCGGGGCGCCACCGCCCGCCCGGCCCGCCTCCTCCAGTCGCTCGGCTCTGGCTCGGGCCGGCCCTGGTGCGGGTCTGCCCGCTGCGACCTGCCGGTGGCCCCACGGCCCCTGGACGGCCGCACAGGCCGGACCTGGACTGTCCTGGGCGCCTTGCTGTGTGATTAACTCTGATTTTCATCGCGGATGCGCAACTGGAGGCCGCAGAGCCGACTCCTCCCAGATACCAGAGGTGCGGCGGGTCTGCGCGCACCCACCTACACCCCTTTGGGAGTCTCACCTGGGGTCCCCAAACCGGGCATCTTGGCCTATCTGTCCCTAAGACTGGGGGTGGTTCCCGTAAGCAGGCAGGAAAGCCAGGATTTAAAGAGATTCCAACTCTCTTGTCAGACCCTGCTCAGTTCTGAGAACTTCTGCCTCTGGATTATGGCCCACCCCCCCTCAAGGGGACCTTTCGGAGAAAGAAAGCTTCCAGGAGCCCTGCACTCCCAGAGAGTGGCTCTGATTATAGAGCTGGGATCCCCTATGTGTCCCCAGCACTGCCCCGGCCTGGGATGGCCATTCAGAGTGGCCGACTCCTGGTTGCCCTTTGCCCTGCTTCTTCCCAATCAGCAAGTATGTGTGTTGTGGGGAGAAGCAGGACCACCTGGCTGTCTCTTCCCTAAATAAGGAAGTGAACATGGGTGGCTCAGCAGTTTAATGCTTGCCTTCAGCCCACAGCGTGATCCTGGAGTGCCAGGATCGAGTCCCACATTGGGCTCCCGGCATGGAGCCTGCTTCTCCCTCTGCCTGTGTCTCTGCCTCTCTCTCTTTCATGAATAAACAAATAAAATTTTAAAAAAATAAGGAAGTGAGCAGACCCTTGCTGTCCTAGACTCGGGCCCCAGAGTTGGCTGTATCTGATCCTGGCTTGGAAATTCAGTATATCTAGACCTCAAATAGCTGCCCTCAAGCAGTGGCTGGATGACTACCAATGTCACAGTGGGGACTGAGGACAGTGCTGCAGTTTTTGTCATTGTTGGGTGCCTCAAATTTTAATTATTTATTATTGCCATGTATCATTTTTGTTCACTGATTCTTTAGATCTATCAATGCAATTTATAGATAAAGCATTTTGCATATGGGCTCTATTGCTTATGCATGATTTACAATAGGCTCCTGCCAAACCAAGCTAAGATGGCTAATGGGAATTCACCAGCCCTGAACACCTGCACCCTTTCTGTCCACACTGCAGCCCACCTCCCCCAACCCCCCACCCTCACAGGAAAGTATGGTGGTGGGCGTCAGAGCATCAGGGGAGATACCGTCACAGGTGAGCCCTGGGTTAGTGGCATGGAAACTGAGCAGCTAACTTCAGGTCGCCCTGCTGCTCGCTCCACGCACTTATATTTAGTCTCTGCTCCTGCTCTTGCCCCCTGTCTCCCGTCCCCCTCTTTGCATCTTTCCCAAGAGGATTCTCTCTGTTTCCTCTGACAGGGCCACACTGAGGCCTGACCTCCTGTGGCGCCCCCAGGAAGCTGCCTACTGAGCCTAGGCTGAGGGGGTCATGTGGCTGGGCGGGGGCAGCTGGTGCGTATGGCTTTCCCCACAGAGTAGGTACCTAGGGATGTAGGAGCACTGGCTAAATGCTGGCTACTGGAAGCAGGTTGTGCTGGATGGGAGGCTTCAGGAAACTGGTTGTTGAGGATTTTAAATGAACCATGAACAAAATTAGAATGAACTGCATTACGTTGTTGAACCTGAATCAACACCCTAAATTATTTTTTACTGACTCACGGATGCACACAGGAGTTATTTTCTTTTAATATAAGTAACTTGTAGGGCAGCCCGGGTGGCTCAGCGGTTTAGCGCCACCTTCAGTCCGGGGTCTGATCCCTGCAGACCCAGGATCGAGTCCCCACATTGGGCTCCCTGCACGGAGCCTACTTCTCTCTCTGCCTCTCTCTCTCTCTCTCTCTCTCTCTCTCTCTCTCTCTCTGTCTCTCATGAATAAATAAATAAAATCTTAAAAAAATAAGGAATACTTAAAAAATAATATAAGTAACTTGTAAAAAAAATACAAATAACTTATATACCAAAACTAGAACTCCAAGCCATATTTTTGAACTGTGGAACTACAATAAAGTGTGATCATTATAATATTATCAGAATTGAACTAGTATTTAATTTAGTTTGAATCCAGGCTTGGGTGTCCTGGAAAGGCTACTAGTCAGGGCCCATGCATCCTCACCCTGTAGGAGTGAGTCTAGGAGACTGTGGGAGCAGAGATGGGGTTTGGGTCCATAAGAGAGGCAGAGATTCTCAAATATAGCTGACCTGGGAGCTAATGAATCCCCCATCACTAAGAGCTGTTAAGAACTCAGATATGCTAGAGAAAAGTTTCCCGTCCTGGATACTAAATAACACTAGGGGACCTCTCTGGCCATCCCAACTGCAAGTTTCTGCACTTCAGTTGCATCTACAGATGAATCTGCAACACTGGCTTGGATGACCGTCTGCAAATTGGGATGACTGGGATGTGCAGAATGGGACCTGAATGATTAATTCTGGTATGTGAATCCCCTCCCTGTCCCCACCACCCTGCGCCCCATCCTCTGATCCATGCCCGACTCAGCCTTGCCCAGGCAGTGGCAGAAAACAGTCTGGGGGCCAGAGCCATGTGCCTCCCTCTGGCCCTGTTCCCAGGTGGCATTGCCCGAGCCCAGGGAAAGGGACTAAGCACACCCTTATTTGAAGAACCCTGGTGGCTGGTATAGGCCTTCTTCTTGTCCATGCGCTCCCATTCTACAAATTGGACAGAAGCTGTATACAGGGACACCGAGAACTGACATTTCACCATGGACAATGCTGCTGGAGCCCTTCCAGCTCTGGGGCATTGGCCAAGCAGAACTGTCTGAGAGGGCAACAGGTCAGGCACAGGGAGCAGGGCGGGTGTTTCCCAGCCAGCTGTCTCTTAGCCTTTGGCTGTTGGGGCCTGTTGTAACATCTGAGCGCCAACAGCCAGGGCTGAGAGCCCAGGTTAGGGCCAAAGAGGAAAGATATGGATCTACTTGTGGTTTTGAAACAAAAACACATTATCCTTTCCCGTACCTTTCTGCTCTGTGACTTGAGAATCTTCCTAGGGAACAAGAACTGCTGACAGGCTCACTTACTACTTCCAGGGCTCCTTCGTCTGGGTAAGTCTGCTCTCCACTAGTATTAGAAATAATTGTGCCTGCCAGTTAGGGCATATTTACACATATCTCACTTAAGTCCCCATAGCAGCCCTGGCACAGAGTACTATAGTGTCATATTCTCACTTTACAGACAAGGAAACAGGCTTACAGTGGTCAAGGAGCTAGCTTAAGGTTTTATAGTTATTGAGTGGCGGAGCCAGAGTTTCAACCCAAGGGTATCTGCCCCCACCTTGTTCTCTTATCTATGCTGCTCAGAGGTCCCTGGTTCCAAGAACTGTCTGATACAAGATGACCGTGTGGGGTCAAGTCCCAGTGAACAGTTGGTGGGAGAACACTGGCCTCCTTGTGCCAACTCTGACCACCACCCAAGAAGGGTGGGTCATGTGACACAAAGTATATATAGGGAATATCCCTTTCACATTTCTTTTTTTATTTTTTTTTAAAGATTTATTTATTTATTCATGAGAGTCAGAGAGAGAGAGGCAGAGACACAGGCAGAGGGAGAAGCAGGCTTCCTGCAGGAGCCTGATGCAGGACCAATCTCAGGACCCCAGGATCACGACCTGAGCAGAAAGCAGACTCTAAACCACTGAGCCACCCAGGTGCCCTCCCTCCCCCATTTCTGAGGAGGGCATGAAGACCCCCACATGGCCCTGGGTGCAAGTGGGCAGGGGAGCCTCAGTTTCATCCACCCTGTCACTGAGTCCCCTGCTGGGAGCCAGGTGCTAGATTTTCCCAGTCATAAGCCAGCACCCTGCCTAAAGTCCCTGCATCTGTCCTTCACAGACCTAGCCTAGGTCTGGTGCTATGGGGCCTACATGCGGCCCTGCTGAGGCAGTGGGTGCTGACACACCTACTACTACTTGGCTGGAGGAGCTCCTGGAGCCTGGGCTCCAGGAGGGGCAGCTGCACACTCACCCTGCAGCCCTAGGAGAGAGGCACACTTTGGAAAAGACCCCTTCCTCTCCCTCTCTTCCAGGGTGCCCAATATCTGTCCCTTCCTGCTCAAGGGGCAGCCTGGGCCAGTGCCCCTCACCTGATGGGACTGCACGTATATTTCTGCTGTTGGGGCTGAGAGGCAGGTGCAAACCTCTGAGGGTTTGGGAGTATGAATGGAGGGAACCAACGATGCCCAGCCCTTGGGGGCCCTTAGGCAGGAGAGACATAGGCAGTCTTGCTACAGAGACCATGGGTTCTTGTAGGGTTGGAGCCCTCTGCCTCTCTAGGCTTCCAGGGTGTCTCAGTGTCAATCTTGATGTGTATGACAGGGGAAACTGTGTCCCTTTCTCTTGGGAAGGTGATGGGATGATGAGGCTAGAGCACTGGGGTGCCGGAGTCCTGAGGACCTGCAGTCCCAGACAGGGTGAGAGGCTCTTGACCCTTGGCCCTCATTGGGAGGGTCCAAGGCAGAAGCTCCTCTCCCCATGCCATGCAGGCACGCAGCTGCTACAGGGAGCACCAGAGCTCAGTGTGAGTGCCACAGGGGCGAATCCCAGGGTTCTTCCAGGAGAACTTGCTATTGTGTCAACCCAATAGGTCTATCCACTACAGATCCCATAGAGAACCCTAGCCCCAGGTGGCAGCAGTGTCTGGGCCCAGTTAGGTGTTTGGGAAAAGCCTATGGGATTCACCAGGCCAGCTGCTGGACAGATGTGTCCTTGTGCCATCCTGAACCTTAGCAGAGGTGAACCACATCCAGAAGCCTCCAGCCTCTCTCTACCTGTACTGTTTTTTTTTTTTCTCAAGTTCTGCATCTGTACTAGGTTTCCTATGCCGACTGGAATACACGGGCTTGTCCTCTCCAAATGCAAACTGACACCGGAGGCTGAGCTTGCCTGACAGTCCTCAAGGGGCCTGGTGATATGAACAAGCACTCAGATGCAGAGGCCACCGTCCACCAGTTCAAGGGGGCCGAAGCAGGGACAGAGAAGGCTGCAGCCCTCTTCCCAGTTTCATGGGGGTGCTGAACTACCTTGGGGAGGGCTGGACACAGAAAGAGCTACCTATGTTCCAAGGACACTCATTTTAGAGATATGATGAATTCATTTAATATCTTCTCACTAGGATCACTTTGCAGCCCTTGCTCTTAATGGGCTCCAAAGTTCCGTCCAAATGTCTGTTGCTGGCAGTTCAGTTCTCTGGCTGGCATTTTTGCTAGCGGAATGAATAGCTGGAAGCTGCTTGAATGGAAACCCTTCATTGTCCCTTTTTCTCTCTTCTGAGCCTCTAGCAGTTTTGTCCCTTTTTGTCTAAGGTGGGCTCAGGGCTGTGACTGGCACCTGTGCCCTGGATCCCAGGGCCTGGCTTCAGGAAGGACAGGTGAGTGGGGGGAGCAGAAGGCCTGTGCCCGATCCCGTGAGAGGACAGACCAGAGCCCTAGCGAAGGGAGGAGTCTGAGGAAACATGATATTGGTTGCCTTAGCCCCGTCCACAACCCTCTGGGGGACAAAATCTTAGCTCTAAATGCACAAAGTTCACACACTCTGGGCAGTGTGGCCTCTTGGGAACATTGACTATAATGCTCCCAGAGCTCCCTTCTGCACCTGCCATGAGTCAGTGTTAGACAGCATGGCCTATCCAACGGCCACTTGGCTGGGCTGGCCTACGTGTAGAGGGGCCTGGAGGGGCCCAGGCAGCTACTGCCATCCCTCCTGGGGGTCTTTCCTTCCTTAGTCTCTGGTCCACATCTTGACTACCCCAGGGACAGTGGCCTGTGGAATCTATGTGTGAACGCTTCCATGGCAGGGTGCTGGTGTGCACTGCTGTGTCCACTAGTGGCACAGTGACCTTTGCTGGGATGATGGGTGGTGTGGGGGCAGTTTTCCTGTCTCTCCATCCTCTCCTCCACAGGAGTTCTGTATGCACGCTCACTCCTGGCCTTGCATTCTTGCCTCTGAGCCTGGCTCCATCCCTCTCCAGGGCATGGGACACCACCTTTCTGGATCCCAGACATACCAAGACCCACTATAGTGGAAAATAAGTCTTCTTGTTCAGCTTGGGCCTGGTGACAGGGTGACAGCTGACAGGCAGCAGGCCTCCTGCTTCTGGGATCTAACCTCTGGTGGTGGCCCTTGGCTATTTAATTTCCTGCCGGGGGTCATGGTATATACTGGTGAAAAGACCACCAAAAGTGAAGGGTCTCCTGTGTGTCTCCTCTGACTTCTGCCCTGGAATCTCTCTTTCATTCCTAGGTATAGTCATCATTACTTTCTTCTTTGGCTTAAGGCACAGCCAGCTTTATGGTTAAAATGTAAAATGCTTCCTGAGACAAGGAGAACATAAGTCAATCCATTTACAAATTAGCTGGATCTGTTTATTGGAGAGTATCCTGGGCTGGGGGGGCAAAGCCTCTCCTTGGGGGACACTGATGAATGAACATGGGCTGAACTGGGGCTGCATGCTGGGCAAGATACAAGGGCAGGACAGGGTGGGGCCGGGGTGGTGCTAGTACAGAGCCAGGCCCCTGTTAGGGTAGGAGGCACAGAGGATCATCAGGACCTGTCTGGCCTCCTAGTGTATGGGGCCAGGCTGTCGCCTCCAAGCCATCAGGTCACCTTGCAGTTTTTGCCTGCCCATGCTTGGGGGACACATTTGATGTTGCTGCTAACAAAAAAGGCAGCGTGGGCAGTGAGGGAGTATAGGACTGGGAGGTGCGGACCCCCAAGGCTTGAAACCAAGGCTCTGGCCCCAGTTAGCTGTGTGATCTCAGGACACACTTTCCTTCCCTGGGCCTCTGCTTCCCACTATAAAATTATGGGGCTTGATTAAACATTCTTAGAGACTCCTCTGGGCTCGAATGTGCTACGGCAATCCAAAGTGGCAAGCTTCTTTTGGGGGCAGTCCTTTCCTCCTCTGCGCCCCACCTCACTGACCCCGAACTGTGCTTGGGATGCACGTGGGGCTGTGGAATAGATGGTCCCCTGGCTCCCTCCACTCTCTGTGCCCTTCCTCATTTGAAGCTAAAAGAAAGAAAATGGAGGCTGGAGGCTCCAGGCCAGGAAGCTGAACCAGAGAACCAGTCCTCCCGGTTTTAACTCTGCCTGCCACTGCTCCTGCAGCCTTCCGGAGCTGGGGCAGGCAGGCAGGCAGGCAACAGGCAGCACCTTTACTTACCTTGAGTAAAGGTGACTGGCTGGTTGCTATTTGCCCTGAGGGTAGAGGTGGAGCGGGCTGGGTCCCTGACACAAGGGGTTCAGAAACCAGAGCAACTCACTAGCTGACCTGAGCTTTCTGGATCTGCTTCTCTGAGCACCCAGAGGTACCCCCTCTCTAAGTCCTGATCAGCCTTAGTGTGAGAGAGAACACAGATCTGCCTCCACCTCCTAAGCCAGTGGCCCAGGGGCTTGAGTGCTTTGTGACTTGGGTAAACCAGAGCCAAGCAGAAAGATGCCAGCAGTTGCTGACTGAGGCAGCACGAGGGGGGCGGGGAGGGGGGAAGGTTGCCACAGAAGATCCACAGGTGTAGGAAAAAGGTCATTGCCTCCCCTCCTATAAAGACCTGGGTCTCTGCACTGCCTGATGTGTTGTAGTGAGGTTTTATAGAAATTGCTGGCCAGCATGGGTATCTCTTTGCTTGGGCTAATGTGGGTCTGTGCAGTTATGGGGGAACTGGAACCCATTTTTTGCATGCTAATTCCCCCCAGCATATGAAAGTATGCCATGTTCTGGGACATACTTTACTCTTTGCGGTGGACAGAACCTGGGATTACCTTTCCTAAATCTGTAGAACAGATAACTTCAGCAGAAAAAGCATAAAGTCTCTGAGTCTGAACCTTGTGGTTCCTGGGCATTTCTAAGTCACTTGCCAGAACAATCAAGAGGTCCCCTGTGGTCTTGGGTCTGGCCCCCTGCAAGCAGCCCCTCCAAGTTTGTGCTTCAAGTGGGGCTCGTGAGTACACAGTTCCTCAATGAATCAGGGCCACCACGTGACAGAATTTCAGACCCACAAAGGAGTCGGACCAGGCCTCTTGATTCCTTTCCTGTCAGCCTGTTTTAAGTCCTCAAGACCTGAAACTAGACCCCAGATGGAGAAGGAAACTCTCAACAGACTCAAGTCATTTCTAGGAGAAACTCAGTGGCTGACAATTTGCCATTCAGGAAAAACTGGAGCTGGTATGGCATTCCTTCCCATTCCTTCCCAGCATTCTCCATTCTCCCTCTTGCATTTGTATACCTCCTTGAGCATGCATCCTCTGCCCATTGCTGTTCCAACGGCTTCTTCCTTTGCTTTCCATTCTCAACTAATCTGTTTTTATCCATCTTTGTTAGGTTCTACTTTAAGATCCATCTCCCAGTATTGGTCTAAATTTATAAATTATCTGGACTCGATGGGTCATGGCTGACAGCTTCAGCAGCGAGTCTGGGGCCTGGGGTGGGCAAAGGAACATCACCACCCTGTTGCCGATCAAAGCTCTGTAGCTCAGCTGGTCTCTGGTGGGGTTGGCTCCAAGCTCGGCTCCCTTTTCTACTCCTCTGGGGAAGAGCTGTAAGCTCTCCAGGGGACGGGCTCGTTCCTTCATTTATCAGCACTTTCCCCCCACCCCGTCTCTGCCACCTGTGTTTTGTACTTAGTCATCAGGCAACCCCTGCAAGTGAGAGAGCAGAACCAGGTGCCAATTGCCACCTCCAAGTGCCGCCTGGAGCCCACGTCTTGCCAAGAACAGACAAGTTTCCCTTTATCTCACGTCTTCTACTTCTCACCTTAGCCTTGAGTGTGCCCTCAGGCAGAGCTCATGAGGGGGCAGCTTCTGGTCAGTGTGCTTCCCTTGGCAGGGCCAGGTAGTCGAGAGCTCTTTCTGCCTCGAAAGTTTCCTTTTCCATGTTCTATCCCAACTTGTTGGCTAACTCACTTCTTTGAGGGTCAGGCTGCCGAATGCCTGTTCAGGAGGTTGGCTAGCAACCTTCCTACTGCCTGAGTTGGTCCTGAGTCTTGGGCCTTCCCACTTATGGTGTCGAGGGTATCCTAGAGAAATGGTTCTGCTTCGGGCCACAGGACAGTCCTCCCTGCCTTCTGCACCCAGGACACAGTGTGTTAGAAGCATCTCTGGGACTGTCTCTCAGTGTCTCCACCTCTCTCCTGCCAGCCCCTCCCACGGACATGGGTAGGTATAAGAAAGCAGCCATCCAGAGCCCTCCCTGAGCCCTCTTGAAACCCCAGGCAACCTCTCTTCTTCCTGCCCTCCCATGCCACCTGTACCCTGGCTTCTACCCTCTGCTTCCTCCTAGCCCAGGCAGCTGGCCTGCTGTTTGTCTGGCACTCCATAACCTCTGCCAGCTGAGCATGGGTATCAGCAGCTGCTCAGCTCTGCATACATCGGAGACCCCCTAGGCTTGGAGTCACCTTTTGCAAGGAGGCAAATACCTCCACTGCTGGGTCATTTTCCTCATACCAGAGCCAGGTATGGGGCTTAATTGATTGGGAGACACTGGCAGTTCATCTGGACTTAAGTCCAGTGTGCTTCTCCAGGACAGAGGGCACCCCCTCTCATCCTTGGGTACTATGCTGAGTGAGCTTTACTGTGGCTAGAGACCCCCAGACCCACCTGCACCTTCCCTGTGCCTGGTACATTCCAGAGAGCTCAGCTCATAAAGAATCAGTCTGTCTTTGGGAGCCCAAAAGGTCTGTACAGCCCCCACACCGCCACCTTGCACCCATTCTCAAGTGCACAGAGCTTTTCAGCTTCAAGGCCCCCTCCTAAGCTGCAGAGGGGCCCCCTTGCTCGGCCCCAAGGCCTTATCCCTAGCTAGAAGAGCCTCCGTGGGGTCGGGTAGCCCTGAGTCCATCCTCTACTCCTGGTACCCAGTTCCCACCAGAACCAGCTTAGGGAAAGACCCTCCAGCCTTGCTGTGTGACACCAGGGAAAGACCAAACCGCTTGCGCTGGATTCGCCTGGCTTCTTCATGTAGCCCCAGCACTTTAAGCCCCGAACCCAGTGGGCATGACCCTCCTGGAGCCAAGCGTGTCCTGAACCCTGCAGCAGAGCTGGGGAGCCTGGGGCCTGTGAGAAGCAATGGTGCCCAGCCAGGCGGTCCCCTGAACCGGACCTCCCGCCAAGTTTCAGAGTCAGAATCTCGGCCAGGTCAAACTCTGCACGAGGGCGTGCCTGGGAGCTGGGTCCCAGTGGTGCTCCATAAATATCTATGGGATGAATAGTTGAGTGGAGTGTCCCAGAGAGGTGGTGGGGGTGAGTGGGGCCTCCCTGAGGGGTGTCCCGGTGGCACCACACCAGCCTGGCCCAGCAAGAGGGCGGGAGGTAAAGGCAGGAACAGTAGAAACAAGCATTTCTTCCTCCACCCGGAAAGCCAGAAGCCAGCTTGCACCAGGCTGTTTCAAAATCAACCTGGGAAGGCAGCAGCAGGCCCGGGTGGGGCGTGGGGTGTGCGGCTCCTCATCCCGGAGTCCCGCAGCCTCCGCCCGAGCCTGGACGCTTTGGCGCCCTAGCCCCGCCCGCAGGGCCCGAGCCCCGGCCCCGGCCCCCTGGCCGCAGGGACCTTACCGTGGCCACTCTTGGGGCGCTGGGGGTGCGGCTCCTCACTCACTGCAGGCCAGTGCTCGTTTCTAGCCCAGGAAGAGGCACTCCCTTCAGGCAAAAAGAGAGAGAGAGAGAGAGAGAGAGAGAAAGGAGGAAGAAAACCTCAGTGCTTTTCTTGCTTAGCCGCTTCTCCCAAAGGCTCCTGGTTGGTGTCGTCTTGGTGTCCTGCCCCTGTGGGCACAGAGCCTTGCTCCCCCTGGCAGCTCACTCACCGGTGTGGCCCCGAGCCTGCCAGCCCTCTGGGGGAGGCGCGGGGAGGTGGCCCACGCCCCTCTGCCTGACACACTGGAGCATGCTCCGTGGGCGCCAGGCCGAGCGGCGGCCCCGGCGGGCCCCGAGCACGGGGAGGCCACGTCCTGGCCAGCGCCCTCCTCTGGGAATACGTCCCTGTGGGCTCGCAGAGGACACGCTTCGGTGCTGACTGGCACTACATGGTCGGATGACAGAATTTGTTGGTAGGAGGCTGTCTCCTTAGTTCCCTGGGGCTGTCAGAAGAGAGGGGGGCAGCCAGTGCGGTGTCTGGCGTGCTGGCAGGTGGGCCTCCGTCCTTGGCCTACCCCTCGGCCATTCCCTACCTGAAACCCTCCCGTGTCTCTGTCCTGTGGCCTCATAGAGGGTCTGGGCCTGAGCTGGAGCTGCTCCTCGTCCTGTTTAGGCCAGGCGCTTGGTGTCCCTTTTCCAAAGCACCCATCTTAGGGTCTGGGAGGGTCTGGAGTCAGTTAGGATTAACTGCTACCAAGTCCTCCGTTGTCCCCAGCTCTCTGTCCTCAGCAGGAGGGGGAGGGGATGACATGCACACCCTCATACACACACACACCCAACCCAGAGCCACCTACCTGCACAGGCCAGCCTCAGCCAATCCAGCCTTGCTCTCCAAATGCCACTCTGACCCTAGAAGCCACTCATTCACAGCAATATCCTGTGGGAGGTGAGTTCAAAGCAGCCCGGGAGAACTCCAGTTAGCATGGACCCGGCTCCCCTTCTCTCCTGACACCTCCAGAGGACACAGCAGCCTGATCACCATATCTGCTATTGCACTTCGCCGGCCAGCATCTCTCTCCTGGAACCTCGGGCCCCCACAGCATCTTCCATATCCTTAGGGGGAGGCAGCGGATTCCTGATAGGTCCCATCTTCCTTAGAGCCCAGGGTAGAGAGGGAAGGACTGGAAGGGGCGGGCCCCAGGTGCAGCTCCGAGTTTCCAGCTCCCAAAATAATCAGATGCGAAAAGGGAGGAAGGAATCTGGGGGCCAGCAGGTGACTCAGTGCCAGTGGGCCGGCTTAGTCACCTGGATGGCTGCTCCCAGCTCCTGGCACATCAGGCAGGGAGCAGTGCCCTCCCCCATCTGTCAACAGCAGCGCTGTCAAAGGGAGCGTGGCCTTGGCCGAGGAGCGCCAGCAGGCCCAGGGCTGCCTGGCAGGCTGCACACAGGCGCAAGCGAGCTCCGGCTGCCTTCCCAGCAGCAGCGCGCCCCTCCTCCACCACGCACCCAGGCTCACTTTGGGATTTCTCCATTAAATCCTCAGGCAACGACCTGCTCGTTTGGGGCACGGAGCTGCTCCAACGTTGCTTGGCAATTTTGATATCGTCGGGGGTTGCTATGGGGAGGAGGGTGATGTCATTGACACAAAAAAACCCACTGAATTTACAAATCAGCTGGGGCTGGAGCTATTTATAAAAACACATTTTTCCCTGCCTTCCTTGACTGAGGGGGAGGGAAGGGAAGGGCTGCCTGCCAGGCTCCGTGGAAGCCTCCCCCAGCCCGCAGAACCCAGGCCACCCCCACCCCCACCCTGGCTCCCGGCACCACAGGACAGGATGGGTAGGCTCTGGCTGCAGCTGGGCCCAACTCCCCTTTTGGGGTCTCAGCTGGTGCTGTGGAGCATGGGCACCAGCTCCCTGGGTTGGCAGGGGCCAGAAGCCAGCCACTCAGCCAGACCCTTTAGAAACAGGAGGGGGTGCTCCCCCAGGCACCCATGGGCCAGCTCCCCTGAGTGCACCAGGTGAAGCCTGGCCTTCCAAAATGCCCTCCTGGCTTCTGAGGCTGTCTGTCTCCTCCCCTAGCTCTTCTTCTCCTCCCAGTGTCCAACTATGGGATCCCCAAGCCCCCCAGTCTTGGCCCCCTGCTCCTCTCTTGCCACGCTCTCTGAAACACCACCTTCTCCGTGGCTTTGGCTGTCAACCTGGACGTGCTCACCCAGAGCCCTCGTCTGGCTGCCCTGCTGCAGGTAGTGTCCCCGATGAGTGGCCCCACTGTTGCTGGCAACCAGATGGAGACTGCTGCACTCCTTGGCTCTTCCCAGCCCCCTCGACCCTTATATCCAAGGTGGCACTGGGCTGGTCGGATTCTTTGTGAGAACTCTTCCATAAATCCTCCACAGTGTAGCAGTGTGGTGTCTGGTTAAAAGCCCAAGTTCTGAGTTTTCACCGTCCTGAGTTCGCATCCCTGCTCTGTTGGTCATCAACCAAGTGACCTCTGGCATGTGATTTAACCAGCTGAGTTCCATTGTCCACAAAATCGGGATGATTTCACCTGCCTCATAGGGTTGCGGGAATTAAACAAAGCTCCTTGCACAGGGACGGCTCGTCCTGAGAGCTCAGTAAACAATCTTTTTCTCTACTTTCATCACTATTATCTACCCACCACATGAGGGCAGGTTTATCTTCCAAAACCATGACCCCCAGTCACCTCTGGAGCTAAGATCTCAAGCTGCACACAGACATTTTGGTTGAAGTGCACAACACTGGACCTCATGTCATTGAGCATGAAGATTTCCAGTAGGTCCTCCAACTACCAGCCATGGGACCCACTCCAGCTCCATCCTGAGGAGGAAAGGAATTTTTTGATGGCTGTCAGGTAACTAAGTCCTAGCACTGATGAGAAGCCTGAAGAATCAAGTCCAGGGCAGAAGCCAGCGCTCTAGGCAACAGGATACTGTAGCCACCCCTGGTGGGAAGGTGCCCCTACAACGTGCCCCACAGAGCACACCTCTGCCATCTGCTGCAAGAACAAGGAAAGTGGCTGGCAGGCTCAGGTCACGTGCGGAGGGGAGGGTACCCTGGGCACAGCCCTTCTGTTGCCACACATGATGTGGGGAACAAAAGTGGGTGCTGTTATTGAGGGGGAACGGGTACTGTGGGATCAAAATCCAGCTGATGCTCAAAACAAGCACCTTTGCTATTTTTTTCTATTCAATTCCTGAGCATGATAAATCAGTAGTTCTCAACTCTTTTATTTTTGTCTTTATAGGCTTCTGAAAATGGATGGCCTGCACAAACGGAGACCTGTGCCTCTACTCCATCATGTTGCGTGACTTCTTGATTTGGTGAGGATGCCTGCCAACTCAGATCCATCTCTCGCATAGGTTGTACAAGGGCAAGCGGGACCTGTGGACCATTGAAAGAAACCCTCCCAAGTGTGGCTGCCCATTGCAGGGACAGGTGGGCAGATGCCAGATATCCCTGGGCCAGTGGGTGTGCCCTTTGCCCTTCTTTATCCCAGCAGAGTCACGTGTCTGCTGGTTCCAGCAGGCTTTGAGCTCTCCGGGGCAGGAAGCCCAGCCTGGTGCTGAGCACATAGTGAACACTCACGTAATCTGGGTGGAATGAACGCTTGAGGAGTTTCTATGCTCTGGCCATCCTTACTTAGAATACAGTGAATCGTGGAGCTGAGAGGGACTCTAGGATCACCAGCCCTGTGCCCCCTTCTACATGTATGAAAGCTGCAGCCCCGAGAGATGAAGTGACTCAGCAGAGCCGCAGAGGAAACAGAGGCAGTTATGACTGGAACTCAGCTTTCCCTGCTCATAGGCTCGGATTGTTCCCTTTGCTGCCCACACAGGCCCGTCCTGGCTCCGGCTCTGAGTGTGTGACGTCTCTGTAATTCAGTCAAAGGCAGCGGCGGCGGCGGGTGCTGTCACCAGGGGACTCTCTGCCTTTGAATCTCGGCTCCCTGGGAATTGCAGCATTGGCAAATCTGCCAAGAAGGTGTCCTTACAATTTCTTAGTAGCAGTTTTTCACTCTATTCTTTTGTTCTTGAAAATGGAGATACTGCTTCAAAGGTAACTTGCCTCATGTCGGTTCAGTCAGGTTCCGCTGGAGTGATGGCTTACATCAGCAATGTCCCACTGCATGGTTTGAAGAAACCAGTGGCGATGTACTCAGGCCATGTAACAGCAGAGTCCTAAAATTTTTATAAACTAAGGCTTCCCAGGTTTTCCCAAAGAATGAAAAGTTTAGAAACAAAATCGAGGGTTCTAGGGTGTGGTAAAAATTCCTTTTTACAGACAACTTTTTCTAGATATTTAGGATCTTCCTCACACTTCCCGTCATGCTGAGTGGTATGCAGGGAGCTTTACGAAGACCTTCCTAATGGCTGTGTGGGCCTGTCTCTACCTGCCTACACTTGTCAACACCTCTGCTGCAGGGCCAGGAAGGGAGGGACAAATTCTTCCCACCTTCAACCCCTACGGGGAAGTGCTTGGATTAATGAGCAAGTGTTGCCACTGGGGGCCTGTGTGTCCTGCACTCTGGGGAGGCCTCTCTTTAGAGGTGCTCCTAAGCCTTGGGCGTCAAGGAGAACCAGACCAGAGGCAGAGGCCCACTCTCAAGAGATTTTCCCAAAGGGCTTCCTACATGGCAGGTGGGGTGCCCGGGAAGCAGAGGTTTCCAGGATATCTGCCTGCCTTCATGGTATTGGTTGGGTTAAGCAAAGGGGAGGATAGTCAAGTAAAGAAAGGTCAAGTCCTAGAGATCCTTAGTGGGAAGGAAGTTTGAGGGCCTGGTCAGATAGGGACGCTCTGGGTCCCTTTGGTGCCCTCTCCCTGGCCCCACTTCTCCATCCATCCTGTGAGGGTGGGTGGGGCAGGGAGCCCAGGGTGATGAGGAACCCTGGGGGCTGGGCAAGGTGTGTGGAAGACATCTGGCAGGGGGATTTTCTCCACCGTGTTCCATGGAGTAGGAATGCCTGCCGGGTTGCAGATTAGGGAATTTCTCAGGAGCTCTTTTCCTCAACAAAAGCAAATTGGAAAGGCCTGGGGGTGGGGGAGGGAGGTGGACGGGGGCTGGGTAGTTAATATTGCTGTTGGCTAACAGCCTTGCTGCCTGGCCACTGACCCTCTGGCCTTGATCAATGCTGCCTAAAAGTGAAGAGGGAATGGCGAGGCCTTCCAATAGTCCAATCTGGGCTGTAGAACCTACCCGGATACCAATGGGCATGGGAAGCTGGGAGGAGGCCAAGGAACCATAGTGAAGTCTGAGGGAAGACAGGGATTATTCCTGAGAAACTGGTTTAGCATCCTCCACGCCTCCAGCCCCACAGTGCCCCTGCCTCTGGTTCAAGCAGGGGGAGCAAGAAGAGAGGGTGATGGGGCATGGTCAGGGGGGAGATAGACCAGAGACAAGGCCAGGGTCAGCAGGGTCAGAGAGGCCCTAAGGTAGGCATTTTTATTGTCTTCCCTTCTTGCCATTATGCCCTTAAAATGCTACCGGGGACAGGAGGGAGGGGACGACAGATCAGAATCTCAAAAAGTTTAGGAGTGATCCAAGTGGCTAGGGGCTCTGCTGTTTTCCTGCAGGAGCTTCCCCCCTACCCTGGGAGAAACAGGGTGAGCATTTCCTGGGGGCAGCCTCCTGGGCGGGGCTGGCCCACCTGTCAGACGCTGGCTGGGACTGGACTTGAGATGGAGTGGAAATAAATCTTTCTGTCAGTGAAACAGGCATTCCTCCACTCAGAATGAGTTGAGCTGGTCCCAGCGGGGTGGGGTTCAGGGGGTTGACCCCGAGGAGTTAACAATGTGAAGTTCGGCTCAGAAACCGGTCAGAGCTGCAACCTGCAGAGTCCCAAGTACTGGACTCACAAGTGTTTTCCTCTTTCCGGCAGAGGATGTGATGGGCCTTTGTTGTCCTAGCCCCAGTTCACCAGGAGCAGAGCCTTCTTGACACATGTCAACTTCTGCGTGAGCAAGGGTTCAGTGGCAGCCCATGTGAAACAAAGCAGCAAAAAGACACGTGTGGAGAAGGGTTCCCAGTGTCTCTAAAATGTAACTCAAAGTATATTTTCGTGGGCACAATTTATAGGCTTTGCACTGTACTTTAACTCATTTAATCCTCACAACAATCTAATTTATGAATCCATTCAACAAATACCTATTGAGTACCTGCTAGGTGCAAAGCTCTGTGCTAAGTGCTGAGGGTAGCTCAGTGAACAAGACAAGTCGCTGTCCTCATGAAGTTTACACTCTAGGTAGGACCTATTATCTCATTTCAGAGATGAGAAAACTAAGGCCTCCTGAATTTAACCTACTTGCTCAGGTTACTAAGTGACATGGCAGGGCTTGGAACCCTGGCAATCTGTTTCAGAGTCCAGGATGCTATTTGCTACCAAATGCTTCCTTTTGGACCAAGGAACCAACACCACTCACGTGGCACACACCATTGGTTGCCTCTCTGAGTCCATCTCTCTCTTTAATTGGTGGAAGAAACCCAATTTATTTGGATGTACACTTTCATACCTGTGTACTGGAGGAAGGGGCCCTGCCCAGCCCCAGGAGCAAATCTTGATTAGTTTGAACCAATCTTCTTAATTCTCTTCCTTTTGCCAGGGGCTGGTTTAGGCCCTAGGTATCCTCTATGTGGACAAGACTAAGTTTGCTGAGAGGGTTTCTGGGCAAAGTTTTCTTGTGCTGTTCTAAGTTGTTGATCTGGAAACTGTGGTCACCAACTGGGTTTCATAAAGTGACAGGCCTGAGGACAAAAGCCAACATGCTGAAGATGGTGGAATAGAAATTTGGGCCCTCCACATGTTCTGAGCTCCAGGCTTATCATATGTGAGATAACAGATATTCTTACCCTTTATGAAATTTTGGGTTGTTTTTCTGACTTTTATAGCTGAAAACTACCTAATACAAATCAGCTCCAATCCCTGCCATGCCATGCCATGCCATCCCAGCCTGGTCTGGCCCTCACTTCCTCCAAGTGTCTTAAAACACATCTGCTCCACACTCCTTTGACCTGTGGTCGCTTACCTTGAAATGTCCTTTGACTTATTTCTCTCTACATCGGTTGGTTTTAACCTGTAATATCCTGTTCCTCTAACTAAATTATAAACTCCCTGAAGGGAGTGAGCATCCTTACATTTCTTTATGCCCTCTGTGGCGCCTGTCATTAATATGGAACCCCAGCACAGCTTAATAAATACTTCTTGGCTAATCTTCTTTGACACATTCCGAGAGATTATTTGCTGCCCTAGAGGCGTAAATGAACACATTTCAACAAAGAATAAAATGGGCATCAACAGGTTGCAGCTGGAGGCCTAAGTGAATAAGAATACCAGACGTCTCCATCTTGGCTTAGACTCCACAGTGGATTATGAGACCTCCAACTGCCTCCTGTGCATCCAGCTCTGGGGTCTGCTGGAGAGACAGAGAAATCTGAGGCTTGCTATGAGCCAAAGAACTTTCATGCTAAGCAGCCACATCTAGGGCCGTTTTAACTCTCACAACGGCCCCTGGGGGTAGGAGCCATTGGCAGTAGTTTCTAGGTGGCAGACTGACCTGCCCGGCTCTAACAGCCAGTAAGGAGAAGACCTAGGGCTTGAGCCCGAGCTTTCTAGTTCTGGAATTGAGTTTATAGGGCTCCCTATGTTCCCCTTTTTCTTTTTCCTATTAAGCAAGTGGTCATGTTTTACTTATTGGCTCAGGAGAGGGAGACAGCGGAGCATAAAACAGAAATCGTTCCAAAAGCCTAATAAGCTCTAGCAAGAAGTGTCAGAGAGAGACTAAATGTCTTAGCCTTAAGTGGGGTGAATAGGCCCTGCTCCCTAAGCTGGACAGTCTTTCTCCTGGTGGAGGAGAGGGGGAGGGGAGTGAGCCACATCTGTCAGTGGCTAGAGGTGAAGGAAATCTGCATCCTGTTGCCCACAACTGAGAGCAGCACAATCCTACCTGATGCATCAGAACAAACAGACCAGAGGTAGCCTTTTAAGGGTTCCTGTACTTTGAACATGGCACAGAAGCAGCAGAAGCCATAAGCCAGAGAAGACCCTTCAGGCTGAATTGCCCTTGTGGACTAAGACTGGGGACCAGACGGACCTTCCTGACGGCTTGGTGCATGGCCAATCCTGAGACTGTCTTAAGGACAAAGATTTGGTTTCCTGAAGGTCACCTCCAACAGAAACAACTCCTTCCTCCTTATCTTTAGATTATAGAACACCATGCTTCTTTCACTTACCTTTATCATATTACAGATTTGGCTACGTGTTACATTATAAATTAACTCAAAAGACAGTAAAGGTAGTGATCAACTAGCTAGGATCCCAAAGTACTTGAGAGGATTCCAGAGAATTTTAAACTGTTCAAGTAACATTAGAACTAAATCAACATAGGTATCTGCAAGTTATCTGTACTGAAAACCTTAGTTCACAATATTCTGTAAGATAGGCACTCAAGCACGCTATCCTCATTTTAGAGAGGACACTATTTCAGAAAGGTTAAGTAACTTGTTCAGTGCCACAGAGCCAGGATTCAAGCCCAGGGGTTCTAGCTCTAGAGGCAGCATTTCTAACCACCATACTAGTATTTGAGTTGGCACCACAGGCAGGGAGCCACCTCGATATTGAGAAGGTTCTAGCAGGCCCTGGGCCTGTGCAATTGACCCCCTATAATATCAGCACTACATGCAAGTTATAACTAAGGTATAAACCACCCCCCCACAGATCTTGTCCCAAAGAGCTCATCTGAGTGAGAGAGGTAAGGCCTGTACACGTGTCTGTCCAAGGCAGCTAATAGTCCTGCAGCAGGGAAATGGTACAAGTAGGAGCTATGGGGCGGCCTCTAGTGGCTATACCATGGAACCTCAACCACGGGTCTACATGCTAGGATACTGGAGGTGCCTGTCTAGGGGAGTCCTCAGCAAGTGGGAGTGGCTTCCCTCTGTTCAGTGATGGAGTCCAGTGGACACGGAAGGTATCTCCCAGCAACACTAGCTGACTTTCATCTACTCTGCCTCGCTCTTATTTCTGCTTGTCTAACCTCCTCGATTTGCTGGGATTCCTTGACTCACTGTACCACACACACGTTTATCCTTAGCAATCTCATTTCCTTGAATGAGCCAATCTAACTGAAGCTTCATGTGTCCCCTTTTCAATGTTTTTATCACTTTATTCTAATATTACCAGATTTTTAGATTTTGTTTGAAAAAATGCATAAGCAAACAAATGAATGTATATATTCATCTTTTTGTTCGCAGATTTGAATGGGTATTTGTTTTTATGAAATGCCATTCTTTTTTGCTAATTTTAGGACTGAAGCAATTAAATAAAAATACATCACATGACCAGGCCAGTAAGATTAATCAGCATATGCTGATTTACATAGCTTGCAAACGGATGTGAAGCACACATTCCAATGGAACAACTGCACTTGTGGAAATAATATTTAATTTTGAAAGGAGTAAAGAGGACAATGAAGTGTTTCACAATGTAAGGTCAGCAGTCAATTACAATAGAAGGTTACAGAAACATACATAAAGTGACACACTAGAAAGTGAGGTTATGATTCCATGCACATCTAGAGCCTAGGATAGATTTTATCTCCCCTCACCAAGGATCCAATGTAACTAGTTCTCGAACTTGTAGCTGTTATTTTCCAACATTTTAATTCATGATTTATTTTTGACAACTATGTGTTAATCTCTGGAAGTATATAAAAGTAATAGACACATAATCCTTTGTTCACAAGGGATTTGAAAACCAGCAGTTTGAGCAACCACACCTTTCCCATGGAGAGGCCAATTTGAACTTATGGGACAATACTGTTCAGCAGCTGGAAATCTGCCAAAGGAGCCTCTAAGAAGCAGGATTATCAGTAGTGGTAGGCTTTGATAGAAAAAATGGTATAGATTTGTAGAAGTTTAGCCTAAGTTCATCATGGTCTGTCTGTTCCTTTCTTAATCATACAATGTCAGTTTGTAAAAACTCAAGGTTTTTTTTTTTTTTTAATTCAAGTTTTTATACAAAAGCCATAAAATGCTTATTTTGTTTTGGAAAAATCAAGTTTTATGTAATTCAATCTGTTGTTGACAGACATAGAAAATTATAAGGAAGATGGTAATTTTGGAATGCATATTTCAAATAGAAAATTACAAAACATTTGAATATATATAATATTTCAGCATACTAAAGATAGTTTAGATATATTATCTTCAATGATTTAAAATTATTTTCATTCTCTTATTTATTTATTTATTTATTTATTTATTTATTCATTCATTCATTCATTCATTCATTCATTCATGAGAGACAGAGAGAGAGAGAGAGAGAGAGAGAGAGAAGCAGGCTCCACGCAGGGAGCCCGATGTGGGACTCGATCCCGGGTCTCCAGGATCAGGCCCTGGGCTGAAGCCGGCACTAAACCGCTGAGCCACCCAGTCTTGCCCTCTCATATTTTTAAAAGATTTATGAGAAAGACAGGGAGGGAGGGAGGGAGGGAGGGAAAGAGAGAGAGAGAGTGAGCGAGCCGGAGCAGGGGGGAGGTACAGAGAGGGAAAGGGAGAAGCAGGCTCCACACTGAGCATGGAGCCCAATTCGGAGGTCGATCCCAGGACCCTGGGATCATGACCTGAGCTGAAGACCGCCACTCACCCAACTGATCCACCCAGGTGCCCTTCAGTCTCTCATTTTAATTCCAAATTAATATTGCTTTGATCATTTAGATGATAAAGCTTCCTAAATTTTCCATTTGGGAAAAAATAAAACAAGTTTTATTGTTTTAAAACTAAAACTAAGTTATTAGGCTTTTTATTTTTTAATATAAAGGAAAGATCATAAAACGATGGCCCATCATTTCTTAGACAATAGACAAAAAAGAGAAAAAAGTAATCCATGGACATGGTCAGGAAATTCAAAAGGTCCAGAAATGCACAAATTGAAAAGTAAATGTCTTCATTGTTGTCTCTCCCCATTCCTATTGCTGTCCCCAAAGGTTTTCTCTTCAGCTTCTTTTTTGTTTTTAACCTAAACTAAAAACTTCTGGAGTTTAAGCCTAATGTACCTTCTGCTATCTCTATGGGCTTGTGCCAAATGGGAAGACTGGCTCTCAGCACCAGTGTCACAGCACCCCTGTAGTCTACACAAATGGTCCGATGGCACCTCTGCACTGATTCCAGGACTCTCGTTTTCCTGGGGTCTGTCTGTCATACTGATCTTCCCTTTGGGACTAAAGAGCCTTGGAAGCAGGGAAGACGACAATACAAATGGTGCTTTTGAGTACCTGTGCCAATGTTTCTTTAAGATAAATTCTTAGAAAAATTTCTCAGCTGGAGAGAATATTTAAGTTTAATAAATACTGCCAAATCACCTTCTAATAATGTACAATTTGCACTCCAGCTAATAATATAAGTAATAT
This sequence comes from Nyctereutes procyonoides, assembly GCF_905146905.1. Classification (NCBI taxonomy): domain Eukaryota; kingdom Metazoa; phylum Chordata; class Mammalia; order Carnivora; family Canidae; genus Nyctereutes; species Nyctereutes procyonoides. Next base: position 6,985,893 of record NW_026575031.1, on the reverse strand, counting down.
ATGAATACCTGCTTCACCTCACTGTTACAAACACAATTTTCAACTATTTCCTATGTGAATGATAAAAATTTCAGGTTTATTTTACATTTTACTTAATTAGGAATGAAGGGTAAACATCTCAGGTAAATTGGCCATTAAAATGTTTTTAGTGGATTATTTATGTCCTTTATCTATTTCTATTGTTTTCAAAAATTTTTAAAGAGTTTGTACTTTAGGGTTAAATAGTTCTTTGTCATATTTTACTCATTCAGACACTGGGGTTAAAACAGGAAACAAAGTAAATTCCTGTACTTAGGAATTTAGGAAGCTAAATTCTAGTAGTGGGATACAGAAAAAAAAAATCACACACACACACAAAGGTTGTGACAGGTGCTTTGGAAAAAACAAATCAGGGTAAAGAGTGACAGCAGTGTGTGTGGCGGGGGATGCTGTTGTGTACAGAATGGCCAGGGAAGAAGACCTCTCTCTCTGGTAAGGTGGAGATTTAGGAGAATACCTGAAGGAAAGTAAGGGAGTAATCTATATGAAGATACAGGCAGAAGAAATGGCAAGCGAAAAAGCCATGAAGAGAGAAACCAGTTGGTGTGGTTAGGGAGCAGCAAGGAAGTAGACAGGGTAGGGAAGAGTGAGTGAGGAAAAGGAGAGTCCGAGAAGAGGTCAGGGAGTGGTGGGGCAGTCCAGTAATATCTTACAGGCTGTAGTAAGGGTTCTGTTATGACTGGAAGTGGATGGGGAAGCAGAGAGATCAGTTATGAGACTCTGAGGTGACACAAATGAAAGATGATGCAAATATATGTTGCAAGTAATTTTCCCTAGTTTCAGTTTTTCTTTTGGAGGGAGGGATAGGTAGCCATAATAGATTTTGGGTTTTATCTACTATAGTAATAAATTATAATCTTCTTGCCTCTATCTTGGTTTCTTACATCACAACAGAAGATCAAAGTCATCTAGTATTTTATATATATATTTTAAATTATATATATATTTTAAAGACATATTTATTTTAGAGAGAGAGAGAACGAACAGGAGGGGCAGGGGAGAGGGAGACACGATCTCAAGCAGACTCTGTGCTGACTGCATGTGTCTGGTATTCAATGGAGGCTCTATCTCACGACCCTGAGATCATGACCTGAGCCAAAACCAAGAGTCGGGTGCTTAACCGACTGTGTTCCCCAGGTGTTCCTACTATTTTACATTTTCATTTTCTTACATTAATATTTTTGATCTATCTAAAGTGGTTTTGCAGATAAGCAGCGAAACAGGCAAGACTACTGCATATGGCTATGCAACGGATCCACTGCACAAGGGAACCAGGCTGACAGGCTAAGTGGGGGCTGAAATCCAGCAAGGCTACAGTGCACAGGAAAGTACAGAATCCATTGGAGGAATTTTTCTAATTTGCACAAAGGTATGCACTAGTGGTGGCATTGAAGACTGAGTTCAAACTCCAACCCATTGTTTCAACATCAGTTTTTCAGTTTTCAAACTGATTTGAAATGTCACCTTTATAGCTTCTTCTGTCTTTGGTGGAAGCAAGGACCTCATTAAAGTTGAAGTTTGCTATATTAAAAATTTTTTAAAAAAATACATCTTCCTGGGGCACCTGGCTGGCTCAGTTGGTTGAGCATCTGCCTTCAGCTCAGGTCATGATCTCAGGGTCCTGGGATCAAGCTCTGTGTTGGGCTCCTTGCTCAGTGGGGAGCCTGCTTCTCCCTCTCCTTCTGCCATTTCCCCCCCCCCCGCTTGTGCTTTCTCTCTCTCTTAAATACAAATCTAAAAACAAGACAAAACAAAAAAAAACCTCAACAAACATCTTCCTCACTAGGGAAGTCTTAATTTTAGGAGCCAGACGGAGCAAATTTTGGCATGTTAGAAAAAGTTAGTGCAGTTGGAGGAAGAATTCCCTATTTTCCAATGCAACAGAAAAGAAGCCTTTCTTTGGTATCCTTGCTTAAAGGTTTTAGCTTAAACTACTTCAAGAGTCATTGCAAAGAGCCCTGTGCTAACAATTTGGAAGGCTTTCTTATCTATCTTGTGATAATAGCTCAATTAACAGTCTAAAGTCCTACTGCTATAGGAAAACCTTTTTTTTTTTTTTTAAGATTTTATTTATTTATTCATGAGAGACACACACAGAGAGAGAGGCAGAGACACAGGCAGAGCGAGAGAAGCAGGCTTCATGCAGGGAGCCTGATGTGGGACTTGATCCCAGGTCTCCAGGATCATGACCTGGGCTGAAGGCAGGTGCTCAACCGCTGAGTCACCCAGGGATCCCAGGAAAACCTTTTTATTTCCAGATTCAGGTTTGGCATCAGTTAGAGAACTTTGCATTGGGTGAAAGGTTTCTTGTTAACCAGCACAGGAAGATGAGGGCTCTAACAGTGGTAGAAGCTTAGTGGATGCATACTGTGTGAATGGTAAGGCATTATATATTCTATGGTGTCTTTTCAAACAAAAAATAGAAATCCTGTCTTTTCAGCTGTTTCCCCCACTAGGTCCATTGTTATGCTACTTTTGTCTTAGTGAAACAAGAAATAAGAACCATGTGAAGCTTCTGCCAAAAAACAGAGGCTTCCTTCTTCCAAGACAAACGAGTATAAAATACAAGGGAAATGGGAACGTGCCCACTTTATGGTTTTATGCCCAGGCAAAGAGAGAACAAAGACATCATAGGTCCTAACTGTTCTCTTCCCTCTACAAAGTACAGCCAGGGTTGGAGGGGATGGGGAAACGGAGGGAGAGGTGGCAAAACAGTTGCAAGTTCTTTAATAAAGGAACTTCCTCAGATACTTTTCCCTTCCCTCAGAGAGGACTTTCAGAGACCAAGCGCTTTGGTTTTTCAGCTTTGCTGCCACTAAATGGTAGTTAAGCCTATGTTAAGAAAGAATCTAAATTTACTGTCCATCCTAAGACTCATGATTTTATGTGTTAAAACAGAGGAAGGATTGAGAAATGAGGAGAGCAGAGAGGAAGAAGGGCTCAGTTACATAGAAGATACAGATATATAATTTTACATCATCAGTTCTATGAGAAGCAAACATGAAAATGTTTGAAAAGTTTTATTTTGGTTAAGAACAAAAATTCCTAAGTTGATTATCTTTCAGATTCAAGTTATATTTCAGTGCTTCAACTAACTATATATGCTTAAATATTTTTAGTTGAGATATACTTAGAATTTTCTGCTTTCCAGCAATCTTAGAGCAGTAACAGTGACAACTAGAGTAAAGAAAAAAATAATTAGGCACCAGCAAGGAGGCAGGCACAGTTGAGAATTCTGATATTTAGATATGAAATAGATCATCATTGCCTCTATCTTCCAGTTTTCTTCCCTATGCCCAAAGCCAGATATAATTCATGCTTCTGTTTGGGGGTCCAATACTTCATCTAGATCTAGCCTCTCCCCAATTATTACATGCTTCCAAGTTATCTTTTTATTCTGGCCTCTAGCTCTTCAAATCTTCCAATCAACAAAATTTCCTTCCATTCCTTCATTGATGCTCACCTCACCAAGTCATTCTGCAGGTAACAGACTGGTGATTGTTCCATTTCTGAAAGGTTGCTAGACTCCATTCAAAACCTTTTTCTTCATAACAGCCACGGTCCTAATCAAGAGACCTAGTAGCCACAGCACCACAAGATTATATAAATAGACCAAAAGGTTTGGTGGATAAAAAAATGAAAACATTAAAATAGAATCAAAACAATGTTGCCACTTGAAATTTAAGAAAATTTGGCCTTGTAAAAATCATTTTTTCTACCTTTAAATCCAGGCCACTTAAGTGGAAGGTGAGGAATGGTTGGCTATTTTGACTTGTTATGATTCTATCATGGCAGTTCGATGCCTAGTAAATATATAATTCCACGGTAAAACAGCTCCTGTCTGTGAAATCAGGCCGTTTATTATCTTAGTTGACAAAAAGTAGATGAGATGTTAGAAGCACAAATTTAACAAATACTATTTTATTACTTAAAAATACATAATGATCATAAGGGTACATGTCAAAAATTACAAAAGAAAAATGTACAGGAAAAAGTGGAGATAAATGTATTAAAAGACAACAAGGTACCCATTCATATAGAGTCCATTGAGAAAAAAACAGTTCTTGTTAGTTAGATAAGGCCAAGAAAAGACACAGTGCTATGTAGAAAATGCCAGTTACCTAGAAATATTGCTTTAGTAAAAAGTAGAAATGTATTGGTACTGTATCTAAACATGTCCTGAATTAAATTATAGCATACACAGGTCCAGTGCTCCACAATACAACCATCAGTTTTAGGTAGGAATCTGTGAGAGATCTGTTTGCCCTTCCTGCTGGAAGAGCAAAGCCCCAGGACTGATTAACTTCCCTACCTTCCATAAAGCTTTGTTCAGGTGATTTTGGAATGTGGTGTCAAACACCCCACTCATTGCTGTTCCAAGTTCCCTCAGAACAGACACTGTGGACTCATCACTGGCATTCAGAATCCGCACAAAGAGTTTATTCCACAATTCACCATCTTTTAGCCTAAAAATATATAAAACCATTTCCATCAAAATTAAACATAAAAAAGAATTCTGTATTTAAATTGGAGATACATTTATGCACTAAATGATTTAAGGTAATACCTAGAACTCTAAGGTTAAAGTTCATTCAAGTAGTGCTTTCAAAGGGTAGAACAACAACAACAACAACAAAAAAAAAAAAAAAAGAGAGAGAGAGAGACCTCTGGAGTGGGAAAAGCCATTAATACAATGCATGGAAAGAGACAATCTCTGATCTGAATCTATAAATTTCCGCTGTGTGCTAAGATGCAGCACTGCTCTACAAAAAGAAGAAAAGCGAATTTTCTTCCCCTCCTCTAACTTTCCTAATGTCTAGGTCATTAGAGTGCAGTTATTTTCCTCCTGTCCAGAATTTTATCATCTTCACAATACTCCAAGGATCCTAAGCTTGACTGAAGTAACTACTGCTTAAGTCTACAATGTTTAACTTAAAAAAAATTTTTTTTTAACCAGAGAAGCTTCTATTATTGTTTAAGGCAGGGTTGTTAAGGAACCCCAGTGACCTTACCTGTTTCTGTTTGTGTTAGACCCACCTAGGACCATAACCACCTGGAGATACCTGAATTTATCCTATAGGTCTTACATTATATTTCAAGCATATTTTTTATTTTTTTAAAAAATTTTATTTATCTATTCATGAGAGATACAGAGAGAGAGAGAGGCAGAGACACAGGCAGAGGGAGAAGCAGGTTCCATGCAGGGAGCCTGATGCGGAACTTGATCCTGGGACTCCGGAATCATGACCTGAGCTGAAGGCAGATGCTTGACCACTGAGCCACCCAGGAGTCCCTAAAGCTTATTTTTAAAGTATGTTTTAGAGAAAAATAAGACTGGCCAAACTCTGAATTAAATAAAGAAAAAATAGAATTCATTTGTTGGAAGTAGGGGGAATAGAGAAAGGGTGTTAAATTCTCAACAGTGGTTTTTTTTCTTCGAGCCAAAGAATATACTGGTAAGTGATAGAGTGGTAAGCTTATTCTAGCTATGATAAGCTAAAGTGGCACATGGGATATTTAATAAGTTTTATGAGTAGGCTTGAGGGAATTTTAAGGTTCTGAGACCAAGCAGCCTTATTAAGACAGCATTTACTTCTCCAAGGAGATTCAGTTCTCTGCTTTGGTTCTATCCATTCATTAAATAAATAGCCTAAAATTAGTATATAATTTTGAAATTTTAATTTTCTTCAAGAGATGCTTATTAACTTTGATAACAATAGCTATTAAAAAGAGGTATAAGACTACTATCAATTGGGATCCCTGGGTGGCTCAGTGGTTTAGCGCCTGCCTTTGGCCCAGGGCATGGTCCTAGAGTCCCAGGATCGAGTCCCATGTCAGGCTCCCTGCATGGAGCCTGCTTCTCCCTCTGCCTGTGTCTCTGCCTCTCTCTCTCTCATGAATAAATAAATAAAATATTAAAAAAAAGACTATCATCAATTGATTATAAAATTATTTGTACAAATGGTCCCATTAACACTTCTAGAATGAGAGGCTTCCATACTATAGTTACAGTCAATATGACACATCTAGGTACAGAATGTTGTCCTGGAGTCTGAGTAGTTTAATTCTTATTTTTAATTAGCAATTCCTTTGTTCTGCACTAGCTGCTCCATTGATGTTCTGATGAAAACCATTGAAATCAATGGAATCATGGCATCTGGACTAAGAAAACTAAGGCTGCCCAAGTAGAGGGCACTCAAGAGAAAAAGAAAATTATTTGGACAGGCAAAGACCCTGGAATCACCAATACTTACTCAGAAAGATTTTGGCTAAGTCTCCAGAGGGACCCATCCCAGAAGACCTGTAGATGTTCCTTGAACAACAGTAAATGTGCTAAATCTGCTATACCAAACAGATCTACCTGAAATCACAAAAAGCACCATCAGCTAAAATAAACCTCTGTTACTATCATGGCAATTTATTTATGTAGAAAGTTGAAAGTTATTAGATTATCTAAGTTTATTTTAACATACATTTTAATAGACTGTTCCCTACCCTTACATAAAAGGAGAAGCTCCCTAAAGCAGTGATCAATAGAACTAACTCTCAGAAGTATCCTTAAGAACAAAAACGTAAAAGGAGAAGCTCCCTAAAGAAGTGATCAATAAAACTAACTCTCGGAAGTACCCTTAAGAACCTAAAAGATTAGGTTCACATCACCTAAAGATGTGAACAAAATTATCCTGAAGAACAAAAATATCTGACCTGTCAAATTCAAATTTGTAGACCTACTGAATGTACATGGACTCTACCTGTGATCTACATGGTCCACATGGCCAGTTCAAGTTCATGCTACATATTCAATCAGCAAATAACAAATGTCCAGAGATGAGTCAGAAGGGATTTTGTATATAATGCTACCATATAAAGCAATTTACACTTGTAATATTTTTTATATACATTATTTCATTTAATCCTCACAAGTCTGATATACACAGAGCAGATTGTTATCCTCATTTTGCAAAGATTACAGAAAATTACTTATAAAAGACCACACAGATTAGTGATAGAAATGGCCCTGACACTTAGGTTACTGAGTTAGCCACGTGTCCGCACGTGTATGTGTATAGTCTTCAATGTTGTGACAGAAAAATTTTGCTTGACTTGGTGATATTTGAAAACTAGGTCATCTATTCCAGGGGAGACAATTATCAGTAAATACCAGCTTTCGAGGCTTATCCATATGAGAGAGAGATTAAGAAACCCTCTCCATATTTGCTCATGCTGGTTTTACACTTACCTGGTAGGGAGAAGAACAGTTGGCCAGGATCTTTTGTCCTTCCAGGATTTGTACAGTCCGAAAGCCACTGAGGATAAAAACATCTAGCTGCGCCCTAAGGTCGACACTGTAGGAAAAGTCCACTATCTTCAAAGCTTGATCGTTCTTATTATAATCATAGAGATCGTAGATTCTAAGTCCAGGTTTAAGAGAAAGGGATAATAAAAATAGGCCATGAAAGAAGCTGCAGAGCCGCTCTTTAAAAAAAAAGAAAGAAAGAAAGAAAAAACAACAAAATAAAGACTGCAGGTGTGTCTTAGCTATGCCAACAGCTCCCTCCAGTGGTCAGCTATGAAAATGCACCTGTAAGAGCAGTGGCAGTGTCCACTTAAGTGGGGAATGTTGAGATTAGTCTAGTGACACAATCGAAACCATTATGTATAGCCACCACAGAACATTCATCATATTAAATTTTTTATAGAAAATAAGTACTGGAAGTAGAGTCTAAGCCTAGACACATTAATACAGTAGCAATGATTTACACACTGATGAGAATTATGGAAGAAATTTAAGCTTTTACAGTCATAGCCTTTCCTGTTCACTACTATAGATTAGGCTTTCCAAGTGTCATTCAGATTCCTCTTTCTCAGAGTTTAACTGAAACCAACATACGCTTATTATTGAGAAAGCTGCCACTTATACTGTACACTATTCTGTTTTTATTAAACTAACACCATATTCTCTCTTACTCTTAGTTATAATTCCAACTGTTATTTACTAACCTCCCCAAAACAAACAAAAGAAAACCTAGTAATACTAATTCACTATTAATTATATTTTCCGGGATCCCTGGGTGGCGCAGTAGTTTGGCGCCTGCCTTTGGCCCAGAGCGCGATCCTGGAGACCCGGGATCGAGTCCCACGTTGGGCTCCCGGTGCATGGAGCCTGCTTCTCCCTCTGCCTGTGTCTCTGCCTCTATCTCTCTCTCCCTCTCTCTCTCTGTGTGACTATCATAAATTAAAAAAAAAAAATTATATTTTCCTTGGGTTTATCAATTCCATATGATAAAGCTACTCTCCAAAGAGACATATAATGGAGGGCAGGTGATGTAATGAGCACTGGGTATTATATAAGATCAGTGAATCACTGACCTCTACCTCTGAAATCAATAATACAATGTTAACTAACTGAATTTAAATTAAAAAACAAAAAACAAAGAACAGCCCAGGTGGCTCAGCAGTTTAGTGCCGACTTCAGCCCAGGGCGTGATCCGGGAGACCCAAGATCGAGTCCCATGTCAGGCTCCCTGCATGAAGCCTGCTTCTCCCTCTGCCTATGTCTGCCTCTCTCTCTCTCTCTCTCTCTCTCTCTGTCTGTCTATCATGAATAAATAAATACATAAATCTTTTAAAAAATTAAAAAAATAATAAAAAATAAAAAAACAAACATATAACTTTATGTGAGAGAAAAGAATGAATTATTTTTGTTTTCCTTTTGTCTCTGTTTTCCTCTTTCCTCAGTTCCCTCAAATCCTTGATTAGTATCAGTGATAGATGCCATGATTTTAAATATAGGTTTTGACTAATCCCATCACATACACACAGCACAGAATGATATATTTTCTTTAAAATTTACAATTGCTCCCATTTTTCCTTAGCACAAAATATAACATTTGTGGCCATCATAAAACTATGTATTTCCTGCTCCTGTGTTCACCCCTTGAATCTGACAGCTAAACTGAGTTTAATTTGAACACTAAGCCACTTTCCTTGGCATAGTGTGCATTTGCTCTCTGGTTTAGCCACTTCTCTCAGCATTACTTCAATTTGGCCTGACTTCAGTTTTTAAACTGAGTAGTGCCTCCATATTGCTAGCAACCTCACTAAATCTGCGCTAGCCCCACTCAAAGAAAGACTACACAATCTACTTCACATTCCTCCAAATATTCATATTTTATATCTCTTCTTGCCAGGAATCATCACAATACTCAGAGTGGTTAGCTTTTTTTCTATTTCCTCAATGTATTTTTAAAAATTCTTTTAAACTATTCCCCTTGATTACTGACTTTTATATAGCAAATACTTTAACATACAGTGTTCCTCAATATGATATTTAACAAGAGGCAAAAGGAAATGGAAACTATTCATATTTTAAGAGAAAGTTGACAGAATTATAAGAGAATGAAAAGGACCAACCCGTTTCTAAGAATCAGACTCCTTGGACTCAAGTCACCATGGACTATTTCTGCTCTGTGTAATTTCTCCACTATTGTCAAAAGGTTATAAATAACCAACACTATTATTTCATGGGTAATAAGTTCACCGTGTTGAAGAAGATCCTGGAAACAAAAGGACAGAAAATTCACTATTTCTTAAGTTGGGGTGACTGTACTTACACTCAGTACCTTGCCATCTGCTGCTATGTACTCCTCGTTGTTCTCTACCAGGATGTGGGCTCTTTCATAGGTTGGGTCTTGGTCCCATTTCTAACAACACTGCTCTCCTATAAGACTATAAGGATTTAATGAAATAATGGATGAAGAACTTCAAGGATTAGCTAGGCCCATAATAGGTGCTCTATAAATGGCAGTTTCAAAATACCCTCATTCCAACCATTTTAGAGATTTTATATTACCATCAAAATATGCAACAAACCTTTTCTAAAAAAAAATATTTAAATTCAATTTGCCAATATATAGTGTAACACCTAGCACTCATCTCATTAAGTGCCCTCTTTAGTGCCTGTCACCCAGTTACCCCATCCCCCCACCCACCTCCCTCAACAAAACTTTCTTAAGAACATTCCAGGGGTTCCTGGGTAGCTCAGTCAGTTGAGCGACCAACTCTTGGCTTTGGCTGGGGTCATGATCTCAGGGTCTTAGGATCAAGCCCTGAGTTGAACTCTGCTCAGCATGGAGTCTGTTCTACTTCCTCCCCCTCTGCTCCTCCCTCTCCTTGGTGTGCTCTCTCTGAAATAGACAAATCTTAAAAAAAAAAAAAAAAAGTAAAGAAAAATTATATGACCCACTAAAAGGCAAAAAACATAATTTGGAAGACATAGAGCAAGTATCAAAACCAAACATAGAAAGAATATTGGAATTATCACACCAGGAATTTAAAATAAGAGTGGCCATGAGCTGATAATGATCATAGTTAAATGAGCAGGTCATTGGATAATTCTGGTTTTGGTCTATGTTTGAAATTGACATAATAGGGGTGCCCAGCTGGCTCAGTCAGTAGAGTGTGTGACTCTTGGTCTCAGGGTCATGAGTTTGAGCCCCATATCATGTGTAGAGATTATGTAAATAAATAAATCTTTAAAAAAAAAGATAAAGACAATTGACATAATAAGTTAAAAGTTTTTGATCAAAACAACTTGGGAAAGGAAAATGATCAATGCTTTTAGTTTATAATTTAATTGGTCTATTTCTAGAAGATTAACAGGAATTTTGCACTAACTTCCTTTGCTAAATGGAGCACAAATCTCTACTTAAGGACTTTAAATGATATGCCTTCATATTATTCAAACCTGAAGCGTGAAGCAGTTTATATATTGGTGCCAAACAATACAACCATCTTGGTATTGGTAACAGCTGCACAAATGATCATATTCCTCCTTTAAACGTTCCTTTAACTTGAAGTTGATATAAAAGTCCCATGGGACAGGTTCAGATGATACCTGAAAGAAATTTTTAAAAATAAGAGCTATTAGAATCTCTGGTTATGGTTGGTAGATTAAAAACATTCCCTCTAGCCTTTGTGATACCCCAACAGAAATAATAGTAAAGGAATGTTTTAAAAGTCATAATTCTCTAATAAAAAACACAGCAGCAACAAATTCCAGAAGCTGAAAAGAGGACAGTAAGAGTTAACAATCCACTTAGACTCGAGGAAAGCTGATTCTAGCAGTGGAAAAAGCTGAGAGCAACCAAATTTATGCTACAGGATCATCTCCCCACAGTATAAAACTGATGGCACCAAATACCTAGAGAAGTAAGGGTAGAGATGGAGTGAACACAGGTGTGGTTGAACTCTATTAATGAGGAAGTTAAACACACATTCCCCTGCTACTCCTAAAGCCCAGCCTAATAACTGCCTCTCCTGCATTCTAGAAGACCAAAAGTTTACCCCTAGAGAGCATAACACAGGAGAGCTCTGGGCTAGAGGTCACTAGACACTGTTAAGAGGACAGGGGGAATTAAATGCTAAGATGTACCTGTCAGCCCATACACTCTCCAGACTAATTTTCCCATTCAGCTTTCAGAAGGTAGTAGCCAGGATTACAAGCTCCAGGCAGGATATTAGAAGTTTTCTCTGAAGGATCTGATTAGGTCAAGAAAAAGACCTCAAGGATTGAAGCATTTTATTGAATGGCCAAGCAAGATCTTACAGTGAGGCCCAACAGCTGTCAAGGTCCTATATACACAGAGCTTTCAATTAGCTTTCAGAGTCCCACACTTAAATGTGAATAGAGTGTCAAAGACTTGAAGAAAACAGTTCAAAACAGACAAAAGGAAACAGATATGCAAGGAGAAAAATATTTAAAACATCATAAATATACTCAGAGAAATAAAGAACATTTCATCTTTGAAATGAAGAGCAGAATGTCATAAAGAAGAAAATTCTGAGGGCAGCCCAGATGGCTCAGCGGTTTAGCACCGCCTTCGGCCCAGGGCGTGATCCTGGAGACCCAGGATAGAGTCCCACGTCAGGCTCCCTGCATGGAGCCTGCTTCTCCCTCTGCCTTGTGTCTCTGCCTGTCTTTCTCTCGCTGTGTGTGTCTCTCATGAATAAATAAATAAAATCTTAAAAAAAAAAAAAAGAAAATTCTGAGAATAAAAAAGAGCTCGGGCAAATCAAATGCATGACAAAAGAAATTAAAATCCAATAAAAAGTCTGAAAATAAAGTCAACAAAACATTCCAAAAAGTAAAACAAAAAGACAAAGGGACAGAAAAGGAAAAAAAAAAGATAAGATTTTTTTAAAGGATCTCTAAGAAACCCCCTAACCCAATAAAAGGAATTCTAGAATGAGAGAACAGAGAAGACTGAAAAGATCTAATTTATTCTTTGAATTTCTCAAAACTGAAGAGGTTTCCACATTGAAATGGTCATCCAGTGTCTAACATAGATAAGCAATAAGAGATATTTACCAAAACATGTCCTTGTAGAATTTCAGAATACTGAGGACAAACAGAAGATCCTACAAGGATTCAGGGAGAGAGAAAATAGTCTCACACAAAAAATGGCTAAAGACTTTAAAAAGCAAGGCCACAAGCTAAAAGATAATAAAGATGATCTTTAAAATTTTAAGGAAGAGGGCAGCCCCCCCCGCCCCAGGGCGTGATCCTGGAGACCAGGGATCGAGTCCCACGTTGGGCTCCCTGCATGGAGCCTGATTCTCCCTCTGCCTGTGTCTCTGCCTCTCTCTGTGTGTCTCTTGTGAATAAATAAATAAAATCTTTAAAAAAAAAAATTCTAAGGAAGAAAAGTTTTGAATCTAGAATTCTTTTTTTTTTTTTTTTTTTTTTTTATTTATGATAGTCACAGAGAGAGAGAGAGGCAGAGACACAGGCAGAGGGAGAAGCAGGCTCCATGCACCGGGAGCCCGACGTGGGATTCGATCCCGGGTCTCCAGGATCGCGCCCTGGGCCAAAGGCAGGCGCTAAACCGCTGCGCCACCCAGGAATCCCTGAATCTAGAATTCTAATATCCAGCCAAACTACCAATCAAGTAAAGATGAGGGATAAAAAATTTTCTGACATGAAAGTTTTCTTTTTTTTTTTATTTCTTTTTTTTTTTTTTGACATGAAAGTTTTCAAATTTATGTTCCATGCATGCTTTCTCAGGAGGCTTAAACCAAAAAAGAAATAAAAATGGGGCAGCCCGGGTGGCTCAGCTGTTTAGTGCCACTTTCAGCCCAGGGCATGATCCTGGGATCGAGTCCCACGTCGGGCTTCCGGCATGGAGCCTGCTTCTCCCTCTGCCTGTGTCTCTGCCTCTCTCTCTGTCTCTTATGAATAAATAAATAAAATCTTAATGAAAAAAAGAAAGAAAAAGAAATAAAAATGGGAGCCAATATTACAGGGCATCCAATATAAAAAAGAGGTAATGTGATTCTCTAGGATAACGGTGAATGTTAATGTCAAAGTCATACTGTGTGTGTGTGTCAATGTCAAGCCCAGAATATAATTTGTCCAGATTGGAGTAAGCCAGAAAATTTCAGGATATTTCCTCAAAAAAGACAGAATGGATAGAATATTTAGTTTGGAAGAAAGAGGAGATTTACACAATTGCCTCTCATTTTTTATATCTGATCCTGGCACATATGCTGAGTGATTTTTTGATGTCTTACCGACTTTTCCATCAGGAAATTTATGGACTATTCATAGGATTTGGCAGTACCACGGGTCACGGTTATGGCTTCAACCCACATTATTTTTTTTACAAGGTAATTGAAATGACAAAGAATCAGTCCCACCTTTATTATGGTTAACTCTGCAGAGTTTCTTGGTGTCACCCAGAATAACTTGTAATCTTCACATATTAGGTATTGTTTAATGCAATAATCTTCATTACCTGTTAAGAAGGTTTGATTCCATTTAAAAATCACTGAGTATGAAAAAATAAATAAATAAAAATAAATAAATAAAATAAAAATCACTGAGTATGTATAGCTCCTTAGCTTTTACTTCCTGGTTTAAGGGCTAATAGTACTTTATGTTTGCCAATCAGCAGCCAGTTACAATACTTTTCAAAATCATTTGTTAAAAGTTAAAGAGGGGAAGACAGAATCCATATTGTTACTGGGACATGAACTTACTGTGTCAATCTCTATAATGCTGTTTCTTTTTTTTTTTATAACGCTGTTTCTTTCTTCCTTTTTTTATACTGAGTTTGTTTTTTGTTTTAGTATATGTGCTGCCGAAGCGAGCACTGTTTTTTGTTTTAATTAAGTAAACTCTACTCCTAATGTGCGGCTCAAACTTACAACCCTGAAATCAAGAGTCACATGCTCTACTGACTGAGCCAGCCAGGTGACCCTATAATGCTGTTTCTTATAATCTAAAAATATTTACTGTGCTCAAGAATTAAGCTCAAGTGCAAATAATTACTTAACTTGTATACTGTCCTATAAAAAAACACCGTGTGTTCAATTGATACTTACTCAATTCAATTTCCTTTTCTATTTCCAAATTAGGCATTGGTTTATCTTCTATAAAAAACTCTGCAGAGGCCCTCAGCTCCAAGAGAGAGTTTAGTAGTTGTCTGCGATACTGTGGACACCAAGGTGACTGAGTAGGGTTGTCTGCTGGGGGGGGAAAAGGTTGAAAAACAAAACCCATTACCCACAAACCCTAATATGGGTGTTATAAAAAGGAGAGGAAAAAACACAGTATTTGCACAATCAACAGAGCTAACCTAACACCACTCATCTAACTCAGGTCTTTATGTGTTCGCTTAATACTGATTCATTCTAGAAATTTCACAATTTATGGCAACTTTTCTACAGAGAAAAACATATAGCTCAGTTTGCTGAGATAAGTAAGTGTTCACTAGACATGGCAGAGGTTTGCTTACAAGTGGTATGCAGGAAGTTACCTGAAGTTTCATTAGTAAGCTCCAGTTTTTCAGGAATTTGAAGACATTTGATGGAGGAGGAACTTGTAACTGAGGCAGAAGACCCAGAGAACCCTGAGGAGTGTGTGGCTTCACGGCTGTCTTCAATAATTGGGCTGAAAGAACCACAAATGAGTCAGTCCTCATAGGGAGAATAGATATGATCTTACCTTTGTTATTTTATTTAATATTCATTAATCTAATTTTCAAAGTCCATTATTTTCCTGAAATACAGATTCATAATCAGAATTTAGATGACTTTATCTACCCTGGTTGATAAGCAATGCTCAGCATTAGATTTTCTAAATTATGCTTTATTTATCTAATCTTAGCAAATGCCTAATCTACGTCTATTCTAAACTATTGAGAAACACTAAGATACTTGTTTCTCTTCTATAGACTTTTTTTTATTAAGAAAAGGTTGGGACGCCTGGATGGCTCAGTTGGTTAAGCATCTGCCTTCTGCTCAGGTCATGATCCTGGGGTTCAGGGACCAAACCCTGCATCAGGCTCCCTGCCCAGCGGGGAGTCTGCTTCTCCCGCTCCCTGCCGCTCCCCCTGCTTGTGCTCTCTTGCTCTGTCAAATGGATGAATAAAATAAAAACAAATTTTTTTCAAAAAAAAAAAAGGGAAATCCAAATCACTCAAGGTGAATACATGCTAGCAAATGTGATAGAAAGTTTGTTGGACAACAATTTGAAAATGTAGTTTTAAAAGCACAAATTGGCAAATTAAAGAATATTACTAAAACCAAAATTGTTTAAATTAGCTAACTTTTAAATATAGATAGATCAGGGCACCTGGGTAGCTCAGTGGTTAAGCATCTGCCTTTGGCTCAGGTCATGATCCCGGGGTCTTGGGATCAAGTTCCACACTGGGCTCCCTGCAGGGAGTCTGCTTCTCCCTCTGCCTGTGTCTCTCATGAATAAATAAGTCTTAAATAAATAAATATAGATAGATAGATCATAAGGCTTAGTCTTTGACTCTCTATGCCATTCCTCCATACCATTTTTTTTCTTTTCTTTTTTTAAATTCATGAGAGACACACAGAGAGACGCAGAGACACAGGCAGAGGGAGAAGCAGGCTCCCTGTGGGGAGCCCAATATGGGACTTGATCCCCAGACTAGGATCACAACCTGAGCCAAAGGCAGACGCTCAACCACTGAGCCACCCAGGCATCCCCCTTCATACCATTCTATATTCATTTCCACCTCTCCATTAAAAGATACTTTTAAAAAAAATTATTTATTTACTTACTTACTTATTTAATTTATTTATTTGAGAGAGAGAGAGAGAGAGAGAGAGAGAGAGACAGCAAGAACAGGGAGAGGGGCAGAGGGAGAGAGAGAATCTCAGGTAGACTCTACACTAAGCACAGAGCCCAACACAGGGCTTAATCTCACAACCCTGAGATCATGACCTGAGCCGCAATCAAGAGTCCGAAGCTTAAAAAAAAAAAAAAAGAGTCCGACGCTTAACCAACTGAACCACCCAGGTGCCCCTAAAAGATACTTTTTAAAAAGTACATTTCCAGTTGCCTATCTAAAGTCAGTGTCAAGCTATTCTCTCATTATTTAGAACTTAATATTAAAGGAAAAACAAAATGCTTCCTGTCTCTCCATTAGGTAGGTATACTTTGCCAAGTTTTCTCAAAGACATCAGAATCCTCCTGGGGCTTTCAGTCTCAGAACCATCAAAATTTACTTATTCTAACCCTCATATTCAAATCAATTACCAAAGCCCACCACCACTTTATCAGGGGAAGTCCTACTGTCATGTAAAGCACTTAACACAGTATTTGGCAGTTAGTGAGAGCTTGATAAATGATGACTCTAACTGACAAGCACGCACAGAATACGAGATCACTCAGTCTGGTTTATGCAACCTACAGTCAATCACCTGAGTTTCTTGATGCTGAGAGCTGGATTGTAGATGGTGCCATAAGCAGTCTGCTGGTCCTCAGAGATCTTCACATCTAGATCCTCCTCCTGCAGCAGTATCTCAGGATCAGAAGGGAGATCCTTCAAGGACATTATCTCATGAAAAGGAGTGGATACAAAACGAGCTGCTCTAGCGAAGTCACAGGTGTCTTCTGGGTTAGGACATATAGTTACATTCCTGAAACCTGTGATAATAGCATCCTCACTCAAGGGCTCAATTCCTGTAAATTCATCCTGAAATAAAAACCCCATAAAGTTTAGCTGAAATATTTCAGTGAGCACATGGAGGGACTATCTTTTTTACTTAGAGAGACAGACATCAGATAAGTGATTTTCAACACAGGGTATTAGAATCTCTAGAAAAGATAATATAAAAAAAGCACATGGTAAAATCTGGGGAAAAGTTTTTTTTTTTTTTTAGCTTTTATTTATTCATTCATGAGAAACACAGAGAGAAAGAGGCAGAGACAGAGGCAGAGGGAGAAGCAGGCTTCATGCAGGGAGCCTGATGTGGGACTTGATCCCACGACTGCAGATCACTCTCTGGGTGGAAGGCAGATGCCCAACCACTGAGCCACCCAGGCGTCCCAGAAAAAGGTTTTGTATCAAGAAAACAGCAGACTGTATGTTATAAAAAAACAAAACACTGTGAGGATTCTCCACACAAAGGAAAAATATTGGACAATGTTTCTTCCCCTATCCAATTTAATCTAAGAGTTAGAGGAATAATACTATTTTTCTTCTGGCTTTAGCCTAGAAAAATGGTCTGATAATCTGCTATCCTCCTAGCTTTTAAGTCTTCTTCTATGCCACATGTTGAATTTTTATTTTATTTCTTAAAGATAATTCATGGTCACAGTAGAAAATATGGAATACAAAGTATAAAGTTAAAAAAAGGAAAATATTTAAAATATTTCTTTGCCTTTCAAAGATTGATTGATTGATTGATTGATTGATTTAGAGTGAGTGAGTGAGGGAGTGCGGGAGCAGGGGAAGTGCAGAGGGAGAGGGAAAATCTCAAGCAGACTCCCTAATGGGTGTGGAGCCTGAGACAGGGCTGGACCCCAGGACCCTGAGATCATGACCTCAGTCCAAACTAAGAGTCAGATGCTTAACCAGGGCAGCCCCAGTGGCGCAGCGGTTTAGCGCCGCCTGCAGCCTGGGGTGTGATCCTGAAGACCCAGGATCGAGTCCCGCGTCGGGCTCCCTGCATGGAGCCTGCTTCTCTCTCTGCCTGTGTCTCTGCCTCTCTTTCACTCTCTCTGAATAAATAAATAAATAAATCTTAAAAAAAAAAAAAAAAAGATGCTTAACCAAATAAGCCACCCAGGTGGCCCCCTTTGTCATTCAAAGTAATACATGTATATGGTTTAAAAAGTCACCTGGTTGAAAAGGTTATATTGTGAAAAAGTCTCCCTCCCATACTTGACCCCCATCTCTACACCAATTACTACTCCCCAGAGGCAACTGTTGTTACCATACACATATTACCTGGTAGGTTATATGCACACACTTAAGTGCATACACTTAAAAAGGGTTTTAGAGCCATCTGCTGGCTCAGCTGGTGGAGCACATGACTCTTGACCTTGGGGTCTTGAGTTCAAGCTCCATGTTAGGTATGGAGCCTACTTAATAAGTAAATACATAAATACATAAATAAATAAGGTTTTATAACAAGTGAAATTATAGCATATTTGCTAGTATATTTTAGCTATTATAAATAATGTTGCTATGAACATTCATGTACAATTTTTAAAATTTAAACATGTTTTTAATTATCTTGGATATATACCTTGGAGATAATTGCTAGGTCAGAGATAAATGGTAACTCAATGTTGAACATTTTGAGGAACTACCAAGCTGTTTTCCAAAGTGGCTGCACAATTTTATATTCCTACCAGCATTGTATGAGGGTCCTCATTTCTCTACATTCTCATCAACACTTGTTATTTTCTTTGATTATAGCTATCACAGTGTACGTGACGTAGTATCTTTCCATGCTCTGACTAATGACATTAAGCATCTTTTCAAGTGTTTAAATTTTAAGCTAGTGATTTTAGTTTAACCCTAACTTTGTGAGAATTGAATGAAACAATTCACTAGTCTGCTTATATTAACTTAGGAATACTGTTTCTTACACAAACATCTGGAGATACATCCTCATTGGAGTTGATGCTTTCTGAAGTTTTGAGAACTGCAAAGGGTCTTCTTTGGGCTAAGACCTGTGGGGGAGCTGCAGGAGGACTGCAAAAAAACATATCCCATTTAACAATTTATTTTTCTGTTCACATAGATAACAGTAACCCTTAATGCATCCTCATTTACAGTAATAGAAGACTTTTGTATCAAAACAAAACTTCAAACCTGGTATTTTCTTTTTCTGAAAGAAGAAACTCATCAAAAATGTAGAAAGGCATACTGGGACCTGTAAAAAAAGAGAACAGATTTATGCTTTTAAGAGTAAATGCCTATTCTTTAAGATATCATTTAGTATTTTGTACTGTTTGGAAGCAGAAAGGTAACCGGTTTTTTATAATGAACAATTTCAAAGATATAACAGTAGAGATCATTTAATATCAGTTATCTAAACATGGATGATTGTGTTTCATCTTTATTCCCCACCACTATCACTACTTTCAAACCCAACCCAACTTCGAATTATTTTAAAGCAAATCTAAGACACATCATTTCATTTGTAAATATTTCAGTATGTATTTATAAAAGAGAGGATTTTTCAAAAAAGCATAATCTTCAAAACATAACCATACCTATAGGATTAATAATTTCTGAATATCACATATCAATTACAAGATTCACCTTTTACCAATATTATTTAGCAAGTTTGAATTGGAAATACAGATTCATATACTGTGACTGGTAGAAATACCTCCTAAACCATTTAGATTCTATAGGGTTTGTTGTTTTAGTTTTCTATTGAAGAAACTGGGTTGTTTGCCCCATAATGCTGGAATTTTTGCCAATTACATCCTCCTGTGTTGTTTAACTTGTTCCTCCAGGCTTTGTACTTTCTATAAATTGGTGGTTAGAGTTAGATGTTTAATCAGATTCTATTTAATTTATTTTAAACTATTAATAGGTAGATATTCATGTTTTTAGCACTTTTAACATATTTTTAAGTGAAGAGAGAAAAAATTTGAGTATATATAGCTTTAGTTTTAAACATTTTTTTCCAAAAAAACATTTTTTTAGCTACTGGATACTAGTAATAGGTTTAGCTCGGTATACACCACTAAGGTGGAAGATAATATTTGGTAGTTAATATAAATTTAAATTTTCATTTAAATTAAACATTTTAAAGCACTGAGGAATCTTACAAAAACAAAAAACACTCTTTTAAATGTCTCTCCTATCTCAAATCATATGCTTATAACTGAATTCCATGATTCAAAGACACAGTATTATCTTAGTTCTCCTTTGTCTTCTTGTAACTACCTTTACATTAATTAAGAAAAATATTTACCACATATTATATAATGTGTTTGTTTGGTAAGTTTTTCATGACATTGCCAAATACAGCTCACCTTTAGAATGAGGTTGTTCTTGCCAAATGTTTTCTGCAAGTGAAGTCTCCCTAGAAAGAAACTTATTTTAGAATATGTCCTAAGTACCCACAAAAAGAATTTCTTAAAAGTCCAAGATGTTTTTTCATTAAATATAATCTTCACTCTAAGATAAAGAAAATACTCAGGGATGCCTCGGTGGCTCAGCGGTTTGGCGCGCCTGCCTTCGGCCCAGGGCATGATCCTGGAGTCCTGGGATCAAGTCCTGCATTGGGCTGCCTGCATGGAGCCTGCTTCTCCCTCTGCCTGTGTCTCTGCCTCTCTCTCTGTGTCTCTCATGAATAAATAAATAAATAAAATCTTTAAAAAAAAAAAAAAGAAGAAGAAAATACTCTATCTAGTACAGAGGTGCCTGAGTAGCTCAGTTGGTTAAGTGTCTGCCTTTGGCTCAGGTCATGATCTCAGGGTCCTGGGATCAAGCCCTGAATCTAGAGCCTGTTTCTCCCTCTCCCCACTGCTTGTGCTCCCTCTTGCTATCTCATAAATAAGTAAGTAAGTAAGTAAGTAAGTAAATAAATAAATAAATAAATAAATCTTTAACAAAAAAAAGAAAAAGAAAATATTCTAATACTGTTGATCCAAATTCTTTAAGAAAATAGAATTTCAGTCATTAAAATTGTTTTTTTTTTTTTTAATTTATTTATGATAGTCACAGAGAGAGGGAGAGAGGCAGAGACATAGGCAGAGGGAGAAGCAGGCTCCATGCACCGGGAGCCCGATGTGGGATTCGATCGCGGGTCCCCAGGATCGCGCCCTGGGCCAAAGGCAGGCGCCAATCCGCTGCGCCACCCAGGGATCCCCCATTAAAATTGTTATAGAAGTATACTTGATAATAGATGTTATAATATTAACAATATAAGCAGATTACAAGATGGTAAACTCTCATTTTTATCAAATAAGACAAAAAATAGAACACATAAGGATATACTTATGTTAATAGCAATAATCTCTTGGTTGTAGACATGGGTGGTTTTCTCTTTAAAAAAATATATTTGGGATCCCTGGGTGGCTCAGTGGTTTGGCGCCTGCCGTCGGCCCAGGACATGATCCTGAAGTCCCGGGATTGAGTCCCACATCAGGCTCCCTGCATGGAGCCTGCTTCTCCCTCTGCCTGTGTCTCTGCCTCTCTCTCTCTCTCTCTGTGTGTGTTTCTCATGAATATATAAATGAAATCTTTAAAAAAAATAAAAATAAAAATAAATAATAAAAAATTACGTTTGAAGGATGCCTGGATGGCTCAGTCAGTTAAGCATCCAACCAACTCTTGATCTCAGCTCAGGTCTTGATCTCAGGGTCATGAGTTCAAGCCCGTGTTGGCTCCATGTTGGGTGTGGAGCCTACTTAAAAAAAAATTTTTTTTTAATTTAAAAATTATATTTGATTGTTTCTATAAGAAACATGTATTTTTTAAATGGAAAAAAGTCTTCCCTCATTAGCATCAGAGCTTGTGTTGTGACAGAAACTTGCAAACATTGTCTTGATATTAATAAAAGACTTCAAATCACTAGAGTCAAAGGTTGGTTCTAAATGCCCTTCCATAAGCATCATCTCTTCTACCACTGTGGTCCTACCTGGCACAAGAGTTTACTGGAAAAACAGAACTGGATAGGGCCATTCCTGGTATTTCCTGAGACTCCGAGGCAATTTGTAGTTCAGCTGTCTCCTTTGTAGGCATCTTCTCTTCTTGCTATTTGCATTAAATAAATAAAATCGATGTGTCTCTTATATCTAGAAAATTCTATTTTCAAGCTTTAGTTTTAAAATTACATTTATCATACTCTTCCCCTAGATACTAATCACATAAAACCATATAAAATATCTATTCAATAATTTACATTACTAGTTTCTGTTGTATTCAATGGAGCAGTGCCAAGCATATACCAATTTCTTTGGGTAACCCCATTTCAATGGAACATGACTAGAATAAAAAGCTGAAATCCAGAAGTTACAAAACAATAGCTTAGAGCCTAAGAAGTCAATAAATTACATCACTTCTAGTGAGACAAGTTCCAATTGAGGTTGTGGGACCCAGGAAATTTAACAAAAATCCCCTACCCCTGGACAAGCAGAGCAGGACTAACTCCATTTTGTGCTGCACCCGCCTTGTGCCGACCTGCTTATTGCTTAGGGCGCTGCCCTGCCCTAGTCAAGCCTCAGGGCACACCCTAATCAGAAATCGGCTCAGTGATAGGTCAGTTCAATAGGATACTTTAGGGTAAAATGTAATTCAATCGGCCACCTGCCTGTGGATGACATGACTGTGCAACTTTCTGCATATCCCATTGGCCACTGGCCCCTATAAAGCTGCTACCCCTCTTAGTTTCAGGGTCCAAGTCCCTGCTCCGCTGTGTCGGGTATACTTGGACCCAAGTTCGAGCTTGTAAATAAACCGTCGTGTGTTTGCATCGGTGTAGGCTCCTTGGTGGTTTCTCAGATTCGCAATCTTGGGCACAAAAAGGTCACCTGTTAAACTACTTTCCTGTTGGACTTTGTTGCTAATAGCTATGAAACTACCAGAAATCTGAACGGGATTTTGGAGGACTTTTATCCTCTATGCTTTTATATTGTTTAAATTTGTTTCAGTAAGTGTAGTTTCCTGTATTAAAAAAAGAGAAATAGGGGCTCCTGGCTGGTGCAGTTGGTTAAACGTCTGACTCTTGGTTTTAGCTCAGGTCATGGTCTCAGGGTTGTGAGATTGAGCCCTATATGGGCTCTGTGCTCAGTGAGGAGTCTGTTTCTCTTCTCCTTCACCCTCCGCCCCTCTCCCTGATTGTGCATGCTCTCTCTAAAATAAATAAACACATCTTTTAAAAAAAGGAGAGGGGCGCCTGGGTGGCATGTGCTTAGGGTGTGATCCTGGGGTCCTGGGATCGAGTCCCACATCGGGCTCCCTGCAGGGAGCCTGCTTCTCCCTCTGCCCGTGTCTCTGCCTCTCTCTGTGTCTTTCATGAATAAATAAATAAAATCTCTCTTTAAAAAATTTTTTCCTTTAATTTTAAATTAAATTTAAATTTAATTTTTAAATTAAAAAAATTTAAAAAGAGGAGAAATTACCTTATCACCCATTCTTTCTCGCTGAGTAGTTTGAATTTCTTTTAGCTTCTTCTCCATCTCTTCAATCTGTTTCTGCATTTCTGCTCTCTTCTCTGCACTGGTCAGTAGCTCAGCTAGAAATGGTAAGGTTGGCTGATGCATTACTCCTCATAGCAATTTATTCTGTCAAAAACTGTCTTTGCAGCCCATGGCCTCAACAAACATGCTAATATTACAGATGAGAATAATATAAACGAAGCAAAGTCCTCTGCTTGAGCTCTAGGCCTCTATTCTTTTATTTATTTAGTCAATAAGAACCAGAATATCTATGATGTTCAATGCACAATTCAAAGCATTTACGTTTCAGTGGTACATAATACAAAGTCCTTGGTCATGTGACACTAACATTCAATTTGGGACACACACACACACACACACACACACACACACACACACAAATTAATAAGAAAATCAGGGCAGTCCCGGTGGCCCAGTGGTTTAGTGCCACCTTCAGTCCAGGGCAAGATCCTGGAGACCCGGGATCAAGTCCCACGTCAGGGTCCCTGCATGGAGCCTGCTCCTCCCTCTGCCTGTGTCTCCACCTCTTTCTCTTTCTGGGTCTCTCATGAATAAATAAATAAAATCTTAAAAAAAAAAAGTTAAGAAAATCACTGTTAAAAATAAAATAAAATAAAATAGGTGATATAAGAAGGTGTGACTGAGTAGGATGGAGGTCAGGAGCTACTAAAGACCAGTAAGCAGGGAAGATCATTTTAAGAGAGTGAGGTTCATAAAGCTGTAACCTGAATGACAAGAAGCCAGTCATATAAAGATCTGGGGAAATAGGACACGTGGGTGGCTCAGTGGTTGAGCGTCTGCCTTCGGCTCAGGGCATGTTCCTGGAATCCTGGGATTGAGTCCCACATTGGGCTTCCTGTAGGGAGCCTGCTTCTCCCTCTGCCTAGGTCTCTGCCTCTCTCTCTCTGTCAGTCAGTCAGTCAGTCAATAAATATAATATAATATAATATAATATAATATAATATAATATAATATAAAATAAAATAAAATAAAATAAAATAAAATAAATAAAATAATAAAATAATAAAATAAAATAAAATCTTAAAAAAAAAAGATCTGGGGAAAGATTCTAGGCCAAAGTTGGTGCAAAGGCCTTAATGCAGGAATAAGATCACTGTGTTAAAGGATTCCAGAGAAGGCTAGCATGATTATAGAATAGTAAGAGGGAGAAAAGTAAAAGATGAGGTTGGAGAATTAGGCAGGAGCCGAGTCATGTATGGATAAGAGTTTGTACTGCATGGTAAGACAATGAGAAAACTTTGAAGAATTTTAAGTAAAGTAATGATAGGACTTGGACTTTTTATAAAGATCATCTGCTAAAAAAAAAAAAAAAAAAAAATCATCTGCTATCAGTAAAATGGACTGATAAGGCCAGACTGAAAGCAGAAAGTCTAACTGTAGTAGTCTACCTAAAAGATCGCGGTTTGGATTAATAATAAGAATGGTGATAAATGAAAGATTTGGGAATTTTTTTTGTAGTACAGTTGATAGGCTTATTCATTAGATGTAGGGGAATGGTACAGAAAGAGAGATCATAGGTGATTTCATCGTTTTTTTTTTTTTGGCTTAAACCAACTGGGTGCATGGTGTTCCCTTTCACTGAAATGGGGAGGCCTGTGGTATGTGTATGTGTTAGGGTGTGGCTTTTGGCAGAAATCAGTGAATCTGTTCTGGCTATGTTGAGTTTAAAACATCTATTGGAATAGCCAATAGATACAGGTAACTGAATATTAGCCTGGAGTTCAGGTGAAATGTCAGAAATAGAGATACAAATTTGAGTGTTCTCAGCTTGTAAACAGTATTTAATCCATTACCTACTGATAGTTGTAGAAAGAAAAGATAATTGGAATATTCCAGGACTCTATCCTGGGCCTCAGGAAGAGGTCTTTGATGAAAATAGCATTGAAGGAGACTGAGAGGGAATACACACCAAGGAAAAAGCCAAGAGAAGCATTTCACAAACAAGTATTTCATCAATGGTGTCAAACGAAGCCAAGACGTCAAAAAAGATCCAGACTAATAAATGGCCACTAGATTTGGCAAAAAGGTTGTTTCTGGTGACCATGATCAGAGCTGCTTCACTGAAATGGAGGGAATGCTTGAGAAAATAATGGGTAGTGATGAAGATTACAATTCCCAAGAAATTTTGCTATGAACTAGATCAATACACATTACCTTCCCTTTGCGCTTTTAATTTCTTCCGGAAAACTTCAGCCCGGATCTCTTCAAAGGAGAACTCCCCCACTCCTGCATAAATCTTCTCCTTACAATACATCATCTTCTCTTTCTTCTCCTGAGACTCTTGCTGATGGCTCTGAACTCTTTGCAGGAGATCTCCTTCTTCCTTTCCAGGCTTTCTAGTGCTTAGAATATGGTTTATACTAGGTTCAATTTTACATGGTGTCCTAAAGAAGCAAAATAACTATTATTCATTATATGGGTCAAATGAGTTATTTCTTACATGTTTTGACAGAACACAGGGACAATGTGACTATTAAGACTATGTATAATTTAAAAAAAAGACTATGTATAATTTATTTCAAAAAAAAAGATTGAGAAAAGAGGCTAAAAAATAATTTACATGGATTATCAATAATTATGTTCTGAGTACTACTCTGTTATGATGAGGAAGGAAATTAGCCATAAGTTAGGGTTATCATATAGCTTATATTCCTTATAGGTGTAATAAATCTGAATATCATGTTAATCAAACCTAGTATATGAAAATTAACCTATGTAATACAGCCCATTTTCTACTATTTATCACTAAAAACAATTAGAGTGAGGAGCTGATGATGTAAAGTTCAAGGTTCTCAGCTGAGGGGAAAGAGTGAGAGTGATAATACAGGTTTGAAAAGAGTGAAGCATGAAGTACTTCAACCAAAATAAGGCAGATATTCTCAATCCTGGCTATGGACAGAATCACTTATGTATCTTTTCTATTATTATTTTTTTAAATTTTATTTATTTCTTTATTTGGCAGAGAGAGAGAGAGAGAGAGCACAAGCATGAGGAGCAGCAGAGGGAGGAGTATTGGGCTTCCTGCTGAGCAGGGAGGCTTGACCCCAGGACTCTGGGATCGTGACCTGAGCCAAAGGCAGATGCTTAACCAACTGAGCCACCCAGGAGCCCCTATCTTGTATTTTCTTATGTGCCTTTTTACAACTCAAGATATCTGGTCCCAGGGCACCTGGTTTATTCAGTTAAGCATCTGATTCTTGATTTCAGCTCAGGTCATGATCTCAGGATCCTGAGATGGAGACCCACATCTGGCTCCACACTCAGTGTGGAGTCTGCTTGAGATTCTCTCTCTCTCTCTCTCTCTACCTCTGCCTCGCTGCCTACTCGTATTCTCTCTAAACAAACAAATAAAAAATAAATAAAAATAAATAGAAAAACAAATATATAAAATTAAAAAAAAAGACATTTGGTCACTACCCCAGATCCACTAAATCAGAACCTTTAATGATAGGGTTCAAGCATCTACATACTTAAAAGGCTTCTTCAACTTGTTCAGCCTGATAAAGGATATCTACAAAAATGCCACACAAACATTATACTTAATGATGAAAGACTGAATGTTTCTCTCCTAAGATCAGGAACAAGATAAGAATGTCCATTCTTGCCACTTCTATTCAAAACTGTACCGGAATTTCCAGCCAGGGCAATTAGGAAAAAAAAAGAAATAAAGCATAAATTAAAGAAGAAACAAACACCATCCAGGTGGGAAAAGAACTCTATTTGCAGATAACATGATCTTATATATAGAAAATCCTAAGAATCTATAAAAACTATTAGGGCTAATAGTTCACCGAAGAAGTACAATAGGAAATCAATATATAAAAATCAATTGTATTTGATACACTTGAAATGAATAATCTGAAAAGGAAATTAGGAAAACATTTCTATCTACAGTAGCACCAAAAAGAATCAAGTACTTCAAAATAAAGTTTTGAAAAAGAAGTATGGACAGACACCAAAGAAGATATACAGAAGGCAAATAAGCATATAAAAGATACTCAATATCATATGTTATCAAGAAATTACAAATTAAAACAAGGAGATACCACCACACAACTATTAGAATGTTAAAATCTAAAATATTGACAACCAAATGTTGACAAGGATGTGGAGGTATGGGATCCCCGGGTGGCGCAGTGGTTTAGCGCCTGCCTTTGGCCTGGGGCGCGATCCTGGAGACTCGGGATCGAATCCCACGTCGGGCTCCCGGTGCATGGAGCCTGCTTCTCCCTCTGCCTGTGTCTCTGCCTCTCTCTCTCTCTCTCTGTGTGACTATCATAAATAAATTAAAAAAAAAAAAAAAAAAGGATGTGGAGGAATGAATGAATGCAAAATGGTACAGCCACCTTGGAATAGAGTTTGGCACTTTCTCACAAAGCTAAACTTAGTTTTACACTAAAATCCAGCTATATAAGTTGAAAACTTATGTCCACATAAAGCCCTGTACACAAGTGTTTATAGCAACTTTATTCATAATTGCCAAAACTGGAAGCAACCAAGATGTTCACCCATAAATAAACATCTACACAATGAAATATCATTCAGTACTAAAAATAAATGAGCTATCAAGCCACAAAAAGACACAAAGAAACCTTGAATGCATATTACTAAGAAAAGCTAGTCTGAAAAGCTTGCTTACTGTTTATTTCTAACGATAGGACTTCTGGAGAAGGTAGAACTCTAAAGACAATATAAAGATCGGTGGTTGCCAGGGATTCGAGGAAAGGATAAAGGAACAGGTGGAATAGAAGAAAGTTTTAGGGCACTGAAACTATTTTTCGTGACACTGTAATGATGGACACATGAAAAACCGATAGAACTGTAAAACCCTAATGTAAATTATGAACATGGGTTAATAACGTATCAATATTGGTATATCAATTACAACAAATGAACCACATTGATGCAAGATGTTAATAGGGAGAACTGTATACAGGGTTGGGGAGGAGGAAGTATATGGGAATGCTCTGTACTTTCTGTACAATTTTTCTATAAACCTAAAATAGCTTAAAAATGATATCTCATTTTTTTTAAGTGCAAAACTTGTATTCTGAAAACTGAAACACTGTTGAAAGAAATTAAAGAAGATACAAATAAAAGATATTCTATGTCCATGGATCAGAGATGGCATTATTCATTCAATTGATCAACAAATTCAGAGCACAATCTGTAACAATCCTAGCTGGTTATTTTGCAGAAATTACCAAGATGATCCTAAAATTCAGATGGAATTGCATAGGGACCAGAATGGTCAAAACAATCTTTAAAAAGAAGAACCAACAAGATGGGAGACTCAAACTTCTAGATTTCAAAAGTTGCAACAAATCTACAGTAATCAAGGATATGGCATAAGGATATACATATAGATCAAGAGAAAAGAAAAGTCTCAAAGTTAAATGCATACATTATGGTGGTCAGTTGATTTTTAACAAGAATACCAAGACCATTTGGGGCACCTGGTGGCTTAGTCAGTTAAGTGTCTGATTCTTGATTTTGGCTCAGGTCATGATCTTGGGGTTGTGAGACTGGGGCCCACATCAGGCTCTGCATTGGGCACAGGCCTGCTTGAGATTCTCTCTCTCTTGCTCTGCCTGTCCCCATTCCCTCTCTGAAAAAAAAATAAAGAAAGAAAAAGGAGTATCAAGATCATCTAAGAGGAAAGAAGTTTTTCCCAACAACTAGATATCCACATGCAGAAGAATGAAGTTGGACTCCTTCCTTATGTCATACACAAAACATGAGCTAAGAATGGATCACAGACATAAATGTAAGAGCTAAGAGCTAGAACTATAAAGCTTTCAGAAGAGAACACAGGAGTAAATCTTCATGATCTTGGGTTAGGCAAAGCCTTCTTGGATATAACACCAAAAATATAAGAAACAAAAGAAAAAATATATATAAATTGCACTTCATCAAAATTTTTAAACCTTTTGGGGTTCAAAAGACAACATCAAGAAAGTGAAAAGAAAAACAAAGAAAGTAAAAAGACAACTGACAGAATGGGAAAAAATCTGCAAATCATATATCTGATAAGGAACTTGTACTCAGAATATATAAATTCTTACAACTCAAAAATAAAAAGATAGGGGTGCCTGGGTGGCTCAGTGGATTGGGCAACCGACTCGATTTCAGCTAAGGTTGTGATCTCAGGGTCATGGGATCAAGCCCTGTGACAGCCTCAGATGTCAGCACAGAATCCACTTGAAATTTTCTCCTTCTTCCTCCCTCTGCCTCTCTCTCCACTCATGCTCACACTCTCTCTCAAATAAACAAATAAAATCTTTTAAAAAATAGACAAATAATCCAATTGAAAAACAGGCAAAAGATTTGAATAGACAATTCTCCAAAGACATACAAATGGCCAATAAGCCCATGAAAAGATGTTCAATATCATTCATCATTAAAAAAAGGCAAACCCAAACCATAATGAGATACCACCTCACACCCACTAGGATGGCAATAACCAAAAAACCAAAACCAAAAGAAAGTGAATAATAATAAGTGTTGGTGAGGATGTAGAAAAACTGGAGCCCTCATTCATTATGGCAAATTGGGACTGGAAAATGGTGCAGTCTCTGTGGAAAACAGTGTGACAGTTCCTGAAAATGTTAAACATGGAGTTACTTAATGACTCAGCAATTCCCTTCCTAGGTATATACCCATAGGAAATGAAAACATATGTCCACCAAAAAACAAAACAAAACAAAAAAAACCCCAAAAAACCCAAACCCATTCACAGAAGCGTTATTCAAAATTAGCCAGAAAGTAAAAACAACCCAAACATCCAAAGGGTAGCTGCTCTTTTTTTTTTTTAATTTTTATTTATTTATGATAGTCACAGAGAGAGAGAGAGAGAGAGAGGCAGAGACACAGGCAGAGGGAGAAGCAGGCTCCATGCACCGGGAGCCCGATGTGGGACTCTATCCCGGGTCTCCAGGATCGCGCCCTGGGCCAAAGGCAGGCGCCAAACCACTGCGCCACCCAGGGATCCCCTGCTCTTGATAAGTTCAGGAACTTGCAAACGGTCTGGTTTGACTATATGCAGGGGAGGAAATTGGAGACGTTAGCAGAGGCCAAATAAAGAACGGTTTTATAACTTAAGGAGTTTTGGTTTTATCCCAAAGGTTACACGGAGCTGTCAAGGAATTCTGATCAGGAAAATGAAACAATGAGATTTGCAATGTAGACTTGTGACAGCATAAAGAATGAAAGGGATAAATAATACTAGAAGTAGAAAGATTAGGCAGGTTGTATTAATCCCAGCAAAGAACAATGGAGACACAGAAATCATAAAGAAAACTGTTAAATCTATATAAGAATAAGAAATATATTTGTAATGGTTACCACTAAACAAGATCAAAATCAAGTAACAAATTAGTGGGAAAAATCTGCAACTCTTATTACAGATTTTAGCTCATTATCTTAACCTATGAAGAGCTCCTGGCAAACAAGGCATGCCTGGGTGGCTCAGTCAGTTAAGCATCTGCCTTCCGTTCAGGTCATGACCCTGGGGTCCTGGAATCGAGAGCCACGTCAGGCTCCCTGCTCAATAGGGAGCCTGCTATTCCCTCTCCCCTCTGCTTCAGCTCTCTCTGGCTATCTCTCTCACTCTCAAAAATAAACAAAATCTTAAAAAAAACAAAAAGGAAAAATATAAACTAAAGAAAAATGTTGCAGAGAGGTCAAATAAGACAGTCATGAAGAAGACTTTATTTTTTTAAAGAATTAATTTATTTGAGAGACAGAATGAGAGGAGAGAGAGCATTAACAGGGGGAGGGAGAAGGAGAAGCAAACTCCCTGTTGAGCAGGGAGCCTGATGCAGGGCTCGATCTCAGGACCCCAGGATCATGACCTGAGCAGAAGGCAGGTGCTTAACTAACTGAGCCACCTAGATGCCCTGAAGAAGACTTTAAATAAAAATAAAATTCAACATTTTCTATACCATATTTATTTTGACAGAGTTGAATCTACAAGTGATTTGAAACATTAAAAAAATAAACATCCACAAATGTGTGCTATCAATTTCTTCAGGTAATCCCTTATAGAGGTTCATAGGATTTTCTTCTTTTCTTTCCGTGTTTTTAAAAGATTTATTCATTTGTTTGAGAGAGAAAGAGAGCATTGTGGAGAGGGGCAGAGGGAGAGGAAGAATCTCAAGTACACTGTGCTCAGCTGATCTCATGACCCTGATACTAGCCAGGTACCTCTCCTTGAATTTTCTTAATAATAGCCTCCCTTGTATTGAGCTTTTGTTAGGCAGAATTTTTTGCTACAAATCTTATTTTTGCATTCCCATAGTACCTAGCATATAGTGATGAGGGGTTATAGGTTAGTTATGAGAAAACTCTGGCACTAGGACACAGAATCTGACCCTAGTTTATATGCTCTGCACTGCTATGTATTAGACTAAATCTCACACTGCCTGATGATCTAAGTATCACCTATCATTCTTTTTCTTATAAAAGAAATACTGAGGATTAGGAAGAAAAAGACATCCAGAAGGAAAGAGCAGTGTAAGAGGAAAAACTATCATAATTTCTAATTATTGTCAATAACAAAGGTAGAACAGGGTACCTGGGTGGCTCCGTCTGTTAAGCATCTGCCTTTGGCTCAGGTCATGGTCCTGGGGTCCTGGCAGCCAGCTCCACATCAGGCTCCCTGCTCACCAGGGAGTCTGCTTCTCCTTCTCCCTCTGCCCCTCCCCTACTGCTCATGCTCTCTCTCTTGTGCTCTCTGTATCTCTCTCTCAAATAAATAAAATCTTAAAAAAAATAATAATAATAAAGGTAGACATCTCACTCAAATCAAAGTGATTATCTTTGACTATAGCAATGTAAATATAAACCTATGAAGTTTATGCCTTAATAGGAATATTACCAAATGGTCTTTCAGCCCTAACATACTCTAAAGAACACAGACATTAAAAAACCACAATTTGGTTACTTTCATTCCCATAAAGAAGAAAATGCCTTTGGGAACCAGGATAGGTGTCTTTGCATACTCTTAATAATTCCCACCTCAGAATATCAGGAAATCAAACTCACATAACTGGCTGTTGTGCAGTTTCTTCAACATATGGAGTAAAACTGGGAAGCAGAGAGGGTACAGTGGTCACAGAAGGTGTACCACCATGAGGCTGGCAATGAAGAAGAAAATGAAAATTACCACAGTTATATATTCTGACACAATCTATGAAGACCATGCCTAATCATTCAGGAAGAATGAAAAGAGATACTAAAAATACTCCTCTACTCTAAATCTGAAGTCTTTGTTAAGTCGGCAAGAAGACTGCATCTAAGAGTCCTTACCCGGTATTCCAAAGGCCTGCCTGTGTTCCAAGGGCCTGCCTGCAGCTCATTTTCTTTGGCTCTGGACACAGGGGGTGCTATCCATGGCTGAACTGTAGGCTTAAACAACTCTGCTCCAGAAGCCTCATCAGCATTTTCATCAAAAATAGTAATTCTGGAATTACTTTGCATCTGTTGAGGAACTGGATTTTGGAGTCTTCTGTTCTGGTTTGAAGCTAGGAGAAAAATATTAAAACTTTATGTAAAATCTGTAATTATCAGGATGCCTGGGTGGCTCAGCGGTTGGCATCTGCCTTTGGCTCAGGGTGTGATTCCCAGAGTCCTGAGATCAAGTCCTACATTGGGCTTCCCACATAGAGCCTGCTTCTCCCTCTGCCCTGTATCTCTGCCTCTCTCTCTCTGTGTCTCTCATGAATAAATAAATAAAATCTTAAAAAAAAAATCTTTAATTATCAACTGAGATGCCAGATAAGGTATATCTAACTTTTCCTAAAATCAAGGAAATTACTCATACTACCATAGAAACAGAGATTTTTTTTAAGTAATAGTTTAAAAACCTCACATGAATCAAATTAGTAACTTTTTAATCCATTCTGTTACTTATACTCTCCCTCCTTTCCCTCACCTCCAATCTTTTATTTATAGATGTTAAAAAAAATGTTCTACATCTTCCTTCAGTCATCATTCTACCATTGTCTAGCTTTCTCAGAGACTACACTAACCTAAATCTTCATTTGTCAATTTAAAATTTTTCTTTTAATGGAAATCAGCTGAAATGTGCTGAATCTAAAGAAGACAGATCAGTTCATTTATTAGGGGTGTTCTCTGTAGTAGGGCTCCTTACTACAATCAAGCTTCATTATGATTTAGATGAAATATTCTTTAGGTCTATATGCTCTTTATACCCTAATTCTAGGATCTGCAAGTAACATTTTGTGTTTTTTTTTTTTTTTAAGATTTTTATTTATTTAAATAAATAAAAATCAGAGGCAGAGGGAGAAGCAGGCTCCACGCAGGGAGCCCGATGTGGGACTCAATCCCAGGTCTCCAGGATCACACCCTGGGCTGAAGGTGGTGCTAAACCGCTGAGCCACCCGGGCTGCCCAACATTTTGAATACTGGTAAGTTGATAACATAAAAGGAATAAGAAATTGTTTAAAATTCTGGTTTGTATGTCTAACTGCTATAAATATAGTTAGTAAAAGCTTATTGCTCTCTGTACTTTCTGTTCAATCTTGCTCTGAACCTAAAACTTCCCTAAACATAGTAAATTTAAAAAGAAATTTTAAAAAATTGCATATCATTGATCATCTTTAGGTATACAGAGTCTAATTTCTGACACCAAAAAGCTGAAGATCACATTAATATATTCTCTCAGGCTTTGGTACATGTAAGCTTTACTTTGACAATATGAAGCTATATTATTGCATATCTTCTTTCGACTAACAACTCAAACTCAGAAACTCTTGATGTTTCCTATATATTAAACTTTTCTTAATTAAGACACAAAATTGCTGACATCTTTTGCTTTTACTGCATACTGTAACCTCAGCTCTCTGAAGACTTCTTTCTTTTTGCTACCTAGTATTCAGAAAACTAGGACAGTATATATTTATACATATCTCTACATAATTTGCCTACCACCTGAGACTAAGAGCTTCCCATAATAACACTTAACAAACTTACCCTTGAGAGCATCTCCTACACGGCTGATTGGAGCTCTTGCTGTCTTTTTCCCTTTGCTTTTTAGTTCAGCCAGTGTGCTTCTCTGGGGTACAGAAGGTCCAGAAACTTCCTCCTCCTCTTCTTTCTCAAGTGCCAACACAGTTTGCCGGGACACTCGAGCTTGGAATTGTCTAACAGTAAAAGAAAGGACAATCAACTTTTGGGGAGATGAACACTACTCACTAGAAACAAAATTTCTAATTTGTTAAAACAAGGTAGAGGAAATATAGAGAAATAGCCCAAAGAAAGTGTTTATTCTCTCAGGAATAAAGAAAGCTACCTTGACATCAGAGAAAGTTTGGAATAGGATGACTCTTCTTCCTTAAAAGTCTAAGTTTGACCAATTAGCATAGTCTGAAGAGCACCACTAGGCTGATCTGAGGATCAGATCAGGGTGACTAAGAATTTATTAAGATTAGAGTTTCCCATCAATTTTTTAAACTTACAAAATAATTGAAAGAGTAAATGAGCACCCGTATATTTTTCACCTAGATTCACCAACTGTTAATGTCTTGCCATATCTATTTTATTACTGTGTCTCTTGTTCTCTCTATGCATGTTGCTCACCCTCATATCATTTTTTCCCAAACCATATGAAATGAAGCTGTATCCCACATGACATTTTACTTTAGCAAAGCTGGTAAGAGTTTAAAGATTAAACTTCCTGTGCTGCTACCAAAGCTTCACATATTATCAAAAGGGTAAAAAACCAGAATAAACTGCAAGTGCTAGCCAAGACGGAGCAAGCCCACGATAGCCTCTTTTTCACTGGGTAAAATGAAAAACTCTAAACAAAATACAAAAAAAGCAACTGAGGCCTCTGAAAAGTAAACAAAAGCAAGTGGACTGTAGAGAGGAGTCAAACTTGAAGAAACAACCCACACAGGGTTGTTTCCTGTTTTTTTTTTCTTCTCTTTTCTCTTGTGGTTTTAAATTGTTGCAATGATGGTGTGGGAGGCTAAAACCTCATCTTTCTGGCCAAAGTACTGGGAAAAGGGGACTCTGAGAGCCAATGAATGTGGGAGAGATACTGGAGAAGATGAGCTGAAGAAGGGGATCTCCTACTTCTCTACATGAATTGGCACAAGTCCTGGACTCACTCCTAAGCTATGCACTCAGAGGGCAGGTCCAAAGCAGCACAGAAAAGGCTTTGAGAACTAAACTATGATATAAACTATTGCCCAAGTCCTAGACTAACCCTTGAGCAGCCTACACATGGGATAGACCCAAAGGTCTTGAAAACTGAACTGCTGTTGGAACCACTATCCACATGAGAAAGAACTTGTGATATCTGAAGGTCAGTTGCCTACTAAGACAAAAATATCAACATTCCCTAGAGAATATCAACCAACAGAACTCAGAGTCTAATAACATAGTATCAGGATAAATGTCCAGGATATAATCCAAAATTACATGACAGACAAAGAACCAGGAGAACATCATCAGTTCTCAAAGAAAAAGGTAATCAACACATATCAATATCAAGATGACCTAGGTATTGGGAATTTTCAGACAGAGATTTAAAAGTAGGTATTATAATGACACTCCAAGAGATAAAGGTAAAAATATGTGAAATGAATAGAAAGAAGTTCTCAGCAGAGACACAAAAACTATAAGAAAGAATCAAATGGAAAACAGACCTGAAAAACACATTATCTGAAATAAAAAATTTACTGGATGAACTCACCATCAGAATAGAGATGGCTAAGGAAAAAGTAAATTAACCTGAAGACAAATCAACAAAACTAGCTACTCTGAAGAACAGAAAGAAGAAAGGTTAAAAAATTTAATACAAAAACAAAAGAATAAAAAGGAGCTTCAGGGACCTATGGAACAATATCAAAAGGTCCAACATATGTGTAACTCAAGTCCCAGAAAAAAGAGATAAAAGTGCAGAAATTAATGGCTGAAAACATCTCAAATTTTGTGAAAGGTATAAATTTACATATTCAAAAAGCTCAGTAATCCTTTTGCTCATTTAAGCAAATGGCTTAAATGCAAAGGTAATCATACCTAGGCACATCATAAAAAACTTCTGAATATCAATGTTAAAGAAAAAAATGTTAACTGCACCCAGAGAAAATCAACACATTACATACAGAGAAGGAAGGAACCATTCTCACAGAAATCATGATTCCAGAAGACAGTGCAACAACATCTTTAAAGCACTGAAAGAAAAGAACCACTGACCCAGGATTCTACATCCAGTTAAAATATCTTTCAGGAATGAGGATGAAATGAAAAAATTCTTGGATAAAGAAAAAAACAAGGGAATTTATTAGCCGTACACTCCCTCTAAATGAATGGCTAAACAAACCTCTTTAGGTTCAAGGGAAATTATACTAGAGGAGAAATGGAGGAGACCATTTTCCTTCAAAGTTCTCTAAAATATGTAAGGCTGAAAAAAAAAATATGTAAGGCTGATTTATAACAACATTATCTGGTGTGGTTTTCAATGTATGTATATGTAATACATATCACAAGTATACCAAAAAAATAGGGAAGATCAAGGGATCTATATGGTTATAAAGCTTCTATATTTTACTCAAAGTGGTGAAATATCAACTCTAAGTAGACTGTGAAAGGTCAGGTCTGTTTATAATATGCCCTAGGCAACAACTAAAAAAAATAGTAACAGATAAAAAAAGCCAATAAATTAAATTAAATTAAAATGAATTACTATAGAATATTCAGAAAATCCAAAAGAAGGCAGGAAAGGGACAACAGAGAAACAAAAGATAAAGAACAAATTGAAAATAAATTAGGAAAAAAAAAAGAAAATAAATTATAAAATAACAGATCTAAATCCAGGACAATCAATAATTAAAGTAAATGTTCTAAATACACCATTTAAAAACAGATACTGTGAGAGCTGAGGAAAAAACAAGATCCAACTATTTGCTGTGTATAAGAAACTCACTTTAAATATGAAGACATAGACAGGATAAAAATGAAAGAAAATCCATACAAAAGCCTGTATCATGAATGTTTGCAGCAGCTTTATTTCACAATAGCCAAAAAATGGGCACAACCTAAGTGCTCATTAATTGATGAATAGATAAACAAAATGTGGCATATCCATAGAATGGCATATTATTGAGCAACAGAAAGGAATGAAACACTAATATATGACACAACTATATTCATCAATGATGAACATACTTGAATGAACCTTCGAAACAGTATGCTAAGTGAAAGAAGTCAGTCACAAAAGACCACATAAGGTAGGATTCCATTTATGTGCAAAGCCCAGAATAGGCAAATCTAGAAAGAGAAAGTAGATAAGTGGTTGCCTGGAAGTGGGTGAGTAGGAATGACTGCTAATGAATATGGGGTTCATTTTGGGTGTTAAATATGCTCCCAAATTAGATCGTGGTGATGGTCACACAACTCTAAAACCGTTTAAAAATTTTTTTTAAAAAAGGGAAAAAGATATATCATATACACAAAAGAAAGCCAGAGTGGCTGTATTAATATCAGACCTAGAAGATTTCAAATGTTTATGAACAGGGATAAAGATGACATTATATAATGATAAGGATCAATTCTAAATGTGTATGCTTCAGAACTTCAAAATATATAAAGCGAAACAAAAGGGACTTAAAGAAGAAATAGACAAATTCATAATAAATGGGACTTGAAAATTCCTCCCTCAGTAACTGATAGAATAAGTACACAGAAAATCAGCAAGGAAACAGAAGACCAGAAGAGACTACCCATCAAATTGACCTAAATAACATTTAAAAAAACATTCCACCCCTAAGCAACAGAAAATACATCAAGTGTCCATGGAATATTTATCAATGACAGACCATATCCTAGACCATAAAACAAAACTTAATAAAATTAAAATTTTTTTTTCAAAATTAAACATAGAAATACCGTATAATCCAGTAATTCCACTACTGGGTATTTACCCAAAGGAAACAAAAACATTAACTCAAAAAGATATATACACACTTATGTTTATTGCAGCATTGTTTACAATAGGTAAGATACAGAAGCAACCTAAGTGTTGGGGTGTCTGGGTGGCTCACTCAGTTAAATGATTGCTTTTGGCTTGGGTCTGACCCCAGGGTCCTGGGATTGAGCCCCTTGTTGGGCTCCCTTCACAGCCGGGGGTCTGCTTTTGCCTCTCCCTCTGCTTCCCGCCCCCCCACTTGTGTGCGCTCTCTCTCTCCCTCTACCCCTCCCCTCACTTGTGTGTACAGGCTCTTTCTCTCTCTCCTTCTGCCCCTCCCTGCACTTGAGTGCGTGCTCTCAAATAAATAAATAAATAAATCTAAAAGAAAAAAAAAAAAAAGCAGCAACCTAAGTGTCTATCAACAGACAAATAGGGCAGCCCCGGTGGCACAGTGGTTTAGCACCGCCTGCAGCCTAGGGCTCGATCCTGGAGATTCTGGATCGAGTCCCACGTCAGGCTCTCTGCATGGAGCCTGCTTCTCCCTCCGCCTGTGTCTCTGCCTCTCATTCTCTCTGTGTCTCTATGAGTAAATAAATAAAATCTTAAAAAAAAAAACCAGACAAATAGATAAAGAAGACATTGTATATTTATGACCATGGAATATTATACAGCCATAAAAAGCATGAGATGGTGCCATTGGTGACAACATGGATGTACCTAGAGCATATTACCTGAAGTGAAATAAATCAGACTGAGAAAGACAAATAACATAGGATTTCACT
The DNA here is from genome assembly GCF_905146905.1 of Nyctereutes procyonoides. NCBI lineage: Eukaryota > Metazoa > Chordata > Mammalia > Carnivora > Canidae > Nyctereutes > Nyctereutes procyonoides. The sequence continues at coordinate 6,946,643 of NW_026575031.1, read as the reverse complement.
CATGTGTAAAATCTAAAAGAAAAAAAAAAAAAAAGAAACAAAATGCACATAAGACCTATAAATACAGAGTACTAATGGTTGCCAGAGGGGATGAGGATGGGTTGCCGGAGTGGACAGGGGTGGGTGTACTGGGCAAATGGGTGAAAAGGATAGGGAGACACAGGGTTCTAGCTATAGAATGAATAAGTCATGGGAATAAAAGGTAAAGCATAAGAAATATAATCATTGATATTGTAACAGCTTTGTATGGTGACAGGTGTTAGCTATACTTGCAGTAAGCACAGCACAATATATAAACTTGTTGAATCAAAAAACAAAAACAAAAAAAAAACTTGTCGAATCACTATGTTATACACCTGAAATTAATGTAATATGTATCAATTATACTCAAAAAATATTTTGTGGGATCCCTGGGTGGCGCAGCGGTTTAGCGCCTGCCTTTGGCCCAGGGCGCGATCCTGGAGACCCGGGATCGAATCCCACGTCGGGCTCCCGGTGCATGGAGCCTGCTTCTCCCTCTGCCTATGTCTCTGCCTCTCTCTCTCTGTGTGACTATCATAAATAAATAAAAATTAAAAAAAAAAAATATTTTGTAAATTTCAAGAGGAAAACCTAGGATAAAATGTTTGCTAAACAGAGTTCTCAAACATACCAAAACATGATCCATACAAAATACAAATGATAAGTGAGACTTCTGTGAAATTAAAAATTTTTGTTCTATAAAACACACTGTTAAGAGAACAAATAGACCACAGTTAAACTGGGAGAAAAGATTTACAAGTCACATATCTGACAAAAGACTTGTATTCAGAATATATATATAATATCCATCTTTAAAATAGAACCAATTTAACAACCGAAATGCATTATGCTAAATGAAAGCAGACTCAAAAGGCTACATACTGTATGACGTCATAGATATGATATTATAGAAAAGGGTTTGGGAATGAGAATAAGTGTTGAACTACAAAGGGAAAGAGCCTAAGGAAATTCTATGGAGTGATGGAATGATTATATATATTGATCATGGTAATGATTACATGTCTCTATGCATTTGCAAAAACTGAGAACTGTACATCAAAGAGATTTTACTACTTTTTTTTTTTTAGATTTTACTACCTGTTAAATAAAAAATACTTAAGTAGATCTTTTAAAAAATTAAATAGTAACTAAATAAACCTGCCAATTCATGTAGAGCATTTTATTCAGATGCAAAACCAACTATTTCTATCTATTAGTTTTAAAGAGTTAAGACAAGATCCAGAGAAGTTTACCGGTGCTGTGACTGTAGTCGCTCCAGTGGTTCAGCCTTCTGTTGAATCCCTTCCTGAAGTATCTTATCTGCTTTCTTAAAGTTTTCTCTAGCTTCATATTCTTCAGCCCATGAGATATAGAACTGAGCAAGTGAAACACCAATCCCTTGACTGTGTAAATAACTGTACATGTCCAAAGGCTCATTGCATAAATGCCCCTGTAACAAATTAGAAGTGTTAACATTTGACCGATTTCTATTCACTTACTGTCTTTTATGTGCCAATCACTGGAGTTACTATATGTAGTTTCTTTCTGCATTGAAAAAATATAAATCTATTGTAATACAATGTTATACTGGGAAGACCTAAAAAGTAGAAAGAAGAGATTAATTTGTAAGAAAAAGAGATAAGAAGGAAAGACCTCAAAAAGGTATGACATTTGAGTGTGGCCTTTAAGGAGGAACAGACTTACATCTGGCAGAGTATGGGAAAGGAAGGGCATTCTAGACAGAGAAAATGGTATAAGCAAAAAATAAAAAAATAAAAAATAAATAAAAGAAAAGAAAATGGTATAAGCATAGACAGAAACTAAAAGTTTGTAAGGAAGAAGACAAGACAGAAGCTTGGAAAAGAAGATGTGATAGGTCTTAAATGGCAAGACAATCTTAAATCTACCTGATAGTCAAGGTATATTGGGATGGGAGAGCTATAAGCAAAGGAACGACATGGTCAAATTTGTATTTTAGAAGGGATCTTTTAAGACCAGCTATAATAATGTAGATAATCCTAGTAGTAAGAAGATAGAAAAGATGTCAATAAAAATTCCACATCAATAATGGTCAGATATATGTATTTTCCTTAAGGAAAAAAAGGAACATATATCATTTTACAAAGGATAAAAGGGTTTTCATTATTTTCTAAAGTTTTAATCATAAGAAAATTTGTCTTTATTCCATATACCAGTTTATTGTTCAGTTTTCCATGCTGCTACTTATTCTTTATTATTTTTTGATAAATAATGTTCCATCTAGTAATCTTCCCTCATTTAGCCATTCCCTTATTTTTTGGCTATACAGCCTCTACTTTGCCCAATTACAAGTAATTCTGTAACAAATATCTTCATGCATGCAACCTTTCACATTTCATATTACTCTCTTAAGATAAATTTCTAGAAGTAGAACTATGTTAAAAAGTAACAAATAGGGACGTCTGGGTGGCTCAGTGGTTGAGTGTCTGCCTTCAGCTCAGGGCCTGATCCTGGATCCCCGGATCAGAGTCCCACATCGGGCTCCCTGCATGGAGCCTGCTTCTCCCTCTGCCTGGGTCTCTGCCTCCCTTTCTCTCTGTGTCTCTTATGAATAAATAAATAAAATCTTGAAAAAAAAATCCTGGATATTTCCTAAGAACAATTTTTTCCTTAGACTGTAGTTATCCCTTATAAAAATAACTCTTAGAGAAATTTTTCTGCAGAGCAAAGAAAGTATGTGAGGAACCCAATTGCTACTCCTCTTGACCATTCCATAAAGAAAAAACAAAAAAAAAAAACTCAGCAAAATAGTTTAATATGCACCTTGTTCACTATCTACAAAATTCAGATTATTGCTGATCATCCTCAGGCTGATCATTTGAACCTGAGTGTTGTCTAGACTAGCGTTTCTCAGATTGCCTGTGGTAAAGGGGCCAGTTTTGGTGGTGTGTGTTTATAAAGTTTCCATTCTATCATTGACCGGTATTTTTAAAAAATACAATAAAAACAGAAGTTACCAGAAAAACGATGATGTGTTTGAATGTTGTGGCAAGGTCAAATTTGTTAACAAAACTTCTAAATGCTTGCTCTGAACTTTATACTTATCTTGAATAGTCTGCAGACCATTCTTCCATAGCACTGGTCTAGACTATGCTTTTTATGTTATGATAAAATCATTACTCTTCAGTAGTGGCACCAGGTTAACATTTGTGAACATAAAAATTATTCCAATTAATTGTTACTTTTAATAGCTCCAATTAAATATAATCTCAGAATTCTGGGATTAAGAGTTACTTTAGAGATTTATCCAGTCCAGACTTATAGTAAATCACATATAAAAACATTATATAGCATAAGAATATTATATATGATGGAACGAAGAACAAAATCCATTAGTATGCCATAAAGGACCATCGGCTCCGTGCTAACAAATCTGTTTAGCATTCTTTGGGTACCATCCTTTGTCACAAATTCCTGTCAGTAATGCTCCTAAGATAATTTCTCCAACTTATCAATAATGATGACAAGATATGTCAAACGCCCTACAGAAACCAAGATAGATTATGCCTTCTGGATTCACCTAATTTCTTTTATTAGTGATATTTGAAGCTTAAGATAAGCTTTCCTCAAGAGATACATTTTAGCCAGAAATTTTATCAATTTCAAATGTCAATATAACAGTTATTGTAAATATTCTATTATTTAGAATTATCTAACCTATTATAATAATCTTTTTTATAGTTCATTTTTTACTTTTAATAAAAATTATTTATTTTTATAATTATCTAGTTATTCATTATCTATTATCTGAAATTCTGAATATTTATCCCTTAGTTTTTCTAATATCTTTTAGGATAAAAACAAAAAAATTAATATCTAGGAAACCCGTCATTATCTTATATGAAGATGTTTTCATTAAAAAAATCCTCAAGAGTGTACTAGAAATAAAAGAACTACATGTCAAATGACATATATAAAGTGATCAGGCAAATATTTTTGGATGTAGCAATATACTGCATAAAAAACATTACCTTTTCATTCTCAGAAAGGGGACAAAGGGAGACCAGAATCACCTACAAAATCTTTTTCCCAAACAATCATACTACTGCCATGTGCTGGCTCCTACATATCTTCCCTGAAGACAGTTGCATGGCTCAATTATATTTGAAATAAATAATCCACTGCTCCCATGAAGAGGTGTACAGGCCTTATGATCACTTGTAAGAGGTAAAAAAACACCCTTACTTTAAAATCTATCTTTAAATAGAACGTATTTAACAAATATTCAGGATGTATTAAATGTTTAGTATCAACTAAAAAATGGCTCAGGCTTTGCCATTTTTTTTGGTGCATACCAGATAGCTCTGGAGAAAATCTCTTGACTTAATATTTTAAACTCAGGCAGCACTTGAGAAAGACTTACCAATTTAAGCCAGAGACTAAGAAATCGGGGATCATTATAGTATCGTTTTTCTCCTTGTAGTGCTTCAACAGCTCTTTCTAATAATGTTGACATATTACTCTCTTTCCCACCCTGAGGATAGTTCTGCTCTGTCCAGTTAATATACCTGAAAAGAAAGGGAAAAAATACTTTTAAAGTTTAATGTGTACTTTTATTCTTGCACCAAGACCCATTCGTGACTTTCTTAAGCAGAAATAGCTAATGTATTCAAAGCATGTTTATTTAGAGGCCCTCAATGACATCTCCTAAGCTATATCCTTCAAACTTTTCCAAATATTGCTAACATGTGCCTCTGGGAAATAATGGGAATGTGGATAAAAGGGTGTAGCTCTCAGTTGCATGCCACAAATTTGAAATTTCTTCAGTCTTGAACACCTCAGGAAGAAACATTATAATTACTCTGTCTCTCCATGTCCCCAAGATACCACTTATACTCTGACACACTGTTCTGTACACCCTAACTGGAGAAATATGGCCTTAAGGACTCATCTGTTGTTTCTTAGTGCCCTTGTGAAGTAAAAAAACCCACCTATCCCAAACATCCAGAGGGTCATTTCCAGTGTAAAATCGAATTTCAGATTCAAATGCCCTGAAATTTAAACAGAAAATGTTAGCATAAGCAATGGTGATAACAGCCAAAAAACAAGTGTCCCCTCCATTTTTATTCATTTTTAAGTGTTTAATATCACTTTAATCACTTTTTAATTGCACTAGAGGTTGAGAGTTTGTTAAACAGCAAGAAAAATAGAAATAACCAAGATTCTCCCTGATAATATAACAGGAAGGATAAAACATGGGGCAATTAGATAAACAAATTTCAAGACAACATGTAGAAAAACAGAATTACACAGCAGTTTAAAGCTCTGGAACAAGACTCCCCACACTCAAATTAGCAGCTCCACTAATCACTAGCAGAGTGACATTAGACACACTATTTAAATTCTGTTTTCAGGAGCACCTGGATGACTCAGTTGGTTGAGTGTCTGCCTTTGGCTCAGGTCATGATCCTGCTGTCCTAGGATCAAGCCCCACTTTGGGCTCCTTGCTCAGCAGGGAGCCTGCTTCTCCCTCTCCCTCTGCCACTCCCCCTGCTTGTGCTCTCTCTGTCTCAAATAAATAAATCTTTAAAAAAATAAATAGTTTTCAGTCTCCTCATCTGTAAAATGGGAATAATAGTACAGAAATCTCCCCCTTTTTCTGCAGGGGGATACTTTCCAAGACCCCCAGTGGATGCCTGTAGTTGAGGATACTTTGGAAATCTATATATACTACATTTTATTCCTGTACATACATACCTAGGATAAAGTTCAATTTATAAATTAGGCATAGTAAGGGATTAACAACAATAACAAAATAGAACAAATGTAATATACTATATTGAGTTATGTAAATGTGGTCTCTCTCTTTTACTATACTGTACTCATCTTTCATCTTCTTGTGATGATGTGAGATGGTATAATGCCTACATGATGGGATGAAGTAAGGCAAATGATGTAAGCATTCTTTTTTTTTTTAAGATTTTATTTATTTATTCATGAGATACACAGAGTGAGAGAGAAGCAGAGACATAGGCAGAGGGAGAAGCAAGCTCCATGCAGAGAGCCCGATGTGGGACTCAATCCTGGGACTCCAGGATCACGCCCTGAGCCGAAGGCAGATACTTAATCGCTGAGCCACCCAGGCGTCCCTGATGTAAGCATTCTAATGACTACTACTAACCTCCTGACAATATGTGAGAAGGAGGATCATCTGTTCCTGGACCACAGTTGACAGCAGGTAAGTGAAACTGAGGAAAATGAAACCACAAATCAAGTGGGACTACCGTAGAACCTATTTTATTAGGTTAATTACTCTTAGTATATAAAGGGTTTAGACATAATAAGTACTCAATAAATGATAGCTACTGTTTTATATGCACATGATAGGGTTGAACAAATGAAACACATACACACAAATGGATAGAAATAAGAATTTTAAAGTAAAATTCCATGGGTAGCATTAGTCAGAGAAGAGTAATACCATATATACTTTGGGGAGTGCTTCAAAGAATGCGTGAAATTTGATTTTGTAAAATGCTGGGAAAGGCACGCTAAGATTAAGTTAAGATTGACCAGTTCGAATACAGGGCAAGTACTGAGTAATAAACCACAATTGAGATAAATGTTTCATCAATAAAAACTGTATAAAGGGTTATATATTTTTTAAAGACTTTATTTATTTATTCATGAGAGACACAGAAAGAGAGGCAGACACAGGTGGAGAAGCAGACTCCATGCAAGGAGCCTGAAGTGGGACTTGATCCCAGGAATCTGGGATCAGGCCCTGAGCCAAAGGCAGACGCTCAACCACTGAGCCACCCAGGCATCCCCAAGGTTATATTTAATACAAAGAATTATAAAATAGTTTCTGACACAAAGGAATTTATACTCTAATAAGAAAGACAAAGTATAAAAAGGGAAAATTAACTAACAATACAAAGCAGTATAGTATATATAACAATTGCCAAGAATGGATAGTTAAAGGCTTTGATAGGTCAAAAGGAGGTATCACAGAAGTGGTGTCAGAAGGTGGGATTCTGAAAGAACCACAAAATTTGAAAGAAGTATGGAGTTTTTCAAGATTTCCAAGAAATCAGCATTGAATAAAGTTGTAATAGTGGGAGTTTATCCAGAGGATATATAGCTGTAAGATACAGTTAGTATTATGAATAAAGGGAGATAGGCATAGTAAGGTACTAACCTTGCTATGCTTTACATACATACATACAAACATACAAAACTGTGGTCCAGGAGCAGATGATCTTCCTTCTGACATACTGTCAGGAGGTCAGTAGTAGTCTAACACTATGTTAGAATGCCTACTGGAGAAGCAGCTCATGTTTTTTTTTTTTTTTTTAAAGATTTTTATTTATTCATGAGATACACACAGAGAGAAAGAGGCAGAGACACAGAGGGAGAAGCAGGCTCCATGCAAGGAGTCCGACGTGGACTCGATCCTTGGTCTCCAGGATCACACCCTGGCCTGAAGGCATCGCTAAACCGCTGAGCCACCGGGGCTGCCCACAGCTCATGTTTTGATGTAAATTTAAAGACTTTGGGCACCTGGCTGGTTCACTCAGTAGAGCATATGACTCTTTATCTCAGGGTTGTGAGTTCAAGCTCCACGTTAGGTGAAGAGATTACTTAAAAAAATTTAAATTAAAAATAAAGACTTTGGGTTCCATCTGCTCAGCCACTACTGATTCTTTAATTGGAGAGTATGTTGAATATGGTAATTAAAGATATCAAAAAGATCAACTGAATAATATTTATGAATAAAAGAAATTAGAAAATGAACCACAACTAAGAAGCTAATATAGTGATTTAAGCATGAGATAATGAGGGGATTACCTGCAGAAATGGTGAAAAAATCTAAGACACTACTGATAAAAACCAGTAATCCTTAAATCTATCTATATATATATATAATGTAATCCAACCAAAATCTCACAAACCTCTTTTCTAGAAACTGACAAGATGATTTTGAAATTTGTCTGGGGGCATCCCAGGTGGCTCAGCGGTTCAGCGCCGCCTTCAGCCCAGCATGTGATCCTGGACGTCTGGGGATTGAGTCCCAGGGCAGGCTCCCTGCATGGAGCCTACTTCTCCCTCTGCCTTGTGTCTCTGCCTCTCTCTTTCTCTCTCTCTCTCTCTCTCTCTCTGAATAAATAAATAAAATCTTAAAAAAAAAAAAAAGTGGAAACACTAGTATAATGTCACAGAAACCAGGAAGAAGAATTAAGAATAGAACATCACCATCTTTAAAATAAAACTCAATGCTTTTAAAGATCCAATGAGATGGATGAGGATATTCATTACGTTACAACCCAAAGTTTTGATGATTTGCCTATGATGGTGAAATTTTTTTGAGATTAAAGGTAGAAACAGATGCTGTAGTTCACGTTTTTGAAAAAGAGTATATTTATCAAAACGTGTTAGTCAAAGGAAAGCAAGTTCTGCAGGTCCACTTAAATAACGTAATACAGTTGACCCTTGAACAATATGGGTTTGAACAACATGGGTCTACTTATATGTGGATTTTTTTTTCCCAGTACATAGTGTACAGTACCCTAAGTTATATTTTCTCTTTATGATTTTCTTAACAACATTTCCATTTCTGTAGTTCACTTTATTGTAAGAATACAGTACATGATACATATAACATACAACATATGTGTTAACTGTTTATATTATCAGTAAGGTTTCCAGTCAACCATAGGCTTTTAATATTTAAATTTTGGGGGAGTCAAAAGTTACATGTGGATTTTCTACTGCACAGGGGGTTGGCACCCTGTGCAACCTGGTTAACCCCTGGGTTGTTTAAGGGCCAACTATACTATTTTTCAGCTTTTCTTTTTCCAGACTTCACTGAATCATTCATGAGAAACTTTCTAGTATAAATTTAATTTCTTAGGTTTATATTTTCTTTGGAGATCACAATTTCTTTTTGGCATATTCTGGAAAATGCTTTCCTAGAAGTTAAAAATTGAGTAAACATACAAGATGGCAGATCCTTTCTTCCTTGGTACTCAGAATCCAAGGAAGCAATTTCTTTATTACTATTAAAGAGTTTGTCCTATTTAGGGATCCAGCATGACATAATACTTTTGATAAATATTATTTAACATGACACTTGCTTTACTTTGCTTCTTATTGTCCCCTGAGATCTGTTTCTACTGATACGAGAGTCTGGTTGCTCCATAATGAAAAGAAATCCTATAGCTCTTATTCTTAATCATACTCAAGGAGATCTTTAGGCAGCTGCTGTATGATGAAAAGCAAGTGGGGAACAGATTCTCACACTATCAATTTTTGAAAAGTACTTCTGATGCCAATCTGCAAAGATCCACATCTACATTACCAACCATAGCTGGAGATGAATGATGACAGGTTGACATCCCACCATCCTACATACCGTTTCTGTTGCTGAAGAGTAGTGTTAGAGGCAGATTCTTGCTGTGCCAATGCTCCCTGAAGTGTGGACATTATCCGCCCCTGCCTTAATGGCTGGACATTTTCTTTACTCAGCTCCCACTCATCTCCCTCCAACAACATGGCTCCACTGTGAAAAGAGAAACAAAAGTAAATTTTATACTTACATGTATATATATACTTATACATATTATTATATCACTAGATTATTGTAAATGTTTTCAAAAGTGATTATTCATGATTTTTGGGCAGAATGTGGTGGGTGGGTATGTTAGTAGTGTTCATATACTCCCGGGTGTCTCAGCATTTTGGTGACCTGGTTTCCAAGTTTATGGCTATTTATTGCCTAACAGAAGAGAGAATATAACTAGGGTAATATGGACAGTTATAAGAATAAAGTTCAAGGCAGGAAGAAAAGACAGAGAAAAAATCATAAATTTGGTAAGGTCGATAAAAGCAGTTCTAGGCTTACCACTAAATCCATCATCTCATTTAGTTTAAAATTAACAAAGTGGGGGCACCTGGGTGGCTCAGTTAGTTAAGCATCCAACTCTTGATTTCAGCTCAGGTTGTGATCTCAGGGTTGTGGGATGCAGACCCCACGTTGGGCTCTGGGCTCTGCACTCAGCATGGAGTCTGCTCGTCCCTCTCCCTCTGCTCCTCCCCCTACTTGTGTGCTTGAACTCTCTCTCTCTCTCGAATAAGCAAATAAATAAAATCTTTAAAAATATTAGCAAATAGTTTGTCAGACTAATATCCCATGTTTCAAGTGATGACTTAAAACTGAAATTAATATGTGTATATAGGTAGCACAGAGCAGAAGCAGAAAAAATACAATTTACTGGTCACAACTGTTTCCCCCATTTCTATCAAGCCTATTGATGGGGAAATTCTCACAAGTTTTTTGGAGGCAAGCACCATATGGGGCATGTGCTCTGAACTTTAGAGCTCTGCAATTGTCAGATAGAAGCCTACTTCTGGCTGAGAAACAGCATCTCTGGGCTTAAAACAGAGAAACAGATAGGCAATAATCTTCAAAATAAAGTGAAAGTTATGTGTGACTGAAAGCTAGATGAGAGTTGAAAACTTTCAAGAAAGTAAACTCTAAGTGAATAATAATTTAGGTTGTAACTACTCACATCTTTTTAACTATATTGTGTGGATCTTATAAATATAAGGGCCTTGGTCATTTATTTTCACATCCCCAAGGTCTAATATAAGATCTGACACGAGTAAGCACCTAATAAATGTTTGCTGAGTTCATCTGAATTTCTTCTCTTAATCTTGAAATAGCAATTAAACTACCTCAGCTAACGTCCCAAACTGAGCTGTGACTGCTCCCCTCCCATCTTGCTCCTCTTGCCTCCTTCCAGACCTGCTCCTCCTAGTCTTCCTTCCTCTCAAATAAATGGCAGTTTTGTTTTTCCAGTTGCTCAAGCCAGAAATCTCAGTGCCAATCTTGACACCTCTCTCACTATCCCCCCACCCCCCAGTCACTTGGCAAATCCTGTTGGGTCTACCTCCAAAATAGATTCAGAATTTTTTTTTTTTAGATTCAGAAATTAATCTTTTATCATCTCCACTGTTTTTTTTCTTCTTTTATTTTTAAGATTTTATTTATTCATTTATGAGAGACACACACACAGAGAGAGGCAAAGACAGAGGCAGGGGGAGAAGCAGGTTCCATGCTGGGAGCCCAATGTGGGACTCATCACCAGACCACGGGATCACATCAAGCCACCCAGGCGTCCCTATCTCCACTGTTTCTTGCCTCACTCAAGCTACCATCTTCTCTTGCCTGGATTATTTCAATAACCTTATAACTGGTATCCCTGCTTTTATCCTTTTCTGCCTTAGTCTTTCCAACACTGCAGCTAGTGATTCTATTTAAACGCATGTCAGATCATGTCTTTCCTCTGCTCAAAACCTTCCACTGACTTTCAAACAGAGTAGAAGCCAAGTCCTTACATTGTCTGCATCCTCACCTTTACCTCATCCTTCACTTCCTTTTACTCTTTTGGTTCACTTGGCTCCAGCAACTTGCCAGGTGCAGCTCCCTCCCCCAACCCTCACCCTCAAATCTCTGTACTTCCCCCAGATATGTGCATGACTAGTCTTGAGTTTCCTTCAAGTCTTCACCCAAATGACACCTTCTCAGTGAGGCCTCCTGTTCAAAACTATCTAAAATTGCACCAATCCTCCTACTCCCCATCGTTTTAGTTCTTTTCGTACAGACCATCTCACTTTTAGTTTATTGATCTTGTTTATTGTCTGTTGCTCCCACCCCAGATCTTAAATTTCACAAGGGCAGGGATTTTTGCATCTTTTGTTCATTTGCAGTATCTAGTGCTTAGTAAGTGGTCAATGAATATTTGTTGCAAAAGCTAAAGAGTTCTCCACATGGCATTTATCTAAGTTTTGTGTACCCCATAGTGAAAACGTATACCTCAGGGCACCTGAGTAACTTAGTAGGTTAGGCATCTGACTTGGCTCAGACCATGATCTCAGGGTCCTAGGATGGATCCCCCACCCCCCAGGACTCCCCCTCAGCGGGGAGTCTGCTTGTCCCTCTGCTCCTCCCCACTCTCATGCTCACAGCTCTTTCTCTTTCAAATAAATAAATAAAATATTAAAGAAAATGTATAATATATATGGAACGCCAACCTAGAAGAACTGATATGTATTTATATAAAGAAAAGCAGCACACAGGCAGGGAAGGGCTTTTTATGTTTCTAATTATACCACTGACATGGAAGGACCTACCATTTGCTTGGCACTTATTTGGAGGCAGTCACTTTCCACATAGTTTTAATTTATCAACATTTTCTATATTTTTAAAAAAAGAAAACTGTGATTTTATTTACGAGATTACTGATTATATCATGATTTCAATACTTAAGTAAGTAGTAACTTACTATATCTCCGCTATGCTCTTTTCAAAAAAAATTTTTAATTTAAATTCAATTTAATTAACATATATCGTATTAGTGATTGCAGGGGTAGGGTTTAGTGACTCATCAGTTGCATATAACACCCAGTGCTCATTACATCAAGTGCCCTCTTTAATAATGCCCATCACTCAGTTACCCCATGCCCTCCCCCCCCCCACCAGCATTTTCCATATTAGGTCCAAGGTCAAAGAGTTCCCAAATGGCTGAGCTGAGATACACAGATCACAGTACAAATTCCAAAGTCTTTGTACTATCGGGGTCGCAAAGCCTCCTTTGCTTTGAAGCTGGGTGCAATCCGGGTTCTCACGTGCCTTCACCCCACTGAATTCGATGCTAACCCCGTCTTCACCTCCACCCCTTGCGTGGGACTCCAGCAGGAAGGGGACCCCGGCCGGGCTTCTCTTCTCCCGACAGTGTTCCTCTGGACTGATCTGAGCCGAGCCTCTGTCGCCGGCTAAACATTCGGGTCTCGCGGGCACAGCTCCCCGCAGCTCTTCTTGCGTACCTACCTCAGAGCACCCCCTTCCTTCTTCATCGCCGCCATCCTGCATTCCCGGTTGGAGCCCTCGTCCTGCCGCAGACCTTTCTTCAGGGCCGCAGACCGCCTGAGCTTTCTTCTGCAACCTGCCCTTAAAGATAACGAAGCGACCAGAGAGACAAAGGTTTGCCCCTGACTCCTTGGCAAACCAGCCACCTCCAACCCTCCGAGTTTCAAATTTAACGGTCCCGCGCGTCGGACGTGAACACGCCCCTCCGCCCCTTTGTACTCGCGTCTCTCTCGCTCTCTCTCGGTCTCGCGCGCTCTCTCCACCCCCCAAGGCATTCTGGGGCTTGTAGTTTATCTCGGGGTTTAGTCCCCACTGTCGTGATGCATAATGGGAGTTGTAGTTTCCCGGGAGTTTGTGGCTGCCCAGTACGCCCCGGTTGAGGCGGGGTAAATTCTCTGCAAGAGCTCTTCTAAATTAGGGCCAGTCTCTGAACCGAGGGAGGGACACTGCAAGCACTAGAATTTCTTTGCTGTTTTGAACATAGGGAGTTATCTTTGAGTGCTTGCACTTGGCTTGACTCTTCTTGGATGGCTGGCCAGACTGATCACCCTTTGCTGTCTGCCTCGAGTTGCTCAAGAGTCCAGAGTTCTTAGGACACTCTGACCCACTGTTTCCTGCCTAACTTGTGAATTCAGAAAAACTGGACCCCAGTTCTGTGAAAATCGTACCAAATGTACAACCTTAGGCAAAGCCACGTAGTCTCTGGACTTCAAATTTCTCATTTATAGTGTGAGGTTTTTCCTTTCTCTCCTGCCCAGTCCACAGGCAGAAAATACAGCTATGAATCGGTTCCCAAGGTTTGGCATCTTTTCCGCTTCAGGACACCAGCCTCCAGGGGCACTCAGTCCCAGTTCCAGTTTCTTGAGGAAGAAAATATAGTGGGCTCAGTTGTAGCCAGGGGAGCAGTCTTTTGAACAAACCCAGGTACAAGGGAATTCTCCTCTCTTGAACTTGGGGGGAAGAGGAGAGTGAGAGATAGCCCAGAGAGGGGAGCTGGGGGTAGGTATTTACTACTTCTTATCTCTCAATTCTCAGACTTCTCCACCATTTTTTAAAGATTTTATTTTTTTAAAGATTTTTATTTTTTAAGATTTTATTTATTTACTCACGAGAGACACACAGAGAGGCAGAGACACAGGTAAGAAGCAGGCTTCATGCAAGGAGCCCGATGCAGGATTCGATCCTGGGACTCCAGTATCATGCCCTGGGCTGAAGGCGGCACTAAACCGCTGAGCCACCCGGGCTGCCCTTAAGATTTTATTTTTAAGTAATCTCTACCCTCAACATGGGGCTTGAGATCAAGAGTTGGAGGCTTTACCGACTGAGCCAGCTGGGTGCCCCTCGACCATGTTTTCATACTGTGTAAGCTCTTTCTTCCACATCATCAGGATTCTTGATTGCAATGGAATGGCAATCCAACTCAAACTGACTTCCTCAAAAAACAAAACAAAACAAAACAAAAAAACAAAAACAAACAAACTGACTTCCTCAGAAAAGGGAGTTTATTGGCTCATATATAAAAGACTTCAGGTGATACTTAGCCCAGGACTCATGTGGTATCACCAGGACTGGGACCCTCCCCATTTCTCACCTCTGCTTGTCTTTGTGTTAGTTGGTTGTCATTCTCCACTGAGTAACAGCTGCAGGACTTTGTCCTTCCAGGTTCAAAGTTCAGACTCAGAAGTTACTTTCATTTGCCATTTCTCCCCAGTCACTGGAACTAGCAGATTCAGGGCTCTAATCCTTCAGACCCAAGTCATGTGTTTCATCTTGGGAGGAAAGAGGGAAGGGAGTAGTTCCCCACAGGAAGTTTTGGTTTCTCTTTACTTCTAAATCCTTTACATCCAGGAAGACCTCCTATATTATAGGAGAGGTGATATGTGGGATTCTCTCTCTGGCTCACTTATTTATTTATTTATTTATTTATTTATTTATTTATTTATTATATTATTTATTTATTTTTTAAAATTTTATGTATTTATTCATGAGAGATGCAGTGAGAGAGACAGAGGGAGAAACAGGCTCCTCGCAGGGACCCCAGTGTTGGACTCGATCCCGATTCCGGGACTCCAGGATCACGCCCTGGGCTGATGGCAGGTGCTAAACTGCTGAGCCATCCAGGTGTCACACTCTCTGGCTCATTTTATCTCTCACCTCACACCAGTACTGACCTAGACCCTATTTCCTTCCCCAGGGTGTCCTGTTCACATCCACAGCTCCTTAATTTTGATTGCTTCCTATGAACCACCTTGGAAAATGTAGCATTTGTTCTTTTGATCTCAACGTGGCTTTTGCCTAGTCAGCTGGGTGCCCCACAAACTGTGCTACAACATGGAATGCATTCAGGCTAAACTCTGCTTTTGTCACCAGAGAAGGGAGACAGGTTTTTTAAAAAGATGTGACCGAAAAAAAAAAAAAAAGTGACAGAAGGCGCTGTATGGTCCTACTGGGAACATGAGTTCTTGGGCTGGACTGTGGTTGAGCGGTGATGTGGGCCTCAATAGCACCCACTGGTTATAAAGAAAGTCAGGATTAAGCTCATATACATTTCTGATCCAAAAAGGGTAAGACAGGGGCACCTGGGTGGCTCAGTCAGTAAAGCATCTGACTCTTAATTTTGGTTCAGATCACGATCTCATGGTCATGGGATCGAGGCCCATGTTGGACTCTATGCTCAATGTGGACTGTGTTTCAGACTCTTTCTCCTTCCCCCTCTGCCCCTCCCCACTCGTGTGCTCTCTCTCTCTTACAAATAAATAAAAATCTTTAAAAAAAAAAAAAAAAGATGGGACCCCTGGGTAACTCAGAGGGGGAGCGTCTGCCTTTGGCTCAGGCCATGATTCTGGGGTCCTGGGATCGAGTCCTGCATCCGGCTCCCCAGAGGGAGCCTGCTTCTCCCTCTGCTTATGTCTCTGCTACTCTCTCTGTATCTCTCATGAATAAACAAATAAAATCTTAAAAAAAAGAAAAGAACAAAGAGGTTAAGACAGAGGCTCGGCCTGAGTACTTCAATGTGCCGAGCATGGGAGGGACACAGAAAGATGTGCACCGTGAACCAGACACAGCTCTTGTGCTCTAGTAACTTCAGGTTGGTGGGAGAGACAGACAAATAAACAGGCAATTTCAGTGCAATGCTGCCACAGCCAGAGGTAAATAAACACAGGGGGCCCTGGAGGCACATAGGAGGACCTTCCAGCCCAGGCCTGGGCGAGAGGAGGAGGTCAGGGCAAATTTCGTAGAGAAGGTGGTCAAGTTGAAAGGTAGGGAAGATCAGGCACAAAGTATTGAGCACAGCCACACAGGCTGTGTCGTGGCTAATGTTTTTCTCTGGTATGTGTCCACTTCCTCTCCATTCCCCACTCTCTCCACTGACTTCCTGCACCCAGGGCTTACCCCTTTCCACCTCCATGTCGGCCCATCAAAACTTGCCTCTACTGTGTGCTGCTCTCTCTCACCTAGCTATCACATTCAAAACAGGAACTAAGTCACCGAAGATGTTAATGACAGTTCATGATTTACTGCAGTGTTTTCCACATCACGTTCTAAGATGCTAGTAGATGTTACAAGGCAATAAAGGTTTGGTTTTCAAGTAAGTTCTTGAAATGCTGACTTAAGTGGCTATCTTTACCTAAAGGCTCCCTCAAGCCTTTAATATGCCAAAGCACACTATGAAGCTCTAAGGGAAAGAGTATTTTAGTTTTCTATTGCTGCCATCACAAAATACCACAAACTTGGTAGCTTAAAACAACACAGGTTTATCATCTTACCAGTTTGGTAGGTCAGAAGTTTAATTCAAACCACACTGGGTTAAACATGGTGTTGGTAAGGAGGCACCTGGATGGCTGAGTGGCTGAACGTCTGCCTTTGGTTCCCGGAGTGATCCTGGGGTTCTGGGATCCAGTCCTGCATCAGGCTCCCTGTATGGAGCCCACTTCTCCCTCTGCCTGTGTCTCTGCCTCTCTCTCTCTCTCTCTCTCTCTCTCTGTGTGTGTGTGTGTGTGTGTCTGTCATGAATAAATAAAATTAAATCTTTAAAAATAAAAACAACATGGTGTTGGTAGAACTGTGTTGTTTCTGGAAGTCCTTGGGAGAATTTGTTTTTTTCCCCAATTTTTAGAAGCATTCACAAGTATTCCTTCATTTGTGGCCTCCTTCCTACATCTTCAAAGCTAGCAACACAGTCTGTCAGATTTGGCTTATGTCATCGCATCTCTTTCTCTGATCACAGGGAAATCTCTCTGCTTTTAAGGGCTCATGTAATTATATAGGACCCAACCAGGTAATCCAGGCTAACCTTTCTATCTCAAAGTCCCGAATGTTCATCACATCTGCCAAGTCCCTTTCGCCATAGGTTCCATGGATTAGGACATGAACATCTTTAGGGACCTATCACAGGAGGTTCTAGAACATGTTGGTGTCTCTGAAATCATTTGACCACACTTTTCACACATCTTTCAGAACAGATTTTTGAGCTCTTTGTATTCTAATGGCCAGCCCCAGGAGAAGAAAATTCAAAAAGGAATAAATCTTAATGGTGGAATTCCAAGCACAGTGGCCACAGGTAACATTTAGGACTAATAAGCCCCATGTTTTTACACATTTGCTTTACATACAAAGTCATACTTATCTGTATTAGTGACTGTTAAAGGGATATTGTTGCCAGAAAATCTATGATCTCTTCCTTGGTCTTGTGGAGATGTGTGTGTGCTTGATTATCAAAGGCTGATTTCCCCCAACTTTGCTTCCATGGATGATATGAAATCCTACTTTAGCAGTCTAACTACAGCAAAGATGAAAACCCTTGGGTCTCCAGGGAACCCTTGGATGGCCTGATTGTTTACTGTGCAACCACAAGAGGAAGGAGGGACTATCTGGGGGTGGGAAGAAGATCAAGAGAAACTGAATGGGGGTGTGTATCTTCGGGGCCTGAAGGAGACCACATCTAGGAAAGCAGTGTCACCCTGCTGGCCTCCACCCCAGCAACAGATCAGCCAATCAGGGCAGCAGCTGCATCTTGTCTTTACCAGTGATGAGGTGTCTCGAGGTAGAACCAGTGAGGAGGCCTAATAATCCAAACCATCTTGTGTTTGCAGGAGAAAGGGAGGTGAAGGGTGAAAAGATGCATTAGCCCAGGGCTGTGGGGACTCCTGCTGCTACCCAGTTGCATCTCACAGTAGCTGTTGCTGACAGGGTATGAGGGAACCCTCCAAGAAACTGGACTTCTCTCTCTTCAATTCCATGGAAACTCTTTTTTATTTTTTTTAAGATTTTATTTATTTATTCATGAGAGACACACACACAGAGAGAGGCAGACACAGGCAGAGGAAGAAGCAGGCTCCATGCAGGGAGCCCGATGCAGGACTTAATCCTGGGACTCCAGGATCATGCCCCCAGCCGAAAGCAGGCGCCAAACCGCTGAGCCACCCAGGGCCCAGGGATCCCAGGAAACTCTTTTCTGAACTATGTTTCTGCTTTTCTGCATAACTACCATACTTTTCATGGGTCTTCTCAAACCACTGGAAATGGCCTACCTCAGAATTTCCACACTGCTTTATGCAAAAAATATGTATGCCAAACGAGGCAATACCAGTTATCAACTTCCTGCATCTGGCAGAAAAAAAAAAAAGGGTCAGAATGGACCATAAACTGAGAACAGAAGTAATCATATGGCAGGGCT
This sequence comes from Nyctereutes procyonoides, assembly GCF_905146905.1. Lineage (NCBI taxonomy): Eukaryota > Metazoa > Chordata > Mammalia > Carnivora > Canidae > Nyctereutes > Nyctereutes procyonoides. The sequence continues at coordinate 6,928,035 of NW_026575031.1, read as the reverse complement.
GTTAAGAAACATGGTAAGGGGTACTTGGGTGGCCCACTGGTTGAATGTCTGTCTGCTTTTGGCTCAGGGTGTGATTCTGGGGTCCTGGGATCCAGTCCCATATTGGGCTCTCCACAGGGAGCCTGCTTCTCCCTCTGCCTGTGTCTCTGCCTCTCTCTCTATGTCTTTCGTAAATAAAAAATAAAATCTTAAAAAAATAAAAAAGAAAAGAAACAAGGTAAGATCCAGAGCTAAATAAGCTATGTATTCTGCTGGTTACCTACTATCAAGAAGTGAAACATAGCAGATGATAATTTATCATGGTGAGCATTGTTCAATGTACAGAGTTGTCTAATTATTATGTTGTACACCTGAAATGAATATGTTAAGTATATTTCAATAATAATTTTTTAAGTTAAAAATGAATGAATGAATGAATCAATCAATCAATAAATAATCTATGTAGCTAATAAGAAGTACACTTTTGGGCTGTTTTGCACTGGCGTTATCTTCACTAGAGTTCTGTGCTCCAGGAAGGTCTTAGAGAACCTGAGAGTTCCCAAATATTCATCACTATGCTCAATTTACACATGAGGTGATCCAAACTCAAGGAAGTAAAGTGATGATGAGAGTCATCCATGAGAATAGATCTGAATGTCACCTTCTTGCTTCAAGGTCACTGCTCTGGGTGCCACAAGCCTCAGCTCAAAATTAAACAATTTAATTTTTTTTTCAATTTAATTTTTTTAAAAGATTTTATTTTTTCATGAGAGACACACACACACACACACAGAGAGAGAGAGAGAGAGAGAGAGAGAGAGAGAGAGAGGCAGAGACAGAGGCAGAGAGAGAAGCAGGCTCCATGCAGAAGCCCTACGTGGGACTTGATCCCGGGTCTCCAGGATTATGCCCTGGGCCAAATGCAGGTCCTAAACCGCTCAGGCACCCAGGGATCCCCTAAACAATTTAATTCTAATGTTTAATAAACTTCAACTTCTGGCTGCCACATTCTGGGGGAGGGGCAAATTCAGGGTTACCCAGCATCATATGGGAGCCTCTGTTCACTCCAATGTGTGATATATTTCCTCAAAACTGTTGGGTGGGGCCCCTGGCAGGCAGTCTGGTTTGCCTTTGAGTAAGAGGAACTGTGGAAGCAGGAGTGTTGCCCATGGGCTCAGAGGGAACTGGAATGGGGAGAACCACTTGATATTCATCCTGGACAGTGACCCTTCCCTGGCCTGACCCTAGGGATTCCTGGGCTTATAGAGAGAGCACTGCCATCATTTCCCAAGTGCTGATGACATAGCCACGCTCCAGTGTCTCAAAGATTGGCCATTCTGAGAACACTGGGGTGGAGGAGGGAGGGGCTAACTCAGGCCTGGACATCCACATCCTCTCAGCAGGGTGAAATATCCTCCAGTGGCTCTCAGAGGTAGAGCCATCAACTAGGGAACTGAAGCAGGAAAGGAAGAACGTGGCAGAAACTGGGTGGTGACCATGGGGAAGACTCATTGGTGAGCACAAGAGCTCTGCAAAATACCCAGATCACCTAGGGGAGGCTGAATCAGGGGGGCTGAATCAGGGGCACATATACAGTTGTACAAACTATGCCATGCCCAAGAGTGCCAGTTCAGAGGCACAAATGGGACATTTTTTTCCTGCATTGCTTACACAGAGGAGGCACTTCTAAAAGTTCTTCTGCTCAGAGAGGCCTCCTTTTTCTAATTCATAGAAAGCACGGTGTAGGCTTGCTGTGGTCCTGGGCCTGGCAGTTTTATGGAAGAACCAGTAGAGTCTTCATCACTTGTGTTCATGTGGCTGCCACTCCTTATTTGAGGAGGTGGTGATCCCATGATAGGTGAACAACAATTGGGATAGTTCTTGGCAGGGCCAAGCAACATGGGAAAACTGACAGGGAGAAGGGGTGGCTGGGGGTGTGTATGCCAGTGCTCCCATTGCTTCTCTGCCAGCCAGGCTTCCTTACTCCCTCTCTCAGATGTTATCTCCTGGGGCTCAGTGCAGATGGTAGAAAGTTTGCTTCTGACATTCTGAGAGGCCCAGTGCTCTGCACTGCTCTTCCAGGGAGAGGCCAGAGGTCAGCGACCCGCGGGCTGGGAGAGGATGGGATGTTTGGAAACAGCTTAGTTTGGCTAAATGTGGAAGCAAACATGGAAATGTTTGAATCGCACCGTTAGAAGCTGACCATGGCTAGAAGTGGGATGATTCAGAGAAGAATTAAATGAGGTGAGAAGCTATTTGGCCTCTGTTCCTACCTCTACCTTTCTCTGTCCCAGCCTTTCTTTTTTGACCTTGTCTGATGATACGGGTCCTCCCCAGGATTGGCCAACATTCTTCTTTTCTTAATTCTGAGGGATGCCTGGGTACTCAGTGGTTGAGCATCTGCCTTTGACTCAGGGCATGATCCCGGGGTCCTGGGATCAAGTCCTGCATCCAGCTTCCTGCAGGGAGACTGCTTCTCCCTCTGCCTATGTCTCTACCTCTCTCTCTGTGTCTCTCATCAATGAATGAATAAATAAACTAAAGTAAAACAATTCTGAGCCTGAATGCCAGTGGGAAACCTGAATTTGGGACCCTTCCTGACCAAATTTAGAGAAACTTTTCCCATATCAGAATCAGAGCCTCACTGCTGGGGTTGAATTTGCCATTGATGAGAACCCCAGTCTTTTGGGCCAGGACAGAACCACAGTAGCTTCCCGTCTCCAGAGGTCTTCAGGACACATTGCCTCCGGCAAATTTCAATGCCTTTCTTTCAGCACAGGCTCCTAAACTGAAGCAGGGAGAAGAGAGCCCTGAGACAGGCCAAGTCAGAAAAAACACATCTTCCCTGAAGAACCAAAAGACTGAAGTGGACTAGCCTGATCCCGTTTCTGAGTTTCCATGCAGGCTCCCCATGAGGAGTTAGAGACAGTTGTGAGCATCATGAGAGCAGGAGCAGGGACAGGTGCCAGCTGCGTTTTCATGGGGGGACCTGCAGCATTTGAGAGGCTGGCTTCTGCCTGCTGGGTGATGGACGGCACGAATGGACAGACAGTGGATGGTATTAACCATCCAACGGGCTGTCACGGGGATGACCCCACCACACAGGCAGGTCTGAGGGAGGTTGATTCCTCTAATCTATGGGTTGCAGGTTCCTCCTCAACTGCGAACAAAGAGACGGATTTGCTGACTCCTCATGGCAGCCCAAGGCTCTGCCTCCCACAGCTCCACAGAGTCCCTTCCTGGAATGTAACCCTAAAGCAGGAGGTGGCAGTTCCTGCTCCTCATCAGATTCTCAGGACCTGGCCCAAGGCAGGTGCTCCATAAACACTGGTTAACTGAAAAACTGGCGGAAAGGAACAAAGGAGAATAGCGAACCCATGACCTCATTAGACCAAGCGCTCTCATGTCCTGAATTCGCTCAACCAACATTTATTGACTCTTCTGTGTCAGGTACTGTGCCGGACACCAGGGATATAAATAGGGGGAAAAAAGGGACACCTGGGTCAGTGGTTGAGGGTCTGCCTTTGGCTCAGGTTGTGATCCTGGGATCTTGAGATCCATCCTGCATTGGGCTCCTTGCAGGGAGTGTGCTTCTCCCTCTGCCTCTGTCTCTGCCTGTCTCTGGGTCTTTCATGAATAAATAAATAAAATCTTTTAAAAACGAAAAAGAAAAAGAGCACAAGTCCTACACCCAACAAAAATGGTCTATAGCATGGCAACTTCTGAGCTATAACTAAATGTGGGCCTGGAGCTAGGGGAGCTGAAAAGACATTGCAGCCCCCACAACCCACCTGAGCCTGGGAGCTGAGAGAAGGGGAAGTCAGAAAGTGCTTCCACGAGGCGTCTTGGAAAACGACTAGGAGTTACTGGAAGGAAAAGAAGGGCTTGGGCAGCCCAGGTGGCTCAGTGGTTTAGCACTGCCTTCAGCCCAGGGTGTGATCCTGGAAACCGGGACTGAGTCCCACATCGGGCTCTCCATATGGAGACTGCTTCTCCCTCTGCCTGTGTCTCTGCCTCTCTCTCCCTCTCTCTGTGTCTCTCATGAATAAATAAATAAATAAAATCTTTTTTAAAAAAAGAAAGAAGAAAGAAAGAAAAGAAGAAAGAGAAAAAAAAGAAAGAAAAGAAGGGCTTTCTAGCTAGAAGGAACAGCAGGTCTAATGCGGATTGGCAAGAGAGTGAGTGTTCTGGGTGTCTGTGGGGCTGCTGGGAGTCATGATGGTTGGAGCTTGGGGGAGGTGTGAGATCTGGCCGAGAAGGCCCCTGACTCACCGTGCCTGGCAAACCAAGGTTGAAGGGCAAGCCCAGCACCTTCTGTTCCCACTGTAGGGCAGTGTCCAGCTGCAGCCTGGAAGCTGGGTCTCTCCCCTCTGGGGTGTCAAACTTCCCAGCTATGCATGGAGCCACCTATTCTCTCAGCTTCGGGAAAGCCAGAAGATAGTCCCAGGTGAGAAAAGGGCAGGCAGGGCACAAAATGGGTACCTCCCTCATCCCAACTGGATGCATTCCCTTCAGCACCTCAGACATGCCTCTCAGATGCCAAGCTGTTTTCACTCACTTGCTCTATCCTGAGAAGACCATCCATCAAGGCTGCCAGGACCAGGGAACTGTCCCAGCTGGTCTAACTGATTGGCTGCAGGTCACAGCTCCTGTCTCTCCTAGAGGGTTCCCTTGCTTCCCTCCTTGCTGTGCCCAGCTCTGACCTGTTCCCATTGGCCAGGGTGGCCAGTGGTCATCACTTGGCACCAAAGCCCTCCCACCTTGAGGATGTGAAGGGCACAGTGCTGTTTCCACTTCTGCATCTTTCCTTGCCTCCTGGATGTGTCTGCAGACTGAGGCACCCCTACCATCAGACAAAGTGCTCTCACTGTAGAAAACACTCTCCTGCTCCCCAGAGGGCATCTGGAGGATGAGAGTATTTCTGAGTTGTTTAGAGGATGGGGAGCACTGTAGCCATTTAGTAGGGATGGGGCAGGGATGTTGTGCAAAGCATGGGACAAACCCACACAACAATGGATCATCCCACCCAAAATGGCAGTGACTTCCCCCACTGAGAAACACTGCGTCTGGGCCCACTTTTTTTCAGAGAAGCAGAATTCGTGTAGTCTCTGCAGCAGAGCCCCTCAAACTTCATGAATCACCTGGGGATCCTGTTGAAATGCAGATCTTGATGCAGCAGAACTGAGGTTTGGCCTGAGATTCTGCCTTTCTAATGAACTCCCAGGTGTTCCATTTGCTGCTTCAGGAAGGATGCATAGCAAGGCAGGTAGACAGCACAAATGTGCATGTATGTTCTCTTAGGACATTTGATCCACAAAATTTGTTGAACTGATATTGCCAAATATTTGCTTAGATTGATGGCTTTCAATAGGACTGATTTTTGTCTCCTCCCCTAGGAGACATTTTTGACTGTCACAACCAGGAGGGCAGGGGCAGGGGTGCTGCTGGCATCTAGTGGGTAGAGGTATGCTGCTAGACATCCTACAACAGACAGCATGGCCCCCTCATGACAAAGAATGATCCAGACCAAAATGTCAGTAGTGCCAAGGTTAAGAAACCCTGACTTAGGTAAAATTTTAAAACAATGTGAAAAATATTTGTGCGCAATGTGACTTCACTGCAAGTTGGTCACCCTGGTCACAATGCCGTGAACACATGTCACTGACTGAGGCTCAGGCCTCTCTGAGCATGAACATGTCCAGCCAGTTAGAAATCAGGACTAGGTGTGCTCCCAGAGAAGAAACTCTTGTAGTAGTTGTGATACTTTATAAGCCCTGGAAATCAAATTTTAGAAAATCAATGGTGGGTAGTGGGGTGGCAAGGAGAAGCAATAGGATATAGGAGGAACTCATAGGTAGACATGGCTCTGTCCATATTTTAGTTCTAATCCTGAGTGTTCATGGGTGCTTTTTTTTTTTTAATTTATTTGACAGCACAGAGGGAGAGTGGTAAGGAGAAGTAAACTCCCCGCTGAGCAGAGAGCCCGATGTGGGGCTCCATCCCAGGGCCCTGGCATCATGACCTGAGGCGAAGGCAGACTCTTAACCGACTGAACCACCCAGCACCCCCGCGGGTGCATCTTAGATTATTTTGAAATAAATAATTAACTAAACACAAATAACCACAAAGGTGGGCCATGCCTGGATCAAAGAAGAGAGAGGGCCATAGACCAAGGATTGTGGTTAATCCAATGTATCTGGGATTTAAAAAAAGCTAATTACTTAGGGTGAGTGATTAATAATAAAGTAATGCTGTTATACTCAGGGCAAAAATATCTGTGAGGGGGAAGAGAACATGACAGGTTATGCAAAAAGACAAAAGTCGGTGCCCTGGGAAGAATGCCGCTTGCATCGGGTCTGACTCTGCACACAGGCATGGTGGAGGGGGATCTGGCAGGCATGGAAGATAGGCCCTTCCCTCTTCTGTTCAGCTTAGGCCATGCAAAGGACCCTGAGGATAGTCCCATGGGCTGTCACAGTGGAGGGCCAAGGGCTCTAGGCAGCATCACTACCACCAGCTGCCCAGAGGGGCCTCCCATCAGGCCCATTCCCACCACTGTGTCCTGCTGCCACCCACAGCTTGGCTCCTTGTGCTCTACCTGCTAGGCAGACAGAGGCAATTGACATTTTCTCTGGTGGTTGGCTTTCTTTCTTTCTTTCTTTCTTTCTTTCTTTCTTTCTTTCTTTCTTTCTTTTTTAAGATTTTATTTATTTATTCATAGAGACACACACAGAGAGAGAGAGAGGCAGAGACACAGGCAGACACAGGCAGAGGGAGAAGCAGGCTCCATGCAGGGAGCCCGATGTGGGACTCGATCCCAGGTCTCCAGGATCATGCCCCAGGCTGCAGGCGGCGCTAAACCAGGGCTGGTTTCCTATCCATATCAAAACTTATCTCTCCTGTGCACCCGTCCCCAGACACTTCTCTCTGAGAGCAGGGAATTGTAAACACCAGAGAATTTTCCTCAGGAATGCCAGTGGGCTTTTTATATTGATAACTTCCCCCGTGTAGTGTCTCTGCATTTTGTTGGGAGATACCTGGATAGCTAATGTCTTGATCCAAAGAAACAAGTCCTGAGGTAGGCCTTCTTCTGTGGTGGGAGTTAAAAATCAGCAAATGTCAGAATGAGAAGTCTTGGAGATCTTCCAGGGCAGCTCCCTCAGTTGACAGGTGAGGAACCAAGGTTCAGAGAATTTATTTACCCAAAGTCACATGGCATCCTGGGGGCAAGACTCAGAGCACCACCCCACTCCCATGCCTCTATTTCAATCTGTCACTTCATCATTCAGCCAACAAATCCTATTTTTTTTTAAGTTGGCATATTTTTATCTTTATGTATTTATTTTTTTTAATATATTTTTTTATTTATTCATGAGAAACCAGAGGTGGGGGGGAGAGGCAGAGACATAGGCAGAAGGAGAAGCAGACTCCCTGACAGGATCCTGGTGCAGGACTCGATCCCAGGACCCCAGGATCACAACCTGAGCCAAAGGCAGATGCTCAACCACTGGGCCACCCAGGCGTCCTGCCAACAAATCTTTATTGAGCATTGGCTATTGCATGCCAGGCACTAACCGGGCAGTGGGGTCATAAATAAGATGAGACTCTTGTCCCAAATCATCCCCTGTCAAGTGGGGGAAGACAGCTGGTTGGGAAAGGAAACTACAGTACGTATGGTGGAGTCAGTGATTGCACAGAAGTACTGCGTACAGCTTGGCCCCATGGAGGCGGGGAGAAGCTCTGAAGGGCTGTGGAGAACTTCCCAGAGCAGTTTTCTGACTGTGTCCAGGGCTTCTCCCCACGACTCTCACCGAAGGGGGAAGCAGAGCCCCAGACTGTCTTATGGACAGTGGATTTTTAACTCCCTTCCATCCCCATCCTCATCTTTCACCACAAACACTACTGTCAGCCTCAGTTACCTATTCACAGTCACCTTGGGCGCAGGGGCATCCCAGGCCAATAACTTCACTGCAGCCAGCAGTATTCGTGGTTTACCCAACACCAACGCTTCTTGCTGTCCTTTGCTAACAAGATGATTTCCTGCAATGGTGATGTGTCCTGTCTCAAGCAGTGGCTCACAAATTTCTCAACACAGTCATGGTAATTCTTTTCCCCAGTCTCTCAGCTTCCCTTGTATATGACAGTGGCCATATGATCTGGCTGTGGCCCAAAAAGAAGTCTAGAGAGGATGGAGGTGGTAAAGACACACAGTTGGCCTGGCCCTTTTTGCCTTGCTTCCTAACTTAGAGATGTGACATCTGGATCTGGGCAGCCTCTTGTGACCATGAAGTGAAAGCAGGAGATAAAAGCCACTATGCTAAGGGAAAGCAGAATGGAAAGGAAGGAAGAACCTGGCTGTGTGATAGCAGCATTGCACAGTTTGTCCTGGGAGGGAGAACAGTTCTAAGGAAAAGCAAGCAATCATGGGAAAGCTGATGAATGTGCCATTCCAAGGGGGACCATATTATCACATCTCATGATCATCAATCAGCTCCCCAAAATTCTAACCTTACTATGGATGCCAGGAAGCTGAAGGTGAATGAAGAACTGATCTTTGAGTTTCACCAGTCATTTGTTCTCAAGAATGTGAATCACAAATGGATTTGTACTAATATTTTTAGAGTGGCTTCCTATAATTTTCATTGACTACTTTGTATGTTGACTCTTCACCCTGTTAACAGTTTTGTTGGATTTAAGAAAAATGTAAAGAGGGGCACCTGGGTGGCTCAGTAGGTTAAGTGTCTGCCTTCAGCTCCAGTCATGATCTCAGGGTCCTGAGATGGAGCTCCCAGGCTCCCTACTCAACTCAGTATCTGCTTCTCCCTCTCCCACTGCCCCTCCCCCGCCAACTAGTGCTCTCACACCTTCTCTCTAAAATAAATAAATAAAATCTTTAAAAAAAAGAAAAATGTAAAGAGCATAACTTTCTGTTTTATTTTTGCTCAGGAGAGGTGAAATAAAAGAAAATGGATGGTTTCATTAAAAAAGGGAAAAAAAATTGTCTCACCAACCTGGCACTGCTACCCCAAGACTTCTCATTATGTGAAGAAGAAGAAAAAACAAGCCCTGTCTTGTTTAAGCCACTATTTGTCAGGCTTCCTGTTACTTGCAGCAGAATTCATTCCTAACAGAGACATCATCTGTTAATCAGTCAGGGTCCTAGCAGAAACCAGTGACACGCTGTAAGTGAGATTTCATGGAGGGATAATGTACAGGGCAGGGACAGGCTTAAAGGGGACCAATAAAAGATGGTGAAGTACTCAGGGACTAGCAAAAATGGGAAGCTGCTATCCCTTCTTCTTCTTCTTCTTTTAAGATTTTATTTATTTATTCATGAGAAACACAGAGAGAGGCAGAGACACAGGCAGAGGGAGAAGCAGGCTCCCCACGGGGAGCTCAATGCAGGACCCTGGGATCAGGACCTGAGCCAAAGGCAGAAGCTCGACCACTGAGCCACACAGGTGTCCCTGTGACACCTGCTTCTGATGGGATAAAGGATTGGAGTTGTCCCTGGAACCCATCGAGAATTACACCACTGAAAGAGCCTGACCAGACATGAGGCTGAAGATAAAGGGACTGACACCACTGATGAAAAAACCCTCCAACATATCTCTCTCTTTCCATCTTGTGACCCCCTACCTAGGGCCTCCCAATAGCCAAACCAACTGGAAGTCAGAGACCATGAGCACAAGTTGATGTAGTCCCTCTAGGACTCCCAGAAAAGAGGAGATAGAGAATGAGATGGGACAAGGGGGCTATAGGTAGCACACCGTCCAATGCAGATTTGTTTGTTTGTTTGTTTTTTCAAGATTTTATTTTTTCAAGATTTATTTATTTATTTGGGGAGAGAGAGGAGGGGGAGAGGGAGAGAAAGCAGGGGGAGAGGCAGTGGGAGAGTGAAAGCAGACTTCCCGTTGAGGGCAGAGCCCCACCACATGGCTCAATCCCATCACCCTGAGATCATAACCTGAGCTGAAAGCAAGAGTCAGACACTTAACTGACTGAGTCACCCAGGCACCCCAAGATTTCATTTTCAAGCAATCTCTACACCCAGTGTGGGGTGCAAACTCACAACCCAGAAATCAAAAGTCACATACTCTACTGACTGAGCCATCCAGGCGACCTTCCAATGAGCGTTTTTAATTTACTTCCTTGTTGTGGAATCAGCTATTGAAAACAAAGAGTTTGCCAGAGGTAGCCCTGATACAGCCTTGTTCTCCTGACCACCCACACTGATAATGAGAGGTACATTAAGTCACCAGGTATCCCTTATTTGACTTGGCTGCCAGGAAGTTAGATGTGAAATGTTGCATGCAGCTACAGTAATTTCTTCAATGCACCTTTTCTGGAAACACTGTCACCCCATTTTTTATTTTATGCCTCTTATTTTCTTATCCTTGCTTGCTTGCTCCCATCATTTATTTATCATTTACAATAAGTTGTCTCAAATCATTTGGGGAAATAAGTGGAGTGTGAACAGGAGTCTTAACATACTTCTAACAATCAGGATTAGGTTTGGTTGTGGTGGGCAGATACTCAAAATAAGCATGGTTTGAACAGGATAGAGGCTATCGCTTTCTTAAGTGACTGCTTAAGGGTAGGCATGGTGGCTCTGCTCCACAAAGTTCTCGGGAGCACAGTCCTCGGGGTGCTTGCCTGCTCGGCCCTCTTGTTAATTATTTGCCAGGAGCTAAATGAAGGGCTCTTCAGCTGAGCAGAGGCACCATCCCCAGGCCTCACCCCCTTAGCTAACCCCTAAACCCTTTAGCTCTGGCTCCATCACACCTGCTGTGGAGATGTCCCTCCCTGAAGCCCAGGAACCATCTGGATGCCTGGGCTCTAGGAACATTTGGAGCTTGGATGGAGTTTGCCTCCTACCTTGGGGAGCAGCGTGTGATAATGGAGAAAGGGAAGAGAGAGTTGAATCAGGGTCATGAGAGGGAGGAGGGAGTTGAATCAGCCGTCATGGAAGGAGGAAAATATGACTCCTTCAGAGGCAAAGGCCCAGATTGAGCCCCATGGGAAGACAAGTCTGGCATGTAATTCCTTGGAATGTGACATCCTCAGTGGACTATTGGTGAATTATGCTGGAACCAGTCCCCACGTATAAGAAGTCAACCTGCAATGACATAAGTAGTTAATGGATAGTGTGATTGTAGTGATAATTATCATTAATTAATTACCTTGGCTTGGTGTAGTGTCCTGGCTCCCTGGTTCTCCACTATACAGCCCCTGCTGTCTCTTGGCCCACCCAGGAGGGAAAAGTCTAATACCATGTGCAACTATCCTGGACATCAGTGCCCAGTCCCAAGCCCTGCTCCTCCCCAGCAAGGGGCTTTGTCTGCTTCAGGACAGCTCTGGCTGGAACTCAGTGTTGTCTTCCACCTTGGATCAGCTCCAGAGTGCTTCCTGGCCCTCTCTCTACCCTTCTGTCTGGAGGCCAGGTTGAGCCTTCCAGGCTCCCCACAGGGTCTCAAGCCCAGACCCCTACTCTTTCTGGTGCTGGGTACTAGAAGTGTGTCCAGAACAATCAGGATGGAGCAGGGGCAGAGAAGGAAGGCTCCAAGGGGCCAGGGCAGGGGCTCAGGAACCCCACCCTTCAGCCTTTGCTGTCAGAGACTAGGAGCTATACCAGGTGACCACAGAAATTACTGTCTAAAACAGTAGTAGTGATGGGTAGTGAAAAGGGGGTACTTTTAATAATTTTGCCTGCATAGCAGTTATATATTATGTGCTGAGGCTGTCCTACACAAATCTGGGCACATGCCTTCTTAACTGGGGGTGGTACCAACTGGACCTCCCCCCACAAACACACTGGCCACCCATCCTGCTGTGTTAACAGTCAAGGTTAACTGCCACTGTTCTCAGCAACCAAGTAGTGGGCCTTCCTGCTCGTTCTGCCTCTAGAGGCTAAATCACCAAGCATGCAATCCTGCAACTGTCCCCTGATAACAGCTCCAAGGTGGACAACCCAGACCTCCTCACCCCTGACCCTCCACCTCAAGTAGAGGACAAGCCTCTTTTCTCTTCATTCTTCATGCTTTGTTGCGGGGTCCAGGGAGGATTCTCTGGGACGTGTGGAGCCATCCTCATAGAGGGAGTCTCAGCTCCAGGGAAAGGGAAGAAGTGTGGGCTATTTCAGAAAGTATGTGTCCTCATTGTGAGTTTGGTGTTAAAGGGGAGGTATTGTGTCTGAGGAAGGAACTTACAGCCCTAAAATCCCATGATTCAGTGATGGTTCCTGCCCTGCACAGATAGTGATTAACCTGATGTCAGACTTAGCCTTGCATCACCATAGTGGGGGTTAGACTTAAGGTTGTACCAAAATCTGCACCCCTCAAAGCAGGCCCAATTTCAAAGAAGCAAGCACGGCTCTGTGCTTAGAAATGACAGAAATTCAAGACTAACCCAGAATGAGTTATACTCACACTGGCTCCCTGTCCTCTCTGCTTGCATTTTCTTTTACAGGAAGGGTCCATACCTGGGTCCTCATACACCTTCTCCTGACATACTTCTCACTCATTTCCTGGAAGCTTCCTGCAGCAGATCCTGGGCCGTCTTTATCTATGGGAAAACATACACACTGGCCATGACACCATGGTGCTGTCTTCCCCTCCAGCAACTTCCATCAGAATGGGCATATTCATCTGGGTCACCAACAGCATATTCACCTGGGTCATAGAGAAGTTGGTATCATTCATACTCCTCTGAGTTTCTGTCTACCCCAGCTATCTATCTTGCCAAATGCCCTTAGACATTAAATCTGCCTAGTGGCTTGAGGTTTAATATCTATCATAATCTTGCACTTTTTGGTTGGTTGAAACCAATGAAATAATTTCTCTGCTGTCTTCTCAGCTGTGCCTCTCTTATGGCACTTCTCCCATTCTCTCTAGTGCTATATTGTTTGGATTTTAAGTAAAATGAGGGCAGGAGCCTTGTCTTTTTCATCTTTGAATTCTCTACAGCCTTGCTAATCAGAGTGTGGTTTGCATTGTAATATGAAGTCCAGGCAATTCATTAAGGTTTGAGCAGCACTGTTCTAGGCACCCAGCACAGCACTCTTTAAATGTTGGCTTGGGCCAGGACGTGGGCATGTATATGGATGGATGGTTGGAGACAATGCACTTTTGAAATGACATGTTTTGTGGGTCTGTTTTGCCATCCCAGTTAAGCCATAAGCTCTTCAGGGTAGGGACTATGTGGATTTCACCCATTTCTCCCAGCTCAACTGAAGCCATTGTTCAAGGAGGACAGGCCCTGGCATGTTGCCTTGGACCTGTTGGATCTGGCCGCTTTGTCTTTTGCCTCTAATAGATGCCAGCAGAGGAGGAGAGAGATGGAGGGCCAATAGCCCCCAGAGGTAGGAGACCTCAATACAGGGAGAGTGTTTATGGTAATAATTTATAAAGATGGCAGCTCCTCTCTTTTCTAGCCTCCATCCATTATCTACCTTCTCCTTGTTTACTCTTTAGTTCTCCTGGCTGCATAGTCAAGTCCTCAGTGACACCTGAACTCTTCATTACATATTCCACACTAGTTGTGGCTTTCTAGTAAGTATAAAGGGCCATGATAAAGCATCTGGCACCTGTTTTTGCTACTGGTCTTGACCAGCTGCAGTGTTTGGACAACACCTTCCAGAGGTCTCAGGCCTCAAACTCAAGCCAGGGAAGAGTAAGCACACTCAGATCTGGCATGCAAGGATAGATAACAGCCTTGAGACCATGAAATAGGAAAGTAGGAGCTTCTCTTGAGAAGTGGTACAAAATAAAATATGATAGTCAGGGGAGGACCCCTACAAAAGTGATGTTTGAGTAAAGACAAACGTTGTGAGGAAATAAGCCATGTGTATAGTAGAAGGGAAAATGATTCCAGTGGTAGGGAGAAATAAAGTACAAAGGTTCTTAGCATGTCCAGATATTAGGGGCCCAGCATATGGATTATCTTGATGAACGTTCCATGTATACTTGAAAAGAATCTATATCATGGGACACCTATATCATGGTGGCTCAGCGGTTAAGCGTCTGCCTTGAGCTCAGGTCATGATCCTGGGGTCCTGGGATCCAGTCCCACATTGGAGTCCCTGCATGGAACCTGCTTCTCCTTCTGCCTGTGTCTCTGCCTCTCTCTCTCTCTGTCTCTCATGAATAAATAAATAAAATATTAAAAAAAAGAATATCCTCTAAATATCTTCTAAAGCTACTGGTACAGTGATCAATAAATGTCAGATTAGGTTGGTTGATAGTATTGTTCAAGTTTTCTACATCCTTACTGATGTACTTTTGTCTATTGGTTTTACTGAATGTTAAAATCTACTATAATTAAGGATTGTTTATTCGTCCCTTTAGTTCTGTCAACTTTTGCTTCCTGTGTTTCGAAGCTCTATTATTAGGTGCATGTACATTTAGGATAGTTATTTCTTTTGATGAATTGATCCTTTTATCTTTTTTAAGATTTATATTATTTTAGGGGATCCCTGGGTGGCGCAGCGGTTTAGCACCTGCCTTTGGCCCAGGGCACGATCCTGGAGACGCGGGATCGAATCGAATCCCATGTCGGGCTCCCGGTGCATGGAGCCTGCTTCTCCCTCAGCCTATGTCTCTGCCTCTCTCTCTCTCTCTCACTGGCCTATCATAAATAAATAAAAAAATTAAAAAAAAAGATTTATATTATTTTAAAGATTTTTAAAAGATTCATTCGCTTGGGAGAGAGAGAGAGAGAGAAAGTGAGTGAAAGCATGAGTAAGGGGCGGGGGCAAAGGGAGAGGGAGAAGCAGGCTCCCCACTGAGTAGGAAGCCTGGATGTGATGCCAAAGTTGGGTTCAATCCCAGGGCCCTGGGATCATGACCCAAGCCAAAAGCAGGCGTTTAACCAACTGGGCCACCCAGGTGTCCCTATATATTTATTTTTGAGAGAGAGAAAGCGTGCCTGCACACAAAGGGGCAGAGAGGGGCAGAGAGAGTCTGAAGCAGACTCAGTACTGAGCCACCTAGGCACTCTGATTCTTTCATGTTTCTGAAATCTTTCTGAAATCTTCCTCTTTACCTTAGGGAATGTTCCTTGTCCTAAAGTCTATTTTGGGGCTGCCTGGGTGGCTCAATATGTTAAGCATCTGCCTTTGGCTCAGGTGGTGATCTCTGGGCCCTGAGATCAAGTCCTGCATCATGCTCCCTGCTCAACAGGAAGTCTGCTTCTCCTTCTTCCTCTCCCTTCCCGTTTCTGCATGCACACTTTCTCTCTGTCTCTCTTTCAAATAAATAATAAATAAAATCTTTTTATTTTTTTATTTATTTTTTTAATAAAATCTTTTTAAAAATAAAGTTTATTTTGTTTGATATTAATACAATGAGCTTACTCTGATTACTGTTTGTGTAGTATCTCTTTTTACATCCTTTTACTGTCATAGCCTTTACTTCATTCACTATTTAAAGTACATTTCTTTTTTTTTTTTTATTTTTTTTAATTTTTATTTATTTATGATAGTCACACAGTGAGAGAGAGAGAGAGGCAGAGACACAGGCAGAGGGAGAAGCAGGCTCCAAGCACCGGGAGCCCGACGTGGGATTCGATCCCGGGTCTCCAGGATCGCGCCCTGGGCCAAAGGCAGGTGCCAAACCGCTGCGCCACCCAGGGATCCCTTAAAGTACATTTCTTATAAACAAACTAGTTACTTCTTACTTTGTAGACTAGTTTGACAAGTTCTGCCTTAGCATGCTTAGTCCATTTTTAATTAATGCAATTATTGATATGGTCAGGCTCGTGTCTCCCATTTTGCTCTTAATTTTTATTAGTCCATATGTTCATTGTTTCTTTGCTCCTCCTTTTATGCTTTCTTCTGGATTGATTACTTCACAGTATCCCATTTTGTTGCCTCTTTCACTTTGTAGCCAGATGTCTGTTTTATCTTTAATGATTGCTGTAGGGATTACAATGAGCATCTTTAACTTCATATAGTCTACTTTGGATCTACATTATATCACTTTACAAATAATGTGAGAGACTTATAACATTCTACCTCCAATCACCCTTTCCCATCCTTTGGCTATGATTATCATCTACTTTAGCTGTGTGTATTACAAAAATCTCATAATACATGGTTATTACTTATGTTTAAATAGTCAATTGTCTTCTTACATAAATTAAGAAAATAATTGTTTCTATTTACCCACATGTTTGCCAGTGGTGCTCTTCATTCCTTCTGGTAGATCTTACTTTCCAATTGACAGTCATTTCTCTTCAGTCTGAAGTACTTCCTTTGGTATTTCTTGAAATACAGGTTAGAGGAATAGCAAGGAGATTGATTTGGGTGGAGTAGAGTGAAGGAGAGGAGGAGATACAATCCAGAGAATCAGGAGTCAATTATTCTCACTCTTATAGGCCACAACAAACTTTGGCTTTTACTTTGAGTAGGATGAGAAACGATTGGATGGTCTTTTCTTTTTTTTTTTTTTTTAAGATTTTATTTATTCAAGAGAGAGAGAGAGAGAGAGAGAGAGAGAGGCAGAGGGAGAAGCAGGCTCCAAGCAGAGAGCCCGACGTGGGACTCCATCCGGGGTCTCCAGGATCACGCCCCGGGCCGGGCCGAAGGCGGCGCTAAACCGCTGCGCCACCAGGGCTGCCCTGATTGGATGGTCTTGAGCAGGGGAATGACACCCTCTGGTATGGGTGTTAACAGCAGCTCTGCCTGCTGGGACGAGAATAGGCTCTAATGGGCAAGAGAGGCGATAGGGAGGCCAGTTGTAGCACTAATCCAGGCAAGGGATAATGCTAACTTGGGGTAGCAGTGATGTAATGGAAGTGTCAAAATTTGGATACATTTTGAAGGCACATCCAATGGGGTTTACTGACAGATTGGCTGTGAAATGTGAGAAAAAGAGGAATTGAGGATGACCCCAAGGTGCCTGAGAGATCAGAAGGATGGAGTTTCTGGTTGCAGTGGAAAGACTGAGGAGGAGCAGGTTTGTGGGAAGTACCCTTTAGCCATCCAAATAGAAATGCTGAATAGGCCTTTGGTCTGCAGTTCAGGGAAGGGAAATAGCTAGGCTTATACTTTTTTTTTTTTAATACTTCAGTGAGTAAATGTGATTTTTTTAAAAATATAAGTCAGTGAGTAAACAAAAGTAAATCTTTGTTTCAGCATATTAATAGCCAATTTTTATTGAGTGCTTACTCTGCCAGTCATTGGACTTTATTCTTATATTCTTGCTCATTCAATCCTCACAACAACCCTTACAGTTAGGTTCTATTATTAACATCCACAAAAGGGAGGTGTATTAGTCTGCTAGGTCTGCTATACAAAATGCCACAGACTGAGTGGCTCACACTCTTGGAGGTTGGAAGTCAAAGATCATTGTCAGTCAGGCAACTAACTGGCTGTCAAACAGTTTGGTTCCCCCTGAGGCCTTTCTCTTTGGCTTGCAGATGGCTTTTTCTTTGTACACATGCATCCCCAGTGTCTTCTGTATGCCTTAATCCCCTCTTTTTTATGGGACACCAGTCAGATGGGATCAGAAACTACCCATATGACCTCATTTTGATCTAACTACCTCTTTCCACATACAGTCATATTCTTTTTTTTAAAAAAAGATTTTATTTATTTATTCATGAGAGGTACACAGACAGAGGCAGAAACGTAAGCAGAAGGAGAAGCAGGACCCCTGTGGAGAGCCCGATGTGGGACTCCATCCCAGGACCTCAGGATCACGCTCTGAGCTGAAGGCAGATGCTTAACTACTGAGCCACCCAGGTGTCCCCATACACTCATATTCTGAGGTGCTGGGAGTTAGAACCTCAAAGCAGAAATGTTGGGGTGGAAACAATTCAGTTCATAACAGGAGGAATAGAGAGATTGGGCAATGTTTACAAGGTCACACAGCTGCTAAATGGTAAAACTAGGATTCGAATTCAGCAGGTCTGAGTCATAGCCTACTTTCTCAACATAGTCTAAATAATCTCCTGAGCAATGCTATTCATACCTTGGTATGGTTTATTCTTCACCCGTAATAGCATACTATACATGTTCCCAATTCCTTATCTGAATCCTTGGATCCAGATAATATGGGTCACATACCATGTATTTTGCTACCACTTCCAGCAGGGTCTGGGCCAACACTCCATAAATAAATACTAATTTGGCAGAAAAATATAGTAATAATCACCCTAAATGAGATAGAAATCATGAATAACTTCAAATCATTTTAATAGCTTTGATGCCAAATATGTTATACATGTGGTATTTTTTTGCTTTTATGTTTTGTTCTTAGGTTTTTGTTTTGTTTTTGTTTTTCCTTTTTTAGGTTTTGGAGCTTTGGGATTTCAGATAAGAGATTATACACCTCTAATTCTCTTAATTGTACCTGTAACTGTCCTCTTGAGTAGGTTTTATTGTACTTAATCACTTAGGAAATACACTCCACTGAAGCAGTTTTTCCCATGATGGTCAGCTGAAAATATGCTGTGTGAAATGCCTAGCAAGAGTGGAGAATGAAGGGCAATAAAAGAGATTGGGTCCATGGCTTTGGTCACAGGAGGAAAAACCTCTTGGTCCTTCGGGAGAGGTTGTGGCTGAATGCTATGCCAGAGAAGCTGGAGCACCTCCTGTAGGAGGGGCCACAAAACCTTTCTCCAATCAACAGCTGATCTTAACAGGGCCTTTTTGTTACTCCAAAAGAATTCTAACTGGGGACATGCCGGCCTCAGGGCAAGCTGTGGGAACCCAGAGGTATATGAACCCTTTCCAAACCACTCCATATTGGCAGCTGTCATCTTGGCCCAAGTGTGGACAATCGTGTGAAGAGAGAAGGCAACTATAGCAATGCCATGTGGGTGGTGCTGGCCTGAGGATCACACAGGATCTATAGACCTTGCCCATAGGGTTTTGCCCTTGGGAGACCAGGTAACCCACAGGTTTAATGGCACTGAGCTCCTTGAAAGTAGAATTTGGTACCAGAGTTCAGGGCAGCCTAGATTCGCTTGTAACCCAAGCGAAGAACAGCTCAGCTGTGGATACTGCCCTACATGCTGTCCCCTCCCACTTCCTCCAGGCACTGCCCATCTTCTGGGGGCAGAATTCTAAGTGATAGCCTATTAGATGCAGAGAGCCAGTGGAAATCCAAACTTCAGAACATACTTTCTGACTTTTTCCAGGAGCCAGACTGGTCAGCAATGCCCAGAGAAGAAAGGGCTCTGCAGTTCTGGGAAAACAGTGGGGAGCTTCAATGGTGTACTGTAAAGGCCCGTGTCATGGATCAAAGCCAGATTCCCCCACACTCCCAAATCTATGCTTCTGCCTGCCTCCCTGGTGATTTCCTTACAAGGCTCCATGCTGCTGGCATGCCCCTGCATGTCTGTCCCGCTCTAGCTGCTGTGCAGATATTCTTGGGTGGTGGGCACTGCCTGTAGAGTGCCCCCTCTTTCCACACTGGGGAGCTCCCTGCAGCCAGAGACTCCTGTAGGGCTCAGGCCTGCCTTAACTCAGTGCTTTCAGGAGGGAGTCACTGAGCCATGGCTTCCCCTGGATCTGAAGGGAGAAGCAGGAAAGGCAGTTAGATCTGGATCTGGAGGGGGTGGAAAGGGAAAAGTTGGGAAGGCCAAGGGATCAAGGGAGGATGCTAGGTCTCTGTTGCACCGGGATTCTTGTCCTCTGCAGAGCAGTAGCTGCTTCTGGCCAGCAGCATGGCTGTCCTGTGTTCATGTCACCTGTTACCCACAGGCCAGTTTTTAATCCTGGGGTTGATCGTAATTACCACTGAGCACTGTAATTAGTTCATTGTGCATGTTTACTTCTAAGTGTATGCAAATATATGCAAATACATGAAACCTATGTGGCTATCCCAAGAGTCCTGGTTTAATTTTTGTTCAGATTTCTGGGCTGGGAATGTAGGGATCATGTGGTTATTCATGTGGGCTGGGGGCATTTAAGAGATGGAACCATTTCTTTTTTTAAGAAAACAGTTTATTTTTCCCTCTACTTCCTTTTCTTCTTTCTTTTAGAAATTCAACCCTAGACTCTGTTAGAGAATGGAGAAATGTGAACCTGAATGTAAAAATGAAAGCCCAGAAGAAAGCCTAACCACTCATGGGAATGGGAACAGCCTGCGAGGCACTGTCTTCCCTGTGAAGAAATAGGATCACAAGACTGTCGTATTATTTTTTACATTAACAATTATAGAATTAAAATAAACTTTCTGTTCTGTTATTTGAAGTTCTAAGTTATGTACTGGGAATGTAGATTATAATTGAAAGTGGGTTAAGCCACAAGTTTGCTACAGCCTCAGCTAGGGAATTTTCAGAGAAATATTTAACATGTAAATCTTACTCTGTTCTTAATTAGCAATAGCTCTAAAAGACGCAGACACTGAGTCACTGGGACCCTGGTGGTTCTAGGGGGTCACAGAGGAGACTCGGACAGCTGACCGATCACACCCCTGCCACTCCTTCCCTTTTCTGGGAAAGGGAAGGGAAACAAACATTTCCTGAGCATCTATGTGGTTGGCAACATGCTAAGAATTTGCATGTTTGTCATCTTGTTTAATCTCCATTTTTTATAAACAGATGAAGAAACTGGAACTCTAATAAGTTAACTAATTTACAAGGGGCACAGCAGGATTTCTCTAAGGATTCCAAACCTCACCCTTCTTTCACTACTACCTACTTCCCTAAAATAGCCTATAGCAGAGGAAGCTTCTGCTTTCCCAGCAAGCCCAACTGAGGAGCCTGGTGGATCTTCTCTCTAATTGCAGGCAAGGTTAGAGGTGAAAATCTACTACTTCCAGAGGCCTCATTTTGTACAGCCACTTATATAGGATGGCACATAGGTCCTAGGTTACCCTGGCTTCCATTTTACTTCTGTGCTTTGCTAAACTCTACACCAAGTTCTCTTTCTGCCTGAGAAATCGTCCTGGACTTTGAAGGCACTAAAGATATGCCAGAGTGTAGAGCAGAGTGTAGCCAGCATATATGTGATGGACAGGCTGCATTTGGGAACTGTCTGGATCAGGCTCCTGGGTGCATGATTGCAGCTAACCAAGGATCTTCTTTGTTTCATGAATAAGTAGAAGATTTGGGTGACATGAGACCCCCCCGTGTGTTCAATTTATTAATTTTAAAGTATGAATCTTCTTCTCTGCTTGTTATTACTGCAAAGCTCTACCTAGAGATAAAGTACGAAACCTCAGATGTACATTTGAATAACCTGAGGATCTTTAAAAAATTCTAAGCCACCCTGGGGCACTCAGGTGGCTCAGTCAGTGAAGTACCCGACTCTTGATTTTGGCTCAGGTCATGATCTCAGAGTTGTGAGATTGAGTCCCACATTGGGCTCCACCCTGGGCATTAAGCCTTTCCATGAAAATTTCTCTCTCTCCCTCTGTCCTCTCCACCCCCTGCTTGTACAATCTCTCTCTCTCTCTCTCTCTCTCTCTCTCTCTCTCTCTCCCCCTCCAAAAAAACCCCAAAAAACAAAAACCACAACGAAGGCCTGGATTGCATTCCTCAAGATTCTAATCTGTCTTGAGTGGAGTGTGGACATCAGAATCTTTTTTAAGCTCCCTAGGTAATTTTAATGTGCAGCTAATATTTAGAATCACTGCATCCAGGGATCCCTGGGTGGCTCAGTGGTTAAGTGCCTGCCTTCGGCCCAGGGTGTGATCCTGGGGTCCCAGGATCGAGTCCCACATCAGGTTCCCTGCATGGAGCCTGCTTCTCCCTCTGCCTGTGTCTCTGCTTCTCTCTCTCTCTCTCTGTATCTCTCATAAATAAATTAAAAAATCAAAATAAAAAATAGAATCACTGCATCCAAATTACCTGGAGGGTTTATGAAAACACAGATTGCTGAGCCCCACTCTAAGTTTCTAACTCAGTAGATCATCAGGGAGATCAAGAATTTGCATTTCAAACAAGTTCCAGGTAATGCTGGACCAGGGACCATACTTTGAAAACCACTGTTTGAGACACTCCTAAAGCAAAGGGAACCATTAATAATAACTACTACCATTTATCAAGTACTTACTGTATGTCAGGCATTTTGGTGTCAAGCATTTATATATTATAGTTTCATTTATTCCTATAGTAATCATATTCTGTATGATACGATTTTTAGGCAAATTATATGCTATTTTTATAATGCTACAGTTATTTTGTATGTGCTAGATTTGAATCCCCAACTAGAATCTGCACGTCCTGAAAATTTGATCAATGTCTTTTTCATTCTTCTTCTGGACTTTATTTCCCTATCCTATGGTTGTCACACAGTGCTAAACACATAGTAATTTGTGTTGATTTGTTGAGCATCTACTTACTATGTTCCAAAGAACTCTACTAGGTGATTTGTACAGTGTATCACAATTTCTACTCCCCAGTGACCACAAGGAGAAGGTACTATAATTATTTCCACCTAACAGGTGATATAACTAAGTTCAGAGAAGTTAATATACTACTCCCAAATCACCAGCAGATGCCAATGCTGGTATTTGAATCCCCATTCGTCTGGCTGTGTAGCCCTGTTCTTATCCTGTTATTCTGGCTTCTTAACTGAGCCATAGATGTCTGGCCATCTAATTAAATCCCCAAGAAGTCCTGGATCCTTTTTCAATGCCCCCTGGGTGTAAATGAAGTGGAGAAGTGTTTGGGGGGGGGTGTCTTGATGACTTGGGGATACTGGCTAGAATGGAGGGGAAAGACCTCTTGGCCTCCACAGATTTTATTTCCCCAAATCACAACACCTAGCACATAGTTGATGCACAACAAATATTTATTTTATTTTATTTCTTATTTAAGAATAATTTATTTTACTACTTCATATGTGAACAGCACCAGTTGCCTGTACCTTATAGTACTTTGCTATATACTGTTTGCATTAATGTCATCTATTCCTACTTCTGTGTTAATTGTACCTCCTAACTACAATTCAAAGATCAAGACTACCAGACAACAAAAGATCAGCAAACTGTTATCAGCAACACATAACAGATTATACATGAAGTGGAATTTGTCCCAAGATTGCAAGGTTGGTTCAGTATATAAAATCAATTAATAGAATAATACCCATTAGCAATAAAATAAAGGACAAAATCACGTAATCATCTCCATAGAGACCCCCCCAAAAAAGCACTTGACAAAATCCAACATGTTTTCATGATAAAAACACTCAATAAACTAGGAATAGGAAGGAACTTCCCCAACCTGATAGAGGACATCTACAAAAACCCTATGGCTAATGCCATACTTAATAGTGAAAGACTGAAAGCTTTTTTCCCTGGGATCAGGGATAAGATAAGGAGCTCATGTTTGTCACCTCTATGCAACATTGTACTGGATGTTCATTGTACAAGGAAGTTAGGCCAAAAAAAGAATTAAGAGGTATACAGATTAGAAAGGAAGAAGTAAGACTACATCTCTTTGCCAGATGACCTGATTTTGTATGTAGAAAAGCCTAATGAATCCTCAAAAAAAAGGGGGTGGTGGAGGGAAACTCCTACGAGATTAATAAATAAATGCAGCAAAACAGTAGAATACAAGATCAATGTACAAAAATTAATTGTATTTCAATATACAAGCAATGAACAATTTAAAAATAAAATATTTATGTTTACAGTAGCACCAAAAAGAATAAAGCACTTAGGAAGAAATTTTGACAGATATGCAAGATGTCAAACTGTAGGACATTATTAAAAGAGGTTAAAGAAGATAATACATGGGGATACCTGAGTGGCTCAGTTGGTTAAGCGTCTGCCTTAGGTCATGATCTCAGGGTCCTGGGATCAAGCTCCGCAATGGGCTTTCTGCTCATCGGGGAGCCTGCTTCTCCCTCTCCCTCTGCCTGCCACTGTGCCTATTGTGCTCTCTCTCTCTCTCTCTCTTTCTCTCGTTCTCTCTATCAAATAAGTAAATAAAATCTTTTTTTTAAAAAAAAAGGAAAATAATACATGGAAAGACATCCCATATTCATGAACTGAAAGATTTAATTTTGCTAAGATGGTAATACTCCCTAATTGATTTATAGATTTGATATAATCCAAATTAAAGCCTCAGCTGGCGCTTTTTTTTTTTCCACAAATTGGCAGAGAGATCCTTAAATTCACATGGAAATGCAAGGAACCAAGATTATCTAAATGATCTTGAAAAATAAGAATAAACTTAGAGGAGTGACACTTCCCAATTTCAAAAGTTACTGTACAGCTACAATAATCGAGACAGTGTGGTACTGGTATAAAAAATAGACATATAGATGAAAGAAATAGAATTGAGAGCCTGGAAATAAACCCTCAAACATATGATCAATTGATTTTCAACAAGTCTGCCAAGACTATCCAATGAGGGGAAAGAATGGTCTTTTCAATAAATAGGCCTAGGACCACTGGATATTCACACACAAAAGAACAAATGAACTCTTTCTTTATACCATATGCAAAAATTAGCTAAAAATGAAGCCTAAATATAAGAGATAAAACTATAAAATTCTCAGAAGAAAACATATGAGTGAATCTTTGTGACCTTGAGTTATGTAATGCTTTCTTATATATGATACTAAAAGCATAAATGACATAAAAGGAATAGACAGGGGCATCTGGGTGGCTCAGTCAGTTAAGTGTCTGCCTTTGACTCGGGTCATGATCCTGAGGTCCTGGGATGGAGACCCTCTTTGGGATCCCTCGAGCCTGCTTCTCCTTCTCCCTCTGCTATTCCTGCTTGTGCTCGCTCTGTCAAATAAATACATAAAATCTTAAAAAAAAAAAAAAAAGAATAGACAAATTTAACCACATCAAAATTTAAAAACTTTTGTGCTGCAAATGGTATCATCAAAATAACAAGTAAAAAGACAACTAATAGAATAGAAAGTATTTGCAAATCATGTATTTTAAGGGATGCCTGGGTGGCTCAGCATTTGGGTGTCTGCCTTTGGCTCAGAGCCTGATCCCAGATTCCCGGGATCGGGTCCCACATCGGATTTCTTGCATGGATCCTGCTTCTCCCTCTGCCTGTGTCTCTGCCTCTCTTTCTGTGTCTCTCATGAATAAATAAATAAATAAAATCTTTTTAAAAAAATCATGTATTTTGATAATGGACTGTATCCAATATATATAAAGAATTCTTACAACTCAACAATAAAAAGACATATAACCTAATTGCAAAGTGAGCAAAGGATTTGAATAGACATTTCTCCAAAGAAGATATACAAATGACCAATAAGCCATGAAAATATACTTAACAGCATTTGTCATTAGGTAAATACAGATCAAACACACAATGATTTTTTAAAAGATTAAACATAGAGTTACCATTTGACCCAGCAATTCCACAACTAGGGGTGTACTCAAAAGCACGGGAGACAGGTGTTAAAAAAAAAAAAAAAAAACTTCTACACCGATGTTTGTGGCAGCACTATTCACGATAGCCCCCAAATGGAAACAACCCCAATGTCCATCAACCAATGGACAGATAAACAAAAGGTGATATATCCATACAATGGAATGCTGTTCACCCATAAAAAGGAATGCAGTACTAATACACTCTACTACATGGATGAATCTGGAAAACATTAAATGAAAGGAGTCAGTTACAAAAGAAAATATAGTATAGGATTCATAGCATGTAAATGAAATGGCCAGAATAGGCAAATCTATAGAGATAGAAAGTGGATTGGTGGTTACTTGGACTGGGGAGGGCTTGGGGGGAAATGGAGAGTGACTGCTAAAGGATATAGGATTTCTTTTTAGGGTGCTAAAGATGCTCTAAAATGTCGATGGTTACAAAACTCTGGAAATATTTTACAAACCCTTAGTTTGTACACTTTAAATGGGTGCATTTTAAATTGGTTAGCATAATTATATGGCAGGCAGTAGTAACGGTAGGCAGGAAATGTGTCTTATACCTCATGGCTTCCTTAATACTCCTATTATGGTTTGGGGCACATAGGTATGTGCTCAATGAATACTTAATGTAAAGTAAATCGTTTCTTTTCAGAGAAGAAGTAATCATGATTTCGGTTAAACTTATTGGGGCATGTGGAAATAGGAAGAAAACCCCATTGCCAAAGAACCCAAAGAGTTCAAATGAAACAACATCCCCCAAACGTAATGCTAAATTATTTTTTAGAAATCATATCTCAAAGATAATGGCCCACACTCTTTTTTTCAGTACCAAAGATATGGAATACAGAAGGTCTCTGCCTTCAAGGAATATTTGGCTGATAAACATTTAAACAAAAACTTCCTTCCCACAGACAAGGAAACTGGTAGACTACAGACTGCTTTTCAGAGAACTACATTCTAAACCCAAAGCCACATCAAGATTCTTTTTTTCCCTCCCCTCTGAGAGTTTACCTAGTCCAAAGGCACAGTGAAGTTTATCATCTTTGACCCTGTCTCAGAGCTGATAGAAGCTGGGGAAATAGTTTCTCACTGAGGTTAATAAGAATTATGTCATGGCTTATACAGAAGTCTGTTTCATGAGAGGGGTTAGGATTGAAAAACTGATTCTATTCTAAAGCATCAGGGAATTTTTTATTTTTTTCTCCAGCTGTGAAGTCCAGGATTGATCCTAATATTTAGTTTCTCCATCAAGACTTTACATAGCCTCAGATAATGCTTAGGAGTCTGTGAAACCTGGAATAGGCTCCATAACCTGGTCTGCTTTGGGGGGAGAGCTCAGTCAGGGTTGAGGTCCTCCATTTCTTAGAGGTTTATTACATCTAGAGCAGGTTTAGTGATCCTGAAGCCTCAGAAGAGAGACTGACTGACCCTATCATTACCCAGTTTCACGTTGCAGTTTGACATATTTTTTTTTAAACAAAGTAAACCAGTATTGGTGATTTAAGGCCGGGCTGGTCCCAAAAGAACAACTTGATATTTATCTAAACCATTGTTTCAGGTGCCCTAACCCCTGCCAAGGAGTTAAGTCAGGTTAGTGGTACAAAGAGCATCTGAGAGCTGGAGAGACCTATATAGAGGTCACTGATTTAGCATATGCTCTCTCTCTCTGTCTCTCTCTCTCTCGCTCTCTCTCTCCCTCTCTGTCTCTGGGTGAAGAGACAGTGACAACCCCATTCACAGAGCCATTTAAGACATCACTCAAGGCAGCCCGGGTGGCTCAGCGATTTAGCGCAGCCTTCAGCCCAGGGCATGATCCTGGAGACCCGGGATCGAGTCCCATGTCGGGCTCCCTGCGTTGAGCCTGTTTCTCCCTCTGCCTGTGTCTGTGCCTCTCTCTCTCTCTCTCTCTCTCTCTCTCTCTCTCTCTCTCTCTCTCCCCCTCTGTGTGTGTGTGTGTCTCATGAATAAATAAATAAAATCTTAAAAAAAATAAAATAAAACGTCACTCAGACTCAAACCGTTTTCAAATGGGGACGATAACATTAAAGGAAGCAGCCTCTCTACACAGGGTGACTTCTAAGACGTTGAAGATTTTATGAGCCCCTCTTTCAAGCTGATGGTTGTTGCTTTGGATCAGAGAGGCCAGAGAGAGGTGGCAAATGCAGGAGGAAACCGGGGTAGGAAGAGAGATTAAGGAAATTAAGGAGACAGTGCTACACGGGCGAGAGGGAGAAGGAAGTTGGCCGAGAAGGACAGGAAGTCCAGGATCTGCAGGAGCAGAACTACAGGGGTGAAGATCTATCCTCAGTTCCAGAAGATTTCATGGTGACGTAGGAAGGGAAGCAAAGCCAAGTGCAACGTGGCTGCCAATCTAATGGGCTTGAGACACCACAACAGACATCCTGCAGTGTTGGCAGGCTCTGAGGCATCCTGGCCCAGACTTGCAGGTATTCGTCCTCAAAAAGCAGGTGCGGGGTGATGGCGGCTGCCTGGGACCTGTCTCCTGCACCCAAGAGGACTTATTCTCTGTGCCCACGGTTTCCCTGATTGGTTGATCTTCTCTGGCTGGCAAAGCTCCCTCAGCCTGACCTACCCTCCCCCCTCTGGCAGCCTTCAGGAAAGAGACTCCGGGCTCCCGTTGGTCCTGTACAAATCCCACCCAAGCAACAGACCACAGTCCCTTATCCAGGCACGCACGTCAGCCTAGACCCACAGGGGCCAGGGAGGGGTAGAAGATAAGGCAGTGTGCTCAGCGTAGGCAAGGATAGAAGCAGGAACCGAAAATGTGACCCAGGGCTGATGCCGGGCTGCTGGACCGCTTCCTGCGGGTGATGCAATCGCTTCTGCCGCAGGTGGCGGTGGTGGTGGGAGTGGTAGCAACTGAGAGAGGCTGGAATTTACCTCGCTAGGCTGCCTCAGGCTTGGCCTTCCTGTTCTGGGGGCACAGGGGACAGTGTGTTATTGATGGGGGAAGGGGAGTGAATTCTGTCCATGGGGGAGGGACTGGGTGTGCCTTTAAGGCAGTAGATGTAGGGGATGTGAGCCCTGGCTTTTACGTCACATGCAGATCGGCCTCAAATCATGGCCCTGTCGCTATTTGCCTCTTTGGAGAAGTGACCTTGGTTTCCTTGAGTCTAAAATGGCCCCAACGGTGATAGCTCCCTCTTGGGGTTGGTGAGGATTAAATGAGCTGCCTTTTGTCTCAGTTCTAGCATTCAGTAGGCGCTTGACATAGGTGGGAGTTGTTTTGATTATAACCCAGGGACCTTTGGCAGAATTGGGATAAGAGGCTGGCGCTGTCCCCCAAAGTCTTAAGGTCTGCCACGCCAGCCTGGTTGCCCAAGGAGTGCCACCTCTGAATCTGTCGGGGCGAGGACATAAATATGGTGGAAGGGCACCTGTTGATGGCAGAGCTGGGAACTGAACCCAGATCTCCTGATGTCTTTCTACTTGACCTGATGATGGATAATAAGCCTTGGGAACAGGGGAAGATTGGGGCTCCAGACGTTTGCAGGATACCCCTGTGCAAGGAAAGGCGGGACTGCTTTGGGGGAGGCTCAGCCTCCCTAGGAAATGTGTTTACCCTTAGCTTGTTTAGTTTCAGCTCTCCCTGACAAGCCTTCCCCCTGTCCCCAGTGGCTTTCTTCCTTTTTTAAGGATTTTATTTATTTGACAGGAGAGAGAGAGAGAACAAGCAGAGGGAGTGGCAGGCAGAGGGAGAGGGAGAAGCAGATACCCTGCTGAGCAGGGAGCTTGATATGTGGCTCGAACCCAGGACCCTGGGATCATGACCTGAGCCAAAGGCAGACGCTTAACTGACTGAGCCACCCAGGTGCCCCTGTCCCCAGTTTCTCTTTGAGATGTGCATATGAGAGTTCATGTTTGGGGGAAAATGGTGTGGATATGCTCAAGGATCCCCCAGGGATATCTGTACTTCCAGCCTTTGGCATGCGGCCTAGCACTCTGCAGAAGCTTAGTTAATGTTTGATGAACTCACACCTGGGAGATTAAGCCCCTCCATCATTGCCAGATAGTGACCCTCTCCCATGCCAGGACAGTAGGCACTCAGAGGTTGGCTGGGAAATAGATGATCCAACTCATCTTCTTAGTCCTGATCCTCTTGAGCACCAGATTCAAAACCTGGGAGGGGGACACCTGGGTGGCTCAGCGGTTAAGCGTGTCTGTCTTTGGCTCAGGGCATGTTCCTGGACTACCCGGATCAAGTCCTGCATTGGGTTCCCTGCATGGAGCCTGCTTCTCCCTCTGTCTGTGTCTCTGCCCCCTTCTCTCTCTCTCTGTGTGTGTCTCTCGTGAATAAATATATAAAACCTTAAAAAACAAAACAAAACAAAACAAAACACCTGGGAAGATCCAGACCCATAAAGGACTGCTCCCCAGCTCTTCCAGGAGGCAGTTTTCCCTGATAGCAATCGATCATCTCTAGCCTCAGTTGAACGTATCTGAGGTTTCCCTGAAATTCCCAAGAAGTATGCACTGATGTACACTATACCTTTGCCCAGGAAAATGGCTGTGTCCTGGGTGAAGTAGAGTAAAAGGAGAGGATTTTGATTGGATTTCTCCATTCCTTGGCAGGATAAAGGCTACTTCTTTTCTGTGGGCTGGGAATGTTGGGCCCTTGGCTGGGGAGGGGGTGGGGGAGAGAGGAGCTGAGGACACTGCCCTGAGGGCCATGCTTATCATTTTCCTATAAATGTGTCTCCAGAGAGGTCATTCCATCAGGTCCCAAGCCAGGAGGAGAGTGGTCTGAGGGTTCCAAAGACTTGGCAGCATCACCTTTGTCTTCTTGGAGGAGGCTCTGCCTGTGAGAAGAGACTCAGGTAAGGCCAGCCACCCTAAGTGACAAACACAATGTGGAGAGGACATTTATGGAAATCCTCTACTGTAGAGTCTTTTTTTTCCACTCCTCAACATGAAACTATTCATATTTTTAAAATTTGGAAGTGTATATTTATTCATTCACTGAAAACTGAAACTGAATGTGTGCTGAATATCATAAGTCATAGGATCCTGGACTTCACCTTGTCTTTTAGGTTCCACTGGGCTTTCGCATGGCAGTCTTACTCTGCATTTTCCCCTTCCACCCAGGTCTGGGGCTCCAAATGTTTAGCACCTGCTTTTTCTATTTGCATCCCACCGAACCAGTGACTGGCAAGCAATGAGCTCATTGACTGGGAAATCAAGTCTCTCCACTTGCTTACCCAATTAGCAGAAACCAATCTATTTGAGTATATTCTCTCTCTTTCTCTCTCTCTCTCTCTCTCTCTCTCTCTCTCTCTCTCTCACACACACACACACACACACACACACACACTGCAACTCAGAAGAAAGCGACTATTCCTTTGCAGACAGATGGAATGATGCTCTGGGAGATAAATTCATTCCGTTAGAGCAATACTAGCAAGAGAAGGATGCTCAAATCTTCCAGGTTCCTGGTCTTTCTTAGGGACATGATCCTTCCTGGAGGGAGTTAAGAGGCAAGAGGGTCGAGCATTATGGACTCCTCCACCAAGACCCCCACCCTACCCATAAATCAATTTCCAATCTAACCCCTCCCTGGGGGTTGAGTTACAAACCTCAGCAACCCCAGGGCAGCCTGCCTGGTAATTCCTATTATTCAGCTGTCAGCTGGTTTTTTTTTTTTTAAACCCTCCCTTCCCAGTGATCCAGTTACCAGAGTTTTAGAGCCCATTTCTTGTCTCAGAGAGAAATCCTATAGCCAGGTGAAACAATGGAGAGGGCCGCTGCCTGCTTTCTATAGGGAGCTGGGTTTTCTCTTCTGTTGAAAGCAGCCTCCTCTTAACTCTTTGCATCCCTTCCAGATTGTTAGGAGGGTCTGACTCCATCTCAGGCCTCCATGCTGGTGCCTTTCAGAGCAACTTTGCCTTTCTCTGGGGACCTTCCTTCTAGAGCCATCATAAGGAGAAAACAAACTGGTACAGAGGTGGGAAGAGAAAGAAAGAGAGAGGAAATTCTCCAAAATAGATAGCTGTGGCCGGCGGTAACCAAGGCATTACTGTGGTCAGGGGTTCAGAGCCTCAGATCTCCAGCCAAGCAGGTCCTGACACTGCTGAGTCTGCCCTGCGCTGGCAGGGAAGGAACGGTATGGAGGGAGGAGTCTGCTTTGACAGTGATGAGAGGTGGGGAGTGAGGCTCCTGACCTCCCTGACCCCTTTATCCCTGACAATCTTTTCTGGTCTCTGCAGCTCAGAAGGCTGGGCCCCTGCTGCTTGACCTTAGGGGCTGAGAGCACAGGAGGCCAAGCTACTGGGTGTCCTTCAGAACCGTCTGAGAGAGGGGCTGGGAAGGCCTGGGAGAGAGGTCTTAGAAGAGATGACACTAGATGGTGTGACCCTCCTCCCATCTTGCAAACTACCCAGATCCACTAAGGTGATCCCTTTTGCTCTCAG
This sequence comes from Nyctereutes procyonoides, assembly GCF_905146905.1. Taxonomy (NCBI): domain Eukaryota; kingdom Metazoa; phylum Chordata; class Mammalia; order Carnivora; family Canidae; genus Nyctereutes; species Nyctereutes procyonoides. The sequence continues at coordinate 6,896,321 of NW_026575031.1, read as the reverse complement.
CCCTACTCCCCTACATTGGTGATTTTTAACTTCTTATAGGGCCATAGGCCCTTTTGGGAAACTGTTGTAAGCTATGGAGACACCCCTCAAAATGTTTGTGTGAGCCCACATATACAATTTAGCCAATTTCAGGGGTTCATAGACCCTACAACTAAGGACACCCTGGTGAGTCTGGCAAGTACATGGATCCCAGATAAAAATCCTGCTCTACCATCTTCCTTGCCTTGTGGCCCCAAATCTGCTGTGATGAAGCAGACAGAGCAGTAGCAGCTTGGAGCAAGGGTTGGGGAGTGGAGTAGGTGAAAAGATAAGGGGAATTAGTATGACCTCTCCCTCTCAGGGTCTATGATGCCTGAGAAGACAGGTTCAGAACTGCTGAGTCCTTCAGTTCCATTCCTGATCCTAAGTAATACACATGGTCATTACTGGCCAGCTTGAGACATTGGCCCAGGAGGAAAGCCATTAAGAAGAGAAGGATGGAAGGAAGGAGGGGAAAGAGGTCTGTGCGTGGTGAATGTGGCAAGGGCTCCCCAGTGCCCTGCATGGAAGCTGGGCTTGGTTTCCTAATTTCCCCACATGTGGCATGAATGCTAGGTCACCATGACCAGGTGACACTCCCTCTTAGCCAAGCCTCCTGGCAAAGTAATATACCTCCTTTTGGCTCCAGCACCTCTTTCTGAACATCCGTCAACTCCTGGAGGATTGGGCTGCTGGCCAACCTTGACCCTCACCTTTTCCCCTTTTCTCTTTTCTCTGGACTTTGGAGATAGTGTTTTCCTGCTCTAGCAACCACAGCCCTCAATATGCCTGGTTGGCTCTCTTTCAGGTATGCTTTGAGGGAGCTCAGGGAAGAATGGGTAGGAAAAAGGTACAAGGAGACTTCAGGCTCCTCTGGGCTAAGCATTCCAGCTCCACTAAACTTAAATCTGCCTGAGTTTACAACCAGAGAGAGCAACTTGATGGTCAGAGGACTGTCCATCTCGACTATCCCTGGGGTCAGGCCCGTCATCTACCACCCAGTCTATTGCAGTGACTGGCTCTCTCTCACTGATTTTGGCTTCTTTTATCTTTCTTAAAATTCCGCCTTAGTCAAGTTACTCTCCTTCTTCTTCTTCTTCTTCTCTTTTTCTTTTTTTAAGGATTTTATTTATTCATGAGAGACACACAGAGGCAGAGATATAGGCAGAGGGAGAAGCAGTCTCCCTGCAGGGAACCCGATGCAGGACTCGAACCCAAGAGCCTGGGATCGCGACCTGAGCCAAAGGCAGACACTCAACCACTGAGCCACCCAGGTGTTCCTCTTCCTTCTTCTTTTTTTTTTCTTTTTTAAGATTTTATTTATGTATTGATGAGAGACACATAGAGAGAGGCAGAGACATAGGCAGAGGGAGAAGCAGGCTCCCTGTGAGGAGCCTGATGGGGGACTGGATCCCAAGATCCTGGGATGATTACCTGAGCTGAAGGCAGATGCTCAACCACTGAGCCACACAGGTGCCCCCAAGTCACTCATCTTCTATAAAAAAATCTTTGGTGGCTCCCTTTTGCCTCCAGTACAGATTCTCCAGCCTAGCATTGCATGGACACCTATGTACTCTGACCTGAATCTATCTGTCCATGACCACCCTTTCCCAAATCCTGGGATGCACCCAATGACCCCTCCTTCAGCCTTCTCTGCTCCCAGGACAGATTCTCCAATTCAGCATTTTATTCTGCTGCCGTAGGCTTAGGGTACTTTACCTGGTTTTCCTTATTGAAAAATCTCCCCATTCTTCAAGGCGCAACTCAAAAGCCATCTTCCTGAAGCTTTCCCCAGTGTTTTGCGTCCTGAATTTTTCTGCGGCTTCCAGCAGTCCTTGTCCCTAAAAATTAACACATTTCATGCCACATTCCATAATTTTCAAATCTTCCTCTCCTGAATAAACTGTAAGCTCCCTGAGGACAGGCACAGGGTTTTGGCTCCTAATCCAGTATTTGGCACAATGCAGGTATTCAATGAATGTTTGTGAAGTGGCCTGGGGACTTCCTTATGGATAGCAGGAGATCCACAGGACACATAATCTTCTTGGCAGCACAAACCCCATCTCTGGATGCTGCCATAAACAGGATGTGTGTCAACTGCTCGAGGAGCCCCTGCATTCTTGATCTCTCCTCTCCTCGGCTACATACTTATTTTGTAAGTGTCCACGCCCCCTCAAGAAGAGGCCATGAGGGTCCCTCTGGATGTGTTAGATCTGAATGTCACTCAGTAGTAACAGTGCCAGACGCACGTGTCCGCATGCTTCCCCAAGATTCGCGCCTGGAGTTTATTTCCGCCGGGCTAGGCAGGCGGGAGGGTGCTTTGCCACCAGGCCGGGGTCCACAAGGACACGCACCTTGCCCTCGACGGACGCCGCCGGCTGCGTCCTCCTCTTCTCCCTTTCTGGACGCTCCGTCATTATTCAGACCATTCCCGAGAAAGAGAAGACAAAAGTCATTTTGGCGCCCCCTCTCTCCCTTCTAATAGAGAGGACTCAGGGCCGTTCCGGGCCTTCCCGGGCTTGCACTCGGGATCGGAATCTGCGCGGACTCCGGCTCTCCGATTGCGTTTCTGACGGGAGCCGGAATTTCGCTCGGCCCCTTGCAGTGTTTCCAAGGGAAGGTTGGTACATTCGTGACGGTCCCTGGCAGCCGCCCAGCCCGGGACTCGGGGCTCCGCTCGCCATTGGCCGCCGGGGGCGTGACGCGCCGGAGGCGGGGCCTCATCAGCTGTTTGCGGGATGCCCCGAGCGGGCGTATTTTGGAAACAATACCGCGCGGTGCACGGTGGCCTCCTCCCGCGCCGGCCCGCCAGCTGCCGCCGCCGCCCTTGCCCGCGCCTCCCGCCACCCGCCGCAGCCCGGTGAGCGCGCGGGCGGCCGGGGGCCGGGCGGAGTTGGATCGCACCTCCTCGGGAAGTGGGGCGAGGAGTCGTGCTGCGCATGGGGGCCCGGGAAGGGTTGGGCTGCGGGCGTGTGGGGGGACCATGAAGGACGGGAGCGCCGGGGTGCGGGAACGGGGCGCAGGACCCTTATCTAGGTGCGCTGCTCCGCGAGGGAACTTGGGGGCAGTAGCATTTCAGACAGCAGGGAGTTGGGTCCAGGTGGGCAGGGGAAGCTGCGGTTCACTGCTGAGCAGCCCTGGGCTCCCGAGAACGGCCCGGCCTCTGGATCTGACTCCGGGGTAGGACAGGGAGTGGGGGGGCGTCCAGCCTCCCTGCGGAGTCTGAAGGCTCCTCTCCTTAACAGCTGGGCTCTTTCCCTCCTTCCCAATTGACTCTGGGCGCCAAGCCCCCGAGTGCTCGTCACGCTGGACCCTGGCGCGGAGCCCTGGCATCACGACTCGGAGGCCGAGACTCTCTCCTGGAGTCACCCAGGTCTGCTGTGTGTCGTGTGGGTGTGTACGCATGTATGTGTGCGTTCCCAGATTTTAACTCCTACGGAACCTCCGAGTGCCTGGCTATTCTCCTAGGAGGAGGAGTCTTAAGTTCAGCATCCCTCTTACAGCCCTTCGGGGCTGAGATGGTTCCAAAGCGGGCTTTGGTTCTCCTTTGCTAGGAATAAAACCTTCCCAGGCAGTGCTCTCAAGAAGTGTGCTCCTCCTACCAGTTTGGACATCACCTCCTCAGCTCAGGCGAAGAGGAGCAGAGGGTCTCTTTACCATATCCCAGTTTACACTTGACTTTGCCTAGCACCCCTCAGGAGGCTCCCACGTACGGAGGAGCCACCTGCAGTTCTTGTGGAGAATGGGTAGGGTCCCCAGGGCTTGCAGAGACACACCCTATGGCTGCATTTCCCCCACAGTCCAGTCCAGGCAAGGGTTGAACTTTGGGGCCTTGCTGGGTGGGGGAGGGGGAGGTGACTGGCTTCAAAGGAAAACCCAAGACAATGACTCCTGCTTGTGATTAGCTTTGGAGGGCCCCCTCTTAGGCTGGGATTGGCAGTCTGCAGAGAGAAGGCTGAAAGTCTGGAGAAGAGCCCCTGCCAGGTGACTGGCAAGACAGTACTTGGTCCTTTCAGCAAGAAACTTTGTTTCCTGGTGCTGATAAGCTGAAGATCTCCTACCCTCCTTTGGGAAACACTTTCCAAAGAACACCATGTGCCTGTTTTGCCATCCAAGCTGGCATCTCCTCACTCACCAGGGAAGAGGGCAAAGATAGGGTCATAGTAGCTCGTGGACTGGTTGGGATGGAGGGAAGGTTGAAACAAGCGCCTGGGAGAGAGCTTGCATTTTGGAAAGCCAAGTTTCTGAATTTAAGTGAGATTCCTTTAAGTATCTTACCAGCCTACAGGCCATTTGGCTTGTTCTTCAAAGGCAAGAAAGAGACTGGGAGACAGAATTCCCAGGGGATCTCTAATTGAATCTGGCAGTGACAAACAGTATCTCTCTGAATCCCAAACCATTCAGGTAGTTGTTGCTTCTGGCTGCCCCAGGGACCCTAACAAGTTCCTGGTGTATGTGTGTGTATGTAGGGGGCTGAGTTGGGAGCTCAAGATGCTGGGTGGCTCCAAGCTCAGATTTCCAAGAACCATCAGGTGGAGCAAGAGGAACTTCTTTATTACCAAGAAACTCCTATCAACAACCTGAGTAGTACAGAGACAGTGAGTGAGGTCACAAAAAGAGGGCTGAATTTCACTTCCTTCTGTGAGGAGGGTTAGACCAATCTCAGGTTCAGTGCCGGCAGGAATGGTAGGTAGACTGTGGGCAAAGAAGATTAAAGTCATGGAGACGAGTGAGTAGGCTGAGCTAGGGGAGGCTGGCCACATTGCTGGATGTTGGACCTACCCTCTAGGCCAAGCTGTGGTGGGCAGATGGCTCTGCTCTGTTGGGAGGCCAATGACTCACTTGGGTCTTTCTGCCCTCTCTCCCAGGACCCACTCTTACCACACCGTGGAGCCGGTTTGTTGTGTTGAGCAAGCAGGGGGTGGAGACTAGGGTAGATCGGCAGCTGGGCGGGGCTTAGCAGGTTTGGAGGGAACCTGGCTGCCCTAGAGTTGCTGGCTTTTGTTTTTGCTGCTGAGCCTGGAGCTCAGTTCAGACTGAAATGAGAGATTGATGGTTACTCCTCAGGGCAGTGAGTGTGTGTGTGTGTGTGTGTGTGTGTGTGTGTGTGTGTGTGTGTGTGTGAGAGAGAGAGAGAGAGAGAGAGAGAGAGAGAGCGAGCACTGTGTGTACAGCCAGTCCCAGCACCCTCTGCCCTCCCATAGCCACTCACAGGGTCTGGTCTTGTTGACATTTCCCCAGGTGTCCTGCATGCTTGTAGCCGTTGATCATACCCCTGCTAGTGCTCAGAGTCAATAGCAGTCAGACTTCATGACCGGAACCACCCTGGGTCAGGAGAAAAGCCCAAGGTGGGGGGTGGCTCCCGGAAGGCCCAGGGAAGAGGTATGGAGCAGTGAGGCTGTCCTCAGCCTTTGGGGCAGGTGTCATCCTTGGTAGTACTTTATCACTGGTTGTCTGTCATCAGTACCTGGCCCTACTCACCCAAATAAGAAGGGGAAGCAGGAAAGAAAAAAGGGGAGGGGAATCCCTCAGCTTTGGCCTGGGTAGAAGCAGCACCCAGAGGCCTGCATTGTGCTCTAACAGGGGAGATGGAGCCGCCTCAGTGTGTGGAGGAGCTGGAGGATGATGTGTTCCAGCCAGAGGATGGGGAGCCGGGGACCCAGCCTGGGAGCTTGCTCTCTGCTGACCTGTTTGCCCAGAGCCAGCTGGACTGCCCCCTCAGCCGTCTGCATCTCTTCCCTCTCACCCACTGCTGTGGCCCTGGGCTTCGACCCACCAGCCAGGAAGACAAGGCCACCCAGACCCTCAGTCCGGCCTCCCCAAGTCAGGGTGTCATGCTGCCTTGTGGGGTGACCGAAGAGCCCCAGCGACTCTTTTATGGTGAGTGCTCTTAGCCTCAGGACTCCTCCCATAGAGACTGGGGGAAAAGAGGGGACTTCCCCTCCCCAAATGTGCACTTTGTTATTTCCTTCCCCAAATTGAACAGCAGGGGCTATTGATTCCTCGATTCTTGTCATTCTGCTTCTCTGCTTGTCATTGCTCTTCACCTGTGCTCCTTAGGCACTGAGAAGGGCAAATTGCTATGCCTGCCATCATTTCTGCCTTTTTGTCCCTTTCTGCAGGGATCCTTGGGTCTGTGGTACCTTTTGGGATTGGAGAGTGGGTACCTGGGCCTTGAGTTTTACATCCTGTGGCCCGTTGAGTGGCCCAGCCTTTTGTGTCCTGGGAGTGATATGCCTTTTGTAAATTGGCCAGTGTGGCCCCAGTGAAGGTTGGGAGATCTGTGTGAATTGCTGTTGACACTGAAGGGAAAAACCCGGCCCTTTCTGGGAGGGGAAGATTCCTGAAGGCAGAAGGTGTCACTTGGGACTTTCTGTGCTTGGAAGGGGAACTAGAGAAAGAGGTTGGGCCTGCCGGGGCTCGATGCCAGTAGAGGGGCTGTTTCCAAGGCTCAATCAGACAAGACCCCTTCATTTGTGGGCTTAAATGGTTTGCTTTATGAGTAACATGCCCTCCTCTGGCAAAGGGACAGGGTTAGACACTTAGTCGGCTTTCTTCTTTTAGCACAATAGCTTATGGAGGGAGGGGAAGGGCTTGGAGACGAACTTGCTATGTCTGATGGAGCATATTGAGAAGACACTGCAGTTATTCCCAGAGGGAGCTGCCCTGCAGTTCTTTTTGGAGTTTGAGGAGATGGATAAGGCCGGCAGGGAAGAAGGAACAGAGGAAGAAGGCAGGAGGCAGGCACCCCTAGCGGTAGCTCGACTGCCAGCACTGGGGTAGGGTGCAGCGCTGGTCTCTAGCTCTTGCGGTCTGGCCTGGGGCTCCTCCAGAGAGGAACTTGGCTATCCAGTGGGTCTGAAGAGTTTGCTCTCCCTAGTTTTAGTACCATTGTCCCGAGCTGTGGGACCCGAGCCCAGCCAGAGGAAAAAGTGAAGGTTTTCTCTTTCTCTGCCTTGCTTTGCTCAACCCAGGAACTCTGGAGAGCTGCCTCCGGTGCTTTTCCAGAGAAGAGCTTCAACCTGCTACTGCATGAAAAATAAATTGTGGTCAAGCATAGCTTGGTAAATAAAGACAGAAGACTGGCAGGTTCACCCACACATACTACTTGTACCCTGGCACTGCCTGTGAATGGAGAACTACAGGGAAGGCTGGGACCATTCCCTCCTGTTCTCTGGATGGCAGCTTTTAGACGCCTGGGCAGCCAGCAGATCTGTCTGTCCAAACCTGGCAGAGTGCCCCGATAAAGGCCTCGGCCCCAGGTCTCAGCAGGGAGCGTCAGGCACCTCGGGGTGGATAGTGGAGTTGTGGAGAATGCTGAGATGTGGGCCCTCTGTCTTCGCAGGCCACGCTGGCTACCGGCTCCCCCTCCCTGCCAGTTTCCCTGCAGGCTTGCCTCTCCTCGAGCAGCCCCCGGAAGGGCAGTGGCAACATCGAGCAGAGGTACAGATTGCCCGAAAGCTTCAGTGCATTGCAGACCAGTTCCATCGGCTTCATATGCAGCAAGTAGGCACGGGGGCGGGCTGGGGCGGGAGGAGAGTCTGCTGGGGCTGGGGGGAGGGGGTGGACCAGGACCTGCCTCAGCCACTCTGTGTCTGCCGGGGCCCCAAGGACATGGTCCCGGGGTCTTGGCCTGGGCTGCTGTGGTTCCCGTGAACTGGGTGGGCCCAACTGTCCGAGCACTCCTGCCCTCTCAGAGCTTCAAGTGGGTTACCTGCCGCCTCTGGGCTCAGGCTTCCTTAGAGCGGTTTGTCCCTCCTGGGGCAGGAAAGCCCCGATCTCTCCTGGGGAATGGGGTGGCTTCCCGCAGCCTCATCTGACACACCATGTCTGCCCAGGCCAGGTGGGGAGATCGCCCCTCCTGGACCTCAGGGGAAGATTCCCAGGGAGCCGCTTTGAAACCGGACAGTTGGGGGGGGGGGGGGCTGGCTGAGGTGCCCTGGGAGCCGGTAACCGAGGCCGCCGCCGCCGAGGGATGGGCCTGAGTGGGGGAAAGTGGTGGAACCGGTTGTAACCTGACACTTTCCAGCTGGGGAGGCTGCTCCTCATTGTCTCCGTCTGGGAACCGGGACCCGGGACTCTGGAGAGCGGACCTCGGAGAGTCTCTCCAGACGGGCGGCCCGCGCTTGGCCGGCAGCCTGGCACCAGCCCCGCCGGGGCGGAGCATCGCGTGTCAGCCGAGCATGTGGCAGAGTCCGTCAACAAAGGCGGCGGCTGGCGGGCTCGTGCTGCAGGAGCCCTCCGTGCCGCGGGCTGGAGGCGCCCGGCCCCGCGGCCTCGGTCTGGGCCGGCCCCCAGGCACTTAACCCTTCCTCCCTGGGCAGCCGTCCAGAGAGCCAGCCCAGGGAGGGACCAGGGAGGGACGGGAGCCCAGGGCTGAATCCGTGCTGGAACGGCGGCCAGGGGAGCAAAGGCACGCCACCTGGAACTGAACACATTCCCTACCTCTGGGGCGGTCCTAGCAGGCAGTGTGTGTGTGTGTGTGTGTGTATCCAGAATCAAGAGAATTCCATCATGATTGGGCAGACCCGGAGTCGAGATGGGTGACACCAGGTGATCACAGTAGGTTTGACTTCAGGGCCAATCCGTTGCCAGCCCCAGGGGAGAGAGAAGTTGTCTTTTGGTCTCCTGAGAACAGACCATCAGGGTTAGATATGGTCAGTGCCTTCTGCCGAGGAGTTCTGAGGGAAATCTGGGGCTAGACCTCGTCCCTGGGTGGGTCTCTCAGCCCCTATTAATCCGGAAGAGAATGTGGCCCTATGCTTAGGTAACAAGGCAGCCTAGCTTCTGGCCCCAGGCTCCAGTCCCTAGTCCCTCCTTTGATTGTTTTCTGGAAACTTGGCTTCGAGTCTCTCCTTAGGTCCTTGTGTGGACTCACTCTGATTCTTGATTTCCGTTTCTTGGCCTCCTTCCTGCCCATTCACTCTTGCCTGGTTATACAGGCCTAGGGCTGAGACCAGTTCCCAGCTCCCAGTCCCAGTGCTGGAGCTGCTGGAGGACACACGGTGACTGGGGGTCTCCTAGATTCATCTAGAGGACTGTCTGGAAGGCAGCCTTTCTCATTCCCGGTAGACCTAATCTCTCTCAACAGTTGTTTCCCATGCATTGGTGAGCCTCTGTAGGCTTGGGAGCAGGCTGTGAGGACAGGACCAGAACATAGCCCAGGGCCCTTTCTTCATGACTCAGTCCTGAAAAGGAGGAGACAGTCTTCATTCCAAGGTTTGATTCTGCTCTTTGCTGCTTGGCATTACTTCCCCCAGGTCAGGGCTGCCTCCTTGAGGGTATCTTTCAGCTATCAGCCAGAGCCACCCTGGCCTGGGAGGAGGAGCAAGCAGCAGAGCCAGAGGAGAACCATAGGCAAATCTCCCCTGCTCTGCACTTGACCCCATACTGGCTCCTGAGGTCCCTGTGTCCCTTGGCCCCCTGGCTGCTGTCTACTCCTGCCTCATAGTAGCAGGAGGCTGGTCAGCTAAGCCTTTCTAGCCCAGAGCTGGTTTTCCCAAATTTTCCATTACAGAGAACCAAACATTTTTGTCTGTGGAATCCTCTTGCTTTTAACCCCGTCTTTCCCTCTAACCCCACTCACGGACCTTCTCTGGGAGCACCTACATGAAAGGCTAGGATAATTTTCTTTCCCTATTCCCTTCCTTTGCAGGCAGAGAAACTGAAGTACTAGGAAGTGGTTTAGGATTAAGTCTCTAGGCTTTGTTGTTTTTTTTTTTTTTAATTTTTTAAATTTATTTATGATAGTCACACACACACACACAGAGAGAGAGAGAGAGAGAGAAGAGAGGCAGTGACACAGGCAGAGGGAGAAGCAGGCTCCATGCACCAGGAGCCCACCGTGGGATTCGATCCCGGGTCTTCAGGATCGCGTCCTGGGCCAAAGGCAGGCGCCAAACCGCTGCGCCACCCAGGGATCCCCAGTCTCTAGGCTTTGAATCCAAGGTCAAGAAGGTCCAGATTTGAATACCCGTTCTACCACCTATAGCCATCAGGAAGGCACTTGACATTGCCAAGTCCACATCGTCCTCTTCTGTAAATTAGAGCTAATACCACAGAATTTTATTGTGAAGATTAAGTGAGAAAATACCAATGAAAGCTCCAGGTACACAGTAGGTACTTGTTAATGCTTGTTTCCTTTTGTCTGTAAGCCTGATCGTCCCTCACATTTGTTCTTGTCAGTTCACAGTACATTTCCCACGCCTCCCATCAGGCTGATCCCTTAGCAGAGTTGCTTCCCCTGAGCTCCCCTCCACCTGCCCTGCATAGAGAAATTTGTGTCCAAGCTGTTCAATTGTGGACCTCGGCCTTGTACATTTCTCCACAAAGAAATGATGGCCATCCCCCATTGTCATAGGCTGAGTTTAGGGAGTGAAGGAAATACAACCCAAGTGGCAGTAAGGTGTTGGGAGGGCTTAGCCATCTCCTTTCTCCTCAGATCTGGGATGGTGTCCCAGGGCCAGACAACAGCCATTGGTCCCTGAGTCCTGTAGGGAGTGTGAGTTGCCACTTTTGGTCCCCAGTTACAGACCCTAGTTATTCTATTTGTGTATCAGGGGAATACTTCTTCCTAGGAGATGTGGAGCAGAGGGGCTGGGAGGTACAATGATGGGGTAGTGTGTTGTAGCATGGCATTTTGGCAAATTGAGTGCATCAACTTGACCCCAGATTCAAAAGGTTGCAAGTTCCACTGGATGTTGGATCTCAGTTTTTGCTGGCCATAAGCCCTCCCAACATACATCCTAGGGAGCATGTGGGGTGGGCATCTAGCCTGGTTACCTGTGTGATCTGTTCAGGGTGGCTCCTCTGGATGGAAGGATTTGAAGGCAGAAGATCACTGCCAGTAAGGCGCTTTTTGTCAGCAGTTTGGGTCTCCAAAGCAACAGGAGAGTTGAATGCTAGGTGATTGGAGGTAAAAGCCTTTCCAAACCCAATCAAATGCCCCACCTTCCTTTGGGTCAGGAGTAGAATGTTCCCCTCTTTTTTTTTTTTTTTTAAAGATTTTATTTCTTTATTTTAGAGAGAGAGAGAGAGAGAGAGTGTGTGTGTGTGTGTGTGTGTGTGTGTGTGTGTGTATGTAGGGGTAGAGGAAGAGGTACAAGCAGACTTCCTGCTGAGCACTGAGCCTGATATGGGACTCAATCTCATGACCCAAGATCATGACCTGAGCTGAAACCAAGAGTTGGACATTCAACTGACTGAGCCACCCAGATGCCCCTGGAAGGTTCCCCTCTTTTTCCTCTGCAGCAAATGTCTGGTGATGTGCTTGCCATGGCCTACCTTGACTCAGGCTCTGTGAAGTTACCTTGGTATTTCTGTCCAGCTTTTGCAGGGAAGAGGAGGTACAGGTTAGCTTCCTCACTGTGCTCATGAGCTGCTGGGGTCAGAAGATGTGGGTTCTGCTTTCATTCTATTCCACCTGCCACAGTCTTCTCCAGCATGGGCCTAAGAATGGGCAGTAGCTTCTGTCCTCCTCCTCTTAGGAAAGTCTCCTATCCCAGTGGCACCACCTTGAAATTTATGGGGGGTATTTCTGGGCAATGTTAAAAAGCCAAGAATAAAAAAAAAAAAAGCCACTGTAGACCATTGAGTGAGTAAAACCATAAGAACATTGGAATTCTTTGAGTTGGAAATGGCTTTTTCAGTTGGACCAGGAGTGGCTTCATTCAGAATAGTCAAATTTGGAGATTCCCTGAACAGTAATTAGACTTTCTGAAAAATGAAATCTGAAGAAAATGTCAGCCACTCTCTAAAAACTATCTTTAATTGCAATATTCCAGAAAGGATCCTATACTTAAAGGTAGACTCAGGTTCAAATCCTCCCTCTGTCACTTACAAGCTTTCTGTCCATAGACAAATCATTTAACTTCTGCACCTCGATTTCTAATGCTTACTTAGCAGAACAGATGTGAAAGCCCGTTGGAGATTGTAGTACCTATAACTATTAAGGTGTGGGCAGTTTAACACTTTGGGAAACGTGCCAAAAGATGATTGTAGGATTTTGCTTGGGCCTGTCTTTATAGTTCTTGGGGAGCTCGTTTGGAAGTCATACCCAGAGTGGTGTTTACATCTGCCAACAGCCTGGATCCTTTGTTCAGGGGCCCTTGACTGCTGCTACCTGACCCTTTGAGATGCCTTCCTTGTTGCTAAGTGGTTTTGGGGGGGCTCAGACTGCGGCTAATGAGGTTGTTCAGGCCCTAGATGTGGCAGCCCTGAGTAGGAGCCCCAGGGCTTCACCTTAGAGTGAGCCCGTCCCTGTGGAGCCAGCCTCTGTTCCAGCAGTGGGAGGTCTACCTAGGAGAGGGCTGGGGGCTGGGGGAGGCTGGGGAGGGCTGCTGTGCGTGAGAGCCAGGCCGGGGCTTCGGGGCCCTGTGTTTGCTCTGTGGCTGGCTCTGTTTATATCGCTCACTATATTTAGCTTCTGAGTCATCAGCGTGGCTGACTAGAGGCCGAGTTCCCCACACAACTCTGCACCTGACTACTCTCTCTTCCAGGAGAAGGGCCTTATAGTTCCGGATAGTTCATTCCCTCCCCACCAAGCTGGGCCTTGGGGATGAGAGTTGGCTTTTTTTCCCCCTTAAGGGTGAAGGGGGTGATGGGAGGAGGGGCTGGGAGAGGTACTAGAAAAGAAGGATGAAGAAAAATGTCTAGTTTGCCTTTTGATCACGTCTGGCAACCAAGAAGGCATGTTCCATGACCAGAATGAGAACAGTCAGTGTATGTGGCGAAGAGGAGGGTCCAGCCTCCTTCCATACTTAGCTTGCCTTGTCCTGCCTAGGGAACTGGCCTCAGACAGGCTGAGAACAGCCAGCTGCTAAGGCTCCAGTTTGGGAGCCAGAGCTCTAGGGTTCCTTTTCCACAGTCTTGTAGACCCACAGCTGGGTCCGGCAGTCCTCCGTCCTCTGTCCCTTACTTATGCCTGGAGCACCCACAGCAGGTTTTTTTCTTGAGTTCTTAAGTTGTCTGATAGTTTGATGGAGCAGTTCTCAGGCTGAGGGAGCCAGAGCCATCTCTGTGGGAGGATAGGTAGGGGCCCCAAAGGCTCTGGGGATCTGGGTGGTGGACACAGCCCTATCCCCTCCCCCATCTCTATTCCCTCCCCCATCCCCCCCCACACATACACACACAGCTGAAGCCAGTGGCCTGCAGTTGCATAGAGGAAACCCTCCTGTCTTCCACTGAGAACCAGTGGCTCCAGGCTACCCCTTCTTCCCTGGAGAAGTGATTGGTGTTGCCATGGTGGTGTGGCTTCAACGTCCTGTTAGCACTACTGGCTGCACTGAGGAAGCTCTTGGCAAGGGGTTATTTTTTTCTTTTTCCGTTTTGCCACGTTGCCTGTTACTCCGGCCGTCTGGGTCAGAAGCATTCTTAGGGCAGTGGGCCACTGGGCCCAAGGGGCTGCCCTGTGGGTTTCAGAATCCCTTGGTCAGCCTGGCAGCCTGGATTTCTGAGCCCAGCCGCCTCTAGCTACCTTGGCCCGTCTCAGAATGAAGAGTCAGGGATTTCCCCAGGACTGCAGCAGTCTGTTTAGAAGATAGCACTCCTCCACCCCTGGACCTCTCTGAGGAAGAGGATGTTGAGGGAGGTGTCGGGGAAGTTAAGGGAGGCCCAGGTTTTCCTTGTCCTCCATGGGGAGTGAGCTGCTCCCTCTAGTCACCAGGCCCATCGCTTTATGTGTATTTTTCTTATTTGATCACACAGCCACCTCCTACTTCTGGACCCGATCATCGCTGTTTTATAGAAAACAGTTTCAGAGAAGGGAGACAGCCCAGCACGCCCAAGTTATGCTGTCAGTGGCTGTGCTGGGAGCCATACAGATCTGATCAGTCCTAAGACTGTAGTCTTCCCACCACCCATCACTGCTTCCAGGCACCTCCTGGCAAACAAGAGCATGAAGGAGGACCCACTTACTGCCCTGACCTGGCCCTGCCTCCCATAAAACTTACTTCTATGCTTTTGTTTTCTTCTGCTCAGATTATGGAATAATCGAGGGCAGTTTACATCTCGCTCATCTTTGTGCCTTTCATAAGCCTTTGCCCCAGTTGGGGGCTTGATAAAAGCTTGCTGAATTGAACAAAAACATCTCCTCAATTTCTTCCAAGTCGAATTTTCCTGAAGTCTCTCTTATCTCTATTCCTGTTCTTGGTGGCAAGGCTGCCCTGCTCAGCCTCCGCCAGGGTGGGTTTAGAGCAGCATGGAGACAAGGGAGAGGTAGGAAAACATCAGTCAGAAGAGAATGTTTCTCCCTGTAAAACAGGGTATGCGAAATTCTGCATTTTAAAGAAACCGAGTGTGGTTTCAGAACATGACCTGAAGTCATCCTTTCAGAGCAGTTTTTAGCTTTATTTCTGTTTGATCTTCAGTTTGCTCTGCCTCTGGAAGGTTTATGTTTTTCTGGTCCACAGCATCCTTACTAAATAGTTAATGATCTGGAAACAATGTCTTTAAACATACTAGGGGAGCAGTTCAGTGGTGATTCTCTTTGAAAAGTTAGTAGTACTTTCCACAGTGTGAATAAATACACTGTAATATTTTAGCAGAAAAACATAGCTATGGAGTTAGAAGACAGGGGTCTGAATAACCCCACCGCCCACCCCCAGTCCCTGCCAACTAATTTGCTTGGAGGGATGTTTCTGAGCCTTTGTTTCCCCATTTGTAAAATGGGATTGATAATATGTGTCCTTCCTGTGTTCCAGATCTTTAGGAAGAAGAAATGGGTAGATTGGAAAGTACTCTCACTATAAGATACTATGAATCGCTGTCTGTTTGGTAAAATTGGCAGGGTTCTTTTCGAGCAGGGCCACAGTATATGGGTGCTCTTTCCTCTAGTCCTTCAGGGGTGAATTATCTTTTGCTGAAGCATCTGGAATACTGGTGACACACAAAGCGCCCAGAGGGTGTGAATTGGATCCAAAGAGAGAGAGGCAGAGGGAGATTCTTATCTGGGGGAAGGGGAGGGAACACTGTGCTTAGGGCAGAGGCCACATGGGACAGTTTGATTTGTGTAATCCAACCTTGTCAGACACCACAGCCAGCTCTTTAAAAAAAAAAAAAAAAAAAAAACAGAAGAAGAAGAAGAAAAGCCTTTTACTAGTTGGGCCTCTCCCCAGGCAAGAGGCTGATACTATCACATCAAGTACATCTTTAGACCTGGCCAGACATCACTTGTTCCCGGCCTCAGACAAGTGGGTTATCTTGCAAGGCTGACTTTTCTGTAGTCGGTCCAGTGTGCATTTGTTAAGTACCTACTGTGTGCCCAGTGGAGGTGACTTGAACCCTTGTCAGCTGATTGCCTTTATCCCCTGACCACAGCAAGAAAGTGGGACCGTCAAAGAAGAGCCCTGGGTCTCTAGTACCTGCCTATGCTGTCTTAACTGAAAAGGATATTTTTATCCACCAGGTTGGATCCCTTTCCCACAGGGCATTCACCTCTCTTTTTTTTTCTCTCCTCTATGCCTGGGTCCCACCCTCTAAACTCTCAGTTTGAGGTCTTCTGGTGGAAACTTCAATCCCAATCACTTCTCGGCCTTTCGGCTAAAATCAAGTGGAAACTTCAATCCCCAGCAGCTCCCCATCCCTTGTGCCTCCATCTCCAATCCCTAAGTGCCCACCTTGACTGTGCCTTCTTAGAACCCCCACTTCTTGCAGGTTTCCGGACTTAGAAGGGTACTCTAGCTAACTCTGGGAGAGGAAGGTCCTGCTCTGAGGGTTTGCACTCACTGATCTCTGGTGCTGTGTTCCATGCTGTACCATGAGCATGAGAGGCCAAGCCTACTCTTTCCTGGTTCCCCTTCCTTCTTCCCTGCTCCTCCACACCTTCTGCTGGAAGGACCCATGTTCTCTGGCATTGTGGTGTCTTTGTGTACTTCATCCTGTTCAGTGACTGTCGATTTCCTTCCTCCTTACTGTTTCTCTCACTGGCCTCCCTTCATGTCCTTTCTCTTTCCTTTCTGGTCAGGCCCTCTTGTGTAATTTTTTTTTTAATATTGTATTTGTTATTGATCAGGACATTCTTTGATAGTTTTGTTAAGTGCTTGGTTTCTTCATGATCAGGGCATTCTTTGATAATTTTGGTGAGATGCAGCTTGGTTTCTTTTCAGAAGAGGGCCTTTCAGGGATTGCCCTGTGGCAAGAGAAGGCTAAGTGGAATTTGTGTGGCATCTGCTTGTTCCCAGAGAAGGGACGACTGAGGCCATGGACTGGTTACCAGGCCCTGCTCTTACTGCTCTCTCAGCTGCCATGCAGCCAGCTTAACTCAGTACGAGGCAGCCTGGTCTCCCGGCCCACCCGGACCCTCCGATAGGCTGGCTGGATTCAACTGTTGGAGCTCGGAATTGTAATCCTGAGGGTAATTGTGGATGACAAACTTCACATCCCAAACCTCAGAATCGGAAAGCACCTCAGTGGTTTCCAAAAGCTGGTCTGTGGCCTGGCTGCCTCAGAACCACCTGGGCAGGATTTACCTCTGGCTTGGCCAAGTCATTATTCTGATGAGAAGAGACTGAAGGAGACTGGAAAAAAAAAAAAAATGAAGTGTTTTCTTCTAGGCTGCAAGAGCATAAGTGATTTTATTTTCTTCCCTCTCACTTATTGTATTTTCCAATTTTTCTACAGTTAACATGTATTACTTTGATGACTAAAATATACAAACAAGGGGATCCCTGGGTGGCGCAGCGGTTTAGCGCCTGCCTTTGGCCCAGGGCGCGATCCTGGAGACCCAGGATCGAATCCCACGTCGGGCTCCCGGTGCATGGCGCCTGCTTCTCCCTCTGCCTATGTCTCTGCCTCTCTCTCTCTCTCTGTGACTATGATAAATAAATAAAAATTTAAAAAAATATATAAAAAAAAAGTTAAAAAAAAAAGTCAAAAGCTTAAAAATAATTAAATAAATAGAATAAAAAATTAAAAATGTCACCCAGAGAGTTTGTTCAATGTACAAATTCCTGGACTGCTTCCCTGGGGATTCTGACCCAGTTGGCCTGGGTGGAACCCTGGGACTCTGTATTTCTAACAGCACCTCAGTGGATTCTGTGACACAGTCAGGTTTGGGAACTGCTGATCTAATACCATGCTTGCATTTCTCTTACAAGGGAAGTGAGGACTCGCAGACAAGCTGGTGGGAATCTCCCGCCTACAGCCAGGTCCTCTGAGTCCTGGCCCAGGGAGCCACCCACCGCCCAAAGTGCCTTGTACCCTGAGGCCTGTCACAGGCAGAGGCTTGGGACTCAGGTTCTTTCCAGCGGTGCGTCTGTGGCCCTGTCTCTGCACCTAGGCATGCCTATGTCTCCCAGCAAGACCTCGGCCTTCCTCTCTGACAGCACGCTCTGGCCCATAGCTGCTTCTGGGTCCCCCAACACCCCCAAATGATGGGACTGAGGGTGCTGCATTGCCCTCATCCCCAGATACCTCAGGGCCCCGTAAGTTACCCAGGCAGCCCCCATTAGGGGCATTTGGGGAAAAAAACTGAGGCATACAAAAATGGGATTGTCCCAGGCCCCACAACATAGAATTGTGATCTCCCTTCCTTGGCCATTGAGCTATTTTGATAGGATTTAGAGAAGAGGAGAAGAAAGGGTCTGCTTTGGCATAAAGAAAGTTGTGTGGTGGTGCCCAGAGAATAATGATAATGGGTAAAGACATTGCTCTAGGGCCAGGTGGTCTGGATTCCATTCAGTCCCTGCCACTTATAGCCATGTGGCCAAGTTCTTGAACTCTCAACATTCTCGTCTGTAAAATGGGGATAATGATATGTAACAATCTCACAGGATTGTTGAGAAGGGCCAAAGGAGTTTAATGGAGTCTCCAAGTCACATGGGGATCTTGTTAAAAATGCACATTCTGAGTCAGTAGATCTACATTTCTAGTAAGCTCCCAGGTGGTGCTGAGACTGCTGGTCCAGGGACCAGCAAAGTCTTCACACTTTGTAGAAGACTCAGAGCCTGACACACTCAGTGCTACTATTCTTGTCATGATTGTGGCTGTTATTGTTACTTGGCCTTTTCAAACAGGCACCTGAGGAGACTTGGAATTCCAGCAGACAGGCGTCTCTGGGGACCAGTCTTTTCCTGGATTTTCCTCCTGTTCCGCCACATGACCTTTGCACCTGTCCCTGGCAGCAGCTGGGGGCGGGAAGCAGGAGGCGGGGTGCCCTGCCAGCTGCTGCAGGCAGGCCTGAGCCTTCAGGTTTTGCAGCTGAGGCTGTTTTCACGCTGCTTCACTCTAACCAGATTTTGTTAAGCCGGCTGTGTTTCCTCTTTTTACTCATCTTTGTTTACAAAACACAAGGAAGCCATCAGTCTCCCGCTGCAGTCTGCCAGGACTCCTCTGTGGCACACCCTGATTTCCCCTCCTGGCAGGAGCTCCAACTCCAGCTTCCTGGATGGTTTTCCAGCCTCCCCTCCTCAGGGGCAAGGGGCACACTGTGGCCCCAGACGAGCGTGGGGTTCACTTGCCTCGGCAGGGCCCTGAGGTCGGCCGCAGTCCACAGGTCACCTCTCTTAATTTTGTGGCCCAAGGCCGGTGGGGGCCGGGGGTGGGGGGGGTGGCTGGAACCTGCACAGGGCCTGGGGGAAAGTCCAGGAGGCCAGGGCCAGCCCTGCCCACAAAGCTCCAAGGGTGTGGGCGCGGGACACCCGGCTCACTTTCCATCCTGCCACTGACTTACCTTGTCCTCATCGTCTGAGATGTAGGGGCCCAGGCAGTGGTTAAAGACAGCCTGAGAAGGGCCCCGGCCTTGCTGTCCCTTCACATGGCCATACTCACTGCGGGGCCCTGCCAGTGACCCCAGTCCAGCCCGTGCTGGCTTTGTCCTGCACACTAGCTTTTCATTCCCCTCTGCACCGAGGAACGGGTGGAGCCCACATCCCGTCCTCCTGCGCTGGCAGACAAAGAGAGGACAAAGGCCACCTCTCCAACACCCCACTCCCCTCGGAGCCTCTGCTGGCCCCCGGGAAATGGTACCTGTGTGGGTGTGGCAGCAGCCCCAAGCCTGTGAGCCTCTGACCCCTGACCTTTGCCCCCGGCTTCCCTGCCTGACAGTAGGACCTGGGATAACCTCCAGAGAGTAGTGTGCATTCTTTGTTTTTGTTTTGTTTTCAAGTATGTTCTTGCTTAACGTTTAATTGGCCCCAGTCAGTAGGAAAGCGCTCCAAGAGGGATTATTTATGGCTTACTGTCAAGAGCAGCTATAAAAAGGGCAGCACTGAGCTGGAGATGCTGGGAAGGGAGAGAGGGCGGGCGTACAAGCGTATGCGTCTGTGTGTGTGTGTGTCTGTGTGTGTGCATGTGTGTGCGTGCGTGTTTGCACTGGATGAAATCAGATTTTTGCTGCCTCAGCAGTGTGGTTTAAATTGAAGATTAACCCTTTGACCTTCACAGTGTCAAATCACTTGCAGATGGAGGCTCCCCCCCTTCCCCCCTTGTTCTCTGTGTTACTTTGGAGTTGGGGAAGAGAGGGGGGCACTTCTTCTCTTTCTTTCTGAAGAAAGTTTGTTGTTCATGCAGCTGAGGTTTGAGGGGCTCAGGAGCCAATCTGATTAAAAGCAGCACTTGGCTAAACTCTGGAAAATCCTGCAAGCAGGGGAAAACGCTTAATCCTCTTGTGAACAGTGCATAAAGAGCCCGGTCTTTTCTTTTTAATGTTAAAACTGCAATTGTTCTTTGGAGAACTCATCTCCTCCTCTTCACCACTCTTCTCACCTCTCCCCTCCCCCCTTGCCCCCCCCCCCCCGCCCCTGTCCCCCAGTTTGCTGTCCTGATAGGATTAAAGTATTGCCCCTAGACACATGGATCTGAACTTTTATTGGGAATGATAAGGAGTCAGGAGTCATCAAGGCTACAGGCTATGTTTAGAAATCACATTTTTTTTTCCCTTTCAGCACCAGCAAAACCAAAATCGAGTGTGGTGGCAGATTCTCCTCTTCCTGCACAACCTGGCTTTGAATGCAGATGAGAACAGGAATGGGGCAGGTCCCAGGTGAGGCTGGGCTGCCCTCTTCGTTCAGGGCACCACAGGAAGGACGTTGGTTGGCATCAAGAGGACTGACACCGTGTCTTATGAAGTGTATTCATTGCTGTTTTTTTGCGTTTGCATTTTAAAAGTGTCTCTCTGTGTACATAAGACATACCCAAGCGGGATATCGTTCCCTGTTCAGGACCTCGACCAGGAGTAAGGGCCTTTGTCAAACACTGTTGAAGTGGAGGCTGATGTGTCTGTGATGTGGGACCTCCCGAGGGCTCTGACACGTCGAGTCTTTCTTGAGCGGTTGTTGAAGATGACTAGGTAGTGATGTGCTCCCGTGAGTGGACTGTAGTTTCTCCCAGGAGCTCGCTGAAGACAGGAGATTGGATGAGACTCCTGGTTCCACCCGCACTATCAGCCTTCCACCATGGATGGCCCGAGATCTGACAGTCACACTGCTTTAATCCCCCAGGGCCTTGGCCAGGGGCTTTCCAGCTGAGCGTGGCAACTTCCACTAGGCCAGTCAGCCAGCTCCATATCTGGGTTCTCCTTTGGCCCAGTCATTGCCTGCCTCAAGGGCTCAGGGATTCTTGCCCAGCCCCTGTCATCTCCAGCAGACCTCAGGGAGGGTTGGGTTTCTCCAAGGACCCCTCAAACATGCCGCAAAATGAACCAAACTTCCGGGTAGGTCTCAAGTCTTACTTGCTCCCACTCAGAGGCCCCGGGATTGGTCGTGAGGTGCAGAACCCTTGCCACCTCTGGCTGCCTGGGATACACTGGGTGTCAGCCACGGATGAGCCAAAGAGCCAATGACCATGCCATAGCCAGCAGCTTGTGCCTTTGTCAGCTCTTCTTTCAAAAGACCCAGCCAACGGACTGCAGGATGACATGGGGCTGGGAAGTGTGGTGGCCATCCCACCTGTGAGAGTCAGCCCTAGAGGAACCCAGACCCCTTGGTTTCCTTGGAAATGACATACCTCCTCCCGCTTAACCCCATTCCTTTTTCACACCTAGTGGGATACAGGAAGAAGCCAGCACTGTGGCTTTGTCAGCTGAAACATGTCTTTTAGAATCACAGGCAATGATTAGAGTGTGGAGCCGTCAAATTTGTCAAATTTGGGTACATGTTTCCTGTCTTCCTTCAGCTTCCAGCTAGTCCCGGGAATATCTTGCTCTGGAGCTCAGCAGGATTGCAGCTGCCTCTGAACTTCCCTTTTCTCCCTGCTGTGGCACTCATGGAGAGAATTTAAAGCAGCCAGGCTGGCAGCTCTGATAGCAGATGTGGGGAATCTGAAAAGACACAGGGAATCTGTTAACTAGACATGTAGAAATTAAATTATACTTTTTGCATATGTAAGAAAAGATAACATTGGTGCTAACATGAAGCAAGGCCCAAAGTAAAGATGGCTTCCTGGGCAGAGAAGACCTCAGGGCTACCCAAGGAAATTGGAGGAGACCACGTAGACTCTCAAACCTGAAGAAGCCCAACAAGCTCCTACAGTTCTACAGAGAGGAGGTCTGCAGGAAGCATTAATCTACTGGATGTACAGTTGGGCAGGTTGTGCACTGCACAAGGGCACCTGCAGAAGAAGATAATGGAAGCTAAAATCCAGCTCATACTCTGCCCACTAGGCTATATGCCCTCATCTTAGGCTACGTCTGTTCAGAGGAAGGGGTGTCGTTCCTAATTTGCACAAAGGTGCCATATGGGCTCACAGCAGCCCTGAGGTGAAGGACCTCAAACTGTATATTAGCCTTTGTTTTGTTCTGCTTGGATGTTCTGGAGGTATTACCTCTTCTTGGCTAGAATTCTGTTCTCAGGGTGTGTACCATGGTTTGTCTGCTAAGAAGATGGGTTCCTGCTTACCAGAAGGAACCCAGGGAACAGGTGAAGACCAACTCGGGGACACGCTGACCATTGTGAAATCCAGCCTTCTTTGTGTGTCTCCACAGCATTTTAGAATGTGCATTGGACATTGTTTTCCCTCTTCTAGACCAAGGCAGTGATAGGCAGGCTGCTGGTGTCTGCTTGAGCAGCACACAAGAAAACCAGGATTATTTCTGCCAGCCTCATTGAACCCCTCTTAGCGGACTTCCCTGCTGAGCTGAGTGAGAGAACAAATAAATGGTCTGGGGCCCCAGTGCTGAGGCAAAGCCACCAGCTTCAGAGATCTTGCCAGGCCCCGGGCAGGATGTCCTGTGGCCTGCTCTGAGAACTGAGCCCAGAGTTTGACAAGCCCACCTGAACGTGGAGCCTGAGGCCAGGGGAGGGCAGTCCGACTGCACTGCCTCTGTTTTATGAGAGGCCAGGAACTCACTCACTACCCTAAGCAAGCTAGGGCAAAATTTAAAACCTCCTCCTTCGCCCTTCCCCCCCAAAACACCCAGGAGGTAAATGGCCCCAGGAAGGAGAGTGGTTCCTCCTGGCTGGCTGTTTTTAATTGGCCTAGTAATCTAGACTGGCCCCTTCCCCCCTCTGCCTGGTGAGTTGGTCTGAACATTCCTCAGGTCCAGCCTCAGGAGATGCATCCCTCCCTCTGGGCCCCCTCTCCCCATCCCCCACCCCAGGGAGCTTGGCTGTCTCTAGTTAGGGGGAGGAGAATCCGATTTGGAGGGAGGAAGACTCTGACCTGGCTCCTGACCTGTAACCAGCTGAAGACTTGTGGAGTTTTTGTGGTTTGCTGAGGGTGAGGGGAGAGAGGGGCTGGAAACCTCACTCTCATTATAGAAAAGCCCTGGAGGGAGGAAGCCTGATATTCAGGGTCAAGACAGGCCCTTCTGATTCAGAACCCTAGAGTTTCTGAAAGCGGATAGACAGAATGAGGGAGAGAACCCCACTCAGGCCAGACATCTGACTCCCTAAGTGAGTTGGAGGACCTGGCCTGGCCTCTCTGCCTTTGCCTGCTTCGAAGTTGGGGCTGCTGGAGAGCTGTCCCTGTGGCCTTTTCCTGCTCAGTGCGAGGGAGAGAAAGATCACCTCCCAGTGACCTCCCCAAGCCCTGAGGGGTGTGGGTCTGTGTCCAGAGCTTATGTGTCAGGCACGCTCCAAGCACTCAGAGGGGCCCAGCTGACTCGTCTCACTGGCCCCAGAGGCCCAGCCTCATCCCGAGGTGGCTCCAGCCTGGGCATGGAATTTTGGGGGGGTTGTTTGGGATGGTCCTGCCTTGACCTCCATTGGGGAATAGGGAGCCACTGCACCTGCCCCAGTCAGCAGAGGAGCACACAGAGAGCTGGCAAGCTTGTGTCATTTGGTGGACTTGAAGAGGGGGTATGGACAGTGGAAAGCAGCAAGAACACAAAGACTCCTGCCTCCACGGCTCTGCGGGGCTTCTGGGAATCAATGTTCAGTCTGGGCTGCAAGAAGCTGCAGATCTTTGGTGGGAGGCTGGACCTTAGCTGGACCTGGTCTAGGAAGGGGATCACTTAGGAGCCCCCGAAGCCTCCTGGGTCCCCTGTGGGCAGGGGGTACCTCAGCTGGTGGGGACTTCAAGCTTTGAGGGAATGACACAAAGCTGAGCTCTTGGTTAGGTGCACCAGCCTTGCAGGCCACAGGGGCTGGGAGCTGGCCCTGGGACGTGCCCTGCCCCACTCCCTGCATGAGTGGCGGCCCCTCTCCCCGCTCTGTGAGCGTCGCCACACCCCCCCCCACAACCCCCCCCTCCCCTGGCTGCCCCATCCCCGGGTCCACAGGGGCTGGCAGGGAGAGACCCAGTGAGAATGTAGCATTTTGTTCAGCCTGGGTTACTTGTCCTGGGTTCTAGGCACCCTGCCTCTGGGAGAGAGAGAAAGAGAGGGAGGGGAACAGGGACCCATTGGTTTTTTTACCTGTACAGAATATTTGGCTTTATGTTCTTCACATGCGTATATGTGTGTGTATATTTTCCCCCTATCAATTGGTACAATTTTTAATAAAACCATTTGAAGCAAAGCTGGCCCCTCTTTTTCAAGGTGTGATGAAAATCCAGGGGGTCGGTTAGGGAAATCGAGTCTCCTGACTTCTTTCTGGCTGCTCTCCTGAGCTACCCCCAGGCTCCCAGCTTTTGTTAGGATGTCCTTTCCCCCCAGGAGTGGAGAAGAGCCATGCTGACCTCATGGGAAGCAGCATGGGAGAGGCCCCAGGAGGTGGAAAGACAGGGGCTTTGGATCCAGACCTGGATTTGGATCCGGTCCCAGCCTCCCCCAGCTGAATGACCTTAAGCAAGTTGTGCCACCTCTCTGAGCCTCCAGCTCTTCCATGTGTACGTCAGCCTTGCCTTCTGCAGAATAGCAGGGTAAGGGTGATGGCACTCTGCAGTGGCAGCCTCCACTGCCCACCATCCCCTCTGGTGTCTGGCTGGGCTGTGGCTTCCTTTTATCAGGGTAGCATCTTGGGAGGTATGCTCCTTGTACGGGACTGCTGGCCTGCCTTGCTCTGCGGATCAACAAGGTGTCTGACTCAAAAGGGTAATTTAAAGCCCTTGGGATGCCTGGGTGGCTCAGCAGTTGAGCGTCTGCCTTCAGCCCAGGGTGTGATCCTGGAATCCTGGGGTCGAGTCCCACATCGGGCTCCCTGAATGGAGCCTGCCTCTCCCTCTGCCTGTGTATCTGGCTTTCTCTCTCTGTGTGTCTCTCATGAATAGATAAATAATATCTTAAAAAAAATAAATAAATAAAGCCCTTGACAGAATTCTGAAAATCCTCAGAAAAAAAAAACCCACTTCTGGTCTTATGCAGTGAGAGGAGGGTCTAAGGGCCAGCTGATCTTATCTGTGCAGGGGTCCCCATGATTTAGAAGGCCTTCAGCTCTCTGAGGGCCAGCTTTGGACTCCAGTTCCTGCCCTCAGAGACAGTGGGAGCTTTGATGTCAATTGTCATGCCTTACCTTTTCATTTTATGGATCAGTAAACTGAGGCCCAGAGAGGGGATATAATTTTCTATTTGGGCTCTTTAAATAGCTGAGTCAGTTACCCCATCCACCTAGGTTTCCATCTGGAAATTGTAGTGCTCTTGCCCAGATCTTCAGGGAAGCCAAAACTTGTCTATTTTTAATGCCAAAGAACTGCCTCCTATCCTGTAAAACATGGCACTTTTGACCAGTCTATATTTGGACAGAGAGATTTATTTTTACTGGAGTGTGGTAGAAGCGGGGCCTGGTGCCACATCCGGATGTTATTGTACATTGCACGTGCTGGGTTGCAGTCGAGCCCATTAAGCAGCTCCTAGGAGATACACAGGGAATTAGTAGGTGATTGGTGAGAGTAATGCCTTTCAAGTCATCCGCTGCTACTTTGGGTAAGGCTGTGCTCCGTGGCCTGCGGTGGCTAGAAACCTCAAAGCTCACCCATGTCCCACCTTCTCCCTCCCTCTCTCTCTCTGATCCCTCCAGACGAACTCCCTTGAGATGTTAAAGGCACAGCCCCCTAAGTTTGAACCCAGGCTCTGTGGCTTGCCAGCGAAGTGGCATTGGGCAAGTCATAGAGTCTCTCTGTGCCTTGGTTTCCTCATCTGCAAAAGGAGAATAGTACTTATCTCATAAGGAAGGTTGCTGTGAGCATTAAATGTGTGAATGCGTGTAGGGGGCTTGCAGTAGCACTTGATACATAAGAAGTTTTCCATAAATGTTAGTTGTGACTATTATTAATAATATTATTGCTTTTGGGCAGCCCCGGTGGCTCAATGGTTTGGTGCCACTTTCAGCCCAGGGCTGGATCCCGGAGACCTGGGATCGAGTCCCATGTCAGGCTCCCTGCGTGGAACCTGCTTCTCCCCCCTGCCTGTGTCTCTGCCTCTCTCTCTCTCTCTCTCTCTCTCTCTCTCTCTGTGTGTGTGTGTCTCATGAATAAATAAATAAAATCTTTAAAAAACAAAACAAAACAAATAATATTATTGCTTTTTTTCTTATGATCTGTAGGCAGCTGACCCATAAGCTCTGAGCATTCATACTTAGAAAGATCTCTTGCAGGGCATCTGGGTGGCTCAGTCGGTTAAGCATCTGCCTTCAGCTCATGTCATGATCTCAGGGTCCTGGGATCAAGCCCCACGTCAGGCTCCCTGCTCAGGGAGGAGTCTGCTTCTCTCTCTCCCTCTGCCCCTCCTTCTGCTTGTACTCTCCCTGTCTCTCTCTCAACTGAACAAATAAAAAATCTTTAGAAAAGAAAAGTCTTTTGTACCAATCCTCTTACTACCTCTGCTACATTGTCTTAGTATACATCTTTTTGCCTCAACAACTGCAGAGGCCCCTAACTGGTCTCTTTGCCAGCCTCGGCCCTCCCGAAGCACATCCCTCACCACCAGGAGAACTTCCTAAAAGACCCAATCCCATCACTCCCCGCTGGAAAAGTTGCCCTAATGGATCAAGTCCACATTCCTTAGCCTGCCTCTCTAGCTACTCGCTTGTTATTAGTATTCTGTTTGTATTCTTGTGTTTGTGTTCTGCACAACAAATCATCCCAACCTTTTGCAGCGTAACACCACTAACACTTATTATTTCACAGTTTCTGTGGGTTAGGGCTTCCACACCCAAGGTGGCTGCGTGTTGAGAGGCTAATACTAAGGTGGGGATTCCCGGATCCTGGAGCACCCATTTAATTGACGTGAAGTCAACTGTCCACGCTCAGCAGTGGGGAGTGGGAGAAAGGGAAATAAATACACATAGTGATAGAGTGCCCTCCACTCGGTGAACATGTGCCTGGACTGAGTGTGTCATGGCAACACCCATGACAGTCCTTTCCTGGCCTCATATCACACCAGCATCTTATCACACTCCAAGATAAATTTTTCTGGTCCAAGATAGCCCTGAATGTCAGGGGTTTCCTCTGTTGCTCAACGAAGGCAACAGAACTCTCTTCCAACCTGAAGGAGAAGCTGGCTGGCCAGAATTTCCTGAGAAGTGATGTGTCCGCTTGTTGCACCTCAGGGGTGTCTAAATGGATTTCCAAGGGCATTTTCTCCTTTGTGTGATTTTTGCCTTACAGGAGGTCTTAGAGCCAGTTCCCGTGGAAAATGAGACTCAAGTGGACCACTTGACCTAGCTACCCAGCCCTTTAACCCCTACTTCCCAGGAGAAGTTTTTGCCCTCCTACATGGGCAGACTTGGTGTAGAATTAGAATTGGAAATGCCCTGAAGAGGCGGAGGAGAGTAAGTGATGGAAGTGGTGTCCTGTCCAGCTGCTGCTTTTGCTGCTGTTCAAAGGTTTCTAGCTCCATGCTACCCTGAGGTGGATCTGTCACTCGCGTTTGAACAAACGTCAAGCCCTGCACACAAGAGAGGACAAGATCTGCTGAGAGAGTCCGTGGTACTGCCTGAGCCCCTCACCATGAGTGAGACACCACTCCAAGCCCATGCACAGATTAAAAAAAAAGGCCATGCTATCTCTGCCCTCAAAATTTTGTCTTGAAAGAAATCCAGTTGCTATGAGGCAGTGGAAACTCTACCTGACTAGTATCCAGGAGACTAGGTTTTTATTTTTTATTTTTAAAAGATTTTATTTATTTATTCAGGAGAGACACACAGAGAGAGGCAGAGACATAGGCAGAGGGAGAAGCAGGCTCCATGCAGGGAGCCCAGTGCAGGACTGGATCCCTGACCTGAGATCACACCCAGAGCCCAAGGCAGATGCTCAACCGCTGAACCACCTAGGTGTCCCAGGAGACTAGGTTTTTAAGCTGACTCTGTCCCTAACTGCCTCAATGACTTTGGGCAGGGACACAACTTCGTGTCTCTGGTCCTTGGTGTCCTTCCTCATCTGTAAATTGGGTTAGGGCCAGATTGTGTTATCTATGACCCACCCAGCATTTTATTTAATGGTTTCTTTGTTGGGTCTTGAGCTCTTTTGAAATTCTGCTGAACCTATATAAGAATCCTCTCCTCAGGAGATGACACAATATATACAGACTCAAGAATTTAAGGTTTCAGGAAATTTAGGGAGTTCCTTTATCTGTCACTTGGTTTCCAGGTTTAAGGACTATAGTTTCTTTTTTTCTTTTTTAAGATTTTATTTATTTATTCATGACAGACACAGAGGGAGAGAGGCAGAGACACAGGCAGAGGGAGAAGCAGGCTCCATGCCGGGACCCTGATGTGGGACCGAATCCCGGGACTCCAGGATCACGCCCTGAGCCAAAGGCAGGTGTTCAACCGCTGAGCCACCCAGGTGTCCCAGGACTATAGTTTTATTGCAAAGGACAGTCAAAAGGACAGTAGGGCAAAAACTTCCTTATTCTGTCCCTGACTCTGCTTATACCACAAGAAGTCCCCTCTCCGGGATCCCTGGGTGGCGCAGCGGTTTGGCGCCTGCCTTTGGCTCAGGGCGCGATCCTGGAGACCCGGGATCGAGTCCCATATCGGGCTCCCGGTGCATGGAGCCTGCTTCTCCCTCTGCCTATGTCTCTGCCTCTCTCTCTCTCTGTGTGTGACTATCATAAATAAATAAATTTAAAAAAAAAAAAAAAAAAAAAAAGAAGTCCCCTCTCCCTCCTGCTCTGTTCACCCTTGCGTAGACCATGTAGGACAGTGGTGTCTTTGCAACCCTTCTAGCTTACCCAGCTTGAAGGGGGGGGGGGTGATGAGCCAGGTGCCTTTCTATAAACTCAGGGAGAAAGGGGGCTTCTGACTTGGATATTTGTGCTGAATGAGCTGGTAGGAAGCAATCAGAGGTTGAAGGTGAAGGAGAACATGGCCTGTGGCTATGGAAGACCCAGAAGCTGTCAAGGGCAAAGGCCTGGGAGCTCTGTGCACCCCAGATAAAAGGTTCTTGTTTTTCACCTGAGTGAGCCCAGGGTTCTGCTCAGTGATTCTATCTTTGAAGTGGAGAGGGTTCAGTGCCTGGTGGCAACCTCATTTCTAACACATCATTACATTTGCCAAGTGCCCTTGAGCATGGAGTACACACTTCACAGACACTGTACACACAAAGACGCAGGCTCAAGTGGGCTGGGTACTGCTTTAAACAAATGACCACAGAAAAATCCATGAGCCCCCGAGTCTGATAGATCAAGCTTTGGGTCAGTGAGCCCCTTGCTTGAGCTCTAGGGCTTGGTACTGCCTCAATGTGCTGCTGCTTATTGCTATTCCAGATACATAACTCCAGTCATCCCTCCTTGAAATGTAGAGGAGAGCTGGTGACATTTCATTGACAGGAGAACCTGAAATCCACCCAGAAGACTGGATTTCATACCATCAGGGCCACCTCACAATTGGCAATCACCGCTTACCCATTAATACCATCAGTATCTTCTTGACCACCAATGGGCATTAGTGTGTGAATGACTCTTTGCATGTCTACATAGACTACAGGCTTCTTCCTCGTGTCAGGAGCAGGTCTGTCTCATTCACCACTGTATCCGTGGCATTTGTGAGACGCTCAGAAATCTTAGTAGAAGGAAGGAGAGCAGAATAACAGAGGAATGAGATGAGTATCACTGTGATGTTCAGCAACCTAGGCTATCCACCGACATATTTATTTCTGAACTCCTCAGGAGGAGGGGCCCAGGCTTTAAGGGGCAAAATCAACCTTGTTTCCTTTGTCTTCCCCAGCCAAAGCCTGCAAATCAGATTCTGGAGACTTTCAAGAAACTTGCCTTGCTCACTTCGGTAAGATTCAAGGCAGCAATCTGGGGACAGGGGCAGGATTGGGGGAAGGGCACCCTGGCACTGCGACAGGTGGACTGTGAGCCGTCCAGCATGGTGGGCCAGGCAGAGGACCACCTGCCTTACTCGGTTGGCCATGAGCAGACCCCAAGCTCACCAAACGTCTGTGGGTCCCCAGCACTTCAGTGAAGGGTGCTGCCAGTGGCCATCGGGGCCTGAGGGTGCATGCAGCCAGGGTGGGCTGAGTCAGCAGCCTGCCAGCTTCCCTCTGGCACCGCTCTGCCAGCCACAGCCCTCCCCTTCCCGAAGAGGGCCAGGCAGGGGAGATGTGGTCTAGGCTGCCCTGCTCTCTTCTCCCGCCCCCCAAGCCCTCGGGGATGAGAAGGGGAGGGGCCTGGGGAGCGCTCGCACAGGAACAGCCTGCAGGGTTTAGAGTTAGGACTCCAAGGAAGTTCTATTTGGTGATCTAGCAAAATCTCCCCCTCGGGCAGCCCCGGTGTCTCAGCGGTTTGGTGCCGCCTTCAGTCCAGGGCGAGGTCCTGGAGACCTGGGATCGAGTCCCACGTCGGGCTCCCTGCATGGAGCCTGCTTCTCCCTCTGCCTGTGTCTCTGCCTCTCTCTCTCTCTCTCTCTCTCTCTCTCTCTCTCTCTCTCTCTCTCATGAATAAATAAATTAAAAATCTTTAAAACAAAAACTCCCCCTCGAATGGAGGAATGGTGCTCTCTCTTCCAGTAGCTTCGTCCTGCCTCATCCCAACCCTGGCTACAGGAGTACGCTGTCCTTTTTTGCAAGCCACGGAAGCTCTTTTTTTTTTTTTTTTGGAAGTTCTTTGCTCCACCGTGAGCCGCGTACAGAAGCTCCCCCACGGAAGCCCCAAGCCTCGGAGCCTGACACAAAGAGGTGGCCTCTCTCCAGGGGTCTCCTCTCAGACCCTTGAAACCTGTGTCAGCGCGCTCTCCCGCTCCCCCGTGTGCAGCCTCGGGACTGCCAATCGCTGGCTCCTTGCACACAAAGGCTTCTCTGTTTCTGGCCAGGCTGGAGTCACATGCTTTCACTCTTAACCCCAGAGCTTTAAAACTAAACACCCACCCTCTTTGGCCCCAGATGACCCTGTTTACGTCTGCAGAGCCAATTGCAAACAGCAACAGTAGTGAAAACTTCTGCCGATGGAGGGGGGGAGACTTCTTGACTGTTGGTGCAAGAGAACAAATCTCCACTTTGTATAACGTGATGACTTGAAGGAGTTTTGGGAAATGACTTACAGGAAAACACACACACACACAAACACACACACACACACACAAGGAAGCCAGCAGCGGCCCCAACTCCTTTAGTCTCTAGAGTGTCTCTTACCAGAGACCGGGACACTCAGGATAAGGCTCGAAATAAACAGAAAATGGTGAGGAGAGTTTTCACCGCTGAGGGGGAAAATGGTCTGGATTTTCTTATTGAGATCCTACTGGGTTTAACCCTTAAGGAGGGTATTTTCATGAAGGATATTCTCTTTGCTGCCCGCTACTGAAAATGTGAATGAAAGAAAGATTCTGTTCCTTGGTTTAGGGCAGTAACCCGTGAACCTAGATCTCTGCTGGAGAGGAGGTCTGGATTGATCTGTTTCAAAATTTTGGGTCAGGAGGACTTGCATTTCTGTTTTTCCCTGAAGATTCCTTTTTGTTCAGTCTGTGTGGTAGCCTGTTGGCTGCGAAGGAAGTCAAGTTTCCTCTGATTGTTCTTACCCCGATCAAAGTGGTAGAAGTCGAAGGGAAAATACCAGAGCTCAAAAATCCTGTTAACATTAGAGGCTCCAGATCAGGCAGTGGAGGTGGGGCCAAGCCAGCAGTTCCACAGCATAGTCCCCGTCCTCAGGGTCAGTGAAATTCTCTAGGTAGGGAATGGCAAATATGCTTCATCTGCAGTGATGAGTGGGAGAAACTGGCGGCCAGCTGTGTTTAGAAGGATTCTGATGCTCAATCTAGGCTTAGCAGAAAAGAGGGCCATGACCAACGAGCAATGTCTGCTGGGCATGGCAGGAGGAAACGACAGTACGTATTTGCTACGCCTGTCCTTCCTAGTGCCCTCTCAGAAAGGTAGATTATTGCACATATATAAAGATAAGCAGCAAAATGGGCAGGAGGAAATCATGGATTGGGATGAGAGAACATGTAACTATGGCAGAAACAGTGGGGCTTGCAAAACATTGTATTTAGCCCTGCATATTAGGTGGGCCACGTGACAGCGAACTATGAATGAGCAATGAAATACACACAAGCAGAAATGATGCATGTCACCTCCAGGCTGGGGCAGAAAGTGCCCTTGAGCCATCCTTAATTCTCTCTTTCTGTGTTCAGTGACTGAGGAGGCACCTTGTTCCAGAGAGCACAGCTACAGCACGGTATAATGTGTCACCTCAAGTCTCTGCGGACTACGTGGGGTTAGAGCTCCTGGCCAACCTGGAATGAACACCCTACATGAGAGAGAAATGAATCCTTTTTGTGCCCACTGGAATATCAGAGTTACTTTATTACTGCAGTATACCCTGCCCTATCCTGGCTAACATAGTTACCAGGGAGGACAGCTTTTTCTTTTTTCCCCCTTTTTTTGTGTTCTCATATTGGAAATCACTATTTAAACAAAAAAAAGAAAACAAGAAAAGAAAGAACCTTGAAAATCAACTCTGGTGTGTGTGAGAGTCACCAGTCCAAAGGACACCAACTTTGAAGTAGGGATTCCAATTATGCAAAATAGTGAAAGTGTATATGAAAATAGTTTGAAAGGATAAGCAAAATACAAATATAGTATATTTTAAACATAACTACTAGTACTAGAACTTACCTTTCTAGTATTACCATTACTGCCTGCGGCCACACAGGATGATGAAGAGGATCAACTCCAGAAAAGAAGAAAAAGCTTCAGAAAACTCTAGTATTAGGGTACTGGGGCTGGAGAAATCTAGATAGGAATGATAAAAGAGATTGTGGCGACTTAATCCCACACCAAAGGATTTCTTAGGAAAAAGTGCTGATTACCTTGAATCATAATTAACAAAGTATTTCATGCCAGAATCTATTCACCAACCTCTGCCAAAATGTTTGTACAGATGGTTCGGTTTACACACTTGTTTTTTTTTTTTTTTTTAATTTTTTTATTTATTTATGATAGTCAGAGAGAGAGAGAGAGAGAGAGAGAGAGAGAGAGGCAGAGACACAGGCAGAGGGAGAAGCAGGCTCCATGCACCGGGAGCCCGACGTGGGATTCGATCCCGGGTCTCCAGGATCGCGCCCTAGGCCAAAGGCAGGCGCCAAATCGCTGCGCCACCCAGGGATCCCTTTTTTTTTTTTTTTTAATTTTTTTATTTATTTATGATTACACACTTGTTAAACACGGAGCTTATTGATCAGTTTTCTTATTTTTTCCTCAACTACTAGTCTTTCTTATTCCCATGACAACAATGGATATTTGCACTACTGTGCAACTGCCCAATCTATCCTCCCTCTGCTGTGGGCCACTGCCCATCCCATACTTCAGAGGTCTGTGCAACATTCACCATGATTATAGCCATTTAAGATTTTGCTTATTGTTCTTAGGTTCTATAAATCTTTGTCTCTGATGAATTTTTTAGGAACCTTCCTACCAGTGCAAATTCTGGGTCAGAGATGGAAGGAATGATAACTGCTATATTAGAAACCCCTTAAAGTCTCAAAGGTTTAACACAAAAGAAGTTTCTTTCTCACTCACACATCTGTCTAACGTGGATGTTTGGTGGGTGGCCTTCAACATGGTGATTCAGGGATCTAGGTTCCTTCTAGTTTGTCACTTGGCCAACCTCAGCATGTACCTTCAGAGCCATTACAGATGGGGGAAAAAGAGGATAGAGAAGGCACCTGTGCTTCTTAACCACGTCTGCTTGGAAATGATACCCACCATCCCCATTCTTTTTCCATTAGTGGGTCCTAGAGACATGGGACATTGCTTAATGCAAGGGGACCTGGGGAATATAGTCCCTGTCTGGGTCAGCACTTCCCAGGATCACCTGCACGCTACGGAAGGGTGCAGAATTGGTGGACAGCTAACCATCTTTGGCCACAAAGGGTATTCCAAGTCCATCTGTATCAGTTCTGCAAGGGAAGTCCCATGTACTGTTGGGTCACATGATTGACTAAGGTGGTTGCAATTTTTCCACTTACTTGATTTCTTTCCTTCTCTTATCACTAGACTCCTAGTGAATCACTTTGATTCTGATGGTGTGACTTCCTGCTCTGCATATTGACAGTCTCGCTTAGTGGAAATTTCCATCCTTATTCCTCTTCCCTTTTGCGGGGTAAGAGGTCATTTTTGCTGACTGCCCTCATTTACAACTCTGCCCTTCTCCTGCTCTGGGGTGCCTTCCCCCTTTCTCCAGAGGCTGCCACTTGAGCCTTTTCCACAGGGCTTCTGCTTTGGGACCTCCGTGGAAACCATCCCCCTCTAATCTTTTGGAATTTTGCTTTTCAGAGCATATGGTCTTTTTTTTTTAAGATTTTATTTATTTATTCATGAGAGACACAGAAATAGAGAGAGAGAGAGAGAGAGGCAGAGACACAGGCAGAGACAGAAGCAGGCTCCATGCAGGGAGCCCCATGTGGGACTCAATCCCAGGTCTCCAGGATCAAGCCCTGGGCTAAAGGCAGCGCTAAACCGCTGAGCCACCCGGGCTGCCCCGGAGCGAATGGTCTTACCTATTTAGTCTGATCCCCAGATCCAGGGACGGTGTGCAGTTTACCTCTGGCTGGCATCAGTGCAGATCAGTGTCAGTCCAGGGAAGACTTGGACCTCTTAGCCTACCCTTGGGCCTGGAAGGCTCTCCTGCGCTACATGGTTATGTCTGGCCTGGCACTTCTACTCCCCTTACCCCGCCCAGGTCCTGTTTACTCATTTTAATCAAGGTCCTACGTAACTGTGTCTGTATACTTTTATGAGCACTACACTCGGTTTTGCAGGGGGTTAGAATTGATCAAATAGAGTGCTGAGCAATGCTAATGCCTTGGGAGAACTGGAGAACTCCTGATTTGGGCCAGGAGTGATCGACCCATCCTCGCAGCTCAAAGGCCCCTTCCAACACCCCTGGGATCCAAGGTTCTTCCCAGGGAATACCCTCAGCAGCCAAGCGTCACACGCAAGAAGGCAACAGGTGGGGCAAGTTCCCCTTTGTCACCAGCTGCTAGGAAGTGTGCCCGGAAGCATGTTGTGAACAATCCATCACCTTCTTTCAGAACTGGTGACACAGGTGTTCTAGTGAGAGATGCTAATGTTCTTCTAGCCCCTCTCTTTCTGAGCATCTCCTTCGGGAAAGCCTCTGAGAATCTAACTCCACACAGGGCATTGGCAAAGATACCACAGCCAGGGGTTGGCTGATTTCTGACCACCCTCATACTTCAGATGCTTCCCCCACCTGCTTTCAGGATAACCCTCAGGAACTTTTTCTGGTGTGGGGAAGGAAAAGGACAGACACCAATTTCCTCGAGAGAGGTGGGGCAGGGGAGCAGCTGAGAGAAAGCTGCTCTGTCTGGAGAGGAAGTCAGAAAGGAAGACAGTTTCTTTGAACTTCACCCACCGAGCTGACAGGAAAATTGCAAAAACACCATCAGACTGGACCAGGATGTGATGTAGCAACCAGGAAGGCATGGCTCCTTTGAAGGTTTCCCACTCTGTGTGAGGGATAGCTTCTGGAGGGTAACACCAGCTGCAGGGAGGCACAAGCCTGGGTGCTGGGACTGACCCCACAGCAGAAACAGGCTGGGTAGTGGTGTTGTTGAATTCCCGGCAGTCCCCAGAGCTAGAGCAAAGATGAATGTAATAAACTAATGAGCTTCCCAAGGGAACCAGGGAGGATCAGGCAAGGGACCAGGTGAAGAACACAGGGGCCTGCAGAGAGGAAGGGCAGTTAAGCAAGGACAAAGGCCATCCTGGGCCCTGGAAAGACTGTGCCAGTAAGTCCCAGGCACGACCCAGAGGGACCAGCACCAGAAAGATCAGCAATTGGCCTGCAGGGGGACTGGGGGTGGGGGTGGTGTGAGTAGAATGCTGTAAGTCATTTGTGGGACACAGTGCAAAATGAAAATGCAGGACTCCCGTCAAAAATTATGAAGAATTTATAAAGATGGCAACAACAGGTATTAAACCAAGTGCAGGGCCTTTTAAGTACAGGGCCTTAGGTGGCTGGCTCAGGTTGCAGGCCCACAAAGCCAGCCTGGGCGTGAGGTATCCAGTGTGGAAGAGCTGCAAGGTCCTGTGTAAACAGCCACCCCAAAGATGAGTCCAGGCTGTAGACATGAAGGCCGGGGGGGGGGGGGGGGGGGAAGAAATCACACTCCCTCAGGAGTCTTTTGGTTTTAAAAAATATGGGGAAAAATAAAGACTCTCCATTAACAACACGTTTTTAACTTTTTAACAGGCCTTCACATCTCTAAATCCATATAACAAAGGTGACAATTTTATGAGCCAAGTTATGCATAGCACATTTTATGTTCCTAAACGACCTAAGTGATTTTTGTAGGTCCTTAAAGGACACTAAAAAAGTAAGTGTAGTGGAGGAAAAGAGAATTGTGTGTATTTTTATTTCTCCATCAAATGGCCACATTTCTTTTATAGAAAAGTCATCCTTAAAAAAAAAAAAAAAGAAAAGTCATCCTTCTCCCCATTTCTCCTTTTGTCCAAAATGTCTGGACATTGCTCATCCCTAGTCCAGACCCATTTTGCCTGTGACTTGTCACCATGTCTCCTCTCACGGTTCGAAGACCACAACTCCCCAGGATGGTTAGAGCCAGTGTCACTTGGTGGGCCACATAGTCTCCCCACCTTCAGGTGGTCAATTATTCCATATAGCAAACTCCTGCCGAGAACAGAGCTCATGAAAAAGTGAAATATCTGGTCCTAGAGCTCAAGGAGGGAGCCCAGGGAACAGGACTAGAGATGGTGTGACAAAGAGCTGCTTGTCTTCTGCTCTCCCGTAGTCTGTTTCAACGTCCCTCTCTGGGCAGGGAGGTGAGGTGGGATGAGATCTGCTTCCTCAGATGGCATGCACCCCTCCACCTGTAGCTCTGCACCTCAAGGAACAGGGACCGTCACTCTGAGCATGTGGCCAGGGTTTTTTGTCTCCTCAGCAGGACTTCTCCAAGGAGAGATGCACTGACCATCCCCTACAATCTGGAGATGCTAGTATCAGGCCAAATCAGCAAAACCTTTGCTCATCAAGACCATGGATCTTCTCAGGATAGGATGAGATGCTGACTTGAGGAGACACGTGCGCTGCTACTACATTTCACTGCCAAGGGGAGAGTGGCCGAGGAGAGTCTGGGAGCTAGACGATGTAAACTGAAAAGAAAAAAAAAAAAAGCAAAGAATATCCTCTCTATCCAGCCAAGCCCTGCTTTTTTTTTTTTTTTTAAGATTTTATTTATTTATTCATGAGAGACAGAGGGGGGGGCGGGGCAGAGACACAGGCAGAGGGAGAAGCAGGCTCCATGCAGGGAGCCCAACGTGGGACTCGATCTCCAGGATCACATCCCAGGCTGAAGGTGGCGCTAAACGGCTGAGCCACCAGGGCTGCCCCCAAGCCTGGCTTCTATCAGCAACATGAACAGCTTCATAGCAGAGACTTAGGAGAGCCCTCAGGTTGGCTCTCCTGACATTCCTTTCCACTCCTTCGTCAGGGCCAGGGCGGCTTTGCTGAGGTGGACCAGAGCCAGTGGCCCCGAAGAGTTTTTGAGGGACAGGGAAAGAAAGGCCCACTGGGGCCTCAATCTGAAGGGCAGCAATGAGGCCTGTCTCACCTGCTCTTCCTGCTGACAGATGCCAGCCAAGCTTAGCCACCTCCCTCATTCCTTGCCCCTGCCCCATCCCCCAGCCTCACTGTCACGCCCACCCCCAGTCTGTGGGGCCACATAGCAGCCTGGAACAGGAAGAGGCCCTATCAGGGACAGTCGGCTGGGGAGGACCAAAGGTCAGGGCTGAGGGTCTGGGGCCCCAACGGGAGGCCCTTCCCCGCGGGGACGACGGCAGCCAGCGGCAGGAGTGCGGCCAGCGGGCTCCAGGGACAGGCCTCCTGCCCTCACAGCCAGGGTGACTGAATCTGCCAGCTGTGGGGCCTGCCCGTGCCAAGTCTGCCCTGGCTCCGTCTAGTCGTAATCGATGCTGGCGCCAGGCCAGGCCCCCTGCCAGCTCCGGTCACACTCGGCTAACGCCAGAGGCCCAGCCCATTAACTCCTCGCCAAGACCCATTGTCTGGGTCCCTGCCCGGTGGTTTATTTACGTGGTTTATTTACTCGGGGCTGGACGGCGGGGCTGGGAGGAGGTGGAGGGCAGGGGGCAGGGGGGCAGCGGGGGAGGGGCGCTCCAGGGGCGGGGCCAGCGGCCAGGACTGGCCTCCAGAGCCCCAGGGCAGGGCACTCGGGGAGGGTGGCTTTTTTTTTTTTTTTTTTTAAAGCCACATCAAAGATTCCCAGTAAAGGCAGCCCCGGGACAGAGGCAGTAGACACGGAATCCTTAACTCCCACAGAGTGGCCTTCATAATCCTCTACAAGAATTTTTAACGTTACATACCCTCTTGTATGTTTTTAAGTTGGCATTTAAACTTTTCATCACAAGTTTTTAAATAGTTCCAAAGGATATGCTTTCTAGCATCTTATAAACATGAGTTTTTTCCCCCTTCTGTGCCTTTAGTTGACTATATATCCTATATGATAGCCATTACAAAAAATTCAAGGAAAAATGGATGTTGATATTTGAAAGTAAAGATTTTTCATATCTCTTTGAAATGTCCAATGGAATCTGAATATTATAGCAATTTGATAGAGCCTCCATTATCCATTTAAAAAAATAGAGAAACATTCTAACTCTTTAACAGCTGGAAATTTTCTTCCCTTCCTTCCATGAGCTTATATTTCCATTCCACTCTGTTATGGATTTTCTCCAAATGTAATATATTTTTTATGATTGAGAATCTTTTATTGAGTAATAATCAATAAAAATGATTAAGTTAAAACTTCCTTTTTTCATAAAGCTGCATTAGCAATTTTGGTTTTGATTTTAGTTGTTACAATGATTAATATTCTGTTCAGAACAGTGCAAATAATTGTCAAATGTGACAACCATTACACATAAAAGTAAACTTTTATCAGAAACTCATCTTTCGATGAGATGGGAGGGGCAGGTTCTCTTCCACATTAATCCTCATATATGTGGACGTTGATTATTTACTGCTAGACTGAAGGTTCCGAGTCTATTTCATTCTCATGATAGATTTAGATACTGAGAAACCTTGTTCACATAAGCAAACAAATACATAATAGATGAAAACTGATGAGTTTTATTATGAAATGCCATTTGATTCTTTGAACTTCCAAATTATATGCCTCATTATTACATCTTTTTAAATTATCCTCTGATAATGTGATTACCATCTCCTTCCATTTTGTTGAAAGCAAAGAATTGGAAACCACCTGACTTGCAAAAAGACTTGTAACCCCATCCTTAGAGCCCCTCAAGGTTTTATACCTGTTCCACAATGCAGTGCCCCAGTGGGGTCGCAATGAATGGGAGGGCCGCTTTCTCTTGGAAAGCTGTTTCCCTGGGGTGTGAAAGGGTATGCCTCGTCTTAGGATATGCTTCATCATATCCTTTAGGCGCCTTTGTAGGAAGATCACTTTTAGGAAAAAGCATAGGGAATGGATGATCAGAAAATGGATTCTCTCCAAACTATCTTGAATCACAACTCCTGGGGTGGGTGATCAGAAAATAGATTCTTGGGCAGCCCCAGTGGCGCAGCAGTTTAGCGCCGCCTGCAGCCCAGGGTGTGATCCTGGAGACCCAGGATGGAGTCCCATGTCAGGCTTCCTGCATGGAGCCTGCTTCTCCCTCTGCCTCTCACTCTCTCTCTCTGTATGAATTAAAAAAAAAAAAAAAAAAAAAAAAAAGGATTCTCTCCAAACTAACTTGAGTCACAAAGTCTGGGGTATGTATAACACCCTTATTTTATGAGTAAGACTAAAAGTTTACTTTAGGCCCAGAGCTTACATTTTGATTCCTCTGCTAGGAGAGAGCTAAAAAACCAGCACGATTTAAATACACTGATGCCTGTGGTCACTGTTCCAATTTTTCACAGTCCTCAGACTGCCCTTAGCAGAGCTAACTGCCTTTCCTCCAGCTCATACCTGCAACCTACTGTGCATCATTACCATTTATTGAGGGTCCCCTGAACTAAGGGAGGAAAACAGCTAGAGGCTGGGAGAGACCCTGTTCATCTGAGTTAGAAATATTTGCCTCTCTCAGGGTCCTTGCAAGGTAGTTTCCAACCACGCGGCAAAATTTTGAGAAGCGTCCCTCCCATGTATTTGTATAAGTCCTATACGTGTACCACTGTCAACCCACATATTGTGTGGTTTAAACTTTGAGATTTCGCAAACACAAATATATAAATTAAATAAAATAAAGTTTATTTTATTCCCTAGCCCTGTGGATTGCCTCATGAACCTTCTCTGGAACCCGGTGCTCTAAGAGCTTTCACTGAGGGTTGCTCTCAAAGCCCCAAGGCACATGTGGGAGAAGGGTAGGAGATGATCCTGGAACCTTCCTTCTGGCCCCTTTGAAAGCATGATACTCTACCATCTTCCAGCCCATTTTTACTAGGATTCTGTGCCAGGCACTGTGCTAGGTTCTGAGAACACAAAAAAATGACATATACAATCTCCTGTTGTACAGTACTTTGAACATAGTTAACATGACTGAACTATGCCTTTAAAAAATGGTAAAGATGGAAAATTTTATGTTATGCTGTTTTTCCCACACACAAAAAGACTGTCTCGGGGCGCCTGGGTGGCTCAGTTGATTAAGCGTCAGAGTCTTCATTTCAGCTCAGGTCATGATCCCAGAGTCCTGGGATAAAGCCCCACGTTAGGCTCCCTGCTCAGCGGGGAAGCCTACTTCTCCCTCTCCCTCAGCCCTCCCCCCCGCTCATGGTTTCTCTCCCTCCCAAATAAATACATAAAGTCTTTGGGGTGGGCGGCGGGGAGGTGGGTGGGGGGGTGCGCGAAGACAGTGTCTGCTCTTAAAGAGATTATAGAGCAGCAAGAGAAACAGAATTCACTCATTGGTTTTTCTGGCAGCTTTTAATTAATAGGGTGCCAGTCATGCTGCAGGCTGTGTGCAGGTGCTGAGGAGAAGCCCATAAGCAAAACCAGGCACAATCTCTTATGGAGTTAACAGAGCATGGCCCAGCAGGAATGTGTACCCACACTGCCCAAATCAGTAACTACTAGCCACACATGGCTGTTCGAACTCATTAAAATCAAATCAAACGTAAAATTCAAACCCGAGTCTCACTCGTCAAATTTCAAGTCCTTGAGAGCCACAGCCAGCTAGTGCTACTACGTTGTCCGGCATAGCTAGAGAACTCTCCCAGCATTGCAGATGGCCCTAAAGCACTGCGTGTGGTCACCGCGACGCATGGGATGAGTCAGATCATCAAGTTAGGCCCTTGTCAGCCTCTCCCAATGCCTTGGTGGCAGTTTGTAAAAGGTGCTCCCTCTGGCCTGGTGCAGCTCCACGCCAGGGACAAGACCTGTGGAGCAGAGTGTGGTCCTCAGCACAAGAGAAGTCGAAGTCTTGCCCATGTTTTACCGGGTCCCCAGAGGTAAAAGCCTCGGGAACTCTCACTTATGGTCTACTCTCCTCTCCTGCCAACGTCCCCGGCAGCCTTGCTCATGCTCTTTCCTCAGCCTCTCCCCCATCTCTGCACAAACTAAATTCCCTTCACGGCCCAAGTAAAACACCACCCCCACGTTCTCCAAAGCCTTTCCTGAGCCCCTTATGGGGCTAATTAGCATTTATTGAGCACATACTGTATCTGTGTTACGGGTGGACCTGGGCAGCAGAGTATGGTGGTGCAGCCACAAGATGAAGATGGAGCCCCTAGATTTTCAGTGTGAGTGGTTTTAAGTCCCCAAAGCACATGGCTGGCCACGGTAGTTTCACCACCATCAGTGCAGACTCACCAGGCAATGGGAGGCTCTGGACTGGGCACATCTCCTCTCCTGACCTGCAATTCTCCTAACTGCCTGACCCAT
The DNA here is from genome assembly GCF_905146905.1 of Nyctereutes procyonoides. Lineage (NCBI taxonomy): Eukaryota > Metazoa > Chordata > Mammalia > Carnivora > Canidae > Nyctereutes > Nyctereutes procyonoides. The sequence goes on along the minus strand of NW_026575031.1, from coordinate 6,854,673 downwards.
CTCTGTCCGCACCTCCTGCCTCACATCACATGCAAGACACCAGGAAAAGACTGATTGAAGGAATCTACCCTTCCGATCCTCAGTTATCCAACCTGAGAAATGGGGAAGCTAATCCTCACCAGAAGTTTCCAGAAGAAGCTGGAATATATGCAGCTACTTATTCAGCCTAGCTCTCATGGAAGACAGAGACATGGGCAGGTCTCACTCTTCCGTGCATCAGAAAATCCACCTCTTCTGGGTGAGTTTTGAGAGGGGTAGATACCACTGCCTGAGCTCCGGAGTGATGGAGATGTATCTCAGCAAAATACTTCCTGCCAGCGTCCAGCCAGCTGCCTCCTCAAACCTCCAGAACCTGCCCAGAGTTAGACTGTCATTTCTTCTCCCATGTTCATAGCTGGGGCCTTGCACAGGGCAGCCCCAAGACTCATCCTGGTGCACATGCTGGGGGTGGTATGGCCCGGTGAGAAGAGAATCAGTTTTGGAGTTGGGCCTGGGTTCAAATCCTGATTCTGCCGCCAGTCAGCCCTGCGATCCTGGGTGCATAATTCAACTGCTCTGAGCCCTTTTCTCTTACTTGTAAAATGGACAATAGTCCCTACTTCATGGTTGTTGAGGGGCCTAAATGACAATAAATCTATAATGTTTGATTTAGAGGTTAAGATCCTCACTCTGTCACTTACTGGCTGTAGGACTTTAGGCAGGTTACCTAGATGTTCTATCCCTCTGTTGACTTTTTACATAATAGGGGGACCATAGTAGAGCCTAATTTAGAGGGTTGTTGTGACAATTACTTAATGTCTAACATGCATCGAGTGTTCAGTGAGCATTGGCATTTACGATCTCACGTTTCCAATAAGTAAGATAAGCAAGGTAGTGATTACTATCCCTTCCCAGAGGACCAAGTAGGATCACATACTTGCTGTTGGTGAAACCTGAATGAGAATCTGTTTTTTTTTTAATTTTTATTTATTTATGATAGTCAGAGAGAGAGAGAGAGAGAGAGGCAGAGACATAGGCAGAGGGAGAAGCAAGCTCCATGCACCGGGAGCCCGATGTGGGATTCGATCCCAAGTCTCCAGGATCGTGCCCTGGGCCAAAGGCAGGCGCCAAACTGCTGCGCCACCCAGGGATCCCCTGAATCTAATCCCCCACATCCAAGCTTCAAATCAAGCCCCTGGCCAAGACCTTGTGCGAGCTGGTTCCTTGGGCCCACCCCAGGCTCACAGAGCTGCTGGATAGTGAACGGCTCATCCGTGAGCCATGGCTGCTGGCTTTGCTCCCTGGTAGAGGGCCTGGGGAGGCTCTCCATGTCAGTCTGTGGCTTTGTCACTTGTCCTGCTAGAGTCTTTCCCATTGCCTGTGGAAAATTTCCTCTCCTTACTTATGCCTGAGAGGAATACTTACTCTCCTTACTTATCTCCTTCACTTCAATGCCCAAGGGAGGGCATGCCTAACTCCCTTGATTGCTTGGGTTAAAGCAGCATGGGGCAGTGCAAGGAACATTTGGAATTAGGGAGGGAAGGTGGGTAGATCTTGGCTCTGTGTCCCAGCTATCCGGACAGCAGGAGTGTGATTAATATAAAGCGAGGGCCTAAGATGAATTAAGCTTTGGCTAAGTGGTGGGGAGGCTGAGACAGGAGGTCAGGAAGAGGAGAGAAAGACCAAGATTTTCACAGGTAGGAGGGACCTCCTCTCCTTTCCATAAATAAGGAAAATGATGTCCATTATGCCCAAGGTTATGTAACTTCTTGTGAGAAAGTTTGGGATGATAACATAGCCTCTTGAGTGCCCACTTAGCTTTCCTTCCAATAGTCCATGCCCACTCACCTCGCATTCTGAACAGTTGATGTCTGGCAAGACTTCCTCTCCCCCAACCCACCATGGCTGCCTCACTACCTCCCAAGGGCCTGTCCTGGAGGAAGAGGCTAGGAAGAGATCTGTTTGCCCACCTTCCCTTGAAGGACCATCAGGATAATCATAATCGCATCATGCTTTGCAGTTCTTGTGTCTCCATCACCACAAGCAGCCTGAAAATCTTGGTAATCTTCATCCTCCAGACTCTCACTCCCATATAACTCTGTAATCCCCTCATCTGACCCTATGCCCCAAATCCTTTCATTTTGCTTCCTGAAACTCATAGTTTGTTATCAGCCAAATCTCCCCATATATTCAACCTTTGCTCTGAAAATTTTTTTCACCTTCTTGCTCTAACGGATCCCTGATCCTCAAAACACAATTTCCTTGCAGCCACTTCCTGTGGCATCTGTGTCTTCTCCTGTATCTCTCGTATCAGTGTGCCTGGAGGTGAGAAGTTGTCCTCCTTACTCCTGATGGCTATGTCTAGGATTTTTCTCCTTCTTCCTCCCACTTTTGAAACTCCATCTTCTTCAAATGCCATGCCATCAGATCAAATCAGCCACCACCCCTTCTAACTATGGACATTTACCATCATCCAGACCATTCCCACTCATTCATAGAATATTCTAGTGCTTGGCTCACGGTCTTCCTCTCCATCGCCACTCCTTCACTATTTTTCAAGATGTTAACATTCATTCTTTCATTCAAGAAATATTGCCCAGCACTTGTTCAGTGCAGCAGGTCCTGTTCTTAGAATTGAGGATATAGGAGTAAATCAGAGAGAAAATGTCCTGGGCCTGGAGTTTCCTACATTCCCATAGAAGCAAAGATAATTAAATGAATAAATGGCGCATAATATAATGGAAGATAGAGATGTGCTATGAAAGGAAAAGAGGCAGGTGAAGGAATGGTGGCAGAGGATGATGAAGGAGCTGTCTTAGAAATGGTAAACAGGAAGATCAGCTACATGGATGACCCACCCAACACCTATACCACTTGTGCGTGGTCTCTGGCCACCTTTCTTCCACCAGACTTCTTCCCTACCCTGTCACCCACTCCTATGGCCATAGCCTAGAATGGGGCACTGCTGAATCCTCACTCTCTCACCACCACCCCTTGTGTTTTAGTTCATTTACTCAATGGTCTCCACTCCATGCTTTAGTCCCTTTGGGACTTTCATTCCTGAGCTCGCCTTCTTTCCATGTCTGGGCTCTATCACCTTGTGAGCCTCCCTCCCCAGCTTGATTCTGTGGCCTGTGATGGTATTGCCCCTTGGCACGAGCCCTCCCCTCTTGGCCCTTTCCCTTCAGTTGGACTCTCCTGACACACCTTGACCTTGCTTAACCCCAAAGCCCTACCTACACTGCACCTGCACCCAGTAACTGAACATCGCTGGGGAAAATTCTCAGCCGAGCTGACTAGCCACACTTTACATTTCTGACCACAAACCTCAAGTGGGCACTCAGCTTGCCCAGAGATCCTATTGTGTTTCTCTACTAAATTCACTGCCCCACTTTCCAGATGAGTGTTTCACATCTTCTTCTCTCTTTTCCAAGCCTCAACACCTCCTCCTTGTTCCCCACTGTTAGCTAATGACCTCACTTCTGATTTCATTGAGGAAATAGATGCAACTGTATGAAAAGTGCCTGTCTTCTCACTGTCACTGCATCTGTACCCTCGTCCCCGCCTTCCTTCTTTTCTTTTTTCTTTTTTTTTTTAAAAGACTTTATTTATTTAACAGAGAGAGAGAGTGCTCTCAAGCAGGGGGAGCGGCAGCAGAGGGAGAGGGAGAAGCAGACTCCCTGCTGAGCAGGGAGCCCTATGCAATACAGGGCTCAAACCCAGGATCTCAACCCCAGGACTCTGAGATCATGACTTGAGCTGAGGGCAGCCGCTTAACTGACTGAGCCACCCAGGTGCCCCCACCCCCCCACCTTCCTTTCTTAAAATGGATGGCCTCCTCTCTGGGGCCAGGCACCACCCTGCTCACGCACCAAATTCCAATCTCTTCATTACTTGGGAACTTTGCCCCAAATCATACCCCCCAGCCCCCGCTCCCATGCTACTGGGCTGCCCCTCTCTATCAGATCTTTGCCCTCAGCGTATAAACCTGCTGTCAGCTCTCAAAGCTCTCCTTTGACTCTCTTTAGCTCCTGCCCCATTTCCTTCCTCCTCCTGTCCTCACTTCCATTGCTATTTAGCCCACCCCAGCTAAGCTTTTGTCTCCTCTGCCACTGCACTGAAACTACACTCGTCCAAGTCACCAACAGCCTCCTTGTCAGCACATCCAAAGGTCGGTGTCATATCATCTTATTCAGTCACCCAGCCACATTTGCACCCAACTTTTCTTCCAATCTTCTCCACTGTGGTTGAATGGCCTGGATTCATCTTTCTCCCTCATCTCTCATATCCAATTTATCATCTAACCACAGCTTCAAAATATATCCCAGTCTGATCTCCTCATTAACTTCTGTCAACCAGCCCAGGCCAAGTCACCATCACCTCTGGCTGCCCCACTGCAGTGGCCTCCCAACTGTCTCCCATCTCTGTTCTTGCTCCCTCACAAGAAATTGAATGACAACGTTACTCCCTCATTAAAGCAGCCCTCCACTAGCTTCCCATTATTATTTATATTTATATTTATTTATTTGTTTGTTTTTAAGTAGGCTATACACCCAGCATGGAGCCCAGTTCCAGGCTTGAACTCACAACCCTGATATCAAGACCTGAATTGAGGGATCCCTGGGTGGCGCAGCGGTTTAGCGCCTGCCTTTGGCCCAGGGCGCGATCCTGGAGACCCCGGATCGAATCCCACATCGGGCTCCCGGGGCATGGAGCCTGCTTCTCCCTCTGCCTGTGTCTCTGCCTATCTCTCTCTGTGTGTGTGACTATCATAAATAAATAAAAATTAAAAAAAAAAAAGACCTGAATTGAGATCAAGAGTTGGATGCTCAACTGACTGACCCACCCAGGTACTCCTTCCCATTATTTTTAAATAATGGCTTTATTAAGATAATTCACATACCATACAATTCATCCATTTAAGGTGTACAATTCAATGTTTTTTTTAGTTTATTCACAGGATTATGTGACCATTACTATAATCAATTTTAGAACATTTTCATCACCCCCCCAAAAAAACCCTGTATCCATTAGTATTCACCATCCATTCCCTCTCAACCTTACCAGCCCTGGGCTAATCTACTTTAGAGACTAATCTACTTTCTATCACTGTAAATATGACTATTTTGGACATTTCACGTAAATAAATCATGCAATATGGGTCTTTGTGACCAGTTTCTTTTTCTTATTATTCTTAGGTTAAGACCCAAACTCTTTGCTGTGGTCTGGTGCTCACCTGAGGCTTCTCGGCTTGCTGCCTGCCTCTCCTGATCCACCTCCTCTGTCCTTGCTAAGTGTGTTGCAGGCAAGACTCACTCCTTCACCCTCAGGACTTCAACACTTGCCTTTGCCCTGAAATATCTTTCTCAGATCTGTGAATGGGCTGCTCATGATTCAGATGTTTGCCCAAATGTCACTTTCCTTTTTTTCAACCTCATCCATTCCTACCCCTTACCTTTACTATCTGAATGTTTATTTATTTAATATTTAATATTTATTTATTTATTTATTTATTTATTTATTTATTTATTTATTTTAGAGAGAGAGAGAGAGCATGCAGGGGCAGGGGGGATAGGGAGAGAGAGAGAGAGAATCCTCGAGCAGACTCCCCTGCTGAGTGAGGAGCCCAATGCAGGGCTCTATTCCATAACCCTGAGATCATGACCTGAACAGAAACCAAGAGTCAGAGGCTTAACAAAGTGAGCCATCCAGGTGCCCCTGAAATGTTTATTTATTTACTTGTTTACTGGCTTTATCCTCTTTTACATCTCCAGAGTGCAGGGATTTTGTCCTGTTCATGCTTCTTTCCTCAGCACCCTAGAACAGCACTGGCACACAGTTGGTGTTGGGCATTTGTGGCACAAGTGATTGAATAATGCTTCTGGGAATTCCACAATTCCTTCCACTCACTAAAACTCATGAGACACCTTCAAAGTTATAAGTTGTCCCCTAGGTCTAATGAAACCCCACTAGAGTTTACATTTATTCTTTTTCTGCTGGATATTGTGGTCCTCGCTCATGTATACTGTCCCTCCCCAAGCACACACACCAACTAAACTCACTTCCCTCAGGTTGTTACTCCCCTGAGATTCTCTTCCTGGAGTCCCTTGCTCCCCTAGGGAAGAGTACCCTTCTTATCCACTGTGGGAGTAACTACTACCACACAAATAAAACACCATGGTCTGGGGCACCCAGTCCTTAGCTATCTGTGCATGATCGTTGGCCAAGCTGAGTGCTCTGGGCTCCTGCTCTGGACTTGGCTTTTTCCTTACCTTGTTGCCAACATATTATCAAGAAACACCATGGTTATACAATCATAATCTACCTTCTTATTGAATAGTAAAGAGAAAGAGTAAGATAGTATATTTAAGTAAAGAAATAAATGGAAGGATATGCAAATTTTTTTATGGGGAATGGGAACTGTTAGGGAAAAATTAGAAGGAAGACTTCTCACTGAAATTTTTACATCATTTTTACTTTGGAAAAATGTGACTGCATTACATACTTTAAAGTATATACATAAACACATATTGAAAGAATCAGAGTCCTATTTGACGGGTTCTCATTTTCTAAGGACTTTGAGATCTTTTTTTTTTTTCCGAAGAATTGAAAGTGCTCAGTAGTCATGTTAGGATGCCAATAGTCACCTTCCATGATATTGGCTGTGATGTGAGCTCACCAGGGACAAGCCTCATTTATTCATCAGTGTGTTCCCAGCAGCAGCCCAACAGCTGGCACACAATAGAAATACAAAATGAATGCATGACTAGAAAGAGCCCTAAGTTAATAATGGAGCATTTTGGTCTTGGCCAAGGGTCCCTACAGGTAGGAGAAGGTCAAAATGGATGAATCTGAGCAAGGTGAAAAGCAATGCTGTTTAAGTCAGAAGTCAGAAGGTGGCAAACACTCCAGATGTGTGCCATAGTTCTCCCAACAACAGATTTTCTGGAATGTTCTTGACATGTGGGGCCTGGACCCCCATAATGAATAAAGGCTGAATATAGTGGCATGACAGCCATGAAAGCATAAGTAAATAACCCAGTATAGGCAAGATCACCTCATTTTGGGCCTTCTCATACGAGCTCCCTCTGTTCAGCTCAGAGTTGTCTTACAGGGCGTTTTTCCTCCATATGCCTGAGGGCAAACTGTTGTGGGCATCTGATTCCAAACCAGAACTCCCTGCTCTTGGCCACGTGGCACTGCAGCAAATCGACCAAGCACAAGTCCGGAATTCACAATGGCCTCCTGGCACTGGCATGGGTGCTTGGCAGTGGTTATACCCCCTTAGGAGTGTCAGGTTATGAGGGAGCCAAGAGCAAAGCTTGCCCAACATGCACCCTTAGCTCCTCTGGGCCTGGCTGCCACCTTGCAGCAGGCCTCTTCCTGAGATAGGGGACTGAGGATTAAATCCGGGCTCGTGCTGGGCCCTCTCTCCCCCCTCCTCCTCACATCTGACTTAGGGGTTTCTGCAGATGGGTAGCTCTGTTTCCTTTCAAGCTTCCTTGGCCAGATCACCCTCCCTCTTTCCATCCTGGGTGGAGGAGTTGTCTCTGACGGGGGGGCTGAGCTTTTTCTGCAGGCTGGAGGCCACCGAAGCCTTGAACCAGAGGCCACTGGGCCTCACAGGGAAAGTGTTGAATTGAAGCAATTTGGCTGGAGCTGGATATGAGATAAGCCAGAGCCCTGGGCCCTGTCACCGCCTGTGCCTATCAGATTCCTACTTTCCCATTCTTCCATCTCTTAAGCCTTGGCTCTGGACCCAAGTGAACAACCCTCAGCTGTTACCTGGGGTGGAGTGTTCCATATGGCATGAGCCAGATGTCCCCCTGGGATCTGGATGCATGGCCAGAGGCTGAGGGTGGGGCACTGGGCAGTTGGGCAGGCTATGGGTGAGCCTCAGGACCCTCCTCACTAGTCCTGGGGAAATGTCCTAGTAGGAAAGCTCCTATATATTTTGCTTCATTGCCTCATGAGTAGTGGTCAGAGATGTCCCTTGAACACATCTCATCTGTCTGGCCCAGAGGTCAACGGTGTATCAGCCCAGGCTCTGTGGCAGCCTGCCCTTTCCTAGGCTAGACAGAGAACAGAGACGGCCAGAGTCTCTGTTGGTTCAAGGCTGTTTTGACCAGCAGAGGCCTGGCTCTGCCAAATCTCACTTCCTCCTCTTCCTTCCTGTCTTCCCTCTCACCTCTCATACTCAACTCACCCTTTCCTTCGGGAGTTCTGCTCCTCCCCTCCCCCAGGGGGAATGTCAAGCCCACACTAAAGAGGCCATCAGCTTCTTCCAGAAGTCCGGGGAACTGGAGCAAAGGAGAGGCTGAAAGACCCTGTGGAGAGGGTCTTGGGCACCTCCCAGACTGAGTCCCTGCCATCGGCTTCAGCAGAAAGCCCAGCAGACCCCTCCCATGTTTGGTCACTGAAGCAGAGCACTCCCCGTGGCAGATCCAGGTCAGAGGGCTGCAAGACCCCCCCATGCCACCCCCAGCAGCCTGACCCCGGGTGAGGAGCCCCTCCCAGGCGCCTCAGGCCAGGGGCCTCTCAGGTTCCCTCCAAGGGAGGGGGCTGCTGCAGAGCCAGCTGCAGCTGTGGGAAACCACACACCGCAGCCTGCAGGTGCAAGGGGCCTGGGGGAAGGGGAGAGGATTAACCATTTCTTGGGAGCAGGCCTTCTCCATTCCTTCCATTCCCAATCTGTGGCTTCCCAAGGAGGCCAGCTACCAGGGTCAGGAGCCTGGGGTAGGTACACGACCACACAAAAGTCCAAGAACTTGCGATCCGAGGATATGAGAGAAAAACCTCTGCCTAAGAGTTCCTGAAGCCTGCAGAGAGAGGTCAAGGCACCATCACTGATATTCTGGGCCAGCTTCAGAGGCCACTGAGAAACAGGTATCGTGCCCCTTTTCCTATCTGGCTTCCCATGTCTTGGGACCCCATGGGGAGAGGTGAAGGGGAGCCTCATCCTCAGAGCATGGTACACAACACCCCCACAGGCCCCAGGTCTGCCCCCTGAGGAGCTCTCCTAGGGCTGCCTTAAGGATCCTTAGCCTGGCCACAGATGAGGCGCTGGTGGCTGAGCAGGTCTGCTCCCACACAGCCCGGGGCTCCTAGTGGTAACCATTAGTGTCCAGTAAACCAGGGCTGGGACACTGCTCTGGGGAAGTGGGGCTGGGAGCCGTTCAAGGAGAAAGCTTCCACATGGTTCCCAGAAGGACTCCTTATAGCTATGCCTGTCCCCAGAGGTTCAAGTGGTACTTAATGCTGCCCACCTCACCTGCCTACCTGCTTGCCCAGGTTGGTCCAATACCCGGCAAGAGCAGTCTACTGGCAAGAAGCCCAGGAGGCACAAGATCCTGTGGGAAGGGCCGGCTCTACCTTTGTTTCAAGCACCACCCCCCTTCCCGGTCTAACTCATCCTCCTACTCTCTTGTTTTTCCTAAATGTGAGAGAGGTAACATTTTCTAGGAGAAGTGAATTCATTCTGCACACATGTCTGAGCGCCCAGTACTTGAAGGCTGTGCTAAGACTTGGAATGAAGAGGCATGTCCTTGGCGGGGAGGAGCTCACAGTCTGGGGGAATAGATAAACAGTCATGCTCTATTCAGAGAGACAGGGCTCTTCAAGGGAAGGCACCAAGTTCTTCAGGGACAGAAGATCAGTGACAACACTGAAATTCTACAGAGAGCTCGCTGATGTTATACAGAACACACAGTGCGGGTTGAAGTGAAAGGGGGTAAGGCAAGGTGCTTAGAATCAAATTGGGGAGGTGAGGGCAGCCCCGGTGGCGCAGCGGTTTAGCGCCGCCTGCAGCCCAGGGTGTGATCTTGGAGTCCCAGGATCGAGTCCCACGTTGGGCTCCCTGCATGGAGCCTGCTTCTCCCTCTGCCTGTGTCCCTGCCTCTCTCTCTCTCTCTCTCTCTCTGTGTCTCTATGAATAAATAAATAAAATCTTAAAAAAAAAAAACAACAAATTGGAGAGATGAGAATTGAGTCACAACACAGGGCAGAAGGGACTGACTGATCCAAAGGGTGTTTGGAATTCAGAGCCCACTGGGGTAATCAAGGAAGCCTTCCAGAATGAGGTGGTATTTGAACTGGGCAGAAGGACAATAGGCTAAATTGAGGGAAGGTAGACCTAAGTCATAGGGGATGCCTCTTCCTTCTTAACGAAACACCTCGGGGTAAATTAACCATATTTATTAAATAAGATGAAAGATTCTATCACGATTCTAAAGTCAGGGAATAGGGATCCCTGGGTGGTTCAGCGGTTGAGCGTCTTCCTTTGGCCCAGGGCGTAATCCTGGAGTCCCAGGATCGAGTCCCACATCGGGCTCCCTGCATGGAGCCTGCTTCTCCCTCTGCCTGTGTCTCTGCCTCTGTGTGTGTGTGTGTGTGTGTGTGTATATCTCATGAATAAATAAATAAAATCTTTAAAAAAAAAAGTCAGGGAATAAAAAATAAAATAGGGAATTGTCTCTCCTGCTTTTCCTCAGTCTTCACTTCCTTAGCAGGGAGAGAGCGGTTCCACCTTCTCTTACCCATCAATTTCTGACCTTATAAACTTGCTGCTTCCTATCTCTCCATCCTCAGCTCCTCTTTATTTGCCCTACAGGAATAGTCCATTATAACCGTGGTATAATTAAAAAAATATATTTGTTCTTTGTCTCCCTTTCCTGGCACAGAGCTTCAAAAACCCTTGTTATTTCCTGAGTAATAGGAAGGTCTTTTGTTATTCATAACGAGCCCTTTTCGCCGTACCTTTTTGTGTTAGTGAGATGACTCACGGTGGGCTCCTGGACAGTTTGGAGGGAGGGGCTGGCCTGCCCGGAAAGGCAGTCAAAAGGCTGGGAAGGTGTGTTTGGAGGGTTAGAGATTTCATCCCTACCCCACCCCTGACCTCCGACCTCCAGAGAGAAGATGGGACTGGACCTGGAGTTCATTACAGTCAATGATTTTATTAATCACGCCTGTGGAAGGAAACCCCATATAAAAACTCTGGATGCATTGGGACGCCTGGGTGACTCAGTGGTTGAGCATCTGCCTTCAACTCAGGCCGTGATCCTGGGGTCCTGGGGTCGAGTCCTGCTTCGGGCACCCTGTGGGGAGCCTGCTTCTCCCTCTGCCTGTGTCTCTGCCTCTCTCTGTGTCTCTCATAAATTAATAAATACAATCTTAAAAAAAAAAAAACAACTCTGGACACTAAAACCCAGGGAACTTCCTGGTTGGTGATACATTGCTGTGCTGGCTGAGGGACATACTCGATTCCACGAGATCTTCCCTATGGGTCTCTTTCCTTTGGCGGTTACAGAGTTGTATTTTATAATAAAACTCTGATGACAAGGGAAGCACTTTTCATGAGTTCTGTGAGTCATTCCAGCAAATTATCAGACATGAGGTGGGGTAGTGGGAACCCTGAATTTGTAGCCATGTCCTACAAAAGTGTGCCTAGCCCAGGGACCCCATTGGTGTCTGGCATCTGAGGTGAGAGTAGTCTTGGGGACTCTGCCCTTTAACTTAAGGGATCTGACACTCATTCGGGGTGGTTAGTGTCATGACAGACACTGAGCCAGATTGCGGGACACCCGGTTGGTGTCAGATGCGTCAGTACAACAAAAGCGGCCTCCTTATAACCTTCCCTATAAATCACAGGCACTCCTAACCCCTCCTCTCGCCTGGAATGTTGTCCTGGCTTCCCACATCCACTAGTCTAAGAGCCTTTGTTTTCCCAAACCCTTTCTTTCCTTCAGAGCCCACCGCCTTCACGACTTGGTCCTGGAGGTTCTGTGGCCTGAAGGCCATCCTTGTAGGCAGGAGTCCCCGCTTCCTGCTAGACAGCTAGTATCTGGAGGTGGTGCTTGGCGAGTAGTCAGGCTAAGGGGTGGCTCAAACGCTCCCTGGCTGCTAGGAGAGGGTTGCCCTGCAGGGAGGAAGGCTGCTAGCCTGGCCAAGCCGTCCTGGAAGACGAAGCCTCCACTGCAGGACTCTCCGCCTCTCTCCTTCCCCCCTTTCTGTGAAAAGCCACGTCTCGGTATGAGCAAGGGCCGGGCAGCAGGAGGCTCTGGCTCTCGAGCTCTCAGTAGTATGGGCCTTGCTGGTGAATACAGAGTTTGGACATCTTCTCTCTTGTGATTGCCAGTGCACACACCCAAGGCCACAACACACGCTTTCTTGTCGTGTGTATGCCCACGTGCGTGTACGGGGACCCATGGGCACACGCGCACAAACACACAGGTGGGAGTGTGCCAAGCCCATGCCTACGTTGCTCTGGGCCGCAGTTGAGAAGCACCACACAAGCTCTTGGCTCGGCCTCCTCCCCTCTCCCTTTGCGTGTTTGCCAGCATTGGTCTTGGCAGCGCGTGGCTTTGTAGGTAGGTTAAAGCCCCTAGAGCCTGGTGTGTTCCCCTCTCAAACAGCCTTGCCTCCTCCCTTCCACTCCACATGCTCCCCCCTGGGCTGAAGCTGCCTCCTAGAGCCTAGGTCTGTGATTCCTTTTTCAACAGCCTCAGACGGAGCCTCTTTCACCTCAGCCACGTAGGAAATCGGGTGGGAGGCCAGAGACCCGTGTGACTCGCTGGAAGCTGGGCAGGTAGCAGGTCGGTGGGAGCCAAGCCCGGCTCTTCTTCTCAGGGGCTGCCGGGGCCTGGGAGGTAAGTGTGGAAGGCCAGAGAGTACACTGGATACGTCTAGGAAGGCCAAGGCCTCTGCCATGTTGCTGCCACAGGGAGCTGGTCTGAGGCAGCGGGCCTAGAGGTCTCAGAAACGGCCTGGCTTCTACGATGTTTGGTCCCCACCACCTCGTGGAGCCTCTCCCAGCATACCCTGGGCCCGAGAAAGGTAGGCTCTTACCAACTATACCATCATGAGAATTTAAACGTGGGTGGCAAGATTTAGCTGTTACCATGGCCTGAAAGGATGGATCCCCAGTTGAAGGAATTTTAAGAAGCCGCATATGTGGGGGAGAGCATTGCACAGGCTGGGCTCTTTCCTCTCTGCTGTCCCCACACCCCACCCTCTGCTCTCAAGTGCGTTCCTTCTCCCAATTCATTCCAAATCGGGGATGAGGAATGAACTCAAACTATCTGGAAGGATTCTAGCCCTTCATCAAGCATTGGGGAATCCTCCATAACGTTAGCTCTTCATTGGGGGGCTCAGTCGGTTAAGCATCTGCCTTCGGCTCGGGTCATGACTCCAGGTTCCTGGGATCCGGCCCCGTATGGGGCTCCCTGCTCAGGGAGGAGCCTGCTTCTCCCTCTGCCTGTGCCTGCTGCTCCCCCTGCTTGTGCTCTCTCTCTCTCTCTCTGTCAAATAAATAAATAATACTTTAAAAAATAAAATAAAATTAGCTCTTCTTGAGGTATTCTCAGTCTAACAGACCCACGTTTCTTTATCATGGGGATCTGGGGAACCAAGCCCATCCCAGCTCAGGTCCTCAACTGTACCCAGTTCCATTCTCTGCAGGCCTCAATTGGCATCTGGTCCTAGCATCTGTCCTAGCCCCCCAAGCCCCACCCAATCACTACAGCAAGCACACAGCTGCCTCGGGGTGCCAGATTCTCACATTTTAAAACAGGAAGGACCTCAGAGCTCTCCAGTTCCAGCTCCCCATGTTACAGGGAGGACACTGAAGTCCAGCCAGGGGCAGTGATGGTCAATGGTCACACAAAATGGTGGGATTAAGATTAGAATTCAGAGTTTTGACTCTTAGGCAATATTCTTTCCACAGACACTCAGTTCAGAGTTGGGGACCCAGAGTTTAGGTCCTCATTAATTTTGGTTTCTTAGGTCCTAATTTTAGAAATATAATTGGAAGTCCCAGGATGAGGTCTTTTTTTTTTACTTGAGAGAGAGAGAGAGAGAGAGAGAGAGAGAGAGCACGAGCTGGGAGGTGAGGCAGAGGGAGAGGAGAAGCAGATCCCCCATCCCCACCCCTTACCCCCTGTTCTTGAGCAGGTTGTCTGGTGCAAGGCTTAATCCTAGGACCCTGGGTTCATGACCTGAGCTGAAGCCAGATGCCAACCAACTGAGTCACCCAGGCACCCTGCCAGGATGAGATCCTTATTAAGAATCAATCCTGCTCCCCCTCACGGACCCCCTACAAAGCTCCTGTTTTGGGTTTAGTTGCCTCAGTGAACTGCAGCAGGGCTACAGAGTAGGAGGAGGCAGGCGGGAGGTGAGGGGGGCTGCTGAGCTGTAACAGGGCTCCAGTGGGCTCCCAGCCTGGGCGGATGGGGGCTTGTCCAAACCGACCTGGGGAGCAGGTGTGGGCCCTCTGTCCCCAGAGCTTCTCAAAGAACAGTTTGTTCTGCAGGGGCTGCAACCGGCGTGGAAGGAGAGTGACAAGACACCAGCACAGCCCTGGAGTCTGCTGCAGCTGCTTCCTGTTGTCAGAGGGCTCCTTGAGGCGGGGCTGAGCTCCTTTGCAACCCCCTTCCCTCTCCATGTGGTCACCTGCCCCCTCAGTAGGCCAGCGCCATCCTACAGATACAGAGAAAGACCATGTTCAGGGAGTGAGAGCACAGAGGAAGGTGCTCATAGCCAGGCACAGTTCCAGGCTCATTACTGGGCCAACAGGGTCCTGTCCCTTGAATGTACATGTGCCTTCCTGCCTTGGCCTTCCCTTCCCTGTCGTGGAGGCCTTTCCCACCATCTCCACAGACCCATGCTCCCCATCCTGTGGGCCCCCAAGAGACTCCCCCTGCCTTCCCACCAGCCAGATTTGACCGTCCAGCGTAGAGAACATGGGCCCCAACCTCATGCTACCTTGTTCTGTGGTTTGACGTTTTACCTGGGTTTGTTTTGTCTCTTCTTTAAGACTTAAAGACAGGAGAATTGGGGTCTCTAACCACTGCCTCCTTCTTCAAACAAGATCCCTTTATAAAGCTGAGCTCCGAGCTGACCCTACCGTCACGCTGCCTGAATCGCAGTCACCCCAGATTAGGGCAGGAGGAGGAGGACGGCGACTTGGGTTCCCCACCTCGGGATTTTCTGCTTGTTAGTCATGATGCCTCATTGGAGGAAGCTGACCAAGGACTTGTCTCTTTCCCAGCTTGCTTCCAGGTTCCCCTCTGACTAATGAGGAGAGGGTTATGGGGCTGTCCTGAATGAAGCACCTCCTGCCCTACAAAGACTTTCCTCAGTGTGACTGCTCGCAGGTGCATGGGAGAAGAGAAAGGGGTGGGCACCTGCCAGGTGGTCTGGGTGCCCGACTCCAAGGCACCACTCGCAGAATAGTACCAGTGGGGGCTCTCCAGTCTCAGTCTCCCTTCTCCTCAAATTTCACAAGGGGTCTGGTTTATTCTCCCCAGGCGGTCAAAGAGGGGCTGAGGTAGGGGTGGGGTGAGCAGTCATCCGGGACTCTCAGCCCAGGGACTCTCAGCCCAGCGCTCTTCCCCCCATTGTGAAATGACCTTGGATGGAGACCAAGCAGGAAGCTGCCTCCTATGGCCTTTAATCTGAGGCCTGGCGCTGGGGGTGTGAGGATGGGCCCTAGGCTCTTCACTTCCCAAGGGACAGCCTAGGCTGACACTGAGCCCATCTGCCAGGAGACAACCTGAGCTGCCCTTGGCTAGTCATGAGGGACCCATGCCTTCCTTCTGCCCTCTGTCCCAGCTCCATGAGGCATTCAGAGGGGTATCAAGGGCAGTGCAAAGTGCAGGGTTCTGGACTCAGGGCTTCCAGCCTCTACTTTGCCATTACCAGGCTTGGTGACCATGGGTGAGCCACCCGCCCTATCTGGGCCTCAGTCAGTTTTCTTACTTGTGAATAACTGGATGGTATTGGGTTGGACTAGAAAGATCTTGGAACCTCTAGCAGTTTGACATTGTGACTCACTAAAGTCAGTGATTCATTGATGTCATTAGCAGGACTTGGCTCAGAACTGATGGGGGAAAAAAAAAAGAGCTGATGGGGAGTGTGTTCATTGTGTTTGTCTGGGTTTCCCTGTATAAATCTGCATCTGTTGGCCTTTCAGAGCAGTGGAATGGGCTTCCCTGGACAATCAAGGATGAATGATGGCAGAGGCCAAGAGATGAACAGCATGTTACTTTTGGGAGTTAGGACACCTGGGTAATTTGTGCAGAAACTCTTGCTGTATCGTTATCTGTCCTTGACTTCCAAGGCAGGAAGTTCAAATGTTGGGACCCTAATCATTGTGAATGAAGGGGCTACTCCTCCCACTGACTAAACCCATGAAAGTAAGAGGAGGAAGAAGCCTGGCTTGAACTGATTGAGTGATAACCATACCTGCTGTTCTTGGTCTCGGTTTCCCCTGGTGTAGTATGGGAAGTGGTGTCCCTCTCCTTTCTGAGGTTCAGCAAGGAAGGAAATTATTGACGAGAAGAGGAGAACCTGTTAAAGATCACTGCTTCATGAATGCCACCATCGGATTCTGTACACAGCAGACCTTCCAGGCACATGGACCAAGGGGGTATAGTCTATAGGGTATCGGGAATTCCTTTGTATGTCCCCCAAATCCCAGCACTTGAAATCCCACCACTAGAGTTTTTATTTAATGTTGCCTAAGTTTCTTCCAAAAATGGAGTGTGACATATGTAACCATTTGTCATGAACCTGTTAGCATGATTAAGTCACCAGCTGGGTTGCCTCTGCATGGCTAGCTGAGGTCAGTGACAGACTGGGTTTGTTTTGTTATGTTTTGTTATTAAAGATTTCTTTTATTTATTCATGAGAGACACACACACACAGAGAGGCAGAGACATAGGCAGAGGGAGAAGCAGACTTCATACAGGGAGCCCTATGTGGGACTTGATCCCAGGACCCTGGGATCACGACCTGAGCTGAAGGCAGACACTCAACCACTGAGCCATCCAGATGCCCCAAGACTGGGGTTTTGGTGGGGGTAGAAGGAAGGGTGTTTTAGAGTACTGAGTATTTGTACTCAGGACGCTGCCTGAGTAGAAGGGGGAAATAATGATGAAACCCAGCCTTCCTACCATGCTTTCTCACTTATGAAGGGCTATTATATACATGATCTCATTTAACCCCATCATAGCAGCAGGAGGAAGGTATTCCCATTTTACAGTTGAGGAAATGGAGGCCCATAGGGATCAAAGAAGTGACTTTCCTTCAGAGATAGCTGGAAGATGCTGTGTTGGGCCTAGATCCAGGGATGGAGGAGCAGAAGGTAGGATTTTGCCAGTACGTGTGGTGGTGGGGTAGGGTGCGATCAAGACGGGGTTTGGGACATGGACACATGCCAACAAGGAAGGAGGGAATGGTGAGAGGTAGAGAGTAGAGTCCCAGGTTTTTTTTACTCTGCCAAAAGTTGGCTCCAATTCCAATCTCCCTCCCTCTTGCCATCTCCCACCTGCTTCCCAGCACCTCTTTGGACATCTGAAAGGCCTGGTCTCCAAGGGGGCTGCCTTCAGGCTGTGCTCATTTGCCTGTTCTTCTGCACAGAGACTGAGGAGCCAGGTGGGAGGTTCTGAAGGCAACCGGCCCAGATTGAAATCTGCATTCCACCTCTTCTTAGCATGTGACCAAGGCACGTCATTTCATTCCAGCCAGAAAAGGAACATAAAACAATGCTCACCTCACAAGATTATTATGAGGGCTCTAGAGAGAATATATTTTAAGCACCTAGTAAACTCTCAACACAGAGAAGTGAGCTATTACCTGAGAAAAAAAGAATTCCTTCCCTAAGGCAGAGCTCCGTCTGTGTCCCATGACCCCAGCACCTAGACTAGTGCCTGGCACTAGATTTTAGTAGTTCCTGTTCAATGATTGATGAAATTGTATCCATTATACCGAAACCTGTAGCCTCAGCAGAAGTGATTTTGAAAAAAATAGCAGGCTTGGATGTGCTTAGGGTCTGAGGTGATGGGACCAGCACTGGGAAGGCTGGTCGGGCCAGCAGCTGCGCTTATCTGACAAGGTCAGGGCGTCCCCTGCTGGCCCCAAATTGCCGCTGCATGCAGGGCCCAGTGGGGCACTCGTCCCTGAGATGCCCACCTGGAGGAAGGGTGTGGCGGCGCCACCTACTTCTACCTCACTGTAAGGCAAAGGCCAGTGCTAGCTGCTGACATTCGTGGGCTCTGGAAACTTCCCTCGAGCTCTCTGGAGAGAAGCAGTAGCTCTCATAATTTTGGAAGTGGAAGTGACCAGTGCAATCTAGTCTAAGTCCTTGACTAATGGTGACAAAGATTTTAAATACATATTATGGGTGCTAACTGAGTCAGCCCTTTACATGAATTCCCTCACCAAAACCCGAAAACAACCCTTTGGGGTATGTACTATGCAGATGAAGCTGAAGAGAAGTAACTTGCTCAAGGTCCCACACAAAGTAAGGGACCCATGGCTGACCCAGGTCCCTGACCCCCCCCCCCCCCCCATCTAGTGCTCTCATGCTGTCTCTCCAGGACACTAGATCCAGGGCTTCACTGGAGTGGCGCAAGCAAAGGCAGAAGTCCCTGGGGCCCAGTGTTGTCTCAAGAAGATACATAGTGAACACTTGTCGATTGACAGACAGGAAACAATAAAAGAATGGTAGCTCCAAGCATCTGGTTGGATTTGGTCCAGGGAGTATGACTGCCATGGCTACAGGGAGGATATTAGCTGGACACACAGACTCCCAGGACACACCCTCATCTCCCTCCGGCTACCACTATAGCCATCTCTAAGGTGCTTCCACCGGGGCTAACCACTTCCACCAGATTCTGAGGGATCTAGGCCTTAGGGCCTCATTCCTGTCACCCTGAACCCAAACCCACCCAGTGTCAATCCCTGCTGCATTTTCACAATCCGCTCTTTCCTTCCCTGATCCTGAGCTGAACTTTTTTCTTTTTTTAAAAAGATTTATTTATTCACGAGAGACACAGAGAGAGGCAGAGACACAGGCAGAGGGAGAAGCAGCTCCATGCAGAGTCTGATGCAGGACTCGATCCAGGGCTCTGGGATCACGACCTGAGCCAAAGGCAGACATTCGACTACCGAGCCACCCAGGTGTCCCTCATATTTCTGTCCTATAAATATGTCTGCTCGTTGGAATCTCCTTTGAGTGGGTTACACTATCTATGTGGTTCCTTCATTAACAATAAGGTTAATAGGGGCACTTGTGTGACTCAGTTGGTGGGGTTGCCAACTTTTGATTTCGGCGCAGGTCATTATCTCAGGGAATGAGTTGGAGCCCCACGCTGGTCTCCCCATTCAGTGGGGACTCTGAGATTCTCTCTCTCCCCTTCCCTCTGGGCCTATCCCCACCCCCGTCACTTGTACACAAAAGTGCTCTCTCTCTAAAAATAATAAGGTAAATAGATCTTGAGTTTGTGTGAGAGTCATGACTTCACTTTATTATTATTATTATTTTTAACAGGGGTCATGTAATCTGCCTCCAGTCACTTAGACAAGAAGAGATAGAGTTGGAATTCAAACACAGACAGCCAGAACATGACATCTGTGTTTATCACCCTTACTCTACATTCCAGTCACCCTAAAGCTTAATTGCATTGAGTAACTGCATCTGTAAATGAATCAACTTTAACCTAAATAAGACCCTTGACCCTACTTCAAACCCTAGCCCTATATAAAAACCAATAAATAAAATTGTAGTCTGTCTGAGGAAGGGACACGTGACCAGAGCATTTGGGAAAGATGATCTTAGGTGGAACAAGCAGGACAGACACTTCTTCAGGCCATTAGACCCCTACACTGCTGAGCAGCACAGGAGATTTTTCTCTCCAGGTTTTCCATAGCAGCTAAGGCTGGTCAAGTAGATGCAGGTGTTCTGTGCTAGGGGGCTCTGTGCTGCTCTTGGTGCTGCTTGGGTCTTTGCTGGAAGGGATTTGGAACTATTATTATTTCCCAGTTGTCCTGGGGGTGACAGAGAAGGAGCAGGAAGGTGCCTGGCTGCATGACTTGGAGGCGGTGACCCAGCTCCCTGCCTCACATACTCCTCTGCTCCAACGGCCAAAAGCCAACTTCATCGCAAGGTAGGATTTGGGGTGCTTGAAAACATTAAAATTTAACCATATCTTATTGACATAGTCTCTTAATTACATTGTTCACTGGGCTAACTTCATTCCTGATTGGTCATAAAGTTCCATTTTTTTTCTCATTGAGAAATTTCTTTTCAGATATATATTTTTGTAAAGTGGTTTGCTTTTACTGCAATATAAAAGCAATTATTGTTTTTATTGTTTTAAAATTTTTAACCTAAAAATTTTAGATTTAGCCATGTTGTTTTTTTTCATAGCACCTATATTTGTGATTCCTTTTATTACTATTTTTATAACGGGTTTTTAAAAATATATTTATTTATTTATTCATGAGAGACAGAGACAGTGAGAGACACAGGTAAAGGGAGAAGCAGGCTCCACGCGGGGAGCCTGATGTGGGACTTGATCCCAGGACTCCGGGATCACACCCTGAGCCGAACGCAGATGCTCAACAGCTGAGCCACCCAAGCATCCCAATTCCTTTTATTATTTAATGATATTGGTTTTCCATTTATTTATTTTTTTTAAGATTTTATTTATTTATTCATGAGAGACACACAGAGAGAGAGGCAGAGACACAAGCAGAGGGAGAAGCAGGCTTCATGCAGGGAGCCTGACCTGGGACTTGATCCCACGTCTCCAGGATCATGTCCCGGGCTGAAGGCGGTACTAAACCACTAAGCCACCGGGGCAGCCCTGGTTTTCCATTTATAAATAAAATATTATATAAGTCTGTTTAAGTATGAGTCAGCTTAAAGAAAAATTTTATCTAATAATATTGGTGATATTAGGATAATGGCAGAAATTATGATAGTGGTGTCCAAATGATGGCAGGTGGCTGGTCTATAAGCAATAACACTGTTGTTTATTACTGTTATTGAGCATTCATTCTGCCAGCATCAATGCTATTGACATAGTCTGTAGTGCTGTCCAATAGAATCGATGATAATAGAAATGCCCTGTATCTGCACTATCCAAGCCACATGTGGCTATTGAATCCTTGAAATGTGGCTAGAAAGACTGAAGAATTGAATCTTTCTTTTATTTTAATTAATTTAAATGTTTGTGTCTTTACCATATTAAACAGAACAAATCTAAGGAGTTTGAATTTAGTATTTTATAAAACCTTTACAACATCTATGAGTAAGTATTATTATTGTCATCTTTGCTGATGCAGAGATTTGGAAACTTGAGAGGTACCTGAGGTCACACAATTAATAGGAAGCAGAGGCAGGATCTGAACCCAGACCCACTGGACTTCAGAAGAGGTGCTCTTGGTCACTTCCCACAGAAAAATAGAGCCCAAAGAATTCTGTCAGTAGTTGAATTGTACTTAACCAAGTGTGATGCTAAACCTGGTAGACTTGGGTATTTCTATTACTGGAGTGATTTGTTCTATCATGGGATAGGCTTGAGGTGTCATGCAGGATGACTGGCATGACTATTGGCTCTCTAGTGGAACTGAGGTGTGACTGAGAGTGAGACATGTCCACATTGAAGGCTAATCCTGATGAGGCCCCAGATGAATAGTGGCCGCCAATGCTCCTTAAGGGCAGGGCCATTTCCTTCACCCCAGTGCCCCTAGCACTAACCTCATGGCTCTACAGAACATTGCTCAATGTCTAACAGATGATAGAAGTTCAGAGCACAGTAATCATCATTTAAGCCAACATAGCACTGTGGCTGGTTCCACCTAAACTCATGACACAAATATCAGGTAGGCCCTCATATTCTCTGGTAATATGAAACACATCTCAAATATGTTCACTCTCTGATGATTTCACACTTTTTTTCAAATGTCCGACACCCTTTTCCCACTTTTCACCCTAGACTATTGATTTTGTGTAGTAAACCTATACTGGCTTTTGGTTCTCTGGAATCTGAGCCTATTTGTAATCCCCCATTGTGCAGGTCTTGGTGAAAAGCAAGGAAAATATAAGGGTCAAAGAGACACACTCTCACCTGTCCCCAAGACTTGGGCTCAAGCATAGACCTAAGGTTGGCCAAACTGGAGCTCCCAACTAGGACTCTGACTTCTGAGCCAGTGATACCAAGACCCAGGGCTTTTTAGAGGCAATGCACAGTGGTGGTCATCACAGAGTGGTCCTGTGCTGGCAAGCCTATAGGAGGGGTATTCACCAGACTGTTCCTGTTGGTTCTAGTCTTATGACATATGAAGATGACTTCTCAATTTTTATGTATAACTTTTATTTCTTTGCTGAGCTCCAAACTTGTATATTCAGCTGCTTATTTGATAGTTCCACTTGGACATGTATAATGCAATGATATAGAAGAAATATATTTGGTCATTCAGATGACCAGAATATACTTCTCAGATACATTTGGTCTTCATCCACAGTTCCTGAAAACACCTCAGAGCCCTAAAAGTGAAAAAGTCTTGTTATTAACATTTATCATAGCCTTTAACAAATTGATAACTGTGTTTTCCTGAGTTCCTTGACCTGCTGCTATAGCAAATTAATCAAATCTAAGGTGGAGGTCATTGGTACCTTGGGCTAGTGACTAACACCTGCACTGGGAGGTCAGGGGGCAGTCTTAACAGAACTGTACCTTTAACCTATGGATTCTGATACTATCTTTGGGTAGATAGTATCAGAATTGCTTGGTGTTATGCATGTGGCACCTTCCCACTGCCCTGCTGACATCGGACTTGAATCTGGGAACCCTAAAAGAACATGTAATATGCATTTCAGATATTACAAGACTAAAACAAAACTTTTCATCTTCTTAACAAAACTTTTTACTTCCCTGGTCTTTCCTATCCTAGTAGATAGCACCACCATCCACCCAGCTGATCAAATCAAAAACCTTTGGGTCATTCTCGATTTCTTTTTCCTTGTAAATGTTCACATCCAATTGTGCAGGAGTCTTTCAAAATATACCCTAGTCTGATTGCAAACTTGATAGCACCTGGACTTTGGCAGTAATCTCTGTGGTATCCCCTCCCGCTCAGCAAAGATGTCTATGTTCCAATACTGGGAATCTGAATATGTGATCTTACATGTTTAAAGGACTTTGCAGATGTGATTAAAGTAAGGATCTTGAGATGGGGGAGATTATCTAGAAAGGCCCAGTGAAGTCACAAGGTCCATATAAGAGGAAAGCAGTAGGATCAGAGTAAGTAGTAGAAGATGTACTGGAAGTAAGAGGCTGTAAGGATGCAAAGAAGAGGCCACAAGCCAAGGAATGAAGGTGGCTTCTGGTAGGACAATGAAACAGATTCTACCCTGAAGCTTCCAGACACAGTGCAACCCTACAGACACATTGATTTTAGCTTTCTGACCTCCAGCCGTGTAAAAGAACAAAGTCATGTTGTTTTAAGGCATTAGGTTTGTGGTGATTAGCAATAGGAAGCTAATACAGCCCTCTGTTTGGTCTCCCCATTTCCTGCCTTGTCATTCTACAGTGCATTCTCCACACCACAGATGGAGGGGGGACGGCTTTTAAAATGTAAATTAGATTGGTCACTGTCCTCTTTAAAACTTCCTTAACAAGAAGCTTCTGTTTGTGTTTGGAACAAAATCCTAATTTACCATGGCTGTAGGCCCTTTATGGGCTGGTCACCTGCTCTCTCTCCAAGCTCTCCATAGTCCTTCATTCCTCCATGTGGACCTAGGGAAGATGGTTTCCTCTTCTGGGCCTTTGTTCTAGCCATTGCCTGTCCCCGGATCTTTGAATGGCTGGTCCTTCTAGCTTTTGGCTCCAAGTTCTCTTCTAAGAGATTTCCCTGACCCCAACCTCTCACTTGTATCACCTTGTTGTTTTCACAGCACTCATCCTTATCTCAAGTTATTCCTACTTCCTGCCTTTTCCTTTAACCCAAGTTCCAGGAAACCAGGGAACTTCACTTATCCTGCTGTATCCCCAACTCCTACCACAGTGTCTGTGCCCAGGCAAAGAGGCCCTCAGTAAAAACCCCTTGCATGATTAAATGCTTGACTTCACAGATCTAGGGTTCAAGTTGGCTACTGGCAGAGCGGGGCCTGGGATGCTGGTCTCCCGTCTGAATCCAGAGATGAAGCTAAGTCTGGGCTCCCGTCCCTCTTGCTAGAGCTGGGGTCGGCCTTTACTTAGAGTACCTAGCCTGGTCAGAGTAGATAGAGGGAGGAGTTAGAGGACAGCCTTGGGAACTTACAGTGATAAAGCAAACAACAATGATAACAAAGAGAGCTAATGCTTTTCGAGCACTTTCTTCGTGCCAGGCCCCATTCCAGGTGGCAAATTCACTTCCTCTTCACAACCACGCTGTGAGTTGGATCCGGTTATTACAAGCTGCGGAGACGGAAGCGCTGAGCTGTTTAGGTAATTTACCCAACACTCAGCTGAATGTACAAAACGATAGGTCTCCATCAAAGCCATCTTTCGCACTCCGTCGCTCCCTCACGCTGACCTGGGTGGGAGAGCGCCCAGCCGCTGAAGTCCCAGACGGCCCGAGGCCCCGGTGGCCGGTTCCGCTCCCGGGAAGGAGGCGGCGTCCCAGAGCGCAGGCGCGGGCGGAGCGCGACGAGAGGGCGGAGGCAGGGATTGGTGGGAGAGCGTGGAAATCTAACAGCGGAAGTCCCGCCCGGCTGCGGCGAAGCTTCCGGCTCCGGGCGCTGGAGCCTTATGCTGACGCCTGGGAGCTAGCGGCGCCGGGATGGTGCTGCTGGAGAGCGAGCAGGTAAAGCCAGAGCTGGCCGGCTGAGGGACGGATGTAGTTCGGGGCTTAGCTGGGGGCCTCTGCCTCCTGCCGCGGGAGGGAGTGGGACTTGACGAGGATTCAGGGCTGCCTAACGGGGCCCGGCTTCCGTTCCAGTTCCTGACGGAGCTGACCAGACTCTTCCAGAAGTGCCGGTTGTCGGGCAGCGTGTTCATCACCCTGAAGAAGTGTAAGAGCCGTCGACGCGGCAAGGCCAGAGGGGAGCCGGGAGGCCGAGCGGTGCCCCGGGGCACCCAGGGTCTGGAGCCGTGGGCGGAGTCTGTGTGCCGCGCCTCCCCGCCTTGCCCTGCCTGCCTCCTCCTGTACTGGGCATATTCTGGGCTGCGGGACGGGAGCGTTAGGGATTGTGGCGCGGGCGACCCTCAGCACTTAGCCACCCAAGCTACGTCTGGTTACAGTATGCCCCAATGAGAGAGGGCTTTTTTGGGCGGGGGGCAAGGATCCCAAACCCTGCCACCCTAAGTGAGAGCTAATCTGCTTTGCTGTGACTACGTTCCCGTCGTGGAAGTGGCAAGTAGTTTCCCAAGGTCTGGCCAGACTTGATGTAGTGAACAGATCTAGGGCGGTGGGGGTAAATTAGGTATCGTCTTCGTATCCCTTTCCCTACCTAATAACTTTCTGTCGACCTGTTAACGTTTGTGGCTGTGTTCATCAGGATGTATTTTTCATGCAGATGATGGTCGAACTAAACCCATTCCAAGGAAAGGTTCTGTAGAGGGCTTTGAGCCCTCAGACAACAAGTGTCTGTTAAGAGCTACTGATGGGAAAAAGAAGATCAGCACTGTGGTGAGTTGGATTCCTGACAGTACAATTTTGGAGTTAGAAGACCTGAACTTAACTGAAGATGGGCATATCTGAACCAGGTTTTTGTTTTTGTTTTAAATAAAAGCTAGTACGTGTGTAGCTGTTTCTTGGGATGAGGGCCACTTTTTATTGCCCTAGTAGTAGGAAATTCAAGAGCAAAACCAAATTGAAGAAGTCAAATACTTGTTGGTTCTACTGAAGCTTTCATGGAAATAGAATTAGCATATTGGTTCTTATTCATAGGGGCACTGGAAGGAGCACTTGGCATAAATATTTGATTTTTAATTCCCTTACACGGTGGGCCTTCAGTGTCAGTTTCTTGGTACCAGATGATTTTACTTGTAAGCTGACAAATCACTTGTATTTGTGGTTGACATAGCAAACATGTAGCTGTATGTTAGGCTTGCTACTAACCTACAGAGAGAATACGGATTTAGTCAACAGTCCCACTGTTCCCTTTCACGGTGGAGAAAGGCAAAGCAATAGGCTTCCTGGATTCTGAATGTACTTTTTTACTTTGCTGGGGCAGAACAGGACTGCTCTTTTTTTTTTTTTTTAAAGTATTTTATTTTTTTAATTTTTATTTATTATTTATGATAGTCACACACAGAGAGGCAGAGACACAGGCAGAGGGAGAAGCAGGCTCCATGCACCGAGAGCCCGATGTGGGATTCGATCCCGGGTCTCCAGGATCGCGCCCTGGGCCAAAGGCAGGCGCCAAACCGCTGCGCCACCCAGGGATCCCCCAGGACTGCTCTTTAATCACATCAGGATAGGACATTTCATGAGAATGTAGACCGTAATTAGTTGATGAGTCTCCCTTTACAGTTATCTTGAGAGGACTTTTATAGTAAAGTAAACTCATGTGGTTTTAAAAAATAAACTTGGGTATCATGAAATGTGAAAACCTTAGGAATCTTGAGAAGTAGAATTTCTCTTGTGGTAGCTTGTGTTCGGCTTAAATAGACCTGGATTAATGGAAAGTAGGTTTCAAATAAGATGAGGAGGGAGTAGTTTAAATGTATCTTGCACAAAAGATTAAAATGAAGTTCTCTGATATCTCTAGAATCCAGGGAGAAAGTCAGTGCCATGTGTGTAAGAAGTGTCAGACATGAGAAACTTCACTTCTTTAGTAGCCCCCCACTCCCACCCCCCCTTCTGCCTTTTTCCCTTCTTGGTACAATTCTCATGTGGAAAAAGGTGCAGAGCTGCTTTGCTTCTTCCTCAGACAAAGTGGAGAAGAATAGCTGTTTGATATTATGACCCCTAAAGTTGGAAAGATAGATTTTAAAGATGATGTTGTTTTAATGAGGCTTTTGAGTTATTGCCTGGGGTGAGACAGAGGATTCCTATATGGGTAATAACGGTACACTTTTTTTTCTTTTCCTTTTCCAGGTGAGCTCCAAAGAAGTAAACAAGTTTCAGATGGTGAGTTTGTGGTGTTCTCTATACACCTTTTCTCAGGGCAAGAGTAAGCACAAAATTGAATACTGGGTTAAGAATGATATTTCTTTTCTTTTCTTTTTTTTTTTTTTTAAGAATGATATTTCTTATGTTTTGCTGATACTGTGAATAAAAGCTACCAGGGTCTTTCACTTTCAATGCTAGTATTCACTTTCAATGCTAGTATTATCTTCCTTTTTAGTTTTTTTAGGTAGATTTTGCGTTTGGCTTCAGATATGTTCTATCTATAGTATAGTTGAACAGGAAGTTGCCTGCAGTTTTCTCTTTTTGCTTAAAAAGTGTCAGAAGCTGCTATAATGTGCAAGAATGTGTTTTCCTCTTATACTATTTTCTATAGGACACAAGTGTTCCATGGTATGATTGCTTTATCGGATAGGTGGGCTTTCTGATATTGACTACCCTAAATTCATTATGGAAATGGGGACAGCTGCTCCACCAGTTTGAAACCCTTCCCACTAAGTTCCGTGCTGTGTGTTTTTTATAGGCTTACTCAAACCTATTGAGAGCTAACATGGATGGACTGAAGAAGAGGGACAAAAAGAGCAAGAGTAAGAAGAGCAAAGCAGCACAGTGAAGGGCACTGCATATCCTGCTCTCACCAGTTCACCACCCAGATACTGTTTTTCCTTTGGTTTTTCCTTTTGGCCACAAAGCTAGCTTTCTCATTCCCCTGTGATAACTTTTCATGTGAGAGGAGGCTCATTTTGGATGGAACAAGGGCTGCAGTGTTTACAGGATAGTTGTAAGAAGCCAAGTTTATTTTAGAATTGGTTGATTGGTTTGTGTTGCATGGTTATATATCCTGGGATCATAAAGTCTCTGTAGTTATCTGTGTGAAGAACAATGGATCATTAAACCTGTATTTATCTGCACTGACCATCTCATTTTTTCTAGTCCCTATTAATAGTTTCTGGCAATAATTACTAATTCTGAGTGTTGCATTTATGAATAGGCTTTACCCATGTGTTCTAGGTTATTGGTATTAAAACCTGACAGTTTGGGGATGCCTGGGTAGCTCAGTCACCTGAGCATCTGACTCTTAGTTTCTGCTCACGTTGTGATTTCAGGGTTGTAAGGTTGAGCCTCACGTTGGGCTCTGTGCTTAGCACAGAGTCTGCCTGACATTCTCTGCATCTCCCTGTCCCCCTCCCTCCACTCTTGTTCTCTTTCTCTATCTCAAATAAATAAAATCATAAAAAAACAACCTGACAGTATTATAAAAAAGTTGTGTTATCTCATGGGTATTCTTCCCAACTGGCTGTATATTTAACATCCTCATTCCTTTAGCAAATTTGAATGAGTTCTCATAGCTAATTGAGACTTTGCTTAATCACCTTAAGGATAAGCACGTTACGGAATCAGCAGGAATAATGATTCCAAGTTAAACATGATACTATGTATATTTTTAAAAGATTTATTCATTCCACAGATGAGCACAAGCAGGGGGAATGGTAGAGGGAGAGGGAGAAGCAGGATCCCTGCTGAGCAGGAAGCCTGATGCAGGGCTTGATCCCAGTACCCTGAGATCATGACCCAAGCTGAAGGCAGATGCCCCACTGACTGAGCCACTCAGGTACACCTGATACTGTATTTCTTTAAGCACTTTGGTTTGGACATTTTCTTTCTGGGGTAGGGGAAAAAGAATATTTGCTTTTTTTTTTTTAAGAGAGCAGGTTGCAAGATGGGTTATTAGGCAATCTCTATTAGATTTTTTTTTTTAATATTTACTTGCATAAAAATTTTTTAAACTCCAGTATAGTTAATATACAATGTTACATTAGTTTCAGGTGTACAAGATAGTGTTTTAGGAATTTTTTTTAATTTACTTTTATTTTTTATTTTTTTGTTTTGTTTTAGGAATTCTATACATTACTCATTGCTCATCAGGAAAAGGGAATTTTTTTTTTTAAGATTTTATTTATTCATGAGACACAGAGAGGCAGAGACATAGGCAAAGGGAGAAGCAGGCTTCCTGTAAGGAGTCTGATGTGGAAGTCAATTTCCGGACCCCAGGATCACGCCCCGAGCTGAAGGCAGACGCTCAACCACTGAGCCACCCCGGCATTTTTAATCCCCTTCGGCTATTTTACCCATCTCCCCACCAACCTCCCCTCTAGAAACCATCAGTATGTTTCCTATAGGTTTTTTTTTTTCAGTTTCTTAAATTCCACATAGAAGTGTAATCATTTGGTATATGTCTTTCTCTGACTTATTTCAATTAGCATTATACTTTCTAGCTCCATCCATGTTGTTGCAAACGGTAGGATTTCATTCATTGAAATGAATGGCACAGTAATATTCTATGTATATTTACACCACTTCTTTATCCACTCATCTATTGATGGAAACTTGGTCTGCTTCCATAATTTGGCTGTTGTAAATAATGCTGCAATAAACCTAGGGGTGCATGTATCTTTTTGAAATAGTGTTTTTGTATTCTTTGGGTAAATTCCCAGTAGTGAAATTACTGGATCATATGGCAGTTCTTTTAGTTTTTTCAAGAATCTGTTTTCCACATTGGCTGTACCAGTTTGTGTTCCCACCAACAGTGCACTGAGGGTTCCTTTTTCTCCACATCATTGCCAACACTTCTTATGTTTTTGATTTTAGCCATTCCAACAGGTCACAGGTGATATATATCTCATTGTGGTTTTAATTTGCATTTCCCTGATGAGTGATGTTGAGCAATTTTTTTTTTTTTTTTTTTTTTAATTTATGATAGTCACAGAGAGAGGCAGAGACACAGGCAGAGGGAGAAGCAGGCTCCATGCACCGGGAGCCCGACGTGGGATTCGATCCCGGGTCTCCAGGATCCGCCCTGGGCCAAAGGCAGGCGCCAAACCGCTGCGCCACCCAGGGATCCCAATGTTGAGCATTTTTAATGTGTCTGTTCTCCATATGTATGTTATCTTTGGAGAAATGTATGTTCATGTCTAATGCCCATTTTTATTTGGATTGTTGTTGAGTTATAGAAGTTCTTTACATATTTTGGATACTAACCCTATATATGATATGTCATTTACAAATACCTTCTCCCATTCCATAGGTTGTCTTTTAGTTTTATTGTTACCTTGGCTGTGCAGAAGCTTTTTATTTTGGTGTAGTCCCAATAGTTTTTTGCGTTTGTTTCCTTTGCTTCAGGAAACAAATCTAGAAAAATGTTGCTATGGTATATGTCAGAATAATTACTAGTGCTCTCATCTCGGACTTTTGTGGTTTCCAGTCTCACAGTTAAGGTCCTTAATCCATTTTGAGTTTATTTTTGTGTATTGTATAAGTAAGGGGTCCACTTTTCTCACCACTATTTGTTGAAAGAGACTTTTTTCCATTGCATTTTCTTGCCTCCTTTGTCAAAGATCAAATGAATATATAATAACGGGTTTATTTCTGGGCTCTCTGTTCTGTTCCATTGATCTGTATGTCTATACTGTCTGTACTATATGTACAACTTACTAAGTTGTAGTAACAAAGTAACAATTTACAAAGTTGTAGTAATCTGGATTGTGGTACGTCCAGATTTTTTGTTCTTTTTCACAATTGCTTTGGTTATTTTGGGGTCTTTTGTGGTTCCATACAGATTTTAGAATTATTTGTTCTAGTTCTGTGAAGAATGTTGGTATTTTGATAGAGATGGCATTAAATCTGTAGGTTGCGGGCAGCCCGGGTGACTCAGGGATTTAGTGCCACCTTCGGCTCAGGGCCTGATCCTGGAGACCCGGGATCGAGTCCCACGTGGGGCTCCCTACATGGAGCCTGCTTCTCCCTCTTCCTGTGTCTCTGCACACCCCCCGCCCCCCCCCCCCGTCTCTCATGAATAAATAAATAAAATCTTTAAAAAAATCTGTAGATTGCTTTGGGTTGTGTGGACATCTTAACAATATTTGTTCTTCAATCCATGGAATAGTTTCCATTTGTTTGTGTCATCTTCAGTTTCTTTCACCTCCTTTATTCCTAGGTATTTTTGTTATTTTTGGTGCAGTTGTAAATGGGATTGTTTTCTTAGTCTTTTTGCTACTTCATTATTAGTATATCGAAATGCAGTGGATTTCTGTATATTGATTTTGTATCCTACAACCTTACTGAATTCATCAGTTCTAGTAGTCTTTTGTTGGAGTCTTTAGGTATTTCTGTATATAGTAGTATTGTGACACCTGCAAGTAGTGAATAAAGTTTACTTTCTTGGGGCACCTGAGTGGCTCATTCGGTTAAGTATCTGCCTTTGGCTCGGGTCATGATTCTGGGGTCCTGGAATTGAGCCTCACATTGGGATCCCTGCTCAGTGGGAAGTCTGCTTCTCCCTCTGCCTCCCCTCACACCCTCCTACTCCCCAACCCCAATGCATGCTGCTCTCTAATACATTTTTTAAAAAAAATATTTATTCATAGAGACAGAGAGAGAGAGGCAGAGACACAGGCAGAGGGAGAAACAGGCATCATACAGAGAGCCTGACGTGGGACTCGATCTAGGGTCTCCAGGATCACGCCCTGGGCTGCAGGTGGTGCTAAACCGCTGCGCCACGGGGACTGCCCTAATACATTTTTTAAAAAAATATTTTATTTATTTATGAGAGAGGCAGAGACAGGTAGAGGGAGAAGCAGGCTCCATGGAGGGAGCCTGATGTGGGACTCGAACCCAGGACCCTGGGATCTCGCTGAGTTGAAGGCAGATGCTCAACTACTAAGCTACCCAGGCATCCCAATATAATCTTTTTTTTTTTTTTTTTACAAAAAGTTTTACTTTCTTACAAATCTGGATGCCTTTTATTTCTTTTTTTGTCTGATTGCTGCGACTGGGACTTCTAGTACTAAGTTGAATAAAAATGGTGAGTGTAGTCATCCTTGTCTTTTTCCTGATCTTAGAGGAGAAGTCCTCAGGTTTTCACCATTGAGTGTGAGGTTAGCTGTGGGTTTTTCATATATGGCCTTTATTATGTTGAAGTATGTTCCCTCTAAACCTAGTTTGAGAGGATTTTTTATCATGAATAGATGTTGTACTTTGTTGACTCCTTTTTCTGCATTGGTTGAAATGATCATACAGGTTTTTATCCATTTTCTTTTTTTTGTTTGTTTTGTTTTTTAAAGGTTTTATTTATCCAGGAGAGACACAGAGAGAGGCAGAGACATAGGCAGAGGGAGAAGAGGCTCCTTATGGGGAGCCTGATGTGGGACTCGATCCCAGGACCCCAGGATCAGGACTGAGCCACCCAGGTGCCCCATATTTTTATTTCATTTGTCTTCATTTATTTTTTAATTTCCTTTTTGATTTTGTGATTGACCCACTCACTGTTTGAGTACCATGTTCTTTAACTTCCATTTGTGCTCTTTCTAGATTTTTTCTTACAGTTGAGTTCTAGTTTCATAGTGCTGTGGTTGGAAAAAATGCATAATGTAACTTATTTGTTGCGGCTTGTTTTGTGGCCTGATATGCGATCTATTCTGGAGAATGTTCCATGTGCACTTGAGCAGAATGTGTATTTTGCTGTTCTAGGATGGAATGAATGTTCTGAATATATATTAGATCCATCTTGTCCAGTGTATCATTCAAAACTAGTTTCCTTGTTGATTTTTTGTTTGGATGATCTATCTGTTAATGTAAGTGCGGTGTTAAGTCCCCTACTGTTATGTATTACTATTGATTACTTCCTTTGTTATTACCTGATTTTTTAGAGCTTCCATGTTAAGTGTATGTATACTTATATCCTCTTATGGATTGTCCCTTTTTTATTATTATGTAGTGCCCTTCATCTCTTGTTACAGTCTTTTTCTTAATTTCTTTCTATCTATCTATCTATCTATCTATCTATCTATCTATCTATCTATCTATCTATCTATCTATCTATCTATCTAGACAGAGAGGCAGAGACATAGGCAGAGGGAGAAGTAGGCTCCATGCAGGGATCCCGCTGTGAGACTCCATCCCCGGACTCTGGGATCATGCCCTGAGCTGAAGGCAGATGCTCAACCCAAGCCACCCAGGCATCCCAAACTTTTAATTTTTTTTTAAAGATTTATTTATTTGAGAGACAGAGAAACAGACAGACTGTGGAGTTGGGGGGAGGAGGAGAGTGAGGGAGCGAGAATCCCAAGCAGATTATGCTGAGTGCGGAGGCCAACACAGGGCTCCATCTAATGACCCTGAGATCACGATCTGAGCCAAAACCAAGAGTCAGACAGTCAATAACCCAGATATAACCCAGGTGCCCTACTGGTCTTTGTTTTAAAGTTTATTTTGTTTCATGCAAGGATGGCTCCCCCAGCTTTCTTTTCACTTCCATTTGCATAAGTACTTTCCCATCCCTTCACTTTCAATCTGCAGGTGTTTTTGGGTCTGAAATGAGTGTCTTGGAGCCAGGATGTAGATGGGCCTTTCTTTTTTATCCATTCTATCACTCTTTGTCTTTTGATGGGTGTGTTTAGTCCATTTACAAAGTAATTATTGATAGGTATGCACTTACGGCTATTTTACATATTTTTATTTAAATTCAAGTTAGTTGGGATGCCTGAATGGCTCAGCAGTTCAGCATCTGCCTTTGGCTCAGGTGGTGATCCCAGAGTCCTGGGACTGAGTCCCACATCGGGCTCCCTATCTCTCTCTCTCTGTCTCTCATGAATAAATAAAATCTTTTTTTTTTTTTTTTAAATTCAAGTTAACAAATATTAATATAAAATTCACTTCAGGAGTAGAATTTAATGATTTATCACTTACAAATAACACTCAGTGCTCATCACAAAGTGAACCCCTTAATCCCCATCACCCGTTTAGCCCATCACCCCACTCATCTCCCCTCCAGCAACCCTCACTTTGTTCTCTATGGTTAAGAGTGACTTATGGTTTGGGGCACCTGGGTGGCTCAGTTGGTTAAGCATCTGCCCTTGGCTCAGGTCATGATCTTGGAGTCCTGGGATTGAGCCCGACGTCAGGCTCCCTGCTCAGCAGGGAATCTGTTTCTGCCTCACCCTGGAGTTGTGCTCTCTCTCTCTCTCTCTTCAAGTAAATAAAAATGTTAAAAGAAAGTCACTTACCGTTTGCCTCCCTGTTTTTATCTTATTTTTCCCTCCTTCCCCCTATGTTCATGTGTTTGGTTTCTTAAATTCCACATAAGTGAAATCATGTTTGTCTTTCTTTGCCTGATTTCACTTAGCATCATATACTCTAGTTCTAAGTTCTGTCCACATTTTGCAAATAGCAAGATTTCATTCTTTTTGATGGCTGAGTAATATTCCGCTGTTTGTATATACCACATCTTCTTTATCCATTTATCAGTCAGTGGAAAATTGAGCTTTTTCATAATTTGCCTATTGCTGATAGTGCTGCTATAAACATGGGGATGTGTGTGGTCCTTCAAATCAGCATTTTTGTATCCTTTGGATAAACACCTAGTAGGACCATTGTTGGGTCATAGTGTAGTTTTATTTTTAACTCTTTGAGGAACCTCCATACTATTTTCCAGAGTAACTGCACCAGTTTGCATTCCCACCAACAGTGCAAAAGGGTTCCCCCCCTTTTTTTCTAATATATTTTTTCTTTTTTAATATTTTTTTTGTTTATTCACGAGAGACACAGGCAGAGGGAGACGCAGGCTCCCTGCAGGGACTCCAACGTGGGACTTGATCCTGGGACTCCAGGGTTACACCCTGAGCTGAAGGCAGATGCTCAATCAAGCCACCCAGGCGTCCCTTATGTATGGTTTTATTTTATAGGTGTTTTTGTAGTTCTGTTTCTTTCCTCTCTTTCTCTCTTCTCTCATGGTTTGGAGGCTTTCCTTAGTGATATTCTTTTCTCTATTTTTCGTATATCTGTTAACCAGTTTTTGCTTTGTGGTTACCATTACGTTAGTAACAAACCTCTTACACATATAGCAATCTACATTAAGTTGATAATCACTTAAATTTGAACCCATTCTTTACTCCTCTCCCCGCCACATTCTAGGTATATGGTGTCATTTTATATCCTTTTGTGACTTCCTTGACTAATTTTATTTTTCCCTCGATTAATTTTTACAGATATACTTAATTTTATCGCTTTGGTGCTTCCTACTTTTCTTGTCCCTACAATAGTTTTTCCTGTCCATTGAGTTCCCTTTAAAACTTTTTACAGGGCTGGTTTAGTGGTCATGAATTCCTTTAACTTTTGTTTGAGAAACTTTTTATTTCTTCTACTCTGGATGATAGCTTTGCTGGATACAGTATTCTTGGCTGCAGGTTTTTTTTTTTCTATCAGTACTTTGCATGTATCATGGAACACCCTTCTGAAAGTTTCTGCTGAAAAATTAGCTGATAGCTTATGGGGTTTCCCTTGTATGTAACAGTTTTCTCTTGCTGCTTTTAAAATTCTCTTTATTACTATTTTCTGCTGTTTTAATTACTATGTATCTTGCTGGGGACCTTTTGGGTTGATATGTTGGGGTAGTTTGGGCATTTTCATGTGCTTAGTAATTAGAAATAAGGGAAGAACATGGCTCTTGTGTTCTAGCTCCACAAAAGCTTTGGTGTCAACAGATTTGCAACTTAAAAGCAGATACATGGAAGCATTATATTCAAAAAGATAAATTTATATATTACACATGAAAAACTTACAAAGCTCAACTTTGTAGGACAGCTTCTTACAATGTAAAGTTAAAATTACAATGAATGTACAACATTTCATAGTATAAGCTCCTATCTTAGAACAAGATGATGACTATTCTTTATGATTAAAATAAGATTCGGTAGTAGTCATCTCTGTAGCTATACAGGAATAGCACAGATACCCTGCAAAAGAGAAAAAGTAGGATCAATATAAGGGGTTAACAAATTATTTTTAGAACATTTAACTGTAAGAGTATTGTTTAAAAAAAAAAGATGGAAGACTAGTGACTGAGAAAGATGACATGTTATAGAAGCTTTGACTGGCATAGGTCTGTATGTAAGGCTCTACATAAGGGGATCACTGGTGACATGAATGATTGGCATTCTGACGTGAGGACCTACATACATACAGCAAAGCAGTCACAGCAATTCCCATTCATGTAGACATTCCTACGAGTTACCTAGGTGATGAAAATTTTAAGTGGGATAATTACTTCTGGCACTGCTATGTTTTGTTATTGATAAATCATGACTGTGATTCACAG
This sequence comes from Nyctereutes procyonoides, assembly GCF_905146905.1. NCBI lineage: Eukaryota > Metazoa > Chordata > Mammalia > Carnivora > Canidae > Nyctereutes > Nyctereutes procyonoides. The sequence continues at coordinate 6,818,645 of NW_026575031.1, read as the reverse complement.
TCCTGAACAAGATTTACTTGGTTATCTGGTGCAATTCTAATTTAATGGCTTATTAGCCACCAAACCTCAACAAGACAATGTGTCACTTTAAAAAACCCCTCGAGTTTTAACCCATGTTGCAACTTGCAATAGCTCAGTGAAAACTTACTTTTTCTCTACTTTGATGTTATAAATTTCATCACAGACTAATTTGAGATATCTCTGCTTTGGCAGGCGTGACAGCAGCTGCTTCACAGTTGTGTTAAATGCCTGTTCATCAGCATCCCACTAGGAAAAAATAGATAAGATTTAATAACAAGTACTAGTGTTTGTTAACTGGCTTTTCTTGGGTCACTGATGAAATGTCAATGCCATTGTTAAGTGTACTAAAAAAATCAGCTATAGAGAAAAACTGATGAGGCTGCTGGGGTTCTTCCTTTGAAGCAACAATTTTATTTAAAACAAGACTCCTTATTAGGTCCTGTTTAGCAATGCTCTAACCATAGTGTGCTACTGTGATTTTAGTAGTTACTTCTGCTAATTTATTGTGTATAAAATGTAAATAAACCTCTGTGTGCCTCCATTTGAGTGGATCATAAAGCTGTAACTGCCAGCACAGGGATATATATATGCTGCTTTACAAGACAACAGAAAATATATGAAATTTTTCTTCATCTCACTCACTCTGACTAAATACTCTGGATAGACAAAAAAGTATTCTTTAGGTGTGCCTTGGGTGGTTGTCAGTTAAGCTCTGCCTTTGGCTCAGTCATGATCCTAGGGTCTTGGGATTGAGCCCTGCATCGGGCTCCCTGCTCAGCAGGGAGCTTGCTTCTCCCTCTCCCTGCTGCTCCCCCTGTTTGTGCTCTCTCTGTCAAATAAATCAAATCTTAAAAAAAGAAAAGGTATTCTTTAATAAGATGCTTAAAAAAAAATCACCTGTAGCTGTGATTATAGTTTGTTATCTTTGCTATTAAGAATGCTAATTCAAATTTTTAGGACTACCCATTAAAAACAATTTTTTTTAATCCAGTATGTTTAACATACAGTATTATTAGCTTCAAGTGTAAAATACAGTAATCCAACAGTTCTGTACATTATTCCACGCTCATCATGGGAAGTGTACTTTTTTTAATCTTCATCACCTATTTTACCCATCAGTTTGTTGGCTGTAGTTAAGAGAGTTTCTTGGTTTATCTTTTTTCTTTTGCTCATTTGCTTTGTTTCTTCAATTCCACATGAGTGAAATAATATGGTATTTGTCTTTCTCTAGCTTTATTTCACTTAGCATTCTACTCTCTAGCTCCATCCATGTTGTTGCAAATGGCAGAACTTCATTCTTTTTTTATGGCTGCATAATTTTCTGTGTGTGTGTGTGTACACGTGTACAAACACCCCACATCTTTATCCATTCATTTATCAGTGGACATTTAATTCGGCTATTATAAATAATGCTTCTGTAAAGATAGTAGTGCATGTATTTCTTTGAATTAGTGTTTGCTATTTTTGGGGTAAATACCCAGTAGTGCAATTACTGGATTGTAGACTAGCTCCATTTTTAACTTTGTGAGGAACCTCCATACTGTTTTCTACAGTGGCTGCACCAGTTTGCGCTCCCACCAACAGTGTACTAGGGTTCCTATTTCTCCACATTCTCTCCAACACTTGTTGTCTCTTGTGTTGTTGATCTTAGCCATTCTGACGTGTGAGGTGATAACTTCACTGTAGTTTTGATTTGTATCTTCCTGTCCAGGAGTGACGTTGAACATCTTTTTATATGTCTGTTGGCCATCTGTAATGTCTGTTCATCTCTTCTGCCCATTTTTAAATTGGATTATTTTTTGTGCTACTCATAAAATATTTTAAACATATATAATGACCTAACTTAATTTTTACAAAAATATCTTCCATACAGTTCTATATTAGCTTCCTTAGTTGAAATTAAGGTCTGAGGCAGCCCTGTATACTGGTTAGGAATAGATTCCCCTAGTCTGCCTAGGTTTAAACCCTGGCTGTGCTAATTACTAGTAGATTGACCTTGAGTAAGACATTTAATATCTCTTCTTCCATTTTCCATAAAATGTAAAATGCTTCTGCTTCTATTGATCTATACAATGGGGATAATGGTATCTACCTCTTGAGCTTGTTATGATTAAATGAGTTAATATCTGAAAGATGCTTAGAGCAAGGCCTGCCAAAGCCTGACACACAGTAAATAATATCTCTGAAATTTAATAGAAAGTTACTAGAAAAGAATGATTCTCTCAAAATCTGATTTAAGTAATGTATATGTCACATGAAAAGAACAATGCTATTAAATTCCTAGAACTGCCAAAAAAATACCTAGTATCAGAAAATAATAGCATTTTCAATTTTGTTTTGGCAAATTAACAGCAGAACTTTGGAATTTTATTTTATTTTGTTTTATTAAGATTTTATTTATTTATTCATGAGAGACACACAGAGAGAGGCAGAGACACAGGCAGAGGGAGAAGCAGGCTCCATGCAGGGAGCCCGATGTGGGACTCGATTCCCAGACTCCAGAATCATGCCCTGGACTGAAGGTGGCGCTAAACCGCTGAGCCACCCAGGGATACCCCAAACTTTGGAATTTTAAAGGCCACAATGCATAGCAGTTCATCTTGCTTACCTCTAACGATAAAAACTGTAAGATTGTTTCTTTGGGTAGATCCACCTGTTGATACACAAAAATGTTATGTCATTTGTCAGGGAACCTGAGGTAGCACATACTCATTTGTCACAATGGTGTCACCTTGTATGGAGCAACATGAATAGGGCTTACAGAGTCGGGGACGCTACTGTGCTATATTAAAATAAAGCACACTCAAATGAACCATGAAGCAGTAAGATGTCAGCACTGGTGAACAAATAGTCCTCAGACGGTGCACCCCAAAGGCTTGATGCTGCTGCCTCTACTCAATGTATTTTTAATGAGGCAAAGGTCTGAAACATTTCAGAAAAATGATGATTTTTGTTTTTACTCCCCCTGCCCCCCTGTCTCTTAGAGGAAGAAAAAGGGAGAAAGAAACAAAATGTTCTGCTTCCTCCCCTGTTTTTACAGATTTAGATTATATGTGGTTCTCAGCAGTGATCAAAGGCCTGCATCCCAATACTGTGTACAGGGAGCAAAAATGCCCTGACCTCTAAGGAAATGATGTTGATGACAGGGACACAGGCAGTTCTCAAGATGTTACAGAGAGCAACTTACAGCCAAAATTTCAATTTCATTGCTTTTCTGATGTAAGTTGGCAAGGGAGGTCTGAAGTCGTGTTTGTACCTAAACAAGAAAATGACTTGTCAGAATTCAGAAGCTGTCAATACAAATCATCTTTCTTGCCATTTCCTATTCTAGAAAACAATAATGAGTGACAAACTAAGGCCTAAAAGGGCTCCCAAAAATTATCTAAGGATTTGGAAAAATGTGTGCCTAGCCTTTCCTGATCTCAGGAGACATGAAAATTTTAATAGCCTGTTTTGATAATAATCCACCTACTTATTTTTTTCTAATTTTGAAATGACACCTAGAAGCTCAGGGCATTGAAACTGCATGTGGAAGCAGGGGGATTTTGGTATTAAGCTAAATTTGGAAAAAGGGGAAGGTGACAACAATGACATCAAACTGAAATATGGTAGGGGATGAGAGCAGCAGAAAGATGTGAAAATGAGTTGCCATCCACAATACTGAGAAAGCGCTAAGAGTGCATACAAAAATGAGGCAACCTAATCTTCTGTATTTTGATCTAATCACATTGAAAAAAAATTTATTTATTTGAGAGAGCGAACACCAACAGGGGAAGAGGCTGAGAGAAAGAGAAGCAGACTCCACACTGAGTGTAGATAAAGCCTAACTGGGGGCTTGATCTCACGACCCTGAGATCATGATCTGAGCTGAAATCAAGAGTCAGACACTTACCAACTGAGCCACCCAGGTGCCCCTCCCCTCTAATCACATTTGTAAATCATGACTGCTCTCTAACCTCCACTTCCCAAGTGAGGCCAATGTCTTGACTGAGCTCATTAGCCTGAGGACTGCCCTCATCTTTCCTCCCTATCATCTATTTAAATCCTTCAGGGATCCTTTAGGAAGCTGTCATCTATCATTCACCCAGATACTGATCTCCAACCTGTTCCTATGTCCAGCACTGATGTTCAGTGTATCTAATTCAGCATTCTGTTACTTCTTTTCTATGGTTCTCTAACTGTAGAATGCATATGCTTCTAGGGTTATGAACTTTTTGAGGATAGGGCCATGCCACATGTCTTCTAAGTTTTACACAGAATCACACATACAGCAAATACCAAAAACACGTATACAGTGAGAAACCTGCGCCAAGTCTTCTGCTTGTTACTTAGAACAAAAACCAACCAACCCCATCTGTCATTAGATCCAGATTGGAAAGTCTTTGTTTAGATCTAGTAATTCTGATAGTTGGTGCTTCTAGGTGCCCATAATGTACATGGACACCTCTTTGGAGGACAAATGGGACGGAATCCTAACACCAGAGAGATGTTTTGTGTTGATGAAATTTTCAGAAGCCAAGTTAAGGAAGTGCAAAGAAAACCATTTCCAGGAAACCATTTCGTATCTTCCTTTCCTGTCTTCTTCCTCCTTTCTAGCTTACATGAGAAAGCAGAGGAAAGTGTGCATACCTGAGTTTCATAACGCCTCCTCGTGCTGGCTGACAGCTTCTCTGGGGCTATCACGCTCACAATGGGGACAACTGCTGCTCCGTGGATTTCAAACAAACCTGGAACAAAAAGTTGCAGAATTTATGGTCTTATCTGGTCCTACTTTCTGTAACACACCACAGATATGGCAAAGATGCTTAGTAGAATCCACTCTGGTGTGATTCTATGGGCTAGATTCTCTTTGGGCTGTGTTTTCCATCTCTGCAACTAGCTGCACTTCACCTGGAGGAAGTCAGCACCCTAAAACCCGAAGTTTTAGTGCTTCTGTAAACACTCCCAGCCTCCTCTCTTCAGCTGGGGGTGGGGAGTGACACAGGCATAAGGAGGCTCTCTCTGTAAGTCACCCAAACTTCATGAATCTAAGGTGGGAAAAAAATCAAACTTACTATCTCTCAAACTTGAATACTTTAAATTCCTAAGTATTTGAAATCGGACAGTGGCAGAAAGTCCATGTTAACAAACAAACCAAAAAGACCCAGTTCTGTTGAAAGCGAAATATATCTTCTTCTGGTTGTAACTGGGACATTTCTTTTTTCAGTAAGGCTGGTAGATGTGATGAAATTAAAAACCTATTACCACTGTTCCCTCTTGGCTTTCATGAAAAGAAAATGTATACATGATCTTTCTCAAAGGATTTCAATATATTATTCTTCAATGTTCTGTGTGAGGAAAATTTCTAGGAAAATGAATCATATTTTATCTGTACAACAGAGTTGAAGGGAAATTCAACCAGTTGTGAAAATAAGACAGGAAGATAGAGATGTATTAAGATCAGAGGAATACCAAACTCTTAGTCATTTTCTAGGATGTGGGTTTCAAAGCATAGGAATAAATTCCATTTGGTACAATTAATTGTATATGTTACTTTACAGAGACATTTCTGACACAACAAGGAGTTAGCCACAGCAGTTAAGTGTTTACAGCAAATACAAGCGCACACACCCACATTGCAGTATTATGTTTAGATTCTAATTAGTCAATACCTGAAGCATTAGAAAAGGACCCCTTCAGATTTTGCACTGCGAGATTATCAGAAGCTTCTCTAAAAACAAACAAAAACAATTAGAAAACAGTCAATAAAGCAAAACAACACAGATAACTTAAAGTGAGCTATTTTGTCTATTAAGTGTAAAAATTAAATACTGGTTATTAGTAAAAGAAAACAAATTGAACTTAATTATGCTTTTGGTTCAAGAGCAAGTAAAAATTACAAAGGATGTCATTTCAAATTAACAAATGCCTAAAGACAACATTTTGATTTATTCAGCTATGTTTGAAATCCTGGCTCAACATAAGAAGCTAATTTCAATGAACTATAATGGGTGTTCTTTCCGTCCCCTCACAATAGAAGGAAACATTAGCAACAGCATGCCCCACCTTTATTAGGGCAGCAACCTTGGTGATCACCCACAGGAGAACATTTAGTAAATAAGGAGATTCTTTCAAAAGCTGTGAATGGATGTTCTTTCAAAGACAGAATTAGCTAAGAGCCTTTGAGAGACACAATAGCACTCTATCTTGGGAAAACAGGGAAGTAATCATGCACATGGAAGAAAGAGTTTAAATTTTTCTTAGCTAAAACCGAATCCCATCTGGGCCTTTTAGGCTTAATAATGTTCACCTGTACTATTAATTAGTTGAGCATTTTATGTTTTCTGTTTTGAACCTCTACCTTTGTTGGAGATGAGTGATCCTAATAACTGGTGACTTCTAGAACATTATATTTCCTCAGAAAAATCCTAACAGTCAATCTATTCAAGCTCGGTCAATCTATTCAAGTTCGGTGCAGATGGGAGGGAGCCAGGGTTGAGGGAGGGAGAAGAAAGTAAGAATGTTTATTTATATAAGCCAAGGTTTTTCACTCTTGGCACTAATAACATTTTGGGTCTGATAATTCTTGGGTAGGGGCATGAGGGGTCAGTCATGTGCACTGTAGGATGATTAGCAGCATCCCTGGTCTCTACTAGATACTGGCACCCCCAGTTCTAACAACCAGAAATGTCTGCAAACAGTGCTAGATGTCCCTTGGAGGGCAAAATGTCCCTTGGTTGAGAATCACTGATATAAACCAAAACAAAACAAAAACAACCAAAAATAAAAACATATTTTTGATTATAAGCATATATATATATAAAAGTTACAAATTTATGGAAAAATAAGAAAATTATACAAATTTACAGAAAATTAAGATCCTTTGTAATCTCACTAACCAGAAATAGCGGCAATTAAAAATTTAGTACATGATCCCAGACAATGTATAGGCTATGTGTTTTGGTTGAAAAAACAGGATCATACATCTTCTCTGTGAAAATCTCTCCATGTCAATAAATTGAGCTTTTAGATTAGAATCATAATTTGAAAAAAAAAAACTTTTTTTTTTTAAAGATTTATTTATGATAGACATAGAAAGAGAGAGAGAGAGAGAGGCAGAGACACAGGAGGAGGGAGAAGCAGGCTCCATGCCGGGAGCCCGACATGGGACTCGATCCCGGGACTCCAGGATCGCGCCCTGGGCCAAAGGCAGGCTCTAAACCGCTGAGCCACCCAGGGATCCCCCCAAAAATATTTTTTAAGTAAACTCTATGCCCAGTGTAGCACTTGAACTCATGACCCTGAGATCAAAAGTCACATGTTCTAGTGACAGAGCCAGCCAGGTGCCCCAGAATCATCATTTTTAAAGACTGCACACTATTTCATTGTATTTACTATAAATCAAACAATCTTCTACCAATAGATGTTGTAAGTGAGAGATTCTCCCAAGTGTGGTCTAGGAACCTCTTGAAGTCCCTAAGAGCTTTGCACAGGTCTGCAACGTCAAAACAATTTTCACCATAATTTTAAAATGTTAACTTATCTTTTTTATAGATTAAAAAAAAAAACAAAACAACCTCTTCTAAACCTCTACCTTTTTTGGGTCATTCTCTCACATATGTGTAATGGAATTTTCCAGAGACTAAATGATGGGTGATAGCACAACAGATTGAAAGCAGAAGTAGTCACAATCTAGTTTTTTCTATTTAATTTCTATTAAATTTTTTCAAATTTTGTTTTGGAAAATAGTTATTTTTCATTTAAAAATATACTATTTAGGTTAGCATATAATGTGTCTATCTTTTTAAATATTTTACATTTATTTGTGAGAGCACAAGATGGGGGTGGGGGGGTGGGTGGGAAGGGGCCAAGGGAGAGGGAGCAGACTCCCCGCTGTGCTGAGAGCCCAGCTCAGAGCTCAGTTCCAGGACCTCAAGATCATGACCTGAACCGAAGGCCAATGCTTAACCAATTGAGCCATCCAGGTGCCTCAGGTTTATTGTTATTTTAAAATAAATATTTTAAAAATGTTTCTTTTAATTTCTAACAAATGATTGATAGATATAACCCACATAAAACAAAGCTCTTTGGTGCCCTCAAATAATTTTTAAGGGTATAAAGAGGTTCTGGACCAAAAAGATTGGAACTGTTATAAACAATACTTGCTAGACATCTTTGTAGGTACCCCATGGAATGATTTTTACTATAAATTCCTGAAAGTAGAGTGATTCAGTATTTCTTTTTAATTTTTAGTTTTAAGGCAATTTTAACTTACTTTATTAAATGACTACCTAAAGAGATGAACCAATTTACATTTCCATCATGAGTATGAGATCTTTTCCCAGAATATATTAGATCTTTCAAATGTTTTAACAAAACACTACCAAAATTTACTGATGAGCAGGCCATAGAAGATAATTTTGGCTTCTTGGGCCTTTCAAACTGATAAAATATTCTCTGACATGTTTTGAAAAACACTTCAACTATGATTAGTCTTATACATGGGCATATACTTAAAGTGGTGTTATTCAGAAGCAATAGAATGGTCCATTAAAAATTACCCTGATGTATCTTTATTTCCCAAAGGATCAAACTGATTTTTAAGATAAAGAAGTCCTATAGGTTCACAGCTAAGGTTTTCTGGGGTTTTGTTACCTGATAGTCCTTTCATCACTGACTTTAGTTCTGAGTTTCTGCAAAACGTGGTCTATAAGATCAGACTCCTGCACAAGTTTTTCTGTTTGCCTTTCCTTCTCAAAAGACTTAACCTTAAAAAGAATGAAATAGAACCATCAATTTCTGAAGCCAACAGGCTGAATCAGAGTGCAAAACAAAGTCAACAGTTTAGGTTGGTGCTTTTCCACCAGGGGCGATTTTGCTTAGCACAGGACATTTGGCATTGTTTGGAGAACTTTCTGGTTGTGACGGCTATAGGGGGTGCTACCAGTATCTAGTGGGTAGAGACCTGGGGGGTGTTCAACTTCCTAGAGTGCCCAGGACAGCAACCCCCATAATTATCTGGCCTCAGATGTCACTGGCTGCTGAGAAACCCTGGTATAAAACTAGAAAAGCTTGTCATTAATGATAGGATTAAAAAAAAGGGCCAGCACTAACCAACTCCTATTTCATTTGATTTTTCCACATATTCTTCCCCTTAAACATCACATGGTCAGTCACCAGCTCCCACAGCCAATTCCAAACCCAAGTCCTGTCATCCACTTTTATGGTACTTGCCCTTTCATTTTCACTCCATGGCCAGCACCCAACCTTGGCCCAGGACAGCCTTATATTGTTCCATTGCTATTTTTCCCCTCACTCTATTCCATGCTCTATATCCCTACAGATTTATTTTTTTCACATACCATTCTGATACTCCCTTCTGTCCAAAGCCTATGCTAGCTCCCCCACATAGCTGCTACATGAAGTCCAAATTCCTTGGTTGGCATTTTGCTCTCCATGACCTAAGTAATACCATTCTTTCCTGCTGAAGTACCCTTCTTTGCAAATCTTCTGCTTCACCCAAAGTAGACTTATTCAGGGTAATGCCAGAATAGTTCTCTGCTGCCCTCCCTCCAACTTTGGAATAGGCTTTCCAAAGAATTACCATTACCTTTGCCATTCCTTCTGCTTAAAAGTCCCTTTCAGCACACACCTATATCCTGGCCATCCACAAGGGTCCAGCATAAATCGCACCTCCACCCTGAAGACTTACCTGCTATCTTTGAAGTAATCTTCCAGGCTGATAAACCGTCAGAGAACTTGCTCTATAAGACTGTCATGGCATTTAGCACTTTCTAACTCATAACCATGCATGAATGCGTTGTGTTCCCTACCAGATTATAGGATCCTTGACAGCAGGGCCTGATGCTTAAATGTCCCTGTATGCTTTAGGATCTTAAATTCCATCCCTCCTACACTGCATGCTTAACATGCATTTGCTGAATGGATGAATAAAGTGATGTCTTGCCTTTCAAATATGAAGATGATGCAAGATTCAAAAGATAGACAGGTTGGAACAATGTACTAGAATGAACAAGATCACATTTAATGCAGATAAATATGAAGTCCTCTAATTAAAGCCCTCATTGTAGATAATCAGCAGACATAGTGATAATGGTGAAAAGGCCAATGGGCTTTAGTTGGTTAAGTTCAGTACAAGCCAAAAGAGCCACATGGTTGCTAAGAGCTCACTAGTAAGCTGTATGATAAGAAATATGGTATCTGGATTGAGGGAGGTCTCTGACCATTCTCATTTAATCAGAATATGCTTAGTGTGCTCTGTAGAATTCTACTATCTCATTTAAAAGCAGACATTGACAAGGCATGTCTAGAAGAGGTTATCTAGGAGGGTCAAGGCTTTGGGAAATCATGGTGTAAGGGATGGCTTAAGTAACCAGAATGTTTAAACCAGAAAAGAGGACAGAGTGGCATGGCAATGGTCTCCTAGAATTTATCTGTAGGTAGCTGAGAGAAGGAAGAAAGATTAAACTTGTTATTTTCACTACTCTGAAGTAGAAGTAAGACCATGGAGTGTAAATTTTGGGAAGGACACTGATTCAGGCTTTTTAAATTTTTAATCATTATAGCTGTGTGTTACAGAACAAATTATCTAGCAGAGGCTTCATGGGCATCTCTTGGTAATATTGTAGGAACAATCACTGCTCTGGAGGAAGCCTATCAGTAGTTCTCAGGGTCATTTACTATTTTGTGATTGACAAGCAGACTAGTGATAGGGACTTCAAATCTTCCCATAAAGGATAAACTACTACAAGAACTGCCTTCTTGGGGCACCTGGGTGGCTTAGTAGTTTAGCATCTGCCTTTGGCTCAGGTCATGATCCCAGTAGGAAGCCTGCTTCTCCCTCTGCCTATGTATGTCTCTGCCTCTCTGTGTCTCTCATGAATGAATGAAATCTTTTTTTTCTTTTTAAGATTTTATTTATTTATTCATGAGAGGTGCAGAGAGAGAGTCAGAGACACAGGCAGAGGGAGAAGCAAGCTGCACATAGGGAACCCGACGTAGGACTTGATCCGGTGGCTCCATGATCGTGCCCTGGGAAGGCACTAAACCGCTGAGCCACCAGGGCTGCCCTGAATAAATAAAATCTTTAAAAAAAAGAACGAAAAAGAAAGAACTGCCTTCTTGCCTTAAATAATTAGAAATTCAGACAAAATACATAAAACAATGGTTTTTCAGACATTAGACAACAAGCAGTGGAGGACTATTTTCCAAGAAAAGGCAAAGTGAGTACCCTACTACACCCCAGAACAAAGCCCAAAAGTATTTATAGGGACATAAAACCTAGCACCCAGAAATGTAAATTTCATAATGTCCAACAAACAATAAAAAATTATTGGCATGCAAAGTGGTAGGAAAATATGACTCATAACCAGAGGAAATGATAGAAGTGATGGAATTAGTAGGCAACACCTTAAAATGACTTTTTTTTTTAAAGATCCTATCTTTAAGTAATCTCTATACACTGAGGTACATCATATTCAAACTGCAGAAAATCAGTGAAAATAGAAAATCTTACAAGCTGTCAGGAAATGAAAGATCATATACAGAGGATCAAAGCAGACTTTTAACAGAAACTACTATCTTGATAGTCTGAAGACAATGAAGCACATCTTCAAAGTACAAAAAAAAAAAAAAAAGGTAAATCTTGAATTTTATATCCAGCAAAAATATCTTTCAAAAATGAAGGTAAAGGGGTGACCAGGTAGCTCAGTTGGTTGGGCATCAGACTCTTGGTTTCGGCTCAGGTCATGATTTCAAGGTTGAAGGATAGAGCCTGTTATGGGCTCTAAGCTCAACAGGGAGTCTGCTTGAGATTCTCTCCCTCACCATCTATGCCTCCCCTTGCTCACACTTTCTCTAAAGAAAAAAAAATGAAGGTGGAATAAAGACTTTCTCAGACCAATACGACCAGCAGACCTTGCATGGACCAGAAATACTAAAGGAAATTCTTTAGGCAGAAGGAAAATGGAATCAGAATGATGTCTGCCTCCACAAAAGATCAACAGTACCAGAAATGGTAAATATGTGGGTGAATATAAAGGACATTTCGCCCTTATTTTAAAAACCTCTTTAAAAAATAACTAATTAAAGCTGAAATAATAACAATGTATGTAAAGTTTATAACATATGTATGCAAAATTATTTGGCAACAATAACACAAAGAACGAGAGAAGGAAACTGGAAGGATTCTGTTGTACGGTTCTTATACTGTATGTGAAAGGCATATAATATTTTCTGAAGGTAGAATGTGTTAAGTTAAAGGTATATACTGTAAGCCCTAAGAAGTCACCAAAAAAACTCTCACCAAAACAGGAGTAAATGGTCAGCAAACCAATATTAGAATCTAGAAAGAGGCGTGAGAGGCACCTGGGTGGCTCAGTGGTTGAGTGTTTGCCTTTGGCTCAGGTTGTGATCCCGGGGTCCTGGGATTGAGTCCCACATCGGGCTCCCTGCAGGGAGCCTGCTTCTCCCTCTGCCTGTGTCTCTGCCTCTCTGTGTATGTCTCTCATAAATAAATAAAATCTTTAAAAAACAAAATAAAAAAACAAAAAGAAGCCGTGAAAAGAAAAAAATGGAAAAAAGAACAGATGGAATAATTAGAAAACAAACGGTAAAATGGTAGATTTAAACCCAACCTTTCAATAATTGTATTGCATATAAGTGGTCTAACCATTCCTATTAAAAGATGGAGATTGTCAAACTAGATCAAAAAAGCAAAACTCAACTACTGAGCGTCTCTAAGAAACCCACTTTGAAAACACAGATGGGACGGAAACAGACATGCCATGCAAACACTAATAAAAAAAACTCAGAACAAGAAATATTACCAGGGATAAAGAAGAACATTTCATAATGATAAAGAGGGTCAGTTCAACAAATGGATATAAAATTTAAATGTGTATTCATCAAATAACAGAACTTCAAAATGTACAAAGCAAAATGGATAGAACTAAAAGGAGAAATAGATAAATCTTCAATGATAGCCAGAGATCTCAACACTCCGCTCCCAGTAATTGATTGAGCAAGTACACAAAATGATTAGTAAAGATACAGAAGACTTTGGAAACACCATCATCTAATGTGACCTGATATTTATCAAACGCTCCTCCTAATAATGCAGAATATACATTCAAGTACACATGAAACATAGTAACAGCCAATTATTTTTTTGCTTTAAACCACGACTCAGTAAAATTAAAAGGACTAAAACCATACAGTTATGTTCTTTGATTACAAAGGAATTAAATTACTAGAAATCATTAAAGACAGCTGAAAAATACCCAAATATTTGGAAATTAAGCCACACATTTCTAAATAATCTCAAAGAAATCAAAGAAACCAGAAAGTATTCTGAACTAACTGAAAATGAAAGCACTGCATATAAAAATGTGTGGGATGCAACAAATGTAGTACTTAGAGTGAAATTTATAGCATTAGATGTTTATACTTGGGGCGCCTTGGTGGCTCAGTCAGTTAAGCATCTGCCTTTGACTCAGGTCATGATCTTGGAGTCCTGGGATTGAGCCCCCTTGCTTCTCCCTCTCCCCTGGCCTGCCACTGCCCCCCTGCTTATGCTCTCGCACTCTCTCTGTCAAATTAATTAATTAATAATAAAAATCTTTTTTTTTAAAGATTTTATTTATTTATTCATGAGAGACAGAGAGAGAGGCAGAGACACAGGCAGAGGGAGAAGCAGGCTCCATGCGGGAGCCACCCAGGGATCCCAATAATAAAATCTTTAAAAAAAAAAAAAAAGCTTATACTTCAAAAAGTAAAGTCTAACTTCTGTGGTCTGTGCCAGATGCCAATTTTTTTTTCTGTAAAGGCTCAGACAGTATTTTAAGCTTTGCAGGTTACACACTGTCACATAGTTGTTGTTGTTGTTTTTTTAAGCAAAGAATGTAAAAAAAAAAAAAAAAGTCTTTTTTTTTTTTTTTCTGTAGCTCCACGCCATACAAAAATAGGCTGTGTGCCAGATATGGCCTACAGGCTGTAATTTATCCACCCCCTCATCTAAAGTTCTACCTGAAGAAACTAGAAAAAATATAAACTAAATCCAAAATTAGCAGAATGAAGAAAAAAAGAATAGAAATCAATAAAACAGACAACAGATGAACAAGAAATAGAGAAAAATCAATGATGCCAAAAGCTGGTTTTCTGAAAATATAAAAAAAATTGATAAACTTCTAGCCAGCTGGTGAAATTTAAAAAAAAAGGGAGAGGGGAAAAAAAAAAGGGAGAGGGAGGGAGACATAAATGACCAATTATCAGGAATGATAGAGGGGATCATCATTATAGATCCTACAGATAATAAAAGAGAATATTTGAAAATTTAGATGAAATGGAAACATGCTGGGAAATGTACTGACTACCAAAACGCACTTATTCAGAAAGAGACAACATGAACTGCTCTCTGTCTAGGCCCTTGTGGCTTTACTGGCAAATCTAACCAAACAGCTGAGCATGAAATAATATCAACAGAACACAAAATCTTTTAGAAACAGAGAACACTGTTCAAATCATTTATGAGGCCAGCATTACCCAGATATCAAAATGCGACAAAGGCATAAAAGTAAGGAGAAAAATATGTTGGCTTTTTTTTCCCCTTTAAAAATAGAAATAAAGGTTAGAAGGTGGTATATTTATGAGCTTTGTAAGTAAAATGCAACAGAGTAAAATAAAACAGGTTAGGAAACAGCCACAGGATATGCTAACCAGCAGGTATCAATCAGGACAGTTATATTCTTATTTTCTTAGATGGAGAAAGGGAACAGAGAGAGAAAAGTAGGAAAAACCTACCACCCCTATTTTGATTTCTGAAGCTTGAAGGGAAGGGCTGGGATTCAGATTCTTATTCTATAGCCTTTCCCTGAAAACAGGCCCAGCAAATAGATTTCCTCCCACACCCAAGGCCAGGGGACAGTGGGAAGTTGGGTGCTCCCCAGTTAATATGGAGTTTGGAAAGTCTGACTGCTGAATTGTGTAAGATGTTCTTAGGTCTGTACCTTGACATAGCTTCCTCCTTTATCTGAGACGAGGGCCACGTAGGTGATTTCGTGGTATCTGCAGTATTCCTGGAGTTCTTCTTGGGACTGAAACAAATGCAGCGCATGAAATAAACACAGAGTGCTTAGGGCAGCTTCAGATAATCAAGGAGACAGTGTTTGACTATATTTTCAATGTGAATTACTAAACATGCCAACTTCAGGAGATCTAAATATTATGCCAGAAGAATAAGAACTCACAGGAGAAGACCTTGCTGTCCTTACTTTCACTACTGTCCTCAGGGGCCATGGACAATCAATGTGGTCAGGACACAGTAAGAGGTCTTCAAAAGCTTCAAATCCCAATGGAAGGTGCCAAAGATTACACAGTACACACACATACATGAAAAGGCCTCTGAGGGGCAGCTGGGTGGCTTGGCGGTTTAGCGCTGCCTTCGGCCCAGGGCCTGATCCTAGGGACCCCGGGTCGAGTCCCGCATCAGGCTCCCTGTGTGGAGCCTGCTTCACCCTCTGCCTGTGTCTCTGCCTCTCTCTTTGTGTCTCTCATGAATAAATAAAATCTTAAAAAAGGAGAGAGAGAGAAAAAAAGGCCTCTGAGGAAAGCCAAGGCAACAGTAATAGTGGATGGTACACAGCAGAAGCAAAGCAGGAAGCCACCACATGGCAGAGCAGGACGCCTGCAGGGTCTGCCGCCGTGCAGAACTGAAGGCACGCTTTCTGTGAGGATGCGTTTCTCAAAACAAGGAAACAAATGGAAGAGGATGCTGCTCTGTTGAATGACTTAACGTTGGTGCTCAGCCTCCTCACACACACAGAGGGATGGCAGGAGGTCCAGAATCCTGTTGGCAGGTGATGTGAAAGGGGCATGAGGGAGGGTGGGGCCTCTGCTTTCCCGGGCGGCTCTTCATGTCCTGGGCACCTGAGTGTGGGTGGTCACCTGGGAGTGCAGGCCCTTCTGGGATCTGTTGGTGGCAGTGGAGATGCTCTCTAAGGGCCCCCCTTTCTGAAGAGCAGGTGGGTTCAGGGTGGCCACTTTCCTCACTTCCATCCCCAGAGTGCCCTGCTGTGGGAGGTCTGAGGATACACAGCCCCACACCCGACACGGAGTGGCTTGGGAAGTGTGGGAGGCTAGATCCTGGCCCTGAAAGGACTGCTGAATGTGAAAGTGGAGGAAGGGACTAGAATGGAGGGATGCAGCAGGCCACTGGGAGCTGGAAACGGGAAGGGAATGGATTCTCCCCCTAAAGCCTCCAGACAGAATGGGCCCTAGCAGACACCTTGATTTGAGCCGAGGGCAGCTGATGTCACACTCCTGAATGCCAGAAATGCCAGATAAGAAGCCTAGATCCTTTTAAACCACTAAACCTGTGGTACTTTGTTACTGTAGCAATCCGAAACACAGGAAGCAACTCTACCCAGAGAGAAGCAGAGTCTAAGAGAACTCTACCCTGAGGCTGGAGCAGACGATTCGCCGTTGCAGCCCTGACTACACGCACTCTGCTCGTGGGCGCTTTTTGTCTCCTTACCTGTGACCAGTCGTACATGATCTGTGCTGTGATTCCTGCTGACCAAAGTTTCTGGGTTAGGTTGATGGCCCTGGACATGGACATCTGGCCAACACTTACGATCAGGAGGTCACAAGAGCTTATTGTAACCTGGATCAGAAACAGAGTGGTTACGTTTAGAGGAGCGAGACTGTGGGCATATCGGTGAGACCAGCACCAGGAGGGAGGCACCACTCATGTGAAGACAGGCATCTTGAAATCCTGTACAGCAATAGAAGTCTTAGCTTCAAAATGACATAGTAAAAAAAAAACAAAACCAAAACAAAACCAAAAAAATCTGACAAAAAGCTTTTATATTAGTCTTTTCAGAAAATTATTTCAGCTATTCTAAGCCATCAGGAAGATATTGTTTTCCTCTGGGAAAGCTAATCTTGTCTGAAATGAAAAGGAAAAAGAACCATTTATAGCTCTGTAGAGTCCAGCAGGATTTCTGAACAAGGGGCTGGCTTTGCTAGTCTCTTGACAGCTACAACGCATCAAAGTGCATCAAAAACAAGAGGAACAAGGCCAGGAAAAAATGTGATGAGCTGTCTGAGGTCCCCCAGCTAGAGGCTAAGGATGCAAGGACTGATGCCAAGTCGTGGGCTTGTCTACTGTGGCAAAGGCAACTTCCCGAAGCCTTAGTCTACTGCCATACCCAGGCTCCATATAAATAACTACAAAATGAAAGACAGCCCAGAGCCTGCTGGAAAGCAAAACTGGAACTTACAGGTTCTTCCATGTTGAGGATAGCTGCAGATATCTTGTCTATGGCTATGCTGACCCCAACAGCTGTCGGGACTGGTCCCAGAGCCTGCGGTCCTCTAAACTGGGGAATCTGTGAAGAAAGGCACAGCTCTGCTTATAAAATAGAAAAGAAACTGTAATCACAGGCAAAGCAATGACTGGAAGGCACACATTTGGTAGCAACTTATCATCAAAGGGTTCAACCAAAAAAAAAGTATGCATGAGGACCTGGGTTGGGGGAGAGAGAGAGAGAGAAAGAGAAGAGAAGGAAGGGAAGGGAGAGATGGGAGTAAGCACACATGCCAATTTAGGAAAATGCTAACAAATGCTGAATCTAGAGCTACACTGTTCAATATGGCAGCCACTTAGCCACACATGTGGATTGAGCATCTGAAAAAGGACTAATCCAAACTGACATGAGCTGTCTATAAAATACATAGAGGTTACGAAGACTCCAAATGGAAACAAAGAGGATATAAAATAGTTCATTAATAATATTTACATGCCTGATTACATGTTGAAATAGTATTTGAGATATATTGGGTTAAATATACACTGATTGCAAAGGCTTAGAAAAAATGTAAAATAGCTAAAAAATTTTGAAAATTTTGATTGTATGTTGAAACGTTTTGGGTATTTGGGTTAAATAAGATATATTATTAAAATAAATTCCATCTGTTTCTTTTTACTTGCTGTATGTCACTAGACTATTTATTTATTAATTTTTAAAGATTTTATTTATTTATTCATGAGACGCACACAGAGAGAGGCAGAGACACCAGCAGAGGGAGAAGCAGGCTCCATGAAGGGAGCCCGATGTGGGACTCGATCCTGGGACTCCAGGATCACGCCCTAGGCCGAAGGGAGATGCTTAGCCGCTGAGCCATCCAGGCATCCTTGTCACTAGATAATTTAAAACTACGTATGTCGGTTCTGATTTTGGACCAAGACAGGTAAGAATACTTCTCTCTGCTATTCCTCCTGTTGAGTATAGCTAAAAATCCTGGACATTACTTATAAAACAAATGTAAGAAGGGGCACCTGGGTGGCTCAGTGGTTGAGGGTCTGCCTTTGGCTCAGGGTGTGATCCTGGGGTCCTGGGATCGAGTCCCACATCAGGCTCCTTGCAGGGAGTCTGCTTCTCCCTCTGCCTGTGTCTCTGCCTCTTTCTCTGCATCTCTCATGAATAAATAAATAAAATCTTTGAAAATAAAACAAAAAACAAATATAAGAAGACTATGAAGTGAAGAAAGGGTGACAAACTGGCTAGGGAACCACAGGATCTGAGGAATAACATACAGTGACAACCCAGAAATGCCAAAGAGAACCAATGAGAAGCCCCCAGGAAGACCTGCTCTCTTTAGCAAAAAGATCAAGAAAGGGGCGACCTGGCAAAAAGTGTTTATATAATACCTGTCATGTTCTAGCCAAACACCACAGGAAAAAGCATAGGCCTGCCCTTACCAGCAGAGGCCCACATATTCACCCAGATGTCAGCAGCCCCCCTCTTCCACCAGGCCCCAGCAGGGTGGCATGACAAAAGATGACTAAATGGGAGGCAGGACTTTCTTTTCTGCCTGAGGTATTACACCTGCCCCCTAGACAGTGTCACTGGAGGCCAGGAACTGAAGGATTTCAGACCCTCACCTCCACCCAAGCAGTAACGAGGTCACCCTCCCTGTGGAGGTGGTGCTGGAGACGGCTGAGTGGGAAGCTAGAACTTCCTCTGCTCTCCAGGAGTCTCCTGCTACCTCCCCATCCCTCCACACAGTCCCAGTAGAGGAATGTGGCATCACTAACAAGATACCCCTCCCACCCTAGGGATGCTGAAGCAAGCTCAGTAAGGAACCTAGATCTTGACCCTCAACCAACTGCCACTACTCCTGTGCTATCAGAGGAGGCCTGCTAAACCAGAAGACCTAGCTTAGCTCCGGAGTCTTTTTTTTTCTTTAATTTTTTTAAAGATTTTTATTTATTTATTTATGATAGACATAGAGAGAGAGAGAGAGAATGGCAGAGACACAGGGAGAGGGAGAGGCAGGCTCCATGCCGGGAGCCTGACGTGGGACTCGATCCCGGGACTCCAAGATCGCGCCCTGGGCCAAAGGCAGGCGCTAAACCGCTGAGCCACCCAGGGATCCCCAGCTCCGGAGTCTTGTAACAGAATACATAAAATATCCCGGGGAAAGTGAAAATCATGCACCATGGCAAGAAGCAAGAAATGTGTAAGGAAAGACAATCAACAGACACCAAAAACAAGATGATACACGTGTTGGAAATCTCTGACAAGGATTTTAAAATGACCACCAAAAAATCCTTCAACAAGTATTACGTATAGGGAAGGAGAAGAAGAAAAAGGAAGAAGAGGAAGAGGAGGAAGAAGAGGAGGAAGAGGAAGAAGGAGGAGGAAGAAGGAGGAGGAAGAAAAAAGAAAAGAAGGATGAGGAGGAAGAAGAAGTCTCAGCAAAGAAGAAGAAGAAAGAAAAACCTGGATGGGCTCAACAGAGAATGGGGGAAACCAGTGGAAATAACCAATGAAACTGAAGATGAAACAGTAGAAACTATTCAATCTGAAGAAGAGAGAAAACAGACCGTAAGGCAAAAGGCCCCAGAACCTCAGGGATATAACAAAAACCTGAACTTTGTCATCAAAGTCCTAGAAAGAGAGCAAAAAGAAGGGAAGACGTAAGAGCTATTAGAATAATATGCTGGAAATCTGCCTTTATGGGACTGGGGGGAGGGACGGGGGGGGGGCATGCAACAGAAAACCTTGTTACTGCCTCCCATTCAGCCCACTCCGGGGCCTCTTACTACTCGGGTGGAGGCGAGGGTCTGAAATCTTCCGGTTCCTGGCCTCCAGTGACACTGTTTGCACCACCCCAGGCAGATATGAAAATCTTAGCTCCCATTTAATCTCCGATGCCACCCTGCTGGGGCTTGGTGGAAGCCCACACTGGAAAAAGGCATAAACCTCCAGATTCAAGAAGCTGAGATAACCCCAAAGAGTGTAAATCCAAAGAAAATCATGCCAAGACACATCATGATCAAATTTCAAACTAAAGACAAAGAAAAAAAAAATCTTAAAAGCGCTGAGTGAAAACCAACTTTCCTATAAGGGAGAATTCAAATAACAGCATATTTCCCATTAGAAATCAGAAATTTGGGTTAAGTACACAGACTTTCTTCTCGAATTTCTCAGGGTTTGACAGTTGAAGCAAAAAGCCTAACCCTGTCTGATGTGGATCTCAATGTATGGAGAGGAAACATTTAAGAAAATTATATTATAAATGGGGGGGAACAGGTAAAGGGACTTCCAGAGAGGTAAAGGTTCTGTACTTCACTTGAACTAGTAAATATCAGCACCAACGGATCTATATGGCGACAGAAGAGCTCTTAATCCTGATTGGGGTGCTGGTTACGGACTCCACACACGTGACAGAATGGTACAGAATTACACATGTACAGTGTAACCAATGTCCGTGACCTGCTTTTGATATTTAATTATAGTTATGCCAGATTCAACCATTCACAGAAACTCAGTGAAAGGTACACAAGATCCCTCTGTACTGTTTTTGCAAACCTATAAAACCTTCCTGTAAACCTATAACTATTTTAAAATAAAAGTTAAAAAAAATAATAAAAAATAAAATAAAAGTTAAAAACACTACAAATGTGGTTCACGGTACATTTCTATTCCTAGATAAAAGGCATGAAGGTGTTCAATTATACCACTGGTTCAATTTTTCTGAAGGTTTGGAAGACTTCAAAATACTAATGTGAGAAAGAAAGGAGATTAAGCCAGAATAAATCAACGAATACAGGGCAAGCCCTCACCAGCAGGTCGTATCTGCCTCCAGCTGCAAGGATTTCTGATATAGCCCTTTGCCTCCGTCTGATGACCGCCACAAACTGGAAGATGACTCCGTTGTGCTGCTGTACTTTGTAAACCAAGCCCAAGTTGATCAAGACCTATGAAGTGCAATCCCACACAAACATGTCAGGGGCATGGTTTTCCATCAATAGCATCACAGCAATCAGGAAGATGTCTAAGTATAGCCTGCCAGGTAAGAGAAACTCTGCTCTCTTCAAGAATCACCACTTTGGGGCACCTGGGTGGCTCAGTGGTTGCCTTTGGCTCAGGTCATGATCCCAGGGTCCTGGGATCGAGTCCCACATCAGGGTCTCCATGGGGAGCCTGTATTTCCCATGCATAAATAAATAAAATCTTAAGAAAAAAAAATCACCACTTCACGGAGGTTAACTGACATCAGACCTGCTGTACTACAGGAATCATGAAACTTCCAGGGACATTCTGATTGAAGCCACAACTATCACTAGAAATCACACATTCCAAAATGGAGAAACCAGGATTCTGGAAGAATGAAACACCTACTAGCATTAGCCCAAAAAACCCACTTCCCCCTGCGCTAACACTACAGATCCATGGTACAATCCAACAGTTTGCCAAACCTGTAACTTGATGCCGAGTTTCTTCAACAGCCCAATGATCTCCTCTAAGTCTTTCAAGCCATACTTCACCAGTTGGGCAACACCTGTTTTCTGTTTTATTAATGAATTTATTGCTGGTGTTAGATCTTGCAAATCTCCCTTCTGCTCAATGAATTTGTAGAGTCGACACAGCTGGAAAGCAAACAAGGCACATTTAGCTTCCAATCCACGGCAAGGAGGACGCACGCTGCACGGGGTCTCCACACACAAGGGACACAGCAGAGCTCCTGCACCTCCACGAAGAGCAATTCTGTGGTCAGAGGCGATTTTAACCTTTACTGGGAACCTGGCTGAGGATTATCCTTCCCAGGAACTCGAAAGCATCTCACAGACGTGCTCTGGGCACTTAATCTCCCAGCTAATACTAGCTGAGCCGCCATTACAAGGTTTCTGAGCCAGTATTGTCTTCTTCACCTTCCTCGTGGTCATCAATTCCAGTTACTGCAGGCACAGAAATGGGGGATGGAGGCAGATAATGCAGGAAAAGTCTGACTGTTCCTAATTCTACTCTGAAAAAGCCAGAAACCCCGCCTCCTCCTTTTGCTTGAATAAGTCCTGTTTGGAGCCTTGGGGTGCCACTTGGGTGTCACCTCCCACAGACAACCTCCTGATCCTTCCCTCCCTCTGGCTCACACCTCCATCCCAGCTCTCACAGGAGGGCAGTGGCTAGAGGTTATCTGTAGGCCAGGGCCACCCAGTCCCTGACACACAGCAGGTAGAGGAAGAAGTAACTAAGGTCATAAACTGGAAAGACAATCTCCACTGTAGCTCCTGGGAGTTAAATACAATTATAGCTATTTTAAGATTCTACAAGCATAACCTGGTTCAATGATAAATTGGTGCATGGAAACTAAGAGCTGAATGAAGACTCAGCTTAATCCAGTTTCATATAATAATCATAAACTACATGTATGTTTTAAAAATCCAAAAAGTAATATAATCTCAATTTCTTTAGTATATTAAATGTTTTTCTTCTTAAAATAAAAACTTATTCCTTCTCAAATTTTAACATTGAATTACCCCATTAATAAACTACTACTACTACTAGAATCAATAACTCAAGGTTTGTGTCCTCACCCTGGCATCAACAAACTCCATGTGACTGGGCCTGAGGTGCCCCATCCGTGAAATCCAAAGACTGGGCCAGACACTGGCTTGCAATATTTCTACTTCCTTTTCTAATATCCTTAGAGTCCCAGTTTTATTTTTTTTTTTTGAGTCCCAGTTTTAAATAATGGGAATACCAAATGCCTTTACAAGGTGCTAATTTTTCCATTTTTAAGCTAATCAAATGTACAACTCCAAATGAATGCTGATCATCAAATAACCAGAGGTTTACTTATTATTATTATTTTTTTATTTATTTATGACAGTCACAGAGAGAGAGAGAGAGAGGCAGAGACACAGGCAGAGGGAGAAGCAGGCTCCACGCACCGGGAGCCTGACGTGGGATTCGATCCCGGGTCTCCAGGATCGCGCCCTGGGCCAAAGACTGGTGCTAAACCACTGCGCCACCCAGGGATCCCTAACAAGAGGTTTAACAAGAAGAGGACATCTGAGCAGCTGACACAGCTACCATGTGCAAGTGTGAAATATGTTTGAAGTGTGACATTAGTTCAAAGAACCTTTTGGGCTTGAATGTTCAGGTAAGCAATCACTGGACTCGGCAGTTTCTTGAGCAGATATTTCATGCTCTTTATATATGAGATTATTTCTGCTCATAGGTATGTGCTGTGTACATGTCTAGAGGCTTATGGAAATCCTGTGCTTCATATTAAAATATTATATCATTGGTCACTTTGTGTACCATTAATATCTCCCCCAATACTTAACATCTAAAATTTAACCTGGCTTAATTTCTAGAATCCCTAGGCTCTGTAATCTAGTTTACTCTCCCTACCTAACTGTATGCTAATTGCCCTGAGCTGCTGCCTGTGTGTGCACGTTTTGTTAGAGAGCTGAGGGTAAACAGATACTGCACGGATGCCCCCGTGGCTTTTTAAAGGGCAATATGAATTCAGTTGAAAGCAGCCTGTGGCCTCCTCAGCTGACTCCTTTATATGCTCAGCACTGTGCCCACCACACTGCAGGTGTCCAAAAGAATGAGTGCCTCTGCGCTATATTTTAATCTATTTTATACGTGAATTTGCTGATCATCACAGGATACGTAATTGAGCGCCCAACCAGAGCTAGAGGGATCCTGGGGAGGTTTCAAAGAAGTATCTCTTCTTATATAAATATTCAGGAAAATGTCAGAAATCCCTGCTGTCTTCAGCTATTCAGTGACTCCATGGAGTGTGGGATACCATGCCAAACATCAGAGACCAACCTGATGCCTGTTGAGAGAATATGACAAACCTGTTTACCGCACGAGAGATTCCTCATTGCTGCTGGGGTCAAACGTAAGACTGTAGGAGTAGGAAATGTACCAGAAAAGTAGAGGCTTTAATTCCACTCTGCTGTGTTGGAAGATCGGGGGCCAGTGATGAGGGAAACCCAGATGGATCTGCAGAGCTCTGTGCCCCGCTCTGGTCCCATAGGATCTATTTCAGAAAAGGATAATGAGTCCTAGAGCCACTAGCAGGAGGCTCTGCCGGGCATGGCCCTTACAGTCCGAGCAGGATGCTGACCACACAGGGCCCAGTGGCATGGAGAGGCAGGCTTTGATCACAGCACTGGGCCCTCTGCTCCTGATCCCAGAGGCTGCCACGGCCTGATCAACGCTCAGGGGAAACCGGTCCTGAGGTGCCAGGGAGCAGCATTGCCACACCGCCTCAAAAATGGGGTGACACTTTCTCATACAGAGAAAGCTATGATGGCATCATGACAAGATACTTACACTATTAGATGACAGAGACAGATTACAAAACTTGGCTTCCACTTCTCTCCTTGTCAGCTTTTCTGTCTAATGTGGAAGAGAAAGGGGACGAGAGTCACCAAATTTGGCCCCGAACAAGAGATGCAATCTCCAGGCTAATGCTGACAAGTCTACCATCCACATTGGACAAACTGCTCCAAATCATGAAGGATGGATTAATTCTGTGGTTAGAAAATTTTTTTTCAGTTCACATGAAACTAATATTTGTCTTTTTAATTTTTTAAAAGATTTTAAGTAATCTCAGTACCCAATGTGGAGCCTGAACTCACAACCCTGAGATCAAGAGTTGCATGCTCGACTGATGGAGCCAGCCAGGCACCTCTCACATGCATCTTAAAATATGAAAATTCCCAACATAAGGCAGTCCAGGTGGCTCAGCAGTTTAGTGCCGCCTTCAGTGTGATCCTTCAGCGTGATCCTGGAGACCCGGGATCGAGTCCCATGTTGGGCTCCCTGCATGGAGCCTGCTTTTCCCTCTGCCTGTGTCTCTGCCTCTGTGTGTGTGTGTGTCTCTCATGAATAAATAAATAAAATCTTAAAAAAAAAAGAAAGAAAGAAAGAAAGAAAGAAAGAAAGAAAGAAAGAAAGAAAGAAAATCCCCAACATCGAAGATGAAAGGCAGAAGCTGCCCTTTTTTTTTTTTAATAAATTAATTTTTATTGGTGTTCAATTTACCAACATACAGAATAACACCCAGTGCTCATCCCGTCAAGTGTCCCCCAGAAGCTGCCCTTGTTGAATGATGAGACAGCCCAGGGCTGGACAGGCCGAACCAGGGTGTTTCTGTTTGGACAGCGAGGGAGTAATGGATCGGTGTTCCTCTAACACAAGCCACGTGCAGACGGGCTCTGAGCACTGCACCCCAGGCTGGCAGTTAGGCTCTGACTGAGAAACGAACTGGATGACATGAAGCCCCCTTGCATAATCCCTAGGGTTCCTGCCAGTATCCAACTGACACAGTGTCTGCTGCTGCCAAAAAGGAGCAGCAATTCTGGGGGAAAAGCACCACTGAGAAACAGTAAAATGAGAGCCCTTGATGTGTACCTGCCACATGAGAGAAAGGCTACTTAGGCTTTTCGGTGTATAGAAAATGGTAAGCCAGCATAGACATCCATGGTCTGTTCTGACTTAGTCATGGACTATATGACTCTATAGGTTATTAAATCTCATGGATGCCTCTTATTTATTATAAAAACAATATTTAATATGAAAAGAAATTAACCAACTGAGCCACCTAGGCGCCCCTCTAAGTATCTGCCTTCGGCTCACGTCATGATCCCAGGATCCTGGGATCAAGTCCCGCATAGGGGTGGTCTCTACTCAGACTGCTTCTCTCTCTCCCTCTGCTCTTTTTTTTTTTTAAATATTTACTTATTTATTTATTCAGAGAGAGAGAGAGAGAGAGAGAGAGAGAGAGAGAGAGGCAGAGACACAGGCAGAGGGAGAAGCAGGCTCCATGCAGGAAGCCTGACTTGCGACTTGATTCCGGATCTCCAGGATCACACTCGGGGCTGCAGGCGGCGCTAAACCACTGTGCCACTGGGGCTGCCCTCCCTCTGCTCTTGTGCTCTCACTTGCTCGCTCTCTCTCTCTCTCTCACTCTCCCTCTCAAATAAAATCTCAGAAAGAAAGAAAGAAAGAAAGAAAGAAAGAAAGAAAGAAAGAAAGAAAGAAAGAAAGAAAGAAAGAAATTAGAAAAGATAAGCATTCACCTTCATCCCAGCACCTTAACACTATTAAAAATTTTTAGTGATGGGGCATCTGAGTGGCTCAGTGGTTGAGCGTCTGCCTTTGGCTCAGGTCGTGATCCTGGATCCTGGGGTCGAGTTCCACATCAGGCCCCTCACAGGGAGCCTGCTTCTCCCTCGGCCTGTGCCTCTACCTCTCTCTCTGTGTGTCTATTATTAATAAATAAAAATAAAATCTTAAAATAAATAAATAAATAAAATTTTCAGTGGTTCCCCTCTAGGCTCTGCACACAAACTAGAGAGCAATGAATACTATGATGTGGTTAACTTAGGCCAGCCCCCCAGGAAGGAGGTATTGAATGAGGCTCTACCTGAGGTCTAAACCATTCTCCCCCGATTCAACCAAAAATCCAAATGACCAAATCTATAAATGGCTTTACTGATCAGTATAGGTGGATTGGAAGAATTAAGTGGAAGGCATAAGCCTTTTATTCTTCATACAATCATTCCCTCCAATTGTTTTTGTTTTTTTTTAAGATTTTATTTATTTATTCATAAGAGACACAGAGAGGCAGAGACATAGGCAGAGGGAGAAGCAGGCTCCCTCTGGGACTAGATCCCAGGACCCTGGGATCACGCCCTGAGCCCAAGCAGACGCTCAACCACTGAGCCACCCAGGCGTCCCCAATTGTTACTTTAGAGAAAAGAGGCAAGGAGATAAAACTCCCAATTCAGTCTTATGGTTACATCACTAAGAAAATACTTATTAACTATCATTATGCTTCAGTATCAAGTGGAAGTAACTAAATGCTTACCACTGCATCATACAGAATAACATAGACTTGACTGAGTTTATCTTCTGGGATCCCACAGTGTAAGAAGATTGCTTTCAATAACATGGTGTGGTTCAAGTAAATACTGTAATTTCTTTCCTAGGATATGAATGAAAAATTATTAGTTTAATTATAAAAGCAGTACAGGTACATGATCAAATCCAGAATCATTCCACCAACTTACCATCCAGGCCGGGGATCGGGGAAGGATTGAATTTTTGCATATTGCCTTCTGGCTTATATTTTCACAAATATTCTTTTTATATTGTCATAATCAAAGAGTGTAATAGAATCAAATCCTTCTAAAACACTTTGGTCAGGGTGCCTGGGTGGCTCGGTTGGTTGGGGGTCTGTCTTCGGCTCAGGTCATGAACCCAGGTTTCTGGGATCAAACTATGCCTCAGGCTCCTTGCTCAGTGAAGGGTCAGCTTCTCCTCTGCCCCTCCCTCTAGGGGCTTGCTCTCCCTCTCAGATAAATAAATAAAATCTTTACAAAATTAAAAAAAAAATAAAACACTTTGGTCCTCGGCTGTGGTGAAAAGCCTGAAGGAGTTCACAGAGGTATCAGCATGGGAGAGGACCTGGTTCAACAGTAAACGACACTTAGGGACAGGCTGGTGGAAGCACCGTCGTCACTTTTGTCCACCCGAGCTGATTCGCGAGCAGTGCACTGAGCTGTGTGCAGCAGGGTGCACAGAAAAGTGGACACATCGGCTCTGCCCTCAGTGAGCAGGAGATGTCTCACCTCAAGGGCTGTGAGGGTGGAGAAGGAAAGGTGGCTGGCCAATCGATGAGGGAGCAGTCAGGCTTCCGGGACAGAAGGCTCGCAAACAGCGGCTGGGAAGACAAGTCTTGCTAGACAAGGAACACTGTGACTGGCACAGTGGTGGGGGTGAGCGGCCCCGGGTGTGGGACCCAGAGAGAAGGCCTGAGGACAGCAGTCTCCACTGGCGAGGAAGGAGGCCAGCTCAATGGAAAGTGAAGCTGGGGAGCTAAGAGACAGGGTGGGGCGCAGGAAGGGGCCACAGAGGGTGCAGAACTGGGTGGACACACTAAAAAGTATCGTAGGAATTCTAGCTAATTTCTTGTGTTTTGGAAGAATGGGCCAAGCAACAACACCCTTCCCCCAAAACAGATGAAAACAGAACCCATTCCTGTCAAGGCGGAGAGAGCCTGAGATAAACCCAAAAATAACCTCATTAAATTCTTATCAGTTATTTAAGTCAAACGTGACCCACTGCTGGCACTAACGGAGGGGCACTTCTGTTGTAGTCAAGCCCTCTTGCCTGCCACCCTCCCTGGGTCACAGACCCTAGCAAGTGGCCCCAGAATGTCAGACTTGAGAAGTAACCTGCAGTGCCGGGAACTCCTGGATGATCTCACAGATCGTGTAGATGACTTCAGCAGTGGGCAGAGAGCTGTTGGTGGTAGACGTGACAATGTCAAATGCACATTCCAGAAGTTCTTTGGGGTGAAATCGGTCTAACTTGCGAGGTCTGAAGACACGTTCTATGCAGTAACTGGAGGGAGAAACCCAGATGTAAAAGGTCATTGCTTACTGGAATCAAATAGGTGTAAGAGATTGTTGAACGAGAGAAAAGAAATATGAGAAAATGAATCAGTGGTATGATCAAGGGACCTTAAAGACAGATTTGGGTGCCAATTCCTATGGGGGTACTGCTATTAAATTAGGGGACTACATTTTTTTTTAATGTATGAAATAGAGATGAAATTGCACACGAGAAATAATTTTACCTTTAGTACTTACTCTCTAGAGGGATACACCTTAGGACTATGACTATTAATTAATTGTTCACTTGCAGCAGAGAATTAAAGCACATAAAGCACTCTGACTTCATTTGACGAAAGGCGCTTTGAAGCAGGGTGCCTCGCTGACAACAATACTGCTCCAATTTATGAAGATCTCACTGTTTGACCCCTGCGGGGTATGAATGTACAGAAAAACCTTTTCCACTGCTAAGTGCCTGGAGGTCTGGAGTGTTCCGCACTCCTGCTGGGTTTACTCCATGTCTCTACAAGCAGTTTTTGTTCAGTTACCTGTGTAGGCAGTTTTCACACAGAGACCGTTGGCCATTTGTCCCTCCAATTAACTTTTAAAAGGGGCCATCTGTGATCCAGAACAGCCAGATGTTTTTGTCAAGCAACCATTTGTGAAAATAATTAGTTATGTTGCTTGGAAAGTTTAGAGGGCACAGGATAGACCACAAGAGCTTCAGGGTACCTCCCCAACAGCTATGTCTCCTTTAAAGAGAAGGCCCGGCACCTGGGTGGCTCAGTGGTTGAGCGTCTGCCTTTGGCTCAGGTCATGATCCCAGGGTCCTGGGATTGAGCCCCACATCGGGCTCCCTGCTTTGCAGGGAGTCTTATCCATCTCCCTCTGCCTGCCACTCCCCCTGCTTATGCTCTCTCTCTAAAATAAATAAAAACTTTAAAATAAATAAGGCAAAGAGTTTTTGTCACCCTAAAACGGGGTACTGTGGATGGGCATTTTGACCATATTCCAAACTCATTATTTCAAGCCCAAAATTCTTTGCTGTGTGAGGATCACAAATGATAAAACATTTTTCCTTAGTTTCTCTCCCACATCCACCAAATGAAACCCTCATTGTTTCATACCGTTTCAAATTCAATATATTATTTCTTGACACGTATCTTGCAAAAGGAACCTGAAAAACAAAGGTTCAAAGATCAGTGTTGAAATGTGCCAACAACCCCTCGGTTTTTATTTATTTTTTAAAAGATTTTATTTATTCATGAGAGACAGAGAGAGAGAGAGAGGCAAAGACACAGGCAGAGGGAGAAGCAGGCTCCATGCAGGGAGCCCGACGCAGGACTTGATCCCGGAACTCCAGGATCACGCCCTGGGTGGAAGGCAGGCGCTAAACCGCTGAGCTACCCAGGGATCCTCTGCTCTGTCCAATTTTATTATGCCAAATTAAAACCAGTGCAAATTATCTGTGAATTTTTTCCCCTTTATCTATTTTGCCCATTTCCCCACCCACCGCCTCTCTGGCAATCAGTAGTGTGTTCTCTGTATTTAAGGGTCTGGGTTTTTGTTTTGTTTTGGTCTTCAGATTCCACATAAAAGTGAAATCATACAATATTTATCTTCCTCGGGCTTATTTTACTTAGCATAAAACCCTCTAGTTCCATCATGTTGTTGCAAATGGCAATATTTCATTCTTTTTATGGCTGAGTAACATTCCATTGTATGTATATATACTACATCTTCATTATCCATGGACATGGGCTGTTTCCATATCTTGGCTACTATAAATAATGTGAATTATGTAAAAATCTGAAATGTTTTTTAAAGTGCCATTATGATAATACATTCAAAATGGGTCTTATCTCTTATGGTGAATTCTGTGATTTTTCCCATGCTATCCTAGGTGAAATTCTTACCCAGCCACTAATCATAACCACAACTTGTAAAATCATTGTTAGATTATCCCAAGAGGTCTTACATTGTACATTAACTATGGATCAAATTCTCAAAGGGTAGTCATTTTTTATCTGAGGGGAATTACTATCAGCTCAGAAAAAAGGAGCTGATGTTTAAAAATGTTAACTTTAAGGGCATCGGGGTGGTTCATCAGTCAAGTGTCCACCTCTGGACTTCAGCTCAGGTCACGATTTTGGGGTCGTGAGACAGAGCCCCATGTTGGCCTCTGTGCTCAGAGAGAAGTCTGCTTGAGATTCTCTCCCCTCTCCCCTGCCCCTACCCCTACCCTCTCATGCACTCGCATGTTCTCTCAAATGAATAAATCTTTTTTTTTTTTTAAATAAATCTTTTTTAAAAAATCTGCACCTAGGGATGCCTGGGTGGCTCAGCAGTTGAGCATCTGCCTTCGGCTCAGGTCCTGGGATCGAGTCCTGCATCGGGCTCCCTGTGGGGAGCCTGTTTCTCCCTCTGCCTCTCTCTCTCTCATGAATAAATAAATATTTTTTTTAAGATTTTATTTATTTATTCATGAGAGACATAGAAAGAGAGAGGGGCAGAGACAAAGGCAGAGGGAGAAGCAGGCTCCATGCAGGGAGCCCTATGTGGGACTCGATCTCGGGACTCCAGGATCACGCCCTGGGGCAAAGGCAGGCGCTAAACCGCTGAGCCACCCAGGGATCCAAATATATAAAATCTTAAAATCTGCACCTTAGTGTCCTAATGTTAGTCAGTTTTAAGTATAGCAATTTAAATATCTTTATCAGTCCCATGGGTGAAGTTGAGATACCTTTGCTTCGCATTTCCTTATTATGCATGAGGCTGAACATCGTTTCAGAAGTTTATCAGCCCCGTGCATTTTCTCTCTGAGAACTGCCTGGTTATATCCTGTGCCCATCTCTCCACCTGTCAGTGCTTTCTGTACACTAGGGGAATTAAACTCTTGTCTGTCTTATGCATGTACAGGGCTGCAGACGGGCTTGTTAGCAGCCGACACTAGGTGGGTGGATAACCCAACACAGAGCCACTGTCAGAGGGAATCCTGGGGGTCAGAAGCAAGCAAGCACCAGCAAGACTCAGCCCACCCAGTTAGCGGAGGCACTTGCTGCCAGTAGAATTGTTCTCGACATTAAGACATTAGGAAGTTAGTGAAAATCTAGCTAACAGGAAAAGAAAAAAACTGTATCCGTTGTCCAAGTTGGCCAGGTCAAGTGGCTACGGTCACTCGGCAGAGCTCAACACTGAGGTGCACATGTGGCATCTGCAATGCCGGGGCCTGATTTCTAGGGTTGTAAGTACTTCTGCAGTTAGCAAGGTGGACATACACAAGGTTGGGCGTTCACTAAACTCCAGTAATGCTCTCACCCCACTAACTCCCTCGAGAATGTTTCCCAAAGGTGATATTTAGAATATAAGCCGAGGGGCGCCTTGAGCATCTGCCTTCAGCTCAGGTCACGATCTCAGGGTCCTGAGATCAAGCCCTGCGTGGGGTTCCCTGCTCAGTGTCTGCTTCTCCCTCTGCTCACCCCCCATGTGTTCTCTCTTTAGTAAAAAATTAAAAAAAAAAAAAAGACTATAAGCCAAGGGGAAAAAGTGATCGCTAGGGGTGATCCTGTAACACAGATGCCTCCCCATCCCCGGTGGCCAGACATGGCATCTGGCTGGCCCCAGGGCATTCCCAATCTCACCCGTAGGTCAAAGGGAAGCATCACCAGCATCCCGCTGTGGTCCATGAATAAGGCAGCTTCATTGTGCTCGTATATTTGCCTATTTTGGGGAAGCAGTAGTGGAGTACACAACTGGACAGCTCCTATACCAAGTTAGAAAAAATAACTAATCATCAAGTTTTCATTTTTCCCAGGAGGCAACTGAAAATGCACACACAACTGACGGTTCAGTCATCTGCTACTGGCAGCTGAAATCACCCGCAAGCAATCTTCAGTTCTCGGATTCCACTAATGGATAGCTCATCTGAGGTTGTTTGTTACCTAGTCTTATTTCTGACTCCACCAACCAACTGTACTTTAGTAGCAAGGCTGTAATATTCATATCATAATATTCAAATGTTCTCCACAATAAGCTGAGTGTTCAAAATAAGCTTAAATTTCACTGAATAAGCTTCATTTGCCTTGAAGTCAAATGCCTGTAACTCAAGTTAAAGGTATAAAAATGTGGTTGCACCCAAACCTATGACAGTACTTTCTAATGATGAAATAGAACACTCTGAGAAGGCCTATGATTTTTTTTTTTTAAAAGGACATACCGTGTTTTTTAAAAATGCGGACGATGGTATCACACACATGTTGCTGTATCTTGGATGTACGGATTGAGAAGCCCTAAAATATGACCAATTAACATGTCATCAAAGCCAAATCAAAGGGATCCCCTGAAATATTCACCTGTAGCATGCAGTAAGCATCACATTACCTATTCCCAAGACCAATAAAAGAGAACAAATGAGTGTCTTTTAGAACATGCTCAGAGAAGAGAGAAAATGGCACATCTGGCAATACATCCTGCTTGAAGAAGGCCACCTAAAGCTCAAAGTCCAAACTCTTCACCATGTTGATATAATATATGCCTTTCAGAGAGAGCTAGTCAAATACACACGGTCTCCCCAAGGATTCTCAGGGATGCTATGGAGCAATCAAACATCTAATGGCCTCAGGCCTCCTCCCACTAAGGTGATCTATAGGAGGCCTCTTGAAAGTTACATGGCATTTATATATTTTCTAAAGAGTGTTCCTTTTCATTTGTTTATTATACAGGTAATACCATTTCACTTGAAAAAAAAATTAGAAACAAAGAAAAAGATAAAAATAAAAAGGTCACCTGTAATCCTGTAAGTATCTTCCTAATATTGCCAGCCAACAAAAACTGGTTTGGCCCTTGATAACTATAGTGGTCTTCCACAAATCCTACCACTACTTTTCTCCACTACTCTTTTAAAATTACCCCATTATTTTAAGCATACAGAAACATACTAAGAATATAACAAATAGTTGTTCATCCCTCCAACTTTCAAATTTTAACATTTTGCTCTATTGTTTCAGACTGTTTTTGTTTGAAAAGAAAAAAAAGGAGAGAGGGAAGGAGGAAAAGGAGAAAAAGAAAAAAGAAAAAGTTGCAGGCTGCTAAACTGGCTATGCTTCAGAAACCACCTAGGAGCTCTTAGACAGAGACTCTTGGGGTGCCTTACACCTGGAGATTCCAAGTCACCAGATGAGACATAGGGCCTGAGTGTTGGAAGGGACCAAGGGCCTCCCAGGTGTACCTCCAGGGGGAGCCAGCACTGGGAGTTACTGACCACATGGTCTGAATCTCAACTGGTTAGATCTGCCAGGGCTCAGTCTCCAAAAGCACTGCTGCTTAGACTCTTGGGCAGATGAGAGGTGGCGGTGGGTCAGAAACTCCTCAGAGTTAAGTGATCAAAAGCATGGCTCATTCCAGAATAATGTATATGCACACACCCTACATACATGGACCTCAGATGAACGCCTACATTGGAGGCATTAAAGGAGTCCATGAAAAGTAAGGAACTGACTTGACCCTTCTATGAACCAAGCTGAGCTCTTTCGGAAGCCCACCTTCGGCATGTTGCTGTCGTAGGTGTAATCAATGGCTGGGCTGATGCGCTGGGAGAAGATCTGGGCCATCATGGTGCGGTAGGCCTTCCCGTCCACGTTGGCCAGGGTGTGGTGCAGAACCTCATGCAACTCTGACTCCTCCATCTGGGGTGGGGGCAGCAGCTCACTCTTGAGCAGCTCTGTGGCTGTGGGCCGCTTGGCGGGATCGTGGTTCAACAGCCAGGAGATGACAGATTTCTGTAATGAAACCCAGACACACTGATGACTCGATTCAACAGATGATGCTTCGGAATTCTGACAAGCTGGTGGCTGGTTTGGGGCAAAGAAAAGATAACCACCCTTCTTGCACTTACTTGATGCATTCTAATTGGTATTTCTGAAATCTCTGAATCTGTCACCTTCCCCCCTGCACTTCATTAGGGCCACAGAGTTGTGCAACAGTGCAATATGAGTGTATCTTAAAAGCTGGGTACACCTTGGGGCACCTGGGTGCCTCAGTCAGTTGAGCGTCGCACTCTTTATTTCAGCTCAGGTCATGATCTCGGGGTCCTGAGATCGAGACCCACGGTGGGCTCTGCACTCAGTGGCGAGTCTGTCTGTCCCTCTCCCTCTGCCCCTCTCACTCCCCCGCTTTCCTGCATGCTATCTCTCTCAAGTAAATAAATAAATAAATGGCAGGCCCTTTTTATACTTATTGGTATAACCAACCAAAAAAAACCTTCAATTCAACAACAAAGAAGCAAAACTTAGGCCTTATAAACACAAAATACTGTCTCAAAAAGGGTGTAGGAACATAAAACAAATGTCTCTGGATGCCTGATTTTAGAAGAAATTATAATGCATAGTAGCTGCTGGAATCCTTGCATCTTGTTTTGATTTTTGTCTTCTCCATTTATGTTATCTGTAACAATACCACTCCCTGGGGGCGCCTGGGTGATTCTGCTGGTTAAGCAACTGCCTTAGGTTCAGGTCATGATCCCAGGGTCCTGGAATCAAGCTCTTCATCAGGCTCCCTGCCTGCTTCTCCCTCTCCCTATTTGTGTGTTCTCTCTTTCTCTGTCAAATAAATAAATAAAATCTTTAAAAAAAACAAAACAAAACCACTCCCTGGAATTCTCTTGATTTACATTACTCACTTATCATACCTTCACAACCACTACATCTTATTAAGCAGGGAACTATTTGAAAACAAACAAAACCTTGAATGGTTTCTTCATGAGTCCTTCATTCTCTTGTTTACTGTAAGGACTTAGAAAGAGAGGAATACCTGGGATCAGAAACGCCTCAACTTTTAGATGAACCTTATTATACTGCTCCATCTCTCCTGTGGGGGTAACAATCGTGTTAAATTCAGAATATAAGCACTTTCTATCACGGTCTCCTTTCAGATAAAGAGCAATGACTGTAGGGGCACCCAGGTGGCTCAGTCCGTTGAGTGTCCCACTCTTGATTTCAGCTTCGGTCCTGATCCCAGGGTCCTGCTGAGCCAGGAGCTTATTTCTCCCTCTCCCTCTGCTGCTCCCCTTGCTTGTGATCTCCCTCTCTGTTAAATAAATAAAATCTTAAACAACAACAACAAAAAGCAATGACTGTAATATGGGGGCAGATATTAGGGGCTGCGGTCTGGGGGCCAGTTATTCGAGCCCAGACATAGCCACGCAAGGGTCTCGAGCATGTACCTGTGAGAGGCTGAGTAGTCATCGTCGAGAGAAATGGTTTGTACAGTTGCTCTTGTGTTTGTAGTTTAATAAAATAGACCCCATGGCTGCCAACAGGTGGGAATACTGAGTGAGCCTGACCTTGTTACAGGGAGAGGCTACGAAATGAATATTTATTTATGATATCCGCAAACACAGAAAATGACTCATTCAAATCAATGATAAAAGCTAACGGGGCACCTGGGTGGCTCAGCGATTGAGTGTCTTCCTTTGGCTTGGGTCGTGATCCTGGAGTCCCAGGATGGAGTACCACATCGGCCTCCCTGCAGAGAGCCTGTGTCTCTGCCTCTCTCTCTGTCTCTCATTAATAAATAAAATATTTTTTTAAATTAAAAAAAAAAAGCTAACAAAAGAAGTAGAAATGTAAGGCAGCAGATTGCCTGATGGTCCTTCACTAATGGGACAGCCGAGGCAGACGTGTCCCTCTGGCCATAAATCAATGTTGTGTTAAATACTACCAAGACACAGGACGCTAGTGCTAATATAAATACATAAAGGGTACTTAATCTTTTTATTTGACAGGTGAGGAAAATTAAAGTCTGGATAAGTTAGCGACTCGTCCAACTGGATACATAGCCAATAAGCAAGAAATTGCAAACTAATGCCATGCTCTAGCTAGCTTTCTGTCCTCAACATTAGGACCTTAAATAAGGGATTGTTGCCTTGATTACACTAAGAAAAGTCAGCCTCAGAAATGAACTTCCACATGCCAGGGGTATCAATCACGGAAGGCTTCACCATGACAAACCACCAAGCGCTAAGAGGAAATGCACACCAGACGCACAATATACAAACACTAATGATTATTCATTCAAATCAGCTGGGTGCCAAATAACCCATGACGTGAGTTATGTATATGCCTACTCAGGTATTTCTAGCACAGAGAAGAAAGTATTTTACTTTAAAATAACTGTTAAAATCAGACTGTTTAGTCTTCCCGTCACAATCTGGGCTACTTTAACTACAAATAAAAAAAAATCTATCATTCTAAATTGTATTCTTTTCTTAAAAACTTCCAAGCTTTCTCTAAAATAGTGAAATCTAAAAGCATTCTCTCTTTTTTTTTTTTTCCCAACAGCTAAGCCAAGATTCCAAACAGTACTTCAAAAGCACAATGAGCCACACAGAAGAACCCCGGAATTTGCTAATTTTCCGTGCCAATCCTTGGCATTTTTATGTTTCAAATCTAGTAACATTTGAAAGCATTTCATCTTTTGATATTCCTCCCCCCCCCCGCCCCCGCACTGTTCCCAGGACACAAGAGAATGAGCGGCAGAAGGTAATTAATTGAAAAAGAAGAAAAATGGTAATTAAAATCCAAGAGTGAAGACGCCATAATGAAAGCATCAGAAATTTACCTGCTTTGTATGCTCTCCATCATCGAAGTCTTCTGGAAACTTAGGTGAAGTGGGCTAAAAGAATACAATATGCGAATCAGGAAGTGCTTGGCCATCTGCCACAGTGAAAGCATTTATTCCCCAGAGGTGAGAAAATCAAGTACGGAAATAAAAACAAGGTAAGGCTCAAAGTGATACCTTCTTGAAACCAATGCTTTTGTTCCAAGTAGACACGTGTTATTTTAATACAAATCTGACCCCAATGACAGCCGAGGTGATAGAAAGCACCTCATCTGAGGACAAAGTATTTCAAAATCAAATGGTTTCAGAGGAGGACAAAGTAGGACACACATGAAAGAGGCAAAAAAACCCCACGAAAGCACAAGCACAGAACAAAAGAAAAACATTTAATACCGAAACCTCTTCCTCCTGAAAAGCTCTTGCCTTTCTGGTAAATAAGATTCTCCATCATAACATTAACTTGACCACTCAGTTTTTTGTTTTGTTTTGTTTACAGTTTAGATACTCATGAAATGAGGGAACAGACATGAATTTCAGACTAAAGTAAGGCACTTTCATCAAGGACACGATCCTCTAAGAGCATCATTCCAAGTCAAGGCAAGAGCATGGTCATCACTTCATTTATTTCCATCCTTTGTGAACATCACAGTCCATGCTGTAGTGGCAATAAAATAATTCAAGTTTTTAAAAATATTGAAAAGAGTGTTTTTAGTTATGGTGTAGAGGATTATAGCTTAGGAAAAAAAGAACTTGGGCATCTCTTACTCATGAATATGCAAATCTAAGTCACCCTTACTCTCCACTTTCATCCGAAAGCCATCTGCAATGGGCATCCTTGGCCTCACACAGTTAATATTAGTCCCTTTTAGTTTAGGCAATAACTGAGGAGACAAGAATTAATCCTAAGAACACAGAGGGAAATTTCACTGGGAAAGAAAGTCAACTGGCTGATTATCTTCCTCAGACCCTTTTTAACTTCTGCTCGTGGGGATATTCTTTAGGCATCAACACCATGTCCACTTGGTTGGAATCTTCAATTTCTAGAACTAAATATCCATTATCCTTATAACCTATCCCCACTATTCCAACTATATCTGCAAAATTTTGGGATCCCTCCTTTTTTTTAAAACCAAGAGTGGTGGTACAGCTGGGTGGCTCAGTTGGTTAAGTGCCCGGCTCTTGGTTTCAGATCAAGTCATCGTCTCAAGGTTGTGGGATCGAGCCCCACATTGGGCTCCATGCTCAACTCAGTGTCTGCTTGAGATTCTTTCTCCTTCATCCTCTGTGCCTTGAGTTCATGCTCTCTCTCTCAAATAAATAATATATCTTTTGAATAAATTAATTAATTAACTAATTAAAAAAAAAAACAAGAGTAGGGGCGCCTGGGCGGCTTAGTTGATTTAAGTGTCCAACTCTTGGTTTCTGCTTAGGACATGATCTCAGGGTCGTGAGATCAAGCCCTGCGTGAAGCTCCATACTGCACATAAAGATTCTTTCTCTCCCTCTCTCCTTGCCCCTCCCCTCATGTGCACTTGCATGCACACACACACACACACTCTCTCTCTCTCTCTAAAATGAATAAATAAAATCTTTTTAAAAAAGATTTTATTTATTTATTCATGAGAGACACAGAGAGAGAGAGAAAGAGAGAGGCAGAGACACAGGCAGAGGGAGAAACAGGCTCCATGCAGGAAGCCTGACGCGGGACTCGATCCCGGGTCTCCAGGATCATGCCCTGGGCTGAAGGTGACGCTAAACTGCTGAGCCACCCGGGCTGCCCTAAATAAATAAAATCTTAAAAAAAAAAAAAAAAAAAGAAATATAGGTAATAGTAAGACTGCCTCTTTCATATTATAAATACCAGAAAAATACCCTGCACTAAATTCTGATGTCCATGCTAAGATTTGGGTTTCTGGAAATTGAGGCATTAAAATATCTGATACATACATCTCTGAGTTGGTTGAGAACAAAGATCCTTTCTGAGGCCGTGACCATGGGGTGATAGGACATCTCAAAGAAGATAATTCCCAGGCTGAAGAGATCCACTTTCTAGGGAATAAAAGGAATTCTATTTAGACAGCCTTGACATGAATGTATCATTTAGCAGGGAAATTACAGGATAAGCACTGTTAACTGGAAAAAAGTTTGCATAAGGGAAAAGAAAGTCACATTAGAAAAAAACTTGATTTTTTAAAAATCATAGATATAAAGTACAGATGATGAGATAAAATATTTGGCATGACTTCTCAACATTTTCTTGGAAAATTCATGGTCACTGGCTTAGCTATATACACAGACCTAGAAGATCACTGGCCAAACACTGAGTAATCACGAAAGAGTGAAGACAACTGAGATCTGTCAGAGGAATTTGCTTGTTTTGCTTTGCATCTTTACTAATCAACTCAAAAGCGAAATGCAGACCAAAATCTGCAGTTGATAGCAGAGGTCAACTACTGATTGCAAAGCCATACCAATGAAGACAGAAAACCAGCACAACAGAAAGATCATGTGACTAATCCTAACAGAACACAGAAGTGCAATTCAAGAAGAGCAAGGGCAAGTCGGTGCACAGTCCCAGGTAGGGAGCGGCCGGGAGAGGAGGGTGGTGATGATATGCAGGAGGCAGCATGCCTGATGGGCAGGTTCTACATGGCAAACGCATATAGGCACACAAGCCACTTTCAAGGGCAAGTCTTGCATGACTTTGGCCTCAAGGATTAGTAGGAGAGACTCAATCACCAGTGACCTTCCAAGTCAAAAGAAACCACATTTGCTGTGGCATTTCCTAAGTGTTGGCTAAAGAACATGTGGAACATACAGAAAAGCACCAAGAAAAACAGCACTCACCATCCCACAGTTCAAGGATATATCCTACTGATATCCAACAGAGCACACCCTCCCTGCTGCTGTTTAAATGCATGCAACGCACACACTATAAACTACCATACATTTTGCAACTTTCATTCCCTTAAGATGGCGAGAATATTTTTCAGTAGTGTATCATTTTTCTAACAGGCTCCTAAAACATGATTTTCATGACATACTGAATTCGATTACATGGAAATCCCATTATTTATTTAACCATTTATCTTTAAACACTGTTATTTTTCACCATTTTAAATAATGCTGTGACAAGCCCCTTTCATAGTCAACTTTTTGGAGATGTTGTTTCCTCTGGGTAAATTTCAAAAGGGGGAAACTGCTGGGCTAAAGGGTTGATAGAGCCTCTGAGGATTTCATTACATTTTGCAAACTGAACTCAGAGAGGTGGTGCTAAAGGTGCCTTTGCACACCCACTGTGCTTGCATGCCCATCTCCCCTGACCCTCACGTCTGCTGGGTATTTGGTGGTCTGGATAATTCTGTATCACTGCCCAGCACTCCTTGTCAGAGCCAAAACCCAGGGCACCTGGGTGGCTCAATCTGTTAAGCATCTGCTTTCAGCTCAGTCATGATCTCAGGGTCCTGGGATCAAAACCCACATCAGGCTCCCTGTTCAGTGGGGAGTCTGCTTCTCCCTCTCCCTCTCCCTCTCCCTGCTGCTCCCTCTGCTTGTGCTCTCTGTGGCAAATAAATAAACAACATTTTTAAAATAAAAACAAAACCCAGGCTTGGGTTTCACTGCAAGCTGAAAATACGCTCTGATGTGAACTGCCTAATAAAGTTTTGAAATTTAGCTCTATACTCTTGCCCTAAGTGGTCCCACTGGTCTCATGCCTTTAAATCCCATCTGCGCACTGATGACTCTCAGTTTTACGCCGCTGATTCTGACCTTTCCTCTGAACCCAACTCCTGAGTCTCCAATAACTTACTGGACATCTCTTATTGGATCTGTCCTCAGGCCATTTCCAATTAACATGCCTCCCAAATGGAATTTTCCTGCTGTCCCCTCTCCATCTTGGGCAATAAGCCTGCTGCTCCCAGCTGCTCCAGCAGAACCCTGAGCACTGTTCTATCACCCTTCCTTTCCCCTACCCAGCAGCACCCATCGAGAACGCCTGGCTACTCCCCTCCACCGTGTGTCCTATGTGAGCACACTTCTCCACCCGCTTCCAGCCAGCAGCCACTCCACCTGCCTCCTGCCAAGCCTTCAGCAGCAGCTGCAGTGACGCTCCTGCTCAAGACCCTGCAGTGGGCTCCCCGAACACACTCCTCATCATGGTTAAGCTGGCCCTGCATCACTTGATCCTGGTCTTCCTTTCCAGCTTCATTTCATGCCTCTTTCCCCTGCTGCTCACTGGGCTGCAGCTGCATGGACATGCTTCGGGATCATCTCAAATGTGCCAAGTGAGTGTTCACATAGAGTTCTCTCTCTATGCGTGCTATTTTTTCTGCTTAACCTTTTCCCCTCTCCACTCTCAATGTATGTGGCTTGTCCCTTCTTTATCCTTAAAGCCATCCTCTTGGGGAAGCCTTCTCTGCTCAGTTTATCTGAAGATGATGCCTCCTATTGTTCTCTGGTCACTGGAGTCCATTTCTTTTCTTAATAATTTGTGACTATTTGTTCACTTATCATCTTTTTCATCCATCAAAGGCTAAGGTCCCCAAGGGCTGGAATAAGACACCTATCTTATTAGTCAACTGTCCTGTTCTCTGTATTTCTGAGGCCTAGCCTAGGAGCAGGTAGGTGCAAATGCTCTTTGGATGGATGGACTCTAAGGTCTTTAGCAGCAACACTGCCAGCTTCAGTGGAGTGGTTAACTCAACATACAAGTAGATATGTATCAAAGGAATGAATGTTCCTTTCTCAGCTGGTAACTTACCCCAAATGCTGTGATCTTGATGCTCTTACTACTGTCTCACTCTTGAGACCTCTCCTCCCCAGAAAGCTTCCCCTTTACCTGGTTGTACGTGGGTCTGCTGCTTCCTTGGACCTCTGGGCTTACGTATAAAGCAGTACCAACCATCCCAGTCAAATGACCTGCATGGAAGAAAGCAGAGGGAAGGCTTTCTAATAAGACTTAGCGTTAGAGGTAAGGCAAATTTTTATTTATTTAAAAGAAAAAGTTGGTGGGGGGGAAGGTTTCTTAAGAGTGAGGCATGATCTGTTAACTGTTCACTGCATTTGGAGGAAGCAGCAGCCTTCATTTCACAGAGGGATTACCCAGAAGTCATGAATGGCTACAGACTCTATTCCACACAGGAGGTCTTTGCTGTTCCAGAGGGGCGGTGCAGATAGAAGACCCCAGACACCCCAGATCATGAGGTAACCTCACATTACCACATGGGGTCCAAATGTAACTGTCTATCCATGGGAGCCAATTATTCTAACTGAAGTTCTAATTTCTTGGCGTTTCGAGGAACAATTAATTTAGTGAAGAAGGGGGGGAAGCATTTTCATGATTTTGTTAATCAGTGATTGTAATCTGATTTTTTTTTTTTGTAATCTGATTTAGAATAAAATCTTTACAGATGAAAAACAGGTTTCAGGTATGAAATTTTTTACTGGATGGCATATTAAAATTTTCCTAAGAGAGCAGATCTTATGTTGAGTGCTCTTACCACAAAATTAAGTAATAGTAATTAAGAGGGCAGGAAGAAACTTGCAGTTATGGATATGTTTATAACATAGATCAAGGTGAGGGACACCTGGGAGACTCAGTGGTTGAGCATCTGCCTTCGGCTCAGAGTGTGATCCCTCTGCCTGTGTCTCTGTCTTTCTCTCTGTGTCTCTCATGAATAAACACAATTTTTAAAACAAAACAAAGCAAAAAACATAGATCGAAGTGATAGTTTCATGGGTATATATGTATCTGATTTCCTCAGATGGTATGTTATATTTGCACAGCCTTTTGCATGTAAAAAGAGAAAGAGAGAGAGAGAGAGAGAGAGAATAAGGGAAGAAAATCTTGTGTTCTATTTTTCAATACACTAATTAAATATACAGTCTTCTGGATTTACCTGAGGGGTCTGATTTAATCAAGTGATCCGCTGTATCATCTTGCTTGCCGTCAGCCTAAAAAATATAAGCCAGGCAAATATCACTATTAAAATGTTCTATTATTCCATAGGAATGGAATGTTAGTAAATGAAGACTGAAAAATCACACACAGAAAGCAGAATAACTACACAGATGCTTTCTCTGTAATATATTTTTTAGTTGACCTAGCCTGCTAACATGGGGCTCCCTGGAAACCCCCCGAGA
The DNA here is from genome assembly GCF_905146905.1 of Nyctereutes procyonoides. Lineage (NCBI taxonomy): Eukaryota > Metazoa > Chordata > Mammalia > Carnivora > Canidae > Nyctereutes > Nyctereutes procyonoides. The sequence goes on along the minus strand of NW_026575031.1, from coordinate 6,775,150 downwards.
TCAAGACAGAGAAGGAGGGCAGGTCACTGAGGAACTCCTTCTTTAAGGCAGAAAGTCCCCAAAGAGAAACCAATTTATTTTCACATTTGCAAATGCCAAAGCAGAATCTATTTCTGAGGAGGATTAAGGGTGTACTGACAACAACCACAAGCCCACTTTTCTAACTTTCCCACTGTTGTTCCCTTATGTGGGTCAGTGTCTACTCCTCTTTCCTAGAGGCCAGTCACCAAGTCTGTCCTGCTGTCACGGCGAGGACCTCTCAGATGGCCTGGCCCTGCTCCGCTGTCCGTGTGGCAGCACCATCTCACACACTACCCTGAGTCACCGTTCTCCCGCTGTCACTCCACAGGATCCCATCACAGGCACCACCATCCACAACAGCGTCTCTATCATTCTCAATGGCATGTGCTGTTCCAGGTGCTCTATGGACTCTCATTTTATCCTGTCAACAACTCTCAAGGTTTTAGCATGAGCCAGGTAGAGGAGATGACATAATGAGAGGTTAACTAACCTGCCCAAGGGCAGGTCACAAGGACATGGCAGGGAAAGGATTCTGGCCCTGGTCAGGAGGCCTCAGCAGCCTTCCGCTTTTATCTACTCACTATACTAACAGCTCCAGATAGGAGGTTAAATTCTTCGGTTTGGGGAATCAAGATTGCCACCATCTGGCCCTTCCTTGGTCTTAGTACTCACTCTTCAAAATGCCCTGCTGTTCTGCTCAGAACCACACCATCACTGGCCCCCTTCCATTTCCTCACTTTTCACTCTTTTCACCTTCTAGTTTTGTCCCTATGATCATTCTTAACATCGATCCAAATCTCTGACCACCCTTATGATTAACTGCATGTCCTAGAGATTTTGTGCCTAGTAACTCCGGCTTATAAGACTCTTCCCCTGGCACTTAAGGCCTGCCACCCACAAGACTACCCACCTTTCCAACATCTTTACTGCTCCCCTAATGCTTCATAGTTTTAACCAACCAGACAACATGCAGGCCTCCAGATATGTCTGTTCAGCCCAGGCCTTTGCTTATGCTGTTCTCTCTGGGCTCCCCTACCCTAGTCTACCCTCAATTTCAGCCTGCCGTGCTCCCACCCATCCTTTAAGGCCATCTGATATGCTCCTTTTTTTATACTGCCTTTCTGGGTCCTCATAACTATATGTAAATTTTCTCTTTCTTTTTGCGTATAGCACTATTTCTCTCACTTCACATTATTTTAGCTTGGCATGTTAAACAACTACTCAATAATGCTGTGAAGAACAAATACCTTCTGAATTACATGATATCTAGGACTGGTTCTTCTGGTGTTCCATGTTTTTTTTGAGCTTTATTTCCTTAAACTAACTAAAAGCCCCTAAAAGTTATGGCATCTAGCCTAGTACCTGGCATGGTAGACCAAACTACCAAATTATTTCATAAACTCTTTTATGCCTTTGCTATATATCATCCACAAGCCAATAATTTTATGTCTCCCAAATGGAACATCCTCACTAAAATGTATTCACCCTTTCAAAACCTATAGGATCATTTGTAGTTCGCCGCTTAAGAGTTGCAGAATTTCCTGAGGATTACAGAGCAGAGTTCAATCAACTCATAATCATGAAGACAGGATAAAAAAGGCACACAGGTCCATTTTTCAGGCACAGTTTAATCTGAAATATACTCACAGTGAAGGCAAGATGGTCTGTCGCTAAACCAAAATCACCTATTTTTACATGGTCATCAGAATCCAAAAAAATGTTGACAGGCTTCAAATCTCGGTGAATCATTCCCTGATGGAAGAGAGCAAAGAACTGTTTTCCAAGCACAGTTTATAGTTTACCTGTTTCCTAATTTCAAAGGCCAACCTAATGATGAGAAGCAGCTGAGGTCTTCTCCCTCAAACTACACTGGTCCAGGCTGTCTGGTCTCTGCACTGTCTCCCAACTGTCCTGCCATGACCTTGCCATCATCTCCCAGTCTACCTGCTGGTGGTCCTGGATGAGGTCAAATTCTACTGGTTGCCTGGGGCATCCAAAGCCCCCTCCCACCAGGTTCCCAAACTCTCTCTGTGGCATCACAAAACCCTGCTGCATATCTGGCTGGGGAGACACACACCATTTCCATGCCTTCTTCTATTCTTCTCTTCACACTATTTTCCCTGCCTCAAAAATTCTTGTTTTCTCCACTTATTTGAACTGTGCCAACACTTCCAAGTGCCAACTCACCTACGAAGCCTTTGACAGTGATTCTAATTCAACTTGTATCCCCAGCACAGACGTAAGTGCTCAATTATTAGCTGTCATGTGAACTTGGCTTTCTCTCCTACCTAATGGCATCCATAGGATGTTCACTGTTTCAGGTAATAAAATGTAGGAAATAATTAAAATGTAATAAAAACATCTTACTATATGATCTCTTCACTATTATATGAAGGTAAATTTTGGCTCCTTCAAAAAAGAACAAGAATGGGATTTGCTATACCCTCGTGCCTGGCAGCATTTCTAGGTGTAGAACAGCATCAGACACCCAGCAGATGATTAGCAGATGCTGAGCAAATGAGATGTAGAGGAAGAGAGCACGCGGGGCATGGTTCTAGGACCCTGGGTGATATCACTGTAATAGTTCTAATGGCCATGATTAGAATTCATTTGTACTTCTGATCCTGCAAATCTCACTCCATCAAATCATTTATAAATTAGACATATGTAAATCACAGTCCTGGTTTTTTAGTATAAATATAGTACAGTATAAACATTTTAAGATTAAAGAAAATTGAGGCAAAGGGGAAAAAACATGTTTACACTGTCTAATCCATTAGACAATCCCATTTTTAAAATGTAAGCAGTGCTTCATCCTGAAGCCAGGTCCATTAGCATTTATAGTGTCGTGACAATTTCTAGCTTTCTAAAATAACATTCTCTACTAGATAGTGAGCTATGGTTCTCAGTCTCATCTCTACCCTTGCTAGATGACTTTCTAGTTTCTCCATGTTCCTAGGAAGGACAGCACTAGGCCAATTAGAATCAAATAACTGGGCCTATATTAATCACACTCACTTTATTCTAAACAACTCATCCTTGCATTCTATGCGTGCTGCAGTATTTCTGCTTAACCCAGAGGTTGGAGAACTCTTTTTCTAAAGGGCTAGGTAAGTATTTTATACTTTATGGGCCATACATTCTCTGTCACAACCCCATGGTTGTGGCACAAAACAGCCATAGGCGATATGTAAATAAATACACATGGCCCTGTTCCAAAAAAACTTTATTTGTGGACACTAAAATTTGAATTTCACAGAATTTTCATGTGTCATGAAATGATCTTTTGATTTTTTTTTTAATCTTTTGATTTTTTTACAATCCTTTAAACATGTAAAAGCTGGGCACCTGGGTGTTCAGTCGGTTAAGTGTCTGACTCTTGACCTCAGCTCAGGTCTTGACCTCAGGATTGTGAGTTCAAGCCCTGCACTAGGCTCCACACTGGGTGTGGAGCCTACTGAAAAAGCAAGACAAAATGTAAAGGCCATTCTTACCTCACGGGTCGAATAAGAGCAGGTAAAGTTTAGATATGACACCATGGCCATGGTTTGCTGACCCCTGTCCTAATCTTCAATTTTTCTTTAAACTTTGATACTTCTATTCTTCTTTTATACTTTACACAATCTTTTGTCATGTCTACCTATAAAAATAGATTTCAACGTACCCATAATTTTCCCTGTTTCTGTTTTTTGCCAATCTCACAGTATTTTTTTATCATAAGTTTCACAAAAACATTCAGTTTTCAGGTATGAACTGTTATAACGTTTACTTTTTCATGGATATAAGCTAATCCATCCAGAATCTCTCGAAAAAGCCTCCAGAGTCTGATGGTATCTTGATACAGCCCCTGGTCAATGGTGTCACGCAAAGTACTCTTCTCGCAGTACTCCATCTGGGGACAAGAACAAACCAGGTAGCATTTGATGGCATAGGGTTTCAATTAACGAGGACAATGGCAATTAATGTGATCCTCCATTTTAAAACAAGTGCTCTGGATTTTAAGTAGTTAAAGGAAAGGCTTACATTTTTTTAATGGAGAAAAGAAACCAACAGTATTTTAAAAAATTGGGGGGAAAGAGGCATTATCTCAACACCCCAAAATAACCATTTTAATTTTTCTTATTATTGTTCACTAAAAAATAAGGCTTGTCTAAATATCCCTGTCATAAATAATTTCATTACTTTTCGTATAATGAAAAAAACTCAGCATTGAGTAAAAGTTTGTTTTACACGATTGTTTCCAAATTCTACTAAGAAAGGCTAATTAAAACTCCAATGTCATTAGCCTTTCTCATTTGTCCTTTGAATTAGCAACAATGACCTTCAAGTCTAGAACAAAATATTGTAAATTTCAAAACATTCCGGACACAGTTCTTTCTCACCCGATTCTCAAATATTAATATATCAGAAAACAATGCAGTATCATTTAAATCTTAAATCAACATGTAGCATTTGATTTTGAAACTGGCCTATTCAAACCGGAGCCAGAATTGACATTTCTCATGAAGAAGGGTTTTGCTGTTTTTAAAGAGAGGAACATCCCCTCATGCTCTGCATAACCACCCACAGATTCTGACTCATCCTCCAGTCCCCACGAGGGCCTGTGACTCCCAGACTGTGATCCTACCACACCTCTGGACATACCTCTCCTATGTACTTCTGATTCCTAACTGTCTAGAGACTGATGCCACGGAGTCCATACACAGTGAGGGGTTTAGGGGACAAATGCTTTATCATGTATGCTAGTTGTACCACAAAGGTTTTGACATTACTTAAAACTAGCTCTAAGTGCAGGAAAGCAACCGCCTAATTTTTTTTAAAAAGATTTTATTTATTTATTCATAGAGACACAGAGAGAGAGGCAGAGACACAGGCAGAGGGAGAAGCAGGCTCCATGCAGAGAGCCCGACGTGGGACTCGATCCAGGGTCTCCAGGATCACGCCCTGGGCTGCAGGCGGCACCAAACTGCTGCGCCACCAGGGCTGCCCAGCAACCGCCTAATTAATCTCTTTTGAAACACTATCCTTGGGGCACCTGGGTGGCTTAGTCGGTTAAGCGTCTACCTTCTGCTCAGGTCATGATCCTGGGGTCCTGGGGTGGAGCCCTACATTGGGCTACCTGCTCAGCGGCGAGTCTGCTTCTCCCTCTCCCTCTGTACCCCCTGCTCCGTGCTCTCTCAAATAAATAAACAAAATTTGAAAAAAAGAATTGAAACTCTATACTTGTCTGAGGCTTCACTTCTGGCACACAGTACTGCATCTCACACTTAACGATGTGATGAAAATACTAATAATGACACCCATGGCCTTATTTGCTTGAGGGGAGGAGCAGAGTGTTCCTCGATGGTCTGTGATCTTCCCCCTATGGGCAGAATTCACCATGTCCAGGACTCTGTCCCTCAGGCATATGAGCAGGCTTCCTTTTAGGAAAGCCCCATTGGAACTGGTTTGCCTATGCTTTCTGTCACCCAGAGGTTCCAGGACAACTTCAGGTACTTTGCCTAAAGCTATGTTGGTATTTCTTCTGCACATGCAAGGATGCAGAGGCATCGCACTTACCTGTCCCGATGCAACTTGGTAGACAAAGTGGAATGTCTGTATGTGCACAGTCTAGCGTTTACAGAACTCAGATATGGTTCTAATTACCTTAAAGATGTTACTTCTCTTATTCTTCACATGTCACTGGGATAGCTAGATAGGCACAGAATGTGGGAGAAACTTGTCTGAGCTCACACAGCTGTGACTGGGGGATCTAGGATGAGAACTGTTACAGCCCTATGCCATCTCCTGCTACAGTACAGAAAACACGGGTTCAAGGCTAGGGGGAATGGCCTCTATGCTGTAATCCTCTCTAGTCAATTAATCTTTGGTAGTGCCGGCGAGCCCCCTTCTGCCCACTGTTTTGCTTTAGCCTTCAGAAACACACCCACCAGCAACCACTGGGAGCTGCTGTGTCACCAAGATGCACTCGTGCCAGGGCCTCACCTGGATATACAGGTAGTGCACAGCTTCAATGGTTGTTGATGGCTCACTTTCATGGCAACTGTTCTTCCCATTGCAGTCTTCTTCCTAATCCAAGAGGAACACGTGAGAACTAAAAAATGGGAGCTGAAATGGAACATGATCATCACCATCCTCAAGTCATTTGTGCCCACCTCCACCACACATGGACATCCAGTTGCCTTAGAGGGGAGGCCTCAGCAGAACACAACTTCTGTCCTTCAGATGCTTCCAGCATCTAAAAGGCAATTGTGCTGTTACCAGAATCTACTGTGTAGTTCACAGGCACGTCACTATATATAATAATGATGCAGGAAATAGGAAATAGATATTACAGTTGTGCGATCTACAGGAAGATTCCAAGTCTAGTTGATTCATTCTCACCACAGATATCTTTCTATGGCTGAGAATGGCAGAATGTATACAAGCTGATATTTTAAGGTTTCAGATTTAATGGAAAGCCCTTCTTCAGAAACAGAAGATGAGAGATCAATCTTTAGCCAAAACATCTTAAATATGAAAATACCAAAAGGCACACTGTGGGCTATGCTACCTGCCACTTCCTGTGACTATGCTACCTGCCACTGCCTGTGACTGATCCTGCAGACTGCTTCTCCACAGGACTAGTCTATTCTTCCCCTATAGCTAGTTTTGTAATCCATGTCCCTTTTATTAAAGGGGTCTTTTATTCTTCCAATAAATGTATTTAAATACTCCCCCTCACCAATACCACCCAGGGGAAAAGCACCAACTGAGGAAAAAGCATGAAACAGCATGAGATAGTTTCTGCTTTACAGTTTGTGGAAGCATTTTTCAATATTTTTCCTTTATCAAAGAAAACAAAGGCACTTCTGCAAATAATCAAGCTGGACTCTTGAATCATTTACATACCCTGGGGATCATCTGTAGAAAACCGTTAATCTCTTGGAGGTTTCTACTCATCAACAGAATGCCCGTGGGATGTTGCCCTTAACTGAGCAAAACCAGGATTATAAATTTGGTGCTCCCATAATAATTAAATGCAGAACTAATGCTAAATTCAAAGAAGTATAGGTTATAATTTATAAATTTAAGCCAAGACAACTTGAAGGTGCTTTTTAAAATTTTTATTTATTGATTGATTGAAAGTGCTTCTAATGAAAAAAGGTAGTTATCTCTAAAAAATGCATTCAAACCTCCTTCAAATCAATCTAACTGCCTATCTAACAGGGCCTATATGTAGACTTTTCCTTATCTACAACTAATGCACTCGTATAACTGCTTATAATTCTATATTTATTCCTGGAAATGAAATTGTAGCACTCAACGTCCTACCATAGAAGTTTCCTCTGCACCAACAACAGACAGTCCTAGTGGTCAGGGCCACGCACCAGCATTCAGGGGCTCTGCTGGCTAGGCAGGGGAAGAGCAAATTGAGCAGAATCCAAGACCTGGAATAATGTTTTTCCAACTTTTCCAGCCTTCATCCATTCAAAGAAATGTATTTTAGATCACACCCAGTTCATATACTCATGTGAGACACATTGTACCAACAGTTTACCCTTCCTGTTTACCTTTCTTGTGATGGTATTGTGATACACATTCTCCACTTTCCCTACACCACTAAAAATTAAATAAAGCTGGTTGTGGCCCTCAACTGATTTCATAACCTGTTACAAGATAATGGCTCAGTGTTAAAACATTGTTCTAGATGACAGTTTATGAGAATAAATAATCCAGATTAATTGGTCACATAGAGACCAATGTGATTCTACAATCACTCAATTGAATGCCTATCCCCAGCCACATAATGTTTCTCCAAATCCTCTGTTAAATGGTTATTTCAAGAAATAAAACAAAAACCAGCATGTCAATTTACTCCTCTCTTCTAAAAGCAGGCATGTTAGGTTATGTGGACAAATTAAGGCCTATAAATACAGGTGTAGCATAAAATTAAACAATCATGTTTTAAAATTGACAGTTTCCATATTTGCATATCAGAGTGAAGCTTTACTATCCCATCCGAGGTTTAAAACATCAAACATTAGTTTTCTTACATGCCTACCCATGATAAAATGGTGTAATTTCTATTTACTTACCTGATTCTGACTCTTACTGTTCTCATCTTCAAAGATGACATCACTGTCAGAATCTGAAGCAGGTCTTAAAAAGAGAAACAGAGAAATACTAAAGAAATCAAATTCCCGGATGTCCAGGTGGCTCAGGGGTTGAGTGTCTGCCTTGGGCCTGGGGCATGATCCTGGAGTCCGGGGATCGAGTCCTGGATCGGGCTCCCTGCATGGAGCCTGCTTCTCCCTCTGCCAATGTCTCTGCCTCTCTCTGTCTCTCATGAATAAATAAATAAAATCTTTAAAAAACAAAACAAAAAGAATACTCTTTAAAAAATTTTCTCTCAATGATACTAAGGTGAGGTTTGGAAAGGAATTTTTATTTTTCCTTTCTTCGGGGCTGGATTCTGGAGATATTTTGAAGACTACAGGGAATGGACACCTCCGGTCTCAATAGGGTTACTTTCTGAACTCCTATTTCTCTTTGCCAACACAGTGGCAGCCTGGCTCTCCCAAGGAACCCCCTCTCCGGGGTATGGGCCCAGTGCCCCCTCCAACGCTCTTACAGGAAGGGCTGCGAGAAGACGCCCTCGTGCTCGTCGTCGTCGTCGTCGTCCTCCTCGCTGCTGGAGCCTGGGCGGGCAGAGGGGAAGCGGGCGCTGGCCGAACGCTCGCCAGATGTGCTCCACTCCACGGAGCTGAGGATGGGCGGTGGCGCGGCAGCTTCCATGCTACCGGCGCCATCGCCGTCGGGGCTGTCGTTGCCTGGGGAAGGCTGGGACAAAGCTCGCCCATCTGGTGCCTGGGGCCATGAGTCCGAATCCTGCGGCAGCATCCCCGGGCCCACGGGCCGCTCGTATCTCTCTATCCAGGCGTTATAGTAGCGCACTATGTTCTCATGGTGCAGGCGCGACAGCAGCGTCACCTCGCCCTTGATCCTGCGGAAATGCCTACTGGCCGGATTGATGGGGATGCGCTTCACCGCGTAGCAGCAGCCATCCAGCTTGTTCTGCACCTGCCACGGGGAAGGGAGAGGAGGGAAACTGGTGCCACTTAGCCACGCATCCACCCTGTGACCCCATGTCCTCCCAAGGGGAGCCCAGAGTTCTGGATGAGAACCAACAGCTACAGTAGAGTGCCACATATTTCAACCTCTTAAGCTGAACAAAGTCTTGAAACTACGTGTATATTTAGCTTAATAAGAGACCTGGCGAAAACATGACCTGCATGTGAATCATTAATTTCACTGACAATTACATTTCTGCTTTTTCCACTATCACATGTCATCTCAATTCTAAGAAATTATTATTTTAAGCCCATTTAAAAATTATTTTGGGGATGCCTGGGTGGCTCAGTGGTTGGGCATCTGCCTTTGGCTCAGGGCGTGATCCCACTTTAGTGATCGAGTTCCACATCAGGATCCCTGTGAGGAGCCTGCTTCTCCCTCTGCCTAGTCTCTGTTTCTCTCTGTGTCTCTTGTGAATAAATAAAATATTTAAAAATGTTATTTTGGGGACACCTGGGCGGTGAGAACCAGCCCTGTGCTGGCTCCATGCTCAGCGTGGAGTCTGCTTGAGATTCTCTCTCTCCCTCTGTCCTGCCAGCTCATGCTCAGTCTCTCTTTCTCACATAAATAAAATTTTAAGAACAAATACTATTTTCTAAACTCAGGTTTAGAGGCTTCACAATTTTAGTTTCTCTACAGATTGTTTCTCTAAGGTTTCACAATTTTAGTTTCTCTACAGGGTTTTTTTTTTTAATTTTTTATTTATCTATGATAGTCACACACACAGAGAGAGAGAGAGAGAGAGAGAGGCAGAGACACAGGCAGAGGGAGAAGCAGGCTCCATGCACCGGGAGCCCGACGTGGGATTCGATCCCGGGTCTCCAGGATCGCGCCCTGGGCCAAAGGCAGGCGCCAAACCGCTGCGTCACCCAGGGATCCCGGTTTTTTTTTTTTTTTTTTAATACCTAAAGTCACTAAACCAAAATTAAACTAAAAAAAATGTTAATCCAAAAATAAATTCTAATTCTGGACTTACCAAACAGTGTAAACTTGGACAAATGACTTAACTTCTTTGAAACTTTTCTCATCTAGACGAGTGGCATATATGCCACCCCCCTCACCTCAGAGGTGACTGACTGTAAGGATGAAATGTGTGAGGTGAGTAAGGTACTTATGACCAAGACCTCATTGAGCAAGGGCCCAGTAAAACAAAACCGGTATCAACACAATTACTGCCCACTGATTTTATTACTAAGACTGTTTGTTACTAAGATTTATGTATGATTGACGATATGTTTTAAGACTAGAACAATGCAATTAAGAACACAATAAAATAAAAACAAAAATACATGAGAAAGTTCCAAAGTCTCCAACTCCTGCATACAGACATTTTCTCTCTTGGGCAGTCGCAGGATGCCACTGGATTGACTGAAGTTAACTTTTACAAAATTTTGTTCACTAGAACATTCTGGACCCAATGTGCAGGTCGGCTGAGGTGATGAAAGGCAACAACTTGGCCATGGGCAGAGGGACAAACTAGTTGATTACAAAATACAAAATAAAGCATCATTCTCATAGGTTTCGATTAGAATGAGAAAGGAGTATTATAAAATTGAGTTTCAGATTATTTTTGTGTGGAAATAGTGGCAAGGAACATGCTTTTGAGTAGAACACATACAAATCTGAATGATGGTCTCCTCTCTTACTACATGTATGTAACCTCATGCAAATTATGTAACTTCTCTGAAGGTCAGTTTCCTCACCCGAAAAATGCGGATAATACTTACTTTGTAACAATGTCACAAAATTGAAAGACAAGGTTTGTGAGCCAACTGGCACACAACCTGAAATATGGAATGTGCCCCAAAAAGCTATAGCCTGTGTTCTTTTACTGCCATATCATTAATAGAGTAGAAGACAGTGGAAAGTCTTGGCATGGTCTTCAACCTTGAGACTTGGAAGACATCACAAATGCCTTGAGTCACTGAGTGGGGTGTGGAGCTTGCTACACTGCAAACTCCCAGGGATTCACTTATTAAAATGGAAAGATGCCTGGACCATAATGGGGCCAGCTGCTCATGAAATGCCAAATCACTGAACAGAATAGCCTACCCTAACCTGGAAAGTGATGAAGTGTGAGGGCTGTGGCCTCAGATGGAAAAAGCCACAGAAAAACTTTGGGGCTTAAATTACTACACGTTTTAATTATATGAGCCTACTCATCTTTTTTTTGTTTTAAAGATTTTATTTACTTGACAGAGAGAGAGCAAAAGCAGGGGGAGCAGCAAGCAGGGGAGAGGGAGAAATAAGCTCCCCAGTGAGCATGGAGCCCCAAAAGGAGCGCTATACCAGGACCCTGAGATCATGACCCAAGTCAAAGGCAGATGCTTAACCAACTAAGCCACCCTCTACTAAGTAGGTACCCTCTACTCATCATTTTTTAGTACTAGTAAGGAAATGGAGTTTAACAATGTATCACGTTCAAGAATCTAAAATACAAACAAGTTAAAGGACTTGATCAAAATTACAGTGAGTTAAAGGAATAATATATACATCAATCATCCATTCCCCTGTAGAGCACTGGGATTACCCAATTAAGTATTTGCCCACCGTAGGTCTATTTAACCACCTAATGACCATGTCTATACTTTATGAAGAAAGTTGAGGGCAGCCCGGGTGGCTCAGCGGTTTAGCGCTACCTTCAGTCCAGGGCCTGATCCTGGAGACCTGGGATCGAGTCCCATGTTGGGCTCCCTGCATGGAGCCTGCTTCTCCCTCTGCCTATGTCTCTGCCTCTCTCTCTGTGTTTCTCATGAATAAATAAATAAAATATATATTTTTTTAAAGTTGAAAATTTTCTATGATCCTGTAACTTCCTTTTGGAAAACTTAAGATTGTCCTTCTGTCCCTGATTACCACAGAAAAACTTTTTGTTTTGGGGGGTGTTGTAAAAGGCCTTCTACAATAATACTGGTAACCCTTCCTAATAACACTCTCAGAATCCTAAACAGGCATGATGATGGGCCATTTTATTTCGTGAAAGATAACATGTCTTATGTGGCTTTAATAATACAATATTAGCCCGGGTCTCCTAAAGTCAAAATACTTAAATTACATAAGAACAGCTGAAATCTCTACCTCAAGGGGCAGGTAATCCTAAATTCACCCAAATAGACCAGAATGCAGAAGGGAAGACCTAACAACAGCACATCTTCATAATGCACCACAAATTTTCTCTCTCAGTAACAGATGGGAAATAATAGCCACTGAGACCATCTAGGGCCATTTCGCAGTGAATCTCAGCTCTAACCTCACAGCCCTTTTATCTACAACACCTCTGAAAGCAAATGGGATAAAAAGGACAATTTTCTTTCTGAACCAAAGCACAGAAAAATGGTCATGTAGAGGTCTTGGCTCCACTTGAAATGCTGGTATAATCATGTGGTTTTCACAGTAATGCACTGCATCAAGGGAGGGAGGAGGAAATGATGAGTTCTTAATGTGTCCAGTGTAACTTTAGGTAAAGCCTTTAATGCTACAAAGGTGATGATGATCATAGTTTCAAATGGTCATATTTACTTCTCTCCCCACTCTGAAAAAAGAACTCTCTAAGTCTGCAGCGAGGGAACAGTGAAGGACTCTAGAGGGCCTGGGCACAACTCTGTAACCACACCTTGATGACAGCTCCGAAGGCTCCTTTGCCGAGAAGCTGTAATTCTTCAAACTCAATGAAATATCGGGAAAACTGTCTCTGTGTCTCACTGAAGAACGCTGCACTGGGTAGCTGCTTACTAGGAATAACAGTCTCAACATAATCTTGTCCTCCAGAATCTGAGTTAAAACAAAATGAGAGAGGCAAGCGAAGCATTAGAAATACAGGAAGAGATGCAAAACCCAACAACAAAGCCAGGGCTGGAAGGTGACCCAACCCGTAGTTAGGTAAAAAGTACCTCTTACCTGGCACAGACCCTTCAACACGTTTCTTCACCTCGTTCTCCTTCAAGTAGGTGGTATATACACTAGCCCAGGTTATGGGCGGGGCTGAGTGAGACCCTCGGTGAGGGAATGACTTCTTGATAGAGCCAGAACCCAAACCGGGGTCTCCTGACCTATCCCCAGCTCTGCTATCAACACAGTTACTACCCATTGATTTCTCAGTCTGCTCCTTGAGTAGCAATAGGGAAATCTAGTTACATGGCAATAAGGTGACAGGACAAGAAGGGGGACCCAACACTGAGAGAGAGATTATCCCAACGGACACTCGATCTGTTGAGGCTGGAAAAACCAGGATGGCAAAAACAGTTGCACACGCACAGTATGTATTCAATGAGTGGATTTATGTACAGCTCGGTATGCAAAAGATAAATGATGGAGGCAGGCCGTTCCAGTCTTGGGTTTCTGCATCCTTTCAATATAATTTATGTCAAACAGGGTTTCAAAAAAGAGTGGTACCAGACTTACCGTCAGGACTCTGTTCCAATAAAGACATTTTCGGCTGTGGATTGATAAAGCTGTGTTTCAACAATTGCTGGGGACTCCATCTTTCCTTGTCATCCAAGCAAACACACCTCAGTGAGAGGGTAGAAAGAATCTCAGCAACACAGAAAATAATCACTAAACTTGTTAGTCCAACAGTTTATTTTCTTTTTTATTTATAGAAATAATGTAAATACACATGATACCAAAATGTACTCATAAGTGAATGCATGCTGATCATCAGGCTGGCTGTAAGTGGGGAATCAAAAAATAGACATTCTCTAGAGGCAGCAAGACTCACCTCATGGAACAATTTTTTTTTACAAGATACCACAAGTTATCATTCCTCCTAAATACTTCAGTTCTAACCTAGACCTCTCCCGGGACCAGTGAAAAACAAAGCTTTCCAAAAGAAGAGCAAACGTGATAGCTGGTGCAGGGTTGGGGCCCAATAGGATAAACTTCGGACGAAGTTTATCGGACGAAGCCTGTTCCTGCTAAGAAGTAACATGGTAATGGTTCAGGACTACTTTTAAAAAGTCCCACATTTTATCATGTATTTTCTTTTAATTCTCGTTCCTTGAACATTGTTTGATATTCTAAGAAATAATTTTTTGCCTTTTAATGAAGACAAACCGCACCTTTAACCCAGTGGGTTCTAAAGATGGGGTGGCATCAGTACCAGTATTATCTGGGAATTTGTTACAAATTCTATTCCAACCTTGTCCTAGTAGACCAGCAGCTCTGGTGGTTTGGGCAGTAATCTGCATTTTATCTAGCTGTGCAAATGATTTCAATTCAAGATAAAGTCTGAGAACAACTGTTTTAACTAATCTAAGATGTTTGCTTTAATTACAATGACTCAAGGAGCACCACTTGGGAGCACTTGACCCTAATTCTCAACAATATTTAAATGAACCAACCATCATTGTGAATTCTATATCACCTGTAGCTATGTAGTGGCGGCAGTAACTTCCTTAACAGGTAACATCTTATTTTTTTATGTCAGCACTTAATTCCATACTTTGAAATGGACAAGACCACAATAAAAGCATTTGGCTAAGACACTATTTTTTTTCCTCTGAATTTAAGATTAATCTAAATTTTTTTAAAAAGATTTTATTTAATTTATTCATGAGAGACACACACAGAGACAGAGAGCGAGAGCGAGAGCGAGAGCGAGAGAGAGAGAGAGAGAGACAGGCAGAGGGAGAAGTAAGCTCCATGCAGGGAGCCCGATGTGGGACTTGATCCCGGGTCTCCAGGATCACGTCCTGGGCTGAAGGCAGCGCTAAACTGCTGAGTCACCCGGGCTGCCCAAGATGAATTTTAATTAGATCAGTAAAAAAGCTTATCTTCTCCATGCAAATATTAAAACATTACTGATTATGATAGTCTTTCACCAAAATCCCATCTCTCTCCAATTCCTCTGCTCCCCTTCAGTGTCTGTCATTCCAGGCTTTTTTCTATGCATTTAACACAATAATACATAACATATAGTTTTGCTTTGTGGATGTTGTTTTTTTAATGACATCATCTTATATTATCCTCAACTTGCTTTTTTCATTTGACCATGGAAAACGTTTTGTACCCAATTCCACTGTTGGGGGGATGGGGAGCCACCAAGCAATTCTCTAACGCCAGTTGGGTATCATAATTCGACTCATTTCTGACATTATCTACCCAGAGATAGCATCAGATCTCACAGGTTGAAGGCTCATTCCTTTAAGACTGCCCCCAAACCTTTGTAGATGCCAATGGCAACCTGTGCTTTCAACCATCCAGCTACAGATCAGAGATCTCAACAACCCTCTCCTTGGATTCAATCAGTCTGCTATAGTGCTTCACAGAACTGAGAAACATTTTATTTACTGGATTACCAGTTTCTTATGAAAGGATATAACTCAGGAACAGCCAGACAGAGGAAATGCATAGGGCGAGGTGTGTGGAGAAAGCACAGAGCTTCCATGCCGGCCCAAGGCTCCTTCCCAGCACCTTCATGTGTTCACCAACCTGCAAGCTCTCCAAGCCCCATGCTTTTGGATTTTTTAAAAAAGATTTATTTATTCATGACAGACACAGAGGGAGAAGCAGATTCCCTGCAGGGAGCCTGATGTGGGACTTGATCCGAGGATCCCAGGATTACAACCTGAGCTGAAGGCAGCCACTCAACCACTGAGCCACCCAGGTGTCCCTCCTTTTGGAGTCTTTATGGAGGCTTCACTACACACACACACACACACACACACACACACACACACACACACACACACACGACTGATTCAATCATTGGCCACTGGTGATCGATTCAATGTCTAGCCCTTCTGTTCACCCCACAGATTAGGAAGCTCAACATCTCTAGTCAATGGTTGGTTGTCAGGTCAGTTCCCTGGGCTACCAGCCTAGATTCTCAGAGCGGATCCTTAGGCCAGTTCCAAAATTTACCTCATTAACAGAAGAAGAGACACCTTACTGCCTAGAAAATTCCAATGGTTTTAAGAGCTCCCTGCTTGCAACAGGGATGAAGACCAAATATATCTTTCTTATTATAAATCATAATATTACACCATATGTCTTAGAGATCTTTCTTCCAAGCCAGTACTATAATAAGATCTTTTTTGAGCTTCCCAGAATTTATTCACATGATACACACATTCTTCTACTGTTGCACGTTTAGATTATTTCCAATTTTTCACTTGTACAAAAAACTGCTACAGTGAACATTCCTAGACACATCCTGTTGGGTTTCTCAAGTCCCTTGTCACCTGTAACTCAACTATGACAGTAATCAAGAAAATTTTAAAGCCTACCTAGAATGAATTGTAACTTTAAGAGATTTTATAGCCACCAGGATTCTCAGTTAAAAAGATGAAATTTTCTGAGCCAAACATTTTGGCATCATAGTAGCTCTAAGTAGCGCAGGCAAATGCTAGGTTCATCTCTGAAAAAGGTTGAAATGCCTGGAAAGTCACCCTGTTAGATTCACTGTCCTCTCTACTGAGGACGGAGTTGGTAACATTGTCTCAGCAAGGCCACTCTACAGGTGTGTGTGAGCTCATCTTATCCTCACAGCCACCTTGGGGTGTAGGCAGTGCTATTAATATTAAATTACTAAATTAAAATTAAAGTATTAAATTAGGGACGCCTGGGTGGCTCAGCAGTTGGGCGTCTGCCTTTGGTTCAGGATATGATACCGGAGTCCCAGGATCGAGTCCCGCATTGGAGTCCCTGCGGGAAGCCTGCTTCTCCCTCTGCCTGTCTCTGCCTCTCTGTGGCTCTCATGAATAAATAAATAAAATCTTAAAAAAAAAAGTATTAAATTAAAATGATCCATTTTAACAGGGACAAACCATAGGGTAGAGAGTTTAAGTACTCAGCCGGGAAGGGGTAAAGGTAGGATCTAAATCCAGCTGTCCAGGCTACGGCCATACCACCCTAAATGCATCCGATCTTGTGTAATTCCAGCTGTCTGGCTCCAGTCAGGGCTCTTTCCTATCACAGCGATTGATACAGAGCAAAATCTTCCTCCAGAGGATATTCACCAAGAAATCAAAAGACAACTACAAATGAAATAAATGTTGCCATGCTAGTGTTGTTGGTGAATGATTTTTTTTTCTTTGTTTAACTGGGGCTGAACAGTAAAGGACAGTACAGGGCAGTTCCTCCTTCACCAAGTCCATCAAACCAGTCTAGGATGAGAGAGGAATATACAAAAAAAAAAAAAAAAAAAAAAAAACAAAAAACTAAAGGACAACCATGTTAAACAGAGTTCTTAAGAAGTAGTGCTGATCTAAAGTTCGAAACCAACAGGAGTGAGTGATTCTCTAAGGAGAAAACTAGGAAAGATTTGAGTCTGTCATTTTGCTATAAAATGTGAGAGACACCGCACACTTAAACCTTCCTGTGTTGTTGTTTTTTTTTTGTGTGTGTTGTTTTTTTAATACATAATGCAATTTGCTAAATCACCCTTGACCCGTGAAGAAGGGCTGAAAGCAAAATGTGACATTGTGAAGAATGAAATGAGTCTATCAGGGGTCCTAGCGCCATTATTTCCACTGAGGTCATTTTAGCCTATGTCATCCTCCGGGTGCATTTAAATATATATTTTTAAAGTTCTATTGCATTTAAGAGAAGTTGCAAAAGATTCCTTTGGAAATCTTAAGATGATTTATATACTTTCAGGAGGGAATACAGTATAAAGAATCAAAGCTGGCCTCTTTCCGTAACATCATGTCTGCTTCTGTTTTACAGTACACAGAAACGATCTTAAACAGAAGGGCAGCTACTTTCATCTTTGTAATAGGTAATGAGTAAGTAACAAGTAACGATACAGCTTGGGTCAAATGGCAATTGAGACAGATGGGAACAGTAGGGAGTGGATAAAAGTGAATGGCTGGGAAAAAGAGAAAAGACAGAGCGGCAGAAAGGGAAAGAAACCAGTCCAGCTCAATTTCCACAGGAAGGTTGGACCAGGGAAGTGTCTGAAAAAACCCACTCTGAAGGGATCTTATTTTTGTTTGACAGAGAAACCAAGAGAACCCAGGTCTGGCTTGGACAGAGCAGTGAGGCAGGGGCTAAGCTGCAAAGCACCGAAGGGAAGGATCCGAATAAACACATTAGGCACTAGGTGGACCTTTCAATAAATAACTCTCTCAAAGCAGCTGGACTTGGCTCTGCAGGGAAATGTATACCTGGAATTTACCAGTGTTGAAAATCCTATGGCCAGTGTGAGGAAGTCACTGCATTCTATGACCTGGCTGAATGAGACCCTGCTCATGAAGAACGGTTACGAAGAACAAGGGACAGAACTGTGATGTTCTTCACGCTGTTTTCTAGATAGGGGGCCTTGTCTTCAACCCCTTAGGAGCCAGCAGCTAAGGGATATAGTGAGCAACTTCCATGTGGAATACCTGGGCATCTGTCCCTGGAACAATCCCTGTTAACTTCCTGGATATACTAGGAACTCTTCAAAAGCAGTTTGAAAATCTTCCTAAAGCCTTAGTGAATGGAGGACAACATTCGAGGTAAGGGAATGAAAATGTTAAGCAAGAAAACAAGCTATGTGACTGGGAAAGGGGCTGGGAGAACAAAGAATGTTTACTCCGATCCTGTTCCTCACTTTTCAGCTTAAACATATCACATAGATGCTGAGCAAATTCAAGCACAATTACAAGTTCAGGACGAGGGGCGCCTGGGGGCTCAGTTGGTTAAGCGGCTGCCTTCGGCTCAGGTCAGGACCCCAGGTCAGGATCCTGAGGGCCTGGGATAGAGCCCTGTTGTGGGCTCTGCGCTCAGTGGGGAGTCTGTTTGTCCCTCTGCCCCTTCCCCTGCTCATGCCCTCCCGCCCCCAAATAAATAAAATCTTTAAAAAGGTCAGGAGTAAAGAGCAATTAGAGAGAATCTCAATGATACTCACTTCTTTAGAAAATCTTGGAAGTCAGCTGGTAAGTCACTAGGGATGGTCACAGGGTACTCTCCGCATTCTTGTCCTTGGCTGAGGAAGAGCAGCAGAAGGCCAAGACACCAAACATCCCCTTTCTTCCCCGTTTTATAAGGTAGGGCACTGTCACTAAAACTAACTCGGCTCTGCTCAAACACATCCTCCTTGCAAATGTCTGCTAGGCGCTTTGAAATGCTGTAGTCCGTAATCTTGACATTGCCCTCTGCATCCACCAAGACATTTGATGCATTCAGAACCTTGTGCACCACGTCATTGCTGTGCAAATAATCGAGGCCAGACAAGAGCTGAGCTGTGTACTTGCGGAGTTGATACACAGGGATGGGGCCTGAGTGGCTCAGATGTGCAGAGAGGGAGACCCCATTAATGTGCTCCAATAAAATGTCCACCATGATGGAGTCATCTTGCTCTTTGAGATTCATTGCAAAGTAGCGTACTACATTTGGATGGCTCAATTTTACCAGTGAGTTGAATTCCGTTTCTGCCCCTTGAATCTGGTAAGGAAAAACACCACTAAGATAATATTGTATTGATCAGCATTAACTGGTGTTTCACTTCACGAGTTAAATATTTAATAGAAAATGTACTCTCAAAGGAGAAGGGATATTTTCTGAACTGTATCCTCCCCGAAATTGTAAGGCCAACCTAACACTTTATAAAGATGAAAGCAATTTAATTCTCAACTTCTGTGATCTCAAAATCTAGTGTACCAATTGGCAAGTAACTTGTTTTTTTGAAAGTAGGCACCACAACCAGGGTGGAGAACAACATAGGGCTTGGAACTCATGACCCTGAGATCTAGACCTGAGCCGAGATCAAAAGCCAGGATGTTTAACCGACTAAGACACCCAGGTGCCCCCCAAATTAATCGTTCTTCTCTTTTATTTTTTAATTTTTAAAACTTAAAAAAAAAAGATTTTATTTATTTATTCGTGAGAGACACAGGGAGGTGGGGAGAGAGAGAGAGACAGAGAGAGAGAGAGAGAGAGAGAGAGAGGCAGAGACACAGGCAGAGGGAGAAGCAGGCTCCACGCAGGGAGCCTGACGTAGGACTCGATCCTGGGCCCCCAGGATCACACCCCAGGCTGAAGGTGGCGCTAAACCACTGAGCCACCCGGGCTGCCCTCTCTCATTTTTAAATAGGCTCCATGCCCAATGTGGAGACAAGACTCTGAGATCAAGACCGGAGTTTAGAGTCAGACACTTAACCCAGGTGCTCAGATGAATAGCTTTTAAAAGCAATTTCTTTTGCCATAAGGCCAGCAGGGGGAAAAAAAAGAGGGACAGCTGGGTGGCTCAGTGGTTGAGCATCTGCCTTTTGCTCAGGTCATGATCCTAGTCCTGGGATCGAGTCCCGCATTGGGCTCCCCACACGGAGCCTGCTTCTCCCTCTGCCTATGTCTCTGCCTCTCTCTGTGTGTCTCTCATGAATAAATAAATAAATCTTGAAAAAAAAAGAAAAAAAAGAAGAAGGCAGCCCGGGTGGCTCAGTGGTTTAATGCCGCCTTCAGCCCAGGGCATGATCCTGGAGACCCGTGATCGAGTCCCATGTCGGGCTCCCTGCGTGAAGCCTGCTTCTCCCTCTGCCTGTGTCTCTGCCTCTCTCTCTCTTTCTCTGTGTCTCTCATGAATAAATAAATAAAATCTTAAAAAAAAAAAAACTAATTTTTTTTCACAAACCTTTCCTGATTAGTGTGACTGGCTGGCTCATTCGGTGCAGTGTGCGACTCTTGATCTCAGATTGTGGGTTCAAGCCCCATGGTGGGTGTAGGGATTACTTAAAAATAATTTAAAAGTCTTAAAAAAAAAAGTCTTTAAAAAAAAAAGAAAAAGCCTTTCCTGTTCATAAAGAATCAATGTCAACCTTTTTAAATAAGTACTAACACAAAAGAAAAAACCCCACAAATTGCTCATATGGTCACTACCCCCCCCCCTTTTTAAATTTTATTTATTTATTCATGAGAGACACAGAGAGAGGCAGAGACATAGGCAGAGGAAGAAGCAGGGTCCCTGCAGGGAGCCCGATGTGGGACTTGATCCCAGGACTCCAGGATCATGCGCTGGGCCAAAGGCAGGTGCTAAGCAACTGAGCCACTGAGGGATCCTACAAAAACCGTTTCAATTTCAGTATATTTACTACCAGTTTTTCTACCAGAAATACATATTTCTAAACATAATGCTTTCCTACCATTTGTAATATCATTATTATGTAACTGTGTGACATGCAACGTTAAATATTCTCCTTAAACTCAGCATTATAAACTAATGTTAAAATTGTCCAGTCCCCTAAAATTCAGATCTGCTGCAAAGACTTTAAAAGATTGCAGAGGGACACCTGGGTGACTCAGTGGTTGAGTGTCTGCCTTCGGCCCAGGGCGTGATCCTGGAGACCCGGGATCAAGTCCCGCATCAGGCTCCCTGCATGGAGCCTGCTTCTCCCTCTGCCTGTGTCTCTGCCTCTCTCTGTGTGTCTCTCATGAATAAATAAATAAAATCTTAAAAAAAAAGATTGCAGAAAGCACAAGAATGAAGTATTATTTAGCTCCAGCTGGAGATGGTTATTAATGCCCTCAGAAAAGCAGAAAAAGAGTATAGGAAAAAGCTGTACAAGTCATAACCATGTTCTGAGTGTGGTGAAAGGGGCAACAAGGGGCTGAGAAAACTCTGGAAAAGAAGCAGGTCCCCCACCATCACCTCCAGTTAAAAGCCCAGCTCTTTTGTTTTGCTACCTCATCAAGTTGGGCATGGGGGGTAGGGGGTAGAGGGGAGAGGCCTCTGCTCAGGG
The DNA here is from genome assembly GCF_905146905.1 of Nyctereutes procyonoides. NCBI lineage: Eukaryota > Metazoa > Chordata > Mammalia > Carnivora > Canidae > Nyctereutes > Nyctereutes procyonoides. Next base: position 6,753,356 of record NW_026575031.1, on the reverse strand, counting down.
GGCCCCTGGGATGCCCACCTGCTTTTTGCACTTATCAATCTTCTCCTTCTCTTGACTGGTAAGGAACGGGCCCATTTTTTTCTGCCACCGAAGGACCCACTCATGCAATGACACAAAGTTGCCAGTGGCCGTTTCCAAAGCATTATAAACTAATTTTCCAAGCTGCTCATCACTGCCTGCACATTGAAAGAAAATATGATGAAATCTCACTGGTCTACTTTCTGCTGGGGTCAAGAAAGAGGGGCTATATCTTCATTCATGCATTCAACAGTGGATACCACATGCAAACTATAAAAAATGATTTCATATAATATACGCTCTGTTATAATCAAATTTTTAATATTTCACAACATACTCTGAACGCTTAAATATTAATTTTTACAAATGGACAATAATCGACTATAAGATTTTAGCATCAGATCAGTGTTTTCCTCTACTAGCCATTATTCACAACGTGACTTTCATGACCGGTTCACTTCTGATGACCATGCCTACCCTCATGTGACTAATGACCAACTAATGTGATGAAAGGAATTTGGAAATAGGCGCAGTCCACTGAGATTACTCCACCAAGGTAGATTACTGTGCATAGGAAAAACAAGTTTTAACTATTTCGAAACTTCAATATATCAATGATCTTATAAAATGCGAGTATATGCAACAAATACAAACTGGCCACTGGTTTTGGGAGAAAGAACCAGAAATGAGTTTAAATTTGAAGCTAGAAAGACAGACATATTTATTTAATAATAGGTATATGGTTTCCACTCATATCTGGGAGAGTGAAATTTCTATAACACCAATTTTTATTAAAGACTGTGATAGAAAATTACCAAAAAATTGGAAATGAAGAAAAGTACCACCCACAATATCACCATTTTCTCTTCCACTTCCCTCTACTTTTTCTCTAATTTACCAAATCATAGCATATATAACAGCATTTCTTACCCTTGACCCCAGGACATTTTAGACTAACTCTTTTGCTGAAAAGGGGGGTCTTGTGTACTGCAAGGTGTTTAGCAGCATCCCTGGCCTCTACCCACTAGATGCCAGTAGCACCCCTACCCTAGTCTTAACCATCGAAAATAGGTCCACAAATGTCCCCCAGGGGACAAAACTACCCCCAACTGAAAACCACTTATATATAGTATTTTGTCTTTTCCCCTTAGTACATAAATGATAGTTTTCAAAAAATAAATGATAGTTTTCCATGCTACATTGTCTTCTTAATGAAAAAAACTGTTCCAAAGAAATGATGTACTTATTTTTTCCATTTAAAAATGCAAGGTAACCTGTATTTATAAGACAAAGTAGTCTTAGCAAAATTACTTTAGAGAGGGCAGACCCAGTGGCGCAGCAGTTTAGCGCCACCTGCAGCCCAGGGCGTGATCCTGGAGACCGGGGATCGAGTCCCCTGCCGGGCTCCCTGCATGGAACCTGCTTCTCCCTCTGCCTGTGTCTCTGTGTCTCTTTCTCTCTTTCTCTATTTCTCTCTCTCTCTCTCTGTGTATGTGTGTGTGTGTGTGTGTCTCATGAATAAACAAATAAAATCTTAAAAAAAAAATACCTACTTTAGAGAAGTGTGTCTGAACTAGCTCACCTAGACTTTTTAACAGAGAAGCAGTTTTTAACCTCATTAGAAATGCTGGCAACTTAAAAAAGAAAAAAAAAAGAAATGCTGGCAACTTAAGAAATTTTAATTAAAATGATCAGTTATGCTAGTTATAAACAACTCCTGACATTCTGAGCCTAAGGCAAAAAAACATATTCCTTGATGTATGAATATATTTCAACCTAAGAAGCAACCTGTGGAACGTGGGGTTTAAGCAGTACACACTGGGAGAGACATGATTTTAATATGGGATGGAATGTGATGTGATTTACATAAAGCCTAATTAAATGTGTGCGTCATACAGTACAATGTCTCGCAATATGTATCTCCTAAATTGGAACCCAGTGGGTATCGCCTAATTGCTGGCTGGAGGGGTTTTTCTGTATTGTGATTTTGTTATCACCACCCTCTTGTCACTTTTTCATGATGGGGATAATAAAAGGGACAAAAGAACACATTGCAATGAGGCTGAAGGAAGTATGTTACCAGAAGATTTCTGACTGCAACTCTATTAAGTGTTAATGATCATTTGTACAGACGGTCTCCATAGTGCTTTATCCATCAGCTTTCTCTGCTTCTAACAGCTTTAAGTGGAAAAACTAATGTTAATTAGTTCAGCTTTCATAAAACATTTCCTAAAAAATCAGGACATATTTTAAAAATCAGACCTGTTGTGAGAAAGCTAATAACTAATTTACATGACGGTTTTATTAAAAAATGTTGACTACAAATGTGTCCCCTAATGAGGGTATTAACTAAGGTAAATTGGTCTAATGTGTACCAGTGAGAATTAGAAACTAAGCGAAGGTAATAAGCATCTGGATTAATTTGCCTTCCTGGTTTCTCCATATTATTGAAAGCAGGGAGTTTTATGTTAACAGTTTGGGAGCCTGAAATGCCTCTAAGTCAAGGACAGTCTCAGGTCCAAGGTCATGAACCTGCTTAAATGGTTGCTTTGTCTGAACAGGGCACACTCTGTGTACACATGGTCTTGTACAGTTCAGGCTGCTTTCTGATAGCCAAGGTTAAGTGTTCGGTTCATAGACTATTCAGATATCTGGTTTGTTCTCCGTTTTATCTGCTGCTTGCTCCTGGTAACTCCCCTGCTAATTTGTATCTCCTTAAAGGGCATGGGAGGGATCCCTGGGTGGCGCAGTGGTTTGGCGCCTGCCTTTGGCCCAGGGCGTGATCCTGGAGACCCGGGATCGAATCCCACATCGGGCTTCCGGTGCATGGAGCCTGCTTCTCCCTCTGCCTGTGTCTCTGCCTCTCTCTGTGACTATCATAAATAAATTAAAAAAAAAAAAAAGGGCATGGGAAAAAGACACCAAAAGAAAGTAAATTCAGGGACGCCCAGGTGGCCCAGTGGTTTAGCGCCTCCCTTCGGCCCAGGCCATGACCCTGGAGACCCGGGATCGAGTCCCACACTGGGCTCCCTGGATGGAGCCCTGCTTCACCCTCTGCCTGCGTCTCTGCCTCTCTCTCTGCTGTCTCTCAGAATAAATTAATAAAGTATATATATAAAAAAAAGAAAGTAAATTAATATAGATAATTTGGCTGTTAACTTTGGTAAGAATATTCATGCGATTGAAAATTAAATTGTCAAAATCACTACATGCAAGTGACCCCTACACCAAGTAGTGGCTGTATCTGAATGGCTGATAAAAGATATACACTTATGCAAAAAAGTAAATAATGAAAACTTGACTTTAACATAAACAATCCAAATCACAAATTGCTAAACCAGCTTTATTCTAAATAGCCCTTAGTAGACAAAATTGCTAAGTAAGACAGATGGAAAATAAATAAGCTGGTTTTCCTGGCCAGCAATGCCAAGCAGGAAAATGCTATTAAGATGGGTATCAACTTTAGAAAATTACACTTGGTCATTTTATTACACATATTTTATCAGCAATTGATGCACATGATGCAAAATTCTAGCGATTCTTATTTTTGACCATTTTGGTTTCAAAAAGCTTGACGAATTATAATAATGACAAATGTTAAATGATCTTTAAGCTAACAATACTTCCAAGAGCTTAGGTTTTAATTTCCATTTTACGGAAGGGGAAACCTAAGCACTTTCTCTTTCTGGTCATTAGCTAACAGGAACTAGAATGACTCACTGAGTTGATAGTCTTCCCTGGACCACACTGCTTCAGACAATGCAGTGTCCGTTCCACCCCATCCTTCCATGATTAACTTTTGTCGCTAGAATAATTTAAATCAATTTAGCGAATTTACTCACCAATGCACCTCCCTTTGTAAACCATGAGCTGATCAGGGCTACCCATAGAGAAATACAGGACTTCACAAGAGCCAGAAGAATCTTCACTACTACACAGAGAATACTGACGTTCTCGCCTTCAAAACAAATTTAGACAATGATTTTTTTTTTTTAACTTAAGATTAACAGGAAATTCTTGCCCCTCTGTTTTCTCCAGTTTACTACCCCATTCACTGTCTAATATCTATCTCCACTAGGAACTGAGTTCAAGTGCTAATGGGATCAGTAGCACCCCATTCTATTGAGGTCCTCTCCATATGAACTCTACAGATCCCTAAATCTACGTCTGTGCTGTCCAACAGGGTAGCCACTAGCCACATATGGCTATTTAGATTTAATCAAAATGAAATTAAAAATTCAGTTCTGAGCAGCCTGGGTGGCTCAGTGGTTTAGTGCCACCTTTAGCCCAGGGCATGATCCTGGAGACCCGGGATAGAGTCCCACATCGGGCTCCCTGCATGGAGCCTGCTTCTCCCTCTGCCTGTGTCTCTGCCTCTCTCTCTCTCTCTCTCTCTGTCTCATGAATACATAAATAAAATCTTAAAAAAAAAAAATTCAGCTCTTTGGGGCACCTGGGTGGCTCAGTGGTTGTCTGCCTTTGGCTCAGGTCCTGGGATCGAGTCCCATATCAGGCTCCCCACGGCCTATATCACAGGCTGCTTCTCCCTTTGCCTGTGTCTCTGCCTCTCTCTGTGTGTCTCTTGTGAATAAATAAATAAAATCTTAAAAAAAAAAATCACCTCTTTAACAGCAGTAGCCAAATTTCAGTACTCAAAAGCCACAAGTAACTAGGTGGCTACCCTGCTGGACAGGACTGATAGGGAAACATTTCCATCATCACAGACGTTCTACAGCAGTGATTTAGCTGGGTCCCACAGCACTCCCATATCTCTGGATCCCCATGCACCTGCACGTCTGGAGAAAGCTACAAATGGGGATGTGGAGCACTACAAATGCCTAGTCTTCAGCTGAGCCCCAAACATTGCATGTTCCCATTCGTTGTCTTGTGTTTGGTAGATATGCTCTGCTAATCTCCTTTATGACTTCTCCCCAACGCTCAGAACCTACCCTGTCCTCCCCTCTTCCTCATATTCTGCTTTTTGTCTGAGTTAGAAGCAAGATCTGGGAAGCTAGATAATGCAAAAATAATCAGGGAATTATAAATATAATTATAATATAAATGAATAAATTGGCAGAGGTTACAGGGAAGAGGGATACGGAGAAAGCTGACAGTCAGGCCTGGACACCTGTACAAAAGGTTTTGATGAGCCACAGGGGCTGATCTCTGGAAAGCAGCCTCACTAAGCATGATCTTGCCTCCTACTTTCGCTCAGAACATGAAGCACTGGACAGTGAAGCCCACACTTTCTACGGTTCTGCCTGTAACATTTCTTGACATCTGTACCATTCTTTCTTTTGCCCAGACTGAAGGAGGATGGCAATCCAGTCCACTGTTCCATTCCCAACAGTCTCCTCTGAGATCTTGGTATATGAGCTAGTCCCCGTCTCCTGTACATTCAGTCTGACCCTCCACTGGTTCCAGCCCCTCAGAACTATGGCTCTCTCCCAGGTGCACACTCTCCTTCCTCAATCTTGTGCTCCCACCTCCTCTTGCTTTTCATTTTCAAACTTCTATACTTGCTTGTCTCCACCTCTGTGCCTTCTCTTTACTCTTCATGCCACTGCAATATCAGTAAAACCACCATCACCAACCTATCCACTCTCAATCTGGTTTTTCCCCTTGGTTCTTTTCTTTTGGTTGGTGGCACTGTCATCCATTCTGTCTCTAGTCAGAAACACACAAGCCTCCCTGAGCAACTAGATCTCCTATGTGTAGTTAACCCCCCAAGCACCACCCTCTCCTCTCCAATTCCCCCTGCCCCATTTGGGTCATTGCCAACTTTCTCCTGGACATGTGTGATACTCCATTATTAACTGGTCTCTCCACCCCCAGACCTAAGCGTCTTCCCCTCCCCCAAGCCTCTCCCACACTGCTGACAAGAACCATTATGATTTGACTGTCTCATACCACACATGTCTACATATTTGAAACACCAGGGAAGGACTAATATAATGTAGTTCTGTTTAAATTTCTACTAGTAAAGTTTTTTGTTGGGCAGCCCAGGTGGCTCAGTGGTTTAGTGCCGCCTTCAGCCCAGGGTGTGATCCTGGGGCCCCGGGATCAAGTCCCATATCGGGCTCCCTGCATGGAGCCTGCTTCTCCCTCTGCCTGTGTCTCTGCCTCTCTCTCTCTGTCTCTTGTGAATAAATAAATAAAATCTTTTAAAAAATAAAATAAAATAAAAAATAAAGTTTTTTGTGAAACCAAAGGCACCCTGAAACTTACGGAGAAAAACATAAAAGCAAAGGTTAAAATGATATGGTAGGCTTATTATTAACATTATTTATAATATAAATTATCCATCTCTACATCCATTCTGCTCCTTTCAAAAGATGGTGCTAATAGATATTTTAGCTTATGTCATCTTTATGTTATTTATAGTGTGTCACTGCTTGGTTTACAGGGGTTTTAGGGATGCCTAGGTGGCTCAATGGTTGAGCGTCTGTTTTCGGCTCAGGGCGTGATCCCAGAGTCCTGGGATCGAATTCTGAATTGGGCTTCCTGTGGGGAGCCTGCTTTTCCCTCTGCCTAGGTCTCTGCCTCTGTCTCATGAATAAATAAAATCTTTAAAAAAAGAAAGTGTTTTAGAATATTAATCACTTTATCATGACTGTTAAGTACAAACACAATGAGAATGTTAAGAGTTTTAGTGTGAGGGATGCCTGGGTGGCTCAGCGGTTAGGCATCTGCCTTTGGCTCAGAGCATGATCCTAGAGTCCTGGGATCGAGTCCCACATCAGGCTCCCTGCATGGAGCCTGCTTCTCCCTCTGCCTGTGTCTCTGCCTCTCTCTGTGTGTCTCTCATGAATAAATAAATAAAATCTTTAAAAAAAAAGTTTTAGAGGGAAAAGATGAATCATTAGGAGTGAAATAAATGAAATATTGAGACTTTTAAAAGTTTAAGTGTCAAGAAAAAAACAAAAGTGGTACAAATAGAATAGAATGTATAACAGTGGTAATCATTCTGAAGGATAAAAAGCAAATCTCATAAAGTCTGAGAAGGAATAGAGGCAAAAGCCAGTGCCACTGATGTTTCCTATTTTCACCCAAGAGATGTATATATATTGGGTGCTCATATTGTCTATTTTAGACTCATCCAAAATTGAGTTTAGAACAACCTTTAGGAACCTAATTCATTTATGAGTAAAACAGCTTCTGAACTGCATCAGAAATAACCATCCCTGAGACACCTGGGTGGCTCAGTCAGTTAAGCACTGGACTTTGATTTTGGCTCAGTTCATGATCTCAGGGTTGTGAGATCAAGCCCCACGTTGGGCTCCACTGGGCTCTGCACTGGGTGTGGCGCCTGCTTAAGATTCTCTCTCTTGGGGCAGCCTGGGTGGCTCAGCGGTTTAGCGCAACCCTCAGCCTAGGGCTTGATCCTGGAGATCTAGGATCAAGTCCCAAGTCGGGCTCCCTGCATGAAGCCTGCTTCTCCCTCTGCCTGTGTCTCTGCCTCTCACTCTCTCTCTCTCTCTCTCTGTCTCTCATGAATAAATAAAATCTTTAAAAATAAAAAATAGATTCTCTCTCTCCTTCTCCCTCTGCCCCTTCCCCCACTCCAGCTCCAAAAAAGGAAAAAAAGAAAAAAAATAAATAGCTATCCCAATGCAAACAAATGGAATTTAGAAGCAGTAACTAACAGTGGTCTCATCATCAAGGGTCTATTTGAGATTACAGAATGTTCACAGGGGATTGCAATATTATTAGGAATATCACCCATGCAATCAGTTTTTCCACGTAGCTGTGTTGTGCAAAGATAAAGGATGTTTTAAACAAAACTGCCAAATATTTTTTTTAATTAAGTCAGGTCTTTTTTTTTTAATTTTTATTTATTTATGATAGTCAGAGAGAGAGAGAGAGAGAGAGAGAGAGAGAGAGAGCAGAGACATAGGCTGAGGGAGAAGCAGCTCATGCACCGGGAGCCCGACATGGGATTCGATCCCGGGTCTCCAGGATCGCGCCCTGGGCCAAAGGCAGGCGCCAAACCGCTGAGCCACCCAAGGATCCCAAAACTGCCAAATATTATTAACTACATCTTCTAAGGGACAGAGAATTAGAGATAATTCAATTTTAGAAAACTAGGTGCCTAGGAGCTTGATGCCTGAAAACAAGAAAAGGTGAATTTTTTTAAAAGATTTTATTTATTTTAGAGAGAGAGAGAAAGAGAGAGTGCAAGCATGGGGAGAGCAGAAGGAGATGATCTCCAACAGACTCCACATTAAGTACAGGACCCAATGTGCGGCTCAATCTCAAGAACCTGAGATCACTACCTGAGCCGAAACCCAGAGTTAGAAGCTTAACCAACCGTGCCACCCAGGTGCCCCGAAAAGGTGGTTGTTTTTAAAAGCCAAGTAGCAAGAAGAGAGGTGGCAATCTGTCAAAGGGGGACTTAAGAATTGGGCTCTCATCCAAAAGACTGTTCTGCCAACATGACTGATAGGGTAGTTGGTTGGACCAGGATATGAAAAAGGAGAATCTCACCTGAAACATGGAAGATATCCTCAACTTCCTGCCTAATTCATCAAGATGCCACAGAAAACTAGCTCTTCATCCCTTAGTTTCAAACTCAGGGCAGTATTGAGGACAGAAAGTAAGAATTCTCGACACTGCTTAAGTTGAGGTGAACTAGTCTATGCCTCCAAGGAACCACATAGAGAAACAGTGATCAATGGAGAATCACAAGTTTGGAAATATTTATCCAGGATTCACTCCTTTTGGGCAGCCCTGATGGCTCAGTGGTTTAGCGCCACCTTCAGCCCAGGGCCTGATCCTGGAGACTTGGGATGGAGCCCCACGTCGGGCTCCCTGCATGGAGCCTGCTTCTCCCTCTGCTTGTGTCTCTGCCCCCCTCTCTCTCTGTGTCTCTCATGAATAAATAAAATCTTTAAAAAAAGAAAAAAGAAAAGGATTCGCTCCTTTCCTACCCACGTCCTTTATACACTTCAGTGGTTCCCTAGCTTTTTGGGGAGAGTGCAGGGAATCCCATGTCTTATACCTTTCGGAATCTGTTCTCTCTATAAGGTTGAACAGCCAGCAGTTACATTAACTGGTTTGAGGATCAGGAAAACAAGCTAGGGGACACTTGGGTGGCTCACTGATTGAGCGTCTGCCTTTGGCTCAGGGCATGATCCTGGAGTCCCAGGATCGAGACCCGCATCAGGCTTCCTGCATGGAGCCTGCTTCTCCCTCTAGCTATGTCTCTGCCTCTCTCTCTCTCTCTCTCTGTGTGTGTGTGTGTGTCTCTCACGAATAAATAAATAAAATCCTAAAAAAATAAATAAGCTATAAAAAAGGGGGGGGGGAACAAGCTAGGAGACGAGTTGATGTTGTTTGATGGTGGAAACAGGTAATACATCCTAGACTCTAAGCTACACATTAGTAAGCTGCAAAAAAGGTGGCTGCGAATCTGTGGGAAATGATTCTCTTCCATGAACTCCTTACAGAGACTTTTCCTCCCCCTTTGGCTTCTCCTAAAAAGTCTGAAGTACCCAGTTATGAGGTGTAACACCCCTGGAAAGAAGACAGGGATTGGGGAGGACTGTGTCTGTACTTCACAAAAGGCAATTTGACACTGAATTATATACTTGAAAATGTTTAGTTTTATGTTATTTGATTTTCTTTTTTTTTTTTTTTTTTTTTTTTTTTTTTAAATTTTTATTTATTTATGACAGTCACAGAGAGAGAGAGGCGCAGAGACACAGGCAGAGGGAGAAGCAGGCTCCACGCACCGGGAGCCCGACGTGGGACTCGATCCCGGGCCTCCAGGATCACGCCCCGGGCCAAAGGCAGGCGCCAAACCGCTGCGCCACCCAGGGATCCCGTTATTTGATTTTCTTTAAAAAGTCATTCCTTCAAGGGGGGAAAAGGACAACTTGAAAGACACAAAAAATGAAGTTCTTCCACAAAAGCAATGACTCATCGGAGAAAAGCTGGGCTAAAAGGCCTGGGCCTTGGGGCACCTGGCAGGCTCAGTTGGTGGAGCATGAAATTCTTGATCTTGGGGTTGTGAGCTAGGGCCCCACAGTGGATACAAAGATTGCTTAAAAATAAAATCTTTAAAAAAGAAAAGGCCAGGCCCTTGAGTATCAAGGTTTTAAGTTCTACTAGAATAGTGACTGGTTTTCTGTTCTTTTGTTTTAAATAACAGAAACCTTTTGTTAAATAAAGCTTTACTGGTTTCTTATAACCCACAGAAAAAGAAAATTAGAGTTGTCCCGGTTAAAGAGGCTGCAGACTGGGACGCCTGGGTGGTTCAGCGGTTGAGCATCTGCTTTCGGCTCTGGGTGTGATCCCGGATCTGTGATCGAGTCCCACATTGGGTTCCCTGTGAAGACCCTGCTTCTCCCTCTGCCTAAGTCTTTGCCCCTCTCTCTGTGTCTCTCATGAATAAATAAAATCTTAAAAAAAAAAAAACTTAAAATTTAAAAAAAGGATACTCAGATTGAGTTAGAACAAATGAAAATCTTCTTTTACACTATTAAGATTTATAGCCTTTGAAAAAGTTACTAAAACTATTACTTGAAAATTCCATCACATGTTGCTACAAGTTGTTTTATTTTTTCTACAATCTTCATCTTTCCTAATCAGAAATCCCACAGACTTACCTAGACCTTCCAGAGGAGTTGGTCCGATGTTTACCATTTCCTACAAAGTCAGGAGAGCCTCCATGCAGAATGGCAGATATTCTGTGTCCTCCTGCGTCTTTCCTAGAGTTTTGATCTTGGTTTGACAAACTAGCAATTTCCAAACGCTCCTAGAAAAAAGAAAAGTAAAATCGACTTTAGATACAAGTCATAAATAGGAGACAATCATGGTACATAGTCATTAGTTCAGTAGACAGTGCAAATTTTATTTAAGCTGAATGCTTTCAAGTGTAAGAATATTAAGTTGAACTTAACTTTTAAAAATTCAATGTCCAGAGTGTATTGGTTCAAGAACTGAAGACCAGGTTATAATATCACCAGAATGTGAATTTTCTAAGTGAAAATGCTTAGAATCTTACAAGATGGGTGAAAAGTTGAGAGAAGAGCAAGAGAGGGAGAAGACAAGGAAGAGGCATGCAAAGAGAGAATAAAGTGGCTGGTGGGCAGGTGGGATCAGAGGAAGACAGGGCTGATGGAAACAGACCTATCACCTTACATTTATGTATGGCTCTGTACTTTCAGAAAGGGCAGGACATTTATCTGTGGGAATAACTACATGAGAAGGAAGGGAGGAGTCATCGGTCTCATGTTAAGGGATGAGGAAAATGAGTCACATTTAGTGTCACCTGTCAAGGTCAAAGAGCTGGCAGTAAAAACACCAAAGCTTTAAAGCCAGGTGCTGCTTACTTGGACATCACAATGTACACCCACCCATTACCCCTTAGAGTTAAATGCCATAATTCTACAAAAGAGTATAATTTTCTCTAGAGTTCTCCAAACATGTGTAACTGTTATGTTGACCGTGTTGAACTCAAGAAAAATATAGGAAAAAGGACTTCATCCTTTTCTACCACTGCTTTTTAAATCTGCCTTGTTGGATCCTTCTTTTCCATTACTGAATACAATCTCCAGTGGATCAGTATGATTTCCATTCACTCTTCAGTTGAACAAATAGTTGTATTTTCCAAGTACATACTAAGAATTCCAGTCTGGGTTAATTATCAAAGCTTCAATCTTTGCTCTCCCTTGACTCATTTTTTTTGATAAACTACTGTCATTCCATCAGTCCGCGTCATCTTCAAATAACATACAACTCTAAATCTTGCTTCCATTTTGGGCAATCTGGAATACACAATGAGTGATATTTGGGGGATTTTTTTTTTTTTAGTGCTTCATTTCCAGCTTTACTACTGATAGTAACACTGATATTTGGGGGATTTTTTTTTTTTTTAGTGCTTCATTTCCAGCTTTACTACTGATAGTAACACAGGAGAGGAAAACATTATCAATGGAAATAGAAACATTTTATGTTTCACAAAACGTAGACTATTTTAGTGTGGTACAATTGATAGTATACCTGCTTAGCCATTTCTTTTCTTTTTCTCTCTTCTTTTATCTCTTCTTTCCTTCTTTGAATCTCATGAAGGATTTCACGTTGCTGAAATGAATGATAGTGCATCAAATACCATTCTCTGAAACCCAGACAACATATAAATTCCACAATCACAAAACTCTTTTGCATTTCTTTTTAAGATTTTATTTAAGGGAGAGAGAGAAAGAGCACGAGCAGGGGGGAGGAGCAGAGGGAGAGAATGACAAATACACTCCATCACCAGGGTATGACCTGAGCCAAAATCAAGTGAATGACCTGAGCCAAAATCAAGAGTCAGACACCCAACTCACTGAGACACCCAGGCGTCCCCCCAAAACATCTTTTGCATTTCTATGATTCAAGCCCTCCTTCCTAAAAGGCCTGAATACACAGAACCTTATAACAAGCTGTCGTTATGTCGGTTTCATCCATTCTTATACAACTGTTGCTTCCTTTTAGTAAGGTTTCAGGACTGTATGGGGAGGGGTGCTGACTTCCCACTCTTCATGAGAAACATTCACTACAGCACCACCATGGGTCTCCCTGTTATCCCCACCTTGTCCTAGCCCCTCGTCTTTAATATCTGCCTATCTGTAGAGAACATGTACTAGTGTCTGCTCTCTGCTAGAGCGTGGGACCAACTTGGTGCAAGCAGGCTGAGCTGTCCCTGGTGCCTGGACCTGGGGTGGCAGTGGCTCAGGAACCATCCCTGCACGCCACGGACTTTTTGCTATTTTCTCTACTTTTCTCAACATTAAATTTTCTAATTTCCATCCATTTGACTCACGTAACTATTGTTCAAGTGGGACTGAATTTAGGTTGGGAAAAATAGTATGTTGTTTTTTTTTAATGAGTCCCCTAAAATTCCAGGTTGTAGATATATAAACCATTAAGAGACTCACCAAAAACTGCATTAGCAATAATACAAAATGAAAAAAATACTCAAAACTTGAAGGTAAACAGTATACCAAAACAAGATTGATAGCTAAATAATCACTAATAAAAATGTGCCTTCCTAGAAACAATGAAAATATGGAACTTTAAACCCTACAGAATAACAAGGCTACACAATTAAATAGGAGATGAGAGTAACAAATGAATGGCAGCCACAAAGAGGTGATAACATGAGCACGAGATGAACAAAATGAAGGGGGAGAAAAAGCAGAACCAAGAGCAAGAACCTAAGAAAAGCATAGTAACAAAACCCTGGAAATAACTGCAAGAACAGTAACATCTGGGACGCCTGGGTGGCTCAGCGGTTGAGTGTCTGCCCTTGGCTCAGGGCGTGATCCTGGGGTCTCGGAATCGAGTCCCACATTGGGCTCCCTGCATAGAGCCTGCTTCTCCCTCTGCCTGTGTCTCTGCCTCTTTCTCTCTCTCTGTTCTTCATGAATAAATAAAATCTTTAAAATTAATTAATTAATTTAAAAAAAAAGAGGGAAGAAAATAGCCTGTAAAGCTCAGTGAATTGTTGCACAGCTTTACAAGCTCAGAAAGACCACAAAAAGTTTGGTTAAATGAACTTTTTTCTTTTCTTTTCTTTTCTTTAAAGATCAGGACTAGACTGAGGGTTCTAGAAGCAGCTAGATATTTGTTGGGGAGGAAACCACTTGTCACATTTCTGTTTCTCTTTGGGCTCCTCTCATACACATCTCCAGTTCTTTTTTTTTTTTTTTTCTTTCACATCTCCAGTTCTTGAAGCAAATGCTGAGCAAAGCCTAAACAAAGATGAGCATGTAGGCAGAGATGGGAGTAAACACTGATAGCAACTCCCGGTCGCCTGGGCCCGGTTACCAGTAGTGACAAGGCTCTCACCTCCTGCTCTACCTTCTGCTTGGCCTCCAACAGCCTCCGCTGCTCCTCCTGAGCCCGCCTTTCCAGCATTTCCTCATGGAAAGACTTGGGAGGGGGCTTGTTATGCTCGCTGAGAAATGATTGCACATGGTCGGCCAGTTCAAATATCATCACCTTAACGCATAGAGAAAAATCAACCACAAACGGTCAAATAATGGGAAGATAGAACCCAAGCATGCAGGCAATCAGGGGCCCACTTAAAACGATGATGGTCACTTTGATATGACACGTTCTAAATTAGGTGTATGATGCAATCACAGCAGGAAAAAGCTTTTCCAGGCTCACCTCATTGTGCTGCTATCAAGACAAATCACTATCTAGATAAAAAGCTTCACTTCTCTTTTACAGTCCTATTCAACTTTATTGGCATTTTCTGTATAATAAATCTGATAAAATTTTTCTGTACAAATAAATCTGATAAAATATTTAACAATGCATAAAAATAAAGTACTTTCCCAGCTAGAGAACCTGTCTACAGAACAATAGCAGAAGGATCACTGCCAGCATGAGGGCTTTCATCCGTCTATACAACATGCTAAAAACATTCTTTGGGGTATGGAGGCAAATACTTAAAACGCCACATCATCTCCCTGCTAGTAACCGGCCAGTGGGAGGCTGATCAATACTAAGAAAGCATTCCATTTCCACTTAGGGAAGCATTCATGGATACTACCAGAAGAAAAAATATCCCCCTCTCAGACATTGTTTATGTGAACATAGGAGCCACTTTCTCATACCTCCAGGAGTCATGAATCATATCTGGGCTGGTAAAATCATAAAACCAGGGTTTCTGGGACCCTACACTGATTCACTGTCCCAACCCCAAAGAGGTCAAGAGTGTCAAGCTTTTTCTGCAGATGATGACCACCACTCTGACATTTCTTTTTCCTCAATTACAGTAGAGCAGTTTAAAAAGTCTTCTTTCTTAAGGGACTTAAAAGAGGGTGAAAACTAGTAATAAAAGTCACTGTACACAATATAAAGTTAGTTCACATGGTGTTCATTCACCTTTCTCTCAAGGAGTAAATGCCAGGACACCAGTTATTACTGGGGGAAGTATTTTTTTTTTTTTTTTATAACAGAGGCTGTGGCATTCACTGGATATACTTCACTTTACAGTTGACAAATACTAATCTAGAGTCTAAGAGGCATATTCTTCGAAGAAAAGCTCTTTTAGGGACGCCTGGGTGGCTCACCCTGAGCGCCTGCCTTCAGCTCAGGACGTAATCCTGGAGCCCTGGGGTCAAGTCCCACATCGGGCTCCTTGCATGGAGCCTGTTTCTCCCTTTGCCTGTGTCTCTGTCTCTCTCTCTCTGTCTTATGAATAAATAAATAAAGTGTTAAAAAAAAAAAAAAGAAACGAAAAGAAAAGCTCTTTTAAGAAAAGCTGGGGAAAGTAGGCAGTTTCTATTGTATCAAAGAGAAACCACTTGTACACCAGAAAGGGGCAGGAGCCAAGCAGTGGAGAGTTTTTCTTTTGCCAATCAATTTAAATTACTAGCATTTTCTGAACAAAGACTAGATGAAAATAAGAACTACTGTCCAAACTGGCTCTCATTCCTCTCTCCCTATATGTCTATACAGCTGTTTGTCCTGCTCCTCTCAGTGCTCTACTCAAATGTGACTTCATCAGAAGCTTCTCCAGACCTATTTATTTATAACAGACATTCCACTATCACCTCACAATACATATCTGTATTAGCCAGCGTTTTCCAAAGAAGCAGAACTAATAGGATCGGGTGTGTGTGTGTGTATGTGTGTGTGTACAGCAAGAGACTGATTTTAAGAAATTGACTTATGCAATTATTATATTATTAATATTATTATTATTAATTATTATAGAGGCTGAAAAGTCCAAAATCTGTGGGGTAGCAACAGACAGGAGACCCAGCAGGTATGGTCTGACCTGCTTCCAGAAAAGCCAATCTTTTTCAGTTAAAGCCCTCAAGCAATTGGATGAGGCCCACCCATATTACGGAGGGTAATTTACTTAACTCAAAGTCTACTGATTAAAATGTTAACCTCGGGCAGCCCTGGTGGCACAGCGGTTTAGTGCCGCCTGCAGCCTAGGGCACGATCCTGGAGACCCTGGATCGAGTCCCACGTCAGGCTCTCTGCATGGAGTCTGCTTCTGCCTCTCTCTCTCTCTCTCTCTGTGTCTCTATGAATAAATAATCTTTTAAATAAATAAAATGTTAACCTCAAAAAAAATTTTCAAATAAATAAATGTTAACCTCATCTAAAAAATACCTTCAGAGAAACATCTAGAACAATGTTTGTCCAAATATCTGGGTACCGTGGTCTAGCGAGGTTGACACATAAAATCAACCATCACAACACCTATTAGAACACAGCTGAAATAAAAAAGTAATAACACCAAACGCTGGCAAGGATGCGGAGAACCCGCATCACTCACATATTGCTGGTGGGAATGTAAGGTGGTACAGCCAATCTGGAAAACTCTGACAGCTGCTTACAAAATTGAAATGCAGCTTTCATATATCGACACTTGCACTCCTGGGCATTTAACCCAGAAAAAGGAAAATTTATGCTCACATAAAAACCTATAGATAAATGTTTACAACAACTTTTTTCTTCTTTTTTTTTTAAGAGAGAATGCGAGGGGAGCATTCTCAGTGGCTCAGTGGTTGAGCATCTGCCTTCAGCTCAGGTTGTGATCCTGGAGTTCTGTGATCGAGTCCCACATCGGGCTCCCCACAGGGAAACTATTTCTCTCACTGCCAATGTCTCTGCCTTTCCCTCTGCATCTCTCATGAATAAATAAATAATCTTTAAAAAAAAAAATCAGGTTTGGATGTCCAGTCCAAAGTGTGCCAACATACGGCCAGGTTCACCTGCTCTTTTTTTTTTAAGATTTTTATTTAATGGACTCACATGGCCTCTTCTCAGAAAAATTCTGAAGAACCAAGGTACCATCCATAGATACTCTACAATGCATCATTCATAAAAACTGTACATCAACAATGTTCTCCTTTGTACATATCAATAGGAAACAAACCATTCTAGTCAAAATTGGGTTTGAGCTGCCACAGAAAAGCCTCCACGCCTAAAAAAAGCAGAAAGGCAAACACTGGTGACTGGGATGAGATTTCTACCATCCTCTTACAACTCCAGTTGAATGTATCTTACCTCTCCACAATGTTTTTTGGCCACTTTCTCTAGGTGGGATTTTAATAAATGAACACTTTCATTTGATAGACCTTTGGCATTCTTTAACTCTATTTCAGGGACTCTGGAAAAGAAAGAGAAAAAAAGAGTTACTCCAAAAAGTATGACCTCTTTGCATTAATATTTGCTAGATCCAAGCAATGAGCACAGGGGTTTCATATAGGCCACTATGCCCCCAACAAAATCTTCCTTCATCTCAAAGGACTGCAACTGTATGCCAGCAACTCTGTGGACACAGTGCTAGATGTGGGAGTCACCTGTGGCCCATAGGGGAGAATTACCAGACTTACTGGGCTGATCCCAGCTTGCCCCACAACATCAATTAACCCAGCTCTTACAGTCCAAGTACCCAGGGCTTACTTGTGTGCTCCAGCATAAAGCAAGACAAGTACAACCAGGCCTGGTGAAGCCTCAGATGGGGCACCAGGGTAGCTCAGTCAGTAGAGCATGTGACTCTTCTTCTCAGGGTTGTGGGTTCCAACCCCATTCCGGGTGTAGAGATTACTTAAAAAATAAAACCTTAGGGCACCTGCGTGGCTCATTGGTTGAGTGTCTGCCTTCGGCTCAGGTTGTGATCCCAAGGTCCTGGGATGGAGTCCTACATCGGGCTCCCTGCATGGAGCCTGCTTCTCCCTCTGCCTGTGTCTCTGCCTTTGGGTCTCTCATGAATAAATAAATAAAATCTTAAAAAATAAAATAAAATATTAAAGAAAAGAAAAACAATGAAGTCTCGGTGATCCATCAAGCATTCCTACCATGTGCCGTGTCACATCACTCCTTCTGATGTCAATGAGGTGGAAATGCTTGCTCATTTACTCATATCTGAATCTACCTGGGTGTGCTCTGCACACTCTTTGCTATTACAAAGATGCGGAGCACGCTCCTCTTCTCCCTGCCCAGCATGACAGATACTCAACACTCTATTCAAGGTACACAGCCACTCCTCAGGTTCCCCTTGATTCCCAATCAACAGATATCCAGTAACAATTCATCAAATAGGCTTCATTTAATTTTACCGAAGAGATGAGGACTCTACTTCCTACCAAGCATTTCTGAGTAACTGATGGTATTTTTAACTTCAAAAAGGCTTCATGATTCTCATCTCTACATTCTTTCAATGCTTTGGTGTGGTAGATTGCTGCTATCATATCTACTTGGATAGATGGAAATCTGACAGAAAGAAATTTATATATATGAGAAAAATAACAGAAATGCCATACAGGCCTGAGTCTGTGTATGGTCCATCTAACCCAGGACTCTCAGAGGCATTAAGGACTATTTTGCAGAAAAAGAAAGTTTTCCTGTACCATGTCATCTCAAAGAATAAGAATGCTCCCCCAAGTCAAGCTTACGTAATTTATCTTTAATTTAGTAGTCATTATATAGCAAGATTAACAGAATGATGAAAAATCCACCTATAACAAATACTAATTAAACTAAAAACTGTTCAGCTTTCTCTATATGCCATTGTCACAAAATTTATAATTTTATATGCTGATATTATAATGTCTACTTTGTAGCTTTTTACAACAATTTCCATGTTTTTTTTTTTAATCATCCTATAATATTTTTATCAGTTGGACACATCAGGGTTTATCAGAATGGTCCTCCAGCAAAGTGGTTTCCAACCAGGGATGACTGTGCCCCCAGGGGTTACCTGTCAACGTGGAGGGCAGAGAAACTCCACCCCTCTTACCACATTCTTTCCCTTCACAGCTCTTTATTTGGCTGGTCCTTTATTTACCTTTATAGTAAGCTGGTAATTTTAAGTAAAGTGCCTTCCTGAGTTCTAGAAGCTATTTTAACACACGATCAAACCTGAGGAGGGGGTTGCAGGAGCCCACATATTCTTGGCCAAAAATAGGTGATCAAAAATAGTGGTATGTGCAACTGGCATTTGAAATTTTGTGGAAATGAGCCCTTAACCCAGGAGATCTGCAGTAACTATGGCTAGTTTGTGTCAAAACTTGACTGAATTGCTAGACCTCCAGCTGTCAGGATAGATACCATCTATTTGGTGTCGGGGGAAAAATAAAACCTAAAGAGGTGCTGCCTTATTTTTCTTCCATAAATTTAATTACCCTTTAACCAATTCATTAATTAAATACTCAATACCTACTACATCTATTCTAAACACAGTGTTAGAGGCAAAGGAGGGTCACTAAATTCAAGAAACTCATCTTAAGGGGCACCTGGAGATGGGTTAGTCAGTTAAGCATCTGCCTTTGGCTCAGGTCATGATCCCAGAGTCCTGGGATCGAGCCCCCACATCTCACTGGGCTCCTTGTCCAGCGGAGAGTCTGATTCTCACTCTGCCCTTCACCCAACTTGTGCTCTCTCTCAAATAAATATATATAATTTTTTTTAATTAAAAAAAAAAAAGAAACTCATCTTGCCAATCTGTATTTTCATCTTCTTTATCAGCTGTTAGGATAACAAATTCCAGGACAGCCCAGGTGGCTCAGTGGTTTAGCGCCGCCTTCAGCCCAGGGTGTGATCCTGGAGACCTGGGATCCAGTCCCATGTCAGGCTCCCTGCATGGAGCCTGCTTCTCCCTCTGCTTGTGTCTCTGCCTCTTTCTCTCTCTCTCTCTCTCTGTGTCTCATGAATAAATAAATAAATAAATAATATTTTTAAAAAAAAAGGATAACAAATTCCATAGATTTCCCACCCACTCTATAAGGCACAGCTTCCTTTTATTTGCCACTTTTCTTTGCTGGTTCCCTGCACAATTAGCTCAAATGACAAAGTATCATTCAAGCCCATCTGCCTTTCCACGTGGAATGTCTGAGGAAAGATTACATGGGATATACATATACTTCAAAAAGACAATACTTGAAAAAAGAAAAAAGATACAATACTTGAGCAGTCCCGGTGGCTTAGAGGTTTAGCGCCACCATCAGCCCGGGGTGTGATCCTGGAGACCTGGGATCGAGTCCCACATCAGGCTCTTTGCATGGAGCCTGCTTCTCCCTCTGCCTGTGTTCTCTGCCTCTATCTCTTTGTGTGTGTGTCTCTCATGAATAAATAAAATCTTAAAAATTAAAAAAAAAAAGACAATACTTGACTACTGAATGCCAATGCTTTTGTTCTCCCAGTGGTTCTTATCCAGAGGCAGTACACTTTAAGGGGGAATGTGAAAATATGTGGGGTTTTATGGTTGTTTCAGATTGGAGAGCACTCCTAACATCACTGGCTAGGGCTAGGGATGCCACACACCATGCATCATGGGCCAGTCCTGCACATGGAGACCCATCAGCAGTGCCCCTGGTAATAGTGTAACTCAAATCTCCTTTTTCCTCTAGGAAATAAAACTCCCATTAGCACCAAAAAGCTACTTTGAGTCTTAATGCCAACCGTAGCTTAAAACTAAGTATACAAGGGGACCTGGGTGGCTCAGTTGATTAAGTCTTGATCTCAGTTCAAGTCTTGATCTCAGCGTTGTGAGATTGAGCCCCAAGTCAGGCTCTATACTGGGTGGGAAGTCTCCTTAAGGATTCTCTCCTTCTGCCCCTCCCACCCCCTAGAAAAAATAGTAAGACACAACTAAGAATACAAAGACTCTACTAGTCCTCATGCCTTTATCCTTTTCTTCTAAGACTGTTCCTCTTCCCAATTTAGGAGGAATTAAACATAAATTAGCACAGTAGAGAACGCAAACAATTAGTCATGGAGTAAATATCAGTATCTGAAGTGACTATTTTATAACTATAAGCAGACTTAACATGAGACAGATTCATGAAAATGCCTACTCTGATGTAGTTTCAATGAAATACAGGTTATAGGAAATGAAATTTTAAGTGGAATGGAGGCAGGAAAGAGAAAATATCATTAATGTCAATCTGTTTCTATATTGTCAAAACAGAGAAGTGCTATCACATGGGAGGTATTTATAAATGTACTCACACATCTGGGTAGGTTGGTGGGCATTTAACCCTCAAATCCACTTGCACGTATACTTCTTCACCAGTTAGGCCCTGGGGGTACAGAACTAAGTTGATTTCAGGGGGCTCGTTGACCTAAAAGAATAGAAGAAAATCTTTTTCCTTTTCTTGGCTGAAGAGCCAATTATTAGTAATTAGTATAAAGAGCAGGGACTCCTGGGTGGCTCAGCAGTTGAGCGTCCATCTGCCTTTGGCTCAAGGCGGGATCCTGGAGTCCCAGGATCAAGTCCCGCATTGGGCTTCCTGCAGGGAGCCTGCTTCTCCCTCTGCCTGTGTCTCTGCCTCTCTCTTTCTCTCTGTGTCTCTCATGAATGAATGAATGAATGAATGAATAAATAAATAAATAAATAAATAAATAAAATAAACAGCACCTTAACTTGAATGTTCTACTTTTTAAATATTATGTGTAATTTCATTTTTATACAGGTATTTGGTCTTCTCCTAAAGCACAGTTTAAAAACAAAACCTGCACCACAGAGACTGCATTTTCTTTTTCAAAGTTATCTAAGGAGTAAAGCAACGCCTTCCATGGGCTTCTATTCATTCACACATTACAGAGTACAAATCACATGATTATGCATGGGTACCCTTCTAGAGGCTAGGAGTACAGGGGTCAATTTGGACAGACATGGGCCCAACGAGCCAATACGCATGAGAAGAAAAGTGAATATTCTCCATAATGAGTGCTGTAAAAAAAAAAAAAATCAGGCAGAGTAATGGGATAGAGCATTGAGGGAGATTTTCAGACAGGTAGGTCAGGGGCCTTTTAAGCAAGGGAAACTTCAGTTGAAATTTGAATGCTGAGACAATGACAAGTGAAAGGCTTAACATGGAAATCTAATGCCTCTTCTAAATATGAATATGCTCTCACTCAACTGCTTTTCACCAAACATCTAAATACCCCATTTATTGTTCTTCAATTTATCAAATATGCTTTTTCCAAAAGGGGCTTGAGGCAGTTTATATTACAATCTATATTATACATCATGAGAGAAGAGAGGCTGAGAGAAGAGGTATTTACTCTCATGGTCCAGGCATTTTACCAGCTCTGCAAGGGTGGGTACTGTGGCTATTTTACAGATAAAGTAGCTCAAGCTCAGAAAGTTTCAGTTTCTGGGCATCTGGGTGGCTCAGTCAGTTAAGTGTCTGCCTTCGGTTCTGGTCATGATCCCAGAGTCCTGGGAGCATCGGGCTCCCTGCTTAGGGCTCCCTGCTTAGCGTGGAGCCTGCTTCTCCCTCTCCCTCTCCCTCTGCCTCTGCCCCTCCCCCTGCTTGTGCGCTCTCTCACGCGCGCGCTCTCTCTCTCTCAAATAGATAAATATAATCTTAAAAAAAAAAAGTTTCAGTTTCTTGCCCACAGATCCAACTTTGACTCCCAAACCTGTGTTTTCCTCATCAGCCACTCCATTGTTAGTGCCCATCCTGAGCTGCTGTGACTGAGCCTTGACTTTGTCTTAGAACATCCAGGTAGCCAAAAGGGAAATGTGACACTATTTTACATTTCACATAAAAGGAAAAGACAAAAATTTTCAGGTTGTGATCCTGGGGTCCTGGGATTGAGTCCCACATCAGGCTCCCCACAGGAAGCCTGCTTCTCCCTCTGCCTGTGCCTGCCGTTCTCTCTGTGTCTCTCATGAATAAGTAAATAAATCTTTAAAAAATAAAACTTTTTAGTGGAAAAAAAAATACTGAGCAATACTAAATTCTAACAGGTATTTACAACACACAGTACCCTGAATTATACAAAAAACAAAATTCTCATCAACAATGTATATAAAATACATCAGCTCAGTCTTCAAGTGGCTTTACCCTAATGCTTGCTCAAAGCAGTGTGGTAAGGCCCGAGGAAAGCACAATTCTGTGCACATGGTTAAATGTCCCATGAGCAAGAGGCCTTCCACACACTCATTCACGCTTATGCCTCATACCCACAGTGACGGCCCAGGGCTGTCAGGAACTGTGAGCACAGTGAAGTGAGAAAATAGACGTGGTTCCAGCTGCCATGGAACTTCCAGTCTAAACAATAAACACATAAGTTTGAGTTCAAAAAGTGCTACTGAGTGCGCCTGAGTGGCTTGATCAGTGGAGTGGCTCATGTCATGATCCCAGGGTCCCGGGTTGGTCCTGGGATGGAGCCCCGCATCAGTCTTCCTGCTGGGCAGGGAGCCTGCTTTTCCCTCTCACTCTGCCTGCCACTCCCCCTGCTTGTGTGTCCTCTGTCTCTCTCTGTCAAATAAATAAATAGAATCAAAAAGAAAGAAAGAAAGAAAGAAAGAAAGAAAGAAAGAAAGAAAGAAAGAAAGAAAGAAAGAAAGAAAGAAAGAAAAAGAAGGAGAGAGTGCTACTAAAGAGAAGACATGACGGCCTCAAAGGGTAATGGAACTGGCCGCCGCAAAATATGCCACTTTGTTATAAGGATTATTTTGAGTTAAGAGTACTTGAAAATACAAGGTGCAAAAAGGGCCTTCTGACCTCCTTTTCCTTCTTGAAAACAGGACATAAAACACCCATGTGAAAGATGCACTCCTACACTGGACCAAACAAAAGAATCTTTTTATCAAAGACAGAACATTGAGGCCAAGACAATTCTGTACAAACAGAACTTGGTATAATAACCCTTACCTTTCCCTCAGCCTCCCCATATGTTAGCTACTTTTCCACAATTGCCTCTCTTTGTTCAACCCACCATGTAAACAGTTAGACCTGGCCATTTATTTGGGTCTTCATTTCCCTATGGGGTTTCCAATGTGCAGGTAAAAATCTGTATGCTATTCTCCTTGTGTCATTTTAATTCTCAGATCTGGCCAGAGACTCTAAGAGGACAAAAATCAAGTCCTATCTCCCTCATTAGAGAATGAGTGGCAGTGGGGGTGAGGGAACATACTTGGACTTGGTCATCAGGAAGACCTATCTGCATACACTGTGCTTAAGCTGAGACAAGCCAGAGAGACAGAGCATTCCAGAGGAGGGAAGAGCATGTAAAGAGGTTCAAAGTGGGGCACCGGGGTGGCTCAGTGGTTGAGCATCTGCCTTTGGCTCAGGTCCTGATCCCAGGGTCCTGGGATCAAGTCCCACATCAGGCTCCCTGCAGGGATCCTGCTTCTCCCTCTGCTTATGTCTCTGCCTCTCTGTGTGTGTGTCTCTCATAAGTAAATAAAATCTTAAAAAAAAATTATCTTATACTAATACACCTTCACTTATAAATTATTCTGCCTTTCATTTTCTCACTTGATTGCCCACCAGTGAAAACTTTTTTTCACAACAACCAATGATTGGGCACCTGGGTGGCTCAGTGGATTGAGTGACCAATTCTTGATTTCAGCTCAGGTCATGATCTCAGGGTCCTGGGATACAGCCCTGCAGAGAATATACTTGAGAAATTTCTCTGCCTCTTTCTGCCCCTCCCCATGTACACAGGCATTCATGCTCTTTCTCTCTCTCTCTAATAAATAAATCTTAAAAGAAAAAAAAAACACAATGAGAATACTGTTCTAAATCCACAATGAGGGGCGCCTGGGTGGCTCAGTGACTGAGTGTCTGCCTTCGGCCCAGGGAGTGATCCCAGGGTCCCAAGATCAAGTCCCACATTGGGCTCCCATCCAGGAGCCTACCTCTCCCTCTGCCTGTGTCTCTGTCTCTCATGAATAAATAAAACTTAAAAAAAAAATCCACAATGACTGAGAGTTTAAAAGAGGCAAAAGGAAGAAGGTAAGAAAATAAGGAGAAACACCATACGGATGGTTTTCTTCAAGTAAAATCCTAAAGACCAGATAAGCCCAATGTGAAAAAGATTAAGTCAAAATGTTACCATGCAAGCACACCACCCAGGAATTAATAGCAGATCTTTTGTTTTTGAAGCAACAAAGTTAAAGCAATCCTCTATAGCTGCAAGGAGCAAGAATTATGTAAATGTAAGTAGACCTAAAATTATCAGCAAGCCATGTAAGTAGAAACCATGAATATAAACCAAAGCATAGGTCTTTCCTGGGCCCAGGATGGAAATGAACTTGTAACAGATAACCTACACCACACGAAATGAGTTATCCCTGCAGTGGCAAGACAGCAAATCTGGTTTAACATTCCCTTTTGTCCTTATGTGGGAAGTGCAAAGCGCATCTGAACGAAAGCAGCTCTCACGGGAAATGGTACAGAAAGCCCTTCACTCTATGTCCAGAGTCATGGGAACAGGAAGCAAGCTTCAGAAAAAAGAGGCCTATTGGAGGATTACACATTTTGAATATATTCTTTACTAAAGAGAATGCTTAATAAAACACAATGAATCCAGTTAAGGATTGCTGACAAGCCTCAGGGAAGGAGGCCTCTAGGCCAGTCTGGAGACCATGAGGGGGAACGTCAGTATGCAGACCACTGGAGTCTAAAGAAGTAGTAAGCAGCCTGCAACCACTCCTGGGCTGGACCAGCCATGTAACACGGTACAGGTCTAGCGTTCCAGTTATTTCCACAACATATCAACACTAGCAGGGCAGAAGTGACAATAGTAACAAGCCCAGGTCATGCCAAAAGAACCTTCGAGGAAAGGAGTTTTGAAGCAAAGTGAAGAGATTCCTGGATGCATAAAGGTTTCAGCTTTAAGAGATGCATAAGCCAGTGATGGTAACTTGGATGAAGGAACAAAGCCAAGGCCGCTGAGGAATGACAAGAACCTAACAACTGAGCAGCCCCGGTGGCGCAGCGGTTTGGCGCCGCCCGCAGCCCGGGGCGTGATCCTGGAGACCGGGGATCGAGTCCCACATCGGGCTCCCTGCATGGAGCCTGCTTGTGTCTCTGCCTCTCTCTCTCTGTGTTGCTCATGAATAAATAAATAAAATTAAAAAAAAAAAAAGAACCTAACAACTTGTCTGGATCTGAGTATGAAGGGAAAGTAACTCAAAGAACAGCACTCTGAAGAACTAGGTGTCTGCTACTTTCAAGGCCTTTATTTTTGGCTGACAATTTAACTGGACCAGAATGATATTCTTCTCCATAGTGTATAAACTTCAGGATATTTCTCAGCAGACTATTAATTATTCCCCCAATATCCATTCTCCCCTTACTTCTTGGCAACAGAACCCGATTTTTTAGCTGGATATAATTCCTTTGCAGGTGACTGTGGCCAGTGGGTTAATTCCTGGCTAATAAGATTAAAGTACTAGGGGCACCTGGGTGACACAGTCGATTGAGCATCTGACTCTTGATTTCAGCTCAGATCATGATCTCGGGGTCATAGGATGGAGCCCTGCGTCAGGCTACATGCCCAGCATGGATGGAGTCTGATTGTCCCTCTCCCTACTCCCTGCTTACTCTTGCAAGCACACACACTCTCTCTCTCATAAATGAATAAAAAAGATGAAAGAACTAACACAACTTCTTCATCCCTTTCTCCTTCCTGTTGCCTGGAATGCAGATATAAAGTTGGAGTTCAGGTACCATAAAGGGCACACTGAGGATGGTGGAAGAGCAATATAGCAAAAGCCCTAGACCCCAGACTTTTGCATGCAGATAAAATGAACTCTGTTGTCTTTTTTTTTTTCAATTGTTCTATGGGTTTCTTTTATTTTCTTAATTTATTTATTTAAAGATTTTATTTATTTATTCATGAGAGAAAGAGGCATGAATTCCGCAGAAAGAGAGGCAGAGACACAGGCAGAAGGAGAAGCAGGCTCCATGCACAGAGCCTGATGTGGGACTCGATCCCAATTCCTGGGATCACACCCTGAACCGAAGGCAGATGCTCAACCACTGAGCCACCCCAGGCTCTCCTGTTGTTAAGTCTCCTATAATATGTAGCCAAACTTAATACTAACTTAATATAGGCACACTGGGGAAAAAAAGAACACTCAAGAAATAGTGACTTTAGGGATAAGAGTAGAATATTTGCCAGGCTTTCCTTGAGCAAACTGAGGAGCTTCTCAACAAGAGGCTTTTATGGAAGCCATGTGTAGGATATCATGCATTAGTTCACGTTAGGGCACTCAAGGAACCCTGACGTTGAACAGGACCTGACTCAAAATGATGTCAACAGGTAGGATGTGCTGGGGAATGGAGTGGGTAGGGCCTCCTTCATGTGTTCAGAAGATAAATGGTCATTAGAACAGGATTGATAAAATTCTCTGAATTAATCTGTAAAAGGAAATAATGAGTTCCTAGAATATCTATCTACAGGCAAGTACATACAAAGTAGAGCATAACCAAGACATTTTGAGATCACTAAAGGAGACGAAAACACAATGCAGAATGTATCAGATACAAAATACACAAACTACAAAATATACATTAAAAAAATTTTTTTTGAAGTCTGAAATGCAAGTGATATGAAAGCAGCATAAAAAGAATGGCGAGGAGGGACGCTTGGTGGCTCAGTGGTTGAGTGTCTGCCTTTGGCTCAGGTTGTGATCCTGGGGTCCTAGGATCAAATCCCACATCAGGCTCCCCACAGGGAGTCTGCTTCTCCTTCTGCCTGTGTCTCTGACTCCCTCTCTGTGTCTCTCATGAATAAATAAAATATTAAAAAAAAAAAAAGAATGATGAGAGGGTCATAGATTACTACAATAAGATATGAACTATATGTACTTCTTCTTGGGATCATGAAGCTGGATACTCTCTTGGACTGTTATAAAATAGCCAAACTCCTCCTCAAACATAACACAAAAGAGAAAAGGTGATGTAAACTCAATTTTAAAAAGTAAGAGAGGTAATGCTCATTTGGACTCATTGAAACAACACAAACATTCGCTGAATCTTCAAGAAACAAAACCCAAGAATCTTAAAATACCCCAAAGGATTGGAAGGCTGACCTTGAGGACCTCTTCCCAGCACAATGCACACCTCCCAGGGAAGACCCCAGCAGCTGTCAGATATCCCTACTGGTCAGTCTGAAGCTGCTTTTCTCTGGACACTTCATAATACTCAGGCCCAATGAAATAAACTGGTTTAAGAATGTGTCTCACTGTTAAAAGTACTAGAGTAAAAAATAAAGACTCTTAAAAATTGAGAATTTTGGGGGGGCTTGGGTGGCTCAGTGGTTGAGCAGTCTGCCTTCAGCTCAGGTCATGGTCCCAGGGTCCTGGGATCAAGTCCTGTATCAGGCTCTCCGAGGGGAGCCTGCTTCTCCCTCTGCCTATGTCTCTGCCACTTTTTCTGTCTTTCATGAATAAATAAAATCTTTTTAAAAAAATGGAAAATTTCGTTAGTGATGCCATAAAGTAGCAAACCGTTTGGTTTCAAAGCTGAAGCATGAGGGTTAATGGCAGTCCATGATTAAATTTCACTGGATTACAAAATAAGCAGCAGATGAGAACAAGGTTTGGAAAATTAATTAAAACTATTAACAGTTTTCTGTTGCACAACAACATAAAAGTGCTTAACACTATAAACTGTATACTGAGGAATGGTTAAGATGATAAATTTAGTGCTATGTTTTTATTACAATTATATATATGAAAAGTTAATATGATTCAAACCACTTTCAGGTGTTTGGCCTAGAACTGTTACCTAGAATTCTGTTAATATTTTCCTCCTTAAATTGTGATGGCCAGACTTGACTCAATGCAGCCTCTTTCTCACAGGCTTTAGATCTCATATTCTGTAAAGTGAAAAGAAATTAGTCTGTGGGAAAACAGAACAAATCTAGAAATAAAATAACATGTCAAGCAAGATAATCAGGGTAAGTTTCTGGTTTTAAGTCTGTAAAGATGTCAAAAGTAAAAAAGATGATAGTAAAAGCTCAGAAAAAGGAAATTAGGTAATGTTCTTCTATATTTTATGTGTTTTTAAAATTTGATTTATTTAAACCTAAAAACAACAACAACAACAAAAAACTGTCCACCCATCCTTCCCTCCTTCCTCTAAGCAAACACCAATCTGTTCTCTGTATCTGTGAGCTTGGCTTATTTTTAAATTTTTAAATATTTTTAAATTCTCCATGTAAGAGAAATTATACATTATTTGTCTTTTCTGATTTTATGTTAAATGCCTTAATCACTGAGGAAGCCTAAGTGGCTCAATCAGTTGAGTGTCTGCCCTCAGCTCAGGCATGATTCCAGGGTCCTGGGATAAAGCTCCACATCGGGCTCCCCACTCAGTAGTAAGTCTGCTTCTCCCTCTCCCTCTGCCCCTGCCCCTGCCTTGTGCTATCAAATAAATAAAATCTTAAAAAAAGGGGATACCTGGGTGGCTCAGCAGTTTGGCGCCTGCCTTCGGCCCAGGGCATGATCCTGAACACCCAGGATCCAGTCCCACGTCGGGCTCCCTGCATGGAGCCTGCTTCTCCCTCTGCCTGTCTCTGCCTCTCTCTCTCTCTCTCTCTCTCTCTCTCTCTCTGTGTCTCTCATGAATAAATAAATAAACTCCTTAAAAAAAATCTTAAAAAAAAAAAAGCTTTAGTCACTGATTTCCCCCATATTTCCTTTTCTAAAAATGAGTATTTTCTGTACTGACTTTGTAAAAAATCACCAAGTTCATTCATCTTAAGTATTTGCCTGTCAGGTTGGAGAGAATTTTTAAGCAATGTTAGAATTTAATAACCTAAAGCTCTGTTTTCATACATGAAAACAGATTAAAGGCCTAAATGTAACACGTGAAACCATAAAACTCTTGGAAGAAAAACAGACAGTAATTGCTTTGACATCAGCCTTAGCAACATTTTTCTAGGTATGTCTCCTCAGTCAAGGGAAACAAAAACAAGGAGTGCCTGGGTGGCTCAATCGATTAAGTGTCTGCCTTCAGCCTGGGTCATGATCTTGGGGTCCTGGGATTAAGCCCTGCATCAGGATCCCTGCTCGGCAGGGAGTCTCCTCCCTGCCCCTCTGCCTGCTGCTCTCCCTGCTTGTACATGCTCTCTCTGTCAAATAAATAAAATCTTTTAAAAAGATTTTATTTATTTATTCATGATACACACACACACACACAGAGAGACATACACACGGCAAAGTGAGAAGCAGGATCCATGCAAGGAGCCCAATGCAGGACTCAATCCCAGATCCCAGGATCACACCCTGAGCCAAAGGCAGACGCTCAACTGCTGAGCCACCCAGGCATCTCAAAATGAAATCTTTAAAAAAAAAAAAAAAAAGGCAAAAATAAACTATTGGGATTATATCAAAATACAAAGCTTTTGCACAGGGACACCTGCTTGGCTCAGTCGGTGGAGCTGGAGCATGCAACTCTTGATTTTGGGGGTTTTGAGTTCGAGCCCCACGCTGGGTAGAGATCACTTAACAAAATAAAATCTTTAAAAAAAGCTTTTACCAAAAAAAAAAAAAAAAAAAAAAGCTTTTACACAGTGAAAAATGAAACAAAACAAAAAGATAATCTACTGACTGGGAGAAGATATTTACTAGTGACATATCCAACAGGAATAATATCTGAAATATATAAAGAACTTCTACAACTCAACACCAAAAAACCTACAAATAATCCAATTAAAAATGGGCAGAGAACCTGTAGACATTTTCCCAAAGACATATAAAAGGATAGGGTGCCTGAGTGGATCAGTTGGTTAAGCATCCAACTCTTGATCTCAGCTCAGGTCTTGGTCTCAGGGTTGTGAGTCCAAGCCCCACACTTAGCCCAAGCCCACTTAAAAAGAAAAAGAAAAATGGCCAACAGACACATGAAAAGGTGCTCAACATCACTAATCATTGGGGAAATGCAAATCAAAAACACAAGTTATCACCCCATACCTGTAAGAATGTCTAAAATAAAAATGGTGAGCGATAACAACTGTTGGCAAGAATGTGGCAAAAAGGAACCGCTTTCTTTTTTAAAGATTTTATTTATTTATTTATTTACTTACTTATTTAACACAGAGAGAAAAAGAAAGAATATGAGGGGGGATCAGCAAGGAGAGAGGGCAGGCTCCTTGCTGAGCCGGGCACCTGCTGCAGGACTCAATCCCAAGACCCTGGGACCATGACCCCTGCCAAAGGCAGATGCTCAACCAACTGAGTCACCCACGTGCCCCCAAAAGGAAACTCTTGTGCACTGCTGGTGGGAATGCAAACTGGTGCAGCCACTACAGAAAACAGGATTGTTTGAAGTTCCTCAAAAAACAAAAAATAGAAATGCCATATGATCCAGTAATTTCACTACAGGGTATTTGCCCAAGGAAAATGAAAACACTAATTTGAAAAGATATATGCACCCCTATGTTTATTGCAGCATTATTTACAGTAGCCAAAATATGAAAGCAGCCCAAGTGTCCATCCATAGATGAATGGATAAAAAAGTAATATATATGTACAATGGAATATTACTCAGACACAAAAAAAGAAAGAGATCTTGACATTTGTGACAACATGGATGACCTAGAGGGTATTATGCTAAGTGAAATAAGTGTACAAAGACAAAAACCATATGATTTGACTTATATGTGAAATCTAAAAAACAAAGAACACAATAAACAAAAAGCAGTAAGAGACTAATAAATACAGAGAATAAACTGATGGTTGGCAGAGTGGAGGGAAGGGGGGATTGACAGACTGAGTGAAAGGAAGTAGGAGATACAGGCTTCCAGCTATGGAAGAAATACAGGAATAAAAGAGGATCAAAAGTACAGCATAGGGGGTGCCTGAGTGGCTCAGTCGGTTAAGCTTCCTGACTCTTGACCTCAGCTCAGGTCTTGATCTCAGGGTTGTGGGTTCAAGCCCCAGGTCAAGCTCCATGCTGGGCATGGAGCCTACTTAAAAAAAAAAAAAAAAAAAAAAAGACAGCTTAGGAAATATAGTCAATGGTATTATAATAGTTATATGGTAACAGATGGTAGCTACACTTGTGGTGAGCATGGCATAATGCACAGAAGTAGAGAATCAGGTTGTACACTTGAAACTAATGTAACTGTGTCAATTATACTTCAATAAAAAAAATAAGTGAACACACATGAAAATAAACTGAATCTGAATTCTCTCCAAATTAAATATATGTAACATTATTCAACTAAGAATGCCACTATATTTTGAACCAGGCAAGTTGATTCTAAAGTTCATATGGGGGATCCCTGGGTGGCGCAGCGGTTTAGCGCCTGCCTGTGGCCCAGGGCGCGATCCTGGAGACCCGGAATCGAATCCCACGTCGGGCTCCCGGTGCATGGAGCCTGCTTCTCCCTCTGCCTGTGTCTCTGCCTCTCTCTCTCTCTCTCTGTGTGATTATCATAAATAAATAAAAATTTTAAAAAAAAGTTCAAAAAAATAATTAAAAAAAAATAAAGTTCATATGGAAAAACTAGAGTAAAATCAGTCAGGAAAATGCTGTCAGTAAATGGTGACCACAATGAGTATCAAATAATGCTTGTTATAAATCTACCGTTACTAAAGCAATGTGGTGGTAGTGTTTAAATAGATTAATGCAATAGAATAAAGAGTCAAAAAAAAAAAAAAGTCAACAACAGATCCAAATACACCTGGGGATTATTTCATGCAAAGAAAAATCTTGAGCGCTTTTCGCCAGGCACGGGACAGGTAGGTATGAACAAATACACGGACCTTGTCCTTATGAAGCTAGCACAGTGTCATATAATGTAAAGGTGTGTTTCAAATTAGTAGGGGGGAAAACTGAAAAAACTAATTTGTGTTAGTCTAACTGACACGCTGAGGGTGGAAGGCAGCCTAGATGTATACTTAGATGGAACTTTCACTAAAATGCTATTTCTGGGGACGCCTGGCTGGCTCTGCAGTTGAGCATCTGTCTTCAGCTCAGGGGGTGATCCCAGGGTGCTGGGATCGAGTCCCACATCAGGCTCCCTAGCCTGCTTCTCCCTCTGCCTTTGTCTCTGTCTCTGTCACTCATGAATAAATAAATAAAATATTTTTAAAAATTTAAAAAGCTGCTATTTCTGTATTTATTTGATGAACACTTGAAAACAAAGTCATGAAGAATTAAAAGAAAACTTCGAAGACTTAATTTTTTAGTACACTGGAGTAGGGAAATCTTTTCTAGAAAAAATAAGGGGGGGGGACTATAAAACAAAAAAACCCAGTCATTTAACTATCTTAAAAAGTTTTTTTAATTGCATAAATTACATAAGTATCAAATTGCACATGGGTAAATAGAGGAAAACATTTGCAACATATGATCCATACTGCTATTTTTTTTTTTTAACAAAAAACAATTGACAAATGAATAAGAAAACAGACAATACATGGGGCGCCTGGCTGGCTCAATTGGTGGAGCAGGCTAGGCTACTCTTGACCTCAGGGTTGTGCATTCAAGCCCCATGTTGGCAACAGTGATTACAGGGGCGTGGGGAGGTAGAAAATAGACAATATAATGGGAACAAGTGTTCCTTTTTTTAAAAAAAATTTTTTATTTATTTATTCATGAGAGAGAGGCAGAGACATAGGCAAAGGGAGAAGCAGGGTTGCTGCAAGGAGCCTGATGCAGGACTCATCCCAGGACCCCAGGATCATGACCTGAGCCAAAGGCAAATGCTCAAACACTGAGCCACCCAGGCACCCTAGGGAACAAGTGTTACATCCATCTACTGGCAAAGATGAAAAAGCCTGCCATTTACAATGTTGGTGAAGATGTAGAAAAACAAGGGTTCTCATACACTATGGGGCCCAGAGACAGAAGCAGTCTGGGCCCCTTTTGGGAGGGAACTTTGCAATAGGTATCAAATTATACATTAACAGACCCTTTGCAGAAACAGAAAATAAGCCAAGCTAATTAATAATACATGTATAACTCCAGAGTAAACTAAATTTTAACTCAGGGGTGTCCAAACTTTTTTAGTATGTAAAATAATTTATTAGAATTCACACCCAAAACATTTAGATATTTATAAATGATATTATACAGGCGAGCAAACTGAAACCTACGTTTTAACACATTCCCCAAAAGAAGTCAAAGTAGCCTGAAGTTTATTCAGGTCAATAAATTCTGGCCTGAATTTATCAGCAAATTTGGCCTGACCGGACAGGAGGCTATTCATAGCCTTTATTATTACAGTCAGTGTGAATATTTGAACATTCATATTTCATTGTGGTTAATTCTGGATGCTGCCTCCATCACCCCCACACCAAGTGAGGTATTAGGTAAGGTATGGCTATGTACACATGGACGTGAACACGAACACTTCTGAATTTTGAAATCCAACAGGTTGCTAGGGTTTTGAATAAAGGACTGTGGACTTGCATAACCTTTCCCTGAAGACAGGCACACAGGTGATAATAAGTACTTGTTGAACAACCGCAATCCGATTCATTCTTCGTGGCCAGCAGTTAGCAGCCTGTGAAGCCTATGAAGGTGTTGAGGCTACTCCCCGTGTGCTGGGAGCCACAGACAGCTATTTGAATTCTTCTGCCCGTTTTTTATAGTTTTTGTTTGCTTTTGTTAATCTTCTATCTTTGTTGAGAAAGGTCACCAACTGTAAATTCTGGGATTAGTGATATTCCTACCCACGGCAGCTCCTTCTTCCTTTCTGTGGCCTTAGAAGAGCTAAGCACGTATACAGTCAATAAAAGTGGCTCTGAAGGAGGTCTTTACAGACTGCCTTGAGTCCATGGGTACACTTTGTGACTCCTGTTTTGGCTGCTTAATGGGCCTACTTCCTGGTTCTCACTGTTCAGAAAGATAGAAGTTTTCAGATCACCAGAAAGACATATTATTGTAGTATAATAAGCTCTAGAAAAGTAATCTCCCTGAGGGCAAGAGGTTTGCTCTGTTTTGCCCTGGGCTGAAGCCTAGAACAATAAATATTTAACGAAGGAAGAAGTACTTTGAGGGAGAACTTTTACCTCTGACAGCTGCAGAAGATCCTTATCTGTTAAGGAAATCCTGGATATAGGCAGATGGTTTCTTTTGTTTTTTTTTTTTTTTTTTTTAGATTTTATTTATTCATCAGAGACACAGAGAGAGGCAGAGACACAGGCAGAGGGACATAGACAGGCTCCATGCACTGGGAGCCCGACGTGGGACTCGATCCCGGGTCTCCAGGATCGCGCCCTGGGCCAAAGGCAGGCGCCAAACCGCTGCACCACCCAGGGATCCCGGCAGGTATTTTTAAATGTGGGAATGATAGGCAGATGAAGGAAGATACTACCTTTTAATGATATTATTCAGAGATAATTAGTAAGGATGAGGGAGAAACCACCAGTATCAGCAACTTATGAGCCTTTACTCCCAGACATAAGGGAAAGTAATATTTTAAAACAAATGTCACTTAAAAGGTCTAAACTCAGAGCACTCCTCCATCATGGCTAAAATGAATGTATTCTACACCCTGTAAGTGCCTTAAAGTTCCTCCATGCCTGAAAGCAGTGAGGACGCCCGGGGAGCACCGCGGGGTTTACACGGTTTATAGTTCTGAACCCCAGGGAGGGTGCGGCTCGAAAGGAACTGAAATCGGGGAGAGGGCTTGGGGGGGGGGTGTAGGGGGACCAGTAAGATCTGTGCAAGCGCCCCCAAAGCGATACCGGAACAAAGTTGCCAAAATCGATGTCTATGATGCGCTGTTGCATCAAACTCAAGGGCTTTCGGGGGCTGTGGGGTGGAAGGGGCAAGATTCCAAGGAGGCAGGGACGTTCAGGAGGTGTCAGTGGAAATGAGAAGTGTTAGGTAAGGCAGAGGAGCCCGCCTGGAGAAAAGGCCGTGCGAAAATTCGGCCTAGGTCGGAGCTCTGGAGACCCTGCCGGGCGGGTGCAAAGACAGAAAGTAAGCGTGGGTGGAATCCGGAGGGACTAAAGGACTGAGGAATCCCAAAAGGTGCGGCTGGCTCGGCATCTGCAAGGCCGGGCCGCGCCGGGCCGGGCCTGGGCGCGGAGAAGGCGCGCAGAGGGAAGACTGGGCCGCACCACCCAGCACCCAGGGGACCAGCCACGTTCCTACCGATTTGCGCGCGTCCGGCCGCAGGTCCTGGAAGTCGGCGCCGTAGATGGCCTCCAGAGCCTGCAGCTCGTGCTCCTGCCGCTGCGGGTAGCTCTCCGGAGGCTCGTCCCGGCCGCGCCCGGGGGCCCCACGGCCCCCAGCCATGGCGACGCGGTGGCCCAGGCCGGGCGGCCTTGCTGTGGCGGTGGTGGGCACCCGGCGGGCTCGGGGGCAGGGCTTCACTCTCCAGTCCGGCCCGTGGGCGGGGCTCCGCGCCGGGGGCGGGGCCGGGGGCGGGGCTGCGTGCGCGCCGGGGGCAGGACTCCGCTCTCCAGACCGGCCCGTGGGCGGGGCTCCGCGCCGGGGGCGGGGGCGGGGCTGCGTGCGCGCGGGGGGCGGGCTCCGGGGCAGGACTCCGCTCTCCAGACCGGCCTGCGGGCGGGGCTCCGCGCCGTGGGCGGGGCCGGGGGCGGGGCTGCGTGCTCGCCGGGGGCGGGCTCCGGGGGCAGGACTCCGCTCTCCAGACCGGCCTGTGGGCGGGGCTCCGCGCCGGGGGCGGGGCCGGGGGCGGAGCTGACCGCCTTGACTAGGCTCCTGCGGCGGGACAACCTGGGCCTGGAGGGAGGAAGCAAGGAATGAGGCTGCTGTCTGGCTTTGCCTACTTACTGCAGGAGAGCTAGAGCAAAGAAATCTGCTGGAACGTGGGAAATTAAATCAGTCAAAATTATTTACGCCAGCTGTTTTCACGAAATGCCTGGAACTTCTTTACCCCAGCACAGGTAGTAAGAGGGAACTCAAAGGGAAGACTTTGATGCGTTTTCAGGTCGCTTAGGGTCTAACCTTGAAACTTCCCACAAGACTACTAGGAAAAAAGATTGTGACCTTTACTCCCCGTCCCCACAGCTTTGTGCCCCCAAACTCATCCCCTTAAGGATGGATTGAACTACCGTTTGTCCCTACCTCCCACCTTTAAGAGTCTCCATTATCAGCATGCAATTTCAACTGAAAAATGTCTTTTCTTCAGGCATCTTTATGAGCTACTAATGAAGGATGGTTGGAAGAAAGGCAAGCAGAGACAAGGGGCCCCTGCCCTCAAAGGAAACCACCCTTAAAAGGATTTTACACCACTCTGGAAGGAGCCCTCCACCTTTCCCACGTGGTAGGTAGATGACAAAAGCCTGATTGGGTGATAGGTGCAGGGAGGGTTAATCAGCTTAGAACAGCCCCCACCTACAAGCCCATAAAAACCCCTTGATCTAGGGACACCTTGGTGGTTCAGCAGTTAAGCCTCTGCCTTTGGCTCAGGGCATGTGGTGAAGGATTTTAAAGATTGGAGTGATACCATATTTGTGATTTAGTAACTACTCTGGTTGCAATAGGAAACATGGCTTTGAGTGGATTAAGAATGAAGATAGTGACTGTTTTTTGAGCTGTTAAAGTCATCCAGGGAAGAAATGATTGTAGTCTGAATCAAGTTAGTGGTAATGGGATGGAGTGAAGTGGATAGATTGAAGAAATGGACTACGTGATGTGGAAGTCGAGAGAAAAGGAACCCCAAATTCCACTTCACTGGCTTGGGCCAATGTGGGCAGAGTAGCACCGTTCACCTAGATAGAGATCACTGTAAAAAGAATGGATCCCAGTGAAAGCAAAAGAAAATGGTTTGAAGAGGCCTTGGATCAAACAAGTGCACTTGTGTTATCACATTATCTGGGCCAGATATTTGTGTTATTTGGGCCAGAACTGAGTGAATAGATGGCAGCAAGTTACTTAAGTGATTATAACTTAGCACACAGTATAGGGGTAGGAAAGATAGATGAAGGAAATGTCACTTGAAAAGTATGCTTGGGGACGCCTGGGTGGCTCAGCGGTTGAGCGTCTGCCTTTGGCCCAGGGTGTGATCCTGGAGTCGCAGGATCAAGTCCTGTGTCGGGCTCTCTGCATGGAGCCTGCCCCTCTCTCTGTGTCTTTCATGAGTAAATAGATAAAATTTTTTAAAAAAGAAAAAAAAAAGTATGCTCTGAGGCAGAATTATAACAAAGACCTCCTAAATTCACACTAAGTAAACTGGACATGGAACATAATTCTCTTCATGGAAAGGTAGTGTAACAGGATTTCCTCTCCTTCAGTGCCCCACCTTGGTCACACCACTTGGAAGAATGAAGAGTAGACCAGATGAAGAGTGGGTGGGCAGCAAAACAACATCTATTGCACAGTAGTACAAAGCTCCCTAAGAGGGAGGGGACCAGAGAGGGTTGCTGATTTGGCTTTAGATCTAGGGTTTGTTTTTTTTTTTAAAGATTTATTTATTTAAAAAAAAAAAGATTTATTTATTTATTCATGAGAG
Organism: Nyctereutes procyonoides; assembly: GCF_905146905.1. Classification (NCBI taxonomy): domain Eukaryota; kingdom Metazoa; phylum Chordata; class Mammalia; order Carnivora; family Canidae; genus Nyctereutes; species Nyctereutes procyonoides. The sequence continues at coordinate 6,715,184 of NW_026575031.1, read as the reverse complement.
ACAGACACACACACAGAGAGGCAGAGACATAGGCAGAGGGAGAAGCAGGCTCCTCGCAGGGAGCCTGATGCAGGACTCTACCACCAGAACGACATCACACCCTGAGCGGAGGGCAGACACTTAATCGTTGAGCTACCCAGGTGTCCCTCCATTGCCCTTTATTTAAAAACTACAGAAAATTTGAAACGTATATCAAAGTAGAAGAAATATTATAATAAACCCTCAGTACTTAGAGTCCCTGGGTGGCTTAGTCAGTAGAGTATCTGACTCCGGATCTCAGGGTGGTGAGTTGAAGCCCCACATTGGGCATGGAGCCTACTTAAAAATAAACAAATAAATAAATACAAATAAATAAATCCTCCTATACTCATTATCCAACTTCAACAGTTATAGATATCTTGCCAGTCTTTTATTTCATTTCTCACCCTCCACCCTACCTCCCTAGGAAAGAATCTCAAAGAATCTCAAACATCATTTTTTTTCGGTAAATACTTAAGTATCTATCTCTAATAGGCAAAAACTTTTCACAGATATAATAGCTTAAAAAATGTAACAATTGTTCAATATCATTTAATACCCATCTGTATTCAAAATTCAACATTTGTCTTAAATTAGAATCTGTATTGGGGGTTCGGCCCAGCCATTCTCCCAGGCGCCCAGGTCCGGTGTGCGCCTGTGTGAGCGCGCCTGTGCCCTGGGGCCGCTGCAACCGGAGGAGAGCGGCTGCCTCAGGAGGACCCCTTTCCCCCCAGAAATTACTCAATGCTGAAACCTTTCAAAGTGATATTCGAGGCGCTGGAAGCACCATGGATGGGTTTTATGATCAGCAAGTTCCTTTTATGGTCCCAGGGAAATCTCCATCAGAGAAATGTCGAGGGCGGCCTGTGATTGACAGAAAGAGAAAGTTTTGGACACAGATCTGGCCCATGATTCTGAAGAGTTGTTTCAGGATCTCAGTCAACTTCAAGAGGCTTGGCTAGCTGAAGCCCAAGTTCCTGATGATGAACAGTTTGTCCCAGATTTCCAGTCTGATAACTTGGTGCTTCATGCCCCACCTGCAACCAAGATCAAACGGGAGCTGCACAGCCCCTCCTGTCATCCTGTAGCCACGAGCAGGCTCTAGGTGCTAACTATGGAGAAAAGTGCCTCTACAGCTATTGTGCCTATGATAGGAAGCCTCCCTCCGGGTTCAAGCCATTAACCCCTGCCCCAGCCAAGTCTGCCCCCGCCCTCGCGCACGCCCCTGCGGCTGGCCCAGTACCAGGCCCTGCCCTCCCCCCACTTGCTTCCAGAACCTGGACCACAGCAGCAAACCTTTGCGGTCCCCTGGCCACCACATCAGCCCCTGCAGATGCCAAAGATGATGCCTGAAAACCAGTATCCCTCAGAACAGAGATTTCAGAGACAACTGTCTGAACCCTGCCACCCCTTCCCTCCTCAGTCAGGAGTTCCTGGAGATAATCGCCCCAATTACCACCGGCAAATGTCAGAATCCATTGTCCCTGCAACTCCCCCACCCCCTCAGGGATTCAAACAAGAATACCATGATCCACTCTATGAACATGGAGTCCCAGGCATGCCAGGCCCCCCAACACATGGGTTCCAGTCACCAATGGGAATCAAGCAGGAGCCCCGGGATTACTGTGTTGATTCAGAAGTGCCCAACTGCCAGTTGTCCTATATCAGAGGGGGGTATTTCTCCAGCAGCCATGAAGGTTTTTCATATGAAAAAGATCCCTGGTTGTACTTTGATACTTGTGTTGTTCCTGAGAGACTGGAAGGCAAAGTCAAGCAAGAGCCCACCATGTACCCAGAGGGGCCCCCTTACCAGAGGCGAGGTTCTCTTCAGCTGTGGCAGTTCCTGGTTACTCTGCTGGATGACCCAGCCAATGCCCACTTCATTGCCTGGACGGGCCGTGGCATGGAGTTTAAGCTGATAGAACCTGAGGAGGTTGCTCGGCGTTGGGGCATCCAAAAGAACCGGCCAACCATGAACTATGACAAGCTCAGCCGTTCTCTACGCTATTACTATGAAAAGGGCATCATGCAGAAGGTGGCTGGGGAGTGATAGTCTGTAAGTTTGTGTGTGACCCGGATGCCCTCTTCTCCATGGCCTTCCCTGACAACCAGCGTCCGTTCCTGAAAGCAGAGTCTGAGTGTCACCTCACCGAGGAGGATACCCTGCCCCACCCAACCTGGCCTACCTCCTGGACCTGGACCGCTGCGGCAGCCTCGCCTACGCCAAGGGCTTTGCTTATTAAGTTTCCGAGTGGCTGAGTGGCCAGACCCTAGAGCTAGCAGTTCCCATTCAGGCAAACGAGGGCAGTGGTTTTGTTTGTGTTTTTGGCTGTTCCTAAAGCTTGCCCTTTGAGTATTATCTGGAGAACCCAAGCCGTCTCTGGATTGGCATCCTCAAAGACAGATACCTTGGCTGGGGAGTGGGAACAGGGAAAGGGCAGAGAAACCACTAAAAGGCTGGTGCCTCAGTTCTGATCCTGACAAGGTTTCTGGAGAGAGATTGCCGTGGAGCCTCCTTCCCATGGACAATATATATGCAAAGCAATACCTTGTTCAGGGTAGTGCCCACAAACCAGGACAGAGTGTGTGACAATCTGCATTGATCGTGGGCTACTAATTGCCTTTACATAGAAGGGCTCTGATTTGCATAATTTATTGAAACAGAAATGACAGACCCATAGAATAGTAGGCTAAGAAGCTGGGAAGGCTCAGACCGTGAAGGGTTAAAAAGTCTATCTTCAAATTGGGAGAGCTCTTCTAGCTCGAGCTGCAATGTTTCCCCTCGGTCTAGAAAGAAGGGGGGAAAGTCAGAACAGCTGTTCCCCACTCCAGGGTTCTCAAATACTAAACCGTTGCGACTCTTGGGAACCTTCGAGCCATGTGGTCACCAAGTAGAACAAGCCCCCTTTCTCTTCCCAGTCACACAGCTGTGTGTGTGGACGGCTTTCATTTTAGAAGGGTGATTTATACTTTTTTTTTTTTTTTGATTTATACTTTTGACAGTATTTTGTTTTGCTTTGATTCGGGGGATTGTTTTGTTTTGGTGGTTGTTTTGGAAAACCAGTTTATAAACTGATTTTTGTAGTTTTGGTATTTAAAGCAAAAAACAACAAAAAAAAAGCCAACACACAAACCTTTTGGTAACTGTGCACTGCGTCCTAAGCAGGGCAGTGCCGACTGATGACGCTGCAGCTTGAAAGGGGCTTTGCTGGGAGCGCCCCCTTAGCCGTGCACAAGCCCATTCTATTGCCTGCTTTGTGCTGTCTGCACCAGACAGCCTGATGGAACATTTGCACCTGAGTTATACATTTTTGAGGTGTGCAGGGCAGCCCGGACACACCACTTGATTCTATGTGTATAGTTCCTCGTGTTTTCTAACATGCCCTCTCTGGAAAGCATATGTACATTATACATGTCATGTCCATTTAAAACCTGGCCACCTGGCGGGAACCCTGGGGATTTCTCCCCGGGCATGACCAATGACAATTTCCATTTCATCCATTTGTTTCGTTTCCTTTTTTTTTTTTTTTCTTCAATTCTTGGACTTTCAACCCCGCATATGATTCAATAGGGTTTGAGATGTACATGTGACCCTGACAGGTAAAACAGTGCTAGCATTTGAGTTTCCTACCACCTTAAAAAAAAAAAAAGTTTACTATGATTACTGTATTATATCAGAAAAGTTTTAAACCACCTAGCTAAAACTGTGTGAAAGTTGGCCTCAAAATGGAGAAGTCCTTAGAAGTGGTGATGCCTTGCTGCCCACTCTGCTGATAGGATTGCTTCGCTGATAGGATTCCGTGCTTCCCGCAGCACTTGGCAAGTTAACCCTGACTGCTGGTCTTCATGTGCACAAGACAATGCTGACTCGGTGAGGGGAAGAAACCTGCTTTGAATTGTTTGCCTCTCAAGGGGGGTGCGTTACAGTCTTCACCAGCCCCCACTTTGACCAGCAGTGGCACATCTGTGAAGAGGTTCAGAGGGCTGAGGGGTACATTTTATAGCTATGAAAACATGAGGTTTTCCTCTATTGGAAGCTAATTAGCCCGCCAAGGTATTGAACCTCTAGCTTGGGCCTTAATTAGCATTGTGCTCTAATCAAAGGACTCTTTCCCGACCATATTTATAGCTCTCTATCCTAAACATAGTCTATATATAGATTCATATTTTATCCCCAGCTGGCTAGAGATTTATTTGTTGTAAATGCTGTATAGGATTTGTTTTTTTCTTTATTATCCTGGCTTGGGTTTTCTTTTTTTGATGGATTTATGCTGTCTTAGCAAGTTTGAAAATAACCCTCTGTAGCCTGAGCTCCCCCCTTCCCCTGCTGTAACCACAGGGCCTGTGCTGGTACAAGACACAGGATGGCGCATCACCGTTGCATTCCCATTAGACTCATGCACCTCCCAGATGGTTTTGGGGTTTTGTTTTGTTTTATTTTTGCTTCTTTTCCAGAGTGTGGAAAGTCTACAGTGCAGAAAGGCTTTAACCTGCCAGTTGATTTGAAATACTTTCCCCTGCTCAGGGCCATATGCATCCTGCCAAGCTGCGTTATATTCTGTACTGTGTACAATAAAGAAGTTTGCTTTCAGTTTAAAAAAAAAATCTATATTGGGTTATGGACATATAAATGATGGAATCAAAACAATCACGGGGGCCCATGTGGCTCAGTCGGTTAAGCATCTGCCTTCAGCTTGGGTCATGATCTCAGGGTCCTGGGATTCAGCCCCACGTCAGGGTCCCTGCTCAGTGGAAGGCCTGCTTCTCCCTCTCCCTTTGCCTGCCACTTTGCCTGCTGTGCTCTCTCTCTGTGTGTCAAATAAATAAAATCTTAAAAAAAAAAAAAGCAATCAGCAAGATTTGAGGAGATGATGGTGTCTGTGGATTAGATAACAGTATTGTATTAGTGTTCATTTCTTGACTTTAATGTTTATACTGTGGTCATTTAGAAAAATGTCCTTGTTAATAGGAAATTTCCACTGCAGTCTTAAGGGGTAATAGGAATATGCAATTAGCTCCCAAATAATTTGGAAAATAGAAGGAGAGATTATGATAAGTCAAATGTAGAATGTTGACTATGGGGGAATTTAGTTGAAGGATTATATGAAAGTTCTTTGGATTATTCTTAAAACTGTTATGTAAGTTTGAAGATATTTCAAAGTCAAAATTTCATGATAAAAGCTGACAAACTGTTTCCCAAAGGGCTTGTACCATTTTATATTCCCACCAGTTTATGACAGTTCTAGGTATATCCTTGTAGTAATCGGTATTGTCAGTCCTTTATATTTTAAACACTGTAATAGGTGTGTAGTAATAGTTCACTGGGTCTTAATTTACATTTTCCTAATGTTTAATGATGCTGAGCATCTTTTCATGTGCTTATTTGGCACTCATATATTTTTGGTCTATTCAAATCTTCTGCCTATTTAAAAAATTGAGTTATCTGTTTTCTTATCACTGAGTCTTGAGAATCCCTTATATATTATGGAAGTAAATCCTTTATCAGATGTATGATTTATAAAGATTGTCTCCCAGTCTGTGGCATGCCTTTTCATTCCCATAACAGTGTTTTGCAAAGAACACAGTTCTTACTTTTTTTTTAATCTCCTCTTCCCCCATGTATTGCTTACTTTTGAAGAAATTTAATTTCTCATTTTTTTCCTTCTATGAATCTGAATCATGTTTTGTTGTTATATCCAAGAAATTTTCACCTAACCCAAAATCACAAAGATATTCCCCTATGTTTTCTTCAAGAAGTTCTATAATTTTAGGTTTTACATTAAGATTCTATCATTTAGTTTTAGTTTAAAAGTTACCTATAGGGATCCCTGGGTGGCGCAGTGGTTTGGCGCCTGCCTTTGGCCCAGGGCACGATCCTGGAGACCCGGGATCGAATCCCACGTCGGGCTCCTGGTGCATGGAGCCTGCTTCTCCCTCTGCCTGTGTCTCTGCCTCTCTCTCTCTCTCTCTGTATGACTATCGTAAATAAATTTAAAAAAAAATTAAAAAAAAAAGTTAACTATATACCTTCCATATGACATAGCTATTTCACTCTTAGGTATTTAATCCAGAATAATGAAACCACATATATACATATGTTCATGGCACCTTAATCCCCAAACTGGAAACAATCCAAAATGCTTATCAACAGGTGATGAAAAAATTGAAGTAAAAATAAATTGAGATATATCAATACAATGGATACTATCCAGCAATAAAGCCCTGGAGTAATAAAATAGATGAATCTCAAAGTGATTATGCTGAAAGAAGCCAGACAAAAGATACATATTATATAAAATTCTAAAGCATACAAACTTAATATATGTTTTATATAAAATTTATATAAAATTATAAAGAATACAAACTTAGTAATAGGAGATAAGTGATCATCTGGGATAAGGAGAACAGATAGGCCAGGGGATAAGGAGAATAGATAGGTCAGGGGAAGGGATTCCAGAGGGAAAAAAAGAAACTCTTGGGGCTGACAAATACGGTCATTATTTTGATTGTGGTGATGATATGCTTGCTTTAGCAGCACACATACTAAAATTGGAATGATTGTGGTGATGGTTCATAGATGTATGCATATATCAAAATTTGTCAAACAGTACAATTTGAGTATATGCAATTTATTGTATGTCAATTATACCATAATAAGCTGTTAAAAGACAAAAGTTGTTTTGTTTTACAGTGGCTTTTTTCTTTTTTTTTTTTTTTTCAGCTGAAAGGTCTCACATTTATTACTGAACCAACCCACTGGTATAGAAGGCATAGTAACAGAGAAAATAATTTCCTTAATAAGACATCTATTGGCCAGGTAGGAAGGGTGATTCCATAGTGTTAGGAAAAGAACATGTGATCTCTATGAAGCTTAAATACGTGTGCCAATTATGTTTGCTATCTTATGATGTGCGATGCCTCATAGACCCAGCTCATTTCTTCTCCAGTGCCTCCTCTTGGAGTTGTACCTGATTTTATTACCAGTTTTCATCTGAATCCGCTGGGGAATGGGATGATTCTGCTTTTGTTTCTTGGCCAGGAATCACTCAATTCTGAAAGTCTTGTGAGGAGACATGGGAGACATGGCACGGAACAGTCAACCACACACAACTAGGATGATGGTGAAAAGGAGAGACCTACAGTGGCTTTTCTCACATCAAGATCCAAAGTCCACACATGGCATTTGATTCCTCTATTTCAAATAAAGGATCAGCCCAGCAGGCTTGGGATGTACAAACCCTGTACTTTGCTAAGGAAAGACTGGCCATTAAGTGGCCCCTGGGAGATAACCTCTGAGACCTTGGAGCATCCAGCCTGATAAGAGTATCATTGTATTAGGGGGTTTACAAAGAACTTTTCAAGATACTCCAAGCTTTTCTTATTCTCCAAGCCCTCTCTAAAACTTTAGATCAATTCCCCAAGTGTTGGGGAATTCTCCTATATACTCCCTGCTTCCCCAAAGTACATCTCCTAATCCTACTCTTTACCCTCAACTTCCAAAGGAAAAAACTCCCAGATTGGCAGTTGTACCCTGTATTTGAAAACCACAATCCCCTTTCCCTTCATTCCTGAAGATTATTTTCACCAGATGAGGAATTCTGGGTCAATAGTTCTTTTCTTTCTGTCTTCCCACTTCCTTCTGGTCCACATGGTTTCAATGAGAACAATGAGAAATCTGCCATCATTCACATTGTTTTTACCCTATAGGTAACGTGGTATTTCTCTTTGAAATTTTCCCCTCTTTGGCTACTTTTGGGCTTTTTTTTTTTTTTTGGCTGGGGGCGTGGTGTATGGGGTGGGGGGGTGGTCGTTAATGTCTCGAAGTTTGACTATGATTTGTCTTGGTGTGGATTTCATTGGATTTATCTTATTTAGAAGTCGCTAAGCTTTTTGAATCTCTAGATTTTTCCCAAATACAGGAATTTTTCAGCCATTATTTCTTTGAATACATTTTCTACTCTGCCTTTTTTCTCCTCTCCATTTAGGAGGTAAAGGCATTTATTTGTTCTTGCTGCTTCGTGGCCTGGCAGCCAGAAGCAGGAGAGATAATGTAACTCCTACTGTTCAAGAAAGTATTTATTTCAGAGAGAGAGCGCACAATCAGGGGAGAGGGAGAAGCAGATTCCCCACTGAGCAGGGAGCCTGAAGCAACCTGATCACAGGACCCCAGGATCATGACCTGAGCCAAAGGCAGGTGCTTAACAGACTGAGCCACCAAGACATCCCATAAAAACTACTTTTTTAAAAAATAGACTTTATTTATTTATTCATGAGAGACAGAGAGAGAAAGAGAGAGAAATAGAGAAAGAGAGGCAGAGACACAGGCAAAGGGGAGAAGCAGGCTCTATGCAGGGAGCCTGATGTGGGACTCAATCCCCAGACTCCAGGATCACTCTCTGGCTGAAGGCGGCGCTAAACTGCTGAGCCCTCTAGGGATCCCCAAAACTACCTTTTAAAAGAAAGATTTTATTTATTTACTTGAGAGAGGGAGAGAGAATGAGCATGGGGAGGGGCAGAGAGAAAGGGACAAGCAGGCTCCCCACTGAACAGGGAGCCCAACTCAGGGCTCAATCCCAGGACCCTGAGATCATGACCAGAGCTGAAGTCACTTACCCAACTGAGCCACCCAGGTGCCCCTGAAATTAAAATTACTTAGTGGCTTTTGCAACACATTGTGGGTATTTGTGGGCATTTGCACATTTACATACCCAAATTAATCTTGTCCTTTAAATTCTGGAATAAGTTTTTAAAAAAAAAATCCTGGAAAAAAATAAAATAAAAAATAAAATAAAAAAATTCTGGAATAAGTATATGCTTTTGTTCCAAAGTTGTGCCATTAATTCCAAGTCAGACTGTGAGTCATAGTATCTTATTGTCATATCTCATCTTTTAGCAAAGAAGATTTTACTATCCTGATCATTTAATTCACCAGAATTGGTCCTAGGTAACTTTTAGTCTTTCAAAAAAAATCAAATTTATTTTTAAAGGACATATTTGTTATTGATGTAGTTTTGGAATATAGGTGAGGTTAGGTGGAGTGAGGTCTGGAGCTGACAACCAAGAAAGAATTCTTGAGACATCTTTGGTTCAAAATCGTGGTTTTACTAAAGCAAGGGGACAGTACCCATGGGCAGAAAAAACTGCTGCACTGGGATTGTAAGGGATAGCTAATGTACTTGGAAGTTGGGGGTAAGGGAAAAGGGAGATTTTAAAAAGAATTTTTGTGTGCTAAGGAGGACCTACAAGATATTAGAGGCCTTGCCATTGTAAAGTTGTTTTTCCCCTCTAGTAAGCATTAACATTAAGATAGATGGGATTTTCCTTCTGGAAGTTAGGTTATTGTTAAGAATGCTTTTTTTCTTATAAATCACTAAGGCATTTTGTAAACTGAGGTAGACTCATGTCTAGAGGACTACAATCTCTATAAATTAACTGGTTTTTTTTTAAAGATTTTATTTATTTATTCATGAGAGATATACAGAGAGGCAGAGACACAGGCAGAGGGAGAAGCAGGCTCCCTGTGGGGAGCCTGATGTGGGACTTGATCCCAGGACCCTAGGATCAGGACCTGAGCAGAAGGCAGACACTCAACCACTGAGCTACCCAGGTGCCCCTAACTATTTTTTTTTAAAATTTATTTATGATAGTCACAGAGAGAGAGAGAGAGAGAGAGGCAGAGACACAGGCAGAGGGAGAAGCAGGCTCCATGCACCGGGAGCCTGATGTGGGACTCGATCCCGGGTCTCCAGGATCGCGCCCTGGGCCAAAGGCAGGCGCCAAACTGCTGCGCCACCCAGGGATCCCCTATTTGTTTTTCCTTTCCCTTGGTTTTTAGGGCAGCCAAGAGTGCCTGAGGAATGTCACACTCATCTCCTGGGGGGAGTGGTGTCATTTGTGGGGTGTCAGCTTGTGCTTTGTCCTCAGCTAGGCTTCTTTTCCCTTATTATGATCAGGGATATAGGAAAGAATGTACCAGCTTCTGAAGTCACAAAAAGCTGTTGGGATCGCAAAAAGCTGTTGAGAAATCATAATACTCTTCAATAGCTAAACAACTTCTCAAAGTGATTCCTTTAAAGAGGGTAATACTCAGGACACCTAAGTGGCTCAGTGATTGAGCATCTGCCTTTGGCTCAGGTCCTGATCCGGGAGTCCTGGGATGAAGTCCCACATCGGCTTCCCCATTGGGAGCCTGCTTCTTCCTCTGTCTATGTCTCTGCATCTCTCTCTGTCTCTCATGAATAAATAAATAAAATCTTAAAAAAAAAAAAGATGGTAATACTCAAGGGTATTTTCATTTTGGCATATTTGCTGTTAAAAAAACTAGTAAGGAGGATCCCTGAGGGAGATCCCTGGGTGGCTCAGCAGTTTGGTGCCTGCCTTTGGCCCAGGGCATGATCCTGGAGTCCCGGGATCGAGTCCCATGTCGGGCTCCCTGTGTGGAGCCTGCTTCTTCCTCTCCCTTTGCCTCGTCTCTCTCTCTCTCTCTCTCTCTCTCTCTGTGTCTCTCATGAATAAATAACAATCTTTAAAAAAAGGGGGGGGGGCGATCCCTGGGTGGCTCAGCGGTTTAGCCCCTGCCTTTGGCCCAGGGCATGATCCTGGAATCCCGGGATCGAGTCCCGTGTCGGGCTCCCGGCATGGAGCCTGCTTCTCCCTCCTCCTGTGTCTCTGCCTCTCTCTCTCTCTCTCTCTCTCTCTCTCTCTCTCTCTCTATCATGAATAAATAAATAAATAAATCGTAAAAAAAAAAAAAAAAACAACTAGTAAGGTTGTTTTATGACCACTGTGTTTATGTGCTTGTGTGTGAGACTATTGAGGCTACCTGGGGGAAGGGAGTATTAAACCTTGCACCTCCCAGATATTCTTGATGAATTTAATAACAATTTATAGGTGCAAAGACTTACTAATTGGGAAACCGAATTAGGTGATATATTCATAGATTCATATCAGTAGGAAACCATTTCCCAATCTACATATTGAGATAATTTGGAATACATGGGAAGACTGTGTTAATATCTCTTAAACAGATTATTGCTTTGATGGTAAGTTAGCATACTAAAAACCAAGAACCACAAAGTAAACATATTGAGCCCAATAATGTAAAGTTAAATTCTGGACTTCTATTTTTTTTTTTTAAGATTTTATTTATTTAGGGATCCCTGGGTGGCGCAGCGGTTTAGCGCCTGCCTTTGGCCCAGGGCGCGATCCTGGAGGCCCAGGATCGAATCCCACGTCGGGCTCCCGGTGCATGGAGCCTGCTTCTCCCTCTGCCTATGTCTCTGCCTCTCTCTCTCTCTCTCTCTCTCTCTCTCTCTCTGTGTGTGTGTGTGACTATCATAAATAAATAAAAATTTAAAAAAAGATAATATTAAAGATTTTACTTATTTATTCATGAGAGACACACACACACACAGAGAAGCAGAGACAGAGGCAGAGGGAGAAGCAGGCTCTCTGTGGGGAGCCTGATGTGGAACTCAATCCCAGGACCCCAGGATCATGACCTGAGCTGAAGGCTGACATTCAATCACTGAGCCACCCAGGTGCCTCTAAATTCTGGACTTCTGAATCTTAAAGTAAAATTTTCCAAAAGCCACATTGTCCTTTGCTAATTGCAAATTAAGCAGTTCTTATATTTTTTTGAAATACACTTGTTAGGCAGAATTTTACTTAAATATACAAAGAGGGCAGCCTGGGTGGCTCAGCGGTTTAAGTGCCTACCTTCTGCCCAGGGCATGATCCTGGAGTCCTGGGTTCAAGTCCCCATGTCGGGCTCCCTGCATGGAGCCTGCTCCTTCCTGTGCCTGTGTCTCTGCCTCTCTCTCTCTCTCTCTCTGCGTATATCATGAATAAATAAATAAAATCTTTAAATAATTAATAAACTAACAAACAAACAAAGAGAGGGACACCTGACTGGCTTAGTGGTTGAGTGTCTGCCTTTGGCTCAGGGTGTGATCCTGGTCCCAGGATTGAGTCCCACATTGGGCTCCCTGCATGGAGCCTGCTTCTCCCTCTGTTTATGTCTCTGCCTCTTTCTGTGTCTCTCATGAATAAATAAATAAATTCTTTATATATGTGTGTGTGTGTGTGTGTGTGTGGAGAGAGAGAGAATTCTTTGTTGAAAGGTAAAGCTTTTCCCCCTTTGATATTTGTTTTCTTTAAGTGTAAACAGAAATGGATCTTATATAGTTACCTTTCATCTATTTCCTACATTGTGCCAGATACTGTTAGAGGTTTTCTCTCTTTTTTTCTTTTTTCTTTTTTTTAAGATTTTATTTATTTATTTGAGCAGGGAGGGGCAGAGTGAGAGGGAGAAGCAGACTCTCTGGTGCGCAGCGAGCCCTGCACAGGGCTGGATCCTCCAACCCTGGGATTATGACCGGAGTGGAAGGCAGACACTTAGCCAACGGAACCACCCAAGTGCCCCACTGTTAGAGGTTTTCATTACTTAAATAATTTATTGTCCTCAAAATAATCTTACAAAATAGGCATTTTTAAAAAGTTAATCTCTACACCTAATATGTTGGGCCTGAATTTATGACAGAGATCAAGAGCCACATGTTCTATCAACTGAGCCAGCCAGATGCCCCCCAAATAGGCATTTTTATCCCCGTTTGGCAGAAGAGGAAACAACTTAGAGAGGTCATGTAACTGTCCACTGTCCCAAAGGGAAATTGTGGAGCAAGCATTCAAACCCAGGTTCAACTGACTCCAACATTAATGCTGTCCTCTTGCCCCTGCTATACTAGAATCTTTTATCTTCAGGGAGTTGGTAGGTTTGCCAACATAAAGAGACACTCTGGTTTCTAGGGAATAAGAATAGGTTATCGATTATAGTAAGCTTAAGTACTCTCCAAAAAAGCCATTTAAATTACATAAATTTATAAGAGGCCAGTATATTTTTGGAGATGAAAAAAACCAATGGTTCAATTCAAAGATACCCAGAGGTTTTATTATCGGCCACCATTTTATTTCACTAGGATCTAGGATATTCTTATTGCCACTACCAATATACATAAAGATTTTTAAAGTCTTGACTCGGGGTGCCTGGGTGGCTCAGTAGGTTAAGTGTCTGCCTTCAGCTCAGGGTCATGATCCTAGGGCTCCTTGCTCAGCGGGGAGTCTGCTTCTCCCTCTCCTTCTGCCTGCTGCTTCCCCTGCTTTTGTTCTGTCAAATAAATAAATAAAATCTTACAAAAAAAATCTTGACTCAATACCTTCCATTCCCCAGAAATAAAGTCTGTGTTTTTGTTTTTTAAATAAGGGGTGCTTCACAAATTTGCGTGTCATCCTTGTGCAGGGGCCCTGCTAATCTTTTCTGTATCAGTCCAATTTTAGTGTATGTGCTGCCGAATCAAGCACAAGTCTGTGCTTTCTTAAATACACAGGCCCCAGTTTTCATAATTATATCTGGCAGGATAGTCTCATTTATGCTGTGATAATGAGCAGCTCCAAAAATCTTGGTTGTTTAGTACAATCAAGGTTTATTTCTTGCTCATACAAAATTTGTTGTAGGTCTGGGTGGCTCACCAGGATTTCCCTCCATTCCCTCTTCCTACCCAGTCTTCTATGGTGACCCAGAAACAGTCTACTTCGGAGCCCATGTTTTAGCTCTTCCAGTTCAACCCAAGGCACCTTCCCTATGGCACTGACAGGGCAGCAGAGACTTGAGAATTGCAAACAAATTTACACTGCCACAGCCCAGAAATGATTTGTCACTTTTGCCCACATATTGTTAGTCATAATAGTCACATGACCCTGCCCACTTGCAAGGGCAGCAGAGAAAAATAGTCTGTATATTTGGAAAAAGAGAACAAGATTTTGTTGAAGGCTAATAATACACATAATAAATCTGCATTATTGGTGTCTTATATAGGCCTAGATATAACCATTTGGAAATAGAACCACTTGTTTCAGATAGGTAGCCAGGGACCATAAGGACCCATCTTTCCTCAACATGCTGCTGCTTGGGCTTACCAACGCAAAATACTCAAGAGGCCACACAGACACATGTGAGGGTGTGGTGTAGGGGACAGGAAGAAGGAGGAGGCCCTCAATGAAGAAGGGAAGGAAGGGAGAAATAAACACCACAGGCTTCCTCTTTACTTCCCCTTACCTTCGGCTTTGCAATTATCCTAAATCCTATTCCATTTCTTCTTCTCCCTACCCAAGTCCCCTCCTGCTCTTTAATAAATGCCCAAGAAAGTTGGAATCTGGGACTCCTTTTGAACATAAGATGAATCCTATTATAGTCTATAAATATTGAAAGACTTGCTATTAGTACCTATATGCAAATTTTGTCTGTCACTACACCACAGCAGTATAAGAGAAAAACACAGAGAAGATAATAGGCTCTTAAAAATTACCTATTACCTTTTTGTTTTAGTTAGAATTTAACTAATTGGATGAGACCTGCCCACGGCAAGAAAGGGAATCTTCTTTACTCTGTCTTCAGATTTAAATGTTAATCTCATCCAAAAATACCTTCGTAGAAAAACCCGAATGGTATTTGGCCAAATATTTGAGCAACCCAAGTGGCTTAGTCAAGTTGACATGTTAAATTAAATATCATATCGATTTTCCCATGGTTACAATAAGCAAAATCCCTAAGCAAATCCTAGTTGGTATATGATTAAGACCAGGTGATTGGGGGATCCCTGGGTGGCGCAGCGGTTTGGCGCCTGCCTTTGGCCCAGGGCACGGTCCTGGAGACCCGGGATCGAATCCCACGTCGGGCTCCCGGTGCATGGAGCCTGCTTCTCCCTCTGCCTGTGTCTCTGCCTCTCTCTCTCTCTCTCTCTCTCTCTCTGACTATCATAAAAAAAAAAAAAAAAAAGACCAGGTGATTGGAGAAAGCTTTGAGAATCTGTTCTATTCCACACTACTATATTCCTACCTTCCCAGCACAAAGGTATTAACAGTTGTTAAATGGGTAAATTACTGGCTTAAGAAGAGTAGCTCTTATAAACACTGTAGAGACTGAAGGAGGTAGACCTAAAGACTAAGTAGGACCTCGCTGGGGTTCCTTAATCCCCAGAGCCTCTCACTCCTTTGTCTTCCACTCTGCCTGAGAACTCTATCATCATGTTTATTATTTCAATAGGAAAATGGCCCCTGAGTGCTAAAAAAATGATTTAAATAGTTTGGGAACACAGGTGTTTTTATTATTTTTTATTTTTAAATTTTTTTCCTTTAAAGATTTTATTTATTTATCCATGAGATACACAGAGAGAGGGAGAGAGAAGCAGAGACACAGTCAGAGGGAGAAGCAGACTCCATGCAGGGAGCCTGATGCAGGACTTGATCCTGGGACTTCAAAATCACACCCTGGGCCAAAGTGAGGCGCTAAACCGCTGAGCCACCCAGGGATCCCCAAGAACACAGGTGTTTTTAAATTGGGAGAATGCCTTCTTATATTATTCATGACGGGAGAGGAATGTTACATGTAACAGCATTTTCTAAGAGCCAGAGGTTGCTTAATTTCTACTCCATTTCCCATTGAGAAAGGGAAATTGAAGGACCCTATAAAAGATTGGATTTGTTTTTTTGGCTATCTCTACTCTTTTTTTTTTTTTTTAAGATTTATTTATTAGAGAGAGAGAGAGAGACCGACCATGAGGGGGAGGGTAGAGACACAGAGGGAGAATTCTAATCAGCCTCACATAACACTGTGCCTGAGCTGAAAGCAAGAGTCAGACGTCCAACAGATTGCACCACCCAAGTGCCCCTTGCTG
This sequence comes from Nyctereutes procyonoides, assembly GCF_905146905.1. Classification (NCBI taxonomy): domain Eukaryota; kingdom Metazoa; phylum Chordata; class Mammalia; order Carnivora; family Canidae; genus Nyctereutes; species Nyctereutes procyonoides. The sequence continues at coordinate 6,699,435 of NW_026575031.1, read as the reverse complement.
CCTCTATTCTTGCTAGGACCTGCACCCCACCTCACACATGCCTTACTGTATGTCCTCCTTGTAAAGGTCAAGGAGTTAAGGATTACTTTGGAGTCTTCCTGCACAATAGACAGCATCTAAGGTGACTGGGTGAGGTCATCTTCAAAGTTTTTCAAGTTCACTGACTCTCCACACCTTGATGCCAAGACCCCTAGCTCCATGGCATAAGTGACTTATGGAAGACACTTGAGCACTCGTCTTTGTTTTACCCAGTGCCTGCATGGCTGGGAGAATACATACAGCAGAACATTATCCTTAATTTAAAAAAAAAAAAAAAAAAAAGACCTCAAGCAAAGATAGGAGTCTCTCTCCTTTCTTTTCTGAGTCTCCAGAAATTCGATCTGATCTTCTCTATATATATACATAAATCTTCAACAAACTCCGCTCTCACTTCCTCTCCGCTCGTGTTTGATTTCCATCCTTCAGGAAACCTGGCTGGTCCTGCAGTACACCCTCTGGGTCCTCAGACTCAGCCAGCCTGCATCATCATTACCTGATTGTACTGTAGTTCTACAAATGTAGGGGTAAAAATGAGCTAGCACATAAATGTGGCTACCACCTGCCTTCAGCTATGGCTGTGTACCTGATTATTAATATTAACCAGCTCATAAACACATTTAACACCTGTACATGGTAATTGGAGCAGACTCCAATTAATTTGTTTTTTGTTTGTTTTGCCTCCTCAGGTTCAATTCCAGAAAAAAAACAATCTAAAATGGGACCTCTTGAAGATTTTTTTCTTTTGGACAAAAGCAAAATAGGCCTTATAGCATATTATATTTTTCTTAAATGACTATAACATCTCTCATCCCACATGCTCTTCTTACAATATAACTGATACTTTTCTCATTAAGTATAGTCTGTGTCCTTTTTCCATAAATTTTTTTTTTTTTACTGTTTCAACAAATAGTTGAAATGATGCTTTGTGACTTCTGAGAATTAGGCAATTTCTGCGTTTGAAAGAGGAACTACCCTCGTGTTGACTTCAAACTTTCTAAATGAGTTATCTTTTCTAGCTTATTTCTTAACTCAGGCAAAAGACCCTAAGAGCAGAGCATCCAATAGGATCTGCCCTGAGCCAGCATGACCTTGTCTGTGATTGATTTTAAGACAACGATTGACCTGAACTCCACTGTCCACCTGCACAAACATAATGTTCACCTCACTGAAATAAATTCCATTTTTGTTTCATCACCATTCATTTCTCTGCCTTTGGATTTGGTCTGTGGCCAAGTGGCCAAACCTGGTTTGTTCGGGATCCCTGGAGCCAGGTGCTTTTGTACCCCACCACCCAGCTACACCTTGTTGTCTTGGAATTCTCTTGGAGTGCTCACTTTGGGAACATAGCTGCCAGGCAGTGAGGAAGCCAAGTGGCCACATGGAGGGACCACCTATAGGTATTCCAGCTCAGTTCCAGCTGAAGTTCAAACAGCTAGTAGCATTAACTGCCAGATATGTGAAAGAGCAAGCCTTCAGATTTCAGACTCTGGACTTGATTTTTGAGCTGCCCCAGCTGATGTCATGTGGCGCAGACAAGGTGTCCCATTAATCCTTTTTTTCCCCTAAAGGCTTATTTATTTATTCATGAGAGACACACAGGGAGAGACAGACATAGGCAGAAGGAGAAGCAGGCTCCATGCAGGGAGCTCAATGTGGGATTGGATCCTGGGACTCCAGCATCATGCTGTAAGCCAAAGGCAGACGTTTAACCATTGAGCCATCCAGGCATCCCTGTCCCATTGATGTTTGACCAAATTGCGTATCTGTGAGCAAATTAAATGATAGCTGTTGTTTAGGCCACTAAGTTTGCAATGCCCAGATAAGAATAAATAACACTACCATAGACGCTTAACATATATTTATATCATATCTGATCTCATATCAATCTTAAATTCTCCTGTACTCGGTGAAAACTTCACATAGCACACAGCCATAAGAGCCATGCTACTCTCTTCCTGTCCTTGGTCTTATATTTTCACAATGCAATCTATCCTCAAGTCTGGGAATCATAGTGACCTCAGCAGATTCTTTTTTTTTTTTTTTCTTAAAAGATTTTCTTTATTTATTCATGAGAGACAGACAGAGAAAGAGAGAGAGAGGCAGAGACATAGGCAGGGGGAGAAGCAGGCTCCACGCAGGGAGCCTGACGTGGGACTCGATCCTGGGTCTCCAGGATCAGGCCTTGGGCTGACAGCAGCGCTAAACCGCTGACCCAGCCAGGCTGCCCAGATTTTTTTTTTTTTTAAAGATTTTGTTTTTAAGTCATCTCTATGATGTAGTTTTGGAATGTTGGTGAGGTCCAGAGCCAACGGCCAAGAAAGAATTCTTGAGATGTCTTTGGTGCAAAAAGGTGATTTTATTAAAGCAGAAGTGCAGGATCCATGGGCAGAAAGAGTTACTGCACTGGGGCTATGAAGAATGGCTGATTATATACTTGGAAGTTAGGGGAGGTAAGGAAAAAGGAAGGTGTCCAAAAGGACTTTCATATGCTAAAGACTCTCAGGTTATTGGACGCCTGGCTATTGCCAAGCTGCTGTTTTTCCCTCTAGCAAAGTATTAACATTAAGACGGGAGTTTCCTGGAGGAATGTCACACTTATTCCACCAGGGAATTAAGAGTGGGGGTGGTTGTGGGGTGTCAGCTTGTGCTTTGTCCTCAGCTTACCTTCTACCTCATCATCTATACCCAACGTTAGGCTCCAATTTACAACGTCAAGTTGTAATGCTTGCTCCACGTGCTCCATCGACTGTAACAGCCAGGTGTCCCGAGCTAGCTCCTTTTTTTTTTTTTTAGATTATTTATTTATTAGAGAGGAGCAGAGAGAGAGGAACAAGCAGGCTCCTCGCTGAGTGCAGAGCCCAACCTCAGGATCCTGAGATCATGACCTGAGCTGCAACTGAGAGTTGCATGCTCAATCAACTGAGCCACTCAGGCACCCTTCAAGTTAATTCCTGACTCAACTAATCCTATACACTAACACTGTCATCAGGTAGATTCCAAGACCTCACCTTTACTGCTCACCTGCTTGTACCCACCATCCTTGTCCTATAGTTTTCCTCAAGCTCTTCTTCCCAAGTTACCTCTTAACTCAGGCAAAAGACCCTACATGCATAGCATCCTGTGATGAAAACCAAAACTATCCCTCAAGCAATAAAGTTTGAGTTTGAGCTTAACCGTTGACTCATTCCTGTGCAAATGCACCATGACAGGATCCACAGAGTGACCAACAGTTACCCTTACCTCATTATAATACTAAACCAGTGAGGAGCAGAAGCCTTGTTACATAACATACAAAGTATGCATAGGTGTGTTTACTTAAAGTGCTTGCCAGATCTTACACCCACTGCTCTCTTATCTAAATATTCATCATAACCCTAGATAAAAGGAACCATTCTTCCTTGCTCCAGGAGTCCTGGCTTTGGAAGTTAGTTATTCCCCATGATTTCCTAATTTGCTGCAAATACGTTTCCGTTGTGTGGCAACTCACTTGGTGTAGTTCCTATCTGTGACTCACCAAGGAGCTAACTCAGGTTAGTTATAGTATCAATTTAGGGGCTGTAGAAAATTTACCGGTATCTTTTCAGAATTAAAAAAACGAGAGTTTTCTTGCTTTTTCTTTTTTCTTCCTTTAAAGATTTTATTTATTTATTCATGAGAGACACAGAGAGAGAGGCAGAAACATAAGCAGAGGAAGGAGTAGGCTCCATGCAGGGAGCTCTATGCAGAAGTCCCGGGACTCCAGGATCATGCCCTGAGCCAAAGGCAGACACTCAACCACTGAGCAACCCAGGTGCTCCAAGTTTTCTTGCTTTATTAAAATCTTTCCATCTACAAAAGTGACTCTATCCTACATCTTTATCCCAACTCTTAGCAGTTTTGAATAGAGAGTGACAGGTAAAGACGTATTTTTACAACTGCTACTAAACAACTCATTTACACATTCTTCCTTACCCTTTCCTAAAGGAATGTGCTGGATGTTGCTGAATGACTATTACATTTTGTTTTGTAATGATTATAGTGCAAGGGGGCTTGAAGAACATGTTTGGACTCTAAGAACTAATTTTAATACTCGATACTGGAAATGGCTTTAAAAAATTCAATTGATCAGTAATTTTAATGTGGGAAACAAAGGCAGAAAGAAATGTAGATAAATATTAAATGTCCTTATAACCTGCAGCCCATTGACAAATCCTTGAGGCAGGAGAGTATAACATTCCTTTTATTTTTTTTTTTAAGATTTTATTTATTTATTTATTCATGAGAGACACAGAGAGGCAGAGACACAGACAGGGAGCAGGCTCCATGCAGAGAGCTCGACATGGGACTCGATCCCAGGTCTCCAGGATCACACTCAGGCTGCAGGTGGCGCTAAGCCGCTGCGCCACCCGGGCCGCCCGAGTATAACATTCCTTAACGCTGACGGCATGCTAAAGAGAAAAACAACTTTGGTTTGACTGTAGCAAGGCCTTTGTATTGTGTGAGTCTTCTTTAGCGTAAGAAAATCCTTTTGGGGGATCCCTGGGTGGCGCAGCGGTTTGGCGCCTGCCTTTGGCCCAGGGCGTGATCCTGGAGACCCGGGATCAAATCCCACGTCGGGCTCCCGGTGCATGGAGCCTGCTTGTGTCTCTGCCTGTCTCTCTCTCTGTATGTCTATCATAAAAATTAAAAAAAAAAAAAAAAAGTTCTGAGAAAGAATCAGAACTTTAAAAAAAAAAAAAAGAAAATCCTTTTGGAACTTCCGTTTACTTCCCCCCACCACAAAGCCCTAGATGAGTTGCTCCTCATAATCTGGGGCCAGCAGCCCACAGGCCCTGTTTCCATGCTTTAGCAAAACCACCTTTTTGCACCAAAGACCTCTTAAAAATTCTTTCTTGGCCGTGGGCTCTGGATCCCAACATCACCAACATTCCAAAACTACATTTGTGCCTCTCCTCTTTTTAAGGCCTCTGAAATGTTTAAAATAACTGCTTACATGGAGGATTATTACCCGCAGATATAATTATGAGAACCCAATCATGTGCAAGCCACGGAGGACTTTTTTGGTCTTTAAAAACTTCCTGTCTCGTACAGTGAAATGAAGCAGGATCAGCCTTGTGATCATCAAGAAGTTCGGTAATTATTTTTTTAAAGTAATCTCCGCAACCAACATGGGGCTGAAACTGACAACCCCAAGATCCAAGAGTTCCATGCTTTGCTGACTGAGCCAGCCAGGTGCCCCAAGAAATTCTGTGATTCTAATCAATAAAGTCAGTAATTTGGGACCTAATGCTATCAGTCAGTATGTTAAAGCTCTCTATCAAGTCCTTCACCAATTAGAAGAAACCAGTTTCCATAGCTTCAAAACAGCAAATCTTTAGTCGTCTTTTCCTATCTCGTTTCTCCTTTTCTCCAGAAGTACACACTCACTCGGCTTTACTACTCAGCTACTCTTACTTTTACCATTTCTTTCTTTCTTTTTTTCTAAGATTCATTTATTTATTCATGAGAGACACAGAGAGAGGGGCAGAGATATGCAGAGGGAGAAGCAGGCTCTTCGCAGCGAGCGGCCCCACGTGGGACTCGACCCAGAATCCCGGGATCACGACCTGAGCCGAAGGCAGACGCTCAACCGCTGAGCCGCCCAGGAGTCCCATTTTTACCATTTCTTGGTCACTTGGTTATCCCAGCTTCCCGACTTTTTGCATCGGCTCGCAGGAAGTAGTAGCTCCCTCTCCAACTATTCTTTCCTTGGATTCCACCAGACTTGGGCTATACTGTATATACCTTTATAGATAGGAGACTCATGGAGCACCTGGTGGCTCAGTGGGTCAAACATCGGCCTTCAGCTCAGGTCATGATCCCGGGGTCCTAGGATGGAGTCCCGCCCCAGGCTCCCTGCTCAGCGGGGAGTCCGCTTCTCCCTCTACCTGCCGCTTCCTCTTTATCAAATACGTAAAATCTTAAAAAAAAAAAAAAAAAAGATACTCCGTAAAAACATCCAGGGGACCATGCACCAGCGTCGTAAATGTTATCTTTCATCTTCAGCTACACCCAAGGCGTCACTGAGGAGCCTAAGACTGGGAGCCCCGCGCAGGTGACAGCGCCGTGGAATTACAAGCCTTTCAGGCAGCCTCTCTCTGCTGAAGAAATAAGGGGCAGTAACCACAGGAACAAATACAGTGAAACCCAGGAAGCACCTTGCACACATCCACTGCCGCCAAACCAGGATCCTCGGCGCCTCCCACGCTCCAGCCGAGAAAGGCACGCCCAGAAGGGCCAAAATGGCGCCCTCCCCGCGGCCCCCTCGGCGTGAGGGGCGGAGCCGCGCGCGTCACGTGACCGCCCCCCCCCCAGCGGGCAGCGCGCCCTCCCCTGCCCCTGGAGCGCGCCGGGAGTCGGCCGGTGCGCAGACCGTGCCCTGCCCCTCCGGGGGCGTCCTCCCCTGTCTCGGCGCGTCCGCCAGCATCGCTCCTGCCGGCCAGGGCGGGAGCAGGGCCAGGAAAGCGGGCGCTTGGCCGTGCAGAGGCAAAGGGGCTGCAGAACGGGGTCCCTGCCGCTGACACCGGGGCGGGAGGTCGGAGCCCCGGACGAGGGGCTGGGCGGGAGTAGACCGCGCCGGCGTCCTGGGGGACGGCCGGGCGCAGAGGGCGAGGCTGTTGCGGAGACTCAGGGCATCCCGACCAAGCTGTGGGTGCCGTCGGGGACGCCGGGGTCCCCTCGGAGCCCCGGTCGCTTGGCTCGGGCATCTCACAGGCTTCGCAGCGCCATCCAGCCCCTCGAAGCCGCGGGATTGGCCAGACGTTCCCCTCGGGGGGTGGACGGCGAAGAGGCTGAGGGCGGCGGGAGCGGGGCGCGCCCTCCGTGACTATCCGGTGCCTCCGGCGATTCCATCTCTGCGGAGTGGGCTTGGCGGCGCTGACCGGCCGGGAGGAGGGTCGGACGCGGCGCGGCGGCTCTGCCCGTGCAGCCTCCATGTGGCTGCTGACGGGGACCCCGGTGGGAACCGGCCCGGGGCGCAGCCTCGCGCCCCTCGCTCCTCGCCTGCTCGGCGCCGGGGCAGGCGATGTGGAGACGTGAGGGGCCCCGCGGTGCCCCGGCTTCTCCAGGACTCCAGCAGGCGCCCGCGCGTTCCACCGCAGCCGGCGCGGGAGCGACCGAGGCGGGGCTCGGCGGTGGGCGGGCGGACGGGCGGGCGACCCGCGGAGCCGGAGCCCCTGCCTCGCCATGGGGCACAACGGCAGCTGGGTCTCCCGGAACGCCAGCGAGCCGCGCAACGCGTCGGGCGCGGAGGCTGCGGGCGCCAACCGCAGCGCGCTCGGGGAGTTCGGCGAGGCGCAGCTGTACCGCCAGTTCACCACCACCGTGCAGGTCGTCATCTTCGTAGGCTCGCTGCTCGGTAAGCCGCCCGAGGGGGCGCCTCCCGGGTGCGCTTCCCCGGGCGCCCCGGCTCGGAGGGGGCTTGGGCTCGGGGGCCCCGGGGCCCCGGGGCCGCCGTGGGTTTCGGTGGCGTCGCCTGGCAGGCTGGAGATAGCGGGGCTTAAGGATGCCGAGGTAACTGCAGGGAAGTTCAGCCAGGAAGGTCCACTCCAGCTCCTGAGCTGGAAGCAGAAGACTTCTGGCGGCGGCTTGTCCGGCCCGAGGACCGCGCCTGGTCCCGGAGGAGGTCCGCGCCCCGGCGGCCCCGCGGAGCGCTTCGGGATGGGGTCGTGCCCCCCCCACCCCACCCCCGTTCCACGCCCCTGGAGCGCCGGGGCGGGGCGCTGGGCCCGCTCCTGTTGACACACAGCGAGGACCAGAGTCCGTTTTGTTACTGATGGCTGTTGTGTTCTGCCCTCCCATCTAGTCCGTATATACACAGTTATTTTCAAAGAGCCTTATTTTGCGCGTATTTTATGGCTTGCTTCTTCGGACCACCAACCTGCTTGCTGGTAAACCATCCTGTGGAGTTGAACGCTCTGTTGCCATCTGATATTTTTAGAAAGCCCCAACAAAACAATAATCTACAGCCTATTTCTCTACCTGTGTTGTGTTCGAAGTACAAAAATGTACGGACTTAGGCATACTTGTTCAAAGAACTGAGGTGAGCGTTTAGTAAAAATCCACTGGCCTGAAAATCACCTGTGCTTCCGGTAGGTACCCTTTAAATGATAAATGATGACGGCACTCATCTCTGTTGAGGTTAGTTGAACACGTTACATATTACTTGTAAATACGTGACTTCCCTTCAAATGTAAATTTTCTGGTGTGGCGTTTAAGTAAATGTAAAAAGGTGGGATTCTTGTGTGATGTTGTGGTCAAGAGCAGTCTTAAAGGGGACACCTGGGTGGCTCAGTTGGTTAAGCGTCTGCCTTCAGCTCAGGTCTTGGTCCCAGGAGCTGGTCTCAGGCTCCTCTCTGAGTGGGAAGTGGGCTCCTCCCTCTCCCTCTGCCCCTTCCCCTGGTAGTGCGCATTCTCTCTCTCTCTCTCTCTCTCTCTCTCTCTCTCTCTCTCTCATAAATGAATAGTCTTTTCTCAAAAAAAAAAAAAGAGCAGTCTTAAAATTTCAAAGTAGGAATAGATTTTTTTACAGATACATGTGAATTTTCACGGAAATCAAGGTAAATGACATCAAAAAGACTGGAAAGGGGCTATCATGAAACTTGTTACCTCTAGGCTCCCCACTTCATAAATTGCCTGTCCCCCTCATCTGTGCTTGTCATCATTGGAGGCATTACGGAGATTTTTGTAAATGAACTTGTTCTTATTTAAAGAGAATGAGCATTGTGGACAATAGCCAACAAATGATCTTTCCTCACCAGTGGTCTATATTATGACATTGATGACCTACATAGAGGTTCATCTTGTCTGTGGCCTGATCCCTCGAGGTGTGGTTATTGAAGTATTCGTCTGAAAGGAAATGTGGGGAACTGTTACTGAATTGATCTGACAGATGATATATATATAAACACTATTTTTGCTCATGATTTTATTTTAAAAGATTTTATTTATTTGAGAGAGAGAGAGAGAGAGCAGGTGCAGGAGCAGGAGGGAGAGGCAGAAGAGGCTCCCTGCTGAGCCGTGGGGCTTGATCCCAGGACCCTGGGATCCTGACCTGAACCCAAGGCAGATGCTTAATCTAAGCCTGAGTCACCTAGGCATCCCTGCTCATGATTGTGTAAAGTCTTTCCACAAAACCACACTCGGCACCAACAATGTTTCTGGAACTTGTTTGACAGAGAAATACATTTGTGTTTTTGAAAGTAGTTGAGATTAACCAGATAATAGCTGGCTAATTCTTGGAGTTCCTTGGTTAAATGTTTGATAGAAACAGTGCTAATGCTAGTTTGTGCCTATGAGTCATAATTATACAGGATGATTTTTAGTTAAAAATGGCTAATTATAGGGATTCCTGGGTGGCTCATCAGGTTTAGCACCTGCCTTCGGCCCAAGGCATAATCCTGGGGTCCTGGAATCGAGTCCCGCATCGGGCTCCATGCATGGAGCCTGTTTCTCCCTCTGCCTGTGTCTCTACCTCTTTCTCTCTGTGTGTCTCTCATGAATAAAAAAAAAAAAAAGGCTAATTATAGCCATTAATAATGTAGTATCAACAATCTTATTTTACCTGCTTTTTGGTATACCTGGAAACCTAAGTAGACTAAATCAAGAATATGATGTCTTGGATTGATCTAAGAAATTTGAAATAGTGAGGTTAATAGTTATCAGCCTGTTCTGATAACTCTTCTAATGTACTGACTCAAATTCTCTCTCCTGTTGTCTTTGATTTCCATGTAATGTATGCATTCCCCTCATTCTTTTATAATGTAGTATGTTAGGTGTAGGAAATCAATTTGACTTCCATCTGAATGAAATATTTCTGTTAACACTATGCTTTTCCTTACTAGTCCTTAATGTACAGTTTCCACTTTTTTTTTTTAAATATTTTATTTCTTTATTTGTCAGAGAAAGCACAAGCAGGAGGAGCTGCAAGCAGACGGAGAAGCAGGCTCCCTGCTGAGCAAAAGCCTGATGCTGGACTCTGTCCCAGGACCCTGGATCATGACCTGAGCCACACAGGCATCCTTACCCTTCTACTTTTTAATTCCTTCTGGAAATTAAATTCTACCGTAAAAGCTTAAAATAGTAGCTTTATTGAGATAAAAATCCTGTACTACCCAATTCGTCCAATTATATAATTCAGTGATTTTAAGTATATTCACAGCTAAGCAATGATTACCACTATCAAACTCTAGAACTTTTTTATCACCCCAAAAAGAAACCATGTACCCATTAGTAGTTGTTTCCCATTTCCCTCCAATACCCTGACAAATAAACTGGAAACAGACTTTCTCAGAGGCATAAAGATGAATGAGCCCTAGGCAACTACTAATAATCTATCTACTTTCTGTGTCAGTGGATTTATCCTGGACGTTTCATATGTATGGAATCATACAATATGTGGTTCTTTGTAATTGTCTTGTTTTACTTAGTATAATGTTTCAAAGTTCATCTGTGTTGTGGAATATTTTTTATGCCTTTTCTATTAATAATATTCTATTTTACGGGTGTATCACCTTTTCTTTATTCATCAGTTGATGGACACAAGTTGTTTTCACTTTTTGGGTGTAATGAGTAATGCTACTCTGAACATTTGTATAATTTTTGTGTGGACATAATGCTTTTAATTTCTTGGGGGTATATAGCAAGAGTGAAATTTCTGGATCATTTAGTAACTCTTAAGTTTATTCTTTAAGGAATTGCGAGACTACTTTCCAAAATGGCTGCATCATTTTACATTCCCACCAGCAATGTACGAAGGTTCTAATTTCTCTGCATCTTTGCCAACATTTGTTCCTTATTTTTTTGATTATAGTCGTGCTGTAGTGGGCATTAAGTGGTATTTCATTATGGTTTTGATTTGCATTTTTTTTTTAAGATTTTATTTATTTATTCATAGAGACAGAGAGAGGCAGAGACACAGGCAGAGGGAGAAGCAGGCATCATACAGAGAGCCTGATGTGGGACTTGATCCAGGGTCTCCAGGATCACGCCCCGGGCTGCAGGCGGCGCTAAACCGCTGTGCCACCGGGGCTGCCCTGTTTTGCATTTTTAAAATATTTTATTTATTTGAGAGAGAGGGAGAAGCAGGCTCCATGCTAAGCAAAGAACCTGATGTGGAGCTTGATCCCAGGATCCTGGGATCATGACCTGAGCTGAAGGCAGATGCTTAACCGACTGAGCCACCCAGGTACTCCAAGTTGTAAGCATTCTTTATGTATTCTGGGCACTAGATTCTTTTTTTTTTTTTTTAAAGATTTTATTTATTTATTTATTCATGAGAGACACACACAGAGAGAGAGACAGTCAGAGACAGGCAGAGGGAGAAGCAGACTCCATGCAGGGAGCCTGATGTGGGACTCGATCCTGGGACCACGGGATCATGCCCCGAGTCAAAGGCTGACCACTGAGCCACCTGGGTGTCCCACATTAATCTTGTTTTTAACAGGAATTGCTGTCATCTAAAAAAAACCCTAAGGCCAGAAACATTTATGACAATTTCACCTTTACAAATGACCCAACAGCAATGAGCCCATTGGGGCAAGAAGACAAATTTAAATTTCAATCCATTGTTTTGTTTTTCTTTAATTTTTTTAAAAGATTTTATTTATTTATTCATGATAGAGAGAGAGAGAGAGAGAGGCAGAGACACAGGCAGAGGGAGAAGCAGGATCCATACAGGGAGCCTGACGTGGGATTCGATCCCGGGTCTCCAGGATCGCGCCCTGGGCCAAAGGCAGGCGCCAAACTGCTGCGCCACCCAGGGATCCCTGTTTTTCTTTAATTTTTAAATTTCTTTTAATCCTTTTTTTTTAATCCCTATACCCAGCATGGGGCTTAAACTCCTGACCCCAAGATGTAGAATCATATGCTCTCCTGACGGAGCCAGCCAGGTGCCCCTGTTTTATTTTTGCTTTACCTGGTCCTATTTTACTCTGGGCCTTAGTGTTTGGTCTTGTGCTATTGAAATACAGAATTCCTTTGCTTACAATTAGAAATGTAACCTTTGCAAGGAGCCCCTTCCCAATCAGAGCAGTATTTACATGGTATTAAAATCTTGTATATGTTGATAGTTAAGGTTATAGTAGTAGAACTTCTTGATGCTGGGATACAAAGCAACTAATTTATTGTATGGAATTATCATTTTTAGTTCTTTTTTTTTTTTAAGGTTCCCAGTGCTTGGCTCCAAATATCCATGGTTCAGCTAGAAATACTCTGTTTATTGGGTGAGATTTTGTAGAGTGGGAGGAAATTTGTCTCAAAACAGGAACAAGTTGACATGGCTCTGTTTTTCCTCTGGGATGCCCAGAGTCTGAGAAAGTATCTCTTCTATTGAGTTTGCCCAAGAGTTTCTCTAGTAGTCATTTTTCTGAAAAAGCCATTTAGATTGGACAGTGACTGGAAGTTGTTGTGAAAATGGTTTTATTGTCAACGAACTTCCACACTGGCTGGATGAAAAAAAAATTCTTTTTTTAAAGATTTTAAAAGATTCTTTTTTTTTAAAGATTTTATTTTATTTGTATTTATTTATTCATGAGACACACACACACACACAGAGAGAGAGAGAGAGAGGCAGAGACAGAGACAGAGACACAGGCAGAGGGAAAAGCAGGCTCCACACAGGGAGCGCCCTGGGCTGAAAGCGGTGCTGAACTCCTGAGCCACCTGGGCTGCCTGAGTTTTTATGTTTTTTTTTTTTTAATTTTTATTTATTTATGATAGTCGCACAGAGAGAGAGAGAGAGAGAGAGAGAGAGAGAGAGGCAGAGACACAGGCAGAGGGAGAAGCAGGCTCCATGCACGGGAGCCCGACGTGGGATTCGATCCCGGGTCTCCAGGATCGCGCCCCGGGCCAAAGGCAGGCACCAAACCGCTGCGCCACCCAGGGATCCCAGTTTTTATGTTCTTATATTCATTCCATCTCTTTTCAGATACCTCATGTTTTCTCATTGTTCTTTGGGTGCCTAGTGACCTTATTCTGAGTTGCTTACTTGAATTGTCTCTTCCAAATTTAACAGTATCTGTATTCCATTCCCTCATGGTGGAAAGCTAAATAAGTGAATCATTTTAGATGTAGACATTAATGGATGTAAATGTATGAATATATTGACCTTTAGGGTAATTTTTTTTTTTTTAGATTTTATTTTTTTATTTGAGAGATACAGATAGTGAGAGAGAACATGAGAGGGGAGGAGAGGGAGAAGCAGGCTTCCGGTGGAGCAGGAAGCCCAATGTCGGGATCGATCGCAGGACCCTGGGATCATGACCCAGATTGAAGGCAGACACTTAACCAACTGAGCCACCCAAGCGCTCCTCTCCTCCCCCCCCCTTTTATTTTTAAAGCAGTTCACTGTTAAGCAAAAAGAGTGACTAAATTGAGCATTTCATGTACTTGACAGATGATGATGAGAAATGGGGGGGGATGGATCTTTTAGGAAGCTCCAGTCACATCATATAGGCAAGCTTATTGCACATAATGCATTTAGAAAAGTTGAGGGTTGTAAGCACATCTGGTACATAATGGAGTAGTTTCAGTTGGTACCAGTGTCTCGTTTTTTTTTCTTTATATTTATTTTATTTTATTTTTTTATTATTTTTTAAAAGATTTTATTTATTCATGAGAGACACAGAGAGAGAGGGAGAGAGGCAGAGACACAGGCAGAGACACAGGCAGAGGGAGAAGCAGGCTCCATGCAGGGAACCTGATGTGGGACTCGATCCTGGGTCTCCAGGATCAGGCCCTGGGCTGAAGGTGGCGCTAAACCACTGAGCCACCCAGGCTGCCCTCTTTATGGTTTAAAATCCCACTTTTATTTTTTCATGATTTTAAATATTCTATTTTAGATTATTACCTTGAGATGTTTATTGTGACTGCTGAGTCTCTCGTGGTGGATCATTTCCTTGTGCCTTTCTAAGCTTTTTTATTTTATTTTTTATTTTATTTTTTTGTTTCTAAGCTTTTGATTGGGAGTCCATCTCTTTTCTGAGGCATTCTGTAAGATCTTGGCTGTAGAAGTGGCCTCCAGATCAATTTCAAATTTGCTTTAAAATTTTTTTTAAGATTTTATTTATTTGAAAGAGGGAGGGACAGAGTGAGCAAGAGAGAGAGAAGTAGCAGGAGGGAGGGGCAGAGGGAGAAGCAGACTCCTCACTGAGCAGGGAGCCTGATAACATGGGGCTCTGTTCCAGGACTCCAGGATCATGACCCAAGCTGAAGGCAGACTCTTAACCAACTAAGCCACCCAGGCACCCCCTCATATTTGCTTTTGCCAGATGTCATAGGGTCATCACTAGCCCAAGACCTCAACCACAGGAAAAGACATTTCCTTGTCATCTCTCTGAGGTAGAGGATACTTTTTTGCCTTTTTTTTCATTGAGGTGGCCATATTTTGATTCTGGCTTTAGCAGTAGTTTCCAGTCCAGCTATCCACTTCAGGTGGGTTCAAGGGTGGTTCATTGCCTGTGTGGGTGTTGGAACTCAGAGTTAGGTGTGAGGGCCCATTTCCTTGTCTAAAAATCATTCCTCGGGATCCCTGGTGGTGCAGCGGTTTAGCGCCTGCCTTTGGCCCAGGGCGCGATCCTGGAGACCCGGGATCGAGTCCCACGTCAGGCTTCCGGTGCATGGAGCCTGCTTCTCCCTCTGCCTGTGTCTCTGCCTCTCTCTCTCTCTGTGTGACTATCATAAATAAATATAAATTAAAAAAAAAATCATTCCTCAGTGCAGGCACTCCAGTCTCCATTTCAGGCACCTGGGAATTTCCTTTGATTTTTTTTAGTTGTGCATTTAGAGATGTCTTCTGTTTTATCCAACACTTCTAGGTATTTGTAGCAGTCGTCTGATTTCTGCCATGTTGCCAGAATCCGAAGTTCAAGATTAAGCAGAACAAAGTAGAAGTAGAGGGGATCCCTGGGTGGCGCAGCGGTTTGGCTGCCTTTGGCCCAGGGCGCGATCCTGGGGACCCGGGATCGAATCCCACATCGGGCTCCCAGTGCGTGGAGCCTGCTTCTCCCTCTGCCTGTGTCTCTGCCATTCTCTCTCTCTCTCTCTCTCTCTCTCTCTCTCTGTGACTATCATAAATAAATAAAAAATTTAAAAAAATATTAAAAAAAAAGTAGAAGTAGAAGTTGCAGTGATTACTAGATAGGATTCTAGGAGATAGATAACCAAAAGTTACTGGGGTGATAGCCTCTGGTTAGGGGAAGAATATCTTAGAAAATTAAGGAAAATAAGTTAGTAAGTGGAATGTGGGAAGGGAGCTCAAGAAAGTTTAGGAAGTCTGTCCAAAAAATGTTAAGAATCTATCTATCTATCTATCTATCTATCTATCTATCTATCTATCTAATCTATCTATCTAAAAGATTTTATTTAGTCATGAGAGACACAGAATGAGAGAGAGAGAGGCAGACACATGCAGAGGGAGAAGCAGGCTCCCCCCAGAAGGCCTTATGTGGGACTCTGATCCAGGGATCCAGGATCATGCCTTGAGCCAAAAGCAGAGGCTCAACTGCTGAGCCACCAAGGCATCCCAGCACTTTAACACTTTAAATAAATTTCTAATAATGCTGTATTAAAAGTTTTGGAATTCAGCTTTTTTTAAAAAATTATTTTTGATAAAAATTTCCTCCTAAGGGGCAAGATTATAAAGTTAGAGACAGAGCATGAAACCCATACAATCTCTCTGGCTGCCTGACTCTTCTTTTGAGGATTTTTGAAAATACAGAAAAAATATTAAAAATTATCATAAACTCACAACTCAGAGATAACAGATGTTAACATTTTGTCATATTTGTATAAAAATAAAATGTTCAAATACATTTGATTCTCCTTATTCCATTCTCCCCCATATCTTCCAGAGCTGATAGCTACACTGAATTGGGTTTCCAGTTTAAACTTCCTCTGTCCTGTTGGTGCTTGCTGCCTGTTGCTGTCCTGTTGATCATGAAGTTTTTGCCAGCGATGTTTAGTCAATGCCTATTGCATGGACACATGACTCTGTATGTAGTATTGATTTACAAATAATGGTCACTTTGTCTAGGAGGACTTCCAAGTGGGCAATTTAGGGAACTCATAGGGGGTCTCTAACAAGGAAAGGCAAGGAAGGTTTTGCTAATGGAAAATAGGTGCTTCCTGTGTCACGAAGGTACCTTGACTTACCTGCCAGTGTGGTAACTACCAGTCAAGAATATTCCTCTTGGGACGCCTGGGTGGCTCAGCAGTTGAGCATCTAGACGCCTTTGTGTGATCTTGGAGTCCCAGGATCGAGTCCCACATCAGGATCCCTATAGGGAGTTCTCTGTCTCTCATGAATAAATAAAATCTTTTTTTTTTTTTTAAAAGAATATTCCTCTTGCCTTACATTTACATTGGGTTGGGATGCCAGGGTGGCTCAGCGGTTGAGCGCCTGCCTTCTGCACAGGGCATGAATCTGGAGTCCCAGGATTGAGTCCCACATCGGGCTCCCTGAGTGGAGCCTGCTTCTCTCTCTCTGCCTATGTCTCTGCCTCTCTCTCTCTCTCTCTCTCTCTCTCTCTGTGTGTGTCTCTCATGAATAAATAAATAAAATTTAAAAAAAGTACATTTACATTGGGTTTTGTAGTGTATAACATACCACATTGTAGCATTCAATCATAAGAACCTTATGAAATGATGTAGGGACATTTTCTGTTTTTGTATTTTTTTTTCTTTTTTCTCTCAACATATTCTCCTAAAGCATTACCCTCCCTCTGTAAGACCTATACACCACAGGTTAGCCTCCCTTCATTATGTATTCACCATGAATATTAGTTGCAAGCAACAGAGCCTGTTGTCAAAAGAAGACAGCTACAGAAGCATTCAGTAAAGGAAAACATTTTACTCGCAAAGTTGGATTGCAAGGAAGTTCAGGTTTTAGAAGGACTGGTTTGCCAGCTGAATTGTACAACAGATATTTAAAAGAAGGCAACCACAAGATTACCATATTTACAGTACCATGTTCATTTTGGGGAAAAAAGCAGTTGTCTCACATGAGTGTTCCAACCTCAAAGATTGTGTCATGCTTTCAGATATCAGCATTGCAAAAGCCAATAAAGTTGCAAATCAATAAAGTTTTTTTTTTAAAGGATTTTATTTATTTACTCATGAGAGAGACACACACAGAGAGAGGCAGAGACACAAGAAGAGGGAGAAGCAGGCTCCATGGAGGGAGCCCGACGTGGGACCCGATCCTGGGTCTCCAGGATCACACCCTGGACTGAAGGTGGTGCTAAACCACTGAGCCACCTGGGCTGCAAATCAATAAAGTTTTTGTTAGGAGTCAGTAACTTACAAGAAAGGCTCAAGATTTCATTTATTTTGTGGACCAGAGCTAGACAGTGGATCCTGAATCTTTCAATTTTTTTTTTAAGATTTTATTCATTTATTTGACAGAAAGAGCACAGGCAGAGGGAGCAGCAGGCGGAAGGAGAGGGAGAAGCAGGTTTCCTGCAGAGCAAGGAGCCCCATGCATGGTTTGATCTCAGGACCCTGACCTGAGCCCAAGGCAGACGCTTAACTGGCTGAGCCATCCAGGTGCGGTGCCCTGAGTCATTTAATGTTTTTATTAGAGGGGAGGGAACAGGGCTCAGGGAGCAAATATTTGCTTTCTCATGGTGGGACACCATGAGCACTTTTTTGCATAATGCGGCAGGTAAGGTGTTTTACTTTATACCAAACTAGCCAGTTTATGAAGAGGGAAATTTATTACAGGGTATTAGATTACTTTCAGAATTTATGGCAGAGTCTGGGAACCAGGGACACTCAAGAAATGTGCACTGTCATACCCCTGGTTCTAGCAGAAATCATGAAGCTATTGTCATACACTACTAGACTCTAGACTGATAGACTATTAGATTCTAGAACCCTAGGGCACAACTGGCCCAGATCTAGCACCAAAGCATCTGTCTTTTTTTTTTTTTTTTTTTAATTTATAAGAACCTGATGACTGCACCCAGCCACCACCTCACATAAATCATTTCTGCTTTTCTTGGGAACATCTTCTGGACAGAATATAGATCATAAGCCTGCACCACAACTGCAAGGCTGTCTGAAAAGTAGTATTTTTAGCTTTTCCAGGCTTTATAGCAGAGGGTAGCAGGTGGTTGAAAGATTATGGAATGAATATGTAGTGAATCAAACTAGTATCTGCTGCTTTATACTTCATGTGGTTCCATGTTTGAGTGTCCCTCATAGTGCTTGTTGGAGCCCCACTTCCGCTCTGGGAGAAAGGAGTGGGCCCATGACCCAGGCTTTGCTGGTCCCAGGATTCTATTTCCTTGTCCTCAGTGATTGGTTCAAGGATGGTTGTGGGATCCAAGCTTGGTCAAAGTACTTGACATAGAGATGCTGGTAGAAAAACCTTTTTTCAGAGGAGCTGCTAAGCAGGGATAAAGGAAGCCAGGAGCTGTCTGCTTAGGAGAGAGTGAGTGCAGAGACAAGCAGGGGTGAAGGTGAAAGGAGAGGGGAAGAGGAAGAGAGAGAAACCATCCTGATGGTATTGTATGAGTCGCTGGAAGTGCTGAGGCTGTATTTTCCAATTACAATGAAAAAAGCCGAAGTGTCTCTTTTTGCTTAAACTTGTATGACTTAGGTTCCTGTCACAGCAAAAATACCCTGATTGATATATATAGTATTTTTCTCACCATGCATATCCATCATTTGGGCTAACAAAACAAAATCAGAGAGATAGTGACTTACTCATTAGCACCCTCACAGCCAGGCAGGACTGGATGTAAAAGAAGTTTGATGCCCAGACTGACTGAAACCCAGAGCCCGAGGACTTGAGCAGGAGCAGGACCATAAGTCTGGTAGTGCAAGAGGTCTGTAGCAGAAGGCTGTATTCAGGCCTAGGAATGGAAAGGAGGCTGAAACTCAGGGCTGTGCATGTGCGGAGACAGAAGCGCAGAGATTTTATTGGACCAGGAAATATTGTGACAACTATCCCAAATCAGTATTTAACCTCCAGTTCTTTCTCTCTCTCTCTCTAAGATTTTATTTATTCCTAAGAGACACACAGAAGTAGAGACAGAGGCAGAGGAAGAAGTAGGCTCCCTTCAGGAAGCCCAATGTAGGACTCAATCCCAGAACCCTGGGAGATGCTCAACCACTGAGCCACCCAGGTGCCCCTCTTTTTCTCTCGATGAAGCCTCTTTAAAAAAAAAAAAAAGTTACTTACATATAGTTATTGGTAATTAATTGATACAAAGATTTAGTAGCAAGAAAAAGACCTAGCTGTAGGGCACTGAGTGGCTGAGTTGCTTAAGCATCTGCCTTCTGCTCGGATCATGATCCCAGGATCCTGGGATCAAGCCCCACATTGGGCTCCTTGCTCATTGGGGAGCCTGCTTCTCTCCCTCTCCCTCTGCCTACTCTTCCCCCTGCTTGTGCTCTTTCTCTGACAAAATCTTTTTTTTTTTTTAAGATTTTATTTATTCATGAGAGGCATAGACACAGGCAGAGGGAGAAGCAGGCTCCATGCAAGGAGCCCGATGTGGGACTCAATCCTGGGCCTCCAAGATCACGCCCTGGGCCAAAGGCAAGTGCTCAACTGCTGAGCCACTGAGGCATCCCAATAAAATCTTTTTTAAAAAAAGAAAAAAAAAACCCTAGCTGTGTTAAAAGAGGTAAATAAATGTTGGGACGCCTGGGTGGCTCAGTGATTGAGCATCTGACTGGCTCAGGGTGTGATCCCAGAGTCCTGGGATTGAATCCTGCTTCGGGCTCCCTGCATGTAGCCTGCTTCTCCCTCTTCCTGTGTCTCTACCTCTTTCTCTGTGTATCTCTTGTGAATAAATAAATAAAATCTTAAAAAAAAAAAAAAGAGGTAAATGTCACCATAGTTAGATGTAGCTTCCCAGGAGATGATGAGTTAAAATCTTTGGGTCATAAACTGGCTTCCACTGTCCTGAGTTGTTTATAAGAGCTTCTGGGAAGTCCATGAGCAAGGCTGTGGGTGAGTCCTGGGAAACAGCCCTCACCAGTTACTTGCAGGATGTGGACAAAGTCCTAGACATCTGGCAGATACATGGTTGAGGAAATGAACTGCTCTGTTTTCTGCTTCAAACTCACCATGGCCATTAAACTCAGGACCGCTGAGGCAGAATTCTTCTGTGGGGGTGAAACGTATGTCCTCAGCTGACCAAGCCCAGGGTGTGGAGGGGAGAACGGGAGTTTTACTAGCATGAAGTCCAGGCATCCAAGTGCAAGGAAGGAGCTGGGCCAGACTCATGTGGGCATTATTGAGTTAAATAGATAATATAAAGGCAGAAGGCATGGAGTAAGTGACAGAAGTTGGAGAAGGGCAAAGCCCACACAGCTTCTAAACCATCTTTCAGTTTCTTTAATGTGTCAGTTTTAATACCACTGAAGACCGTTGTTTTTACTATTTTCTGACCTGCAATGTTCTTCCCTAGGCATTTTCTGTGATTGGTTTATGTTCATCCTTTAAACTGCAGCTCAGATGTCACCTCCTCCAGGACAGCTCCTTAGAGTAGATTCCTCCCCACTTTTATCATATCATCCTGTTTATTTTCTGTGGTAGTTAAAACCCCAGGAATTCTCTCATTTGTTTGATGTCCTATCCCTCTCCATTAAGGATGCAGAGTCATGAGGATAGAGACTGTTTCATTCATTGCGGTGTTCCCCAGCATCTAGAACAGTGCCTGGTATGTCTTTGGTGCTCAGTAAGTATTGATTAGTGAATTGAATGAAATGCTTGGGAACAAATAACAGAACAAATAATTAAATAGCCACTGTCTTGATTTGCATGAAGCTCAGGAGCTTTCTGGAAAGGAATATGAATTTTGTCCACAGCCAGGACTCAGACACACATAATCATATCCAGTAGCCTGGAGGGCTCTCAGAAAAGCCAGATATTTGGAGGGACAGCAAATCTCTTGATAAGAAGTCTACAAGGACAGGTTGTATAGCCTGATTTAAGAGTGAGTTTATGAAGGCAGCATTTTGAACCAGGCAGCCCAGTGTGGTGGGAATGTCACTTTAGCTTTTAAAAGCTTTTAGATCCTTGACAGAGTCAAAATTATCGCTTGAAGCAGCTGGGGATGACCGCATGGAAGGGCTAGAGTGGCAATACGCTGAGCGCTGGGCATGACCTGCGTATGGGAAGAGTGGCTAAAAGGCAGTGTTGTCATCAGGAGCTACAGGTGGCATTTGGCTGCTTCTACTGAGACAGATGGCTCCTGTATGTGTGAGATCAGAGTGGTACCCGTGAGTTTCTACCAAATGTTAAGAAAAATCTCTGTCCTCCGGTCTATCTGGGAAGCTCAGTTGGTGGGCATGGGAATGTTGAATAAGTCTGAAAACAACAAAGAGAATATTTTCACTCTAGCCAAGTGTTATGTTACTAATTAGTAATTGTGTGCCTGTCCCCATAAAAGAAAAAAAAAGAAGAAAGATGTAAAAGTCCTAACCTCTGGTACCTCAGAATTTAACTGTATTTAGAAATAAGGTTGTTATAGTTGTAATTACTTAAGATGAGGTCGTACTGGGGTGGAGTGGATCCTTAATCCAATATGACTGGTGTCCTCCTGAGAAGGCCACATGAAGACAGAGACACAATATGTGCTGGAGAACACTATGTGATGAAGACAGAGATTGGGGTTACAGGGCTGCAAAGTCGAGGAGCACTGCAGAGCCACTAGATGTGGGGAAAAGGCAAGGAAGGCTCCCCTACAGGTGTCAGTGGGAGCACGCATGGTCCTGCCAAACACCTTTACTTCAGAATTCTAGCTTTCATAACTGTAAGACAATACATTTCTCTTGTTTTAAGGCATCCTGTTTGTGGTACTTTCTTATGACAGCCCTGGTAACCTACCACACTGAGGCAATGAGCAAATAGTAGGTTGAAAACCCTGATTTTTGCACAACTGTATGCAGTGAGTTTGACAAAAGACTCAGAGCATCTTATAGCTGATATAATGTGAATCAGTCTGATACTGGCTGGTCATCACTTGTTCTATCCACTTGTGTATACATAGTTTTCAGCACCTTTTAATTTTTATGTATTTATTTAAAGATTTCATTTATGTATTTTAGAGAGAGAGTACATATTGTACACATGCAGGGGAAGAGCAGAGCAAGAGAGAATCTGAAGCCGACTCCTCACAGTGCAGAGCCTGACATGGGCCTTGTTTTCACGACCCTGGGCTCAAACCAACAGTCAGATGCTCAAATGACTATGCCACCTAGGCACCCCTCCACATCTTTGTAAAAATTTAATGTTTTATTTTGAGATAATTGTAGATTCGTGTGCAGTTTTAGAAAATAACACAGGCAAGTTGCATACTCTTTTACCCAGTTTCCCCCTGCAGTACAGGTGAGGTATATGTGCATGGTGGGTATGGTATCATAACCAGGATGTTGACATAACCAAGACACATCCCTGCAAGGGTCATCTTGTTACTTTTTCATAACCACATACACTTTCCTCCAACTCCTACCCTTTTCTTAACTCTTGGCAACCACTAATCTGATCTCTATTTCTATAATTTTATCATTTCAAGAGTTTTACAGAAATGCAGAATAATATAGAGTATAACTCTGGGGATTTTTTTTTTTTCATCCAGTATACTTCCTTGGAGATTTCATCCACATTGTTGCCTATGTCCATGGTTTGTTCCTTTTTTGCTTTAATTCTATTTGTATGACCTTGAATCAAAGCATGGGCAACTCCATGACTTTTCTGGTTATTCTTGCCACAAAACACTTTCAATTTAGTATATAAGATGCAGTCTGATGAAAGAGGCAAAGCTCCAGACTTGATGGAAAATGAAAAATTCTTCTCTCCCCGCAATCTGCAGTCTAGGCCTATTGCCTAGGAGAAGTTTGAAGTTGGGAAAGAGAGTCTGGTTGGCTTACTTCACCATCTTGAGCTTCTGGCCAAGGTTACTTGGTCCTCCAGGATTGGTGCTGAGATGGAGCTTGGTGGCACAGGGATGGAGGGATAGAAAAGGCCTTAAAGACTAATCCTGGTGTAAGTGGCTCCATACTTTCTGGATTGTCACCTGTTCCTTGGTGGTGGTGATGCCCTCCCATAGTCTTGGTTAGTAGTGTACTATGTTCTTAGTCCCCTGATTGCTGATGGACCTCAGCTTCTCTATGTTGAGGGCTGTTTGCCGCTGCAGGTGACCTCTTGGACAAGCCTCAGCATGACCCCATGCCACCCCATCTCACTCCTTAGCCTATATCTGGTACAAGGAAGCACACACATACATATCCTTGGCTGTGATGAATTCTGGGAGTGCAGGCCGCCTCCTATAGCCTCTTTGAGTAGCTCATCAGCTCATTGCTAGCCCTTTAAGTTTCTCAGAGGAACTTTTCATGTTGCACTGTAAACCCCAATTGCAAGGATATACATCAAGCTGTCTGGATGGACTTGTTGAAACCCCCTTACTGACTAGGTATGGGGGAGAAATGGGCACCCCCTCCTTTCTCTTCTGAGTAGGTAGGACTTGGTAACCACCCACAAATCTCTTTCTATTCCAGATGAGTAGAGGTTCAGATATTCTAAGCATTTAACCATAACTTTGAAAAATATGCATCTTGGGGTCGCCTGAGTGGCTCAGTCAGTTAAGTGTCTGCCATTGGCTCAGGTCATGATCCCAGGGTCCTGGGATCAAGCCTTGTGTTGGGCTCCCTGCTCATGTTCTCCCTCTCACCCTCTCAAATAAGTAAAATCTTTTTTTTTAAATTTTTTTAAAATTTTATTTATTTATGATAGGCACACAGTGAGAGAGAGAGAGAGGCAGAGGGAGAAGCAGGCTCCATGCACCGGGAGCCCGATGTGGGATTTGATCCCGGTCTCCAGGATTGCGCCCTGGGCCAAAGGCAGGCGCTAAACCGCTGCACCACCCAGGGATCCCCTCAAATAAGTAAAATCTTAAAAAAGAATATGCATCTTGATCTGACATCTTACTTTGGTATTTATTGTCTCTTGATGCCTTGGAGAAATTTTCTGATTCCAGTTGACTAAATAGTATGTTTATTTAGAAATACTTTAAAAAAAAAAGAAATACTTTTTTCCTACTTAAACTTTATGAAGCACTTTTTTAAAAAAAAGATTTTATTTTTTAATTCATGAGAGACACACAGAGAGAGAATGGCAGAGACACAGGCAGAGGGAGAAGCAGGCTCCATGCAGGGAGCCAGATGTGGGGCTCCATCCCAGGTCTCCAGGATCAGATCCTGGGCTGAAGGTGGCGCTAAACTGCTGAGCCACCCAGGCTGCCGCGTATGCTCATTTGCACCTTTAATTACAGCTACATTTTGGGACACCTGGGTAGCTCAGTGGTTGGGTGTCCGCCCAGGGCGTGATCCTGGAGTATAGAGATCGAGTGAGATGAATGGATAAATAAAATTTTTTTAAAAATTAACAGCTACATTTTGTTGGGGCTTCCTGTGCAGTTTCTTAGGACAAAAAACACTTCCAATGGCTGTTAAATAGAAGGGAAAGAATAACTCTTTGAAGTCTACCTAAGTGTGAATTTAATTTCCAGGAACACAGAGTTCAAGCAAGACTCAAGCAGAGACAAAATAATCAAATTTTGGCTTTCAGACCTTCTCATTGATTGATGAGAATAGCACCTTTTCTATTTGTCCTGTTGTTTCTGTGGCCTTCTCCCAAGGCTGCAAATCTTTATAGCAATGATTCTACAAATTACCAGAAGCCCTAAAATGAACCACACATAAAGGTCTTGATAGGGACTAGAGAGAGTTAACTGCCAGTTTCTCTGTGGGCTGCTGTTATTGTTAAGATTTCATGGGACTTAAGTAAAACCAAAAGGAGTATATGGGACTTTTCTCTAAAGAGTACTATGTCATTTTTCTTGTTAGTAACAAGTCAGTGGGCTCTAGTTGGTAAGGATCACACCAGGTGCTTAGGAAGGGTAGATTCTAACCTGGCCCTGCTATTGTGTGGTCGGTTTACTGTTGGCAAATCACTTTGCCTCTCTGTGATTATTGTGAGGCAGAGATTCTTTTTTTTTTTTTTTTTTTTAGGAATTTATTTGTTAGCACAAGAGCAAGTGGAGGGAGGGAGAGAGACAAGCCGACTCTGCACTGAGTGCAGAGGTGCATGCCACGTTCAATCTCAGGACCTCAAGATCATGACCTGAGCTGAAATCAAGAGTCAGATGCTTAACTGACTGAGCCACTTAGGCACCCCACCAGGCAGAGATTCTTAAACCAAGCTTGCATAAAATCACTTGTTAAAAATGCAGATTCCTGAGTTTTGCCATGAGAAATTTCCTTTTGGTGGGTTTGACATGGAGTCTTGGAGTCTATATTTTTAATGAACACTTTCTGTGATTTTGATGCAGGTGCTTCACACTTTCACATTGATCTAAGGGACGGCCTGGCCGACTTCTTAGTCTGTGGAGATGACAGGTGGGCATCATGCACACTCCTAGGTTATAGCCCTGGGAGTCAAGCATTGAGGATAGATGTCAGGAGAATGGAAGGGAGAAGACTAGTTATTTAAGGTTAAGTGCTATGGTCATTAGATTTATTTCTTCCACTCCTAGGGGAATAATAATAGCACTGCCTTCAGACTTACTCTTGCAGAGAGTTGTTGGGATGGGGTGGAAGTAGGAATTTAATTTGAGGAGTATTAGTATCAGTTCTACCCATCTTTTTTTTTTTTTTTTTCTCTTTCCTTTTTTAAGATTTAGGGATCCCTGGGTGGCGCAGCGGTTTAGCACCTGCCTTTGGCCCGGGGCGCGATCCTGGAGACCCGGGATCGAATCCCACGTCAGGCTCCCGGTGCATGGAGCCTGCTTCTCCCTCTGCCTGTGTCTCTGCCTCTCTCTCTCTCTCTCTCTCTCCCTCTCTCTCTCACTGTGTGCCTATCATAAATAAATAAAAAAAAAAAGATTTATTTGTTTAAGAGAGCGGCAAGTGAGTGATCAGAGGGCCAGTTAAAGGCCATTTGGCTTTGGGAAGAATTGTGACTACTTGAGCACACAAATCTCTTGTTAGAATACAAACAACAGGGGAGCAGGTAGACATCTATCAAAGTACGTTCCAAACCAATTTAGTGTGCTTATTAGGCCTTATTGTTAATATTAGGCATCTTTGACTATGGGAATTTCATGTACTATCTCAAGTTACAGAATACAAAAGCTAGCTTATTTTATTTTTATTTTTTAAAGATTTTATTTATTTATTCATGAGAGACCTGGGGGGGGGGGAGAGACAGAGACAGAGACAGAGACCCAGGCAGAGGGAGAAGCAGGCTCCATGCAGGGAGCCCGACGTGGGACTTGATCCTGGGACTCCAGGATCACACCCTGGGCCGAAGGCAGGTGCTAAACCGCTGAGCCACCCAAGTATCCCCACAAAAGCTAGTTTAAATCTCTGTTGCCCCTTTTTATTTAGTCTTTTCTAAAAAAATTTAAAATGTTTGTTTGTTTATTTATTTATTATTTATTTATTTATTTATTTGCTCCTTTTTAATCTTAACATGAGTCTTGTGTTGGGGAGTTCAGCATATAGGTTGAACTGAACTCACATATTATCCTGTTGACCTCATGTTAATGTCAACATGTTGACTTGTTGAATTTAGCATCTACTAAAACTCCCAAGCTTTTTTTTTTTTTTAAGATTTTATTTATTTATTTATGGGAGACACACAGAGAGAGGCAGAGACATAGGCAGAGTGAGAAGCAGATTCCCTGTGTGGAGTGTGATGTGGGACTCAATCCCAGGACCTGAATCATGCCCTGAGCCAAAGGCAGATGCTCAACCAAGGTGCCCCAACTCCCAAGCTTTTATTTTGTGTACTGTTGTTATAACTCTTTTTCATCATCCTTTTTTGATTCAGTTTAGGAGCCCAGATTAGTACTTTAATTTTATCATCATTTTAATTCATCTAAATTTAACTAAAATGTTTTAGTTCTTTGTATCAATCTATTAATTTTGGGAGGGGGAAGGATCCTGATTATGCCACATAACATTATTGCTTTCCATGGTATTAACTATGTATCGATTGTATTTCCATCTGAATCCTCAAAAACATATTAAATGGTACAGGGAGAGAAGATTGGAGATCTTGTTACTAGTGATCTAGTAGTTGAGGTTAATATAATTTACTAGTCAAAACCCATTTGGAATAATTGTTTGTTTATTTATTTAAAGATTTTATTTATTTTCATGAGAGACCCAGAGAGAGAGAGAGGCAGAGACACAGGCAGAGGGAGAGGCAGGCTCCTTGCAGGGAGCCCGATGTGGGACTCGATCCTGGGACTCCAGGATCATGACCTGAGCTTAAGGCAGATGCTCAACCACTGAACCACCCAAGCACCCTGGAATAATTGTTTAATTAAATTATTAGCTAGAACTCTCACCCAGGTCATTGTTTCTTTATCTTGTTTCCAAAAACATTTGGAGACATCAGATATTTTACAGAAAGCCAGATATACTATGTCTACTACATCTCTTAGGCTTACTGATATAAGAAAATAAGGAGAATCCGACACGATTTATTCTTAATGGATCCGTGCTGGCTCCTAGTGATTACCTCTGGCCTTCCTGTCAGTAATTAATTATAGTGTAGGTTGAGCAATATAAGTTTTGCTGTATTTTTCTTCTTCCTCTTTTCTGTGTCTCCAGTCTTCTGGTTTCTTTTCTATTTTCCATAATTCCTAAAGTTCTCCAGAATTGGTCTGGAATAGTGCTTCTCATACTTCAATATGTAAGTGTATCTGCTGGGAGTTTTGTTACAATGCAGATTCTGATTTAGGAGGTCTGGGATGGGTCCTGAGATTCTGCATTTCTGACCAACTACTAGATGCTTTTGGTCTTCAGGCTATTCACATCGGAAAGGTAGGAACTAGAAGACTTGGTGTTCTAGATAGGAATTCTGGATTTTAGTGTTCCTCTAGAGCAGGAAGGAGATCTCTGGTGGAAGTCTTTTATGTCCACACTTAAAAACTCCTCAGCCTCTGTATTCTGCAACAGTTATCTTCCTCATTCCTTTATCTTCAATGTCTCTTGCTCCCACTGGCTCCTTGGCCTCCTCCTTTTTCCATTTCTTGCCCTATTTTGCCTTTCTTCCTTCAGTTCACAGTCAGGCTTTGTGGGAGAATAGTCTTGAATTTCATTCTATTTTGTCTTCTGATTATTCCTATCAACAAATCTGATCATGCCACTCTGCTCTTTGGAACCCTTTCCTAGCTCCCTATTCCTTCTGGCTCGTTATATGACATTCTACCACCTGGCTCTTGTTTCCTTCTTTAGCTCACTCGTCTTAAACTCCAAGAATTCCAAACTACTTGTGATTCCCAGGGTACATTATTGTGTTTCCAGTCTCTTTGCCTTAGCTTTTATTATTCCATTGTCCATAAAAGCTCTTCCTGCTTTATTACCTAATTTCTCTCATTCTCCAGATATTCCTTTCACTCTCTCTCATGTTAGAAACTTAAGATAATATATCTATTTATGTTTATTACTTGTTTGATTCATGAATGATTGAAATTAGGGATATTGATAGTTTCCCCCTTTAGTCCGCAGCTATAACTGTAGAATTATTGGAGGGAGGTGTTATCTTGACCTGATGATGGTCAGTTGTACTGAAGAATTTTAAGGATACAAAATCATTTGGTTAAGTCACCATTAAATCTTATTTATTTGCTTTAAAGTAGGCTCCTTGCCCAGCATGGAGCCCAGTGTGCGGCCCTAACCCACACAACCCTGATGAGATCAAGACCTGAGCTGATATCAAGAGTTGGGCACTTAACTGACTGAGCCACCCAGGCACTCCACCATAAATCTTATTTTTAAAAAAGGGAATACTTAATCATTACTCTGTAAATGAAAAGTGAAAAATACTTTTAATTAGCTTATTATTGTGTGAATTAGTCCAGCTGAACCTATACAATATTCATTGACATACTTCATGGGAATGAAGCAATAAAATAAAAATGATAAGTTTTATTTGATGAGAATCACTGATGTGGTCTGCAGAGACAGTGTGAACGGTAAGGTTTTCAGATGATAATTCAGAACTTTGACATCTTGCCCACCTTTGGGAGCAGAGTGACTGACAGAGTCACTTGCTGGCTTAGAAAGTGGCCTTTTGAAAGTCACGAAACTAATTGGGGTTACTTGACAGTAACAGAATAGAGATGGAGAGCTGCCTGAAAAGATGTAAACACTGAGGATTTCATGGATTATTAGCTGGTTATTCAAACTATAGAGGCTCAGGACTTGAAATAAGTCCAAAAGAAAGTAGGCTCTTTCCAGATAAAAAATTTTAATACAATTTTAAAATATTTCCTATAACTGTGGTCATGATCTCTCTGCCAACAAATGCAATTTGCCACCAGATATGTCGTTGCTATGACACTTGCAGATATGAGAAGGGATGGTGAAAGGTGGAGATGGAAGTGCTAATAGATTTGAATGAAACCTTATTTGCAAAATGATCTTAATGTGTGTTTCAGAGATAAGTCTTAATCCCTTATACATAATAGGTATTCTGTAAATGTGTGTGGAGCAAATACAATATGTGAAATATTTAAAATTAAATGAAGGAAATAACCTTTGCTTTTCTTAAGGAATTGTTCTTTATAACATGATTTTGTGACTACTGGATCACATTGTGTCCTGTTTCTGTGACTGTGCAAAAGAAAATAAGAATTGTCAGCTTCATTAAGGATATATAGCATGTGCTGATATTTTCCTTTTCCCAGGGATGTGGGACTGTTGATGAATTCCATTCTAGCTGAAATGTCTGAGTGGGAGCTCTGTTCTCCATTCTTTTTACTGATTTTCTGGCCAGCCTGTCTCTGGGTAATGACTCTCTCAGTTTATGTTGCCCTTTAGTATAATACATTTATTCAAACTGAACTGTGTTTCTGGTGGGTTGCACCACAAAACCAAGAGCCCACAGACAGAGCTAGAGGCAATATATTTTATTTTATTTTATTTTATTTTATTTTATTTTATTTTATTTTATTATTATTTTATTTTATATTTTTAAAGATTTTATTTACTCATGAGAGACGCAGAGAGAGAGGCAGAGACACAGGCAGAGAGAGAAGCAGGTTCCATGCAAGGAGCCCCCCAGGATCACACCCTGGGCTGAAAGGGAGGCGCTAAACTGCTGAGCACCCCCAGGCGTTCCCTAGAGGAAATATTTTATTTATTTATTTATTTATTTATTTATTTATTTATTTATTTATTTATTTTTAATTTTTTATTTATTTATGATAGTCACAGAGAGAGAGAGAGAGGCAGAGACACAGGCAAAGGGAGAAGCAGGCTCCATGCACCGGGAGCCCGATGTGGGACTCGATCCCGGGTCTCCAGGATCGCGCCCTGGGCCAAAGGCAGGCGCCAAACCGCTGCGCCACCCAGGGATCCCAAGAGGAAATATTTTAAATTAGGAAAGCACATAGTCATAATAGTCTATTTTGTGAAATAGTACTTGGCCATGGCAAACCTGTTTCTCTTTTGAGAATAATGTTCCTGGGATAAAAATGGGACTCTAGAGAAGATCACTATTGGGTAGTGGGCCACAGGACTCTAGAATCATATGTGTAAGTCCTAGTTCAGCCTTGCTAGCATTTTGTCCTTGTGCCAGCTTTTATTATCCTTTTTTCCCCAAAGCCACCCATGCGTCCCCCAGCTTTAGTATTTAAAAAAAATTTTTTTTCTTGGGCTGGCTGGATGGCTTAGTCGGTTAAGCATCTGCTTTCAGGTCAGGTCATGATTTTGGGATCCTGGGATTGAGCCCTGCATCAGGCTTCCCACTCAGCAGGGAATCTGCTTCTCCCTTTCCCTCTGTCCTTCATCCTGCTTATGTTCTCTCTTTCTGATAAATAAAATCTTTTAAAAAGATAAAATATTTTTTCTCATTGTAAAACAGTTAAGAATTTTGAAAGCATAGAAAGTTATGAAGAATGAATATTCATGGGATCCCTGGGTGGCGCCGCGGTTTAGCGCCTGCCTTTGGCCCAGGGCACGATCCTGGAGACCCGAGATCGAATCCCATGTCGGGCTCCCGGTGCATGGAGCCTGCTTCTCCCTCTGCCTATGTCTCTGCCACTCTCTCTCTATCTCTCTCTCTCTCTCTCTGTGACTATCATAAAAAAAAAAAAAAAAGAAACTCTTTAAAAAAAAAGAATGAATATTCATATAACATTTGCTTATATAATTAAATATTCTTTGAAAGCACCATTTCATACATTATACAGTATTTGATTATTTAGTCATTTAATCATTCTTATATTTTTGGAACACTTACTGTGTTTCTTGGTTTAAAGTGCTGTGATAAATATCTTTTAATTAAAAAAAAATCTTTGTCCAACTATCTTTTTCCATGGGGTAGTTTCTGAGGAAGGGTAGTATAGAGTTTTATTTGTTTGTACTTATTTATTTTAAAGATTTATCTATTTTAGAGAGCATTTGCAAGCATGAACAGGGTGTGGGGGAGAGAGTGAGAGAGAATCTCAACCAGACTCCCTGCTGAGTGCTGAGCATTGAGCCAACTGAAGGCCAATCCCATGACCCTGAGATTCTGACCTGAGCCAAAACCAAGAGTCAGATACTTTGCTGACTGAGCTACCCAGGTGCTGCTGTTTGTACATTTTTAATAGTGACCTGCTTCACCCTCTATGTCTCTACCTCTCTCTCTCTGTGTCTCTCATAAATAAATAAAAATAAAATCTTAAAAAAAAAAGAATAGGGCCTCAAATCCAATGACTGGTGTCCTTTTTAGGAGCAGACACACAGACAGAAGAGACACAGAGAAGAAGGCTGTAGGAAGACAGAGGCAGAAACCGGAGTGATGCTGCTACAAACCAAGAAATCCCAAGGATGTGGAAGCCATCACGAGGAAGAAGAGAGGCATGGACCGGGTCCTCTTCAGGGCCTCCAGAAGGAACCACCCCTATTAACACCTTGATTTTAGACATCTGGCATCCTAAACTATGAGAGAAGGAATTTCTCTTATTTTCAACCAGTTTGTAGTAATCTGTTATGGTAGCCCTAAGAAATTAATGCAGCCATGCTCTCTGCAGTAACTCTGTGAAAGTGGAAAACATCAGACATGAGGTTTCATTATTCCCTGATTTCATATATTAAAATTACCATTTTTAAAAAAGATTTTATTTATTCATGAGAGACACAGAGGCAAAGACACAGGCAGAGGGAGAAGCAGGCTCCCTGCAGGGAGTCCCATGTGGGACTCGATCTCAGGATCCTGGGATCACAACCCAAGCCTAAGGCAGATGCTCAACCACTGAGCCACCCAGGTCCCCCAAGGCCCCATTCTAATCCAGTATGGCCTCATCATATCTTGATGACACCTGCAAAGATCCTGTTTCTAAATAAGGTCACCTCCATCACCTGGAAGAACTGGGGTTAGGACTTGACCGTACCTTTTTAGGGGAACATGGCTTAACTCACTACAATGGCAAATTCACAAGTTCAAATAGAAACTCATCATCTCTCCTTCCTCCCCATACCCTGCTAGCTTGTCTAACTACAACTTTATCAAGTTGTGTTATTTAACTGTTCCCCTTGCCTACTAGATTCGTTTTAACTTTTCTGCTTGGCTGTACCCTATCTATGAAGATGATATTTTACTGTAAGAAATTGGGCTTCTTGGGCAGCCCGGGTGGCGCAGCGGTTTAGCGCCGCCTTCAGCGCAGGGCGTGATCCTGGAGACCCGGGATCAAGTCCCACATCGGGCTCCCTGCATGGAGCCTACTTCTCTCTCTGCCTGTCTCTGCCTCTCTCTCTCTCTATGTCTCTCATGAATAAATAAATAAAATCTTAAAAAAAAAAAGAAATTGGGCTTCTTGACCTTTCATAACCTTAATTCCCCTCTCTGTGCTGTTATTCTTACATGGAAGGTCTTCTTTTTCTTCATCTAAGTAAATCTCTTTCTCTTTTTCAATAGGGGGAGGGGGAGGAGAGGGGCAGAGGGAGAGGGAGACAGAATCTTTAGGCTCCAAGCTGAGTGAGGAGCCCAGTGTGGGGCTCAATCTCACAACCCTGAGATCATGAACTGAGCCAAAATCAAGAGTTGGAGGCTTAACTGTCGGACCACTCAGGTGCCCCAGTAAATCTCATTTCTAAGGGCAGGGAGTGTGCTTTATACTTTATTTTTTCCTGGGACACCTAGCCCATTGGTACATCTAGTATGTGCTCAGTAGATATTCTGATTAACTTTCTGATACAGTTGAAGGATAAAGACTGTATTGGATAGAAAACTAAATAATGGTTTTATGTGCTTGAATCCCAAAGTTCAAGCTGTTTGAGAATCAGTCTCTCTTGTAGCTTAAATGATTTAGGTTGACTATTGTTTTCTCTTTGATTTAGAACTTCTACCTAGTATATCTTAGTCTCATTCTGGTGGTTTAGCCTATTTTGTTTCAAAAATAGTGTGAGGAGATGCTCCTGGCAGATTAGTTAGTTCATGAGAAGATTTTGTTATTTATTGTCTATACTGAGTTAAGGGTTTGGAAGATAATTTATTTTATCAGTGGTGTAATGTCTGAACACATAAATAAAACCAGCTTTGTAGTTTTGTTTTCTTATTATTATCATTATTCCATAACTGGGGACGATTTCTAATTTAGTCTTCTACCTCTCAAAAAGGAGAAGGCCTATGGCAACACTGATTGCTTCTTCTCTTTTGGGTTCTGTCGTCTTTCAGTAAACTCCACAGTTGTAAGCCTGAAGGGACATATATGCCAAATGTAGTCTGGGGCCCCTAAGAAGGTTCAGTTAAGTTAAGCCCATCCATGGTCTGGTGGACCTCAGTCCCAGTTCAGGTTTCTTACCATTAATAACAAGCCCAGAGCCATTAAGTGGGTCATGAATAGATTTGTTTCTGTTTTTTTATGAACAGAAGGGTAAGGGTCAATAGGGTTTCTTTTGTCTGAGTTATGTTGAATATTGCTGTATGTGTGGTATTTGTGGCTAGAATAATGAGTAGATACTTGCTAAGCAAATTGACTGGTGCCTGGCATCTAGTAAATGCTATGAATATGTTTGAAAAGAAAATAAAAACTATACATTTTTTAAAAAGATTTTATTTATTTATTCATGAGAGAGATTGAGAGATAGAGAGAGGCAGAGACACAGGCAGAGGGAGAAGCAGGCTCCCTGCAGGGAGCCCGACGTGGGACTCGATCCCAGGACTCTAGGATCACGCCCTGGGCTGAAGGCAGATGCTCAGCCGCTGAGCCACCCAGGAGTCCCTGTCACTAGATTATTTAAAATTATGTGTGTCGGTTCTGATCCTGGACCAAGACAGGTAAGAATACTTCTCTCTGCTATTCCTCCTGCTGAGTACAGCTAAAAATCCTGGACCAGATAACTTCTATTGTCAGATTTTTGCCTTTGGTCAGTTAACTTTCATTAACTGTAACTTTCTGCAAATGGGGACTGTCATCACAGAGGAGCCCGTTCAGTTTCACTGTGGTTTCTGCATAGAGACCTGCAAAAACCCCTTATCAGAGACTGGTGCGAATTGACACTTTTACAAAATAAGTTGACAAATACTGCTCTATTTTCCACCTTGGAATTGCCGAAAACTGAGCTTAACTCTTTTTTTGCCTCTATATTCACAGAAAAGAGACCTTGTAAGTCTTTTTTTTTTCTTCATTTTTTAAGATTTTTAAATTTATTCATTTGAGACAGTGAGAAATCGAGATCATGAGAAGGGGGGGGAGGTTCAGAGGGAGAAGGAGAAACCGATATCCCACTGAGTGGGGATCGTGATGCAGGGCTTGATTCCAGGACCCTAGGATCATGACCTGAGCCAAAGGCAGATGCTTAAACTACTCAGCCACCCAGGCACTGAGACCTTGTAAGTCTTAAAGGTGGTGGCATGCTGGTAAATTTTTAACTGGCTTTTTCTGGGGAAAAAACCCTGATTTGTTGTGTTTACCAGTTTTCATATTATAGATACTCCCACCGTGGTCAAGCTACCAACGAAGTGGAGTTGGAAACAAATGTGTACATTTGGCTTTCCTGAGCTGGGAGTAGGCTCCTGCCTGCCATTGTAAATGAAAGATTGAGGGGATGTGCCTTATGCCCAGCCCATGGAAAGTCCATGCAGATGTTGAGTAGCTCTTTTTAATGTCATTTGTTCACCTGCCATGGACAAGCACTGCTGTGTACTATGGATGTAGGAGTGAATCATGAAGTCTCTGCCTTCATGGAACTTATATCCTATTAAAAACTATTCAGACGTTTCCAATTTCAATTTCCTGAGATTTTAGCATTCTTAATGTTTGGGGACAATTTGAGTCAAGGTCCTATACTACCCCATCATATTTCACCTATCCCCCCACCTATCTCTTGGTAACCATCAATTTGTTCTCTATAGTTAAGAATCTGATTTTGATTTGTCTCTCTCTGTCTCT
Source organism: Nyctereutes procyonoides (assembly GCF_905146905.1). Taxonomy (NCBI): domain Eukaryota; kingdom Metazoa; phylum Chordata; class Mammalia; order Carnivora; family Canidae; genus Nyctereutes; species Nyctereutes procyonoides. The sequence continues at coordinate 6,663,973 of NW_026575031.1, read as the reverse complement.
CTTATTTTCCATTTGCTTTGCTTGCTCATTTGTTTTGTTTCTTAAATTCCACGTATGAATGAAATATGGTATTTGTCTCTTTCTGGCTGACTTATTTCACTTAAGCATACTGCTCTCTAGCTCCATCCACATAGTTGCAAATGCCAAGTTTCTGGCTAGAAATTTATCAATTTTTTAAATATTTTCAAAGAAACAGCTCCTGGCTTCATTGATCTGTTTTGTTTTGTTTTGTTTTGTTTTTAGCTTTTTTTTTTTTTTTTTTTTTAGTTCTTATGTCATTTATTTGTTTAACACCCCACTTATATTTATTTCCTTGTGTTGGCTTTACGGTTTGTCTGTTGTTCTTTCAATAGCTCCTTTAGATGTAAGGTTAGGTTGTTTGAGATTTTTCTTGCTTCTTGAGGTAGGCCTGTATTGCTCTAAACTTCCCTCTTAGGACTGTGTTTGCTGTATCCCAAGGGTTTTGGACTGTTGTGTTTCCTTTTCATCTGTTTACATGTATTTCTTTTATTTCTTTTTTTAATTTTCTGCTTGACCCATTCATTGTATAGTGTTGTGGTTGCAAAAGGTGCATGGTATGACTTTAGTCTTTTTGTATTTGTTGAAGTCTGTTTTGTGGCCTAATATGGGATATATTTTGGAACATGTTCCATGTGCACTTGAACAGGATGCATATTCTGTTGTTTTAGGTTGGAATGTTCTGAATATATCTGTTAAGTCCATCTGGTCCAGTGTATCATTCAAAGCCATTATTGCCTTGTTGATTTCCTATTGATTTAAGTGGGGTGTTAAAGTATTATTGTATTATTATCAATTTGTTCCTTTATGTTTGTTATATATTTAAGTGCTTCCATGTAGGTTGCATAAATATTTACCATTGCTATATCTTCTTATTGGATTGCCCCCCTTATGATTATATAGTGGCTTTCTTTGTCTCTTGTTACAAACTATTTGTTTTAAAGTCTAGTTTGTCTGGTATAAGTATTGATACTCTGGCTTCCTTTTGACATCCATTTACATGGTAAATGTTTCTCCATCCCCTCACTTTCAATTTGCAGGTGTCTGTAGGTGTAAAATGAGTCTCTTGTAGGTAGCATATAGATGGGCCTTGTTTTTTTCATCCATTCTGTTACTCTAGTCTTTTGGAACATTAGTCCAGTTTACATTCAAAGTAATTATTGATAAGTATTTGTTGCCATTTTATTACTTGTTTTGTCATTATTTCTAGAGATTTTTCTCTGATCCTTTCTTGACTTTGTCACTTTTGGTGTCTCCTTTCCACTCAAAGAATCCTCTTTAATATTTCTTGCAAGGCTGGTTTAGTGGTCACAAACTCCTTTAGTTTGTCTGGGAAACTCTTTATCTCTCCTTCTGTTCTGAATGATAACTTTGTTGGATAGAGTATTCTTGGCTGCAGATTTTTATTGTTCAGCACTTGAATATATCATGCCACTCCCTTTTGGCTTGTCAGGTTTCTTTTTCTTTTCTTTTTTTTTTTCTTGTCAGGTTTCTGTTGAGAAATGTCCAGCTAACCTTATGGGCTTTTCCTTGTCAGTTAAAGACTTCTTTTGTCTTGTTGCTTTTAAGATTTTTTTCCTTATCACTGTATTTTGCAAATTAATTACAATATATCCTGATACTGACCTGCATTTATTGATTTTGATGGGAGTTCTCTGTGCCTCCTGGGTCTGGATGTCTGTTTCCTTTCCCAGATTAGGGAAGTTTTCTGCTATTACTTCTTCACACACACACCCCCGCCCCCCCCTTTAAAAAAATCTTTTATTTATTTATTTTTTTGACAGAGTTAGAGAGCATGAACTGGGGGAGGGGCAGAGGGAGAAACAGACCCCTGCTGTGGCAAGGAGACTGATGCAGGGCTGGATCCCAGGACCCCAGGATCTAGACTGAGCTGAAGGCAGACACCCAACTGACTGAGCCACCAGGGTGCCCCTTTGCTATTCTCAAAATAAAATTTCTGCCCCCCCCCCCCGTTTTCTTCTTCTGGGACTCCCATAGTACAAATGTTACTGCATTTGATGGAGTCACTGAGTTCCCTAAGTCTAAATCTATTTTCTTTCTCTCATGTTCAGCTTCGTTATTTTCCATTACTTTGTCTTCTAGGTCAATAATTCATTCCTCTAGTTTTTCCAGCCTGCTCTTCATTGCATCAAGGCTGTTTCTAATCTTGTTTATTGCATTCTTCATCTCTGATTGTTTCTTTTTCTTCACTCTTTTATTATTGTGGTAAGGGTCTCACTCATGTCTTCTTTTCTGAAGCCCAGTATCTTTATGATTGTTGCTTAAAATTCTTCCTCATGCATGTTACTTATATCTGCTTCACTTAGATCTCTGGCTGTAGTGTTATCTCGTTCTTTAATCTGGCTTACTTTTTTTTTTTAAAGAGCTTTATTTTTATTTATTTATTAATTTTTATTTATTTATGATAGTCACAGAGAGAGAGAGAGAGAGAGAGAGAGAGGCAGAGACACAGGCGGAGGGAGAAGCAGGCTCCATGCACTGGGAGCCCGACGTGGGATTTGATCCCGGGTCTCCAGGATCGCACCCTGGGCCAAAGACAGGCACTAAACTGCTGCGCCACCCAGGGATACCTCTGGCTTACTTTTTTTTTAAGATCTTATTTATTTGTTCATGAGAGACACAGAGAGAGAGGCAGAGACATAGGCAGAGGAAGAAGCAGGTTGCCTACAGGGAGCCCGATGTGGGACTTGATCCCAGGACCCGGGGATCACGACCTGAGCCAAGGCAGACACTCAACCACAGAGCCACCCAGGCGCCCCCTGAAAGTAATGGGCTTATGAAGATGTCATGTAGTGCCCAGGGCATGGTGCTTCAGGGAGTGTCTCTGGTGTGTGCTGCATGTGCTCTGATGTTGTGTTTTGGCTACTGTGTTCTTCAGGCCAGTTATCTGCAGAGGCTCTCCTTGTCTGCTGTAGGTAGTTTTTGGTCCCTGGCCTGCAAGTGGCTTGTTTTAACTAGTGTTCTCTGGTCTGCTTATGAAATGAGGCCTGATACCACTTCCACCAGAACTGAGGCCCCTGGTTGAGAGATATGGGGTGGGCAGGGGTTTGTGCTTGCCTTTTGGAGGTGGGGCCTGCTACATTGGGACTGAAGTGTGAGCGAGAAAAGCATTAACACTGGAGTGCAAGGGGTTGGGGCTTAGTGTATGCAAGTTTGGCAGCCAGTGTTGATTCTGTGCTGCTTCCTGCAGTTGGCTCTTTGTTTATGCCGAGGGGCAGGAGAAGAAATGGCCCTGGCTTTCTCCTTTGTTCTTGGAGAGGTATCTTTGTGAAAGATGCCTCTCAGGGACAGCCTCCAAGGGAAGAGCAAATAATTGCTCCACTGTGTGCCCAAGACATTTTTCAGATCACTGTTTCCATGCTGTCTGCCACTGGGTTATTTCCTTACCTTTCTCCATGAGCAGTACAGTGGCCTCCAAGCTGTATCCCATCCAAGCCTGCTGACCTTTAAAATTCCAGGTTTTAAGCTCTGCCGGTTACAAAAACTCACGAAATTCAGCCCTTCTCATTTTCCAAGGCAATGGCTTTGGGAAATGTTCTTCTTGTGCATCCCCCTGTATGCTCCTCTCTCTCTCTCTCCTTTCTTTCTCCCTCTCTCCCTCCTCTTTCCTCAACCAGGGTTCCCTCACCTCCACAGCACTAACCCTCCATTTCTCCCCTAAGCTGTGTCTCCACACTTCCTACCTTCTTTGATGTGACTTCTTCTTCCCTTTAGGTGTGGAGTTTGTTCTGTTAGTTTTCAGGTCAGTTTCTGGGGCATTTAGGATGATTTGATAGTTCATCTAGTTGTGTTCATGGGATGAGGCAGGAATAGGGCCCTCCTACTCCACTTGCTGTCGTCCTCTCCAGTCAACTCAGTCACATTTAAAAAATCACTCAATCCCTATGTTTAGATGCTTTTGACCATTTGGCCCACTGTTGAGGGGAAAAAAACCACAGATTATCTTTAACTTAGTCTAGTGCTGTCTTTTTATAGATGTAAACATTAAGATGAGAGTGGGGGAAAAAAAAAAGAGAGAGTGGGGGATGAAGTAATTTCTTTGGGCATGTTGGGCTGCAGTGAGTCCCCAGGTCTTGACGTTTATAGGTGAGTGTTCTTTCCTTCTCAGAGGCTGCCTCCCAGCAGGAGGGAAGTGTTCTTTTTACAATTCTCTGCTGAGTCTCACAGTTCTTGGCAGACAAAACCCAATATTCCTATTTCTAAAGACCTATATTGTTTAGTGTTCCCCTGTGAAAGCAGGGAAATTGCATTGAATTATCTCTTCAGTTTGAGATTTGGAGAAATTGTGTTTTCCTCCTCAGTTTTTTTCTGCATCACTGAGCACTCATATTCCAGAGGAGAGGGACAGTGCTTAATTTAAATAACCTAGGTCAGGGGACTGCCCTCAGTGCTTATGAGGCCAGGTGCATTGTAATTATCAAGTGATGTGATAATTTTGCCACAGTTAATTAATTGGAAGACTTGTCTTTTTTTTTTATAAATTAATTTTTATTGGTGTTCAATTTACCAACATACAGAATAACACCCAGTGCTCATCCCGTCAAGTGTCCCCCTCCGTGCCCGTCACCCATTCACCCCCACCCCCCGCCCTCCTCCCCTTCCACCACCCCTAGTTCATTTCCCAGAGTTAGAAGTCTTTATGTTCTGTGTCCCTTTCTGATATCTCCCACACATTTCTTCTCCCTTCCCTTATATTCCCCTTCACTATTATTCATATTCCCCAAATGAATGAGAACATACACTGTTTGTCCTTCTCCGATTGACTTACTTCACTCAGCATAATACCCTCCAGTTCCATCCACGTTGAAGCAAATGGTGGGTATTTGTCGTTTCTAATGGCTGAGTAATATTCCATTGTATACATAAACCACATCTTCTTTATCCATTCATCTTTCGATGGGCACCGAGGCTCCTTCCACAGTTTGGCTATTGTGGACATTGCTGCTAGAAACATTGGGGTGCAGGTGCCCCGGCGTTTCATTGCATCTGAATCTTTGGGGTAAATCCCTAACAGTGCAATTGCTGGGTCGTAGGGCAGGTCTATTTTTAATTCTTTGAGGAACCTCCACACAGTTTTCCAGAGTGGTTGCACCAGTTCACATTCCCACCAACAGTGTAAGAGGGTTCCCTTTTCTCCGCATCCTCTCCAACATTTGTTGTTTCCTGCCTTGTTAATTTTCCCCATTCTCACTGGTGTGAGGTGGTATCTCATTGTGGTTTTGATTGTATTTCCCTGATGGCAAGTGATGCAGAGCATTTTCTCATGTGCATGTTGGCCATGTCTATGGGAAGACTTGTCTTTAATTTATTTTGGAGACCTACAGGTGATTCTGCTAATGGGCTGGAGCAAGTGTCCATGAGCAAGGAGGTGGGGATGGTTTTATTTTTTTATTTATTTTTAGTTTTTATTTATTTTTTAAATATTTAAAATATTTAATTTACTCATTCATGAGAGACACACACACACGGTGGGGGGGGGGCGGGGAGAGGCAGAGACACAGGCAGAGGGAGAAGCAGGCTCCATGCAGGGAGCTCACGTGGGACTTGAGACGTGGGACTTGAGACGTGGGACTTGATCCCGGGTCTCCAGGATCAGGCCCTGGGCTGAAGGCAGTACTAAACTGCTGGGCCACTGGGGCTGCCCTGGTTTTGTTTTTATATTGCATTCCCATTCTTCCTTCTTATCTCCTCCTTTTTACCTGATTTGTTTGGAGACTACTGGTGGCTTTTAAAAGCATAAACACATTTCTTGTGCAATCAGCAGTTGAAACATCAAAACACAGTAATGCTAGAGTGTTTGCTTGTTTCCTTCAGAGGATGTTGATAAGCCAGTGACTCTTTATATCTTCTTTTCAAAGGCTTTGTGCTTGTTACAAAAGTGATGCTCTCTAAGGTATGATCAATTCTTTTGGGGGAGTAAGGTAACATAAGTTAGTCATGAAGAGTAAGTTTGACAGTAAAGTGTTAGGAACTTATAGCAGTTCCTTGGGGGAGAGAACCAAAGAACCCCAAAGTTGGTAGACAGTTTGACATTCGGGTCAGTGGCTTTTGGCTTGTGCAACTTGAGTAAACACCTAAAATACACTTACATTTGGCAGCCACTGCTTGTTCCCTGCTCAGAATCTATCCTCTTACTATTTTTTACTTAAGGGACCCTAATTTTGTTTAGGACAACACCATGCCCAGATAAAAATACCTTCTAGACTTGCTTGAGTTAGGAACGCCAATATCACCAAGGTCTGACCAATAAGTAGTAAGTGAAAATTAATAGAGTGCAGCTCAGGAATGCCATTTTTTCCTGAAAAAAGGGACACCCTAGACTGGGGTAGGTATACCTTTGCCCTTGGCCTGGCCCTTTCCCCTTTCTGTCTACTGTATGAATGCCATCCTAGAACTGGAATAACCATCTTGCAACTATGAGGACACAAGGTATGTGCTAAAAATGACAGAGTAGGAAGCTAGAGATTTGGGTCCTTGCCATCATGAGTTTTTTGAGCAGTGGCCCAGTCCTCTTCTGGACTTCAGGTTGCATGAGAAAAATAACCTTTCTTAGTTTAAGCTGTTGTAGTTGGACATCTGTTATATAAAGTCAAGTACAACTTTGAGAAATTGCTGGTTAGGTGGTCCTTATACATGGTAACTGATTACAGTCTAATCCAATGGACAGCTCAACTTATTAATTTTATTTTATTTTATTATTTTATTTATTTTATTTTAATTTTATTTATTCATGAGACACACACACACACACACACACACACAGAGGGAGAGGCAGAGACACAGGCAGAGGGAGAAGCAGACTCCACGCAGGGAGCCCAACATGGGACTTGACCCAGGGACCCCAGGACACGCCCTGGGCTGAAGGCAGCGCTAAACCGCTGAGCCACCGGGGCTGTCCAGTTGGTAATTTTTAGATGTGGAGAGATTGCCATCTCTGCTAGGCTTACTTTTTTGGGAGTTACAAGATGCAAAGATACAGAAACTTGACACATGTTCTGCCTAAGTGGTGCCTTGAAGTAATCAGGTATTATCCACGTGGTGTTCAGTCCTTTGCTGAAGGAGAATTTTGTCAAAAGCCAGAGCAGTGAGGAGCCAGCATATTAATGTGACTTCCTTGTCTTAAGGAGATGGGCCCTGAGGGATTTGCCTATGACCCATGACAGCTCTGTAGACCTGATCTAGTAACTCTTTCCAGGAGAGGAATGTCTTTGGACCTCTTTTATTTCCTCCTCTAAACGCTAGATGGTAGTCCAGAATGATATTTAAGCAAAAATCTGTTACCTTATTTGAGGCAGTTCCAATGAGCAAGTTCTCTCTACTAGATCCATTAAACAGCAAATAACCATATTTCTGAGAAAAGATTTATCGTAGGAAATTTGCAACCATTACATGTTCTCTTCTCTTGCCACTATGTGTAGATCTTATTGATCTTAATATTACTTATGTAAGAAAAATAGATAAAAATTAGAGGTGGGGATGGTCATGACAAGAAAGGAAAATAATTATATGGTGAATACTTCCAGACATTTAGGCATGAAGAAGAAAATTGCCCATGGATCAATTAGAATATTGTACATAGTATTTATTTACATGCCATCATGTTTCTCAAACTTTTAGCAACTACAGACCGTGCTTTATGTATGAAGGACCATAATTTGAGGTACATTTTTTTAAAAGGTCAAAAATTTTAATAATTTAATAATATAAACTGTGCTTCCCAACAGATAAGTAATGTCTGTTAAGCTGAAAAAAAAAAAAAAAAAACCCATGCTTGAAAAATTCACAGGAGGCCTGTTGTGTGTCATCTGTTTTAGTGAATAAAGCAGTGGGGCATAAAGGTAGAATTTCTTTCATTCAAGTCAGTCTTTGGTAAGTGTTTATGACAGAAACATGCTTAGAAATGGAATGATTTTGGGCACCTTGGTGGCTCAGTGGTTGAGTATCTGCCTTTGATCAGGTTGTGATCCTGGGGTCCTGGAATCGAGTCCTGCTTCAGGCTCCCTGCAAGGAGCCTGCTTCTCCCTCTGCCTGTGTCTCTGCCTGTGTCTCTGCCTCTCTCTGTGTCTCTCATGAATAAGTAAATAAAAATTAAAAAAATAAAAGAATAATTTTATCCATTGTAATCTAATTCTTAGATATTCCTTGGCAATTGATTGGACCTCCTTCACTGATGTGAAATCATCCATGTTGTCTATCCACATTCTTTGCTTGTACTAGAATAAAATTTACTTTTGTATTTAGAATATTATTGTGAGTTCTAATATTTTTGTTTCTATTTTAATTACATGCTTCAGGCCTCAACAAGCACCTTTGAATCATCCGTTCATTTGTGTGAACAGGGGATAAAACAATACATTAGTAAGAGCGAAAAATGCAAACTTTATTAACAAACAGCAACACATGAGATATTAAAATATGTTAGCAGGGATTAGCTGCACCAAGTACTACCTTTAAGAGTGTTGTGGGTGTGAAATGTAAAACTATTAAGAACATAGCAGAATTACTATGAAAAATACTAATAGATTTTACATTTCAAATTTGTAAGGTATAGGGGAATAAAATGATTTCTTCTAAACTGCCAACTTGCCACTGGACCACTTAACTGATTATCTATACTGACCTATACCATTATATACGGGAGAGACTGTGACAAGCCAGCCAATGAGAAGCCACTATACCTCAGACTTCAGTTTACTCCAGTGGACTTTTAGTTTACAACAAACTTGCCGACTCCCAGCTTTCCTCGATAGAAGAGTCTCCTCTCTCTTCTTCTGCAGACTTATCTGTGGTGGTCCTGTTGCTTGCCTATCCCAGATTGCCATTTTCTATTTCCAAATAAACTGATTTTTTACTGGTAATAAAAGAAAACAAAACAGATATGTCATGCCTTATATTTATGTTTTCATTCATTTATTTATTTGAATTATAGTTGATACACAATGTTATATTAGTTTCAGGTGTACAACATATTGATTGGACAAGTTTATCATTATGCTATGTTCATAATGCATGTTGCTATCATCTGTATGTCATTCTTTTAATTTTTAAAAGATTTTGTGTACGTATTTGAGAGAGGAGAGTATGAGTGGGGAGGGTAGAGGGACAAGCAGAGTCTCTGCTAAGCAGGGAGATTGATGTGGGGCTTGATCCCAGAAGCCTGAGATCATGATTTGAGCCAAAGTCTGATGCTTAAGTGACTGAGCCACCCAGGTGCCCCATCATGCATTTCAATAGGGAGTTTCCAAATATGCCTGCCCACTCATTGTTCAATGTTAATTGAATATTAAGTATATACCAACCATTTTGTTAGATGTTGGAGTTATAATGATGAACAATATATACTCCCCCCCCCCGCCCCGCAACCCTGCCTTAGGGAATCAGCTCACAGTCTATTGGGGAAGACAGAAATACAAACAAAGAGTTAAAATTCTTTGTGCTAAGTACAATGCTGGAGATACTCCAGTGGGAGCTCATGATACATGGAAATCGCAGGCAATTCTTAGTGGCTGGAGCATAAATTATAGGTCAGAGAGGGTTGAAAGGTGAGGCCAGAGGAGTGGACAGAGACCAGATCGTACAAGGCTTAACGTGGCTGGTTATGAAGCTTAGAATTTGTCCTCTGAGTCTTGGAACTACAGAGTAGCTTCAAACAGGGAAGGATAAAGGTAGGTTTGTATTTTAGTAAAATCATTTTGTTGACTTTGTGAAGGGTGGATTTGGTGGAGATAAGCTTACAGGCAGAGAGACCAAGTAGTGCGCTGTTGCAGAATTCTAGGTAAGTTATGATGAGGGCTAAGAGCAAGTTATGGGAATAGGGGTGAAAAAATTCATAGGGGTGGCAAATTCAAGAAATACAGGAGATGGGATTGTCAGGATTTGGTAATTGACCAGACAGGGAGGTGAAGATTGGGTTAAGGTGGACTGCAGGATGATGATTAGTTCTCTAGACTGGGTATCTGTGGTGCTGCTATCCATAAAGAAAGATTGAGTTTGCAGGGTGGGGAGAAGCAGGTGGAATAAAGTAGGGCATATAGGAGATAAGGTTTTAAGTTTGCTAAAGTTGAATTTAAGGTGGCTGAATACCCAGTTAGGTATAAGAACCTTGAGAGTATAAATGTAGAACTCCTGAGAGTAGATGAGCAATCCATGAAAGTGTGGATGAGTTCACCTCTGAGGAGGGAGCCTGATATGAGACTCAGTCCCAGGACCCTGGGATCATGATCTGAGCTGAAGGCAGACGCTTAACTGACTGAGCCACCTAGGCACTTGGCATTTTAAAAAGCAAGTTAAGGGGTCACATGAAGGAGACAGTGAAGGAATGGTCACAGCTCTAAGAGAACTGTGGTAGAGAAGTGCCCCAGAAGCAAAGAGAGCAGAAAGTTTCTAGGAAGTAATTAACGGCATCAAACCCAGCAAAGATTAGATAGTGTCCTTTGGATTGGCAAAGAGGAATACATGATGACCTTGGAAGAGAACAGTTTCAAAAGAGTGATTGGGTAGATTGCTGTGGTTTTAGAAGTGAGTGGGAGTTTAAAAAGTAGAGCATGTTTCTCCTCTCAGCTGTTGTGGTTAGTTTAAGATTTCCTAGCCAGAGAAGCTCCTTCGGAGTGATGACAGGTTGAGGATATTCACTGTGTGAGAGAAGTGAAGGTCAAGTTTATTGGAGTTGACAGGTACTGGCATTGTGAGTTTGGTTACCCACAGGAGACTTGGATATTATCCTAGATAATGGTAAGGCCTGGGGCGGATGGAGGCTTATGAATAAAGTACTAAGATCTTCAGTGGATAAGGAGTTACCCAGAGGCTTGGAGCTTACAGAAACAGAGAGTGGGGACACCTGGGTGGCTCAGTTGTTGAGCGTCTGCCTTTGGCTCAGGAAGTGATCCCAGGGTCGGAGGATCGAGTCCCACATCGGGCTCCCCACGGGGAACCTGCTTCTCCCTCTGCCTCTATCTCTGCCTCTCTCTCTGTGTCTCTCATGAATAAATGCCTAAAATCTTAAAAAAAAAAAAAAAGAGGAAGTGAAAGGATAGACAGATAACATGAGCTTTAAAGGAGCCAAGGTTTACATGAATTTAGAAGAACAATATTCGAGATGTAGGACTGGGAAGTAAGGAACCTGATGACCCAGTTCCCAACCCTGAGATATAATGCATGGGAGAATGAACAGTATTTAACAGGGAGGCAGGGCACTTGGGTTTTAGTTAAGGCCCAGGGCTATAGGGAAGAGTCTGTGAAGCAGCTAGGACATTGTCAATTTGGTCTTAATCATGGGATAGAAGTTCCAAAGGATACAGTGTGAGGTAAGAAAAGGAAGGGAGAGGAGGAGAACAAGGTCAGGGAGAAGCCCTGAACAATGTAGGGGTGAATGTAAAAGAGTACAATTTTGGACATCCGACAAGGATGAAAAATGTGGTAGAATGAACTGGCCTCAAGATTTCAATAGATATCTTTGGGATAAAAGTTGCTTTCAGTGTTCCACAGACATCTAAAAATCAACTGATCACTTGTTCTAGCCAAGGATATGGGATTCCTGTGACCATATTCTGCCGTCACAGAATGAGGTTAGGTGGGCTTTTCCCTGAAGCAACACTGTAATTGTTCAGGGTTTCTGCACTGGACAGGGAGTAAAAGGCTGAGTTTTAGTCCTACCTCTGTCTCTAACCTGCCTTGTCATCTTGGGCAAACCACTTACCTTTTAAGATGTAATTTTCTTCATTTTTTAAGCGAAGGGTTGAACCAGATAGTCTCTGAAATGGTAGTGTTATATCTAGAGCAGGGAGTTATACAGATGGACGCCATAGCCAGAAGGCCAAATTAAGGAGTCTTTATTAAAAGCTGGTGGCTGCGAGGGAGCTCATGCACTCCAAAATCTCACAGCCCCGAGTAAGCTCAGGGGTAGGTTAATAAAGGCATAAATCACATCCTGTTAACGGTTTCTCTTGAGCCCTAGACACTTGCTAAGCATTGTACAGAAGCCAAAAAGCTGGATTAAGTGAATGTCTAGGATATACTTCTTGAAACCCTGAATATTGGGACATTTCGCAGTTTAAAAGACCTCGGGTTACAAAAATAGCGGCTATCTATAAGATGGCATTTCTTGTGCCAAGTCCCTGGTACTTGAGTAGGTTGATCCCATTTGTTCTGTAGGTTTCTTCTACCAGGTTTGGTGCTTGTGGTACCATTGTAGGACTCAGTAACCTCCCACTGTAGTCTCCAACAAGATGGACCACCTCTCAGGGATAGACACATACACATACAGCAAGTACTGCCTACTATCATTATCCCACCTGTGGTACTTAGAGCCTAAACACAGATTTCTTGAATGTTCTGCTCATCTGACTTAACAAAAAAGGCTCTTCAGCCAGCCAACCCTCCCTGACTGTCATTCTGGTTATTTTCTTTTTGTCTCATTCTGTTCTTGGTATAATGATGAGCTCTTTTATCCAAAGAGCTTTAAGTGGTTGTATAACTAAAGACGAGAATTATAGGTAATGAAAGAAAATGTACCTGTCTCCTTTGTTTGGACGCTCCTTTTTAGGAAATACTTTGCATGTAGTGGAAGGAGCATGGAGTTGGGTATCAGGAAGCCTGGGTGGTGGTACATCTGTGACCCAGTTCATAGGTGTGTGCTAATTTGATAAAGGGCAATGATATTTCTGTATGTATGTATGCATGGGAGATAGTGAGAGAGCAAGAGCAGGGAGGAGAGGGAGAAGCAGACTCTGAACTGAGCAAGGAGCCCGAGGTAGGGCTTGATTCCAGGACCCTGGGACCATGACTCGAACTGACTGAGCCACCCAGGCGCCCCAAGGGCAATGACATTTAGAAAAGTATTTGCTCACATTTGATGAGGCATCTGTTGTGTTTAGTGCCTACATTTGGATTTGATGATTCTGGGTGAACATGATAGTAAATGAGCATGAGTTCAGAGGTGTTTACTTGAACATATCTGTGTTGATGGGAAGAAGCGAGAGCAACCTATTTGGTTCTTAAGCTTTTGTTCTCCATCTTGTTCTTATGTTTCCTGGCAACAGTAACTTTGATAAAAGAGACATCTCTAAGCCTAATGAGACAACAAGGTAAAGAATTAAAGAGGAGAGACTATAAATAGTACCGAGGACTGACATGGATTTCCGTTAGGGGTTCTCAGAGCTGCTAGGCTCAGTAATTGGATTTTCTTGTGAGTCTTTTAATTGCTTTATTAAGAAAAAATAGGATAAAGTGAAATCAAGCAGATATGGCAGCCTAGGCTTTGGAACTGGAAAAGATAATTGTATTAAGAGCGGAAGAAGTAGCTATCCATCCCTCCACCCTCATCACTCACTGATTTTAAGACCACCTTAAGGGGACAAAATATATTGTAGACCGCTTATTCTTAGAGTATCTACTTGGTCACTGCAAATATTTCCTACCAGAGTATGAGCTAAAAATATATACTAGTTTTCATAAGATACTGGGTAGTCCATTCTATAACAATGGCAAGAGAAAGTATATATGGGCAGCCTGGATGGTTCAGTGGTTTAGCGCCGCCTTCAGCCCGGGGCGTGATCCTGGAGGCCCAGGATCAAGTCCCGCGTCAGGCTCCCGGCATGAATCCTGCTTCTCCCTCTGCCTGTGTCTCTGCCTCTCTCTCTCTCTCTCTCTCTCTCTTTCTCTCTGTGTGGGTATCTCTCATGATTAAATAGATAAAAATCTTAAAAAAATAAAGTATAAACATCACTAACATAAATATAACACTGTTGGGATCCCTGGGTGGCGCAGCGGTTTGGCGCCTGCCTTTGGCCCAGGGCACGATCCTGGAGACCCGGGATCGAATCCCACATTGGGCTCCCGGTGCATGGAGCCTGCTTCTCCCTCAGCTTGTGTCTCTGCCTCTCTCTCTCTCTCTCTCTGTGACTATCATAAATAAATAAATAAAAATTAAAAAAAATATATAACACTGTTAGCATTATACGTCTAGCATTGGAATAATTGGTAGGACACTACATCTGAGAATTGCAGCCCACACTGATCTAGTGTTCTAGAAGATAAGAGAGAAGGTGTGTGAAATCCAATTTCATTGGGCCTGAATTCTCTGTGCATAAGAGGATGCCAGCAATGAGATTTGCTAAGTTCAAAGGGAAAAGAGATTCCTATAATTCCCCTCTTAATGCAGTGTGGCATCTGTTACTTATTTTATATGTTTAATACCAATTTTAAATGCATGTTAGTGCAACGATGAAAGGAGTCATAGGTATATGAAAGCTGTAGCATTTTTTTTTTTTTATTCTACTGCCAGGTACTTTTTTTTTTTTTAAGATTTTATTTATTTATTCATGAGAGACATAGAGAGACAGAGACACAGAGGGAGAAGCAGGCTCCCTGCACAGTGTCCTGTGTGGGAATTCATCCCAGGACTCTGGGATCATGACCCAAGCCAAAGGCAGACACTCAACCACTGAGCCATCCAGGTGCCTATACGCTGTTTTTTTTTTTTTTTTTTTTTTAAGTACAGGCTTTTTTTCCCAAGGCATTATTCATTTATTTGAGATAGTGCTAGCTGGGAGGAGGAGGGGAGAGAGGGAGAAGCAGATTCTCTGCTGAGCAAGGAGCCTGTGGGCTCAGGACTCTGAGGTCATGACCCAGGCCGAAGGCAGATGCTTAACTGAACCACCCAGGCGCCCCTCATATGTATTATTTTGTTTCATTTTTTTCAAAAGACCCATTACGTAAAGAGGGTTAGCATTATAATCCCATTTTATATATGAATTTTGAGAGTCAGGATTTGGCCAAGCTCATAGAACCAAACTCCTAGATTTGACTAAGGTCTTAAAGTGGCAGCCTGGAGGAGAATCTGGTGGCTGATTCTTGATCTAATACTGTACTATCTACAGATATATAGCATTGAAAAACCCAAAATTTATGAATGAGCCAAATTTGCTTGTGTGTAAGAACATGTGTATTTCTCCAGAAATGTCTTTAACATTTCAGCTCTAAGAGTGATAATGAGGGAAGCCTGGGTGGCTCAGCAGTTGAGCATCTGCCTTGGGCTCAGGGTGGGATCCTGGGGTTGTGGGATCGAGTCCTGCATTGGGCTCCCTGCATGGAGCCTGCTTCTCTATCTGCCTGTGTCTCTGCCTCTCTCTCTCTGTGTCTCGTGAATAAGTATATAAAATCTTAAAAAAATAAAAGTGATAATGAAAATATGTATTTAGTGTGAATTCTCAAAGACAAACATTTCTCTGAAGACAAATCTTACCAGCTTTATGACACCTTTGTAGCTAAAGAGACAATAGACATTGAAATTCATATTGTCATGGTAATCTAAAATGTTTTCAGAAATGGTTGCTTTTACTTTTGTGAGTTTCAAAAAGAAAGATAGCATCTCCTGTATTTAAGAGTTTAAAGAACCCCTAACTTGGGACAGATGGACACAAGGCAATGGTTCCTAACAGATGCGAGCCAATTTTGCCTGCTACCAACAGATGGCGGTATTGGTTGTGTACTTGCTTCCATTTTCAATTAAAGTCTGTGGTAGACTATTAGTCTGCAGTAGATTGATGTTTGCTGGGCGTGTACTTAATTTTGAGGAGTTTATGAACATTATTAATTTCATGTAGTGTCTTTGAAAGTGATAAGAAGGAGCATTCTATTACTTCAAGTCTTATTGGCTCTTGGGAAAGTAAAGATGATAAAACACAAAATGGGCTGACTCGGTTGAAGTCTGACTCTTGATTTTGGCTCAGGTCATGATCTCAAGGTTGTGAGATGGAGACCCAGGTGGGCTCCATGCTCAGTGGGGGTCTAACTTGCGACTATCTCTCTCCCTCTGCCCCTCTGCCCCTCCTCTTTCTCTCTCAAGTAAATAAATATATTTTAAAAAAAAAACAACTTGAAGAGATAATGATGAATTCTACATGCATGCAAGAGATTACTTACCTGATAACATGTTCCCAAAGGACAAACTGTACATGAACAGACATGCAAACCACTGCTGTTAACAATACACAGCAAAAATGGAAGAAAAATGATTGAAGAAATGGAAAAACATTGGGGTTTGTTACTCAAGTTGGGGTCAGTCTATATTAAAAAGAGATGCCAAAAAAAAAGAGATGCCAATTATCTTAATACTAATTAAGAGAGTGTGTGGAGAAGGCTTGGTCTGGTGAAAATGGATGGCTTTACACACTTTAGGACTGGTCTTTTCAACAAATCATTTATGTCAGGAGTCATTGGTAAGTGCCTTAGGCGTTGTCAACTTTTGGGGAGTCATTAAAGAGGGAAGTTGATAATTTCTACCATAGATAAGTGTTTTGGAAAAAGATAACAGTTGTAAGGAAGGTCAGTGAAGAAGAAGGTGAACAGTGTTAAAGCATTGAAGTATTAAACACCTGTTTGTTGGGTACACATATAGACACTGCATACTTAAATTACTTGGGACTTATGAAAACCTCATGATACCTAAGGTTTGTTTTTCTTTTCTTTTTTTTTTTTTTTTGAGAGAGAGAGAATGTGTGTGTGTGTGTGCATGCATATGAGCAGAGGGCAGGGGCAGAAGAAGAGAGGGAATCCTAAGCAGGCTTCATGCCTAGCATGGAGCTTCAGGCGGGTCTCGATCTTATGACCAGAGTGGAAACTTAATCTACTGAGTCACTCAGGTGCCCCAGTACCTAATTTTTATACAGTAGGTTTTGAGTTCTTCATGTTGTGAGGTTGGGGAAAAGCATGGCTAGTTTTACCCAGTAGTTTTAATACCTGGCCTGGGAAATCTTTATTCAGAACCATTAACAGGGGGTGATTCTATCAGTTTACATTTTACCATGTGGCCTTGCACATTTATGCTTGGTGATAAAGATATGGTTAATGGTTAGATTGCTCAAAAGTAAGACCAAGAAGATAATAAGATTAACAGTAAATAAACTGAATAGCATTTGTGGGGGTTGGTTGGCTGGTGGTGGTGGTGCAGGCACAGAGTGCCAGTAGAAGTATCAGTGCATCCCATCTGGTTGGTCTATTTAGAGGGAGACCTTCCACTAAACATCCATTAACAAGAAGAATTTTAGTGCATGGCTGGTCAATGTCTTATAGAGAAAAGTGCTAATGTATAAACCAAGGACACAGATTGAATAGTTGTGCATTTGCTATAACCAATGTTGGAGCTTTCTGTCTTATTCTGTCATCTTCATTATGATACTGTCACCTGTAGACACCTGGACTGGAAATCTTTCAATATTTGATTTCTTTCTCTTGCCCATTCTAAAATCTAATTCAACATTAAGTCCAACGGATTTTACCCTCAAAATATTCCCTGTATCACCTGCCACTGCCCTAGTCCAGACCTTGTCACCTGAGATAGAATGCAGGCAAAACTTGGACATAGGACCTGACCTGATTTGGGAACCTGGTATTGCTATCCACTAGCTTTATGGCCTTGGACAAGTTACTTAACTTTTCAAAGCCTCACCTTTCTCAACCAGAAAATGAGATTAATACTAATGTCTACATTGTGAGATTGTCTTGAGATCAAAGCACAGTAAGTATTGAAGTATTGTGCTTAGTGTTGAATCAGTCAACTATCAGAACTTGCACCTCTGTAATGAATTCCTAAGAGCCACAGGCAGAGGGAGAAGCAAGCTCCGTGCAAGGAGCCTGACGCGGGACTCGATCCCAGGACTCCAGGATCATGCCCTGGGCTGAAGGCAGGCACTAAACCGCTGAGCCACCCAGGGATCCCCTAGAGTTACTTTCTTAAAGCACTGTTTAGATTCTTTAACTCTTATAATTAAACATACACACAAAATAGCAGTAGCAACAACAGTAACACAATAAAAGTCCCCTCCTGGTTTTTCAGTACCTACGTAAAATTTGTCTATTATGACTTCTTACAGTTGGATGTTCTTATGCCTTGTGGACTAGACTCCATGTCCTATCGTGCCCAGGTGTCAGCTGATGCTCCCCCTTCTCACACGCCTCACCCTCTCTGCATGTACCATCCACTTCCAGCTTTCCCTCTGCCTTTGCATTCTCCTTTAATTTGAGAGAAAATTCCATCTGTCCTCATCTACTCATTCTCCAAGGCCCACCAAGGCAGACTTCATACTTTTTCCTCTCTCCCATAGTGTTGTTTGTATCTCTATTATACAACGAATTTCTTCCAGCCTTGAAAGAGTTTACAGGGTGGTTTTCATGCCCCTGCCACTATTCACATTCTAACCTTGGGAATGTAGCAAACTTGCTTTAAGAATCTTTGTATTCTCTGTAGGACCTAATTCAGGGATTGCATATTTGCAAGTGCTCAGGAAATAAGGAATTAGATGAAATAATTATAGCTTCATTAGCCCTTGTCCAGTTAACCACAGTCTCATTTACAGTGCTAATCCAGGGTTTACTTATGAGTGTCTTTCCATTTTAGCTTTTAGATCACTCAGTAGGAAAAAAAAAAAAAAAGATCACTCAGTAGGAATCAGTACATAGCATGGTGTTGACATTAGATGAATATAGGTGCTTTGAATTCAAACCAGTATAGGTTAGATTCCCAGGCAGGCAACTTTTTTGTTGTTGTTGTTGTTGCTACAGGAAATCATGTAATAAAAAGGTGTCACTCCACCAGGCATTCATTGGACATCTGAATGGGTGGAAAAGAGTTTGTGCAGATACTCCTGAGATGAAGGGAGAGGACTTGAGTTTGTTCAGGAAGCTTGCAGAAGGGTTTTGAAGCACTTACCTATAGAACAACAGGAAACCACAGGAGAGGGTTAGGGAAGAGGGTGTGAGGTCAAGATGACAGTTGAGGAAGGTAACTTTAGAGCATGTGGTGGGCACTGCCTGTGGTGTACTGGTACTGATTAAGGCAGTGAGACCTACACTGGGGGAGAGACCCTATACTGTATTTTCCCCTACAGAACTACCTTGCAATGAAATATACTGCTATGTCTCTACTCTCCACCTTACCCTTTGTAGTAAGAGATGGAAGAGTAAAGAATGATTTCTTAGTCCCTGCTTTTTCTTTATAGAATATCCCTACTCTTTGCTATTGTGCCAGATGTAGACCTCAAAAGATACATCTCAAGAAATTATTTTTGAGGACCTCTGGATGGCTAGTCGGGTAAGTATCTGACTCGATTTCAGCTCAGTTTATAATCTCTGGGTCATGAAATCAAGCCCCATGTTGGGCTCCACACTCAGCAGGGAGTTTGCTTGAGATCCTCTCTCCCTCTTTCTCCTCTAAAATAAATAAATAAATCTCTTAAAAAATTATTTTTTGATTGCTTCATTAGACCCCTGATGTAGTGTTCTTCATGTGTGTGGGCCCCTGGCTTGTTGAGAGTCTGCTGCAAGTTCTGGACCCATTCCTTAGTAAAATGCACATATGTATGAGCACTCTCAACTTTTCATATAATTCCAGATAGTTTGTTGACCCTCCCAAAATCTTTTCAGGTAACTAGTTGCCTGTTCAAATTCCTTATTTGCCAACTTTGTTAGTTTTCTAGTACTGCCAAACAAGTTGCCACAAACACGGTGGCTTAAAACAGACACGTTTTTCTATTTTACAATTTTCATGAGTTGAGTTGAGAGTCTGGGCACAGGGCAGTTTGGTCCTCTGCTCCAGGGTGTCACCAGGCTAAAATCAAGATGTCAGCTATGGCCATTATCTCATCCTGGGCTTGGTGTCCTCTTCCACACTCATTCGGGTTATTGGCAGAATTTATTTTCTTGTAGTTATAGGATAGGGATCCCTATTATCCTACTGGCTGTCACCCGGGAGTCACTTTCAGCTGCTTGAGGCTGCTGTCAGGTTGTAGTGACATGGCCCTCTCACAACATGGCACCTTGCTTCAAGGTCAGCAGGAAGATCTCAGGCTTGTGGGCTCTGACTCGGGTCTTCTACATTATGTGAGCAGTCAAGGACGTGACATCCCACCATAGCCACAGGCCCCATCCACACCCAAAGGCAGAGGATTACACATGACCTGTATACTGGGAGTGGGGAATGTTGCAATCATTTTAGAATTCTGCCTACCACCCCAGTTCTCCATTCTGTTAGCTTTCTAGTTTTGGTGATAACACACTGATAAATCAAAATAAGTTGTGAGATATCACAAATATTTCGTTATTAAGAAAGTACTGGGAAAAAAAAAAAGAAAGTACTGGAATTTATCATTTTTCCAAATAGCAGATTCATGTTTATTCCCAAAAAGATGTCACTCCCCTTCGCTGCCTCTCTTGAAAGGAATAGAAATGGATGGTGTTATTTTAATCCCATGAGGTGGGCAGAAATATGATCTCTAATGAAATAGTCCCATTCTAATCCTGGGAGTCTCTGAATATTAGCTTCTATAACAAAAGAGTTCTACAGATGAGAGTAAGTTGGGATCTCAAGATGAGGAGATTTTCTGGAATTATCTGGATGGGACCTAAATGTAATTACAGTTTAGGAAGACAGAAAGGATTTGACTACAGAGAAGATATGACAATAGAAGCCAGAGGTTGAGTGACAGGAGGAAAGATTCATGAGCCATAGAGTGCAGGCAACGTCCAGATGCTAGAAAGGCACTATTCTCCCCTAGAGGTTTTGAAGGAACCACCTGCTAACACCTTGGTTGTAGCCCAGAGAAACTGATTTTGGACTTCTGTTCTCTAGAGCTGTGGAAGAATAAGTTTGTGTTGTTTTAAGCCACTAAATGTGTGGTGATTTGTTACTTTATTAACAGTGGTCCTAAGTAGCTCTTGTGCCCCCTGATAGCCCCACAAGGTTCTAGATACACTAGTGGAACATCATCACCCCACCTGTTTGTTAATCACACATCTCCAATGTTACCTTTCTTTTTCTTTTTTTTTCAATGCATTGAGACTGTTTGGAGACAAGTTGGAGGAGGTGATGGGGAATATCTCTGATGCTTGAATGTAATTGGGGTGAAGGATTAATATTATGCCATTACAGGGAGGCAGTGGGCCTTTGAACAAGAATTGATTTTGATAATCAAAAGAAATAATAAAAGAAGGGAGGGATTGGAAAGGAAAAACAATGAGGGTAGTGAGGACGAGGGAAGAGAGAGGAGAAAAGCCTGAGAAGTATAGTTTGGCCATTCAGACTCTGCAAAATAGCTTGTGACAAGTGGCTTCTGTTTGGGAGGATTGATGGCTTAAGGCTGGACCTTTGGGAGCCAAGAGACCTGCCAGAAGTTGACATCATGACAGCGCTGTTTCTTCTCTAAAACTTGGCACAGATGTCACATGTAAGATGAACTGCTGAGTGTCTGAGACTCCAGATCAAAGGATCTTCATTTTCCCTTTAAATAATTTTATGGAGGAAGGTATTGAGTATTTTTAGTTTCACCAAACCTAAGTATTTTTCAAAATACCCTTGACAGAGTCCTACTTAAAGTAAAATTATAGGCCCTAAAACAGAAAAATAAAAAGCTTGCCAAAGAGTTCTTGACCTTTTTTTTTTTTTTTTAACTTGCAAAAATAAACAGTGCAGCTATTTCATGAAATAAAGAGAGGAGTGTATACATAGTATTTTTGGAACCTTGGATGTCTCAGAAAATGTTTTGTAGCACTAAGTACTGATTTGAGGAACACTTCAGTAGCAATCTCATTCCCCATTTCTGGTGTAGTCAGACCCTTTTATGAGGGCATTATGAAGCTGAATCTGTTACTTGCCTGAAGACAGGTCACTCAGGTCAAGGCCAACTGTCTGAAGAGGGAGAAACTCAGGCCTGGGACCTCTTGCTCCTTCTGGTATGCATACTGTCCAGCATTTAACAATCTATACAGAGGACCATCAAGCTGATTTGTTACTGAAATTTTGGTCTAGTCCCATATTTAATTGTAGCCACTGGATTAATGGGCTTATATTAGTACTGATTAAGGCTATACATCCTAAATAAAGCCTCTGTCTTGAGAAGCCACAGAGGTCCAATTAAAAAATCACAGCAAGCCTCTTGGAAAAGTATTTTTATTTACTTATTTATTTAATTTTTATTTATTATTTTTTAAAGATTTTATTTATTTATTCATGAGAGACAGAGAGAGAGAGAGGCAGAGACACAGGCAGAGGGAGAAGCAGGCTCCATGCAGGGAGCCTGACACGGGACCCAATCCTGGGACCCCAGGATCACGACCTGAGCTGAAGATGGCACTGAACTGCTAAGCCACCCAGGCTGCCAGGAAAGGTGGTTTTAAAGACTGACTGTGTACATAACTGCTCAGAGTGACCTACATAATAAGATGCTTGCTCAGCCCTTACTTTGCTGAAGCAAAAATGCCACAAACTGGGTGGCTTCAACAATGCATATTTACTTCTCATAGTTCCAGAGGCTCAGAAGTTCAAAGTGCTGGTGGACTCGATTCCCAGTGAGGGTCCTCTTTCAGATTGTAGACAGCCACCTTGCTGCTGTGTGCACCCATGGCCTTCAGTGCACACACACGGAGAAATTTTCTCTATCTTCCTTTTCCTAAAAGGGCACTAATCCTGTCATGAAGATCCTACTCTATGATCTGATCTAAACCTAAGTATTTCCTAAAGGTCCTACCTCCTAATACTGTCACATTGGGGATTAGGGCTTCAATTTATGGATTTAGGAGGTGGGGGGCACATTCAGTCCGAAGTATTTATGTTGTGCCAGTTCTGGTGAAATGTTCAAGTAGTTAATTCCCATTAGGTATTTGTATGTTCTGTGACAATCCTCTGACCACTTTTCCCACGCTCAGCTTTGGGGCCTGTTTGTTCTGAGGCTGATTTACAGATTGTTTTTGCTGAAAAGAAACCTTGACAGCCTAGGTTCCTATCGCTCAGTGGTTAGTTACTCCTAACTAACAGCCAGATTTGTCAAAAAGATGATAAAGATTCAGAGCCTGAAGAAGCTAATTGATGAGTGGCTGTTCATTATCCTAGACTCATTTTCCCAGTATCTTCCCTCTCTAGCTTTCTCCTGGGCTAGTATGAACCTCAACTCATTCATTTCCAACCTCCTTTTTGCTTAGCAGTCTCTAGCCCTCAGAGCCTGACCCACTTTTCTAGAGACATGTCATTTATCAGAGGGTGGCATTATGACTTAAGTGTTGGTTGGGTCAGCCTGAGCAAATAGCTGGAATCCAGCCAATATTAAGATTGGAAGAGACTTCAAAGCTCATACAAAATTGTCCCCAGGCATCCACATTGTCTCCTATTCCAGAATTACTTGAGCACAGATGGCAGTTTTCATCACTGGTTGTAAATGATGATCAGAACAGTCCAAGCTTTCACTCTGCCTTAGTCCTACTCCCGCTCCTCTCTCTGAATCTTTTCCCTCTGTCAGTTCAACTCCATGAACACTCTAGAATCTGTTCTCTTTCGGTTGCCTTAGTCATTCCACCAAGGGATGCTAGCTATCTTTCTGTGCCTTCCATCTTGCTCTTTCTCCAACTGTTCTAAAATCCACATCTGATTATTTCACTCAGCTGCTTAAAATCCTCAGCAGAATTCTGCAGCCCCCAGAGTGAGTTTGAACTCCTCAGGCCTTTGACATCTGGCCTACCTCCTGTCTCCCATCTGACCTGCTATCTCATGCATTTCCAGACCTCTTGTCTGATCACATGCTGTCACATCTCCCCATCTTCTCTGCCTCCTCCTCACCCTCAAACCTCTGGCATGAGTCTGATACCCCTTTTCTGTGGTCCCATTGCACCTTCTAGCAGAGCCCTTAAACCACACACAGTGTACTGGTGGTGGTAGGTTCGCCTATCTTTGGCTCCCCCTGGACATCTAGCCCCATAGCTAATGGGACTGATTGGGGTCAACTGGGTGAGCACCTTCAAATAAGTTCTGGACTTCCTGTCTTCACCTACCCCCTTTCTCTCCATTCTCAGAGTGAGAACCATCTTTCTAAAGCTAATCTTTTACCTGGATTCTGGATTCCTCATGACTGTTCGACATGTTATTTATGTTCATTAGTTCTTTCACTGTTCTGTCTTGCTTAGATTTTAATTCTTTCCTTTCTTTTGGTCCTAAAACACATCTCATCTCCTTTGCCTGATCCTACTGCTCCTTCTTGTTCCCTTAGTTTTAGAATATGGGTACCCTGACTGTATTCTCACCACATACCCCCTTTCTAGACTTACCACCTTCCTCAAACATTTCAATGTTTTGTTTCTTGCCACATTTATGGTACGTTGAAAATAGTACATTTTAGGAAAATAAAACATGTTTTTCAGAATAAGAGGATCAAAGTTCTGATTTTGTATTTTTATCTCTTACTGAGATATCTTGTTTCCTAATGACATTAATATGTTTACTTATTTTCTTCTTGAAAATACTTAAATTAGTTTCAGAGTATAGTAAGAATATACTTAATTAGACAACACGCCAATGAAGTTTAAGATTTTTTTTTAGGGTGGGAGGAGGATGGGGGAAAGGGGGAGAGAGAGAGAGAGAATCTGAAGCAGAGGCTTGATTTCACAACCCTGAGATCATGACCTGAGCTGAAATGAAGAGTCAGACGCTTAACCAACTGAGCCACCATGGTGCCCCGAGATTTTTTTTTGACTCTGACTATATGCTGCCAGGAATGTAGAGTAGTGTATTCAAAAGTTACTTGAAATTATTCTTTTTTTTCTGTGTGGTTATAATAGTAATTTGAAATACAACTGCATTTGTTTTTTTTCTGTTTTATTCAATTATAGTTTGCTTTCCATGTTTAAGATTTGTTAAATATGTAGAACATTTGTTAAAATTGAGAACTATATAAAGAGAGATAACCAGAAAAGCCCAAACTCTGTCCTTTCTGCATCATTCTCTTCTATACCTTGTAGGTATCCATTTTTTATAACCCATAGGGTTAGCCTTCTGGCAGTTTTTTGTTTTTGTTTTTTTGTTTTGTTTTGTTTTTGCAAAAATAAGCAAATATGTATATACTTTCTTATTTCTCATCCTTTCTTCTGTAAAAGGTAGCACACTATATATTCTAGATTTTGTTCCATCACTTAACAAAATATGTTGGAAACAATCCTTCCATAGCATAGAGATTTTTCTCATCCTTTTTTATGATTCACTTCATTATGTGGGCATGGTTTATTCAATTGGTCCCTTATTGGTGGACATTTGTTTCCAATCTTTTACTATTACAAATAATGCTGCAATGAATAACTGGATAGATATATTATAGAAGTGGGGTTGTTAGGTCAAATGGTAAAGCATATGTAAATTTGTTAGATGTTGCCAATGCATATATAAATTTGTTAGATAATCTTTCCATAGGTTTTAAGGAATTCTGCATGCTTACCAGCAATGTACAAAATTGCTTATTTCTCAGAGTGCCTGGGTGGCTCAGTCCGTTGAATGCCTGACTCTTGGTTTGGGCTCAGGTCATGATCTCAGAGTTGTGAGATTGAGCCCCTCTGTGGGCTCTGCACTCATCAGAGAGTTTGCTTGATATTCTCTCACTACTTCCCCCCTACACTGCCTCTGCTAGCTCATGTATCCATGGGCACACACTCTCTCTGCAATAAATAAATAAATCTTTAAAAAATTTTTGCCTATTTCTTTACAGCTTTGCAAACACTGTGTGTTGTCAATGTGTTAGATGAGCAATGGTATCTAAATGCTGTTTTAATTTCTTACTGTGAGATTAAGTATCCTCCCCATGTTTTTAAGGGCTATTTGCCACTCTTTTCCTTTGAACTGCCTGCCTTTGTTTTTGGGGAAGAGGATGGCACATTTTTTTCTATTGGGTTTTGATCTTTTTCCTTCTCAGTTTTTAAGAACTTTTTTATAGGGCACCTGGGTTGCTCAGTCAGTTGAGGTCTGCCTTCGGCTCAGGTCATGATTCCAGGGTCTTGGGATTGAGCCCCGTATCTGGTTCCTTGCTTCTCCCTCTCCCTGCTGCTCTGCATGTTTGTGTTCTCTCTCTGTCAAGTAAATAATAAGAATCTTTCTTTAAAAAAGAACTTTTTATACGTTAGAGACATTAGTCTTTTTGTGTGAATTACAGATATTTTCTCCTAATTTGTGATTTCTCTTTTCATTTATGGTTTTTCTTTTTTTGTCATAAAGATGTTTCATTTTCAAAAAATTTTAAGTAGTCAAATGTATCATTCTTTGTTTCTGGATTTTGAATGTTTCTTACTACTAAAGAACTCACTACTCTTTCTTCTAGGACTTATATACTTTCATTTTTTACGTTGAAGCCTGATCTGTTTAGAATTTTTTTTAAAAGATTTTATTTATTTATTCATGAGAGGCACAGAGAGAAAGGCACAGACATAGAGAAGCAGGCTCCCTGCGAGGAGTCCAATGTGGGACTCGATTCCTGGTGCCGGTATTACACTCTAGGCAAAGACAGGCACTCAACTGCTGAGCCATCCAGGAGTCCCATGAGCCACCCAGGCAACCCTGTTTAGAATTATCATAGTGTATGGTGTGAAGTGTGGAACTAAAATGATCTTTCCTACATGTGTTGACCCAGCCCTGTTATTAAAAACTCTCTTTTTTGCCAGTGAGTTGTGATGCCATCATTATCATATAAAATTTCCAAATGTATTTGGTTAATTGTTTTTACTCTCTATTTCATTGGCTTTTTTCATCTATTCCTGCTCAGTAACACTGCTTTATTTATTTATTTTTAAAGATCTATTTATTTATTAGAGAGAGAGAGAGAGAGAGCAAGTGTAGGGGAGAGGAGCAAGAGTGGGGGAGAGAAAGAAACTCAAGCAGACTCCATCCATGCTGAGCACAGAACGCTACGTTGGGCTTGATCCCAGGACCCTGAGATCATGACCTGAGCTTACACCAAGAATCAGACACTTAACTGACTGAGCCCCCCAGGGGATCTGGCTTTAATCAAAGAAGCTTCATGGGTTGTTTTACTAGCAATAGGACTCTTTTCCTCACATTTCTTCTCTTTTTTAGGGTTTTCCTAATTTTTCTGTATTGTTAACTTTTTCCTTTCTTTCTTTCTTTTTTTTTCTTTTTAAAGATTTTATTTGTTTATTTGAGAGAGAGAAAACACACAAAAAGAGAGGATGGGCAGAGGGAGAGGGAGAAGCAGACTCCCCACTGAACAGGGAGCCAGACTCGGGCCTTGATCCCAGGACCCTAGGATCATGACCTGAGCCAAAGGCAGAAGCTTAACTGACTGAATCACCCAGGCACCCCTGCTCATTTCATTTTTTTTTTCATATGAAATTTAAAACCAGCCTACCAAATTCCAGAGTAAAATGAGTTTGCTGGTTTTATTATTGGATTCACATTAAATTTCTGCATTAACTTAAGAGGATTGTTTTTCTGATGTTGCAGAGTCATAGGTAAGAGCAGGCATTGGCTTCATTGGCTCAGGTTTTGGTTCAAAATTTTCAGGGATCTTTGAAAATTTAAATAATGGCAGCATTTTCAAAGATTAAAAATCAATTTTGGTAGTTGGGACTATTCATATCCTATCAGGAATAGACATAGATATCAGGAATCTTATTCATTTATGGCAAAAGTTATCAATTCTTGTTTGATGATCACAAAGTGATTTCAGTGTCTTCTCTTGTACTGAATAAACATAAGCAAATATGAATGACTTTACCACAACAGCTGCTATATCTACTCAAGGAGCAGATTTTTATTTTATTTTATTTTTTTTATGAATGGGTTTTGTAGACTTGTTGCAAATGTATGACTTGCACTAATGTAGTGGTCCGTTGACTTTTGGAAGGATTCTTAGAATCTGTATGATTTTTACCTCTGTGGTTTTTATTTATATGAATCAGCTGACATGCCAGCAAACTCATCAGTGAGCCTGCTTTTCCTAACAGGGAGAACATCATCACTTATTGCATCAGGTAAGATAAATGTTTGAAAGTTCTTACCTTTTATTCTCAGAAAAAACCTTTTTATACTTTAGCAAATTAAATGATAAAACTTGAAATTTTGGGTCTGTTTTTTGTTTCTGAGCTTTGGTTTTAATTTGTGCTAGTGAAAATTTATTTTCAGACAGTATGGAACAAAAACTTCCAACCAAACCAAAAACTGTAGAAATCTGGAAATAGTTTCAGACTGTGTGTGTGCTTGAAGAAGATTATCAGCTCCCTAGCTCGCTCGCTTTCTTTCTTTTGTTTTGTGTTTAGGAGCTGTGTTTCCAAGAGCAGGGATAGGGTTATCCAAAGAGCTAGGAACAATAAGTGCTGTTCAAAAGTGCCAAACACTGAGAGTCAACCCAGGAGAAGTGAATCCTCACTGCAAAGGGAGAGGCAGGGCCAGAAATGGGAAGTCAGCCAAGAGGGTCAGCAGTCAGTCAGCCTGTCTTAGTTTTTTCAAGCTGCTACATCAAAATACCGTGTACTGGGTGGCTTTTTTTTTGTTTGTTTTTGTCTTTTTTTTTTTAGATTTTATTTATTTATTCATGAGAGGCAGAGAGAGAGAGAGGCAGAGACACAGGCAGAGGGAGAAGCAGGCTCCATGTAGGGAGCCCGATGTGGGACTCGATCCTGGGACTCCGAGATCACACCCTGAGCCAAAGGCAGACCCTCAACTGCTGAGCCACCCAGATGTCCCCATACACTGGGTGGCTTATAAATAACAGAAATTTATTTCTCATGGCTCTAGAGGTGGGGAAGTCCAAGATCAAGGCAACAGCAGATTTGGTATCTGATGAGGGCTTGCTTTCCGGTTTATAGACACCTGTCTTTTCAGTGTGTCCTTACAGGAGTCTCTTTTATAATGGCCCTGATCCCATTCATGAGGGCTCACCACCCAATCACCTCCCAAAGGCCCCACTTCCAAGTACCATTACTTTAGGGATTAGGTTTCAACATGTCAGTTTTGGGGGACACAAACAGTATGTTCTACAGCCAAGCCCGTGGAACAGCAAGTTCCTGAGGAGTTGCCAAGGGAGAAGAGGATCCTAAACCATTACCTAGAACTGAGGGAGAATGTCCTAGGGCCTCATTTATGGTATCTGAGTAGCCATCTTGCTAAAAGTCCCAGGATTTGGGCTGATAGTTAACACTGAATATAAAAAGCTGCAACAATCATCCTAAGGTTAGAGGTGTGGTTACCATTTGTGAAACATGTCTTTAACATTTTTTTAAAAGATGTATTTATGCATTTAAGAGAGAGAGAGATGGGGAAGGGGCAGAGGGAGAGGGAGAGCCTTAAGTAGACTCTGCTCTGAGCGTGGAGCCTCATGCCAGGCTTGGTCTCACAACACTGAGATCATGACCTGAGCTGAAACCAAGAGTCTGACTCATAGCCGACTGCACCACCAAGGTGCCCCTGTCTTTAACATTTTTATGAAAAATTTCTAGATGAAATCCTGGAAGCTCTCCAGCTGACAGCTAACTGATGTCTCTTTGATGTGAACTGATGTTAGATTCCCTGCTGGGCACACTGTTTATCTCACTCATAAAGGGTGCAGAATGTTGTTAAGTGAGGATTATCACAATCTTTAAAAATGAGATTTCTTCTGCAAATCTTTGTTAAAGGTACAGTTTCTTACCATGTTGACACCAGAATATAGTTTCATAATTAAAATATTCAAACGTTCTTCACACTATAGGTAAAGGAGTGCTATACTATGTAGTTCCTGAAAATATTGCTATGGCTACATTAAATCATGGTTGACAGATTTTACTAGCTGTCAGGATTATGTGGATTTTTTTTTTTTTAGATGAGGAGAGTGGAGAATTTCTGACTAGAACATTTATTGACTTCATTTAATTATAGTTTGCCAAAATGTTGGAATTCCTGGGACATTTCAGAGATTTACTGGGGCCGTGATGAACAGAATGTTTCCAGTGAGGACACTCTCAGCAATTCCCTTAGGAGAATTTCTCTTCTTTGGGGTAATTGGTGCCAAATCCTTTAGGGCGCCCACCTGGTTCCTGCTTTCTAATTGGAGTGTGTTTCTGGATATTCAAAAGTGCCCAGCATCATAATAATGAAGAATAGAATTTATGGGGCTTCTGGGTGGTTCAGTTGGTTAAGCATCTGCTTTCCACTCAGATTGTGATCTCAGAGTTCAGGAATTGGTCTGCATTAGGCTCCCTGCTCAGTGGGGGATCTACTTCTCCCTCTTTTCCCTCTGCCCTTCCCCCAACTCATGTGTTCTCTCATGCTCTCTCTCTCAAATAAATAAATAAAATATTTTTTATAAAAGAATAGAATTTATGTTTTATTTGCAGCTGTGGTTCTAGCACTGGGAAAACTGTAAAAAAAACAAAAACAAAAAACAAAAAACAAAAAAAAAACAGTGTAAATACTTAATAGAAGGGCAGTTGGCAAGGCTCCTGCTGACCTAGAGGAGCATTGTCCTAAAATCCCATTCACAAGCAGGTGTAGGTTAGCTTCTCTTGTCCATGCTAGGGCCAGCCTGTGTTCTGAGCCCTCGGGTCTCTTTCTTCTTTATGGCCTTTACTCCGTTCTTTATTTTAACCTGTTATATTGCAGTCAGTGACCGGAAAATGATGGCAAAGTAAGTCATTTCCCAGCAGACATTCCAAATTGTAGATTACAGAATCTGGAGGCAAAAAAAAAAAAAAAAAACAAAAAACCCAGATTGGGAATATTTGCCATTGACCCTGTGTGTGATTCAGTGTGATTTCACCCTTGGGTCTCAATTTCTCCCTTAGAGATTGAAGCATTCACTCTTGTTTCTATTGTCCTCTGCAGGAGAATATGCAGAATGCGTCAAGGGGAGTGCCCTGGGCAGGGGAGGAAAATGTGCCCGTTTTCCCATTTGGCAATGCT
This sequence comes from Nyctereutes procyonoides, assembly GCF_905146905.1. Classification (NCBI taxonomy): domain Eukaryota; kingdom Metazoa; phylum Chordata; class Mammalia; order Carnivora; family Canidae; genus Nyctereutes; species Nyctereutes procyonoides. The sequence goes on along the minus strand of NW_026575031.1, from coordinate 6,633,243 downwards.
GAAGGAGCTGTTTCTTGGCTCAGGACAACCTGAAGCTCATCAGCCTAAATCCTTGCATTTCCCAGGTCTCGAAGCCTTTATTTTAAAATTTCCTGTCCACATCTTTTGCATGACCTCTCAGCAACTATGAAAAGCATGTGTTCACACCATTGTTTGTTCATTCATACTTATCAATTAGTGTATTATTTTTTTTTTTTACCTCTAGTGTTTTTAGTGGAGTATCACCTTGAAGTCTAAGTAATAAGTCTAAACCAGTAATTAACTGGCTTGTGTGGCCAGTTTTTTTTTTTTTTTAAGATTTTATTTATTTATTCATGAGAGACACAGAGAGAGAGGCAGAGACATAGGCAGAGGGAGAAGCAGGCTCCACGCAGGGAGCCCAGTGTGGGACTCGATCCTGGGACTTGATCCTGGGACTCCAGGAACACTCCCTGGGCTGAAGGCAGGCGCCAAATCACTGAGCCACCGAGGGATCCCCCTACATTTTTCAATGCTCGTCAGGATAAGTGTATCTTAATCCCCTTTATCTATTTCATCTATCCCCCACACACTGACTTATTTCACTTAGTATTATATCTTGTAGGTCCATCTATTTAAGCCTTTTCTTTTTATTGTGGTTAAAATCTACATAACATAAAATTTACCACTGTCGTCAATTTTAAGCGCACAGTACAGTATGTTAACTATATTTATACTGTTGTACAACAGATCTTTATAACTTTTTCATGTTGCAAAACTGAAACTATACCCATTGAACAATAACCATTTCCCCACTCCCTTCAACTCCTAGCAACCACCTGGCTTCTATTTCTAAGAATTTGACTACTTTAGATATTTCATATAAGTGGAATCAGGTAGTATTGGTCTTTTTGCGACTAGCTTATTTCACGTAGCCTAGTGTCCTCAAGATCCATCTATGTTGTAGTATGTGGCAGATTTTCCCCCCTTTTATTTTTTTTATTTTTTTTATTTTTCCCCCCTTTTAAAGGCTGAATAATATTCAGTTATATGAATATATTGTATTTTGTTTACCCATTCATCCATTGATGGATACTTGAGTTGCTTCCACCTCTTACCTGTTGTGAAGAATGGTCTGAACATGCAAATATGTCTTCAAGTCCCTGCTTTGAATCTTTTGTACATATACCCAGAAGTGGAATTGATAGATTATATGGTAATTCTGTTTTTTAATTTTTTTGAGGATACTCCATATTGTTTTCCATAGTGACTATAACATTTTACATTTCTACCAGTGGTACAAAATTGTTCCAATTTCGTTTATTTATTTAATTTGAGAGAGAGAACATGAGGGAGGCAATAGGCAGAGGGAGAAGGAGAGAATCTCAAGCAGGTTCCCGTGGCTGAGCACAGAGCCTGACTTGGGGCTTGATCTCATGACCTCATGACCTGATGACCTGAGCTGAAACCAAGAGACAGATGCTCAGCTGACTGAGTCACCCAGGCGCCTCAAAAGTTCTAATTTCTTTACATTCTTGCCAACACTTGTCCACCCCCCCCCTTTGGTTGTTTGTTTTGATAGTAAGTTATCCTAATAGGTGTGAGGGTGACATTTTTTTAAGTGCCTACAATATGCTGCAGGTACTGTAGATACAGTTGTAAATAAGACAGACAAGCGCTGTCCCTGATGGGCTGGCTTGTTTTTGTTTGTTTGTTTGTTTGTTTTTTAACTTTTTTACTTTTGAGAAAGAGAGCAAGCACAAGTGAGGGGTTAGGGAAGAGGGAGAGGCAGACTCTGGTGAGCAGGGAGCCTGACTTAGGGCTGGATCCCAGGATCCCAGGATCATGACTTGAGTAGAAGGCAGACCCTTAACTGTCTGAGCCACCCAAGACCCCCTGGCTGGCTTGCTTATCTATCTGTCTATCTATCTATCTATCTATCTATCTATCTATCTATCTATCATCATCTATCTCAGCTTTATTGAGATATAACTAACAATATTGTGTAAGTTTAAGGTGTATGGTGTGTTGATTCGATACATTTATATATTGTAAAATGAGTACCACCATAGTATTAGCTGAGCCCTCCGTCCCTTTACATAGATACATTTTGGTGAGAATATTTAAGGTCTACTGACTTAGCATTCAAGAATATGACAAAGTATTAATAGCTATAATCACTATGCTATACATTAGATCCCCAGAAATTATTAATCTTATAACTGAAAGTTTGTGTACTTTGACCCACATCCCATCATTTCTCTCACTCCAATCCCTGGTGACCACCATTCTACTACCTGTTTCTTAGTTGGACTTTTTTAAATTCCACATATAAGTGAGATCATACAGTATTTGTCTTTCTCTGTTTGACATATTTCACTTAACATAATTCCCTCAACTTTCATCCATGTTGTCACAAAGGCAGGATTTCCTTTTCTTTCTCATGGTCAAATAATATTTCATTGTATTTCCAGATACTGCATATTCTTTATCCATTCATCTGTTGGCAGACACTTAAGTTGTTTCCCTATGTTGGTTTTTGTGAGTAATGTTGAGATAAATATGGGAGTGCAGTTATCTCTATGAGATCTTTATTTCAATTCCTTTGCACATGTACCCAGAGGTGGAATTACTGGATCATATAGTAGTTCTATTTTTTTTTTTTTTTAAGATTTTACTTATTGGGCACCTGGGTGACTCAGTGATTGAGCATCTGTCTTTGGCTCAGGTCCTGATCCTGGGTCCTGCAATCGAGTCCCACGTCAGGCTTCCTGCGAGGAGCCTCCTTCTCCCACTGCCTATGTCTCTGCCTCCCTCTCTCTGTGTCTCTCATGAATAAATAAATAAAATCTTTAAAAAATATTGTATTTATTTATTTGACAGAGAAAGCAAAGCAAACAAGTACAAGCAGAGGGAATGGCAGGAAGAGGGAGAAACAGGGTCTCTGCTTGGCAGGGAGCCTGACCTATGGGGCTTGAGCCCAGGACTCTGGGATCATGACCTGAGTCAAAGGCAGATGCTTCACCAACTAAGCCACCCAGGTGCCCCTAGTAGTTTTATTTTTAATTTTTTGAGGAGCCTACATATTTTTCATAGTGGGTAAACCAATTTGCACTAAGTCTCTTTTTCTTCATAACCTAGCCAACTCTTGTTATCTTTTGTCCTTTTGATGATAACCCCTAATGGACTCATTTAGCTATGTATCCCAGGTTGTTTTTCCATTAGTGATGATAGTTTTGAGCTAATTACATATGTATACTTTTTTATCTGATACAGTATATACTTGCTGGGTAGCTTGTTGAGTTAAGAATATGATTTCCATTTGGCCAAGGGAAAAAACTTACAGGCCCATCTAGGATTCCCTCATCATTTGTTTGCATTAGCAAATACATTTCTAAATTGTGGACCAAAGAGGCATCTCAAGGTAGATCAAAGAATATATTTGATTTTTAACTGCTTGAATTAATTGATAGTTGACGAATTGACCTTGCAAGTGAGTTACTCAGAAAATAATGGACTATTTTCCAGCTTGTTTTTATAAAATCTTAAGATTATCTTTTGACTGCTACAGTCAAACAGAGTGCTGAACTTGACTTTTTAAAACATTGGCTAAGACTCTTATCCCAGATGGTGAATATATGTTAATGCTCTTACCAGCTCTAGTTGATTGGTAGGAGCTGCCTGGAGTGCAATGTTGAGAAGGATTCTGAAGTCTTGCACTGGGCTCAGAGGGAAAGCAGGCTCTGGTAGATTTTCAGTGTTCCATAGGGTGAGAGAGAGGAGGAGTATAATATGTGTGCTTTATATGCCCTGTAGCGCTATTTGGAAACTGTTCTCAATCACTGCCTTCATGATTCTTTTCCCTACTTTTCATAATACAGTTGAGCAACTTCATCATTCTTTTCCTTTTCTGGGCCATCAGGAGACATGAGACCAGAAGACTAAGAATAGCATGGAGTAAAGGAATATGTATGTCCCTTCCTTCAGGATATATCAGTAGATTATTGTGGCCTGGTGAGCTGAATCTGATTAGTGGCCTTGTGATACCACTGGGCCACCATACCAAAAGGAGACTGTTTAAGGGCAGATAGCAGCTCAGAGAACAATTACGATACAAGGTCTAATGAAGGGATCCCTGGGTGGCGCAGAGGTTTGGCGCCTGCCTTTGGCCCAGGGCGCGATCCTGGAGACCTGGGATCGAATCCCACGTCCGGCTCCCTGTGCATGGAGCCTGCTTCTCCCTCTGCCTGTGTCTCTGTGTCTCTCTCTCTCTGTGACTATCATAAATAAATAAAAAAAATTAAAAAAAAAAACAAGGTCTAATGAAGGGACAAAGCTGGTCTTGGTCTTAGTCTTCAGTCACTGTTACATTTTAGAAACAAAACATATGTGAAACAAAAGAGATGACTGGAAATGGCACCAAATCCTTCATGTGCTAAAACATAGGCACAAAAAAGAGAAAAGTGGTACTACTCCTAGTCTATGTTCTGAGAAAACCATTTTGGTGTGTGACATTGCAGTTGCTATGGCAACCAGGGGCTGCAGCCCACTGACTCAAACTCCTAAGGAAAATAAGAGTTAATGTTTATGGATGAGAACCAAGCACTGCCTTAGAGAAGAAGACTGAGCCTGGGGTGTGTGCATTTAAGTGCCAGCCCCTCATCTTGTGCCTCAGAGGAAATAAGTTTTCTAATACCCCATGATCATCTGCTTTTTGGTTTAGGTCTTCCAGTTATCTTTCACCAAGCGATGCATCTGTGTCTGAAATCAAGAAGAAAACGCCTAAACAAGGACACCTAGGGGAAAACAATGTTTTAAGGCAGCAATTAGCTTGAAATAGATTGTTCATGACTTCAGGATAGGGAACCCTGTCTTGTTCTGGTATTCAGATTCTTGAGAAAATAATGGAAATAAGGATTTCTGACTCAGTGGTGCTTCCTTCGTTCTGGTCTTTTCAGATTTATGTTTTCTTCATTGGTTTTGCATTGGTTATTCCAAGCAACATCACTTGTGTTGAACCTTGAAAGCTCTTCATCTGTAGGGGCAATTATTTATATCCAGATTCTGAAGGTTTTTCTTTTTTTAAAGATTTTATTTATTTATTCGTGAGAGAGAGACACACACACACACACACAGAGAGAGAGAGGCAGAGACACAGGCAGAGGGAGAAGCAGGCTCCATGCAGGGAGCCTGATGTGGGACTTGATCCTGGGACTCCAGGATCACGCCCTGAGCCAAAGGCAGACTCTCAACCACTGAGCCACCCAGGCGTCCCTAAAGGATCTTTTATGATAGCACCTACTTTCCTCCCACCACTATCCCTAACGTAACCCCTAGCAATCACTAATCTGTTATCCATTTCCATAATTTTGTCTTTTCAAGGATGTTACATAGGTGGAATCATACAATATGTTTGTCTAGTACTTCTAGCATTATTTTGAAAGAGCGATGATAGTGGGGACATCCTTGAATTGTTTCTGCTTAAAGGAAGAGCATTCAGCCTTTTGCCATTAAGTATAATGTTAGTGGTAGATTTTTGGCAAGTGTTCTTCATCAAGCCGAGGAAGTTCTCCTTTATTTTCATTTTTGTGAGAGTTTTTATAATGAATGGGTGTTGAAATTTGTCACATGTTTTTTCTGCACTGATTGATAGAAGTAAGGTCTTTTTTCTTTAGTGTGTTTTAATATAGAAATTAGATTGATTTTCAAATGTTGAACCACCTTTGGGAATGGTGTTTAATTATTTCTATATATTGGTGAATTCTATTTGCTAATATTTATCATAGATTTTTGTGTTTATATGAATATATTCATGAGGGATATTGCTCTGTTGGGTTTTTTTTTGTACTTTTTAAAAAATATTTTATTTATTTATTCATGAGAGAGGCAGAGACAGGCAGAGGGAGAAGCAGGCTCCCTGTAGGGAGCGCAATGTGGGACTCCATGCTGGAACTCCAGGATCGCACCCTGAGCCAAAGGCAGAGGCTCAACTGCTGAGCCACCCAGGCATCCCCATCCCTTTTTTTTCTTAAGATTTTAGGGGGAGCGGCCGAGGGAGAGGAAAGAGCAGACTCCTGGCTGAGTGCAGAGCCTATTCAGGGCTTGATCCCAGGACCCCAAGATCATGACCCAAGCTAAAGGCAGCTGACCAAAAAAATAAATAAATAAATAAAGGCAGCTGACCAACTGACTGAGCCACTCAGGTACTCTTGTACTTTCTTGGATTTTGATATCAGGATAATATAGTTTCATAAAATTAATTGTGAAGTGTTCCTTTCTCTTCTATATTCTGGAAGAGATTGTATAGAATTGGTGTTGATTCTTTACACATTTGGGCAGCCCGAGTGGCTCAGTGGTTTAGGGCTGCTTTGAGCCCAGGGCGTGACCCTGGAGTCCTGGGATCGAGTTCCACGTCTGGCTCCCTGCATGGAGCCTGCTTCTCCCTCTGCCTGTGTCTCTGCCTCTCTCTCTCTGTGTCTCTCATGAATAAATAAATAAAAATCTTAAAAAAAAATTCTTTACACATTTGGTAGAATTCTCCAGTGACACTATCTGGGCCTGGAGATTTCTTTTTGGGGGAATTTTAAAATACAACTAAATTTCCTTAATAATTATAGGACAGAGTTATTTCCTTATTATGCTTTTGATGTGTACAGGGTCTGTATTTATATCCCCTATTTCATTCCTGATATTATAGCTTTTTTTTTTTTCTTCTGATATTATAGCTTTTTCCTTCCCTCTTTTTATTTCGTCAGCCTTGGCTAGAAGTTTGTCAATTTTATTGATCTTTTCAAAGAACCAGCTCTTTTTTTGTTTATTTATTTTTTAATGTTTCAGGTTTTTATTTAAATTCTAGGTAGTTAACATATAGTGTAATAGTAGTTTTTGGAGTAGAATTTAGTGATTCATCACTTAAATATAACACCAGGTGCTCACCACAAGTGCCCTCTTTAATGCCCACCAGCTATTTAACCCCACCCCCACCCCGCCAACCTCCCCTCCAGCAACCCTCCATAGTTTGTTCTCCATAATTAAGAGTGTTTAGGTTACTGTGTGGCTCAGTTGGTTAAGCGTCTGCCTTCAGATTGGGTGGTGATCCTGGGGTTGTGGGATGTCTGGCTCCCTGTCCTGCTTCCTGCTCAGCGGGAGCCTGCTTCTCCCTCTCCCTCTGCCCTTGTGCTCTCTCTCCCTCTAATAGATAAATAAAATCAAAAAAACAAAAAAGAGTCTCTTATGGTTTGCCTCCCTCTCTCTTTTTCTTTTCAACAGATGAACAGAGGGGAAAGGAAAAAAAAAGTAACAAAAAACCCTAAAGAATCAGCTCTTAATTTTGTTGATTTTTCTATTGTTTTTCTGTTGTAGCTTTATTGATTTCTACTCTTATCTTTACAGTTTCCTGTCTTCTTGCTTTGGGTTTATTTTGCTCTTGTTTTTTAGTTCTTGAGTTGGGAGTTTAGATTATTAATCTGAGACTTTTCCTCTTTTCTATTGTAAGCACCTCCGTGCTATATTCTCTCAGTGATGCCTTAGCTGTGTCTCGCCCAACTCTTGATATATTGTGTTTTCATTTTCATTTAGTTCAACACATTCTTTGATTTACCTTGAGACTCCCTTTTTGACCCATGGATTAGGACTATTTAGAAATATATTATTTAGGGGTTCCTGGGTGGCTCTGTCGGTTAAGCATCTCCCTTTGGCTTAGGTCATGATCCCAGGATCCTGGGATGGAGCCCTGTGTCAGGCTCCCTGCTCAGTGGGAAGCCTGCTTACCCCTCTCCTGCTCCCCCTACTTGTGCTCTCTCTCTTTCTCTCTGTCAAATTAAAAAAAAAAAAAAAAAAGAAATGTATTATTTAATTTTTAAGCATTTGGAGATTTTCTTCATCTTTCTTTTATTGATTTCTAGTTTGATTTCACAGTAGTTGGAGAATATACTCTGTATATTTCAATTTTAAATATTTTATTGAAGGATTTTTTTATGGCCAGGATGTTTTTTTTTGTTTGTTTTTTTGTTTTGTTTTGTTTTGTTTTGTTTTTTTAAGAGAGAGAGCATGTGCTTGCTCACAGCAGACAAGGAAGGTGAGAGGGAGAGGAAGAGCAAATCTTAAGAAAGATCCGTGCCCAGTGTGGAGCCGTTGTGGGGCTGGATCCCAATACCCTGAGATCATGACCTGGGCTAAAATCAAGAGTTGGATGTTTAAATGACTGAGCCACCCAGGTGCCCCAATATGGTCTATCTTGATATACTTTCATGAGCACTTGAAAAGAATGTGTGTTCAGCTATTGTTAGATGGAGTGTTTTGTAAATGTTGCTTAGATCCTATTGGTTGGTGGTGTTTGTTGAATGCTTTTATATTCTTGTGGATTTTCTGTCTTGTAATTCTATCAGTTACTAAAAGGGAGGTGTTGAAATTTCCAACTGTAATTGTACTTATAACTGTATTTATCATGATACGCAGTTGGGTTATATAAATATAAATATAAATATAAATATATATATATATATATATCCCCTCTGCAATCTCTTTTAATTTGGTATATTTGGACCATTTATACTTTTTTTTAAGATTTTTTATTTATTTATTCATAGAGATGCAGAGAGAGAGAGAGGCAGAGACACAGGCAGAGGGAGAAACAGTCTCCATGCAGAGAACCTGACGTGAGACTCGATCCAGGGTCTCCAGGATCACGCCCTGGGCTGCAGGCGGCGCTAAACCGCTGCGCCACCAGGGCTGCCCCTGGACCATTTATACTTAATGTAATTATTGATACATTAGGGCTTAAGTCTGCCATTTTATTTTTTCTTTTCTGTTTGTTCTATCAGTTTTTTCTTTCTTTTTCCTGCTTTCCTATGGATTACTTGATCTTTTTTTAGAATTCCATTTTTATTTATCTATAATGTTTTTGAATGTATCTCTTTGTATAGCTTTTCTTTTTAAAAATTTTATATATTTATCTGACAGAGAGAGAGAGAGAGAGTGAGCACAAGCAAGGGGAGTGGCAGGCAGAGGAAGAGGGAGAAGTAGGCTCCCAGCTAAGCAGGGAGCCTTACTTGGGGCTTGATCTTAGCATGCTGGAATCATGACCTGAGCTAAAGGCAGGTGCTTAACAGACAGCCACCCAGGTGCCCCTTTTTAAAAAAAATTTTAAAAGATTTTATTTATTTATTCATGAGAGACACGAGAGAGAGAGAGAGAGAGAGAGAGAGGCAGAGACACAGGCAGAGGGAGAAGCAGTCTCCATACAGGGAGCCCGATGCGGGACTCGATCCCGGGACTCCAGGACCACATCCTGGGCCAAAGGCAGGCACCAAACCGCTGAGCCACCCAGGGATCCCCCAGGTGCCCCTTTATAAAGCTTTTCTAATGGTTGCTTTAGGCATTACATAATGTATACATAACTTATCATAATCTACTGGTGCCATCATTTTACCAGTTCATAGTATAGAAATTTTGTCCCCCTTTACCCTTCCCCATTTATAATATAATCCTTATAAATGTTTCCTCTATAGATATATTTTTTTTTAATTTTGTGTATTCATGACAGACAGAGAGAGGTAGAGACACAGGCAGAGGAAGAAGCAGACTCCATGTAGGGAGCCCGATGTGGGACTTGATCCTGGGTCTCCAGGATCACACCCTGGGCGGAAGGCGGCGCTAAACCGCTGGGCCACCGAGGCTGCCCTCCTCTATAGATATTTAGAAACGTATCAGATAGTGTCATAATTTTTACTTGAAGCATCAAACTTACTTTAGAAATATCAAGAGAAGAAAAATATATTGTATTTTCCTGTGCTTTTACTTTTTCCTTTGTATTTTTCTTTCTGATATTCTAAGATTCGTCCTTTTATCATTTTATTTTTAAGAGAAATTTCTCTTTTTTAAAAGATTTTTGTTTATTTGAGAGAGAAAGAGAGAACACATATGACTGGTGGCAGGTGGAGGATCCAGAGGGAGAGGAGGAAGCAGGGAGCTAGACAATCCTAGGACCCTGAGATCTTGACCCGAGCCAAAGGCAGACACTTAACCCACTGAGCCACCAGGGTGCCATGAGAAATTTCTTTACACATTCTTTCAAGGTAGGTCTGCTTGCCCTTCATTTCTGAAGAATATTTTCATTAGGTATACAATTCTAGTTTCATAGTACTTTACTAACAGCACTTGAAAAATATTATGCCCTTTCTTTCTGACTTGCATGATTTCTGGTGAAAAACTCACTATCATTTTAATTGTTTTTCTGTTATAAGTTTGATGTCATTTTCTTTTGCTTACTGTTTTCAAGATTTTTGTCCTTGTTGTTAGTTTTCAGAAGGTTGACTATAATGTGTCTTTGTGTGGACTTCTTTGAAATTATCCTCGTTTGGGTTTACCCAGCTTCTTGAATCAGTAGGTTTATGTCTTTTACAACATCTGAGAAATTTTCAATTGTCATTTATTCAAGTACTTTTTTGGCCTTGCCGTCATTTTCATCTGCTTCCAGAATTTTAATGGCATGAATATTAGATCTTTTGTTGTAGTTTTATAGATCTCTGAGCATTGGTTCACTGTTTGCAATCTATTTTCTCTCTTATGCTCAGATTGGGTAATTTCTCTTGTTCCATGTTTAGTTCACTATATCTTTCTTCTATGCCTCTTCATTATGGTATTGAGCCCGTTCATTGAATTTTAAATTTTGGTTCTTGATTTTTCACTTCTGAAATCTCCACTTGGTTCTTCTTTACATCTCTATTTCTTTGCTGAGACTTTCTATATTATTTGTTTTTAAGAATGTTCATAATTGCTTATTGGATCATTTTATAATGGCTGCTTTATAGTGCTTGTCAAATAATTCTAACATCTGTCATGTTGCTGTTAACATCTACTGATTGTCTTTTTTCATTTGGTTTTAGATTTTCATGGTTCTTGGTATGCTGAATGATTTTTGGTTAAACCCTGGACATTTGGACATTTTGGGAAATATGTTCTGAAACTCTGGATCTTTTTATCCCTTCTGTTTTGTTGGTGCTTTCTGACATTACTGTGACAGGGAAAGTAGAGGGTGGCACTTCATTACTTCAGGCGATGGTAGACGTCCAGGTTCCCCACTGACAGAGTTCAGTAGGGTGGTAGCTCTGGTTCTCCACTAGGCCTTTACTGATCCTCCCTGGGTATGAGTAGAAATGCTGTGTTAATACACCCTGTATGACTCTGCAGACCCCATGGGAGACATGGGCCTTGATACTCTGGGCAGTGGTGAAAGTCCTGGCTCTACTATGCTTTCTCTGACGCCATTCTGATGAGGAGGTGGGGTGCCCCATGACAGCCTGGTGAGGCTAGAGGTCTGGGTTCTCCACTTGGCCTCTCCAGCGTGGGTGTGGGTGGAGTCACAGTCCATTTGGCTGGAGCAATTGTCTGAAAGTTTTCTGTCTTGTTAGGCTACTCCTTTACTTGTCTTTTGCTCAGAGGTGCAGGAGCAGACTTTTTTGTTTGTTTTTTTAAATCTGTGCTCTTGACGTTTCCAGGTTGCTGGCTTCTTCAGCTCCAAGTCTGGGATATGTGAGGCAAAATGTAAAATCAGAGAATTCACCACTGTATTGTTCCCTGGGTCCCATGGTCCTTAGCCAATCTGCCTTTTCTCTACTTTTGGTCTTCTCATGTTTGTTTTATATATAATGTACAGGGTTTTGAATTATACTTAGAGGAATAGGGAAAAGTATATGTACTCCATTTTCTCAGAAATAGAAGTGCAGAGATCTTGTTAAAAAAGAAATTAAATCGGGATCCCTGGGTGGCGCAGTGGTTTGGCGCCTGCCTTTGGCCCAGGGCGCGATCCTGGAGACCCAGGATCGGATTCCACGTCGGGCTCCCGGTGCATGGAGCCTGCTTCTCCATCTGCCTGTGTCTCTGCCTCTCTCTCTCTCTCTCTGTCTCTGTGACTATCGTAAATAAATAAAAATTTAAAAAAAAAGAAATTAAATCATGTTACTTTCCTGTTTATAACTCTTCAGGGACCTCCATTGTGCTCAAAACAGAGGCTCATCCATGGCCTACAGAACACAACCCTGCCATGCTTACTTTTCTATCCTTTGCCGTTGACCTTTTTTCCTGTTGTTCACACTATTTCAGACTGGCCTTTTAAAATTAATTTTCTTGGGGATCCCTGGGTGGCGCAGCGGTTTGGCGCCTGCCTTTGGCCCAGGGCGCGATCCTGGAGACCCGGGATCGAATCCCACGTCGGGCTCCCGGTGCATGGAGCCTGCTTCTCCCTCTGCCTGTGTCTCTGCCTCTCTCTCTCTCTCTCTCTCTCTCTCTGTGGCTATCATAAATAAATAAAAAAATTTAAAAAAATATTAAAATTAATTTTCTCAACAAGTCTATTGTATTCTCTCTTACATTCTAGGCATTGGTCTAGGCATACTGTTCCAGGCACAGGGTTCCTGCCTCCTAGAGCTTACGTTGTTTCTGCCCCAAGAACACCAAGCTCATTCTTGCCTCAGGGACTTGCACTTTTCTGGATGCTCTTTCCCCAGCTCTTTCCTGTTCACTAAGGTCTCAGCTCAAATGTCTCCTTCTCAAAGAGATCTTCACTTTCTATCTGAAGCAGAGGTTTTTCCACCTTGGCTGCATATTGGGATCACCAGGGGAATGTTAAAAAAATCTTAAAGCCTAGGTTTCATCCCAGACTAATTGAATCCAAGTCTCTGAGTGTGGCCCAGCCTTCAGTGTTCCCACAGCCTTCAAGAGAACTCCTGTACATGGCCAAGGTTGAAGCCACTTAAGATTATTGAGTAGCATCTTTCTCCTCCTCCATTTCTCTGTAGGAAATGATCTCCAGTGTATATTAACCTGTGAGGTTTTCTCAAACTTCTAGATCTTACCTGCCAAGTAAAGTAAGTTTCAAGTCCACGAATGGGAAACTCAAGTTTCCTCCTTCTAATAATTGGGTTTCTGCTTCCAATTCTGGAGACTAAAACTCACATGAGAGCCAGGACTTGTGATGTGAGCTCTCTCTGCTCTCTGGTTAGACTTCAGAGTTATGAATTTTCTACTTTTGGATCAGAATTTGTGAGCCTAGGCGTGGTCTAGAAGTGGCCTCTCAGCAAATGGTGTCCTGACCAGAATTCCTTCTCCTCTGAAAGCCTTTGCCTGGCCAAGCCTGACTTCTCTGTCTAAGGTCCCCTAGGAGTTGCCTTTCTTTCTTTCTTTCTTTCTTTCTTTCTTTCTTTCTTTCTTTCTTTCTTTTTTTTTTTTTTTTTTTTTTTTTTTGAGTTGCCTTTCTAGTGCTGTTAATGTGCATGCTCTGTGGAGCTTGGCCCTTGGGGAGCAGTTAAAATTGAGGGAGAGTTGGGGAAACAACTCATCTCAGTTTGCCTAGGATTTTCCTACTTAGAGCCATGAAAGTCTTGTATCCTATAAACTTCCTCAGTTCTGGGACAACTTGAATGGTTGGTTACCTTAGAAGAATCTGAGAGTCATCTCGGCACCTCTCCTGGTTGAATCTGGGGAGGGAAGATGTTGAGAAGGCATTGATATGGTTTGAGACCATCATTGGGCTGTCCAAATTCAATTTTTCAAAGCTTTATACTGCTGAGGGCTTGCTAGAGCATATTCTCCTTAAGGCAGCAAACCAAGGAAAAATATAGGTACCTTCTGGGCCAGAATCTATGTATCATATAGGCTCTTTTTTTTTTTTTTAAGATTTTATTTATTTATTCATGAGAGAAGCAGAGAGAGAGAGACAGAGAGACAGAGACACAGGCAGAGGGAGAAGCAGGCTCCATGCAGGGAGCCCAATGCGAGACTCAATCCTGGGTCTCCAGGATCAGGCCCTGGGCTGAAGGCAGCGCTAAATCACTGAGACTCCTGTGCTGCCCTCCTAAAGGCTCTTGTTCCAAATTCTCACTCTAAGTTTTTATTTTTCAGTGGGCGTAGATGAGGTGGAGGGGCTTCCATTGGGTTACCAGGAATAGTTTGAAAGAAGATTCTTTGATCTCTATTTTTTGGCCCCCTGTCTGATCCTGTCTATGGTGTCTATGGTGAGAAGTAGGGAGCACTGTCTAGTTCTGCTTTGGATGCTGGAGTAGATGAGTAGCTAAACTGCCAGCTATATTATACAGGTTGAGGTTAAATACATGTTTTAAAGCAGTGTTTCCCAGAGTGTGGTTTGGAACTACCTTTTTCTAGATCACCTGGGGGCTTGTTAAATACAGATTCTTGGGCCCAACTCCACAGATTGTGTATCAGCAGGCTTAGGGAGGGGACTAGGAAACTACATTTTTAGAAGCACTTCATGTAATATTTTTAAATCCTGATATTCGAGGACCACTCTCCTGTTGCTCCATATTATTTAGGTGATGTCTGGAGGATATTAGGGGCCATCTGCTCCTGATTTTACTTCTTGTGAGAAGGGTCATGAAACAAAATGTGGATCTTGGAGGGCCTTTGTTATATATTTTTATTCTGCTAGTTGTGTGGCATTAAGGCTTGGGTAGAACTTAGAAGAGCAATAGTAGCAATCCTCCCGATGCTTTACTAATGCTATTCTTTCTAAATATGATTTCACTTATGTGTGGAATTTAAGAAACAGAACAAAGTGAGGAGAAAGAAAGAAACAAACAAAAAAGACTCCTAACTATAGAGAAAAAAAACAGGTGGTTATCAGAGGGGAGGTGAATAGGGGTGGGCGAAATAGGTGAAAGCAATTAAGAGAACACTTATCATGATGAACACTGAGTAATGTATAGAAGTGTTTAATCACTATATTATACAACTGAAACTAATATAACACTGTAGGTTAACTACAGTGGAATTAAAATACAATTTTAAAAAATTTTTTAAAGTAGTATGTACTATCTAAAAAGAGAATACATATTTATCTCTGGTATCAAATATTTGTTATATATTTTTACTGTTAATTATTATTAGACAAAATCTGTTTATTGAGTAAAACAAAAATAAAATTACTATGTCTTTTTTTTATAACAATTTATCTGTTTACTTATTATATAAAAAAGCCACTTGATACATTATTTGAAACAGCTTAGTTTAAGGCAAATCAAACTCCTCTAAAACCTACAGTGGAGGGACACCTGGGTGGCTCAGCGTTTGAGCGTCTGCCTTTGGCTCAGGGCATGATCCCGGTGTCCTGGGATCGAGTCCCACATCAGGTTCCCTGCAGGGAGCCTGCTTCTCCCTCTGCCTATGTCTCTGCCTGTCTCTCATGAATAAATAAATAAAATCTTTAAAAAACAAAAAAAACCTACGGAGGTTCTGAACAGTCCACTTTCTCCACTGTGCCTGGAATTTGATTGTCTGCACCTACTTGGGTTATTGCTGTTGGAAACAAATCCTCTGCAAGAGCTGGTTCTGCCAAGGAGTTCATCTGGAATCCAACAGGTTCAGCATGGTTGTTTGATGTCTCACGTGTGCCTTCAGTGTAGGGACTTGTTGGCAGTAGGAATTGTTTTCTTTATTCATTTAATTTTTTGCTTATTTCTTTTTATAGTTTTATTTATTAGCTGTTTATCCTGTACTTATTTGGTAATCTGGCTGTTGATCAGCCAGGATTATTGCATCCTTTCCCAAACTTAAAGCAGGAGAATAAAGGTAAATAAAAATGTGTCCCTAAGTCTAGATGACAGAGAGGAACTTTAACGTGTGCACAGTGTGAAAAATCCCATTTTTTCTCTGTTTTTATACATTTTATCAAAAGAAGTGCCTTGGAGAAGATGGCTGGCTCAGTTTGTAGAGCAAGGACTCCTGATCTTGGGGTTGTGAGTTCAAGCCCCACGGTGGGCATGAAGCTTACTTAAAAAAATAAATAAACAAAGAGCCTTGTGAAGGGTCTGCCCAGAGTAAAAGAGAGGAGTGTTGATAACAGTGGCAGAGACTGTGGGATGTTCTCCAGCAGCCTTTCCCACTCTTTACATCACACTAGAAACCCTGATTTTTAGATGGCGCTGGGGTGCCTGGAGTAAAGATAGTCCCCATGGCAACCTGTGTGGTCATACAACCAATGCAAAGTGTCACATGAGAGTTTCCTGGAATTTTTTTTTTTAAAGATTTTATTTATTCAGAAGAGAGACAGAGAGAGGCAGAGACATAGGCAGAGGGAGAAGCAGGCTCCCTGGAGGGAATCTGATGCAGGACTCGATCCTAGGACCCTGGGATCATGACCTAAGCTGAAGGCAGGCGCTCAACAACTGAGCCATCCAGGCATCCCCCTGAAATTTTCCTTGAAAACAGTTGACACATGCTGATGGAAAAATTAAATGAGGGAAATAAATCCAAATCACACAGAAAAGAAGATAGCAGTTGCTGCCTTTTGTCAGTTTCCTCATTCCTCCTGCCCTGCTGCGTGAAATGCAGATATGTTTGGTGGGAGCTTTAGTTGCCACCTTGGGCTATGAGGATGGTGGCCCTGTGTTTGGGATGATGAGAGAGTGAGCTAGAAAGATGTTGAGAATTTTGTGAGGCAGAGCCCCTGTAACCTGTCCTGGTTTTTCATGTGGGACAGAAGGACATCTTTGTCTTGATTTCCTATCTAATCTTTTTTTTTTAATGATTTTTTTTATTCATAAGAGACAGAGAGAGAGAGAGAGAGAGAGAGAAGCAGAGCAGAGAGAGAAGCAGGTTCCATGCAGGGAGCCTGATGTGGGAATCTATCCCAGAACTCCAGGATCACACCCTGGGCTGAAGGCAGGTGCTCAACTGTTGAGCCACCCAGGCATCCCGATTTCCTATCTAATCTTAAGAGATACAGTGATGCTACCCTTTAGGAAGGGGGATTTCATAACCAAGTTCCTGGAAACTTATTATGGGGCTTCATCATCCTGAAGTACAAAATATTCCTTTCTGCTTTTTAAAGAGTATCTTTGAATCAGTCCCTTCCTGTTTTCTCTTGTTCAGGTCTCTGAAAATGGAGAACAGTTGGTTGACTCCTTATAAAACATCTTTGTATTATAATGTTTTTGTTTTGCCTTGACTTTATAGCCTTTTGTCAATCAGTGAATTGAGAACTATCAGTTTATGAAAAATATTCATAATAAATTCTTTTTTTAGTTAGGAGAATCAGCTGTGCTAGGCTTGGGGTTCTAATTATGTCTGTGACTTGTTATTAGTGGATTACAGCAAGCTTGCTCTCAGCGAAACGAATAAGCTGTTTGCTGAACTGTGAGGGGAGGAGGCACAGTGAAAATGTACTGACCCTATAATATCTGGAGGGGAGTTAGTAGAGAAGGACTTTGTTGGGCACCTAGGTGATTCAGTGGTGGAGTTTTTAATTCACTCTGGTGTTTTATTAAGATATATCATGGGGGGACGCCTGGATTGAGCGTTTCCTTAGGCTCAGGTCATGAGCCCGGGGTCCTGGGATTGAGTCCCACATTGGGCTTCCTGCAGGGAACCTGTTTCTCCCTCTGCCTGTGTCTCTGCCTCTCTATGTCTCTCATGAATAAATAAAAATCTTAAAAAAAAAAAAGATAAGGACTGTGTGTGAGTGAGGGAAAGAAAAGATAATATTTGGAAGCAAAGCACTTCCTACGTTTAATTGCTGCCCTGTCATATGGCCTTCTGGGGAGCAGCGAGGCAGCCATGTCAGATTCCTCTGGTACGTGAAATTGAGGCCTATGTCTGAGATGCCAGACACATTTCTGTGCCAGCGAGCTGTCTTTATAACTCTGACTCATTCCGGAGACCACATTTCTTGCAGAAGTCACTAAAAGCATCCTTTAAAAGAAATGTAATGATATACATAGTAAGACTTCCCTCATTTATGTGCTCCACACCTTCAGACATGTGCTGACTCACCGTTTTTTCCTAAATAACAGCTTTATTGAGATATAATTTTAGCATATTCACAGAGTTGTACACCTATTATCACAATCGATTTGAGAATATTTTTATCACTCTAGAAAGAAACCGTGTACTCACTGGCATCTCTTTTTTCTCCCAGCCCCCTCTCCCTTCAGCCCTAGGCAACCACTAAGCTACTGTCTGTCTCTGAGAAGTTGCTTGTTCTGGATTTTTCATACAAATGGAACCATACAATATGTGCTCTTTTGTAACTAGCTGCTTCTCGCAGCATATGTTTTTGAGGTTTATGCATATAATAGTATGTGCCAAACTTCGTTCCTTTTATGGCTGAATAATATTGCATTGTGTGGACAGAGCACACTTTCTTCTGATGAACATTTGGATTGTTTCCACTTTTTGGCTATTCTGAGTAGGGCTGCTATGGACATTTGTGTACAAGTTCTTGTGTAGACCTGTGTTTTCATTTCTCTTGGGTATATCCTTGGAATGCAATTGCTGGGTGTGGTAGGCAGCAGAATGTTCCTCTACTCAGAGAAGAGACAGGGACAGAGGAATGGGTCAGCTTTGTCCTTGAGGAGGATATTTATAGTCTTCAGGGGGCTCTGTGCTCAGTGGGGAAACTGCATGTCCCTCTTCCCCTCCTCCTGCTTGTGCACTCTCACTCTTTCAAACAAAAAAACAAATAAATAAAATCTTTTAAAAAATGAGGAAAAGGGGATCCCTGGGTGGCGCAGCGGTTTGGTGCCTGCCTTTGGCCCAGGGCGCGATCCTGGAGACCCCGGATCGAATCCCACGTCGGGCTCCCGGTGCATGGAGCCTGCTTCTCCTCCCTCTGCCTATGTCTCTGCCTCTCTCTCTCTGTGACTATCTATCTATCTATCTATCTAAATAAATAAATAAATAAATAAATAAATAAATAAATAAATAAAAATAAAAAATGAGGAAAAAAGTCTTCACATTGGAGCCAGGTTGCCAAGTTTTTTCATGTAAGGTTGGGGACAGTGCTAATAAAGTGAAAGCAAATACGTTTTATGACAGAGAAAGTGGTCAACATGAATTCCATCATATAGATTTGGCTTAAGAAGCTATTCTTAGGGATCCCTGGGTGGCGCAGCGGTTTGGCGCCTGCCTTTGGCCCGGGGCGCGATCCTGGAGACCCGGGGTTGAATCCCGCGTCAGGCTCCCTGCATGGAAGCCTGCTTCTCCCTCTGCCTGTGTCTCTGCCTCTCTGTCTCTCTCTGTGTGACTATCATGAATAAATAAATAAAATCTTTAAAAAAAAAAAAAAAAAAGCTATTCTTATTTTATTTTAATTTTTTAAAAAGAGAGAGCACAGGAACAGGGATTGCTGTGGGAGAGGGAGAAGCAGACAACCTACTGAGTATGGATTCCCAGGGCAGGGCTCCATCCCGGGACCTTAGGATTATGATCTGAGCCCAAGTCAGATACTTAACTGACTGAGCCACCTTGGCACCCCTCATTTTAATTTTTGATCAGAGTCTTTCAAGCAGCATATGGCTGTTAAGTCCTTGCTGGGTGTGTCCTAAGCCCACCCTCCTCCACCTGTGGTGAGTACTTTTCCCTGAAGATGCCTGTAACCTCACCCCACAAATCTTTCCTAGATTTTACCTCAGACTATTGGTTATGCTTATAAACTCCTTACTTCCTGTATGCACATCCCACCTGGAACCGTGGCATTCTTTCTCATCTCATAGCTTTCTTACTCATGCCATGCTTTTTCATAGATCCGAGCTGCCAAAGTTGAAGTACTTTCCAAGGACGCATCTTTGTCCTTGTTCTCTGCATCCACAGGGTTGGTTGCATTGCCCTGCGTTGTCTCTACCTGCAGTGGTGATATGGTTTAGTGATGGCATCCTAGGTTTTGCAGTCTCCTACTTAGCTTGGGTCTAAATTCCAGCTCTGCCACTTGTTATTTATATAAACATGGGCAAATCACTTAACCTTTCAGTGCCCTCATCTGTAAAATGGGTTTCAAGGGCCCATCTCATGGGGTTCTGTAAAGCTCACATGATACATATAAAGACTCAGGCAGTTAGTTAATACTCACTTAATGCTGGCAAGTAGTATCTTTCTTTTCAGCGTTAGCACACTGTGTCTGCTCACATGTTAGCTACTCCAGCCTGGACAAACGGGTCCACATATAATGTGCAGGAAGGCATTTTGCAGTATACTCATCCAGGGCTGAAGAGCCTCTGCCCCTAGGTTCACATCATGGTGGCAGCAAATTTTTTGCCCATGAGGCATGCCAATGTGTCTTTAAACTCCTTATTGATTCACCTGGTTCTTTATAACAAGAGCAGATCTTTTCATCTTATTGGAGCAGAGGAGAATCACACTTTTCTGATTACTTGTCCTGTTCCCTGAGTTAATTGCAAGAAACCATGTCTGGCACCTTCGATCTCTGCTATTCTCTCAGCTGCAGCTGTGACCCTCAAAATCCCTGTTGGCTATCCTTGCGGCTGTCTGCGGGCTAACTCAAGGCTTGTGCTTACCCTCAGAGAACCAGCAGGGAGACCTGAGTGGCACCCGAAATAGCACTGGACTCAGGCAAAGCCAGCAAGTGCCTGTGCCTCATCAGCCCTTCTTCTTTTTAAAAAATTTAATTTATTTGAGAGAAAACAGAGGGAGAGGGACAAACAGACTCCTCTCTCCGCTCCCCGTGGAGCAGGGAGCCCAATGCCGGGCTCAATCCTGGGACTTTGGGATCATGACCTGAGCCGAAGGCAGATGCTTCGCTGACTGAACCACCCCAGTGCCCCACTTCTTTAGTTTAAAAGCAACTTAAATTGCACACATTTGTTATGCCATCCCTTAATTCCACTTTACGTGAGGTAATCAACATTGACAGCCCAGGATGTACCTTTCCACATATTTCTCTGTGTTCCTATTGAGATGTGCTACAACTTATCCTCATGATGGACGTTCAGGTTGTTTTCAATTTTGGGGTCACTGTCAACAAGGATATTTGAACATATAGCCTTGTATATTGATTCTTATTTGTACAATAGTTTCACAAAAATGAGACTCCTCAAGGTACATGAATTTAACAGTATTGCAGGTTGCTTACTAGATATCTCTAGCAATCTACTTGCCCACTCAAAACATGTAAAGATGTTTATATTTCCATACCCTTTAATACTGGATCTTATACGCTTAGTTTTATTTTTGCCAAACAATAGTGAAAAGGGTTTTTTCTCCTTTTTATTCTAATCTGCATTTTTGCCATACCCTGAGGATACACCTGGTCAGTGGTCAGGATTCTTCCTTGGAAACTAACCTTAATGGCACCTTGGGGCCTGCTTTCAAGTCCTCACTGGCTTCACCTCCAGGCAAGAGCTGAAGAAGCAACTTAAGTGATCACAGTGGATTTTAATCACAGAAGCTCACCTACGCTGTATGAATTTAAAACTATCCCAGGGGCAGCCCGGATGGCTCAACGGTTTGGCGCCTCCTTCAGCCCAGGGTGTGATCCTGGAGACCCAGGATCGAGTCCCACGTTGGGCTCCTTGCATGGAGTCTGCTCCTCCCTCTGCCTGTGTCTCTGCCTCTCTCTGTGTGTCTCTCATGAATGAATGAATAAATAAACAAATTTAAAAGAAAAAATAAAGGAAATTTTACAGGAATGAAGAAGAAAGAGTAGATAAAGTTTGTGCATAGAGGCTGTGTTTAGGTTTTCCCCTGCTCTTTGCTGAACATATGGGACCCTGTGCAGGAGGAGAGGACCTTCCAGTCGGTAGCTCATTGGATTGAGAGAGAGAGGAGCATTTGAAGTGTGAAGGACTCCCCAGAGCCAGCAGCTTCCAAGCCTTTCCCACACCTTCCTGATAAAGCCTGGCCCATCTTCCTCTGTGGTCCTCCTTTCCTGAGGTTTTTCTAGCTCATAAGCACCCATGGGTCCTGTGATTACTCAAGCTATGAAAACCTCATAGTCCTTTTCCAGAAGTGTACCCCACTCCATGTCCTTTGCTGAACAGTGTATGGATTTTTCTAAAAGTGACCTTCCATCTCTGTTTATAGCTGTACCCTCAAGTGCCTCATCTCTTGCTCTGCTCCAGCTTGCTCAGATTGGATGTCTTTTGGACCATGGTTGTACTACGGACCTGGGGACTTTTTGGTTGTGATTATAGCTTTCCTCTGAGGCATTAGGGTTCCTTCTTTTTCCCTCTCCTGCCACTCTGTCCTCCTCCTCATTGAGCATGCTGTGAAGTGGGCACCCCAGTGCAATGCATACTGACACTCTCTTGGGGATGTTTTCTCCCATAGATGCAGTGAATGTGGCCTGGGAAACAGAGCACTGATGTAGCAGGGTCTGCCTGACCCAAGCAGCTCGTTTACTGAGCTTCTGGCAGACAAGAGCAGTGTTCAACCCTAAACTGTCTGGATTACCTTCCAGAAATTTAGAGTAATCTACTCTGAAAAGTATATGCCCTGCATATGATGCTTCATCCATGAAGCACAGACACATGGCACAAGGACTACTCATTCTGGGTCTTCATATAATGTCATTCTCCATGATTGACACAAATCAATAAGAAGTGATAGCACCTGCCTCAGGAAGGAAATTTGGAAGAAGAGACCCCATATGCATTGCTGGTGGAAAGGAGAGATCAGTGGCACTGAAAGAAAAACCCCAGGAAGTAAGCATATAGGAACAGCAATATTTATTGCATATTGTTTAAAATGGCAAAAACCCATAAGCCACTGAATGCCCATTTGGAAGACAAAGGCCGAATAAATTATAATATATTCAAACCATGTAATGGGGATTTTTCCACTGTGCATTGCATATATATAAAATAAATAATATATTTACAAAAGAAATAATGACAAAGCACTATATATGTCTGTAAACAGTATATATGTTTATATACACTTAATGAAAGTGGAGAAAGGTATATTCACATTGGTTACATAAGAAGATGGTGTCCATAAAAAAGAACAGAATTGCAAATGATATATCATTTATATACAATTATGTATTTATGCATGAAGAGATGTATTAAAAGATGATGACCAGAATATTAACCATGTTTATCTTGACATATAGGGTTTCGGGTGATTTTTCTTGCTTCCGATACTTGTCTGAATCATTTGAATTTGTAACAGTGAATATGTGTTAGTTAAGAAAAAACCCTCAGAAATAAGCTAAAACTATTTTGTAAAAGCAGAGAGGTAG
This sequence comes from Nyctereutes procyonoides, assembly GCF_905146905.1. Lineage (NCBI taxonomy): Eukaryota > Metazoa > Chordata > Mammalia > Carnivora > Canidae > Nyctereutes > Nyctereutes procyonoides. The sequence goes on along the minus strand of NW_026575031.1, from coordinate 6,610,298 downwards.
AGGAAGGAAATACAGAGCTTGTGATGTGTAGTTTACAATTGTACTTCTAGGCTCCCCTCAAATTTGGTGTTCAAATAAGATCCTACATGACTAGAAAGCATAAAACCACTGAGACATGATCCCTTATGTTGATTCATTTTTCCCTACATTATTTTTTTCAGTCAACATATATATATATAATTAGTATTTATGATTTCTAGGTATTGCTCTGAGTACTGGGGCTATCGTGGTGGGTATATATAATAATAATATATAATAGAGATGCAGTCCCTGCCCTCTTAAAGCTTGTGATTTGGTGGAGATTGGCACATGTGGTTAACTAATTAGTGTAATATATACTGCAAACAAGAAGTAATACACACAGCAAGAAATCCCCAGAGAGTCTGCTTTAGATCAGAGGTGGTAGTGGTTAGGGAAGGTTTTTTGCTTTTTAAGATTTAAGAAATTTAATTATTCATGAGAGACAGAAAGAGAGAGAGAGAGAGAGAGAGAGGCAGAGACATAGGCGGAGGGAGAAGCAGGCTCCCTGTGGGACTCAATCCCAGGACCCCAGGATCACACCCTGAGCCAAAGACAGATGCTCAACCATTGATTCACCCAGGTGCCCTGGTGAGGGAAGGTCTTATTAAAGAAGACCAGAAATATGAGGTAAACTTACAGAAGATGAGGTAAAAGAAGGACGGCCCTGGGAAGTTCCCCAGGCAGAGGAGAGCTTTGAAGTTTTCAGGGATTCAAGAGAAGTTTCAGGGAGTCCCTAAGGGCTGCTACACCACCTTTTTCATAGCACTCCTTGAAGGGGGCAGTTTTGACTCCAAGTCCTAGTGTTGTATCTATTCCAATTAAGTAACAGGTAACAGCAAAGGGGTGACTTTTCTAATTCCCACAGGAATCAATGGTGGGGCAGGCTAGACTTTTGAGTTCATCTTTATGAACAATAGGTAGGAAATGGAAGTTTTTGAGAAGAGGAGTGATGTTCCTGATTGCTTTCAAAATGATTATTTTTCTGAGGTAGGTAAAACTGGAGATGGGAGAAAATTGGGAAAGAAAGTCAAAAGTTTGGTTTTGGACATGTTTAGTCTGTGATATTCATGAGAGTCCTAAGTAGAGGTGTTGGGTGGACATATGACTATTTGGGACTAAAACTCGGATAAGAGACAAGGTGGTGCAAAAATAGGAGAGCCATTAAAGCTTAGGAGAGAAGGTCAGTAGTCTAAAATAGTCTAAGGGAGAAGATGGCATGCAGAGGGTTGAGACTCCTGATGTAGGAGGAGAAGCCAGGGAGCCAGCAAAAGATACTGGGAAGTGGCCAAAGGAAGGAAATCCAGGGGAATGTATTCTGGACATGTGTTACTGGCAGTTCCTAACGTCCCATGGCCTGTGAATAATGGAGCTAGTCATTCCATAAGGTGAAGGTAGATACCTCACTGCCATTGCACAGTTCTAGTCTCCAATATACCTTGACTATAACTTTTATGTTCTTTCAGAGAGCCGCTCTGTCAGGGCAAGTCACATTTTGCTAATTGAGTGGCTACATTTCCTGCTTTCTTTAATTTAACTATTGGAATGACGGCAAGCTGATAAACTTATTTTAAGCACTATTAATTTGAAGGGTTTAATGTTCATTATTCTTCTGAAAAAGTCAAAGAAAGAGTAAACAGTAGATTTACTCTTGGGAATTAACAGAGCTGCATCTAGGGGGAAAAGTTAAAGGGTTTTGATTTATTTTGTTTTAATTTCTTTTTTTTTTAAAGATTTTATTTATTTATTCATGATAGTCACACAGAGAGAGAGAGAGGCAGAGACACAGGCAGAGGGAGAAGCAGGCTCCATGCAGGGAGCCCGACGTGGGATTCGATCCCGGGTCTCCAGGATCGTGCCCCGGGCCAAAGGCAGGCGCCAAACTGCTGCGCCACCCAGGGATCCCTATTTTGTTTTAATTTCTTAAAGAAAAGCTAAAGAATATAACACTCTGAAGAAACATTGTTATTTGGCTGCTTAGTACTGTGATGCCTTTTATGACTTCTAGAAATGTCTCACAAATTTATAATTACATGATGATCAGTAAAAGAAATTTAAAAATGATGATATTAATGGGGCACCCTGCTGGCTCAGTCAGTTCAGTGTCTGCTCAGAGCAGGGAGTCTGCTTCTCCCTCTCCCTCTCCCTTTTTCCTGTCCACTCATGCTCTTTCTCACTCTCTCTCTCAAATAAATAAATCTTTTTTAAAATGATAGTAACATATTTTAAAAATGATATTAACATAACATTAAAGTTGTTTTAACATTATGGATGAGGCAGTGTTGGCACTTTTTATACATTATTTTATTTACTACAATAGCCCAGCCAGGCAAATTTTATCATTTCCATTCTGTGGATTAAGAAACAGGGCAGAGTCTGTGCAATGTATCTAAATGGTGGACCTGAACACATAGTAACTTAAAACAAAAACGTGTTATCTCACAGTTTCTGTAGACCAGGAATTTGGGAGTAACTTTGATGGGTGGCTCTGGCTGTAGGTCTCTCATAAGGTGACAGCTAGGATATTGGACAGACCTGCAGTCCCCTGACAGCTTGAGTGCTGCTAGATCTCCTTCCTAGTTGGCTCACTCAGAGGGCTATTGGTAGGAGCCCTCCATTTCCCACCATGTGGATCTTTCCATAAGACTGCTTGAGATTCCTTAAGATGTGTCAGTTGGCTTTCCTCAGAACAAGTGATTCAGAAGAGATTAAGATGGAAGTGGCAATGTCTTTTATGAACTAGCCTTGGAAGTCTCACTGTCATTTCTGCTATCATCCAGTTGTTTACACAAGTTGACCCTATTCATTGTGGAAGAAGCCTACACAGGGATGTGAATATTAGGAGTCAGGGATCATTGGCCATCTTAGAAGCTGCTTACCATAGCGGGCCTTAGGATAGTGCTTTTCTCAGAAGACATAGTGATTTGCAAAAATATCTTTTCTCTGTACAAAACTTAGGGTTTTACCTGGAAACAAGGAAAGGAGAAACTCTCCCAGGTTCCTTCCATCCAAATGAATATATAAGGTCTATTTGGTGTTCTAGATTACCTCCTTACTCCTATTTGTTTAAAGATGTATTTATTTATTCATTAGAGACACAGAAAGAGAGGCAGAGACACAGGCAGAGGGAGAAGCAGGATCCCTGCGGGGGGACTGATGTGGGACTTGATCCCAGGACCCCAGGATCACGACCTGAGCCAAAGGCAGACGCTCAACCACTGAGCCACCCAGGCACCCTCTTCTTACTCCTATTAAAGAATTTGAGAGTTCTTCATTAGAAAAATGACAATTATATTTAACTTATTACTTAATTAAAGTATAATTAACACAATGTTATATTAGTTTCAGGTGTATAATATAATGATTCAACAATTCTGTGCATTACTCAGTGCTCATCACCATAAATGTAGCCACCATCTGTCACCAAACAACATTATTACCATCTTATAGACCATATTCCGTATGCTGCACTTTTCATCCCCATTGACTCATTTATTTTGTAAGTAGAAGTTTGTACTTCTTAATCACCTGTATCTATTACACCCATCCTCTATACCCATATCCCCTCTGGCAACCACCAGTTTGTTCTCTGTATTTAAAAGCCTTTTTTATCCCTCTTTTCCCCCTTGTTCCTTTGTTTTGTTTAAGTTCCACATATGAGTGAAATCATATGATATTTGACTTTTCCTGTCTTATTTCACTTAGCATCATATCCTCTAGATCCATCCATGTTGTTGCAGATGGAAAGATCTCATTCTTTTTTATGGCTGAGTATATTCCATCATATATATGCCACATCTTCATCTACTTCCATCTGTGGATGGATACTTGCATTGCTTCCATATCCTGACTATTGTAAATGTTGCAATAAACATAGGGGTGTGTGTATCTTTTTGAATTAGTGTTTCATTTTATTTAAGTAAATACCCAGTAGTGAACTTACTGAATCATATGGTATTTCTATTTTTAATGTTTTGAGGAACCTCTGTACTGTTTTCTACAGTGACTACAATGATTTGCATTCCCACCAACCACATGCAAGTATTTCCTTTTCTCCATATCTTTATCAACACTTGTTATTTCTTGCCTTTGATTTTAGCCATTCTGACAGGTGTGAGGTGATATCTCATTGTGGTTTTGATTTGCATTTCCCTGATGATGAGTGATGTTGAGCATCTTTTCATGTGTCTGTTGGACATTTGTATGATTTGTGGCTTTTTTTGGTGTTGAGTTATATAAGTTCTTTATATATTTTGGATGTGAACCTCTTATTTGGATATATTATCTGCAAAGATATTCTCCCATTCAGTAGGTTGTCTTTTATTTTGTTGATGGTTTCCTTTGCTGTGCAAAAGCTTTTCATTTTGATGTAGTGTCAATAGTTTATTTTTGCTTTTGTTTTTCTTGCCAGAGGAGGCATATCTAGAAAAATGTTCTGCAGCCAATGTCAGAGAAATTACTGCCTACCAATGTTTTCTTCTAGAACTTCATGGTGTCAAGTCTCACATTTAGGTCTTTAATATTTTTTGAGTTTATTTTTGTGTATGGTGTTAGTAAGTTATCCACTCCCATTCTTTAGCATATAGCTGTCTTGTTTTCCCAGCATCATTTATTGAAGAGGCTGTGTTTTCCCATTGTATATTCTCTTTTAAAAATATTTTATTTATTCATTTGAGAGAGCGTGAGTGAGAGAGAACATGAGTGGGGGGGGGGTGGCAGAGGCAGAGGGAGAAGCAGACTCCTCGCTGAGCAGGAAGCCCGATGTGGGACTTGATCCCAGGACCCTGGGATCATGACCTGAGCCGAAGGCAGATGCATTGGGATTGCATTGAATGTGTAGATTGCTTTGGGTAGTATGGACATTTTAACAATATTTGTTCCTTCAGTTCATACTTTCATCAGTGTTTTGTAGTTTTTGGAGTATAGGTCTTTCATCTCCTTGGCTAATTTTATTCCCAGGTATCTTACTCTTTTTGGTGCGATTGTAGATGAGATTGTTTTCTTAATTTCTCTTTATGCTACTTCATTATTAGTGTATAGAAATATGACAGATTTCTGTGTCTTAATTTTGTATTGTGTGACTTTACTGAATTCATTTATTAGTTCTTGTAGTTTTTTGGTGGTGACTTTAGGGATTTTTTTATATATAGTATCATATCATCTGCAAATAGTGACAGTTTTACTTCTTCACCAATTTAGATGCCTTTTATTTGTATTTCTTCTCTGATTGCTGTGGCTGAGACTTCCAGTACCATATTGCATAAAAGTGGCGAGAGTGGATGTCTTTGTCTTTTTTCTGATCTTAGAGGAAAATCTCTCAGTTTTTCACCATTGAGTATGATGTTAGCTGTGGGCTTTTCATATATGGCCTTTATTATGTCGAAATGTGTTTTCTCTAATCCCACTTTGTTGAGAGCTTTTGTCGTGAATGAATGCTGTACTTTGTCAAATGCTTTTTCTGCATCTTGTTGAAATGATTGTAAGGTTTTTGTTTTTTCTCTTGTTAATGTGATGTATCATGTTGATTGATTTGTGAATATTGAACTACCTTTGCATCCCTGGAATAAGTCTCATTTGATTGTGGTGAGTGATTTTTTTTTTAATGTAGTATTGAATTCTGTTTGCTAATATTTTGTTGGTATTTTGTTGAGGATTTTTGCATCTATCTTCATCAGAGGTATTGGACTAATCATATAGTTTTGGAGAGATAATAGCAGAGATGTAATTTTCTTTTTTTCATAGTGTCTTTATCTGGTTTTGGTATCAGGGCAATGCTCATTTTGTAGAATGAATTTGGAAGCTTTCCTTCCACTTCTATTTTTGGAATAGTTTGAGAAGAATAGGTATTAATTCTTCTTTGGATGTTTGGTAGAGGGGCGCCTGGATGGCTCATTGAGTTAAGCGTGGGCCTTCCACTCAGGTCATGATCTCGGGGTCCTGGGATCAAGCTTCACATTGGCCTTCCTGCTCTGCTGGGAGCATGCTGTCTCTATCCTTCTATCCCTCTACTCTGCTTGTGCTCTCTCCTGCTCACTCTATCTCAAATGAATAAAATCTTAAAAAAAAAGAATGGTAGAATTTACCTGTGAAGCCATCTGGTCCTGGACTTTTGGTTATGGGGAGGTTTTTCTGTTTTTAAAAGATTTTGTTTATTTACATGACAGAGAGAGAGCATAAACAGGGGGAGAGGCAGGCAGAGGGAGATGGAGAGGCAGGCTCTACAGGGAGTCTGATGTGGGGCTCCATCCAAGGGTCCCAGAATCACGACCTGAGCTGAAGGCAAGACACTTAACTGACTGAGCCATTAAGCACTCAGGAGTTTTTTGATTACGGATTCAAGATTCAATTTCATTGCTATAAACAGTCAGTTCAAATTTTATATTTCTTCCTGATTCAGTTTTGGAAGGTTGTATGTTTCTACAAATTTATCCATTTCTTCTAGGTTGTCCAGTTTGTTGTCATATCATTTTTTATAATATTGGTTTATAATCCTTTGTATTTCTGTGGTGTCAGTTGTTATTTCTTTTCCTTCATCTCTGATTTTATTTATTCGAGTCCTCTCTTTTTTCCTTGATGAGTGTGGCTAAGTGTTAGTCAATTTTGTTGATTATTTCAAAGAATTAACTTCTGGTTTGATTGATCTTTTCCTCTTTTTTTAAGTCTCTATTTTATTTATTTCTGCTCTAATTTTTATTATTCCCTTCCTTCTGCTGGCTTTTTTTTCCTAGCTCTTTTAGGTGTAAGTTTACATTGTTTATTTGAGATTTTTTTTTTCTTTAGGTAGACCTGTATTGCTATAAACTTCCATTAGAGCTGATTTTGCTATATCCAAAAGATTTTGGACTATTGTGCTTTCTTTCCTTTATTATTAAAGGTTTTATTTATTTGAGGCAGAGAGAGCAAGAGCATGCAGTGAGCTAGGGGAGGGGCAGAGGGAGAAGCAGACTCCCCAGTGAGCAGGGAGCCCAACAAGGGGTTCCATACCAGGACCCTGGGATCAGGACCTGAGCTGAAGTCAGATGCTCTACTGACTGAGCCACCCAGGCACCCCTGGACTTTGTGCTTTCATTTTCACTTGTCTTCCTGTACTTTTGAATTTCCTTTTTTAGTTCATGATGACACACTCATTGCTTACTAGCATGTTATTTAGCTTCCATGTTTTTGTGTTCATTCCAAACTTTCTCTTGTGATTGATTTCTAGTTTCTTTTTTTTTTTAAAGATTTTATTTATTTATTCATGAGAGACATAAAGAGAGAGAGAGGCAGAGGCACAGGCAGAGGGAGAAGCAGGCTCCATGCAGGGAGCCCAATGTGGGACTCAATCCCGGGACTCCAGGATCACACCCTGGGCCAAAGGCAGGTGCCAAACTGCTGAGCCACCCAGGGATCCCCTGATTTCTAGTTTCCTACGGTTGTCAAAAAAGATGCACAATATGATTTTAGTTTTCTTGAATTTACGGATACTTGTTTTGGGGCCTAACATGTGATTTATCCTGAAGAATGTTGCATGTGCCCTTGAAAATAATGTATTCTGTTGTTTTGGGATGGAATGTTCTGTATATATCTTTTAAATCCATCTGGTTTAGTGTGTCATTCAAAGCCACTATTTCCTTGTTGATTTTGTCTGGATGATCTATCATTTATGTAAGTAATGTATTAAAGTCCCTTACTGGGTACATGGGTGACTCAGTGGTTGAGTGCCTGCCTTTGGCTCAGGTCGTGGTCCCGGGGTCCTGGGATCAGGTACTGCATCGGGTTCCCTGTGGGGAGCATGCTTCTCCCTCTGCCTATGTCTCTACCTCTTTCTCTGTATCTATCATGAATAAATAAAGAAAATCTTAAAAAAAAAAGTCCCATACTATTATTATTCTATTACTGTCAATTTCTTTTTTTTTTTAATTTTTGTTATTGGAGTTCCATTTGCCAACATATAGCATATCAGCCAGTGCTCATCCTGCCAAATGCCCCTCTTGGTGCCCAACACCCAGTCATCCCAACCCATGCCCACCTCCCTTTCCACTACCCCTTGTTCGTTTCCCAGAGTTAGGTGTCTCTCATGTTCTGTCACCCTCACTGGTATTTTCACTCATTTTCTCTCCTTTCCCTTTTATTCCCTTTCACTAATTTTTATATTCCCCAAATGAAGACCATATAATGTTTGTCCTTCTCCGATTGACTTATTTCACTCAGCATAATACCCTCCAGTTCCATCCACGTTGAAGCAAATGGTAGGTAGTGGTCGTTTCTAATGGCTGAGTAATATTCCATTGTATACATATACCACATCTTCTTTATCCATTCATCTTTCAGTGGACAACGAGGCTCCTTCCACAGTTTGGCTATTGTGGACATTGCTGCTATAAACATTGGGATGCAGGTGTTCCAGCGTTTCACTGCATCTGTATCTTTGGGGTAAATCCCCAGCAGTGCAATTGCTGGGTCATAGGGCAGGTCTATTTTTAACTCTTTGAGGAATCCCCACACAGTTTCCCAGAGTGGCTGCACCAGTTCACATTCCCACCAACAGTGCAAGAGGGTTCCCCTTTCTCCACATCCTCTCCAACATTTGTTGTTTCCTGTCTTGTTAATTTTCACCATTCTCACTGGTGTGAGGTTTTGATTTGTATTTCCCTGATGGCAAGTGATGCAGAGCATTTTCTCATGTGCTTGTTGGCCATGTCTGTGTTTTCCTCTGTGAAATTTCTGTTCATGTCTTTTGCCCATTTCAAGATTGGATTGTTTGTTTCTTTGCTGTTGAGTTTAATAAGTTCTTTATAGATCTTGGATTCTAGCCCTTTATCTGATACATCATTTGCAAATGTCTTCTCCTATTCTGTAGGTTGTCTTTTAGTTTTGTTGACCGTTTCTTTTGCTGTGCAGAAGCTTTTTATCTTGATGAAGTCCCAATAATTCATTTTTGTTTTTGTTTCCCTTGCCTTCATGGATGTATCTTGCAAGAAGTTGCTGTGGCCAAGTTCAGAAAGGATGTTGCCTGTGTTCTCCTCTAGGATTTTGATGGATTCTTGTCTCACATTTAGATCTTTCATCCATTTTGAGTTTATCTTTGTGTCTGGTGTAAGAGAATGGTCTAGTTTCATTCTTCTGCATGTGGATGTCCAGTTTTCCTAGCACCATTTATTGAAGAGACTGTCTTTTTTCCAGTGGATAGTCTTTCCTGCTTTGTCAAATATTAGTTGACCATAAAGTTTAGGGTCCACTTCTGGATTCTCTATTCTGTTCTATTGATCTATGTTTCTGTTTTTGTGCCAGTACCACACCATCTTGATGACCACAGCTTTGTGGTAATCTGGCATTGTGATGCCCCCAGCTCTGGTTTTCCTTTTTAATATTCCCCTGGCTATTCTGGGTCTTTTCTGATTCCACACAAATCTTAAGATGATTTGTTTCAACTCTCTGAATAGTCCATGGAATTTTGATAGGGATTGCATTGAATGTGTAAATTGCCCTGGGTAACATTGACATTTTCACAATATTAATTCTTCCCATCCATGAGCATGGAATATTTTTCCATCTCTTTGTGTCTTCCTCAATTTCTTTCAGAAGTGTTCTATAGTTTTTAAGGTATAGATCCTTTACCTCTTTGGTTAGGTTTATTCCTAGGTATCTTATGCTTTGGGGTGCAATTATAAATGGGATTGACTCCTTAATTTCTCTTTCTTCAGGCTCACTGTTAGTGTATAGAAATGCCACTGACTTCTGGGCATTGATTTTTGTATCCTGACACACTGCCAAATTGCTGTATGAGTTCTAGCAATCTTGGGGTGGAGTCTTTTGGGTTTTCTATGTACAGTATCATGTCATCTGCAAAGAGGGAGAGTTTGACTTCTTCTTTGCCAATTTGAATGCCTTATTTCTTTTTGTTCCCTGATTGCTGAGGCAAGCACTTCTAGTACTATGTTGAATAGCAGTGGTGAGAGTGGACATCCCTGTCATGTTCCTGATCTTAGGGGAAAGGCTCTCAGTGTTTCCCCATTGAGAATATTTGCTGTGGGCTTTTCATAGATGGCTTTTAAGATGCTGAGGAATGTTCTCTCTATCCCTACACTCTGAAGAGTTTGATCAGGAATGGATGCTGTATTTTGTCAAATGCTTTCTCTGCATCTATTGAGAGGATCATATGGTCCTTGTTTTTTCTCTTGTTGATATGATCTATCACATTGATTGCTTTACAGGTGTTGAGCCAGCCTTGCATCCCAGGGATAAATCCCACTTGGTCATGGTAAATAATCTTCTTAATGTACCGTTGGATCCTATTGGCTAGTATCTTGTTGAGAATTTTTGCATCTGTGTTCATCAGGGATATTGGTCTATAATTCTCCTTTTTGGTGGGGTCTTTGGTTTTGGAATTAGGGTGATGCTGGCCTCATAGAACAAGTTTGGAAGTATTCCATCTCTTTCTATCTTTCCGAACAGCTTTAGTAGAATAGGTATGGTTTCATCTTTAAACGTTTGATAGAATTCCCCTGGGAAGCCATCTGGCCCTGGACTTTTGTGTCTTGGGAGGTTTTTGATGACTGCTTCAATTTCCTCCCTGATTATCGGCCTGTTCAGGTTTTCTATTTCTTCCTGTTCCAGGTTTGGCTGCTTGTGGTTTTCCAGAAATGCGTCCATTTCTTCTAGATTGCCTAATTTATTGGCATATAGCTGCTCATAATAAGTTTTTTAAATCTCTTGTATTTCCTTGGTATTGGTGGTGATCTCTCCTTTTTCATTCATGATTTTGTTAATTTGAGTGTTTTCTCTCTTCTTTTTAACAAGGCTGGCTAATGGCTGGCTAATGGTTTATCTATCTTATTAATTCTTCCAAAGAACCAACTCCTGGTTTTTTTGATCTGTTCCACAGTTCTTCTGGTCTCTATTTCATTGAGTTCTGCTTGAATCTTTATTAACTCTCTTCTTCTGCTGGGTGAAGGTTTTATTTGCTCTTCCTTCTCCAGCTCCTTTAGGTGCAATGTTAGATTTTCTATTTGAGTTCTTTCCAGTTTCTTTAATACAAGTTTGCTTGTATTGCGATGTATTTCCCCCTCAGGACTGCTTTTGCTGTATCCCAAAGATTTTGAACGATTTTATCTTCATTCTCATTAGTTTCCCTGAATCTTTTAAATTCTTCTCTAATTTCCTAGTTGACCTTTCATCTTTAAGCAGGATGGTCTTTAACCTCCATGTGTTTGAAATTCTTCCAAATTTCTTCTTGTGATTTAGTTCTAGTTTCAAAGCAATATGGTCTGAAAATATGCAGGGGACAATCCCTATCTTTTGGTATTGGTTAAGACCGATTTGTGACCCAGTATGTGGTCTATTCTGGAGAAAGTTCCATGTGCACTTGAGAAGAATGTGTATTCAATTGTGTTTGGATGTAAAGTTCTGTAAATATCTGTGAAATCCATCTGGTCCAGTGTATCATTTAAAGCTCTTGTTTCTTTGGAGATGTTGTGCTTAGAATACCTATCAATTGCAGAAAGCGCTGTGTTCAAGTCTCCCAGTATAAGTGTATTATTACCTAAGTATGTCTTAACTTTGGTTATTAATTGATTGATATACTTGGCAGCTCCCACATTAGGGGCATAAATATTTATAATTGTTAGGTCCTCTTGTTGGATAGATCCTTTAAGTATGATATAGTGTCCCTCTTCATCTCTTACTACAGTCTTTTCGGATAAACTTTAATTTATCTGATATGAGGATGGCTACCCCTGCTTTCTTTTGAGGATCATTTGAATGGTAAATGGTTCGCCAGCCTTTTATTTTCAGGCTGTAGGTGTCCCTAGGTCTAAAATGAGTCTCTTGGTGCTTGCTTCGGCAGCACATATACTAAAATTGGAACAATACAGAGAAGATTAGCTTGGCCACTGTGCAAAGATGACATGCAAATTCGTGAAGTGTTCCATATTTTTATGGTGATTTGTTTCATGGTTTTTGTATTTGAGTCTAATGCACATTCTAACATGATAGAGGCAATGCATTATTGTGTAGCCATGGTTTTCTGGAGAAGTTGATATTTTAGGAATTGTATTTCAGATCTTAAATAAAATTTGTTTCTAAATTTCAAAAAAAAAAAAAAAAAAAGAGTCTTTTGTAGACAGCAAATAGATGGGCCCTGCTTTTTTATCCAGTCTGAAACCCTGCACCTTTTGATGGGATCATTAAGCCCATTCACATTCAGAGTTACTATTGAAAGATATGAATTTAGTGTCATCATAATACCTATTCAGTCCCTGTTTTTGTGGATTGTTTTCTTGGACTTCCTCTTTCTTTTACAGAGTCCCCCTTAATATTTCTTGCAGAGCTGGTTTGGTGGTCACATATTCTTTCAGTTTCTGCCTATCTTGGAAGTTCTTTATCTCTCCTTCTATTCTGAGTGAGAGCCTTGCTGGATAGAGTATTCTTGGCTGCATGTTCTTCTCATTTAGGACCCTGCATATATCCTGCCAGCCCTTTCTGGCCTGCCAGGTCTCTGTGGAGAGGTCTGCTGTTAACCTAATACTTCTCCCCATAAAGGTTAGGGATTTCTTGCCTTTTGCTGCTTTAAGGATCTTCTCTTTATCTTTGGAATTTGCAAGTTTCACTATGAAATGTCCAGGTGTTGAGCGGTTTTTATTGATTTTAGGGGGATACCTCTCTGTCTCCTAGATCTGAATGCCTGTTTCCCTCCTCAAGTTAGGGAAGTTTCTCAGCTATGATTTGTTCAAATACTTTCTATTCCTCTGTCCCTTTCAGCATCCTCTGGAACCCCAGTTAAATGTAAATTTTTCCTTCTTAGGCTGTCATTTATTTCCCTTAACCTTTCCTCATGATCTTTTAATTGTTTTTCTCTTTTTTCTTCAGCTTCCTTCCTTGCCATCAACTTGTCTTCTATTTCATTCAGTCGTTCTTCTACCTCATTAACCCTCGTCGTTAGGACCTCCTGTTTTGATTGCATCTCATTTAATTGTTTTTAATTTTGGCCTGATTAGATCTAAATTCTGCAGTCATGAAGTCTCTTGATTCCTTTATGCTTTTTTCCAGAGCCACCAGTAGCTTTATAATTGTGCTTCTGAATTGGCTTTCTGACATCGAATTGTAATCCAAATTCTGTAATTCTGTGGGAGAGAAGACTGTTTCTGATTCTTTCTTTTGTGGTGACTTCTTCCTTCTAGTCATTTTGCTCATTGCAGAGTGGCTAAAAACAAATTGTACTGGAAAAAGGAAGGAAAAAGGGAAGGAAAACAAGGGGGGGGGGACAAACAAAAAACAAGGAGGGGTATCCACTGATTCTATATATGGTAAATCCTTCAACTTTCCCTGGAGCTTTCCAGCGCTGCTTGGTTAAGAACTTGCTCTTCCCCTGTCCTTCTAGTTGGTCTTCTGAGGGAGGGGCTGCTGTGCTGATTCTCAATGTGTGCACCTGGGGGAGCTGCCCCACCCTCTGCCAGGTGCACAGTTCAGTGGGAGCTGTTTTCCTGTGAGGCCCCTGTTCCCTGGAGGCCCCGCTCCATCCCGTGCACAAGGTGACACAGGGAGGAACAACATTGGCGGTGGCCAGCCTTCCAGCCCTGGAGTCAGCTCCCACAGTAACTACCAAAGTCTCCCAGTCTGTAGGGGCCTGGAGGCTCGGGGCGTGGGGCGCACTGATCTGCACAGGTTGGGGCCACCCGGGGGCAGGAGCCTCCTCGCTGTCCTGTGTCCTCCCGGCCTCCACCTCCCCAAGGGGAGGATCCTGGGCTGTGTCCTCTGGCACCCTGGGCTCCGGGGCCTGTGCCACTGGAATCACGCTCCGGGGCCACACAGCCCCCTCCTCGCAGAGTCACCTCCCTAGCTGCTGCCTGATGTCAGTTTCTTTATGTCTGTTAATAGTTGGTTTTTGTGCTCTTATATTGGATGCATAGACATTTACAATTGTTTTCATCATTATATGTGTCCTTCTTTGCCTTTTGGTACAGTCTTTGTTATAAAGTATATTTTGTCTGATAGAAGTATTGCTGTCCCAACTTTCTTTTCACTTTAGTTTGCATAGTTAAATGTTTTTCCATCCATTTACTTCTGATCTGCATGTGTCTTTAGGTCTGAAGTGAGTCTCTCTCTCTTTTTTAAGATTTTATTTGATTTATTCATGAGAGACACAGAAAGGCAGAGACATGGGCAGAGGGAAAAGCAGGGAGCCTGATACAGGACTCGATCCCAGGACTAGATCCCGGGACTCGGGAATCACACCCTGAGCCGAAGGCAGACGCTCAACCACTGAGCCACCCAGGCTTCCCTGAAGTGAGCCTCTTTTAAACAGCATATAGATATCCACTTAGTTACCCTGTATCTTCTGATTCGAACATTTAGTCTATTTACATTTAAAGTAATTATTGATAGATGTATACATATTGCCATTTTGCTACTTGCTTTATGGTTCTTTCTGTAGTTCTTTTTTGTACCTTTTTTTCTTCTCTTGCTCCCTTCCTTTGTGGTTGAATGGCTTTCTTATTGTCATACTTGGATTCCTTTTTCTCTTTTTTTTTTTGAATGTGTATGTGCTATAGGTTTTTGATTTGTGATTGTCATTAGGTTCATATATAACATTTTATGTGTATAGCCATCTATATTAAGTTGATGGTAACTTAAATTTGGACACATTGTAACAGCACTACATTTTTACTCTTCCTGTCGTGTTTTATATATATGATGTCATATTTTATATATTTTTATTTTGTGAATCCCTTGACTGATTTTTATAGATAGTTATTTCACTGCTTTTGTGCTTTTACTTCCTTCCATATTGGTTTTGTAAGTGCTTTAACTACTACTTTTAATGTATGTTTACAGTTATCTGTGAAATTTTTTCCTTTCATAATTTTCTAATGTTTAGTTATGGTCTTTTCTTTCCACTAAAAAAATTACCTTTAACATTTCTTATAAGACTTTTTTAGTGATGAACTCCTTTGACTTTTGTCTAGGGACCTCTGTCTCTCCTTCTATTCTGAATGATAGCTTTGCTGGGTAGAGTATCCTTGGCTGCAGATTCTTTCCTTTTAGTACTTTGAATATATCATGGCACTGTTTTCTGGCCCACAAAGTTTCTGTTGAAAAATCAGCTGAGGGACCCCTGGGTGGCTCAGCAGTTGAGCGTCTACCTTCGGCTCAGGGCATGATCCCAGAGTTCCAGGATCGAGTCCCACATCGGGCTCTTTGCTTGGAACCTGCTTCTCCCTCTGCTTGTGTCTCTGCCTCTCTCTCTGTCATGAATGAATAAATGAAATCTTTTAAAAAAAGAAAGAAAGAAAGAAAAATCAGCTGATTGTTTTCTGGGGTTTCCCTTGTATGTAACTGTTATTATTTTTCCGGGTCTTTTTTCTCTTGTTGCTTTTAAATTCTGTCTTTATCACTACTTTTTGCTATTTTAATTATGTGTCTTGGTGTGGACCTCCTTTGTTCAATTTTGTTTAGAACTCTCTGTGCCTTCTGGATCTGAATATCTGTTTCCTTCCTCAGATTAGGTAATTTTTCAGTAATTATTTCTTCAAAAAAATTTTCTATCCCCTTCTTTCTTCTTCTTTTGGAATCCCTTTAATGTAAATGTTACTACGCTTGATGATGTCACTGAATTTCCTTAACCTATTTTCATGTTTTATTATTATTCTTTCTTTTTGATGCTCATCTTGGTTACTTTCCATTATCCTGTTTTCCAGATTGCTGATCCATTCTTCTGCATCCTCTAATCTTTAATTTGCATAGTAAATGTTTTTCCATCCATTCACTTCTAATCTGCAGGTGTCTTTGATTCCCTCTAGTGAGTTTTTTTTTTTTAAGATTTTATTTATTCATGAGAGACACAGAGAGAGGCAGTGACATAGGCAGAGAAAGAAGCAGGCTTGCAGGGAGCCTGATGTGGGACCTGATCCCATTACTCCAGGATCATGCCCTGGGCTGAAAGGAGGCACCCAACCACTGAGCCACCCAGGCGTCCCTCTGGTGAGTTTCTTATTTTAATTTTTTATTTTAGTTATTGGGTTCTGGGGATCCCTGGGTGGCGCAGTGGTTTGGCGCCTGCCTTTGGCCCAGGGCGCGATCCTGGAGACCTGGGATCAAATCCCGTGTCGGGCTCCCGGTGCATGGAGCCTGTTTCTCCCTCTGCCTGTGTCTCTGCCTCTCTCTTTCTCACTGTGTGCCTATCATAAATAAATAAAAAAATTTAGTTATTGGGTTCTTCATCTCTGACCAATTCTTTTTTATATTTTCTCTTTGTTGAAAGTCTCACTGAGATTCTCCACTCTCTTCAGTGAGTAACATTATGACCATTACTTTGAATTTTTTATCAGTCATATGGCCTATCTCTATTTTATTTAGCCCTTCTGCTGTGGTTTGTCCTGTTCTTTCATCTGAGACACATTTTTCTGTCTCCTCATTTTGTCTGACTCTCTGTTTCTATGTATTAGGAAGGAGAAAAATGACAATTCTAAATGTTGTAGTATGTCAGTGTTTCCTTGATCATTGTGTATATGCTCACCTTTGTTTCCTTAAATGGGGTAATATTAAAATTTGTTGGCCAATACTTACTGGCCAGTATTCTGCCTTTATCCATTGTATTTGCATGCTTGTACCATTATAAGAATAATGTCAGGGGCAAGACTAAAGGAAACTAAGGCTTAATGAAAGTTAATCTGTTTCTTAATGAAACAGATTTTATATTCTATCTTATTTATTTCATCCACATAGAATCAGTGACATTGATTGCACTGTGAAAGCCAGTAATTTACAAGCCCACAAAATGGAAAATCAATATTTCACAGAATAGAAAAATCTTTCCTCTGTCTTTTGTTTTATAAATGGGAAAATAAGAGGTCACATCTCCTCATTGATCTTAGTGTTTTAAACAAGCTAATAGCATGCATGCTGATTTTATTTTGAATCAGCAGGAAAATTACATAATAAATAGCTCAGTGTTATTTAAATCAATTAGAATTAAAGAGAAAATGCAAGAATTGGAAGCTGATTATTTATGAAATGTTCAAATATTAGGAGAATTCTCCTCTGTTTATCTGTGTCAGTGTAGTCACCATAATTATGACTCTTGGATTCTTAGAACATAATACAAAGCCAAGCAATCTTTTGTCCGGTTTTCATCAATGTGACTAATGGAGATTCAAGCACAGACGGCCTGGGTTGCCTCAAATAGTCACTGGGAAATGCATATACAAAATAGGGCTCGGCATGAGAAATGAATGGAGTTGGGAGGCCTGGGTGGCTCAGCGGTTGGGCATCTGCCTTTGGCTCAGGTCGTGATCCCAGGATCCTGGGATCGAGTTCTGCATCAGGCTCACTGCAGGGAGCATGCTTCTCCCTCTGTCTATGCCTTTGCCTCTCCCTGTGTGTCTCTCATAAATAAATATATAAATTAATAAAAAAAGAGAAATGAATGGAATTGAAATTATTCTCTAATATTTTACTCTTGAGTTTTGCTCTCTTCTTCCTCCCCCCTTACTACTTGAGGGAAATGGAAGAAGAAAGGAGAAAAAGTGTTAGGATTTACTTCCTGAAAGGTAATGTTTTTGCCCACCTATGTGCACCTCATTACAAGTACTTCCAAGATCGTGTTACACCTGCAAGGTCTTAAATATGGCCTGCTGGTTTCTGTGTTGCCTCACAAGGAACCACATCAAAGTTCAGGGTCAAGACTGAGGTGGTCTCAGTTATCAAGCTCCTTTCTTGTTACCCGTGTACCAATCTAATTTTTTCTTGCTTTACTCCTTCTTTCCTGTGGAGTTCTTGGCTCCTAGTATTTTGTCTGAACATGTATTCCATTTTCTTATGTTGCCAGTTGGCCTGATGGGCTGTGTTTAGTAATTCATCTTTTCAATGCCCCTTGTGATCTGTTCTCAGTGTTTCTGTGGCTTTAAGATCCATCACTTCCTTACAGAGCCTTCCTTGACCTGGCTGTTTATGACCTTGTCCTGGATCTGGCCACTTCCAGCTTTTGTCCCATCTGCTGCCCTGGCTCTCCTAGTCCCAGCTCCTCACTCTACAACGCACCCCCCGCCCTCCCACAGTTGTTGACCTTCTCCTTCGCAGAGATGGGAAAGTGGTGAAGGGAACATGGCAAGTCTACTTTAGAGCACATTTAACCTCTCCAGTAGTGGGAAAGTGGCTCCAAATTTGTTAGAATTAAAATACCATTCCTTGCTCTTCATCCTCCAGCCTCCCCCCTTTCTCTTGTCTCTCCTCCCAGATTAAGCTACAGAAAAAGGAATGGAATTTTCAACTTTTAATCAATGTCATTGTCAGATTGTGCCAGATTATAAGGAGTAAGAGACTCCCATTTCTGTAATCTTATTCCTCCATCTCACATCAGATATGCTGGGTCCCCGTGGACTGAAGCAGAATAAAGCTCACTTTCCATTCTTAGTCCTCTAATTATCTTGCCCTTGTGTTCTTTGGAAATATTTCCAACATAATTTTCTCTTTCAGACTGCATAATTATAGTTACTGGAACACACTTCTAAGAGAATAGAGTGCATGAGTATTCTGTGTACGTTCACTAGACTAATTATAGTATAGCATGATGTATCATTGTCAAGTGCATCTCTCCCTAGCTCTCTGATACTGTGTGTTAGCAATGGGAAGATAGTAAATATCTTGTTGGTCAGAGGCAGTTGCCATCAATAGGTGAACCTACAAAATTCAGTACACAGGAAAAAAGATTCTGGTGATTCTGATAAAGTAATAACAAACTTCAAGCTTTTATTTATTCATTTATTTAAGTATTTATGAAGCAACTCTTAGATATGAAAATGTGATTGGTGCTCATGAGGATCAATGGAATTTTCAGATGGAGTTCTTTTCAGGCTTTATAACATTACAGTATTTTAGGGGAAAAATAACCCCTCGAGGCCAAATGCAATATGAGTGCTTACGGAAGATGTAGACCCTGCCTTCATAGATTACATGAGCAACTTAATATAGGCAAGGACTTTTTAGTGAGATAGCCTGTGTAGTAGATATTTAGGGCAATGAACTACCTCACCTCCACCTCATGAAGAATGCCTTGTTTGGATGCAGAAGCTTAATGATATTAGATAATTTGTTTCATCCTTTTCTTGGAAAGTTTTCTTTGTTATACCTATGGAAGAGGAAAAGGAACTTGGGCTTATTATAGGGTTGTGACAGTGTCACAGTTAGATGAGACCAATGATACACTCTTGGCCTGGCTTTTTTGGGAATAATATACCTTTCAGGGTGGTTAATGCACATCCTATGAAAGATCAGAAAGCAAGGTATCTCATGAAGGTATGAACATTTTCTAGTCAGTTTATATGGAAGGAATTTGAGTAGTCAAAGAAAGGAGAGTTACCAAGTTCAGAGTCTGTGTTTTTTGTTGTTGTTGTTGTTGTTGTTGTCTTGTGCATCTGTGTGGTATCTTCCTATGTGTTAGGAAAGAGATGTGAGCTTATTTCAGGGGCTTTGTGATTCCCCAATGCAAGATAGCCCCTAGGATATTTTTGTCTTGATGTGCTCTACAGTTTGCCTTACCTTTTGGGGTACCACTGTTGCTAAAATCTATGTGTATTTGTTGTAGATTCACCTAAAATCCTTTGTGCGGCTTCACAGGAGCTGACTGGAAGAGGCTATCATTGGAGTTTTTTTTTTTTTAATCTATTCCTATGTATTACTAAAGTGAATCTTGTTAATATTTTATCTGAATTATTCATTGTGAGCAAGTATTCCAAGGAGAAATCATCCAAGGTTAGATTGGGGATATATATTTCATAAGATACTTTTCATTCAACGTAATTATTTAAAATTCATCATGAATTTTAATAACCTTACCGCATAGCTCCTTCCTGCTAATTCAATTCCTGCTTAATTTGAACCTCCTGTATCATTTCAGAAAAACCTGTGGAATCAAATTAATTGTAACTGAGGTAACATAATTTTTTCGTGCTGATAGAGATTAGCTTAAACAGAGTTGGGCAGACATTAGCTGGTTTAATCACAAATTGACTCTTCATTAGTGAAGGAGAGGCTCACATTTTTAAATGGGGAAGAAAAGCAGGGCAGCCCCAGTGGCGCAGCGGTTTAGCGCCGCCTGCGGCCCCCGGCGTGATCCTGGAGACCCGGGATCCAGTCCCACATCGGGCTCCCTACATGGAGCCTGCTTCTCCCTCTACCTGTGTCTCTGCCTCTCTTTGTCTCTATGAATAAATAAATTTAAAGAAAAGCAAATTGTATTGAAAAGCACCAGCCACCACTCTGGTACAAGCTGGTTTCTCCCTCACATTCTTTTTTTTTTTTTTTTTTTTTTTTAAGATTTTATTTATTCTTCTTCTTTTTTTTTTTTTTTTTTAATGGTTTGGGGTTTTAGTTTTTTAAAAGATTTTATTTGTTTATTCATGAGAGGCACACACAGAGAGAGACATTTTATTTATTCATGAGAGACACAGAGAGAGAGAGGCAGAGACATAGGCAGAGGCAGAAGCAGGCTCCCTGAGTGGAGCCGGATGTGGGACTCTATCCCAGGACCCCAGGGTCACACCCTGAGCTGAAGGCAGAGGTTCAACCACTGAACCACCAGGCATCCCTCTCTCTCACATTATTGTTGGCCATAATTCTGATACTGGTGACAAAAAAAAAAATTACTTATTACCAGCCAGTGCTGACTTTCTGAGTAGCTGGGAAACTTACCCATGGGGATTATAGAAAGTAAGTTTTTTTTTTTTTCTTTTAAGTCAGAATTAAAAGTATCCTTTTTGGAACTATTTAAACTTTCCTGTGGAAGTGTGAACTTAGAAACTCGACGTTTCATGTTGGTGTCCCTCCCACCAGGCCCACAGTGCTTAACAGTGCCTTGTTTTGAACCCTCTGGTACCATTTGCCTTCTCTCCACTGAGGAGTACTTTGTTCCCCTCTGGGCTTTCCCTCCTTCTTCTGTGCTCGCTCTCTCTTTCTTAGGAAGGGGAATTCCCTGTAAAGGTTTTGCTTGGGCAGCACATTTGAAGGTTCAGAGAAAAACATGGATTTCCAGGCTCATTCCATCCCGTCATGATGCTGCAACTTTGAGCAGTAAGTGTTGGGCAACCAGAGATCATATCTTAAGGGTATCAAAGGGTAGTATATGATGTTGGGAAGTTTGGATTTGTTTTTTGTTAATGGCAGTAAGGAACTCTTGAATGCTTTTGGTAAAATGAATCCGGTTACTTTTGTACCTCTGTTCTTTATTTTTTTTTAAGATTTTATTTATTCATTTGAGAGAGAGAGAGAGAGAGAGCACCATCAGGGGGAGCAGCAGAGAGAGAGGGGGGAAGCTGACTCCATGCTGAGTGGCGAACCCATCTCAGGGCTGGATCTCAGGACCTGGAGATCATGACCTGAGCTGAGGGCAGATGCATAACCAATGGAGCCACGCAGGTGCCCCCTCTTCTCTTCTTTAAAATGGACTTAATTTATCATTCTCACAGTAACTTGTTCTCTGGCAATTTTTTAAAACCAGTTCTGCAAAATCAAGATCATGAAACTATGTACAAATCATACCTAAATAAAATGAAGCAATACCATCAGATATTCAGGATCACTTGACTTTATAGTGATAGTGGTAAGAAATCAAATGTTTTTTTCCATTTTAATTAAAATTCTTTTTTTCTTTCTAATTTTTTAGGGGGGTGGGGGAGGAGGGTCAGAGGGAGAAGGAAAAAGAAAATTTTAAGCAGGCTCCACACTCATTGTGGCTCACTTTCACTATGCTGAAATCATGACCTGAGCCACAATGAAGAGTCCTACACCAGCAGGTAGAGCAGCAGAGGGAGAGGGGGGAGCAGACTACACCAGCAGGGGGAGCAGCAGAGGGAGGGGGGAAGCTGACTCCATGCTGAGAGAGCTGAGCGCAACTCAGGGCTAGATCTCAGGACCTGAAGATCATGACCTGAGCTGAGGGCAGATGCTTAACCCACTGAGCCAGCCAGGCACCCCTTTAATTAAAATCCTTAATTGTTCATCTTGTGAGCCTCCATGCACAAAGGCTGCTTAGTGGATACCTAATGAAAGATGGTGGGTAATGGGTAACCAGTATGTTTGTAAAACTTTTTTCTTGTTTTAAATAATGAAGTATAATTATAATCATTGTTTTATTATTTGTAACATTCCTTGGCCAGATTGCATTTAAATGATTTTTTTTTTCATAATGATATAAATAATCTTTTGGTCAGCATTTCTTTGTCTTAGAGGAGGACAACAAGCAATAATTACATTAAAGAAAGAATCAGCTAAAAACCTAACACAATTTTCAGTTGTTTCTACTTCCCTACATATGTATTTTTACCTGTTTTAATAGTAATACAGATATTTATTGTTCATTTTCATCTGATATATTTAATATAAAGAATTTCTATGCATATATATAGCTTTTAAATAGTTACTTTAATGCCTATAATATTTTATCAAGTTTTATCATAAATTTACATAGCTGTTATTTAGTGAACACTTTAGGTTTCCAGCTCTTTGCCACTCATATATTTTTTCTAAAGATTTTTATTTACTTGAGAAAGAGTGAGTGAGAGAGAGCACAAGCAGGGAGAGAAGCAGAGGAAGATGGAGAAGCAGGCTCCCCATTGAGCAGGGAGCCCAATGTGGGGCTCCATCTCAGGATCCTGGGAACATGACTTGAGCTGAAGGCAGAAGCTTAGCCAACTGAGCCACCCAGGCACCCTGCTCTTTGCTATTATAAAAATATTGTAATTAACATATTTTTGAATATAACTTTTCTATTCAATGAATTTCTTAGATTGAATTTGCACAAGTGAGATAATTGTATCAGAGTATGTGTATATATATATTTTTTAATTTTTTATTTGAGTATAGTTGACAATGTTAATTAGCTTCAGGTGTACAACTTAGTGATTTGACTAGTTTATTCATTATGCTGTGCTCACCACAAGTGTGACCTACCCATCTGTCATCGTTCATCGCTAGTACAATATCATTGACTGTATTCCTAATGCTATGCCTTTTATTCCTGTGACTTATTCATTCCATAACTGGAAACCTGTTCCACTTCCCTCTCCCGTTCACTCATTTTGTCCAGTACTTCACCCTCTTTCCTTTCTGGCAACTATCAGTTTGTTCTCTGTATTTATAGGTCTGATTCTCCTTTTCGTTTGTTCTTTTTTTTTTTTTTTTTTTTTAAGATACCACTTATGAGGAGCACCTGGGTGGCTCAGTGGTTGAGCATCTGCCTTTGGCTGAGGTTGTGATCCTGGAGTCCTGGGATCAAGTTCTGTATCAGGCCCCCTGCAGGAAGCCTGTTTCTCCCTCTGCTTATGTGTCTGCCTGTCTGTGTCTCTCATGAATAAATAAATAAAATCTTAAAAAAAAAAGGTTCCACTTTGAGTGGAACCGTATGGTATTTGTCATCCTTAGTCTAAATTATTTTGCTTAGCATAGTATCCTCTCAGTTCATCCAAGTTATCTCAAATGGCACAATCTCCTATTTTTATGGCTGTGTAGTATTCCATTGTGTGTGTGTGTGTGTGTGTGCATGCACATGCATGAGCATGTGTACCACATTTTCCTTATCCACTCTATAGGTTGCTTCCATATCTTGGCTATTGTAAATAATGCTGCATTAAACATAGGGGTGCATATATCTTTTCAAATTAATGTTTTCATTTTCTTTGGGTAATTACACAATAGTGGAATTATTGGATCAAATGATATATCTATTTTCAATTTTTTGAGGAACCTCCACAATGTTTTCTACAGTAACTGTTCCAGGTTACCTTTCCATGAACACTGAATGAGGTTTTCTTTTTCTCCACATCCTCACGAACATTTGTTATTTCTTGACTTTCAATTTTAGCCATTCTAATTGGTGCAAAGTAGTATCTTGTTGTGGTTTTGATTTGCATTTCCCTGATGGTGAGAGATGTTGAACATCTTTTCATGTGTTGCCCATTTGGATGTTGGATTTTTTAGATGGTTTGTTTGTGGGGTTTTTGGTGTTGAATAGTATAAGTTCTTTATGTATTTTGGATGTGAACCCTTTATTGGATATATTATCTGCAAAGATCTTCTCCCATTCATTCAATATGTTGTCTTTTATTTTGTTGATGGTTTCCTTTGCTGTGCAAAAGCTTTTCATTCTGATGTAGTGTCAATAGTTTATTTTTGCTTTTGTTTTTCTCGCCAAAGGAGACATATCTAGAAAAATGTTCTGTGGCCAGTGTTAGAGAAATTACTGCCTATATTTTCTTCTAGGACTTCATGGTGTCAGGTCTCACATTTAGGTCTTTAATGTTTTTTTAGTTTATTTTTGTGTATGATGTTAGTAAGTGGTCTACTCCCATTTTTTTTTACATGTAGCTGTCCAGTTTTCCCAGCACCATTTATTGAAGAGACTGTGTTTTCCTCATGTATATTCTTGCCTCCTTTGTCATTAATTGATCATATAAGCATGGGTTTATTTCTGGGCTGTCTGTTCTGTTCTATTGATGTATGTGTCTATTTTTGTGCCTCTACTATATACTGTTTTGATTATTGCAGCTTTGTAGGATATCTTGGAATCTGGGATTGTGATACCTCTAGCTTTGTTCTTTCTCAGGATTGCTTTGGTTATGTGGAGTCTTTTGTGGTTCCATACAAATTTCAGTATTAATTTTTTCTAGTTCTGGGATCCCTGGGTGGCGCAGCGGTTTGGCGCCTGCCTTTGGCCCAGGGCGCGATCCTGGAGAACCTGGGATCGAATCCCACGTCGGGCTCCCCGTGCATGGAGCCTGCTTCTCCCTCTGCTTGTGTCTCTGCCTCTCTCTCTCTCTCTCTCTGTGTGCCTATCATAAAAAAAAAAATTTCTAGTTCTGTGAAAAATGCTATTGGTATTTTGATAGAGGTTGCATTGAATGTGTAAATTACTTTGGACTATAGGGATTTTAACAATATTTGTTTTTCCAGTTCATGAACATGGGATGTCTTTCTATTTGTTTGTGTCATTTTCATTTTCTTTCATCAGTGTTTTATAGTTTTTAGAGCACAGGTCTTTCACTTCTTTGGTTAAATTTATTCCTGGGTATCTTATTCTTTTTGGTGCAATTGAACATGGGGGTTTTAAAATTTTTATCTTTTTGCTTTTTCATTACTAGTATATAGAAATGCTACTGATTCTGGTTATTAATTTTGTGTCCTGCCACTTTACTGAATTCATTATTCCCTCTACTAGTTTTTTGGTGGAGTCTTTAGAATTTTCTGTTTTTATTCTTGCTATAAATTACTGTTTGCACAAATTCATGGTTTTTTTTTCTTTTGTGGATTATGTATAAACAAAATTCATTCTCAAATTTCTTAGGTTCTGTTTTTGGTCTTCAGTACCTTGTGGTATTATATAGCTACCAGTTTGTAATAAAATATTGGCTAATATTTGAGTGATTACCAGCATTGTCTTAAGAACATTTTATGGATTTTGCCTTTATAACAACCATTTAAGTGTTATTACTATTTCTACCCCTATTTATAAAAATGAGGAAACTGTGGCTTAGCAAAGTTAAATAACTTAGCAATGATTACATAGTTGGTAAAGGTCTTCTGACTCCAAAGCCTGTGCCCTGAATAATGTCTTCCTGATGTCAAGCTGTTTAAATTATTAGATTTAAAGTATTATGAGGCAGTCACCATTACTTTTGAGATTTTTAATTTTTCTTAATGAAACCATGGCATGATCATTGATTCCTTTTGTGATATTTCTTAACCCTTTGTGGTTTTTAATTCGCTCTGGTGCTCTATTAAAATATATCATTGGGGCGCCTGGGTGGCTCAGTTTGTTGAGCTTCCCAATTCTTGATTTCAGCTCAGGTCATATCTCAGGGTCCTGGAATCAAGCTCCACATCAGGCTCTGTGCTCAGTGTGAGACAAGCAGACGCTTGTCCCATTCCCTCTGCTCCTTCTCTCTACCCCCTGTTCATGCTCATTTGCTCTCTCAAAGAAATAAATAAAATCTTAAAAAAAAAAAAAGATACGTTTGTGTTCTACTGAAAGATTTCTGTGGTGTTTTTGGAGTGTTCTAGTATAGGCTTGATGGATTCTAGGAGCAGGACTCCACCTGGAGAAGAGACATACTTGATCTGGGACCTCTTATGTACAGTGCAATTGGAGGGTGGGTGGTCTGCAAAGTAGCAGATCTTGTGGTGGCTCCTACCCCCCACCCCTGCTCTACTCCCATCAGGGAGACAAGGTTTTAGTGAAGTCACTGAATCCAGATGACAGCGAGGAGAATGGAGACAAGCTATGCGTGCCACAAACCTGAGGAGACCCCTCTGAGTTTGCTACAGGTGCTTCAATGTGATCATATCAGGCACTCATCCCTGACCCCTGTGATTCCACCAGAGCAGCACCACTCAAGAGAACTCCAGGGGTTAAATCTGGATGCTTCCTCCTTGGTACACTCCACTCTTCCTTTTGGAACTCAGAGGCCAGTCAGTTCTACTTTGTTTCTCACTTCTGATTACTTCCAAGTCCCATTGGTGAACTGTCCTCTTCCATCTTTACACATGGCTCCAAGTTTTTTTCTTTCCTCTTTCTTTCCTCATCCTTTCTCTGTTTGTCAGACTTTTCCTTTCTGCAACTAATGATAACTATAACATATAACACTTACCTACCATACGTTATGGGCAAGAGCGCTGTTCTCAGTGCTTTATGTATATTACTTGTATTGTCTCCTTTAATCCTCACAATGATCCTAGAATGTAGGCATTGTTATTATGCCAACTTTACGCATGATGAAACTGAGGCAGAGAAAATTTAATGCATCCATGATCACACAGTTACTAAATAGGAAAGGTGGGGCTTGAATCCAGGAGTAAGGTTTCAGAGTCTGTGGTTTTGTGCTCTTAGTCATTAAAATATCCTGCTTTTCCACAGGATAAAAATTTCCCTACACACTGAAGCTTTCTCAGAATGGACCTTCAACGATATTGTCTTTTATTTGCATACAAAAGGGCAGCAAAGTACTAATGTATACTTGTCTAGTCACTTGGAATACTTCTATAACCAGGGAATATAGCTTACCAGGAAAAAACAACCCCACAAATGATGTGCTCATGAATGAACATTAAAAATCATATGAGGAAAACCATAGAGAGAGCCAGCAAACCCAGTGATGGCAAAATTAACACTTCTAGAACTAGACACAGCAAAATGAAAGAAACACTAAGCATTTGAAAATATGATTATATATAAAAGAAGGAACAGAACCATGGTAAAATAACTGGACAATGGGAATCAGGGGTAGACACTTCTACTAGTTATAGATCAAAATTCAAATTTCAAAAAGCTTAATACTTAAGCTATAAAAAGGTATGATTTGATTATTTTCAGATGAATTGATGAAATGTAAGGTAGACTTGAGAAATATCACCCAGTTGTCAGAAAAGGATGAACTGATGGAAAATATAAATGAAAGGTAAAGAAATAGAACCAATAGAATGAGGCCAAATATAAGTCCAATATGAGTTCCGGAAGAAGAGAATAAAGAGAGTAGGGCAAAATTCAAAAAGGCAGTGACTGAAAATTTTCTAGAAATAAGGAAGACAGGGGGCAGCCCTGGTGACTCAGTGGTTTAGCACCGCCTTCAGCCCAGGGCGTGATCCTGGGAACCTGGGATTGACTACCATGTCAGGCTTCCTGCATAGAGCCTGCTTCTCCCTCTGCCTGTGTCTCTGCCTCTCTCTTTCTCTGTGTTTTTCATGAATAAATAAATAAAATCTTAAAAAAAAAAAAAAGAAAGAAGGAAGACATAAATCCTATGATTAAGGAAACATGCCAAATTCCAAATATTTTAGTGAGACTGCAGAATTTTTAGCATGTTGGGAAACCAACTCTCTCATATGCCTTTTTTGGAGGTTCATTTAGCGTATATATATATATATATATATAAAGATATAGATATAGATATATAGATATATATATGTAAGTCTTTTGACTCAGAAATTTTTGCTTCTAGGAATTTGTCCTTAGTATATAAACAACCTTAGGGTGTTGATCTCAGCATTATACTATAGAGATAGATATATTGGAAACAGCTTTTAAAAACTCACCAGTATGCAAAGATGAATAAATCTGGGTATAATTGTAAAAGCACTGTTGCTTTTACGTAGCTGTTAAAATGATAAAGATCTATTTTTATTTACTGTCATAGATTGTTGATATGGTGACAGCATCTAGTTAAAAACCAATGTGCAGGGGCTCCTGGGTGGCTCAGTCGGTTATGTATCTGACTTTGGCTGAGGCCCTGTGTTGTCTTGGCACTCAGCAGGAGTCTTCTTGTCTCCCTCTCCTTCTGCCTCTCCCTCTGCTCTTGCACTCTCTGGCTCTCTGTCTCTCAAATGAAATCTTAACAAACAAACAAAACAACAAAAACTGCATAGATCGGTCCCACTGGCATAAACAAAAGTCTGTATATATAACAAGAGGTTTGGAAGGATAAGTAATTTAAGCTTACAGATGATTACCACTAGGTAGGTAATTTTTACTTTTTCCTTTATTATTTATTTTTACTCTCTTGTTTATTCTTCTTTAATTATTTATTTATTCATTGTCTAAATTAAAAATTAACTATGTGTTACCCTAATAATTATAAGAAACAATAAAGCGTTTCTCTTGAGAAATAAAAAAAACAATCTCAAACAAAAATGGTGCTATAAAGTTCTAGACCTCTCAAATAATTAGAGCAGCCCTAACGGCCAAGATATACATTGTATTACACAGTAATCAAACTGTGCCCTCAGAGCAAGATTCTTGCGTTTTGTTCTCTTTTGTTTCATCCTGCCTTTTCTTCTCTATGCAGCTTTCAGTTAGTCACCATATTTTTCAGTTTTTTCCTCTTCTTTGTAAAACAAAATATATGCTCTCACTGTACTTTATAGCTATTGCATAAATGAGCTCATTTTTAAAACTGGAAATAAATGGATTAAAGTTAATTAAAATCTGTCTATCCTTTCTGTTTTGCCAGTGGTGGTGAGCAGCCGGGAAAGACGTCGTGAGTCAATGAGCAAGGATAATAAAAATTGGTCAAAGATGTCATCCTTTCTTATATTTCTCTTCTGGTAGGAAAAGCTGTTTTTGCAGCTGTAGCTTATCCTGTCTGCAGGCCATATTGAGAAGCTGAGCAGCAGTCTAACCCTGATCACTGCCCAGAGAAGGATTTCCTCAGGGCTCCATAGAGATTATAATTAGAGCTCAACGTGACTTGGCATGTTTTTGCTTTCAGTGCTGGGGAAGGGCTCTCTTTATATTTGGGGGAAAAACAAAGCAAAACAAAACAAAACAATGAGTACATTGAGATGCTCAGTATGGTGAAGGCTGACAGTGAGTGGCTGTGGTAGTGCTCCCTGGCCGTCATCAGAATTTTCTACTGAGCATATAAAATTAAGATTCCCAGGACCTCCAGGATTCTCATTGGTTGGGCTGAGACCTAGGAATCTGTAGTTTTTAAAAAAATTTTTTTAAATATTTTATTTATTTATTCATGAGAGACACACACACAGAGAGGCAGAGATGCAGGCAGGGGGAAAAGCAGGCTACATGCAAGGAGCCCAATGTAGGACTCGATCCCAGGACTCCAGGATCATGCTCTGGGCCAAAGGCAGGCACTAAACTGGTAAGCCACCCAGGGATCCCCTGGAATCTGTATTTTAAAAGCTTCCCAGGTGATCCTAATGATTATGAAGATTTAGGAACCATAGATCTATGGCATGGTGTAGTAATAGGAGGTGTCTACTCCAGGTAAAATATTTATGTTTCTTGGGCAGCCTGGGTGGCTCAGCAGTAACCTGAGGTGCAACCTCAAAGGTAGCAACGCCTTTGGTCCAGGGCGTGATCCTGGAGACCCGGGATCGAGTCCTACGTTGGGTTCCCAGTATGGAGCCTGCTTCTCCCTCTGCCTATGTCTCTGCCTGTGTGTGTGTGTGTGTGTCATGAATGAATAAATAAAATCTTTTTAAAACATTATGTTTCTCAGTGCTCCATCCTCCTTTTCCCCCTTATCTTCTTTTTCTGTTTTCTCACTTTAAAAAATTATCAAACATGTTATTTCTTGGTGACCTGGGTGGCTCATTTGGCTAAGTGGCTGACTTGATTTTGGCTCAGGTCGTGATCTCGGGGTGGTGAGATTAAGCTTCACATTAGGCTCCACGCTGGGAGTGAGGTCTGCTTAAGATTCTCTCTGTACCCCTCTTCCTCTAAAATAATAATACAATAATAATATAAAATTTGTTTTTAAAAATGTTATTTCTCAATTTTTAGCTATGTAGATCCTGTGTATATTTATGGGACTACTAAATGAGGTTGCTGACCATTGCCTGGGATCTAGAATGTCACCTAAATAGTGTTTTGGTATCGTGTGTATTTGTGTATGCATATCTACCCAAATGTTCTATAGATACTATTTATCAGTATCTACTCCCCGAAAGATGATATATAGCTTTCATGCTAAAATTATGAGACATAAAAAGCAAGAAAAATAACCCACAGTCAAGAGATATAAGGAATGAAAGATCTTAACTCAGGTATGATCCAGATATTGAAATTATTAGAGAGAGAATTTTTATTCTGATAATCCAGAATAGTCTCCCTATCTTGAGGTCAACTGATCAGGAACCTTAATTCCTCTTTGTCATGTAACCTAATATATTCATAGGTTATAGGAATTAGTATATAGATATCGTTGGTGATGGGGCATTATTCTGTTTACCACACAAACTACATGTAATTAGAATCCCAGAAGGAGAAGTGAGAGAGAATGGGGCAGCAGAAATACTTGAAGAATTGTTGACTGGCCAGGAATTTTCCAAAGATAATAAAAGGTAACAAACCATAGATCCAAGAAGATCAGAGTGCCCTAACCAGGTGTATAGACACACACACACACACACACACACACACACACACACACACACATTTCTAGACACATCATATTCAAACTGCTGAAAACCAAAGAGAAAGAATATCTTGAAGGAAGTTAGAGAAAACAGGCAGAAAACATGCAGAAGAACAAATATAAGATTTAAGGCAGGCATATTACCAGAAACTACAAAATCCAAAAGACAATAAAGTGACTTTTGTCAAGTACTGGAGAAAAACCCTGCTCAACTCAGAAAATTATATCCAGAAACATATCTTTCAAAAGTGAAGGAAAAAGAGAGATGTTTTCAGACAAACTTTGAGAGAATTACTTACTAGCAGACCTCTACAAGAAATGTTAAGTTTTTTAGGCATGAGGAACATGATACCCGACCGAAACTTGGGTATACATGAAGAAATGAAGAACTCTCAAAGTGATTAAAGTGAAGATAAATATAAAAAAACTTTTCTCGGATCCCTGGGTGGCGCAGCGGTTTGGCGCCTGCCTTTGGCCCAGGGTGCAATCCTGGAGACCCGGGATTGAATCCCATGTCGGGCTCCCAGTGCATGGAGCCTGCTTCTCCCTCTGTGTGTGTGTGACTATCATAAAAAAAAAAAAAAAAAAAAAAAAAACTTTTCTCAGGACACCTGGGTAGCTTAGTCAGTCAAGTGTCTGCCTTTGGCTCATGTCATGATCCAGTGGTCTGGGATCCTTTCCCACATCAGGCTCCTTGCTCTGCAGGGGGTCTTCTTCTTCTACCCCTCCTCCTGCTTATGCTCTCTCTTCTCTTTCTCAACTAAATAAATAAAAATTTTTCTTCTCTTATTTTAAAATACTCTGAAAATCAATAGACTTGAAAATAAAAATTTCAGCAAAGTATTTTGGATTTATAGTTTATATAAATAGTTTATGACGATGGAAGTGCAAAGGTTAGGAGGAAGAAATTAGGAATATACTGTTCGGGGACACCTGGTGGCTCACTGGTTGAGCGTCTGCCTTTGGCTCAGGTAGTGATCCTGTCCCGGACTCGAGTCCCATATCGGGCTTCCTGCATGGAGCCTGCTTCTCCCTCTGCCTGTGTCTCTGCCTCTCTCTGTGTCTCTCATGAATAAATAAATAAAAACTTTTCATGAGAGACACAGAGACACAGGCAGAGAGAGAAGCAGGCTCCATGCAAGGAGCCTGACGTGGGACTCGATACCGGGTCTCCAAGATCACACCCTGGGCTGCAGGTGGCGCTAAACCGCTGCACCACCGGGGCTGCCCTAAATAAAACCTTTTAAAAAAGAAAAAAAGGGATGTAGTGTTAGAAGATTCTTATACTACATGTGAAAGACTATAATAGAATTTGAAAGTAAACTGTAATTAAAGATGTAAATAGTAAACACAGGGAAACCACTACAAACATTTTTAAAAGATGTGTAAGTAATAAGACAATAGTGTAAATAGAATGGAATTCTAGAAAATTTTCAATCCAAAATCAGGAAGATAAAGAGGAAAAAAAGAAACAAAAAATGGATGGGACAAATAGGAAACAGGTTTTATTCCAGATGGCAGATTTTATTCCAACCATATCAATATTTACCTTAAATGTAAGTGATCTAAACATAAAAGATAATGTCAGATCAGTTGAAGAGGTAGGAAAGCCACTTTATATATATATATATATTTTTTTTTAAGATTTTATTTATTTATTCATGAAAGACACACACACAGAGAAAGAGAGGCAGAGACACAGGCAGAGGGAGAAGCAGGCTCCATGCAGGAAGCCCAGTGTGGGACCCAATCCCGGGACTCCAGGATTATGCCCTGGGTAGAAGGCAGACGCCCAACCACTGAGCCACCCAGGTGTCCCACAGTCAAAATTTTTTAGAGGGAAAATTTAGTTGGAAAAAAATTTCTGGTTACTTCAAGGTTTGTCAAACACCGTGAGTCGTAGTTAATTGACATGTCCATATCTTCAACATCAATTATTTTTAAGTAGCAAGTATATGCTGTAAAGAGAAGTCTTTATTTGTATTTTAGATTGAGAGGAATGATAGAGGACATGCATGCATGAATGTGTATGTGTATGCTCATGTGCTGGTAAGTGTGCATGTGTGTGTGTGTGTTAGAGAGAGAGAGAGATAAGAGAGAGAATATATACACATTTATTTTTCTTATGTGTGATCAATTAGAGATTCATTGTTTGTGCTCCTCTCCTGATATTGTGGTCTAATTCAGGTTCTTAGAATCAAATAAGTCAGTTTTTAAGTGAGGAGAGAGATAGTTTAGAAAATGGGAAGAACACAGGCTTCTTCAGTTTCTTTCTTTCTGAGAGAGAGAGCACAAGCAAGGGGTGCAGCAGAAGGAGAGGGAGAAGCAGGTTCCCTACTGAGCAGGGAACCCAAACTGGGCTCGATCCCAGGACCCCAGGATCATAACCTGAGCCGAAGGCAGAGGCTTAACCATCTGAGCCATCTAGGTCCCCGTCAGCTTCAGGTTTTTTTTTTTTTTTTCCTTCGGGTTCTTAATAGCAAAAGGGATTAGGCTCCAGATGCCACCTACAGTTTTGTAAATAAGTGGAGATAAAATATGACTATAGCAGTCTCAGGTTTTTCAATAATAACTCATTGAAAACAAGTTTCCTCCTTCACAAATGTGAAATAACAATAAAATGTATGATTAAAAAACAACAATAAAATAATATGCCTGACACACCTGAAAAAGAGTGGAAAAGATAGGAGAGTAGAGTATGAGGAATGATGGAAATTAGCTTCAGTTAAGTTTCAAAAGAGTCTACTGTATGCTTGAGAGAATCTGGCCCACAGCCTGTCCCCTCTTTTGTAATGAATTTTCCTCTTTGTTACTCACAGTGTTTTACTCAACATAATCTACCAAGCTAAGAAGATTAACAATGATAAGAGAGAAAAAAATCCTAAAAATCTTGATTTAGAAAAAGGAAAGATTGTAATGGGAAATTCCCAGTAAGCTGGAAACAACCCTGATTTTGACAACTGAAGATACTGTGACATGTACTCTGTCTTCCTGTGGTAGACTTCTTTCTCTTTGTTCTTTCTTTTCCTCCTTCCTTCCTTCCTTCCTTCCTTCCTTCCTTCCTTCCTTCCTTCCTTCTTCCTTCCTTCCTCCTTCCTTCCTTCCTTCCTTCCTTCCTTCCTTCCTTCCTTCCTTCCTTCCTTTCAGATTTTATTTACTTATGTATTTATTTAGAGCACACGAGCCTCAAGCAGACTCCCTACTGACCACGAGCCCGTCTCAGGCTTGATTGCTTGATCTCATGCCTGAGCTGAAATCAGGTGTGTGACGCTTAACCAACTGAGCCACCCAGGCATGGAGGGCAGATTTAAGTGGGCTATTTCATTGTTGAATGGTTACCAGAGTTTAGGTCCTCTATGTAAACCTTAAGTGAGGAAAAGATGCTTTAGCCAGATTCTAATCTGTGCTTTAGTGGGAAAAGGCCAGGGAAAAAATCCAAATCATCAGAGCTTCAAATACATCATTATTGCTCAGTCTCTCCCCTTGGTCACAGAAAATCTTGAGGGGGCCTGAGGTGTTGGTAATCCTATCAACAGCTCTTACACTGAATAAGTGTGTATATCTTCACACTACTGGTTTCTTCTCACCGAGGCAACATACTAATGTAAGGAAAGTTTGGGGGGGGCACCTGGGTGGCTCAGTTGGTTAGGCGTCTGCCTTTGGCTCAGGTCATGATCCCAGGGTCCTGGGATAGAGCACTGGTTTGGGCTCCCTGCTCATGATCTCTGTCCCTCTTCTCTCTCTCAGATAAATAAATAAAAATCTTAAAAAAAAAAAAAAAAAGTTTGGGAGGGAATTTCCTGGAAGCAGGTGGCCTACTTACCTAAACACATGGCTATTTTTTTTTTTTTTACGTTGCCTGGCAGATAAGAGGTAGGCTGTAGAATATTTGTATTTGAAGAGAGTCTCTTGATAGTAAGTTAGATCAATCTCTGAGGCACTGAGGCAGCTCCTTGTGGTGACCGGTTGCAGTCTGAGCCCTGCTATTCCTTCCCTGACTCTATCCCAAGTGAAGCTGAGCTGTTGGCTCAGTGCGTTAGAGTGCATTCTCTGAGCATGTGCACAGAAGGTAGCTGTGTCCTTGGGTCATGACTGATTGACCCAATGGACCTGGCTTTCACCAGGTACAAGCTTTACCAGTAAAATAGGCTGCCCTGCCTACCTAAAAACTTGGATCCTGGGAGACTCTTGAGGGGGCTACAGCCTCTGTTTAGAACTAGTATTTCTGGAACTTTCCTCTGGGGCCAACTGTACCTGGGGTATGTGTTATCAAGTCCAGATTCCCAGTCCTATACCTATTAATTGTGATTCAGTATATCTGGTATAGCCATTCTGATGCACAGTGAGGTTTGGGAACTACTAACTTAGAATATTCTCACACGATGGACATACTACAAAAGGTGTTATCTTACCATAGAGATGTTTGCTTACCATTTGTCTCCTGATTTTACAAATCCATTTATTCAATAAATATTTACTGACTGCCTATTCTATGCCAGATACCAAGCAAGGCAGTGGAGCTGTAACAGTAAACAACATTGACATGCTTTTTGTCCTCATGAAATGGAGGGAAACAAGTAAACAAATTAGTAATTATGGTAAGAGCTATGAAGACCCCAACAGGATATTGTAGTAGAGTATAATGGAGGGAGGAGCAGTGAGTATTTAAAATAAAAAGCTGGTTAAGGATGGCCTTCTGAGGAGGTGGCAGTTACATTAAGACCTAGCTTAAGGGCACCTGGGTGACTCAGTGGTTGAGCGTTTGCCTTTGGCTCAAGTCGGGATCCCTGGGGAACCTGCTTCTCCCTCTACCTATGTTTCTGCCTCTCTTTCTTTGTCTCTCATGAGTAAATAAATAAAATCTTAAAAAACAAAACAAAAAAAAAAAAACAAAACCTAACTTAAAGGGAACCAGACATATGAGGAGCATTTTAGGCAGGATAAAAAAACTTGTGCAAAGACATTGGGACAGGTTCAACTTTAATCCTATTTTGAGAATAGAAAGAAAGGCCAGAATGGCTGGTGCCTAACAAGCCCAGGGAAGAAAAGAGTGAGATTAGGCAGGTAGGCACCAGATGGTGTAGACTTTTGAGGACCAAGGGGGTGGTAATAGACGAAGAGAGAAAGGGGATCAGGCATTTTGTTGGAAATAGGACTGTGGAATTAATTGAAGAGGGGTCTAACATCAGACAATAATATGGGAGTCATCAGCATGCAGATGAAGAGCCACCTGAATGGGTTATCTTGCCTAGAGAGCAGCTGTAGAGAGAGGGTAGAGAGGGCCTTAGTAAGGAAGACTAGGAGCAGCCAAGACATGAGAGGGTGGGAGGGTACGAGGAAAACCAGGAGATTATAGGCCTGTGGAAGCCCCAGTAGGAGAATACTCAAAGATGTGTCATTGCATCATTGCTATTGAAGGCCTAGAATACTACAATCTCACACTCTAGCCACTAGCTTCAAGTCGCTATTAAGGATACCAGATGTGGGGATCCCTGGGTGGCTCAGCGGTTTGGCACCTGCCTTTGGCCCAGGGCGCGGTCCTGGAGTCCTGGGATTGAGTCCCGCGTTGGGCTCCCGGTGTGGAGCCTGCTTCTCCCTCCTCCTGTGTCTCTGCCTCTCTCTCTCTCTCTATGTCTATCATAAATAAATAAATAAATCTTAAAAAAAAGATACCAGATGTGACTAGTGCAAATTGAAACATGTAAGTGTAAAACAAAATAGGGGTACCTGGGTGGCTCAGCTGGTTAAGCATCTGCCTTTGGCTCAGATCCTGATCTCAGGGTCTTGGGGTTGAGCCCCACATGGAGCTCCCTGCTCAGTAGTGGGTCTGCTTCTCTCTCCCTTGCCCCTCCTCCAACTCCTGCTTTCTCTCTCTCTCAAATAAATAAAATCTTTTAAAAATAAGTGTAAAACAAACTGCACTATGGACACCTAAAATGAATTTGATGTTATACAACATTTTGTATTTCAATTTAAAAAATGCACACCAAATTTCAAAGACGGGACAAAAAACAAGAATGATAAGTATTTCATCAATACTTTTAAATTAAGTAGTGATTATATGTTGAAATGATAAAGTTTGTGATATATTGGGTTAAATGAAGTATACTTTTAAAATTTCACTTGCTTTTTACTTTTGAAAAATATGGCTGCTAGAAATTTTTAATTACACATGTGGCCTGCGTCATATCTGTCTTGCAGAGTTTTGGCAACGTGAAGGTCATTGGCAAACTTGGTAAGAGTAGACTGCCTGAGATCAAGTAATACCTAGCAAATTCTTCATACTCAGATGAGACTGAGTCATCATCTAATACTGTTATGCTAAAACTAAACAACAAAACTCACCATCAAAAATTCTTCTAGACTTTATGATGAGTACATAGTGATTTAATAATTTCACTTAAACTGACAATATAATATGGAAGTATTTACATGAAATCCTTTGAAATCAACTCTCAAATGTGGTTTTTCGATCTTTTTTAACCTGTTCCTTTCTTTCCTTTTTTGTCTTCTTTCTTTGTTTCATTTAATTTTTTATTTTTAATTTTAAAAACTTTTTAATTTTATTTATTTATTTATTTATTTATTTATTTATTTATTTATTTATTTATTTATTTATTTATTTATTTATTTATACATCTGGCCAGGAAACTTCATGGTGTTATGGTCAACTTGCCGCACAACCGTGTTCAAATCTGTCACCAACAGGTTCATTAAAAACCTGGCCTGCTCTGGGATTTGTGCCAGCCTGGTCTGCGTGCCCTTTGACATCATCCTCAGCACCAGTCCTCACTGTTGCTGGTGGATCTACACCATGCTCTTCTGCAAGGTTGTCAAATTTCTGCACAAAGTCTTCTGCTCTGTGACGATCCTCAGCTTCCCTGCCATTGCCTTGGACAGGTAAGATCAAGTAGCCAAGGATTGGACTTCTTTTATTTCAAGTGCATTGAAAAATTAGCATCACAAAGCAAAGGGTGACTAGATAGTCTTCTACACAATGCTTTGTGGTCAATAGAAAGAGAATGTCTGAAATAGATGCCTCACAAAAGACATGTTGATTGCATGGCAGCCACGGCTAAAATAGGACCTTGAGAAAAGAAGTGGTATTGGGGCAGGGATTACACCATGAGGTTGCTGGGGCAGGCTGGATCCTGGAGTAGCTTCAGCTTGGATGGAATTAGTGGTATTTGCATTGCAATTTGTAATAGATTGCTGATCTGATTGATGATTCTGCAATTAGTGCTTTTTGATGTAGGATGAAACATTTTTGGAAGAACAAGGAAACAATTCAGTGGTTATTTAACAAATGATTGGACAGCCCAGTTGGACCTGGTAAGATAATACCAGAATTCCTTTGGAGGATTGATTTCCAAGCCTTTATATTTCTCTTCCCATCCTCTTTTAAAGGATGTTCAGTTGGAAATGAATCCTATCTTAGCTGCTACCATCATACATAATTTGATCCAATTTATCGGAGTCAGGAGTAAAGATCTCAGTAATCAACAGCTTCCTGCCTTCTTTTGTTGTGAGCGTTTAATGAATACAGTTTGAGATAATAATACATTTTAGAGAATAGAAGTAAATAAGCAAATGAGCTGAGGAGTATTTTGCATCCATGAGTACTTTTGATTTCAAAATTTACAGAGAGGAAAAGTTGCCGAGGGGAAAGTGCTGGCTCTTCTGCCTTTATCCCCATTGATAAATTTAACTGGATTTTAGATGAATTTGGAATTTTTAACTCTCTATCCATTCAAAACATACTTAATACTTTAATGAACTCTGAGGGCATGGATTGCAGAACCAATTTGTGGAGTGTCACTTCAGCCTCAGGCCTGCAACTCTGAATTTATCAGTTGCCCAGGGTCATCTGCATGGAGGGATAGAGTCACACAAAGTCCCCAGCATACTAGGAGGAGTTACTGACTTTGTGGTTAAGAGAGGGGAGTCTGGAGCCTCAAGCTGGCTTTAAGCCCTACCCACCCTCTGTTCTTGTGCTGGGTTGCTTAGGGCAAAGTGACTTAACCTTTCTGAGCATGTTTCCTCAGCAGTAAGAAAAATTAAATGAATTATTTATGACCTGTTCTTGGATAAGCTGCACCAATATTTGTTTGTCTTTCTCTAGGTTTCCCTTTCAATTGGCGCATTTTTCCTTAGATATATTGTCTGCAGTCATTGCACCATCAGATCTGCTGCTCTTTGGATCTCTAGCTCTTTGGATCTAGCTCTTTGGGATCTCTAGCTCTTTGGGAGTTTCTCACTAGAAATTCACCATTTACAGGGGCAGGCAAAGCAAATGACAAAGCCAAGTGTTACTGGCCGGATTGCAGTTCTGTGTCTGCATTCCTGTTCATAGGGGTCAGTAATTCAGCAGATGCAGCTAATACTTTATAGGTATTTAGACTCAGTAGGCAGGACTTTCTGTTTTCTTAGGAGAGAAATCAGAAATCTGGAGTTTTACCATTTATTTTATTTTTATTTTTTATTTATTTATTTTTTAAAGATTTTATTTATTTATTCATGAGAATATACAGAGAGGAGAGAGAGGCAGAGACACAGGCAGAGGGAGAAGCAGGCTCCATGCAGGGAGCCCGACGCGGGACTCGATCCCGGGTCATGCTCTGGGCTGAAGGCGGTGCTAAGCCGCTGAGCCACCCAGGCTGCCCACCATTTTATTTTTTAAAGATTTTATTTTTATTTTATTTGTTTATTTAAATTATTTATTTATTAATAGAGACAGAGAGGGGCAGAAACATAGGCAGAGGGAGAATTAGGCTTCCCATGGGGAGTGTGATACAGAACTCGATCCCAGGACTCCAGGATCACAGTCTGAGCCAAAGGCAGATGTTCAACCACTGAGCCATCCAGGTGCCCCAAGATTTTATTTTTTTAAGTGATCGCTCAAACTCACAACCCCTAGAACAAGAGTGGTGCACACTGAGCTAGCCAGACACCCCGAATTTTATTGTTTTTAAATGTTGGCAACTAATTTTCATTCAAAAGGATTATATGGATCACTCAAGCCCTCAACAAGCTCCATGTGATGCCATTTTGTGTGTCTCTTTTGTGCTTGGCAAGAGGCCTTTGAAAATCTAGAAAGTGCCATTGCATAGTACTGGACTCTTAACAGTGCAAAGTCATAGTGGAAAGTCTAATTACACACCGGGGGATGCCCTAATGCATGTTGTGTCGAACCATTGCGCATTCGTGGCAGGGGTCCTTCTGATGCCCCTTGTGCCACCTGCTTAGTAGTTTTAGTCTTCAGTCTGCATTGTGGACTTTTCTTTCCTGAGAGTTTTTTCCAGCAGTTTTGTGGAGATATTATTTACATATCATAGAATTCACCCATTTTAAGTGTATGAGCCATTGGAGTTTAGTATAATTACAGCATTGTGTGGCCATTACCACAACCAATCTTTAGAACAGTTCCATCACCCTAAAAAGAGACCTCCTGCTCATTTACATTCATTCCCCCTTCCCACTTGCAGACATAGGCAACCACTAATCTACTCTCTTCTCTGTCTGTATATGTTTGCTTTGGGGAGGGGGGCAGTATTTCATTTTGTGGAATCAAGCAATGTGTTCTTTTATGTCGGGCTTCTTTCACTCAGCTTCATGCTTTCAGGGTTCATCCGTGCCTGAGCATCAGTGTTTCATCCCTTTTTCCCCCAGTTCTGTTGAGATATAATTGATGTATAGCAACATATACATTTAAGGTGTACAGCAAAATGACTGGACTTACATATATTGTGGAAGGATTACTGGAGTAAATTTACTTAACATCCATCATGTCATGCAGATATGAAAAAAGAAATGAAAAAAAGAAAAAATGTTTTTTTTCTTGTGATGAGAACTCTTAGGATCTACTCTTAAAATTTTGCTCCATTCTTTTTGATTGCTGAATAATATTCCACTGTATGGATGTACCATATTTTGTTGGCCCACTTGCTAGTTGATAGACATTTGGGTTGTTTCCACTTTTTGGCTCTTTATTTATTTATTTTTTTAAGATTTTAGTTATTCATGAGAGACACAGAGAGAGAGAGAGAGACAGAAACCTAGGCAGAGGGAGAAGTAGGCTCCCCACGAGGAGCCTGATATGGGACCCAATCACAGGACCCCAGATCACGACCTGAGCCAAAGGCAGACTCAACCACTGAGCCACCCAAGTACCCTCCACTTTTTGGCTCTTGTGAATAGTGGCTGCTATGAATCCTTAAAGATTTTTACAATAGGATGCAACAAGAGTGGGGATGCATTCTTCTGAACTGTTGGTTACTATACCTTGAAGCGGTGCAGTCATCCTCGTGGGTTGTTCTGGGCCCTTGGTCTTAGACAAGAAAAACATGTAAACAATAAGAAATCCTTATTTTCTTTCCAGCCAAAAATCGATTGTATTTTTACTATCATAAAAAAAAGTAAATATGCCCTTTAGTTAGAGAAAGAAGGCTAGTAAAAAAAAAAAAATCCCATTTTATTACTTAGGGAAACAAGTTACTGGCAAGTGTAGTGTGGTGTCCTTGAAGACAAAGGGAAGACAATTTTTTCTCTCACTTTCTTGGATACTTGTTTCCTGGCTCTGAGTCAGTGAGTTCATTGGGAGGCCACTTCCTGCATCATCTTCTAGAGATGTGAATATTAACAAATGATTTCTAGTAAGCCTGTGTGCTTTTCCAACACACAGTGGAACAGTGGAAGTGTGGTTTTGTTACCTGTCAGTTGACCAATGGGAATGTATTCATGCATGGGTGCCACACCTGGGCACTGGATTGAGAAGTTGTGATTAGAAAAGTGCATCTATATTCAGAGAAAAAAAATCAGGAGCATGCATAACCTCTGCACTTATTTTTCTCTTTTTTTTCCCTCCCAGAAAGAGATCTAGAACACATTTCACCATTCTCCGTCCATTCGTGATCATCCATGGTCATGTTGTGCTTATATTGCATCTCCCTCAGCCTGGAACATTCTCCCTCAGCTTGTTCCCTACCAGACTTCACCCAGTGGCATCTTCTGTTGACATTTTCCCAGGTGCTCCTTTTCCTGTCCCTCCTTTGTGCATACCTCTAGAAGAGCCATTATCTCCTTGGTTATAACTGCTCGTTTGCATGCCTTTTCCCCCACAGAGTTTATAGAGACATTATTGTGTGTCTTTCCATCTTTGTAATGCGGTACCTGGTGCCATACCTGGCACATTGGTGGTGCTCAGAGATCCTCGTGACAGGAAGGCATGCATATTTATCTGGCCCCCACGAGCAATGAATGTTAATAGAATTGTAAGGTCGACTCCAGCTTTAGCAACCGTGGAGGTATATGCTCCCCATAGGTCTGATGGCTAGTGATAGCCCCTTCATGACAGATTTAGCTCGTAGGGTCTGAAGAATTACTCAGTTTTCCTATGTCACTGGTGATATTGAAACCAGGTGCTTTTGGAATTCTGATTACAAAATAATCAAGTGA
Organism: Nyctereutes procyonoides; assembly: GCF_905146905.1. Taxonomy (NCBI): domain Eukaryota; kingdom Metazoa; phylum Chordata; class Mammalia; order Carnivora; family Canidae; genus Nyctereutes; species Nyctereutes procyonoides. The sequence goes on along the minus strand of NW_026575031.1, from coordinate 6,567,933 downwards.
AAGCTTGAAGGAAGAAATATCTGATCTGATTTTAACAAAAATCTAATCATGCGGGCATTTTAGACTTCTTAATCATGAGGGTTATTAAGTGATTATCATGGGAACAATGGCTATGGAGAAGGCATACTTTTTGTCAGTTGATTTGATTTTGTGCAAGGACAGTCTGTTCTTTACATGGGGTTCTTCTGCCTCGAGCAGCTGTAAATGCTAATGATGTCCATGCATGCACGATTGCATGAGTCTGCTTTAGATATGTGTGTGGACAAACTTCTTTCTACTAGTGGCTTTGAAAATTGAATAAGCTCCTCTAGCCCATGTAAAATTTTTTTTACAAGTTACCCTTTACCCTTAAATTGAAAAATTGATGTCTTTACAGCAGGTGGAGACATCCTTTATATTGAGGGCATTCCTTGGCATCTAATGCTGGTGGCGATATTTACAAAGTTAGCTATGAAATGAAATTACAAAAAAAAAAAAAAAAGAAATGAAATTACATACTGGTTTTCCTGATAGTCTTGAGAATCCCATATGACAGGGCTCTTCTCTGCTCATTTGAAAAATTACTTTTATGTTTATTTGTTTTTTGGCCTTAGTAATGCTTCTATTGTATAGCAAAGTCTAAGATCTGGCTTCTTAGTTCCCCCAGTGTGATTCCCTCTGTCTTAGACAGAATAAAAGATCTTGACTCATTTTTTCTTCTTCTCTCCTACTTTTGGTAATATAGATTCCCCTGATTTAAACAATATATTCTCCTGTGAAATGAATTTCACTTGTGCATTTTGCAGGTATTACTCCGTCCTTTATCCACTGGAGAGAAAAATATCTGATGCCAGGTCCCGTGAACTGGTGATGTACATCTGGGCCCATGCAGTGGTGGCCAGCATTCCTGTGTTTGCAGTGACAGATGTGGCTGACATCTATGCCATGTCCACCTGCACCGAAGTCTGGAGCAAGTCGTTGGGCCACCTGCTATATGTTCTGATCTACAACATCACTACAGTCATCGTGCCTGTGGCTGTGGTCTTCCTCTTCTTGATACTGATCCGACGGGCCCTGAGTGCTAGTCAGAAGAAGAAGGTCATCATAGCAGCACTTCGGACCCCCCAGAATACCATCTCTATCCCCTATGCCTCCCAGCGGGAGGCAGAGCTGCATGCCACCCTGCTCTCCATGGTGATGGTCTTCATCTTATGTAGTGTGCCCTATGCCACCCTGGTTGTCTATCAGACAGTGCTCAACGTCCCTGACACGTCTGTCTTCCTGCTGCTCACTGCCATTTGGCTGCCCAAGGTCTCCCTGTTGGCGAATCCTGTACTCTTTCTGACTGTGAACAAGTCTGTCCGCAAATGCTTGGTAGGGACATTGGTACAACTGCACCACCGGTACAGTCGCCGTAATGTAGTTAGTGCAGGGAGCGGGGTGGCTGAGGCCAGCCTGGAGCCCAGCATGCGCTCGGGCAGCCAGCTCCTGGAGATGTTCCACATTGGTCAGCAGCAGATCTTTAAGCCCACAGAGGATGAGGAAGAGAGTGAAGCCAAGTACACTGGCTCAGCTGACCTCCAGGCCAAGGAGATACTTGGTACCTGCCCAGAGGGAGGGCAGGGGCCACATTTTGCACCTCCCACACCACTCCTAGGCACAGTAGACTCTCTATCCCAGGTGGTACCAACAGCCCCTGTGGAACCTGAATCATTGCCTGACAAGTATTCCCTGCAGTTTGGCTTTGGGCCTTTTGAGTTGCCTCCTCAGTGGCTCTCAGAGACCCGAAACAGCAAGAAGCGGCTGCTTCCTCCCTTGGGTAACACCCCAGAGGAGCTTATTCAGACAAAGATGCCCAAGGTAGGCAGGGTGGAGCGGAAGATGAGCAGAAACAATAAAGTGAGCATTTTTCCAAAGGTGGATTCCTAGTAAGGATTGTAAATCCCTGGAAGCAACAGGGAGCTCCCACGCTCCTGCCATCCCTTCGCTCTGGCTGGCCCTAGGATTTATGTGATCTTATTGCAACCGAGTATGGGTTGACTCCTCCTGTGTGGGCCTGATGCTTTTTGAATGAGAGGGAAATCTATGTAAGATCAAGTGTCCTCTTATTGAGGGAGTATATATATATATTTATCTCAGTGATCTGTGTCCTTAGTAAAGTTTGCATTCCTCTCTGTGGAGACAAAAGCTGGGCGTGTGGAACAGGTCTTGGAATGGGTACTCCATAGGCATTTTCTGAGGACTCTTTGGTTCCTGGGCCCAGCAGAGAGTACAGGGAGAGAAGAATGTCTCTGAGCTCAAAGGGAGTGCAGGCACTCTAAGGGAAGCCCAAGATAATTACGGAGTGGTGTGGCCACAAAGAAAATAATGCCTGTTCGATTGACTCAAATATGACAAATATTAAAAATGTTTAGTATTGATCTGTATATTCAGGGAAGATAGGGACTTGGCATTTGACACCTTTTCTCTGGGAGGCCTGATTGTATGACTCAATTTCTCCTGAAGTCCTTCATCTCTTTCACTGGGATATAGATAAAGAATGGCAATTCCACCCCCATTTGACAGACAAGGCAAAGATGTGCCACGGGGTAAGAGAGGAGAGATAATCCTGACATTCTCTGGATTATCCTGACATTCTCCTGGCATCACTAAAGCCTCAGGAACCTGTGTCTGCAGTGTTGGTTGGGAAACACTACAAGTGCTTTACTATCTCTTCCCCCTTAAAGTGCATATTTTCAACTAATGAGAGAGAGAAGGTAAGAGGTAGAGAAGAAGGAAATGTCCAAACCCTGTAGTCTCTTCTCTTCAACATTGATTTCATGTGAAAGGGGCTATATCAAATCAGTAGGAGTGAAGTATATTGAAAAAAATTATCTTGTGCAAATTTTTGGAATTAAAAGGTAATTTAAAAATGCAGAGTTGGTGTAACCTAGGCCCTCTGGAAACATCGAGCTAAAAATACTTCATTAGGAAAGGTGCTTCTGCCCAAAGGAAGGAAAGATGGCTTCCTTCTGTAGAGGACTCCAGAGCAGGGTGTGGCCAGACTCATTTTCAGTCTCTTTTTGGACACAAAGGAGGAACAGGACAGGAAGAAAGATGTAACCAGTTTAAAATGCCAAGGCAGGACCCAGCCCCAGTGAGCCCTTCACTTCCTCTCTTCTGGAAAAGTGAGTCAGAGTGGAAGAGGGAGGAGGACTGTGTTCTTAACAGATTAGCCTCCTGGGTGTGTGTGGGGGGTGCTCTCACAGGCAATTCAAGTCCACTTTAGGGAGGATGCCACCAGGCTAAATTCAAACCGTCGATGACACTTCACTTTTAATGACAGCAAATCAAGTGCCAGCTCCACTCTTCTGTCTAGGACATGTTTTACTTGTTAATAGTATGTTGGCGGCAGAGGTGGCAATCCAGTACCCTGAGCGAGCTTGAATGAAAGTGGGAGTTCTCACCGGCAAACTTCCTTCCGCATCCCAGGGGCAGTGGTCCTCATGGATCACTTCCTTGTCCTTTGGAGGAAGCTCAGACTATGTGTAGGGAGTTTCCTTTTGCTCTTCTCTCCTGGGTGTGGTGTCTTGTGATTCCAGAATATGAGCCCGAGGTCCCTTCCCTGGAAGAGGGAAAGCCTTCCTCTTCGTGTTGTGTCTCCTTGGCAGCATTGTGTGCTCTCGGCACACACAGGGGCCTGCCACCGCCTCTCTCCTGGCCTCCCAGGCCTTCTGTGCATGCCATCTGTAGCACCATGCCCCCTGATAGTTAACTGTGGCCCTTCAAGCTTATCTTTCAAAACCTTCACAATTGTTACAACTTTCCTCCAGGGGAAACATCATCTGTCAGAAAACTGTGTCCACTTTAGAAGAATCTGTCAAATGTAGCCACTTAGGTGTTGTTCTGATAATATATATGTACATCTTAATACATTCTGGTGAGGTGGAATTTGGTAGTTATTTCTTATGTATGTTTGAAGCAGATGGTTGACTTCTAACAGGTCATTGCCAGGTGTATTTCTATAGTCTTTGAAGAATTCCATTTTAATAAAAAACTGAAAAGCCGTTTCCAAACGCAAAAAAGGTTGCATGAGCTATGGGTTTTTTTTGTTGTTGTTGTTTCTTCCGTTCCCTCTCGAGTGAGCATATTCCTGTAAATGCTGAATGTTGATTTAATCAAAATCACAGCGATATCAGGAAGGTAGAGGAGAAGTAGGGGGATGATTGTGCAGGAGAGCATCTACCCTGACAGGATGCAATGCAATGCAATGATGTCCAGAATGGATGATGCAAAACAGAATACACATATTTTGGAATATGGAGATGTGTAACTGTGGCTGAATTATTGCAAGTCCTTGACTGCTTTGCGTGTTTGTTTTAAACCTTTTTGTTATATTTTAAAACAATCTACATGCGAGGCACTTGGGTGACTCAGTTAAGCATCTGCCTTCAGCTTAGGTCATGACCTGAGGTCCTGGGATCAAGCCCTGCCTTATACTCCCTTCTCAGCAGAGTCTGCTTCTCCTTTCTCTCTCCCTCTGCCGCCCCCTGTGCCGTTGCTTGTGCTATCTCTCTGTCTCAAATAAATAAAGAAAATCTTTTTTTAAAAAAATAAAGCAATCTACATATATAGATAAAAATGCAAATCAACTTAAAAACCTGAATTTTGGGACGCCTGGATGGCTTAGCAGTTGAGCATCTATCTTTGGCTCAGGACGTGATCCCGGAGTCCTGGGATCGAGTCCCACATTGGGCTCCCTGAGAGGAGCCTGCTTCTCCTTCTGCCTATGTCTCTGCCTCTCTCTGTGTCTCTCATGAATAAATAAAAATAAATTTTAAAAAAAAAATTTCTGAATTTTGTAGCACACCATCAGACTAAACAAATGAAAAATAGAAGAAACCATAAGCATCATTAAAGGGAATTGAGAAAATTAGACAATTCAGGCTTTCAGAGTAACTAATGGCTTTCTGCTGATACACTCAAATAATGTCAGTTTACTCAGATAATTCCTTTGGTTCAGCTCTATGAACTGGGCTGTTATAGGCTGTTTTGAATCCCATTTCCCCCCTATCTTTTCTCAGTAACCAAGAAGTAATATTTCTTCTTTCTTTTTTTGTGTGTATTTAATAAAATACATTTGACAATGATTGCTACTTTTTTTAAAGATGTTATTTATCTATTTGACACAGAGAGAGAACCAGAGAGCACAAATGAGGGGAACAGCAGAGGGAGTGAGAGAACTCCCCACTGAGCAGGGGCCTGATTTGGGCTTTGATCCCAGGAACTTGGTTAATGACTGAGCCACCCTGGCACCCCTGATTGCTGCTTCTTCTTCTTCTTCTTCTTTTTAAAGATCTTATTTGTTTATTCATGAGAGACACAGAGAGAGAGGCAGAGACATAGGCAGAGGAAGAAGCAGGCTCCCCATGGGGTGCCTGATACTGGACCCCATCCCGGGACTCTGGGATCACACCCAGAGCCAAAGGCAGACACTCAAACACTGAGCCACCCAGGTGCCCCTGATTGCTACTTTTTAGGAGCAAGTTTAAGTAATGCTAGTTTATTTATTTTAGAAATGTAGAACCCACCTAATATTTTAGATTTATACAAAAATATTAAGTTTAATGAATCCAACTATTCTGGAATTTGTTTGCTTATTTGTAATTTATCTTAAGATAAATATCTAAAGACAATATCTAAAGTGAACACTATATAAATACATTTGCATTAACTGCTTCAAGACATTAGAATATTATCTAGAACATCTCAATTAGTTTTAATTTATAATACTCTCTGCCTTAAAGTTTGTTCCCTTGGTAGCATTTGGCTTCTCACTGCCTGCTTTGTATTTGTATATGATGTTTCACTGGAGGATATTAAAGCACAGCCCACAGACTTTCTGTAGGCAATGATATGATCTCTATTCTGCAGCTGGGGAACCAGAGACACAGATGGCCACGTCATTAGTTCTCAGAGATGAAGCAAGTTAGAGACAGAGCTGAAAACAGTACAGAAGGCATTAAGGCCACATTCTTTCACTGCACCCTCCAAAGTACTGATGATCATTATCATCCACTGTTACCATGATTATTTTTGAATACCCACTTGGCACATGTTATTAAACTGTATTGGGGACTGGATTAAAACCCTTAATGCCTGACAGCTGCTTTTCTCAGTGTTATTCCTCAAATTTCCTTTGGCTCCATGATTTCCCGTTTCACCGTAGAGTAATTCGGTGCAGATTAAACGTTAAGAAACTCTTAATGGGATGCCAAGTTTGAGATCATTCGGCTGAGAGTATTCACAGACATCGTCTTCTGTCTCATGTTCTCCTTGTTAATTTCTGCACCGAGGTTACCCTTCGTTTAGTTTAAGAGTCATCACCATCAAATACTCTCAGCCATTGGCCACGCTCCCGCAGGGACACTTGATACTAGTTTTCTGCAAGCATCTGAAATGTTTACAAGATTCATTCATTCAGAACACTAAATATTACTGTATTTCATAATGCTGTTATAGTGGAGTATAAAGTACTTAAGATATGGTTCCTGCCCTCTAGATGGCCTGGGGGAGAGAAGAAAGCCCTTTTAAGAGACGGAGTAATGCTCACGTGCTAACAAGAAGTGCTGATGGAAAGTGAATTCTGTTTCACTAAGTGTGTGCAACTTCCTCAGAGATTTTCTTCGATGGTTGGCAAGGTGTTTCTTTACATTCAGGAAATTCTCTCCATTAAATGCTCATTTACTTCACATAGTCATAGCACTTCGAATATGGAGGATCGTTGTCTACTTATAATTTAACATGGGATATCGAGGCCTAGGAGATTGATTTTTTTTCACAGCCTTGGACCAGAACTCATGATTTTTAAAAATGCCTAGTCCATAAGCTAGATGCGGGAAGTTGAAATTAGTGCTCTTAAATGTCTTTTTCATGCTGAAATGTATAAACAATTCAGTAGATAGCAATTGAGACGAAGAAATATTTTCCTAGCTAGGGTTTCCCATTATCCTATCTGCTACTTATTGCGGATAGGTAACTACTCCTCGGCACTTAGAAATCCCCCTCACTGCTGACACTCTCTCAAATGAGTAGGGAAGAGGAGTTGGAGGGGATTCATGTGACCATCTAGCCCCTGTCCCTTGCAAGATCACTAGACATGATTAGAGAAGGGCTGAAAAACTCACTTGCCCAGAAATAGTTTGCTGGAGGATTTGACTCAGAGCCTGTGACCAGTAAAAGGTAGAGCAATTAATGCATGAATGCAAATATGCCACCTGAATACAAAATTCCCCCAAATTTGGCCCGAGGTAACAATCTCTAGATTCATAATAAACAGTTGGCAATTTTCACAAAAATACCAAGTCATCTGTAGCAAAATATGTAAGATAAATGAGCATTTAGTAGATGGTGGAAGTGGGGTGCCTGGGTGGCTCAGTTGGTTGAGTACCTTCAGCCCAGGTCTTGATCCTGGGTTTTGGGATTTAGCCCCACATCAGGCTTCCTGCTCAGTGGGGAGTGTGCTTCTCCCTCTCTCTCTCTCTCTCTGCCTGCCACTCCCCCCTGCTTAGTGCTCTCTCTCTCTCTCAAATAAATAAAATCTTTCATAAAAAATTAATGACAGATGTGAACTGACCCTGACAATTTGTCTTTCATCTTCCAGTATAAATTGGAAAGCTGTTTTTATTTGAAATAAAAACTCATTAACAATTGCAGTGAAATGTTCGAATCTCAGGAACATTCTAATTTCTCTGTTTCTACAAAGTAAGGAAAAATGCTCAGGAGTTAGCTTACAACTAATTAATAAACTGGCTGATAAATTGAAGATAAGAAGGGTCCTGTCGGGATCCCTGGGTGGCGCAGCGGTTTGGCGTCTGCCTTTGGCCCAGGGCGCGATCCTGGAGACCCGGGATCGAATCCCACGTCAGGCTCCCGGTGCATGGAGCCTGCTTCTCCCTCCGCCTGTGTCTCTGCCTCTCTCTCTCTGTGACTATCATAAGTAAAAAAAAAAAAAAAAAAAAAGAAGGGTCCTGTCTTTCTGAAGTCAACAGTAGAGGGGGATGCAAACCCAGAGCTCATAAAACCTAAACCAATTTTCAATTCATTTGGTTGCATCATGCTATAAAAATAGGGCACACCTATTGTCATTTTGTTTTGTTTTATTCTTTGCTTGTAAAGTGCAGAGGACAAGACTGATGACTGTTACTATTGCCCAGTTGTTTCTAGACAGGCAAATCCTGCTGTTCAGTTTGTTGAGCAGGTGTCTGATGCTGGTAAGGCTATTGTTGCAGTTCAGGCTGGGACACTGGAGCAGGTTGTTTCCAGAGGGAGCCAAGCCTGCTTAAATTGGGTGATCACAGAGTCTCAGAGCTGAAAGTAAGCTCGGAAGCCTTTATCCAGCCCTTATTTTACTAGATGAAGAAACAGGTTGAGGGCCAAAGACCAGGCCCAGGTCATCTCTTTGCATAGCCCTGATGAGAAACCAGGGATGTATAATTAAGATGGTTTTAGGTGTCAGTGTATGAATCACATAACACATGTTGAGCCAAATTAGAATTTTCTGGTTTGTTATGAGATAATGAAGGGAAAATAAATCAACTGTTAAATAAGGAGTTTGAATGATCAAAGAAGAAAGAGGTTTAACAAGAAAGCTAATAGTCATCAAAATATTGAGTAGTTCCTGGTGTAATAAACACCTTGGAAACATTACTTTGAATTTGAGCTAAGAAAAAAGGTGTTAGAAGGAAGTGAGGTGCTAAGAAATAGAGAATGGCAGCCTGGCTGCTGACTGATGAACAGCCCCCTGTGCTTATTTACCTATTTCTTCTTTATCTCTGAGACCTTAACCCCGAGAAAATGAATTTCTCTGTGTAGCTCCTTAAGACCCTTGAAGTTTGACTTGAATACATTTCTAATATGCTGTGTGAATCACTTTTAACTCATGTTAAAATAAAGGTTTATATAAAGGTTATATTACAGGTTACATCATAATAAAGCTTTATATAATTCATATACTAAAAATGCATTTTGTACATAGATCAGAGACTCAATTTAAAACAACAACAAAAGGGGCGTTTGTGTGGCTCAGCGGTTGAGCGTCTGCCTTCAGCTTCAGGGTATAATCCCAGGATCCTGGGATGGAGTCCCACATCCAGCTCCCTGTGTGGAACCTGCTTCTCCCTCTGCCTGTGTCTCTGCCTCTCTCTGTATCTCTCATAAATAAATAAATAAATAAATAAATAAATAAATAAATAAACAAACAAACATTTAAAAAATAAATAAATGATACATTTATAAATAAAACAACAAAAAAACAAAACACAAAACCTACAGGATCAGAGACCTAGCTCAATATAGAAGTTACGGTTTGGAATCAAAGAGAAGAGTAGCTGGACAGTGTTCAGAAATAGTGGGTTTCAATCCAGGATTTGATTGCTGCACAGAAATTGCTAAACTTCTCTTCACCTATTATCCACAAGCAGTGTCTCGTCCATTCCTCTGGCACAGGCAACATGCCGGGAGCAGAGCACTGTAACCTCAACTGGCATCCAGCAATGGAAACTGCAGCTAGCCTCTAGAATGTTCTGGCAACGCTTTAATTCTTTACAGATACAGAATTGCTGCAGGTGACCAAACTATAACTAGAGTTACTACAAGGGACTTCTCTGAGAAGAGAAATAGATTTCTCCCTTGCTGGTGAATGACTCACTTGGCAGAGTTTATCTCTTAAGGCCAGATCTGAGATGACCCCTCCCCCCAAAAAATCATTCCAGATTTTGGAAGATATCTTCATTTTTTAATTTACTTTACTATCTTTTAAGAAACAAGCCTCTATTAGTGTTCTGGGTCATAATTGTAAGGCTGCACTGATGATGTGTGTATGTATGTTGATTTTTATGGGCCTCCTCGGACTCTTGGCATAGTTTTTTTTTTTCTCCCTCCACACTGAAATTCATATTGCTTGGACAAGTTAAACAAGGTCACATGACAATGCCTGGACTAACTCCTTTCACTTAAAATTCAGGGGGTATCATTACACATTTGGGCTAATAGATTTTTTAAAAGATTTTATTTATTTATTCATGAGAGATGCAGAGAGAGAGGCAGAGACACAGGCAGTTATTTTTAAAGTGTCGTTTTAAAACAGTTTTAAGTTAGTGTTTTTTCAAAGCATGCTTCATGTTCCACTGCACCAGAATCACCCAGGTGTCTGTTAAAATGCAGATTCCTGTGTTTGACCCCAGATCTACTAAGTCAGGGAATGGGGATGAAAATGAACATTGTAAGTGACACACAAAATGATCTCGATGAACAACAAAATCTGAGAAGCCATTTTTAGCAGATTTATTTCATGACTTCGAAGTACTAAAAAATCACTAAAAAAAAAATACTAAACACATACTAGATTTAAAGTACAATTTACTTTAAATAAAAATAAGGTCACCTGCTTCAGAACTTGCTTTATTGGTCTCTAAGGGCTTTATTTCCTTTCCTGTTCATGCCTCTTGGTTACATGCATGGCACTGTGACCATGCAGGATCAGGAAGGGTGGGGGAGGGTGCAGTTGGTATAAAGGGGGCAAATGAAATGAAACATGAATTTCTTTTAAAGTCTGTAGATTTTATATAAATACAGACGTGTGAGAACTTCAGTCTTTCAAAGTCACCAACGGTTATTTGATATATTTATAATATGCATTAGGATATTTTTAAAAATCCATTGTTTTTAAAAAATATTTTATTTATTTATTCATGAGAGAGGCAGAGACTTAAGCAGAGGGAGAAGCAGGCTCCTCACAGGGAGCCCAATGTGGGACTCGATCCCCGGACCCCGGGATCATGACCTGAGCAGAAGGCTCCACCGCTGAGCCAGCCACCCAGGTGCCTCTCCACTGTTTTTTTTTTTTTTTTTTTAAGATTTAATTCTCACTCTTCCAATTCATATAGCTATTTAAATTTTTTTTTTTTTTATTTACAATAGTCATACAGAGAGAGAGAGAGAGGCAGAGACACAGGCAGAGGGAGAAGCAGGCTCCATACACCAGGAGCCCGACGTGGGACTCGATCCCGGGTCTCCAGGATCGCGCCCCGGGCCAAAGGCAGGCGCCAAACCGCTGCGCCACCCAGGGATCCCTCATATAGCTATTTAAAGATGTATCCAAGCACAGTTCAAACATACAGGATATTTGTTTTCAGTGGTTTTTTGTTACACCTAAAATCCAAGGAAAGTGAGTCTGAGAGGTTTGTTTTTAACAGAAGACAATCAGCACCATCTAGTGGATACTCTTCTTGAATTCAGTCCAGAGAGGGGGTGAGAGCGCAGGCTTTGAAACTGGGTTGGAAACAGTCCGTTAGTTCCTGAGTGACCTCAGACAAACTACTTAACTGCTCTGTGCTCTGCTTCTCAACTATAAATCTGCATAATAATAGTGTCACCTCATAGGCTGTTATGGAGTGAAGTCAGATGATCCATTTAAGGCATGTCCCAAACACTCAGTAAACTTATTATTTTTTAAGATTTCATTTATTTGAGAGCATGAGCAGGGAGGAGAGGGAGAAGCAGACTCCCCACTAAGCAGGGAGCCCGACATGGCGCTGAGATCATGACCTGAGCCAAAGGCAACCACTTAACCACCTGAGCCACCCAGGTGCCCTAAATGTTATTTTTTAATAACACTACACCGTAGGCTCACAGGATGTGGGAGCTGTCGAGAGGCACACATTTTTAACTGCCCTCCAAAATAAATGGCTATTTGGTCTAGTTCAGAGAATCTATAATACAAGGCTTATGAGGTTCTGCTCCTAGGGTGCTGTCACATTTGGCAGCTTATAGCAAGAAAAGGGAAATTGGGGCAACAAAACTGGAATGGTAGTTAGGGCCAGATGGAATAAAATGTGGGCTCTCTTTCATTCATCCGAATCTGACTCCACTTAGCAGGGGAAGGTCAAGAGTAGAGAGAGATTTAAAACAAAAACCAACTCTGAAACCAACACTGCCATATGCCACCAACTTGGAATGAGACCAGGGACATTTTAACTTAAATATCTTGACTCTAGAAGAAATCTTTATGAATTACTTGGAAAGGCACAATACTTTCTAGAATATGTCTGGGCTTTTTCAACACACTTCAGAAAACAGCAGAGTGAAATACAGAGCTCACAGACGCCTCTGAAAATCAATTATCTTGAGGGTGTCACCTGCAACAGTTAACACAAGTATTTCAGGAAATCGAAAACAAAGACACTGTATTGTGTGCTAATACACAACAAACACAATTTGTTAAAATTTGCCCTCAAGGCACATAAGATCTCTGGCAGTTCAGGGAAGATAACAATAAACAAAACGAGAATGACAGAAAACAAGATAAGTTTCATGCAAAATGACATTGATGGGCACTTAGTTTGGTAACATTATAGGGAAGAGACACTAAGCTTCTATTGAACCTGAACTGTCGTTTCTATTGCTTTTTATGTATCTTCTGCTGTTTATATTTTAAAAGCAACATAAGGGATCCCTGGGTGGCGCAGCGGTTTGGCGCCTGCCTTTGGCCCAGGGCGCGATCCTGGAGACCCGGGATCGAATCCCACGTCAGGCTCCCGGGGCATGGAGCCTGCTTCTCCCTCTGCCTGTGTCTCTGCCTCTCTCTCTCTCTCTCTGTGTGACTATCATAAATAAATTTAAAAAAAGCAACAGTTTTTTTTTTTAAGATTTTATTTATTTATGAGAGACACAGAGAGAGAGAGAGGCAGAGACACAGGCAGAGGGAGAGGCAGGCTCATGCCGGGAGCCCAGTGTGGGACTCCATCCCCGATCCCCCATCCCCGATCCCGGGTCTCCAGGACCACGCCCTGGGCTGAAGCCACCTGAGCCACCTGGGCTGCCCAACAGTTTTAAAAAAAGTGAAAAGGCACAGATCATAGCCTCAATTTCTTTTAGTTGGTTTTCTCTCCCTACATCCAGACGAAATCTGAAATGTATTTTCTTCATGAGTAGCATTAGTTGCCAAAAATAAAACTGGAAAGAACAGCCTTGATTCATGGAATATTAGAATTGTGCAGACTTACGGAGTTTATCAGTGTTCACCTACTCCAAGAGTGGTCGGTGGGCCAGAGGCATTGGCATCACCTGGGAGCCTGTTAGAATCTTGGGTCCCCCCTGACACATTGAATCAGCATTTTAACAAGAGCCCAGTCGATTTACCTGCATGTTAAAGTCTGAGAAGCCCTAGAATTTCAGGTTCATTTGCTCTCAGATACAGCCCTAGGATCAGTATTTTATGAAATCTCCCCAGGTGATTCTAATGCAGTGGAGTTAAGAACTGCAAAACTAGTCCAACCACATTTCTCAAAACTGGAAATCACTGCCCAGAAAAGTTTACTTTTACTCAAGTTTACTATTTACTCAAGATAACCCAGCTATTAAGTTTAAAGAATCCAAATAATGTCATCTCTCCTCCTCATAAAAAAGAAAAAAAAGAGAGAGAGCAGCAGAGTCAAGGGAAGAGAGGATAGGGAGGGTGGAGACAGGGATTATTATTATCATTCAATTCCTTTTTTTTTTTTATAGAGGAAGGGGGGGGCTGGGGGAGAGGGAGAGAGAGAGAATCTTAAGTAGGGGCTTGATCCCACAACTCTGAGATCACGACCTGAGCCAAAATCAAGAGTTGGATGCTTAGCCCACTGAGCCAACCAGGTGCTCCTGGGGATTATTATTTTATACAGAGTGGTCAGGAAACACCCACCCACCTGAGGGAAGAGAGGAAGTGAGCCATATGGATAGGTGGGCAACTGTATTCCTGGCAGAGGAAGCAGAGGACTGGCGGGGCGGGGGGGGGGGGGGGGAAGGTATGTGTTTGCGTAGGGGATTATTCCATCTTGGGGGAACAACAAGGAGTAAGCGTTTCCAAATTCCCAACGTAGTAATCCTTGGGATGCAGAAACAAGAAATCAAAACTGCCAGCAGTTCTCTAAATCTGCAGTTATTTTGAAAATATTTTCAATCTTCTTCATATTCTTGTTATGCAATCTGAATGATTTCTTTAAAATATTTTATGTATTTATTTATTTTAGAGATGTGTGTGTGTGTGTGTGTGTGTGTGTTTTGGGGCGGGTGGGACAGAGGGAGAGAGAATCTAAAGCAGACTCCACGCTGTGTGTGGAGCCTAACTCGGGGCTCCACCTCACAACTGCGAAGTCACTACCTGAACCAAAAACAAAGAGTCAGGCGCTCAACCAACTGAGCCACCCAGGTGCCCCCTGAATCTTTTTTTAAAAGTGTTTGTAGGGGGCAGCCCTGGTGGCCCAGCGGTTTAGTGCCACGTTCCGTCCAGGGTGTGATCATGGGGACCAGATCAAGTCCCACATCAGGCTCCCTGCATGGAGCCTGCTTCTCCCTCTGCCCTGTGTCTCTGCCTCTCTATCTCGGTGTCTCTCATGAATAAATAAATAAAATCTTTAAAAAAAAAGTGTTTGTAGGTATTTACAAGAACTGTAGCCTATAGCAAATATTCAAATACTGGAGAACACAGAGGAAACCACTGGGTACAATTTGAATAATGTAACATACAAATCTTCATGCAAGGTTAACAGCACTTCACAGAATCCCAGGTTGGAAATTGCCGATTTAAGGACTCGTTTTTGAGTCAAACTTGTTATTTCTTGGAATGCCTCTCATATAATTTGTATAAAGCACATAATGAATACCAATTTATTAATATTTATTTTATTTGCAAGAATAACTCAGGGCTAGCAGCAGACACCGCCAGGAAAACACATTTAGAACCTGGCACCAGCTGCAAGCAAGGCTGACCAGTCAGATTGTGACTGCATCTCCCCCATGTGCTCCAATCCAGGTTCCCAGAGTATGGACCTCCACTTCTGACAGAGTGTTAGCATTTCCTGTTTTTGCTTTTGATCTGACATCAGTGGATTTCTTCAGTAACATCTCTATGTTGATTGATAAAGTTTAATTCTCATAGAAGAATTAGACTGCTTTTCTATTTTTCCCTGCTTTCTCAACTTTTTTTTTTTTCTTTTAATTTAGAAAAACACACAAATCTCCTTATCAATGCTAGGAAGAAATTCCGGAGCAGAAATACTGACAAGGAGGACAGTGAGGCTGGAGCGAAGTTTATCAGGGAAAGGGTGATAGGACTGGAAGTCTGAGAGTAGACAGAGGGCCTGGTCATTTAGGATCCGTGGGAATTGTAAGGGCAGGATATGGGGAGCCATGGAGAGTCCTGAGCCGAGAAGTGACATGGTTTGATTTTTTTTAAGATTTTATTTATTTATTCATGAGAAACACAGAGAGAGGCAGAGACATAGGTAGAGGCAGAAGCAGGTTCCCTGTGGGGAGCCAGATGTGGAACTCGATCCCAGGACCCCAGGACCACCACCTGAGCCAAAGGCAGACACTCAACCACTGAGCCACTCAGGTACCCCTTGACTGTGGTTTTGAAGGCATCATTCAGGCTGCTGTTTGTAAGTGGTAGGGGCCAGGAAGGCAACAGTTAGGAAGGAAGTTGTTGCAAAAATCTAGGTGAGGAATGATGGCAGTATGGGTCAGAATGGAAGTGCAGGAGGTGGTGAGAGGCAGTTAGATTCTGGATATACTTTAAATGTAAAGGTGGTAGGATTTACATCAAATTGATTGGAGAGTGTGAGGGAAAGAGGAATTGAGGTTTCTGGTTCTGAGTCTGGTAGGACAGAGTTAGCATTTACTAAGCTAGATAGGAGGGTGGAGTAGGAGTGGGGGTGACTACAGAGGGGCTTGTTTCTGACATCTTAATTTCAAGGTTTTTCTTGACATGTTAGCTTCTTACATCTAAGTAGGCATATCTTATAGCTGGTTAAATAAAAGTGGAATACAGGGGAGAGGTCTGGCTTGGAGATAGAAATGCAGGATTTAGCTGTATATGGATGACATTTATGGCCGGGTTTTTAAACCCAGCACTGCCCTAGACTGTAGCTGTGGTTGCCTGAGCAACACACTTCACCTCTATTTGCTTCACTGGAAAACACTTAAAAGAATACAACATTCTTCCTACCTAAAATACGAGGCTACAGGGGCTGGGTATGGGAAAATGCCTTGTAAACTATAAAGTGCGGTCCTTAGAAAGCAAGTGTCTGATGGTACCGAGGATGAAGAAAGTCAATTTGGAGACCTGTGGAAACAGTCTTCATGCACTAAGAATGAGAGAATCCACAAAAAGAGAAAAGTGCAAATAAGAATCATTCCTCTTTGGGGCTGTAGCCCAATCTTGCAAAATTAGTATATTTTTAAAAATCTACGTGGACTCCAAAGCATAGCAAGAACTTCAAATATATAATATTTTGAGCTGCACAACAATCTGTGAGGAAGGAATTATTATCATTCCCATTTTACAGAGGAGGAAACTGGAGCTCCGAGAGGATGCTAGACCGACAGAGCATCATACTAATGGTAGAGAGCCACATAAGCATCCAGACAGCCTCCTTTGGAGTTCAGTCCAGGAGGAACAACCCTCTCCCCGGCCACACGGACCTTAGGAAGACCAAGGAGACAGCAGGGCTGCCCCAGCTCTGGGGAGGGGGGGGACAGCGTTCCCCGCCGCCCCTGGCCCCCACCTTATTTCCACATGGTACAGCCCTTTTCTCTTATCGCGAGACTGGAAGCGTAGTGCTCCTGGTTGCCAAGGGAACAGCGTTCCTGGAGGCCGGAGGGCTTTGGACGCGCAGCTCCTTCCCCTTCCAGAGAAGCCGAGGTGGCCGGAAGACCCCTCCCCTTTGGGGGACAGGTGGTGACGCTCTGCGCCCGTCAGGGATCTGCCGACCGGTGACTGCCTCCCGGAGTTCTGCCCGGAAGGTAAAGCACCGCACCTGGTCGGACCCCACCTGGATCGCCGCGCGCCCTGCTGCGGGAGGGGGTGGAGTCCGTCAGGGACCGCCCACGGGCCGGCAGGCAGAGGGGCGGGGCCAATGAGTGGGCGGGGCGGAGTCGCGTCAGGCGGCTGAGGGGCGGGGGCCAATGAGTGGGCGGGGCGGAGTCGTGTCAGGCTGCTGGGCCCGGAGACTGGCTGTTGGGGTGAAGGGGCAGGGCCAGGAGGGGGCGGGCCCAGCCTGGGGGGCGGGGCCTGGGAGGGAGCAGGCCTGCCAGGTGCGGACCGAGGCAGCCGCCTCCACCAAGACGATCGCCGAGATTTCCTAGGCGGGGCTGCCAAGATTCCCGACCTTAGGACCTCTATGGAGGACTCCTACTGTCCTGTGCCTTCTGGCCCTTAGGATCTAAAACTGACATTAAAAATTAACCGCCAGTCGTTTGAAATAGAACGTAAATAGCAAAGGATGCGAATAGGCACGTCATGGGGTGGGGGTGGGGGAATGGTGGCCAGTAAACATTTGGCTGGAGACTGGGTTTCTCTCATCATTAAAGAAATGCAAATTAGATCCAGAGATATCTTTGACACCAGATTGACAGAGATGAAACAGCTTTGATGGAAACCAGATGACCCCAGACCAAAATGAGGAAAGAGGCACTTTCATCATACCCTGTTGAAAGTAGTGTAATTTTTTTGTACAACCTTCTTGGTGGGCAGTGTGGCGTCCTACCAAAGGTTGAAACGCAAGTTTTCTTTGACTCAGCATAGTTTATCATCTGGGCATGTAAGCATAACAACAAAGATTCACACAAAGAGGTTAATTTAAAATTGTGTGTGCCATTGGTGTGTGTGCTGGGGAGGAGAAGGGAGGTATGAAGGATCGAAGGCTTGCATATCCCTAAAAAAAGTGAGATCCCCCAAGTCTATTGACAGTGGCTTGGGAATGAGGGAAGTTTTGACTTAAAAAAAATTTTTTTGAAGATTTATTTATTACAGCAGGCGCATTCATACTGCGCCCTCATGAGAGACAGAGGGAGAGAATCTTCACGCCGACTCCCCAGGTGAGGGAGCCAGACTTGGAGCTCATTCCAGATCATGAGATCATGATCTGAGCCAAAACCAAGGCTAACATTCAACCAACTAAGGCACCCAGGCACCCTGGAAATTTTGACCTTAAAAATTTTATTCTTCTATATTATTTGACTTTCTGCTTCTCATGGACAAGTATTTCTTACATAAATATATAAATAAAAAAACTACCATAAAATAACTTTTAAACATTAAGATTATGAAAATAAATACAATTCCACTTTTTTTTAAAAAAAAGTCTGGCTATTTGTTATTACTAAGTAGACAAGGATTCATTTTCTTTCAATTCTTCCTTTCATCCCCAAATACCAAATTATGGCAGCCATGTTGGTTTTATGTCCCCATTTTGGTTTTAAGTGATCCATGGTGATTGCATTTCTTACAAGCCTGTATGAAAAAGCTTAATCTTGGGATGTCTGGCTGGCTCAGTGGTTGAGGGTGGGCCTTTGGCTCAGGGCGTGGTCCTGGGATCAAGTCCCACATTGGGCTCCTTGCAGGAAGCCTCCTTCTCCCTTTGCCTATGTCTCTGCCTCTCTCTGTGTCTCTCATGAATAAATAAATAAAATCTTAAGAAAAAAATTTAATCATGTTTGTAGTAAATGTTATAAAAAGTTGGTATGTGTTAGTGATTTGTTAAGATTTAGAATCTGGTCATGTATCATCTGTTTTTATTTTTTAATTTTTTATTTTTTTATATCATCTGTTTAATGGAATATCATGAAGTAAATAATATTTTATTTTGGAAGTACCTTTACTGCAATAAGCAAATGCTTCATCATGTGATATTAAGTGTGAAATATGTGAGTGCAATTTGGTGGAAACACATAGAGCAAAAATGGGTAAGAAACATACCAACAATGTTTAGGTCAGAGTGGTGAATATTGGGTGATTTTATTTTTAATAAAATATACTTTAATATATTGTAGACATTTTTCTACAATAAATTATTTAATTATGAATTCAAGATATACTTAGTAGAAAATCAGAAAATACAGATAAGCAAAAAGGTAAAATAAAAGACCAGAAATATCCATGAACCCACCAATCCAGAAGAACCCATCTCTGTTATTCCCTGATTTGTGATCATCTCTCAGGTCCCTTTGTGTATATTCCTTTAATTAAAGAATTGAACTTCTTTTTTTTTTAGCAAGATATTGACATTTAGCAAGATATTTTCTTTCTTTTCTCTTTCTTTTCTTTCTTTCTTTCTTTCTTTCTTTCTTTCTTTCTTTCTTTTCCTTCCTTCCTTCCTTCCTTCCTTGCTTCCCTTCTTCTTTCCTTTCTGAATTCCTTGTTTATGTCCTTAGCCAGTTTTCTATTGGAATGTTTCTTTTTCTTACAGATTGGTAAGATTTCTTTAGATATGTAAATTCATTAGCCTTTTGTATATCATCTGTGTTGCTTATATTTTCTGTAGTTTCTCAGGTGCCTTTTGATTTAATTTAGAGTTCTTTTTTGCTTGTTTATTGGCATTCAAGAACACTAAATGTTATGTGATCAAATCTATTAGTGTCTTCCTTTTTGGTTTATGCTCTTGGTGTTGTGTTTAAAAAGTCATTAACTTATGTAAATCATCTTTATATTTCCTTTCAGTTCCTTGGAGATTTCTTATTTTACATTTATTCATTATTTAAAAAATTAGGTTTTACTTTTATTAAAGTAGCATAATAAAAAATGTCAAACTTTAACATTTACAATGGAAGAAAAGCAATTCCTAGTCTCACCCTCCAGAGGCAACCATCCTGAACTCATAAATATTATGCTTATTTAACTATTGCTTGGTTTTATCAATTTCTGGACATTCTCTTTGATTTCCTATTATGACAGATTGGATATTTTATACTACTTCTCCTATTATATACTCCTCCCCACATACACAGTATTTAGTTAAATCAACATTTAGTGCTTCTGTAATTATAAGTAATTATCATTTGGTCACTTTCTTTGACAATGCTTTATTTTTCTTGTGGAACTTCTATGTGGCTATTGAGATTTCTCCTTAAACATTCAAATACGTCTATGAGATCCTAATTCAATGCCCTTAATCTAGTACTTTCTTCTACATAAGTAGAGTCATAAGATTGTCAGTTATATCCCCACCCACCCTGGGAACTGTATTTTATTAATCTATTATTTTCAGGAACAAACATAATAGAACATTTGCTTTATTTCTAAAGCAAATGGAAAGATTTCAGGGGCCTTTTAGATGCTCCATGCCACTGATGGTTCTCTGTGCTGCTTCTCCCCTTACAAGTATCATACGGCTCTACAGATGCTTCCATCTCATTGCTCCCTCTGTGAGCTATAATAAGTCTCCCTCAACAGGCTGCCCACGGCATTTACAAGACACTTGGCCTTTCAATGACTTACGCTTTTTGATTGTGACGTGATGGGCCAGGGTAATCTGTCATCGCACAATAATAATGTCAGCGCCTTCCCAGCAGAGCCCAGACCCTTTTGCAGAGTTTGAATACTGTTGAGATCAATGCCTTTTTCATTTGCTAAGATGGAAAGAATTGACCTAGTGGTCCCTGAAGCATCAGCTTTGGCACACTGAATGGTTGGAGGCCAGATCATATTACCCTACGTGCGCCTTGGAGAAGCGACCTGTTGTCCATGTTGGTGTTTCTTCCTGTATCCAAACCTTCCCTGGACTCTGCCTCTGCTGTTCAAAAAAAGAAAGAAGGATGAGTCATTTTGTAGGGTAAAAAAAAAAAAAAGAACACTGTTACACTCGCTGGGGCCAGGGGCAATTGCCTTTCCTCCTTCTATTATGAGAGAGATGGTTTCATTCATAATCAATAGGAATTTAGGGAAATCATAAAATTTAGGGAAGGATTGTTGGAAGATCCATTTACATATAAAGCTAAATACAAGAAGGCACAATCTGGCATTCTCCTTATTTCTTCCCTTTTCTCAGCGTGCACGATACCCCAACATTACTGAGCAGATCTGGAATGGTCCTGATCAAGGGCACAGTTTGCAAGAATCCAGGTACCCATAATGCCCAAATTCTCCCACGAATTTGAACCACCCTGCCTAATAATTCCTGCTTTGCAAAGCAGCACAGGGAATAATTAGGGAGCCAGCGTGGTCACAGGCCTGTGGATGGGGTCACAGGAAAAATAGAAGTTGGCAAGTCATGGCCAGATAATCAGGATCTGTCCTCTCACAGAGAAAGTAGGATTTGTTTTATTGTTTCCGTGGGTGAAGTAGAATCATGGGCTTTAAAAGTTGGGGGTATGGGACACTTGGGTGGCTCAGTGGTTGAGCGCCTGCCTTCAACTCAGTGTCCTGGAGTCCCAGGATCAAGTCCTGCATTGGGCATTGGGCTCCCTGCATGGAGCCTGCTTCTCCCTCTGCCTATGTCTCTGCCTCTCTCTCTCTCTCTCTCTCTCTCTCTCTCTCTCTGTCTCTCATGAATAAATAAATAAAAATCTTAAAAAAAAAAAAGTGGAGGGTGGATAGAAAAGAGTAGTGACCTCAAATGGGTGATCCATGAAAATGTGGCACCAGGGAGGAGAGGAGAAGTCAGAGCTGAGAGGAGAGTCCAGGCTGAGAGCTGAGCTAGAAGAGGAAGTGCTAGATATTTTATGGGAGGCAAAACTGGAAGAAAGTAGATGAAGTGAATCTGGGTTGAGAGGCTTGGTGCTCCACCAGTGTCTTCTCAGGCCAATGACACAGTAAATGTTTCTTCTGAAGGCACAAGAAGCCACTGAGGCAGCAGTCACTCTGCATTCTTTTTTTAGCCACTTTCCGAATCTAACATCCTGGCATGAATGTTTTCTGCCTACAGTAACATAATCCTTGGACGCAGATGTCTTTCAATGAAACGAGACTGATGAAGTGTGACTTTGGTAGCAACCTAATCTTTATTAACTAAGATTCTGAGTTAACTGCACATTAACACTGATGAAACATGTAGGCATACAGGTCATAACTTGCTTTAATTTCTTGTTTGTTTCAGGATATCAATGGATATTATAAAGGGAAACTTAGATGGAATTTCAAAACCAGCCTCCAATTCAAGAACACGTCCTGGGAGCAGAGATTCAAGTACTTCTTTGGAGGTGCTCTCACCGGAACCAGCATCCTTCAAGGTACTTTGCTGTTTACAAGTGATTTCAGGTCCTTCTCCTGAGCTCTAGGCTGTTGTTAACATCCCACTTCAAGAATCCTCTTCAGAGGGTATGTTCTGGGAGCACTCATGGATTTCTTTTGGGATTTTACTTTAGGTCATTTAATATGAAAATCCTGTGTCCTTCTTTACCTCCTCCTCCCCCTCTTTTGTTCTTTTTTAGGAGGGTGACCTATTTGTTCATAGTTGTACTTTGCTAATGCTCATTTGTAAACTCTTTATTTTTCATAAGAAATCTTTGTATTTCAATACCTATTATGCCACCATTGACTCTTAATATGAAAAAGGTCCTGTAGTTTTAAAAATAAAGTTTGAGTCAAAGACCATGTGGTATACATTTAGTAGGTACCTTACCTGGCCTGACTTTTTCTGTTCTTTAGTAGTCTCTTTTTCTTTTCCTAAAATATCTAAACTTGATTTTTTTAAGGAATCAGTTTTTTTTTTTAAGATTATTTGAGAGAGAGAGAGAGAGAGAGAGCATGAACAGGATGGGCAAAGGATGAGGGAGAGAGAATCTCAAGCAGACTCTCTACTGATTTTGGGAGCCTGATTCTGGGCACGACCCTGAGATCATGACCTGAGCTGAACCCAAGAGTTGGATGCTTAACCACCTGAGCTATCCAGGCACCCCAGGAATCATTTTTTTCATCTGCAACATGGGACTACTTATTTTAAGCTTATAGCAAACAAAAATTTGTAGCAAACCAAGTTCACTCATGGTAAAAAAAAAAAATCTTTGCTAGCTTATGAACTCATACTTATTTATTCTTTTGATTTATGGACTAAATTATACATTATAAAACTCAGAGTGTTTGTCTGTTATGATTTGCTGCAGGAAATAGAAAGCACTCTAGGCATTTCCAGCAGAGATTGGATACAGAAATTCAGCTTCTGAAAAATCAGTGGAAGGCTAGCAGGAAAGGAAATCATGGGAGCAGACTTCCCTGGATTGTTGGTTCCTAGGTCATGCCTGCATGACCAAAATCCAGAGATCACAAAGGCTTCTGCTCCCTGACACTGCCACAAGTCCCTCAGAACCACATACTGGTGACTAGACATACTAGAGATGACTGCCTTTGGTATTTCTTTTTTTAACAAAATATTTTTTAAAATTTAAATTCAATTAACATATAATATATTATTGGTTTCAGAGGTAGAGGTCAGTAATTCATCAGTCTTATTATATCCCTCCTTAATGCCCATCACCCAGTTACCCCATGTCTCACCCTCCTTCCCTCCAGAGACCCTCAGTTTGTTTCCTATGATTAAGAGTCTCTTAGAGTTTGTCTCCCTCTCTGATTTTGTCTTGTTTTATTTTCCCTCCTTTCCTCTATGCTCCTCTGTTTTGTTTCTTAAATTCCACATATGAGTGGAATTAAATGGAATCTAAATCATATAATTGTCTTTCTCTGATTGACTTATTTCACTTAGCATAATACTATCTAGTTCCATCTACATTGTTGCAAGTGGCAAGATTTCATTTTTTTGATAGCTGAGTAATATTCCAGTAATATTCCAGACATATATATATGTGCCACATCATCTTAATCCATTCATCTGTTGATGGATATCTGTGCTCTTTGCATAGTTTGGCTACTGTAGACATTGCTACTATAAACATTGGGGTGGCAGGTGCTCCTTTGGATTACTACATTTGTATCTTTGGTGTAAATACCCAGTAGTGCAATTGCTGGGTCATAGGGGAGCTCTATTTTCAACTTATTGAGGAACCTCCATACTGTTCTCCAGAGTGGCTGCACCAGCTTGCATTCCCACCAACAGTGTAAGAGGGTCCCCCTTTCTCCACATCCTTGCCAACATTCATCATATCCTGACTTGTTAATTTTAGCTCTTCTGACTGGTGTGTGATGGCATCTCATTGTGGTTTTGATTTGTATTTCCCTGATGCTGAATGACGATAAGCAGTTTTTCATGTGTCTGTTGGCCATTTCCATGTCTTCTTTGGAGAAATATCTATTCATGTCTTCTGCCCATTTCTTAATTAGATTATTTGTTCTTTGAGTGTTGAGTTTGGTTAAGTTCATTATAGATTTTGGATACTAGTCCGTTATCTGATAAGACATTTGCAAATATCTTCTCTCGTTCTGTAGATTGTCTTTTGGTTTTGTCTGCTGTTTCCTGTGTCATGCAAAAGCTTTTTATCTTGATGAAATCCTAATAGTTCAATTTTGCCTTTGTTTCCCTAGCCTTTGGAGATGTCTCTAGCAAGAAGTCTCTGTGGCCAAGGTCAAAGAAGTTGCTGCCTGTGTTTTCCTCTTCTACGATTTTGATGGATTCCTGTCTCCCATTTAGGCCTTTCATCCATTTTGGGCCTATTTTTGTGTATGGTATAAGAAAATGGTCCAGTGCCTTTGGTATTTCCTGCCAATTTCCTATCAGGAGCTTGGGAAGATGGCTTCTACTTCACATCTGCAGTCTAAATCTCGTGCAGATGCATCTAATGGGATGATTCTAACATGTGTCCAGAACTGCCAGTGGCTTGCTAAAATACCATGTCTAGTTCAGGTCTCTGTTTTGTTTCATTTAATCCTGCATCATTAGTGTGTGTAAACTCTTGTTAGTTGTGTGATTATTCTCGATATTTGGTAGGAGGGATTTCTCCATCTTATTCTTTTTTAGAATGGTATTAGCTAGTTTTGGCTTTTTGTTCTTTTTGTATTGGATTGGTTCTTCAAGTCTTGTGGAATTGCTCTTGGGGTTTTGACTGAAATTGCTTTTATAGATTAATTTGGAGAGAGTTTCTAGCTTTATGATATTAAATATATTTTTTAAAGATTTTTACTTATTTATTCATGAGATACTTAGAGGTAGAGACAGGCAGAGGGGGAAGCAGGCTCCATGCAGAGAGCCTCATATGGGGCTCGAACACGGGACTCCAGGATCATGCCCTGAGCCAAAGGCAGACGCTCAACCAGTGAGCCACCCAGGTGACCCCTGGTTTTGTTATTAATTATGAAATTAGGCAAGCTGCTAGTCACTGATTCTCTGGGTACCATTATTTTTCTTTTTCCAGAGAGTCAGATGAATGGAGTTAAAAGGTATTTGAGTCTGGCTTTTGTCTGTTGGCACAATGCATTTGAGACTCCTCTGTTGTTCTATGTGTCACTAGTTCTCTCTTTTTTACTGATGAGTAGTGTTCCTTTGTGTGGGTGTACCACAGTTTGTTTATCCATTCACATGTTAAGAAACATTTAGATTTTTTGCAGGTCTTGATGATTATGATTAAAGCTGCTATTAATAGTTATATACTGAATTATTTGGGGGGGGAGGAGGTTTTTATTTTTCTTGGATAAATACTTAACAGTTGATTGCTGGGTTGTATGGTAAGTGTATGTTTAACTATAAGAAGCTGCAAAACTTTTCTATTCTCGTGAGAAAAATGAGCATTCCAGCTGCTTTGCATCCTCACCACAAGTTGATATTGTTACTTTTTTAAAAAGCTATTCCAATAGGTATATAGTAGTATCTCATTGTCATTTTACCTCATCATTTCCTGGTGACTAATAATGATGAATGTGTTTTCATGTGCTTATTTGTAGTCGACATAATCTCCTTTGGAAAGTGTGTGTTCATTGTTTTTCGCCTAACTCTTAAAATTGTATTTTTTTTTCTTATTGTTAACTTTTGAGAGTTCTTTCTATATCCTAGATAGAATCATCTTGTGTCAGATATATGATGTGCAAATATTTTTTCCTAGTTTATAGCTTGACTTTTCTTTCTTTTAACTATGTCTTTTGAGGAGCAAACATTTTAAATTTTATTAACTGCAATTTGTCAAAAATTTTTTGAGGCTTGTGTTTTTTTCTTGCATCCAAGAACTCTTTGTCTAAGCCAGGATTTCAAAGATTTTCTCTTATGTTTTCTTCTGAAAGTGTTATAGTCTCATGTTTCACGTTTTTTTTGCACCTAGTCTCTGTTGTTGCCAATGAGAAGGTTTTGTAAATTTGATATTCATTCCAATGTGGGTCGTCTAATTTAGATATTTTTCCCTGGTTGCTTTAATTTTTTTTCTCTTTGTTTTTGGTATCTACTGTTACTCACCTGTGTATGGATTTATTACCTTATCGTTCTGGAGACCAGAGCTTCTTTAATCTGAAGATTTGTGTGTTTTGTTTATTTTGGAAAATTCTCAGCCATTCTCAACATGTGTTTTTCAAACGTTTCTAATTTTGCCTCCTTTTTTCCCTTTTGAGTCATCCTGAAAGTCATTAAATGTGTGTTGAAACTTTTCCCTCTATCCTTTATGTCTCTTATATTCTTTTTAATATTTCCTATTCATTTCTTTCTCTGTGGTCCATCCTGGGGAAATTTTTTTTTAAATTTTTATTTATGATAGTCACAGAGAGAGAGAGAGAGAGAGGCAGAGACACAGGCAGAGGGAGAAGCAGGCTCCATGCACCGGGAGCCCGACGTGGGATTCGATCCTGGGTCTCCAGGATTGCGCCCTGGGCCAAAGGCAGGCGCTAAACCACTGCGCCACCCAGGGATCCCCATCCTGGGGAAATTTTAACATATATTTTTAAAATTTTTGAATTCTTTCTTATACTATGTCAAATCTACTCTTTTATCTTTCTTACCTTTACCTTTAGTTGAATACAGGTATTCAACTAAATTTTTACCTTTAGTGATACATCTTTAATTTCTGGAAGCTCTTTTTAGTTTATTTTCAAATAAACTAAAGATGGTTGGTGCCAATGGAGTGGGGAAGTATGGGTGAAATTATAAAATGGGCAAAGTTTGCCTTTTGTTCTCCAGTTTCATCTTGCTGCTTTATTGCTTCCTGCTCGTTCTAAGAGTTAGGATCATATGGGATGATGTATGTGAAAGATCTTTTTGTGTCCTGAAATGTACTATCCAAATATATTGCTAATATCTAGTTATGTTTTTCTTAAATTTATTCATTTGAGAGAGAGAGAGAGAGAACACACAAGCAGGGAGAGAAACAGAGAGAGAGAGGGAGAAAGACTCCCTGCTGATATGGGGCTCCATCCCAGGACCCTAAGATCATGACCTGAGCCAAAGGCAGAAGCCCAACCATCTGAGCCACCCAGGTGCCCCTAGTTAAGTGTTTTGTATATTCTATATTCCCCTATATAAAAACCATTCTCTGGGAAAAGTTGGCCAAATTCATTTATGCCAAGATATAAATAACCGACAGGGATCATGTGATCTTTTCCAGCAATTTCAGCATTTTCACAGAACTGTATAGCCTTAAGGATTTACTGGGTATTACGGAATTTAAGGGTTTAACCCGGCCTTTCACAGAAGTGTGTTTTTGAACAGGGAACCGTTTTTAACACCTCCAAGATTACATAGAGGAGGCATTGTTTTGCCTGTTTATAAATTAGGCCTCCACTGGTTTCATTCAATACTGGATGTATTTTCTTCTTTGTTAAATCAGGGTAGTGATGCCAATACATAGCATCATTGTGAAGAGTAAATGAGGGGCAGAGTGTGTAAAGTCCTTAATACCCAGGCCTGCCCAGTAGTAATTCCTCAGTAAATGTTGACTCTGATTATTATATCACTGACTTATGCTCAGTTCCACTGGGACTTATGTCCTGGTCCAGGTGAACAGAGATGCTCACATGTAGTCCTGTTTCTCTGGCAGTTTTATTCTTCACACCACCCACTTTCTGTCCTGGAGATTCACTAGGGGCAGAGATTACAGTGGCCAAGAGTTGGCCACGTGGATGCATAGAGAACATAAAACCCTCCAAGGGCTGGATTCCTCCTTTGGGAGGGAAAAAGTATTCCTCCCAGAAGGGGCTGATTCTCCTTCTTTCTCTGAGGTCTCTGAGGTTTTGCCCCTTCCTTGTGCTGTGTTTACTTCCACTGTGACTAGCTCTCACTGCCACTCACAGCTCTCAGGGCATTATGATCCCTGCTTTTTTTTTTTTTTTCCTGATACAGCCAAGGATGTCTTTTCTTGTTCTCTTTCAGGAAAATACAGCTGCCCCAAACTGGTGTTTTCAAAATAAGCATTGCTAAAATAGAAAGAGAAACCAAAATGAAACAGAAAAACTGTGAATAGCATAAAAATAATCACCAAAGCACGTGGTTCTGACTTTAAGAATCTCATTAGAAGCATATCTTGGGATCCCTGGGTGGCGCAGCGGTTTGGCCCCTGCCTTTGGCCCAGGGCACGATCCTGGAGACCCGGGATCGAATCCCACATCAGGCTCCCAGTGCATGGAGCCTGCTTCTCCCTCTGCCTGTGTCTCTGCCTCTCTCTCTCTCTGTGACTATCATAAATAAATAAAAATTAAAAAAAAAAAAAAAAAGAAGCATATCTTAATTCAGACTCTTCACTTTTCAACTCTTCAATAGCCACGTGTGGCTAGTGGCCATTGTATGGGACAGCATAGCTCTAGACCTTTGACTCTCCGTCCGAGTATAAGGTCGGGGAGCAGGCACTATCATGCCTCATCTCCAGAGCTGGCAGGGAGTGCTTCTTTTTGGGATTGATTCTGGACCCTTCTGTGTATTGCTGGAAATTGCTGGAAAATGGGGCATATCTCTTTGATTCAAAATGTTACCAAATTTGTGTTGTTCAATTATATTTAATTAAAAAGTATAACATTTCTAGAATAGCCTAACGCTAGTCTATGTATATATGTTCTCTCATATACTTATATTAGCATTAAACTAGTCCAGAAATGTAAAGTTTTAAAGAATACATTGTTTATGAAAGCGATTTCTTGGGAAATAATTTTTAGATTGATACTGCAATCAACTTGAACTTTGGTAAAGAGAGCAACTCAGACAGCAGTAATGCAGAGGAAAGTAGAAACAATAATGATGATAAAGGGGAAAATGAGAAACCAAAAATGGTGGAGGAAGAGTCAGATGAAGATCTGAACTTTGTTCAACATCAGACAGCCTCTGAATGTTCAGGTAGGATCATCACTAGGTGATTGACTAATGACAATAACAGATATGATAACATATTAGAGTTACATATGTTTTTTTATCAGCTAAATAGAGATATTAGTTAAAAAAAGAGGCATACCTTTGTGAGCACCAGTTTTTGTTTAGAATAATATCGAGTCCTTAAAAACACTTAGAAAAATAATGAAATTTGTCATTTAATAAAATTGTCATTTATGTTAATCAAGTAGGAAATATTTCTGCATTTTATGACATGATTTATTGCTCTTTTTGATGACTAAATTATGCAATAAAATGTAGCCTATAATTTATAAATGCCTTCTTAGGGATAATCCCATTTGATCTTAATAACTTTTGGATCTTAAAAGACTCCCTTTTTTTCTTGGTTATTATATTAATACTGGTCAGAGTGAATTAGAACAGCATTTCTCAAAATGTGGTCTGCAGAGCCCTGGGGGATTGCTGAGACCCTTATAGGGATTTTGCAGAGTTAAAACTACTTTTATCATAATACTGATATATCAGTAATAGAATCCATTATAAGACTGAAATAGTGCTATTTGCCTTTTTGCTACCGAATGGACATTTGCAATGATTGTACAAAAGCAATGGTGAGTAAACTTAGTGGTGCTTCGGCATGAATAAAGGCAATGTAACACACTGTACTAGTAGTCATTGTGATCTTCAAGACCAGGCTCTAGCAGAAGAAAGAAATAGCTACTGTCACTCAAGAACACCCTTGATGGAAGGGTAAAAATTACTAATCTTACTAAGTCTTGATTTTCAAATATAAATCTTTATAACTGCCTGTGAGGTAAAATGGGAGATATATATATATATATATGTTTATATATATATATAAAGCAATTCTGCTGTTAACCAAAATGTGAAGTTTGTGTTGAGAAACATGGTTGTATGATAGTTTATGGTGAGAACTGAACTGGCCACTTTTTTTTTTTTTTTTTTGGCCTGCAGTGCCAGTTGGGGTGCCCGCGCCCAACCCTGTACACCGTGAGCCTGAACTGGCCACTTTTTAATGGAACACCATTCTTACGTGAAAGTATGACAGACAGACAAACTATTATCAATCAGACTTGGATATTAGACAGCCATTATTTTTTAAAATGAAATGAGCCTGTTACTTCAAGGAAAATAATTGACAGTATCTTTGGTCAATGATAAAATTTGGGCTTTCAAGTGAAAATTAGATTTTTGGAAAACTTGTATATGCCATTGTGGGATTGACAGCTTTCCAATACTTAGACTTTTCTAATACAATTTGATGACAATATTAACCAGTGTGATTTTAAAAAATATTGTCTACTGAAGTGTGTTTATATTTCAACACATTGAATAATTCAGTGAACCACTGTTTTCCAAATGACCAAGGCAGGGTAAAAGATCCATTCAGCATGAAAGATAGATGCATGGATTTTAATAGAACAAATACAAAAAGCTTGCTGGTACGGTTACAGATTTCACATTACAACTATTTTTTAAGAAACTACCTCCCTCTTTTTGAGTTTTGATGTAGTATCAAAGAAGGATATCCACAATTATCTGAGAAGGTTATTACATTTCTCCTCCCCTTTTCAAGTACATGTCTTTATGAGGCCAAATTTTCTTCTTTGCTCTAACTGAAATAAGAGATTGCAATAGATTGTACAAGCAGATATAAGAATCCAGCTGTCTTGTGTTAAGCTACATATTAAATATTTAAAACAACGCCATTCTTCTTAGTAATTTTTTGGGATATATAGTTATTTATCATAAGGTGCTTTATTTATGTTAACATGTGATTACTAATAACATATTTGTTGTTTTAAAATGAATAAATCTTAATTTTTCAGTTTTGATTTCTCACATGGTAATTGTCAATAGGGATAGCATAAACAAAAGTTACTTTGGGTTCTCAAAAAATTTTAAGGCTATAAAGGGAACTACTGACTTAGAGTATGTTTGGGATGAGGTTAGCTCTCAAGATTGGGCCAGGTAACTCAGGATTACAGTGTTCAGGACATGAGGCATTATAATTGAGATTAGCTGTTGGCCCAGTTTAAAGATCTCATTTATTTATTTTATTTTATTTTTTTAAATTTTTATTTATTTATGATAGGCACACAGTGAGAGAGAGAGAGGCAGAGACACAGGCAGAGGGAGAAGCAGGCTCCATGCACCGGGAGCCCGACGTGGGATTCGATCCCGGGTCTCCAGGATCACGCCCTGGGCCAAAGGCAGGCGCCAAACCACTGCGCCACCCAGGGATCCCTCATTTATTTATTTTAGACAGAGAGAGCACAGATGTGTGGGCCTAAGTAAGGAGAAGAGCAGACAGAGAGGGACAAACAGACTCTGTGCTGAGCACAGAGCCTGACTCCTGGATTTGATCTCACGACTCTGAGATCATGACATGAGCCAAAATCGAGAGTCAGATGTCCCACCCACTGAACCACCCCAGGCGTTCTGCTGTTGGCCCAGTTTACACTGTACTTGTTTTATACTGTTTCAGAACTGTATGAGTTTCTTCATGCATGAGTTCCTGTCATATAGACCACCTATGTCTATGGAGCCCAAGAGTGCTAGGGTGGTAGTTGGGAACTAGAACTAAAAGTTGTTATATTTGAAATAAGTTAGCATTAAGGTTTGCAGAGCCTCCTTATTAATAAGATTAGTATTCTTTTTTGTATAAGCTCATTCCCTTTTGGAAATATCACCTTTTTCTTAAGAGGAAGTGATATACATTATGGAGAAACACACTGGACTCTTTGGATTTTAAAAAGCTGCAAAATGTGACCTTTCTTAGCATTAATATGCCATTCCTAATGATCTAACCTGGAATGGCTGAGACTTTAGTATTTGAGCATTTATGCTCATTGCCAGATCGTCATCTTTCATCAGACTTCACAGAGGATGTATCTCCTGGAGGTAGAGAGTTTTGGGTGTCAAATCAGATCAGGGTGGAAACTGACTCTGCCATTTACTCGTTATATCATCTTGGACATATATGTAGTTCATTACAAATTAGCCTCAGTTTACTAATTTGTAAAATGGAGACAATAATTTTTTTAAAGATTTATTTATTTATTTATTCATAAGAGACACACACAGAGAGAGGCAGAGACACAGGCAGCGGGAGAAGCGGGCTCCTCTATGTGGTACTTGATCCGGGATCCTGGGATCACGTCCTAAGCAGAAGGCAGACACCCAACTGCTGAGCCACACAAGCATCCCAAAATGGACACAATACTTATACTGCTTCACAGGATTATGATGAGGAATAAATGGGATAATACCTATAAAGTACTTAACACTGTGCCTATCAGATAATTCCATAAATGTTAGCTGCTATTCCTTACTATTATCATTAATATAAGTTAAAACTTGAGGGAAGAAAGTTCTAAAGAGGGCAGCCCCAGTGGCTCAGCGGTTTAGCGCCACCTTCAGTCCAGGACATGATCCTGGAGACCTAGGATCGAGTCCCACATTGGGCTCCCTGTGTGGAGTTGGCTTCTCCCCCTGCCTGTCTCTGCCTCTCTCTCTCTCTCTGTGTCTCTCATGAATAAATAAATAAAATCTTTACAAAAAAAAAAGTTCTAAAGAGTCCTTAATTTCAAATAAGTTACTACCAATTATCCATTTTTAGGCACTTCAAGAAAATAAAACAAATGAGAAGGGCATAGATAAAAGGTATCCAGTTACATGGAGTACTTTCCTGAATTTGTTTTTGTATGTTGGAACCACTTGGTGTCTGGATATGCTACATTTTACTGCTGTTTCACAAAGAGCTACATGCCTTTCTTTTAGTCTGAAGCAGCTTGAGGATAGAGTCTTTGTCTTATTCCTTATTTTTTAGTTGTGAATAATAGAAGGTATAGCAGAATGAAGGAGAAATATTTTGGGATTGAAAACTAGATGAGACCCACTTCTAAGTTCAATACCATAATTTTTTAGCTGTTTGAAAGGACGTGGGAGACCTAAGTGGCTCAGTGGTTGAGCATCTGCCTTCGTTCGGCTCAGGTTGTGATCCTGGGGTCCTGGGATCAAGTCCCACATCGGGCTCCCCATGGGGAGCCTGTTTCTCCCTCTGCCTGTATCTCTGTCTCTCTCTCACTGTCT
Organism: Nyctereutes procyonoides; assembly: GCF_905146905.1. Taxonomy (NCBI): domain Eukaryota; kingdom Metazoa; phylum Chordata; class Mammalia; order Carnivora; family Canidae; genus Nyctereutes; species Nyctereutes procyonoides. Next base: position 6,534,865 of record NW_026575031.1, on the reverse strand, counting down.
CTCATGAATAAGTAAATAAAATCTTTAAAAAAAAAAAAGAAAGGATTTGGTTATTTCCAATGTTAACAAGAATGTGGAGAAAAAGGAACCCTTGTGAACTGTTAGTAGGAATATGAATTGGTACAGACACTGTGAAAACAGTAAAGAGGTTTCTCAAAAAATTAAAAATAGAAATACCATATTACCCAGGAATTCCACTACTGGAATTACCAAAAGGAAATGAAAGCACTAATTTGAAAAGAAATACACATCACTATGATTATTGTATTATTTATAATAGCCAAGATATGGAAGCAGTTCAAGTGTCCATGTGGTATATATTCACACACACACACACACACACACACACACACACAATGGATTATTAGGCAGCCATAAAAAGATGAGATCTTGTCATTTGTGACAATGTGGACGGACCTAGAGGGTATTATGCTAATTAAAATAAGTCAGACTGAGAAAGACAAATACCATATGATTTCACTTATATGTGGAATCTAAAAAACAAAAATGAATAAATAAAAAAAAGCAGAAGCAGACCTATACATTCAGAGAACAAAGTGATAGTTTTCAGAAAGAAAGGGATTAGTGGGGATGGGCAAAATGAGTGAAGAGGGGTGAGAGATTACAGGCTTCCAGCTATGCAATTAGTAAATCATGAGAATAAAATAGGGAATTCAGTTAATGGTTTTTTTTTTCTAGTCAACAGTATTGTAATAGCATTGTATGGTGACGGATAGTAGCTATACTTGTAGTGAGCATAGCATGTTATAGAGTTTTGAATCACTATGTTGTACACCTGAAACTAATGTAACATTGTGTGTCAATTATGCTCAAATAAAAAAAATTTAAAAAGGGAAAAAAGAAAAGACCCAGTTATTTCAACCATAAAACAGAGATAAATGTCTATTTCATGGGGTTGTTCAATAATTATAGGAAAAAATATATGTGAAAGCACTTTGTAAATCAAGATACATGACACTAGTGTTACTTATTCTCATGAGCTGTAAACATGTGTTGAATGAAAGAACAAATAGTAAACACAAAACAAAACTTTATGGTTGTACTAAACTTTAAGCTCATTCCTACTTTCAAACAATATAGATGAACCTGAATTAAAAGAATTAGATTCTCAACTTCAAGATGCTATTCAGAAGATGAAGAGGCTTGATAAGATATTGGTGAAGAGACAATATAGAGAAAAAGAAATTAAGAAGCAAGGTCTAGACATGAGAATAAAGCTGTGGGAAGAACTTAAGGTAAGAATTGTCCAACCATATGCTAAAATGGAAGAAACAGTTTCCTCCAAGATGAATAAGAAATGTGTGGACCGTGGTCATATCAGCATGGTCTGCCCTTACTGATTTATTTTGTGGAGGAAGTAGGACAGTGGTGTGTATATGCCCATATAAGGACAGTTTTCTGGAGGTAGATAGTTTTCTGGAACTGGACAAGGTAACCTTGCAGCATTCCAGGTTTTAGGCACTGCTTTGGCATGTTCGTTTTCCACAGTGCAGTAGATCTCTATTCCCAGTGTCAGGCTGGAGTTCCTCTATCTTTGGAATAGAAAGTAATGTGGCACCTGTGTATATTGAGTATATATGTCTGCTTTCTCTTCAGCAAGCTTACAGTTTGGAGATAAATACATAAATATACAAACATTTAACCCCTGGTTACCATTATTGTTTGAGTTAACTTCTGTGACCAAGTAGTGAGGAGTTCACTGTTTCATATGCTGGTCAGGAACTCTTAGAAACTGCTAAGTGCTTATGGTCTGTGACCATGCTGTATTTGCATCTATCTTAATACATTTCTGATGCTCCGTTAACTTTCCTTGGCCTTCTCAGACCTTTTATTCTCTGTAGTATTGAGAGGTGGAAGTTGACCAGATGTTTGCACTGACTTGATGTATAGCCTTTCTCATATATGAACTTTGCCCCTTAAAGGAGAGCACTTTTAAAGTAAGGAATATTGCAATAACAGATTGATTGTTTTCGATAAAGTCCTGCTTGATCAGCTGATTGACTTCCAGGAAACTTCCTAGACAATAATATGAATTAATAATGAAGTAATGAGAATACATTTTTGCAAGATTCCCAGGAAGATCACAGGGTAGAAAGAAAGCACCATACAAAATGCAGTGCTTTAAACTAGAGAAATTATTTGTGTAAATCTTAGCAGAAAAAGTCTATCATTTACTCTTACTGCATCTCAAAGCAAATTTTTACTTGTTTGGAAACAGGAATTGTAACTGGACCCATAATGAAATACATTATCAATCTTGAAATGTCTGAAACTGTAATTGGTAGTGTACCTCTAGGTTACTCACTAGTTACAGAAATATTAAACAGAAGCTAAAGAAGATTTAAGCAAGATAATTATTATGTTTTAATAGATGTACATTCCAACTCTATTTGGGAACACTTATTCCTAGGATTTTGTGGGAACAGGAATACTAATAGATTTCCTAATTAAAGTAATAAAAAATGACCTTCTTGCTTGTGTGTACACAATTTGGAATCCATGTTGGAATTTTAAAACATATCGATGAGTATAGTTGTCTTTTTTCCCCATGTTTAAACTTGTTTCTCTTTTATTAGTCTGCAAAAAATAGTGAAGCATTGCAAAGTAACGAGGAGATGGAAAATACCAAAAAGTTTCTAGCTTTGACTCCTGCATCAGAAGGAACTGCCAGTGAGTTAAATTTGTCTTTGTTTTTTATCTCAGAGTCATAGATTATTTGGATTAAAGTAAAATTCCCAGTTCAGCTATTTTTTCTTTTTCTTGGAGCCTAAAGTACTTTAGGGGAAATGATCACATTAGATCGGATTATATGGAAGTGTCCTGAGTGTATATTTCAGAGGCTTCTAGGGTTTGTATCTGCTCAAGGAATGTGGAGGACAGGGCATTGAAAACTTGGGAGAGAGACAAAGTGTGTCTTTGTCTTTCTTTACTTTTTATGCCTCTTAGTTGCCTCTAGACACCCAGTCTATGCAGACAGTTTCCTAACTCCCTAGAATCCTCCCATGAGTGTCCCTCTCAGGCTTCTGCAACCCCTTTAATAAAAACCCATTACTGATTTGTCCTATTTCCTGTTCTCTTTTAGTCTTGCTTTTGACACCAGCCAATTAACTGTGCATGTTTCTACTTTCCAACCTTGTGTTTACATATCTTTATGATTCTTCTTTTCCTCCTCCTCCTCCTCGTCCTCCTCCTTTATCTTCTCTTCCTCCTTCTTCATCTGCAGAAGTATTATGGAATCATGTAATCTTTAACTTACTTACATAGTGGTGAAAATTTTAGGGGTTGGGAAGCAGTTTGATATGTTTTGGCAGGACACTTTGGAAATCCTTTAACCTCCATCGCATAAGTGGTTATCAGTACTGCTCAGGGGTAAGACCACCTCTGAGCAAGGGCCTCTGATTTCCTTGAGAATCCTGGGAGCCATCTGTCTTTTGGAAAGTGAACGTCTCAGGGTTCTACTCAGATTCCTGCAGCTGTTTAGCACAAGCTTTGATATGAGCAAAATTCCTTTAGGTTTCTTTCTTCCTAGACCCAGCATTGAGAGCTCAGAAGCTGCTAGGGCCTGAAGGATTTGGGTTTGGAATGCATGAAATGTTTCTCCCCAAGAAGGTGGGTGCCTATCTGGGTTGCCCTTTCTATGACGAAGGACTTTTTTTTTTAAGAGTCTTTCTGAGTTTTTCCTTGATAGATTTACAAATTTACAATTCATATAACCTAATTAAAACACAAAAAACTATTTGCCTGTTAAAATCATAAATCATTTACTGTATACTTCTATTATTGAAATAACACATGTGTAATCTGTATTAGAAAATATTGGTAAACAGGAAGAAAAAAATCACCTCAACTCTTGTAGAGATAATCATTATTGTTATTTTTGTTTTCTCTTTATCTTTTGAGACTGTTTTATGTAAATATCCATATATATTTAAAAAATAGAGATCAAATTATATATATGGTGTTTTGTAATCTGTTTTCTATTAATTTGTATGTCATAAGTACCTTTAGCTGTCAGCAAGAGCAGCGCTGTGTGGTGGTTTGTTTCCAAGATGTTTGGAACTGATTCCATCTGTTCCCTCCTTCTATGTATGTTCATTCCAGTCCTCACTGAGGGACAGGGTTAGTTTCTTCCTGTATTTTCAGTCTGGGCTGGGCTGGGACTACTTTGACCGATAGAATGCAGCAGAAGCAATCCTATGCCATTTCCAGCCTTAGCCATTAAAATAGACTGGCAGTTTCTGCTTCTCTTCTTAGAAGGCTCCCTTGGAGGAAAGTGAGTCATCCTGGAAGGGGTCAGACTACCCTGAGGCTGCCCTGCCAGGAGCAAGTCCAAACTAGCCATATGGAGGGGCTGCACAGAGGGGGTGATGCTGGCCGATTCCCACCTGTAGTGAGTTCAGTAGTGTCCCACCAGAATTCATGTCTACCTGGAGCCTCAGAAAGTGGCCTTATTCAGAAATCACATCTTTGCAGATGTGGTTAATTAAGATGAGGCCACAGTAGATTAGGTGGGCCCTAAATCTAATGTTTGGTCTTCTTATGAGAGGAGAAGAGGAGAAGACACAGAGAGACACAGAGACACAATGACACAGGGAAGAAGGTCACGTGAAGGTAGAGGCAATGATGAGACGATGCAGTTACAAGCCAAGGGATGCCAAGGATCGCTGGGAGCCACCAGAAGCTAGGGAGAGGCACGGAAGGATTCTTCCCTAGAGACTTCAGAGGAGCATGGCCTTGTTGACATCTTGATTTCAGGTGTCTAACTTCCAGACATGTTTTTAGCCACCTATTCCATAGTTATTGGTGACAGCAGCCCTTGGAAACTAACATGCCGACATGTGAATGAAGGGGCAACCTTGGACATTATTCAGTTTCCCCTAATGTTAGCAATTTGTATAACCATAGCATGGTTGGTCATTGAATGACATGGATTTGAACTTCATGGGCCCACTTACACGCGGATTTTTTTACCCTACAATGCTATAATGCACTGTCTCTTCTTTATGCTTTTCTTTCTTTTTTTTTTTTAAAGATTTATTTATTACTTATTTGAGAGAGAGAGCCACTAGAGGGAGGGAGAGGGAGAGAGAATCAGAAGCACACTCTGTGCTGAGCATGGAACCTGATGCAGGGCTTGATCTCACAACCCTGAGGTCATGACCTGAGCCAAAACCAAGAGTCAGAAACTTAACTGCCTGAGCCATCCAGGCACCCCCTTATGATTTTCTTAACAACGTTTTTCTCCAGCGTACTCTATTTAAGAATACAATACTTAAATTTAAGTATATAATACTTAATACAAAATATATGTTTATCAACTGTTTACATTCTTGGTAAGGCTTGTAGTTAACAGACCATTAGTAAAGTTTTTGGGGAATCAAAAAAGTTACACCCAGATGTTCGACTACATGGGGAGGCAGCATCCCTAACTTCCGTGTTGTTTAATGGTGGACTTTGCAATGATCAACACTAAGAAGTTAATGTTGGTATAATACTGTTAATTAAATTTAAATTAATTTAGGGCCTTCTTAAAATCTCACCAGTTTTCCCGCTAATGTCCTTTTTTCTTTTCTAGTATCCAACCCAGGATCCCATTTTACCCTTGGTTATCATATTTTCCTAGTCTCTTCTAATTTGTTATAATTTCTCAGTCTTTCCCTGTTTTTTATGATCTCGACACATTTGGAAAGTACTGGTCAGCCATTTTGTAAAATATCATTTAATTTATGTTTGTGTGAAGCTTTCCCTTGATGCATTTTGGCAAGAATACTCCAGCAGTTATGGGCTCTCACTCAGTCATGTGCCCGGTGTCATGAGTTAACGCCTCATATTACTGCCAATGGTAACCTTGAAAACTTGGTTAAGTTGGTGTCTGCCAGGTTTCTCTATTGGAAAGTTACTAATTTTCCTTTTATAATTTATACATGTCTCGGGCAAGATACTTTAAGGTTATGTAAATATCTTGTTTCTCCTCAAACTTTTGTCCACTACTGTTAGCATCCATTGGTAGATCTTGCCTGCAGTAATTATTACTGCATGGCACTACATTTTAGGTGACTTTTGCATGTAGCAATAGATAACTGGTACAGTTTACATCAGCATTTTAAAAAATTTGAAAAAATGTGAGTATAGTTGACACACAAGGCTACATTAGTTTCAGGTGTATGACAGTCATTCAACAAGTTTATACGTTATGCTCTCTTCACAAGTACAGCTACCATCTGTCCTGATATATCACTATTAGAGTATCATTGACTATATTCCTTATGCTCTGTCAGCATTATTTTTAATGATTCCTTACATAGATGTACCATAATTTATTTAACTAATATTCTGCTGTTAACTATTTAGGTTATTTTCTTTGTTTTTCGTTTTTTTTCCAATTGTACATAATGCTGTAGTAACATCCTTGGGTTAATTATTCTATTGTGAACTTCTTTGGTAAATGAAAAATTAGGTTGAAAACCGGTTGAAAAAATGGCCTCCCAAGAGATGTGCACATCAAATCCCTAGAAACTGTCAATTTTACCTTATTTGGAAAAAGGGTCTTTGCATATGTAAGTTAAGGGTTTTAAAATGAGATAATTCTGGAATATGGAGGAAGGCTCTAAATGCCATCATATGTATGCCCATAAAAGAGAGGCAGAGGGAGAAGAGGCACACAGAAGAGAAGGCCATGTGAAGAAGGAGGCAGAGATTGGAATGATGTGGCCTTGAGCCAAGGAATGCTGGCAGCCATCAGAAATTGGAGGAGGCAAGGAATGAAATTTCATTGAGAGCCCCCAGAGGGAGTATGGCCCTACTTGAAACCTTGATTTTAGACTAATGACTTCTAGAACTGTGAGAGAATAAATTTTTGTTGTTTTCAGTGACCAAGTTTGTGTTGGTTTGTGACACTAGATACAGGAAATGAGTATACCTTTGAAGAGAAATCACTCCGTCAAAGGGCTTGACATTTTAAAGAATTTTATCTATATTGACTTTTGAAAAGGTTATACCGATTTAGAACCCCCTCAAGTATTTTATTTGAGAATTGTTTTCCTATACCCACGATATCAGTGGATTTAATAATTGTTTTATAACTTCACATATATATATTTATTTTTAAATATTTTATTTATTTATTCATGAGAGACACAGAGACAGAGAGAGGCAGAGACACAGGCAGAGGGAGAAGCAGGCTCCCTGCAGGGAGCCTGATGTGGGACTCGATCCTGGGACTCGATCCTGGGACTCCGAGATCATGCCCTGAGCCAGAGGCAGATGCTTAACTGCTGAGCCACCCAGGCGTCCCTAGCTTCACTTATTTAAAATGGATTCATAACTTGTAACTGTGATAATTAAGGAGGTTGAATATTTGTTCTTTTAGCCATTTTGTGAATAATTTGTTCTTTTAAAAAATGAGGTGCTCCTTTTTATTGGTTTGAGGGACTACTTTACATATTAAGGGTACTAATTCTTTATTATCAAATACTAAAAACATTTTTTCCTAACTTATATTTAGTTTTGTGGTATTTCTTGCTCTCCCAAACTTAATATTTTTTATTTAGCTAAATCAGTTATTTCTTTACTTTTTTCATTGATTGCTGCTCTGCTGAAAAAGATCTTTTTCAATATAAGATGATATAAAAATGTACCCATGTCTTCCTTTAGTATAGTTATTATTTTATGAAAAAAATTAAAATATTAATCTACTTGGAACTCATTTTCTTGTGATATATGCAATAGAGAATTGATTTGTTTTCTTCCCCGCAGTTTGTCAGCTAGCATCAAGAGATCACAAATAACAGAAATAAAACCAATGAATCACCAAAGTAGTAATTAGTAAAAGTTTATTGTGCACACATCAAAAAGGCAGCTTGCAAACTGGGAACGCTAAAACTGAAACATGGAATGAGGCTCAGGGGTATTTTGTTATAAAGTAGAACAGTTACTTCATATCAATTTTGGAAAACACTGAAGTTTTGCTTATGATTTCAAGAGGCATAAGCAAGAGATGACCCAGGTCAAGTTAGCCTTGCAAAAGAAGCTAAATTGAGTTTTGTTTGTATGACTGAACTGGTTTTGTCTGCTCACATGATTTTTAGTTTAATTAAAAACATTTTTAAAAATATTTTATTTATTTGAGAGAGAGAGAGATCATGAGCAGGGAGGAAGGGCAGAGAGAGAAGCAGATTCCCTGCTGAGCAAGGAAGCCTGATGCAGGACTCGATCCCAGGACCCTTGGATCATAACCTGAGCTGAAGGCAGATGCTTAACCCACTGAGCTATCCAGGCAACTTTTTTTTTTTTTTTTAAATTTTAGAGAGAGAGACAACATGAGTAGGGGAAGGCAGGATAGAGAAAGAGAATCTCAAGCAGACTCTCCACTGAGTGTGGAGCCTGACCCAGGGCTCCATCTCACGACCCTGAGGTCATGACTTGAGCCAATATCAAAAGTTGGTCACTTAACCGACTAAACCACCCAGGTGCCCCAGTCTCCATTTGTCTTAGATTTTAATACTAGTTATCTCAGTATCTTTTATTGTATAATCTATCATTTCCTCACTTATTTGAAATGCTAACTTTATCATCCACTAATTGGGTCTTTTTCCAAATTTTCTGTCCTCTTTCATTAATATTTCTGTCTGTGCTGATATCAGTATTGCACTTTTAAAAAATTATTATAACTTTGTAATACACTTTATTAGGGCAGGTATATTGTCTTCTTCAAAAAGTTTTTTGCAGGATGCCTGGGTGGCTCAGCAGTTGGGTGTCTGCCTTCAGCTCAGGGTGTGATCCTGGAGTCCTGGGATCGAGTCCTAGGATCGAGTCCCATGTCAGGCTCCCTGCATGGAGCCTGCCTCTCCCTCTGCCTGTGTCTCTGCCTCTCTCTCTCTCTCTCTCTCTCTCTAGATAGGTAAAATCTTAAAAGTTTTTTTCAATAACGTGTTTTTCTCAAGCCTGTTTTTCTCTTTGAGAGTTCATGTTTAACGGTGAGTATGCTACTTAAGAAAAAAGACTTGCAAAGCACCTCTAAACTTAGAGCTTATAGATGCTATTTTATTAATTTAAATGTCTGAAGGCTGTTGTATGAAGATAATCTATCTTGATTTCTTATATTTTCTTTCATTTCTATCAGTAATTCTGTACCTTCATAGACCCAACACTGCATATGTTGTTCCAAATAAAGAATATGGACAATGTCAGGAATATAATTCTGGATATTACAGTAGCTCAGCATCTGTATTTAAGGAAGCTGGAGCTAAATGCTGACTTTTGACTCTACAGGGCAAAATCTTTGTTTTCAGTTGCCTTTTCTTCATGATCAAGCCAGAACTATCAAATACATTTCACTTTTAAAGCTCATGCCGTGTATATTTGGCTTAAACCTGTAGAGCTCCCTGTTGTGTCTTTGGAGTCACGTGACTACCATAAGCCCTACAGACATTGGCAGTAATGTTAGATCAGTACTAATGTTCTAGCATGGAAAGTAGTTGGACTTCATGAACTGAAAGCTGGTGTTTCTCAGGACTGGAAACCTGTGCTCATGGAGAATCACTGGCTTAAACATTATCATGTTAGAGTTTCAATTTTTAGATTTTGAATTCTTAGTCAATTATTATGTACTGGAAGCATTTATTGTGCTCAGAGCAGATAGGGTGCAAAAGTAGGGTCAGTGTAAAAGGAATGGGAATAAAAGATACTGGTAGGTGAACCAAATGTCTATTACTTTCACTTTTGCTACTGTCTGTACCTCATGCTGGACCAGTGTGTCCCAGTGAAAAGATGATGTTACTACATTTGTTCCTGGTTCTTCAGATTTAAGTAGATTCTTTTTGGTTTTTGGTGACTGGTCTTTTTTTTTTTTTTTTAAGATTTTATTTATTTATTCATGAGAGACAGAAAGAGAGAGAGAGAGAGAGGCAGAGACACAGGCAGAGGGAGAAGCAGGCTCCATGCAGGAAGCCCAATGCGGGACTCCATTCCAGGACCCCAGGATCATGCCCTGAGCCAAAGGCAGATGCCTAACCGCTGAGCCACCCAAGGCGTCCCGGTGACTGGATTTTTTGTGGAAGGCAAATTCCTTAATGAAATTTCTTGCTGGTTTTTTATATCCTAGGCATATTTTTAACAGTTACACATACCTGATTTCTAAATATCTTAAAAACCAAAGGAGGTATTTACTTTGGCCTACTTTATTAGACTAATTACACATTTTTTCTTTACATTTTACATAAAATAGTCATTACTTCATTCCAAAAGAGGAAACTTTTGGAATCTGTAGTGTAAGAAAGGTATTATTAGCAGAAAATTTTCACAGTATGTATAAAAGAAATGAATAGAAATGTAAGAGCTCAATTTGACCACACATCAGTGATTTTAAAGACTATTAAACATAATAGTCTATGTTACTATTACAACATAGTTGCATATTGTAAGATGGTGTGAAACTACTTGCATTTGTTCCATTTTGAGATTGTTTCCCATGGTATTCACTGAACTTTGGCTACCCCTCTTAATTAAAAGTATAAAGTTGAAACAAACAATTATTTTGATCAAACCTACTTATAGCCACAAGTTTTAAAGTAAAGCGTTTCTAATAATGCTGATGAAAACAGAAATCTTTTGCCCCATTCTGCTCCATGGTAACTTTTTCTTTGTTACCAGGAGAGCACAAAGCCCTTGTAAATTGTCCAGTAGGTGGCAGCATCTAGTTAAAATATGCACTTTAAAAGAGCGGAAGAATTTAGAGCTGGACTTCCTTAGACTTGAACTTCATTTGGATTAAAAAAAATTTTTTTTAGACTCGAACTTTAAACACTTATCTACAAATATACCCAAATATCCCCCCTCCCTCTTTTCCTTAAAAAAAAAAGTGAGAAATTCTTAGGATGAATATTCTTCTTTATGTCCCTCAGTCATTTGCTTAACCTCTTATTGAAGAGTAATTTGAGGGACTTTGGGCTGGTGGCACAATGGCAATTTCCAACCAGCTCCCAAAACACAAAATACATCCTAGCCCCTCTAATATCACAAAGAAGCAGCAGCAAGCCAAATGAGAAGATACTGGTTGTTGAGTGATACATTTCGTATTATTGATAGCTATAAACGTGGGGCCTTGACACCAAGAAAGATTAAAAACCACATTAAATTGATTTTTTTAACCACATTTTGACTTTATAATCCAGAGTTAATAACCTCAAGTTTAAAAATTGAGATGCTGAAGTAAACAATATTGCTTGTTAGAGACCTTAGGAATATTTTAAAAGTCTTTCCACCCCACTTTCGAGGGGCCACTTTTAAGTTTTGGTAGAGAAATCTGATGAAAATCCAAACTCCTTACCATACCAGAAATTTCACCTTAGTTGGTAGCATTTCTCTGGTCGATAAAGACAGAATTCTGGACTCTCAGAGGCAGACACATGTAATGATAGAATTGTTCATCATCATTGTATTTGTTTTGTTTTTTTTTTTTAAGATTTTATTATTTATTCATGAGAGACAGAGAGAGAGAGAGAGGGAGAAACAGGCTCCATGCAGGGAGCCCGATGTGGGACTCCATCCCAGGTCTCCAGGATCACGTCCTGGGCCAAAGGCAGGCACTAAACAGCTGAGCCACCCGGGCTGCCCATCATCATTGTTTTTGATGGAGGTTATTCCTTTTTCCTTTGTTATATTGACTTCTGTGTTTCTGGCTCTAAATTTATTAGTGCATATGACACAGCACAGTGACATCTTAACGATCTGAAATACTTCTTTGGAAGTGCTTGGTGAAATTCAGGTCAGTGCTACTTCTGCTCATGAATGTTGTTAAGATTGGATGTTCAATAAAATATGGTAGTCTTTTGCAGTCCTGGTTTGCAGAGAATTGAGGAAGAAAATCACTTAATTATAATTATCAGTAAGGCTAAGGATTTTTGTTTTTTAACTTCTGTTATGTCCTAGTATTGCCAGCAGTGTCTTTTGCATTCTCCACTGTGGCTGTTCCAAATGCTTACTGTGTGTTTAACCTTCTACTGTCTTCTACAAGTCCTTCACTCCAGCCTGCTTACTGGCCAGAGAAAACAACTAATTTGATGGGAATCCTTTCCCATATTCTTTCCTTCTTGTTCTAAGTTGTACTCTGTTCTCTTCCATCCCCCATCCTTCTTACCTTAGGTTAAGGGAAGGTGCTGCTCTCCAAGGCCAAGGTCAATGACAACCCATCCCTTTCACTCTGCCCCTGGATCCTGATCCATCCATCATTCTGTGCCTTACCTAGAGCACATCCATCCCTTTCACTCTGCCCCTGGCTCCTGACCTCATCCATCATTCTGTGCCTACTTGTTATCTTCTGTCTTCTTCCTTCCCTTCAGTTTGCTGTCTTTGAATCTTCTGGCCCTAAAACAGAGAGAGCCATCAAACCAGCCATCCAAACAGGTACCATTCCCTTTCTCTCTCTCTCTCTCTCTCTCTCTTTCAGATTTTATTTATTTGTGAGAGACACACAGAGAGAGAGAGAGGCAGAGACATAGGCAGAGGGAGAAGCAGGCTCCTGCGGGGAGCCTGATATGGGACTCGTTCCCAGAACCCCAGGATCATGACCTGAGCTGAAGGCAGATGCTCAACTGCAGAGCCACCCAGGCATCCCACACTTGCCCTCTTCTTAAAGGTCAGACTTCTTGAGAGGATATTCCACACCTACTGTGGCTACCTGGTCAACTTCCATTTACTTCTCAACTTGTCAGTGGTCTGGGTTTTCTCCTTTCACACTGCAGAAACTACTTCATCAGTAGTCCTTTTAGATTCTAAAGCTAGCGACATACTTCCAACTTTTATCCTGCCTGATCTCTCTGTAGCATCTGGCACAGTTGTCTGATCATAGACTGGTAACATTTTTATGGGTGTCATTATTCCCTGCTGGCTCTCCTTTTTTCTCTGTTCTCCTCTCTTTTACTTTTCATTGTTGAAATTTATTTCTCTTTCTGCGTGTTTTCTCAACCTGGGCTGATGGTTTCATCATCCATCCAGACTTTGTGATGGTTAATTTTATGCATCAACTTGACTGGATCATGGGATGCCTAGATGTCTGGGTAAGCATTATTTCTGGATGTGTCTTTGAGGGTGTTTCCATGAGAGACTAGCATTTGAATTGATGGATTGTATGGAGTCCATTACTCTCCCCAGCGTGGGTGGGCATCATCTGATCTGTTGAAGGTCTGAATAGAGCCAGAAGATGGAAGAAGGGAGGATTTGGCCTCTGCCTGACTGCTTGAGTTGGAACATTGATCTCTTCTGGCCTTCGGTTATCATTATATTGTCTTGTTGATTCTAATTACCTTTAGATGTTTACTTGGAGTCTTGTTAGTTTATGATCACCTGGAAATAATGTTAATTTTTGTGTCCTTTTCAATAATTATTCCTATTCTGAGAACTTCATAAAGATTTAGTGTTGAAATTTATGAATGCATTTCGTTATTTATTTATTTATTTATTTATTTATTTATTTAATATTTTATTTATTTATTCATGAGAGACACAGAGGAAGAGAGAGAGGCAGAGACACAGACAGAGGGAGAAGCAGGCTCCATGCAGGGAGTCCGATGTGGGACTTGATCCCAGGTGTCCAGGATCACGCCCCAAGCTGAAGGCGGTGCTAAACCACTACACCACTGGGGCTGCCCTCATTATCTATTTAAACTATCATAAAGTTTTTCTATCTTGACAAACTTTTTAATGTTTTAAAATTAATATATTTAAATACTAAATGAATTTTCTTGGGTCAATATTTCTTAGATATGAAGAATTATTCTTTTGATTTAGTACCAGATTTGAATGGCTGAATTTACTCAAAATTTTTGCATCTATATTTATAAGTGAGATTTGCTTTGTGTGTGTGTGTGATGTGTGTGCCTATGGCATGTATGTTACGATGTTGATGGTATAGGTGGGGTTGGGAGTGTGTGTATTTATGCTTTGCTAGGCTATGTTAACTTCATAAAATGGGGCTGGCTATTCACTTATTTCTATTCTTTGAAATAGTTTATACAAATGGGGATTATCTGTTCCCTAAAAACTTGAAAGATTTCACTGGAAAAACCATCTGGTTCAAATAATTTCTTGGAGGCAATTCTCTGACTCTTTTCTTAGCTTCTTTCATATTTACTATTATATTTCAGTTTTCTGGTCTTCTGAGTCAATTCTGGCAATACACTCATGTCAGTGAGATTTCAAAGTATTCATTTCACCAAGATTTAGCATTTTACTAATAAACTTTCATATAGTATCTTAGAAGAATAATTTTCCTTTTTGTTTATTATGCTACATTTCTTATTTATAATTTCATTCATGTTTTCCTTCTCTCTTTTTAATCTAAAAGTTTTTTTTTTAAGTCAACTTTTTTTTAAAGCACAGTGTTTTAGATTTACAGAGAAACTAGGACAATAGTACAGTGATTTTCCATATACCTGCAACCTATTCCCCTATTATTAGCATAGTATGGTACATTTGTTATAATTAATGAACCAATATTGATCCATTATTATTAGCTAAAGCCCACACTTTATTCAGACTTTTAGTTTTTACCCTTTTTTTTTTTCTGTTCCAGGGTGCCATCTAGGATACCACATTACATTAGTATGTTAGTCTTCATGTCTCCCTAGGCTATTCTTGGCTGTGCACTTTCTCAGACTTTCCTTTTTTGATGACTTTGGCAGTTGTTAGGAGTACTTGTTAAGTATTTTGTAGAATTTACGGCAATTACTATTTATCCATGTTTTACTTATGATTTGACTAGGGTTGTATGTTCTTGGGAGGAAGACTGCAGAGTTAAAGTGCCATTTCTATTTCATCACATCATACTATCAACATATTATTGTTGATGTCAACTCTGATCACCTGGCTGAAGAGGTGTTTGCCATATTTCTCCACTGTAAAGTTCTTCAATTTCCCCTTTCAGGATGTCTGGGTGGCTCAGCGGTTGCGCGTCTGCCTTTGGCCCAGGCACGGCGTGATTCTGGAGACCGAGGATCGAGTCCCACATCGGTCGGGCTCCCTACATGGAGCCTGCTTCTCCCTCTGCCTGTGTCTCTGCCTCTCTCTCTCTCTCTCTGTGTCTCTCATGAATAAATTTAAAAAAAATTTTCCCCTTTCCATCCTGTCTTTGGAAGGAAGTTACTATGTGCAGCCCATACTTGGGATGTGGGGTGTTATGCTTCACCTCCTTGAAGGTGGAGTATTTACATAAATTATTTTGCATTATTCTGCTTGGGAGATTTGTCTGTTTTTTCCATGTATTTATTCAGTCATATATTTATATTAATATAGACTTGTGGATATTTATTTTATACATTGGATTATAGTAATCTAATATCACTTTATTTTGCTGCTCAAATTTTTCCAGTTTTGATCATTGGGAGCTCTTTCAGTTGACTCCCATCTCTCTCTCTCTCTCTTTTTTAAGAGAAATGAGGGCAAAGGGAGAGAGAGCTTCACCTGACAACCCTGAGATCATAACCTGAGCTGAAATCAAGAGTTGGATGCTCAACACACTTGAGGACCCATCCCTTTGACGTACCTTCAACATTGCAAGTTTTGTTTTGTTGTTGCTGAGCCCTTTCTTACTTTCTGATACTACAGGATGCACCAGACTCATCTTGTGTATTTCCTTTTTAACCCCCCACCCCCACCCCGCAGCTTGTATATTTCCTATTTGAGTCCTAGAATCAGTAGTCTCTTCAGGGAGCCTGGTTCCTCTGATTATGATATTAGAAACCAAGATCTGGATGCTAGATATGCTTGTTGCTCCTGGGGAGTCATTGATTCTAGGCCCTCCGAGGAGGGAAATATTTGCGGGTACACTAACCTGTTATATACGCCATCTATAAATATTTCTATGTGTAGTCATCTGTATCTATATTAAGCTAAACATGGATTCATACTGATGTCTCAAATTTTATTCTATTACCACCTGAATCATTCTAACCACCTCCTCTTGTTAATCTGTACTCTCCATCCAACAGTGAGAAACCTGGCTCTCACCATTGGCCCTCCATTCACTTTTTGCTCAATTCCACTCCATGAGTGGTGATCTCAAAATTGTTAACCTGTGCCCCTATAGGAGACAGCTGGGACAACTGGAGTACAGTGCTCAGGTGCAGTCTCTACTGCCTTTAGTCTTGCAGACTCCATTCATTTCCTTTTTTTTTTTTTAAAAAAAAAAAGATTTTATTTATTTATTCATGAGAGACACAGAGAGGCAGAGACACAGGCAGAGGGAGAAGCAGCCTGCATGGAGGAAGCCTGACATGGGATTCGATCCTGGGTCTCCAGGATCATGCCCTGGGCTGAAGGTGGCGCTAAACTGCTAAGCCACCCAGGCTGCCCCAGACTCCACTCATTTCCATGGGTAGTTTAAGGTAAACACTTTTTCCCTCTACCCACCTCAGTGAGATTGTTTCAGACGTTTGTAATACAGTTAAATGGTTAGATGGTCACATTCTGCATTCCATCCTGGGATCCTCTGACATCCTAAATGATATTTTGAAAACTTGCATGCATTAAGGTTCACTCTTTGTGTTTTGAAGCTATAGGTTGCCAAAATGCATAGTGTCATGAAGCCAGCATTACAGTATCATACAGAATAGTTTTCCACTGTGAAAATCCCGTGTGAATTCCTATTCAACTCTCCCTCCTCCCCCCACACAGTAAAAAAAAAAAAAAAAAGACACTTCTGATCTTTTTTTTCTTTTTTTTCTCACTGTCTCTATAGTCTGCCTTTTCCAGAATGTTATATAATTGGAATCATACAGATTGGATTCTTTCACTTAGCAATATGCCTTTAAGATTCATCAATGTCTTTTTGGGACTTGAAGCTGCTTTCTTTTTGTCACTGAATAATATTTCATTCTGTGGATGTACCACAATTGGTTTATAACTTCACCTATTGAGAGGTATCTTGAGTGCTCCTGGTTTTTGGTGATTATGAATAAAGTTGCTCTAAACATTGTATGCAGGTTTTTTTGTGGGTGTAAATTTTCAGTTTACTTGGATGAATATCTAGGAGCAGGATTGCTAGACCATATGGTATGACTGTTTTCACTTTGTAAGAAACTGCCTATTAGGTTGGCCTTACAGTTTTTGTGTTCCCATCAGCAAAGAATGAGAGTTCCTGTTGCTTTGCATTCTTGGCAGCAATTGGTATTGTTTTCTGGATTTTAGCCATTCTAATAGGTATATGGTGGTATCTCATTGTTTTGTGTTTGCATTTCCCTAATGGCAAATGATGTTGACTATCTTTTCAGGTGCTCATTTGTATATTTTCTTTAGTGAGTTGTCTGTTCAGATCTTTTGCCTATTAAAAAAAATGGATTGTTGTTTTCTTACTGTTAAGTTTTAAGTGCTTTGTATATTTTGGATACAAATCCTCTATCAGATATGTGTTTTGTAAATATTTCCTTGTAGCCTATGGTTTGTCTTTTTCTCTTCACAGTATTTTTTTGTAGAGTAGAAATTTTTAATTTTAATAAAGTTCAATATATCAATTTTGTTCTTTCATGGATCATGCTTTTGGTGTTATATATGAAAACTCATCAACAAACCCAAGATCACATGGATTTTTTTCCTAGGTTTTCTTTTCTTTTTCCCTTTTTTTTTTTTAAGATTTATTTGTTTGGAGAGAGCACAAGCAGGGAGCAGCAGACTCCCTGCTGAGTGGGGAGCCCCATAAGGGGCTCAATCCCAGGACCCTGAGATCATGATCTGAGCTGAAGGCAGATGCTTAACTGACCGAGCCACCCAGGTGCCCCCATGTTTCCTTTTAGAAGTTTTATAGTTTTGCATTTTACGTTTAGTTGAATTAGTATTTGTGAACAGTGTAAGGTTTCTCTGTCTAGGTTTGTTTTCCCCCTTCCCTTCCCTTCCCTTCCCTTCCCTTCCCTTCCCTTCCCTTCCCTTCCCTTCCCTTCCCTCCCCTCCCCTCCCCTCCCCTCCCCTCCCCTCCCCCTCCCTTCCTTTTTTTTTTTTTTTTTTGCATATGGACATCCAGTTAGTCTAACACCATGTTAAAGAGATCATCCTGTCTCCATTGAATTGTGTTGTGCCCAAGATTGCGAATCCGAGAAACCACCAAGGAGCTGACACCGATGCAAACACACGAGGGTTTATTTACAAGCTCGAGCTTGGGTTCAAGTATACCCGACACAGCGGACCAGGGCCTTGGACCCAGAGGTGGGATTCAGCTTAGTTTTTATAGTCTTGTCTAGGGGATCTTCAGAAGGGCTGGAGGAATTTCTCAAATTCTGTTTACATTTTGATATGGGGCTTTCAAGGGCGTTGAGCTCTGTTCTTATTCTAATAGGGGCTTCCAGCCCTTGGCTTGGGCTCTGTTCTCATTCTAATATAGGGCTTTCTAGGACGGTAAGCTGCAAGCTGTTTTCTTCCTGTAACTGAAGTAAGGTAAAGTTCAGCTCTTCCTTCACAGGGGCCTGGGATGGCTGCACTTGTGATAACGCTGAACTCAAAGTGGAATGGCCTTAATTTTCTCAGCCTCCACAAATTGCCTTTGCTCTTTTTTTTTTTTTTTTTTTTGGCCTTTGCTCTATTGTTAAAGATCAGTTGACTATATTTTTGTAGGTCTGTTTGTGAACTGCCTCTTCTGTTCCAGTGATCTGTGTGTTCTTTCATCAAAAACATGTTATCTTGATTATGATTAGTGTTTTCTCTTTTTAAAATCCCACTTGTAGATCTTTTTAGAGATTTTATTAGATCCTTTTATACTTTCAAGAGCCAGTTTTGAATGTCTTTGCTGATTCTATCTTGTTTCTTTATTATTTCTTTTCTTGACCTTGTTACTGCTTTCTCTAGCTTCTTCAGTTAAATTAGTTAAGCTCATTTCATTTTCTTAAAATATGTATGCTAGTCTACTAGGGCTGCCATAAAAAATTCCACAGGTTGGGTGGCTTAAACAGCAGAAATTTATCTTCTCACAGTTCTGGAGGTTAGAAGTCCAAGATCAGGGTGATGGAAAATTAATTTTTTGGTGAGGTCTCTCTTCCCAGCTTGCAGATGTCCACCTTCTCACCATGTCCTCATAACCTTTTCTCTGTGTGCAAGGGAAGTGGGGAAAGGATTATTAAAGTTATCTCTGGTGTCTCTTCCTCTTCCTATAAGGCCACAAGTTCTATTAGATTAGGGCCCCACCTAGGGACCTTTTTAGCTTTATTTATTTTATTTTTTAAAAAAGATTTCATTAGGGATCCCTGGGTGGCGCAGCGGTTTGGCGCCTGCCTTTGGCCCGGGGCGCGATTCTGGAGACCCAGGATCGAATCCCATGTCGGGCTCCCGGTGCATGGAGCCTGCTTCTCCCTCTGCCTCTGTCTCTGCCTCTCTCTCTCTCTCTGTGTGACTATCATAAATAAATAAAAATTAAAAAAAAAACACAAAAAAAGAAAGCTTATAAAAAAAGATTTCATTAAAAAATAAAAAAATAAAAAATAAAAAAAATAAAAATAAAGATTTATTTATTCATGAGAGACACACAGAGAGAGACAGAGACATAGGCAGAGGGAGAAGCAGGCTCCCCGCAATGTGCCCAATGTGGGACTCAATCCCAGACTCCAGGATCATGCCCTGAGCAAAAGGCAGATGCTCAACCACTGAGCCACCCAGGCGTTCCCCTTTTTAGCTTTAACTACCTCCTTAAAGGCCTGTCTTCAAATACAGGCACACTGGAGCTTAGGGCTTCAACACATTCATTTTGGAGGGATACAGCTCAGTCTATAACACTATGATAAAAGCATCATTGCTATGAATTTATTTCTGAATATAGCCTTATCTCTAAAGTGCATTCTTTAGCAGGTGGTGTTATCTCTATTCTCTACAAGTTGTTACCGTGTTATTTCCTTATTGATCTAATAGTTTTTTGGAAAATGATGATGCCTTTCCCTTGTTCTCCAGAATTTTTTATAAGCCCTGTATTTTAAAAGGTAATAAAGAAATTTATTAATATTGTTCCAATATTTTGAATTAAGTGAAATTCTAGTCTAATAGAACGGTTCTCAGTTGTAGGGGACATTGGGATACGTGCATTTTTGGTTGGCATAATGATATGCATTGGGGGAGGACTTCATCTAGTTCACAGGGATGAATGAGAACTTCTAGATCTGCCATGCCATAGGCCAGCCATGGGGAACTGTGGCATGTGTGTGTGTGTGTGTGTGTGTGTGTGTGTGTGTGTGAGAGAGAGAGAGAGAGAGAGAGAGAGAGAGAGAATGAATTTCAGGCCCTCTCTCCCTCTAAACATGGCATACTGGCATACTGCCATTGCTGCTTTGCAGCTGTCATGTGTAAGTGTGGAGCACTGTGTGTGGAGTCTCCTTTCAGAGTTCCAGGTGTGCAGTGAGGCAGAGTGCACTCTGCTCCGGGTTTCCTCATTTTCTTTGGGGGGCGGGGGGAGTTGTCTCTATCCAATTTTAGGATTTTAACTACATCCCAAGAGAATGCATACCAGGGACAGCCTCACTTGTGTCACTTTTGTCTACCTTAAATTCATTTCCTCTGATGCTCTTCTAGATCCTTCTCCACTGTCTGGGATAGGCTTTCATTTTGTCCTTAGGTGGCATGAAACAACTTAAATCATATCCTGCAATCTTTCTCTTTGAAGGCTCTTATTTGTAATGTGCTCAGCCCTTCAAACTCTGGCTCTTGAGCTCTGAAGGGAGATCCCCCCCTCCCATAATTATTTGTAGTGAGGAGAGGAATCTTTTAAATTTTCCTATTAAATTTAATTTTGATGTAATTGCAGACTTAAAGTTTCAAGAAAAGCACAAAGAATTTTCAAAAACCCTTTGTCCAGATTCTCCAAGTGTTAACGTTTTGGCACATCCTCCTCTTTTTTCTTTTCTTTTCTTTTCTTTTCTTCTTTTCTTTTTTCTTTTCTTTTCTTTCCTCTTTCTTTCTTTCTTTCTTTCTTTCTTTCTTTCTTTCTTTCTTTCTTTCTTTCTTTCTTTCTTTTTTCTTTCAAGATTTTATTTATTTATTCATGAGAGATACACAGAGAGAGAGAGGCAGAGACCCAGCAGAGGGAGAAGCAGGCTCCCTGTGGGGAGCCCTATATGGGACTTGATCCCAGGGATCACACCCTGAGCCAAAGGCAGACACTCAACCTCTGAGCCACCAGGTACCCCATCCTCCTCTGTCTCTGTGTCTGTCTCTCTATAGATGTGTCTCTCTTCTGTCACCCCTTTCACAAAAGGACACATGCATATGCGCATCTGCATGCTCGCTCAAGTCAGGAAATTAGCACTGATTCAATACTATTGTCCAATCTACTGGCTTTATTCATATTTTGCCAATTGTGCCACTAAAATCCTTTTTAACAAAAGAAAATCGCTGCTCACGTATTGCATTTAGTTGTCATGTCTCTGGCCATTCTTTTGGTTTTATGACATTGGCATTTTTGAAGACTATACGCTTGATATTTTGTAGACTCCCCCCCCCCCCCCCGTGAGTGTGTTTATATTTCCCCAAGAATAGATTCAGTTACGCATTTTTGGCAGGAATACCGCTGTGTCCTCAGTGAATCCTATCAGAAAGTGCATGATGTCGATTGTCCTGTAACTGCTGATGTTGACCTCAATGACTTGGTTAATGTGGTGTCTACCAGGTTTTTCTGCTATAAAGTTACTAGGTTTCCTATTGTACTGGGTAAGTTATCTTGTGAGGTGATACTCTGAGGCTATTGTGTCATTCTTCAAACTTTCACCATTCATTGGTGATTCTTACCAATCATTTATCATTATGACAGTTAACCCAATGACTGTTTTCTGATTCCATTACTTCTATAGTAATCAGTTTTTTTTTTTTTACTCTAAGGAAGAGTTTTCTAAAGGAGGACTTCAGAAACTCAGAAAATGCCTTTTTTTTCTCTCTTGAGTAGTTAAGCTCCTGTGATTATGTGATTTTCAAAACTCTTGTTTTTTTTTTTTATTTTTTATTTGTTTATGATAGTCACAGAGAGAGAGAGAGAGAGGCAGACACACAGGCAGAGGGAGAAGCAGGCTCCATGCACCGGGAGCTCGATGTGGGATTCGATCCCGGGTCTCCAGGATCGCGCCCTGAGCCAAAGGCAGGCGCCAAACCACTGCGCCACCCAGGGATCCCAAAACTCTTGTTTTTTAAACTCAATGCAGAGGCTCTGGGGTGTGCTCACCTTCTGTCTGAGGTACTGAATATACGGGGTACTGCCGAGACCATGAGTGAAGAGCCACAGGGACACAAGAATAATTGTAGCCTTAGGTTAAAATTATCTCCAAATATCACCTTGCTGTAACAGTTTCTGGTATTGCAAGGTTTCATATTTTTGTGTCTTTCCAGGTGCTTCAGTGTAAAAGTGAGTGAAACTACCATTAAACTGGAATTTGAGGATAAAAAATCAATATATTACCACTTCAAAAGACCTTTAAACCTCTTTGTCTTTTACGCAAAAGTAAAAGGCTTATACCACCAATTTGCTAGATTAACTCATTAAAGATTGTGCAGGATTAAAGTTGTAATGTCAATCCCAATGATGCTACATTGTTATGAATTCCAAATTAGGGAATTGGAATTGACACATTTCTTTTTACTCTCAGGAACTGTATGTTTTGAATTCGGTGTTTTCTGTGTGTTGGCATCAATGTATCTTCTGGCAACTTCCTTTGCCTGTATCATCTCTGAGAGGGTGCTTGAATCAAGTTTGTTTGTTTATTCATTTATTTATTTTACTTTTACTTTTATTTTTTAAAAGATTTTATTTACTTATTCATGAGAGACACAGAAAGAGAGAGGCAGAGACACAGGTGGAGGGAGAAGCAAGCTCCTCGCAGGGACCCGATCCCGGGACCTCGGAGTGACGACCTGAGCCAAAGACAGACACTCAACCACTGAGCCACCCAGGTGCTCCCCAAGTTTGTTTCAGAGATAGGTGGTGGAAGCTAATATCCTCAGGACTTGTCATGTTTCTGAAGCAAAAACCTTTCTGTGCCACAACCTGGCAGAGTCTCTCATGTTGAGACATAGAGACTTGGAAAAAAAAAGAAAGGATACTTGTTTATGTTAGCAGTTTCTTGCAGATATACAGTGTCTATATTAGCTAATAATAAACTGCAGTGAAACAAGAAGAATTGAAAACACAATTTCCTAATTTCTTTATGAGTATTGGCCCAAGAGCATAATTCCCAAAGCTGTCCCAAAGCTAACTTCTTAGAAGTCTCCTGGTTTTCTCTTTTAAACACATGCTTTTATCTTAATGACTAAACCATATATCTGAAATCTTTATTTGGGGACCTAAAAGAAAAAAGAAATATACAAAGTTATTCAGTGAGCATATTCTCTGTATTATGAATGTTGGAATTTGGATACATTAACTCCAGAGTTAATGTGATATTTTAGCGCACACCTGTACATCCTCCTTGCATGGAAGTCCTAGGGAAATGCTTTTTGACTCTTGATTTTCTGCTGTTGGTTTCAGTGGCTAATATGAATAAAGATGATGGTCATTTCTACCTGGAAGTGACATCTTAAGAAATCTGTATGTGGAGTTGATTGAGGAATATTGCAGAGAATGTTAGATCTTCCTTTTAAACAATTGTTCATGTAGATGATTTCTTATTTTGTGTATTGAACAAGTGATTTTTTAAATCTACAGATCCTACTCACTGTGAGCTTGAAGACACGTTTTTCTCAGTGTTTCACACTCAGGTCCCTCCAGAAGAATATGAAAACCATATACAGAATGACAATCAAGGTTTGTTTTAATTTGTGTGATTTTGCATATTGTCAGAAGAACATACTAGCTCCATACAGAAATAGTCACAGATGAAATGAGTTGATGTAATTTAATCCAGAGATAGTTCGTGAAAGCAAGTTAAGGTTCTAGATGAAACAAGACTGGTCATGAGTTCATCACTGTGGAAGTTAGTTGTTGAGGGTTTATTATACTATTCTTCCTAGTTTTGGATATTTAAGTTTTATATAACAAAGAGTTAAGGAAAAGCTGACTGCAAGTAATAGAAAACTAGCTTAAGCAAAAAAGAAAATTTATGGAAATAATCCTGGAGGTAGACTCCTTTTTTGATTCCCTAGAGCATATTCTGTGATTAATTATTGAGAGGGAGACTCCATTTCAAAATTGCAAGAAGACAACAACTGATCCAACTTGGGTTAGATGCCTATCCCTGGTCTAGCCAATTCATCCAACTCACCAAGGGTTGGGGTTAATACGGGAACATGGCAACTTGTTCTGTTGATCACCACCAGGGGGAGGAGAGGACATTTCTAGTGAAAGAGTTCTGACCAGACAATTCAATGTTTTTTACTACAATTTACTAAAAGTATATTTAAAAAAAACTATCATAAATATATTTATGAACACATTTGAGTTACACTAATGTATTGTTTAAGAGCATATGAAACTTAAACTGAATGAATAATGTTGGGCCCGCGGGATCAAGGGGGATTGGGAGGCACCAAAAAAAACCGGGGGCGGACCGCCCACCTTGTTGCCCCCACCTCAGAGCTTTCCCATCACCAGCAGACCGCCTGGGGACAGTCATCAGGGGGAGACCAGACCTATGCAGGAAACCTGAACTGGACTTTACCAGACCCCAATAAGGGCATAAGCATACCGATTCCACCAGTAATATGCCCTAATACCTATCACCCCGTACACATACACAACCCCTTACCCCTACCCCCTTAAAAAGCCCACTTGCCCTCCCCTGCGGCCGCGGAACCTCCCCGGAGAGCGCACCCCGTAAAAAGCCTGTTTCGACCAACTTTTGCCTGGCCTCTCTATTTCATTTCACTACCGATCGGATTAAACCTGACAAATAACCAAATAACCTCATATTTATTTTTTTAAAATATTTTATTTATTTATTCATGAGAAAGAGAGAGAATGAGAGACAGAGAGAGAGACAGAGACACAGCAGAGAGAGAAGCAGGCCCCACGCAGGGAGCCCAGGAGCCCGAGGGACTGGATCCGGGTCTCTATCCCGGGTCTCCAGGATCACACCCTGGGCGGAAGGTGGCGCTAAACCGTTGAGCCACTTGGGTTGCCCATAACCTCATATTTCAACTTAAAAGACTATATACACAACTTGGCTTATAGGAGAAAGTTACATATTTTATATCTAAGGAGGCCACTCACCAAAAAAGTAACTTATACTTTAACTATTGGTAGTTGATTAAAAAACATCACTGATTAAAGAAATAAAATCCTAACTATAAAACACAGATTTGTTTGCCTAGAAACCTGTAAGTTAAATTTGAGTGGAACGTTTTTCTTACCCAAATTTATTTTTGTTTGAAAAGAATTTAAATCCAGAGATCTTATCCTTTTCCTGGTTCTTCCCAACTATCATTATCAAAATATATTCTTTAAATTATTAAATTTGTATTGAATCTTTGATAACTAGCTATAAATATACCAATTGATTAGCTCCCTTAATCCTCTTTATTGACATACTCTCTTCCAAAACAAAGATGACTTTTAAGTAAACCTTCTCTGGATTGAGCTACTGGCTGATATTTTCCCCTTTTGGACTTTTAAGTGGCAATTTATCCTGTTTAGTAGGGTGGACATCACTTGTCTTTTAAGAAGATGCTTCTTTATGCCTGTTTTTAGAGCTTTAAAGATGCGTTCACATGATCTTGTTTTAAATGCTTTAAATGTGACTACAGTGAAAACAAAATATTTAATAAAGGGAATAAGAGTCCGTAAGTATTTTTCTTACTCTTGTTTTGAGTATCCAGGGTCTGAACAACTCAGAAGTTGACTCGATTTTTTTCAAAGGTTGAGAAAAAATGACAAACTGAGATGAGCTCTAAGGGTTTGCACAGGTAGGATGTCAGACATTCAGGACACTTATGCCCAGACCTTGCTTAAAAGACAGGTTTGAACAAAAAGTTTCTGTTCAGAGAGGGTGAAAACATATTAATAGAATAGCAGGAAATGACTATCTTTAGGGAAAGTTTTGTTTTATATAAAGACTAAAATAAATGTATTGATTCATTTTATTTGAGTATAATTGACACATGTGACACTAATTTCAGGTACATAACATAGTGATTTGACAAGTTTATACATTAATCTATGCTCACCACCAGTGTAGCTGCCCTTTGTCACCATGCAATGCTGTTATAATACTACTGACTCTCTTTCCTGTGCTGTGCCTTACATCCCCATGGCTTACTCATTCCATAACTGGAAGCCTGTATCTGCCACTCCCTTTAGCCCATCTTGCCCATTTCCTCACCCTTCTCCCTCTGGCAGCCATCACTTTGCTCTCTGTGTTTACAGCTCTGATTCTGCTTTTCGTTCATCTTTCTGTTTTGCTTTTTAGATTCCATGTATGAGTGAAATCATATGGTATTTATCTTAGTTTGACTTATTTCACTTAGCATAAAACCCTCTAGGTTTATCCAGGTTGTCACAAATGGCAAGATCTTTTTCTTTCTATGGCCAAGTAATATTCTAGCATGTGTGTGTGTGTGTGTGTGTGTGCGTGTGCGTGTGTGCGTGTATCACATCTTTATCCATAAGAATCAATGATATATATTAGGATTCTGGATTTGGAATTTAGAAGTTACCCTATATATGTTTTATTTTTTCTATATCTTAATGTATGCTTATATATTTTAATGCATGCTTTATATCATATATTTAACGTATGCTTAATGTAATTTTAATTTAAAATTTTATCGTAATGGACACATAATTATGAAAACTTTTGAACTTTTTTAATATTAGATTTTACTTATGATGTGGAAGGAAACGATTCATTAATCAAAGCAGAAAAGAAACCTTTTTCAAATACAGAAAACATTGAGCTCAGGGGTAAACACAGCCAAGATTTTATTAAGCGAAACATTGAGGTATGTACTTAAAAATTTAGAAATCAGAACGTGGGATTAAATGAGCTATGGAAATGAAAATAGTTGTGTTTAGTGTCTTTAAATATTTTTTTGATCATAATACATATATATGTAACTGAAACAGTATGTATAACTGAAAGAAAAGTTTTAGGGACCAGTACTTCACTATTTTTTATTCCATCCTATCTTATTCTCCTCTTTTAAAAATGCTAGCTGTAATTCAGTATACTTATTTCACTACACAGAAACTAATCTGGTTCCTGCAATTTGAAAAACATTTGCTTAGATAATAGTTTCACACGTTTCCCAGATTTTAAATTGTGTTATTAGTAAAATAGGCCTTTTAAAGTAGTGAGACTGATTATATATGTGGTGCATTTAGAAATTTGCATGGAAAGTGCTCCTGGTAGAGCTGGAGAGGCCAACTGGTTGTCTGTCCCTTGCTCCCTCCAGCTGAGCCTCCAGGAAGCCTTTCACTTATCTCTTGCCTTGATTAGCTCCCTGCCTTAGGGTCTCAACCTTGGTCTTACAGGCAGACTGTGTCCTCTAGACAGACTAACCAAGGGCTCCTCTATTAGATCAGAATGTCGATTAATTAATTTATAGCAAGAAATGTAGGTGCAGTGGCAAACCACTCTGGCAGTTACTAGACGAGTTAGTGAAGTTAATTCACAAGAGGAGAGAGTTAAATAATTCTTCGCAGTTCAAGCCAGATGCTCCTTCCACGGCTGCACATCATTTCCAGGCAGATTGGATCCATGGGTGCCACCGCCAGGACTGGCCTCTGAAACTCTCGCTTTTTCTCTTCCAGTTCCTCTGATCTGAAGGAAACCTCCAATTTGATCTGTCTCTGTGCTGGCTCATTGTATGTTGATTTATTTACTTTTCCAAGAGCAATAGTGTTTTTCCCATATCCGAGTTCTTGCTGACACAGACAGTAGTAGCCTCACCATGGGTTTCCCTTTTCTCTCTTTTCAAAAAGATTTTATTTATTTATTCATGAGAGAAACAGAGAGAGAGGCAGAGACACAGGCAGAGGGAGAAGCAGGCTCCATGCAGGCAACCCAATGTGTAGGACTTGATCCCGGGACTCCAGGATCACACCCTGAGCTGAAGGCAGCCGCTCAACCACTGAGCCACCCAGGCGTCCCCCTTTTCTCTTTTTAACGATAGCAGATGAATCTTTATTCAGAGCCCTAATATGACAGTCTTGAAATTTAAAAGTAAGTTTATTTAGGAGAGAATGGGACATTCGGCTGGCAAGTGGGCACCTTTGTTTTGCGTGCGACGAAAGAGCAATTTTGAAATGGGTGATGGTGAGAAGGACAGAAAGCGTTTTATTCAGAAGTGTGCCCAGTCCCATACGGTGGGAGAAGGAGGGAGGCACAAGACTGGACCAAATTTTCATGGTCTATTTGGACAAAACACAGGTCAGGCCCCCGGATTTTCTTACCTGGTTGCCAACAAGAACAACAAGAATCCCAAGAAGTACTTCCCTGGGAAAAAAAACATCTTCCTTGGTATTAAGAAGACAGCGGAGAGGACAGACTTGATGGTTCCAAAGGCACAGTGGTTGGCTACTGCCTTGTTTATTACAAACTGGAAATGTCTCATGACTTCTTGTGTGTGCACTGTATTTAAATTGATCTCCTACACCAAAATTCAAATCATGAATGGCTGATGGAATATATCTTTTGGACAGTCCTGCCTGAAATAAGATTGGCTTGTGGTTAAATGCACATGATCAGTTTTTGGGACTTTGATAGTAATTCCGGTTCAGCACGTGCTGTCACTGTTCCCCTTCTAGAGATATGATTGGAACCGATTGGTAATATTCAACTTTTCACAGAGATGGAAAATGCCATCTCTAAACCTGTAGGTGATGGGGCTTATATTTAGATTTATATAACTGCTATGTTTATTTGCATACTGAGGAAATCCCTTCACTATGTCACAGAACAGCAAGACACAGCTGTGTTTTTTAATTTATTTTTATTTTTTTTTCAGCCGTGTTTCACATTGTGTTCGTTAGTCTGTTAAAGGCAAGGACTGAAGATAAACTGGCAATGTCCACTTTCTCTTTTTGGTCTTAACTATGCCAATTTATTTAAAATTCCTTGCATCTAAAATATTGCCTTTTGCTTAATGAAAGGCATTTTCATGTGGTTTATGTATAATATTAAACCAAGAATATTTTAACATGTCTCACATATTATAGATAATCTATAAGGTCAGACAGTTTTAAAATTCAGTGTGAACAGGATACAGTAGCATACTTTGCTTGTGAATTCTTTACTAAGTCAGACAAAGTCATAATTCAGGATTGTCTTTTAAGCAGCTTTTCAAAAACTAACTGTAGAATTACCATATATGCATGATTGGTAATGGTGCTTTTACCAACACACTAGAAGGATTAAAATTGAGGAGCTATATCATCAGCACAAATTTGCAAATTATGTGATAAGGCTTAAAAATAAAGCCACAGATAAAAAAAAAATAAAAGCAATTTCATTCACTAGATAGATGTCCCATAGGAAGTGGCAAGAAGATTCCTTCCAAATATCTCAGCAAATATGTTATTACATTGACAAATATTATATAAAGAAAAGTTTGCAAACTACCCATGTTTGTTTTATTTTATATTTTATATAAAATGTTTGTGGAAATGGCTACACCAGAGCCTGCTTATAGCAGGAATATCTTTGCTTGGAGAATGGACCTATAGCAAAAATTTGGCATAAAAGAAAACTACCTCGCAAATGAAAAATGCCTAATCTCACAAAATTTTACCTTGGTGTATCTGTGCTATAGAAGTCTCAGGTCTCATTTTTATGTTCCTGAACTATGAACTGTTTTTTTATTAATACATTCTGTAGTTGGCCAAGAATTCAGGAAAGCCCGTGGTCATGACTGACAGAGAGAAGAAAAGGCTGATTGAACTTTTAAAGGACTTAGATGATGGAGATTCGGGGCTGTCCTGTCCTGAGGTATGTAAGCTCCGATATTCAATGACCTCTACACTTCTTCTTCTTCTTCTTCTTTTTTTTTTTTTTTTGGTAGTTTCAATTTTTTATTTAAATTTCAGTTAGTGGGCAGCCCGGGTGGCTCAGTGGTTTAGCGTCACCTTCAG
The DNA here is from genome assembly GCF_905146905.1 of Nyctereutes procyonoides. Taxonomy (NCBI): domain Eukaryota; kingdom Metazoa; phylum Chordata; class Mammalia; order Carnivora; family Canidae; genus Nyctereutes; species Nyctereutes procyonoides. The sequence continues at coordinate 6,504,837 of NW_026575031.1, read as the reverse complement.
CCCGGGGTGTGATCCTGGAGACCCAGGATCGAGTCCCACATCCGGCTCCCTGCATGGAGCCTGCTTCTCCCTCTGCCTGTGTCTCTGCCTCTCTCTGTGTGTCTCTCATGAATAAATAAATAAAATCTTCAAAAAAATTTAAAAAAATAAATTTCAGTTAGTTAACACATAGTGTAATATTAGTTTCAGGTGTAGGACTTAGTGATTCATCACTTGCTTACAACACCCGGTGTTCCGGTGTTCATCACACCACATGATTTAATCCTCATCACTTATTTAACCCGCCCCCAACCCCACCTCTCTCCATCAACTCTCAGTTTGTTCTTTGTTGTTAAGAGTCTGTTTTATGGTTTGCCTCTCTCTTTCCTTCCCCCATGTTCATTTGTTTTATTCTTAAATTCCACATACGAGTGAGATCATATGTATTTTTCTTTTTCTTATTGATTTATTTCACTTAGCATAATGCTCTCTAGCTCCAACCACTGCAAAACATGCCTAATCGTGTCTGATCTTAGAAGCTAAGCAGGGTTACGGCCAGGTTAGTATTTGTATGGGAGACCTCTGTGCTTCTTAACTTTAATTTTTTGTCATGTTATTGACCCATTAGCATAAATTTTGAGTAACTTTTTAAATTATGGGACAATATTCTCTGACTTGAAAAAAATCCTGTTTTACAAACTTATGTTTATTGAATTTTTCAGATTTATTCTTGGTCAATTCATTATTGACTCTCAGGATTATCTTATGTCACTTTAAGAGTGACTGCACAGGGCAGCCTGGGTGGCTCAGCGGTTTAGCACTGCCTTCAGCCCAGGGCCTGATCCTGGAGACCTGGGATCCAGTCCCATGTCAGGCTTCCTGCATGGAGCCTGCTTCTCCCTCTACCTGTGTTTCTGCCTCTCTCTCTCTCTCTCTCTAATAAATAAATAAAATCTTAAAAAAAAAATAGTGACTGCTCATTAGCTATCACAGTCATAACCTCGGACTGCAATGTAATAGGCTTCGTCACTGACAACATATAAATGTGTTTCTCTTTTCTTTTATTTGGGACATTTCTTATTATCTCTAAACTGGTTCCGGGGTATTTTTGGTAGAGTCTTCAGTAACCCTAACAAACACCATCCTGCTCCCTGCCCAGTTAACCTTGAGCATCCAGGTCCCTGAAGAGTACAGGTGTGGGTGTTTATAGGGCATGGGCAGGTCAGATAATCATTTGTGCTTGTTTACTAAACTTACAGCAATATTCTTTTTATTTTTAAATTTTTACATTTATTTTTGCTTATTTATTTTTAAGATTTATTTTTTTAAATAAAAAGCCACGTGCCCCTGGTTTTGTTATTAATTATGAAATTAGGCAAGCCGCTAGCCACTGATTCTCTGGGTAACCACACAATGGCATGGTAAATCTTCCTTATGTACCTAGGAATGATGTAACAATGAATTTTTGTTGTTAAATGTTGCCTTTTATGTATTATTTTTGTTAGTGTCTGTGCCTTGTCCCTCTCTTTATTTTAAACTCTTTTCTATAATTTTATTTTTTGGTAGATTGTTTACAAAGATCATATAGCTGGATTTTTGTTGTTGCTGTTATGTCTTTGTTTCTTTATCTTTTGTTATTATTTCCTTATTCTTAATCTCTTAATGAGGGTATTTAATTTATTCATATTTATTATGACCACTGACAATGTTTAGACCTTTTTTTTTTTACATTTTATATTTCATTGATTAGATTTATTTGGTTTTCTTAACTTCACCTCTTTTTCTTCTCATAGTTTGAGGATTCAATTCAGTATCCTCTATCTGAGCTAGTGCTGCTAACCTTCAGTTTCTTAAAATACATTAAAATGTACATTTTTTTCAACTTCAACAATTATTCTCTAAAATCTTATACTTAACAAGGACTGATCTTTGGTATTTGGCTTTTATTTACCTTTCTTCCATTTTTTGCTCCCTCCAGAATGTTGGTCCCAAAATATTATAAGTTTTTACATTTAAAAATGGTATACTTCAAAACAACAACAATATGGCATACCTCTTGTATTTTAGAAATCTTTCTCAGTGGTAGCCAATTTTTTAGCCACATCATTGCATGGACCTTGTCAGGCCTTTTGATCTGAAGGCTCAAATCTTTCTTAGTTTAAAAATGATCTTCTATTATTCCTTTGTTTCCATGACATCTTTTCTCTCCTTTTGGGCTTACCTATAAAATGGGATATTGATGGGGAATGTGATGGGCTGCAGGTAACAAAACACTTTATAAACTGTGGCTTCAACAAGTAAGGAGTGTATTTTGCTTCAGTAACAAGAAATCCAGGTGCAAATAGCTAGTGTTTTTCTTTATTCCTGTTCTGTATTCTTAGTATGGTTTTGTTTTTAGGTTGCAAGATTGCTGTTCTCTCTGTAGGCATTGTATCTATTTTGGAGCTGGAAAGAAGAGGGAAAGGGGACACTCCTCTGAGGCTTTGCTTTTCATTTGGGAGTGTGTGGTGTTCCTGGGACTTCCATCTGCAACTGGTCAGCCCAGCTGTGTCATGTGGTCATTCATTTCACACATCACTGCAAGTAAGACTGGGGTTCAGGCATTTTGCTTTCTCACTTTAATAGCACAGGAAGCAAGGAGATAGGAAGTTGGAAAGGGACATCAGGTTAGTCAGTGTACAAGCCCACAGGTAGGTATAGAACCTCTTGGGTCTCTCTTCTAGGTCTTGTCTTTTTTTTTTTTTTTAAGATTTTATTTATTTATTCATGAGAGACACAGAGAGGCAGAGGGAGAAGTAGGCTCTGCGTGGGGAGCCTGATATGGGACTCAATCCCAGGACCTTTGGATCATGACCTGATCTGAAGGCAGAAAACCACTGAGCCACCCAGGTGTCCCTCTCTCCTGGGTCTTATAATATTTTTCTCATAATCTTCATCTTTTAAGTCATTTTGCTCAGATGAGCTCATTCCATAGTTTTCAACCATGTGTCTTCTGCTACTAGCTGTGTAGCCCTCTTTTGAGATTGTTTTTATTTTTATAGTTTTGTTGTTTTGTAAACTAATATTTGCTGAGAGTTTTTTCTGAATGTATTGTAAGGAGAAAGAGGATCCTTTCTTATTATTTGGCATGAGGGATAGGCATTTCATGAAATTCTATAAATTCCTGGCACATGCTGGAATAGATTCAGAGGAGGAAGACAGGAAGTATGGTGGGAAGAATGTAGGAACACTTTGAGAAAGGGATCCATCAACTATATTCTTTTTTTTTTTTTTAAGATTTTATTTATTTATTTGATAGAGGGAGAAAGTGTCCATGCAGGGGGAGCAGCAGAGGGAGAGGGAGAAGCAAGCTTCCCACTGAGCAAGGAGACCGATGTGGGGATCCATCCTGGGACCCTGGGATCATGAACTGAGCCAAAGGGAATTGCTTAACCTACTAAGCCACCTAGGCATTCCCATCTAATATATCCTTTTTTTTTTTAAGATTTTATTTATTTATTCATGAGAGACACGGAGACAGAGAGAGAGGCAGAGATACAGGCAGAGGGAGAAGCAGGCTCCATGCAGGGAACCTGATGTGGGACTCGATCCCAGCACTCTGGGATCATGCCCTGAGCCAAAGGCAAACGTTCAACCACTGAGCCACCCAGGTGTCCCTAAATTTATTTTTTTAATCTTTATACCTAACATGGGGCTCAAATTCACAACCAATTCAAGAGTTGCACACTTTTCTGACCAAGCCAGGAAGATGCGCCTAAAAGATTTCTTTCTGTTTTGGGAATTTATACCTGCAAATGAATGGCACTCCCCAAAGCCAGATCCCTTTACTGCTAAGATGGGTTTTGTGTTGTATCTCATATTATTCACATCTAAATCAGTGTAGAGGGTGCCTGGGTGGCTCAGTGGGTTGAGTGTCTGCTTTTGGCTCAAGTCTTGATCCAGGAGTTCCAGGATCGAGTCCCACATGGAGCTACCTGCTCAGGGGGAATCTGCTTCTTCCTCTGCCCCTCATCCCACTCATCCGCTCTCACTCACTCTGTGTCTCTCAAATAAATAAAATCTTAAAAAAAATTAATGTTGAATGCATGGGTTTGGTTGCAGACCCTTGGTTACCAGGCTGAGCCCTCACTATAAAGGAGGGTAGAGCATCTTCTGGGTTCCATCTTAGGGAGGCAAGACCTCTAAAAGCTAGAAATTTCCCATACCTAGCAAGGGTGTCTGGAAGGTGCTAGATGGAAAACCATGATACCAACTACTATATATTATATATAATTTCCTTCTATAACAGTATACTGCATGAAACATTTACATTTCTGTCAAATTTAATCTGACATGCTCTTTTATTTTCAGTGTCATTGAAAAAGAATTCCATTCAAACAAAAATTTAAAGTATATTAACGAAATATTTAGTCATTGATTCCATAGTTTTTTTGTGTGTGTATGTGACTCATTATTCCTCATTTAGATCATACAGTATTTATATCCCTTTTATATAGGAAAAATTAACTGGATTTAAAAAAAATTTTGTGACTAATTGAATATTTTCTTATGTATAATAAAGTATAAAGTTATATATAACTTTTATATACCAACTTACAAGGATATTTAAACTGTTTATTACTATATCATATCCTTGTATGTATATACTACAAGCTATTCACTTTTCCCTACTTTTAGACATTTGAGCTATTTGCAATTATTTTTTATTACAAATGACATGGCAAACATGTAAGTCAGTGTTCTGAGTTGCAAGAAAAAGAGATGGACTTCAATGAAAAAAACAGAATAGACATATTGGGAGACTTGGATAGCTCACAGACTTGGTGGGAAGTTTGGAGCGCCAGATTTGTAACCTAGGAGGATATTAAGGTACCCAGAAACATAACTGTAGAAAGTCTTTAGAAACAGGCTGGTTAGGGGTTGCATCATGGCCACCAGACACCCCCGCTGCATCACTGCTGCCACCCTCACCAACACTGTTACCAACATTGGATCCCCAGGGTCACTGCTGTCACCATTAATCCCCACCCTATTTCCCGTGCACACTGTAATTCCCTCTCTTTCCCTAAAGTCCAGGGTGTTCACTCTGACTGGCTAATTCTAATTCTAGGTCATTTGCTTATCTTCTTGATGCCAGTGGGTAGGGAGAAGGAGGGTCTGGTAGGGACCTGTCTCCTACTAAATCTCATGCAGTGTTTGGTTTCACTGTGACAGGAAGGGCAATTGGATGCTGGGGCTAGAGGAACATATGTAATTCTTTTTGTGTAAGTTTTTGCTTGTATCTCTTCTGGTTATCACCTAGAGATTGATTCCTGGTATTAGAGTTATGAAACCAAAGTGTATGAAATTCTTAAACTTCCTTGCCCCACCCCCCGGCCCTTTATTTTTAATGTTTTCATGATTCTTCTGTCCTTATATTACATGTTTCTCTATGTGACCACATCCATTCCCATGGTTCAAGGATTTGAGCTACTATAGATACATTGGTGAGTCCATAATACTTATTTCCAATCTAGGTCTCTATCTTAAACTTCAGACAAATATATTTAACTACCTAACATAATCTGTGGCTATCCTAGGGGTTTCTGTGAATATCAAATGGTCCCAAAAGAATTCATCATTTTCCTCCTCAAACCTATTATGTCTCTTGTATTCCCTTGTTTGGTCAATAGGACTACTATACCTCTAGTTCTCAAAATCCAGTATTCGGTTTTTATCTTTGATCCTTACACCTCCTTTCATTCTTCTATCAAATTATCTCTAGATTCTGTAAATTCTACTTCTTAAGTATCTCTGAAAAAAAAAAGTATCTCTGAAATCTGTCCTATGTTCTGTATTCCTAGGAAATATTCCTTAGTTGAGGTGCTTATCATTTTTGTTCTAGATTATGGCTTTTGCTTCTCTCTCTCTTTTTTTTAAAGGTCTATTTATTTTAGAGAGAGTGCACATGTGTGAGTAGGGGGAGGGGCAGAGGGAGAGAGGGATATGCTGGGCTTGATCCTAGGACCCTGAGACCATGACTGAGCTGAAATCAAGAGTTGGACGATTAACCAACTGAGCCACCCCAGGACCCCACCAGCTCTAGTTTTAAATGCATAACAAATCATGTTGTTTCCCTGATTAAGATGATTAAGATTGATTATTTCCTCCAGGAAGCCTTCTCTGACCACTTTGTCTCTCTGCTCCTTCTTGTCCACAAGTGTTAGTTGACCCTTACAGATCCCCATGACACCTTGGGCTCACCAGCAGTCTTCATAACTTGGTAAAATCTTTGTTGTCAAAAGACCGAGAACTTATTGAGGGCAGAGCTTATGAGATTCATCTTGAATCACCAGTGCCTATGTAATGCTTATGCACAGTGGGTGCTCAGTATAAGATTTTTGAATGAATGTTATGAATGGGTTTTAACCCATTATGAAACAAATATTAGTTGAATAAGGAGTTAGATGACCAATTAAACTCACGAAATCCAAAAAAACTGTATTTATGCACTCTATGTTACCTTTCAGGGACAAATCTTGAAAATACCATGTCCGTTATAGGGTAAACGTGATTTCTTCCTATACGATGTATCAGAAACCACCTTTTCAAAGTGGAAAAATGTTATAAGAACCAGACTATAAGGCCAAGAGATTTATTCCACAGGGAAAAATCCTGCAAAATGCAAAATATACTTTATACAGATATGGCAGATAATGAAACTGGAAACTATTTACTTTTTTTCTTTCACTATCCAAATGTTAATTTTGTGTTTTCTGTATTGTTTTGGCACGTGTGTGTGATGAGCATTGACATAGCAGTCTGGAAGGGATATTTTGCAAGAAACATAGCATGGGAATGGCCTGGTGACGCTTGTTTCCTCTTAGGGTGATGAGTCTGGCTGGCTGGTCCCAGGAGAAGGATACACACTTGCAATCACCCAGCACCAGCAGCTTGCTGAAATAGACACAAAGCTCCAAGAACTTTCCGCAGCCTCACCAACAAGTTCTGGCTTCTCTCTGAAACTTGAAAACCAGAGTGACCAGGTAGGTTTAATTTAAGAGCACGCAGACGGTACAGGTTTGTGTGCTAAAACAAGTTCACATAATTTGACAATCTGCTTGTTAACTAAAGAAGTTTCTTCCCAAATGCCTTTTCCATGATTATAAATGCAGTGATAGTAGTTTCCAGAAGTGCGTATATTGTGTGTATTTTTCTTTGGTGACTTCACTTCCTCTTCATTTTTCTGTTAGTTGATAATTTGCTGGGAGAGGTCACTTAGGAAATATTTATTTTAATGGTATTATATCCTTATGATTTAAGCTAATTCTTTATCATGAACAGGAGGCAGGACAGAGAAGAAAATTGATAGAGTGCTCGTTTGTCCTTTAAGAGCCTTATTTTTCTTAAAATCCTCTGTTCTAGGTCTCAGCAGTGACAGCTGCTTGTTCCTTACACTGCCAGATTCTTCTTCTCATTTAACATTAAGCAGTGAAGCTCCTTATGTTGACCTCTCTCCTCTGAGGACTTTGAAATAAATGTATTTTCCTCTCTTGATAGTTCTCTCAAATCAAAGAATACCTGTTTAGAAAAACAGAAGAGTTATGACAGCCTTGTAGAAGTAAAATTGTCTTTTTCACCCGTCCATGCTTCATGGGATTTAGCTCGGAGTTGAGTAGTGGTTTTCACCCAGAGAGAAAATGGTTGGTCTTTTGTTACTGGACTTCTACTGGTTTTGAAGACATTTCACCAAATCATTTTCAGTACAATCTTAGATGCATGTGATTTTTTTTTTTTGGTTCTAAAAAAGATTTAAAAATAAGCATTCTATAGGTAATAATTCTGCTTTATAGTGAGTCTTTAATTGAAGGTTGGGGATCTGGTTTTGGGCTAGTTGAAACAGCTTCAAGGGAAAAGAGGAATGTTAAGATGTTCTCCAGGGCTTTGGCACTAGTTACATCACTAGTTTATTTATGTCACCAGGTGCCATTTCCCAAAAGGTGGAAGCCAAGACAGGGAATTAAATTGTTCAGGGATACTCTGTTCTTTTTGTGTTACAGCTGATTTTGTTGTTGTTGTTATCATTGTTGGATTTCAAGGGTAGCTGAGATCCCAAAGCTGAGTAATGATCCTAAAGGTAGGAAATATCTTTTTCATGATGGTCAAATGTTATTCTTTATGGAGCGAGTGAGCATTTAGAGATTTGCTTAGCCAGTAGGGCTTAAATAAAATGACTATGGTAATATTCTGTTATCAATTTTTAAAAGATTTAATTTATTTATTTGAGAGAGAGAGAGATCATGAGCAGGGGCAGAAGGGTAGTGGGAGAAGCCTACTCCGCACTGAGCAGGGAGCCTGATGAGGGACCCAATCCCAGGACCCTGGGATCATGACCTGAGCTGGTGCTTAATCAACTGAACCACCCAGGCACCCTGTCATTGTCATTTAAGTCACATTTTCAGAGTTCACATTTATAGTTCAGAAAAATATTTAAAAGATACTAAAAGGGAAAACCAGCCAGTATATTACTTAGTTGTCACATACTGAGATTATATATTTTTATGTGAAATAACATATGGTTGGAGACTCTTGCATTTTAGGACTTTTGTTGGATGCAGAAACAGAAATGTAACATCATAGTTGATGAAAAGAAATAATGCTCCTTGCATGTAAAAAAAAAAAAAAAAAGACTTTTGAGCTTTTGTTCCATTTCCTCTTGGCGTTTTCTCATTTCTAACTAAAACCAGCATTGTGCATTGAATTTTCAGGCCAGAAATGCTAACATGGCAAATTATTTTGCAGATATTATTTTTGGATTGGAATTCCTTTTGGATAAATCCACTGAAAAGTATCTTGGTTAAGCCTTGCATATCTATGCAGTTGATGAATGGGCTCCAATCTGTTGCTGAACCACAAATATTCATAGTGCATATCCACATTATTTTTATTTTTAACCCTTCTGCAAACCATTAACTCATCAGTAATTTTTCTCTACGCTCCTTATGAAAGAATGTCTTTTAAGTGGAATATGAATTTCCGTTTTTCAGCAATTGGTTCAGCAGTATTAATCAAGTGCCCACTGTGTAGGAATTGTAGAGTACTGAAAGACAAGTCAGGCGAATGTAGAACTGCGGAGTCAAAAAGCCTCACTTTGAGTTCTGGCTTTTTCCACTTAGTAGCTCTGAGGCCTTGGGCATTCATTAGAAGCATCCTGAACCCTAAGTTTCCTTATCTGTACGGTAGTAATAACAACATCATTCTTCAGGGCTCTTTTAAAGGATGGATGAGTCGATTTGCATAAAGTGCTCAGCACTGTGTCTGACAAAACTCAACCAATGATGTTATTATTATAATAATAAGTGACTTAAGGAACACCTTTCCCTATAGGAGGCACAGAATATATGTAGATAACTGTGGTACAAGACAACACAGGTTTAAAAAAAAAAACAAAAAAAGACAGATGAGCACACTAGAGAGCCCCACAGAGGCAAAGTGCTGTGATGCTTCCGGGGAGAGAGAGAAAGCACATCCAGAAGGAGCGTGAAGGAAGGCCAATTCCACAGGTGAGGGACAGGAGGAGGAAGAGGACCTGTGAATGAGGCAGAAAGGGCCAGAGGCCCAGAGCAGGCCACCATTAGACAGCGGGAGGTTGAGAATTGGTAGCCTGCAGGGCAAATTTGACTCCCATGGGGGTTTCCTTTAGCTCACATAGGATTTACAATTTTTTTAGCTGGCATTTCAAAATTGGGTGAATCCACATAAATGTCTACATTTCTAGTTTTTCTTGAGAAATTAGAGCATCTGGCAACAGGACACCTGAATCCTTGCTTGGCAAGCTACAGGATTGATCTGAGTAGCAACTGCTGCTTTCTGCAGAGCACCAATTCCCCAATTTGCCACAGTATCCACGACTCCATATTGTATTGCAGGCCCCAAGCCTCCTGTGTGCATTTAAGTCTCTCACTCAGCCCTGCACAAGCCATCAAAACATCTTTGAATGCCTGCTTGTTTTGTGGGGGATGCTGTGGTAGGTGACATTGAATGTCCAGACTGGTGTGTGGCTTCATCTCCTACCTTAAGGCGGCTTGTAGCATCCTGAGGGTGGGATGTCAACCGAGAAGAAGTGGTGGATTGACCATCCAGTGAAAAGAGTACCACAGTATGCCATTGGATCATATGAAAAGTATAGAAAGAACATGCCAGGGGATCCCTGGGTGGCTCAGCGGTTTAGCGCCTGCCTTTGGCCCAGGGCGCGATCCCGGAGTCCCGGGATCGAGTCCCACGTCGGGCTCCCGGCATGGAGCCTGCTTCTCCTGCCTGTGTCTGCTTCTCTCTCCTCTCTCTATGACTATCATGAATAAATAATAAAAAAATAAAATTAAAAAAAAAAAAAGAACATGCCAGGTGGGAGGGTTCACAGCAAAAGGAAGGGTTATTTGCTGAAGGCATGATATATTTAAAAAAATTCCTTTGGAGGCTTTTTTATTTATTTATAAAATTTTGGTCAAGAAAACAATTTCCCAAACAAATCGAAAGTGCAGACTTTGTGACTTGCTGACTATGGCAACTCTGAGGTGCTAAATCGGTAGGCACATGAGCCTAGGATGATACATGTACTCGAGTCAGAATAGTTTGAGAGGCTCCAGAAATATGGCGCAGGGATTCAGGAAGTTGTTGTGAAAGCAGCGGTTGAGAACTCTTCTTTTCCTTTGGAGCTTGCTGATTAGGGTATTCTTGGAGGATACCCTGGTCTGGCTCTTAACTTTCTGGCAATATTTGAAAAAGCAGAATTTGGCTTTTACATATCTGATTTCCTTAGTGTAAAACAAAGCATGTGATCACATTCAGAAGGAAGAATGGCATATTACTACTATTGCCATAATGTGCATAATATCACGTGGGTGCCATTTTTACATCTGGTTTTTATTTTCATTTCATCTTAGCAAGAGAGAACTAATTGAAGCAATTTTTTCCTTAAGATCTGTGGTTTAACTGTGCATACCTTTCCATATCCATCCCCTAGCCCCTCCAACAAATCAGTTAGTTCTTTCCTCATATTGTAAATCCCACCATAAAATTGAGTGATGTTCTATAATTTAGTTGCCATATTTCTTAGTTGTTGCTGTCTTAGATTCCAGGTTTCTCTAGAAATATCTAAGATATAGGAGTTATGTGCATATTTAGTTTCTTAAGTCTTTAGCAACTGGATTCAATAATAAATTCTATCCAGTTTGGCTCTTGTAAAGAAGTATAATTTATTTGTATCTCATGCAATCTGTCTTACTAAATCTAGAATTCCAGTTCCTGGTTAGGTTTTTTTTCTTTTTCCTGGTTGGGAGGGGGTCTTCAAATTGTCCTCATTGACAAGAGGCATTTCTTTGTTCTTAACCCAGATGGTTTAACTGAACATAAAGTTCTCCCTTAATTTGATTTTTTTTTGTTGTTGTTGTTCTTAAAATGTTGATTCAGTTGTACCCATTTTGGTGAGGCCAACAAAAAATTAATGAACATATGATTGATGAAAACTGTAGTTGCATTCATCTTTTTTCTTACCAAGAGCATACTATTGCGGACAGCAACAATTACCTGTTTTTTTGTCTCTTCCTGTTTCAACATTAGCTAAAGTTGAGAAAATATAAAATGTTGTTTGATTTGTAATTCTGAAAGATGTTTAATTGTTCCATCCAGGGGTTTGCAGAGTTCTGATGATGCCCATGTAGTCTGCTTGATGTCAAATAATCAATATGCTGGTTGAAGGCAGGAATCTGGGAATTTTTTTATGAATGCTAGTCACCAGCACAGAAATCTCATCGACCATTGGCTCATTTCCAAAACCTATAGTAGAAGTATGTGATATGAACATGGATTTTTGGATTGAGGGATAAACAAGAAGTTACTTCAGAGGTCATTGCTAACCTGTCAGGCATTCCCAAATAAATCTGGGGGATTCTTCTTGCCCCCTCTGTTTTACAGATTAAAGTTTCATTTATATTTTTTTATTTTTCTATGTTAAGTCTCCTGTGCAGTCAAGGTTTCTTTTGTTTCATGGCAATATTCTAAAATGGTGAAGACAATTTGGCTGAAAGATTTTTTTCCCTGCTTCTTGTAAATGCCAGGCAAATGACCCATCTGATGATGGAAATTAGCAATCGCCTTTGGAAAAGTATAGGGTTTGTTTGAAAACATGGGGAAAGCTCGCTTTATTTAGGCAGATTTGTATTTTCCTATTTAGTTAGCTTCAAAGACCCCTGTTGGCTCAGTCAACACCATAGATATTTTTCTAAGGTTGAACTTAGAATCCCTTGGCAGTCAGTTAGTCAAATCAACAAAAATCTATTGACCTCGGGGACATTTCTCTTCTTGTGGCTTCTTGGATTTTCTGTGCATGTTACAGAGAGCTTTCACTGAACTGAATTTTACTTTTACTGAATAAAAGCATTCCCATATGCCTCAGAAATACAGACACCATATGGCTGGTCAGAGAATCTGCTCAAACATTTCTGTCACTGGAGATCAAGACATTTCCTGATGATCATGAAAACAGTAAAGGTTGGCACTCTGATGTGACAAGAGAACCTCTCCTGGTACCACACAGCTTCTTGAATATGCCAAGGGGGACTTTTTGCCAGAATCAGTGATTACCTTTTTTTGGTTCCTCTTGGCCTCTATTCCATTGCATGCTGTCCTTCAGATATTTGAACTATATGGTTATGGATCAGACCACAACTGAGGAAGGATGTTATATATCCTTGGGTCTAACTAGAGAATTACAGACTCATAAGCTATGTCAGTTGGAAGAAAGTTTTTTGGAAGAGATTGAGACCTAGAAAGCGAAAGTGACTTGCTCAGAAGTACACAACTGGTTATACCAGTGGAACTGGGTCTAAAATTTAACCTTCGGGCCAGTACCTTTGGGAGAGTCACGTTGTCAGAGCAGAACAGAAATAGCCTTGGTAGAATAATAGTTTTGTTTCATAAAATATGACTTCTGCTTATGAAATTAATGCATGTTTATTATAGAAAATGTAGGAAATACAAAAGCTTCTAAGAGAAATAAGATGAAAGAATCAAGATTTTTACCATCAAGTTGAATTTCCTTCCAGTCTACTTTTCAACACACATGCACACACACATCCACACCCACACCACACACACACAGTATACCAGGAGAAGGAGAGCTGTGGGAGAAGAACCAGCCATCCAAAATTGTAATCATAGAAGGCCTGGGCAAAGCATTGACCAAGCTTTCCCCCTTCAGCATGAGAATTTGAGCTCTGGTTAACTTCCTGTTTCCCTGGCAATCTGATGAAAGTCGCAATGTTAATGATGTTGGAAAGCAAAATGACCCCGGGATTGGGGGAATCATAAATAAAGGTGTGGTGGGGAAGCCATACCTTGGGTCTCCTAAGTGCAGTGATTCTTGAGACTGGCATGTCCCTTGCCAGGACCCTGTGGGGGCATGTCTGTGGGACCATTTTCAAGAGATGATGTTCTTATGAAATATGAAGCTTTTTTAAGCAGGGTAGCTTCCTCGCCCCTTGCGCATCTACTGTCATGGCATGACTGCAGTAAAAACTCTCATTGAAGAGGGATACCTGACACTGCCCTGCCGTGTTTCCTGTATTATATTCTTCTGAATAGACTCTCTCCATGTGTGGCCTCTGTCTTTGAGCTTGAATATTCACTTGAATCTAAGAAAACTCTTCTGATGGCCACTTTGGGGATACATTGCTGCCCAAACTATAATGCCAAAGCAGAAAGGAGAAGGGGAAAAATACTGCAAGCCCTCTTTTCTCCCACCTTCCAGTCTCCCCTCACATTGATTAAAGCTAATCACTGGGATGCCTGGGTGGCTCAGTGGTTGTGCATCTGCCTTCAGCTCAGGGCATGATCCCAGGGTCCTGGAATTGAGTCCTGCAGGGGGCCTGCTTCTCCCTCTGCCTATGTCTCTGACTCTTTCTCTGTGTCTCTGATGAAATATAGATAAAATCTTAAAAAAAAAAATAAGCTAACCACAAGGCAAAGGTCAAGGAGAAAGAGTCCAATTGTCCTAGCTTGAGTCAGGTGCTGTCCACAGTTTGTTAGTTTATCATTCTTGTCTTTTTTTTTTTTTTTTAAAAAGGTTTTTTATTTATTTATTTACGATAGTCACAGAGAGAGAGAGAGGGGCAGAGACACAGGCAGAGGGAGAAGCAGGCTCCATGCACCAGGAGCCCGATGTGGGATTCGATCCCGGGTCTCCAGGATCGCGCCCTGGGCCAAAGGCAGGCGCCAAACCGCTGCGCCACCCAGGGATCCCTATCATTCTTGTCTTGATGGACATTCACCTATATGCATAAAGCTGCTATGAACATTTGTGTACAAGGCTTCAGTCATATATTTTCATTTCTCTTAGATGGATTCACTGGAGTGGAATTGCCAGGTCACAGGATATACAACAGTGAACTTTTTAAGAAACTGTCAAACAATTTTCCAAAGTGGTTGTACCATTTGTATACTTTCACCAATAACACCTGAGAATTCCCTCTTGGTCCACGCCTTTCCAACATTTGGTGTTAACAAAATTTTTCCTGGGCCATTTCTGTGGCTGTGTAGTACTGTCTGATTGCTATTTTAATTTACATTTCCCTGATGATTTAATGATGTTGAGGACTTCTTCATGTGCTTGTCATTCACATATCTTTTATGAAGTATCTACTCAAGTAGTTTTCAAGCTAGTTGTTTTTTTTTTTTTTTTAGAATTTATTTTTCTTTATTACTGAACTGTGTGAATTCTTTACATATTATGGATACAAGTCCTTTGATAGGTTTGTGTGTTATAATATTATACTCTCAGTTTGTGGATTGCCTTAATGGTGGTTTGAATAAGCAAAATTTAATATATTGATGAAGTTTGATTTAGAAAAAATTTTCTTTCTGTGCCTTTTTTTTTGCCTACTTGAAGATTTAAAAAAATCGTAGTTGTAGATTATTAAAATGCTGTCCTTAAAAAAAGATTTCCATTTAAAATGAAATCCAGTTTGGATATTTTTCATCTCTCTGTATTTTATAGAGTGAATGTTTATATAATCTCAAAATTAATATGTTGAAATCTAATCCCCAATGTGATGGTATTTGGAGGTCAGGACTGTGGAATGTGATTAGGTCATGAGGGGGGAGCACTCATGAATGAGATTAGTGCTCTTATAAAAGAGACCCAAAGAGCTCCCCTGTCCCTTCTTGTCACGTGAGGGTATAGCCAAGAAGATAGTCATCTAGGAACCAGGAAGCAGGCCTTTACCAGACACCAAGTCTACCAGTGCCTTGATACCAGATTTCCAAGCCCCCAGAACTATGTTTCTGTTGTTTATAAGCCCCCCAGTGTGTGGTCTTCTGTACTAGCAACTCAGGCAGACTAAGACACTGTGTATCCTACTCCATAGTAGGGATATCTCTATGAAAGTTCATGAAATACTAGATGCAAGCTGCAGAAGGACCTTCATGCCATCTTTTCCAAATGCCTAACATTAGGTTTCCTTCTTAAAAATATTTCTGATAATAACTCACCCTCTGGGTGCTTCTAGAGATTGAAGCTACCAGAAATGAGTCCCCTTTTGGGGACTACAAAATGTAAAAGAATTATTTCTTGAAATTGAAATACTCTTTTAATAGTCTCCTCATTAGAATGTGATACTATATAAATTTCATCGAAACAGTAGTGTCATCAGAATTCTGAGAACCAAATGACAGTTGACCTTTGAATAATGTAGGGGCGAGGGGCACTGACCCCCTGTGCAATTGAAGATCTGTATGTTACTTTTGACTTCTCATAAGCTTAATTACCCATAGTTTACCCTTGACTGGAAGCCTCACCAATCACATAAAGAGCCGATTAACACATATTTTGAATGCTGTTTTTTAAAAAAATTTTTAGAGGTTTTTTTTTTAAAATTTTATTTATTTTATTCATGAGGGACACACAGAGAGAGGCAGAGACACAGGCAGAGGGAGAGGCAGACTCCCTGTGGGGAACCTGATACAGGATTTGATCTCCGGATCCCAGGATCACGACCTGAGCCACAGGCAGATGCTTAACCACTGAGCTACCCGGGTGCCCTATATGTTTTTTATACTGCATTCTTACACTAAAGTGAGGTAGAGGAAAGGAAATCATAAGGAAGAGAAAATACATTGATGGTACTGCACTATATTTGTTGAAAAATAATCCACATGAGGGATCCCTGGGTGGCGCAGCGGTTTGGCGCCTGTCTTTGGCCCAGGGCGCGATCCTGGAGACCCAGGATCGAATCCCATGTCGGGCTCCCGGTGCATGGAGCCTGCTTCTCCCTCTGCCTATGTCTCTGTCTCTCTCTCTGTCTGTGTGACTATCATAAATAAATAAAAAATTAAAAAAAAATAATCCACATGAAAGTGGACCAAGCATTACACACTTATGTTGTTCAAGGATCAGCCATATAGTCCATTGAGCCGTGTCCATACAGCTTCAGGATTATGGTTTGTATGGTGATACAGAATGGGATCAGCCATGATCCCTGTCTGAGCAGTGACAGTGTGGTCAATGCCCTAAGAGAACATGTGGCATGATCAAGAGAAAAATTGCCCTTCTAAGTATGTTAGGGAATGTTTTATATAGGAAATAAACTTGTGCTCTAAAAGAGTAGGAGTCTTCGTGAGGAGCTGGAGGAAAGAGGCAAGGAGTGGCGGGGAAAACTAGGAGTAGTGAATATCACTGTGCCTTTGGGTCTGAGACCCAAGCAATGGGACACAAGACTGGAGAGCTAGCCAGGGCACAGAGCAGGAGGGGTTGAGGACTTTGAACCTTGCTCTGTGGCTTCTTTGCAAAGGATGGAGTGAATGGGGATGCTGGTGGTCCTCAGATCAGTCACGAGGCCTGAGCAGTCGCTGAAGATGACAGTTCTCCAATTTTCAAGTAGTTGTCCATCTGGTGGTCAGATGGTTGGTCCGTCTGGTGGTCCGTCTGACTCAATGGTGGTCCCCCATTGAGTCAGAATGTCCAATGTGGGGGTGGGGCCTTTGAAGATGTTCCCAGGTTCTGTGGCTAAGTCTGAAGCACATGGGGCTTTGGAAACCACTGGTTCAGGGGAATGATGAGGGAGTGACAAAGAGGAGGGCCTCGATGAAGAGCTAGTAGAAGATGAGATGGTGACTCTTCTTGGCAACCAGTCATCTGTAAGTTGTGAGAATGGGGGAGGATTCTGGTTTGAGCAACTTCAAACATGACATTTGTGTCAGGCCCCTGCTTGGCAACACAGAGTAGGAGATCTGTGGGAGAGAAGTGGGAAGTTTAGTTAGAGATATAAGGCCAACTTAATTGTCAAGAAAATACTCATTTTTATCACTTAGAAATAATATTAACTTTGGGAGATTATGGTTCTGTCCTTTCAAATATTGCTGATAAAATTTCGCTATGTAATTTTTATTCTTTTTTTTTTCTTTTTAAGATTTTATTTATTTATTCATGAGAGACACAAAGAGAGAGAGGCAGAGACCCAGGCTGAGGGAGAAACAGGCTCCTTGAGGGGAGCCTGATGCGGGACTTGATCCCAGGGCCCTGGAACCATGCCCCAAGCTGAAGGCAGATGCTCAATCTCTGAGCTACCCAGGCGCCCCTGTAGTTCTTATTCTTTTCACATGTGTTAGGCACTAGATATTATCATTTTGCAGATGATGAAACTGAAACTCAGACAGGGTCTGATTTCCCTATGGCTATCTTAGTCAGGAACCAGGTAAAGCCAGGATTCAAAACTCCTGACTTTGCCAAGTCCGGTTTGCTATTAAACCTTGGTCTCTTATAGCAGGGACAGGCAGGACTTTTTTCTTGTCATTTATATATGATAGACTTGGAGTCCAGAGAAAGCATGATTTGCCCAAGATCTTAAGCTTTAAGTCCAGAGTGGCGACCAGAGCCCAGATGCTGCTTCCTGGCCACTGTTCTTTTCACTCTAATGTCTTGCTTTCTGGATGACTGAGTTTATTTTCTTACTTGTTTCGTGTACAGTTGGACCTTTCCCCCTCAAACAGGAGGAATCTGGAGAATTATGAATGTCATTCAGAAGGGAAGAAATACTGTTTGAGAAGCAAAACCAGTCTTCAAAGCTCAATTGCTTTGCAGTGGTGTAGGATACTACATTTTCAGCCTGTGCATGAATTTTTTTTTTTTTTAAATTAGGAACCTGACCTTAATGTTGATGATAGAAATATGGAAATAACACCAGGAGAAAAGGTGCTTCAGAACACCAAAGAGCAACGGGATCAGCAAAACCGGCTGAGAGAGATAGATGATAAACTAAGGAAGCTGAAGGAGAGTGTGGTATGTCTTTTTATTTCAACTTTATAAGCAGTGATTGTCTTAAAAAAAGTTTCCAGTTTCCTTTGACTGTTTTATGACTGCTTCTATATTTAAGTCCGTCAAGAAAACTGACATGGGGATTTGTCAGTGAGAATTTGAATAAAAGCTAAAAATTTGATTCATAGAACTTAAAGTAGTATTGTACTTTCTTTATGTTATATAATAAACCCGTGAAATACTACCTGAGGTCAGAATAATGATCCATACTCCTAATATTCACTGCCTGACAGTGACATCAATGTTTTTTTTTTTAATGGAAAAAATTGGTAGTTATTCTCGGTAAAATCATCTTTGTATGTTGAACTTACAGCTTAAATGCTCCCACTTTTTGTTCATAATTCATAATATAATGTTACTCAATTTTAATACATTCTAAATCCTCCTTGTGCCTATTTCATGTTTTTAAGTGCTTGTCATTTAAAGACATATTATTGCTAATGAGAGAAAGCTCTTAAATCAATGAAATTGTGAGCTGGCTGATATTCTGAACCTACTAGAAATGCTCCATAATGTTATGATTTTCCAGCTACCCAGAGGACGCTTCCAACTGGATTCTTGGCTTTCACCTAAAATTAAATATGACAAGGCTAAACTTGTGATTCTACCTATATCCTCTTTCCCAGAGCTGGTCTTGTCATAATTGCCAGCAGTACCTACTTTCTGTCTCCTACTAAATCCTATTATCTTGGGTGATCTTCAAGCCTCGTTAAGTTTTAACCAGTATGTCTAATTTGCTGTCATATCTTGCCACAGTTCTTTATGACTCTGAAAATCTTCTCCTTTTTGTCCTTGCTTCTATCACCCTCCTGTCACCTCCTGTCTAGCCACTTAAACCTGGTCAGTCTCTTCTCTCATTATTCCATTTTATATGATGTTGCATGGGTGTAAGCATCAGGTAAGTGACTTTGATTAAATTCTGATCTCCTTTAGAGTTCTCCAAAAGTGCACACTGATCCTCACTGAGATTTTTCACCCCTTCTGATCATGTGCAGCTGAATTGCTCTTAACCATTTGCCAGCCATGGATAGCAGCACTAACTCAGAGTGTAGAAGATAGATAAGCCAGGTCTACCTAAAGCTTGTCAGGCAGCAGATGGAAGGGGAATTAATGCATTGTGCTTCTCTTTATAATTCATGGGAGATTAAATGGGAATTATATTTCAGGGAAACCTCCATTTTTGTTTTCTAGGGTTTTTTTTCCTCCTTGAATCTGTTAATACGGGGAAGAAGTAGAGGAAGTAAGAATGGTTAGGGAGTGTAAAGAGGCTCTTGGTGGTAGTTGTGGTGGTGGTGATGGGGTGTTGAAAACTTGATGTGATAAATAAAATGTCTGTGGCTTGACTGGTTTTGAAAACCGTTGTATTTTTCGCCCCATAACTGTCCATCCAAGGCAGGCAAAGCCTGTCATTCTCCATATTAAGTTCTCATGATTTCTTTTTTTTTTTTTTTAAGATTTTATTTATTTATTCATTAGAGACACACAGAGAGAGGCAGAGACACAGGCAGAGGGAGAAGCAGGCTCCCTGTGGGGAGCCTGATGTGGGACTTGATCCCAGGACCCCAGGATCATGACCTGAGCTGAGGGCAGATGTTCAACCACTGAGCCACCCAGGTGTCAAGTTCTCCTGATTTCTGAACATTTGTCTTATGCCTAATGGACATGTATCCATTATTTTCTCCCATGTCTCTACTGTTATTTAATTTTTGACTCAAAACCTGGGTCCTTTAGGAAATCTCATATTTTTTTTTCCAGTGTCATGTGAAAGTTGGCTAGACTTACAGAGATATGATAAATATCAAGAGTTGATTGTTATCTAAGTGGAAAAGAATAACACATAAGTAAAGAAGAGCAGTGTGTGCCTGCAGTGGCAGGTACTATTCCAAGTACTTCGTAATTTACTAATTTATGTAGTCTTTGTAAGCACTGTGTGAGGTAAACACTACTATCCTTATTTGCCAGATGAAGAAATAAAGGTTGAGTAACTTCCTCAAGCTTATGTAGCTATTAAGTAGAAGAGAGAGGATTAAAATGATTAGCTTTTAACAACTTTTTGTTTTATAGTCAACACTTGGAGAAACTGGTATGGTAAAGGCATATGAGTGTTGATCTGTATCATTTTATGTTTTAATTGCTTAGCATTTCATAATGTTCTATGGATCACATGGTGTACTTACTATATGTGTGTACTTCTTAGGGTAGATACTGTGTCTGTTTCAAACTTTGTAAAGCCCATTGTACCTTAAAGATTTCTATGGATTGGGAATCTGGAAGACTGAGTCCTTGTTTCAAGCTTGTCAGTGGCCTGATCTGTCACCTTTATTTTTTAAAATTTTTTTTAAATTTTTTAAAATTTATTTATGATAGTCACACACACACACACAGAGAGAGAGAGAGAGAGAGAGAGAGAGAGAGAAAGAGAGAGAGAGAGAGAGGCAGAGACACAGGCAGAGGGAGAAGCAGGCTCCATGCACCGGGAGCCCGATGTGGGATTCGATCCCGGGTCTCCAGGATCGCGCCCTGGGCCAAAGGCAGGCTCCAAACCGCTGCGCCACCCAGGGATCCCAATCTGACACCTTTAATAAGTCACTTAGTCTCTTAGAGACTTGGTTTTCTTATTTGAAATCAAGGAAGGGGCTAGATGGCCTCTGTACTTTTGCCTGTGATTGTTGGCATATTTTTGTAAAAAATGATGTTATTTGTAGTATTTGAAGCATAGTATGTGTGCTTACCATCTGTTTGGTATTAATTGATTTAAATATTTTATTGAAAGTTACTTTTGGAAGTTCAGTAACACTTTTTAGGAGAATGTGAGATTGTTTTTCACATATAGAAAAAAATTAGCCTGCTACCTATAGACCAAAGAATATGTTTTCTGAATGATATCTCAGAAAATGGGTAATTTTGCAGTTTTGTCTTATTCTTCCTATTACAATGGAACATTGTTTCAAGGTCAGTGATTTGGGTGAAAGCAATAATCTGTGGCCATTGAATTGGTGATTTAGGGATAAAAAATTCATACTTAATTTTAGGGATGCACTAGGGATAAAGTGGGGGAAGGGTCAATGTAAGAACCCTTAGGGGGATCCCTGGGTGGCGCAGCGGTTTGGCGCCTACCTTTGGCCCAGGGCGCGATCCTGGAGACCCGGGATCGAGTCCCACGTCGGGCTCCCGGTGCATGGAGCCTGCTTCTCCCTCTGCCTGTGTCTCTGCCTCTCTCTCTCTGTGACTATCATAAATAAATAAAAATTAAAAAAAAAAAAAAAAAGAACCCTTAGGGTTAGTCCTGGAACCACCTGAATTCAGGGTTGATTTTTGTCAGTAAAAGCTGAAAAAGTAACTTTTTTAAGAAAAAGATTTTATTTATTTGAGAGAGTGAGCATAAGTGGGGTGGGGGTGGGTGGTGAGGGGCTGAGGGAGAAGCAGACTCCTTGCTAAGCAGGGAGCCTGATGCGATGGGAGCTCATGACCTGAGCCAAAGGCAGACACTTAACTGACTGAGCAACCCAAGTACCCCTGGAAAAGTGACCTAATTCTGTGTTTCAGATGTAGGCTGAGGCTGTGAATGCACATTTGCCTTGCTCAAGATTGATTGAGGAAGTGGGATCTGGATTAGTCTGAAGGTGGTAATGGTATTGCTGGTGTCAGTGGATCCAGCTATTAGGAGCTTGGGAGAGTAACACAATGAAATGGGATTGAGGCTCACAAAAGTAGTATGAACTTTAGTGGGCAGACAGGAGTCATGAATACCAGCTGCATAAAGAGAGGAAAGATGAGCCATGGCTGCTAGAAGTAGCATATGTGAAACAGATCTTTAGGATTTGCTCACTATGAGTCAGCAATATAATGTATCTGCTATACTACATATTATGGGAGAGGTAAGGATCTTATATGGATAGTAGATCTTATTTGGATAGTAGAGTGGATCTCATATGAATAGTAGAGAGACAAGGATGAGGAAGAGATTTAAAACCAGGTCATATGAAGGATTGTTGGTGGGACTGAGTGTATTGATTTAGCTTGATAAAGAAGAGGTGTGTGTGTGTGTGTGTGTGTGTGTGTTGTGGGGAAGAAGGGGATGGTTTGGCAGAAAAATCACACCATGTTCCCTTTCCAAAGATATTTAAAGGACTGTCATTTGAAGTATTAGTTTAATCTTTGCTAGCTTAGGAAAAGCATGGTGATTGGGAGGCCATGAAGAGACAATTTCTGGTAAATACTAAGGAAGAGTTAGAATTATCTGAGTGGGATTGGTGTGTGTGGGGCAAGATCTTCCAGGCTGGAGTGAATAGAGAGGGTTTAAGTATCAAAAGAGTGGCTGGATAGTTTCGGTCACCTCCAGCACAGGCAGGCAGCTTGTGTACGGCAGATGTGTGAAGGTGCTGCACTTTGAGCTCTTCACACATGGTAGGAATTGTGCTGAGTCACTCATCTCTTGCCTGGTTGGTTCCCATGGGGTTAGCAGTTTTGGCTTTGACTATAAGAGTTCCTCTGTCCAGCTAACTACTTGTATGGAGAGAATTTGAGATGATAGAATCAAGAGAAAATAAAAATAGCTGTATTCATAGAATAGACAGCACAAGACAAACCCCACAGACCTCTCCATCATTTGCCATATGATGTCCCTGGTACTTATCCCCTGATTTTCCTGTCTAGCTCAGAGAGTCACTTTCTGTTGTTTTAGGTGCTCTACAGGCTTCTCTGCCCATCCACTCTTTGAAACCTACTCTGCCTTGTATTACCTCCCTGGGTTGTAGTTCTGTTACGTAAACTTCTATACATGGGACATAGTGGTTAAGAGCCAGACACTGGAGTAGCCTGCTTGGGTTTGAATCTCAACTCTGTACTTCCTAGCTGTGTGACCTTAGACAGCTCTCTTGACCTCTTTGCTTTAGTTCTTTGATTGGTAGAATGGGATAGTTATAGTTACCTACCTTACAGGCTGTTATGAAGATTAAATTAGTTAACATATATGTAAAGTGCATTGAACAGAGTTTGGCACATTTTAAATGCTATACAAATGTTTATAATTGTTATTTTTATTATTAACATTATTAAGATGGAACTTACATATGGTTGTTTCTATGATAACAAGGGAAGGATATAACAGAGAGGATGAGATTGAAGATGGAGGGGTAAGCTTAGAAAAGAATCAAGATGCCCTTTTACTGATTACGGTTGAAAGGAGAGAAGTATAGGCCTAGAAAGGCAGGTTTGGAGCTGAAGATAAGGTGAGAGAGGTCATACCTGCATGTTCTCTAACTAGTCATTTGATTAGAGATCAAACCATATGATTGGAATGAGAGGGCAGAATGGGGATGGGCCTTGAAACAGGATGGGGAAGGATTGGAATAGACACAGTGAGGAGAGAAAAGCAATGGTGAACAGTGAAGACAGCCCCGCTAAGGTTGGAAACCCTAGCTGTGACCCGGAGCCAGCCAGTGGGGCTTGGGTCTCCTCTAACCTCCCTTGGCAGTCCACCAAGAATGGAGGAAATGGGTCCAGAGTTGAAACAGGGGTGTGGAGAGGTCGGGTGATTGCAATGCAGGACCATGGAAACAAGAGAATTGGTGGTACCTGTGAGACCATACTTGAAATGGAGAAAGGAGACAAACATAACATGACTGCCTCAGGTATTAGCAGGGACCTCTTTGCCCTTCTTCAATCTGGTTTCTCAACTTATTATTATAAACATAGAATAGAATAGCAGACAGCTATTAAAAGAATGAGGTAGATCTATATATCTTGGAAAGATGTCTGTGATACAGTATTCAGGGAAAAGATCCTGTTGCTTAAGATAATAGTCAATAGGATTCCATTTTTATTTTTAAAACAAGTTATAGAAAAATCCAGGGGCAATATATAACAAATCTTAAACAGTGATTACTTTTAGTAGGGATGGCATGGATAGGGAAGCAAAAAAAGGAAATTCACTTTTTATAACTGTTCTCTATATCCAGACTTTCCATAAAATACATGTTGTTGCATTTGTAAGTAGAATCAATGTTTCAGAATATGGAAAGGATTGATATATATGAAGGATCATTACTGTCTTCATGCACTTACAAAAATAGAGTGATTCATCATAAAGAATTATGTTCAATCTTACCAGAGATTAAAATTCATATTTAGGGGCACATGGGTGGCTCAGTTGGTTGTATCTACCTTCCAACTGGGTTGTGATCCCTGATTCCTGGAATTGAGCCCCTACTCAGGCTCCCTGCTCTGTGAGGAGTATGCTTCTCCCTCTCCTTTGGGCCCTCCCCTCCACCTGTGCTCTCTCTCTTTCTCTGTCTCAAATAAATAAATAAATAAATAAATAAATAAATAAATAAATAAAATCTTTAAAAAACAATAAAATAAAATTAATATTCAAATAATCTTTAGGCACAATACACATATCAGACCAACAAAGATAATGATAAATACAATATAATTATATGCTATTGGGAGTGGTGTGAAAGTGGAAACAGCAATATTTGAACATTATCAAATTATTAGCTATTTATTTTTATGATGAAGAAATTTTTTTAGTTAAAAAATTTTAAAAAATTTAAATTCCAGTGTAGGGGGATCCCTGGGTGGCTCAGTGGTTTAGTGCCTGCCTTCGGCCCAGGGCATGATCCTGGAGACCCGGGTTCAAGTCCCACGTCAGGCTCCCTGCATGGAGCCTGCTTCTCCTCCCTCTGCCTCTCTCTCTGTCTCTCATGAATAAATAATAAAAATTAAAAAATTAAAAAAATAAATTCCAGTGTAGTTAACATACAGTGAAGTATTAGTTTCAAGTGTGCAATGTAGTAATTTAACACTTTCATACAACAACTGGTGTTCATCACAAGTA
The DNA here is from genome assembly GCF_905146905.1 of Nyctereutes procyonoides. Taxonomy (NCBI): domain Eukaryota; kingdom Metazoa; phylum Chordata; class Mammalia; order Carnivora; family Canidae; genus Nyctereutes; species Nyctereutes procyonoides. The sequence continues at coordinate 6,479,671 of NW_026575031.1, read as the reverse complement.
TCCTCCTTAATCCCCATCAGCTATTTCGCCGATCACTCCACCCCCCTCCCCTCTAGTAACCACCAGTTTGTTCTTAATAATTAAGACTCTGTTTCTTGGTTTCTCTCTCTCTCTCCCTCTTTTTCTTGCTTATTTGTTTTGTTTCTTAAATGCCACATATGAGTGAAATCATATGGTATTTGTCTTTCTCTGACTGACTTATTTCACTTAGCATTATACCCTCTAGATCCATCCACGTTGTTGTAAATGGCAAGATTTCATTCTTTATTTTATGACTGAATAATATTCCAGTGTGTGTGTGTGTGTGTGTGTGTGTGTGTGTGTGTGTGTACATATACATATATATATACCACATCTTTATCCATCCCTCTATTGGTAGACACTTGGGCTGTTTCCATAATTTGGCTATTGTGAATAATGCTGCCTTAAACATAGGGGTGCATGTATCCCTTTGAATTAGTGTTTTTTTATTTTTTGCATAAATAACTAGATATTGGCAGTTTTTTAAATTGGTTATTTTTCCCCTGAAAAGCAATTGGTCAATTGTTATAGCCATGGCTGTGACATTATTTTTATTTTGACCTGCATAATTCCACTTCTAGGAATATTTATGAAGAAATAACAGCCAAGGAAAACCAAACTGAACAAAGTAAGAAAGAACTTAAAGGCTCTCAAATAGAATGTCAAAGCAATTTATACAGTCTTACCCATTTAATACCATGGTAGGATAATAAAAATGACAAGTATATGGATTTTGTCAATAAAGGACTTTTAGTTGGAAATGAGTGATCCAAAACAAAAAAATAAAAATTCTAGATAGATTATAAGTATCAACTCTAACTATGTAACACATACATACATATATACATATATATATGTATATATACTGACAAAATCTGAGGGGAAATAGATTATAAATATTAATAGCTTAGTTCTATTATTTGTTCTATTATTTTTTACTTTCTATTGAATTGCCTTTATTCCTAAAGAAAGAAATTCATAATTGAAGTAATTTTATTATTTCATTGTTTTATTTATATATAATTTAACCCTTTAATGTAGCAATAGTCTTCTTGACTAATTTAAATAAAGTAATAATTCATTTTCAGTTTAATTTTTCAGAGGTATTGAGTGTTCCATTGTGGTAATAAGACTAAGGGAATTATTTTTCAAATAAAGAACATCTTTAACTACTAGAATTAAGTAAAAATGCTTTTAATGAAGTTGCATAATAATCTAGATTTCACAAATCAGAAGAATTCAATTTTAGTTTTTTCATTTTCCAAGAAAGAATCATCAATTTGATCTCATCTCATGAACTGCTTTAGTGATAAAATATTCTCAAAGATGTTTTGTTAGTATTGTTAGCAGAAGCTTTCCATGGTTCCAATCATTCTAAATACATTGACCACCCTTTTTAGGTCTTTATTGTGTCTCTTTTGATTCTCAGTTTGAACTTCATTCATTTTTTTCATCATTTGAAGTCTCTGCTATTTCTTTCCACATTCTTTCTCTTTTCGGTTTCCTGGAAACCACTGAGCTTGGCCTTGTTTGGTGAACTGCATTGTCATTACTGCATCAAAATGTTTAGCACTCTAAGCCTTGTTGCTGAGCATTGTGGATAAGAATGTGGTTCACAAAAGATGATAAATCCTTGTGTTCTGATTCTTATTTCGACATGCTCTTGCCGTTTAACCTAGTATAAGAATACATGGACCCTAATCAGAAGACTAGAGGGTTTCTTCTGCTCAGTGAATGGTGGAGGGTCTACCTTCAATTACTAAACATGCCATAGAATCAGAATTATAGAATGTGAGAGCTGAAGGGTCCTTACAGGTCATGTGGGCCAGTCCTATGGATTAGAAACCGAGGTCTTGAATAGCTAAATGATTTTTCCAAGACTCACAGTTAGTTAGTGATAGACTTGTGCCAATCCCCAACTCTTGACACTCGAGCTTTCTGTTACATCCAGCTGCTCTAAGGCACACCTGCTCTGATCAGCCAATTTTCAGTGAAGGTTTGGGGCCACAGACAAACATGGGCTTCATTCTAAAGCCTTTAAACTGTTACCAACCATTTATGCATCTTTCCCAAATACAGTGGAACTCCAAACAAACCTGATATGTTTGTGGTTAAACCGGAAGATGTGTGTTTTTGGTATTTATGCATTAACTAAGGCTTGAGTTGGAAAAGTAATTATACTCGCTCTTTGGTGTCATTGTTCAGAACTGCAGAAATTACTTAGTCTTTCTTTGTCATTTGTAACAGCTTTTGGGAAGATGGATGATAATAATGATAACATTGGCACATAAATTATTGGTATTTCTGTAGAGTTTACAGCCTTTACTTTTCCTTCTGTAGGTGTTGGCAGGTGTGTGCAATAATGATGCAAGATATTTGGTTGTGAAATTTTGATAGTGGGGGTTGCATATTGACAGTGGAGCAAACCTTGAACTATCCATTCTCAAAACCAGATAAAAAAGAAACACATTTTGAAAACAGTTGAGCATAGAATTTTTGGAAGCACCTATTTCTGTGTCATCTGATGCAGAAATCTTGATAAAATTTTTTGCAACTGGATAGTACTATTTAATGGTTGTGAAATAGTATGTGGCAGTTACAGGTGCATGGCTGGTGTTTGAGAATTATTCTAGAATGAGTAAATGAGCTAGCAACCATTTTAAAGCTATCAACTATGTATTGTATTAAAATATATTGTAGAATAAATTAAAAGCACAATTCACTTTATTGCTTTGGGAATAAAATATTAAAGGTTATTGGATGTGTTTTTATTAACTTATTTTGTTTCAACCATCACTTTAAAAACACAAAATACATTAATAGATTTCAGTCTCAAATTTATTTTGGAATGAGAGGTTATATGTATATATACCTTGTATTCTGCCTGCATAAAAACATTATAAAAATTATTAAGGATATTTTCTTCTGGACTATGATTCTGCACACGTACTATAATAATGAAGACTTGATATTGTTACAGAGCTGTAGGTATTGTGCAAGTCTTGAACATCATCTTAAAAATGAAAATTTTGGTGGCAAACCTGTTCTAGAATATTTCCTGATTTTAAAAACCTTTATTGTTGAGCAGAGTCTCTAGTAATAGATAATGAGGCTAGTTTGACTTTAGCATAGCTCACCTTTTGCATTCTGAATTGATTTTCAAAGTTCATTGGTTGAAGCCATGTGCTATGGATGTGGTTACATGGAACAAAAGCATGTACATATATCAAGTAATAAATAATATCTTACTAAAGGATATAATTAAGTATAATTATATAAAATTAAGTAAGTATTGTAAAGATTATAATATGCCCCCCACATTTAGCCAGTATAGCGTGTACTGACATAAAATTAGAATGCATAAATAATTAAAACTTCTGACAATTTTAGAGGTTGAAATTACCTATTATTTGGTTGTTAACATGTGGTAGTAATACTGTTTGATTTCTTTTCTAATACTTAAGGTCATTTTTAGTATTGTTTAGTATAATAAATTCTTGAATTTATTCCAGTGGGAATGTTACTTGTGTTCATATGTAGTCTTTAGTCCTTTCGTTTCTTCTTAACAAGCTACAGTCAGGTTTTTGGTTTTTTCCTAGATCTTCAGGATCCTAGATCTACTTCTTGTTACCATCTAAGGCCATCTCTGGCCAAAGCAGGGATTATCTAAAGCAGTGATTTCAATGTGGATAGTCAAACAACTGTTTGTTATTGGGGGGGGGGGGGTAAGGAAATGTTACCAGAATGTAAGTGCATGTACTCCTTATTTCATCAGGAAAAGCTTGCTTGGTGAAATAGTTGATTTAAACTCTGGCATAACTTCTTACTGCATAGCAGACCTGTGACAGTTTGAGGATCAACACTGGCCAGCAGACCACACTTGGAGGAGCGCTGAGTGTAGGCCTGTTTCTGATCTCTGATGTTGAGCCCATGGATCTGAGCACCCTACCTCCTGGATCTCAGTCACCAAGATGTGGCTGTTTTCTCCCTTCTTTGCCTTTACTCTGTAGCTTCTGGACCCACGTTCTTACTACATAGTGATGTCTTGATACCATCACTGGGTTCTGCCCTGGTCTTTGGTTTCTAGCTCTTTGGCTCCTGTATATCATGGGGAACTATAGAGACCTCCATCTCTAGTAAACTGGATAAGGATGATCTTTATCTATTAAATTATTGTTCTCTATACACCTATCAGGTTGTCTAAAGTAAAAAACATAAGAAATAACAAGTATTGGTGAAGTAAAGAAAATTGAACCCTTGTGCACTATTGGTGGGAATGCAAATTGGTATAGCTACTGTGGAAAATAGCATGGAGGTTCCTCAAAAAACTAAAAATAGAACTACCATATGATCCAGTAATTCCACTGCTAGGTATTTACTTAAAGAAAATGAAAACACTAATTCGAAAAGATATATGCTCCCCTGTTTATTGCAGCATTATTTACAGTACCAAGATATGGAAGCAACCCAAGTGTTTATCCATAGATGAAGAGAAAGGTGTCTGTGTGTATGTATATATATATGTATATATATATACATATTCCACACACTGGAATATTACTCGGTCTTAAAGAAAAATGAGATCTCTCAGATTTGTGACAACATGGATGGATCTAGAGGATGTATTGCTAAGTGAAGTAAGTCAGTGAGAAAAAGACATACCATGTGATTTCACTCATATGTAGAATTTAAGAAACAAGACAAATGAACAATGGAAAAAGAGACAATCAAAAAGACAGACTCTTAACTGGAGAACAAACTGGTGGTTGCTAGAGGGGAGGTGAGTGGGGGAATGGGTGAAATATATAAAGGGGATTAAGAGTACATTTAGCATGATGAGCACTGAGTAATGTGTAGAATTGTAGAATCACTATATTTACACATGAAACTAATATGCTATATGTTAATTATACTAAAATTAAAAAAACTCATGTCAGCATTCTGTCTTATTAACATGATACCATTGGCCACTGACCCAAGATGCTAATGTTTTACAAAAAAACACATATGAGGGATCCCTGGGTGGCGCAGCGGTTTGGCGCCTGCCTTTGGCCCAGGGCGCGATCCTGGAGACCCGGGATCGAATCCCACGTCGGGCTCCCGGTGCATGGAGCCTGCTTCTCCCTCTGCCTGTGTCTCTGCCTCTCTCTCTCTCTCTCTCTCTCTCTGTGTGTGTGACTATCATAAATAAATAAAAATTAAAAAAAAATAATTACTATAAAAAAAACACATATGATTCCTAAAACTGTCTATAAAATTGACCTGAAAATTCTATTTCATTTTTATTATTTATTTTTTTTAAAGATTTATTTATTTGAGAGTGGAAGAGAAAGAGAGAGAGAGAGCTTGAGCAGAGGGAAGGGCAAAGGGAGAGGCAGACTCCTCAATGGGCAGGTAGCCCAAGGTGCAGCTGCATCCCAGAACCCTAGAATCATGACCTGAGCTGAAGGCAGACACTTAACTGACTAAGCCACACAGGCACCCTTGAAAGTTCTATTTTAAAAACATATTCAATGTTGATTTCTGGTCAAGTTCATGTATTCACCTAAGTTTGTACTTACCTTGGCTCCAACCATATAGAAAATTTAAGAAAACAGCATAATATAATAAAGCAAGATGTATCTTTCTGTGGCATGCCAAAGAACACACGTGCAAGGCAATAGAAACACAAAAGGACCTGGAGCTGAGAGTTTGATGTATGTGAGATCAAAGGGATCTGTGTGGAGGCCAGGGACCAGAACCAGATTTATTGTGTGGAACTGGTGTTTCCCTGGCCATGGCATCAAGTCTGAAAAGACTGAAACAAACAGAAATACTGCCGGAGATTGTACATTATATATAGTTTCATACTTAGAGTATTGGGGGCAGGGGGGAGATGACAGACCGCCTTTCTCTTCCCGGGCTCCCTTCCTCATACCAAAAAGCAAAACCCCACTCCCTTCTTTTCTCCAAACCTAAGGACGAGGCAAAGGCTTTCCCAGGAAAGTCAGCCAAGAGGGCATCAGCACAATCGCCTAAAATTTACATGCAATGATTTCCACATCAGAGCCCCCAAACACTGTTGCCCTAAACTTTTCCAAATGTTGTATCTAACCTCTTTCCCTTATTAAAGTCAAATTTTAGGGTAAAACAAACAACAACAAAAACAAACAAAAAAAAAAAACCACTAGATATTTAGAGAAGCTCATCTTCAAAGTAAACCTAAATATGGCAGATGATGTATTTGTTTTTGAAGTAATAAAGTATGGCAGGAAAAGGACAGAAATGAGAAGATAGTGAGGGGTAAGTGACCCCTAAAGCCCACATTTGTCCCTGAGGTATCTGTTGATCTTCAGTGGCTAGAGCCTGGATCTCAACAGACCCTGTGTAGGGGGCTGAGGAGACAGGGCCTGAGGCTGAGGAGGTCAAAGCAGAACTCCTACATGGAGTCGGTTCACCAAATTATTAAAAATTTAGTGAATGAACTAGAAGAAACCTGTGGAGAGGGGATGGTGTCTTTGCTTTTGGTTAGGAGTGGAATGGAAAAAAAGGTCTCCCATGAAAATTCCTAACGATAAGCCTGCTTGAAGGCAGGTTTTGAGTTTGAATTCACACTACTTACAGGGTCTGAAAAAACCTCAAAGTTGAAAGTGTAGTTGGCCATGGTCTTAGGTTGGCAGCACTCCTGGTTTCTGGTTGGAGGAAACAGAAACCTCTCTGGAAGAACACGGTTTAAATCTAGATAGTAAAGAGTTCCCACAAATAGAGCATAAGAACCACAAATTCACAGCAAAGAACTCCCCTCTCCCCAAATGCCTAAGGAAATAAGCCACCGCTGGCAAGAGTTAATAGAAAAAACACACTATAGAATCAGTTCCCCACAGACTGCAGTTTGGAACAGACTTTCAGAATGTAAAATAAGTCTGCTTAACATATTTAAAGAAATAAAAGGCGCTTTTGAAAGGATGGCAAAGGAAGATTTGAAACGGAACCAATGAAATGAAAATATAATGAAAGTGGAAATTCTTGGAGTTAGGCCTTCTCTGATCCCTGTACAGGATTTTGGCATTTACCCTTATTTTCCCTTCTCATTTTACTGTAACTTTTCTAAAGCTTTCCATCAACCCTATAATGAGAACATCATCAATAGCTTCAAATCAGCTAGAGAAAAATTGTGATGTGGCTTTTCTAGAACAGCATATCTGCCTCCAAACCTTAGGGTAGATGAAAGAAAAAGAGATACAGTATAATCACATAGAGCCTACATTTGCAAGAATATATCTCTGTTATTTTTCTCTAAGTAAGACAGACTTTTTTTTTTTTTTTTCTGTTTATCTGCCTTCTCTTAACTGGAGCTTTTTAAAGTATTAGCTCTTATGACTTGAAATTTTTACATTGAACGGTTTCTTAATTGAAACACATACCAGACTTAATAAAGAAGTCCCTGATACATTAAAAAATTTAAAAATAGGCTTTAATTTTTAGGGGAGTACTAGGATTACAGGAAAAAATGTGCAAGAAGTACAGAATTTCTATACATCTATCCCAGTTACCCCTAGTATAACATCTTGCATTAGTGTGGTAGGTACATTTGCTATAACTGATGACCATTATCGACACCATGAACTAATGCCTATACTTTAGATTAGAGTTCACTTCTTGCGTCGCCTAGTTCTGTAGATTTTAACAAATATGTGATGTCACATTTCTGCTATTACAGCAGCAGACAGAATAGTTTCACTTCCTACAAATCCAGTGTTCTACCTTTCGTTCGTCCTCCTATTCTTCTAAACCCCTACCAACCAGCAGTCTTTTCTCTTTGGTTTTGCTTTTTCCAGAATGTTATATAGTTGGAATTGTATGGTGTGTAGCCTTTAAAAATTTAATAGATTATTTTTTGGGCAGTTTTAGGTTTACAGAAAAAATTAAGCGAAAAGTGCAGAGAATTTCCATATACCCTCTCATCATTACCTTTCCCATTTCCCCTGTTATTAGCATTTTGCCTGGTACTTTTGTTATACCTCATGAACAAATATTGATACATTATTATTAACTAAAGCCCATAGTTTACATTAGGGCTCACTCTTTATATTGTACATTCTATGGCTTTTGACAAAGGTATGACAAGTACCCATCATTACCATATCATACAGAATAATATTTTCATTTCTCTAAAAATCCTCTGTGCTCCACCCTATTCATTCCTTTCTTCCTTTCCATAAATTGCTGGCAATGACTGATTTTTTTTTTTTTTTTACTATCTTCATAGTTTTCCAGAATGCTATATTTTTGCTGTTTTCATTATTTCCAGAATGTCACATAATTGAAATCATATTGTATGCAGAATTTTCAGATTGGCTTCTTTCAATACTCAGCAGAATGTATTTAGGATTTATTCATATCTTTTTGTGGCTTAATAAGCCATTTATTTTTATTGCTGAAAAATATTCCATTGTATGGATGTACTATGTATATCTACTAAAGCTCATCTTAGTTGCTTCTAGGTTTTAGCAATTATGAATAAAGCTGCTATAAACATTTGGGTGTAGGTTTTCATGTGGACGTAACTTTTCAGCTTATTTCGGTAAATATCCAGGAGTGTGATTGTTGAATCCGATGATAACCTATGCTTAACTTTGTAAGAAATTGCCAAATTGTCTTACAAAGTGGCTGTGCTATTTGCATTCCCACCAGCAACAAATGACAGGTCCTGTTGTCTGCATCCTTGTCAGCATTTGGCATTGTCATTGTTTTGGATTTTAGCCATTCTAATAGGTTCATAGTGGTGACTCATTGTTTTTTTAATTTGCAATTGCCTACTGACAAATGAAGTTGAATATAATGCTTATTTAACATACATATATTTTCTTTACGAAGGTTTCTGTTTAGATCTTTTGCCCATTTGGAAGTTGGATTGTTTTCTCATTGTTGACTTTTAAGAGTTCTTTGTATATTTTAGATACAAGTGCATTATGAGATATATATTTCTAAGTATTTTCTTCCATAGCTTGTCTTTTCGTTCGTTTAATCCCTGATCCATTTTTTTCACTGCCTTAAGGACTATATATTCTTTTTGTTACAAATCAAACATTTCTAGAATATAACTTAAAAGTAATATGAAATACTAGAGTTTAAAAAATAGTAGTTTGAACTGTATGTAATGTCACTTTTCATCGGTCAAAAACAATAGGGTGTTGGCAATTTTGTATAGTTCAATCTAATAGAAGCCAAAGCTTTCTCTCCATAGTGCTCTGTGTGTATACTGCCCATCACCAGCAAACCATTATTATGTCTTTGGGGTGATTCTAGGCAGAAATTAAGCTCATATTAGAATCAAAGCAGATGTAGATATTATAATCACACAGCTTCAGTTTTCAAAGGTAGCTTTCGTTTCAATTGCTCTGATCAGCAAGCACTGAAATATCCCAGTTATTCTAAGACTTCTTGCTACTTAAAGCTAAATTTTAAATGGGAACTCACCTGGAAATGGCACTGAATTCCTGTGTCCTAATCTTTGTTTCAGGAAATCTGTTCACTCTTTACTGAAGCTCAAGAAAGTTTGCTTTACAGAATTCTGCTGCTTAAATTTAGGGGGGCCAATGGGCTGCATAGTAGAATAGTGAATGCCTTGTGTGGACATTTGTGGGCAATCTCTCTTCCCTGCTCAAAGCCATCCATTCAGATATATTTTAATAGTTTTCTCTGAACCTCCAAATGGAAAACAATGGGCTAATTATTATTTTGAGGGTCATAATTCACAATCAGATCTAAAAAACCATGGTGGTCTCTGATGTTGCAATATTAAATCTTTCTGTCAAATAGAAAAAACAAATCCAGATTTAATTAAATGCAAACACATTTCTGTGTATTTAGTATTTATAAAATTCTCTCTCAAAGGTAGGGTATAGAGTTAAGCCTTTGATCTGTTGGAGAGTATAGGGCTAGTAAACAAATATGATAATATAAAGCAGAATAAAACCAGTGACAGGTGACAAGAAGTGCAGAGAAAGTACTATATTTGTTCAAAGTAGAGAATGATTGCAGCGAAGGGATCCAGAAAGGCTTTGTGGAAAATGTGAAATCTGAGTTGAAGCTTGGGGAATGAGGAGGGCTTCACTTTGTGTAGTGGGAGAGGACATTATAGAAAGAGGATACTTTGTGGAAGATGGCCAGATGTGGGAAAGCTTGGACCATTTTAGGGAACAGTAAACAAAATCAGCATTTAAGGGCTAAATCATATAGAGTTTTGACTGTATGCAAATCACACAAAGATACATGACATGTTAGAAACTTGAATTCTGCTGAAGCAAGAATTTGAACCAGGCTTTCTGCAGTGCTCTTGTTTGGGAGTGTGTCACTTAGTGTGTGCCTCTAGATGCTGGCTGAGCATCCACAGCCAACATAGCTCTGCTTGTTTCAACCTGGCATCACATGGACCTTAACACTTAGGTGGTGTTAAAAGCCATTTCTATGTTGATTATTCAAAAACCTTTTCTAGTGGTAAAGAGGAAAAAGACAGTGGTGACAGTTCAGTGACCACAGTAACAGCACTTCAGATAGAGATATAAATATCAGATTCTGATGGGAGTTTGGAATTTTACAAGTGACTTAGGACAAAGCTCTATTATCAAGAGCCCACTTTTATCTAGTTTGACTGAAAGGAAACAGAGGCAAATAAAATTGTAAAATTAGAATATGTTCCTATTTAATAGCAAGCTACTGCAGACTGATAAGGTTTTCTGAGAAGTTGTTTGATATGAACTGAGCTTATTTGTTTGTTTGTTTGTTTATTTATTTATTTAAAGAGTTATTTATTTTTAGAGAGAGAGGATGAGTGGGAAGGGCAGAGGGAGAGGGAGAGAGAGAATCCCAAGGAGACTCCACACTGAGCACAGAGGCTGAAGCAGGGCTCTATCCCAAGATGCCGAGATCACAACCCCAAATGAAACCAAGAGTTGGACATTCAACTGTCACCACCCAGGCTTCCCTGAACTGAGCTTTTAGAAAAGTTTTTATTGGTATATTGACTAAACTTTTACTATCAACAAAGATAATGCTGAAAGTTGCTTATAAGGACTGTCCAAACAAGTAAGAGTTCAGTAAAATGAGATGGTTCATGTAATAGAAATTATATTCTCAAGGCTTCTGTTTTTCTAGTTTTGTACCCTACATTGAGATTGTGGATTGTGTTGGATTTTTCTGTAATCTCAATCTTTTTAGTATTTTTTTCAATCTCTGTATAAGAATTGCAATTGTACTTGTTATAGAAGATATAGCTATGGTAAACATTACCAATGACCTACCCCAAATCTATTTACCCATCTTCCTTACTGATGAAACTCTGGGACAGCTGAGTGCCTAGTTAAGAATACTTGCCATCCCAGATCCTTATATCAAAGAGGTGGCTCTCTGAACCAATTCTGGTCAGTGGGATAGAAGCAGACATGTCCTTATGAAAAGAGAAAGAGAAAGATGCTTACATATGCCTTTTGCCCTTAATCCTTTACCTTCTTCTTGGTTGTAGTAAAGAAATGTTGCCTGACACTTTAGAAGACATCTTGAGATCATAGGGCAAAGCAGGAGATTCAGGGAGCTGGGGCAGTAATGCCATCCTAAAGTCACCACCTCACCCTTGTCTGCTTACCTTTGATGTCTTTGTGTGTTTGTTACTTTTTCTTTCTTTGAGTGAAGTATAGTTGACACACAATGTTAGTTTCAGATGTATGACATAGCAATTCAGCAACTCTACATATCATGCTATGTTCACCACACTAAGTGTAGCTACCCTCTGTCACCATATGATGCTATTACAATACCATTGGCTATATTCCCTATGCTATGCCTTTCATCCCTGTGATTACTCATTTCACAATTGGAAACCTGTACCTCCTACTCCCCTTTGCCCATTTTGCCTATCCCTTCCTCCACGTACCCTTTGGCAACCACCAATTTGTTATCTGTATTAAAGGTTTATTTCCGGTTGTTTGTTTGCTTGCTTGTTCATTTGTTTTGTTTTTTAGATTTCACATATAAGTAAGATCATATGGTATTTATCTTTGTCTGACTTATTTAACTTAGCATAGTACCTTCTAGGTCCATCCATATTGTCACAAATGGTAAGATTTCGTTTTCTTAATCGTTTTCTTAATGGTTGAGTAAAATATATATATATATATATATATATATACCAATATACCACATATGTGTATACACACACACACACACACACACACACCAATATACCACATCTTCTTTATTCATTTGTCTATCATTGGACACTTTGGTTGCTTCTATATCTTGGCTATTGTAAATAATACTGTAATAAACATAGAAGTATATATATCTTTTCAAATTGTTTTCACTGTCTTTGGGAAAATAATCAAAAGTGGCATTATTGAATCATATGGTGATTCTATTTTTAATTTTTTAAAAAATATTTTATTTATTTATTCATAAGAAACACACAGAGAGAGGCAGAGGTACAGGCAGAGGGAGAAGCAGGCTCCATGTAGGGAACCCGATGCGGGATTCAATCCCAGGACCTCAGGATCCTGCCCTGAGCCGAAGGCAGATACTTAACTGCTGAGCCACCCAGGTGTCCTTATTTTTAATTTTTTGAGGAACCTCCATACTGTTTTCCACAGTGGCTGCACCAATTTGCATTTTCACCTACAGGGCACGAGGGATACCTTTTCTCCACATCCTCACCACACTTGTTATTCTTTGTCCTTTGACACTAGCCATCCTGACAGGTGTAAGATGACATCTAGTGTGGTTTTGATTTGTGTTTTCCTGATGCTTAGTGATGTTGTGCATTTTTCCTGACCTGTTTCTTAAGTTAGGGTAACAAACTAAAGTTGATCATGTAAGGAAGGTCATGTGTTTCTTATTTTTAAATTTTTTATGAAAGCAATTTTAACTGATACAGCAGCCGGCTTCCAGTTAGGTGTTAAACGGTTAACATTTACCCTGGGGAGATAATGAGTTTTGCTGGGAATTGTCCTGGCACTTTAATGTGTCTGTCTGCCTTGTTTGATGTTGAGTCTGCACCTCAAAGAAAGTTATACTTTGCATCTATAGAGGCAGACTATCACCCCTCCCCATTGCTAATGTGTACATGGCAGAGGGCAGACATAAGGGAGGAGAACACTGACTGTAAGGAGTACAGAATGCTCAGATTCATGTAGCAGGGGAGCCTCCAGTAAACATAGAAGTCATTTTTTTTTTCCAGGAAAATGAGTAATTAGCAACAGGCATTTTACAGAATGTGGTGAAGGGGGCAAACTTTCTGCAAAATGCCACTGGTGAAGACCCATTACTTAAAGAGAATATTGAGTATGTACAGAGTTATAGAAATTTTAATAAGGATCTTGAAATGATGAACTAACATTGTAGACCAGCCCTGTAAAAGAAATACAATGCAAACCACTTGTGTAACTTGGATCTTCTCATAGTCATTTAAAAAAGGTAACAAGAAACAAGCAAAATTATATTTAACCCAATATATCCAAAATATTGTGGCCATTATGTGTAATCAATATAAAATTATTAATTAAACATTATAAGTTTGAAATACTATGTGTGTTTTACTCTTAGAGCACAATTATGATCCAGACTAGCTAGTTTAGGTGTTTATGTGGCTGATGACTACTGTATGGGACAGGGCAGTTCCAGAAAAGAACAGAGTAATTTATGTGCTGATATATTGGTTTATTCTAGTTTTTAAAGATTTATTTATCTGAGAGGGAGAGAGAAAGAGAGAGAGAATGAGCAGGGGCAGAGGCAGAGGGAGAAGGAGAAGCAGGCTCCCCAACGAACAGGGAACCAAGACATGAGGCTTGATCCCAGGACCCTGAGATCATGACCTGAGTTGAAGACAGATGCTTAACCCACTGAGCCATCCAGGTGCCCCTATTGGTTTATTCTAAAAAATAAAGGTAAAAATTTTCATCAAAATTCTAATTTTTTAGAGTGTAGAAGAAATAGTCTCCTAAATTTCTAGGAGAATCCAACTGGGAGGAAAAAAGTCTTATGGAAAGTGTCCAACTATATTTTTAAAGGGAGTCTGACCTGGGTTGTTAGATAGTATCTAAAATAATGATGGCCAAGAAATGAAAATTGAAATAAAAGATTTATTGAAACCACATGTGTAATCTTGGAAACAGACCTAATACTCTCAATTTTACCTCTTGGGTATTTTAAGGGGTAGGAAACTATTTGTGTCTTTTTGGAATTACCCATGATGTCTATCTAAGATGGTGGGGATTTAGTTAACCTGTTTTACCATTCTGCTGTTGCAGGCTTTTTTCTTCCTTAAATTAGGAAAAATGAGTGAAGACAAATTTGGGGAACACAGGAAGGACTTTATTACTTCATTTTTCATAGCTGTTGAGCTTAATACCAACTCAGTTTACATTTGATTCTAGAATTAGAATATCTCAGCGATCTTTCTTTGGGTGTTATTTGCTAATGTGATTATTATTAATCCCAGTTCATTTAATGAATGATGTTATTCTGAAGGATATCTAATTCTTTATTTTTGGCAAGCCAGCATCAGATATTCTATTTACCAGTTGCAACAGTCTGATGTTTCACTTCCCACCTTCACCGGAAGTACTAGAGAACATTTTTAAAGGGTCTGGCCCTGGCTACAGGAATTTTAGCTGTTTTGGTCTATCTAGAGAGACACTTTGTAAAGACAGAGGGGTCTCCTGTGCCCAGTTAGAAATTATATGACTGCCTCTGAAGATAAAGGAGAATTTGTTTAAAGGTTTCTCTGATTATGAAATAATTATGCATATTTGGTTATGATTTAAATTTAGTTTCATAGTGAAAATGGCTTTTTTAGAGTATTCAGGCAATCTGAAAATATAAAGAAGAAAGGAAAAATCACTCATAATGTTACTTCTTAGAAAGTTGATGTGTGGGACTCCTGGGTGGTCAGGGGTTGAGCGTCTGCCTTTGGCTCAGGTTGTGATCCTGGAGTCCTGCATTGGGCTCCTGCATGGAGCCTGCTTCTCCCTCTGCCTATGTCTCTGCCTCTCTCTCTATGTCTCTCATGAATAAATAAATAAAACCTTAAAAAAAAGTTGACTTGTAATACTAACCATAGTCAACCCATGTCCATTATTCTGCCTGACATTTTTCCTATTCACACACTCCCCACAAACTCATACCTCCTACTACAATACACAACCCTTCCCTTCTATTTGTCTTTTTTATAAAACTGTGATCATATTCTACATACATTGTATAGCCTGCTCTTTCATTTAACAATACTTTATGCACAAATCCTCATGTTAATAAAGTATGTAACCAACCTCATCATTTTATTAAAATTTTTTTTCCCAACCTCATCATTAAAAAAAGTATTTATTTATTTATTTGAGAGATAGAGCACTAGAGTGTAGGAGAGGGGAGGGAGAGGGACAAGCAGACTCCTCACTGACCGTAGAGCCCCATGTAGGGCTCCATCTCATGACCCTGAGATCACTACCTGAGCTGAACTCAAGAGTTTCTACTTATGTTTACTGTTTTTTTCATTGTAAAGCAAAATGCATTGAGCATCCTTGTCCATGCATTTGCTGACTTATTTTCTTTGGATAAATTCCTAAGTGGAATTGCTAAGTCAGAGTGTATGTGTAAAGAATTTAGCGATATATTGGCAGATTACCCTCCAAAGATATTTAAGTTATACTTGTACCAACTGTTTCAGAGTGCTGTCAGTATTATTATCATTTAAAAATGTTTGCCAATCTCATAGTTTAAAAATGATATTGTTGCTCTAATTTGCATTTTTTTATTACTAGTGAATTTGGGCATGTTTTTAAATAAGTGATTATTGGTGATTTATATTCCTTCATTGGTGAATTGTCTATTTGTATCTTGTTTACTTTTTTATTAAGGTGTTTTACTTTTAATTGAAAAGCTGTCTTTAAATATTTAGAAGATATGCTCTTTGTTACATATGTTGCAGATTTAACTGTTTCTAAAATGTTAATTCTGCCTACTGTTTTCCAGTATTTAAAAAATTTCCAAGGTGCTGTTTTTTTAACTTATTATCATATGGAATCATTTGTGAGAAATACATGTTGGCTGTTGCAACTTGCTTTTCTTTTCTTGAAATAATCCATCAAAAGTATTTATATCCTTTCATGTCTAAGCCCTGCATCATCTCTAGAGTATGTTTTGAGTAAGTAATGTCAAGGAAATCACCATCTAATTATGTTCTTGCTAAAGTGCCTGGTACTAGCTTTGAAGTTTTCTGCTAATCTCTTTTAGCTACACTTCTTTCGATCTATGGTTTAGATAAGCAATGACAAGTAAAAACGTAGAAGATTGTACTTTCTTGAGGGAGTCTGCTTTTAATATTTTAATTTAATATTAACAACTGAGAATTAAACTCAGTTTTTATTTTTATTCAATCTGTTCCTACATTATATGAAAACACACAAAATCAACATCAGTGTTCTAACATTATCCTTTGGAAAATTGTGAGAGTTACTCAAAGCAACATCTAGCAGTCATTGGACTTTTAACAGGTATTAAGGTTTCAAATATTTGCTACCCAATATGGATACAGTATCATGTACTTGAATGTTGAGTGTTCTCACTACAAAAAAGCAATGGAGTGATATGGTGGGCTTCAAGTGGTAACTAGAGCTATGGTGGTAATCATTTTGGAACACCTAAGCATATCAAATTGATGTGCTGTACCCCTTACAATTACATAATGTTATATGTCAATTGTATCTCAATAAAGTTGAGGGTGGAAAAAAGATTTGAAGTATCTGTTCAAAATAGGGCTTTCCATGATGTGGAAAAGTGTACCTACCCACTGAGTATTGTTTTCACTCTCTGTCATATTCTTGGGTATGAAAATAATGTGGTAATATTGACTATGAAATATAGTAACATTAAATTCATGTCTCTAAGAATTTAAGTAGGGACACAAGACAAATATATGACTAGTGGGAGTACAGGAACAATAATTTACAGATTGTAAAAGATAAAGTATATAGGGTGGTATTTGATAGTTTGGTGGATAGGAAAGAAAACATAACAGGTAAAGCTTTTGGTATTCAGAGAGAGGAGTGGAGTGAGACCAGCAGAGGAGGAGCAGTTGTGTACCGGATGCCACAAGGAAACATGCGAATGGGGAATTGGTAGCCAGGAGGGTAGGTTGGCAGAGAATACCAAACATGTAACCAGTACAATGTATCCTGAGGTAGAGGCCAAGGACTAACTCCAAGTAGGCAGCTAGAGCCTTTTCAAATAGTGGGTGGGAATGCCATTGTTTGCAGTTTCAGAAAAGAGGTAACATGCTGAGGTTCTCAAAAGTTGAAGAAGCATAACCTACATGAAAGCAAGATGAAGAGCTCTAAACACTATGGTTCTATGATTTTGTATGATGGGAAAATGTAAATCCCATTGACAGTGTGTGTCTCTATTACAAAATAGGCTAAGAAAATAGATATTTATTACAATATTTTCTATGGTACCTAGCTCACATTACGGATATTTTTAACTCTTTGATTAGTTGAATAAAAATGCCTTTGAAAAATGGGTCAGAATGTAATTTAAACCGTGCACACATTAAATATGTATTAAGACATGAGCTTATGTAGGCTTTAAAAATGTTGTGTGTATAATTTGGATCTTTTACAAGTTGACTTTGTTTCATAATGCTTGCTGTTTTTTAGTCATCGATTTTAAGCCATATATTATATTTATACAAATTTCATAATTTTTAAAACTTTGGTATTCTGATTTCTGTATTTTTGGCCCAGAGTTAAGGAACTCCCCATGATAACTCACAGTCAATGGAGTGAGGTCACAAGGGCTCAGTGGCCAGGATGGCTACGTATTACAATCCTTAAATCAGGGTGCAAAATGAAAAGATCACATAGTCTATCATTTGTAGAACATCATCATTCCTTTTATTTTTATAGTGGATCACAGTTTGCAAAGTGCTCATGTCTGCAGTTGGACTATCCATCTGAACTTCATGATAACCTTGGGAGTAGGTGGTGTAACCATCACTACCTCTTTTGTTAGGATACCCAAGACATGGGTGGAACTTAGGTGGTTTGCCCGTAACCCAGATTTCCTGACTTCCAGGAGAGTATTTTAACATATATGGCCTCTACCCTCATTACATGATCATAGCTCCTCAATTAGATAATAGTGGAAGGCAGGGCTTCTGCTTTTCTTCTCTGTATGTGCCATACTGTTTCCGGCTTAGCAGAGTTGGTATGGAAATAGTAGAACGAATGCATTCTTTTTTCTTAAAAAGGTAATCATACAGCCCTATCTTAAATAGATTGCTAAAATACTTAAGTCTTACTCTGGCAGATGTTTTGAAAAAAAATTAGGTGTAGCGATGGGTCAACAGCCATGCGCTCAGCTTGATTCCTTCACAGAGATTTACTGCGGCAGCTCAGCACAGAGTAAAGGGGACAGACAAATCTTTTAATTAGCCCATGATCACGGAGCTTGCCTCATTCATTTAATAGATCTGCAAGGGCACAAAGAAAGGTTGTTTCAAATCATTTTTATACTGTTTTTGTGGCATGTGTACTTGGCTGTTTGGGAGCTACTAGACCATAAAATCCAGCCAGTGAGGGTGTTGGAAGGCACCGAGCTCAAAGGTTTATTAAGTGATGTGAAACCCTATTGTTTTGTGCATGTGTTAAATAATTGCTGTCGGTGCAAGGCTGTTAAAAATTCCCGGCTAGTAATAACACGAATAGTACTTTCTGGCTTCAAAAGGAGATAAAAGAATTTCCTTAGTCAGCACTTGGGCAATATCACAGCATATGTCAGTTTTGTTATTGTGAGGACTTTACTTTTGGCAGATGCTCTCCCTTCTGGCAGCAGAGCTCTAATTACCATATCAATTAAGCTGGGAAGTGAGCGGAAGGCACAAAGCCCAGCCCCTTCTGCTCGCACCCTTGTCCCCAGGGCTGCGGTGCCCGGCAGGCATGGTGGGCCCCCCCAGTGATGGAGAGGGCTCCAACTCCCCTTTCTTTCCATTCACGTTGATTAGAGGAACATTAAGCTGCTTAGCTGCTGTGCAAACACAAGGATCATTCTTTTCTTTTTCTTTCTTTTTTTAAACCCAGGGTCTTCTCTCCAATAGCTTTCCATGAATTAGCCTAAGCCATCCTGCTTTAATTCATAGGCACTAATTATATTTCAGCATACATTCTTACACACTAAATTACAAGTATCCTTACTTTAATCAGTTGTAACTAGTCCTTAAATTAAGGGTTTAGTGCTTTCCTTTTATAGGTTAACAGGCTTTGCTGTATTATGTGATGGGATTAAACCTTTTATTTAGGATGTGGAATTGAAGATGTAGATGATGCTTTATTTTTTTTCCTCAAAAGCTCTCTCTCTCTCTCTTTTTTTTCTAGCCAAAGTATAATTCAAAACTTTATAATGTCCCTTTAAAATTTGTAAAACAGTGTTTAATGCTTAGGTAGATTTGGGATGTGAACTAATAAGCACAATTTGTAGGGACGTAATTATAATACAGATGTATAGTGGTTTATAGTTGCAAAGCATTTTCCATATAAACTTGTGTTTAAATAACCCTCAACATGGGTAATTTAGAGATTAATACGAGGTGGTTGCTGCAGGCCACACAGTTGGTAGCACAGCTGGTGTTGGAAGGAAAGTCTCATCTTCCTTTAAGGGAGCAACACTTCATGTTGCTTATTGACTGGAGTTTCCCCTCATCCTTAATTTAAGCATACCTACTTAGGAAGTTCTTTTTTTTTTTTTTACTTAGGAAGTTCTTGATTAAATTATCTTTTCCTGTCACCATTCTTTAGTCATATTTTTTATTAGACTTTGTAGAAAATCACTATAATTTAAAGTACTTACAGAGAACCACTTGTGAGCATTCTGCAAAATTTTACATTTTACTGACAGCATAAAAGAAGACCCTCTTTTTTCGCTCTCTGGCAAATAGTTGCTATCCCAGTTCCTTGAAACAACATGCCTTTAGGGGCACCTGGGTGGCGAGGTCGGTTGAGCATGAGACACTTGGTTTCAACTCCGGTCATGATTTCAGGGTCCTGGGATGGAGCCCTTGATGGGATCCCACTCAGCTGGGAGTCTGCTTCAGATTCTCTCTCCTCCCTCTGCCCTTCTCACCTGTGTGCGCTCTTGCTCTTTAAAATAAATAAATAAATCTTTAAAACAAAAAATATCCAACGTGCCGATAATATATATATGTATATGTATGTGTGTGTGTATCTATATATTTATGTCCATATCTATGTCTCTATGTCTATATCTCTATATCACAGGGCTTTAAGCCTGTTTCAAGAATTGTGAGGAAGATAGTCTGAGGCCGTCCCTTCTCCTTCAGAACCGACTATTCAGGGTGGGTGAGAGCACTATAGAGACTTTCTCTTTCCAAAGTAGAGCTGGTAAGCATCAAATCAGGTGGGAGACACATCCACTTCCAGTCCCCCATGAAAATATTGTGGACCCATGATCCCTTCTGCCCCCTTATCTTACTTCACTGAGATTTCTTCCTTTTAATAGATGAGACTTGGTAGAAAGGACCTCCCCTTGCCAAGGTCAGAGACTCCTCCTGCCACTTCACTTCAGAAGAAGGATATCCAGCCCTGATAATTTCAGGCAGGGCTCCTGGGTCACTATATACTGCCCAGAGGTGTCCGGCAAAGGGGTGAGAAGGGGCTGAAATCCACCGTGCTCATTTGGTGAGTCGTGCTCCCTGGCACGCTGCCGAGTTCACCTTGAGGAAGGGGAAATGTTCTTTTTACCTAAATGGCTCTGCTGGCCACCATCTTCAACGAGGTTGCTTCCACCAAGATCAGCACCTTTCCCAATTTGTCCAAAGGCATCCTATATGTAGGTGCTGCTCTGTTGATGGACTCAGAGCAGGGGCAGACATTTGGCATCTCCTCTTTTCTTTTTTAAGTTGAGTAAAATGTCTAGGTGCATTGCTCTTTAGATGGATGTGGAAAGTCACATTTAGGAAAAGCGTTTTTCCTAAATACTTGACTGGACCCTATTAATGATGCAAATATAAGGCAAATAAATAACCTCTCTTCTGGGAGGAAAGCAACAGGAAATTGGTGGTAGCACAAAATCATTGCTGTTAGTATCCATTGGTGTGCACTGCTGATGGTCAGTAGAGGAGCCAAGGAACCCCCTGAGAGGAAAGGGAAACCAGACTATAACCCTTTTGTCTCTCTCGGCTCACTTTTACCAGAACCTTCCTGAAGGATTGATTTTTCCCCAGCTGAGGTCCCTTGGAAGGAAAAATTCTGAGGGCCCCAAAGGAAAACTCATCATGGAGGAAGGGGGAGGTTGAATTGGTGACCCAAGCTTACCATTAGGGCCTCTGGAGGCCCATGGAGGAGGTTCTGCTGATGGTGCCTGGGTCCCTGGTACAGCTCTGGTCCTTTAACAGATACATAAGTGAAGGTAAAACAGCAATACAGTAGGGTCCCTGGTGTGAGGCGCTGCTGTAATCTCTGCTGGAATCTGGTACACTAGGATTCATGGCAGCAGCGGACACAAATGGCAACTCTGTGGCAGGAGTTGGCAGCCAGAAGTGTGGACCCATTGTAGACGGATCAGACTTTCCATTCTCTTTCAGCCTGGTGTTTGGAAGTAAGACAGACCACAAAGTTTTTGAACAATCTGGGGTAGGGATGGGGAAGTAGCTTCTGGGGAAGATACTGGAATTGCTTCTAATAGTATAGGCTTATGGGGCCTCAAAAACAATAAATTGGAAAAATAAGAGATGGGACTGTTATTTTAACTCCACAGTTATGATTGGAGTCCTATCAGGAGATTCTTCTTCAGTATCTTTCACAGCCTTTCCTGCCTCCCCAAACTAGCAGGCCCTCCTATAGCCCTCTCTCTAGTCCATTTCCACACTGCTACAAGAATGTGGTCTTTCTAGAATGCGCATATGATATATCACTCTCCTTTTTACACGGTTATAATGGCCCTGCAACCTTTAGAATAATATCCATATTCCTTGGCTGGGTATGTATGGGCCTTCATTCCTTGGTCAAAGCCTCTCTTCCAATCCACTTCCTATAACAGCTCCCAGTCTGCCCATGCACCACCACCACGAACAACCTGCTGTTCCTCAAACATACAAAGCTTCTTCATGGCAGCCAAGTCTTTGCATATGTATTCCTCCCCCATATTTTACCTTTTCCCCCTTCTAGACTTATTCAAATGCCACAGCCTTTGTGCATCTTGTTCAGCCACATGTCTGTTTTTCCTATAAGGCTATGGACAGGGACTATGTCTCATTCATTTGAGAATGAATACACCTGATACCTGGCCCATGCCTGGAAATGGCAAGCTCTGTTAGCTTTGTGAAATCAAGAAGAGATGTGGAAACCAAGTCTGTGGCGAGTACCACAAGTACCTTGTAAAGCATACTAGTTAGATTTGTCCTCCAGCCTGAGTCCAAGGCTTCTTCCCTGGTCCATCTAACAATCCATTTCCAAAAAGGAGGAATGTGGTTCTACTTTGAAATTCTGACTTGACCACATCTTCTAGGGGTGAAGATATTACATGTGAATATATGCCATTTTCTCTTTCTTTCTTCTACTGGCTGGAGCTTGGCGAAGTGACTTCTCTGAAATGGGAAGGGGCCTGGCCATGTCCCTCCCCATTTCTTTTTCTCTCTGTTTCATTCCTCTTTCTCATCCAGAGGTGGGTAGATTCAGGGGCCGGGCTCTGGCCAGAGATGGTCTGGAATAAGTGCCCATAGGATTTGGGTAACTCTTCTCTTTTCTTGTGGTCTGGCTTTATGCTGCCTTTTCCTCTCCTGTGATGAGCATGCCCTGTCATCCCCAGGCCGTGGTAGGTTTCTCTGAGGCTTGGATTTGGATGTGCGCCAGCTTTGTGCCTTGTGTTGGTTGGCAAAAGATCTTTTTGATGGGTCCCTTCAATTCTTAGCTAACATTTCCTTAAGAGTCTCTGACACTGTCTGAGACAGCATTCCAAACCATCAGAATTGAACCCTAAAGCCTAGGACATCTGTGCTGACCTCCTATCCATGAGGCTGGTTTTGCCTGATGGTTTAGGTATTGTTAAAGGGAGAGTGGAAGAGAATATTTCAGACACGAGAAATGATTGACTTAAGAAAACCCATCCTGGAAGAAATGGTGGGAATAAAATTATAATGTGCCCAAATGATGCTTCATTTTCTTCCAGCCTTTTCTCTTGGAGGGCATTGGTGATTTATTCCATTTGTTTGGACATTTAAGGAACTAATCTTTTTTATTATTATTATTATAAATAATGTGATTTCAGTATGGCTTTATCTTTCTGATGAGTTTGCGGTCTGTATGTTCTAATCCTTATCTTCTGCCTATAGTGTGTTTCTTTTCTTTTTTTGTTTTTCTTTTTTTTTCTTTTCTTTTCTTTTCTTTTCTTTTCTTTTCTTTTCTTTTCTTTTCTTTTCTTTCTTTCTTCTTTTCTTTTCAAGATCTTATTTATTTGTTCATGAGAGACACACAGAGAGAGGCAGAGACACAGGCAGAGGGAGAAGCAGGCTCCCTGCAGGGAGCCCAATGTGGGACTCTATCTCAGGACCTTAGGATCATGACTTGAGCCAAAGGTAGATGCTCAACCACTGAGCCATCCAGGAGTCCCTATACTGTGGTTTCTTTAAAGTACTTACTTGCTGAGTAATGTTTGCAACAACCTGGAAACAAACTGGTCTAGTTTTCTTAGTATGGACAATTTAGGAGACATTACCTATGAGCAGAGTATGTAGCTGCCTGTGGAAATGGTTCTGGGGATGCTGGAAGGTTCCCTGTGCCCAGTAATTCACCTGCTTTCTGATTCCTCATACCTAAAGTTCTTTAGCAGAGTTTGATTCCAAATGTTTGCAATTAGAGACCCTTTAAGAATCTGATGAAAGCTGTGAATCTTTTTCCTAGAAAAATGCTTGCATATATGTACATAGAAACTTGCTCTTGAACTCTCAAGTTAAGAACTCCTGCATCAAATGGAGGTAAATGTTTTCTTTCCACAGAGAAGAGGCTTAAAATGCAAATCGGGCAAGGCAAGAGGATACATCCATTAAACAAGCATTTTGGGGAAAACTTATTATTTGCAAACACCATAGTAGGTTATGGGGATGCAGATTAAGACCTAGTATTCTCTCATGACAAACTTTTATCCTGGTGGAGGAGATCCTCTTGTATAGACAGTGACAGTGTGAGGAATTAAGGGTGAAAAGAGAGGCAAGTAACAAAGTTTCAGGGGACCACATGGGAAGGAGGGCTTGACTCTGCAAAAGACCACATATTTGCTTCAGAACAGAAATGGCTGATTTTAGGCCTTTGCTTTGATTTGTTTAGACAGGAGAAAGGGCACTGAGTGCCAGTAGCAAGAGGTGTTTTTGAGCAAGAGGCTGAAAAGTAGAGAAGAACACAGGTTGGGTAGGCAAAGCAGAGACTGCGATTTCCAAGGAGAAACCACACATACCTTTTGACTTACCTTGGGATCCAGCCTACTGGTAGGCATCCAAAACTGAGGTGGTATTTTTTAAATAAATAGACAGAACTGAGGTGATTATTTTGCAAATAAATACAAGTAAATTGCACCATGCCAACAACAAATAAAATTCTAAAAATTTCAAATAAAATGGCCATTACCCAGACTTCCCCTTTAAATCTAATGGTGCCCCTCAAGTCTTGGGAAATTTGCTAATTTTTTGGTAAATGCTTCAAAGTCATAGCCTAGGCCTGTTTAAAAATGTTTGTAAAAACCTTAATACTGTTAAGGTGCCTGAGTGGCTCAGTCAGTTGGGCATCTGACTCTTGGTTTCTGCTCAGGTCATGATCTCAAGGTCATGAGATCAAGCCCCAAGTTGGGCTCTGTGTTCAGTGAGGAGTTTGCTTGTGATTATCTCTCTCCCTGTTCCTCTGCCTTTCCCTCTGCTTGTTGTCTCTCTCTCTCTCTCAAGACAATAAATAAATCTTAAAAGAAACAAACAAAACCCTTAACACTGTTTATTTAAAATGGATGGAGAAATGATGCTCATTATACTCTGTCTGCAAGGTTACTTGGCATTTACCATCATCCCCTGGGATTCGAGAAGTTTTAGAGGTTACCATTGAGTTTTATTTATTTATTTTTTCAGTTAGACACAGCTTTATATGTTAACCACCTTCCATGGGAGAGGGTCAGAAGGGATTCTGGTTGTGCATGTGTAGAAGGTATTTATGACAGAAAAGAATGAAAATACATTCATCCCAAGTCTCTATTGTCATATTGGACTGATAACACTGCCAAAGAGAAAGGGAGACAGAAGACCAATTTATAGGTACGTTTGACGAGATAGTCTTTGATGATTTTATACCAAAGTATTTCATGGAGAAAGTTACAAGAAGCATTTTTTATTAAAAATATGTTTTCTAAATTTGTTTTGTTGTTAAAGTGAGGCCCCTACATTTTGAATTTTATACTACTAATGCTTTGAGAAAGCCCTCATAAAGGAGATAAGGTTTAGAGATGAAAGAAATGGTGTGGACATGCCACCTAGTGGTCACCTGGTCCCATCCTATTCTCTTTCTCGCCAGTGGTGATTGGGTACCAGTGGTGGATTGCGTGCAGTATTGGGGCTTCCTGCAGGATCCTTGTAAGCTATGAGTGGGGAATGTGATTAGCATATTGTTGTCATTGGTAGGATAATGTTTTTACTTCTGCTTCAGGGTCACTAAAATCATTCTGCTTTGAATTCGTTATTTGAAATTAGTTTTATTAGCTGGATGGTTTTTGTTATCCCTTTTTTTAAATTTTTTATTTTTATTTATTTATTTATTTATGATAGTCACACAGAGAGAGAGAGAGGCAGAGACATAGGCAGAGGGAGAAGCAGGCTCCATGCACTGGGAGCCTGATGTGGGATTCGATCCCGGGTCTCCAGGATCGCGCCCTGGGCCAAAGGCAGGCGCCAAACCGCTGCACCACCCAGGGATCCTTGTTATCCCTTTTTGCTAATATTTTTAGCTAATTATGTCAGCAAGGATTTGAATTAAACTTAAAAATCATATCTTGCTACGAGTTTACTGTTCCACTGAAATGAGTTCACATGTAAATACACAGAAGACATGCAGAGTATCTGGAGTGTATCATGGAACCTGTCTAAAGTCTGGATGATGGCCAGGTGCAGTGAAATTTCATGACAAGCTTTTCTTGTTCTTTTAAGATTAATTTTTCCTTAGGAGGACAGTGTCGAAGAAAAAGATCAATAGGAAAGCCACATTTTGGGCATATTTTGGGCAATTTTTTTTTTTCAGATGAGCTATGTTCAGCAAGCATACCCTTAATTAGACAGAGCCATAGACAGCTGACTATAATCATTTCTTAATCCTTAAACCACATGTAATCCAGAATTGTGTCAAGTGTTGAGGTTTTACAAAACAAACTTAGTGATAAAGATATTAAGAATGATCAAAATTCCCAGAGGGAATTGTATACTTTGTCTCTTCAGTGACAAGAAGTCTTTGAAGCTTCCCCTATGTGTGTGTGTGAATGTATGTGTGTGTGTGTGTGTGTGTGTGTATGTGTAGGGGGTAAGAATGGGGGAACTTTAGTATGAAAAGACTTTAACTAGAATATGAAATAAATTTCTACAGGAGAATTTTTATTAGTATTTTGGGGTTCATTATGGGCAATATTTACATAAAGAATCTCCACATTTGACTAAGTACTAACATTTTTATTGTGCACATACATATTATATATATAAATATATGTGTGTATATATATATATATATATATATATATATATATATATATATAATTTTTTTTGTCTAGGAAATTCTCATGGTAAAATTAAGAAGAAACTACAGGAGCGCTCCTTAGAATAATGCAGTCTTTAGCTAAAAACTTTCCCTAAAGGTGTTCTTTGAATTTGCAGACAGCCCAGGTAACACATCACTCATTTAGACTGTAAAGTGTCTAACTGCATGCCCAATACTGTGCTGGATGATAGTTGCTGAGAAGAATTAAAAAATATGTATGGTGGAGTCTGGGTTCTCATGGCCCTTGTAAGAGGCACTGTTGAGACAACTATGAAGATAAATTGCCTGTGTTTGAGTTTTCTGCTTTGTTTCTTTTCCTTTTTTTTTCTTTTTTTAAGATTTTACTTATTTATTTGAGAGAGAGCATGCCCCTAGCAGAGGGGAGGGGAGAGGGGAAGGGGCTTCGGGAAAGGGGAAGGGTGGGGAGCAGAAGGAGAAGCAGACTCCCTGTTGGGCAGGAAGCCAGAGGTGGGACTCAATCCCAGGACCCTGTGATCATGACTCTGAGATCATGACCTGAGCCAAGGGCAGATGCTCTTGTGAGCCACCCACTGAGCCACCCAGGCGCCCCCCTCTGCTCTGTTTCTTACTAGTAATATGACCTTGGAGAAGTTACTTGACCTCTCTGTGCCTTAGTTCCTTCATCTGTGAGTGGAGGTAAGGATAACTGACCCAGCAGGATTGAATGGAAAGCATTGAGAACTGTGTTTGGATATGTGGTGAGGACTCTGTCCATAGGAGCCATTTTCATTCCCATCATCTGGTGAGGGAGCTGGAGATTAGACACCATACATAAGAGGACAGTTCAATGCTGTCTTTTACTTAGTGAGAAATTATTAAGACTACTTATGACAGGGGTTCACAAAACAGAAACCAGTGCAGGCTGGGATATTTTGGAAAGGAAGGAATGAGGGATGAGGGATAGATCTGGATTTTGAACATTTCAAAAAAGAAATTTAAGCCAGCTTTCCCTATTTCAGTTAAGGAAAATAATTCATTGTGATTCTTGGTGCTCTGTACTTCTGTAGGGGTGAGGACAAAGAATAAGCTGACCCTTTGTTTGCTGACCATTTGTTTCTCATTCACCAACAATCTGCGAACCACGTCCCATGTTCTGTGTGCCAGGCATTGTGTTTGGCACTAGGGCTACAGTGGTGAGTGAGGCAGACAAGAAGCACAGCTATAGTTTCTGTTCTCTAACATTTATTTATTTATTAAAAATATTTTATTTGAGAGAGAGAGAGAGAGAGAGAGAGAGAGGCAGAGACACAGGCAGAGGAAGAAGTAGGCTCCATGCAGGGAGCCCGATGTGGGACTTGATCCTGGGTCTCCAGGTCAGACCCTGGGCTGAATGTGGCGCTAAACCATTGAGCCACCCGGGCTGCCCATTCCCAAATTTTTAAACTGTGTTCTTCATGTGCCTTAATATCCTGTCTGTATCGTATTTGGTTTATTTTTACATTTATTATTATTATTTAGTTATTATTTTTTACCTTATTATTTAGTTTACTTTTAAAAACTATTTATTTAGAACATTTCAGACACATACAACAATGTAGTCAGAAAACTATAATGAAAACCCAGGTACCTGTCACCCATCTTTAACTACAACAATTATCAAGTCTATATTCTTCTTCCTGGCCCTACCCCAGTAAGGGTTATTTTAAAGCAGATCTAAGACCTAAAGTCATTTCACCCATAAATACTGAATTTTTAAATTTTAAAAAAGATTTTATTTATTTATTCATGAGAGACACAGAAAGAGAGAGGCAGAGACACAGGCAGAGGGAGAAGCAGGCTCCCCACGGGGAACCTAATACAGGACTGGATCCAAGGACCCTGGGGTCACCACCTGAGCCAAAGGCAGACATTCAACCCCTGACCTACCCAGGTGCTCCTATAAATACTTTAGTATAAATCTCTAATTGATAAGCAATTTTTAGAAGTGTAACCACCATGCCATTATCCACCTAACAAAATTAGCAATAGTTTCTTAATAATAAGTTATATCAAATATGTCTTTAAAGATATTTTGTTTTTAATTAGACAGAACAATGACTTTTTTTGCATAAGGTCCTATGAATCTTATTATGTTGTATCTTCCAGTCCATCAACTTGGCATGCCTTTCTGTTTATTTAGGTCTTTTTTTTTTAATTTTTAAAGATTTTATTAACTTATTAATGAGAGACAGAGAGAGGCAGGCTCCATGCAGGGAGCCCAATGTGGGACTCGTTCCTGGGACCCCGGGATCACACCCTGAGCCAAAGGCAGACGCTCAACCACTGAGCCACCCAGGCATCCCAAAATAGGATTAATTTTTAGATATTGACTCATCCTATGAACTTGCTGAAATCACTTATATGTTCTAGGAGTTTTTTCTCCCTCCTGATTCCTTGGGATTTTCTCCATAGCCATTTGTATTTCTGTGGGTGGGATTAGCTTTATTAATTTATTATCAATCTGTATGCCTTTTATTTCTTTTCTTTGCCTTTTTTCTTGTACTGGCTAGAACTTCCAGTACAATGTTGAGTAGGGGTGATGTGGACATTTTTGCTTTGTTTTTGATCTTGGGAGGAAAACATTCAATTTTTCACCTTTAAATGTGATGTCAGCTGCAGGTTATTAGGTTGAAGAAGTTCCCTTCTATTCCCATGTTGCAGAGTTTTTATCGTGAATAAATGCTGAATTTTGTGAAATGCTTTTCTGCATCAATTGAGAGGATTATGAGTTTTTTCCCCCTTTATAATGCCAGTCTGGTAGATTACATTGGTTGGTTTTTGTATATTGAACTAGTCTTGCATTCTTCTAATAAATCTCACTTGGTTGTGGTTCATGTAAGGTTTTGAAGTTCCAACTGGAAACATGTACTAAGGGATCAACTAGCAAATAACTTATAGACTTGTGTTTGGGCTCCTGTGTTGGAAATCAGTTGGCTGATTGGACTGTTAACCAACCCGTTAGCTTCTGCTGACCTGTTTTCCAAGAAACCACTCAGACCAATCATGCCTTGCTGCCACTATATGTTGTCTCTACCCCCTCTTATCTACTACTTATATTTAGCTTCATTCCTTTTCCCCACCTAAGTCCCTGACCAGGGATTTCTAAATGTTGGAGTTACTCTTGAACATCTCCTTCCTTCATTTGTGTTTGGCATATTTAATTTATAGCAAGAGAGTTGGGGATGCATTGTTTTTAAAGAAATGTTGACTTAAATATATCTATGATTAGCGTGCTATAATTTAAATAATGTGAAATAATTGTTTTCACAAATTATGTCCTTTCATGAGGTTTAAAGAGAAAAAAATACCACGGATTTCTTGTCATATGTAGTCTTCTAAGATCTGATTTTTAAATTGCAATTTTTTGGGGAAAGTAATGGAAATAAACCAGAGAGTAATATAAATGTTTGCATGTGGTTAACATAATTCGCTTGCCTCCCCAGAGGCTAAATTCCAAAGAAGTTGTTTCTGTATTCTTGAGTCTGAAGACACAACGGTACAGAGATGCCTGTGAAAGCAAACCCTCATCCTGGGAGCCTCAGCATGCATGGCCACCCCACTCACCCCCTTGCTGGGGAGCAGTGAGAATGCCATGGGTTGTGGCATGAGCTCAGAGTGCTGCTTTGTGTTAAAACATAGTCTCAATTTCTTTGAACAAACCATTAATAGATGTCAAGTTCACATTCTAGGTTTTAGTTCCTAAGCAGTGTTAAAAGCAAATGTGTGGGGTTTTATATTTCCAGCTGCCTTTTTTTTTTCAAAGTGAAATATGCGGGTTTTGGTTTTCAACAGGCCACATTTCTTCTAATAAAAACAGTTGGAACAAAATGTGTTTTATAAGCATATAAAAATGTCAGACCATAATGATTTTAGTGCTGCATATTTAAAAATGGGTCACTAATATTTAAGATATTAGTATCTGCAATGAAAGTAAATTATGGAAAGTAAATTACACTATATCATTTATGTAAAGGAGAAGGTAGTTGGAAAGTAGTCCAGCAACTGTATTGAGACCACTTTAACTCAGCTTCTGTGCAATATGCATGTCTTTCAGCTTTCTAAGTTATTCAAATTTTGGCCTTAAAATTATTAAACTTTTGTGTTTGAAACTGGGCCCCAAAGTTTAAGAATCTTTTATGTGTTTGGAGACACAATTCACTACGTGAAAGAGTAGCTTCCTGCTATGGACTTACCAGAGAAGCATCTCAGTAGGTTCTGGAACTAAAATGAGCTGTGCTTCCTTCTAATGGCTCACTTCCTTTGATCTGATGGACATTCTGAGCACCTTTTTGCCCTGTCTGCTAGGAAACTCAGAAAATTTTTTTAAGTCCATCTCTAATCCATGCATTTTGTACACTGAGCACACATCTAGAATCCTTTTCATTTGATTTCTTTTACCTTGATTTTTCTTTTGCCTGATTTTTTTCACTTGAGTCTCTTCCCATGTTATACTGTAGTTAGTGTTATAGACTACTGTAGTTCCATATTAGAATAATATGGTTGAAAATAGATTTTTAAAAAATCTGATCATTTTGTCAATATCATTATATTTTCTTTAGCAGTTTGGCCCTTTTTCTTTATAACTTAAAATTACATATTCTTTTTTTTTTTTAAAAGATTTTATTTATTTATTTATTCATAGAGACACACAGAGAGAGAGAGAGGCAGAGACACAGGCAGAGGCAGAAGCAGGCTCCATGCAGGGAGCTTGACATGGGACTCAATTCCAGGTCCCCAGGATCACGACCCTGGCCGACGGCGGCACTAAACCGCTGGGCCACCGGGGCTGCCCAAAATGACATATTCTTAAATGATAAAATTCCAAACAGGAAAATTCCTGGGATGTTTAAAAAAAAATCTTTACTGTCTTTTCAGGTAATAAAAGTAGTACTAATACTAGCTGGTTATAAAAAACATTATAGAATTTTCAAACTTTTAAAAAATATATAATGTAGAAAAACAAAGGTCCTCTGTAATGTTCTCTTTCCAAAACAAATAAACAAAAAGCAACCCAAAAATCAAAAACCAAAACCCAAAAAACTGTTAACCATTTCACGTATAGTTTTCTTTTTCCAGTTTTGTTGAGAAATAATCGACATACATTGCTGTATAAATTTATGGTGTACAGTGTGATGGTTTGACTTACATTGTGAAATGATTACCAAACTAGATTCATCTAACATCCTATATTCTCATATAGTTACAATAAAAAGAGAAGAAAGAAGAAAAAAATAAAGCAAAAATTTCCTTGTGATGAGAACTCCTAGGATTTACTTTCTTAACGGGTCTCTTATATATTATACAGCAGTGTTAGCCACAGTCATCATGTTATATATTACAACCTTAGTACCTATTTATCTTTCATCTGGAAGTTTGTACCTTTTGACCACCTTCCTCAAATTCCTCCTTTCCATCACCACTTCTGGTAACTACAAACCTGATCTCTGTTTCTCTGAGTTTGTTGTTTTAGATTGCACGTAAAGGTGAGATCATACAGTATTTGTCTTTTCTGTGTCTGACTTACTTCTCTTAGCATAAGGCCTTCAAAGTCCATCCCTGTTATTGCAAATGGTAGGATTTCCTCATTTCTTATGGCTGAATAATATTCCACGAATAAATGAATATATATTATATATATTCCATTATATATTTATTATATATACTTCAGGAATACAATATACATTTATCCATACATCCACTGATGGGCATTTAGGTTGTTTCCACATCTTGGCTACTATAAATAATGCTGCTATGAACATGAGAGTGCAGATATCTTTTTGAAGTGTTTTCATTACCTTTGGGTATATTCTCAGAAGTAGAGTTGCTGGATGGTATGATAGTTCTATTTTTAAATTTTGACGATCCTCTGTACTGTTTCCCACAGTGGCTCCCTTTTCTCCACATCCTCACCAGAATTATTATCTCTTGTCTTTTTTGATGATGGCCATTCTTACCGGTGTGAGGTGATAGCTCATTGTGGTCATTGTGGTTTAAATTTGCATTTCCCTAATGACTAGTGATGTTGAGCATCTTTTCATGTGCCTGTTGGCCCTTTGTATACCTTCTTTGGAGAATTGTCTATTCTCCAAAATGCCCACTTAAAAAAAAATTGGGTTATTTGTTTTTTTTTTTTGCTATTGAGTTGTATGAATTTTTTGTATGTTTTGGATATTAACCCCTTATCACACATGTGGCTTGCAAATATTTCTTCCCATTCTGCAGATTGTCCTTTTATTTTGTGGGTGGTTTATTTTGCTGTGCAGAAACTTTTTTTAAAAAGGATTTTATTTATTTATTCACAAGAGGCACACACAGAGAGAGAGAGAGAGAGAGGCTGAGACACAGGCCAAGGGAGAAGCAGGCTCCATGCAGGGAGCCTGATGTGGGACTCGATCCTGGGACTCCAGGATCACGCCCTGGGCTGAAGGCAGGTGCTATACCACTGAGCCACCCAGGCATCCCAGAAACTTTTTAGTTTGATGTAGTCTGACTTGTTTTATTTTTGATTTTGTTGCTTATGCTTTTTAGGTATCATATTAAAAAACATTATCAAGACCAATAAGAATATTATATATTTTTGCTTCTGCATAGTCTTGAAGATATGCCAGTCAAATGCAAGGGACATACAACTCCGTGTTATTGGAATGCTTTGTAGGAGAGGATCGTGGTCACTCTTCATATCAGGCAAATGGAATTTAGAGTGTAGAGGATGGTAGGTCACAATCTGGCCATGGCATCAGCATCAGATAGGCTTGTGTTCAAGCCTTAGTGGCTGAGTGACTCCAGACAAGCTTCTTCTCCTCCATAAAGCCTGGGTTTCTGGGGATAGTAATAATTGCTTTAAAGTGTTGTTTTGAGCAAATGAAAGATTATGTAAAGCACTTAGCATGGCATTTGATATATAGTAAATGCTAAATAAATATTAGCTGTTAAATTATTTTGACTCATGATTGATGGCTGTTTATAGCGAAACCCTGAAAAATCATGGTGCAAACTAGATAGAGTTTATTATTTCTCTCCCATAGGTATGTCTAGACGGAAGGTCCAGGGCTGACTGTTGTTCCATAGTTACCAGAGACACAGGTTCTTTGTATCTTGATGCTCATGTATTTTCCATCTCCTGGTTTATCATGGCTGTTGCAGCTCTCACCATCTCAGCTGTATTCAAGCCGAGGGGAAGATCATGACCTAGAATTTGCATTATAGCATATATACTCACATCCTATTGGCCCAAACTTAGTTATATAGCCATTCCTAGCAGCAAGGGAGGCTGGAAAATGAGCCTTTAGCTGAATGGCCATATGGCCCACTAAAATATTGATACCATGTCAAAGACATTGAGAGGTGACTTACACCCTGTCATGGCAGCTACAGCATGATCTCTGAGGAAGGCAGGTATTCTGCATATGTCCTCTTTAAAAAAAAAAATACGGGATCCCTGGGTGGCGCAGCGGTTTGGCGCCTGCCTTTGGCCCAGGGCGCGATTCTGGACACCCTGGATCGAATCCCACGTCGGGCTCCCGGTGCATGGAGCCTGCTTCTCCCTCTGCCTGTGTCTCTGCCTCTCTCTCTCTCTCTGTATGACTATCGTAAAAAAAAAAAAAAAAAAAATTAAAAAAAAATTAAAAAAAATACATTTTTTTTTTTTTAGAAAGAGGCAGAGGGGGAGGCAGAGGGAGAGAATCTCAAGCAGACTCTACACTGAGCGAGGAGTCCTGTGTAGTGTTCCATCTCACAACCATGAGATCATGGCCTGAGCCGAAACCAAGAGTTGGATGCTTAACTGGCTGAACCACCCATGTGTCCCTGCATATGTCCTCTTTCAGAACCACCTCCTGCACTCTTATCTGGGCATTTATCAGACACTTTTGTAAGTTTGTTTATATTTTTATCTTTTACTCATTCATTTTTTAAAAAAGATTTTATTTATTTATTTATTTATTTATTTATTTATTTATTTATTTATTAGAGAGGCAGAGACATAGGCAGAAGGAGAAGCAGACTCCTTGTGGGGAGCCGGATGCAAGACTTGATCCTGGGACCCTGGGATCAGGACTTGAGCCAGAGGCAGATGCTCAATCACTGAGCCACCCAGGTGCCCCTATCTTTTACTCATTCTTTGGGATAGTGATTGCCAGATATTTATTAGCTTTTGTATAAAGAACTGAAATTTTATACTAAAAATTTATACTCCTTTTATACTAAAATTGCTATTTTATGGTTTAAGACCACCCTGATTATCTAGGATTCTGGGCCTTATTAACATTCCCCAGTTCCCTGTTTGAAGAAGTACACTGTATTCATTGAAATTAGTTGAGTACCACGGAAACTTGCTTAAGAGTTTTACTATTTCAGATTACTGTGCTGTAGACTTCAGTTACATGATTATAAACATTCAGATGCATGCTGAAAGATTCAGACTTGGAAAAGCTGAATGTTCATTATGATAAGTAATGGCTTTGGTAACTTGTGCTTATTACAAATATTAATGTTAAAAGCTGTGCCAGTGACAAATGGAAAATTTTATAGCCAGAGAAACACCTGTGATGGCATTGCCTGTGATGACATTGTTGGGTTAGTTCTCTTCAATAGATTAATATTTCTTAGCATTGACTAATCGTCAAAATGCTTTAACGTAAATGTTCTTTTTGGGATTTCTGTTATTCTTGCATATGGTGGTAAAGTAGCCTGTCTGATTAGGTTATCTTTATACCAAACTCTGTGTCATCTCAGATATAGAGGAACTCTTATTTTAAAATTAGATTTCATGGTTGTGCCAGCTGAATAGTAGGTGAGACTATAGCCAAAATTTGGGTGTGACTTGGGGCAGACATTCTTTCCTCCATGTTAGTTCAGAAAAATGTACAAGGCCTTGCAATATTTGTCCAGATCTATTTGGTTTCTAAAACTTGATTTAGGGTATTTAGGGATCCTGGCTGCTTAGCCTTTAGCCTACCTAGATTCCCAGGCTACTGCAATAATTATACTGAAGTGTTCTACATCTTTCTTAAAGCCCTCATATTGGCTGAGTGTGGAACTTCCTAAAATTTCCTGACAGTCTATTTAGCTGTTTTAACTTATAAGGAGAAAAACAGATTCAAAGACACTGAACGACATAGTACCCTGGGCTGAGGAATGAATCTGTGCATGTGGATAGTCTCACACCCAGACAAGATCTAGCCATCCTCACTTTTGATTTATTTTGAGACCTTTATAAAACTGAGGACTTCTAAATGTGTATATATATATATATGAAAAGACAACAACAACAAAAGAATTGAAAAACCTAAAAGCCTACCAGCAAATCTGGTCTCCACTATTTAATTTTAACAGCTTTTATGGCTTGGTGTGGACAGATTATACAGGTTGACAGACCCAGCTATGTGATTTCAGATTGCCTTCCTGTGGGGATGCAGTGTTTCCACTGGATGAGTCCAGAATTCTGATGTAGTCAATGCCTTTGGGCAGCAATAACATAAAACAATATTAAAGAGGGAAAATCCCACACCCTTGATAAGAATTGGTAGCAGAATTTATATTTTTAGAAAGCAAAACTTGGAAACAACTATATTTATTATTTTTAAAGATTTTAGAGCATTTTTGTAAAGTGTGTTTCACTGTTATCATTAGTTTAAATATGAATTCTGTATTTCAAACAAAACGGTCACCAATATTTACCTTTCCGATGAGATATTTTATTTGCATGACTATTTTTAAAGCATGTGTTCATTTTGGTGGAGTTGCTCTTGTGGGGTTTAACCTGTATTTACATATTTTCCTCTTCCTTATGAATGTCTTGTTTCTGATTTATAAGACTAAATACCAAATGCTTCTTTTTGGTGGTTATTGGATAACTTTCAGATAGAACACACACAAGAAAAAGTATGTTATTATTAACTAAATTATTAACATTCATTTGCTAAGTATAATTTTAGTTATTTTTTTAAGTTTTTAAATATAAAGACTGCTAAATTGTATTCATTAGCAAAATGTGTTAACTACTTTCTAAAATGTTTTCCTTTTTTATTATTTTTTTTTAAGTAGGCTCCATGCCCAGCATGAAGCCCAGTGCCAGGCTTGAACTCACAACCCTGAGATCAAGACCTGAGCTGAGATCAAGTGTTAGATGCTTAACCCACTGAGCCACCCAGGTGCCCTTGTGTTAATTACTTTTGACATTTCGGTGTGTTTTTTTTCTACAATTTCTTTTTCTGTGTATATGAATGTGCTCATGCATCCCTATGTAATAAATCAGAATCTGGGTATATATGTATGTATACATATATATATGTTTTTTGTTTGTTTAGATTATTTTGATTGTACATATAATGTTAAATTATGAAAATTCCCCTTGTCAGTAATTACTTTGTAAATATGCTTTTATTTTTATTTATTTTTATTTTTTAAAGATTTTATTTATTTATTCATGAGAAACACAAGAGACAGAGGCAGAGACACAGGCAGAGGGGAAGCCAGCTCCATGCAGGGAGCCCGATGCAGGACTTGATCCCTGGACTCTGAGATCATACCCTGAGCCAAAGGCAGACGCTCAACCTGCTGAGCCACCCAGGTGTCCCTGTAAATATGCTTTTAAATAATTGCCTAGTACTACGTTACATTGTGTGATATGTCACATTTTACCAATTTCCTTTTTGTTGAATATTTTGATTTTGTACTACTAGAAAGAGTGCTGCAACAAACATTCTCGTTTCCGTACTTTTATGGGGGGCTTTCCTACTGTGTTCTCCCAGTATCTTGCTACTTTCTGCCACTGACAAATAGAGCACTACCCTGACACTTGAAATAGTTGATAAAGAACACTGAACTCATATTGCTTAAAACTATTTTACCACTATTTTGTTATCCTTTTTAAAGGAGAAAGACCCTTACTTTATGTGTATTCCTTATAAATGTGTATAAGGCATATAATAGTGGAACCTAAAAACCTGGGTGATAAAAACTCATGGTAATGCTCTTAAATTTAATTTGAAGATTCTCCAATACCTATTAAGCACTGGCTTAATATTCGGACAGAAATAGCAGATTTTACAGTTTTCAGGACAGCCTTGGTTAATTGTATTCATGTAACTAGTATATTAAATATCTGGCAATCAAAAGCAATTATTTTTATCAGAATAGACTAATGACATTAAGGTGTGTAAAAGAAAAAGCCTAGTTTTAGTCTGTTTGAAAGTTGGTTGGGAGGGCAGATGTGGCTTTCATGGAGTACTGAGCTGCATTTCCATGCCCAGAACACTCAGTCCTTGGGAATAATTATTCTATTCACTGCTCAGTAGGTTTCCCACATGTGAGGGCTGCCAGGCTTCTCTGGCTTCTAATATGGGAGCTAAAAAAGATTTCCTTACTGAGCTCAAAAATGAACTCTACGCAAATGTATGGCCTTCCTTCTTCACTCAAAAATGGCCACAGATAGACACTGTACCAAGTGTGGCAAGATGAATTATGTGACTGAGGTGTTTTCCAAAACATACCTTTTCACAATAAAATATCTAGTATTTTTCTGGCTTATGCATTACTAATATGATCTCCATACTTAAATAAGCAAACAAACTACTCCTAAAAATAATGGGAGGAAAAAAAAATAATGGGAGGGCAGCCCAGGTGGTTCAGCAGTATAGCGCCGTCTTCAGCCCAGGGTGTGACCCTGGGGTCCCGGGATCAAGACCCATGTTGGGCTCCCTGGGGGGGGCCTACTTCTCCCTCTGCCTGTGTCTCTGCCTCTCTCTCTCTCTCATTAATAAATAAATAAAAAATGTTAAAAAAAAATTCCTCTCTTAAAAAAAAAAAAAGGGAGGTGGTGTGATACCCGCCACTGTACACTTTTAAGTTTATACATTTGTATTTCATTTGATCTTGATGAAGTTCACAATTTTAATTGGTCAAATGAAATAAATGAAGCATTTTACATATTATACTATGGAAATTCTGAAAATTTATACTTTTAGGATACGTTTTTAGAGAGAGGGGTGGTTTTGGTTTGTGGATATGGAAAAATGTGGACTCCTGGTTCAATATATCCTTAAATTTTATATTTGAATTTATATTTGGTAAAAGGATATCTTGGTATTGGTAGTCTTTTGGCACTTAATTCTTTAGCCAGTATTATGTTGCCAAGGTTTATCTATATTTTTGTATGCATCAATAATGCACTCTTTGAGGGCAATGTAATATTCTGTAATGGGAATATACCTAAATTTATTTACATATTTTCTTGTAAGTGGACATGAGGGTTATTTCCAGACATTTGTTATTATGAATGCTGTTACCATGAACATTCCTATACTATAACAGTTCCTCTGGTTTCTACTTTGGAGTGGAATTGCTGGGTCATAGGGTATCTGGAATGCTCAGCTTTAGAAGATAATTCAGTCCTGTCTTCCAAAGCAATTGTACCAGTTTACATTCCTACCAGCAATATTTTGAAATCTTGTCATCCATATTCTCTCTAAACACTTGATATTATCAGACTTTTGAATGTTGCTAATTATGTGGGTTTATAATGGTCTTCATTTGCATTTCTCTGATCACTGAATGAGGTTAAATATTTATTCAATACTTACTGCCATATGTAGTTCTTCTTTAGGAAAAAAAAAGACTTGTTCATGTTTTTGGCCTGTTTTAAAACTTGCATTGATTTAGCTTTTCTTTCTATTATAGGAGCTTTTAGTTTTTAAAATTTAAAATTTTTAAATTTTTGGAGTTGTAAGAAATATATATATTCTTGATACTAATGCCTTGGCATTTATATGAATGGGAAATATCCTCTCCCAGTTTGTAACTTTTTTCACCTTCTCTAGAGTTACTTTTAACTATAGGATGTCCTTGCTTTAAATGGAGTCAAATTTATTAATATTTTATAATGAACGCTTTTAAAGAAAACCTTTCCTGTCAAGATCAGAAAGAATTAAAAAATATATTTTCCATTAAAAGTTTTAAAGTTTTGCTTCTAGCATTTTAAGTCCTAATGCATCTGGAATTAGTTTTTGTGTGATGTGAAATAGAGGTTCACTTTTCATTTTTATCATATAGTGTACTACCTCTGTCACGTATTAAAGTCATAATGTGTGTGCGATTTTTTCCTGAGCCCTCTCCTAGTCTGTGGGTCAGTATGTTTATCCCTGCCCTGAATGTCTGCTAGTCAACTTCAGGAACAGTTCTGGTATCCAAGAGGGCACAGCTCCCCTTGTTGCTCCTCTTTGTCAGGAATGTCTTGGCTCTTTGCTCTTTGTTCTTCCTCGTGAACTTAAAAATCAGCTTGTTTAGTTCCATAAACAACCCTTTTGGGATTTGGATTAGCATTGTATTGAATTTTTAGATTGATTTGGAGACAATGTCATCTTTATGATATTAGGTCTTCCTAGTTATGAACTCAGTATATGTCTCAGTCTATTCAGGTAATTTTAAATATCTTTTAATAAAGTTTAAACAAGTCCCATGTTTGAATTTTGCATCTGTTTAAAAAATATTTATTCCTAGTTGCTTGACATTTTTAATGCTATTATAAATCATGTCTTTTAAATCATGTATTCTAGCTGCTTACTGCTGGTGTATAGAAATGTGATTAGTTTTTGTGTATTGATCTTATACCTGGCTATCTTGCTAAACTCTCTTTTTAAGAAATAATAATTTATTTGTAGATTCTTTTGTGCTCTCTAGGTATAGAGTCATGGTTGACATTTTTATTTTCTTCTTTTCCATCATTTTTACCTTTTTTTCCTTGTACTGTTTAGAACCCCACGACAATGTTGACTAGGATTGATGTTAATGGGCATTCTTTTCTTTTTCTTAATTTTAAAGGCTTTTAATGTTTTCCCATTAAGTGTAATGGTAGTTATAGGGTTATTTTTTTTTAAATTAAATCAAGTTAAGGATATTCCCTTCTCTATTCCTGATCTACTAGGTGTTTTTTTTTTAATCAAGAATTTCCATCAGATTTTATCAGATGTTCTTCTTTTTCAAGTTTCAGAATTTATTTTTTAAAAAATTTATTTAAATTCAATTAGTTAACATATAGAGTATTATTAATTTAAGAAGTAGAGGTTAGTAGCGATTCATCAGTCTTATTATATCATCTGCCCTCCTTAATGCCCATCACCCAGTTACCCCATCCCCCATTCACCTCCTCTCCAGTTTGTTTTCTATGATTAAGAGTCTCTTATGGTTTGTCTCCCTCTCAACTCTGTCTTTTATTTTTCCCTCACTTCCCCTGTGCTTCTGTTTTGTTTCTTGAATGAAATCATATGATAATTGTCTTTCTCTGGTTGACTTATTTCACTTAGCATAATACCTTCTAGTTCCATCCACATTGATGTAAATGTCAAGATTTCATTTTTTGATGGCTGAGTAATATTCCATTGTATATATACACCACATCTTCTTTATCCATTCATCTGTCGATGGACTTCTGGGCTCTTTCCTTATTTTGGTTATTGTGGACATTGCTACTATAAACATTGGGGTGCAGGTGCTATAGAGTCTGCACACCCTAAGAGTAAAAAGTTTTGTGATTATCTTGTGCTTTCCATTGTTTAGTTCCCAGATTACTAGATGATTAAATGGCCCTCATTTTAGGTTGACACTTTGTGTGGAATGTTCTGTAGTGTTTGGAGGGCCCCACCCTTTCTTTTAGGTCCTTAGACCACACCCTTCTGTGTTGAACATGCCATGAATTTCCATCCCGCCCCATCCCATCCGTTTCTTCCTATCAAGTAGTGTTGTGGCATGAGGTTTGTAGCTTTGAGGAGCATCAGTTACCTGAAATACTTGCCTCATATTTTCTCCCAGGTTATGTTATAATGCATCTATTATTATTACCATGATTGTCATATCAACATCATACATAATTAATTCTTGTAACTCTATGTAACTGGATGGAATGTCAAGCTGCTGATCTGGATTTTTCCCTTGAGTGTGCTAAAACCAGTTGTTTTATTCCCAAAGTTCTGAAAAGAACCACAGTACCAATAAATATATCCTTGCCTTTACTTTTCAACCAATTTTTTTTTAGTAGCACCCAAGAACTGGCATTTTGTTTATCTTTTTATTGAATTTTAAAGATTTTATTTATTTGAGAGAGAGAGAGCGTGCAGGAGCAGAGGAGAGAAGAGGGGAGGGGAGGGCCCAGGGAGAGGGAGAGGGAGAGGGAGAAGCAGACTCTTTGCCCAGTAGGAGGCCTGAAGTGGGACTTGATCCCAGTTCTCTGGGATCATGACTTGAGCCAAAGGCAGACACTTAAATGACTGAGCCCCCCAGGAGCCCTAACCAGTGAATTTTCTATTCTGTCTGTACCATTTCTGGAGGGAGGAGGGGAGAGACAGGCAGTCCTGTTATTCAGAGCCAGACCCTTTCCAAGTAGGTAGTAGATGCAGGTGTTTGGGCCGATCTCAATGCTGAGAACAATATTAACAGTGATCATGCCTGTATGGGGAGCATCTCTGCAGCGGCTGCAGTCTAGTATGCCTTACCCTCAGCATCTCACTAGAGACTAGCCCAATTTTGCAGAGCAGATCTTTGACCTTCAAAGAAGCTGGGGTTCAGAGAAGTTCAATAACTAGTCCAATGTCACACAGTTTAGTAACTGGCCAGACCAGGAGCGCTCCCTGGGCTCTTTGACTCCAGAACCCTCAAAACCACTTCCTGTGCAGATGCTGTTCTCTGGAGAGTCTCTACATCTTCCTATTTTTCTGGAGTGTGGACTTGGAAGTATGTGGAGCCCAGAACTCAGTGGGACCTGCTGGGTGGTTGAATAATTGGATTCTCTGTGCCCCGTGGGGAAGCCAGATCCCTACAGATGCAAGCAATGCTCTGGAAACTTTGGGTGCTATCTGGCCATTTTCTACTAAAAGTTGAATTGATGATGACTTATTGCTCAGATTGGTAGGTTTGAGAGATTTTTACATTATTCACTTTAGGTAAGGAATATTTAGATCTGTGGCGTTCATGATTATATTCTGGATTTTTGAGTCAGAAAACTGGAGGGTTTGTAAAACTTTGGAAAATATCTCTAGTATGCTGAAATAAAGTGAGAGCTTAATAAAAATATGCATTAATGCAGGAATCCACTGCCCTCACACTAAGCACAAGAGATCTCTGTTGAACCTTGGGAAAAATAAACTTACTCCCTTGGCTTTTATGGAGGTGGCACTAAAATTTGGTAGCTGTGCCCAAGAGTGGGGTAGTGGCATAGAATGAAAACAGTCTGCAGGAGCCTTCAGGTTCTTTAAAACACAACCAAATTAAACATTAACATAGTCTTTACAGAATGAACCCCAGATTCCCTCATCCCACACAGACAGTTGATTTTTTGAAAAAGAAA
Organism: Nyctereutes procyonoides; assembly: GCF_905146905.1. Classification (NCBI taxonomy): domain Eukaryota; kingdom Metazoa; phylum Chordata; class Mammalia; order Carnivora; family Canidae; genus Nyctereutes; species Nyctereutes procyonoides. The sequence continues at coordinate 6,436,504 of NW_026575031.1, read as the reverse complement.
TTCAACTTAAAAAGTTAGTTTACTCTTCTACTTTTACCAAGTATTTAATTAAACACAATTAATCAAATGGTGAGAGAATAAAGCTTCCTGTTTAAAATTCTTTCCTTCTCTAGTACATCCAAAAAGTGACCCGAGTTTTAGGCAGAATTGTTAAATTTTATTTTTTGCCCTTTTGCTAGTTCCTTACTTTGATCCAGTTAATATTAAAATGCTCAGAGAGCAATTATCATTCATCTTTCAACTTGATGAACAAGTATTTTCATTGCAAATGAAGTATGCCCTGTAAATGATTAAACATTAATAAAAACAAGAATCAACCTGATTTGTTTCAACACCTAAATTTCTCTGCAGGAGGGGACATTTTTCTGTCAGTTTGTCAATGTGTTATTTTGGCAGACTCCCTTTTGCTCAAGTGGTGTGTATTTGGCTTGGTTTTGAATTTAGTAAAGAGGATGACTGAGGTCTGAAATGAAAAAAAGAGTACCAAACTTCTCAGATTCTGTTTATAAAAATGTCGCAGAAGTGCTTACAATTGGAAGCCTGTGAATCCCAAGAATTTCTCTGGCATCTCTCGATATTCAGTATTTTTTTAAAAAAAGATTTTATTTATTTATTCATTAGAGACATAGAGGGAGGCAGAGACATAGGCAGAGGGAGAGGCAGGCTCCTTGTGGGGATACTGATGCAAAGACTCGATCCCAGGACCCCGGGATCACGACCTGGGGCAGATGCTCAGCCACTGAGCCACCCAGGTGCCCCTCAATATTCAGCATTTATGGTGTATTTAATTTATTGGTCACACTGAATAACATGCAGTGTGACACGTCAGCCCTCCTAGGCTTTCCATTCAGACAGCCTTTCTAACATAGCAGCTGACCAAGAACTGGCAGCTATTTCTGCCTATGAAAGAAGTTGGGTTCAACATTCCAGTTGAACCAATTGACCAGTTAGTTAACCTTAGTACGCCATTAAGAGAAGAATAATCACTACTTTTTTGTTTATATCTGATATATGGTTCCTTAATTTACTCCTCATACATGGGAGTACATTTTCTGCCATTTTCACATGTGGGCTTTAGGGTCAAATTTGTTTCATGAGTTTCTGTTTCTGTTTACCAAGCTAGGTAATTACTATTGCAGTAGATTTACTCACTTAGACATTGATTGGCACATAATAAGTGCTCAGTAAATAGTGTTTGAATGAATAAATGCTGGGCAGTGAATATGGGGACCTTTTGGCTTCTCTGCATATCTAATTAAGTGGTCATATATTTAGAGGTTTGATTTCCATTCATATCACTGCCGTCTATATAATGTTGTAAGAATTAACTTTACCTGGATGGCTTAAAATTCCAGGGTTTAAACATTAGCTTCAAATTTAGGTAAAAGTAAAATTGTAGCATTGGCTGTAGTCAAGCAAGCAGGGAAATGTATGAATTTCCAGTTTCCAGGAAGGTTGGAAAAAATGACTTTCCTAGAATGAGATGATTTCACTCTAATAGGAGCACTAAAATTAAATGTCTCTAATTGCATAAAGCCTTGGCAGTAACTCATGAGCGGATCTTCTATCCCTTGTTGGTTTTATATATGTGCTTTGCTGGCAAAAATGCTGGTTGTTTATTTATTGATGACAAACAACTATATAGAACCCGCTTTATGTAATGTATTGAAAACTAAACTGAAGGATATCACACATGTCTTGAGTATTGTATTTTTTTGGTATTCTTTTAATTACATATACAACAATGACCCTATTGATGTTATTAATTCTTGTTTTAAAATTTGGATTTCTTTTTTTCAGGATAAGGTTGAAAGTTCATGTTCTGTAAGTGTAGAATGATAAGTCCTTTGAATGATGACCTGAAATAATAACCTACTATAATGAGAATACATGTTTTATTGCTTTTTTGATGTGGTATATGACATGAAGGGAAATGTTTCTTCTAAAGTCTTAAATATGTAAGTTGGATTTGCAGACAGTAGAGAGGCTGTAAGGTCTCTTCTTTATTGGTTTCAGAAAGAATAATATCTATTTGTAACATAGTCAATCCCTGCCATACGTACATACAGTGGTGCTACAGCTGTGGCCCTGCATGACACGATCATCTTATTAGATATGGTCCTTTAACTTTGTCCTTTTATTTTTAGCTTTGTAACGTTCTTCCAAAGTTATTTGGAATAAAAAGTCAAATGTTCAATCATGCCGTTTAAATTCACTTGAGATTTTTTTTTTTTAAGTATCAACTAGGACTTGATTTGCTTAAAATGTGAAATAAAAAATACTTCTATTAATTACTAGAACAATTTCAAATCGAGTTACTCAACAGTGACTTGAGTTCTTGGCATTTCAAATATGTAGTTAACTTTTATATTGGTCCAGTTAACATTCCCAGAGTAAGTAGTAGACTGAGGCAATTTGGATTCTCTAGAAGTAGTGTGGAGATGGAGTTTGGGATCTAAGACGTTTATTAGGAATGATTACCTATAAAAGGGAAAAGGGGAGGCATGTTTGGGTGGAGGGAGAAGCTGAACTGCCTGCAGACCTGGTGAGCCTCTGCAGACCCAACAGGGAAGTATGGAGCAAGGGTTTCCAGGCAGCAGTGTCCAATGTTGGCTGTAGTAACTGGCCTTTCCACCCCACCTTGCTCAGTCACCAAAGCAGGTCAACCTGGAGAACATGTGACCTCAGGCAAGAGGCTCTCAGTGGCTGAGGCCTGTGGAAGAGCTGCCTGCTAGAGACTGTCCACTGGCCGAAGGTCTTTCTTGGTGGAGGGACTGAGCTCTACCACATGGGACTCTCCTAATCCTTACTAACAATAATACTTATATATTCGTATCATTAGCTTCATCTGACCAATGAAAAATGGAGCCAAAATAGTTTGCTTAAGATCTCGTGGTTAATTCTGAGCAAAGTTAAGAATAACTTATGTGTCCTATTATCTTAGCCTTTGGCAAACTGACATCATGCTGCCATGGCTATATTATTCTTAAATGGGTGTCAGTGTATGTGAAGAAGTGAGGGGGAAGGTATTATTATAGTTCAAGATTTGTATGGTGGGATGCCTTGGGTAGCTCAGTGGTTGAGCATCTGCCTTTGGCTCACGGTGTGATCCTGGGGTCCCAGGATCGAGTCCCACATTGGGCTCCCTGCAGGAAGCTTGCTTCTCCCTCTGCCTGTGTCTCTGCCTCTCTTTCTCTCTGTGTCTCATGAATAAAGAAATAAAATCTTAAAAAAATAATTAGTATGGTAAACTACCATAAAGCGTGCAGGTTTTATTTATTATTATTTTTTATTCATGAGAGAGACAGAGAGAGAGGCAGAGACATAGGCAGAGGGGAGCCCAATGTGGGACTCGATCTTGGGACCCCGGAATCACACCCGGAGCTGAAGGCAGACCCTCAACCACTGAACCACCCACGTGCCCCAAGGGCACAGGTTTTAGATTCCACTTGGCATGGCTTCTTGGTTTGTGTTCTCTCTGGCTCTGTGACAGGTAAGTCTCTCATTCATTCTGACCTTCAGTGTTCTCATTGGTCAATGAGAGGAATGAAGGTTTTTTTTTTTGAGAGGAATAAAGTTGATGCGTTGACTAAACAGTGTGGATGAAAACCCATAGTACACGGTGTTCATAGCAGGACACACCATACATGCTAATATGTTAAATACTAAAAATAAGTCAAACTGTAAAATGTTGATAGAAAAATGAATATTTGAACTTGAAGGCAGAGAGAACTTTTCTCCCTTATATTTTCCTTTTGTATCTCTCTTATACTTTTTGTAGTAATATATTAGGAAATGACTAACAGACTTTTCTAGAGAAGTTGCTTCTGTGATGCGGGGCCATTCTGAACAGATATGGGAACTTTTTAAAAAAAGTTGAGGAAGGAGCATGGAATGAAAAAGATTGACTAAATCAACAATTATTCATGGAATGTTTATGGGCCAGGCCTTTTTTGAATTTTAATGATGTGGTTCAATATAGACAGTCAATGAAAGTACCAGATCTGAGCTCATTGAAGACAGCACTTCTCTGTTTCCCACTTCTACCCTCTTGGATTAGTCTCCATTATTTTCTTAGGGTTACTGCTGTAGGCTGGCAACAATTTTCCACCTGTCTACTGTAGGCCTACCTTCAACCCATTCTTTATGGAAATTCAATTCTGTTTTTTCCTACTTCTCATGGCTTTCATAAAGTCCAAGATACTTGGCATTGACTATTGCCGGGAGCCTGCCAATCTCATCTCTCACTATTTACATTTCCGAATCCAACTCCAAAACCCATACCCCTCCCCCACTCCCTTTCTATTTCACTAGCTCCCCCAGTGGGCTTTGGACCTCTAGATTCAGACCTTTGCCCACACTGGTTCCGCATCTTGTAATGCTCTTCCTCTTTGCTTCTATACTGGTTAACTGCCATTGGTGTCTATTTTACTTCCTTTGGAAAAGCTTTTGCTGAACCCTAGACTAGATTGGGTCCCCCTAAACGAACAAGGGGTGGTGGAAAGGAAGGTGGGCAGGGGGTGGGGGTTGACTGGGTGATGGGCACTGAGGGGGGTACTTGATGGGATGAGCACTGGGTGTTATGCTATATGTTGGCAAATTGAACTCCAATTAAAAAAAAAAAGATTGGGTCCCCCTCTTACTTTCTTCTCATACTCCCTCTTAGAATTGATCACAAGAGGTAATAACATGTTGTGTGTGTGTGATTGTCTGTTTCCTGCATCAGATTGCAGCTCTGCAGGGCCATGACTGGGTCTGTTTGGCCTCACATCTGCCAAGCACGTCCTGCCATGGAGTAGAGACTCACTGAATCCTTTTGAACAAAGGACTTAAAAGCCTCCCATAATTCTCCTTTGTTCAGCCTGTATTTCCCACCTCACTGTTAGAGCCATCTAAGTTTGGACATAGGTCCAGTGTAAATTCCACTTAAATTAAACTATACATTTGCTACCACAAAGACTAGGAATGAGGCCTTTACTCTTGATGTCTACAATTAAAAACAAATCTTACCATTGCTTAAACGTAGTATACTTTATTTTATTTTAAACCTAGCGCGCTTTAGGTGCATGCCATTGTTTCAAGGTTAAAGAAATCATGGTACTTTGATTTATTTAAAAGATTATTTTTCTTTATCAAGTCATTGGATTATGAGATGTGATGTCTTCAGATATTATTACTCAAATTGTTTTTTTTTAAAGATTTATTTATTTATTTATTCATGACACGCACACACACACACACACACACACACACACAGAGAAAGAGAGAGAGGCTCCCCATGCAGGGAACCTGATGTGGGACCCAATCCCGGGTCTCCAAGATCATGCCCTGGACTGAAGTTGGTGCTAAACCGCTGAGCCACCGGGGCTTCCCTCAAATTGTTTTTTTCAAGGACTTGATTTGTGGGGGAGGGAAAATCAAGCCCTTCATCCACTTTTTCTCCTACCAACTCTCCTAATCTCATGTTTTTCTTTGGACCAAAAGCTCTTTTTACAGTGCCTAGTGTCTTATAAGTAAGAGACTGGAGGGAGAGTGGAAATATGTAGTTTGCTTATGAGAGCAAATGTAAACCTTCTCATAATAAGTGCATTTCTTGCCATTTTATGCTGGTATGAATTCAGGCCAGGCTACTTTAAAATGGACATCTTCTATTTTTATAGGAAACACATGGAATGTCTGGAATTCTTCTTAGAAAAAAGAATCTGCATCCTGCTGCGAAGCAGCAAAGTAACTTGCTTTTTGTTAGTTGTGGCCTTAGATTTCAATTCTAAAGGCATCCTAAAAATCAGACATGATTGACTGAAGTTCAGTATTGCATCTTGAACTGAAAATGAGGACTATATATTTCATTTGAAAAATTTGAATATTTGTGTTTCATTCACTTTGATAGTATGATCCAAATGGCCATTTTCTTTGTGTTTTATTTCAAAGCCATTTACTTTATAAAGCTCTCCGTATTTTCACTTTGAATAAGTGAAAACAAATGGTAATTTCACTTAATTGTTGTGTCTTTGACATCTCAGTGGTTCCTGTATATGAATGCCAGGACTCGTGGACTGAAAAATTAGTTCCTAATTCTTCATGCAGATAACAATATTGAAATCATAATAAGAGTAACTTTATTTGGAACCTCTTCTTATCTTTTTTATCAATTTTAAAACTACTTCTTGTGAACTGCAGGCTTGTAGATGATAAGATAATGTTAGCCTGAGTTTTGGGCATGTTCTTCTGCAGTATGTCAGCTGTACCAGAAATGAGGCTGGCTGGATTTTTAGTCACAGAGGCATTGCTTTACCTTATTTTATTTTTCAATACCGTGTATGATTTTTTAAAAAAGATTTTATTTATTTATTCATGAGAGATACACAGAGAGAGGCAGAGACAGAGGCAGAGGGAGAATCAACTCCATGCAGGGAGCCCAGTGTGGGACCCGATCCCAGGACCCCGGGATCATGTCCTGAGCTGAAGGCAGATGCTCAAACGCTGAGCCACCCAGGTGTCCCCGGTGTACAATTTTTACTTGGAGAAAATAGATTGATAGAGTTGACTAACATGGTGTTTCTTGCTTCACTGTTTATTCCTTTCATGATTAACCAGAAGCTCCAAATTGCTGATATTTTATTTAATTTTTAAGTTACTGGTTAATAAGTATGTGAGATTCTTCTAAGAGCATCAGTTTCCACGTTGTGAGTGGAACCTCTCTGGGTAAACACAAGAATTTAAGAAAAAAGGAAATTAGGTGTTTTTCTTTCATGATCATTATCTTGTAGGAATCCACACAGAAAAGTAGCTATTGTATTGCGAAGGGGTTAGTTTTTAAGAATGGCTTTTGTTTAGTCCTGTGTGGTATGACCCAGAAAAATGTCTTGTTTGTTCTTGTTAATTGCTTCCCTCCCCCACCCCGTGTTTTATGTAGTGCAATTGATTAATTAAAACTTTACTTAGCTTTTGTTTATAGACAAAATAAAATGATCAATGACCTCCATAATAGCAAAACTCTTGAAATCTAAGGATATGGATTGGTGGAAAATAAAAGTTTTTGGTGTTAATAGGATAAAGGTTAGTTCATTGACTTCACTATGGCCTTGGTCTATGATGTTGGGGGGAGAAACATTTTCAGTTTTTGGTGTTTTCAATACAGACTGAGATTATCTTTTTTTTTTTTAAAGATGTTATTTATTCATGAGAGACATCGAGAGAGAGAGAGAGAGAGAGAGACAGAGAGAGAGAGAGGCAGAGACACAGGCAGAGGGAGAAGCAGGTTCCATGCAGGGAGCCTGACGTGGGTCAATCTCGAGTCTCCAGAATCACACCCTGGGCTGAAGGCAGCCTAAACCGCTGAGCCACCCCTGGGCTGCCCTGAGATTATCTTTCCATTAGATTAAGTGGAACTTGTCAACTTTATGTCTAAATGATTTAAGGAAAAAAAAAAAGAGTATTTGTCGGTTATTCATTAAATAGATATTTTATTGTACATATTTCTTGTGGAAAAAATGAGATGATTGGATTAATCCATAAAGCAGTTTTGGACTTTTCCCCCAAATTAGTTGAAGAAACTTACTGAATTCATTCAGGCATTGATTTAGAATTCAAGTGGTAAATAATAAGGCACATTCTCTCCCCTTAATAGCTCTTGACAGTCTCCTCTCTGACTTATAGTGTTGGAATGACAATCAAAATGAGGGAGAATAGATTTTTTTGCAAGTTCCTCCTGTGTTGATACAAATGTTATGAGAGTGGTTAATTTTCCCTGGATATAATTGGGAATCTTGCTACTTGATAGTGCTGGCAATGGGAGTGGCAGGAGAAGAGGATGTAATTTTCAGCAAATTTTCAGGGGATTTCTTTTTGCCCACCTATTGCATGACAGCACTGTATCATGTGTTGGAGAACCAGTGTGAACCAAGACATCTCTGTTCCCATGGAACTTATACTAGTGATAGGGAGTAGTGTCTTGTGACAAATAGTATCTTTAAAGGTTGGGATCCCTGGGTGGCGCAGTGGTTTGGCGCCTGACTTTGGCCCAGGGCGCGATCCTGGAGACCCGGGATTGAATCCCACATCGGGCTCCCGGTGCATGGAGCCTGCTTCTCCTTCTGCCTGTGTCTCTGCCTCTCTCTCTCTCTCTCTCTCTCTCTGTGACTATCATAAATAAATAAAAATTAAAAAAAATTATAAAAAAAATAAGATAAAAAAAATAAAAAAATAAAGGTAGAGTGGAGGGAAGTTATTTCTGGCTGTCTCTGCACTTTCTCTCCTTGGATGGGTCAGTGATGCCATGTGGAGGGTCAAGAGCACGTGCACGTGTGGGGGGGCTTATCCTTGGTTGGAGGAAGGGCTTCTCTCCCTAGTAACAGGAGAGAGAAAAGAACAATGGGAATCAGTGCAAGGGTTTGTAACCTGATGGTGGGACTTTCAAAAGTTCTTCTCTGGAATCTGAAAACAAAAACAACCAAACAAATAAACGAACAAGAAGCAGAATCAGACCTATAAATATAGAAAACAAACTATTGGTTGCCATAGTGGAAGGAAGTAGGGAGGCTGGGCAAAATGGGTGACAGGGAGTGGGAGATACAGGCTTCCAGTTAGAGAATGAAGTCATGAAGATTAAAAGGCACAGCATAGGGAATACAGTCAATGGTCTGTAAAATAGCGTAGCATGGTGACAGATGGTAGCCACACTTGGGGTGAGCATAGCATAATGTATAAACTTGTCAAATCACTATGCTGCACACCTAAAACTAATATAACGTGTGCCAATGATGCTCAAAAGGAAAAAAGGGGGGGGGGCTCTTATCTAAAGGCTTTTGTTTCCCCTGCAAAATTGAGTGAGGTCATCAGCTGAGGTTGGGGTCAGTTGTGTGCCGGAATGGCTGAAGGCGAGAAGAGCAGGTGTGAAATAGTTGTTTGGGATGAGAGTGCACACATATGAGACATAGAGCCAGATTTCTGGCCAGTGTTGGGGTGAACGATCATGAATCTAAAATAAATTTTTCTGTAGTCATAGTCTACTACTATTTGGCTCCTTTGCTGCAGGTTGATGTCTGGGTTCTCTTAGGACTGAAGTTTTGATTGATTGCAAATAAATTTGCTGAATCAATGGATTCTTGACTAGTTTTATGTAGGTCTGATGGAACCCAAATGTTTTATAAGTCCTTCAAAATGTTCTCCTTTAGCCAAAATTAGAACAGATTTCTTAATTCTAATTCCTTTTAAGGGTAAAGACTTTGGCGGCAAACTGGCATTACAATTATGCCTCACCCTTTTTCAATGACATTGTCAATTAATTAGCCAACTTTTCTAAATGAGACAAATGGCCTTAGGTAAGACTGTTATTGCTGAATGTTTTTAAGACTTTGAAGCATAACATAATTTTAGGAATATGAAAAAAATCTGCTTTCTCCCCATGCTGTCTAAATGTGAAGGGACTCCCCCACTCCTGCATGTTTATTTCAGGGCTGCCTCTCTTCTGCATTTATTTCTTTTCTTTCTTTCTTTCTTTTTTTCTTTTGCATTTATTTTTTTTAACAGTCCTTTAATGTTTTCAGTTCAAAAAGCTTTTAGTTACCAGTAGGAATGGATCCAAAATCAGTGACAGAAATTAATAGACAATACCTTTGAACAATGCTTTATTACATTCCATTGCACAATATCTATCTCCATAAAATTCCTTTCTTGCCAGCAAAGTAGAGTCTAAATAGAGCGTAGGATCACTGAATAATGCCTGAAGAAACATTCTTAAAACCTAGTTATCCCTTTAAGACTTTTGCCTACTTCCTTTTTATCTCCCTTTGGATAATGTTTTATTCTGAAAATTAATTCTGCAACCCCTTTTGTTTTATACCTTATTTTTCCAATACGTTGCACATTGTTACTTCTGCTCAAGTTACCTTCAATGAAAATGGTTTAGTCCATTTTCATTCCTAACCTTATATTATAAAGATGTATTATGAGTGTGCCAAGTACAGTTCCTATTGTTTGGTTTGAATATAACTGCTGCTACCATAGAGACCTAAGTGTGCATTTTCATTACCCTCCCTTTACTCTATATCAATTTGATTGCATTGAGTTGGATATATTTGTCCTAGGTATGAACACATAGATAGATATAGAGATTATTTGTATCTATGATAAGTTAAATTTATACATATTATATTCCCTTAGGAAAAAATTGCTTCTGTTGGGATATCAATTACTTGTAGTGTCTTTAGAAATTCAGTGTGTTAGTGGATGTAGAAGTCTTATTGGAAAACTATGCACGAATGTTAATGGCTGTAGTAATATGATAATTACTTCTTTACTTTTTTTTAAAGATTTTATTTATTTATTTATTTATTTTTAAGAAGATTTTATTTATTTATTCATGAGAGACAGAGAGAGAGAGAGAGAGAGAGGCAGAGACACAGGCAGAGGGAGAAGCAGGCTCCATGCAGGGAGCCTGACGTGAGACCCGATCCCGGGTCTCCAAGATCATGCCTTGGACTGAAGGCGGCGCTAAACCGCTGAGCCACCAGGGCTGCCCTAAGATTTTATTTATTTGAGAAAGAGAGAGAGAGAGAGTGAGCACAGAAGCCAGGGGGCAGGGGAGGGGCAGAGGGAGAGAGAGAAGTGAATTTCCTACTGAGCAGGGAACCCTACTCAGGGTTCAGATCTCAGGATCCTGAGATCATGATCTGAGCTGAAGGCAGATGCTTAGCTGACTGAGGCACCGAGGTGCTCCATGATTTACTTATTTTCAAATGGGACAGAGTTGGATTAAATTTAGCCACTATTATACAGTATTTAGGGGATTTGACAACCCAGAGTAGGCCTGTAAGGAATCTCTATTTTACACATCATGAATCTTTCAGGTTTGGGGCAGAATTAATTTTATCAAAAATTTTTAACAAGAGAGCTTGCTTGAGTTTAACAAGGATGTCTTCTAAGATTATGTTTTAAAGATGTCATTTTTTATTTTTGCTGGACAAGTTTATTTTTCCTAGTGAGAAAATGGACAGAGTACATGAAACAGTAATTCTCTGGTTGTATTTTGATTTATAGTATCTTGTTTAGTGCCATTAAGCAGATTTGTTTATATTTGCAGTTAGCAAGGAATTGTTTTGGTTTTCTTTCTTTCTTTTTTTAGAGAGGGAGAGGGGAAGAGGTCTAGGGAGAAAAATCCTAAACCAGCTCCACATCTTGCATTGTGTGGAGTCAGACCTGGGGCTAGATCTGACAACCCTGAACTCATGATGTGAGCTAAAATTAAGAGTCAGGTGCTTAACCAACTGAGCCCCCCAGGCATCCCTATTTTGCCTTTTCTAAGTGCTGTTTCATAGTACTTGCATTTTATTACCAATTAACGGACCTTTTAAAGAAAGTCAATAAATACAAAGCATTAATTATATTTTATTTTTCCTACCACTTAATGAATTTTTCTTAACCTTATAACCTAGTGCTGAATGTTAAGATAATCATCCCCATCTAATTGAGGAAATTGATTTAATTTCCCAGTACTGTTCAGTGTAGAAGGCTGGAGAACACCTCACTGCCTCCAAATCATTATTCATCTTTGAGTAATATTATGCAAATTAATTGGGATAAGAGTTGTAAGGTATGTGACTGCATATCCTTAATTTCCAAAATACTGTTATTTCAGAATATCTTACCTGCTAAATCTTTTCTCCTCCTTTTTGGGTAGATACTCATGTAATTAATCTTCTAAAGAACCTTTTAGGTCCTGGGTTCTCAATTCTTCTAAATTTTGTATCCATAGCTTAAATTTTTTAGGCTTAATTAGCTTTATTTCTGGGCATGACACATCTAGGGTCCTTTTAGCCAGTATAACTTCATTAAAATATAAAAATGACACAACTTGCCTAAATTTTTTGCTTGAGGACTTTTTAATAATGACCTTTAATCCCTCTCACAATACTGTTGTCCCTCTCTACTTTAGCCAAAAAGAGAGTTAAGCAGTTGAACATTAAATAAAAAGCCTTTTAATATGTTTCTGAAGACAGGATACTGCCCTTCTTCCAGGTAGACCTGTGACTCATTCATTTGGGTTACAGTATCGTTTGGGGGGCGATCTAATAATTTTTCAAAGACATTCTGGCTTGTCCAAGAATATAACCTTTACAATGCTTATGCTGTATTAGAAGGTGTTAATGGAATGCAGGAGAGCTGGCTCCTGAATGACTGATTGAATAATATTTTTGTATCCTTAAGTAATGTTAAAACCAGGCATTTGAGTGGAAAAAAAGATTGATTCCCAGCTGGCAGAACTCTAATAGATATGACCTAAAAATTAATATTTGTGGTTAGGAAGCTGTATCTCTTACAGAGTCAAATTTTCTCTGGTGTGTGACTTGAGGGAAAGACTAAGGTAATAAGTTAATTAGTTCTGGCATCTGTAACCAAACCTGTAGTAAGTACTTGGAGTCTAGATTGTTACATTTTCAGCAACTTGGGAAAAATGAATTTCACCAACATTGCCCAGAAAAAAAAAAAAAAAAGAGACCACTTTGGAGCTTCAGGCGAGGGAACAAAATCCATTCGGAATTATATTCTAATATTATATAGTATTTAGGGGATTTGACAACCCAGAGTAGGCCTGTAAAGAATCTCTGTTTCACATTATGAATCTTCCAAGTTTGGAGCAGAATTAATTTTATCAAAAATTTTTAACAAGAGAGCTTGCTTGAGTTTAGCAAGGATGTTTTCAGATTGTTCTCAGAGTAATCTTGTAATTAGATCCCAGAATGAAACATATCCAAGTAATGAGACTGTGTAAAAGAATACGTGATTGATTTCAGTGGACGATTTTTATATAAACTAAGCTCAGAAGACTCAGAATTTGTAGCAGAAGCTCAGTTTCCCTGTTATTTATCCAGACCCATTGTATAAAGAAAGCTACCTCATCACTGAGATCTAGCCTAACTAGAAGTTTACCCCTGTTCTACATGTTGAAAGAAAGTTTGTTAAGAAAATAAATGGGAGGAAAAAATTCCAAGGCGAACGGTTAGCTCCTTAGTATTCTGAGGTCCCTAGTCTGCATACCAACAATCTAGTATGTTTTTCACTAGCGAAGCCAGTAGGTCTCCAGGTGCTTCATTTTCTTAATTATTGCTTCTGGATTAAGGTGTCTACTCATAGGAAAATTCACTGAGATTTAGGAGACAGCTGTTAAAAATTTATATATGACTAATTTTCAGTTTTCTTATTTCGAATAAATAAAATTTTATTCTAAGTTAAATAATCTTTTGTTTTAAACTAGTCAATTGTGGGATCCCTGGGTGGCGCAGCGATTTGGCGCCTGCCTTTGGCCCAGGGCGCGATCCTGGAGACCCGGGATCAAATCCCACATCGGGCTCCTGGTGCATGGAGTCTGCTTCTCCTTCTGCCTGTGTCTCTGCCTCTCTCTCTCTCTCTCTGTGTGACTATCATGAATAAATAAATTAAAAAAAATAAAAAATAAATAAACTAGTCAATTGTTACTCATGTAGTGTATCTTTTAAAGACTTTTATCATCCTTTTTTTTTTCTTTTTTTTTTTTTAAAGAGAGAGAACTCACATGCATGAGCTGGGTAGGAAGCAGTGGAAGAGGGAGTGAGAGAATCTTAAGCAGACTCCATGCCCAGCTCAGAGCCTGATGTGGGGCTCGATTCCATGAGCCTGTCTGAGATCATGACCTGAACCGCAATCAAGACTTGGGCACTTAATGGGCTGCATCACCCAGGCATCCCAATCAGTCATTTTTCATTTAGACTAGATAGTCTATTAATTTTACTAAAATATACCAAACGTTACTTTTTGCTAAAAGAAATCTGATTTTAAGTCTTATAATCAAGAAATCAAACCACTGGCTTATATTCAATCAAAAATATTATAACATTACAAATACCCAATGGTCTCTTTATCCCCCCTCTCACTTTCTTCTTCTTCTTCTCCTTCTTCTCCTCCTCCTTCTCTCCTCCTCCTCCTCCTCCTCCTCCTCCTCCTCCTCCTTCTGAGTTGATTTTTTTTCACTGAGTTCAACTAACATTTCTTGAAACTTACTAAAAGGGCCACAGTGAGCTCCATTTGCATGTTGGATGGGGTGAAGAAAATATAAAAACGTCTGCTATTTACTGCATGTTTTCTTCTGTCAGGGGGGGCAGATTATTCTTCCTTTCTCTCCTGCTGAGTGATAGGGAGGGAACTTAAGGAAATTTTGTCCCCATCTCACTCTCTCTCCAGTTTTCCCAAAGGAGGGTGGGCTGCAATTTAATTGGCCAAAGCTGAGGATAAAAGTGTGCTGGTATTTACTTGCTGCTGTGTTGCCAAGGCAGAAACAATAAGCTTGCCTTCTCTCTTTCCCTTTCCTCTCCTGATTTTGGAGCTGCCTGGTCATTCTTCCCTTTGCAGTTGGTTGGGGGTTGGCCAATTTTCTTTTCCCCCATAGATGCGTGAAGGTTCTGTGGGGATGGTGAGGGAAGATGGAGGCAGGAGGTCACGCATAAAATTATGTTTATTACATGTTTTGAAATAATTTTTGGTCTTAGAGAAACTGCATATTTGGAACACATTCCAGAATCATGATTAGATTCATGCTATAACAACGGGACCCAATGACAATGAATTTTTATACATTATGGCATTCCAAGTTTGGAAGTAAGCTTGCAGTAAAAATTCCAGAATCAGAATGTTATAGTGTTATATATACTGACAAAGCATTCAGATTTATTCATGAAATGATTTTTTATCTATCATATAGGAGGAAATGAACTAGTGGCAAATAAGAAAAGGCAAACTGAGACCAAATTTCAGGAAGCATTTGGAAGGCCATTGGCTTAAAAAAAAAAACAGCTTTGAGTTCTAATTCATAGACCATAAAGTTCACCTTTTTAAAGTGTACAATCCAGTAGTCTGTAGTATATTCAGAGTTGTGTATCCTTCAGCATCATCCGGTACCTAGAGATTTCTCTTATTTCATATACATTACCAGTCAGCAACCATCCCCTGCCCAAGTACTCATCTTTCTGTCTCTGTGGATTTACATAGTTGGGATATTTTATATAAATGGAATCAGATTATATGTGGTCTTTTGTGTTTTGTTTCTTTTACTTTGTGTAATGTTTCCACAGTTCATCCATTTCGTAGCATGTGTCAGGACTCCATTCCTTTTTATGGCCAAATAATATTCTGTTGTATGGATGTACTACATCTTGCTATTCATCAGGTGATGGATATTTGGATTGTTTCTACTTTTTGGCTATTCTGAATAATGCCACTATAAACATTGTTTTTTTGCTTGGACCTATTTTCAGTTCTTTTGTTATGTATATGTAGAGATATAATTTCTGGGTCAAATGATAAGTTTGTGTTCAGCTTTTTGAGGAATTCGTTGACTTTTAATATAACTTTTGAATAGGAAGCAGTCAAATATAAGCAAGATTTTTTTTGGTGGGGGGATGAGCTGAGTATTATTTGGGATGAGCTCAGTATTGCTATATCTAACTTAGAAACTTATTTTAATGCAATATTCCTGTTTTGGAATTACAGATAAATTTAGGGAGATTCATTTGGTTGTATAAGTTATTGTCAATTAAAGGAATAGACATCTATGAGGCTGAAAGAAGAATCAAATTCCCTAGTAGAATACTGGTTAATTTGCATTGATCTCATTGCCTAAAAGGTATCCTGGTAAGTAATGTTAACAGATTCCTCATTTTTTTGAATAATGGAGCAGAAGAACATAGCCTAAATATTCAAAGAGTAGAAATGTATCCACACATCTTATTTTATGTCAAAGTACATAGTCAATATTCTTTTGCCAACTATCAAATTAAGTTAATCTATGTCCCAGGGTTTTTGTGCTATCATTAGTTCTACTAAACAAATACGCTATTCTTGGATGAGTGGCCAAAACCCTAATAGACATTTTCAGAATTTTTTGTTGCTAATGTCTTTCTTGTGAATTTAGTTAGTCATCTCTTTCAATGATAACTTTCTTTTTACCCACATTCTTTAATTTTGGCACTTTCTTATACTCTTGGATAAAATCACTTCAGCTAATGTCTGCTGGCTATGATTTTGTATTAGTATTAATTTTATGATCAAAGGGCAGAGACTTTGGTTGTCTTCACTTTTATGTCCCCTAGGATTAACATACTGCTGGCACATTGTCGGTGCTCCCAAAGTGTTTGTTTTATGAGTAAAGGAAAGAATTAATGGAATTTAGTTCTGTGCTATTTTACTTTCAAGAAGGAGGAATGGTGGAGTAAAAGTTTATTTGCTATTTTTATAGCCATGACTTAAGCCTCCCAAAACACAGGAAGTTCGCTACCAGATTAAAGGTGTGCACATTTTCTCCAAGAACAGAAAAAAAAAATAGGGTAAGATTTTTTTTGCCGGAAGTTAACACAATAAAAATAAGTTATTTTTGTTGATACTTTTTTGCTCATAATATCAACTCAACATAGTAACAATGTAGATCAACTGTGATGTGTGTGAAAACACTTTTGCAAAACCACTCTTCTTTGAGTTGAAGGCAATGAGATCCTTCATGTGAGATTGACCTACATAGAAGACTTCTTGGTTGATCATCCAAGAAGTTGATCCTGATTCAGGTGACTGCTCCCTGTTTCTTCACTTAAGATGAGCTTTCTCGGGTTGCCTGGGTGGCTCAGTGGTTGACCGTCTGTCTCTGGCTCAGGGTGTAGTCCTGGAGTCCCGGGGATCCAGTCCCGCATCAGGCTCCCTGCGAGGAGCCTGCCTCTCCCTCTGCCTCTCTCTCTTGCTCTCTCCCCGTGTGTCTCTCATGAATAAATAAATAAAATCTTTAAAGAAAAAAGGTGAGCTTTCTCACACGATAAACATCTTGTGAACTTCTGGACTGACTCTGGATTTGAAAATCCAGGTTTTTTACTTCTTGATTTTATTACCAAGAATCTCTTTTGTTACTTTTCATCCCAGGAGAACCAAGGATTATAGTTTTGTTATTGTACTTCTATCAAAGTATAATTTCTTTTACTTAATCTTAGTACAAGAATTCTTTAAATATGTAACGAGAGCTCTCAGAGGTTGGTAGAATTATGTTTATACGTGCAATTGATCCTTTCTAGGGGATACTGATTTTTCTCAAGTTTGCTGTTGTATTTGAAAGCTTTGCCACTTACTCTCCTTTTTTTCCTTGTGGCTGAGAAAAATCAAGAAATGCATTTTGTGTTAAGCTCCTCTCATTTCCCACCGGCTCCATTTCAGTTGTCTCAGAGACCACTTTTACATCTTCCTTCTGGCAGATACCCTGTGCTCTCCCTTACACTAGATTGCAGAGAACCCATTCTTGGATTTAGCACCCATGCCAGTTATTGCAGGTCTCACCCCACTGCTAGAGTATGCTACATGATTCTCCACTGAGAAGAGCTGCTGAGGGATTACTGTAACAGCCACACTGTTGAAGAAGAGAATGGAGTGACTGGTGAACAGGGATGGCATAGCTGGCCCTAATTGTTACTACTTAACACGTGGCTCTCCTAGCCAACAGTACCAAGATGCCGGATGCGAGAGCCATCGTGTGTTTTCAGGCCCCCCCAGAGGGCACGGCCACTACTCTGAGTATCAGTGCAGTGGCTTTTTTACAGAGCCTGGAAGATCCATTTGGTCCCCCATCAGTGTGAGGTCTGTGGGAGGGGCCAGTGAAGCCGAAGCCCAAACCTTAGATGGTGGGTTTGGCTCTGGTGACTCCTCTTAGAGACGGTTTCATTAAGTAAATAGATAGATAAAAGAGCTGTACTTTTATTTAGGCTTTTTTTTTTCATGGTCTTTCAGAGTTGGCTTTTAAGTACAAAACAGAAAAAAAAAAACCCTAGTATTTTTATTTTTTTAATTAAATTTTTTTTTAAAACTTTATTTTATGATAGTCACACACACAGAGAGAGAGAGGCAGAGACACAGGCAGAAGGAGAAGCAGGCTCCATGCACCGGGAGGCCGATGTGGGATTTGATCCCTGTTCTCCAGGATCGCGCCCTGGGCCAAAGGCAGGCACCAAACCGCTGCGCCACCCAGGGATCCCTATTTTTTAAATTAATTAATTAATTAATTAATTAATTAACTTGGGTAGTATACACTTCTTTGTTTTTTTTTTTTTAATGTAAGGCCATTTATTAAGAGACAAACCACAAGATGAAAATGAAGGCAACAGAAAATTTCAACCTTTCACTACCAAAAAACAGTACAACCGCAAAAACAATTTAGAGATAAGCGTCCTAAAAGATATGTCGCAGATCTGCATTCCAATACCCAAGATTATGTCAAATCATAATTCTAAAAAATCTTTCTAAAGTATGAGATTAAAAATCATTTTCAGTGTATGTGTAAATTCTGCATTTTATCATATGGGTAATTTGTTTATTCAACACGATCTTTGAAAACAGGCCATTTAAAGAGACATAACTTCATTCTGTAAGCTTCATTCAGCTTTACTTAGGGTTGAATACACATGAAATGTGCTTTATGCATAAAAATCACAGTGGGTAGCAGCAAAGGACTTGGGGGGTGCTTAAGAAGAATCTGATAATTCACATTGTGATTTATTCTGCACATTTATGAGAGATAATTCACACTTCCAAAACCTCAAGACTTTCCTTTTTAAAGAACCAAAATAAACCCGGGACACCTTGCTGACGCGTTTCCCCGCCCCTAAACAAATTGACTACTTTTACACATAAGACTGAAATAGTATGGCAGCAAAAGATTTTGAGAGCAATGAAAGTTTGTGGACTGCATTTCAGGGTCTTTTTCTAAA
Source organism: Nyctereutes procyonoides (assembly GCF_905146905.1). Lineage (NCBI taxonomy): Eukaryota > Metazoa > Chordata > Mammalia > Carnivora > Canidae > Nyctereutes > Nyctereutes procyonoides. The sequence continues at coordinate 6,417,737 of NW_026575031.1, read as the reverse complement.
TCCCAAAGTGCAAGATGCAGGGCTCCCGTAATCTTTCAGTAGAGCTTCTCCTGTAGGTAATCCTCATTTTGTTGGCAAAGGCAGTTTCTGAATCAAGTGTATCCTGGTGCACTGACGCCTAACGACCGGGCACAGGTACTGCAGCGAACGCAGCAGCCTGAACCGTGGTGCAGGATGCGCAGCCGCCGGGTAGGTCGCAGATCCGGGCAACCGAGATCCTGAGCAACAGAAAGCTCCGTTTTCAGGGTCCCGCATAGAATGCTCAGTTAGAGCAACCACAGACGTGTGTCCTTCCACATCTGGTGGCTCATAAAAGCTGAACCTCCCTACCATTTGAGGGTTTGGCCATGGGAGCGAAAGCTCAAGCTTAAAAGGTAGCGGTCGGGTGGTCAGACCTACCCCGAGCAAGAAGAGAGCCGTCGGGCGCATTTGCTCCCTCCTGCCTCGCAGCGTGGGAGCGGCCCCCAGCGCCGTCCTGTGTCGCCAGGTGCCGCAGCTCCTCTGGAAGGCTTGTCACCGCCACGGGCCCACTGCTCGGCACGAGTCCTCCGCTCTAGCGACCCCAGCGGCAGGGTTGGGGTCAAAGGTCAAGCGACAGCCCGTGGACCCGACCCGACCGACCGGCCTGCCTGCGCTGGAGGCGGCGACGCGGGCGTGGGGGGCGTGGTCCCGACTCGCGCTGGGGCAGGGCCTCCCGGGGAAGAACCGTCCTCCCAGAGGGCGCTCCGGTCGCGCAGGGGCACGGCGGCCGGGCGGGGGCGGGGGCGGAGGCGGAGGCCCGGGTCCCGGAGCTACAGGCGCAGTTCGTCCGAGCTCCGTTCCTGGCCCCACCGTGTCGTGGAGGTCGTGAAAATCCGTCCGGCCCCCATTCAGGGAGAACCAAGGCTTTGGCTCTCGCCTCCGCCCTGACGCGCGTCTCCTCGGAGTCTGTGGGTCGCAGAGGCCGCGGCGGCTGCCGAGCCATGGGGCCCGGGCCCGCCCGCGCCCGCCGCCCCCGCCCGCCGCCCGCCGCCGCTTGAGCGTGCGCCTTAGGCTCTCGCTGGCGGCTGCTCTCCCGCCTTCGCCGTCCCTCCGAGGTGTCCCAGCTGGCCGTGTCCTTCCCGGAGCCGCCACCACACGAGGATCATCTGCCGAACGACGCTGGCTGTACGGCCGTGAAGCCCGTTTCTTCCTTGCTTTTATTTAAGTTGAAAGAGCTTCGAAAGGTCTTAAGGCTGATATTTTTGATTTTTATTCTTTTCTTTGATTCTTTTAATTGGAGTTCTATTTGCCGACCTAGAGCATAACGCCCAGGGCTCATCCCGCCACGTGCGCCCTCAGGGCCCGTCCCCCAGTCACCCCCGCCCCCCTCCCCTTCCACTACCCCTTGTTCGTTTCCCAGAGTTGGGGTAAGCCCCATCGTCTTCACTGTGCCTAGTTACCTACGGCGCGAGGCGGCGGCCTAGTGACGCCTTCAGGTTCACTGACGCGGACAACGGCCTGTCTCCCGGGCCTTCAGAGACACGCTGTCTAGTCTTCTTTCTTCTCCAAGAAACCGTCTGCTCCCAAGGACAATGGGAGGCCACCGCTCCCCAAACAGAGCCTCCAAGCCTGATGCCCCCGCGGCGGCGCGCTCCGCTTCCTCGCTGGGGCCCCTGCCGCAGCCCCTCCTCTCCCGCAGCTGCTCCCGCCTCCTCCCGCAGCTGCTCCCGCCTCCTCCCGCAGCTGCTCCCGCCTCCTCCCGCAGCTGCTCCCGCCTCCTCCCGCAGCTGCTCCCGCCTCCTCCCGCAACTGCTCCCGCCTCCTCCCGCAACTGCTCCCAACTCCTCCCGCAACTGCTCCCGCCTCCTCCCGCAACTCCTCCTGCCTCGTCCCGCAACTCCTCCTCCCTCCTCCCGCAACTGCTCCCGCCTCCTCCCGCAACTGCTCCCACCTCCTCCGGCAACTCCTCCCACCTCCTCCCGCAACTGCTCCTACCTCCTCCGGCAACTCCTCCCGCCTCCTCCCGCAACTCCTCCCGCCTCCTCCCGCAACTCCTCCCGCCTCCTCCCGCAACTGCTCCCGCCTCCTCCCGCAACTGCTCCTACCTCCTCCGGCAACTCCTCCCGCCTCTCCCGCAACTGCTCCCGCCTCCTCCCGCAACTGCTCCCGCCTCCTCCCGCAACTGCTCCTGCCTCCTCCCGAAACTCCTCCCGCCTCTCCCGCAACTGCTCCCGCCTCCTCCCGCAACTGCTCCCGCCTCCTCCCACAACTGCTCCTACCTCCTCTGGCAACTCCTCCCGCCTCCTCCCGCAACTGCTCCCGCCTCCTCCCGCAACTGCTCCCGCCTCCTCCCGCAACTGCTCCTACCTCCTCCGGCAACTCCTCCTGCCTCCTCCCGCAACTCCTCCTCCTGCCTCCTCCCGCAACTCCTCCTCCTGCCTCCTCCCGCAACTGCTCCCGCCTCCTCCTGCAACTGCTCCTGCCTCCTCCCGAAACTCCACCCTCCTCCTTCCTCCTCCTCCTCCTCCCTTCTTCCTCCTTCCTCCTCCTCCTCCTTCTCCTCTTCCTCCTCTTCCTTCCTATGGAGGAACATACCATCTAGTAGTTCACAGGATTCTGGAAATTACACAATTTTGTTGGTCTCATAACTATGCTCTCAAAGGAATTATCTTTGAAAAAGAGTGGGGGACAAAGCCAGTGTTTACGGAGTTATAAATATGATAAACTTTGCCTGTGAGATTGTTCTGGAAAAGAGAGTTAATGGGAACTTCCGGGCAAGCATCGTGTCATGCTGCGTAGCAGATCGGAATGTGAGAGACCTGAGCTGGCATCCAGGCCTGGTTAGGGTATTCTTTGTCCTCTGCATTTGGTTTTAGGATGAAGAATCAGCTGTGATTCAAATCATTAGAGAGGGTCCTGAGGTGCAGTGACTCTCTCTACCTTCCGTGGAAATTGCAGAATCTTCTCTGACCCCCCCTTCCCAACGTTAACCCATTGTGGAGTGGGGAAGGGGATGTTTGTGGAAGGGTCCTAGGTGACACTCTTTACGATCACGTGTTTGCTTTTTCTCAGCATTATTCATGAGCTGTCCATTTTATAATTGGTGAACAGATCTGGGATCCAGGGGGCCTGGGCTTGGTTTGCCCTTGTCCCTAACACAAGTGGGCCCTTAACCTGTCTGCTTCTTCTCCCCTGTAAGTGAGGGCATAAGATGGATGAGTACATGACCCCTTGAATATAGGTAGTTACAAATAACTAATTACCTCTTTCCCAGAAAGATGTCAGTTTTGATTATTTTCTCCTAATAGTTCACAGCACTTAAAAAGTATCACTTAATTCTGCAAATCTTGGTCGTTTTTTGCGTACTAAAACAAATCCACGGGATGGTGACAGAACTTATTTAAAAGATACTTTGGTAACAGAGTGCTTTCCACATCTCTCTTTGGATTCTCACAAAAACCGTGTGAGTAGGTTAATTTGCTTACTTTCTAGATGGAGAAATTGAGGTTCCCAGTGATGAAGCAGTCTGCCCAAGTCCCCAGCTAAGGAAGTAGCAGAGTCCCAGTCTGAACCAGGTCCTCTGCTTCATGTGCCATGCCCTCAGGCAAGTTCACAGGGAGGATGTGGGCACTCTCAGGAGGTGTCCAGTGGCAGAAAGAAGATAAGCCTTAGAACTAGACTGTCCAGGTTTGTTACTTTGTGTTGGTTTTTAGTTTCCTAAGGAGCTGTAGGTATAGGGAATTTAGACCTACTTCTGTGTCATACACATTTAAGTAACGTGACAATCATGATCATTAAATTTCAAGAGTCATTTACAAGCAGCCCATGTAGTAGACTTGAGGCCGAGGAGCATGGTGGTAAGTCAAACATTCTGCTATTAAAGCCCCTGGTTTCCCTGTACTCTTACCTGAGCTGTTGTGACAAACTCTTCCCGGGCTTCTCAGCCTGCACCTGCTCAGAGTTCCAGGCTATTCTACTTGGTGCTCACAGGGCATCTGTTTAGGGTTCAAACCTGTTCATGTCCTCCTTTCCTCTGGGTGCAGATGTTCTTGCCAGGCATTCACCGCCCTGGGCATGTGCACAGCCGCCCTTTCGGCCTCATGTCTCTGTACTTCTTACTGTGATCACATAATTCTGTCCTGAGTCCCCGAAGATAGTCACTGACTAATGACCCACTGCCTCTTGTGGCGCCTTCTCTCTTCCCCCTTTCCTACTTCTGTTTATCCAGTGCCCCCCAACCTTTACAGCCAGGTCAGCATACTTCCTCTATGCCAAGCCTTCCCTTCACACAGAAATTCTCTCCCCCATTGTTTTTCTTTTTTTTATAGTGGTAAAAATATACATAATATTTAGCATTTTAAACATTTTTTCAGCTTTATTGAGGTCTAATTGACGAATAAGATCATAAGGTATGTGAGGTGATGGGTGTATTAATTAACCAGATGATGGGAATCCATTCACAACGTATATCAATCAACATGATGCACACTTTAAATATCTCACATTTTATTTAGCCCTTTTGAAGTGTATGTTTCCGTGGTATTACGCAGTCACATTATTGTGTGATCACCACTCTCCATCTAGGAACTTTTTCTTCTTCCCAAATTGAAACCGAGTACCCATGAAACAATAACTCCCCAGATCCCCCTCCTTTCAGATCCTGGCAATCATCATTCTCTTTTCTATCTCTATGAATTTGACTACTCTAGGTATCCCATATAAGTGCGAATGTATTATATTTGTTTTGTGTCTGACTTCTTTAGTGTCTTTAATGTACCCAAGGTTCATTCATGTTATAGCAGGTGTCAGAATTTCCTTCTTTTTTAAGGCTGAATAATACCCTATTGTATTATACCCCATTCCCATGTGTGTATGCATATATATGTGTGGAGTGTATATATATCCTGTAGATACACACATACATACATGTGTAGGGTGTATATACATGATATATGTTTGTGTGTGTATATATATAGATAGGTAATGGACACTTGGGTTGCTTCCACCTTTAAGCTTTTGTGAATAATAGTGCTATTAACATGAGTGTATGAATGTCTGGTTGAGTCTCTGCTTCCAGTTCTTTTGGGCATATTCCTAGAAGTGGAGCTGCTAGATTATATGGTAATTCTACATTTAATGGTTTTAGGAATTTTTCATGTAGTTGTGAACTTTCTTTTTTTCCCATTTAAAAAAATTTATACTCAATTAATTGACATATAGAGTATTATTAGTCTCAGAGGTAGAGTTCAGTGATTCACCAGTCTTATATAATACCCAGTGCTCATTCCATTATGTACCTATGTTAATGGTCATCACCCAGTTACCCCAGCCCCCCAACCCCCTCCTCTTCAGCAACCCTCAGTTTGTTTCCTATGATTAAGAGTCTCTTAGGGTTTGTCTCCCTCTCTCATTACATCTTGTTTTATTTTTCCCTCCCTTTCCCTATGCTCCTTTGTTTTGTTAAATATGAATGAAATCATATGATAATTATCTTTCTCCAATCGACTTATTTCCCTTAGCATAATATCATCCAGTTTCACCTGTGTCATTGCGAATGGCAAGATTAATGAACTAAATTCTTGAAGTTTTAGTAAAGAAGTGATAAATTGTGCTCCTGAAATATCCTTGAGCCCCTTTGCTTTTTTCCATGGCAACTACCTTTTAAATATTAGGAAGGGCACCTGGGTGGCTCAGTGGGTTAATCATCTGACTCTTGATTTTGGCTCAGGTCATGATCTCAGGGTCCTGAGATGGAGCCCTGTGTTGGGGCTCCATGCACAGTAGGGGGTCTGCTTGTCCTTCTCCCTCTGCCCCTCCCCCCCAATAAATAAACAAACAAAAAACCAAAATCTTTAAATAAACATTAGGAGTAATAGGCATTTACAAGTATTCTCGGATGCTGTCAGATTACTTCAACTGAGTTAAATGGAATTGTTTTGTTCTCTAATATTAGCATCTTTGCTGCAAATTTAGGATTTGGACTTCGTATAAATTAAAAATTCCTTAAAAATTTAGAGTTGGCTGAATCATCTTTTAATTATATTGTCTTCTTGATTTTCTCTTTTTTAATAGATTGTATATTTTCTAATGCATGAGTCCCCATGACAATGGTGTTGAATTCATTTTCCTCATATGCACTACATTTGTGTTAGGAGGAGTATTTAGCAACTAAGGAGAAGAGATGCTTGTGCATATTTTGGCTAGTGTCCATGGCATGCAGGTTATCAGTGACAAATTATAAAATTTCACCTACTGTCCAGTCATGTTTAACATTCTTTCTTGATTTCCATCCCATCACTATTTGGTCTATATATTTAGGTCTTTTAAATAATTTAATTTAAAGCAAAATGATAGAAGATAAATTTATTGGGGGAAATAAGTAATTCTTCATTCTAAGAGGAGTGCTAATGTTTTCTGCATTTTCAAATGTTTTAGGGTTTTATTTTGTGGTCAGATATTGGCCACACACACACACACCACCTTAAAACACTTGAAAACGATAAGGATTGGAAGTAAGACTAACAGGTAATTATTTGTCATTTGTGAATGTTGAAGGGAGTTGAATCACTTAAACCCTTTCCAGACAGGCATTTCCATTTTCAGTGTTGGTAAAGGTAGAGTCCCTATAGGAAATAGATGAGTTCTCAAATGAGATAATTGAAGAGAGTTTAATAAGGGGACTGTTTACCAAGATATTAGGGGAGCAGAGTGAAACCAGCAAAGGGTGGTGCCACAGCCTGGGAGAAGCTGTTACCTTCCTGTTTTCCCAGTTTCCCAGGAAGGGATAAGGGGAGGGAGAAGCTACCAGAAACCAGAAGGTAGGAACTTCCCAGCAAGACCCTAGCCTTTACTGAAGTATGCTGCCAACCTCTGGTGACCTGGTAGGGAGGAGATGATCTCACTCTTCTTTCCCTTTAGTCTCCTGCTGATACCTTTTATTGGATTAATCTGACAGGAAGCTAGAGGTCAAGGAGACCCATCTAAGTCAGCCTCCCAGGGCACGTAGCAGGTAGAGAAGGGTGCAGAGTGGATCTCCCAAGGCAAATGGAGAATATCCATCCCATATGCATCACCCCCCCCTCATTTTTGCTCCCTATTATCCAATCATAATATCACATATTAGGTTTCTAAAGAAGAGATCTAGCTGTCTAGCTGTCTAGGCAGTATGAATTATTTAATTTGGAAGTTCTGGATGCTGCTTCCCCAGAAATTCTGAGCAGTCCAGATAAAAAGTGACACTGAGCCTTGTTGGTTCAGTATGCTTCTGCAGGAGAATTATCAGGGACTACCTCTGAATGCAGCTCAAGCACTATTTGCTCTACATTCCCTGATTTCACACTGAGGATTCTTCAACAGGACTACTTAAGCACTGTAGAAAATCGAATATCTCCAAGATGGTAGGCATGGATACGTTCTGGAGTCATGAAGACAAATAAGACATAGTTTTTTTCTTTAGCATACAGTCTAACAATGGTACTGTACCTTTAAAAATTACATGCTATTAAATTTTGTAGGTAAGGGAGGCTTCATAGGGAAAATTTTTTTAAATTTATTTTTTATTGGTGTTCAACTTGCCAACATATAGCATAACACCCAGTGCTCATCCCATCAAGTGCCCCCCTCAGTGCCCGTCACCCAGTCACCCCCACCCCACGCCCACCTCCCTTTATACCACCCCTTGTTCGTTTCCCAGAGTTAGGAGTCTCTCATGTTCTGTCTCCCTTTCTGATATTTCCCACTCATTTTTTCTCCTTTCCCTTTATTCCCTTTCACTATTTTTTATATTCCCCAAATGAATGAGACCATATAATGTTTGTCCTTCTCTGATTGACTTATTTCACTCAGCATAATACCCTCCAGTTCCATCCACGTCGAAGCAAATGGTGGGTATTTGTCGTTTCTAATGGCCGAGTAATATTCCATTGTATACATAAACCACATCTTCTTTATCCATTCATCTTTGGATGGACACCGAGGCTCCTTCCACAGTTTGGCTATTGTGGCCATTGCTGCTAGAAACATCGGGGTGCAGGTGTCCCGGCGTTTCACTGCATCTATATCTTTGGGGTAAATCCCCAACAGTGCAATTGCTGGGTCGTAGGGCAGGTCTATTTTTAACTCTTTGAGGAACCTCCACACAGTTTTCCAGAGTGGCTGCACCAGTTCACATTCCCACCAACAGTGTAAGAGGGTTCCCTTTTCTCCGCATCCTCTCCAACATTTGTGGTTTCCTGCCTTGTTAATTTTCCTCATTCTCACTGGTGTGAGGTGGGATCTCATTGTGGTTTTGATTTGTATTTCCCTGATGGCAAGTGACGCGGAGCATTTTCTCATGTGCTTGTTGGCCATGTCTATGTCTTCCTCTGTGAGATTTCTGTTCATGTCTTTTGCCCATTTCATGATTGGATTGTTTGTTTCTTTGCTGTTGAGTTCAATAAGTTCTTTATAGATCTTGGAAACTAGCCCTTTATCTTATATGTCATTTGCAAGTATCTTCTCCCATTCTGTAGGTTGTCTTTTAGTTTTGTTGACTGTTTTCTTTTGCTGTGCAGAAGCTTCTTATCTTGATGAAGTCCCAATAGTTCATTTTTGCTTTTGTTTCTCTTGCCTTCATGGATGTATCTTACAAAAAGTTACTGTAGCCAAGTTCCAAAAGGGTGTTGCCTGTGTTCTCCTCTAGGATTTTGATGGAATCTTGTCTCACATTAAAATCTTTCATCCATTTTGAGTTTATCTTTGTTTATGGTGCAAGAGAGTGGTCTAGTTTCATTCTTCTGCGTGTGGATGTCAAATTCTCCCAGCACCATTTATTGAAGGGACTGTCTTTTTTCCAGTGGATAGTCTTTCCTCCTTTGTCGAATAAAGTTGAGGGTCCACTTCTGGATTCTCTATTCTGTTCCATTGATCTTTCATTGGGAAAATTAATCTTGGAAAATGAGTACTTTTCAGGTGAAAGGTTATTGTAATAGTACTGACAAAAGTTTGAAATGACCTGACATACCTCAGTACCTCAGCAGGACAGTGTTGGACCAAACATCACCTCTCAGGTAATTGAGAAAATTCTGCCTTTATTTTATATTTTATTTTATTTTTTTGTTTTTAAAGATTTTATTTCTTTATTCATGAGAGACACACAGAGAGAGAGGCAGAGACACAGGCAGAGGGAGAAGCAGGCTCCATATAGGGAGCCTGATGTGGGACTCGATCCCTGGACCCCGGGATCATGCCTTGGGCCAAAGGCAGACACTCAACCGCTGAGCCACCCAGGCTGCCCGACAATTCTGCCTTTGATACAGAGGTTAAGTGCGTACCACATCACATGACTTTTCCAGTTGGGGAGTATGTCGGCAGCAATAGCCCAAGAGGACAGAACCCCACAGCCCCATCTTCTACTCACTCCCACAACTGGCTGGGATTTTTTAGGCACTTCTATCATATTATACTCAATTTCTGTGTCTTCCTGTCTTCTTGAACAACTTCCAGCAACAGAGTGTGGTTCACCTGGACACTGGCTGTGATTGATGCTTTCAGAGACCTCTTCATCTGGCTGTCAGGCCAGCCACTGTCTAGGCCTACATATATCCATATGCAATAGAAATGGTTGCTTTTATTGTCCCAGTGAGTGATCATATTCTTGGACCAGCGGAAAGATCCACAGCAAGATCCATATCCACTATGATATATATATGTATCATATCTATCATATATATCAACCTTCCTTTAGGTTGGCCCATATATCCCTCCACCCCTCCCATCTGAGTAAGGAGGATGGTGCTTTTCTAGCTTGGCTCTTAAGAAGTAATCACATACCACCAACTAGTATTTTAGAGACAAAGAGACCGAAACTTGAGAGCTTAAGAAAATTATTTGAGGTTGCACAGGTTTTAAGTTTCAAATACAGGATTTTTAGAGCCCATAAAATGTTTACAACATGAGTTTTGTAGTGGGCATTCTCTGAATGAATGAATGAATGAATGAAGAGATGAACGAATGAATTATCAGTCTTGTTGGGATGTTAGCGCAGCAGCAGAATTAGTTGGGTGATTGTATCTGAACAGAAGAGTTACATTTTCAGGTATGTTTTTCTGAAGAAATTTCTAGGAGAGAAATGCCCTTTTGATATAATATGTTTCTAGTTCAATATTTTGGAGTCCAAAAGTCAATGGCTGCTGGGGCAGGGGTATGGTATATATCCATGAAGACCTTTAAAAAAAGATTCCCTGTAAATTTAAATTTCTTTTCCAGAAGGGCAAGTTCTCATATAACAGAATCAGTGATATGTCTTAAATCTCTTTTTACATAGTATTCCTTCTTATATTGCTAACAAGGAAAAACAGGTGCAGGGAAAACGTCAGTTTGAGGAACACAGATGAAGTGAAATTTCCTTGGGATTTTTCTGTATTTTAAGTTTTATAAACTCCCATACCTGATATACTTTGATTGATTAAACTGATGAGAAATAGAGAATGTTAGCTTAAAGTAATAGCACATGATTATAAATGTCTTGATGTTTTTTACTTATTGTCAGAGAAACCATCTTTTTATCAGCTAGCATGTCTTTTTCCAGAACGTGAGTGTTTTGTGATTCACCTTTAAGCCTTTGGACCAACAGCCTCCCTTTAAAGGAAAGGAATTTACATGGTCAGAATAGGCAAGTTTTTTCCTTGTCATTCATCATTTACCATACTTGCGGGCCATGGAATTTTGTTCCCTGTTTAGGCCATTAGTCATGAGAGCAATTGGTCACAGATCTTCTTGACTGATGTGGGGTCCTCTTGGACTAGCCCCAGTGAGCCTGTAGTTCCTGAGACTGGTGAGGAAATTAATATGCTTGTACATCTGAGAGAATATGTGCTTTGGCCTCCTCTTTTACAGCTTCTGAAGGGGCTGTCTTCTGAAGGGGCTCTAACTGGGCAGACTGTACTGGATTTATTTTATCTCAAGGGGCTCTAGCAGTTTTTCTCTGTAGATGATGTATTTAAAGTTTCTCTTCAGTTGTAGGAATTCAAGCATTCAATATTCTCATTTAATGTTCTTTTGAAATTTTCTGTCCTTCATGGGCAGCAAATACAAGACAAAGTCATGATTTTTCTAATCTAATGAATGACAAGACCAGTCCTTCTGGTTTAACCTTAAGAAACATGTCTTCCAGACAATTTATGTGACTCTGAGGACATTTCTTGGGCCCATGGGCATGTGAGAGAACAGCTTTTCCTTTCTCAGGAAGCTTATGAAGTTTGGCTTACACAGCTGAGGGAGGGCAGATGATCTTATCTAGTACACTAATTAGTTTACTGGCTTCTATAATCTCTCTTCTAGTGATAGGAATCTTTAGCATTAGTTAGACTTAACCTCTTATGAATATGAGTGAGAGGAAAAGGCAATAGGAAACACATACCTTATTTACTGGTCGCTAGGCACATTCATTCTTGACATTCCCAAATATATTCTTGGACTTCTAAAATGCCTTTCAAGAATCTTCAAGTGTTTTATAAGTGTGATCTTATTAATCTACATATCCAGATTCAATTTGAATCAGAAGTGGGAAAATTGGAAAAATGGAGATAGCTATACGCCAAACACAGAAAAATAAAAATACATTATTGAAAAAGTACAATTCCTCATATTCAGAATGTGAAATTTAGAACCCTCTACTAGGTGAGCTTCTGGAGACCAGAAACTGTACTTTCAATTCTGTAACATTTTTAGTGACCCCTAGGATGCTGCTTTTCATATCAAGTTAAAAAGAATGGAATATATTGAGCTCCATTGCATTTGTAGTCTACATTATATTCAGGTTACTTAAATTATTATAAATCATGGAGAGTGGGGACTCTAAGGAAACTTGTTCCCCCCAAATATCTAGCAAAACATGCATTTAATGATTAATAAATTCTTGTTGTTAATAAGTTAGTTATGTTTGAGCCAGTCCAAAAGAGAATAGTGTCTGCTTGAGGAACTTCCATTAGTTAATAATTATTAGATGTTATAACAAATGAAATGTGCTGAAGACTTAGAAAAAAATATATGTGACCAGTTTCATAGAAGAGTTTATTTTTCCTTTGGTTTCTGAAGTTATTGAAATTAAATCCAGTGGAAAGGGAGACTTCTTAGAGAAGTAGGATCCAAGATTTAAAAAAAAAAAAAATGAGAAGAAAGGTTTAGGTAAATGAAATCTTTTGATTGTTAACCTGCATGTGCAAAATCTACAACAAATTTCTATTTCAATATTCCTTGGTCCTCTATGAGTAGAATTTGCTTCCATAAACGTAGAGGCAGCTCAACATATATAACTAACACTTTGTTAGTAACTCCCAGTGTAGTGAATGTGAAGAATAATTTTTAACCAATGCATGAGTCTGTGGCATTTTTTTTTTTAATTTATGATAGTCACAGAGAGAGAGAGAGAGGCAGAGACACAGGCAGAGGGAGAAGCAGGCTCCATGCACCGGGAGCCCGACGTGGGATTCGATCCCGGGTCTCCAGGATCGCGCCCTGGGCCAAAGGCAGGCGCCAAACCGCTGCGCCACCCAGGGATCCCAGTCTGTGGCATTTTAATCTGCCCATTAGGCAGTTTTCTGAGCAAACAAATTGAGATTGTACATTTCAAGATGGAGTTATACTTCCTTGAGTAGCACTGTGCTTCTTTAGGTTGATTTCCCCCTTTAGGCTTGACTTATTTTATTGAAAGCAACAGTGTGGCCTTTGAGGCTGACTCTAAGTTGAAAAGAAACCATGGAGGTCATCTAGTCTAGCAGTGTCTTGACCTGCTCACAGTCACACAGCTGCTTATTCACATTATGGGAGTACAATTGATGCCTCCTGTCTGGGGAGGAAAAAGATCCCTTTCACCCCTAATTCATCCTCCATCCTGTGTATCAAGAATTGAGCTGAATGTTTCAATCCAGCTTCATCCAACTTCATTCTACTTTCCCCATTTAATTGTATTAAGCTTCTTAGATGACATGGACCAGGGGAGACAGATTGGTTGAGAGGTGGAAACTGTTGAAGGCAAAAGAGATTTTCTGAGCTTTTCCAAATTGGATCTATTTTTATAGGTTGATTTTGAACAGTGCAAAGGATTTTGGCTTTCAAATCAAAGTAATAAAATCTCAAGAGGCTTATAGAATCCTTTCTAACTGTTCTTTTTGTAGTGGTGGTGGTAGTAGTAGGAGTAGTAGTAGTAATAATAATAATACCACAACCAAACAAAAATAAATGTGATGGGCATAGCATCACACATGGAGTTGTCAAATTACTAAGTTGTATACCTGAAACTAATGTAACATTAGATGCCAACTATACTTCCATAAAAGAATCAAGCAACAATAATAGCAATCATACTAAAAAACAACAATAACAATACAACAATGTTGCATCAGGTATTTTGAATACATCATTTTCTTGAATATTCATGACAACCCTATGAGTTAGGCAGTATTATAATTCTCACTTTACAGATTAAAAAAACTGAGGTATAAAGAAGTTAACTTGCCCAAAGTCGAATTATTAAAGCTTCTTGAAAGAAAGAATGCATTTTCCATTCATAAGGGTTTAAACTAAATGTAATATTTATCCCTAATTTTTAACGGATGGTTGAAAGAAAAATGAAATTTTGAGTTGTTTATCGTTTTGCATTAAACATTGTGAGAAAACTGTATCAGTATTGCAAAATTCACTAGAGTAATGGAATAGAGATTGTTTTAACAGTTATTATTTCTGGAATCTTAGATTCATGGTGAGATTTTTTTTTAATGGGCTCTTGAAGCATAAGAAATTTAACATCCATTAATTTAGAAACCCCTAAATTCTAAAATGAACTGTTTGTTTAGTTGTTAAACCACTAGAACCTGAGCTATAAGTAAACATGGAAAGTTACTATAGTGTTTCTCATGGGTACATTCCCACTCTCCCCCTTAAATGAGTTCCTCTCCCCGTGGCCAGTGCCCTGTACAACTCCATCTGACCAATTGCCAGAAATGTATATTATAAATTAAAGATCATAAGAGTGTTCTTACTGTTACAGCTGCAAGACATTCCATTCCTTGTCCAGTGAAACTTCTGTTAACTCAAATCTAAATCACAAGAAACCTAAATTAACAAATTGTTTTTATTTAAAGGAGAGAAATAATAAGAAAATAAGTTAATATTATAATTAAAAGAAAGTGAAGTGCAGTACAAGATTTCTTAAGAATGTTGTGGGAATGGGGATCCCTGGGTGGCGCAGCGGTTTGGCACCTGGCTTTGGCCCAGGGCGCAATCCTGGAGACCCGGGATCGAATCCCACATCGGGCTCCCGGTGCGTGGAGCCTGCTTCTCCCTCTGCCTATGTCTCTGCCTCTCTCTCTTTCTCTCTCTGTGACTATCATAAATAAATAACAATTAAAAAAAAAAGAATGTTGTGGGAATGATGAATTCAGTCTAATATCTGGTTGTTTTTGCTCTTATTTTTATAGAGTTGTACAGTGAATACTTATTTAAGGTATCATGACACAGATGGAAGTTAAACCATTAGAACTGTGATGTTCTCCTTATTATTTAGATGAGGACAGCAAGGCCCAGCAAGGTGATCTGTGTCAGGTCATTTTTAAGAGTGGTGCTGTTGTCTTTTTTATTGTTTCATATCTCCTCAGTCATTCCATATTCATTTATTCATTTAGTTACTTACTCAGGGAGATAAATTAATGCATCTTGGAAAACTTTTACCAAGAGTTGAGACAAACAGTATTTTATGCTTTAACCTTTTGCTGTTAGTCATGAGGGAGAAGGATGTAATATTTTGGATACCTGAAAAGGATTAATACATATAGAAAAGGCAGAAGGATAATAGGAGACTACTATAGAGCCACTACAATCATGTGGTACCAATTTTAGATAACAATGAGCATCTCCCAAAAAAGGTTTCCCTGTGGTATCAGTAGTTAAACTGTAAAAAAATATCCTCCATGCCCAAATAAGTTGTGAAGTGCTGATTACTATATACCCCTCTTAGGAATTCACAACTCATGTTAGTTTTTTTTTTTTTCTTAAGATTTATTTATTTATTAGGGGGAGAGAGAGTGTGTGCAAGTTGGGGAAGGAGGGAGGGAGAGGGAGAGAGAGAATCTCCAGCAGGCTCCCTGCTGAGCATGGAGCCCCATGCATGACTTGATCTCATGACCCTGAGACCATGACCTGAGCTGAAATCAAGAGTCTGATGCTCAACAGACTGAGCCACCCAGGCACCCCACTAATGTTAGCTTTTTAATGCTCTGAGAATTCTTTTTTTTTTTTAAAGGTTTTTTTTGTTTTGTTTTGTTTTTTTTTAGATTTTATTTATTTATTTATGAGAGACACAGAGAGGCAGAGACAGAAGCAGGCTCCATGCAGGGAGCCTGATGTGGGATTCGATCCTGGGACTCCAGGATCATGCCCCGGGCCAAAGGCAGGTGCTCAACTGCTCAAGCCACCCAGGCGTTTCCCTATAGTAGAGAAACAAAGTGAACTTTGTGTAAACCAGAGTTTCCAAATTTGATTTGAGGAATGGAATCTCTGAAAGTATCCTCAGACAGTGGTATGTGAACTCAGATTGAAAGATGCTGATTTAGGGCTCCTGAGGATAAAGCAGCTGAGGGGTCGGTTCGCATAGCTGAGGAAAGCTTTGTGTAGGAGGGGCCCTTGAATCAGCCTTTTAAAGCGAGTGAGTTGTGGATATAGAGATAGAAATAGGAATATACTAAAGTGTGAGGTCAAGAATGAGCACCAGACCTGGCACTCATTTGAGGCTCAGTAAATGTTTATTGGATGAATGTATGAGTGATAACATGCTTTCCAGGGAAGGCAGTTAGGATACTGGCTTGATTGGAATGAAAAACTTGGGAGAGATGGAAACAAAGTTGAAGAAGCTATTAGGAGGAACACCTTTACTATACCCTTCAGTGTTCTTCCAGCTGGTCTATAATTAAATTGACATGAGACAGATTAAAAAGAGAAATTCTAATGTAATTACATACAGGGAATACACATGTGCATGAGATTCCAAAGATAGGGCAAGAAGGGAATTTCAAAGGGAAGGAAAGCAATTTGAAGAAAGAGAAAAAATTTTTGGCAAACCCATATTTGCTGGGCTATACAGAAGTAATAGGACATAGAGAGGAATTTCAGCAAACAGATTTTTGCTAAACTTTTTTTTTTTTTTTTTTTTTGCTAAACTCTTTCTTATCTGCCGTACATAGTTCACATAACATGTAATTATCTATGGTAGTAACTCTCTTCCTGGAAGAATAAGCTGAGAGTAGTGTGGAGCCAGGTTGGGATGGAAAAGACCAAAAATGAGAAGCAAAGAGCCCCAGAAAGAAATGCTAATCTCCCTGGGTAGAAAGTAAGTCACATTCCGGTTTTTGCACATGCCTAAGTAAAAGCCAAAACAGACCTTTTAAAATACAAGTAATAGGGATGCCTGAGTGGCTCAGTGGTTGAGCGTCTGCCTTTGGCTCAGGTTGTGATTCCGGGGTCCTGAGGTCCTGGGATTTGAGTCCTGCATCAGGCTCCCCACAGGGAGCCTGCTTCTCCCTTTGCCTGTGTCTCTGCCTCTCTCTCTGTGTGTCTCTCATGAATAAATAAATAAAATCTTAAAAAAATAAAATATAAGTAATAAGCTATAGTATCCATCACAACCATCTTGAAAAACAAAGGGATATTATGATAAGTAGAAAAAATGTACTTGGAGACAGGAAACTGGAGGTATGTTTTACTCAGAAACCTATAGTCTATTGCGAAGATAGATTTGTCCTTTATTATCCTCTGCAGGTTGTGAAATTTAGGATAAATTATTCTGTCAGGCAAATGTCACCAGCTAGAGTTCCTGCAGGGGGTTAGATGCTGGCTTTCCAGGTGTTTTTAGTGTTCTCCCCTTGGAAATATGTATGAATAAATAAGCTTGTGATTTCTCTTTATACATTGTATTGCTGCTAAAAACTCTTGGGGCTTGTAACGTAATTCCTTTTCTTAAAAAAAGACAAATAGTGTTGAGTCAGATGCTTCGGTCCTTGTCTGAATTTTATAGTTGAGTTATTGGTTATTTTCTGCTTAGTTCTCTATCATTCACTTTTAAGGTAGGCAGGGGGGTCATTTCTCTCTGGGGTGAAATATTTTCAGTTATAAACAGTTATAACTGTTATCCAAAGTTATAAACAGTTATCCAAATCAACCAAAATAAAAAACTTCCTACAGAAAAATTCCAGTCTTGAATAGCATTCCTTTTTAAAACAATTATGTAAAGGTAAGACACCTTCCAGCCACTATTGCTCTGTGGCTTGAATCCTCAGATTGTATTCAGGGTTTTCTTGAAATGTCTGCCTCTTTATTCTGTGGTTCATCGACCATTGACCTTTATTTTTATTTTTTTAAAGTTTTTTTTTAAGATTTTATTTATTTATTCATGAGAATACACAGAGAGAGGAGAGAGAGAAGCAGAGACACAGGCAGAGGGAGAAGTAGGCTCCATGCAGGAAGCCTGATGTGGGACTTGATCCCGGGTTTCCAGGATCACACCCTGGGTTGCAGGCAGCGCTAAACCGCTGAGCCACCGGGGCTACCCGACCATTCAATTCAATTTCTAATGTATCTTTCCTAGGAAGTCTCCTCGAACCACCCAAACCACCTACTACATCGTATATTCCATGCTTTTCCATCTACTTTTACTTTTGTGTGCAGATATGTGTATTTTATTTACATGATTAGTATTTCCTATTTGTGAGCTTACTTCTCCTGGGTTCTTAATCATTGCACATGTCTTTTCCTAAGAGGGTAAAGTCTTGGAAGTCATTGGCCTGTATCAGTGCTTTGCAGCCAGTGAAGATGAGAATCATCTGGAAAGTCTTAAAAATTTTTGATGTATATATAGACCTCACCCTCTAAGATTATTATTTAATTTGTAGAGTCACTGATCTACATCAAACCTAAATTATGAAAACACTCTACTGTAGTGAGGATTACGAACCCATCAACTCTGTGAACGTATGGCAAATGTTTTATATTAAGGCAATAAAAATTGTCTAGGAAATTTCAGGCTGCTTGGTACAATGCCAAATTTCTCTCCTTTTGTTTTGGATAAAAAGTTTATATAGATACTCGTGTGCATTTCATGGAAGTGACTTTTTACTTTTAATTGACTCAAGGGTAAAATACAGTAATGATAAATTCACTTTTGGATTTCAGACTTTACATGTCATTCATTATTATTATTATTATTTTTATTATTTTTAATCAATATACTCGTTCAGTCTTTGTATGTCCTATGTAGTAGATATTGGTAGGACATTTAAGCGTGTATTTTAAAATTGAAATTTAAAACATTAAAAAGAAAAAAGTCTTTTTAAAACATTATTTAAAAATTTAAAAAATGTATATCTCCCTTCATTCCTGGTGTGTTTGTATATTTTCAGCCTTTAAGTGATAATTGTTTTTGAGCAACTGTTCTGAAATTTTAGTTATAAATTATTGTCCCATGGCTAAGACTGTTGGAAAACACCACCAAAACCCAGACCAGTGGAGTAATGGGTTCTGTGGAAAGGTGTGGAAAGGGTAAAGGTATAGTGTGCCCAGGGCAGGAAGGGGTGGGATAGACATCTGAAACCCCTTACCGGGAGACAAAACCACATACATATCCAATGTAGAATAAATCCCAAATTATGCATCCACAGGGCAGTTCTCATACCTTGTAACAGCAGCTTTGTTCTGAAAAGCTTCTTTTGCATATATCTGCCTGATAATTATGCATCTCGCTGATGCCTGGATGAGAAGTGGAATTATACCATTTTACACAAGCAATTTAAAAACTTGAATTAAATAATTTTATTTTTCTCAACTTTTGAGGGCGGCAGACCTTTAAAAGGAGTTTCCTGACCAAAGAGAAGCTAACATGAGATAGTCATACCTTTAGTTACATATTCAAAACATCCTCTCCACTGAGTTCATTTTCCAGGGCTTGCTTGTAAATCACAGTGCCTTTCCGAGTGGTTTGAACGTTCAACTCTTGGTTCTGGATCTAGACGCTGCTTTTCAGCTCCAGTAGAAATACTCTTCTCAGTTTCTGAATTTGAAACTACTTTGGAAATATCTCTGGAGGTCTTGGAGGCCATAAAGCAAGTCATGAGCAATGAAAACAAATGTCTCTCTTCCTGTGTCTCAGATGCACACCCGAAAAGAATCATTTTGGCAGATATGACTGATAAATGAGTACTTGTTAGAAAGAGGATGTGTGATATGCTGGTTCAGCAGGACATTTTGACTGGTGGCAATAACAGAGGGCCTGGGGTGACCTGTCCTCAGGGAAACAAAAGGGCTACGCATTTCCAGTCATTAATCACCTCTGGAACAGTTGCTTTAAACCCTCAAGCCTAACTGATAGGGACACGGCACGGTAGGCCCGGCGGCTGGAGGTTAATGTACTTTTCTGTAGTGAGGGGAAGTGTTTTGGATATTCCCAACGCGTTCAGTAGTGATAAGCATGAAATCTAGGAGGAGGTGCCTTTGGAGGGGTCAAGTGTAAAGGGAGATTTCAGAAATTGAGTTTTTCAAGTACTAACAGCCTGCTGAGAAGTCTACAGATGTAATCAGATGGCTTGCAGATTATTCTAGGTGATAGAGTTTCAGCTGAGGAAGATCACTGTCACCAAGGTTGATTACTCATAAACTTCATGCCATTAGATCCTTTGTAGGCTTGTAAACCATGTAGTTACATTCTACTCCTTCAGGCTTTATTTTAATTTATGGCACACTTCTTATCTCTGCAGAATTTTCCAATCATACCAAGTGAAACTGGAAGGTTGAAAAATCTACCATTGGTTTTTGGAGCTTAGATCCAAGTTAAATAACTTGCGTATGTAAGAGTATTCATGTGGAAGAGTAAATTGGAAAAGCCCTTTTGTGAATTATGTAGTAAATTGCAGGCAAATCCAGAAATAAGGGCTGGGCTTGGTGTTCCCACTTTTGTAGGTAACATCTACAATGTCTTATAAAAGGTGAGAAGCAGTATTGTCCAGATTTTTCAAGATACATCCAGAAGTCCGAGAATAAATTCAGGCAAATTTGAGACCGATAAGCATCACCTAGTCTCTCATGGGTAGTGGGCAGGCTGGTTTCTGATCAGAAAATAGGCTATGTCATTTATTTGTTTATCTGTTCCCTTATCCTTTTTTTTTTCTTTTTTTTGCATCAGCTATTTTCAAACCATTCCTTTTGGGTACCTCAGTATTTGATAATGCCCCAATTAATCCAGTTGGACATCTCCACATTGGAATATCATCTACAATAGGCCCAGTTAGAGTTTGTGTGGCCAAATATTTTCCAGAATTACCTTCAACGCTTAAAGACTCAAAGTTTTAGGCCTCTAGTTATGGAATGAGTAGGTCACTGGAATAAAAAAAAGAGAATAAGGAATATTATAGTCTGTAATACTATAATAGGACAGATGATAGCTATATTTGTGGTGAACATAGCATAACATACAAACTTGTTGAAATGCTAAGTTGTACACCTGAAACTAATGTAACATTATATTTCAACCATACTCAAAACAAATAAATGAATCGTTTTGATATTTTCTAATGACTTCAGTTTTGAAATCCATAAGAAGAAAGAAAAATTCTTATGATTTCATTGTTGTCAACTTGCTTTTTAAATATTTTTTTACACATACAACCACTGCTCTAATAAAATAGCTGTCACTTCATATATTGGACTTTTCCCCCCCGCATCTTCTCTTTCCCACGTTTTAATTGAACTTTTTCTGCCAGGGCCTAAAATGATACCTTATTTTGCCACACTTCTGACCCCAGGTGTGAAGGATTAATTATACTGCCAGCATTTTCTCCAAAGGCAAGAAGTGTAAATATTAATGTATAGATTTAACTTTATAACTGCCACCTAAAAATGAACTACTTTAAGGACTAAATCAATTATGTAAAGAAATCATCTCCACTAGAGGAATTTTATTTTCTCTCCCAGACATCTGCAAAAAAAAAAATTATAGTACAGTTATTTTAGAGATAGACTCAGTGAAGGTTGACAAGTGCAATGAAAATATACAACCAATTTATGCATTTTATCAAAGGAATAAACCTGTATGTTATTTATTTTAGATTCACTTAGAGGATCTTAGTGGGTGTCATTTCATGATTGTTACCACGGGTTAGAAAAATCTAAATCATTTTGAACATTTATTTCATATCTCCTTTAAAAAAGGGGGTTTTAGATTTTTAAAAAGTTTTCTTACTTTTAATGAGATATTTTCCCCCAAGAAATGAAAAATGGCTTTATAACTTTGAACTTGCAAGCTGAGTCACAGCAAGCTGCATATAAAATAGCTGAAAACATGTGTGTGCATTCCTACCCCAAGCAGCATTCTTGATTCCCTAGATCACTGTCACTAAGGAATTCACTGAAATACAAAGACCCTCAGGTAGAAAGAGGCTGTTGAAAGCCACCCCGTCTACGAGTCCATGAGCAAGCTGGAGGAAGCCACTCATGTGGACGAGCCCTGCTGGAAAGGTCATTAAGAAATGCCTGTTACTCTGGGCTAGGGATAGGTTTCTTGGACCACAGGCAGATTAAAAATCATAAAATAAATAAAAAATGGAGTTTGGGGGAGGGGAGCCTGCTTTAAGCTGTCTCATTAAAATTAGTGAGAATGCTTATTGCTGTATTCATTTTAATGAGCAGGGGGGATCAGCAGCTAAGTTATTTGGTCCTATGGCATTCAGCTTCTGCACCATGAGTACTTGCAATATTAGATAATGATGATATTATATTAATGGAGTCATAGTACCTATGACTCATTTCAGTTTCACTAACTCTGACAAGTATAACATGAAAATTGGAGGCTGTATAGCAAAATATCAAATGGGAAGTCAAAAAAGGAAGGCTGATTTCAAAGGCCCCAACCCACAACTTCTTCTTGTGACTGCAGTTTGCATTTTTATAGCACCCTGTAATCAAAGGACTGCTCAATAATTTGGTGACTATTATTAAGGCTTACAGACTGCTGTAAATTTACACTAGCAGCTGGGCAATCTATTTAGAGTTCTGGATTTTTCCTATTTTACATTTGCTGGCTGCAGTATGCCCTAGAACAAGGGTGGTGGGGCTCCTGTTTTAATCCTTTGTCATAATGTAGGAGGGAGAGCTGATCTCGGTCCTCAATCATGTAAATGGTAGTGGCAAACAGACTGGAAGCCATGACTCATAGTTCTTCCACTGGAAAGTCAAATAGAACAACACAATGGTTTTCTATCATCTCTATACATCATATTTTATGGTATTAGTCATAGTGCTTATTTGATTTCAAATACCATAAACCCTCGTTATTATAGTCAATAAAGAGTTTTGAGGACTTTTTTGTCTGCTATATGGCTGGTAACTATATATGACATGATTGAGAGGCAGGTGACAGGCATCTGGGGAGTTGTGTGTGTTTACCCACTGGTGCAATTGTCATCAGCAACCTGTGTTGATTCTAAAATGAGGGCTTGAACTTTGCTTTTGTGTTCTGGTGGTGGGCAGTATGTTGATACTACAACTTAGACGGTTGAGATGTGTACTGTGGAGAGAAGCTCCTGATTTCCTCTGTCTGGAGAATAATATGAATTATTATTTTTTAAAAGATTTTATTTATTCATGAGAGACAGAGAGAGAGAGAAAGAGAGAGAGAGGCAGAGACACAGGCAGAGAGAGAAGCAGGCTCCCTGTGGGGAGCCCAATGTGGGACTCCATCTCAGGACCCCGGGATCATGACCTGAGCCAAAGGCAGATACTCAACCACTGAGCCACCCAGGCACCCCTGGAAAATAATGGTAATTAAAAAGCATTTACAAAATTTTCAGTTTGAATTAGAAAAATTTTGTGTATGTAACTTGTGTTCTCTTCTTTGCTGATAACACTTTCTGTGGCTATTGAAAACATCTTTGTCTCCAGGGATTTCCTGGTGTCTCATAGATCTTTATTTGTAGTAATGAATCATTTGTATCCATAAGCCTTTTTGGGGTTAAGAAACTCAAAGTGCTGTGCAATTTAGTGTTCTTTGCAGTACCCCAGTGGATGACATCCAAATGGTTCTCTATAATGCCAGGTAGAAAGAGGAATTTTGGAGGATAATGTTTTATTTTTTTTTATTTTTTTTAATTAATTTATTTATTTATGATAGTCACAGAGAGAGAGAGAGGCAGAGACACAGGCAGAGGGAGAAGCAGGCTCCATGCACCGGGAGCCCGACGTGGGATTCGATCCCGGGTCTCCAGGATCGCGCCCTGGGCCAAAGGCAGGCGCCAAACCACTGCGCCACCCAGGGATCCCGGATAATGTTTTATACATAGGCTCTCCTAACTTTATTTCTTCTCATGTAGCTTTCATTCGTACCATTTTTTTAAAATTTTTATTTATTTATGATAGTCACACAGAGAGAGAGAGAGGCAGAGACATAGGCAGAGGGAGAAGCAGGCTCCAAGCACCGGGAGCCCGACGTGGGACTCGATCCCGGGTCTCCAGGACCACGCCAAACCACTGCGCCACCCAGGGATCCCCTCGTACCATTTTTTAAAGACTCCTATGAGCATCTGTTGTGGGAATTGGCCACTTGTCCTTCTTCCAAGCGTTTGGTTCCTGGCACTACTGGCTGAATTTAAGGGGGCCTGGTATCACCATTTAGACAGTTAATGAGTTTACCTATTACATTTTACCTAATTGTAGGATAAAAAGTATGCCAGAGAGGGGAAAATGGCCTACCTCATGAGTGGGAAACGAGAGACTAGAAATCTAAATATTTGTCATTGAACTATTTCCACCTATCCTGTGTGCATTCTGGTATTGCAATGAGATTCCATCAAAGCATGAGTTCTGTAGAGAATGACTGGGTAATGGTTGCTATTAGAGTGGAAATTGAGGCAGGTTCAGACCAAGAAGTGGTTTGAAAAGCCTTGAATTCTTAATGAATGACTAAAACTGTGGCCAGTGTGAGCTAACATGTCTGTGCAAGACTTCAGGATGCTGCACTACAGAGCAAAGGTTCCAGTTTTCATTGCTGCCAGGGCATGGGGGCAAGACACTCAGACCCCCTGGGAAATTCCTCATCTGTGAATTAATGGGTCGAATTAGATGGTTCATGGGTTTCCTTCTGGCTCTGAGGTTCTCTGATTCTAGGTCATTACCACAGTCCTGAAAAATAATTGCATAGCCAGATGAGACTTCATTTAATGTTACTGGGCATCACAGGCCAGAGGAGGGGACCATTGATTATGTCCAGAACTATATTATCTCCTTGGAGTCTTCTGTAGCTATTCCATTTAAGGAGGAGCCTCTATGAGTTTAAGTTTTCT
The DNA here is from genome assembly GCF_905146905.1 of Nyctereutes procyonoides. Taxonomy (NCBI): domain Eukaryota; kingdom Metazoa; phylum Chordata; class Mammalia; order Carnivora; family Canidae; genus Nyctereutes; species Nyctereutes procyonoides. Next base: position 6,393,426 of record NW_026575031.1, on the reverse strand, counting down.
AGGCACCACAATCAATGGATAAACTGCCAGAAGGATTTTCCAAAGGCAAATGATACTTTTCTTTCTGTCCATTTTTTGCTTTTTGTCTCTTTTATTTTCTCATGTTTCTCACCTCTGCCTATTTCTTAATTGACATTACCTGGGGGATAAGTATATTGTAGTATACATAATGCAGGTAGATGAAGTCAATGCTTAAATATTCATATTATTATTTTTTATGTTCAGTATCCATTTATTCAATCAACATATATTTTTGGAGCTCTTCTCTGTGTTGGACACCCTACTACTGGCTGCTAGAATTACAATAATGAAAATGCACACTTGGCTGTTGCCCACGTGGTATTTTATAGTCCAGTGAGAGAAAAATACAGTTCATTGTTTTAATTTTGAGAAGAATTAGGAGCTACTGCTTTATAACTAAATGAAGTTGGTCTTTACTTCCTTGCAGACTTTCTTATTTTTCCCCCTTCATAAATTACTGAAAAATTATATTAAAAAATAGTCCCTGTGTATCCCTTCGGACACTCTTGGTATCCAGAGTATGCTGTTGAATATACAACGTTTTGCAATGTGTCCTTATTTGCATTTGTGATTTCGAACAGGAGAGGTGCTCTCACCCTGCTGTATACTCTGTCAGAAGGATTAGTAGGAGGAAGACTACATTAGAAAATCATAGGCCCATGAGAAACCCTGGCATATTCAAGGTGTTGCAGAGTTCTGGTATAGAATATATGTACCCAGGGCCCGACTCCAGCCTTCTGGAAAGCATAATTGTAGAGTTTTGTGTACTAACTTTGAATTCATTTTTGTCCATTGCCTTTAATGGAAACTTTGTTTAGTTACAGACGAAGCTTGTAGTCTTCCTGATTTCTTTTCACTTGCTAGTGGATCTAGGACAGCTGTGTCAAAAACATGAAAAGATTGTTGTCAGAGGAATAAGGAAAACACTTTCTCTGCTTTATCACCTGCAGTGCTGAGAGTCATTCCTCTTCAAGCCCTCTGGGCCCCCACAGGTCTGAAGCTTTGGCAATAACCACGACAGCTTCAGCTGCAGAAGAAAGCAAAGTGGTGCCCTTTGGTCTTGGGTATCAGTTGGGAACCAAGAAAATTTGGTAGATTTTTAACTTCCTATTCTGAACGCATTTGCTTTTTTTTTTTTCTTTTTCTTTCCCTTCTTTTTTTTTCTCTTCAGTATTGCCTCACAGTATCCTTCTAACTTTAGAGACTTCATTTAAAATCTAAAGGTACATCTTTACATTTTGCTCAACACGTAGCTTTGGGTCTTATCCTGATATTAGCTCCCCCTGCAGTTTTATTGACATGATTGACACACAATGTGTATGTTTAAGGTGTGCAATGTGATCATTTGATATATGTGTATATTGTACAATGATTATGACAATAAAGTTAGTTAACATCACTATCACCTCACATAATTACTATTATTATTTTTTTACATTAAAAAAAAAAAAGATTTTGGGATGCCTGGGTGGCTCAGTGGTTTAGAGTCTGCCTTCGGCCTAGGTCATGATCCTGGAGTCCTGGGCTCCTGCATGGAACCTGTTTCTCCCTTTGCCTGTGTCTCTGCCTCTCTCTCTCTCTCTCTGTGTGTGTGTGTCTCTCATGAATAAGTAAATAAAAAATCTTTAAAAAAAGATTTTATTTATTTATTTGAGAGAGACTGAGAGAGAGAACAATAGGTGGGGGTGGAGGGAGAGGGAGAAACAGTCTTCCTGCTGAATGGGAAGCCCGAAGTGGGGATCAATCCCATGACCCTGAGATCATGACCTGAGCTGAAGGCAGACGCTTAACAGATTGAGTCACCCAGGCGTTCCTCACCTTGCATAGTTAGATCTTCTTTTAGCAACTTCCAAGTATGTGATAATAGTGTTGCTAACTATAGTCACAATGCTGCACATTGGATCCCAAGAACTTATTTTTCTTTTTGTTTAAGATTTTATTTATTTATTCATGATAGACACAGAAAGGGGGGCTGAGATAGAGGCAGAGGGAGAATACTCTCAATACTCAATCCCAGGACCCCGGGGATCATGACCCGAGCCAAAGGCAGATGTTCAACCACTGAGCCACCCAGGTGCCCCAGAACTTATTTGTCTTATAATTGAAAGTTTGTACCCTTTGACCAGAATCACCTCACCCCTTCCGAACCCTCTGACCTATGGCAACCACCACTGTACTCTTCATGTAAATGTTGGTTTGCAACCTTGGGAGCTCCCTGGGTGTGATCTGCAACCAGGCCCCATACCCAGAGGGCAGGGAGAGAGCAAAGAAAGGGGCAGGTCACTCTAGTTTGGCGAGTGCCAGTTTTAGCAAGCAAGGGAACTTACGTACAAAGCTTGTTTTGGGCAGCCACAAGTCATCTGTGCCCATCTTTCAGAATCTTAAGGTTTGTACAGAGGCCTTAACTATGCTCAGTCACATATACTGTCCAGATGGTCTCAATAACACCTTACTCTCTCCAGGCTATATTCTTGAACAGCCTCCACTGTGGGAACAGTGAACAGAGTATGCATTCCAAGAAGAGGGGAGGTGGGAAGGGGGTGAGGGCCATCGATTGCCTGGGTCCAGCCCGAGGGTCAACTGGTGGCCATGTCCTTTTGATTACCTCCTCCAACAATGGGTTTGGCTTTTCTAGATTCCATATCTAAGTGAGATCACACCCTATTTGTGTTCTTCTGTCTGACTGATTTCACTTTAACGTAATGCCATCACGGTGCATCTATACTATTGCAAATGGTAGGATTTCCTTTTTTTTTTTTTAATGGCTTAATAGTAGCCCATTGTATACCATATTTTCTTTATCTATTCATCTATCTATGGATACTTAGGTTGTTTCCCTATCTTAGCTGTTGTGAATAACTGACACTAACTTTTATATTTAGAAATAAGAAAAAAATAACAGAATTATGTTGCTTAAGGTCTCTATTGAAATGAAGTAAATTTGCTGGTCAAAACCACACACACACACACACACACACACACACCCTTACAGAGGAAATAATAAAAGTATAGTCTTTTCACTCCCCTCTTTGTCTCCTTGCTGCCTCCTTTTTTCTCTTTCACTTCTTCTTGTGGTCCATCTAACTACATTTTTATAAAATGTTTTTTGTCTGCTATATGACATGTGTAATCTAAACACACATAGTCGAATGGGTGCAATAACTTAAATGTAACGAGCAGATAAATTAAAGTGCTTATATAGTGCTCAGGCGATTATAACAAGAGGGAGGAATACATTCCTGCTCAAGATGAGAGATCACTGTGTATTTCTGTAGCCTCTGTATCTTTTGTTTTCTTAATATGGAGAAGAAATCCGCTGTTCCTCATCAGTGGCGAAATATGTAAGTACTCACTAATTTGTTTGCCCTGTTGCATATTTCCTCTTCTCCTTCTACCATTAGGTTTCTGCTCTCCATTTTTGCTTTTTGTATTCCATTGTTTCTCCTCTTAGTGGCACTTCTTGGAGGGCAAAATGCTTGAATGTGCTCTGCTATAATGTGCTGTAGACACATTTATAGGGAAGTATGGAATCAAGTTATTATAAGAAATTTTCTCTTCTTTGATGTTCAAATCCATTCTAATTGATAGCAAATGTTCTCCTGTAGCTCCCTGTGGAATTTTTAAAACATTCTTGAGAAAATACTAGCAGATATTTTAAATACTTTTTATGAATCAGCCTTAGTGAGAGCTGTAAAAAGGATGAAGGATCAAGGGTATTATTTCCAGATTCTCTAATTTGCATACTTAAACTCAAGGGAACTTTGACTTTTTTGCCAACTTTCTTTTTCTTCGTTATCAGGCATTCCTCTCCTTCATAGATGCCAAACACCCACAAACAAATGAAACTTTTGCAACACTACTTTTCCCTCAGCATGGGAAATTTCCAACTTTGGATCACTTAAAAATTTACCTTTCTTTTATTGTAATGATGTTACCTAATGATACACAGAATATACCTATCGGGGATACTTCTATGTGGGTTATTTTTTTATTGGTTTGTTTTAATCTATTTCGCGTATGATTCCTTTTCCTTTGTTTGGGAAATTTCTGACTTTGTGAATCTGAGTGGGATTCAGATCTTGTCTCATGGGATCTGGGAAGTCCCAGTCTTCAGTTTCCCAGCAGCCTTTGCCACAGGATGCCTGTTAGAGCTAGCCTAGCAGGCATACCCACTTTGAACTAAGGAATGAAGCACGGAGAGTAGAGAATCCACTCAGTGTGAGCAGTGGTCATAGAAATGTCAGTGTCCTGAGGCAGCAGTTCCAGCAATGGCATCCTGTCTCTGGTGCTGTGATGTTGGTCAGGTACCTCAGCTCAGTAGCTGAGTGATCCAGGGGAAGTTGCAGCCTTGAACCATGCATGCAGCATGAATTTGGTTATGGTTGGTAGCCTCCTCTTGTTCCTGATTGTTTTCCAAAGTCCTTCTCTAGCTTTCTTAGTGATTATATGAGAATAGTCAAGATTATTTCAGTTAATTTCATTTCTGCTTAAAGTGGCCAGTCTCGGTTTTGTGATTTCTATTTATTTGCAACTAAGAACACTGACTGGTGTGAAACTTGGCACCAGAAATGGTTGTAGGAAATGGAAACATAGAGAAATGGGGGGCGGGGGTCTGGGATTGGTTGTCTGGCTTAGTTGGAGCTGAAGGTAGTGAGAAATACAGTCACACAAAGGATGAGACTCTTGTATACCATTAACATCCAATGGCAAATCAGCGAATAAATCATCTGTGAACTTCTAGAATGAATGCTTATTGAAGGAACGAGGATTTTGGGAACTAAATGGGAGCTTCCATAATTAATGTGAAGGGATGAGCATCTGAAGGACTGGGATGATGTGGTAGCTGCATGTGACAGTATTGGACAGCTTCAAGAAAGAGAATGTGAGCTCAGATCCCTATTTTTTTTTTTTCCTCTAAGCATGGATTAAAAACTTGGGACTTTGCTGTGACTGCACTTAAAAAAAAAACAAAAAAAAAAACTCTATTGTCATTCAGAGTTGAAAAGGTCAAAAGCCAAATGTAGGTTGCCAAATTAGAGTGTCAGTCCCTTAAATATAAGGGACCTTCACAGCTAGGTCCCTTATATTTAAGTTTGGGTATTTGGAGACAAAGGGTAGGACTCCAAGATCTAGAACAGGGGTATGATAGGGTTTGATAAATTTAGGGTGCCCTTGATCCCCAGGATTATCAAGCCACCCTTGCTAATCTCTTTGCCTTTTCTGATGAGGTTACTCTTGTCTTGGCTGAATTTTGTGTTACCTGAAGAAGTTACATGACAAAGTTAGTTTTCTTTAGGCCCCATATGCCGCCTTCCCAGATCTAATACTAAACTAGCATGCCAGCACACCTCAAAATGCCAATGACAAAGTCAGAGCTAGGAAGTGCTAAAAAATTGCAAGATTTTGCCAACTAATACTGAAAAAAATCCAGAAACACATGAGAATGGACTTTGAAGATCCTATATCCAAAAAGAAAAATAAAATTTTTAGATGGGTTGAATTTATTCTTATGGGAGCACTTAATCAGAGGTTATGGATTCACTGTACAGGTGTGACTAAGTGACACTGATTCTACTTGTTTCCTTGATTGGTGGACCAAAACTTGGACTTAAGCCCCATGGAGATGCTAGAAATTCCTTTATAGACTGTAAGATCAAGGAATTCAAAAACTCAGGAAGATAAGATTGTTGGAGGGGATGTACTTTGGGTTTTGAACCCCATGTTTTAACTACGTCCCTTGAGAGACTCTTGATGAAAATTTCCTCAACAAAAGCTTGAGAGATACAGTGATGAAGGGCCCAATAACATCTTTGGGAGAAGATGAGGGGCCATTTCTGTAGGCCAGTGGTGTTGATAGAAGACGTTCAAGTTGAAGCAGGGCTCTCTGATTTTGCTAGGGATATTAGGATCCTGGGATGATGGAATTTATGTTGCAGCATCTTACCATCAGAAGGTAAGGTAGTCAGCATGGCTACCATAATAGGCAGAAGGATGGCCATTTTAATTGGGATGACCAGCAGGTGTCTTTGGAAGTGGCAATTGATAATGGGATCCCTGTGATTGAAATAGATAGACACTTAGCTATGCTACTTGATTTTTACAACCAAAAACTCTGGATCTTCTGGCAAACAGGCTTGATTTTATCTATTATAATAGGAAATCATAACCCCTCATTTAATTCCCAGACAGAGATTAGTTCATACACCCAGTATCTTTTAAATGGGAGCAAGGTCAAGAACTTGCTAGATAAAGCCTTGCAAAAGAGCCCTGAGCATATTTATTAGAGTATCTGAGGAAAAGGGAATATTAAGACCTCACAGAAATTAGTAGACACTTGTTCTGTTCAGGATACAATCTCTTTACTGGAGCAACTCAAAACATGCCTTGATACTTGCTATGCATTTTTTAAATCCAACAAATGCTTTACCCCCCTTAGGCAAATCAGAGAATACAGTTTGCTTTTATCTGATAGGAGCAGCAGAATACCTTCATTGCTATGTCACCATTTTGTCTATAGGTTTGTTGACCATCACTCAGGACACTATGCTAGTCCCATGTATTGTGACATGCTGATAGGATCCAGAGAGTAGGATATAGCAAGTACCCCCGATGTCCTGGTTTAAGATACCTGTGTGCTAGCAGGAAGGAGACAGTCTAGATGGTCTGGCATCCATGCAACAGCGAAGTTCCATTCTCTGTCCCTCCCTCTGACACAGTAATGCTCACCATGTTGCAGATAATTTATTTTGTCGTGAGAAATAGTCCTGAAGGGTCACATGCTAATGTGATGAAAATGAATAAAGGGAAAAGTAGCTTAAGAAAGTCATGGTTCCTGGGCAAAAAATGGAATTGCTAGATAAAGTAGAAGGTTGCATTTTGGACATGGGGCTAGTTGATGAAATCTATAAAATGCTCTATGTAGGTGTCGCCAAGTGAAATTCCTTCAGAGATCAGGAAGGGTACATAAAATGTATGAAATGGATGAGAGTAAGACAAAAGAGAGAAGGCTTTGTCCTGGGTATTAAAGAATGTACATATTCTTCTCTAAGGCATTTAAAGGGAATTTTAAAACACTAGACTGTCCAAAAGAAGAATATTGGTTGGTGATGCTATTATGACACAAAAACAAGACAGAGTGATCCCATATGGTGTAAACTTTACTCACCAAATGGGAGATAAAACTGTACCAGAGGATAAAAAAGGATGTTAAGCCACGGTGTGAACGCATACGCGTGCAGCACATACCTCCCTGAGAAAAGGTATTTATTTCATTCATGAACAAGTATTTTGTTACGTTCCTGCTATGTCAAAATGCTTTTTTAGGCTCCAGGGATGGAGTAGTGAAATGATTAGTCAAAATCTCTGCCCCATGGAGCTTATATTCTAATGGGAGGAGGTAGGCAACAAATGAATTAGTGAATTAGGGAGTATGTGAAAGGTGCAAGTGCAATCTCTGAAGGGAGAGAAATCAAGCAGGGAAGGGACATGTGGAGTGTAGGTCTGGGTGGACGCTGTGGTCAGGGAAGGGCTCAGTGAGCTGACGTTTGAACCAATGCTTGAAAGAGAGAATGAGTCCTCAAGACATCTGAGTTGGAGTGTTTCGGGAAGATGGACAGCTAGGGCAAAGGCCTTAAGACAGGTGCATGCCCATTGTCTTCAAGGGACAGCAAGACAGCAGGCAAGGTGGGAGGGAGCGAATGATGAGGGAGGTAGGTGATAAGGACCAGAAGGTGGTAGGGGAGCCCAACTCCTAAAGGAGCTTGACTTTTACTCCAAGGGAGGTGGGAACCACTGGAGGATTCTAAGCAGGAAAGCCGCCAATGATTGGACTTCCATTTTTGATAAAATCACCCTGGGTGGAGGAAACTCAGTAGGGCAGCAAAGGGAGGCAGAAAGATCAGTTTAGAGACCCCGCAGCAACCTGGTGAACAATGAGAATGTATTAGGGTGGAAGCAAGGAGGAAGCGGGAATGAATTAGATTCTGGATATATGTTGAGGTAGAACAAAAAAGATTTCCAGATATAGTGTCTATATGGTGGGAGAGAGAAGGAAAGGAAGCAGGGATGACTCCAAGCTTTCTCACCCCAAGAAACTGGAAAGTTGGAGTTGCTATTAACTGAAATGAAGATCGTGGGAGGAGCAGGGTTAAGGGTAAGATCATGGGTTTGATTTTGGATGTGTTAAATTTCCGGTGCATGTTGCATACCTGAGTAGACATGTTAAATAGGAAGTGGGATATGAGTTTAAAGTTCGAGGAGGTGTCCAAGCCGGAGCCATATGTTTGGGAGTCAGCACTCTGTAGGGACGTGAGATCACCAAGAAGCAGAAGAGAGAATGGATCCAAGGACTGGGCCCTGGGGCATTCCACAAGGTAGGGGAATTGGGGAAATGAGGAAAAATTGGCCGAGGAGCCTCTGGAGTAGCAACCAGTGAGGAAGGGAGAAAATCAGGAGGGAGGGACCCCTGGGTGGCTCAGTGGTTGAGTATCTGCCTTTGGCTTGGGTCCTGGGTTCAGGTCCCGTGGGATGTCTGCTTCTCCCTCTTCCTGTGTCTCTACCTCTCTTTCTGTGTCTCTCATGAATAAATAAATAAAATTTTTTTAAAAAAAGAAGAAAAAATGAGAATCAGGAGGGGGCAGTGATCTGGGAGCTCAGTGAGGAGTTGTCAGCTCTATCTGTGATAAGTCGCTAGGGACCTGTGAGATGGGGACTCAGGCCTGGGGAGGACATGGGTTCTTGGGACAAGAACAATTTTGGTGCAGCTGAGTGACTAAGTCCTCTCTGGAGTGGGTTTAAAAGACAATAGGAGGAGATGGATCTGATGACAGGAAGACCATTTTAAGAAATTGCATTGGAAAGAAAATGAGAGAAATGGAGAGGGTGTGTGCGGCAATGAACTTGAGAGTTGTGGCAGATATGAAGGTGATCTCCTGGCATCTGACATGCTCATACCTAGCACTCAGATATGAAACACATGTTAAGGTAAATTAGAAGGTACATGTGCTATGGTTTCAGTTTTGAAGCAGTATTAAAATCCCCAATGAACTTTCCATTTCACATATTTATTAGAGTTACTACCATTTAAAGATGTTCAGCTGCACTGGTGTCACAGTTATAAATTGTTCATTTTAATATGATGAGTTAGTTATAACAGTAATTATGCTGTGGAATGACAGACGCATGGTAATTTCTAAATGCACCATTAATTTAACAAGTTAGTGATGACAACGTCAACTGGCTCGGTGTTCATTAGTGGATTCAGCTAAATAACACATTTTGGTAACTATAAAAACCTGGATTAAGTGTAATCTATTGTTTTGGTATTTTACGAGGATCGTCTGGGTAGGGAAGATTTCAGACATCAGTAAGGGAGTTTACATCCAGCAAATGGAAGTGCTTATCTGACTCTATTTCTCTCTGTGTTCCTATTTTTATGCATTTTGTATTTTTCATCCCGTCCTCTTTAAATTATTATTAAGTGATTTAGGGGAAGTTGTGTTTGTGCCTTGCATACTTGAAGTTAAAACATTAATTTGAAATTTGATTAAAAGGAAACAAAGGCTGTTCATTATTCTGTCTGACTTCCAGAAATAGTGTTGGCTATATTATAAAATCAGAGAGTACAGAGATTTAAAGTTTTTACTGCTTTTTTCCCCCTAATTTCTTCATCCAAGCTATCTTAGCATAGTCAATGAGACGATGTTTCCAATGCACTGTGCTGAACACCGACTGTACTTGTTGGTCTCGATACCATCCATATTCCATTATAAATAAGTGACTCAGCACCCCACCTGGTGCACAGGTTGGAGCTCCTTCTATTCCATCACCGGAAATGAAAAGGGGGAATGTTAATGTGACATGATCATGATTCATGCCCCATAAAAGGTAGAGACCCTATTTTGGCTTGTTCACTTGAAGTATTTATCTATTAATAAAGAACCTTTTGGGGCACCTGGGTGGCTCATGCAGTTTAAGCATCTGACTCTTGATTTCAGCTCAGGTCATGATCTCAGGGTCAGGAGACCCTGCTTGTGATTCTCTCCCCTTCTCCCTCTGCCCCTGCCCTCACCCTCTAACCCTTGCTCTCTTTATCTTTCTCAAAGAAATAAATCTATTTAACGAATCTTTTGAGAAGGCTCTTTCCCTATAAATACTTATGAAAAGAAATAGTTTTCTGCATGCTTATGAAGCTCTCTATATAAGTGCACGATTGGTTTCCATAATTAAGCCTAACCACAATCAACGGCTGTGATTATTTGTTCTATTTTCATGGCGGACCAAATTAAACCTCTGTGTCAGACTTACAGTGAATGTCACAGTGATAGGCCTAGAATATAGGCTTTTTATTGCCCTCAGGAATTTTTGTGAATCTGAAGCATTTTTTCCTCGGTCAGTAGGCACAAAGTTGGTGGAGGCTTGGAGGGGCCAATCCTTGTTGGCATTGTCTTTGCCCCTGGGCCCAGTGAGTTGTTGCCTATGGAGGGCAATATGGAGAAGAAGTTATCTTTTCCCTTCAGCCAATTTGTCCGTCTATCCTTGTTGGGATCTGAAAGGTTAAGAAACTCTCAGGAGTTAAAGAATTGTTCTCTGGTGTGCCCAAATCATAAATGAAGAGCCATCAGTTGATTAAACCATTACCTTCCAAAGCTGTGTGGGGAGATCAGGGTCCAGGGGGCATAGGATACATGGGAGAGAAGTGGACTGGCCCATATTTTGGGAGCACTGGCTACTAAGGGGACAGAGTGAGACCACTGAGTTGAATTTACAGGAGCATGTTGCCACTGTAGAAGGTGGAGGAGCACAGAAAGAAGGTTTCATGTAGCCAACAAACCTGTGTCTGTGTCTATCTTGTGCCATAGGCATGGGGCACAGAGATGAGGAGACCTGGTCCCAGCCTCGAGAAACCTTATATCCATCAGGGAAGGCAGACACAGAGGGTGCTGTGCTGATGTGACCTGGCAGTCCAGGTTTGGGGGTGCAGAAGGCAGCTGTGACCCCCAGGAAAGGGTCTCTTGTTCACACTCCTGCCTTAGGTTTATGAAGTGAAAGTGGTTCTATTAGGCTGCTCTGCTGTATGGCATTTTCAGATGTAGAATAGAGTGTGAGAGGGCATGTCCCAGTACCATGCTGCCACCAGAGTGCTCCCCCTGGAAGATGGAAGCTAGTCAGCTCTTCTAGGCAGCTGCGTGAAGACAGGGGTATGAAAAACCCTAGCTTTATATTCTGGCTTAATTTTTTGATTAGCTCTGGGCCTTGAACTAAAGACATTTAATTTCTCTGAGCCTTATTTTCCTCATCTGTTGAATGTAAAGAGTGATTTCCCAGTTTCTCCCATTGGGTAACTGGGAGAATGAAATGGGATAATGTACGTCGGCATTCCTGGTATATGGTGGATAGTCGAGGACTATAAACCCTGTCCACTCCATGGCCCCAGTGCCACTGACCAAGGACCGAAGGCTGGTCTGTACACCTGTCTGACACCACGGGGCTGATAACCAGCAGAGGAAGTGGAAAGTGTTATCCCTTTGTTTTCCCAAAGGAAAGCCCCTTGCCCTGTGGAAGGCAAAATTAAATGTTTTATCATTCAAGAGAGACAATGCATCAAACTATTTAGATCTTTCTGAGTTTGGATCCAACTTACTAAATGGCTTTTTTGTTTGACTTTTAGAGAATGTAACTTCCCACAGTTTGGGTCAGAGCAAAACTTGGAAGTTACTGTCCACAGTATATGATCCTTATTGTCGGTGGTAGCATGACTTCACTTTCAGAATGACAAATGTAAAAGGACAGTTCACTGAGCAGCAATATAAAGAGAGAGCTTCATGTTTATGTAATAACGTTGGGCTTTGTGTGCTGTACAGAATGTACAGCAGTAATTAGATGTTTCAGATACATGTCTAGACAGGATAAAGCTGCAGGAGCACTTGCTCAACCCTGGGAAAAGCTACAGGTCGCCTGTTTGTGACCAGAAAAAGCTCTCCTTGATTAATAAGTTAAATGTGGAGTTAGCTCTCTGGCGCTAGATTCACACCCAAGAGGGAAATTAGATCTGATGAGATTTGACAGGACCCATCATTTGTAGGACTCGACTAGGCCTAACTTTGTGACCTGACTTGAGGGTGCTCCGAACGGCATCTCTCAAATATCTTTCTACCATCCTGCTACAGGCCCAGATGCCCGTTCTAAGAATCACCCCTTTGATTAAGTCATTCTGATTTGAAGAGGCCCCACCTGTAAAATGCGAGCTTGTCCCTTGGGAGGGTTACATGGTGCCCTTGCATTGCTTGGTCTTAGGGAGAAGAATGAGGAAATGCATCTTAGGATAGGTAAGTTTGGATGTGAGGGCAATAGGAAAAGGTTTGAATTGAGGATATTTTTTGAGGAAGGTGTGCTCAAGTGGAGAGGGCTGATGGGGCACCATGAGGTCTTAGGGTACTCAAGGGAGGCGAGCAGAAAAAGCCGGGGTTGGCAAAAGGCAAGTGTCCTGTGTGTGCCTGCACACAAAGCAAGGGACACACCTGGTTCACCTACATCCCTGGGCTTTACGACTCATCTTGAGCCCTGACATTATTTATTATTATTATTATTATTATTATTTTAAATTTATTCATGAGAGAAACAGAGAGAGGCAGAGACATAGGCAGAAGGAGAAGGATCCTGATGCGGAGCTCGACCCCAGCACCCTGGGATCATGACCTGAGCCAAAGGCAGACAGCCACTGAGCCACCCAGGTGCCCCCCCGCCACCCCGACATTAATTATTTTAAGCAAAGATAAACATGTCTGGAAACCAGCCCCTTTCTGGGTACTGTTCTGGTCACCACAGTACTTTCCTGTACTGATGACTTAATAGTGTCTGCCTGGAAGTGTAAACTTTCCTGCTTGCCCTGATGACTGAAGATGCACGTTCCACCTTTCCTTCCTGGGGGCCCCCTCCCGCACCTGATGGTCTCTGGAGCCCCCATACCAACCCCTGCAGCGCCTAGGGTGATTTGCCAACTGCCCGCAGGTTTTAGTTGTCCAATCATTTGCAATGCCCCGCTCCTCACAGCCCAGGGGGACCCTCCAAGCTTGGAATGTGTGGGCCCCAGGCTCTAACCTCCTGGGGGCACCATCCAGCCACCGCTACCAGCAGCTTCCCACTTGCAGCCTGGTGCTGCTGGTGATGGCCTGGCACTTAGCGCAATTCTGCTTACGGGGCACCAGCAGGGTGCTAGCAGCCCCACCCGTGTTTCTCACATGCACTGCAGGTTGCTAGTTGTTGGTATTCCTCACCTCTGGTGAGGAGCCAGCCAGTCCTTAGTGTTTCCCTTTCACAGTTTAGAAATTCTAGGCTTTGGGAGGCCAAGTGATTTGTCCAAAGGGGTGAGAGACCTGGGATTCCAACTTAGACACATCAGCCTCCCTCTACTACTACATGCTGTGGCTAAGACTAGTTCTTCTTCATCTGGAGGCTTCTCTCTCTCTCTTTTTCCCCCCAAAATGATAGCATTCAGCCTACAGAACACTTAACGTGGGGAACTTTTCCAGCCAGAACACAGATGGCTGTGGGGGAACAACAGGGAGAAAGGCTGCTGAGGCCTCTATGCTGCAGAGGCACGTCCTGTGTTTGCTGGCCTAGCCCTTTGCTTTGGTCCCTTGGTGGGTGCTGATGTGGTGGGGTCTGCTGCTCTCTGACTCCCTTAGGTCCCAGGCGTGCTCTTGTTCTCTACCCACCCAGAACCAAGGCAGGCCTCCCTTTGCTTTGGTAATAGACGTGCCTTAGTACAGAACGCCATACCGTCACGTCTTTTATACCCGGTGTTTGTCTTTGTCTTTGTTTTTTTTTTTTTTTTTTTTTTCCTGTTTATCTTGACACTCAAACCTAAGCCATGACCTTGGCTTTCTCTCTGTGGCTCCAGTTCGTATTCTCCCTCCAGCTCTGCTACCTCTGGCTGCCCTGGGCAAATGTCCTTCCCCCTAGGACTCTAAGGGGTTTTCTATGTTGATCCTGCCTCTTGGCAGGGGGTGGGGGGGGTGGGAGGTGGGGAGGTGGGGGGTGCTCCGCGCTGTTCTGCGGAGCCCTGAGCCCTAAGGCTCCTGAGGCAGCCCTTTCCCTCCTTTGGCCTTACCAGTGCTTGCCCTAGCTCTGCAGTCCTTCTACCCAGCTAGCACTGCCCTGTGGGCCTTTGACCAATTTGCAGAGGCTGGGGGTGGAGCTCTTGGCCCTGTGCCCCCTGGCTCAGGACAGCTCCAGCTGCTGTGTCTGAAGCCCTACCAGGTCTTGGGAGCTGTTGCTCATTGTGGCTGTCTCAGTCTGGAACAGCAAAATCGGAGGCAAAAGCTTCTTTGCTGTCACTCAGCTCGTGAGAGCAACACCAGAGAAGAAGTGGGGGAAAGGGGTGAGACAAAGAAGGAGGGAAAATAAATATGGAAGGTGAAGGGTTGATCTGGCTACTGTTTGCTAGCAAGTATAATTTCTTGTCTGATCTTATGGGACATCTTCAGGGAAAATCCCTGACGGTGACTACATTTTACAGCCATTCTTCCCAGGGAGGAGGAGACAGGGTCTTACTCACTGGCTCCCCTCCCCTCTTGGTCAAAGTCTGCTTCAAGGGCCAACTTGTACATCTAGTTTGCACAAGCCCAGGAGTGACCAGCTGACCACATCATACCTGGTTACCAACCCACACCTCAGCAGCAACAGAATGGATGGCAGGCCGGGGGGTGGGGGGTGGGGCGTGATGTGCTTATCAGTGACACAGCGGCCGAGGTATAGACATCAGCAGTGATATCTGGATCCGCAGCTGTGGGGGCAGGACGAGCTGTATTAGGTCCCCTTGGCCCAGCAGCAGGCAAATGCACAGATCTGGGTGATGGTTAAACTGGATCCCGTCACATTGGAACATTTTAATGTCAGTGCAACTTGGCTCCTGGGCTTGTCTGTGCTACTAGGAGCTTTCTTGTCTACTCAAGGAAATATTCAGTTTCCCTTCCCAGTTCCTAGAGTGGAGCATGTCTCAGAGGGTAATCTCTTATGTGGGGGAGTGGGATCCAGCTGAGTGTTCTCTCTGGTTGGGGGTGAGGTGCAGGATCTAGATAATGCCACAACAGAGGGATATTTCTCTCAGCAGGAGGAAGAGCTGTCCTTGGAACAGCTGATGAATGTGGCATTGATCATGTACTGAGGGCCCATGTCTCCAGAAGTGCTCACTGTCAGAGGCTGGAGATCTTAGCCAGCCTCTCACTCTCATCAATAGGCTGGAGATCTTAGCCAGCTACCACTCTCATCAATAGGCCTTGTGAGGCCAAATACTACCTTCTAGGTCATGACGGTCATGACATATCTCTACCTTGTTTCAGCTCTAATAGATGGCCTCCTCCATGCCCTTCTGCACTGGGTGATCATTTATCTTCCTTAACACCTGTTGGATATCTTCCTCTGACCTGGCCTTAGTGAGCCCCTGTTGGGGGTGGTCCTGTAGTGACCACAGCCCAGTAAATGCCTGTTGAAGATACCAGAGACAGAGTTCTAAGGTCACCTTGTCTTCAATTGGCAAGCTAAGATGATGGTAAGAAAAGTACTTAAATTTCTAGAGGGGCAATCCTGTGGGCATACAGAGGTTCTTTAGGTTTTGATTATACTGAATTTTTCGAACTTGATTCATCTTTCAGGTGACCTACAAAATCAAGATGAGACTTGATCTGGACTCTGGCCCGGGTTAAAGCATTTAAATAGCTAATGGCCTTCTTTGACTTCTGACCCCATCATGGCCTCCCTTGACCCAGCTAATCTCTACATAATAAAAATAGCCTTTCAAACTGAGAGTAGGGAAGACCATGCAAATGATTTTAATAATTGTTACTATCCAGTAAACCATCAATGTTGCATAGTTGAGAGGGGGAGTTAGTTGCACTATAAGGAAGGTACTGAATATACCTCCCCAGAGGGTGGAGGGTGGGCAGGTGGTCCAGCCCACCATAAAAAGTGATCAGAAAAAGTTCTTTTTGTACCATCTTGCTGTGTTTGTCTTCAGCAGCCTCCTGGCCAAGCTGGGAGTATGGGGTGCAGGGGTACCTGGCTCCTTCCATTCAGCTGCAGACCTTGAACCTCAGCCTTGTTTCTGACAAGGATGTAGATATGTGACAAAAGGGCCATTCCAGCAACTTGCTCAGAACAGGGGGAATCTGATCCAAGCGGATTTACTGTCTCTACTGCTGTAAAACAGCAAGTGCCAGCAACCCTCAGATGAAACATTTCCACCAAATAGAAAAATTAGAGCCCCTTTTCAAGTCATCCTGTTAGAAATCAGAGGAGTGAAATTGGTCTGGCTTTCCTTTGAGCACATCTGCACCCTTCTGACTAGGTCACCAACTAAAGCTCAGTTCCTGGCCCCCTCACAAATGGCAGGAATTGAGAATCCCATTTCCTGCGTCTAGCTCTTCCCATCTGTGCTCACCCTTTCCTTATGCACTGGGATCATGCTGGCATTCCACCCATCTCATCCTCAGAGATGGAAACTGGAAGTCTGGAATCCTGATGCCAGGGAGACCTGCTCTGGCACCTGGACTAAGAAGAACCATTACGGAATGTTCTGGGGCACAACAGCCTTTCATCAGACAAACCCATTGGGCAAAACCTTCCAGGCCCTGCCTCTCCCAGCTGTTCGGGGATGATCAGTGGCTTGAGCAAGGGCGATGTCCTATTCTGCATGGTCACTTTGATATGCCAGGCCCCACATAAAAGCAGACTTCCAACACCACCCCATCACTCACACTCTCACCTCAGAGCCACTTGCCTTGACCTATTTCACACTCTGTATTATTCTATCCACAGAGCCTCCCAGCTTCTGACCTGGGGGCTGACTCACTTTCCTGTTTACAGCCTTGCCTCAACCCTCCTCATTCCTAATGTTTTACATAGTTTCTCTGGCAATGACCTTTGCTTCCCTTTTGACTAGGGTTCAGATTCTCCTCTGGCCAGACAGCTTCTGACTGTTCTGGGTAAAAATATGCCAGGTCTTACCTGGCTCTCTGTACCCGTGGTCCCTTCTGTGGCCTCCTAAAAGCATTGTACCTGCCAGACTGGCCTGTATATGGCTGGGGTAGCCTCAGTGTCAGAGAGGAAGGTAGGAGAATAGAATAGGGAGGGAAGGACCTAGGAAGGGAAGGACAAATAAGCCCTTTCCTTCTGTGAAAATTTAGCGCTATGGATGTAGACATTAAAGGGAACATCAATCATTTTACCCCCGTGAGTTATAGATTTGCTCAATCTCAAAGGGCCCCAGCGAGTGATGTGAACCTTTTGAGGCCACATGAGCCTGTTGGGACTATGTAGATAGTGCTTGAGAGTGCCACTCTGTATTCCAAGTAGAAGTTCAACCTACCATTCTATCCCCAGGTGAATATTTTCCAACAAGTACTGCTACCTACTTTTACTTCTCAATTAATTATTCAGTGGGTACTCAGAGTAAATGGGATCGGTGAAGTTTGGATGGCTAATCAATGAAGTTGGCCATATGACCTCACATTGATTCAGTGTCAGGTCCCTTTCTGATGCTGTGCATGTGGTAGATTTATTTTGGGGTTCCTGCTCTGCTCACACCTTCTTCGAGAAACCCCCCTTACCCACAGCCCTGCCAAAAATATCCCGTCAACCATGTTCATACCATGTGATGCTCACCATATAGGTGACTGGACCAGTGATGAACACTTGAAACTAATCCTGATGGTCCTTCATTGAGTCAATGACCAACCAGGTCATCTTGCTTGAAAACAGGAGCTCACAGATGTAGAGATCATTGCTAGTCATTGGTGGGTGCTAGACTTTTAAGGTGATGTTGGCTAGAAGCAGAGTTAATTCATGCACAGGCAATCTGGGGTGGTAAGGGAGCAGAAAGAAAGCATTAGTAAGCAGAGACAGCTCATTTGCCGAGGGAAGGATGCATCAGACAGCAGGGAGTTAAGACCACAGGGACTCAGTAAGAGGTGGAGCACATGACTTAGGTTCTCATGGCTTCCCAGCTCCAGAACCCCAAATCTCTGTCCATCCTTCATCTCTTGCTTGCTGGTGTCCATGAGATGACTTCTTAGATCCAAGACCAAATCGTCTCTACTGCCTGAGAGAGTTTTCCAGACAAGAGAAAGCTAAAGGAGTAGATCATCGCCTGACTTTTTTTTTTTTTTTTTTTTTGATAAGGATTTCTGTTCCTCGTGGCTAAAAAAACCTTGATTAGAATAAACTGCTACTTAGGTGTTGCCAGCAGTGGCTGCAACAGGGAGTTGTAAACTTTTATCTTGGCAATTAAGGAAAGGGTGGAATATTTCCTACTTACTTATTTTGAAGTAGAATTTGATGTCATTAAAAAGCTATTTACATCCATATTCTTGTTGTTAATCATTTCGGACATTCTGGCTTTTCACTCTTTTCTCACTTGTGATAATCATATTGGCTTTAGAGGGTGTGTCCTTAGGAACTCAGCATTTGTGGGGAAAAAAACCCTCCACAAAAACCCAATATCAGACATAAGCTTACATCAAAGTAGGCAGGATTGGTTCTGCTTATTTATAATAGTGGACTTTCGAATGATCTGCCCCAGAGACATAATCTTGATTGCCTTGTCAACAAACTCAGTGCCCAAATAGCTGGAGTTTTTATGGCTGGGGAAACTCCATATATATAGCATCAGAGGAGAGGCAGGGGTGAAGGTGAGGTAATTCAGTCTATGATCCATCTCCTGCAATTACAAGCTGCACTCCTCATCAGATTTAGCTCCTACACCAAGTTGGTGTTTACCTGGGTGGAGAAGTGTAAATAGTGGGCACTCTGGGAATGGAGTTGAGGGTTGTCATTTTTTTTTTCCCTAGCTGAAAGAGAGGTCACTATGTAAGTTTGTATAAGATACTATGCTAGTCTGGGTAATAAATTCAAAGTAAGATAAAATATTCTATGGGAAGAATTTTCATGTCTGAGGGAATGGGCAGAAAAA
Source organism: Nyctereutes procyonoides (assembly GCF_905146905.1). Classification (NCBI taxonomy): domain Eukaryota; kingdom Metazoa; phylum Chordata; class Mammalia; order Carnivora; family Canidae; genus Nyctereutes; species Nyctereutes procyonoides. The sequence continues at coordinate 6,374,438 of NW_026575031.1, read as the reverse complement.
TGAATGTCATTTGGGAAAGGATACTTAGAGAGTGGTAGAGGGAGAACTCATTTACAGTGAGAGGCTATGTAGCCTAATAGTGAGGCACGTGGGCTCTGGACCTGGACCACGTGGATTCAAATCCTGTGTCTACCACTTAGTTGGCTGTGTGACCATGGACAGGTTACTGAATTTCTTGGTGCTTCACTTTCTTCATCTATAAAACAGGAATAACAATAGTACCTACCTCCTGGATTTGTTGTGAAGATGAAAAGAAATGCTACATGTTGTACTCATAGAGTGGTGTCTGGCCCGGAGTAGGTGCCTAATAATTGCTAACTGTTACTGTTTTGTAACACTTCACCAGGTGTGTCAACAAGACCAGCAAGGTGCGTGAGAACTAACACCACAAGTATTCTATCTTCTTGTTCTATCGAGAAAATCCAATATATTTACTCTCTGGCTATGGAATATGTGTGCTTTGGCTAAAACAAGAAAGAAGGTGCATAAAAGGGCTAGTAAAATCAGGATGAGAAGAGAGGGGCTTTCATAGAAGGAGGGTAAATAGATTGGGTTCTGGTCTGGAAAAATGAAGACTGAGATGCACTGTGATGAATTTTGTGAAAGACAGGAATAGCATGAATAATAACTTGTTTATGAAATACTGGAAAATTAGAACTGGCATGAAAGATGAATACTTTGAGGTGAATACTTGAACAGATGGTTACTTGACTGTGCTTGCTGTGAGTCGTTCAGTTACGGAGCTCATTAGCTCAGGAGTTTCAAAGGAATTTGGATGAAGGGTATGGGTTATGGTCCTTTAACTATCAAGGGTCATTAGGGGCGTTTGGGATAGAACCCTAGTTTGGTCTAGTGAAGCATTTGTAAATTCTGTTAATGTAGTATTTGCAGTTGCAAACCACCCAGCAACCTTAATTCACTCGATTCCCATACCAGTGAGTTCCTGAGTTTATACCATGGGCAAGTCTCTGCAGAGAATCAAAAGATGAGAGAGATGGCTCATGGTGAAGGCTCTGATCTGTGTTACCACCCAGAAAACACTGTGGCTAAATTAACTTAATTTGGAGGTTTAATATAGTTGGTTCATTTTTACTTATAATGTCTTGAGACCAGGCAATTTTTGGTTATTTTTTGAGTTTGGGATTGGTATTGTGAAGAAGTTAAGGAAACAAAAGTTTCTTTCTGTAGGGCAGCTGTGGGACTCATGAAATTGAGCTCAGTGGTTGAGCATCTGCCTTGGGTTCAGGTCGTGATCTTGGGGTCTTGGGATCCAGTCCCACATCAGACTCCCTGCAGGGAGCCTGCTTCTCCTTCTGCCTATGTCTCTCCTTCTCTCTGTGTCTCTCATGAATAAAAAAGTTGTCTTTTTGTTATTGTATTGCTCTCCTAAATTCTGTCAAGGATGCTTGAATGTCAATAGAACGTTTATTCTTTCTTTTATTTTTCACAAAAATCAATTTTAGGGCTAGAGGTTAATTTGGAGACCATCTTCCTCAATTCCTCCTTTCAGCGCTGAAGGAAGTGGGTCCCTTGAGTGACATACACAAGCTTGGACCAAAGCCCAAGTTCTAGTCATCTGTGTTTTCTTTCCCATCAGGCTGCTTCCCCCAGAGGATCAGGGTGATTGTAGTTGAGCTTATTTCCGTGTACACACAGACTCAAATGTGTTATGTTTTATCTTGGAGCACCCAGAAACAGATTTACTGTGAAGCCAGTGAAGCTTAGGCGTCAGGCCCCTCACTTGTATGAGCCTTGAGCGAGGAGAGGAAGCTAGGTTGTAATCAGGAAACATTTCTATATACACATTTCTGGTAAATGACCTAAAGAGAGAATGTAAGAGATGGACTTGACTTTCCAAGGCTCCAGTAATTTATTGTGATCTTTCTCACATTCTAAGAAAAAGAAACTCACTTGTGTGCCTATTTCCTACTTGTAATGCTGTATTCTTTTTCTTACAGAAAAGTGTTCTCTTCCTGCTGCAAGATTAAAAGTTTCAGGTTCTATAAAACCTCAGTTTGCTTCTGATGCCCAAGGATGTGATCAGTTAGAAATTTCATTTTACTATTTCAGATTTTGATTTTTGAATTAATTTTTATTTAATAACTTGAATACATTTAAGTTATTTTTATATTTTAATTTTAACCTTTGCTATAGTAATAAAATAAAGAAAAAGTTGCGTTAAAAGGTTTTAAACAAAAATGGTAGCTCCTTGTCCCATCCTTCCCCACCCCTTAGTTTTGCTCTCCAGAATCAAGCATTTTTAATTCCTTTAGCTCTTTTCTCTCACTTTTTACCTCTATATTGTTTAATATCTTGCCATCTTAATTGATCTGTTTTATATCAATTTACAATAATACAATAGTGTGGTATTATTATTTAGTTGTATGTTGGCTTCCTGTAATGGATTTAGCTTTAACTCTGAACATCCCTTCTCTCTGTTCTTATTTCTCCACAATAGTCAAATCATAATTTTTGGTTACCTCCATCATCACTGTTTATATTATGATGACCATTTAAATATATTTACAACAAAAGAAAGTAGAATCCTATGGTGTTATTTTTTTAAGAGAGGGGTGGGGGTTGGGACAAAGGGAGAAGGAGAGAGAGAATCTCAAGTAAGCTCCACACCCGGTGCTTGAGCTTGATGTGAGGCTTGATCCTACAGCCCTGAGATTATGACCTGAGCCAAAATCAAGAGTCAGATGCTCAACTGACTGAGCCACCCAAATGCCTGCTATGGCATTCTTTCTTGTACAACTTTTTATTTGTTTAAAGTTAATAATTATCTTATTTTCTTTTGCTTAATTTTCTTTGTTATAGCTTTTTGTTTTCCCCAGAGTCTGTAATTGCTTTGTTTTTCCTTTTATTTAATTTTCTGTATCTAGCCAAATAGATCATCAGAACTACAAAGCATCTATTTTATCAGTATTGTTTGTGGAAGTGGTCAAATATACCAGATAATCTACCAATCTTCCACATCCTCTTCCTCTCCAACCTCTCCCCCAGACCTCCTTCATCCTCCTTCTGCAGTATGAAGTAATATTTTTTCTAGTGTCTGGAAATTTATATGATAAGCCTTTGGTGAGAATGTTTTGTGAAGATGACACTCAATGGATCCTTTCGAAGTTTCAGGGGATTATCTAATCATTATAAGCACTTTTATGTAATAGTTTTATATAAGCAGATTTTGAAAGTGTGTTTTAAATACTACTGTACAAGGATTGCCTTCATTTTCTAGTTGACAAGGTTTTTGAAGGGAGTTCTCCTAATAGTGGATAGAGTGCCACATCTGGATGCCTGAAATGTCTCGTGATTAAAAGTAGGATTTGCTACTATCTAATTCAAGTCCTATTTTTTGACATGTATATTAACCTCAGGGTGAATTACCTAAAGTTTGAATCCTAGATAATTATTAAGAATATATTCCCAATTTCTCTTTATTCTCAAACTCATAATGGCGCTTGCCACCATGAAACCATTAGTTTTTAATATATGGAAGTTAAATATAGTTTTAAAACAAATTATATTTTAAAAATTTGTTTTACATACTATTTTTTGTTAGCTGCATTAGAAGCATTACACAATAATAAGGAATTAACTATGCTTGTTCCAATAACACCTTCCCTCCCTGATACCTTATACATGCAGAACATTTTTGGTGAATTCCTACTGGGTCCTACTAAGTAGGACAACACATTGTTTTACTTTACTGAAGTAGAAACTAAGGCTTTTGCAGCAATTCATGATTAGGTTTTCTTATGGAGACTTTTTGTTCTTAGATAATGCATTCCCCTGTAAAGGAGGATTAGGGTTTTCCTAAATGATCCACTATATAAATCGGGAATGGTGCTGATTCTTTAGAGAAGGAAAAATTATTTTCAGTGTTTTTCAATATATTTTAATTCCATTCCTTTTGAGATTGATGCAATTCAAGTTGCATGCTATTCAGTTGAGTTCTTGTGGAACATAGCTCTATGCCTTCATTTGATTTATTTCCTGAGACATCACTGGAAGAAAACAATGTTTTTGAATCCTTAAGATCTTCGTTGAAATGCTCAATCCTGTTAGCCTCTACAAGCAGAGATTAAATGTCTGTGATCAAGTCCTCCTCCCAGAATGCACCGTTATTGGAATGCCCCTGGCGTCTGTCTAGATCTGTAGTTTTGAAGTAACTACACATCTCAGGATGCACCACCCCTTTGCCCTTCCTTTTCTGTCTTCAGTTGTATTGTCCACTGAAAGCTGTGGACAGACATAGGTGAGGTAAATCCCCAGGGGCAGGTGTAGGCTGACTTGTTTGCCTGAGATTTATTTTTCCAGATTTTTAAGAAATTGGTGGGTGATGGGGTTCACACTGAGGAGTGGTGGAAAACAGGGAAACACCTACTGGAGATTATGGCAGAATTTCTAGCTATTTATCAATGGGCTGTTTGCCTACTTCCCTGCTTGATTTCCCAAGACTTATAAAGTTGAAGGTGGTTTTCTGTTATCTCCATTTCATGTCACTTGCACATGTATAGTTAACTAGTGATTGATTTGGTGCAGTAATTTTTTTCCATCAGTGCTAAGGGGCTTTCCCCAGAATTTCAGTATGCATGGTAGATTCTAAAGCGATTCTCTAGGGATTCTGTGCATTTCTCCTGACATTTTGGATCCTTTAAAATGAATGATTTTGCTATTTGGGTATTTTGTGTAAGGGATTTCCTGGCACTTGCACTTATACTGTATTACTGGCAGCTTATCAACAATATATGTGTTTACTCCATCAATTGACTATGAAAACATTTGGTTTGTTTCATCAGTTAGATTCAGCATCACTTCTCTCTGAGGAACAGTTAAGGTGTCTTCTGGATGAATGCATACTCAAACAGAAGTCTGTGACTAGACTTTCTTCAGAAAGAGAAAAGGAAGACCTTGAGGATATAACACCGGAGGTCCCCTGTCTTTCCAGATCTATCCTTTCTGAGCTCCTAAATGGGTTAGAAACAAAATTCACAGAGGTGAAAGATGCAGATATGCTGGAGAATGTGGAATGTGAAACATGTACAGGCTACTATCTCACCAAAGCCTTGACTGGGCATTTCATGTCCCGGGCTCTTGTCATCGAAGCAGAGAATTTGAAATGCCTCCAACTTTCTGAGGACAAGGTTATTTGTGACACAAAAGACTATTTTATGTCGAAGACCCTTGGCATTGGAAGACTGAAAAGGCCCTCTTTCTTGGATGATCCACTGTATGGCAAAAATGTGAGCCTTTCATCCGAAGACCAACATCTGAAAGTCAGCCCTCCAGAGAAACCAGAAATGGGTAAGGCTTGGAGAATATATATGTTGGTGTGTAATTATTACTCAGCCTCTCAATATAAATGTGTTATAGTTTAAGGTAGAGCAGGATAAGAGGTATGTTTGTAAGTCACAGATGGTGTCAGTAGCATGCAGCATGACAATTTATCCGTGTTTGTATGAGAGCAAGATTTGAGTTTAGTACTTTTATGAGATACATTATTCCTAATGGTAATTAATACATATTCTTGATGGTTATACAGAAAACAGTTATGATTTCAGAATAAAACAAATTAGTTTCAACAGATGCAAATAATTTGAATAGATTTGCTTAGTCTTTTAACTTCCACATTTCAGGGATGGACATTTATTCCACGGGATGAATTTATAAAATGTGAAATACATTTTATTAGTTTTTTTTTTTTTAAAGAATTTACTTATTTATTCATGAGAGACATAGAGAGAGAGAGGCAGAGACACAGGCAGAGGGAGAAGCAGGCTCCATGCAGGGAGCCAGATGTGGGACCCGATCCTGGGTCTCCAAGATCACACCCTGGACTGAAGGCGGCGCTAAACCGCTGAGCCACCCAGGCTGCCCTCCATTTTATTAGTTTCTATACAAATTTCTCATCCCAGTTGTGTGTATATACTCGGTATTTTGTCTGGATACAGTGTTGCGTTTTACAATGGTACAATGGTACAGGTGGACATTTTTTGACATACTGTGGACAGTCTTTGACATAAATATTCAATTACCTATGTTAGAAGTCTATTTAAGTAGACTGAACTTTTTCCTCTAAGGTAGATTACTCTATTGAATGATCTATTGATTATTTTCTATATTGTCTACTAAATTTATGTTGATCTATTACTGTCTCCATCCTACTTATTAAATCTAGAATCTATTAATTCTGAACTAACTCCTCAGTCCCATATTTTTCACTGCCTGCCAGTTAGCTAGCTCCATGTGGTTATGGCCTCAAACTGATTTCCTTATCTTTCCTTTTAACTCAGATTTTCCTCTCCTGTTTCTGCAGTCACCCTGGGCTCAAAATTTGAGTCATCGTTGTATCTTCTCCCTCTTTTGCTTCCCACCCTTCGGTATTGCTTGCTGTGCTCCTGCAGTGCCTCCCATGCCCATCCCTTCTTTGCTCTTCCTGCTGCCTCAGCTGGACACTGTGATAGCCCTCGGACCAGGCCTCCTCACCACTGGGTTCTCCCCTCCGGCCATTGCTGATCATGGCTAAACTAATTCCACCAAAGTACAGCTTTGGTGACCACACTTTGCACCTCAGAAACTTCTGACGCTCACCACTGCCTACTGAATATGATCTACATTCTTTCCCTGGCCGTTCAAGGCCTCCACAATCAGAGTTCGATCTTCCTAATTGGTCTCTAACTAAGCCTCTATGTGTTATTCAGGTTAGCTAATCTGGTCTCAGGATTTCCAGTGCTTTCCTCTGCCCCTGGACAGCCCTTGACCCTCTTTTCCTGAAGAATGTTCAGGTGCCCCTTCAGTGGCAGTTGGATTCCCAACCCTATCTTCTCTGAATGTAACCTTCCACGCTTCCCTTTTTAAAAATCTTGATTTCTCCTCTGAATGTCCTAGAACATTGGTCTCCCATCAGATCATTTCACATACCCTGTCTTTTTTTTTTTTTCCACATACCCTGTCTTGAAGTTGTTGTGCACATGCGCCCCTTCTCTTCCTTATACTTGTGTAATTTTTTTTTAAGGACAAAGATCCTATCTTTTGATTTGTTATTACATCTCCTGTGATGCCCAAAGTGCTGCCTTAAACCAAGTGCCTGTTTAGTAAATGAAAATTTACCCAGTTTTCAAATAATATGCTGAAAATGTGGTTCACATTTATTCTTCACATCATGAATGAAAGCAGGTGGTATTGCTTAAGAATTATGCAAGGCTCACATGCTATATAAAGATTTGGAACTTTTCTTCTTTTTTTAAATGAAATTTTACAAGCTATGAAGTTTGTATCCAGCAGAGTTCATTTTTACAACATGCAATTCGATTAGATGGGTGCATTTTGCCTCCCCCCACTAAGGATCTTCATTTAAAAAATAAACTGTGAAAACTTTGTTCTGCTCTAAAATCACAGTGTATTTTCTTTGTAGCTAAAGAATTTTTATCAGAGAAGGTATCTGCATCTCCTTTTTGTCTACTCTAAGCAGACTTACATTGGATGTGACAATTTGTTGTATATGCGAGCTCATTCCAGTGGAGTCTGTGTGTGCGGAGGTTTAGAATAGTACTTCACTAAAATATGACTTTATTTCTATGTGACCTTGTGTCACACTGATGTATATCTGTCTCAGAGTAGAACATGACAAGATGGAATGAACTAGAACTTCATGTGACTTGATGGAAAGCAGCTGTATAGTTTATCTATCACTTCATAGAACATGCCTTTGAAAGCACCAGGAGTCCCTAATGTGTAACAACCCTTGTGAGTGTGGTGGACTAAGATGGCATAGAGTGAATATGGGAGCTAGATTTTGTTTTCTGTTTATTGCATAACAAACTATAAGGAACAGGTTCTACAATCTCCTTTTGAGTGCATGTTAGCATACCTGAGGTTGGAGTTTCTAATTTTACTAACCTCGGTGTTTACGATGAAAATCCTTGGCTAATCAATTTTATTCTGAATACTAAATTGTAATTATGTGCTTTCTACGAAAGTGAACACTAAAATGGAATGCCAAGCCAGCTTTCTTGGCAAAAAGCCCTTCACAAATGTAACTTTAATGAGGAGTTGCAGTGTGTTCAGCCATTACATTATATTTAGGTCTTAGGAAGCAGATACATGTGAATGTGATTCAGAGTAGATTTCTGTAGACAGGAATGAACTAAGAAAGACCAGTTATTTTCTCTTTCAATAGAAAATATTATTAATACATACTTTTCTTTTTCTTGATGAATTGAGGTCTGTTACAAGTATGAAAATACTTTTAAAAGGCAGAGTCAGATAAAACTTCAAAAAGAGGACCCAGCTGAATGATATTGAGGGGCGTTCTAAATTGTGGCATTGGAAAAGAAGGATCTGCCTCATAGCTGTATTAAAGTTTGTGCTTTAGGCTTAGTGGTAACTACTGATATTTGACTGTCTGGATACAAGGTCCAGTAAATTTAGGGGCTCAGTTGGTTAAGCATCTGCCTTCAGCTCAGGTCATGATCTCAGGGTCCTGGGATGGAGCCCGGCATAGGCACCCTGCTCAGTAGGGAGTCTATTTCTCCCTCTCCCTTTGCCCCTCCCTCTGCTCATGCACTCAAGCTCTCTCAAATAAAACCTTAAAAAACAAAAAAACTCCAAGGTCCAGTAAATTCAGTGTTGTACTCACTCACTGTTGGGGCTTTAGGGGATTGGTAAATACTGTCTTCTCTTCCCCACCCAGATCAGAACCCGTGTAAAGATAGATGGATTCTGACGAGTGCAGAACAAGTAGGTTGGCTTCATTGCTGATGAAATGTAGGGCGTTGTGAACTGTGTAGGCAGTTACATGGTCTTCTCAATACTGCGTCCTCCAGGTGAACTGATACACCCAGTCACTGGCAGAGGTGTAAAGCTTCAGGCCTCACCTGTGGAGACCCAACCATGTAGAACCAATAGCATGGAGGAATGGAGGAGCCATGAAATAGCCTTGGTGGGGAGGGGCAGTGTGCTGACTCCCATGAAGGAAGGGGCTAAGCTGAGCATGCCCTTTCTTCCCTCAAACTCACTGACCAGCTTTCTTTGGCACCGGGAGATAGCCCTGAGTATACCGGCTTTTTAGGGAGAAAGGCCTTCAGGTCTGTGGTTAGTCTAGTATTTAATCAAGTTATCCTGTGTTGGATTGCTTTCCAGAGAATCCAAACAAAAAGGCGTCCTATGCATGTATGGTATTCTTTTTTCCCCACTTAGCATTTGAACTACTTATCAAGAGACATTCATAAAGAGGAAAATATGAATAACAAAAGCAATAATAATAGAATAGGGCAAAAGGGGACACCAAGTCAGTCCTGTAGTAAAGAAAGGGGTCAGACTATACTAATTCTTCAGGGGCAAAGTGGAGTTTCCCATAGGACCTGTATATTAGTGCTTTAAAAAATTTCTGTATCGAATGAGTCAGTTAAGTTTGTTTTAAGAATAACAACCCTAGGGATCCCTGGGTGGCGCAGAGGTTTGGCGCCTGCCCTTGGCCCAGGGCGCGATCCTGGAGACCCGGGATCGAATCCCACGTCGGGCTCCCGGTGCACGGAGCCTGCTTCTCCCTCTGCCTATGTCTCTGCCTCTCTCTCTCTCTCTCTGTGTGACTATCATAAATAAATAAATAAAAAAAGACATTCTTTAAAAAAAATAAAATAAAAAAAAATAAAAATAACAACCCTAAAGGAAAACTAGGGCTGCTAACTTTCTTGGTTGGCTCAGGAGTGTCCTGGTTTTTACCACCGAGTGTTTCTTGTCCTTGGAAACCCTTGGTCTCTGGCAAACTGGGATGATTGGTCACTGTAAATTGAAACTAAGAACAAAAAAGCCAAAGGGCAAATTAATTACCTAAAGCTTGCAGTAGTCTGGGTAAGTAGCAGGAGCCTGGAGCTAGAAGAGCAGAGGGATGTTGGGTGTGCCCACTCACCAGCATTATCTGGTCTAGTGGTTGGGAGCATGGGCTTTGGCTGAGCCAGATCTGGCTTTGAATCCTTTGCTATTAGCAATGATCTGAGGCAAGTTACTTAATCTCTGTCCTCCTCACCTTGGTTTCCTTATTGGTAAGATAAGATGGTTTTATTACTTCAATAAGGATCAAATGATTATGTCTGTGACTGGGCGTGGTTGGCTTACATGGGGGCAGTAGTCCCTCCTTATCTGCTGTTTCAGCCACCTGTGTTCTGCAGCCTTCCAGAAGCAGGTGATTCTCCTTTTGACTTGTCAGGAGGTTAACAGTAGGCTAACACTATGTCACAATGCCTATGTCCTTCACCTTCATCCCCTCATGTAAGCGTTTTATCCCCTCACATCATCACAATCAGAAGTGTGAGTGTAGTACAAGACATTTTGAGAGAGACCAGGCTCACATAACTTTTATTACAGTAAATTATAATTGTTCTATTTTTTTAGTATTTTTAATCTTTTACTGGATGCAATTTATATTATATATAACAATATATAAAACTTTATTTTGGGGCCTAATTTATAAAAATTAAACTTTGCCATAAGTATGCATGTATGGGAAAAATCATAGTATATATGGGGTTTGGTACTCTCCATGGTCTCAGGCATCCACTGAGGGTCTTGGAACATATTCCTTTTGGATGAGAGTGACTACTGTATTTAAGGTTAATCAGGAAATTTTCCATAAAAGCCTGGACTTCTGACTTTTCTGACAAATCAGCAGGTTCTTCCATCAGTGAGGAGAGCTGAGTAGCAGACATTCCCTTTGGAAGGGGCAGGTACCTCCGGGAGGACACAACCCCTATCTGTTCCTCTCTACTTCATGTGCCTGGCTCTTTGGAACCATAGGATTTCCATCCCACGTTACAAGCCTTTGCTGCTTTGAGTGTGGCCCAAACACCGGCAGCTTGTTAGAAAACCTACTGACTCAGAGTTCGCACTTTAATAAAATCCCCCCAATGACACTTACTATGAAGTTTGAGAAGCACTGTTACAAACCACAGAGTGTTATTCCTAACCAGAGAGAGCATCAGGATCATCTGGGGAGTTTTCTGCTTGTTTTTTTGTTTTTTTTTTTTTTTTTTTTAATACCTGTGTCTAAGGCCCTAGCCCGACTTACTGAAATTAGAATCCCTGGTGTGGAGCATTCAGTCTGTCAGATTAATACAAGCTACAAGATTTTGTTATACATATTTGAGAAGTACGGATTTCAGTATAGATGTAAGAAAGCTAACTGTGTTATTCCATTGGGGTCCTCGGATGGAACAAGTTGTACCAACAATGACCACTGTATAATCTGAAAATACTTCAAGTTGAGATGCTACCCACCAAAACTTTATTTGCTTGTAACTTTTTTCTTATTTATTTTTAAATTTTAATTCCAGTATAGTTTACACTGTTAAATTAGGTTCAGGTGTACAATGCAGTGATTCACCATTGACTGTAACTTGAGGTGGTTGTAGGTGGATTAGCTTTTGTGAAGGACGTTGCAGTTTTGAAGGGCTGTGTGTTAGTATAGGTCCTTCCTCGGACCACTTGAATAGTTTCAAAGGCACTAGATTGTTTTGAGAATGTTTTCTTTGTTGTAATATAGACTTCCTGGTTTGTAGTGGAGCTCTGAGATTCTAAAATAGTAACACTATTAGCTACCTTTTCTTTCTTTCTTTTCTTTTCTTTCTTTTCTTTTCTTTTCTTTTCTTTTCTTTTCTTTCTTTCTTTCTTTTCTTTTCTTTTCTTTTCTTTCCTTTCTCTTCCTTTTTCCATTAAAAAAATATGTTGGCTTGCTCTTAGGGAAATACTTAACTCATCATTGCTTTAATGGAGTTCTGTTTCCCTCAAACTGTGTGTGCCTTCAGGCTTCCTAGTTGTTATTTGTTAAATTACTTTTTCAAGGCGACTCATTGCTTTTCAGATGCTCCTTGTAACTAAACCCCTCCCCAAATTTATTTGATCAAAATATAAGAGCTGCTATATGAGAAATTTCCAGTGTTCATTACCTCTTGATATAAAACTTTAGTATATAGTATGTTGATCTTCAATGAACTTATCTTTTCAAGTTACTTTCAGCTAATTTTCTTCTATTTTGATTTGAGGTGGACTTTTCATGTAAATATGTGCCACTGGTGGCACTACTTAAAAAATACTACTTTATCATTTTGTTTAGTAGTGTGGACAATAGCATGTTGGAGAGTTTTGGTATTGCAATGCATTATCCTTTTATCAATTAATAAGAACTTATGATTCTATTGCTTCATTCAAATTGGGTAAAATGAGAAAGATCATAACTGTAGACTAGATTTATGGACCAGCAATACTGGGATCTTGTTGGAAATGTAGGGTCCTAGGCCCTGCTCCAGACCTACTGTATCAGAGTCTGCATTTTAGCAAGATACCCCAACAAGTGATTTGTACACTTGTTAAAGAGTGAGAAGCTCTGGACTAGATGGTTTGCTAGTCCCTTTACTCCAGGATTATCTATATGGTAGTGGTGAAAATAATGTCAGAAAGTATCTCCTTTTCTATCTGCTCAGTCTTTCTTAAATTCCATTGTAATGATGATACTACCTTCTCCAGGTTATCTTATCTCTCTAAACATCCCTCCTGTCCTGCTTTTGGGTAACCTTCCCCTTAGTCACTGAGAGCAAGCATGCCCCAGCTTGAGGTCTCTACTCTTTCATGGTTGATATTTTATTTGGAGATGCACATAACTGGCATAGGATCATCTATGCTTTGTGTACTCTTGATTTTCAGAACTCTCTACTTGGCATTGCCTCAGATCTGTCTGGCATTTTAAGCTATACGGAGTCCATCCCTTAGGCAATACTTCTTACCTTTGGCAACATGTTAGAATCACTTGATGAGGGGTGCCCAGGTGGTGGCTTAGTGGTTGAGCATCTGCCTTTGGCTCAGGTCATCGAGTCCCACTTTGGGCTCCTTGTAGGGAGGCTTCTTCTCTCTCTGCCTTTGTCTCTGCCCCTCTCTCTTTCTCTGTGTCTCTCATGAATAAATAAATAAAATCTTAAAAAAAGAATCACTTGATGAGATTTAAAACTGACTAATGCCTTGGTTCCATCCCAGATGAATCAAATCTATTTCTAGGGGTTGGCTCTGGACATCAGTGTTCGTTCATTAAGGACATTGTTCTAGGATATAAGGAATAGGACTCTGAATTGTTGTCTGTTGAGGAAGGCAGGCATTTAAGCAGATAATCACAGCAGGGGCGAGACGAGTATAGTAAGAGCTTCAGGACAAAATCTATGGCAATAGTACAGAGGGAATGATGAACCCTGGGGAGATAGGGAAGTGACATTTGAGTCAAGCCTCCGAGGATGTTGGTCATTTACTGGTTGGGCAAGAAGGGCAACACTCCAGATGGAAGAAATAGTACTTGGGAAGGCCTGGGCCACGGTCTTATCATTCCTCATCTCAGGTGTGGAATATTGAGGTCTGCTGCTCATCTATCGCACCTTCCTCCCTGCTTAACGTTTCTCGTCCGTGTGTAGACCATATCACTCCATTTCTCACTTTACTCTCCGAAACTCCAAATTATTTGTCCTTAATTATTAGCTTGATTTGTAAAAATAGCATTATTGACACATATTTTATCTACCTGTATTCATTTCCTATGGTTGCCACAACAAATGATCACAACAGAAATTTAGTATCTTCAAGTTCTGGAGGCCCGAAGTCTGAAATCAGAGTCAGAAACGAAATACTCTGCCTGGAGACTCTAGGGAAAAATGCCTCCTTGCTTCTTCCAGTGTCTCAGACTATTGACGTTCTTTGGCTTTCTTGCTTTGTGGCCACATCACGCCAATCTCTGCTTCTGTTTTCACATTGCCTTTTTTCTCTGTGTTTGTGTCCAATCTGCCTCTGCTTTGCTCTGGTAAGGACATTTGTTCCGAACATATGGCCCACCTGGATTAATCCAGGATCATCTTATTTCAAGAGCCTTAACTGTTACATCTGCAAAGACCCTTTCCCTAAGAAAGGTAGCTGTCATAGGTTCCAGGGATTAGAATGTGGACATAACATTTTTTGGCCACCATTCAACAGTCCTTTACAATTCAATGGTTTTTATAGTCACAGAATTGTGCTTCCATCACCACTATCAATTTTACAACATTTTCCTCACCCCGCAAAACAAACGTTATACCTGCTCCCCATATTCCCCCAACACCCCCCGTGCTAGGCAACCACTAATCTACTTTCTGTCTCCGTGCCTTTGCATTTGCCTCATTTGGACATTTCATATAAATGGAATCATAACAACATGTGGCCTTTTGCATCTGGCTTCTTACACTTAGCAAAATGTTTTCAAGTTTCATCCATGTTGTAGGAGGTATCTGTATTCTTTTTTTTTTTAAACCTTAACCTCATTTTACTTTAAGTTGAAAGTTAAAGTTTTTATTTATTTTTTATTTTTTTAAATTGGAGTTCAATTTGCCAACATATAGCATAATACCCAGTGCTCATCCCAAGTGCCCCCTTCAGTGCCCATCACCCAGTCACCCCAACCTCCCGCCTACTTCCCCTTCACTACCCCTTGTTCATTTCCCAGAGTTAGGTGTGTCTCATGTTTTGTCACCCTCACTGATATTTTCACTCATTTTCTCTCCTTTCCCTTTATTCCTTTTCACTAATTTTTATATTCCCCAAATGAATGAGAACATATAATGTTTGTCCTTTTCCAATTGACTTATTTCACTCAGCATAATAACCCTCCAGGTCCCTCCACGTCGAGGCAAATAGTGGGTATTTGTCATTTCTAATGGCTGAGTAATATTCCATTGTATACATAGACCACAGCTTCTTTATCCATTCATCTTTCTGTGGACACCGAGGCTCTCTCCATAGTTTGGCAAAAGACATGAACAGAAATCTCACAGAGGAAGACATAGACATGGCCAACATGCACATGAGAAAATGCTCCGCATCCCTGGCCATCAAGGAAATACAAATCAAAACCACAATGAGATCCCACGTCACACTAGTGAGAATGGGAAATTCACAAGGCAGGAAACCACAAATGTTGGAGAGGATGTGGAGAAAGGGGAACCCTCTTACACTGTTGGTGGGAATGTGAACTGGTGCAGCCACTCTGGAAAACTGTCTGGAGGTTCCTCAAAGAGTTAAAAATAGACCTGCCCTATGACCCAGCAATTGCACTGTTGGGGATTTACCCCAAAGATACGGATGCAGTGAAATGCTGGGACACCTGCATCCCAATGTTTCTAGCAGCAATGTCCACAATAGCCAAACTGTGGAAGGAGCCTCGGTGTCCATCGAAAGATGAATGGATAAAGAAGATGTGGTCTATGTATTCTTTTTTTATGTTGAATGATAATGTCTTGTATGGCTGTACCAAGTTTTCTTTATCCACTAATCAGTTGGATGGACATTGGGGTTGTTTCTACTTTTTAGCTGTTATGTGTAATCCTCTGAAAACTGGCCTACGGATTTTTGTGTGGATGTGTTTTCTCTGTGGCGTACACACAGGAGTAGAGTTACTGGTAACTATGGTAACTTTTTGAGGACCTGCTAGACTGTTTTCCAAAGTGGCTGCACCATTTTACATTTCCACCAGTGGTGTATGAGGGTGTCAGTTTTTCTGGTGTCTGGCTTTAATTTTATTGTGTTCTTTTTGTTCGTTCTGTTATCACTTCTGGCTTTGCTGATAACCTCACTAAGGTTGGGAGAATATTTCCATTTCATTTCTGCTAGTGTCACATTTCTTTTTTCTCACACTGAAGAAATAGAAAATGATCAATTCTTGTCCACCCTGAATGTCACATTTACTTTTGGTTTCAGCCTGCTTCCCAGAAATAGTGCAAAGCAAGCAACAATAACACAGGTTGATGTCATCTCCAAATCCATAACTATTTTAGCTCTCAAAACCTAGCAAGTTCTTTCTTGGCTGTAAGCTAAATGAAGGCGGTCCCTTCTCTTTTGTTTTTTTCTTGTGAACTTTGTATACAGCTCGTGGTGAGTGTCCAACAAATATTAAATGAGAACAGCTATTGTCTCATGTGTAAAATGACTTACTGTTTCTGTAGGTTGAATAATTTTTCTTAATTATGCATACATTTCTGATTGCTTTACAACTTTGGTTATTGTTTTCAATGTGCAGATGAATAGGAGACTGAAGATGTGATGGAAGAATGGAAAAAATCTTAAAGACTTGCTGGGTGTGCTTTTAAGAAAGTTGGTAAATTAAATTACTTTTTTTTTGAATCCTTATATTCAGTGACTGCATTTATGGAGACCACTGGTCAAACACTGACTTTAATATTTGGATTCTCTTCCTGGATTATATTTCTTTGATATTTTTGAGACTTGGGGTACAATTGGTCAATGGCTTTCTCCATTGAAATTCCTGGTAAAATTGTGTTTTATTGCTAATCTTGTAACATCAGGGATACATTACAGAAATCACCATTTTATGTATGTGTGTGCTATGTTAAAATTAGTTGAAGTGCTATTATGACTTTGTATTTGATTTTATGTGTTACAACTTCATTGGGACTCCAGATTTAATCACTGAATTCTTATTTGGGCCCTGATGTTCTGGCTTTCCTCCTCTCTAATGCCTGGTAAGTACAACTTGCCATAGAAAAAAAATAATTTTCTCAACAAAGCAATGTTAGCATAGGCTTTGCTTTCTTATTAGCAATGATACTTTGCTTAAACAGGAGTTTGAATTACTTTATTTTTTTTATTATCAGTTATAATCTTTCAGAATGCAGCAAATATATCATCCTGTTGGAGAGAGTATATATACATCAGAATTTTGAGCAGAGGTTCAATGCTTCACTTTGATTGAACCAGTTTAATCACATTCACATCTCTGACGCAAATTCTGTGGCCAGAGGATGGATTATGATGATTGGTGTAGTCAAGGAGTCATGCTTACTTTCCTAGATGGGAGTTGGGTCAATCTCCCTGGAATAGCATGTAGAAACTAGGGACAATAGTAAAAAGTAAGCGGTTGCAAGGAGTGCTTAGGAGGAAGCAAACATATATCTACTGCAGTTACTAACCTACTGTCTCCCAATAAGAATACTATGGTGAACCCTCTAATTTTAAATATCATGAAGGCTGGAGGGGATAAGTAAAAAATATTTATTAAAATATTAAATAATTTGTTGCTGCTCCTCCACATTAGACTTACAGATGTCATAGAGACAACCACCTTCTAGTTAATAATTTAATATACAACTATTATGAAGAACCATATAAAGAAGTCTTCTAAATCTTCTTTTTGGTCATGCTTATGCTACACTGGTAATAGATGGACAATACCCTTAAATACATGGTCATTAATCAAAATGCCATAAATACCATAAAGAGGGGGCAAAGGGAAGATACTGATATTTTTTTCCAGAGTGCCCTGAAACTTAGAATGCAGCAAATAAAGATTGGCTATTTAAGAAAATTTCTATTTTAAAAGTTTTGTCGAGTTCCAAGTAAGTCATTGGATTCACAAGAAAATTTTATGTCAGCACTTTTTTTTTCCCCAATGAATTGGTGGCTAGAGCTAGAAGTCCAGTTTATTTCTGATGAAAAAGAAATGAGCTGGCTATTGTTCTGCCTTTAATGAAGTTTGGAGTGATAGGAATGTAGATGATTATTTTTTGCTCACATGTTTTCATCTACTGATAGTGGATGATGTTAATGATCACTTATATCACATTTCCTTGACTTTAAAAAATGAATTTTTTACTATTTTCAGAGGAATCAACAGGCAATTTCTTTTTTGAGCCTCCCCTTTCAGTTTACATTAAAGTAATTGTGGTTCATGTTGATGTCCATGTGTGACTGTAACTTATCTTGATGCTAAGAATTTTGTTGTGTGGGTACTGGCAGAAATTAAAGTCATGCTTTTAGACTCTCCTAGGAGTGACATGTGCATTATAAGGTTTGAGTCCGGGGAGAGGTGACCTGGGTGGGAACTTGGAACGATGACAGAGAGGAGCCAATTTTGGCCCATCACCCTTTTCGAGAAGGTCAGCTTTCTAAACTTGTGTGCTTCTGGTATATGAGTGTGTGTGTGTGTGTGGGGGGGGTCGGTGTGTAAGTGTGTGTGGAGGGGGGTGGGAGATGAGAGCTTATGGCTTTATAATGTGTTTCTGCAAACGGTATTTGGGGTATAGTGAGCCTTTATGTTATAGGATTTTTTTTTAATTTTTATTTTTTATTTATTTATGATAGTCACACACAGAGAGAGAGAGAGAGAGAGAGAGAGAGGCAGAGACATAGGCAGAGGGAGAAGCAGGCTCCATGCACCGGGAGCCCGATGTGGGATTCGATCCCGGGTCTCCAGGATCGCGCCCTGGGCCAAAGGCAGGCGCCAAACCACTGCGCCACCCAGGGATCCCTATGTTATAGGATTTTAAGAGAAGGGGAGGAAGACAGAATGATCTTGAGTAATGGATTTTGCCATTGAAAGAGGGGACACCATTTCATAGCAGGTCAATTGAAAGTTCCTCTAACAAGGATTGGTAAGTTATACATATAATTCAGACAAGATCAGGTGAATTCAGGGGTATAATATAACTCAACATGGAGGCTCCAGAGTTGTTTTTTTTAACCCTGAAAGGGAGAGAAAGTGTTATTAAAAATCATTGTTTTTATTTTAAGATTTCCTCTAGACCTGAGTCTTTGCCCCAGAACAAGATAGAGAAGAAAAGTAGGAAAGTGTATCTTCAGGATCTTAAAATTTGAGATTTTTCTGCTAATCACTTCTCAAGAAACCTACTGGCACCAGCTTTATTGTAAATTCCCATAGGACCTGAGGTTTATTGTCCTTCAGTCCAAATCTGAAACACATGTAAATAAACTCTCGGAGCAGGAAAAAGCTATCATCCTGATGGCATAATTTTCATTTTTAACAAGCCCTTTATTTCAATTCAACCTACTGATTTGAAGGTCAGTCTCCGAGTAAACATGGAACATACCTAGGAAAGAAGCTCCTGTTTCTATACACTTTTTTGGTCCAATCAGGATCTTCTCAGTTACTGTAGGTTTGCTACTTCAAAGTGAATTAGAATTCTCTCCCAAGACTTGCTTTGTTTGTGCTCCTCTGAGAAAGAATGATGTTCTGTTTCAAAGAGTTGCCTTTCAAATCAGTTTTCCAAACTCTGTAACCCTTTCTGATACCTTCTAGTTCTTGATTCTTCACCTGGGCACCATGAAATGATTTGGAAACTTATATTTATATATGGTTATGTTCCCTTAGATGGAGAAGTATTTTTAGAATGAGAGACAAAAATCAACGAGAAGAGTCTGTTAGCCAGTCATTTTTAATGTTTACTGGACCCCGAAGCCTGACCTTTAGCCTAATCCTAGGATTTCTGATTCTACCTGTTATTAAAGCTGGAAGTTAATCTGTCAGTATTCAACAGTCATTGTTAGCTCACCCAGAATTCAAGGTCTGCTTTAGTCTGCTCTGCAAAAACTGACTTGATACTTTATATGTATTTTTGGAATTTCTTATGAATTCTTTTTTAGTCCTGTTTTTGACCAAAGGTGAATTCATTCTCTAAAAGGTGAGGTCTATAGAGTTTGGCCCAACTTTGTAAGGACGGTCCCTCCCTCCTTAGCACGTACTTCTAATGCTTCTCCACAACATGCAGCTGTGTTGCCCATCCAGCGCTGTAATTCATGGGTCAGAAAATGTAGCTGTGAGAATTGTGTGCACTTCCTGTGTTTTTTCCCATTTTCACTGTTTTTAGAAACAGAACTGTACTTTGGAAAGGATTCAGTAGGACATTTGATTACCTTAGTAAAATATAAAATATCCTGTTGGGGGGGTCCACGTCTTAAAAAAAAAAATCTTGGAAAGAAAGGACTCTTCAGGAGGCTCCACACCCAGCATGGAGCACGAGGGGCTTGAACCCAAGACCCTGAGATTAAGACCAGAGCTGAGATCAAGAGTCAGACGGCTAACCTACTGAGAGCCACTCGGGCATCCCATCTGGCAGGTAATGTTTTGTTCTTATTGCACAAATCCAGCAAATGTGTTCCCTAAACAAATCACTCTTCAATTATATAGGAACTGGGAATGTTACTACTAGTTACTGTAATGTGTTCTTGTGTATGCTCTTACTGATTTAGGAATAGACTTTACCTACACCTCATAACAAAGCCAGCAGAGAACAAATAAACATGGATACGGTAAGTATAAATATAAATTTCCATATGATTTATTGTTGTTCCTTGTACATAAGAAACAGTAATATACAACTTACACTGCTTTAGAATGTAAAATGGATAAAAATGTGTACAAAAAAAAGCACATTCCTAGAAAAAGGTATTGGCAAATAGTAAAAACTGGGGGGAGAGGGTAACAAGCAAAAAACAAATCAAAAAACAAAAACCCCAACAATTCTTCAATTCAGTGTGCAAACATTTTATAAAAATAGAAATACTAACTCTACAGGCAGTATTTCCTGATAAATTATTTAAATAGCATATCTACACAATCTGAGATCTATTCCAAGGGCAAAGAGAAAATAATTTATAAAAATAAAGCAATGGTATATAAGATAGAAAAAAACAACTTTCAGAAAATGTATTTAACATTTCCATGCTATTTTCTTATTGGGAATACTTTTCTGCAAAGAATTTTTATACTATGTACAACATTGACTTTTTTTTTTAAAGTACTACAGTAGCTTTAAGTTTGTAAGACACTTAAACTCTTTCTGCTTGATCCAAAAATTCTTTACTCAGTCACACAACAAATGAGGTAATATTTGTATATAAGTTTCACCTTTGTTATTTTTTTTTTCTCTTTTGGAAAAACAAAAAAGTGTAGATACTTTTCTTCTCCCTGGAAATAGGCACAAGGGATGGGGTAAAAGTTATGAAAGGCCTCGTGGCTTTCTTTGAAACTTAAAGACACTAGCAAACAGACAACTCATTCCACTTGAAAAGACAAAGAAAAAAGATCCCAAATCATTCACTCTGAGCACAAAGTAAAGAGCATCTTGCTCTGATGTTCCTTGTGCCGTTCATGAGACATTGGTTGATAAATCTCCACTACCTGCTGTCAGACATCTTCCATATGAAACCTAGATTCCAGGTAGAACAGAGTTAATAAATAATCTGTATTTACAATCTTACAGTCATGAAGACTCCTAACAAAGCTGATATGGATAGTCCTTACGCTTCTTCCTGTTCCATGAATAGTCTTTCAGACAGATCCTCCAGAGTAAGTAAAAAATAAATATTTTATATTGTTAATTGTAAAAAAAACAAAAAAACAAAAACAAAAAGTCTTAAAGAGTTGGAAAACTCCATGACACTCAGGAAAAAGAGAGACCAGGAATGTTTTAGTTGATAATTTTGTGCCTTTCTAACCATAAAAATATGAGCAAAGCTGCCTATCCCTTTGGAGGCAGCCTGGTGCTCACTGAGATGGTAGGTTTTCGGATTTTCCTGCTACATCTGCACGAGCTACGTGTGGAATAAAACGAACAATTTCCTGACAACCAGGCAGGGGCAGCCAGCACATACTTCCACTGGCTCAATGCTCACTCCCTATTGTGGTCATTACTGGTGGCATGTAAGGGATGGGGATCCAGGAGGAAGTCCAGAAGCCAGTCTTTCCCTCCCTTCCCTGCTTCTAGTTAAGTGCCTATGTACGTGGGTTAGTCAGCTAACGTGGGTCAGCATCATGAAATCCAGCAAGAGTCTTTCAATCCCCTGAAAATGATTTAGTACCGAACACGTAACAGCTCCTCCATCTTTTCTTCATACAATCATCTCTTGGGGACATGCCCCCCCACTTCGGGCTCGGGCCCCTGCTCCCCCTCTTTCTGAGGGAGTCTGTCAAGGGTGGTGTTTGGCCAATTCTAATGAGTCCTCCCTTCTCTCACATGCCTGAAAATGCTTTTGAGTCCACGTCTCAAAGAGGGCCTCACAAGAGCACTCTACTCTGACAGGAACGGAGTGGATAGCCACTTGCCAGCCCAAGCAAGTGGATGCTTTTTTTTTTTTTTTTTTTTTTTTTTTGCTTTTTGAAAAGCACACCAAGGTAACTGTTCATGCTCTTGGAAGATTCTCTTCGCGTTCAGAGGCTGCCTGCTGAGTCTGATTTGGAAAATGGCATGGTCTCGAGGCAAATCCCGTATTCTAGGTGTCCACAATGATATGCAAGCAGAGAAAAGGCAGGGAGGAGTGATCCTGGGGGTTTTCTTAAGCCCGTGGTTCCAGAAGGTGCAACACCAGCATTGGTTAGGATCAGTCTTTTGATCAACAGTTTGATTAGGAATCTGTTCAATAAACAAATATATAAGCCAATTAATTCATGAAAGTACTGGCTTTATCAGTTAATAAATCAGCCTTAGTATATAGCTCTACTTTCATTGTGCCCAAAGTATAATTTAAGATGATCAACTTATTAAATATTAATGTGTTTAAAGCCTGACCTTCCAGAGCTTACACTGTGCTTTCTATAGGCTTCAAGGTTAAAAAAAAAATTCACAAAGATGACATCATAATTTAAATCTTAAGTGAAATCCACCATCTCTTTTTACTGATTCATCCTAAAGGCATCAGTCCTTGGCCTGGTAAACATTAAGCACTTATTTGAGATCAGGTCTGCGCTAGATTCAGTGCTCATGTAACCACAGAGAGAGAAAATAAAAAGCAGGTAAGGTTGGTAGTGCAAATTGAGCACACCAAAATGAAGGCAGTACTCCTTTCTCCTCCTACACAGGGAAATGCTGGGAAAGACTTCTTGGGCTAGTTGTGTGAATAGAGCTAAAGTGGCATGTAAGACACAAACAGGTCAACCTGAAGTAGTTTTCATGTGGTCCGAACTGTACAGGAATAGGTCTGTAGATTGTCTTTCTACTGTGAATGCGGGCAGAGAGACTGCTAAGCCAATTGAGGTTAACAAGGGGGGAGAATTTCATAAGCCACAGTT
Source organism: Nyctereutes procyonoides (assembly GCF_905146905.1). NCBI lineage: Eukaryota > Metazoa > Chordata > Mammalia > Carnivora > Canidae > Nyctereutes > Nyctereutes procyonoides. The sequence goes on along the minus strand of NW_026575031.1, from coordinate 6,351,556 downwards.
CATGGGCCTTGTTCTTTTCATGGTCTTCAATAGCAAAGTACTGATAACCCTTGTCTCTACAACCATCCTTTACACAGATGTGCTTCCATTATTGGCACACTCAATATGACTGAATGAGAGATGTCAACTGTGCATTCACAGTAATGTTGCTCCTACCTCTGCATTCGTATTTCAGGTCAGAGAAGAACACCATTTCTTGAGAGAAGACGAACAACCCTAGCCTACCACCAGCATAAGTTTTATCATAGATGGGTCCTGAATCGGCCATGATTTTCTTCCCTTCATACATCACCACGCTGCAGGAGAAAGAAAAATCTTATTAGGGACACCCCTGCTTTTTTGTCTCCTCTTTCTTCCCCATTGGTGTGACTAAGTGAAACCTAATCTGGGTGATCTTACCGAATGAAACCTGTCTTGGGCCGGTGGCTGAGACGCCATCTGTAGGCAGTGAAATCTTTCCAGCCTATGTGTCGAGGGTCATGCCACAGAGTGCGCACCTAAAGGAAGAAAAAGTTGAAACGTGGCTCCGGCTAGATTTCGATTTTGTTCTAGGAGAACTAGTACTTGAAAGGTACCAAGTGGACCTCAATTAGAGGGCTGTGATGTTGCATTTTTTTCTAAGGGCTTTCATTTGAGTGTGCCCTTGAATGTCCACATAAGGCAGAAAGAGGGCAAATTTTGTTTGAAGAGGCAGGCTGAGAAGGTCTTCGGAGCTGAAGGTAACTCTAAGTTACAGCAAGCTCCCCTCTCAGATGCTATTAGGTTTTTACAAAGCAGAACTTACTGCTGTAGTTGGTGGTGCTGGGCATTTGAGACCGAAGACCTCCTCAACCCCACCACCAGTTGGGAGTGCTGGCCAAGCACCTATCCACTCTCCCTTTCTTGGGGCCTTGTTCTTACCTGGCCAGGGGTGTTTCCTGTGTGCCACAGGGCATTCCGCAGGTGCTCGCCTGGCCCGGTGGTAGAGTTCACGACTTTCACGGAAAGGCCAGAGTATCCCTGAGCCCGAGTGGGGTTGGTGTCCCAGTAGGACTGTGTGACTTGCTTCCACATCACCACATAGAAGCGGCTGCTAGACTGGTAGCCAAACACAAATCCAGCATAGTCATCATCCCTCTCTGTGTTGATGAAGAAGGTGCCACTAAAGTCCACAGCATTGAACTCATCATAACCTAGGAAAAGGAGACCAGAGCCAGGTTAAAAGCTGCAGCCTTTAGAAGCTTCTGTCACGTTCCCAGACATCCTTAGTACCTCAGGGATACATGTAAATGCTCGGTTTTAGATTTGCCTCTTTCTCATATGGAGAACTCGCTAACTCACCTACAGCAAGTCCAGGATCACAGTTGACGGTCTGGACGAGTTCTTTACCCTGATGACGTACCACCCAGTTAGGGTCATTTTGGGATGTCCCTTTGGGATCTAGAGGAATCATCTGGAATCTGCGGAAATCAGTCTCGCTGATATCAATGTTTTCAGGACAGATGTCATCAATGTCTGGCACATTGTCATGGTCAAAATCGTCTTTGCAAGCATCCCCTCGACCATCACCTAAGGTCAAAAAAGTAAAAGTTCAGTGAAGTTCTGAAAACTTCTTGGTGTCAGAAATTCACTATCTTTAAAAGTTGGCAGCTAGTCTCTTCATCTTCTCCAATATGATTAGTTTTGCTTTTATTCTCAATCCAGAGAGCCATGGTATTAGTCACTTAAAAAGTAGCTCCACTGACTCACCGTCGGAATCCTTCTGGTCAGGATTGGGCACAAGTCTGCAGTTGTCCCTGTCATCAGGAATGCCATCATTGTCATCATCATGGTCACAGGCATCTCCCTTGCCATCTTTGTCATGGTCAGCCTGGTTGGCATTGGGCACATAGGGACAGTTGTCCAGGTTGTTTTGGTGGCCATCTTCATCAATATCCTGATTGTTGTCACAGGTATCTCCAATGCGGTCTGAGTCAGAGTCAAGCTGAAAGAGAAAAGAAGATAAACTGAAGTATAGGTCATTAATGTTAAAGATGACTTATGGAAGATTCTCCAGTGTTTGATATGGCCACTGGGGTTTCAGGTCTGTAGGCGCCTGCTGAAAGAATGGTAGTAAAATTTCCTTAATCCTTGGGGTGCCTGGGTGGCTCAGTCAGTTAAGCACCTGGCTCTCAATTTCAGTTCAGGTCATGATCTCAGGGTGTTGGGCTCGAACCCCATTGGGTTCCACACTCAGTGTGTGGTCTTTTTGGGATTCTTTCCTTTTCCTCTCCTCCTCCTTCCACTCCCTCCCCACCCCCCCCCCCCAAAATAAATCTTAACATGAAAATCAAGGATCAAGAGAATTTTTTTAAGTTTTTAAAGAGATTTAGAGTTTTTAAATATAAAGCTTTCTAAATTAAATTAATCACTAAGGTGCCTTACTTTAACAGACCAAAACTTTAAGATTTCAGTCTGTTAACTGCTTGCTTTGCAACGTTAAATGTAGTTCTTTGGGTCATTTTCTTATTTTCCATTGCAAGTTTCAATTGTAAAATTGTTGACAGGTCCACTTCTGCTCTAGGTTTGAATCATGGAAACATGGCACTGCTTTTTGTATATCCTGAGTCACGTGTATGGCAGGGATCAAGGATTTTTATTATTATACCTTTTTTGGTAGTTTTATACCTCTAGTCTGTGAGGGTTATTTGCTGGTTCAGGTAAAGTAAAATTCTAAGTTTTTTCAAAACTATTTCTTGCTACTTTCATATTTAGTGAGCATGGGATGCTCAGAGATTATTTATGCATATTGGAATTTTTCTTGCCAGTAAGATTTACATAATGCCTGGTTATAAATATTAGAATCGGAGAAACAAATCCTCCATGGAGACTGAATGTTAAATAAATTTATGATTAAGACCCAAACTGAAAATAGAGGCCTCGATGCCATCTGCTCAGCAAAGCTATCCCAGAGCATTACACTTTCCTATTATGGCCTCACAGCTAGTTACCCTGTTGCCTTTTGTCTTCCAGGACCTCATGAGAACAAGACCTCATAAAAACAAGTGTTAGGAGGAAAAAGCTGTATTTATCATTTCTGGGATCTTATAAAGCTTCCATTTTTAAAAAGCTGGTCTCCCAAATTTTTACAGCAAAGCATTTTAGAGAAGAAATGCCTTAACTTACACTGCTGGAATATGATGGCCAATTACATGTGAAAAGAAACAGCTCCAGACACAGAAACTGTTCTGGCTAATGTCTATTTGTAGCACTCCCTCACACAGAGAACGATTGATTTGCAATGCCAAGTAATTTTGAAGAATGACAAACAGGTTTTGGAGGTATTCTTAAGTTGAGGTTTTCTTACAACCAGATTTTATCATTAGCTGTGAAAATGGTTATTGATTTTCCCTAAGGATATTTCCCTTTCATCTTAGTCTTAGAAATGGTTAATATTACTAGAGTTATCAGATTTCTGCATTGTATAATTTGGCAGATCACACAGAGTAAGCCCTTATAGGAGTGAAATTATCTAGGGGATGCTCTCATGCAAAGAGCTCCCACGATATATTTCATGCTCATGAAAATACTGCAATTGGCTTTGAGACCTCTGAGAGCCCTGGTCATGAAATAATTTGAACTTAAAAAAAAAAAAAGAGAGACCTAGCAAGAGCTATTCCAGTAACCCACTGGAAGATTCTCAATGGAGTCCACCTACCTGATCTGGATTATGTTCCAGGGGGCAGTTGTCACACTGATCTCCAACCCCATCCATATCAGTGTCCCTCTGGTCCACGTTGTAGACATACTGACAGTTGTCACGTTCATTGAGGATACCTACAGAGAACAAGTGACCAGTAAGGGCTGGAATCTCCAGCCTCTGGCATGTCAACAAACCACACCCCATAGCCAAAGCTGGAGAAAGGTCAGGTGAGAGCAGAGTGTGGTCACCACCACCAGGTCTATGCTGTCAGGGAATGCCTTACCGTCCCCATCGATGTCTGCGGCACAGGCATCTCCTTCCCCATTGTTGTCCGTGTCAGCCTGATCTGGGTTGTGGTTGTAGGGGCAGTTGTCACAGCGGTCTCCGACATCATCTCTGTCATAGTCATACTGGGCTGGGTTGTAATGGAAAGGACAGTTGTCCTGCAAAGCAATGGAGCATTTTAGGATACTGCCCATGAAACCAGCTCAAGCCTCAAAGCATCTGTGTTATATAAAACATTTTCTACTTCACCTCGCTGTACCAGTTAAAAGCCAGGGCCCTAATGGATGAAAAATAGATTCCTGTTGCTTACAAGTCAGTGAAATGTAAATAAGGGCACTGCCCCAGTTTTCCATAGGCTCAAAATGAATTTTACTGCCATTTAGGTTAGAACATGAAACCAATCTGGGGAGCGGAGTGTCGTCTGTTTACATGTTGTAATTTCTTGGTTAACCTGGGGGGGGGGGGGAGGAAGGTTGTGATGGGAAACCAAAACCCCCATTTGAGATCTTCTCTTGGTAGCATCTAGGTGTTCAAGCTACCCCCAAGTAGCTCTGAGTTGGACAGTCTTGGAGTCTTGTAGCCTGCTGCTACATAGAGGAGGTGAAGGAAAGAGGCCAGGACATATCCTTACCCTGTCGTCTGGGATTTTATCATTGTCATCGTCGTCATCACAGGCGTCGCCAATCCCATCCTTGTCATAGTCTTCCTGCCCAGAGTTGGGAAGATTGGGGCAGTTATCCTGGAAAGAGAGGATGCACATGCATGATGGCTGCTATCTGTGTGCCCTTTGCTCAGCCCAGGCCCCCAGACGCTGCATCCAGACCAGGAATGCTGCACTCCCTGCTAGCATCTTACTGTTTTTAATGGGAGGACAAGAAATTAAGCATTTTCTTGGAGGATGTGTCCTTTGTAAGAATGCCCTGTGCTTTGTACTTGCTGGGAGCATAAGTCCTGCCCTGTGGGTATCTGGAAGAGCCAGGAACATTTTTCCAGAGAAAAGAACCAGCTCTGGAGCATACAGGCCAAAAGGGCCTGCCCTATTCTTGTTTGTGGCACCGAGGGATTTAATGTTAAGACTTTGTGCTATTCTGGGGCACCTGGTGGCTCAATGGTTGAGGGTCTGCCTCTGGCTCAGGTCATGATTCCAGGGTCCTGGGATCAAGTCCCACCTCGGGCTCCCTGCAGGGAGCCTGCTTCTCCCTCTGCCTGTGTCTCTCATGAATAGTCTTTTTTTTTTTTTTTTTAAAAAAAACCTTTGTACTATTCTGCCTTTGTGTGATTTCATCTTTGATTCATTTCCTAATTTTAAGCATTAAAAATTCCTCAGCCTCTTCCTGGGGGAAGGGCTATGTTCCTTCTCTCAGAAGGCACAGAAGGGAAGCCAGCTCTACCTTTTTGCAGTGGTAGGTAGCATTGGCCACGCACACCAGGTCCTCATTGGGCCAGCCGTCCAGGTCTGTGTCCTCCCCACAGATGATGCCATTGCCCGCATAGCCGGGCTTACACTCGCAGCGATACATAGGGTCGCTGTAGTGGCCCAGGTAGCTGCACTTGGCATTCTTGTTGCAGTCATGTGTCCCATCTGTGCAGGGGTTCCGGGGCTTACACACCTGAGGGCACAATGTCCTGATGTTAACGTAGAGCCTTCAAGAGTCCCTGTGTCCCACTCATCCCCAAGAAGACAGAGGCTCCGTGAGAAGGAGTATGGGGTACCTCTGTCCCTCTTCTCCCCTTGTGGATGTACAAGCCCTTCTGCTCAGGATTTATTCCAGAGTAGCAGTTTTCAAATATGATAGGCTATTGTCCCCCTCCCAGATTCATTCAATTCTAAAACCCAGGGACGCCTGGGTGGCTCAGTGGTTGAGCACCTGCCTTCGGCCCAGGTGATCCTGGAGTCCCAGGATCGAGTCCCACATCGAGCTCCCTGCATGCAGCCTGCTTCTCCCTCTGCCGGTGTCTCTGCCTCTCTTTCATGAATAAATAAAATCTTAAAAAAAAAAAAAAACCCAACAATTCTAAAATCTAGGCTGTCTGCTCAGCCCTCTCCCTGTTTTTGTGAAGGCTGTGAAAGGACAGGTTTCCCTTTCCTGGCTGTTTCAGCTGAGGCACCCCATCTACTCTGGGCCAGCAGCCTAGGCCAGTCTACCTGTTTGTGGGCGGTGGCATGTTCTACACCACGGCCGAAGGGCTGCGGGCCTGTGAAGCGTGGTGGGCAGGGCAGGCAGTTGTAGCCGGGGTCGGTGTTCTCGCACCTGTGCTCTCCGTTGTGGTTGAAGCAGGCGTCAGGGACTTCTTTGCACTGGGGGAAGAAACAACAGTTGGCCCCATGTTCAGATACGGGCACCCTGGGAGGTGACAGGGACAGCTGAACTGCTTTCCAAGACCCAGTAACTCAGCCAGCACTTCCTTACCTCATCCACGTCTTTGCACTGGATGCCATTCCCGCTGTAGCCCGGGGGGCAAGTTCCACATTTCCAGCTGCCATCGCGGTAACTAGTACACTTGACCCCAGCAAAGCAGGGATTGGACAGGCATCCATCTGAGATCGGGGAGACGGGCAAATGGTTGGTGTAAGTGGCTGTTGTTGGCACACATCACAAAATACAGTGGGAAACCTCATAGGGTAGATGGGACCTGTCACTTGTTGAGACTACTTGGAAATACCAGAGGGACAATGCACCCCAAATACTCAGGACCATTCAGAGCCAGAGCGCTTCTGCCTTGAATGCTGACCATGGATTTCAGTTAAACAAAGAAAAAACAAACTCCCAAGGGTGCTTTTATCCTGGGGCTGCATGACTCACCAATTGGACAGTCCTGCTTGTTGCAAATCTGGTTTTCGGTCGCATCACCGACACAGTCCTTGCCTCCAAACTGGGGTGTGGGGTTGTTGCAGAGCCGGCTACGTTTCTGCACCCCTCCTCCACAGGTAACGGAACAGATGTCCCACAGTGACCAGGGACCCCAGCCTCCATTGACTGCAAGCAAGTGAACCACATGCAAAAAGTGAAGGTCAATTTTCAAACACCCCAGTCTGTCCTAGAAGACACTCCTAAATTTGTTCAAGAAAACCTCTGCTCCTCGGACACACGGAGAGGTGGTCTGGGAGGAGAGAGAGGTTAAGATGGTTTCCTTTCTGTTTTTTATTAAAAGAAGCTGCTGAGCATGCAGAACTTGGCCTCTACTTGTTCCCTAGGAAGTAACCTTTCCCCCGTTTATGACCCACCCAACCAGAGGCTGCAGATGCCAGGCATCCGGCGGGGCGGAGCTGCTGCTCAGCCCCGGGTAGTGTGGCACGCTCTCACTTACTGGGGCAGGCGTCTTTCTTGCAGGCCTTGGTCTCCCGGGCTTCGCCTTCACATGGTTTCCCATTCATCTGGGGGCTAGGAGAATTGCAGAGTCGAATTCTAGTGATCACACCATCACCGCACGTCACGGAACAAGACGACCACGGGGACCAGTGGCTCCAGCCGCCATCCTGTTTAACTAAAATACAAAGCTGACGGTTATAGGGCGCTGGCCACATGTCAAACTCTGTGCTAACTGCTTTAAATGCATTGCCTAAACGAAATCCTTAAAAGAGCCCTATGAAGAGTTATTATCATCCCCAATTTGCAATTGAGGGAAGAGCCTCGGGGGCCAGGGGGTAAGCTGGGTTCAAGGGTGCCCAGGTGAGCAGAACTGGGGTTCAGACTCTGGCAGTCTAGAAACTGTATCCTTGGCCACTATGCTCTCTGGATGAGGACAAGCATGTGCTCCACACTGCCATGCGGCCAGGGTGCTCACATCTCTTGTCGCACTCCTGAATGTGGCAAGTCCGCGTCTGGACGGAGGAGCCCTCGCATCGGTTGTTGAGACTATCACAGGAGCGCCCACGCTGCTGGATTCCGTTGCCACATGTCGCAGAGCAGGAGGTCCACTCGGACCATGGGGACCAGCCATCATCCGCAGAGTCGCTGGCTGCAGAGGAAGTGGGTTCATTAGTGTGTGATCGAGACAAGCTGTTGGTTAGCTTGTGCTCTCTAGGACCTTCTTCCTTTGCCAGAGGGCTAAAAGCCATGTCTGTCTCAGGCCACCAGCCACAGGTTTATTCCCTCACCGGGTAACAGAATGCCAGGCCAGGGCTTTCTCAGTCTTTCAATGAGGCGCTCTTTCCTGACTTAAGAGATCTTGCTAGGCATTTCCAGTCTCAGGCTTCCAAGAGTACTAGATGTGTAGGCAGCTCAGAGTCACTTTGGACTGTCAAGGGAGCCAGACCACGTGTTTGGCAGACAAGCCCGAAGGCAGCGTAGCTGCTGTTGGCCCTGCCTCCAACTCTGTCATGAGGTTAAGCAGTGTGCAGCTCCTCTTACCCTAGCATGTGGGGCCTTCTCTGTACATACTTTCACAAGAGAAGCGGTTTGTTTACCATCTGCCCAGGTCCCAGGACTACAATCACATGTAGCTGTATCAGACACAAGACAGAGAACTGGTTTCTCTGGCCAGCAGCTGGAAGTTTTCCTAGCAGTCCCGATTTAAGTTTAAGACGCCACTAGTCTCCAGCTAGCTTTGTTCTCTTTAGCCCACACCTGAAGTGACAGCTGAAGAGAAGCAAATAGGTGCACAATAATCACAGTGCCAAGATCACCAACACGATCCCTGGAGGAGACGGCTTATTCTGAGCTGGTGACCAGCTTTGTGGAAGGGTCGGGGTGGGTGGAGGGGTAGGGGAAGTGCTACTTCCCCACTTCATTTATCTCAATTGTGCTGAATCATTTTTAGGACTTGTACATACTACATTCAGTATCGTCTCAGCAGAGTGATGAATGTATATACTGGCAACAGAAACCGGGGGATAGGGTGCCATGGAACAATACAGTGCCTTATTTCTGCCAGTGCCTCATACCTGAAACTGCAGTTATTCTTAGGCCTCTTGCTCATGCAGATAAAATGGATACAACTTTCAGGCCCTAAATTAAGTGCAGTGCTTGCATGTTGGACTATCAATTTATCTGGTGAGATCTTTTTTAACTCTAGGCCATGACGTCAAATTCTAAAAGTGCTGCTATAAATTCGTCTCTCCTTTCCTCTGAGCATCAAGTCAAAATCGATAAGCTAGGGTGAGATCTTTATTGCCTATATAGAGCAGCCAAGTCATCAGTTAACCAGAAGCTGCAGCAGGAAACGGAGTTAAAACACACCATGGAAATGGGGGTGGGGTTCCAGTGGTCTTGTGTTCATGGAGAACTGACCCTTGTCACTAAAGAATGGTCATGCAGTTTTAAGAACTTACGCCAACACCGTGGGCAGCATTCTCCGTCAGGAACTGTGGCGTTGGAGCAGGGCATGATGGGGCAGGACACCTTCTTGCAGATGGTAACAGAGTTCTGCAGGGCAAGACAGGAGAAAGGGGTTACAAAGCATGTTGCAAGCAGAAGTTTATAGACTAATATTTCAATTACAAGATGAAACAGAGTTGGGCTGTAAATGCTCCAATTGGAAGGAATTTAATACGTCTTATGTGCAGCCACCATATGTGCAGACAGTTCTAGTGCTAGTCATCATTCCCTTCCTCGGAGAGTTCTTTAATTGCTACTGAGTGGTAGAAGTGACAACATGAAGAATTTATCCATAGGAAACCACCAAATACCATGAGTCAAATCTTTTAGTCTGTGTCTGAAAATGAATTCAAAACTTACATGGGACTTTTAAATTTTATAATGTTGTCTATAGGAATGCCTGGGTGGCTCAGCAGTTGATTGAGGGTCTGTCTTTGGTTCAGGACGTGATCCCCCCCGAGTTCCAGGATCGAGTCCCACATCAGGCTCTCTGTACGGAGCCTGTTTTTCCCTCTGCCTGTGTGTCTGTCTCTCTCTCTCTCTCTCTCTCTCTCTCTCATGAATAAAGTCTTTAAAAAAAAAAAAAAACCCATGGGATCCCTGGGTGGCGCAGCGGTTTGGCGCCTGCCTTTGGCCCAGGGCGCGATCCTGGAGACCCCGGATCGAATCCCACATCGGGCTCCCGGTGCATGGAGCCTGCTTCTCCCTCTGCCTGTGTCTCTGCCTCTCTCTCTCTCTCTGTGTGACTATCATAAATAAATAAAAATTAAAAAAGTTAAAAAAAAAAACCAAAAAACAATGTTCTCTATAGAGAAATGATCAGTGAGCATTTCTTTGTGCATAGATCTGGTTTTATACCATGTTGAACGGAAATAAAATTGAACGGAAATAAAATTGAACGGAAATAAAATTGGCTCCCCAATCTAGCAATCTGTGCTTTACATTTAAACTGGACTTTGTTCAGCTCATCCAGTCTCCCGGCACTGGCTTTGGGGTGCTAGGGACACACACACTGCAAGCAGTGCCATCTGAGCTAAGTAGACAGTTAATGTCCTACCATTGTTGGGCTAAGTGATTTGAACAATCACGACTGTATTAAGGGAATCCCAATGTCATTGCTAAATACGAGTCAGGGTTGGGGAGATAAAAGCAATGTTCCGACCGGGTGTTATTTCACTGACATTCAACACTTAGCCTTTGAATGAAAGTGGGTAAATGACTTCAATGTCTTAGATTTTTTTTCCTTTAGATACTTAGCCTAGGGTATAATTAAGACTTTGAAAAACTAAAGATTCTATGGATGTCACAATTGCATCTCGAAAACAAAACAAACCCCACTTCAGTATTTGGTCATGGAGCACAGAAAGAGCTGGTGTGGCCATCTGGGTCTAGCCCACAGAGTTGGGCTTTGAACACATGCCATTGCTTCCTATTTCAGTCTGGAATGAGCCCTTACCTGACAGCGGCACTCGGTACAACTATCGACGGTCCACTCCTCATTGTTCCTGTACTGAACTCCATTGTGGTAGCAGAGGGGAGGCCGCCTCAGCTCAATGGCCAGTTCTTTGTTCTCTTCAGTCTGGAAGGGGGAGAAAGGTCATTAGTGTCTGTCTTCATTTTTTGTCATTGGGGGCAGGGGGGCATCTGTGATGCCCCTTCAGGTGCTTGTGCCCTAGGGCTGGGAGCCGAGGCCACTGACCACTTTGCGGATGCTGTCCTGAAGTGTGGTCACAATGGTGCGCAGGCCCCTCAACTCCAGAACCATGCTGGATAGCTCATCACAAGAGATGCCGCAGATGGCTTGCAGATCCTTAGTCTTGTGGCCGATGTAGTTAGTGCGGATGGCGGGGCTGGAGCCATTTACCACATTGTTATCGAGGGTGAGGAGGACGTTGGTTGCTGCCAAGAAAAAGGAGTACGATGAGAAAAGTATTGGCAGATCTTCACATAGCTGTTCTCACAAGCCAGTCCCCCCCCCCCCAGTTCCTAATTGTAAAGATATGACACCTGGGGTGAAGGATACACAAGGAGCAGGTGCATATGTGTGGATTACTCTTTGAGGTCACTTGGGGTTACCTGGGGCATGACTACCACTCCCTAAGGTTCTCAGCTTGTTTTAGGTGGAATCTCCTGAATGTCCTCATATGACACCACCCCCCACCCCCACCAAAAAAAAAAAAAAAAAAAAAAAAAAAAGAGTACTCACAGCTGGAACAGCCTTTGTTTCTGAGAATGGCTTCTGGTGTGGTTCCAAAGACAAACCTCACGTTCTGCAGCACCCCCTGGGGGCAGAGGACACACATTACTTGTAGAGTGGTGGTGGGGGGGGCGGTTTATTCCAGGAAAAGCGCACAACATAAGTTCTAAAATTTTGAAAGAGCTCCCTTTGAAGATCACCACGTCAAAATAACACACCGTCAACTGCCAAACAACTTCACAATCTTAATTGGGTTGTCCGCCAAGTCTTGAGTACTTTACAAAGAAATCCGTTATCTGCCTACTTGGGTACACAGGAAATGGGATCGGATACTAAGGACAGAGGATTTAATGACCCTCTCTAGTGTCAAAGAGCTAGATGTGGGAGTTTCAAAGCCACAGTGGCAAAAACCTAGACATCCAGGCAAGGAGGAAGCCACAGCCACAAATAGCCACTATTTTAACCTTTGGGGACCGGCTCCTGAGACTGGCTCCAACCCCATGAGGAATCAAATGGCAAAGTGGTATTTATTCCGCTCACAGTATCCATTTCAAGCTACATCACAATTGGCAGAACGATCTGAAAGAAGCTCTTTTCTTGAGGAGAGCATAAGGAGTATTTAGGACTTGAACAGGTGCTTATAGGAAAGCTACTTGTTTCCTTTAGTGGTCTTCAAAGTACGGCACGCCCAGAACACAGGCCCCAGCAGCCTGTGAAGCCCCAGCTTCACCTGGAATTTGTTAGAAACGCGAATGATCAGGCCCCATCCCGGGGGCACGGATTCTGAACCTCTGGGGATGCGGTGCAGCGCGCGTTTCACCGAGCCCTGCAGGTGATTCTGGTGCCCCTGGAGGCGTGGGAAGCACAGCGCGTGGGAAGCACAGCTCTAGTCCAAAGGCGGGATCTCCTGTACTGGAATCCCTGTCTCCCCCGCTGCAGCCCTCCTGACAGGTCAGCAGCCGACCCCACGAACTGGAGGAGAGGCCTCACCTGGAAGTTATCATTGACCCCTCCTTTCGCGATGCGGAGTCTGGCCACGCTGGCCAGGTCCCTGGTGAAGATGCTCTGGATGGGGACATCCAGCTCGGCGTTCTCCATCTTCTCGCAGTCAATGTACAGCTGGGCCCTGTCCTCCTGCACGAACAGGGTGATGCTCTTCCACTGCCCGGTGGCCAGCAGCGCTTCTTCCACCGACACCACGTGTTGCATGCCCTGCACGGTCAGGCTCAGGTCCAGGGTGCCGGCTCTGCCGTTGGAGACCACGCTGAAGACCTGGCCAGAGTGGTCTTTCCGTTCTATGGCCAGCAGCGTGCCTCGGGTCTTCTTCATCTGCCTCAGGGAGGCCAAGAGCAGGAAGCCTTTCTCTGCCCGCACAGCATCCACTAGGTCTTGGAACTTGTCATCAGGCACGGGGGGGATCAGGTTGGCATCCTCGATGCGGAAAGCTGGGCTGGAGGGGTCAGGACCCTTCACCAGCCGGCGCCCAGAGCCCCTCCGGGCAGCCCCCGTGAGTTCAAAGATGTCGAACACGCTGTTGTCTCCCCCAGACTCTGTTCAACAGGAGCAGGGCACACAGTGAGCCTTCTAGGCTGAGGGCAGGGGTGCGGGGCAAAAGGGCAGGGCAAAAACTGGGCAACCACGGGAAGAACTGAATCCGCACTGTGGTCAGGGGGGAGCTGCCTGCTGAGGTCACTGAGGGCGCTGGGGGAAGCGGCTGGCAGAAGAGCGCAGGGGAGGGGGGTGCCCTCGGGGTAACCGGCACCTCCTCATCTGCCCTCCCCGCTCAAAAGGTGTTACACAGACTCACCTGGAAGGCGGCTGGAGGCGCACACATGCAACAGGAACAGGACGCCGAGTGCCCAGGCCAGCCCCATGGTGGAGCTGCTTGTGCCCAGCGGGAGCCTGTAGCAGAAGCACAGACCCCAGGGTCAGAGCAGCCAAGCAGGCAGAGTGGGCACCACCGGGGGCGCCGGGCTCGGGGCCAGGGCCCTGGCGGATCCCCCTGTGGCCTCACCTTTGCCGGAACGAGGCACAACAGTATTTACTCTGGACAGGGCAGCAGGAAGAAAGAGTGAGGGGAGGAGACGGGCTTTAAGGTTGGCGGCGGGTGGCGCTGGGGCAAAGACCAGCAACCTGGGGACTTTGGCTGGGGAAGTCGAGGGAAGGCAGGAGAAGCGGTCTGGGGGCGCGGGGAGGCAGGGGGAAGTCGGGACTCCCCTCTAGACGACTCGGGGAAAGGTGTGGGGAGAAAGGAAATCCTGGGGAGTCCGGACGAGTTGGGGTGTGAACCCCACGGCCGGAGGGAAGAGCTCCGGAGCCGGGGGGCGCGGCGGGCACCGGGAGACCCGGGCTCCCCGACGGCCGAAGCCTCGGGCTCAGGGCGGCGGAGCGGGGCTCCTCACCTGTGCGCTCGGGTGCAGCGGCGGCGCCGAGTCCGGAGAGGCGCGGGGCGGGAGGCCGCGGGGAGGCAGTGGCTGGCGGGGCGGCGGGGCCGAGCGCCTTTAAAGGCGCGCGCACATTCCTGGGGTTGCCTCTGGCCAATGGGAGGCGGCGGGGCCCGCGGGAGGGGGCCAGGCTGGGCTCCGCTCTCCGCCCCCCGCCGCCCGCCGCCCGCAGCCTCACTTTCCAGCTGGAGGAGCGCGAGCGGGGGGAGCGGGGGGAGCGGGGGGGGGAGCGGGGGGCGCGGGCGGCGGAGTCCCTGCCCCCAGGTGCCCGCCCACGCCGCCTGGGCGCGCGCGCGCTCGGCGCTCTGGCCGCGGGAGGCCGGAGGGAGCCCCGGGAGCCGGCACCGGCCTTAGCCCCCCGTGCGGGGGCGGGGACGCGGGGGGGGGGGGACTTTCGGGCACAGCCGGCTCCTGGAACACCTGGGCCGCGGCTGACGCTTGGGGACCGAGCCCGTCGGTAAAGCCCAGCGATCCCGCCGGGGCGACCCTCCTCCCTCCGCCCGGCGGGGTGTGGGGGCGCGCGGCCGCCCTCCGCCGAGGCCCCGCGAGCCGAGCGGGGCCGGCGATCGCAGCTCGCGTCCCCGCCGCCCGGCGCCCGCGGCCCCGCCGCCGCCTCCCGCGCTGCACGGCGCTTCGTCCGCTGGCCGCTTGGGGGCGGTCTTGCGTTCTGATGAGCGGGCCCGCGCCCGCCGCCGCCTGCTGGCCGCGACCCCGGCGGAAACGGCCTCCTAGTGCCTCCCTGCAGCCAAAACGGGCCTTGCGGCTTGAAAAACAGTTTCTATGCCCACTCGTGCTTCTTAACGTGACTCCTGGTTGGAGGACTTGCGGAAGCATCTGGCTCCGGGGTCTTAGACTATTTACAGAACAGGCCCATCAAGTAATAAATTACCCTCCACCTATCATCTTATTTCCTTTCTGCCTCCCTCAACGTTCTTTTCATTTTTTAGCTCCCGAAACCGAGGTGTGGGTTACATTTCTGTGGGTGCACCAACTACCACGAGCGCGGCTGCTTAGCGCTTCTGTCATTGGAAGTCTGGTCTCCAAACCACTGTCTCAAGCCAGCATGACTCCAGCTGCCTGGAATTCCATTCATCTCTCTGGGCTGGGATGTCTGCAGCCACACTCCCCCTGCTGTGGTCCTGCGCCATCGGGCTGGCCCCGACGGAGACGCAGGACGCAGGTAGCAGCTTTACCAAATAAGGATCTCAGCCACAGGCAGGGGAAAGCCCTCGGGTTCACCTTCCTTCTTTGAGCTCACACCTGGCAGGACTCCTAACTGCTGGAAACGCCCACGAGTTTGCCTTCATCAAAGGGCAGTTTCACTCTTCTTGTGTGGGAGTGTTGTGTGACAAGGTGCACGTGTGTGGGTTACAGCATGAACGTTTCCCAGTTACTCAGCATACACCGAGTACTTCTGGAAGATGACAAGTATGTTCCTAGGACACTTGTTGGTTTGTTGCTCAAGCAGTAAGGAAACCTGACAGTCAGATAGATTTCACATGCTGAGAGACAGAAATAAAAGTTTCTATCGGATGATTAGTCAAATCAGATTCCTATTGTAGAAGTCATGGGTAGTGACTCATCCAAACAGATCTGAAGATTCCAGAGTCAGCAGCCATACAAGTCCCACTCCTTCCTTCTTCCCTAGCATCCTGTGTGCTCCTTGAAAGGCAATTTTTTTTTCCTTTCCACTCACTCTTAATTCTTCATAATATGAGGTACTTAGGAACAGTTTTTGGAGGGACGGCCAGCTGATGGCTCCCTACTCGTTCACCCAATTTGCTAGTTTTACATGGATCAGCTCGGGTGGAAGGTTTCAAAGAGGCCCACGAAAAAGCAGGATACACCTATTTTTGGTAAAAAGGGACTGTGGGAATCCCTCCGGATTTTCTTGGAACTTGGCTTCTTTTAACGAAACAAGGAAAAGAATTGTATCCTCTGACATGCTTTACAGATAGGAGGGTGATCTGTATGGTGGCGGGGAAGAGCTATCTTGTCAAAGAAAGCTGACAGAGGCATAGGAGTTATTTATCTCAAGCACAAAGGCCTTCCCCAAGTGATAGCACTCCCGTTTTTCCGGGCTGAAAGGCCTGATCACGGTGGAGGGGCTGTTGGGGCAGGGAGAGAAACCTGCTGGTCAGTTCAGTGTGTGCTGAAAATATTCCCCCAGAAACCTGAGTACCTCTGGGAAGCTATGAGAGAAGCAGGAATGGAAAAAAGGGGGAAAGAAAACCTATACCTTTCATTGGAGGGATCTTGTCCCTCTTGGGTGTGTATTTACAAATGCTGGGATTTCAGGCCAGTGATCCGCCACAGACCCGAATGATGGGGTCTTCTAGGGAAAGGGTCCGGTTCTCTCTTTGCCAAGTTGCTATCCTCTAGGAGTATGTATTTAAATTGTAAGGTATATGGCATTTTGCTATAGGATTTCCTTTTGCCGAGTTCCCCTAATTGGATGTGAGATAGTAAATAGGAGGAAAGAAAGGACTGTCAGTAACAGCTAGTTTGAAAATTACATGTGATTAAGGAGAGGAGGATAATTGAGACAAAATTTTGTTTATCTGGCAAAGAATAGCAAGGTGGGCTGTGGTTTTGTGTAGGGATTTAAAAATATATATATTGGAAATGGTCAGTAGTGGAAAATTTCTTCGAAGTGAGCAGCACCCAAAAATTGTTGAATTTTAGAATAGACCAAAATCATAGCATCTGTAAAATGAAGACATCACAAATTCATTCCCTCTGAATATTTCCCCTAGCTCATAGCTCAGTGTTGTTTCAGTTCAGCTCCCTTGATGGGCAAAGCCAGAGGGAAGTTACCAGTAGATTTCTCTCATCCTTCTATGGGACACCAATCCCTCTCCTTCCTGAGATGTTCTCCAGGGGCTTTATGTTGCATTGTTTCTTCTTTCTGTGAAACCTTGAAACATAGCTTGTCTCTACCATATAACTCACCAGCTTACATTTTTTCTTATTTCGTTTTTAAAAATGAAATTAAAAAAAAAAGATTTTCTTTATTTATTCATGACAGACACAGAAGCAGAGGGAGAAGCAGGCTCCCTGTGAGGAGCCCAATGCGGGGGGGGGGCTCCATCCCAGGACTCTGGGATCACAACCCTAGCCAAAGGCAGATGTTCAAGCACTGAGCCACCCAGGTGCCCCCTTCAAAACAAATTTTATGTTATGTATAAGGACTATATTGTAAGTCCCAAAGGTTTGGGTTTGGGAAGAGCTTGGCTCTACCAGTTGAATTTCCAAGTCCCATTATGCTCAAGTGAATTTATGGTGCAAAGGAATCAGTCTACTCACTATTTCCCTAACCAGCTATACCATTTCATGTATATATGCCTTAGCTCTTGGGGTGCACGGGGCGACTGACTCCCAAGCATTGCACCTTTACCCCACAGGACTGAAGAAGTACACTCCGGAAATTCATCTCAGTAAGAAGGGGTAGAGCTTGCTGTTGGCTTCAGGGTAACTACTTTCTCCACTACTATCTCCTCCTTCCCAGACAGTGGTTGATTTGAAATAGCCATGTGATCCAATTCTGGCCAATGAGAAGTTTGCCGAAGGCTTCTGGGTAAAGTTCTTATTTTTAAGCAAAAGCCTTGTGAAATCAGGCTCGCTCTGGCTCCGTTCAGATGTGAACAAGAATGCTGACAAGTGCTGGTGGCCACTAGGGGAGCCAAACTTAGCAAGAGACCAATATGGAGGAAGGAAAAACAGAGACCCGGAGCGAACCTGAATATTAGACTACTTTTTTTTTTTTTTTTTTTTTAAGTTGCTAAATCTACCAACCCTGAAGGCTATCATGCCTCCATATTTCTCTGGATCTGTGCTGATTATTTAAGCCAGTTTGTTGCTGTTTCATGTTACTCCCAGCCACAAACCTCACAACTCGTGCAGCTCTTTTTCATCTGCCTGGATTGCCTTTTCACTCATACTCTGCTGGAACCTCTTCTGACTTTTTTTAGGGTAAGAGGAAGAAGACTAGGCTGTAGGATAAAATATACTAAAAACTCTTCACATATGTTACTCAAGTGCTTTCTGGGGACGTTGAGCCATTCTCTCTCTTCCTGTGCCTTTTTCCAGCAGCAAACACTACTTGATGCTGAGATGTAGTCCCAGGGCCCTCACAGAGGAAAGGCCTATCCTGGAGTAGCTGATGTCCAGCGAAGGAGATGGGAAATGGACCTGCCTGGAAATCGAGGACATGGGGCAAGCAGAAGGATAAAGGAGATGATGAGATCTCAGCCTGGGCCCTGCCAGAGATGGAAGTGGGGAGAGTTAGCAAGAAAGGTGTTGATGATCATCAGATGTTGAAAATATACGTGCAGTGTGCTGATTTGATATACATGTACAATGGGAAAGGGTTCCCTCCATAAGCTCACGTGGTAACATTTCTTTCCTCTCCTTTTCTTTCTTTCTTTCTTTTTTTTTTTTAAAGGATTAACTTTATTTGTTCACGAGAGACACAGAGAGAGGCAGAGACACAGGCAGAGGGAGAAGCAGGCTCCTCGCAGGAGCCTGATGTGGGACTGGATCCCAGGACCCTGGGGTCACGCTTTGGGCCGAAGGCAGACGCTCAGCCACTAAGTCACCCAGGCGTCTCCATAGTAACATTTCTTGTGTGTGTAAGAACATTTATATTCTAGAGTCTCTTAGCAAATGCCAATTAGGTCTTACGGTATTATCCACTGTAGTCACCCTGTTTTGCACTAGTCCTCAGACCTTATTCTCTATTCAACTTTTAGACTTTATCAATCTCAGTGTCCTTCAGGAGCACTCATAAGTATGGCTGGTTTGTTCCCCCCACAACTTAAAGGCCCAGGGACTACTACTTGGGTTAGATATGGGAGTTTTGAACAGGTGGTTCAAGGGCTGGAAAAAGTATAGACAAGTTAGCTTGCAGAGGTATAGAATGTGCCTTAATTCTGTACCTTGTTTTTCTTGTTGAGACTGTAAAGGTGTTGATCTATTTATTTTTACAAAGTATGTGGAAGAATGGCAGTATCTTTGGAAATAGTGATTTCCTAAAAGTGGGGATTATGATGTTGGAATGTTACTGAGATGGGTTGAGAAATGTCTCCTGATTGTCTTCACCAGTGGCATGATGGTAGTTACTCTGGAATCAGGTGACCTTCAGGGGTCCCTGTCAGTAAGGAAGTCCATGACACTGCAAAGCTTTGAAACAATGGAGTTTCCAGGATTTCCATGAGGGAGTTTGTTTCTGATGCTGATTAAACACATTCTTCTTAAAGAATTCAACTTTTCTGAGGTTCCACATGCTATTTCAAGCCACCCATTTATAAATGATAATTTTTCCAAGTTTTCTGTTATTTTTTTTCCCTGGAAGAAAATTACGAGAGTCGTTTAACAAAGTAAGGCAAGCAAATGTAAAGAAAACTCCAGCTATTGTGTGAAGAATTTTGAAGATCGACGATGACATGGAGATTGGCATCGAATTTAGGTCTGGATGAAAAACTCATATGCCACTGGGGAATGTGGACAGTGATCAGATGGCCAGGCCACTGGGCATTTGTTGTGATAACAATCTCTTGGGAGGTGGTCTCCCCCCCCCCTTTTCCCTTTTTTAATAGTGAGATCATGACAACCGGCATTTAGCAGAATGGAGCCAAGAGAACTGTCACTCTCTCTAATTTAAGAGGATGAGTGTATAGGCTGAAGAAAGTTTGTAAATGGTATTATGACACAAAGATAAACAGGGCTGCTTCCCAGGGAAGAGATATACACGGAGGAAACTTCTTGTTTTTCTCTTCTCTTCCTCCCTTTCTTCTTTGCTTCCTTCCCCTTCCCTTCTCCTCTTTCATTTTCTCTTCTTCTTCTCTTTATGAGCTAAGTGTTCATTATTCAATGACCTCAAGTTCACTTGCCCGAGTTCGAAGTCCTGACTTTCATCAGAATTCTAACCACTGCCCCCATCGCTCCTTGTCCCAAGATTTGAAGACAGAGGGCATCTGTATGGCTTCCTTTTCCTGTTTCCCTTGTCAGTATGTCCATCCTGCCCTAAGTCATGGTGCTCAGCACATGAAGCCTCATGGGTCTTGTCGGCCCTGGTTGGTGGGGGGTTGGACCCATGGGAGGAGGCGTGAGAGGAGGGTAGACATGGATTTACTAACAAGCTGAGGGAACTTTAGTTTCGGGAGCTCCTTCCGTGCCAGCCTCTTTCCAAGACCCTAGAGAGGCCCTAGCAATGTGTTCACGTGGTCAAATGTTCAGTAACATGTACAAAAGTAAGATACTTTAACCATAACTCCACTGGCTTTTTCATTCCAACTTGCCCCTGTCATACTTTTCCTCATGTTGGAGAGTTAAAGTGACCACAGGCATTTTTTGGGGGATCTGGCTAAAGGGACACAGTAGAAAGATATATTTGGATGATTCACAGTCACTTCTCCACGCAGGGAAGTAATTGCTAGCCATTGTGGCATGAGTACTCCTATTGCCTACCTGTGTCCTCACAGGAAGGCATAGGGCTAGAGGTGGCATCATGGTATGTGTCCCATAGTGTCTGACCCTGCACACACGTGTGTAGTGGAGCAGAAACAAAGTTTTAAACGTATGGAGCCAGAAGGTAGTCTGTGGAAAAATGTTACAGAAGTGTGGAATACAAACAGTCTGTTAATTTTTCTGGATTTTGTGGTTTGTGGTATTTGTTCCTTGAAGTGTTTTTCAGTTTGCTGTATCTGTTCTCATTTCAAATAAACATTCATTTTTACCTAATTTTGAACTCATGGTTTTGTAATATTTTTCTTAAATAAGACTCCCTACGCTATATACAATTTAGGTCCAACCTAACTTGACTCTGCCCCTGGAGGAGGTGCTTAAGAGGGAAACTGAAGAAGAAGAGAGTGTGGGGAGCACTCTCCAAGGTGACAACAGAGACAGGCATGTGAAAGAGCATTAGGGGAAGGGGCATGGGATTTTCATCCTTTGGTGCCCATGCTTATGTGTATGTGAGGTAGGCATTGCTAAGTGCACGGTGTCAGGAACCCTGTTGTCATTGACACTTCTGCAGACTGTGGAGAAAAAAATGAAGCCAGAAGGGGGAAAGGAAAGCTGTGCTAATTGTTATAATAATCTACACGAATTGCTTACAACGGATACCTCATTACAGTATAGCACAATAATAATTATGTATACTAGCTAATGTTTCAGATTAACTTGAACAAGTTTTGATTATAACCTCACATATTTTCTACGTGTGACAGTGTTACAAAGTTTGAAGAGTGAGCTCCAACAACTGAAGCTTCGATTGACCCAAGATTTTAGTATGTCAAATCATGGTGCCTTCAATGGACATGTGTGCATGTGTGTCAACATCCTGTTCTAAAATGCTCCCCACTATTAAAAATAAATAGACTCCACACTTTTAGTGGTTAGAGTTATCTTTAGGCCAAAGACCTCTTGGAAGATGTGGTGGGTTACATGTACCCTGTGAGACAGATCATGGTTTTTTTTGTTGTTGTTGTTGTTGTTTTTTTTTTTTTTTTTTTTTTTTTTTTTACTGTTGGCCAGATTTTTTCTGTTTATAGTTGTAAACCACCTTTAATGTAGTGTTTATTATTCTAATGTGTACAATGAGTATTTTTTTATGTTTTCCTTTAAATATATGCTCTGAAAATTTCATAACCTATGTATTATGTGTCATTTTTTGAGTGCCACTATGTGCCAAAGATCCACCGCATATCTACCAGGCCTGTGAGAAAGAGGGATCCACAGACATACATGCTGATAGCGAGGGATGAGCTGTGAGAACAAGCATGATGTGTGAGTGTGCCTGCTGACTTGGTTGTGTGTGGGGGCTTGAGGGGTACAGAGGTTACAGGGTGAAAGCTGAATCTTTTTTTTTTTTTTTAAATGTTTATTTATTTATGATAGTCACACACAGAGAGAGAGAGAGAGAGAGAGAGAGAGAGAGAGAGGCAGAGACACAGGCAGAGGGAGAAGCAGGCTCCATGCACCGGGAGCCCGACGTGGGATTTGATCCGGGGTCTCCAGGATCGCGCCCCGGGCCAAAGGCAGGTGCCAAACCGCTGCGCCACGCAGGGATCCCTGAAAGCTGAATCTTGAAGGACTCTGTTCAGAAAGGCTTGGATCCATATAGAAGAAATTCCAATTAATGTGTTAGCACTCACAGTTAACATTTTTGCTTTCACTAAGCCCTTTTAGGATCTGGGTAAGAGGATCTGACCAGTCACAAGGGTCCCAGAGAGGAACATCTGCATTTTTTATTTTCCCCAGTGTATTTTGAAAGGATTGTTCTTTCAACTCCTTCTTGCCTTCTCTTGCCTTCTGTGTTAAGATAACACAAAGAGCCAGGGGAGCAATCAGCCAAAGCCGTAATTAACTTTCTTCTTGGATGGGTATAATGAAGTTTCTTGGCTGATGAAATTACTGCAGATTGTTTTATCTGATAACTCCTTTGTTGGCAGTTTTGCCAACACAGATGCCACTTTTCCTGAGCTTTAATTAGTCAAATATCTCAGAAGCGCAAATCATGTTACCTTTAATTTGTATGTATATCAATATCCTGCTCTTAAATGCTCCAGGCTCCTTCCTGCATATTTCTCTTAGCACAATGCCTTGAACTTGGTAGGTACACAGTCAACTTTTGTGAATGAAAGAGTGGATGAATAAATGAACGAATTTCCAAATAAGCTTTATTAATCAACATAAGTAAGTCTCAAAGTTTGGGCAGTATGGGGAATAGTAAAATTATTTTCTTTCTTTTCTTGATCTTAATTATGCTACTCCTCTGCACCACCCCCCAAAAGTAAAATCAATACCCACTCACAAAAACACTTTAAATTCCAAAGAGAGAGGAAATAGTTAGTTCTTGATCTATTTTTAAGCTCACAGGGGTTTTAAGACTAATTCTCTGTGAAAATGCATCTAATTCAGAAAACATGCTTTGCAGAGGTCCAAGAACAACACATATTTTCTTTGAACAGTTTAGGTTTAAAACACACACACAAAACTCAAAGAAAAAAAAAAACCTCCAACCATAGTTATGGCTAAATGGCAAACACAGAGGAATGAATTACCCCAGATCACATCCATAAAAAAAATGACAGCCCTCCTCCCAGCTAGCCTGGTCTGGTTGGGGAAGAGTTGTGGGCCAGGTTCAGGCATGAGGATCTTGTTCCTCTCTTGGGCCCCCAACCAAGGAAGTTTCCACTGTCACCTATTATGATGCCGATCTAAAGTGCAGCTGAGTGTGTCTGAAACAGAGATGGACAGAGCAAGACATGCCCAGATGACCCTGTGATGAATCACTGCCGAGGCTGGGGGATTCCTGCCAAGGTGAAAGGTTGTATAGGTAGCACATCTTGGCTCTGGTGTGTCTCTAGTAAAGACTCAGCTGTGTTTTCTTTTCTTTTCTTTTTTTTTTTAAAGATTTTATTTATTAGAGAGAGAGAGTATGTGCAGATATGATTAGGGGTAGTGGTAGATTGGGAAGGACAGAGAAAGAATCTTAAGCAGACTCTGGGCTGAGGGCAGAGCCAGACTTAGGGCTCAATCTCATGACCCTGAGATCATGAACTGAGCCCAAACCAAGAGTCTGATGCTTAACCAACTGAGTCCCCCAGGAGTCCCCCACCTGTGTTTTCTTGATATCTCTCTCCAACACCTTGGATTTTGAGTCTTGAGTAAAGTAGAAAATTGTTCTCTCCTAAATTATAGCCCTAACAACTAGGACTACCTATTGGATTCATCTTTCAGGCTGACATTAATAGGTTTAGAGATTAAATTTAAATAACAATAATTCGTAGACTGAAAATTATAGAATGAATTACAAGGGTGACTTTAAAAAATCCAGAAGTGGGAGGAAATACATTTCTCCTATTTAAGTCTGCCAGTCTTTAATATTTTTTTATGGCAGTCCTAGAAAACTAATATAGTTATATAGATTAGCTAAAATGTTAGAGCTATTCCATGATCTTTAATAAAGAGAGCATGAGAATCCAGCAGAGCCTATAACCTTTCCCTTAGGGGTAGTACCTGAGACTTGATTCCTAAACTGTCCTGTTTCTAGCCACTTAGTTGAAGGATTTCTAGTTGTCTAATATGGACTCTGAGGTCTCTAGAATCCTTCCTCTGGAACATTGTCAGGTCTGCCTTGTAGAACTATTTCACTCAAGGTGGTAATGAGAGCATCTAAAAAGACAAAGGGGTGCCTGGGTGGCTCAGTTGGTAGAGTGTCTGGCTCTTGATTTTGGCTCAGGTCATGAACTTGGGGTCATGGATTGGGCCCCATGTTGGGCTCTGTGCTCAGCAGGGGGTCTGCCAGAGGTTTTCTCTCTCTCCCTCTGCTCCTCTCCCCACCCCTACCTCTAAAATAAATAAATAAATCTTTTAAAAAATAAAAAGGCAGAGAACTGGGACTTCTCTGAGATTACCAAACATGCTGTAAGGGCTATTGATAACTATTCACCTAATAAATATCTGTACATGAAGCAGAATTTGGTTCAAGATTTGGTTTCATTATAGTTGGTAGTGAGATAGTGTAGAAGGATCAATTTACTACAGGTGTTCATGGGTACTGAGAATCCCTTCCAAGGACGAATCTTTACATTAGTGACCAAATGGGGTCTTAGTTTCCTGTGATCCAAATAGTGGCCTTCCCTCTGACTAATTTTAAATGAGGTTGTCTTTTCAACAAAACACTTATTTATGTTTTTTTTTTCCATTAGAGATTCCCAAAATATGTGCCACAGAACACTTCTCAAATCATAGATTCTACAATTAAATAAATTTGGGTAACAGCTAAATGCATGTTTGAGATCACATTGGAAATTCAGAATACATATTAACATCATGTAAAAGATATGAAGTCTACATAAAGAATATTGTTTAAATTTATTTAGTCCAGCATTACCCACAGGACCACAGATCATTTTTCCCTTTTGGGATGCTTGTTAATATCTCAAGGAACTGTTGTTCCAGGGAACATACTATCTATTTTTTTTTTAAAGATTTTATTTATTTATTCATGAGAGACACAGAGAGAGAGGCAGAGACACAGGCAGAGGGAGAAGCAGGCTCTATGCAGGGAACCTGACATGGGACTCAGTCCCAGGTCTCCAGGATCAGGCCCTGGGCTGAAGGCAGCGCTAAACTGCTGAGCCACCTGTGCTGCCTGGGAACATACTATGTAAAGTGTGGTTCTAGAAGGCTATTAATGCCTGTGATTAGATTGGCTCCTTTTTTTCTTCACATACCAGAGAGAATTCTATCTTTTGCTATTCACCCATGCATGCAAATTAAGGCAGGGCATAGTTTTACATCTATGGTGCATCAAAAAATTACATACCGTTATATATTAATTATATATCAACTAATTATATATCATACCTCAGATATGGTGGTTTATTTTGAGTGGTCAAGAATTTGCTTGGGAGTAGCAAAATGATGTATTGGAACCCAGGCAAACATCCCTGCAGAGCATACTGGGAAGGCTTTTCTAGGCCCTTTTTGTTACGACTCTCAAATGGTCATCCCATGCTCTGTTCAATTCCACCCTCTAATTGTTTGCCTGTAAATGCTTGTTCTTTTAAATATCTATTATTTCCTAAAATTTAAATTAAATGAAATAAAAAGGTATAAGATTAAAATGGTATGAACCAGACATTTCTGGACTCAAGTCAAAAGCGCCAATGAAGGAAAACAATGAAGGAAAAAAAATCAATAAAGACACCGTATGACAGTGAGGAGCATGCACTCAGAATTGTCATCCAAAATGGGCCGCTTGTTCAGATTTAGTCAAATTCTGGGCTGGCAAAGAGTAGTTTTTGGTTGCAAGTGAGAAATGTGCTCCAAGGGAGAACAAAGAATAGTCAATTTTAAACAATGCTAACTTAGCTAAAGCTAATCTAAACCAGAGGAGGGGTGGGGCCACTTGAGGGTGGTTTGGTGATAAATTTTCCCTCTGCACTGTGTGCCTTCCTTTAATGGATCAAAACATCAACCACAAACAAACTTTAAAATCCTGATTGAGGGTCTTCTGTGATAGAACACTATGAAGAACAGCAAGTGAAAGAACATTCTCCTCCAGGATCATGTTTAAAAAAGGTAAATATGGATATGTGTGTGTGTTATATGTATTGCTATAAGTATGATTACAAAGTTTTCTGGGGGGTGGGGGAGCACATATTTCTCTCCTGGTCTTCCTCATGTAAATAAGTGCCATCATCATAGTACTCCAGCCAGCATCCTGGCAGTCATTCTTATTTGCTGCTGCTTCTTCATCTGTCACTCTCAGTCTACCAGCAAGGCTGTTGCTGCAAAGTGTATCTCAAATTCCCTCCTTCTTTCCAGTATCATGACTTTGTCCAAGCTACCAACACTTTATTTATGACATTGGAATCCCTCCCAACAGGTTTTCCTGCCATATGACTTTGGTTGGAACATTTACTCTCTTATTTCTGGTAAAATAAAGGTAATAGTTCCTATTTCAGAGGATAGATGAGAAATTTAAATGAGAAGAAGGGGACAGTACTTGCTTAGCATAATATATGGGTTATGGCAAGTTCTTAACAAATGTTACCAGTACAGCTGCTACCCTCCACATGAACAAGAACTTCCACTGGGATTTTCTTTTTTCTTTTCTTTTTTTAAGACTTTATTTATTCATGACACACACACACACACACACACACACACACACACACACACAGGCACAGACATAGGCAGAGGGAGAAGCAAGTTCCATGCAGGGAGCCTGACGTGGGACAGGATCCTGAGCCTTCAGTATCACACCCTGGGCTGAAGGCGGCGCTAAACTGCTGAGCCAGCTGGGCTGCCCTCCACTGGGGATTTTAATGTCAATAGATAAATCCCTTAAGGAGTGCATGCTATAAAAATACTCGTTTTTTTTCTGTGTCCCTAATCAGTGATTTAATACTATAATTGTATATTTGCAGGCTCTTGGTTCACTGACATATTTTGGGGATTCACAAGAGAATTTCTATGTGATTTCACGTTTTAGGCATGCCAACCACATGGGCATGATGGAGGCCATGGAAATGGAAGATCCTGTTCAGTTTGGGGTGTTGAGGATTGAATGACTCCACTTTCTTCGTGGTAACCATTTGCTTTATATAAGCAGTGCAATTAGCCCCAAATGAGGAAAGATTTGATGATACCTTTGACTTTAGACACAATTAGAAATAATTTACCAGGCCGAAATATTTAGTAATTACTTGATATTTATGAATATGTGGCCATCTTTTTATTGATCAGTGTCATAAGGTAAGGACTTTCCTAGAGCATGGATTACCCAAATTTTCTGTAATCAGTAAGATTTGAAAGTAAAGTATGGTCTTTTAGGGGTTATTTGCATTTATAATTAAATTACTAGCTATGCTGTGCATGATTATGAACCTAATCTGGAAATCAGCCATCAGAAAATCATAGTAAACTTTAATTAATTTAGACTAAGGAAAAGGGAAGAAGTCAAAGCCCTAACAATTCATAAGTTTAAAAAATTAAATCTCTGAATTGGAAGGATAGCATTATTGAATTACAGAGTCTATTAAAAATCATGTAGTTTGGGGGTACCTGGGTGGCTCAGTCAGTTGAGCATCCGGCTCTTGATTTCAACTCCAATCATGATGTCAGGGTTGTGAGATCTAGCCCCGTGTCAGGCTCTTGTGGAGCCTGCTTTAAGATTCTCTCTCCTCCCTCTGCTCCTCCCCACTCACATTCTTTCTCTTAAAAGAAATCATCTAGTTAGTACAATCAACATGGATCACTTCTTTCATTGTCAAAACCCCAAGATGTGTTAAAAACTATCATCAACGGTGAAGAACCTATTCATGTACATTTTTGGGTGTGTATATTGATGTATGTGTTTAGCTTGACATAGTAGTTTGTTGGTGCTGTCCGCTCATATTTCCAAGTTGATTTCCTTTAGGCAAGTGGTAGGATAGAATTTCTATGTTCTTTTGAAGACAGCCATGGCTATATGAGTTAATTTGGCCAATAAAAAGTGATTGGAAATGATGTGTGTGCCTTCAGACAGAAGGCTGTGGGAGCCAGCACATAATATTCCACCTGTCCTTTTCCCAGCCTGGGCAATAATAGCTGACAACATTTGATTGTACGATTTCCAGTGGAATGGGCCCTGGAGTCTGGCTCTCATGGAACTGAGCTTCTCATGATACATGGTGATGATTTCTCTCAGTGAGAAGAAAACTTTCATGGTTCTAAGCTTCTAAGATTTCATGGTTGATTACTAATACAACAGCGCAACATAATGTAGCTCATCCTACCTAATATAAATGATAACAGTAACTCCAGACATGGCATTGGCCATTATCTTTGAGAGCTGGAAACGATTCTTACAATTAAAAACCATAGGCAGTGTTGTAATTTATAATTATAAATTTATTATAAAGAAAAGTGGTGATTTATTTTGATATAACAAATAAGAACTAGAATAAGAATATACTATTTGGAAGTAGAGGATGGCATTATCAGTATGATCGCCTGTCTACAAACCCAAGAGGACAAATTGAAAAATTATTAAAAATTCAACAACATAAATATATTCAAAATATAAATGTTCAGAAATCAACATTTTGGCATCAATCATAACCAGTCAGAAACTTTATTGGAAAAAACCCCTATCTTTTTCAATATGCAATACCCTTTAGTAATTCCAGAAGGATTAAATAGATAATTGTTTTAAAATGTGCAAGAAGAAGCACTGGAAATGTAAATAGGACACTGGTAAAAATGAATATCCACAGAGAATGGGGGTGGGTGGGGTGAGGAAGGTAGAGTAGAGGCAAGACCTTTGTATGTACAGACATAAATGTATAAATTTGGCTCTGTAATCATGTAAGTGCATTATTTTTTTCAAACTCTAAAAACTGAATAATACTTATTTGAAAAAAATGAACCTAGATGTTATATCATATAGGGAAATAATTTCTGTATGTAAAAACAGGGAGAAAATGGAAAGGAAAATATGGAGTTTTGACTACACACAAGTTAAAAGATTCTGAGTATGAAATAACACCATGAACCAAGTCAAAATTAAATGATAATGAAAAAATAAATAAATAATAAATAAATAAATATATTATAAATATATAACATATGTATGACCAAGGAGATATTATTATGTCTTCATAATCCTTTCAACTCCAAGAAAACTATGTATACTCTAGCAGGAAAGTAGGCCAGGGTGCCTGGGTGGCTTAGTCTGTTAAGCATTTTTACTCTTGGTAAAAATTTTGGCTCAGGTCATGATCTCAGGGTGGTGGGATCGAGCTCCACATCGGCCTCTGCACTCATTAGAGAGTTTGCTTGACATTCTCTTTCTCTCCTCTCCTCACCAGTCGAGAGCATGCTCTCTTTCTCTCTTTATTTCTCTCTGAAATAAATCTTTTAAAAAAAGAAAAGGAAAAGTAGGCAGAAGACACAGAAAATAATTTATATATGAAAAAATACAAGTCATTAATTCAAAGGAAAGCAAAGGCCAATCCCACTAGTCATCAAATAAGTAAAAATTGAGATGAGAAAATTTTTTGTTTATCAGCTTGGTAGGTTTAAGAAGAAAGCTAATAAATACGGTGTTGATGACGCTGTGATAAAATGGACAATGTTATAGTAAAAAAATGAAAAAGCAGATGTTTGTATCTTCCAATTAAAAAATACATGCATATATGTTTAGAATAAAAAAACACAGACAGAAATACAGTGGAGTGTTAATAGCAGTTGCATGCTGTTGGCCATGCATAATCTATATTTTTTACTTTTACATTTTTTATTTTAAAGATTTTATTTATTTATTCAGGAGAGACACAGAGCAAGACAGAGATACAGGCAGAGGGAGAAGCAGGCTCCTCGCAGGGAGCCTGATGTGGGACTCAATCCCAAGACCAGGATCACGCCCTGAGCTAAAGGCAGATGGTCAACTGCTGAGCCACCCTGATTTCCATACTTTTAGTATTTAATGTGTTTTTCAAAATTTTCAAAGTTTCTACAACCTGCACTATTTTTTTTATCAAGAGAAAGTGTCATTTTTTTAAAGGATGTGAGATAATCTAAAGTCCCTCTGAATCTAGGTTTCCTCTTACCTTTTAATAAAAAATCTCCTCTTGGGGATCCCTGGGTGGCGCAGCGGTTTGGCGCCTGCCTTTGGCTCAGGGTGTGATCCTGGAGACCCGGGATCGAATCCCACGTCGGGCTCCCGGTGCATGGAGCCTGCTTCTCCCTCTGCCTGTGTCTCAGCCTCTCTCTCTCTCTCTCTCTATCATAAAATAAAAATAAAAAAAAATTTTTAAAAATTGTTTAAAAAAAAATCTCTTTTTCACCACAAATTCTACTGAAATATGATTTCCTGAGTCTGTCATCATTAACGATAGCTTTCAGATGTTTTAAACAACTACTTTATGAAGTTACAATACCTAGTTGTTAAGTCAATTATAATCAGCAGAAATGTTTTCCCTGTTTTCTTTGTATATGTGTAATTTTACCTGCACTATGAATTCATGATGTGGGGACTGCATACCTGGCGAGGACGGATAACTTTGGACAAATGTGTTGGACCTCTAAACAACAACAAAATAAAATAAAAAAAAAAAACCACTTTGGGATATAATTCCCTTTGAAGTAACTAGTGCTTTCAGATCTTGTTATTTGAATTTCTGAACATTTACTGCTCCTTCAAAATCCCACAGGGATTTTGAACACTTTAAGGGGGTTTTCTTATCTCAAGCAGGATGCTGACCGCGGCTCGGGTATATATACACACACTGTGCTGAAGGGATTGGTTCTCCACACTTCCCAGAATATGTTAGGCACTCAACAAATGCTAGTAGAGCAGAATAGAAAAGAGTCTTGGTCTGGAATAAGTTAGGGCATTGAGTTGCTGCAGCAGAGAGGACAGCCCTATGCCGACAGACCGCATTCCAGCAGCTTCCAGGTGAGGGCCTTGGCATTGTCTTCTGGTCTTTTCGCCTGGATCAGTAAGCAGATTGCATTTCACTTCAGAGGATTAAGGTTGGGAGTTTAGCTCACCAGTTCCTCCTCAGTCCTGTTTGGGTTCTCTCCCTCACACACACCTGGGGTGACATTGAACTCCTGGTCCTGTGAAGGAGGGGCTGGTTCCTGAGCTCTGAGTTTTGTGTGTCTGAGACTTGAGCCTGCAAAGACACGCCCTCCAAGACCAGCCGGCTTTTCAGTGGAACATCCCTCAGCTTGACAGTCCCTCTCTCTCTGTCAGAGTTATACTCAGAGGAATGCCTCATTACTTTGCTCCTCTTAAAAAGTCTGCCATTAAGAATTAAGCCAGTAATAACAAAATTATTTTAAAATTTTTTTATTTAAAATTTTTTTAATAACATAAGATTAAACTTTTATGGTGTTTTGTAAGATATCGAGCTCTCAATTTACCCATATTTTATAATAATGGAGGGATTGACCCTGTCGTCTTTCTAAAACGAAGCAATAAAAACCTCTATGTTTTCCAGGAATTTCCCCTCTCAGGGACACATGCTTTCATGCAGAAGTCTCTTACTTCATGTGACCGGAATGTTAGTGGGGCAGGGGCTGTGGTTCGAATAATGTCACTCTCCTTCTCTTCCTGCTCATCCCTACCAGAAACTCCTCTTCCAGTTGACCTGAGACTTGTTTGCTGATGAGTGGGTTTGCATGCCATCCCAGCCTGAAGATTTCTATCTGCATTTGGGTCTTAGAGGCTGTGGCATCCACTCATTTTTGAGAGGCTAAGGAGCTCTCCTGGGGAGAAGGTGGCCAGCGCTCTGATCACCTTAGAAGCTCAAGGTAAGGCTATTAGTGAAGTGGGACTCAGAGCAGTTGTTCCTTCAGGTATGAACCACAGACCGCCTGGCTTGACATCACTTGTGGAACTTGTTTAAAAAAAAAAAAAAAGCAAATTCCTGGGCCCCATCCTAGAATCTCCATTCCTGGGGAGTAGAGCTCTAGGATTTGCATTTTTAACCAGAGCCTTGGGGAATCCTTTCATACGCTAGTTTAGAGGCTGGATGCCAAGTCTGGTTCTCTCTTTCCCATGCTGGGATGGCTCTCATCATTGCATGCTCTGTTTAGCAAATGTTTTTTTCCCCCATTTCCTCTGGGAGTAGGTTTCAATGATCCAGCCACCCCTTGCATGCATTCTTTGATTTTTTTTCCCTCATTCTGCAGATACGTTTTGAGAACCTATTATGTTCTAGATATTGGAAAATCTCAAGAAATCCAAAGATGGCATCCAATGCTGCCTTTGGGGCCAGTGGCTGCAGTAAAACAGTGCATATTATCATTTCCCTGTTCTCTGCCTTTTTGATAGCTCATGTTGGAGGCTGAGTGCTGGGAAACCCTTTCAGAAAGCCGGGCCCTCCTCCGGTCCTCGCTCCTTGGTGGCAGAAACAGCAACGTTGTCACCGCAGAGGGTTTTTGAATGATGGGGGGATGTGCTAAGAAGAGGGACTGGTGGGCTCATGTGAATTTGTTCTTCTGTTTTTTTGGCCTGGGTGCAGGCACCCCGTGTTTAGTTGGAAATTTTCAATATCTCAGCTGCTTCTCAGATCGCCCTGGTGGTCCGAAATAAAAAGGACTCATCTAAAGTCAGCAAGAAGCATCTTTAATTGCTAGAAATGTTGATTGGACTTTTTGGGATCCAGCTTCATGATAATCTCTCCTTCATCCCAGCCACAACGCCCTTCTTCTTTCTGTCCAAGGAGGCCCGTCACCAGCAGCCGCCCAGCTGCAGTGCCTGCTTTGTCTGCTTGTTATTTCATATTTCGCTTGGGATAAATAGTTGCAAGAACAACTTGAGTGATGTATTGGTCTACACAAAACAGGAGGAACACGACATAGTCCCTGGAGAAGTAAAGGGGAGCAAGTATATGAAAATTCTTCATCTAGGGATATTGCAAGACTTCTAGCATCTTTGTCTTTGCTCCACTTTTGTTTCTCCAGCCTCTATGGAGCATTTCTAAATGCTTCACCCTGAATGCTCCTTACAACCCATTTTACCGATGAGGAAACTGAGGCAGAAAGAATCGCTCAAACCCACATAGAAAAATGTTGGAGCCAGGATTCACACCCAGACACCCTTGCTCCAGTGTCTGCACTCTTAACTGCCCTGCCATCTGCCCTTCTGGGGGATCCTACATTTCCCTCCATGTCCTTTTAAATGCCTGACTGCCCTACGACTCCTTTTCATTTCCTTCTGCCTGATTCTCGACCCTTTGGGCCAGAAGTTGGCTCACCTGAAGTCAGAAACCACTGAATTCCACATGAAACATTTCCAAGGAGTAGAGGCACTCCCAGAAGAAGGGGACCTTTGTCCTCCTTTGCTTGGTAATGAGCCAAGCAGCCATGAGATTGGTGGGAACCCCACATAGATCCATAAGGGAGAGGCATGCTCATTGGCTGCCTGTCAGTGTGCTTGGCTCCAGAAGCAGAGGCAGGCAGGTGGAATTGAGGCCAGGAATAAAATGGGGGAGGAGCCCTCTCAAAGATAACAGTGGGTGACTGGGCAGCAGAGGGAAAGGGCACAGAGCTGGGGCTCAGAGGACACGCTTCCACACAGCTTGTTGCACTCGCCCTGTGAGTCTTTGCATGTAAGCTGCTTAACCTCCCCACCTGCCTCACAGCTCTGCGTTCATGTTACATGGGAGCAACGTGAATCACATGGCTGATGCAGGGCTTTTGGCACACGCTGGGTGTTGAGGTCCCCTTCTCCCTAGCCAATCCCCCCTCCCTTTGGTCTTCTTAGATCAGGCTGCTGCAGAAGTACGAAAGCTTCCTAGAGTTCGGCCGTTGGCACACGCCGTTCAAGGTATGGCAACGGTTGGGAAGATCTTGCAGTGGATCATTTGGTTATTCGACCTTTCTTGTAATCTTTTATTTTTCTAGAAAGAAGCCATCCATGGCTGGCAATCAATACAGTCAGCATGCTTTGCCTTGGTCCATGCCGTGGCTGTGGCTGAAGCACCCCTGAAGGATGGGTCAGAAGGGTGGGCGGGGGTGGCTTGCTGGCTTCCGTACAGCCTGAGCCTCCCTCACCAGGGTGCTGGCCCCCCTTACCTCTGTCGGCTTAGCCATTTTCTGTGGCCTGGGTACTTCCGTTTCAGCGGTAGGATGGGGTTCTGATTAATGTCCCTCTGATCAATGAGCAGGTCAGCCTTTTTATAAATAATCTCAGCTCTCTGCTGTTTTGTGCATAGGTGGAAACTTGTGGGCTCATCATCAATCTCAATTTGCTCTTCTCCCTGGGTTTGCCAACTTCTTCACTTACAAGTCCTCAGCTATCTTTCAGGGGTCTTTTGTTCTTTTGTCTACATTGCTGACTAGAAGGTAAAATGAAATCTAAAGTGAGCAAGCACTGATCCCAGGACACCCTGCTCGTTACCTCTGCTCTTTCTGGAGACTTGCCAGAAACTCTCACCTTTCTTTCAGAATCTTTTGTTAATATTCAAGGCAGTGGACTTGTTCTCTCTGCCCATTTGAACCATTTCAGCAATTGAAATTGTGGGAGTTGCTGTATAAAATGTTGCAAAAGGCCCGTGTTTCCTTCCTCCTATCATATGGTTGCCCTTTCCAAAACAACAACAACAAAAAAGCTGTCGGGTTGTTGCATTGTTTGTCCTTAAGCAAGCCTTTTTGCTTATTGCCTGAGAATTCTACTGTCCTAGATAAATTTACAAATTACATTTTTACGAATGACTTTTTTACCTTGCTAATTTCAGACCTACAGGTGCTGGTTAATTTCAGGACAAATGACCAGACACTTTCAGTTTCCACTGCTTTCCACCCCTCTGCTGGCCAATAGACCCTGAGACATCATGAGACCTTTCCCACTGAATTCTCACCTGGGTCTCCGAACATGCCAAACTATTACTCTGCCTCTTTGATTTGTAAATGTTCAGGTTGTCCAACACCTACTTTTTGCGTTATTTTCCATCAGCTCCATTTGTAGAGTCTTTGAAGTGATACCACGGCATCCAATTTCTTTTAAATAGAGAAGTCCTTATCTGAGAGCAGTGGTTTTTAGCCAGAGCTGCACATTAGAATCTAAAGTGGAGGCTTTTAAAGATACAGATGCCCCGGCATCCCCTCCCCACAGGATATTCTGATTTAGTAGGTTTGGGGTGGGCTCTGGCTGCCTATATGTTTTTTAAAGCTCCTGAATTGGTTGTAAGGGCAATTGAAAGCCACATTCCAGAGTAAGTCCCAGCTCTGCAGTGTGCGCAGCACCACCTTGTTTGGCTCTAGCGACCCCCGCCTGGTCCATAGACATGCACCCTGGGCTCTAGCTTCTATTACCTTGTCCTGACTGCAGAAGGGTCCATCTGAGCTGGAGTGTGTGTATAAGGGGGAGATGAGGGGCCAACAGGAAACGAGGGCTTTTTCAGGTGGAGGGAAGAGCAGCATGAGTGGCGCAGAGGCAGGACAACAGAAGCTGGGCGGTGGTGCGGGGAAGAGCCAGCTGACAGGACCGAGCACAGGCTGAGGAGGCCAGCCCGGAGGTATTTCCAGGTAACAGGCAGCAAATCCCAATGCCCTCACCTCTGCAAATAAAGCCAAGTCCTATCTTTCTTCTCTTCATTATGTCCAGAACAGACCATTTGAACCCAGAAGTTCTTGAAGCAATTTAGAATACACTTTGTTTTTCATGCTCTTTCTTAGTGGGATTAGAATCCTGATAGGCCTCTTGTGCACGTTTTGGCCAGAAGCCTGGCTCCTGCTAGGGTAATCCCCTGGATCTTTGCACCGGGGCACTGCCCTCTTCCCAGCCAAGGCAAACCAAAGATGGGACGCCCTATTCAGGATGGCGGATTTCTGCCAATGCCGATTTTATTTTTAATCTATTTCTTTCAAATGTATTTTCTTTTATTTTTGCTGAGATCTATAGATTTCCTGTACAAGATGAGGGAGGATAGGATAAGGAGCGAAGAGCATGTTTCTATTTTAATTTGTCCCCAAATGTATTTGGA
Source organism: Nyctereutes procyonoides (assembly GCF_905146905.1). Lineage (NCBI taxonomy): Eukaryota > Metazoa > Chordata > Mammalia > Carnivora > Canidae > Nyctereutes > Nyctereutes procyonoides. Next base: position 6,315,656 of record NW_026575031.1, on the reverse strand, counting down.
CAGGCACTGTTATCTACCTTTTATGGCCACAAACATGGAGGCTGCAAAGAGGTTAAGTAACTTGCCTGCAGTCACAAGATAGTAAGTGGAGGAGCTAGGGCGGAGAACCAAGTCTCTCTGGCCCCGAAGCCTGGCTTTTTCCATTACACCACTTTTGCCCGGTCTGGGTGGAGGATTGGCCAGAGGCTGTTGAGGCATCCCTGGTGAGGTTAAACCTCATTTGCATTTTTAATCAGACACCCGTCTCATGGCATGTCTGGGCTTATTGGAGGATGTGGGGCATCTCTAAGGCAGCTGACAGTGGACGTAGCGTCTGGGAGATTGATAATGAGGTTAAGTTGGGACGGTTACAACTTTGCCTCTTGTGCAGTTTGGCCCAGGGCTGTCCTAGCTCCAGCTGAGGCTTCGGCACTTCTCTGGCTGAACATTGAACATCTCTCTCCAGTTGAATCTTTTTTTTTTTTTTCTGCTTGGTGGCGGTGGTGGCGATGGAGAGGGAAACAGGTACAGCTTTGAAGATTTTTCCTGACTTGCTCTGGGTAATCCTTTCCTCAGGATGCTTCTGGCTGGGATTTCCCTTTCTCTGCACTCCTGGGAACATCTGAGGGACGGATCAACTGCAGCACTGCTCTGTCTGACAGTAGAGTTGGGTCGGCCAGGTTTGGAGGATATCTCCTAATACATTTCCGAGCCTTTAGAATATGATTTCCATGAGGGCAGCGTCTAGGTCTACATATCTTTAGCACCTAATAGAGTGCCTGACATAGAGCAAGAGTTTTAAAAATAGTTATTGAATAAACACAGGTGTTCTGGTTCCACATGGACTTGCCTGCGATTAACGGGCCTACAGCAAAGAGATCTCCCTGGTTCTACAGGCAGAATGGAGAGGGATTAGATCCTCGGTACTACCCTTACTGCTTACTGTTAGTTTTCTTGCGTCATCATGCAGGCTCTTTAGGATCCCTTTGTCCCTTTTCAGTTCTCCAATCAGTTCCCCTTGGTATATTCTTGACTTTTAATCACATTACAGAGAAACACTAGGTGAAGAGGGAAGGAGAGTCCGTCCGCACACCTTGGTGTCTTACAGAAAACACAGAATCGTGGGTCCTGTTTGTTTTGAGGGACCCCTCACCCATGGCCAGGCCAGGAGGACCGCCTTGGGTGGAAAGGGCAGGGCAGCAACAGGCACTGCACTTCTCCCTGAACTGAGGGCATAAAGAAGACACTCAAAGGGCGCATCTGTTCTTGGAGCATGGATGGAGTCTGTCCTCACGAAAGTGTGGAGTAGTGGTGGGGCATGATGTGTCTGCCTTAAATCTCACCACTTAAAAGCCTTCAAATTGTCCATTAAAGTGTTCGAACTATCTTGGGGTGGGGGGTAAGGCAGCGGGGAAAATGGGAACATTTGACTTTTTTTTCAGACGTAGAAAACATCGGGGGCTTGGTGGTGGAACAGGGTCAGATTCTTTGAACTGCTTTTGTGGGTGGTTGGGCTCTGCTGAAAGTTAGAGCATATGCACAGGGGATGATCTGAACATGGAGTGTAACTTTGAATCACCATTAGTTTATCCAAATATAAAATCTTATTTTTAAAAAGCGTTCCCTCTGCCTTAGTATTAGGACCGGGTTACTCCTTCCTACTGCCTAGAAATTCTTGGTGGTGTCATCCAAACGAGTTTCCTTTATTTGAATTCTTTTTCTCTAATGCTTGTGATAAAGGCCTGAGGATTTTAGGATTTTGAGGTGGGAATGAACAAGCAAATTCCTTCCTCCTGGATTGTCAAAGTAAGCCAAAGAAACCAGACATCTTCGAGAGTTAAGCTGTTAACTAAGAAAAACCAAGCAAAGCAAAGCAAAGCAAACCGAGAGAAAGCAAAGGAAAGCCGATGAAAACCACACATCTCCAAGACACTTAGCCGCTGTGGAATGGAATTCCAGATGGCTGAAAGGTACCTTAACATTTTAAATTAATACTAAATTCCACTCCACATCGAGCTTGCCAAGCGATCATTTATGCCATTCTTGAAATATCCAGTGCTAGAGATCTCACTGTATTTTATTTTATCTAAAAATCGGTCTGGCTGTGAGATAGAATTTTACTCAAACAAAATTTGACTGTTTTCTTGGATTTTCCGCATACAGTCACCTTCTGCATACAGTCCTTCTGGGTCATTGAATTTCTCTTACACTTTATAGTTCTTTAAGTGATATGTTTGTGGACCATTTATAGTTTTACAGTTCTGTATGCTGCTGTTTTCACTTAAGTTATATTGTGAATACTTTCCCACGTCCCTACATATGTTTCAAAAATGAATTATCATGGTTGTGAAGAATTCTGTATCATTATTTTAGTTATCTCCTCTTATGGAACACTGATATGCTTCAGAGCTTTTAAAAGTGTAATGCCACAACAGCAAACTCAAAACTCTGGTTTCATTATTTCCTTAGATTGTCTTGGATGTGAGGCTGCAAGGTCAATGTGTGTGAATGTTTTTTAGGATTTTTTTTGCCTATTGTATTTCAGATCATGCTCCAAGGAAATAGACTCTGAGCTAGAGATTTGTGTGTAGGAAATTTACTAGGGAGTGCCTTCAACATCTGTGAAAGAGTGAGGGGAAGGGCTGGGCAGAGGAAGTTGAGCTATGATGTATTACAACAATGACCTCAGCTGATCCTGGGGAAATCTGAGTTTGGAAGTCCCTTTAGAATTGTCCCAAACTGAGGCACAGGGGCTGATCATTCAATGGCTGCAGGTGCCTCCTGCAGGGAGGTAGCAGGCATGGCCTTAGGTGAGGCATCTCCCTCTAGCCAAGGGCAATTCATGGAGAAGGACCCAACTGCTGGCTTTCAGCAGCTGATGATCCTGGCAGCTGGGAGAATGAATCCTCAGCACCAAGAGGGGAATCAGGAAGTGTATCACAGCTTCCACTGAAGTCACTCCTTGAATCTCTTGGATCTACAGTTTCTCATAAAGAATTCAGCCTATCTGGAAACAGATGCTCTAGAATTCTGGTCAACCTCTTTTCCCAGGGAAATGAACAAAAGGAAGTTTAATGGGAGAAATTATAGTGCTCATCGGTGCACCTGTTCTTGGGGACACCTGGCACTCCATCAAATCCTTCCTCTACAAGCCATTGTAGACTCACCCCTTAGCTAGAAGTTCTGCTGGTTCTGCTGGTGGGTGACCCAGATCCTCGTCCTCTAATGAGATGAGCTCCTGGTCATCATGCTCTTCTCAAGCCATGACTCATGCTCTTGTCCTTTTACCATTACAGTTGCTTAGGGGATTACCAAGAGATGCCCCAGAGGTCCTTCTCATTACCAAACACAGTCTTCTCTATCTTCATTGTGTAACAACAGTCCAACCTTCTTCTGATGACCAGGGTCAGTTGCCCCTGCAAGGATGACAGTGTCTTTCCTTACCTGTTGATCTCTTGGCACAAGAAGTCCAAAGTACCCAGGTAGCAGCTTTAGCTTAAAGTTTAGTGGGATTCCTGCAGTGCCCCTGGTGGAAGTATTTATGTTCTTGGGGACAGAATCTCTATATACTCAGAGCCAGGAACTTATGGAGGGCATATATTCCCTGGGCAGATTATTGGGTGGTATGCCAAGTGGGACCACCATACTTTTATCCTGAACCACGTATTCTATACAGAGAGGACACAGTACTAATATCCTACTCATTGATGAAGGGGGCTCACTGCATCTTGAAGGATTATATCCCATTCTTTTTTTTTTAATTTTTTTTATTTATTTATTATAGTCACACACACACAGAGAGAGGCAGAGACATAGGCAGAGGGAGAAGCAGGCTGCATGCACTGGGAGCCCAATGTGGGATTCGATCCCGGGTCTCCAGGATCGCGCCCTGGGCCAAAGGCAGGCGCCAAACCGCTGTGCCACCCAGGGATCCCTATTATCCCATTCTTAAGCATAAACTGTCATGTGCTTCAGTCTTAGCCTCAAAAGTCTGTATCTTTACCCTATACAATCTAAAGCTTCTGGGCGGTATAGTATGTGACAAGACCTTTGGATCCCATGATCTCATTGCTGTTCCTCCTTTGTTTTAAGTAAGCTCCTTGGTATGATGGGATATTGTGGGGGATCCTGTGTTAGTGAACTAAATGTGAGGCAAACCCTGACTGAGGGTCTATGGGCAGGAAAGGCAAATCCATATCCTGAGTATGTGCTGATTTCACTTAAGATAGATTGCTGACCCTCTCATGTAGAAAAGTGTTCAGTGTAATTAGTGCATCACAAAGTAGCTGGATGGTCTCTTTGAAAAATGGTTCTATGTACCAGGAGCTTGACAATGACCTCTGTCCATCTAGCTGGACATTCAGCAGCCAACAGTTGATAGGTCAACTTCTATTGTAAGCTGGATTTATGCATAGCCTCCATCCCTGTCACCATGACCACTCTGTGCATATGCCTGTTGTACCAACACTGGGTGGCTAATGAGAGAGGGAGGCTATCTGGTATCAACTGGCCAGCAATTCTGTCTGCTTGACTGCAAAGTGCCTCATCCCCGGTGAATGCTTTTCAGTGGGCGTTAACATGAGATACAGAAGTCTCTGTGCTTCATGTCTGGTTCCATATTCTTCTTCTCCAGACTGACTGGTCCCTCATCTTTTAATCTTTCTCCTTTCAGCTCACCAACCAACCAGCCAAGTTATTGACCTCTGCTCACAGGCCTTTATGTGTTTCACAAAGTGTGTAACCAGGTGCATCTCCTGAAGTTCACTGGGAGGATGTCCTCTCACGACTCTTTCTCAGGATTAATAGTGTGTGGGACCTAGAACACTAAAGTCCATTTCTGGTGTGCATTTATCATCAGGCCCACCCATCTGTGAACAAAGTTTGGCTTTTTTCCCTCCTTCCCCTGATCAACTGGACATCAGGGGTCCCCACATAGGTATGGTCACAGTGGTGAATGACTCTATCCATCAGGCTTCAAAATGTTAAGTCATTCCCTCTTCCTTGCTTCATGGTGGCTTAATAAATGACCATAAGATCCCTTAGGGAAGACTGAGGCCATTAGCACCTCACACACTGTGGCATTGCAGGAGTATTCTGTTTGGGTACCTGGCCTTTCCTGCAGCCAAACGGTAGAAGATCTGAAAACTGGTTTAGCTCTGGAAACTGGGCAAGAGATCATAGCCTTTTATTAGGCAGTTGCCCTTCACCTTCTGATCATCCAGTCCTGGTTTCTTTCAACAATACAGCTTGAGAAATATTTGCATCGACAGCCCATCTTTCTTGCCCTTAGGGATTCCGTGTTCTATCAACTATTCCATAGCTCCCTCCGTGCCTGGCATCCTGGCTGCCACTCCCGTTTTACTGCTCCAGACAATCACTGTACTCATCTCGTTTCTGTCAGGTGAGTGCTATTATTTGGCCTCTATTATGTTTATTATTTCCTATCATCTCCCTTGCTTTCAGGGAGCCCAGTTCCGCAGCAGCATCTGCTCTGGTCAGCCCAGCTTACTTACAGAGGACAGTCACCGTTAAGCTTCTTGCTGCCATTGCCCCCAGTACATTTCTCATCACTCTGGTGAATACAGTGTCCTCCGGGCCACCAGAACATAATCCACTCTGAGGTTTTCCAGCCTCATTGTGTGCTCTACCTCATGCCCGCCTCTTTGAGCCCTAGATCTCTTCTTCCCCAGTATATCATGGTAGCCTGGCTATTCTTTTTCACTTTCTTGTGACCTCTTGCTTTCACCTAGTTTCCAAGAACCATTCTAGCAGATTGTCAACCCCATCAGCATGGGCGCTCACCAGGGTTCATAAATCCTGTGTCAAAGACAGTGCTTTCGTAGCTTTCCCTTATTCAAATTCATATTCCATTCTCCTTGATGCCACTCTCTCAGGATCCAGTCTCTGTTAGAGTTTACTGACTCCTGCTGCCACGGGTCATCTGGGACCTGCAGCCCCTTTGGGGGCTGGTCTTTTTCCTCCTATTGCAGATTTAGCCCTTTCCTGACCAGGTTAGGTTGCAACTTGACTCTTTGGTGGCCAGGAGGAGAGATGGGCTAGATCCTGACAGAGAGCATGCTATCTTGCCAGGCAGAGACTCTTGCATTGACTTCAAGTGAAGGAGGAACATTAGCTTTAGTGGGAATAGGGCTCAGGTCAGTTGTGTATCTCTAAGAAAGAAGTTTACTTCTATGCTTTCATTCATCACTGTCTCATCTCTGGTTTTGATTCCCCCTTGCCTCCTCAAAAGTTTGACTTCTCGGTTTCGTGATATATTATAGTGACTCTTCCTCCTTTAATTAAGTTAGAACAGAGAACTCTCTCAACCCCCCCTTTTTTTAAAAAAAATATTATTATTATTATTTTTTAAAGATTTTATTTATTTATTCATGAGAGACACAGAGAGAGAGGCAGAGACACAGGCAGAAGGAGAAGCAGGCTCCATGCAGGGAGCCTGATGCGGAACTTGATCCTGGGACCCCAGGATCACGACCTGAGCTGAAGGCAGCACTAAACCACTGAGCCACCCCGGCTGCCCCCCCAAAAATTATTTATTCATGAGAGACACACACAAAGAGAGGTAGAGACACAGGCAGAGGGAGAAGCAGGCTCCCCATGAGGAGCCTGATGCAGGACTTGATCCCAGGACCCCAGGATCATGCCTTGAGCCAAAGGCAGATGATGCCCAACCACCGAGCCACCCAGGCATGCCCCTCAACCCTTTCGCTTCTTCTCCAATAGGATAGCTTACTTTCATTTCTCTCATTGTCTCTCTCTTACTCATTCCCTCACTCTCTCATGTGCAGGCACACATGCACACGTGCAGGCGCTTACACACACACACACACACACACACACACACACACACACACACACACAGTCCTGGTGAAAACAAACAGCATATAACCTGGCAAACTGCTGGAGCAGTTTCTCAGCACCAATATCCTTTGTCTAGAGTCAGCTTCTCCAGTGAGATTGCCATCCTTTGCAGTTCTCATTGACACCATCCTCGGCTCATTTCCCTAGTGCAGTAGCAAGATAGATTTTAGCTGTGCTGTCCGCTCTGACCTTAAATTGCCAAGGGCACCAATAAATCATTTCTTTACTGTGCCTCCCTTATTGCTCTGTCCCTGCTACCTCCTTCCCTTAGGCCACGCATAGTTCTTTGGAAATTCTTGGAAAATAGCTGCCAGCAGTCTAGCTCCTCCAAAGTTATTGGTTTGTTGTCTATCCAGTAAGTAGAAAACTTGGAAACATTTTAGAGAATTTCTCACCTTTCCTACCTTCCAGCCTGTAGCAAGGCCAAACTGGGATTCCACTCCAGAATCTGAATATAGGAAATAAGCTTAGGAACCACCTAGGTCTGTTGGTTCCTGGGCATTCTTGGGATTGGAGAATGTTTCTGTCTGGCCAAAAATGCTCGGCTGGCTGTAGGCCTTGGAGGGCAAGGCAAGGACAGCTCTAGAGACAGAAGCAAAACTGTACCCTCTATTCTGAGCCTGCCACTAAAACAAAACAGGAAAAGACACACATCTTTCAGTTCCTGGGTTAATTCTGTATAAAGATGAAATGCCGTAAAGGTCAGACATTCACGAAGGAACTTTCTCCGTGAGCTGCCAAACTTCTTGTGATTGTCTTTCCATTGAGAAAGTTAAAAGTTCATTTTTTGGGATTTTTGGGTGGCCATTCAGCTCAACAATGCAGAATCTTTGTTTCTTTTATGTTTGGCCCTGTGGCCTTTAACCCAAGACAAGGCAACTTTTTCCTTTCTCTGAGGTCATATCACACCTGATTTACCAAAATGGTAGGCACTTTTCTCCCTGGGAAAATGTGATATTTGGTTTCCTCAACTTGTTTATGGGACACAAAAAAATGAAGGAATCAGAGGACTGGCTTTACAACTTTTTTTTTAAAAACTCCAACACACTTTGAATAAATGATTTTTTTTTCGGGGAAAAGTAATCTATTTCTCTATTTGCAAAAAACAAACTACCAAAGAATAATTTACCAGGAAAGACAATAACATTTTAGGGTGAGGATGTTGGTTCTCTCCTGCTTAGAGGGCTTTCTGTTCCCATAAGATTTTCAGCTAAGCCTTAGGAATCTGGAATGCAATGGGATTGGCCCAAACTGTGGACAAGCCCTGATGAAAAATGTCTCCAGGGATCACTCATCCTTATGTAAAGGAGACAGAGCCATAGACCTGTGAGTATTCTCCTAGAGTCTTTGCTGATATTCAGTGAGGGGGGAACCTGCTGTTTGACTCATGAATGGTAAAATAGCAAGGGACCCTAAATCAACACTCTCTGCAAGTCTTTACCAATTAAGAAGTTCTTGGCGAAACAAAGAACAACTTTTCGACAGTTTGATAGAATGAGTAAAACAGATAATTCTTGCTTACCCTTACTTGTCTGACTACTACCATCCTCTCCGATCAAACTATAGGTCTAGGTTACAAATCCCCAAATCTTCAGTGGTTAGACTATGACCAGTGACTACTGATTGGCTATAGATGCCCACTACCATGTAAACTTAGGAAAAGGCATGATTAGGGGAAATACAAGGTTTGAAAAGTCTTTTTCGGTCCCTTTGTGTGATTAATTTGAGCCTGTGAAGATAGATGGACATTCTTATGAGAGGGTCTCTGGAGATACTTGTACTTAGCATCCTTCATGGATTCCCCTATGGGGAAGATGATCAATATCAGTCCTTATTTTAATGTAGTGAATCCTGCTCACTAGCACAGGTTTTGAAGGCCTACTATGTGCAAAGTATTCTCCAGGCATTGTAGAACATACAGTATGTTGGGTCAGGAAGAGTTCTTGCTCTTAGGCAGTTTAAAGTTGCATGAGTGTGTGTGTGTGTGTGAGAGAGAGAGAGGGGGCGGGAGGGCAGAAAAAGAGACACACACACACACACACGGAGAAAGACACAGAGACACAGAGAACAAGAGACAGAGAGAGAGAGGGAGATTGAGAATAAGAGTAAATAAATTACATAATTCCCTAAAGCATCATTTTTTTTTTTCAAATTTGTTTTATTTCAGTGGTACTGCAGTAGAGTGTTTAGTAGATAGGTTTTTACATGGGACATGATTTGTTCTTTGATCACAAAGCCAGTTGGGGATCATGTGGGGGAGGGTGGAGACTATCCCTCAGAGTTCCTACTGGTTCTAAATGCCAAAGGTGTTGGAGCTACCGGTGCAGCTCGGTCAGAGTAAGACTCCTGCAGCCCATCTCTGGCCCTTTCAGGGAAATGAAGCTCTTCCACTAATGGTCAACTTCGTCAGCTTGACTTGCGATTTCAGTTGTGCTGCAGTTGTGCCTTCTGGAGTAGTTCCATCAAGATGTAGGAGAATCTCCTTGGCCAGGAGAATGTGCTTGACACCAAAGCCTTTCTTTGGCTCCGGAAACAATTAGTCTCCCCTTCCCAACAAAGTAGTTGGGATTAGGAAATATTCTGATGGAAAGGCAGGATGTTATCACTGACCTTAAAATGTGGGTCCTTCTGTCTAAAAACTACCCCTTATCTGCCATCTCACCTTTGTCCTTCTATACACAATCCACTTTCTCTATTCCTTCAGGAGTCTGTGAATTCTCCCCTGGAGCTGGAAAAATCCCGTGGAGCTCCTGCATCATGGAATCTATGGCAAGGTCTAAGAATGCGAGGATCTGGGCCGACCTGGGCCAGGGAACGTTTATCTATCCAGGCTGGATGGCTGAAGGGAGTTTGCAAATCACCACTGTATTGAGGGTGGGGAGAGAGGGCAGCAAACTTCAACACTGGGGTGGTGTCTATTGTCAGATTCAAGAGCTTGGCAAGACCTTACTGGGGAGGATGGACTGTTAGAAGCCAAGAAGAGTCAGAACAGGGAAAGAAGCCAGATGTGGGTACCAAAAGGTGTAAGCAGGTGAGAGCTGATGTGATGAGACCAAGCAGGGTGCCAACATCTGCTTTCATATAGGGTCAGGTCTGCTGGAAGTAGGAGCCCAACAGTAAAGATAATGAGGACCTTAAATCACTCAGCCCTGATGCTCTGCCTGCGTTAGGAGCTTCTTCTTGGCCTCCTTGGCACCCTCTGCACTCTAGATTGTGGTCAACTACTAGCTCCCTTCTCTAGGCAGGCAGTTGAGCCCAGGGATCTTTGTTTTAATAAGCCTCCAGGTAGGTTTATACATACTAAAGGTTTGAATAACCACTTGTTTGCCCTGCTACTTTGTATGGCTTGAAGCCTTTGCCCCTCTGGCTCATTTTGTTCTTCAGCCACTGAGGACTCAGGATTGGAATGCCTTCATCATGGTATGTCAGACACCCCTGATCCCCACCTGTAAGGAGGGATCCTAACCCTGTGGGTGCCTTGTTAGTTTGCTCCCTTGTCTCTGGTCCCACACTCTATCCTCAATTACCCTTTGTGGGGGGACCCACCCCATGCTGGAATGTATGTCAGCTGCTTTCAGAGGGCCTAAGAGCCACACTAGACTTGGAAAGCATTAGCTATTGTTTCCTTCCATGCAAAAAGGGAGGTAACCATGCGACATTCAACAGGGTAATTGAAAACAGGTTGATATTTCTGCAGCTTTGGTCACAAGTGGGAAAAATGTCTAGCGTCCACTTCCAAATAGGAGTGGGGGGAACTGGAAATGCAGCAGCCCAGTTGTTAAACAGAACAGATTAAAAAAAAAAAATCAAGGCAAGCTTTGCCAGTCCCATTTGGAAAGGGCCTTTACCATCTTTTATTCTGATGGGATCTTAGCATGGGGAGCAGGAGGCGAGGAAGGCCTGGTGTAGCTGCCGGGTCAGGGTGGGGAGCTCCCCTGTGCTGCCCACCTAGAGAAGGGAGAGCAGGCCCTCTGTTAGTTCCTGCCGACAGTAGGGCAGCCTGGGGTGGGGGGACAGACACCTGCTCAGGCACTGACTGGAGGGAACATATGTCTCACTGCACATCTTCTTCACCTTTTTGTACCGTGTGGCTTGGCAGGTGACAGGGCACTGGGAGGCCCACTGAAATCCTGGTAGTTCCATGTTTCAGAAACCCACCCAAAGGTGATGGCTTTGTGGCTTTGTTGTGCCCAAGATCGCGAATCCGAGAAACCACCAAGGAGCCAACCCCGATGCAAACACACGAGGGTTTACTTGCAAGCTCAAGCCTGTGTCCAAGTATACCCGACACAGGGGAGCAGGGACTTGGACCCCGAGGTGGGTGTCAGCTTAGTTTTAAGGGCTGGTCTAGGGGATCTTCAGAAGGGGGGGAGCAATTCCTCAAGTTCTGTTTACATTTTGATATGGGGCCTACAAAGGCATTGAGCTCTGTTCTCATTCTAATAGGGGCTTCCTGCCCTTGGCTTGGGCTCTGTTTTTATTCTAATATGGGGCTTTTTAGGACGATAAGCTGTAAGCTGTTTTCTTCCTGTAACTGAAGTAAGGTAAAGTTCAACTCTTCTTCACAGGGGCCTGGAATGGCTGCACTTGTGATAACGCTGAACTTAAAGTGGAATGGCCTTAATTTTCTCGGCCTCCACAGCTTTATTGGAGTGCCATCAAATCTAAGGTTGGCCTTGTTGAGAATGTGGCCCCTCTGTCATGTCTGGTTGCCTGTCTTCCTCCAGTCTTGTGAAAGCAAGAACTAGAAATGCTTTCATAAAGGGGCTTCTGAGAAAGAGTCCCCAGACTCTTTGTTCTGTGCACACTCACTCTTGTCCTTGTTTTTCAGAGGCTGCAAATGAAAATGAAAAAAATCATATAGATACAGACAAGAAGGGACAAATAAGCCTGTGTGTTTGAAGGGCCACCCATGGTGAGGAATGGGAAGGTAGCACAGAATGAGGGCTGGCTCCGGCCTCTCAGAGTGTGGTAGCCTGGCCCATTGATCCTAGAAACTTGGACTCTTGGGCAGGGATTTTAGGGCCTCTGTGACACAGCCTGGGGAATGATGTGACCTTAGCTTTGCATCCCATGCAAATACACCATGATTATTACATTTGCTTGGTGCTCAAATTGTAATTGCTGAACATCTGCCTTTTACTGGGCTTTTTGGTTTGTTTGCCAGCATGGAACTATGCCCTCTTTGTTTCATTCATTCACTCATTTGGCAAACATGAAATACTGGTTGGTAGGCATCCTATTCTTTCCTCTTTGTAATGCTGAGTCAGAGGTACCCCAAGGACAAGGTCTCTTGGCGTCTTCCCAAAAGGATGGTTCCTTAGGTTCACGAGCATGTTTTTCCTGTGCACTGAATGAATGAATGAATGCGCCTGAGACAAGACCAACTTTCTCTAGACCATTGTCTTGTTCCTTATAAGTTTCTAGGACTTTGAAAAACATACTTCCTATTTAAACGAACAGCAAGTATCCATCTTTCTCTGAAAGGAAAGCCTTAAAAAACCCAACTAGCCTCAGGGTGCCTGAGTGGCTCAGTTGGTTAAGTGTCTGCCTTCTGCTCAGGCGATGATTCCAGGGTCTTGGGGTTGAGCTCCGAGTGGGGCTCCCTGCTCAGTTGGGACCCTGCTTCTCCCTCTCCCTCTGCCACTCCCCCCTGCTTGTGCTCTCTCGCTAATAAATAAATTAGAAATTAAAAACAAAACAAAAAACAACCAGCCTCAAGATGGCTTCTACCCCCATTGTATTAGAAAAATAAATCCCTTCCTCTAGAGCATTTCTGGTCATGCAGTCTTACTTGGCATCCTGCAGCAGGGAGAGGTCAGGGCTGGAAATGTAATGTTGGGAATCATTAGTGGTATTAAAGTCACAGGACTGGTGAGATCACCAGGGGAGTGGATATAGAACAAAAAGAGAAGAGACTGAAAGAGCAAGGGCACTGTAACATCAAATGGTTGGGGAGACAGGGAGAAACCAGTGAAGGAGACCAAGTAGGAGCAGCCAGAGACAGGAGGAAAAGTAGGCAGCGTGTTGGGGATTGTCCTGGAAGCCAGAAGAATAGATTTCAAGGATGAGGGAGTGGTCAACTTCAAGGAATACCACTGAGTGGTGTAGAAAGATGATAAGCTCTGTCAGTCATTTCTACAATGTCAAGTTATTGGTGACCTTTGAAAGGGCATTTTTGGTGGAGAGATGGAAGTGACAGCTTGATTGGAGTGGGCTCAAAGAGTTAATTCATCCTTGCTGCTTAATAAAATGGAATAAATCAAGAACTTAAAAAATCTCTGATCAGGACAGGTAGTAATGCACCCTGCCTGCATTATCTCTTCTTATAGCTTACCTAGAATTTTCTAGTTAATGGGAATATGCACAAAGCTCCAACCATCAGGAACCGTGTCATCAAATTTTGAGATCATAGCAGTTATGGAAAGGCTTTGGAATGAAAGCTTTAGCCTTTAGAAGAACATAAAATGTTTATATATAGGAAGTTAGAGGTCATCCAAATTGAGTCCTTCTATTCTACGTATTGGGGAAATTGAGGCCCAAATCCTGGAGGTAACTTATTTATGGTTACACAGCTGCTGCAAAGCATTGTGTCTCTTCCACCCAAGTGTACCTGGCAGATGAGTGTCTCTACATTTTTTTAAAGACTTATTTATTTATTTGAGAGAAGAGAGAGTGTGTGTGTGTGTGTGGGGGGGGGCTGATGGGGAGGGGCAGATGGAGACAGTTTTCAAGCAGACTCCCTGCTGAGTGTAGAGCCTGACCACTCAGGGCTCAATCCCAGGACCTTGAGATCATGACCTGAACTGAAACCAAGAGTCAGATGCTCTACAGACTGAGCCACCCAGGTGCCTCTGATTAAAAGATTACAGGGGATAGATCTCTTATTTCTATTTCCTTTGGATACCCATTTGGGATCATCAAATTCTCTTTATAAACGACTCAGATTGCAATGTAAACCAGTTTTCCATATGAAGGATTAAGCCTACTAAAGTCTAAAAATCTGGAAAGGCCCTAGTCAGGCAGCCCATTCCTTGAGAAAAGAGAGGAATCCTCTGGCCTAGTAATAAACTCACATTCAGAAAATCCCAAGATGGGTCTTACTGTCCTCCTCCTCGCACTTTTATGTGATGTAAGCAGAGTCCATCTGGCCAGCTTCTGCAGACTTCTTCCTTCATAGATGGTGGCTAGCTATCTCTACCTCCTGCCAGTTGTTATTGTCATTCTTGGAGGGGGCCCAGGTTGGACAATGCTCAGGTGATTAGAGTTTGCTGGTGGTAAGGGTGTTCATCCAAAGAGCATCACCTACTGGGCTTAGATCCAAGGGGAGGGAAAGAGCTCAGATCCTCTAGCAAGGAGTTATAGATTAACCAGGAACAACAATGAGCCCTTTAGGCTAGTCATCGGCCTGATTCATCCCTTGATTCTCCTTCTGTTCAGATATGAAAGGACAAGTCCTCACTCTGTCTTCTGAGAGGATTCCAGGCTGTGGTTGAAAAGCTGTCCATTCCTGGGCTGAGCCTGTGTCTGAGTCCCCTTGCCTAATCCTCCATGGCCATGGATAATGTGAGGTATAAACTTGGGGCTCATTAGAATTAGGAGCACCAAATATTAATTTAAAATCAGTTTATAACTTAATTATGAGGAGGGATTTCTGTTTTGTTCAATAGCTGGATATTGAATGAAGGAACTGGAGAGATGCTAAAGCAGTGGTTCTCAAGCTGTGCTTCCCATTAGAGTCATCTGGGGGATCTTTTGAGACCCTCAGTGCCCACATTACACCCACACGAATTGAATCAGAATTTTGAGCAGTGGGACCTGGGATCACTTTTTGGTTAAGACTCCCCAGGTGATTCCATTTATACCCACTTTGACAATCTGATAAATCAGTGCTTCTCAAACTTTCCTATACAGAGCAATTGGTCCCATTGAACTATGGCTTCTGATTTAGTGGTTCTGAGGTACAGCCTGTATTTCTATTCTGACCAACTCCCTGGTTTTACTGAGGCTGCTGGTCTATACTTTGAATAGCAAGATGCTAAAGGCTCAGTAGCAATAAGCTAAGGTGCTTGCTGCTGAGTGATGTAGGAGAGGCAGAGGTGGAAAGAGCCTTGAGAGCTTCTGGAAGGACTCAGTCCCTCTGCTGGGCCCTGAAGGAAAGGCAGAACCCCGGGTGTGTGTGTGTGTGTGTGTGTGTGTGTGTGGAGTATGGGTGAGGGAAAGGAGGGAGAGAGAGGAGAGAGAGAGAGAGAGAGAGACAGGGAGAGAGAGAGAGAGAAAGAGGAAGCTTCCTCTGCCGCCGCTCAGGTCTGGGTGTTTGAGGCCTTGGAACATAAAACACATCGGCTTACTCAGTAGAAACCCTGAAGAAAGCGGATAGATGATGACAAATCTCTTTTCTCAGCATTACAACCTTAGGACTTCAGTGCTGGAAGGCCCTGGAGTGCTAATCTGGTTCGACCCCATCCTTTATGTTGTGGATGAGAACACTGGGCTCCCTCAGCCTGGGTGGCCTCAGCCGCAGAGCCCACTAATCAAGGTGAAGCCTAAGATGAGGTAGGGGTGGGGTGGAGAGGTGGGGAGGGGTCACGCAGCGGTGGAGGCATCCGAGCTGGCTGCTTGGACGGCAGAGCGCATTGGTCCTGCGGCAGGGCACCTGGCCGGTGAGGAGCACCTGGCGCAAGGCTAGGCCTCGCAGGGCCACAGGTTAACAAGCCCGCTGTCCCCCTTTGAGCTGCTCCTCCGGGCCAGGGAGGGGATGGATGAATGTGGCAGCATCTACACTGAGATGCTAGGCTCATCTATACGGGAGGCTAGGCTGTCTGCAAACTGTCCCCGGGCCCCTCCTTGGTTTCCACTCCTCCAGTCCTCTGGCTCTCTGGTGCTCTCACGCACATGCCCGCCTCCTACTTTCCTGCCCTGAGTTCAGGCCTGGTGGGAGGTGGTGGGCCTTAGACATTCACACTCGGAGCCAGATACACGCTGACCCCACGGAAGCGTCCCCCTGCCCCTCCAGCCCGGTGCAGTTTACCCGAGAGACCAGTGGGCTTTGGCAGGGAGAGAAGACTCCAAGCTGCAGACGGTCAGTCATTGCTCCAAGGAGCCCGCAGCAGGACCCTGTCTGGAGGGAGGAGGGTTGTGTGCTCTGGAGGAGGCAGGAGCAGGCAGGGGCTATCCTCCTCGGCTCCCCGGGTTCCACATCTGTAAATAGGGAAGGCCCACACAGTGCAGGCTGTAAAGGAGCAACCCAGACACAGAACTAGCTAAGGGCGATTTTCAGCCTTCAGTAGGAAGGGGAGGGAAAATTATCAGACACGAACAAAGTAGAGAGAGTTGGTGCTTTTTGTGCTCCATCGCCTTGGAGGTGAGTGCCCAGGGAGGTGAGTGCCCTTGGGCGCTGTCTTCAGAGCGGAGCTTAGATACCCACGACTGCCTCCTTGTTCACTTGGCCCACTTGCCCGTGGGCTTCTATTTGCTTTTCAGGCCCCTGGGGCTCTCTGCCGAACCCTGGCATGAGCTCCGTCATCAGAGCGTGATAATATAATTTCCCCAAAAGCTATTGCCTGCTTAGCTCTCGTGCTAAAAGAAAGTTCCCTTCCAGAGCAACGGACTGGTCCCAAGAAGTCTTTTGGAGAAAGCCTTTAATACATGGATGTTTTGCGTGAATTAGGATTGTATTCTTAAAAAGGGTGAATGCAGATTAATGGGGAATGCTGAAAATCCAGAGGCAGGTTGGGAGGTAGGAGGAGAGGGGAGGAAATCCCACAGTGGATTTGGGATTTCACAGGAGAGGTGGGGTGGGGGAGATTGGTTGATATAGTCACAGAAGAGTAGTTGAGACAATACGTAGGGAAGGTGTGGTCTCCTGTGCACTGAAGCAATGTCTAACATCTGCGCAGATGTTCCCAGGCCCTACATGCTCATCTCCCTGTTGTGGGTGCTCATCTCATTCTTGATTTCATCCTCACCTCTGCTCGGGGGCTAGATTTTCAACTGCTCCTCACAAATTTCCTCAGTCTGTAACTGCTTTCCCCTCTGTAGTAAGAATGGGAGCCAGCAATTTTATATTATTAATTGGATGTGCAAAGAAAATGCAGTTTCTAATTTTTTTGTAATGGATCTAATCTTGCTCCAGCACCTTCATCCAGCTGGGTAGAAAAGAAAAACTTTCCTAGTATTTCAACTTGGCAATTAAAGCATCCAAGACTCTTGTGGTTTAAAAATGTCTTTTAGTTTAAAACAATCACCTTTGGGGTGCCTGGGTGGCTCAGTTGGTTAACCATTTGCCTTCAGCTCAGGTCGTGATCCTAGAGTCCTGGGATCTAGCCCCACATTGGGCTCCCTGCTCAGCAAGGAGTCGGCTTCTCCCTCTCATCTCTCTCTCTCTCTCTCTCTCTCTCTCTCTCTCTCTTAAATAAATAAATAACATCTTTAAAAAAATCAAAGCAGTCACCTTTGGGGAAACACTTCTTCTGGGTAAAATCTCAGTCTTTCAGATTTCTACTCCTACTTTTTCTCCTTTCCAGAAAGGTGGCTGTGGGCCTCACAGGGATCAGGAGGATGCCTCAGCTGCAGGTAGGCTTGCACTGACCCCTGGGTCCCTTCTGCCTTCTGCAGCCAGGTCATAGATGGGTCTGGTCCTGGGGTCCTTGGGCATAGCCTGCACTGCAGCTGACCCTTCCAGCATTTTAGGATCACCGGCTGATGAAGCTCATTGCTCTGGCAGTTTGCTAATTAAATCACACTCTGTTGAGAACCCAGCACCTTCCATTCCCTCACTAGGTTATACAGGACCTTCTTTCTTGACTGGATTTTTTCCCTCAGAGCCTATCCTACTCTCTCTGATTTTTGCTCCTCCCCCAGCACCCTAAACCCAGATGCCATGTCCATGAAAGGACATTAATCCTGCTGTTCTTCTCCTTCCT
Organism: Nyctereutes procyonoides; assembly: GCF_905146905.1. Lineage (NCBI taxonomy): Eukaryota > Metazoa > Chordata > Mammalia > Carnivora > Canidae > Nyctereutes > Nyctereutes procyonoides. The sequence goes on along the minus strand of NW_026575031.1, from coordinate 6,297,873 downwards.
GTGGAACCATGGAGCTATCTTTTGTGAAGTGAGAGGTGTTACGGGTTTAGTTGTATCTGCCGCCAAAAAAGATATTTTGGAGTCCTGCTCCCCAGTACCTCAGCCTGTCACCTTATTTGGAGATTGGGTCTTTACAGGTAATCAAGTTAAAATGAGGTCACTGGGATGGACCCTAATCCAATATGACTGGTGTCCTGATGAAAAAGGATAAAGAGTGGGAAATCTGGAACAGAGACACATATAGAGGGGAGATGGCATGACATCATGGGGGAAGGCAGCCATCTGGCAGTCAGGGAGAGGGGCCTGGAACAGATCTTCCCCTCACAGCCGCTCCCTCAGAAGAAACCAAACTGCCGACACCTTGATCTCAGACTTCTCATTTCCAGACTGTGAAAAAAAAAAATCAAGTTCTGTTGTTTAAGCCACCCAGTTTGTGGTACTTCGTTATGGTGGCCTTCAGGAACTAATCTGGGAGGAATCAACCTTTTTATTTTATTTTTTTTAATCCCAAGTGAGTAAAGTAGTTCTTCAAATTCTAGTAGTCTGCTCTCCTGTCGGTACTTGGTGCTCTGGATACTGAATCATAAAACCTCCTTGGAAACCCTGCTGGTTGAGATTGATGCCTTTCATGTGTGTTGGATGAAGTAATATCAAAGGGATTAGGAAGGCAATTTCTCTTTCCATTTCAGGGAGGTTGTATGGTTCCAGGCTCCTCCATAAAAATGAAAATTATTATCATTGCTTTGGCTTAGAAAGCATTTCTACTTAATCCAGGTTTTGCTTTATCAGATCAGGCCTCTCTCATTTCTAAAGCAGGATGACGGGCCCACAGGCCTGGCCTCAGCTTGTCTCTACAGCTGAAGGAATACTTCTCCAGCTTTCTGCAGCTGGCCTAACGGATACTAAGTGACAGTGTGATAACACATCAGCTTCCCTATCATAATGAGTGTTCAGGCCTTTATCAAAGTCAGGGTACCATTGAAATCTGGACTTTGGAAATACTCTCTCCAGGAATGGCTGACAGACATTAGGTGCCCTTAGATGTGACAATTGTGTGGCCACATCTGGCCATCTAAGGGGGTGCCCATTCTGTTAGAGCCCTGGTTCTTCGACTAAGACCTGGCCTTAGGCTAGTTCTCTTCACAGGACTTTTGTGGCTTTTGAGTCTTTCAAAAACATTCCTGCCAAATCTTGTTGGAGGAGAAGGGGATGATGCTAAGACCAGTGATGGATGGGACTCCAGAAAAGCTAATTTGACATCGGATGATGTGTTAGCAATCATGTGGCCCCACCACTCAATTTTACTGATGCCAAAATGAGATGTCAAGTGAGTAGTGAGTAGCTCAGGGTCACAGAGTGAGTTAGAGGATCTGCCTTCCCAGCTGGGGCTCCTTCCTTGACAGAAGAAATGAGATGAGGCATTGAGCTTGTTGATTGAAAGCTCAATTGCCTCTCAATTTAATGATCTTTTTCCTCTACCAAAGCTTGTCTTTCTTCCTGATACATGAAAACCTTGAGGCTCCTTCTCTCCTTCTCACCTCTTTCAGAGTCTCCCCAACCTCCTGCATAAATTCCATCCTCCCTGATTCATTGTGTCATACTACACCATTCCCTGACCATGCCTCCTACTAGTGTTTCCCAGCTTTTAGCATTGGCAAAGATTTTCCAGACAGCCTTGAAGATGTAGATTCCCTGGCCTATGTGTCAGCCTTCAGATATTCTGGATCTGAAGTTTTCACAGGCATCCTCTGTGATTCTGATGCAGGCGAGCCAGAAATTACACCTTAACACTCCCTATCTCACAATCTCCCACCTCCACTGGGGGCAGTTTTCTGCTTGTGTAATCCAGGTCTTTGGAATTCCCACCTTGCCAATTACTAGCTCATTTGAGCTTGGTCACTCAACATTTGTTGAATGGATACCAGTTCCTATATTCTAAGGGTGTCATGGAAAATTAAAAACACAATGTTCAGAGTAGTAAACAGTAGTTCTGATCATTGGTCATCTCAAAGAATAGGGCATAAAATTTTCTTCTTTGGCGTAGGTCTGGTCTTGGAAAGTGGTGTGGGGAAGATCACAAAACTCTTGAAGTTTAAAGAAATCAATGCCAAAATATGAAGCAAGAGGCTATATAGAGAAAAGAGTGGGATTTTGATTGAGACATTAGATCCAGGAGGTTGAGACGTAAGCCTGATTCTAGGTAGGTGACTTGAGCAAGTCACTCGGTCTGTCTGAAGCTCAACTATCTCACCCATAAAATGGAGATGATAATAATGACTGTCCTTACCTACCTGTGAGATTGTGGTGCCAATCAATGGCACCATTGGGATACACCTAAGCATTTTGTGAATTATCAATTTTTGGGAAATATATATAAGTTGTTTTTGCACCAAAAATGCAGGTGCCTAATCCATGGATGTTTCTCTCAGGATCAGAATAAAGGGACCAATTAAAAAGCAGATTTTCAGGAAAAACACTGACCAAAAATAGAGCCAGAGATGGATCAGTGTCTCATGTGGTCCAGAAAAGTATTCAATTACTGTCCTTTATGTCTGTTTCTCAGAGTTGTAGTGTTGCTATATCATGTGAGTAAGGCTTTGGAATTCCTGTTCTAATCTTTAGTAGCAACTACACAACCTGTAATCTCTTCTTTTTCTCTTTGTCAGCCATATCAAGCTCAAACTGTAGGGACCTAAAGTTAAAGCTTCTGGGCAGTGAAAAACACCGAAAATAAACAAAAAATCAAAGACATGGAACAGTCTACCAAGACTTCCTGAATTAATGTTGATAGAAGGTCAAAGGAAGTTTAATAAAAGTGGCATCTGATTTATCCTTGGGGTCCACAAACCTGGCTTTCAAGACTTCTGTGGCCTGTGACTTCACTTGCCTTTTTGCCTTCACCTCCTGGGTCCTTTGTAAATTCTCTAATCTAGTGAAAGGGTCTGCATGACTTTCCCCATCCATTGTGCACTGTCCAACCACTGCCTTTATTCACATCAGCAAACCACCAGCCCCAATCATGGGTGTCCTCTGCTGTACTGTCACCAACGCTGCCCCTTTCTGCTTTAAGAGTACAAGCTTCCTCTGGAAAGCCTTCTAGAGGCATCAGTACTCTTTGGAGGACCTCTGCCTGAACCATGCATGTGCCCTGGGCTTAGCCTGCCTCGTGTTGCACATTGCCTATTTGGACAGCTGTTTTGTAGACTCCAAGGCCCTCATGACTGTCTTCTTCCTTCTGCATTCCAGGGTCTAAGTGCAGGTCCTGCAAACGGGAGCACAAGCATTATTTATTATTGTTGATAGAGGTTCTGAAATGATAGTCTCCCATGATGAGAAAGAGTAAATAGGGATGGATACCACTTTTTTAATCTTTCCATTCCATTTTTTAATTTTAAATTTTTTTGTATTTTTTTTATTGGAATTCAATTTGTCAACATATGGTGTATGTGCTCATCCCGTCAAGTGCCTCCCTCAGTGCCCATCACCCAGTCATCCCATCCCCCCCACCCACCTCCCTTTCCACTACCCATAGTTCGTTTCCCAGAGTCAGGAGTCTCTCATGGTCTGTCACCCTCTCTGATATTTCCCACTCATTTTCTCTCCTTTCCCCTTTATTCCCTTTCACTATTTTTTATATTCCCCGAATGAATGAAACCATATAATGTTTGTCCTTCTCCGATTGACTTACTTCACTCAGCATAATACCTTCCCGTTCCATCCATGTCAAAGCAAATGGTGGGTATTTGTTGTTTCTAATGGCTGAGTAATATTCCATTGTATACATAGACCACATCTTCTTTAACCATTCATCTTTTGATGGACACCGAGGCTCCTTCCACAGTTTGGCTATTGTGGACATTGCTGCTAGAAACATTGGGGTGCAGGTGTCCCAGCATTTCACTACATTTGTATCTTTGGGGTAAATCCCCAGCAGTATAATTGCTGGGTCATAGGGCAGATCTATTTTTAACTCTTTGAGGAACCTCCACACAGTTTTCCAGAGTGGCTGCACCAGTTCACATTCCCACCAACTGTGAAGAGGGTTCCCCTTTCTCCACATCCTCTCCAACATTTGTGGTTTCCTGCCTTGTTCATTTTCCCCATTCTCACTGTTGTGAGGTGGGATCTCATTGTGGTTTTGATTTGTATTTCCCTGATGGCAAGTGATGCAGAGCATTTCCTCATGTGCATGTTGGCCATGCCTATATCTTCCTCTGTGAAATTTCTGTTCATGTCTTTTGCCCATTTCATGATTGGATTGTTTGTTTCTTTGGTGTTGAGTTTAATAAGTTCTTTATAGATCTTGGAAACTAGCCCTTTATCTGATAGGTCATTTGCAAATATCTTCTCCCATTCTGTAGGTTGTCTTTTAGTTTTGTTGACTTTTTTTTTTCTGTGCAGAAGCTTTTTATTCTAATTAAGTCCCAATAGTTCATTTTTGCTTTTGTTTCCCTTGCCTTCATGGATGTATCTTGCAAGAAGTTGCTGTGGCCAAGTTCAAAAAGGGTGTTGCCTGTGTCCTTCTCTAGGATTTTGATGGATTCTTGTCTCACATTTAGATCTTTCATCCATTTTGAGTTTATCTTTGTGTCTGGTGTAAGAGAATGGTCTAGTTTCATTCTTCTGCATATGGATGTCCAATTTTCCCAGCACCATTTATTGAGGACACTGTCCTTTTTCCAGTGGATAGTCTTTCCTGCTTTGTCGAATATTAGTTCACCATAAAATTGAGGGCCCATTTCTGGGTTCTCTGTTCTGTTCCATTGATCTATGTGTCTGTTTTTGTGCCAGTACCACACCGTGTTGATGATCACAGCTTTGTAATACAGCTTGAAATCCGGCATTGTGATGCCCTGGCTCTGGTTTTCTTTTTTAATATTCCCCTGGCTATTTGGGGTCTTTTCTGAATCCACACAAATCTTAAGATGATTTGTTCCAACTCTCTGAAGAGAGTCCATGGAATTTTGATAGGGATTGCATTGAATGTGTAAATTGCCCTGAGTAGCATAGACATTTTCACAATATTAATTCTACCAATCCATGAGCATGGAATATTTTTCCAACTCTCTGTGTCTTCCTCAATTTCTTTCAGAAGTGTTCTGTAGTTTTGAGGTTATAGATCCTTTACCTCTTTGGTTAGATTTATTCCTAGGTATCCTATGCTTTTGGGTGCAATTGTAAATGGGATTGACTCCTTAATTTCTCTTTCTTCAGTCTCATTGTTAGTGTATAGAAATGCCATTGATTTCTGGGCATTGATTTTGTATCCTGCCACACTGCTGAATTGCTGTATAAATTCTGGCAATCTTGGGGTGGAGTCGTTTGGATTTTCTACGTACGGTATCATGTCCTCTGTGAAGAGGAAGAGTTTGACTTCTTCTTTGCCAATTTGAATGCCTTTTATTTCTTTTTGTCATCTGATTGCTGAGACGAGCACTTCTAGTACTATGTCGAATAGCAGTGGTGAGAGTGGACATCACTATTGTGTTCCTGATCTTAGGCGAAAGGCTCCCAGTGTTTCCCCATGGAGAATGATATTAGCTGTGGGCTTTTTGTAGATGGCTTTTAAATTTTTTTTAAAGATTTTATTTATTCCTTCATGAGAGATACACACAGAGAGAGAGAGAGGCAGAGACACAGGCAGAGGGAGAAGCAGGCTCCATGCAGGGAGCCCGATGTGGGACTCGATCCTCGGTATCCAGGATCCCACCCTGGGCTAAAGGCGGTGCTAAACCGCTGAGCTACCGGGGCTGCCCCATAAGTGGCTTTCAAGATGCTGAGGGACATTCCCTCTATCCCTACTCTGAAGAGTTTTGATCAGGAATGGATGCTGTATTTTGTCAAATGCTTTCTCTGCATCTATTGAGAGGAAAATATAGTTCTTGTTTTTTCTTTCATTGATATGATCTATCACGTTCATTGTTTTATGAATGTTGAACCAACCTTGCATCCCGGGGATAAACCCCACTTGGTCATGGTAAATAATCTTCTTAATGTATTGTTGGATCCTATTGGCTAGTATCTTCTTGAGAATTTTTGCATCTGTGTTCATCAGGGATATTGGTCTATAATTCTCCTTTTTGGTGAGGTTTTTGTCTGGTTTTGGAATCAAGGTGATGCTGGCCTCATAAAATGAGTTTGGAAGTATTCCATCCCTTTCTATCTTTTGGAACAGCTTTAGTAGAATAGGTATTGTTTATTTTTTAAACGTTTGATAGAATTCCCCTGGGAAGCCATCTGGCCCTGGACTTTTGTGTCTTGGGAGGTTTTTGATGACTGCTTCAATTTCCTCCCTGGTTATTGGCCTATTCAGGTTTTCTATTTCTTCCTGTTCCAGTTTTGGTAGTTTGTGGTTTTCCAGAAATGCATCCATTTCTTCTAGATTGCCTAATTTATTGGCATGTAGATGCTCATAATATGTTTTCAAAATTGTTTGTATTTCCTTGGTATTGGTTATGATCTCTCCTCTTTCATTTGTGATTTTATTAATTTGAGTCTTTTCTCTTTTCTTTTTAAAAAGGTTGGGTAATGGTTTATCTATCTTATTCTTTCAAAGAACCAACTCCTGGTGTTGTTGATCTGTTCTACAGTTCTTCTGGTCTCTATTTCATTGAGTTTTGCTCGAATCTTTATTAAGTCTCTTCTGCTTGGTGTAGATTTTATTTGCTGTTCTTTCTCCTGTTCCTTTAGGTGTGGGGTTAGCTTGTGTATTTGGGTTATTTCCAATTTTTTGAGGGAGGCTTGTATTATGATGTATTTCCCTCTTAGAACTGCTTTTGCTGTATCCCAAAGATTTTGAATGGTTGTATCTTCATTTTCATTAGTTTCCATGAATCTTTTTAATTCTTTTCTAATATCCTGGTTGAGCCATTCATCTTTTAGCAGGATGCTCTTTAACCTCCACGTGTTTGAGTTTCTTCCAAATTTCTTTTTGTGATGGAGTTAGTTTCAAAGCTCCAGTTTCAAGTTTCCAGTTTCAAAGTTCCAGTTTCAGTTGTGGTCTGAAAATATGCAGGGGACAATCCCAATCTTTTGGTGTCAGTTGAGACCTGATTTGTGACCCAGTATGTGGTCTATTCTGGAGAAAGTTCCATGTGCACTTGAGAAGAATGTGTATTCAGTTGCATTCAGATGCAAAGTTCTGTATATATCTGTGAAATCCATCTGGTCCAGTGTATCATTTGAAGCTCTTATTTCTTTGGTGATGTTGTGCTTAGAAAATCTGTCATTTGCAGAAAGTGCCATGTTGAGGTCTCCTACTATTAGTGTATTATTATCTAAGTATGTCTTTACTTTGGTTATTAATTGATATATTTTGCAGCTCCCACATTAGGGACATAAATATTCATGATTGTTAGGTATTCTTGTTGGATAGACCCTTTAAGTATGATATAGTGTCCCTCTTCATCTCTTAGTACAGTCTTTGGGATAAGTTTTAATTTATCTGATATAAGGATTGCTACCTCAGCTTTCTTTTGAGGACCGTTTGAAGGGTAAATTGTTCTTCAACCTTTTATTTCAGGCTGGAATTGTCTTTAGGTCTAAAATGAGTCTCTTGTAGACAGCAAATAGATGGGTCTTGCTTTTTTATCCAGTCTGAAACCATGCGTCTTTTGATGGGATCATTTAGCCCATTCGTGTTCAGAATAACTATTGAAAGATATGGATTTAGTGTCATCATAATACCTATTCAGTCCCTGTTTTTGTGGATTATTTCTTTGGACTTCCTCTTTCTTTTACAGGGTCCCCCTTAATATTTATTGCAGAGCTGGTTTGGTGGTCACATATTCTTTCAGTTTCTGCCTATCCTGGAAGCTCTTTATCTCTCCTTCTATTCTGAGTGAGAGCCTTGCTGGATATAGTATTCTTGGCTGCATGCTCTTCTCATTTAGGACCCTGCATATATCCTGCCAGCCCTTTCTGGCCTGCCAGGCTTCTGTAGAGGCCTAGTATTTCTAATATTTCTCTCCATATAAACTAGGGATCTCTTGTTTCTCACTGCTTTAAGGGGATTTTCTCTTTATCTTTGGAACTTGCAAGTTTCACTATTAATTGTCGAGGTGTTGCATGGTTTTTGTTAATTTTTTTGGGGAGACCTCTCTATCTCCTGGATCTGAATGCCTGTTTCCCTCCCCAAATTAGGGAAGTTCTCAGCTATGATTTGTTCAAATATGCTTTCTGGTCCTCTGTGCCCTCTTGGCATTCTCTGGAACCCCAATTATATGTAGATTTTTCCTTCTGAGGCTATCATTTATTTCCTTTAACCTTTCCTCATGGTCTTTTAATTGTTTTTCTCTTTTTTCCTTAGCTTCCTTCCTTGCCATCAACTTGTCTTCTATGTCGCTCACTCTTTCCTTCATCTCATTAACCCTCATCGTTAGGACCTCCAGTTTGGACTGCATCTCATTTAATTTATTTTTATTTTATTTTTTAAAATATTTTATTTATGTATTTATAGAGACACAGAGAGAGAATGAGAAGCAGAGACACAGGCAGAGGGAGAAGCAGGCTCCATGCAGAGAGTCTGATGTGGGACTCGATCCAGGGTCTCCAGGATCATGCCCTGGGCTGCAGGTGGTGCTAAACCGCTGTGCCACCGGGTGTGCCCCTTAATTGATTTTTAATTTTGGCCTGATTAGCTCTAAATTCTGCAGTCATGAAGTCTCTTGAATCCTTTATGCTTTTTTCCAGAGCCACCTGTAGCTTTATAATTGTGCTTCTGAATTGGCTTTCTGACATCGAATTGTAATCCAAATTCTGTAACTGTGTGGCAGAGAGAACTGTTTCTGATTCTTTTTTTTTTTTTTTTTTTTTTGTGGTGAGTTCTTCCTTCTAGTCATTTTGCTCAGTGCAGAGTGGCTGTATGAGTGGGCTGAGTCCAGAATATCAACCACGACCTAAGTAAATTTCACCTTAGATGATTCTGATGAGGTCAGAGACCAGAAAGTGAAAAGAAAGATCAGAACAAAATAAAACAAAAGGACCGCTAAAGGTAAAAACAAATTTTAAAACAAAGTAGTAAAAACTAAGAGGCCAAGAATCCCAAAGAAGAATAAAAAAAGAAAAAAGAAAAAGTAAAGATGAAAAAAAAAAAAAGAAAAAAGAAAAAAAGAAGAAAAAAGGGGGAGGCATCAGAGATAGTAGTGGTGACAAAGTTGTAGTGGAGGGAGAATGTAGTCTACCTGAGGGGTCCTAGAGGGTGAGCCTCTTGTTTCTGAGTGTATTTTGTTCTGTAGGTTAGAAGATGCCCAATTCTAAATTTATATAAACCGGAAATACTTGTAGAAGTCACCAATATTGACCACCAAAATATAAACAAGATAAAAGCAGGGTGCAGAATGGGAATGAAGAGAGAATATAATCTCACAGAATGAACCAGCACAGTATTCCACTTGGTTCTGGGTACATGCTGGTCATGTTTTTGAAGGTAGTAACAAAATGTGGCAAAGAAAACAAAAAACACAAAACAAAACAAAATCATATCTTGTATATCTCCCAAAAATAAGTTGAGTATGTTGAAAGGAATCTAGAAGTGGAGAATACATCTAAGACTTGTAATTGTAGAAATATGAAAGTCAAAAAGGAAGAAACTTAAAAATTAAGAGGCATGAATATTGTCGTTAAGGTGGGAAAAGAGAAAAAAAATACTGGAAATTTTTAGTCTGATATAAAAATGAGTCATAATGGAAAAAGAAAAAGAAAAGAAAAAAGGACCCTCTAGTTCTATATACTATATTCCCTTGACATTCCCTTGGTCCTGGAGCTTTCCAGTGCTGCCGGGTCAAGAACTTGCTCTTCCCTGTCCTTCCAGCGGGTCTTCTGGGGGGGGGGGGTCTGCTGTGCTGACTCTCAGGTGTGTCCACCTGGGGAGATGCCCCCCCCCCCAAGTGCCGGGCTCAGGTGAGCTGTTGCCCCGGAGGCCCCGCCCCTCCCGGTGAACAGGGGAACCAGGAGGAGCAGCCCCCCGGCGGCCAGGTCTCCGGCTCTGGAGTCAGCTCCGCCCGGGGAACGACCACAGCTCCCGGCCCCACCGGCCTAGGGGCTCCCGGGGCGGCACGGGGGTGCTGCTCTGCACAGCCTGGGGGGCCGCGGCCTGGCGCCCAGGGCCCTTCCTGCCTCCCCCCGTCCCCGCGACGGGCGAGGCCTCCCCATCCCGTGCCCTCCCTGCCTGGCCCCGACCCCGTGTCCTGTGCCCTCCCCGCCCGCCTGGGGACCACGGGATCCCCGAGCGGCGTCTCCCCAGGCCCCGCGGGCTGTGCGCTCCGGCCCTTGACCCCGATCCCGGGCGGGGGCGGTGCGCTCCCCCCGCGCCCCCCTCCCATCGTGGCCCCGGGGCCCCTGAGGCTCCCCGCCCGCCCGCCCGCCCGAGGTCCCGCCCCGGGTCCCGCCCGAGGTCCCTGCTCAGCGCTTTTCCGCCGGGAAGTCCCAGCGCCGAGTTCAAGCTCCCGCCGGGCGGGCTTCCGCGCAGGCCCCGCGCTCGCCGCAGCCCAGCGCCCCGGGGCCTCCCCGCGCGGGGCCTCCGCGTGGTCCGCCTGTCTGTCCTGTTAGCAGCCAGACTTCCTCTCTGCCGCGTTCCGGGTGTTCTCTCTGTAAATCCCAGGTCGACTTGGCAGGGGCTCAGGGTGCCTTGCAAGGTCCCCAGGTGAGCCGGTGGGGCCGGGTGGGGGGCGCACCCTACTCCTCCGCCTTCTTGCCCCTCCCTCCTGTTCCCAATTAAAGCAAAATTCAAGAATCTAGAAATATCTGGAGTCTGATCTCTCATTTTAGGCTTACTTTGAAAGCTTGATAGTAGAAGAAAATCACAGCTCTTCTTGTATAGAAATCAAAGTAAATTTTTTTTTTACTCCGCCTTCTTGCCCCTCACCAGATACCAACTTTTGAATAGCAGCAACCTGATGAGGCAAGAATGTGTTAGGGGGAGTGGCTATGTGCGTGGGCTCTGGAATCTGACTAGAAGCCGGTTTCTTGCCTCCAAACACATGTAAGCATTAATTAAAGACATTAAAAAGTCAGATACTCCACCTCTGCAATAATACCATTTTTTTTTCTTCCTGACTTAGCGTTCTAGCTGTTATAATCACTGGCTCATGAACCAAAATGTCTTTTCATTTAGGCATTGGAAACAGACATGGAGGTGAATATTGAACCCATCTAAAATAATTTGGAAGGGCAGCTAATTTGCCAAAAAGCAGTTTTGTAACCCGTCAAGAAATGCTATTGCTTCAAAGGCACTAGACTCCTCTCCTCACAGAGAGGATTGGTAAGTAGCTCTTTTTCTCGTTTGTTTTCACCAACGTGGTCATCGTCACATTTTAAAAAAGTCTGACGCTCTACCAACTGAGCTATCTGGGCTTGCACCATAGTCACATAGAAATAATTTCATCAAATGAAGGCAATTTACTTATGAGACAAACTCCAAGGGAGGCCAAAGTTTTCAGGTATTTGGGGCCCAGGGACTCAGGTATAAATGTACAAAGTGCGTGGACTTATACCTATTCCTTCTACAACCTAAGTGCCACTTATACATTGCAGATTGCAATTACAAAAAATTCCTTTTTCCTCAAGAATTTAGAGATCTAAATTAAACTGAACGCGTGTATACACACACATGCGCACATACTTAACGATGCCTGCCAATTATCCCTAATTTTACATGAGTATCTTGAGACAGCAGACAGATGAATGACAAAGAACAGTGCCACCAGGGAAGAGGAACTGCTCATCACTGCTGCCACTAACGGCAGGTGGACTCGGGGAGAGGAATTCTGACTGCTGCTGTTGGCTGGTAGGAGAGGCTGCGGAGAGACACCTGGGGCCTCTCCCACCTTCTAAGTGCCACACTGGTCTAGCCTGGACCCATAATGAGGAAGATGTGAACTCCTAACTAGAGTATAATGAATCCTAATGAAAGCAATTGACCGGGCAGCTCTACGACACTCATGAGCCCTCCGACTGCCACACTTCCAAGTTGATTTACCACATGAGGATGAATGGGGATTGATAAAGCCTCATGGAGGTGAGGCTGCTCTTGGGGGGACAGCCTCTCTCTCCTCACGAGCCCATGTTGATGGGTCTCGGATCAGGGAGCAGGACTGGACTGTGTGCCTTAGCAAGTGGCAAAGGACTAAAATAAAAACGGATCAAGGCAATGGATCATGAATAGTTTACCTCTCCAATACCAAGAAGTTCCGGTATAGAATATTTTCCCTCTTAATCTGATGCTGGGGATAAGATGCTCAAGAGTTAGCCTGGCTTGGCTGCCTGAAAGGCAGGGAGTCTTGTCTCGACTCTGGGATTGACATCGCAAGGAACGGGCTCCAAGCTGTGCTATGTGCCTCACTTTCTCCATCTACACACTGAGTGCTTTCAGCTTTGGAGAATGCGGTGCTCTTGGTAAAACGAAGTTAACCTTGAACTACTTTTACCAGTGGCTGGAGTTCTTAGTGATGCATAGCCTTCAGCAGTTCAGATCTGGTGCCAATCACCCCCATTCAGAGAACCACCCCAAAGTTTCTGCATCCAAGGCTCCATAAGAAATTCAGCAGTCTATGCTCTAGGGAAAGGCTTTTTTTTTTTTTTTTTTAACACTTTTGAGAAAGAAACAACAGTGTTCCATTTCTCTGCTCTTCACCCCTGACCAAGGGGGGAGTGCTTTGCATTTTACTCCATGCCTCTTTTGGGCACCTGGAAAACAGCTGAAAAATGCAGTGGCAGCTCTGCACAGAGTGGAGCTACAGACAGCTGTACTGAACTCGGGATCTGAGGAGCGTTTTTAGAGCTGGAGATCCTTGGCAGGAGCTGGTGAGATACGCATTGTTGGGAAATTTTTGAGTTTAGTTCTAAGTCTTCCTCTCTTACTTTCTTCCCTTAAGGGAAGGAATGCAATGGGAAAAGCAAATTTGTTTAGTTTCCTGACATTCCTTCATCTGCAGAACATTAGTGGCCTGTTGGTTATGGTCCTGGTTAGCTACTGGGCCAGAAGGGAGGACATTGGGGGTATAGGCCAAAAGATTCCTTGATTTAAAGATACAACAATGCAACCAAACAAAATCCACAGACTGAGCCTCAGGCCTGGTGCTTAGTGGGCAAGACTCTATAAGCAAGGACCCAAACTGCCTGTACCCTGAGGTTACTGAGTTTCTCTCCGTCTGAGCTGTGTGTGCGAGCTGACAAAGGAAATTAACATTCTGTGTCTTGCGTCTCTCCTAACCATCACGTCTCCTTGTGTTTCTGTCCAATGACCTGGGAGAGCTTAGGCACCCTGATCTCCCCTGATTCTTGAAGCCTCTATGCTGCAGCTGCATTTAGTGAGGGAGAGTATGAGCATCAATACCACAACCCAAACATTGGGGTTCATGGAAACTCTCTGGCCTCAGGCCAGGGTAATTGAGGCTGTTACCAAACCCACAAAGCCATGTGTGTGAATTGGCCATGCTACACTCCTGTGTTTTTTTTTATAGGATGGAAACCCATTATGGCAGGAAACACATCCCTATGGCAGGTATAGCTCTTGCGGCATGTTCTCTTTCCCTCCAGTGTGTGTATCCTGTCTGGGGGTAATCTGTCTCTTAGCTTCTCATCTGGGTGACACCTGGGAATTAAATTGGATTTGTTTGGTGCCATGTCCCTATCAGTGGAGATTTGGGTGGCAGCTAGATTCTCTGTCACCTTTGCCACACTTTGCAAGGTAAGTGCTGCAGCTGGTGTGGGTACAGATGGCAAAATGTATGTTGATGTCCAAGGAGTGCCTGGCACATGGTAAGTGTAAACTTGTCTCTTGAACTCTGAGCACACTGGGGAGCCCACCAGGATGATGGCCTCTCTGAGTCTGTGGAATCATATCACCAGAGTTTGGTCTTATCTGTATCTCTTCTTCCTAAAGCTTGGCTAACTGACAGCTTGGTTGTGAATTAAATTTTGATGATGAGAGGCAGGTAAGAGTCACAAGGCCACCGTGCTCAGGTGAACATAATTTCCTTTTTAATTAAGAGGGAAGACACTACTAAGAAAGAGTTAGAAGCTATTAGCAGGAACTTCTGTTCATGCTATGAAAGTAGCTTGAGTCACTGTGAGAATTCTTGAGGGCAAATCTAGGCCATAAGTTTTGCCTGATAAGCACAATGGTAACATGTGGAGGAGTGATATGGTTCAAGGAGTCCCACACTTGCTGTCTGAAGATGTGGGTTTTTGGAATGAGGCTGTCCCTTATCGGCCGGGTAACTAGCAAGTCACAATCTCACCCAGGCTCTGTTTCCTCCTCTGTCATATGGTGATAATAATACTTGCCCCAGCTACTTCATGAGGTTGTTCTGAAAACTGGAAAAGATACAGCAAAGCTTCATCTTACACGAGGTTCAAAAGTCAGCACCTATGGTGGAAGTCAAGGATAGCGCGATTATCCTCATGACTGGGGACATGCCAACGCAATTAGAATTCCCTCCAGTTCTGGGACAGGTCATTGTTTCCTCTGCTGAGTGTAAGCTGGAGCAGTTGGTTTGCATTTTGAGGCTGTGTTGTACAGAAACCTGTGTTGTAAACGCCAGAATTTCACTGCAAGTGAGGAGATTCTCCTAAAATGAGAGACGTACGGGAGATCTGGAGAAAGAGCACTGCCTCTTCACCCCTCTCAGACTAATGGAATGGAAAGGTGGAGGGAATCACTTGTGCTGTGTACACAGTTTCCTTACTTGTAAAAACCATAATTGCTTTTCTTTATTGCCTCACGTTTGTGATTGAATTCTTGTAAGTTAAATGAACATATGGGACTACACTGCAGTAAAACCTTCAGAAAAAAAAAATCAAAGGGCTCTACAAACGTGAAAGGCAAGTTGTAAGGTAAAGAGCAAGATGAAAAGGGGCTGCCCGCGAGGTGCGCCAAGATGGTGCTATTCTGTTCAGGGGCCGCTGTGGAGGAAGGGCTCTGCTGTCTCCATCTTATGAGGAGGATCTCAGCAGAAAAGGTGCATTTTTTTAAAAAAGCTACTTTGTAGACGAATGATAAACTGCATGTACCTGGCGTGCAATTTGATGATTGTTGACAAACATATGTTCATAAAACCGTCACCACAGTCAAGACAACAAACATTTCTATCAGTTCCAAAAGTTCTCTTGGCCCTTCCATCATCCCTCCCTCCTTCCACCCTCATTCCCAGGCAATCCCTGCTCTGCTTTGTGTCACTGCAGATTCATTTGGGTCTTCTAGGATTTATGTAAATGGAACAATATGGCACCTATTCTTCTTTGAGGGGGTTTGTTATCTTTTACATAGCATAAGTGGTTTGGGATTTGTCCATATTTTGTGTGTGTCAGTATTCTGCTCCATTTTATTGCTGAGTAGTATTTCATTGGATATATAGGCCATGTTTCTCAGTTTACCTGTTGATGGACATTTGGACTGTTTCCAGTTTTGGTCATTGCACATAAAGCAGCTCTGAACATTCATGTACGAGTCCTCAGGTGGATGCACATTCTCACTTATCTTGGGTCAGTACCTAGGTGTGGAAGAGCTGTGTGGTATGGTAGGTTTACATTTAGCCCTTGAAGAAAACATAGTATTATTTTATATTTCCATGGGTAGTTTGAGTCCCAGTTACTTTTAATCCTCACCAATACTTGGTATAGTCAATCTTTTTAATGTAAGCCATTCTAGTGGGTATGTAGTGACCTCTCATTGTTTTTTTTTTTTTTAAATATGGAACGCTTCACGAATTTGCGTGTCATCCTTGCGCAGGGGCCATGCTAATCTTCTCTATATCATTCCAATTTTAGTATATGTGCTGCCAAAGCGAGCACTCATTGTGGTTTTAACTCACAGTTCCATGATGATTAATGATTCTGAGCATCTTCTGTATTTGATTTTGGTTTTTCATATTTCTCTCTTTTGAAGTATCTATTTTATTTTTGCCCATGAAGGAAAATAGATTGTCTTCTTTTTATTGAGCTCTGAGGATCCTGAGCTCTAAGAATCCTGTATACATTCTGGGTACAAATGCTTTGAAAATTTTCTCCTGGCTTGTGGCTTGCTTGTACCTTTCTTTTTCCTTTTCCTTTTCTTACCCTTATTTGAGGGAGAGAGAAAGAGAGAGCATGTGCAAGAGAGCACAAGTGGTGGAGAGAGAGGAGCAGGCTGCCCATGGAGCAGGGAGCCTGATGCAGGACTCGATCCCATGACCCTGGGATCATGACTTGAGCCAAAGGCAGCCACTGAACCAATTGAGCCACCCAGGTACCCCACTTGTATGTTTTCTTAATGGTGCTTTTCAAAGAATAAAAGTTTTTAATTGTGATGAAGTAGAATTGACCCCAAAACACTTTTTTTAAATGGCCCATTCTTTTAGTTGTCCATCTAGGAAAACTTTGTCTACCCTAAGGTCACAAAGTTATTCTCCTTTATCATCTCTTAGAAGTTTTATAATTTTCGGTTTTACTTGGAACTCCATGATCCATCCCAAGATACTATATGTGTGTAGTGAGAGCTAAGGGTCAGTCTTCATTTTTTTCTCCTGCAGGTGTCTGGTTGATGCAGTACCATTTGTTGGAAGGGCTATCCTTCCCTCACTGAATTGCCTTGGCACCTCTGTTGAAAATCAGTTGACCATATATATGTGGGCTTTTTTTGGGTCTCTATTCTGCACAGGGTTTGTAATAGTACCCTGAAGGGACAATGGGCTATATGGGATTCATCCTTTCATACTGGAACCAGACATCTAATTTTGCCTTTTGAAAGAAAGTTTATATTTACCATTAAGAAATTAATGTATTGATTCCTGAATAAAATCAGGAAAGGAGCAATCACGTAGGAAGTGGGGGGGGGGAATCCACTCATTATTTCACTCTCTGAAGAAAGCCACTCTTAACTTGAAAAGTGCATGTTCTTCCAAATTTTTTTTTCCTTCTGTGAATATTAAGGGACAGAATCAGAGGCAGAATGGCTCCAAGGTTCAAAGTACAATCTGGAGTTAGATTACTTAAATTCCAGTTCCAGCTCTTCCACTCACGAGCTTTGTTATCTTGGGCAAGTAACTTAATATTAGTTGGCTTTGTTTCCCATGTCTATAAAATAAAATCTACAACACATGCTGGTTTGGTGGGTTGAGATAACCTATGTGAGGCACTTTGTGTAGTCTCTACAACACAATACATGCCACATAATTCTTGGTTCTCCCCATTGTTACCTTCATTGCCACCATTATATGCAAACACTGCTGTTTTGTTAGGGCCAGGTGAGTAGATTGGAGTAGGGTCCATGAAGAACTAGCCAAATCTCACTGTGGGTGTGCTTTCATTTCATTTCATTTTTTTTGTGTGTGCTTTCATTTCAATATGATTGTTAGTGTCTCACTGTATGCATCTTTGCATTAAACTTAACAGATGAAGCCCACCCTGAAGAGGGCTAGCATGTGTTCACATACCAGAACTGTACTCCATGTTCAGTACAGGCCTTGGCCCCCCTGGCAGCAGCTGGATAGAGGGACTGGATGCCAGTTAGCAGGATGTCCTCCACCCACTAACTGTGCAGTATTGGGAGAGTGGATGCTGCTGGCTCTGAAAGACTGGGTGGTCTCCGTAGAGCTGGCTTCTGATAAGTTCACACAACTTATTCCCTGCCATGGATATATCAGCCTTTCAGAAGTGAGCTACTTTAGTTCCTCCAGCCTAGGATATGTTTAAGTCTTGTTACAAATACAACATGCAGTGCAAATTTGGGATTTGTTCCAAATGTGAGATGAAAAATAGTCATATATTAATGGAGTTAGTTTTAATTAAAAAATTACCCAAGTATTACAAACATTAAAAAATAAATTTACCTTAGGTTATTTATGCCTGAATTTGCTTTTCACTTTTTTTTTTTTTTTTTTTTTTGCACAGTGAGCCCATTGCTAGATTTTACATGCAGAAATTTATAGTATGAGGAAGGGCAGCAAAAGCATGATACAGCTGTGGAGTCAACTCCATGGAACAGGTGGGCCCCAGATGTCAAGACTCCCCTAAATAGGAAAAGATACAAGGTGACATTTCAAACTCTCCTGTTGGCCTCAGTTTTTCTGGGAGAAAATATTTTGTCTTTTAGAGTATAAATTGGCTGTAGAACCTATGTAGGTTAGGAAAGATGGAAGTGAATAAATCTTTTCGAGATTTCATGGGTGTACTGGATGCCTTCCATTGACACCACTGGACCAATTCCTGCCCCCCTCCTCCCGCCACCCTGCTCTGTGGAAGCTGGCCTGCGTGGACTTCATCAGGGAGCATTGGGTTTGGCCATTGGGAGGCATCAGCAGGAGAGCAGAGGGTGGGGTTTTCATTCTCCTATCTCCCTTTGAGCCCCACGCCTCCACTGAAGGATTTTTGCTTCTCTGGAGCTGCCCTCTCAACTATGGCTCTCTCAAGGTTCTGGTAGCAGCTCCCCTCCTTGACCCTTCAGGTTTAGGGGAGATGGCATTCTTTCTGTGGTTGCTAGTTCTGAAATGCTTAACCGTTCCCTGCTGGTTCCCTTAATCCTGCACCTACCCCTCCAAGTGGTTTCTTCATTAAGCTCTCCTCAACTGGAATGCACCATCTGTTTCCTGTCAGGACCCTGACTGATACAGTGGCCAAAATAAGCTCCTCTAAGTGAGGAGAGGCAGAAAATAATAATAAGCACGATACTGCTATCCAATTATGGAAGCTTTCTATGCACTAAACGCTGTGCCAAGTGTTTTGCAGGTATTCAATAAATATTTACTCAGTGCTTACTATAGGCTGAACACTTGGGTAACACAGATTCTGCTCTCAAGGAGATAGCACGACTGGATTCTCATAACAGCTTTGTTATTGCTGTCACTACTTCAAACACGGGTAAGCTGAGTCTCAGAGGACTTAAGTTACTTTTCTAAGGTTACCAGCAAGCGAGTGCAGAGCTGGGATTTGAACCTTTGCCGTCTGATTCCAAAGCCCATGCTCTACTTACTCCATGGCAGCAATGGTTGCTCAAGTGCCCTCTCAAGTGAGCAGTTGGATGAATTCCCAGGAATGGAGCCGGTTAGTTCTGCTTGGGGACAAGAAAAGTATGGGAGAAGCCTGGAGCCTTCATGAGATGAGGCCATGGGCTGTACTTGCTTCAGGACATCTGCATCATGGATGGGCCAGTGGAGGGTTGTGTGTGATGGGTCCTGATAGATGATGTCACCTGGGGGTGAGGCCTTCAGACTCTCACCTTGGCTCTTCCCAGTTTGCCAAGAGCCATCTGCTGACAGCAGGTAGATGTAGCTCTTTTGTTCAGGTCCAGGCACTTCCCTCTGCACCCCCAGGCATTTGCTCGCCATGAGGGGACAGGGTCACACATGTGTAGGAACTGTCACTAGGAGTTCTGTTCCTTTGCAGTTTCCTGAAGGACATGTTAAGTCCCAAGAGGAAAATAAATTGCTGGCATGTTTTTGGAGTCAAGACTCAATATTTGGATCCCCCTCCATTTTTCTGAGGATTGCTCATCGAATTCTGAAGAGAATGACCTTGGAGTGAACCAGTTTCCTGCGGGCCAGTACTGACCAGAGGCAGGAATGGCCTGAACGCCCACAGTGGATCCTCTGAGCGCCTCTCCGAGCAGCCACATGGGGAGCAGGGCCCCTGCGTCCCAGACCATCTGGCTGAGGCCCAGATGGCTGCCTGGTTCTCGGTTTTGAGGCTGGGTGGGGCAGGACACAGGGTGGGGTGGGGGGTGACAGGAAGGCTTGTTTCATTCTCTTTCTCTCTCTCTCTTTTAGATTTTATTTATTTATTCATGAGAGACACACAGAGAGAGGCAGAGACACAGGCAGAAGGAGAAGCAGGCTCCATGCAGGGAGCCCGAGGGGGGACTCCATCCCGGGATCACGCCCTGAGCCCAAGGCAGATGCTCAACTGCTGAGCCACCCAGGCGTCCCATTTCAATTTCTTTCATTGGCAGAGGAACCAGGTTTCATATTTCTTGACTGAGTAGTGAAATCCAATGGGCTCCTGACGAGCCCAAGGTCTCTCCTTCCCTTTCTTCCTCCACTTTGCCTTCTCTCTCTCACCCTTCCTTTCTTCCCTGTATCCTTCCCTTCTTGAATGAGCTACTTCAGCTCCAGTCATCAGATTAAGTGCTGCTATTCAAAGTTTGATGTGACTCCTTCATTTACTTCTTTCTGTGGTACCCACGTGGGTGTCCCAACGCTTCAGGCAGATAAACATATGGCTCTTGACATAGAAGAAGCTCAACCCTAAAAAGATTCAAATGAGGAAATAATGGAACGGAATGGAAATGTGGGCATCAAACTAGAACTTTGTCTTTTGAGGAACCCAAAGAGACATGTTGGTTTTATTCATGCCCATTTCCCATCTCTGATAAGCAAGTGGGGTATAGTCAGGCCAAGCTGTATCAGCGCCTGAACAATAGTCACAGCAGAAAAACTCATTTTTTATGAAACTAAAGTACAGGCTGATTTTGAAACCTCTTTGCCTCTTGGTTTTAGAAGAGGAGGGGAACAGGGAGCTCAGGCTAGGAGTCAGGTGGTCTGACTCATTGCAGGGGCTTTTCTCCTGTTTGACAGAGCTCTGTTTACCTTTCAGTGAGCCAAGGAGCTTTCTTTGAGGCCCACTCCATCCTTATATATGACCCACAGCACAGGATTTTCATGACCCGGAGAATAATAGTCGATGATAGAAGTGAGAGGCAATTTCCAGGAATTTTTATTTTTTAGGGAAATCTCTAGAGAAGCTCTTATGCATCCCCACCCTATTCCAGTATCTATTCTATTCTGATTGGCCCAACATCCATACAACCCAGTCCAAGAAAATAGGCGAGTCTATTCCCCAAAGGCCTTATAACTTGAAGTGAGGGAAGGTCTATAGCTGGATGTACATCTCCCATGCTGCCATCTGGTACAGGCTGGGTGGTGTCCTATGAATAAAGCACCTGCAGAGTGTCAGGAGTGCCAGGACACTAATCCTGACATCACCTGGCACACATATAGAGCTGCGCTCCCCAGAGTTGTGAGCTCATTCTGCAGGGCGGAAAGAGGGAGATTATCTGTGTGTTTTCTGTCTAAAGATGGCTGCTCCAAGCTTGACCTTGTAGAGGCTTGTTGGCGTAGGGGGAGGTGATGTCACTCAGTGTTTCCTGCAGCTGCTAAAGCGTGAGGAGTTGCTCCCACCCCAAGGCCCCAGAGAGGAGCTATACTTGAGAGCCAGTGTGTGTGGGCTTCAGGACCAAAATGTCACTGTGGTTGGGGAGGTAGGGAAAAGAAACCATATTCCACATAGCAAGTGGGTTGATAGAGAACCCATGTGACCTTGAAGCAGATCCATGTTTCTTCCCCGACCCTCTGGGGTGTGACCCATCCCAGGCTAAGCTTGAGTCTCTTTTGTGTCCAAGCAGTCTAAATAGACCTACTGAGTTGTTCTTAGAAAAGGTCAAAAGCTCCTAAGTACTAGGACCCGGTTAGGATTAAAGTGTTTTGTTTTTAAAATTACTTTCTTATAAGCAGTGACTAAATAAAAAATCCAATGTTCTAGGGTATCATTTTCCCCAGTTGGCTATCCACACAATCTCAGTCGGCAGAACAGTTGGTGTGTGTTAAACAGACCCAAAACAGAAATATACCCAAGTACACTTAACAGATGCTGCAAAGTATTTCCTTTTGGACATTTGAACTGTACTTAGCATATTAGAGGATCAAAATGTCCTGCTTAAGTTTTAAAAATCAGGTGTCTGTCAAACATACTTGACCATGCCACTTTCTAGCACATCTGTTTTATCCTACAGAATACAGCATGTTCTGTTCTAGGTGAGAAGACAAAGCCAGCATGGCTTCTCCTTTTATTTATTTAAAAAAATTTTTTTGGCTTCTCCTTTTAAAGATCTTTTTCACCTTAATTTGTGAATCATTAAACAGACCTTAGTTGAATACATTTATTCATTCACTCACTTATCCATACACCATATTAAAAAAAGAATCTATGAAATGCCTCTCATCATGGCAAGCCTTGAGGGATCCATGATGGTAAACGGGGCATGGTTCTTCTCCTGGAGGACCTAACAATCCAGTGACTAGACCGAGGCCACCAGTGGAGATAAAGCAGCTGAAGATGGAGAACCTGAAGCCCAGGAGACAGATCTCGCCTGGGCCATCAATCTGGGGTGGTGTGAGCCAAGAGATGCAAGTGGTGGGACAACAGAGTGGGAAGAAGACTGGGTCAAAGATGGAACTTCAGAAACAAACACACTCATGGTTGGAGAAAGGGAGAAGAGTCCGAAGGCAGAAGGAAGCATCCTTAGAGCCAGTCTGGGCTCTGAGCAACATGGTGGGGCACTGAATTACCTCCCTGGGCAGGGAGAGAGAGGACTGGTGGTGTATTTGTGTGTGTGTTGGGGCGGGGTGGGGAAGGGGGTGACTGGGTGAGGGGAAAGTGGCAGTGAATGAGTTGTTGGGAGGAAACTTTGGTTCACAAAGTATAAACAAATGTGTAAATTGTTTGGGAATATGACTCTAGAAGCAAATGGTCTGGTATTTAAGAGCGTGAACCATAAAAATCAGACAGATCTGGTTTGAATCCTGATTCTGCTGCATGACAAATTTTTCTTTGAACCCTACCCTCTCTACCCTCCTTCCTTCCTTAATTAGTAAGTTTATTTATTTTTAAAAAAGATTTATTTATGATTTTTTAAATGTTTTTCTGTTTTAAAAATTATTCACGAGAGAGAGAGAGAGAGAGAGAGAGAGAGAGAGAGAGGAGAAGGGAGGGAAAGAGAATCTGAAGTAGACTCAGCACTGAGTGCAGAGCCCAACATGGGGCTCGATCAGTGACCTTGAGATCATGACCTGAGCCAACACCAAGAGTCGGATGCTAAACTGACTGAGCCACCCAGGCACTCCTTTATTTATTTATTTTAGTGAGAGAGAGAGAGAGAGACTATGCAAGCTGAGAGGGGCAGAGGGAAAGAGAATTCTCAAGCAGGCCACCCAGGTGCCCCCCCTTAATAAGGAAGTTTAAAGAGAAACTTCACTGGGGCACCTGGGTGGCTCACTCTGTTGTGTCTGATTCTTGATTTTGGCTCAGGTTGTGAAAATGAGAAGTGCCTCAGAAACATAGCTGAGAAATGGCAGCCTCCAGGCCAAAGGACAGCCATACAGACAGAGCCAGAATGTGCTGGTCTTTCCCTGCCAGTCACCCTGCTACCTAGGAGGCCCCTTGTTTTTTCCTTGAAGGGAAGTTCCTGGACACAGGACCCACTGCCTTATTTCAAAGTATCACCCTTTCCCAGCTCTTCTGGTCCTTGGGCTGTTCATCCAATGGTGGTGGGTCATTGCTGCTTCCCATGTCACCCCACTTGGCTTCCCACTCAAGGCCTGCACCGGTGCTGCTGCCTCCCCCAGGCTTGTCCTTGGCACAAGCTGGGAATGGGAACAGGAGACCCCCAAGGCCTTCTCTGTACAATCCTTCCTTTGATTTTGTCCAAGCCACGTCACACACTCCGTCACCCCCCCGTGGGAGCTGGGGGGAGCACAAAAGCTCCTTGAGAGGGTTGCAAGCTGACATCATCAGAATTTACCTTGTTTTTTTTTAATTTTTTTTTAAATTTTTATTTATTTATGATGGAGAGAGAGAGAGAGAGGCAGAGACACAGGCAGAGGGAGAAGCAGGCTCCATGCACCGGGAGCCCGACGTGGGATTCGATCCCGGGTCTCCAGGATCGCGCCCTGGGCCAAAGGCAGGCGCTAAACCGCTGCGCCACCCAGGGATCCCAGAATTTACCTTGTTTTAAAAAGAAGCCTCTGCAGCTGTTCTGAGATGTTATCACACCTAATATGATCCTCGCACAGTTGTGGGCATTTCCCTTTCTGTCTGGTTGCAAGGGGAGTCCATGTTCTCTTCTCTGTGCCTGGGGAAGGATGGTGTAAAGCTGCCCTTCAGTCATCTACCCCCATCCTCTCCGGCAGCCAGGGGTGGGAGGGGGGTGGTCAGACAGTAGATTGTGCTTTAGCCCATCTTTTTCTGCCCATGCTCTTCTGGGTCTGGGATTAAAAGTAGCATCACTCCTGCAGCCCTGGCCCTGGGTGGCTCCTAGGAGAGGATCCAGGGTGATCCACACCACTGTGGAACTTTTCCCTGAGTGTGTGTGTGAGCTTAGCAGGGAAAGAGAGAGAGAGAACCCCACAGATCTTGGCATGTGGGGCAGAAAGTTCTAGCTTCCCAGGGGCATCAGTGCCTTTTCTAAACCCTCTGCACCTGTCTGCAAGGTGGGCCGCTGAGCGCAACTCGCCACAAGTCTAGGTGATGCCTATTGTGTTTACCTGCTCCGTGTGCCCTTCCTACTTTGGCGAATGAGTCTCTAGGGGGAGTGACGTAATTAGAGGGGTGCTAACTAGACCCCTGTGCCAGTTATCAGTTTATTACCCCTGAGTTCCAAATCCATTCTTCATCCTCCTGCCCGTGATGTTGGAGCCTGTCTACCTTTCCAGCTGGTCAGAGAACTCTAGAGGGGACACACAGGCCTTCCCCCCTGGTTCTGGTATGCTATTTCGGGCCTACTCCTAGGAAATGCAGTGGCCGGTAGAGCCTGGACACCCCTTGGTGCTCACCTTCCAGCCTGTGGTTGGCGCCTTGGCAGGAGGGAGGTGCTCGTCTTGGAGTTTGCTGTCTGTTGACCAATCCTGGCTGGTGGCTTCTCGGCCGTCACCATCGGTGGGCTGCAGTCTGTATCCCAGCCTGGGGAAAACATCTTCTCTTCCAAGATTGTTCCTTGTATCCTGCAATATGATGATTTATGAGAAACGTATGTTGGGTTATTCAGGCGACTGAAATATGTTTTTCATTTATATTTTGTCATCACCCCTGGTTCCTGGCTCATAGCTCTCCACACTCTTGGAATTTCCCAAGTGATAAGAGCAGTGAAGCATCTTTTGTCAGAGTATTTGGTCTTTTCTTGTCCTCAGGTCCTGAAAACGCTTCATTTGCAACCATAGAGGTGAAGTGGGAGTCTTATTACTCATCACAAGCCTCTTTCCACCACAGCTGGGTTTATGGTAAAATAAGGAGACTTTTGAAGGGGGCTGATTGCCAGGGCAACCAACATTGACTGTAAGTTGGAACTTTCAGCCCCACTCCCTGGTTCCTGGGGTGGGGAGAGAAGCTGAATTGATAGCTGATGGCTGATGAGGTAATCAAGTGTGCCTATGTAATGAAGCCTCCACAAAACCCCAAAAGTGTGGGATTCACAGTGCCTCAGGTCTGGTGACGAGGAGAGGGGAGAGTGGGGTGCCTGCAGAGGGCATGGCAGCTCCATCCACTGCCCTCATACCTCGCCCACTGCATCTCTTCTCTCTGGCTATTCCTGAGTTCCTTCCTTTATGATGGCCTCGTGATGTGGTAAGTAAAATGTTTCTCCGAGCTGTAGGAGTCACTCTAACAAATGAATTGAACCCAAAAAGGGGGTTGTGAGAACTTCTGATTTGTAGCCAGGGGGTCGGAAGTACAAGTCACAACCCCGGGCTTGTGACTGGCCTCTGAAGTGGGGGAGTGACAGTCCTGTAGGACTGAGCCCCGGACCTGTGGATTTGCAGGCTGTCTCCAAGTAGGTAGTGTCAGAATTGATTTGAATCAGGGGACTCCTTAAGAATCAATTGCTTTGTGGTGGAGAAACACCTCCCCAGCCCACGTTGGAATTGGGTCTTAAATTCTGTAGGTCTCTTGTGTAGAACTAGCATGTTCTTTAGAGTTCTCTTTTATTCTCTTTTAGTAGCCGATCTCCTATAAATAGCTAATTCTTTATATTAAAGCTCCTTTTTCTCATAGCCCTGTTGTCTGGTTTCCGTCCCCTGATGGGACCCTGATGACTGTACCCTCTTACCAAACTCCCTTATTTAATCCTAACGATGTCTTTATGAGGTAGGTATTTTCATTCACCCCATTTTACTGGTCAGTAAGTAGTAGTAGTTTCCAACACGAGTTCCTGACTCCAGACCGAATGAATTGGTTCAAACTAAGTTCTATTCCTATTTCCTGAGAAAACTCTTCAGAAGTGCTGAGCCTGTCTCTTTCTTATCTCAGTCTCTTTGTAAAATTGCCATGATATTTGTTCTTGGGTAACACCTAGGACCCTTGAGAAGCCTTCGAGAAGAATTGCAACTCTGTTGATGAGCCTGAGTGAAAATAAAACCTTCTAGGCTGAGGTACCAGGCCTTGCCTGGCTTATGTCTTCCTTTGCTCTTCCCACTTGTAATGTGTCTAAGCCTTCTGGGCCTCCCCTGGCGACCACTATATCTAGCTAAAACTGGACTTTTGAGTAAGAGCCTCATGCTATGATTTTGGAATCCTTGTGTCTTCTGCCCTCTTTTCATCTGGCCTCAAGTGAGATTATAAGAGCTGCTGGTTTGTCTTCTCCATCAGGTGGGAGATCCCTGGCTCACCTGCTCCAGAGCAGGGCTTGCTGGATGGGGCTGCATAGACCCCATCTGGAGGAGAGTAGTCTTTGGGATGGTGCCTTGGGGGAGGCCGTGTTCCCTGCTTGCTTGGGAACCTAACAAACTAACAGAATACCTGGAAAAAGCAAAGGCTATTAGTTAAATCCAATCTTTTGATGAAAGAGATTATTCCCCCTCAGCCCCCAAAATAAATTGAGTTTCTTTTGGGAGAAATAGGAGTGAGAGGTTTATTTTCTCCGTAGGGAGACATTTGGAAGTGTCTGTGTTTTTCTGGAGATGAAGGGGGATCCTTGAAATATTGCAGGGCTAAAGTCATTAAAATATTTTTTTACCCTGTAATCTGAAATTTGAAAATGGAGTTTGTCTTTTGATCGTACCCAGAGGGCCAGGCTTTTCCCTGCAATTGTGGGATCTCTGGCAGTCTGCTCCTGGGTGAGAATTTTGCCAGTGCACAAGCACGAGGCTGGTGTGTTAGGATCCCCTCCGACAGTGCTGCAGCCACGATTGGCTTTCAGGGCACTGACACGGAACCGATAAGAGGCCTAGCCTCAAATTCCTGCCTGGTCACCTACTGATTGTGTGATTCCAGGAGAATGATTTCCTGTCTTTGGGCGGTGGTTTCCTCACATATATAATAGCTAATGATGATAATGTCTGCCTTTAAAAGTTGTTGGCAATAAGTGAGAAGACAGAGATCATGGGTGGCACGTGGTGACACATGGGTGTTCAACAACCAGCATTAGTTCCCTCATTGAGAACTAATGGGGTTTCTCATTGAGTTTGAGGTTTGTCTTTCTTTCTTTTCTTTTTTTAAAGATTTTTATTTATTAGAGAGAGAGTGCACACCAACACGCATGAGCATATATGAGCAGGGAGGAGGAGCAGAAGCAGGATCGCCTGAGCAGGGAGTCTAATGCAGAGCTTGATCCCAGGATCCTGAGATCATGACCTGAGCCAAAGGCAAACACTTAACCCGCTGAGCCACCCAGACACTCTTTTTTTAAATTTACTTTTTAATAAGAGACACACCTAAGACAAAATTAAATCTAAAACCAAAGATGTACTGTTTGTTGCCTAATTGAATTTAAATTAAAAGAAAAAAGAGAAAGAAATGTTGGATGTAGCCATCAAGCACTAAGCAAAGAGCACAAAGCTTTTTTTTTTAATATATTTTTAAGATTTATTTATTTAAGTAGGCTCAGTGCTGAGTGCAAGCCCAACATGGGGTTTGATCTCACCACCCTGAGATCATGACCTGAGCCAAAACCAAGAGTTGGAATAGCGCAAAGTTTAATCACACAGCTTCCTGTCCCTATTTTGGCCCTACTACTCAGAGTGCCTCAATACAGAGTAACTATTATTTCTCCAAAAACCTCCCTTTGCCACTCTAGAAAAATACTTTGCCGTAGTTAAGTGTGAGGAATAGGCAAAAATAGGACCTAAGGTTTTCCTTGGCTCAGTCTGCTTGTTACTATATTGTGTGTTTGCTCATTCATTTAACAAAGGCACAGTTATCTATTAAACATATTATTAATAGTGACATTTTGTGTTTTTTTTAAAGGTGGTTTCGAATGCTTCCTATGTGCCAAGCACTATGATAAGAATTTTACACAGATTACTTTTATTATATAATAACCACCACCATTTATTGAGGGTCTACCACCTGCTGGGAGCTGTACCTGATGACTTGCAAACTTTGGCTCTGACTTTCGAAAGAATATTTCTGATCTTTGTCATCTATTATGCACTTGTGTAGACACTGGGTGCAGCTCTTCTCACGTTCCTAGTGATACTGGATCACCCCCACCCCTTTCTTCCATTTCCAGCTAGTTTTGACCATATTGGAATACTTCACGACTCTTGAAATATATCATGCTTTTCTGACCCTCCCTGACCTCGCACTTGCTGTCCCATCTACCCACGTGTGTGCATGGTAGTTGCCTTCTTCATACCGGGCAGACCTCTGCCCTACTGTCACTTTCCAGTGAGCTGAGCTCTAACCACTTCCAGTCAAGTAGCTGTCACTCCCATAGCCAACCATTCTCTATCCTGTCATCTGGGGTTAAGCAATATTTTATTATGTTGTTTTCTTTTTTTAAAGCAAATTTTATTTACAAAAGGAAAAGTTTTTTTTTTGAAGATTTTATTTATTTATTCATGAGAGACACAGAGAGAGAGAGGCAGAGACATAGGCAGAGGGAGAAGCAGGCTCCCTGTGGGACTCGATGTGGAACTTGATCCTAGGACCCCGGGATCATGCCCTGAGCCAAAGGTAGATGCTCGACTGCTGAACCACCTAGGCATCCCAGAAAAGGTTTATAAAGAGCACCTACTTGCAGTTTGCTGTCCCTAATATGTAAAACTGAGAATATCCTTAAAAAATACTCTGCAAAAATATGATAAATTCCAATCCCAGAAGAGTATCTTAAAGGCTGTAATTTTGATTTAATTCTTATTGGAGTTACAGTGTTATCAAACAAATACAACTGAGTGGTTTTCTTAGAACACTAACTGGATAGTCTGTCTTGCCCAAATTTGGTCACTCAGGAGTTGGCAAATTATTGGCCCAGCCATTTCGGTTTCTTCATCTGCACAATGAGAGCATTGGGTTGATTGATCACTGTGGGCCCTTCTGGCACAATCTCCTAAATATGCAGATGGCTACATTTATTGTGTCAGATACTGCAATGCTTTCCATATATTATCTGATTTGGTTCTTCTGGCACTTTTAAAAGGTATCTCATGTCATTTAGTCTCTTTAGATTAGAAAAATAACTCTCAGATAAAAACAGACCGTGCCCACTAAGGTCACACAACTAATAACCATCTGATTCAAGTATGAAGCTCTTGTATTGGAACATTGCTTGTCCCAGGGCTTCTGGGGCTTGCAGGCCTATATTCTAAGCAGGAGGTTAGATTACTTTCAGAAGAGAGCTAGCCCTCTAAGAAGGAGTCGTATTGTGTGTAGCTTCTATTAGAACTGGAAACTGAACAGAGCAAAAGCCCAAATCAAATCTGAAGCTTAGGTCTGTTCTTCCAAAGACCCACAAGGCCTTTCTTATGGATTTGGATCACACTGTGCCTGGAAAGTGGATTTAGTACTTTTCACAGCAACTTTGTAGAATTGAACTCCTTAAATATGGTCTGTACTGCTCTTTCAGTATCTTAACTTTCAAATTCTCTTCCTGACCATAGTTGCTCTGTTTTCCTCTTGGTCTAATTTAAAATAAATTATGAACCTCCCTGCAACCTGTTAACTATGCAATATACAGTTTTGTGTATTGGGGAGTAGAACCCATATATTTACTGAGATATATGGATTTAATTATATACTGCAGACATAGTTCGAATGTTTTTTGAGAGAGTTTGTTCTAATCTCTAAATTTAGATGAAAGTGCACACACACATACACACACACATATTTTGGCTTTATTTCTCAGTCTCTAAGGCTTCCTCTGTTGATTGGCCTAGTCTAGTGTCTTCCAGAAAAGGACTTTTTCTTGAAGACAAGAAATATGTGTTTGATTCCACATCTGTTCACTTAAACTACTGCTGTCTGTAAAGGAATGGTTAGTTCCAATTTGTTGTCTTTGTGGTGAAAAGGATCTCAGAATTCACCTTATCTGCTGTGACCCACACTTGCCTGATCCTGAGAGTCACCTGCATGTTCTTGGGCCTGAGTCAGAATGAATCCTCAGGGAAGATGCCTGGTAATCTATTTTTAACATGCCAAGTAATTTTTAGAATCATTTTTGTTGTACTAAACCTGTTTAGTCCCAAACAGGGTTGGGAAATGGGTTCCCCTTTGTTATTCCAAAGGGTGTTTAAGTCTCCTTTATAGAAGCACAAAAGCTGTCACACACCAATGATTTTTGGCTTTAGCTCTTTGTCTTTAAGAAACATACACTCATTTAATCCATGGAAAGGAAGATTTATAGGACAGATTGTAGGGGGATTATAGGGACATAGAGTGTCCTTTTGGGAATCCAAGAGGAAGCATTGAAGTATAGCCAGCTTCATGGAATGAAGGTCTTTCATTTGTGATGTTCTTGGTTTTCTCTGAACATCTTGTCCTCCTTCTACCACCCCAGGTTCCCATGGCTTCAGCTTGTCCATAATCTATAATGGCCCCTTGGGCCCAAGTGAGCTCACCCTCTGCTCTTTCCCTAGAGCTCACTGATTCTGTGTTTCAGCTTCCCAATTTATATTTCAAAGAGATCACTCCTAGACTCAGCTCAGAGTTTAAAAGACAACATTTGTAGAAAACAACTTCATGATTGTAATTCTGGATTATTGAGGAAATGTTTGAAACCAGTTTGCACTGTGGCTTACTCCATTATAAACAACAGTTCCTCAGGGTTGTGGAACTAGAGGTATGCAAATGACTAAAGAGCAACAAATGAACAAATGTGAGAAAATTTTGAATAGTGTCAGAATTTTGGATGGTCAGAATTCCCAGGGTTTTCACGCCCTTGTAACTTTAGCTTGGATCTAAACAGCCCTTCCAGGATGTACTTGGTAGTTATAAGAAAGGATCAGAAATACAGGGGCTGTAGTTGAGGTGAAACTGGCTTTTTGTAATGTTCTGTTTCATTTAGAGTGGATTGGTGGCTTTCCATTTCTTTGAGAAAAAGTTAGAAATTAAGAATCAAGCCTGTTTATATTTTTTGGCTTCCATTTTCCAGTCCAGGTGAGCTTTTGTCCTAAGGAAGAACATATTATGACCTGACTCCCTCTCAAACCCTTTTCTTGGGACTTGTATGCACATAATAGGGCCATCAGTTGGCTCTCATTGGGAAAAAGTTTAAATAAAAATAAAATTCCCTTCTGTCTGAGCTCAGATTTACTGCTGTTCTGGGAAATGTCACAGAAGCAAAGGCAATGTTATTTCACTAAAAATAGTTGTCAGAAACTAAGAGTCATGTCAAAAACTTCTGGAGATTTTGGCTCCAAAAGCCCACATGATGTCTGGTGACAAGTTCTTTGGAGGTCCAAATGATAAAAATGTTTGTAGATATAAAGAAATGATGCTCTATAATCTAGCTCACATATTAATTACCTATTGCCTTTCTGCTCTTTTTGGCTGTGTTCGTGACTCTGGGCAGGAAAGACATGAAAAGGAGGCCAGTCTCAAGAGTCAGATGTTCTTTTAGTTGAAAATGTTGATGGATGTTGTGTTAAAGCTTACTGATATGAATTTTCAGATAATTGAGGATGAGATTCAAAATTATATGGATCTATTTTTAAGCATAAACCTTTGAGTCTGGATGCTGTTTCATCTACTCTGGTATACCTGCGAGACTTCCTCCCTGCTTAGTCTGAGGACTACAGGAGAAACACAAGAAAAAGCTGTATGTCCCTGTTAAGACTATTAGTGTCCAGAGCACCAAAGCTGTCACACACAAAACAAAAAAGCCTAAGTTAAGTACTGAACTCTTAATACTAATACCATAGATATTTAAAGGAAAATTCTGTAATGGATAAATCTTTAAACAGATTTGTTTTATCAGTTTTCATGGAGGGAGGTAATGAGACTATAAATAAGTTTTATATTTTATCATATCTTTTATATTACCAATTTTTAGAAATCCATTCTCAATCATATTAGATATAAAGTCTACATTAAATTTATAATACTTCATTGTTTTTAAAAATACTTAAAAATTATTTACCATAGTGGTTTTGTTTTTGTTTATTTTTTTTTAACAGAATAAAGTGTGAGAAAAGTATCAAGCATTTTCTCAGGAGGTTGGTTAATTGTTCCAACTGTAGATGTAAGGTCCATGAATATAAGAAATGTGACTGTTAAGTTCTGCTCTTTATAGGGCCCAGCATAGTGTATATTACACAGTAGGTACTTGGTGAATACTTGACTAAGTGAATTGTGCATGGATGATGGCTGTGATTTGGTGAAATGAAGGACAGGTTCAATAAAAGCATCAATATGGGAATTAGCCTTATGAGAATACCATCAAAGGTAAGGAGGATTGTTGGAAATAAGATGGTATAGCTAGGGGAAGTTCAGCCTATAGGAAGTTATGAAGGAATGTAAGTTTGGTAAGACAGGCAAAAGAGAGCCACCAAATTTTATGAATAGGAAAATGATTAATTCTTGAAAAACATCTTGCAAGGTTATACAAAAATGAGTTGGAATGAGCAGAGAGGCCAGTCACTTTGTTAGCTAATGAAGCATCAACCTACACGGTGAAAGCTGAGAAAGACAGAAAACCATTCTAAAGAATACGCGCTAGGACCCAGTGACAGGATAGGAATAAAGGGCTGAAGAAGTAGGAAGAAGGTCTGAGAGACAAAGAGTGGAACTAGTATTGAAGGGAATGGGTCAATTAGGAAGGTGAACCAGTTTGGATGGGTGGGCTGCTTGGGGAAGAAGGGTTCCTGGATCAGTTCATGCTTGAAGCAATGGTAGGACAACCATTTGTAATGGTTGGGTTTCTACAAGCTATGAGAGGTTAGACATCAGGGTTGGATTTAGAGATCCAAGAAACATTAACATGGAGGGGAAGATCAAGCATATGTAAGATCAGATAGAAATGAGCAGAAGGCAAGAATCCTGGGGGGCCAGAATGAGGGTAGTAGTGGTCAACCTGGATGAAGTTCACCTAATGATTCCTTTGAAAGTAGGGAGCATTATCTATTTGTGGTGCTGCAATGAAGCACCGTGGCTAGCTCACAGTAGGCATGCTCAAAAACTTGCTAAAAGAATGCAATTCCTGCCCATGCTGTATTAATTCATGGCAATCCAGGAAACTCAGGAGAGTGCACATTTGAGGTCTTCACTGGGCATATGATATTAGAACAGGGGATACAATTTTCCTTTAAACATTGAGGATTCATTGACTTCTTCTATGTATGCCACTTTCTCTTGTCATATGAAAAAGGATGAGCAAGATGTTAGTGCATCTTTGATTTGTGGAATGTTTTTTGGTGGAAAGGAACAAATTAAGCACCAGTGTTCCTTTTTTCTTTTTTTATTTTTATTTTTATTTTTATTTTTTTTAATGATAGTCACACAGAGAGAGAGAGAGGCAGAGACACAGGCAGAGGGAGAAGCAGGCTCCATGCACCGGGAGCCCGACGTGGGATTCGATCCCGGGTCTCCAGGTTCGCGCCCTGGGCCAAAGGCAGGCGCCAAACCGCTGCGCCACCCAGGGATACCCAGTGTTCCTTTTTTCTTAAAAAAGAAACTCAACAGCAAACTTGTAAAATATTTACAGTGTGCCTGGTATTGTGTGGGACCTAAAGACACTTAGTCCTGTCCTAGACAGTTTATAATCAAAGCAACAATGGATTCTATGAAAGCTAGTTCTGACCTTGTTTCCTGGGCTGCAGCATTCTGTGTCCTTGTTGGCTGGCATCTTCCATCATGGAACAACAATATTGCCTTAAACAAACCAGTCTTAAGAGTGGCTATTCCAAATGCACAAGTGTGAGAATAGCCCAAGATTCTATAATATCACAGCTCCAGCAGACCATGATTATCCCTACATTCGAACTATACTGATTTTTGAAACTGTGAGTTTTTTTTTAACTATTTGGAATTTCTGCAAACACTCACTTTATTAACTCTATACATCCTGTCAAGTAGATCTTGGCAATGTCTTTGCTGGAGGAATTCTGAAAGTCCAGAAGACCTGCCACAGTATTTCCTTTGCTTTTTCCTTCTTCCATCCAGGCTTTGAGGGGAGCTTGTGAGTGTGGGTTTTGTACTGTAGCCATCCTGGGTGGATGTGAAGTTGTAAATGGCACCTTTCTCTGCAGGTAGTTTGGCAGACAGAATGCTGCTGGCAGAATGGACAATTTTAGGCTCTAAGCTGAGGGCAGGAAACCCCATTTTTGAATTGCTTATTCATTCTTTCCTGAAGGGTTGGTATCTCAATGTTCTACTCAGCATTCAGTGAGTTGGGAGGATTTTTTTTCTGCTTCTTGAAGTGTTTTTTATTTTTATTTTTTTATAAAGTTGAAATTAAGAAGTTGTTTTTTCTTTTTGTTCTCTCCTTTTTTTTTTCTTTGACAGAGAGTAGACTCATGGTCCAAAGCTTGGGCTTGGCAATTCTCCTTAGGGCCAGTTGTCCTATCTGTCCCTGTATTTATATTGCTATGGCACCCTGGCTTCTGTCTTCTAAACACGTGATGCTTTCAGCTCAGACTTGGCTGCTGGTCCCCGTAGGGCTCGAAAACTCAGAGGGAGTTGAAATGGAAATGTTTCTTTGGGCCAGGTTTCTCCCTGGACATTACATACTACTCTCTTTTTCTTCTTTCCCTTGTCTCTGGCCAAACAGGCATCATGAGCTTCATTGGAGGACCAGCATAATTACATGGAACATAGTTGTGGTATTCCTAAATTGGGGCATGATTACATGGTACATAGTACCTCTTGAGTTGGATGCATCTAAGAAGGCAAGCTTCCTTGGTAAATTCTACTTTGGAGAATGGAATGTGAAGAGGACAGTAGAAGGTACCTATACGTTGTCATTCATTCATGGAATGCACACTCACTGAGTACCTACCAATGGCCAGCCACTAAGAATTCTGAACTAAAGCACGATTCTACCAGTAATACAGCGTAGCAAAGAGATCTTAAGATTTGGAATCAGAAGACTTGGTTTGAGTCTAGGCTCTGCCACCGATTGATTTAGGAAAATAAGCTTAAGGCAATATACAGGGGCACAGAAGGAAAGGCTGCTGCATTTGACCTTGGATAGATGGAAAAAGTATCAGAGGGGTGAGTAGTAACACTTGAGATATTTTATCAGAAAAACACTGGCAATTTGTTAGGTGGACTAAGTGAGGTGGGGATAGCTTTTAGGTAAGTTAAATAGTGAAAATAAAAATCACATATAATGAAAATATGCATTATCTTAAGGAGACTATGAGCTTTCTGGGGAGGCCAGAGCATACAGTGCATGGGGAGAAACTTTTAAATTTTTTTTGATTGAAGTATAAATTGACATACAATATCCTATTAGCCACCCAGGTGCCCCAGGGAATCTATTCTTAACAAAAATCTTAGTTACACACTTGGCTGGAAGCCACTGTTGTTACATTTGTTGGATACTTGTTGGATACAACTGGGGTGCTCTACTGAGCCCAGAGAGTAAAAGTAGTGATAACTGTGATTGGTAGACAAATATTATTCTGTGTAAAGCTAAAGGAAAGGATCAATGGTTTGACTGTTATGATGCTGTGGTGAAATGAGTATTTGCTGTAGTCATGCAGAGCCTGAATAGTGTTACCAGGATGAGTGAAAAATTCTATTGTGGTGACTAGATGGGAAAAAGAATAAAGTAAATATGGCCTCCTACAAACTTATGACTTATTTTATGTAAAGAAAATGCCTAAGTAGCAGAAATTCTAGAAAAGCTGTTGGGAAATATTCCCATCTTAAATTTAAATCTGTGAGGTAATTGATGTTAAGTATGTGCAAGCTACAATGAAGCAATCAAGGAGGGAGTTACCACTTAGACTTCAGAATGTGGCAGGAATAAGGGAGGCTTTATTGAGAAGGTGACATTCCCGGTAAAGGTGACATTCCCGGTAGTTTGGGTAGGTTGGGTGGGCCAGTAAAGAGTGAGAAAATGTTTCATGCATCTGTAATGTCAGTCTCTGCAAACTTGTATGTATAATGTGAAGGTGCAAAGTCATTGTTTTGCATGTGGATATCCAGTTTAAATGATATCCCATTGGTGAAATCTCCCATTTAAAAAAATGTATATGGATCTGTTATAGTCACATAATTGTGAAATAATAGACACAAAATCTGATTATCTCTGACTGGCGGGTTAATGAATTACAAATTTCTTTTCTACCTGTATTTTAACAAATGTATATTTGTTATGTGATAAAGGCAGATTATTATTTTTTAAATATTTATTTGGGGGATCCCTGGGTGGCGCAGCGGTTTGGCGCCTGCCTTTGGCTCAGGGCGCGATCCTGGAGACCTGGGATCGAATCCCATATCGGGCTCCCGGTGCATGGAGCCTGCTTCTCCCTCTGCCTATGTCTCTGCCTCTCTCTCTCTCTCTGTGACTATCATAAATAAATAAATTTAAAAGAAAATATTTATTTATTTATTTGAGAGAGGAAAAGAATCTCAAGCAGACTCCGCTTTGAGTGTGGAGCCTGAAACAGGGCTTGACCTCATGACCCATGAGATCGTGACCTGAGCTGAAACCAAGAGTTGAATGTTAACCAATGGAACTACTCAGGCACACCTCAAAACCAGATGATTTTTTAATGTAAGAAGCAGCAGTAGGAAGAAGTCTTGGGTTACTGTCCTTGCTTTAGTGTGCACATGAGTTTGAGTACTAGATAGCCCTGAGAGTAAGGGAAAGGCTTTAATATATGCAAAGTACTTGAAGGGTAGTAAGGGTACAGAAATAGACTGCCACCCATGCCCTCTTTTTGGGATAAACAGGCTTTATCAAGAACCTAGGAGAAGGGTTTGTTTTCTTCCCTCTGGACAGGTGCAGAAGTGGTCTCTGAGCTGAGAACATTTACTTTAGAGTGGAATTCCAGGGCTTCTCATCTCCCCATCCATTGAGCAGTGGCTCCACCATGGGGTTCTTAGCAGGCCCACCCAGGAGCAATAGTTGTTTAAGTGGATACATGTCCCAAACACTTCTATCATTGGTATAGAATCAAGCTGATCATCTAAACCTGGCTCCTCTTTTTATAAAATGGGAAACCAATGCTCATAATGACTGAATAGGTAGCCTCAAGCCTTGCAGCTAGTGAACAGCAAAGCTGAGATTAGAATCCAGGTCTTCTGATTCTCTGGGCAGTGACTCACCCTGATTTCACCCACATTTTGTTTCCTTGTATTCACATCTACTATCTTACAGATCCTTAGCAGAGCCAAGTAGTGTACCTGGGATTGGAAAAGGAGACCAGAAGCTAAGGCCGTGTTCTGGAAAGCCCCTAAGAACAAACATTTATATGACTACATAGTTGAAATGATAAGAGATACAGTGAACTTCCTCCTCATAGAACTTTTTTTTTTAAACTCTTGTTATTTTTGCTTTAAAAGGCATATTACTGCCATGGAATCATAAATCATCATAGGCCAGTTATAAACAACCATTAATAGAGGAAAGAGTTTGCTTAATAGGAATGCTTGTGGAAACAAAGTTTAGGAGAATTCATTACATTTCCCATTGTCAGTTGGCATTGAAACTTAGCTAGTAAACTATTTGTTGTTCCTTTCCTGGGATATAGATATAGACTAAGTGGTATTGTCTTGAAATCCCACTGTATTTTACACGTTAAGACCATATCCAGATTATCACCCACAGTCATGGGCATCATTTAAAATATTGACAACTTACAGAGTACCCAGAGAGTTGCCCACAAAGATGCTGTCACGTTGCAAACTCCACACTGAGCAGTGGATGCTTGGTGGGAATGCAATGCCATTTGTCTTTTATTCTCCCTTCTAATTGTGAGAGACAATTCTGAGGTCATGGCCTAAGCAGAGATTTCTAAGACAAGGTCAGAAACACCAGGAGTCAGGACAAAGTGGGAAACATCACAGTTTGGGCTAATGAGAATAGTAGGAGACCACCAAGGGAAAAATGGTTGCTCTATATGGATTTCTTCTGTTCCTGTTCACAGGTTAATTCCTGCTTGTCTGGTTTATCATTTTTTTTTCAAAAAGGGAAAAATGCAATAGAATCTAATAAAGTATATTCTAAAAACACTGTATTTGGCCTGACAAATCATTATTTTACCTTATCAGATACAGTCTATCTTTGAAACTCTAGGAGGGTTTCTTATCAGTGCCTGGCCACTTTGTAAGCCCATATCAAACAGTGCACATCTAAGAATACCTGGTCAATCAAAATCCATCAGCCTGGAAGTAGGAGAAATAGATCTATGCACAGGGAAAGGTGTTACAACTTCTTCAACCTTCTCTCAGAGTTTACCAGGCTCATCAGGCCTCAAAGAGACAGAGACTTGAAGGACAGTTGTCCCTTTTTGAATTAAATAAATTGCCCACATTCATGTGTGATAATGCTCCATGTTTGTTAGGCTTTCAACTTCATCACTTGGTTGCCTATCAGCAGCAGAGAACTGGGAAGAAAATGAAGCTTCCAAAGTATAGAAAGTCTATCAGAATGTGGATCTCAATTTGTATATTAAAAAATACCCCATTTGTTGAGTGGAAAAATACTACTTCCAAACCATGTTGAACTTAAAATCACCAACTGTCAAAATACTCGCAGTAAGGTTTTATTAAAGATGGTGCTGTGTTCAGTTCAATATGAATTAAGTTAATCAAGAGGATCCCTGCCTTCAGGGTTATGTTAGCTCTTAGCCTAAAAGACTTAGGCAGAAATGCTCATTATCTTATAGACACACCCTGTGAACAACTGTATTATTACAGAGCTTAGAGAAACATATTTTGATCATCTGCAAGAAATGAAACTGGTGACACAGTCAGTGTCTGCTCATGAAAAAACTAAGGAAAGCCCTCCAAAGTCTACTGGTAATAGAATAAGAGGATCCTGGTTGCCCAGGGCTGGGGAAACCATGGATACATAGGCTTGAATCTTTATTATCACACGGGCTTCTGGATTCCTTGGGGATGCAAATAAAGCAGGCAATGGGAAGAAGGTAAAATCAAATGACTAATAGAGATAATGATGTGTCTCTCTGTGATATTGTAAAAGTACTACCAGTTCTACTGGTTTATTTTTGGAGAATGCACAGAAATTTAGAATCTATTTATGGGGCTCCATTATTACCCAGGAGAGATGGATTTTTCTCTGCAGCAAGACCAACATAAATGTGTTTAGTGAGTCACAATTTTTCTTGCTGAAGGCTGATTTTAGAACCTCCCCGCAGGCACCTCTACCTACACTGCTTAAGCATTATAAGGAAATGCAACTTCTTGGGGTCTCTGTTACTGTCCCTTTCCCCAGCCACTGGGCCTTTGGGTAGAAAAAGCTATTATGATAACGATGATGATGATCATAATCAGCATGGCCATTACTTTGCGTAGTCTCTTAGGTGGCTCCTCTGTACCCAAACAGTTAGATTGGAAAGATAACAAATGGTGTCAGAGAGTATAGGCTAGACATAAAGCCTGGACTTTCTCTCTGATGTTAGAATATAAGTGGGAAGGTTCTGGAATTCACTTGATGGTGGCATAAGGTTAACCACACTGGTTTGGAGAGAGATCTAGCTGAGTCTATCACCTCTCTAAGGTGGTTCTTCTATAATAGGGGGATAATGCCTTGTGTTTTATGGGTTTGTGGTGTGGATGGAAAGAGATGAGATGGATTCTTCTTTGCTCAATTACCCAGCTAATGCTCCCAATTCTTTTCAGTCTCTGGTGTTATATTGCTTCCTCAGAAGGGCTTTCCTTTTGACTCTGTGTAATACACACCCAGCCCTTTTGCCCATGCCTCCCTAGCACCTCACTCTGCTTTAGCTTTCCTTACAGTAGTTATCATTGCTCAAAACATATGTCCATGTTGGCTTTCTTTTTATACTGTGTCTCTCTCCCTCACTAGAATGTCTGTTTTATGTGGCTGGGACTTTTTAGGTTTTGCTCTCTCTTTGGGGAGTGATAGCACATAGAAGGTATACTCATTAAATGTGTTGGATGAATAAATGAATGGATGAGATAAACTGTAAAATGCTTTGCACAGTGGCTGGCATATGATGAGTACTTGAAAGAATGAAATTTCTGCTACCGATTATATGTGGATTAGCACTGGGTAGAAAGCTCTCGTCTGAAAAGAGTGGTCTTGTTCTACTCCTGATGAGGCCAGACAATGTGGAGGGCCTACAGGTTGGTATTGGATGTAGCACCACCTAGAGAACATTATCAGGCCTTTGGTGATATAGGGTCCAGCCAACAAGACCTGGAGGAAGGTCCAGAACTCCCCACACATGGAAACCCAGCAGTGTTTGGAGGTCACAACTGGAGACTCTGAATGTTCCTTTGGGAGGTGATCACATGGTACACAACATCTGCTCCCGGTTTGTCTTCAGTTATGGAAATAGGGAATGGCCTTTTCTTTGATGCTCCCCTTCTGGCATAAATGTATAAAATGGGTGTGTATTTATTTTAAAGTGCTGCATACAAGGTAACATCACAGATATAATTTATCATCTTGAATCTCTTTAGAGAGTTCCCTGGCTTCCATACTTATGGTTATCTCAAGAAATCTTCAGGGTGCTGATTTATATCTGGGGGACAATCCTAGCTCCTTCCACTTTGTTCCTGCAGGTGCAATTCAGACGTTCCTCCTGTGTTAGTCATAGTCTTTGAGAAGAGACACCAAGATAGTGTTAAATGTTGCAGGGATTTTCTTAAAGGAAATGCTATGTGAAAGGACCAAGAGAGGGAGCCAGACAAGGTTGGGTTAGCAGTCAGATCACAATGTAGGCCTAACTCGGTGAAGGGGATAAGGAGAGAAGGCTAAGAGGGAGCAGGCTAGACTGCCAGGCAACCTAAGGAAGCATCAGCAAAGCCCCTGGGAAGTCTTTGTGCCTGAGTCAGCCAACAAAGGAGTCTAGGATGGAGTCCTCCCATCACACCCTATTCTTGGCAGTGAGAAGCCCTTGGAAAGTGGGGTCATCATGCAAACAGCAGGGGACTTAAAAGTGCAGAAGTTAGGGCCCTGGTTCAGTTCCATTCTATATAGAAGGAGTCGTGCAAGGCACATTTTCATGGCTACCATGAAAGCTACATGATGCCATAACCAACTCCTAAAGCTGGTAGTTCTGTGATGTGGTACCAGGCAATCAAGTGGGGAGAGATGGTGTTGGGCCTCTGCCTTAGGAAAATACAAACTAAATGGGTTAATGCAGGCAAGATAATGGAGGGGGTA
The DNA here is from genome assembly GCF_905146905.1 of Nyctereutes procyonoides. Taxonomy (NCBI): domain Eukaryota; kingdom Metazoa; phylum Chordata; class Mammalia; order Carnivora; family Canidae; genus Nyctereutes; species Nyctereutes procyonoides. Next base: position 6,256,592 of record NW_026575031.1, on the reverse strand, counting down.
AATTTCCTTCTTCCAGCAGCTATCCCAGGCATAGTGGTTCTTTGATATTCCCGACCCAAGAACATTCCACTCAAAAGTTGGTCTGTGCTCTCTTAGAATCCCCTATATCCATCTTTCCTAGGATACAGCTTGTGGTTAGTGGGGCTAGATCTGGTCCCATTATACCAGTTTTCATAGTTACAGCCTCAAAGAACCAGAACCACTACTAAAAGAGGTCAATCTTGGTGTGTAGACCTGTCCACTTATTTAATCTCTTTCCACCATGATATTTTCTATTAATGGAGTGAGTATCTCCTTCTTGTCCTGGGCCTTGGTTGGGATTACCCAAGTCTATCCAGATGATTCTCCTCTACAGAGACTCTCAAGGAGTTGGGCTTGCAGTCCCCTCACCCTCAGAATGTCATTTGGGCTCCTTATGAAAATTTCCTCGTTCTCTCCCTAGCACTTTAACATTCCTATATCAATAACTTACTTCTGGGGGAAAATTAGGAACACATGGTTCACTATAGCTCTACTATACTCACTAGCTGAGAATGAGAGCAGTTGAAATAACATCTCCAACAAATATTTTCCATAATCTGTAGAGAGTAATCAATACTCGGAGGGAAAGTTACTTGGCGACAGTGTCAACATTCCATTTTCTGAAGCATTCCTGTGTGCTCAACTTTGCAGTCTCATACCTTTTCAATATTTCACAACCACTGGTTATTGTGACTTTTCAGAACCAAGAGGTCTTCTCTGTGCAGATTTATGTAGCTGGTTTCTACTGAGTTTCTTTTCTTTTCCTAGGGTTTTGGCATAATGGGACCAGGTCTAGTGAAGCGAGTCATGTAAATGGCTGATTTTGTTCCCTGGAGCCCTGTTCTTTTGTGGAACATTCACCATGTGATTTGTCCATGGGAAGATGCAGCTGTAACAGGCAGCGTGTGTGCCCCAAAGCAAATGAGAAGAATCCTTCCTGTGAACTTGAAGCACATGTTGTGTGTGGGGGGGGCATGGGGGCTTTGTTTTTCACCCTTTTAGAGCTTGTTGCTCCCAAATAAATGCCTGTAAATGGAGATGAAGGGATAAGACTTGGTGACTAATTTCTCTAGGGAACCTAAATATCCCCACTCCTGACCCCAGTGTGTCACCTCCCCTGTCTTCCCACTATAAGGCTCATAGCTGCTTTATGACAAGGTGGGTGTTTGTGATCCATTTCAGGATGGGGACCAATCCCGTCCTCCCTGCCTCTGGTGTTCTTTCCATGACGGGGCTGACATTCAGCCAGTGGAATCCCAGTGAGCTCAGGGAACAGGCAGTGTGTGTCAGGTTGATTCAGCTGAGGAAGTCATGGCCTTGGTTTAGCCTTATAAGTCTGTGTTTCCGGTGGAAGCAGACTGTCTCAGCTTGAAAACCCAAAGCTCCGAGCATTCCCAGATGACATCTGTAGTTTTTCCAACACACATTTGGCCTCCTTGGTTGCTTGCAGTACTCTGATTGTGCAATAACACTTTGGCACATTCCTTGTCCTGTGAAATATGTGCATTTTCAGCTCAAAAATAATCATTGAAGCATTTTTATCAGAGTGGTTTATCGTAAAGCAGAGTGACGCTCACCGACATTTCTGGTAACCAGTAAGAGGAGAGTGATAATCTTAGGAGAAAGTAAGGTGTGGTGGAAGGAGAGCTATCTTTGTTAATGGATAACCAAGTTTCAAGTCCTGTCTTCCTTTTTTTGAAGAATCTTAGGCTTTCAGGGGTTCAGATTAATCTTCTGTAAAATGGAGAAAATAGTATCAACCTTGCAGGGTTGTTGTTAGAGGTCATTTAAAAGTTAATGAAATGGACTCCCCATTTTCTGTATAAATATATATATGTGGGGTGCATGTGTGTGTGTGTGTGTGTGTGTGTGTATGTGTAGTAGTCATCCTAGTGTAGTTGTGAGTGGTATAACCTGATTGTATGTTTAAGGAATCTCAGGTCACTTTTAAGCCTTCAATAAATCACACACATACTCCCAGATGTACACAACATACTTGCATGCACACATAACGCCACAGGCATGCCCACACGCACGCATATTCCTTGGAAACCTCTACTTTTGATAAATAATTTGCTTCTGAGGTTGGGCCAGACTATGTATCTGTGAGTTATTCCTCAAACCCCCAAACTGTCTGGGAATGTATGAACTGGGTTATGTGCTGATATCCATAGAGACAGTCCTCAACTTTTCATTTTAGCCATCAACTGGTAGCAGGTACAATCAAAAGATGACAAATTGTTGCTAACTTCTTCACTACTATCTAAGATCTGAGGACATAAATCATTCTGAATCCCGGATTAGGGTATTTGGAAAAGAGGGAAATATTTCCCTCCAGCTCTTGGAACACTTCCCTGTCATTGCAGCATTCATGTTCTTTCCAAATAGACTTTATGATAGGCCTTTTGGCACAGGGAGAAAAGATACAGTCCTTTCCCTTATGAGGTCTCTATGCCAAAATATTGGTCACTGGCTTCTTAGAACATTTAGTAAATGGCTTGTTGTCTTATATTATGAAATGGAAGCTCAAGCAATATATTGGAAAATTAAAAAAAAACAAACTCCTGCCTGCAACAAACTTTGCAAATTTGACTTGTCATTTAGCTATTGGTATATTGAGCTTTGTTTTCATTTCCTCAGCCAATTGATTAAATAAAATATTTATTAATAACCCACTGCATTTTAGTGGGTTAAATCAAAATGCTGGGAGTATAATGATGGACATGACAAAGAAAATTATTGTCTTTTATTGTTATTGCAGTCCATGAGTTAAGAATCAAGGTGCAAAGCACTAGGGGGAAAGAAGTATAGGGCACTGTTAAGAAGACATGGGAAAGACATTGCTTCTAGAGTTGTAGAGAGAGAAAGCAAAGCATCCGTTGGGATCTGAGAGTGATTTAGTGTGGATGAGTCCTGAGTGCAAAGGAGCAAGCGGACATGGGTGAGGCTATAGAGAGGAGGCAGGGCCAGATAATCAGATCTCAGAGAGTGATTCTTCTCTGAGGCACTGGGAGAATCTACAAAGAGTTATAAGTATGTGTTATGTGGAAGGAAGGTCAGAATTTTTAGAGAGATCAATCTAGTGATAATGTAGAGGTTGGGTTAAAAGGACTTCAGTCTGGAAGCTGGGAGGGAGGATATTTGGAATTTGTTGCTGTGGTCAGTGTAATAGATGTTGGTGGCCTCAACTGGGGCAGTGGATGATGCAATTTTCTACTGTATATATGTTTGTTCAGGGCTGCATTCATGTTTATTTCTTGGAAATACTTCAGGACAAAGTTCATTCATTACCAGGGCTCACTCCAAGCATATTTACCAGTGTGGTACTTGAACAAAAGAAAAGGGTCTATCTAGGGGAAACAGTGTGGTTTGCATGTGAGTAGCCTTCGTGAAGAAGTTAGAAACTAAGGAAATGTACTATTGTGAGTAAAATGAACTTCATTTCAGTATTACTTGATAACCTTGTTTAATGGTAAATTTAGAAATGGTTTCTTTGTAGAATCAGAATTCCCAAGGAGCTGGAAGCAAAAGCAGGACTCTTTGTAAACCCTAAACATGAAGGGCTGTATCTTCAAATTCTATACTGCCTAATTCTAGCATGCCTCATGGAAATGAACCAAGTTAACTCTGCAATAGGGCAGATTTTATTTATTAGCTTGACTCTTATCTTTAAAATTTACGTGAACTCTATAGAAAAGAACATAGTAGTCATTTCTCTTGGAACCAAATATGAATTTTTTAGGGGAAATAAATAAAACCCAGACACATCTTCTTAATAGTCAATAATCCAAGATATTAATCTAGTGACACTCTGGTTCCTTGAGAGGTTATTGGAGAGGACTAAAGTCCAAAAAGCCTTCTTTGTGACTCAAACAGGTTTTGTTATGATCACAATACCTAAATTCTCTCCCTTTGTTTTCATCCTGGCACCATATTTTCTCAGGACCTTTCAAAGATTTACTAAAATGCTATTGAGAAAGAGTCTTTTCATAGATAAGAAGAGCTTCAGAATTGGTGGTTTGAAGAAAGTCTTTATATATGGAAATCAGGACCTTTTCCTTGTGGACATTCCATTTTTTTGCTTTAAGTTCCAGGTTTTTTATCTGGTAACTGAGTTATTTATTTTCATTTTTTCTTTGGCATGTTTATGCCAAAATTACAATATTGTAATTTTCTTAGTGTTGATTATGCAGAGCCACATTAACAATTTTTCAGAAGTTAGGAGATCATTTTACAGCTCATCTCACTCTTGCCTTCTAGGAGTTACATTAGTCTGTCCCTCAAAAACTCTGAGATGGAAAACATGGTGGTTCTTTAGAACCTCTCCTTCATACAACTTTAGCTTCTTTGGAAGACTTGTACTGAACGTGATTAAGGGCCAGTGTTCTCGTGAATGTGGTCAACTAGAAAATTTCCTGATGTAAAGGAGATTGGGAAAAGTTGGTTGCCATTTCATGATTCAACCCACGATGCCTCATGAGCTGTCTCCTGGCAGCCATTCAACATTAGAGCTTTTGATAGAAGAAAATATACTCAAAACACGTCTCTCAAACTCATTAAGCTAGAAGCATTGGCTATCAGAGTTTACAGGAAGCCTTTTGGATTTTTCACAGCAGAGGCTCAGTGACAGTGGTACAAGGCAAGATTTGAGTCACAGAGGAACTGTGGGATCAGGCAGTAATCTAGATATAGGAAACCCATAATTCAAGGCAAAAACAGAACTTGCACTAAGATCAACTTGTGTTAAGCTGATGAACTCTTGAACTTCTAATTTTCCCTTTAGAGAGCGTATGAACTGAGAGTCAGAAGTAGGTTTGACGCTACCAGTGGAGAGTAATGGCCCAGTGGTGAGGGTTAGAGGTAAATAAATCCATATATCACTCTAATCAATGGGTTAACTTTTTTTTGGTGTGGACCTTTAGTAGCTGAAGAAGCCTATAGTGTCCTCAGGAAAATATAAAAAAAAATTTTTTTAACTATGTAGAATTGCAAGGGAGACTTTTTTCATTGAAATACAGTTGTTAAAAAATATAATATAGCCATATATTTGCCCTTTGTTAATGTATTAAATAACATGACCTACCATTGGATTAATAATTTCAAAATAGGGATGCATAAAAATGATATTTTGAGACCTCTGTAGCAATTGTAATGTGATGCTTATATGTTTAGACTGTTTGAATGTTTCATGCATTCACAGAGGGAAGACAATGTAAAGACACTGGAGAAAGGTGGCCATCTACAAGCAAAGGAGGAAGCCTTAGAAGAAGCCCCACCAACAGCCTGGTCCTGGACTCCTAGAATTGTAAGAAAATAAATTTCTGTTGTTTAAGCCACCTCATCTGGCATTTTGTTATGGTGGCCTTAGAAAATTGATATGATTGATAATAACATTTAAGTGTTATCCTCATGGTTTCACTACTAAGCAGTCCTCAGGTCCCTTTCCTCAGTCCAGAAGATCAGGAAAATGGGAGAAATGACCTTCTATTTGTTAGAACAATGGATCTTTTTGGCTAGTGGTTCTTAAGTAGGATCTATGGATGCACTTCAAGGATTCTTTCTCTCTTGTGTGTGTATTATTTCTTAAGTAGGATCTATGGATGCACTTCAAGGATTCTTTCTCTCTTGTGTGTGTATTATTTCTTCATTTTTCTAGCAATAAGGTCTAGAACTTCCACGAGATTCTCAAAAATGTATGACTTCTCAAAAGTTTGTAACCACCATTTTAGAATTTGTTGTATATTCTGGTCTTTTCTACTTTGGCTCCAGCTGGACATAGAGTATACCTAAGGACTACTGCCCATACCTACAGCTGAAATTGTACAATTATGCAGCATTCATGACTGGGGCTGCCCACATGCTCTGAAAAATGTGGAAAATAAAATATAACATTATAAATAAAAATATATAAATATAGAGACCAAAGTGAAGGCATTTATTTAGGTGTATGTTAGGAATATGGCATGGTGTTAGGTATAGACAAGTATAAGGATGCTTAAGAGAATATCCCTAACCTCATATGTTGGGAGAGCCTAGATATTTTCTGAGTTTCATGACCTGTGGTGTGTCCTGCCTCTTTTTAGCTAAGGCCAAACAGATAGCTCTGTTCCTGAACCTGTGAACTGCCATGAGCTTGCCAAGCCTGTGGTCTCATGTGGGTCCATGGAGCTCCACCATTTTCATGAGAGTATCTTTGTATAGGCAGCCTCATAAATGGGTCTGCTCTCAGGAGAGAACTGGGAGAGAAAGGAGAGAGAGAAAAAAGAAAAAAAAACCAACATGACAATACCAAGTGCTGATGAAGATATGGAGTAACTGGAACTCTCGTACATTTGCTTATAGAAATGCCAAATAATATAGCCACTCTGAAAAAAGTTTGTCAGTTTCTTATAAAATTGAACATACGTGCATCACATGATCATCACTCCTAGGTGATTACACAGTGGAAATGAAAACAGGTTTACATTAAACCTGTATGCTAATTTGTATTGAAGCTTTATTCATAATAGCCTGAAAAAATGCAAACCATCCAAATGTTTTTCAACTTGTGAATCTGATAAATAGTGTGGCATTCATAGATTGGATTGGTACAGCAATAAAAAGATGAGCTATTCATGTTCAAAAAGACTTGGGTGAATCTCTACTGCTTTGTGTTAAGTTAAAGAAGCCAGACTAAAAAAACTACATACTGTACAATTTCATTTATGTGACATCTGGGACAGGTAAAATAGGGCCAGAGAGCAGTTGGCAGTTGCCAGATTAAGGGTAAGGGGAAGATGTGGCCACAAATGGGTGTTCCTAGGGAGGTTTTTTTTTTTAGGGGTATCCTGTTTTTGGTGCTGGTTACATGACTGAAGGCATTTGCCAAAACTCACAATTGTAAAGAGTTAATTCACTGTATGTAAATTTTGAAATTATAAGAGCAAATAAAAAGAGAGTAGCTGCTGGCTGGAGCAGAGCTTATTTCAGAGCCAAGAAGGGAGCTTGAGGTCACAAGGGGACATTTTACTCGCTACTGCATATTCCACTGGCTTTCGCCAAACTCTTGGTGTGGACAGGCTGTGGGCAGAACATGGCCATTTTCAGGATGCAAGAGCCCTAAGGTTTGACTCAAGGAACTAGAAATAGAGATAAATCTTGGGAAAGGGCAGCTGTGTTGAAGTGGACAAATTGGTATTCTCAGAATGATGCTGGGACTAAATATTTTGGCGTTACCTCGCCGGGAAAGAATAATGCAGATCAGGGCTCATGGTGTTCGGCCAAGAGATTTGAAAAGCTGCTGGAAGAATTTCCCAGCTTGGGCCTTTCTCCATGTCTGTCTTCTGTGCTAGCAATTCAATGCCTAAAGGCTGTCTGCAAAGAGAAACCAACTATTTGGGGGCAATTAGATTTTAGTCATTTTTGTAAGAGTTGATGGGTTCCGCTTTCACTCTTAAATGTCAGACAGGAGAGAACAAAGGGTTTAGCCTCAAGCTTACAGGTTTACAAGGCTCGTGACCTTGTGCTAGTTACTTACCTTCTGTGAGCTCCATTTCTTTTCTGGGATAGAAGGTTTTTTTTGGAGATCAGAGATGAGGAAGAATAAATTGAGAATGAACTGTTCTCCCACCTTCTCTCCCTCTTCCTCTCCCTCTCCCTCTCCCTCTCCCTCTCCCTCTCCCTCTCCCTCTCCCTCTCCCTCTCCCTCTCCCTCTCTCTCCCTCCCTCCCTCCCTCACCTTGAAAGGGTTGGGAGAGTCATGGTCAGCCAGTGGTCATTAAGAGATCAGGGTCAGAGTCATGTTCACAGTTACGTTCATGATATGGGATGGGAAATAGTGGTGAAGGAGGTCTCCAGAAAGACTGCCTACCTTAGCATGGCAGCATACTTCTTAGACAACCAGTGAGAAGTTCACCATAGCTCTTTTCAGTGGAAGGGTGGACAGGAATGAGAGCACCTGCTCTCTTCCCACTCCTGGGAGCAGAATACTCCTTTGCCTTTGGGTTTGGCAATATGTGGGCAGAGACAAGCCTCCATTTGCCTCCTGATCAAGCTTGAGGGCTTGAGTCTGGAAACCCCCATCCTATGGGGAAGGTTGGAGTTTCCCTGGTTGTAAGTGCAGGAATAGGGGGTGAGCAAGTGGATTCTGAGGAGAAGAAATGGGAGAGGGAGGGAAGGAGAGAGAGAGAAAACAGCATTGTGGGATATGGTTCTTTCTGAACCCCCCATCTGTCTGTAAGCCTTTTCTTTGTGGGGTCAAAAGCAACAAATATGCAAGGAAAAGTGATAACCTCCATTCCCTTTATACCGAACTGCACAATATAGTGGTATAAGTGATCCTTCATTCTCATTTGCATAATTCTATCACGATTCTGTGTGTTGGTAGAGGTACTTGGTGATGAGGCCTATTGTGCGGTCTTACTATGATCACTGTAGTTAATGTCTACTAAACACTATATGCCTGGCCCTGTTTCAAGCACTTCAATCATTTTAATGCCTTTTTAGCCCCCATGTTAACTCCAGGTATATACTTTATATATTATTTTAGGTTATTTTAGAGATGAAGTGTGTGAGGCTCAGATGTATTAAGTACCTTGGCCTTGATTGGATCTAGGCCATTTGGATCTAGAGCCCATGCTGTCAATCACCTTCCCATACACATAACTCCCCCACCACCCATACCCCACACAAGAAGCTGAAAGAATTAATTCTCAGAAGTTCTAGGTTATCAAGGAAGTCTGTTTGATCTTAAGACTGTTAGAATGGGTGCAGCAATAACTGATGGCTTGGAAGGGCACCTACACGTCATCAGTGCTATTATGATCAGTGTTGTCAATGTCACTAGCTCTGTGCTCCAGGGAAAGATGGCAGAGTCTTCACTCCTGGTGTTACTTTTGTGTTCTTTCCATGGCTGTAGCATAGTGAATTGTACTTTGGTTATTTTGGTTACCTAGATAAACTTTCCACTAAACAGACTTAATTTGAAAACAAATTGAGAGAAAAAAAGATCTTGCTCGATATTGATGATCTGATGTAACAAATTCCACACCAACTGAAATGATCACCAATAAAACAGGAAGCCTGAAAAAGATCCCAAGGAGCCTTAATTAAGTCCTTGCTTCTATAGAAAAAAAAAGGCATTGATATGCTTAAGGTAGTTCGAACCTCACATTTCTTATCAAGGTAAGATTCTTGGTGACTTCCTATCTTCCACCTACACGTTCCCTCTCTGTCTGGGGTGTGCAGAGCAGTGGGCTTTTGGGGCACAGTCCATCCCGTCAGGAAGATACTAGAAGAATTCAATGATGAGTTCACTATGGATCAAGGCAAACAACAGGATAGGATTGAGTGCTCCAGGGGTCAATTCAAGGCCCTCCATTTCCAGGCTGGCCTGAAGTCTAAGTGTTGAGAGCTAGTCACCACCACCCTTGAATTTTCAGAGCTGTGAGGACAGAAGTCCTGTTTTGTGGTTTTGGGGAGGCTGCCGTTGGAGTCTTTCCCTCAGTTGTTTAAAATAGTGTTCAAGTTTGGCCTGGTTCTCCTGATGGGTTAACACAGAGATGCAAGTCTTTTCTTCCAAAATTGTTGACAAATGTTATATTGGTCATATATACTAAGAATCCTTTCATTTTTACCTATGTCTCAGGGCTTCTTTACCAATTATACATTAATCAAGCTGTTACGGGCTGCTGATATTTTCTATTCAAAATGCTATTATGTAAGAATTCTTGTTGACATGGAACATTTGACATTTTGCAAAGCTTCCACTGGACCTACCCACAAGGAGTTGAAATTTCCAGTTTTTTGGAAAGGCTGCCTTGTTCTCAGTGCATTATCAGTGATACTTTGATACTTTGAGTTGATTGGTCACGGTTTCCAGGTATTGCTCTTCTAGTATTAATGATTACGTTAACAGGTTTAAGGACATATGTTTATGTCTTGCAGTTTTTATATTGTTATCATTTTGAGTTTTTCATTTATCTTTCTTTTTTTTTCTTTTTTTTTTTTTTTTTTGCTGTTGAGATCTTTGCAATGGTAAATGGAAATTAGTGGGATAGATGGATTCCTGGGTCTTTTTGCTCTTTCTATAAGAACCACTGAGTCCAACACGAGGTTAAGAATCTAGTATAAAGTTATTTCCATTGATGCATTCCTGCATTTCTAACCGCCTGGGCTTGCATTTGTGTGCTGCATGGCTAGGTCTATGAGTGCAAGGCCAGCAGGGCAGATCAGAACCATAGTCTTCTGCCAGCAAAAAACAAACAAACAAAAACCAAACAAACCAGACCACCACCAAGGAATTCCAAGTACGCCCTATTGCTACAGAATGGTGCTCTTTCAAATAAAAAGCAAGACCTTGAGATGACTTCCCCTTCAAAATCTGGAGATGCAGGTCCTACTGTTTATAAAGTCAAATCTAGATTGTATACTTGAGATGAGACATATGAAGCTCTTCACAATACTAGTTAACTTTATTGCCTAGCAATAAAGCCTGCCACTCCCCCATTAGCTCAGTTTGGCTTGGGGGACTGCACCCGCACTCACACACATCACGCCCTGCCATCTCTGTGGTTCAGCTGAGGCTGTCATGTCAAAGTGGTAGTACATACCTCTTCCTCCATCTCCACACATGTGCCTGCATGTACACACACACATATGTATACTCCCCTCAACTATCAGTAAAGACCTAGAGTAGCTTTTTGTGATTCTCTTGTAACTTTTACATCAGAGTAAATTTGGGGGTTCAGGAGACCTAATTTTGTTCTTAGTTCCATCCAACAATTGGATCAAGAGCCTCACCAAGTTTTTTTTTTTTTATTGTAAGACAACAATGATCCCTTTTGTCAGATGAAGTCTATTAAATATTTGTGGGAATCTTCAGATAAAAGAATCAATTCAGTGGGAAGAGTTTTGTGTAACATGACCAATGAGCCAAATCCTTTCTTGCATTTGATTCTGATTTATGTGTATTTGCATGTGTGTCTGGAAGAGAAAGGCCTAATGTGGAATTTATGTACGTTGTGTCATGCTTTCCTAGGAGCTCCATCAAATGTATCCTGTGGTATTTACATTCTATTCTACACAATACAGAACTGCAGGGTTCAGTCAGTGACAACTTTCCAACAAGCAACAATTCTGGGAGAGACATTGTGTTAGGAAATGTAGAAGGTTACATAGTAGTGCTATAAAGTTTGATTAGTCCATGTGGAACATTCTGTACTTTGCAAAAGGAACAAGACAGATGTTTGTCTCAATTTCATTTAAAAGGCATTTTCTTCAGATTTATACACTGAACCATATGACTGATATATTTTTTCATAACTCTGTCACCGCATGTGTTACCCATTATGGATTCAGAAGGCTGAAAACACCAAAGCCGATGTTGAGTCAGCAGAGGCCATTTGCAGATAGTAGGTTGTTTGAGTTATTCTATCTTTGGGGCTTCCTTCAACTCATCCTAACCAATCTGGGACAGGGTTCTGGTGCTCCTGGATATAAACGCTAGGACTTTAGACTGCATCTCCCAGCTATTCCTTTAGGGCCTTTCTATTAGGATCTCATATTAGTGGGCATCCTTTTATTGACTAGGAAAAAAAAAAGCTTTTTATTTATTTTTATTTTTATTTTTTAAAAATTTTATTTATTTATTCATGACAGACACACACACACACACACTCAGAAAGAGAGAGAGAGAGAGAGAGAGAGAGAGAGAGAGAGGCAGAGACACAGGCAGAGGGAGAAGCAGGCTCCACGCAGGGAGCCCGATGTGGAACTCGATCCCGGGTCTCCAGGATCATACCCTGGGCCAAAGGCAGTGCCAAACCGCTAGGCCATCGGGGCTGCCCCCCCCCTCTGCCCCCCAGAAAAAACTTTTTAGAGGAAGAGTTTGAGATATTTCTTTATTTAAGAAACATTTATGTGTCTAATATGTCTAGTAAGTACAGGGACATAATGATAAAACAGAAGAAATCTTTATTTTTCAAGAGCCTCCTGTATGCTCCCAAGAGTTGAGAGTACAGTGTGGAGAGAGCCATACATGGGTCTGGATGGGATGTCCTGGGGATTTATAAGTAAGATGGTGCTAGGAAAGGCTCATGGAGGAGGTTAACATTTGAGTTGAGTCTTAAAGGATACATAAGTATTTCACCAGTTTCAACCTTACAGATACAAGCAAAGGATTACCTTGTTTCATTGTAGACAAAATAAATCAACATATCAAAAAAAATCTAATGTATTTGGCAGAGGACCAAAAAATCATATTTATTGGGTACTTCTAATTCAGTTGTCAGATATAAACTCTCTTCATTACAGTTATAAGCAAATACTGATAGGACATGATATTTGGTTACCCACCTAAGAATTCACCCAAAATAGGATAACAAAGACGTCATGCTAGATTTCAGGACCTGCAAAATGGCTTTTAGCAGAATATTCTGCAGGACAGGCAGTCATCACTGCATGACTGTGATATGTATGGATTTCAGATATGATGGTTTACTTAAATCACACCAGTCCCCCAACCACACAGTTCAAATTTCAGTTATAATATTAATTGAGTATTTGCATAAAGTACAAACTTTGCTGCCACCTTTTCAGTTTATAGAGGACTATGTAAATAACAGATGCACTTCACAATAAGTGACCAATCATGTTGCCTCCTTGTCACTTGGTCATGTACAAAAATCAATCACTGAAGGGAGACTGTTGGCTAACAAAGATAAAAAGACAGCAAAGAACAAAATTCAATAATGCTGCAAGTGAAATGTGTATCCAGCATAAATGGAGTTACAGAAGAACAGCTGGCTGTGGATTGTTGAGCCTGCCTCTAAGACACTCTAGAAATGCAGCCAGAGGAACTTAGTGAAGATGAACTTGCAAACATAAAGGAACAAAGTATTTGAGACAAAAAACATGAAGATGACCTACAGGAAGTGATGCCAGCAAAAAATCTTCACGTTAAAGGAACTCTTGGAGGTATTTTGCAACACTGAAACCAAAGCACAAAGGATAAAATGTTGGAAGATGACTCAAAATTAGAAAAGAGTGTGACAACTTGTCAAAGCACAGACAAGACCCTTACTTTGTAGTTATACCATGAGGAAAAAGAAAGCAAGACCTGTTCAACCTCCTGTTCAAACTCCTGTTGATAAGTTGCTTCTTACAAGGAAATAAAATATTTTAATTTTCAATGTTTCTAATTTTAAAGTTATGATATATATATTTTTTATTTATTTTTTAAAAAGATTTTATTTATTTATTCAGAGAGAGAGAGAGAGAGAGAGAGAGAGAGAGAGAGAGAGAGCAGAGACATAGGCAGAGGGAGAAGCAGGCTCCATGCAGGGAGCCCAACGTGGGACTCCATCCAGGGTCTCCAGGATCTCGCCCTGGGCTGCAGGCGGCGCTAAACCGCTGCGCCAACAGGGCTGCCCTGATATATATATTTTAAAGATTTTATTTATTCATTTGTGAGAGACCGGGAAAGGCAAAGACATAGGCAGAGGGAGAAGCAGGCTCCCTGTGGGGAACCCGATGTGGGACTCTATCCCAGGACAACTGAGCCAAAGGCAGATGCTCAACCACTGAGCCACCCAGGCGTCCCTAAGTTATGGTATATTTAATAAATATTAGTTTTGCTATTTCCCCCATTTTTCTATACATTTATAACCAAGAAAATTTTTCAAGTTTTGAGAGAAATTTTTAAAGGCCATGGAATAATTGTAATTTTCCCCATTGATTACTCAGACCACTTTGCATGGTTTCAGCTTGCATAGCCATTTTTATAGTTCGTTGCCACCACAGAAAGCAGGAACTTCCTGCACTTTGAAAATACCGAAGACACTCCTATGGGCCAGTAGAAGTCTTTGGCAAGGGAATGTATGAATCTGCTCCTATTGTCAAATCCATTCTTAAAATGAACCTTCTAGCTGTTTAAATAAGGTGCTTTGCTTTCACATTTCAGAATGCTTTCATTTTGTGGCAGGAAGGAGCTTCTTGAATGCAACACTAGTCTTAATGTATGTGCATTTTTTAGCATGGACTGTTTTAGTCTTTCTGGTCTCCTAAAGACTATCCTAGTTGCTATTTAGACCTGATATCAGAGTTCACCTTCATGAAAGGCAGTTATGTTGTGTCCTTTGAGTAGAGGAAAGTTGACAATGAAATTTGCTTTTTAATCGTAGGCAATGTACTGATGGGGTCACCAGGTTAGTGAAGGCTGTAGTAAGAAACATCAGCTTTTGCTTGCTTGGGGTCCATTCCTTTTTTTTTTTTTAATAAATTTATTTTTTATTGGTGTTCAATTTGCCAACATACAGAATAACATCCAGCACTCATCCCATCAAGTGCCCCCCTCAGTGCCCATCACCCATTCACCCCCACCTCCTGCCCTCCTCCCCTTCCACCACCCCTAGTTCGTTTCCCAGAGTTAGGAGTCTTTATGTTCTGTCTCCCTTTCTGATATTTCCCACACACTTATTCTCCTTCCCTTATATTCCCTTTCACTATTATTTATATTCTTGGGGTCCATTCCTAAGCTCGACACGGGGCTCGATCCCAGGACCCTGGGATCGTGACCTGAGCTGAAGGCAAATGCTCAACCGACTGAGCCACCCAGTCACTCCTAGGTGGGAAACTCTTAAGGGGCTTCACACTTCCATAGTCATTTTCCCTGGAGTTCAAGTATTGAATAGTGTGACTGTTGTAGCTGACTGTCCTCAAGCAGATGTACCCTGAAATGCTATTCATTAATTCTTTTCCTTATATCTCCAGAGCTGTCTTAATTTCTACTCTTTTAATTTTTCCTTTAATTTTGGAGGCTACATGCAGTTTTCCAATATATTTCCTTTTTTTCTTGCACAAGTTAGCCAGAATTCTTTCTTTGCTTATTTAAGAAATGTAAACTGTGTTTTGCTTTTAAATTGAACCTTGTTAAAAAGTAAAGACAAAGTTTAAAACCTTCCTGTAGAAAAATAATCATGAGATGCATTCCAAATATTAGCAAATCAAAGACACCTGGATCAATTAATTCAATAGATTTCTCCTTTCTCCAAATGGAGAATTTTGTTGCAGTAGCCCCAAACGCACAAAAAGGTAACTAGATATAAAAAATGACAGCATATCAGAGATCATTATTTTGTTCACCGAAGGTTCAAGTGAGAAGGGAAGGGAACATTTTACCACAGTTTTGTTTACTTATTAAATTATTTGTTTTGACTTACTATGTAATAGGTACTGTTCTAGGCACTTGGGATGGATCAGCCAACAAAACAGAAAATCTCTTCCCTCTTGAAGCTCCCATGCAGAGGGGAGAGACCTAAAGGGGACTCTTCTTAGCCATTATTATTGGGACCTAGGGACTATTAGGTATAATGTTCAGATCAAATAAAATTCTGACTTTTTGTCTCAAATAGAAATCAAACCCAAACTAATAGTTTTCAGAAGTGCTAAATTATTTTCATATTTCTGGCTCCTCTAGTTATTTTCTTTTTGTCAGTCATGACCAGAATTGGAAGACAAGCATGTCTAGGCTGGGTGAATTTAGAATCTCACCACGAGACTCAACAGTGCCTGGTGCCTGGAGTTTGGCATAAGACCCTCTGCACTCTTGTTGCTCAATAAGCATAGGACGATGGATATTTCTGATCTGAAGCTGGATTTCTCAATAGAAGATGAGAGTGATCCTGCCCTGGGGGGAGGAAAACTCTTTTGCCCTCTCTCCCTCCCCCAGCTTCTGGAATGAGAAGAAAATTACTATGGAAATGAATATCCAGAAAACATTCACTGGCTCAATTTCATGATATTAAAGGCGAAGGAATGGGTCCTTTGGCAAACCTTGTGAATTCTAGCATCTCTTACTGCATTTGGCCAGTTACCATTGTTATTCAAAGGAAAATTCAATACAAACAACTTTCTTTTTCAAGGCTGCCAGTCAAACTCCACTACGAATCTCTAAAGAAGTAAACTTGAAAACAACACATTGTCCTGCTTATAGGATCATTATTTGGGATCTGTTCAGTAGAAACTGTGACATCTGATAGACAAGGCATAATATTGGAAGTCTGTGAACACTGTGGCCAGTGGGAAATAGGAGACAGAAGGGAATCAGCAGGTGTTTGCTCTATTTGTTCTTCTGATGGACAGGTCAGAGGCACTGTTTTTTTATATAGCGTGTCTGTGGATGTCCTGCATGGCTGTATGATTGTGTCTCTTCATGAAGCAGTAGCCAGCTCAGCACCCATTACCTTGTAATGGCTTTCCACTCTTCCATATCTCACTTCTCTTTCCCTCCATCCTTACTCTCTTAGAATTGCATCTTCCAAAAACCATTAGCCACCTAAGTCTTGCTTCAGGTACTGTTTCTAGAATACCCAAGTTATGGGAGGAGGTGATCTATTTTTCTTTAATGGATAGCCCTTTGTCTTCAATACTATTTACTGAATAATCCATCTTTCCTCATATACACACACCTGGCACTATTTCTGGACTCTATTCTGTTCCATTGATTCATTTGTCTTTCTATACACTGTTATCAAACTTTTGATTCCCATGAACTTAGATTTTAATATCTGGTAGGTTCTAAACAATCCTTAAGTATCCTGAGCTTTTTTCCTTCCCTCATGTGCTGTCTTACCTCTGCTTCAATTTTGGTCTGTGTTTGAGTACTATTTTTTCTGATCATGGAGTCTGTTACTGGCTCCTTGATCTACTGCCAGCATTTCAGCCAGCCTCACCTTTGAATCCAAAATTCATTGTGATTTGAATATTATAATATTAATTGGTAATGGGAAAGACACTGCTAGTAATCCTTGATATCTAGTCCCTTCTCTTTTCCATGGTGAGAGAACCTCTGACTTTTGACTATACATGGCCTTTAGGATAGTGATGTCATTTCCTAGACTCCCTCATATCTAGATTTGGCCATGTTACTAAATTCTGTTTGGTGGGATATATGCAGAAATGTCCTGTAGAAGCTTCTGATAAACTTAAGAGATAGTGTGGAAGCCCTTTGCCTCTACCTCTTCATTATCCTTTCTTCCATCCTCCTGCCTGGAATGTACCAACCACCATCTTGGTCCATGAGGTTGAGGCCAGGCAGAGGAGCAACAATGTAGTAGGGACTTGAGTCTAAGCTTGTGGAGAAAGAGCCCTGCCCCAGACCTCTCATACTGAGACATAAATCAACTTTTATATTGTTTAATACATTCTTATTTAGGATTTTTTGCTATTCACAAACTGCATCTGAGCTAATATGTTGGAAAAATGAGATGAAGACTATAGGGCAAAAGGAGGGTATTGGTCAGAGATGTAAATTAGAGGCTTCTCTCATCCTATTCAGAATTTTAGACATCTTAAAGAAACTTCCAGTTTTGGTTTGATAGGACCCTTGTGAACTTTGGGCACATCATTTGATAGATAAATCAAGTGATCGGAAGGCTTAGAAAGAGTCAATCAGAACTAACTATAGCTCAGAACCTTAAGCATCTCCACCCCGTCCTGAATTGCCTTAAAGTTCCACAGAAATCAAACACTTTTTTTTTTACACGGTTTCTTGAAAAGGAGGCATGAAAATAAAGAAGATGTTTTCTGGTTATATTATTAAAGAGTTCTAAGAAGCTCTTTTGGGTGATACTGGTTGAAAAATTCTATTCTATAATTCTGTTGTTGAAGGACATGCATGCTTGGTCACTGAAAAATGGAAAGAAAGCATGTTAATGAGGATTATCTCATTATTATAAAATCAGGACTCTCTTTTCTTTTGCCTCTATATGTTGTCATGTCACAAATGAGCCCTGTTTTCCACGTGTGGTGCTTGGCTCACTAATGAGTCAGCATTAGCTGGTGTAGGCCTTCCTCTGGAAAGCTCAGAAAACCTCTGACAGACGTGATGGGCTTTGTCTAGTGGAGGGGAGAACATCCTGGCTCTAGGGTTAAGGATAAGGAAGCTTATGTCTCTTTTTTGGAGAATATGCTTATGTAGACTCCCCGCAAGGTCCTTCATCTCCCACGTACCTGCAGATTTGGTTACACAGAAGATTCCAGGAAGCCAGAGCTAAATATTTTTTTGTTTCATAATGACCATGAAAGTGAAAATATTGGAGGCAGGGGAGAAAGGAGGACAAACCTCCATTTCTGTGGGCTCTCTGGAGAGATCATTCAAAGATCAGAGTCATTCAAATTGTAGCTGATGTAAGAAAAATGACAAAGATCAGGAACATTGGATAGAATATCAAGTGAAAAGTAAAACCCAATGATATAATGCTTGTTTTAGTGGTTATTTTTCTTGTCTTCTAATAAAAGACTGCTGGGGATAAGAAGGAAGTTATCAAATTAAAATAGGGCAGGCAATCACTATTTGGAGAGTGGTAGTCAAGAGGGAAAGCATTCCTGATTTAGCTTCCACCCCATCCCCTCTTCTGGTCAGGCCACACTCTCCAGGACCTTGAGATTAAGCTGTAGCTCCTAAAACACTGTTCAGTTGTGGAAACTGAGAAGGTTAGTTCATCAATAGATGCTCACAGTGAGGGATTGACTGTGTAGTGTAGGAGTTCAGGGCATGTGGGAGTTGAATCCAAGACAGGTACATTTTGAAGAGTGTTTAGGGGCAGGGAATTTGGAGACCAGGTCACTGCTGGGTTAGGGCAGAGGAAAGCCAGGACAGGGCCCATCTAACAGGTAGAGAGCCAAGGGCAGGGTGAGTAGTAAGGGACAAAATGGTGAGATGGGGACGGTCAAAGGCAAACATAATTTTGTATCAAGGTAGCTTTATATTCAATACTTAATTGAGAAAGCATATTTCTAAACACCTGGACTTTAACTTACTAATTCACACTTTTAAAATGATGGGCTTTGGAGACATCAGAGATATTTTTTATTTTTTTCTTACTTATGGAGATCAGATGCAGAACTTTAGAAAACAGATGAGAAACAAGGGAGCTGGAAAAATTTGTGTTTGTGTGTGAGGAGATCCCAGCTTGATCTTAAGCTGTGTTTACTCCTTAGGGACATGTTGGGATTCTGGGTGGGGGAGAACCTGCAGAAATGTATTTGTATGAATGCTGGAAAGAACATCCTGGGAGAAAACTCATCCTAAAGGAAGAAACAGCATTTGATTTAGTCTATTGGCCATCAGAGGGGAGAAGGAGACTTTTGGGCAATTCATATCATGTGTTTTTTTTTTTTTTTCCCCTGGGCCACCCTCTCATGGAGTGCTGTCTGTGTCCAGGAGAATAGGATGGAGGGTGAAAACTGAATCTTTCATGAAACTCTGTAAGACATTTTTGCATAACCATATTGTGCTGGTATCAGCTGGGCAAGGAGAGTCCAGAACAGAGGTATAGGTCCCTCTTCTGCATGGAACACAGTGGCTTTGGTGGACTGAGGACTCTAGAGGACACACTTTGGAAACTTTAGGATGTCAACATATTGGCCCCAACAGAGCTCAGAGTGAGGAGGTGGTCTTCCAGAGAAGTGGCTGCAGTGTTCAGTGGAAACCAAAGAGCCAAAGAACATACAGAAGAACCCAACAGATGGGCCTGAGTGGAAAAGAAGTAGAAGAAAATTAGGACATGCCTCATGGCAGAAGACCTCACTTGATTGTGAGCAGAACAAGATTGCTGGGACCCCTTTGTTCTTCTTGGGAGGAGGATATCAAATATATTAGTGATATCAAATATATTAGTGATGCAGAGGTCCATGAAGCATAGGACATGTGTGTGTATGTGTGTGTGTGTGTGTGTGTGTGTGTTAAGAAAGAAAGAAGAGAGAGATTTTGTTTTCAGTTTTCCTTTGAGTCTGGTAATTTCTTATACTTTCCCATTCCAACACACTTTTATCAGTTCCAGTTGCTCATCATGACAGTGACCGTCAAGTATTATCTATTAGGAAGTAATGGGAGAATTCCTTGTTAGTGAGAGAGTAGTTGACTCTCCAATGGAACGTACATGACCAGAAAAACCTCTCTGATATTTCTGTTAAATGTCCTACTTCTTGGTGTGTGTGTTCTCTCTCATTGTAAGGTTGTTAATTATTAAAAGTACTTGGGATTCTTCCTATTTCCAGAAGACTTCCTGGACTGTAGAGTTATCAGCTCCATCTCCATAAGCATAGGTCCTGAGTAACTCCTTAGAGTTATTTATTATTTATTTATTCTTGAGAGACAGAGAGAGAGAGAGAGAAAGGCAGAGACACAGGCAGAGGGAGAAGCAGGCTCCATGCAGGGAGCCCGACATGGGACTTGATCCTGGGTCTCCAGGATCACGCCCTGGGCGGAAGGCAGCGCTAAACCACTGAGCCACCCAGGCTCCCTTTTATTATTTTTATTTTTATTTTTATTTTTTTTTTCAGGATCTGTCTTAATGAAAGAAACAAACAATCCAATCATGAAATGGGCAAAAGACATGAAGAGAAATTTCACACAGGAAGACACAGACATGGCCAACATGCACATGAGAAAATGCTCCGCATCACTTGCCATCAGGGAAATACAAATCAAAACCACAATGAGATACCACCTCACACCAGTGAGAATGGGGAAAATTAACAAGGCAGGAAACAACAAATGTTGGAGAGGATGCGGAGAAAAGGGAACCCTCTTACACTGTTGGTGGGAATGTGAACTGGTGCAGCCACTCTGGAAAACTGTGTGGAGGTTCCTCAAAGAATTAAAAATAGACCTGCCCTACGACCCAGCAATTGCACTGTTAGGGATTTACCCCAAAGATTCAGAGGCAATGAAACGCCGGGACACCTGCACCCCGATGTTTCTAGCAGCCATGTCCACAATAGCCAAACTGTGGAAGGAGCCTCGGTGCCCATCGAAAGATGAATGGATAAAGAAGATGTGGTTTATGTATACAATGGAATATTCCTCAGCCATTAGAAACGACAAATACCCACCATTTGCTTCGACATGGATGGAACTGGAGGGTATTATGCTGAGTGAAGTAAGTCAATCGGAGAAGGACAAACAGTGTATGTTCTCACTCATTTGGGGAATATGAATAATAGTGAAAGGGAATACAAGGGAAGGGAGAAGAAATGTGTGGGAAATATCAGAAAGGGAGACAGAACATAAAGACTTCTAACTCTGGGAAATGAACTAGGGGTGATGGAAGGGGAGGAGGGTGGGGGGTGGGGGTGAATGGGTGACGGGCACGGAGGGGGACACTTGACGGGATGAGCACTGGGTGTTATTCTGTATGTTGGTAAATTGAACACCAATAAAAATTAATTTATTAAAAAAAAAAAAGGATCTGTCTTAATGGTGCTCCCATTGGAATGTGCATCCAGTGCTGGAACGAGGCACTCTGCTCTTGGCTCACTGTCCTCTGGGAAAGCAGGAACCGTCCTCTCCACTGAGACCTGAAATGTCAACATGATGGGCAGATTGGGATGAAGCTGGGCTCCTGGCAACCAGTAGCTGCAACAGAACAAAATAACTTCAATAAGTAAAGAGAGATAAGAGCACAAAACTGATGCCATTTTCCCAGCTGCCACTGATGGCTTTGGAGAAAAAGTCTCAAAAATTCCTGGGCTTTTACCTCTTCAGCAATTTTTATTGAGGTTGGAAGCTGTCTTCCCTCACAGGGATACTTTAGGGTCTCACAGGGCTTGGGCCATTGGGGAGGTATTTGTGTTGGAAGCAACACTTGCAAAAGGGGTTTTCAGAATATAATCTATAGACTGCCTGCACCATCCGATGTAGTTCTTCAAAAGGAAGATGCCTGAGCCTCTCATACCTAATGAATCAGGTGTTTGGGTTTGACACCCAGGAACCTGCATTTCAACAAAGTCTAGGTGATTATTCTGTTAGGATTTGGAAACCGTTGGTATATGTTCATAACACTCACAGGTGAGCGCTTGTCAGGTGTTAGGCATGAAAGTGCTTCCCATGTGATCTCATCTGAGCCTCGGAAAAGATCACGTGCGGCAGCTATTATTTTGTAAATGAGGACACGGATGCCTAAAAAGGTTGTGTAACTCATTCTAGCTAGGTCACACACTTGGAAGTGGTAGAGGCAGAATTTGAACCCACATCTCCTGCCATCCAGAAAACATTGGATCATTAGCAGAAACATTAAAGAGCATGACAGCCAAGTGCGGAAAGCCAAAGTGAGTCCAAATAAGCAGACTTTGAGGAAAGAGTGAAAGACATGCACAGTGGGACACGTGCTCTGCCTTTATGAAATGGTTTTAAAAAGTCAAGGACCTTATTCAGTTACTTTTTTCTAGTTGCACTAAAATCATCATGGTGGCATCATGTGCATGGCTGGCCGTGTGCAGAAGAATGCCTGATACTTTCTGGCCTTGGGGATCTCTGAGGAAGAGGGTGAGGAGACCAGGGACCCCACTGGGTAAAATGGGGTGACAGAGCCTCAGCTGAGTGTGAGCCTATCTGCGTGTCAGAATAATACTCAGCTGAGTATTATTCACTAGGATCTCCACAAACCCAGAGGCCCTCATATCCTGTGTTTTTGAGACACTTCCCTGTCATGATATTATAGGCCCAGATTCCCAGTGACTGGGATTTGTGGCATGTTTGAGGTTTCATTTTTTTCTAGACCCATATTGGCATTAATCCTACATCCTGAGTAGGGTTATTAACCACCACACTGGAGTGAGAACCTGAGCTTGGGGAATCAAGTTTGGGCTGAGGTCTAGGGTCACTTTGGGATCACTGTTCTTTATATTTTCTCTGGCCCTGTTTTTTGTTGCCATTGACATCATTTTGGGAAATGCTTAGTTATTAAATGTTGAATAGTAAAGGGGGAGCTATCAAAAGAGGCAGCCTGTTTTCTCCTCCCTCTTTCCTTCTATCTTTTCTTTCCTTCTCCCATTTCCCCCTCTGCCAAAATAATGATATTAACTGTTATTTTCCTACAGTTTCTTGCCATAATCTTGACTTTTGACAAGGCAGCTGGATATCAAGTTTGTCAGCAATGAAACAGTTTCTTTTTAGAGTTTCATTTCTGATTCATCTGAGAGAAATTTAAAAACAAATGACAAGAAACCATCTTTTCAATATTGTGACATCTCCCTTAGGTCCTGCATACCTGGGATGAAACTGAGTACTGAATGCAGTAGATCGTAGTGATCTCCACTCCATTATCATTAGTGGGTATAGGTTGGAGGCCCAAGATAATAGGGTGTGTTGGATACCTGAAGCACTTTTCTCATCACATCAGGAATCTCAAAGGTGCATGAAGTGTATGTGTGTGCACACACCCTCACACACCCACACACAAATATTTGAATGATCCAAGTCCTAGGAAGAAGGAAGGAAAAAGCAAATTTGGAGATTTGTATCCCTCTTACCCCATGCTCTCTGTGAAAATACACAGGTGAATTCTTTATATCACTTTGTGGAATCCTGTTTTGTGCATCCTGTGTATTATGATTCTGCCAAATAGAATCTCCAGGTGTTTTCATGTTGAACTTTCCCCCTCTTTCTTGTCCTCTTTATAGAAATGGTTTATTATCTCAAATGTTTATGAGGATTATTTTGCAGTGAGAGGTGGTTAGGGTCTGCCTACCAGGTCAGTAGGTAACCATTGCCTACTGGATGTGACAAACCTCAGACGCTGCCTGTGATCATTTAGAAATTCCATATGGCCCTTCCTAAACTTGGAGTTGGGGAACTCATGCTCCAGGTTGGACTCCGACATTAGCTTGTGGTGCCAGCTTAAACAAGCATGTTTCCCTCTCTGGGACTTAGTTTCTCCCATTGTTTTCCAGTGTCTTACACTCTCACACAACTGCCAGAGTAAGTTTTCTGAAACAGCCAGAATCGCATCAGCTCTTTCTTCAGTAGCTACTCGTGGCCTAAAATAGTGGCTTTCAAACCCTGGGTGTGACTCTGAATCAACAGCAAAGCAAATCACAATTTCTGAGCATGGAGCTTGGGAATCTAAATTTGCTAAAAAATATTTTAGACCCTTGGATCCCTGTATCCTAAGGATATTCAAATCCCTTCACAATCTGCCTGCAGATACCCATTCTCACCCCATATCCTTCAGAGTCCCCTATGGGAGCTATGTTCTCGCTTAACAGTCCTACTGCTCTTTCTTCAAAGCGACCTGTTTTCAGACCACACCCACCATGTGCTTGGTTGAGCCCTGCCACCCTTCTTCATCCAAGCCCCCAATATAGACCAGGTTACACAGGACTTCCCCACCTCCCAGAGGGAGAGTAGGAAACTGCAGCCTGCATCCCTGGAGCACATTGTATTCATATTTTTATTATAAATAGTATTTCAGCAAACATTCATTTCTATGCCTATTTCCCATGAATTTTTCCATCTATTTCCCTGTTGATGTCTATGGGAATCTCCTTGGGAATAAAAACAGTATCTTAAACAATATTGGGCACCTTGCACTCTGTAGCACCTTCATGTTGCCTTAATATTACAACTGTCGTTTGTACCATGTGGAGGTTCTTCCTCATTGCTCTTCTTTCATAATTATCTTAGTTACCACATGTATTTTTCCCAAGTGAACTTCATTTTCACTAAAATTCAACACAATAACCACAGTAGAAGCAGCAAAGAACAATTCAAAAACAGTAACAGCAAGAAGAAACTTGGTAGGGTTTGGGTGGAATTGTGTAATATTTATAGACCAGCTTATAAATAATTGGCACGACTTTGACATTAAGTTGCTCCATCTGTGAATAATGCATGCGTATGCATGCTCATTCTCTTCAGTAATTTACAGTTTTGTTTCTTTGAAGTACAGATGCTTTACGTTTCCTGATGCATTTATTCTTAGTTTATGACTATTTTAATGGACTTGCCTAAGTTTTATTTATCAGGGGGCTATTTCATTTGTTCTATTTTTTAACAGGACAAATTCAGGAAATCTCATTGGTTCAAATGTCCTTTCAGTTGGTTATCATGAATGTTCCAAATGGATCATCACAGCTTTTGCTAAAAATGTTACTTTTCTCTTCTTTCTCGTGTTAGTATCTTATTTTACAATAATTTTTTTTGTCAAGTTACATAGAACACAGCTTCGATAACAATGTAGAATAATAGTGGTGGTAGAAGGCATGGTTATCGTATTCTTGAGGTGAGTGTCTCCAGTCTCTGAACCTTAAGTATAAAGGTGATTATTGGTTGTCAATAGATATGATCATTATCATTTTAACAAAATATTTTTTAAAAGATTTATTTATTTTAGATAAGAGAGAGAGTGAGAGTGCACAAAGGGTAGGGGCAGAGAGCATGAGAAGGCCAAGAAGACACAGTGCTGAACGTAGAGCCTGATGGAAGGCTCAGTCTCATGACCCTGAGATTATGACCGGAGCTGAAACCAAGAATCGATAGCTTATCGATTAAACTGACTGTGCCACGCAGGTGCCCCAACCAAATATTTCTTTCTGACTTCACTATGATTATTTTTAAATGAAGGAATGAAAGGGATGTTTTTTTTTTAATCCAATGTTCTTTAAGGCATCTCTTGAGATGGTTATCTGCTTTCTTTGATTTACTAATGAATGATACTAATATAGTTCCTAATACTAAATAATTCGTATATTCTTAAATGTTTAATTTACTTGGCCATTTTGAATTATTCTTTTAATACTTAGCTGTAGCATAGGATAGACATTGTGTTTATACCTCTATAAGTGTGTCTGTGTGCCCGTGTGTGTCAGGTTTTGGATATGAGGCTTCTACCAACTTTTCTTTATAAGAGTAAAACAAACATTTCTTAGTTTTATAATCTGGCTAGTATTCATTAGAATTGACAAAAGTACCCCATAGGGAAAAAAATTAAGAACTTGAGATAATATAAAATTACTTTTTCTGAGAAGTCTTGTAACAAATTTAACAAAATTTCCTCTAAAGGAAACTGAGAATTTCCTCAACAATAATAGAGGCTTCTGCTAACTTTAAAATTAATTAGAAGCCTTCCATCTTTTGCAATTTTCTGAGATAATCCCCCAAGCTTAGGAATTATATACCATTTAGGGCTGGTGATTTTTTTCAAGGTATTCTTTTTGTTTTGTTTTTTTTTTCTTTTCCAATATCAATTAGCATATAATTGAATATATCTTGATGAGTCATTTTCTTTCCATTCAAATGTTCTAGAAAATTTTCTAATATATTGACATTTTTAAATGTGTTAGCCTAAAATTGTTTGCAGTATTTCCTTGTAATATCAATCTTTCTTAGCTACAGTTATATTCCTTTTCTCTTTCCTAGAGTTGATTATTAATATTTCTCCCATTTTCTGCTCAGCTTATTTATTTTTATTCTTTCTTGTTTAATGCTTAAGGCATTTATGAAACCACAGTTTTCTCTAAATAAACTTTGGCTGCACACTAATGCATTTGATATGTTGTTTTGTCAATATCATTTTTTCCCTAAAAACTCTAAAACTGCAAATTTTACTTCCTCTTTGACCCAAGAGTTACTCAGATAAATGTTTTATCAGCTCCTTTCTAACACTGATAATTTTCTTGTGGTAAAATGAAAGGCACAGAGAGTACATCTTAAGCAGGAGGTGTTGAGGGAAGTCTAGACTGGGACAGTGCTGGTACAGGCAGCGTGGGCAGGGTGCTTGATAAGCAGTCTGGGGGTTCCTCAGTGAAGGATGCAGAGGGCAGAAGATGGTCCAAGGAATCTTGAGAGAGAATTAAAAGCAAACTTCAAGACTTAACAAAGGGCTAGTCTTGGTTCTGACCTCTCTGTGATTGTTGGCTGATGAATGCAGTCCTCCTCTGGCTTGAACATCTTCTCTGGGCTTAGCAGCTGATAAGTGCTGTGGGGGTCATGAAGATTCATGCAACCATCTCTCACACTCACTGAGCTATGGCAGCCACTCAGGCAGCCAGCATGACAAGGCAAGGTGTGTAGGCCACCTGAGAAGAAGAGGCCTTAACTACATCCTCTTCTTTTCCCACCTGCAGGGATCTCCTCTCAGGAACTATGAACTTTGCCTCTTCTCTGTAAGTGGCAAAAGGTGGGAATAGCTGGATGATAAATTTCTTTTTTTATTTTTTTCAATCCATATTACCTTTATTCCTTCAACTTCCCCCCAGATTTATTGAGATATACTTGACATATAACATTATATTAGCCTAAGGCATATGTGATTTGCTGCATGTAAATATTGTGAAATGATGGGCACATGTTTAGTTAATGTCCATCACCTCACACAGTTACTCTCTTAGCAACTTTCAAATATACAACAGAATATTGTTAACTGTAGTCACCATGCCGTACATTATATCCCCAGAACTCATTCCTCTTGTAACATTTTGTACATTTGACCCCCTTCACTCATTTCCCTTCCCACCCCAGACACCCTGCCTCTGACAACTCCCAGTATGTTCTTGATTTATAGGAATTCCTCATATAATAGAAATCATACAGTATTTGCATTTCTTTGACTTATTTTGCTTAGCATAATGTCCTCCAGGTCCATCCATGTTGTTGTAAATGGAAGGATTTTCTTCTTTTTTAATGGCTGAATAATGTTCCATTGTGTATATACACCACATATTCTTTATTTATTCATCCGTTGATGGATGGTCAGGTTGTTGCCATATCTTGGCTATTATAAATAATGTGACATTGAACACAGGAGTGCAGATTTATCTGAGTGGTTTTGTTTCCTTCAGACAAATACCCAGAAGTGGAAGTGATAGATCAGATGATAATTCTATTTTTAGCTTTTTTGAGGAACCTCCATACTGTTTTCCACAGCGGCTGTACCAGTTTACATTCCCACCAACAGTGCATGGGGGTACTCTTTTCTTGACATCTTTGCCAACACTTGTTATTTCTTGTCTTTTTCAAGATAGCCAATCTGACACGTATGAGGTGGTATCTCATTGTGGTTTGGATTTGCACTTCCCTGACGGTGAGTGGTGTTGATCATCTTTTCATATACCTGCTGGCCATCTGGATGCCTTCTTTGGAGAAATGTCTATTCACGTCCTCTGCCCATTTTTTAATGGGATTGTTTGTTTTCTCTTTTCTACTTGGATAGCACCAGTAGCACCAGTGCCTTTTGCCACAAATGACAGAGCAACTCCCTTTGGCAAAGATGGACTTCATATTTGGATTTTTTTTCCTGTTTTCTTTTCTCTTTTTGGTACAGTTTAAGCACTGCCTGTGTTTGGCTTGACAAGTGAACCTTCAAACTGACAAGCAGTGGCTTGGAGGAGGCCTGAAATAAATGGAAGACAGGGTCAGCCAGTACCTCTCTCTTCGTCACAGATGTTGGCATTCATTTTTCCCCTTTCTTTCATCTGGGGCAGACTTACTGAGTCCTGGGTCTGTGGAGGGGTGTCTGCCCACCTCTTTCCTGTTGTTTTCCGTTTGCAGGTTGGATGGGCCTCTCAGAGAGTTTTGGCTGAGGTAGTAGCTTTGCTTTACCCCATATGATGGTTTTGGAATTGAGCTTCCTGGTCGTTCAGCCTTGAACCGGCACTTCTGTACTACAGACTCATAGCAGGACATCACATGATGGCTGGCAGCCCTGGCCAGACACACCTGGATTTTAGTAGTAAGGTCACAACCTTTGATCTGAAGCCAGCCTAGGGGCTGTATGAATTTTGAAACAAACTGTGTGGTAGCATTGGTCCCAGGAGAGGTTTGGGGAAATTTGTCATTAGGTCCATTCTCTTCCTTTTAAGTATTTCTTCCAAATATGGTCATGCCTTCTTTCTCCCTTTAGAGAATTTGTTATTTCTTCTTCCAATTCACATCTGTCCTCAAGAAATGATTTGGTAGACTCATCCGTCCTGGGGCAGTACTTCTCTATTGTGGAAGAGTACTCATTGTCCCCTGATTGCACATCTTTCAGGGACTGGAATGCTTGAATGTCATCAGGGCCTGTGGCAGCTCAGAATGAAAGACTACATATGCTAGCCTCTCTTGCAGCTCTTCATGGCCAAGTAACTAAGTTCTGGCCTCTTCCACCTCTTCCCTGCCCACACCCACCCTTTCCCGGGAGCGGAATGTCGGTGTGCCGAGGGTCATCTTGGATCACAGGAAAAAGGACAATAGACAAAGGCTGGCAGAGCAACAGGATGGATGGTGTTTGGATCTCAGACATGGAGGGGCTTATACCTTGAGCCCAGCTTATACTTAGTCCTTGTGGTTTAGGTTCTGTTCCAGCAGGTGAGCCTGATCCTGATCATGCCCATGAGATGTCAGTTGCTGGGGTCTGAGTAGCAAAGTAGCACCTGTTCTGTGAGAGGGAATCAGTAAAGGCTGGTATCTGGCTCTACATAGCTAGCTGTTCCAGCGACTCGTCATACACCTGATCACACTTGTGCCCAGGGGCCTATTTGGTAGTCAACAATGATGGTCTTTCCACGTATGTTTGCTACTTCTGAGCTCCCTCTGGTCCTTATCCAACACAGCATATGTAGGCAGGAGAAAGTTTGTCATGCTTTCTGAGCAAACATTTTAGGCTGTCCTTTAAAATTGTTCTCTATACTGATATTAGAATAGATAAGAAGTCTTTCTTGAGTATGAAAATCAAATGTTCTCTGTGTTTCTATAAAAAGCAGTTGTAATTTAAGCCCTCCTCTGGCACAAGATATATCAGGTAAAAATGAATAAGTGGAGACCACTTCTTAGAGAATAAGTTGTGTAAGGGGTGCCTGGGTGGCCCTCTCAGTTAAGCATCCAACTTTTGGTTTCAGCTCAGGTCGTGAACTTGGGGTCAGGGGATCAAGCCCTGTGTTGGGCTCTATGCTCAGCAGGGAGTCTGCCTGAGATCCTCTCTCCCCTCTCCTCCTGCTTGTGAGCACCTGCTCTTCTCTCTCTCTCTCTCTCTCTCTCTCTCAAATCAATAAATAAATCTTAAAAAAAAAAAAGAAAAGAAAAAAGTTGTGTGAACGAGTTTAGGGTAAAGGTTGGCAAACTATTACTGTAAAGGTTCAGACAGTAAATGTTTTTGGCTTTGTGGGGCCAGAATGTCTCTGTTGCAGCTACTTGGCTGTGCTATTATAGGTTGAAAGCAGCCATAGACAACAAATATGTAAATGAATGGCCATGGCTGTGCACCAGTGAAACTTTATTCATATAAACATGCAGTGGACTGAATTTAGCCTGTGGACTGCAGCTTGGTTGATCCCTGATTTAGGGTCTTTTAAAATTGTT
The DNA here is from genome assembly GCF_905146905.1 of Nyctereutes procyonoides. Taxonomy (NCBI): domain Eukaryota; kingdom Metazoa; phylum Chordata; class Mammalia; order Carnivora; family Canidae; genus Nyctereutes; species Nyctereutes procyonoides. The sequence goes on along the minus strand of NW_026575031.1, from coordinate 6,226,474 downwards.
CACTTTTCAGGGAAGTTGTATATAAGATTGTTGAAAGGGTTAACTGCTTTTTGTATTCTGCTTATTTTGAATCAAAACTAGTTGACAGTTGCGTTGATAATAATCTTATTAAATGGATATTAACATTTCAGTTGGCTCTTTGCTTGAACAGGAATGATACTACTATTAAATTAGAAGACTTGGTTACCAAGAAGTAAACTCTCCATACTGACCCTGTGAGGTAAATGCTCACAGGTCCCAGCAAGGAAAGGGAATGGGCTGAGAATCTTGGATCCTAGGTGCTGTGGAAGTATTTTGGAAGAAGTTAGATTTGCTCAAGACAAAGAAACCCCTGTATTACAAATTTCTTTCTTTTTTTCTTTTTCAAATATTTATTTATTTGAAAGCAGGGGAGGGAGTAAGAGAGGGAGAGAGAGTCTTAAGCAGACTCTGTGCTGAGCATGGAGCCTTGACTCGGGGCTCGATCTCACAACCATGAAATCATGACCTGAGCCAAAATTGAGAAGTAGGCTGCTTAACCAAAAGAGCCACCCACATACCCCCTAGGTTTATTTCTTTCTTACAGAATTATATTTTTAATTTTAAGATCACTTCTAGTGGTTGTGTAGAAGACACGAAACCTAGGAAAGAGTTCAAAGATGTGTGCATCTTCTGTGCCTTTAAGATCACAGTGTTAGTACATGCCCTTCAAAGTAGGGGCTCAAGATTATTTGTTGGTCTTTTTCCTCACAAGGGAAGAATCAGAGATGATTGGGCATTTTTGTGCTTTCATTTTTATTTAAGAAGTCCTGACAGGAAAGAGGCACACCCATTGAGAATTTAGCAAAACCAGAGAGCTGTGCCATAATATTGGGGGACTTATGTATGCCCTTTCTGAGATACTTTGTAGTAAAGTGTCCCTGTGGTTTTCAAATGAGAAATGAAGTGTTTATTTTCCTCTTGAAAATGTGTGCCTGTGCTTTGATTTCAGCTCATTGAAATTCAATGTCTTCATTGAATGCTTTCTATGTGCTTGTTCCATGTATGTTAAAAGGGGAAAAGAATGGAAGGTCCTGAATTTTCCTCACAGAAAAGAGGCTCATGGTTTTTGATTTGATGCCTTATTCCTATTGTTTGTGTAGATCAGCATCCTAATCATATAGGAGAACTGTCATGGTTTTCTCTGTTGTTCTACATTGGTACCTAGAAGAGAAAATTGGAACTCTCTGATCCCTCAATCCACCCAAAATAGCTGGGGTGCTTCTGGGCATCCCCCTTCTCACAGATGAGTCTTGTGGGCACATGATTTAAAAAAAAATTAATTTCGTCACAAGTCCCCACAGAAAAGCATCTCTCTGTGGTACTGAAAGGGACCCAGACTCGCCTCATCAAATTCCTGCTTCAGACCAAGGGAAAAAAAAGTATGTGGACACAAGATAACCCCTTCTGCAAACAGGGTGCCCTTTGAAAGTGAACACAGCAAATACTTGAGGTGCTTTTCTTCCCGCCTTTCCTTTCCTAAGCCTTATATGGCAGAGGGGCCACAAGGATCAGCCTAGCTGCTTTTAAAAAAAGAAATTCTTTGAAGTGGGGGACTGAACTGGGCTGAGACTGGTGGGAGGGAGTCAGGGGAAAGGGGAATTAAAGTTCATGGGGGAAGCTGTAGTCTTTAGGTCATATCGAGATGTGACCTTCAGAGTTTGCCAAGTCCATGAGGGAACATAAGTTGCCTTTGGATGGCTTCTCAGTGGCACTTCTGTGGCCCTGAGTTCCCGGTCCTGGTAAGATATTCTCTGATGTGAACTGGGAAGTTAAGCCCACACAGCAGGGACCTACCCTCTACAGAGGCTGCTAACCAGTGGCATCATCTTCCAAGTAGGGACTTGGAGAATGGGAGCATATGCATGAAACTCTTACCCCAATGCTCTAGCTACCTAGCACTGTTGGTTGGCTTCTTTTCCACCAGTAAAGAGGAATGCTGATTTTTTTTGTGTTTGTTTCCACTCCCAAAGAATTCACTGGTTCAAGGTCAACTACTTTCTTCTACTTAATTTATGAGCTTTCAGCTCTCCTTGAGTCCTGCTAAAATATCTCAAAATGTGTCCTGCCACTCCTGAAACTCCAAGAACGACCATTGCTTTCTGTGACCCAAACTCTCGTTTATTTAATCCTCTTAAAAGTCAGAATCATTGCCAAGCCATAGTTTTTGTTTGATTTTATGTTTTGTATTCTCCCAGGGACACGAGCAACATCAATTTTAAAAGAGGTCATGTTTATGGTTATTGTCTCGTCAGTTGGCCTTTCTGGTTCTTAGGCACTGACCTAAGTCTGTTGTGTTTGGGTTCCCAACACTACCGAGAATGTTGACATTTCAAGTCCCTTTCAACATTCTCTGTGTCTCATTCTCTCTCTCTCCCCCTTACTCTCTTCCCTTCCCTCCCTCCCTCCTTCTCTCTCTCTCTCTCTCTCTCTCTCTCTCTCACTACCCCCATACTCTGTATTAAAGAAAAAGACTTTAGGAATGCATCAAGGAAAGGATTTAGTTTTTATTTTGCCTTTGTATCACTAGCATATTTCTAAGACAATTTTTTCTTTTGGACTTTAAAATTAGTTTCTGGAGCCTGGACATTTGTGATGACATATTGATGGCCTGTCAGAATGTCTGGAAGATGTTTTGGGTCAACGATCAACTTCCAATCTGGTTGTTCTCCAGGCCCTTGAGTTTGGAACACAGGTTAAAAAAAGTCTTCTTTTTTTTCAGTAAGATTTTAGGGGCAAAGACAAAGACTTTGACAAAAGAAAGACTCACATTCTATCTGTATGAAAAGTTACTTGCTTCCTCTAAATCACGATTTCCTCATGTGCAAAATGCAGATATAACCTGCTTGAGATCCTTCTAAATATTGTGATTGTGTCTATAAAATGGCCAATATCAGTCCGATAATGGTGCATAAGAGATGTTCGCTCAGTTCTCCTCCCTGAATCCCTCGATGCCTGTCTATTGGCTCCCCTCCTTGTGGGTATGTGGATGATGGCCAAGCTAGTGCATCACTCTGTACTAGTCCCTGTGTGGGAAGGGGGCTGCTGAGACTCTATGTGCTGAAGGCAGGAAAGTCAAACTCACCTTTACTGAGCTCTCTTATGCACCATGCACCTTTTCGCCTTTCATTCATCCTCAGAATCAACAGCCAGACCGAGATGGAGACACTACCGTATGAGTTGTTTTGGCTGGGAGGTGCTTGGCTGCCACACACATCACAAGAATGAAGGACAACACCTGCCTCTTATGATGTGGTGAACACTGTGGAATGTACACAGAAGGTCATCTGTCTGAGGGGCCACCTATTCTCTTGACTTTCCATCCTTAAAGGGTGGGAGAAATGATAATACACACAATGTTCTCTAGAGGTGGGAGGCCAGATTACAGGAACTTAACTGATTCCCTCTGAACATTCAGTGTGATCATATTTGAGGAGGGTAAGCCTGGTATGACGTGGGTAAGTAGAGTACTAGGGTGGTTTGTTAATAGAGCTGAGCACATCGTTGGCATTAAAAGGAGTTGTGTTGATAAAGGAAAGTAGAAACTTCTCTTCTAATGCTGATGGCCACTCCTGCCAAAGACCGTTCACATGATGAATACTTTTTCTTTTTCATGTTGTTACTCTTCCAGAGAAGGAGGGTTTCAGCTAGTAAGCTACTAGCCCCATGTGCTGAGTGGTATTCTCAGAGGAGTTTATTCATAGAATGTGGCCTATATTTGGCCAACTTGATATATTTCTTCTAAGATCCCCTCTACATTTCTTGATCTTTGAACTATAACTCCAAATGGTTGCAGATACTGGTCTAAGTAATCCCAGCTTGCCTATTTATTTGGAAACATAATTAACAGTGCAAAATACCAAAGACCCAGGACTTAAAATAAGTGAGGCTATTCAAGAGAAATGGAGCTGGAATCAAGTGAAGATGTATTGAAAATGGAAGGACATCACCACAGCACCAGGAGAATATTGGTTAAGGTCACCAGTGCTCAAGGCTTTTGGCTATGTCCTTACTATGACATTGATGCATGGGCTAAGAATGTTGATTAAACTGACAGATTTTAAAAAGCATCTTCTAATGTAGATTCTACTAAATACTTCCACTGAGCTCATGAAAGATTGCCAGAGTGCTGATTCTTGACAATCTACTAATGGAAATGTGCACCTAACATGTTTGCTATCTTTATATAAATGCTTGCCCAGGAAGATGTTGTACATGGGGAATGTTTTGTGACCAGGAAAATGCAGTCATCTGAGACAACTGTGGCAGGGAGCACCGTCTGGAGGAGATGTTCCTTTCAAGACCCTTCTGAAAAGCAAGTGGGGAGAGGGAGGGTGTGAGAGGGCTAAATAGTGCTGAGCAGTGCAGAGCAGACTTATTGAGCTGGTAGGTAGCATGGGAGGAAGCTGGGGAGAACCCGGGCTGTGATAAAATGAATGTCGAGAGAGTGAGCTACTAAAAGCCATTTTGGCAAGTGTCTCCCCAAGGAAGAATTTATGAGGGGACAGATGGAGGATACTTTAGGTTTAATAGAGGACCCTTCCAGGACCTCTTGACTTGATGCATCTAGTCATCTCAACAGCATTTATTGTGACACCATGATAGGTACTGGGATTACAAAGTGAGGCTACCTCTCCCTTCCCTGAGCCAATGCCATCTCTGAGGGGACCAGATCTACACAGACACACACATAATCTTACTTGTTTGGTGATGAACGTCATGGAAAGACAGCTAATGCATTAGAGCATGCACTCTGTGAGGATGAATCAGACTGCCAAAACCATAGTCTGATTCACTGCTTGACAGTCTTTTTCTCTCACAATGAGCTATTTTTCAAATGTAAATGAATTTCAAATTTCTCTGAAATGAGCAAAGACCATTTTTTGTTTTCAAAAGGGAAATGTACAGCACAACCAAGGCTCTGGCTTCCCAGTTTCTTTTTTCCTTGCTCATAAAGGCAAGAATGGAATAAGGCTTAAGAGGAGTTCTATGCTCAGGGAGGAAACATGACATGGGCAGCAGATTCCACCCCAGGAACCCTTGAGCAGCTGAAACAGAGGCATCAGGATATTGCTTGCCCTGACTGCACTGGGATAAACTGTTCTCTGTCTGAATGTTTTACTCTTTGAGTTTTCTCACTTATTACCAGAGCCTTTGGTATGATCTCATGCATTTAGTTATTTATGTATTCAGCACATATTTTGACCCCCAACTATGTGTCAGTCACAGTGTAAGGCACTGGGAATCCAATGATATACAAGCCCCAACAGTCCCTGCCCCCAAAGAGCTTAAACTCTAGTGAGGGTCACATTATTAATTTAATAATAATTTCATACATTATTTTCATTGTGTAATATTGCTGTCTAAAAATTACAATTAGGTCAATTATGAGCTAATTTACAAAATGCCCAGTGACTAATGAGTGTGGTCATTTTCCAAAAGCCATGCACATCATGATTTCATTATGGTGCTGGCGAGTGCTACACTGGCAAGAGATGGGATGTGATAAAGAGTGTATAGAGGCCACCTGCCCTCGCCTGCAGGACCGGAGAAGGCTTTCCTGAGGAGGTGAGTTGTAACATAAGATTTAAAGAGTGAATGAAAGTTGACCAGGAGAAAAGGAAGCAGAGATGAAGAACAGAAAGTGATCCACGTAGAGGGAACAGGATGAACAAAGTCTGTATTTGTCAACACTTTCAGGGATGCTTTCCAGACTGGTCCCCTTAAGAGTTTTCAAACAAAGAGGGTTCAAAATGCTTCCAATTGCTCACATTATATACTGCCAACTTCTTCCCAGCTCCCCACAATTCTGTCTCCCTGCTCTCAAGCCCTCTCTGCCTGTCATGTCCTGCTGGCTGTACAAGACGCCAGGGATTTTACAGACCTCTTCCTTGACCCTGGTCAGCATGGCTTTGGTAGAAGACATATGTGTCTAAACAAAAGATTGGTTAGTCTTTGTGAAAGTAAGTGTTCCAGGTCTGACTCAACCTGACCAAGAGCCAAGAGGGAGATGATAAGGCTGACGGAAAAGATCTCCTTAATGAATGGCAGTAAAAAACAGCCCAAAGGTGAAGGCACGAAACAGCCTTGGCATTTCCTGAGGCCGCTGGCCCCAGACAGGCTCTTGAAAGCGTCAGGGAGGTAGACAGGTTATTTCATTTCCTCTCCACGACTGGTACTTTAACACTTTCCTGCCTCTCCCACGGGTCTCCATTCCCCGCACCTCCTGCTCCATACAGTCACTCTGTGGTTTTGAGGCGGTAAATACTATCCCTCTTAAGTTGTATTAAATGTCTAGGTTCCACAATCTGTAGAAATGGAGACTATTCAGTCCACGGTCCCCCTGCTACTTTTTTTTAACCCTTTCAATCTCGGTGTGTTCATTTATAAAATGATTGTAAACATGAGCCTATGATGTCACCACAAGGACAGAGCGCTTAAACAACAGATTGTAAATTACATGGAAAGTTGGACATTAAAGAGGAAGATTCCTTTATTATTTTCTAGTATCTCTGGGTGACTATTATCCATGGTGGAGTCATTACCTTATGTGGACTTAAGGGACTTCACTCTGGGGGACCACCAACACACTAGCAATCTTGCAGGGCTTTTTGTTTTCCTTCCAGAAATAAGAGATATAAATGAGGTTTAATTAATAGCCATAAGACATACTTTGTCTCAATTTTAATGAGACAAATTTCAAATATAAAGCCACATCTAACTTTAAAAAAACACATTATAACGTGGAGGCTTTTTCAAGACCATGTCACGAGTGGTGGCAGGTGGCAGAGATAGGTTTTGACCTAGATGTTTTGATTTTAGGTCCAGTGATGTTTCTATTTTATTTACTGCCTCTGGACCCAAGGACCCATGCCCTGGACTAGAAAACAACCCAGTCAATGGAGGGCGTCTGCTATGATTCATTATGGCATCCTGGTATGTTTTGGAAGCCAGCAGTATTGGAAAAGCAAGATTATTTTTTCCCATTTAGTATCCAGGAAGGCAACTCAGGTCCTATAAAGGAGCTCCTGGATTTTCATCTATTGGCTGGGAATTTGATGCATGCCATGAAGATCCTAAAAGGGCTTAGATCAGAACTTGGTCTCCAGTTCTATGTTTAGGTGGGTGGAGGTAGGTATTTGGGATGAAAGAGGGGAACATAATGTAAAGCATAATGAAGATTCACATTCCTTATCCTAAGACCTAGTATGATCATCTTGCATCACTGCCTTCATGCTGGGAACACTGCTGGATGTTTAAAAATGCTGAGCAACTGGAACTCAGAGAAACCCCTTCCATAAAGTTTAGATGTTTGTCCTGTGCTCCCTTACTGCAGGAGGAGAGACAGGAAGTGGAACAATAATGGATTTTGGAGTCAAACAGACATGGATTCAAAATTGAGTGCTATCGCTTCTCGACTTGTGTGATCTTAACTTTAGTTTTTTTATTGGTCAAGTGAAACTAATAATACCTATCTCAGACAATTTTCCTGAGGATTTAAATGTGTGAATAAGGGTCAAATGTTGCACAGAGGACTCTTTATTATATTATTTATTTTATTATGCAATTATTTATCCTCTGCCACTCTATTAGAATATAAACTCTAGAAGGTCAGTTACATCATCTTTTGTGCCTATAATAGTGCCTGGAACATGGTAGATATGAATAAACATTTACTTAATAGATAGTATCATTTAAACAAGTGTACTCATGCTAAAGCAGAGAGATAAAAGTCCTCAGAAAATATGTCAAAACTATAAGTAGCCCAGGGAAGGACATCGGCAACTGCAGGCCAAGCTGGGATTAGGGCATGAGTGTTAGGGCACTCTGGAGGGGATCACATTGTCTGCCTTTTCCCCTGGAAGACCTGCACATCCACGGCTCCAGGGATTCTCTTGCGGCAGGGGCAGGGAGTCAGGCTGACTACAAATGCCAAGAAAAAGTAGCTCCTGTTTCAACATACAGAGGATCCATCTTTCCTCTGCCTGGATCTCTAGGATCATGGTTTTATGAGCTGGGTCAACCTATGTTTTGACCATGAAGATGGGTAGCTGTGCTAAGTCTTTCTTCTCAGCCCGTGGCTAGGAATCCTCTTTGGTCCCAAGTAGAGACTGGTTGGAATTCTGGAATTCCTAGTTTAGTATAGCACGTGACAAGGGAGACACTTCTGTGTCTGCTTGCTTATGGGAAAGCCCATCTCTGTGTGAGCTCCTAAAATGCTTATTACTCTTACATGATTCTCATTGGGGGACAAGTGTCAAAGGAGCAGGACACGCAAAGAACATGCTGCAGATTCACTGCCTTTGTCAAAGGTGGTGGCACGTGTCAAAATCATGATGACACATGGGGCAGACTTTGGTAGTTACTTAAAAATAACTGAGGTTTTGGTTAACCACAGGAAAGCTTGGGTGGAGGGCAGTCCCTTCACTTGTTCGTTTCCCTCCTTAGATGATTCAGGGTGGTCTCTAGCTCAGTGTCAGAAAGCCAGATCTCTGCAGGCCACCAGTTGCCAAGTGACAGGAATGATTTGGGTCAAGTCATGGACAGTGACCAGAATGGGCAAGGGAGAGGGAGAGCCTGGAGGACTTGAGAAAGCTGCTACAGCCGCATGCATATGGCTCTGCATTAGAGCTCTGTTGCTGATGATGCAGAAAGGCATATGGTTGACAGATGTTATTTACAAGCAGGACTGAACAAACTGAAAGAAGCAAAATTCTATGTAGTAGAGTCAGAAAAAAAAAATCAAAGAACACCAGCAATTACCACACCCATGACATTTATACATTTTTTTTTTTGTGTTTGGGGTTTACTTCTGAAATGCACTTTTTCTTGTGGCTGGCTTGTGTAAATAATAAAAGTGAGCTCCGGGCCACTTTGACCTCTTTTGCTTCAATTTGAGCAAGTTCCACACCATGAGCCAGTTAGAGAGACGGTCTCATCTCCACCCCCCACAATGGTGAGCTCCTTGAGGGCAAGAGCCAGATAAGTCCATCTTAAATGCCACCCTCCCAACATTCCACACACAGTGTCTAGCACACTTGGGTTATTCTAGGTGCTTGGTCAATGTTTGCTGAACTGAAAAGCTATTTTTTTTTTTGGTTACTATTTTTACTTCTCTTCTACCATCGCTGCTATGCACATAGCATGTTTTTATAGGTGAGTTTTTCTCCACTTCTCCTACATGTTAGCATGCCAAATGGAGCTGGGTTTTTGTCCAAGCTTGGCATTAGGAAGTGAGTTCACGAGGGGAGTTATTTGGCATTGGTTATGGGAGTGATGGAAATGAGGACAGAGGCATATAGAGCCCTGCTCCAGAGAATGGGGGGTCCCGCTCTCTGTGTCATGGTCCTGAAAGCAGACTTTCCCACAGTGGCATCTTTGGTAGGTCCCTCAGCCTGTAGGATTGGAAAGAACAGGCCTGAAACAAGCTACCCAAGCTCTAGCTAGGGCTCTGCTCTGTGACTGTGCAAGCCCTATTACATCTTTAGGTTTCAATTTCTTTGTGAAAAGAAAGTGGAGGATTGATTGCCATGATGGTACTTGTTAGCTCACCACAGAATGTACCATCTCCTCATCCGATACCCTGCCTCCTCGTGTGAGTGTCTGCCTCCCCAGAGCCCTCTTGGCACAGTAACCTTCTGTAACCACTCTGGTGACTTTCAGACTCATCTAGCAAGTGATCTGATTCTTTCCTTCTTATGTCTCTTGGGCAAGGTAGGTCTAAATTTATGAGAGTGTGGCTGGGGGTTGGAAGAGGATATACGGAATGGGAAGAGGGCTTTGTATAGTATGGTGTGCCCTTTCTGTGAGAAGAATTGTTACTCAGGAACAGTTGCTAGAATTCCTGGGACTGCCCTCATTCAGCTTTAGAATCTGACGTATGTAGACTCTGATGGGAGCCTATGGCACCGGCCTGAATCAGACTAAAGTGCCAGATGCCAATTATTAGAAATAACAAGAGAGAGACTTTGAATCCACATGCCTATTCTTCCTCTTGTTAGGCTTAGAAAAATAAATTCCAATGGGGTTTACAGTAATGCTATCTTACAAATGCAGATTCTCTAACAATTCTGCATGTGATCGTGATTCACAATTTTCTTTTGATATATCCATCAGAGTCCTCTGCAGTTTGGATTTTCTCAGGGGCTGGTTGGTCTATCTGATGCTCTCCTTACATCTACCTGTTTTCCTTCATCTCTCAGAGGGAAATACAGGTGAGAATGAAGATCCAGAGACTGACAGCTTTCCTTTTCCCTGAACCTCACCCTATTCACTGGGGGGTGGGGTCAAGTAAACTCCTTCCCTCCAAGACTCTTGTTATGAGTAGTTTATGCAAGACCTGTAAGACAATTGGCTGCCATCCAGTGCTTTAATCTGCCTATTTGGACTACTAAGGCCATCGCCAAGAAGAGCCTGTGATTTGAAATATTTCAATGCCAACGCAGAATGGCTCATCAGAGAACCTGGGATCACAGGTGGATGGCTGGATCAGGGCCACATGTGCAGAAAGGCTAAGTGCTAACTGTGCTTCTCCAGCAGCATTCCTGGCTCTCCAGGAGATGCAGTGTGCATCGTCATTGAGTTGGGAGTGATGTGATGAATATGCAATGGGGGCTCTGTCCAAAATGAGGGTCATTCCAGGAACTGCTTTCTGAATTAAGTACCATGAAGCATGGTATTTGATTCAACAGTTCTCTCTATTCTGTTAAAACACTGGTAAGAAGTCTTGTGAATGATCATCTTATTTGGAGTTGATTAATTCCATAAGCCTCAATTTATAAATGTCTGCAATAAAGAGCAAGCAGATAAAAGTGAAAATTGACAGAGCATCAAGTCTTTAACGTCACCCTTGGACCAAATGGACAAGTCCTTGTGAGTCAACTTTCCTGGTGGAGCAAGGCACTGGGCCGTTAGGGGGGACAGCCAGTCTGTAATGCAGACCCACCTAGGTCCAACTCATCCCCTGTCTCTGGGGACCTGTTGGAAAGTTTGGACTTGGCAATGTCTCAGATATAAGGTTGGAATCTCTTTTAGACTTTTTTGGAAGTCAAGGTAGGTTTCTTGACGGTTATGAAATAGTTACTTTCTACAGAGATGAGAAGTAAAAACAGTTACAAAAAAAATAGCATTTTCAGTGCAGCAAACATTCACTAAGCACTTAAAATAACCCAAGTGTGGGGGACACTTCAACACATACAAACCCATGCAATCTGGAAACTATAGGTTAGCAGAGGAGACTGCTGTTTCATTTTGACGTGTGGCCTGCCTCCACAGAGGTTTTTAATCTCTTGTGAAGAATACTCGTTAGGTGCTCGGCAAGGCCATATGTCCATTTCTCCCATGCCTTGTCTTCCCATCTAGACAACAGCCTTCTTGAAGAACAGTGATTGCGTCTAACGTTAATTTGCATTCTCCATTGTACCCAGCATAGTGTGTGGCCAAAGAAGAGTTTTGTGATACTTGAGCTGATGCACAATAAACCTGCTATTTATTAGCATCTCCATGAACCCATGTAGATGCACAAAACCGCTAGCCAGGGCAGCCCTGGTGGCGCAGCGGTTTAGCACCGCCTACAGCCTGGGGTGTGATCCTGGAGACCCGGGATCAAGTCCCATGGCAGGCTCCCTGCATGGAGCCTGCTTCTCCCTCTGCCTGTGTCTCTGCCTCTCTCTCTCTCTCTCTCTGTGTGTGTGTCTCTATGAATAGATTAACAAAATCTTTAAAACAAACAAACAAACAAAAACCAGCTAAACATGACACGCCTCTGACACTCTGGGAGTTGAGTTCCCTGAGAAGCAGATGCTGAGATGGAGTTGGAAGTGCAGGAGGAGGTTAATGGAGTGGAGGGAAAATGCCTACAAGGGATAAAAGGGGAGGAACCAGGATTGGGCAACGAAAGTGCCCTGAGACTAGTGCACAACTCACACCTGAGGGAGGAAAAGGGGAGGAGACAGGACAGAGCAAGGGGAGTCCCAAACTACAATGTGGACCTGACAAAGTCTTAGGAGATCCAAAACGGGGTTGCCAAGAGAGAGATACCTGGACTATGCCCCATGGGACACTGACATCAAAGAGGAAGATGTGTGGGAGGTGCTGAACTTTGCTCTCAGCAAGTACGACAAGGCAAGAGACCATGAGAACCACAGCTGCACACTGAGGGTGGCTGGAATGAACTATTGCCTGGATGCGGAAATCGGCTGAACCAAACACACCCAGTCTGAGCCCAGTGTGGACAGCTGTCCCTTTCATGAGTAGCCAGACCTAAGGGACAAGCTTTGGTCCTTTCAGATATATACTGTCCCCCGGCTAGGCAAGACATGTATGGAGAAGTGCAGCTGCCAGGCTGCTTAGAGGAAAATGTAATAGGCTCCTTCTCAAGATCACCTCCCCCCACCCGGCCCTTGTAGAGCTAAGCTTTAGATGGGGGCCCCTGCCCTGATGAATGTCTCCTTGTGTGCCAGCCTCAGGAGACAAATAGAGAAGAGTTCGGGGGGGGGGGGGGCATTTCTGAACAGCTTAGTGATTCTACCTTTTTTCTTTTAATTGCTTTCTAAATATACCAGGTATAGTACATAGTTCTGCTCTGTTTTAATCAATAAACACTAACATCAGCTAATAAATAGCAAGTGCAAAACACAACACCAGGACAAGTAGAGAGCAGGAAAAAAGAAATAGCTCAATATTTTAATGCCTAAGCACTTTTATCCTGCTTTGTGAACAAGGAGCCTCACAGTATCAGTTTACACGGGTCCCTACAAATTATACAGCTTGCCCTGGGCCACTTCAATAACCTTCCTAGCTGTCTCTTGGCACCGCCTTAGCTTTCTTCCCACCAGTTCACATTGCAGACAGACTTGATGCTCCAAACCAAAATCTGATTAGGTTCCTGCCTCCCTCCAGTGAGGGCTGCTGAGAGCTCCCCATTGGTTACAAGGTGAAGTCCCCTAAGGCCTGTAGCAGATGCTGACTGCACTCCACCTATGTTCTACACCGGAAGGTGGTTCCTCTGCATGCAAACAGCTTTATCTTTTCCAGGGGGCCACTGTAAGGGTTCCAGGAGCACCCCTTGAAACAGTGGGAGTTGGGGGATCAATGGTCCACCTTTCTTTCCCCTCAGAGGGACAAATCTGAGGTATGTTCTACATGGTCTTTCTGAGGTCCCTGGTTGGACAGAGCTCACAGCAGAAACCTGCTCATCACTGCCCTCCTATTTGCATTCCTCTCTTCCTTCTCCCCCTTCGTCAAGGAGCTCTCTGGAATGCCTCCTTGCTAAACTACCTGAACCCAACCCTCATCTCAGAGTCTGCTTGTGGGGGAACCCAAACTAAACCTGGCCCCATCTGCCCTGTAGCCTCATCCTGCACTGTGCTCCCTCTCACTGCCCCTTTGAGTTGTGGACCTTGCCGTGCTCCTTCCCCCTATAGCCTCTGTAGGGACTCTTTTTTCTTTCTGAAATGCTTCCCACTCCATTCTCCATCCCAGCTCCTCATTCCTGATTAACTCCTATATATCCTTCAGATCAGTTGGAAAAATCTCACCAGGGCAGCCTTTCCTGGTTTGTAAATTTGAATGCATTATTATGATAATTTGATTAACATTTACCTTCAAAAGACTATAAGCTTAAAAGGAATGGCCATTTGCCTTAGTTGGTTCCATTTTCTCTCCAAAATCATCACAAAGCCAGGCTCATTCCTGGTGTCCAGTTAATACTTGCTAGAAGCCAAATGAATTCAAAGAATTTTAAAATTGTCACAGAGGCTCCGCATAACAATAATTCAAAAACTCAGAATCACTTAAGCTGTGTGATTTGGACAATTTCCTAGAACTCTCTGAGCATCAATTTCCCAACGTGGCAATGGGGCTGATAACAGCTCTTAGGTTTTAGGGCTCTCTTAAGAAGTGAACAAGATATTGCAGGTGAAGTGCTTAGCAAGGTGTCTGACACATACAAAGTCCTAATTAAAATGTTGAGTTTCTTTCTTTCCATCTACACAGTTTGGGAGAGAACTAGGGATTACATAGAAGGATGAGGAAGAGATAAAAGTCAAAATCTATGAGAAAGGCAAAAATGAGGGAATCAGTATGTCTGGAAAAAAAAAGAAAGACAAGGAATTCTGAAATGCCACACCAAGAAGAAAAAGATGTGGTCCAGGGGCACCTGGGTGGTTCAGTTGGTTGGACATATGACTCTTGGTTTCAGCTTGGGTCATGCTCTCAGTGTCAGGAGATGGAGCCATAAATCAGCCTCCTCGCTCAGCAGGGAGTCTACTTGAGAGTCTCTCTCTCTGTCCCTACCCCACTCAAGTGCACATGCACTCTCTCTCTCTCTCTAAAATAGATAAATAAATCTTAAAAAAAAAAAAGTAGTCCCTAGGACATTATAATGGGCTCTTCTCCATCTTCACTCGATATGGGATATGTGAAAATTTTTACAAACATGAGCACATTATATATGTTAGTTATAATGTAAAATTTCTATTAAGGGGACACAAATTTACTGCTGTCTCCCATCGTTTTTTCTATTCTTAACTATCATTGTGATAATTTGGTCATAGTCTACGTTAGCGTCTCTGTGTTGCAAAAGGTTTATGGTGTGTCACTAGAAACTGAAATCCGTGTTTCAGGCAATGTATTAATTTCTATTCGGGCATAGTCAGCCAAGGCACATCCTGTCTTTGCGTGTTTTCTTTGACATATGCTCTCCAGATGAGCAATTAACATTTAAATGTGCACTTCAGTGCTTTTGAAAGATGAGGAAATGTAAGACAATGGGACATACTTGTGACATGAATTCTCTGACATAATTAAAAGCTGAGATGGTGAATTGTCGCCTAGGACTTAATTTTTTTTTTTTTTTAAGTAGGCTCCACATCCAGCATGGAGCTCAACATGGGGCTTGAAATCACAACCCTGAGATCAAGACTTGAGTGAAAATCAAGAGTCAGATGTTTAACCAACTACGCCACTCAGGTCCCTCCCCACAAAACTTAATTTCTATAGTCTGAACCCTGTTTTATTTTTGCCTATTTATTAGTTGTCTATTTAAGTAATATCTGCACTGTATTTATTTTTGCATTTAAATATTTAATGTTTCTACCCTATTATATGTGTATCTATTCAGACATTTAACAAATATTTATTAAGCATCTTTGAGGCAGAAAGGGTAATGTAAGGATTCAGAAAAGAACTGGAGATGTTTCCAATTCTAGAAAGCCTCATTCTGACAGGAGTGAAGTGTCTAGAGCAGAGGTAATTCCTCACATGATCAAAGGCTATTTAGCACTCGCTATGCTCCAGGCACCACTGTAGGCACTGGTGATAGAGTCTTGAATAAACAAGACAAAGTTTTTAATTTTTTGGAGCCTACAATATATAATTCCAGATTATATATGATAAGTTTTGTAAAAGAGGAATACCAAAGCACTCAAGAATACATCCATTGTTTGAAAAGAAAAGAATACATCCATTCAGGAAATTTTCAAGGAGGAGCTGGACCTTAGAGAAAAAATAGAAATGTGGCAGCTGAATAAAAGACCCCAGGGTTTACAGGGGAAGAGAGAGCACAGAGAGGGTGAAATTCTGATTCCCAATTCCAGTGTGTGTAGGGTTCCCCATCCCCCAGCTAAGCAATTCTCTGTAACACCACTTAAATGTCCTACAATTCCACACAATTCTGACACTATCTACCCAGAGACAGCATCAGATCCCACAGATGAGGGCACCGTCCTATAAGACTGTCTCCACTTCAGATGCCAATCTCAAGTCCAAGTTGTTACCTGTACTTCTGACAAACTGGTTATAAATCAGAGGTTCCCATGATCCCCTCCTTGGGTTTAGTTAATTTGCTTAGCAACTCACAGAACTCTGAAACCCATTCACTCACTAGATTACTGATTGATTATAAAAGATATTAAAAGATAAGAATCAACAGCCAGATAAATTGCTACATGGGGCAAAAGAACTTCTGTCCTCTAGGAGTTTGGAGCTTGGCATGGTAGCAAGTAGAAGTGTTCTGGCTCACCAACCTGGAAATTCTCTGTACCCCTTCATTTTGGGCTTTAATGAAAGCTTCATTACATAGGCATGATTGATTAAATCATTGGCCATTGGTGATTGATTCAAACTTTAGTCCCTCTCACTTCCTGGAGGTCAGAGGTGGGACCTCTAATCATAGGGTCAGTTCCAGCAACCCCCCCTCCCCCACCTTAGGTGTTTTTCAAAAGTCACTATTAACCTTTATCACTCTCTTCACATGGAAAATTCCAAGGGTTTTAGGAACTATGTGCCAGAAATGAATCAGAGACCAAAAGTATATTTCTTATAAATCACAACATCATGGGGTCTTGAGGGTTTGAGCACACGAGCAATGTTTAGGGAATTGCAAGTCATCTACTGAAGAGTTGGCTGTGAAAAAATAAGTGGAGAGAAAGTTGTAGAAGTTTCTCCATAGAGCTACACAAGGCTTTTCAAGCTCAGTATTACTGATACACTGGGCTGGATAACTGTTGAACGAGCTGGTCTGGGCTTTGTAGGGTGTTCAGCAGCATCCTGGCCTCTGATTCATTAGATAACAGAAAGTAGTATAGGAAAGGAAAACTTTTCCCTTCATCCCTTATAGGTTCTTTGGATGGTCTAATAATTAAATTGACATAAAATAGCTTAACAGGAGAAAACCAAATTTAATTACATACATACAGTAGCTCCACAAAGAAGTAAGAGGTTCTCAGGAGGCAATT
Organism: Nyctereutes procyonoides; assembly: GCF_905146905.1. Lineage (NCBI taxonomy): Eukaryota > Metazoa > Chordata > Mammalia > Carnivora > Canidae > Nyctereutes > Nyctereutes procyonoides. The sequence goes on along the minus strand of NW_026575031.1, from coordinate 6,209,720 downwards.
GAGGTTCATATGCCATCCTGAGCTAAGGAGAAAAAGTTAAGGGCCTGAGACTTCAAAACAGGGAAGATGATTTATAGGAAGACGAGCAGAACAAATGTTTGCATGCCACCAGAAAAATTTTTTTCATGTAAAAAATAGATGATCTGTTTCTGATATATAAATTCTTTTAGGCAGTTAAAGGTGAGGTAAAAAAGCTTTTCTTGAGTTTGTTTGGCCTTAATTATCTTCAGTCAAAATAATTTATATGCTGAAGTGGGGCATTCTTGGATGGCCTACCCTGAACCTCAGCAGTAGCATGTCCCCAGTTATGACAAATAAAAATGTCTCCAGACAGGGCCAAATGTACCCTGGAGGACACAGTGGCCCCTCTTGAGGACCACCATGATAGAGGAAGACCAGACTGTAGGGACTCTTAACCACCCAAGTAAAAAGTACTGATTTTAATTGGACATAAAGGGCCCATCAGTATCAACCATGGGATTGAGATGTTTGGTTTGTGTGTCACATGGATGTTTGAAGATGTTGGGAGGGTGATAGGGAGGTCTCTAATGGAGAATTGGTAATCAGAGATTTGCTAGGTCATGGGAGGAAGGTGGGGGGGAAGGAAGATGGTATAAATATATTATTCACCTACCTTTTCCCAGTTGTTTCCAAGTCTTTTCCAACTATCTGTTCATTTTAATCTTCTGACTGTTGTGCTAATGGCTGAAATTTGCTCTCTGAGGGAAGATGCTATGGAATGTTATAAAACCAACTTCAATCATTTCTATGTTATCGGTGAAGTAGATTTCTTAAGGGACATTTCTGCCTTGGGGGGGTGAAGGGTGAAAAGTGTACAATTATGTGGGTTGTTTTGGGACCATGGGAAATTGGAGAGCAAGAGATTTAATCCCCTCAGGGCTCCCTGGTGGTATTTCTAGACCGGTAAACATTGAAAAGATGTGCTTAAAAAAGCTTTCCAATTATAAATTCAGCCATCTTTGTAGAAAACTTGAGAAGGTCAACTCTGCAACCATCTTGTAGTATGCAGGGTGTATGTGTGTGTGTTTGTGTGTGTGTGTATACATATGTGTGGTTCCTTTGTCCTGCCTTACAGCATTAGGCCTTGAACTTACTGTGTGCTCCAGCATGGTGCCCTGTTTCAGAGTGGTGGTAAGCAGGAAATATGGAAACCTAGTGGTTTCCAAGCCCAGTACACTGGGCTGATACACTGTGGGATGTTGGGCAAACCATTTAACTTCCCTGTGCCCCTGCTTTAGATCATTGAGAGCAAGAAAACAAGATTCCACAAGACATTTAACTTTCAAAATAGGTTGTGGTCAGAGCGATTGAGTGTCCTGGCTAATTGGCTCTCCCTCAGTTAATCTCCATTTCTAGGTTATGATAAAATTGTGGAATGTGGTGGAGTCAACAGCCACTCAGCCTGACTGTGGTTTTACCACAAGTCTGACCTTGAGCCTGGATATATGGGTCCAAATTGTAGCCTTCAATAAGCCCTCTCAAATTCTTCCTGACACTCTGCTGGTGGGTTGCAAGGTGCAAGATGCCAAGAAGAAAAGAGAAGTCTTGAATAATCTAGTTGGTCAAAGCCAGCTTTTAGAAATAATTTTGCCACCTTGCTTAGGTAATTGATCTTTGGGCTTAAAAATGTCTTGATTTGTCTTATGCATTGCTTTGGTTTAGCTCAAAATATACTGATTAAGTGCTTCCTAAGTGCCAGGAACTAGGCAATAAACAGAAAACAAAAAGCATGTGAAGCTCCTATCGTCATGGAGGTTATATTCCAGTGGGAGGAGACAGACCATAAGCAAACAAATGTTTGTGTCTGTTTTTTTGGTGATGATAGGTGATAAAAAAAAATAAATTATGGTAGAGGAGAAAGGGTGATGGGAAGGTTTTAATCTTTTAGATAGGGAGGCATTTCTGAAAAGGTGGAATTTGAACAGTGAATTGAAAGCAGTAGAAGAAATGTCCCAGGCAGAGGGGAGCAAAGATGCAAAGATCCTGAGAAGGAAGCCTGGTGTGTTCACAGAGCACAGAAGAGCCTTTGCTTGAAGCTCAGACTATGGCTATGAACAGTCTACAGAATGTTCTGTGGTGCTGGGATATAAACCATGGTGTTCAGCTATTTTGTATCCTTTTCTGTTTTTTCTCTTTCCTGCTCAGAAATGTGCCAAAAACCTGGTGCCTGCCCTATAGTTCACTGGGAAAAGCTGTGTTCTGGTTTGAGGCAGAACAACCAACTTAAAAGGAGAAATTCAGAGAAAACTCTGAATGATATAGCTTTGTACCTACTGGGGTGGGAGCTCATACAAATGGACTGGGGTTGGAGAACTGATGAGTGGAAGAGATTCGAGAGTAGTGGTTATCATCGGTGAATACCATTACCAGGACGCTGTGAGGCTTTGGAGGGTCCTCTTTGGCTCAGAGAGTCCAGAGAGGGTTGGCAATAAGTAACACATGGCTTGAAGTCCATGATGTTTAATTGCCTTGTAGACAGGGACCATGTCTTCACTTACTGGCACCTTTGATGACATAGAGCCCAGTAAGAGCACAGTGCTAGGCAAATCATCAGCACATAATCATTGTTTATTGAATGAATATGTTGTAATTGCATTTCATGGAACTGGAAGTATCTTGGAGGAGCTTCAGGTCCTGGCCCTTGCTTATTAAAGTATGAGTTCATTTCAAGGCCAGTATGAAAAACATCTTTTAAATTTATCTCGGGATAGACTTAGTAGTCATAAACCAATCACTTTCCATAAACTGGACAGCAAAGGATATTGTCCTGAAGGAGATTTGTTACCAAAGCTGTAGTGGTCACAGGATTTTGGTCTTGTATTAACAATGACTTTTTGATGACCACATCCATAAAACATTTGCATGCTTGCCAAAATTGAGAAACATATTAGTGAACATGGTTTGCTCCTGTATTTGTGTAGCCTGTGAGAGCTCACTGTCTAGCAGAATATTTCAGCTGCCATTCTTGGGAGATGAATATCTTATATTTCACATTTATCTATCTTTTTTGGAGGACCCTAAGTGAAGGATATTCCACAAAATCACTTGGAAAAAGTCTAAGGAAATACTAGCTTTCCTTTATTTTTCCTTATTCTTCTTGTTATCATTACATCATCATCATCATCATCATCACCATCACCATTGCTATTTTACTTCTTTTATCGTTTATAGTGATCTTTAGTTATTTTTCTTCCCATTCTGTTAATGAGTACCCTTTGCCATAGGGTAAATTAATGAATTGCTGGTTTTGTTTCAAAGGAGACTGGTAATTCAAATTTCATTGATAGGAATGATAATCCATTATAGTCATACAGAACTGATATGACAGTCCCACTGTTCTGCAAAATAGCATTGCACTTGTTTGCTATTGCCTGAAATCTCTTACTTACTTTGTGAGCCTGGGTACATCATTTAGCATCTCTGAACCTCATTTTCAACATTGGTAAAGTGGAGAAAAATAATAATTATGTCAGATATTCTTTTTAAAATTGATTGATATATGCATAGTTTCTAGTCTTTCAAGTCTCATGAACTGGAATCAATAGCTATAATTATAAATAGAACTGGAAAAAAACTGTAATAACTGTGAGATACAGTTTACCTACATCAATGAGCACACTCCTTAACTTGTATAAATTAAAAGAGCTCCTAGATAGATTAAGATCTTCAGAAATAGAATTGGTCTTCACATGTTTGGACCAGTGTAGGTCAAGCAGTTTGAACAATTTTGTTCCCTTTTAAACACTCCTTGTATCTGATATCCTGGTTACACATTTAGACTTCTCTTAGCATTATCGCTCACATTTTGATTTGTAAAAAGTCAGAATAAGCAGGAATGATTTGTACAACTGTGATCAGACAGTTGTATAGGAGATTTCACTCAACTTTGAGATTCTATGAGCCTCAGACCTTATATACCCTGGGTTGGTAATATTGAGTCATAGCAATTATTGTAGCCATTTTATAGAAGAGCACACTGACATGGAGAGGTAAAGTAACCTCTTAGCACAAGTTCACACATTTTATAAGTGGTATTCACACTCAGGTTGACTTGATGATATTGTTAATTTCCTGAAATACTACATTATACTGCCCATACCAAAGAAAACTGTAACCCCTCAAAAATTCTGAAGCAATACATTTCATTTTATTTTAAAATATGGATATAGTACCAAGTCATAAAATAATAGAGATTTAAAATAAAGTTTTATAGAATATCTGGGGGGGGGGTATGGATATGGAGGTTGATTTAGACAAATCAAATAATATCAAGGTTTCTTAGACAAGGTTGTCTTTTATAACTTTAGGTAAGATTTGACAACCATGAGTCACAAGCGAAGAAGACTAAACAGTTCAGCTAAGCATTGTCACTTAATTGGATTATAATAAAATTTGATCACATTAAGATACATATGACTTCTGTTGTATTTGCTTGGTATTTGGCCATACTTTCATGGATATATGGTTATATTTAAATATTTTATTTATTTATTTATTTATTTAAGATTTTATTTATTTATTCATTCATGATAGTCACACAGAGAGAGACAGAGAGGCAGAGACATAGGCAGAGGGAGAAGCAGGCTCCATGCAGGGAGCCTGACGTGGGATTCGACCCCGGGTCTCCAGGATCACGCCCCGGGCCAAAGGCAGGCGCCAAACCGCTGCGCCACCCAGGGATCCCTATATGGTTATATTTAGTATTAAAATGATTACCTTTAGTGTGGATTTTATAGTAAAAATAAAACTTGTCTTCTCCCATTGTTTAGTTCTCTAGTATTAAGAATTGGTCTCATTATGAATAGTTTTTTTCTGGTGCTATATTTTTTTTCATTGTTACCATCATTACCATGAATATAATCACACTCAGATGGACCCTAGATCTTACAAGGAGAACAGGTTCTCTTGTTCTTGATCTTAATGCCCTGTGTTCAGTGCCCTAGCCTAATGTACCAAGTGTCCTGGCATTCTACCCTGTTGGGGCATCTCCAATATTGTGATGCAGGTCTCTTTCGTTCTTTTCAGATTATGAGTCAGTCCATGGATCTTGTTCAGAAAAACAGAGTCCCTATACCATATTGTGGTTAGTTCAAAAGAACTAAGTGACCGAGAACCTCTAGAAACTGAGGTTGCTTCAGGGGCAACGTTAGGAGAAAAGTAGCTCATGACTTCTTTTGAGGGTACAAGGTTGTCCCTATTGTACTGGCCTCAGGAAGGGGAGAGGGCTGAGTCAGAGTGCATCCTGGACCATCACTCTGGGCAGATGTGGCAGGAAAATGGGAATAGACAAGATATCTTCTTGTTCCTTTTGGTTAAGGGTTCTGCCTCCCATTCTACTTCAATACCAGAACACAATGCAGTGGACAAGTTCCTACAGCAAAAGTTTAGGTTGAAGATGAATTTCAGGTGTAGTGGAGTATGAGAGGTGCTTCCTTGACTTCCTACAAACCCTTCTGCCAAAGATCTCCCCATCTGTTTTCTATTGCTGAAATTCTTTTAAACATATGTCTTTAATTGCACAATAAAAGATTAAAGGCTTGCAGTTGCAAATACGGTAAATGATGAATCCTTTGTTGAATTCAAAGAAGGGGTTAGAAAGGGGACTTTAGAAATATAGAAAAAATGTCTGACCTTCACAATTTTCCTTGGGCCAGCCCTGTCTATTTTTATCCTGGTGAGAACCTTTGTGTAACGTTTTTTTTTTTTTTTTTTTTTTTTTAATGGAATGATTCTTCATGCTGTGAAACTCTAATCACAAGTCATTACTAGACAGTGTTTTCCACACAGTGACTTATGTTGTCATCAGTGAATAAGTCTAACACATTAGACTATAACCAGATTCTGTATTTTTTTAAAAGATTTTATTTATTCATTCATGTGAGACACACAAAGAGAGAGGCAGACATAGGCAGAGGGAGAAGCAGGCTCCATGCAGGGAGCCCGATCCGGGACTTGATCCCGGAACTCCAGGATCACGCCCTGGGCCGAAGGCAGAGGCCAAACCATTGAGCCACCCAGGGATCCTAACCAGATTCTTTTTAAAAGTCCTTGTTGGAGGATTTATGTTACCTCTGGTAGGTCACAGTGGTTTTTAATTGTACCAGCTAAGTAAATCTAGCATGAGGGCAATTTGAGATCTTATCTAAAAAATTGAGACAAAAATGAAAGGGATCTTAGTCATTGGGGGAAAAGAGGAGCATTGTCTTGAATTTTATGAATGAGCTGCATATTTTGGATTGAACTTCACATTTTATTTGAGTGTTCACACATTCAGCAAATTTATACTCAAAAGCAGTCTATAGATTCAATGCAATTCCTATCAAAATACCAATGGCATTTTTCTAAATGCCTAGAGCTAGAACAAATAATCTTAAGCTTTTTATGGAACCACAAAACCCTGAATAGCCCAAACAATCTTAAGAAAGAACAAAGGTGAAGGTATAATGCTCCTGGATTGCAAACTATACTACAAAGCTGTAGTAATCAAATCAGTGTGGTACTGGCATGAAAACAACACATAGATCAGTAGAACAGAAGCAAGGAAGCAAGAATATACACTGAGGAAAAGACAGTCTCTTCAATTAATGGTGCTGGGAAACTGGACAGCCATATGCAAAAGAATGAGACTGGACCTCTTTTTTATACTATACACAAAAATAAACTCAAAATGAATTGAGGACTTCAGTGGAAGATCTGAAGCTATAAAACTTCTAGAAGGGATCCCTGGGTGGCGCAGCGGTTTGGCGCCTGCCTTTGGCCCAGGGCGCGATCCTGAAGACCCGGAATCGAATCCCACGTCGGGCTCCCGGTGCATGGAGCCTGCTTCTCCCTCTGCCTGTGTCTCTGCCTCTCTCTCTCTGTGTGTGTGACTATCATAAATAAATTAAAAAAAATTAAAACTTCTAGAAGAAAACATAGGCAGTAAGTTCTCTGACATCAGTCTTAGTGATTTTTTTTTTTTTTTTGGTATCCATCTCCTCAGGTAAGGACAACAAAAGCAAAAAACCAAAACAAAACAACAAAAAAAACCCAAACCAAAAATCCAGGAGTATATCAGACTAAAAACTTTTGCAAGGTGTAAGAAACCGTCATCAAAATGAAAAACAACCTACTGAATGGGTGAAGATATTCGGAAATGATATATCTGATAAGGGGTTGATATTCAAAATATATAAAGAATTCCTACAATTCAGTATCAACCCCCCCCCAATTTGATTAAGAAATGGGCAGAGGACCTGAATAAACATTTTCCCAAAGACACACACAGATGGGCAACAGGCACGTGAGAAGGTGCTCAACATCATCAGGGAAATGCAAATCACAAAGAGATACCACCTCAAACCTGTCAGAATGGCTGTCTTCAAAAAGACAAGAAATAATAAGTGTTGGTAAAGATGTGGAGAAAAGGGAATCCTTGTGCACTGTTGGTAGGAATATAAATTGGTATAGCCCCCGTGGAAAACAGTATGGAAGGTCCTCAAAAAATGAAAAGTAGAACTGCCATTTGATCCAACAATTCCACTTATAGGTGTTTATTAGAAGAAAATGCAAATACTAATTTTAAAAGACATACACACCCCTATGTTTATCACAGCTTTATTCACAATAGCCAAGATATGGAAGCAACCTATTGTCTATTGATATAGATATGATATTGATATATGATATATACATACATATTGATATGTGAATAGATAAAGCAGATGTAATATCTACTATATATATATATATATATATATATATATATATATATAATGAAATCTTGTCATCTGTGACAACATAGATGGACCTAGGTGGTATTATGCTAAATGAAAATTCAGACATAGGAAGACAAATACCATATGATTTCACTTTTTGTGGAGTCTGAAAAAGCAAATGAACAAACAGAAACACTCTCAGGTACAGAGAACAAAACTGGTTGCCAGAGGGGAGAGGGTAAAGAGATGGACAAACTAGGTGAAGGAGATCAGGAGGTATAAACTTCCAGTTATAATACAATAAGACATGGAGATAAAAAGTACAACATAAGGAATATAGTCAATAATATCATAACAACTTTGCATGGTGACACATGGCAACTCGACTTTTTGTGATGAACATTTCCTAATGTATGTAAATATTGTCACTATGTTATACACCTGAAACTAATACAATATTGTCAGTCAATTACACCTTAATAAAACAGAAATACTCAGCATCCATTATGTTCTAGAAACTGTACTCAGAGCTGGATTTACAGTGGTAAACAAGAAAGATGTGGTTCCTCTTTACACAGAGCATGGTCTGGTGGCTAGGAGTAGAGCCAAAAGACTCCATGAGATCATCTGGTATAAACCTTCTTATTTTATAGATTGGAAAATGGAAGTACCCAAGAATGAAGGAAATTGCCCTTTATCACAGCTGGGTAGTGGCAGAGCAAGAACTGTAACTTGACTCTTGCAGCTTCCAGCCCAAATCTCTAGTTAAACTAACCAAGTGAGTTAGCATAGGCCCACAGGCGTTGTGGCAGCGATCCATCAGACAGTTCCCAATAGCTTGGAAGGGTCCCTGCCCTTCCTTAAGTCTCATGAATGCCCCAACAGTGACTTAAATATTGGGGTGAATTTTGTTCATGACTTTTGAGTATGTTGGGGTACGATGAAGAAGCAGAGCCATGAATCATTATTCACTTTGGGAAAAAGTTGTCTTCTCCCCCTCCTTTCCTACTCTTCTCCCAGCTCTTTAAAGCATTTCTGGGCCTGCCTGAGCAGAGGAGTTTGGCCGACTACTGGATTCTTATTAAAGTGATAATTAAAAAGGTAAGAGGAAGGGAGCATGTCCCAATACCATTCAAAAGAGTCAGCACTTTCCCTGGATAATGAATTCTTTATACCCCGAGTTATTACTCAGTGGAGGGGAACCTATAATACAGTTGTGTCTGGAATCAATGAAGACATTCTCAACCGATGGATTTAGGGACCAACTTCTCACTTATAAAACTACCTTAGAGGAGGAAAGTAGGTGATGGTATTGAATCATCACCCAATACAATCATATTGCATCTGTTACTGTTCTTTGCAAGGCTTTTGCAGACAATTTTAAGCCTCCTTTTAAGATTGCCTTCTAGAAAGGCCTGTATTCCTGGGATTTTCCTGGGAAATAGGAGTTTTAAGAGTTTATTGGGAGCTTTTAGATTTGTTTCATATAGCACGGGAAATGCATTTTAGTATGGAGGGTTGGGGGTTATTCCTGCAGGGTACCCAAGGTTACCAAAAAGAAGTATCCTTCTTGGAGTCCACTCCAGCACATTCCACTAGTGGCCTTTGCCTGTATATGCGTCCCACTCCTATGGGTGAGCCCAGAGGTCATGTCACCACTGGATGGCACTGTCTTTCCCTTCCTTTCTCTCCCACTAAAGGAAGCATACTCATGAGTTTCCCAAACTCATCTGAGTTCTGAACCCTTCCTTTCAGTGATTTCCTATTAATAATTTGTGTAACTACTATTCTGTAGAAACAGACTTGAGACAGTGACAAATAGACACAAAGTGGGGCGATGTGATGTTGTTGTAGGACTAGCCTTGCAGTAGTTCGGTTTATCAAAACGAAATATGTAATTTATAAAATTCTGCACATTATTTTTTTTTAAAATTTTTTTTAATTTTTATTTATTTATGATAGTCACACACACACACACACACAGAGAGAGAGAGAGAGAGAGAGAGAGAGAGAGAGAGAGAGGCAGAGACACAGGCAGAGGGAGAAGCAGGCTCCATGCACCGGGAGCCTGATGTGGGATTCGATCCCGGGTCTCCAGGATCGCACCCTGGGCCAAAGGCAGGCGCCAAACCGCTGTGCCACCCAGGGATCCCTGCACATTATTTTTTAATGTCAGTCCACCTGGAGTTGGTACAGAGCTCGCAAGTGAATGGAGGTGTTAGGTCTATCCCCTTTAGTTCTGTGGATGCTGAAACAATGGTAAGCCCACTATGTTGAGTCCAGTGTCTACTACCACCCCAGGGTCTTTGCCCCACAGAGGATGTGCCTCACATCAGTAGGGCTTCCTCACACCTTTGTGTTCATGCATGCCTCATTTCCCAACAGCAAGAGGGGAAAAGCAGGCAAAAAGATAGTCACTCAATTAGTTAGTCATGCTGGGAAACTTATCTGTTTCAGGAATTGGTTCCTCTCAAGCAAGGGTGGCAGATACATGGTCCAGCTTGCAGAATAAAGCATTTCCCAGTACTATCACTAATATTCCGTGTGTGCTATTTCCAGCTTGTCATTTGTCCACTGGCTTGCGAAACTACCATACAAGAGAGCAAAAACATTTCTACTCCCTTGGGCCATTTCCTCCTGACATTCTTTGCTGATTACCTCGGAAGCAGTGGTGATCACTTCATTGCATGGTCAACGCATCAGCCGATGGCACATTGTCTCACCAGAAACAGGCCAGCCCCGGCTGGTCCCAGCAGCAAGCCTGAGGGTGAAGTTTGGGGATGCAAGGTCCTGGCCTGGCTCCCAGCTAGGCTTAACAAAGCACATTTTGGAGGCATGATGATCGGGAGGTGTTATGATGGGGTGAACTGGTGGAATTATAAATATTTAAGTCCATTCCCCAGCCTCTGGAAGGAATGAATCTAAGCCAATCCAGACTGACAAGAAACAGAGATATTATTGGTGGTCCTTTGAAAAGGAGATTCTGGGGGCACTTGGGTGGCTCAGTAAATTGAGTATTCAACATTTGATTTCAGCTCAGGTCTTAATCTCAGGGTCCAGAGTTCAAGTCTTGCATTTATTTTTTCTAAATTAAAAAAAAAAAAAACGAAAAAGAAACAGGAGATTCTATGGTTACCTTCCTCCCATTTTGGTAGCTACATGCTTAGATAAGTATGTAGTGGTAATGAAAAACTAAGGTTTGCCATTCTCCATAGAATTTTCTTTAAGTTCTGTTAAATTAATCCTTTATATATTAATGATTAACATACATATATATATCATTACATACTAGTAATAGTATGGGATATATACATCATATGATATATGTGTGTATATATAAATATGATAGATACCAGATGTATATTTCCCTTACCATATATATCATATATAGTATATGTATCATATCTTGTGTGTGTTGGGGGAATACAAAAATGTGTTACAGTCTGGAGCATCTAGGTGGCTGAGTGGTTGAGCATCTGCCTTTGGCTCAGGTCGTGATCCCAGTGCCCTGGGATTGAGTCCTGCATTAGGTTCCCTGTGGGGATCCTCCTTCTCCCTCTGCCTGTGTCTCTGCCTCTCTCTCTGTGTCTCTCACGAATAGATAAATAAAATCTTTTAAAAAATGTGTAACAGTCTGCATCCAAAGGGATTTTAATCTATTTAAAAATATAAGACATGTGCAAGATTACATGTGATAAGAACCACGTGAGTCTGGATCATGAACTAGGGTTATCATGGAAAGTACTATGAAGGAGGCACATCTTCATCTGGGCATTAAAATACAACAACTACTACTACAACTTTTTAACATTTGTTGAACACTTAACCAAATTCCTGGTATGGTTCTAAATACCTTTACATCCTTCTCCTAGTGCTTTTTACATGTTTACTCATCACATTAACATTGTAAGACAGACAGAGGAGGAAACAGGCATAGGGAGTTGAATAAACTTGCCCAAAATCACATAGTTAGTGGTGGAGCTGAATTTAAATCAAATGCAGACTGCAAAGCCCCTGCTTCTGTGTGCCAAGCATACTGGCTCTGATAGAAGGATTTAGATACTTGCACAGAAGGGCACAGGCATTCCTGATGAGGGGACCTGGGTCAGCAAAGGAGTGGAAGCATTAAGTTTAAGTGGAAAAGGCCTGGCTGGTGGGTGCTTGGTGCAATGATTGGCACAATGCCTGAATGGAGTAAGTGCTTGATAAATGTTTGTTGAATTATTGACTGAATGCTTAGGGAGAGAAAATGCTGGAGAAGTAGGCTGTTATCAGATTGTGTAGGGTTTTGAATTACAGTCTAAGTGGTTTAAACTTAGTACAGTGGATAATATCTTCTCTAGAATGCTTAAATTTCTGGAGGGGGCAGCTTACTAGTCCATAAACGTGTCATTCTAATCTGTATGTTCTCTTCTTCAGTGCTTTCTATAGAATTGCTAGGGAAAAAATTGAAACCATGCTAGTGAAGCCTGTTACCAAATCATGCTGTCAGGTTTTGTTGAGTCTTCACCGTAAAAGTTAGGCGTGGGCTTGTTATGCTCATATTCCCTTCTAAATACACATGAATGAGTGAGTGGTTGGGAAGCCAATTACATATGTTGTGAGCCCACCTTCCTTGGCTAGAGATGACTGGACTTCTGGGGGCATTGTGACAAGCAAATGTACTCTCTTTGGGAATACCAAGAATGTGAAGTGTTTGGCAGGAGGGGCAAGAACTGAAGGGTCATGCTGGAGAGAAGAGCCAAAAAGGACACAGCAAGAAGAAGAAGGGAGAAGAAAGAAGTAAGCAGAAAGCATGATGTAGAGAGAAATTACTTTTTGTGTATCTTGAGCCTAAGTCTTTTGATCTCAAATTCAGTTCTGAATACTTCCTGAGACTCTCCAAAAAAATTAAAAATCTTGTCACTCCTTGTGAGTATACATTGTTTTTGACTTTTTAGCTGCATTTTGTGTCATTATTCCTTCACTCCTTTTTGGAACTCTTTCCACTGAAGTGCCCTATCCATCTCTTCCTCCTTCTACCACTGCCTTCTCTTCTTCTTCTTCTTTTTTTTTTTTTTAAAGATTTTATTTATTTATTCATGAGAGACACATAGAGAGGCAGAAACATAGGCAGAGGGAGAAGCAGGCTTCTCACAGGGAGCCCGATATGGGAGTCCATCCCGGAACTCCGGGATCACGTCCTGAGCCAAAGGCAGATGCTCAACCACTGAGCCACCCAGGTTCCCCACTGCCTTCTCTTCTTAAGCTCTTCTTCCTTTACGCTCAAGGCTTGCTGTGTCATTTTATCTATCTTCAGGCTTTGCACTTATATCACTTTGCATATGGTACCCTAAAGTAAGTAACACAATGTGGTATCTGTTCTGAGTTCTCAAGAAGCTCCTATTTCCAACTGTTTGCCCAAATGGTTAATGCTCACCTATTTAGAGAAGACTCCATGCAGTTCCATGGTCATCTTGCTTAGAGTATCTGGGTTTCCCCCAGTGACTTTGGAATGGGTCTGATTCCCTATCCAGAACAAGATACAGCTTGCAAGAAGCTTATGTAGAATTGTTTATGTCAAGGTCCCTGGATTTCTGTAGCACACCTAGCTCAATGGAGGAGGAGACTGAGGGTCTCAAGACACCTAGGTGTGGCTTGCCTCTTCCTCCGCCACATCATTCAGTTAATGAATCTCTCTTGAATACCTGTTATATACCAGGCTGGCGATGCTGTTAAAGACAAATAAGTCACAGGTGTTAGATTAAAGGAATTATGACTTAGTACTAAACTGCTTTTAAAGTCCAATCAGGATAGCATTTTATAATTTTTAGCATGAGCTACAGACTAATGGATTTAGATATCTATTAATACTCTACACATGGTAAGGTCAACTTTATGGAGAGGTTAAACAAGGAACTCCCCTGATAGAGAGAGGATGTGTATCATTGATGAAAAACCCTTTCCCCAAAAGTGTCTCCTTTCACCCCCAAATTCTCAAAATATTTTTCACTCTCTATTTCAGACAATAAAGATATCTAATTGTACAGGTTTTTTTTTTTGAGTGGTAAACTCATTAAGCATATTAAAATGACAGATCAAACCACTGCATCAGTTTAATTTCACTGTGAAGCTCTAGGACTTTCCTTTTTGAGTCTGGAGCAGTTTTCTTCCTTTTAATTCCTATCCTGTGGTTCTACTTCCCTTAGGCTCCTACTTTATTTCTTTTTAAAATTTTGTTTAATTTTAAAAAAATTTTTAGAGAGAGAAAGAGAGGGGGGAGGGGCAAGGGAAGAGGGAAAGAGACTCCTCAAGCAGACTGCCTGCCCAGCATGGAGCTTGACATGCAGCTTCATCTTACAATGCTGAGATCATGACCTGAGCCAAGATCAAGAGTTGCATGCTTTGACTGACTGACCACCCAGATGCCTCTAGGCTGGCATACTTTCTGCTATGTAAGAGAACAAATGCTAGGGGTAGTGGATGGGCTTCCTGAATTCGCAGTGGAAGCGGAGAGAGTGTGGACTCTGTCACAGAGACATAAGAGCCATGGTAGTCTCTAGCAGTGAGGTGGGTGCTGCGTAGGGGTGCTGAGAACAGCTGAGGGTAAAAGGGTTGGGAACAATATCAAGGGCCCAACAATGTCTGGGGAAAGTGGAATTTGTCGCTTAATCATTTCTGTACAAAAGGGTAAACAGGTAGCTGGATTGTGTGTGTGTGTGTGTGTCTGTGTGTGTGTGTGTGAGAGAGAGAGAGAGAGAAATCACTAGTTAGCTAGTAGAAAAGGTATAAGATGTCTGATCACTGCTCATCTATTTGTCCTAGCCCCAAAGAATGACTAATGATGGACATTTCAAGCTAGAAAAGAGGGGAGCTTGTTGACTTGCCCTGCTGGGTGGGACGTGATTTTAGAATACTTGCAACTTTGCAGCTCCCTCAAAATACTCCTTGAAGCGTTCTGAAGCATGAGGCTACCTGAATGTTCTCTGGATTGAAAATGGAGAGGATCATGTTGGACCATTTCAAATGTCTTGGACGTAGCCCCAACTAGCCCTCTAAGACATTGCCCGAGGCCGGTACATTGTAGTAATACCAGCAGAATAACAGCTACCATATGGCAGGCTGACTCCATCGTATCCTGCACTCTTTTGCTTACATGACTTCCCTTTAATCTTCTCGATTAGCACATGAAGTATTACTAACTCTGATTTATGGATGAAGAAACTGAGGCTCAGAGTGAGTAAGTAACCTGACTGAAATCTAAAATCAGGAGTTTCTGATATAACACATTTCTATTATACAATGTCTTGATTCTTTCATGACCTATGATTTCACTTAAGTGAATGAATTTCTGATAAGGTTCTCTATTCTGTCTTAGTGTAAAAAGGTCACAGGGCCACAAGGTCTTGGACTGATCGCTCCAATATGACGCAGAACAGAGGCCTCATTTCCACATTGCCAGCCCTCCTCGTATGCTAGCTTGCTACAGCTGGCTCTGTGATGCAATGTCCATCTTCTTACTCTCCTTATAACTTGGTGATATCAATAGCAGGGCAGTAAAACATCTGTCCTTTGAAGACCACAAGGGAAGCTACTGTCTTCTCTGTGATAGTGTTAAGTGGCAGTGGAGAGAGATAGGAGCTGTCCCGCCCTGGGGAATCATGATGTTATTTCATTGTATTTGGTGTAGAAGCTGTCGGTTTGGTTACTCTCTGGTTCCCAGCTAACTTTTTACTCCAAATAAAGAATTTATCTTTTTGTATAGAGCTTGCATATATTTCAAGTTCCTGAATCTGCACACTTAGCTGATACACTGAAAATTATCAGCTTACATAAAATAGCAAAAATCAAACTGTTTAAATTCTCAGTGCTGCTGTTTATTCTAGTATGATAGATTTTACTTCCCTTTGGGCTAGACGTCTGGAAAATCATTCTTACTATACAATAGGAGTAGTGCCAACAACAATGATAAAATCCCTCTGGTCCATCCTTCCATGTCTGTGTCCATGGTTAGTTCTTGCATCCAAACTCTGAAGCTGTCACTCTACAGACCTTGAGTCCTTGAGCCTCTGTTCTTCAGCTTTGCATACTGCCTCCTCCTTAGTTTTCCCATGGTACTTTATATTGGGACAAATGATATATTAATAATCCATCTCCTCAATTGCATTCTAAGCTTTGTGTCAGTTAGGGGCTCACTGCAAATAGAATTTTACTCATGTGGTTTAACCGAAGAAATCTTAGTGAAGAGACTATGCAGAGTAATTGAAGGCAGGTTTAAAGAAATTTGAGATACTCAGGCACTAAAAAATCTGAGAAGCCATTGGCATCTCTGGGCCAAGAGGAGTAAGTGGAGAAATATGTTCCTGAAATTCAGAGCAGACTGGAGTCATAGAAGATGAACTGCCAGACAGGAGCTATAATAGTGAAGAAAAGTGATCATAGCCATCCCTCAGAGAGGAAATAAGGAGGGAGCAGGAGGTGAAATGCCCCAAACTTTCTCCTGCCCTTTCTTTCCTTTTTTTTCTTTTAAAGATATTATTTATTTATTCATGAGAGACACACAGAGAGAGGCAGAGACACCAGCAGAGGGAGAAGCGGGCTCCCTGCGGGAAGCGCAATGCGAGACTTGATCCCAGGACTCCGGGATCCAAAGGCAGATGCTTAACCACCCATGTGTCCCTCTTCTGCCCTTTCTAACCTCCCACAAGGACTCTCACTGTGTGAGAGCAATGGACAACCAGAGACAAGGGTGCCTAGCCACACAGTAGGAGTTATATTTCTGGAGTACAGAGTAGGGCAAAAAGGTGACAGGATAGATCTGAGTATGAGGGAGTAGCAAATGGAGAAAAACCAGTATAATATCTAAGTACTCAATGGATTGTATAGGGTCAGCACTGAGTAGAAAGTTAACAGGTTAAAAAAACTTTAAGATTTTATTTATTTGTTTATTTATTTATTTATTTATTTGAGAGAGAGAGAGAGAAAGAAAGAGAGAGGGGAAGAGCAGTGGGAGAGGGACAAGCAGACTCCATGCAAAGTGTGGAGCTTGACATGGGGCTTGATCCCACAACTCTGAGATCACGACCTGAGCTGAAATCAAGAGTTGAATGCTTAACTAATGGAGCCACCTAGGTGCCCCAACAGGTGTTTTTTAAATGGAACAGAACTGGAAGAGATCTCAGAGCTCAGTGGGTTCAGATCCTTGGCTTTATTGCTGAAGATATTGGAATTGAGAGATGTGGAGGTGACGTACTCAAGATCATGTTAACAGCTAGTGGCTAAATGAGGATCCCGGAGAAGGCATCTGGGTTCCATGGCAAGTGCTACGTCCACACCACCACCAGCTCTGGGTGAGCACAGTTGATCTTATTCTCTCAGCTCATTCCTCCACTCCTCGTTATTATTCATCTCAGTCTTTCAGTTCTTTTGCCTCCTTCACCTTACTTCCACACCTGGAACAGCTTTCCTTTCCTTCCTCTTCTCCATCACACACATTACCAAGCACCTATTATACACCGGATAATGCACTCAGTCCAGAATTTCCAAATGTGAGTAAGATCGTGTCAGTGTCCGTGCCCTTTCTGCGGCCACTCCTTAGTACTGGCTATTCCTTATCCTTGGAATGTAATTCATCTCTGTGACTCTCCTGGCCAGCTCTTGTCCAACAGTCACAGTTCAGCTATTGTGCCGCTTTTTCTGAGAGACAGCCCAGACTCCCTCTTTCTGGCACTTAACTCATTGTACATGTTGTGCTCCTCTACTTAAAGATGAGCACTCATATTCCAGCATGATTCCTATCACACAGTAGATCTTAATAAATGCTTGATGAGCAATTGAACAAAGAGTGTTAAGGGCTGGATCTTCATTTGAGGCTGCTTGCTTTCCCCTCTATCCTGCCGCAGTAACTCCCAGCCACTCTCAGAAGGTCAACACATTTTACTCTTGGAGATGTCACTGCTGTTGGTGGAACACCTATGACTTGCCAAAAGCTAGTTTAATTCCCATTTGATAGGTGAGGAAACTGAGTCACAGAGTAAAGACTTGCCCAAGGTCACATGGCTAGCAGATTTGTGCTGGAATCTGACCCCAAGACTGCCTGATTCTAAGTGTATGAGCTATGCTTATAAGAATATATTCACTACTTATGAAATCGAGATGTTTAGTTAAAATGCTACATAAAGGACATCTTCTCCAACATTTTCTTCCTCACATTCATCTCTTCTGCTGTAAATGTAAATGTAATCATTACCCTTTATTTTTATGACACTTAAAAGGTAAAGAGAGTAAAATCGTGTTTTATATTTTCTGAAATCACCTTTGGTACTTTATATGTGTATAGTGAACAGATTTTATCATCCTGTGACATTGGAAAGAGATTGAAATCTCCATTTCTGTAAGAAGGCCAAATTGAGCTTGGTATAGTTAAGCAATTCAGTCAAGTTGTCACAATGAATGGTGGCATAATTTTGACCACAATTGGGAGAAAATGGGAAGCACAATTTATGTCTTGACCTACTTATTTCAGTATCAGGCCTTTCTGCACTGTAAACATTGAATTATGATCTAATAAAGCTGTGGTCCATCCTAAGACAAACTGCATTTTTAAAGTGTACCTTTAAGATTGAAAAAACTCTAGAGCTAAAAAATGTTGAGTCACAGTGGTAGAATGGCAGATAATCCCATTAGTAATTTGGGCAGCAACCAGTTGTTTATACTGAGAGTGAAAAAAAACAGGCTCATCTAAGGATAAGACCTCAGCTTCCCCTGTGCTCTGAATTCTTCGCATCCAATGGGGTGTTGATGCCAGGTTCCACCCTGGATTGTCAATTTTTCTTTATATATACAAGAGCTCTGACATGACAACCAAAGTAAAGTGAGGGCTATCCAAGACCTAGCAAAGACACCTGGACTGACAAACTTGGAGGGGATGAGAAGCATGGTTTCGTAGAAGGAAAACTGTGGTAAAAGTATAACTTAAAGAGTTTGATCCCAAGAGTGACTCATATTTTATGTGGAAGACAAGCCCAGAGATAAGGAATTTGATAAAAACTTGTTCTGGTAAGTCCAGAAACTGTAGTGGGTTATATATTATTCCAGTAAAGACAACGAAACTTTTCAGGTCTTCAAATGTATATATCCAATAGGGACAGAGAGAGAGGGAGAGAAAGGGAGAGAGAAGAAAGAGCTGTGCTGATCAGTATCTTTCTGGTCTCTCCCCTGAAGTGTTGATCACTGCTGTCATTTCGATGGGTCTGACAGCTGACCCTGTTAGGCACGTGTGTGCTCAGCAGGTTCTTAACAAGGATGATGCCTCCATGAATCCTGATGGAGGGGGTTCTGGCGGCTTTCCTGGAGTAGCAGACACTCAGGCATGATTGCTGCCTGGGGAGGACAAGGGAGTCTGAACTACCTGTGCTGAGGGGGCTGAGCGGGGGAGGTTTATAGGTGGGTGTTGGGCACCCATGTGTGTTTGCTCCACGCGTGTGTATATATCTGTGTGCCAGGGCACGTGGGCATATGTATCTTTTTCTTTTGCCGCTTAACCTATTCTTCCCCCACCCTTAATATATTTAATGGTCTCCTGCATGAAGTCTAACTCTGGGATTGTTACAAGCACTGATCTTATTTTTTCCTACTTCATCTGCACTTAGATCATTGGGTACTAGAATATACTAAAGATTGGGGCGATGGTGTTTCTCACATACCCAGCTTGGTCACTGTCTAAATTCCTTTCGGTGCTTGTTCTTCACTTACTTGCATTTTCCCTGTCGTTTTATTCATTGTTTCAGCATCTGGCAACTAACTGCAGGTTGGAAAATACTTTTGCTATATATACTAAGAAAAAAGTGGTAACTTTGCTCTTGCTATTTTCACATTTCAGTGATGTTTCTTCATGTTTGCATGGCAGTGATCTTATCTGTAGACTCTGTCAGTTATCCCTAGAAATGTGGGCGGAGCAAAGATCTGTGGGCTAGGAGGCTATTTGTAAAACACTCCCACCCTTATATCATACTTTAGATTTTTAGATTCCTGGGACAGAAATAGAATTCTTTGCTCCATAAAAAGAGGCTAAAACTCTCAGAGTGCTGTTTCTTGATTTAGGAGTTTAGAGGTAGATTCTAAGATATTCTCTTAACCAACAAATGAAACATGCTTTGGCAAAGATACACATACCCATGTGAAAAAGAGTTTTCAAAATTTGAAATCATAAACTAAACCTTTCTTTTTTCATGTGTACAAATATCTTAATTTTTCTCTTCCCTTAAATATTAACTCGGATGGCTATTGATTTCTAGGTTGAGAACTGCCTGCACAAATATGTTGCAATCTCAAATTTAAGGAAGAAAATCCATCTCCCCAACAAGAATATGGTTTAAACATTTTTAGCCAACCTGATGTAGAATCTTATACATGGAACAAAAAAGAGTAATTCATATTTATGATATTATATTCATTAATTTTGTAACACAAACATTTAAGACATCATATTACAAAAATCACATTTTAGTTTGAAATATCACTTTCTTGATTTCTTGTTTTCTTAGTTCATATTTCCATTATGAACTAAACTGAAGTATAAAGTGTGAGGCTTTTTCATAGGACTTATTCAACTCTCATATTCCAACGCAACAAATATTTATCAAATAGTGGATTTTGGCATCGCCACTTGTGATGTAGTGTCCTTTGCTGAGGACATGAATGTTGTGCTTATAACCCAGCCTGCTGCTAGTGTCATGAGAGTTCTCTTGCAGAGGAGTTGCTATGACCACAGAAGAGTTTCTTTGCCTTTACTGGCAGCGGTAAGGAGGATCTGCTCAGATGCAATAGGTCATCCTGTGACCTAGGAGTGATAATTTGACACACAGAGACACCCTCTCATTTTGGAAAGAAAACTTTTTTGGATTATCCTTAGATTATTAGAAAACAGTCTTTCAGGGAATGGGTAACCACGTTCATTCATTTGTTCAACAAACTCAAATGAACACATTAATGTAGAAGGCACTTAGGAATAGACAGATGAACAAGATGGTGATTTTCTCCTGTTGCTATGGAGCTGACATTCTATAGGGAAAACAGACTTTAACAAAGACCTAAACATTTAATCATTACATTCTAAGTATCATTATTTTGCAGGTGGAACAATAGGGTACTGTGAGAAAATATAACAGGGACGCTTAATTTGGATATCTAAAAAAGTGACATTTAGGTGGAACTGATGAACAAAAAGAAATTAGCCCAGTGAAAGTGGTGGGCTCGGAGTGGGAGGAAAGTTGTGATTCAGGTGAAGCTATAGCATGTGATAAGTTCCCAAGGCAGGCAGGTGTGGTCAGGAACATAAAAGGACAAAATAGAGCTTAGTGGGTTCCATCAGGCTAAAGGAGGGTTGCTGGTTATGGTCCTGAGTTTAACTTTAGTCTAAGAACAATGCAAAGGTTTTGAGCAAGGGCACAAAACAATGAGACAGGTATGTATTTCAAGAAGAGGGACTGCCTGCTGGAAAGAAGTGGGTTGAAAGGTGGTGAAGAATCTGGGGAACGTGAGAATGAGGCAATTTCCACAGCGGGAACTAGGAAAGGTGGTTGTGGTTTCTGTGTGATTTGATCCTTTATGTGTCTCTACTTCCTTTGGGGTGCTCATTCAGGATTAAGCGGTGCTATCGAGTCTGTGCATTCATGGGTGGTTTCTCAGTGTTTAGGTGAAGGCGTGAAACGTTTGGCTCCCAATCCCCTGAGCCAACTACATCTCTCTCATTTGGGATGTATTTCAGGATAGTATGTACACTGCTACATATTTCCTTAGACCTTAGCACCCTGCAGAATTTAAGGCAGCAAGTTCTATGAGCTCTGGCTTTTGTAATAGGCAGTGAAGTTTTGATTATTCAACAGCAATCTGGCTGCCAACATTCTTCCTCTGATTATTTTGACAGTTAGCATGCCATGCTATTTGAAATGCCCTGTTATGCAATAGCAGGGTGACTAAATGAGGCAGGATTCCCCACGCAAAGGGAATCTCCCAGCTTCCTGATGAACATCCTAAATGTGAGTTTCAGGATCAGATGCACCCAGACTCTGCAAATCAGGTGCCCTGTCTTCCTGCCAGAGCTCTGGGTGCTGCTGCTAATGATGTGAGCCACACAGCTCTGCAGCTACTGAGATGCAGCTTCCTAAAGATGGAGCCAGCCTACAGTGGGCAAGTCTTCTTCCTTAGTTGCTTGTTATGCTGCATTGGGTTTCTGAGCTTTTGGGAGGCTGGAAGAAACATAACAGAACGGGAAGACGGCAAGCTTTGAAGATAGGTACATCTTGATTGTGCCGTGGGGAGCTCTGTAACCTCCAGCACCTTGGTTAGCCTCTCGGAGCCCGACTTCCCTCACCTCTGAAAAGGGGCGTATTTAATATTAGCCTCTTGGGATTCCTGCGAGGATAAGCTATCATGGTAGAGGCAAAGTGCCCCCATGCAGGGCCCCCCACACTGCAGGCTTCTGGTAACTGTGTTTCATTCCCTATGTGAACTGTGTAATTAGTAGCTTGCTTGATGTCACCCAGGGGCCCCTGTTCTGTGGTAATGGGATCAACCTGCATCCTCATATTTTGTAGCTGACTTGTGGGTATTTCACTAATGTGTGCTATACCTTCTTTCTGAGGGCACAGATCATTGAATTTTCAGTTGAAGGATGAAGCAGATAAGCCCATAAGCTCTGAATATATGACTCTAATTTGTAGACTGTCAGGAACCTAAGATAGCCAGTCTGGCATTTGGTCTCTAACAAATGCATGAAAAGATGCTGTGGTGCTCTCAAACAGTGAAGAGAGCGGATCCTTCATCTACACATTTATTGGGATCTCTTTAGAACCCTTGATGACCATCTACCACATTTTCAGGTTAATAGGTCCATGAATGTCTTAATGACATTCAAAGAAATACTTTTCTTTCAGATCTGAACTTACCTTTTCACTAACCTCGCATCATTCTTCTTGGATCTAATATTTTCTTGGATTAGGGGATACATCCTTAGTTACCCCTGCTCTCATTTTAGGCAGATGAGCTATAGTGAAAAAGGTCCTGGGCTCGGGGAGTTGGCTGAGAATCTCATTTCTACTACTTGTCATTTGGATAGCCACAATTTCTTTGAGACCCAGTTTTCTCACATGTGGAATGGTGATCATTCTACTTACCCGGCCGGCCCCCTTTCCTTATTGGCTGTGAAGATGAAAGTCTTTCTCTGAATGGTGCGGAAACTGTAAAGCACCGTACAAATGGTTTTCATCAGGCACCTGCATCACCACGGAGGTTACAAAAAATCCTGATATCAAGCCTCCCCCCAGTTCTACTGGATCACGGTGCCTAGTAGTGGGGCCTGGGCACTTCTATTTAAATGAATGAATATATGTATATATATATATATATATATATATATATATATATATATATATTCAACTAAGTATGGGCAACAAGGGTGGAAATCCACTGCCGTATAAAAACATAGGATGATATCACTATTCACAATATAGAGACTTCATTTGTCTGAAAGGATGAGCCCAAATCCTCTGGTCCATCTTTTGCCACAGGTGTTTGCCCCTCACACTGAGTATTTTCAGATCTGGCCACATTCTCCTTTCCAGTCTTGTCTTGCTACAGTGCAGTTCTCCAGCCTGTTAAACTAGTTGCCATACACTAAAACCCCCATTTCCTTCCCTGCCTTTGTCATTCTGCTCTGTGATTCCCTGAGAGGATGTTCTCATTGGAGTGCAGTTACCTGGTCTTGGTGGAGCACCGATAACGGAGACATAGACATTTCAAACAGGAAATCATCTTATGACCATTCAGTTTGTCTTCTACTTTACAGACAAAAACCCCTGAGACCCAAAGAAAGTAACATAGGCCACAGCCCAGGCCAGACACAGCCAGTTAATGATAGAGTCAGGATTAGAATCCAGGTTTTGGGACTCCAGACCACTGCCCTTTACACCATTATACCACTTATCCTTCTAAACTATTACTGGAGCAGCTGTTTTGTTTGGCCTATAGTTGTATCTCAAAACAGCCTTGTGTAGCATTCCAAACACAGAACACTTGTCTCTAGCACTCACACTTTTAAAAATTATTCCTTTTAGTCTACTTAAAAATGCACTCAATCTTTTAAAAATATTTTATTTATTTATTTGAGAGAGAGAGAGAGAGAGCATGAGTTGGGGAAGAGGCAGAGGGAGCAGCAGACTCCCTGCTGAGCGGGAGCCAGACATAGGGTTTGATCCTGGGAGTCAGGACTCTGGGATCATGACCTGAGCCGAGGGCAGACACTTAACCAACTGAGCTATCCAGGCACCCCAAAATGCACTCAATCTCTAAATCTTTTCAGGATATTATACTTTCTTCTATAGAATCTTCAGCTACCACTCATAGCCCATGCACATCTACCTTGCATTATACGTCTGACCTGAGTCAGGGATTTCAACTTAAGCCACCCCCTGGGCCAGGTTCAGACTGTTAGCACAGATGGGGCTGCTTCTAGCTCATTTCCCTCAATCTAAGTGCTCACACAAGGCTGCCTCACAGTCACTCTGTCAAATTACCTGGCATAGTCTTTAGAAGGACCCTTTAAGTTTGGTGCCTTAATACCAGTGCTAAAGGACTGTTTCCTGAAGTTTGTTCTCAGTATTTTACTTTGGGGGAGATTTGTAAATAATGTAAAAGAATTTGACCTAAAGATTTAATAGGATTTGTAGAGCCTGACATGGACCAGCACATACTCAACCTAACCTCCAAAGTTACCCTGTCTACAGCTATGGGAACGTGCTATCTATCAGATTCTTAGATTGCTCAGCGCTAGAAAACTCCTACTAAATATAAAGATTAAATGAGTAGGGGGGTAAGTTCAGGAAACTGTGATTTCTTTTCTCATTGCTCCTTATCCAATGTGGTTTCGAAGCAGAGGTGCAGAGGTTAGAGGTTAGATGATCACTAGAGAGTTCTTCCTGAACATAAGAAGAGCAGCATACACTTCTCTATTTGATGACCCAGGGTATGAGGACTACATTAAGCAATGTGTGCAAAACTCATTGTTCTTTCAACATTTCCTCTGCATCTTTGCATTTATGAGGCCCCCGTATTTCCAGCACGTCAGCAACGTCAGTTTAGCAAATGAAAAATAGTTATGGATGAGTACTAAATGTCATAATATTAATATTTTTTATCCCAGTATAATTAACCTGCAGTATTAGTTCCAGGTGTACAATGTAGTCGTTCAACAATTCTATACATCCCTCAGTGCTCATCAAGAGAAGTGTACTTGTAATCCCCTTTATCTATTTCACCCATTCTCCCACTTTCCCTCTGGCAGCTCTTTGTTCTCTGTGCTTAAGGGTCTCTTTATTTGTCTCTTTTTTCTTTGTTTGTTCATCTGTTTTATCATGAGATCAAATAAGGACTAATGTCTATAGCAGTGAAACAAAATTGGCAAACTTAGGATCTTACATAATTTCTGGCATTTCTAATGCCAGAACCTACCATGTATTGTTTAAAATAAGGCTACCTTCACTAAAACTACTAGGACTTGTAAGGAAATTATTATGAGTTTGAGATCTTTAAAGATCTATATTTCTCTCTAGGGGTTCAGAATTAGGCAAACACTGAGAATTGATATAAAACAGAGTATAAAGGACATTCTCTTAAGCTCTTATTTACTTTTCCTTCTTAAAAGAAAGACCCATGCATTTTGTTGTCACTATTTTCTGCTACAGAGATTTGTTAAAACTTGGTCTTTATTCACATTCCCTTTTATGCTTTTTCTATGCATTACTTTTTTCATTCAACAAATACTTACTGAATGGCAGGTATGATTCTAGGTGCTAGGAATGCCACAATGAACCAATGTATTCCTACCAGGGCAGGAGACAAGGGTTGTGTAGCTTAATGAAATTGACAAACTTTTGATAGATGTGATGAATAGAAGAAAGAAAGAATAAATGGAATGAAAAAAGAAATATAACCACAGATTCTGTATTTATTAAAAAGATAATATTCTGTAGACTTGTATGACATCAAATTAGAAAAATTAGATGGAATATATAAATTTCTAGAAAAGAATAGTATATTAAAACTGACTTAAGAAGAGATTACAAAGTCTAAATGATCTTGTAACTATTAAAGGAATTGAACGAGTTATTTAAAATCTACGAAGAAAACATCAGCCCCAATAATTTTAGAGGTGAGTTCTATCAATTATCCCAGGAATAGGTCATTTATTTCAGGTTGCGTAAAAGGGGGAATAATCTCTCTATTTCATGAAGTGACTAAAAACCTGTTGTTAAAACTAGATAAGGACAGATAAGAAAGGAAAAATTACATGGCAGTTTCACTCATGAACATAGATATAAAAATGCTAAGTGAAAATGTTAGCAAGCTTAATCTGGAAATATATTAACAAAATATAATAAATCATAACCAAGTTAGATACAAGGTGAATTGAACATTAGAAAAAATATTATTGTAATTTACTATTGTATAGTTTGGAGTAAACAAAAATATGGTCACCTTCATGTAGGAAAAACATCTGATAAAATCCAACAACCATTCGTGATAAAAATGTACAGCTAAGAAAGCAAATTTCCTGAACCCATTTAAGAGTGGCTGCAAAAAACATTAGAGCAAATTGGATACTTAATGGCAAAATGTTAAAAACACCATTCTGTTTAAAATCGAGAACAAGACAAAAATGCCTGGTAACTGCTTCAAAGCAAATGGTAAAGCAAGAAAAAAAATAGCAAATGTATAATGATTGGGAAAAAAGGAACAAAAAAGTCATTTTGCATGAAAGCAAAAAGAGTCTACAAAGTTTACGGTTGCATGTCAGGTATATTAAGATTCTTGAACTCTCAAATGTAACTTACTTGAAGGAAAGAGGAGTTTAAGGGTTAATATATGTTGGGCCTTTGCAGGTGACAAGCTTAGTGCTGGATTGTTCTCTTAAAATAATAATAAATAGTATCACAACTACCATTTATTGAATACCAACTCCTCTGCCAAGAACTAGATAAATTTTTAGAGTTAACATTACTAATCCTCACAAAACTTCAAGTACTATCCAAAGAATTATTATCCCACATTTACAGATGAGAAAACTGAGATTCAGAGAAGCAACGTACCCAAGTTGACACAGCTGTAAAGTGTCGGAAATGGAATTTAAAAGAGGGTCATTTGGACTCTAAGCCTGTGTACTTTACGATGCATGAGGTTTACCAAAGGAATAGAACTTGTGTCCTGGTGGTGTCCTAGATGCTCAATAAGTATCTGTGGACTGTTTCACTTGGAGCCCAAGTCAAAAACCTGTCTAATAAAAGGATCAGCACTTATTGAAAATCAAGAGTCAGCACCTATCACTGGTTCTGGATTTTCTGATGTCATTGCTTTTCCTCTTGAGGCCAGAAGGGGATTTCTAGGGATTTTATACTTTGGGTACTAGAAACAGCGGAGGATATCTGTATTAGTATGCTCAGGCTGTTACAACAAAATGCCACAGACTGGTAGCTTGAGCAACAGAAATTTATTTTCTCACAATTCTGGAAGCCAGACATCGGAGAGCAAGGTGTTAGCAGTCTCTCCCTTTGACTGGTAGATGGCCACCTTCTCACTGTATCCATCACATGGTCATCTCTCTGTGTTGTCAGGGTCCTAATCTCTTCTTCTTAAGGACACCAGTCACATTGGAGTGAGGCTCATCCTAATGACCCATTTTAACTTATCTCCTTAAAGGCTCTATCTCCAAATATAGTCACACTCTAGGGTAGTAGGGTTTAGGACTTCAACATATAAGTTTTAGGGGGACATAGTTCATCCCATTACAGTATTTCAGGGGAATAATAGGATAGAGTTATAGTCTTGGAGAGTTTGGATACTTTTGAGTATGATAATGAGTCCGTAAGGGCAATCCTCCTTGGACAAAGAATGGAAGGCAGCTCCACCAGTTTCCACTGGCAGTTAACAGGAGTATAGACACACTGAAGGCTCAGAACACTACACTACTCTCATTGCGCTCATTGTTGAAAAGGCAAACTCAAGGTCAGTTCTCCATTGAAAACAGGAGCAATCAACAGGATATTCCTCCTTCCTTGTTTTTCCTTCATCTTTTATGAACCTGCCAAGCCTGTGTGAGTGGGAGCTTCTAAACGCCCACCCAGCTGGCCATGCATTCATCAATTCAATAATCTGTTAGGACAATGGGGACTTAGAAGCAGTCTCAATTTTCCAGATAGATTTAGAAAATAAAACTTTGACATTTCATGAGAGTATCTTTTAAGGCCATGTTTTGGCAGCAGAGGCCATACAGAGGCATGCAGAATAGAGCCTGGGAGCCTGGGAGAAACCTGCATAATAAAGTCAGACTTGAAAACATTATTCAGGGCTGCCTCTCCTTTATTCTTATCCTCCCCCTGTGTTCCTTTTAGCAAAGAAACAGCTTCCTTTTGGAAGATAAATTTGGAGACAGCCTTGACTCCAACCCATGGACAATTTCCCAAAGAGCCAGTCCAGCACTGAGTCCCTGTCTAGTCCTTCAATTTGGTAAAGAGATACTAGAATTATCTTAATCTGCTGAGTAGAGACAATGGGTCTCTAGGTAGCTTTTTTAGTCATTACCTGGATTGACATTGACCTTCAATCTGAAATTGATGTACTCATACATAGCTCTATTTTTAACCTGCCTTAGCACTGTGGTCACGCAAAGACTCACAGAAGGTTGGGAATTGGAAATTAGGTCTCTAGGGTAACAATGGAGAGAGTATTTGATGGTTTGAATGATAGTTAAGTTAGAACATTAGAGCATTGAAGGATATTTTCTAACCTTACGTTTCTGGAACATGCCAACCTTTGTCACGATTCATTGTTTCTTGACTTAGAATATAGGATGTTCTTGAAACTTACAACTTACTTAGAGCATTATAGTAATATTAGAAAGAAAATAGTTATAAACTACATGGAAGGCAGTTAACATTTATTGAATGTTTTTTTTTTAATTTTTATTTATTTATGATAGTCATCACAGAGAGAGAGAGAGAGAGAGAGAGGCAGAGACACAGGCAGAGGGAGAAGCAGGCTCCATGCACCGGGAGCCCGAGTGGGATTCGATCCTGGGTCTCCAGGATCCCGCCCCGGGCCAAAGGCAGGCGCTAAACCGCTGCGCCACCCAGGGATCCCTATTGAATGTTTTCTCTGTATTTGGTACTGTGCTAGTAACTTTATATTATTTAATAAAAAATGACACAGTAGTCACAATGTTTAGCATGGAGATATACCTCTAGCACAGATTCAAAGCTTGAGGGGAGCCATGTAAGATACAAGATATCTCATACACTTACATTCTTAACACTTACATGTCTTAACACTTACATGTCTTAACATGTTATATGTCTTAACACTTACTGTCTAGACACTTACATGTCTCTCCTTTTTCCTTTTTTCACCGACTTCAGTTCCCAGAGGCATGGTGGCTATACTTCAGTTACTCCTATTAAATGTTGCTTTAGAACAGATAGCCTTTAGGAGATAATGAGTTGGAAAATCACCCTCCAATGAAAGGCCTTCCTTGACCACCGTATCTAGAGTAGCCACCAAATATCCACTCCAACAAATCCTTTTATGTCGTCGTCTCATAGCATTTCTTACAATTCTATATTTTCCTTGTCTATTACTATCTGGAACCTCTGCTAGAATGCAGCCAATCTTGTTCTCTGCTGTGTCCAAAGGACCTCAAACAGTGATGGGCACAGAGCAAATTTCAATGGTTATCTGTTGTGTGACTCAAATGATAGCAATCCCACTAACTGGCTGGCTGGAGTAGTTTAGATTATGTTTGTAAGAAATCAAAGCTCATGCTGATGATGGCTGAAATCTCAAGCTTTCCCATGAATTCATAAAAATTTAAGACTGGACTTACTTCTAATTTGCCATTGTAAAACCTGATGTCTTATTAATTCACTGAAATATGCTTCCATTTTCCTGTAATTAATGTTTCCTTAGTGGAGGGGGTAAAATAGTGAATGGGGCTATGACATGAAAACTTGTGCAACTTCCCCTGCTATAGAATATTTTATTGCTTGGATATTACACCTTTTTTAGTCTATTCACCTTCTGATGGGCATTTGGATCATTTCTTTTCTTTCTTCCTCCCTTCCTTCTTCCCTCCCTCCCTCCCTCCCTCTCTCTTTCCTTTCTTTCTTTCTCTCTTTTCTTTCTTTCTTTCTTTCTTTCTTCTTTCTTTCTTTCTTTCTTTCTTTCTTTCTTTCTTTCTTTCTTCTTCTTCTTCTTCTTCTCCTTCTCCTTCTCCTTCTCCTTCTCCTTCTCCTTCTTTCTCCTTCTCCTTCTCCTTCTCCTTCCTTCCTTCCTTCCTTCCTTCCTTCCTTCCTTCCTTCCTTCCTTCCTTCTTTCTTTCTTTCTTTTCTTTTCTTTTCTTTTCTTTTTTCTATTTTTACTTAGAAACATTTCATGCATGTCTCCTGGGGCACATAGTCAAGGATTTCTCAAGGGTATTGGTTCTCAAATTGTGACCCTCAGACAAGGAATTTTGTCTCCATTCCTGACTTGCTGAGTTAGAGTTTCTGTGGGTGGGATCAAGTGATCCGGGTTTTAATAAGTTCTTCAGGTGATTATCAAACACAGCATAACTACCCAGTGAGCTTTAAAAAGCTACCAATGGCTGAGCCCTATCTCAGAATGATTAAATCATAATTATTTAGGATGCGGCCAGGTGATTCTACAGGGTTGCCAGAGTTGATTGCTATGGCTACTGGCTAAATAAGTAAGAATAAGTCAGAGTGGGATTGGCACATCATATGGTACAGGTTTTCAAAATTTTACTAAATGAACTCAAATTGCTTTTCCAAAATGGTTGCCTGATTTTTGCTCCCACCAGGTTTTTATGAGTTCTCTTGTTGCTCCAAATCTTCACCAAATCTTGTATTATTTGGCTTTTTAATTGTTACCACTTTTATAGGTAAGAGGTAGGCATCTTATTATAATTTTCATTTGTGTTTATTTGATTAATAGTGAGGCTGAACATTTTTTATATGTTTAAAGTGCATTAATATTTTCTGTGAAAAATGCCTATTCGTATCTTCTGCAATTTTCTTTCCTACTGGATTCACTTTTTATTGATTTGTAGTCATTCTTTATGTATTCTGGATGCTAATTCCTTGTCACTTGCATATGAAGGAACTGCCTTCCTTCTACTTTTTGGTTTTTCTTTTTATTTTCTTTAGGGAATATTCTGACTAACAGAAGTTCTTTTATGTCATTGAATTTTCCTCTCTTTTCTGTTAGGATTTGTGTTTTTTATATCCCTTTTGAGAAATCTTCTGTATACCAAAAGTCCAAAAGATATTCTCCTGTACTCTCTTCTTCTTTTTTGTACTTTCTTCTAAATATTTTAAACTGGGGATCCCTGGGTGGCTCAGCAGTTTAGCGCCTGCCTTTGACCCAGGGCTTGATCCTGGAGTCCCGGGATTGAGTCCCACATCAGGCTTCCTGCATGGAGCCTGCTTCTCCCTCTGCCTCTCTCTCTCTCTGTGTCTCTCATGAATGAATAAATAAAATCTTAAAAAAATGTTTTAAACTTTTGCCTTTCATGTTTAGATACTTAATCTATCTCAAATTTTAAAAATCAATGTTTTGAGGCAGATATTTGTTTTCACTTATTTTCCTTATGTATAAACAATTGTCTAGTATCATTTACTATTTAACCCATCCTTTCTCTCCTAAACTGCCATGCCAGCCTTGTTTACATATCTATGTTGGAAAAATACATGAGTCTATTTCTGAGCTATCTTACCTATATGTGTGTTATAAAAACAGCTATGAGCCAATGCCTCATTGTTTAATAATTATAGATTATAATCAGTCACAATACATGACTGGGCAAGTCCCCTACTTGGTTTTTCTCCAGGAGCATCTTGGCTCTTCTTGGTGCTGTGCACTTCAATGACTAGATAGACTTGCCAGCTATCATGAAAGGCTTGCTAGAATTTTAACTAGAAATGCATTTAATCTTTATATCAACTTAAGGATCTATATCATTGTTAAATATGTGACCCTTACAATTAGTGAAGATTGTATTCTTTCTGTTTTGGGTTTTTTTTTTTTTAAGGTTTTATTTATTCATGAGAGACATACACTCATACACACACACACACACACACACACAGAGAGAGAGAGAGAGAGAGAGAGAGAAGAGAGAGAGTGAGGCAGCGACACAGGCAGGGGGAGAAGCAGGCTCCTTGTAGGGAGCCTGACGTGGGACTCCATGCCAGGTCTCCAGGACCAGGCCCTGGCCAAAGGCAGGCGCCGAACCGCTAAGCCACCCGGGCTGCCCTGTTTTGGGTTTCTTTAACAGCTTCCAATAAAGTTTCATATTTCTCTACATAAAGTCCTTACAAAATTTTTATTGGATTTATTTTCTGGATCCCTTACGTTTTGTTGTTATAAATATTATCTATACTTTTTAGTGGCATTTCATAAATACTGGTATCTGTATGTAGAAATGAAATTGATTTCTGTATGTTAATCTTATGTCTGGTACCCTACCTAAATTCTTTTATTTTTTATTTTATTTTTTATTTTAAATTTTTATTTATTTATGATAGAGAGAGAGAGAGAGACAGAGACAGAGACAGAGAGAGGCAGAGACACAGGCAGAGGGAGAAGCAGGCTCATGCACCAGGAGCCCGACATGGGATCCGATCCCGGGTCTCCAGGATCGCGCCCTGGGCCAAAGGCAGGCGCCAAACCGCTGCGCCACCCAGGGATCCCCTAAATTCTTTTATTAGTTTTAACTATTTCATAGATTATTTTGAATTTTCTATGTAAACAACTATATTATTTGTAAACAATTTTTTCTAATCTTTTTACCGTATGTGTGTGCCTTATTACTTAGTAGAATACCAAGTTGTACAGAATTGTTGGTAGTGAGCATCCTTGCCTTGTTCTCCATTTTAAAGGTACTGATATTTCAGACATCTTATCATTGAGTAATCTTTTTGTGGTAAGATTTTTGTTTCCTTTCTTTTTGTGCTAATTTTGAGTGGACTGAAACAGTTCCCTTCTTTTCATCATTAGCTAAGAAATTTAGTTTGAACAGTTGCTATTCAGTTTTATCAATTTTATCAATTGCAATTTCTGTCTGTATTAAAATAGTTATTTAATTTCCCCCCTTTTGTAGTCCATTAATATGGTGAACTATATTAAAAGATTTTCTAACATTGACTCAACTTTGCCTTCCCCACTGGTTGTGATTTATATTCTTTTTTTTTTTTTTTACTCTGAGCATTTGGTTTTCTTTTCTTTTCTTTTCTTTTTTTTTAAGATTTTATTTATTTATTCATGAAAGAGGCAGAGACATAGGCAGAGGGAGAAGCAGGCTCCCCACAGGGAGCCCAATGTGGGACTGGACCTGGGACTCCGGGATCACACCCTGAGCCAAAGGCAGACACTCAACTGCTTAGCCACCTAGGCACCCCAGCATTTGGTTTTCTAATATTATAGTTCAGGATATATTTACATTTATTTTAGTGGGTAATACTAGCATATAATTTTTCTTCCTTTTACTCTCCTATCTTGTGTTGGTATCAAGGTTTTACTCACTTCACAAAATATTTTGGGAGAGTAGCCTCTCTTTTCCTACTCCATGAAAATGTTTGTATGGATAAGAATTACATTTTCCTTCCTATTTGCTAGAATTCTCTAAAATCCTGTGGGTCTAATACTTTGTTTTTGTAAATATTTTGTTTTGCGCCATTTACTCAAATATAACATACATGCAGGGAGGCATAGAGCTGATGAATGATCACAAACTGAACCCATCCTTTAGCACCCAGATCAAGAAACAAAACATTGCCAGCACCATGGAAGCCCCTGACATGCCTGTTCCCACCATTCCTCCCACAGCAAGATTTCAAGTCAGAAATACTTGATGTCTAACACCAGGTATTACTAGTTCTGCCTGTTTTTCAATTTTATATGATTGGAATTCTATAGTATGTATAAGTCAAGATGTTTTCAGACTCATAAATTTCTTTAAAGGCTATGGAGTTATATCATATTTCTTATTTTCTTTTTATAATGTATATTCTAAAAATGTATTTTTGTTCATCTCAGTTTTCAAATATGTGAGTGTGTACTTACTCAAATTATTTTTTATTTTTTTAAAGATTTATTTATTTAAGAGAGAGAGAATTATGAGGGGCAGAGAGAGAGTATCTTTAAGCAGACTCCCCACTGAGTGTGGAGCCTGTTGAAGGGCTTGCTCTCAGGACCCGTGAGATCATGACCTGAGCTGAAACCAAGAGGTGGAAGCTTAACCAACTGACCCGCACAAGAACCTCAGTATTTTTCATTTTTAATCAATGTGGTATCAGTAGTTAGGTTTCCATTTTATTTTATTTTTTTTTAATTTTTTATTTATTTATGATAGTGAGAGAGAGAGAGAGAGAGAGAGAGAGAGAGAGAGAGAGAGAGGGAGGCAGGCAGAGACACAGGCAGAGGGAGAAGCAGGCTCCATGCACCGGGAGCCTGACGTGGGATTCAATCCCGGGTCTCCAGGATCGCGCCCTGGGCCAAAGGCAGGCGCCAAACTGCTACGCCACCCAGGGATCCCCATTTTATTTTATTTCTGCATTATATTTTACTAGATTAGTTTTGTTAAAGGTTTGTCAATCTTACTCTTTTTGAAAAGTGACTTTTGGCTCTGTTTCTTCTGTTTAGTTTTTATTATATTATTTTCTGTTTATCATATTCTCTTTCTACTTTCTTCAAGTTTATCCTACTGTATTTTTTATAACTCGTTTTATTCGTATCTCGTTAATTTTTAACCTATCTTATTATATATGTTTTTAAAGGTTATTTTAAAACAATGAAGCTCTGTGGATATCATTTTAGTTGCATCCAATATGTTTTATTAAGCAGTACTTAACAAGCATTGTTTAAGGACATGAGTTAATTTGGAGATTTCAAAATGAATCAGATATAAATTTTGCCCACAAGGAGAGGAAACCTAACAGAAATATGTCATAGTAAGTATAAAAATACCCAAAATACCAGGTAAAATAAAATAAAAGAAATTCAGATTTCCATTTCTGGAAATACAGTGAAATAGATTTATAGAGAAATCTATCCCAGGATAGAAATAGAAAAATCTGGATAAAATAAAATTTTTTTCTCAAAATCATAGCTAATTGGGACATAAATAAAAGGAGGACATAGCACAGAAATGACATGGGAGTATGAAGAACCAGAAGAACAGGCCAGTTCTGGAGCTAATATTTTTTGTAAGGGCATTTGCAAATTTGAGTGCTGCACAGATTCCATTCAGGAGAAATAAGTGAGGAGAGAATTAGTGAACTAGAAGACATATATGAAAGATAATTAGAAGACAAATACACACAAACAAAAAGATGGAAGATTTGAATTTGAAAGTTTAAGAGGTACAGTGATTAGAACAGTCAACATACACATATATAATGAAGTTGCAGAAACAAAAAAATGAAAGAAAGATCATGTTCAGAGATATAATAATAACTAAGGACTTTATTCTACTGTTATTTTTATAACCTAAGTTTTATTTTTATCTCATTAATTTTTAGCCTGTCTTATTTTCATATATATGTTTTTAAGAATGATTTAAAAAATGAAGGCCTCTAGGTATTTTAGTTGCATTCAATGTGTTTTATTAAGTAGTATTTTATTATAATTTAGTTCTATGCTGAACACAATCTATTAGGCTTCTTGAACCTTGGGATTCAAATATTTCATTAGTATAGATATATAAAATTACAAGGTTTTCAAAGGAGAAAGAGAAAAGAGAGAGGAGAGGGACATAGTGACAGAGAGATTGCTACCAAGGGAAGACAATTAGCTTCTAGCTGACTTCTTAACAATAAAGGAGTTAAATGACAGTAGCAATATATTAAAAATACTGACCTTAAAATGTTATCTATTAAGGTATTTTTTAAACATAAGCAAAATAAAGAAATTTTCCGATGAACAAAAGCTGAATTTACTATGAATAGTAGCTTACAAAAGGAACTTCTAAAAGACATATCTAAGAAAGAAGGAAAGGATCTGAGAAAGGTCTGATGTACAAGAAGGAATGGCTAAATAAAGAAAATGGTAGATTTGTGGGTATCTCTAAGCAAGCATTAACTGCACAAAATAGTTACAGCAAAGTCTAATTTGTAGAGTTAAAAACCTAGACGGAGTTAAATTCTGGGTATCAAAAGTGTATAAATTAGGAAGGTTATACTTGAATTTAATATGTTTTAAGGCAAAGCTTCTCAATCTCTAATATGACCCAGTCACTGGAGGATCTTGCTAAAAATCCAGCTCTTAAATCAGTGGGTGGGGGCAGAAATTTTCATTTTTTCCCAGTTCCCAGATATGTCAGTTTTGCTGGTTGTTGAATTAAACTTTGATTAGTAAGATTTTGAGATCCTTATTCAAGAGTAGGGTAAGAGACTAATTAAGTTCATATTTGTTAACATATATGTATGTTAAAATGAATAAGCCCTAAAAGATTAAGATACTATATAACTTCCCAACTTGTAAAAAAAAAAAAAAGAATTTGTAGAGGAAAAAAAAATCTCAATCTAAAACATGACAAAGAAGAAAAAGATAGGAAGGCAGAAGGGGAAGGAGGACGGGAGGGAGGGAGGGAATTTCTTTGGAAATTCATGCAGAAGTAAAGGCAGTAAAACAATCCAGCTATATTGTATTTTTTTAATTCACTTTAAAAAATTTAATTTATATTTTTAAAGATTTTATTTATTTATTTGAGAGGGAGAGAGGGAAGGCATGTGCAGGAAGCAGGCACAGAGGGAGAAGCAGACTCCCCATTGAGCAGGGAGCCTAATGTGGAGCTCAATCCCAGGACCCTGAGATCATGAGCTGAGCCAAAGGCAGCTGCTGAACTGACTGAACCGCCTAGGTGTTCCTATTTTTTAAAATTAAAATTAAAATTTTAATTACGAGACACAACTAAGACAAAAATTTAAAATATTGAAAATAAAGAGAAGGAAACTCTACACCAGGCAACTACTAAGCTTTCCAAAGAGTGACTATTAATAACAAATAAGATGGGATTTGAGACAACATTTTTAAAGGCAAAGATGAGGGGTGCCTGGGTGGCTCAGTTGGTTAAGCCTTGGATTCTTGGTTTCGGTGTGGAGTCTGATTAAGATGCTCTCCCTCTCCTACAACCCATCCCCCTCATGCATGCAAGCATGCATGAGCTCTCTCTCTCTCTCTCTCTCTCTCCAATAAATAAATCTTTAAAAAAAGGCAAAGATGACCCCTACATAATTCCCTCGAAAACATTAGAATTCTAACATAGCCACCTCAGAACATAGCTTTCAACTATATAAAGAAAATACTGTCAAAACATAAGGGATATATTTATGGGTCCATCATTATAATAGGAGATCTAAACCTTTTTTTCCCCAGTAATCAATAAAGCATATAAAATAAATTAGAAAGTGTGATAGTCATTAGTGCTGTTCACCAAAATCTGATTTTCCCCCTTTATAGTACATTATAGGAAGATGTTTTCCCAGCTCCTTGAAATTGTGTGTGGCTTTTTTGGTCATTTGACTTACCTTGGCCAATGCAGTGTGCTCAGAAGTTAATATGTATTGCTTCCAGGCTAGCGTGAAACACTGCAGAAGTTCTTTGCTCTGCTGTAGCAATCATGGAAGCACAGAGTTGGATCCTCTGTCACCCTGATTCATCAATAAAGATGATATGAACATGAGCCAGAAGTAAACTTAAAAACAAAACCCCAAAAGTTAACTCTCTTTTGAAAAAAATTTAAATAATTTGTATGTCAAAAAAACACATTGAAATATAGGGGGATAAATGATTCCAATGGTTATGGAGCCTTCTCACAGCATCCAAGACTTGCTTGTATCAGAGGTAATATCATGAATTAAACCATTAAGAATTCAAGCACACAGTCAGTTGGACAGGAGAAAGTTCCTATTCAAGTCCCAACTGTTCTTTTGTCTCTTGGGACAACTTCATAGGTTGGAGAAAGTTAACAAAACCAGATATTTCCTCTAGAAGCTGACAGGATTGTGCAAAAATTTGTTTTCCACGAATTCTTTCACATTTTAATTTTTAACAGACCATTAAAATTGTTTTTGAGTTCCAGACCACAAACCTTAAAATGAACATAAATAATACAATTAAAGAAGACACTGAAAGGGAGATGGCTAACAAGCTTGGAAAAGTATCCTCCCTCTGCTATATGGCCTCATCTCATTGCGAAGCAGCTTTAGGTCTTATAAATTCCAGTTGAACACAGGCTTTCCAATTTTTTCCAGATTTAATCAATTAAAGAGTGAAATCCCAACATCTACATAATATTCCAAATATGAAAACTTGTTACAGCCAAGAAAGGACAAGATATTAGCAACATCATCTAAAAGATGACCAAGCCACTCAGAGATTAGATGTACCAATCTTCTCCTTTTATGACTTAATGACTCAGGATAGGCTTACTCCAAAACAAGTGTCTACTCTCAATCTCCAAAGACTGCTACACTTAGAGTTCATTTCCATTTATGGCAGAGTAATAAAATGTTCAAGCCTATAGTTATAGCAAAAATAAATAAATAAATCCCTAATATTAGGAAAGATTTTCACCCAATTTACAGATCAACTTTTGACCTAAATGAAGACAGTGTGAGATATCCATTAAGTCTGAAAAGACATCAAAATAATATTGGTGAGTCTAATGATATTATTTATGTTTGCCCTATTTCTTTCTGGCTAATTAGAACAACAACAAAAATCCTTCATTATATCAGGACCACTTAGAAAGTTTAGTTCAGTACTCCATTAATGACATTGAATTATATGTATCTCCTTTTATTAAATTTTTACAACATTTGGTAATTTGGCCAGGACCAGCTCACTAAAGACATTCATTTCTCCCTTGGTTTCTGTGATAGGAAACTTCCCTGGCTCTCCTATCTTTCTGTCTGCCTCTTTTCCCTCACCTCTCTCCCCACACCCTATCCTCAGCCATTAAATTTTGGCATAATCTGAGATTTTATAGTTTTCCATGAATCATCTTATTGGATCACACTGAACTAATTCTAAGACCTTACCTCTGTATATTTCTCTCATTTCTTTAGGCCCATGTTTCTAATTACCTGCTTAATTCCATCAGGCCATCCCACAGATAATTTCAATTCACTGTACAAAAGACAAGTCATAATTTTGCCATTTTACATCCATTTGGCTAAACTAGAAATCTTAGCTTTTTTAATGTTTCACTTTCCTTCACCACTCATGCATGTATAATTACCAAGGAAATTCAATTAAATATTCAACAAGTAGTTGTATTCCTCTGCTTTGCACATGGTGCTTGAAATCCATTTGAAATTCCAGTAAAAGTTCAGTCATTTTTCAAGAGCTACCTCCAAAAGTGACAATTCTGTAAGTCTCTTTCAATATCCCTTAATGGAATGAATCGTTTCTTATTTGGAATTTTCCTACTTTTCTTTTAATAAATATCCCTCTTAATAGCTAAAATATGATTGCCACTCTTTAGGTATGTGTATACACATGTCGATCTTCCTACATAATTTAGGGTGTGACTTGTTTCTTCACTGAACTCCCAATAAACTTAATATAGTACTGTGAAATGTTAGGCTTTCAATGAATACTTCCTAAAAGAAAAAGAGGTGTGCATGAATATTTTATCTATCCCAAACCCAGCTAGCAAAATCTATCCCTATTGGAAAAGCAGAGGACAACCCCACAAAAGAGCTACCATGTTTACTACAAAAGCTATTAAAATGAGAGTTGCTTTAAAAAACCTTTCATTTACTGTGGGCCCTAAAGTCAATAGAAGAGGCAACTTTAATATGTATCAGCTCGTAAATGGTGATGAAGCAAAGCAGGCAGACACTAAACCAAGCATATTCTCCCCCCAACCTCTCTCTCTCTCTCCCTCTCTCCCTCCCTCCTGCCCTTTCTGGCCAGTGCAAGAATGACCCAATATCAATTTAAATTCAGTGTAACATATGCTTAGTATTTACTATATACAAGACATTAAGGGGGAAAAAAAAGAGTCACTATTCAAAGGGGTTTTTCTTCTTTTGCTTTACCAAAAATTTTCCTCTTTAACTCAGAATGACTCGTATCTAACCAAGGAAATTTTAAAAAATTTTTTATTCATGAAAGACACACACAGAGAGACAAAGGCAGAGAGAGAAGCAGGCTCCATGCAGGGAGCCCGATGTGGACTCAATGCGGGTACTCCAGGATCACACCCTGGGCGGAAGGCAGGTGCTCAACCGCTGAGCTACCCAGGCATCCCTAACCAAGGAAATTTAAACATGATATTATTGGCTACTTGCAAGGTAATTCTATTTCCATTGATAATGTCACTGGCTACTTGCAATATAGTTGCATCTTCACAGGCTTGAAAGTGCCCTTTCAGATGGATAAAGAGAAATCATATGGATAATCCTGATAATTTAGGGTTGTTTGACGATAACACAGACTGATATTCATTTTTTCCTCAAAAAGTGTCCCAAATATTAAACTTAAATGACTTGAGCCCTCCTTAAACAATTTGCCCCAAAGAGGTAATTGACAAACTTTCTTCAATAATTCCTGAAGTATGAGCATGGTAATCATTCATATGATTCTAAATTGCATGGAAAATCAGAGATTAAAAAAATCCTTTTAAAGGACTGTTTTTAGATTTGCTCTTCACTTTAGGACCTAATAACACAGTACACTTTCATTGCCTCTGTGGACCACAATGTACATGCTGTACTGTTTACCTCCAACAGGAAAAAAACTACTTCTTGACACATGCTATTTAACAATAATTGCTGGGGCTATTCACGTCTGAGTCCTAGAACTGGAATTTCCTGCATTATGGATGTTTCATGTTGGAAATATTGCTGGTTTGGCAGGATGAAAAATAGAAGGCTTTGGCTTTCTGGGAAATAACACTCTCAATGGGTTCACTGTGACATCCTGGAGGCTTAACTTCTAAGTTTGGTGAGTTGGACTGAATTATGGAGGTTAAATGGCTTTGGTAGACACCAGTAGGTGTGCTAGAAGAGGAGGTTATAAATTGCTGGACATTACTTAATTTTTGGGGTAGAAATGGGGAAAGAAAGAAGAAGAGCATCTAAACTATAAATGTGTGTAATAATTTATATTATGTGGTGGTCATATTAGTTGCTGTCCAAGAAGGGAGAGTTATGTCCCATGTCATGTCTATCGATAAGCAACTAATTCATTCAGTCAATGCTTGTGATGTGATGGGGCTATGCTAGGGGATGAGGACAGAGTCCAATAAATCATAGCACTGAGCTCACAGATATGATACTCTAATGAATTTAGCCTCACTAAATCTTTTAATAGAAAGGATTAGAAATTGCTCATGAAGGTGGATTGCATTCCAAGTTAGAAGATAATTTCACTTCTGAATTTACATAGTTATGTGGCAATCTACCTTCTCCTCATCAGATATTTAAAACTAGGGTTGACCATATAATTTATCACCTAAATTGGGGGTAGTTTGGAATGAAAGAAAGAGGTATGTATAATTATAATTGTGTAGCATGAGTAAACCTAGAGAAAACTTATTTTGTATATGGGCACCCTATCCAAAACCAGAGTTGTTCTCTGAATCAATGATGTGTATTACCCAATTTGGAACCCTCACCAAGGAGAAACTCTAACCGTTTTTCTTAATGGATGGCTAACAGAAGTGGTA
Source organism: Nyctereutes procyonoides (assembly GCF_905146905.1). Classification (NCBI taxonomy): domain Eukaryota; kingdom Metazoa; phylum Chordata; class Mammalia; order Carnivora; family Canidae; genus Nyctereutes; species Nyctereutes procyonoides. The sequence continues at coordinate 6,168,239 of NW_026575031.1, read as the reverse complement.
TTAGACGGAACAAGTCTGAAAGACATGTTATTCGTTCACTCTTCCAGGTATTTCAGGTTCATTTTATGATGAACAGGAAGATCAGAAATCACATATGTAAGTCATATTAGCTGAGTCCCCAACAGAACTACCTTCTTTAAATTATGCTTTATCATTCTGAGTATGCATTAAATGTACACGAAAGAACTGTGCAGCCATGTGACCTTTCATCTGTGTTTGTGATTTTAAAATGTGGAAGATGGGACATCTGGGTGGCTCAGTGGTTGAGCATCTGTCTTTGACTCAGGGCATGATCCCGGGGTTGCAGGATTGAGTTCTGCATCGAGCTCCCTGTGAGGAGCCTGCTTCTTCCTCTGCCTATGTCTCTACCTCTCTCTCTGTCTCTCATGAGTAAATAAATAAAATCTTTAAAAAAAATGTGGAAAAATTTTCCCATTTTGTTATTTAATGGCATGTAAGAGGTCACATGATTTTTCTTAGAATGTTTGCTCTCTTTCCAAGAACTAAAGAGCATCTTTTTCTCAGATAAAGATTCATACAGGCTTCTAATTTGTCCTCTTATGCTTGGCTCCCATTGTTCAATCACAATCACAGGAATTCATTCCTGAGGTGAAGCATTTATATTCTACTAATTCTCCTGTTTGGCTATCTCTTTTTTGATGTGGCACTGTCTTCTAAACTGTTTGATTTTCCAAGGTTTTATCTTTTAATCTTTAATATTTTCCAATTACCAAATAAAATTTAAACTCTTTGGCCTCATGCTCATGGCTTACATATCTGACCCCAAGCTCCTGGTCATTCACACTTGCTAATACTAGTCCTCTGTCTTGTTTCTTTATTTGAACTACTTACTCTTCCCAGGACAGGCCTCATATTTTTTGCCTTTGTGCCTATGTTCATGCTATTTTCACTATTTGGAGGTTTGAAGAAAGTGCATTAATATCTGTAGTGGGGAGTAGAGTAGGGATTTTATGGGGAGAAGGATGAGAAGAGTGTCCACCAGAACATTTGGAACTTGTTGAAAGAGAAAATGTGAAACAGCCTGAGCCCTTCTCCATCGTACATGCTCTGGCCTGGTGCAATTATCCTTTCCATATGGGAAGACTTGTCCTGGAAAATTTACCTCTTGAATGAGCAGAGGCTCATTTTTAATTCTTTTTTTCTGGGGTGTGAGAGAAAGTGAGTGGCATGGAGTTAAACAAATCATGTGTTGGGCACAGGCCTGCTGATGCCATCTGCTTTTCTTTGGGTAGTCATTCAAATCTTTTAGGCATTTGCCCCCAGCTCCCCAACCCCAAAGTCAAAACTCAGGGCATATACCCCAAGGAATAGGATCCCAGAAATTTACCTCGTGTTTATAATCCTACAATCTTTTTGGGTGGGGAGGAAAGAATGAGAAACACTTGGAGTGAACTATTCCTACATATGACTATGCATTCAGGATCTTCATGTTTTTGTGTAGTCGTGAAAGAAAGATGTAAAAAGAAAATGTGATGTATGGGTAACAGTCACAAACCCCATTTTTTTCCGTGACTCCCTCTTTATTTCCTCTTTTTTTTTTTTTTTTTCTGCTCATTCATTTTGTAGGATGGGCTCTTGGCTCTAGTTCAAGCACATTGCTGAGGAAGAGTGGAAAGGGATTGTGGTTAGTTAGGTTATACAGAGAGACAACAAAGAAATCGAATACCCACCTTGGCAGTGGCCCAGATGCCTTCCAGTGGACACTAGTTTATTATAAGCACAAAAGACCCATGCACAGGGCTTGAAAATGTGGTTGGACCTATTTACTTTTCAACACAGGAGGAAATTAGAAACAGAAGTCTGGCTTGCCACCGAGAGGCAATTTTAAGTTAATTAATCAAGTGAGGGAATCCAATGGCCAGGAAATGGCAGCAATGGAGTCAGGTTTGCACTTTGGGCCTTCAGGCAGGTCCTCTGATGATACTAGTAATATGACTGTTGTGTGGTCTGGGATGCGGGGGGCTGTTTGCCATCTCAGCATACCCTCGCATCCCAGTTGCTGAAAGAATGCAAACTTCCTTACCTGTTTTTGTGTTGTGCTGTCACCAGTGGTTAGAAAATAGTTTGCAAAGATAGCTGTAGAGTGACAGCTGCAGAAGGACGGAAATACAGGTGTCTTTACAGTGATGACAGCAGTTTGTTAAGGTAAAGTTGTAAAGACTGGACAGGTGATATAAGATGACAGTGTACTATTATACTGGGTTTGACAAATACTAGGATTTAGGCAAATCCTAAAATAATCGTTCCATTAGTTGGCAAGTTCACTAAAGGCAGAAGTTGTGTCTTGCTTAGTTTTGAAACAACAAACTGCCCAGCCCACTGGGTATCAACAAATGAATGACTCTTCCAACCTAACTTCTTGCCCTTTGCTATAGCTTGAATGTCTGTGTCCCCCCAACCCCAATTCATATGTTGAAATTCTGACTCCTAAAGTGATGTTGTTGGGAGGTGGGGCCTTTGGGGGTGATTGGGTTATGAGGGTGGAACCTTTGTGCATGGGATCTGCACTTTTATAAAAGAGGCCCCACAGAGTTAGCTTGTCTCTTCTATTATGTGAGGACACAGCAAGAAGGCACACCATTTTTTAAAATATTTTATTTATTTATTCATGAGAGACAGAGAGTGGCAGAGACATAGGCAGAGAGAGAAGCAGGCTCCCTGCAAGGAGCTTGAAGATTCAGGACTCGATCCCAGACCCTGGGATTATGCCCTGAGCCAAAGGCAGACACTCAACCGCTGAGCCACTCAGGCATCCCAAGAAGATCATCATCACCATTAACGTGAAGTCAGGCTCCCTAGAGGATGGATCTGCCAGGACCTTGATCTTGCTCTTCTCAGCCCCCAGAAATGTGAGAAAGAGATTTCTGTTGTTCATAAGCCACCCAGTCTGTACTGTTCGTTTATAGCAGCTCTAGTGGATTGAGACACCCTTGAACTATCTTTCTATAGATGTGTGCCTGCTAATATTCTTAAATATTATTCATATATTCAAGGTCTATGTGAGTGAATATTCCACAACCAACTTAGAAACTTACATTCCCAACTATTTTATTCTCAAATTTTATTTTTTGCATTCTAATTTGGCTCCTACCTGCTATTGTTGAAACTTCTATTTTGTTCTTTCCTTCATGAAGCACGTTACCTTCTTCCATATAAAATCCTTTCCTTAAAAAAAAATAAATGGCCTTGTTAAGCCACTATTGTCTCCAAGCAGTGAGAAGACAAGATCACGGTACATAAAACAGTCACCAAACCACGTGAAACAGAGGGAGTAAATAACAAGTATGCAATGTATTGTCATAGAGAAGCAATGGTGAAAATCATTTGCGTGGCTATGTGGATCTTTCCTTGGGCCAGCATGTTATTCCTACCTTTTTTGTTGATGCTTTATTTCTAAAAATACATATGTTTTTCTTGTAACTTTTCAGTTTGAAGATTTTTAAACTTAAGAGAAAGGGAGTCTTCTTTCTCTTTCCTTTACACTGATGCACATTTGTTTTGCTTTCTCTCCCTCTTTCCCCCTGCTGCTCTCTCTCTTCCTGTGTTTCTCAAATCCTTTCTTTTTCATTATCATTCTCTCAGGAGAAATTTTAGACATTTTCTTTTCTAAGCATGAAACCTTAAGACCATAGATAAACTGTATATCTGTTTATACCATCGTACTGTCTAAGAATTTTATGCTCTCCAAGAACCAATGCTTACTTATACTCACATATTCTGTACCATTTGAGAATAAGTTGGAGACATTGTGTTTTCCCCTGAATACTGTATTTATTTCCTAAGACAAAGGACAGCCTTTTGCATAAGCAAAATATAAATATAAAAATCTGGAAACTTAACACATGGACACAATATTATAATCTAAAATCTATCATCCATATTCAAGATTTATCAGTTGTCTCAATAATGTCTTTTGTAGCTAATTTTTCCAGCCCAGCCAGGATTCAATCCAGGATTCCACATGCCATTTATTGCTATGTGTCTTTAGTTACTCTTGCTCCAGAACATTTCCTCAGTCATTCTTGACCTTGACATTTTTAAAGAGTACCCAAGCTATTTTGGAAAGTGCTCCTCAACTTGAGTTTGCTAATTTTTTGTCCAGATTAGATTCAGGTTTTACTTTGTTGACCAGCATGCCATAGAAGTGATATGTCTTTCCCAGTACAACACATCAGGAGAAAAGTGATGTCAGTGTGTCCCAGTCCTGGGATGTTAACTTTGATCACATGCTTAAGGGTGGTATCTTGCCAGTAACTGTAAAGTTACTATTTTTCCATTGTAATTAATAAGTAACTTGTGGGAAAAATGTTTTGGTACTATGTAAATATCCTATTTCTCATAAAACTTTCTCTTGCTTAGTTTCAGAGTACACTAATGCTTTTTATTTGTTTTTTTTTTTTTTTTCACCCTATCATCCCTCCAAAGTTCTTACTTGGAAGTCTATGGTCAGTAAGAGCTTTCTCTTGAAAGCTCTTGAACCCCCCCACTTGATTAATTAAAGTATGGACACATGGATTCTAATTTTGTTCGTTGTGTCATAATCTATCACTATCATTTATTTTCATGTTCAGATTGTGCCAAATTTGGCCTGTAGGATTTCCTTCAGGTTGGCTCTTGGGTCCTCTGATTCTCAGTTTTGAGTAGTTGCCATCCATTTCGGTATCTGAGATAGCTTTTCAACACATATCCCCTTTGCTTGAATTCCAGCATGGTGGGAGATCAGACAAAGGAGGCAGATCAGGCTCTACCATTGGCAGGTGTCTAACCTTCAACGTTTGAGCATCAGTTTGCTTGTTTATAAAATGCAGCTAACAATAGTATCCTGACTATTGAACCGGGTTGTTGTGGGGTAGCAAGTAAAATATTGCATAAGAAATGCTAGACAAGCCATAAAGCTTCAATTCTATATAAGATTATTATTATTATCATCATCATAATGCTTTTATAATGATGATATAAAACTTATGTTAGTAACAAATGCTTTGGATGAGGCAATGGGCAATGGTTCAGAAACAGTAACACATTTGATAAATAGAGAGGAGTTGGATATTGTAATAAAGCCTTTCAGACCAGCTCCATCTTCCAGAGTAACTTCATATGCACTGTTTTCATTCCTTTGATGAAATCTCAAGTCACGAGGCATGGAATTGTCTTTGTAGAGTATTATTCTTTTAGTGGCTCCCTGCTTGTCATTTATACATTGGGATCTGCCTGATGTGCAATTCATTAGAAAGGCATTCGTGCACACTGGCTGGATCAGTCTCATTTATTCTGTAAAGTCTGGAAGGACCAAGAAGACCGTAGTACAAATTGGGCTGCTCAGAAGAGACTCTTCTCCTAAGAGGAGACATTTTTTGTTGGTTCTTTGTTTGTTTTTAGTGTAGCCCTTGTTCTATAGTTTCAGAAAATTCCTGGAATTTTTGCAGCTCTGAGGAAGAGGCATTTCTTCTTAAAACTTAAGCTTTTCCGTAAAGAGTCTTGGGCTAACTTCGTATCCAATGAATAAAACAGTCATTTACTTGGGTGAAAGCATTTACACAATTACCAAGGAAAAGGGAATTTATTTTACAGTTATTATTATACACCTTTATTTTTTTATTTTTTATTTTTTAATTTTTTAAATAAATTTATTTTTTATTGGTGTTCAATTTGCCAACATATAGAATAACACCCAGTGCTCATCCCATCAAGTGCCCCCCCTCAGTGCCTGTCACCCAGTCACCTCCACCCCCCGCCCACCTCCCTTTCTACCACCCCTATTTCATTTCCCAGAGTTAGGAGTCTCTCATGTTCTGTCTCCCTTTCTGATATTTCCCACTCATTTTTTCTCCTTTCCCCTTTATTTGGAAAAGGGAATTTTTTAAATAAGTTATACATCACCATCAGAAATCTTCCCCTGGGATGCCTGGGTGGCTCAGCGGATGAGCGTCTGCCTTTGGCTCAGGGCGTGATCCTGGAGTCCTGTGATCGAGTCCCACATTGGGCTTCCTGCATGGAGCCCGCTTCTCCCTCTGTCTGTGTTTTTGCCTCTCTCTCTGTGTGTCTCTCGTGAATAAATACATAAAATCTTGAAAAAAGAATCTTCCCCTATTTTTTTTTTGGGGGGGGAGAGTCCTAGTACAGCTAAGAATTTGTCTCATATCATCTGAGTTGAACTTTGAGTTCTGGACAAACCTGAAGACCCAAAGGGAAAAGGCCTGGTGATGGCCCAACCTTGTTGGCTGTCAGGTCAGCTTGCTGCTGGATTTCTAGGTTCTGGGCTCAAGTTGGAGAGGCCTGAGCCCTACTTACAACAGGCCATCAGTTTCATAGTTTGCCTAAGCCAGGGACTTACTCAGGTAGATATTTTGGTGTATTACAGGAAATACAAAGTAGGAAAAACCCAAACAACATTCCCACCTGTGGAAAAGATTCCTGTTCTCTGACCTGCCCACCCCACACAATGCCCTGTACGAGTTTACCTGGTAGAGAGGCAATGGTGATTGGGCCAGACTTAATAACTGGTGTTTTTCAGTCTTAATAAGCACATTGAAGGAGCATTCATGGTCGATCTTTGGGCCCATGAGAAGTATCAAGAAACATCAGACACATTCCTATTCTCCCAGGACCTTTTAGTCACTTCTCCTTAGCCTCACTTTGATTAGGCTTGACCTAGATAGTTTTAGTCTAGCATGTTTTGAATCTATGGACTAAGTCTCTGAGGTTGGGAAATTTTCTGCTCCATCTTGAAGATGCTTTAAGAAAATATTTCTATTCTTCATGCACTTACTATTATTCAGAAGGATTGGGAATGTATATGAGAAGCGGTCTCCGGCAAATTGGAGAACGGAAGTGTTGACCTTCTGAGTCAATTTCTCTCTCTGATCCTTTGAAGTATAAAGTAAGTTCAAAGAACAATAGCTACAATATTTTACATCTCCTCCCACAATGGCTGGAGTCTGGTTCCCCACCCTTGAAATTTGGGTTGGATTTGTTTTGCGGAATGGGACTGTAGCATCTAGATGCAGAGATGTATAAGGAGCTTGCACGCTGAACCTTATTCTCTTGCTGCTTTTGGAGCCCTGTACCACCACGATGTAAGCAAGCCAAGGCTGCCCCGCTCAACAAGAGAGATGGATGACAGAGCGGCCTCCATCGCCCCAGCCAGCTACACCCCAGAAACAGACATGCTTAGCTGACTGGCAGCTAACTGCAAGACATAAATAACAGGAGCTGAGGCTAGCCGAAGAACTGCTCAGTTGATCCCAGCCTGAACTGCCAGCTGGTAAGAATGGTGTGCTAGAAATAATGATTGTAGCTTTAAGCCACTCATTTTTTTGAACTTCTAATTTTGACTCAAAAGCTACAAATGTAGTAAAGCCTGGTGTACCCTTCACTCATCTAATGGCCACATCTATAGAGCTCCAGTACGATATCAAAAGCATGAAATCAACAGAGGTCCCTTACTGCTAACTAGACTAAACTTACTCAGTTTTCACCACATTTTAAAACATCTGCACTCATTTATATGTGTGTCCATGTACATACGTAGCTCTATGACATTTTATTGAACAGATAGATTTGTATAAGCTTCCCATGTCCACAGAAGGAGTTCTTCTTGCTCCCTCTTTGTATTTACAACCCCCCCACCTTGACTCCTCTCCATGCCCCCTGGCAACCACTAATCTGTTTCCTATTTCTATAGTTTTGTAATTTCAAGAATGTCATGCAAATTGAATCATGCTCTGTGTATCTCTTTGAGGTCCATCCAGGTTGTGAATCAGGAGTTCCTTTTTATTGTTAAGTAGTATTCCGTTGTTTGTGTGTACCAAGTTTGTCCTAGAAACTAGCTCTCTGATGGCTATGTGGTTTGTAAATATTTCTCTCAGTTGTTAGCTTGTCTTCTTTTTTAAAAAATATTTATTTATTATTTATGATAGAGAGAGAGAGAGAGAGAGGCAGAGACACAGGAGGAGGGAGAAGCAGGCTCCATGCCAGGAGCCCGACGCGGGACTCGATCCCCGGACTCCACGATCGCGCCGTGGGCCAAAGGCAGGCGCCAAACCGCTGAGCCATCCAGGGATCCCCGTTAGCTTGTCTTCTTATCCTCTTAGAGTCTCTTACAGTACAGATGGTTTGAATTTTGATGACATCCAATTTATTAATTTTTCTTTTATGTATTGTGCTTTTGATGTTACATGTAGAAACTCTTTACCTAGTCCTAGCTTCTGAAGATTTTATTGTTTTCCTCAAAAAGGCTTATAGTTTTATGTTATTCATTTAAATCTATGACCCATTTTGAATCAATTATTGTAAAAGGTTCATTTTTAGCTTTCATTGGTCCCAACAGTTTGTTGAAAAAACTATCCAGCCTTCATTGACCTGCTTTTGCATGATTGTAAAAAAGCTAACCACTGGGAATCATTGGAAAGAAAATCAACCAAATTTCTTGGTTCTCTATATTGTTCAATTATCCATGTTTCTGTTAATTATTATTAACAGCTATTATTAAGCTATGTAACTATTAAAGATTACTCTAACTTCTACAGTTTTAAAATCAGGCACAATGATTTCTTTTTTTTTTTTTTCAGAATTGAATTAGCCTTTCTAGTTTCTTTTCCTTCCTATATAAATTTCAGAATAAGTTTTCCTACAAAAATCTTGCTGGGATTTTGATAGGAATTGAATTAAGCCTATAAAATAATTTTGGGAGAATCGATCTCTTTACTATAATGAATCGTCTAATCCATGATCACAATGTATTTTTCCATTTATTTAGATCTTTGATTTCTTTCATCAGAATTTTATAGATTTCAGCTTATAGAGTCTGTACATGTTTTATTAGATAAGGTACTCACTTTTATGACAGTCTTTCATGAGAAAATTGATAACCAATATCAAAAGCAGGAAATTGACATAGGTACACCGTGGTCCTGACAAAATTACAAGTGCCAAACACGGCTCAGCTCTATGGGCCAATATACTCTAGTTTCACAGCCAATAAATCAGAGGAAGAGTGAAAACAACTATAAATCACATAGGGCATGGTGATGGAAAAGGAGAACAGGTGGGTCCTACCCCTGTAGAAAGCCCAAACTTAGAATCACAAGGCTTACATCAGGCTTCCAGAAAGAAGGCAGGACTTTATTTCTAAGAGCAAAATTACTCTAGAACTTTCCAACTAAAATTTAGATTTTTCCCTGAGATAAAATCTGTACATTAACATTTGCATTTAGATTTCTCAAGATGGTAAAATGAGCACATACATAATCTCCTTGGCTCTTAACAGAGTAGAGTGATAAAAACTCAGGTTTATATACTCTGAGTCCAGATGGATCAGCCTTCACGACTGTGACTATAGCTGTACCAAAACACTTGATTGGGACTCAGTTACTCCTACAATGACAAGTTAGCACTCACAATAAACTAGAGTTTTCCTTGTCATGTTGATATATCTGCTCTCTCACTTATGTTACCCTATTTCTCATTTTTTAAAAAAGATTTTATTTATTTATTCATGAGAGACACAGAAAGAGAGAGGCAGAGACATAAGCAGAGGGAGGAGCAGGCTCCACCCAGGGAGCCCCATGTGGGACTCGATCCCGGGACTCCAGGATCATGCTCTGAGCCAAAGGCAGAAGCTCAACCGCTGAGCCACCCAGGCATCCCCTGTTTCTCATTTTTAAAAAGAGAAAGAAAACCAAAAATTTATGTTTCTTTACTTTTATTTTTGATAAACACAGTCACATTAAAAAATAAAAGGATAAGATCCAATGATTTGGAACTAACAGAAACCTATAGGGGGGAACAGAGGCTAGAGGCAATTGTCTCCTAAGAAACATATACTATATACAAACAGTGGAGGCTGAGCTTCAAAGGTCATTTGATGATGAAAGCTTTTCTCGTCCCACAAAAGGCAGAACATCTGAGCTAGGCTTCCCAGATAAAGTTGAGATCAGTGTTTACAGCTCGTCTAAGTCAGTAGACATGAAAAAATTCTACTAACTACTGCTCAATCCTGCTTGCTTGTGATTCTGGGATGGAGAATAGACATCTTGATGAGAACCAGGCCCTGCTGCATCTAACCATAGCCCTCAATGTGGCATTACCAGTACGCAACATTAAGTAATGAACTTTCACTTACGCTGTCGTTTCTTAGCACACTGAGAGGAACATTATCGTAAAACTGTCCCTGCCTCTTAAAGTTAACAGCATTGAATTCTATAAGCTCCTAAATGATGGAATTCAGGAGAATGGTTGTTAACACCTGTTTTACTTTTGCCAACATTTAATGTAATTATGGCCCCTGCTTTCCAATGTGAAAATCAAATCTAGTATTTTCACTTTCATTAATCCCACAATCTGCTGCCTAACTCTGAACTCTGAATTTGTCATGGATAATATTCAAGGCCGGGAAGGAATATCAGAGGATCATCTGATCCTCTATAAATGTTGTCCTAACTCTGCCTTTCTTCTATACTATTGCTTGAGACTTCTTTATCTGGTTTCATCTTTCCTTTATGAATAAGCAACCAAAAGTAATCCCTGAGAAAACAAAACAAAACAAAACAAAACAAAACAAAACAAAACAAAAAAAACCACTGGGAATAAGGTAAATACATCTTGACCTGGAGTGCCGGGGTCCGTCAACCCTAAAACCACTGGACGTGCAGGGGAGTCTACCAGAAAAAACTCCAAAGCAAGATAAGCTTCCAAACAAAAATGCCAAGATACACAAGGAAAATTTCTGTCATGAGGATAGTTAGACTCAACAATCTATATTGACTCTACACACTAGAAAACAGTTCTGTGTAATCTATAGATTTCATACATAAGGAATAAAAATAATGGTTATTATATAAAATATTTAAATAAGTACTTTGGAATCACCAAGTAAGGCAAAGAGGAAATGAGAACAAAGGAGTGTTAATCAAGAATAGTAAGGTATTAAGATTAGTCTAGAAACCTTGAAAGTGGAAAGTGTACTCCTTGAAATCAACACTGTAGCTGATAAGGTAAACTGTAAACTAGATATCTGGGATAATTCAAGGGAGGACATGGGGTGTGGTGGTGAGAGGGAGTGCGGCACAGTTTGGCAGTTTATAGAGGCACGCACTGTCAGATGCAGACCTTGAACTTGCAGGAGCCTGGGAGAGTGAGCACCTCCTTACTTAAACTGTGTGCCTGAGGGTACCATGCTTGCCTCACTCTTGTCCCAGTTCTGGTAGACAGGAGTGACAAGCAAGTTAAGAGTTAGAAGATACAACTGAAGGAAGGTCCTGGAAGGGAGATACAGAAATTTACAATATGAGAAGGGAAATGGAGAGATGTGGAGAAAAGCACCCCCTCCCACCCCACATATCTTAAGAGAGATATGTATCCCGAAAGAATCAGAAGATGACCAGGAAAGAAATATTAAGAGAGATAACTTGAGAAAATTTTTCAAAACTGAAGATAATCTTTCGGTTGAGATAGTTTTGTCTTTATAAATGAGATTTGGAACAGTTTCTTATTGATTGCTGGAAATATGAAGGGCCCAAATTCCTGATTGTCCCCTGAGCCAGACCAGTTTAATGGGGATGGGAAAAGTGTATATGATCTCAGGGCATTGGCACGTTAGGAGGACTGCGATGGCACAGAGGGGTTATGTCCAAACTTGTACATATCTGACTGGTGGACATGCCACAGTCACCTTCCCATATTCACTTGCTTCTGAGCAGTAGGGCTCAATAGGGACTGGACGGTCCCATCACTCACTGTGGGAGGGGCAAGTCTTCTGTGTGCAACTGGAGTTAAGCTGGATGCCTGTTTGGGAACCACTCCAACTGCAGCTCTTCCTTCCTTGCTGCTGCCTATGGAGATGTTTTCAGCCCCCTGTGCCTCTGTTGTCATCTGCCTCCTCTGGCAAGGGAGGTGTGTTTTGCTTGTGGGACTACAATGCTGACAGCAGAAACTGCTTGGTAGAGAGAGTACGGCTGTAGTCCTTCAAGCGGTCTGCTTTTCTTTGCTCCTTTTCATAACTAAATGTGTAATTAAGGCAGGAAACCTGACCATTTGGGGCCAGCCAATGCACAACTAAAGCAAGAAATGGGTCATTGCTCATTTCTGTGCTCACATTGGCCCTCGTGGCAATTTAGGTATAGTAACGAGTACACAGTTTACCTCCCCTTGCTAACAGGTTCTTTGCCACATGGAGGGGTAGGGTGAACAAAGGCTGGGATTGTGAAGAACTGGAGGCAGGAGGAAATTTGTAGCATATAGGAGAGGGAGGATTCTGAATAAATAATCTGAGTTAGCCTTGCAAGGCTCTTTGTTTATTTCAAGGTAATTAAAATGTTCTGGGTTTGGAGGAGAAATGATGCTTTGGGAATTACTCATTTGATGGTTTTGAATTAGGGTTTTGGCATCTCTTTCCAGAAGTGAGTAATTTCTTTGTGGTGACTGTGTGCAGATAACACAACAATCAAGATAACCCTGAGCCTTCAGTTGAAATGTGGGAAGAACTGAAGAATGTCATATTGAGAATGGTGGCTCGGCAGATGTTAAGTCAGAAATTTTACATGGAAAACATAGACACAAGATCAGGACACTGAAGGATGGATCAACATGTGTGTGCATGTGTATGAGCATGTGTATTTGTTTACACGAGAGAAAGACAAAGAGATGGATATAGAGAGATAGACTAAGAAACAGAGACAAAGCAGTGAAGAGACCAAAAGACGAAACAAGCAAAAACATAAAAATCGATTAAAAATCAGGACACTGAGCTAGGTGAGAGAAACAATGCCTAGTCATCATGAAAGCACAAACATAAAACATAAAAAGCAGACACCATGTACCAGCTATAGTATAGGACGTAAGACATTTAGAAAGTCACAGCCCCCTTCTAAGCAGGAGGAATGGAGATGTCAGGTTGGCTGTAGTTAGGTAAGATGCTATCGCAGGATTAAAGGGGGACACACTGTGGGTTCCAAGTGAGATTGGCTGACTTTCCAGGTAAATCCTGAGATCTTGCTGGTGCCGTCCAGAGTGCTGGTGGCATGGGGCTTCAGTGAATATCATCTAGATGTAGAGGTATGGGCCGAGGGGCCTCAAAATAGAGATAAACATCTGTATAAATTTGTCTTCCTCACTCATGCCACCTCAGATAGATTGTATGCCAACTAAGGAATGTATTCATTTGGATTCATTTCATATGGTAATAATATTTAAACTAGGATGGAGCTTTAAGGTTTTCCAAATTGCTTTCACTCATAGCATCATCTGGTGGTTGCGTCTTTAAGACCAATCTATATTGGGAAGATGTTATTGGTCCACAGGCAAAGAAGCTGATGCACAGAGATGTTGAAATACTTGCCCAAGGTTATGGAACTGGGAAATGGGCAAGCAGGGCTTGTATTCAAGTGCATCATCCTTTCACTGTTCTATGTGTCTGATTGCCTGTCATATGAAACGCTATTTAGGATTCTGCATTTAGTTTAATTTCCTATTACAACTATGCTAACAAAAGAATGCTAGAGTCCAGGCCAATAGAAAAATTCCCATATCTAAATTATCTGCTTGAAGTAGGTGGAGACCCATAATAATTATTTTTTTGTCACGACTTTTATAGAGGGCCAAGAGGTTTGGTGACCTTATGTGTTAAAAATCATTGCTGCATTAATCATTTGGACATAATAGATTTTAGAAAGGCTTTTCTGAGTTCCATTTAAGATAGTTTCTTACGAGTGTTGAGTGAATTGGTTTGAATATCTGTCAAACTCCATCCAACCAGGAGCAGCATGACCAGTTCCCTGGCCAAACACAGGGCAGGAAGGCTGGGCTTGTCTTGTCTCTGGCTTGTTTCTGTAGTTGAAGGAAAATGGGTCAGAAAACAATGTCAGAAGAGCACACCACATGTTCCCTTCTCAAGAAGGCTAGTTTGGAAATTAGAACCTCATTCCATTTGAAATTTTCTGCTTTATAACCAGAAATTTTCTATTTGAGACTCAGAAACAGGTTTTGAGGGTCAGAGGAAATTTAAGAGAGACAGTACCTTTAACCTTTGACCTCTGTCACATGTCTTAAAGGTGGAAGTAGTGGATGAAAAGCTGAATAGGTGATTAAAGGTAATGTTGGCCTCTTGTTTGGCATTGCAAATTAAATTTCCCGTGTGCTTATCCCATGGGTGGTTGTTTCATATTGATGGATACTGATGATACAGGAGATTGGTTGTGTTTTTCTCTTCCATCCTGACAGGCTGACCTCCAACAGCATTCTTCTAGGGAAGCAGTCTTTGTTGTTATCAGGCAAAACAGGCTAATAGTATTCTTATATGTTCACCCTCGACCCTCCATCTGGACAAGTGAGTAATCTGTTGATGTCCAGAGAGTGTGTTTACAGAAAATAGCCATGAGAAGAGTCTCTTGGAGCCAGAGTTAAACACAATATGGGAAAAGGCAAAGCCTTTTAGAATTCCATTGTCAAGGCAGGGTCCATCTGTTGCTACTGGGAATTTGTCCACCTAGCAAACCCTAACTCACTGCCTCCCTTCCACAGCTAAAAGAAGCTGTGTGGTTGGTGGGTGTCTACACTACACTCTGGTGCTGTACTGAGGCCCAACCCTCTAGCCTCTCATCAGCTGAGCTCCATGGCTGATTATATATAGTACTGCTTGCAAACTGCTCATCCACAGGGGAGGGCTGGCTCTCTCTGGCGCTATAGCCTGAGACCAGGGACTCAGCAGTTTCTATTGGGTGCAGATGGCATCACCTTGTTGCAAATGCTTGAGAGCTAGAGATCTGGTTTGCAGGGTCATCAACCTGTGATGAGAGAAGATAAGTGGGAGCCTGAGAGACAATGGGTGGGACACTTGCATCCACTGTTTTAGGACCAGTTGTCCTGCCTAGGACTCTGTTTAATATTCCTCTGTCATCCCATCTATCCTCATTTCCCTCCTCATCCTCTCTGTGCTTCATCAAAAATGTATGGTAGGCTAGAATAGAAACTTTATTATTAAATATATTTGCATTGTTGTGTAGTCTTCACCAGATGTGGAATTTTTGTAGCCAGATCTGAGTGTTGGAGATGCCAGAAGGAAAGGAAAGTAAGGGTATGAGGTCAAAGAGAGTACTGGCGATTAAAGAAGAAATGAAAAGTGTAAAAGACCAAGTCTACAGAGGCAGGTGGTGCATAAGAAAATCTAGATCTGGGGATCCCTGGGTGGCTCAGCGCCTTTGGCCCAGGGCGTGATCCTGGAGTCCCCGGATCAAGTCCCACGTCAGGCTCCCTGCATGGAGCCTGCTTCTCCCTCTGCCTGTGTCTCTGCCTGTCTCTCTCTCTTTGTCTCTCTCTGTCTCTCTCTGTCTCTGTCTCTCTCGGTCTCTCATGAATAAATAAATAAAATCTTAAAAAAAAAAAAAGATGATCTAGATCTTTATAAAAAGGGCCTGAAATGAGCTCAAAGCAGGTGGATTCCAGTGAGAACCAGAAAGGCAAATATGCTAGAGGGGAACATTCTGTGGGCTTGTAGCTGAATTCATGGGATGCTGAAGGAATCAGGACACAGTCAACCATTCAGCATGTGGCTACTGCCCCCTTGGACCATATGTAAAGGATGCTGAGAATGCCTGGTTGCCTCTACCCTCTGTTCTTCACTCACCTCAGAAGCTTCGGCTGTATTATCCCTAAAGGGCTGTTTCAGCCTTTTTATTTTTCAGAAAGTAACAATACAGAGGAAATTGAAAGGCCATTGAGGACAAGAAATCAGGTTTGCCAAATGCTCAATTTTTACCCCTGGAGCATGTCAGCTGGGGGAAGCAGGAAGCACTTGAATGCTTGTGTCCTTTCATTAACCTCTGGCAAATCTGACAGTCTGTGAACCTCCTTGCTCTCTTTCCCCAGCCGCCCTGCTGGACTTGGGTGTTGCAGGGGCCTTGCTAAACGAGGGACCTCTTTATAGCCTCTGACAGGTTTTACTTTCTGCCATGTGACTCCATTCACATCCGTGATGACTTGGACTTGCTTGCCAAAACCTTAGGACTAAAAGAGAATGTTCTTTCACGGACCCTGGGAGCACAGAGGGGTCAGTGAATGCTCCTCCAGGGAGACAGAGTGGGGAATGGTGATCATTCTTCTGCTACTCCTTCTCTTTGTTTGGAAAAGCTGCCACAGCCAGGTGCAGAGTCAAGGCCCACTGAGTGAGAGGGAAGGGGGACATTTCAGGCAAAAGACTCTGGAGAGAAGCATGTGAAGATGGGAGTTAGTATGGGTGTTTCCTCCAGGAGGAAAAGGGTCTGAGGAATGCAGAAGAACAAGTGGCAAAATGGGACAGTAGGATGAAAGAGACAAATTTTGGCCAAATGAACACAAAGCAGAGCTATAGGGGTTTGATGCAACCCATTACAGGGAGGCATTGAATTTTTGAGAACTGATTGAACACAATTTTTTTGGTTGCTATTATACTTCAGATACCAAAATAGGCTCTGGGGATACCATAGTAGGTGAGCCTGCCCTTAAAGAGCTTACAGCCTAGTGAGGGAGGCAGTTAAGCAGCTGGCAATTAAAATGCACTTGCTACATGAAATGGCTGGTTAAAAATTTATGTAAAGATAAAAAGAGATTAGGAGAAGGACAAACATTATATGGCCTCATTCATTGGGGGAATATAAATAATAGTGAAAGGGAGGGAATAGAAGGGAAGGGCGAAGAAATGGGTAGGAAATATCAGAAAGGGAGACAGAACATGAAGACTCCTAACTCTGGGAAACGAACTAGGGGTGGTGGAAGGGGAGGAGGGCAGGGGGTGGGGGTGAATGGGTGATGGGCACTGAAGGGGACACTTGACGGGATGGGTACTGGGTGTTATTCTGTATGTTGGCAAAATGAACACCAATAAAAAGTAAATTTATTATTAAAAAAAAGATAAAAAGAGATTAGAAGGAGTAAAATCAGAATCATGGAGGCCTGATATGGAGCTGTTTTAATAAATGAGTATGTAAGTTATGAATATCTTGAGTGTGTGGTGGTGGAAATAAGAAGGAATGGACAGAGAATGTGTATTTCTAAGGAGAGATAGTACCCGCAACATTCTTTGGCACTAGGTTACATACAAGATAATATCGGAATGAATAAGTGAACTTTGTGATTCTGGATTTTTAAGATGATGGCAGAAAAACCAGCTGTCTGATTTTTAACTTGCGTGCTAGAATGGAGATGCAGGTGACAGAACAGAGGAGTTGGGGGAGAAGGGAAGCAAGGTGGTTGATAGGACAGGGAGGGAAAGTAAGACAGCACATTTGGCTTAAGACACATTGAATTAGAGAGGGTGACAAAACATGAGAGACTCCTAACTCTGGGAAACGAACAAGGGGTGGTGGAAGGGAGGTGGGCGGGGGATGGGGTGACTGGGTGATGGGCACTAAGGGGGGCACTTGACGGGATGGGCACTGGGTGTTATACTATATGTTGGCAAACCAGACTTCAATAAAAATATATAAAAAATAAAAGGACAGTGGAACATCCCATAGCCAATGTCTAGTTTATAGTTAGAGGATAAAGCAAACAAGCCTTGGAAAGAAGTACTGCAGAATGCATGTAAGGACAGGTTTGGAGATACTCGTTTGGAGTAATTAGTCAAGTAATAATGATGGAGTACATCAGACTGAGTTCTCTGAGAAAGAAAAATAAAACTATAAAAAAGAGCAGAGAGTTAGGGATCATGACTTAGTAATGACTCACACTGCTCTCCTAATAACTGAGGGCTGGGCTCAGTCTTGTTACTTGACTTCTCCGTGCCACGTGTCTGGGTTGAGCTCACCAAGTTCAGCTTCTCCCCTCCACCTTTTACAGTTGCCCCCTCTATGCTGCAGCTGCAGCTGTCAACAAAGTTTACATGCAAGCAGCTTAACCTCAGCCTGTGCCCTGCATCCTCTTCTTTCCAGCAGCTGGACCCTGTCCCAGGGTCACTTGGCTATAGGTAGGATCTGAATTTAAATTAGGTTGAAATTCTCTCCTCACAAATGGCTTCAGATATGGTCTATCCCAGAGACCTGTATTTCATTCTGCATTACCTAGAGATTTCTGCTGTTTTTCTTTGCTCATCAAACCAGGTGGTCTTGACCCGGAGGCTGGGACCCAGAGATTTGATCCGTCTGCCTTGTGGCACCCTGTCTCTTGCCCCAAGGATGTTGGAATCCCCAACTCTGACCTATCCTGCATTTATCTTTTGCCTCTTTCCTCATTAGTCCCCAATTAAAATGCTGGCATACCTCCATGGCTGGGGCAAAATGGGGAATGCATAATTCTTGCCATGACCTTCCTCTGGTCTTAGTGAGAACTGAGTCCTAACCAGGTTCTGTGAGTCGGTCCAGATTATTTGAACTTCATTTGTTTTGTGTAGTCATCTCAGCAAGTTTTGGGGAGAACCCCCTTTCTATGATGTCCTTGCACATCCTGGAACTAGTGCAAGCTTTGGCAAAATTTTGTCCATCCCTTTCAATGGTTTGTGACCATTGGAAAGTTCATGAATGCCTATTGCAGATGAACTGGAAGCTTAACTATTCTAATTTGGAATCTTATCTGGAAGCTCAACTATTCTAAAGTAATCAGCGTTCCAGAATGGAAACAAAGAGAATCATCATGGAAACCAAGAACTGCTACGATTTAGATTTTCTGAAAAAGAAGGTGTAATATAATTTTTTAATTATTTGTGAAATTTTCCAAGTGTTCCAGTCATTAACAATCTATAAAGTTACCTGAAACTGTAATAGGAAGACTCATTTGCCAATTTTATTTTCAGAAAGCCATTCTTTGAGTAATATATGCTTCTGAACCAAAATTCAAGATAAATAGAAGGGTATATGGTAAAATATGATCTCACATCCCAGTTGCCTGCCTCAGACCATCCATCTTCTATAATTAGTATACTATTTATTTATATTATCTAATCACCCCTTATTTATGTAAATCTTCCAGAGATGGTCTTAGTGTGTAAGCACATACATATACACAAACACACGTGCACATATTATCTTTTTCCCCCAAATAGTGGAATACTGTGCAACGTTCTGTATTGTCTTTCACTTACCGGTAGCTTAGAGGCTATTCCCTGTATGTGTTGAGTGCGCATCATTATTTTTAAAAAGCTGCAGAGCATTCTGTTGTTTGAACATATATAATTCATTTAATCCATGATTCATAAATTAAAATGTACTTATTAATTTACTGAAGATCATTATGTTGTTTCTAGTCCTGGCTATTAAAATAATGTTGCAATTAATATTTTTGTACTCAGAAAGATGACCAAGAGAAAAATGAAAACAGTATACTTGTGCCAGAAGAGAAATTGTACCAGAAGAGAAATTGCCAGAAGTGTCTCTCTGGCTCTAGTGGTGAGGGCATTTTAAATCTTTGTGGAAAATCCTGAATTGTTCTCCATGTGTACTAAATTGTTTCCTCCGTGTTTATACTCTGTCATTTCCACTGATGTATAAAAATGTTCCTTTGCATTGTGGCCAATTTTATAACACAAAGAAGCCGAACTACAAAGTTTCTGTATAAAGTCAATTTTGTAGAATAAACAGGGACATTGTCAAATAAGCTGAATATTTGCATTTAAACAATGTTGGACATTTTACCTAAGGCTAGAGTTAGCCTCAGGCATAATAAATGAAATAAATCACAGTGTAAAGTAAGATTCGAAAGGCCCAGGAGGCCTACTTGGTAATTTTTCTCTTAATATTTTCTATGGCCTGAATGTTTTCATTCCTCGTTTCCCCAAAATGCATATGTTAAGATCCCAATCCCCATCATAATGGTGTTTGGAGATGAAACCTTTGGGAATTCTGTGAAATAGGCAGCCGTCATGTATTTCTTTTGTCCAGATCAAGCACCTGAGGCTTAGATGTTAATAGATTTATTCAAGATCACCAGGTCCAGGATCCAGGAAGTCCTTCTCTTATATCAGGGCTCCCTGTTTCTTCCATTACTCCCTTTTGTTCTAAGAGCCAGACTTGCGATATGCAAAAGTAAATACTCTTTCTATTTTTTTTTCTTTTTCCTTTCTCTGAAACTGCGGGTTCAAAGAAATTTTATTTTTTTATTTATTAAAAAAATTTTTTTTTTTATTTATGATAGTCACACACAGAGAGAGAGGCAGAGACACAGGCAGAGGGAGAAGCAGGCTCCATGCACCGGGAGCCTGATGTGGGATTCGATCTTGGGTCTCCAGGATCTCACCCTGGGCCAAAGGCAGGCGCCAAACCGCTGCGCCACCCAGGGATCCCTCAAGGAAATTTTAAAGTATACTTTTCCTAATGCATAAAATATCCAAAAAAGGTGAAAGGAAAAGTTTTATGAATTGAATAAGAAAGAAATATATGTGTTGTTTATTTTTCTCAACAAGGAATATAGTAAATCATTTTAAAAAGAAATGGTTTTCAAAGAAAAATAAAACTGCTTTATCTGTAGTACAACTCTGAATTATAATACATGTTTTCTTGAAATGAAATATGCTAGTTAGTCTTTATTTGTGTGATTTTTCTTAGGTCACCAATAGATAGTCTTTAGAAAACAATGAATATAATATTGTCTGACTCTGGAATATTTTTTTGTCAATTATTCTCTATTCACATGCCTAGTTATTCCCTATTTTTGGGCTCCTATGTATAATTGGCTTTTGCGATGATATAGTATATTACTAAAAATCTGTCATTCAGTTTAGCATGATGATTAGGAAAGCATTATATTGAATGACCAGGAAAAAAAAAAAAAAAACCCACACCATTTGCCAAACCCAGAAAAGGGGATTTGTTAATTGGGAAGTTTTGTTATGTACCAGAGAGTGATATGTTATCACCTGTCAAGACTATTTTGTTTTGTTTTGTTTCTTTTTTTTTTTCAGAATAGACTCAGATTTTACAATTTGTTTTTTTATGACATCTTGATATCCTGTGTGTACCACATCATGTGAAGAGAATGGATATCATTGTTACACATTTATGTTTAAATAGTAACTTCTGGCTTTCTGGAAATTATACTTTAGTGTTATGAAAAAGTAGGGACAATAGAATTCTTACTAAAACGAGTATCTTTCTTAATAGAGAGAAAGTATAATGGGCATTGAAAACAAATGTTCTGGAAGCATTTTACACTATTGTAGAATTTCCACACTGCTGCATTTGAACTGCTGACCAATTTGGCTCAAAAGTCAGGGATTCTTCATTTCAAGAAGAGAGAAGTTAGGATGGCTGCATAGAAGAAGCTCTTTCGTATGGTCCAGGCATCTATTGAATTGTCACTATCATCTTAATCTGCTTTGCTGAATCGCTCTTTTATTTGAGTTCAGTGAAATCTTATTACTGAAAAAAAGTGACGGTGAAAATCCGGAAATACAGGAAAAGACTTAACCAAAACCCCTGGGGATACACAGAAAAGCTGGACCATACAGGTGATTCAGAAGAGTGTCAGCTGCAGAGACTTGGCCCTTCACCTTGTGACTTTTGACAATAGACTTGATTATACCTCCTCAAGAGAAAATTCAGGGTCATTTTTGTCACTAGCATCTTCACCTCTGGCATATCCTTTATTCCTATGGCAGTAAACTGGAAGAGATCTCATGTGCATAGAGCTTCCTGGGGTGGGGAGAGAGATTGCATTCTGGCTCTTCTCTAATTATTTAGTGAATATTGTGTGTGAGAGCAGAGGTTGGCACACTTTTCCTGTAAAAGACCAGATAGTAAATATTTTAGGCTTGTGGGGGCCATATGGTTTCTGTTGTAGCTATTCTACCCTGAAAGCAGAAGACATTGAACTTTGAAAGAGAATAGATGTAAACAAATGGGTGTAGTTGTGTCCAATACACATTTCCTTCGACAATCAGAGTGAGCTGGATATGGTCCATGGACTGTAGTTTGCCAACTCTTCTTTTAGAGGATGGGTAACTTTCCAGTCATTCTTTGTTTTAATTTAATTTAATTTAATTTAATTTAATTTAATTTAATTTAATTTAATTTAATTTAAATAGGGAGAGAGAGAGAGAGAGAGAGAGAGAGGAAGGAGGGGAAGATGGAGAAGGAGAGAAAGAATCTTAGTGAAGATGAAAGCAGGACTCAATCTCATGACCCTGAGATCATGACTTGAGCCGAAAACAAGAGTCAGATGCTTTAACCAATTGAGCCACCCAGGCGCCCCATCCAGTCATTCATTATTTTATTGATAAATTCAACAAGTGTTTGTTGGTCACTTATTTACTGCCATGTACTGTGATTAACTGTATCCTAAACTTTACTTTGTTTTAATAGAAGAGAACCAGGAAAACATCCTTGCCAAGCAAATTAACAATGGAAACAGTACCCGAAAGGATTAATTTGCATTAGAAACTGAGCATCAGCCAGCATTTATACTGAAATGAGTTCTTTGGCTCCTACACATAAATCAGGATACCCTTAGTTTACTTTGAAGGTCTACTTGAATACATTAGAGCAGGATTAAATATAGTGTGTGTAACTCACCTAACTCCAGGGCATGCATACTGGTCAAAGACGGCGGTGAGTCTGGCAAAGCTATATAACAATACTTGTAATAAAGTACAATGTTATATTTTAAGTCTGTTCGCACATTAATATAAAGGGAAAAGTGTGCTCACACATAAATAATAGGGAAGCAGGGCTTACAATGCAAAGTGAGTACACATTTTACTAAGGTAAGTGTTAAAATTTTGAGGGTGTTCTAGGTCTTGATTGAGTTCACATGAGGGTTGAGGGGGCAGCAGGGGGAATCTGAGGCAAAAAAAGGAAAAAAGATTGCACTATCTCAAGTGCAAGAAGACTTTAATCAATTGCTTCTCTTGTAATTTACATTTTTCTGGCTCTGATAGCTTGCTTTGTGGTGAACACCCTGGCTATGGGAAACTAACCATCCCCCCCTTTTATTTTTATTTATTATTTGAGAGAGAGGGAGTGTGTGCACATGCCTGCCAGGGTGGGGGGAGGAGAGGCAGACGGGAGAGAGAGAGAATCTCAAGCAAACTTCCTGCTGAGTGTGGAGCCTCACCTGGAGCTTGATCTCAGGACCTTGAGTTGGATGCTTAACTGACTGCACCCCCCACATGCCCCTATTTTGGGTGTTTTATAGCGTCCAGAGCCCAGCGTGGACCCTGTCATTCCATAGTTGGTGTTTTTGAGTGAATGAGGGATATGGCCTCTCCATTTCAGCAAAATTTTAAGGGTGTATATGTTTTCTGGATTCTCTAGTTCCTCCTCATTTCTCTTTTCCCATCTTGGATTTGGTGACATCACCTTCCTGGTGACAGTGGTCTCAGGTGTCCCAGAACCTTGCCAGACTTAGCTGAGTCTGTCCTGGCCTGTTCTAGGCTGTTGAGCCTCTCCTCTCTATCCTCCTCTCTTCTCTTCTCCAAAAACCCTTCTGCAAGTGTTCTCCCCCAGTGAAACCAGTCAACCAGGGAGTGCTTCCGGGGCGCTGTTACATCCCCTGATGCGATGCAGTGTATGCTAATGAGCCTTCCCCTAGGCAATGTGTACAGATGCAATAATGACATAATGAATAAGTCTGAAGGCTAAAGTTCTGGAGACTGCATGTTCACTGATGTACCACCACTGTGTCTAGCTTCATGGCTGGCATATGTGTGTGAAAAAAATAGTTGAAGAATTCATGATTAAGTGTATGAATGAATAAATAAATTTCAGGGCAGGCAAGCCTTTGAGCATGTTGAGTGTCCTCCCAAGAACCCAGTAGAAAGTCTGCTCTGAAGGTAGTGAACGAAAAGATTGATTTCAGCTTAGAAGCTCCCAGTGCCCGCCCCGCCCCCACACCAAGGCCAAGGGCCCTGAAGGCTCCTGCTAACAAGGTAGATCCTGGAAGCCAGAACACAGAGTGTCCATTCCAGACTGCTCCCTGGACACACACTCCCTTCTGACTTTTGGAAATGGCAGTTTACAGTTGAGCCTGAACATTATTATTTGTGGAGATTTGCTGGGTTGGGTTTCAGGTATTTCCCAGGATTTTGAAGTTCAACATTTGTTCTTTGGATTTAAAGATGCAATGATGAAGATATAATCCAGGCAAAACTCTGCTTCTGGGAGAAGATAGATGCACGGGATCCCTAAGTAAGAGCTAGAGACGGAAGGGTTGGTGCACTGACTTCTGGCAAAGCCAGCTTGGCTCCCCCGGGGGTGTGGGTGGAAGACCCAGGGAGGGTCTCTGCAGTCACAGACCCCAGTTTTCACAGAAGGAGCCTGAAACCCCCGGGGGAACCTTTGCTGTGCATTTTCATGGCAAATTCAGGAAAGGGATTAAGTAAGACTTTCTTCCTCTTCTCTCTGCTCCCAATTCAGACATCAGTATGGTAAAACGATCATTTGAAATGAAAACCCCTTAATGAATATTAAACTTTTTCTCTTTTGCCACAGATTATTTTAACATTCCTTGGAGTCTCTAACCCCCCCCCCCTTACTTTAAGAACTTTCACATTTTAACGTCAAAACAACTCCAAGAAATAGGAACAGTTTGCCCCTAGAGCCTGCCTCTGGGAAGTTAACCTGTTTTGCAGTCAGACTCCTGCGGTTGGGGTGTTTAGGGTTAGTTTTAACACTGTCTTGCATCAGCTTGGGGCTGGTTTTCCATTTCAGAACTTAGCTCTGGTTTCGTGGAGATCTAAAGTTACCAACCTTTGGTATTAGTCTGCTCCCCTTTCACGAGTTCTTTGTCCTATTTTAGTTCTTTATGATCCCGGGGATTTTTTTCTTGGCTGATGTGAGCCTCAGTTTTTCAGCCTATACAACGAGTACAATATTGTTAGCTTCCTGGTGAACTTGCTTTGCGGGTTACATTAAACAAATGTGGTTAAGGCACTTAGCACAACGCCTGGCACACACAAGCCAGTCAGGAAAGAGCCTCCTAAGGATGCTGGGCCGAATGCAATATGAAACAGAAAATCACTGCTCCCTCATGAAGAAAAATATCACAGAAAGTTTTAATGTGTGTTGTCAAAGCCCACAGCATGCTGTCTTACTTAGGCTCCGTAAATGCATGACCCTCTCTTCCATTAGATTGTATTCCTTCTGGGCCAGATGGCATCGTAGTTAAGCTCCAAAGTCCTGACACATGTCATGGAGCCAACCATGGGTTCACATTTAATTACCATTACTGGGTTAAAAGCCAAAGTGCAGGAGTCAGGAGGGCCTGGGCTTTCATCCTGGGCTGTTGATTCCTTGGCGAGGAGTGTGGCTGCCCTCAGATGTACAACGGAGATGATAATGCTTCCCTCACTGACTCATTCTGAACGGTGAGGCGGCAGTGGGCAGCAAGGGTTAGCCAGGCACTTGGCAGTCAGGGTGTGTACTAATAAAGTATAGTTGATAACCATTAAGGAAAAGGTGAGAGCATGTCTTTTTAACATCACCGTGTGCTTTTCTCTCAGCTGCATAACCACTTTAGAAACCTGTCTTTAGAAACCTTGCCTTAGGGACAGAAGTCCTTTCTTCCTGGGATGAGAGATGAGAGCCCCTCAGAAAACCCTGCATATGTAGGACCTTTGAGGTCCTTGGGGTCAACCAGTGAGGTGTTTACTGCCAACCTCCTACTCCGGGCCCAGCCAGTTTCTAGGCAGCAGTCAGCGTGAAAACCCCACTCCTTTAAATCATTTACTGACATGCCATTCTTTTCTCTTTTTTAAGATTTTATTGATTCATTCATGAGAGACATGCAGAGAGAGGCAGAGACACAGGCAGAGGGAGAAGCAGGCTCCCTGCAGGGAGCCCGATGCAGGACACTATCCCAGGACCCTGGGATCATACCCTGAGCCGGAGGCAGACGCTCAACCACTAAGCCACCCAGGCATCTCTATATGCCATTTTTCTTGGGTAGATGGAACTCAAGGCCCACATTGGTACCTATCTACCTTCCTTCTTCCTCTTCAATTAGTCTCTTTTCTTCTCTTGCCTTTAGCCACATCTGCCTTCTTCCCATTCTCCTCACCACAGGACTTTGGATATGTTGTCCCTCTGTTCAGAACCCTCTCATATTCCCTCATTCACTTGCTTTCTCAGAGAAGCCTTCCCTGATGCATGTGAAATGGTCAAATTCTCCGACTGCATGCTCTCACTGCATTGAATACCTATCTTTGTAATGTTATTTACAGACACAATTTTATATTTGGTACTTTTTAACCCAGCTGGATTCTTACATTTTTTTGGTACGTATTTGATTACTAAATGTCTCAATCCATTTGGGCTGCTATGACAAAATATCACGGACTGAGTTTCTTATAAACAACATACATTTATAGCTCACAGTTCTGGACTAGAAGTCCAAGATCAGCCTGCCGGCATGGTTAGGGCCCTCTTCCTGGTCAGACACTTCCTGCTGTGTCCTCACATGGTAGAAAGTTCTAGGGAGTCTGTGAGGTCTCTTTTATAGGAGCACTAATCCCATCCATAAGGGTTCTCCTCTCATGACCTCCCAAATACCCCACCTCCTAATACCAGAAACTTTGGTTAGGGCCCCAGTGTATGAATTTTGGGATGATACAAACATTCAGACCACAGTGCCATCCATTTCCTGCATTCTACTGTGAGATCCATGAGGTAAAAAGGTCCCCTTCTATTTTGTACATTACTGTATCAAAGACTCCTATTCAGTGGGCTTACACTGGTACTAAACCGCTGGAATAATTCCACACCAGTAGATAAATAACTGGCCCTCCTCACCACCTCACCCCACCCCCAGGTGCTGGGGTCACTCACCTAAGCCTCGGACACCCCTGCAATTTAGCAACAAATGGAGTAATCTAGCAACAACAGTGCCTCTCAAAACCCTGCTCCAGCACTCTGCCTGGGGCCCACACCGTGCCCCTGCCTTCCTCATTCCTGACTGTTGTTTTGAGTATCACTCTCTGTTATTGCCAGTAGCCACAGAGCAGCTCCGTGCTAAGCGCTCGAGAAGCATGTAGAGTGGAGTGTATGATTACTGCAGGGAGACCTGGGCATGGCTGCAGAGTGGGCTTAAGCTTGCCCTGCAGCTGTGGTAAGGGCTGCAGCTCTGTTCCTTTGTTTAAAGGATCCTGGGGGCGTCTCAGCAGAGGCTTTCTTCTGACCAAGCAGACCAGCCCTATAACGTCTAGGTTTGGAGGCTTCAGATTCAAAACCCGGAAATGCTACAACAGGAGGGTGTGGGAGGAGAGGGGCTGAGGAGGGAAAAACAAAGAGCCAAGGACAGGTTCAGATTCTCCCTTCCTCTGAACCTCTGAATGCTTACTCTGTGATGGGTGAATTGACAAGAATAAGGAAAAATGCCTCCTCCAGGCAGCAATGCCTTAGGCCAACTCTTTTATTTCCCTATATAAAATAATTAAATGTTGAGACAATTTAACACATTTCTTTGTTTCTTGGGAAACAGGCAAACTCAGGGCCATAGCTAACCAGGGGATGTGGAGAAAGGGCAAGATGAAGTGTGGTGTCAGGCCTGCATTGGAAAAGTGTGCTAATTATGAAGGTGAAGACAGAAGGCAGGGAAAAAATTCAGGCTGCACCTCAAAGGAATCTCTGTTTCACAATCCTGTGAGGGGTAAAGTCCCTTTAGCCGAGCCCTGCAGGCCTGCCCCGGCAGTTAGGAATCCTACAATGATAAGGCTCTGATGGTAAAGCAAGAGAGTAAGGCAAGGGAGTGGCTGCCCCCAGCTCTCATGGCTTTGCCTCTGGGTGACTAGTGGCCATACGACACATGGATGGAAGTGAAGTATTTGGAAGTCAAACAAGAGCAACCATGCAAGGGAGTTAAGCCTCAGGTTAAACCTTACTTGGATTTTGTTTATCTGTTTATTGATTATTGTAAATGGGGATAAATTTTTGCTTACAGGGATTTTGGTTTAAGAGGGGAGATAAAAATGTATAGAGATAATCATATTGAATATGGAAGAGTCAAGTGCTCGAGGAGTTCAGACACAAGAGACATTACTTTCTGCAGGGGCAGGTGATGATCCATGGGCAGGGTACCCTTTGGGGTCTGTAGGGTGTGTGTGGCTTGAGCATATTATGACAAAGGAGAGACTTGATCAGAGCTGTGACGGTAGTGCACTGGGTGGGTTTAAGGTGGGTGGGGGGGAGAAATGTAGTGCAAGGGGAGACAGTTCCACTGGCTGGGGTCACGGTGATTAAAGGACTGGCTGTTGACTGGAGAACTGCTGACTCACAGGCTTTGGAATACAGCTAGTCTTGGGAGGCATCCTGGAGGAAGAAGGCTGTGAAAAGGGGGATCTGAAGTCTAGGTGAAAGTCTGGAAGGAAAGCAGAGCCATTTTCATAAATGTGAGATGCCAAAGGAAGAAAAAAAGTAGATGAAGAGGTTACATTGAGTTTGCTGTAGTTTTTGTGGAACTTACGAAGCCAACAGAGTAGGGGATGAAGACATGAGATGGACAGTTGGAGTGGAAGAGAGCTGAGGGTGAAGGTCATGACTGAGATGCACATTTGAGGATGAAGTCTAGGGAGACAGAAGCAAGCCCCAGGCAATGATAGATTGCCCAAGGATAGACTCTAGAGAGCAACTGGGCCAGGAGCACATACTGATGGCAATCCCAAGGAAATTGGGGTAGAGATCCAGGAATTTGCTGGGCACGCCTGGTCTCAGGTTTGCATGTAACTAAGCAGGTCAGTGGAATTGGAAGAAGTGGATCTAGAAGCAGAGAAGGTTGACTTTTGGAATTTAGGCAGTATTCAGCCCCAGTTGCTGAGGAATTTCCTGGTTGTAGAGTGGAAGTTCCCAAGTTTCTGGAAACTCCATTAATCTCAGTCACATGGGACAGTCACTCACTCTCTCTATGTCTAGCCTCAGTGATTAGAGCCCCTGCCATAAAATTCCAGCATAAGTAACTTTTTGCCCTTTCTTACCAAAGGATCAAACCTTTTCTGCTGAGGCAAATGTGCATGAGAAAAGCAACCACGACTTGGCAGCTCTGGCACGTGTCCGAAAGACAAGGTTTTGCTTAGATGAGGCTGACCACATTTGCCCCCTAAGGGCCGGTGTTCATCCCTGAGAGTAGCAAAATGGGCTCCAGCTTTGGTGAAAAACGGACAAACCATTCATATTTGGATGTGTGAATTCATGAGCTTGATGAGAATGGGCTCTTCACTTTTGGGTGCTCTCCATTTGTTGTATGTGTCACCTGCTTAGACCATGAGCTTTGGTAATGGGTGAGTGACAGAAGAGACATAAGAAGAACACCAAGAAATGCCAGATTTGATATATTATTCAAGACTTCAACTTAAAAGAAAACTCTGTCCAAGCAGATGTGCTTACCTGCGTCCTCCCCACCCAATTTAATGGAAATAAGCCATCAACTGTTCTTGTTCTTCCATGGGTGGTGGTTCTTAGGAAAACTCTTATCCAAATTACCTACCCAGAAAACACTAGATGCTTTTGATATGTTCAGCTCCAAACCAGGCTGCGTGGAAGAGCCAAAAGATAAAAATAAAATGAAGTAGATTTTGTGTTTTAAGTCACGAGATAGAGGAAAATATACCTGTCAAATCTAGAGAACAGTGTCAAAGAAAATCTGAAAATGCTTCATGGTGTGAGGTGTAAAAAAAACTAGGTGTAGGAATTCAGAAGAGGGGGTATGGGTGAGTGAAGTCCTTGAGGGCTTCGTGGAGGAGGGGGAGCTTTTACTAGCCTTATAGAAAAGAGGCAACTGTGTCCTGGCAGAGTCACAGCATCAGCGAAGGCTCACACCTCACTCCCTGGCAGGGTCCAACTTCACCTCTGTTTCTTTGCTTTTGCTTTATCACTAACAACTGTATTTAAAACATGATCAATCTAGTGCGAGGTGGAAACAGAAGTTTCTACTAGCTTCTCTCCCCTGAAGTTACTCCCAGGTTGTTGACAGTGACTCTCGTTTGTTTCTTATTCACTTTCCAAATTTTCAATCCATCCATGTACCATCGGGTAGATATTAGTGTCATGAGTCTTTGCATTATATCGAAAATGATGAGAGCTGCTAAGGTCCATTTCCTTCTCTCTCTCTTATGTTTGCTGAAGCAGAGGAGTTGGAGTTATTTTCCTAAGAATTGTTTACTTTCCTGCTATAGTCCAACAAGATATGATAGGTTTTATTCTTTATCCTGTCAGTATTTGGTCATTTTTCTCAAGTCATGCCAACAAAGACCGTGGGATTCAGTTTGACCCTGTTCTGGCTAATGTTTAGGGAATGACCCTGTCGGGCCCTCAGCTGGGCCACCTGGGCTTGTGCAAAATGCTGACTTCGACAGCCCACAAGGCAAAGGCTAAGAGCCCTGAGTGACTCACTCTGATTTCCTCGTGGGTGCCCAGTTTGCACCATTTTCTTGGTAAAGCAAGCCTCTTCAGAACATGTCACAATCACTGTGTCCTTCATTTTTGTTGAAAAGGGGAAATGCGATTGGACATGAAGCTTACTGGAAGAAGGCTTAGACAGGGAATGGATATGCAAAGGTGAGTGGCAAGAACCTGCGTGGGTAGTGAATGGGTATAGTGATGGGGCTGTGGGGAGAAGTAGGGGGGCAAGCAGCACCCGTCTTCCAGGCAATGGAAAGGGGCAAGCTGAAGGCCATGGGGGCACTCCACTCATGGTGATGAAATGCCATTCAGTCTTCGTGTGTGTCCTTCACTGCACTTGCACCGTTGGGCAAATGGTGTGGTTCCTCCCTGGAGGCTGATGACCCAACTTTTGTGTTGGGCTAGGGTGGCAGTCACGGCCAAATGTGAGAAGTGAAGAACCGTGTCAAGTCTTGGCTCAAGGGGCTGCTTGAAAACCACCACGGCCAAATTCCCAGCTGCTGACATGGCATATCCTGTCCTCCTCACGCTTGGTGCCTGGCATGTTAACGAATGTTTGTTGATTGGATGAGTAATTGCACGGGACTCACCAAAGAAGTTTCCTGAGGGAAAGGGAATGAATAACAGACTTGCCCTTTTCTTGGCAGCCATTACCACGGAAACTCTCAAACATAAAGGTGAAGCCAATGTTTCAGCCATTGCCTTTGCCCGTCACCATCTTACCCATGACCTTCGCCAGAGTTGAGCGTGGTTGGGTAAGTGAGGATAATGTGCAACATGTCAAAGTGTGACAGAGTGGGCTTTGATCTAAATGTTTTTGTGGAGCCAGCTTCTTTAGTGAGTCCAGTTAATGTAGCCATGGACACAAAGGGTGGATTCAAGCTTCGCCTTCTGCGTCGGACTTCTCCGTTGCTGCCTGCCACGAAGGAAGGACTCCAGGAGCTCGAGGCCCTTTCGTTCACTGCGGAGTCCTCCCGCTGCTGCCTTCTAGTCCTGTCTAGAATTGCAGAGAACAGGCGCTCGGGCTTGAAAAGTTGCATATGCCGACGTGTTCAGGGCTATGTTATCGCTTCATGGAAAGTCTTGCACTGCTCTTAAAGTTTGTGAAAAATCATGTTTTCACCACCTCAGGGAGACCTAGCCAAACATTTGGTAAATTTTGAGTCTGAGTCTGTGTGGAGGCTTTTTATGGATGAGAGATGCATGCTTCACAATCTCATCACTGCTGGGCCTGGGTGGTAAGGTTTCCTTTAGCTTAAATACACAAACACACACAGACACACACACACACACACACACACACACACGGAGATGGTAGGAGTGGGGGGAACCCCTGACTGAGATGCAGAAATACTGTCAGAAGTTCTCCCTTATGCAGGAATAACTCCTAAAAATAAATAAATAGTCAAACAGATATGTAGACTCAGAACAGTTGGAGTTATAGCTGGAGTTATAACCTGGGCCAAATCAGTTCGGACCCAGCCCCTGAGAGCTTCTATTGAATTCTGGTTGGATTTAACTCATCTTTGCAACCACATAGAGTGGACATAAGTGCGTGAGACCTGGCTCATGGGAGGAGCCTTGTCTCCTGCAACAAAACCTGTTGCACCAGAAAGAACTGCAAGCTCTAGGTTGAAGAAGTTTAATGACCGGACTTGGGCTAGATAAATGAATAACGCTGAATTCATGGCCAAAATTTCCCAGAGAGTCAGTGCTTTTTTCAGGAAATGCCAAACAAAACAAACACATGATGGAGGGTTCGTCAGGCAACCCCCGCCCTTGCCTTCCCTCCACCCCCTGCTTCAGAAGGGCTTCCTGGACACTTTTTCGATACAACTGATGCTATTTATTGGCCTACAGTTACCACATAGGGGTACTTTGGCCACAGTATATTTTCCTTCAGGAAATTTATTTACTTTTAACAGAACAAAATGGAACATACATCCAGGGCCTGAGGGCATCCACTTAGCAGATAATCATAGCAATAAAAATTAATCTCCCCCTTTAGCAACTCTGGACTGTAAAGGAAATGGTGAGAACAATGTCTCTGAAGGCTGCCAGACCAAAAGGATGAATCTTGTCCATTGTGAAAAGAACATCCTCCCTGTCTGGATGTCTGTTTTTGTTAGGAATCATGTATTTTTCTTATGTGAACTTGTGACTCAATAACAAACTACCTGGCTATTAAGCCAACTTCTTATCCTAGACCTCTCGCCTAGGTCTGCTGTGAATAGGTGTGCCTCTGCTCGCGGCCCAAGTCTGCTTCCTCCCCCAGCTTTGAACCTTGGTTCTAGGGCACTGCAAGTGCTCTTCTGATGGCATTTTAAACTCCCTAGCTGGCATGTGGATGGTGAAGAACAGAGAGAAAATCCTACACCCAGCTACCTCTGGCGGGGCTGGTTCTGACCCGTGTTGATCCTCTGGTTCACAGGGATCACGTGAGTAGGATGGATGGATGATGCAGGATGGATGTTCATGAGTCCAGCTTGGCAAGCACTGCAGCTTTCCTATGTGAGCAAGACTCGAGGCGATCATGCTTCTGGTGTGCTCTATGTTTCTATGTAAGTCTTAGAACCCCATGTGGACCCCCACACCTGAGAACTACGGAAAGGCCTCAAGTTAATTTTCTTTCTATTTCTTTCAGGCCAGTCTGTGGGCCTCTCACATGTGCACATCTGACCCTGGCTCTAACTTCTCCCGTTAGACATTCAGAGACCTGAACAATTTTCATGCTATTCCCTTCACCTGGAACAATCTTTCCTAGCTCTCCATCCCCTGGCCGGATCCTTCTTTTCCTTTAGGACTCATCTTCTTCTGAGAGGCTTTCTTTGACTAAGCTGTCATTGTTCTGTCTGCAATTTTCTACTGGAGCACTGTGTTCATATTCTTTGAACCACTTACCACAATTAGTTAGGATGTACACATTTGCTTGTTTACTGCTTTCCCCTCCAAACAGAGAGTAAACCACCAGGTCTCTGTTATTCCTTGCATTACATCTGGCACTTTGCACACAGTAGATTGTCAATAAATCTATAGTGGTTGAACGGATGAATGAGGTTACTCTCAGCCCCTGAAAATGCCCAGAACCCTACTTTAGTTTTCCCAGAAAAGTTCAGAAAACAACTTTGCCTCTCTCCCCCTAAATTAGGGGAGTAGAGAGAAGAGTGAGCATAAGAGGGAATAGCAAGATATTTCCAGCAAGACTTTCATTGCTGTCCAAGAAAAATATTAGTAGGCTAAGCTAACACCCTTGTGCCCAGACATGTCTGCCCCTACCAGCCAACTTGCCAACATTTCCCACTCTGCCTGGCTGGGCAACTTGTGCCAGAAGCCCCTGTCTCCCTTTATGGTTAACTATTAGAATTGACTAAAGAATTGTTGGCACCTCATTTATCCCCTGGCATCCTCACAGCAAGCATTAATCATCCCCATGAGACTTGTTTATGTGTTCCATTGATTTTGATAGTTCTGGAGCCTTCAGCGGGGGCAGCCCTCTGCGTAGTGCTTGCGGAGGGCCAGGATGTTTCCCTGTCCTGCTACCTGAGGTGCTCTCAGTGATGTCAATTCAGTTCCTTTCAGTTCCATTCAACCCAGTCCAACCTTTCCTGAACTCCTACAATATAGATTAAATGCTGGCTAATGAAGCTGTTCACTAAACCATATGAGGGACTTCTTCCAACAGGTGGCAGTGGGGTTGGCTGGTCTCATGGGGTACTTCATTGGCTGCTCCACTCTCTAGGTCTCTGGACCTCGATGGGAGGAGTGATGCTGGGATGGCTTGTTCACTGCAGCTTCCACAGTGATCAGTTCTGACAGGACATCGCCCAAGGAAGGTCATTTGAGCCAATGGCCTCTTGAATCTTTTTAGCGTCCCTTCTCTTCCCCATTTCTCTCCTACTTCTTGTCTCTAGTCCTAATACTTTTTTTCCTTCTCTGTAAGGCACACATGGACACATCCAGAGATATCAGCTATCCTGGGTTTTGGGATCATGGTAGAGTCTGTCCCGAGTCAGAGATGCCACCTCAATCCCTCACTCAGTATTTCCTTTTTATAATTCATTTCAAATGATTCCTTTTGTTATAAATTTACTGTGATCTCTTTCAAAAGCCTCAACAGGGCACATTCTATGGGCCTGATACTCTGAACCTTGCTTTCAAAATGACTCACAATGCATTGAGGAAAATAGATGCTTAAGCAAGTAAACATAAAGCAAAACAAACTCTAATGTTTCTATTCTACATACATGTAAAGGTATGTATACGATGTTCTGTAGGGGCTCTTGTTAGACCCTGAAAATGACCAAGTCCTCAAATTAGTTCTTCTCGTTGTATTTCTGACTGGCAAGAGTTTAACTCTACATTAGGGGTTGCGAAATCAATTGCCTACATAACTCCAGTCATGAAATAACCAGGTCAAAAATGAAATAAGCTGTAGGACTTTGGAGAGAGCATACCAGTCTAAAGAGGTCAGTGACTTACCAAAAATTGTCTGATTATTGCTACTCAAAATGAAAAACCACTATTGCCATATCTTTTGATTGTTCAGAAGTAACATGGCGACCTAGATTTCTCATGCAGCATTTCCCAACATTTAAATCATGCTATTGGGAAAAAAAAATTCCAGCCTAGCTCTGAATATAGCTCATATATAGTCACCAATTTGCAAGACTGCAGAAATGCAGAGTTATTTATGAAAATTTTAGCTCAGTTGGAAATCATGTGGGCTAATTTCATAGGTTTTAATTCATCTTATGAGGCCTGCAGTCCTCAGCTTCCATATGTCACTGTCTATTCTCGGGGGCTCCATTATCCTCCTAAGGATTCACCTGTTTTGTTGCCATTCATGCGATGCGGGCCTCATGAGATGCCTCCACAAATCCCTTAGTCCTGTCATTGCTTTGAGTTGTTCTTGTTTTTGTTTTCTCTTCCTTTCTCTCTGCTTTTTTTGTGAATTCTGACTTCCATGAATTCTGCTGTAGAATCTCCTTTTCTTCTCCTTTTATCCTCTCTCCTTACCTCCCAGCAGACATTGGTTAGCTGTTTATGAAAATGGTTTATTCTTCTTCCTAGGCACATGACTGGATTTCTAGATTCCAGGGCCCATCTCCCTGTTTTCCCTGCAGTTAGGGGAGACCATGTGACTGTGTGACCAGTGACATTTGCACGAACTGACCCAAAGTACCTCCTGCAGGAAGCGCTGCTCCCTGTGGCAACTTGCCTTTCTTCATCCATGGCTGCATGCAGATAACCATGGCAACCTGGACAGCTGAGCATTGAATATGGCAGGGCCACAAAATGGAAGAATCTTGGAATCTTGCATGCATACTTGGGGGAGAGCTGTCTCTGCTCAGAACCTCCTGGTTCCTAGTTGACATGAGTGAGAATTTTAACGGCTGCCGTGCTTGAGTCATTATCTGTTACATGTGTGCTAGCAACCACTAGATGCCACCTAGATTGTAAGCAGCAAAATATCAGAGAGACTGCTGTATTGGTCTTCTCCTAGCTGTATTTCCAGAACGCTAGCACAGGAGCAGACATTCCAGTGGTCCTCAGTAAATGCTTCTGGAATGGCTGACTGACTGAATGAATAAATGTCTCCATAGAACTTTAGAGCTGGTAGGGACTGAGGCATCATACATTCCTGATGTCATGTTATAACAAAGAAATGAAAGCTCACAGAGAGGAAGTGACTTGTCCAAGGTCCAAAAACTACTTAATTCCAGAAAAAGAATCAGCAAGCACGGAGCCTCAGTCTGTGGCCTTTCACCCATCCATGTTTCATTCCATGGTAACCATATTTATATTAGCAACTGCTAAGGAAAGAAAAGGATAATTTCATGCCTCAACTTCTAACCTATTATCACAACAAGAATGAGTTGCATAGTCACACAGTTCACACTTGAAATATGTTGTGAGTGGGCCATACTGCTTTGCCAGACCTTCATGGGAAACCACTTTGTAAATCCCATAGGAGGAAACACATGTAACTGTTATTAATCTGTACCTTATAAAGTTAGGGAAGTGATCCTGCCACAATTCGACTTGAACAGGGTTTTGCAGAAAGGATTGGATCTGGTATGAGGGATAAAGTCTTGGAGCAGGATGCTGTGTATACCAAAGCTAAGAGTCAGCAAAGGCTGCTATGCATAGCTATAGTAGTCGTAGCATGACTGAGGCCCAGTTTGACTAAAGGGCTGTTGGCAAGTTGGCCAAAAAGAAGGTCAGATAGATAATAAGACTCAAAGATTATATTTGATAATTGGTACTTATATCTCTTTTATTTGAATGAAAATAATAGGTACACATAAATATCAACTCCATTTCATCTAAGCAACATCCATTTCATTAAACATTCATGTAGAACACCTTTCCCCACACATACACAGACTTATCCCAATCCAACCACTGAAAGATTGTAAGTTTCCCACAAAGACCTTTGAAAACTCAGCTCTTTGATGGAATGACTGAAAAATAAAGACTTTTCTGGGGCCATTACTCTTTGGTTCTGGTTTTATAAGTCCATAGGTCTGTAAGCTGTGTCTTTTAACTATCTTTTTAACTATCTTTTTAAACTATCTTTCAAAAGTAAGCATGTGTTGAGAAGTCCTGGCTGTCACATTTTCCCTCACTATGGCATTGACCATGTCTACCATGGAACCTGTTTGGATGTGCAGGTTGCTCTAAGCAGTGGAAGCAACATTCATACTCATCTGCTATCCTTGAGTGAGGTTGGGATGGGCTAGGACTCTATGCTATAATTGCATTACCAACTTCAAGAACTCAAGGTGGGGGAGATCAGTGCTTTTCCCAAAAGATACTTTGTACTTGCAATCTATTCTCTTGAGGGTACAGTGACTATTTTTGATCAGCTGATGCTAGAGAAGGGATAGATTCTAAACTTTTAGAGATGAGGGATATATCTTCTCTAGTCTGTTTGGGTTCACAGTCTTTGGGGCCAAGACGAGACTGGTTTTAATGGATTGACATTTTAGCCACAGGGTGGTAATGTACAAATCCTATGTCACTGGTTAAGCCTTGTCCCAAATCAAGGGCCATACTCCAGGAAGTTAGAGTACAGTGTCACCTCCAGTGAGGCCTGCAGGGACAGGGGCATCTGAAACTGGTGCCATTCCATCCAGTACACATGGTTGCTTTACTCTTAAAAGTGAATCAAATGCTGAGCCCAACATTGGCCCCTGAGAGTCTGAGGGACTGAGTTAAGGGAATCCTGCTTTATCCCCTTCCTCAGAGGACTGCTCTCATAGGTTACCTTAAGCACACTGTTTGTCGAATTAAGTGCATAAAAAGATAGCTTGCCGGATCCTCAGAATGTGTAGGACTTTCCCAGGAGGAAAGGTGAACATGGTTGAACTTGGGGAGAGAAGTACAAAAGGAGAAGCAGGTGTATGCCATGCTGTGGAAATATTTTCGTGGCCAGTTGTTCTGTGCTTATATGTATGGTGTCACATGTCCACAAAGGAAGTTACCTGTACTGTGAATATTTGTCTTGTTCTACTCTGGGGATGAGCTAGGGTAGAGAGGACAGAGGAGAAA
Source organism: Nyctereutes procyonoides (assembly GCF_905146905.1). Classification (NCBI taxonomy): domain Eukaryota; kingdom Metazoa; phylum Chordata; class Mammalia; order Carnivora; family Canidae; genus Nyctereutes; species Nyctereutes procyonoides. The sequence goes on along the minus strand of NW_026575031.1, from coordinate 6,130,380 downwards.
AGTAGGGGATCTTAGAAATTGTATCTTAAAGGTTGTTTTTCATATTTTTTAAACAAGTTGCTTAGAAAGTTAACAAATTGCAGAGAAGGAATGGGGAAACCCCTCTAGACCAAGATGTGTCATTGTGGTATTGTGCAAATTTGTATTTCTGCAATCTCAGGGCCATTTAAAAGACAGTCTTCTAAGTATGGGACAAAACTGCTTCTCCTACACCTTTTTGAGTTGCCCCACAATTTTCACCCACTCCCCCATTCCACATCAAACATGGAGTCTGCAGCCCTGTAAGATTGAGCAATGACCCTTTCACACTTTTGAGTCCTGCTTGTCATTTTGCAATTACGAATGCAATAGAATCTGCGTCAAGCTCTGTTTTGAGTCTTCCTGTTTGAGCTTTGTGCAGCTCTTCAGCTGTTTGTTCCTTTGAACTGGTAACATTCAACGTGAACAAGTAGGCACCTGAAATTATTATTATTATTTTCACTTTACCTATTTTCAAAGTCTATTTTTTTTTTAAAAAAAGAATCACAGTGGTAAAAGAAGTGCATTCTCCCACCCTTACCCCAGGGTAATCTACGTTTGAGCACGGACCAAGCTCGAGAAGGTTGAGCCCAAAGGGAAAAAGGAGTTTGTGAGAGTTATGAGCAGATGGAGGGAAGGTTTTATTTTTAATTAGGGGCTTATTTAGAATGGAAATCTGTATGTAATCTGAACTGCTCCGTGCATGCCGGTGGACACTAAATGAGCGAACAATGGGAACCTCTGTTGGAACTTTATCTGAACTTCAACTCTGTTTTCCATACCTCAGTTGTCCAGGTAACTATATTGTCAAATGAGGTGACTTACTGTAAGCGAGTTCTCAGATTGAGGGGAGGGAAACTGTATACAGCCCCCATTGATGGTGAGGTGGGGAGGGAGAGGGAGAGAGAATGAATCCCTGTTGCAAACTAAAATGCCTTTGTCTCCCTGTATTAAAGACTTGTTTCCAAATCTGGAGCGAGTACCTAGAATTCTCCTTTCTCTTTCTTCTGCCAGAACAGACTGTCTTTTCCCTGTGCTCCTTTCCAGTCCTTGGTCATCTGACATCTCCTAGGGGGACCAGTTAAAAATTTAGACTTGGAAATGTTACTTCTCCCCTCCACAGCAGTTGGTAGTCATGTCATAAACCCATGTCACATATTTTCTTTTCTGTTTTGAAAGTTGGTATAACTTTCTTGACATACTTTTCATACAGTAAGACCAAAGCCAAAAAAGTACTTTGTTCACCAGGTAGGGGCTATGCCCACCTTATCCTGACTTTTCCCTGTGTACCAATATTACTTGGCAGAGATATTTTCATTATGAACTGCTGCCCTGGGACTGGGGATGAAAGCACCCCAACACCTAGCAATAATGCATGAGTTAAGTCTAGCAGAGACAATAACTCGTTGATTCAGGGCTGGGGTTAGATTTGTGCTTTGCTCAAATCCAGTCCTCTTGCCTATCATTCTCTCTTTTTAAGTAACTGAGTTCTTTCAAAATAACACAGCATGTGGGAAGAGAGCATGATAAGACATCATCTGAGAGAAACCTAGTAGTGTGCAAACCTCAAGAAAGATTAAAAAATAGAACTTCAAGATTATTGTTGTGATTTTATTAAACAATTTTCCTCTAAGGAGCTTTAGGAAACATTCGTAAGTGAATTTGATTTCATTCTTGAAGATCTAAGAAGAGATTTAGTATGACTTCCAGTAAGGAGGGGTTGCCCTTCTCTTGAGGAAGGAAGTAAATAAGAAGGCAGCCTTTGATGTAGTATAGAAATGGCATTGATGAGATGGGTAGGAAAAAAGGAGAGGAGCGGAATTTTCAAAAGGGGAACCAGGGCTTAACATGCTTTTAAAAATTACTTATGAAAGTTTATAAAAATATTTTTATTTAATAACTTATTGTCAGTGGACTAAGGCCAATTAACTTAAGTTAGGTAGAATTAAGTGTAGTAAAAAAATGCTAGAGGAAAAAAATCACTACCACCTGGAAAGGAGGGGAAGATTGTGAACACATTCCCCCATTAACAAAATTTTCTGTTTATAGAATTTTAAAAATTTCTCACATTATTACTCTTTGCGTGACTCAAAAACGATTATTATTCCTTGTGGTACGTAAAAAAGGTGGGTCTGGAAAAGGTATTCCAAATGTAAAATTCAGATTGTCTTGGCAGGTAATACAACCAAAGGCATTTATTCTCTACAGTTTTCTAGGCCGCTCTCCTGGAAGGATACACCTGATGGGAGGCAGATGCAAAGCATGAGGGGAGAGGAGTAAGAGTAAGGAGTAAGCCAGGCTGGCTTTTTGAGAGACAGAGCAGTCCTTTAGAGTCTGGTTTGGGCATGCAGAAAAGCAGCTGTGCCCACCAAAGAAGGAATTTTAGGAAGACAGAAGTGAGAAGTGAATACTGGGCATTTTGATGTGGGAATACATCCTCAGGAACAAAGCAGATGTATCTTGTTGGATTTGGGGTTATAACATTGGTCATATTCAGATTATCAAACAGAATTTCATGGATCAATGCTTTATTTTGAAGCATTAGCAAAATAATTCAACAGCTTAAACAGTATAAGTAGAGGCAGATGTTTTAACATATTCATCAGTCAGTCTACAATGTTTATACATGTAGTAATGTTTGAAGACTGGGGAGCCGGTGGGGTAGAGAAACTTAGATTTCAGTTTTGAATAATGTTTTTGCCATATTATAATCTTTTTTAAAGATTTATTTATTCATGAGAGACACAGAGAGAGGCAGAGACATAGGCAGAGGGAGAAGCAGGCTCCCCGTTGGGAGCCTGATGTGGGACTCGATCCCATGACCCCGGGATCATGACCCAAGCTGAAGGCAGACATTCAACCACTGAGCCACCCAGGCATCCTGCCTTATTATAATCTAATCAAGTCTTTCAAGGCTTTTTAAAAGCTTCCTTCCTGATCTGGACACCTATGTCTACTGCTCCTTGGATTTTTATGATCACTAAGAGCTATTTATCTAAGCAAGAGCCTACGTTAACCTTTAGAGAGAGAGAGAGAGAGAGGGAGAGAGACAGAATATGAAACCAAAGAAGAGATCTTTATCTGCAGTCAGACCCAGGGTAGCACCTGGGAATTTGTAGCCAACAAACTGAACTGTTTGGAACTGGAGGCTAAAGATGGCTCTATGAACAATTATGATAGTCAGTAATTGTTTTTATTATGAGCATTTATTATGCAATTGGTGCTAAGTGTATTCCTGTCATGAAGGTTAATTTTTATGTGCCAACTTGACTGGGCTAAGAGATAGCCAGATAGCTGGTAAAACATTATTTCTGAGTTTGTCTGTGAGGATGTTTCTGAAAGAGATTAGCATTTGGGTCAGTTGATTGAATAAAGAAGATCCACCCTCACAAATGTGGATTGGCATCATCTAATCCACTGAGGGCCCAAATAGGACAACACAGCAGAAGAAGAGAAAATTCTCTCTTTTTGAGCAGGGACGTCTACCTTTTCCCATCCTTGCACATGGAAACTCCTGGTTCTTGGGTCTTTAGCATCATTCCCCTGGTTCTCAGGCCTTCAGACAGGGACTGAATTATGCCACAGGCTTTCCTGTTCGCCAGCTTACAGACCAGATATTGTAGGCATCTTGGCCTCCTTAATAACATGAGTCAATTCCCATAAAGAATCTCCTCTTTTGTATCTGTCCATATCCTATTAGTTTTGTTGCACTGGAGAACCCTTACTAATACACACATATCATCTCTTTAATTTTAATTTTATTTTCTTTAAATATGTATGTATGTATGTATGTATGTATGTATGTATGTATCTGAGAGGGAAAAACAGAGAGAGAGAGAAAGCATAATTCGGGAAGAGGAGCAGAGGGAGAGGGAGAGGAAAAGAATCTCGAACAGACTCCTCATTGAGCATAGAGCCCAATTCAGGGCTTGATCTCAAGACCCTGAGATCATGACCTGAGCAGAAACCAAAAATCAGATTCTTAACCCATTGAGCCACCCAGGCGCTCCTCAGAGTTTTATATAATTGAAAGTCTATAGGAGTTTACTTTTGCCTTTTAAGGAGAGGTATTGCTAGATCCAGCCTTTGGTTTTTATTTCCTGAGAAAAATCTCATTACTATAAACCTCATTGACCAATAAATGGCTCAGGGACACCTTGCTGTTGGAAGCCTACCTCTGCTCTTCACAATGAGATTCCCTGAACCTTTGATCAGAGAATTCCTCAAGGAATGGGAGAGAACCTGAGATCAGGAATGGTTTCCTTGTGATGTTTCTAAAGACATACGTTGGTTTAAAATTTTTTTAAAATTTTTATTTATTTATGATAGTCACACACACACACACACACACACAGAGAGAGAGAGAGAGAGAGAGAGGCAGAGACATAGGCAGAGGGAGAAGCAGGCTCCATGCACCGGGAGCCCGACGTGGGATTCGATCCCGGGTCTCCAGGATCGCGCCCTGGGCCAAAGGCAGGCGCTAAACTGCTGCGCCACCCAGGGATCCCCCATACATTGGTTTAAAAAGCCAGTGTGTAGAACAGTTGTTTTATAACTTGATAAGCATAATAAAAATAAAATTAACTTTTTGAACTTCTCTGAAGTTCCCCACACTTTGTATATAGTATCCCTAAATTTAACACAATTCCTGTAAGGTAGATGGTATTATTGCCATTTCATATATAAGAAAGCACCAAACATACAGAAGTTAGGAAATTTGCCTAAGGCTACATAGCTAGTTTTCATCCAAAGCCTTTTCCTTGTTTAAGACATTCATTGCAACAACAACAAAACCTGCTAGTTGTTCAGAATGGTCAAACACATGCATACACATGCATTCATACACACCCGTGCACACACGTGCATGCACACACATAGTCTCTCTTGGGTTTCATAATCATGTTCATATCATGAATAACTGGCACACATCATGTGTTTCTTTTTTTTTAAAGATTTTTATTTATTTATTCGTAGAGACACACACACAGAGAGGCAGAGATACAGGCAGAGGGAGAAGCAGGCTCCATGCAGGGAGTCTGATGCAGGACTTGATCCCAGGACTCCAGAATCACACCCTGGGCCAAAGGTAGGTGCTAAACAGCTGAGCTACCCAGGGATCCCACATCATGTGTTCCTACAGCGCTGATGCCCTGTCCTAAATGACACCCCCAGAATGTGAGTTGAGATGTGCTGTTTATAAGTAATAACAGTGGAATGCAGAATCTCCTCAACTCAGAACAAAGAGAGGGGACCGGCTAATATTGGAATAGCAAGCAGTACACTGGTCTCCTCACAGCTATAAAGCAGCTGATAAAACTCATTCCAAAAGAGCAAGGCACAGCATCAGAAACATGGAAAACATTTTCTTTTCTCTCCCGGACAATTTTTGAGTATACTCACGTAATACAAACACCACTATGATCAAAACTAGGCTCCTCAGAGCAGTAATAATCTGTTCCCTGCTATAGACATGGGCAGTATGGGGTAGCTGCTTTGTGTATTCATGACCTGATTTACTTAAAATATAGACAAGCTTACAGTTCATCTGTGTTTAGTGAAAGAGGTTTAGAAGGGATTTCTCTTTACCTGTTCTCCATTTAGGCAGGGTTATGTCTCTCTCCACAGACCATGCCAGGCTCTGGTAACTTTTTGTAATGTAAGTAGTTTGTCTTTACAAATCCCTTGGATGACTGTATCTTTCACCTTCCAGCTGTCTTTCTGCATCTATACCAGGACTCCTTAATTCAGCTCTTCTATCAAACGTTCAGTTGACATTTATGCATGTCTTCTTCTCAGGGCAAATGCAGCTGCCTTTCTGGTATCTTCTCAAAGACTAGATGAGAGAGGACAGATAGGAATAGATTCCAGTGAGAGAGACCTAAAAAGCCTGATTAGTGCTTTTCACATGGAAGGGATTGGGGTCAGAGCTGTGATGCTATCAGGGTCCATCCTTAAACTCTGCAGTGCTGGGGGCTCTGTGATCTGATGGGAAATCCCAAGAGCTCTATTTTAGATGAATGAGTCACTTGGAGCCCTGTTTTTGGTGCTGGGAATCCCAACTTGGCAGGAAGTTAGTAAATATGCAGGCATGTTCCTAAGTGTCCCTTCATGATTAAGCCCCTGGTGAGCTCTTCCCTAAATTTGTGTCACACAAGCAAAAAATAAGCTAAGGAACCATGTCACAAACTATGTGAAAAATGCTCTGGAGAAGGCATTGCATTTTTCACTCATGAATTCAAATGGCACCTAATTTCTGGCTTAGCTTTGGCTCCCAGCAGAATTCCTTGCTTCAGGGTTTGGGTATCTCTGGCATGATCTTTAGGGATAGGTTAGAGGTTGTCTTGGCAATCAGGGGTTCTGTATTTGTTTATATTTTGTAGTCTGTCAACACAGAAGACAAAATTGTCTGTATCTATTCTTTCTTAGCGATCTGACATGATACATATTCAAGTGTTCCCTTGGACTAGAGTTTAGTCTTAGCCATCCTTCTTCATATTCAGTGCCCGGAAGAGCTTCTTTTCCCTATCATGGTCCAGTTGACTAGCATTAACTGGTGCTTCACTCAGCTGGAGGCTCTCAGAATGACTTTGGTTTTCCACTGTTCTGACTTTTTGAGATACAGTTAAATAATGACTACTTTTGTTGAACCAATATGTGAAGGTCCCCAATTGTGGACCCCAATGGAATTCCTTCTCAAAACAATTATGGAAGGAACTGAAAATCAAATAAAAGAGCTTTAGAGCCTCTGCATTTCAGGGAAAAAAGCAGCATAAGTTCTGTGGTGGGGTTGAGGATATAAAAAAGAATAAGCTGTGCTCCCACATTTCATAAAGATCATAGTCTACATGAAGCAGCATTGTGGGTTGAGCCATATAGATAAAAAATTAAACCCAGGATAAAGGGATAAGTCTCAAAATAGAAGTATGGTTATCTGAGATGGGGATCAATTATGTAGGATGAAGAGGGGGAATTTGGGGAAGACCAAGAGGTGACCAAGAAGTGGGCTTTTAAAAGATAAATAGGGCCCTGACAGACACATAATATAATGAAGGCACATTTCTGGCAGATGGAAGATCATGAATGAAGGCACATATGATGTGCCTGGAATCCTCAGAGAAATGAGAACTCTCAAATATCAAACAGCATGAAGTATACAGGGACTAGATGGAGATCAGAGTGTCAGGGGGAACCAGATTGTGCAGGCTGTCTGTACCCATACTTGGAATTGTGAACTTCATCTTCCAGGCAGTGGATAGTCACTGCGGGCTTTTAAGTAGGAAAATTATGTAACCATGATTACAATTTCTTTTTTTTAATTAAAGATTTATTTATTCATTTGAGAGAGAGAGAGCAAGTGAGCAGGAGTGAGGGGCAGAGAGAGAGGGAGATAGAAACTCAAGCAGACTCTGAGCTGAGTTCAGAGCCTCATATGGGGTTCAATCTTATGACCCTGAGATAAGAGCTGAGCTGAAACCAAGAGTTGAAGCTTTAACCAACTGTGCCACTCGGGCCCCCTCACAATTGCAATTTCTATTGCTGACTTGCCATCATTGATTTTCAAGGTAGAAAAGACCAGAAGGTACATCTGGCCCCACCTTTCATGCTGTCCCAAGACTGAAAGGGATATAAAAACTGTGGAGACTCAGTGCAACAAAATTTAAAAATAGCCTTTCTAATATGATTTCCTAAACTCTTTTTTTTATACTAATGAGGCACTAATTAAAATTATTGTTGACAACACTGGGGTGCTATAGGTAACAGGGAAACTTTATCCTCTCTCTTTTTGATCCTTCAGACTTTTGCTACTGAGTCAAGTTGAGAGGCCACTTGATGCCAGAGATAAACCTGCCATAGGCAGATACAGAACTGAAATATATATGGCTCAACATTTCTCACCTTGGAAAATAAATGTGGAACCCACTCTTTAAGACATTTGATTTGTACAGCTGCCATAGGCAAGTAACGTGTCCTTGTCGTGGTGTAGGGAAAAGAATACAAAGCCAGGAATTGAGACTGGTATCCTAATCCTATTTGTTGCATTAAAATGTTATATCAACTTGGACAAGTCCTTCAATTTTTCGGAATCTCTAATATTTTTATATTTACAATAGATGAAATACTGACTGTCCTCCTGCATTAGTTTGCTAGGCTGCCATAACAAAATACCACAGACTATGTGGTTTAAACAACAGAAATTTAGTTTCTCATATTTCTGAAGGCTAGAAGTCTGAGATCAAAGTGTTGACAGGTCAGGTTTTTTTTGATGCTTCTCTCTTTGGCTTATAGATGTTTGCCTTATTGCTGTGTCTTCCCATGGTCATATGCCTCTATGTCTGTGTCTCAGTCTCCTTATGAGGACACTGGTCATATTGGATTAAAGTTCACCCAATGACCTCATTTAACTGTAATTACCCCTTTATAGACCCTATCAACAAATACAGTCATATTCTGAGGTAGTGGGGGTTAGAACTTCAACGTAAGTATTGTGAGGGGACACAATTCAGCCCATAATACCTACTTACATTATTGTGTGTGTGTGTGTGTGTGTGTGTATTAAAAAAAATCTATTTATTCATGACAGACGCTGAGACAGAGACACAGGTGGAGGGAAAAGCAGGATCCTTGCAGGGAGCCCGATGGGGGACTTGATCCCAGGACTCTGGGATCATGACCTGAGCCAAAGGCAGGTACTTAACCACTGAGCCACCCAGGTGCCCCTATTGTGTTGTTTTTAGGGGGCCATTTAGACCATTTGTGTTCTGGTTACCTGGGTCAAATTTAATTGACTGAGTCCTCCTTCTGGTTTGAGGGGCTATTCTCTTCACTAGTCTAGAAAAAACATGGATGTCTCCGGGGTTAATCTTTTTTCCTAGAGTGTATAGCAACTTCTGATTATCTACACATGTGCATATTTATCCATCATCCTATTTTTAACCTTTATTATTTATTTATTTATTTATTTGAGAGAGAGATATCACAAGCAGAGGGTAAGGGCAGAGGGAGAAGCAGACTCCCTGTTGAACAGGGAGCCTGATGAAGGGACTCAATCCCAGGACCCTGGAATCGTGACCGGAGTGGAAGGCAGACACTTCTTAAGGGACTGAGACACCCAGGAGCCCTTTTTACATTTTATTGATTGGTTTTACCAGTATTTATTTCTTCTCTGCTTGTAAACACATGGAATACTATAGTTCTGAGCCACCTTCAACCTTCTCATATTATTGAATAGTATGTCCTTTAAAAAGGAGATGGACAAACCTGGGAAGAAAGTATTGAGCCTGAAAGCCCCAGAAAAGAGCATGTGTTGGGCTGGTGAGACGGGGGACCTCAAAACGGCCGACCCCAGGCCAGCAACCTCCCAATAAGGCCGCCTTGCCGCCCTACCCTAAGTTAGCACACAAAGACCTGTAACCCTAGCCCTAATCAGAATGCCACTCTGCCCCCATCTTCCCCCTGAAAACTCTTTATAGACCCCCCTGCGGTTTGCCTGGGCGTGACTTCCCTGACTCCAGCCCTTCTGAGTCCTGGAACCTCAGCTGGGAGCGCTCCTGCTTAAAGCACACTCGAACCTACTGCCTGGCTCTGCTGTCTTTAATTTCTCCGCCATTCATTTGGGAAAAACCTAACAGCATGCATTAGGAAGGTCAGAAAGGATCATGCGTTACTGCAGCTGGACCTTCAGACAATGGTCTCCAGCCACCACTCCTGGAGACCTGAGTGCCTAGAGAAGTGGGAAGTCCCCAAGTTGCTTGAATCCAGATCAACCTGGAACGTGCATGTTTCTCTCTTTTACCAGCTCGTGCTTGCTCACCTTTGCCTGCCATCGGGCAGTTCCTCTTAGCCAAACTTGTCTCAGGCTACTCTTTGGTTGGGAAGCAGATATTTTTAAAACTGCTTTGCTTTTACAATTCCTCTTGCTAATGTTATTTATATTCATTGTCCTTCTTCACTATGTTGCTTGATAATTTCTTCATATCAGAGTGCATGCTTGTTGCATTGTTGAAGGAAAATCTAATAATATCTAAAACTATGCAGAACTATTGGGTCTGGCATATAAAAATACCCATCAAGGAGTAATAGAGTAAGTGTCAAATAATTAGACAATTGGCAAATTATAGGTAGATATCACACAGTGTTTTTTTGTGATGTTTGGGGAAATTGGTTAGATTTTGGAAGAGTTGAGAACAAAGTGAGCTGCATTTTCCTATTTAAATTAATGAAACATAGGTAGGGTGATCCTACTATATAAATTCACGAGCAGGGTTTCAGGGATAGATTAGATTTGGATTAAATTTGTGAGCCACACAAATCTGTTATTAGTTTTGACTTTTCATAAAGATATATTTAACTCAGGTATATCAGAAGAGGGGAGACATTCAAATCTTTGTCTTCCATATTTTGCTTGTCTTATGAAGTATATTTTAAGAAGATCTGTAAGAAGAGTAGGAGGATGGGGAAATGGAGTGATTTCTCATAATCATTCTCAAAACAAGTATAGATTTTTAAGGATATTAGTGGAGAATATATACAGCGGACCCTTTCAATAACTCAAATATTCAACTTCATTTTAATAGTAACCTTCTCTAGTGACACACTCTGGCTTGGAAAGCAGGGCCTACAGCCTCTGTTTGAGAACTTCATGGAGCTTATACAACTAATAGTTGTTGGGCCTGCGGGATCAAGGGGGATCCAGAGGCACCAACAAAACGGCAGCGGACCCCCCCACCTTGTTGCCCCCATCTCAGAAGTTTCCCATCACCAGCAGACCGCCTGGGGACAGTCATCAGGGGGAGACAGGACCTATGCAGGAAACCTGAACCGTACTCTGCCCAGACCCCATTAAGGGCATAAGGATACCGATTCCACCAGTAATATGCCCTAATACCTATCACCCCGTACACACACACAACCCCTTACCCCTACCCCCTTAAAAAGCCCGCTTGCCCTCCCCTACGGCTGCGGAACCTCCCCGGAGAGCGCGCCCCATTAAAAGCCTGGTTCGACCAACTTTTGCCTGGCTTCTCTATTTCATTTCACTACCGATCGGATTAAACCTGACCATAGTCTCTATGCTTATTTTGCTTTATTCTTTTCTATGTACATTCCCCAGTCTCAACTTGTGGAAAAGCCTTATGGGAAGATGATAGAAGTAAATATATTCAGTGCTTCTCACATCACTAGTAAGTTAATATCCTATTTTGAGTAGCTGGAATTTTGAATTTTGCCAAGGGCTTTTCTTCCTTTTTCAGTTTTGTTTGGCTTCAAAACAGACTTGTTTGACTTTAAAGAGATGGTTCCTTTGACATACATGTTAAATCCAGAATATAAACTTCTCAGCTTCTCAATGAATGAGAGGTTTTTCTTGAATGTGTAAGGTCAGATTTTATTTATCTGCATTTCTTAATTTTTGGACTATTTTATATGCCAGCCCAGCCTCAATTCTTCTCCAACCAATAGACATTGCCCAGTGAAAGTACTCTGGAAAAAGTTCAGTATTACCTCAAGCGAATATTATAAAAAGCTCTCTCTCTAAGGCAAGTTTGTGGACAGGAAGATTGGTTATGAAAAATCAAGTTTTAAAAGATCAGATAATTGCTTGGATTACATAATTGTGTGCGTGAATGACTGAATCAATTTCCATTTAGGGTGGGCCTACGAAAAGGTCCTTTCCTGTTGAGAAATGGGTACCTGTAGGGCAGTTCCGATTATTAGCCTGGTTGTTCTGTTTATTACACCATGTGGCTGATTCTTTGCTTCCATTTGTAAACAAAAATCATATTCAGAATCATGGGTGAGATGGTCATAACAGTGCATTATATTTGTAATTCCCTTTCTCCCCCCAAAGAAATTTCATATTTATCACTCCTTTTTGAAGAAAAGAATTATGAGCTTTTAAAAATTTTGACAAAACTTCTGGAGGTGTCGGATGATCCACAAGTCTTAGCTGTTGCTGCTCATGGTGTTGGAGAATATATGCGGCATTATCCATGAGGCAAACGGGTTATTGAACAGCTTTGTGGGAAGCAGCTGGTAATGAACCACATGCACCATGAGGACCAGCAAGTTCGTTACAATGCTCTTCTGGCTGTGCAGAAGCTCATGGTGCACAACTGGGAATATCTTGGTAAACAGCTCCGATCTGAGCAACCCCAGACTGCTGCTGCCCGAAGCTGAATGTGTCCTCCAGCCTCAGAATCTCCACCTGTAGTGTTTAACCTGGGACAGAATACCTGGAGTAGGAATCTCAGTAGTTAGGGTCAGGAGCAAATACCTTTTCATTTTACTTGCAATTATCTTCTGTTGTGTCACTTTTCCCAATGCTGATTTTTGTTAAATGTGTTTGCCCATTAAGTTGTATAAAAGTAAGTGCTTTCTGTTGCTAAGGAGAAGATTACTGTCACATATACTGCTTGTAATTTCTGTATTTATTGTTCTCTGAAAATGAGTATAGTTATTAAAGGATTCTCACTTTGAAAAAAAAAAAAAACAAAAACAAAAAACAAAACAATATTGGTTGGTTGGTGAAGTGGAAAAAAAACCGGATTAAGAGCCAAAGAATCTACTAAAACCAGCTGGCCTGTCTCTCCCTGGCGAATCTTATCTTGAAGGGTCAGTGAGATAATGTGATTGACAGTCCTTGCAGTTTTATCAAGCTAAGAACTTTTTTCACAGGTCCCTTTAGCATTCTGAGCCTCGCTATCTTCCTTAATAAAATGAAGGACTTAGGTGGCTACTAACTTCTCACTTTCATACTGTTATTTTTGTTAAATTTTGGTAGGTTAGTAGAGTAAGGACATGTGATTGTGATTTAAGATAAGGAATATATACGTAGTGTCCCTCCACGTTCTGGCACAGAGCTCCTAAGACCCTGGAGATTTCCTGAGGAGAGTGATAAAGGTGTACATTGTTATGTTAACGAAGTGACATCCTCTGGAGGGGTGCCAGTTGCCAGGGAAACCAACAGTGGCTTTAGAGGGTTGGAACTTTCGTTACCACCCCCACCCCACTTCTAGCGAGGGGCAAGGGGCTAGAGATTGAATTCAATCACCAATAGCTAAGGATTTAACCAGTCATGCCTATGTAATGAAGCCTCCATAAAAACCCAAAAGGACGGGAGTTCCCAGACCTTCTAGGTTGTTAAATACATGGAGATGCAGGGAGAGCAGGATGCCTGGAGAGAGCATGGGAGCTTTTCCTTCCCCCATACCTTGCTCTGTGCAGCTCTTCCCTCTGGCTGTTCCTGAGTTACATTCTTCTTAATAAACCTGTAATTTAGTAAGTAAACTGAGTTCTGTGAGCCACTCTAGCAAATTAATCAAACCCACGGAGGGGTGTTGGAGCCTTTGATTCATAGGCTTTTGGTCAGAAGCACAGGTAACAGTGACTGGCCTCTGAAGTGGGAGAGGAGGAGCAGTCTTGTGGGACTGAGCCCTTAATCTGTGGGATCTGATGCTATCTCCAGGGAGATAGTGTCAGAATTGGGTTGAATTGTAGGATACCCAGCTGGTGTCCAAGAATTGGTTGATGGTGTAGAAAAAAGTCCATACATTGGAGTTGGGTGCAGAATCCCAAGATGGTAAAATAAATAAAATAAAATAAAATAAAATAAAATAAAATAAAATAAAATAAAATAAAATAAAATAAAATAAAATATTCCTGGGGCACTTGGGTTGTGAAGATGGTTGGGTATTTGCCTTTTGTTTTTGGCCCAGTTTGTGATCTCAGGGTCATGGGATCAAGTCCCACAGGGGGCTCGGTGCTCAGTGGGAAGTCTGCTTAAGATTCTCTCTCTCCCTCTTCCCTCTGCTACCCCTTTCCCCTAGTGTGCTCTCTATCAAATAAAAAAAAATATTAAAAAAAAATTCCTTTCCACTAAAGAGGAACTGGAGCAAGGAAGTAGTGGGTGGCCTGATTACCTTGGATGAGAGCTGAGCTATCAAACATTTTCCCCACCTAGCTCTGTTTTTCTGTATGAGTTAGTAGCTGATGGGGCCTGTTATGTATTCTGAGGAACTCTGTGGTTCCCAGATGTGGACAAACTTTCATTGAATGCAAATGATTTTAGAATAGAGAATAGTAGGGTCAGACCCAGGTGTATCCCAGAGGACATCTGATTTGAAAGAAAATTTACTGAAGCTGCTTTTCTGGACAAAATAGAAATATTGGAGGCTCTGAGCTGCTTGCATCTGTGAAGGTCTGCCTGGCCTATGAGCAAGGACAAAAATTGTCCTTCTAAGATTTTTCAGTTGCCCAAGAAAGGGTCTATGGGAAATTTCAGCTTGATATTCTAAATCAACCCTACTTCCATTTAAAACTCTTTTTTTAAAAAATCATTTTGAGCCATGAACTGCTTTGAGAATTTTATTATAGGTAATATGATCATTTTACAAAAATGTAATATGAGCCATCACAGAAAACTGTTGCAGATAATTTCAGTGGGTTAAAAAAATTCCCTGAATGCCATGCATTGGCCATGGATTGGTTGGTTCTGAAACTTAAGTACACATGGGAATAATCCTGGACCCCATTCTCAGAAATTCTGATTCATTAGATGTTAGGGAATTGTCCTAAGATTCTGAATTTTAGCAAGCACCCAAGATAATTCTGATTCAATGAACTGGACTAAATACTGAGAACTCTGTGATGGGAATCCCTGGGTCTTAGTTAAGAGATACTGTCTTAGATTGCCTTAGAACTCCAGTGTCCCTGGGACACCTGGGTGGTTCAGTCAGTTAAACGTCCAACTCTTGATTTCGGCTCATGTCGTGATCTCAGGGTTGTGGGTTTGAGCCCTTTGCAGAGCTATGTGCTGGTATGGGGCCTGCTTAAAATCCTCTATCTCCCTCTCCCACTGCCCACCCCCTACCACCATGCACACACATTCTGTCTTTCTGTAAAAGAAAAGAAAAGGAAAAAAAAAAAAAAAAAAAAAAAAGAACGCCAGTGTTCCTGAATACATTCCCAAAATCCGTATCATCTTTTTCAGTTTCAACCTAAAAAGAAACCCAAGTCTCCCATCAAATGAATTAGCCAAACTGGAACAAAAATCAAATACAAAGTAAATAAGATTTTGTACAGACTGCCAGTTTGCCTGTGTTCCTAGCCTGGGTCACCCATTCATTGTTCAATTTCAGAGAGTTCTGGCTTTCTACAAGTATGGGTGCTCATCAGCTGCTTTGTACAGTGCAAGAACTATCACATAAGGATGGGCTAGTCTCAGTGATACCATGCATGCATGCCTTGCTCTGAAGCAGCATAATCAAGAATAATTGCAAATGGGAGTTGAGATCAGAGCCAGAGAAGTGGTGCTGAGCAGCAGATCTGGAGCAAGGCAACATTGTCAACAGAAGGTCAATCAAGGTCTCATAGGACTGGACCTCAGTAACAGTCTGAGTGATAGAATTTGAATTGGATGGAGGCAAACAGTTAAGGAGGGAGGCTGTGGGAAAATGAAGTCTTTGGTCTGATCAGATGCTGGCCAGTTACACACACTAGACTTGTCTGGACACAGATGTTCTATATAGACAGTCACTGATGAACACTTACTATGTAGAGGTCCAGAAAAAGAAACACTTACAGATGGTAAAATTTCTCCCTTCATCTTATTTCTGATGACAATTTAACAACGAATTAACAGAGAAATCCTGAATAATTAGTTCTATCCAGTCTCATTAGTAATCTTCTTTATTACGGTGTTATCTAGTTCATGAGGTAGAAAACCTTTTCTTTGCAGCACTAGATTGCAAATATTTTAGGCTTTGTGAACTACAATACCATCTCTGTTGAATAAACAACAGAGATGATTTTTTCGTTTTTATTATCCGTAAATAATCTGAAAACTATTCTTAGCTCTCTGGCAGTATAAAAGAAAAAAAAGAGGCATGGAATGGATTTAGCCCCCAGGCTATAGTTTTCTGAACTTCCTCTTGAATATCCCAACAATAGCAGTAAGATTGTTTCGTTTTTACATGACATTTGATATTTTCTAATAGTACATATTGTTCACTATGAAAAATAATAGTTACTTATTTCCCATTGAGAATATATCCCCTCCCTTAGGTACTGATAGGAGAGTCCAAAGCCATGATATGAGAAGTAGTATTTTCCAAACTTGAGTCCTTTTGTAACCAGCTAATATTAAAATCTGTAAGGACAGAGTTGACTTTAACTTGGTGTCATTTGACATAAAAATTCAAAAGTGATGGTGGTTTGTCCCTTTGGACTCTATTTTTAAAATTGGCTAATGTGAGTTTTGCTTATATTTCAAAAATATAAGCACATTTTGTATTATTTGGATGATTATTTTATTACCTGAGTACTGTCACAATATTTATTCAAGTCCAAGTAGACATTTGGACATATTGGTTCTCAGTAGTATTAACTGTTGCCACATCATGAGGCAAGGATAAATGTAAATTTAAGAAAGGCCAAGGGATTACACTTTTGAGGTCTTTTAATAGAGGAAAAATGGTTGGATATTGAATCATCACATAATGCATGGAGGCATGGTCCATTTAGTACCAAACTAGAGAGAACCTAAACATAGATGTTAATTCTGTATCCTAGTTAGAATAGAAGAGGTTCAATTTCAGGGCAAAAGCATTCTGGTTACATTCAAGTAATGTGGGTTACTTTGAATTTTGGTGAT
Organism: Nyctereutes procyonoides; assembly: GCF_905146905.1. Lineage (NCBI taxonomy): Eukaryota > Metazoa > Chordata > Mammalia > Carnivora > Canidae > Nyctereutes > Nyctereutes procyonoides. The sequence goes on along the minus strand of NW_026575031.1, from coordinate 6,113,714 downwards.
GATATATTTGTAAATTTGTGTATAATTTGTCCTGTTATGAATATGTGTGTGTGTGAGTGCATGTGTATACTCAATTCAAATCAATCCCAGAGGCGTTAGGAGACTATCACAGTGGTCATGTGAAAACTGAGCTGGGTACAAGGCAGTTATAGTCAGGATGGTTAGAGCAGGTCTGTGCTGTTCCATGCAGGACATTTTGCATAGTAGAGAAAAACACCTCTTCCTGTGGGCAGATGCAGAGGCACCTGTTCTGGCCCGCTGGGATTAGCTGGTGTTAGCCTCATCGATTTCCTCAGCTGGGCACTCTTGCTCAGGAGTAGGTTTCCGTCCTGAATAAGAAGCAATGAATCTGAGAGACAATGTGGGAATATAATTTTTGGGACCTGGTAGCTAATTAAACCTAGAGGTCAAGGACTGCTCCCAGCTTCTGGCTTTGATGACCATTATTTTTAAAATAATATCTGACTTATTGAATCCTTTGCAACAATTGCGATAATTACTATTAGCTTTTGAAAAGCTTTGATGTAGTAAAACAAAAAAAACTAACTAACTAAAAAAATCAAAACCCGTGGAGAGACTATTTAAAGAGGGAACTATGGCAGCAATAGGAATGGACAAGAAACCCACTACAAAGTGGAAACCTGAAAGACTTAACCACTTCCTCTTTCCTGTGTGTTTATTTGAGAATGTCAGAGGCACAAATCCTTAGTGCCCTCTACTGCCTCACTATGGGTTTAGGCCAACATGAAACAGTGTAACCTATTGTCATTTTTATGTTTTAATGTCAACTTTCTTATAGATGGACTTAGAGCTGTGGTTCTGGTTAGCCAAAGCATGGCTCAGTGGAAGTACAGAGAGAGGCTTTGGTGGTCACAGGGGAACAGGGGAGGGAGACCAAGCAAAACCTTTGGCTTGGTCATCCTTCTCTTCATTTATCAATGGACAGGCAGAAATATTTATTTGGGGGACACCTGCGTGGCTCCGTTGGTTAAGTGTTTGCCTTCGGCTCAGGTCAGGATCTCAGGGTCCTGGAATCAAGCCTTAAGTGGGGCTCCACACCCTGCCTCTCCCCTTGCTAGTGTTCTCTCTCTCAAATAAATAAATAAAACATCTTTAAAAAAGCAATATTTATTTTGTGCTGGATGCTTACAAGATCATGCAAAATTAAGATGACGGGAATGTAAGAGCAATATTCATCTGCTGAGAGCTTGTGCTTGGTGGGGAGGTAGACCACGCTGGCTGCATACCAAGAACACTTAAGGATGGAGATACAGGCAAATTCATTTCTCGCACTGATAATTGGTCTAGATAACCTTCTCACAGCATCTTCTCACTCTGAGAATATATCATTTTGTCTGTAGGAGGAGCCTCAAGGCAAGATGAGATCTGAGTGCAAGCATGGGTTTGTGAGTGTGTGGGTGTCCGTGTGTGAGTGAACATGTGTGTGAGTGAGTGTGTTCTGTTATATTAGGGGGTGGTGAATATTAACTTGCAGAAGCCTTAGAGGAGGATAAATTAGATCCATATTTTTGAATATGGAGGGGAGGGAACAAGAAATGCTTAGTGGAAAGGAGAGCAAATTCAGAGGCAAGAACGAGCAGTGAAATTCAAACCTAGCAAAAAGACAGTCAACATTTCCCAGCTGGTGACATACTACTACTCTCTTACAAAATGTTTCCATACCAAAAGTCCATGGTGGTGTACTGCCCTTTAGTAGGACCTTCTTAATGTTGAGCCAGGTTTTTGCTTGCCTGAGGCCTAATTACTGTAATAGTTAGTCTAATTCTATTCATCTTGAGCCCATAGACTTAGGCAAAGCTGAGCAGCTGGTGTGTATTTTTGTTCTCTTGCGATGGTGAGCACTTTAGCTATTAATCTTTGAAGCTCAAAAACAAATGGCGATAGCTCTCAACCAATGTCCTGGAGCCCTCAATCAAGTCGATGTTTTGTTTGGTTGCATTATAAAGAGACTTAAGGATAGTTTGCATGCTATCCATTTTTTATAACTTCAGTTGTTAAATGCAGCCCTAGAACAAGGTGTAAGTTGTTGGAGATATCCTTGGAGACAGCTTAGTGATGAAATGCCAGGTCTTTAACAGGCTTTTATGGGATTAGGTTGGTAATAGTTATATAATGTGTGATTTGTGGTGTGAAAATCTTAAAGGGCTGACAACTGTGTCATCTTTAACGGAATGATATATCTGTCTCTTTGTAGTGTGTATATATATATATATATTTAAATGAAGCATACTAATCATCATTGCAATGGCAAGAGTGGTTGTCAGGGATCACAGGGCTTTAGCTATTGAGGACACAGGGCAGCATTGTATTAAGCAAGTCTGTGGTTCATGGAATCAGGTTGCCTGTTGGCATTTTGGTTCTACCCACTTGCCAAGCAACCTTGGACAAATGACTTAACTATTCTCTGACCCCAGATTGCTTAATTATAAAATGGGAGTCCTACTAATGTATTCCAATTATGATAGGAATCAATGGAGACAGCATGTGTAAATCACACACAAGTGTTAGGCATAAAGTAAGTGGAATATTAGTTTCTTTATTATTGTTGGACCTGTTACTTTCTTGCACTTTATTTATCTGGAATTTAAAATGGAGATAATGCTTTCCAGGAATGTTTTAAAACCTGTAGAGCTGAGTTCTTCCTGGAAGTCAGAGTAGAAGTATAGTATGTCAGAAGAATTAATATGTTTTGATTAGAAATCTAGTACCCAAACCAGTTACTGCCCCCTCACCCCCATTTCTGCTGCCCAATACACATTTGAGTTCAAGCTTTATTGCTCCACATCAAGGAACATGTAGTTTAGGGCCCTCAGACTGAACTGCCTTTACCCGCTTGCCCAGTCCACCACTCCAATTCCAAACTCAGTTCCCAAATTTTTGGTCTGTAAATTCGACATAAATCCTTTCACTGAGAGAATCTTTGAGATGTTTGTTGTTGTTATTGTTGGTTCCAGGTTAGAGCAGTAACATGCATCTAAGACTTCCTAATTGAATGGAGGTCAGATCTAGGATACTTATCCATGCAGGTCAAATTGTCTAGAGTGAGAATTATAATTTAAACCATATGGACACATCCCACTCCTTTTCACCTTTGGAGCTCAGCATGCATCTACCTATGGGCAGAGTCTCATCCTCTCCACAGGACAGCCAACCCTTTCACCTACACCTGAGCTGACTTTCACCCATTTCTTGTTCTGAGTGCTTGAGGTGCTTGACTTTAATCCTCTGGAAACCTACTTATGCTGGGCATCCCTTCTCCTTAGCCCTGGAACACTTAAATATTAAAATACCAGAAAGATGAGAAGGAAGCAGCAAAGAGGATCAAGAAGAATCAACCAACTAAAGTAAAACAATAACCCAGGACACTGGGGTTTTCAGGAGGTAAAGTATTTCAAGAATGAGGAGGGGGGCAATGAGATCAGATTCTTTTAATAGATGAAGTAGATGAAAACTAAAAATTGATCATTGAGTTTAGCAATATTGATTAGATTAGTGCATGAATTTCATCCTCTTTAATTCTTGTAAAATTTCTGTGAAGGTAACTCCTTTGTATTTTTCACAAAGAAAGTAAGATTCAAGATGCATGCCGTCTCCAGATTCATACATTTAGAATGTGGTAGAATTGAGACTTAACCCTTGTTTTTTTTCACCCTAATTCCCATTGTCTCTAATATCAGCTGTTTACATATTTGATTGACTTTAAATCATAGATTTCCCAGGAAGTCACATTGTAAGACTCATTACCCATTGTGGATATAAGATTTTGGTCTGCTCTTTATGAATCTATAATGTTTTTAGGAAACCCCTCTTTTGTCTGGGAGTAAATCTAGACCTGAGCATGACCACCTTTAACACTCAGCTCTCTGAACACCCTGAATGTTTTGTGGAAAGTAGAATAGGAAGAGGAGAATGTTAAGACAGAAAGAGGATTCCTGCATCCTCAAATGAATCTTTTTCCCGAACGCAGTTAGCTGGCCTCCCATGAAGAGACTTCTGAGGTCAACATATATTGGTTATGATCATTCAGTGTTCTAGGCAACATGACAGGCAGGTAGTACTTCTGGGACTGACAAATTCGAAGACTTTTGAAGAAAGAAGACCACAGTATACAGTCCAATTTTATTGCTTCAATTTTACTGTAAGGAAATACATGTATATAGACTATATCAAGGTCATCTCAACGCTGTCTACTGTCTCCCTAGCTTAGGATAATCCTAAGTATTTTCAAAGAGTGTGTACATGCAAAAGGTTGAACATTTGTAAGCATTTGTGCACAGCCTTAAGGTACTAGAATTTAGGCATTAGCATCAAGTGGTTCTTTTGAAGTTCAATGATTAATACCACAAAAAAGGGAATACTCAAATAAGGATATGCCTGTGGCCTTGGAACAATGTTAATAGGACTTCTGTGATAAGGGACTAATGAATTTTTTTGTCTGTTCATAGGCCCAAATGGTTAGATAGACTGAGAAATGCTGTAGATATTAATTTCTTGAGGACAAGAGAAGAACAAGAGGGAGATTTATTTGACCAATTGACTGGTTTTCATCACTTTTATCCAACATAGGGATTTCTAATTCTTTGTTCCTCTTACTGAAAAGAAAAAATAACAGTTATGTTAAAGATATGGTAATGCTGCAAAATGATGGAAAAAACAACCTGCATATAATTGGAATATGCATGAAAGTGGCTTGCTTCTCATAGATATCAGATTCACAGTAACCCACCAAATAATTTCAGATCAGATGTTTTCTGCATGCATTTCTTTTGCTTTTCCACAAGCTATGAAAGATAGCTGTCATTATGAGATTAAAACCTGAAAAAAGTCATACTAACAATGTGGCACCATAGGCATCAACAATAATATTTAGGGGGCACAGGGGTGGTTCAGTGGTTGAGCATCTGCCTTTGGCTCAGGTCATGATCCGGGATCCTGGGATCGAGTCCCACATTAAGCTCCTCTCAGGGAGCTTGCTTCCCTTTCTGTCTATGTCTCTGCCTCTCTGTGTGTGTCTCTCATGATTAAATAAATAAAATCTTAAAAAAAAAACCCCAGTAATATTTAGGATATTCAAGGCTGGAAATAATCTCTTAGAATTTAACTTCATTTTGAGACATAAAGTAACAGAATTCAGGAATTGCAAAATGCTAACAAACAGAACTTACTAAAAACCCAACATTAATTAAAACAACCCAAGTCATGGGCCAGTTCTAAGTTTTACAGGGCTGTTTTGAATAGTTTAAAAGCTGAGACTTATGCTAAGTCAACATGCCTGGTCCATCCAGAGCCCTATGAGTGTCCAAGACAGCCACAAAAATGCTGAAGAGAGGCCATAGCCTTGAATTCAGAGCCTTATGACTGTGCCTATTGTTTGTGAATGTGGTTGGAAACTAGAGCTCAAGCTTCATTGGAATGAAACCTACCTGATAAAGAAAGTAGCTTCTGTAAATGTGGTGCCCTGAACAGATTCTGGATTGAAAGGCTCCAGGATATAAAGTTTAAGGATGGATGTTAGGTAGTTAATCTGTTAGTACTTGACATGTTGGTCTAGGGTGGGTAGGGCAGGATGTAAAGGCACTGGCTCAAGTAGAACCAGGAATTCATCCACCATCCTGCCATTAAGTAGTTGCGCATCATCTTGGCTCACTCTGAATTGCTCAGTGGTTCTGTTTTCTTATTGGCAAAATGTGGGGAGAGTGATTGTCGCTGCCTCTCCCAGGATTAATGAGGTGGTATTCACAAAGAGCATTGTACTCTTAGAAAGGAATGCTCTGTGGCAAGACATTATAGGGCAATAACATTAAGCATGTTTAAAACATGTGCCTGCTGTTACCAAATGGATGCTACGGCTGAACAGTCTTGTATCTCAAATACAAACCAATGCATATGGAACTGCTTATGGGTAACAGATGACAGGCTGAATGAGTGAGATAGTTGATTATCATACGGAAGGTTGTTCATGCTTCAAAAATGCTTTATCCTTGCTATTTCATCCTCAATACACTGAAGACATACTTGAGAAATCCCATTTAGATAATCACTGGCCATTGATGGTGGAAATTAGAAATGAAGAAAAGGACTGGGTCACCGAGTCTGTTTCCCGGGAGACAACATGGAAGAAGCAATTCCAGCCACAATGCCTGGATGCTCCTGCTGTGTGTTAACTCAGCTTCACAAGCTTGCCTCTGTAACTGCGGCTGTGATAAATGCCAGACGAAACCCAAGACGGCCACCCCTGGACCTACTCTTCACGGTTGCCTGAAGTCTTTTACACAAGGACCATATTGTAAACCTCCAGGATCCAGAAGTAAATAGCAAGGCTCTGTAATTAGAGTGGCACCTGTGAGCATCCCACCTTGCTTGTGCAAGTTATTCAGACACATTTCTATTTATCACGTAGATACTATGCCAGCTGCTTCCTGACGAGCATCTTTTCCTATTTTGGGAGGTTCTGAGATTCACTGCATTGATTAGCTTGCTGAAATAAAGATAACTTTATTTCCCTAATTATAATTCTCTAGTGGATTCCCATTGCATTTAAGAAAAAAAAAATCCCATCTTTTTACCATAGTCATCAGGGCCCTACAAGAGCTGGCCTCTAACCTCCCCATAGGCCAGCTTCCCCTTGTTTGCCACGCTGTGCTTCTGGCTCATTCCTACCCCAAGCCTCTGCCTTTGCTACTCCTTCTGGCTAAAGTGCTCTGTCCAAGATTATATCCTGGAAGCTTCATATCTCAGCTCAAATGTCCTTTTCTCAGTGAGGCCTTCCCTCACCATCTGATCTAACATCCTGTCCTGCCCTCCTCACTTTCCATTGTATCACTTCATTTTATTGTTTTTGAAAGCACTTATAGTTTACTGCAATTGTTTTACTCATTTGTCATCTTGATTATTGTTTCCTCGTCATGGAAGTAGACAGCTTGACTGTCTTCACTGCCTTATAGCACTTGTGCCTAGAAGAGCACTTGGAGCATAACAGCTTTTTAGTAAATGTGGCTACAGTGGATGGATTTGTAGGCAGTGTTTGAGATTTGGGTTTCCAAATTCTTCATGGGGTTTTTACTACTAGTCATTGTAACTAATTCTTCACAGGGATATGCTTGCTCTGAGAGTCTTTCATCTAACGTATAGCTAAGATAGTCTAGGATCATTCCACTCATCATAGTTTAGCTTTATGGACAAGTGATAAAGAGAATGGAATAGAGAGAGGCAGTTATTGCTGGAGTGATTAAACCTGAAGAGACTTCTTACTTACTTCTAGTTTTCTATATAGATAGAGGGTGTCACAAAAGATCAGAGCTCAAGTCTCAATTCTCACCCTCACTGGCACCAGGTTGGAGAAAAACTCAACCTTTCTGACTTTGTATTCTCATATATTGCCTGCCTGATTTTTAATAGAAAGGATGTGTTGAGGACCAAGTGAGATAATGTGGCTGGAATGCTCTGAAACCTTGAAATTGCTATTTGGGTGTAAGTATCTGTGTTTACACATGAGCATCTTCAGTGATCTATCTGTTGAGCCCTGTCTTCCTCACCAGGTGATCACTTTTTACTTCTTTTTGTATCTGCAATACTCAGTGCAGTATGTATTCAATACATTATCAAATGAATGAATAAGTGAATACTATCATTATTCCTTTCTTTTTCTTGGTCAACTCCTATATCCTTATTGGGAGCCTTATTAATTTTGTATTTGTTTTTCACTCTCTCTTTTTTGTAAGTTATTGGCCATTACATAGAACAGTTTCATAGGAACATCTCTCACTTAAGGTCATTTCAGTGTGACTTTCTACTGTTATTGTCAGTGTATATGGCCTTGACATAGGTTTTGGCATCCCAGAGTACTGTAAGGGAGAAAAAGCATTTGTCCAATAAATAAAATGAAAAGCACAGATCATATTGGCCATGGCCTTCTAGGGTTTAGACTCAGAAGAGAATATTTGAGACTTTTTATTAATCACAACCCTAGCCCACTCCAATCTATGTGCTGTAACCATTTAGGAAACTGAAGTTAAGACCTTAGTGAATCATATCCTAGTCTGTTAGGCAATACCTTTATTTTGGGATTTGGGTTATTTGTAGATTGCCCTTTTTTGGTATAAATGAGCATCACTGTTTATTTCCATTTTGCAATAAAAAGCTACTGGCTGTTTAGCCAGAAAGCAAATATTTTCACTTTGAATTGCTTTCTGGACATTTTTCCAACAGTTTGATTTGAAGCTGTGAAACACATTACTCCCCTCCCTCCTCTCATCCCCCTCCATTTCCTTTGAGGTCTATCAAAACCAATGCCTCAAAAAATAAAGCCAGTATTCTTTAATTGCTTCTTTACCATATGAAAGGACCAGAGAGGCTGAAATAAATGCTTGTTTGGACCCAAAATGCTGCAGTCAAAGAAAGTCTGCCAGCTAACCAGGTATTCCAGAATATCTTGCCTTAGGCCAGCCTGCCCAGGGACTGGCATTGAAATATGTCTGGGCTTTGGTATTTTCTGTGTAGCTTAAAATGCTATCTTTGGGCACATTTATGGGGCTGCATAAGAAATGTTGTACAATCTGCATAGTGATGAAGTTACGTATGTCTTAAACATGTTCTCCAGTCATAGAATATTCCTTTTGCAGACCTTTGGATCCCTTAGGTTGTTTTTAAATTTAATTTTAATTTTCTATTTTTCCATCTGGTTGCACTTTCCACTCATCATTTATTTTACTAAAATTTTCCAGCTTGTTTGGATCTTTATTCATTGAAAATCTTACCTCCAAGACTATGCCCTTTACACAATAACACACACACACACACACACACACACACACACACGCAGAAACATATCCCAAAACAAATTTTCCTTAAATTTAAGAGTTTAATTTCATTCCCAGCTGTAATTTACTATCAGTAGCCTGGATGTCCTTTATTTTAGTCATTTCCACCCTTGCTTGGTTCAACTCAAGGCATTCAGATCCCAGCTGACTCACAGTCTAGGTATTTAGTAGATTTGTATCTTTTCTTTTTATTTTGGTGACATTGCTTAGGTATGCCCTGCCATTCTTGACATAGCTGATAATGGAAAGCCTTCAAAAAACATTTTTAGAACTTTTTAATTACAGCAAGTTATAGCATTTGAAAAAAAGAGAAAGAAAGAATAAAAATAATTTCAAAAAGAATCATCATTGGGGATCCCTGGGTGGCTCAGCGGTTTGGCACCTGCCTTCAGCTCAGGGCGTGATCCTGGAGTCCTGGGATGGAGTCCCACATCGGGCTCCCTGCATGGAGCCTGCTTCTCCCTCTGCCTGTGTCTCTGCCTCTCTCTCTGTGTGTCTCTCATGAATAAATAAATAGAATCTTAAAAAAAAAGAATCATCATGAACAAATAGCAATGAGTTGCAAATTTTCAGAAATAGGTTAGGTATTAATATTTCTGATTTCTCAAAAGTAGGTGAATTGTTTTCTTCTCATTTTTCCATAGTGTCCTTTAAGTAGAGGATGAAGGATGCTTTATAGAGGCAAATAAAATTCACTGCCTATCATTATGGAGGGCTGATTCAAACTTTCAAATATTTTGAGTGGTAGGAAAAAAAATAGACACAAGATAATTTTATGAATTTTAAAAGTGTTCTCTGAACGCCAGGGAAAGATCCAATGGGACCAAACCTACTTTATCCCTTCTGGATACATAATACACACTGGCAAATTAAAGGCTTTGAGAAGTCCTATAGTAAGGAATCTTGTTTAATTTGGTATTTCTCATACTTATCAGACTATGAGATTATCTTCTCACAGAATAAGAATTAACTTTCATAGAAAATGTCCACAGAACACAGTTAAAGAAAGGTTCTGATCATTCTGAAACAGAGGATAGGTATACGGGGCACTGTCTTTGCTACGTGATCAGCAAGAGAGAACCAGGAGAAGCATCCAAGTTCTATGGCTCCCAGCAGGAACCTAGGGATGAAAGCACAAGATATGATCTTTAGTGGAGAGCCTCTGCCCACAATGAGAACAAGACTGAGGGAGAGAAAAGTTGCTGAGTTGTTCCATGTGACCCTGGGCAGGCATGCAGAAAGGCTCATCTTTCTGGTAAGACAAGCAATTCCAACTTGGTTGGATATTTGAATCATGTACTTGTTTTATGTTGTCTTGAAGACAATTGACTAAGTTTCTGCTTTTCAACATATATAGAGAAAAACAACATTCCTGAGTCATTAATTCAATAATTACTCGGCATATCCCTGGGGGGTGTTCATAATCATATTTTTAAAACAGGTTCAAATTATTTGTCATTGTTTTCAATTTAAACCACATCAGTTAGATTTCCTACAAATTACACACACATGTGTATGTGCACACGCACACATACACACACATACACACTACTCACACCCACAAGCCTGTTTCTCATTCTGTGGTGACATGTAATGAAAGGTTATTGTGAACCTGGTCTACATAAGACAGCTGCCCTGCAGATGTTCCAGAACTATATTAAATGCCCTACACATTAACATTGGCTTCTAGGAGTCTGAAGCTCTCACCCCAACCCAAGTACTTCAACTTCTCATTCCTCTTCCATTTACTTTCAAACTGAATGATTAAGGGACAATATGAAAAACACATGTAAAATGCCCACTGAGTTTTCTCTTCTTTTTTCCTTTCTTTTTCGTACATAAAAACAATGAGGGAAAGCCAATGTAGAGGTACTGGGGCCAACCAGCGGTTTACTTTGAAGCTTACCAGGGACACTAGGGAAATTTGCCAGGACATGGATTGTGTTTGAAGAGTCAGATCAAAGAAAGAAATATGGAGTGTCAGAGCCTGGCATCTCCTGGGTTTGGATGTCCAAAGTGCAATGTCCAAAGCAATTTTCATTCCTTGTTCGTGTTGCATTTTGTGTCACTCTTCTCTTCCAAAAAGTCCTTGAAGCGAAAAGGCATATGTTCAGTGTGGACGAAGATGTAAACTATCATCACATTTTAAAAATGGAATTGTCAAGTAGCCTTGGATTTAAATTTCATTTGGGGATTCACTGATCCCTGGAGACGTTTAAATCCCTGGTAGTGAAGTATTTCATGTCCTTTATCCTTTCTAAGGATATTCTCTAATTTAATTTAACTTCTAATTATTTTTTCCCTTAATTTTCCAGAGTCTTCAAGGGAAGAAATTTCTATAACTTTACCCCTCTTAGAAGAAATGAGGGAAAGGTCAAAAGGACTCTCTGGTGAGAATGGGTATGAGAAATAGACTGATACATGGTGACCTAGACATTGCACTTACTAAGGCATTATACTTTTTAGGATAAAAGGGGATCTGTGGTAAGCCTGTGATCCTCTGAAGTTCTACGTGGAGGCATGGATACTCCTGATGACAGTATCTCATGGAGAACTTAATTGATGTTTGTACTGCAGACTCAAAACCTAGCAAGACAGTTGAGTGTGATGAGAGAAAATCTATGCCTTGATCATCTATGATCTTCTGCCCTTCTTAGAGATCCCAGACCTACAAATGAACAGAGCTAATTCATTTTGCCTTCCATTGGACATCTCTGCTACTGCTTTTCAACGATTCTTGGAATCTTCTGAGTCTGGTAAAAAAAAAAAGATGGATGCTACATATGTTTCTGATTTTGATTCTCATAATAACATTCCCTAAGATTTCCAAGAGGCCAACACCTTAAAAGTATGTTAAATAGCTTTAGTGTTTAGTTTTTGAATGTTTAGAGTGCTGCACGCAACTTAGTTTGGTTCTGGGTATGCATGTGGCATTTAATTGGAGATCAATGGAGTGATCCTTTTCTGTTTTATTTTCTACAAGATTTAGTAGTTGACAACTATATCTGTGCAGCTGAGGTGACTTTCCAAAAGGGAACATAGAGCCAAGGTTTTCTTTCTCCTTAAGCACCAGGGCAAAGCTTGGCATCATACCTATGAGTTGTGACAAGTCCATCTCTGGCTGTGTCATTGGATCCCAGAATTTCCTTTTGGATTTCATGATTCTGTCGCCCTAGGGTTGGAGTCCCTCATTCCATTACCATCTCAGATTTCAATTTCCATAATGGCCTCATCTGAATTCATCATTCATTTTCTTTTCCATGGGACGAAAACACCAAATCATTTGTTTAACCCCTTGAGTCATCAATTCATCAATAGAACAGACTCTGTACTTTGGGATAGTTCAACAAATAGTTTTACCACTGACCACAGAGTTGGATAGGATAATCCTTTTCTGCAGAGAACACAGGGGATGATCCAAGTCAGGGCATATGGGGAATGATTTCTATTGCCATCTGCATTTTGCATAGGATCATGTAACCACCAGACCAATAGGCCCTCTCATTCACCCTGTCAGCTCCAAATAGAGCAGCCTTCATAAAAAAAAAATGTGTAGCTAAATCCAAACAAAGAAATGGTTTATGCTCTTCTCTTCACATCCTTGGATTTTAGGCATTAAAATACTTCTTTTCTTTGCCTCCCAAGATCTTTTACTTAAAAAATTTTAAAAGCTCACAACATGTCAGCCTATTATTCTTATATATTTGTTTGCTTTTGTTGTTGTTGTTTAAGAATTAAACAAACAAAAAACTTCCTCCCCACCCAGTTTGAACCCCTTATTTTGTTAAGCTTGTGTTGTTACCCTTTTCATTAGGATTCATTTAAATTAATCCTCAAAGGTTTGGCATACAATTAACCAACATATAGATGTTAAAGGTCATGTCTATATAAAATCTGATTATTTTTACTAAATATATGAAACTACTTGATAAATGGAATGAAAATTTGGGACTTTCTTACCAACCAGTTATTTGGGATGTATATCTTATTAACTGATGTATTTGTGTCCCACAAATAAATGAACAAATTTAAGACTAAGAAGGAAATTCAACTGAGAATAATTACACATTTTTTTTCAGCGACTGAGAATCATGGTATTGTGAGAATTTTTTGTTGTACACAGTTCTTCTCATTTGTGTATACATGTGTTTCTGTATGCCTAATCCATTGCCTCGGTGGATATTCTATCCATTAATACTCCACTTGTTGTTAATTCCTTTGACATTCCTTCTCATTTTGTGATAATGCTGACTTCCACTTGTGGTGGCTGACATTGTGGAAAGAATAAACTGTGCATATAGGCTTTAGATTATACCTTCATACATTCTATTGTCCCAAAGTATGAAAGAGTGATAGGAAACCATGGCAACATAGCAAATATAATTCTCAATGGGGAAGCACTGGAAGCCTTTCCCCTAAGATCAGAAACCAGACAGGGATGTCCACTCTTACCGCTGCTATTCAACATAGTACTAGAAGTCCTAGTCTAAGCAATCAGACAACAAAAAGACATTAAAGGCATTCAAATTGGCAAAGAAGAAGTCAAACTCTCCCTCTTAGCTGATGACATGATACTCTACATAGAAAACCCAAAAGACTCCACCCCAAGATTGCTAGAACTCATACAGCAATTTGGCAGTGTGGCAGGATACAAAATCAATGCCCAGAAATCAGTGGCATTTCTATACACTAACAATGAGACTGAAGAAAGAGAAATGAGAGTCAATCCCATTTACAATTGCACCCAAAGGCATAAGATACATAGGAATAAACCTAACTAAAAAGGTAAAGGATCTATACCTACCCTAAAAACTACTACAGAACACTTCTGAAAGAAATTGAGGAAGACACAAAGAGATGGAAAAATATTCCATGCTCATGGATTGACAGAATTAATATTGTGAAAATGTCAATGTTACCCAGGGCAATTTACACGTTTAATGCAATCCCTATCAAAATACCATGGACTTTCTTCAGAGAGTTAGAACAAATTATTTTAAGATTTGTGTGGAATCAGAAAAGGTCCCGAATAGCCAGGAGAATTTTAAAAAAAGAAAACCATAGCTGGGGGAATCACAATGCCAGATTTCAGGTTGTACTACAAAGCTGTGGTCATCAAGACAGTGTGGTACTGGCAAAAAAACAGACACATAGATCAATGGAACAGAATAGAGAATCCAGAAGTGGGCCCTCAACTTTATGGTGAACTAATAATATTCGATAAAGGGGGAAAGACTCTCCACTGGAAGAAAGACAGTCTCTTCAATAAATGGTGTTGGGAAAATTGGACATCCACATGCAGAAGAATGAAACTAGACCACTCTCTTGCACCATACACAAAGATAAACTCAAAATGGATGAAAGATCTAAATGTGAGACAAGATTCCATCAAAATCCTAGAGGAGAACACAGGCAACACCCTTTTAGAACTCGGCCACAGTAACTTCTTGCAAGATACATCCATGAAGGCAAAAGAAACAAAAGCAAAAATGAACTATTGGGACTTCATCAAGATAAGAAGCTTTTGCACAGCAAAGGATACAGTCAACAAAACTCAAAGACAACCTACAGAATGGGAGAAGATATTTGCAAATGACATATCAGATAAAGGGCTAGTTTCCAAGATCTATAAAGAACTTATTAAACTCAACAGCAAAGAAACAAACAATCCAATCATGAAATGGGCAAAAGACATGAAGAGAAATCTCACAGAGGAAGACATAGACATGGCCAACATGCACATGAGGAAATGCTCTGCATCACTTGCCATCAGGGAAATACAAATCAAAACCACAATGAGATACCACCTCACACCAGTGAGAATGGGGAAAATGAACAAGGCAGGAAACAACAAATGTTGGAGAGGATGAGGAGAAAAGGGAACCCTCTTGCACTGTTGGTGGGAATGTGAACTGGTGCAGCCACTCTGGAAAACTGTGTGGAGGTTCCTCAAAGAGTTAAAAACAGACCTGCCCTATGACCCAGCAATTGCACTGTTGGGGATTTACCCCAAAGATACAGATGCAATGAAACGCCGGGACACCTGCACCCCAATGTTTCTAGCAGCCATGTCCACAATAGCCAAACTGGAAGGAGCCTCGGTGTCCATCGAAAGATGAATGGATAAAGAAGATGTAGTTTATGTATACAATGGAATATTACTCAGCCATTAGAAACGACAAATACCCACCATTTGCTTCGACTTGGATGGAACT
This sequence comes from Nyctereutes procyonoides, assembly GCF_905146905.1. Lineage (NCBI taxonomy): Eukaryota > Metazoa > Chordata > Mammalia > Carnivora > Canidae > Nyctereutes > Nyctereutes procyonoides. Next base: position 6,098,659 of record NW_026575031.1, on the reverse strand, counting down.
GGAGGGTATTATGCTGAGTAAAATAAGTCAATCGTAGAAGGATAAACATTATTTGGTCTCATTCATTTGGAATATAAATAATAGTGAAAGGGAATAGAGGGGAAGGGAGAAGAAATGTGTGGGAAATATCAGAAAGGGAGACAGAACATGGAAGACTCCTAACTCTGGGAAATGAACTAGGGGTGGTGGAAGCGGAGGAGGGCGTGGGGTGGGGGTGACTGGGTGGTGGGCACTGAGGGGGGGCACTTGACGGGATGAGCACTGGGTGTTATTCTGTATGTTGGCAAATTGAACACCAATAAAAAATACATTTATTAAAAAAAAAAAAAAGGAAACCATGGCAAGGAAGGAAGATTAGTGGAGAGTATTTGCCTTCTGCCGCACCCGCAGAGTCTGCAGAGTGTCACACAGGTGGCCTTTCTGACCAGGGGTTTTAAGCGATCCTTCATTCATCAGTGTAGAAAACTTCAGAATGAGCACCTTCTCAGAATTCCCAGAACAACAGCATTTTTTTCTTTTACTTGCTGTTCCCTTGATAGGTTCTAGAAGATGAGATAGGAGACCATGCTGATTTAGAAAGGAAAAGAGGTCAGTCTTTATATCATCACCTCAGGCATCAACCTGTAGCCTGTCCCCTGCAATCTCAGAGGGCTGAGGCAACCATGTATTTAATAATATTGAGGACTTTGTGGTTTACAGAAGTTAAGAGCCAAGTCTGGAATCAATGTGCATCCATCCTTTCCTGGATGATAAGACTCGTGGGAGAAAGATTTGTGCTTTGTCACTACTGAGTCCTGCAGAGTGCTTAATGGTGAAATAATGGCCCTACTTGTAACATTGGCAGTTAATAATTACCGAGTGTTCAATATGAACCAAGCAATACACTAAGCACTTTATAAACATACTTTACTTAATCTTGATTATGATTTTACAGTTATTATTAGTATTATTAATAATAGTAACACCTTAATAACAGGAGAATTTACTTTTAAAGTTTATATAACTTGCCCAAAGTCACAGAGCTGGTATAGAGGGTTGAATAGTGGTCCCCGAAAGGTATGTTCAAGTCCTAATCCCCAGTACTTGTGAATATGACCTTATTTAGAAATAAAGTCTTTGCAGGTGTCATTAAGGTAAGGATCTTGAAATGAGATCATACTGGATTTAGGGTCGGCCCTAAATCCAATGATAGGTCTCCTTAAGGAAGAAAGGAGAGGAAGATTTGTGACACACAGACATGACCATATGGCAGAGATTGGAGTGACACCTTTACAAAACAAGCAACGTCAAAGATTGCTGGGCTCTACCAGAAGCTAGGAGAAAGGCATGAAGTGAAAATCTACGAATTCGGCCTGAGATGTAAAGAGAGACCAGCTGGAACGCTACAGTGAGAAGAGTTCGCGCTTCTATCAAGGTAGGAAGACGGGGAAAAAGAAATAAAGAAACAAAAGGCCTCCGAGGGGGAGGGGCACCGCGAGGAGCCGGGCTGAGGCCGGGGCGAGTGTCCCCAGGACAGGAGAGCCCCGTCCCGGAGGAGCAGGAGCTGCACCAACCTTCCCGGGCGGGCGGAAAGGGGCTCGCAGGGAGTTGGAGCAGGACCCAGGAGGGCGGGGATGCCCTCGGGCTCCCGGGGACACTAACAGACACCTGCGAGCGCAGGAGAGTGCGCCGAGCTCCCTAAGGGCTGCAGCGCGCACGGCGGGACCGACCGGAGCAGCTCGGAGGGGCTCGAGCGGGGGCTCCGCGGAGGGGGCTGCGGGGCGGGAGCGCGAATCCCACAGCGCAGGCCCCGGAGCACAGGGCGCCGGGACACAGCCCAGGATCCGGCCTCCCCCGGGACAGGCAGAGGCCGGGAGGGCCCAGGACAGCGAGGACGCTCCTGCCCCGAGCTGAGCAGATCAGCGGCCCCGCCCCGGAGCCTCCAGGCCCTGCAGACGGAGAACCGAGAGCCCCGAGCCCCGTTGTTCCTGCGGAGGCTGAATCCAGGCTTCCAGAGTTGCCATAGCAACTGCGGCTGATCCTCCCGGGGCCCCACGGGGTGAACAACCCCCGCTGAGCCCTGCAGCAGGCAGGGGCAGAGCAGCTCCCCCAAGTGCTAACACCTGAGAATCAGCACAGCAGGCCCCTCCCCCAGAAGACCAGCTGGACGGACCAGTGATACTCCCCCGTGTTCCAATACAACTTGTTTTTGGCCACTCTGCACTGAGCAAAATGACTAGAAGGAAAACCTCACCTCAAAAGAAAGAATCAGAAACAGCCCTCTCTCCCACAGAGTTACAGAATCTGGATTACACTTCAATGTCAGAAAGCCAATTCAGAAGCACTATTCTACAGCTACTGGTGGCTCTAGAAAAAAGCATTAAGGACTCACGAGACTTCATGACTGCAGAATTTAGATCCAATCAGGCAGAAATTAAAAATCAATTGAATGAGATGCAATCCAAACTAGAAGTCCTAACGACGAGGGTTAACGAGGTGGAAGAACGAGTGAGTGACATAGAAGACAAGTTGATGGCAAGGAGGGAAACTGAGGAAAAAAGAGATAAACAATTAAAGAACCATGAAGACAGATTAAGGCAAATAAATGACACTCTAAGGAGGAAAAACCTACGTTTAATTGGGGTTCCCGAGGGCGCCGAAAGGGACAGAGGGCCAGAATATGTATTTGAACAAATCCTAGCTGAAAACTTTCCCAATCTGGGAAGGGAAACTGGCATTCAGATCCAGGAAATAGAGAGATCCCCCCCTAAAATCAATAAAAACCGTTCAACACCTCGACATCTAATAGTGAAGCTTGCAAATTCCAAAGATAAAGAGAAGATCCTTAAAGCAGCAAGAGACAAGAAGTCCCTGACTTTCATGGGGAGGAATATTAGGGTAACAGCAGACCTCTCCACAGAGACCTGGCAGGCCAGAAAGGGCTGGCAGGATATATTCAGGGTCCTAAATGAGAAGAACCTGCAACCAAGAATACTTTATCCAGCAAGGCTCTCATTCAAAATGGAAGGAGAGATAAAGAGCTTCCAAGACAGGCAGGAACTGAAAGAATATGTGACCTCCAAACCAGCTCTGCAAGAAATTTTAAGGGGGACTCTTAAAACTCCCCTTTAAGAAGAAGTTCAGTGGAACAATCCACAAAAACAAGGACTAAATAGATATCATGATGACACTAAACTCATATCTGTCAATAGTAACTCTGAACGTGAATGGGCTTAATGACCCCATCAAAAGGCGCAGGGTTTCAGACTGGATAAAAAAGCAGGACCCATCTATTTGCTGTCTACAAGAGACTCATTTTAGACAGAAGGACACCTACAACCTGAAAATAAAAGGTTAGAGAACCATTTACCATTCAAATGGTTCTCAAAAAATACCCTAAAAACTATAGAACACTTCTGAAAGAAATTGAGGAAGACACAAAGAGATGGAAAAATATTCCATGCTCATGGATTGGCAGAATTAATATTGTGAAAATGTCAATGTTACCCAGGGCAATTTACACGTATAATGCAATCCCTATCAAAATACCATGGACTTTCTTCAGAGACTTAGAACAAATTATTTTAAGATTTGTGTGGAATCAGAAAAAACCCCAAACAGCCAGGGGAATTTTAAAAAAGAAAACCGTATCTGGGGGCATCACAATGCCAGATTTCAGGTTGTACTACAAAGCTGTGTTCATCAAGACAGTGTGGTACTGGCACAAAAACAGACACATAGATCAATGGAACAGAATAGAGAACCCAGAAGTGGACCCTGAACTTTATGGTCAACTAATATACGATAAAGGAGGAAAGACGATCCACTGGAAGAAAGACAGTCTCTTCAATAAATAGGCATGGAATGGATTTCTCCTCAGCCTCCAGAAGCAACCAACCTTGCCAACATCTTGATTTCTGGCCTCCAGAACCGTGAGAAAATAATTTGCTGTTTTAAGCCACCCAGTTTGTGATCATGTGTTATTGCAACCCTAGGAAACTAAAACAGCTAGTAAATGATGGGAACAACATTGGAAACCAAACACCAAAACCTATATTTTGAGCCCTATTCCTTATGTCTTCACTGTATTGGCTAGACTAAATGCTATGTGTCTAATAAAGAATTAATAAATGGTGCTGGATTTAAATTTATTTGAAAAAAGCAGATAGTTGACTTTTGACTCTTATCATTTCTTTGGAAAAGTGTTAGTGAAAGAAAGTCTTTGGAGTAAGAACAGCTGTATTTTTTGGTGGTGGCCATTTGGAACACTGTGAACATGTTCCTGTAAGGTTTTCCTTTTGATTACATAAATAGCAAACAATCATAATCTCAGAGATTTAGTATTTTAGATTCATTGATCAGACATTTCTATAAACCCCCTAAAGTGGTAAAGATAGTCCCCCAGACAGAAAACTCCCCAAAACATCTTCCAAGAGCACCCTCTCCCTTCTTTTCTCATTTTTTCTTCGGTGGAGATGATTATGCTAGTTTCTAAGCATCTCACTTTAACTGGGCTTGCAGGCTCCTCTGCAGAAGTAGAAAGCAGTGGAGTAAGTTAATAGTGAAGTGGGCATGGAGAAGGAGGAGGGAGGGCAGGATTTCGGGTATCACCCACAAGGAGAGGGCAAGTGCAAGAGGAGGAGGAAGAATTACCACGAAACAGCTGATGGAAAAATACATTCTGCTTGTGGTACAAGTTTGAATAAAATAAGGGACTTAAACCTTTCTGCCATCAATGATTTCTCTGAGAGGGGATTTCGAAGGACTTAGACCAGAGGAGGCACGGATTGCTCTCCTTCTCAATTTACATTAGATTTTGGTTTTGGTAAGAAGCATTCTTTTCCTATGCCCTTTGTCAACACCATCTAGTGGATGCAATGGTCAAGCAGAAAGGTGGCCCCACAAGTCTCTGACCTGTGAGAGTGCTGGCAATACCGGCCCCACTGAAGACTCAACTCTCATTCTGCTGAAACCAATGGCTTTTTCGGCATAGCACTGAAATAGCAGTACATTTGCAGGGCCTTCTCCCCAAGCCATTTGTATCCTTTTGGTAAAACTTATTCCTTATGGAAACTCCATAAATTTGGCTTTATCATCCCTATTTTTCAGATGAGGAATTGAGGACTGGGGATGTGAAGTGGCCTGCCCCAGGTTACATGGCTCTCAAAGAATCCTGGGATCTCTGGGGATATTTCTTGATCTGTTTCTAAGTGGAGGAGTGGTTGGGAGTTGAGGGCCTTTGCTTTGCCACCCCTTAGGCCATTCCAGGCCAGGGTAAGTCTGGTGCCATTGCTGACAACTGGCTGTAGAAATGCTTTAAGAGTTGGATGCTACAGTAGGCTAAAAGCACAGGAAAGGAAAATGGATTAAATATCCATTTCATTCCAGGAGAGTTATATGTGTCTCGTTATAGAAAATGCCCTGGAGCCGCCAAGATTTCAGTTTTGTTTTTTTTCTCCTCATCTCCTTGGGGGAAGATAAACCAGAGAATTTTTAAAAATACTATTCACATTGTTAAATTCTAAACCTCCCTCTGCTCCTACCAGTAACTTTCCAAGAGCTAAACAAGCAATTTAGGCATAGTCCATAAGACAAAGTAAATCCACTAATACAGTTGCCTGTTTTCCCAGGTGTTAAAGTGTGTATTTCCAGCAACTAAATTCAAATCAGAGATTGCCAGTGACTGTTTCTAACCAGTTGTGTCTTGGTGCTTGAATTTAAGAAGGATGTAGTTAAAAAACTGTAAGAATAATTTTTAGTCTTGAAAAGAAACATCTCCTCAGAGATATAAAGTACTTCATTCCATTTTTGTCACTTTACTCCTTGTCTTTACTATTTTAGTAACATTTTCTTCAACAAAAAATCATCATCTTAAATCTACATAAAATTTGTTGGCTTTTATAAACACATAAAAGCTTGGGAAAGAAAACAAAAATTACTGTAATCCCACCATTCAATGATAAGAACTGGTAGCATTTTGAGAGATAGCCTTCTAGTTAGTCATGTGTTTGTGTTTTCATATGTGTATACACGTATGTGTGTGTGAGTTTACAAAATCAAAACTGCATTATTTTATTTCATTATTTCCTAAAGATTTTATTTATTCATGAAAGACACACAGAGAGAGGCAGAGACATAGACAGAGGGAGAAGCAGGTTCCCTGTGGGGAGCCTGATGTAGGACTCGATTCCAGGACCCCAGACCACGCCCTGAGCTGAAGGCAGATCCTCAACCACTGAGCCATCCAGGTGCCCCAAAACTGTATTATTTAAAAATATGCCTTAACACTTAGTCATATCTTATGAACATTTTTTTTCATATCACTGTTATTCTGTGGCATCGTTTTAAGTAACTTTATAATATTTACTTTAATCTTTTTATTGTTTTATATTTTTTGAAGCATAAATAACATGCTATTAATATCCTTGAAATAAATCTTAGAAAATATCTCTGATGGACTTTATGATTAAAAGAGTATGCACATTTTTAAGGCTTTGGATACATTCTGTCACTATATTCCTCCAGAAAGTAGGAAATATTTATTTTTTACCAGCAGTAGATTAAAGCCACCACTTCCTTGCACACTAACTGGCATACTTTCTTTCAATGATTGCCAAAGTGGTAGAGAAAATACAGTATTTTGTTACTTAAATTTAAATCTGTTATTAAGAAGGGTAAAAATTCATATGTTATTCAGTCCTGTTTTTCTTTTCTGAATTATCTGTTTATTATATTATTTATTATATCTTTTGAACATATTTTTTGGTCTTTATTTTTTTGTTGATTTCTAAGTGGTGTATAATTGAAGAAAATCTTTTTTTCCTGCCATGAATATCTTTTATGCTACTATTTGTGTGTGAGTGAATTTTCCATTTTTAATTTTTTAATCATGTTTTAACTTTAATTAAGTTTTTAATTTTGTTGATGGCATTTTTGACATTAAGAAATTTGCTTTATAGGTAGTTAAATCTATCAGTATTGTCTTTTATTGGTTTTACCCTTACAATATTTATTTATTCATAACTTCTATGCCCCAAGATCAGAAAAATGTTGATAATCTTTTTCTACTAGATTTAAAAAATGGTGTTATTGTTCGTACTTAGTTCTTGAATACTTCTGGAATTTAAGCTGGTATCTTTTATGAGGGAACAGGTTAATACCTTCCTTTTATTATTTAGCCTAGCATTCAAATAATTCATTGTTCTGATTTGATATGAGACCCTTTCATTTACCATGTTTTATATGCACCCGTGTTTGTTTCTGAACTTTTTGAACTATTTTGTTCAAAATATTTGAACAAAACAAAAACTTTTTGAACTATTTTGTTCTATTTATCTGTTTATTCTCAGATTTCCCCCACACTGTTTTAATTATTTGTTTTATAATATGGTTTAATAACACAAATTCTCTCTGCTTGATACTATTTTCCACCTTTATTTTATTATTTAAAAAAATAATAAATCATTTCTTGGATACTTTGATAGTTCACTCTCCCAGGTATAGTTTAGAATAGTTTTGTCAAATCAGCTATTAAAAACAGATAAATGTCCCATTAGTATTTCGATTAAAATGGCAATTGAAAAATTTACTTATTTATGTATTTATGTATTTATTTATTGGCAGTTGAATTTAATGTATAAACTCTGACAACTTTTCAGTAGTCTTAACTCAGGCTCTTTATTTGTGAAGTGACCTTATCCTCTCCGGACACTTTCTGAAACTGTATCAGATATTTTTAATTAATTCTCCACAAGGTGTAGATACCAAATGTTCTATCCACCGCACAATTATCCTTAGAGGCCGCCTAAACATCGGCCTGCCTAAGCAGCGGTGTGGCCCCTTTGGCAAAGCTGAGTATCTAACCTCACTCGGGCACCCACCTGCCAGCCCGTGCCACTCTGCAGCCTCGCTTTCAAGCTGCAGATTTGAAGTTAATTAAGCAAAGGGTTAGGGAGAGGAGGAAGAGGAGCTTGATCAATGGTAGGAGAGAGAAGGTGATTTTTTTTTTAAATCCCTTCTTTAGTTGGTGGAGAAATAAATTACCATAGAGCAGGAGGTAAATTTCCCAGAACCATGAATAATATAACTTAGGTCATAAAGACTCCTGGATGACAAAGGCTGTTGTGGGATTGAGCTGCTGTCCCAGGGTAACCGGCACGGTGCTCTCAAAGATGCGAGTGGGGGGGATCCCTGGGTGGCGCAGTGGTTTGGCGCCTGCCTTTGGCCCAGGGCGCGATCCTGGAGACCCGGGATCGAATCCCACGTCGGGCTCCCGGTGCATGGAGCCTGCTTCTCCCTCTGCCTGTGTCTCTGCCTCTCTCTCTCTCTCTCTGACTATCATAAATAAATAAAGAAAAAAAAAAAAAGATGCGAGTGGGGAATGAGCTGAGCCGGAGGGCTCAGGCCCTCTCAGACTCCTTCCTTGGCTCCTTCCTCTCCCTCTTCTCCTTTTCTCACTGTGCCGAATTCTGTGTGTAGTTAGGTGGGCAGTGAAGGTGGCTGCACTGTAATGAATGATTTTTGACTATAAATAATCTGCTTGTTAACTTTACTCCTAATTAATCATGGGGTCATCAGTTACATAAATGTTTAAAAGGCGCTTTGGAATGGGGGTTGTGTGAAACACTAGACATGGAAATAAATTACTGATTTATGCTGGTCTTTGCTTTTCACTCTCTTTCTTTTTTTCTTTTCCCCTGGCTATTTTCTGAACTAGCTTTTGGGACAACGATTTTTATCCTTAACTTTATTTAGAAAATAAAGATTAATTTCTTCTGATATTTAGTGGAAGCTGTAAATACATTTTTGAAAAAGGTGTATTTATTTCATTTTAGGGGAGGAAGGACAGAAAGAGGGAGGAAGAATCTCAAGCAGACTCCACACTGAGTGCAGAGCCTGATGTGGAGCTTGATCTCATGACCCTGAGATCATGATCTGAGCCAAAATCAAGAGTCTGAACCCTAACCACTGAGCCACCCAGGCAGCCTTGAAACTGTAAAAAAGTCTTAAGTAATTTTAAGATTTCTCCCCTCAATTTATTCCTCCTGCCATCTGGAGCCTCAGGTTTTAGGGGCCCTTCATTCCTTCTTCCTTGACACTGAATTGCTCTCTAAAGGGGATGTTCAGAACACCACTTTATGTATCTTCTACTGTCCCTAAGTCTTTCATTCCTGATTGATATGCCTGAATGAAAGGTGCAACTGTTAATCACCTGGTTTTTAAGGGGGAAGGGACCTTTGTTCTTCTGATAATTGCAAACACTTTAACAACAAAAATTCCCAGACAGGTAACAAAGTGAAACAAGTTGTTCAATGCATTCCCAGGGACATCAGAAAAAGACTTAAAAAATTAGCATAGTTTATAGGATAACAGATTTCTCCCTGCAGGAGAAGCTATAGAAAGTACTGCATTTTCAGTTCTAGTGGTGTCCTGACACATGCTTAAGAAAAAGGAAATGGGAGGGAGACAACAGGAAGTAAAGTGAGTCAAGTCAGTCTGGTTGTGAACCTTACGGTTTATACCTCTTGCACCCCAATTACCTCTTGCTGTGGTACAACTCTCCTCAGAATCCCAGGATTCTTAGAGAACCCTATTCCAGGGACTGTGGCACCTGGACACAGCCGACTCAGCATTACCTGGTTATATGCCTTTTCTCCTTCAGAAACCAGCTTGTGCTGGCAGCTAAAAAGGATCTCATGTCTCCTGAGACTTTTCCACATGTCTTTGTTCAGGACCACCTGTAAAAGGTACTTGAGTAATTCTAAACAGTGCCTGATATCAGGGTTTTTCCTGATTGGTCTCAAGAATTGACTCATTCCTTGCTTTTCTCTTTTTCATTATCCTAGAAAATTGGAGGGGGTGGGCAGGATTGGGAAATAGAGTCCTGTTTTTGTTTTTAACCTGGAAATATTCTTAAAATTGCTACCAAATTAGCCATCTGGTCACCTTTAACTTGAGGACAGTGTCATGGAAGGTTAAGAGTTGAATTAACACTGTTTAAAGATTGTTTTTGTTTCTAAAACTCTAAAGAGTTGAATTACAGCTGTAAAGATTGTTTTTGTTTCTAAAGATTCCTTTTTTTCTGACTTATTTTCTTAAAATTATTGAGTAAAATAGTGTATTTTGTCTCTAGGGAAGATGCATGTACTTGTGCATCTCAGTTTTTGTGTTCTCTCTGATATTATATTCTAGAGTCACCCTTCACCCTCAGGATGATGATTATAAGGCTAGCAAGCACACAGATAAATAAGGATAACATGTCTCATGAACCTATTTCATGTAATATTATGTTTTAATTTTCCCTTTTAGGAATACAAAGAAATTATTTGAGAAAAATTCTGGGAATGTAAGAATCCTGGGGACATGAGTGAGGAGGAGGTGGTGGCTGGTTGGTTTTCTCTCCTTTTTCCACTCTAGTCTTTGCATAGCCCTGCATTTTTGATGGTTGCGATATGATACAACACTCAAGTATTTTTTGTGGTGTGTTAATCTTCCAGGTGCTGCTTCTTGTAGTTGGATTGGAGTGTGATATTTGAAGGGTTGATTTTGGGGCAACAATCTGTTCCATACTTGTAGGAGGAGTTCATTATGGGAAATGCAGGGAGTAGGAAGTTTTCCTCTGTCATAGCCAGAGGACTAGAATAAAGCGAGCATTTCTAAATTGCCGGCCTTTGGGTTAGAGTCTTGCCTTTGGCTTTCTGAGGTATGTATAACAGAATCCCTGTTTGATGCCTGTGCTATGGGCAACTCTCAAGTTAGGCAAGGCTTTGTATTCTTGATCTTTGAAATGTCCTCATTACAGCATGAAAACAAAGTAAGGTCAGAAGACATGAAAAATGTTTCCCTGGAAAATTCTGGATGTGAAATCAAAAGGTATTTTTTTTAATCTTCTTGAACAAAATATAACTTACATACGAGAGCCAACATAATTTGGTTCAAACTAAGTTTTACTTCTGTCGGTCCGATTTTATCTAGGACACCCAGAAGCCTTTATGAATTTCTGCTTGAGAAAAGGAACCATAGGTATGGAACTAACTATAAGAAAAGGAAGGATAGACGGGAGCAAAATAGAAGGACAGATAATATATTGCAGAGGGTGTAGAAGAGGAACAATTCATTCTAATTGTGGAGAGTAAGAGAGATCTCCAGAGAGGAGGTGGTATTTGAGTGAAACTTAAAACATTTCAATAAGCTGAGAATTGGAGGATGGGGAGCTTTTCAAACTGAGGCAACAGCTGTAGCAGCTGGTGTAGACACCAGCACAGAAGCATGTACAGACTTCCTGCTTTAGAATGCTCATTCCCCAAAGGCATGAACTACAAATAGAATAACTCCATGTGTGCTTACATCAGACCTTACCTTACAGCAAAATATGCTTATGTATATTGAGTCAGCTTTGTAAGTGCAAAATCAGGTGCAGATCACTGTCTCAGGATGACACGTTTGGAGTCCTCAGACATCTCAAGATGTGAGCATTGACCAGAGCCTTGGAGGGAGAAAAGAGCTTTGATCAGTCTTTATGCTGTCATACAAATGGATTTTTCAGATTACTTGGAATCTTAGGAGATTCTTTTCTTTTATTCTCAGCATAATTCATGAGGCTTGAAAATAAAAAATAAAATTTCTTAGAATTTATTCCATATGGAAAGAAATACCCTTTTGTGATTAATAGTGACCATGACTTCTCACTGCTCTGAATTTTCAGCACTAAGGATACCAAATCTTCTGTCCTTGTTAATATTTCACTTCAAGCAGGTTAAAGCATAGACATAGTTTTGCTCTGGAGTATGGATGGGTTTTAACAGCATCTCTTACTTTATGGTTCTGTAATAGAGAAACCAGGAGACATTTTACCAGCAAATGAAATCTACTTTATAGCATCCAGATGTCATTCTTCTTTCACATGGATCCATGTAAGCAAGATTTTGACCTTTTTTAAATTTTTTTTTTTTTTTTGGTGTGTTGATGATCTGGCTGTTGTCTTTGTTGAGCACAATATCTTTCTTAACGGCCTTCTAAAAAAAAGCAAATATATCAGGAGGAAGAGAAAGGGGATTGAGAAATTTGAGAAGTTTTTTTCTGATTAACCACTTAACTATGAGTATTGAATTCTGGATCTTTCAGAAATATTGAATGCTGAGGCAAAGAAACAAGATGGGGGATTGTAGAAAATGTGTGCACACACACATAAATGCAAAGAAGTGACACTTATCTGCCCCAGGTGATGCCCAAACACTGAGAAGGAAAAGTTCAGCTGCGGGGCAAATGAAAATGTGCACATGGCTACCTCTTTGGGTTCTATTTTTCTCTAGAGGACAGCGGCTACAGGAAACTCCTAGCTATCTCCTACAATAAGAAATGAAATCTTTGCATTGACTGAAGCTCCCATATCTGCTCATGACCAGCTCTGAAAGAGTTGAAATAATCCAAATATGTTTTTCACAGTGATAAAGCTTTCCCTAATGAATCTTTGATGATTCAAAAGAAATTTGGATACCATTCAAAAAGGTATCTTATGTTGCCTTAGAACCTTCACTTAAATGAACACATACTTTTTGATAGAGATTTCCAAAGGAGGTTTAGTTTTATTGACATAAAATGTAAGGACAGCTTGAATTCAGTAAATGCCTGTCTCTTAAATAAAATTTAAAGTTTACCAGTCATCTCACAATTTGCTTCAGTGAATGTCCACCACTGCTTAGTGCCTAAGAGAGGAAGTATTATCTCAGTGACTAAGAGATGAAAGAAATTCATTTATTTTTATTTTTAAAAGATTTTATTTATTTATTCATGAGAGATACACACAGAGAGAGAGAGAGAGGGAGGCAGAGACACAGGCAGAGGGAGAAGCAGGCTCCGTGCAGGGAACCCGATGTGGGACTCGATCCCAGGATCCCGGGATCACAACCTGAGTGGAATGCAGGTGCTCAACCACCCCGGTGCCCCAAGATGAAAGAAATTTGAGATGCTTCTTCAAGTAGTGTGCAACAAAGTAAATAAAAAGAAAAAAAAAACACCTGTAAAGAATCAATAAGAAATTGATTCAGAAATTGGCTGCAAAAATGCATTATCTCTGAAAACACCTGGGATTAAATTTGTGTAGCACCATATGGAGTACAAAACATTGTTACATATATTTATTGATTGATTTTTATATCAAGTCTCTGTGCTCCATGGGTAAGGCTTGGGGAGATTAATTAATCATGGATCCCAAAGTAAGCAGCTAATAAATGGCCAAGATGGGGCTTGAAACAGATATTTTTATCCTTTTTCTACCAAACCAGATGCTTTAACTTGAATCTTCATTTCTTCAAAGCTTTTGAGCAGAGGTTTGCAAATTTTCAAAAGAATTTTTCCAACAGGCAAGATCTTGAGGCAAGCTCATGGACTCATGAGGCAAACATCCTCTATTTCCTGTTTCAGCTGTGGTTTTGGTTTTGAATCTTCTCCTCCTTCTCTCTCTCTCTCTCTCTTTTTAACCTCCTGTTCCTCCTTCTATTCATCTTATTCCACTTCCATCACCATCATCATCATCGTCATCATTACATCGTCAAATTCAGCTTGCAATGGGGTAGAGGATGTGGTGATGGGGGAGTAATCATCCTATGCTACCCTCCTCCTTTTTTATTTGAGTTAAAATTTATCTAATTATCCACCAAAGGAGGGGGAAACATTCTTTCCTTTATTCTTTATCTCTTTCTCAGTAATCCTCCTCTTCTTTCTCTTTCCCTTCACTTTATCCTTTATATCTTCTCTACTTTATCAGCTCTCCCCCAAATACCTAACCACAGAAATTCCAAAGCAGCTGTTTTCTGGGACAGAACAACCATCTGCCTGCCTGCTTGGGCACCACCCTTACATACCAGAGATGGATAGGCTGTTCTCCTCTCTCTCTGCCTCAGAATCTAGTTAACCACCTTCACAGGCTTTGTTCCCCAGGTCACACACCAGCATATGGCTTCAGTAATATGTAAAAATGTATTTGTTAAATTTCAGTTCAGGAGCAGAAACCAGTGTATTTTGCCCATGGTGGCAATAAATTCAGTTCACTCCTCCCTAGACACATACACACAAATCACTCTCAGCTGTATCAACAAACAGAGCTTCAATTTAAAAAATCCAAACTCTGAGATCATAGTTTATCCACTTTAGGACGTCTTCTCCTAAACCAAAAGGAGCAGTGTGGAGATTTCTACGGATATCGAAAAGTATTCTTCCTCAGATGCGGAAGTACCTTCTGGTCCATACTAAATAGCACCGAGGATCTCGGTAGAAAGATAGATTTAGTTTAGTTTAGGGAATGCAAGTTCCAGTCTTCCCCAGAGTCAAAGATAAGCTAAAGGTAGCAGCAAGGAGAACAGCAAGAAAAGATGCTTCAGTTTATTTTAATATTTATGTAAGTCATCGACTGTGGCAGTGTAGTCGGTCAGTCTCAGCGACAGGTAGATTCATGATTTCTGAGGCTGTGGAGTGGAAGTGGAGGTGCTCCATTTGGATCCCACATGAGTACTGAGATATTCATTACTCCAGAGGATTGAAGCATTGATTCTTCTCCAAGAGTTGCCCATAGCCACCAGTGCTGCCTTCCTAAGGCCATGCACCCTCCTCAGGGACCAGCCTGTATCCCCAACCAGAGATTGGTCCATGTGCTCCAAGGAAGGAGGACTCTGGAGGGCCATCCCTGCCCCACAGCTCTCCATAGATTAGCTAGGGCTTCAGCTGTGTGTAAATCATAGCCTCTGTCTTGATCCATTCCTAAAAGTAGTCCCCCAGGAAAGCTCTGGCATGCAATTTCACAGGCTCAGAGTCTATTTCCTGGGGAACCTGACCTTACCATTGATTCTTTTTTTTTTTTTTTCCATAGATTCTTTTAAGGCAGTTGAAATATGTCAGAACTTGCTGGAGTGAAAAGTCCCTGGATATCTGCCACAGCTATTCTCTTATATTGCAGGGAATAAAACAAAGCCTTTTCATAAAGAATTCTTAGAACTTCCATTGCTAGGAAAGAAACTAAAACTATCTTCATGTCTCATCAACCAATGTAAGAGCATCGTGAACTGATCCATCAGGTGCAGCAGCAGCTGTATACTTTACTTCCCTCTGGTCATTACCAGTTCCTTTATGAGGGATATTTTGATCAACAGATTTCTCAAGAAGTCAGAAGATGTTCCCTCATCAGTAACTATAAAATGGTAATTATAAAATATAAAAGGGGTGTTTATTGTTGTCATATATCCTAAGAGTCATTTTCTCAGCTAAACATATGACGACACTATGTATGTGATATAAAAAGCACAATCATTTAAGAAAATTATTTGGAATAAAAACCGGAACATTGATAAAATGTTATCCCTAAATTACTCTTTTTCATTTCTTAGCTTTGTAAAAGGGCACTATAATAATAGCTAGCATTTACTGAAGAATTATTATCCTTCAGTAGTCATGCTGGGCACTCTATATGTTGTTAAAAAATGATCAGAGAAGACAATTCAAGTGATACAAACATACTTTGACACTTCATGAAGTGGACAGTCTCCTTTGGGGAATAGCAAAATGGAATGGAAAAGCAGGAAGCTTTTATGGGATAAAGAATAAAGAAGAAGGAAGAGACTAATAGAAAATA
Source organism: Nyctereutes procyonoides (assembly GCF_905146905.1). Lineage (NCBI taxonomy): Eukaryota > Metazoa > Chordata > Mammalia > Carnivora > Canidae > Nyctereutes > Nyctereutes procyonoides. Next base: position 6,083,058 of record NW_026575031.1, on the reverse strand, counting down.
GCTCATTGGCTAGAGCCCCAGAGTCGACTTTGTTTGAGATGAGAAGAATCAGAGTTGGCTTGGTATTTGGAGATTGACTCTCTGGATACACTGCATTTCTGGTCAAGTAGAACATTTACAGGGACATGACAATTATGTAGGTTTTGGTTTGCTAATGTGGCACCTCACGCAGGAGCACCTCTATCTTGGGCCTAGGAAGTTGATCATCTTCTTGACCACTCTTCTTTACCAAACTTCTCTTCCAAGCTCCATGGTTGTTATCGACATGAATCTTATTCCCAATAAGAATAATCTGTTGATTTAAAATTTGAGGTTTCAGATTTATGGCTTCCAAGTCCTATGTCTTACACTAAAATTGGATTATCAACTAGGCAGGAAGAATACCAGATATGGAATCTTACTTTGTTCTTTGTGTTCAAGCAGACACCTGCTAGCATGTTAGCTTTTGGTGGACTGATCATGAATGTACTCATTCTTTTCTGGTTGGAAAGTCCCTTTATTTCAGAATTTGGGGATGACCACAGCTTAGAGCTGAAAAGCATATCCAAGGCTGGGAGCTGAGAAAAACTGTGCCATCATCTCTATACCTTTCTTCCTTATAAGCTTTGAGGGGAAATCACTGTCAGTGAAATAGAGCAAGAGAGGAAAAATGTCGTATAAGCATTTTAGGGGTATTTTTGTTGAAGTCTATGTGATGACATCATGTAAAGGTAATTATAGTAAAATGAACAAATCTTAAATTTTGACAAATTTATACATCTGAGTTGAGACAGAATATTTCCATCAGTCTAGAGAATTTTCTTATGCTCCTTCTCAGTTAAATCACCACCCTCAGAAATTCAGCCTCTTTCTGATTTATCCCCCCAAATTAGCTTTGCATATTTGCTTGTTCTTGAAATTCACATAAATGGGATCATACAGTGGGATTCTTTTGTGTCTGTCTTCCCCTGACTCTCTTAGTACATTGTCTTCAAGATTCATCCATGTTCTTGCATGTATCACTGGTTTATTCCTTTGTCGTTGTTGTTCAGTCATTCTATTATATAAATACACTACAATTTGTTATCTGTTTTTCCTGTTGATGGATATCATGTTGTTTTTAGTTTGGGGCTCTTATGAATAAAGGTACAATGAACATTCTTATACTATATACTTTGTGGACAAATGTTTTCATGTCTTTTGGGTGAACACCAAGGAGAGGAATTCAGGGTTATATGTAATATTTGGCGTTTTAGTTTTCCTAATTTTAACCATTCTAGTGGGTGTGTAGTATATCTCATTGTGGTTTTACTTTGCATTTCTTGATGACTAACCATGTTGAGCGTCTTTATACCTTTTTTTTGTGAAATGTCTGTTGAAGTCTTTGCCCATGTTTATTCAATTACTTGTTTTTTTTTTAAGTACTCAATTGTAGGAATTTTTATATGGCTTGAATACATATACTTTGTTGAATACATGTATGCTTCATGTTACATTTTGTGTCTTCTCTTGGCCTTTCATCTTTATCCTTTTGCTTTATTCTGTAATAGTTACTCTATGGACTACAATGTACATACCTAACTGTCTATAGTATATATTGCATTAATACAATACCTTTCTGTGTATAACGTAAGATGATTATACCAGTATAATTCCATTTGATTTCCCCATCGTTTTTCCAATTGCTGTCATCTAATTTGCTACAAGAGGGCCTCTGGGTAGCTTGGTAGATGAACATCTGCCTTTGGCTCAGGGCATAATCCCAGAGCCCCGGGATTGAGTCCCATATCAGACTCCCCATTGGGAGCCTGCTTCTCCCTCTGTCTATGTCTCTGCCTCTCTCTCTGTGTCCCTCATGAATAAAGAAATAAAATCATTAAAAAATAATAATTTGCTACAACATATGTTACAGATCTCAAAAGACAATGTTTTTATTTTATTTTTTTAATGATTTTACTTATTTTATTGAGAGGGAGAGAGAGCATGGATAGGACAGAGGGAGGGGGAGAAGCAAACTTTCCACTGAGCAGAGAGCCAATGTGGGGCTTGATCCCAGGACCCTGGGATTCATGACCTGAGCTGAAGGCAGATGTTTGAGCCAACCCAGACAGTTTTTAAGTCTGCCCTGTATTTTACTTTGTATGGGCCCTCTTGGGTCTCCCCTGTGTGTGTATGCAACATCCCACCCAGCTGGGCATCTTATCCAGCCCCCTATCATGCTCTCATTTCTAGGATCTCTTCTTTAACTATCTGGTTAGTCTGCTACTCACCCCAGCTATGGCTGAATCCTCAGGCTAAAAGAACTGAAGAGTTCTCCACTTGTTTCCCACCAGTCTTGCTACTTTTACTGACAGTCCCACTGGGCACAAGTGTCTCTCTAGCAGGAAAGCTACTGGTTTTCCAGCCAGTCCTGTCTGCTCTGGTAGAAAAATGAAGCTGGAGGGATGGTGGGAGCAGCCCTAGGCAAGAAGGTCACAGAGTTCCATTCTTTGTACCCAAAATTTGTCATTTTTTTAAATAAGTAAATACTTCTCAATTGTTGTGGGTCTTTGCTTAGTTTCCAAAGCCCTGTTCCAAAGAAATGGCTGTTTTTGACAATTTTATCTCATGTTATAGTTGTTTTTGGGGGAGAATTTTTGATGACTTCTTTATTTTTTTAATGTCAGAAGTCTTGCCCTGACAGATATATTTTGACAAAGAAAAGGAGAGGCAGAGACAAAGGCCCTAGCAGGAGGAAGCTACCTGGAACAGTATTCCCTGCAATTTGTAAACCTGTAGTCAAACCACCAGGCTGTTGGTTCAAGGAGCTATAACAATGAAATGTCCCTGAATAGTTATTTTTAACCAAATGACTCAAAGGTGAAATGTGTTTAATGATATACATAATTATTGTGTCATGGGAATTAAATACCAGTGATAAAGAATTCACAGCAAAATATATAATTACTCGCAGGAAAAAAAATTCATGTTAACACCTTATCTAGCCTAGAAACTCGATTTTTCTTGTCATGAGATTATAGATCCTAGAAGGCTATCAATGTCAACATTGTCAGGTGGTTGGAGCACAGCCTTCCTAACTTGTATGAAGAAAGGAGTTTGTGGGAAACCTGCAGTTTCTGGCCCCATGGAGGTAGTGAGGACAGCCTTGCTGCTGGCCATCAGGAAGCTGGGGCTGTTTAGTGGGAGGCTCCTTCCTTCCAGCACACCGCTCACCTTCCTCCGGGCTCCGGCAAACAGGCCTGCTGCCCTGGGCCTCTAGGCCTGTGTGAAAATCCCCACCCTAGGGTATCAGAGGAGAGTAACTAGGTCCCAGGGGTTCTGGGGAGGGGGCGGGATGCCAGCTGCTCCCAAATATTTCCTACTGCATATTGAACAAATGTTCAGTTGTCTAAAGATCTTACTGCTTTTCACTAAACCTCTGCTAGGTCTCCTGTAACACTTTTTTCAGGGCTCAAGAACTGTACTCATCAAACTTCACCTTTTGTTTCCACCTGATTTCAGGTTGGGGCCCAGTGACATTTCTTTTTCTACTATTTATCTTTCCATCCCTCCTTCCCTATATCTCGGCAGGCCTAGCTTTTAACATCTAGCATGAACTGATCAGACCAATTTTAATGGTTGCTCCAAGTAGAACATAAAACATTCTGGAAAATCTTGAATGCAGAGTCTCTCAGTTGGAGCTGCTCATTAGAATCACCAGAGTTTTTAAAACTTGTGGTGCCCAGGCTGCACTTAAGGCCGGTGAAATCAGACTCTGGTGATGGGATCCAGGTGGCTCGTGTTAAGAAACAAAGCTCTGTATAAAGTACAATAGTCCTGCCTTATCCTGGCTTTTGAGATCTGTGGTTTCACTTTAACAGTTTGAGCAGGGTAGCCCGGGTGGCTCAGCAGTTTAGTGTTGCCTTCAGCCCAGGGCCTGATCCTGGAGACCTGGGATTGAGTCCTGCATCAGGCTTCCCTGCATGGAGCCTGCTTCTCCCTCTGCCTCCCTCTCTGTGTCTCTCATAAATAAATTTAAAAATATTTAAAAAAAAAAACCAATTTGAGCAACCTGGCCAACTGGAAGTCTGAAGCAGATGATCCTCCTTCTGATGAATTACGGAATCATGGGCAGCCTGCGTCATAGGGCCTATGCCATTCACCTCACCTACTCCCATCACACAGCCATTTTGTCATCTCACAGCATCACAAGGAGAAAAAACGTTAAGTAAAATAAGGTATTTTGAGACAGAGGCCACATTCATGTAACTTTTATTACAGTATGTTGTAATTGGTCTATTTTTTGTATTAGTTGTTGAGAATCTCCTAGTGTACCTGATTTATAACTTTCACTGTATTGTAGGTATATATGCATAGGTCAAACATCGTATAATATAGGGTTCACTACTATCTGTGGTTTCAGGCATCCACTGGGGGTCTTGGAATGTATCCTCTGTTGATAAGGGGGGGGGGTCTGGTCTACTGTACCTTTATGTAGCACGCTAATATTTGTCTTTTTTTTTTTTTTTATCTTGAACCAACATTTACCACATCCTTGAGGGACACATTGTCATATAATTTGGCAGAAATTATAACAACGCAGAACCTTAATCATTTCACGATTTCATTGCAGTGTCAATACTACTGAGGTCATGTTGGCAAAATGCCCCTCAGTGTCCTCTATTCAGCAGCCACTTTGCTGGCTGACAGTCTGAGACTTGCCTCATGAGAGCAAATATGAAAAAAAAAAACAAACCAAAACCTGTAGATATGAAACATGTCAGCTTTCAAAGACTGTTAGTCCATTGTGTAAAATGCAGTGACACATTTGTACAAATATTTACCTTCACCTTTCTCTCTTAGAGTCTTTGTTCTCATTTAAACACCAAATGGCCATTGATTTCATTTCAAAGGGAAAAAGGAAAGTGGTAAATCTTTCACTACCTTTTTTGTAAGATCTTTTTGAGAATTTAGATTTCCCATTCTTGCTTTTTGAGATGACATGATTGTCTCTATTTCAAGCTCCGTAATTCATTTCTCTAACTGAAAGACAGATGAAGCTTCCTTTTGGCCGTGGATAGAAAGGTGGTTGAAAAAAAAAACATTAAATATTTGCCACATACGTTTGGATCTCAAACTTGCACAAGCCAACTTTTGAGTCTTTTCCTTTTGAGAAGCTGCTTGGCGGAGCGAGTATAAGTTTTAAGAACCTGGAGGAGTATTTCAGCTCTAGGTCCCCTGGTGCTTAGCAAGGTGCTGACAAATGGTACAAGATTATGGATGATTATAGAAAGCCTGAAACTGTGCTTGATGGCGACCTCTTCTTTTTTCTATCCATCCACCTGAGGGTTATGGGCCTAGCACACTTCTGCTGTGCCATTCTGCTCACACTCTCTCCTCTTTTTAATAGTGATGGTATATGAGTTTCCTGGTAGAAGAAAGGTGAGAGGCAAGATAGCATCATTCAGTAGAATTTTAACAATTCTTTTTTAGATTTTTTTTTGAAGGGAAGGAAGATTGTTTGCTTTTATTTTTTTATTTTATTTTTTTTAAGAAAGAGTGATTTCTAGATGAGTAAAACTTTCATTATTGAGAGTAGGGTTTAATAACTCCTGAGGGTTCCTATAGGCCTGTAATTCTAGAAGATAATATATATTCAGGGATATTTAAAGCAAAAACATATTTCAAGACTCAATAACTTTCCTCCAAGTTTCCCCATATTTTACAAGTTTGTCACGTATGTTTCTATGCTCATGAGAAAGAGTAAATGACAATTTGGAGTAGAAAGTTCAGAAGGGCCACTGCATAGGATACAAAGCTTGTGCACCTCAAATGCCCAGGGGACCCCATTACTGACGCTACAGGGTGAGCAGTATTCCCTGGAGTTGTGAATTTGGTGGCCCTGGGAAAGAGATTGGCCTTCATGCCAGTCATAGCAGATAGATCACAATCCCTGCCTTCTATTTATTTTTAGTTGACTATGTATTCAATGATTTCATTTTACAGTCTGGCCTATATATTGCTAATTTTGTTCATTTTAGGGGAGATAGCATCGGTATAGGAGGAAAGTCCCCTGATATAGTAAATATGCTCTGATAACATATGCATCATTCTTTGAGCAATAATATTCCTAGAAGGAAGTATCAGAGGGTGCCTTCAGGTGTTTCAAATTGTCCTCTTCTAGTCAATAGCACCATGAGCCAAAGGGATTATGATGTACAGCTAGTTTTCCTAGCAGAGGTCAGAAATATGGTTCGCCTTGTAGAGCAATCTTAACCTAGAATTTTTATTATTACTATTATTTTCTCCTAGTTCATCCTGTCATTTCATTGTAAAATGTTAGCTCATTACTACCCAAGTATCAAATGAAAGTAAAGGAATTGCTGGCCTTGGACCTCTGTGTTGAACATCTTTTGGCATTGGTGATATACTTTTCATGTGAGATTCTAGCCACTCAGGTTCCCACGTAGACTTGACAGTGAGTCATGGTCACTAGCCACCCAGACCCTTGCTTCTCATTAGAAGGCATTGCCCAGAACGTGCCTACGCTGAAGCCTCAGTAATACCTTACCTTTTCTGTCAGAAGCCCAATGATGAAGCTTATGACTTTCCAGCACTGAAAAATGCAGGGTAAGTTGAATGCTCATTTGGTTTTGCTTCTTTTCCTCATCAATCACATTGTAAATTGGAAGGTGAATCTGATGGTTCTTTCCATTCTCTTCAACCAAGTGGGTATTTATTGCATGTGTATGCTGGGCTTAACACTGTGCCAAGTATATGGCTCTCCAATGAATGGTGCGAAGTAGTTTTTGCTTCTAGGGACTTACTGTATTATTGAGAAGAAGAAAGCAGGATGCTCATAAGCAATGTAAGAAATATGAAAGAGCAGGGATATAATTATGTGTTAAATTGAATATAACCAAATGCCAAACCTGACACAAACAGTAAGTGCTGTGAAAGGTCAGGGAGGTTTAGATGTTGGCTTAGCTCTCTCAAACCAGAGTTATAGTTTTTAAATTGAGATCTCTATTGTTTGTGTTGGGATTTTTGAGATGTTGTGCAAACAGAATTGGAAAAGGGAAAGGCAGAGTCTAGCACAGAAACACAGTTCATTTGTTTCAGGTAGTAAGAGCTCCACAATGAATGCAAATCACACCTCCTACACCCCAGACCTTCCCATCCCTCCAGTGAATGAAGCATTTCTTCAAATGAAACCACTGGTAGATAATGAGATCATGGCTACATTGTGCTGAGTTTGATTGGACACTCCCACAGCTTGTAGGAGATTCAGACCTCAAGTGAGTTCTTTCCATTGAGCATGAATAATGATGGGGCTTAATGGGAAAGGCCATCTCAGGATCTCAGGGCAGATACCTTATAGCTTATAGATGGGGAAGACAAAAGGAGAAGGGGCTGGGAAAGGCCCTCAAAGGCAGAGAGAGATGCCTATCTTTTATCTTGTCCATGAAAGCCCTGTGGAAGAACAATGCCATTCAGTATTTATATGGCACTGTAAACTCTTTTATAAATATCAGCTGGTAGAGTCACATGACACCTCTAGATAGCAAATGCGCATTGGTTTTCCCTTATTTCTGAGAGTGAATTATGGGCACAGAGTCTATATGTGTATGGTAGGAACACTAATTAATGCATCCCTTGGCCTGCAAACTGAGAGGACAGGCCAATCCCAATATGGCAGATATACCAGGTGGCTTAGCTGTACCATTCATGAACCATGCACTAATTCTCCACACCTTCCAGTGAGTTGTCCCATGGAACCTCCCACTCTTAGCTAGAATTGAGGGAGAAGATAACACGTCCCTTCCTCCCTCTCCTTCTAGGAGGTTTGGAGACTCACTCCTAGTTCCCTTCAAAGAGGTCCTCCTCAGGTGCTCTCTCGTCTCTGCACTGTGCCTTACTTTTATATCCTTTTCTGGCCAAGTAGACCAAGAGTCACAGGATCTCTTGTTGAATGTTTCCTGCATGAATTTTCCATATGGGGTCTGTTTCAAGCTCATTTTGGTATCTGAGACCTGTTGTGGTGGTGCCTCAGGCCAGACTGAGGCAGGAAGAGTGTTCCTGTAAACCTTGGATCACACCAGCAGCTGTTTTCCATTGATGGGAAAAGGCTGATAGGAAATTGCCAAAATTTATCATCAGGCTCAACTTGAAAGAAACCCTTTTAATTTGCTGGTCTTACCTTCTCTATCAGGAGCATTTGGAAGCCCAAGAGTTTCCAATTGGAAGCCTGTAAGCCAAATGTGGCTCACAGATGTATTTCCTTTTTTAAGCAGGTCTTGTGGTTTGTAAAAATCTGGATTAGTTTTTAACATTTTTAAATGAGCATATTTTTATATAAAAATTGAAATCTCTGGCTTCTTTCGAAAAACCTGTGAGGAGCTGGCAACCCTGGGCCCATGCTACTGCTTGGAAACGTTGAACATAGGCTCTTCACTTTGTCCCTGCCACCCTTGGCTCACTGTGTGCATTTCTTCACTAGCCCAGCCTCTATGAACATTTGAGGTTTTGACCTTGATGAGTCACCAAATACAGACTGCATTTATTTCATCTCAATATTATGGGTGGTATGCCCAAGGCAGAGAAGAAGTCAGTGTAGGTTTGGGTAGGAGTTCTGCTTAAAGATAAGTAGAATGCTGATTTTGGGACAGCTTAGAAATGGTCCATACTGGAGGCAGAGAGGTAATTTTTGATTGCATCTTAGACCATCTGTGGAAAAGGACCAGTTCATTTGTTTTTTACTTTCCAGTACATCACAGACCTGTATTTTGGTAAAATATGACATGCATGAATTTCTAGAAAAATAAAGGGACTGAAAGAGGTAAAAATACAAGCCAAAGTATTCTATGGACACTAAAATTATTTTAATAAACATGGTCAGAATAAACATAGCATGGAAAAAATAATTATAAAGCCGATATTGTCCATTTAATGTATGCACATAAGCTATAACTATAGAGAATCAGTGTTACATTCATAGCTTTCTGTCCTTCTGTGATTATAAACTAATGAAAAGCTATGAATGGAATAGCAGTTTCACATATTTAAATGCCTATATGCACACTTATTTTTTTTGCACACTTATTTTTTAAAAGATTTATTCATTTATTTGAGAGAGAGAGACAGGAAACACAAGTGGAGGGGAGGAATGCAAGGAGAACGAGAGAAAGAATCTTCAGGTAGACTCCCTACTGAGCATGGAGCCTGATGAAGGGCCGTATCCCAGGACACGAGATCATGACCTAAGCCAAAATCAAGAGCTGGATACTTAACTGACTGAGGCGTCCAGGTGCCTTCTAAATGCACCCTTTTAACAAGCACCATGGATATTAGTGTTTAAGGTTTTTAATGCAGTAGGTAAGCATGTTTTTTTCTTGTTAATTTAGCTGGTATGGTTGAGTTGGCAATGACATTACTCATGGGAAAGCTGTTCTGTGTTTTGTTTCAGCAACTGCACAGTAGAGAATCTAGCCTCACAAAGGTATCTTGAAATGAATAGGACATGAACAAATTTGTTTTTTAATATGAACAAATTTTAAAGTAACTTCAGCAACTCAGAATATTCATTTTTTACTCTTTTACAGTATGAATCAAATAATATAGTTATTTCCAAAATTGATCTTTAATCTTTCCTTGCTAGCAAATTTGGACAATTTATTCTGTAAAGTTAAGATTAAAATTAATTTAACTTTCCATAAAAGAAATGGATTCTGGGCCCATGAATTTCCTGCGTGTGAATGTTCTTATAATGGAAAGTAAAATGCAAGGCCTTCTACAGAATTTTTAAAATGTATGTTAATGACTTTGTGGATGTGTAATTTCAAAATCATCACCTACTTTATTATTAATTATTATTAAATTATGAGACTGTTGACACCCTGTAGAAACTGTCCAAGCTTCTAAACTTTTAAATTTGCCCTTTGATCTTTCCTGCCATTGAAAACATGTCATATCCTTTATTTAAATGGAAGTATTAAGATGTCTAAAGATATAAAAGATATCAAACAAATTAGCATGACAGACTGATTTATATCTTTGAAGTGTTGAAACTGGTTCTTGCAGAAGCACAATAGGTTTGTTCAGTGGTTCAGATATTCCTAATGGAACTTTTCACCTCATTAACAATCGTATCTTAGTAGTTGTTTATAATCAACTTCCATATTACTACAAATAAAGAATGAGTTCATATTTGGTGCACTAACTTTTATGTAATTTCCAATGTACACCAAGTGCAGTTTGTAGTTCAGCCAACATTTCTGTTTTGTTTTGTAATAAGACTCTTGATGAAGGAAGCATTCCCTTGACTTACATTGTGGTGCAGCTAGTCCAAAATGCTTTCCTGTTATTATAGCTATGCCATCAGCACATAGTCCTAAAATTTAAAGTCCATGTCACATTTATTGATTAAGCCCACATTGTTCTATGTAGTGTAGAACTGGTTGTTTTTGAAAATATACCTTAAAGAACTTAAAGTTCTTCCTTTGTATCACCCTCATGTTCAAATTGCACATATATTAAAGGAATTGCCATTTAGTAGCATTTATACATCTGTCTAGTTGCAATGAAAATTGTCTACTAGCTTTGTTTTATTGTTGATTCCTGCATAATATTAAGCTTTGGTGTTTGCAAATGGCCTTTGGAAAATGGCAGTTGAGCTGTCTTAGTTATGAGATTCCTTCAGCATTTCCAAAAAAAATCTTTGATACAGTCTCCTGTTTATATTTCATCAAATGTAAGTAGGACTTACACTTAGCATCTCAGAGTATTATTTTATAAGAAGCCAACAAACACATAAGTTTCTGCTGGCTTTTTAATTCTCTCTTTTTTTAAATTATTCCTTTGGTTTTGAATTTACTTTTAATAATTTGGATAAAAATATTCCTTGGGTCTTTATAGTTTTATTGACTAGAACAACTCTTAAAATAACACAGTCATTTTAGTGCTTAAGCATCAATTATGTTTATAAAATGGGACTCAATATATGGAGGATCATACTTCTAAGCAAAACTAGTACAATTTTTTAAAAGATTTTTGTTTATTTATTCATGAGAGACATACAGAAAGACAGAGAGAGGCAGAGACACAGGCAGAGGGAGAAGCAGGATCCACACAGGGAGCCCGACGTGGGACTCGAACCCGGGTCTCCAGGATCACACCCTGGGCTGCAGGTGGCGCTAAACTGCTGAGTCACCAGGGCTGCCCACTAGTACAATGTTTTTATCTTTATTTCTTTGGAGTATTGTTCATTGCTATCATTTATGATTTATGTTTGCATAATCATTATGTTTGCAATCAGGATAGGTTGATCTATTCTGGACAAAAATGTTCAGTGAAGCTTTTTTTTTTGTTGTTTTAAATCTGTAAAATGTGTTTAAAATTAACAGAGATTTCTCTTGCTATCCAGAAGTAGAACGTTCCTATGAAAACTTTCCTAAGCTGAAATGGCATAAAGAAGCAATTACCATTAATTTATGTGGAAACATTTTTTGAGCATTCCTAGATGGAAAAGAAAATCTCTCTTAGGTTTCTCTGATACCTTAAGATATGTCTTGCTAATTAATGGATGTACAAAATAAATTGAAAGAAAGCACAGATGCTCACGGACACAGCTCAGAGCTTATGGCAGCCTGGTGCTTAGATGCTGACTGTATTTCTCAGGGAAAGAGTTTGGTGGGGCCATTCACTGTTTGGAGTGTGTGCTGCCTCTATAATATCTTGCTGTGAAACAAATAATGAATGCTATTTTTGCTTTTCACCTTTTTTCGTAAAAGCAAAAATCCTCTTTGGATTTCTCTTGGTTAGCAAAAACAGGCACAAATGTAGATCTTTTGTAAAGACAAAGTGGTATAATGTGAACTTTAGAAAACTGAGGGATGCCTGTGATGACAATTTCAGAATCCTAACACAGCAGTTTGTATACACGTGATTTACCAGGAAAGTTCACTGACATCCAAGCTAGTTCAGTGAGGTGAGTCGGGCAATGTGAAATTGCTATAAAAGTTTCTAAATGTTTGCTCTCACATTCTCTTATTATCTTGTCATGGACCCGTAACAAATGGCTTGTGGGTTGTCACCGGCCACAAACAACATTTTATGTAGCGTGAAAATAGTTGCCTCTTCAAAAACCCAAATGAAGCTATCATAAATTCTCCAATATTTGCTGAGAGTTACTGGACTGATAACCTACTCCCCTCAGTCATAAGATAAGATTAGGGATTACATTTGGGCACGTGTATCAAAACAAAACAAGGCAAATAAGGTGACTTCTACAAGGTAGCAGTCATTTTATCATTTTAAAGGCATCCAGGGTGAGTTGTATGGTGTGTGATCCTTTGTGTCGGGCTCCTATCTTATTGTTTCTCTGGACATGGCTATCTTTTTCATTGTAACTCATGATTCAAGGTGGCTACTGGGACTCCAGACATTATGTCCACATTCCAGCCAGGGAATGGGAGCAGAGGAGCTTGGAAGAGGCTTTTAAGGCACCTTCTGGAATTTGCATGCATTGTTTCTACATACCTTTCATCAACAAGAGCTTTAGTTGTGAAGCCAGCCGTACCAAGTTGCAAGAAACGTTCTGAAATGTAATAGTGATTCTAGGAGGAATAATGTTCACCTCAGATACTTTCAGAACATTAGGATATCAGGCAGAAAAGATTATCAGGATTCCCTTGGGTGGCACAAGCTGTTACAGATTTTTAGCAATATGAGATAGTGTGATTTGCCTCCTTTAGTGACAGGATCTATGCAGGGCCTCTAAAGATTTATCCAATTTAGAATTTTATAACTGACTTGCATTTTTAAATAACATACTCATTGTGTGAAGATTTCTAGCTCAGATGCTATTTTGGTACAGATGTTTTCCAAATAAAAATATGTATAGCTGTGCAAGAGATACCCTCATAGCCAAGGTTCAAAACTTGCAGCCGGATCCTGTCAATGAGAGGTGCTGTGGATATGGGCAGTAGACAAGGCGGCGTCTGTCCTTATGGAGCTTACAGTCTAACAAAAGACATAACAAGTAGACAGAGAATGGCAATATGTTATGAAATGGACTTTGAAGGATGCTGTCAGAGTGATTTCAGAGCAAACTAAAAGTCTTCAGTTGGAATCAGATTCTGTCCATTCTTGTAGAAGTATTATGCCCAGCAGAAGTTCTGCTACTTAGTGAAAAATTACTTGAGGCCAGACACCTCAAAAAAAAATTGTCATTAGATAGGTTACCATAACGTTGCCACTTTTCCCCCTAAACCCCACTCATTAAGTCTAGATAGAATCACCCATTATTGGAGAAACCCCAGGTCTTGGAAATCCTAGAATGTAGCTTCTCTATAGCACCACCTGGCAACAAGAGTTTCTCTCTCTATATAAAATTTACTTAAAAAAGAAGCTTTAAAAAAAAAAAAAAAAACACCACTTTAGTGAATGTGCTTTTAGCAATAGAAGCTATTTAAAAACTGTGTCCATTTGTTCAGGTTAATAAATTTGAATAAAGATTTCTGAAACATGGAGGTGGGGGCAAATATGTACACTCTTGAATATAGATATAGATATGTAGATATTCTTGCATATTTTACTTTAGACTTATCCCTTTGTGGCCTGATGCTGAGGTCTGTGTTTCAGACTTCTGTAACCAGCAAAAATGCAGCCCCCTTTACATATATCCAATTACTGAGTTCTCCCAACAAGGAATTTTTCCAGGTGTTTCAAACTTTTGTTTATCTTAGATCTTATCTTGTTTCTTTTTTCAGAGATTTTGTTCCATTCTTATATGGTTAGATCCCTTCAAATTGCTGTTTTTTGAAATCTGCCTCAGAAGGAAACTATTGTGGAGTCGTGTATTTGTGGAACTATCTAATGTATCTTTCATGAAGCCTTTCTCAGTCATTTCAGATCAGATTCATTCACTTTCTCTCTGTCAGTCTCGGGGCAACTGGTTTTTCCTGCTCTCTTGGAATTTCTGTCAGATTAGGTGTGACAGTTATCCATGGGCAACATGTCGGTTTTTTCACTCCCCAGCCAACTTCTAGGTTGTATCTTTTTTGAGGAAGTCCGCGTCTTATTCATATTCTCCAGTTTATTACTTTTATGTATTGAGTCCTGATGAATATATAGAAACCGCCCCCTCATGTTTCTGTATTTGGAGATAGGGCCTTTCAGGAGACATTTAGGTTTAAGCAAAGTGTTAAGGGCAGATCCCTAACCAGGACTTGTGTCCTTATGAGAGGCGGAAGAGATACAAGATCTCAGTCTCTCTGCGCAGAGAGAGAAGGTCATAGGAGGGCCCATGGTAGATGGGCTGGATGGTAGACACCTGCAAGCCTGGAGGAGAAGGTTTGCCAGCAAACAATTTTTTTGGCACCTTGATCTTGGACTTTTAGCATCCAGGACCGTGGGAGGACTTAAACAAATTTCTGTCGTTGAAGTCCTCCAGTCTGTAGTATTTTGTTACAGCAGCCCTGGCAGGCCATACATAATCCAACACACAGTATTTAGCATATGATTTCTAGTCAATAGGTACTTATTTCTTGTTGACTGTAACTAATTTTTTTTTGTGTGTGAAGAACTTAGTGCTATAATTATCTTATATTCTTGTATTAGAGAAGTCCTTTCTAAGAGTTTATTTAAATGCCCTCCCCAACATCTTACACACACACGCACACGCATGGCATTAGCCATTTAGAGTGCACAGAATGGCTGCTAAATTCACTTTTGTAATGAGAGAAATTGCCTAATTTCAAACTGTTGATAGAAAGGAGCTATTCAAGAGCATAATATGTTTCCTTAGAATCCTCCTCTTTGCAAGATACTTGTCATCCTAATTTATAATTTCCTCTCACTTCCACTTCTTGATATCTGAGTCCATACCTTTTTCCTCAGTTGTTTGTCATTAGCACCTATCCAGACAGGCTGAGGTGGAGGAGGGGGGAAAGGGGTGTTTAAGCATTCATTCATTTACTCACTCAATCATGTAGAACACTTTTAGAGATCTCCTATAGCCAAGCACTATTCTAGGAGCTATGATGAATATGGGGATAAGAAGGGGATGTCCTTACCTTTACATTTATAGTCTAATGCTGGAAAATACAGGCTATATGCATATGAATGAGCAGATAAAGAATATTATTTCATTTTATTTTATTTTTTTATACTTTTTTATTTTGGTGAAATAAACAGCATAAACGTTACCATTTTAATCATTTAATGCATATAATTCTATGCCATTAAATACTATGGTAATATATTTTAATCCTCTTTTTAAAACAAGTTTTTGAGTATTATTGGCATCCAATGTTACATTGGTTTCAGGTATACAACACAGTGATTCAGCTTCTCTGTATGTTATGCCATGCTTGCCACAAGTGTAATTGCTGTTAGCATGTAATGCTATGACAATATCTTTGACTCTAATTCTTATCCTGTGCCTTTTATTCCCATGACTTACTCATGCCATAATGGGAAGCCTGTCTCTTTTACTCCCTTTCATCCATTTTGCCTATCCTTCATCCTTCTTCCCTCTGGCAAAGATCAGTTTGTTCTATTTATAAGTCTGATTCGACCCTTTGTTTATTCATTTGTTTTGTTTTCTTAGATTGCACATATGAGTGAAATCGTATATTTATTGTCCTCTGACTTACTTCACTTAACATAATACCCTCTAAGTCCATGTGATCACAAATGGCAAGATCTGATCCTTTCTCATGGCTGTGTAATATGTCATTGTGTGTATGTATGTATCTATGTATATACACACACACTTGTACATACCTACATACGCATATCTTCCCTTTTAACAAGGAGTATGGAGATATCTGAGCATTAAAAAATAATTATTTAAATTCAATTTGCCAGCATATAGTATAACTCCCAGTGCTCATCTCGTCTTGTGCTCTCCTTAATGCCAGTCACCTAGTTACCCTCATCCCACCACTGTCCTCCCCTTCTACAACTTTTTGTTTCCCAGAGTTAACATTTTAATTCAGGGTTTGTGGAAGGTTATGTTCTAATACATGGCAATTGAAAGACAAAGGTATCTGAATTTCCTAATTAACCACAATTAGTTATATACTAGAAAGGCAAATAACATGGCCTAAAGTTAAAAATTGCCAGTACTTTTTACTGGATTCATGAAAAAGTTAGATGCTAAAAATTCTTGGTGGAATGCATGGGGATAATAGGTTAAAAGCTTAATCTAAGATTGTGAATTTAGTACTTAAGTTTGAGCTCCAACACTATGTTCATTGCCACCATATAAGATTTAGCTTGCTGATCTATTGTTCAGGGAATATAATGCACGTTATTCTGTCCTGTTTTTATTACTCAAAGACCACACAAAAGAGACTGAAAAAATTAAACAGTTATAAAAGGTTTGAGAAATATACAGTCTCTAGCATTTGGTAATTTTCTTTATTTTCCCAAACACACACTCAAACTCCCTAGAAACAACAAAGTAATATCAAATTATTGAACTAATCAAATTATGTGGGCAGTTTTCTCATCTTCCTAAATACTATGCCTGAATAGAAAAGGTGACTCAACGAGAACACTGCATGTAGACATGTCTGGGAAAACCACATAGGGGGAGTAAATACACCTGCTGTGGAAACATCTGTGGCCATTGCTAAGGAGTGGAATAAGCCGGATTAACACTATGTGTCAGTGACAGATGTTGCTCCACATCTCTAACCACAGAGGTCATGCTCATTTGTCCAGTATAGGACTATTTCACCCCCTGAATTACTCACTGTTTATTCCCTGATCCTGTTGGAGTAGTAGGCTATGGCATAGTTGTGGGAAAGAATACTATATGCCACAGTGGTTGGAGCTATAAACTATAAAATATATATATATATTTAGCAAGTAAATATCTGGAGTAACCAACTTTACTGACCATGTATCCTCCGTTAGCCCCTTTGAAAACACGCTGTTTTAATAAGATGGTCCTAATTGCTTTATTAGTCTGCTTGGGCTGCCATAACAGAAAATCATGGACTGACTGGCTTAACAATAAGAATTTATTTTTCTACAGTTTTAGGGGCTGCAAGTCTGAGACCATTACACCAGCATGACCATTTTCTGGTGAAAGCTTTCTTCCTGGCTTGCTATGTCCTAACATGGTAGAGACAGAGACATATCTTTCTCTTTTTCTCTTATAAAGCCAGCAATCCTATCAGATAAGGGCACCATCCTTTGATCTCATTTAACCTTAATAGTCTCCTAAAAGCCCTATCTTTAAATATAGTCACATTGGGTGTTGGGGCTGCAATAAATGAATTTGGCAGTGAGTGGTAGGGATGCAGGGGACACAGTTCAGTCTACAGCATATGGGTATGTGAGGACTAAGTAACAAGGTCAGTTGTGAATACTTATTAAAAAAATTGTCTAGGAGTTTCCTAGCCAACTCACATTTTCTTTTAAGTCAGTACCCTGTAAATGTCCTAGGTCAAATATCATCATTTCTTGAATGATGTTTTTCCTTGATTTAAAAATGGGTAAAAGATGATGGGGTCTTGGGTTGAATCAGATGGGAGAAGACAAGCTGTCTTAACAGGGAAGTGGGTGAAGCATAATGGAAAGACATTTGGCTCAAATATTGCCTCAGTTTTTAGTTTAGGCAGATCATTTAATCTCTTTAAGCTTTATTAGTAATATGGAAACATTGATAACTACTTTCTTTTTTGAATTAAAAAAAGTTTTATTGAGGTATTGACATATAACATTGTCAATACCAAATTACAATGATTTGATATTTGCATACTCTGGGAAATGATAACCACAATAAGTCTAGTTCTCATCCCATAGTTACACATTTTTTTAATTATGAGAACTTTTAAGATTTACTCTTTTAGCAATTCTCAAATATGCAATATAGTATTAACTATAGTCACCATGTTGTACATTGTGTCCCGATGAGTTACTTATTCCAGAACTAGAAGTTTGTAGTTTTTGATCCTCTTCACCCATTTTGCCCACCCCCATCCTCTCTCCTCTGGCAACCACCAATTTGTTTTCTGTATCTATGAGCTTGACTTTGTTTGCTTTGATATATATATTTTTTTTAGATTCCACATTTTAAATGAAATCATATGGTATTTGTCTTTTTCTGTTTGACTTATTTCACTTAGCATACAGTCAAGCCCCATCAATATTGTTACAAAAGGCAAGATTCCATTCTCTTTATATGGCTGAGTAGTATACCATTTTGTGTGTATATGTATACATTTTCTTTGTCCATTTATCCATTGATAGAAATTTAGAAGACATACAGATGGCCACCAGATGCATGAAAACATGCTGAACATCACTAATCATCAGGGAAATGCCAATCAGAACCACAACGATATCTCACACTTATTGGAATGACTAGTACTAAAAAGATGAGAAATAAGTGTTTGGATGTGGAGAAGAGGAAAACTCTTATGTACTGTTGGTGGCAGTGCGAACTGGTGCAGCCACTATGAAAAACACATGGTGAAATAAAAAAAATAAAAAATAAATAAAAATAAATAAAAATAAAAAAGGAAAATGTATGGGAGTTCTTTAAATAGTTTAAAGTAGAACTACTATATGATCCAGCAATTCCACTTCTGGGTTTTTATCTGAAGAAAATTAAAACACTAGGTATTTACCTGAAGAAAATTCGAAAAGATATGTGCACCCTCATGTTTACTGCAGCATTATTTGCCATAGCCAAGATATGGTGGGTAACTGCCTTTTAATGTATCTTTGGAGTTTGAATGATGGAATAAAGTGCTTAACACAGGGACTTATACATAATAAGATGTTATGTATATTTCTTTCTCTTTTTTATCCTAATCAAGTTAAGCTACAGTTTAGTTAGTTATGGCTTCTAGTTTGTGGATTCAGTTCCAATTTGCAGTTCCAAGAAATCGAGAAGTATGGAGCCATTGTATGAGCAGTGTTCTCAAATATAAGAAAGTGAGAAGTCCAGCTTCAGTAATATTTAAGTTTTCCTTAAGTTGAAGTTGAGCTTAAGTGTCACAGTTATGTAAAAAAGAGAATTAACCTTGTTTGTGATAGTAGACAGTCTTTAAGAAATTCATGGGTAGAGCATGGATAGAAGTTTCTTGGGGTTCAGACTTCATAATGTCCTATTTAATGATTATTTTCATGACCTGGATCAAGGAAGAAGTTATTGAGGTTGATATTCAGCTGAGAGAGATGGCACTGTGTCAGTGCTGAGCAGCAGACTGAATCCAGTACATACAAGTTCTGAAGTTGGACTCCAAGAAGCCATACATGTGAAGCAGGCTCAAGCATTTTAGTGGGTATGTATGACATTCTGTGAGGTTAAAAAATGTATGCACTTATCCCCACATCCTTTAAGATTGAACTCACCTGAGATGTCCTCTGCAAAGTCTTATATGAGCCCTTGGTTTGAGCTAAGTGCTCTGGTAATTCCAACATAATTTAATAATAAAACTGGTCAAATAATGTTGAAGGTTCCTTGAAGTGGGGCACAGTACCTTATTGCAATTGTATTCTCAGTGCCTAGCATCGTCCTGGCATATAGAACATTTTTAATGAATTCTGTGCTGTTGCTAGAAAAAAATCAGGAGTAAGCACTGTTGAGTTGATGATTGATTTTCTTGACACCATCGGTTGCCTGCACGTATAGACAATAAAAACAATAACAAAAATTCTTGCCAAGAAGTTGGTGCCCTGAAGCACCTTGTAAATATTAATTAACATGTTTCTTATTTGTTTCTAGTGTTGGTCAAAAAACTAAACTCAATAACTTCATTTTACCCTATGGAAGGACCTGCAGTTCTTTTATACTCAGAACCACCGGAGTCAGGCATGTTAAATAATTCAAATGAGAAATTTCTACTTTCCACCTTTATATATCTCCTGGGTTTTTGCTCTGTTCACCCAGTTATCTGCAAAAAACATCAAATGCTCAAATTCATAGTCTGTGATGTGGTGACCCTGAACCTCTGGGTGGCCAGTAATGAACATAGAATACTCTTATTTAGCACTTGGAGCCCAGTCAGACATTAGTTCTCCTGCCATGAAATCCTCTGATGCCAATGAAGAGAGAAATCAGACAATTCTGGTCCACCGCCTTCTAATACAATGAGTGAGTCACTGACAGAAATGGGGCTGGATGCTGATTTCTGTCTCCTAAATCCTCTTATCCTAGTTATTTGAGTTTGTTACTTCTTGGAGCCATGAAACTGAAGGATACTTCCCTGAGATGATGAAGATTTTAAATTCTCAAATTTGTTCCTCTGCATCTCTTGTCAGGAAGCATGAGCCTTGATTGGAGTGAGAGTCAATTTTTTGATGCTCATACTTTCTTGTATAACTCACCCAAGAGACTGAGTTTTCTGTACAAGAAGCCATGCCAATCCACTGAAAATCCTTGGGTTGCATGTTTCCTTGTTTATAACTTTCCCGTATAGTTGGTTCTGCTCCAGTTCATTCGAAAGGGACATCTGTTGGATGATTTGATGTAATATCTATATTCACTGAAAGTCTACTCAGACAGGTCAATGTAAAAGAATCCGAGATGGGATGGGGATGGGGGGGATCTCAACCACGTGCTGAGTGGCTCTTAAGTGCAGGAGCAGATTTGAGATGATTATCCAAGACAATGACTTCAAGATCAAACTAGGCCGCGGAGTCAGCCACAGGGCTTTGCAAATTCTTTGCGGCTCAGTCCTCTGGGGTGTCCTGTCACTGTGCTTGCCAATAATGAACTTCACTTCCATGTGGGAGCTTTCAGGTCTTCTTGACACACTCTGAAGCCATATGTGTCTCAGTCACATCAGACATCATCCTGCTTCTCAACTTGAAGAATAGTCTAAGTAAGTCAGTGAGGTTTGCCATGGCATCATATTTTCTTCTAAAACCCACATCTCTCGAATAATAACTATGATTCTGAACAGTTGACTCATGAATATTTCCTGCTAAGGAACAATGGGAGTAGTCTGAGGAAATGAAATCCACACAAGAAATTACCAAACTTTATTTCATTCCGTGTTTGAATACTCTTTAACTTTAGATGTTTTTACCAGACTGACAGCACATAGCAAAAACCGTTGATGTGACTATCCTTTTCTTTTTCTTTCACTTTTCTAGTGTGGTGCTGGTTGTAGAGAGGTCACCAAAAGTTGGTGGCAAGAGAAAACAAAAATCAAAGATCCCTATCCATTTCTCTCTCTCTCTCCTGGCAATCCTATTTTGAAGGCAGTCACTACTTCTCAGAAAGGTCAAGCCAAAATCAGTCAGAGGTAGGGTTGGAAACCTCTGTAGCACTATGATAAATAATAAGCTTATCTAAATAGTCAAGTTACAAATTACTGGCACTGAATGTCTTCTTTAAAATGGTCTTATGCTCTTGGCATAACTATAAGAGTGAGTCCTCAGGAAAGCTTGCCTTGAAGTACCACATTGCTTAAGAGTATGATAGTACAAATAGTTTTATTCTCCAGTATTATGAAACAGTATAAAAATATCCAGGCACTTTCTGAATTACAGAGGGAGCCAGAGGTATGCTTCTTTATAGGAAGAATGACACTGTAACCCTCCTAAGCCCTCTGAGGTCCCTAAGTATACCACCCCCACAACTACCCAGGTGATATCCTACAAACAGTTAGATTGTGGTCTATAGAAGAGTTTCTGCATATGAAAAAAAAAATCAGTTTTGGAGTAAGAGTTGCCACCAGAAGAACCGGGAGTTCAGGTCAGGAAGAAGCTCCTTGAGGTCAGAACTTTTTCTCTGTTTGCTCATGAAGTATTCCTGAGTACCTGGAAGAGTGCCTGGCAAATTGTAGATGTTCAACGTATGTTGTTAGGTGATTGCGTTAATGAAGATTCCAGCACATGGACTCATAATGTTACTTTACCCTGTCTTATCTGTGTTTCTTTACTCTAGTCCTTCATCTGCCTTTGTCTCCCACACTCTTCCAGAGGGAAGTGGAACCCAGGGTGCTTCAGCCAGTTGTGCAGTTACGTTTGCATATGCATACATGCTGCTGAAGGAATGCAGTTGTCAGGAACTTGTCTCCTTGGGTTGGATTCCTTCCCTCTTTCCATCTCGTTCTCCCTCCCACAAAGATACTCTGAGGCCCTGCCGTGTGGGCTGAGTACTGGAGATTCACTATGAACAAAGCTGACATGGTCCCAGTCCTCAGACAATTTACTGGCTAAATTATATATGGAGCTAGTGTCTTGACAGAAATGTAGAGAGTATTATAGGAGCATACAAGAAGGGGACCCAACTTATTCTTTGAGGTCACTGAAGACCTCCTTGAACATTTGAACTTTAAGATGGGACCTAAGGAATGCTGACTAGAGTCTGAAAAAAGGAAGCCCTCATGCACTGTTGGTGGAGATGCAAACTGGTGCAGCAACTGTGGAAAACAGTATGGAGGTTCCTTAAGAAATTAGAAATAGAACTGCCACGTGATCCAGCAATCCCACTTCTGGGCATATGTTCAAAGGGAACAAAATCATTATCTCTAAGAGATTTCTATTTTTCCATGTTCATTGCAGCATTATTCACAATAGCCAAGGTACGTAAACAATCTAATTATCTATCAATGTACAAGTGTGATATATACATGTGAGAGATCTGTATCTATATATCATCTATATATCTGTATATCTATATATCCATATAGAAGTATATATCTCTATACACACATACACAGACATAGGTGTACTATTCACCCTTAAGAAAGAAGGAAATCCTGCCATTTGCAACAATATGGGTGAATCTGGAAGGCTTTATGCTAAGTTAATGAGCCATAAAGAGAAAGATAGATACTTCATGATATTACTTATATGTGGAATCTATATATATATTTATAAAGAAAGCTGAACTCAGAAACCAGAATAGAATGGAGGTTGCCAGAAGTCGAGGCCGGGAAAACAGGGAGAGGTTGATAAAAGGGTACAAACTTTCAGTTATAAGATGAATAAGGTCAGAGGATCTAATGTATAATGTGGTGACTATAGCTGATAAGATTATGTTGTATAATTGAAATTTGGTAAGAAATAGCACTTAAATGTTCTCACACACAAAAAAAATTAATATGTAAAGTGATGGCTGTGCTTAACTTGATTACAGGAATCCTTTCATAATGTGTATCTATACCAAGTCAACATGTTGTATATTTTAAACATATTACAATTTTATTTGTCAGTTATATTTCAGTAAAGCTGGCGGGGGGCAGAGAAGGAAGAGTAGGAGTTCTTAAAGTATAGCCTGGGATCACCGGAGGTCTCTGCTAAAGACCCTGTTAATGGGTTCAGGAATCAAATCTACATTCAGAATAATACTAAGAAATAATTAGCCGTTTTCATTTGCACTCTTTTAAAAGTGTACAGTGGAGTTTTCCAGAGGCTACATGATGTATGATGTTACAATATTGGGATGTAGAAGTAGATATAATGGAATCCATCTGTTTTCTATTAAGCCAGACATTAAAGAGATTTGCAAAAATGTAAAACAGTGCCATTCTTCTTACTGATATATTTTTGGTTTGGGAAAATGTAGTTATTTTTCATAAAATATTTATGTTAAAATGTAATCAGTTTACTATGTTATTTTTTAGATGAATTCAATATTTAAAAATTTCCTGGTTTTAATTTGTAACATGTAAATATCCATCCATACATAGAATCCACATTTTAAAAAAAAAGCTCTCTGGAATTCTTAATAACTTTTAAGAGTGTAGAGGAATCCTGAGTCCAAAAAGTTTGGAAATTGCTGAGCTAAGTAAAGAGGAGGATGAAATGTTTCATGTTGAAGAAGCAGCATGTGGAAAAGCCCTGACTTAGGACACACCTTACAGTTTTGAGGGAATTGAAGAAATGCAGTGTGGTTGGAGCATAGATAATAGTGAGGAGAGGGTCACTGGGTAAGCAGTGCCGAATTGGGGGCAAGACCTTCATCTCAGCTCAGTGGGTGGTCCCTGAAGGAGTTTAAGCAGGCCAGAATTGTTCAGATGTATGTTGAAGGAAAGAAAGAGGGAGAGAAAAAAATGAAAGAGGGAAGGAAGGAAGAGGGAGGAAGGGAGGCAAGGAAGGTCAAGTGAAGAGACTTTGAGGGAAAACTTGGTAAGCCCTGAGTTGGGGGCCGTAGGATTGGAGAGAAGAGGATGGATTTCAATGATACCGAAGAAGAGGAATCTAGCAAACTTGATGTTTGGATATCAACAGGGAGAGAAGTTATTGCCTATGCAGGAACGAGTTCTCTTAGGTCTTTTCAGTCACACAGTTTTATCTTATTATTTTATTATTTATTTTTTTATTGATTGGTAACTGACATCACCTCAGGGTACAACCTAGTGATGTGACATTTGTATATATTGTGAAATGTTCACCACAATAAGTCTAGTTACCATCCCTCACTATACAAAATTAATACAGTGTTACTGACTGTATTCCCCATGCTGTACATTATATCCCCATTTATTTATCTTAAAACTGGAAGTTTGTAGTTCTTAATCCCCATCACCCATTTTGCACTCCCCCACACCCTCTCAATTCCACCCTCTCCTCTGGAAACCACCAGTCTACTCTCCATATTTTGGAGTTTGGGTTTTCTTTTGTTTTTTTTGGATTCCACATATTAAGTGAAATAATGCAATATTTGTCTTTCTTTCATTTCACTTAGTGGTCATCCTCAGTGTCCATCTAAGTTGTCACAAATGGTACAAATGGTAAGATTTTATTCTTTCTCATGGATAAACAGTGCTCCATTGTGTATATATACACCACATCTTCTCTATCCATTCATCCATTAATGGGCACTTAGGTTGTTTCCATATCTTGGCTATTTTAAATAATGCTGCATTGAACAGAGGAATGAATATATCTTTTTGAATTAGTGTTTTCATTTCTTCAGTAGTAGAATTGCTACACAGCTTGATTTTAAATCTTGGCACTATCCTACTAGTTCTGTGACCATGGGCAAATTTTTTAACCCCCTTAAGATATAATTTTCTCATCAGTAAAAACAATAGGGTTAAGAACCAAGTCTCATGTGGTAGTTGAAATGATAAAAAAAAAAAAAAAAAAAAAAAAAAAGCGGGATCCCTGGGTGGCGCAGCGGTTTGGCGCCTGCCTTTGGCCCGGGGCGCGATCCTGGAGACCGGGGATCGAGTCCCGCGTCGGGCTCCCGGTGCATGGGGCCTGCTTCTCCCTCTGCCTGTGTCTCTGCCTCTCTCTCTCTCTCTCTCTCTCTCCTCTCTCTGTGACTATCATAAATAAATAAAAATTAAAAAAAAATTAAAAAAAAGCAAACATACCTAATATGTAACTAGAATATCATAATTATTTAATAATTATTAATTTCTCCTTATTGTCTCTTTAAATTCATTTTCGTCCTAAGCATTTTTAAATGGCACATGTAGCTGGCACAGCTCCTCAGGTAACATGAAATTCTTGGGAAGGGAGGGTTTCTACAATTTGCAAAATGATCCTCCTGTGATTCCTATGTGCACTTTCCTCAAATGCATGTCAGCATATTTCTCTCTCTCCTTCTCTCTCTCTCTCTCTAGAGCACTACTCCATCATTTAGATTCAGATCTTACCCTGTTTGCTCTCTTTTAACTTGAAGCTCTGTCCTGTTTCTCTGTTCCGTAGTCTGATTCTGCTACTATATTCAGTCCCTTTTGTCTGTATTTCCAAGTCTTAAGCTGGTCTCATTCCATGCCTTGTCATGCCCCTAACTTTGCAGAATTCTCTTCCCTAGAACTACCATCTATAGACAAAATAATTTAGAAGGAGAGTTAAGACATCCTTTAAATGATTATAAATGAAACCTGGTAGCCCTTAGGGAAAATCCCATGATTGGGACTGGGCTACCTTCTGTCATTGTTTCTATTATCTTTTGAAAGGCTGTTCTCAAATGCCTTGACATGAGAATTTAGGTGGTATTCCATTGAAGGGTGTGATGGGGAGGGGGGCGGCGTGGGGAAGAGACAGTGAGCTCCAGGGTCATAGGACCATGAGAATGCTTTGCATTTTGTCAAGTGGCCCTTATAACAGAGAAGCAGAGCCCAGAAGGTGAGCAGAGGAGAGCATGAGTCTGGCAGTCTGCCCGGAGACAATGAGCTTTGTCTGCACGCAGATTCCCAGTGCATAGACGGTACACATTTGAATAGAGCCCATTGTTTATCACTTGGGTGGAAAACAGAGGAAGTAGGCCAATGAGTCAGGCACCTACTTGTTTTAAAAGGAATTTTTCTAATGTTTTCAAAGAAATATAAGCAAAGCCAGAAATTCAAGAGAAGATGAAGGGGACAAGGACAAATAAGGTCTCCTTGATGCTAATGATCTTCAGTCTTTGCTGAGAGCCTATCATCCCTGGGCTGTGGGTTCCAACCCTGAACCTAAATCCAGTAGAAAAGCCAATTCTGTACTGGGGAGGGATTCTGACTAAGATCTAGTTTGAAGTAACTTGGAGTAATTGATCTCCCTTTCTCCATCTAAAGGACATTTGCTCTAAATGTCTTCCTCTTCATTACAGCTGAGGAGCAGAAAGAGGCATTACATCATATATAATTTTCTTTAAGTATAGTAACTGTTGAGCAAATGACATAAACTTAGAATCTTATCCTGGTTCTGCTCTGTTACTTTATTTCCTGATCTGTGGATGCTCACACTGACATTCCATTTTCTAATGGGTCAGTGTTTGTTATAGGAATGGTCTTTCCATTGTGTCATCTCAGTTGGGAAAAATGTGTGATAGTAATATAAATGCCACTGAAAAGAAGGAAATGACTGGGTGTCCATGGCAAAAACTCAACTATGTTTTGCTGAAAGCTCCAGATTGCAATTCAAGTTGATTCATTTTCTTTTTTTATTTTCAGTAACTTTTTTTTTCAAATTTGGTTACAAAGGAATAAAATTCAGAAATTACAGAAAGATCCTAAGGAAGAAAATAAAAACAGCCTGTAATCTGACCCACAGAGACAACCTAATGTGCTGCTATATCTTTTAGTGTTCTGTAATTAATATTTTCTACTGTTCAGTAACCTGCCTTTATCATCTATAATTTGTAATATAATTTTTATGTCCCTATATATTATGTTCTTCCTCAACATAATTTCAAAGACACCAAAACATTTTTAAGTAGTTCTCTTTTTTGGACATTAAAATTAGTTTCAATTTTCACTATTAAAATACTTCTTACTCAAATTTTGTATTGAGCATTTATTCACTTGTTATTCACCAAATATTCCTTGTGCACTTACCATGTTCAAATCATGAAACTAGGCATTGTTTTTAGGGGGCAAAAAGATAAATTAAGATACAAATAGTACTTTCCTTCAAGGAACTGACTGAAAAGGGCTAATGTCTCCATAATGATAGTAACTTTAAGAAGGGCATCTTTTTTGTCTGTGAGTTTCATGTTCCTTTGTATTCTCTTAAATCTGGTTCATGAAACCAACTCGTGGGGCTGGGTTTAGTAGATCTTCTTTCTTTTTGAAAGCATTGTGTAAGAGCCCAATAAGATTATACGGGATTGATTTGTTAGAGATTTTGTTAACTCATATGCTAAATGTATGTTAGGAAATATCAAAATAGTCTTACAGTGATTATAGTCGGTATGCTTTTGTAACAATAAGTACAAAGTACACGGAGAAATAGCTGAAATTTAATTCTGTTATAATCAGCAGCTTAATCCTATTTAGCTCAGAAACTCAAGATTGCACAATATAACTGAGATTGTGGTTTGACAGTAGGATAGTTGAGTTTCCAACTCAAGTGGTGGTAACAACCTTACTTTCTTGGGGCAATGGAATATATATATATATTTTTTTTTGGCAATGGAATATTTTAATGGAATTATTGGCATCTCATTCTGTCACTGAGATCAAGACTGTCTTTATTATTACTTGCTCAGTGGGGATGGATGCTTTGCTTACCTGTGTAGCACATACTTCTTCTGATGTCAAGAACATGAGAGTGATTCCATTTGAATCAGTGATTCTCTAACTGCTTCGGGACTGCAAGGTACCTTTCTTTCTTTCTTTTTCTTTTTTTAGATTTGTTTGTTTATTTATTTATTTATTTATTTATTTATTTATTTATTTATTTATGATAGACATAGAGAGAGAGGCAGAGACACAGGAGGAAGGAGAAGCAGGCTCCATGCTGGGAGCCCGATGCGGGACTCGATCCCGGGACTCCAGGATCGCGGCCTGGGCCAAAGGCAGGCGCCAAACTGCTGAGCCACCCAGGGATCCCCTGCAAGGTACATTTCTTGATTCTAAGCATCCCCTGTAGGGAATTTTCTTTGGCTGGGAGTAGAAGAAGTCAGATAGATGTGAAACATAAGAAGAACTCAAATCACCATTGCTGGCTTGAAGATGGAAGATAATAAGGAAATTAATTCTATCAACAACCAGTGAGCTTGGAAGAGAATCTCAAGATCCAGATGAGAATTGCAGCTGGTTGACACCTTGAATGTGAGACTTTGAGCAGAGGAACCAGCTGAGCCTACCTAGAATTCTGACTTACAGAACTGTCAGATAATAAATGGCTATTATTTTAGGCATCTCTCAGTTTGTGTAAATTTGTTATTTAGCAGTAAAAAATTATTGGTTAAATAACTAGTGGTTATTGTTACAATCATGATACAATGATTGTAACAACTCAGATTGTATATTCCTTACAGCTAGTGGTTTTATCACATCAACCAAGGGCATACATTTTTTAAAAATGTAAACAAAGCAAGAGTAAATTTTATGAAACTCTTAACTAAAACTCCAAATAATAAAAGAACACGGTATATCATCAAGAGAATAAAGTCCATAATATATGCATTTTTTATTTTACTGAAGCTTCTTATAATTTATAACAAACTAATACACAGTAGTTCAACAAATGACATAATAGAAATATATTTAGGCTGGTGTTAGGTACAGAGGAGAAGGTTTTCCTATTGGAAGTGGTGATTGTCAAGGAAATGGAAGAGGTAACTTAGCTTGTGTTTACAGACCCAAGGAAAATCATTTTTCCTGTTACTATGCATGAAAAAAATTGGGGAATATAAGACAATTGTGATGAGCTAAGAGAAGGGGAATAGAAGATGGACAAGGAAACAGGATTTCGTTTCCTCTCCTATTCCCAAGTCTTAGGATGATCATCTTAGAAAAGAATGTTCTTGTCAAGACCTTGCCTCAAAAAATTCCCCTGGGAATGAAAGGAGCCTCAATTACAGGGGCTAAGGATGGCATTTTATGAAAAGCTTTAGATGTAAGTTAAGTTTAATGGAAGATACCCCTACTGGGGGGGTCTAAACCACAGGCATCTGAGACAACCTTAGATAAGGGATGAATGCAAATAGTTATATTACCTAGGATCACAACCTAGAAAAGGCTAAAAAAATTCATTACTGATGCTTTTTCTTGAATTTATAAAATCAGTAATAGCTGTTCCTGTCCATGTTATCCAGCCAATATGATGACAAATGAAATGTTGTTCTGAATAAGATCTTTTTGTAGAAAGAACATTGGATGAAAATATAGAAATTGAATTATTTCTTCTTCAGATGTCTTTGTGCCCTGCAAAACATGGAGGGCTATAGATCACTTAGTGTTCTTTTGGGCCTTTTGTGCTTGCAGTGAGTGAACCTGCTGGAACATATGGAGTTGAAGTGATTGCAGGGAAAGCATAAGTTCCTTTTGGACAATCCTACCTCTATTAACTTCATGAGTGATTCCTAGGAATTAAGAGGAACACAGGATTTAGACTAATGCCAAGCAAAAGGCCCATCCATATGAGCATAAAAAGAGACAAAACATGCAATAATATAACTGAGCTACATATCACTCATTCTTATTATGCTATCACTTCACAAGTGATTACAAAAGTAATCTTTTCACTCTCCGATGATCCTGTCCATCAGAAATTATATTAATGGCCGTGCCAACCCACATGTTTGCCTTTATCTTATGTTATCATTGATGATGTTGCAGAAATCAGGATGTTTTTCTCCGCTCTGAGGTGTCCTGTTGAGCAGGTTTTAGTGTGATCAAGGAAGTATCTTTGTCCTCACTCTCACTGTTCTGGCTGCTTTGGCACCCCTCCGGGTACATGCTGAATGAGATCATATATTTAGTAGGGTGATGTCTTACCTAAGAGAGCTGAGACAAATAGAGACACTTCTATATCCGCCATTCAGAAACAAAAGCTACAGGGAAGAGATTTTAGGATATAATGTAATATGTTGGGATTTAGAAGGAGAAAGACCTGGGCTTAGTCACTGTGTGATCTTGAGGAAGTTTTTCATCTCTTCTGAGTTATATAATTGCCATGAAGTTTGCTTGGGATAATGCATGACAGAGTCTCAGCTCAATAAATGTCAATTCATTTCACTTTCTTCTGGCCATTCAGTTTCAGGAAAACTTGCTATGTGGTTTAAGAGCTCAAAAAAATTATAAATGCCTATGTCTCGTGGAGCAAGAAACTTTGCATCATTATTTTACCCTTAGCTCAGAGTTTATCTTGCCCTTCTTTTTCAGGGCTAGGGATCACAGGAACTTCAACAGTAAAGGGGATACTTCAAAGCCTGAGGTAATGAGATGGATATTTGGAGAAGTAAACTGGAATGAAGCTTCAGATTATTCACGTTGGGCATTTGCATACTGTCTGAAGCCGATTTAGCCAATTTTAACTGTTGTTTAAATCTTTTTTGGAATTTTTTCACTTGAAAGTTTTTACATGAACATTTGGAAACCTTTTTTTGTGGGTGGAAGTGATAGGCGTGATACTCCTTCTCAGTTCAGTCCACACAATGGCATTCAGATAAATGAAGTTACACTTTCAAATAGTATTCCATCTAACTGCCTACAGCAAGTGGAAAGGATGTAAAGTTTTGGAATTCGAGTTACAAATCAAGCAGACACATAATTTCATTTTCAAGAAGAAAAATGCCTATGTGAATGAAAATCTCAGCTGAGCTTCTGGGTATTCCTCCCCGCCCCCAAACAGGTTTACAAGCATGTTCTTTGTTCTTGTTTGTTTCCTCCTCTGTTTCATAATGGCTTCTATGAAGGATTCAGGAGGTTCCCTCCTTGGTATCCTGAGACAGTGCGACCAGGCACCCACCTGGTGCCTCTGGTCTTGAAGATCCCATTGATGACCATGGAATGCAGTAGTGACCTCTTTCTTAGTTTCTTCTGGCCAGCACAGACATTTTTCAGAGGGAGAGCAGGGCCCTTTCCAAGTCTGATCTCAACTGTGGCTGTGTCCAGATTGTGTCACAGGCTGTGTCCACATTGTGGTTTCAGGCACTTGCATTTACCAACTTGGTTTTGGCTGGAGAACGAAGAGTTCCTATCATGAATATACCCAATTGCCTCATGATCCAAAGATGAAAGAAAGCAGATATGCACAATCTACTCCATATTCACCCAACTTTTATTTCACTACATCTGGCTCTACTTAGGAACAGGAGAAATTCAATTTTAGCTCTTTAGTTCTTTTAGGCACATTATTTCTTTACAAACTCATAGATATTTAATGGAACTTTATGAGACTAGCTTTGTTCATCATTTTATTTTATTTTTTAATAATAAATTTATTTTTTATTGGCGTTCAATTTGCCAACATACAGAATAACACCCAGTGCTCATCCCGTCAAGTGCCCCCCTCAGTGCCCGTCACCATTCACCCCCACCCCCCACCCTCCTCCCCTTCCACCACCCCTAGTTCGTTTCCCAGAGTTAGGAGTCTTTTTTTTTTTTTAATTTTTATTTATTAATGATAGTCACAGAGAGAGAAAGAGAGAGAGGCAGAGACACAGGCAGAGGGAGAAGCAGGCTCCATGCACCGGGAGCCCTATGTGGGATTCGATCCCGGGTCTCCAGGATCGCGCCCCGGGCCAAAGGCAGGCGCCAAACCGCGGCGCCACCCAGGGATCCCGAGTTAGGAGTCTTTATGTTCTGTCTCCCTTTCTGATATTTCCTACCCATTTCTTCTCCCTTCCCTTCTATTCCCTTTCACTATTATTTATATTCCCCAAATGAATGTTCATCATTTTAATATTATTTAGGGAAATTTCTAGGGCCAAAAGTCTATACATTTATGTGCTATTTATAATGTATAGCTATACTTTAGCTTTTAGGAAGCCAATAGTTTTCCTAAAAGGGCTGAACATATGTTAGTGTATTATATGTATTTTAGCTTTAAAAAACTTGTGATGACTCTTGAGCTAATAATAATAGTGGTAACAATGGCAAGAACAATAGCATCAATAATAAATGCTACCTCTTCACAAATTCTTATATGTTTCAGGTGCTATGCTAGGTCTTCTTGTGAATTATGGAATTCAATCCTCACAAAGTCCTAGTGAAGTAGGTGATTTATTTTCCCCAATTTTCAGATGACGAAACTGAAGCTAAGAGAGATTTAATGACCCATTCAAGGTCACAGAAGAAATAAGTGTTCACTAGATTTTGAACCAGGCAGTCTCCTTTCAACTTAATGCCTATCTAAGAGCAAATGCAGCTCAACGTCATTAATAGGGAAATACAAATCAAAACCACAAGGAAGTACCACTTTATATCCATTAGGATAGCTCTTATAAAAAAATACAGAAAATAACAAGCATTGATGAGGATGTAGGGAAATTGGAACCTTGTAGGCATTGCTGGTGGGATTATGAAAATTGTATAGCTGCTGTGGAAAATCATATGGAAGCTCCTTAAAAAGTTAAACAGAATTACCATTTGATCGAATTTCATTAAATTACATGAGATTTTTAACCTTTACTATAAAATAGGCTTTGTATTGTATGATTTTGCCCAACTGTAGGCTAATGTAGGTGTTTTGAGCATGTTTAAGGTAGACTAGTCAAAGCTGTAGTGTTTGGTAGATTAGGTATATATATATATATATATATATATATATATATATATATATTTTAGGTTAGGTATATTAAATACCTTTTTGACTTATGTTACTTTGCAATGGGCTTATCAGGACTTAAATTCATCATAAGTTAGGGAAGATATATATTCAAAAGAATTGAAAGCAGGGACTATATTTATCCACCCATATTTACAGTAGCTTACTTATAATAGCCAATAGGTAGAAACAACCCAGTATCTATCAACAAAGGAACTGATGAACAAATATAAACAATATATGTAAGAAATGTAAATGAACTTGTAAAACAAATTCTACAGACATACAATGAAATATTACTCAGCTTTAAAAAGAAATGAAATTCTGGCACATGCTACAACATGGATGAAACCTGAGGACATCATTATGCTCAGTAAAATAAGCCAGACAAAAAAAGATAAATATTGGGATGCTGGGTAGCTCAGCGGTTGAGCATCTGCCTTCGGCCGAGGGCATGATCCTGGAGACCAGGATCGAGTTCCACATCGGGCTTCTGCAGGGAGCTTGCTTCTCCTTCTGCCTGTGTCTCTGCCTCTCTCTGTGTGTCTCTCATGAATAAATAAAAATCTTGAAAAAAAGAGATAAATATTGTGTGATTCCACTTGTATGAGGGTTCTTGAATAATCAGATTCATAGAGACGGAAGATAGCATGGTTTCCAGGTACTGAGGGCAGAGGGCAATGCAACATTAGTGTTTAACAAGTATAGAGTCTAAGTTTCAGAAGATGAGACGTTGTGGAGATGGATGGTGGTGATGGTTGCACAACAATGCGAATGTACTTAATGCTGCTGAACTGAACACTGAAAAATGGTTAAAATGGTAAATTTTATGCGATGTATATTTTACCACAATAAAAATAATTACTAGAAGACAATGAAACTGAAATTTAAAAAAATTGAATAATGACCAGAGTGTCTTCAAATAATGGATTCAACTAGTTTTAACTTAAATTGGTTAAATCTGTTGTAAGTGATGAGTAACAATTACCTTGTGGGAAGTAGTCCTTCTCTCTTTTCAATGCTTTGGTCATATTCTTCTGGGGCCTTTTAGGAGACAGATAAGGCAAGGTTCCCATTTTTATGCCTTCAGTATTAGTTTTGCTTCCTTATCCTATCCCTTCCCTTTACTTTCCACATCTCCATGAGAGGAATGACTTATAAGCTTTTAATCTTCATTGGTCTGGAGAAAGTGAAATGTTATTTTTCCTTTTCTTGCTCTATCAACTTCCCATGGAATTAGCAGCAGCCTATGTGAGAAAGATGACAATTCAGTTTTTGTTCGCCCACTGTTGAGTTGATACCACCACATCTTCCTTCCACTCATTCAAGGAGAGTCTCCAGCCCTGGAGTCTGACAGTTGGCATGTGGTTAAGGACAACCGAACACAAAGCCCACACAGCACAGGTTTTAGCTTTAGCCTTCTACATTAAAAAATATGTATATATATTCATTTGATGGAGAGAGCACAAGCAGGGGGAGCAGCAGACGGAGAGGGAGATGCAGACTCCCTGCTGAGCAGGAAGCCCAATGCCAGGCTAGATCCTAAGACTTTGAGATCATGACCCAAGCCAAAGGCAGACATTTGACTGACTGAGCTGCCCAGGCACCCATCCTTTTTTTTTTTTTTTAAATGTGGTGAGCACTTGCCTATAAAATACCTAATTAAAAGTAATGCTTGGGGATCCCTGGGTGGCGCAACGGTTTGGCGCCTGCCTTTGGCCCAGGGCGCGATCCTGGAGACCCGGGATCGAATCCCACGTCGGGCTCCCGGTGCATGGAGCCTGCTTCTCCCTCTGCCTGTGTCTCTGCCTCTCTCTCTCTCTCTGTGACTATCATAAATAAATAAATAAATAAAATTAAAAAAAAAAGTAATGCTTAATGTGGGGGAAAAAGCTTCTGCCATGGTCCTCAAATGGACCATGGCTTTTTTGTTTTAGCTTTTTGGTATTTTTTGTTTTTTTTGGTGGGTCTCTGACTAGATCCTAGCAAACTGTTTCCAAAACTAACAATGAAATCTGGGGCATTGAACCACTGTATATGTCCTGTTTCTACTTGGTTCAGTTTTTAGAAAGCTATAATAAGTATATGAACATTTTCAATTTATTTTTAGATATGTATTCATTTTGAGAGGAATTTGGAAGCTTTTAATCTCCATAACTAGGTAATGTCCAATATTTACTTAGACATAAAAATTATTCATTTCTTTGGAAAAATATAAACAATTGCAGTGTTACTTTGTATTAAGTCCATTGCTTCAGTCTGCATTTGTGTGACCTTGCTTTACTGATAAACATTTGGAAGAATCATGCCATAGGTTTTTTTCATCTCATTGGAATTCATCATTGTCAGGGAATTTATCAACCATGAAAAATTGATGACTAAGAGCATGTGTGACTTTTTAAGGAATGCAGATTAATTGAAGTGAATTAGCTATATGTATATGTCAAATAAGCAGAGAACCATAAAACTTGTATGATGTAAATAAGGATAAGTACTTGGTGAAAAGTTAGATTGTATTTTTTTAAAAAGGCAGACATGGCCCACTGTAGAAGGTGGAAACTTATCTTGTGATGACTTTCCCATCTAGATATTCTTTGGCTAGGCATGAATCTGTTAGACTTTCAGATCTGCATTGGTTGAGATATCTTTGACCACTCCAATAGCACGTCTAGAGTTGTGCCTCTTTCCCTCACAAATTCAATGGAAGAAAATACTAACTGCACTTTTGAGTAGTGAGTAGTTTCTGCTCTCAGCCTGGACGTTACAACCTTCTCTCCCATGTGACTGATTAAGGAATAATCTGCCTCTGTCACTTTGCTCTTTCTTTTGTACTCCATCCAAAATTCCACTCCTATTTCTACTTTCTATCCTTTGCTTTGCCTTTCACTCCCAGGCACATCTTCTTCAAGTTCAATGGTAGAAGAATAATGGAAGATCCAGTTATTAGGTGTATTCCCGGGAGACCCCTGAAAGAACCCTACCTAGAGAACTTGGGGATGGAAGGCAACTCTACATACAAGGCTTAGGTCTGTATGGTTTAGTACAAAAAACATGAATTTCTTAGAGGATCCATCACCATGAGTAAGTTGTCTTCTCTAGGATTTCTGTTTTTAATCTACACAATGGGAGGAGTAAGTCTTTTCAGCAAATGGTGTTAGGAAAACTGGATAACTACATGCAGAAAAATGAAGTTGGATCCCTTTGTTATACCACTCACAGAAATTAACTCAAGACGGAATAAAGGCTTAACTCATCTGATATCAGAAGCCCTCCTTACCACTTCTGGTTTGGCACTGCCTGATTCAATAGATTTTTGTTTAAATAAACTCTTAAAAATGTTTAATATGCCTCATTTTATCTTTAAAAGCTCTGGTGTCAGAAGAGGGAACTGAAGGAGATCCCCTGGTGGCCCCCTGAAGTGGTGAGCTTTAAATCTAGAGCATAAAAATCTTTTGATTTCCATCTTAGGTGAAGATATCCTCCCTGATATAAAGAAGAAAATTGAGAATAATGTAGCTGGATAACTTGGATAACTGGCAATCCAGTCCTTTGGGGAATTAAAAATTATACTTGCCTTATAAATTGGATCTTTATAAGAACAGAAATGCAGCTCTAGACATAGTTCAAAGCAGCCCACTTATTCCTTTTGCCAATCCAAAACCTTGAGTTGTTAGAAACTATGCTGGTGTTTGGTCAAGTCCCTTAGTGTGTGTCTGTGGGGGTGTAAAGGGGCAGGGATGAAATCCTCTGTAAGCCTGCCATTTTCATGGCCCAAGGTGGAGGCCTACTTGAGAAAAGGGCTCAAAAGGGCCTCAATGAATAAGTTAGGATAAAGAGATAGTCTTTGCCACTCTTCCACTAGGTCCTGTCATTGTTTCAGGATCGACGCTGCCAAATTATCAGGCATCAAGACATCAGGGGAATTGGGAAGGAGCCATCTGTACTCCACGTATTGTTGCTCTGACTATTCACTTTCCCTGCCAATGTGACCTTTTAGCTCTAGCAGCTCTTTGTCACTCCTTGCCATGCTCAGCACACAGGAATGTTCAGTAAATCCCAGTGGCCACTGACTCAACCTCCTACAGACAACTGGAAGTCAGTTCTGGAATATTACCATGAAGTGGGGGTGAGGCCTGCACACCTGTCCCCAGCAGGGGAGTCTCTTTCAGCTCAGGGGCAAAACACTTCTGTCTCATCTATTTTTTTTCAAGCATATATGCTTTTTCCATCAAACTCTCTTCTCAATGTGCTTGGGCTTTTGAAGATACAATTCAGAGAATTTTTCATGCAACTGTTATTTCTGCTCAAGTTGTATGTCTCCTTGAGGCATTGAAACCCAGAGCTTCTTGAATTGACTAGGGGAAAGAGAAAAATTCAGAGAGAAAAACAAGAACGAATATCTTGGAATATTTTTCAGCCATACATACCAGTTGGTATGGAAAAGATGAATCTAGGTTTAGCAGTTCACCCCTGGACATGATAGAATATTTCTATCAGTTCTGTGGCTTCCATAATGCACTTAGGTGAGTGTAAGAGGAAACACACTAGGTGATTTGGAAGATCATTATTGTGGTTTTTCTTTTTGCCCAGTGTCACCTAACTGCAGTTCCTTATCTGTGAAATGAGTTGGATAGTTATCTCTTCCAGCAATTGTATTTTTAACTTAACAATAGTAAGTGCTCTTCATAGCAGTAAATGTCCTATTAGTACATAAATTATCACATCAGTTAGCACCTAACCAGTGCTGCTGCCTAAATATATCATCTAGAGGGGTTTATATTTGATGGTACCATGTCATACAATCATTTCAGTTAATTCAGAAAAAAAAACCCATCATGTCAGTTACTAATGTGAAAGATTACCCTCTTCTTTTTTTTTTTTTTTAAGATTACCCTCTTCTGATGGAATTTCTGACTCTTATTATGTAGTACAGATACTCTCTTCTCTGACATGAAAGGGACATGACCTCGCCTCTGGAAAGAGTAATTAATGTGTGCCCTCAGAGCTTCTCCCCCTTGTCTCCTGGAACCAATTTTCAGGATAACAGTAGTTTTCATCCTTTCAGAAGTATGATTTTTTTTTTTTTTAAAGAGCCACAATATCTGTTAATACAATGACCCGCTTTTCCTTTTACCAAGTGGTCTGGCTAGTGGCTGAAAAATGATAGTCAATAGGGTTTCCATTTGTAGTGGAAACGTATTGATGCTCTTCTATCTTGTAGGTAAAAAGACAGAGGCACAAAAAGGTGCTTTGAAATACCTGTAGGAATACATGCCTGCAGACCTGTTGTCAGCCCTCTACAGACATTTCCTTCACTACGATTTCTTTCCTCTCCTGTGATATGTAATGTGACAGTCTAAGAAGTCCTCTGTTGCACTCAGGATTTTATCCCTTTTACACTTCTTTCCCTTTCTCCAACTTGGCACTTGGTAATACCATTTTGCCAAAGCTGTTTATAACATAGAAGATGAATGTCTTTCATGGATCTATTCCTAATTTCTCCCTCCTGAGTTGCATATGAATATTGGCATCTGATGGAATCCATTATAAGCAAATGGATGTCAGAGTCCCTTGCTGACTTTCTTTTCGTCTTTCCCCGCAGCGCTGTCAATCTGTGCAAATGTGTGTTTTGTGGAGTTATCTTACTCCAGACCAGATGTTCTTGGCTGAACTTCAGGACATCCTGATTCTGTTTACAGGTGAGGAAGGCCCAAAGTCTAGTGCCCTGGAGAGAATGGGGGGCACAGAGTTAATCATCATAGGACGTGTCAGACAAAAGCAAACAAGAAACTAGTTGGCTTCCTCCGGAGTTTGATGTCACAATCAGAATCAGACTTGTTGTTTCCTGATTTTGGCAGACACTGAAGCCAGGACAACTCTATATTATGTTTATTTCCATCTCCTGAATTACAATTGCTTCCTGCTAAAAACAATGACTACTGAAGAGATGGAATGTGTTCTTGGCCACATGTCGTCTCCAATCTCTGCATACGTCTAAAATGGAAATGATTTTTCTTGAATGCTTTTCTGTCTCCAGAACTATCTCTCTCTAAATAGTTTCCTAAGGCTTTCATTGAACTGGAGGCCTTGTTTCCCAGGCTCTGAATAAGCACCTGTCATGGTTTTGTGGTCAGGGGAAGCCAGTGAGGGTCGAAATAATTTTTTAAATGAACACATAAAAGTTCGGATTCAAGAAACACAGTTTCTTTAAGACATAAATACAGTAAATGAGTTGTGTTCTGTGTTATTTTATATCAGAATTAGCTTTTCTTGAATTTAATAGCAGTCCATTTCCCTGAAAGTTACATTTAAATATAATTCTAAAAAATAAGCATTAAACTGCCATTTTATGATTTATCTACTTTTAATAATATCTGTCAACTCCAGCTATGAAAGACCAAGAGTTTAGCTTATTTTCATGCCCTTTTCCTCCTTGCAGCCTCCTACCAGTTGTATACTTTTGAAGGTATTCATATTAATTTCATCAAATAATTCAACATTTTATTAAATTTCATTAACGTATTAAATTAAATGTATTCCCTAAGCCATTTATATTCAGTACTATTTTTTTAAATACCAGGATGTAGCAAGAAGTTAGCTCCATATACTTTCATCAATCTAGTGACACTTTTTAAAGAAGATTTTATTCATTTACTCATGAGAGACACAGAGAGAGAGGCAGAGACACAGGCAGAGGGAGAAGCAGGCTCCCTGTGAGGAGCCTGATGTGGGACTCCATCCCAGGACCTCGGGATCACTCCCTGAGCTCAAGGCAGATGCTCAACCACTGCACCACCCAGGTATCCCAATCTAGTGGCACTTTTATTCTGTCAAAGATCTGTTTTTTTTTTATTTATTTTTTTTATTTTTACTTATTTATGATAGTCACACACACGCACACACACACACACACACACAGAGAGAGAGAGAGAGAGAGAGAGAGAGAGAGAGGCAGAGACACAGGCAGAGGGAGAAGCAGGCTCCATGCACCGGGAGCCCGACGTGGGATTCGATCCCGGGTCTCCAGGATCCCGCCCTGGGCCAAAGGCAGGCGCCAAACCGCTGCGCCACCCAGGGATTCCCCCAAGACCTGTTTTATAAATCTGTTTGATGCTTTCTCTTAGATTCATCCTAAACATTGAAAACCAGTAACTATAACTTATAATATTTTAATTATAAAACTATTATTTAAAGCTGAGCCAATCAAATCTATAGATCTGGGAATATAATACTATGTTTTTGAAGCAAAGAAAAATGTTGCAAACCTCAACATTCCAAAGATGCTCTCTCTTTTTAAAATTTTAGCAACCTGATCTCCACTGTCTTCTTGAAATTCATCAATTGAATATTGATATATGCAGTTTTCTAGTTTCTTTGTTTTTTTTTTTTTTTGGTAAGTCATTTTTAAAAATACTTATTTCCTTGTGTCCTCAATTTATTTGAGTAGAGTTGAAGAAAGTAATCCTTTATATACCATTTATATCTTTGCTTATGCTCTTCGTCACAGTTTTACTTTTGTGTATTTTCTCCCTCTCTATTTTGGATTAAGCAAGCTCGTGTTTATTATTCATGTATCTGTTCCAAAGAAGTATTTTGGATTTATCTTTCAATTTTATTTGTTTCTGTTTTCCCATTCCGTTTATTGATTTCTCTTTTGTCTTTGTTATCTCTTATATTTTT
This sequence comes from Nyctereutes procyonoides, assembly GCF_905146905.1. Lineage (NCBI taxonomy): Eukaryota > Metazoa > Chordata > Mammalia > Carnivora > Canidae > Nyctereutes > Nyctereutes procyonoides. The sequence goes on along the minus strand of NW_026575031.1, from coordinate 6,042,507 downwards.
CTTGTTTTTCTAATGAGTTAATGTGACATTGTCTATATGTACAAATAGAATCCTGGATTGGTCTACAGAACTTTGAGAAAAATATTTATGGAATCCTATATGACATGATAATGAGTTGGTTTTTAGAAGATCAGTCTCAACAGGAAGCTTATTAATAACTTATGGGAGCAATGGATACCAGTGACTGGAGACTCAGGGCATCTTTTCATCCAAAGTAGGAGGGATGTTGCAAAGCAAGGACGCATCTTGCTCTGCAACCCTTTGCCTTCTAAGTTAACCCTTGCCATTCTCCTGTTCTCACTCCTCTGATCTGTTATATTAGTAGTTATTCATAGCTTTAGGTTGTCTTAATACCTTTTAGCTGTATCGGTTAGGATTCTGTCAAGAAGAATATATTGTGCTGAGAGAAGGTGACACAAAAAGAATTTAATAGAGGGACTATTTACAAAGGTTTGGGTAGCATGTCATAAAATGGTAAGGAATAGTTTAGAAGCTTGGAGCAGGGCCGCCTGGGTGGCCAGAGGTTTAGCGCTGCCTTCAGCCCCGGGCGGGATCCTGGAGACCTTGTGCTTTCTGCATGAAGCCTGCTTCTGTCTCTGCGTGTCTCTCTCTTTATCTCATCAATGAATAAATAAATAAAATTTTAGAAGCTTGGAGCAAGTAGCAGTGGGTGGTACTGCTACTAGTGCTGAGCTTGAAGGGGTGAGGGGAGGCAGAGGTTGCTGGAACTTGGAGACAGACACAGCTGTGTGGAGAGGGCCAGCTGATGGGAATTGTACTCCCCCATCAAGGGAAGCAGTCGGTTTGGGTTGGCTCCACAGGGAGGCAGCCAGGGGAATAAACACCCTCAGCTTACTCTCCTCTTTCCCTCTTCTACCAGCACTTCGCATGGTCTGAAACCACAGAGAAGCAAGAGGGTAGTGGTATCTGTGGATGTTATCTACCAGTGAAATGTTGTGAGGTGGAGAGCAAGGTGGAAAAGAACAGACAATGGGTATCAAAGGGAAAACGGAAGATATTCAGTACACCCGCCCGCTCAGGTACCACCCATTCTCATCGTCCTCAGAGTCTGAGAAGTCCAACCGCCCAATGTTCAGAATAACTGGGTGGGACTTTGCTAATTGCTTTCTTTATAGAAAAATTTTAATAACAAACATTCTTTAGTATAGATGGAGCTGTTTAGATTTTTTGTTTCTTGGGTAAGTTACAGTTTTCAAGGAAATCATTTTCATCTAAGTCATTCAGCTTATTTCCATAAAGTTCATCATAATATTCCTTTATTACATCTTTTTGATATGTGCAGAATCTATTGTGAGATATGTTCTTTCATTTCTGATCCTCTTAGAACCTGTGTTTCCTTTTAGGATCCCTCATCAGTCTTGCTAGATGTGTATCAATTTCATAAGCATCTTTGAAGAAACAACTTTTGATTTTGTTAGTTTTCTCTATTTGTTTTCTAGTTCATTAATATCTACTGTTTTCTCTTGTCTACTTAATGTGCTCTTTAATTAGCTTCTTATTGTGGGAACTTAGATCACTAATTAAAAACTTTTCTGATTTTTTCTTTTATTCTCTTTTATTATTTTTTACTTTAATTTTTTGAATATAATTGACACACGATTTTACATTAGGTTCAGGTGTATAACATAGTGATTCACCAAGTTAGTGCATTATGCTCTGCTCACCACAAGTTAGCTACCACCTATCACCATACACTGTTACAATATCATTATTGACTATATTTCCTATGCTATGCCTGTTATTCCTGTGACTTCTTCATTCCATAACTGGAAGCCTGTATCTCTTACTCCCTTTTACCCTTTTTACCATGCCTCAAACTCCCTCGCTTCTGGCAACCATCAGTTTGTTCTCTGTACTTATAGGTCTGATTCAGCTTTTTGTTTATTTATTCGTTTGTTTTTTAAAAAATCCATGTATGAGAGAAGTGGTACACTATCTGTCTTTCTCAGTCTGACTCATTCCACTTAACATAATACTCTCTAGGTCCATCCATATTGCCAGAAATGACGAGAACTCAACCTTTTTCATGGCTATGTAATATTCACATGCGTGTATATGTGTGTGTGTATTTATATACCACTTTTTCCTTATTAATTTATCCATCAGTGGACACTTAGATTGCTTCCATATCTTGGCCACTGTAAATAATTCTGCAATAAACAGGAGTGTGCATATCTTTTCAAATCAGTGTTTTTATTTTCTTCAGGTAAATACTCAGTTAATGGAAATATTGGATCATGTATTCTTTCTATTTTTAACTTTTTGAGCAATCTCCATACTGTTTTCCATGGTGGCTGTACCAACTTATATTCCTATCAACAGTGCATGAGGATGTCTTTTTCTCCATATTCTTGCCAACACTTGTTATTTCCTGTCTTTATTTTAGCCATTCTGACAGATGATATCTTATTGTGGTTTTGATTTGCATTTCCCTGATGATTAGTGATCTTGAACACCTTTCTGTGTGTCTGTTGGCCATGTGTATGTCTTTTTTGGAAAAATGTCTATTTAGGTCCTCTGACTCTTTTTTTAAACCAGAACTTGTATAAGTTGTATATATTTAAAGATTTTATTTATTTATTCATGAGAGACAGAGAGAGAGAGAGGCAGAGACATAGGCAGAGGGAGAAACAGGCTCCATGCAGGGAGCCTGATGGGGGACTTGATCCTGGGTCTCTAGGATCACGCCCAGGCTGAAGGCGGGACTAAACCACTAAGTCACCAGGACTGCCCTTTATATATTTTGGATGTTAACCTTTTATCAGATATATCATTTGCAATAATCTCCCATTCATTAGATTGCCTATTAATTTTGCTGATGGCTTCCTTTGCTGTACAATTTTTTATTTTATTTTGATATAGTCCCAGTAGTTTATTTTTTATTTTGTTTCCTTTGAGGAAATTTATCTAAAAATGTTGATATGGCTAATGTCAGAGAAATTATTGCCTGTGTTTTATTCTAGGATTTTTATGTTTTTAGATTTCACTTTTAGGTCTTTGAGTTAATTTTTATTTATGGTGTGAGAAAGTGGCCCAGTTTTATTCTCTTGTGTGTGGCTGTCCAGTTTTCCTAACACAGTTTGTTGAAGAGACTGTCTTTTCCCCATTGTATATGCTTGCCTCCTTTGTCATAGATTAATTGATCATATAATCATGGGTTTATTTCTAAGCTCTCTATTCTGTTCCATTGTTCTCTGTGCCAGTACCATATTCTTGATTACTACAGTTTTGCACTATATCTTGAAATCTGAAATTGGAACAGAATGGATAAAAGAATAAGACCCATCTATATGCCACTTTGTTTATTTTTCTAAGATTGCCTTGGCTAGTCAGTCTTTTCGGTTCTATAGAAATTATAGTATTATTTGTTTTAGTTTTGTGAAAAATATCGTTAGTATTTTGATAGGGATTGCATTGAATCTGTAGATTGCTTTGGGTAATGTGGACATTTTAACAATATTAATTCTTCCAATCCATGAGCATGAAATATCTTTCCATTTCTTTGTGTCATCTTCATTTTCTTTCATCAGTGTTTTAAGATTTTCAGAGTATAAGTCTTTCACCTCTTTGCTTAAGTTTATAACTAGATTTATTTTTTATTTTTTTATTTTTTATTTATTTTTATTTTTATTTTTTTGGTGTGATTCTGAATGGGATTGCTTTCTTAATTTCTCTTTCTGCCACTGTATTAATGTACAGAAGCGCTACCAATTTCTGTGTATTAATTTTGTGTCCTGCAATTTAGCTGAATTCATTTATTGCTTCCTAAGTTTTTTGGTAAACTCTAAGATTTTCTGTGTATAGAATGAAATCATCTGCAAATAGTCACAATTTAACTTCTTCCTTGCCAATATGGATGCCTCATTTCTTTCTCTTGTCTGATTGCTAAGGCAAGGACTTTTACCATGTTAAATAAAAAAATGGTGAGAATGAATATCCTTGTCTCCTGATCTTAGAGGAAAAGCTGAGTTTTATACCACTGAATATATTAGCTGTGGTTTTTTCATGTACGGTCTTCATTATGTTGGGATATGTTTCCTCTAAACCCACTTTTTAATTATTATTATTTTATTTATGATAATCACACACACAGAGAGAGAGAGAGAGAGGCAGAGACACAGGCAGAGGGAGAAGCAGGCTCCATGCACCGGGAGCCCGACGTGGGATTCGATCCCGGGTCTCCAGGATCGCGCCCCGGGCCAAAGGCAGGCGCCAAACCGCTGAGCCACCCAAGGATCCCTAAACCCACTTTACTGAGAGTTTTTATCATGAGTGGATGTTGAAAATTGTCAAATGTTTTTTTTCTGCATCTATTGAGATGATTATATGACTTTTATACTATATATTTTTGATGTGGTATATCACATGGATTGTTTTGCAAATATTATCTTTGCATCCTCAGGATAAATCCCACTTGATTACAATGAATGGTCTTTCAAATGTATTGTTGTATGTGGATTGCTAATATTTTTTTGAGGATTTTTGCATCTATGTTTCTCAGAGATATTGGCCTATTACTTTCTTTTCTTTATAATACCTTTGTCTGATTTTGGTATCAATGTAATACTGGCCTTATAGAATATATTTGGAAACTTTTCTTTCTTTTCAATTTTTTGGCATAATTTGAGGAGGACAAGCATTAACCAACTCTTTTTTAAATATTTGATAGAATTTGCCTGTGAATCCATCTGATCCTAGACTTTTATATTTTGGTAGTGTTTTGATTACTGATTCAATTTCGTTACTTGTGAACAGTCTGGTCAGACTTTCTATTTCCTCTTGATTCAGTTTTGGAAGATTTTGTATTTCTAGGAACTTATCCATTTCTTCTAGGTTGTCCAATTTGTTGGCATGTAAGTTTTCATAGTATTCTCTTATAATCCTTTGTGCTTCTCTGGTGTCAGTTGTTACTTCTCTCTCTTATTTACTTGGCTCCTTTCTCTTTTTTTTCTTGATGAATCTGACTAAGGGTTTATCAATTTTGTTAATATTTTTAAATAGCTAGCTCTTAGTTTCATTGATTCCCCCCCTCCCCCCTTCTGTTAAGTCTCTATGTCATTTACTTCTGATCTGATCTTTCTTATTTCCTTCCCTCTACTAAACTTTGGCTTTGTTAATTATTTTCCTAGTTCATTTAGGTGTAAGGTCAGGTTATTTATTTTTTGAGGTGGGTTTGTATCACTGTATATTTCCATTATAGAAATGCTTTTGCTGTTTTGGACTATTGTATTTTCATTTTTGTTGTCTCCATATAGTTTTTAATTTCTTTTTTGATTCCTTCATTGACTAATTGGGTTGTTTAGTATCATTTTATTTAGCCTCCATGTGTTTCTGGTTTTTTTCAGTGTTGTTCTTATGATTTATTTCTAGTTTCATACCACTTTGGTCAGTAAAGATGCATGATATGATTTCAGTCTTCTTAAACATTTTGAGGCTTGTTTTGTGGCCTAACGTGATCTATTCTGGAGAATGTTCCATATGCACTTGAAAAGAATGAGTATTCTGTTGTTTTTGGTTGGAATATTGTGTGTATATTTGTTAGGTCCATCTGTCCAATGTGTTTTCAGAGAAACTATTTCCTTGTTGATTTTCTGCCTAGATGATCTAACCATTGTTGTAAGTGGGGTGTTAAGATTCCCTACTATTATTGTATGACTACCAATTTCTCTCTTTATTTTTGTTGATATTTGCTTTATGTATTTAAGTACTCCAGTGTTAGATGTGTAGATATTTATAATTGCTATATGTTCTTGTTGGATTGATCCATTTAACATTACATAATGCCCTTGTCTCTTGTTACAGTCTTTGTTCTAAAGTCCATTTTGTCTGATATAAGTACTGCTACTGTGACTTTTTTTCTTCCTCACGCGTGGTAAATGTTCTTTCATCCCTTCACTTTCAGTCTGTATGTTTCTAGGTCTGAGGTGAGTCTCTTGTAAGCAGCATACAGATGAGTCTTGTTTTTAATCCACTCTGTTACCCTTTGTATTTTGACTGGAGCATTTAGGCCATTAACATTTAATTACAGATTACCAATAGGTATGTACTTATTGCCATTCCATTTTTTTCTGGTTGTTTTGTAGTTCTTCTCTATTCCTTTCTTCTTCTCTTTCTCTCTTTCTTTGTGACTGATGAATTTCTGTAGTGTTATATTTGGATTTTTTTCTCTATATTTTTCATTTGTCCATTATAAGTTTTGGCTTTGTGGTTACTGTGAGTTTCGTATATAACTTCCTAAGAAGATAACAGTCTATATTAATTTGATGATGATTTAAGTTCAAACATGTCTTTTAAAAAACACATCTTTTTTTTACTTCATGTTTTATGTATATGCTGTCATAGTTTATCTTTTTTAAAAAAGATTTAATTTATTTATTTGAGAGGGAGAGAGGGAGAGAGCACAAGCAATGGGAAGAGACAGAGGGAGAAGCAGGCTCCCAGGTAAGCAGGAAGCCCCAACATGGGGCTTGGTCTCAGGACCCTGGGATCATGACCCGAGTCAAAGGTCGATGCTTAACCAACTAACCAAGATGCCCCTTACATCTTTTTTATTAATAATTTTCTTATATCTACTTATGACCATTTCTTTTCCACTTAGGGAAATCCCTTTAACATTTTTTGTAAGACTGGTTTATTGGTGATAAATTCCTTTATCTTTTGTTTGTCTTGAAAACTATCTCTTTCTCAAATCTCAATGATATCTTGCAAGATACAGTATCCTTGGTTGTAGGGTTTTTCCTTTTAGCACTTTGAATATATTATGCCATTCTCTTCTGGCCTGCAAAGTTCCTGCTGAAAAACCAGCTGATAGCCTTGTAGGTTTTCCCTTGTAAGTAACTTTTTGCTTCATTCTTGCTGTTTTTACTTCATTTTATTTTACTTTTTGAGAAAGAGAGAGAGGCAGAGGGAGAAGAAGAGAGAGAATATTAAGCAGGGTGTGGAGCTGAACACCAGGCTCAATCTCACCAACCCAAGATCACGATCTGAGTGGAAACCAACACTCAGATGCTCACCCAACTGAGCCACTCAGGTACCCTTCTCTTGCTGTTTTAAAAATTCTCTATCTTTAATTTCTTTGACATTTTAATTATTATGTGTTATGGTGTGGACCTCCTTGGGTTCATCTTGTTTGGAACTCTCTGTGCTTTTTGGACCTGAATATTTATTTCCTTCCCTAGATTAGGGAAGTTTTTAGCTATTATTTCTACAAATAATTTTCCTACTCTTTTTCTTTCTTTTTTCATCTGGGACCCCTATAACATGAATGTTTGCTTGACATTGTCTAAGAGATCCCTTAACCTATGCTCATTTTTTATTATTTTTATTTTTTTTTAATTTTTTTAAAAATTTTTTTATTCATTCATGATAGTCACACACACACACACACAGAGAGAGGCGCAGAGACACAGGCAGAGGGAGAAGCAGGCTCCATGCACCGGGAGCCCGACGTGGGACTCGATCCCAGGTCTCCAGGATCGCGCCAAAGGCAGGCGCCAAACCGCTGCGCCACCCAGGGATGCCCTATGCTCATTTTTTAAAAATTCTTTTCTGCTTTTGCTGTTCATCTTGGTTGCTTTCCACTACCCTGTCTCCAATCACTGATTTGTTTTTCTGCATCTGCTAATCTCGAGTCCCTCTAGTGTTTTTTTTTCTTATATCATTCATTGTATTCTTATTATCTTTTTCCAAAAATATTTTCTCTTTAAAGAGAAACCAGTCTCACTGATTTCTTCGGCTCTTTTCTACAGCCCTGTAAATCTCTTTATGATCATTACTTTAAATTCTTTATCAGGCATATTTCTTACATCTGTTACATTTAGTTCTTTTTCTGAGTTTTTTTTTTTCCCCTTTATTTGGAGCATATTCCTCTGTATCATCGTTTTACTTGGCTTTCTGTGTATGCTTCTATGGTTTAGGCAGAACAGATACCTCTCCTAAACTTGAATGAATTGTCTTGTGTATGGTCAATCCCTGTGTACTGTGTGTGTGGAGTGACTTTTGCTAGCTGGTAGGAACTATGACTGGGCACGTGGTGGGGGTCCTACAGCTTTCCACATAGTGGACACTCTGTCAGGAAAGCTAAAGCTGAAGTGGATGTAGGCCAGGGTGTTCCAGAGTTCTATGCACTGAGAATACCCTGGCAGGACAGCTGAGGCTGAAATGGGTATAATCCAGGGCATTCTCTGCAGGGAGTGCCTTGAAAGGGTGGCTGGAGCTAAGGTGGTATGAGGGCTAGGGGGTTCCTGAGTTTTCTCCACAGAGGGTACCCTGGCAAGACACCTGAAACTAAAGTATGTATAAGCTGGGGGGACCTGGGCAATACACATAGTGGTTACCTTGGCAGGATTGGTGAAGCTGAAGTAGTTGTAAATTGGGATGTTCCAGGAATTTCTGCACAGAGTGCCCTGAAGTGATAGCTGGAGTTGCGGTGGGGCACAGGCTGGGAGGTCCTGGGGCACTCCACACAGGAGGCACCCTGACACAGCCAGGATGGTCTCTGGGCTCTCCTCTCTCTCTCTCTTTTAATTTTTTAAAATTTTATTTATTTATTCATGAGATACACACACACACACAAACAGAGAGAGAGAGACAGAGAGAGAGAGAGAGAGATATGTATAGACACAGGCAGAGGGAGAAGCAGGCTCCATGCAGGGAGCCCGACGTGGGACTCGATCCCTGGTCTCTAGGATCACACTCCGGGCTGCAGGTGACGCTAAGCTGCTGCACCACTGGGGCTGCCTGGTCTCTGGGCTCTCTGCACAAAATGTGCCCTGGTGGGACAGCTGACACTGAAATGATTGCAAGCCAGGTTGTCCAGGTCTCTCCATACTTTGTCCCAAAATGCTCAGTGCAGGGGTGCCCTGGCCAGGCAACTGAAGTTAGGCCAGTGTAGGCCTGAGTGTTTCAAGGTACTCTGTGCAGGATGCACTCTGGCAGGGTGGCTGGATCTGAAGCAGACCTCAGTTGAGAGGTTCTGGAGTACTTCATACCAGGGGTGCCCTAGCAAGACATGTGTAGTCAGTGGGCCTGAGTATTCTGGGGTGCTTTGCACATATGTCACCTTGGGTCAAAGGTTGGAGGTGTAGTGAGCTAATCAGGAGTGTTCTGGTATATACTGTCCTGTGGCTACTTTGGTAGGAGGGCTGGGGCTGATGTGGGCTAGGGACTCAGGGCTCACTTAAAACAACAGACTGGTTAGGGTGCCTGGGCTGTGCATAGCTCTGTGCTTTTAAGGTGGAGGGGGAGTGTCAACTTTTTCCATCAGTCTCTCTCACCCAGAAAGCATTTCTGCAGCTCTTCTACAATTTAGCAGACTCTAGGGCTGGCTCTTTTATATATTAGTTGCCTTTTAAACCATGGCTTTTTTTCTGTGCCCCAGGATGGAGGGATCTGTTGCTGGTCCCTCAGTACTAGCCCTCTGTACTGCAGTTGGCTGCAGGAATGAGGGTTCCCTTTCTTGTCATCTGTCTTGCAGTTCTCATTTGCTCTTCCCTGTGTCTTTTGTTGTGCAGAAGCTGTTTAGTTGGCTGTCAGTTCTTCTTCTTCAGGAGGAATTGTTATATAAATAGGTATAATTTGGTGTGGATGTGGAGGGGTGAGTTCAGGACCTTCTTGTGTTGCCCTTCTGGACTGAACTTCCTTATTGCTTTTCTTCTCTCTCTTTTCTTAAGATTTTATTTTATTTATTCATGAGAGACACAGAGAGAGGCAGAGACACAGGCAGAGGGAGAAGCAGGCTCCACGCAGGAAGCCCATTGTAGGACTCGATCCCAGGACCCCAGGATCACAACCTGAGCCAAAGGCAGATGCTCAACCACCGAGTCACCCAGGTGCCCCCTTTATTACTTTTCTAATATAAGTATTTAAAAGCCACAAGTTTCTCTGTGAACTTTGGCTTCATCACACAAAGTTTTCTATGTTGCATTTTCACTATAATTCAGTTTGAATATTTTCTAGTTTGTCTTGTAATTTGTTCATTGTCCTGTGTGTTCTGTAGAAATGCATTATTTTATTTTTCCCAAATATTTGGTGTTTGAGTAGCAATCTGTTGATACCAATTTCTAATTTAATTCAATTGTGGTTATTGAACATATGCAGCAAGATTTCAATTGTTTGAAAATTATTGAATGTAATATGTTTACAGAGCAGCTTACTTATTTTTATCTTGGTGAATGTTACATATGTTCTTAAAAAGAATAGTATTCTTGGGGCACCTGGCTGGCTCAGTCCGTAAAGCATCCAGCTCTTGATTTTGGCTCAGGTCACCATCTATCTCAGAGTTATCAGATCAGGTGTCATATTGGGCTCTGCACTCAGTGGGAAGTCTCCTTAAGATTCTATCTCTCCTTTTGCCTCTGCCCTTCCCCTTCCCTCTCTCTCTCTCTCAAAAAAATAAATAAATAAATAAAAAAGAATATTCTGTCTTGTTGGTTGTAATATTCTGTGAATAACAGTATCAATTCTGTCAACATCAATAGGTCAAGAAGATTGATGATATTGTTAACTATTATATCCTTACTGAGTTTTTGGTCAATTTAATCATCCATTGATAAATATGTGTTAAAATGTCCAAATGTAGTTGTGAATTTACCTGATTATCCCTTTGTGTTTGTTTTTTTCATTTATTTTGAAGCTATCATTAGATGTACAAACATGTGAAATATTTTCTTGGCTAATTAGCTGTTATTATTATATTTCCTTCTTCATCCATGCCATCACTGCTTATCTGGAAGTTCTCTGCTTTGTCCATAGTAATTGTGCTTGCCTGGATATTTTTATCGCTATATCCTCATTCATATGCTTATTGTTTGTATGGCATATTCTTTTCCATTCTTCTATTTTCAACCTTTGTCTTTATATGTAAAGTTAAGCCACTATAAATCTATTTTTTAGTGTTTACTCTCAGATTTAACTGTGCATTCTTAACTTACTGCTTTCCACTTAGAGATAATATTGTAACACTTAAAAAAATGCAAGAAACTTTTAACAGTATAATTCCTTCCTCTATCCTTTGGGTTACTGTTACCATATATTTTGCTTCTAAATACAGTATAAACTCAAAAGACTATGCTAACTTTGCTTTAATCAATTTTCCTTTAAAGAAATTAACAGAAGGCAGAAGTCTTTTATATTTATAATTTCTGATGTTCTTTTTATCTTCCTATACCTTCTAATTTCCAAATGGAATAACTTATTTTCATGCAAAATAATATTTAGTTTATTTATTTATTTATTTATTTATTTATTTATTTATTTATTTATTTATTTATTTATAGTATAGATCTGAATCTAGTCTTGTACATGCACATCCCAGCCATCTGCCAAAAACCCTGGTTAGCTCTCATATAGACTTCTGGCAATCCCCTCACTGGTGCAGCTTCATTTTCATCTGTATTCTGCTCTTCAAATTCTAGCTTCTTCAACTGCCTTAAATTCAAACTCAGCCCCTTCAGCTCAGTAAGGTTACCATCTTGACTTAAATGGCATTTCCTTGAAGTGTGGTTTAGTGTATACCTCGAGTCCCAGAAAGCCAAGGAGTATTTGGGATTCACATATGTTTTTCTTCTCTTAAGAATCACTGTCTTCGGGGCAGCCCAGGTGGCTCAGAGGTTTAGTGCCACCTTCAGCCCAGGGTGTGGTCCTGGAGACCCTGGATCCAGTCCCACATTGGGCTCCCTGCGTGGAGCCAAGCTTCTCCCACTGCCTGTGTCTCTGCGGGGAGCCAGCTTCTCCCTCTGCCTGTGTCTCTGCCTCTCTCTCTCTCTCTGTCTCGCATGAATAAATAAATAAAATCTTTAAAAAAAAATCACTCTTTTCTAGTGCTTCTGATTCAATGCCTGAAAACTGTTGCTTCAGAATTCTCCACCCCCCTCATTTTTATAATTATTTATGGGGAATGGGAAAGTAATTTCCCATTTTCATGGCCAAAAGTATTGTTGCCAGTCATTGTTTATTGAAGATTTCTTTAGGCCATTTGTCATTTGCTTACAGAAGCACTTTCTCTATCTAACCCAGTATAGTCTATGTCCTTTTACTTTATACTTAATGAAGAACTTTGCAACCTATTGCACTTTTTTTCAATGCAGTCCTAATTGTAACTCATCTTCCTAAGATGAGAAGAAATGATTAATTAAAAATGAACTGATAGGCTACATCTGTATAACTCCAACTCTATGACATTCTAGTAAAGGCAAAACTATGGAGACAATGAAAACATGGGTGGTTGCTAGGAGTGATGGTGGAGAAATGAATAAGCAAAGCACAGAGGATTTCAGGGCGATGAAACTACCTTGATACTACCTTGATGGCTATATGTCATTATACATTTATCCAAACCTATAGAACATATAACACCAAGAATGAACCCTAAGGAAAACTATGGACTTTGGGTGATTATGATATATTACTGTGGATTCATCCTTGGTAAAAAGTGTACCATTCTGGGGAATGATGTTGGTAATGAGGGAGGCTGTGCATATGTGTGGGTAGGAGACATGGAAAATCTTTGTACCTCCCTCTCAGTTTTGTTGTAAACCTAAAACTGGTCTAAAAAAATAGTCTTAACAAAAGTGAATTGATTAGGGCACCCGGGTAGCCCAGTTAGCTAAACATCCAACCCTTAATTTTGGTTCAGGTCATGATCTCATGGGTCATGGAATCAAGCCCTGCATTGGGCTCCATGCTCAGCAGGGAGCCTGTTTGAAGATTTCTCTCTTCCTCTCTGCCTTTGCCCTTGCATGTGTATACACACACACACACACACACACACACACTATCTCTCTCTTTCAAATAAATAATTAAATCTTAAAAAAGAGTGAACTGATTAATAGTAGTGTTTTCAGACAAAACCAATAATTTATATAACTAGTAGTTTTATATGTTCATTTAATCAATACTTTCCTTACATGTAGTTTTTAAAAAATTTTTTAAAGACAGAATTGCATGACTTCAAAAAATCAGTTTTATTTTAACAAATTTCTTTATCATGTATTCACTTTATTTACTTTGTGTTTGTTCATGTCTTAAGAAATAGCAAATTTCTTGAAGATTTAGATTATTAACTTCTGTGACCGCTTTTCTTCCCTTTCTTTTTTCTTTTTTTGAAGGGAGGAGAAAAGGCAGAGGGGGAAGGAGAGAGAGAGAGAATCCCAAAAGGTTCCATGCCCAGTGTGGAGTCCAACATGAGGCTTGACCTCACAACCCTGAGAGCATGACCTGAGCCAAAATCAAGAGTCTGATACTTCTTCCCTTTATTAAACAAGAACACCTGACCCATTGTTTAATCAGCAAATATCTGTCTTGTAAAAAAACAGCATAATAATGTGTGATAGAAATGTGTAGGTCCTAGGTCAAGGCTGCCTAGATGTGAACCTCACTTCTGACAATTAACAGCTGTGTAATTTTGAGCAATTATCCTGTTCTCCGTAAGCCTCATCCATTAAATGGAGGTAATAATTGTACCATATCTTAGGAGGATTTTGTAATGGTTTCAGTCTGTGCAAAAGTACTTGGCATGATACAATATGTTTAATAAGTACTAATAATGTCTAGTTCTTAAAATAGTACTTTATTTTTTTTAAAAAAAAGAAGCATGAAGAGGCAGCATGGTAGAGTGGGAAAGTCAGAAGGTTCTATTTCTACCTCTTATTATCTGTGTGACCTCAGCTGAACCCCTTAACTCTCCGATCTGCACCTGTAAAATGAGCAGAAAGTGTGCCTAACCTCACAGGAAACAATTAGGTTAATGTTTCATAGCTTGTTAAAAAACAAACAGAAAAGAAGTTTTACATAATAAGTAAAATACAATTAATTAAATAAATCAACAATTTTAATAAAAGTATGCAAGTAACAGGTTGGATCCTAATATTCTCTACCAGATAGAATCTTCCTGCTGTAAAGGAAATACAACTGTTTATTTCCTCAACAGGAAAAAAGGAATGGCCCCCTTCTGAGCTTCTCTAGTGTCTGCCAGGTTAACCATTGCTTCAAGAAGAAAGAGTTGCATATTGTCTAAAATCTAAGGAAGACTTACATGTTTTATTAGAATCTTTATTACAAAAAAAGGATATGTTGTGCATTTAATATAGAATTATAATGTACGTGCTTTATATGTATGAGGCACACATATGCATAAATGTGTGTTTCTATTTAATGAACAACACATTCAGAAGAACAAAATATAATCATAAAGCCCAACTATGGAAATTTAAAGTAAGGGCTTGACTCCCATGACACTCTCAATTGCCGGAAGAGTCCTTTCAGGATATTGCCAGATGCTATGACCTATTACTAAAAGGATCTTGATTTTCCAGACATGTGAATATGATGCAGACATCTCATCCCTTTCTTTAGAAGAAGTGTTCTTGAGATTATAGCTCCAGAGGGAGAGCTGGAATTATAGCCAGTACCACCTCTGCTGTGTAGGATCCAATCAGGAGACAGGAGCTACATTAGTAATTTGAAGAAGAAAATTTAATATAAAGAATTGCCAACTAGGTAAAAGGTTAATATCTAAAAGAGATATCTACAGTTTATTTGGGGTAGCAACTATAGAAAGCAACCACCATCCCTTGGCCTTAGGAACAAGTGAAGAAGGCAGAAACTCAGTTGGCTGGGGGAAGGTGGTAGTGGTAGCACATTTCTAGAAAGGTAAACATGGCTGTTTTTGGCTTAGGAGTTCTTTTATATGACTCTTGCTATTAAGCATGACATCCTAGAAGCAAATTTATGTCTGGAAGTTTCCTGAATTCTATTTGAAATTACTACTTCAAATAAAAAATATTTTTAAAAATGAAATTACTACTTTAGGTGGAAATCAGATATTTTCCATTGAAGTGTATTTTTTTTTAATCTGAGCAGTAAAAACAGCTATCAGAACTACAAACTGTATGACACAGAGATATACCTACTCATAATGGATCTTCCGTCAATATTTACTGAATTTGCAAAGTTCTAGGCTTCATTCTCAGGGAGACACAGTGATGCAAGTTTTAAAAAATAACTTACTGTCTTGAAGGGAAAGAGACATATTTAAAAGTTGCTGTAATATAAAGTAGAATGTGGTAGAGGTAAATATATAAATAGCAGGTTCATATGGAAGAAATGATAAGAATTTGTATTTGTCTTAGGTTTTACAGTTTTCACAGAACTTTTTCTGGAGTTCAGCTCATTGAATTATCAAAATAACAGTGTAAATAGTCTAGATCTTATTATCATCCCTGTTTTACAGATAAGGAATGTGAGGTTTAAGTGATTGCCCCCATATCTCACAAGTAACAAGGGGCAGACTGGGGATTTAAACCCATACCTCTAAAAACACAAACACTTGATCTTTCCAAAGACACTGAGTACCCTCTGAGGAGTGGGAAGCTGCTTATTATAAGTGAGGCTCCATCTTGATGCAGAATGACACAATCCAGTTTCTCCTCCCAGGGCCTCTAAACTTCAAAAGTTAAATAGGGTGGTTGAGGAACCAGCCAACTAACCAGGTTTCCCCATTCTGCACAGGAAAGCATTCAATGAAGTCCTCATCTGGGGAAATTATCAGGAGGCTCTTCAAATGGTTAAACCTTGATTTCTGCAGAAATAGATACAAGTAACACTGAATCAAGCTTCCAGCTGACTCTCCCTTGCTAATTGCTTGACTTCAGGCTTCTTTCCAAGAAACTCTCTGTCAAGCTTCTGGAAGCCAGGCACAAAGGCAAGGGAAGGTTATTTGAGACAGAACCATTCTGATGTACCTGAAAAAGGTCTTCTCTTCTCCAGCAGATAGCTGACCTCACAGGGAGTGTCAGATCTGCTGAGTCACCTGCTAAGGGATCAGCTCAGAAACGTCCCTATCAATGTGGCCTCTCAGAATAAAGCCATTCTGGTATCTCAGGAATTTAAGACCTGTGTTAGCTACATTCTTTATATTTAGTGCCTTGTGTTACCTAGGCCTGTGTGGATCCCTTTGCTTCACTTAACACTTCAAACTTCTGGTGATGAGCATACGCTGTCTTCTGAATATATATGCTTTTACTCTGGGGGTGGGGGTGGCTGTTAAATACACACACGTGCACACACACATTATATAACTATATAGTTGAGGTATATATTACATATATCATATCATATATAATAGATCTCTATTATATAAATATAACTAAATATAAACATAATATAAATAAATAAAAATAAAAATAAATTTATAACTATATGAATTATATAAATATATAACTATGTAACTAAATATACATACAATATAACTATATAGTTGATATATATTAATTATATAAATATATAACTATATATTTATTGGTTAATATAGTTATATTTATATATTTAATATATATTTATTACTATATAATAAAATTAAGAAATATAAACATTTTTTAGTTAATAACATTACTAACTGTATATAATGTTACCTATATGCAGCCAAAAGTTTTGTTCTTCTTGTTTAGGAAATGGTATTATTTACTTGGAACAGCTGGCCTTTTCTTGTAGCAATGGGTCTTCCCAGGGCAAGGAACAGTAAGCCTATGGGAGGACTCAGGTTCCATGGTTGTGTATTCTTTCTTCTTTTGTTCGTTTCCCTCTCCCTTATCATATCTCACAGATCAGACTCCCTCTTGGACCAAAACCCCACCATGGGTTCAGCTAGGCTAAGGACAGTTGTAGAGTACCTGAAACTGGCCTTTTTTTTTTTTTTTTAACCTCTGTATGTAGGACTCCTTTTGCCCACTGCCAAAGTCATTCCCTCAGACCCCATTAATGAATATGGTGGGATGAAAAGCAATGTTCAGTTCCTACAAAAAAATTCTAATATAGTGGGCATAAGTTAAGTATTGATTAAATTGCTATGAGATTTAATTAGTTTATCAATTTTAAAATAAAGCTTTTCTACTGATAAAGTATTTCCAGTAATAAGCTCTTCTTAGTGAAGATATTGACGTTAATTTCTACTTATTGCCCCATACAGCTTAGAGATCCTTGCACATAGTAGATGCTTAGTAAGTACCCCTTACAGATGAATATAAATTAATCACACTTGGATCTGAATAAATTATTGACATAACATAAAGATGTGCCTTAATAGAGGAATGCATTAAAAGCACAATTTATTATGTGGATTCTTACAATATATAAACACATATATATCTTACAATATATAATATATTATAGTAGGTGCTATAGGGACCTCAAAGATGAATCGGACACTGAACTTATGTGAAGAGACATAGATATAAATAACAGATAAAAAGGGAAGATAATAATTTATTTAAGGGGTCTATGCATATGTCTTTTCTGATCTTCCAAAGCTTTGGAATTCCTGTGCCCGTCACAGTCATCAACTTCCAGATGATTCATCACTTCTTGCCTTCTAATCACATGGTGACATGGATATTTTTCTCTCAGAAAAATTGTGACTGCCATGTCTGAGAGAACTCTGGTTCTTACACTCCCTCATCTTCCTAAAGAGTTGTTCTTATCCTTTCATTAAACAATATTCCTTTTTTCTATGTGAAGTTCTTTCTCCCTTCAGGAGATAATATTCCAGCTTCAGTGAGGTCCCAGTCTAGGTTAGGTTAATAGATTTCTTTTGCACTTTTTAGTTTCAATTCAAATGTCAGCGAATTAGGAACCATTATAGATCTCACCAAACAATGTGATTTAAAGCAGAGCTTTTCCCATTTTTCTCTTCTAAGACATCACATGCTTTGCTAACTTTTGTTGATGTGATTAAGAAACCATGCCAGATTAGTGGAACACAGATGTTTCTTTTGATGTTATGCCAATTAATCGATGGGTAAATATTGTTAAATATACCTAGGAAAACATTACCTCATATAAGGAACAAAGTTATAACCATAGTTGCTTTTAACACAAGAATTTAAAAAGAGACCAGGCTTTGTTCTTTATGATGAACCCATTTAATTTCATTTTTCACTTTGTATCTTAAACAGAAACTGTTTATCAGTGTAGATTATCATGTCAGCTGATGACCTTCATGACATAGACACATTTAGAACAGGAAAATAAGTCCAGTGGTGTATATTCACACTACTCGCACACTGTGGAGTAAAAATTGGTAGCATTCATACTCAAACACCATGGCTTATGTACATGGTTGTTCAATGGAGTATGAATAAGAACATGCATTGAGTACTGCTGGTGTAATATTAATGGCATATGTAATTTTACTTCTTTGGAAATGGTATATATCATTTTACCCCACAGTTTTCTTCTTTTGTTTTTATTTTTGTTTTTTTTTATCCCATATTTTTCTAAGGAAATGATTGGACAGCAAGTGCATGAATAAATACACTTGCATATTGCTTGCTCAGTATAGCTTTCATCTAGAGTCTATTCTCAATGTAGAGTGTTACAGAATAGACAGGCAGATTGATCTTCTGCCTCTTCCTAACCAGGCCAAAGTTTTCTCATATATTTGAAGGGATTTTTCAATCCCTGTTAGTTTTTGTCTTTATTTCATTAGGTTTTATCTTCTATTATTATCAAGTTAAAAAATTAAAGGATCAGATTCTTTCCATAGGAAGCTATTTCTATAATGTGTTTCAAATCCTGTTATGCAGTTTTCCATGGCTTACATAGTTTTTCTTTGTTTGGGGTGGAAGGAGTATATCCTAAAATATATATTTTTTTATTTAAATTGACAAGAAAAAAGGGTTAGTGGTTTATGGTGTTGGCTTGTGAATGGAATAGTAATTGGAATTGAAATTGAATGAAAGAAGCTGAAGGGTGATATGGGATAATTGAAAGGCTAGAAAGATGGAGGTTGGTAGAGGAAGAGAGGTGAGGGGCGGTGAAGTTTACTTTTAAAATGGGGTAGAGCTGTTGATGTACTGAGTGGAATAATACTGTACACTTATGCCTACTAAGAAACTGATTCGGATGGTCTTTCACCCTCAGCTGAACTGCAGAATTCCAGATGCAGGAACATTATTTTCTATAGATAGTAGTTCAAAATCTATTAAAATATACTTTAACATTCAGTCCAAAGAGTTCTTTTTGGCTTATACCTCTGTTTAAAAAGTGTAATTCTGGTCTTTACAACTTCCATTTAAAAAGAAAAAAGCATATCAAATCTCTGAGTACAGACCAAGTAGTTGGGAATTTTCTCAACAGAATTTTCCGAAAAGCTAAAAAAATCTTCAGACCCTTGAATGTGACTGAGCTCACATACTTACAGGAAAAGTCCTAGTAAATATGATTCTCAGGGACTTTAACATTCATATTCATGATGCCTAACCTTGAAATTTCTCTATAGCCTTATTTGTGTGACCTACATTCTCCTCTACCTCAACAATTACAAGCCTCAGCTAAGGGCTCATCATCTCATGGAAACTCTGAACTCAAAACTTCCATCTTAACCTTTCACACTCTTTCATTTCTGGTATAATTATACTTTCTGACCTCAAGATGTATTAAGCACCTACTCTACAGAGTAGACCAGGTACTGCTCTAAGCATTGTGACTATAAAGATGAATTTAGGGCAAGTAGTCTTTTCCTCATGGAGCTCAGAGTTGAATGGGAGTGACAGACAAGTCAATGAGCTATCAACATACCTCATTAAGTATTTCTGTAGGGAGATTTGAGGAGTTGGAAGGGAGCATAAGAAGGGCATGTTGGGGTGGTAAGCAAAATAAGGCATCCTGGAGGAGGTAATAGCTAAGACCTAGAAGAGAAAGACCAAGGGTCAGGGTAAAGAAGAGGTTGGAAGTTGTTCCAGGCAGAGGGTTTTTCAGTTTCTGATCCAGGGTTTAACACTTTGGTACTCATCAGTCAGTATCACTCATAAGGCCCCATGGTTTATACTACAAATATCCCGTAGCTTACATTGTAGCCCAGGATAAAAATAATAAATATTGTATCTCAGAGGACTGCAGGAAATCTCACTCATTTGTTTTAGCTGCCTCTCTTCAGAGACACAGGTGGGAACCTATTTGAAGACTGATCAGTTTGCAATAGCATTTACAGATACTGTAGTTTTAGCACAATCTTTCCTCTTCTGGGAGAACAATAATAATTGTAATAGATTATTATTTCCTGTTAAGGCTTAAACGTATTTTCTTACTTTAGCTTCAGAATAACTCTTTGTAGTAGGTACTGTTGTTGTTATTGTTATTTTACAAATGAGAAAAAAGTTAAGTCAGTAGCCAGTAAATGGCTAATAAGTAGAGGAGTCAACATTTGCAAGTGGGCAAGTGACTCTAGCCTGCACTCTTACTACTAGATTCTGCAGCAAGGTATGGTTGGGTACATTTTATCACTTGAAGACCTAAATAAAGACTTTTATGGTCATGGAAAACTTATACTCACACTTCAGAGACCAACTCAACTATAATTTCTTTTAATTCCATGTGGCCAATAAAAACTATTTTGTTTCTCTGCATAGCATGGTGCATGGCATATGCTATAGTAGAATATTGGCTGAATGGGTAAGTGAATGGATATTTCTATAACACTTAGTGCACATTTCTATCATAGCCTTTCAGAAATAAGCATGGTCAAACTCTAGTGTAAAAGGTTTTTCTGCTTAGTCTTCTAAGTATTGCAGAACATGCATATTGTCCTGTCTCCCAGTTAGTTAAATTATAAGAAGGACTAGGATTGAAAAACAAAGCAGAAGCAAATCTTAGGGTTAATGTTACTTGCATATTAATATTGGTATATTAGTTGTTTGTGCCTTTCAAATAATTAGAACAAACAAGGCTGCATGAAGTTTACCAGTCTGAACCAAAATGAATGTTTGGTTCATTCAATCATATATGGATGTGCCTTGGTTTGCACCAGTAGAGTCATTCATTCATTCATCAAATATTTAGTGAGCAACTATTCAAGACTACTAAAATAGCCACACTGAGCAAGAGTGATTGGAATTTTTGTTCATTCTCTGATCTTCCTTGGACTTACAGGCCAGTTTTAATTCAAAGCAACATACTTTATGCAATCTGGAGTTTACAGGCAAGGGGTGACTTGTATGGCAGACTTAGCATAATCTTTATGTTTCTTTTTCTTCTGTTTACATTCATGGTTGTGGTTTGAAGGTGGCTGGGAATCTTAGTTTTCTTATCAGAGATCTGATTTATTTGGACAGGTAGACCGAAGTTTTTATAAAAGGCTCCACAGCTTTGCTTGTTTTTCAGGCATTAAGCAAAATCACCCTAAGGGTCTTCCATTAACCCTCTGGCTAATGATGTAGGATAGTTTGGATACATAATTCATTCTGGTGGAATGGATTAGTTGCAACTTGTTGGATGCTTCTTTAGCAATAATGGACTTAAGTGCATCATTAGTGTTTTGTTTTCTCTTGATGGAGTCTTCATGGGTTTTGGCTATTGTTATTTTAAAACAATTTAAGAATGGGGGACAGAAGTTTGCCTATTTCTGCCATTTCCCCCATGAGTTCAGCAGATCAGGGTCTCCTGACCGATTCATAACATGTGATCAAGTAGGGCCCTGCTGCATGGGACCTTAGGCAGTGGCAGGAACAGGCCTCTACTTCAGGATTCCCCATTAAAGAGCTTAGGCAGTCAGAAAAACAAGGAAGAGGTACATTTATTGCCTGTATTGGGTAATCTAATCTGATGCCTTGGGGTGAAGTGAGTGAAAGCCAGACAACCTTTCTGTAAGTTCCTTTGAATGGGAGCTGGCAACATCTAGAATCGGCAGCTTTCCATCATGGAATATCCATTAGCCTTGTTTATCTCTGGAAAAACACTGCCTTGTTTCCACAGTCTGCTGCTTGTCAAAGAATGGTACAGGAGATCATCTTCAAGTTCAAGGAGAAGATGAGCTTTTTGGCTATGGTGAAAATAGTCTTACTGTGTTGATTTTTCTTCTTTATTTTGAGATAGCAAGCAGCCTCCAACAGTATATGATCTGAACACAGGGGACTGATTCATAGGTCTCCTATGGAAACCTGCCCTGAAATCCTAATTTTTTAATTTAAATGTAATTAATTTACAAATGTGTCCTTAATTTACAAATGTGTCCTTGTAGAAAATAACACTGACAGTTGGAGCTTAATTAAAAAATATTTAAAAATGACTCACAGAATATGGACTTTGACATACAAATACAGTATTATACAGTTTATCCCTTAGTCTCCAATTAGCACAGATAGGTCAGTTTTAAATAGTAAATCTTAAAAAACAAAGGGTTAAGGACGAGGATGCCACAAATTTCTGTCCTGTTGCTTAACACCATTGTATCAGGAAATTCTTTCTCATACCTAAACTCAATTCTAAGATCCTATGTTTCAAGAAAATTCAAACACACAAACAAACAAAATCCTCCACCTATGAGAGATGATTGGAATGGATTAGAGTCAGGAGATGGAATACTGCTTTAATGGTCTATAACACTGTGACCTTGTGTGGGGTTGTATTAGAGCCAAGTTTTTTCTTAATCTGTAAACTCTATGAAACAATCATAATTAAGGGTTTTTAATATTTTTACTATGACATATAGTAAAAAACACATTTTAACATCACACACATTACACATACACATGCACACATGTACACATACACAAAAGTTTCACCCTACACTACTTATTCTTACGATGTATAATATATTCTGATATTTTCTACTTTGTTCTGTTTTACTTTTAAAAATGTGTGGGCAGCCCTGGTGGCTCAGTGGTTTAGCACGGCCTTCAGCCCAGGGTGGGATCCTGGAGACCTGGGATCAAGTCCCACATCGGGCTTCCTGCATGGAACCTGCTTCTCCCTCTGCCTGTGTCTCTGCCTCTCTATATATATATATGTCTCTCATGCATAAATAAATAAAATCTTTTAAAAAAATGTGTGTGACCCACTAAAACTATTTCATAACTCACGGATGGATCTCATTCTGCAGTTTAGAAAACACTTTAAGGTCTTAAAAACAAACTATGACATATTAATGTTATGTTCTGTCACTACACAACAAACAAATCCATCTCTGCCAATCCCCATTCAAAATGGCCTTTACTTAAAAACAACTGTGTTGCCTATACATATTTTAAACACTTAAGATAAAAATTAACTGATTTTTGTGTGTGTGTTTATAAAATTATCTGCATATTTCAGGAAAAAATAGTGAAGTCCCAAGCTATTGAATAATATGGAAGGAGGAAAGGTTAACATGATTCATTGAGCATTTATGCTTATTTTTTTTGGGGGGGGCATTTATGCTTGTTAAAGCATCTGGAACATCATAACAGGAGGTAGCTATGAAGACCCTGTCTGGAACAGTTCCTAAATTTCAAACTTTATGTTTATGTTCATTAAAGGCAATAGGGTATTGAATAACACTTTCAATTCATCTTTTGTAAGGAAAAAATAGGTGATTGTTCATTCCCTGTTAATTTGGGCAGCATTTGCAAGGAGAAACCTTTATATTTTCTTATAATAAGGAAATAAACATTCCAAGAATTAAAGGCAATTTCATCAAGAATGTGCTCTCATTTTTCAGATAATTCATCCTGTTTAGTGCGTATTTGCTTCTCTAGGAAATCTGAATTTATTATTTATTTTTTTAAAGATTTTATTTATTTATTCATGAGAGACACAGGGAGAGAGAGACAGAGAGAGGCAGAGACACAGGTAGAGGGAGAAGCAGGCTCCATGCAGGGAGCCCAAGATGGGACTCGATCCTGGGTCTCCAGATCAGGCCCTGGGCCAAAGGTGGTGCTAAACCACTGAGTCACCCGGGCTGCCCTGAATTTATTATTGAATGTGAATTAGTCATTCATTCCACAAGTGTTTGTTAAGCCACTTCTAAATGCCTCACACTGGGGATACAAAGATAAATAAGACAGGTGAAATTTCTGCTCTCACCGAGCTTACCTTTCTATGAAAACTCAGTGGGTCTTCACATCTGTTCAATTAGATAACATGCTATGG
This sequence comes from Nyctereutes procyonoides, assembly GCF_905146905.1. Classification (NCBI taxonomy): domain Eukaryota; kingdom Metazoa; phylum Chordata; class Mammalia; order Carnivora; family Canidae; genus Nyctereutes; species Nyctereutes procyonoides. The sequence continues at coordinate 6,018,588 of NW_026575031.1, read as the reverse complement.
CATTTTCATATATACATAGACTGAAGAGTGTTAACAAAAACATGTACAGTTTAATGCATAATGGGTAAGGCTCAGAACCTGGAGTTACCTCTTAAAGCAATTGCATATGCACAAGTCTGAATTCTGTGGATGAGTGTTAAAAATCTAGTCTGCTTCAGAAAAGCAAGGAGCAATGCAGGATGAGACTAATGAGGTGTAAAGGACAAGAATGAGGTCTGGTGGAGGTTCTTTAAGGCAGGGAGAGTGCCTGGATTTTTATAAGGCAGATAAGCCATAGGCAGCCACTCTAAGCCCAGGGGTTGTAACTGGGCTTTCCATGGAGGGAGCTCATGAATTTGAAAAGGAAAAAAATTGCATATTTATTTTCACTAACCTGTTATTGAAATGTGGCATTTCTTTCATTTTTGAAACAACATAAAACATCAGAATTATTGCTACCTATAATTTTGTCCCCAATAGATGTCACAGTTATTTTCATTTTCTATTATAGTGACTAGAGATATCTTGAAATATTGTCTGTGTTGCTCAGCACATTGAAATTATAGTACTAGGGCACCTGGCTGGCTCAGTCAGAAGAGGATGTGATTCTTGATCTCAGGTTTATGAGTTCAAGCCCTATGTTGGGTATAGAGATTACTTTAAAAAATAAAATAAAATCTTAAAAAATTAAAAAAAGAAATGACAGTACTTATTGGTTGACTACTAGATGTTATTTAATGCACTAAAAAGTACATATTCATTATATCTCAAATTTATGTTTCTTTTATTTTTAAGATTTTATTTATCATGAGTGACACAGAGAGAGAGGCAGAGACATGGGCAGAGGGAGAAGCAGGCTTCACGCAGGGAGTCCAATGTGGGACTCAATCCTGGGACCCCAGGATCACATCCTGAGCCAAAGGCAGATGCTCAACCACTGAGCCACCCAGGCATCCCTCAAATTTATTTTTCAACATGTTTTGAAAACTGTATTTTAATCTGATTAATTCTGTAATCCTCAATGTTTTATGTTATGCTTGTGAAAACATTATTATGGGAGGGGTCCACAGATTTTCCAGACTGATAAAGAGGTTCTCATTACAGAAAGATTTAAGATCTCTTGTTTTAGAGCAAACTCAAATGCCTATAAAACAGGTAACATCGGGATCCCTGGGTGGCGCAGCGGTTTGGCGCCTGCCTTTGGCCCAGGGCGCGATCCTGGAGACCCAAGATCGAATCCCACATCAGGCTCCCGGTGCATGGAGCCTGCTTTCTCCCTCTGCCTGTGTCTCTGCCTCTCTCTCTCTCTCTCTCTGTGTGTGTGTGTGACTATCATAAATAAATAAATAAATAAATAAATTAAAAAAAAAAAACAGGTAACATCAAGGACTGACTGGAAAGAGAGAGATCAGTTAGAAGACAAATATGCCAATTAGAAAGAAATGAATTGCTAGGGTGGGGGTGGAAGTAAGGGAGTCTGATAACTAACACCTTTGTATTCCTCCCAAATTTAGATACAATTGAAAAGAATCTGTAGGAGTAGGTCAAACGGAGTCCAAAGTATCACCTTCTTAACTAAGAAACCTGGTATTAGAGAATGTGGCTTCTTTCCTGACTGCCACACTGCAGGAGGCCCCATTCAAGTGGATTGCAAAGTGAAGGAGCCCCCTAGAGTCCTGGAGCGTACACCCAGCACCACAATAACATGCTGCAGCCTGCTTCACATATGGGACCGCAGACATTGAATCCTGGCTGGACTTAAATCAGTTTACTCAACAGGGCTGGTTTGGATGGGTCTCCTGAGGGAGGAGAGTTTGTCCCAGGAGGCCTTGAAATGGGCTAGAACAATGCATGAATTAAATTGACTTCAAAGCCAAAAACGTTCTCCCTATTTTTCTCCCTTCCCAAGTCCTGTCCTACTACAGCTGTCCAATACAGCCCATCAGAAGTTCTGCAATAAAATTTAAGTGCAGAAAGATACTCAATTAATAAAATGCTAACCATGTGGAGATGCCTTAAATTTGAATATAATTCATTCTGCGTAATTGCCTCAGGAAAATTAAAATCCAAATACTAATCCCTTTATAAATTTAAGACTAAATTGACAAAACCCAAAGGAATTAAAGTCTGAAAACAGGTTCTGGTGCTCTTAAAGTCCAAAGTAACTAATGTCCTCCTGACCTCTTTTCTAAGTGCTAGGTTGAGGGGTTTCTTGTTGGCAGAGTGAGGGGTTATGCTGGTACTTATAGCTGGGGCTTGCTTTGATTGTGGCTGCTGTGGTTCCTACAGAAAATACACTGCTCAGTGCTGGATTACTGCTCATGGATTTAACTGGTTAAAAGTTTCAAAAAAGTATTTTCACTGGTGGACCACACCCACCACATTTCGAAGAGAAGCCAAACTCCAACCCCTAAAGCAATTACTTCAGAAAAAATTACATTCCCAGGATATGGGACATAGTATGTCATCAAAGACCATGATCCAAAATGCAGTGTCTAAGTGAAGGAGTAGCAGGATGTGTGCTGGTGTGGTAGAGAGAATAGTGGTCTTCCAAAATGTGTACATCCTGATCCCTGGACACTGTGATGTTACCTTATATGGCAAAAGGAACTCATAGACACAATTAAGAATTTTGAGATGGGGGAGATTATTTTGGATTATCTAGATGGGCCCAGTATAATCACAAGGGTCCTTATAAGAGGACACAGGAGGGTTAGAGTCAGAGTAAGTTTGAGGATGCTATGCTAGTGTTTAAGGATGGAGGAAGTAAGCCAGGAGCCATAGAATATTGGTGGAGTCTAGGAGCTGGAAATGATAAGGAAATGGATTTTCCTCTAGAGCCTCCAGAAAGAATGCAGCTCTGCCAACACCTTGATTTTAGCCCAGTAGGTCTATTATGGACTTCTGGCCATTAGAATTGTTAAGATAATATATTCATACTGTTTTAGGTCACTAAGTTTGTGACAACTTGTTGTAGCAGCAAAAGCAAACTAATATAGGTTGTTAAAAAGCTTGAATTCTGGCATAAAACCAGCCTACATTCAATTCCAGAGTGACTACTTCCTCAATGTGTGGCTTTGAGGACCACTAGCATATGCTGAGGTCCCTGAATCACTAGCACATATATGCTATGACCTGTGCTTGTACTGCGTAAGGTCAGGTTTCCCCATGGGATTGCCTGTGCCCACTGAAGTCTAGCCCTTTGCTAGGCTCTGTGCAATTGATGAGGTCATTCCTATTAACATGCCTTCACTGAGTCCCAGGTTTTTGGAGACCCTTGGGCACCACATTGTTGAGGTCTAGTTGTCCTGAAACTTTTCCCAAGATTTGTGTCTTTGCTAAGGGCCATGTAACTCTGTTTTTATGTTGTGAGAGGTCATGAAAGAAAGAAACAGAGAGCCACATATAAAAAACAGCCCATATAAATCAACTTCAAGATAAATTATAACCATCCATCACAGTTGAAATATCATGCGATCTAAAGCTTTAAGGATTCTTTTCTGAGTCACAGAATTTTAAAAAATGCTACATGCAAAAATCAACTGTGTAAGCCTCCACAGCCCACTCAGGTCAGATCATCTCTTCAATAAAGAGCCAAAGCCCCTCAATATTTCTTAACATGTTTATCTTATTCCCCCACATTCCAGCCATTTATTTCTTAGCTGTTCTCAACCATGCACCAAATGTTGAGGAGTGCTAGGGAAAAATCCCCTTCTCCTGCTCAAATTAACACACTTGGAGAAATAAGACAAAGATAGATGAAAACATTATTTTTATGTTTTATAAAGCTGACATTAAAGGGTGTGGTTTGTATGTGCTGTCAAGAGAGGAGCGAATAATGGTATGGAGAGAGTCCAGGCATGCAGTGAGAATGCACATTCCTTCCCATGGGAAGAAGTCTCAACAGCTGGTAGAACTTTCTCTGTTGATGCAGATAAAGGCCTGAATTAGACTGACATGGTAAAGAAGTCTCAATGTAGGCAATAAGTTGCATATAATGCCGTTCAGCTTAATTGGGTGCAACAATTATGATACACAGGGCATTGCAGATTGTATAAGGGCCCACCCCAGGGACTTCCAGTCCCTCTGACATCCACTTGTTAGACTAATCAAAATGTACCCAGTGTAGTCAAAGGAAAGCTTTGCAAAATCAGTCAAATGATGATTATTTTTTTACTATAATAGGAATAAGCTATGAATTAATGAAAAAAAGCAGAAATATAGGCATGTTATATAAGTAACCACACTCAAAGAGACATAGCTCACAGTTGCCTAGAAGACCCTGTTGGAGATGACACTGGGGTCGGCACAGCATTTGTAGAGTCCTCATAGACTCCAAAGATAGAATTGAATGAAACTTATTCCAAAAAATTATTTCTAAGACTCACTTTTAATTTTTGTTTTTAGTGGTTCATATGAACGTTTTCAGAAGAGACTGGCCTATTTTTAAATAGAATTTGGATTCCTACCCTGTATTCACTTAATTGTGCAGTGAAGAGATAACCTGAAATGTGAAGGCCAATTTATGTGGAACTGTCTGAGCTCAGACATGTGTAGCAAGTGATGCCAGTGATGGCTCATCAATCCCCAAAGAATCTGGAATCAATTAAAATGGAGCTGGTAAAAGAGTGTTTACAGCTGATGTGCTTCCTTTGGTAAATCTGGATTTTGCCCACACAGGAAAAGCACACAGCTTTGCTTTATCAGTTGTGTATTGCAAGTCTTGTGGTGTTATTTTCATTGTCAGCTACAGCTTGAAAGTTTTTCATGGTTTGCTGATTCACCACCCTAGACCATCTGTATTCTCTGGTGATCTGAGTGTAATTCATGTTGCTCAGATTTGTGTACCTGTAACTCCTTGGTGCACATGGGTTCTGCAGTGAGACAGAGCTCAGGAGGAACCAAAACCCTGGGAAGCTGCTTTTTGCCAACATCAATCAAGGATGTTGACATGGAATGGTTTGGATAGCTTAAGGAAGATCTATCACCACCACTGAGAAAGCCATATGACATGTGTGTGTTCAACTGTTATTAAGCTGGGAGCCATCTCTCTATGAATCCAGGAAAATAAAAAAAAAAAGGCTTTGTGCAATTTATTTTATTAAAGATGTATTTATTTATTTGAGGGAGAAAGAGCATGTACAAGCGGGGAGCGGGAGCAGAGGGAGAGAGAGAATCCACAAGCAGACTCCCCACTGAGCGCAGAGCCTGATATGGGGCTTGATCCCAGGACCTCAAGATCTTGACCTGAACCAAAATCAAGAGTCGGCCCCTTAATTGACTGAACCACCTAAGTGTCCCAAAAGGAGGCTTTTTGCTATTTAAAATTATATTTAGAAAATATGAAGATACTACTTTAGATCTACAGAAACATTCAAATAGTTGTGATATGTTAGGTTTTACCTCTATGTTTATTCCACTTTCTTTTTCAGGGAGGTTTTCTAGTGATGCAGATACTTTGTGAAAATTGTTGATTTCACAATCAACAATTTGGGAAGGATGAGTTGTGATGATCATTTCTTATGCCTAAGGTACTTCTTGGGGACCTCCCTTCCAGAGTATTTTCAGAACCCAGTGGGACTAGTATTTTAAGCAGCAATGCATATTTAAGAACAGGGGCTGAAACCAGGAAGGATGAAGTTCCACAGCCTTTAAGGCCCACTACTGACACCTTAATTTGACTGTACAGTGGTCATGGTTCTTGCATTCTTATGCTGCTTCCTGCCCTGGTTTGGTGAACTCTCATCTCTACCTGCTTCAAATAAGCATGTGTCACAGCCACTCCACCCAGGTGGGCCTTAGTGCACTGAGAACCCATACTTTTTGTTTGTGGACTGAATAATCCCTGTCAGCTATTCTCCATCTGCTGTTTTGTCTATCTCATTTTGTCTTTTGGTTCAATCTAGAACAAGACCAAGAAGCCAAGTTTGCCCTGGAAGTTACTCTATCTGCCAAGGCAGGGAGGCATGGATATGCTTGTATACCATGCCTTCGGGCAGCACAAAACCCTGGCAGTGTATGAGGCTGCCCCTTCTAGAGAAATAGTCATGGGCTTGTTCTTCAGTGGAAGGCTAGGGGATGGCTAATCATATTGCAATTTAAAATAATTACTAAAGAGAAAGAGCAGGAGAGACAATTATTTGGTGGCTTCTAAAAAGTAACCACTATTATCTAGAATAGTGTCCTGGCCTGAATCATCATGGTTCTAAACCTTGGGTTAAAATGTCTGAATTGTGTGGTGGTGCTTTCAGCACAGTGCTCAGTATCATTTCATTAGATATTATCCTCTCAAAGCATTCTGAGGAAGTCACCTCAGCCTCAAGATGTTCTGGAACCTCAGTGACACAGATTTGGGAGAATGGGAGATAAATGACACCCAGGTTGAATGATTTGACTAAGCTTTGGGAATGGTCCCTGAGAAGGGCAGCAAACAGCCCAGAATACAGGATCCAAAGGCTGAGAATAAGGCTGACTTCACTATTCTTGTTCTTATGGATGATTTGGTAGGTAGAAATTGGCAGTAGGGGTTCTTGCCATAGGAATACTAAAAATTAGATTGGTGATGACTTTGTGGGTCCACATGGATAGAACTCCAATTAAAGGTCCAGGTGAGAGGCCTGGCAAAAGCTGATGTTTCAGGCCAGAATTAAGCCAGCAATGTTCATGGCAAGATTCTGAATTCAGCTGGGAAGAATCAGAGCATGGAACAGATATATGAGGCAGAAATAAAGCCAATAAAGAGAACACAATAGGAAGCTAAAGTGAAGTTTAACTCAGTGTGAGGCATGAGGTCCCATGGCCCATTCCTGAGACTAGGTCTTCAGCAGCATTTCTCAACCTCAGCATTGTTGACATTTAGGACTAGATAATTCTTTGTTGTGAGGGATTGCCCTGTGCATTGGAGAGTGTTTAGCAGCATCCCTAACCTCTACTCAGTAGTTGCTAGTAATATTCTTCCAGCTGTGACAACCATGAATGTCTCCAGACATTGACATACATCTGGGGTGGGGGAAAAAAATCACTCCAGCTGAGAACTACTAGCTGACAGGAAAAGACAAATTCCTGTGTCCAGTGTACTGGTGGGACTACTGCTTGATCAGAATTGGTTCAGGAATGAGGAACACGTGACTGTCAATTAATGATCTCAGGACCTGATGATAAGCAGAACTATACAAGCCTGACAAAAATTATACAAAGGTCTCTAAGACTGAAAACTTTTATAATGAGATAAAGTGGTGGAGGGGGAGGAACTGTAATTTTGCTTGGGGATAGGAAGAGTGAGGAGAAGGCCTTGCCATTTAGTGTGCTTTAGGATGGAGACTCTACATTTAAATCAAGGACTAAGCAAAGGCTCAGGTGGGTACTTGATGAAGCTTATGCTTGTTGTGCTGCCTTAATGACCCATTCTCTTCTGGGTTGACTGGCGTCACTGTGAGAAGCCTTGTAGTTACAACTGTGATTGTCCATCAATAGGAGTGCTTTTAAAGCTCATCTGAACTCTATTTAGAGAAGAACATCCAAGGGCCAGAATTCTTTTTATGCTGAATCTTGTCCCAAGTTTATTTTTTCCTGATTTATTTTCTAGAGCTAGGCTTGGGTTGAGACCCACGAATCTTGTCCTTCAGCTTCGTTTCCAATAATCGTAGTCACCACTAGCTTTATCTTTGGCCTTTCAACCTCTGAAAGAGGTTTCTTGTGAAGGATCAAAATGACCACAGGAAATAGCAGTCACCCTGCGATCAGAAATGGCTAAATCCCTGGAGATTGAAGGTCTACTGAGGTAGACTGCACAAGTCCATCTATAGGAACATGTATGTTCCTTTCAGAGAGGGAGTTAAATGTCACATGGTGTGAGCAGAGAAGCCAAGTTCAGAACAGAGAGTGCCTGCCGGGTACCACCTAAGAAGTACCGTGGATGCTTATTTCTCTAAACATAGTCGGGCAGCTCCCAGAGTTCATGTGAAGATTGCTTTCCAATTGTAGCTAGAAGGCCAAATCAGAGCTTTCAATTCAGGTGAGCAGAGATGCCTCTCCCACCACCATCTCTTGGAAAGGATACTGAGTGTGGTATTTGAGCACAATATTCAGCAGGTGGCAGGAATTTAATACACTATCTTGTTTGTTAAATGAGAATGAAAGTGCTCCTTGTAAAACTTCAGGGTATTGGAAGATGTAGGTAAGTGCATGTATGAATTTTAGGGATTCAGGAATATTAGAGGGATAATTTTACTCTAATTTTTACCTTCTAAGCAAATACGAAGCAATGAACGTTGATGTGACCAATTAACAAATGGGGGGGTTAGTATTTTGGCCTTCCCTTCTCTGCTGTGCATTCTCTTTACACTTACTTGCTTTTTTGATTGCTGGGATTCAGTTCTATTTAGTTAGAGGAAAAGCATTCTTTCTATTTGAATATTTTAAAATAAGATTTCTGATCCGTTTGGCACTTTCTTCCCAGTAATTAATATCTGTTCACAGATCATAAAAACCAACATTTGGAGGGGTGGTGCTTAAACTTTGTGCATTCTTACTTTAGTATCAACAGAATTCTTTACACTCCAGATATATTTTGAGTTTACTTTGTAAAATTTAAATGCTTGTACTTTTTTTTCAGCAATTTTTGATACTGATTTTAGGAATGTGTGTGAGAGAGAGACAAAAAGAGAGAGTGTTTTTCTTTTAGTGTCTCAAAAGATTTAACTTGGTTATTCAGGAATGATCTCAATTTTGTTTTGCACATATTTCTCACTGAATTTTATCCAGAAATTTAGGCTGGATTAATTCTTCTGTGGTTAAGACCTGTTTTAATTTTAGTAGCCTCAGTCTATGTATATTTTAAGAGGAGAGGTCTAGGATATTCATTACTCAATATTCATGTCCTATTTCCAGTTCTGTTCTTGTATATAACACAATATTTCCAGTGGATTGGCATTCTGCTTGGTGGCCATTGAGACATGTAAGCAGGTCATCGAAATGAGGACCAACAGAAGATTCATCTTTCCTGTTTACTAAGCTTGCTTTCCAGGACTCCTTCCTGAGAGCGTACCCCAGTCCTTGGAACTTGCCAGTAAACACTCAAACTAAATAGTGCTCCCACTCACTTGGGTTTCTGACTTCTTTCCACTTGCCATTTAGCTGTGTGGCAGAATGTGGTATACAGAATATTGAAGACCTCGTTACCAGCTCTGAAACTTTTGGAAATTGGAGACATTTAAAATTCATATTTTGGATTAATAAAAGTTTGAAGACTCAAACATTGTGGTTTCTTGCTCAAATTCCTCATTTCCACCATAGATTAAAGGAATTAGGTAGAATTTATGATTTATTGAATCCAAGGTTATACTAAAAGAAAATTTGAATTTCAGGAGCCTCATGTAGGAGCTCAGTTAGTGGAAACAACTCACTTTAATCATGTGTGAAACACTGAAAGCTGACTCAGAGATTTAAGGTGATACAAACAGTAAGAGAAGACACAATGTCCCTCCTGTGGTCTTAGGTTGCCTTCTACGGCCCTTTACACAGGGTGAAGTCTTCGTCATGTCAACCAGATAGATATCAAAAAGCTCTTGGGAATACTCTCTTAGAGACCCCCTCATGATATACCCACCTTCCCTACTGGAAAGGTGTTCTCCATTCATTTCCCCTTATCCTGATCCTCCTTCCACGTCTTTGGAAATTAAATGTATTTTCTCTTGTTCAGATATAAGCGGAGATGTGAAAAAAGTCAGTAACCTCTGTTTGAGAAACCACTCTTTTCTATATGACATGGTGTTGATGTACTGACATAGAACATTCTATTTAAAATTCTGTAAAAAAAAAAAAAAGTAATTTCCAGCCGTTAAAGCTAAAGTATCTTTAAAAAAACAACAGCACAAGTTAGTACTTGAAATCTTACAATGGGCAGTAAACGAGTTGGTAAAGGGAATTATTATATTTCTTTTTTTTAAAGCTATTTCACCAGTAGCTATTACTGCAAATGCCTCTTAGTAGGGACAACAACAACAAAAAAGAATGTAACAGATATTCTTGCCAAATTACTCCTAAAAAAATGTATTTATTTGTTTAATTCAATGACAGGAGTGAATGGAACCCTTTTGTGAATAACTATGAGGAATATGAAGGCGTTGGGTTTGTCCAGGTAAAAAAAAAATTGTGTTCAATTTCTCCTTTTCCTTTCACGTTCAACTTGGCTCCTGGGACCTAATAGGGCTTTGTAGTGTTGTTGAATGAAGAAATGTGGAAAATCACAGAAATTATTGCTTGAATGTGTATGTGTATAGGCAGAAGCTTGCGGACATACAGTGGCAGAAATCTGAAACCCAGATAAGTATTCCTAGTAAGTGAGAAGGAAGCAACCAGTCAGGCCTAGGAGTAAGGCCACAGATATGAAACTACATTCGTATTAATGGAACAGTGTCTTAGATTTTGCTCTAAAAGTTTCACAAGAAGCATCTTTATATATGTTTTGTAATACTATTTGAGTTTAGTTGTATTAATAAAGTAGTCTTTGTGATGCTACTTAACTCATACAATAAGTAGAAAATATATATGTTTTTAATTTGACTAATTACATCACTGAGTTGTGGAATGGCAAATATGCTAATGTCAGTTCTGCTCTAATGCAACATATGTGTTCCTATAACACTATGCAAAGTTGAACAATAAAAACCACAGGGCTTATAGAAAAAATGGGGTTAGAAACTCCATCAGTGACTAATAAGAAAGATAGAGATCTAATAAAAATAGTAAATCAATTTTATACATGTTAAATTGTTTTAAAAAAAGAGAGCACTTTACCAAGAAAAAGACTGAAGTTTGCTCATGGAAGTGGGCATCTCAAGGGTTACTGGTAAAAATTATTGGGAAGTGGGAGAAAGAGGTTATTGATATCAGAACAAAAGTTGTAACAATGTGTGTGGGTGGATATTGTTCATCATATACCTGGTGAACTGGATTAGTTGGTAGATCTTTCTAGACAAACATGAGGTGAGTGCTTGTGTGTGTGTTGTGTATTTCTCCATATTTCAATTCAAGTGGGTACATATAACAAACTCGAAATTTGCTCAAATTGTTCCCTGATATATTGATTGTCCTGGGACAAATTTATGTTTTCAGAACAAGCATGGGCGGAGTAGCAGAACCAACTCTAATGCCAAGCAGCTAATGACAATCATAATTTACATATTTTAAACCCTTGTTAAATGCTAGGAACAGTTTGAAGCCTTTGACATGTATTAATTAACTCATTAAATTCTATTAACAACTATATGAAGTAAATACTGTTGTTGTTACTCCTGGTTTGTAGATGAGGACACTGAGCCAAAAGGAGGTGAAATGACTTGCCCAAATTCACGGAACTCAGTGGCCAGGATGCCAGCCCTCTGAACTTTCTACTCTCTTTATCAATTGCCACCTGATACTTGTATCAAAATCTATGAACTCACTCAAGCCCCTAGGACGTTAATAGAATATGACCTAAAGGCCCTGATGATGAAGGAACTATTTAAGCTGTCAGAAGAATCTAATTTATTAACTCTCCTTGTACTTTATTCTTCTCAGTTTCTCAGGCAAAATTTTCACAATGTGATAATGGATGACAGTGGGCAGGGAAGGGCAAACCAACCATTAAGCAAAAGTACATTACCTGTACTTGGCTAGGGGTGGGTCTATATTTGGTAAGATTAAGCCCTATTATATTTTCATGCTTGACAGTTACAGAATTGAAACTGTCCCTCAGGACAGGAATTTGCCATTCGTGTTCCAACATTCCTTATCTCCTGAACAAAACCACTGCATTGATGTCATCTAATCCCCTTTGGTTTGATACTGTCTCCTTTTTCCCCTGGTCATTCTACCATACTGTAATGGAAGTAGTTTTCATTTTGTTTTGTCTTCTCTACCTCCCTTTTTTTTTTTTTTCTGATGAACGATGATGGTGGTTGGAAGTGGTTTGCAGGAAAGAGTAGAGAAGCAAAACCACATTAGCCTCTGAGATAATTATAAATAAGTGATCCATTCTCACTTATTCTTACCATTAGAAATGTATCTCTCTTTGCAACTTTTATGTAAATCTGTTACATAAGTCAAATTATCTCCAAATTAAAAGTTACATAATTGCATTTCTATTTTATAAAGTCAGTGTTAATCTCCTAAAAAAAAAATTTCTCATGTGCAACCAGAATAACAATTACTCAAGCCTGCTGGTTCTCCGCTGTGGTTGAATATTAGGATCAATAGTTGGGGAGAGTTTTTAAATGACTTAAGAGCAACAACAGCTTCTCTGCCTCCTATCCCTGCCCCTACCACCCCCCACCCAAGAACAGAAGCTAAAATGAATTGACCAAGGCAAGGATTTCTATTTCCTTTACTGTATAAGGACTGTGCTAGGTAGCATTGTCATTCATTCATCAGTCATTACTGATGTATCTACCAAGTGCCAGACATTCAGTATATGCCTTGAAGTTAGAAGGCCCAGGGATCTGAAGGATGTGTGGGAATTAGTTGGATGAAGGGAGAAATGGCACAAGGGAATGCTGTGGAAAGAGTCTGGGCAGAGGGTGAAACCTTGTTGTGGAAAGGAGGCTGAGCCCTGTGGGGAACTTTTCAGAAGGCTGCTGTGTCCAGGGATAGATAACTGACAGAGACTGTTTTCCTGCGATCTTCCTATCTCATTCTGGGCAGCCTGAGGGTGTGACCATATTGAATATTGTATGGTCTTTCTTCCCCTGTGCTTCTCTGAGCCCTCATCTGCTGTCAGCCCTCTTTCTTAACTTGCCTTCACCTCAGCCTTTTCCTCTATTGCTCTGTCCATAGTAAATTTTCTCTGTGCCATATGTTGTGTGGCAGCATCTTTTCCTCAGCTGTTTGAGAAACCTTGGTCAATTTGAAGCAGGGAAGATGGTAATAAGGTCAAGAAAGGCTCTGGGACTTTTGGTTTTGGTCTTGGCTATGATACCAAGTACCTCCAGCATCTCAGGCAAGTCTCTTTCTGGGCCTCAGTGTTCTCCTCTCTAGGATAAGAGCTTAGGCTAGGGGAATCTGCAAGACTCCTTCAAACTGGAAGTTTACCTACTAAAGAAGCTCTTTAAGCCAAAGCTCTATTTCTTGTGATGTCAGACTGGATAATTATTTAGTTACATTACTCTTTTTTAATACCATTGCTAGGATATAATACCAGTTGAGAAATATCTATTTTAATATAGATAGATTCAGCCAAACTTAGGGTGCTCTTATTGCTATGTAATAGTCTAAATATGGACATTTTATTCTAGTGTATCTAACTTTAGTTAACTTTCACAGATCCAGATGCTGCGTATACCAAAGTTAAATAGTAAAAATTTCCTCAGGCATATGGCATGGAAATATGAAATCTTTCAAACTATTTTTTTTTATTTATGATAGTCACAGAGAGAGAGAGAGAGAGGCAGAGACACAGGCAGAGGGAGAAGCAAGCTCCATGCACCGGGAGCCCGATGTGGGATTCGATCCCGGGTCTCCAGGATCGCGCCCTGGGCCAAAGGCAGGCGCCAAACCGCTGCGCCACCCAGGGATCCCTGGAAATATGAAATCTTAATGTGTAATAATGTGAGCTCTGAAATGAAAAAAAATTCAGTCATTCAAAGTGATGATACTCAGGTTACACGAAGACTAATTTATTTAACTAAAATGAAAAAATTCTGAAAATACCAAATGTTGGTATTTGGGAGTGTAAATTGGAACTGCCTTTTTTTTAAATTTAAATTTAATTCGCCAACATATAGTATAACACCCAGTGCTTGTCCCATTGGAACTGCTATTTTGGAAAGCCATTTGGCAGTATCTCTTAAAGCTAAATATACATCTACCCCATGAGCCAGCAATTCTACTCTTCAACAGAAACAAGTACATATGTTCACTAAAAGACATATACTAGAATGTTTATAACTGGTAGTACACCAAAATTGGAAACTACTCAAAAGCCCATCAACAGTGAAAAATGATAAATAAAATGTTGACTATTCATATAATGGAATCCATATAGCAATGACAATGAAGAACCTACAAACGCACACATATGGACAAAATTCACAAACTTGTGTTTGAGCTTATGTTTGCTTATGCTGAACAACAACAACAACAGAAAACCTACATAAAAGGAACATATAGCATATGACTTCATTTACATACAATACAAAAACAAGTTTTTAGGATGTTAGAAGTCAGAATGGTGGTTACCCTTTGGAAGGCTGATGGCCATCAGGGAGCACTATAAGGGGCTTCTGGTTTCTAGAACTGGTTATACTGATGTGTTTAGTTTGTGAAAATGTATCAAATTATACACTTATGATTATGTGATTTTATGTATGTGCATTATATTTCAGTAACAATATTTCAAAAAAGAGTTTTGACATTCATTAGTTCATTTAACCTATATAATTCTAGAACATAAGAAGGGCAAGTAACTTTTTTCAGTTATGTAGAAAAAAGACTCAGAAGTTTGGTCTAAGGTCCCAGGATTAATTAGTGGTAGAGTTAGATCAGATATATAAATCTCCTGCCTCGGGAAGATGGCCTCTAAAGGAAGACCTTGCATAGTGCCTGAAGCATAGTAGATAACAGTAAATATAAATTGAAAGTGGATCATAGACTGTTGTTCTTTCAGTCCCACAAGGCCATCACCTTGCTTTGGGAGTGACCATTTGCTCTGGTTGTGTGATGTGCCTGATGAAGCAAGTGTATTCACTCCTTAGAGAATAATGGAGGTGAGCCCTGAGTCAGATGTCCCAAGAAGCTGCTGCCAAAATACCTGTGGAGAATTACATAACTCTTTCTCTTTAGGGCTTAGGAAAAAAAAAATGAGTCAGGCACTCAGTTCTTAGACACAGTGCCTAGGAAAACAGGAAGAAGGTTAACTTAGGCAGAAATCCATCTATGTGACCTTGGATAAATCATTGAACTTCTTTGGGGGCAACAGTTGAAAGACAAATTGATACTTTCTATTTAGGACCATGTGATCCCTCTGTGGTTAACCTTCTGAGATCCCTGAATTTCATGCCCTTACAAATATAATCAGATTCTCATTATTTTTGAGGACATCTGACTGCTTTTCAAACTTGACAGGCCCCTTGATGTTCTTTAAGATCAAATTTTGATAAACTTACAACTCAAATGTGGTATGCCCACTCTTCTACCTGTCATATAGTTCAGAAAGGAGATGTACCAACATGTTATTTAGAGTAATCAGAAGTATTATCCAACTTATTGACTCTGTTTCTTCCCAAATGTAAAACAGAATTTTACTTCTCAACATAAAATTTCTGTTATTTATGATGTGGCTAAAGAAAAGATAAGAAGTCCCGGAAATGGAATCTGTTATTGCTTGGATAATAAAAATTAAGGACCTTCTTTGGGGAAAAAATGGACAATGATAAAATGCTTTGATTTAGGGTTTGGCTGTGATGTCAAGGTCAGCCAATGAGTGCAAAGAGAATCTGAGAAAAATACAGAGATAAATAGAAGCAGATGTTTGGAAAGTCTTCCTGAATATTGCTAGTGAAATTGTATGGTTAGTTATCGAAATTTCATGGTTACATCTGTCATCCTAATAAGGTTATAATGAAAGGCATGTAAATTGGTGTTTAAAAAAACTTATTAGAACTGTGGTCATCTGTACTGTACCGTGGGAGTGGCATTTTCTGAATTATGCTGCAAATTTTGTACCTAATTTTATACTTTGAGCTCAAGTCTTTGTCAGGGTATTTCTCAGGGAGGTCAGCCTCTATGGACTCCTACTAACTCAAGATCTTTATTTCAAATTAATATAAGAGAGAAATCTGATGAGAAGGGGAAAGGAAGTAAAGCTGAAAAGTTTTGGCTTCTGATTGGACAGCATCTGTGTTCTCAAAACAAATTTCTTTGTACCTTTAGTTGTTTGTGATTGCAGGAAATAAAAAATTTCTGTCTTAGGCTAACCAAAGCTGGTCATTAAATTAGAAAATTTACAAGAAGAAAGAAGGATCCAGAATAAAAGATAGCAAAGATGTGAACTAGTGGGTCTGTATTAATCAAAGTCTTAATGAAAAATAGATGACCCATTCAAAGCAGATAATCTGAGGAGAGTTTATTTAAACTGGTGGGATTGCAGGTGTACTTTCAAGGATGCTTTACTTCCAGGCCTGAAAGTTTGAGAGAAGGAGGAGGTTGCTACAACCCAGAGGAGAGAATCTGTGGAGAAGGCTGTCTCAAGAGGTCCTTGGGAGGACCAGAGACCTTTGTTAAGAAAGGACATAGCAAAACTGAGGTGACTTCACTGGGACAGACCTGGGGAAATAAATATCTTGAGTTCACTCTCTATTCTCCCTACCATATCCTGTTGTTTTTTTCCCATTGGCTGGAAAGAGTTGGAAACCAAGGGGAATGAAAACAGTTCCTGTCATCCACACAGGGCCATCTGTCTTCAGGAGCAGAAAGTGGATGAAGAAGTGTGGGAGGTGAAGAGGACCATAAAGCTGCTAAACACGCTGAAACCTTAACTAGGATCCAAAGCAAAAATAGAAAATCAGATACAAAATCCATACTATCAACAAACAATAAAAAAACATGTCATTCTCTATGGAGTTATTCTAGAGGGTTCTAAATTTAAGTGACATTCTGCAAAATTGTCCAACTCACCAAATAATTACCTATTGTGTAATATTGTGGGAGAGGCACCTGGGTGGCTCAGTGGTTGAGCGTCCTTCAGTTCAGGTCGTGATCCCAGGGTCCTGGGATCGAGCCCTACAATGGGTTTCCTGCATGGAGCCTGCTTCTCCCTCTGCCTGTGTCTCTGCCTCTCTCTGTGTGTCTCTCATGAATAAATAAATAAAATCTTAAAAAAATAATATTGTTGGATATACAGCAATTAAATTTAGGAAGTACCTGGGAAAAATAATTTTGGTTTTAGAAGTTGGCCCAAACTATTCTGAAAATAAATAAAATAGATAATAGAATGATCTGTAAAGGCAACTCTTTATTGAAATAATTAAAATGCTTTGAATTTTGTTAATTTTTTTATACTGTGTTCCACCAGTATAAGTAGACGCTTTATGAAAAAATTAGTTGCAGACCATTAATAGAGGTTTGAAAGAGAGGATCAAATACTGCTTTGTCCCACTCAGAATTATATAGTGATGTGTCAGGAGGATATTCCAGAAGCCCAAGTTTTATGGTGATGAAGTACAAGGAAAAGCATCAGGAATTGGTATTCTAAACTGAGCACATACAGCTTGGACCATGAATGGTTCTTGTTCATGGAGATGGAATCTAAGAGAAGGTAAAGAAAAGCTAGTACATGTCATCTTATGCTGGTCTTGACAGGTGTTTTTTCTAGATGAGTGGACTGTCAGAGGAATCTGTTGTGGAAGCAATATTCCCATTATCTGTTCTAATATCTTGAAAAACAAATCTGACAAAAGACACAGCCAATAGTGCAAAGATTTGCATAACTCTCTTTGGAGAAATCTTTATTTTTGTAAATGTAATATTGGATAAAGTGGGGACAATATAGTACTAGACACATAGTCAATAGCATTAAGAAATGACATTGCATATTGTATTGTGATTTATAAAGTTTCAAAAGATGGAATTTATAAAGTCTCACAACAATGCTATGAGGCATGACCTCCTTTATAGGTTTGAAATGGAAAACCAGGGAGATTGAGAATGTTTTCCAGCTTACCAACTGGTAAATATTCTTGTGGGAATGGTGATTCGAGTGAGTAAGAATCAAATATGAAAACATTAAAGTCTCCCAAATGTATTTTTATATCAAGTGAAACATCTTTGTTTACTAATTTTTATTGAACGCCTTTTGCATTTATGGTGCACACAGCAAATGTTTGCTGATGAATGAATGAGTGACTGCACTAACAAATGATACACGCAAGAACACTACCTTGTGCTCATTTGGCTCCCAAGAATGCATATTCTTGAGATAGCACACACAAATTTAGAAGATATATAGTGCAGGATTCCCTGAAAGTTACTTCCATGGCCATGGATGTGTTTGCGTAGGTGGGGAAGATGTGGCCATCGCAGAGCAGGGCAAAGAGCTCCTGGTGGTCAGGCACCCAGTGGCTGTCGGTGCATGCTGGCTTGCAGGAGTCAGAGATGTGTGGCAGTTTAAGGACAGTCTACCTCTCATGCTGCCTGGGAAGTCTGGAGGCCTGATGAGCCACCATGATAGGCACTGACGGTCACAAACAGGCAGGGAGCATCCTTAACCTGAAGGCAGAAAACCCTACACTCGTGTGTCAGAGGTCAGATGACAGCTTGGCAGCCTTGGGCCTGTACTTATTCCATGTGTACTACATTTGTCTGTAAGACCAGGAATGATGCAGTGTCATTGCTGTGCAGTTTTTGCACTAGAATCCTCTTGGGTTGTTGTCAGTATTCATCATTTTCACCTTTTCACAGCCTTTCTTAGCACTGTACAAAACAATTTGGTTCAGTTAGTAGACTAAGAGTGTGCCTAGTGGTAGAAACCCTTTTGTGCCTTGTTAACCAGCCTGTGGGGGTCTACTCAAACTGCCAGATGGATTTTTGGGAGTCCCTCTGCTTCTTTAAACCTGGAAGATGCCTTCAGTACCAGGAAATCTTTGGAGAGGAGTCAAAGAAGTATCTGTCTTGATTAATCCAGAATGCTGCCTCTAATGTCACCATTGTGGGTTCAGACATTCCTTCATGACTTTGACTGGACTTCTGAAGCCCTAGAAGGAGACGCTTTGAGAATAGAACAATACTTCCTTTACTGTGCTTGGCAAAACCCGATTAAGGAAGTAAAGCTCCACTGAACCCATATGACCCCTCAAGTCCATTGCCAGGACCTCCCAAACTCCAGTGTGAATTGAGAATGGCCACAACATGACAAAAACTTGTAAATATCCCACTTATTCCTCCTGGAAGACCTTGAATCCTGTCTGACTGAGGAAAACACTCTGGGCTAGTACAGGCCCTAGACAGGAAGCACTGCCACTAGCCGTGAGGGTAGAATTCCAGGAACTTCACCTTGAACTGTCACCAGGTAGAGAATACCTTAATACCTCTGACAGCTGGCGACTTGGTTTCTTTCATGACATGAACACAGGGTTTGGAGCTGGGCAGATCAGAGTTTGAAGCCCTCTGCTGTCACTAAAGAGGAGAAGGGTTTTAGGCAAGCTTCTTAATTCTCTAGGCTTCAGTATCCTTCTAAACTGGAGATAATAATATGTACCTTAAAGGTCTCTGAGGTGTTCATGGGCAGACTCACAGTGTGGGGACAAATGGGCTCCACAGGTATTCCTAACTATGAACATAATCTCCAGGATTTTCATAGTGTCTCTCCGTAGGTGCCCAAATGGCTTTCCACTGCATGGTCTCCTTGAGCCTCACAGTAGTCCTGTGAGAGCGTTAAGAACATCTCGGGATGCCACTATGGAAAAAAAAAAAAAGGGAAAGTATGATCCTGGGAAACTCTGACTTTTTTCTCACATCAAACCATCAGGTAGAACCAAGACTGATTGTTCCACCTAATACTTTATCCAGGAAACTTTGCTAAATCATATTTTGTAAACATTCTTACAGTATCTGAACAGAAGAAAGTCCAATGAGATATAAGGAGGAAGAGCGGTTCTACCTGAGGCTAGCCGGTGAGAAGAATTTATAGAGTCACCTCTGAGGCTGCAGGTTGCTAGTCATGCCAGTACTACTCCTGCTGGAAAACTAATATTTCTCTTCCCCCCCATACCCTTAATCTATTTAAAATGATTCAATCAACTTTACTGTTAGAGTTATCAGCTGTGCTCATTGAGAGAAATGGCATTATGAAATATTATGAAGCCATTAAAAACAGTGAGGCAGATCTATCTGTATGGACTGAGATAGGAAGGATATCTTTGAGATATGGTTTATTGAAGTCTAGAATAATATGCATAATGTGATTGCATTTTTGAAAAAGTAATACACGCAATTTATATGGTGTACATACTATATGAGCCCAGTAACATTGCACATCAAACTGTGGCTCGAATTTGTCCCTGAGAGTGTGCTTGGAATGGGGAATAGGTAAAGGACTTAAATGCTTTTTATTCACTTGTTTCATTTACATTTTTACAATTAAAATGCATTATTCCCTTTAGATTTATTGAAGTTGCTGTCAGCTTACCTTTGGCGATTACTACTAGCCAGCAGACCCCATTAATAGGCGAAATAAAATGAGTTATAATCATTTCAAAAAATTAAATAAATAAAATGTGTTATTCTCCTAAAATTATGGAATACCAAAAATTGATGAAAAGAAAAGAAAAATCTAGTGCCATACCTAGTTTCTAGCACATATTTAGGCGGGTATTTATTGAATAGGAACTCAATAATATATTTCCTTACACAATAATAATGATAATAATAATAATAAAATAATAATAATAATAATAATAATAATAAATAATAATACATTTAAATTCCCCTTTATAATTTGTAAGGTCTTTTAGAATCATTATGTCATTTGGATTTTGCCCACAAACCTCTGAGTTGGGCAGAGAAGAGCATCTTACAAATTAGGATTTTGAGATTTTCAGAGATTAAATCATTTTTCCAAGGTCACATGTAAGTGGCACTGGGACAACACTATTGTTACTTGACTTTTTATTCTTTTATCAGAGATCTTTCAAGTCCCCTCTGTGTGCTGTGTCCCCTGCTCTCTCCACTATACCATGTGCACTGCAGCTTGCAAATAAAGACAGGAAAATGTAGAAGCATCACCAAGTCAGGGCCTGAAAATGACGCTAACAGTTCCTAACCAGTAGACCACACTAGGATGCGAACCTTATTTTGTTTACTTTCACTGTGTGGGTTTCTAATATTCTGCAAGCTATGGCAGTCTATATTTGCTAACTCCAAGTTACAGGTTGCTTTTCTGAAAGGTGGATTTACTGGTTTCAGCTTCAGCTTTTCCTTTATATCATTTACTTTAAAGGGAAGCCATTTTTGTGGCTTTGAGCTCATCTTTCACTTAAGCAGATAATTGAATGCCCACACAACCCTCTGTTTCTGTCTTCCATAGCAGACCACTTTTCCTTCATCTTTGTACAGAGGAAGAGGAAAGGATTGGGCATAGGGATAGGCCAACATCCCTGAGACTAAGGAAATTGATAAACCCATCTCTGAAGAAAAATCCTTTTGCTATGATGTCTCAATTAACTTAATTTTTGTGGTCTGGCTTTGCAAACAGAAACCTGAGACCATGGATGTGCTCCCAATGAAACACTAGGAAGGTGCAAGCAAGTGAACTCTGGTGTTGGCTGGGTAGGCACATGCCCTGGGGAATTGGAGGGCAAGCTCTGTCCACAGTTCTCCATGGATGAAAGGCAGTGCAGGCTAGTACAATTGCTTCTCAGGACTCCTGATGGAGAGGGGTGGGTGAGGAGAGGATTGAGTACTCCAAAGCAATGGGGTGGAGGAAAAACTGGTCCAAAGGACTGGTACATGTTTACACATCCATTCTTTCATTTTCTTCATATTTATTGAGTATAGGTCCAACCTGCAATACAGATAAAAAGATTATGAAACAGGGTACTTGCCTTCCTGGAACAATATTCTAGGGTGAAGATGGGCAAAAACCCCAATTTTAAAAAATTAATTACAGATCATGATAAATGTTAAGCATAAAATAAACACAGTGCTATATTAGTTAACAACAGTGAAGTAAAGGTAAAGCCATGCATAGATGGGGAGGTCAGGAAAAATCATAAAGGCAAAAATGATAAGCCTCTGCCTGGTATCACTCCCATCGCTACTGCAGAGTGAACACAGCCTGTCTCCTCCTCCGTCAAGCCATAACACTGGTCTCTCCTAAAGACAAGGAGTAAGATGCCTAAAACAATCATTCCTCCAAAGCCATGTAATTAACTACTGTGACGTGTTAGCTAATTTTGTGATGTGGCATTGTCGTGAATTGTTCTCTCTTGCTAAGGAAAAGCAATTTCCTCCTTCTTTACCTTAACCTTTCTCACTTCTTAACTATGGCCTCATTTCCAACCTCCCTAGAGAAGAAAGTGGAGTTCCCTTGGTGGTGACCACTGTGCATTTGTAGGGATTAGGAGAACAGCAGGAGGCTGCTGGATCTGTGACTTCGTCTAGTGGCATGGTGCTCAGGAAGAAGATAATGGGCTTAACTGACAACGGGATGGATTCAAGTTAGGAACAAAGGAAGACTTCGTGGCTGCAAAGAATCACCAGGACACATGACCACTGGAAGCATAGAGTTCCATTCCTAAATAGTTATGCGGTGAACTCTCTAAAATTGTTTTGGTGCAATCCTAACTTTGGGGAAGGAAACAGTCTTCAGCAGACTTCAGTCTCTTCAGGTCCTATGAAGCTATAATATGGAATGTGGCATTTTTTACCTCCTTTATTAATATATTATTGCGTTCTAAAGTTTTCCATTAGATTCAACCAACAATGCAAAAAACAGTATATATTTGGAATTTCTTCTGATAGTCTTTTTTGGGACAAACTTTGTAATTGCATGAGCTTTTCCAGATGTGAGGCTCACTCTATGGGAAATAACAAAGAATTTGTGAATTAAGTAAACTATCCTGCCTTTATGCTCTTTTTTTCCTGTGTGGTTGTATATTATAAATAGAACGTTGAGGTTAATCATCTCAATTACTAGAAAATGCATTCTTAGAATTATTTTGCTTGATAAAAATAATTTTTTTAAGGAAAAAAGAAAAGCAGATGTTCTACATTTATAACAAGATTGGTGTTAAATATTTAAAATCTCTGTATTGAGTCAACCTGGTTTCATCAAAAATTATGCTTCAGACACATTTCACCTATTTACTGCTGACTTGCTTGACCTTTTTGGCTTGATGCTAATACTATTCTATCCAGATTTGAAATACTGACATTTTCCTGACCTAAGTGATGACAATCCTTATAGTCTGTTCTGATGGAATGAGTGTTTGGTGCTCATTCTGTATGAATTATCCACACAACTGTTCTAAGCTGCTCCTTCATGCTACTGAGGCTTCTTTCCTTCTTTACTGAGGGCATCTGGTTTCCTTGGAACGATTCTAGAAGGCTTTAAACTATCATAGGAGTGAAGAGCTTCTCCAGCAAGGCCTCTTTATGAGAATACCCATGTCTTGGGACAAAGTCTTAGACTCCTATCTCACAGGGAGAAGGTGAATTTATTCTTGGTCATTCTTGAGACACATCAGCAGATGGTCAGCCTGGGGCTGATGCTTCTTGACCTTCTTCCTTCACATTGGATTATGGGAAGTACCATAATGTTGGAGAAAACATTTGGTTTGCACATATTCCACCACTGTAGTGGAACATTATTTAGCTGGGGCTGTGATCATGATTCAGAAAATTTACATTTTTCTGGCATAGGGAGCCAAGTCCTGGAAGGAATCAGGAAGCAGGCCTGATGGGCATCAGCATAAGGACTACAGGGATAAAATATTCTCATTCTCTTTTACATTTTTTTTCTAACGCATTTGCCTGGAGAGCTGTACCTGGATATTATGCTCATGTCTACTGTCATTAAGAATAGAAAAAAAAGGAAGAAGTGGTGTCCTTGGCAAAAATGGTTAAAATAAATACAAGTTCGGTGTATAGATAAGATGTCTGCAACCTAAAGAATTTAAGATTTAGGTAGAACTGCTGTACTGGAGCACCCAACACAGATAGAAAAGATATTCATGTACCTCTATTCAGATATTTCTATAAAGTTCCCCCAGTTTTCTAGCCCAGTGAAGACAAGCATGTTGGCATGTAGGTTGGTTCAGGAAAGATAAAAGTATTTATAAACCATGTGTTTTTACATTTAAAATGAAAGCAATTTTATTCAATTCTGTAATTATAATTCTTTTGATTTAGATTATTAACTCAAACTTGAATGAGAACATAGGTATTGCTCTTTATTTATTACAATATTAACATTTGGGTAGGTTTAAAAAGAAACAGTGTAAGGCAGCTTTCTTATTTCTTTCTCCTTATGACTGGAAGAGGTGCACACAGTTAAAGGTATACAGGTTGCCCATTCTGTAGATGTCTTTTTCTTGCTTTTTTTGGTTTACTCCTTTCCTCTCTTGATAAGGAGAACTTATAGTCAAATTATTTACTTCACCTCTGTAGGGCTCAGTTTCCTCCTTAAAAAATTCTCAAGTCTCTTCCATCTGTAACATTCAATGCTTTCAAGGTTTAAAAGGAAAATTGAAGTCCTAACGGCCATCATCATTAGGATGAGCTGCCTCAAATTGATGTTTACTCTGTACTTCTTTGGACCCAAACAAGGTCAATCTGAAGAAGCAAGGGGGCAGGCAGAGTCAGAAAAGAGGCTGCAAAAGACCTGCCCAAAATCAGAGCTTACATTCTGGTGACAACTGGACCTTTCCAAGACACATCAGACTGCATGGAAGGCAAGCTCATTTCCATTCTCCTCCCCCTGCCTGCCCTCCCCTGACCCCAAACCCCAGCGTGTCTTGATTATAGTTTTAAGATAATTAAGAAAAAATATTTTAAATATCCAGATATTTGTAAAGACTTAGTTCTACATACCCATAAATGAGGTAACTTAAATTATTTATTTATATTTTGAGAAGGCAGATAATGTGTGAGGGGGGAAGGAATGAAGAAAGATCTTTTAATTTTGGAAATGAAGAGAGATATCTCCAAAGGAGAAAGTACAGTTGACCCTTGGATAATGTGAAAGTTAATCCCTGTAAAACTTTTGCCTTTCTAAAATCTTTTACCAAGAGCCAACTATTGACTGGAAGCCTTACCAGTAATATGAACAATCAATTAATGCGTATTTTGTATGTTATATGTATTATATACCATTTTCTTACAATAAAGTAATCTAGAGAAAGGAGAGTGTTAAGAAAATTGTAGGAAAGAGAAAATACATTTGTATACTGGACTGTATTTATTTATTTTTTAAAAATCTCCATATAAGTGGACCCACACAGTTCAAACCTGTGTTTTTCAAGGATCAACTATAAACAGAGGTGATAGTTTGGGACTATGGATCAAATTATATTTTAAGAAGGGACTCATTTATAGTGAGAAACTCAAATTAATTGTTTAAGATGAATGTAAAAGGGATGATTGAAGTTCGATAAGTATATTTAGCCAGCATCCATTGAGACATTCTTATGTTGTGTTTTTGCTAGATTTTTGGAAGTTGATGACAGGATATCTGCCCTTAAGGAACCTTGAGTAATAGAAGAGACAAGTGAGTGAACAAAGTGACAAGGTAGCATGAGGGGCTAGCACAGAATATTATGGGAGTAGAATGTTGATACCAAGTCTTAAAACATTAGGAGATCTGGCCAAGTCTTAAAACATTAGGAGTTCTACCAGAAAAAGAGAGAGGGCATTCTAGAACAGCAAGTGCCAAGAAGAAGATTGGGGATAGGTGTTCAAGAAGGCATTAAGGGTACTGCAGGCACTTCCAAGCTTCTGAAACCTATAGGACAATGAAGAAATGAAGGCAAAGGCATTTATGGGGGTAGGCAAGGTCTTGGTTATGGAGGCCTATACCAGGGTAATGAGTTGGGCTTTTTTTGTTAGGGTTGGGGTTTTATAATTAGGTATTTCTTAGGAAGATGATACTGACTCAGATGGTCCTGATTTTATTGAATAACTTGACTTTCTGGACATACCTACCATAATGAGCAGCTCAGGGCATTGGAATTATACTGAGAAATAGGTAAGGGAAATACCCAAGATTCTAACATTAACCCCCCATGCCTGCACATCTGTGACCTCAAACATATGGAAAAATAAGATTATTTAAAAAATAATAATAGGAAATGCTCCTCTCTGTGCCAGGACTGCATACTTATACCTTGCTATTGGTTATACTTTAGGGATCAATGACTAAAGCATGGTTCTTATGCTCTTATGCCACTAGAATAGAAGAATATTTCTTCCTTCCCTTTCTTTGTAACTATGGACAAATCAAGTGACCTTATATTCACACATAATCATAACTCATAGAAACCCACCCACTGTGGGAAACTGAGGCTCAAGCCCTTGCTCCAACATGAAATTGGGAAACCACAAGAGTCAACATGGCTTATTCCTGCCCTGTTGGCAGAACCATTCTCAAATGGCCTTTCAGATGTTGTGCCTGCCTTTGCTTGTTGGCAAGTTTCAAAATGCCTGGGATTAATCAGCTGACTTTCCCTATAGCTTTCAGCATGGGCTGGGCAATTCCTTTGAAAAGTCTTGGTCTGACTTTTTTATGTGTCACTTTGATAAGGTGTTAGGTGAAATCTTGGAGACTTTCCTGCTCAGTCAGAATAAACGTGTTACAAAGTGAATCACTAGAGAAATATTTTGACAGTAATGTTTGAAGTATTACTTTTTCCATTAATGAAGGGAAGGCCCATATCACCCCTTGCTCTTCTGTTCAGCTCTGGTTATCTGAAAAGCTATTTAGTGCAATGACATTTAACCAAACTTTCAAAGTTGCTTACCCACTGTCATTGACTGGACTTGGTTGCTGAGAGAGTCACTAAATGGATCATTTAATGATAATGACCATAGATAGGCTTGAAGTAAATGGCTCCTTGCTGTACAAGCAAGGGAGCCTTTGCAATGACCAAAACTGATGAGTCACCAGAAAGCTTTTTTTGTTTTTAAATTTTCATTTGACTTGTCATCATTTCCTTTACCACATTGCTCTTGAAATAGTGAAAACCCATGCAAAGGTAGACTTTTGTGAACACAGTAAAACCATGAATTAGATTAGGCTATAGGCTGAGCCACATTATTTATTGTAAACAAATCATTATGGTTCTAACTTTCTATATTGGTGGTTCTCAGAGTGTTGTTCACTCTGGGGGATGTCCCAGATTCTTCTGCATGGTTCATGGAGCCAAAACACTTTTCATAATAATAATAATATATTATTTGCCTTTTGATCTCTGTTGACATCTTCACTGGATGTACAAAAGCAGTGATGGGTAAAACTGCTGGTGCATAAGCAAAAATCAAAGCAGAGCACCAAAACGTGTTAGCAACCATTGTATTCTTCACTACTATGTTTGCAGTGGAAAAAAAATGATTCTGCTTTCACGTAAAGTTGTTCTGATGAAGCAGGAAGAAAAGATTAATCTTATTCAATCTTCACTTTTGAAACTAAACTAGATATGCTTTTAATGGGCACTCTTTTCATTGAAAAAATGACAAATTATAGTTATCCAGACGCGGGTGTTTGGGAGACATTTTCTCAAAATTAACAGCCTGTTACCTGAAAGAACATGACTGTGGAATTTGTTGCTAATAATAGAATTTAAGCTTTCAAGTAAAATTAGATTTTTGAAAACTTATCTGTATCTGTCACCAGGAGCTTGACTGCTTCCCAGTATTAAAACTATTTCCTGATAAGATTAGTGGTATAATGAATGCAATTTTTTGATATAGGGTCATTATATCATTATATGTTATAGATGTAATATGTTTATGTATAACATTACAGATTATATATTAGATGTGTAAAAATCTTGGAAAATCTTGGAAGACTTGCACAATACAATGAATTAGCAATTTACCTACTCAAGGGTAAAAGATCCATTCAAAGTGCCAAAAGGTGACAGCATTTTAGTGTACAAATGCATGGGAAGATTCATTGATATGGTTTCATATTCCATATTGCAGCTGATCCTTAAGAAACTACTGCTTGTCAGGTTGTGATTGTGTCATGATTATCTAAAAAAGGTATTAAAACACTCTTCTCTCTTCCAACTACATATCTGTTTGAAGCAGGATTTCATTCATATGTTTCAACGAAAACAACATACTGGAACAGATTAAATGCAGATTAAATGTTGAACAGATCAAAATCAGATTAACTAAGAGAATCCAACTGTTCTTCTATTATGAGATTTTTTTTTGTTTTAGAAAATAAGGCTGTTTTCACAAAAGATTTTAATTATGTTGACATATAAAGAAAAACCTATTTCAAAATAAATAAATACTTTTAAAAATTTAAGTTGTTGGATGCCTGGGTGGTTCAGTCAGTTGAGCATCTGACTTTTGATTTTGGCTCAAGTTACGATCTCAGCCCCGTGTCAGGCTCCATGCCCAGCACGTGAATCTACTTGAGGTTCTCCCTCTCCCTTTGCTCTTTGCCCCTGTTCATGCTCTCTTTCTCTCTCTCTTTCTAAAATAAATAAATACATAAAATCTTTAAAAGAATTTTAAGTTGCAGTTTCTAGTATGGTAAATATTTATAATTGTAACCTACATAAACAAAAGTACTTTGAAGTCCTCAGTAATTTTTAAGTGTGTTAAGGGGCCCTAAGACCAAAGAATTTGAGAAGCACAGTTTTTTACTTTAAGAACTGGATCAGGGCACTTGGATGGCTCATTAAATGTCTGCTTTTCTCTCAGGCCATGATCCTGGGGTCCTGGGATCAAGCCCCATGTCAGGATCCCTGCTCAGTGGGGACCCCTCTTCTCCCTCTCTCTCTGCTGCTTCCCCTGCTTGTGCTTGTTCTCTCTCTCCTTCTCTCTCTCTGTCAAATGAATAAATAAAATCTTAAAGAAAAAATAACTGGATAAAACTAAATCCTACCATAGCTATTATCATCAACGTAGTAGGAATAATATATTGAACTGAAATTAGAGGCACTTTATTGATTGATCAGGTAACCAATTTTCTATGTAACCAGTTTTTACATGCTGGTCATATGACATCTGTTACTAGAATGTGAATAATAATCATCTGGGGGACAATTATCGGAAATAGGGAAAATATCTGATAGTTAAGATTGCACTTACTTGAAACATCATTTTAGGTGTTTTTATAATTTTAACCTTCTTTAATTCTATAATGAATGAGTAAAATTTTGCTGTGGAAGTACAAATAGTTGCTAATTTGATATTAAAAATTTTAAAGACAGAAGGTATATTCTTGCTTCAACCTTCGTTTGCATTTCTGATCATGACTTTTGTCTGCTTAGACATACAGATCTTCTCCACATTCACAGAGAAAGCAGGTCTAAATTCCTTAGCATGCTTTCAAGGACCTTTGCAACCAGGCATTGATGCTCACCAGCCTTATTTGCCACTTTTATTCCATCTTTCCCTTCTTTATCCATTTCCCCCAATCTCCCATCTCCCATCACTTGTTTTGTACACCAGCCATGTTAAATTTTTTCTAAACACACTTTTCCTTCACCTGCCTTGGGACTTAAATATATATATATATATATATATATATATATATATATATATATATATGATAGAGAGACCAGGGGTGGAGGGAGCAGAGGGAGAGAATCTCAAGCCGACTCCCTGCTGAGTGTGGAGGCAGCCATGGGGACATGGAGCTCCATCTCTCTACCCTGAGATATTGATCCCAGCTGAAACCAGGAGTCTGACGCTCAATTAATTGAATCACCCAGGTGCCCTGTCTTGGGGTTTTATTTTTAAGATTATTTATTTATTCATTTGAGAGAGAAAGAGAATGAGAGAGAGCATATGGAGGCCAGAGTAGGGGAAGAGAGAGAAGGAGAGGGACAAGTGGACCCTGGCATCATGACCTGAGTGGAAGACAGATGCTTAACTGACTAAGCCACCCAGGCACCCCTGGCCTTGAGACTTTTGAATACCCTATTTCCTCTTCTGGAATGTTTTTATTTCCCTTTTTCTCTATTCAACAAATTCTTATTCATTCCTCAAGATCAAGGGTTATGTACCTTCACTGAGGAGCCATTTTTCATCCATCTATTCATTCAACAAATGGGAGATGCTAGGCAGTGGTAGACTAAATCATACATGGTTCCTATATTCATGCATCATGTAAATAATCACACAAATGAAAGTTGGCAATTGTGGTGAAAGCTGCTCTAGGAGAGATTCAGTATGCTGTAAGAGTTTTAATGAAACAATTTGTCCTGGTCAGGAAGGTTGGTGGAGGCTCCCATGAGGAAGTAACACTTAATGTAAGCACTGAATAATGATGGAGATAAAAAAGAGGAGAGGGAAGGAAAGTGCCCTACATGGGTAAGGGCATTTGGCAAGAGGGGGCATATGGATACTAGAGACTAGAAGAAGAGCACTGGGTTAAGTGGAGGTACGGAGGGAGGGAGGACATTGAATTGAGAAAGGAGGTAGAATCCAAAGCAAGCAGGACTCTGCACATGTTAATGAGTTTCATCTTTAACTTAAGAGATTTACAAAACTATTAAAAGCTGGAAGGATGATGGAGTCTCAGATTTGCATCTCGAAAAGACCACTGTGGCTGTTAGAGAGGAATAGACTAAATAGAGGATAGAGTTAATATAGGGAGATCAGAACTGAGATTAGTGTGATAATCTAACAGCACAGTGTTGGTGGCCTGGATGAGGAAGATGAGGGAAAGTGGGTGGATTTCAGGGATGTTTAGGCAATGAAATGAATGGACATGGTGATGAACTGCAAGTATCAGGTTAGAGAGGGTGTGTTAAGGATGGTACCTAGGATTCTAGCTTATGCAACTAAATTCATGAAGAGGCCATCTACTAAACTAAGAGGGCCCTGAAGGAGGTCCAGGCTTAGGAGGAAGCTCCTGACTCCTCCAGGAAGAGATAGTAAATGCTGTGGCCATACATTTGCTACAGAACTCTCATTTTTATAAGGACATTTGTCTATTTTCTTTTTCTTTTCTTTTCTTTTCTTTTTTTTTTTGGTTGATGTTGCCTTTCCACAGTGGTGGGATCCACTATTGTGTGAGCCTTTATAGAAGACAGAACACAACCACCCAGTCTAGAAAGCAGAGGTAGAACCTGCAACTTCTTCCCAGCCCTGACACAGAGGTCTTAAGTAAATTGGGCTGTGGCAATTATTTGCTTCCATATAGAACTTTGACTTTAGAGAAGTGGGAAAAAATGAATTTATAGCTGATTTCAAATACATTCATGTTCAGTAGTGGCCATGGAAGTGACCAGCTGGGGTAGTAGTAGTGCTAGAGGTAGTGTTCTAATCATAAACTTCAGTATGAATCGTGCTTCTCAACCTCTCTTGATGACTACCTATTTTCTAAATTTGCTTCCATGGCCTTTTAATTGAACATCAATTGATGATGCTAGCTAACATCTCCTCAATGTTTCATATGAGTCAGGCACTGCTCCGATCAGTTCACATATATTTGCCATTGTAATCCTTCTAAGTAACATATACTGCTGAAGGCTTCATAGACCAATGAGAGTATGAAGCATAGAGGGGTTAAGGAATTGCCACAGAAGCCCTATAGCTAATAACTAAGAAAAACAGAATGGAGGACTTGGAGCCTAGCTCCGGAGCTAGCCTTCTTATTAAAGATGGATTTTGTGGCTTATAAACAGAAATCTTGACTGTACATTTGGTTCTGTGGTCTCTTCCCCTCTGGAAGCTCCAAACATGTTAAGGGCAACGATGGGGGTATTGCTCTTAGCACCTGGCACAGTGCAAATGCAGTAAGCATTCAGAGCACTCAGGGTAGCAGCAGGAATATTTCCCCCAAGATTCAGCTCCCCTCCCTTTTCTGCAAGCCTGTGTATTATTCCTACTTGCCTCTGCTCTACTGGTGCACAGAGCAGGGTCCCCAGCTCCACACTCTTTGGTAAATGCTTTCTCTGCTTCATGGCACTTGTCAACCCAGGGCTGCAGGTGCCAAAGCAGGAATGAAAGCTCCTATTGTACAAAATCCATGCAAAGGATCTGTGTTGAGGTTTGTGTGGGGACAGGGGAATGCTGAAAGCCAGCTGACAACACAACAGGACAGAGTGAAACTATGTGGTTTCGATTCCCTGAGAGCAGGAAGCTCATTTGTTCAGAGCAGCTGAAACAGTTAGGAAACCACACAGTGTCCGCATTCCATGTGAAGCAAACTCCGTGTCCCCAAAGCCAGTGAAGCAGCAGTCCCTGAAGGTGATACTGTCCCAGCCAAGCTCTTCCCCTCCCTGGGGACTTCCTGTTGCATAAGGAGCCTTTCGGTGCTGGTTTGGGAAAGGGTGAAGAGGGTTGAGTTTGAGATGGAGTTTCTGATTTGGAAGATCCTGAAGATTGAAGGCCCAGGGCCAAGGGGCCCTGGGGTTACTCGGTGGCCTCTAGCTTACCAAGGTGGGACATGGTCTAGTGTGGTGTCCCTGAACCTTCCTCACCAGACAGCGTGCAGCTGCAGGGTTTCCCAGACATTCTTGGATAACTTGTGATCTAAAAGCCATTCAGACTGGCTGGAGAGACAGATTGTTCCTGTCCTAAATATCTGGGGAGTTTGTAAGGGTCCCCTTTAGTCCAGAGACTAAAGGCAGAGCTGAGCTGTCCCTGCAACTTTCCTTCTATTTCTAAGAACAAGTCAGGATCTGAGAGTCTATGTATGTCTGTGGTTGTAGATTCCTATTCCCCTTCACCACCACCCTCACTTTTCTTGCGGGAGGTGCAGGCCATACCATTTCAGTGTCTGTGGTGCTCTCTGCTGGCAGCTGCAATCTTTTTGTTCCTGGAATGGGAGGCCTCTGTAATCCTGCATAGGCCCCTCCTCCTGAGTCCTGGTACCATGGAAAGCAAATTAGAGGGCATTTGGTCAACAGCCAGTGTCTAGACCTTCCCATTCCTGGAAGCACTTCTTTTGCCCATGTAAGAGTCAATTACCCTTCCCATAAAGATTCAATCATAATTAAAACTAACCCCTCTTTCTTGTCTTCTCAGTAGCTGACTCTCTGGGGTTGTAATGCTCTCCCAACTGGGCCAAAGCTGTAGCTCATCTCCTACAAGCAGGAGGCCTTGCAGGCAAATCAGGCTTATGTTTCTCTGTGTTTTGTATTTGTTTTTAAATTTTGTTTTGTTTTTCCAAATGGTAGAGCCAAGGGCAGTGGTGCCATCTGGCATGGGCATGGGTCAAAGAGGGAAGAAAACAGTTTCTCCCCCATAATTTTCTAGCCCTATGTGGGCCAAACCACCTAGGTTCAAATTCTGCTTCTGTCACAAACACCCTCACCCTAAATAAATATTAAATCCAGGTGAAAACAGCATGCTTACTATGCAAATGCAGCTTTAAAACACATATCCTGGCCCTCACCTTCCAGCCAAATTGCTACCATCCAACCCCATGATGCAAAAATTCTTGATACTGCCAGAACCACAGGATCAGAGATCAGAACCAGTTTCAAAAGTTCAGAATCCATAACACCACTTGTTTTTCATTAACTAACTTTGTTAATGCCTGTCAATCGCATGTTGCCCTCAGAATGGCTGTTCCTCCTCAATTTCTGTCAATAATGAGAGCTCATAAAAGAACAGTAGTGGGAAACCAGTTAACTTTCTTCAAGCAGAGATACATTGGAAAGGCTGAGAATGCATTAATCTAAAAGAAAATATATTCACGAACTTATTTTAAATTAAAGTTTTAAGATTGTAATGTGAGAAAAGCAATGTGCAGAAAATTATTTGTAAAAAGAGGGGGGAAGTGGAACACCTGGGTGGCTCCCTTGATTAATCATTCAACTCATGGCTCAGGTCAAGATCTCAGGGTTGTGAGGTTGGGCTCCATGTTGAGCACAGAGTCTGCTTAAGATTCTTTCTCTCTCTCCCTCTCTGCTCCTGCCCCTAAAACAAAAAAGGGGAGGTGGAAGAGGAAGGAGGGAATACGTATATGTGTATGTATATATGCCTATATCTTGCATATGAATAAAATGTCTGGAAGGATATCCAAGATTAATAACAACATCGACTTTGTAACAGTTACTCTTCTAAGCATTTTACATATATTAACTTACTTTTAATCCTCATAAAAACTCTATGAAGGAGCTGTCATTATTATGCCCATTTTTCAGATAAGAACACTGAGGCACAGAAGGGTTAAGTGTTCTGGCTGAAATTACATGTCTGGAGAGTGCAGAGTCAGAATCAGAGCTCAAGACACCTAAGGGCTGCCCCTAGGAAAGAGAACTCATTGGCTGAAGGATGAGAGCAAGGAGGGAGAAATCTAGTTTTATGCTTCTTTGTACCCTTTGGATTTTGAATTATATAAATATGATATCTATTATATGCATAAAAGAATAAAAACTTAATAATGAACATTTTAAATAAAATATAAAATTTAAAATAACTTAACGAATTACACCAACCAAGAGATTCAGTAGTAACACAGTGGTTAAGAGCATAGAACCGGGGCCAGACCACCTAGGTTCAAATTCTGCTTCTGTCACTAAAACTGGCACAAATCTGTATCCTCTCTGTGCCTCTTGGGGTTATTATTTTGAGGATTAAATAAGTTAATACGTGTGAAGGTCTTAGAAGAGTGTGTTGATACATACTGAGTGCTAAGTATTAACTATCATCATCTAAAATAAAAAACCTAAACTTATTCAACAGTCAGTGAATCCTGAACATTTTACCGTATGCCAGGCACTGAGCATTTACTGTATATGTACCAGGCACCAAAGGGGCTATGGAACTGGAAGATAGCATCCTTCGGTGATGGAGTTTGGTGTCCTGGGCACTAGATAGCGTCTTGCTGCTTGGGTGATGCAGCTGATACCCAGCCCCAAAAATCTTCCCCAGCCTTGCTTCTTTCTCAAATCTTATGCCTCATTGAACACCCAGCAGAAAGTATCATTACTAGTTGATACTTTCTCTGCTCTTATTTACACTCATGTGACATCTTTTGCAAGAGGTACAAGATAATTTTACTATAGTTTATGAAAAACATCACCAACTGAAACTGTTTCCCTGCTGCACGTGGCCCAACTGAGCTCATCTGTCTAGCAAGTTAAAGTAGACCATAATGAACACATACATGCTGGGTTCCAAGACTTCCATGAAAATAGACAATATTCTCTTTATGTAAGCTCCAAGAGGGCAAGAATTTTGTCTCTTCATTGTTATAATCCCAATATTTACAATAAGAACTGGTATATATCTGGTGCTTAATAAATACTCATTGAATAAATGAATGAATGAGTATAATAATGATAGACCCACAAGGCAAATGATTTTAATTTAAATTCACTTAAGAATAGAGGGAACTGAGACAAGGGGGTTATTTAACCTACTCAGGATCCTCAGAACTAAAATGCATCCTCAGGTTTGTGTGACTTTGAATCCTGCCCTCTTCTAATGCCAAATTGAATCATAGCAATAACCTCTGGCTTTATCTAGCAGAATAAAAAGGGCTGTGTTACTGGACTTAAATTTGGTTTGGCTTGATTTGGTTGTGCTGTCCTTTCTCAGGATCAAGCGTTTGTTATCACTGTTCCCATGTTCTGCAGTGCTTGTGTGTAGGTCGCCTTTTGCCCCAGGCATGCCACTCACCTCCATGCAGAGAAAAGACAGGTGCTGTGGAGGAAGGCCAGCATTTGTGGACCAAAGCAACAGGACAGAGGCTTCCAGAAGTTCCAAAACTATCCCAGTACTACAAATTAACATTCAGGAAAAGTGCAAACTTCACCAAGGCAAGGATTTCTATCTACTTTGATGTAATGATCACCAAGCTCCTAGATTATCATTCGGGACTCAAAAACTATTTTTTCAAGGAATGAGCAAATAAATGAATAAGGCAGTGGATGAGGAAGAGGGAAAAAAGGAGGAAAGAAGTTCAACAAAGTGCAATAGAACAGGAGAGATGACTGTGTATAAGAAGAAGAATATAAACCTTAGGGAATGGTGAATGCTTTTTTTCCTCTTTATTTCTGAAGGATGCATTTTACTGGTACAAAGGAAAAAATTGGGCTAAAGGACTAAAGAAGGTTTTTGTTTTGGAATTAGCCACACCTTGGTTCTAAATCATTTCTATAGCTGAAATGGTCAATTTGAATATTCTCTTACCAATCTCTTTATGCCTAACTTTTCACAAATTGAAATGATTTGCCATGTATTGGTGAACATCAGAGAAGTGGTCATAAGAAAAACTAATGAGAAGAAATAAGAAATCCCTTTCTGTTACTTTAATGAATGATTTTGAAGCTCTCACACTGATTTGGGTATATGAGTCATCAATAGCATGACCAGTAGGAATGTTGCTCAATTTGTAAATAATATTTGCCTAAGTGCACTTAATCACAAGCTTCTGTGTCCAAAGCTTGTTTCAGTATTGCTGCATGACTTTTCTCCCTGTGGACTGCCCTTTGAACCAGGATGTCTAGTTCTTGAGTTCTGTCCATAGAGGTTAACTATCTCAAAAGCCCTACAGACCAAGGAGAACCGATGTAAAATGTCCCGGCCAGACAGTGGGAATGCATGGAACACCACCAACAATCATTATTTTTGGATAGAAGTCAATGTCATGTTCAGTCTTTGGTTCTGCTTGACCAAAATCCTATAATACAGCGGTGGGTTGCTTTTTCCAACTGTCATAACCAGAAGAGTTTTTCCAGGCTACCAAGTTGAAGAGCAGAGGGCTTAAGAAAAAGTCAAGTAATGCAGCCAAGAGGTAGCCTCTAGGTCAGCAGGGAGGTGCTGTGGTTTCTGGTCCCAGGTCTGATCTGGACTCTGTGTGACTTCAACAAAGGCTCTTACCTCTTTTTTTGGATATAAGTGTGTTTGTTGGAAAAGAAGAAGATCACACTGAGCCTTGTCTAAAGAACAACAGAATTAACTCCTTGCTTATTTACTTCAGTGACCAAGACCAATTCTACCATTTGTTAAGTGGAGACAGAACTTTCTACTGAGGTGACAGATGTAATTCATGATTCATAAACTGGCAGTGTCCTGATAGTTCCTAAGCAGTGTTTCATTCTCATTAGGCTGCTTTGAATGGAGAAGAAAGAACATGAAAAAGACTAATAAATTATTTAATCAGTCACAAAGACCACCATTTAATTGAGAACAGATACTGAGTTCTTGTCTTTTCATTTGATGTCCCAAATTATTTGTTCATGAGACCACAGGTAATTTGCTAAAGAGAGTCATGCCTGCTGACAACTACTTTGCTTAGAAATATGCCCTGTGCTCCCATTTCAAATATTGCATCAGTAAGAAAGAAAACATTTCATTGAAAATTCCCTTGTGTTTTCCACTCCATCACTTATGATTAATTTTTTTTCATGAAGAACGGGGTGTCACCAAAATTTCAAAAATATTTTCCAAGTGTTTTCCATAATACAAAGGCTAATTTTTCTGAGGCTTTTATCTTGAATCACCCAAGCTAACTTCCAAGTGCATTTTTATGTAGTTTTGGAAGTATCTTCCTCTGCTTTTCATTACATTTTCCTAATTTTTGCCAAACTGATTTTGAAATTATAAGAGAAAAAATCTAGCTACTTCAAAATCAGCTAGTGTCTGGCCATATATGTCTGGCAAGCAGATTCACAGTAGTTTAGGTTATAGAATGTCTTTTAATGTTTGTTAATTGCATATAAACAAGGCACTTATATGCAGAATAAATATTCTAGTAGAGAAGTAATGTGATTATCCATCTATGATTTGTTAAGAGCTTTTGAAAATTCTCACTCTGTTCTTTTCCTCATTCCCTTCTCACTGTTTTGGGATGATTAATATACTATCTCCCATCTATTTTTAAGATCTGGAAATTATAAAATTACAACATTGTGCTTTTCTGTTTGAGCACAAATGCTTCAGCAATCGATGGCATTCAGTAGTGAAAAAAGTGAAAAAGTGAAAAGTTATTAATATATTCATATAAACTGTTTATGTTAATATTACAATAAATACATAAATGCCTTCTCTCCAATTTATACTTATCAAGAGGAAATGGCATCCAAATCCATGTCTGCTTAGAGAATGCCCATATGAAGAGCTACAAGGCAAGTTTATTATTGTGTAACTTCCTATTTGCAGTCAGTGACTGGATTTATTTAATTTTGGCTAAAATGACCTAGAAGTAATGCAAGTGGAAAGAGAAAAGTGATATCATTTCACATACACATCAGCTCACTGATATCTTTACACATATGGATCAGGGGCAGATTTTTGTTTTGATTTGTCTCACCCCTATGCTGAATAGCAGGGCAAGAAAGAAGCAACTCTAGCCCTGAGTGTACGTAAGTTTTGAATCATTCTACATTAAAGTGAATTTTATTTAATTATTTTCTTCAAATTCTGTGACAAAGCGAGTGGTCCTTGCCAGTTGTGTTGATGGTAGGAAGATAGCAAAGAAAAGAGAAGAAAACAGATGTTACAGAATTTTCAAGGTCGCTCAGGGAAGCTTACCCTTCTCCTCCCTCATTCTCTCATTATCCTTCTCAAATGGCACCTAAAATAACCAGATGAACTAGGCCCAAGAATGAACCTAGTGAAATCTCACCAAAGAAAACTTGTAGACCAGGGACTCAGTGGGAACATTTTAGACTGTTCCACTGGTCTAAAGGCTGCATCATCCTACTGGCTCTAACTATGCTACTTACATCTTGGTTACTGCACTCTCCTAAGAGAAAACATTTTATTAATTTCTTTTCTTTTCTTCTTTTTTTTTTTTTTTGGACAAGTGGGCATTTTGGTAAATAGGAACATACCTAAAAGAAAAAAAAGGTGCAAGGATGTGAACATAAAATTAACAAAAGAGGAAATATAAGTGGCTACAGAATTTTTTTTAAAGCTACTCAGATCTAGCTTTAAAATGACAGGACAGCATTGGACATTTCTCCATCTCCCAGATATCACTGCAAAGCAACAGGGGAACAAAAACCAGGCATGCTAAATCCATCTGATTAAACTAACAGACTTTTAAAACTCTGAACCACAAATAGGATGATAGGATGAAAAGCTGCCTAAAAACTGTAATAGGCAATAAGAACATAGGGAGATGCGAAGCCTGCCTGCGCTGCAGGCTTTACAGAAGCTGGTGGAGCACAGTTCTACTTCCTGCGGCACAGCCTAAGGGGAAAAACAACAGGTTTCCTCTTGCCACAGTGGGAGTGAAGTGTGCAAGATGGTAACAGAGTTCCTTGGATTTTCTTTCATGGAAAATCTAAAAAATGTAAGGCAATGTGACAAAACAAGAAATTATACAGGGAAGGCACACTTGTCAGAGCAGTTTATAAATAAGGCAGTAGAGAAGAAAAATTTGTTACACTGTGAGTAATCCTACAGGATATCTCTCAGTTTAGTCATAATTAGAGGCTAAAAATATTCATCCATTCCCATACCATGTGCCATAAAGAGAAATCTTTTTTTTTTTCCTGGAAACAGAACCATAGCTACACATCTACATAAACATGAAATAAACAGTCTAGTCAGAATTCACCTCATTCATATATGACTAACAATCAAGAGGAAATCACAGAATTTAGAATTTTTAAAGGTGTGGGAGTGAGAAAGAAATAAGGGGGAATAAATGATAGGTAAATAAAACTAACTGCCAAAGAAAAAAGCATATATTAAAAAGATGAAAACTCTATTGCCGTGAAATTTAAAGATTAAAGATGTCTGTCTCTAACAGTGTGACTGACTAGATACCTTGTCTGATCCTCTCATTAGAAATAGCTAACCAGGCTGGATAAAACATAGATTAGTATAAAATAAAAATTAAAAAAATAAAAATTAAAAAAATAAATTTTTTAAAAATTTTTAAATTAAAATTAAAAAAAATAAAAATTAGTCCATGAACTGACAACAACATGAAAACTAGTGAAAATGGGAATCCAGAAAGATAGGTGGGTCATTGAATCTGGCTTTGCTTCCAATGAATCTGTAAAACCACTTCATTTTTTCAGTCCCTCAAGATGCAGAAGAAAAAAGAACAAGCCTGGAACTGCCATAACATGGAGGTCTTAAGAAGACAACCTCCCATTAACATGATACCTCAAATGATGTGACATAAAAGTGAACTGGCAAAAATTCACCACTCACCCATTGGGAACAGTAAACTGAGGGGGAAAAAAAGTCTTCCTTCAGATTCCATAACTACAAAAATTCCTCACATGAATTGGAAGCTCTAATTTGTACTATATGTGTAGCCGAAACCCCAAACCAAACCAAAGACAGACAAACAAACAAACCTTTAAGCTAGTGGTTCTTGAAATACTGCCCCTGAAGCTACTGTATTCACATCACCTAAAAAGTTGTAAGACATGCCAAATTTACACCCCTCATCAAACCAAATGAATCAGACACTCAGGGATTGGGGCCTAGGAATCTGTTTTCAACAACTCAGTCAGTTGACTTTGGTGTATGCTAACATTTGAGAACCATTGCCTTAAGCTAAGATTTTAGTTTAAGTTGCTGCTGGGTTGATACACTAAAAAACATAAAACATTGCTAAGAGAAATTAAACTCTATCTGAATAAATGGAGAGAGTTATCATGATCATAAATGAGAAAACTTAACATCATTAAGATGTTAGCCTCCACAAACTGACCTGTAGAATCAATAAAATCTCAATAAAAATTCCAAAATATTTTTTCTGTAGATGTTGATATTCTGATCCTATTTTTTTTTTTTTTGGGAAACACACAGAATCAAGTATACTCTAAATAATTTTCCAAAAGAAGGGAAGAGTAAGAGGACTTTTCTGATAGGAAGGCTCACTATAAAGCTAAGACTATGTTTTATTGACATGAGGGTGCACATAGATAAGTAGAACAGAATAAGAGACTAGAAATAAGCCCAAGTGTATATGACCAACTGATATTTGACAGAAGTGCCAGGACAATTCAGTGGATAAAGAATTATCCTTTAGTAAATGGTACTGAAAACATCAGATAGACTTATGTAAAAGTACCAGCCATAACCCTTATCCCATACTACACTCAAAAATTAAGTTAAAATGGATCATCGATCTAAATTTAAAACTTAAAAATCACAAAACTTCTAGAATAAAACTGGAGAAAAATCTTTGTGAACTTATGTTATAAAAAGAGTTCTTAAGGGGTGCCTGGGTGGCTCATTAGGTAAAGCATCTGACTCTTGATCTTGGCTCAGATCAAACCAGGGTCACGATCTCAGGGTTGCGAGATAAAGCCCTGCTTTGAGCTCCACGTTGGTCTCTGCACTCAGTGGGGAGTCTTCTTGAGATTCTCTCTCTCTCCTTCTGCTTCTCCCCCTGCTCATGTGCATGTTCTCTCTTTAAAATAAATAAATCTTAAAAAAGAAAAGAATTATTAGAATACAAGAAATAGAGATTATAGAAGAAAAATACAAGAATTGTACTTCATCAAAAGCAAAAATTTTTACTCTTTAAAAAATACCATTAAGTAAATAAAAAGAAACCAGAGTTTGAGAGAAAACTCATCAAATTACACATTTATAATTAATCAATTTTCTTATAAATTCATGAATTTATATATTCTTAAACACTTAAAACTGATGAATTGTTATTATTCACCAATAAAGTTTATTTTAAAAAATTAAGTATTTAAAGCAAAACATGAGATCAATTATAAATGTTTATGCAGTAAACTCCAGAACTTCTAATATATGAAGCAAACTTTGATAGAATTGAAGGAATAAAATAATAATAAGAGACTGCAATACTCCACTTTTAATAAAGGATAGAACAACAGACAGATGAGAGGTTCTTGAGTGATGGAGTTAGTTAACCATCCAGCTCCTGGTTTCAGTTCAGGCTGTGATCTCAGGGTCATGAGACCCACTTCCGCATGGGGCTCTGGACTCAGTGCAGAGTCTGCTTAAGGCTCTCTCTCTCACCCTCAGCCCCTCCTCCTATGCACACACACACACACACACACACACACTCTCTCTCTCTCTCTTTTATTTTTCTCTCTTGAATAAATAATTTTTTAAAAAAGAACAGGCAGATGCTCAGTAAGGAAATTAAGGACTTGCACAACACTGTAGATACGTTGGACCTGACAGACATGTCCAGATGCTCTACTCAATAACAGCAGAGCATATGTTCTTCTCAGTGGTGCGTGGTATATTCTATCAGCCACAAAAGACATTGAAGAACCTTAAATGCATATTAGTAAGTGAAAGAAGACAACCTGAAAAGGCTACATACTGTATTATTTCAACTATATGATTTAAGGATTCAGAAAAAAACTACCATTTAAAAAATACACTATACTATTTTATACTGTTGATATGTTTTTATTTATTTAATCATTCCCATATACTTAGGTATTTAAGATGTTTTGTCTGTTTGCTATCATAACTAATTAGGGTTCCTGGGAACATTTTTCTTGCCTGTTACCTGGTTTTATTTGGTCTTAAGTGTCAATGTTAATGTTCTTGGTTGCATTTACTTTCCCCACTGATGCTTTGTATTAGCTGGGTGACTTTTCAGTGCCAGATATCATCAGAAAAAGCTAGTTATATCTTTATTTGCTATAAAAAAGTCCAAGGACATGTATTTCTATTTGAATTTTGATAACTTACTTTTGGTGTTCAGCTGTGGGATAATATTGTATGGGTTAGCTTTTTAAAGATTCTACAGTTACAAACATTGAGAGAGGAATAAGATAATTTCACTGAGAAGAAACTATTCTGTTTTTCCAACTATGGTAAATATGTTTAGATTTGTTAGAATAGACTCCTCTTTTGGCTGCACTAAGGTCTTTTTTTTTTTAGTCTTTTTAAAAAAATTATTTATTCATGAGAGACACACAGAGAGAGAGGCAGAGACACAGGCAGAGGGAGAAGCAGGCTCCATGCAGGGAGCCAGAGGTGGGACTTGATCTCAGGACTCCAGTATCATGCTCTGAGTCAAAGGCAGACACTTAACCGCTGAGCCACCCAGGCATCCCTATACTAAGGTCTTCATTTGAAAAGGATGGTTTTGGCTGAAACCTTTAGCTCTTTTTTAACTATAGCATGTCTGAGTATTTTTCAGGCCATCTCTCTTTTTTCACCTAAAGTCAGGTGAATTCTATGCAGGAGATAATGAATGAAATTATAAGAGAGGGAATACTAATCCAATGTCTAAATTGAGGGTGGGCCTCCTGAGTTCTCTCTATACATCTCCCCTGATCATAAAATCCCTGGAGAGAAAAATTACATAATTTGTCTTGTTCAGTTGGATTTAATAGCTCTTGGCTTCTTGAGTAGCAAGAGACCCATGGGGAGAGAAGCTGAGCCAGGGAGGCTCCAGCCATGGCCTAATAACCCCAATGCTAGGCCTCAGGCACCAGCTGACCTCTGGGAACGAGAGTCTGGTATTCTCTTTTAGTCTGTACTCCAGTGTCAGCTCACATTGGCCAGTCTTTTTAAGGCTGTCTCCCTACTTGAGTGGCTTTATTCCAATTTTTTTCTTATTTAGGGAATTTCCCTTTTTCCCTCCATGTCCTAATAGGGAAACCTCCCTTTATCCTTGCTCAACCTTCACTGACTTTTGAGACAGCTTAAGCAACCTCCCTTATCTTTTCTCATGGAAATATCCTGTCTGGATGGTTATGTGCACACAGAGATGATTAATGGTTCTATTTGATAT
Source organism: Nyctereutes procyonoides (assembly GCF_905146905.1). NCBI lineage: Eukaryota > Metazoa > Chordata > Mammalia > Carnivora > Canidae > Nyctereutes > Nyctereutes procyonoides. The sequence goes on along the minus strand of NW_026575031.1, from coordinate 5,975,288 downwards.
CATATTGTATTGTATGGATACGTTTTAAGTATCCAGCCCTGTATTGAGATTTTTGGAGGTGTGTCAGTGGGTCTGATTCCTTGGACTATGACTCACTTAGTCTAGATGAGGGCATCATTAGCATTTGTGAGGAATAAGCTCATGCCCTAAGGAAAAGGTGGGTCAGGTTGAATGACGCACCACTATATACTCTAGCAGGTACCCAGGATCCTATATGATTTGTGCATAGAGGAGGACCCTCTTGCAGTTGTGAATATGGCAAGAGCTAATGGTCTAGGAAGGCATGGAAAACTAAAGGAACAATTTTCTGGGTTTTTGGTGTTTATACCAGCTGCCAATATTTTCATCTTAATTTTTGGTCTGATTTTTTCATCTAATGACTTCCAGGCCTGACCTGTGCCCTCTTAGCTGTGCTGAACTGAGATTACTCACTGTGTTTGACTTTATTTGTAGCATTTCAAGATCTTGTGCTTCAGTCTCAAGGGCTTTGGAGTCCTCTGAGCTGGCTGTAGAACTATAGAAAGTAAATGAAAGACAAAATTATAAGGAAACAAGTCTAGCCAAGTCCTCTTGCTCCATCCTGAGAAGGACTTATTTTACCTCTAGTCAGTAATCAAATGTGGGAAAGAGAAGAGTGGCAATAGTAAAAACTCACAAACTCCTCATAGTGCTGACAAGGGTCTTACTAGTTCTGCTCTGAAAACTCTTTCCTTGAAGGAGTGGACTGATCACTTCCCCTGATTATCTTGTCTCTATTTAAGAGTTTAGAAAGAATTCATGGTGGCAAAATGACCTTGCAAAGTCAAACATTATGTTTAATCTAAGGGATGACTGAGTGAGCTGTGGAAATGAAATATTCATGTCCTAAACCCAAGAGAAAGTCAATCAATTGTGGTTTTGTTGAACACATTGACTTATGTCTCTCAAAGGAGCAAGCAAAACTTATCATAGTGATCTTTGACCCCCAGAACTGTTCATTGCTTTCTATTTGTTAAATAGTTGAAGTCACATGCCTGAGTTCCTGGCCTCATTGAACATGAATAGTCAAGCTATGGGACATGATTATATCCAATGTGGAACAGTAGACATCTCAACAAGCCTTTCCAAGCTATAATAGCTGAGAAAACAACAAGAGTTCAGAAATCTTGATGATCCAGGACCTCAGACAACCCTAGACAAGAAGCTCTTTCTGTAGCAGTTACCCTATCTCTCCCTTCCACTGGAGTCTCTCCAGAATATTCCTTTTTAAAAATCTTACTTAGAAAGAGTTTGCAGGTGAGAATTCTCAAAAAGGTAGTGTAAGTTGAGATACAGATCATTTTTCTGGAAGAAACTTGCTTACACAAGGTTTCAGGAACACTTTCAAGTTAAATATTCTTTGCTCCCTTAATATAAACATGGAAAGATGCCTTACTAATGTAAGGATTTCCACTTCCTTTCACAAATATCAGCAACATATACTCTCCTGGACTCCAAAGAAGACATGAGTTTTATTTTTGAAGATGCTGCCCTGAATCCTTTTGGGAACCAAGGAGGGTATAAGTACATAAAATATTTCCAAGGATCGTGAGTGCACCTCAAGATAAGAATGTGGCATGTCTGTATGATTTCTTTCTAAATGGTAACAATTCTAGGTATACGTTTTTTGACTGGAGTTACATATAGAAATGGCAGTCACTTTGTCAATGTGAATATTTACTTTGTGTCTGAATATTGGGGCACATGACAAAATGAAGCAGTAGGGAAATAAAACCATGTCAAGAAAGAGCCAGAGAAATGTGACTTGGAGAGTTACCCGTATCAAGAAAGGAAGAGGGTAGATGGTGCCTGTGGAAGGTGACCTTGTCAAGAAGAGAATAGTCAGAAAACTCAGGTAGGGAACATTTCTCCTGAAGGATGAGTGATGATAAGAAAGTTGTAGTGCCTTGACGTAAAACTAATGGCGGGGGGGGGGGGGATCCCTGGGTGGCTCAGTGGTTTGGTGCCTGCCTTTGGCCCAGAGCATGATTCTGGAGTCCCAGGATTGAGTCCTACATCGGGCTCCCTGCATGGAGCCTGCTTCTCCCTCTGCCTCTCTCTCTCTCTCTCTCTCTCTCTGTGTGTCTCATGAATAAATAAATAAATCTTAAAAACAACAACAACAAAAAACAACAAGAAAAAACAGCAACAACAAAAAACTAATGAGCGATACCATAAGCGTGACAGTGCTGTGTGGTGTGGAGGTACCTTGTGTAGAGACTGTGGTTCCCCTTTAGGAAAGTAGTTCTTGGATGAGAAACAGCTCACAGTGCCTGAAGCCCTGAAAACTCCTTATAGAGGAGCTTTACTAAGCAGAATGAACAGAAAGACTTGTCCCAATGGCAACCCATAGGAGAAAATCTTGTTTACTCCTTGTTTGGTAGCAGTAGGGCTGGTCAGAAGCTAAAAGACCAAGTTCCAACTTTTGCCTCCAGAGAAGGTTCCCACCAGAAACCATAGGTGAGGGTTGCAAATTCCATCTAATGTGACTGTTCTTCCTAAAAGGCTAGCTGTGGTAAGCCAACCTTCCCCCTTGAGTGATAAAAAGAAGAGTTTATATTGTCATTGCTTGTCTTTTTTTTCCTCTAATTATAGGGACTTACAAATTAAATATTAATTAATAAGCTTTTATACACTTCAATTTCCCTTTAGAAAATATACTCATAATTTCTTAATTTTGTAGGCATAGAGACTAGCAAGACCTAATAATGTCACATTCCAGTAGAAAAATGTGTTGCTAAGCTTCAAGTTTATTCCTTATAAAAAGGTTGCCATGCACAAAACAATTACAGAGTTTGTGTATCGCTGCCCATCTTGGTGCCAAGAGGAGCAAAGGGAGAAGGTAGTAGGCGTTGCCCAGTGGCTACTCTATTTGCAAGGAAGCTGCTAGTCCCATGCTGTTCTCCACTTTCTGTGTTCATGGCATGGGCTAATAGAACTTTCTCTCTTATATCTGGAGGCTATGAATAATAAAAAGGATAAATAATAAAGGATAAATAATAAAAACACTCATTTTAAATTGTATAGATTCTATCAAGTGGCCTTAGTCTTCCTCATGTATATCTTTTTTGACACATATTAGGAAGTGTCTCTAATCTCTTTGAATTGTCTACATAGAGTGTAAGTAATACTTTTTTTTTTTTTTTGGTGGAGCCGAGTAAATATTATGGACTCACAAAATAAGAAAACGTGTAATCATGGCTATAGTTGCAGGTGAGAAATAAACATTGTTATAGCTACTTGCAAAGTGATTTATAATTTGTAAAGCGCTTATGTGTGCTTAACTTACATTATACTTTCGGGTTTTCTGAAGAGTACTCATTTTCATTTAATGCAATGTTCCTGGTGGAAGCTGGAGAAAAGCTTATGGCCACGAATGACCTCTAACTACCTTTCTGTTTTCCTGTTGCTTCACGCCAGCAGTGAGCAAGTCCAGAAAAGAGCCATGTTGTTTTCTTTTTTTTTAATCAGTTAAGAAAGACTGGTTTTAGTTGCTTTGTAGAAAATCCCCCAAAGCTCTGGTTATTAGCAACAAAGGTTTATTCCTCATTCATGTTTTAGGACCATCCTGGGTCACCCAGGGTCTCTTTTCCACATGCTGACACTCAGAGGCATAGGGTAATGGAGGCTTCACAATATAGAGCATTATTAATCATTGTGGCCAGCATTGAGGAAATTCACGCATTGGCTCTTGAAGGCTTCCACCTGGGTGTGACACATGTCACTTCTACTCATTCTGTACCTCTGCCTGTCCTGATGCCAGTAGGTTCCATTGGCCATAATAAGTCACTTAGCTACAACTAACTTCAAGGATTTGGGAACTCTGATTCTGCCATGTGCCAGAAAAAGAGAAGTGGAAATATCATTGAACAATACTAATAATTACCAGTTTTATTGACAGTGGGCCTGGACCTTGGCTAAATTGTGAAGGCAGAAAATTTTCTTTGGGTGCCTCTGTCTCAGTGTCCTTTATCTTCTCTGTTCCCTACTCCTTCTCTTCATTGCTTTGTTATCTAGAGCCTTTTTCTACCACCATCAGAACTGGTGGCAATTTTATATTTTTGCTAGTTTGTGTAATTTTAAGGTCAATCTTATGTTTCCAAGATTATTTACCTTTTGTAGCTCTATCTCTGATGATGGAATTAAAGCCCTTCCCTGAGTAATAGTTGGAGAGTTTCTTTTCTCATGAAGTAGGATTAGGGATTAAGAGGACAGAGGCAAGAGGGTGATCTGAATTCATACCGTGTAGATGGAAGCACACACATACTGCTGGCTCTGTCACAGAGATACAGCCAGCTGACATGACACAGTCTCTTTTCTCAAAGAGCTTACTTTATAGTAGCGAAGGAAACAGAAAAGAAACAAAAGGCCACATCTATAAGCCAAAATGACCCTTCTGCATTTCCTGACAATGTATGAAGATGTTTTTACATGTGATAGACAGGATAATGGTCCCCCCAAAATATCCACACCCTAATCCCCCAAATCTATAAATATGTTATCTTGCATAGCAAAAGGGACTCTGTAGGTGTGATGACATTAGGAGTCTTGTGAAGGGAATATTATCTTGGATCTTTTAGACAGGCTCAAATAAATCATAAGGGCCACTATAAGAGGGGAGACAGGGGGACCAGAGACAGGGAAGGAGCTGTGAGTGAAGTCTGGGTGATGAGGCCATGAACCAATGGATGTGTGTGACCTCTAGAAAATGGAAAAGGGAAGAAATAAATTCTCCCCTAGAGCCTCTGGAAGGACCAAGGTGTATGCCAATGCCTTGATTTTAGTTCTCTAAGAATCATTTCCGACTTCTGACTCCAGAACTGTAAGATAATACATTTGTGCTGTTTTAAGCCACCAAGTTTCTGATAATTTGTTATAGCAGAAATAGGAATATAGAGATTTAAAGAAAAGGTGGTTCAGAATGGGCTTCAGTGTCAGACAGAGATAAGTTCTAGGTGAGTCAGTTCCTCACTGTGAATATTGGATCAATATGCATGACTTCTCTACTCCTTAGATTCCTTACTGGTAAAAGCAGGGCAAAGTTAACATCTACCTGTGACAATTGCTATAAGATTAAATTAAATGTTATTTGTTTGGCCCAAAATATGACCTCAGTGTCTGTTAAAAACACACAGAGACTCCTAAGCATGACTACCAGGAATATGTCAATACATACAGTAATGATCCTTAGTATCACCATAGAAATTTCTACCTGCTGGAGTATTTTTAATTATCCAAATGTGTAATCCTTGGACTTCATGAGATAAGTTAGAGCTATCAAAGGAGCTAACAAATAGAAAACGGCCTAGAATTATTTGAGACACACGTAACTAATGACTAGTGTAGATGGCTTCACAGAGATCAGGTGACACTTAAGTCAGTATTTGCTGCAAGATGTTCGTTGCAGTTCAAAAATATCTACTGAATACAAAATATGTAATACACCTACTAGGCAGCCCACATTGTCTCAGGCCCTGAAATAAAGGTGACAAGTCTTGTAGACAAAAGAATGGCATTTGCTTGGCTGCCGTGGTACCCTGCTCATCACTCATTAGTGAGCATCACTTCTAGTAGCCAATGCCTTGAAGGTTTACAATGTTATCTCTTGGAGGAAGGTTTGTTTTGCAATTTCAACAAAAACTTTTTTTCACTGTGTTTCCAAAAGGTTAAATATAATATATTATGGGTTTGGAAAGTTAGGAGGTTTCAAATGAGACTAAGAAGCATTGGCTTTGACTGAATGTTTAGACCCACGGTAAGCTGCATGTGCTTTGGTAAGAGATAGACCGGGGTTCAAGCCTCAGCTACTTCTTAACGAACTGTATGATCCCAGGAAAGTTGCTTAACTTCAATTCCCTCCTTGTGAAATAGGACTAAAATAGTACTTACCCCTTCGGTTTGTTTTGACACTTATGGTAAACACTTAAATGTTACCATTATAATTATCCCAAACCAGAACTTAACAAAAGACATCAGTTTATTAAAATAACTTAAATGGCAAATATTAAGATGAGGTTTCATTAGAGTAAATTATTAAAAGGGAATTTTCTATTCCTTTGCCCTGTTTCTAAAAACAGCCTCAAAGCACATGTCCTCTCTCATGTATTTCTCTCACATCTATATTTGTTTGTTTCTGATTTGGGGAAAAATTTTTAAGGAAACAGAAGACCTGTCCCTTTGCTGTTGTTTTGCTTTGGTTCTTTTAGAAGTAACTTCAAAGTCCTTTGTTTAAAACAATCCCATCATCATTTTAATATTTATTTATTTATTTATTTATTTATTTATTTATGCCCATCGGCATTTTTAATTTTAACTTCTGTCTTTAGATTGGAAGTACTTTATATCTATCTCCTAACAAGTACTACAAAATCTCCCACTCCTGACTCCCAGAAACTTGATAAACATTTAATTACTGAAATCCCTCTTCAAATTTAAGGATATTCATGAGCTTGGACATTTTGGCTCTTTCTTGCTCCACTTTTGTTATTCTTTATGTGAACATTTCTAGGCGACCTCATGCAGATTCCTGTATGGCTCCCCTACAACTTGTTTTGAGCCTGAATACTTTCCATTTATGACCATTCCATGTTTCCTACCCCTTGGCCAATTTAAACCCAATGCCCTAGTGTTCTTTCCAATCTGTGAGCTGGGTGACAGCTGACAGGAGGTGAGTAACGGATAGGCAACTCACTTCAATCCATGCTCTTGCAACATTGGGAGTAATGATCTTGAGAAAAACAAAACACCAGTGAGCCTTGTGGAATTTGGTCTCCTTTCTCTGGACCTCCTCCTGGGTGATGGAAACACTCCCAGTAGGCTGAGTTGGTTAACACAGTGACTTCTCTATATGTTATTTCCTAAGCTGGGTTCCCTCTGCTTCTTTCTAACAGAATGTCTTTCAGAGACCAGACATTTCTCACTGCTCCACCAGGCTTTGTGTGAGTGATAATGCACATGTGTTTGTGTATGCTTGTGTTTCTGTGTATGTGTGATTTTAAGGTGAAAAAACAAGGACCAATCCTAATGGAAACTGGCTAATGTTCAGTTTGGATATGTATAGAGGTCTCAGAGATGCTTCATTCCTTAGTTTTGCTTCTGAAAAGATTCCTCCCCAAGGGTTTCATAGTAAGATTTGGAGATGATGCCACATGTTAATGCCTATACTGAGCTGATACTCCACACTTCAGATCTTCCTCCTCAATCCTGAAAACAAAATGTTGTAGAAGATTCACTTTATAATTGCCATAATAGGCCATATAATAATTCTTGGGTTTATGTTAACAATTAAGTTAGCTATGTTTCAGTGGGTTACCGTCTGCTGTATTTTTAACCAGCTCACCTTTGAAATAAAATTAAAAATTCAGTTTTCAATTCAATAAAATTCAAATTATATTCATCAAAATATGAGCATTTGTCTATTAACTATATATTTATTTGATGGTTTAGAATACTATAAAAGACACCCAAGTTTCCCAGATAAAATCACTTGGGCTATAAGTTCACTATTAAGTGTTTAAATCAACTGTTGTATCAAGTCTTTGGGAAATATTAGGAGTAGGGACAAAATTTGGCCAATGAATCTTGTAGAAAATATGTGGCCTGAAATTTATTCAGAAATAAGACAGGGTGAGAAAATATTGGCATTTCTGTTGTATCACTTTGCCCCTCACCCATGGAGACACTGCTAAGCAAGCTCTGTACATCTCATCAGAATCTGTCTCAACCCAGTGTGACAATGGTCCACAGATGATTCCTAAACTTTAAGATAAGACTGAAAGGTTCAGCTAAAGGGTTGAGGTAACAGTCTCCACAGCACCTGCTAGGAGTTTGTCCTGAAGTAACTTTGTCAGTCTTTCCCAGGTCATTCTATGGCCAATCACCACCCATTTCCAGGAACTGGAGCCCTGGGGCTTTGGGGTTCTAATTTCACATATTTCTCTAATTTATCTTGATTGAAAGGGAAAATTTGGCATCACTAAAAATGAAATGAAAATATAACATGTTCAAACTTTAAGCCTCAAATTGTGCTTCTTGTCTTCCAAGAAGTCCATTGGGAATCTTTAAATGTAGTTAAATGACTCTTAAGATACTCCTACACTGGGTCAATTAGCACAGTATATTGGAATAATAATCAGTTGATGTGCCCATCACATCTAGACGGTTTATATGGCTTTAGAAGACAGGTTTCATTGTATTGTCAATGAAGTACAAGCTGGAGCCAAAATTGCTCTCCTTAAAATCAGGGCTACCTACCAATGATTCAAGTTCCTCAGCTGTCTGTTTGCATAAGTGACCAAGAAGCCCCTTTGGATAGAACTCATCCTAAAAAAAAGGGTAACTAGGATTATACCAAATTCATACCAAGAGCAGTAATAATTCTAAACACTGTAGCTGTGCTACTGATTTTCAGTTCCTCTAGGCATGAAATTTAGGATAATTTTGATTTTAAAAAATCAAACAAACAATAAAATGAAGCAGCTAAAACCAAAGAGTTGCTTTATTGAAATTTATTAAGTATATTGAGGGTTCCAGGTTTTAATAATATAAGTGCCAGAATTTGGGAATGCCTTTCAGAGCACTGAGTGCTAGCAGTCTCTGTGCTGGCCTTGGACGGGTAGAGATGAGGGACCCCAGCTCGGTGGCTTAGATCTGGAGAGGAGAAGAACAGACATGTAGTAGGCTAGATGCTCATTGCACAAAGCATCTGACTGTTACCCCATAAGGAGTTCTGTTACTTCTGGGGGAAGTGTTGGAGGTCAGAACCAAGGAAATACTAGTTTATGACTATTGTTTTTTCATGTTTGTCCTTCAGGAAGGATGGCTTGGAAAATGTATATATTTTGTGGTGTTAAGAATAGCATCTTATACTTAGAAGTTTAGAATTTTTAATTGGTTAATTATTGGCAATAGGCATTCTACAAAGCTTTTGTTACTAAATTTTCATTTTGAATAAACACAACTTATCTTAGTTTCAGAATGATTTCTTTGAGGATTTAGGCAAATGGGCCTGGAATTGATTTGCATGTATATGCATTTTGCTCACATGGGAAAAAGTCCTAGGAGTCAAGATAGCATGAAGACTCCATCAGAAATCTCATTTTCAAAAAGGACATTAAGACATTTCATAAACCTCTACTGCCACAAGAAAACATCCTTGTATACAATGTTGGCAAGTGAAATCATTACTTTCACTGAACTCTTTCTTTTAGTACATGAACATTTCTTTTTTTTATAATGATTTTATTTATTTATTTATGAGAGACAGAGAGAGAGAGAGAGAGAGAGAGAGAGAGAGAGAGGCAGAGACATAGGCAGAGGGAGAAACAGGCTTCACACTAGGAGCCCGAAGCGGGACTCAATCCCAGGTCACTGGGATCATGCCCTGAGCCAAAGGCAAACACTCAACCGCTGAGCCACCAAGGAGTCCCTACATGAGTGTTTCTGTTCTTGGAATAAGCACAAATTACTAAGGATAGACTGCAACAGAATGAGTTGTTTCATTTTCTGAAGGACTTTGGTTTCTGAGGCATTATACAAACATACATACATACCTCTATCTGTCTGTCTATCATCTATCTATCTATCTATCTATCTATCTATCTACACATGTGTATATGTGTATGTAGATATAGATATATCTGGAAGCGTGGTATCCTTTCATATTTAGTCTGGCTTTGACTGAGAAGAATGGAGGAAAAACTTTTACTGCTATAAGACATGTGATGGAATTTTATGATGGGCTCTGGCTTCTCAGGTCTGGCCAACTCTCAGATTCTGCTAAAGTTTACTATGAAAAAGGTCAGATGATTAAAATCTTCTCCCAGAAGAAAGCATTCATTGCAAGGTGCTGTCATTAAATGAGTTATTTAATAGTAACTCCTCAAGTTTAAATAGTACTTTATACTTTCAAATTTCTTCTACTTGCCTAATGTTGATGTGTATGGTTAAAATCGTGGTGATCTGTCTTAGCCCTCATACATCATTCACTGGGTTTCCTATGTGCAGACATTTCAGATTTGGATAGTGTTTTTTTTTTAATTTTATTTATTTGATGGAGAGAAAGAGAGAGCACAAGCAGGTGGAGCAGCAGGCAGAGGGAAAGGGAGAGGCGGGCTCCCTGCTGAGCAGAGAGCCTGATGTGGGGCTCTATCCTGACTCTGGGATTATGACCCAAGCTGAAGGCAGATGCTTAACCAACTGAGCCACCCAGGAGCCCCGGATAATGTTTTCTAAGATCCAATTAAATTTAACTGGTTTAAGCACACAGGTTATAAATACTATGCATAGTTTATTTATATTTGTCATTATGTAGCAGCTACCTAATTAGTCTGTAAATTTCTACATGAGGGTCACCTTTCCAGCTAGTATATAGTCAAATATTGACATTATCACATTTTCGCTTTCTCCTGGATCTGCATGCAACCTGTACCTATGAGTAGATTGTGTATGTCCTTGGCTTTAGGCATGGGATGGCCCTTGTTGCTGCAGACAAACAATAGGATATATCCAGAGTCAGATTCCTCTAGTTCTTTATAGCATTTGGCAATAGAGCTGGTAAACTTCTCCAACATTAAGATCTTAAAAAGAATAAGCTCTTTCAAATGAGGAGACATACTTACTTGTTAAGATTTTTATAAAATACAAATGGAAGTTTCAACTAGAGTTTTCCTGGCATGATCATTCTGAAAATAAATCCATTTAATTGTTACTTTTCAGTTATCAATTCCAAATTTTTAGAGTTATCTTTAATGTAATCCCCACTACCTCTCGGAGACACTATGGAACTGAACAGACAAGGTCATTAGAACCATCTGGTCTAGAGTCATCATTTCTCTATTTATGATGTCTAAAAAGACATATTGAAACCCACTGGAGATAAAGCAACACCAAAAAGAATAATAAATTTATATTTTAACTCATGCTTATGATATTTTTGTGTACATTATCCTAAGAAAAGTTCATATTCCTAAATTCAAGAGGTAGAAGTGCCTAATGGGATGTTAAATCTAGTCATTCAAAGAAACCTCTGGGTATACTGAGGAATTTAGTCTGAAGCTTAGCCAAGATTTTTTTCTTTTTTATACAAAGAAAAGATTTGAAAGATTTGGAAACAAACACTTCTTTCCGGGACTAAGCTTGGCTATAAGAAAAACAAAACATTTTTAGTTTTCTTTAGTTGCCTTAGAAATGGAAAATCTGATCAAATCACTTCTCATTTTCAATCTTCACTGTTTCCCTGTTTCCTATAAGATAAAAAGGAAACTTCTTAACATGACTTATAAAGTACGAGGCACTGTAGTAGGCTCATCACGAGTACACTCTTATGTCATTCCTCACAAAATCCTTGCAAAATAATATCAGTATTTCCAATTTAGAACTGAGAAAATAGACATTCAGAGAAGTTGCCCAAAGTCAGACTACATTTAGGTAGGCATAGATAGGATAACTGACACCAAACATTGTCTAATCATACTTTTCCAGCCTTCTAACTTCCTTGCAGAAGTTATATCTAAAATACCTAGAGAGAGAGAGAGAGAAAGAAAGAAAGAAAGAAAGAAAGAAAGAAAGAAAGAATATGAATTCAAATGGAAATTTGAAGGAAGAAATGGTTTGTGAATATAATGGTGAAGATAGGCTAACTAAATGATCTTTCACTTTCATACCCTAGAGCATAGGACTCTCTAGAGAAAAATTTAAATCCCTAGAAGAAATTGTATTTCTTCTTAGTTCATAATATGTGTTATCCAATATGGTAGCCACTAGCCACCTATGTCTACTGAACACTTGAAATTGTCTATTCTGAATTAAAGTGTACTGTAAGAGTAAAATAACACACCAGGTTTCAAAGACCTAATATCAAAAAAGGTAAGATATATCGATGGTTTTATTTTGATTACATGTAGAAATAATATTTTAGATATATTGAGCTGAGTATATTACTAAAATTAATTTTACCTGTTTACTTTTTAAATGTTACTATACAATTTCAAATTATGTATGTGGCTCACTTTGTATTTCTGTTAGACAGCTCTAGTTTAGGTAGAAGTATAGATTACCTTCAGATCTCCTTCGTAGGAGGCATCAGCTTTAAGGAAGTGTTAGAAGACAGAAGCATCTTACAAAAATGCAGAACAAATTCACATTTGTTTTTTTTAATCTGAGGTTTACTGGGGACAGTCTCTCTCCAACACATGTGGCCTGAGAACATAGTTGAACACAAAGCTGCCAAGGGAACCAGCTGTGGCTTCCAAGAGCTGTGATTTCCTAAGGAGAGCAGGCTGTGTGTCCAAAGGAGTTTTGGTCACGTTTTCCTTTCTGTGTGTTCAAAGCAAGGCAGTATCCATAGAGCACAAGAATGTCAAGATCAGCAATGAATGCCCCAAAGCTTGAAGAAACAATTTCCTGTGACCTGGATGAGGCAGGACCTGGCTGAGAATAGAATTCTGGTAAATCAGCTAGATGTGTCACAGATAGTATGCCTTCTGAACATTTCCACTTTCTAGTATTTTCTTTAAACTCAAGAGCTTAATCTCAATATGCATATGTCTGAGAAACATATAAATGTAGTGACTATAAAGAAATGGCTCAAACATGATAGAAGTTTTTCGTTCACAGAAAATCCAAAACAAAAGTTTTCAATTGATAGGAGGCACTTTCTTCTCCAATTGGTGATTTAGCCACCATGGCTTTTTCCATCTCATGGCTTCTTTCGTTAACAAATAACTTCCAAGGTCATAGTACTCATCTTTATAAAGCCAGAAAGGAAAGTGCTTGAAACCCATAGTTCTGTTAGTTAGAATCCAGTTATAGTCTATTTGTGGTCCTGAGAGAAGAGGACTGTTTTGGTGGATACAAAGCAATATATAATATATAATATATTATATTAAATAATATATGTTTATATATAAATATATCCTATATATAAATATATCCTATATTTACATAGGATAAAAATATCCTATATATAAAAAATAAAGATCCTATATATATAAAATATCCTATATATATAAATATATCCTATATACATATTAAATATATATATCCTATATATATATATATATATCCTTCTTGTTCACCAATACTAACTCTTCCCATCACATATAGTACACTCATTCTTTCCCCAAGGAGACAACCCAAAGTTCTGTCCACCCACCACATGTAGCTTAAGGTCTAGGATATTCAGGCCATGTGCAGTCCTCTCATGTATTGATATCTTGAAATTTAGGCTCAGAAATTTACCTCAAAGGTAAATTGATGCCAAAACAATGGATTCTTTGGTTGAGTCTAAAACAATTTGAGTTAGTTCCTTGATGTCATCTGCAGAAATTACAATTCTTGGGTAGCTTTTCCACTGATTGAGTTGGAATCCTATGAATGATAACCTTAATGCAACGTTTGTATTGCCTTTGCCAAAGGAGTATAGGGAGTCATTAAGCCACTTTTCTCCATATTCCAATTTTGCTGTCACTCTGAGATGCTGTCACATCTCAGCTCCAGCCTCCAGGTCATTGTCATCTCTAGAAGTCTTAATTAAGCATGGACAAAAACCTCATCTAAAGGTTTTTTGTATGCTTGTTCTGTTAACTGTGCTTTGCTCTTCAGGGAGCATGTATCTGGAAGGCAGACACAAAAAAGAGCAATCTTTCTTATGTAGTAGGATATCAGCTCTGCCCCTGAGTTTCCATATAATTTCTGTTCTTCAGTTGAAGAGGCTTTGTTGGTTCTGAAGTACTACCTGCCATTACCAAGACACAGCATTTCTCTTCTCCCATCTTGCTCAGCACAAAACAAAAATAAATGAGAACAAGAATATACCAAATGAAAAAAATATATATATTCATATGGCTGCTCCAAGAAGAAGTGAGTTTAAATCCTTACAATGTATAAATCTAGTAAATGATTAACTTTTCTGGATCTCGGTTTCCTCATCTGCACAGTAAGAGTCATCTTCTTCAGACATTTGTAAAAAATCAACAAGAAGCATCTGAAAATGCAGGGAACAATGCCTAATCCATAAGCACTCAATTCATGAATGTTTCTTTTTGACTTTCCTTCAGTGTCCTTCTAACATCTTCCCAACTACAACACCTTTACCTGCCCCTCCCATACACATATATATTAAGCTTTTGATAGCTCGATGATTAGCTCAGGCTGCTGATATAGGGCCTGCTTGTTCGCCTCCTCCTACTGCTTCAGCACATCCTTAGCCCCCATCTGACAGCGCTCAGGAGGCTTCCTTCTTCCCAATACTCTATCAGTTAGTTTCACCACAGTTTAGTTCCATCTAGCCCTAGCCCATTTTTGTTTGATTTCCGTGGCTATTGGTAGCAAGAAAATTAGCAGCCACACTTATTGAAGACTAGATGCCAGCCCAGAGAACCAAGAGTGAACTGAGATCTGGTGAGTTCATCTGTATACATGTGTGTGAAAGAGACAGAGACAGAAAGAAATATTGAGTGATAGAATACAAACAAGGAAATATAATTAGGAGGAAATATTTTAAGATTTTCGAATAAGAAGTTTGGATGAAGAAATTCATAAGCCAGAGGACGCCTGGGAACCAAACACATATGTGAGAGATACAGGAGCAGGAAGAGAGACATAAAAAGAAGTCAATCGGATATGTCATTTAGTTAATGTGAAAGAAGGGAGTAATAGTCAGGAATGTAGTGGGGAATGGAAAAATAGAATTAAATATGTATATCCACATGTTTTTTTTTATCCACATGTTTTAATTCTGTTTTTTTGTTTCCCCACATGAATATATATGTATGATCAATTTTGTGGAATTGTGTCATGAAAAATAAATTGCTTGTTCCAAAGCCTAATATTTAGGTGTCAATATAGGAAGAGAACTCAGTGCTCTCTATGCAACTCCCCCTCCCCAGGGGATAAGTATAGCTCTGGTTAAGCAATCTATATATAGAAAAAGTCAGTGCCCTTAGGAGATGAAGGCTTGATTCATGATTAATAATGGCCAGTGTCCAGTCCAGGAAGCCTTGCATCTGCCCTTGACCACAACCCTTTAAGGTTGGATGCCATTGCCTTATATGGATCTCCATTGGAAAGAAAGCGAGTATCCTTCTGGAGTACCCACAGATACTGTAAGTGGGATCCAATTCATCTTCAATTCAGCTCAAATTCAGAAGAAAGGACTTTGTTTTGATAAGGATCAGGGAGGCCAGAGAGAAGTAAATAGGCACATAAGCATGGGCTTCCTTTTCGGTAGAAAATGGCCATTGCTCCATGGTGGTCTCCCTTCCCTCTAGGTTTTGAAGACTGTCTCAGAAGGGACTGTTTTTTGACACTAACCCCATTATCACCCTGTTTGTACTTGGTGAGTCATAGTAGATGAAGTGGCATTCCCAAAGCTGTGCCTTTACCACCACTGGCAGAGCAGAGCAGCTGTCTCACCCGCCTAATTATCCTCCAGGGGTTTCTCCTGGCCATTTCCAATGTAGTAGAGCTTTTTGATGCTAAAGGAGACAGTTCACAGAAAAATAGTTTCTTTGAATAACAAATGCTTTGGCCAGATTCTGGCTCCAGATTCTGCCCAGTTCCAGACAGTATGGAAAGCTCTCAGCACAGTGACAATATTGACACCACAAACAACTAATGCTACTATTATTTGTTGCTATCACCCAGTGAAGTGGACTCAGTACCATGCCATATTTTAAGCATTCTCCTGGAATTTTAACATCTGATTTGGAAACATATTTTTTATTTGTTGTTAGAAGGCAAAGGGAAACCTTAGTAGCATCTCTGCAGAAGGAATGCAGAATCAGATTTGAATGTCCTGCCCTCCTGCTTTCCTCAAGGCATATAGCAGCCGGCATGTGTGGAAAAGAGAAAGTGGAAAGTAGTTCTGAGAGCAAAACTCTAGCTGGGGGTCATTTCATCATAGCTTTCCCTTTGTATCACTTTGGGTTTGGGGCATTTTTTTTCAAGTTGTGTATCCAAAAGATATCCTGGAGAGTTAACAGCATCACTGACTAATCCTGCTAAATGCTATTGCACTAACCCCAAGGTGTTATGAAACTACTGGTAAAGAAATTGGTAATTTTTAAAAAAGATTTTATTTATTTATTCATTCATGAGAGACACACAGAGAGAAGCAGAGATCAGGCAGAGGGAGAACCAGGCTCCCTGCAGGGAGCCCAATGTAGGACTCAATCCCAGGACCCTGGGATCATGACCTGAGTGGAAGGCAGATGCTCAACCACTGAGCCACTCAGGTGCCCCATTATGTGATCTTTATTCCATGAAAATATTGAACTCAACGCAAATTTCATCTTTATATAGGATGGTGATTGTATAAAGAACTAAAACTTTTCTGATAAATCTGATTAAAACACTGATTTCTCCCATCCCCACCCTCACTCAAGAGAAGGAGACAAGATTGAGGTAAAGGGGAGGGCAGAGGCACTAAACTGACCAGGGAATCCCTTTTTAAGACAAATTCTATAGAATTAATTAAGTTCTCCAAAAAAATCCAGATTTCAAAAAAACTGAGAGCTACTACTTCTGTAGCTTGTAGAACATAGTTAAATGTTTTGGAGTTCTCAGATAAGAATAAGTATTTTAAAATAACAGGGTGCCACTGTCTCAGATGTTCTTTAATTTTTTAGAGCCATGGTTAAAGTGGGAGTACATCACTCAAGTAATAAGTAACGATTCACTAGGATATGAGAAGAAAATAATAGAACTTCTAAGTATCTTTGAGTTTAAAATTTAAAAACAAATTAAGCCCCCCAGGTGCCCCAAAGAAATTGGTAATTTTTAAAAAGTCTTTATTTTGAGATAATTGTAGTTTCACATGCATTAATGAAAAATACTACAGAGAATTCCCATGTACCCTTCCCCCAATAGTAACGTCTGACAAATGTTACCTCTGCAAACTGTAGTTAAATATCAACCAGGATATTGACATGGACACAGCCTATTGATGCAGATTATTCAGATATTCAGATTTAGATATTCAGATTTCCCCAGTTTTACATTCGTTTGTGAATGTATTAAGACCTATGTAATTCTATCATGTGTGGGTTTGTGAATCCGGCACCACAGTCAAGATACAGAACAGTTCCATTGCCACAAGAGTCTCCATTATGTTCCTCAAATCAAAGGACCATTCCTCATTGAATGGTTTAGAGGAATATTTGTAACTGAGGTATTATCAAAGAATGAGAAAAAAAACCCCACAGCCTGAGCTTGTAAACCAGTGATTGCTATGCTTTCCTAGGAAATGAAATTACATTTTTCTCTCCTTTAACTCACCCGACAACCATTTTGGGGATTGTGCTAGATATTAGAAAAAAGTATTAGGACACATAGTCCGTTGAAGAGAGATAAAAATAACCAATGTTATTTCAATCAATATTATAATAGGGGAATATACAAATAATGTCTCAAACCAGTAGAACAAAAATATTCAATCAACTAACATTTGCAGTTCTTTTCATTATGCCAAGCACTAGAGATACACAAATGTGTTAGAATCCATCTATCTCAATTTTCTCTGGCAGAAACAATGTTCCTTTTTCTTTCTACTCAATTCTTTCCAACAAAATAAAACCAGACCAAATATACACAAGCAGAGACATGTGAAAAACCAGCATAGGTCATGGATAAATGTAAAAGCTGGCAGAGCCCCATTTGGATTGAAATTACTTTCTAAGGGCAAAGAACTGTGAAATTATTCAGGAAGCCTCCCACTAATCAGACACACTTATGGGAATTTTGAATTTTTACTTCCAACACTTCCACAAGACCATCAGATTACATACATGCTTAGACCAATTAATTAAATGTGTGAGATTTGCTTTTGCCTTGTCATGAAGAAACTTTCAATAGTCACACTAAAAGCTGGATGAATGAGATCCAAATTATCTGTTGTATACTTGACAAATAGGGTATTAATATTCCAGAGATAACAGTGTTTGTGTTTGTTTCTTCCTTCACAACTGTCCTAATAAAATAGTTTATGGAGAGCTTCTTAGCTGTGTAAAAGAAATATAGGCATGGTTCTTTAGAGTCTAAATGGAGAAAAGAGATGTTCACACAAATCAGTAAGATAACCATGAAATGTGCATGGCTCATAACAGTGGGTGAATGTTATTTAGAGAAGGTAGACCCTAAATCATACCCAAGAGTTGGACAGATAAAGAGGAGGGAGGAAGTGTGGTCCTTACAGGGAAATTAGATAAACAAGTAAGGAAATGAGCACCATGGATTCAAGTGCAGTGAGAACTCAGGCTGGTTTAGGGTGTGGAATTCATGTGGGGAATTGTAAGTGGTGAGCTCTGGAGTCGGATCAGGGATTCGAATCCCTGATACCCCACATAGTTGATAAATGAATTGGGAATTATCCTCTCTCTACCTCAGTGCTGTAACTGTAAAATGAGGCTAATAGCTACAATTATTACTATTATGTGCTGGGTTCACAAACACACATGATAGAATTACATAGGACTTAATACATTCACAAATGAATGTAAGTAAAACTGGGGAAATCTGAATAATGGGAATAGCGTGAGTGCTAAATGAGAAAACTTGCAAAAATCACTTTTCAGATTGCCTTGCATAGAAGTGCTTACTCTGTTATGACTATCATGTTTACTATGTTACTTATGTGATTGATTTTTTTGAGAGCCTCAGATGTCACCTTTAAAAAACCCGTTAGGCTTTAACCTGTAAGCAATGGTATGCCCATTTTAAAATAGAGCAATTAATGGTAAGATGTAAGAAGGCCTTTAGACAGACAATATTGAATGCAAGTGTGGATGGAGACAGGAAGAATTTTGGTAAATAGGAAAAGCATCTCAGCCTAAGACAAGGAGAGCCTGGCTTAGAACAGAAGAGACGGGCTTCAAAGGAAAACTGTTTGGACTTAGGGGATGCTACTGTTATAATTGAGAAGAAGATAGAAAGGACAAAACTGGCCTTGTTTTTCAAATTCCAGGAAATTGTGCATCAGTTAGATGAAGAAGGAAAAGGATAACACATTGAATTCTGGATAATTGAAAGTGAGTGTGTAATATTCTGTACCAGTCAGGTTTCAACCATTCCACCAGAAAAGTAGGACCAGTAGGAGAGAGAGATATATCTCTCACATCTGTATATATGATTGTTCATATATATGTATGTATATATGTACATATACATATAAAATAGACTATATACCTCATAATTTTATACTTATATAATTATAAATATATATTACTTAACTGACTTACACAGTTGTGGAGACTGGCTAAGCAAGCCTGAAGTCCACAGAGCAGGCATTCAGCGGGAGATCACAAGGAGGCAGGAGTTCCATGAGCTCTAGCTGAAGCTTGAAATCCAAGGAAAGAAAAGTCCAGAGGAAGGGAAAGCATACTGGCATGCTTGGTGTTGCTGATCTTCTGGGAAGGCCTATTCTGTCTTTAAAGGGCTTCCACCACACAAAAAAAACAGCAAATGTTGGCAAGGATGTGGAGAAAAGGGAATCCTTGTGCAGTGTTGATGGAAATGCAAACTGGTGCAGCCACTGTGGAAAGCAGTATGGAGGTTCCTCAAGAAGTTAAAAATAGAGCTACCCTGTAATCCAATAGTCACACTACTGGGTATTCACCAAACAAAAACAAAAACACTGATTCAGGGGGATACATTGTACCCCTATATTCATTGCAGCATTATTTACAATAGCCAAATCATGAAAGGAAGCAGCCCAAGTATCCATCAATAGATGCATGGATAAAGAAGAGGTGGTCTATTATTTCATTCCAAGGGTGGAATGAAATATTTCCAACAACAGTAGATGGATCTAGAAAATATAATGCTAAGCAAAACAAGTCAGAGAAAGAGAAATACCATATGATTTCACTCACATATAAAATTTAAGAAATAAATGAACATAGGGACTAAGAAAAGAGAGAAAGAGAGAGAGGGAGGGAAGGAGGGAGGGAGAGAGAGAGAGAGAGAGAGAGAGAGAGAGAGAGAGAGAGAGAAACTAAACAACAGACCCTTCAGCATAGAAAACAAACTGATAGTTACCAGAAGGGAGGTGGGGGGGGGAGGGATGGGTGCAATAGATGATGAGCACTGAGTAATGTACAGAATTGTTGAGTCACTATATCACACACCTGAAACTAATATAACACTATGTGTTAACTATACTGGAATTAAAATTAAAAACTTAATTAAAAAAAGAAAAAAAAGTTTCTACCTAATTAAGTGAGCCTCCCTTCCCCACCCATGTCCCCAAGATAATCTTCCTTTTGAGAAACTCAAATCAACTGATTTGGGAATTTAATTACACCCTTCACTGCAGTATCGAGGCTACAGTTTGAGTAGTTTGATTGGGTAACTGGAAGAAGGTATGTGTGTACACAGCAAAGCGGGTGCTGCCTCCCTCTTGCCTGCCAGCTCTCCTTGTAGCCTACCCTAATGAGATGCATACTAGGAAGGAGTGTAGGGGAGGCAGTTCATCTCAGACACTCTCACACATCACAAAGCCATCACACACTCTAGTGGAGATGACCTGTAGGTTGTGAGGAAAGGAGATTCAAGATGACAGAAAGATACACAGACGTGATCAGATTTGTGTCATTAATAGGGAAGTGACAGCTGAATTTGAGATGGGAATGATTCATCAGGAAGGCAGAGAGAAAGAAACATCAGCTTTGGGCCCTGCCCACAATAAAGCTATGTAAGGAAGAACATACCTGTAAAGGCTTAGTGTAGCTAGCATGGTAGAGGGAGACCTTCAGAGGTTAGGAACACAGAGGCAAGAACACACGGATTGTCATATCAGGCTCCTGTGGACCTCCATGGCCTACAGACTATAAACAGTATAGATGCAACTGGTGTTCACTTCACTCAGCAACTCTATCTGGTTTTTGCTTTCAACCACTCATCTGTGCTTATGACCCTTCTGCTCTAACCAGATGCTTCCCAGCCACAATTTTCATGCTAGACTTCTCTTGAAATGGCCTTTCTTTTCATTTTTACCTAGCAGTCACCTAGTCATTAGATATGAATAGCCCAGCTCAAAAACTACCTTCTCTGTTTTGTCTTCCTTAATCCTTATGTCTATTATTCTGCAGTAGCACTTAGTCTAGAAGTATTACACTCTGTGATTCTTTTACTTAATTTTCAATTTCTCAAGGGTACAGGTATGGCATATATATATTTTAAAGATTGTATTTATTTATTCATGAGAGAGAGAGAGAGAGAGAGAGAGAGAGAGAAGCAGAGACACAGGTAGAGGGAGAAGCAGACTCCATGCCGGGAGCCCAAAATGGGACTTGATCCCGGGACTCCAGGATCATGCCCTGGGCCAAAGGCAGGCGCTAAACCACTGAGCCACCCAGGGATCCCCAGGGTATGCCATATTTATATTTGATCTCTAACCTGTAGCACAACACTTGACAAATGGGAGAGATTTATTGAATATGAAGAAATGAATCAATTATTGAATAAATCAACCATTAAAATGCTTAATTGTGACTCTTTGAAAAGAATAGGTTACCTTTTGCCACTTGAGAAATGGAATTCTTGGCCAGGTATGAGAGAGTAAATCATTACTTACTTATTCACTCATTCATTTATTTGTTTTTTTTTTTTGGAATTCTTTTTAAATGCAAGATATGTATTGAGAAGCAGTATAGAAAAGGTATTTGGGCATGCTTGGTGTCACTGATCAGGAAGGCCTGGCTTCACATTACCCCTTGGTTTTCACCTTAATAGACAAGAAAAGACTACTTGCTTACAAGTAAATAAAATCTTCAAGCTGCTTTTCAGTTTCTATAATAGGTTACTGAATTTAAAAGGTGAAAAAAGTGTGAACCACATTCAGGTGGGGGAGTTCAGGTGACATGAGAGCACAGAACTACACATGCGGTCTCCTTGGTTCTGGGTTTTGAAGCAGACCAGAAGAGACATGCAAGCTCCAGAAATGTCCAGAAACAATGACAAATTAACAGCCCTTCTCTATGACCAAAACAAGGGGAACCTGAACAAGATTCCTGTGCTGATAGCCAGAGACCCCTCACAGAGGTGGCCATAATCAGAAGAAAACATTCCTACATTGCTACTTATGGATTGTCTTGTGTGACTGGTCCCCGACCATGGCACTTTCTTGTGCCAGTCTTTGTTCTAACTGCTGCTAATTACCTGCAATTCTATAATTTTTTTTAGCCAATGGTAATGTTAAAAATCCTGCTCATCATGCCTTTCTGCTGTCTTGTCTATGCACTGTTGTTATGGGGCAGAGGAAAATCAAGAAATGTCCTATGGATCATCTAGATGCCAAATGTCTTCTTCCCTGACTCTACTGTGGTAGAGCAGCCCTACCACCTCCTATCTATCAAGTTCATTTATGTCTAGTAGGGTGGTGATTCTTTTCCCTGCCTCCTAGTCTCTTAGCCAAGGAACCTGATGTAACTGGGTGATTGTCATTCCTTGCGGTTTATGAAACTTCTGTTGTGTGTTATTCCCTTTTTCCTCCTTTGGAGGAAAAAACCCCCACATTTCCAATGTTTGCCCAACCAGTGTTGATCTGTTTTATTCCCAATATGTTTCAGACTGACATATAAAAATAATTGGTTCAAGGCTATTTTTTCCTTTTAAAAGGAAATTCATTTATTCTGATGAACACCACTACTGAAATAGCCATTTCTATACTTATATGGCAGTAATATTATATTATTAAGAATACACATAGACACAGATACATAGCTACACAAATGTACATATTGCTTATATTAGGATCTTTTGTAAGTGCTTTGCAGTTCATATATTTATTACAATAGTGTACATAAGACACAATATACATGCTCAAATTAATTATGACCAAGCCATCACAGACTAGATTTCCGCCTAGAAAACATGTAGGATGTTATTTTCATTATATAAGTTTTGATGTGCAACATTATACTTTGACATCTGCATATACTACAAAGTGATGATCCCCCAAAGTCTGGTTACCATCCATCATTCTACAATTGTTCCCCTTCACTCTTTTATCCAACCCTCAATATCCTTCTCCTCTGGTAACCACTAATCTGTTCTCTGTATCTTTGAGTTTTATTTTTGTTTGGTTTGATTAATTTGTTTTGGATATTTTTAGATTCACTATATGGGTGAAATCAGTATTTGTCTTTCTCCTTTGGCTTATTTCACTTACCATAATATCCTCAAATTCCACCCACGTTGTTGCAAATGGCAAGATTTCATTCATTTTTATGGCTGAGTGGTATTCCAGTGTGTGTGTGTGTGTGTGTGTGTGTGTGTGTGTGTGTGTATCGCATCCTCTTTTTCCATCCATCAATGGACACTTAGATGGTTTCCATATCCCGTATCTTAGGTATTGTAAATAATGCTATAGTGAACTCATTCATTTATTTGTTTTTTTTAATCTTTTTTAATCTTTTCAAATTAATGTTTTAGTATGCTTTAGATAAATACCTAGTAGTGAAATAGCTGGATCATACATTAGTTCTATTCTTAAGTTTTTGAGGAACCTCGAAACTTTCTTTAGTGGCTGTGCCAATTTACAATTCCACCAAAAGTATATGAGGGTTCACTTTTCTCCATATCTTCTCCAACACTTGCTATTTCTTATCTTTCTGATGATAGACATTCTAATATGTGTGAGATGATGCCTCATTTTGGTTTCGACTTGTAATTTCTCTAATAATTCATGATGTTGATCATATTTTCATGTGTCTTTGGCTATCTGTATGTCTTCTTTGGAGAAATATGTCTCTTGAGATCCTATGCCATTTTGTCATACAGTTGTTTGTTTTTTTGTTGTTGAGTTTTATAAGTTCATTATATAATTTGGATATTAACCACTTATTGGGTGTGTGATTTGCAAATATCTTCTCTCTTTGAATATGTTTCCTTTTCATTTTAATGATAGTTTCCTTCTCTGTTAAGATATTTCTTAGTTTGATGTGGTCCCATTTGTTTATTTTTGATTTTGTTTCCCTTGCCTTTGGAGTCTGATCCACAAAAACATCAATCATTAAGACCATTGTCAAGGAGCTTACTGCTTATGTTTGTCTTCTAGGAATTTTATGGTTTTAGGTCTTACCTTCAAGTCTTTAATTCATTTTGAGTTAATTTTTGTGTATGTTATAAAATAGTTTCATTCCCTTGCATGTAGCTAGCTTTAAATAGAAAATCTAATAAGAACAGAAAGTAGAAGTTCTAACAAAGGAAAGCCTAGAATGTGGAGGTAGAGATGATTCAACAAGAACCCAAGGATCTGGGTTCAGATCCTGGCTCTGACACCTTCTATCAGTATGAATATGGACAAGTTACTAAATCTTGATTTAGTCTAATTAAACAAAGTCAACACTACGTACTTAATAGGGTTTTTGTAAGGATGGAATTAGATAGCTGCACAGAAGAGCCTATGCTAAGTAGACATTCAATACAATGCCAAGCCCTACCATTTTGCTTTTTAATATGACCAGGGATTTCTCAGCAGAAAGGAAATATGCTTGTCATTCGGCTTCATCTATGCACCCCACTAGCTCATCCTCTTTTAATTTTAATCCAGAGTGACCTCTGGAAAAGATAACCTAGGAAACCACAAAACAAATATAGAAGTGTTTAAATTTTCTTAGTAAATTTTAAAAATAGCCAGAGTGACTGGTGTTTCTCAAGACTGACTCCCTGATGCATGACTAAGAGAATTTTGCAATGTTTTTCAAGTTTTCCTACTAGGGATATTGATATTTCCCCCAGTGTCACACTTCTATTATCTGAAGAGTTGTGCCTTTTCTCAGAGGATTTTCAGGTTCCCATAGGCAGGTTATCTTTGGAAATGATGTAACCTCTTTAGAGTTCTGAAACTTCATAAGTATGAATTTTAATACTGAAGGGCCAGTGAATAAATAGAAGTATAGATACATGCATACATAAGAAGGGGTCACTTGTTGAAAGCTAGAGAAAAGGTGAGAGTGAGAAAGTGAGAAAGCAGGATAGCTAATGCTAGGAGAAGGGAAGAGGAGGAGGCGGTGGTGGAGGAGGAAGGAAGGAGTGAAGGAGAAGAAGCTACAGATGGTGGTGAAGAATTTTTGTGTTGATGGAGTAGGTGGTGTAAGCTGGTGTTGGGAGTGATACCGCCTAGTGGTTAAAAACTTTGACCTGGAGTTCTATATCCCACCTTTGCTGTTGCTTTTTATGATTTGTATGCCCTTGACACATCTCTGAAACTTTTTCTTATTTATAAATGGGTTTGTGATTTTCTCATTTATAAAATGGAAATAATATTAGTACTAGCTATATGGAGTTACTGAGATGGGTAAACGTGATGATGAAAGTTAAATGCTTTGTATGGTGCCAAGCACAAGGTAAGCAATCATTACATGGAAATTAATTGCTGTTGGTAGGATTTTCTTCTGTTTTAAAAAAAAGACATCCCAGTACTGAACTAGATTCTCACAGGAGAGGGGAACTTCCTCTTCTGGAATTTCCCCCTATTGGCAGATCTGCTGGATGATGTTTATTGCACTCAACATCCATTTGTATTCTTTCTCTTATCTACTTATATTTGGAAGGCTAAAAGTGACATTTTGCAGACTAATGGACAGCTAAGTTCTGGATGTAATATAATTCTACCAACGAAATGTGCTCACTCAGTATAGGGATAGCCAAAGGGCTGACAACCTTCTGCGAGCAGCCAAAGTCAGAGGAGGAAGAGCATTTTTGGAAGATGGACTCCACATTCCAGGATCAGTTGACTGATCTGACTGATCAGACAGGTATGGCAGGGATAACAGTGGAAGAGTGGAAGCAGCAGCAGCTTCTTCCAGAACTTGGCATTATTATGATGTTAACCTGAGAGCAAAGTGACCTCTGTCTTCTAGTCCTTGCAAGGATTTTGCAGGTACCTGTTACTCTATATGAAATCTCTTCTCTTTAAATACCCAGAGCTGTTTCCAGTTATTTTGCACTGAACCTGGAGTAATACAATGCTTGCCTGAGCTCTATCAATGTCTTTTACTTCATTACTGTGGAAACTGGAGATTTTATACAAAATGGCTCATGTCCTACTTATTGACTAGTAGGTATAGGTAAATGTTGGGCATTGTAATAAGACAACAATAAGAAAACAATAAAAAAAAACAAGCAACAATAAACATCAAAATTCAATCCCTCCTCTCACAAAGTTTTGCAGAAACAAGGCACCAGGCACATTAAAAGACTTTTGTGTTTTAACTGAATGATTTGGACTCTTCATTAGCCTCTGAGGACCATCAAAAGGTCTGAGTCTATAATGGGCCACTCCTATGAATGACCCAACTTTGGACTGAGATTGTCTACCAACAGGGTTATTGTCAATATTGTTTTATATTATCTTATTCTTTTGTTTGAAACACTTGTGTGCTTGGGTATGTGGACTTATAGTATATTATTTATTCATCCATTACTTTATTCATTGATGCTGAATGCCTCTTAACATAATCAGATATGGTTTTAGGTACTAGATAGAAAAGGGAAAATCCTTGCTTGCATGGATGTTATAGTATAATGAGAAAGAAAGATACAAAAAAAAAATCATCAGTCAAGCAACCAATCAATAATAGAATGCTGCTAGTAGAATAGTGGTAAAAGTTATGGAGAAAAATAAAACAGGGATGGGGTACAGTTCTGTTTAGGGTGGACATAGGATCGCCCTTCTTAGAAGGTGACATTGACCAAAGATTCACATGATGGGCATTGCAAATAATATGTATACTGGGGGAAGAACACTCCCGGCAGAGGGAACACAGATGCCAGTGCCCTTATTTGGGAGAGTGTTTGGCATGCGCAGGTCAGCAGGGAGGTCAGAGAGTGTGTGGGGGAAGCAAATAGCAGTAGGTGATGAGGCTGGAGAGGAAGAGGCTCATTCAGAGCCCCATGAGCCTTGGTGAGGACATTAGATTTTAAGAGTGATGAGAAACCATGAAGTGGAGTGACATAATCTGACTTACATTTGACGACCATTTTGGCTTCTGAATTGAGGAAAGACTTTGGAGAGCAAGAGTAGAAGACGGAAACCACATAGGAGGTTTTTGCAATAAGATTCATATCAGACAGGAAATAGACTTTCAAAGAGAGATGAGTGCAGGTGATTTATAGGGAAGTACGTTCAGAAACAGCATGTGTAAGGGAGTGAAGAGGCAGGACTGATCAGAGGAGAACTTGAACTGTGACTCCCTTGCAGGAAAGGCCTCAGCCAATCCTACCAGCAGCAAAGTTAGACCTTCAGAGATGTCTGGAATTGAGACAAAGGGGGTTCGAAGTTTTGTATCCCTCATCATAAGAAGTTGGCTGCCCCTAAGTAAGTAACATAACTTTGAGTGAGACAGCTCCCTTTAATGAAAGTCAATTTCTGAAAAGGGGCTAAGTCATGAGCCATCACCACCCACACTTCCAGCAAGGGGGTGGGGAATGAATGCTACCAAAATAAAGGGCATCTATGTATCAATATCAGTCTACCCCTTGTGTCACTCACATCCATTTGCTTCCTATTTCTTTAGCCCACCCAGCAATGGTTTTTCCAGGATTCCGATGTTTCTTTTTTTCTGGGGAAAATGTTGGTCTTATGGCTACAACTTAAATTCACATTCTTTACTATACATTCTACATTCTCCACACTTGGCTGACACTAGTAGGCTATGTGGTGGAGTGACCCAGACCTCATTACTAGGGGTTTGAGCCCTAGTTATCATGCCCTTCTGCTGTTCCTTGTCTATTTCTTGTCAAAATGGGGCAGAGAAGACCCAGAGGTGCCCTGTGGATCATGTAGGTGTCAAGTTATTCTCTCTTGATTCCACTGTAGTCAAACAGCCTTACTTCTGAACTGTCAGGTTCAGTTAGCTCTACTACGGTGGTGATTCTTTCCTTGCCTACTGATCTGTTGACCATGGAGCCCCAAATGACTGAGAAGCAGCCATACATTAAGGTTTAATAAAACCATTTCCCTGGTAGAAATGTTCCTTCTGTGGAAAACATGACCTCCAGACCTACAAAACCTATTCAACCTAGTTGAATTGATGGAAAGCACAAATTTCTCATTGGGTCACTGAGAGTAAAAGGAAGCAGAACTAGACTTACAACCACCATAGTCCCCAAATCCACATATCCTCCCTTTTTGTTATACAACACCATATAATGACTGTTGATTTAAGGTATATACTTCTTCCTCATCTTCAAGATGGCACTGGAGTTGTACCTTTTTAAGGACTGTCCACAGTTCTATCAAGCAAGAAGTTTCTGAGTTCTGTGACATGTGATAGTTCTGGTGGATCCCACAGTCACAAGTGAAGTAGTTAGCAATGCTGGAATTTAATTCACTTCAACCCAATAATAAAGCATATTTTATGGTCATGTTGTCACTGCTAGAACTCTAATACTGTAAAGCAGATTCCCTAATCCGATACTATGTGATACTGGATACTAAGTTGATGGATCAGACTCTCTCTAAGCCTTTGACTATGGTGTTGGCTGAGGCCATGCAGGCAGGAAAGAAACATATAATCAGAATATGAGTTAATTCTAGTTAATCATACCCCTTTCTGTTAACTTGCCAGCATGTGATTGATTTGTCTCATCAAGGGATGGTGCCATGTTAGGGACTTATATTTGGTCTTTTTTGCTGGTAGACTGGGAATTCATTGGCAATAGTAGGCCAACCAGCTTTGAAGAATGGAATTCTATACTGTTGGACCCAAACATAGCCTCCATTCTTAATATATCCATTGTGCCAGTATTGGGGTGCCAATGGTGAGATGACTGATATCCCCTGACCAGTACTTCCCTGGAAGTAATGTGGCATTCATACTTTGATTCTAACAGGAACTACCTGGGCAGTGCAAAACAATATCAGCTATACCCGGTAAGAGATAATAATGGCTTGAATTATACATTGAGTATCAGAAAAAGAGAGAAGTTAAGGATGACTTGGATTTTTTTTACTAACTTCCTATGGTAAATAGTAGAACCACTCAGGATGGAAAGACTGGGGGAAGTGCAAGTTTGGAAAAAGGACAGAATATCAAGAATTTAGAGCATACTAATTTGAGTATAAGCTGTTGAATAGACAGATGGATAAGTCAGTTTGGGCTTAGGGAGGAGGTTTAGGTTGGAGCAATAAATGGGAAATTCATCTACATAAAATCTAAAAGTCAGCAATTAAAATGGTTCACCTGGCAATTTTCCTCAAAATAGTCGATTGTTTTTCATTTTCAGGAATAAAGAATAAATCCTCAAGGTGACAAGACAAATGCAAGTCAAAATTCTAACTGATTTAGCTGACAGTGTTTTGAATGAGCTAGATCAGAGAGGTAAAAGGAAATTTTACTAATTCAGAATTTTTCATTCACTTTTTTTTTAGTGACTAGGATTAGAACAACCTTATTTGAGCCTTAGTTGCTTTTGCAAAACACCACTACCAATAACTTTGGTTTAGTGAGCTTTATTATGTGCTAAAACTATGCTAAGTAGTTTATACAAATCTCTTTTAATTTTTACATGATCCTCTAAAATAGATTTGATCATACTTATTTTACTCAAGAGTGAATTGAGATTTAGGAAGATCACAAGTATAGTAATTAGCAATGCTGGGATTAAATCCAGTTCAGCCCAACAATAAAGCATATATCATGATGATTTTATCATTTTTCTAAGAGATAACATCTTAATGACTAGTGTGTTCATGGACCTTTCTCTTTTCCCAAACTGGAAGAACTGAAACTGGCTGATTTTATTTTAAGCCTTTGTATATTTCTTTGTCAGGATAACATAGTGCAGCAATGTTCAACAGATAGCATTACAAAGTCATTTGCCCTTTCCAAAATTCACATCATTTTAACTTGATCCAAACAAGTGAACTACTCTTTACCGGAAACCCCATAACTTTCTCACTTGGCACAGGGACACCCTCTGAAGCTGACGACAGAATTACTTCCACCACAGAAGGAAGGAAGGAAGGATTTTTTTCCACTGAAGTGAGTGGGTCTGCTGTGTGATTTCAGGGGCTGAGATTCGACATACAAAGGTTATCTACTGTATTTACTGAATGACTCATCAGGACAAGAATGTGGGTAAAAGGGCTCTCTGGTGATATTCCATGGCTGTGCTATTTTCCCCACAGCTGTGCTCTGCAGTTGAGAGAGGGTAGGTGGCACTTACTGGATTGAAGTGGGGACCCACATTATCTGTATTCTCTGCTCACTCAAGTAGGGCACGTGACGTTTTATGACTGAAGGATACTCTTCATTGGTCTACTTGTTTTCAAGAATATCTAGACATATTTCTGTGTGAAATAAGCCTTCTGACCTTAAATTTTCAATGGAATATTTTGCTCTCCCAGGAGTCACTCTTGGTTGTTGCCCGAACTATTTGTTTATCAGAATACCTTGGTACATTTTAATAACCAAATCCCCTGGACTCTAACCCAGAGGTTACTGATTCACTAGGCCTGAAGAAAAGCCCCAGGGAAATGTACCTTTTTAAAGGTAAACTTGTTAAAGACTAACACACAGAAAAGTTCACAAAATTACACGTATAGTTCAAATAATCCTCACAAGGTGTAAACACTCATGTAACCAATATGCCTGGAACAAGAAATAGAACATCACTAGCTTTGTCCCTTTATCACATCCCAGGTACTATCCTCTCCTAAATCATCACAATCCTGACTTCTAACCCCATAGATTATCTTTCTGTGTTTATGAACTTTGTGTAAATAGACTCATACAGTATGCATTGTGTCTGGCTTCTTTTCCTCGGTGTTTTGCAAGATTCATATGTCTTGTTTTCTGTGGTAATTATTCATTCCCATTTCCTCATACTATTCTATTGTAGGAGTGTACCATAATTTATTAATCCATTTTTCTATAGTTATATTTTTTAGTTTTTTTTCCCTAATATAAATAGTACTGCTAGGAACATTCTTGTGCATATCTTTTGGTGAAAATATATGTGTTTCTGTTCATCTATACTTCAGAACACAGTTGCTCAGTCAGATGGTATGCATGTACTCAGCTTTAGTAGGTATGGACAGTTTTCCAAAGTGGATCAACCAATTTACTCCCAGCAGTAAACAAGAGTCCAGTTGCTTTATATCCTTGCCAATTCTTGGTAATATAAGTCTTCTTAATTTTAGCTATCCTAGTGGGTGATAATGGTATCTTATCATGATGTTAATTTGAGTTCTGTCATGAATGTTGAGAACCTTTTCATAGTTTTGATCAGTTGGATATCCTTCCTTGGTAAAAACCCTGATCAAATTTTTTGCCTATTTTTCCTCAGATTGTCTCTCTTCCTACTGATTTGTATCAATTCTTTGATTTTATAGGCATTGAAAATGTCTTCTGTGACATATCTTTTTATTCCCCAGTGGTGACTTTCAATTAACAAAAGTTCTTAATTTTTATGCTATTTAATACTCTGTTTACTATTTTGGAAACATGTGCCAATTTCAAGGTTATGTTTTCTTCAGAATCCATATTTTTTAAAAGCTTCATGATTCTGATGTATGATCAAGTTAAACAAATTCAAACTCTGAGTATTTGAAATCTATTAAATAATGTTATATACTCGGAAGAAGTGTCTCATGTCTGAGTTAATAATAGTGATGTTTGGTCCAAAGTCAAGAATGTCTTCCATAAAGCACTGAATAAAAGGAAGAGATTTAAACACCAAGGTCTAATATCAAGGTCTATTAAGAACAAATGAGATACATATAGGGTTAGTGAAAATAAGCAAAGTCAGATTGCTCTGTCAATATCAAAATCTGGGGAAACAGAA
Source organism: Nyctereutes procyonoides (assembly GCF_905146905.1). Lineage (NCBI taxonomy): Eukaryota > Metazoa > Chordata > Mammalia > Carnivora > Canidae > Nyctereutes > Nyctereutes procyonoides. The sequence continues at coordinate 5,943,479 of NW_026575031.1, read as the reverse complement.
TTGAGCAATTTCTGATTTTGAGAGTATCAGGCTAAAGGGGATAGGGCTAGTGGAGCAAAGTACCCATCATTGAAGAAGTCTACTTTCTATTCTAATAAGGAGAAATCTTTGTCTGGATTTCAGTGGGCTAGACTAGCAAAATAAGTTCTAGCTTGGGAATTAAAATACTACTTTTCCATCTCAGCTTGACCACTTAAATTTTCCAGTAATTTCCTAATTTGATACTTTTTAAAGCAATTAGTATGATCTTTGGAGCTACTAAGAGCTCAGGCTCTGGATTCAGACTTGTATAGTTCAAATTCTTGCCTGTGATTTTAGGCATATTAGTTAACTCCTCTGTATTTCAGTTCTTTCTTTATTATTTAAAGATAATAGCTAGTTCTTGGGAATTATTTGAGAATTAGATGAGTTGACAATGTAAAATGTCTATAGTTTCTGGCACATAGGAGGTATTCAGTAAATCTTAGATACTATGATCCTATAGTAGCTGATTTAATATCTACAATATATTTGAATTCCTTATAATTAAATCTTCCATTGATATACAATTAGATTATTACATTTCAAGGCAATGTATGACACCAATTCAGAATTTCTCAAATATTACATATATTTTTGGAATTACTCAGTCTTTACCCACCTTATTCTCTATTGACCCCAGACTTCTACAAGTAATATCTAGTGACTGTTACTCCACATTTAGGTCTTCTAGGCCTGAAAGTTACCAGAACTTAAGAGAAATCATTATCAGGGACCATTTAAACTACAATGTGACAAAGGGATACTTCACATCAACATTAAAGAACAGTAGTTGCAGCCTTGTTCTTCTTCAGGTAACCAGTGCTCCAGTTCTAAATTTTGGCAAAGCAGGACACTAGGAAACTCTAAATCCTGATTTTACATATACCAAGAAGGCTCACCTACACAAAACCACAACTACTCCCCCTGATGGCTGGTGCCTAGACTTCCATCCACACACCTTTGGAAATCCCATTAGGTTAAAACTACTTTCCTAAAATCACTAAAGGAGTATCAGTACTCAACATTTTCCTGTAGTTTTTGAAAGCACTTTTCCTAAGGGATAGAACAGAAAGCCTTAGGATATAATCTCTAAAGAAAAGTTGAAGGGATATCAGAAAACTGTTGAAAAATATAGAACAGGAGGCACACTAAAGGCTAGCTTTGCTTGATTTCAGAACTCAATGTGAATCTAACACTGGTTACCTGTATACATTGACAATAGTCATATTCTTTACCCTAATATAATATCTGGTATGGACAGATGATCATTTGGGGGCTGGGAAAACCATTGTTTGTCAAACTGAGAATTGTTTGGTTCACTTTCATGACCTTCATGCCATTTGATAAGCAATAAGAAACTCACCCTACTTCACTGATTCCAATGTTTGAAATTTAGAAAATGGTCCAAAAAGTCTTTATTATTTCTGGCAAATTTGGATCTGACTATAAATCATATGAAAAATTCCAGGTTTCAAAGGGAAATTCTTTTAGGAGAATGCTAGGCAAAATGGCTGACCAAATTTAAAAAAATTGCCTGTGTCTGCAGTCAGTGAAGCGATTTTTTTGTGATGGAGGTCACAGCAAAATCATTCATAGTACTCAGAAGTCATCAGCGGAGCTCATTCTTGCAAGCCTGATGTAGTCTCTGCTTCAGAGAATTACTTTCTAATTACTAAAAACATGATATGGTAGAAACAAATGTTGTTGGCTCCAACCAAGTGTATAATTGATTGAAAAGTTCAGTCCCAGTGTAACTATAAAGAAACAAAGTCTGTGGGATTTGCTGGGAATGTATGAGTGGGTGGAGGCCAGATTGTCTCTTCACCGTGGGATTTGGGAGTTAGATTACATGCCCTGTCTTCAGAAATTAAGAACTGTGGATATTCAAGGGTAATAAAGGAAAGGCACTTTCAGGAACGGAAGAGTATGTAGGCTAATTGTATCAATGTGGCCTATTGCCCTAGGGCATTGGCTGTGGCAGCCATATGATATGACTAAGATGTTAAAATAGCAGATGAACATTTACTAGATGGAAAACTGTTTATCCTGATGGCCAGTTCCACTCTCATGGTTGGAAAAAATGTTGGCTTCTCTCACAAGATGGAAAGTAAGATGGGCTCTGTGAAGTGGGTGGGAGGGTGAGGAGGAAAAAATAATCAAAATCAAAGGAGCCAGAGTGAGAAAGGGTCATATGAGGAAGTGGAAGAGTTGAATGCCCTTGAAAAGATGGATGGAGGAATTTTTCTCAGCCATTTCATGGTGTGGTGTGTGCACATTCTGAACCATGAGAAGTAGTCAGACAGAAGCATCCAGATCATTGGGTGTTGGTGTTTCTCAGAATGCCAAATCTCAGGGCGTTACTAAGTTATTCTCTTGGTTTGTCTAAACATGGCACACATCCCTGAGAAGCACTGGAGCCCACATTACTTAGCCATTTGAATTGCAAATCCAAAATACATTTTTAGCCATTACAGTAGCATATTGTTCACAGAGCAAAGACAAGTCACCAAATCAGACGATGCCTCTTGCTCATGGCATCATTGTGATATGTGATGCCTGGTCTGTGCCCCAGCTTTCTGCTGCTCTGCAATCCTCTCTGCAGCCTCACAAAGTGTTGTGCCTGGACTTCTTCCCCGAATGTAACCTGGGGCTCGCCCTGGGGACACAGGCAGAGGCGTGCTTACTTCTGCCTCTGCTATCCTCTGGTAGTGGTGATCTTGATGCTTCTTTCCCTCTTTTCCCAGCTCGTTCAATTCAGCTCCTTTTGTTTCAACAAGTAACCACTGACTGACTAGTAAGCGCCTGACTCTGAGAACATAAGCAATTTATAGTATAATAAATCTCTTTTTTGTCTGCCTACCACATAGGTCTCTTTTTCAGACTTCCTGGGTTTGTTTTTTGTCTCTGTCACTCAATAGCTGTGTGACATTGAGCAAGCCACCTAACCTTTCTGTACCTTACTCTTCCTAATTTTACAAGATTACAAGGATTTATGAGTGGATGCATGTAAGGTCTTAGAATGGACCCTATTGTAGAGTAATTGCTCCACAAATATCTCTTTGTTTCATTATCCTCTTTGTTTACACTACCCAGGAAGAAGCCCCTGTTTTATATTAGCTATTTCTCTTATTGCCTTTTTTTACTCTGCTTACTACATGCATTTGATTAAATGTTGCTTTTTTATTGTTCAGGTATGATATCTTAACACAGCAGCTAGATTTCATGCACTTTGGCGGGGAAAAATCACAACTTTTACTCCTTGTATATCCCATGCACTACCTAACAGTTCGGGGTATATGCAGGGTACAACAAAAACAGAACAATATCAAACACTTGTTAAATGAATAAACTATTAGCATAACAAAAGGCCTTTTCTTAGTTATGACTTACATTGAAATTTCCTAGCAGAATGGCCCCCAAACCTTATAGCTGCCTCCTTGTCTTTCTCTAAAAATCTCAGTCCTTCCTCTCCTAGGTATTCATTTCCCCAGCCTCTGAGTATCTTTTCCCATTCGATGGCACCAGGATCAAGGAATACGCTGCACAACATTTGATGCCATTTGGTGTCTTCCTGAAGAGCAGCCTATAAAACCATACACCCACCTTTCTAAGCCTGCAAAGTTTCCTTTCATGGCCAATGTAAAAGACTATCCATGTAGCCACTCTCTATCTTTCCAAGCCTATATGCCTATATGCTACTGTCTCAGCTCCCACACTTTGGGAGACTCTGTAATAATGCACATGTTAATTACACGCACCACTTATTTGGAACTATAAAGAGAATTAGAACAGGAAAAACTGGCCTGTGAGTTTAAGAAACTTGATGAGGATCACCAGTGAATAAGGACTAAGCCCCGGATTTACCCATATACTGAACTCCAAGTCAAGTTCCCTTTCTTCAGTGTGAGGCCGTTTCTTCTGCAATTGAAAAGCCAAGATTGATTAAATAGGAAGAGGACAGAATCATGTGTCTGCAAAATGATATTAAGCTCCAGATACTCATCTCTCCAAATGAAACTTGTCCAGAATACAGTTTCTCTACAAACTTGATCAGTTCCAGGAAAAATTGTTTAAGAGTCTTATGAAGTACCTCCTCTACCAGGATGTCAAAAAGCATAATTTCTGATTCAGGACAAAGAGGAAGAGGCCTTTCCCCTCTCTGGGGTCTAGGAGAATTATTTCTGAGAAGGGGGTTTTCCCCTTGTCTGTGGAGGTGTGATAGGCATGGATGACCTGTCACTCTCTGATCTTGTATATCTGGGTGTCTGTCTCAGGGGAAGAAAAAGTCATCCCCTAGCATGAATTTCCATAGCTACAGCACATGGAGGGCAGAGTAGATTTGACCAAAGACTACATCCATGTTCACAGACAGCCCTGTGAATCCAGAGTGAGAGCTATGTTGGACACAGTTTGTATGTTCTCTGCCTCCTTGTCCTCCCCTTGTATAATTGCCTGGCTCTAGCCAGAGTGGCCTCCATGCTGTTTCTGTAGCTGTGGAGCCAGCTCATCACTACCATACTGACCCACTACATGGCAAAGAAGAATACTGTGCTGGTACATTCACCAGACTGCCCGCCACGTGGGCTCTGATAGCCCAGGGATACTGCCTGAAGGTGTAGAAGTACCATGAAGCCAACCTTAAATGATGGAAGGCAGGGAATGGAACAGACTCCTCTCTTTTGCCTCATGGACAGTCTGTTTTCAGATCATCTCTGTGATGGTATCCTGCCCAATTAAGCAATCTACTAGGCTCGCTACCAAGCAGGGACCACATGGCTTAGACACATCATTACCTTTGTTCTTCTCTTTTCTGTGCCATACTCCTCAATAAAGGGATACCATGGGAGGTTTTGCTTTAGCCCCTGTTTCTAGGAATCTGTGCAGAGATGCAGAGACACGAGACAAGTTCTGACGCTGAAATCAAATTGTTCTATCCCATTCTATCCAACCCAGTGTAGCTTCCACTCCATCCACCAATGGTCTTCATATCACAAAGTCTTCATCTTCTTTGAGTTTTTTAGGCCTACAGCATACTTACAAGCTGTCTGAATATAAACAGTTGATCTCTTGTTTCTTTTTTTAAAGATTTATTTATTTACTCATGAGAGACAGAGAGAGAGAGAGAGAATGAGAGAGAGGCAGAGACACAGGCAAAGGGAGAAGCAGGCTCCTCGAGGGGAGCCCAATGTAAGACTCGACCCTGGGACCCTGGGACCATGTGCCCTGAGCTGAAGGCAGACCCTCAACCACTGAGCCACCCAGGTGTCCCTCTTGTTTATTTTTTAAAGCCATCCACTTGGCAATTGTATCTGCAGGAACACAGAATGCTCTATCTTCTAAAGCAGCTTATCACTGCCTCTTGGAACATCTCTAATTGTTATTATGGCTTTCTTTAAATGTTCATATGAAGCCAAAATTATCCTCAAACCCATCTGGAGCTTTTGTCCATTGGTTTACTTTAATGATGCCCTTCAGAGTCACAGCAAATAATTCTTTATCTCTGTAAAGTCAGTTAGCTATCCTGACCCCATAAAAACTTCTGGTCTCAAAAAAAAAAAATCACCCCTGAATCATTCAACTGTTCCCTATATTTTTTGGAGGTCTCAGGATCTGATTCTTGGTTTTCTTGTCATGAAACAGTTTTCCAAGGTGTCAAGATTTGTGTGACTCAAATCTGAACAAAATAATGGAGCCTCATGAGAGGGATAGAAGGAGAACTGCAGCAAGACACTTCTGCATTTTGGCAGGATAAGCTTCTTTCATTGGTGGCATGTGTGAGCGTATGTGTGGGTGGCAGGGTGGAGGCAGGGAGTCCATTGGGCCTGTTTTTGGATCTTTGGTTTGGATTTGGGAGAGTAGGCTGAGTATTCATAATCTATAATGCAAGTTCTCTCCACAAGGAGAGCTATGTGGATCTGGCCCTTAAAAAGTTATAAGCACTCCAGTTCAATCTCAAGAGATCATGGTCTTAGAAATCAGAGCAGGAAGCTGATTTGAACTTGGAAGAGATTAGGGCCTATGCTTATTTAAATAATCCACTGTGAATCCACTGTGAATTTATCTAACGGTGGGAAAAGCTTCCTCTCTTCTGTGGTAAGAGGATAAGAAATAATATGCTTTTTGTACTGAAGGAAGGAAAGATGTTTATTTCCTCCTCATTTTTTCGGATGGTGATGGGGTATATAGCAGAGAGCAGACAAGAATGCGGTGAACTTGAGATCGTTGCTCAACACTCAGTTATTATGAGCCAGTCAGGAAAATTCTGCTCCGTTTTACCACATTAAGAGACAGATTTCTGAGCCCTGAGCCCAGGAGGAGACGTGTATAAACATAGTAGAGGTAAAGGGGCCCTCATTCTCAGCATGAGCCATTTCCTTGATGAGCAGTCAGCAGGCCTGGTTTTTATTTAACTGCCTCCTGCCATCATAGCATGTTAGAAACAAAATTACATGGACAACCAATGTAGAGGCAATACCCACCACCCCAACTGATGAGACGTGTCAGTCTGGTGTTTTGCATTTTGAATAAAGGTCTTTAAAGTTACAACATAGGTTGCAATGGGTACAAAAAATGTGAGGGCCTACTTACTAAATTTGATGGTGGAAAAGATATTATATGACCACATATATGAGGGAGAAGAGATATATTGAAAGTCTCCAATTTATAGTTTATTTTCTGACAGTCTTGTAATAAATGTCTCCTGAATTTCCTGTAATAAGAGTTAGGTCCTTCTTCATGATTCCTACAACTATTTGTAGGAACATTGCCAATAGTTTAGAAACATGGCCTGGTTTGACAAAGTAATTATATTCCTCCACCCAACATCCCAGCCCTAAGAAAGAAACCTTACTCTGGCCATCAGTTTTCTTTTCTTTTTCTTTTTTAAGGTTTTATTTATTCACTTGACAGACATGGAGAGAGAGAGAAAGAGAGAGAGAGCACAGTCAGGAGTAACAGAAGAGGGAGAAGCAGGCTCCCCGCTGAATAGGGAGCCTGATATGGGGCTTGATTCCAGGACCCTTGGACCATGACCTGAGCCAAAGGCAGACACTTAACCAGCTGAGCCACCCAGACACCCCCATCAGGGAAGTTTTCCTTTCCATCTTCATACTGCTCTGTTAGGAAAGTGTTCACATGCAAATATAAACTGTTTACCTGGACCTCACAATATTTGTCCGAAAAAGGTAATCAGAGATCATGTCAAGGCTGACCCTTGTTTCCTAAGTCAATATGGGAATGCACAGAAATGAGGGGAAGAGCTGTGGGCAATTGCTATTTGGTTCAAATTTAATAATATCTCCAAAGTACAAGGATATACCCAGCTGACATTTTGAGTTACATAGAGCTCTATCCTCCTGCCTCTGCTTATGCCCTACCCAATCCAGTGGACTTCTTCTCTTCCTTCATCCCTCATATCACTGTAGCAACTATGACACATTTATCTATTGGTAATTGGGCAGGTCTACTCTTCTTGCTTTTTCTAGGCCAATTCCTTCTTCTCAAGCTCTCCTCTTTGTTTTCTCTATTTCCCTTATATACCTTTTGGCTTTACTCTCCTTCCCAAAGGAAATCACACCTGAGGGATCTGCAGGGCAATGCTGCTTCATGAAAAATGAATCTAAAGCTTATATAGCAGGTTTGTGGAAACTGGAGTTGAAACAGAAAAGATAGCGAGAGCTCACTTCACTGAAGGTTTGCCCTTGGCAATTCAATCTCTCCTTGCTCAAAAATTCTCAGTAACTAGGAGCTCACAACTTTGGCTGGTTCTACCATCCTGTCACTGAGCAATTCTGGTAGTTAAAAAAGCATTTCTGATTATTGGCAGCATCAGCTTCTGTATATTTCTTACCACTGGGACTAGTTCTTCTATAGTCTGTTTTTAGTTCTACAAGACAAAGAAAATATGTAAAGATAGTCTGAAAGCGGCAACTCCCTTTCTGCATCTTTTCCATTCCCTTCTTACTTCCTCTCCCTGCAATACACACAGACACACCACACATACTACACACTCAAACACTATTGTTTGCTCCAGGTAGAATGAGCCTGATTATTATATGGGATTTTCATGTGATTTGATGAGCCATGGGAAGGAAGCTCACCATTCTGGTTGCTCATTCAAAAAATACTTGAGTAAGACTCATTCTGACAGTCACATTAGCAAGGAGGGTGAGAGTGAGTGAAAGTTTTGGGGAGCTCCCATTTATAGAACGCCATATTCTTCAAATATTCAGTTCAGTTCCAGTGTCAATGGGCCCCTCCACCCTTGGCCTCAGCCACCCATAAATCACAATCACACCTAGGTATGTACAAGCTTCCCTGCCTTATTCTGACCTGCTATTGGGTTGGGAACTCATGGCTCCCTCTGCCATGATTTTGCTTCCTGATTTGGATTTTCAATACTTGGCAGTCATTATTCCTTTGTAAGACAGTTGGGTTCAGTTCTATTATTTCTGTATATAACATGATGATCTGAAGTAGGAATTTTCTTCATCTCCATGACTATGGAATAGAATTCATGTCCTAGGCATTGAGCCAGTAAGGAGCTGCTGGCCCCACCATGAGGAAATATTGGGGGGTGGGGGAAGGAAGGGTATAGATTAGGAAGGAAAAATTCTGTATTGGTTTACGAAGATTTATCTCAGAAAACGTTGAGTCTCTGATCCTTCTGTAATTAATTCTTCATGAGACAAGCAGTGTGATGTCATAAAAAGGACTGGATTGGAAAGTAGAAAACTGTTATTAAAACTTCTAACAAGTTATCCTAACCTTCTGGGTCTCCTTTTCTTCATCTGTAGATAAGGACAAAGGCACAGGCTGAAAGCTCTATAAGGACATTGTAGTGCTAAGGTGGTGAAATTTTAAGGTTTGTCACATAGGGATTGTGGGGTAATAAGGCAAATTGGAAGAAAATCTCCAGGACTGAAGTAGTTAAGTAGTTATTCCATATTAAAAAGCATTTGTTGAATATTTAACATTAAGCAGGTATTAGCTGTTAATCTTTAGCCAGGCTGGTTTCAATATTTGACATTTAAATTAAATAATCATACCACATTTAATAATAAAGTCACTGTATGTTAGACAAATACTACTTGGTTATTGAAACCATATGTTACTCTAACCACGTTGTGAGGGATTCACATGTTTTCAATAACCATCTGATCTTTATTTCATGTAGAGCACAATGTGTGTACTATACCATGAAAAGTGGAGAGACTATTTATGTCCACCCCAAATGATTATTTTAAAATAAATGTATTGGGTTTGACTTTCCTACTGATCCACCTACCTATTGATCTACCCATTGTGTAGGTGCTGTCAGGGAGGAGTCATGCTTGTAACAGCCTGTCCTCCTGAGTTCTTATCACGTTATACCTGAATTGCCCAAGTTGAACACTGGTTACTACTATTGCCAATCAACACTTCACTTTGTCTACATGATTTCAAGAAATTTTGTTGAACTGACTGGCAGGAATGCAAACATTTCTATTTTTAATGCTTCTCAGGGATCATAAAAGAAATTGCCTTAAATGGAATGTTCCCCATTCCCATTCTTCTCTCATTCTAACAACATTGGTAGTCACCAAACAGAGTAACATGAATGAGTCCTTATGGCTTCATCGTACTCCATTTTCTCGAGTACCAGCCATTTGTGTTCTCAGTGTGAATGCATTGACAGTATCTTTGCGGTCCTCGTTTATAGCAGTGATGTGCCAGGTATGCCCACAACCTCTGAGGTAAAGGAAGAGACAGAAGTGGGCAGGAATAGGTAACAAGAACAATACACTGTGTTAAGATAGTTTAGTGTGTTTCAACCTACTTTGAAGTAGGCCTGTGCGAAAAGTCTGCACATTTGTAAGGATCAGTTGAAGTGTAATGCAAAGGCATATTTTAAAATATGTTCATCATTAAAGTTCTATGAAAAGTGTGAGAGCCACAGATGAATGTATATTTTATGTTATGTTTAACATTAGCAATGACATGCACTAGAAAAAAAAAATCTGTGGAAGGCATTTGGAGAGTATCTACTCCACACGTGCATTTTAAAGATGACCAATAATCCAGAACATGTAAAGGTTTGTGGGCAGCCCGGGTGGCTCAGTGGTTTAGTTTCGCCTTCAGCTCAGGGCGTGATTCTGGAGACCCGGGATTGATTCCTATGTCGGGCTCCCTGCATGGAGCCTGCTTCTCCCTCTGCCTGTGTCTCTGCCTCTCTCTCTCTCTCTGTGTCTCTCATGAATAAATAACATATATTTTTTTAAAGGTTTGCCCCCAATCACTTAGCTAGTTAGCAATAGAGTTCACTGCCAAACTCAGGATAGATAATTCAGTGCTTACCCCACACTATATGGTTATAAAAGTCTGCTAGTCTTTTTATATCAGGTTCCTTTCCCTTTTTTCCTTTTTTTTTTTTAATCAGCAATGTGGAAGTAGTTATAAGTCCTAGTTTTCCTATTCCGATAAGCTATATATATTTTTTTCTGTCTTGTAGTTGTTTCCTCTTTTATCCTCTCCTTAAGATCAGGTATCTGATTATGAGGACTTGGACACAGAAACAAGAGAGTCAACATTGACCAAGGATTTGTTCTTCCTCTATCTTAACTTCTGAATCTCTTTTTTCTTTCAAGAGGCCACATGCTGTGCTTCCTAGTATTCCCTTTGGCCTGAATTTTTTTTATTTTTATTTTTTTAATAATAAATTTATTTTTTATTGGTGTCCAATTTGCCAACATACAGAATAACACCCAGTGCTCATCCCGTCAAGTGCCCCCCTCAGTGCCCGTCACCCATTCACCCCCACCCCCCGCCCTCCTCCCCTTCCACCACCCCTAGTTCATTTCCCAGAGTTAGGAGTCTTCATGTTCTGTCTGAATTTGTCGTAAGTGTGGTCTCACTTATTGATTCTCTGGAGATGTAATCACATGCAATATCCTGGGACCTAAGCTCATTCCTCAAACTTAGGCTGAGTCTATCCAATTAACAGACGAATCCTTCTAGAACTGTTCTGGCTGAAAATCTGAATCACACTAGTCAGTAATAGTGTCACCTTGACAGTGTTATTGGAATGACTAAAACCTCTAGGATTTTATTGATGAGGCTGCTGGGGAGAACAAAAATAAAGTCAAAATCTGTGTTGAAGCTCTGTACCAGAGCTTTTAAGCTAATTCTATATAACAGCAAAACGACTGCCAGGATATAACAGAACTTCTCAGAAAGAAAGGTTTTGATCAGAGAAAGAGGAATGTAAAGAATAATGCTTAAGTGGAATGAGAGGCATCGTGAAATCTTTTTGTCAAATATACAATCTGATCACACTGACTGATCTAGCTATCAGTTTATGGGGAGAAGTGGGTGAAGGAATTAATGTGTCAAATAACTCATAGACAAAATTCCAAGTGTGGGATACTGAACAGCTAAAGCAATCCAGTTTCTTAACAAAATAAGTTGCAAGGTGGGGGTAGTAAGAGTGGGAAAAACTCTGTGTATTAAAAGAGACAATCAATTAAAGCATATGGACTTTGATTATGTATTGACTTAATCAAACCACCTGAAAATAAATCCAAACCAAAGAAACTATGAGATGACCAAGGGGATTTGAACTCTGACCAGATATTTGATGATACTAAGGAACTATTGTTATTTTTTTTAAGTGTGTGTGGTGGGCTGAATAATGACCCCCACCCCAAGATATGCATGTCCTAGATTTTGGTACCTGTGAATGTGTTACCTCATATCGTAAAAGGGACTTTGCAGATGTAATTAAGCTAAATAATATCCTGGATTATTAGGGTATGTCCTAAATGTAATCATAAGGATCTGCACAAAAGGGAGGCAGAGTCCAAGAAGAAAAGGTGATATAACCAAAACTGAGGTCAGAGTGATGTAGCTGGCCACCAAGGAATGTTGTTAGACTTTAGAAGCTGGAAGGGGCAAGTGATACATTCTCCCATTGGAGCCTCAAAGAGGAACCAACCTAACAACACTTGGTTTTAGCCTTCTTAAGACCTATCTCCAACTTATGACCTTGAGAACTATAAGAGAATAAATTTGTGTGGTTTTAAGCCACTAAGATTATGATAATTTGTTACAGCAGCAATAGGAATATAAAAAGCAGTAAATGTATTGTGGTTGTGCTTTAAAAGTTTTCATCTTTTACAGATTCATAGTACAACATTTATGTAAGGAAAAACAATGTCTAAGATTTGCTACAAAAGAATCCAGTGTGTATAGTGAAAAGAATATGTATGTGTGGGGAGTGCTGATGAAGCAAGATTGAAGATGAGTTGGTAATTTTGAGCTAGATAAGGAGTACATGAGCATTTATTATCTCTTTTCTTTACTGTTGTCTGTTTATTTCTAAATTAGAAGTAAAACAAGACAGAGCATGAAGTTCAGTTTTTCTGATTAATTCTTCCCAGTGAAGAATGGTCATTTTGTCTTTCCTCATTCCAGCTCTTTCCCCATCCTCAATTGTTCTTAGCAAATAATGAAGGAGGAGTTCTGATAGAACTTCTGATGACCTAGAAGAGTTGATAGAGTGGCAGGGTATGTAACTGCTATGAGATTCAGTCCTTATTTGGGTAAATGTCAACCCGAGACTCGGTGGTACTGGTGAATCTTTAATGTCAATGGTTCCTCCTTTTAGATAAAACTGTATTAAAGAGAAAAGATAGAGAGAGTTACTACATCTATTATCCACAGGGGATTTACTTAGTTTGACATTTTAAAAATTATATGACATATTCTAGTGGGGAAAAACAGTCTATTTCCTTTGTTTCCCCCACGTAAGAATTTTGAGTATATTATCAGAGCAATGTCACACCTATTCTACTTTCTTTTACATAGACACATAATTCAAAGTTTCTCAGTAATAGCTGGGCATAGAGATTAACTGCGGATTTTTGTTTTTTAGTATAATTTCCAAGGCCACATCCTATAATGAAGTCAGAAACTCTGACACTTTTAAGCAAAGGGCTGGCATGGTCAGATTTTGTTTCAGAAAGAGAATTTTGATAACAGTGTGAAAGATGAGCTATAATGAGTAACAACAGAGTATCCCATCAAGGATACGGTAAGAAATGTAAGATATGATGTGCAACTAAAATAAGGAAGTGTCATTGGAGGTGGTAAAGAGAATGTGACTTTGCAAGAGATTTCTGAGGTAAAATGATAGATTTTGCTAATTTAAATGATGCAAAAAAATGAGTAGTGAAAGATACATAAGCTTGGTTCTGCTGTGATAACAAATAGAAACACAGAGATGACTCTTCTGTACCTTCCCACCATCTCTATCCTTCCAACTATAAGGAAGAAAATTCCTTCTGAAAGATGGTCATTTCTCTTTTTCAGTAAGGTAGGGAGGAGGACCAGATTTCCATGGTGTTCAATTTGTGTGCAAAGAGGGAAAAACAACTAGAGAGGTTCCTGGAAAGAAAGAAAAGATGTGAAGATATGTATGTTTCCACCAGCTAGCTGGATCTTTCATTCCTTTTAATTCTCTCACTGTACTGATGCCAAATATATACATTCTCCTCATGTTCATTCATACCAGTTCCTTATCAATGGCTCCTTCCTGGTCACTGAGTCTCTGGCTGACCGTGTGGCTTGCCAGCAGCTCTGCACTTTCTGGACATGAGCATAGCATTGGCCTTGGTTCCTGCCTGCCACTTGGAACTGCATTGTTCCCTAAGAGGAAAGCCAAGTGTCTGTCTTTCTATTTCCTAAATAAGTCACTATTTTGTGCACAAACATTTAGAATGAGAGCATGTACATTTCACTCCTATATACATCACAGATAAAGAATGTCTCTGAACAGTGGGTAACTATTCACAACCTAATTAACTAGAGTTCTGGATATTCTTCTACTGTCAGATGTCATGCCTGGGTTTTCTTTAGTTTATTACAGCCAGGACATCCTGTTGGGAAGTGATGCTAAGCTTTAAATTCATAAGTACGTGTGTACTGGATGAATACTCCAGCAGACACTTCTCTTTTGTCAGCATTTTCATAGAAAGGAAAGTTCGCATGAAAGCATATGATTATATTTAAGCTAATAATTTCCTCTCCTTCCCAATGGTGACAGGTCTCCAGTAATGATTTTGGCAAAGTGAGTCTTAACATAGGCTTCTTCATTGGAAAAAAACACCACCACCAAAGTGGTCACTGTTCATACCAAAAACTGATGGGAATGCCTGAGATGTGGTGCTGACTCACTATTGTTGGATAGATACTTTGGGAATGAATGCAACACAGGGACAGAGTGCATGGTCATATTTGGTCCATTCCCTTTGATATTGGAGAGTAACACCGTGTGACATTATGTTATCCTTAGCTGTCAAGCTATTACACGGTTATTAGTCAGAATGTGTGCTGAGCCGCTTTGCTAAATACAGTATCATGTTCTTTCCACATGTATTAGGAGAAGAAAGGTAGAATAGGTGAAAGTATTTGTCAGATTATTCAGCTTCTCTGCTGTGAGTAAAAATTGTCTAAATCTTCCTGGCATGCCCTTTCCTCAGTTTGGAAGATAAGTACTAGCACAAAGGAGTTTCTTGAGAGCCTTGAACAGCAGAGAGTCTATAGTGGACATTATGATACCAATCTGTGTTTAAATCCCCAGAAGCTTATTGAATGCTGCCTTCAGACTCTTCACAAAGGATCCCAGAAACTTCTTCATGGGAATGGCTTTTGCTGTGAAGGCAGACCTGGCTCCCTGTGTTTCTCACTGAATGCTTTGTGCACAGTGCTTCTTCATGGCCACAGAGGAAATTAGAGTGAAGCCCCCTCCAGCATTCATGTTAGTAACCACAAAAACGAGCCATTCTTGGCCTTTACCATCCTGACCTGTCATTAGAGAGTTTCTTCTCCCAGTATCAATAATGGCCTTGCCATTTTTGAATAATGACCCACTTTCCCCATTATAGCCCTCAAAAATGCTGTAGGTGTAGTATAGGTGATTAGTATATATAGTCATAGGTGGTTGCTGTTGTTTATTGCTCTACTCAACAGTGAATACTGTTTTGACTTCTACTGGTGTCATCCAATAACAGAATTTATCAGGTACCCAAGTGTAAAAATGATACAGCCTCTGCCTGTTGATGATTACAATGCAGTTAAAATGTTTTGTGATTTTATGTCTTTCCTACGACAAAACCTTTTGTGTTATTCATTGGGAGAAGATTCATATCTACTAAATTGCATCAAAATATGAATGTGTTCCAAATTTAATGATTTTTTTCATTTGATTTTATTTAAATTCAATTTGTCAACATATAGTATAACACCCAGTGCTCATCCCATCAAACGCCCTCCTCAGTGCCCGTCACCCAGTTACCCCAATCCCCCACCTGCCTCCCCTTCCACTACCTTTTGTTTGTTTCTCAGAGTTAAGAGTCTCTCATGGTTTGTTTCCCTCTCTAATTTTTCCCACTCAGTTCCTCTCCTTTCCGCTACAATCCCTTTCACTATTTCTTATATTCCCCATATGAGTGAAACTGTATGATTGTCCCTCTCCAATTGTCTTCATTCAGCATAATACCCTCCAGTTCCATCCACATCCAAACAAATGGTGGGTATTAATCTCTTCTCTGAGTAATACTCCATTGCATACATAGACCACAGCTTCATTAGCCATTCATCTGTCGAAGGACACTTACGCTCCTTCCACAGTTTGGCTATTGTGGACATTGCTGCTAGAAACATTGGGGTGCAGGTGTCCCAAGTTTCACTACATTTGCATCTTTGGGGTAAATCCCCAGCAATATAATTGCTGGGTCATAGGGCAGATCTATTTTTAACTCTTTGAGGAACCTCCACATAGTTTTCCAGAGTGGCTGTACCAGCTTGTCTTCCCACCAACAGTGCAAGAGGGTTCCACCTTCTCCACATCCTCTCCAACATTTGTTGTTTCCTGACATGCTAATTTTCACCATTCTCACTGGTGTGAAGTGGTATCTCACTCTAGTTTTGATTTGTATTTCCCTGATGGCCAGTGATGCAGAGCATTCTCTCATGTGCTTGTTGGCCATGTCTGTGTCTTCCTCTGTGAAATTTCTGTTCATGTCTTTTGCCCATTTCATGATTGGATTGTTTGTTTCTTTGATGTTGAGTTTAATAAGTTCTTTACAGATCCTGGTTACTAGACCTTTATCTGATAGGTCATTTGCAAATACCTTCTCCCATTCTGTAGGTTGTATTTTGGTTTGGTGGCTCTTGCTTTTGCTGTGCAGAAGCTTTTTATCTGATGAAGTCCCAATAGTTCATTTTTGCTTTTGTTTCCCTTGTCTTCATAGATGTATCTTGCAAGAAGTTGCTGTGGCCAAGTTCAAAAAGGGTGTTGCCTGTGTTCTCCTCTAGGATTTTGATGGAATCTTGTCTCACATTTAGATCTTTCATCCATTTTGAGTTTATCTTTGTGTCTGGTGGAAGAGAGTGGTCTAGTGTCATTCTTCTGCACGTGGCTGTCCAACTTTCCCAGCACCATTTATTGAAGAGACTGTCCTTTTTCCAGTGGATAGTCTTTCCTGCTTTGTCAAATATTAGTTGACCATAGAGTTGAGGGCCCATTTCTGGGTTCTCTGTTCTGTTCCATTGATCTATGTGTCTGTTTTTTTGCCAGTACCACACTGTGTTGATGACCACAGCTTTGTAGTACAGCCTGAAATCTGGCATTGTGATGCCCCCAGTTCTGATTTTCTTTTTCAATATTCCCCTGGCTACTCGGGGTCTCTTTTGATTCCATACAAATCTTAAGATTATTTGTTCCAACTTTCTGAAGAAAGTCCATGATATTTTGATGGGCATCGCACTGAACGTGTAAATTGCCCTGGATAGCATAGACATTTTCACACTATTAATTCTTCCAATCCATGAGCATGGAATGTTTTTCCATCTCTCTGTGTCTTTCTCCATTTCTTTCAGAAGTGTTCTGTAGTTTTTAGGATATAAATCCTTTACCTCTTTGGATGGTTTTGGATATAATTGTAAATGTGATTGACTCAATTTCTCTTTCTTCAGTCTCATTGTTAGTGTTTAGAAATGCCACTGATTTCTGTACATTTGTTTTGTATCCTGCCACACTGCCAAATTGCTGTATGAGTTCTAGCAATCTTAGGGTGGAGTCTTGTGGGTTTTCTATGTAGAGTATCATGTCATCAGCGAAGAGGGAGAGTTTGTCTTCTTCTTTGCCAATTTGAATGCCTTTTATTTCTTTTTGTTGTCTGATTACTGAGGCTGGGACTTTTGTTGAACAACACTGGTGAGAGTGGACATCCTATCTTGTTCCCGATAGGGGAAAGGCTCCCAGTGTTTCCCCACTGAGAATGATATTTGCTGTGGGCTTTTCATAGATGGCTTTTAAGATGCTGAGGAATGTTCCCTCTATCCCTACACTTTTAAGTTTTGATCAGGAATGGATGCTGTATTTTGTCAAATGCTTTCTCTGCATCTATTGAGAGGATCATATGGTTCTTGTTTTTTCTCTTGTTGGTATGATCTATCATGCTGATTGTTTTATGAGTGTTGAACCAATCTTGCATCCCGGAGACAAATCTCACTTGGTCATGGTGAATAATCCTCTTAATGTACTGTTGGATTCTATTGGCTAGTATTTTGGTAAGAATTTTTGCATCCATGTTCATCAGCGATATTTGTCTGTAATTCTCCTTTTTTGGTGAGGTCTTTGTCTGGTTTTGGAATCTAGGTAATGCTGGCCTCATAAAATGAGTTTGGAAGTATTCTGTCCCTTTCTAGCCTTTGAAACAGCTTTAGTAGAATAGGTATTATTTCATCTTTAAACATTTGATAGAATTCCCCTGGGAAGCCATGTGGTCCTGGATGTTTGTGTCTTGGGAGGTTTTTGATGACTGCTTCAATTTCCTCACCGATATTGACCTGTTCAGGTTTTCTGTTTCTTCCTGTTCCAGGTTTGGTAGTTTGTGGTTTTCCAGAAATGCAGCCATTTCTTCTAGATTGCCTAATTTATTGTAGGTGCTCATAATATGTTTTTAAAATCATTTTATTTCCTTGGTATTGGTAGTGGTTTCTCTTCTTTCATTTGTGATTTTATTAATTTGAGTCCTTTTTCTTTTTAATAAGGCAGGCTAGGGGTTTATCTATCTTATTAATTCCTTCAAAGAACCAACTCCTGGTGTTGTTGATCTGTTCTACAGTTCTTCTGGTCTCTATTTCATTGAGTTCTGCTTGAATCTTATTATCTCTCTTCTGCTTGGTGTAGGCTTTACTTGCTGTTCTTTCTCCAATTCCTTTAGGTGTGAGGTTAACTTGTGTATTTGAGTTTTTTCCAGTGTTTTGAGGGAGGCCTGTATTACGATGTATTTCACTCTTAGGACTGCTTTTGCCGTATCACAAATATTTTGAGCAGTTGGAACTTCATTTTCATTAGTTTCCATGAATCTTTTTAATTCTTCTCTAACTTTCTGGTTGACCCATTCATCTTGTAGTAGGATGCTCTTTAACTTCCATGTGTTAAGTTTCTTCCAAATTTCTTCTAGTGATTGAGTTCCAGTTTCAAAGCATTGTGGTCTGAAAATATACAGAGGACAATCCCAATCTTTTGGTAATTGGTTGAGACCTGATTTGTGACCCAGTATGTGGTCTATTCCGGAGAAAGTACCATGTACGCTTGAGAAGAATGTGTATTCAGTTGCATTCAGATGCAAAGTTCTGTATCTCTCTGTGAAATCCATCTGGTCCTGTATCATTTAAGGCCCTTGTTTTTTTTGGTGATGTTCTGCTTAAATATCTGTCATTTGCACAAAGTGCCATGTTGAGTCTCCTACTATTAGTGTATTATATATGTATGTCTTTACTTTGTTATTTATTGGTTGATATACTTGGCAGCTCCCACATTCGGGACATAAATATTCATGATTGTTATGCCTTCTTGTTGATAGACCCTTTAAGTATGATACAGTGTCCCTCTTCATTTCCACTATAGTCTTTGGGATAAACTGTAATTTATCTGATATGAGGATTGCTGCCCCAGCTTTCTTTTGAGGACTATTTGAATGGTAAATGGTTCTCCACCCCTTCATTTTCAGGTTGGAGGTGTCCTTAGGTCTAACATGAGTCTCTTGTAGACAGCAAATAGATGGGCCTTGCTTTTTTATCCAGTCTGAAACCCTGAATCTTTTGATGGGATCATTTAGCCCATTCACATTCAGAGTTAGTATTGAAAGATATGGATTTAAGTGTCATCATAATACCTATTCATTCCGTGTTTTTGTGGATTGTTTCTTTGGGCTCCCTCTTTGTTTTACAGGGTCCCCCTTAATATTTCTTGCTGAGCTGGTTTGGTGGTCACATATTCTTTCAGTCTCTGCCTATCTTGGAAGCTCTTTATCTCTCCTTCTATTCTGAATGAGAGCCTTGTGGATAGAGTATCCTTGGCTGCAGGCTCTTCTCATTTAGGACCCTGCATATATCCTGCCAGCCCTTTCTGGCCTGCCAGGCCTCTGTGGAGAGGTCTGCTGTTAACCTAGTACTTCTCCCCATATAAATTAGGGATCTTTTGTCTCTTGCTGCTTTAAGGATTTTCTCTTTATCTTTGGAATTTGCAGGTCTCTATTAAATGTCGAGGTGTTGAACAGTTTTTAGATTTTGGGGTGGTCCTCTCTATCTCTTGGATTTGAATGCCTGTTTCCTTCCCCAGATTAGGGAAATTCTCAGCTATCATTTGTTCAAATATACTTTGTTGTCCTGTCTCCCTTTCAGCCTCTTCTGGAACCCCAATGATAAGTAAATTATTCCTTCTCAGGCTATCACTTATTTCCCTAAGCCTTTCTTCATGGTCTCTTGTTTTTCTCTTTTTTCTTCAGTTTCCTTCCTTATCATCAACTTGTTTTGTATGTCACTCATTCTCTCTCTTCCACCTCATTAACCCTAGCACTTAGGATATCCAGTTTGGATGGCATGTCTTTTAATCTATTTTTAATTTCAGCCTGATTAGGTCTCAATTCTGCAGTAACAAAGTCTCTAGAGTCCTTTACACTTTTTTCCCAGAGCCATTAGTACTTCTGAATTGAATTTCTGACATCATATTGAAATCCAAATCTGTAACTCTGTGGCAGACAGTATTGTTTCTTCTTCTTCTTCTTCTTCTTCTTCTTCTTCTTCTTCTTTCTTCTTTTCTTCTTCTTTTCTTCTTCTTCTTCTTCTTCTTCTTCTTCTTCTTCTTCTTCTTCTTCTTCTTCTTCATATTTTATTTATTTATTCATGAGAGAGACAGAGAGGCAGAGACATAGGCACAGGAAAAGCAGGCTCCATGCAGGAAGAATGATACAGGACTCGATCCCAGAATTCTAAAATCATGCCCTGAACCACCCAGGCATTCCTGGTTCTTTCTTTTGTGAATTTTTCATCCTAATCATTTTATTCAGTGCAGAGTGGCTGTAGTGGCTGTATGAGTGGGCTGAGTCAAGAACATCAACTATTACCTAAGTAAAATACACCTTAGATGATTCTGAAGAGGTCAGAGACCAGAAAATAAAAGAAAAAGAAGAACAGAACAAAATAAAACAAAGGACCACTAAAGTGAAAAACAAAATTTAAACAAAGTAGTAAAAATAAAAAGCCAAAAGCCCAAAACAAAGAAGAAAAAAAGAAAAAAAAAGTAAAGAAAAGAGGGAAAACAAAAACAAAAACAAAAGGTGGGGATAGTGGTGATGAGGAAGTGGTAGTGTAGAAAGAATGTAGTCTACCTGAGGGGTCCTAGAGGGTGATCCTCTTGGTTCTGAATATATTTTGTTCTGTATGTTAGAGGATGCTCAATCCCAAATTTATATGTAAGCCAGCAATACTTATAGAAAGTCCCAATATTGACCACCAAGACATAAACAAGATAAAAGCAGGGGGCAGAATGGGAAGGAAGAGAGAATACAATCTCACATAATGAACCAGTTCGGTATTTAACTTCGTTCTGGGTGCATGCTGGTCATGTTTTAGAAGGTAGCAATTTCCACCACTGTGGAACGAAATGAGGCCTAAAAACCCCCAAAAAACAAATACCCATATCTTGTATATCTCCCCAAATTAAATTGAATACATTGAAGGGAATCCAGAAGTGAAAACTATATCTAAGACATGTAATTGTAGAAATATGAAAGTCAAAAAGGAAAAAAAAAATTAAAAACGAAGAGGTGTGAAATATTGTTAAGGTGGGAAAAGAGAAAATTTACTGGAATTTTTAAATTTGATATAAAAACTAGGCATAATGGAAAAAGAAAAAGAAAAGAAAAAAGGACCCTCTAGTTCTATATACTATATTCCCTTGACATTCCCTTGGTCCTGGAGCTTTCCAGTGCTGCCGGGTCAAGAACTTGCTCTTCCCTGTCCTTCCAGCGGGTCTTCTGGGGGGGGGGGGGGTCTGCTGTGCTGACTCTCAGGTGTGTCCACCTGGGGAGATGCCCCCCCCCCAGGTGCCGGGCTCAGGTGAGCTGTTGCCCCGGAGGCCCCGCCCCTCCCGGTGAACAGGGGAACCAGGAGGAGCAGCCCCCCGGCGGCCAGGTCTCCGGCTCTGGAGTCAGCTCCGCCCGGGGAACGACCACAGCTCCCGGCCCCACCGGCCTAGGGGCTCCCGGGGCGGCACGGGGGTGCTGCTCTGCACAGCCTGGGGGGCCGCGGCCTGGCGCCCAGGGCCCTTCCTGCCTCCCCCCGTCCCCGCGACAGGCGAGGCCTCCCCATCCCGTGCCCTCCCTGCCTGGCCCCGACCCCGTGTCCTGTGCCCTCCCCGCCCGCCTGGGGACCACGGGATCCCCGAGCGGCGTCTCCCCAGGCCCCGCGGGCTGTGCGCTCCGGCCCTTGACCCCGATCCCGGGCGGGGGCGGTGCGCTCCCCCCGCGCCCCCCTCCCATCGTGGCCCCGGGGCCCCCGAGGCTCCCCGCCCGCCCGCCCGCCCGCCCGAGGTCCCGCCCCGGGTCCCGCCCGAGGTCCCTGCTCAGCGCTTTTCCGCCGGGAAGTCCCAGCGCCGAGTTTCAAGCTCCCGCTGCCGGGGCTGGGCTTTCCCGCGCAGGCCCCCGCGCTCGCCGCAGCCCAGCGCCCCGGGGCCTCCCCGCGCGGGGCCTCCGCGTGGTCCGCCTGTCTGTCCTGTTAGCAGCCAGACTTCCTCTCTGCCGCGTTCCGGGTGTTCTCTCTGTAAATCCCAGGTCGACTTGGCAGGGGCTCAGGGTGCCTTGCAAGGTCCCCAGGTGAGCCGGTGGGGCCGGGTGGGGGGCGCACCCTACTCCTCCGCCTTCTTGCCCCTCCCTCCTGTTCCCAATTAAAGCAAAATTCAAGAATCTAGAAATATCTGGAGTCTGATCTCTCATTTTAGTCTTACTTTGAAAGCTTGATGGTAGAAGAAAATCACAGCTCTTCTTGTATAGAAATCAAAGTAAAATTTTAGATGTGTAATCAGCTTTCATTGTATTTCAGACATTAAAGCCAGTTTTAGAAAACATTTTGTTCATCACACTTTTTTCTGTATGTGCCCATACCTAATAGTGATTACAACCGCACAACCCTTCATCTCTGTAATGTTAATAGTAGGCAGAATTCTTCGACTAATTACTATGTGCCAGGCAGAAATTGATTAATCTTCATAATCCCTACCATAACCCTATCAGGTAGGTGCTATTATTATATATTATAAATAATAATATTATTTCCATTTTACAGATGAGAAAGCCTTAGAAAAATTAACAATTTAATTAGACTAGACTCAGGTATGTTCAGCTCTAAAATCTATGTTTTACTGCCTAAGCATATAACTAGAAAGTCATTGTCACAATAGGATGAACCATATGAGTCCTTGTGTGATTAGGAATGCCAAGCAGGCCACTGCTAACTATTCTTGAGAAGAATCCCATGAGTGAAAAATGTGAGATTTTTGACACATGCAGCAAAAGGCTTGTTTCAGTAAAGGGCCCTGGGTTTCAGAATCAACCTCACCACACTTCCTCCCTTCCATTGTCAAGTAGGAATTCACCATCACACCCTCCCCCACCCCACCCCACCTTCCACTAAAGGAGCTGATGTAGATAAATTTATTTTTTTTTAATTTTTATTTATTTACGAGAGTCACAGAGAGAGAGAGAGAGAGAGAGAGAGAGAGAGAGAGAGAGGCAGAGACACAGGCAGAGGGAGAAGCAGGCTCCATGCACCAGGAGCCCGACGTGGGACTCGATCCCGGGTCTCCAGGATCGCGCCCTGGGTCAAAGGCAGGCACCAAACCGCTGCGCCACCCAGGGATCCCTTGATTATGTTTTAAAGGAAATCAATGTTTGCTCTTTCCCTTCGAGAATAAAATGCTTCCACAGAGCAGAGTTTTTAGAATTTCCAAGTGTCCTGAGGCCTTAAAAGTTAAAGAAATACTTTGGAATTTTATAGTGGTTACGATGTTGAGAAAAGGAACCCACTCTGTCTGCCATTTCCCCTCGTCACGCTGACCTGCCCCTTATCCCACGCTCAGAGACTCATGGTCTTTGATACTGCTTCCTATACCATGAGCTGCAGAATTGACTTGAGCTCTGGTTCGCTTTGTGCTTTGGATATTTGTGAGTCAGTGGG
The DNA here is from genome assembly GCF_905146905.1 of Nyctereutes procyonoides. Taxonomy (NCBI): domain Eukaryota; kingdom Metazoa; phylum Chordata; class Mammalia; order Carnivora; family Canidae; genus Nyctereutes; species Nyctereutes procyonoides. The sequence continues at coordinate 5,919,896 of NW_026575031.1, read as the reverse complement.
ATTTCTTTTCTATAAAATTGCTTAATCACAGGGACGGTTGGGAGACAAAGTAAACCCCCTTACTTTCCCTTCACTGGTCTGACCAGTTTAAAGTGAATAGGAGCCCAGAGAGATTTCTCACTTTCCACTTCCCACTATCAAAGTAAGCGGTGAATCCAGGGGTGTGTTTGGGAATGACAGCTGCCTGGTGCCTCCAGGGCAGCTGAGTGGGAACAGTGAAAGGAGTCCCAGTCTGGGCAGACCCACAAGTGTCCCATTTCATCCTGAATTCGGACTGGGCTCCTCAAGGTCATGCAAAGAAGCTGAGCCAGTGACCCACAATCTGATTCCTTCAGTTTGGAGATTCAGACTTTTGAAAGACTTTGCCTTCTCTACTCCCTGCTTCAGCCTGACCTTCCCCAGTACCCCACCCCAACCCCCATACGCTCTAATTTCACACAACACCCATTCTTTGAGCAGTAAGATTGGCATTAGTTTCAGGAGCCTAGGGGTGCCAAGGTGAACATGTCTTCCTTGGGGATTATTGTTTGCCTTTCTGATAAACATCTCCAGACAGTGAAACCATTTCTTATCACTAGAAATATCTTTAATAATTCCCAGCTTTGTGCTTAAATGGCAGCTGGAGAGTATGCTCTTTTTTTTTTTAAGTGATGATATTAATGAGATGAATAAGCTAGGTAAGAGAGAACTCTCTGGAAAGGTCACTAACAATAAAAATATTTTCTCCTTTATTGAAGTGTTGCTGGCTCAAAGAACACAGGCAAGGGAAAAGAAAAGCAATAACAAATCATAAGCAGGAGAAATATATATATATATATATATATATAAATTATATATATTTATATAAACATAAAACAAATGACTAAGTAAACAACATAATATTTTATTCACTAGTAGTGAGTCTTTTCTGGCTTTGCCCTTCTTCTCTACCTGCTTAAACTTAAAACATATAGGAAATTTTCAAATATGTAATTTCACAATCCAGACCTACTAAATCAGGATATAGATTTATGCGGTTTTAATGTGCATGGAGGTAGAAATGCTAGCTATGCCTTATTAGCAGCAATTAGAGAAGAATCATTGCATTCTTCTCATTTATTCACCCTTATCATTTAGGTATCCATTAAATCATACATGAATTCATAAGTTCAAGGGGTATAGACACAAAGTAAACACATTTCCTTTTCCTTTTTCTTTTATTTTTTTAGAGAAGGAGGGAGAGAGAGGGGGGAGAGGAAGCACAAAGGGAGAGGAAGAGGGGGAAACTCAAGCAGGCTCCACACCCAGCACAGAGCCTGATGCAGGGCTCCATCCCTGTGAGCCACCGACACCCCAACACATTTATTTTTCTTAAAGAGCTCATTACTTTATGACTCTGTTGAATCTTTAGAAAGTGTAGCTGAGTTAATACCAGTTGACCCTGCGAATAAAATTCCCAAGCACATACCCTTGAGAAAATCCCTCCATAGTTTATGAACGTGGTAGGGAATGCCCCTGTGGTTAACCTGCGCTCTGGATTTTGCATGCCCCAAGTCCTATGACTACATGTATAATGAGAGAATTACACTTGAATTAGCTTCATATTTCTCATTAAATGAGGAAAAATTAATTCCCATTAAATGTACAAGTGGTAGGCATGAAAAAAATCAATACTATAATCTTGCCTCCTAAATCATCTATATCTAGAAGTCCTTTTTAGTGACCTATTAATGCATGCTATTTCATGAGAAAATCAAGGTTCTCCTTCCAAAAAATGTTTAATGCCATCAATCTTTATCATGCTTGTAGCTTTCCATTTTGTTTGAATGTCATAAGCACAAGTGGCAGGGAACTCAGATGAGGATACATTTAAACATATGAAGTAAATGCAAACTCATTGTCAGAAATAAAGATGAGTGATACATTACAGTGAATGGAATGATATCACTGAAGCTTTTTAAAGTGACTTTACTAGTTCTTCCCCTAGAATGATTCTTCACAATTAGTGCAAATTCTTACCCCATCTATTTGGGGAAGAGATTCATATAAAGGAAGAGAATTCAGAGGAATTCTTTTTTTTTAATTATTTTTTATTGGAGTTCAATTTGCCTACATATAGCTTATCACCCAGTACTTATCCCATCAAGAGTCCCCCTCAGTGCCCATCGCCCAGTCACTCCATCCCCCCCGCCCACCTCCCTTTGCACTACCCCTTCTTCATTTCCCAGAGTGAGGAGTCTCTCATGTTCTGTCACCCTCTCTGATATTTCCCACTCATTTTCTCTCCTTTCCCCTTAATTCCCTTTCACTATTTTTTATATTCCCCAAATGAATGAGGCCATATAATGTTTGTCCTTCTCCGACTGACTTACTTCACTCAGCATGATACTCTACAGTTCAATCCACGTCGAAGCAAATGGTGGGTATTTGTTGTTTCTAATGGCTGAGTAATATCCCATTGTATACATAGACCACATCTTCTTTATCCATTCATCTTTCGATGGACAACGAGGTTCCTTCCACAGTTTGGCTATTGTGGACATTGCTGCTATAAACATTGGGGTGCAGGTGTCCCGGCGTTTCATTGCATCTGTATCTTTGGGGTAAATCCCCAGCAGTGAAATTGCTGGATTGTAGGGTAGCCCTATTTTTAACAATTTGAGGAACCTCCACACAGTTTTCCAGAGTGGCTGCACCAGTTCACATTCCCACCAACAGTGCAAGAGGGTTCCGCTTTCTCCACATCCTCTCCAACATTTGTTGTTTCCTGACTTGTTAATTTTCACTATTCTCACTGGTGTGAGGTGGTATCTCATTGTGGTTTTGATTTGTATTTCCCTGATGGCAAGTGATGCAGAGCATTTCCTCATGTGCATGTTGGCCATGTCTATGTCTTCCTCTGTGAAATTTCTGTTCATGTCTTTTGCCCATTTCATGATTGGATTGTTTGTTTCTTTGCTGTTGAGTTTAATAAGTTCTTTACAGATCCTGGTTACTAGACCTTTATCTGATAGGTCATTTGCAAATATCTTCTCCCATTCTGTAGGTGTCTTTTAGTTTTGTTGACTGTTTCTTTGGCTGTGCAGAAGCTTTTTATCTTGATTAAGTCCCAATAGTTCATTTTTGCTTTTGTTTCCCTTGCCTTTGTGGATGTATCTTGCAAGAAGTTGCTGTGGCCAAGTTCAAAAAGGGTGTTGCCTGTGTTCTCCTCTAGGATTTTGATGGAGTCTTCTCTCACATTTAGATCTTTCATCCATTTTGAGTTTATCTTTGTATATGGTGGAAGAGAATGAACCAGAATTCATTCTAGTTTCATTCTTCTGCACGTGGCTGTCCAATTTTCCCAGCACCATTTATTGACTGTCCTTTTTCCAGTGGATAGTCTTTCCTGCTTTGTCAAATATTAGTTGACCATAGAGTTGAGGGCCCATTTCTGGGTTCTCTGTTCTGTTCCATTGATCTATGTGTCTGTTTTTTTGCCAGTACCACACTGTCTTGATGATCACAGCTTTGTAGTACAGCCTGAAATCTGGCATTGTGATGCTCCCGGCTCTGGTTTTCTTTTTTTAATATTCTCCTGGCTATTCGGGACCTTTTCTGATTCCACACAAATCTTAAGATGATTTGTTCCAACTCTCTGAAGAAAGACTATGATATTTTGATAGGGATTGCATTAAACGTGTAAATTGTCCTGGGTAGCATAGACATTTTCACAATATTAATTCTGCCAATCCATGAGCATGGAATATTTTTCCATCTCTTTGTGTCTTCCTCAATTTCTTTCAGAAGTGTTCTGTAGTAGTTTTTAGGCTGTAGATCCTTTACCTCTTTGGTTAGGTTTATTCCTAGGTATCCTATGCTTTTGGATGCAATTGTAAATGGGATTGACTCCTTAATTTCTCTTTCTTCAGACTCATTGTTAGTGTATAGAAATGCCACTGATTCCTGGGCATTGATTTTGTATCCTGCCACACTGCCGAATTGCTGTATGAGTTCTAGCAATCTTGGGGTGGAGTCTTTTGGGTTTTCTTTTTTTTTTAATTTTTATTTATTTATGATAGTCACAGAGGGAGAGAGAGAGAGAGGCGCAGAGACATAGGCAGAGGGAGAAGCAGGCTCCATGCACCGGGAGCCCGATGTGGGATTTGATCCTGGGTCTCCAGGATCGTGCCCTGGGCCAAAGGCAGGCGCCAAACCGCTGTGCCACCCAGGGATCCCTCTTTTGGGTTTTCTATGTACATTATCATGTCATCAGCAAAGAGGGAGAGTTTGACTTCTTCTTTGCCAATTTGAATGCCTTTTATTTCTTTTTGTTGCCTGATTGCTGAGGCTAGGACTTCTAGTACTATGTTGAATAGCAGTGGTGAGAGTGGACATCCCTGTCTTGTTCCTGATCTTAGGGGAAAGGCTCCCAGTGCTTCCCCATTGAGAATGATATTTGCTGTGGGCTTTTCGTAGATGGCTTTTAAGATGCTGAGGAATGTTCCCTCTATCCCTACACTCTGAAGAATTTTGATCAGGAATGGATGCTGTATTTTGTCAAATGCTTTCTCTGCATCTATTGAGAGGATCATATGGTTCTTGTTTTTTCTCTTGTTGGTATGATCTATCATGTTGATTGCTTTATGAGTGTTGAACCAGCCTTGCATCCCCGGGATAAAGCCCACTTGGTCGTGGTGAATAATCTTCTTAATGTACTGTTGGTTCCTATTGGCTTGTATCTTGTTGAGAATTTTTGCATCTTGTTCAGCAGTGATATTGGTCTATGATTCTCCTTTTTGGTGGGGTCTTTTCTGGTTTTGGAATTATGGTGATGCTGGCCTCATAGAATGAGTTTGGAAGTATTCCATCCCTTTCTATCTTTCAGAACAGCTTTAGTAGAATAGGTATGGTTTCTTCTTTAAATGTTTGATAGAATTCCCCTGGGAAGCCATCTGGCCCTGGACTTTTGTGTCTTGGGAAGTTTTTGGTAACTGCTTCAATTTCCTTGCCGGTTATTGGCCTGTTCAGGTTTTTTTTATTTCTTCCTGTTCCAGGTTTGGTAGTTTGTGGTTTTCCAGAAATGCGTCCATTTCTTCTAGATTACCTAATTTATTGGCATATAGGGGCTCATAATATGTTTTTAAAATCGTTTGTATTTCCTTGGTATTTGTTGTGATCTCTCTTTTCATTCATGATTTTATTAATTTGAGTCCTTTCTCTTTTGTTTTTAATAAGGGTAGCTAATTGTTTATCTGTCTTATTAATTCTTTCAAAGAACCAACTCCTGGTGTTGTTGATCTGTTCCACAGTTCTTCTGGACTCTATTTCATTGAGTTCTGCTCGTGTCTTTATTAACTCTCTTCTTCTGTGGGTGTAGGTTTTATTTGCTGTTCTTTTTCCAGTTTTTTTTAGGTGCAAGGTTAGCTTTTGTATTTGAGTGTTTTCCAGTTTTTTGAGGGAGGCTTGTACTGCGATGTATTTCCCTCTTAGGCCCACTTTTGCTATATCCCAAAGATTTTGAATGGTTGTATCTTCATTTTCATCAGTTTCCGTGAATCTTTTTAATTCTTCTCTAATTTCCTAGTTGACCCTTTCATCTTTTAGCAGGATGGTCTTTAACCTCCACGTGTTTTAATTTCTTCCATACTTCTTCTTGTGGTTTAGTTTTAGTTTCAAAGCATTATGGTCTGAACATATGCAGGGTACGATCCCAATCTTTTGGTATCGGTTAAGACCTGATTTGTGACCCAGTATGTGGTCTATTCTCGAGAAAGTTCCATGTGCACTTGAGAAGAATGTGTATTCAGTTGCATTCAGATGCAAAGTTCTGTATATATCTGTGAAATCCATCTGGTCCAGTGTATCATTTAACACTCTTGTTTCTTTGCAGATGTTGTGCTTAGAAGATCTGTCATTTATAGAAAGCACCATGTTGAAGTCTCCCAGTATAAGTGTATTATTATCTAAGTATGTCTTAACTTTGGTTATTTATTGATTGATATACTTGGTAGCTCCCACATTAGGGGAATAAATATTTATGATTGTTAGGTCCTGTTGTTGGATAGATCCTTTAAGTATGATATGGTGTCCCTCTTCATTTCTTATTACAGTCTTTGGGATAAACTTTAACTTATTTGATATAAGGATAGCTACCCCTGCTTTCTTATGAGGACCATTTGAATGGTAAATGGTTCTCCAACCTTTTATTTTCAGGTTGGAGGTGTCCTTAGGTCTAACATGAGTCTCTTGTAGACAGTAAATAGATGGGTCTTGCTTTTTTATCCAGTCTGAAACCTTGCGTCTTTTGATGGGATCATTTAGCCCATTCACATTCAGAGTTAGTATTGAAAGATATGGATTTAGTGTCATCATAATACCTATTCATTCCGTGTTTTTGTGGATTGTTTCTTTGGGCTCCCTCTTTGTTTTACAGGGTCCCCCTTAATATTTCTTGCTGAGCTGGTTTGGTGGTCACATATTCTTTCAGTTTCTGCCTATCTTGGAAGCTCTTTATCTCTCCTTCTATTCTGAATGAGAGCCTTGCTGGATAGAGTATCCTTGGATGCAGGCTCTTCTCATTTAGGACCCTGCATATATCCTGCCAGCCCTTTCTGGCCTGCCAGGCCTCTGTGGAGAGGTCTGCTGTTAACCTAATACTTCTCCCCATGTAAGTTAGGGATCTCTTGTCTCTTGCTGCTTTAAGGATCTTCTCTTTATCTTTGGAATTTGCAAGTGTCACTATTAAATGTCAGGGTGTTGAATGGTTTTTATTAATATTAGGGGGGGATCTCTCTATCTCCTGGATCTGAATGCTTGTTTCCCTCCCCAAGTTAGGGAAGTTCTCAGCTATGATTTGTTCAAATATGCTTTCTGGTCCTCTGTCCCTTTCTCTCTGGAACTCCAATTAAACATAGATTTTTCCTTCTGAGGCTGTCATTTATTTCCCTTAACCTTTCCTCATGATCTTTCAATTGTTTTTATCTTTTTTCCTCAGCTTCCTTCTTTGCCATCAACTTGTCTTCTATTTCATTCAGTCATTCTTCTACCTCATTAACCCTGGTCGTTAGGACCTCCAGTTTGGATTGCATCTCATTTCATTGATTTTAATTTAGGCCTTATTAGATCTAAATTCTGGAGTCATGAAGTCTCTTGAATCCTTTATGCTTTTTTCCAGAGCCACCAGTAGCTTTATAATTGTGCTTCTGAATTGGCTTTTTGACATCGAATTGTAATCTGAATTCTGTAACTCTGTGGGAGAGAGGACTGTTTCTGATTCTTTCTTTTGTGGTGAGTTCTTTTTTCTAGTCATTTTGCTCAGTGTAGAGTGGATAAAAACTAGTTGTACTGGGAAAAGGAAGAAAAAAAGAGAGAGAGAGAGAGATAAAGGGAAAAAAGAAACAAACATGCAAAAAAAACCCCACAAAGAACAGAAAACTACCCCAGCTCCGGGTCCGCACTGGCCTGGATGCTCCGGGTGCGGCGCTGATCTGCACAGCTCGGGGCTTCCTGGGGGCAGGAGAGTCCTTGCTGTCCTGTGCCCTCCTGGCCTCCACCTGGCCTGTCCGAGGGAAGCGCAGGATCCTGGGCTGTGTCCCCCGCGCCCTGGGCTCCCGGGCCTGCGCCGCTGGAATCGGCTCCCGGGGCCGCGCAGCCCCCTCCGCACTGAGCTGCCGCCTGAGCAGTTGCCTGAGCTAAGTGTTTTCTTTTTTCCTTCTTCATCACACACACACACACACACACACACACACACACACACACACACACACACTCTAATGCAGAGACATAGAGAAGAGTAGAGCAGATAGAAACAAACAACTGGAAAAATACCTCTTATAATGCAAAGGAGAGATTAAGCAGGCTCATTACTCAATTATAAATCATTTTGCAAAATGCCTGTAAGATCATAATTCTTTTCTATAAATTCTTACCACTTGTGTGTAACTACATTGCCCTGGACCCACTGTTTGCTTCCATCTGCTTTCCCATGCATTTATTTTCATATGTCCAATTGGTTTTTATGGAACCTTACTGTTTAGATCTCCATTTCCTTTGTTTTCATGATTGTCTGGAGATTTCTATTTTAGTTTGCCTCTATAATTATTCTCCAACAAACCAGTAAGCTACTAGATACTATATATGTTTATGTCTGTGGACTGAGTGTGTTGGATTCATTTTATTTCATTTTATTTTTTTTTTGTCGGATTCATTTTAATGTTCTGTATCTGTTTTATCTTGAAAGCAATCTTAGTGTAATTCTACAGAAGGCTCTTTTTAATGGCAGAAGTTATCTAATGTATTTTGAAAGGTCATTAGGAGCAAAGACAAATAGAAGTTTAAATTATAAAACTACTTGTAGATATTTAATAAAAACAAAACAACAGTTGGTAGAGTCATGCCAGGTGGTCTCTGTTCAGCATTGTCTCTTCTTATGTAAAATCATTATTGTTTATAGTGTATAGTCACTTCAAACTCTTTTTAATAGCTTAAAATAAATATCCAGGCCTCTTTAGAAACATAGTTACCTGGAACAGATCATCATCAAGAGAAAAACTCTAAAAGAAGAGATTCGTGAGCCTCTAAATTTTAAAATTGGACCCTCTTTTTATGTAATACCATTCTTTTGACTAGATGTAGCTATCTGGAAAGTGTGTCTCTATTTAAATAAATCTGGTCAAATTAATTAGACTTCGGCAATCTCTGTTTTGGGGAAACAGTAAAATAAGTATTTCCAAAGAACTTCAGACCTTTGCTTTTCAAACAAGGCATTGGGGTCACCTGGGAAGATCCCAAAGATACATATTCCAGGGTATAGCCTAACCTTGCTAACCCCAGAGAGGATTCTTATGGAGCCGAATGCCAGTCCTAAAGGTTTAGTAATTAATGAGTGGACCCTGAAGGAGATGTGCTGAAAGGCTGGAAAGGAAAATCAGAATGGCTTCTCTGTCCATATACTACTATACCACAGCCCCCAGCACACACTGCATGCAGAGTACATAAATACTTGTGATAGTGTATGTGTTTGAGGGAATGGGGACTGAAATAAACTGGAAAATTCATGTCTGATCAACTTCAATTGCAGAAATAGCATAAATATCCTGTCCCAAATGTGTTTGACCGGCCCAAGCTCAGTTCACTTTTCCATTTAAAGTCCTCATAGGAGCACTGGGTGTTATGCTATATGTTGGCAAATCGAACTCCAATAAAAAAATATACAAAAAACAAAATAAATAAAAAAATAAAGTCCTCATAGGACACTATACTTGGTGAGTTTGCTTTGCTTTCAGAGTCCCTGGACTTTGAACTATATTAGGGTCCTTCTGTCCCCAGGACATTTCCAGGGCCTGGCTCCTCCAACAGCATTTCAATCACCTGTCATTACTTACCTACTATCTCCTTCTTCCGGACCTTTCAAAAATCCTTGACTGAAAAGCATCCACAGCACTCTACTCCACTCAGGCGCATGACACCTGCTTGTTTGTAGGCCTCTCTGGGAAGCAGTCTCTATTATCGATGTGAGAGCTAGGAACAGTGGGTGTGAGCGTGCTTGGCCTTTATAAATCAGCTGTTATCTGGTTCTTTTTCCCAAAGAAGATTTAAAAAAGACAAATAGACTGCTGTTTGGACATTTGATTTGGTGTAAACAAAAGAGAAAGAGGAATAGGAAAGCAATAAACTGCAGTTAGCTTGGAGATTCTCCCTTCTTTGGTTTTTACTGGATAAGCATATTTTCCAACAAGCTCTTATGGGCCAGCCTGCCCAGAAGCCAGAACTATTACTCCCTGTGCTGCCTTTTTTTCTCCCATCCAGGTTCTCTTCCAAATTCTTCATTGAATTTCCCCCCCCCCCATCCAGGTTCTCTTCCAAATTCTTTTTGAGTTTTTGTCTCAAGGGTCTTCATTCACTCTACTGAGGAGGAGGGTTAGAAAAAATATCGCAAATAAAAACATTTAGTTCAAAATCACTTCTGCATTTGTTTAAATGCACACATTTTAGCAGCAGCTCAGTGTAACCCATGTGACTAAGAAAAAGACACTATGAAAGACGAGAAGTAAGGCGTGTTGCTGGGGCAGAGGGCTGCTCTAGGTCAAGCAGGCTGCTGTCTACCGGCCAGTGATCATGCCAGGGGCCAGGCAGCCTCCAGTTACAGGGTCAGCTATGTGAATACAAGCCCACCAGGGCTGGCTCACAGCTGCCCTGCTAGCCACTGAAAGGTGACCTGTTCTCACTTGGCCTCGTTGGGGGTAAACTATTATCTAGGCCTCTCAAGTCTGGCCCTATCACTCCGGACAGATCTGAGAACTGATCTTCTCTCTAATTTCTAATTTTGGACATATTAGAACATTTTGAATTTCTCATTTTGGACATATTAGAATATTTTGAATTGCACATACAGTCAGTTTTAAGCCCCTAACTAGAAAAGTAACTTTTGCATTCAATATTTATATGTACGGTATACAAACATGCACTATAATTTATAAATTTGGAGGAAATAACAGCCATTATGTTATAATTTGTCAGGGAGCTAGAGCTAAGACTCAAGCTCTGGATTCTACTTGTATCCTCTCATTATTGTAACCTGAGGGAATCTATTCTTTGCCATAGCTCCACAAACATGAACCAAAAGGTAGGTCTGTGGCACGTGAGGATTTCTCTATAATCAAAATTTTAAAGCTGTTTCTAAATGTTTTTCAACCTTCAGCTGAAAAAGGAAATACTTAGTTGTTCATATGAGCTATTTGGTTACATGTGAATGGAAAGAACCCTATACCCCTGACATTCTAAATATACTTCAAAAGATTAGTTGTGTCAAAGCAGTAGGTATATGTAGACACCAATATTACTCTATTTCAAAGTGTGTGTTCTGTGTATGAACCTGAAACACGCCTTGAGTGTTTCTCTCCCCTGCTTAACTATGTAAGGAAGCCCCCCATTTCTTCATCCAGTAGTGTTCAAATAATTCAGCACTCCTTTCCACTAGGTTTTGTCAACAATCAATAAGTCAGATTCTGTTCATCTCTCTAGTGATCTCGTGTGAAAGTCCACATAACACTTTCCCCTCTTTGACCTTCACCCTTCACTCATTAACTACTGGCATAACCTCCGGCAGCATTCATAATGCACTAGGCCCAGTCAGGGACAAGCATTTAATTACAGACCAGCCATCTGTTTAATATAAACTACATCTGCCAGCCGCCTCTTGGCAGTCTCAGGAATGAGTTTTCTAAAGGAAAATGAAAATTGTTCATCGAATGGCAGCAGGGAAAAGACCTTCTTGACTCTTTCCCACTTTGACACCCTTGGGTCTACTATGGCCAGCCATGTCCATGCTTGAAAAATAACATCAGTGTTATGTGACTTCACAATTCAGAAAGAGTTAAATACTCCTCAGAAATTTAAATCTGTCTGGTATGGATCATGCGGGCTTTTCTTTTTTATACTAGCTTAGGCTTCAAAGACAGTAGGCTAAACAAATGACGTAAGAGACAAGAACTGACCAAATGTGGGCATGACTTCCCATGTAGTACTCTGGCTATAACTTCATAGTCTGGAATCAGCATCATATTGGTAAGGCAGAAAAAAATACTGAAGTGCAGGACAATGTGGGTTGACCATTCTTTCTTAATGACACTTTGCAAGTCAATCCTTACCTACTCCTGGAATTCTAGGAGAGCTGCCATGCCACCGCTCTCATGGAGACAGCATCCCAAGCCACCATGTTAAGAGCCATTCAGCATCTGGACACAGCCACAACTGATTGGATCAAGGATGAGCACGAAAGCTAGCAGCAGGCCCCAGCTTGACCAGCACTTTATAATCATTCAATTGGTATAGAAGATGAGCAGCCTTAATCAGCTGCTGCCCAAATTAGCAGTCACTCTACTTTTTTTTTTTTTTAAATTCTTAGGTGCTCATCCCCCTCATAACATTTTACTATCTGAAACTAGGATGTCACACAATCTGGATATATATCCAGCGTGTTGTATCTCCTTCTTTCCCTACTAGGTCTTGTTAAAATTATATAATATATAATATATATTGTTATATAACATATGTTGTATAACACATATATATGTAATTATATAATTAAAAAATACATCTAATATGTACAGTAAGAGAAACAATGACATCTTTGAGCCACAGTGATATAGTAAGTAGAAGTGAGAATTGAAGCCTAAAGGACATGAGGAGTTCTTTGAGAAAGGACCACAGAGAATAATAATAATAATAATAATAATAATCTAAAACCAAGTCACCAAGCAGAAGGTATGAGTGGACAGAGGCAGTGGTCAGTGTAGAAAAATGAAATGACTATGCAGAGTGACACTGGCCATATGAGCCTTAGAAGGAACAGAGGAAATAACATCAAGTCTCCAAGTCCTCACAACCAGATTCTGGTCTTGAGGCTCCTCCAGTGGATTTTTGAAATACATTAACCTGATAAAAACAAGGGAGATGGTACATTTAACTAAGTCTTTTTTGCTTCTTAACCAGATTCTAAGACACATGTTCTCAAATGTTAGATTCCTATGCCTGCCCAGCCTAGCCTTGTTATAAAAAAGTGATTGGAAGCTTGTGCTTCTGCTGGTATTTTGATAAAATGAGTGTAAAATTGAAGTTCACACCTTACTTGTGTCCCAGTAAAGAATAGAAACATTAAAGGACGGTCCTCTCTGCTGTGGCTGGTCAATGTTAGGGTAGAAGGTGGACTTTCAGGTATGTTAACCCATGTGATGACTGAATCTTTTGGCCCAAATGAGCTCTGTGATTGATCGTTCTCTTCCTGTGATGGAACCCTGTGGCTAACTCAATGAGGTAACCGTAGTTGAATCACACACTGATGTTCACGAGTTACTCTCGACAATGGCCTGAATTGACTTTCTTTAATTACTCCACTGCAGCACCAGTTTATTGCCTTACAACACTCACCACAATTTATTCTTATTTTACTTGTCTACTTGGAAATTGTCCCTCTTGTTAAAATATCTGTTTTGTTCACCACTACATTTTCAGCATTAAAGTGGGACATTATGGATAGTTAATGTATATTTGTTAGACATGGAAATGATAGGAAATAAGTGTAACTGGCTTACTGAACATTGCTAAAGAACAGGTAGAATTCTATGAGTTAATATATGTAAAGCTTCTGAACACAGTAACCACTGTGTTAATTGAATAATGATGACTATTGTTATTTCTCATTATTGCCTGTTTCAATTATCCTCTGAACTTCTTCTCCCCACGCCAGGTGAAACCTTGGACAGGTTCCTTAGATTTTCTGGTAAGTCTTGTTTTGGCGGATGTCCAAGGCTGTCTGTCTCGTTGATGTGTTTGTGGATCTTATAAAAATCTCATTTCGTCCCTGGGACTCTCTAGCCACAGTTCCCTTGATTAAAGGAATGCTTCTGCAGTGGTTATTTATAAGCTGCTCTCCATTTCTGGTTCCTGATCATTCCCTCCTCTATTGAGGTCACTTCAGCATCCAGGCAAACTTGTTGGCCTCTCTCTCAATATAACCCAATTTTGCTCTTCCTCTTAGGTCCACATCTGGCACATGGAGAATATCAAACTAGAAGGGCAGGCTGTTTCCATGGCCACTTCTACTCTCTGCAGGGATAGCCATAGCCACAGTCTGTCACATTTAGAAAGCCCAAGTTAAAGTTGGATACAGTTCCTATGTCCTCAAAGTCCAAGGGATACATGTCAGGTTCTACACATGGTTCTTTTTAAGCTTCTCTTCAGTCAACTTGAGATGAGAGAAAGAACTTTCCTTCCCATCCCCACAGGAAGGAGGGACATCACAGCACACCATACACCTTTCCAAAGCATTCTCCTCTACTGGCCTTTTCAACTTCTCCCTGTAGCAAAGAGGTAGATGGTGGGCCAATATTGGTAGAACTGCTTTTATGATCCCTTAGCTTCTTCTCCACAGATGGTCTGGCACTGGACTCTAGAACATGAAAAAAGGTGGGATCCAGCAATTCTTTTATCCTTCTTAGTGTTTGTGTCATTTAAAAAGCTGAAAAACCAAGAGTCCCATTTTTTACATCCTGTTACATAAAATAGAGATAAAAGTAGCAACTCCTGTAAAGTCTTATACAGAAATCTACAGACAGAGCCTAATTAATAAGGGATTATTAAAGCTTGATTTGTTAAATTAAGAACTTTTCTCTATTTCAAGTCCCAAACCTAGAAAGGATCATCATTTATTTGTGGTGACCATTCTTCACTCTTAGCCCTTCACCAGTAATTCTTCTAAAAGCTTGCCTGCCTAATTATTTCTGTCCGAGGTGAAAGAAGGAGAATGCTAACTTGGTAATACTTTTTCCTTTTAAACTAATAAATTGAAAATGAGGCTTTTTGTATTCAAGTTTTCTTGGATTTGATTGGCACCAATTAAATTTTAGAGAAGTTTATTTTTTATTTTCTTAAGATTTATGTATTTGAGATAGTGTGAGTGAACAGGGGGAGATGGAAAGAAAGAGGGAAAGAGAATCCCAATCAGATTCTGTGCTGAGTGAGGAGCCCTAGGTGGAGCTCGATCTCGCAATGGAGGGCCCAGTCTCATGACCCTGAGATCATGACCTGAACCAAAACCAAGAGTTAGATACTCAATTGATTATGCCACCCAGACACCCCATTAGATAAGTTTAAATAAGATGAGTCGACTTTGGCTTAGCCTAAAGAATATAGAGAGCTTTGTAGGGATGTCCGACTATGACTTGGAATTGTTGGGTCTGAATTGGGTTTTGGTTCATTTTGCCTGAAGTATCTACATGAAGGTTAATGCACATACACTTGGGAGCTTAGGGAGAGAGAGCACTGAGAGAGAGAGATTCTGGTACCCCACATAATCCTGGAAATGGGAAAACATTTCCATATGGACCATCGTGAGGGCTGCAAGGGATACAGGGCTCTTTTGGTGCTTTGAGCAGTGCAAAGAACCCCCAAAGCTAGCCAGCATTCTTCTGTGGATAGACAGAGTAAGAGCTCAGTGGATGCAGCAATTGCCCAGGAAGTCAGGAGATCTTGAGCAGAGGCCCAGCAGAAGCAGCAGCATGACTAGGGCCTGCTTGAATACATGTGAGGCTTCTGTGGAGAAGCCCAGAAATACCTTGCAGGGATTGTCAAGAGACCACGTTCTTAGAATTATATGAGTGAAGGCAACAAACCTACAGCATTTGAGTCACAATGTCAGCGTGAATTATTTGTGCCTGCAAACTGGTGGACAAAGGAGCATTCAAGTTGCATGAGGCTCTAGATGCATAGCACTAAAGACCAGATCCTAACAAGGTGTCTTGTCAACTGCTTGGTGTGTCTCTACTAGAAAAAATCCATTGACTTCACTCTGATCTTAACAAGGCCAAGTTTAAGGGGAAATTGGATTATGGTTTTAAACCTTTTTTCCATTCTTAAAGACCCTAGATAAAACTATCATCTGATAACTGATGTTTGTAATTTAATAGAAGATTCAAAAGACCAAAGAGCCCTCAAAAAACTAGAGTGTTACCAGTGAAATGACAGCATCTCAGCTGTCCTCTCTTCTGAGAGGCCAACATACAAGAAATTCCCTATTATGGGAGCCAGGAGGAAGGAAGAAGTTTGGGCAGAAGTCCAGGGCTATCTCTGGAATAAGTAAAATGGGCTTTAGTGGATTCCTAGCATCGAAGTGCTAAAAGCCACAAAACTGAGTCATGCATTGTACATCATCAAAGATAAACTGTTACAAGATGAATCAAAATTCTTCAGCCACTGAGGTAAAAGAGGAGTTTCTGAGCTAATACTGTCTAGGCAAACTTTTGGATTTTCTCTTGGATTGGTCCCACCCTCGTCAGCCTGATTTAGGTGGCAGACTACACAACTGTCAGGTGAGAGTGGCATGGGAAGGAACAGCATGATGTGGGCTCTTTGCTAAGAGGAGTTTCCTTCTTTCAGTTTGGTATGAGTGGCGAATGCTAAGCCACAGAGACACATCTCACTGCCCCCTTTCTTCTGACAGTCTGCTTCCTGACAGGGCGCGAAGCCAGCAGATGCCGTAGGCCTGGGTTGATCAGCAGTCTGACCAGAGTCCTGCCCCAACAGGTCTGTTAAACTCTTTTGCTGCCAGGTTTTCCAAAGATACTTTAAAAAAAATTTTGATATATAACAATTCTAAAGAGATATAATTTATATGCCACACAATTCATCCATTTACAATTCACTGTTTTTAAGTATATCCATAGAGTTGTGAAACCATTACCACAATCAATTTGGAGCATTTTCATAACCCCAAAGAGAAACCTCAGACCTAGTAGCCATCATTTCTCATTTCTCCAGAACCCCTAGAGCCCCTGGCAACAACCAGTCTCCTTTCTGTCCTTATAAATGGCCTATCTGACATTTCATTTAAATAGAATCATACAGCGAGTAATATCACACAAAATGTGGTACAGTTCGTGACTGGCTTCTTTCACTAGCATGATGTCTGCAAGGTTCATCCACATAGGTATTGATACTTCATTCTTTTTTATGCTTAAATAATGTGCCATTGTATGAAAAACACCACATTTTGTTTATCTGTTCATGAATTGGTAGAAATTTAGATTGTTTCCACTCTTTTGGATAGTAAGGATAATGCTGTTGTGAGCATTTGCTTACAAGTTTTTAAGTGGACATTTGTTTTTGTTTCTCTGGGCTACACTCCTTGGAGTGGAATTGCTAGGTCATATGGTAATTTATGTTTAAGCTTTTTTTTAAATATTTTTTTAAATTTTTATTTATTTATGATAGGCACACAGTGAGAGAGAGAGAGGCAGAGACACAGGCAGAGGGAGAAGCAGGCTCCATGCACCGGGAGCCCGACGTGGGATTCGATCCGGGGTCTCCAGGATCGCGCCCTGGGCCAAAGGCAGGCGCCAAACCACTGCGCCACCCAGGGATCCCTATGTTTAAGCTTTTGAAGAACTGCCAGACTGTTTTCCAAAGCAGCTACACTGTTTTAACTTTCTGCCAGAAATATATGAGAGTTGTGATTTCTACACATCATCACGAACATTTATCATTATCTGTCTTTTTTATTATAGTTACCCTCGTGAGTGTGGTATCGTATATGGTTGTTATTTGTATTTCTCTGATGGCTAATAATGTCAGGTATCTCCCTGTGTCTTGATTGGCCATTTGTATTTCTTTAGAAAATGCCTTCTAAAGAAGAAGAGAAGCCCTTGTTATAACCATTAAAAGTGGTCTGTTGTACCCTCATTTATTTATGATAGAGTCTTAGCATCAGAAGGAACTGCAGATACTGTCAAATACAAGTGCCAGCCTATTTGAATGTTATGTCAGTTAATATCATATCCTAAGGCCTCTGTTATTTCTTTCAGACATTTCTCAGCCTCAGATTCAGGGCTGGAACACTCACTATTTTCTGAAACAACTTGCCTTCCATCTCCCTAAAAAAAACTCTGTTTCATGGAAACTTTTCCTAATATTGAGATGAAATCTTTTTCAATTATGTTAAGCCCATAACTCCTAACTTAGAGTCATAACTTCTGAATATGTGATTGTGTATTGACTATTATGGGAAGATTCAAAAAGATTATGTGACTCCACAAATTTTAAGATTTAAAAATTTGTTCCTAATCACTCTCTTGCTAGAGAGGTGTTTTAGAACAGCTCTTTTTAAAACTGAAGCTTATTAAAGAAAATGGGATGTAGGGCACCTGGATGGTTCAGTGGTTAAGCATCTGCCTTTGGCTCAGGTCATGATCCTGGATCCTGGGATCGAATTCCACGTTGGGCTGCCCGAAAGGAGCGTACGTCTCTGTTTGTCTATGTCTCTGCCCCCTTCTCTATGTCTCTTATGAATACATAAATAAAATCTTTTTAAAAAGTGGGGTGTGTAGCGGATGGGGTCAAAACTCTAAGGTCTGGCTGAGAGACAGTAGAGGATGATACAAAGGCTGGGTGGCTTGGGCCAGTTCCTAATTAGGTACCCATTAATCCTTTAATATCTTCAAAGTCTTGCTCCAGATATCTTGGCTTTTGCAAAGTATGATGCATCCTTAACTTTTCAGCCCACATGGCTTTGAAAGGAAACTCTTTTGGGGTGGAGAGATGTTTCTGATCCCCTTACACTTACCTCATCAAAGTGTGTTTTTACTTTGCCTATTTGATGTCTGAGAGGCCTCATTAGGAGCTCATTTTATTAGCCCTGTTAAAAGAGTTTCTTTCCTGTAGAGACAGGAAGTTACATTTTGCAGCATGTATATCTCTAAGGTCTCCCCAGAATGTAGACAAATTTGGAGTTCTAGTCTCTGAGGCTTCACATACAGACAAAACTCCTCAAGTTGCTTCACAGGGCTCTTGGGAAATCTGTTCACGCCTGGGGTTTGGCCTCTTGGCATGCCCACTTTATAGGCTCTGCTTTTCATGAGGTCAGAAGAGTGATTCCACGTGTGCCATTTATAATCTGTGATTTTGGTAACCTTGAATTCTCTGTCATCTTTTAAATGCCTCTAAAAAAAGACTGCAGTCTAATAGGTCATTGGACCAACTCAGTAACTTCCTGGCAGGCTTGGCTCCTTCTTTAGAAAGGAGAAATGTTGGGAAACCAAAGCCATTGAGGTATTCATGCCTTTTCACTTGTAAAATGGGGAAAATGTGCACTAGCTAACTTCTCAGGATCTAGGATCAAAGTGGTTAGCAATGACATGGATTTTTCTTCATTCTGCTTTTTTTGTTTTTGTTTTTGTTTTGTTTTTTTTTTAGATCTGGTTGCTAGATCCTTCATGTCCCCATAAGAACCAAAAAGGGACTGGGTCATCTTAACTACCTCCCTGCATCTCTATTCACTTATTGGTCCTTCTCTAGGATCTATCTTGTAGAGTTTCCTCATCTTATGCACAGCTTCACTCCCTGGCACACCAGAGTCCTTAGCTGAATTGTATGAAAGGAATCTTTCCTTTCAGAAAATGTGGAATGGGTAAGCTTCTCCCCTGCTCCCATACTTGATAGAAATAAAAAGCAATTCTAGGTTTCATAGTAGAGTATTCAGAGTGTTAGCAAATAGGAAACATCCTACAACTGCAGAAACATGGTTGTCATGGACAATAGTGAAGCTATGGGACCATAGTGTTTATCTCCAGAGCACCTTTCTTTGCAAAGTCTTCAATTCAGCTTCCAATGGTTATTACTTATTTATTTGACTCTTGCTGGGATCGTATATCTTTGATTATTGTCACAGGAAAGCATATTACAGGAGATGGAGGATAAAAGGTTGGTATCAATTAGATTCTGATTTCATAACCTTAGTCAAACCTTGGTATTATGACTCAAAAGGAGAGGAAAATAAACTCCTAACAGTACAGCACTTCAACATTTGCAAGGAAAAGAAACTAAAGTTTATCCTTCCATCTTGACTCATCCTGTGTCCCACATATTTTGCTTCATTTCCTGGCAGAACATGAAATTGTCCTGAACTGGAATCTTTCATTGTGAGTGGGTCAGAATTCTCTGCACAGATACGTTTCTCAAACCTTAATCTGTGCCTTCACAGGGTATGATCATCAATAAGCAAATCGAGTAACATTTCTGTTGTCTTCAATCAACAAAAATGATTTTCATTTTCATAAGATGATAAATATAATCGACTTCAATTTTTCAAGTCTTCCTCCAGTTTTTCTTTCTCAAACTTTTGTTTCCCACTACAAAAAGTATCCAAACGTTAAACTATGATTTTTAAAAAATTTACTCTTTGTGCTTACAAAGTTATAGAAATTCTATGTGTCCATTTGTGTCTAGGGCTCTCCTTCACATCTTCACTCCACTACCATTTTGGCAGAGGCTGTACATATGCCTACAAATGGTCTAAAAAGTAATGGATACCCAAATTTATTTGTCGAATGGATACACATCCTCTGATGATGTTATAAACAACAAAGAGATGGCATTTTAGGAGATACTTATCAATCTCAGGGTAATTGCTTGTATGAGTACATTATAAAACATTTATTAAATGTCCCTTATGTTTTCAGAGAAGAAAAATAAACAGAAACTAAAGCTTTATATGTTGATAGTGTTATTATATTTAGAGCTAACTTTCTATACTCCCTCCTCCCAGAAGTCTCAGTCTATTTCTTTACACCAGGCTGTGTGTTCATACTTTCTTCTGATGAAAACAATAGCAACAGCCAAGTATTTGTAGTCTGATCAGTCATAATTGATGCCTACACAGAGTCTCCCCCACCCACTCCCAGTGGTTAAAAATAATTGGAACTGAAGGTATTGGCAACAACCTGGGTTTTGCTAGCCAGTGACCTTTTCCTCACATGATCCAGTGGAAGAAGAATTTTCTGCATGAGAACAAAAGACTGAAGTACAGTAAAAATGGCATCCGAATAAGAGTTCTGCTTAGATTTTTCTCACATTATGAGAATTTAAACAATTTGGTAATTTTATAAAATTGAGGGAAAATGTCAAAAATCTCCTTCTCATGATTTAATAGTGCAATCACTGGAAGCCTAATGTTTTTCCAGCCTTTTCTGGCTTAAAGTAGAGAGGTGTTTAAGATCAGTTTTTTCATTTGTAAAGTGGGAATAATGGTAGATGATGTAGAACTACAGAGGTGTTTAGAGAACTATGCATCCTAGATTCCACTAGGAAGTGTGGTACAGATAAGTACAGGATGGATGGAGGGATGGGAAAAGAGCTGACATGAAATTAGATGAAAATCTTCAAGGGAAGTGGTACCTGAGAGTCCACGAGGAGTGCTGAGATGTTATACCAACAGCTTAGGAATAAGTATCCTGCAACCATACATAATAATTACCCATAAAAGTAGAAGTGTTGGACTTAAGTTACAAAAGAGTCACCAGGGGCAAAATATCTGGGTAGCTGAAATTAACTATTTTCCTCCTAGCTCCCTTGGAACATATTAAATATTTTCCCCCAGAATTCCATCAGACCAAAGTCTATTGGTTGTATCCTTTAAGACCAACTAGATTGAATTGTAGCTGGTACTTATTAGAAAATCAAGAATGAAAATGACTTATTTAGCTGGCTAATTGACCAGACTCAATTCTTGTAGGTCCTAATATTTAAAGTAAGAATGAGAACTGCTGGCTTAATTCTTTTATAGATGATCAGCATGTCAGTCTTTAAATAATCAACAAATCAGTCTTTAAAAAATAGAAGACCCAGCTGTTTTCCAGGGAGAAAAAAAAATAGAAGGAAAATGAAGCAATATTCCTTTTTGCTTCACTTCTCAGCCTGTGTTCTCCTTGTTGAAAGCTATTAACACTCCTTGGCCCATTCATGGAAATCCTTACAAAGTGCATTCATTGTGGAATTAACTTAATTTCATCCTTACCAACTTCTCTTATCAATTTAACATGTATTCCTTTGAGTCTATCTTACATAAAATTCAAATTATGTGATAATTACCTTGCTTGTATCTTAAATCCTCAGAATCCTGTTATAACTTTATTCAAGCAATAGGACTCTGTATAAGGTACAAATAAATATAATTAAATCATATGGTTCCTTGAGAGGAGTCCAAGACAATATCATACTTTTAACAATACCCATCTTTAAGGGGCATGCAATCAGCCATCTAACAGAATCCTTCTGACAAATTTGCTTCCAAATCCAGCTTTTTTTACAAGCAAAGCAACAGCAAACAACTGGATGTTTTAGTCAGTTTCTTTGTTCAAAGAAATTGAAATTTTCCTCTATTTGAACTTAATGTAGGAAGCAAAGTATGAAATTGGATGTGCAAACCTGCGGGGTTACTATTTGGGAACCTGTGTTAGGCCATAAGAAAAAATTCCCAATCCCTTTCTCAGTGGGCTCTGACTTCTCATGGTTGATGGATGAACCAATTTAACATGCTAAGCAATAGTTTGAATGTCCCATACATCTGCCTGTTTTATTTGAAATCATGACTTAGGATCCTGACTCATCTGAACATTGTCCAGGATGCTGGGAAGATAATTTCCTTTTCTTTATTTTTTTAGACTTCTTCTGTAACCAAAAGTACTCAAGGGACAACACCTCCATTCATGAACTCAGCAACTGCATTAGGCCATACCAGGCTGGCACTTCAGTTGCAGTAGTCAACATCACTGGTGTCAAGGTAATAAAATTATCTGCCAAATTGCTGTTAAACCCATCAGTTTACTGAATCCCAATGCCAAATTTGTTCTTGCATTTTTATTTTGTCTGGAATATCACAGGCTAATTATATAAGTCCTACTATTTCTATTTCTTTAAGACCTTCTTCAGGTCTTATCTATTCTCAGTATTCATCACTGTCACACAACTTTGATGATAACTGCTTCCTTTAAAATCATTACATTAAAGAAAATCCATTGACACAGATGCATATACTATATATTTATTAAAATTTTTAATGTATATGCCTTGTTTCTCATAATTTCTAAAATAGTTATTGGCTATAAATTGAGCATAGTCCTTGTATCATGGACTTTATTGTTTAGTGAGACTTCTCGATGAAAACTACCAATAGTAAGTGATGTTTGTGCTTCTGGACCCAACAGAGGGGCATTTAAAATAGATTGGAGACTTAGAAGCCTTGGGGGAGATATCAGGGGCCTCCCAGTGAGTCAAATAAATGTGGTAAAGAAGAAGAGTATTTTATTTTTTAATTTCTTAAATTTAAATTCAATTAGCCAACACATAGTACCTCATCAGTTTCAGATGTAGAGTTCAATAATTCATCAGTCGCATATAACACCCAGTACTCATCACATTATGTGCCCTCCTTAATGCACATCACCCAATTACCCCAACTCCCCACTAGCAAGCTTCATTTTGTTTTCTATAGTTAAGAGTCTTTCGTGGAAGGGTATTTTAAAGAGAACAGAATGGACAGAGCCATGAGAATGTTGGAAATATGGCAATATAGCTAGAGAATGGCAGATTGTTCAGTGTGACTAAAGTCCATGTTGGGAGCTTGGGGAAGTAATGAGACATGAAGATAGTCAAGCCATACTAAGGAGACTTTACCTTTTGGCAGTTGAGTATCCTTGAAGAATTCAAAGCAGGAGAGTGGTGCTATCGTAGTTGGATATTGGAGATATTATGGTGACTACAATACTGTGGGATGGTTTGGAGAGCATTGATATCAACAGAAACCTACTCCAAGCAGTTATGACTAAAAGTTGATAAGGACCTCCTCAAAGAAAATAGAAAAAGAAAAGAAAATAGTTAATTCAAGAACTTAAAGTGATAAAACAAATGGCTTGCTAAAACACTAGCTGTTGGGGATTGGAACATGGGATTTCTTATATGACTCAAGATTTCTGGCTCTTGTCATTGGACCAAATATGGTACATGAAAATAAATAGGGAATAAAGGATGAGGAAGGGGTAGGAGGAGTGATGAAGGGAGAGAAGAATGTATGGGAAAAGGGTTTAAAAAATGAATTCATTTTTGAACAATGTGCTTTTTGACATTGGTTTTTGATATGTAGTAGGATATTAAAAGTAAATCAAAGAGAGGAGACTGACTGGAGCTTTATGTTTTGAGTTATTAGCAGAGAGATAACTGAAACCAGGAAGTTGAACAAGATTGCCCAGGTACCCTGAAACGAGAAAATGGCCAATGACAGAATTCTGGGGAATGCCATAATTTAAGCCATAAGCAGAAGAAAAGGATGACAGAAGAGAATGAAGGGTAGTTGCAGAGGCAGGGAGAAAGTTGGAGAGCAGTGTCCAAGACTCCAGAAGGAGGAGTTAGGTGATTGTATTAGTTTCCTAGGGTTGCTGTAACAAATTAACACAAAGGTAAGATAACAGAAATGTATTCTTTGAAAGTTCTGGAGGCTAGAAGTATGAAATCAATGGATAGTCAGGGCCATGCTACCTCTGCAGGCTCTAGGTAAGAATCCTCTTTTGCCTCTTCCTAGCTTCTACTGGCT
The DNA here is from genome assembly GCF_905146905.1 of Nyctereutes procyonoides. NCBI lineage: Eukaryota > Metazoa > Chordata > Mammalia > Carnivora > Canidae > Nyctereutes > Nyctereutes procyonoides. Next base: position 5,896,021 of record NW_026575031.1, on the reverse strand, counting down.
CTTGGCAATCTTTGGTGTTTCTTATAGTTGTATCACTGCAATCTCTGCCTCCGTCTTCACATGGCCTTCTCTTTGTGTGTTTCTATGTCTTCTCCTTGTCTTAGAAGGACACCAGTTGTTAGATTTAGAGCCCATGCTAATCCAAATGTAATCTCATCTCCACTCTTAATTAATTATATCTGCAAACACCCTGTTTCCAAATAAGGTCACGTTTTAAGGTTTCAGATGGACTTAAATTTGGGTGGGATACTATTCAACCCATTACAATGGTCAAGGATTCTAGCTTATCACCTCCACACATCTATAAAATCCTTTGTCTTCAACAGAAGTCATAGCTTTTCTCTGGGAATTTCTCAGACCTATCAAGGGAAAAGATGAATTTATGAAAGAGAGAGAGGGAGGGAGAAGGGATAGAGGGAGAGGGAGGCAGAGAAGGGCCCTAGAAGGAGACAGCAAGCAAAGATAATGCTTATCCTTGACTAGTTTTCTTCCCTAGGGTACATTTAAATATCCCCTCTTTCTGTGGAGTAGGAGCTATCTCTCTTGCCTACTGTAAGAGTAAAGTTTGTTAGCATCTATATAGTGCTTCAGGGAAGCACCATCAGGTGTTATGCATTATCACCCTAGTAAGATTTGGCTTACAGCACCAATGGTTGAGATCACACAGGACCAAAGAGGTCCGTTATTCAGGGTAACTAAGTTTAGATAAATCTGAGCAAATCAGAAATGTTCAGGGACTTTGCAGTTTAGTTCCCTGTTCAGAATGCAGGCCAGAGAAAACAGGAATCAAAGAGACAAAAGTGGGTACTCTGCCTGCAGCTCCCATAAATGTTCACTCAGACCTGCTCTTGTGATTTCTCTTGATGACAGGTAAGGATATATGAAAATGGGATGGTTACCTAAAAATGTAGGTGAGAGCTACCATAACTTGAAATAGTCCCTGAACCTCCAAGTGCTCATGTAGGGCAAAACAGCAGTCTAAAAGCAGCTAATAATATTTGAAATATGTCTCACACCAGTTGCCATTTTGTAGTTAAACTCCAGGATTCATGCATGCATAAAAATAGAGATATGAAGGGAATTGTTGTGACTGTGGATCAAAATGGCTCCAATTCCTGAAGGTGTATGATTTAGTTATTAATGCTAACTTGGTTGATATTTGCTAAAGTCCATCTTATGATACAGAATTGTGTTCTCTATAGTCTCATTTATGTCTAATGAATAAAGGAGTAATGTTAGGCTTTGGGATTATAATGCTGAATAAGGTGGCCAAGAGTCCAGCTTTCATCAGACTTGAGACAAACAATAAACAAATAAATCAACAAAAAGTTAAAAATCATGGAGAGAGCTATGAAGGAAGCTGAATCATAGTAATATAGATATCGTTTTCAGATTTTCTGCATTAGGATTAACTTTAGATATATCATAGAAGGTTTAACTGTACTTAACAAATAACATGCCAACGTTACCAATTTGGGCAATATAAATATAAAACCACAGATAACTGAGGTTGTGAGAGGGAAGGATGAGAAGAGGTGAAAAGTAATGAAGGGGGCCAATATCCTTGCCCCCAAAACCTACAGCTAATTGAAAGATATCTATCTATAGATGCCCTATCTGGTACAGTTACCACTAGCTACATGTGGATGTTTAATTTTAAGTTAATTAAAATTAAATACAGTTTAAAATTCTGTTGTTCCTCAGTTGCACTTGCCAGATTTTAAGGATTCAGTATTCACCATGGGTAGTTGGCTACCATATTGAACAGAATAGGTATGAATATTTCTATCAAGATGTTCTACTAGGTAGTTCTGGTCTATGATGAGCAGATACAGAAGTGAAGATTTAAGAGTACTGTTTAAAAGGGGTACTGGGTGGCTCAGTTGATTGGGCATCTGGCTCTTGGTTTCAACTCAGGTCATGATCTCCAGGTCATGGGATTGAGCCCTGCATTAGGCTCCATGCTCAGCGGGGAGTCTTCTCTCCCTCTGCCCTTCCTCCCTCCCTCCCTCGCTCTCTCTCTCAAATAAATAAATCTTAAAGGAAAAAAGAATACTGTTTGAAGTAGCAGAGGAGGTCAGTGGTGGAACTAAGATCAGTGATGTAACAGAATGAGAAAAAGACAAGAAGGCAGTTAAATCTTCTCAATTGAAGCAAGAAGGTCCATAGCAGAGTGATAATGCTTAATTGATGATTTTATATTCTTTAAAGCACTATAAATCCGTGAGATAACCAATATAATCTCTAAAAATAGAAATTATTCTTATAGAGTGGCACTGAGCAAGAGAAATGGGGGTAGAAAATATTGGCTTTGTGTATCTTTTGGGACTGTTTTATTTATTTATTTTTACCTTTTTTTTGACATACACACTTTTCCTCATAATGATAATAAAACATTGGAAACAGAGCTGTAGAGTGTGAAACCTCATTAAATAATTCTTAGTAAGGACATGGAACAAAGTTAAGCTATTCTACCTATATGCTTGAGGAATAAACAGTGATCTTCCCATGTTGTATTCTAGTTCCTTCAAAAACACACAATTAAGAAAAAGAAGTAAATATTATATTATCACATTTATCATGTTAATGCCCCAATTGTCAGCCTTCAGAGATAATAGGGTCTCCTGGAGCACACCTGTGAATAGAACTCAATGTCTAAGACAAATATTAAATACACAAGTTACCAGATCACTTGTATTGACAACTATGAACTTAATACTCTGCTTATTTGCTGTGTTTTTGTTTCCCTTTTCCATTTTAAAAATTTTCCTGAAACAATATTCAGAAGTTAGGTAGTTTGTAGCCATTAAAGAAGGCATTGAATAAAAAAAAAATAAATGCTAGAATTTTTGCGTAAAAACCAAATGTTATGAACCTCAGCCAAATTTTCTTCAGTGATTTCAAAACATAACCCTCCAATCCAAACACACAGCAGTGGTGTACAAGGTAGCAAACCAAAACAATATAGGTGGATTTAGAAACAAGAAAGGCATCTCTGTGGATTAGGAACAGAAATGATACATAAAGCTGTGAGTAAGCCTGAAGCCACAGATGTGCTGGGCTCTGAGTCTGGAAGAAAGTAGTAATAGTAAGAATTAATCTCCTGCAGGTACAGACGACTAAAATTGTCATGCAGGACAGGGGAGCACACTGAGCTATAAGGTACCTAAAACTACCTTGTACTTATAAAAGAAGACAGAAAAAATATTAACCAACTTGGGTCTACAGCTTTTAGCAGGATACAATAGTCCATCATTGCTGGAAGATATGGACAGAGTCTAACAATGCACACACTGAAACAGAGTGCCCACTGCTTAGTGTGCTTAGTGACTAGATGTGAGACATCCTCACAGTCCACACAATGGAGATACCCTCACAATAGCCACCAAATGCCATTATGGCAAGTCCCATAAATAAGTGGGGGCAGTTGCAAAATTCCTAAACAGGTAGTGATATCCTTAGTAATCACTTATTTTCTGTATTCACTCTGGAGTTTAACCAGAAGTTAGAAAGTAAAAAGACATACAAGAATTTCTATTCAAAATTATACTAACAGCAAAATTCTAAAACACATTAAGAAATCCAAAGGTAAGAAAAATAATCAAAATATTAAGCACCAAAACAGTAATTCACTTTGGCTGAAATTAATTTTATGTAACAGTTTGACAATGACTTTAAGATAATTATATAGCATACTCTGTGTAATAAGTGAAAGAAGTGTTCCCTTTTAAAATCAGCAGAGGTTGGGGCACCCGGGTGGATCAGTTGGTTAAGCATCTGCCTTCAGGTCAGGTCATGTTCTGAGGGTCCTTAGTCGGAGTCCTGCATCAGCCTCCCTGCTCAGTGGGGAGTCTGCTACTCCCTCTCCTTCTATTCCTTCCCCCTTACTCATGCTCTCTCTCTCTCTCTGTCTCAAATAAATAAATAAAAATCTTTTAAAAATCTATTAAAAATTATTAAAATATTTTACTTTAGTTTAAAAAAATCTTGATATCTGTAAACTGTCTTGAATTAATTTTTCTGTGGAGTAAGATAATATTTTATTCAAGAATCATCATAGTGATACTTCTTTTAAAAAAAATCCCAAAACCACTAGATTGTAACAGAAAGCAATTATTTACATATCAAGTATCTTTGAGTTGATTTCAGTTTGGTTACTCTCAGCCAGGCTCAGCTAGATTTGCTTCCAGACAGTCAGTTCAGGTCAAGTTTGCTTCATGTACATATTACATGACTCTGGAACCAGTAGGCTACCCAGGGCAATGGCAAAAGTGAAAGGGATCAAGCCCAACCTTGCCAGAACATTTCAAGTACCTAAGCATGCAACATCTGTTAACATTCTAATGGCCACAGCAAGGCACATGCCAAGCTCAGAATCCATGAGATGGGGAAATGTATTCTGCCTGTAATTGGAGGAACTGCAAAGTCTCATGACACTGGGTGTAGATACATGGAAGGGTCAAACGTTATGAACAATAATGAAATCTACCACAGGCCACCCTCTGGATTATAGTTATTACATTTCTACCACACACGAAGTTCACTCAACCCTATCCTATCACACCCTAAAAGACTCATCTAATAAAGGCACTGAGCTCTAAATCCAGGGCCTTATTATCTATGTCACATTTGGATGCAACTCCACCACTAAAAAGACAAGTTATCTGCCTCCCACTCAGTCAACATACAATGATGAAGCATGTACTGGAAAACTGCACCCAAACTCCACCATTCAAAAAAGAAAAGAGAAGAGACTTGCAGCAGCCATTGATCCACAGCAAGTTTGAATCCCATTAAGCAAATGTTACCAGGTACTTTTTCCTTGTGCCTAGGGAATATATCTTGCTTACTATGTCCAGTTTCAAATCCTAGGGATGACTCCGTAGTCCATTTTTCCCTATGGTGACTGGTTCTGTCTTCTCCTGTGTCCTTCTCCTACTATTTTCCTCAATCACTTCTGCAGAGGACATTGGAGAACATTTCTTTCTTGACCACTGAACAGATTTATCAGCCTGCTTCCTGACTGTAGAAAATTGGGGTCCATGTTTTTTTTTTTCTTTAATCTCAATTAATCTCAGTCTCTCTCAAGACAGAGAGAGAAAGAAAGAGAGCATGCATGAGCCTGTGCTGAAGGAGGAGTGGCAGAGGGAGAATGATAGAATTCCAAGCAGGCTCCATGCCCAGCACAAGCCCGACACAGGGCTCAATCTCATGACCCTGAGGTCATGACGAGCTGAAATCAAGAGTTGGATGCTTAACTGACTGAGTCACCCAGGTACCCCAATCTCAGTCTCTTTTAACCCAGTTTGCCAAAGCAACTCTCTCATAAAATTTTATGGATTTCTATGTATTTTATTTTAGTCAATCTCATGTGCTAAAAGCTATATACCCACAATTCTTTTTGAGACTTTCCCTATTTTCTTTAGACTTAATTGTAGAGAGTTTGGTCATATTGGTCTTCTGTGGGACTGTACACTTCATAGTTCTGGGAAGACTTCTGTCTGATGGAGAAGAACTTCTGTCAGAATTCTTAACAAAGGATCTAACAGCCAAAAACTTAATATGGCCTTTTCCCTTAGACCATGCCTTTCATTTTTTTTAAAACATAGCCTATTGTTAATTAAAATTACTCATATATTTTATCAGTTTATGCCCTATTTTTGTGGTATCATGTGGTTTCTCTGGTTTCACTTATTTCTTAAGTCTATTCTTTAATAGTACTTTTAGTGAGGGCTCAATGGTAAACTCTTGGCTTTGTACAAATGAAAACGTTTTTAGTTTGATGTCATTACTTTGCCTTTGCTCTTAAATGACAGCTTATTTGGATATACAGTTATAGATTACCAGTTATTTTCCTTCTGTATTTTGAAGCTATCATCCTATTGTATTTTGGCCTCTATTGTTGCCAATAAGAAATCTGTTTAAGTGTGAAGGTCTTTCCTTTATAAGTGATCTGCGTTTTCTTCTCTGATAACTTTTTAGGGATTGTCTATACCATCTATATTCTGCAGTTTCACAGGACTGTAACTTGATGTGGATTTATTTATTTTTATCCATCTTGGTACTCAGAATGTATTTTCGATCTAAAGATTCATATTTGTTTTTAATTCTGGAAAAAATATAGCTATTACCTCTTCAGACCTTGCTTCCCTTCTTCTACTTATTTTATTATTCTTTTGAAAGGTCTACTAGATGCATGTTGGAGCCTCTTCATCTATCCTCCTTGCTTCTTTACTGCTCACTCTCATTTTCCTCTTGTTTCCTCAGCTTCAGCTAAATGATGTCCTCAGTACTAGCTTATTCCATGTATATGGTTTACAGTTTAACCAGCTTATTGAGTGTTTGAAAATCAAGAGCTATACTTTTTCACCTGAAGATTTCTAATTCTTCCCACATTCATTTCTTCTTGTTTCTCTTTTTGAATCATAAGCTTTTGCTGATTTTTTAAAAAAAACTTTTAAAAGATATTTATTTATTTATTTATTTATTTATTTATTTATTTATTTATTTGAGAGAGAGAGAGAATGAGAGCAAGAGACAGCACAAGCAGGAGGATTGGCAGAGGGAAAGGGAGAAGCAGATTTCCGGCTGATCAGGGAGCTCAATTTGGGGCTCCATCCCAGAACCCTAGGATCATGACCGAGCTGAAGGCAGATGCTTGGTATGTGTAGTGAGAACCAAATCTAACATAATTCCCTATTCTGGTGTTAAACAACAATGACACCAAACATACCTTTCCATCACTATGTTAGACAAGACTGAGATCAGGCGTATTTTTCTGTTAAGTAATACTTAGCTGCTTGCTTCAGGGAAATATTTTCTTCTGGAAGATAAGAATATGAGGCTGCAAAAACTACCTTACTTATCAAGACTAGTAGCTTGCCCAACTAGACTTGCTTCAGGGGAGTCTTGCCTCATGGTATCTACCAATTCAAAGCTATTATGTCATAAACTGCCCAATCCAAACTAGTCCCATGCCATAAAAAATATACCTTAAAATCACTCAGCTCAGGTCCTAAAACCTAAATCTTCTAATTTCCCTATTTTGAAGTATTATTCAGACTCTGCTATCTTAGTGTTTTTTCTTACTACAGTAGGCCTAAGAAACAGCTTTGTTTGATCAACAGTGGGTTTTTGTTTGTTTTTTTTTTTTTTCTTTTCTGGAGGTATTTTTTGGGAGCCAATACTAGTAAAGTTAAATATTCATATACTAGATGACAGGAATTCCATCTTCAGGTATACAACCTAAAGTGGTATCATTCAAACTATGAGTTTAGACTCATTGGTAAAATTAGGAAATCAACATGGTGAAGTCACAGCCTACATTTTGCTCTTTTCAGACTAGATAGATCAAATAAGAATGGACATGAATGGAATAGAATAGAATAAAATAGAATAAATGGTAAATAATAAAAATAGTAAAATGATAGAAGGTTGTTTTATAGTTTGGGTTTCAGTATACATATAACTATGTATATATGCATGAGTACATGTGTGTATTAAGCCACTGCCTTAAATAAACCCTTGCATATGTACATAAGGAATTATTACAAAATATTTATAATAAAAAAACTAGGAACAGCCTCAATGATCACCAAAATGTAGATAATGTTTATGTAGTGAATGCTATACAGCAATGAAAACAAATAAACCAGAGTTGTACCTTAATACAACTAAATCGTAAAAACATATTGAATGAAAAAGCAAATTATATAATATACACATATAATAAGAAAAACTACATTAAATATTGCTTGGAAATACAATAATCCAAACGATATGATACAAAAGTATAAAAACTGGAATAATCAACACAAAATTCATGGCAGTGGTTTTCTGTGCAAAGGTTGAGGGTGAGTGAATGAGGAAGTGAGGGATGGAGGGCCATGAGAGGGAGTGAGAGAGAGAATAGGGGGAGGTATCAAAGAGAGATAAACAAGGGTCTCAAGTATCTTGGTATTTTGATTTCTTAAATTAATCTGAGACAACTATGGCAAAATCTTAAAATGTCAAAGTTTGGCGTGGGGAATGGCACTTGTGTTTCTCTATGGTCCAGGCATTGTTCCAAATATTTTACATATTTTATTTACAAAACTATTTGTTAATATTTTTCCTATATTTCTTGATATGTTTGAACTACTTCAAAATTTGAAAAATAGAAGCAGAGAGAAAATGTTATATTAGATCTAAGTGGTGGGTATATGGATATCCATTATACTATTCTCTATAATTTTCTGTATGGCTATAATTTTTCATTTTAAAAAAGCATGTTTTAAAAAAATCACTTGTTATGAGAGGACTGGTAATTAATCCTTTATCTGAAACCTTGGAATATAGGGAATGCACTGAAATGTTTATGATGACCTATGCACAGGATGTTTATTTTCTCACCAGAGTTCCATAGTCATTTGGTAAAGAATCCAATTAGTTGGGATCCCTGGGTGGTGCAGCAGCGGTTTGGCGCCTGCCTTTGGCCCAGGGCGCGATCCTGCAGACTGGGGATCGAATCCTACGTCGGGCTCCCGGTGCATGGAGCCTGCTTCTCCCTCTGCCTGTGTCTCTGCCTCTCTCTCTCTCTCTCTCTCTCTCTCTCTGTGACTATCATAAATAAATTAAAAAAATTAAAAAAAATCCAATTAGTTATCTGTAGATTGCAAAGAAGATAGCTCCCCTCAAAGGAAACGCAGGAAGTTACATCAAAGTCCATATTCGCCCAACAACTCTATGCCACTCATTCTCTATTTCTTTTCTCCTCTCTTCTCCTCCAAATAACCAAAAGTCACATCCAGAAATAGTGACATAAAGTTCCCATGCCTTCTTTGAGAAAAGGGCTGGATCTAAACAAAACAAAAATCAGTAATATCACAATGGGTGGGCCGTGGGAAATAAAAGATTGCTTCAGAGCAAAGAATCATTGAAACAGCCCTTCCTTTTGGCCTTTACATCTGAAATGTTTCCACCAGTCTCAGGGTGAGACTCAATTGGTTTTATTATGAGATAAAACAGTCAACATCAGAATCATTCATAAACTTCGGATGAGTTATGACTGGACAACCAGCTCACTGAGTGGGGTAGTGGGGTGTTTAGCTTCTCTCCGAGTGGAGCAGTTGTTTGATGAAACTGGTAAAATAGTCTCTTATTTTAGCATCATGTAAATAGAACCAATTTTCTTCCCAGCTCTGTGTCTTCCCTCTTGGAAAAACTTGGCTAAAAGCCCAGCTATATTATATTTTAAAGATTTTATTTTTATTTATTCAAGAGAGACATGGAAGGAACCTGGAGGGAGTTTGATATGGGACTTGATCCCAGACCCCAGGATCAGAGCCTGGCTTTAGATACAAAGCTAGAGACATGGTTTCAATGCTGGGAGACTCTAAGTCCCTCTTGGTCTTTCCCTTAAATGAGTAAGGCTTTCCTTAAAAAAAAAAAAAAAAGATAATAATAAAATAAATAAGTTTTTTAAAATGGTGTTGAAACCTGTACTTGAAAGTACAATGGGGGCTCAGTTCAACAAAAATATGAAGCATTAAGTAATAAGAAAAATAACAATGCTAATAGTAATACAAAACAATCTTTATTGACTGGTTACTATGTCCCAAGTATTCTTCCAAACATTTACATTTTTATGTAGTCAATTTAATGTAGTTAAATTATGTAGACTACATAATTTTTTCTCATATTGCCTCTCTTGTGTGTCATGTTTACAAGGGTCTTTCTGACTTGACTTTTACAGGATTCTTGATGTCAGTAGTTAATTTAAATATAAAACTCTACCATAATTTGTTCGGCCATCATCTTTTACTGGAAATTCTGTTCATTTTTAGTTTCAGTATTATCAATAAAACTATAGCAAATATCCTATCAGCTTGGTTTTGATATGTATTTTGTGAGGACAAATTTCTGGAAATGGAATTATTTTGTCAAAAATGTGTACAATACTTTGGCACATATTGATTAACTTCACAAAGTATATAACAATTGTTGTATATTAGTAAGTTCAGTTTCTCATCCCTAAATACACACAATATTATTCACCAATTTAATAAATCAAAATAGCACCTCATTTTTAATTTGCCCATAAGTGAGTATGAGTGATGTTAAACTCTTTTGTATACTTCCTGGCTTCTTGATTTACTATACACATTTTTCCCTTTTTGTAAGTTTTGCTGATTTCCTGTTGGCATGTTTGTATTTTATTATTCATAAGATTTGTTTAACATAGTTGTTATCTCTTTGATAAAATGCTGAATGTTAGACCAGGCTTCTCACTGGTGAAATGAAAGCTATGTGGGTTGGCTACAACATTTGAGGAAGCCTCTCAAGCCTGGCCTGAAAAAAAAACCTAACAATCTGGGGAGGCCTGCAGACTCCCCTCCCTCCAGAGGTATCTCAGATGTGCCCCTCCATAGCACTGATTGTAGCCACTCGACTAGGATTCCTGCTTGCCTGATAATGACTCTGAGTGATTTGGTGTGGCTACCTCAGGTAAACCTTTTATGCATAAAAGTCAGAGTTGATTTTTGTTTTAGGATAAGGAGGCTTCTGGAAAGGTTTTATGGCCATTTCTCCTTATCTGTTAATAAACATCTAGATAATGAATATCCATATGCATGACAGACTCTGATCTGAGACTCACTTTCCTTCCAAGAGGATAATCCTCACTAATCCCACATTTCTTTGGCAGTCACTATAAAGAACATAAAGTTGTGTATGACCAGATTGGTGAGATCAGTCCACAAGACAGACCTGTATTAGACCCACCAGTGAAGATTTTGAAAATGTTTCTGTACCTTCATTGGGTTGTTTTAGACTTGCGCTACCTGTAAGGAATGAGAGCCATATACGTACAGTTGGGAGAGTAAACACTATTTCTCCTTGTCACCTTTTTCTTATGGGAAGGAAAAGTATTTAAATAATTCAAGGTCATTTATGTCTCCAATGTTTTCTGTCTCCCACCTATGCTACCTCAAAGAACATTTAAAAATAGACAATTGAGATAGGATGTTTGTTTTGAGAAATTGTAGCTAACAACTAAGTCCAAATCTTGCTAGCTCAGCACTGCAGTTTATTGAGGTTGCTTCTATTCTCTTTTTTGGTTGATCCTGAATATTGACTTGAATGTATTTTCAGCTTGCCCCCCCCCCCACTATAGCTTCCTTATGGTTTCTAAGATTCAAAGTATAAGAAACTACCTGTGATGGTGACACCTGTTCCCCTCTCCATGTTACTTACCTGCCAAAGCATCACCTCTTTAGGATTTAGTGGAACTACTAATCCTATTCTGGGTTTATTTTAGAAAAACAAGCATATTACATCTGGATCCTCATCATCCAGGAAGTGTTCCAGACTTAAAATGGAACTTTTAAAAGTATGTTAACAGAGTAGTTATTGTAATGGAACAGATGAAAAGAGTAAAACTCCCTTTTCCCCTAAGTTCATAAAAATCAAAAGCAGAAACAGGTTAAATGCCCTGTGACTCACTGTAAGTTCTGATTGCCTGCTTCTGTTTCTGCCTGGGAGAGAGCGGCCTTCACATTTTTTACGTGGTCATCCAGAGAACACATATACCAGGAAGTATGCCTAAAGATGATCTCCTCTTGGTTGTCTGAGGCTTTGGGGTCTTGTGTGATCTCTCTATTTCTAAGGAGACCTGAGGAGAGAGGTTGGCCTGGTTCTCTTTCTTTTTACCACTGGATCCTCAGGTGAACATAAACTAACCCACCCATGAGGAGTAAGACACAGGCACTAACAGTCACACCCTGACTGGTCTCAAACATCTATGTTGTGTGACAGTGAGAACTACCACATCTTCTTTGACTAGTAAGTGGCTGCTGAAACTCATCCATCTGAGCTTTCCTTCTGCTGTTTAAAATTATGATTACTATGCAGATGTTTCTGGGTCAGGGGAATAGGGTTGATGGAACTAACATTTGAAATCTTGCTTTGTTCCAGGACCTGTCCTAAGCCCATTAGAATTTATATTTGAAAGCATTTAATTCTCACCCCTGTGTCAGGTGGGCATGGTCTTCTAGAATGGAGGGAATTGGGTCCCGAGGACAATGAATTAGTAAATGGTGGATCAAGGATTTGAAATCAAACCTCCCTGACTCTGGAGTCCTTGACATTTAGGAGAAATACACACAAAACTACACCAGTCATTCACCATTTTGTATTGATTTTGAGAGAAATTAGCAGCACATCTAACTTGGAGAGTGTGAGAAGTAGAATGATAACTGATAAAAGAAACATCTAGAGTAGCTGAAAACAACTCTTAACTTCTTTGCAACTTTGCTACAGATCCTGCATAGGGCTTTCTCCTTCCCAGGGCTCACACCTCTACTACCTGCTGCCTTATCCAAGTTAAGGATGTTCTGAGGGAGACAAAACCCATTATGTGTAAAGAGCAACATCAAACAAAAGCCTATATTTCTAGTATCTCCCAAATAACATCAATGATATATAAGAGTTTAATAAATGAGGTCTGAATTTATGATAGAATAAAAAGCTTATAACCTGCCACTGTCGTAACTAGGATTTGGCAGCTTAACCAAAACAAAACAAAATTTTTAGATTAGGAGACTAGAAAGAAAGGTGTCAGGAGAGACTTGGAAAGTGCCTCATACATTTACATTATGTCACTCTTTAGGTATGTTTTGGAATTTGAAATAACAGATGTGTCTGGCTTCTTTGGTGGAGAGAACCCTGAACTTGAAAGGAGAAGACCACTGTGGTAGTCCCAGCCCTGCATTTATTAGCCCTGCAGAATGGAAGCCAAGCAAGTGTGTGAACTCAGGCAGAGTCCCAGCACCCACCAGCTTCCATAGGGTGCTCAGAGGGTGTTACCCCTCAGAGTTTGTCTTGAGTTGAAGCGATGGAGCTGGGCTTTCATAGTCGCCAGTCACTGCTGGGCTAAGGGGTTTTCAAGGAGCTGCCAAAAAAGAAAACAGAGCCACATCTGAGCTCTATCTGTTACTAAAGCTGTTACCACAGGGAAATTTTACCTAATCTCTTGGTTTCCCCATCTCTGCTCATCATAGGCTAATTAGGCTCAAAGGAGGGAATGAATGTAAATGTCCATTTCCACAAACACAGTAAGCACTCAGAGCTGGTATTCTGAGTCTCAGTTTCCTATCTCAGTAATATTAGTCACAATAATTAAAGTATACAGATCAATAATATCATACATAGTAAGGTAAATTCTATTGTTTTTTTCACTTCTGATATCTGATGAAATCACAGCTTTGGCTACAATTCCTAATGTCTAAACAGCGCCCTTAGAAAATACTGAGTGACGTTTTGTGGGACTAGAGGTGAAAGTAAATTGGTCTTGAGGTGCGGCTATTGGTCTCCTTACCCTAAATGTAGAGAGCTTCAGTCAAAAGCCTTTATAATTCCAGGCCAGCCTAAGATGTTTATTTTCTATGAATAAAAATAATGGTGCGTGATTTTTCTCTAAACACTTATCAAATCTTGGTCTTGGAATTCATCATGAGCCACAGAAGGGAGACACAAACATGAAAACGTTTACAGAATTTGATCCCTATGCCCACTTTGCAATTTAAAGAGAAGAACTGCTTCTGGAAACATATTTGGATTAGGCCATTTAGGGTAAACAACAGCAGTGATGAGGCCTGTGTTGAACAGCCAGGATTTGGGATGAGGCTGACTCTGTGTCTATGTGCCTAACAGCTATGGAAACAGGCACAGAGAATAGAAATAGCCCATGACTAGAAGCATATCCATTGCCAGTGGATCAAAAGGTTCTATACATTGTCTGAAAACACAAGTGCAAATGAAAACACCTGAATAAAGGTCACCAACTGTTTAGCCATCTCTGAGTCCTGGTGGCAGAAAGTCAAGTCTGAAGAAAATGATTGTTTCCTTACTTGTGATGGGTACAGCTTTGGGAATTTGATGCTATAGCTTATGTAAGTTTGACCTTAGGACAGACTAGTTAACAACAACAAAGAAAAAGCATGGAGAGCAACTTAAGTAGCTTTTATCTCTCCCCAGAGGAGAGTCGGGTTGTCCAACATGATTTTGCAAAGAAAATGATTATCCTAAAGTCTTGTGGAATAACTGAACTCTGCCTTCATTCCATGGGGTGTGAAGTCCAAAGACATCACTCACTTAACAGAGTTCAGAACAGACTAGATGTTTTCTAAATACATTTAGAATAGCCTATTGAATGGAGCTGAGGAGGAGTTTGCCTGGGTGCTATGTCTAGCTGAGAGATAATAGGAACTAGCAGTTTAGACCAGCTCCCTACCTCTTTGGAGGAGCCTGGAACAGAGACAACTGGTCACCGGTGGGAAACAGACAACTCGACAAGGTGAGTAAATGCCCTTTGTAATAGGACAAAATTTTATGTCTTGGTCAGTGGACACAAATCTGTAGAGGCTCCTGGCTCTGCTAACATCTTCAAGGAGATAAACACTCCTAGTCAGCACCATGTCAACCTAATGATTTCTGGAGAAGCCAGAAATTTAAAAATCTTTTCGTTTTGCTGTAGTACCATAACCCTTACCCCTAAAAAGATCCAGTTTCCTACATGCCTCTTCCTTTGCTTGCATACTTCTAGGGGAGAAACTTCTTTACATTTGACCACTTCCAAAACGCCCACTCTAAGAAACAGCAACAGCTGGACCATCACCAAGTCTCAGAGAACCCATATTACTGAAAATAGGCAAATGAGTTTATTTTCACTTTAGACTTCTATGATCAATGATGATATATAAAGAATTTTTAATGTGTGGAAGTAATGTGTGGGAAGAGTAAATCAATTTGAAGTAAATGTTCATATTTTTCCATATAACCATCTCAAAAGTAAATATGAATTTGTAGCCAAAACATCCATTAATGAAATAAAATCAGTTATGAGAGGAGAAATAAAGTGCTTAGCATAATTCTTGGTTTGTGATAAAAGAAATGCCACATGCTATTAGTCATGGTTTTGTGTGGTTGCATAAAATCTAAGAGAAAAGGTGTAACTTCTGTGAGACATATAGGACTAAAGTTCATGAGAGCATCTGTAGTTGGAATGATGATTTGAAAGTCATCTGCATACCAGGAATAGTAGAAATTATGAATGAAGATTTCCATACTTGCATGGAACTTATGTGTATGTTAACAAAACAGAGTACTCAAACCCAACTCTTAGGGATATGGAAGTACAAGAGCAAATAGATACAGCTGGAAGCTATTAGAAAAAAGGAAGACCCAGAATGACGTGGGGTCTTAGAAGTCAAGGGAGAAAAAAAGAAGCCAAAGGCCTCACTGATTGAGAAACATAAAAAGCTGGAAAGGCCACAGGAAAGCAGGTCAAAGATGCCTCTGCATACTGTTAATCCCATCTTTTAGTGGCGGGCACTAGCAACTGTGGCCAGACATGCTCTAGCTAGAGGTCCCACCAGGCAAGACTTCTGCCATTGCTTAATCCTGTGTTTCCTGGGCCCTAGACCTGAAACCATAAAATGTGTAGAATTTATTTAGTATTAGACCATGTTCTGAGGATGCTTTTTCTGGAGCTGTTTTGAGACCACAGAACTGAAAAAGGTTTTGAAATGAAATGCTAGCCTTGTACCCAGGTTGGCCTGTCATTCTTTCCATTTAAAGCCACTGGTAATATGGTTGCAAGATGTATTTTGCCCATTTTTTAAAAGCCATTTTCTACTTTCCAACCACCAAAATATGTTGGGAGTGTCATAATTGTTTTTCTCTTTGGAGCTTTAGAAAATATTGTTTTTATAATAGAAATAGCATTTCTTTAATTTTTTTTCTTTTTTTAATCGCCAATGGCTGCCATACCAAACCACGGACTTGGCTCATTTATATTTCCAATTCTAGCTTGTGCTAAAATTTCTGGCAGATGAGTGTTGTGGGACTGCCCAAAGTATTTCTGAGGAGGTTTATCTCAGAGGCTAGTCAGATGAAAGACTAAAAAATTAAAATGAACTTCAGTGCATTAATTCAGGTAAAGCATTTAGAATAGGGTCATGCACATGGTAAGCATAAATGAGTGCTGGTTACTATTACTAGGGTCTTCAAAGATGATGTAGCACCAGAGGCTAAAATGGACCAAGAAAGGCCACCTATTCTTATGATAGGATAAGTGCTCCCTAAGGATCCCAAACAAATGATTGTTAGAGTTTAAGAGACTCCCAGGAAACTGTTAAAAGATGACAGGGGTAACAGGCTAAGTAAAGGGATTGGCCAGTTGGGACTGGGTAAGTTTACTTACAAAATATATCATGGAATGGTGGGTGAAGGAGGTTAGGGTTATTAAAACCTAGTTACAGAATCCATGTTTTTTGAAAGTGGTTCGATCATAATTGAAATATAAAGGTACTTGGAATTAGCATAGAAAATAAAATGTTGATGAAGACCCAATGTTGAGACCCTGAAAAGAGTATGCTGCTCAGGCATTTAGAAGTTGTCAAAAGTGTGAAGAGAGATGAATAAGTGAGCCTCCTTTAGGATACTTTTCAGGTCCCTTTATTTAATCAATTTCACAAGCTCCACATTTTCTTGAAGTAGGACAATGTGATTGGAACATTTGTGTATAAATGATACGGCTCCTGCAGATCATCAGTTAAGTATTTGGATATCTGTTCATATAAGAATTTGCTCTGAGATGTATGAAAAACAACTATAATAGTAGTTTTTGTATCAATCATAAACTTCTCTCATTTAGATCATTGTGAAGCGTAGAAAGAATGTATCACAGGATGTCAGATAAGGGGCAGATAGAGAGTGTCCTCCCAAAATTTACAAGCTAACTATGTCCAATGTAACCACTGAAGTGATGTGTCTTAGAGTCTTGGAAGGGAGTTGAGAGTACCAGACAAATGTTGAGTGAAGATGAAGGAAATAGGGGAAGAGTAGATAGGATGTTTTGGAGTTAGTGAAACCTCCCTGAAGACTCACTATAGAGCAAGCCATGACTTAGATTCTTGAAAAACTGGTGATGAGAAAATAAAAACAACTTTCAGCAAACCTAGCCCACCCCTTACCTAGAACTCAGCAGATAGATTAAAGAGCCAATTCCCAGGGTAAAATCCCACAAAAAATAACTAGTTCTTATAGGGAATGATGATAGCCCATCCTTTTGAAACACTCTCTCACCCTGTCATCTCCATCAGTCATCCTAATGGATAGTAAAGATTTATTTATTTATTTATTTATTTATTTATTATTTTTTTATTTTTTTTAAAGATTTAAACCAATAAACAAACAAACAAACAAACCCAAAGAGGATTATGGGCATATTTTCAGGCCTGCCAAACATAGAGGTAAGGCTATTCAAAGAACCCTTGGGACAGGACAAGCAAAACAGTGTTTAATGAAGAATATTCGTGTCAACAGTTTGGAAGAAGAGGTTGCAAAAGGAGGTCAAGACCTAATTATAAAGGACCTTGAGACCTTAGAAATGAAAGTTCGGAGTTTTTCTCTTGGCATGAGAAGTGAGTAAGAGATTTTGAACTAGACCACAGATAAAATATTAAAAGATGTATTTCAGAAAGACTACTCCTCTGGTTAGTAGTGAGTACGGTAGACTACAGTGGACAGGAAGACCTAAGACCAGAGAAGAGAAAGCAGGCTGATGTTAGTGCCATGGGGCATGCATGAAGGCCTGGATTTCATGGTACCCAGAAGCTAGAAATAGGAGGTGCATTCTTTTTTTTTTTTAATATTTTTTTCTTTATTTATTTATGATAGTCACACAGAGAGAGAGAGAGAGAGGCAGAGACACAGGCAGAGGGAGAAGCAGGCTCCATGCACCGGGAGCCCGACGTGGGATTCGATCCCAGGTCTCCAGGATCGTGCCCTGGGCCAAAGGCAGGCGCCAAACCACTGCACCACCCAGGGATCCTCTAGAAGGTGCATTCTTAAACTAAAATCAAAAGGGTATTCTTCATTTTTTTTATTTTTTCATTTTTTTTTATTATGGAAAGGATTAAGTCACATGTACCAATAGAGAAAATAGTATAATAACTTCTCAGTAACTAATATTAAACTTTAACAATTACCAGTATTTTGCTGATCTTGTTTTATTTACCTCCCCCGACAACTGTTTTTGCATGTGTTTAATTTTAATATTTTCTTTTGAAATAATTACAGACTTATAGAAAAATTTCAAAAATAATACCAAAAATTCCCATATACCTTTCAAGCAAATTTCCCAAATGTTAAAATTTTGCCACATTTGCTTTAATTTTTTTTTCTCTCTCCCGTCTCTGCTTTTGATCTCTTTCACTCTCTTTCATATGATGTTCCAAATGTCTCATGTTTGACGAGTGGGAATCCCTGCAAGCTGGATCCTAGGTACTCCTGACATTTCTCTAGCATTCTTTGAGCACTTGTTCTTTTTTGACACAATACAATGTTCCAGGCCCATGTTGCACTTTCCGTGCCACAAGCCTGGAATCAAATATTTCTTCAAGGACTGTTCCTTTCAGTGAAGAATGATATTTAGAAACCAAAATATGAGCGTTAGAGGTGTGTATGTGTGTGTGTATTTTTAAAAATTTCTTTTGCTGTTAGGATCTCTCATCAGATATATCTAGAAAAAATATATACACGTTTGTATCTGTAAATATACGTGTATCTATTTCTATATGTAAAATTATAAGTTCATACTGATATGTCCAGTTTTAATCCAATACCACAGGGTTCATTCCATCTTCACCCCCTTTTATAATCATAATTTCCTTATCCAACAATGAGAAACCTGACTCATCCACAGTATAAATAAAATCATGTTTTTTATGATTTACCCCCATGACTTTAAAGAATAATCTTGAATTTACACAGAGCTTGCTCTTTTTGACTTGCTAGACTTATTCCGTGGGGAAGAAGATGGAAAAAAATGCCCACAACAAGCAACAATATGACATATACATTTCTACACATTTCTAAACACAAGGCAAACACAGAGTGAAATGTTTCCAGGGCAGTTAAGGACTAGAAACCTCACATCTGTCCTTGGATGGGAGTTTATTTTCTCAGACTAAGTCTGGGCTTGACATTCCAGCTGCTCGCCCTTCCACAGCAAATGGATATGGAGAAGTCTGCCACCAGCCGCTGATGGAGAAAACAGCTGTTTTTAGAGGGGATAAGCCACAGAAGTGGTTGGATGTCCTCTCCACTGCCCCATCTTCTCCCCCTCATGCAAATACAATATGCACACATCCTCACCCAAATGAAGGGAAAAGGACTTTTGTTTGTTGCTGGGAAACCCTATTGGAAATGAGAAAATCTCCCTTAAGTAAATTACTTAGCCAAAGTTTTCCCTTAGATGGTAACTTGCATGAACATCAGTTCAAGCATGATTATTTTCATTATTTGTGAGTTGTTGCCCATGTGGATTTGTTCAGCTTCCTGAGAAGTTGGATGAGTAAGGATATGATCTTGATGAGCTGACCACCACTTTATTTCAGTACATTTGCCTGTGGAGGCTTATTTCCACTCATTAAACTGTGACTATTAAGTATTTTCTGTGTTGGACATTGTGTTAAAGAGATTTAAAGAGTCCATAGTCTAGTTACCAAGTAGTAGGACCTCTTCCCATAGGGGGTAAACCATTTCTGGTGGCCTTTAAACCAGCACCTGAAATGGTATGTTTTGAATGCTGCTTACCAGTTTTCCCTAATCCTTAACCAGCTACCTGACATCTCTTTTTTTTTTTTTTAATTTATGATAGTCACAGAGAGAGAGAGAGGCAGAGACACAGGCAGAGGGAGAAGAAGGCTCCACGCACCGGAAGCCCGACGCGGGACTCGATCCCGGGTCTCCAGGATCGCGCCCTGGGCCAAAGGCAGGCGCCAAATCGCTGCGCCACCCAGGGATCCCCCCTGACATCTCTTATGATGCCTTAAGTTCTACCATTCTTGCTTTTTTTGATTCCTTCCAAAAGGCTTTGCATTCTTATAGAATTTCATATTACAATATAAATACTTTCTCTAGGAGGATCTTTTTCTTAAATCATTATACAGATGATACATTAATGGTATTAGTTAGCAGTTAATCTGGAGAAGTCTTATGAGTAAGAACTCACAAGAAAGAGAGTCAATTAGAAGGTGAGGGCAGAGGAACCTAGCTGACACCATTACCAATTTAATAATTTTCTGTCTACAAGATCCTAAGTTAACTGAGAACAATTGATAACTTTTAAAATATTTTGTATAACCCAAAATATGTGCTTTGTTTTGTCACTCCATGAAAAAAAGGAATATAAGGAATCTAGTCAGCTATTGCAAAATGAGAACATATCCTAAACCCAGATCCAGCTAATCTCCCACACATAATTAAAAAGGGACTGATTTTCCTATACTTTTATACTCACAAAATCTTCTACAACAAAATTACATTATTCTGCTTTCATAATGGAAGGAGAGGAGGACCCAAATAGGAACCCCCTACTGCCACATTGTATGTTGGTTAGGATTCTTGATTGAAGTGGCATAAAAACGGTGTAGCTAACTTAAAGGAAAGGTAGTAACTCATGGAACTGAAAAGATACACAGATGGCTCTGGCTGGAGACAATTCTCATAGGTTTCTCAGGTCTTTGCATGTCTTGCAGGCAGAAATAATGGTTACATTTATGCTGGACCTTTTCAAGAATGTTTGTATATAGTAAACAGCTAGTAGTGTCTTACTCTGGAACAAAAGGAAAGGAGGATTACTGCCCATTATAAAAGATCTGAGTTCCCTAACCTCAGGGTTTCTTTTCTGTAAGACAACTCACTGTGTATAGGTGTCACTTGTCCTCTTTATATATTTTTTAGTTTTTTAAAATATTTTATTTATTTATTCATGAGAGACACAGAGAGATAGAGGCAGAGACACAGGCAGAGGGAGAAGCAAGTCTTCTCGCAGGGAGCCCAATGTGGGACTTGATCCCAGGACTCCAGGATCACACTCTGAGCCAAAGGCAAGATATTCAACTGCTAAGCCACCCAGGCTTTGTCCTCTTTAAATTACTCTGTCAGGACTAGGACTTGAGGAATAGACATAAGGAAATGCTGATACTCTGGCTACCTTTATGGTTATGAGTAGTAAAATCTTTTGTCTCTGAATCAAGAGTTTCATGTCTTCTACTTGATATTCACTAAACTAGCAGCAAATTTTTAGCTTGCAAGTAAGATAAAACCTGACTCTTCACAGTTCTTGTCAATTCAAGGGATCAAGGAATAGTCTGGCTACTAGAACTAGGGTCTTATATTTATCCCCTCCAAGACCATCTTTGTCTCCATATCTTCTATGGGCTGAATGTTTATATCTACCCCCCCCCCCAATCTGTATGTTGAGACCTAATCCTCAATGTGAGGGTATTTGGATGAGCAGCCTTTAGGAGGTGATTAGATCACAATGGTGGAATCCTTGTGAATGGGATTAGTGCCCATATAAAAGAGGCCCAAGAGAGTTTTCTCATCCCTTTGACCACGTGAAAACAGTGAAAAAGATGGCTGTCGGTCAACCAGGAAGCAGGTGGACTCTCATCAGTTACTTAATCTGCTGGCACCTTGATCATGCACTTCGCAGCCTCCAAAGCTGTGAGAAATAAATCTTGTGAGAAAGAATTCTCTTATAAACAAGCTACCCAGTCTATGGTATTCTATTATAGCTGCCCAAATGGACTAAGGCAATACCTCATCCATTTCTGCCTATTCCTATCCAGCTCCAGTCTGTAGGCGGAGAAAAAGGATGGCTTTTATCAGTCCTGAATATCTGTTCTCTCAGCTCCATTACTCACTTTCAATATCTGCATATTGTTCAAGGGAAGAACTCTCATTGGCTTAATTTGTATCATGTTCCCTTGAATCAGTATTTATTTGGTAGGTATGCCCATGATATACTCCATAAGAATATATTTCTGGGGCAGCCTGGGTGGCTCAGCAGTTTAGTGCCACCTTCAGCCCAGGGTGTGATCCTGGAGACCTAGGATTGAGTCCCTCATCGGGCTCCCTGCATGGATCCTGCTTCTTCCTCTGCCTGTGTCTCTACCTCTCTCTCTCTCTGTGCCTTGAAAGAAAGAAAGAATGAATGAATGAATGAATGAATGAATAAATAAATAAAATCTTTAAAAAAGAAGAGAATATATTTCTGGCAGCTGTGTTCTTAAATACAAAAACTCTTAGGAATATATTCTTTTAATATGCACAAATAATGAAAATATAAGTATTCAGACTTATATTCAAAACTTGATGCTTTTACATATGTCTTTATATGCCCCTCAAATTCTTCCTCTCTTCACCCTCAATATTTAGTTATATCAGATATCTGGCAGCAGAAACCAGAGCAGCATTTCTCAAATGTTAGGAAGTTAAAATAAAACTGTCTAGCTACAATTAAATAGTTAAAATGAAATTGGGTGAAATAGTCATTTGGAAAGGTGATGATTCAGCAAGTTGATTTTAGGCAAAACCACCTAGAGCCTTCCTTCTCACCTCTGCTTTGACTCCTAATCATATTTACATTTCTTCTTTCAGTCCTTTATTTTAATATACATCTCTCTCCCTGATAAGCTCTTAAGAGAAGAGAGACTACTTCTGCTTCACATATAGTAAGCTAGATAAAAAAACTTGTTCATGCCCACAAATGAGTAGCTAGACAGGCTCTTCTGGGGGATAATCAGGGTGCTTGAAAAGGCAACATGGCAAGACAAAAAGCTCCCCCAAATTCTGATACATATTATTCCAAATAATTGTTTTTTATGGCTAAAGAATTGTGTAAGTTCCAAAGATTTGAGTGGATTTTACTTTTCTGTTTATTAATTCCCAGTTTTAAGAAACTTCTTAAACATAGCTCATTTAAACTAGTCAGAAAAAAGTTTCCTATGAAATTTCCTGAGGATCATTGAGGTCTCATTAAAATAACCTCTACTGGAAGGTCCCTGGGTGGCTCAGCGGTTTAGCGCCTGCCTTTGGCCCAGGGCGCGATCCTGGAGACCCGGGATCGAATCCCACGTCGGGCTCCTGGTGCATGGAGCCTGCTTCTCCCTCTGCCTGTGTCTCTGCGTCTCTCTCTCTCTCTCTCTGTGTGTGTGTGTCTCTCATGAATAAATTAATAAAATCCTTAAAAAAAATAACCTCTACTATATCTGTTTGGAAACATTATGCTTTGCTCATGTGCCTTTTCCATTTTTTTTTCAAATCCTTAGCTCAAATACTGAACTCTTAATGAGTCTTTGTTTAATTTTGGTGATAATAATAAGAGGGTGGTTATAGCTTGGTGTTTTCATCTGGTTTTTCAGACTTAGTGCTGTCCTTTTCTTTTGTTAAGAGAGAAGAGAGGCCAAGGTCCTGAGATGCAACCTCAGGACAAAGAAGGAGCCAGTTTGGCTTCTGCATGATCAATGAATCATGGTAATCATAGATCTCCTGGGGCTCAAGCCCACTGGCAAGCCAGCTGAGGAAAAGAACCTCAGCTTCTATAGCAGGTAGAGCCAGCCAGCAGGATGATGATGGATTAATTTCATTGGCCTCAGTCTGTTTTTCTTTAGTGGATACCTGCATGATACATGTATGTGTGTGTGTGTGTGTGTGTGTTTAAGTCCTTAAACCTGTTTTTAAATGATGAAGCTGTGATGATTTTTTTTTTATAACATGAGGATACTAGAGGGGCCTCAGGCAATAATGTCTGTCAACTTGAGTATCTCCTAACTGCTGGGAACCCCAGACTTGCCTGTAAATTAAATAACTTTTAAAATGCGAGTTTTTCTCAGACTGTGATTATATCTGCCACATTGGAATGATCATGGATTACATTAAATCAGACTTATAGACCCCAGTTTCTGGAGCACTTAGATTCAATACCAAGGGTAAGTCCTATACTGGACCCAAACCACTTTTCTTCACAATATAAAGTCTGATATGTGGGGTGGTGCAGGATAATCCAAAGAGAATCTCCTGACTCTCTCATACAGACATCTGAAATGCTTCCATTAATGACACACCATTCTATGGACTGTTTGTTCTTACTAACAGAGAAAATAAGGTTCTGCTTGGGCTGCAAGGCTTTTATATCACCCCCAATGAACATTAGCCAAGAAGTCACAGATTTACACTTAAGAGCCTGACTGATTGTGTGAGATGTTAAAATTCTGAGGGCCTGTGCAAAAGGGCTATATTATTTTTTTCACCGGCATAATTAATTACATGGGATATTTTGCCGATAGTATAAACCAAAAGTTTAATTGTGGAGTAAATAAATTGCTTTCTGATAGCTCTAAACTTGGGGAAATTTTTGATCAAAGCAAGTACAATATTTTCTTTGAACAGTGGAACAAAAATTTATTAGCAGATATCATATATCTCAAGAACTGTAGTTTACCATTATGAGAGGTAGACTTTAAAAGGCATTAGAAAATAAGCCTCGGGGATCCCTGGGTGGCTCAGCAGTTTGGCGCCTGCCTTTGGCCCAGGGCGTGATCCTGGAGTCCCGGGATCGAGTCCTGCATCGGGCTCCCGGTGCATGGAGCTTGCTTCTCCCTCTGCCTGTGTCTCTGCCTCTCTCTCTCTCTCTCTCTCTCTCTCTCTCTCTCTCTCTCCCTCTATGTGTATCATGAATAAATAAATAAATCTTAAAAAAAAAGAAAAGAAGCCTCACAGAATATTTTTTTAAAAAACCATTAACAATAAAAAAAATCCATCTATTTTACCATTAGAGGTAAAATATTCAGTAAGGAGAAGAAACTCAAAGAAAGAAAGAAAGACAGAACATGAAGACTCCTAACTCTGGGAAACGAACTAGGGGTGGTGGAAGGGGAGGAGGGCGGGGGGTGGGGGTGAATGGGTGACGGGCACTGAGGGGGGCACTTGACGGGATGAGCACTGGGTGTTATTCTGTATGTTGGCAAATTGAACACCAATAAAAAATAGATTTATTATTAAAAAGAAAGAGAAGGAACATTCAGTACTTATTATCAATTATGAGAGTTTTTAAACATTCATCCAGTTAGTTAAATCAACTATTTTTTTTACATTTGCATCCTAAGAAATCTTACCAATGAAAAGTAACTAATAAAGGATGGCTCTAATCTAATAATAAATCAGAAGGTTCAAGGAGTGGGTACAAAAAAGAAAACGTGATATTGCTCCTACTTTTAAAGATTGTCTATAGAGTCCATGCATTAACTTCCTTACAGTCCAAATTAATCTGAACATTCTCAGTACATGTTTACTAATGATAACAGGCAAGAAGAGAATGTTTGGCCAGACAATTTAAGAGTCACTAAGTTTAGCTACCACTAAGTATACCATGGATCTTTATTCCTTTGATGAATTTGAGCTGAACTTTGATATGTCCATAATACTTTCAGAGGCTGAATATCTGTGGCCTAGGAAATAGAGGTTATTTCTTCTCTACTATGGATTATTATATGGATAAATAAAAAGGAAATTAGTGAAGAATTCCTATATGATAGTACAGAATTTCTTAAAATACATGTTCCCAATCCAGCAAAACTGATATACATCAGTTAAATTTTCTTTTTGCACTCTCTTAAATCTCTCATTTTCATTCTCTTCTCCTCTCTTCTGAAATCCACCCTTCCAGGTGTATATCCTAACTCCTATTCCCGAAAGGCATTTAACTAGCCAGTGTCATACTTTTAAATTGTTATTGTTATCAAGGAGGGAGGGGAGGTAAAATTGTAGGCAAGTCCTCTGGAAGACTGAAAACTCCACAGTATTTTCTTCTGAAGGTAAAGACTCTTTACTCCCTGATTGCATTTGGAATTCTGTGGCAGTAAGCCTGTTTAATAGACAGAGGCTAAAGCACAATGCGTGAAATGACCCATCTGTTTCAAAACAAAGGTGCTTAGCCTATATGGTGGCAGAGAGATAACAGTGTAGAATCCAGAGGCAACTGGGGAACTATTTCCTTAGTGGCCTACAACAGAAGGCAGACTTTCTTGCTGGCTTCTGCCTACACACATGCCCTTCTGACATCTGCCTGGGTCTGCTGCACAGAGATAGAATGGCCCATCAGATAGCACTGCCCTGCTAGGCCAACTCAGCCTTCTCCAGTGGAAGTTTTATAATGAGTGACCTTTTTCCTTATGAGAAGTGGAAACCTAAAACTCCTGAGTTGCATCCAGGCCCTGGGTGTGTTTTTCTGGGACAGCCTTCTCTAGGCACACGTGTGTATACCACTCACACCTGCACATCATTGCATTGCCCAGTTCTAAGAATAGGAAGCCAAACGCCACATGAACACTGGGCAGAGAAATAAGGCAGGGAGAACAGACAGGCCCTGGCGAGGTGTCTCTAATGCCAGGGCACACATGGTGCCCTAGGCTGTCCAGAGGAGGTGTGACACTGTTTACCAGGGAGAGTGGCTGCTGCAGCCTGGCTCCCTACGCCCTGTCTGGCCTATGAAATTTGATCTAAATCACAGGAGTCAAAAACATATTACTCTGACCACAATTCGCATTCCGTAGGAGGAGACAGGATTAGAACATTTCTATTCTTGCCCAATGCTGCTAAATTTAAAGTCAATATAACTGTTAACTGCAGTCTTCCTTCAAAAGACCAAAGAGCAAGCACCATTTGCTGGTGGCACAATGCTCTGAAATATCACCATGAGGTGTATGGTTGGGAAAGGAAGATGAGAGATCACCAACAAGTCCGAAACTCATAGCCAAGTCTGCTAGCAATGCCACTTATAGTGAATACCTCCATTTACAACTTCATTCATACTCTCATCCATTCATTTATTTTTTGATTAAACAGTAATTTATTAAGCTTCTGTTATGTTGTAGGACATAAAGGTAAACAGTCTCAGCCCTTGAGAGACAAGCATACACATGAAGAGTAACAGTTCTTTATCAAATTAAATCTCTTTTACTTGTGTACCCTTGTTCAGTTACTCTGTGGTCTAGAGTCTTTCATCTCTTGTTCACTTAAGAATCTTTCTTAAAATTCGCATTGTAGCTCAAAAGGACTTGTCTAGTCTTCCTCCTCCAGGAAGCGCATCTAGATGTATCAGGAAGACCCAAGAGGCATTTCATGGCAAATTTTACAATTACTTTCCTTTTCAGCCTTCTCCAATCCTGGCCCTACTCCCTTTTACCCTTCTTAAACCCACCTTTTTCTATGTCAAGTTGTTTTTTAAGTCGTGTTTAATTTCACAAGGATATCAGCACCTTGAATAGTTTTCCCAACTCTCTTGTACCACTTGTGACTTTCCGTGGCTTGGAGCTGCTATCAAGCAGTTGGGGGACTCGTTTCCATTTACCTGGCCAGAACTCTGTGATGGGCATTGAAGAGGGAATCACACCTCTTTTGCTAGTCAACCTGAGACCACTAAAGACTCCTGCCGAGAAGCATGGGCAGGGATTGTGGCTATTAAGGACCATCTTTGGATTTAATTTTTATTTCTGCTGGCCTACCAGTCTGAAGGAACCAAATTCGCAGGCTTACTTTCCTACTTCTACTTCAAATACTACCATACATTATTATTTTACACAGACTGAGACACCAGACCCTGGATTTAAGGAATGGCCTTGAACTCACTGTGCTACCTATTTCTAAATAATCATTGTCACGAAAGAAGGACCACAAGAGTCTCATTCTTCAAGCAGGGGGAGGGGCAGAGGGAGAGGAAGGGGAAGAGGAAGGATCTTAAGCAGGCTTCACACTCAGAGCTGAGCCTGACATGGGGCTTGATCCCATGACCCTGAGATTATGACCCGAGATGAAATCAAAAGTAGGATGCTACACCGACTGAGCCACCCAAGTGCCCCTCTTTCCTCTATGCTTACCGTAGCTGATTGATTGAAGACTAGCAAAAGTTCCTGCACAAAGGAACATGTTATAACATTTTGTGTCTACATCCCTTTTCCTATACCCACAATGGCTGATACAGTGGGTGAAGATTTCGGTAAAGCACCTCTTAGGCATGTAGTATTGAAAGCCCTTTGTTCATTTCTATGTGTCCTTCTTTCCCAGAGAAAATGAGGGCAAATCATCAGAGAAGAAGGAGGAAAGTCTGAAGAATTAGACTTAAGATTGAAGTTTGGAAAGGGTTACGGCTTGAGGAAATGCTGAGAAATTACCTCTTAGAATAGAATCCTAGGAGGACTAAATGTTATTTGCACAGAAAAAAAAAAAAACCCGAAAGGAAAGAATTTGAGTTACTTGGAGTTGAGTTGTCAGTGAAGAATTCAGCAATTCTACACTGTAGTGACCTGCATCAGGAAGGAACAAGTCTCTGGCCTACCCTCCTGCATCCCCAGGCACAGGTTCTGGACTGGCCCTGAAACAGGAGACTAAGCTTCCAGCATATTGAAATTACATCAACTGAACTGTTATTTTCTTTCCATGGAAAAATTATAGCAAAGAGATTAAGATATGATTTAGTACATTTCAAAGGAAAATAAACATTTATTGCAATAAATAACCATAAAATAGGTCTAATAATACTCTAAAAATACTCTCATGAGTTGGGAAAATAGTGAGACTTCTTTTTCATGGTGCTTAAATTTTCACAGAGCATTAAATTAATGGTTTGAAATTTTGACTGCTAATTCGATGTGTGGGGTTCCTCACTGCATGACCCACAGCTCAGTCCCTAACTTCTCTGTGTCCCCATGTCTTTATCTGCATGATGGGGCCACTTTTTCTTCCTTTCTCAGTGACCATTTTCTGAAATAAATAAAATAATACAAGAGTTTTATCCCTTAGAAGACATGATGCTAACATGTAGCATGCTAACAACGTGTTAGTTACAAGTTTTATTTTCATACGAAATTCCTTCTGAATAATCCTATCCCCGTTGTAACTCCATAAAACATACACACACAATAAATAAAGTTACAGAGAGACAAATATTGGAGTTGGAGACTAGACTCAGTATCTGTTCAACAAATCTAATCACTTTTTTAACAATATCACACTTCACTAAATTGAGATAAACATATGTGAGTTTTACAAGATAGAAAAGGTAGCCGTAATATCCTTCTTTTCACTGCCCACAGCCAGTTCAGATCTCCCCTTTGTGGCACCTTCCCCATGTGTCTAATATACTTCATCATTATCAACTTGTGCTTGTTCACATGTTGCCAATCATCTCTTCTGGCTGCACTGTCAAAAGCTCTGTCTGGAGAACTATTGAGAAATGCCATTTCCCAGGCTCGACCCATGAAGTCCTGGCTGCATTGGTCCTGGGTGGGACTGAAGCAGCCCTGATTTTAAAAGGCTCACCTAGGGGATCATCTGGGTGGGGCAGTCAGCTAAGCATCTGACTCTTGCCCCCCCCCACACACACACAAGTTGTGCTCTCAGGGTCATAAGATTCAGCCCTGCATTGGGCTCTGCACTCACTGTGGAATCTACTTAAGACTATTTCTCCCTCTGCTCCTCTCTCTATCTCTTTAGCTGTCTCTCAACTTACAGGTAGAAAGCATCAAAAATAATTACTGATGCCTTGAATATATACCTTGCTTAAGACATCACTTTTGTGCAGGAGAGACACAGTTGTATCCTCATGGCCTAAGGTGTATCCCGAAATGTTATCAAAATCCATTAGTTGCAGGTGAAATTCTGCATTTAATTTCATGCTTTTGGGTAGGTTGATCATATAATTTACTATTCAAACTGTGAATTAGGAGAATGAATTTGAGAGTGAATCATGCTGGTACAACCAGGAAAACTTGGACATATAAACCACCCAAATTATAGAATATTTTTATAATTGGGAATAAAACTTATTGCTTCTTTTTTTTAAGATTTATTTATTTATTTATTCATGATAGACATAGAGAGAGAGAGTCAGAGACACAGGCAGAGGGAGAAGCAGGCTCCATGCTGGGAGCCCGACATGGGACTCGATCCTGGGACTCCAGGATCGCGCCCTGAGCCAAAGGCAGGCGCCAAACCGCTGAGCCACCCAGGGATCCCCCAAACTTATTGCTTCTTGAACAGATTATTTTCTCATTGTAAAACTAACATGGTAGTTGACAAGTTGGATGGAAGTTTAAATGTGGACATTAAGTCATATATAAAGTTTATGTATTACTATCAGATCCAAAATACTTGCCATAGGAGGGACTGAGATACCAGAAAGTGTTAACAGAGGAGAATTAACAATCGTTATTCGTGATTTCCTTTTTCTCTTTAGCTCCCACGGTGAATATGGAAATGAGCTAAAGGAAGAAATTCATAGATCCTGTCAAAATCATCCCCATGGCTTATCCTCTGAGGTGTTATCCATATAACCTGTCCGGTGTCTTTTTCTAAACAGTCTGGCTCAGATATTTCCTAGAGCCCCAAGGAGGATGTACAGTTGCAGTATTATGGTTGCAAAGGGCTCTAACTGCAACCAGTACCAAACATCTAGATTATGTTTTACAGATTGACACGTAGTAGCTCAGTGAAGGCATGGTCTTCAGAGATGCCCACCACTGCTAGCTTTTTTTCCTTGGTAGTTTCTTCACCCTACTCATTCTCAGTTTCCTTCTGGATAAATGGGGATAGCACTTCTTTCCTTAGGTTGAGGATGGAGGTGGAGGGGTTAGAGTAGCACATGGAATGTACACTACAAATGGCAGCTACTGCTGTTATCATCATCAGTGTCAGCTCTTGATCCTCCCAGCAACCCATAGAGTGAATACAGCAGGCTGTGGGAGGAACAGGCTAGGAGAGGGCAAGAGGAGAAGGGAGAGGACAGTCATTCCTGTTTTACCAATGTGGATGGATCTGAAACTCAGGTTTATGAATGCAGCGCAGAATATAAGTCTGATGACTTCATCACTAGGATTCAGAGTAAGGCAGACTCTTCTTCTCCTCATCAGTCTTGAAGCCAGGGGTTTACACAAGGCTGACTGAAATATTTCCTGTATCCAAAAGTCCCACATTGTGGCATAGCATAGCAGGTATTTCTCAGAGGCACAGCCTTGAGCATGGTAAGCACCACTATCCTCCCTTCTGTCACCCTGTCCCCTGGTATTATTTTCCTAACCTCCCTGGCCATAAACATTTTACTTCCTTGTGGTACAATTCTTAGCATTTAGCAAAAAAAAGTGGAATACCTCCCAACACATTTAGATAATTTATTTCCAGTGCTAAAATGTTTTTATTGCCTAAGCCCAGATTACATTGAGCTTTTTCTTTCTTTCCAATACAAGAGAGGTAAGAAATTGAGAGAGTGGCTAAGTGTTATTGCAGGCACCATGGAGTCATTAAACTGGCATACAAAAATGCAGTGATAGACACAGATGGAAGAAGAGGAATGAATGCCAGAAAAAGACATCAGAGGTGTCCACGGCTGAGATTAGAAAGGACTAGAGAAGTAGTGCACCTTTTCTACTTTATCCCAGGGGCATGAGGCAAACAGGTGGAAGACCATTGAGTTTACGCAACCTAGAGTTCTTTGCTTATGGACCTTGATGTACCCCTTGCAAAAAGGAGATACCCTTCATGTCAGGAGTCAGCGGGTGGGCAAGTATTACCCATCTACCTGGTTCATAGGTTTCTGTTTCTAAGTCAAAAGGTTTAGTGGATTTTCCAGCCCTGAGAAATTTATCACCAGAATCTTTTATTCATAACTAAATTTGAAATTACAAGTCTCAAAATAAACATGAAATAAGTCTCCTGTGTGGCAAAATGCCCTATAATTTTCAGCTCACTAGGCTGTATAAATTTCAGCTTTTGAATTCACAAATAACAATCAGATGAGTAAATGAGTTCAGTTGCCCTAAGACCTGGCTACGAGGTTAGGTACCTAATCTGAACCTACAGCTGATGTTTGTGTTAGGAAAAACATGAGTATCATGTTTTCTCACACCGTCAATGCATGCCTTCTTCAAGGAACAATTCAGTGCAGCTCTATTGGTTGACCTCTTGTTCTAAATAGCCACACACACTCTGGCATGTTGTCACATGCTAAGATTCTGGTTTCAAACC
The DNA here is from genome assembly GCF_905146905.1 of Nyctereutes procyonoides. Classification (NCBI taxonomy): domain Eukaryota; kingdom Metazoa; phylum Chordata; class Mammalia; order Carnivora; family Canidae; genus Nyctereutes; species Nyctereutes procyonoides. The sequence continues at coordinate 5,864,113 of NW_026575031.1, read as the reverse complement.
AGAAACATGTGCGGCACATGTGTGAACCAAATTCACAATACAGGAAAGATCTACTACTTCTTTCATACATCATTCTCCTCCTGAACCCAATTTTCATTTCTCCTTTGCTCATTATTTACATATTTTTGGTTGTTTGAAAGCTGTATGCATTGTAGAATTTGAATACCACCCTTTTTCCTAGAATACTCCTTTGATAAAATGTACAGTGGGCAAAGCCAATTAGTCAACAAGGTCGGTGGACTTCGGCAAAAGAGAGCTGCCAACAAAATACCAAGATCCATAGAAAGAGAAAGACTATAGAAATGGAGCCATGATACCTCTCAGTCATTTATAATTAGAACATAAAGTTAGCAGAGCCTAGAGTTGATTTATTATGCTTCTCTCCTCTCCTCTCCTCTTCTCCCCTCTTTCCTTCCTTCCTTCCCCTTTCCCGCCCCTACACACCACAACACACATACACATACTCATCTCAGAACTGGATGACAGCCTAATGGTAATTCTATACCAACGTTTAATTCATCCAAATTACCAGGTCCCCACTGCTATATGCCAAGGTACCAGTGAGCTTTCTGGTGCCACCCAGCAATTCAGAGTCAGATGATAGCTGCACCCTTGTTGCAACTTGCTTTATGAACTCCTCTTGTTTATGGCTTTTCAACTTTGCAATAATGAGCCCCTTCATACTGAAATGGAGTCTAAGGAATAGAGAAAGGATTCCAGTCTAAGCAGGAAAAAGATATGAAAAAAAACCACCCATTTTCAAACCATAAGACAGGAAAAAACAGGGGCAGGACAAGTTGTTAAAAATATTGTTTTTATAGGACTTGTGGCAAAAAAAAGAAAAACAACTTTTCTATAAGACTACCTACATTCATCGAAAACTAAATAAAAATTAGAGCATGCATTTATGGTTTTTTTGTTTTAATTTTTAGTTACAAATCCATTCTTCATAAAGCTTTCTTTGATTTGGTCATTTTCTACTTTGACTTTTGAAAGATTCTCCTACAAATTCAAAATATGAATTGGTTGACCTAAACAAATAGAGAAAAATTTTTCCAACACACCTTCATATTTTACCCTTTTTTGTGGTCCTTAAAGAGCTACCCAAATCTTCTTAACATCGAATAGAACCCCCTTTCCTGTAGAGCATAGCCAACATCCTACCATGCTTGAAGATCTTATCTCAGTTTCTTCCATAGTGTCCTCACTTAACTTTCTTAGTTATCTTCTTCCATTCTTTCATTACACTAATGTTTATGCACTAGGAATATAGCAATGACAGAAAAAAAAATAAAACTCCCAGCCCTTATTTGAATGGAAAGAGATAGACAATAAAGAAAGTAAATATTTATGATATATTGTATGTTTTATAATGACAGGTTAAGGGAAAAAATAAAATAAAGCTGTGATGATATTGTGTGTTTACTCACTTCAATAGAATAATGTGTGTTTACTCACTTCAATCAATAATCAATCACTTCCTGGGAAGTGGTCCCATCACCCCAGCTTATCAGAAGACATAATACCATGTTTGTTGTCTCTTGAGGTTTCAAGTAACCCTCAGACAACTTTCAACCCAACCAATGTTGGAACAATCTTCTTATTTAACATGTTCTGTACTCACTATGGCAGGTATTGTGAGGAAAACAAAGAATTAATAGAAATAAAAGATAATTTAAAATTGTTTTTGTCATTTCAAATAAATTCCACTTCTTTAGGATAGAAATAAACTATATGAATCATCATATTCTTTAAGAACTTGACACAAATCATGTTATTAAAGAGCTATTCGCTATAGCCCAAGTGGTCAGAAAAGGCTTTACCTAGTAGCTTGCTTAGGATCCGAGCTATGAAAGAAATGACATGGGTGACAAGGAAAGGACATTGGAAGTGAGGAGAGCAACAGGATTCTGCAGTCTCCAGTTCCTCAATACAGTTTCTAAGTAGTTGATGGTTAATGCATTTGGAATTCCAAGATAATTTCCAACTTTTTTCCCAAGACTTTCTCCTTCAAACATACATTGTCTTCTTTCCTTGTGCTTGATTTTCTCTTTGTGGTTTAGACAATTATTAGTTCAGTATTCAGAACCATGTTATGTTCAATTTTATTTTTCCTGAGCCCCTCGTAAGTACCAGGCTCTGTATAGGCTACCAAAATGAAAAACGCACAAACAAAAAAACAGTGACAGTTCTCAGGGAACTACCAAACTGGTAAGTGATCTAACAACTATACAACTATGGTAGATAATGCTCACTCTTTCTCAGAATCCACTCTTTCCTGATTTTTTCACTGGGCATATGGCAATTCAGAAAAAAGCAACATTTCTAGTGTCCTAGGTAGAGATAGCCTCAGTTCTGGCCAACAAGTGGTAAAAAGAAGGGATATAACTCTTCCTTTAAAGTCCATTTATGATTGGTTTCTGCTACAGTCTACTACAGAACCAGTTTACTTACATGAAAAACTAGAAAACCAGATAAAGCATATGAAACAACTCTTTCAGACATTGAGACAATAAGCAGAGCAAGTCTGTGATCACTGAGAAAAGGGAAACAGAGGTAAAGCCTGCCTACAGAAGATGGCCTGAGGGGGAAGATCCAAGACAAATACAGGAGAGCTTGCTGAGCTGAAAAGACATCCATTGGCTTTTAGGAAGGCTGAAGCAGACAAAATTTGTAGGAGGGAGTTTGGAGAGGTACAATCTATGCAGAGAAACATTCATAAAAATCCCTTTAACTACGTGTGTACACAGTGAAACTCCACAAAAAGAAATGTTGGGGCAAAATAACTATCAGGGAAATAATAAAACAACTCCTAGAGCTTTAACTAGGTTAAGATACATTCAAACTCTTTTCAGCTAGAGCAGAGAAACCTCTTTAAATCCTCAGGAGATTCAATAAAGAATCTACAAGGGTCATGACTTGGTAAGATGCTGAATTAGCCCTAGAGTAAAGGCTACTCTAAACCAATCCTAACAAAGCTTAAAAACAAATAATAAGGCTTAAAAACAAACTTGGAAATGTAAGCTTTGCAAGGAACTTAATCACCTAACCAGACTACTTCAACAGTCTTTAAAGGAAGAACAACATAGTAAATTACTCATTATTGTAATATGCATAATATGCTATTCTATAAAAATTGGCTACATAAGCAAAGAAGCAGCCAATTGTTACCACAAAATAGGAGAAAATAGAAGCAGAACCCAAAATGACGAAATTGATGATGAAATTAAGAGAATGATTTTAAATCAACTGTTACAAATGTGATTAATAGTTCCTAAAAATCATGCGTCATGATCATAATAAAGAAATAAGTCAATAATTAAAAAAGAACATCTAGAGATGAAATACAGTATCTGAAATAAAAATATATTTAATGGAGTTAATAAAGAACTTTAAGAAATAATTTTAATAATTATAATACATAATTTTATAATAAGTAATTTTTTTCAGGTAACAAATTCCAGTCTATTTTATTTCTAATTAAAATATTGCAAATATACAAAAGTTGCCAGGATAAAGCTGGACACATCTAGATTTATTTATATAATGCTAAAGAAATTTGATTTTGATTTCCATTTTGTGAAATTTTGCTATGGGGTCTGGCTTTGTTCTGTACTGACATGAGTCATTGAAACTTGATTATCCCATTCCACATGCAATTTTCTGTCCCAGAAGAACAAAAAACTTGTAATTTTAGCACACATGCAGTAATTATGTTAATATTGCTTTGCATTTTAGTAGGGAGGCAGCTGTCCCTCAGCTTGGGCAGAGGGCAGAGAAGTTATATGACATGCGCAGAAAGGGAACAAGAGACGAGAGAGGGTTGAACAACAAGAATATAGGGACCTTGAGCATTCCTGTATATGAGGATAAGGAGGGTACTTCATAGGGAGGGGATCTTGAGTGAGGGAGAATTTAAGACTGGTTTTGAAGGCACAAGCCTGAAATGATCAGCTAACCAGGGATGGTGCAGCAGAGGTAGTAGCATCAGGTAGAATTCCTTCACCCAACACTAGAATATAACATTCTTCTGTAGAGAAACTAAATTATTCTACCTATGCTGAAGTATGGAAAGAGAGGTGGAAAAAAACATGGAAAGTAATGGAATGAGAGTAGAAAAGGAGAAATCATATGGTGTTAGATTGAATTAAAAGTATCAAGGTGGGGACACCTTGGTGGCTCAGTGGTTGAGAGTCTGCCTTTGGCTCAGGGCATGATCCCAGGATCTGGAATCAAGTTCCACATTGGGCTTCTTGCTTGAAGCCTGCTTCTCCCTCTGCCTAGGTCTCTGCCTCTCTCTCTCTCTCTCTCTCTCTCTCTCTCTGTTTCATAAATAAATAAATAAATAAATAAATAATTTTTAAAAGATCTTTCATCAAAGTATATAGATAGATATAGATATAGATATAGATATAAGACATAAATATTTCCCAGCTTTGTCAACTACAAGAAACTAGAAGCAATGATTCTCATTAAGAATGAGCATACTAGCATCCAGATCCTGGGCATCTAAACACTATTTCATTTTTCTCTAAAAGGAACTAGTGATTCTTGGAGAAATGCTGATTCTAGCCTTGAGGCAGGAAAAATTTTAGACCTTCTTGAAACTTCTTGGTGTGCTAAAAATTAAGGGAGTGCTCAACATCTAATAGGGTTGTGTCAAAATGACACAGGATTCAGCTGTAAGGGGCTTCCCATTGGCTAAATTTGGATAATTCTGAGCATCAGAGTAGAAACTGCCAGTAATATATTACAATATATTGAATTAGAAAATAAATTAATGAATTGATGTATATGAGAACAAATGAATGAATGTATTGAACCCTCTTTTACAAAAAGAGAAACCCTATTTTACAAAGAAATGCCAACTAATAATACAGAAAATATGACAGACTGTGGAAAATATTTATTTTGCAATCATCATAGTCATAATTGATTCAGCAAAGAATCATCGGTGGATGCTAAAATCATTGATTAAAAGATTGTCAGGAAACAGAATATTCATACAGTCTCAGAGTATCACTTTTTAATTACGTAGAGAGAAAAATAAAGAAATCTAGAGTCCATCAACTTGATCAATTGATTCAACTTAATATTGCTAGTAAGGAAATAAACAGGTATCACATGCCTTATTTTAGAAATTACTGAGAGTACATCATCACCTATGTAACATTTCTTCCAAATGTGTGTCACCTAAATCTAGTCATGAGAAAACAGCCATATAAATTCAAATTGAGGGACATTCTGAAAAACAACTGTCCTGGACTCTTCAAAACAAACAAAACGGATTAATCTAGGTGAAAGGTATATAAGTAATTATACAACTATTCTTGTAACTTTTCTATAAGTTGGGGAACATAACACAGAATAAACTCTCCATAAAAAAAGTAAAGGATTAACAGGCCTTGAGTTGAATGCCTACAGTATACTCATGTTAATCAAATGCATAATATTTCATGTATCTCAATCTCACGCCCCCTCCAATTTTTAGAGGTGCTTTTTTTTTTTTATTTCCACTTGCGGTCCAGGTGGAAAATGTGTTTGGTTGCAAAATGTTAAGTAAACAAGAGTCTTTAATACAATTAATAAGAAAAATGGCCATGAAGAAAAATAAGGAGCACATATATAATAAATTAGTTGCATGGCCAAATAAGATTATGAATTGTCACTGATAACTAGGAAATAAGTATAATCTAAATTGTAAAGGACATCCATCATGTGATAGCCATCCAGATTCATATGTGTATCCTTGTTATTATTGTAGAAACTTCCACCTGATGTGTCTCTCTTCTCCCAGGCAGAAGCCAGAACTGTCTCCACTGAGATTCCCTTTTAGATGGGGGCATAGGCATGTGACTTGGGTTCTGCCAATCAGATACATCCATAGAAGTCTTTGATTTGTAATTGATTCATATAAAGAGAGAGTATGGAAAATCCATGTTTCAGTTAGTGTAGCAGAAGACACACCTGGTTTTTGGAACCAAGAATGGAAAGGCTTCGGTCATCTAGTCACCAGTATCATCTTTGCAGTCTGGAAGGTCTGGGCTGAACCAGCAGCAACAAATCTGTCTTTCTGAGGGCAGCTCTGGGAGTGTGGTTTGGGCACTCTTCCTAGCTGCAAAGCTTCTATCTGACTCTCTAGATCCTAAGGAAACTGGTCAGCTTCCCAGTTTCCTTTAATGAATTCCTTTTCTGCTTAAACTAACTAGAGTCAATTCTGGTTTTGCTAATAAGAACCCTGGCAGGTATGACACTGTAGCTGACTTCCAGATTTACCATCTCCCATACAATTTTAGGATATTCCAGATTAGAAACCCTTCCACCATTTTCAAATCAGAATAGTTAATCTTAGTTGCAAATAAGTGTATATTATGGACAATGATGACAGGAGTTATTTTGTTAAACATAAATATATGAGGAGGATCATAATATTCACAGGGTCATTACTTCATTTTTAGATATGCATTAGCCTGGTGGTTCTTGGATTCTGAAAACATTTCCACATACCTTTCAATAGGTCTTTTAGTTTGTCAAAACCTCAATCATGTGTGGTGATTTTGAGAGATTTAATCCATATATTTCTAATTCACGTTGATTCACCTCATTCAGATGGGACTCCAAGATAATAAAATAATGCCCAAGAAGGCAGAGGACTCTGTTAATTATTTTTTTCCTGGTTGTGTGTACTTGACTGGAGTACCTCCAATTTCAGGGAGCTGAAATAAGGTCACAACATGGATTGATTATTTTCCTTTACTTCAATATCAACTTCATCTGAAGCGGTTGTGGTAGTATACTTTGTGCTGCCTATTTCCTTTGTAGCCTACTCATTCTTCAGTTGTTTATAGGTGAAATGCAATCTGAGTTCAGGATGCCTTGGCAGCACTTCTGGTAAGGTTGGATTCATCTTTCCTGGGTTAAAGGTTACATGACAGTGAACTGTCAATGATTTAGATTCACACTAATACTAATAGAGTGAAAAGCATTTTTTTCTGCCCTACCAGCCCCATTTGTTTTGGACTGAACTCGAGAGAGACAGTCCTTGATGAAGCCAGAAAGAAAAGAGTAAGGAAATCTTTGCAATTCTTATCTAAGCCCTCCAAATCCCCCTTACCCAATACATCTATCCCAGTTCAAGTCATTGAACTAAGTTGGTTAATCCAATGGACCAACTCACTGGCAGTATTTTATTTTCACTACATAAAATTTTCCCTCCTCCCCCCATAAAATTCTTAATCTCCACATTAGTCCATGGCTGTCCAAGGAGACTGTGTGCTCTCCTCACCCAATGGTTTCTGTTCTTGGTAGAGATGTTAGAATGGCTATTTGGGATGATATTATAATTTAGGGCCCAAGGTTATCTCTTGAGAAGTTTCTTTTTATAGGAATTTTATTCATGTTCAATGAAAATGTATTGAGCACTAGTGTGCTTATGGGACTGTGCTAGGTACTCTAGTGGATATCACACACCACTCTCCTTTCTTCACTATGATCCAGTTGTATTGACTTTCTTTCAGTTCCTCATCTCTGCAAAATCTTTTCTGCCTCAGAGCTGAATACATGCTGTTCACTCTGCCTAAATCTACCTTGTCTGTCCCTATGAATACGCACATGCCGTTTTCAGCTGACTCTGTCTTATTTTTAAGGCCTTGGATTAAGTGTATCTTCCTTTGGAGAGGTCTTTTCTAACCACTCAATATAAGTTTTCTCTCCTAGTACCCTCTGCCTTCACAGTACATAATTTTTAATTCAATTTTAATTTTAATTTTTAATATTTAATTAAATATTCGTTTGGTTGTTTTCTTGTATACTTTCTTTCAAAAGACTATAAACTGCATAAGGGCAAATACCAGGTCTGTTTTGTTAACTACTATGTACCTAGTATTTTCAGTACTGAGTCTGCCATATGGTCAGTACTACATACAACCCACTGAGAGATAGTTGCCTATTCACATTTTGAAATGATGGACAATGTATTTCACTAAACACAGAAATTAATATCCAGTATTATGTTTATGCCCAAGAGATGAATTTAATAAATAATACATAGTTATCCCTCTCTATAAGTAGCTATTCCTTTGCTGGTTAGTCTAAACAGAAATTTCCTGACAATCTTTTCAGACATTGTTGTGAACTTGGGCCACATAATAAAAGGTCATACAAATTTCTCCCATTAAATTCATTTGTGTTGGGCATCCCGGGTGGCTCAGCAGTTTAGTGCCACCTTCAGCCCAGGTTGTGATCCTGGACACCCGGGATCAAGTATTGAGTCCCACGTTGGGCTCCCTGGATGGAGTCTGCATCGCCCTCTGCCTCTCTCTCTCTCTCTCTCTCTCTGTGTGTGTGTGTGTGTGTGTGTGTCTCTCATGAATAAATAAATAAAATCTTTAAAAAAATTCATTTGTGTTTGTATTATATTGACTCCCGAGCAAGAAGTGATAGATCTTCATTGGGAAGTTTAAAAATGCAATGAGTAACCCATCATTTTCATACCATTTTATATTAATCATCTCTCTAGGTGCTTCATTTCTCTATTCCTTGCTGTTAACTGTATTTACCAGAAGTGAATAAGCTTTCAGCATTCTGTGCATGAACGAAGAAGTTAAAAAAAAGTGAGTCATGATTCCAAATTGTTCCAGTCATCTGTCTTGTTTGGGCTTGCATTTTCAGCCTATGAGTGAAATGTTAGGTATGACTGACTCAGTGAAAATGGAAGACATGCCTTTAAATTCTGTTATTGGGAAGTGTTGACACCAGTTTTAATGAAACATGAGGGAATTAATAGCCAATAAGGTAAAAATCTGGTGTTTCAATGAATTAGGTATTTTTGTCTTTCTTGTTGTCATCTTATAGTGAAGGAACTCCTCTTCAAGTGCCTCTTAATTAATAGTGTCTCTGCCTCAACCGTCCATTCTGCTGCCTCTAGTGAGATGGGAATTGGGACAACTGGCCAGGCACCTGGATTGGTAAGAAAGAGTGATCTATATAGCATGTTGAGCACAATGAGGAATGAGCACGTAGGATGTCCCATAACCCAGTCATTAAAATAGTGTGGAGAAGGGTCTGGAGGGGCAAGGATATCTGTTCTGCCCTCCACCTGCCCTCTCTTCAACAAAGCTTCAAAATTGGCCCTTCAGCTAAGTAGTCTTTTATTCCTCACCCTATAGTCAACCTCTCTCCTGCCCTAATTTCCCCAGCCCCATGCATTGCAATCTATTTATTTAGGAAACCCAGTGCTCTACTAAGTGGCAATATGTTTCCTACCATAAGATGAATAGATGAAAAGTTGAATATAACAGCAATGGCTCCTGCTCCTGGGGAGCTTATGTCCTGGAGTAGGGGCAAGAATGTGGGTTGATGAAGGGACCAGGATTTAGGCCATAATGCATTCTATGCTGTAACAAAAGCATTTTCAATATGCAATGACAGTATGGAGGAGAAGAGAACACATTCCCCATAGACTCTTAAATACTCTGAAATAACAGTGGCCTCAGTGGTATCTAGCACTGATCAAGTTTATTTATTTTCCTACCATGTTGGGGGGTCCCAATTCCACTCTCAGGTTCTATAATTCACTAGGAGGATTCACAGGACTGAATGTAAAGCTTTATTCAGGACTGTGATTTATTATAGTAAAAGAATACAAAGCAAAATCAGCAAAGGGAAAAGGCACATGGATTGGGGGTGGGGGGAGTCCATAGAAAACCAGGCACAAACTACCAAGGGTCATCTCACAATAGAGTCAAATTGGATGTGCTCAAATCCTCCAGTGAGGACTTGTGACAGCATGTCCAGGCAAAGCTCATTGGAGACTCCAGGGTTTTCACTGTGGACTAGTCGTGTAGGTACCCTCTACCTAGAACATATGAAAATTTCAGATTCCTAGAATGAACACAGGAATTCGCCATAAATCACATTTATGTCAACACCTTCAGCACAGTGAGCCACTCACATGAGTCTGGCAACGGTGGGAACCCTCCCTAAATTCAAGCTCCCAGATGCCAGCCAATGGCCAACCTTACAAGCTGGTATTCTAATCTGTAAAATAGATTAAGCCTACCTTAACTCATTTCTGCACATCTATCCTTTATGTGTTTATACATGTATTTAAATATCTAGAAAAGGGAGTGCCTTTTGTATTTGTATTTTTAATTTTAATCCATGTTAAATAAACTATGTTTTTATTCTTAAATGATGTACCATTGATCTAATACCTGTTTTCAGTGGTATGCTAGAGCCAGTTGGTACATGCTTACAAGAGCCTATTGTTAAATGTTAAATGCCAAGAATTTTGTGAGCTCCAGGTTGGTAGCTTGAAATGACCTCTGGCAGGAATATTTACACCATCATAATTGGTGAATGTTAAAATTAGGGATTTCCCCACCTGTCTGGAGAGCTGAATTTTAACCATTTACTAGCACACCATTGCCTATGTTTATGTTCCAAAGGGAAAAGGTGGGAGAGTAAAAAAAGTGAATTTTCACAGTTCCCAAGAAAAACCCCTACTTACATTTATTTATTCATTCATTTAATAAATGTGAAATACAGAAAGAGACAAGTTAGCTGGCTTTACAGAGCTTACCGTCTAGTGGGGGGAGAGATAATAAACACAAATGTATTAGGCCAAATTATTCTCACGTTAATGTATATTTCCTTCACTAGAATAGGACACTCAAAAGAAAGGGAGGTATTTTTCCTCGTACTCTGAGAATCTTTATCTATGCTAGACTCTCCAATTTTTTTTATTTTTATTTTTATTTATTTATGATAGTCACAGAGAGAGAGAGAGAGAGAGAGAGAGAGAGGCAGAGACACAGGCAGAGGGAGAAGCAGGCTCCATGCACCGGGAGCCCAATGTGGGACTCGATCTCGGGTCTCCAGGATCGCGCCCTGGGCCAAAGGCAGGCACCAAACCGCTGCGCCACCCAGGGATCCCTCCAATTTTTAATAAATGTGATACAGGCTTCCTGAAGACAATGTCCCTCCTGCAAAAAAATAAATGATCAAGCTTTTGTTTGGGGGAATAAAGGACAAATGAGAGAGCCTGAAATGGGCAGTTTGGGCAGGGGGGTGCAGGGGAGGCAGAGCTGGCCTTTCCACATGGAAGGGTGCTGGTTTTTCTGATGTGGGGGAAGCGGTGTACTTAGGAAGGTGAGGGCTAGGAAGCCGACCATCAGTTATAGCAGGCACTAAGAGTGGTCCACCCCTCTTCCCACCATCCAAAGAGACATTTTGTACCATGAAGCGCTATGATGAGTGACAGATGTACTAAGGGAATGATACATGGAAGTCAGACAGTAAGAGGACCAAGCCCTCAGAGCCAAACTAAAGGCCCTTGGGCTCCCTCCCAAGCAGCGAAGAACAAACAGTAACATTCATATAACTCAATCACACTCCAGACCCTATTCTAATTGTCTTGAATACTTTAACACCTTTAACCCACTCAACAGCCCTGCAAGGTTTTTTTATACAAGAGGAAACTGAAGCAGAGTGAGGCTGGACAACATTGACACATTAGCTAGGAAGTGTCAGTTTTATACTTGATTTGGCCCCAGTAGCCACTGAAAGAACCACCACAATGTTCTGGTTACGGATATTAGATTTTCTTTCTTTTTTTGAATTTCACTGTATTTTTTCCAGCTTTATTGCAGTATAATTGTCATATAACACTGGGTAAGTTTAAGATGTACCATGTAATGATTTAAAAATGTATATATGTATATGTTGCACAATGATTATCACAATAAAATTGGTTAACATCTATCACGTCACACAGTTACAGTGACCTTTTTCTTGTGATGAGAACTTCTAAGATCTACTCTTTTAGTAACTCGCAAATATGCAGTACAGTGTTGTTAACTGTAGTCACCATGCTGTACATTATATCTCCAGAACTTACTCATCTTGTCACTGGGAGTTTGTACTCTTTGGCCATCTTCAGTCATTTCCCCCACCCCTTACCCTCTGCTCTGGAGACTACCAATCTGTTCTTTGTGTCTATGAATTTGCTTGCTTTAGATTCCACATGTAAGTAAGATCATACAATATGTGTCTTTCTTTTTCTGACTTTGACTTGTTTCACTTAGCATAAGACCCTTAAATTTCATCCATGTCACAAATGCAGGATTTTCTTGTTTCTATGAATGAATAATATTCCTCTGTGTGTGTGTGTGTGTGTGTGTGTATCACATTTTCTTTATCAATGAATGTGTCGATGGGCACTTAGGTTATTTCCATATATTGGCTATTGTAAATAATGCAGTGAACGTTAAAGATGTAAACATCTCTTTGAGAATGATTTCCTTTCCTTCAGGTATCTATCCAAAAGTGGGAAGTTTGGATCATAGGATTGTTCCATTTTTAATTTTTTGAAGAACCTTCATGCCATTTTCTATAGTATCTATATCAACTTACATTCCCACGAAGTACACAGGGTTCCCTTCTCTCCATGCAAATGTTGTTTTGTCTTTTGGAGAATAGCCATTCTGACAGGGGTGAAGTAATCTATCACTGTGGTTTTGATTCGCATTTCTCTGGTGATGAGTGATATTGCATACATTTAATGTACCTGCCGGCCATGTGTATATCTTTTTTTGAAAAATTTCTATTCAAGTCCTTTGCCCACTTTTTAATTGAGTTATTTGATAATGTTTCTGTTACTTGGATATGAATTCTTTATATGTTTTAGAAATTAACCCTTTATCAGACATGTGGTTCACAAATATTTCCTCCCATTCTATAGATTGCCATTTCATTTTGCTTATCATTTATTTTGCTATGCAGAAGCTTTTTAGTTTGATGTAGTCCCACTTGTTTATTTTTACCTTTGTTGCTTGTACTTAGAGTGTCATATGCATAAAATCATTGCCAAGACCAATACAACTGATACTTTTCTCAGGGCTTAGTTGGGTCAGTGCTTCACTGACCCAACTTCTATTTTCTTTATTTTTTTCTTCTGGGAGTTTGGGGGCTTCAGGTCTTAACATTTAAGTTTTCAATCTATTTCACATTAATTTTTATAAGTGTTATAAGATAGGAGTTCACTATCATTCTTTTGTATATGAATATCCAGTTTTCCCAGCACAGATATTTTCTCAAAAGTGGGCATTAATTATTGTGGTCAGTATATTTCAAGTGCATTTTTAAAATTAGGAACACACTTGAGGCATATCTCTATGCCTCTCTGTACTTATATGTTCTCTAAATTAATAAAGTTCAAAATACCTCCAGTGTCAGCTTAGTGTGACATACATATAGTATTTTAAGTTATTGTAAAATTGACTTCTTTCTCAGGTTGTTTATGAGTCTTGCCCTTGAGAGTCTCATTTCCCTCTGGGTTTCATTTTGGCCATGCTTATTTCCCTGTGAATCTGCTGCAAGCCCTAAATGAAAAAGAATGCTTTTGAGTCAGTATGCTCATGCAGTGGTGCCATTCTGAAGGAAGCTCAGTTTTAGTTATAACTATATTTGTTTCACTGCACAGTTTTCTGCTTGTGCTTTTTCCCTTTCCATATAATTTTTTCCATAGACTTTCTCATCTGCCTGGAAGTCTGTAAAGAAAGCCCATGGGTTCAGAATATGACTGAAGAATGTATTCTTCAAGAAAATTGCTCCTTAAAAGAAGAAGAAGAAAGAAGAAGAAGAAGAAGAAGAAGAAGAAGAAGAAGAAGAAGAAGAAGAAGAAGAAAGAAGAAGAAGAAGAAGAAGAAAACTGCTCCTTGAAAACTGAGTTTTCTAAAAACTTAATGTTTCTTACTCAAATTAGTTCAATGCAAATAAATTGTTCAACTGAGTATAAACAATGAGACTACAACTACATAATGTTTGCCTGGAAAGTAGCCAAGACTAATTTGCAGAAATTGTTCCTATCTTATCTGTTCTTTGCCTGCCTACCTTGTTTCTTTCTTCCCACCTTTTGGCCAAACAAATTAATAAATAAAATTCATGGAACATCATCCTTTCAAGTCCCCTTTGCCAGAATATTTCCTTGGAATCCTTTTTCTCTCCCATTCCACTGTCCTACTAACAAAAATCACATATCAGGAGGCAAATATTCTCCTCTTAAACTGAAGTTCTGCTATTTGAGCTCCCACTTGCCAAAGCCAGCACAATTTGAACATTCCTCTTCACCCAATATCAGTCCCCATCAGATAACTATTAAATGAATAGAGGCTGCAGGTTAGAAGGAATGCTAACAATGCAGATGAAGTCCTGATAAAGGGCAGCTGTGAATTAATTCAGCCAGCTCACAGCCCAGGAGGGTGACTGTCAACAGGAGCAAAGGGTGCTGGAGAGACTTGGCCACAGTGCCTGTAACCTACAGCACCTTCCCCTAGGCCAAGCAGCCTGACATTTTGTATTTCAAGTTATCATAGGAATGGGACAAATTCCATTGTCTTCTCTGGCGACTGCTCACCATGGCAAATCAATTCCCTGTGACAGAAAGGAGAACAGTCACGTATTTTCACCCACAGGAATGAATTAAAATGACTGACCATGAGGGAGCCACTGACCCAACTAGGTATTGAGAAAAAGGCCAGTTGACCTCAAACCTTCCATTTACTGGTTTCAGATTCAGAATTCCAGAGCCTATTAAGTCTGGTAATATGCAAAAGAGAGAACATTTTGCACCTGAATATTTCAAAGCAATCACAATCACCTGTTGCCTATTACCTACTTATTTCTAGGTTGGCAAAATAACATATTAGCAGAGCCTTGGGGATTTTGAGTTCTAACATTTACTCCTCTACTTCACCTCTGAGAGTGCCCTGCTTTTTTATTGGAATTTACCTTCACTATCAGCGGGAAACTTACCCTTTTGAGCATCTGAGCCTCAAGGCCAAGCTCCACTCAATTGGGGTGTTTTGTGTTCTCTGTACTGGTTATTTTAGGCCGAGGAACACTTAGTGTATTTCTGAATTTGACCAGTAGATGGAAGCATTTTTGACCGTGTGACACCTCTAGCTTCCCAGTCCTGGAAAAGACTGGTTTCCAGGAAAAGTTGAGAAGCTGAATCACTTGACCTATTATCTGACATAATATTTTGTGTACTGAACATCATTCCAAATAAGAAGGAGTATGAATATTTTGAAATAACCAGGAAAGGAGAAATTAGAGTTTACTTTTTTAAAGATTTTATTTATTTATTCATGAGAGACACACACATAAAAACAGGAGCAGGTTCCATACAGGGACCCCGACGTGGGACTCGATCCTAGGTCTCCAGGATCACAACCTGGGCTGAAGGCGGTGCTAAATCACTGGGCTACCGGGCCTCCCCTAGAGTTTTCTTTCAATAGCTGTGACCACTTAATTCTCTTAATTTCTTCATATGGTTTTAATTAAACAGTGTAAAAGACAGGTCATAATTTGTAACTACTTCTGGTTTACAATCAGTACAGTTCTCCGGAAATCTCAAAGTGATTTTAACCAAAGGCCAATGAGAGAGAAGAGTTTAACATAAGTACTCTGCCCTACTGGCTGAGAAACTGGGTTCTAAAGCAAACTATCTTTCCACTGACCTTATAATATCTCCCTTATCTGTGTTTCTTAAGGTTGGCAGGTTTTAATTTAGAAACCATAGGATATTTTTGACAGACATGTCAAGGAGATTGTGGTTATTACTAACCATTGGCAATGACTCAAATATGGGACAATTATGTGTCTTGACATAGCTGATAATTGGACAGATATCAAAACTGAAATATAATCACTCGTTTACCTCCTGAAACTGAAACTCAAGGTATGTGCAAATAAAGCCTTGAATAACATTTCTGCCACTGAAAGAAGTCAAGTCTTCAGCTCATACTTTGAATCATACTAGAAGGAAGATGGGCAGGCCTTGATGCTAATATATACCTTGTACTAGGGCATTCTCCAGCCAAAGCTCCATTGTTCTGTTACAGCTAAGGGTATCCTGGGGACACCTGAATCCTTCAACATAAAAAACAACTTAGAAACCTTACTGAAGGGCACCTGGGTGGCTCAGTTGGTTAAGTGTCTGCCTTTTGGCTCAGGTCATGATCTTGGGGTGCTGGGATGGAGCTCAGTGTTGGGCTCTCTGCTTGGTGGGGAGTCTGCTTCTCCCTCTCCCTCTGCCCCACCCCCCATTCATGCTCTCTCTCAAGTAAATAAAATTTATTTTATTTTTAAAAATTATTTTAGAAAGGAATTTTGCTGATACACTCACCTAAATATGTTCGTTTCAGACTAGAGGCAAAAATATATATACCTCTCTATATTATTATATATAATATTTATATATAATTTATGTAATATTTACTTGTATAATTTACATGTTTATATTAATATACAAGGATACTCAGAATGAAAGACCACATAACCATACAAGAGTGCAAACATAAGGCAAGTATGGATTTATTCATTTAATGCTGTGATTGTAGGGCTGGCCCCAGGGAGCTGCCCTGACCTTGAAACAGGAAGTTTTACAACTAAGAGGAAGTACAGTACTATTTCTTCCCTACCACTGATTTTCTTCTTTCCTTCCCACTGATCTCGAAGTTTTATTTCAGAGACAGACTTTTTGAAGGAGTTGTCTAACTCTATTTGTATTTCTCCACTTCCTGCTCCTTCTTCAACCTACAGAAGTCTAGATCCTTCCTTTTAACACCCTGACGTGTCTTTCACAAGGGTGACCAGTACCTAGTCATCTCAGAATTGGAAACTTCTCAGTGATTAATGTTCAACCTCCTAGCAGCATTGAACTGCACTGAACATTATCCCTTCTTTGTTAAAACCATTTCTTGCATTGGCTTCCATAGCATACACGTTCCTGTCTTCCTCTGTGCCATTTTCCTGTATCTCACAATTAGGTCTTTGACTTCTATGCTTCTCTTTTTAACCTCTCCCTGAGCCAGTTCATCTATTTCTGTAGATCCATTTACCACCTCTGTGTTGATGTTTCATCTACACATCTGTTTCAAACCCAGATATGTCTCCCATCCAGAGACATGTAAGTAAAAATATGCACTGCAGTGGTTTTCAAACTGTGAGTCATAATCCATTAGTGGGTCCAAAATCAGTTGAGTGACTAGAGACCAGCATTTGCAAAATGAAATGAATAATAGAATAGAAAATACCACAGAGACATTTAAAAGATAATCTATATAACACCTGGTCAAAAATGAACTCATTTTTAACACCAAATCTGTTTCTATTCCAAAAAAAATCCTATTCCTAGTTAGTTGATCCAGCTACCTAAGTCAGAAACCTGCAAGTTGCTTAAAGTTAGCTTCTCATCTACACCCAATCACTCACAGATTCTGCAAATTTGGCCTCCTGATATGTTTACAACCCAGTACTTCTCTCCAGCTCTATGGTCCCAGGCCAGATCAGGCCACCAAGATCCTTCTCATGAACTATTACAATTGCATCTAACTGGATGGATGCATCAGCAATGAATGATGAATGCTTCAGACAGTAAGAAGTAAACATACGAAATTATTAGCTTTTTGTGAACAAAATACTCTAAAAAGTAAAATCAAGTTAACATAAAAAGTTGAGATAAATTCACAGATGATACACTTTTTTTCTTTTTTTTTAGATGATACACTTTTAACAGACTGCTGAGAGATTTGGGCAACAGACAATATTTTAAGACGGATAAAACCAATACCAGTCCCTGGATTATTGTCAGAGAAATACAGAATAAATTATTGTCCATTTGCACTATGGAACTTACCTAAAATGTTTTTTCTTAAACATTTTCTTAGGAAATGTTTTTCTTAAATTCATAGGAAGATAAGAACTCATAGTTATCCAAATTCTGATCACAGCCATGAGAGCCACTATGTAAAAGATTGCTTGGAGGCCAAGGGGCCCTTGACTCTGATTTCAGCTCAGGTCATGATCTCAGGGTTGTGAGATTGAGCCCTCCTGCATGAAGCTCCATGCTGGGTGTGGAGTCTGCTTAAGATTCTCTTTCTCTCCTTCTCCCTCTGTCCCTACCCCACCCCCAAGTATGTGCTCATGCACTCTCTTTCTCTATCTCTCTTACTCTCTCTTTCTCAAAAAAAAAAAAAAAAAGATTGCTAGATCTTTGGGGAAATGCTATTGGTAGTATTATCTATTGTTTCAGTAGCACCCTGAAATTCATATTACTCCTCCTCAAGGACTACTTTCCTAGGCTACAGCTTACATAAATAAAATCAAACATGTATCATGGCATATACAATACATTCCCTCTTACTTTTCATCAATTTGCACAGGTAGTTCATGGGCTGAGACTTTATTTCTACTAAGCTTATGAATAAAAACCCTTACTCAGACTTTCAAACTAAACTGAGCTCGATGTGTGTGTTTCTGCTGCCTCTCCCTCAACAGTGCCATCAGATTTTAATTTATGGAATTGTAAACATGTTCTTACTTGGAGAAAAATGGAGAATGGTTTACTGACAGTAATTAGCAGTAATATTTGTTGAATTCATATATGGATCTATTATGTGATTTAGCTTAAGGATCAAGGCACTGAAATACGACATACCCTGGGGATACCAGAGTCTAACCAAATAAACCTGGTGATGGCAAGCCAGCTTTCCCATTCATGGTTGCCCAGAAAAAAATTCTCACTCATCCTGGCAAGAGTTGGTGTTAATTCTGAAGTTAAGCTGACCTTGTTGACCTAAACCACAAAGTAAATAAAAGTGATGTCTAATAAATACGTAGGCTCCCAGAGGATTTCTTCAGTGAAGGCTGCAAGTTCTTATCAATTTTTATTGATAATAATTTCTTTACATTTATGGAATAAAGAAAATCTGCAGCTCCTCTCCTGATGTATTTCAAGACAATTGACTCATAAGAATACCCGGCTTCTTTGCCATATTACCAACTCTTCCTAAAGCACTTTTAATGGTTGAGATGGGAGTCTTGGCTCTTATCAGAGTTGGAGACATTGCTCTTCTTTTCCTGAGTGTGAAGCTCCTTCCAGCCCCTCTCCGTCTGCAGAACAGACAGGCTTTGTGAGCAGGAAGTGAAGCTGGAGCCACGAAGCATGAAGCCTGTGGAGGCAGGCGTCATGCGCTCTGGACGCCTGCAGAAAAAGTTGAAAATGAGCCAATGTGTGAAAAATTGGGAGGTGTTCTAAAGCCCTTTCAATACTTCAAAAGCCAAATATCATAAGAAAAAGAATAAAGAAATAAAAGCTGCCATTTTTATAGCCTTCTCAGGATTACTACCAATTCTATTAAACCTGAAAATATTTTATTGGATTAATGTTATTCATAACTATAAAAATAAAAAAGACATGTTTTGAAAGATAAAGTAAATGTAAGAATAAAACCTTTTGAGGAAGGAAATCTTTGAGAATGAATATTTGAGAATTATATCAAGTCATTGGACAATATTTGCACCTAACTAGATCCAACAGTAAGCCCAGGGTTGTCCACATAGTCACATGTGAATCTCATCTCTGAGCATGTGTGCATTTCTGCATCATAATTGAAGGCCAGGAAAACAAATCACTCAGAGCAGCAGAGCTGCATTTCTTCCTAAGAGTTGTACAATGTTGAGATGGAGCCAATTGTGGATATTAAAAAGTGGCCTTAATCAGGATTTAGGTTAATATATCTTCAAAGATTAGAAAGGCATTTTCAGATGCCAGAACTTTTAAAACTCATGTGTCAGTAGAATATCAACTCTCTCCAAATCTCTGAAAATGTCTTTCGTCTTTCTCTGTGTGCAAAATATTGAAAAGTTTTAATTTTCACTAAAAGATTTTTAAAAGATTTATGTTTAAATGATATGAAGCTGCACAGCTCAATGTGGACTATAGTTACTGGCCCCATATGGCTATTTAAATTTAAATTAATTAAAATTAATAAAGTTAAAAAAATATTATGTTCCTTAGTTTTGCTAGCTACATTTAAAGTACTCCATGGCTCATGTGGCTCCTAACTACCATGTTGCACACACAGACAAAATATTTCCAACACTGCAGAAAGTTCTGTTGAACAGCAGTGATCTAAAGCAATTTTTCCCAGAATATTCTGCAGGTCATTAGCTGCAGACTCTTAATAGAGGGCACTGTCCAGAGAGTTCTGAGTTAAGGTTTTGCTTTTCCACAGATTTTTTTTTTTTTTTTTTTTTTTTTTTTACTGTTGGTCTCCCAGAGGAGGCTCTGGGATATAGGGGTTTCCTAAACCAACTTAGACATCCAACTTTTCTTTTGTGGAGGATCTCCAAGGGCAGTGTTCCATGGGGCAAACTTTGGGAGACATGGATTTGTAGAATAAATAATTTGACATCATGGACTATGCCTTACTTGTCTTTCCCTCTCCCTTCTGTATTCAGAAAAAAATGCCTTACGCATAGTAGGCATGCACAGTTGGCTTAACTGAGCCAGCTGCTATGGCTAAGAGAAAGAGAGAGTGGTAAACAAATAGAGGGTGAGAATTGTCTATTTCTTAGACTCTCAAACCAGTTGTATTCTCCTATGGGGGCCACCGAGTAAGGTAAAGCAACTACTCTTCTATACACAAATACACACAATTTTTTAATTTCTACATTTGGATTCACGACACCATTTCAAAATTTTAGTGTTTATTTTTCTATTTACTTTGAGAAAGCAGAAAACATTCTAGAAAGTATATTCTCCTGAATTACTTAACCTGCTAAATTATGTTTGTTTGGAAATTGCTTAAAAAGTGCAATCTCTCTCATTGCACTGGAAAGAAAGAAGTCTACAGGCTCCAAAAACCCTCTGTCTTTATAGTATTGCAGTTTGGACAAGTTTTAAAATAGTTGTTTTGTTTTGTTTTTTAAGATTTTTTATTCATTCGTGAGAAACAGAGAGAGAGAGAGAGAGGCTGAGACACAGGCAGAGGGAGAAGCAGACTCCATGCCGGGAGCCCAACGAGGGACCCGATCCCAGGTCTCCAGGATCACACCCTTGGCTGAAGACAGCGCTAAACCTCTGAGCCACCGGGGCTGCAGTTTGGACAAGTTTTAATGAAAATCTGATGCTTTAGAAATAATACAGGGCAGCCCGGGTGGCTCAACGGTTTAGCGCTGCCTTCAGCTCAGGGCCTGATCCTGGGGACCAGGGATAGAGTCTCATGTTCAGCTCCCTGCGTGGAGCCTGCTTCTCCCTCTGCCTGTGTCTCTGCCTCTCTCTCTCTCTCTCTCTGTGTGTGTGTGTCTCATGAATAAATAAATAAAATCTTTAAATAAACAAACAAATAAATAAATAAATAAAAACAATTTAAATTTTCCCTTTAGTGACATATCTTACCAAAAGCTGGCTGGAGCCCGGGATGTAAGAGAACATCTTTTCCAAGAAAGACCACAAATCATTCTTTCAAAAAATTCTTCAATATACTATAGTTTATTTTTCTTTTAACTGGACCCTCCTTAAAATCACTGTGCCTTGGTTGTCCTACCTCTAAAAGAGGATAAATAATCTGAGACTGTAGTAGGACGTGAAAAGAAAAATGATGGTGAGGAAGTTGTTTTGATCTCCACAGAGGTCAGGTGCTAAGCAAACTCTCCACAGCTTCACATCCCTGAGTCTTTGCTTTCCTTTGCCTGATGTCTTTCTCTTTTATATCCAAAGACCCATCTCTTCCAGGGGCTTTAACTTCTTTATCCCTTTTCTAAATGCTTATAGCGTTCACCATTGAACCTCTCACACTTGGCTTGGGTCTTGGTCTTTCTTCTTTTAGATGTGAACTTTTATACCAAGTTCTGTCTTCCAGATAAGCTGAATGGCTCTTTAGAACAGAGGTCAAGATTTACTGACATCTTGTTTCTTGACCAATTAGCACAATATCGTGCAAGTACTATCATGACCTGAGCTGAAACCAAGAGTTGGACACTTAACTGACTGAGCTATCCAGGGGTCCCTCTCCCTTTGTTTCTTGATAGTATTTTTGATTGAGATATATACTTCATCTAACCTAAAATTTACCATTTCAAAGTGTACACATCAGTGGATTTTAGTATAATCACTGTGTGGTAAAGCACCACTACTATCCAATTTCAGAACTTCTCCATTGTCCTCAATAGCAGTTACCTATTAGCAGTTAACTCCACTCTCCCTCTGCCCCCATCCTTTGGGAGCCACTAATCCACTTCATATCTTGACGGATTTGCTTATTTTAGACATTTCAAATAAATCGAATCATTCATTTGCATCAAGTGTCCTTCTGTGTCTGGTTTCTTTCACTTAATATATCCTCAAGTTTATCTGTATTATAGCATGTGTTAGTACTTCAGTTCTTTTTATAGCTGAATACTATTCTGTTATATGGTTATGCCAGATTTTGTTTATCTGTTCATCAGCTGATGGACATTTGAGCTGTTTACACTTTTTAGCTATAATGAATAATGCTGGTATTATGTCCAAGTTTTTGCGTAGACATATGTTTTCCATTCTCTTGGGTATGCACCAAGGAGTGGAATTGCTTTGTGCACTCTCATTCTTTAAATAAGTCTTTGAAATCACACATTTTTATATAATTCTTATATAGGCACTAAAAGAGATATCTGAGAGATTTATCTTTGCTGGAATTTTGCAAACCAAGTGATTGTTCTGAGAAAGACTTTCTCTTGAAATAGTGTAATTCAGACTAATTCCTCCACAATGACTTTTCTTAGTTTCTTGACTCTTCCATAGTACGAATTGAGAGGTCCCAATCTCCCAGCCTTTCAATACAATAGGCCTCCTCAGATAAATATGTAACCTGGCTGTACAATAACAGGATAGGACAGGTCCCTGGCAGCTTCCAACTAAATGGCTACCCCAAATCTCTTCTAATAGGAATCTGGAGCCACTACTGCTCTTGTTCCATATTTCTTAGATCCCCTTGCCTCAGGAGTCACTGGAACTGTTTGACTAAGATAAATACTAGCCCATCATTCGGCATCATTATGGGAACATTGTCCTGTGATGTGCATAGGAGTTGTGTGGGATAAGAGGGTAGATTCACTCCCTAATTTATCATGGTAGTAAGGGAAGATCAAGGACAGAGAGGTGATGATTGCTATGAATGACCCAGCAGCAAGAGCTCCTCTTTGAAGATAACTATGGTAATGAAACAGCCCATATGAAAGTGCATGTTTCTACTCCAGATAAAGCTAATTGCTGATTTAGGAAGAAGAAATGTAAAGATCTCTAAAGTGCCCCTAGGATGAAAATTATAGCCTATTTTCAAGTTCAGAACAATAAA
The DNA here is from genome assembly GCF_905146905.1 of Nyctereutes procyonoides. Classification (NCBI taxonomy): domain Eukaryota; kingdom Metazoa; phylum Chordata; class Mammalia; order Carnivora; family Canidae; genus Nyctereutes; species Nyctereutes procyonoides. Next base: position 5,840,930 of record NW_026575031.1, on the reverse strand, counting down.
TTTGTTCCTAATGGGCTAAAAAGGAATTAGCAAAGTTTTTCGCCTTCAGATATAAAATGATTTCAGTAAGTCACAACCAGCATTATTTTTACTGGGATGGAATGGGATGGGATGGGATGGGATAGACTAGGCTAGACTTCGATTAGTGCATTACCCAGATAACAAAGATAACTGTTGTTCCTTCAAACTATGTCTCAGTTGTATGTGGTGTGTGCATATGTGTGTACGAGCATGTGCTCATACACATACACACAGATCTGAGTCATGATATAAAATGCAATACTCTGGATCACCCTCAGAAATGTTTGAAAACCATGCCTCTATAGGAATCTTCTATTATTCTCATTTCTTGATATAAATGGGCATTTGCAAACACTTCTGAAATTTTTCTTGGCTTATGTATAAATATCCTATTTGTATCTGAAGCAGACCTAATTCCCATTTTGATCATTCCTCTGCAGCCAAAAGTTGTGTAAGAGGTATTTGTGGTATCTTTTGTATGAAAGACCAGTTGAGGTGTGCTGTGGCATGTTGGAAATAAAGATTTCTGGAACTGCTAAATGTTTTCGAGAGAAAACAGAGCTATCAATCTTCTCTACCCCCAGGAACATTCCAAATGTGCTTAAAGCATTGTTCTGGAGGTGTGACTGAGGAAGCCAAGGAAATTAACAAAGAACCTGAGAGCAGGTGTGGCACAAAAACATTGCAGTATTTTATCTAGAAAACTTCAGTCTGTCTTTTACATACATTGCCACACAAAATGAGTGTCCTCAAAGCCAGTATTTATAAACTTGTCTCCTAAACAATGGGGGAAATGTATAGCTTCCTTTTTAATGGCATAAAAAAGGACAGTAAAACCCATCAAATATTAATGACCACTACCATTAAGTTTCCTCTTTGTACTTAATGTCCATTTTGTGGAAATCCAAAGAAGGAAAGTCCAGTAGACCTGTATTTATACATTTCCTTTTCAGCTTCAGTTCTCACACCAACTCCTGTAGGACACAGATGTATACATCATTAAATCTTCACATGTCAAGGTAACCACAGAAACAGGAGCATTTTTTCCAATGAGGGTCCTGGTTGTGTTTATTCTGTGACTAGTATTTCTAGGTTTTAACTCATATCGCAAACACTCCTTAAGATTTTTAGACGCTTGCATAGATTCCAGGTATCTTTCCTCAAAGCCTCAAACTTTATCTTTTCTTCTCCTTTCCCCATTCACTCACAATCTTGGTCTTGACTTCTTACATAGATTCCAGCTTCAAGTTTTCAAATGCCCATAAGAAACTTGGATGACTGTTTTTTCCACCAGTATCAACATTGTCATCACCCAAACTCTTCTTTCTTAAATCTGAAATGAAGAACATCCCCTTTCATATAGTGTTCCTATCATTGCTTTAAGCAAGAAATCCAAACATCATTTTGAAACTCTTCATCCACCATTTCCAGTCTGTTCACAGGATCTGTTATTTATTCCTTTGAAATGTCATTGAGATTTGCCTCTTTATTCATTTACACTGGGACCACCATATTCAAGGTTGTAGTCACCTTATGCCAGAATTATGGCTATAACCTCTTCCTTCCTCTTTCAACTGATGGGAAATTATAGGCAGGAATATAACTTAAAATTCTATTAAGAATGTGCTAAGTTTCAAACCCTATGCTAGTCACAGAATTATTAAGTAAGACTCAGTCTCTGACATCAAGTGCTCAGAATCTTTTGGCTGTTATTACCAAACTGGTACAAGACATTCTTAAGCATTGCTGTCATCATTTCACTTTCATCCTCTAGAATCTAGGATTAATTACAAATGCTCCTACCTGACTTTTGTGGTCTGTTCTATTTAGAATGACTCTATCTATATATCTTATTCCCCTTAATTCTCTGACATGGCTCATCTCATGCAATTAGCTGTCCCTTCCACCTGCCCCCTACAAGATCCATACTTCTTAACCTTTACTTCTGGTAACCTTCCTGGAGATGCTCTTCTCTCTTCCCTTCACACAAAACAGACCCAGAGTCTGTTTGGCAGTCCACCTTTTCCACAAAGCTTTCTGCAATTTTCCTGAACCACTTTTCTTTTCCCAATTCTCATTGTACCTATAGCTGGAAGAAATTTCTACCTTAGGCACTGACTGTGGTATTAATAGTATCATATTTTTCAGGTGCCCCTACAGATAGAACATAAACTGTTGGATCTTTTCAAATATTTAATATTGGCCCCGTGCTATGTAACACTGTGCCAATAGATTTAGCCTTCACCGAGTACACTCTTCCATTTCACCATTTCATGACTTTATTTATGAAATTTTCAATTTTCAATGGCCTTTGTCTGGCCCAGTGTTAAACACTGAGGGTATAGGCATATGCAAATAAATATTTCCTGATATCAGAAATAAATACACAGTGTAGCAGAAGCCTTGAGGAAAGAAAGATTAACTTATCTGAGGAGGTTAGTGGGAGCCTCCTGAAAGACATGCTTTTTCCTGCCTGGAATATCTTGTTTCTTATTTAACTAGCAAATTTTACTCATCCTTTATGTATTTGTTTAAAGCATATCTCTTCTCTGGAGCTTTCTTTATCAACAAAAGAAGGAATAAAAGACCCAGAGAAGTATGATGATTTGTCCAAATGGTGCTATATGCTTTTTTCATGTATTCCTCATGAGTATTTTTGTCTTTGATGTTTGCTTTAAGTAATTCTACTTATAAATTTCTTTTTTAGATTTTGTGGTAACTAGACATAAAGGGTAGTTTGGACATTTTATCCAGGTGTGTTAAAGTATTTGCATAAATTATTTAGATTCTGTGACCCTCCTTGTCTATCTTCTTTTTTCTTTTTTTTTTTAACTTTCTATTTCTGTACTTAATTTCTTCAAAGCTCCAAGTGGACATAAGAGAGTCTATAAAAGAGGTGTTGTGTTCTCCAACTAGAACAAATCCCAAACTGTATGGCTAATCTGAAGAGTATGTTTTGAAATGGTCTCAGTTTCCTTCCCTTGATCACAGGGAATAGGTGTTTGATCTAACCCACCTAATCTCTCATTTCCAACCAGTTGTGAAAACATACTTCTCAGGATTCCAGGCCACTGCAACAGAGGGAGTAAATAATCAGGGAAGAGTGGTTAAATATAGACCAGGGTTTAGATTTATAAAACCTCAGCCAGTTGGTCTGACATTTCCTCCATGCAACTCCATCGGGAGCTGCCCTTGTCAGTCATGTGTGTCTGTTAACTTTATTAATCATTTTAGTGTCAGAGTTCTTTATTCTCTCAGACTTCCCAATAATGTAAATCCTCTGACTTGATTTTATTTTAAAAAGTGTAAAAATCCACCATGTCCATTCAAATTTATTCAGCAATTATTCACAAAATTTCTATGCCTCAGACATTGGAAGTTAACACCAGAGAAGCTACAAAAATGATTCAGTTTAAAATACCATTGGGCAGTTCCCACTGATACAAATGATGTAAATCATTTTACCTATTTTTCTTTTCGAACGTTTTTATATAATACCTGTGTAGGAGAGTGTATGGGAAACAAAAGCTCTTCTATGCTACTGGCAGTGCGTATAGAATGGCATTCTCAGGTTACCTTGTTATTATCTATCAAAATTTCAAATGTTTCTACTTTTGATTCATCTACTCCACTGCCATAAATGTATTCTACTGGTATAGTCACGCAAATGGGCCAAGAGTTATGTATAAGAATTGTTATTGCAGCATTTTCTATAATAGCAAAAATAACCAAATATCTATTAATGGGGATGTTTAAATATTTTATTTATTTATTCATGAGAGACATAGAGACAGACAGAGAGAGAGAGAGAGAGAGAGAGAGAGAGAGAGGCAGAGACACAGGCAGAGGGAGAAGCAGGCTCCATGAGGAAGCCCGATGTGGGACTTGATCCCAGGTCCCCAGGATCAGGCCCTGGGCTGAAGGCAGCACTAAACTGCTGAGCCACCCAGGCTGCCCAATGGGGATGTTTAGATAAAATATAATAAAGACGTTCAATGAAATACAATGCAACTATTTTTTAAAAATGAAACAGATCCATGTGTATGTGGGTGTGAAAATATTTCTAAAATGTGTTCTTTAAAAAATACTTTATAGCAAACTTTGAGATATAATTTACATCTCAATTTACATCTTTTAATTTTTAAAAAAGGCTTTGTAAAGACCTCCATTTCCAACCAGAATGTAAAAATAATTGGTCAAAATGATGCATCACATTACCTTTTTTTTTTTTTTGTCCAAGCTAACTATAAAAGTGAACAAATCATTTTATGGCAACTGTGTTCAGGAATTTGACAACTAGACAGTGCAGAGTTGCCTGTGATCTTTGAAAGAAGGGAAACACATTAGATGAGCTCCATTTCACCATAGCTTTCTATCTCAGGGAACCTTACCAACTATGGTACAAGGAAGTTCAGACCAAATAGAAAGAAATGAGGTATCTAGCTAGATTATAATTCAGGGCTGTTAAGGAGATGGTATTTGAAGGAAAAAGCACTAGAGAGGAAGGGGCTGTATAGAATATAGATATGGACAAGAGAATGAGAGAGAGAACCATTGAATACTAAACAGTACATAGACTATGGGACCCTGAAAAATCTGGGATTTTATTTATGGGTTGTAAGCTAGATAGAGATTCTGGAGCTTGTACAATGCTGAAATAAGTTGGAATTCCAACCAACAAGACTGAGGAGAACTTGCTGAATACCCTGAGCATTTAGTTGAGATTTTACAAAAGACAACCATGGAATAAGGCTACTGTAATTTCCCATAATGACAAACCTAGTGTGGATCAACAAAGCCTTGCTGAGAGATTGAATAAATTCTCCAATAAATTAATAAATTTCCAAAATAAAATATAGCCACTATTCAAAGAAAAAAATGAACTCACAAAAATGCCATCCTTAATATTCAATATACGGTAAAATAAATTACTAGACATATGAATAAGCAGGACAATATCACCCATAACCAGGGGAAAAGTAGTAAATCATAAAGTCTCAGTAATGATACAATGTAGAATTTAGGAGAAAAATATTTTTTTAAAGGAAAGGAAAGGATTATATAGATATAACAACAGAATAGGTGGGAAATTTCAGCAGAGAGGAGAAAAAGATGAAAATGAATAAACAAAATCTAAAGCCCAGAATTACGATATCTGAAATGAAGAATATAGTTAATGAGCTGAATAAAACATCAAACACTCCAGAAGAAAGCATCGATTTCTTTGAAAAATCGTTCAATGCAAACTACACAAAATAAAGCACAGAGAAGAGAAAATATTGAAAAAATAAAGACACATGACTTCTGAGACCATACTGGGCAATTTACTGTGTTCAATTGGATTCCAAGAAGGAAAGAAGTGATAAATTGAAGCAAAAACATTTTTTTAAAAAAAATAGTGATTAAAAACTCTTTCGAATTTTAACATAAATATCGATCTACAGAATTGAAAACCTTGACAAAATCGAAAGCAAAAGAAAGAAAAAGGAAGAAAGAAAAACTAGGTACATCATAATTACATTGATAAAAATCTGGGATAAGGGAAAACTTTAAAAGCACCCAGAGAAAGACACAGCATATATGTAGAAACAATAAGAATAAACACTGACTCTCATCGCAGACAATGCAAGCTAGAAACCACAGAATGTCATATTTTAAGTGCTGGGGAAAAGCAAGCTTTTAACCTAGAACTTCATAGCCTGCAAAAGTATCCTTCAAAAATTAAGGCAAAATGAAGACATATTCAAATAAAGAATAGCTGGCAATAACTTTCATAACCAGAAGAACTACAGTATAAAAAATGTTAAAAGAAGTTCTTCAGTCTAAAAAGTAACTGATACTAGAAGGAACTTCATTATTGGTAAAGAAATGAAGAGTGCCAAATATAGTAACTATATGGGAAAATATAAAAAGATGTCTTCACTTAATATCTTAATTTCTTTATAACAATTGGCTGTTTATTTTTTTAAAGATTTTATTTATTTATTCATGAGAGACACAGAGAGAAGCAGAGACATAGGCATAGGGGGAAGCAGGGAGCTTGATGTGGGACTTAATCCCAGGACCCTGGGATCACGACCTGAACCAAAGGCAGATGCTCAATCACTGGGGCATCCAGGTGTCCCACAATTAGCAGTTTAAAGGAAAAATGGCTATGACGTGTTTAGTTTTAATATAGATTAACATATAATATGTGATGAGAAAATAGAGGGTAAATGTTGTAAGGCCCTTACCTTGTAAGTGAAGATAACATTTTAATTTAAATTAGATTGTGATAAGTTAATAATGCATATTGTAACCACTAGATCAACCACTGAAAATGGGAAGCAAAAGGAATAGATAAATGGAACAACAGTAAATATTCAATTAGTCTAAAAGATGATGGAAAAGAGGGGGAAAAAGCAGAACAAGAGAACAAGAGAAAATAGCAAAGTGGTAGGCTTATAGTCAATCATATCAGTAATGACTTAAATGTAAATGGAATAAACACTGTTAAAGAAGATAGCAATTGTCAGACTGGATAAAGAAGGAAGACTCGCCTACATGAAGACACAGAGTTGAAAATAACAAAGTGGAAAAACATTTAGTATGTATATGAAACATGGGAAATTATAGAAAACATAAGTATATTTAAAAGATTAAGTAATATTTTCACTGCTTTGTGCCCATAACACCAATCCTACACAAACTGCCTCAGAAAATAGTGGAGGACAAAATACTTCCCAACTTGTTTTATTGGGCCAATGTTACCCTAATAGCAAATCCAGAGAAAAACATAAGAAAACATTAGAAAAATATTTTTCTTGCATAAATCATAAAAATCCTTAACAAAGTGGTAGCAAATTAAATTCAGCAATATATCAAAATCATAATGCATCATGACCAAGTGAGGTTTGCATGGAATGCAATATTGGTTTACCATTTGGAATTCAATCAATATAAACCAACACAGTGAAGGCCAAAAATATTCCATATGGTCGCTTTAATAAATGCAGAAAAAGCATATAAAAAATTCAACCCTTGTTCATGGATAAAAATCCTTAGCAAACTAAAAGTAAAGGGAACTTCTTAACCTCATCAAGAGTATCTATGAAAAATTTACAACTGGGCACAGTAGGATTTAAGACAATGAAACTATTTTGTATAATATTTAATGGTTTGGATACATGGTGTTATACATTTGTCAAAAATCATAGAACGGTACAAAACAAAGAGTGGACTCTAATGTAAATGACAACTTTGGATAATAATAATGTGTCAGTAATCATTTATTGGCTGTTACACAAACATTCATCAGATACACCACACCATACTGCATGATGTTCATAATGGGGAAACTGCAGGTGGAAGTATATGAGAATTCTGTATACTCAATTTTTCTGCTCAATCTTTTTGTAAACCTAAAACTGCTCTAAAAAAACAATTTTTTAAAACCACAGAAGACATCAAACTTACATGTTTTTCCCATTTTAACGAGAAATAAGGCAAGGACATTCACTATCACCATTTCTATTCAATATTGTGCTGGAGATTCTGGCCAGCATACTCAGGCTAAATAAATAACTCCCTAACATAAAGATCGGAAAATAAGAAAGAATACTCTTTATTTGCAGATGACATTATGGTGTACAAAAATATTTTTAAGGAATGAATGTATAATAAGACTCCTAAACCTTATAAATGAATTTAGCAAGGTCATAGGAAACAGGCCAATATGCAAAAATGAAATGTATTTCTATATATCAGTAAAGAGGCACACAGTGAATACTATTCTAGCAGGATTTTTGAAGAAATATTGACACACTGATTCTAAAATGTATAAAGAATTTGAAAGGACTTAGCTAAATAATCTTCAAAATGAAGAAAAAGGTTGGAGGATACACATTGCTTGATTTTAAAATGTCCTGTAAAGTTATGGTAGTCAAGACTGTGTGATATGGTCTAAAGATACAGACACCAGATCAATGGAACTAAATCAGTAGTCTAAAAATAGAACCAAACTTTATGGTCAAGTCTTTAAAAAGGCAATGAAACACTTCAAAGAAAAAATAGATTCTTCAAATGTAATGCTGTAACAACTGGATGATCATATTTTAAAAATGAACCTTGGGGCACCTGGGTGGCTCAGTTGGTTAAGCATCCAACTCTTGATTACAGCTCAGGTCATGATCTCAAGTCCCTGTATTGGGCTCGGTGCTCAATGGGGGGTCCGCTTGAGATTTTCTCCCCATCATTCTCCCCTCCCCCACTTGCATGAGCTCTCTCTCTCTAAAACAAATTTTAAAAATAGAATTTTTAAAGAAAAAATGAGCCTTAGCTTCTAACTCATAACACACTCAAAACTTAATTTAAGATGGATAATAAACCTAAAGATAAAAGCTGAAAGTTCTACAAGAACACAGGAGTCTATCTTTGCAAACTTGGAATAGCAAAAAAATTCTGTACAGGGTAGGTAAAGCACTTACCATAAAAGGGGGAGAAAAAGATCATTTGTAATTCCCAACATTAAAAACTTCTGTTCAGGGCAGCCCCGGTGGCGCAGCGGTTTTGCGCTGCCTGCAGCCCAGGGCGTGATCCTGGAAACCCGGGATCGAGTCTCACGTCACGCTCCCTGCAGGGAGCCTGCTTCTCTCTCTGCCTGTGTCTCTGCCTCTCTCTCTCTCTCTCTGTCTCTAGGAATAAATAAAATTTTAAAAAAATCTTAAAAAAAACTTCTGTTCATAAAAAGACATGTTAAGAAAATGAAAAGTCAAGCCACGACATAGGGGAAAATATTTATAATGTTTATCTCTGAAAAAAAAATGACTTGTGTCCAGAAAATATAAAGAACTCCTACAACTTAATAATGAAAAGATAACCTGATTAAAAAGTGGTCAAAATAATTGAATAGATACGTCACAAAAGAATGGACAGAATGCCCATAAACAGATGAAAAAGTGATCAAAATCATTAATCATCAGGACAATGCAAATTAAAATTAAAATGATATATCACTTCCAATACACAGAAGATCTGTATGTTAGGGAAGAAATGGAGCAACTGAATTTCTCCTATGTTGTTAGTGGGACTGTAAAATGACATTGCCATTTTGGAAAACTCAGTTCCTTATAAGGTTAAACATATGTCTAACCTATGACCTACAGTTTCACTCCAAGGGCAAATAAAGACATATGTCCACAAAAATGCTTGCATATGAATGTTTGTATTATCTTTATTCATAATAATTAGGGCAGCCCGGGTGGCTCAGCGGTTTAGCGCCACCTTCAGCCCAGGGAGTGATTCTGGAGACCTGGGATCAAGTCCCATGTCAGGCTCCCTGCATGGAGCCTGCTTCTCCTTCTGCCTGTGTCTCTGCCTCTCTCTCTCTCTCCTTCTGTGTCTCCCATGAATAAATAAATAAAATCTTTAAAAGAATAATAAAAGTAATAATTAAACCCAGAAATAATACAAATATCCATCAAGAAGGACATGAATAAATTGTGATATATTCATACAATGGAGCAATAAAATACCCATGAAATGGATAAATGCAATAAAATGTATAAATTTTGAAGCAAATGAAACTAGACAAAAAAAAGATAGTGTATGAAATAGATCCTATAGAGACAGAACATGAAAGACTCCTAACTCTGGGAAACGAACTAGGGGTGGTGGAAGGGGAGGTGGGCGGGGGGTGGGGGTGACTGGGTGACGGGCACTGAGGTGGGCACTTGACGGGATGAGCACTGGGTGTTATTCTATATGTTGGCAAATTGAACACCGATAAAAAATAAATTTATAAAATAAAATAAAAAAAAGAAATAGATCCTATATAATTCCATTTATATGAAGTCCTGCAACAGGTAAGGATTTGGTCTTGGAAATCAGAAGATGGTGGCCTGTGATGTGGGGGTGAGCATGAATTGACTATAAGAAGCAAGATAGAGTTTTCTGGGGTGGAAATATTTCATATCTTGGTTAATTTGTGACACAGATGTGTGTATTTATCAGAACTAATTGAAATTATGGTATGTGCATTACATCATATATAAATTATACATCAATAAAGAAAGGAAAAATATTTTGCATACACACACACGCACATACACACCCCAAGGAGGAGATGGAAGAAAAGAAAGATGGATTTGGGGTTTTGTTTTTTTATTTTCCCTTACTGCATCCCAAGAAACTACAAGAATGCCTGCTCTATAATAGGTACTCAGTAAATATTCAATGGATGAAGTGATATGTATGAAAATTTTTGAATAATGAACAAGAAATTATTAATAGCAGTTTCCTTGGAAGGTCAGCTTAATAGAAGAAAAGGGGACACCTACCTCCAGCTTTACACCTTTCCATACAGTCAATCCTGAATGCATATTTCACCCACACATGTGCACACACACACATACACACATACTTCCAGAAGCTCATCGTGTCACATTACGTATATTTTTTATATCTAAATTTTGATAAAAATTAAAATGCCTGGTATCTAAAGGAACTTAATATATATATTTTTGTGATATACAGGAATTTATTAATATATGAGATCTAGACAATGACGATTGTCCAAACTGTATTACTTGTTTGAGCATCTAATGACTAGAAGTCCTCTTTGTAAAATTCAGGGTGTGTCAAAGGCTGACCTAAAAATTTCATCGTACCTTGTAGCAACAAAACAAGCCATCATTCACAAAAGCGTCAGGGAGAGCAGTTGCTGCTGAGGTTCCCAACTACTCTGCCATGGGAGATATTATTATCTCTAATTTGCAAATGATAATAGCTGGGGTCGAAGAGGCTGAATGAGTTGTCAAGATTCTCAGAGGACATAGTGTCAAATTCAGAATGTGCTGCCACATATGATTCCTAAATGTATGCTTTTTACAATAATTTCCTTTGCTTCTTATAGATCAAAAATTAATAAGACGGAAAATAAAATAAAAAGTCCCCTTTTTAAAAGGCAAGTTAAATGTATAATATCGCAGCCAGGGTGACTGGTTTTTGAAAGAAAGTATTCTCTGGGAAGAAGACTGGAAATGGTAGGGACAGAAGGGTAGGCCAACAAGACTGCTGCCCAAAGCACTGACCTGGGGGCATTAAAATATCCACAGAACAAATTAGAAATGAAGTGATTGCTGAGCCAGGTTTTCTCAAGTGGCTTTTTATGTAACTACAGAAATACCAATTTGTACCAATCCAGCTGAAGCACAGTATGGAAAGAGTGCTCACCAGCATGGACATGCCTCTCTTGAAAAATTTTGCAACACACATGTAGTTTGCAGCCAGCCAAGACAACAGTAGCTGGCACTGATAACAAGGTAAAACAATTGCAGAACACAACGCTGTTCACAGGATTGAGGAATTTCCTTCATTATCTAAATCTTTAATAAGCTTGCCAAGAAGTTGTTCAATTTGAATAATCACAAAAGAACAGAGGATAGAATAAGAGATACAGGAAAGCAGTAAACGTTGGTCTGCTATTTTTTACAGACATTTGGCTCAGCAAAGTAAGTCAGCAGATGAACTTATTTCTGTGTACATTTTTTATTAATAAGAAGTCAGAGACTCCCTGCCCCTTTAAATAAATCTTGAATAAATATTTTAAAATTCGCTTTGAAAGGTACCAAATTGTTAGTCTGGAGACACCCACGTGTCTAGGTCCAGGCTTGGCTGTGTTTATATAGTCTTTCTTTTTATCCTTTTCATCATGGAACCATGAAAGGAAAAAAAAAAAAAAAAGCAAGTCCTCCTAAGATTAGAATTATCTGAGGGAAAACAAAAACTACAGTCTTGAAGCACATTTCAGAAACATGCAAAAGAGTGAAACTGGATCCTTATCTCACACTCTACACCAACATCAACTCAAAATGAATTAAATGAATTAATGCCTTGAAAATCAGACTGAAACCCTAAAACTCCCAGAAGAAAACCTGGGTGGTAAACTCTTTGACATCAGACTTAGCAACGAGTTTTTGGATTTGGCACCAAAGGCAAAGGCAACAAAAGCAAACATCAACACGTGGAACTAAAGATAGAGAAAAAGCAAAAAGAAAGCGAAAAACAACAGACAATTCTTCATGGTTTGTATTGAATGCTAAAAGGAGTATGGAATGTAAATGTTTTAGGAATTCAGACCTCAAGGTGAGCAATGGCTGAAAGGGAAGCGTTCACATCTGAGATGGATCTTGAGCTGTGCTTGAAAGATGAGTAAGAATTTGGGACTGAGAATTAAATACCAGGCATAGGCTGAACGTCGCGGAAGAACTAGGACAGCCCGTTCTTTTTCTTCGGGTTAGCTGCTTTTCACAATCCCAACCATTTCTATGACTCAGTGCCTGTCAAACTCATATAGGTAGACACACACACCACCTACACACGTGTCCACGTCTTGAAGGAAGATTTTAAGGAGGGTGCATGGCCATGTATAATGGCTACTTCTACAGTGAAATTAATTTGGGAATCTGCAAGTGCCTCTCACAGATGATAGTCCTTTCTGCAAAACAGAATTGCAAAAATAGTCCCAGTGAAGACAAATTTTTTATCCCTTCAGGCATAACTTCTCTTCAAACATCAACACACGGAATAACTTACCAAAAAGTTCCTATTCAGCTTGGGACAAAATACAAAATGCCGTATATTTGGCACCTGCTTGAAATGGAGAATGCTGGTAGCTCTCTCTTGAAAGAGACTTCTGTGAACAAGGACTTGGCCTGCCTTCAGTCCTTCAACACCATCCGTAGTAGTAAGGGTAAAAACACCAGCATCACTCATGAGCTAAGAGGTGAGGTTTTCTGTTGTTTCTTCAGCCCTGAACCAGATGTTGGCATGACTGTGTTTCTCTCCATGGCTACTCATGGGGAAGTCTTGTTTGGAAACTTTAGCACATATAGAGGGACCTTTTGTTGGCAGAGAGAAAAGAAGTTGGAAGGTTTATTTCTGAAGTATTTTCATATTGTGGTAGGCCATTTCCCGCCCCCTCCAAAAATTATTATAGGGATAAACCATTCTCTTTTGAGCTCATGAATCACATTTCCTTTAAGCTTTCTTAACTCAGCTTGCAAATGTAAGTATAGAAATGTTATTCTACATTTCTAATCATGATGTAGCAAAAGTCACCTACAATCTGCAAAGCTGCTTCAGGCAATACGGAGGACTGAGAATAGGTAGAAATAATCCCTGATCATCTACTCATAATTTGAAAAGAAAATGAAATCACGTGCCACAATGTACTTCAACCATGCGTTTTAGATAGAGAGTGAAAGCAGGGGGAGGGGTAGAAGAGAGAGAGAATCCTGATGCAGACTCCCTGCTGAGTGCAGATTCCCTATGAGGGGCTCGATTCCAGGACCCTGAGATCATGACCTGAGGTGAAACCAAGAGTCAGACATTTAACTGAGCCCCTCACCATGCAAAATGTTTTTATACATATCCACTGGTGAAAGGAAGCATCAACAACCCTAGGAAATATTCTACCAACATTTTTCAACTCATAAACAATTTTTAGGAAAATATGTACTTTTTTATACGTATCTTAAACTTCTATTAAGGCTCTGTCTTTGTCAGCATTACAATTTTTATGATAATCACAAATGAGATTATAAATAAAGAATACGTATGAGAAAGAGATAGGTGAGAAGCAATCTATCATAAAGTGGATGGCTTAAAAGACAAACTGTTATTCTGGATTCAGAGTAAATCTGCAAAAATAATTTTAGTTTTATTTCAAAGAGAAACCCCAGATCAACATGAGTTATATAGTCATGCAGAAGAACCAAAACTTTGAAGAAAACATAATATGTGTTTTGTAAGTACAAAGAAAAAGAAAATTAAAATGTTAACAAGGCCCTCCTGAACTGGTGATAAGGATCATTCTTCTTCTTTTTTTTTTTTTTTGAGGATCATTCTTCTACATTGTATCATTAATCCAAGGAAAAGAAAAATGATACTGAGAAGACAGTAATTATTATGGGATATGTTCACAGCTTTACATTGAAGAAAACTTATGGACTTAAAAACTTCTAGAGCAAACCAGAGAGGGAAAAACAGAGGAATTCTATAATCAAATCAAGAACTGGGGGGAAATTTCTGCTTCTGGTTAGAATGTAGGAAGCCATGAGACTGTACCATCAGCCAAACAATGAGAATAAGAAAGATAAGATACAAAATTATAGCTTATAAAAACCATCAGGCAGTCAGGGATGCAAATTAATATAAATGCACTAAGCTCCAGAAATTGGCAAAACCATCCTAGGAGAGGAGACAGTCATGACCGTTTTCATTCCTAGTAAAATGCCAGAGAAAGAAGGAATCTGCCATACACACCAATAAGAAATCAGCCAAACCTTTTGGGAATTTTTTTCTTTTATTGGAGTATAGTTGACACACAATGTTACATTAGTGTCAAGCTGTACAACAGGGCAATTCAACAACTCTATACCTTATGCGGTGCTCACCACAAGTGTAGCTACCATCTGTCACCAAGTGGTGCTGTACTAACTGTATTCCCTATGTTGTGTCTTCCATTCCATAATTTATTCATTCCATAATTGGAAGCCTATATTTCTCATTCTCCTTCACTCATGTTGCCCATCCACCCACCCTTCTTCCTGCTGTCAAACATCAGTTGTTCTCTGTATTTCTAAGCCTGGTTCTGCATTTTCTTTGTTTATTGATGTGTTTTGTCTTTTAGATTCTACATATGACTGAAATTGTATGATACTTGTCTTTTTCATTCTGGCTTATTTCACTTAGCCTAAAGCCCACTAGGTCCATCCATGTTGTTGCAAAAGCAACATCTCCTCTTTTTAAAATTTCTGTATGATATTCCCGTGTGTGTATGTGTATATCATATCTTCTTGATCCATTAATCTATTAATGTACACTTACAACTCAACAGCAAAAAGTGAAACAATTTGACTAAAAGATGGGCAGACGATCTGCCTGAATTTTTTTTTAAGATTTTATTTATTCATTCATGAGAGACACAGAGAGCTAGGCAGGGATATAGGCAGATGGAGAAGCAGGCTCTTTGCGGGAGGCTGATGTGGGACTTGATTCTGGAACTCCAGGGTCATGCCCTGAGCCAAAGGCAGACGCTTAACTACTGACCCACCCAGGCGTCTCTGCCTGACATTTTTTTAAAGAAGACATCCAGATGGCCAACAGACGCATGAAAAGATGCTCAACATCACTCATCATCAGGGAAATGTCAATCAAAACCGCAATGGGATACCAATTTACACATCAGAATTGCTTGAATCAAAGACAAGAAATAACAAGTGTTGGCAAGAAATTGAAGAAAAAGCTCTTGTGTAGTGTTGGTGTGAATGTAAATTGGTGCAACTACCATGAAAAATAGCATGGAGCTTCCTCAAAAAATTAAAAATGGAAATACCATATGATCCAGTAGTTGACTTTTTTGTGAACTTTTAGGGGTCAAGTGAGGACTGGCATGACAGGTTAAAATCACAAGGTCCCCCAGGAAAAGTGATTTCTGTACCAATGTGCCATGTCTTTCCCATGGGCCTTCACTGAGTACATGGAAATCATTCATTAAAGACCAGGGATGAAGGAGGGGAGTGGAGAAAAATCTTTCTGAGGCACTCTAGATGTGGAAGATTAAAGATGCTCACAAATTATTGGACATGACTCCCATTGAGAGTTGGTGGTATAGCTCCCCTTCTCTTGAATCTAGGTGGGTTCCATGACTTATTTGACCAATAGAATAAAGCAGAAGTAATACTGTACCAGTTTCTGAACTCAGGTTTCAAAAGACTAGCAGCTTCTGCTTTGTGTATCTTGATATCCTTGGTCCTAGAAGCCAGCCCCCTGCTGTGAGGAAGCCCAAGAAGCCCCATAGAAAGACTCATGTGCTCCCAGGTAAAACCTTTGGCTAAGCTGTCAGGTGAAATAAACAAATTATCAGAAATGTGAATGAGTCATCTTGGAAGTGTGTCATTGAAGTCCATGGAGGTGATTTACTCCAGCTAATGCTGCATGGAGCAGAAAAACTGCACAAATGAACTCTGCCTTAATTCCTAACATGCAACATCATTTGTCTATATGGATAAGAATTGACCCAGCACATTTATTGAACGGATATTTATTTCTTTACTTATTGTTCTGCAGTGCCCTTCTTGCTTTAAATCAAATGTCCACACACAGATGGATCTCTTTTTGGGTTCTCTATTCTCTTCTCTTTGACTGTCCTCACAAAATACCACCTGTTTAGATTACTCTTTTAAAAAAACAAACAAAGGATTTATTTATTTAGTTGCTTATTTATTTAGGAGAGAGAGAAAACATGAGCTGGAGGGGCAGAGGGAAAGGGAAGCAGAAACTCAAGCACATTCCATGCTCATGCAGAGCCCAATGTGGAGCTCAATCTTATGACCCTGAGATCAGGATCGAAGCCAAAACCAAGAGTTGGATGCTTAACCGACTGTGTAACCAGGCACCCCTTGATTTCTTTATCTTTTTTGAAGATTGTTTGTTTGTTTGTTTGTTTGTTTGTTTGACAGAGAGAGCACAAGCAGGGGGAGCAGCAGAGGCAGAGGGAGAAGCAGGCTCCCTGCTGAGCAGGGAGCCCCACATGGGGCTCTGTCCCAGGACTCTGGGATCATGACTGAGTTGAAGGCAGATGCTTAACCAACTGAGCCACCCAGGTGCCCAGATTAAAACTAATAATAATAAAGTAAGTCTCTTGGGACACTTGGATGGCTCAGCAGTTGAGTTTCTGCCTTCGGCTCAGGGCGTGATCCCAGGGTCCTGGCCCATACTGGACTCCCTGTGAGGAGCCTGCTTCTCCATCTGCCTGTGTCTCTGCCTCTCTCTCTCTCTCTCTGTTTGTCTCTCATGAAGAAATAAATCTTAAAAAAAAAAAGTAAGTCTCAATATTTCATAGTGGAGGTCCTCCAAGTTTATTCTTCCAGATTGTGTAGGAAATTTCGATTCTTAGAATTTTCATGTAATTATATAATCAGTTTGTGTCGAGGTCTCTCATGTCTTTGTTGAACTGTTCCATATTTATTTCCATGTCAATGGCATTTAAAATTTTTAATTTTAATTTTCTCACTGATGGTTATTGATTATGTGAATATAATCGATACTTTTAACATTGAACTATATTCAACAACCCTATTAACTCTACTTATTAATTAAACTGCTTTTCTATATATCTTAAATTTTCTGCAACTATCATCTGTGAAACATGATAATTTTATTGCTTTCTTTCAATACTTATATATTTCATTTTTCTTCTTGTATTATTGGATATAATCTATAGTACAGTATTGAACAAGAGCAGTGGTAATAAGCAACTTAGTTTCTGACTATAGTAAGAAAATACTGAAAATATAACAATTATAAATAATGTTTACTGTAGGATTTTTATCTTTTATTAATAAAGGAATATTCAGATTATCTATTTCTTTTTATGTCCATTTTTATAATTTGTGATTTTCTAGAGAGTTGTTCACTTCATCTATATTCATAAATTTATTAGCAAGATTATATTTTTATGATATGTTAATGCCTGTAGGATTGTTGCAGTGTTATTCTGGTAAATGTTTAACAAGCAGTTCTCTGGGGAAAACATATATGCATTATATGTGTACATGAGTTTATTATAAACTTCATTGATATATGGGGTCTTTGACATATAATTTAAAATAATAAGATAAGCTACATAATATTCATTTTTGGTTTTATACATTTTATTATTTTTATTAAAGTATTATTAATATACAGTGTTATATTAGTCTCAAGTGTACAATATGATTCAGCAATTCTATACATTGCTCAGTGCTGATCAAGATAAGTGTACTTAGTCTTCTTTATCTAGTTCACCCATCCCCCAGCTACCTCCTCACTGGCAACCATCAGTTTGCCCTCTGTATTGAAGAGTCTTGCGTTTTTGTTTGTTTCTCTCTCTCTCTCTTTGTTCATTTCCTTTGTTTCTTAAATTCCACATGTGAGTAAATGATATGCTATTTGTCTTTTTTTAACTGACTTATTTCACTTAGCATTATACCTTTCGTCTATCCGTGTTGTAATAATTACAAAAGACAAGATTTCACTCTTTTTATGGCTGAGGAATATTTCATTATGTATATGATACATATATATGTATGTATATACACACACACACACACCCATTTCTTCTTTAATGGTGTGTGTGGATTATATATATAATATAAGATATATTTATATACCGTTTCATCTTTATCCATTTATTCATAGATTGACTTGGGTTGCTTCTTTATCTTGGCCATTGTAAATAATTATGCAACAAATTAGTGTTTTTGTATCCTTTGGGTAAATACCCAGTAGTGGTAGTACTGGATCATATGGTGATTCTATTTGTAACTTTTTGAGGAATCTCCATACTGTTTTTGGACAGTGGTTACACCAGTTTGCATTTCTCCTAGCAGTGTACAAGGGTTGCCTTTTCTCCACATCTTCACCAATACTTGCTGTATCTTGTCTTTTTGATTCTAGCCATTCTGACAAGTGTAAAGTGATATCTCACTAGTTTTAATTTCATTTCATGGATGTTTATCTGATGTTGAGCATCTTTTCATGTATTGGCCATCTTTGTGTCTTCTCTGAGAAGAGGTCTGTTTAGGTCTCTGCTCACTTTTTGTTTTTTTAAGGAAAAGGTGAATTCAACTTTAATAATTATTTTTAACACAAAGGTAAAGAAATTATCATTTCTACTTGGAAACAATATGAATAAATTGTTAATTAACTTTATATTTTATACTAAGTTTTTAAAATGCAGTGCAATATCATTATTTCAATATATTAGCAATATGAAATTACTGATTTTGTATTCTTTTTTCTTATGAAGTCCTTGAAATGCCATGTGTTATTTCAACAAAGAAACAAAATACACAATTCACTTATTAGTTATTCTAACATGTCTAAGAAATGCAGTGTGTTATCACAAAATGGAAATAACAAGTTATTAACTATTTTTAGTAATTATCAACCTTTACAGATTTTTTTCTCTAAGTCTTTGAAATGCACTTTGTTATCATTTCAAGGTTGCAATCAATAAGAAAAAATAATTTAAAAAAATTTTAGTGAGTCTTTGAAATGCATGTTATTTCAACATGGAAATAACATCAACATATCACTGTTACTTTTACATTCTTTCTTACTAATTCTTTAAAATGCAGTCTGTTTTCATTTCAACAAGGAAATACTATATACAAAGTAGTAATTATTTTCCATTTATCTTTTGTTACAAAGTCATTGAAATTCAATGTTATCGCTGCAACATATAAGTGACAAGAATAAACAATTTTACATTCTTTATCCTTAAAAAGTCTTTGAAATGCAATATTTTATCATTTTGACATGTAAATATATAACAAATCATTAACATTTTTTCTTACCAAGTCTTTGTTTTTTAAATCAGATTATTTGAGTTTTTGGTGTTGAGTTGTATTAATTCTTTATAAATTCTGAATATTAACCTCTTATCAGATATGTTATTTGTAAATATCTTCTCCCATTCAGTAGGCTGCCTTGATGCTTTGTTGATGGTTTTCTCCACTGCGCAAAAGCTTTTCTTTCTGGTATAGTCCTAATAATTTAATTTTGCTTTTGTTTTCCTTGCCTCAGGAGACATATCTAGAAAGATGTTTCTATAACCGATATCAAAGAAATTACTCCCTATGTTTTCTTCTAGAAACTTTATGGTTTCAGGTCTCACGTTTAAGTCTTTAGTCCATTCTGAGTTTATTTTTGCTTATGATGTAAGAAAGTGGTCCAGCTTCATCTTTTTTGCATGTAGCTGTTCTATTTTCCCAGCATCATATGTTGAAGAGATTGCCCTTTCCCATTATATGATCTTGCCTCCTTTGTTGTGCATTAATTGACTAAGTAAGTATGGGTCTATTTGTGGGATCTTTGTTCTGATCTATGTGTCTGTGTTTGTGTCAGAACCATACTATTTTGATCACTACAGCTTGGTAACATATCTTGAAATCTGAGATTGTGATACCTCCAGCTTTAATCTTTTTCACAATTGCTTTGGCTATGCAGGATCTTTTGTGGTTCCATACAAATTTTAAGATTGTTCTAGTACTGTGAAAAATGCTGCTGGTATTTTGATAGGGTCACATTAAATCTGTAGATTGTTTTGGGTAGTGTAGACATTTTAACATTTTAATATTTGTTCTTCCAATCCATGAGCATGGCATATCTTTCCATTTGTTTATGTCATCTTCTATTTCTTTCATCAGTGTTGTATCGTTTTTAGAGTACAGCTGTTTCACTTCCTTGGTGAAGTTTATTCCTAGATAGTTTATTCTTACTGGTGCAATTATAAATGGGATTGCTTTATTAATTTATCTGATACTTCATTATTATTATATAGAAATATAATAGATTTCTGCATACTAATTTTGCATCCTGCAACTTTACTGAGTTCATTTACTAGTTCTAGTAGTTTTTATGTAGTTTTTAGGGCTTTCTACATGTAGTAATATGTCATTTGTAAATAGTGACAGTTTTACTTCTTCCTTACCAATTTGGATGTCTTTTATTTTTTGTTGTTGTCTGGTTGCTGTGACTAGGTCTTTCAGTACTATGATGAATAAAAGTACTGAAACTGGATATCCTAGTCTTGTTCAAGACATTAGAGAAGGAAAAGCTCTCAGTTTTTTTCCCATTGAGTATCATGTTAGCTGTGGGTTTTTCATATAAGGCCTTTATTGTGTTGAGATATGTCCTCTCTAAACCCACTTTATTGAGAGTTTTTATCATGAATGGATGTTGTGCTTTGTCACATGCTTTTTCTGTAAATAGTGAGATGATCATATGGTATTTATTCCTGTTAATATGATGTATTATATTGATTGATTTGTGAATATTGAACCAGTTTGCATTCTTAGAATAAATCCTACTTGATCATGGTGAATTATTTTGTTTTTTAATATATCATTGAATTTTGTTTGATAACATTTTGTTGATGATTTTTGCATCTGTGTTCATCAGAGATATTGGCCTGTAGTTTACTTCTTTTCATAATGTCTTTATCTGGTTTTGGTTTCAGGATAATACTGGACTCATGGAATGAATATGGAAACTTTCCTTCCTCTTCTATTTTCTTGAATAGTTTGAGAAGAATACGTATTAACTCTCTTTTAAATATTTGGTAGAATTTACCTGTGAAGACATCTTGTCCAGCACTTTTGTTTGTTGGGAGTTTTTTTATTTCCACTTCAGTTTCATTGCTTGTTATTAGTCTTTTAAATTTTCTATTTTTTCTTGATTCATTTGTAGAAGGTTATATGTTTCTAGGCATTTATTCATTTCTTCTAGGTTATCCAATTTGACAGCATATAGTTTTTCATTATTGTCTTCATAATACTTTGTATTTCTGTGGTCCTTAATTTGTGATTTTACTTTGAGTCCTCTATTTTCTTTATGAGTTTGGCTAAAGATTTTTCAATTTTTTTGGTCTTTTCAAAGACCAGCTCCTGATTCATTTTTTAAAGTTTCTATTTCATTTATATCTACTCTAAACTTTATTATTTCCTTCCTTCTATTGGATTGAGTTTTGTTTATTTCTTTATTTTTTATTTTTTATAGCTCCTTTATATATAAATTAGGTTATTTGAGTTTCCTCTTTTATTTTTTGGTTGACCCATTCATTTTTAATAGCATATTATTTAGCTTCCAGGTATTTGTGTTTTTCCAGATTTTTTTCTTGTGATTGATTTCTAGTTTCATACCATTGTGGTTGGAAAAGATGTATGATCTTATTTCAATCTTTTAAAATTTATTGAGGCTTGTTTTGTGGCCTAACATGTGGTTTATCCTGGAGAATTTTCCATGTGCTCTTGAGAAGAATGTGTATCCTGCAGGTTTTGGATGGAATGTTCTGAATATATCTGTTAGGTCCATCTGCTCCAAGGTGTCATTCAAAGTCACTCTTTCCTTGTTGATACTCTGTCTAGATGACTGATGTGTATGGGGTATTAAGTCTCCTACTATTATGATTTACTGTCCATTTTTCCTTTATGAATGTTAATAGATGCTCTAGGTATTTAGGTGTTCCCATGTTGGGTAAATAAATTTTTACAATTTTTATATCCTCTTCTTGGATTATTCCCTTTATTAGTATGTAGTGTCCTTCTGTGTCTCTTGTTACAGTCTTTGTTTTAAAGATTGTTTTGGGAGGCAGGGCAAGATGGTGGAAGAGTAAGGTCCCCAAGTCACCGGTCCCCACCAACTTACCTAGATAACTTTCAAATCATTCTGAAAACCTACGAATTCAGCCTGAGGTTTAAAGAGAGAACAGCTGGAATGCTACAGTGAGAAGAGTTCGTGCTTCTATCAAGGTAGGAAGACGGAAAAAAATAAATAGAAAAGCATCCAAAGGAGGCAGGGCCCGCGCAAGGAGCCGGGCAAAGGCCCGGTGGTGAGAGCCCCCAGGACAGGAAAGCCCAGGTCCAGAGAAGCAGGAGCTTTACCAATCCTCCCGGACGGAAAGGCGCTCGCAGGGAGCTCGGCAGGATCCCAGGAGGGGCGGGGGAGCCTCCAGGTTCCCGGGGTCACTAACAGAGGAGATGCACCCCAGGGGAGAGCACACTACATCCCGTAGGCCAAGCTCCCTAAAGGGCTGGAGTGTGTGCCCGGCGGGGCCCCGGGAGCAGCTCAGGCGACTGCCCAGGCAACGGCTCCCCGCGGAGGGGGCTGCACCGCCTGGGAGCGCGATTCCAGCGGCGCAGGCCCGGGAGCCCAGGGCGCGGGGGACACAGCCCAGGATCCTGCGCTCCCCTCGGACAAGCCAGACGGAGGCCAGGAGGACACAGGACAGCAAGGACTCTCCTGTCCCCAGGTGGCCCCGAGCTGTGCAAATCAGCACCGCGCCCGGAGCATCCAGGCCAGTGCAGACCCAGAGCTGCAGTAGTTACTGCGGGAGCTGACTCCAGGGCTGGAGAGCTGGCCACCGCCACTGTTGTTCCTCCCTGTGTCACCCTGTGCCTGGGACCCAGGGGGGACGCCAGGGAGCAGGGGCCTCACAGGATAAACAGCTTTCACTGAGCTGAACACCTGGCAGGGGGCGGGGCAGCTCCCCCAGGTGCACACACCTGAGAATCAGCACGGCAGCCCCTCCCCCAGAAGACCAGCTGACAGGGGAGAGAAGTTCTTGACCAAGCAGCGCTGGAAAGCTCCAGGGGAAGTTGAAGGACTTACAGTATATAGAATCAGAGAATTCCCCTCCTTGTTTTTTGTTTTCTCTTTGTTTCCCCCCCCACCCTTTTCTCTCTCTCTCTCTTTTTCTCCTTTATCCAGTACAACTTGTTTTTAGCCACACTGCACTGAGCAAAATGACTAGAAGGAAAAACTCACCACAAAAGAATCAGAAACAGTCCTCTCTCCCACAGAATTACAAAATTTGGATTACAATTCATGTCAGAAAGCCAATTCAGAAGCACAATTATAAAGCTACTGGTGGCTCTGGAAAAAAGCATAAAGGATTCAAGACACTTCATGACTGCAGAATTTAGATCTAGTCAGGACGAATTAAAAATCAATGAAATGAGATGCAATCCAAACTGGAGTTCCTAACGTCTAGGGTTAACGAGGTAGAACAATGAGTGAGTGACATAGAAGACAAGTTGATGACAAGGAAGGAAGCTGAGGAAAAAAAAGAAAAACAATTAAAAGATCACGAGGATAGGTTAAGGAAAATAAATGACAGCCTCAGAAGGAAAAATCTACGTTTAATTAGGGTTCCAGAGGGCGCCAAAGGGGACAGAGGACCAGAAAGTGTATTTGAACAAATCATAGCTGAGAACTTCCCTAACTTGGAAAAGGAAACAGGCATTCAGGTCCAGGATATAGAGAAATCCCCCCCTAAAATCAATAAAAACCGTTCCACACCTGGACATTTAATAGAAAAACTTGCAAGGATAAAGAGAAGATCCTTAAAACAGCAAGAGACAAGAGATACCTAACCTTTATGGGGAGAAGTATTAGATTAGCAGCAGACCTCTCCACAGAGACCTGGCAGGCCAGAAAGGGCTGGCAGGATATATTTGGGGTCCCAAAGGAGAAGAACCTGCAGCCAAGAATACTTTATCCAGCAAGGCTGTCATTCAGAATAGAAGGACAGATAAAGAGCTTCCAAGATAGGCAGAAACTGAAAGAATATGTGACCACCAAACCAGCTCAGTAAGAAATATTAAGAGGGACTCTGTAAAAGAAAGAGGAAGTCCAAGGGAACAATCTACAAAAACAGGGAATGAATAGGTATTATGATGACACTAAATCCATATCTTTTAATAGTAACTCTGAACATGAATGGGCTTAACAATCCCATCAAAAGATGCAGGGTTTCAGACTGGATAAAAAAGCAAGACCCAGCTATTTGCTGTCTACAAGAGACTCGTGTTAGACCTAAGGACACCTACAGCCTGAAAATAAAAGGTTGGAGAACCATTTACCATTCAAATGGTCCTTAAAAGAAAGCAGGGGTAGCCATCCTTATATCAGATAAATTAAACTTTATCTCAAAGACTGTAGTGAGAGATGAAAAGGGACATTATATCATACTTAAAGGATTTATCCAACAAGAGGACCTAACAATCATGAATATTTATGCACCGAATGTGGGAGCTGCCAAGTATACCAATCAATTAATAACCAATGTTAAGACATTCTTAGATAATAATACACTTATACCTGGAGACTTGAACACAGCGCTTTCTACAATCAATTGATATTCTAAGCACAACATCTGCAAAGAAACAAGAGCTTTAAATGATACACTGGACCAGATGGATTTCACAGAAATTTACAGAACTTTACATCCAAACACAACTGAATACACATTCTCAAGTGCACATGGAACTTTTCCAAGAATACACCACATACTGGGTCACAAATCAGGACTTAACTGATACCAACAGATTGGGATTGTCCCCTGCATACTTTCAGACCATAATGCTTTGAAACTAGAACTAAGCCACAAGAAGAAGTTTGGAAGGATTTCAAACACGTGGAGGTTAAGGACCATCCTGCTAAAAGATGAAAGGGTCAACCAGGAAATTAGAGAAGAATTAAAAAGATTCATGGAAACTAATGAGAATGAAGATACCATTCAAATCTTTGGGATACAGCAAAAGCAGTTCTGAGGGGGAAATACATCACAATACAAGCTTCCATCCAAAACTGGAAAGAAATCAAATACAAAAGCTAACCTTGAACCTAAAGGAGCTGGAGAAGGAACAGCAAATGAAACCTTCACCCAGGAGAAGAAGACAATTAATAAAGATTCGAGCAGAACTCAGTGAAATAGAGACCAGAAGAACTGTGGAACAGATCAACAAAACTAGGAGTTGGTTCTTTGAAAGAATTAATAAGAAAGATAAAACATTAGCCAGCCTTATTAAAAGAATAGAGAAAAGACTTAATAAAATCATGAATGAGAAAGGAGAGATCACCACCAATACCAAGAAAATACAAACAATTTTAAAAATTTATTATGAGCCGCTATACGCCAATAAATTAGGCAATCTAGAAGAAATGGATGCATTTCTGAAAACCACAAACTACCAAACTGGAACAGGAAGAAATAGAAAACCTGAACAGGCCAATAACCAGGGAGGAAATTGAAGCAGTCATCAAAAACCTCCCAAGACACAGAAGTCCAGGGCCAGATGGCTTTCCAGGGGAATTCTATCAAACATTAAAGAAGAAGCAATACTGATTCTACTAAAGCTGTTCCGAAAGATAGAAAGGGATGGGATACTTCCAAACTTGTTCTATGAGGCCAGCATCACCTTAATTCCAAAACCAGACAAAGACCCCACCAAAAAGGAGAATTATAGAACAATATCCCCGATGAACGTGGATACAAAAATTCTCAACAAGATACTAGCCAATAGGATCCAACAGTACGTTAAGAAGATTATTCACCATGACCAAGTGGGATTTATCCCTGGGATGCAAGGCTGGTTTAACACTCATAAAGCAATCAATGTGATTGATCATATCAACAAGAGAATAAACAATAACCCTATGATCCTCTCAATAGAAGCAAAGAAAGCATTTGACAAAATACAGCATCCATTCCTGATCAAAATTCTTCAGAGTGTAGGGATAGAGGGAACATTCCTCAACATCTTAAAAGCCATCTGCAAAAAGCCCACAGCCTATATGATTCTAAGTGGGGAAACACTGGGAGCCTTTCCCCTAAGATCAGGAACAAGACAGGGATCCACTCTCACCAGTGTTGTTCAACAGAAGTCCTAGCCTCAGTAATCAGACAACAAAAAGAAATAAAAGGCATTCAAATTGGCAAAGAAGAAGTCAAACTCTCCCTCTTTGCTGATGACATGATAATGTACATAGAAAACCCAAAAGACTCCACCCCAAGATTGCTAGAACTCATACAGCAATTAGGCAGTGTGGCAGGATACAAAACCAATGCCCAGAAATCAGTGGCATTTCTATACACTAACAATGAGACTGAAGAAAGAGAAATTAAGGAGTCAATCCCATTTACAATTGCATCCAAAAGCATAAGATACCTAGGAATAAACCTAACCAAAGAGGTAAAGGATCTATACTTTAAAAACTACAGAACACTTCTAAAGAAATTGAGAAAGACACAGAGAGATGGAAAAACATTCCATGCTCATGGATTGGAAGAATTAATAGTGTGAAAATGTTTATGCTACCCAGGGCAATTTACACATTTAATGCAATCTTTATCAAAATACCATGGAGTTTCTTCAGAGAGTTGGAACAAATCATCTTAAGATTTGTGTGGAATCAAAAAAGACCCTGATAATCCAGGGGAATATTAAAAAAGAAAACCATAGCTGGGGGCATCACAATACCAGATTTGAGTGACTACAAAGCTGTGGTCATCAAGACAGTGTGGTACTGGCACAAAAACAGACACATAGATCCATGGAACAGAATAGAGAATCCAGAAGTGGACCCTCAACTTTATGGTCAACTAAGATTTGACAAAGGAGGAAAGACTATCCACTGGAAAAAAGACAGTCTCTTCAATAAATGGTGCTGGGAAAATTGGACGTCCACATGCAAAAGAATGAAACTAGAATGAATTCTGGTACATTCTCTTCCACCATATACAAAGATAAATTCAAAATGGATGAAAGATCTAAATGTGAGAGAAGACTCCATCAAAATCCTAGAGGAAAACACAGGCAACACCCTTTTGAACTTGGCCACAGCAAATTCTTGCAAGATACATCCATGAAGGCAAGAGAAACAAAAGAAAAAATGAATTATTGGGACTTAATTTAAAAAGCTTCTGCACAGCAAAAGCAAGAGCTACCAAACCAAAATACAACCTACAAAAGGGGAGAAGATATTTGCAAATGACCTATCAGATAAAGGGCTAGTAACCAGGATTGTAAAGAACTTATTAAACTCAACATCAAAGAAACAATCCAATCATGAAATGGGCAAAAGACATGAAGAGAAATCTCACAGAGGAAGACATAGACATGGCCAACATGCACATGAGAAAATGCTCCGCATCACTTGCCATCAGGGAAATACAAATCAAAACCACAATGAGATCCCACCTCACACCATTGAGAATGGGGAAAATTAACAAGTCAGGAAACCACAAATGTTGGAGATGATGTGGAGAAGGGGGAACCCTCTTGCACTGTTGGTGGGAATGTGAACTGGTGCAGCCACTCTGGAAAACTGTGTGGAGGTTCCTCAAAGAGTTAAAAATAGATCTGCCCTATGACCCAGCAATTGCACTGTTGGGGATTTACCCCAGTGATTCAGATGCAATGAAACGCCGGGACACCTGCACCCCGATGTTTCTAGCAGCAATGTCCACAATAGCCAAACTGTGGAAGGAGCCTCGGTGTCCATCGAAAGATGAATGGATAAAGAAGATGTGGTTTATGTATACAATGGAATATTACTCAGCCATTAGAAACGACAAATACCCACCATTTGCTTCAACGTTGAAGGAACTGGAGGGTATTATGCTGAGTGAAATAAGTCAATTGGAAAAGCACAAACATTATATGGTCTCATTCATTTGGGGAATATAAAAATTAGTGAAAGGGAATAAAGGGAAAGGAGAGAAAGTGAGTGAAAATATCAGTGAGGGTGACAAAACATGAGAGACACCTAACTCTGGGAAATGAACAAGGGGTAGTGGAATGGGAGGTGGGTGGGGTGTTGGGTGACTGGGTGATGGGCACTGAGGGGAGCACTTGACAGGATGAGCACTGTGTGTTATAATAAATGTTTGCAAATTGAACTCCAATAAAAATTTTTTTTAAAAAAATATAAAATCTGTTTTGTTGGGATGCCTGGGTGGCTCAGCAGTTGAGCGTCTGTCTTTGGCTCAGGGCATGATGTGGACTCCTGGGATGGAGTCCCACATTGGACTCTCTGAGAGGAGCCTGCTTCTTCCTCTGCCTGTGTCTCTCTGTCTGTGTCTCTCATGAATTAATAAATAAAATCTTAAATAGTAATAATAATAAAGTCTGTTTTGTTTTATATGAGAATAGTTATCCCAGCTTTCCTTTTGCTCCCATTTGCATACTAAATGTTCTTCCATCCCTTCACTTTCAATCTGCATGTGTCTTTAAGTCTGAAGTGAGTCTCCTGTAGGCAGTATATAGATGGGTCTTGCTTTTTTTATTCATTCAGTCACCATAAGTGTTTTGATTGGAACACTTAGTTAATTTACATTCAAAGTATTTATTGATAGGTATGTACTTAATGCCATTTTATTACTTGTTTTACAGTTCTTTTTATAGTTCTTTTCTGTCCCTTGCTTCTCTTGCCAATTGATGATTTTCATTAGTGAGAGCCTTGGATTCCTTTAATTTTTTTGGCATCTATTATAGGTTTTTGATTTGTGATTTCATTATGTTCATTTTGAACTTCTTATGCATATAGCAATCTATATTAAGTTGATGGTCACTGTATTTGAACCCATTCTAAAAGCTCTAAATTTTTACTCCTCTCCACCAGGTTTTATGCATTTGATATCTTAATTTAACACTTATTTATTTTGTGAATTCTTTGACTAATTTTATAGATATAATTGATTTTACTGCTTTGGTGCTTTAATCTTCATACTGTTTTTTTTTTAATTTTTATTTATGATAGTCACAGAGAGAGAGAGAGAGGTGGAGACACAGGCAGAGGGAGAAGCAGGCTCCATGCACTGGGAGCCCGACGTGGGACTCGATCCTGGGTCTCCAGGATCACGCCCTGGGCCAAAGGCAGGAGCCAAACCACTGCGCCACCCAGGGATCCCCATACTGGTTTTATAAGTGATTAATCTACTACTTCTATTATATTTACATACACCTATGAAATATTTTTCTCTCATGATTTTGTTACTCCTGATTATGGCCTTTTTTCCCTTTGATCTGGATGCCTGTTTACTTCTCTAGGTTAGGGAAGTTTTCAGTTATTATTTCTTCAAAGTTTTCTGTCCCCATCTCCCTTTCTCTTCCTCTGGGGGTCCCTAGATGCTATTCCGCTTGATGATGCATCTGAATTTCCCTAACCTCTTCTCATTATATGTCTAGGTAGATAGATGTATACATTTCTGTTTGGTTTGATTGCTTTCCAATACTCTGTCTTCCTGGTCACTGATCTGTTCTTATGCTTCCTCTTTTCTTTTTTTAAAGATATTATTTTTAAGTAATCTCTTCACCCACTATGGAGCTTCAACTTACAACCCCAAGATCAAAAGTCACATGCTCTACTGATTGAGACAAACAGGTGCCCCTCTTCTTCTGTCTCCTCTAATCTATTGATCCCTCTAGTGTATTTTTAATTTTGATTATTGAATTATTCATCTCTGATTTGTTCTTTTTTATATTTTTTATCTCTTTGTTAAAGGTCTCACTGAGATCTTCTACCTTTTTCTCAAGTCAAATAAGTCTTTATGACTATTGCTTTGAATTCTATATCAGTCATATTTCTTATCTCCATTTCATTTAGCTTTTTTGCTTTTATTTTGTCCTATTCTTTTATTTGAGACATATTACTCTGGCTTCTCATTTTGTCTAAGTCTGTTTTTGCATCTATGTATCAGTCCATTTGGTTACAATGTCCCACATTGCCTCTTGTGAGTAGGGTTTATCCACTGATTTTCAAAGTACTCAGAGTTAAGCCCTGCTGATTGTGAAAACTTATGATATTAAGCTCTACTGGCTTTCAAAGCCAAATTTTATGGGAACTTATCTTTACAGTGCAGGTGCCCCATGCTTGTTGTGCCTGGTGTGGGGTCTGCTTCTCTCT
This sequence comes from Nyctereutes procyonoides, assembly GCF_905146905.1. Classification (NCBI taxonomy): domain Eukaryota; kingdom Metazoa; phylum Chordata; class Mammalia; order Carnivora; family Canidae; genus Nyctereutes; species Nyctereutes procyonoides. Next base: position 5,810,633 of record NW_026575031.1, on the reverse strand, counting down.
GTTCTCCATGTTTGTGGTATCCCTTCCATTTGTCTTTAGTCTTGTTGGGAGTTCAGTTCCCAACTACATCTCTGCCCCTCCTACCCATTTTAATGTGGCCTTACCTCTTTGATTAACTGTATAAAGTCTGTTCTGCCAGTCTTTAGGTCACTTTCTGAGTTAGTTGCACTAACATGGCTGTTACCTTTGTGAATCCATGAATGAGGTGAGTTTAGAATCCTGCTAGTCCACCATCTTCCCAGAAGTTACATAATATTTTTTATTTTAAATCAGATTTAAATGTAATATTGTTGAATGTTTTATTTGAATTTTTGCCAAACTCTTTTATCTATATCAAGTCTATGACTGCCCATCAATCTTATTTTGGCAAGTTGCACTTTAATGTGCTATATCTATTCCAAAATTATTTATCATCCTTAAATCTAACAATATCTCCTGTTAAAGAATTCTCCAACTTTATACAAATTATATTCATTACACTGAATCCTTTTTCATCCTCAGCACTTCATATGTAGGAACTTCACTTGTTCTTCATAATGTGAACAACTTTATTACTGGATTAATAATAGTTTTGAATGATTGTGGGTAAGACATGTGTGATAGCACTCCATTATATAGTGTTTCCACCATACAGATACAAAGGATATAGATATCTAGGAGCATAGATGCTAGTAAAATGTAGAAAGTAATGAGTTTTGAGTATTTATTATCTTTATTTTTAATTTGGCTAGTTGAAGATGTATGTAACTTAACTTAGTAATAACGTTTAAGAATTGGATTGAAAATTCAAAAATCAGCTGTAGTGAAACAGTACAAGCCTTCTATAGCATACTACTGGATTACTGAAATGTCTCCTTTTCCATTCCTGATTTTGGTAATTGATATGATCTTTTTCTTTTCTTTTTTTTAAAATAAATCTCAGTTTTTGTATTTCACTAATTCCTATTCTTGATTTCTTCTGCATCCACTTTGCTTTTAATTTGCTATTCTTCAAGTTCTTGAGATGAATGTTTAGATCAGATATTCAGCATTTTAAAAATGTTTGTATTGAAGAGTGTAAACTACCTTTTAAGCACTGCATTAGCTGCATCTCAGAAGATACCTTTTCAAGATTTTATGATTTATTTAATTTTAAAGTATTATTTGAGTATATTTGATATACTATATATTGAACATATTTTACAAGTACTATTTGATATGCTTTGATGTTCATGTATAACTGTGAAACCATCACAATCATGTAGAGGATTTTTTGTGAAAGCAATGACCCAATCAGGAAACTAGATAGGTCCTCCTCCTCAGCATGTGAGGGGGTCGTGGGCTGGAAAGACATTGAGAATTGGTGGGGAGGCGGCAATCCTGGGGCCCTGGGGACCTGAGAGGCCAGTCCCAGATTTGACTAAGATTGGCTGGCCCTGGAGGTGGGGCAGGGGTGTGGACCAAGAGGATTTCTTGGATAATCTCCTAGAGGTAAAATGGCCAGAGTATATGGCAGGTGCTTGCTTATCTTTTTAAGAAACTGCCAAGCTGTTTTCCAACATGGTTGTATTATTTTAGAGTACAAATTCTATTGTGGGAAAATTGTACTCACTCTTATTAAAATTTTGTATGATTAGGTATACTTTTAGCAATTTTAATAGGTATTTAGTAATACTTCTTTACAGATTTAATTTGCATTTCCTAATCTTATGTTCCTTTTTATTGCTGAATAGTATTCTGTCATATGGATATACTACCATTCATATCCATTCACCCACTGAAAACATTTGATTTGTTTTCAGTTTGGAGCAATTTTGTATAATTTGCTACAATTACTATAAACATTCACATACTATTTATTTTTGTGAGCATGAGTTTTTATTTCTCTTTGATAAATACTAGGGTTGTAATTAATGAGCTATGTGGTAATTGTATGTTTAAGTTTTTAAGAAATTACTGCATTGTTCTTGAAGTGGCTCCAATAGTTTTCATTCCAGCCAGCAATATATAGGAGTTTCAGATGTTTCTCCACACACTTATTTTAAACCTATGTGTCTTTATATTTAAAATGAGTTTCTTGTGGCACCTGGGTTAGTTAAGTGTCTGCTTTTGGCTTGTGTCATGATCTCTGGGTCCTGGGATTGAGCCCCACATCGAGCTTCCTGCTTAGCAGGGAGTCTGCTCTCCTCCCACCTTCTGCTCCCCCCCACCACCACTTTTTGTCTCTCTCTCAAATAAGTAAGTAAATAAATAAATAAATAAATAAATAAACAAATATCTTTTAAATAAGTTTCTTATGGGCAGCATAGAATTATGTCTTTTTTAAAAATCCAATCTGACAGTCTTTGCCTTTATTTGGAATTCTTAAACCATTTACATTTAATGTGATTACTGATTAAAGTTTAGTTTAATCTATCATTATGCTATTTGTTTTCTGTGTTCTTTTATATTAATTGCACATATATATTTTTTGTTCAATTTTTTTTTTGCCATTGTTGACTTAATACCTATAACTCTTTGGCTTATTTTAGTCATTGCCTTAGAGTTTATAGTATACATTTTTAATTTATCACAGTCTACCTCTAAGTAATTCTTTAGTTTCCCATATAAGAACCCTACAACAGTATATTCTTACTTTGTTTCCCTCAATATCTAAAGCCATCATCCCTTTCCTATACTTTTGTGTTACAGGTTGATTTCTGTGTCACAGACTTCTCATAGCCTAGAGTTATGTAGTGCAGGATGTTCAAAGACTATTACAGTATAATGTCATTCTCAGATTACATTTGTTCCAGTTTAATCTATAATCAAAATTTTATTATGTTTAGTATTGCCCCTTCTACTTTACCTTATACTACTTTGGAACCTACCTAAGTCAGATGAGACTATGCTAAAGTAATTAGTATTGAGTTTCCTTTATCCTGAGATAGATATAATTTTGAAAAAACACAGGAAAGATTCTAGGAAGTTAATGATTAAATGGGTAATGAACTGATACAGTTTAAAATTTAAGTTGTAATATTTAATAAGTTAAAAAAAGAATATTTTTTCTTTTATTTTATTCTTTTTTTTTAAATTTTTTTTTTTTTATGATAGTCACAGAGAGAGAGAGAGGCAGAGACACAGGCAGAGGGAGAAGCAGGCTCCATGCACCGGAAGCCCGACATGGGATTCGATCCCGGGTCTCCAGGATCGCGCCCTGGGCCAAAGGCAGGCGCCAAACCGCTGCGCCACCCAGGGATCCCTTATTCTTAAAGACTTTATTTATTTATTTGACAGACAGAGAGAGAAAGAAAGCACAAGCGGGGGGTGGGGGGGTGGGAGGGAGGCAGCAGGTAGAGGGAGAGGAAAAAGCAGCTCTTCCCTGAGCAAGAGCCTGATACGGGGCTGGATCCCAGGACCAGAGTCATGACCTGAGCCAAAGGCAGATGCTTGACTGAGTCACTGAGGCACCCGTTTTTTTTTTTTTTTTCTTTTCTAAGCTCAAAGTAAAAGAAAACTTTTACTTCACAAAGATGGAGAATTTATTTTAAAATGTTTATAGAGTATGTTTATATAAAATATATGCATTTTAACTATGTATGGTGATGGACTTATTATAGTAATCATTTTACAACATATACGAAGATTAAATCATTACATCATGTACCAGAAAATAATACAATGTTATATCAGTTATAGCTCAATTTTTTTTTTAAATTTTTTTTTTGTTTTATTTATTTATGATAGGCACACAGTGAGAGACAGAGAGGCAGAGACATAGGCAGAGGGAGAAGCAGGCTCCATACACCGGGAGCCTGACGTGGGATTCGATCCAGGGTCTCCAGGATCGCGCCCTGGGCCAAAGGCAGGCGCTAAACCGCTGCGCCACCCAGGGATCCCATAGCTCAATTTTTAAAAATATATGAATATATAATTTTAATTATTGTATGGGTTAATTTCAATCATATATATATATATATGTTTTAAATTGAAATAATATCTTAAATTCAATAATAGACTTTTGTTTATCACCCTGTCTAGTATGAAGTTAAAAAAGGAAGTGACAAATTTTGACAGAATTCTTGACTTCCAATCATTTTTAACAGCATGTAGACATATATTATAACAACACAAATATTTGTTTAACAAAATGTCAGAATTTTTTCTCTGGAATAAATGAAAGCCAAATGAACAAAATAACCCATTTTAACTTGACTTGGAATGGGACCCAGATTATAAATACCATCATGTGTAAATTTTCCAGTTATAATAAAGTGAGTAGGGGTTTTTTTTGTCTACTCTCAAGATTAACCTCAAAGTATTTCTTTTGCCTCCTGAAGTGTTCAGAGTAATTATTAAATAAAACACTACATTTTCACTATGTACCAAAATTCCCCCAGAAATGTCCATGTCTGAAAGACAAATGTTGCAAGGCAAAAATAAGATTTTGAGGCAAGTATAATGTCATATGGTGAAATTTCCATGAAAATATTTTCATGAGTAATGAAGGAAATATTATGAGCAAATTCATGAGCATATTCCTTAAGAGGTGATTAAAAAGGTGTGAGAATGCTAAGGATACTCCAGAAAGTACTCCCCTTTTCCCAGTTCAGATCTTACTAAGATGTAAGCCTATTTTTCTCAATGTTTTAGGGGGAAATCCATCATCAAAAGTCACCTTCAGTCTTAAAAGTTAAGACAAACACATTTTATTAAAACTTCGAAAACAAAGTATTTCTTGAAATATTGCTTTTTAAAAGTTGGTATTTTTTAAGTAGAACTACCTTCAGCACACAAGATATTGTTTTAAAGGATCACAAAGTTTGATAAACGAACCTTTAAAAATTGCACCCAGATTTGTTTTAAAGAAAACGTAGCATTAACCAAGACTCTAGACTATGACTGTGGTCTTGCAACTAGCCTACCTAAAATAAATGGAAAACAAATGAGAGGATATAAAACACATTCTCACCAAAGGGTTAAAATCAATCATAAATATCATACCAAACCAAGAATAATGGCATCATTTATTGTCTGCAGACATATGTCTTGCAGTATGAAGCTTGATCCCAGGGCTATTAGTAAGGTGAAGTTTGGCTCCTGAAATGTACTCTAGGTCAGCCAATCCATAATTATTCATTTAATATGTCAAATCAATGACTCGCTACACAAAGACTTGATTGATAAGTGCTGTTACTAAGACTAGTGCCAAAGGTATGTTTAGTTCAAGGTGTACCAAGTCACCACAGGATTTGACACACTTGGCCAGCTCTTGCTTAGTGAGCTGATCTCCTGTACCTTGCAGAGATGGATTAACTTTTCCAAGCCATCAGACTCTATTTTCAATTGCAGCCTGCTGAGAGACCAAAGGAAGCAGAAAAATCAGTCCTTCACTCTTAAATTGATTAAAATCTGAGTAAGAGACAGAAGCTATACAGTAAAATCTATTATCCCTCATGGTTGGTAAGGAGTTCTAGACAACCAAATATTGTGGTCAAGAATCCAGATATGTTTAAATAATTAGAAATAAAAATATAGTCTTAACTCCACATGTCATATTATAAAGCATAGTAGTAAATACATTTATAATGATTGAAAAAGCACTTCAGTATTTTAGTTTCAAAGTCAGCATTGTAACCAATTGTCATATTTACTAACCAGTTAGCCACAGTAGCCCTATTAAAAAGAGCAGATTCTGTGGAGTTGTGCCTCAGGGAATTTCTCCACCAGGGCCTTTCCTAATCCACCCCCTTCCCCCAGGAGAAGCCCCTTTGTTGGCACAATTATGATGCCCTGTCCTATGATCTGTTTTCTGTACCTCCATGCCCTGAGACCCCAAGATGGAATCTTTCATTAGGAAGGCCCCAATATCTTGCCAGTTTCATTCTGTTCCAGATGCTGTCCTAGATCTTCCCTTTGTTCTAAATCAGGCAATGTTTGTTTAAGTCCTTGCTTATCCCTGAGAAGTGAATACTATTAGCTTAGAAGGAGATTTTATACATTGCACTGCCATTTCAATGCTTTCAGAAGAGTGATTTCCTGTGACTCCATTACAAAAGACAGACTTATAAACAAGGGAGAGAGCTAGGAAGTACTGAGTAAACCAGTTGAATGGAGCAGCTTGTCCCACTGCCAGGTCCTCACACTTGAATATATATGGAAGCTTGAAACTTGTACTTGAAAAGTACACAGAGTGCAGAATTACAACAACCGGTGTCATTGATAAGAATGTTTGATTCATATACCAGAAATAGTACTAGTATGAAGGTGATATTCCTTATTACCATACCCAGAAGGTTAAAGGGTCATTTGGAATTTTAGAGGAAATGCATAGAAAACTTAGGAAAATGTTCCCCCATTAAATAACTAGCTCTGAATGCCCTAAAATAAGTTTTTTAAAAAAGAAAGAAATGCCTAAATATTGGAAAATATTCTTTGGAATTAATTCCTTTGGAGGAAGTGTTTGTTTACACTATTTCAAGATGAATTCAAGATGGCTAAACTACTTGTCATTTTATTATTGTATTTTTCAAATTATCAACAACAGTCTACATCATAGTATTGCCCTTTGGGACCTCTATCGTTTATATTTTCTCACAAATGTCATGAGAAAACCAAATGGAGTGCAGGAAACATTTTATCATCATGGAAAAATAGAGAATTGTTTCCTTGTAAAAACATATTTATGTATTAAAACAGCACTCTGAAAAAAATAAAAAATAAAACAACATTCTGCTTATCTACAGAGGAAAGAGTTCAAATCAATAAGACATTTAGATCCCAGTAGAAAATGTCACAAAGAACATGAACAAATCACAAGAAGAGGGCATAAAAAAGACTAAGGAACAGTTATTTTAAAAAATAAGTAATAAAAAATGCTAAATAAAGCTAAATATCACTTCTTTCTAATAACAGTAGCAAGCACTTGAAAAACAAGATAATGCTCTATTCTTGCAAGGATATGGAAGATGAGAGCCGTTGGAAGTGTGAATCGGTAAACTCTTTCTGGAAAGCAAGTATGCAACTTTTATTAAGAGCTATAAAATGAGGGGCACCAGGGCGGCAAAGTAGGTGAAGTGACTGACTTGATTTTGGCTCATGTCACAATCTCAGGGTTATGAGATTGAGCCCCACAACGGGCACCATGCTGAGCCTGGTTGGAGCCAGGATAGATGATTGTCTCTCCCTCTCTCTCTCTGTCCCTCTCTTCCCTCTCACTCTAAAAAAAGAGCTATAAAATGAGTATAATTTTGATGCAATAGATTTACTTATGTGAGTCTATACTGAGAAACTAACCAGAATTGGTGACAAATATTAGTCCAAAAACGTCCTCTTCTGCATTGTTTATAATAGCAAAAAAAAAAAAGGCCTAAATGCTCAGCAATAAGAAATGAATAAATAATGTTAATTATATCAAAGGAAATGTGATTTAGTTATGTACACAGTTCTTAAAAATTTAGACACATGAAGAAGTGTCCATAATCTAATATTTTTGGTAAAAAAAAATAATCAGGTATATGTAACAAAAAAAGCATTATATAACAAACCCTATAGCATTAATATATAGCATAAATAACATTAACATATATCAGTTGTATTATTAACATATATTAATTATATTATTAATACACAGTATATAAATTACAAATTTTATATGTATGTATACTCTTTGGGAGTCTTATAAATGGAATAAATCAAAATTTATAAATCTTGACTATATATTAAAACATTAATATCTTATTTTAAAAATAAATATGCTAAAAAATCAAACAAATAATTTAACTGCACTAGATAAGTGGAGTCTAATTGATGGAGTCTAATAGTAGTGAGGGATCAATAAGGGAGAGCAGAGGTGGTAAACATTCCAGAACTTATCTTTTTCTAAGTTATGGAATAGATAGCTTCTTTTATTTTCACTTTTCTTTCTGTGATTATTTTTATATTTTCAAGAATATTTAATGATCATGCATTGATATTGTAATTAAAAAAAAAAGCTACCCCAGGGAGGGTAGCTTTAAAAAAAAAAAAAGGGAACGAAAATTATCTCAAGTTTTAAAGTGTATTTCTAGGTAAGGTACCTTTCTATAAGCCTCAGAAAATAGCTGTTGGATGAACTGAGATACCTTAGTAATCATTAGCACACCTGAACTCAGTTCCCAGAAGTCTGTAATTTATAACATCACTTTCTAACCCACTTGACATCATAGTTTTCCTTGTACTAAAACAGGAGCCATAAGTGAGATACTGGACTGTGCAGCAGGTTGAAGGGTGGTCCCCGCACTCCGCCCCCCCCGCCCCGAGATATGGTCTAGTGAATGTAACTTTATTTGGAAAAAGTTACTTGCACATGTAATTAAAGGTCTCAAGATAAGAGCATCTTGGGTTATCTGGGTTCACGTAAATCCAATGACAAGTGACAGGAGACAAAGAAGAAGACACAGAAAAAAGAAGAAAAGGCCATGTGAAGATGGGGGCAGATATTGGAGGGATGCAGCCATAAGCCAAAGAATACCTGGTGCTACCAGAGGCAAGAGAAGATTCTCCCTTCAAGCCTTTGGTGGCAACACAGCCTTACTGACACCTTGATTTCGGACTTCCGGTCTCTAGACTGTAAGAGAATAAATTTCTGTTCTTTTAAGCCTCTTGATTTGTAGGAATTGGTTACAGGAGACTCAGGAAACTAGTACAGGCTGCCAGGAAATTAACTACATGAAACAACTTCTCTAACTTAATCCTGAGTGAGCCCCCGCTTTGTCTTCTCTTTTCCTATTTATTTATAAAGAGGGACACAAAGAGGTAGAGATATAGGCACAGGGAGAAGAAGGCTCCCCTGAAGGACCCCAATGTGGGACTCGATCCCGGATCCCAGGATAACATCCTGAGCTAAAGGCAGATATACATCCACTGAGTCACCCAGGCGTCCCTCCTTGTCTTCTTTTTTAAAGCAGCTATCTCCTTAAAGCAGCTCCTCCCCAAGGCTACCTGCAGCCCGATGCCTCCTGTTTCCACACGTGTGGCTTCTCTGTTGGTCTTTGAAACAACTGTTCTTAACCTGTGGTTCATGGATGCTTTGGTGGAGAATGCTGTTGTGGCCATGTCTCTGGACTCTTTCAAGGCACTATGTAATACCTGATACATGGTATTAAAGTTTTCCTGATATTACTAAACAAGGTTCTTGAAATAAAAAGTTTATCAGGTTATAGTGGGTATGTATTTTCTCAGTTAATTCTCAATTACTATCATGGGGCATCCAAATCTTTTTGATAATAAAAGAGGTCTTTACAGGGGAAGGTTGGAGCCACTGCTTTAAATTGAACATGAGCACCTTTCGCTCATTGTAGAATGAATCATTCTCTTTTGTACCAACAAAGGACCTGCTTCACAGTAGTAATGAGATTTATTGTTAATTATACTGTTGAACCATGTGTGAATAAATGAATGAACTTTAAATTACTGTGATTTCTCATGTGGGAGTATCATGTATGTGTTAGGTTCCAGGGAATACAAAAGTGAATGTATGTTGAATTGAATTGATTGAACATTTTTTAATTGATTGATAAAATAGTCAGTAGTATTACTACATACAGGATCCGTTTTTCACCTTGGGAATTTGGGATTCCTTATTTTAGACTGGGTTTCCTAAACCGTAATATGAACTAGTTTTGTTGAGTGTGGAGAGAACCAAGTGAGATTATGTATGTCAAATTCCCATTAAAGGGTCCAATATGCAATAGATATGATAAGTGTAACATCCTCAGCCCTTTGTTTTCTGGATCAACAGCACTCATGAGTTGGTGACTTTGTACCATGCAAATAACCCTGAAAGAAATGCTAATTCTCCCAAGCCACATGTTAGTTATTACTTGGTCCTGTTCATTGCTCTTGAATAGACAGTTTACCTGAAAGGAGTATGTTCCCTTACAGATTTTTAGGAGAATGTCCAGAATCAAATTAAAGTTCTTGTTGGCTCATGTTATTAGCAAGAATGATGTGACTTTATCTAGACATATCCTTACCAGTTGAAATAATTGAAAAGTGATCACATTTTTTGTTTGATAATTAAGCATATGTATTCCAATTTACACAAGCATCTTGATTTCAGAGACAAAACAATTGATTAAATGTAAGTCCAATGAGAAGATGGGGGGTTCATTTGAATCTATCATACTCCGGGGCAGTTTATAAGCTTATAGTCTTCTTTTCAGTGAGACAAACCCAGTCTGTTTATTTGGTTTGTTTAAGTAATTAGTTGTAAAATTAGGCTAGGATTTTTTTAAGCCTGTGGTAGTTATTCTTTATGGGTCTGGGCCCTGAACAAATATATTTCTTTAAGGTTTTTATTTGAGAATTGCTTTCTTCAGGTGAGCTCTGGCAAACACTGTAAAAATGTATAAATCTGGAATGCTGGGAAGTATAGAAAAGGGAAGGAAATTACCTCACTTTGGCAGGAGGCACAATGTTACTTTCTTTAATAAAATGTATCCTCTGTCCTGACTAGCCCCATGCAGCCCCATGGAGCATTTCATTGTAGTCTGTCACTGGGCCCTGCCAATCAGAAAAGGCAGCTGACACTGTGTACCTGAGGTTACAAAGGGCCTATGTGTCCCCTCTCTGGTTTTCACACTCCTCAGAGGGCTTGAGGGGAGAGCGGCTTTGTTATTTTTCTCAAGTCCTGTCACAAATGGTCTTTGACAGGCTCCCAGAAGGTCTGAGCAAGAACTAGTGCAGTAGGTTCCCACCAGAGGTGCCATATGCCTTGGGGATGGAAGTCAGGGGAAAGGGATCTATCTCAAGGCAGCCAGTGACTGTCCCCTAGCACTGGTGGAGAAAGGCCACTTTTCAGGGGACAAACAAACATCCATGAATAGAATGGAAGGGAAGTTCTGCTAGGAGGGAGGACAAAGCCTGGGAGAGCACAACAGGTCACAGAAGCTTCTTGACATCTCAGCCTCTGTCCCAGGACTACACTGATTTCCATGACATTCCAGCTAATCAAGTGGCCAATTTTTGTAATAGGGGACTCTTTGCCTAAGTGTGTTTCCATGTGTTTTCTCTCTAAAATTCCAAATGTGCCTTCAACTAATAAGGACAGTGATACGTAATGTCGTACCTGTATTAGTACCCCACTTGGTACATTTAACAAATCTTTCTTACCAATGATTGCAATAATCATAACTCTTCACCCTTGCATGTATGCATATTATGACTAGCACAATTCATTGTGGTTTTTTTTAATGAATAATTAAATTGATAAGGCACGTAGGTGGCTCAGTCGGTTAAGCATCTGCCTTTGGCTCAGGTCATGATCTCAGCGTCCTGAGGTGGAGCCCCACGTCGGGGGTCCCCACACAGCAGGGAGCCTGCTTCTCCCTCTCTCTGCCCCTCCCCCTTTTCATGTTCTCTCTCTCTTTCTAAAATAAATAAATACATTTTAAAAAAATGAAGTTGTTAAATATAAGCCTTAAATATATTTCCTAATTATCAGAACAGTATTTTAGCATACTTTCTTTTTTAAAACTAATGACATTCATATTTCTTGAACCCCCTGTTTTAGTCCTAGGGCATTAGTAAGAGAAATCAAATCTATTCAACACCAGATAATGTAATTCAAGGAACATATGAGGCCCTGGTTCTCCTCACATTAGCTTCTATATCTGTCAGTCTTTTCTCATCCTCCTGCTGTGGGTACATGGCGAAGTTTACTGATGAGGTCACATATATCCAGGCTGGGGCATATTTCAGAGGAAGATAGTTCTTTCCCTTGACAGAACATGTTTATCACTTACATGAGTCTCTTCATATATGAGTCTCTTCATACAGATGATAATCTTAAGATAGTGATATATTTACTTATTTATTATCATTGAGGATTTCACAGGCATAAGAAATATATACAAAGAAGGAGTTGTCAATAGAAAGTCTCTAATGGGAGTCCCTGTGAATTTGACAAAAGGAAATAATATTTGACAGCAAAGGTGATTAATGGAGCACTAGAACAGAGGCCAATGAAATCCATTTCTTCTCTTTTCTCAGGAGAGTTAGTAATGTGGCCAGTGACTTTCTCTAGTTCCTCAAACAGTGAAATTTTACTCTCTCAATTACTGACTTCTCTCCTAGTAAAAACAAAACGAACACAGTTATTCAAATTCTTCTTATCAATGCTCTGTTCAGTCTTAACAAGGGACTTGGAGAAGAATAATACACGCCAGCCCTCTATGTAATAGCAGTCATGCCAGTATAACTAATATGTGTACAAACCCACCTCCTTTCACTCATTTAAAAAAATCTGCCTTATACACATAGTGAAATTTGATAGAAGATGAAGAATGCAGGTGTTGTATCCTTACATCCATCTGAATCCATGTGGATGTATTATGGAAGAGACAGTGGTTGGATCAGCCTTAAGACATGGGTGGGATTTTGAGAGTTAAAGATCATATTGATGGATTTATATAAGTGAGAACAATATAAATATTTGAGATGATTATTGAGTTATTATTATAGGGATTATTTGATTCAGGGTATCCAATATACATGAGGGCAGAGTACAGAAGTGTGAGATAAAAGTAGATTGGAGAACACTGTGGAAGGGCTCTGAATGTCTAAGAAAGAAGGCAGTTTTTGTTTTTTGTTTTTTTTCCTCAGGAGGCAGTGGGTAATTAATGAATGTTTTAAAAATAAGAGAATGAGGGGTACCTGAGTGACTTAGTTGGTTAAGCATTCAACTTGATTTCGGCTCAGGTCATGATCTCATGGTTGTGAGATTGAACCCCAAATAGGGTTCTCTGCTGAGTATGGAGCCTGCTTAAGATTATTTCTCCATCTCCTTCTCCCCGCCCCCAGCTTCTGTCTCTAAAAAAAATAATAAAAATAAGAGAATGATATTTTGGTGGTGTTACTACATGTTGGCAGCCACAGGGTAGACAAGGGAAGAAAAGGCAACAGCCAGAGATTCATTTTAAGGTCTTTTGAAATAATTGGAGAAGTCATCAGGACTTGAGTCAAGATGGGAACAATAGAAATAAGGAAAGGACGTAAATCTGAACAGTTATAGAATAAAACTACATAACTGTCCCCCTCCTTTGATCCATACCTTCCTTCACCTCTCCACATCCACAGGCAGCTCTGTAGCTTTAAAATAGGAAAACTAAGGAAACTATAGGTGGCATCTTTAAAAAGGAATATAAAACGAGGAAGGTGGACAAAGATGATTTCAGTGGTAAACTTTTATTAATTACTGACTTCCGCTTGTCTTGAACAATTGTGCTAAAGCCAGCTAAGATGGAGCAAAACATTCCACACCAGACTACAGTGTTTCACACTGTGGCACTTGACTAACATTATTTTGCACATATAAAGCTAGTATTTCGCATAAATGAAAAAGGCAGAAAAGTAAATTGTGCTAAACTCTGGAAGTATAGTTGTTAAAATGATATAAATAAAGTACATGGACCAAGTATTAACCATTCTGTACAGAGATACTCAGCTATCTTTTTCTGTTGCTATAGAAATAGATAATTCAAAGGTTAGCGATGCCCACAGCCTTGCCCCAAACCCCTGAGGGGACTCTGGATAATTTTAGACAAACTGGAGATACCATTTAATTGTATTGGTGCTTTCTTTTTATATAAACTATGCTGGCTTCATGTTTCTAAGAGAAACACAAAATTTCCTTTGTAGACCAATTTATTTAAGTAAAAAAGTCAGTTTATTTTAAGGAAAATATTAGATAAATAATAGTACAAATATATGGCAAAGGGATGCCTGGGTGGCTCAGTGGTCGAGCATCTGCCTTCAGCTCAGGTCGTGATCCGGAGTCCTGGGATTGAGAGCCTGCTTCTCCCTCTGCCTATGTCTCTGCCTCTTTCTCTGTGTCTCTCATGATTAAATAAATCTTAAAAAAAATATATATGGCAAAAAAAAAATCAAGGTGCTTTTCAAATGACAGAAGTTTGAAATACCCTGATTTAGATAAACAAGACTGACTCTAATATGCCCCAGTATGATATGTAGCTGCACCACACCCTGCCCAATCCCTACAGCAAACCTCATCCCATTTGCTCAATCTTCCTATCTAACATGGCAGCCATGGGAGTGTAGGGGCAGCTGCTACCAGTTGCTTTCAAGTAACAACAATCAAAGGTAAAGTAGCCACGGTCATCACTGTACAGTTCAGATTAGCACAAATTATGTTTTATTTGCACATTATTAATAAGATTACATGTTGTCACCCAGACAAAATCATCATCTCTTTTTAAGGCTCAGATCAGCAAAAGTTATGGTGGATAAAATAGGAGTTTAGAACTGAGCTCTGGCTACAAATTCTGGTTCTGTCTCTTACCATCTGTGTGAACTCCAGCAAGTCATTTGGCCACTTTGAGCTCTAGTGTGTATAACTACAAAGAGTATCCAATGCTGTCTCTGTGAGGTTGTCTGAGGGTTGAAGGAGAGAACAGATATCATGCCTTTTTTGGAGCTGATGCATACCATGCCTAAGCCCTCCCCTTAGCATTCATGTTGGTACGGCTTCTCCTTGCCTCCCTGACCCTGTGTCCTGCACTGAGCTCCTCTGCCTGTGACTCAGCCTCCCTGTTCTTCTCCCTCTACAGTTGCCTTCTCATCCCACTTTGGGACATTTGCATTCTCTTCTACTGGGTGCTCTTACCCAGACCTTCAGGTCTCTTGCTTCCCTCATTTCAAACAAACTTCATCTTAAACATGATCTCTTCAGAGAGTCCTTGCCTGATGCCTTGCTGAAAATATCCCCGCTGCCATCAAACCCACCACCAATCTTTATGCCTTCTCCCACTTAAATTTTATTTATAGCACAAATTACTACTTGAAATTGCACCCTGTATTTATTTGCTTTCCCACTGATTGTTCTCCCCAATAGAATATAGGTGTTTGTCGGTCTTGTTTATCACTCTATCCCTGGCCTCTAAAATGGTGTCTGATGTATTTTGGGTACCCAGTAAATATTTACTGAATATTATCATTATTCATGAATAAATCAAATGTAGCAATTACAAAGGAATCTTGAAAAATCAATACAGAATTTACTGAACACTTGCTAAATACTAAGCAGAGAGAGATTCTAAACCAATGTAAAAAATGGTTTGCCCTAAAAAAAAATCATCATATGCTGATTTTATCTTGTTTTGTGATTGGAAGCTAATTAGTGGAACATTTTAGATGGGACAAATGTGGAGAAGGCACTAAACACCCAGAGGAGCCTGGGAAGGCTTCAGGGAGAAAGGATGGGAAGGCACTGGAGGAGGAGGGTACCCAAGCTGGCCATCAGTCTGCCTATAGCACTGTTGGAGTTCCTCATGACAGGTTTCATCCAAGTCACCTGGGCCACATCTCCACTGACTGCCTGGTAATGGCACCTCTGGGAGTGAAAGGATGGGATATGAGCTTTTCACACCGTTTTCCTTATGTCTCCAGTTGGGCTCTTCAGAGGGTGTGTGCGTGTGTTTGTGTTTCTTTTCCTTGGCTCCCAAGTCACATCAGTCTGCTCCTGGTACTTGGCAACCCAGTACGCTTCCTCCCACTAACGACAAGCCTGTCTGCAAAACAGAACAACATCTTTGAGATGGGGTGTTTATCTGGGCAGCGTGTAGCCTCTGCAGCCCACAGGGCCCCTCCTTCAAAGACATTGCTGAACGGGGCTCACCTGATGAAAGCCTGAACTGTGTATGCTTGACTTGATTTATGGGCAACAGCCAGCTCATTAGGCGTACTGGCCTGAGGAAGCCTGTAGGCTGTGGGGACAAATGTTTGTGTAGCTCTGTGGTGCCCACAAGGCAGTTTGCAGCTCGAGGCTGAAGTACAAAGGGGGCAGTGATAAGGGGTTGTGGAATCCATGGCTGGCTCAGGGAACGCTAACTGCCTGGGAGATTGATATCTGGGGTGCAAAGGCTAAAAAAATTAGATTAATTTAGCTCAGCTGTGCTCATTGACGGCTTGGGTTGCAGCCGGTGCTGAAACATTAGCAATCAGACCTCAGCGATTGAGGGTCAAGTCTCCAGTTAGAAGGAAGGGAGCAAGATGGATTGCCTCTCAGCACACCTGCACCCCAGGAAAATGATAGTCTGCAAAGGCAGCCCTGGCAGTACAGATAGTCCTGTAGAGCATCAGTAAGAAAGTAAGTTATCAGTTCCTTGGGATATGGCATTGGAAATCGGAAGCACTGTCTTCTAATCCTGGGAAATTACCAGGGACAAACTACTTTAAAAATATTCTCAGCCTCATGAAGTAAGACTAAATAATAGTGAAGGAACCTGAAAAACAAGTAGAACCTTCTCAGAATTCTAGTATTTTATTGTAAGGTATTGCTATTCTCCCTGCTTGTGTAATAATTATTTTACTGTGGTGCTGGCTCTTTGTCTCCCAAGTTCATCTCCTTAGAAAATATCTTCACCTGTATGTTTGCCTTTAAAAATTCTTCACTATCCCAGTTTGATTCCTAGGTGGAATGTCTAGTAAACTTCAAATGCCACACCATATACAAGAAAGAAAAGTTTTTTTTTTTCACCAGAAACCCATTGTTCTGTGTTACTTGTTAAGGGAACCACTCTTAAGTATACTCTTCAGTAAATTATGAACACTTTTCACTTATTTTAATAAAATTCCTTTTAAAGGTGACCATTTATCGAATACTTCCTATGTACCAGGCATTGTGCAAGTGCATTATATAAATTGTCCCAATTTACATGTGTTAAGAATAGTAAATAATGCTACTTATTTTCTCCAAAGGCTCCAGGTTTAGATGATAAAGGCTATGCTCACCTGTATATGAGTAATTCAGAAATTAGAGTATATGTATGTTATTAACTAATTGTTTAACCAGTAGTGACAGAGTGAACCCTGAAAAGGTCCAGACTATGAAATTGACCAAGAAAAATGGAAGAAGAAAAAATTAGGTGACTAAAGGCCCTGTCCTCACAGTGTTTCTTATTCAGTAGGTGAAGGTCATTTTGGGGTTAGATCAAGGCTAGTACAAAGGAGATAGTGCATTTTAAAAACAGAACATTGTACCTCAAAGAAGGCAGGATCTTTTGGAGAATACTATGTCACGTGGTGGAAGAAAGAGTGCTCTGGAGACTAAAAGACCAAGATCCCAGTCACTTTGGCAATTAAGGAAACTGGCCGATGAGTAAAATCAGTCAGAAAAGCCAAGAGATTGCAGTGGATATGGGAAAATGATAAAAAAAAAAAAATACTGTTTTCTACTTCTCGGCAGGGCTGGGCATGTTTCTATTTCAGCAAGCCTCTCACTGAGTGAAAAGAGAAAAGTGGAGCCCACTTAAGACTGAGTAAATTGTCACCAACCAAATGATTACTTGACTAAGGCACTTGAGAAGCAAGGTCAATATTCAATGCTTATCATGGACTAGTCCCATGATCCAAAGCAAATCACTTCTTGAATGTTCCCCATTTGTAAAATATCAATGTAAAATGCCATAATATACAGGAAATTTCCCTGAAAATTAGAAAGCCTTAAACCCAGGAAGAAACTATTTTTCCTAATTTTACATCTCAAAGAGGTTCCAACATTTCCAAAGTCACACATCTACTAGATAGTGAAGGAGCTATACTCGCATCTCCTAGTCATCAGCTCTGTTCCTCTTGTGTCCCACATTCAACATCCCTATAATAACTGGTAAAAAGCCAATTCCTTAATGGAACTCAAAGCGAAATCAAGGAATAGCCACAAACCACTATTTAAATAAAGCCACAAAATCAAACATTTACAGAGGACAAAACTAACATTCTTGGATCAAACGTAATGGCAAGCAAAAGCGTGTACAACCAGAACTCCTTTGACATAGAAATTTGTGGGATGATGGTCCAGGGATAATAGGAGGTACATTACCTCTCAGAGAACAAGAATCTCATTTACATGGCCTCAGATTCAACCAGCACAAAAAATATAAGAAGGAAGACTTCTGTGTAAAGGCCACTAGTGATAGCAAAAAAAGAAGCCATTATTAACAATTAAGCAAGCTTCTCCAGGAAAATTGTAGTGCAGAAATCAGGCTTTGGAACAGGAGTTTAAATCCAATGCCTAAAGGATAGGAAATTGCATAAATGAATGAAACAGGTGAGGGTAAGAGACAGCAAGGAGGGTGTGAGCTGTGGCAAGTTGGGAAGAATATGCCATATTGCTACTCAGCTTTAGCCAAATGTAGCTATGTTGGAATGTATGACCTGTGTGGTTTGATTTTACAATTTTTCAAGAAAAGACAGAAATTAAGATCAGGCTGGGAGTTCCCTTTGCCCATTCTCCCACATTGGACCTCCTTTTTTTTTTTTTTTTTTTTTTTTGCTTTAGCACATGTATTGGTGGTTGATATTTTTAGACTGGAAATGTATTCTTTTTTTATGTTTGATTAACAGTTTGGCTATGTATGAAAATCATTTTCCTTCAAGATTTTGAAGACATTACTTCACTTTCTTTTACCTTCTGGTGCTGCCTTGAGAACTCTTTCCCGTTCTGATCCTGACCCTTTTTAATTGATGTACTTTACTTCTCTGGACATAAGTATGCATTATCTTTTATGCCAGTGTTCCAAAATTTCTAATTTTTAATTCATAAAGGCTGGTCCACATCATACCAGTTTTGAAGATTGGAGAAAAAGTAATTAGGTCATATTTGTCATTTATTTCACTATGGATCATAAAAAAAGGGGGGAAAAAGGAAGGTTGGTTACAAAAGAAAAAGGTTTATGCTAGCATAACTCACTCTCACTGTCATTAGCCTGGTGGGTTTTTTCTCTTTGTCATTTATTGTTATGAAGAAGAATTTTATCTTCTAAATACTCTGTTGAATTATTCATTTCTACTATCACTTCTTCATTTCCAAAAGCTAGACAGCAAGCAATATGTAATACTGAACAAGTATTTCTTTACTCAGAAACAGAACATGGACATTTTAGTACATGTAGATTATTTAACTTGAGTTCAGCCTTTTTGTGAATTTTTTGAATGCAGACAATTCTTTGGATTATATTAAGTAAGGTATACAATATGCATGGTTTCTCAAATTTACTTTTAAAATCTAAAAAAAAATTTCTATGAAGAATCAAATGCATAGATAATATGTTAAGTTCTCTTGGAGGTGAAAAAACTCCAAATAACACAAAACAAAAAACCCTTAAGAGAATGCAGAATTTATATAAACACAAAGTATGCATTGAAGATCTATTTCTACCAATAAATATTTTAAAAAGTTCTTTCTTTTTCTCTAAATTATATGTATTATATAATTATATGCATTATACATATAAACATATAGGGTATGATATGTGTAAGGTATGATATATAATAACATGCAATTATATATTATTAATTATATTAAATACGTAAGAATGTCTTAAATATATAATATGTAGATTATTATATAATATATAATTTAGATAGATGATGATGATGATGATGATGAAGATAGATAGATGATAGATAGATAGATAGATAGATAGATAGATAGATAGATAGATAGAGATTTATTATGCCAAATAGAAATTTGGCATAATTCTTCCCTCAGTGCTTCTCTCTGAACCCTTCTCCTCTTGCAGGGAGCATTATCTTTTGGTCCACTTACTCCATTTCACTGAGGAGCCACTCTCAGTGTGTCCAGTCAGAAGGGGGTAAAGAATAAGCTTATTCAGTGATTTTGCTTCTCCTCAGATTTGGGGTGTCAGATGGAATTTTAGAGGTTTTTTTTCCCACTTACCAGCACTGTCTCTCAGAGTAAAGGCAGAGCTTCACTCCTGCTTTGCTCCTTGTGAGAATTTTGTTTCTTAACCAGGTTTAATCATGGAAGTAGATTACCCCAAAAGCTGCATGTTTTTGGATCCATTATTTTGCTATGTTTGTTTTGGTTTGGATTGAGGGATTTGGGGGTTAGAAGTTTCCATCAGAAAGCTTGAAACCATTACATAATCTACAACTCCATGGTACAAGTGCAACTGATGATCATCTAGTCTACCTCTTTGCAAGATTTAAAGAAGATATATATGATTGAGTTTTATTAAAATAGAGAGCATATGATTAAAAAAGAGTTGATATTATTTGAATTTCTTCCTTTCGTTTTATTAGTGTGAGTATAGGAACAGCTTATGCATTAGACTTTGGAAAGATCTAAGATCTATAGCTCAGTAATTAGTGTTAGATAATGTAGCAAACTTATGTTTAATGTATTGAACATATGCATACATATTCATATACATATTCTGTATAAAGTATACACAAAAATAAAGAGAAATATTCAACCTATCTTTTTTTAAAGATTTTATTTATTTATCCATGAAAGACACACACACACAGAGAGAGAGAGAGAGAGAGACAGAGACAGAGACATAGGCAGAGGGAAAAACAGGCTCCACGCTGGGAGCCTGATGCGGGACTCGATCCTGGGACTCCAGGATCATGCCCAGGGCCAAAGGTAGGCGCTAAACCGCTGAGCCACCCAGAGATCCCCCAACCTATCTAATTTTTAATGAAAAAAAATACTATATATATATAGTTAGTTAGTTAGTTAGAAAAGAAAACCTTTAAAGGTTAGACAAATGTTTCCTTCCTAAACTAGATTATATCATTCCTGTCTGGTGGTTCATAAGTATAGTGTGGAACTATATTTTTAATTAAACTGTCCATTAATTAAATATAATTTTGGTTTAGAAAAAAGGTATTTAGTCAGAAGCTGTGACTCCACATAAAGAAGAATAAAAAAGTTTTAAATTGCTTATAACAGGCAGACTAAATGAAATCTTTAAAAAAAATGCTGCACCTTTAGAAGTGACCAGAAGCTCCTTCTGAATAACTCCATTGACTTCTGGTGTTTACATTGGCTTTTAAATGCTGGCTTCCATTCTTTCAAAATGATGAGGACAAGAAATATTATAGTCAGAAGGTAATTTTATTAATTAGGGTATTTGCTTATCTAGACTGAACCAAGGACTCTTTTGCCCTAAAATAATCTTTTCAAAATTACAAAACAAATATAAGCTTAAAAAATGCCTTTTTGTTTTTCAGAAGGTTTCATAGAACATGGAATCCCAGGGTTGGAATCTAAATTACCAATCTGAAGTTTAAATTCCTTAGTGCCAATTAATTGGAGATAATTTTCTGAATTCTTGGGAAAATTTATATTTTTCAGAAAACCATACTTAAAGGCATACACAGGAAATATATGCATAAATAAATATTGCCTTGGGTACATAGCCTACTAGAATGATTTTGTTTTCCTGTGTTTTATGATTCATGGCAGTGGCTTGATTTAAATATATGACAGAGTTACACCTTCTCAGACTTTGGGATTCCAGCCTGCATTGCATCTTTGTCTATCCTATCTTTCTCTCCAGTGATGGTAAACAAAGAAACAAAAATAAAACATCACTTTGTAAACAGCAAGGTGAATTTTCCTCAAACTATTTTTAGTTTGCTTCCAGGAGAAAAATATATTGAATTAATTTACATTTCTACCTGCTACTTTAAAATAACAATATTTCTTTGGAAGTAGGGGAACAACACTTTCCAATACCAATAGGTAGAAACCAAACCAAACAAAACAAAACAAAACAAAAACACACGTTTGGAGGGAAGAAAAAAATGTCTAATGAAACAGTGCTGCTCTGTCCCTAAAAGAATAGACTCACTACTCTGACAACCTCACATTTAAGTCTCTTCAAGTTTATGAGAAACTCAAGGAAATATACTATATGCGTGGTGCATTTTAATATACTTGTGCTTTAATCTGCTGTGGATTTTTTTTCTTTGTGCAGACTTTATTATACTCCCCTATACAACTATGAGAAAAAAAGAACAAATTCATAAAGCTATTTATATTCAATGTTATGTGCAATCTTTATTACATGCTCAGGTAGATATGATTTCTGTATTACTGTATTTCTCAAATTTAAATATATCAAAATGGAGATGAATATTTGATTCAAAATATACATGTTTCATTTGCTGATAATATTGAGAAATGCATCTAGTAAAGTGAAGTCAAATATATTTTATAGTATTATGCAATCACTGTCATGTAAAAAAAAACAATTGGAGATTTAATGTAAAGGAACAGTTTTTAAATAAATAAAATAATTCATTAAAAGTATATTATATACTCCCATGAAACTTAAGTTGTTTTACTAAGTTATAGGTAGCTCTCTCCTTTTCAACTGACTACTCACTGTTAATGTCTCTTCACACATAAAATATTCATTGAGAGATGGGAGTAAGTGTAAGAATCATATGACTCATCTTTAAAAAAAAGATTTTGTTTATTTATTTGAGAGAGCAAGAGACAGAGCATGAGAAGGATGTGGGGCAGAAAGAGAAGCAGGATCCCCACCGACCGGGGAGCCAGATGTGGGGCTCCAAGATCATGACCTGAGCCAAAGGCAGACACGTAGCCAACTGAGTCACCCAGGCACCCCTAAGTCATTCTTTTTTGAAGAAGACTTCAATACTTAGAGTCAAATTTGACTTGGTTAATAAGAGATTTTTTTTGTTTTTGATGATTGGGTGTTTTTAGCATTCTTAATTTCCTTACCTTACTAATTAGGTCTTTCTAGTGATAAATAGTATTGTGACTTAGAATGCTTTGCCTTCACCCTGATAACACATAGATTTATAAAATTGATATTTATCTGATCTGTTGTTACCAGTGCTGCAAATGTAGTCTCTCTGATGTCAAATCATCAAGAAAGTATATATACACCTCTGATCCATGAATTTGTCTGTTGTGTCACAGGATGCCAAGAGCCCACCAGACCAAAATGAGCATTATTAAAGACATCCAACAAGAAGCAACTCCAAATGGAAGGCAAGATTCCTCCCTCAGATAGGTACACAGTTCTGTTTCTCTTGCCCCACTCCTGCACCTCATTGTGAGATGTGGGTTATTCAGGTGGCTGAATGGGGTCGTGAGTGGCAGTAGAAGGAGGCATTTGCTTCTATTGACATATATAGTAACTGTCAGGCATTACGACTTCATTACTACCTCTGTCTTCCCCGCATGACCCTGTAAACAAACAGCCAAGAGGCCTTGGTAACCAAGGAGAGGGACTGTTGATACTGATAACCTTAGTAACTAATCTAGTTTAGGCTGTCCTCTTTCTCCCTGCAGGCAAAACCATACCTATCTAGTAGGAAGTAGGGCAATGTGTTAGGAGCAAGTCTAGCATCCAGTTGACCCGCTCAGGGAAGTATGAGCCTGGATGGGGCTGGGTCCTAATGGGAGTGCTGTATCCAAGCAAAATCAGGCTTGGGACAGAGTATCCTGAAGATGAGGCAATAATTCAGGAGGCCGGGAGCCCAGGAGTGTCCAGATACACAGTCAAGTGGATGGAATCTGACATTAGGGAAAGATGCAAAGGTTCCACAAAAAGTACCTTCATGTCTTCACTCATCATGATCTCATTCCCACGCTCCTGAGATGAAAGTTGTTATGATGCTTGAACAGGGTTATGAACTGACAATGGGAGGATGTTCTCATTCTTGTTTTTAATTTTTATCAAATATTGCTTAAAATACGCTCTTTTGAAGAAGATGTAATACATGCATAATCTGTTGTCATGGACTGGGGATGGAAAAGGGGCCCAGGAGTAAATCTGGCCTGAGTGAATGTTCAGCTGTGGCTGCCTTGTATTGTCCACAGCAGGTCCAAATGAAGAAGACATTGTGATATTGTGATTACCACCCCAAGAAGCTTATGCCATGCTATATATTTTTTCAAAATTAGAGCAGTAGCCTGGATATCTATACAAGCATTTGATTTCTGGTCTTCCCACCCAGCAGTCTGGCTGTACAACAAATTCTGAATCACAAGCTGATGCCCCTGTCCTGCCACCCTCTGAATTGTTTACTTAGTAACAAGAATGGGTTTGTTCTGATCCAGCCATAGCAACCGCCTTAGGCAAACATCATGCAATCACTCTGCCCCTTCTTGCCTTAGTGGTCTGTCTGTCCTCTTCTGATACCACCTCCAGGCATTGTCTGCCCTCCTTGTCCCACATTGATCTTCCTGCCACCATGTCACACTCAAGGTAACATCTTCTAATTTGGAATTCCATAGCTTCCTTTTCCAGTCAAACTTTATTTGTCCAATTTCTACTTCCTTTCAGGTCTTCTTCAAAGACAAGTAACAAAGAAGGCTGTAGCTCCATGTGGGAATTAAACCTACAACTTTGGACTCATTAGAACAACTTTCTAACCTGCTAAGCAAAAAGGACATTTTTAAGGCCATTACAAACTCCTTGTCCTTACATGCGCCAGCCCCCATTGAAGGAGGAGAAAATTGTGCTGGTGTGTTCAAAGGCTGAAAGTAAAGGAAGGAAATCTTAAGCCAAGGCAATTGAAAATAAATATTTTTCTCTAAGACCACACCAGTGTGAAAAATCTCCTTTCAAGAGACAAACTTTCCTCTTAGTTTTCAATGTGCCAAATAGTCAGCAATGGCAGCCCCTAATCCACACCTCCCCTAAAAGAAGTAAGCAGACACTTTTTCTCAGATTGTAAACTCAGCATTATTTACCATCTTGTCTATACTTCAAGCATTCAAGGGTTCAAAAGTATTTAAGTTTCCAGCTCAAAAATAATAGGTTTAGTTTTGAACATCTATTTGGCAGCTTTGTTCGTCTACATAAATTCTAGAAATCTTCATTTGATAATTCAAATCCTTTATGGTGTTTTCCAAGAACACATCTCAATGCCCAAACATCATTTTTAAATGATTGTAATGGTTATTATAGCCATTGGATCCAGAAACACAAAAATGTCAAAATACTATATGCAACTGAGTGAGCCCAGGGAATGTACAGAAGGAAAACATCTGAATGAAAGAAGTGTATGTCACCTAAGGTTGATGTAGTTCTTGACTTTTTCCAAAGCATTTGGGAGGATAAAATAGACAAACTGAAAGTAGGCTGACAACAGAATGCTTTTCATGGAAGGGGTGTCTTTCTTTCTCTTTATTCAGCATGCTGTCCTTCCTCACTATCATTTATTTTTCTTATCAAAGTTGGGTACTACTGACTTAGATTATTGAACGAGGGGAAAAACCTGAAGTAGCTTTCTCTGCAGATGTGCTTTCCTGTTTTATAAGCAGTTCTGGAATAAGTACTGCAAGAGGTCAATCTCTTACACAGACCCGATTAGTTGGCATGCCGAGGACTCTCCAGCATTCAGGGGCAGAGTTCATCTCAGGGTGGCTTGGTCAGCACGTTGGGAGGCAGGGTTTAAGCTGTTTCCTTAAGGAGTTCTGTCACTCGGCTCCACTGGAAATCTCTGAATTTTCTCCTTTCCTGACATATTAGCAAATTTTTCCATATACCCTGCTTGTCCCAGTTCTTTTACATCGCGCCTGATCAAAAACATCAAGAATTGGTTAAGTTTGAAAGTTCTTTGGGATGGGAGATTGCAGATGCTTCTTCTTTATTTGGGAAAATAATAGTTTCTGTGTTTCTGTTTAATAATAACCCATTCCTGATTGTAAAAATAATACCATCCTATTGAACATAAGCAAGAAAAAACTTCCCACCACCCAAAGATTACAGCAGGCCACTTGGTGTGTGTGTGTGTGTGTGTGTGTGTGTGTGTATTTCAAGGCATATAGAAAATAGGATTTAAATCCTATATATTATACCAGGGTATTAGCATTTACTGACATCATTAAAGTCTATGTAAATGATGTTGAGTGGGCTTATAATGTTCCATTATTCCTCCTACTAGATTGAAGTATATGAAATTATTGACATTTAATCTTTTTAACCTACAAAAAAGTAGGAGTGTGACATGGTTCAACTTAGTAAAATTTACCTAAAATTTAATCCCCATTTATTAGACATCATGTCTAGTTTTTTAAACTGCTAAATAACTGACCTATGAACATTTCTGAAAATATATATTTTTCACATATTTAACCATATCCTCAGAATAATTTCCAGGAAAAGAAAGAATTAATTTAGAATGTATGAAAAATATGGGGGCTTTCAACACCTATTCTGAAATTCCTTGCAAAGAGATTGTAGCAAGCTATGTTCTTCTTGATTACATTAAGGAGTGCCAATTTTTATTGGCACAAAAGTTGAGAATTATGATAATTTTTATTTTGCTAATCATATAGCATATTATTTAACCTGATATGTTTATAATTAGCATTATTCATATTTGCTCTAATTTTAGCTCAAGTTGAAAAAAATGCAGTTTTTTAAATGTATGAAATTAACTGAGAGGCAGAGCCTAAAGCCTAAAGTGGAATTGAGTTTAATATTGTACTATTGAATTACTCTGTTATCCCAGATTCATGGTAGGAATCTATCAAGGTGTCTATTTAATTGATACCTATCTTTGAGTTAATATCAGAAGGATGTCAAACTTCCCATTGTGAGTAATTCATTAGTACACACAATATATGTGTGGATTTGCTGCATTTCTTCAAAAAAGAAGGTGGGTTTTTTTTGTTTTTATTTGGTTTTGTTACAAAGCCTCACTTAAAATACATGCTCTTTTCCTTGAGTAATTCATTAGTACACACAATATATGTGTGGATTTGCTGCATTTCTTCAAAAAAGGTGGGTTTTTTTTGTTTTTATTTGGTTTTGTTACAAAGCCTCACTTAAAATACATGCTCTTTTCCTCTCCTTCAAAGTCATTTTAACAGTCACATAAATTTGAGCATAGTTTAATTGTGGAATGAACTAGTTTATTGAAAAGATAAATAAAACTGATAAGCTCTTTAGTCAAATTGATAAAAAAATGATAGAAGACACAAATTATTAATATCTGCTATTAAAAGAGGAGGAATCTCCATGGATCACACAGACATTAAAAGGATAATAAGAATATTATGAAGTACCTTATGCCAATACTTTTGATAATTTAGATGAAATGGACAAATCCTTAGAAAGTAAACTATAAAACTTAAGAAAAAATAAAGAGCCTTGAATCTATTAAAGAAAATGTAGGAAAAATTTTCCACATTAAATATTGTACTGTATATTATACATCAAATATAATACAATAACAAACAAAAACTAAAATAGAACTTCAAGTGGCAGCTGGGTGGCTCAGTGGTTGAGCATGCTTTTGGCTTAGGTCATGATCCCAAGGTCCTGGGATCGAGTCCCACTTTGGGCTCCTTGTGTGAAGCCTGCTTCTCCCTCTACCTATGTCTCTGCTCTCTTCCTGTGTCTCTCATGAATAAATAAATGATAACAAAAAATAGAACTCCAGGCCCAGATGACTTTACTAGTGAGTTGTACCAAACACTTAAGAAAAAAATAATTTTACATAGAATCTTCCAGAAAATAGAAGAGAAGAGAACAATTCTCAACTCATTTTTAGGGCAATCTTACCAATACCAAAACCATAGATATTAAAAGAATATAAACCATAAAACAATATCCCTCATGAACATAGACACAAAAAGCCTTAACAACATATTAGCAAGTTGAAATCGATAATACATAAAATAAATAATACATCATGAATAAGTAGATTTTTTTCAGGAATGCAAGATCACTTCAACTTTCAGAAAGTAATCAGTGAATTTCTTCATAATGCCATCCTGAAAACAAAAATGTTATGATGATCTCCTAAAAATAGAAAAAGCAAAATTCAATGCCCACTAAAGACTTTTAAAAATAAATAAATAAAACCCTCAATAAACTCAAAGAAAATTTTCTCAACTTGATCGAGGACACCTACAAAAAATATGCATCTAAAAAATATACATCTAACATTACACGTAGTTGCACAACACTAATTTCTTTCACTCTCTAAGATCAGGAACAAGGCAAGAATGTCCATTCTTATAATATGTATTCAACATTGTACTTTATATGCTAACCACTGCAAGAAAATAGGTTAAAATAAATAAAAGACATACAAATTGTGAAAGAAACAAGTAAAATTTTCTTTTTTCATAGAAGGTATGATTGCACACATAGAAAATAAATTTTAAAAAATCTATGACAGCCATTTGAGCTTGAATTTGGCAAGGGAAAGTATGGTCAATATATCAAATCAGTTGTTTTTCTTTTTTTTTTAAGATTTTATTTATTTATTCATCACACACACACACACATACACACACACACACACAGAGGCAGAGACACAGGCAGAGGGAGAAGCAGGCTCCATGCAGGGAGCCCGATGTGGGACTTGACCACGGGTCTCCAGGATCACACCCTGGGCTGAAGGTGGCGCTAAACCGCTGAGCCACGCGGGCTCCCAATTAGTTGTTTTTCTAAATTCTAGCAAAAAACATGTGACATGGTCTAGCTTACTTTTTTTTTTTTTTTTTTTTTTTGGTAATCATTCTGGTTACATATGAATTGTGGCAGGTGTTGGGTGATTCAAAAGACATTTAGGGAACTTCACTGTTTCAGCAGATGGTAATGATCAGTTGGCCTGGAGTGATGGTGGAGGTTGAGAGTAGATTGACTCCAGAAATGTAAAATCAGTAGGACTGGGAGATGAATTAGAGATGCAAATATATAGGAGATGGTGCGATTCTTTGAAAAAGTGAACTCTAGAAAAGAACTGGGTTTGAAACAAAGATCATGTGTTTAGATATAGTTAGCCCAAGGTGCCTTTGAGACTAAGAGAAGGGATCAAACAGATAATGACGCTCAGAGGATTTGGTTTTGAGTAAACCATACTGAATCATAACTAGTTGGGGTTCAGATCACCTAGGAGGCGAAGATAGAATAGAAAGAGAACAAAACCTAGGATTAAGCTTACAAAAACCCAAATTTTAAAGGCTGGGTAGAAAAGGATAAAACTAGGAAAAGAAGGAAAGGAATGGTTAGTTAGCATGATAGAAAAAAATGATATTATTTTAGCTAAGAGAAGAAAGCGATCAAAAAGTACCTTTTCTGAAAAAAAAAAATGTGCTCTAAAACTCACTGATGAATTGAAACATAATCCCCCAAACAATAAATAGGAGGAACTGTAATGGGAAGTAAAGTCAGTTAAGCAAATAAAGATTAGCCAATGAAAGTAATTTTAAATACAGAGATGATGTCATGCAGATTGTGCCTTTTTAAAAAGAAAATGATGATTTTAAGCTTTGTTTTAATGCCTTTAGTTCTGGTCCTAAATTCTACCTTGTGTGATAATAAAGTTATGAATGCTACTTTATTTTTTCCAACCATCAATCTAAAATTTTAAATCTCTTCAGATTTTTCTTTTGTGTTCTATTTTTTGCCTATAGTTATGATGGTAGAAACTATTTAGAATAGGCAAAGGGATGATTCTGAAAGGAAACAAAGGATCTTGTTTTGATTATTAGATGAATATGGAAAGTACATCAGATAAAATGTTAGCAGCAATCATCTCTACGTGTTTACATTTCCAATACAGTTCTCATAACTCTTTGTAATAACTAAATAGTTTAAGATGACCTTTTATTACTTTCTATACTTTTATTACTATTACTTTCTAATTTAAAATAGAAGTTGTAAAATATTAGTATAATTTAAAACAAGGGGTCACTATTTTCCATGTATTTAGTTTCTTTTTTACTGATCAATTGCTTACTCTTTTTGAGTTGTCTACTGTACTATTTTTCCTTTTTGGATTGTTAGCCTTGTTCAAACTTGTCTGAAAGCACTCTCTCACTCTATTACATTTATTGCCCCCCCCTTTCTATACATGTTGTTTGTATTTTCTCCCAGCTTATCATTTTGTTTTAATTTTATTCAGGTCATTTGCCATATAATTTTGTATGTATGTGTGTAGCAAAATTTTTTGTATGTGTGTAGCAAAACCTGTCATCTCTTCCCTATCTACCTTATTGGTTCATATCAAATATTATTTTGATAGTAAAATGGCTGCATAAATTGTGATGCATCTACCTTAATGAAAGCCAGAGAGCAAACAAGAATTATTTAAAACATTTAAAAAAATTATACTTACTTGCTGTATACAGGAATACAAATGTGATTCTGTGTTTTCACTATTTGTACCTCTGGATAAACCCATAAGAAACAAAGAATGAAAATGCAATAGTGATGCTTATTTCTATGCAGCGTAATCATACATGACAAGTTTGCTTCTTTGTATTTTTCTGTATTTTTCAGTTTTGTTACCTGCAGTGTATATACAAGTAGCATTCAAAATAAGAAAAAAAAATCTTAAAAAGTTATTTTAAAAATAAAAGCAAAATCTATATGAAAATGATTATAATGAAATGGTATGCAAGGTTAAGCCACCGAATGGGTAATTGGGGGAAGTTTGGGATCTAGAAGCCTAGAAAGACAGTAGTGCCCTTAACAAATAGAAGAGGGTGGGAGGAGGCCAAGATGAGGAAAAATTGCAAAGTTCTACCTAGACATGAGTTTCCACTGACAGGGCCCTGCCCATGCATAAATCATTTGGAAATGTGGGGCTGGAATTCAAGATGAGAGATACAGATGTAGACATGTCATGTGAAACAAGGAAAATGCAGAAGTTACGAGACCAGATGATCTCACATCTGGTCTTCTCCCACAAGAGAGATCATGAGAAGAAATCTGAGGCCTCATCTTCGTGAAACAGTCACATTGTTAGAGAGAGTGCCCACCAAAGGACACAAGGCAGAGGAAGGAGAACCTGGGTGACCCGGGCCTCAGTTTCCCATTTTGTGAATAATGGAGAACAAGAAGTCTTTGCCAAGCATGTGAACATGCTCCCATGGTTAAGAATGGGATTTGATTTCTGCTTTCATATTCCTGAATAGGAATAAATATACTAGACCACCCCTATCACCTTTCAAACTAGAAATCCCCGCCTAGTCCTTTTTTACTCCTCCCACCTCCAATTCCCACAACTAATATGTGTGTATCATCCAAATCCAGAATAACAGAAAAGTATCTGAGGATAGAGATCAGGAGAGTTAGATAATTAGATGGTGCTGGGGCAATGAAATTCTGTGTTTAGAGAGGAAAGGAGCAACGTTTGCTCGTCTCCTGGCACCCCAATCGAAGGAACAAGATTTCTCAGCTATCGTGGTCTGATTCGTAAAGAGAAGAACTGAGGAAAGGGAAAAGAATCTAAGTAATATCAGAGAAAAACTGAATGGCCCATCACTCAGAAGGTATAAGAAGAAAGTAGAACTGTTCTTTGAAAACCCATGTCACGGTGGACACCTATTAGCCTTTCACAGGTCTTTAGTGGGAGAAAAGAAAATCACTCCCTCATTGCTTAGAGCACTCATCGACAGGAACCCCAGCCATTGTTGGGCAACTCTGTATAAGCTTGCCAAGGCTAAGCCCCACGCAACTCCGAGGGTGAGACCTGAATGCCCAGTGACTCCTGTAAAACTGAGGCCAGCCAAGCAGCTTTCCTCTTGGCAGCACAGATGTATGGATGTTTTTTGTTTCTTCTGTTTTTGTTGTTTCTTCACCCATTAAAGATGGAAGGGATGAAGAGAGGTTTGGTTTTTTTCTTCTTTAAGGAGTTAGGAAAATATCCAGGTCTTTATTATTTTAAAGATTTTATTCATTTATTTTGAGACAGAGAGAATGTACACAAGTAGTATGAGAGGAAGAAGGAAAAACAGACTCCTCACTGAGCAGGGAGCCTGACACAGGCCTCGATCCCTCAACCCTGAGATCATGACCTGAGCCAAAACCAAGACTCAGTGGCTCAACCAACTGAGCCACCCAGGAGCCTCAGATCTGGCTCTTTAAAGGAGAAAGAGAGGCAAAGACTTGGAAAAGTTTACTCCCCCACCAAAAAAAAAAGCCAGCTAAAAAGCTGCAAAAAAAGAACATAAATCCAAAACTGAGAATAAATGTCAACACTTATCACATGAGACATAGGAAAGAAAATTTATTTTACAATTAATTATATACCTGCCCAATGATCTGGTAACAAACCATCATCTGGTTGGATATATTATCATTGGTTTTCTTGGAGACAGAGCCAAAGAGTCCATGGTCAACCCCATTGGTGAGCACTCTGGTAAGCTGAAGGCAAAGCAAAAACCCTCAGTGCAAGGAATTGGAGCAGCAGGCTCCTAGGGAAAGGAGGGCTCATGCATTTCCCCCCATAAATCCAAAATGAAAAACAAATAGTAAAAATGGACAGAAATTTGATTTTTTTTGAAACTACGGTTGCTTTTGGAAATAGGTAACAAGGACAGTTTGTTCATTGCAGTAGGCCCCATAAGTTTAAGGAACCAAATGTATAATTGGAAGTTTGTTATCATTTGGAAAGATCTTTCTTTTTAAAAGCACAGGCATCCACCAGCAGTAGGTCGGTGTCGAGCAAACGGCCAAGCCAAATAATGGTTGCTTACTGTTTGGCATGCAGGTGGTAGGCCATCAAACCATTTTTTCAGAGAAGTCCAGACCCCTGAGGAATGCCTAGGACAAGGAGAGAGGGCAGGGCCCTAATGGAACTGTGGAAAGAATGCCAGTACACATACTGGGATTGGGGACAGAAGAGTTTCACAACTTCTGAATCTAAAGAAAGATGAGTATTTCCTAAGCACACATTGATACAGGAGATGACTTATAATCATAATAATGGTAATATTTATTAAGTACTTGGTATGTACCAGATAACACATGGAGTTCTTTAATGTATTGAATTTGCTAAACAACTCAATTTATTGATGAAAATTGACTCAGAGGAAGATCGAGCAACTTTCACATCACATAACTGGAGGCAGAACCAACCATCAAACCCTCGTCGATTAGGCTCCATACCACACTTCTTAAAACCACCACCTTGTCCCTGCCACATGCTCCACTGAAATGAAAAGATTTTGCTTGTAGCAATTTTGTTTCTATTTTTTGAGATACAGTGAGAACTGCTTCTTTATCCCTCTTCTTTTTAGAATTCATCAAGAACAAAAGGATTCAGGGGCACCTGGGTGGCTCAGTGTGTTGAGTATCTGCCTTCAGTTTGGGTCATGATCTCAAGGTCCTGGGATCAAGCCCTGAAGCAGGCTCCCTGCTCAGTGGGGAGTCTGTTTTTCCCTTTCCCACTGTGCTCACTCTCTCTTTAAAATAAATAAATAAAATCTTAAAAAAAAAACAATAAAAGGATTCAGTCAAAACTGCTGAGACAAGCTAGCTGCTCTGGCTGAGGAAGAGGCATTCTGAAAGTTTCTCCTGCTTTTGAGTTGTGTGTTTGTTTCTGCTTTTTCTCCCAGTTGGTATTTATTTTTATTCATTTTTTTAAAGATTTTATTTATTTATTTATTTATTTATTTATTTATTTATTTATTCATAAGAGACAGAAAGAGAGAAGAGGCAGAGACATCGGTAGAGGGAGAAGCAGGCTCCCCACAGGGAGCCTGATGCAGGACTCAGTCCCAGGATCTCGGGATCAAGACCTGAGCTGAAGGCAGATGCTCAAGCACTGAGACACCCAGGTGCCCCTCCCAGTTGGTGTTTAAAGCAAAAAACTTAGGTGCATTTCAAGATGTGTGAGTTCACTGGACACTCCTAAAGCAAGCCAGAGAAAGGATTATAAACAAAGCAGAGATGCTGATCACCCTGGGTAAGCAGCACTGGGAGTTTTCCTCATTCAAAGCTCATTGAATCCTGGCATCTCACATACTCTTCTGACTTCCACTGCTGACAACACAGTTCCCCCATGATGGCTGCAAAGGAGGAAAAAAAATACCCCACAGGAGTAGTCTTTTCTCCTTTCTCTGCTCCTCTAGCACCAAGAGGAGACTCACTGACAAAGAGTGTGTGCGTCTGTGTCTGTATCTGTCACTCCCTGAGGCATACTGCTGCTTATCCTCTTCATGGGCCTTTTCTGGAACTGAGGCAGAGGACTGAGAAGGAGCACACAGGAGAAAAAGGTACAACTACTTCCCACAGTAGTTTCAGCAACACCCTCATGACTCTGACAAGCTGCTGCATCTCTCGAAATGGTGGGGGGACTTTCACTCCCATGCACACAACTGTACAGCTGGTGTAGAGCACACAGCTGGTTCGTGGGTTGGGCTAGTTCTAACACCTGAGCTCTTGAAAAAGCACAGCCTGCCAATCTCAAAATGCTAACTGCAAGGGGAAAAAAAAAAAGTCAACACAGCGTCATGTGCAGAGAGAATTCCTGTTTTCATGAGAAGTGGCAAGGCCCACTCCCCCCCCCCCCAAATTCTCCACCTGTACCGAGTCCTGGGGACTGGGCTGTGGGGCCTGCTGTAGCCTATCCTGCTCCCCTTTCCAGTACCCTCCGCTGGGGATCCAGTAGCACCCCCTCCCTTTATCCCTTCAGGCTGAGATGAAAATGCTCCCCACCCTCTGTGCCCCTCCTCCATGGCACCCTGCACTCTGCCCACACCTTTGAACTCTTCCTTAACCCCTCCCACGTTACCCATTTTAAGAGTCCCATCCCTTGCTTGCTGATACCCTGACTTTTCACTCTTATAATATTACATTAAAAAGAGAAAAACTGGGATGCCTGGGTGGCTCAGTGGCTAAACGTCTGCCTTCAGCTCAGGGCGTGATCCCGGAGTCCCAGAATCGAGTACCATGTCGGGCTCCCTGCATGGAGCCTGCTTCTCCCTCTGCCTGTGTCTCTGCCTCTGTCTTTCATCATGAATAGATAAGTAAATAATTTGAAATGTAAAAAAGAGAAAAACTATATTATACTCACATTCTGACGGTCAAGACATTTCATACCAGGCAAGTATGTGCTGCTGTAAAGTCCTCCCTCCCCTCACAGAAATCCCCCTTTCCCATTCTGCCCTTTCTCCCCCAGATTCCGTATATTGCACATGTCCACATCTTTGTTTTCTGCTCTTGCTTCTGTGGCTTCTGTTTCATGTGAGGATGTCCCTGCCTCTCCATCCCCTACTCTAGCTCCACCATCACATAACACCTTTCCCCTCCCTCCCAGGACTGCCTATCAAACCACCTACATGGACTAATTTTTTAATTTATATCTCTGTCAACTTCACTGTGCTACCTTAGAGGAGATTTGATTCTCTCTGAAGGATTTCATTTCCCACATCTCCCACCAAATAATAATGATTCCACCCTTAAAACTCCAAATGATGATGTACTTCACTGACAAGACTTTATTACAGAAAGAAGGGCTGTTTCTACAAAACATTTGGTTCTTTCACCTTACTAACCTCAACACAACCAAACAGTTTCCAGCAATTCATGCATGTTCCCAATTTGTAATCTTGCATGAGTTCTAGACATGAATTCAAATATGTCCAGTTGCTTATACGCCTACGCACACCACTGTGTTCTTGCCATAGCCATGCCTTTTTTAACACGGTAGTTGTCACAGGCAATGACTTAGTATCTGGTCAGGAGAGAGGGAAATACATAGTTTATGTTTCTCTCTAGGTTTCTCTCTCTCTCTCTCTCTCTCTCAAATTTTCTGTCTTATTAAAAGTGAGTCCATAAAACTTTGTCTCCCTAGGTTCAATTTTTAATACATAAATCATTCAGATGCTCATTCTGCATTTGAATTCAGCATGGAATGTGTAATAACAGGAAAGAGAAATATACAGACTCTCTGTGCTTAGCATGGCAGTGTGTCATGTGGCTTAGGAAGGTATGTCTGGGAGTATCGTATGGCTGTTACTCAACCTGGGCACAGAAGAGCTTTGTATGGCATCCCTTACTGTCCAGTCACAAATAACAGACCTTCAGCTGAGCTGGCTCACATCGACTCAGAGAAGTTTCAATCGAGTTCATGAAATATTTTTTCAACTGTAAAATACTCATTTTTTTCCCAAAAGAAAAAATTCAATCATCCCTTTATCCTAATCCCTAATCCAAGGTCATTTTTTGCTTCCTGGGACCGAAATTTACATCCTGAATATAATGATGCAACTTCTTCAGTTCTCACAGAACACATGAGTGCCTGGGGTGCTTGCCTTAACTGTATTCTCATGTTATAATTAGGTACCATTAATTGTTTATAAACACTACAAGAAGACTATGAAGGAGGTACTACTACTACTATGCCCATTTTATAAATATCAAAAACATGACTTAGGATATTGAAGAGATTTGCCTAAGTTCACACAATTAATAGTTGGAGATGTTGAATTCAAACACAGGGCTGTCTAATTCCAGGTGCAAACTTCTTTTACCACCACACAGTGCTAGAATGTTAGAGTAGACCAGTATTGACTTTTTTCAGTGAAATGCAAAACCAAAACGATTTATTCCAAAAGTTCTCTTAAGACTCTTATTTTCCTAAGGAAGTCACCAAGAAAGCTAAACCACATGCTCATGAAATGGATCATGAGCCAAGGACAGTACTCCTATCATTTCAAGACAAGGATAAGCAGAGAATTCTTGGAATAATTTGTGGACCGTTAAGCAGGAATAGTATATACCCCCTGCCTGCTTCTTATCAGAAAGGATGAAGAGCTGCATCCAGAAGGCCTCCTGGATTATGCATCTCAAAAGATTTTCAGTGAGGAGGATTTTCTATGATGGAGTCAGCTTCCAAAAATTTCATATTTTTAATCAAACTTCTGATTTTTCAAGCTCTGTTGAAGAGTTCTGGCAAGTTATATTGGTTTGGGTGAAGGGAAAGGCTCATCAAAGCCAGCGGGATTGGTCACTTGGAAAATGACAATGGTTGGATGCCCGTAAATGAGAAAAGGTCGCAACATATGGGACTCTTTGGATCACTGACCTGTTCTTGTGGGTTTTCTCCTCAGAGAACACAGCCACAGCCATGAGGAAGAGAACCCAAACATAACAGCCACAATAGAGTTTAAGTTGCCCTAAAACTTGTCTCCCTAACTACGAGGGCATAGGAACCAGATCCCATCCATCTCACATCTCCCAGAAAAGGGTATTTGTGTCCCAGCGTTTTGCAACTTGTGAGGTTTTTTTCTTTTCCCTAAAGATGTGGGAGACATAAATTCAGAGACTCTGTGGTTAGCCCCCTGGCACTTCCTGTTTTGCACAAATGTGGCCATGGATGTCTCTAAAAAAAAATCAATTGCAACCATTTCATCATGTGTTTTATCATGACAATTTGGAGGCACAGCAAAAGCAGCTATCCGGTGGTCCCAAATCTTTATCCTAGTTGTTTATGTCTATAAGTCAACTATTTTAACTGGCACTGAATAAACAATTTAACCACGAGTAATACATGGGACCACCCAGCCACTGTCCCTCTCTTCCTCATAGTATATAGAATCATATATACCCATTGTATATAAATGATGATCTTTCAGAGCCAAAAAAGACACTACCCATGGTGTTGTCTGCCTATATGTGTGACTGGATGCTCCAAAACGGTGCTCTCCTCCCCTGAGGTATGTGAATATCCTGGACTGATGTGGCCACACTGGAGCCTTGTGGGGCCTGGCTGCTTGCCAAATTGTTCTATAGTGGCTTTTATTCCTCAACACCTCACAGTTTAGTCTTTAGGCCATTAGCTACGCTTCAGTTTTGTAGAACCTGTTTACATATAT
Source organism: Nyctereutes procyonoides (assembly GCF_905146905.1). Taxonomy (NCBI): domain Eukaryota; kingdom Metazoa; phylum Chordata; class Mammalia; order Carnivora; family Canidae; genus Nyctereutes; species Nyctereutes procyonoides. The sequence goes on along the minus strand of NW_026575031.1, from coordinate 5,773,252 downwards.
AGCTATGATGTATCATAACTCTAACACATTTTTAAGCCTCACAATACCTGTTACAACCACAGACCCTTTGAAGTTCTAAGACCCAGACTTAGACCATGGGTGCAAGTAGCCTCATATTACTGATGGAAGCAGGACTCAGAGTACAAACCAAAGTAACCCTATATATGCCTACAAATGCTCTAAATAAGGCAGATCCTTAGGTCAAAGATAGTTCACATGCTGCCACATCAGGGTGTTCCACATCAAATGAGCAAAGGCCAAATCATGTCCCACCTTTGGAGAAGTATAAAAACCCAGTGAACACAAAATCATTGGATCACTGAAAGGTCAGGCTGCTGTTGCAAGTGAGGCAGTTACTGTGCTGAGTTTTGTGAATCCTTGAGAACCAGAGAGACTGGACTGCTGCCGATGCCATTCCCCATAATAATTCACTTTCCAGGGATCCCTGGGTGGCGCAGCGGTTTGGCGCCTGCCTTTGGCCCAGGGCGCGATCCTGGAGATCCGGGATCGAGTCCCGCGTCGGGCTCCCGGTGCATGGAGCCTGCTTCTCCCTCTGCCTGTGTCTGTGCCTCTCTCTCTCTCTGTGACTATCATAAGTAAATAAAATAAAAAAAATAATAATTCACTTTCCAGAACATCTGTGCAACAAATTGCCAAAGTCAAAGCATAAGAAGCCTAATTAAGACAGCATCTATTAGTTCAACCTCAAAAACAAACAAAAAAATAAAACCATGAGATAAGTGTTCTAACTCCTTTTTAAAGATTCAGAAACTACCTCGTAAAGCTAAAGTGGCCTGCCCAAAGTTGAATAGCTGGTAAACAGAATAAATTCTATGTGCTGGGAAGTCTCATTTTCTTCAAAGCCAAAACATTTCACAAGTCTCAAAGACTAATCCAGAAGAAGAGATTTGTCTAAAACCACCCAGAGCTCCCCTCCTAGTCTAGCGGTATCACAGTGTCACCTCCTCCAGGACTTTTGAAAGGATGTTTATATAGGACAGCTGTTAGGAGGATATATAAGCAGCAGAAACAGTCATCCCAGGATTTGCCTCCTACCTCTGAGAGGATGGAAGTCCATGCACCTTCCAAGAAACAGAAGAATCAGCTAGGAGAGAATCCTGGAACATTGAAAGACTCCACCAGCATCCCTGAAACAAGACTTATAAGTTGTCTGCCAAAGAACCTGACATATGTTGGTCCCATGACTAATGGAAGTTCCCTTTTATTTCTTCTAAACTGACAAAAATAATTGAAGAGTCTCATATGGTGACTTATATATGGAAATACCTAGTAAATTTTTATTGAGTAACATGTATTGTGGAGCACCCGGAGAGAAATAAATCCTGGATATAATTGGAGGATCAAGGAAATAAAAGCAACCATCTAAAATATAGTCCGGGCCTATTCACTCTCATACCATCATGTTTATTTTTATATTATCTATCACAATCTTACTTTTTGTTCACTGTTATATCCCAGAACCTAGAACAATGCCTGCCTAGCATAGAAGACCTACTCAATAAATGCATATTGAAAAAATACATGCATACATGCAATATTGAATGAATACGTACTGACTCGGTCAGTAAAAGTAACTTCTGATTACTGTGATACAATAGGTAAGCTCAGAATATACGCTGAAAGGGCTTCTTTCCAGGCCCAGGTAAGACACACTCTAACTATATAACCTTGGGTAGGGTCACCTGATATCTCTTTGATTCATTTCTTTATCTATAAAATAACATACCTATTCCATCAGGCTGCTATAAAGATTAAATTGTATAACAAACATGAAAACAATATGTAACCCATAGACACCATATAAATATCAAGACTAGTATAGGGATAACAAGCACAATGAGGAATTAGGATGAATGCTATTTAAGAGCCAACCTTAGCATGGCTCGTAGCCCTGGGAAGTGTTCCCTCATTGAGTTCCACTTTTCTAAGCAGGTCTTTCAGGCTATCTCAGAATGTGTCTGTACCCTTCCCCCACCTACTATGGCAATGTGCATATTATTCATTCCTAAATACCCAATTCGGGTGTTGCTGCCCCCCAGAAGTCTCTGCTGATGTTCCCCCGTGTGAACATGCCATATACACAACACGTTCTAGATGTTTCTCAACTGTAATCAGATAGCAATCTACGTGTATCACAGGTTTTTGCTTAGTTATCTGGAACTGACCATAAACTCCTTGAGAACTATGTCTTTTCTCTATCACCTGTACTTAGAACAGCGTTTGATACAAAGTAAGAATTCAGTGAATAGGGAATGAGTGAATCATGAGTGAATGAGACTTAGAAAGACTATAGTTCCTGTTGGTTGGCATTGCAGAAAAATCTCCTTATGAAGGCAAGTTAATAGTTAATCTTCCAAATATATTTTAAAGACTGACTCACAGAGCTTCAGGAATGTGTGTCCTTGAAGGGGTTAGAAAAATGTCAAGCTGGGCATGACTGTTTATCTATTAAATGATATTTTCCTCTTTTTATTTTCCTTATATGTCTCCTGCAGCAATAAACAGGGTCTCTCTTCTTACCATGGCATGAATACAGCGTCAACCACAAACTCCACACATTCCTTTTACTGAGACAACTGTACATGTTTTCCAAATGAAAAAAAAAGTTAGATGCAAGATGTAGAAATCATCAGTAACTTTTTTAATGTCCCAAAGATCCCTCGAGAAATTAACATTTGCAAAATCACTTTGAACTCTAGAGTTCAACAGCTCTGTGAAAGTTCCATATAATAAAAGTTCCATTCCCATAAAATCAAAAATACCTTTGTGGGCTCATTTCATATCAGAATTCAATAAGGTTCATAAATGTCTCTGTGAAGTTTGAGTGTAATAAAGTTCAGCTATAAAAGCTCATTTAATATGTAATAGGCTATTCTAGACCAGTGGGAGCACTGACCATGTTAAACAGGCCTCTCTTCACAGCATACTTCAGAAGCAGCAAAAAAAGTATAAAATAGAACAAGAGAAATCTATAAATACCTGCAATGCAACCATCAATTCTTTTTATTCTTACAAGTCAGGTGAGCCAAGCTGACATCCATGATTACTCCACCCAAAGTACGTTCATAGAAAGCTCTGGAACTTTGTCCCCTAAAGAGCATGTAAAATCTACTTATCTGGATATGTCATTCATCAGGTGATAGATATTCTCCAGCAGCTTTTCCTACAAAATGAATTTTCTTTTTAGGAACCAAAGAACCAGGTTCTTTCCACCTGTCCTGAGTTATCTGTGGTACATTTTCTTCAACCCAGACTGAGTCCTACCAGTGAGCCACTGGATCCTGGATAGAGCAATTACATTAACAAAATTCAGTGTGCAATTTCAGTTTGCAATTTGGACAGGCAGGCTCAGGTTGTCTCTTTCCTAAAAATGGCCACATCAATCACCTGAGGGATTCCCTCTCCTTTTATGATTATCTAACGCTAACAGCACTGCATCTATAAGGGTTTAAAGAAAACTACAGAATCACACCCAAAGCTCATTCTCCCGCTTCTTTCAGGCTTCTGCTGAAACATCTCTGCTACATGTGGCCCTTTCTGGACCACCCTAACTAAAATAGCCTCTGAATTACTCTATACCCCCTTACACTATTTTATCTTTTAATAACTTTTATCATTCTTTCATCGTACTTACTCATTGGTTGTCTCTCCCCTCATGGAAATGTAAGCCTCCTGAGGGCAGAGATTTCATTTCATCCACTTGCTGCTGTATTATCAGGGGATAGAATTATTTAACACCTGGTTGATGATCAAGAAACACCTATTAACTTTAGTATGGATGAATAGATGGACGGATGGATGGATGGACAGACATATGGACAGACAACAGAGATAGAAAGTTATGGATGGAAGACCAGGGAAACCCATGTTGTAGTTAACCCATTTTGAAACACAGCATGCAATCACATGACTCTATTTCTGTATGTTTCCCAATGTGTGATCTCCTGACTCCCTAAAAAAGGACCTGTCCTTAAACAACCAGTGACAGTTTTAGCTACCTCTGGAGCTGCCACAGCCCTTAAAAGGCAGAGCCAATCATATTCTCCTCTATTTTTCAAATGCATTTTATTATTTTTTAAGATTTTACTTATTCATGAGAGACACAGAGACAGAGGCAGAGACAGAGGCAGAGGGAGAAGCAGGCTCTCTTTGGGGAGCCTGAAGCAGACTTGATCCCAGGAGCCTGAGACCACAACCTGAGCCAAAGGCAGACACTCAACCACTGAGCCAACCAGGTGCCCCTCAGATGCATTTTAAACTTATCTCTATAAAATCTTTTAAACTAAATCTCCTCCCTCCTCATTTGCCTCCTGTAAAAAAGACAGTGTGTTTCCTAAAGACATGGTCTGGCATAGCATATATCGATTGATTGTCGAAGGTGCCCAGGATGATTTAGTGAGTAAAGTAGACATATATCTCTAACCTGGGGATTGGAATTATATTCTTTTTAAAAGATTTATTTATTTATTTATTTATTTATTTATTTATTTATTTATTTATTCATTCATTCATTCATTCATTTGAGAGAGTGCATGGTGGGGGGCGAGGGGGTGCAAAAGCAGATTTAGAGAGAGAATCCCAAGCAGACACCACACTGAACACAGAGCCCAAAGTGGGATCAGTATCACAGCCCTGATATCATGACCTGAGCCAAAATCAAGAGTTGTGTGCTTAACCAACAAAGCCACCCAGGTGCCCCAGAATTATATTCTAATAAATATGTATTAAATATTTGTTGCAAAACAAACTTTCTTGAGTGATATCTGACTCTGCCTTCTTATCTACAAACTTCACTACTTTACTCTCTGAATCAGATCACCTGAAAAGGTCAGTTGCTTACTGAATAGAGAAGAAGAAAAACAAGTCTTCCTTTTCAGAGGTTTCTGCTGTCAAGTGCTATTTTGGAGGTTAGATTAAGAAACCCAACTTTTAGTGAACAAAAAGTGAAAGAAAGGGAAGTGGGAAAATCAAAGATCTCCTTAAGAATAGAATAAAGTCAGCAAAAGGCACCCACAGCATCAGGACCACAATAGAAAACTGAAGCTGAAGACATTGGTCAGCTACTCATTTCAGTATCATTACCTACAAGCATTATGGCTGGTCCCATGGCAGCTATGGAAACTGGCTCAAGAATTTCCTATGCCATGTATGTATGAAGCTTGGGAAATTCACTTCCAAGTAATGGCAATCAGTGGTTAAATCCATCATCATCACTTAGACAGTTTGGTGTGAAAGGTTTTTTATCAGGAAGAAAGCATTGAGGGAAAAGAGGTCTGAAATATTTGAAGGAACTCAAAATTATCCAAGATGTTAGCAAATCTAATCTCTCCTGCAAGGCCTCTACACATAATGGCTTGCTCTTTTCATCACTGACACCTCTTTGCCCTGTCAGTACATTGTCGATATTAAATCTCAAATCAGAGCAGTCATGTCAAGCAGAAGTAGAAATAAGGAAGTTTGAAATCAGAACTGTCCCACAAAATACAGGATTATAGGCACCATACCAATGAAAGAATAACCCAAGCCTATAATAGGTTTCTGTGGGGAATCTATCTATATATCCATTAAAAAGACAATGTGCAAATTTCCAAATATTCAAACAGATATAAACTAAATAAAATAGTGGAATTTCAGGACTAGCAGAGGTATTAAGTCATCTTGCCATACTTCCCACTGGAGCTTTCATCTTCCTTTGAGTGAATACTCAGGTTCTCCTTGAACATCTTCAGAGGAGCCTACTCTCAGTTCGTTTGTCTCCACACATCCTCAGACATCCCCAAGGACATTTCACTGCTATTGAGATGTTTGATTAAAAGAAAGAAGGAAGGAAAAAGAAAGGAATTTTAAAAGCCTGGTGTCCAAATATTTCTTCACAAGAGAAACATGCAGTGGAACGGAATGGTAAACATCATTGATAAAGTGGGGACTGTACAAGAAGTCCCACAAGAAGCTAGATTAAGATGTCCCAGCACAGCGTGTACTGCTATGCCTCAGAATCACAAGAAGTATTCGCTAGGGGTATTCAATCTGTGTAATGTTCTTGGAAGAGGAGAGAAATAACTTTCCACCTATCTTTCAAGCTATTTACCTTTATGTCCCCTGGAACCTTTTAAATAACATTGCTTAAAAATCCAGTCTGTAAGCTGCCCTTGGCTCCAAGAATCATTAAAGAATTTATAAGCTGTTTTCTCTCCTATCCCAGGAGCTACTGCCAGAGGAAGCAAAATCCAGACATTTGCAACTCAACACCAGTGAGTGCCTGGCTAATCTGATCAATGAGGAGGCAATAGTCACAGTCACCTCTGACACAGGGTATCTGACAGGCATACATATTCTGCTTTTGCTGATGCTACTTCAGGGCACTCACCCGGCCCTTTTCCACCATGGTGGAGCTCTGAGCTTTAGAGACTTCCAGGTCTAGGTATCAAAGCAGACAAAGCCAACTTATGTCTGCCAGGGCCTCTCTGGAAAGCTCAGGAGTACAGACTGTCTTGGGAGGCTTCTGATATTTCCTGCTGGTGATGTCCAAGTGATGATGGCAATGGTGTGCAATGTCCACCTGAGGCCCTGAGGGCAGTATATAACTCTGTTGATGCAGTTCAAACAAATGTTCCAATTTAATCATCTAATGCTAGTGGTGGCATCTGGAATCTCATAAATCATGAAAAAAAACTTTTCCTGCATGAATTCCTCAGAGAGTTTCCAACAACAGAGTTTTAGCCAGGTTTATGCAAAGCCAAAGAATTCTCTTTAGTTACCTGCTTGTGATGGCAAACCTGAGGAATCCGGAGTCTTGGGAAATTTTTAGTAGCACAGTTACGACGTCAATGGAGACACTCACTTGTCTATTCCTGAGCGTCATCCTATATCCTCCCTTACTAATCCTCCGGTAGGGAAAGATTCTGTAATGGGGGCAGGAAGGGGACAGGATACAGTGATCTATCTTTTAATTCTTTTATTCCTTTTATATTTTTAATATATCTTATTATTTCCTCACTTAAAGCTCATCTAAGAATTCCAAGAGAAGTAAGAGTTTCCTAGAGTTTGGAATTTAAATTGAGGTAGGACTCTCTCCTTCTTTCTGTGACAAAAGTAGAGAAGCATGTGCATGAGAGTGTGTACGTACGTGCACGTGCATACACTAAATGATTGGCCTGAATCAATCCTCCTGTTTTTCACCAGTCTTTTTGCCTGATTTATATTCTTTATGAGGAGGCAAAAGATTGGATTCCTTAGCTGCAAGAACACGAATTCAGCCAGTCAAGATTGTGAAATCAACTTATTTTAGTTAGCAGGTAGAAGTAGTTAGGGTGATCCACGTAGTTATTTCACTGACACAGCCAGGAGCTTGCCTAGGACGAGGCATCTTTCAAGAGAAAGAATATGAAGACCCTTAAAGGATGAACACCCCCTCTTTGTACAAAAAAAGTTGTAACACACTGTAGCTGTGATAGTGTGAACAGTCCACATCACACAGACCAAGCCACCAGACATTTGTCATCTGATATTATGAGCTGTTCTCTACTTGTTTCATGCATATTCATCTCAGTGTGTCAAAGTAATTGTGCAAGTGCACTGAAAGCAGGAAATCAAGTCAAGTCTCCTGCTTCCTTTTTATCTCTAATAGACAAGTGTGACTGTGAAGTATCTCAGTGACATCTTTCATAAGACATACCAAGGACTCAGTAAAGGAAAATCTCCCAGTGTGAAGGCACATAGCTCTCTGAGATGAATTAAATGTATTCCCAGCTAGAAAGGTGGATTGACATATAGGCTCAGAGCCAAGAGCTAAAAGAGAAATAAAGATAGGAACTAATGATATGGCATTAAATAGTGAACTTATTGAGATTCTTTCATTTATACAATTATCCTAAAAAGTATCTTTATCCTCTGCCATGTGTCATCAAAACTCATTTCCATTTTTTCCTAGACATACAAATAAAGTATATTTTCCAGCCTCCCTTGCAGTAATATGTGACCCTGTGACAGCATTTTGACCATTGGAATATTGCAGGAACTGATACACACCACTTAACAGGCCTAGCTGATAAAGCCCTCCTACATGCAATGCTTTTGTTCTTTCGCCAGTCATCAGTGAATAGAGAAGGCTCTGTAGATGTGGAAGTGGTCAGAACCCAGAGATAGAAGGAACCTGGTTCCTGGCTTACCACTAGAATGCTCCCCACCAAATACCCAAGGGTTTCACAAGTGAGAAATAACCTCCTATTGTTTTAAAAAATAGGATCTCTGGCTAACAGATCCTGTGAAAGCAATATCTCTTCTCTGGCCGATGACATGACTGCATCCTGGGTATAGTCTGGTGTATACTACAATTTTCTGTCTTTCCATGTTTCGTCTGGCTCTTAGCCAGTGCTTTTGAGTTAGTACACTACACAACACCCTCCTCCTTTCTTCTAGGCATTTTTATAGTTTCCTTGAAACAAAGCATGAAAAAAAAATATCCCTATGTTTTGTGTGCCTTGTCTTAAAACTATTAGTAGGGAGAAAGTGGTTGGGAGTGGAGGTGGGAGAAGGGGATTGTCAGCATGAAAAACCATCTAGAGAAAGGTTTAGAGAGAAAATCAGAAAACTCTTCTGATCTTTAGAAGTCAATGATAAATTGCTCTTCTTACTGAAAGAACTATGGACCAGAATCCAAGACTCAGCTCAACACCAATGAGAAATGGCTTGGCCTTCCCTTTTATTTTGGAAAAAAGAAGCAATAGTCACATATTTTATACTTTGAGAACAATTAAAAACCTATATATTATTCCAAGAGGGAAAACATCCACTTTATGAAACAGAAAGACACAAACAGGGAACATTTGCCCAGGAAAGACTGTGGTTATTACACAGAGCCCACCATTAACTCAATTTTCCAAGGGCAGTACATGCATATTACTTGTGGTGGGGGGTAGGGTGGACTGGAGAAAACAAAAATAGACCTAATAAGATACAGGGCTTTTATAACTACTAGGAAGTGCCAGTAAAATTTGCTCTTAACCCATTTTACTGTGAGCTTCATGTCCTTAACACCATTGTAAATGATGAACAGATTAACAGAATGTCTATAAACATAAAATCCTTGTCAGAAAATAATTTTTGTTTCAGTCACGAGGAGCCTAAATCCTTGGACAGAATTCTCACTGGGAGACAGCTCAGCCTGATAAGTTGGCATCTCTCAAACATGAGGGGTCAACTAAATGGTTTTGCTTCAAAGACTTAGCCAGAGCTGTAGCTAAAGTTCACCAGGCTTTTGTGGGGAGATTGTTGGTCTAGGAAAACAAAATTCTGAGTACTCCCATTGTGAAACTGCACTGGCAAAATGCAGAAAAAGAAGAGAAAAAATGTGCTTTTCCCTTTCACACCCATGGAAAAAGTGACCCATCCTATTGTTCTGGTATTTCTTTTTCAGTGTTTGCAAACCTATTCAGTAGTCAAACTGGGGAAGAAAGAACAATATAAATTCAGCTCTCATCTGGTGACATGACTATTCTACAGGCTCATATATTCATTTGGTTGTCATACAGGAGCTTTTTTTTTATTATTTATATCTAAGCCCAGCCCTGTAAATGTTGATGAGAATTATCCCCAAGTATTTCTCCCTTTACAGTTCTTAGTAAATGTTTCAATTTTATAAGAAATGAGTTGAAATACAACTGAGTGAGTAAGCATCCAAGCAGTCCGAAGTTTGGGGTCTCTCCTAAAGAATTAAATATGCACAGCTATTTTTTCTCTCCAGACACTTTGCCCATCAGTCATGTAGGATTTGAGTGGCATCTTCTCTGAGACACACTACTCACCAATAAAACACTGAAGATTGCACTGCATGAAGCTGATAGAAAATCAGATGATGATGTCAGATGGCTTAAGAAAAATATACTCTGAACTGTTCAAAGATATACTGAGGCATTTAAAGAGTTTAAGAGTTTAAAGAGTTTAAGAGTTAAGAGTTCTATTCAAAAATTGAATAGAACCTGGCAGCACCAAACCAAAAGTGGATAAGGGTACTCCAGTGGTGGGAGCTAGGAGAATTTAGTAGAGAAAGAGTGAAGCGAGATAAAGAAATTGTTGATTGGCTATAGCTTAAGGCATAGTTGATTATAATCAGTTGTCCTTAGAGTTTTGATGTCATAACCATGGAAATGTAGCCGGGGCATTAAAACCATCTCACTCTACTGTCCTCCTTGTTTAATTAATTTAACAATATAGAAAAGGAATGAAGAGTTTAACAGAGAGTTGTCCCTGGGAGGAAGTGTTATCAGTAGTTTTATTTCCTTCTTTTTGCTCATCTATATTTTATTTTCTAAGTAATAGAAATATATTTCTGGACAATAATGCAGGTATTATAAAAAACCATTTACTCTCCTTTTATTATTTCCTTCACTAAGAGGAAACTCAGAATATGACTGCCTGTGAACTGATGCTTGAATTCTGGTGTACAAAGGTGCAGTGTGCTTAAGGAAGAGGAAGAATAGATGGTTTTAATAAGTGTAGTCAAGACCCATGTGGCCATAGTGGGCTCAGGCCATGGAGCAGATTCTTTATTTGTGCTGGCACCAGGATGTGGCTTGGAGTCCTTTGGGTTTTTTTCTGCAGCTTTAAGAAAACTTGTATACTTTTTTTTAAAGGTATGCAGGCACATCCAGTTGTCCAGTTTGAAAATCACATCCAAGTTGGAAGGCAACCTAGAAAAGGTCATCTGGTGTTCTGTGTTCTGTAGGCTCTGAAGTAACATAGACACACAGACACACTTTTTTAAAAGATTTTATTTATTTATTCATAAGATACACACAGAGAGAGAGAGAGAGAGACAGAGACACAGGCAGAGGGAGAATCAGACTACCTGCGGGGAACCTGATGTGGGACTCGATCCCAGGCCCTTGGGCTGAAGGCAGACACTCAACCGCTGAGTCACCCAGGCATCCACGCACACCACTTTTGTAGGAAAGTGAAATGGAGGTTAAACGCCAATAAAACCTCAGAAAGATTTCCAAAACACTTGGGAAAAAGATAGAGAGGTGCCACTTTCATCACTTTATTGCATTGTATTGGAAGACAAGTCAAAATAATAATAGCGGTAATAATAAAAGGTACATGTAAGAATTAGAAAGGAACAGAAAAGACTGGCTCCATTTTCAGATGACATGAGAGTGAACATAGAAAATCCAATGACAAGTACAAGTTATAAGGAATGAAGCAAAATTGCTAAATATAGATCAACATAGAAAAATCAACAATTTTTATTGTTATTCCAGTATAGTTAACATACAGTGTTATATTAGTTTCACATGGTATAGTACAGTGATTCATCACTTCCTTACATTACTCAGTGTTCATAACAAGTGCACTCCTTAGTCCCCAAAATTTTTAAATAGTATTGTTAACTAAATTTATTGTGGGGATCTTTTTGCAATATCATTGAATCATGCTGTGTGTCAAGTATATGTCAGTTTTTTTTAAATCAATAGTATCACTATTCACTACTAATAACTAATTAGGAAATGGCATGAAGATAACATACATGAGAGTGACAAATATTCTATAAAAAATCTAGAAGTAGACGTAATAAAAGATGTTTAATATTGGTGGAGAAAATTGTAGAAAGATAGAAGTTTAAATAAAAATAAAAGACCTGAGTAAATGAGAAAAGTCATCATGCATAAGCCAAAGTATATATCATAATTTAAGTTATAAAATACAGAACTAAATGTAAATATAATACTACCCTCCAAAACATGTTGGATGCAGTCAAAACAGCACTTAAAGAAAAATTTATAGTCTTAAGTTCATGTATTAGGGGGAAGAAGGGATGAACCTTAATATGGTGGTAAGCACTCACTTAAGAAAAGTTGAAAAAGGAAATAATTATAGCAGAAATTAATGCAATATAGGTAAACTTATAAAAGAGAGGTCCAAAGTTGTGTTTTTTTTTTTGAGAGGTGGGGGCTTTTTTGAGCAAAATAATCTCCACCAAGATTGAATACAAAAAAAGAAAGTCACTAATAACTAATATTAGGAATGGAAATGTAGATATAACTAAAAATACTGCAGATATTCAAAAGATAATGAGTATTATAAATAACAATATATTTGAAAACTTAGTTTCAGTAGTCAAATTCCTAGAAAAATAGATCTCACCAAAACAGACTCAAGAAAGACAGCTCATTTAAAAAACAAATAAATCAACAGCCTTTTTTTTTTTGACAAACATCAAATGGTTCTACCAGCAAGTTTTGCCAAGTATTCAAGAGACAAACAATTTCAGTCTTAAATTCTTCCAGAGAATAGAAAAAGGGAGAGTGCACTTCATCTTATTTTATAGAGCTAGAATAAATATTGATGCCAACATTTGAAAAGAATAGTATGAGAAAGGGAAGATTGCAAGCCAGTGTCTCTCATGAACAGCAATGGAAAAATCCTAAACAAAATATTTGCCAACCAAATCCAAATATAAGAAAGACTGTGCGTCATAATTAAGTTGAGTTTATCGTAGGAATGCATCCTCTATGGTAACCTGCAGGGAAGCGGAATATATGGACACAGACACAGGGGGGTGGAAGATTTGGGGTTGAGAATCTGTGGAATTTCTCAATTGCTTCAATTTTTTTTCCAGTGAATTAGAAGTTGGGTGAAGGTGGAGATAGAGAAGCAGTCTGGGAGATTTGAGAAAAGAGAATGTATGAAATAGTTTTCTAGGAGAGTGGGAGAATAAATGTGATATCATATGAATGCATTGATGGCAGGGTGGAGGTTTATGGTCATCGATTTAAAGATGATTTACTAGAGCACCCAGCTTACACAACAAGAAAAAAAAAGGTCTAAGGATTAGGAAGGTAGAAACAAAACTCTCATTACTTATAGATGATATGATTACTCCTATAGAAAACCCCAAAGAGATAACAGAATCATTATATAAAAGTCAATTGCAATTTTATACACTTACAGCAAATAGTTGGAAAATGTAATTTTAATTAAGATTCCATTACATATATATATCACCTTGCAATAAATCTAACAAAAGTACAGATTTTTATAGAAAAATATAAAACTATTTTATTTAATGGTTTAAGAAAAGACCTAAATAAAGTGAATGATATAACACATTCATATACAGGAAGAATCAATATCACAAAGAAGTCAGCTCACCCCTAAGTTAATGTATAAACTCAATGTAATCCTAATCACAACCCTATAAATCTATGTTGTTGGCAGAAAGGCAAGAGATAGACCTATCAAAAGTGAAGATTTAATTTCGTGCTATAATAGTCAACAGAATGTGGCACTGGCCCAGAGATAGACAAATAGTAGATTAACAGAATAGAAGAGAAGGTTTGGAAACAGACCCACACATATAGGGAGTTTTAATTTATAACATATCACTAGAGAAAAGAAGATACAATTCAAAAAATGTTAATGAGACAACTAGCTCTCCAGATTAAAAGAAAATTAAAATTAATTTCTTGCATTGTACCATGTACTAAAATATCCACATAAATTCAAGTCTTAAAAGTAAAAAGCATTTTTAAGATGTATTTTGGAGAATAGAAGAGAATATTCTTATGACATTAGGAAATAACTCCATATATGTCTGGGTCTGTTTCTAAACTTTCTCTTTCAAGGAACAACCAAAGAGAAATAGACAGACTGAATATGATAGGTGGAAAATAAATCCAGGAGGGATTGATCCATGCTTCATTCAAGCCATCTTCTACACTTCCTGACTTCTCACAACTGATAAACCTAGTACACACCAGCTGAAGGTCAATTTATGGCAGTAGCTTGCAGTAATTCTATGAAGTGCAGAAGAGAGTTAACCTCGTCCTCACCATCCCTCAAGTGTTGGATTTAAACCACTCAACTCAGCCATCACCTATGGGTTCATATTTGGCTTCCCAAAATCACCTCTACTGCTGAGACCCAAGAACCAGCACCACTCTAAGTAATTTTACCTCAATATGAAGACCATCCTTCACTCTACCACCCCCACGCCCCACCACTCTATAGTTTTTTTTTCAAAGATTTTATTTATTTATGAGAGAGAGAGAGAGAGGCAGAGACACAGGCAGAGGGAGAAGCAGGCTCCATGCAGGGAGCCCGACGTGGGACTCGATCCCGGGTCTCCAGGATCAGGCCCTGGGCTGAAGGCAGCGCTAAACCACTGAGCCACCAAGGCTGCCACCGCCCCCCCCCCCCGCCCCCGCACTCTAGTTCTAAGCAGCGTCTAGTACTGGTAGCAAAGCTCCCCATTATACCTGAAACCCCACTGCCCACCTATCTTCTGCCTAAGGCTACAGCCAGCCTCCTCCCCTTGCTGCTAGCAGACACATGGACCCGCTTAACTATCTTCATTGTTTCATTATGGGTGGAGGAATTTTCTGTTAAGGGAAGGACTTACTTTGAGGAAGAATAGTTGTAAACAAAAAAGGAGAGTCTACATCTTGAAGACAATTGTCACAAGGCAGCAGTAATAGAATTTATAGATCCCAACCCCCCAGTCACCCCTACCCTAACCCCAGAGCATCCCACTGCCTGCCAAGGGAAATCATTTTTCAGATATGAGACATTTGTCTGGATAAAGTCTTCTGATTCAGACATCAAGAGATATGGATGTATAACAGCACATCTGACTCAACTGGACATCTTCAAAGTTAGAATGTCTCACGTTGTGTGTCTGCAAGCCAGCTGCCAGCTCATCAGGACCAGTTTTGAGAGGGAAAAATGTATTTTTCAAAAACTTTTCTAAGTATTCCCATGTTCTGTATGCCCTAGCTTGCTCTTGAATACTCAGGACACTGGGAGCCACAAAAACCAGCTGGGATCAATTCAGTGACTGGTTCTCCAGAGAAAATGATGGTGTGAAGAGATAAGAGGAAATTGTGGAAACTGTATGAGTCTTCATGGAAGTCTATACCAGGCTCAACAGTTGCCAAAGTACAATTTACTCTCCAAGCTTCAGAGCTAAAGGCAATGTTTTAAGAGCCTGAGCTGGCCCTAACAAACCAGGTGAAGTCAGCAGTCTAATTGCTTACTATGAGGTAGACCCTTCTCCATTATTCTTTTTATCATGGGTCCAATATTCTTATGTTGACCCTACAGGCCAAGTCCCATACTGGATCATCCCATATGGGTCTGCCTTCTCCAAGCATCACTTAAAGATTTGGACCTTTTTTCCCCTCTTCCTTTCAAAACTTACAAGTCCTGAGTTTCCTTTATTTAGTTCATTAGTTTTAACATAAATTTTTTGTTCACCTACTATGATTCAGGCACCATCATATAGTCCGAAATATACAACAAATTAGACATGTCCCTTATTTTTAGAAACTAAAATAGTTCCAGTTCCTAAGTAACATATGAAAATTTATCTAACATCTAAATCTATACTAATGTATTAGTTTATGTTTCAGGGTTAATTTATTCCACAAATATTTTACTTATTTCTATATTGTACCACTTGGTGATTCAGTTTCAGAAATACTGAAATCTGAAGTGCTGAGGGAAGAGAGGGAGAGCTATAACAATAATACCTAGAAATTAGCTGGAAATTCAAGTAAAGACATTGTAAGGGAAAAATCAGGTCTGGATATGAGAAGGAATGTGGCTACCCTGGCAGAGGGAATGGTTGAAAACTACACCCTGGGAACATCCAACATTTAAAGTGTACAAAGAAAAAGTACATTCAAAGGTGACAGAAAGAGTGCCAGCCACAGAAGGGAAATCACATGAGTACAATTTTAAAATTTCATCATCATCCCCAGTTAATAACACATGGTCATTTTAACAATGTCCTCCACCCATCTCAGGCACATGGATCTTCACATCCCTCAAATTATACCCCATAGACAGTCAACCACTTCATCTAGAAGTGAATTGGGCCTGTGTACCAACCTTTCTAATGGGGATGTGACCAAAGGTTGAGAATTCAGGAATGAGCCAAACAGACTCACCAGACAATTGTGCATTAGGATAGAGGTCAGGTTTGGCTTTGTGCCAGGAGTTTGGATTTCAATTGTTGGCTATAAATGTGTGCCACTTCCCCATGAAATGTTACAGTTCTCCACCCTGCCTTAAACTCATAACACGGGTCACAATTCACTGATGTTTCGCAGTGCATTTCTGTGGATGTTGGGAAGCAGAAGCACAGAGTCACAAAATAATTGTACAGGATTTAAAGACAGTCACCAGAGTTCAGGCTTCTCATTTTACACAGGAGGAGGTTAAGTTTGAAGATTATTAATTTGGCTAGGATTGCATAGCAGTCTAGCAGAGTAGTTAAGCAGAGTGTCTGAGAACCTTAACCTGTGTGTTTTGAGCAGGTCCCTTAAAGCCAGTTAATTCTTCTTTAAAGTGGAATAAGAATAATATCTGCATCACAGGTTACTTATAATATGAATGAGATAATGAAGGCAAAGCTCAAAGCCTAACAACTAGCATATGGTGGCTCAGATGACTCTCAAAAAGTTTTCTGACTCATACATCAGAGGTCTTTCTCTAAGCCATGCTCCCTCCCCATATATAGAGAAGTTAGAAATGAACCCCCAGAGGCATTGCACATGGACAAACTCATCACTATAGCATTTGAGTTATGATTTATGTTTTTAACAAATGCCAGTTGTGCATCTGATGTGCTGACCTGGTCTTTTCCAGAAGAGAAAAGGTTGTGTCTTAAGGTAGCTAGGGTGAGGTGGTTTGGCATAAAGTAAAGAGGAGAAGGGAAAGTCTAGAGGCAAGCAGATGAGATGGGAGATTCTTGCCATAGTCCAGGCATGGGGCATCGAGGTCCTGAATGACCATAGTGAGAGTGAAAATTAAGAGAAAGGACAAAGTAATGAGGTAGGAGCATGATACTTACCCTGACACATATTGTAATTATTGTTATATGTCTATGAAATCCTTACTTTTTTGTGTGTTTGTGTGACAAGCAATTTGTATGACAAGCAATTTACTTCCAGAATGCCAAAATGAAGCCAGTTGCTACTCAACACTCAAGGAAATATCACTCATTCCTAGAACAGGACAGGTGATGCATGTTAGATTTCTTATCCAGGGTCTCATAATGGGGTAGACCCACAGTTCCTAGTGTGAGCTCTACAAATGGAGTCTATTTAGCCAGATCTAAGACCATCTATCTTTCCTGCCAAATTTATTGAGGGTATGATGGATCTGGTCTAGATGGTAACAAAATGAGGAGAGCAAGAAGGAGCAAATAGACAAATGTTTATCTTTTATAGGAATGTGTGCTTGGCTCTAGGGCCTGCAGCTGTCCATTAAAATTCATGCTTGGTAAAGTCGCAGAAGGTAGGGACTCAGACAACACCCTGCATTTCTTGGCCTCTGCTAGATTAGCTCCACGTGCCAGAATTCCAGGCTTAAACATGGTCACACTAATGGCATCAGGCAGAAATATCCACTGGTCCATAAAGACTCAACACATAAACACACCCACCCCAGCTACCCTGTCCCTATTATGGCCCTGTTTCTCCTTGCAGGCCTGCTCTCTTCCTCAAGAAAGGAAGAATGGTTAGCAACTTTCAGAAACTAAAACAAACACCAAAGTTTGCCAACATTAAACTCTGCTTCACAGCTAAATGGACCATAAACTTTCAGGACTTGGAACAAAACTTCAATTCAACCCCCTCCTACAGGTGCTGTGGGCACAAAGACTGCACAGTATATTTTGCCCTGGAAAACATTCTCAAATTATTTTTGTTAAAAAAAAAATGTTGCCTGGATGTAAGTTTCATCTTGTGCTTAGAAAAATAAGCCCAAAGGCAATGCAGCCTTTTTTCTCTCCATTCTCATTTGCCTGCACTCCCATGAGAAGATCCCACCCCACTGGGAAGCCCCTAGTAGATGCTAGAGGAGTGGGACATCTTCTCTGAAGTTTTCTGGTGAGCATCCAGTGTAGGGGACACATAGACCATTCCTGCCAGCCTGCAATCCACCACCTTTTAAAAGGCCCACAGTCATGGTACAAACTACATCAGTGGAAAGCACGAGCCTGACAGCCAGGGTCTAGGCTTTGGCTCAGGCTCACCATCATTCCCAATGTGACTTTGGCATGTCACTTCACCTCTCAGCTCTCACATTCCTCATCCAAAAATCTCAAGGTTTGGACTAAGGTCCCTTCTGGTCCTAAACATCTGTACAGGAGTGGCATCACTAGAGGAAACAGATTAATTTTTTGTTTAAACCAAGAAAGATTTGTGAATACAAGACGTAGCTATTAATAATTATGCCTGGCAGCAATCAAGGCTCTGCTGGGGAACCAGGACCCATGGCTACTGCAGTCCCCAGCATCCTCACCAGGGACTGCCCAGAGAGCTCCACTGGCTCATGCACCTATGAAAGCCTTTGCACTCTGGAGTCCAGTAAAAGAGGAACATAGATGGTTCTCAGTGTCTGATGACTTTCCTCCATTCTCCAGCTGCTTCTTGCCCATATTCTTCCCTCTTCATACAGACACCCCGTCCTGGGCTCACAGATTCCAGGCTAACTTGGCAGCAAGTAAGAGCAATTAAGAACCAGGTTTTGGTCTCTGACTGCATGGATTCAAATTACAGTTTCATGATTTACCACATGATCTTGGACAAGTTACTTAAACTCACTAAAATATAGGTTTTCAAATGTTTTTTAACTGCAATTTATAGTAAGAAATATATTTAACATAGTACTCTAGTGTGTGTCCGTGTGTCATAGGTCATATAAATTGAAATAAAATTTAATAAAATAATACTTACTCTTGATCTGTTCTAAGCACTTACCATTTGATTGATTCTGTTCTATATAAATTTTTGTAAATTCTAGTCATGACCCACTAATTGATTTCATAGTCTACTAATGGGTTAAGAACTACAATTTGAAAAACTCTGCTCAAAGCTTTAGTTTCCTCATCTGAAAAATGAGGGCAATAATAGCATCATCTTTCTCATGGAGTTGTTAGGAAGATTAACTAAAATGTTCATTATAAAAGTATTTGGCTTGGAACATAATAAGTACTCAGTGGATATTAGATATTATCACTCAAGGCAGGACATGGCTAGGAAATAAATCTTGCTACACCTCAAGTCCAAGAGGGATACTCCCAGCATTATACCCCTCATGAACCTGAATCAAATGGATTTTACCAGGGGCATGCATAACATCTAACAAATCTGAACTTAAGTCTGTGTCACTCACAGATGCAGTTATGTGAGGATGTGATGCTTGACACTGTGGCAGGAGCATCTTACAACCATGAAGTGCCACACCTGAGGAAGTAATTGCAAAATGATGGAAAGGGGCTGGGTTTTAATATTTTTGAGTTGCTGAACCAATCATGGAACTTCTACTTCAGTCTTTTTTAAAATTTAAATCAATAAAATCCTCTAATATGTAAACTTCATTTTTTGAGCATTCCAGCTGATAGCCTCCCATGATACCTTTCTCTCACCAGCGGGAAGTAGTCCCACTTTTAAATTGCCCCTTGACTTTTTGAGAATGAATATTCTTTAAACCTCCACTGTGGAGTTCTGGACTCTGAAACACAAAGATACCTTCCCCCCAGTAGAAAATTCTTTGCTTCCTAGACCTTCTTTCTGTCACCCCTGCAAAGCTCATAAGAATAAAAAGAACACCTCAGGCCTCTCATTAGCTGTGGCCAATGGTGCCACTGCACTCCTTCAGGGGAAAGATGGGGATGCGGAGCCTCACCTCCACCCCTCAGTGGAAGTGTCACTGACTCCCTTGAATGCTGACAGCTAATTGAACCTAAGCCATGATATGGCTCTGTTTCAAGATGCAGGGCTAGGCTCACCCTGGCCAACATTCAGTGGATAGAAGAGAAAACAACTTATAAATTCCTCAATGCTGCTTGGCTCTGAATGTAATTCCCTGGCTGGCTGGCTGACTTTGCAACTACTTTTAGCTAAGGGTTCCAAGGGACTAGAAGGTAAATAACCAGCAAGGTGTCATAACACTGAAGACAGAGGAAAATGTGATTTCCACCCTCCTGTGCCCTCAGTGGCTATTTTCCAACTCCAGGGCAAGTTTACACATGATGAGTGGTATCTCAAGGCTGGTTCTGGCAAGGAATATGAGCAGATGACAACTGAGGACTTGAACCTTCCTTCTGAATCATTGGTGATCCCTGTCACTGATTCCAGCCAGGGAGGTCCAAATCGAGTCTGTCCTTTCTTTCCCTTATACTGTAAACTCTCCCCTATTTTAGTCAAACTATCCCAGTTCAGTAATTCTGACAGCCACAAATTGAATTTTAAACCTCTCCAGTTTCCAAATAATCAAGACAGAGAGAATGAGTGCAATAAAATATGGTCAGATTAAAATAACCAATTCAGAATTGTAGGAGCAGAATTCAGGTTGAGCCTAAGATAAGTACCTGGCCCAAGGCCCTATGGACATATGGTCAGTATTAAGTTGTTTTTTAAAAGGTGTGCTTAAGGGTGCGTTTGATAAATAAAGAGAGGGAAAACGTAAACAAGTATTTGTCAAAGACCTGTTATCTATTACGCACTACATATACATTCTCTCATTTGTTTCTTACAAAATACATGTATCCTAGCTATTATCATTCCCATCTTTAAAAAACAAAAATGAAAAGTAACCTTCCCAGGATTGTAAAGCAAATATATAACAGAATTAGGATTTAACACTTGGCCTCCCTGATGCAGGAGTTCATAGTCTTTCCACCACCTGTGTTCCCTCTGAGGAAGAGTAACTGGTCTCAAAGAAAGTAAAGTGGAAAGAAGAGAAAGGGAAAGAATCTAAAAGCAGGGAAAAGAAAGGAGAGAGAATGGATAACACTAAGAAATGAGAAAAGGAAGGAATGCAAAGAAAAAGAAGGAAAAATGGTTGAGGAATGAGTGCTTGGGATTTTTTAGCAGAATTTGATGATTTGGAACTTGACATGTAGAGTTAAGTCCGTCTGGATTCCCTGGGAGAACCGACAGCTACAGAGCTGTTCTTCCTAGTGGTCCAAGTACAAATGCCTCTGAGGAACCTTCCAGCTACCTGAAGCAAGAGCTGGAATCTCAGACTATCTTCTGACTCAGTTATGATTCCAAAAAAGAGGGGAGGGGGAAGTTCCATGCACTTTCTAGTGGGATGAAAGTGTGATCCCTATAGTTTATTGTCACAAAAAAGGGAGCCAGGGCTCCATCTTACTCCTTCTCTGGCCCTGGCCTTCCTGTGAGACTTTTAGCTGCCAGAAGTAAATGTTTAGCATAAGAATAGGAACAGAAAAAAATACGTTTACCGTTGGTGTTGATATTAAGCTACTTCATCTCTAAGCTCCAAGTTCACCCTTCATTCTTAGCCTTGCAGTGCACATACTACACTAATGCTAGCTGTTAATAAGAGCAGACACTGTGGGAGTGAGGAAGGAGTATGGAAACTCTCTACTTTGGGCACAATTTTCTGTAAACCTAAAACTGCTCTAAAAACTAATCTATTTGAGTATAATTTGTGTCACTTTTGGATGAAAGCAGTAATCGCCTGTACATGATTTGCCATCTCCTCCCTTGTTTTGTTTCAGGGTAGATACTTGAAAATGAATCTCTCATTCTGGTTCCCTTACTGAGAATAGTCTAGAACATTTCCCCATCTCCCCATTCCCTACCGCTAGTCTTCTGTGAACATGTACCCTGAATGAGAAATAGCTGTTGTTGTTGCTGTTGTTTTAAGCAACTAAGATTTAGTGATTGTTTGTTACTACAGGATAAGGTAGCTTACTCTGTCTGATACAGACAGGAATTCCAAGGAAGTCCTGGTCTAAGTCTCCAACACAGATATTAAACAGCAAGCAATCACACAATTTCTGAACAAAGAAACACATTTTTTTATAAACAGTTTTTAAATCCTTCACATTCTCTTCCCTGACTGTAATATGTACAACTTTATTTGGGGAGACGGATTTACCACTTGCTCAAGAACCATTTATAAATGCTTTCTTTTTCAGGAAAAATAAAAAATCATATGGCAATATTAAAGAACCCAAACAAATCAAACATTTTCTATAGTAAATAGGGATCCCTTTATCAAATTTTGCTGCATGCCCCAAATTTTGTCTATGACTGTCTCAGTTAAGTAATTAATTATTTTTTGGAATTTAGTATGCCAATTAAAGTGTCAAGAAATGCTATTTTAAAGCATGGAACTTAAATTTTGAAATAACCTCTGAAAGGATAGGAAACCGTCAATATAAACAAAACCAAATAAAGTTACAGAAACCTGGTAGACAACTTTGTGTCTCACACACAACACACACACACACACACATAACTAAAAGAAGGCAAAAAATCATCACCACTAAATTGTCTTGTCAAATCTTACTTTTTCATGAAAGATGGAAAAACATTCACCATGCAAATAGAAGTGAGAAAAAAGCTGGGTTAGCAATACTTATATCAAACAAAATACACTTTAAAACAAAGACTGTGGGACATCTAGGTGGCTCAGTGGTTGAGCACCTGCCTTCAGCTCAGGGAATGATCCCAGTCCCAGGATCAAGTTCCACGTCAGGCTTCCTGTGGATTCTGCTTCTCTGCCTATGTCTCTGCCTCTCCCTCTGTATCTCTCATGAATAAATAAATCTTTAAGAAAGTAAAACTAAATAGAACAAAGGCTGTAACAAGAGACAAAGATGAGCATTACATAATAATAAAGGGATCAATCCTACAGGAAGATATAATAATTGTAAATATAAATGCACCCAACACTGGAGCTCATATGGCTATAAAGAGAGAAATTGATGGTAATACAATAATAGTAGGAGACTTTACCACACTACTTACATCAATGGATAGATTGTCCAGGCAGAAAATCAATAAGAAAACAAGGTCTTTGAATGAAATATTGGACCAGATGAACAAAACAAATATATAGAGAACATCACATCCAAAACAACAGAATACACATTCTTTTCAAGTGCACATGGAATATTCTCCAGGAAAGATCACATTTTGGCCATTAAAAAGTTACAAGAAATTTAATAAGATTGAAATCATCCCATGCATCTTTTCTGATCACAATAGCCTGAAACTAGAAATCAATCACAAGGAAAAAAAAGGAACAAACACAAACATGTGGAAACTAAACAACATGGTACTAAACAATTTATGGGTCAAGAAAGCAATCAAAGAAGAAATTTAAAAATAAATGAGACAGATGAAAATGAAAATACAATGGTCCAAAATTTGGGAGACACAAGAAAAGCAGTTCAAAGATGCCAGTATAGTAATACTGGCCTATCTCAAGAAATAAGAAAAAGCTTAAATAAGTAACCTAACCTTACACCTAAAAGAGATAGAAGAAGAACAAAGACCAAAGTGAATAGAAGAAAGGAAATAATAAAAACCAGAGTAGAAATAAATGACATACAGCCTAAAAAAAAAAAAAAAGAGAGAGAGAGAGAGAGAAAATCAACGAAAATATAAGCTGTTGTTTGGAAAGATAAAATTGAAAAACAATCAACCAAACTCCTCAAGAAATAAAGAGAAAAGGACTCAAACCTGAAAGGAGAGAAGTAACAACTGACAACACAAAAATACAAACGATTATAAGAGGGTACTACAAAAAATCATATGCCAACAAACTGAAAACATAGAAGAAATAAATTATTAGAGACATACAGTCTTCCAAAACTGAATCAAGAAGAAATAGAAAATTTGAACAGACTGATTAGAAGTAACAAAATTAGGGGAGCCTGGGTGGCTCAGTCAGTTAAGCATCAGACTCTTGATTTCAGCTCAGGTCATTATCTCAGGATCATAAGATCAAGCCCAGTGTCAGGCTCCATGCTTAGCAGGGAGACTGCTTGAGATTCTCTCTTTCCCTCTCCTTCTGTCCCTCTCTCCTCTCTCTCTTTCCCTCTCTCTCAAATAAACAAACAAATCTTTTTTTTTTAAATAACAAAATTGAATTAGAATCAAAAAGCTCCCCAAAAATAGAAGTCCAGAACCAAATTAATGCACAAAAGAATTCTACCAGACACTGTTTATTTATTTATGATAGTCACAGAGAGAGAGAGAGAGAGAGAGAGAGAGAGAGAGGCAGAGACATAGGCAGAGGGAGAAGCAGGCTCCATGCACCGGGAGCCCGACGTGGGATTTGATCCCAGGTCTCCAGGATCGCGCCCTGGACCAAAGGTAGGCACTAAACTGCTGCGCCACCCAGGGATCCCCTCTACCAGACATTTAAAGAAGAGCTGATACCTATTCTCCTCAAACTATTTCAAAAAATAAAAAGGAAGGAAGGCTTCCAAATACACTCTATCAGGCCAACATAACCCTGATATGGAAACCAGAGAAAGACATCACAAATAAAGAAAATTACAGGGAACCCCGGGTGGCTCAGCGGTTTAGCACCTGCCTTCAGCCCAGGGCGTGATCCTGGAGACCCGGGATCGAGTCCCACGTTGGGCTCCCTGCATGGAGCCTGCTTCTCCCTCTGCCTATGTCCCTGCCTCTCTCTCTCTCTCTCTCTCTCTTCTCTCTGTGTGTGTGTATCTCATGAATAAATAAATGAAAATCTTAAAAAAAAAACCAAGAAAATTACAGACTAATATCCCAGATGAACCTAAATGCAAAGATCACCAACAAAATATTCACAAACTGCATTACAACAGTACATTAAAAAGATCACTTACCATGATCAAGAGATGCAAGGATGGTTCAATATTCACAAATTAATCAACATTATATAACACATCAACAAAATGAAGAATAAAAATCACATGATCATCTCAATAGAGGCAGAAAAAGCATTTGACAAGATTCAACACCGATTCATGATAAAGACTCTCAACAATGTGGGTTTAGAAGGAACATATCCCAACATAATAAAGCCCATATATGAAAAGTCCACAGCTAACATCACACTCAAAGGTGAAAAACTGAGACCTTTTCCATTAAGGTGAGGAACAAGACAAGAGTGTTCACTCTTGCCATGATTATTCAAAATAGTACTAGAAGTCCTAGCCACTGTACTCAGACTCTTGTCTAAGAAAAAGGAGACATCCATATTAGTAAAGGAGAAGTTAAACTGTCACTACTTATAGACAACATGATACTATACATAGGAAATTCTAAAGACTCCACCAAAAAACTACTGGAAGTAATAAATAAATTCAGTAAATTGTTAGGATACAAAATTAATACCCAGAAATTGGTAGCACTTCTATATACTAATAATGAAGTAGCAGAAAGAGAAATTTTCAAAACAACACCATTTACAATTGCACCAAAAGAAATGAAATACCTAGCCATAAACTTAACTAAAGAGTACTCTGAAAGTAATAAAACACTGATGAAAGAAACTAAAGATGACATGAGTTGAAAGACATTGTTAAAATACCTATACTACCTAAAGCAATTTGCAGATGCAATACAATCCCTATCAAAATACCAAAAGCATTTTTTAACAAAACAGAATGAATAATGCTAAAATTTGTATGGAACCTCAGAGGATCCCAAATGGTGAAAGCAATCCCGAGAAAGAAGAAAGCTGGAAGTATCACAATACCAGATTTCAAGATACACTGCAAAGCTAAAGTAATCAAAACAGAATGGTACTTGCACAAAAATAGACACATAGATCCATAGAACAGAATAGAAATCCCAGAAATAAATCCTATATTATATGGTCAATTAATAATCCCTGACAAAGGAGGCAAAAATATACAGTGAGGAAAAGATAGTCTCCACAATAAGTGGTGCTGGGAAAACTGGACAGCCACATATAAAAGAATGAAATTGGACCATACCATAAGCAAAAATAAAGTCAAAATAGATTAAAAACCTAAATATGAGACCTAAAAATCATAAAATTCCTAAAAGAGAACACAAGCAGTAATTTCTCTGACATCACCCATAGCAACATTTTTCTAGATATTTCCTGAGGCAATGCAAACAAAAGCAAAAATAAACTATTGGGACTGTATCAAAATAAAAAACTCTGTACAGTGAAGGAAACCTTCAACAAATCAAAAGGCAACCTACTGAATGGAAGATGGTATTTGTAAATTAAGGGTTAATATCCAAAATATATAAAGAACTTGCACAACTCAACACCAAAAACAACCCAATTTAAAAAATCTTAAGAACAGAATAGACATTTTTTCCAAAGAAGACATACAGATGACCAGCAAACACATGAAAAGATGCTTGGGACAGCTGGGTGACTCAGTTGGTTAAGCATCTGCCTTTGGCTCAGGTCATGATCCTAGGGTCCTGGGATTGAGCCCCACATTGGGCTCCCTGCTCAGCTGAGAGCCTGCTTCGCTATCTCCCCAAGAGCTCCTACTCTCTCTCAAATAAATAAAATCTTAAAAAAGAGACCGAAAGAGAGAGAAAAGATGCTCAACATCACTCATCATCAGGGAAATGCAAATCAAAACCATAATGAGATAATCACCTTAACTCCATTTAGAATGGCTAAAATCAAAATGATGAGAAATAACAAGTATTGGTGAAGATATGGGGGAAAAGGAACCCTCATACACTATTGGTGGGAATGTAAATTGGTACAGCCACTGTGGAAAATAGTATGGAGGTTTCTCAAAATAGTAAAAATAGAAATACCCATGTTCTAATAATTCCACTATCAAGTATTTCCCCAAAGAAAGCAAAAACACTAACTCAAAAAGATGTACCCCTTATGTACCCCTATATTCACTGCAGCATTATTTACAAGGCAAGATATGGAAGCAACCTTGGTTTTCAACAATAGACAGATAAGGGAAATGGAGTATTGTACAATCATAAAAATGGATCAAATTGTGTCATTTGAGACAACATGGATGGACCTAGAGGGTATTATTCTAAGTGATATAAGTCAGACTGAAAAAGACAAATGCCATATGACTCCCCTCATAAACAGATTCTAGAAATAACAAACAAATGAATGAGTGAATGAATAAACAAAAAGCAGAATCAGACCTATAAATTCAGAGAACAAAGTGATGGTTGCCAGAGGGGTGGGTGGTAGGAGGCTGAGCAAGATGAGTGAAGGGGAGAGGGAGATACAGGCTTCTTGTTAGGGAATAACTAAATTACAGGGTTAAAAGGCACAGCATAAGGAATGAAGTAACAGAGCAGGTGGTAGCTATACTTGTAGTGGACATAGCATAATATATAAACTTGTCAAATCACTAAGTTTTACACCTAAAATGAATGCAACATTATGTGTCAACTATATTAAAATTTTTAAAAAATCTTACTTTTATCACCTCCGAAATACCCCCTTGCCCCTTTGTAGTCATTCCATCTCTCCTTCTGTTCCTATACCGGGGCAACTACTGACATACTTTCTGTCACTTTATGTCCCTTTACATTTGCTACAATTCCATATAGATGGGATCATACAATATGTATTCTTTATTTGTTTAGCTTCTTATATCAGCATAATGATTTTCAGATTTAGCCATGTTGTGTGTATTTACATTTCATGACTTTTTGTTCCTAAGTAGTATTTCATTCACCTACATTTGCTTCTCCATTAACTCATGGATGGACATTTGGATTCTTTTCAGTGGATATTTCAAATAAAACTTCTATAAACATTCATGTATAGGTCTTTGGATAGACACACATTATTTAGTGTTTTTTTTAACTTCATTGTTATCTGTTGTTTTATTCTCAATTCACACACACATAAATGGATTAATGGTTTAAATGAAGTTAAAAGATTATGAAGAAAGTAATGAATTCTGTAACTCAGAATTGCTTTGTAAAATAAACTAGTGAATAAGCTTCAGTAAATGGAAGAATAAAGCTGATAATCAAATTAAGCTATGAGGGGGATAATATAGGCAAGCATTCAAACAAGAAAACTGCGAGCAGGAAGAGTGACAATGCATTTGTAGTCATTTAATTTTAGTAGACTTGTGATCTATTTGTCCCATTTGCATTTTAAATCATGAGTCTCAAATGGCAGACATGAAAGCGTCAAAACTTGTATTATGTTTTTCAAAAAGAGTAACAAGTTCTCTACAGAAAACCAATGGAGTTCTTCCAATAAAAAATGCAAAAACAAATGCTCTTCATTTCAAAACTGATTAACTTGCTCACTAAAGGCATGAAAGAGAATAAAACTACAGATATATGTTTCACAGTTGCATACCTCATAGCTGAAATAATAAAACTGACACTACTGGTAAGGAATGTATAAAGCTAGTCACAAAGACAATGGCTATTATTATGTTCAGAAATAAGTCAGAATGGGGGCACCTGGTTGGCTCAGTGGCTGAGCATCTGCCTTCGGCTCAGGTTGTGATCCTAGGGTCCTGGGATTTAGTCCCACATCAGGCTCCCTGCATGGAGCCTGCTTCTCCCTCTGCCTATATCTCTGCCTCTCCTGTGTGTCTTCTGTGAATAAATAAATAAAACCTTTAAAAAAAAGTAAGTCAGAACGAACTATTAAAAATTACTTTTCCAAATGACTCTATTACATGTTGCCCAGTATCCATGTCATACATTGTAGAGAAACAATTCCTGGCATCTATTAGAAGTATAAAAAAACACAGATGTGATAATTATCAGTCAGCATTATATAGGGTTCTCATATGAGGGGAAAATGCCTTATAGATTTCTGTATTTTTAATCATTGAAAATCCAGGCTACAGAATTAGATTTTTTTCAATTAATTGACTCTTATTTTATGTGATTTATATACATGTGTGTATGAAAGGATATATAACTTTTGGAAGAAGTGAAGTGGTTCCTGAGTGACTGCCTGCATGTCATATATTCACAGAGAATAATCACTGGCCAAAACTAAATCTCCTGATTTTCATTCAGTATTGATGGAAATGGTGAGAATATTCAATACTATCAACTTTCAAGTACTGAATGTGCTTATTTTGAGAGCACTGTTCAAAGAAATGAATGTCAGATACAAACCTTGCCTTTCCACACTTAAATGTTCTAATGTTGAGGGGAGAAAGACACATTTTTAAAATAAGGAATGAGATAAAAATACAGTCTCATGACTACAATACCAAAGAAGAGTAATACCAATTTCAAGGGATCTATTTATAGAAATAACATATCTCAGTAACATACTCAGTATTATGAACCATCTAAATGTATGTTTCAGAGCCAAGGTGTCAAGATTCTACTGAAGAGGGATGCCTGGGTGGCTTAGTGGTTGAGCGTCTGCCTTTGGTTCAGGGCGTGGTCCTAGGCTCCAGGGATGGAGTCCCGCATCGGGCTCCCTGCAAGGAGCCTGCTTCTCCCTCTGCCTATGTCTCTCTCTCTCTCTCTCTCTCTGTGTGTGTGTGTGTGTGTGTCATGAATAAATAAATAAAATCTTTAAAAAAAATTCTACTGAAGATAAGTAGTTGGGACTTCTGGGAAGACTGACCATGAGGGCAAGGACTTGATTGTCCAGTGACTTTCCCGGAGTCTGAAGATATCCTTCACCCTTCAGAAAATGTAGTTAATGGCTTACCTAGACCTTTTAAACCCCAGATCTAAATGCTGACACAGGTGACATCAATAAATGGATTGGGCAAGCACAAGCAGTGTATTCTGAATCCATTGCCACTCCCCAGGTAAAATCATTCTGGCCTCCAGCTTTGAAGAGTGATACCCTTATCAATCCATGATCTGAAGGAGCTCTGATCCCTCCAGTGAGAAACTGGCATAAGACTTATGGGAAAACATCAGGAAGACCCAAGATTTAAGATATATACTTTTGAGGGATCCCTGGGTGGCGCAGCGGTTTGGCGCCTGCCTTTGGCCCAGGGCGCGATCCTGGAGACCCGGGATCGAATCCCACATCGGGCTTCTGGTGCATGGAGCCTGCTTCTCCCTCTGCCTGTGTCTCTGCCTCTCTCTCTCTGTGACTATCATAAATAAATAAAAATTAAAAAAAAATAATTTAAGATATATACTTTTGAGCTGGACAAAAAAGCCTTGGTAAAATATTATAAAATAAATTATTTTCAATAAAATTTTAAGTATGTTATTTTACTTTTATCATTTGCAAATGTTCATATTTTTAAATTCCCTTAAAATTGTTGGTTTATTAATATACTCTTTATTGAGTCAGAGATGTTGAGTATTTGGAAAGCACAGAGGTATTCCAGTGGGAATTGGGCAAAATAAAGAAGATTGACCTGAGATGCTTTAGTGAGTAAAAGAATGTGAAATACAATACTCTTCAATCTAATATGAATGTCTGCTCATAGTAGTGCTACTTAATGGGTGACAATCTAGAATTTGGGTACCCAGGTTTGTGGATATTTGGTAGGGGAGCAATGTCCTGTTACTCCATAGAATCGATGACCTTGGACTGGACCTACCAGGGTGCACACATCTCTCTTACCTGAGCAAACACAGATGAGCCCTTTGTTGCCACATAGGCCTTCCTAATAACTCACTGAAGTCAGCTAAGTTCAGGTGGCTAAGATGTTGCTTTTGTTATGAAAGTGGTGGCCAGAAAATGCAAACTCTTTGAGTCCCTCAGCCCAGAAATTTCCTTCAGAATCCAACACTGAGCCAAGCGGTTTTTATTTTGTCTTCTCAAACTAGGTAATGCTCGCTTGTAGCAGACTCTTGGATAACTTCAGGCAGCCGGGGCACACCCCACTTGGGGGAGGAGGAGGAGTTTTCAGACCAGATTTAAAACCAATTACCAGGCTTATATAAGTGAGGGCATCAGTAGGAGCCTGTGGAAGGTGGGAGGCATTTAGAGAAAGAAGCACAAACAGCAAAATAGGAGGAAGCCATGGGAGAAAATAAACGAAGAGCAGCAGCCAGCACCAAATAGAATGAGAAGATTGTTTTCTGACAGACTTTATAGGCATCTTTTTTTAAAAGGTGGTGGGAGAGGGTCGGGAGAAGGAGAGAGAAAAAGCTCAATTTCTTTTCTGTTTTGGCTCAGTCCAATGGCTGTCCCACCAGACCAATCAACCATGGGTGTTGATTGTTCCCTTTCTTCATTTTTGCTAACATTTTCTTGTGTAATGCTTGGAGCCCTTTCCTAATTTTGGTCTTCACTGAGGCGCAGGAGGGACCAACATATCTACTCTCTCCCTTCCTTGAAAAGCTGTGGAGAGAACTGACTCAGGGAAGAAGGACCACTTGCCCTTAATAACTTCTCTGCTCACTGTGTCATGCCGCAAACCTCATTTGCAGATGCCGGGCTTGGGATAACAGGAAGTTCCAAATCCTTCCTGAAGGCATTCTTTATTATTATCACCTTGTAAACAAAGCACTTTCTAGATATTTAATACTTAAAAATAATTTTCCCCTGGGGCACTTCGGTGGCTCAGTCAGGTGAGGGTCCAACTCTTGATTTCAGCTCAGGTCATGATCTCAGGATCAAGCCTTCAGTGCTGGACCCTGCGCTCAGTGGGGAGTCTTCTTGAGATGCTCTCCCTCTTCTCTCTGCCCCTCCGCCTGCTCACTCTCTTTCTTAAATAAATAAATAAATAAATAAATAAATAAATAAATAAATAAATCTTTAAAAAATAATAATAATAACTTCCCCTGCTTGGAGGCACTAAGAATGCTATAGAGGCCCATTAGTTTTCAGAGTCCACCACCCCCACCAAAAAGAAAAAAAAAAAAAAACGAACAAGAGGAAAGGATCTGAAATTTAGTTCTAACCACTAAGCAATTCACTCACTGTACAGTCTTCCTTCCAGAAATCTCTAAAACTAACCACTGTGAGAAAGACTATATGGCTATGAGAGAAGGCTGGTGTTCTCTCCAGCTCTTTAATTCTCAGCAATATAATTTTGAGCACTATTTTCTCTAACAAAGAGTAACAGAGTGGGGGATGATTTTGTTGAAGCAGGCAATCTAATGACTCTCTTTTCAAAACACAGGTCCTTTGCTGTTTGAGAAAAGTTTGTCACTAAATGTTCAGCATATATGCACTCTGATATAACTATGAAAGATTCCAATTCCGAACTCTCTAGCATCTAGGTCAGAGCATTGGCTTTGAAGCAGAGATCCTGGCAGGAGGGAACACAGGTTGATTTTCAAAGTCAAAAAGTTCGAAGTGTTTTTTGGTCAGGATTTTTCAAGACAGAAAGTTCAAGGGTTAGAAAAATAAGGCTGGGAAACGAACTAGGGCTGGTGGAAGGGGAGGTGGGCGGGGGGTGGGGGTGACTGGGTGATGGGCACTGAGGTGGGCACTTGACGGGATGACCACTGGGTGTTATTCTATATGTTGACACATTGAACACCAATAAAAAATAAATTTATTAAAAAAAAAAAAGAAAGAAAGAAAAATAAGGCCACTCTCTTCAAACTGGCCAGTAGAGGGAGTTGAGTGACTCTACACCCCCTTTCAACAAGAATTTCTTAAGCGTGCCTCAAGAGGAAGACGAAGCTTTGTACCCCGCCTCTCATACCTTGCCCTGCACATCTCTTCCATTTGACTTTCCTGCATTGTAGACTTTCTAATAAACCGGGCATAGTGAATAAACTATTCCTGAGTCTGTGAGCCATTCTAAACAATTATCAAATCCCAAGAGAGAATCATGTGAACTTCTGATTTATAGCTTATTGGTCAAAAGTATAGAAGGCCTGGGCTTTGAAATTGGTGTCTGAGGTTGAGGTGGGGATAGCCTTGTAAGACTGAGCCCTTAACCTATGGGGTCCACACTAACTCTGCATAGTTAGTGTCCGAATTGAATTGAACTGTAGATTACCCAGTTGGTGTCCAGATTGGTGGAGAATACATTTGCATGGGGGAAAACCCCACATATTTGGTGTCAGAAGTATTGTGGTATTGGAAAACAGTCCACAGAAGAACACACTTATTTGCACTAGAGATAAGAACCAGGAAGTCTATAGATGAGGTCTGTCTTTAGGAATGAATGGATTTATGCCAAGAGTAAGGGGATCAGATTTGGGAATGCCATGGAGGCATCTGGGAGCTTGTCACATTGAGGAAGAATGAGTGGGGTAGGATCCCAGAGTTGTGTGCCATGGAAGCCCCATGGAGAAAGACAAAAGAATCTGAGAATAAAACTGCACTAGAGCATGACAGACATCAAATGCCATGTGAGGGGACAGATCAATAAAGAGAGGAAGGACATGAAAGCTTGAGAGTCAGGAAACTCATCATGATTGGCACGAGGAAGAACTGGAGAGTGGCCATTTGGAAACCACTACACTAGTCTAGGCCAAAAAAAATTTTTTTAATGGTGAGGGCCTGAACTAATAATTACAGGATTGGGCATGAGGAGATAGGTCAGAAGACATTAATATGTTAAGATCTGATGGTACTTTAGTGACCAATTGGATATGGGAGTGAGGAGGGAGGAGTCTACTGTGGTTCATTCAAACTTGGATCCTAGGCTAGTGGTGCTGTTCACTGAGAGACTGTGAGCATGAGTGGGTCATATCAAGACTGAGGTGTTGGCACACCTGGGTGGCTCAGCGGTTGAGTGTTTGCCTTCAGCTCAGGTCATGATCCCAGAGTCCCAGGATCGAGTCCCATGTCAGGCTCCCTACATGGAGCCTGCTTCTCCTTCTGCCTGTGTCTCTGCCTCTCTCTGTATGTCTCTCATGAATAAATAAATAAAATCTTAAAAAAAAAAGAAAGACTAAGGTGTTGGTGGTATGTGTAGGAACAATGTTTCAAGATCTGGACTGGGGGACACCTGAGTGGCTCAGCAGTTGAGCTCCTGCCTTTGGCTCAGGGTGTGATCCTGGAGTTCCAAGATCGAGTCCTGCATCAGGGTCCCTGCATGGAGCCTGCTTCTTCCTCTGCCTGTGTCTCTGCCTCTCCGTCTCTCTCTCTCTCTCTCTCTCTCTCTCTCTCTCTCTCTCTGCGTCTCTCATCAATAAGTAAATAAAAATCTTAAAAAAAAAAAAAGATCTGGGCTGGGATTTAGATATGGAAGACATTTGAATACAAAGGCCCTGCAGACAGGTGACATGAACCAGAGAGCCCAGGAGATAGCAGATAGCAATCATAACTTCAGATATTGGAACATTGGTACATGATGATTTTCTCAATCATTGAAAGAAGCTTGATCAGGGTCTCAGAGAAAGTTCAGACAAAATAGTCACAAGATCAAACAAAAAAAAACTCTGCCCTGAGTTTATCAATCCTCAATTGCCAGCTGTGAGTAAAAGGGACAGATTGGTAGTCAGTACACACACCTTGAACCACACAGGACACAAATTAGATCATCAGGTACATTTTTTAAATAAAGGTGCCTTTTCTCTTAGTCCCTTTATCCTTACTAGGACGGTCCTGGGCCAGAGTCTTGGAACTCTTCTTTGGCTGTTAAGACTTCCCGTGGCCCCTCAGCTAGGAGACACTACTTTCCTTGTCCTCCAAAACCCCTGTGTAAGAGGGAGCATTCTTTTCCAGACAGGTCTGTCTGAGCCTGCATCCATAGAAAGTACTCATAAGTCTCAGGTCCTCTGATTTTCTAAACCAGGACTACATTATATTGAAACCAGAAAAAGTAATCCCTCTTTTCACCGAATGTGCTTTTTAGGGGAAATGGAGGGAACCAATAAAAGATTTACCTCTTCAATTTGACACACTGTCTAGACTGCAGGACAGGGTCTCCCTGAAAGATTGATTCTTAACCTCACAGCCCAGTCAATCAACATGCAGGAAAAACTTGACCCAGTCTTAGAGCATGCGGTGGCCTAATAAGCCCCAGGCTGAATGGTATGCTACGTACTTTCTATTCCTGGAATCACAGTGCTCATTTACAAAAGACCTCCTGAGAGAATGTCTTTAAAAGGCACATCTCTGCTCATGAGTTTCTGTCTCCTGACTTTGCTAAAGTTTATGTTATGTGGAAAATGACTCTGCTTTCCCAGTGGGAGTGGCCCGTGGACAACTGATGTGGGCCCACATTACGGAAGAAGCCAGCTCAGGTTAACCATAATGAGTGCCCGGCATACGTGGCCACTAGCCTTGGGTGAGAAAGTATTCCTGATCTGTCAGAATAATGATTTCAGCGTGTTCTCGGCAGGTTCTCAGTGTGATCCCACAAGGGTACCCCATCCCTCTGCACAATATGTTGCACTTGGAGTCCTTCCCCGTTTCAATTTCAGTATCAGTCAGAGGGAAATACCAAAACAGCATTCCTTCATGTAGATAACCAGTAGGCAACTGGCTATTCCTACTTGGTAATATAATTCCACCAGTGTGTTCTGGCAGCTGGGTTTACTTAAGAAAGAAGTCAGACATTGCCCTGCTCAGAAACACAGCTGCTAAACATGACTCCAGTAGCCTCCTTCGCTGTCTACAAAGTAAAATCCTTGAGGAAAAATAGCAGTAAGGGATCTGTCTTTCAGTCAGCCTGAGCACACATCTCAGATATGCCACTTACCAGCTGCGTGGCCTCTTTCGTTCATTTGTTCACTTAAGAAATATTTATGGAGTGCATAGTATATGGCAGGCACACTTCTTAAGTTAGCTGATCTTGCTAATCCTTGGTTTCCTCATCTGAAAAACAGGTATAGTAACATGTATCTCCTAGGGCTATGTGAGGAAATTATGAGATAGTGTACGTGAAGCATGTCGTACAGCGCTCATACAAAAGAAGTCTTCGATTATTGACTGCCTCTGCTAACTTCCAATCCAGCAAGGAATGCCTGGTAATGCCAGCACCTCTTGCTCAGCTCTCATCTGGTGCAGAGCTCACCTTTTTTTCTTTTTCTTTTTTTTTAAGATTTATTTATTAAAAAATAAAAAAATAAAGATTTATTTATTTGAGAGGTGGGGGGAGAGAGAGAGAGCATGAGCAGGGGGGGGAGGGGAAGAGGGAGAGAGAGAGGGAGTGGGAGAGAATCTCAAGCAGACTCTGTGCTGAGATCATGACCTGAGCTGAAACCAAGAGAAGGGTGCTTAACTGACTGAACCACCCATGATCCCTCAGAGCTCATGTTTTTATTCCTTCTGTTTTTATATGTCTGTTTATATAATGTATATAGTATGGCTAACCACACTGAGGAGCAGAATAATGGCAGAAGTTACAGTCTCTGCCCTGGCTTCAGAGCTCACCTTTGCTATTGGGAGCCCAACATGCCCTTCTTATTCTCTCTAGTTAGTACCACATTAATATGATAAAACTAAATATAATATATGTGTGTGTGTTTTTTTCTGACCCAAAACTGAATAGACTTCCCAGTGATGGGCCAGGAAAATGATAGCTTGGATCCAGCCATTTAGTAAGAAATTGATTCAATTCACAAAATTAATACAGAAGCTCAGATAGACTTTATAAGACTCTAGTTTTGCCCCCAAATCTTCTCAAAATATTCTCCAGTTCATCAAGTGTTGTATCATTATGTGGAAGCAGAAAGAGCAGATGGGGTCTATCTAGTTGGGGGGCCAGTGATGATGCCTTTTAAACCAAGGCAAGGCCAGACATCACACCAGTCAAAACTAGCCTTCCTATAAACTTCACCAATATTCACAGTGGGGTCAGTTGACTTCTGCTTCAGGGTACAGGTTTCCCCAAAGTCCTGGATGGAATCTTGATCCTAATGAGAGGACTTCAGAGTTCTGGTTCCGGGGTTCTGTTGTGAATATCCATCACATTTGTTACAAATTTCGTTTTTCCCTTTTCTTCATTCGCAAATATTTGTTAAACTCTTACTAAGCAGTATGCACCAGATTTACTACCACAGTTCTGATTCTCTATCCTACTCCTTAGGCACCTGATGCAAGCACCCCGGTCATGTCTGCCTTAAGATTCTATCCAAACTTCTCAAGACTTGCTTTCCCCTACTCCTTTTCACTATAAACCACTGTCCAGCTGGGACTCAGGTCACACCTGTCAGACCTCTCCTGACACCACCAGCTGGACTATACTGTCCCCTTGCATCCAGGCTCCCCACTCTAACCCTCTTCCCATCTGCAGGGACACCACTGGTTGGCATTTGTTCCACTGCCCCACATTTGATTACCTAGACA
Source organism: Nyctereutes procyonoides (assembly GCF_905146905.1). Classification (NCBI taxonomy): domain Eukaryota; kingdom Metazoa; phylum Chordata; class Mammalia; order Carnivora; family Canidae; genus Nyctereutes; species Nyctereutes procyonoides. Next base: position 5,736,325 of record NW_026575031.1, on the reverse strand, counting down.
GAGACCTTGCATATAGTAAGTCCTCAATAAATGTTATTTGTTCCATGTAGATCTCCCACTAGAAAAGTAAGCCACATAAAAATAGGAACTTGCCTGACTTGTTCACTCATGGGTACCTATCACCTAGACCTATGCTTAGCACACAGTGGGCACTGAGAAAAATATTTGTTGGATGAATTAATCACTGAAGATTTATTCTAGCCTTTTTATACTTTAAGAAGGTATGGGAATGTAACCCCTTACAATCCCATGATAATATTGAACAGGAAGGAGCAACTTTTGCTTCAGATGCCTCTATTACTTTACGTATTCCTCAAAGACACCATCTCATATATTCAGAAAGTAGAAGCTCATCCTATTCCAAATGAACTATGGGGATGAGTACTGTACCTCCTTATTCAAGGGAAAAACAACCCTGGAAATATGTTTTCATGTTGAGTTAGCCAGAGAAAGGAGAAATGTGCATAATAATGTGGACTATTTAAAGCAGACTATTGCTCTCCTATGCTTTTTACCACTGCCAAATGTGTCCAAAAATGACAGATGGTAATTTCCTTGACCCAGAAACTATGTGTTGAAGTATATTCTACAGAACATTCCTCTTCATCTCTTTTCTCCCTGTTAGAAGTTCTTTGACAATAAGAAGCCATGCACAATACCTTAGTGGAAGCTTAGAAGAGTAGAATTCATTCATTGATGCCTCATTTTGATTATTTTGAACATATTTAAAGGAGAGCTAAAATGTGTAATATATTTCTCTGAAGACTTAATAGGGAGTTGGTAAACATTCTGAGATAATGGGGGGAATGAAATAGATTGTTTTTTGCAGATAAGCCTAATTCTTTCTCCATTCATATGTAATTACCACTTCACTGTCTTCTCAGACTCATCAAGCAGCATTATACCACTGAATGCATGCATTGAGCAGGCTTTGCTACCTGTCTGCCTCGGGTATGGGTTAGCCATAAGTGCATGGGAAAACATGATGTCAAGATAATGCTGAGTTGCCATAATATTCACAAATAAGAAATGTTTGTTGGTATTAGTGAGGAGAACATTAAGAAAATAAATCAAAGAGAATAGAGTTTATTATATGCCAGGCATGGTGCTAGGTTTTTATAAATGATATAGTCTTACCTTAGTTGCATAATAATCCTTTGAAGTTGGAATCATTATTTTAGACATTGAAAAATTGAAAAAGTTTCAGAGAAAGTAAACTGCTTACTAACCCACAGTATTTGAACTGCATTCCTTTCCCCAAAGTGTTATTTTCTAGACCAGTAAAATAATCACTACTTCCACTGCACTACCCTAGCTCTTTGTCCATAATCCTGTGATAGTAGGTGTAAATTCTAGTTTAATTGTTTATATATCCATATCCCCAGCCAGGCTTGTCCCCCTTTCTTTCTTTGTTTTTCTTCAAAGAGTTATATCAGTCAGGTTTCAACTAGAGAAGCAGAAGTAGTAGCAACTAACATGAAGAGTTTTGCTGCAAGGAATTGGCTTATGCAGTCTTGGGGCTGCCTGGGTAAGTCCAACATCCATAGGACAGACTGACAGGAAGGATGTGGACTGAAGATACAGTCCACAAATTTATTTCTTCTTTTCTCCGGTGAACTTCAACCCTCCTCTTAAGGCTCAGCTGATTGAATCAGGACCCAGATTCTCTAGAATTACCCTAGAGATAATCCCTCTTAAAGTCAATAGGTTATAGGCTTTAATTATATCTACAAACTATCTTCACAACAACATCTATATTAGCATTTGATTTGATAATTGAGGACTGTATAGTCTATCCAGATATACATACCAAAAAGAGTATTACAACCTGACATATTCATTTATTGTTTATTGTCTTTCTTTCTTCATTGGAATGTAAGCTCCATGAGGGCATCAAACTTTTTGGGCTTTTAGTAAAAAGCACCTACAACACTGTCTTGTGCTTGGTAAGCAGATGAAATATTTTTACTGAACGAATGAATGGCTTTTTTTAAAAGATTTTATTTATTCATTCATGATAGACATAGAGAGAGAGAGGCAAAGACACAGGCAGAGGGAGAGGGAGAAGCAGGCTCCCTCCCGGGAACCTGACACGGAACTCGATCCGGGACTCCAGGATCGTGCCCAGGACCAAAGGCAGGTGCCAAACCGCTGAGCCACCCAGGGATCCCAAATGAATGGCTTTCTTGCAGAAAAGAACTTCTCTCCATACGGTCTCTCCAGCATGCAGAATAGCTCTCAGAATGATGATCATAATAGTTTTGAGCAAAGCAAGTGGTCCTAATTGTTTTAAATTAAATTGCAAGAGAAAACCAGCTGGTGATACACATTGTTTCTTTGCCTGTAGAATCCCATGATTCATGGGAACTGATATTGTGGTAAGATTGGACATAGAGGGCCAGAGAACAGTTTGCACACCTGATATTCCCAAGGTGTAGAAGCCTAGGTGTCAACACCATCACATCCCTGTGGGATTGTAGGAACTGAAGATAGGAGAAGATGCGTTCATAGTTGTCAGTCATGCTTGGAGTGATTTCAGGAATAACCCAATATAGCATTGGTTTAAAGGAAATAGGAAAGGTCATAGAGTATATCACTTCTGGATGCTTCTGATTCTGGATGAAAGCTCCCTATTTCTGTGCAACAGTCTGACAGGAAAGTCACTGCTTCGGTTTCTGTGGCCTCTGAACAGTTGTCTTTGAGGGAAAAGGGCATCTGATACCATTGGGTTGTTCCTTTTGGAGGCGCAGGGCTATGGGACTCCTTTCCTAACCACACTGGGGTATTTTTATTTACAGTTGGGATAATTATATGTACCACTCTTTTAATATGTATCAAAACTCCTCCTTTTTACTCTTAAAGAATAGAAAGTTTTCCTACCAAATCTGTTATTACCAAGTGGTATCTTCTTCCCGATACACACTGGACCTACCAGTCTGCCAACTCAGCAGATGCATGTGAATATGCACACCACATACACACACACACACACACAGAGAGAGAATAGTAGAATAGTAAACAAGAAAAAAAAAGTAAACAAGAATAGAGATGGAAACATGGAAATGACCAAGGAATAGAATACTTACCTAATCATGTTCTGGTGTGCTCTGGGCTATAAGGAAAATACACTCAGAAAATTAAAAAGTAAGTTGACTGAAATATTTGTAGACATGAACCTATGACTTTGACACCAAAAGAGGCAATCATATATATAATGAGGTCAATGGACTAGAGAAGCAGTAAACTGAAGTATCAGACCATAGAGTCAGGCTATGAATTTCCCTCCTTATAAAATTCTATGAAGGAATTAGAACCAGAGTCAGAACTCTGAGAGAAGACATGGTTACTACCTTACACAGTAGTCACAAAATAAAAGCTTGCTGAGGGCAAAATCACAAAATACCTGTCAGAACATGTACAGATAGGCTTCATTCAACAAGATACCACTCTGGGATGAATGACTTTTAAATGTGGCTCAGGTGATACCTTTGACAAACTGTAGAAATCGGAGCTGTCACCACCACCACCACTATAATTTCATAATTCTTTTTCGGACTACTTCGGTAAGTGGTATCAGCAGCAATCCGATGCTCAGAAGGACCTGTTTGTTGCTCCACAACCCCTACCTCCCACAACCAAAACATGCCTACCCAACATTATTCTTCAAAATCTAGAGAAACACTTTAGTCAAGCACCGAACCAATTAACAATGAGTGTTTAGACTTTACCCAAAGACATTTAGGAGCAGAATACTAGTTAGCCTGAACCTTGAGACTCATTGATTAGTAGAGGTCTCTGAACATGATCCAGAGACATATTATCTGTTAATATTATTAAATTAATTTAAATATAAATCGAAAGCAAATAAATCAGAAAAGTAAGCATTGGTAGAGGATGGCAGTGATACAAACACTTTTTTAAAAATCATTTATACTGGGTGTTATTCTGTATGTTGGTAAATTGAACACCAATAAAAATTAATTTATTAAAAAAAATAAAAATAAAAAAATAAAAAAAATAAAAATCATTTATATTGGACTTTTCCTGGGTGTCCATAGGTTCCATGAACCTGAGTGTTTCTAACTTATAAACTCTTCATATCAAAGCAGATTGCACAGCCAAGCATATCTGGGGGGAAGTGAAAATTTGGGGAGGATATTATTAATTTATCTATCCTCTACCTTGTTGCCAAAATGATTCGAGAAATTTATACAAACATATAGAGTAAAATAAGATAAATTTAAAACAACTAAGAAAATAAAAGAAAGGGAAAATAAGGCTAGACAAATAATATGGAACCAGAAATGAGGTTAATATTCTAAAATGAGTTTCTAGATGACATAAGAGGATAAGAAAGCTTGACCTTGACCCATCCTGCAAGTCTCCATTTTCTCCAGGAAGCATCTCCACAGACTTGGTCAGGAATGCCTCCTCATGGGGTTCTCCTATACCACCCCCTGTATCATACTAATGGTCAGTTCACTTGTCAACATCTCTTATTAGAATTTATACTTCATGAATTCAGGGACCATGTCCATCATTTTACCATTTATTCCCAACATATAGCACAGTGTTTGTTAGGTCAAGGGTGCTGAAGAAATACTTACTGATTACATAGTGAATAAGCCTGTCCCCCAATCCCCACTGCAGCCTCATTTCCCCTCTGCTAAGGGACTCAGATTCAAAGTAATGAGAAATATAAATTCCAAGATCCAGCTTCTTAATTAAGTGTTTTAATTGTTGTTGCTGCTACTGGATAAAATCTCCAAGGACCAGAGAATTTGGAAATTAGCAGTTTCTCCTTCTATTCTGCCAAGTTAAGAGAATCACAGCTCTCTTCTCCCAAAAGCATACTTTCCCAAGCGGCTTATTAGCTCATATAGAACTCATGAGCCAACAAGATTGTCTTTGTTCAATTGCACAGCCATCGCTCTATTTCAGCCCTCATTAGCCTTGCTCTCAACAGGCTGATCCGCTCTCCCTCCCCCCAAGGTGACTTTGATTGGGAGGCGAGTGCAGTTTTCTATCAAAATTCACACTCTTGCACATTTAAAATCCAAAAGTCGCCTCTCCTCACCCTCTGAGCTGACCTTTGGACCAACCCCTTTCTCCTCCTGTTCCTACAACTCCCAAGGCAGTTCTCTGGGGAAAGTGTTTGTCCAGGCATTACCTCTACCTCAAAAAAAGGGTCTTGCCTCTATAGTAGCGTTCTTAAACTTTTGGGGGAAATTTGGTCCAAGGGCTCTGAAAACTACCTGAATGCTTTTGCAAAATTTTGTGCAAATGTACATTTTTCTGGGGGAGGGTCTGTAACCTTTACTAGATCCTCAGAGCAGTTCAAATTCTCACTGTCCCTATTGATTTAACTTGATGGTCCTTTTATAGCATCTTCCAACTGATCTCAACCAATGGCTTTCTGTTTCCTAAACATTCTTTAACTGAAGCCATCCCATGGGTATGGAGAATGTTTCCTTATACACTGTATTCTTAGCTCAGTTTGCTTCTGCCTTAGAGTCCTCCCACCCCAAAGAAAACACCCATGAGGGGAGATGGCAAGGCACAGGGTGACCTGATGGCACTGTTTTGTGAAAGAGCTCACTAGTAGAAGTATGGAGACCTGGGTTCTACTGTGGAGTCAGCCTCTAAATATGTGTGTGGCCATGAGCAAGTTACTTATCCTCTATATTCTTCAGTTTTCTTCTGAAAAAGAGAAGAAAAAATAGTACGGACTAGATAAAACCTAAAGTCTCTCTCTGAGCTCTAAAACATCTGTAATTACATGAAATCAGACCTTCTGGGTCTGGAAAATATTGCCATGAGTAATTAACTGCACAGGTATAAGTTGTGTTAACGTATTCTGTAGTGCTTCATCTTCTAGAAGTGCATGAAAATGTTGTATACCTAACAGGGTAACCTGAGATTATTTCTTATGTGTTCTTCTTTCTCCGTGTTTTCTTTTTGCCACATTTTCACCCATGTTTTAGATGTCAGCTATGGCAGTAAGGTGTCAGAAGTATAACAGAAGAGTCAACTTTCAGCTTTTAAGTTTCAAAATAGATCTTGAAAAAAAAAAAAAACAAAATAGATCTTGAAGTCCTCAGCACAGAGTAGAGGCTGAGTACATTTATAAAGAAGCTGGAATAATGCAAGAGTTTTATTTCTTGTCCTAGACTTAATAAAGATTTGTCAGAGGGAGTGGGAGAGAAGAGAGGAAGGGGCAGTGCTTGGACATAAGTCTGTTTCTAGGGAAAGGAGCCTTCACACTTCCACTCTTCCCAAAGCAATACTCATTTAAAAACCCACATGCAGAATCTATCTGTGTTAGTTTCCCGTAGAGGTCCTGGAAGAGTAAATAAAGTCCTATAGTTCCCCTGTACCCTAACCAGTGCAGTCTGGTTCCAGTAGGAGGCTGGGGGAATCTAGGTAAAGAGGCTCTGAAACAATCCTCAAGCCTCCTACTGCCCAGGAAGAGGACAGGGAACACCTTCTCCAGAATTTTGCATTGGATTAACATCTTCTGTAATCTTTTTAGGCTGACAGAGAGGTGGGATTTTACCTCCTCAGTGACTATTCTTCAGTAGCCAATAACGTCTTAGTCTGATATCAACATAGCATAGATGAGGAAAAGTGGAATTGTCCAATATCCCCTCTGAGCCTTTCATATTTGCCAATTAGAGATTTGTCTTCTGATGTAAGTTCTATTAAATTAACACCACAAGTCACAGTGCTTTTTTTTTTCAGATACAGTGACTTTTCTACACTAAAATAACTAATGGATAAATCCTTTAAAAAACATAAAATGCTTCAGTGCTTTTTTTACATACATCAAGATGTTAATAATGTGCAAGCACCATAGCAACACTGGATCAGTTCATCACACAGCTCTTTTGCCATGGTAATTCCTCTGAGCTCAATAGAAAGGTACCAGGCTGTGATGCCATATCTTTGAGATATGTATATTGACAGGGCAAAACATGAGTTCAGATTTATACACACACTCAGACAATACACAACTTTGTGCAGTTCTGACTGTGGCCACAGACAGTGTGGCTCCCACAATGCCTTTAATCCAGGGCATCACAAGGAAGATTAGCTTGTATTGAAACTACACTGACATTCATTATTCTAACACCAGGAAAAGAAATATCAATCCAGTAATGTTGAGTTCTGAAAAGGCCCAAGGAATAGAACCTAGGATTTCACATTTGAGAAAATATAGCGCCTTTGCAGACCACATAATACCACCTGAAGAGAAGTTTTAAAATGACAAGCATAGGACCTGACAGATCTGGGTCTACAAAATGTGTATTCGCCTTCTTGAATATTTTCTTCCAAAGAGAAGAAACAGTAGAAACCATCTCTTTGCTGCAACAATTTATATCTCAGCAGCATCCTTGACTTGGGAATAAAGAACATATTTTTTACTCTATAGTTCTGATGTTTTTTTAGGTGAGCAGACTGAACCATACAAACTCTGTCAATGATAGTATTATAGTATATCTTCCCTCCATTTTTTAAAAATTTGATTATGTTCTTATTAAATATCATGTAGTAACTTCAGCCACATGAGATTTTGAAAGTCAACTTCGTCTTTCTCAAATATTTACCTCCATACACCTCTCCAAAAACGGTGACCAAGATAACTCAGTATGTCAAGAGAGTTCACATAAATGGGAAATCTTAATGGAAATTAAATAGTTTGCAAAAGTACCTTCACAAATATGAATTGATTATTATCATGTCTCAGAACATGGCATATTGCCTGCCCAACTAATCACTTTCAGCTTGAGGCAGTCAGGAGGTAAAACAAAGTAAAGTAAAACAAAGTAAAACATCCAACAAAAAGTCAGAACCAAGCAGGAAAGGCCTCCTCTAGGAGAAGGTGGGGACTAGCAGAGGCATAGGCTTAGCATTCTGTGGTGGGATCTGTGCTGACAAGGATCAGCATCTCCATCAAGGCTCAGAGAAACAGCGGGGATGTAGCTGGGACTTCAGGCTAGGGATATGTACCAGGCCCAATGAGTATGTTTCCTGCTGAGATGTCAGAGATAATTGCATAGGTTAAAGAACTGGGTCCTTCTTGTCCATTCGCCAAAAGCCCTTTTTCCCTGAGCTCTGGGACTGAAATTAGGATATTTTTCTTTTTTTAAATTTACATGTTACTTACATACTGAAGTAGTGCTTTAGAGATAACATGTGATCTTAGTGCTTACCATCACTTATTCCATAAAATGTTTCTTTTTTTTTTTTTTATGATAGTCACAGAGAGAGAGAGAGAGAGGCAGAGACACAGGCAGAGGGAGAAGCAGGCTCCATGCACCGGAAGCCCGACGTGGGATTTGATCCCGGGTCTCCAGGATCGTGCCCTGGGCCAAAGGCAGGCGCCAAACCGCTGCGCCACCCAGGGATCCCCATAAAATGTTTCTTAGTGAAAATATTCTTTATTTACTATTTCAAAATAACTGGAAGAAAATGGTTGAATTTGTCCAAGAAGCCAACCACACATTCAGTGGACCCAGATTTGTCAGAGCCTGTACTTACTTTTAAATTTCTCTTCAGCTATAATGTGGCCTGCACATAATGTCGATAGTGTTATATCCTAACATCATTTTCTAGGGTTTTACATCCTGGAGAGATTTGCTCATGTTCTATCATGATGGCACATATGGTAGTGTTTACCAGTGGTTCCTGTCTTCAGGTCTACAATAAACACTTTCTTGTGTCTAACAGTTTATCCAAAAGATTTTCCTTAAAACTAACTTAAAAGTCACTCTTCTTACACAATGCATCCGAAGCCAGACTACTTCTCACTACCTCCAGTAGTGCTGCTGAATCAAGTCGTCCCCCATCCCCTGTCTTCTCTGGTTTCCCTCTGTGCCTTTCTTCCTTGACAGACCTGCTGGAATATCTCTTTAAGATATTAGTGGGACCATTTCCTCTGCCACTGCCCCAAACACCCATTCCCAGTTGCTCTCTCTCAATCAGAATAAAGGTCAGTCTTTAGCGTAGCCCGTACATAGGTTCTGTACTTGGGGTTTAATGCTCTGCAGTTGATGCCTTGCAATCTTAATAATTTTATCTTTGAAGTTTTGTAAGTGAAGTCTAGTGGGACAGCAGAACATGTGCTCAGGGCTGGGAGCCTCAGCTCACGTACATTCCTGCCTCCCATCACCTTGCCTGCCTCCCCAGAACTGGTTTTGGCTACCCACTCCCTACTCTCTGGTGTCCCAGGCCACACTAGCCTTCTGCTCTTGTCCCTGACACATTACAGCTGATGCCTTGCACCCAGAGTGATGACCAGGTCAGATGACAGGGTCAGCAGTAAGGATCCACCTTCTGCCAAGGTCCTTGAACAGCCTGGCAAGGACCTGGACTAGGCTAGCATCCACAGCACTTGATAGGCAGTTGGTGGTGGTAGTGATGAAGGCAAACCTCTCATTCACACCTAATCCAGGTACAGAGCATGTCCCAAAACACCAGTTGTAATCTTTTGGGAACCTCCCATCCACCATGGTGGCTGGGATTGGGAGGGCCCATGAGAAGGAGAGGCTGACTTTCCAGGATAAGGCATATTGGTAGTCCAGTGGCTTACAGGAAGAAGAACCCTGGGCGTCCTTGTGCAGGCCCCAGGCAACCATAAGGATCTGTACTCACCCCTGAGGATCCCTATATCCAGGGAAACAGGACATAAATAGCAAATAAAATCACCATGAGGGGTTGAGAGACAGACCATGAAAGAAAGGAAAAAGATTTACATTTTAGTATTTACAAAGTCAATTTTTTTTTTTTTTTTTTGCTGCTTTTCAGACAAAGAGCCCCGCATTTTCTTTTTTTTTTTTTAAGTGATGTGGTGGAATCAATTATTATTATTATTACTTTAGATTTTATTTATTTATTCATGACAGACACAGAAAGAGAGAGAGGCAGAGACACAGGCAGAGGGAGAAGCAGGCTCCATGCAGGAAGCCTGATGTGGGTGGGACTCCATCCCGTCTCCAGGATCACGCCCCAGGCTGAAGGCGGCGCTAAACCGCTGAGCCACCGGGGCTGCCCGAGCCCCGCATTTTCACTCTGCCCTGGGCCCCACCTAAATTATGTAGCCGGTCCTGCCCGTGTATGATTGGCCTCTGCCTGCCTCTCCAGCCTCATTTGCACCCCACCTCTCTCCCATCCTCCCTCCGCCAGCCTGGAGCTCTTGCAGGTCAGAAAACACACTAGCTGTGGTCTGCCACTTGACCTGCACCTTGCTCTTTCCTCTGCAGGGAACATCATTTCGCCACATGTCTCCGTGGTCACTTCCTCATTCTGATTTTTTTCCTCAAATGTCACCTCCTGTTCCTGACCCCAAATGATCAACGCCTTCCCTGTTCACACTATGAAAGTGCTTCCCCATACTAATCCCCCAGTGGCATTTTCCAACCCTTAAAGCTAGCAGGCATATGTAGACGTGTGTTTGTTGTTCTTGTTAGTATTACTTATCTTTCTCCCTAGAATACATATTCTATGAGGGTAGGTACTTTTTTTGTGTTCATCTCTTTATCCCCAGTGCCTAGAATAGTGCCAAATATACAATCAGTGATGAATAAACATGTGTTGAATGAGTGAATGAACCTAACCTGCGTCTGTCATTTTGCATTCCTCTTGTTCATAGTGTCCTTTTAGAGGAGGAAGAGAACCATCAGAGGGAGATTCTCCCCAAAACTGATGTCTATTATCCATTCAGATATTAGTCAGATGTATTTACTGGACACTCACCCTGTGCAATGAATTGTTGTTGCCTGTTTTGTATGAGGCTTTCTGTTAGACCCTATGGAAAGTACTCCTTAATAAGGCCATCCTCATTTTTCACTTATCAAAATTGTCAAGAGCATTCAATTAATTTTCTACCACTTCCCTTTCATCACTTGGTTGTGAATTAGCCTGACCCTAGATTATATATACACTTGCTTTGGCATTTAAGAGTAAAGCAGAGTGATGTTATTCATTTTGGAGTTATAGGATTTTGTTTTTCAATGATAACAACTTCTTTTTTTAATGTATCATCCATAAGCTCTGTCTTCTGGTGCCATCCCAGAATTATCATAAAAATGCTACACATATTCTTCAGGGAGGGAATACCCCAATTTGGTTTATTTTGTGTAATAATGGCATTAAACTTGGCTCCTTTTTAATGCTCGTATTTTTTTTATTTAAATTCAATTTGCCAACATATAGTATAACACCCAGTGCTCATCCCATCGAGTGCCCTGCTTAGTGCCTGTCACCCAGTTACCCCATCCCCCTGCCCACCTCCCCTTCTGCAACCCTTTGTTTGTTTCCCAGAGTTAGGAGCTTTTTAATGCTCTTAAAAGTGGCTGCCCAGTTGCCTCATTTTCCCTGGGCACTTCTCCAGCAGGATCTATCTACCAATGTGGATGCCTGCCCCCTGGGAAGGAGCCCAAGCTCTGGTGCAAACCCTCTCTGAGCTCCTCCCTGGCATCCAGTGCTCTCCTGCCCTTCTCTTCATGATGGTATTAGCTGGTGCTGGCACAGATTCATGCTTATAATGAAATTAGTTAGTGACACCAGCAGCCTTTTCCAGAACCTTAGGGATTCCTTTAAATGGACATGACCTTTCTCTCACCCCACTGGCGCCACATAAGCCAAACCCCCAAGTTTGGAAGCACAGATTCCACTTGGTGCTTCCCATTGTTTACAGCTTCCCAGCCAAATTCTCAAGCCCTGTGAACTTGTTTTTATCCAAGGCAATTGAATCTAATTTAGCAGGAAATGTTTCATGACGTAGAGGAGATCTCCAAATATGTATTGCCCTCTGCCAGGACTGGACTAATTCTTTTGAAATCTAGCCACTTAATGATTCTTGCTGTTATTTAAAGACAAAGTAAAGAAAAATAAATCACGAGGCCTATGGGGAAGACAGAGGGAAGTAAATTCTTATTTCCCTCTGCTGCTGGCTTATATAGATTTCTTCCAGTAAAATGGACTTTTGTTTGGAAAAAATTAATAAGAATTAATTTTAAAATCTCGTAAATAAGCCAATTTAAAAAAGAATAAATCCATGTTAAAAAAAAAGGTAGACAAATCTATTTTAAAAAAGTAGACAAATCTTGCTCTACTTCTTTCTTAACTCACCAAATTATTATTATCTAATTATCACATAAGACAATAGAGTGGCACCAAAGTCTTTTCTCTGAGCAACCTTATTGTGACCTCTGGGGGAGGCCCTTTCCTAAACAGAGTTTTTAGGTTCAGGATCACCCTTATAGGTCATTCCATTAGTGCATCAGTGGTTGGTAAGTACAGGCTGAATGTTTAGGAGAATTCCCTTACAAGCTGTCCTATAAATTCATCCCACTAATCACAAGGGCAATGAGTTCACAGAATGTGAATTGCTAAGATACAACACCATAGTAAGAATGCCAGTTCATGGGCATGTTCCAGTCACAGAAATCTCTTCTTTAAGCGAGTTTGAGGTATTAAAAACAGGAAGCTAGTGATTACCTCTAACATCCAATGCTTCAAAAATTTACCATGTCTTTTCATTGTCCCAGATGAGAGAGGTGGCATTCCCCCAATTCCATGCAGGGAAAAAATTTCCATAGAGGAAAGGAACAATGTGACCTAAGAATGAACAGAATTAGATTTTACTTGGTTCTTTTTCCTATGAGCATCGTAATTTACTGAGCGGATAGCTACATGTTAACAGTCATACATTTTTGCTATAGTTCCCAGTTCCCTCCCCGTTTGATTTAGTCTATTAAGAATAAAGTTACCACCAGTGTTGACTTCAACCTTTCTTGAATCCCAGAGCAAAAAGTTTCCTTGAAAATCCTTAATTTTGTGGGTCTTACATGTGCTGATGATGGTTTTTTCTTAACTTTTTAGGTTTTACCAACATTCTCACCTGCTCCCTAATGACAGTGATCCATCTTAGAGATGCATGGTTCATCCAGTTAATTACCTTTCACATCAAAATCCAGCATTTAACTGACATGAGTTTTCCTTACAAGTTTTATTGTATGCATGTATGTATACTGTATCTGGGGAATATGCATTTGAATTGGGGCTGGGGTGAGGGATGGAGAGAACACAGATGGGCAGGGCCATCAGCAGCATATCTTGTGTGTGAGTGAACCTGGATCTACCTGTTACAGAATTGCGTCTGATCATGAATCATAGACATGTTCATGATTCAAACTCTGTTTTACCCCTGATGTGTTTTACGTCAGAGAGTTTCTATTTTAACATGAGAAATTTAGTTTTGAGATATTAATATATTTTAGTTTATATTTCATTAAACTTATTTTATTGGAAAAGGTGAAGAACACAGAATCTAGTTCATGGATCAACACAACTGTCTTTATGAATACATGTACTCAGTGGCAAAACTAAACTCTGAAAGTGGAAAACTTGCCCCCTACTTGAATCATTTGAAGTGTAAAAAAACAAAATCCAGCAATATGCATTAAAATAAGATTAAATTTGATAGAGTATTAATGATACTAAATCTCTTATGTAAACAGAAACCTTATAAGAAATTCAAAATGGACTCATGTGGAGGGAGTACATGTCCTAAATCTATCCATCACACAAAGCAATGAATTCTACTATCCTCCCTTTTCCAAACACAAAGATTATCTTTTTTTTTTCCTTATTGGTTATAAAATTTTCATGATGACATAAATTAAATAAAGCTTGGAACTGTTCTGCCTCTTTTGTATTTCTACTTTTGCTACTGTGAAATATTTTGATCTGAGAGTCTCTGGTATCTCTACCCAACCTGGAGAAGTAATGGAGATCCAAATAACCAAACCACTGAAACCATAAACTGTAGCTCAAGAAATTGGCAGCATCTTATTTTCAAGAGCAAGTATTATTTTGTTCCTTGAGTATTTCTTGTAGTTCCATCACTTTAGAGTGACCCATCCACCTTCTCCAGAAGTCTTCCAACATAAAACTTATGTATCTACTGCCAGATTGGAAGGTTTATGCCTTTTTTTTCCTCCTACAGAGAGGAATTTGAGATTAGATGCTGTAGGAAGAACACAGTTATTGTCCATCATGTATATTTCCCCAGAAGTGTTTGTACTGGTACATGACTTCAATCCACAGTGCTTCCCATCAGCCTGAAAGAACAATTTAGAGAGTTACTTAGGACTTCAAAGACATATGCTCAATTTAGCATCTCATTCTCTACTTGACATGTGGTTAGTTTTGAAATTTAGCCTACTTTTTGAAGCTACTTTTTCTTCAGATTAGGGACTAAGATGAAAGGGTAAATAGGGGTAGACAAAATGTTTAAAGAATAGGGATGATTTTAACTTTTCTTGGTGAAGGCAATTGTCTTCAAGGCTGCCAACGGTTATGACATGGTTGACAACCACAGGCTGTACATTTTCTTTGAGCACCAAGCAAAAGTATCAGTTGTATCTGAAAACAGGATAGAAATAAACAAGAACTTTATTATATTAAATTTTTAGGCTTTTAATTCTGTTAAAGATAAATTTCTCCTTTACTAGTAAGAAAAAAAAAAGATATCTGTATTCTTAATATTTCAACTTAAGATGAGCTGAAGGACTTAAACTATTTTTTTCTTTTTTTTTGGTCAGCCCTGAGAAATATTCAACCTTTGCTACTGCAAATAGTTTAAGAAGCAGGTAAAAAAATGATAACCACCATTTGCTTCGTCGTGGATGGAACTGGAGGGAATTATGCTGAGTGAAATAAGTCAATTGGAGAAGGACAAACATTATATGGTCTCATTCATTTGGGCAATATAAAAAATAGTAAAAGGGAATAAAGGGGGAAAGGAGAAAAAATGAGTGGGAAATATCAGAAAAGGAGACAGACAATCGGAGAAGGACAAACATTGTATGTTCTCATTCATTTGGGGAATATAAATAATAGTGAAAGGGAATATAAGGGAAGGGAGAAGAAATGTGTGGGAAATATCAGAAAGGGAGACAGAACATAAAGACTCCTAACTCTGGGAAACGAACTAGGGGTGGTGGAAGGGGAGGAGGGCGGGGGGTGGGGGTGTATGGGTGACGGGCACTGAGGAGGGGACTTGACGGGATGAGCGCTGGGTGTTATTCTGTATGTTGGTAAATTGAACACCAATAAAAAATAAATTTATTATTTAAAAAAAAGAAAGAAAAGGAGACAGAACATGAGAGACTCCTAACTCTGGGAAATGAACTAGGGGTGGTGGAAAGGGTGGTGGGCAGGGGGTGGGGGTGACTGGGTGATGGGCACTGAGGTGGGTACTTGATGGGATGAGCACTGGGTGTTATTCTATATGTTGGCAAATTGAACACCAATAAAAAATAAATTTATAATAAAAAAGAATAAGTGGTTAAAAATCATCATCTCTTATAGATACAAAAATAAAGTAAATAAAAAAAGAAAGCAAATGAAAAAAAAAATGATAACAATAACATGGACCTTGAGCTGAGGTAGGCAGACTTATATACCCTTCCCCTACCTCCCTGAATAATGTGAACAATAGAAATATCTCTGGGTGGGACTGGGGAGATTCATGGTCCTGGATAGGTATGTCCCAGCCTGAGCCTCAGAGCTGGCCTGCAGAAACATCAGTTTCCATTCTCTTTCACCATTGTCCAGAACAGGCAGTAAGATAACTTCAGTCTGCTTCTTGAAACCCAGAGTTGCAAGATCTTTACTCACAGCTTGGGCCCCTCAAATTCCATCACACCACAGTTAGATGGCAAAAGGTCAATATATAGCTGTTTTTAGGACTAAAAGATACTGAGCCCTTAGAAATTGCAGACTATTTACTGTTGTCCCATGGTAATTGTGGGAAGAGTTTTGGAAAATCTTCTGAGAAATCCAATGTTGTGAGAATGGAGAGAGCAAGCCACAATTTGAATAAAGGAAACCCAAGAGGACTACAGGAAGTAAAGAAATGATGGGAGTCCCTCCTGCCTTGTGGCAGGCCTGCAAGTAGCCTGGCTTTCTGGTACTCACAGACAAGACCTCATGCTTTGGGTAATCATTCAGCAACTTTGTTCAGTAGGACAGTCACTGAAATGTTCTGAGTACTGCACTAGGTTCTGCAGATATAATAATGAATTACACCCAATATCTCTATTCACATGACTTAAACCTTAAATGAGGCCACAAATGTGTAAACCAAGTATTTAGATATCATTCTTTCTCTTCTCTCTTCACCTGGGAAAGCCTATCATGACCCTCCAGGTGCAGCTTATATGTCACCTCCTCAGTGAAAAGCTCCCTTGACCTCACTCATCAGGCTTGGGCTCTCTTTGTTTCTATGTTATGGCACTTTTTACATTTGTCACTTAAGAATTTATTCATGTAAATATTTTCTAATATACATGTCCTCCATAAAGGACACTATCTGGTTTTATCAATGCAGTCTTCCCAGCACCTAGGATGATGGGTGTCACACAGTGTTCAAAAGTAAACCTGATTAATGAGTGAGTAAGTGAATGAAATGCATTAAAAGCAATGATGGAAATATGCATAGAACACTATATGAGTGGAAAGAAGGGGACTTTATCCCTGCCAGGAAGCTATAGAAATGTTTCCTTGAGAAGAAAACTGATCTGAATCTTGAAAGATGAGTAGACATTAACTAGGCAGGACATAAATTGTGAGGGAATGTGTAGCAGGAGACATAGCTCAAAAACATGGAAGACTTTATACATCATTCCAAAAAATCTTTGACTTTTGCTATGGGCAATGGCCTTTGAGGAGTTTTAAGTCAAGAAGTAGCATTAAAATGTACCATTCTATGGACAAAACAAGAAAGATTTCCTGGGGTGCCTGGGTGGCTCAGTCAGTTAAGCATCTGCCTTTGGCTCAGGTCATGATCTAAGGATCCTGGGATCAAGTCCCAACATTGGGCTCCCAGCTCAGCAGGGAGTCTGCTTCTCCCTCTCCCTCTGTCCCTTCACAACACCCCACACCCCCACTCATGTTCTTCTCTCTCTCTCTTTCTCAAATAAATAAATAAAATCTTAAAAAATAATAATAAAATAAAATAAAGATTTCCAGATCAAGATAGGCGTTGTAGACCTAAGGCTCAAGGCCACACACCCTTGAGTTCTCCCTAGCACAGGGCCTGTGACAACTGATGTGGAGGGCCACTAAGCATACTTTCATGTTAACCTCAATGGCAACTATTGGCTAAGTATATCTCACATGCCCAGCTCTTATAGGGTTACATGGGAAGTAAACAAATCTAGCTAGGGAAGCAAAACATCTTCCATGGAACAACCAGGAAACAAAATTACACATAACTAAGTAATGGAATATAAATTGAAAAAAAAATCAGGACGTAGTGGGGCCAAAGATGCATGTGGTGAGTTAGGAAAGACTTTGTAAGAGGTGAGTCTCGATCCAGCTCTTAAAGAAAGTGATGGGAGGCAGGTGGCAAAGCAAGAAGGTGGGTGCTTACAAGGGAGATTCATGGGGAGGCCACTGTGGTGGTAGGATGCCACCCAAAGAACGAAGGCTTCCTGGATGCTTTGACAGGCTATTTAAGGAAATAATATGTGCAATGGTAGCCTTCATCAATTTACTATAGTAAAAACTGTTTTTCAAAACTTTTAAGACTTGCTGCTTCCCCTTCCTGAATTTCAGTCTTGAAGTCTTTAGGTGAGGCTGAGCAGGTGTAGTGCTGGCTGCAGTGGAGAAGGCAGTAGCTATGGGAGGTCCAGAGCTGGACATCAGAGTCTGAGCAGGGTGGGGAGGGCCTCCTTCCCCTTCCAGGAAAGATACCTGATCAAGGGAACTGAAACTTGCTGAGCAGGGGTACGGGGTTAGCTCCCACATAGAAGCACTGCATGCCAATGTCAGAGCCTGATTGTAATGGTTGCTTTGGGTAATGAAGAAGATTGTCCTTGTTTGTGGGAAATGTACACTAAAACTCTCAGACAAGGAGTGTGAGATGGAGAGCAAACATGTTAGGACAACATGTCAATAATTTACTCTCAAATGGCTTATGGAGGGGAAAGAGCTTTTGTACTAAGTTTACAATCTATCTGTAAGTTTGATATATTTTAAAATACTACTAATAAAGAAACCCTTAAAGGCTGGTAACTTATACTTTTCTGTGAATTTGAGTCACATTACAGACATATCACACACACTTAAAGACTCTTTAGAAAATGTTTGCTGATAATAATTTAAATTCTGCCTGTGCAAAAACTGAAAAGGATAGGGAAGAAATGGGAAAATTAAGAAAAAAAAGAAAGAAGAGAAAAAGAAAAGCCTTAGACTCCACACTGTGATTACTTAGGTAATTCCAGAAATGCTCCAGTCCCTGGGCTTTGTCTTGTCATGTAAAATCGATCTTTATTTTCTTATCCCTCAGATTCACGCATTTAATTACTTAATGATGACCGGCCTCCCCTGTGCCAAGGACTGTGCTAGGTGTCAAGGATACAGTGGAGGGGGAGAGAGCAAGTTCCCACCTCTGCAGCAGTTTTGTGTTATTGCTCTACTCTGGCTCTTCATTAAATAGTGACAATAGCATCAGGAAGAGTCCCCAAAGGTGCCAAGCAGAGCCCTTTGTACTTGCTCTTTCCACACTAGCCAACTCTGCCCCCATTGCCTGCCATACTCCCATGCTCTCATCCTTTCCGCCCTTTTTGACCATTTGGTCACTATTAACTCCTTTACTCTGCTTTATTTGAATCACTTCTTCATCTCACCCCATAAGAACAGGGACTTTGGTTTTTTTTAATTATCTATTTCCAGCACATTAGCTGGCATGTAAGGACTCAGTAGATATGTGGTTAATGAATGAATTAGAGCTATGAAAGTAGGAAGACAGGTTGATATGGGAATGCAAAGTTGGACAGCTCCATGTGCCTGGGACAGGCTTGCCTGAAGAAGTGACATTTACATAGAAATCTAAAAAAAAAAAAAAAAACAGTAGGAAATGTTGAGTGAAGAGTAAATGTAGGCCTACTATGTGTGAGGGGGATCAAAAGCTGGCCTTATGCCATCAAAAGTCATTGCTCTTCTCAACATATCTTTTAATGACACATTTTTATTCTATAACAGTATCCTCATCTCTTCCTTCTCTGTTCTCTCTCTGCAAGAAGTGTCACTACTAATCTGACCTGAGAGGCAGTGTTTCTTTCTTTTAATCTGGGCACAGGCCCGCAGGGCTGACTAGGAATTGTGCCCTACAGTATAAGGCTAGGAGCTTGACATGGGGGTTGAAATCCAGTTACATCTTATATAAGCTGAGTAACCTTGGGGCAAGTCTCTTCACCCTCTGAGACTCTTTCCTCACCTAAGAAAATCTGTGTAATAAGAATTCTTAATTCACAGAGTTGGAGCAAAGACATGTTTATGTGATGGCACTTTATAAGCTGCCATTATTCTGACCACACAACCCAGACACGTGGCCTGAGATAAAAGATGGGAGCCACACACAATAAAGATTGTCTTTGTATACAAAACAACTGCACTCTTGTCAACAAAAGACCCCAGAGAGATGATTCAGGTTTCCATTTATAGGCTTTCTCTGTTTATCTTTACCTCAACACAGTTAGAGTTTGCCACATTTCAGAAGGAGCCAGTTAAAAAAGAAAGAAGGAAAGAAAAAGGAGTGAGTTTCCTGCTTAATGTTGCAGTATTCTAGAGCTGCCCTCCAGTCCTCTCTGATTTAGCCCTTTCTTGAGAAGGTAAAGTTGAATGCTTTAATCCAGGCATATGCACCTACCATGTAAGTGGCACAACCTCTTTGTGCCTGTTTCCTCCTCTAGAAAATGATGCTAATATGTACCCCTACCTCTTAGGGCTTTTGTGAAGATTGAATGAGTTAATGTTTACCAAGTGTTTAGAGAAGCATTGGGCAAATGGGAAGTGCTTCAGACATTTTAGCCATTATCCTCCCATCATCATTAATTCTATCCCAAGAGTTTCTAAACCAAGAATTGGCTTGTGACCTATAGGTAATTCACCATAGCATCGACTGCCCCACTGCCAGTGCCAGAGAGGAAGGGACAGCCAGCCCCATTTGAACTTGGAAAGTATGTATTCTAAAGAATTGGAATCTCCTGTGCAGAACAGGTGGCTGGGAAGCAGAATACAAAGAACCTGCTACTGTGTCATCTGAGCTTTCCCACCTTTTTAACAAGGGGGCTGGCATTTCTCAGTCATCCAAAGGGAAAGAAAAAAAGTATTCAAAGGTAAATCATCCTACTGTTAAAGAAGTTAAAATTGTATCAACTTTTCTTAGTTATCTCACCTACCCATCTCTCTAAAAGTACTTGAAACTTAATTTGGTCAATGGCTGGCCAAAGACAGAAATGTGACTATTGCAGTGTGCAATTCACCCAGTGATAATTATAATAAATGTAATAGCAATAATAGCAATAGCTAGCATTTATTACATATCTACTGTGGGCAATGTTTTACCAGAAGCGTTTTACCGAGAATAACTCATTACGAAAATAGGAGGTAATATCCCACTTTACGTAAGAGAAAACTATCTCCATGGCTCCCAATAACAGGAAATCATAGAGATTTCAAGAGAAGAGGTAAGCCAAGAAAAATATGAACTCAGGAGACAGTAGGAAATCTGTCAGGAAATAATACCCCCAGTCACTTTATCACTCAGCACCAAGAACACTTCAATTATCTGTATGAGCTTCTAATAATGAGGTAACCATTTCAATGTCCAAATAAAAAGCATGTGAAATAGGTTAAGACTGAGTCACCTGTGATTGCTTCAGAATTTAGATCCTTCTTTAAAGATTTCTTCTGGCATGTCTATATTCTTTGGGTTGTTTAGATGGAATGCTGGTGATCAGTCACCCTTGTATAGGCTTTTTAACATACAAAGCACTTCTAATGCATTATTTTATCTAATCCTTTCAACGATGGAGAGTAATAGGAGTTTTTATTTTCTTTTACATATAAAATTGAAGTTCAGGGATGTCCTCAACCCCAGAACTACTCTGGTCAATCTCACCTCCTTTCCACTGTATCATGCTTTCATTTTTAATAAAATGAGGAATCCAGATCTCTACACGGAGTAAAATTCAGGTTCACAGCCTATACTCGACACTCTAACAGGTCAGTGAACTTTGAAGAGCGTGTCACAAGCCAGGGGCAAATGTATGACACAGAGACTTCAGATAAACTGGTGTTCACATGGGCACAAACACGCTCAAACTCTCCTACAAATGGCCAACAGCCTTGTTATGGTGTATAGATGAGTTTTATGTGCCAGGAAACACAGACTTTGGAAAAACTCAAAGGAAATTCTATTGATATTGTTTTTTGTTCATGTCACTTTCATTCAGTGTGGCTAGTAGCCAAAGGAACAGGTAGTTACCTCCCCTTCTGGTTCTCAATATTTCAATTGAACAGAGAAACATTTACATTGCATTTTATAAAATAACATTGAGTGATTTGGGACTTCAAAACCTTCTTGACGTCCAGGAGAGAAGAGGAATGAAGGTTCCTGAACTGGGAGTCAAGACTCAATTCACTCATCCCTGATAGGTAAGCAGAAAAAGAATTCACATTGAAGCCATCCAATTTCCCTCTGGAATGCCCCTCTGAGGTTTTAGCTGAATGTGGGGAAATCCAATGCATCACCTTCCCACCATAGAATAGTCAAGAGTTAATAGTGGCTTCCAAAGGCACTCAGGGACATGTTTAGGTCACAAGGGGCAAACAACGGAACTCCTGCTCCCAAGGACAGAGGAAGACTAATTTCATTTCACAGTTAGCATACCTACTGCTTTCACTTGAGACATTTTTTGTTATTGTTCAGAACTTGTCCAAACTAAAGTGTTGTGATGTAAAATATCTCTCTCTGGTGTTTTGTGGCCTCTGAAGACACTGGGCTCTGACCCTTCCTGCTTTTCTGCTCAATAAAAAAGGACATTGAGCTCTTAGATCCACTAGCTTTCAGCTTGAGGGCAAATCTCCAGAAAGGCCCTGGCTCCTTCATACATGTGGTAAGACAAGAGCTTCATTGGAGTTGGAACCTGGGTCTCTGAGTACTTCTCAGCTGGGATCTATGGCCTCTTTACATGGGAAGCAATTAGGGAGGGCAGAGAGAGGTAAGAAGACACAAATGCTTTCCCCAGGTAAAACTGACATAATCTCAGATTCGATGTTTTAAAAGGTATCTTGAAAGGAAAGCACAAAAAAAATGAAGTATTACATTGCTTTCTGCAAAGAAACCTTCCCTGGATGCATGTGATGTAACAATCTTCTGCCCACATTTTCTGCCTTTCCCCTGGACATCGTGTCATACTGGCTGATGGTAATACTGGTAATACACAACTTCATTGCCTGAACAAATCACTCCTGTGCAAGTGGCTCTCACCTATTTGGTTGACACTTGGAATTTTGATTATCTCAAAGAGGAATACTGCTTCTGTGAATCTATTCTGCTATTAACACATCCATTTTGTCCAAGTGATACTCTTTTAGCTGCCTTAGCCCGTCATCCAACACAAATATTCCTACTCTACCTTGCATTCTAAATCCCCCTTCATCAAGTGCTTTCTTGTGTGAGTCCAAGTTAGAAATTATTAAAGGCTACTGTGTACTTTTAAAATCCCATCAAGCTATCAGCAATGCAAAAGGGAAACAGCCCCATTTTGCTGCTAGTGAAAAGCCCTTCTGTTAGGCAAACTCCTTCTCTATAATTAGCTCACATTGCTTTCAATCTTTGGCAACAAATTGGCCATTTCAAATATGGATTTGAAATAGCTTTATGGATAGAGCTGTTGGTAGGGACATTTGCTTCCACATTCCACACAGAGGGCAAGTCTTGTCATGTTTTTTACCTGCTGAGAATAAATGAAGAACCAAGAAACAGATATGGATTCTGGCTCTGAATTGCAGCCATAATTTTTTAATACACTTAACTAAAAGATTACATCATAATAAAGGATGCCATTTTCCCACCAGCATAATCAGAACTATTTTTAACACAGCACAAATGAAAATCCTTTTCCTGCAATATTCCATGCCAAATCCTTCCTCTAGGCCCTCTTATCCCTCTAGAATGATATGCATGCACACACCAACAATACCTTGATGCTGCATCCAACCTCTTAACCTAGGTGAGCTGCAGTGCTTCCACGCTTATCCAAGCTTCATCAAGATCCATCCAGGATCAGCAAGCTCAACTAGGGAGGGAGGGTGGAGAGAAAGGAACTCATATTTCCTGAGAACCTACCTGTAATGCTGCAAGAGCTGTGATTTTGTCGTCCTGTCCCATCTTCACAATCACCCCGGGTGGGGGGGTAGCATTTTCTCCATTTTACACATCAGAAAACTAATGATGAGAAAGGTTTAATAAATTGGCTGACATAACATGATTCAAACCAAGGTCTAGGATCCAATGTCATGCTCTTTCCACCACAGCACACTGGCTAATTCTGGAGCACATGCTCAGGACACAAGAAATGAGAAATGCATAGGCAGATAATAGAAGCATGAATGTGATGCAGATAATAGAAGCACGAATAAGTCAGCATTTACTTTAAACTTTTTATCTTATATATAACACTCTGGAAAGAATGTCGAGAACTCATTGGAGGAGGTTCAGATTGAAGATGAAGGATCCCAAAAGAAAGCTACTACAGTATTCCAAGAGAGTGTTGATAAGACTCAAAATAAGGCATGAATCAGTTAAAATTCCATGGTTTCAAGCAACATAAACAAAAACAGACATTCAGACCCTTTGGCTACTTTGAAAGAGTCTTCATTGGAAGGATCTGGTGAGCTGACATGACTGCCAGGAGGCTGAAGATAGAGATTTGAGAAAGAGCCACAACCAAAAGCTCTTAGGACCAGGAAATGGGAAGAGGAGAGGCCCTTGTGCAATAAGATCAATCTGGCTTGGATGCTTCTGCCACTACCCTGCAATGAATGACCTCCAAACATTATTCTTTTGTCCTTTGACACTTCTCCCAAGTTTCAGAGACCCAAGACAAAGCAGCTGCTTGGCCAAGCTTAGGACACACACCAGGGATCTGGTTTGGGAAATGGGCAAGGAGAAGAAGGATCTTGCTCTCTTTCCTGAAGTGGTACTACAAATGGTGTGAAGGGACAATGTGCTAATTACACCCACAGATGATACTCCTGGGAATCAGCCAGGCCTACTGGGCCCTGCCAGCAATCCAAGGTATTTTCATTTCCAGATACCAGCAGACTCCAGGAGGTGGCTGTCCACTATGCTTCTTCCTTCTTCCAGTTCTGGAGCATGATTCACTAAGCTCACCTCATCAGGTCTTTAAATTTGGATTGCAGAGGGCCAAGATGTGCAGCAACCACAGGCAGATACGTAGCACCAAGAAGAAGTTTTTTCCTTTAAGGAGATTGAGGATTGGCAGGATGCATTTTTCCCATCAGATAGGGATGGCCCACCATCCCTGTTTCCTTCCCACCATCCATTTTCCCTGTGGCTCATAGTGACATTAATCACCTTTAAAACCTAAGTCCAAATTTGTAGCCAATGCTAATGGTAGAGTACTTAAATGCTTTCCATGTTTCCAGTTCTCTATATCATTCAGTGGACTAGTCAAGAGAAGCCAGAGATGTGGTCCAAGCTCAGTGGAGAGACAAAAATCTCACTGCATTAAATTTATCACTGAGACCATCCTGGAATACTCAATGCTTTTCAGTGACTATTTGACATATTATCCAAGAAGTACCACACAACTCTTGGACACAGTTGGAATGGAAACAAAGCAAGAGTTGTATAATTCACCATACACTTGTTATTGAATTAGATGTGGATGTGGCTGTAAGAATAAAAAACTAAAAATGGATAGATATATAGGTAGATAAAGTTTCTTAGCAGAGCCTCCCAAATATTCTCTGCACTCTGACTGTGCTAGATCTTATTACAAAAATGGCCTTAACTGTCATACTTTTCATATTGTGACTTTGTAGCTCTTCCCATTAAGAAATGAGGTTTATATTCCAAATTCTTGAATGTAAACTTAATCATAGTGCCTTGATTTGTCTCACAGAATGAGGTGAAATGGTTGGTGCTCCTGTTCTAAGCCTTGGCTTCAGGGGCCTTGCATGTTTCTGCTAGCATTTTTGGAACCCTGTCTCTATCATGAAAATAATCCCAGGCTTTTCTGTTGGATAATGAGAGACTCGGTAGAAAAACTGGGATGACAAGTTGAAGCATCTCAGGCCAGCAGCCCCCAACTGATTTAGCAGCTGACCATAGATACAAAAGTGAGCCCAGCTAAAACCAGAAGGACCATACAGCCCATGTTCCAACCCACAGAAACATGAGCTAAATAAATGATTGTTTTAAGTCAGTGATTTGCAAGTTGGTTTGTTACACAGCAATTGGTAACCGATACATTTAGGTTTTGGGACACCCTATTTCTTCTTGGACATCAGCAATCAACACAACCCTTCCAATCACAAGTTAAGCTATCACCACTTTGCACACATGAGCCTTGCAGATACATCCAGATAATTTCTGAATTCTACAGTTAACATGCCTGAGGTTTCTATTTAGTCTTGCCCATCTTCCCTTTCTATCCCTTCTATCACCAAGTCTTCATTTCCTTTTCTGGACACTGGATATAGAGTCCTACCTGGTGTCTTCATATTTCACCTTATTCTGTCTGTGGTCCCTCACTGTCTAAAGACTTACGTGTGGGGACAGGACAAGAGAAAAACGAATGGTATGGAGTAGCCACCTTGAGTCATACCAAGTTGAATAAGATAGAGAAGCATAAGTCTACGAAGGGCAATAGAGGCTTTCTTTAATCTAGTGCCACCCTATCTCTGCAGATTCCTGCTGTCCAACTTGTCTAATATCTGCCCTGTCCCTTCCACATGGAACCCCCATATGTGCATTTTTGCTCATGTCACTATGCCCTAAGCCCTGCTGCCTCAAATGCTCTCCTGACTTTTCCCAGCTTCTCTAAATCTTCATCTTCTTTCAAGGTCACCTTAACTCCTTTGAAACCCCCTCCTACTGCTCCTGCCTAGGACATTTCTCTCTTTTGCCTCTCTTGTCTCAATTCCCTTAGAGCTCCTTTAGCTGCTGACTATGGCATCTGCATGGCTGGTTATATATGAGCCTGGAAACCAGGGACCATGGTATGTCCCTTCTCCAGCACCTGGCACAGTGCCAGACACATGTGCCTTCAGGTGATAATAATACTAGGTAAAGATGGATTTGATAAAGCAACTCTCTCTCTTAAGACAATATAATGTGTTGGCTCTCCTTTCTTTTAAATAAAAATCTCATACGCTTAATTTGGGGTATTGAATTTAAGGACAATCAAAATACCTTCACTCTCTCTGCTATGCCTCCCAAGAAGTCAGATAAAAGAGTGGAACTCCTCCTGACATGTAACTAGCCCACTAAGTACTAGTACAACCTGAACATTGCATTTTGATCATCTCACTTAAATAGTCCTATGGGTACATATCATTGCCTCCATTTATAGTAGTGGAAACTCATTTACAGGATTGAATACTCTAAAATCCCACAGCCAGGGGCACCTGGGTGGCTCAGTAGTGAGTGTCTGCCTTTGGCTCGGATCATGATCCCAGGTTCCTGGGATCTAGTCCCACACCAGGCTCCCTGCAGTGGGCCTGCTTCTCCCTCTTCCTATGTCTCTGTCTTTCTGTGTATAATGAATAAATAAATAAAATCTTTAAATACATGAATGAATAAATGAAAAATGAATAAGTAAATAAAATCTTTTTTAAAAATAAATAAATAATAAAATAAAATCCCATAGCCTAATGACCCTGACTTATCCAGTTACTTTGCTCTTAGGACATACAAAACAGCCATTTATTATTGTTGCACTTTCCCATAAATAATCCTTGAATCCCAACCTAGATTTCAGTTCATGGAATCTTCCTAACCTAGTACTTTCTATGGCAAGCAGAATAATGCCCTCATCCCCAAAGAGGTCCATGTCCTCATCACTGGAACCTGCAAACATATCATGCTACATGGTGTGGGGGAACTAAGATTGCAGATGGAATCAAGTTTTGCTAACCAGCTGAACTGGAGGTGGGAAAATGATACTGAATCATCCTAGTGGGCCCTTTGGAATCAAAAGAGGGAGGCAGGTGAGTCAGAGAAGGAGCTGTGACAACAGAAGCAGAGATCACAATGACACAATTGCTAGAAGAGGGCCCCAAGCCATGGAATCAGGCACTCTTCAGAAGCTGGAAAATGCAAGAAAACAGACTCTCCCCTAGAAATTCCAGCAAGAATGTTATGTTTTAGCCCACTGGGATCCATTTCAGACTTCCGACCTCCAGAATTGTAAGATAATAAATTTATGTTGCTTTGAACCAAGTCTGTGGTAGTTGTTACAGTACAAGTAGGAAACTAATATGCCTCCCCCTAGAAACAGTTACAGTTAATTCATGGTCCAATAGTTTGTTAAGACTTCTCATAGCTCTAACTACAGTGTGGATAATTATGAGAAATTGTTTTGATTAAGCACCTATTATGAAGGTATTATAGCTTGTTCCCACAAATAAACTGAGGAAAATCTTTCAAGAGCCACTTCACATTGCTAAATAAGAAAGGAAGGGGACTGACCCCTCTTATCTCCTGGGCTCATGCACCCTATAGGAACATGTTTCATGAAGGTTCTGATCAGCTGAAATTTTCTGTAGAACTAACGTGCCCTGCTAGTTTCCAAATGATGTCTCTCTCCTCCCAGTAAAATCAAGAACTGCCAATAAGGTACAGACCAGCTCCTGGCTCCCCCCTCCCTCATAGATACCACATACACAAATAGGAAGATGGTCTCCAAGCCTATAATTTCCTGGCCAGTAAGTGTCTTGGGTTTCACTTGAGTAGTTAATGATGATGTCACCCGAGTGCCTTAGTATGGGGCATTTCCAACCTTCAATTAAAGGACTATCATTTACTCTATATATTAACATCCAGAACAATAAACACAGTGGAACACAGTCATTAGAGGCAGCCATAATCCATGGCCTGCTGTGGACTGATGTCAACCCTGCTGTGTTTGACATCTGAAATAAGTCCAAAGAAAGCACTGCATTTTCAAAGCTGGGACTACTTTGAAAGTATCCACCCCTGGCTTCATTCCATCTTCCCACCTCCATCTTCTAACCTATCAACATCTTGGGTTCAACCCAGAGCTAAAAACCCCCTCTATTTTACAAAAAGACATCCAGGCCAACCTTCTCTCTGACTAGGAATAATGCCACCAGTTTTCAGTTGATTGAACCTAGTGGGCCTTCACCGTCAGATAATACCAATTCAGGATGATTCCTAATCTAAAGGATGACAAAATGTAATGGATGTTAAGACATTAAGAAAGAACCAGTCTGATCTTATGATGCATAAAGGGAGCAGAGTCAATAATACAGAAAATCAGAAAAGCAAAAGAAAATTTTATTTAAACTTAGCCAAAATATCATATCTCAGAGTTCTCTTCATTTATTCCCTAGAATTGTTTGCCACATTCATTCAATTGATCACTTACTGGCGCTAGGAAGTAGAGACAGAAATGTTAATAAAATCACATAATCTAATGGAAGTAAGAGAGAATCAGTCAATATCCATACTTACAGTTTATGTGGCACTTACTATGCCAGACCAGAGCTATTCAAAGAGCCCTACATACATGATCTTATTGAATTCTTTTTACAACCTGCTAAGGTGGTTATTCTGAGCCCGTTTTGCTAATAAGGTAAGAGACCTTAGATAACCCAGATCACGTATGCTGGGTCTGGAGTTCACCATGCATAGGAGCCATGTGAAAAGTGCAGTAGTTCTTCCTACACTGTACGGTCCATGCTAGTCTCATCCTGTCAACACAGCACAATGACAGTTTCAAGGGTCCAACCACCTAGATTTCTGAGCTGAACTCTTACTTCAAAGGAGACAAAATTAAAACGGAATTCAAAAGCCTCCTCTGTCAGACAGTGGCAGAGCAGAGAAGCTTCACGGCATTTGTTTCACAAGACAGGTCACATGGAGAGATGTGCTTGGGTCATTGAGATGATGACAAGGTGCTACAGAGTAGGATGGGAAGGACAGACATGATGAAAGCCTTCCCAGCAGTCTAGGGCACCCTGGGGCCCAGCGACTCCAGGACTAGGTAAAAAAGCAGGTTTTCTTTCTTCCAGGGACTGGCAGCAACTCCCCATTGCCTCACGGGTTACATCTTGCACGCATCCTACCCTGGAAGAGGACCTGATCATCACAGTGAACTTGGACCATCCCCGTAGGAAGCACTGTTGGGCTTCATCAGTTCATAGGCAGTGGCTGCCCTCAGCCCACCATAGGGCTGTCTGTGGTCCATTCCTCAACACCCACACTGTTGGGTGGGGCAGGCCCAGGGATTCCCACAACGTGGTATGAGCAAACTCATTGCACCTAGGGCAGCGTTCCTCAGAAGGAAGATCTGAGCACAAGAGCAGGCATGTAGATGCCCTGTGTGCCTATCTGTAGAGTCAAGTATGAGTGATTTACTGCTCTTCTGAGTTATCTGTGCGATTGTTCCTCTCTACCGAGCATCTTTTGTTTCATTGTTTTGTCTTGTTTTTGTTTTTAGTGTGATGTTTCACTATGTGTGAGCTTGTAGAAGCCGATCAGAAAGTCTCAACTGATTCTCTGAGTACAGGCTCTGGGGACTTACTGGAAATGACTGTGCCTTAATGCCGGGTTTGGAGGGAAGGTTTTTCCAATTTGCTAAGCGCACTTTTCTTAACACCTAGGAACCTTAATGGGGCAGGAGAGGAGAAAGTGAGAGGCTTCCTGTGGAGGCTTCCTGGGTAGTCAAGTGGGGCATACTTACTAGATTTTCCCTGCATGGATCCCTGTACACTTTACAAATCTGGTAGATTTGCTTTTTCAAATCTTTTTAACTTGCTGCACCTGTGGACTTTCACTGCCCGTGACTGCCACCTGCTGGAACCAGCCTGGAATTGCCTGCTGGCCCACCTTGCCAGCGCAGGAGGTGTGAGAGAACAGATTGTCAAATTCATTCCAGGGCATTCATTCCAGAGGGAGCCTCTAAACTGGCCTTGACCCACAAGAATCTGTTTTTTAATAGTCTTTTGGAGACCCAAAGTCTACAAATCCCTCTGATAACTCATCTGAGAGTTTAATCACCTTCCCTCAGAAATATTTTTCCCACTTGGGATCTCAATGATGCTTCTGTTTAGGTTAATTTGCCACTGATCTGTCTTGATCAGGGATGAAAAGCAACTGCTGTCAATTTTCTGGGTAAAAGCTCTTTATAAGCCTGGAGAAAGATCAATGAATGTGTCTCACTTCTCCAGAAAGGTCCCAAGTTTTATTTTCCTTTAAATTGACTTCCCTGAGCATATTTTAAAACGTATTTATCATTTCTGTGGCTCTCCTCTGAATGTTATCAACTTCTCAACATTTCTCCTTAGCATGGATCTGGCCAACGCCAAACACAGTGCTTCCAACATCATACATGCTCTTCAGGTGACCACTCCTTTGGCAAAAATTTTCTGAGTACCTACTATGTGTGAGGTACACAGGCAAGGCTTTGTGGGTTAGAAGAATCACTCTCAAACTTTCCAAAAAGAGAGAAGAGAGAACGCTACAATGTCTGCCCCGAGATCACTCTGACAGCGTGTGAGACGGGTCCAGGCGCTGGTACCCCTAGAGGTCAAGGGGGAAAAATGAATACTTTGAGCATCCACTAGGCTTCATATAGGCAGTGGGGACCAAACTGGTCTTTGAGGTTGTGATATTGTGATTGATAATAAGAATCATATATTTGGTCTTCCACCCTTTTGCTCTCAAAGTTCCTAAACCCTTGGAATTAATTTCCTGTGATGAGAGCAATAAAGGTATTTCTTGTTATGTTAATGAAGTGACTTCCTCAGGATGGGTGCTGGTTGCTAGGGAACCAACAGTAGGGATTAGAGGACTGGAACTTTCATCCTCGACCTCCCCCTTTACACACACCTTGGAGACGGAGAGGAAAGGGATTGGAGACAGATTTCAATCACCAGTGGCCAATCATGCCTAATGAATGGAGGTAATGAAGACTCCATAAATCCCAAAAAGGACAGAGGATTTAGGAGAGCTTCTAGGTTGGTGAACACGTGGAGATTTGCAGAGAGCAGAGTGGAGGGCATGGAAATTCTGCACCCTCCCCCCTTATCTTGTACCTTGCCATAAGCAACTCTCCCATCTGGCTGTTCCTGAGTTACACCCTTTCACAATTATGCCAGTTATCCGGTAAGTAAAATGTTTCTCTGAGTTCTGTGAGCCACTCTAGCACGTTAATCAAACCTGGAAGGGGGTTTTTGAAACTTCCCATCTATAGCAGGTGGGTCAGAAGTACAAGAGACAACCTGGACTTGGTATTGGCATCTAAAGTGGGAAGAGACAGTCTCATAGGACTGAGCCCTTTACCTGTGGGATCTGATTCTTATCTCTAGGTAGATAGTGTCATGACTGAGTTAAATTTTAGGACACTCAGCTAGGGTCTGAGAATTGCTTGGTGGTGTATGGGGAAGACCCACACACTGGAATTAGTGACCAGAATGTTAGAAGAATACACAGAATTGATTGAACCTGAGAAGGGTGCTAAAAAGATCTGGCATTCCAGAGAGGACAGCCTGAGGAAAGCCTTGGAGATGAGGTGTGGGTGTGAACTTGCAGTTGTGTTGGTGTGGATCAAGGGAAAAACAGACTGGGCCGGACTGTAGGGGCCTCCCCAGTGGGGAGCCACTCACGAATCCAGGTACTGTGTTCACATTATATAACTCCTGTTGGAGTCTATTAACTTGACAACTTGTTTTTCACCATCCTGACCCTAAATCATTCTCAGCTGTTCTTGGAGTGACTTTGTCCCCATCTAGCATTGGATCTTGGGTTTGATATGTTTACTCTATTTTGGTTTTTACTCTTATTTTTCTGAGAAATCTGTCTTGCCCTGGCATTATTCATTCCCACTCCCCTAGCCGAATCTTTCACAAGATCAGTTCCAGCTGGCCAATGCTGCCTCGGTCACTCAATTGTTCTGATGCAGTGAGTCTTTTAAAATCCTCCTTACTTCCTTACCTTTAGGAGACTTAGGAGAGCAGGCACCTGAAAGTGAGCTCGTGATCAAGTCACCTGCCCATTCTGGCTTTTGTGTCGTCCTCTTTAAAAGGAAAAGGAATATATATATATATATATATATAGCCTCTTGGGTTCTTTCTCAAGCTTATGCTTTATGAGCCAATAACCTCAACTGTCCACAAGCCATTCCCTCCCAACTATTTCCATGGAATAATTTCAGCTTTCCTGGAAGAATTTTCCTATGAAATTGACTGAAAATGGAGTTTGAAACAAATTGGATTTGCTAAGATGTCAACCAGCTTTGAGTTATGTTTCCAACTGAGATGAGGATAGAAGAAGAAAAGACAGGAAGCATGCCTAGCTTCCCTCTTGCCAAAGGACCTCTTCCCAGAGATATTTTCAAAGATCAAGAGAAAATGGTGGATAATAAAGCACAAAAATGAGCTACAGGTGACCCTCAGCACCTGTTCCCTTCGTGAACTAGTCAAACCATCTCCCTCTTCTCCACCTCTTGATCATCAGACTGGCCCTGTTTGATGCATCCTGTCAACAAAGCCAAGACCTTCCTTCTGGCCTGGTTCTCACTATACAGTTTGTGGCCTGGCAGGTTCCATTAGCCCATCTCTACAGGTGGTAAGTCTCATACATGGCTGCCTTGGGCCCCTTACTACCCTGATTCTGTCTTCTCTTTAGTACCAACTGCCTTCAGCATCTGTTTGGAAGGATTATGAGATATGAAAAGTGTTAACCAGCAAATTAGTAAACTCAAGCCTCAGGTGCCTGTCAGGTACTAGAACTAACGTGAGCCCCTATATTGGGGGAAAAATAGAGTCATGAAGATCACAGACGGGAAGGATGCTAGGGGATTAGGGCAAGGAGTAAAGGTCACAGGTAAGAATTTTATTCCTCCTATATTGCTTTTATTATTGTGGTACTTCGTAAAGTTTTCTTTTTCTTTCTTTTTTCTTTTTTTTTTTGGTGCCTTACAGTAAGTGAACTTGACAATTATAAGAGCTCTGAAGAAAAATGTGCAGTTGAGATTAACTCAGAAAGATTCCTAAATATGGCACTTTAAGAAATAATGGGAGGCAGCCCGGGTGGCTCAGCACTTTAGTGCCGCCTTCAGCCCAGGGCCTGATCCTGGAGACCCGGGATCGAGTCCCATGTCGGGCTTCCTGCATGGAGCCTGTTTCTCCCTCTGCCTGTGTCTCTGCCTCTTTCTCAATCTGTGTGTGTGTGTGTGTGTGTGTGTGTGTGTGTCTCATGAATAAATAAAATCTTTAAAAAAAATAATGGGGAAAACCATGTGTGTGATTGTTGTCCAGGACCCTAGAAAGCTTGGAAATCTGCAGATACTTAGCAATAGCAGTATCAAGCTTCTTGAGAAGAATTTCCAGCCCTGAGGCTTAGCTGAAAGGGTGATTTAAAATGAAACTGGAAGGACAATAACCACAGGCTGGGGGTAAAGTGATAGCAGCTGGACAGTCAAGAAGGGATCTCTGGGAGGTGATGCCTTTCATCTGAATTGGCTGTTTCTGCTCACTAGGAGAGGGAATTAAGAACACCCAGATGAAGTCTTTAGGTGTTACCAACCTGACACAAATACCAAGGAAGTCTTAAAAACGCCAACCAGGAAGAAGAAAGGTCTTGGATTACGAGAGGATCCACAGGAATGTGGAATATGCTTCTCTAACTTTTTTGTTTGCTTAAATACTGCAGACTTTTTTTTTTCTGTATTTGATGATTTAAGTGGCTTTTACAAATAACTGAAACAGATTCCAAAATCTTTCCAAACCTTGACTTCCTCTATGTGTGACCAGTAAATATTTGCTAACTGGGTGTCCAGCTTGGTCCTTTTAGCCCACAGCATCTCCCATGTAAGATTTTTCCTTAATTTGATTAACAATTGTGTTTATCCTTTAGGCTCATCTGAATTTACCTTTTTCCTAAGCCTTCCCTGCTCACTGCCATTTATGGCATTCTTATGATGGTGACTATGCCATCACCAGAGTAATTGGCACTGTGTTCTTAAACACTTGGCACTGGTGGTACAGAATACTTTCTCATTTAAGGGAAGTAGCTATTTTTCGTTGTTCTCTTCATTGCAGTTAGGATTTGTTATGCTTTAGGTTTTCAAAGAACTATGCACTTGTCTTATCTGCCCCATACAAAAATGCTTCAAGGTAGATGGTGGTGTTAGGACTCCTTTGGTTGCAAGTGACAGAAGCCCAACTTATTGCAGCTTAGGAGTAGAAATGGAAATTTAGCTCCCTCATAAACCAAAGGAAGAATCCAGGACAAATTAAATGAGCTCAGGGACTAGAATATGAGATTTGATGCCTTCAGTAGTTCATGCATCTGTGTCTCTCCTTCTTTTGTACACAGCCAACAGTCTCTCTATCACTTCTTTTGGCTTATTCTAGGGTGGGGGGTAGATATTCTCTTCCAATGGCAAAAAGTGTAAATCCTATAGCCCCAACAGAATCACAAAATTGGAATTAAGAATAGTTCTGCAAAGAAAGGCAAGTTCTGTGCCAAAAGGAAAATGGGAGCACAGGAATTGTACAGAAAACAAATCTCCACTTGGACAGGTTATAGTTGTTATTATCTTCTGAAAATCATGATGAAACTGAAGTTCAAAACAAGCTTCATTGCTACTCTATAGCCAATTCAAGGCAGAGAAATCATCTCCCAGGGTTCTCAGCAACTAATATCAGGCTTTTCTCCTAGCAAAATACTCAACAAAAATCAGTTTAGAGAAAGATGATTAAAGCTACCTGCCATCCCATGATTCCTTTCCAAATTGGGGTACTTAGAGCTATAGGAAAAATCACTAGGAAAAATGAAGCCATCACTGAATAATTACCATTAAATGTAATTTGAAAACCATTAAAATAACAATTATAGCAGCAAAAACAAATATGACAATTATCAAGTGCTCGATATATGCTAGGAACCATTCTGAGGGATTTGTATGTGATAATCCAGTCACTCCTTACAACTCCGTGGGGTAGGTACCACATCCCCATTTTATGAAGGAGAAAACTGAGGCTTAGAGAAGTTGTCACGCCTGAGATCACACAGATAGCTGGTGGCAGGACAAAAATTCAGACCGCCAACTGTCTGACAATGAGTAGGCCTGGGCTCTTGTCCCTTTGCTATACACCTCTTAGAACAGGGCCCCGGAGGACTGGTTTCTATTCTATTCTGGTCATTACCAGGGCTGGATATTCCCACATAGCGCTCAAGTCTCCCCCTTTGCTGACTTAAATTTTTACCATGCTTATTCCCAGGTCATCTT
Organism: Nyctereutes procyonoides; assembly: GCF_905146905.1. NCBI lineage: Eukaryota > Metazoa > Chordata > Mammalia > Carnivora > Canidae > Nyctereutes > Nyctereutes procyonoides. Next base: position 5,700,956 of record NW_026575031.1, on the reverse strand, counting down.
TAGATGTGGAAGGAAATGAAATCTGTGGGAAAGATAGGTGATCAGTATATCAGGGATGCTTCCTGTAGGTAGGAATGCATGTTCCCAAAACAGTTATGTCTACTCACTCTTGTTCCTTTGCCCAAGCTGGTCTCTCTACTTGAATCTTGAATCTCTTCTTGAATCCCTCTGCCTGGCAAGATCTCACTCACTTTCAGATTCTACTCAAATATCTCCTTCTTGTCCTCTTCATATATTTATATATTTATAAATAATACTAATAATACATGTGTATATATTCTGGCAAGACAGTGAGGGTGTCCAGGGCAGGGGCTTTTGGTATTCAGTTTTCCAGTGTCCAGCACAGAGCCTGACACATAGAAGGTACTTAATGAATATATGGATACATGAATGAAATGTAGAAAGCACACTGAGATTATTCACTTGTTTGATTGAAGGATCCTCAATGGATTCCAAAGTGTTTCCAATTCATCGCTTGTTGCTTAGAGGTGTATCTAAGACTGAAGTTCTGGGAAGGAAACCAGTGGTCTGGGGGGTGGGGGGATTAAAAGAAACAGTCTGTATAAAGTCCCAAGCATTGTTATGTCTGGAATGCCGAGGAAAAAGAAAGAATAAACATAAGTTAAGCCATGTAACTAGCAAGATGCTATAATCAAATTATTTTGGTCACTGCCTCTCAGTCCTAAGGATAGGAGTCAACAAAGAAGATAATCTGACCTGTGTCAAACACTGAAGAATTCTGGTGGGTGTGTTTCTCCTCAGCAGTGTACACAGTAACTCATTAGCTCCCTTGTGGGTGTAGACCATATAATTGTTTTTACTTTCCCTGACCTTTTCACTCAAGCATGCAGAACCAGATGCTTCCCATACCTGCATGATGCAATTCTACATGATCACCATAGAGCATGCTCAATAATGAGCTTCAACTTTGCACACCCAGGAACATGAAAACTGTCACTATCTCCAAATGTGGGAGTCTAATGTGCTTTCTGGGAAGTTAACAGAAATAATAGTCTTCAAATTGTAAACCTCAAAGACTTTTGGAAACAAAGTGCCCTCCCTTATCCTACTCACAGAAAAACTTTACCTGAGATATCAGATGTCTTTCCATTAGCCTGTGACTAATGAAAAGCAAGCTAGTCAGGAATATTCCTGGCATACCTTAGAGAAGTTTAGTCTGTGCTGGTAACAAGAGTAACTTTTTTGATAAGAATGATCCAGCATTATTGCACCCATTCAAAATGAAATATGTAAAATAATCTCTAAGTTTGGGGGTGGAGCAAGATGGCAGAGGAGTAGGGTCCCCAAATCACCTGTTCACACCAACTTACCTAGATAACTTTCAAATCCTAAAAACCTACGAATTCGATCTGAGATTTAAAGAGAGAACAGCTAGAACGCTACAGAGAAAAGAGTTTATGCTTCTAACAAGTACAACTTGTTTTTAGCCACTCTGTATTGGGCAAAATAACTAGAAAGAAGAACTCCCCCACAAAAGAAAGTATCAGACACAGTACTCTCTGCCACAGAGTTACAGAATTTGGATTACAATTTGATGTCAGAAAGCCAATTCAGAAGCACAATTATAAAACTACTGGTGGCTCTGGAAAAAAGCATAAAGGATTCAAGAGACTTCATGACTCCAGAATTTAGATCTAAGCAGGCCAAAATTAAACATCAACTAAATGAGATGCAATCCAAACTGGAGGTCCTAATGTCGAGGGTTAATGAGGTAGAAGAAAGAGTGAGTGACATAGAAGGCAAGTTGATGGCAAGGAAGGAAGCTGAGGAAAAAAGAGAAAACCAATTAAAAGACCATGAGGAAAGGTTAAGGGAAATAAGTGACAGCCTCAGAAGGAAAAATCTACATTTAATTGGGGTTCCAGAGGGCACCTGAGAGGGACAAGGACCAGAAAGCATATTTGAACAAATCCTAGCTGAGAACTTCCCTAATTTGAGGAGGGAAATAGGGATTCAGATCCAGGAGACAGAGAGATCCCTCCCTAAAATCAATAAAAACCGTTCAACACCTCGACATTTAATAGTGACACTTGCAAATTCCAAAGATACACAGAAAATCCTTAAAGCAGCAAGAGACAAGAGATCCCTAACTTATATGGGGAGAAATATTAGATTAACAACAGACCTCTCCACAGAGACCTGCAGGCCAGAAAGGGCTGGCAGGATATATTCAGGGTCCTAAATGAGAAGAACATGCAGCCAAGAATACTTTATCCAGAAAGGCTCTCATTCAGAATAGAAGGAGAGATAAGAGCTTCCAAAATAAGCAGAAACTGAAAGAATATGTGACCACTAAACCAGCTCTGCAAGAAATATTAAGGGGGACTCTGTAAAAGAAAGAGGGAGCCCAAAGAAACCATCCACAAAAACAGGGACTGAATAGGAATTTAGTGTCATCATATTACCTATCTTTCAATAGTTCCTCTGAACGTGAATGAGCTAAATGATCCCATCAAAAGGCAGAGGGTTTCAGACTGAATAAAAAAAGCAAGACCCAGCTATTTGCTGTCTACAAGAGACTAATTTGAGACCTAAGGACACCTACAGCCTGAAAATGAAAGGTTGGAGAACCATTTACCATTCAAATAGTCCTCAAAAGAAAGCTCATATCAATAAATTAGTTTATACCAAAGACTGTAGTAAGAGATGAAGAGACACTATATCATACTTAGGTCGTCTTGTTGGATAGACTCTTTAACAATCATGAATACTTATGCCCCTAATGTGGGAGCTGCCAAGTATATCAATCAATAACCAAAGTAAAGATAATCTTAGATAATAATACACTAATATTGGGAGAGTTCAAGATGGCACTTTCTGCAAATGACAGATATTTTAAGCAGAACATCACCAAAGAAACAAGGGCCTTAAATGATACACTGGACCAGATGGATTTCACAGATACAGAACTTTCCATCTGAACAAAACTGAATACACATTCTTCTCAAGTGCACATTGTACTTTCTCCAGAATAGACCACATAGTGGGTCACAAATCAGGTCTCAACCAATACCAAAAGATTGGGATTGTCCCCTGAATATTTTCAGACCACAATGCTTTGAAACTAGAACTCAATCAGAAGAAGAAATTAGGAAGAAACTCAACATATGGAAGTTAAAGCATCCTACTACAAGATGAACGGGTCAACCAGGAAGTTAGAGAAGAATTTAAAAGATTCATGGAAACTAATGAAAATGAAGTTACAACTGTTCAAAATATTTGTGACATAGCAAAAGCGGTCCTAAGAGGGAAATACATCATTTTTTTAGCCTCCCTCAAAAAATTGAAAAAAACTCAAATACACAAGTTAACCTCGCACCTAAAGGAATTGGAGAAAGAACAGCAAGTAAAGCCTACACCAGGCTGAAGAAGAGCGTTAATAAAGATTTGAGCAGAACTCAATGAGAGACCGGAAGAACTGTAGAACAGATAAAAAACATGAGGAGCTGGTTCTTTGAAAGAATTAATAAGATAGATAAACCATTAGCCAGCCTTATTAAAAAGAAAAAAGACTAAAATTAATAAAATCACAAATGAAAAAGGAGAGATCACCACCAATACCAAGGAAATACAAATGATTTTAAAAATATATGAGCAGCTATATGCCAATAAATTAGGCAATCTAGAAGAAATGGATGCATTTCTGGAAAAAACAAACTACCAAAACTGGAACAGGAAGAAATAGAAAACCTGAACAGGCCAATAATTGGTGAGGAAATTGAATCAATCATCAAAAACCTCCCAAGATACAAAAGTCCAGGGCCAGATGTCTTCCCAAGGGAATTCTATCAAACATTTAAAGAAGAAACCATACCTATTCTACTAAAGCTGTTCTGAAAGATAGAAAGGGATGGAATACTTCCAAACTCGTTCTATGAGGCCAGCATCACCTTAATTCCAAAACCAAAGACCCCACCAAAAAGGAGAATCATAGACCAATATCACTGCTGAACACAGATGCAAAAATTCTCAACAAGATACTAGCCAATAGGATCCAACAGTACATTAAGAAGATTATTCACCACGACCAAGTGGGCTTTATCCCCAGGATGCAAGGCTAGTTCAATACTCATAAAGCAATCAACGTGATAGATCATACCAACAAAAGAAAAAACAAGAACCATATGATCCTCTCAATAGGTGCAGAGAAAGCATTTGACAAAATACAGCGTCCATTCCTGATCAAAACTCTTCAGAGTGTAGGGATAGAGGAAACATTCCTCAGCATCTTAAAAGCCATCTACGAAAAGCCCATAGCCAGCATCATTCTCCATGGGGAAGCACTGGGAGCCTTACCCCTAAGATCAGGAACAAGACAGGGATATCCACTCTCACCACTGCTATTCAACATAGTACTGGAAGTCCTAGCCTCAGCAATCAGACAACAAAAAGAAATCAAAAGCATTCAAATTGGCAAAGAAGAAGTCAAACTCTCCCTCTTCGCTGATGACATGATACTCTACATAGAAAACCCACAAGACTCCACCCCAAGATTGCTAGAACTCATACAGCAATTCGGCAGTGTGGCAGGATACAAAGTCAATGCCCAGAAATCAGTGGTATTTCTATACATTAACAATGAGACTGAAGAAAGAGAAATTAAGGAGTCAATCCCATTTACAATTGCACCCAAAAGCATAAGATACCTAGGAATAAAGCTAACCAAAGAGGTAAAGGATCTATACCCTAAAAACTATAGAACACTTCAAATATTCCATACTCCTGGATTTGAAGAATTAATATTGTGAAAATGTCAATGCTACCCAGGGCAATTTACACATTTAATGCAATCCCTATCAAAATATCATAGAGTTTCTTCAGAGAGTTGGAACAAATAAGATTTGTGTGGCATCAGAAAAGACCCTGAATAGCCAGGCGAATATTGAAAAAGAAAACCAGAGCCGGGGGCATCACAATGCCGGATTTCAAGTTGTACTACAAAGCTGTGGTCATCAAGACAGTGTGGTACTGGCACAAAAACAGACACATAGATCCATGGAACAGAATAGAAAACCCAGAAATGGGCCCTCAACTCTATGGTCAACTAATATTCGACAAAGCAGGAAAGACTATCCACTAGAAAAAGGACGGTCTCTTCAATAAATGGTGCTGGGAAAATTGAACATCCATGTGCAGAAGAATGAAACTAGACCACTCTCTTGCACCATACACAACGATAAACTCAAAATGGATGAAAGATCTAAATGTGAGACAAGAATCCATCAAAATCCTAGAGGAGAACACAGGCAACACCCTTTTTGAACTTGGCCACAGCAACTTCTTGCAATATACATCCATGAAGGCAAGGGAAACAAAAGCAAAAATGAATTATTGAGACTTCATCAAGATAAAAAGCCTCTGCACAGCAAAGGAAACAGTCAACAAAACTAAAAGACACCCACAGAATGAGGGAAGACATTTGCATGTGACCTATCAGATAAAGGGCTAGAATCCAAGATCTATAAAGAACTTATTAAACTCAACAGCAAAGAAACAAACAATCCAATCATGAAATGGGCAGAAGACACAAACAGAAATTTCACCAGAGAAGACATAGACATGACCAACAAGCACATGAGAGAATGCTCCGCATCACTTGCCATCAGGGAAATACAAATAAAAGCCACAATGAGATATCACCTCACACCAGTGAGAATGGGGAAAATTAACAAGGCAGGAAACACAAATGTTGGAGAGAATGTGGAGAAAAGGGAACCCTCTTGCACTGTTGGTGGGAATGTGAACTGGTGCAGCCATTCTGGAAAACTGTGTGGAGGTTATTCAAAGAGTTAAAAATAGACCTTTGCCTACGACCCAGCAACTGCACTGTTGGGAATTTACCCCAAAGATACAGATGCAGTGAAACGCCGGGACACCTGCACCCCGATGTTTATAACAGCAATGTCCACAATAGCCAAACAGTGGAAGGAGCCTCGGTGTCCATCGAAAGATGAATGGATAAAGAGGCTGTGGTCTATGTATACAATGGAAATTTACTCAGCCATTAGAAACAAAAAATATGGGACACCTGAGTGGCTCAGCAATTGAGTGTCTGCCTCCGGCCCAAGGAGTGATCCTGCAGTCCTGGAATGGAGTCCCACATCAGACTCCCTGCATGGACCCTGCTTCTCTCTCTGCTTGTGTCTCTGCCTCTCTCTCTTTCTGTGTGTGTCTTTCATGAATAAATAAATCGGAAGGAAGGAAGGACAAATACCCACCATTTGTTTCAACGTGGATGGAACTGGAAGGTATTACGCTGAGTGAAGTAAGTCAATCAGAGAAAGACAAGCATTATATGGTCTCATTCATTTGGGGAATATAAAAAATAGTCAAAGGGAATGAAGGGGAAAAGAGAGAAAATGAGTGGGAAATATCAGTTAGGGTGACAGACCATGAGAGACTCCTAACTCTGGGAAATGAACAAGGGGTAGTGGAAGGGGAGGTGGGTGGGGGATGGGGTGACTGGGTGATGGGCATTGAGGGGGGCACTTGACTGGATGAGCACTGGGTGTTATGCTATATGTTGGCAAATCGAACTCCAATAAAAAAAACATACAAATAATAATAATCTCTAAATTTATTAGACTTCCTAATACATTTGTAGAGCACAAATTGGGAATGGTTCATTAAAAGATAGGGTAAATTCTCATTAAATTACTCCCTAAGATGCCATATTTCTGTCCTTTTGGAGAATCTACATAATGGAAATGTGCTAGAATTCAAAAAGTTTAGGAAATTCAAGCTGTAGGAGCTTGAAAGGAGAAAAACCACCTTGGCAGTTTCAAGAAGTTCCTGGACAGGGAGAAGGGGTGGGGAATGGATAAAAATGATGAGCCCAGTTGTTGAGAAAGGGAAGCAAAGGAAGTAAAGGTCTACCAGTATTCACTATCCAACTCTGTAGGGAACGTATAACTGCATTTTTAGCATTAGGCTTGGAATACCCCAGTTTCTCTTCAGGCTTCAAATATCCTAAATCTTTTGCCATTTGACATTAGGCCTAGCCATGCAATGTGCTTTAGCTAAAGATAAATGAGCAGAAGTGTCATGTGTTCTCTCCAGGCAGCAGTTTTAAAAAGCATTTTCGCACCTTTGGAACCATGGAAGTCTGCGTTTGGCTTAACTTCCACAAGCTAGATCTCAAGTGGTTACAATGAGCAGTCTTTTTGCCTGTCCCTGATGTACATGTCGTGTGACAGGAAGTATAGGTTGTTGTTTTAATCTTCTGAGATATAGGGGGTCAAGATTTAGCATAATGTGGCCTATCCAGTCTACAAGAGACTAGGGAATCTGTTTGTTTTGAGAAGCATGGCTTATGAATCTAACTGGGGAAAGCTGGATTCTAACTCAGCAGTATTCCTATAATTCTTCTACCTCTACACTAGTCGTATCCTGAATTTGCTGGCACAATAAAGGATTTTGTAAAGTCATTGCAGTGTCTCAAGCTGAATGATGACTGACAACAGAGAAGAGGGTCCAGTAAGGACAGTAGAGTAAAGCTGGACCCATTGCCTGTCCAGGCAAAACCCCTGGACTTCAAAAGTAGGGAATACTAGTGTTTAGTCTAATGTCTAGAGGTCACACATCCTCATTTAGATGTTGCTCTTGGCATTTCCACCCTATCCTCACTCCTATTCCATACCCAGTGTCCTGCCTGTCTCATGTCCAAGGGTACCTGATACGGCTCAGCAGGTAAATCTGCTCAACTAATCGTATATACATGAGAGTATATGTGTGCCTGAGTGTGCAGCAAGCATACTCAAATATTCATAAAGTACTTGCTAGATAGAGGGAACAATATTCTATACTCTTCTCCCTATAGATGTTTTCTAAATGATTCAGCTTGCACCAGGTAGCATTAATATGGCTGAACACCCAGTGGCGGATACCTGTTAGACTTGGGGTCATGGTTACAGCTACTACCAGGGTTCACACCAGTGGCTCACAACAGCTGCCTATGTCATGCAGGAAGAAGGTCAAGGCTGTAACTCCTATACCATTTCAGTGTACACTATCCAACAAAGAGCAGGGACAACTTACCAGGCAAGGTAAGTGGCATTGGAAATTTCTAAGTCCAATGTTTTAAACAAGGAGTAAAAAACTAGTCAGTCAATAGAATACAGAGGCCACAGCTGAAAACCACCTGCCAATGGATCCCACCTAGATATTTTCCTTCTCATATTCACTTTTATGTGGAGCCCACCTGTATGTGACAACCCCAGAGCATTAGTGTTGCCATGCTCACTGGCCCAATCTCCTCTTTTTATTGAGGAAGAAGTTGAAGCTCAGAGAGTTTACATGGTATGTGGACTCCAGCTGGCCGCTCAGTCCACAGGGCTTTGGGAGAAGCCTAACACCAGACAAGCTGGTGGCTGATTTATATATAAGGAGACCAGCCTTTGAAGCTGCATCTTGACAGGGAGGACTGTGCTCCATTTTCTCTGGCCTTTTCATCAGCAGAGCCAACCATCAGCCTTTCATCATGTTCCTGTTTACTTTGTATTTCGCTAAATGCCCTCTATGGCACTGGCAGAGGCTATTTTGGTAGCTTCCTGGACTCAGGAAATGTTTTGTTTGGGTCCCACCTTGTGTTCAGGGTGTCTGGGGACTGTTGAAATTGTTTGAATTTGAGAGAGAAAAGAAACCAAGGGTCAAACAAAGAGATAGTTACAGATCTGGCTTGAAGTCTCTCTCCCATGTACACCTCTCTCTTCTCCTTCTTTCCTCCGTGGAGTAGAACTCTGCACCAGCCACTGAAATGGTTCTGGAATTAGAAGCCTGCTTCTGGAAAGAAGGCTATGAATCCTGGAAATAAAGTTCATGCTCTAGAGAGTCGCCATGATATCAGAGTTCCATCCATTTTTGCCGTCTTAAATCAGAGAGCCCTGAGGAAATATCTATGTCTACCACAAATTATAATATAGCCATAAAGTCTTTTCTGTAATAAGTAATTTTCCATGAAAACAACACTTCTTAGTCTTCCAGGACATAGCTGAAACATGACTTAGATTGCAGTGGGTTTTTCAATGCATTTTTTTTTAAGATGGAAAGAAGACTTCAAATTCCCTAAGCATGATGCATTTTTAATCTTACAGGGTTTAATTTCTCAGCAGAAACCAATCTTAGGTAAGGGAGCTTATTCCCAGAGAAGCCTTTCTGACTTTCCCTTGAAGGCTAAAGGTTGATTTATGAACTGTCCAGATGTTTAGAAAGAGTCTTTAGACAGAGAAAAGGAGCCAACCATTCTCCTTTTTTTCCTGGGGACAAGATGCATTTGCATCCAAATTGGAACTGAAAAATCAAGATTAAACATTAGGAAATCTATTCTTATGAAAAGTATAAATTAAAATTGATTTCCTGTGTTGGGGGACATTAGAAAATACCTTTCTATGCTACATGCAATTTAGAGATCTTTAACCTGAATTAGTTCAGATGGAGTCTTGCATAAAGGCAAGGGTATGCATTAGATATCCGATCCCAAAAACTCCTACTACTCTAATTCCAGATCACATATAAAAATAGTAAAAATCAAGAATCCAGCATAGAAGAAGGAAACCTCACTGAAGTAGGACCAAAAAGACCAGTTCTCATCTAGTCAATAAGAAACATGGATTCGGGCACCTGGGTGGCTCAGTGGTTGAGTGTCTGCCTTCAGCTCAAGTCATGGTCCTGGGGTCGAGCCCTGCTTCAGGTTCCCTGTGGGGAGCCTGCTTCTCCCTCTGCCTATGTGTCTGCCTCTCTCTATGTCTCATGAATAAATGAATAAAATATTAAATTAAAAGAAACATGGATTCCTCTAGGGAAATCCTAATCCTGTATTAGCAGGCATGAAAACAACTGTACGTCATCAGAGCTCTTGGATGACCAGGTGTCCTGTCAATGAGTAATATTTTGAAAGCACCTTTTTTTCTGAGTAATAAGTCTCAACTGTGTGCTTAAAATATTTAGTAAATCACGTTATGAACAAATGTGTTATCATCCAAGCTTTGTTCCATTTCTAGAGCACAAGCAAAGTAAATTCGGTATTTCTTAAGGGCCCTAGGATTTTTATAGTAGTAAATGAGCATTGGCTTCAACCTAAAGTACCAACTGCATTAGCCCCTAACAAGAGGGTCAGCCTGTCCTTTGAAGCCAGGCACTGGCATCTCCTCTCTAGCTATGAGAGTCCTAGATGGCATCTTCTTCAAATAGAAGGTTGTTTCAATCACAATGAAAGACTTGTTGAGTTGACCCACCATCATTAGTGATCTTAGCTAGCTCTTCTGGATAACTTGCTGCAGCTTCTACATCAGCACTTGCTGTTTCACCTTGCAATTTATATTATGAAGACAACTTCTTACCTTAAGCCACATGAACTAACTTCTGCTTGCTTCACACTTTTCTTCTGCAGTTTCCTTACCTCTCACCTTCATGAAACAGAAGAGCATTAGGACCTTGCCCCAGGTTAGGCTTTGACTTGGGGAATTATTGTGGCTGGTTTGATCCTTTGTCCAGACCAGTCAAATTTTCTCTATATCAGCAATACAATTGTTTCACTTTCCTGTCATCTGTGTGTTCGATGTAGGAGCACTTTTCGTCTTTAAAAACTTTTCCTTTGCATTCATGACTTGGCTACTTGATGCAAGAGCCCTAGCTTTCAATCTATCTTGGCTTTCAACATGCCTTCCTCACTAACCTTAATCATTTGTAGCTTTTGATTTTAAAATGAGAGACATGTGACTCCCCCTTTCACTTGAACATGCAGAGGCTGTTGCAGGTTACTTAACTGACCTATTTTTAATATTGGTTTGTCTCAGAGACTAGAGAGGCCCAAGAAGAGGAACAGCCAGTCAGCAGTGCAGTCAAAACACACAATGTGTCTCAATCAAGTTCCTCATTTTTTATGGGTGCAGTTCGTGGCACACAAAATAATTACAATAGTGACATCAAAGATCACTGATCACAGATTGCCAAAATAAATATAATAATAATTTTAAAAAACTGGAATCTTCCAAGAATTACCAAAATGTGACAGACACACAAGGTGACTGAATGCTATTGGAAAAAGAGTGCTGATAGACTGGCTCGACACATAGTTGCTGCAAACTTTCAGTCTCTAAAAAAAAATGCAAGTATCTGTGAAACAATAAAGCAAAGCACAGTAAAATGAGGTATAGTGTATATTGTAGGTCAACTATACTTCAATTTTAAAATGTTGACTAGCTTGGTTATAGCTCAGTTTTTTTCTTTATTCCCAGTGTAATATTTATCGTGTGATACCCTGTTATGCAAATATACTGAGTGACAAGTATCTAAAGAGACTCTTGTAAGGAAATAACTGGACTTTTTGGAGGAGCTGGTTGGTCCTCTGGGCAATGATGAAATTGGCAGGTAGCTAAAGTCCACCAATGGCCCTGTCTGCATTCAATTCAAGGGTTCACATATGGGTCTAGAGTGAGTACTCCTTTAGATCTGAAATTATTTGGTGTCACTTAAAATGTTACTACGTTCTGAAGAAAATTATCATAAGTTTTTTTAATAAGTTATCTTAGAAAACAATAAAATAGTTGAAGCATGAGTCATTTAAAAGAACTGAGATGAAGACCCTTCTCTTTGAGAATCAAGACTTGTAGCCTTGTTAGTGAGATGGTCCTTCCAAGAGCATCTCTACTGGGACCAGGAGACAGGGTATGGCCAGGCAAGAGAGCAGCATCACTGTTGTCCATGGGATGGGGAAGCTGAGTTCTACAACCAGAAGCATTAACAGGTACTAAGGAGTTACCAGGTGTTAAATGCCTGACAGAGGGAGGAAAAGGGAGAAAATAGAGGTTTTCCCATTAGACTGTGCCTAGAACATACATAGTAAGTGCTCGGTAAATATTTCCTGAATGAATGTGAGTAAAACCCAACATGGAGTGGGACACCTGGGTGGCTCAGGGTTGAGCATCTGCCTTCAGCCCAAGGCGTGATCCTGGAATTCTGGGATCAAGTCCCACACTGGGCTGTCTGCATGGATCCTGCTTCTCCCTCTGCCTATGTCTCTGCCTCTCTCTCTCTCTCTCTCTCTCTCTCATGAATAAAAAAATAAAATCTTAAAAAAAAATCCAATGTAGGAGTGTAGGGAAGAACAACATCAAACCATCATCTTTTGGGGGAAGCAGACTGATTTTTTTCAGAAGAGGCTAACAAAGATGACACAGAAGTCAGATCAGATGTCTCGATCTAGGTTAGATATTAATGGTGTCAGTAGACATTCTGGGATCTGGGTAGAGTTTTCTGGAAAATAAGCCTTCGGTGATAAAGTGGTAAACTGGAATGGCAGGGACTGCAGGCCACTGGAGATAAGCAAGAATTAGCCTAACTGCTGAGCCAGGCTGCCCGTTGCTCTGCAGGAGCTCTGGTCTAACAAGGACTCCATGCGAATTGTCACTGCATCAGTAGGCAGTCCAGGGTGGGCTGCCTCCTTGGCACAGACCAAAAATGTGCTTATAATACTTTGGAGACAAAAAAATAAAAATCAACTTGAATTTCTCAAGCATGAAGCACTTTTATTCAAATGAAAGTGATTCCACTGCTTTAGGGCAGTGGTTCTGGGATATTAAAAGGAGATAAGAACTGGGCAGCCCAGGTCGCTCAGCAGTTTAGTGCCTGCCTTTGGCCCATGGTGTGATCCTGGAGACCGGGGATCGAGTCCCACGTCAGGCTCCCTGCATAGAGCCTGCTTCTCTCTGCCTGTGTCTCTGCCTCTCTCTCTGTGTTTCAAATGAATGAATAAATAAAATCTTAAAAAAAATTAAAAGGATAAGAATTCTCTTGAATCCCTAGTATTGACATAAATTGTACTTAGGACAATGTTACTAGAATAGGTATTGACTATTATAAAACTAGGAACAAACTTATATGATTATAAATCTTACACACTTATACAACCAAATTTAATTTCAAAGTAAATTCAGGCACATTGAATTTGGCATGTCTGTACTTTGTTACTATGTGTTTTATAATGACATAATTTTCCCACTACTTTCCTCTATTTTAACTTCCAACAACCTTTATACAGCACCCTGGGAAGTTGTCAGGTCTTCATTTGTTTGTAATACATCATTTACAAGTTATATCCACTTGTCTTTTCCCATTGATCTATGGTAATTGATGTAGCCCATAGTGTCAGATCAAATCTCAATTTATTAAATAACTTAAGACACTAAAGTTTTATTCTATAAACCTATCTTTTAATTACAAATGCCCAATATGAGTTTTTTACTGTCTACTGAGTAAAGTAATTCAGCATGAAGAAAAAATGGTAGTTTGGGGTCAAAATGACATTTAGTAGCAATCAGAAATGTTTATCCATACATTGAAGGTTTGATGCTACAACTCAAGCGATCTCTTGGCACCAAAATGGCTATAAATACAATTTATCCACAGGTAATGAATAAGTGGTAGTACCTAGCTCCTAGAAGACTTAAAATATGTTAATATTAATTTTTAATTTTTAAGTATTTACTAAGGACATATTTAAGATAGAGAAAACAGTATAACCGACTTATATATCTACTAAAAAATTGTAAGAATAATAATTTGCAATTTCTTGCTTCAGATATCTTTTTAGTTTAGTTTTTAAATCTGTCTACAGTAAAACACTTTTTGTACAATTCTATGCTTTTTAACATATGCGCATATTTGCATAACTACCACTAGGAAAAACTGGTTTCACCACCTTCCAAAATTCCCTTGTGCTACTCTGTGTGGCCATATCTCCGCCCTACCTCCATGTGGGCTACTATTGATCTGTTCTCTGTCTTGATAGTTTCACTTTTTCCAGAATGTCATGTATATGAAATCCTAGAATAGGTGACCTTTGTTTTATTTTTTTTATTGAAGTATCACTGATAAATAATATGTCATTAATTTCATGTGTACAACCTAGTGCTTCAAAATTTGTATGCATTGCAGACTGGTCACCATGAGTCTAGTTACCATCTATCATCATACAAATTTAACACAATATTGATTATATTTGCCATGCTATACTTTATATCCCCATGACTTAAATAATTTATAGCTAGACATTTGTGCCTCTTAATCCCCATCACCAATTTCACCCATCCCCCCCAACCCCTTCCCGACAGCAACCACCAATTTACTCTGTTTTTAGCAGTATATTTCTGTTTTGTCATTTTTTTTGTAGTAGTAGTTCATTTGCTTTCCAGATTCCACATATAAGTGAAATTATATGGCATTTGTCTCTGACTCATTTCACTTAGCATAATACCCTCTAGGTCCATCCATGTTGTTGCAGATGCAAAGATTTCTTTCTTCTTTATAGCCAAATATGTATGTGTGTATGTATATATCCATTTACACACATGAGATATACATACATATATGTATACATATACACATACATGTGATACACAAATATGCCCCACATCTTCTTTATCCATTCATCTATTGATGGACACTTAAATTTCTTCCATACCTTGACTATTTTAAATAATGCTTCAAGGAACATGAGGGATGCATTATCTTTTTAAATTAATGTTTCATTCTCTTCAGATATATACTAAGAAGTAGAATTTCTTGATCATATGGTAATTTTACTTACTTTTTTAAGGAACTTCTGTTTTCTTTAGTGGCTGCACCAAATTACATTCCCATCAGCAGGGCATGAAGGTTCCCTCTTTTCTATTCCTCACCAGCACTTCTTATCTCTTGTCTTCTTGTTACTAGCCATTCTTACAGGTGTGAGGTGGTATCACTTTATGGTTCTAATTGGTATTTCCCTGATGATGAGTGACATTAAACATCTTTTCATGTGTCTGCTGACTACCTGTATGTCTTCTTTGGAAAAATGTCTCATTCAGGTCCTCTCCCCATTTTTTCATTGGATTGTTTGATTTTTTGGTATTGAGTTGTAGGAGTTCTTTATATTTTGGATATTAAGCCCTTAATGGATTTATCATGTACAGATATCTTCTCACATTCAGTGGGTTGCTTTTTCATTTGGTTGATGGTTTCCTTTGCTGCACAAAAGCTTTTTGGTTTGATCTAGTCCCAATTGTTTATTTTTGCTTTTGTTGCCCTTGCCTAAGGAAACAGATCAAAAACAAAATACCTCAAAGACCAGAGTTCAAGAGTTTACTGCCTATATTTTTTAGGAATTTTTTGTTTCAGGCCTGTATTTTGTCTTTAATCCATTCTGAGTTTATTTTTGTGTATGGTCCGGTTTCATTCTTTAGCACATAGCTGTCCAATTTTCCCAATGCCAATTATTGAAGAGACTATCCTTACCTTATTGTATATTCTTGCCTCCTTTGTTGTAGATTAACTGACCATGTAAGTGTGGGTTTATTTCTGGGCTCTCTATTCTGTTCCATTGATCTATGTGTTTGTGCACCGATCTCATACTGATCTGATTATTACAGCTTTCTGGTATATATCTTGAAATCTGGGATTGTGATACTTCCAGTTTTTTTCTTCTTTTTCAAGATTGCTTTGGTTACTTGGAATCTTCTGTAGTTCCACACAAATTTTAGGATTGTTTGTTCTAGTTCTATGAACAATGTTATTGGTATTTTGATAGGAATCACACGGAATCTGTAGATTGCTCTGGATAATAATGGACATTTGAACAATATTCTTCCAGTCTATAAGTATGGTATATCATTCCAAGCTATTTCAATTTTATTTGCCCGACCTTCAAATGGCAATTATTCCTTAATTCCATTCACCCTTCCCAACCTCAAAAATGCCTCACTTAATAGACAAAACACACAACAGAGTTTCTCTACTGAACACTAATCAATCAATCAGTTAGTCAAAATAGCTACCTGTAAAAAAGGAACCAGTAGGCAGTGGTGAGGAATATTTGCGTAACACTTTACTATTTCCCTTTTGGGGACTCAGAGTACTTTTTTTTTCTCTCATTGCTATCTAGTTGAGGTTGAAAACCTTTAAAAAAAATCTACTGGAAATTAATAATACTGTTTCTAGTAAAGTTTTCACTCTTCAAAGAAAAGAAAAAAACAGAGCATTGTATCTTATAATAGACAAGGAAACATGCTGTGAAATGCCATATGATGGGTTTTACCTAAAATTTCCATATACTTTTGTAAGTCACTAAGTGCTACTTTTTCAATGAGAGAAAAAAGTCAGTTTCTCCAGCAATACATTCTCATTTCATATTCTAACCCCAAAGAGGGGAAAACAGCATCTATATAGAGGCTCAAGACAAGAAATCTATTACTTCAATAACTGGGTCCACAGGTCTCTCTAACTGACTTTTCAAACCCTCTATCATCAGGTTGGCTACAGTTCTAGTGTATTTTGGCCCAGTCTACTGGCTTCAGCTCAGCTCATGCTGACATATATGGAGGGGGCTGAATTCAATATTGGGTTAGACAATTTATGAGTACTTATAATTGTACACCACCCACGTGCAATTAAACCTGAAAAGAAGCTATGGATATCCTCTACTGCAATGTGAAAATCCCCATTCTCCCCACACCTCACTTTTTCCAGGTTACATTTTCCAAGGCATGAGTGCTCACAGTGTGGAGCCAGAGAACGGGAAGCCATTTTTCATAGCCTGAAACGTTCCTTTGATTTCAGCTCTATGGTGAGCAAGATTTATCCCCATGGGTCCTTCCCCTCCCACCCCACATCACAGTGAGTTTTCACACAAAACTACAAAAAGCTGAAAAACTTACCACGCACCAGCCACTTAACAATGAGAAGGCACAACTGTGCGTATCAGCATGCACATTTTAAAATTTGGCCTTGCATTGAAGAAAAAAAAAAAACAGTATGAGGAGGAAATGCCATTGCATAGACCTACCAGGAACAAGCTTTCCATTCCCTACTCTGTTGCTTTAGGTTTCTTCCAATTTCCATTTCACCAAATGGGTCTATTGACACATCACCTCTCTATTGGTCAGGATGACTCTGAGTAGACTGATGGTAGCTTGTTGGGCCAGAGTGGATTGACAGACATCAGGTCAACAATCCTGGAAGCAGAGGAAAAGAATTGAGATTAAAAAGAAGAAGACCTGGCCAAAGGAAAAAATAAAGTGAATCTAGAAGAAAGCCTCAGAGCAAAGGTGTCCTGTTGTACAGAGGCCAAAGGGAGTTGAGAAATTGCTCAGATGCAGAAAGCTAAGGAGCCCGGTCATTTCAACAGAACTTTCCCCAGCAGTAAGATCTAGAGCAGCAGAGCAAGGGATGTGGAATTTTTCCCGAAGAGGCTTTAGGTAGTAATAGTTAGACTTGTATTATGATACTCCCAGAAATTTGACCTAAAACTAAGAGGAATCTAGCAAAACCTCACTGAGTTTTCACAAGTTTCTAAGCGCAAGATAGTTTGAGGAAGGGACAAGCCAGTGCTGTGAAAACCAAGTTGTGCTTGAGATTAAAACTCATAGAGCTAACTATTGGGAAATGCTGTAAAACTGTACTTCACTTATTACTTACCTTGTTTAACCCTCATCCTTATTCATTTAATAATTATTTGTTGAGTTTCTACCACAGTTCTCACAGTACCATAGGGAAGAGGGCAAGGACTCATTTAATGAAACTATAAATTCCTTTATGGCAAAATCTGTTTTGTCCACTTTCCATATTTTCAGAGCCTAGAGCAAAGTACTCAGGAAATATTTGTTGAATTGAGAAAGCTTATAGCTTACTAATGGTCTGTTGTCTTTATTACCACTAGAATGGTATAGTAAATGTGTTTTATTCCCTATAATACTAAGAGAGTGAAAAAATGTACCCATTTTCAAATTCAGGTAGATGAGGTAGGGACCAAAATTTCCCAGCCTAAAAGAGAAAGAGACCCCTCTTCCCTCCTATAGTGGTTGTTATGGAAAGGACCATAGCTCAAGTAAAAGAAGCTGTCTTTAGATCTAGCTTCTTTCAGCATATATCTAAAATAAAATTTTTTAAAAACCATGCAGGGATACCTAGTTAAAGCAGTTCATGGATATCTACCTCTACATGCATAGAGCTGGATAGAGAAGAATGGAAAACATATCTAGAGAGACAGAGGCTTTTTTTGTCCTTAGCATCTACTTTTTCCCCTTTGCCTGGTAGAAAAACACATAGGAATTATTTCGTTCCAGTCAGCGGCTATATCATCATTAAGCACTATGAATTCACACATGCTTTCACATGAGATCTAAAATGCAAGCACACCAGTGTTCTCCATAGAACATTAACAGGAAAAAAAGATGCAAGTGGGGGAACGACACAAATTATAGCTCCTAGAGTCCTTACTTTTGTACCTGGTCACAGGCCTGAGTTAATAACCATTAAGAACTAACCATAGTTTCTTCTAACATTCCCTGCTTCCCTTTACCCTCTGTGAGCTCCTTGACTAGACTGATGGTGACTCAAACTTTATACAAAACCCAAAACCTATGGTTGTCTTGTGCTTATTGGGTTGCTGCAGTTTTTCATAGACCAGTGTGATAGAGAAATATTAAGAGGAGATCTAGTAAATTCTCTGGGCTCCATGCATAGCCCTTGTTCCTTCCATGGGGTATCGACACGTCACATTTCTTACATAAGCGAGTTTGATCTCCAGTAATGTGATCCCACATTTGCCTGTTGGTTGAGCAGATTGAGAAACCAGTCAGTCCCAATTGTCAGTTTAGTGGAACCATGACTGTCCCCACTTGGAGGAATTCTTCCCTTAAGCACTAGAACCTCAAAAGCCACATTTGTAGAGAAATGAAGCACGCATTCTTTAAGTGAATTATTAGGTTAAGAGTGAGAAGGATAATGGAAGAGGATAGAGAATCCAGAAGTGGACCCTCAACTTTATGGTCAACTAATATTTGACAAAGGAGGAAAGACTATCCACTGGAAGAAAGACAGTCTCTTCAATAAATGGTGCTGGGAAAATTGGACATCCACATGCAGAAGAATGAAACTAGACCACTCTCTTGCACCATACACAAAAATAAACTCAAAATGGATGAAAGATCTAAATGTGAGACAAGAGTCCATCAAAATCCTAGAGGAGAACACAGGCAACACCCTTTTTGAACTCGGCCACAGTAACTTCTTGCAAGATACATCCACGAAGGCAAAAGAAACAAAAGCAAAAATAAACTATTGGGAGTTCATCAAGATAAGAAGCTTTTGCACAGCAAAGGATACAGTCAACAAAACTAAAAGACAACCTACAGAATGGGAGAAGATATTTGCAAATGACCTATCAGATAAAGGGCTAGTTTCCAAGATCTATAAAGAATTTATTAAACTCAACAGCAAAGAAACAAACAATCCAATCATGAAATGGGCAAAAGACATGAAGAGAAATCTCACAGAGGAAGACATAGACATGGCCAACATGCACATGAGAAAATGCTCTGCATCACTGGCCATCAGGGAAATACAAATCAAAACCACAACGAGATACCACCTCACACCAGTGAGAATGGGGAAAATTAAGAAGGCAGGAAACAACAAATGTTGGAGAGGATGCAGAGAAAAGGGAACACTCTTGCACTGTTGGTGGGAATGCGAAATGGTGCAGCCACTCTGGAAAACTGTGTGGAGATTCCTCAAAGAGTTAAAAATAGATCTGCCCTATGACCCAGCAATTGCACTGCTGGGGATTTACCCCAAAGATACAGATGCAGTGAAACACCAGGACACCTGCACCCCGATGTTTCTAGCAGCAATGTCCACAATAGCCAAACTGTGGAAGGGGCTTCAGTGTCCATCGAAAGATGAATGGATAAAGAAGATGTGGTTTATGTACACAATGGAATATTACTCAGCCATTAGAAACGACAAATACCCACCATTTGCTTCAACGTGGATGGAACTGGAGGGTATTGTGCTGAGTGAAATAAGTCAATCGGAGAAGGACAAACATTATATGGTCTCATTCATTTGGGGAATATAAATAATAGTGAAAGGGAATAAAGGGGAAAGGAGAAAAAAATAAGTGGGAAATATCAGAAAGGGAGACAGAACATGGAAGACTCCTAACTCTGGGAAACAAACTAGGGGTGGTGGAAGCGGAGGAGGGCCGGGGGTGGGGCCTGACTGGGTGGCAGGCACTGAGGTGGGCACTTGACGGGATGAGCACTGGGTGTTATTCTGTATGTTGGCAAATTGAACACCAATAAAAAATAAATTTATTATTAAAAAAAAAAAGAGTGAGAAGGATCTCTTCCACGTTCACATCTTGATTCCCAACCTATGAGTTCAGGCTGCCAGGAAAATAGTTTTGAGCTCTGTTTTGAGGAATATTCCCTAACCTGACAGTTCATTGTCTCCCTGTAATTGTAACTGAGTCTGCAGTATTTTGTTCCATAATTATATGAACAATGAGGCAGTGAATCTAGTAGAGTGAACCCATTTCCACATTTTCTTTGCCATTCAATGAGTTGGAAGGGATAAAATAGGGAAAAAATAAGACATCCTATAAGTTAGGAATGGTGGTGCTGGCAGAGAAATTGGGACTAGATAAATGCCCATTTATAATGTATATATAATATATTTATTCCCATGAGGAAAAGTGGCTCCCATTATGGAAGGGGCTTAATAAGAAAGTAGTATGTTCGTTGCCCTAGGGAATGATGCTATAATCAGGGGTTTAGGCTTGGTCTCTAATGCTCACAGGTTGGACACTAAGTATGGCAGTAAAGAGATCGTCTTGATAAGGGAGATCACACTGATGAGCCTCAATTCTTGCCACCATAGTAATATTGACAGGTGACCCATTGAATAAGTCCCATGTTGGCTGAGAAATATTCTGACTGATGGCCATAGGATGATTTCACCTTGTTTACCTTTTTGAGACCCTCCCTCCACAATGAAATGCTCTCTGGAGGGCATTAGATCATAAAGGAATAAAATGTGCCCATTATGAGGAAGCTGTCCTCACACATTCCCCATGTCACCAATCTGTATATTATTTTCTTTTAAAGGTCCCAGCCAGCTGATTAAATTTTTAGCCACCCCCCATGCAAACACAGATATGGACCTTAAGCTATCTTCTGGTGGTTTAAGTAAACAACCAAGTGTACTGCTTAAAATTCTAATTAGAATAATTTTCCTTTACCCTGGTCCTTCAGAGACACCCTAACTGGGACTGTAATGTAGTGGTTATGTACTTCTGGCTTTTGACCACATATCATAAGGTCAAAACCAAGTTGTTTTTGTTTTTTGTTTTTATTTTTTTAACCTAATCACATAGTTGTAAGGAACTCCACATAAGGCCATAGATGTGGATTGAGATTGAAGAAGACATACACCAGGAGTGAGTGCTGAAAAAGTGAGCCACCTACCCATGTTGAACCTAGTCTCTTATATAGCATTGCCACCTAATTAATTCCTCTTGCACATTACCAGTTTTATGGATGGTGGGTCAGATAACACCCAGCTCCTTAGGGTCAGTTCAGATCTCATGCTCACTTGATTTTCCATAGTCAGTATAATGGTTTGAATGGTGGTTCCCCCTTCCCCCACCCCCCAAAAAATAGATCTTCTAGGACCTATAAATGTGACCTTATTTGAAAATGGCATTTTTGCATCCAGGATTACGTTGAAGAATTTGAGATGAGATAATCCTGGATTACTGAGGTATGCCCAAATCCAATAACAAATGTTTTTATTCGAGACAGCAGAGAAGACCCAGAGAAGGCCGTGTCAAGATGCAGGGAGAGATCAGAGTTATGCAATCAGTCACAAGCCAAGAATTCTTGGAACAATAGAAGCTGGAAAAGGAAAGGAAAAGTCTTCCCTGGGGACTTTTAGAGGGAACATAGCCCTGCCGACACCTTACTTCAAACTTCTAGCCTCCGGAACGGTGAGAGAACAAATTTCTGTTCTTCTAAGTCACCAAGTTTATGATAATTTGTTACTGAAGTCATAAAAATCTAGTGTGGTCAGGCATTTAGTTACTACTTGGGCCTAGTGGCAAGGCAGAAGCTGTTTAAAGGGAGAATAGTTACCTGCAGAAGGCATCACAGCTATACTCCAAAAGTCTAGAGGTCTGCACTGATTCTCCTACCGGGGCTTGGCAAAGATAAGAGGGGAAGACTGCTTGCCTCTGATGCTAGGGAAGGTAGGGGGTAGGAGCTTCTTCCTCCAATAATGAAGGATTAGGGGAACTGGGAGGTTTACAGTTCATCTTCTCTACATCTCCCAAAAAGAACCTCATCTTATATCTCAGGAATCCACTCCTTTCTGCTTATGCATTATTGTCTCGTACAAGACCAAGTAGCATTGCACATTTATTGACACAGCAACTTATCTCTCCCAGTGATTAAGCAGTTTGCTCAGTGCCATTTGGGGGTTACTGTCATAGTTGAGAGTCAATCCCAGGTATCTGAAGCCTCAGCATATGCACTTCTTATTTTGTGATATTGCAGTCCCCTCAAAATCTATGTAGTAGGGGAAGGGTGGATGGAGATAGGACATATATTTAGCCACAGATGATCTTCAATCATTTTTGCCCTGTAACTAGATAAGAGATTCTTTAAAAGCTATGCTGAGTTATATATATTTGCTTTGCAGCTACAGAGGTAAAAGATTCATTGAATACTTCCAAAGAGGCTATTGACTTTCAGCCTCTTCCCTGATTTGGATATCCAAGGCTGATAATTTGTCCTTTTCTCTGTTTATGTTCTCTGGGCTTCTTAAGTAACAGGCCTATGCCACAATCTATGTAATCTAAATCATCTGACAAAAGAATGCATGCCACAGTCACATGATCTCTGCCTTTCACCTGCACACCACCTCATGCAACAGCTGTTGATAATTTGAGTGACTATTATTCTATCACATACTTTGTTATGCATTCTACCTTGGCAAGGAGATAATCTGTGCTCTCATCAAATACACGAGCAACCTAATCACAGAATCCCATTTTGGAGATCTGTTTTCGGTAGCAAATCCTGGTTTCATTTACTGGATCAGCTAGTTTTCCAGCAGCAAACAGATGGTATACTCAAAAGGAAAAACAAAAGAGAGTTTAAAGAAGGGACATTGACAAGAGTGTGGGCAAGTTGTTACCAACAGGAAATGGTAAAGCACTGCTAGCAAGAGTTGAATGTTGTTACCACCCTTGGCTTGAAGGTACCCAGGATGAACAATTGCTGGAACTTAAGGCTGAAGGTGTACAGAAGGCCATGTAGCAGAAGCTGTGGCTCTTGGTATAGGAATGCAGCCACTGTGAAGAGTGACGGGAAGGAAGATCAAGAACTAAGAGCCCTGACATTGCTTCCCTCATACCTTCTGATCACCTGTTGATGCCTCCCAATGGACAAACCCAATCAGAAGCCAGAGGAAGGGGAGTCAGCTAGTTGATGGAGTCCATGGAGGTTAGTCTCACAAGGCTCAAAGTAGGATGAGGCTAGAGAGTAGATCTAGAGGGGAAAAACAGAATTTTCAGCAGCATGTTTACTGGCTGGCTATCAAAGCCCAAAAACATACAGAGAGCAATAGCCAATATGTCAATCACTGGGTCTGACAGTCACCAATTGGGGTATGAATAAAGTATAATGGAACCAAAGATTCTAGCTCTCCAGCTCCTAATTTTTCTTTCCAGGACCACCAAAACAGAAGAAAGCAAAAAGTACATGACTTCCTGAGGCTGAATATGTGTCTATGTGTGCACCTTTCCCCTATTAAACCAACTTCCAGAGTCTGGAAGGTCCATGTGCTTAGGGATCAAACAGCTGACTCTCAGCACTGACATTTACAACTTACATGACAATGGGCAAGTTACTTCATTACTTTAAACATCAATCGCATTATCTGTACAGTTCAGAATATTAATCACCCTAACAAAAATATTGCAAAGGGTAAATGAAATAATGGAAAGTTCTTAATAGGGTTTTTCATACATGGTAAATACCCTTTAAATGTTTCTTTTCCATATTGACCTTTTTTCTTGTGCTGCAGCATCCACTGTGTAAAACATATTTGAAACTCATTTTTTGAGAGAACCCATTCTGAGTTCCGGTCAGTTTATAAAATAGAAATCTTTGAAATATAACTTGTTTTTAAATTGAGAGGGGTCTGTATTTAGACAAAACTTATAAAGGGATGGTTAATGGTCATATTTTCATAAATGATAGGATCCCTCTAACTGGGATAGAGTTCACTCTGCAAGAAAATAGATAATTACATAAGAAAAACTACATAACAAAAAGAAGTAACCTGAAATCTGTGTATTAAACTCTATGGAAAATACTCTGGAGGAACAGCCACAAAGCTATTCAACTCCAAAGACTGGAGCAGCATTAGAGAATTGTGAGCAATGAAAGCAGAGTCACATTTCTTTTTCTGTATATTTAAATACTGCTTAAATATTTTACAATGAACATGCATTTGTTGTGCCTAACTTTTAAAAACATTTGAAATTCTTGCATGGTCCCAGAGCAAGACAAAGTGTCAATATTATGGACAAAGCAAGATGTCTACCGTAAAGAATAGTAATGAACTACATGTAAAGAAATGATGATATATAATCAATAAGACAGTATAAGGCTCATTTACTTACCAAAAAGGAAAAGGATTTTAATGATTTATATATGGTATGTGAACTAATGCTGTTAGCCCTTACATTACACTATAAGCTCCAGAAGAATATTTCTATGTATTCTTATGTATCCTAACACCTAGTGTAATAAGTGTTATGTGCTCAGTAAGCCAGTGCTGTATGAATGAATGTTTTTTTAAGTTGAGAGACAGAGTGATGTGTTGAACAGAATACCGTTAAGTCAGTTGTCATGAATACTCTACAAGTCCCTGAGCCTTGGTTCTATCATCAATAAAATAGAAGAGTTGATAACATGAGGAATTTCAAGACTAATTTTTTTAAAGATTTTATTTATCTATTCATGAGAGACAGAGAGAGAGACCAGAGACACAGGTAGAGGGAGAAGTAGGCCCCGTGCAGAGAGCCCAACACAAGACTCAATTCCGGGTCTCCAGGATCACACCCTGGGCCGAAGGCTACGCTAAACCACTGAGCCACCCAGGCTGCCCAAGATTAATGTTAATAAACCCATAAGTATCTAAAGTTTCAAGAACTGACATTGAGCCCCCAATTATTTATTATACCAAGTAAAGATTTTAAAAAATCACATTTTCACTATTATTTCATAAACAAATGTAAAAGAGACATAAATCAGAATAAAGAAGTTTCTTCCTAAGAAAAGACAATTGATTGGCAGCCTTACACTAGTGCATATGCACACACACACATACACACACACAACTGTATAATAAATTTGACAAAGATTCATGGAAGATTTTGAATCAAAGGATTAAATGAACTCTGAGGTCACTTCATCTCTAAAATTTTATGAACACAGTTTTATTTCCCTTAGACTTACTTAATGGTTTCATTTTCCAGTAGGAAAATACGTCCTTAATTGCTAAAAAACAAAAATCCAACAACACTGATGTGTACAAAGTGGAAAATAAAGCTCACTCCAAGGCCCCCAACTCCTACAAATGAAGTGTGGCTCATCATACTCTAGGCCATTTTCTGTAAAGATATAAACATGCGAGACGCCTGGGTGGCTCAGCGGTTGAGCATCTGCCTTTGGCTCAGGGCGTGATCCCGGAGTCCGAGGATCAAGTCCCACACTGGGCTCCCTGCATGAAGCCTGCTTCTCTCTCTGCCTGTGTCTCTGCCTCTCTCTCTATGTCTTTCATGAATAAATAAATAAAATCTTTTGAAAAAGATATAAACATGCATATACTGGCATAGCTTTTTAAAGAAATAAAACTTACTCTAAACTATTAAGCTTGCAAAGTAGAGAGTCACATATGTAGTAATGATCAACTGAACTGAATATAGCATTTAGGGAAAATATTTGTTGGGCTCAATTGAGGAGAGTGGCTCTTTGCCCTAAATTCCTCATAGCTGGTCAGGAGGCTTAAGTTTGGAAATTTTTCTGATCTTAGCAGGTAATTCATTACTGTGTGCTGCACCTCAGACCCCAAGATCTTTTCTTGGGATAAATATCTGCCAAAGAAGATAAAAAAGCTGAGGCATGTCCAAAGACAGGAGAGCCATGTGGATTTTCGAAACAGAACTGAAAGGGGTCAGTGAAGTAATCCTCCCAGGCTAGCCAGAAATCAAGGGGCAAAAAATGTGTCTTGAAGTGGAGTGATGGCCTCATCAGAGAGTCAGAAATCTATGGCTGTGTTTAGGGACACACACTTAGTGAAGGGGATCAATGTTCCTCTATAGAAGCTCACATTATCTACTAATTCTCTAAAAAAAGCACATGTCAGGACTAGGAAGCAACTAGAGATAAGGCCTAGGAGGCCTGTGGGAGGCTAAAGCAGCAGCCCCGGAAATGCCATGTAATATTAAATGTCTTTCCCAGATTTCAAAATGTGAAAGTGGCAGAGTGGAAGAGTTTTCAAGCCACTGAGTTGGAGCTGCCAATTTGGTCCCATACACTGGCCATGTTTGCATAGACAAATAAAGGCAAAGAAAAGTGGAAACCATCGGCTTGAACTGGGGCATGAATGATCCCTGTTAGCTTTTTCCATTGATTCAAATTTAGCAAATGACTACATACTTTGCCTGGGTTGAAATACCTCAATGTATTTAGTGTACATAACTTTGTCATTTAAATGCCAAGAATGTTGTTCATGCTTAACCCACTGAGCTACCCTTCTTTCTCATTTATTAAGTGTCTGATTCTTGATTTCTGCTCAAGTCATGATCTCAGAGTCATGAGCATCTCTCCCCCACTCCCTCAGCCTCAACCCACCCCCATTCCCACAGCACATTCTCTCTCCCTCTTTCTCTCTCTCTCAAAACAAAATAAATTAAAAAAATAAATGAGAAGAAGACAGAAAGCAGCCATGTGGTATGAGGTTGGGCAAGTATATTCTCTGTGAGTCATTTCCTTCTATGCACTGTGCCACTGTCTAATGCATGGCAGTCATCATTAATTAAGAGTGACACAGAACCTTAATCGGTTGGGTCAGGAGATAGCCTTCACGCACTCATTCTTCTCAGGTGCCTTCAGGCAGCCTCTGTTAGAACCTCTGTCACTGTACATTAAGCCTATTTGCCATATTTGTGCTTGGCGATTGCTACTATCCCTGCTAGATCTAGCCTACTAATATTCTCTAAGAATAACTTGCCAAAAAGGGAAAAAAAATAATATCCTCAAACTAAAAAAAAAAAACAAAACAAAAAAAGGTTGATAGTGGTGTTGAATCACAGATCATGATTAACAGGGAAACTCAGTCAAGGTATTGAAACAAAAATCTAACTTTTCACCATCCTGTCTGTGGTTCTCCAACCGGATGCATTCAAGAGTCCCTGGCTATCTCTGCAGATACACCCATCCTTGGGACTTACCCGGTGTGGGGTGGCGCCCAGACACTGGCAGCTTTTAACAGCTTCACAGGTGATTTCTGTGTGCAGCCAGAGGTGAGAACTACTCATTGAAGCAAGGGAATTCTGGCAGATTATCTTCACTCCTACATCATCATCCAGCTTTTGGATCTACCCGTGAAATGTCCAGCCGAGAGGCTTTCCAGACATTTTCACGGCTGAGGCTTGCTCACAGCCTCGCCCTGAGCATGGAGCCAGAGCCAACAATTCCCGGCTTTCTTCTGGGCTTCTAGCTGCACCCGGTTGCCTTACTGGCTTCTGTCTCTCTTAGCACTTTTTGTCAATCCAAAAAATTGGGGAAGCTAAAGTAAAATCCTTCTATTTGTTTATGTGGCAACAAGCTCAGAGTCCATGTCGAAAAAATGTCCTTGGCCTTTGAGAAAGCCGGCCGC
The DNA here is from genome assembly GCF_905146905.1 of Nyctereutes procyonoides. Lineage (NCBI taxonomy): Eukaryota > Metazoa > Chordata > Mammalia > Carnivora > Canidae > Nyctereutes > Nyctereutes procyonoides. The sequence continues at coordinate 5,673,170 of NW_026575031.1, read as the reverse complement.
TTGGAGATGCCTCTGTCTGTTTGGAATGGGCTGGAAACCAATGCCTTCCCCCAGGAGCCAATCTGCTGAATCAGCCAGTAGGAGCAAAAAGAGACCAGGATGATTCAAATACAAGGTTGTTTTTGATATTTTTGTATCATTTAGCTTTAGAGGAATGCAAAACTTTTAAGGTAGGAATTTGGATTTGACTGTGGAGAATAGGTCAAGTAGAGATTGATTTGTAAGATTGGTATTTTTCATTTGGGAGAATTCTTGAAATACAGTGATGAGGTCTTGGAGTATGGAAAGGAATCAAGGAACACTGTGGACATTCATTTTAAAGAAAAGGTCTTATTATTAAGAGGTTAACGTATTAACCACCTTTAAAAGCCTTAGAGGAGGGGTTTGGGGCTAGACCTTTGAGCCCTCACAAAGGTATCCAGAGGCAAGGAAAAAAGAAATATGCTCTCATTTTTACATGTAAAAAGAGAAAAATAAAATAATCCTTCTAAAAGTACCACAAGTTCAAATTCAGAAGCCTCATCTACTCTGAGGGAAAGCAGAATGACGAACTATTTCAGAAAACTTGATACTAATAGTGGTAAGAGTGTGAGAGGAGATAGTGTTACCATGGAAACAGATGAAAAGCGTAAACTTATTTTTTGCCAGGGTCTCTGCCCACATGTGGAATGCTTATCATGTTCAGGAAGTGGTAGAAACACAAACCCCCTTCCTCGAGAAATCTGTCATCTAAATAAAGGGACATAGGAAAGAAAGGTACAGTGTTAAATAGCAAAAGGATTTATAAATACCAGTAGCAATTGGAAATCTAGAAGACATTTCACAACATAGGTGAAAAGTAGCCTCAGAAAGTAAAGACAACAGGACTTCAGACATGGAAGAGGTTCTTCTGGTGAGAGAAACCAGGAAAGAATTCACGGTGGTGGGGGCCAGGGAGCTGGATCCTCAAGGATGGTTAAGATTCAGGAGATAGGGAAAGCATGGGGTGGGGGTGGGGGTGGAGAGATGGAAAAGAGCACCAGTTTGGAGTCTCTTGCAACCTTTCATCTACACAGCTTCAGGAAGCATGGAGAACATGTGGCATATCTCTGCTTTGACATTTTCCTGCTCTGATGAGTATCAGTGATGTTCTGGTCTGAATTGGGCTACACCTAATCAGAGCACCAGCTTAGAGCAAATTCTTCAGGGAAAGAAATGGGAAAGTGTGGAAAATGTACATTTATTGGGCACCTCCAGGAGCATGCCCTATGCTAAGCCCTTTAAATGTACAACCATTTGTCTTCAAAATAAAAATATCAAAATCAACAACTCTATATGGATGGTGTTATTGCTCCCAACTTACAGAAGTAGCAACAGAGATCTAGAGAAGTTAAGCAATTTGCCAAAGGCTGCAGAGCAAGTAAGTAGAAATTCTAGAAGTGATGGAGGCAATGAGCATAACTGAAGGTAAACATGAAGAAAAACCTGAACATTCCCTAGAGATTTGTGTTAGCATTCCATTGTCCTTCACTTTTTCCCTGTGGGTGACTTTCTTTCCCCCATCCCACAATTCTAATCACCTTAACAAAATTTTAGTTGAAAGTATCCTTAGAAAAGTAACTACCCCTTCTTTTGGCTTATGAGTAAACAAGAGCTGAGAGATATGAGCCTGTGTGTGTGCGCCAGGGTCCTGTAGCCAACAAGCAGTAGAGCCCAAAAGCCAGCCTACCACATTCCCAGTGCCTCATAAGGGGCCAGGTGAGTTTGACCAGAGTTGTGTGTTGTCTCCACAGTTGTGACAGGAGCTCAGTTTCCTGTCAGTTGTCTGACCCACAGAAGTATCTGCCAATTCCAATTCCTAACCCCTTTGGATTTGGAGAAACTTACACAGGATGACAAAACATACCATCTTCCATATGGCTCTTCTCTACTCTGAGGCAGGTGGAGAAAGGAGTCTTGAAAAACAGAGTGGACCACAGAGACTCATAGCTCTCTTCCCTCAGGTGAGCCTTAGACTACTGGGAGAAGAGTTGAAGTAGAGGCACCTCTAGGGGTGGTGGGCATTTGTCAAGAGATTGCCAGTAAATGTTGTCAAGAAACAAGATTCATGATAATCATAGCATCTCATTTTACTAAAAGGCCAATTGACCATGGATACATGGTGGCTGTGTTCTTGGGTTTCCAACACCTAAATGTGGACTTACCATATGGACCATAAGCCTAATGGAGAGTCAAGGTAGAGATCCTGACTTTCTCTCTCACTGGTGTCTTTGGTCATCGAATGGGGAGTAAACAAATCAGCCCTCACTGTGAGAGAGGGGACCCAGTTTCTGTTGGCTTTGAGGACAACCTACTGATGGCTCTTAAAGCCAATAAGACTAGGAAATAGCACGTGGGCTAATTTTCTTCAGCCCAAAGGCCAGTCACCATCAAATCTTACTCCCAGAGACTTAGCCAGCAATGCTGCCAGAGTTGGCAGAAACTATTCTAAATGGCCACCAGTTCCCTTCCAAACACACACACACCCCCAAGACACAAGATTGGGCACATTACATTAAAATAATTAAAGATTTCTTGATTCCGTCATCTGAAACCACTTAAACACCTAGAATTCCAATTAAATAAGAATGTCCATGTAGTCAGTTTTATTTGAAGCCAAGTCTCAGATTTTAAAACCGATTCCACTCCAGTTTTGCTTCTTCCCCTGGGGGCTTATTCTGCTGACTTCTAGGCAGTTTTACAAGGCTCCTTCCTACCTGCTAAATGAAGATGGTAAGATGGTTTAATCAACCTGCCAGTTACACCAAGTAAAAGCCAAGAGCTTCTATTTCCTCTTTCTAAATTTAAACATTTTAAAATTTAGACCAGATGAGCCAAAAAAAAAAAAAATCTACCAGTCAAATTCTAAATCCCAGCTCAGGCCCAATTTAGAATATATTTGTATCACATAGCAATTATCTAGTAAATTGGGCAGTATAAAAGAAAGTATACATCAGGGTTCCCAAATGGTATACTGAAGACAACTGTAAGTAAAAAAAAAAACCTCTGTCTAGTCACTAACTTCTAAGGCACATTATCCACAAAATCTACAGGCATTTTCTTTTTTAAAAAAATTTTTTTATTGGAGTTCAGTTTGCCAACATATAGCATAAAACCTGGTGCTCATCCTGCCAAGTGCCCCCCTCAGTGCCCATCACCCAGTCACCCCAACCCCCCACCTGCTTCCCTTTCTACTACCCCTTGTTCGTTTCCCAGTTAGGTGTCTCTCATGTTTTGTCACCCTCACTGATATTTTCACTCCTTTCCCCTTTATTCCCTTTCACTAATTTTTATATTCCCCAAATAAATGAGACCATATAATGTTTGTCCTTCTCTTATTTCACTTATTTCACTCAGCATAATACCCCCCAGTTCCATCCACGTTGAAACAAATGGTGGATATTTGTCATTTCTAATGGCTGAGGAATATTCCGTTGTATACATAAACCACATCTTCTTTATCCATTCATCTTTTGATGAACACCGAGGCTCCTTCCAGTTTGGCTATTGTGGACATTGCCTACAGGCATTTTCAATGGGGAGGAACATGTAGTTCAGTGACAATGACCCACCTCCCGCCCCCACCCCCGATCCTGCTATATTATGTCATGGGAGCCTTGATGAAAGTGGCCAAAACTAGTGAGAATAAAGAATAACATTTTCCTACAAAATGGATGCTTTCATAAAAAAGAAAATTAGCGCTTAATATGCCAATACTATAGAAATATACAGAAGTAAACTTTCATAGAGCTTATCATTTGTTGATCAAGACAAGAATATAATAACTGTAGACTATAAGACAGAAAACGTCCTAAATAAGAGGGCTACAGACATGTGGACAAAATAAACCATTAATTCTAAGCAAACAGACATCAAGATGTTGAGGAAGTGAGGAGGCAAACAGTTGAAGCTAGGAGAACTGTCCTATGGACTGAATCTTCTAGAGATGACTTTAAGGTCAGCAGAATCCCAAATGTAGACATGGTCAGGGTAACAAATACTACTCTTAGAATATTAATTATCGATTAACTTGATATAATTTCCTGTTGTGTGATAGTGACGTATTCACCAAAGCCCACCTGGCCAGCACTTCAGGAGTCTGGAGGGTCCCCTCAATAACTCTACAAATATGCACATTAGCAAGACGTTCTAGGGGAGAGGACACCAAACCTCACCTTGTTGGGAAGATTCTTCTTTAGGAGTGATTTGTAATAACTCCTCTGCCCCCTCAGTACCCAGAATGTACATTCTTGTTTTCACTCCTTAGTGAAAGGAGTGAAATCTCACTCAAATCTGTTGAGTACCAAAAAAGGTTAAGAGATTGAAAATTTCTTAATGACCTCATCCTCAAAAACTATGGATAGAATGAGTTTTATTTCCAAGGACCCTTGGAAGAAGTTTCCTTGGATGAACCAGAAAAGTTGAAGAGATCAAATGGGTTCAAACACTACCCTCATCACTTTTGGGGAGCTCAAAGCTGCCTCCCTCTTTCCCAAATCTTTTTTTTATTCGAGTCAGACACCAGAATTTCATATACCCACATTCCTTTCATTCTGAATACCAGAAATGGCTACCCTGAAGACACAGTAACAATGGGACATCTGATGATTTAAGCTAATCTGCATTAGAATTCTCCCAGGATATAACTCCTTTCCAGGAATGATCCCCAAGGAAATTCCAAATAAAAGGGCATATAAATCTGACTTATTGACCTGGCACCAAATGCTATCTACCGCCTACTCAAACTCAGTGCCAAGTAGCTGATAAACTGAAAATTCATTAGGGTGTTCTGGACTTCTTTGTTCTCTGTGTATAAAAGGTGGCAGAGAACATTCTAAATTAGGAGCCCTTATATCCACTCAAAATGCCACCTACTGTAACCATAACACAGTGACTATCTCTGCAAAACTGTAAGCCAAGGAGCAGCTATCAATACCTCTTTGGATAGCTACTGTTTTGTTTACTAGATTGCCAGCTCTTCATCATCCTTAGCTTCCACACCCAAAACCAGCACAGTGCCTGACACATAGTAGGGGCACAAGAAATGTAAGAGCTAAGGAATTATTCAATTCTAATTCTTTTATTTGCTATAGTCCTCTAAATTTAGTTCCATTCAATCCATTTTTCAATATAGAAAGATTACTTAAACGTCTTTAGTCCAGATCAAACCAGAGGTTGGACAAATTTGAAGATGATGCCAAGTCATATTCAATAAAAAATTACAAGCAGAAGCCACTGAAAGGATTTGAGTTTCTAAAGTTTGCTGCTCTAGTATTGCATGAGTCCATCTATTACCATCTATTGCTCAACACCATTTGTGTATATACAAGAGTTATTGACATTCATAATAAGAATTCTTATTTTAGGTTTTTAAGAGAATCTAAAATAGCTTGTTATTAGAACTAACTTGATTTCTCTGGATTAATATGGCCCTTGACAATGTTCTTTGGTATCCTTTTCAAAAACTGTATACCACACCTGGGAATTGTGTGTCCAAAGTGAGAGAATAAAAGATGGTTCTATTAAGAAAGGAAGATCATAGAATTAAGACCTTGGCAGTGGAAACATTTCTTTCTTTCTTTCTTTCTTTCTTTCTTTCTTTCTTTCTTTCTTTTTTTGGCAGTGGAGTCATTTCTAATAATAGTCATGCATGTAGGGAGCTATAGTAGAATGAAAATAAATAATCAAAGGACAAAGAATCATAATGCAGGAGTATTGGGAGGTCAACATGGTTGCTGAAATCCCTGAGAAAAATAGCAATGGATAGAAAAGAGGGGAGGACTGAATCACAGGCTCAATTTTGTTAGGGTGTAATTATCTGGGAATTAGACAAAGGGTAAGATACTAAGATATGAAATCCTAAAATGGAAAAAATGCTCAAAGCTTATGGTGTCACTAAAGTTTAAGAGCAATAATGGAGATTATTATAATGTTTTGCTGACAAAATATTATAATGCTGCATCACCTTTCTTGCCTAGAAAATTCCATAAAACGGGAGTAAGAATAGGAAAAGAAGTAACATTTATTACATGCCTACTATGTGTCAAACCCTGGACCAGTAGTTTTTACCATTATTATTTCATTTAGATTATCATTGAGATGGCATGATTTGTGCTTGATCTTCAAGAATGAATAGATATCCTTCAAGTATAGTATTTTTAGTACAATTTCTTCCTATAGTGATTTAACATAATTACTCCTCTCTGAAATTAAGTGAGGAAATGTGCTAAAAGAAAAAAAAAACCACCAGTACAACACCCAGCAGACAACTATTCTATTCCTGACAATGGCCTGTATTGGCCTGTACATTTAACATTTATTTTCATATCCTCTCAACAGCCTTTTAAGGTAAATGCTACTGTTTCCATTTTATGGACTATAAAACAGAGAATCAGAGATGAAGAAAATTGCCAAAAGTCACATAATTGATTAACAGATGAGGGATTCAAATGATTCTGTTTGATCCTTACCCATTCTTTTGAAGGACATCACACTACCTTTCAGCTAGAAAGACTTTCAAAAATGATCATGGTGCCATTTATAGCTCTAACAAACTGGTAGAATTAACTTTCAAAGGGAAAAATTCATTGTTAACTCCTCTTCACAGTGGAAGAGGAATAGGTTTAGTAGCAGGAGGAAGGAAAGGTCTAAGATGAATTAACATTCTTCTTTCAAGATCAGAAAAGAAAGGCCAAGGATGAGAGAGGTATTCTGGAGGTATGTATTTGTAATGGATAAAGAAAGAAGGCTTATTTCTGATATAGCTACTCCATCCTGTCTACACTTACATAATACCTCTGAACGTAGGGACGTTTGGTCCAAGACTTCCACCTATGGTTCTAACAAGAAATCAACCTGTTGGCACACACATAATTAGTAGTCACCTCTACCAAAAAGATACACATAGTGTACATTCTTGGGGGTCCCCGAAATTGTCCACATCCCTTTATTTCAAGATTAACTATAGTCTTATATCACTTCTCCCAGAGATAGTACCAAGAAAACAGCTCATTTCCGGGCCTGGTCTGGTTAACTTTCCGAGGTTAGTTGTTTCAACTCCAGATACATGAGAATGACCTGAAGGACTTTTTTTAATATCAATTCCCTAGGCTTCATTCCAAGAGATTCCGATTCCATTGCTCTGAGCACTTTTTAATTCTCCCAGGTTATTTTTATTTGCAGCCAGGATTGAGAATCGCTGGTTTCTGACCATTGATCACCTCTGCCATAGACACACATACTCCCACCATCTAATGTCCCAAGCTGCTGGAAAATACTAGGAATTAATGAATGCTAGGAATTAATTACCTCTCTCCTTGAATATTCCCCTTTTTTCATCTTTGACTTACCACATCTCTATCTTTTGCTTAAACACTTCCCTCAAAACTACACCCAGAAATTTTTACAGCTGGGGTCCCTGGGTAGCTCAGTCAGTTAAGCGTCTGCCTTCTGCTCAAGTCATGATCCCAGGGTCCTGGGATCAAGCCCAGCATTGGCATCAGGTTCCCTGCTCAGCAGGGAGCCTGCTTCTCCCTCTCCCTCTGCTGTCCCGCCTGCTTCTGCTCTCCTCTAGGTGCTCTATCTCTCAAATAAATAAAGTCTTAAAAAATAATTATTACAGGGAAGTAGCTGAGAGACATGAAAAATACCTTGCTTACTGGCCTCTTCATAGGTCCCCACTATTGCCTATTTTTCTAGTACTTTTGGATAGCTAACAGGAAGATTGAGCTTCCAAGAATTTTTGAAGAAAATACCCACATAGTTCGGAGATGTATTTGATGGTTCCATGGACTTTATTTCCTGGAGGGGTAATATTGTAGTCACAAGCTTCCATTTGGAAAGGAATGTGGTAAACAAGATTAGACAGCCCCGTCTCACAGGATGAACAGTGTGTCACAATGCCAGGGCACTAGGCATATCCAAAAGGAGAGATAGAGAACCTATAATTATTACAATCCAGTCATCCCCACTGTCTTTATGTGCTATTTGACACTACTGTGCTATAGCTTAGGACCTACAGAGTTTATATGAGATAGAACCACCATATACAGAAAATTTGGGATCTAGGTAGAAATCCCATTTTTAAACATGAGAAGATGCATGATAGCTTATGATAAAACTCTAATGAATGAAGTGTGTGGGGGAGAAAAGATTACATATACATAATTTTGAAAGACTTTATTTATTTGAGAGAAAGAACAAGCATGAGTGGGGGTGGGGAGCAGGGGGAGAGAGAGAAACAGACTCCCTACTGAGCAGGGAGTCCAATGTGGGGCTCAGTCCCAGGACCCTGGGATCATGACCCAAGCCAAAGACACTTAACCAACTAAGCCACCCAGGTGCCCTCATATACACATATTTTTAACTCAGCACTTTAGGGTTTCTTTCTCATTGAATAATTACTGTCATTCAAATATCTCTAGTTCAAAGATGAAAACACTAAGGTTCAGAAAAGTTAACCTGGAGTCAACAGAGCAAAATAGGTTAGAAATACAAGTTCAGTTCTGACAGTGTTATCACATACAAGCCATATAATTTGAAGCATGCTTTTTTCCCCTGAACCATTTCTTCATCTATTAAAAAATAAAGATAATAAAACCCCCATGCAGTTGTGGTGAGAATTAAATACAAATATAAAAATGAGATAGCAATCACCAATCATTTAGTAAGCCCTGTCTATATGATTTTGGTAACTAAAATATATTCAAAATAACAAGGGTCCCAGCTGAAATAAAGTCTGGTCTGTGAAATCCCATTTCCTTTCTGCAGCTCAAGAGATACAGACCAAGAGAGGTCAAAGGAAAGAAAGGGGGAAGATTGAGAAATTCAGGGAAGACTCCAAAACTGAAAGGGGAAGAAGTTAGCTGGGTTTCCAAGAAAGAACATAGATAAGAAGACTTGGATGCTCTCCCCTTTGGGGTTGAGCTAATGCCAGAAAATACTTCTTTGTGGCATCCCACATCAGAAATCGTATTTTCATTGCCCTCTAACATATAGCTAGCAGCTTTAGCATGACATTAAGCAGCTATGAGAAAGAGCAGAGAACAAAAATTAGGATGGCAAATTCACCAACCCCAATTCCAAATCCTTCTGCTAGATCTATTAACACGCCAGACGTTTGTTCCCCAAGTTCTGGTCACTGTGTGCCAGGCCAAGTCAAAGGGCAAGGTGTGGCCACACTTCCCTCTGCGGGCAGGCACAGAAAGAACAGAGCCCCTGGAAACTCTTGACATCTGTAAAGTCTTTGAGTGAAAGGACAGGGCGCGTCCTGGAGCATGCCGGCTCTCGCAGCTACCTTCCAAGGTGCCTGAACCACTCCTCTGACTTAATGAACTCCACATGCTGCCATAGCTATTTATAGGATCAGCCCCGAGTGTGTTTTGTTAAAGCCTCTAGATCATATTTTTTAGCTTTGCAAGTTTATTTCCTACAACTGGTCCATTAAATTTTGCCTCCCTTTCCTCCTTCACCACATTCTTGGAAATCCATGGTCAACTATACAAACAAGTGTACGGAATTATCAAAATATTTTTAAGCCATTATTTGCCCTCTCTGTTTTTCTTGTGCTCCCCTAAGTGTGAATTTCTATAGCATCACTCTTCCTGGAAATTTCGGTCTGACAGAGCAATCTGACAGAAGGGTAATTCAGCCCAAGGGGCAGGGGAGAAAGAATCCAAAGAGGTCGGCAAGGTTGTCCCTGAGCCTGCTCCTACTAAGTAGAAATGAATCACAGAAAGAGCCACAGGAAAGCAAGAAAAATCTTCAGACAAAATCAAAATGCAAACAAAAGGGAAAACAGGCTGACGTGAACTAATCGAGAAACAGAGGAACGTTTACCTGCAAAAAAATGGAGAAACTGAAAATGAGGTCCAGCCTGTAATGAAGCACAAGAGAAAGGAGCCAAGTCTGAGTAATAGCGTAGATCATGTCTTACGAGTGGCCTCCATCTCCCTTTTTGTCCAATCCAGAGGTATATTCTTATCCACTCTTTTGTGAATGCAAGTATCTTAGTAGCTCTAGAAAGCCATTTTTTTCAGAAAGGAATTCCACCTTTTCCACTCTTAAGACATACTTAGATAAGTGCACGTTTTTCCTTCCCTTCTCTTATTTTGTGTTTCAATTCCAGTGTAGTTAACATAGTGCAATGTTAGTTTCAGGTGTACAATATAGTGATTCCACATTCCTCTACTTGACTCAGTGCTCGTCATGATAAGTGTAGTCTTCCATCCCCATCACCTGTTGTACCCACCCCTGCACCCATCTCCCCTCAGGTAATCAGCAGTTTGTTCTTTACAGTTAAGAGGCTGTTTCTTAAAAAAAAAAAAAAAAAAAAAAAAAAAAGAGGCTGTCTCTTGGTTTATCTCTCTTTTTTCCCTTGTTTGTGTGTTTTGTTTCTTAAAATATGCATATGAGTAAAATGATGTGGGATTCATCTTTCTCTGACTGCCTTGTTTCACTTAGCATTCTGATTTCTAGCTCCTTGTGTGTTGTTGCAAATGGCAAGACTTCATTATTTTATGGCTGAGTAATATTCTAATATATATGTATATATATCACATCTTCTTTGCCGATCCATCTATTGATGGACACTTGGACAGCATCCGTAATTCAGCTATTATAAATAATGCTGCAATAAGCATACAGGTGCATGTATCTTTTAGAAGTGATGCTCTCATATTCTTAGGGTAAATACCCAGCAATGGCATTATTGTATCATACAGTAGTTCTATTTTCAATTTTTTAAGGAATCCCATACTGTATTCCACAGTGGCTTTTCCACTTTGCATTCTTACCAATAGTGCAGGTTTCCTTTTTATGCACATCCTCACCAACACTTGTTATTTCTTGTTATTTTCTTGTTATTTCTTTCATTTGGATTTTAGCCATTCTGACAAGTGTGTGGTGATATCTCACTGCAGTCTTGATTTGTATTTCCCTGATGATGAATGATGTTGAGCATATTTTCATGTGTCTGTTGGCTGTCTGTATGTCTTCTTTGGAGAAATGTCTATCTGTCTCTTCTGTCCATTTTTAATTGGATTATTGGGTTTTGAGGTGTTGAGTTGTATCAGTACTTTATACATTTTAGATATTAACCCTTTATCTGATATGTCATTTGCAAATATCTTCTCCCATTCAATAGGTTGTCTTTTAGTTTTGTTGGTTGCTTTCTTTGCTGTGCAGATAGTTTTATTTTGACATAGTCCCAATAGTTTAGCTTTTGCTTACCTTGTCTCTGGAGACATATCTAGAAAAATGTTGCTATGGAAGATTTCAGAGAAATTACTGACTGTGCTCTTTTCTAGGATTTTTATACTTTTACGTCTCACATTTACATCTTTAATTCATTTGGAGTTTATTTTTGCATGTGGTATAAAAAAAACTGGTCCAGTTTCATTTTCTTACGTGTTGCTGTCTAGTTTTCCCAATGCCATTTATTAAAAAGACTGTCTTTTTTCTGTTACACATTGTCTCCTTCATCACCTTTGTCTAAGATTAATTGCTCATACAATTGTGAGTTTATTTCTGGGCTCTCTATTCTCTTCTCTGGATCTATGCATCTATTTTTGTGCCAGCACCATACCATTTTAATTATCACAGCTTTGTAATATACCTTGAAATCTGGGATTGTGATACAGCCAGTTTTGTTCTCCTTTTTTCAAGATTTCTTTGGCTATTCAGGGTCTTTTGTGGTTCCATACAAATTTTAAGATTGTTCTAGTCCTATAAGAAATGCTTTTGGTATTTTGATAGTGATTGCATTAAATCTGTAGCTTGCTTTGGGTAGTATGGACATTTTAACAGTATTTGTCCCTCCAATCCATGGGCTGGAATATCTTTCCATTTGTTTGTGTCATCTTCAATTTCTTTCATCACTGTTTTATAGGTTTCAGAGTATAGATCTTTCACTTCCCTGGTTAAGATTATTTCTAGTTTTTAAAATTATTTTTGGTGTATTTGTTAATTTCTCTATTACTTCACTGTTACAGTGCAGAAATATAACAGATTTCCACGTATTGATTTTGTGTCCTGCGAATTGAATTTACTGAATTCATCTGTCAGTTCTTGCAGTGTTTTGGTGAAGTCTTTAGAGATCATTGGTGGGTGGCACCTGTAGTCAAACCAGTTGTGTGCCCCCAGCCCACTGCTTGGGCCAGAGTGGGACAGTTATGTGGGGTTATCTTCCCCTGTCTCCGCGGCAGGAGTCACTTTGGAGTGGGCCTGACCCTTGTCACAGCTGCTTGCACACTGCCAGTCTTGTGGCACTGCTTTGGATGGACCACAGGAGAACATGGCTCAAATGCTTTTAAAAAAAAAATTTGTGAAATCCTCTGTTGGCTGTTTATGTTTCTATATCATAAGAAAATACAGGGTTACTGATTGACAGGAAGCTTCAACCATCTTGGCGTCAAGTTAACATTCTGTAGGTTGGGGCGGGGGCAGTTTTTCTACCCTATAATGCAAAGCATACTAAATGATGATTTAGAGTCATAGTCCTGCCAGTGATCCCTGGAAATCTGGCGCTGTCCATCCCCCTGCCTCTCTGAGCAGCAGTTCATTCCTATCACTTGCATTTCCACAAAGGCTCCTCACATTGCCCCTCCCCACACCTGCCCTGCAGCAGGCTCCCTTGAGTCCTCACCTAGACCATTGCAATAGCCCTTATATTTGAAAGAAATGTCTGGATTTCCAAGGACCTCAAAGTAGCAAAGACAAAAGAGAGTTTGATTGGAAGGACAAAGGTCGTCAGCAGACAGAAGGCTGGCACAGCCCTTGGGCCTGCGAGACCTGGAAGGGAGGAATACTCACCTCCCTGCCTCCTTACCCTTGTCTCGGCCTCTGCACGTGCCACAGCAGCTCATAGCAATGCTATCCTGGCCTCAGTCTAGCAGAACATGATTGCATTTATTGAGCAATTCAGAAGGGGCCAGCCTCCCACCCACCCATCCAGATAACCTTTCCACCATGGCTTGGAGAAGCATAGATTCCAGGCTCCACTTGCCCAACCCAGCCAAGCATGGACATGAGCCCAGTAATCAGTGAACTTTCCCAACTCTCCCACCCTTACCCTCCTGGGAGCTTATGAAGATCTGTACTTACTCTGTAAGTATTCCCATACCTGGAGGAGTGTAATATCAAAGAACAAATTAAAAAAAAACATCGATAGTTTTATTCTTTTCAAATTACTTTTTAAAATGAGATATAATTGGGATGTAATATTGTATTCATTTTAGATATAGAAAATAATTACTTGACACATGTATACATTGTGAAATAGCCACCAGAATAAGTTTAGTTAACATCCATGAACCCACAGAATTAACATTCTTTTATGATGAGAACCTAAAAGATCTATCTTAGCAACTTTTCAAAGTTTTAATAACTTCAATGTTTTAATAACTTCAATATCACTTTTTCCTTCTTCTTGAACATTTCTCTTTGGTGCTAGCATTGTGCCAAGTACCAAAAAGTACTTAGCAATTGATAGCTATTGTTTTCTTATTGTTAATAAATGACCATATCACAAAATAGGAGGTTTCCAGAAATCTGACTTCTATAATCTCACTTGACCCTCTAAGGTGGGTGGGATATGGATACTATATCTATTTTGTAAATTCAGGAGATTGAAATTCAGACAAATCGGGAGGCCTAAATAAAAAAGAAATCATATCATCAAGTGGCAAAGCAGGGTCTGGAATCCAGGTACTCTGACTTGCAGTTTTCCCCAGGAGACCTGCCCGACAGTAACCTGTGGGACAGCTAAGCAGTCTTTTCCTTCTTTCTTCTTGATGAAGAAGGAGCCAACAGTGTCTAGCCACCCTGGAAACTCTACTAGGTGCCATGTACTATGAGCATTTGCCCCGGCCATGGTAAGGAGTCCTGCCCTTACTCTGCATTTATTTTCTTTCCCAAACCTCACAAAACCATAAAAATCAGAGATGACTCCTAAGAAGCCAGCCATATGACTCTCTGAAAACGGCTCTGGAGACGGCTGTAGAAGACAGGGCCACAAGAGCTGTTTCTTCACTCCTGTTGACTCAGGCCTGTTTACCTGGCTCCCTAGTTCCAATTTCCTTGCCTCAGAACTTGTACAGCCCTCGGATTTAGGCTCCAGGGAGACAGGGAATTTATGGCCTGTTCATCACCCATCCCACCTCAGGACACGGCACCTCTCCCTGCAGCTGTCAAAACCACCCACTCGTACCGAGCAGAGTGTCAAGCAGTTCACTGAGGGAAACTCCTCAGAAATAGTGCCCAGTTCTGGCCCAAAGGTTTTGCCCAGTTGCCCAAGCCCTGGTCATAAAAATGCCAACTAGACTGTGGAGTGAAAAACAGAGGTCAGACTAGCCCAGAGGGCAGGCTGGGGCAGCAGTCATAGGCTGGAATTAGGGGGTAGAGGGGGTGGGGCAGGTGCCATGATCCTGGGTTTGCCCTCTTGTGCCCTGGCCTTGGTCAGAGATGCAGGGCGTAGAGGGAGTTGCACTGTAGGGGCTGCACTGGAAATAGAGGTAACCCTGAGGATTGGTTGAAATCCAGAAGCTGACTTCCCTGAGTCCCAAGACAATCCTTTAAAAAAAAAAAATGCCTTTGACTTTCATTTTGGAACTATTAGGTGAGAGGAGTGTGGGCTCGGTGGCTAGACTATGACTGAGGCAGCCACTGTGAGCCACTATGACTGAGCCAGTCCATAAGCTGGAGAACAGGGTAATAAGAACTACACACAGTGAAGGGAAGCCATTGGCTGTCCTTTGGACTTTGCACGTGTCATTTGCACATATTATTCCTGATCCTCGTGGCAGCTGTGGAATCACGTTTATTACTAAGCACATTTTCAAGATGAGGGAAATGAGGTTGGAGAGGTAGCAGAACTTGCCACATTTACACAGTAAATTGACAATGTTTGAGCCCAGGAGAAATATTTCTCCACCAAGCAAGTTCAATGCCTGCTCTGTCTCCTTAACCTCTCATTGCTAATCCCATGGAAAGAGGATCCATGGTCCCTACTGTTGACTTCATAAGAATTTACCCAGGCTGCTTTGCAGGAAGACACCCAGGCTCTATGTAGCTAATGTTGTGGGCCTCCATCTAGATGAAGAAGGTATAGGGTAGGCCTGTCTATCATTGGAGGAGAGTTAATGCAGATGTTGCCAGTTTTCCATTCACCAATTTGTTCTGTCCCTGTTTCTTCTTCTTTGCGTTTCCAACCATTTTCTCTATTTGTGTTAATGTCTCTTTCAGTGACATACAAATTAAGGCCAAAGAGATAAATTGAAATGCTGTGATTCTAAAACGATGTCTAGTGGGACTTGGCCAATAGGAAATGAAAGTAAAGATCACACCACTGCTACCACCAGAAAGGAATTTGTGTCTGTTGAAAGAAATAGCCATTTTAAAGTTGTCTGAATTTTAGTAATCCCTGTCCTTACTTCCCTCATCCCTCACCTTAGACAATTGGGAAGCTTTGTTAAGTACATAGGCAGTCAATAAGGTAGATCCCTACAGAACAAAATCTTTTTAAAAAGATTTAAAGGCTTTACAATTTACACAGAAAATTAATTTTTTGGCTTTCATTAATCCTACTGTTCATTTTTCTCATTTATAAAACAGGAATCCAATTTAGCAAGTACTTATTCAGAGATTACCATATAAAAGATGTACTATTAGAGATCACAGGGAAGATAATAATAAAGAAGGTCAAGGCTCTACCCCCACCACCACCACCACCACCACCACCAGCAAGGCTCATACTTAGTCACATACTTGTAACACTGGCCTATCATCAGGCTGTAATAGAAGCCCATACCAATGCATTGGGCTTCCAGGCATGACAGCACCTGCTCTGATCACCCTGGTACCCGAGGTCCTTAGGATGTGTTTGTGTGTATGTAAAAATGCTTGGCAAAGAACTATATAGAACTAAGTGATTTTTATCATTGTTATTACCAAGCATGGTGGTTAAGAATGTAGCCTCTGGAACCAACCCACTTGGGTTGGTCTCCCCACTTTGCCACCTATACTATCTTATCTTAGGTAAATTGGTCAAACCCTATAAGCTTCAGTTTCTTCAGCTGTAAAAAAAAGGAGAATCAGTGATTCTACCTGTATGGGTGTTGTGGGCATTAAATCAGTCCTTATATCTGAAGGACTATGCACATTGCTCAGCATAATATGATGCCACAAAAATATTACTGGTGTTCTTATTACTAATCCACATTCACCAGCACTTCTCAAAACTGTCAAGATCATCAAAAGCAAATAAAGTATAAGAAACTGGTATAGCCAAGAGGAGTCTAAGGAGACATAACAAGTAAATGTGGTGTGATATCCTGGATAAGACCCTGGAACAGATAAAGGGCATAAGGTAAAAACCAAGGATCTCTGTATGAAGTATGGGCCATAATTAATAATGACATACTGATATCGGTTCATTACAATTATGGTAAATGTACCATACTCATGTAGGATGTTAATAGAAGGGAAGGCTGGGTCTGGGGTGTATGGAAACTCTCCGTACTATTTGTACAACTTTGGAAATCTAAAACAATTCTAAAATAAAAAGTTTATTTATAAAAAATAGTATCATCATGATGTAATGATACAAGGAGAGCTGAGGAACCACAAGGGAAGGTCAGTCAATCTAACCTCTGCCTGTATCACAAATTTCAAGGAGCCAGGAGAATTTTCATTAGGAAAAAAAATTTAATAGCCAGTATTCACCTATTTTTTTTAAAAAAAGAGCAATTCAATAAATAGCCAAGGTCAGATCTAGTGTTGTGTCACCAATGGGTATATGATGGTCAGTAGCACTGAGAATAATTAGTATTTTCCTCTCACGTATAAGTAAAGACCACTATATAAGAGGTTAGGAGTGAGTAGACACTAAGTCTACTTCCACCCAGTTGGAGAGAACTACTGAGTATATCTTCACTTTGTTTTTCAGGAGATATTGAAACATAATTCTATCATAAGGATCAAAAACACTTAGCCCAAACACTTACCTCTCATCCTTCCTTGTTTTTGCCTTAGAATGGGGCTGTCAAAACATGATTTTAATTGCATTGTTAAAATCTGCATCATCTCTTTTCCCGTAACTGCCTCCATCTGGCGCCTTGGCTGACTCCCGGGAAAAGACAACTGGACACCTCATGGAAAAGTCACAGAAGCTCAGAAACAATTCTGCTTGGAGATACTGAACCAGGTTCAACCCCTATTTGATCTGGATAATCGCTGTCATTGTCAAATAAGCAGTCCATAGAGGAGTTTGCATATTTCCAGATAGGACTGTAAATGCACAAAGTTTATAGAATGTTGGATCTGGGAGGAATCTTATAGGTTCTCAATCCAGTTCAATTCCACATTCTATGGAGGGAGGAAATAGAAATAGAGAAAGTCACGCAGCTAGATATCTTCAGGATGGAAACTAGAACCCTGTTTCCTGGCTTCCAGAAGAGCCAGGTTGGCTCTAGGGATAGATTATTTATTTCCCCTGAGCCCTTGAGCTAATAACCCAAGGAGCTACTTCACTAAAGATGTCCCTGCAAAGAGTTTTTCTGGTGACTTAGTCCCGCAGACACATTCCTGCAGCACCCACAGTGTTGAAGACAGAGGTAGTCTAAGAAGCAGATAAATCATGAAGGATGGGGAAAGTTCAGTAGGGGACAACCATGCCACACCCAGGTGACGTGCGGATTGAGTAATCTATACGTAAAACTAAATTCCAGTTCCTCGCTTCTGAAATGTCCCAGTGGCTCTAACTGAATAGCATTCTAGCCACGTGGTCATTTCTCTCTGCTCCTAAATTCAGTATAGCAGGTCTTACCATTAATTCTTCCAGTACTGTCAAAAAATAGGAGGCAGGGCAGAGAAAAGAATGGGTCATCTGGCCTGTTGAAAAGCCATAGTAAGATCTTAAATCTTAACACTAACCCACTTGCCAGTATTACAGGTGGCATATGACATGGATTAATCCATTTCTGTGAGTCACTGATTTCCCTGAGTCCAGCCATACCTCCTACTCAGCCTACTTTTACTTCTGTTGCTCCATCACCAGGAGTCAAAGTAAGTAGGTATTGTGAGATATTTTTAACCAGGCCAATACCAAGAACTCTTCCAGTATTAAAACCTCAGACAGCAAGCATGCCTTTCTAGTTCCTCTCTAAAACAGTTTCTAAATGCATTATCAATCTGCCCAACTCCATTTTTCTGTCATACTTTCTGTTTCTATAAATACACAGGCATGTATCCTAATTAAGTTCTTATGCGGATCGTATTAAGTCTTTGAGTTTTGGTGACTGTTAAAGTGTTCTGTGGTTTAGTCTTTTATTTCAGGAAATACTTTTCCAAGTTATCCTCTCTGTGGTTTATATTCCTGTATGCAGGAAGCTCATTTCATTGCCAGCTGCTGTTGCTCATTTTCTTCTTGACTGGAGGAAGATGGGTTGGGCCTTCAGTTGTGAGATATGAAAGAGGCAGGTATCTACTTTCTATGAAAACAGCTATAAAAAGGACAAACAACACCAATATTGTATCAATCCCTAGCAGATTGTCACTGATAGATAGCTGCCACTGATAGTGGTGGATACATCAACTATCTCATCTAGAAACAAATGAGTAGAGAAGTCTTCAAGTATAGGCCATATAGTCTCAAAGGACTGGCCAAGCTGTCAAGGCAGGTTTTTAAAGCCTCTAAAAAGATTTCAGTCTATTTTACTTAATCTTCATATGTATAGATTATCAGCTTGGAGTTGCTACCCACTAAGACGATGAGAGCAGAGTTAACATTATGTTCACTGTCACTATCCTATTCCAGGCTTTGCCCAGTTCCCTCTAAAGTAGACGTGTAAAAAAAAAAAAACGGAGAGGAAAAGCATTTAAGGAAATAATGAATTATTGAATATTTATCACTAAGGGAACTCAAGCTTTTCCAAACTCATTTCTTCATTGCTGCTTCTGCCTAGCAGTGGCACCTCTTGATGCTTTTCTAAAAGCTTGTCAATTACTAGGGGCCAGAGGAAATCCATTCATATCAAATCTAAGCCTCTTAAGTCTCTACCCATTCATGTCTTTGATCAACAATTGACAGAAGCTGTAGCTTTCACCAGTTTTGGCTGCAATGCTAGAGTTATGTCAGCCTTCCTTCTTTTACCTCCTTGTGTTTGGTGGCCAAGGGCACACAGCACATTGAATGGGCTGCTGGGTGTGCTGAGCTCTCAGGCCATTAAAGTGATGGCAGAAAGAATAGTGTAGTGGGAGGGCAGGGTGCTGGAAGGGAGAACAAATCATTGTGGGAATAATAGAACCAAAGGAATTTCCCTGTTCAGGATGCCTAAGTCTCCAGCGAGCGATGAGGGTCTTGCATAAAGAATTCTTAACCATAGACCCATGAAGCCACTAATTTACTGGAAAGTAAACTGGGCAGTGAGATTTGCCTCCAAATTAGACCTTGGGAAGTGGAGGATTAAAATATAGTTTGTAACTCATATCTTCCTCCCTTTATCTCCATAATACAGCCCCTCAAAATGAATTGCTGAGATGCAAGAACATTCCACTCTATAATTCTACCAGGAAGGTGACAAACCATCTTGGTCTTCCCAGGACTACCCTGGTTTTAGTGCCAAAGATCCTGCTTTCCAGAAACCTGGGAGCCCCATGCAAACCAGGAAGGTTAGGCACCCTAATGGAGAGAAAGGGAATGTGCATACCTTCTAGCAACACAGTCCTCACTAGCAAGAAAATGCAGCACCTTTGCACCTGGATGCAGCCCACCCTAAGGTTACTGAGTAGTTCAATGTCATGTTGTTCTGGTCCTGCTGGACAGGTGGTAACAGAGACCACATGTGAAACACAGTTCTGAATGCTAAATCATTGCTTCTAATAAGCACCCTGATGTGGCATGTATTCTTTTTTTAACATTCAATTTAGTTAACATATACTGTATTATTAGCTTCAGGAATAGAATTTAGTGATTCATCAGTTACATATAGCACCCAGTGCTCATTACATCACGTGCCCTCCTTAATGCCCATCCCCCAGTTACCCCAACCCCCAACCTACCTCCCCTCCAGCAACCCAGAGTTTATTTCCTAAGATTAAGTGTCTCCTATGGTTTGCCTCTCTATTTTGATCTTATTTTATTTTTCATTCCCTTCCCCTGTATTCATCTGTTTTGTTTCCTAAATTCCGCACATGAGTGAAATCATCTGTTATCTATCTTTCTCTCACTGACTTATTTCGCTTTGCATAATACTCTCTAGTTCCAACCACGTTGTTGCAAATGGCGATATTTCGCTCTTTTTGTTGGCTGAGCAATATTCCATCACACACACACACACACACACATCTTTATCCATTCATATGTCAATGGACATCTGGGCTCTTTCCATATTTTGGCTGTTGTGGACATTACTGCTATAAACATTGGGGTACATGGATTTTTAATGCCTAAAAAAACTTATCTGGCCAGATTGAGGCATGAAGTAGGGCAGAATGGCTTACCTCAACCCCCTCCATCTCCAGTCTGAAGAAGAAGCATTTGCCTGCAGAGGCAGTGCATGCAGCCCCCACCTTAATTTGCCTATAACAAGCTTTAACTCAAATTTTAAACCATACATTGACACACTGTATGAGCTGGTCATCATCCTATCCTCAACCTGAGGCCCTAAAGCTGTAGATTGTATTACAGGAACAGAGGCCTAGGAGTTGATGACCAAGAGAGCCGTGAACCTCAATGACATATACAAGTCTCCCCTGTTGTGCACTCACCCAGAGTCTGGACCCCAGATGCACCAGAACCAGGGTGCCCTTTATTCCTCCAAGCCTGAGCTGGCTTCCCCACTGGGCATCACACTGGGGTCCTCCAGCCCAGCTGTGTGGGGTAAGTGTGAGCCTCTTAGAACCACAAGGTGGTCCACATTTATTCTCTCTTTATCATGTTTTCAAGAAAATGATGCTGAGGAGAGTGCAGTGTTCTTCCACAGAGGTTAAACAGAGGTTTTCCATCTCTGGAATTCCCTTCCAGAAGATGATAGTGGCTTCCAATACCCAGGGCCCAGTAAAAATATCTGTACCCAAAGAGTAAGGTGGCAGCCACATTGATCCTTGGGAGGCTTGAAGAGGAAAGCAGCCAAACAGAATGTACATGGCTCTTCAGGGACTGGGAGAGTAGCTTCCCTATGAAGGTAGGCTCTGCTCAATGAATGAATTAAACATTTTTTTACAGCTTACAGTGTATAGAACTACATACAGTACCTTGTACTATGGGCTGAACAGACAGAATTAGAAATTAAAACTGAAATAACTAGACAATGTATTTCCTCAAGGAGTTTTGAGACCAACATTGGGAAAATCAAGGAATAAGCACAGAGAGAATTTGAAAACAATGGAAGGAATGTAGGTTGAATTTGAGGGTTGTGATGTCAAACCACACAGGCCAAAAATGACATTTTGAACTCAGTCCCAACTTTAGGCTGCCTGGTTTCTTGGGCTCCTAGGGAACTCAGACCAAACTGGGAAGTACTGTGGGTCCCTCTGAGTATTACAGCTTGGCCAGACTTTTTTGGCTAAGACTAAGAGGAGGCTAGGATTATCCTGCCTTTTATTTTTTTTTAATTTTTTTTTATTTATTTATGATAGTCACAGAGAGAGAGAGAGAGAGAGAGAGGCGCAGAGACATAGGCAGAGGGAGAAGCAGGCTCCATGCACCGGGAGCCCGACGTGGGATTCGAACCCGGGTCTCCAGGATCGCGCCCCGGGCCAAAGGCAGGCGCCAAACCGCTGCGCCACCCAGGGATCCCTATCCTGCCTTTTATACAGAAGGGGACTTCTTTCGAGAGAAGAATCAGTTCCCCTCTCCTTATCCACACAGACAAATTGGAATACGGTCATTTTACTTCCCACACAACTTAGTCACATGCGTACTTCATCTGCTTGACACTTGCATGTGTGCCCTGGGCCAACATCTATGCTGTGCTAGGGATAGAGACGAAAAAACTAACTTCCTGCTTCTCCTGAAGTTTACCACAAAATCGTCTACCCTCAGGGTTTCCCTGGCCCCAGATCACAAGACCTTAAAGCTTACTAAGCTAAAAGGTAAAGTGAGGGTAAGAAGGGAGAGAGTATCCAAAGCTATTGCAAAGCTCAGCCTTCTTACTAGGGATGTGGACATCCCTGTAGAGACAAAGACTCAGTTGGAACATAGGATGAGAAGGCTGTGATACTTGATATGGTAAGAAATATGTACTTGACCTTCGTCCCTGGCTCCTGATACAGAGCTCCTAAAACACTTGTAATTTCCTGAGATGAGGGTAAGGGGAGCATCTCTTGTTGTTTATAACAAACCTCTTTCAAATACACTCACATTCATGCTAATGAGGTAACTTTCTTTTTTTACTAATGAAGTAACTATTGAGGGGCCTCTAGATATAGCTTCAGCGTGGGGACTGCTCACCAGAGGAACCAAACAAATGTGTGATCATAAGGTTAGAATTTTCACAGATATACTCCCTCCCACTCCTGACCTCCAGGGAAGAGAGAGGGACTGGGAGTTGAGTTCATAATGAATGGCCAATGATTTAATCAATTGTGCCAATGTAATGGAATCTCCATAAAAATCCTAAATGAATGGGTTTGGAGAACTTCCAGGTTGGTGAATGCATCTGTGTGCCAGGAGCGTGACACACCCCCAAACTCCACAGGGATAGAAGTTCCTGTGCACAGAACCCTACACCGCTTCATCTGGCTATTGGCTATCGTTCTTCATAATATCCTTTATAATAAACCAGTAATAGTAAGTAAAGTATTTCCTTTAGTTTGTGAGACATAACAGCAAATGATTGAACCTGAGGAGGAGGAAGGTATGGGAACACCCAGTTTCAGTCAAGTTGGACAAGTGGGGTAACCCACTACTTGCAGTTAGCATCTGAGATGGGGGGACAGTATTATGGGACTGAGTCCTTAGCCTTGGAGTCTGCATGGATTCCATTCAGGTAGTGTCAGAATTGAATTATATCATAGGACACCCTGTTAATGTTCAAAGAGAAGAGGAGAATTGCTTGGTCTGGAAAACCCTCACATTTGGTATCAGAAGCATTATGAGTAGAGCCAGAATTCCCTCCCTGATTCTGTCATTCACTTCCCCAGGGAAGATTTTTCCATAGATAGTACAGCCCAGTTTAACACATAAACATTTGAATTCTGATATTGTCTTCTGGCACAGGTGAGCACTTTGTACTTGGCAACATTTATAACGAAGGTGATGATAGCTGCCACCTTCCCAACATAAAGTCAACACCTATAGATGGAATATATCTGACCCGATCAACAAGAACTATAAGCTAGGGCAAGCATCACCACCACCCCTGAAGACCACAAGGAAAGGAATCCCTCACACAGCTCAGATTCCAGGCTGATCTGTACAGCTGCAAACACACTCTGTGATGCCTGCCCGCCTAGGATCCTCCGTGGAACTGTCGGGACTCCAGCCATCATGTCATACATTCTCATGTGATGGCTTATTTCCATGAGAGCACTTATCCCAGTTTTTAACACAGCTCAATCCAATCGGAGCAGGGCTAGATCTGCTGTTGGTCTTCATTGCATTACCAAGCAAAGTGTCTCAAGAAAAACATACTTGTAATACAGATGAATAAATTTGTGTTGAATTAATGAAGGAATGAATGAACACACAAAAGAATGAGTGATGAGTCAAATGAGCTTCTCCAGAGGTATTTCAGTAAGCAATGTAGGAGTGATCCAGGAAAAACCCCAGCCGGCAGAGTTAGGTAAACTCTGTTTAGCACAGAATGTGTGGCTTGGCAAATGTAGTTGATCAGAGAAAGAAAACATCTAAAACATGTGCTAGGGAGAAGTAGCGATGCACTTATTTTTTTCTTCTAATAAAATCAGCCTCACCAGGGATCCTGGGGAGCCCCCAGCTTGTGTGATAAAGCCACAAAATAACTGCAAGAATAGCAGATGGGGTGGCCCTAGTCCCAGAGAAGCCCCAATCCAACCCACCAACCTAATCACAGCACATGCCGTACCAGAGCTATTCACTGTTTGTCACCCGAGACATTGGCTGGATCAATTTAGGGACATGAAAAACAAAGCAGCAATTTTGCCAAAGCCCTTGAATTTCCAGGCCTTGTGGTTTCCATTCAGACCATTCGTAAAGGATTGCAGCCTTCCATTGCCTTTGTTGCTTCAATCTGTGGTGAGTCCAACAAAAAGAGAAACCTCAGGCCCTTGCCAGCGGAGGCTGGGGAAGAAATTCCTGTGCCTGGGCCTGTGGGCAGGAGGGACAGGGGCCTCTGCTAGAAACCCCACACTCCCATTGCAGCCTGGGTGGTCTCAGCCAGCACCTCTGCAGTCCCGTCTTCCACTTAGTGGCCTGCAAAAAAGGAAAGCGAGCTTCACCATGGAGACCCTCTCCAAGGGAAGCTGTGCAATTTAATGAACCTTTGGAAAATGTTTCACTTTTCACACCTGCAAAGGGTCCTTTGGTGTTTGTCTTATGCCACAGGACTCCCTACGTTTCTTCTCAAACCAAATAAATGTGAGTGTTAGGGTCTCAGGATCCTTTTCATCAGGCTTCTTTTTCCTTGGAATTTCTATCCTGTTTATCTGATAGAACTAAAGATGGGACCGCTTTGCTGTATCACTACTCTTCCTGGTATGCAAAAATAGAAGGTTTCTTCCAAAAAGGACTCAATTTCTGTCAATCATGGGTAACTTTTGCAGCAGCAGCACCATCATATAAGAGAAGAAAGAAGAAGCATTTAATCTGAGCTCCTGGCTGTTCCTTTCCCAGCAAGTGCTTTGGTTCACATTGGTGTGTCCTTGAGGCCCTAGATTTCTTTCTTTCCCTTTGAGCCTGCAGGCCACACCACCAAAGGGTCTCTAATTTCACAAATGTGGTCTGAGAGTCCCATTAAGAAGCAGATTTTGTGCTTGTTAACCAAATCCAAGATGTGTGTGGAATGGTTAATAATGGGCAATCTATGTGACTCTGTTTTGAAGAGCTTTAATGACATAGATAAATATTTAGGTGTTAAGTAGAAAGAAATCAGAATAAAAATTGTATATATGGTATGATCTCAAGCATACCCATAAAAGAAGGGAAAACATCCACACATTATGAAAAGATTATGAGTGATTTTCATTCCCTGTACTTTCCTGTATTCATAATTTTCCACAGTAAACACACATAGTTTCCTTTATTAAAAAATATTTTCCTGATTGTAGAAAAAAATGTATTCATTACTTTTTATAATTTATTTCCCAAGACGATATGATAATAGTGAGTCTCAAAGATAGTAGAATTTGTATTTAATATACTTGGAATGAGAATCTAAGCAGTCTTTAAAAAACACAAAATATGTGACTAGAAATATAATACATTTAGAAATATATTTAAGTATATGAAATCTATATATTTAACTATATGAAAATATATACATATACATATATACATATATATTTGTAAAACATATACATGTATATTTTATACATATATATACATATATATTTTTATAATATATACATACATATTTTTAAAATCTATCTCACCACCAAAACTTTTCCCAAAAGTAACCATTGTTAACAGTTCGGGCTATAAAATTTTCTATAAATTTACATATGTATATGTTTTATATTTGTACATATATAGGTTTGGAATTTTTAACATTAATGGAATCCTACCATATGTACTGCTCTATAACTTTCTTTTTCTCAATATATCTTAGAAGTTCAACTTGCATCTCTGTGTGGAGATTGAACTTATTTTTAGCCACCATATTATTACACAGCAGAGATGTGCCACCATATGTTCATTCATTCCCTAATTGTCACGCATTTGCCCTAGTTCCAATCTGTTCTTACCACTATATTCTTGAGCAGAGGAACAGCCACATATTCAAGGATATTGCCTACAGTGTTATGAACATCTACAACGAACCTCCTTTCCATGTAGCTTTGTGCACACATGAAAGTATCTCTGAAAGTTAGGTTTCTGGAAATAGAAATCCTTGGTTGCCTAATTGTCCTGACAAAAAGATTATATTAACTAAGTCTCCAGTTAATAGCATCAGCACATGATCTTAGAAAAATTTTCTTTTCATATTGAGAATGAGGGCTTTCTCCCAGATTTCCTCCTGATTAATATAATTTGCAGATCATCAAGACAGTAATCACAACAAATGCAAATATGGAGACCATCATCAAGTCCCTTGAAACAAGTGACAGTAAAATCAAGTAGTAAGAAAACAGAGCTGTTCTGGAAAGGACTAAGGAATTGTTAACTTTTGAAAAATTACAATTCAATAATCAACACTTTAGTTCTACCAGTCGTGATTTAATAGTTCTTGCATGATTCAGAAAATATTTTTTTTTATTTTATAATGCCTCAAAAGAAAATGTAGCTACTTGCATTTCTTTGTGTGTTTTGGATAAATGGGCAGAACCCATCACCCTGATGATTAAAGCAGCTGAGGGCCGTAGGGGCCAGGTCATCTCTGCACCCAGAATAAAGCAGCTACAAGAAGTCTAGGAAAGCCTTGGTTAGCAAGGAAGCTTCATCTTCCAGCATCCATCGGTTTAGAAGGTGCAACATTTCTCCACAGTTACCCATGGTCTGCCTTCCTCAAAGTGCTGGCAAAGTATTTTGCATACATTTCTTCACCTCCTATTCATATTTAAATTTTTAATTGCTTAATTATAAATTCTACATAGGAGGCTAATAAAACAGACCCTTAGCTACCTACCATTTAGATTTAGAAACATTTATCACTTCGTATAATTTGCTCAGCCCTTTCTTTAAAGAAATAATCTATTAGTGGAATCTTTCAATTCCCAATCTATCATTTCTCCCTTCCAAGAGGATATCTCCATCCTGAAGTTGGTATAGTATCTTATCTACCCATGTTTTATATTTTCACAGCATTTGTATATACCCATTTGCAATAAGTTGCATTATTTTGTGCATGTTTAACTTATGAAAATAGTATCATAATACAGATATTATGAAGCCTAATGTTTTTACTCAAAAAGTTTTCCAGATCATCGTTTTTCAAGAGTTGATAGAGGTAGAGTCAGTTCTTTCACATTAACTATTGTATTGTCAGGTATATGACTAATTACAAATCTGTAATTGTTGTCTATTGATTCACATTTAATTGGTTTTCAAAATTTCCCTATTACAAGTTTAGCAGGTTTTTATTACTGTTTCAAATGAGGTCTTTTAAAATATATTTATAGTTTTATATATGTATATATAATATGCATACTATACATTATATATAAATTATGTATATGTGTATATATTATGTATATACATATGTACACAGTTTTTTTAATTGACATCATTAATTTATAAGAATGACAGAAACTTCTAGGTACTAATAGTTTATAGGATTCCTTAGATTCTGTATGTAAACTATTATAGTGTCTTCAAATAATCAAGTTATTTCTTTCATACCAATCTTTATACATCTTTTTTTTTCTCATATCACTGCATGGTCTTGAACTTTCAATAAAATTTTAAAGAAGTGCTGATAAATAATTTTGTCACAGTCTTCACTTTGAAGAGAATGTGTCTAACATTCAATCATTATTTTTGCATTCAATCATTACGATATTTGCTGAAGTTTTTTTGGTCCTGATTCAATTTCTTTAATGATTATAGGTTAAGATTTACAGATTTCTTCAGATTATCTGCACTTTCAGATTATCCATATGCTTATTGCCTATGTTTTCAAATTACTGGCATGAAGGGTAGTCAGTCTCACAATTATTTCCAGTCTATATGCTATCTAGGATATGTTCTCCCTTTTTATTTTATATTCCCTCTTGTATTTTTGACTAATTTTTCCAGAAGTTTGTTTATCAGTCTTTTTTTTTAAGATTTTATTTATTTATTCATGAGAGACACAGAGAGAGAGAGAGAGGCAGAGACACAGGCAGAGGGAGAAGCAGGCTTCATGCAGGGAGCCCGATGTGGGACTCGATCCTGGGTCTCCATGATCACACCCTGGGCTGCAGGCAGCGCCCAACTGCTGAGCCACCCAGGCATCCCAATTTTATCAGTCTTTTTAAGGACCAACCTTTGTCCTTGTTAATATTTTTTATTCTTTCTTGGATTTGCTGTCCATTGATCTCTGCTCTCATCATTAGTATTTATTTCCTTCAACTTGTTTCATGTTACTTTTTGTTGTTTTCCCCTTTTTGAATTAAATAACTCATTTTTTTCAATTTTTCTTCTCTAATATATGCATTTAATTGCCCTGATTCCTTCAAATATCTGCATCCAAGAAGCAGCTAATCTCCATCAGGTGAAGAAGGAGAAGGAGGAAGAGGAGATAATAGCTGACAATGATCCTGAGGAACTTTTCTATGGCTTGACTGGATGGAGCCATCCCAGGGATTAGAACATTATCCATGACATGGGAAGAACAGATTGAGAAAATCAGTCAAAATATGTAATCATTTTAAAAATAGGATTTGGTGCACTTATCAGCATGTGTGTTGTGAGTTGTACAATGTGTAGAGAAATGTGTTTGAAAATATGTATATAAAATCCATGAAAAATTACAAAGTCAAACTCCTATAAAAAATAATCAGATAAAAAAATAAAACTTTTCCAGGAAAAAAAAAAAGTTATAAATGTCAGGATCCCTGGGTGGCTCAGTGGTTTAGCATCTGCCTTCAGCCCAGGGTGGGATCCTGGAGTCCCGTGATCAAGTCCCACATCAGGCTCCCTGCATGGAGCCTGCTTCTCTCTCTGCCTGTGTCTCTGCCTCTCTCTCTCTCTCTCTCCCTTTCTCTCCCTGTCTCTCATAAACAAATAAATAAAATCTTTTAAAAACAAAATAAAGTAAAAAAAAAGTTATGTCTTTCTGTGTACCACATCAGCTGAATGCCTTAAATATTGTTATAAATTCTTTTAATTATTCAGTTTTAAATATTTAATGACTTTCATTGTGGTTTCTTCTATGACATGTGAATCATTTCATGCTACTTATTTTTCAAACTGAATAATCAGAAGAACATTGATAAGAATATTGCTTCTCGAATACTTGTTTTCTCTTTTTCATGTGGTCAGTTGTGAGAAGCAAAATTCCAATATGTGTAATATGGGTGCAAGATTCTATTCGTTTCCATTAGATCAGGCTCTGTGACAGACAGTAGTACTTCTTTTTTTAAAGATTTTATTTATTTACTCATGAGAGACAGAGAGAGAGAGAGAGAGAGAGAGAGGCAGAGACACAGGCAGAGGGAGAAGCAGGCTCCATGCAGGGAGGCCCACGCGGGACTCGATCCCGGGACTCCAGGATCACGCCCTGGGCCAAAGGCAGGTGCTAAACCGCTGAGCCACCCAGGGATCCCCTGCCCAGTACTTCTTAATAATCAGGCACCTACCCCTCCTCCTTTCTTCAGGTCATGCTGCTAGTCAAGGTCATATGACTAGGTCTAGTGAATGGAAGCTTCATGTCTCTCTTTCAGGCTGAAGCAGTGAAAACCCATGCATAATTTTCTGATCTTTTTTCACCTTTTGCAGTGAAAGAAGTAGCCACTTGTCCCAGATAGTAAAGCTAAAAGATCACAAGCCTCCATTAGCCTCTGTAGAGAGACATAGTCAGAGACTCTTTTGAACAAAATATGAGTGAGAAATAAATGGTGACTATTGAGTCATTAAAATGGTATCACTTCTCCTAACCTTACAAATATGGCTTGTTCATTATGTTGTTCAAATTTTCCTACTTCTTCAGAACTTATTGTTTGATTAATATATTTCTGAGAAATGTGCGTTAAAACTGTTTTGATTATATATTTGTCAATTTCTGTCTCCAATCATGTCACTGTGGGATTTATATATGTTTGATACATGCAAATTCAAAATATAAAATCTTCCTAATGGGGGTGCCTAGGTGGCACATTTGATTGAGCATCTGACTCTTGGTTCTGGCTCAGGTCTTGATCTCAGGATTCTGGGATAGAGCCACCTCATCGGCTCTGCACTCAGCACAGAGTCCATTTGAGTTCCTCTCTCCCTTGCCCTCTACCCTGCCCCCACACACTCATGTGCACGCACTCATGTGCACGTGCTCTCCCTCTCTCTCTCAAATAAATATTTTTAAAATAATAATAAAATCTTCCTAATGAATTGTTTATATATTATTCATTATATAATGATATTGTATCACTAATAATAGTTTGTATCTTGCATCAATTCTGACATTGGTATGATATTAATAATTTTAATATAGTTACATCAATTTTATTTTAATTAATGTTTGCCTACCATATCCAACTATACATAAACATGTATGTAGGTACATACATACACACACATACATATGGGCATGCAAACATATTCACATCATTTACACAGTTGGAATATATTTTATCCAATCAGAATCTGGGTCTTTTTTTATTTTTCAGAAGGAGAAGGTTCAGGAAGAGGCAAAGGGAGAGAGATAATCCCATACATGGGAGGAGCCCGACATGGGGCTCAGTGTCAGAACCCTGAGATCATGACCCAAGCTGAAATCAAGAGTCAGATGCTTAACTGACTGAGCCACTCTGTGCCCCTCTGTCTTTTCATAGATGTCTTTAAGCCATTCATATATCATTCATAACTGATATATATACTTGTCTCTACCACTGTATTTTGTCTTTTTTCTTCTTTATACTCCTTTTCTGAATTAAATTGAATAACCATGTTTTCTTCTTACTTTTTACCTTGGTCATTTTTAAGAGCCTCACACACACACACACACACACACACACACACACACACCCGCACACACTTTTCTGTTCAAAACTCAATGTGACTCTACTATCTGAAGATTAAACTTTTCATAAACTCAGGAAAATTCTTAGATAATCTCAAATAGTCTCACCAACTACTTAATTGAGAAATTATGGCTCTCAATTCCTGCATAGAAATCTGGGAATTAAAATATATAATTTCCTTGAACTAAGACCCCAAAATTCAAATAGTTACTCAGTGCTTTAAATTTTGTCTTAGATATTTCTAATTCTATCCCCTTTATTCCATCCTCTCCATTACTGTCTTTGTTTATACCTTCAGCCTCTCACTTGGAGTACTGTAAAGTCCTAACAGGTCTCCCTACCTCAAGTCTTGGCGTGTTGCCTCCTCTAAATCCACACTGCATGCAGAGAGGTATGTCTAAAAGTCTGCTATAACCAGCCATACCTCTGCCTTAAAGCCCAAAGTTTCCCCAAATCTATAAGATCAGACTTCCTAGCAAAGTATTCAAAAATGTACAAAATTCTTGGTTGCCTGTCTATTCTTGGCTTCCCAGGTCATCTCCAGCCACATCCTCCTGCAAACTTTAGACTCTAGCAGTACCTAAGTACTAGTAGTTCCCTGTATAGTTCATGCTATGACATACTTTTAGGACTTTGTTCATGCTAGTTCCTTGTACTTAGTGTCTTGCAACACCCTTCCTATTTTTTTGAACTCTGAGTAACTCAATCTTCATAACACTGCATGAATTCTGAGGCTAATTTTAAGAAGCTTTGCAGATTCATCTGAAATCTCTTGGGATACTCGTTCACTGGCAGTATGCAAGCTCCATGTTGTTGGAAGCCCAAGGACATGGACAGACTGATTGTAGAAAAATCAAGTTAGTAGTCCTAGCTGAATTCCTAGATACTGACCAACATCAACTGCTAGCCATGAGCCATCTTGGATAACCAGTCCTGCTGAGCCTGAAGATGGTTCCACTCCTGGCCACCATCTGACTGCAATCACATAAGAGGCCCACCCCCAACAGGACTTCCCAGGTGAGCCCAAACAACATATAATAATATGAAATATAATAATAAATTGCTATATTAGCCAGTGAGTTTCAAGGAGGTTTATTATATGGCAATTGATAACCAGAGCAATCTCCTGAAATAGATGTTCAATAATTACTGGTTCAGCTGAAAAGGAAACTGATGCCTCATATGCTTCCATTGGGGTAGCTTATACTTTTGAGTTTCCTATAATTTACAAAGGTGGTTTACCTCTAGAGAAAGTAATTTATTCACAAACTCCATGTTTGTGAGATGTTTACTGAATAAATGGACAATTTATTTTTCAGTGACTCCTTAGATGCATCACACTCCTTAAGGATGCTAAGTTAGGAACCAAGTAAAAACCATATACCTCTGTTTCCCAACTTGAAGAACTAAGTAGATTTTATCCACATGTGCGACAATTGAAGTACAGGCCACATGTTACTTATCACTTTTCGTGGTCAATTCTAATGCAGAAATGTTTCTTCCCAGTGTCAGCCTCACAGTCAGCTTTATACCTCATATCTTAAAGTGTCTGCTTAGAAGACCAGAGAAGGCAAATGGCAAACTGTAGGTAGAAAGTGATATCCTTCAATAGTACTTTTGGCTTTACTTTCTAAAAAAAAAAAAAATGATTTGGAAAATGCTCAGTATTAACTTCAGTAAGAATGAGCATGCCCACCATAAAGGCAAATGGTTGTAGAGAGGAGTTCTTTATCTACCAACATTGTAAGACCATCAGTAAAACACATAATTGCAGCTGGGCTGTGGATAAAATTGAGGTGATATGAATGCGATGTTCTCTACATAGCTAAAACAGAAAGTTTGGCCTAGATTTTGAGGTTTGGTGTGCCCAAGATCTTCTTCCATTTTCCCCTTCAGATTCACTTTCTACCCTGCTACAAATCCAGAAGGACTTCTACCCAGTTACAAACTCCAGGGGATTCTATCAAGGGGTTCCACTGATACCTGACTTCCCAATGGTTCAGATAATGGAAAGCTCTAGCAAGAGGGTAGGAGGCAGAAGGAAAGTGAAGTCAGATTATTAATTCTCCAGCTCTCCTTTTAATGGAGCTTGGTTGCTGTCATTTGGCTGCTCTCACTCCTGAAAGCCACAGCTCCTGTTGGGGAGCCTTCTTCACAGAGTTCTTTCTGTCTTGGTTCCAATAACCAGTCCTTTCCTTGCTCCTTCAGATCCAGGGGTATTACTATCTCCATCCCTTGTTGCTTTCCCTAAATCCTGCTCACACTTTTATTAAACTCTTTAACCCAAATTGAATGCATTGGACCCTGAATGCTATAGATGGTATGTTGATTGCCATTCTGTCCCCATCTCCCCAGACCCCCATGACCAAACCTATTTCCTATGCATGTGGTAGAGAGGACCAGGAAGGAGGAGACATAGAGTGTCCTGCCAAAGCTTCTGGCATGATTCTTTGAGAATCTCTACCTGGGGGTTACACAGACAGGTTACTGTAGGGGTAGCCAGACCTCCCATTTTAGCTAACAGACCCCAACATTTAGGTCTTCTGCTCATGTAGACTCTACAATTTGCTGCTACTCCTTCCCCTGCCAAATAGGGACTGGATAAAGAGTGAACTAGCAAATCAAAAACTAGGTCACTACATCTGAAGAATGGGGGTGGGGGAGTGGAAGAGGATCTAAGACACCAAGACAGAGAAATGAGAGGACTCAATAAATAAGGCTCATTCCAATAGGTAGAAGGGAATTGAGCTGGAAAAGTTCCTTGGCTTTTTTTTTCTATTGTGCGTGGATATATTATGTAGTATATTTAATGGGGCTAAAGAGACTGGATATTATTTTCCCAAAATTTTCCAATTTCCTTCTTCTTTTCAAACCCAAGATATTTCTCTCAAGCCTCCCCTTCATGGTTTCAGACTGACTTCAGGGAGCCCTGGTTCCATAGAGATGCCACAGAGGCCTCTTTGAGGGTGAGGGATCTCAGTAGGTGGGGCTCGAAGTCAGTGGCTGCCCCCAGTCCTGACCACCCAAATTTGTTATTTATTTTCCAAATTGGGTTCTAAAAAAAAAAAAACCAAATTGGGTTCTAGATAGCATTTCATTTTTTAAAAAGGTGTGAGGGAGGGAAGAATCTGCTACTTATAAAAGAAAAAAAATGTGGACCACTGCTCTTCTCTGTTATAATCTCCTTAGAGTTTGCTGGTTCCTAAGGGCTAAGGACAATTTCATGATCCTTTTTTGTTCTTATTTCAGTGTGTCTTACAGCACAGAGGTGAAGCTGCAAAATTACTCAGAAGCTGAGCATCTCCAATTTGAAGCAACCCGAGTGGTCATCTGTAGTCTTCCACTTTGTCACAGTATTCCTCACAGCAGGACGACCACCCTGTGTTTGAACACCTCTAAGGACAGGTAGTTCTCTCAGAAGAGCAGCCCACCTTATCATTCAATAGCTCTAGTCATTAAAATGTCTGCAGTTATATGGTTTCAAATTATACCTCTGTATGATTTAGGACATTTTGTCTTCTAGACATACACAAATACAAAGTAAGTCTACATGACAATGCTTCCAATATTTAAATTAAGCTGTTAATGAGTAACTCTTATCTCCTATCTCAAATTTCCAGTTAGGTTCTTCACTATCCTTACATGAGTCCTTATTTATTCATATCCACTTTTAAAAAGGCCAAAACTAGAATAATTTAGATGTGGTATGACCAACTAGAGATAACCTGGATACCACACTAGTATTGAAAGAGCCTAAAATACCTTGTTTTTAGCAGTTGCATCCCACTTAGAGTTCATTCACAGTTTGTGGTAAATAAACACCAAACTCTGCTTTTAAGCCATATCCTCTATCTTGTTCTTAGCCAAGTTTCAAGTTTGTTTGTTTGTTTTTTTTTTTGGTGGGGTGGGGGGGCAGATGGGGCTTAAATGTAGGATTCAATTTATCCATATTTTATTTTATTCTACCCATTTCAGTACATTACCATAGCTTATTGTAATCTTTTCTTTAAGTTTTTATTCTGTTATTCAACATACTCAACATAGTTTTGTGACACACTCATAATTAATGAATAAGAAAATAAATTTATAGCACTTACTTCAACTAACATCCAAATCATGAAGTTTCCAATCACTGCCATACTATATCTCTGTAATGGGTTAATCAAATATATTAGAAAATAATAACAATGGCCTCCATTAATTGTTGAAGGGAATGAACAAATGAACTTTAAATTTTTTTAATAAATTTATTTTTTATTGGTGTTCAATTTGTCAACATACAGAATAATACCCAGTGCTCATCCCATCAAGTGCCCACCTCAGTGCCCGCCACCCAGGATCCCCCACCCCCCGCCCACCTCCCCTTCCACCACCCCTAGTTCGTTTCCCAGAGTTAGGAGTCTTTATGTTCTGTGTCCCTTTCTGATATTTCTCACACATTTCTTCTCCCTTCCCTTCTATTCCCTTTCACTATTATTTATATTCCCCAAATGAATGAGACCATATAATGTTTGTCCTTCTCCGATTGACTTACTTCACTCAGCACAATACCCTCCAGTTCCATCCACGTCGAAGCAAATGGTGGGTATTTGTCGTTTCTAATGGCTGAGTAATATTCCATTGTATACATAAACCACATCTTCTTTATCCATTCATCTTTCGATAGACACCGAGGCTCCTTCCACAGTTTGGCTATTGTGGATATTGCTGCTATAAACATCGGGGTGCAGGTGTCCCGGCGTTTCATTGCATCTGTATCTTTGGGGTAAATCCCCAGCAGTGCAATTGCTGGGTCGTAGGGCAGGTCTATTTTTAACTCTTTGAGGAAACTCCACACAGATTTCCAGAGTGGCTGCACCAGTTCACATTCCCACCAACAGTGCAAGAGGGTTCCCCTTTCTCCACATCCTCTCCATTTGTGGTTTCCTGCCTTGTTAATTTTCCCCATTCTCACTGGTGTGAGGTGGTATCTCATTGTGGTTTTGATTTGTATTTCCCTGATGGCAAGTGATGCAGAGCATTCTCTCATGTGCTTGTTGGCCATGTCTACGTCTTCTTTGGTGAAATTTCTGTTCATGTCTTTTGCCCATTTCATGATTGGATTGTTTGTTTCTTTGCTGTTGAGTTTAAGAAGTTCTTTATAGATCTTGGAAACTAGCCCTTTATGTGATACGTCATTTGCAAATATCTTCTCCCATTCTGTAGGTTGTCTTTTAGTTTTATTGACTGTATCCTTTGCTGTGCAAAAGCTTCTTATCTTGATGAAGTCCCAATAGTTTATTTTTGCTTTTGTTTCTTTTGCCTTCGTGGATGTATCTTGCAAGAAGTTACTGTGGCTGAGTTCAAAAAGGGTGTTGCCTGTGTTCTCCTCTAGGATTTTGATGGAATCTTGTCTTACATTTAGATCTTTCATCCATTTTGAGTTTATCTTTGTGTATGGTGCAAGAGAGTGGTCTAGTTTCATTCTTCTGCATGTGGATGTCCAATTTTCCCAGCACCATTTATTGAAGAGACTGTCTTTCTTCCAGTGGATAGTCTTTCCTCCTTTATCAAATATTACTTGACCATAAAGTTGAGGGTCCTCTT
Organism: Nyctereutes procyonoides; assembly: GCF_905146905.1. Classification (NCBI taxonomy): domain Eukaryota; kingdom Metazoa; phylum Chordata; class Mammalia; order Carnivora; family Canidae; genus Nyctereutes; species Nyctereutes procyonoides. The sequence continues at coordinate 5,636,777 of NW_026575031.1, read as the reverse complement.
CTGGATTCTCTATTCTGTTCCATTGATCTATGTGTCTGTTTTTGTGCCAGTACCACACTGTCTTGATGTCCACAGCTTTGTAGTACAACCTGAAATCTGGCATTGTGATGCCCCCAGCTATGGTTTTCTTTTTTAAAATTCCCCTGGCTATTCGGGGTCTTTTCTGATTCCACACAAATCTTAAAATAATTTGTTCCAACTCTCTGAAGAAAGTCCATGGTACTTTGATGGAATTATCCATTAAAGTGTAAATTGCCCTGGGTAACATTGACATTTTCACAATATTAATTCTTCCAATCCATGAGCATGTATTTTCCCATCTCTTTGTGTCTTCCTCAATTTCTTTCAGAAGTGTTCTATAGTTTTTAGGGTATAGATCCTTTACCTCTTTGGTTAGGTTTATTCCTAGGTATCTTATGCTTTTGGGTGCAATTATAAATGGGATTGACTCCTTAATTTCTCTTTCTTCAGTCTCATTGTTAGTGTATAGAAATGGCACTGACTTCTGGGCATTGATTTTGTATCCCGACACATTGCCAAATTGCTGTATTTATTCTAGCAATCTTGGGGTGGAGTCTTTTGGGTTTTCTAGGTAGAGTATCATGTCATCTGTGAAGAGGGAGAGTTTGACTTCTTCTTTGCCAATTTGAATGCCTTTTATTTCTTTTTGTTGCCTGATTGCTGAGGCTAGAACTTCCGGTACTATGGAGAATAGCAGTGGTGAGAGTGGACATCCCTGTGGTGTTCCTGATCTTAGGGGAAAGGCTCCCAGTGTTTCCCCTTTGAGAATGATATTGGCTGTGGGCTTTTTGTAGATGGCTTTTAAGATGCTGAGGAATGTTCCCTCTATCCCTTCACTCTGAAGAGTTTTGATCAGGAATGGATGCTGTATTTTGTCAAATGCTTTCTCTGCATCTATTGAAAGGATCATATGGTTCTTGTTTTTTCTCTTGCTGATATGATGAATCACATTGATTATTTTACGAGTGTTGAACCAGCCTTGCATCCCGGGGATAAATTCTACTTGGTCATGGTGAATAATCTTCTTAATGTACTGTTGTATCCTATTGGCTAGTATCCTGTTGAGAATTTTTGCATCCATTGAACTTTAAATTTAAATAAGACCCCATTATAGCATGACACCCAAAAGGAATATTATCAGGTTTTCTTTAAAGGAGATAAAGAGTTGGGGACCTTTAGCCAATGAGCCAAACCTGCTCTAAGGAACAGACAAAAACATGAGCAGAAATGTTATTCCCAAGCCCTTAACCATGACAGCTTCAGGTCAAACATCAGAGAATGCTGCCTTGATCCTTTCTAATCAATCCACTGAAGCTCTGGAGAACAGAAAGATGGGATTGAACTAATGGAATCGGCACTGGATGGGGGTAGAGGGAATCAAGGAGGCTCTTGTCTCCAGAATGGTTTGCAGCTGGCCAAAACTCCCACTGATAATAATCAGAAAAGTCTGATTAACTATAGAAAAAGTCACATATTACAAGGCACCAGAGAGCTTTAAGACAACACCCAAGAGGACTAAAGGGAATGAAAAAAAGGGAGGAAACTCTCATTGTTCCAAAACTTTATTTTTGGAATACCAATTATATGAAGAACCAGCTTTAGTTTCTGACATTACTATAGACACTGAAGACATATCAGTAAATAGAGGACATGCTCATCTTTATAGTGCTTACATTCTAGGGAAGAGAGACGGATAATAAATAAATAAATATATAGTATGTTAGGCAGCAGAAGACACATGTAGAGAAATGAAGCAGGATAAGTGGGGAAGGGAAAAGCCAAAATATGGGGTGAGGGTGGGTAACATAATTTTTTATGAGGTTATCAGGACAAACCCTCTAATAAGGTGATCTTGAATGATTTAAATGAGTGATGACTTCTATGATCCTTGTAGCTCTATATTTTAGGATTAGATGAAGGAAAAAATAGATAAAATAGATTTGGACTAAAAAAAGAAAAGGGCTAATGGAAACATGACTGTATGTGTATCTCCATGTGTTTTCCCTCTAACTGGATTTCCCCTTAAAAATATGACTGGATGGGGATGCCTCAGTGGCTCAGCGGTTGAGTGCCTGCCTTCAGCTCAAGCTGTGATCCTGGGGTCCTGGGATCAAGTCCCACATTGGGCTCCTTGCAGGGAGCCTGCTTCTCCCTCTGCTTATGTCTCTGCCTCTCTCTGTGTGTCTCTCATGAATAAACCAATAAAATCTTTAAAAAATATAAATGGCTAGAAATACATTACAGGGATAGGAGAAAGCCTTTAGCAAAACTCAACAGTTTGGTGTTGTGTGTGATGGTTTAGGTGTAGGAACCAAATTGTTTACGTTTGAATCCTCTTGCATGACGTTATTAGCCTGACCTTGGAAAATGTTCTTAAGGCCTCTGATTGTGATCCTTGTCTTTAAAATGATAATTATTGTATCCATCTCACAGGTTTTTTTTTGTAAGGATAAAATGAAGTAATAATCCAAAAGTGCATAGGACAGTGTCTAGGGCTTAGTGAACATTCAATAAATTAACTATTGTTGTTAATTACAATAAAGCACCAGGTGCTAGAAAGGACTTTGCAAACACAATCTTTGATTCAAATTCCCTTATGATTGGAAGCCATGAATAACTATGGGTAAAGTGGATGGAGAGAGGATGACAATAATTAATGGGGAAGCTCACTCTCCTCAGACTCTACCAATTGTCTGCATCAGGGCATTCAAAGGTTGCTTAAGGAACCAGAATGCATGGTAGTTTGAGGAGAGACATTGGGTGTTATTGACCTGGTAAGGTCCTGAGGTGACCTCAACTTTAGAAATATGGATGAGATGAGTGACACCGGCTTCTACCAACAAGGTAATAAGCAGGGTTCTTGCAGGCCTCATCAACTCTTCCTTGGGTTCATGGGTTCATGGTGTTTCCAGTTATTGACAATTTGCAGAGGTTGTCCTAAGGTTTGAGGTGAGGCCATGTTATAAATGAGTTGCTATTTGGTTTTCACACAGAGAGTTTATAAATGTTATTCTTTACATTGAGAGACCTTTTGGGGATGACCCTTGGGTTATTGAGGACAGTCCCACTATTGGTTCTCCATAATATTCCTGAGGCCTGATTGTATATTCTGACAGAAGTGGCAATGACATGTACCTGAGGCATGGTGGAAGGGAGTTCTGGGCTGCAAGTTCCATTCTGGCTACTTGTATGACTTTGAAGTCACCTAAATTCTCTTAATTTCACTTACTTTCTCTAGGTCTCAATTTCCACATGTGTCCAATATGAAGTAAGATTAGATACTTGCTAATGATGCCTTTAGTGCCCACTCTTTGTGTAAAATGCCTTCATACCTGGAGGGCCCGGTCATTATAAACTGATTCTATCTATTGATATATCCCTTGATTTAATATTTAATATTTTCATTTTTAATACTTTTAAGTTGTGAAAATGTTCATTACACACAAAACAAAACAAAAATACAAATTTCCATGCATCTACTACGTAGGTCCAATAAATATTAGTATTTTGCTATCTTTTATTCAGATTGATTCTTTTAAAAGAAATGAAACATTAAAGATAATAAACCCCATTTATTCCCTCCCAATAAGCATTAACATTAAACTGGTATATATTCTCAAAATATAGTATTGTTTTTAAGTTTTAAAGTAGTATCTACATAGTATACTGTAAATTCCCTCATTTTTGCTGAACTTTATATTTTCCAGATTTAATCACATTACCATCTATGGAATTATTCATTCATTCATTTTAACAGTGGCTTAGTATTCCAGTGTATGAATATACCACAGTTTATCCATTCCCCATTGATGGCCTTTCAGATGGCTTCTAACATTTTGGTATTAAAAATAACATTGAAACAACCAACTATGTAGAAGTCTCCTTGAGCACATGTGAGAGAGTTTCCCTAGGGTAATTACTTAGAAGCAAAATTACTTGGTGCCTGGGTATGTTTCAGTTTCTCTAGATAATGTGGAATTGCTCTCCAAAGTTCTTGTAGATATTTACACTCTTCAGCAGTACTAAATGTCATATTGTTTTCCCATATCCTTGCCAGCATGTGTGTTGTAAGACTTTTTAAATTTTTTCCAATCGGATGGGTATGAAATAATATTTTCTTGAAGTTTTATTGGCTATTCAGATTTTTTGTAAAATTCCCGTTCTTATCCTTTGCCCCTATTTTTTTTGTGTTTGTTATTGATCTGAAAGATATCTTTGTATATTCTAGATACAAATTCTTTCTTTATTTTAAGAGTTAGAAATATCTTCTTTTATTTTGTAGCTTATCTTCTAATTGTTATTTGGTTTCTTTACCCAAAATTTTTCAGTTTTTTTGTAGCTAAATTTATCTCTTTTTTTTATGTTTGTTACCTTTTGTGCTGTGTTCAAGAAAACCTTCCTTACTCCAGTATTATAAACATATGTCATATATTCTCACAAAATTTTTACAGCATTGCTTTATTTTAATAGCTAGGTTTTTAACCTGTTTGGGATTTAGTTTTGCACAGGAAACTAATTTTAATTTATTTATTTTACATGAATAGCTAATTGTCCTGCCATCATTTATTAAATATCTTACCCTTTCTCCATTGACTGGTAGTGCCACTACTCTCATTCACAAAGTTTCTATATAGATCTGGGTCTATTCCATTGTCATGCTGGGCTAGCCCTACTTTAATTACTGCAGCTTTAGGACAATTCTTGATAGCCAGTTTGGTAAGAATTATTTTTATTATTTTTCTTCAAAATTGTCTGGACTATACTTGCCCCTTCACTCATTCATGTGAATTTTACAATCTGTTCACTCCCACACAAAACAGTGTCAAGATAGTATTTGCAATGACATTGAATTTATAGGTAGGTTTGAGAAGAATTATTATAATGATATTGAAACTTCCCTATTATGTGTCTAGCATATTCTTTATTCAGAACTTTTTTCTTGTTTGTAAAATATTTTATAATGCTTTCCAAAAAGTTGTGTCCATCTTTTATTAATATATTCCTGTTTACCTTAACATTTTTGTTGCTGTTGTGCATAGGATCTTTTCCTAATTATACTTTCTGATTTTTTTCTAAAAAATTAAAATGTCCATTTTGTGGTCCCTAGAGTAGAAAAATGTTAATGATTTTTTGTGTGTTGATTCTTAACTTGCAAACTTGTTTTTCTCTGTTCATGCAAATATTTTTGCAGAATCTCTTGAACTTTCTTTTTTTTTTTAATTTTATTTATTTATTCATGAGAGACACAAGAGAGAGAGGCAGAGACACAGGCAGAGGGAAAAGCAGGCTCCATGCAGGGAGCCCGATGTGGGACTCGATCCCGGGTCTCCAGGATCATGCCCTGGGCTGAAGGCAGGCACTAAACTGCTGAGCCACCCAGGCTGCCCACTCTCTTGAACTTTCTATGTAAGAAATAATATCTACTGATAATGAAAAAATTGTTTTTTCCTTTCTATCTTTTGTAACTTTTACTGGTTTTCCCTGTCTTGTGCTAGCTGTGATCTTCAATACAGCATTGAGTGGAGGGAAGGAGTGGGGGATAGTCATCATTTTCCTGGTTCTAAAGGACCATCCTTAAGTATGCAATTCAGGCAGGTTCTTGATTGAGATTTCCTTTAAAACAGTGTAAGCCTGCAGGAGTCCCTTTTCCTCTTCTCTCTCAACAGTTCTTCATGGTAGTGGGTGAGCTCTGATCAGACATACATTTGACACTTCAAGTTGTGGAGTTATGATCGGCTAAATGATCAGTTCATTTGGTTTTTCTACTTGTGACTTGGGACAATAAATACTGGGCCAGATGAAACCCACACTGATGAATTTACTTACAACAGAGAAGTCATTTTTCTAGATGACATAGCTGTGGAAGAATTTAGGTTATGAGCCCCAGTACTTGGTTTTGTCTCAAAGGTCTGACTACAACCCTAGATGGAACATGAAGATGGCTGTAGTGTGGAAGGCTCAGCCTAATAGATGACTGGCTTCCTTGGGCCCACCCAGGCCACCAGTCTACAGTTATTTTGGAGGAAAATTTTCAGGGAGCTTTAGATTATGATTATTTTTATAATATAAGTTGAATTATGGGGCTAGAGAGTAAACTCATATTATGAGAGGTCCAGCATCTTTAGCAGTGAGTGCAGGAAAGAAAACATCTTGATTACAAATAAACATAAATCCAACATGTGTTTCATTCCTGAACCTAACTGCCTGGTGAAAAACTCTGGACTGGGGCTAATGGTGCAGAAAAGTAATTTTCTAAGTAGAAACTCATAAATCATAAAAGGGTGTAGTATTAAAGTCAGTAGGACACAGAGCCACTGTGGCAGACCTAGAGGGAAAAAGAAGTTTATTATAGAACAATCTCACCCATAATCCAGTCTTCTGGGACTCATTCCATGGTTGATGTTCTAAGGACTTTACAGTGAATTGCACTGAAATTACCAGAAGAAAATTTTGGTAAATGGATTCCCAAGGGCAGAAGTCTGGTAAGGGATGAGTCAAATGATTCCCTCACAGAATAAACAAACTGTTGTTGATTTTGTGTCAGACATCACCTAATTCTCTGGGGTGAAGGTCTTATCTATGTAACATGTAGCCCGGTCTCAATGGTGGCACAAGGGGGCTTAACAGGCACACTTTCTCTTTACTTGGAGTGACCACATGTGCTGATTTGCCTATAATGGATATGGCCAATGCATTTCTGTGGGCTTATTAGCTAGTATTAAAACTCTTCACTCTAAAAAATAGTCCTTGTTTTACTATAAGCTCTGTGTTCATCCCATGGAGAACTCTCCTGAGCCTTTTTGGTAAATATGCTACAGTTATCTGTCTTACTTGACTCCTGCTGAAGAGTGACCTCTGTTAGGCCAAAGGCTGTATGTCATTCATCTTTGAGTGCCCAGCTTTTATCACTGTGCCTGACACTTAATCGGCACTTTGTATTTCAACAATGAATGGGTAAAATGCCGCATTAAGGAGTCCTTCATTTAAGTATTTGAATTAACAAAAGTACCTTTGGGGGGCAATATTTTGTGTCATTTATGAGCGCCTGAATGAAGTGCTTAGGACTAGATCATGTGGAGTCAATTCTCTGACTCTATCTTCTTCATGATACTTAAAAAAAACACACACACAGTAAAAATGATTCAAATAGCCCTTTGAGATCTTAAAGAGAGCTCTATGGTTCTTATGGGGGACAACCCTATAGTCATTCCCTCTACAGTCAGTGAGAGCAGCTTGGGAAGGGCACACTCTTTTCTGCATTCTGTGCAATTATGCAGATAGAATCACAGGCTGGAAGTGGCTTTGCACTGTCTAGTTCCAATCTCTTATCCTAGATCTGAGAAAATTGGCCCAGGCAGGTTGAGCAATTGGCCAAGCCCACAGAACTGGTTAATGTCGGGAGCCAGTTCAGGTAAAGAAGAACTCTCCCTAGGGCTCCTCCTGTCCTCAAATATCATTTTAAAAATCTAATTTGCCTCTATTTTTTGAGGATCTTGATTTCAACCCCTGTTCCTGCTTTCCAAGACCTACATGGAATTCAGCTTTGCCAGTTGGCAAGGTCATGCTTTGGTCAGCAGAACTCAATTTGCACCAAGTTAGAATTCAGGCTCTCAATGGCAGAGGAAAACATTGCAGACCAGTCTCCAAATGATTTTGGAGGTACTCAATGGCTGGGTACCCTGCTGCCTCTCCTGAGGGCAGGTTGCTTGTCCTGTGCAACCAGAAAGAGAAGAGTGAAGGGAGACCTCAGAGCAATCTGAGGGCATAAAAGGGAGAGTAACTTCCCACAGGGTGGGGAGAAGAAGGATTGTGTCTCCACACACATATTAAATTGACAACGGTTTATCTCGTGTGGCTCTTGAGGCGAAGGCCAACACTCTTCTTTTGTGTGTAACCCCAGCATAAAAACTGACAGGAACAGATGTTCCATCCATGAATTCTCAAGTTTGGCAGCTACTAAAGGGTCCTGAGACATGGCATAAATGAAGGCAGATCATCTTGGCTGCCCATCCTGTCATGTGGATGGAAAAATGTGCTGGGTGGAAGTAAACAGCCTGCAGGACGCTGGGCTGGCCCGGGAGGGTGGTCTCCGGGGTGGTTCAGCAAGCTGGCCTTTCCTTCTGTCTCACTTCAGTCCTGTCTTTATTAACGACCTTAGGGAATGAGCAAGGGCTTGCAGATGAAATTTGCAGATGATTCTGAATGGAGAAATGTGACAAACATCAGCATAAGCAAAAGAATAACCTAAAGGAATTAGGAAAATGGGAAAGGCCAGGGACAAAATGCAGATCATCATGGAAAAACGCAAATGGATATGTCTGAGGCAAAATAATCCACAAACCAGATATTCACAGGGCAGAAAAATTTTGAAGCACATTAAGAATAGCAATGTCTGCTATAAAATGGTTGTTTCTGATAGTTGCAGAGACCAAGGTGGAGTGTACAGGCAGGGAGGGAGTGTGCTGGGAAGACGGGTGGCCCTTACAGAGGGCCTACTTGCAGATGTGAAGTGAGATTCCTGGAAGGCCTGCTCCATCTTGCTCCTTATCTAACACCTTCGTGGCCCATTCTGATGCCCCTTGGGGTCAGCTGGGGTGAAGTGCACATCTTGTTGGTGCTGTGAGATGTGGGTCTGGAGTAAGCAGATGACATTCCAACCACCAGGCAATCTGCTTTGGAGTGAGCTTTCCAGGCTGTATTCTTTTTTCACTCTTATTTTTATTACCTTTTTTCTTTTTTTATAAAATAGATTTCATCTATGGAAGAACATCTATTCCTTTTTGTTACTTGAGGCAAAATTGGTACATATCATTATCTTGCAGGTATACAACATAATGATTCGATATTTGTATATACTCTAAAGTAATCACCACAATAAGTCTGGTTACCATTTTTCACCATGCAACTAACTCTCTTGATCCTTTTCACCAAACCCCAACCCCTTTCCTCTCTGATAACCACCAACCTGTTCTCTACAAGGTTTGTTTTGTTTGTTTATCTGGGATTGTTTTAGATTCCACAGATAAGTGAAATCAAAGAGTACTTATCTTTCTCTGTCCATTTCACTTAGCATAATGACCTCAAGGTCTATGAATGTCACAAATGACAAGATTTTCTTCTTTTTATGGCTGAGTAGTATTCCATGTTTATATATACCACGTCCTCTTTATCCATTCATCTATTGATGGACACATACATCGTTTCCATATCTTGGCTATTGTAAATAATGCTGCAAGGAACGTAGATTTTTTTTTCCACAATCTTCAGACGAGTAGCCATAAGTGGACTCACTGGATCATAGGGTAGTTCTATTTTTAATTTTCTGAGGAAGGTCCATACTGTTTTCCACAGTGGTTGTACCAATTAACACTCACACCAACAGTGTAAAAGTATTTCCTTTTCCCTACAATCTCTCCAACACTTCTCTCTTGTCTTTTTGATAATAGCTCTTCTGACAGGTGTGAGATGACTCACTGTGGTTTTGACTTGCATTTCCCTGATGATGAGTGACTTTGAGCATCTTTTCATATGTCTATTGGCCATCTGTCTGTCTTTTTTAGAAAAATGTCTATTCAGATCTTCTGCCCATTTTTTAATCTGATTGTTTTTTGTAGTTAGGCTATGAGTTCTTTATATATTTTAGCTATTAGCAGATATATGATTTTAAAATATCTTCTCCTGTTCAGAAAGTTGCCTTTGTATTTTATGGATGGCTTCCTTCACTCTGTGAAAAAATGTTTTAGTTTGATGTAGTTTTGTTCATTTATTTTTGCTTTCATTGCCATTGCCTTTGGAGTCAGATCAAAAAAAAAAAATCCATGAGTGATGTCAAGGAGCTTACTGCCTATGTTTTCTTCAGACTATTCTTTAGAAGAAAAGGAGTGAAAAATAGTTCTATCACAGAACAAACATGTCCTGTTTATGTCGTGCAAAATAACAAATTTGGGATAATTCTGTCTTTGTTATTTTGCTTTGAGAAATTTGTTACCAAAATCCTCCCTTTTACTCTCACTTGTAAAACTTCAACAATTACAAACTGATGATGACCAGAGATTCTCACATTTTCCAAAACAGCCAGCATGTTTATAACTTTGGAAATTGCTTTGTTTTGGAAAGTCCTGCCTGAGACCCCACTGAAGAACTCTGTTTGATGGGGCCTTCAGCCTGAGGAATTCTGAAGAAAACCAGAGCCCTCCTCTCCTGTCCTATTATAGTGGAGTTGGAGGTCCCTGGCACGAGCCTACTTTCCCTGAAAGTTTGTCATCTTGTTTTGAGCAGCATTTCAGTTTAAAAACTGAGGCCAACAATCAAGGTCTCGTGACTGCTGACCAACATCACTCAAGAAAGTGCAGATTCCTGGGAACTTCTGTTATCCTGAGGATATTATCCAGAGGAATTAGTCCACAAATATAAACTGAAATGGCATATTTGACCCTGCAAAATTGAAGAACACACTTCTCATTGCAACAAGAAACCACTTAATAAGATGTCGGGATTTTGTTTTCAGATCTCTTTCCATCTTCCTTTGATCACAGTCATTCCCAACAGGGCAGCAGATCAAAATCACCTGAGGAGCTTGTTAACCACTAAGACTTGGCGCAGCACCCAGAATGGAGTTGTGGGAAGTGGGGTGGGGCTGGTGGTCTGGGATGTGGTGGAGAAGAGAGACAGAGGCAGAGTTGCAGTGTGCAGCTGAACTTTCTGAAAGCTATTCCACCTCCCCATTCATGACCTGACCTGGCCCCCAGAGCTAAAGAACATCTAGATCTAATTAACTCCTGGTGAGAAGCTGGATGGTACAGCCAGAGGTGCAGTTTGGGGAGCCTGACTTTAGGACTTGCTTCTAAGGCACAGCCTCGGTAAGTGACCAGGTGATGGTGGGTCCAGGCACCAGAGGAGTCGCGTGGTCAGCTTCCTGCCTCCTCTCTCCACCCTTTCATGATACCCTGGAAAGCCCATGCCTGGGCAGTGGCTGGGCTGGCCTGACCTGTGTTGAGTTGAGTCTGGAAGAGGGAAAGAAGGTGAGGGTTTATCTCAAGGAAGTCAAAATCTGTTGTCAATTCCAAGGGGCCAAGAAACAAGAGGCAAAACAAGAGGGTCTGAACAAGGAACAACACAGCAGTTGATGTGGGAATGAAGTAAGATAGGAAGGGAATTGCTCTCCAGAGTGATGGAGAGCCTAAAGCTGTTTTTGTTTTCTAGTGAGTGGATGGGGCACAGCTATGGCCCTGGAGAGCTTGGATGGGCATGTCTCACGTAGAAGTTCAGCATGAAGATGACTGCACCCAACTATATCTTGGCTGAAAGCCCACTTTTGCCTTTGTAGGTCCCACTAAGTATGGCCTATCTGATAGAAAGCCCTGGACACCCATGGGGAAAGAAGTGGGGAGTAAGCTCAATCCCAGGTGGCCTGGTATCCATGGAGTAGCACCTGGAATGTCAGAGTTCATACCTCAGGACCAGTTTATTTGTATTTCTTCTGTCAAGGTTAAAAGCATTAACTATGGCTCTTGACAGACTTACATGATTTTATTTTTTTCTGCAGACAAGAGGTAACCCTGAGTACCACCCTCTGCCATCAGCTTGTCTTATCCTCAACATATCACCCATGGCTACCCTAATATTTATAGTTCTTTACTGTGTCTTCCTCATGCTGCAGTGTTATCTTCATCAAAGAGGAATTGGGACACTTTTTCCTCACTATCTTCCTTGTGCATAGCACAGTGTCTGACACATAATTAGCTCTTAATATAAGTCAGATGAATGGTTTGATGCCTTGTGAGCTTGTACATTCAGAGCACGCGGTGCTTTAGTGCAGTCTGAGTCAGTGATAGTCTCCTCTGACAAAACGCAGCTTACAAAATGGACAAATGAGGTACTTGCTTAGGATTTTTTTTCCTTTGGCTCTGTGCATATTAGTTAATGGTTTCTGTAATGATCCAAGAGACCCTCTGCTGATGACCTACTTCCATAGACAACAATGAGCTAGTAGAAAGTGTTTGCCCGAGATGCTGTATAGAGCAAGGGCCATAATGACACCCAGATCCTCAACTTCCTTCATGGGGTGAATCTCTACCTCGTGAGAGGCAACAAGCATGGTAGGTCTGAGTGCAGCCTTTTAGACTCAGGACAGGCTCTGCCTCTGACCACTGACCTCTGCCTCCAGCTCTCTCACCTATCATGCCACAGGATGATAACAAACAATAGTACCTACTCCTAGGATGGATTGTGGAGACGCAGTGACTTAGTATGTGTGAAATACTGCACCACAAAGCACTGTATATACATATATACTCACCCTCATTTATTATTAATGTGTGATTAGAAGAAATACAGGCTGTCTCTTCCAAGTCATTGTGGTACTTACAACTACTAGGTATTGAAAAGATTTTCATGATGCCCTACACTGTCATTTACGCACATTTGTTTTAGAGCCTGTATGTCACCAACTGAAAAATAGTTGATCAGAACGTCTTTGGAGCTGCTATAGCCAGGAAAGCTATTTAATGGCATTAAAAAAACTTAGGGTGCTCCTTTAGCTTGGTAGAGGAAACCCTCTTCCGGTTACTATCCTATAAGAGAAACACCTTAAGGTAGCTCCTAGTGACTCACCCTTGTACAACACCCCTCCCCACACACCCTTGAATGTAGATGGGACATGTAACTTGCTTGAAGCCAACAGAATATAGCAAAAGTGAAGGAATTTTGCAGATGTAATTAAGTTCCCAAATCAGTCGACTTGAGTCCATCAAAAAGGAGAGCATCTGGGTGGGTCTGGCTTGATCAGGTGAAGGCCCCTAAAAGAGACATTGGGTCCCTCCCTCAGATGAGAGACTTATTCCAAGAGTCTGGGCTTGAAGGTTACAAGTTCTCCAGCTGCAAAGAAATAAATTCTGCCATTCTTTATCCAGGCCAAGGAAGTGTAGATGTAGATCTTGCTCCAGTTGAGCCTCTGATGAGAATGTAGCACACTTGGTTATAGTCTTATGTGATTCAGCAGAGGACGCAACTTAGCCATGCCCAAACTCCTACTCCCTGGAAACTGAGATAATAAATGGGTGCTATTTTGGGACTCCACACTTTTAAGAGATTTGTTATGCATCAATAAAAACGAACACAGCTTCAATTAGGAAATGATTCTTTTCTCCCTGCTAGAGTGGCCTGCGTCCTTTTTTTGTTGTTGTTACACAGATAAAGGGATCATACCCAGGCAAGAGCACAGCTATCAGAGAAAATACTGAGAGAAAGCTGTATTGTCAGGCAAGACAAAGACTATGAAGTTAAAAAGCAGTACAGGAAGTCAACATGCTGAGAATTGTACTGTGATAAGAGATTACTGTGGTAACCAGTTGACAAAATAATAATTTCACAAGGCAGCATATCATACACAGTGCTAAAGTTATTCATGTCACTCAGTGAAGCTACAGCAGCTAAAAGGAGCCTTTCAACTAGGACCATGGTGCCAAGGGAAGTTCCTGTGAGGAAGATACTTGAGACGCATCTGGAAAGCTGGGTTTGATTTAGATAAGCAAAGAGAATGGAATAGAACTCTAAGTTGGGGGAGGGGCGGGCGTAAATGTATGGAGGCCAGGATGTTCATAAGATGTCCTAGGGAGTGTGATCTGAGCATCTTGCACAGGAAGATTTGCTTTGGGAAGTAATGATATAGAGGTTTGGAAGGAGATGGAGGGGAAAGAGAAAGAGGGACATGGTGAGACGCAGGTTCTGTGACTTCTTTTGTAAGTTGTAGCTAGAGTGGAAATGCTCCAGGAAGTTCACCCCATTAATTTGTTCTTTTCTCTCCCTACATGGAGGAAAAAATGAATCTAGGGCTTCCAGAACCTTGATATTAAGTACTTCACCAGAGAAGTCTTCTCTGCATGTATGGGGAAGAGAGAGCCCCAGGCAGCACAAATACAGCACTCTCTAATGTTCATGATGACGTATGTTGAAAGCTTTCTCTGGAAAAGTCTTGGACTGTGGTGGTATTTGAGCCTAGTATTTATTCTATGATGCAATTGTCCTCACACAGGATGCTCTCAGTTGCCAGCTTCATCCACAATGATGCCATGCATACATGTTGGTGTGGATATATAGAACAGGTTTTCAGCAATGCTCACACAACTGGCTGCTAGTCAGATCCACAATCCAATCCATGCACAAGCAGCTTCAAAAGTCTCAGACAGAACAGCTTTGTACCTATTGCCTCACCTTGAAAAAGAAATGTACCTTTTATGGTCTTTCTTGACCTAAGTTCTTGGCAGTCTGAGGACTTTTTCCTTGGAGACATGTCACACGTGGCTGTGGCCATGAGGGGAACTCTGCTTTTCCATTCCGATCCAGGAAGGGAACACTGGGGAAATTGAGTATGACTTCTCTAAGCACCTGAGTTTGTGAATATTTCCCTCAAGTCAGAGATCTGTTATTTACCAAAGAAACTCACCAATCCTTTAGCACAGGAAAATTCTTAATTGACAAAATTGCCCATGGAAAATTGATGCTTTAAGCAAAGGATGAGGAAATGAGCTATTTTCTCCTAATTTCTATCCTTGATTTCTTTATGGTGGTAGCAGGGATGGGCAAAGGACCACATGAGCTACTCTCTCCACAAAGCAAGTTCTCTGAGCCCTAGAGATTGCTAGGTGGTGTCTCTGGACAGAGTATCTGGATTTCCATCCAGGCAAAAGTCAGAGCTCCAGGTGAACCAGTCTCCTTACCACCTCACACATCACAAATTCTTCCTCATCTACACCTGTACACATACTTTTCCTCTAATGAAAATACCCTCCCTTGGCCACATTTCATCTCTCTTTCATGCTCCAAATCCCATGCCCTCCCTTTCATGAACAGCTACTGGTTATCTCAGCCCACAAGAATGCCTCCCATCTGACTCCTGCTGCCTCCCATGGCCCTGCCCCAAGATGCTCTCATGTTTGTTTTTGTTGCTTCATTGACCAGACAGTAAACATCCCTGGCACAGGATCTTTGATGGATTGAATTGCAGAGATTAGAAGGAAAATGAAAAATAGGGAGTTATGAGAGCACAGTGATAACATTTACACATTTATTTGGCTTCTAGGGAGAAATGTAAGTCATGCAGATTTTGCAGAAACTATTACCATTAGAAGAACATCACCCAATGGCTGTCAAAAGAGTGTTGCCTATAGTAACACATTCTAGTTTCAGAAGCAGATTCTTTCCCCTGCCCACACATCTCTCTTAGAAAAGCCAAGGAGCTAGAGTCATGGTTGGGACTGATTTACCAATACTAAGTCACAGTGTCTAGAGGGAGTGATGGTTAAGAAGTGTGGCATCAGAGCGACTCTCTGCTTTATGGTGACATTATACTTGCAAGGGACAGTATGCTCCTGACCTAGCTCACCACGATTTTCCCACTAGCTAATAAAGGACCTGGCACCTATTTAGTGAATGAATATTTCTTAAGTGAATCAAAAATGACAAATAGATGTGATCTATGAGAAAAGAATATGCTAATACTAAGTTAAGGAAAGGTGATAGCCCTCAGGATGTCTCTGTGGATGCAAGTGTAGTTCTGATTTGTGGCTTAAATAAGAGTGACCTTTCTGATCCATCCCAAAAGAAGACCAAAGGTGAATATTTCATGGTTTCTCTTGGGGAAATTTAGGTCTAGCATTTGCTAGGTCAATTAAGTCTCTGTTCAGAACATCAGTTGTTTGACCATTGCTTTCATCTTAGCCCAGGAGACCCTGGGAACTCCAGTGAGCCCCAAAAAACCTTTATCTTTCAACCTCAAAGAGAACTAAGAAAATGGTAGTTGATCTTGTAAGTCAAGTAGGCTTGTGTACCAATGAATATCAACAAGTTGGCTTTTAGAGTGAGCCAAAAACAAATGATCGCTGCCCATATATCTCTGTCTTGATTGAGATTTAGGCTTTCTCTGCCGTACCCTTGAACTTTTGTAGTTGGTATTTTTGTGCATTATAGGGAATTGGGAGCTCAAGAATTCCCAAGGATTTCCGGTGACCCACTTTTACACAAATGTCTTTGTCGCTCACAGAAGGCATGCATCCCTGATGCTGGCTAGTGATCTCAGCAGTCAGGTCTCAGGAAATTCCAGGCTACCCACAGATATTTCAAGAGTCCTGGAAATTCGCTAATAGACTAACCCAAACTCACACAGGGGCAGGATTTTAACATGACCAGATTGACCCAGAAGGCCGGGGGTATTTATTCTGTTGGGCTCTTGTGTGAGCTGAGGTTCCAGGAGGGGGGAACCTCATGCAGTCTGGGGGCCTTCCTTTGGTGTCCAGCAGCTCTCTCTGAGGAAGATCTGTGTTTGCTTGGTGCTCTC
This sequence comes from Nyctereutes procyonoides, assembly GCF_905146905.1. Taxonomy (NCBI): domain Eukaryota; kingdom Metazoa; phylum Chordata; class Mammalia; order Carnivora; family Canidae; genus Nyctereutes; species Nyctereutes procyonoides. The sequence goes on along the minus strand of NW_026575031.1, from coordinate 5,620,423 downwards.
CCATTCCTCCAGGATCTCCAGAAATTGTTTTTGGTTGTTATTTCTGAGCAAAGAGCAGGCAGCAAGAGCCAACGAGACTGTCTTAGCTCTTCTGACCACAATTCCTATGCTCCCGGACCCCAGCCTGAGTGCACACCTGGGGAGGAAGGTGTCTGGAGGGGAAGAGAGTAAGAGACAAGCTCCCTCGCGGTTGGCTTCACCTCTAACCACAAGAAAACTTTCCACCACTTCCATTATTTCTGGCACAGAGCCACACCACCATAGGAAGACAGACTTTCTGTTCAGAGAAGAGGTAAGATGGGGTCTGGTGAGGAAGTACATGAGGTGGTTAAAGACAAAAGGAGAGCGTGAAAACAATAAGAGAGAAAGGCAGAAAAGAAAGGTTGTGCTGACCATTGATGCACAAGGCCAAACGTCTGGGTCTCTGAATAGCAATGTGTGTATAACGAAGTTAGAGTTGTCTACTTAATTATGAATCATGTTCAGTCCATGCATTTTGATTCCACTACAATAGGAATTCCTTTAAATTCTGTGTCAATCAACATAACTTCAATACCCATGCAAAGAAGAGCTGTGTAGCTCAAGGTTGCTTGATTCATTAGTGAACGGAATCTGGATTTTATTTTTCCAAATAGCTCCATGATGCATTTCCTCCCTCCTGCCTCTAAAAATAATAAAAACACACATGTGAACACACTGCCTTGTAGGAACCCAGACTGAATGTGGGTTATGCTCATTTCTGATTACTTCTGCAACTTTGTGGCTTTCTCCTCTATTCCAGAAAACATGGAAATGCAGAGTGAGGATTATTGATTATAGGGATAACTTATGATTCTGTCTGATTTTATTTTTCAGAAATCACAATCCACATGCCTGGGTGCTGAGATCATTAATGGTTGAAGATTATTCGCAGTGCACCTCAGAAAAGATGAAGGCATGCAGCTATGACATAAGATTTCATAGCTCCTGGAGCTGATGGTCCAGATTATTGTTGTCTAGACACAGGGGACACAGTGAGACACTTTTTTCCATTCCCAACAGGAACTTACAACATAAAGGAAGTGATGCCATCTTGAGAGTTCAACTTTAAGACAAAATCATAAAGAACCAGAGCAGATAGAAGCAAAATTCTGTGGCACTCTGTATCCTGGGAAAGAAGAATGAAAAGAAAGATAAAGAAATATGCCATGAAAGAGAGGGAAGAAGGTGATGTCAAAGTGCCAAACATTTCCTCACACAGAAGGGAAAGGTAGTACATGCACACAATCACACAGGAGAGAGAAGAATGGAAAGCTGCAGGACAGATTAGGGTATGGAAGACAGCTCCCTCCGGCCCTTGAGGAACCTAAAAATTTCTTCCAATTATAAGTCATCCGCTGTCTTTCCAAGGGTGAACTTCAATTGTTCTTCTCAATACACATCCTACTCTAAGAAGACATTTCTGGAAAGAATTACTAAGAACTTTGGTCACTAAGACAATTACTCTATGCTCTTTCATTAAAGATTTCACTTTTAACAATTGACCTTTTAACTCTAAGACACACATTATATTGTAATTGCTTCTATGAGTTTTTTAAAAGTTTAAAATTTAACCAAATTAATTGTTATAATAAAGTAATAAATTAGGCTTTGAAATTTAAATCAATGCTAATTTTAGTATATATTACATTAAATCAGATTTTCTCTTACCTCCGACAACTCTGTTTAACCCAGAGACTGCAGGATGCTCCCAGATCCGCCCTTAACCATATAATTCCTTTAGGATCTCTTTAGTTAGAATTTCCTAATCTACCCAAAGGCCAGTTAAAACTAGGAAGAAAAAACAAAAAGGGAGAGAGAGTTTATTTAGCACTTAACACCACCTAGCGGAGCGGAGCGAGGGCCTAGCTTGAAGAATCCTGGCAAATTAAACCAACAAAAGGTGCTGGCGCCAGCTCAGTGGGCCAGGGGAATTTTTAAAATATAATTAGAGTCTGTCACCTTTTATCTTGGGTCAGTGGACACATTCGGCCCACTGACAGCCCATTTAATCATTTGCTCTATTCAGTTGAATGCTAAAGAATTATTTGGTGGAGAGGAACTCCAATACTTGATTTAAATAAAAAGGAATGAGCAATAAAATGGTTTTTAAACTCTTAGGACAATTTGTTTAAAACTCATAATCTAGCGGTAATGATGGCATCTTTCTTGCCTCCATCGGCGGTCCTCAGGGTCTGTCCTCAGTTATGTGCAGTTCCCTCTGCACTCAGTGCCCATGAGAGATCACTCACCAAGCACCACAGCTGCTGATCACTCCACGAGTGTGCCTCTCACCTCTGGCCATGTGTCTCCTCTAGGAAACACCAGAACAAAACTCTAGGAGGTCCCCATCCATGTATAACTTGCCCATTTGCCAGTGTATCCCTAGTACATACCCCCGTAACTCAGAGCAGGTATTCAATAAATGTTCATTGGATGAATAAATGGATGACTATTTCTGGGTGTCTACCACCAAGTCTGTTCACAAAACATTTCCAGACTCAAACTCATAATATTCTCATTTTACCCCATGTCCCTACTCTACAAGACCCCAAAATTTGCAGCTTGCAATCAGCCTGTGTTCCCTATCTCTGGGCCTATACAGAGTCCTGCAAACTTCTCCTTTAATGTATTTGATTATGTACTTTGTCCCCTTCCCAGCAGCCCAGGTCCATGCTATATACTTCAAACTTTTAATATAATGATAGATCCCCTTCTGATTTCCTATTTTTTCCCTGTTCAGTACATCCAGCAACATAAAATTCTATCATGGCAGAGCTTCTTTTCTTCCTAGCCTACAATGGATTCATGTTTATGATCAGACCAAGGACAGGGCAGGAATGTATCAGGGAGCAGGCACTGAATGACTTGTGTGCCCCTGATACTCTCTGAGACCCTGAGAAACTTGCCTTGCCACCCTGAATTTCCATTGCCTCACCTGTGAGATGTGAGGTGTAGCATTGATGGTTTGTAAAGACAACCCCACACTAAAATATTGCCATTGGAATCCTGCCAGCTCCATGACATCCTCCATTAATTTCATTTCCTCATCCATTTAACCTGTGTCCCTACCCCCACTGCGTATAGACATATTACCTTGTGCTCCTATCAGGCTTCCTGGTCTATACTGAGAGGCTCGATTCCAACACTTAATCTTGGCTCATCTGACTTTTTTTTCCTCTACATGATACACCCCATCCACCCCACTCCCCTTCCTTACCAGTCCTTCCTTTGAACCTGCACATCCTTCGAGGTCCAACTCAAGTCCAACTTCTATGAAACCTATCCTAAGTCACCTGTCTACACTGACATCCCCTTCATCCAAGTCCTTGTAGCAAAGCATCACGTTACCTCCCCAAGGCAGACGCTCCAGGACCAGAAGAAGTTCTCTGCAGGGAAATTACAATGAATCTCCAAATGAAAGGGGGTGGCAGTAGGTTCTAAACTTCTCAAAGCATGGTCCCAAGTTAAACATTTAAAACCAATTTTTGCTTATTGATGTTTTGCTTTGAAGCTATGTGCATAAATGACATGGAGAAAAAAATCCTCCTGGTAGTTGATGTAGAAGAATTTTCCTTTTAGGGATGCCTGGGTGGCTCAGTGGTTGAGCGTCTGTCTTCAGCCCAGGGTGTGATCCCAGCCGGGGTCCTGGGATTGAGTCCTACATCGGGTTTCCCACAGGGAGCCTGCTTCTCCCTCTGCCTATGTCTCTGCCTCTCTCTCTCTCTCTCTCTCTCTCTCTCTCTCTCTGTCTGTCTCTCATGAGTAAATAAATGATATCTTTAAAAAATTTTGTTTTCCTTTGCAAGAATAGTGGATGTGTTTCAAGAGATAAGGGAAAGACTCAGAAGGGATTAAACCCCAGAGAATATGCTCAAGTAACAATAGATAGATACCCTAAACAGGGTATTTCCTGTTAACTTTAGGGTTTTCTCTTTGCTTAACACTGAGAAGACTATAGTATTGCCCTGTAACAGGATATTGAGTGGGTCTTTTCCTGTTGTCTAGAATTTCTGACATACCCCAACCTGAGAACAACAGAGGAAAGGTAGCCTCACATTCCAAGGAGAGATGTTCAACACACGCAGTACTGACTAAAAAACAGGACCACTGACACTGTGACTCCTGACCTCACTACATACCTGCTGCCTAGTGAAAAGAAGCACGGAGACGCATCTGAACACAGAAACTGAGGCCTACTTCCATGGACAGAATTACAAGTATGTAGTCCTGCTTGGGAAAAAAAAAAAAGAAATCAGATTGAAATTAGGTTGTTTCGGATAAGCTACAAGCAAAATAGGATAGGATGGTGCTCAAAAATGTGGCCTTGGAATTACACAGCCTGGGCTCAGATCCTGGCTCTGCCTTTCAACTACCCGAAGAATCTCAGCGAACCCATCTTGTCTTTCTGAGCCTACTTCTTCGTCTGCAGACATGCAGCCTACTTCACAAGGTTTGTAAGGATTAAGAAGAGTGATGCTTAGACTGTGTTAGCACAGAGCCCATCCCTCGGTCAATGAATGTGTGGTATTATTATGTACCAGACTGTTAACTAGCCAGCAGCAGAAATTCAGCTCAGGAAGGCACTTTCTTCTTCATCTAGAACACAAATATTTATTCTTTAAATGAAAAATCCCTTTCCTGTTTCCTATGAGATTTTGCTTCCCAAGTAAACAACTATAAATCTCGAGTACACATCTGGATCACAGTGACTAACAGACCCAGTAGAAAGCATGCAAAAATTATGAAAAACCTGTCTTGCACAGTTTCCCTAAAATTTAGCAGCTGATGGGAGCCCTCCAGTGGGAGAATCATCCACTCAGTATTAAACTGTTTCCATTTTCTCAGCAAGCATAGTTCTCTTTTCATTTCTTCCTAATAGTTGTGTGTAATGGTAAAAAAAAAAAAAAAAAAAAAAAAAAAAACAAAAAAAAAAAAAAAAAAACTTGGACTTGGGAGACACATAGAAAATAACTCTGAGTCAGGAACCATAGGTTCATACAGCTTTATGCTTAGGAAAGTGGTTGCCCTATAAAGACAAGTTGGCTCTGTTGTTGAGGATGACATCATAGAGTGCCTGTCCTGTTCAGCATCAAGGAACTTTGAGTTATGCTCATTATTTTTTCCATGTTACCAATAACTCCCATTTTGCCTGAGTTGAAAGCACATTTCTTTTGGCACCTGGAATACACAAGCTCTCTCTTTTCTAACTTGACTGACCTTGCCACAGATGATCACTGTGACCTTGGGTGTCTCAGAGCCATGCTCAAACCATCTCAGCTAATTGGCTTAGACACTCTTAGGGATGAGACCCCCACCTTTGGGATAACAACATCCCCATTTCTAAAATGGCCTGTGGGAAGTTTAGAGGGTCATGGTCATGTTATTTATATGCAAATAAGAACAGAAAACCCATTCCAGCAGGCCTCATTCTAACTACAAATACCCAAAGAAGCTATAAACACACAAGAGGAAAACCAAGCTGTCTGTTAGCATTACCTCAGAATGCCTAGAAAAGTGAGCCAGCTGCATCAGTGGTTACAAAGGGCTTGGGCAAAATCCTATGGCCCTCGGCATCAGATGTTTTCCTTAGGCTTATTTTGTACATAGCAACTTTTGCCTTACATCTCCATGGTTAAACCAAGGACAGCATAACATATGTGTGTTCTTTGGAACTCCATTTATATTGTAATCACTTCTCTGTGCTGCTCTTAGAGCAGAAGGAAGCCCCAGATTGGTCTCCAGGCTTCCTCGAAAGTTTTTTCTGACCTCTTTCTTGAGAACTGGAAGTTACCAGTAAACACTCATCTCACTACCACCTCCAAGTTCTAGTTCAAATTCAGTGGCAAGTTCAGCTTTGGTGGCTTTAAAGCAGAGTTCAGTCGGGCCATCATCATTGCTCATCCCTAGCTAATAGCTAATTTTTTTTTTTAATTGTAAAGATTTTGTTTAGCTTGCAGATTTGAGTTTATTAGCCCTGGTAGAAAAGGAATGAAAGCTTTAGCTCTTGACATTTCACCTGGGTTCTTGAGACACCGCCAGCTTTGAAGGCTATGGGGGAAAAGTTGACCCACAGCCCCATCTCCTGGTCCCATCTGGTGTGTTGCGCTGAGAGAGAAAAGCACTGGGCAACAGCTGAACACTTCTGTGTGACTTTCAGGCCCTTAAAGTGCGCCAAGCCAGCCATGGCATCAAGAACCATACCTCAGATACGAACGTGTGAGTGTGGCCTTCCCAGAAATGCCCAGGACATTGATTAGTGCCAATATTAAAATCCACCAAAGTGCTGTAAAACCTAGTACGCTAAAAACTGGCAGGAATCACACAGATCACACAGATGTTAAAAGGGGAAATAAGGGAAGCCTGGGTGGCTCAGCGGTTGAGCATCTGCCTTTGGCTCAGGTTGTGATCCCAGAGACCCTGGATTAAGCCCCACATCGGGCTCCCTGCAGGGAGCCTGCTTCTCCCTCTGCCTGTGTCTCTGCCTCTCCCTCTGTGTCTCTCATGAATAGATAAAATCTTAAAAAAAAAAAAATACAATAAAAGGGGAAATAAAAAAAAAGCCTCTGTAACAACATAAGAAAACTTCCAGGAGAATACCAGTAAGAAAACAGAGTATTGATTATGATCCTAAGCTTTAAAAAAGGGGAGTAAGGACAAATGAAAAACAGTATGTACAAAGGTGGCAACCAACATCGTTGATTTCCTAATATCACATAATAGTGCACATTGTACGTGTAATAAATGAGGACTCGTGGGTAATCAATGAGTCCTTTGCATGAAATTGTACTAAACATACAAAAATGATTAATCCAAATCTTACTTTATGATGGTGTATCATACAGGAAATATCCTCCCAAAAGGAAATAAACCAAGCACACCCAACTGACACATGGTGACCACTATTGACCATGCACAACAAACCATTCCTTTTCTTCCCTAAATCAGAGCAGATCACGTGGGTAAGGGCATCCCTGAAACTAAACGATGCAAGAGCATTAATACTTATCACTAATCTCCAGGAAATGTTACCTGCCAATCATATAGCTGCTCAAATAGTCATTTCTAAAACTGGCTTATACGGAATTCCTTGGAGAACTTACTAAAAACAGATTTCCAGGTCCTACTCCCAGATCTGCTGTAAAAGAATCTCTAGGGCTGGAGCACAAGAAACTGCAGGTCCAAAATGCTTCCCAGGTGATTCTAATGCAACCAGGCCATGAACTTACAACTGGGGCCCACAGAAGTATCATAGTTGTCTCTCATTGAAAAGGGCAAACAGACCCGAAATCCTTGCATTGTCGGTGCTGTGTGGCTTACAAGAGATACTCTTCAGCTCTAGATCATCAAAGATAAACATTTTTTTACTAAAAAATCTTGCTTATAGTTAACAGATTTTCTTTTAGGTAGACCGTTTTTGAACGAAAAATTAACCCAGTTTGTATATAATCTATAACTACTTTCCATAAGCTTTCCATATGAACTAGATCCTTCTAATGTTGATGGAAGTCTGAATCCAGGAAGAAAAGTGTCTTGGATTATGGTGAATGGGGTGCACAGTTACCCAAAGGAGACCCCTTCTGGCCCAAAAACTGTGTAGATGACTCTGGAGCATTCATTGTGGTGCTGGGCTAGAAAGCTCCTTCCCAGCAAGGCTAGAGGCTGGGAGATTCATTAAATGCACTTACAGCAAATTTCTTGCAGCAAATTTGGAATGAATGAGTAAATACCAGAGTTAAAAGAGTAAATGAAAGGAGGCATGTTTTCTTCAAAGTCCATGAATCTCCTTCCCAAGAAAGGTCCAGATATGTCCCCTTGTTGAAATTACTCTTTCCCACCCTTTGAGTTTTGCCCATGCTCCCGTGACTATCAGAGCCCACGTGTCACAGTGTTAAGAGCTGATTGGGTGATGTGCATCCCAGTTCCCAGTCCAACAGAGTCTGATGCCTCAGAGAACATATCTGCTCTCTCACGTTTGTGTGCCCTGACACACCTAAAATAGGACTTTGGAAAGCTCATCAATGTTCATTGAATTTTGCAAAGAAGTTGATGACTAATTTGGTTAAGGCACAAGAATGTGTGCCTTGGTGGTGTTGATTAGAACTACTACTTTGTTTTAAACAACAGGAAATCACGATTCCTAATGATACAAATTCCAAAGGAGATAATAGATGGCCTTAGCAGAGACTGTCACCAGTATCTTCAAGAATCTTTTTGGCTATGAGTCCTTAGCCATGACTGAGAGAGGAGTGTGAGCCCAGGACAGCCTCCTCAGAAACACTGTCTCATCTGAGCATGAGGCAGAGCCAGGGATTATGAGGCTTGCAGAAACCTCTAGGTTCTCCACCATCCGTCCGAAATCTCACAGCTCAAAATGCTGACAATGAAAAAGGAAAGGGTGTACATAGACGGCGAGGGAGGTTCCAGGGAGGGCAATGGAATAGATGGTAAAATAGTGGAAATCATGGTCTTTGAAAGCTAACGTGTTGTGACAGTCACAGAAGCCTCATGGGTTCTGTTGAACCATCTGCTAAAACTGTCTATGATTCTGCATTTCCTCATGCTGGTAGGGTGGACAGAGGGGTGTGATATCTCCTACATCTGGAAAATCCAGAAGGGGCAAGACAGATAACAAGTTGTTGACCATAAATACTGTAGTCATCTTCTGGTCAGCGAGAACAACAGAATAACCTACCTGTGTACCACTAGTCAATTTCACAGAACACCATTTTCATTTATTTTACTGTTTCTCTATGTTATCTCTGCTTTTGTGAGATAATGTAATGTCATGTCATCAACCCACAAGCACATACCCTGGGCCTCTCCTGTTTAACGTGTGTTCTGGATACCACAGCTTTATGGAGGATGAGCTGATTCCTATCCCAGAGGGCCTTCATCTGTGACTAATGAGGCACAGATTTACCAAACTCTCAGTAAGGAATCAACATCTCACAGACTTCACGTTTGATATAGTCAAATCAGGACACTGTACAATAGACATCCAAAGTACTTATTTGCAGAAGATAATTTCAAGTCACTACTTCAGAATGATCTCATTTATTGTAAATCTGTACTATAGGTATGCCCCTTCCGCATCAAGCAAAGTTGATTTGTATACAACCTCAGGTTTACACCAGATCTAAAACAGGGAGAGGTGGTTCTGTTTATAAAATAAATATTCATTTTAAGGGAGGATTCATTACAGTTCCTTTGAAATTGTGAGCTCATGGTACAATTTGAAAGCAAGTTTTGGTGATTCAGAGCAAGACAGATGGGTTCTATTGTGAACTCTACTAGTTTCTCACCGTGTGGCTTTAAGCAAGGGAAGCAACATCTCTGTACTTCAGTGTCTTCGTTTGTAAAAGGGAAATATTAAAAGTGTGTCCCCATAGGGAAGTTTCAAAGATTAAATGAGTTCACGTAGTTAAAGTTCTTGGCACTGTGCTTCATACACATCGGCTGCAGAAAGTGGGGCACAGGACTGTCACGGCCAGGTGAGTGGGAAGCATCTGGACTAGATAGAAAAATTTGGTACTAGACAGAAATGTATTTTCTCCAGAATCACAATAATATCTCCTTTTCAAAGGCAAACCAAAGTTATTCCTTTGAAAGAGGCAAGAAGAATTCCTCAGTGCTATTACTTGGATACATATTTTTCCTCTTTTATCTCAAAGTAAATGTACTTCCTCTTTGACACCAAATTGATGACAGGATCTTGCTATTTACTTCAGAGTTGATTCTAACCAGCTAGAAAAGGAAGAACATTTCCCAAGAAAACATAGAAATCACATTTCTAATTAGCTGCTGAATTTCTTTCCACCAGGAATGACAATCTTCCCATCAGAAAGACAGATGGTTGGTAGATAATAAATTGTTCCTTATATAATTGATGCTGGATGATAATTCTATATAATTTCTGTACATAGAGAAGCCAATACTTTCTGACCTTCCACATGTTACCAGTAAACATTTGATTGGAAAAAATGAACATAATAATAAATTATTTTTATTGAAAAAAGGCCAACTTTAAATGTAAAGATAAATTTAGTGAAAACTCACAGCAAATGAAATACTGGTTCAGAGAATATTCTTATGTTTTGATTTTGTCTGGGCCTAGTAGAGTTTAGAACAGTGAGTAGAGTTCAAAATAGAATAATTTCATAGATTTTCTGAATGTTGGTTCAAACCCAATTTATTCTGGATTTTTATTTCAGTTCCTGATGCTTGTAATTTCGCATTTGTGTGTGTTATCTGAGCCAAGTAGTCCTTGAAAATATGGGTAGGGGCCAACCAAGTTTTCTATCTTTATAAAATTTTGTGTTTAGGTATAACAGAAATATAGAAAAATGTGCAGACCATAAACATACAACTTGGGGATCCCTGGGTGGCGCAGCGGTTTGGCACCTGCCTTTGGCCCAGGGCGCGATCCTGGAGACCCAGGATCGAATCCCACATCGGGCTCCCGGTGCATGGAGCCTGCTTCTTCCTCTACCTATGTCTCTGCCTCTCTCTCTCTCTGTGTGTGTGTGACTATCATAAATAAATAAAAATTCAAAAAAAAACATACAACTCAACGAATTTTCACAAATGGAATGCAACTGTGTAATTAGCACCCAGATCAAGAAACAGAACTTGCCCACAACTCAGAAGTCCATTTCATGCCCCTTTCAAGTCATTATGCACTTTGCAAGAGTAACGTCTGTTCTGACTTTTAACTACATAGAGTATCAGTTGGTTATTGCTGTATAACAACCACAAAACTTCAATGGCACAGAAAATCAAGACTCGGGTTCACCCACCTGCAGTGGTTTTATGGGCAGTTCTGCTTGTCTTGGCTTGGCTCTCCCCCATGTGTAGGGGTGGGGAACAGCTCTTCTCCTGCAGGCTAGCTAAGGCACAGCCATGGTGATGGCCGAGGATAAAAGAACGGATAGAAATATGCAGACTTTCTATTTATGTGAGATAGTATCAGACAGAGTCAGGATTAGCATGGGGCTAATAAAGTCAGTTGTGTAAGTACAGGGTCAGCCTGTCTTTACTGGAAACTGATCATTTGCTCACATTATTTTTTTTGCATTGATTTTGAGGGGTTTTTTTTTTTTCAGTTACATTAAAAATCTTATTTTTCTCAACTACTGAGGAATTTTGTGCCAGGATAAACACCTTACTTGTGTCACCTAGGGGGCTGGTAGTACAATGAATTACAATTATTTGGGCCGTTTTTGTATTTTATTAATGGGTATTGTACAGTATGCATTCCTCTGAGCCTGGCTTCTTTCTGTACCATGTGTTTGTGACATGCATCCATCCTATCATGTGTAATAGTAAATCCTTCATTCTCATTGTATGTAGACTTTCATTGCATGAAGACCCCACGATGTTGATGGGCATTTGGATAGTCACAGTTTAGAGCTATTACGAACAGTGGTGCTTTGAACAGTGTAGTATAAATTTCTGTTAAATATGTATGCATTTTTGTTGGCCACATACTAAAGAGTGGAATTGCTGGGTCAGAGGATGTACAGATGTTCATTTTTAGCAGATACTAACAGCTTACCAGCAATTCATTCCTTTCATTTTATTAAAAGTCTTGATATCTGATAGTATAAGTCTTCTAATTTGTTTTCTTCTTTTTCAAGATTGTCTTGGCTTTCATGGCCCTTTGCATTTCTAAATAAATCTTAGAAGTATCTTGTCAATTTCTACAAAAGAAAAAAAACTGGATTTTTTCTTTTCTCTGGATTTTTATTGGATGAGCTTGGAATCTCCAGACTAACAAGGGAAAAACTATCATCTTTACAACATGCCCCTGTATCTTCTTAAATTTCTCTCAATGTCTCATACCTTTGTGTATTTACTTTGAATAAAATAGCCGGCCAGTAAGTACATAAAGTAGGTGGTCCACAAATGCATTGCTGGTACAAGGCTTTAGACTGAATTGTCTTTGTCAGACACACTACGACCTTACTGACACCTGCATTTGTCCTTTTCCTCTAACGTTCTGAGTCTTGCATGTGCTCTTCATTGTCAGATGGGATTCCCTTGCTACCATCTATCCCCAGTGCCTGGCAAAATCTAATTTTCCTTGATGACTCAACTCAAATTTTACTGCTGTACAACATTAGCATATCCTTCTGTGGTCTCCACTGCATTCTCTTTTAATAATTTAAATCACCACAGTGTATTTTGATGAGCTACCACATTAAACTCTTGGATGCTAGCCACAGGCCTGCCCCGTACTTGGTAGATACATGTTGGCTAATGAAAGCAGCCATTCCATTTTTCATTCACAATTGTTTGGTTTAGGTGGTTTGTTGGTTGGTTTGCTTGTTTTGTCTGTATGGGACTTCATTTGGATTTAAGTGTAGTCAAAGAAAAAATGTAATGTCCTACTTTGGCACTGTGGTACATCTCAGTCTGATTTTTGTTTCACTATTCATTAGGATTTGAAAACATTCTTACACACTCAGTCTCTTTCCAATAGGGTTTTGAAGCACATACATTGTTTGATCTAACTCCTGTCACAGTTTCTAAGTTAGATTCTGAGTTAGATTAAAAGAAAAGGCTCCTGAAAAGGCAGTCACACCTGCAATGACCACGAGGTGGCAGTTTTACTCTCGGTACTATCGACTTGACAACGTCTGGAGGTGTCATTTAAGAAGCCTGGGGTAAAAAAAAAAAATAAAAAAAATAAAAAAATAAAAAGAAGCCTGGGGTAGATCAGATGAATGGGGGGGTGAAGCTCACTTGGCCTCTTGGAAGAAAAATGAAGGTCAGAAATCAGCCCTGAAGAAAATGGAGTTATGGAGAATACAGCATGTGGAAAATGGAAAGGAATGCCAGTAGATGTTATTTCACTGAAAGGTTAGCAAAAAGCTAAATTAACCATATCCAACAAATCAGTAAAAAAAAAAAAAAAAAAAAAGCTATATAGGACCACAGACAGCTCAGATGGCATTGAAGGGCAATGGAGTCTCCTGTTGGCCCTCCATAACTGAAGCCTGGCCCCTTGAGGCAAGGGAAGGGGACAAAAGGTGAGGGATATTGCTGGTAGAACCCTGCCCCTGGTAACATTATTAAATCTTCCTGGAAGGAAAGAGGTTTCCAGGATTTAGGTAACATTGGATGGGGCTCTGCCCAAATGTTTTTGGTCAAAACTGCTGTCAGGCATGGGATCCTGGGAGTACTGTGCCAAAGTTTTGCTCTGCATTTGTGAGGTGGGGGCAAAGGACATGTATCAGTCACAAATTCCATACAAGGAACTTTATGGATTTTATTTCATTTAATTCTCATGACAACTTTATGATTATGTAGCCTTATCTCTGCTTTATAGATACCTTGAGGTTCAAGGTGGGTATGTATCTTCTTTAAAGCCACCAAGTAAGAGGTTGGGGATTGAAACCTAGTAATCTGATTTTTGCCATGACTGTAGGTTTATTCTCAAGGAATCCTTCCTCCCTCTCCTGAAAATAATGAGAGCATCTCCTTCCTAGGCTTGCTGTAGGAAGAGAGGGATAATGCTCATAGGGAGCCATGGTACAGCATCCGGGGCACACTCTGCCCTTGGTATATGGCACTTCAAGACCACAGAGTCCTTCTCTACCCAACCCCCTCCTTTTCGGGATCCTCAGAAAAGACAGCAGCCTGGAGTTGGGCCTTCCTATTTTGTCCATGTTGATCTCTCATGGGAGTGACATATCCACCACCAAAGGAGAATTTCTCAGAGGTCTCAGAGGTGGCAGGAACTAAGCCAGGTATCAGTGACTGAAAGTATCAACCATCTTCTATCAGGACTGGATTTTTTTAATGCCACAAATTCCTTCTGGCCTAGAATAAAGACACAGGAGCCCAGAGGAAGCAGGCAAGTACAGGAGTGAATGGAACCTGTGTGACGAAGCAGGGTCCTGATACCTTGGATAGGCCTGAGGGGACAGAAGCCCAGGGCAAAGCTGTCCTGCTGATGACTCAGTTGTTAAAACATGACATCCACTCCTAAGCCTATGGCAGGGTTTTAATTTTGGCATGCAAAGAATCAAATTAACTGGTCTTTGTTTTCTTGCTTTGCCACCAACCCCACAAAGACTGGGGACAAAGCCACTCAAGTCTAGACCAAACTGCCCACTTCAGGGAGCACTGAACTAGCTGTGAGTTAATAACCACAAGGGACTCCAGTCTATGTGAACAGGAATGGCTTCTTTGTCCCCCCTCTTGCGGTGCGAGCTGTAAAAGAGACTTAAGGAGAAGAGGGAGAGAGATGTTTAAAAGAGAGATGCCATCCTCATCACCACCACTGATATCAAACCTTTGGCCTTGTCCCAAGTGGGGTGGTGGGAAGGAAGAAAATAGGCAGGACTCCACACAAAGGAACTGAGGAGAGAGACTGTATGCTGTCACTCAGGTGGAATTCCCTAAGGAGCAGTCCCCATACACACCTCTGCCACTCAGTCCTGGGGAAAAAGGAGGTGGGAAGGGAGCAAGGCACAGGCAGGTGGGAGGGGCTAGAAACCACTTCCAGGCTTCTCTAGAGTCACTTGATGTAATGGAGGCAGCCCATGGGTTTCCTTGGGCCCAGTGTGGTCTGAAGACATTAGCTAGAACCTGACACAACTTGCCAATCCCTTGGAGGAGAGAAGAAAAGCATGGGGGATAGATGAGGACCACCCTGCCTGGCTGAGGGGCCTCTCAGAGTAGCAGAGATCACAGGAAGCAGTAGAGAGCCCTCGCTTCATGAAAAGGGCAACCTTTAGCAACATCCATCCCAGGGGCCACATGGGTGGGAATGCCAGTAGTCGATACTAGTGGAGAAGTAAACCCAGATGTATAAGGAAGCACACAGCACCAGAAGGAAAGATGCCCTCCTTGCCACCAGAACGTGGCCAATCATGAAAAAGGACTTTACTTCCAGAAGCCACCAAGAAAATCAGGTGTGCTGGAGACAATAAAATTATATTCAGTTATAAAATATATTCCACTGTGTAGCCATGTGTATTCATATTCTCTTGCTGCCATAACAAATTACTGTACTTTTACACAAATATATTATGTCTCGGTGCTGTGGGCCAGAAGTCTTGATACCAAGGCAGCAGCAAGGTTATGTTCCTTTGTGGAAACTCTAAGGGGGAACCCATCTCTTCGCTCATTCAGCTATTGGCAGTTCCATGAGGTTGTAGGACGGAGGTCTCCATTTCCTTGCTGGTTGTCAACTGGAGTTGCCCTTAATTCTTAAAGGGCTCTCTCTGGTCTCTGCATGTAGCCCCTCACAGCTCAGAACCTGCGGTGGCGCATGCAACCCTCACACTCCTCTCTCCCTGACTCTTCTTCCATAGTCAGAAGGTTGTCTGCTTTCAAGGACATGTGGTTAGAATGGGCTTACCCAGATAATCCAGAATAACCTCTTCATTTCAAGGTCCATAATGTTGATCGTACATGCTAGATCCTTTTTGCCATATAAAGTAACATATTCATAAGTTCTGGGAATTAGGACATGAACATCGTGGGGGGAGGCATTTTTCTGTTTACCACACTATTATATATTCAACAAGTATTTATCTAGTGCCTTAACCGGCCAGGTCCAGTGCCAGGTGCTGATATAAG
Source organism: Nyctereutes procyonoides (assembly GCF_905146905.1). Taxonomy (NCBI): domain Eukaryota; kingdom Metazoa; phylum Chordata; class Mammalia; order Carnivora; family Canidae; genus Nyctereutes; species Nyctereutes procyonoides. The sequence continues at coordinate 5,604,811 of NW_026575031.1, read as the reverse complement.
TGCTAGGTGCTTATAATAGCGAAGTTAGGCCAGGGCGGAAGCTGGGGGAAGGGCACGGGACACGGAGACACATGTCCTAGGGTCCTTTGTACTACTCCAGGGGGTTCCATTTACATAAAATGCTTTGTGGATTGTACACACACACACACACACACACACACACACACACATACTCCACTAACTTCTTAACTGCCCTACCCTCATCCCTGAGTTATGTAGGCTGCAGCCTGGTCTAGAAGTTGCTGGAGATCTCTGGAGAGTCCATCCAGTTCTGGTGGATCCAGGTTCATCTCTAGCAGAAAGACAACCAACAAAGAGGACTGGAGACATGTTTCTCCTGCCTTTTACCCCATTTTCTGACCTGGTTTCCTGCCCCTCCCCCTGCCCAAGGACACCAGAAAGGGAAATGCTCAGTGTACTCTTGAACCCCTTGCAACTTCACATCATAAAGGAGAGGTGGTCAGAAAAATGTTGGTTTCTCACTCAAAGACCCATCTGGCTGAGGCTCCCTGACCTATATATATTTTGCAGCTCTCTGGAGCTCTGGCTCATGGGAGCCACCAGTTTGATGGTTCCCCCCCACCCCCGACCACAATCACAGTGAGTCAGCACAGTGTCCACTGTCAGCAGGGAGGCTGCAGCCCCAGCACAGCTCCCGGCGGGGCCGCCTCCTGATGGGCCTGTCCCCACGTTCATTCCAGTCCTGGGCCTCCCTGAACTGACTGGCACCGCAGGCCGCATAGCTGAGCAGTAATTCATCCAGCTAGGTGCAGTGCTTCGAGAGCCAGGCCGTAAAGGGTGAAGGTGACAGATAACACTGCAGAGAAGTCATTAGCCCAGTCTGACAAGCACAGGCTAGCATTTGGCCAGCAGCATCTCAAGCTCTTTCCTCTGCTCTAGAATTCGATGTCTGGAATCACCCTGACAACTAATACCCTTCAGATATGTCTACATCACACCACCTCATTCTGCCCAACCAGACTTCCGGTAGCAGGAACAGCCACCAAGAAGAGGATGCTCAATGCTCCCTCATTCAAATGGCTCCTCACACTACAAAACCCAAATGCCAGTGGTGGTGGTCTCATCTCTTTCTGCCACCTAAAATTTGCTGGCAGGGGGAGACCTTGGAGGGTGGGGGAAGTGATGCCTTCATGAACATAGCATCCCCTGTTTTAGCCTTCCTGTACTCCCTCTTCAGGACGAAGTCATTGTCAGCCACCTGGAGTGACACAAAACAACCTGACAGCAATTATAAGCTCCAGACAAGTTCCCTTTACTACTTGGTCATAATAAAATAATCAGATCCCCAGTGAAAAGCAGTCCCCAGAAACGCAAGTGTTTCTTGGAAGGTTCTGGTAGCACGTCCCTACAAGCAGCTTAAGGAGTGGTGGCTGTACATTTCCACTCACACATGGCCCCAAATTTCTGCAACAGTACTGAGGCGCTGCCTGAAGGGGGCACCTGCGGGTGATCCTCACAGAGCATCTGATCTGGCAATTGCAGCATCTGGAAAGAAGGAAGTCAAGACTAGCCTTTTTTTCTTCCTGATAAATCTAATTGCCTTAAGTTAACACATGGCATAAGACTGTGGCACAGAAAAGGATAACAAAATCATAGACGGTATAATTTGGAGGCTTTGTCACAAGCTGTGATGATCACACTCTAATAGGTACAAACGCTCTGAGGCACTAATGCTCAGTGACAGGAGTGCCTGAAGGAAGAACGATGCCTGTACTACTGCTCAGACTCCGGAGAGGAGAAGCTTTTTGGTGTGCAATTCCTAATCTGCTATCCCTCACTTTAGAACACATCGACTTGATGCTTGCTGTTTGCTCAGCCCTACTTTTCCCCTGATAGATTCACATGCACATTCACATGAGTAAAAGATGCTTTTTACACTTTGCTGGGTGTTGACGTCACTGCCTGATGAAAAGAGTCAGATCTTTGCCTCGCAGTGGCTTTTCCTAGCACTGTGTTTGTGAAGCTTCAAAGTTTGAAACATAGTCATCTAGACAATACCCTAAGGCCACTAAGTTTGCGTTTTCGGCCCTGTTTCTCAGGCCTGAATCCTCAGGCACACACCACTCATGTTCTCCCTGCTGAAGCCCATAAAATTGTGTCCTTGCTTCCATGAAGACTAAGCTGCTTCTAGAATAGGAAATGCTAACTTTTGTATTACTTTGGAAGTAACAGACCTCCTACCTCCCCATTTTGTTCCACATCACTGCCACCCCACACTCTAGTACTCTCCCTCCTTGGGCTAAGACCAGTGTGGAGTGGATCTCCCATGGCACACATCCTTATTTTTAGAAGGTCCCCAATGCTGAGCTAGGGTTGCCCTGGTTCTTGGCTTGTTCCTTGAAGATCAGGTCAAGTCCTACTGAGCAGAGCATTCAGGGGGAGAAATGGAGTTGAGGCATTCTTTCTGATTCCTCGTATCTTTAGGGACTCTGGACTGGGCTGAACTGTGAATGGAAAAAGGTAGGCAAGATGGAGACCAATAGGGGCACCTGGGTGGCTCAAGGGTTGATCTTCTGCCTTTGGCTCAGGTCATAATCCCAGGGTCCTGGGATCCCGGGATCCCACATGGTGCTCCCTGTGAGGAGCCTGCTTCTCCCTCTGCCTATGTCTCTGCCTCTCTCTCTGTGTGTGTCTCGCATGAATGAATGAATGAATGAATGAATAAAACCTTTAAAAAAAAGATGGAGACGAAAACAAATGGACTTTATAACTCCTAAAGCTACAGCTTCCTGTAAGAAGGAAGATCTTCTCTCTGTCTTCTCCACCTCCATGGCCTGTTGGCCTGTCCCAACTTTCTGCTTCCTGCCCCTTGGTTTCTTTCTTTCAAGGTCAATCACCCTCCCAGGGTTGCCTCCAGAGAGAAATAGTTGAAAATAATGGAAACAGAAAGTCATACTTGTAAAATGGTGGTGAGCACAAAGAGGGCCAGAACCCAGGTGGCATTGGCTGAGGAATGCCTTTTCCCCTCAGGCCTCATTGCCATCCCCTAATCCACATGCATGCTTTTGAGTAGATAAGGGTCAACACAATCCCCAGTGGCTCTTCTTGATGACCAGCACTTGTCTCCCAGACTAACTATAGGTCTCTGGGAAAGGCTCTTTCCAAAGTCTCCCATCCATAAGCAATGTCACAGCCAAAGGAAAGGCTAGCAGAGCCTCTCCCCTGTGCCAGAGTGTATGGCATTTAAAATGCTTAATCATCTTTATATGTGAAGTTCTCCTGTTTCTCCATAAATTCCAACCCAACCCAGGAAGTAAGCAAATGTGCTAAATCTTGTATACCCCATGGATGTACAAGAATCACTGGCCACGGTTCCCTAGATCCACTAGAGGAAGTCTTAACATCTTCCCAAAGTCCTTGTGTTGACCTAATGTTGACCAGGCTCAGCCACTCTTATGGTGTTGTTGGATGCCCTCACAGCAAATGAGCGTAACAGCCCTATATTCTGGGGGCTGAGCCCTCAGAGGGCTCTTATAAATTACCTCGGGTAGTTTTCATGACAACACCACAGGTCAGCGCCATTGTCCTTCCCTTCTGACAGCGGAGAGGCACCAAGGTACCTGACATCGTAAGTTATGCATCAGGTGCCAGGGGAGCATGGCATGATGAAAGAACAACTAAACAAAAAAAATCAGTCATGACTCATGTTTATTGAGCTCCGCGTAACAAGCTTTGTGCCAGATGCCACAGAAACTTTCTCCCCTCTAACCTCACATCACCTAGCCTGGAAATGACATCCTGGGCAGGTTCTACAATCAAGGAGAGTGAACATATTTTTTAAAAGGTTCTATCTTTTGACTGTCTCCTCTGTTGTCTCCTGTTCTGACAACTAAAGTTTGGATGCACTTTGAACAAACCCAGCTCCCCGCCTGCTTCCTCCCAAAGCCCCTCATCTGAGTCGTAACAGCAGTCACGTCCAGGTCAACAATTATGCTCCCTTGGACTCTCCCCAGAACCTCCAGTTGTACCCCTGGGAATTGTCATCACTCCCAACTTAGAGATGAGAAAAGCAAGATCACCTAAAAAACATGTACAGATTCCCTCCACTTATGAAGGAAGGATTCAGGGCCCCAGGGGAGAGAGGTAGGCAAGGCCAAGGTCCAGCTCCAGAAAAAACAAGTAAGTGAGGGCATCACGGGCAGAGGAAACAGCCTGGACAGCAGTGTGAGGAACCGTGTTTACTTGTGCCCTGCAGACAGGTGGGTGTGTGGTAGGCACATAGGGCAGTGAGGGGGTCAAGGACTATCACCTTGCAGTTAGCTGGCGAAGAAACCTCTAGGCCATGCTGGAAGATGACTCTATTCTGTAAGCCAAAGATTTTTTTTTTTTAAGATTTTTATTCATTTGACACAGAGAGAGAGAGAGAGAGCACATGAGCGCACCCAAGCAGGCAGAGGGAGAGGGAGAAGTAGGATTCCCACTGAGCAGAGAGCCCAACATGGGGCCTGATCTCAGGCCCCTGGGATCATGACCTGAGCCGAAGGCAGACACCCATTCGGTTGAGCTACCCGGGCGCCCTGAGCCAAAGATTTTTAAGCCAAGTTTTAATGTGATCCAATCTACTTATTATTCAGACTTTTGACCAGAATATTTCCAAAGAATTTACTACTTTGGATTGATTCCATAAATTAACAAAACCCATGAGAAAGGAGAACAGCCCTATCCCCCCCGACACACACACATTGTACTGATAGGGAAACTGAGGCAGAGACATGCTTCAGATCATGGATTGTCACTGACAAAGCATAATGCTATGGCCTGACCTTCCAATTCCTGGTCCTAAACCCTGCCCCTAACAGTGACCCCTTGTTTGACTCTAAGGAAACCGCCAGCCCCAGGGGCACACTTACCCTGTGTTAAAAAAAAAAAAAAATACAAAACCTCTGGATTCCACCCACCACACCATCGCCTCCTTCAGGACCTCCTTAGGCTCCACAGCCTCTGTGCAAGCTCTCCCACTGTTCTGCAGAGGCGTTTCTGCCACCGTCGGTCTTCTCGTGTTTGTTGGTGCAAACATTTGTTCACATAGCAAGAAGGCAAGCTCAGAGCCCAGCTGACCTTTGTCATCAGAATTGCCTTTTGCACTTTCCCCATCCAGGTCAGAGCAAAAACTAACTGACCTTCAGAAAACCGAGTTTCAACAAGTTTAAAGCATTTCACTAACTTGGTGTTGGAGTGATAGCCTGCAACTCTGCAGTGTTGGGTTTATCCTTTGAAGAATTCTAAGAACCTTCTCACAGGAAAGGGTGGCTCTGGGGCCTCTGGCATCTCTCTGGGTTCCTTTGAGCTCGGAGTTTTGAAGTGTGAGCAGGGCCAAGAAAAGACGGTTGCGGAGAGGGGTGAGTGGGAGGACTGGCCATCAAGGGACAGAAGAACCAGCCATGCAAAACCTTGGTTGGCCAAATATATCACTTCTGGGAACAGTGGGTCCCTCCTTCATACATGGCTATGTCGCCAATCCCCTGCACTGCAGAGTACATAGGCTTTGATGACGTTGGTTGTGGTTCTGTAGCACTAACTAGGCAAGGAAGAATGGGGGGGGGGGGGCGGGGAGATGCAGGAACCATGGCATGGAGGGACAAAATGGACTGCTAGGAACTCTAATGAAGCCAAGATGTAGGAACTAGGATTCAGGGCACAGGAAGGGACAGAGTGGCCATGATATGAACCTGTAGTGAAGGCCAGGACTCTGGGGACAGCAGGCCTAGAGTGGAGTCCTGGTCCTACCCACTCCCACCTCCACCAGCTGCATGACTTTGGGCAAGTTATAGAATCTTCTTGAGCCCATTACTCCCCTACTAAATATGGATCACAGCAACACAGAGCACCTATGAGAACTGAGAGAGGAACCATCTGCTGGCACTTCTCCTCCTACCTGGCCCTACCAAGTGCCCAATGAATGTGTGTATTTGTTGATTAAAAATTCAAGATTGCCCTCCTTGATTCCCAAAAGCCTGCCACCTCCGTGAGCGTTCTCTCTCTCTCTCTCTCTCTCTCTCTCTTGCAGTTTTTTTTCTTTATCATTTCCAGAAATGGTATCTGCAAGGAATTCACGTTTGTAATTCTCTGCTCGCCAGCCTATCCACATTGGTCCAGTCAGCTCCTCACAAAACAAAGCAAACTTCTCAGCCTGCTGTCCCATCAAAGGGCTCCGCTTCCCTCTCTTGCTCTCTTCGTTGTTTAAGTTTTGTTTTGTTTCTTATTTTCTGGGAAATGCTGTTTGCCTTAGGTTCCTCCTCCCCAGGGCCAGGAACAGGGCACCACGATTTCCATCTCACTGAGTGCATAACAGGGCATCCTGGGGAGATAATGGATTCTGGAGAGCAAGGGGCCACTTACACGGCAGAGCCCAGCATCTCTGGGTAAAAGATGACAGAGCAGAGACCTCACTAATGCACTCTTTCCATTACTGTTCTCCAATTTTTCCTGTCTCCCACTATTACCTTCAATTAAGCTTTGCTCTTGAAAACCCTTTGTCTGTCCCTGGGGTCATTAGCTTTCATCTGGCACAGTGGTTGGCAGCCAGAGCTGGCCTTGGTGCTTCTCAGAAATCCCCAAACCTGGAGCCATTCCAAACACTTAGAAACCTCCTGAACATGTTCTTTACCTTGAATGTTTTCAGCTTTGACAAAAACCACTTGAATGTGGATTCTGAAAGAGTGATGGACTAGAGGGGGAGAGGGATCACTAACATCTCTCTCTTATCTGGCCTGCTGAGGGTGGGCAGGCCAGAGTTCAGGGAGACTAATAAACGAGTGGATTTTGCAGCTATGGGCAGATTTTTAAATTTTGTTTGATATTAAATTTAAAGTCATGTTGTCTCCCAACAACTGTGAAAACCCAGGCTATGTCAGAAGCTCTTATACCAGTCAAACTGGGGACAGGGTAAGACTGGAGGGGGGTGGGGGGATGCCTAAACTGATAGGAACCCACACTATGATGTGCAGACATTCTAATGTTAAGAGTATTTCCCTACTGAAATCTTGGAGCATCCCTCCTTTTGAACACTCTGTTCTACTTCCCTGCAAACTCACTTGCACCCCACAAAAAGAATTAAAGTCCAAGTGCTCAGTCACTACATAATTTAAGACACTACTCTGTAATACATGGCTATTACCACCAGATGGCATCAAAGGTCATAGTTCTGTTCTGTCCATGTACTTTATGCTGGATACCTTTTTAAAAAAGATTTTATTTATTTATTCATGAGAGACACAGAGAGAGAGGCTGAGACACCCGCAGAGGGAGAAGCAGGCTCACTGCGGGGAGCCTGATGCAGGACTCAATCCCAGGACCCCAGGATCTCCACCTGAGCAAAAGGCAGATGCTCAACTGCTGAGCCACCCAGGCGCCCCCCAGCCGATACCTTGCTAGGCATTAAGAATCCAATAGTGAGCAAAAAAAGAGAGCCCCCAGCCCTTTAAAAGGTCCACATCTATCAAGAAGACAGACATTAACCAAAATATTGTAAATCATTACATTACAATCCTGGCGGTGGGGAGCAGTGTCCAGACTTGGGCTGGGAGCAGGCAGGGACAGTAAAGCTTATCCCATGGTCTGTGGGTTTCTCCACATTCTCCAGCCACCTTACAGTTAGGTGGGACTCTGTGACTAGTGCAGGGTGATGGGATGTGAACATGAATCAGCTGTGACTTTAGAGCCAAAGCAGAGAAAAGTGAGTATCATTTCCCCATGCTTCTCCCTTCCTTTGCTGTAATAGCTAGTGATGCACCAGAAGGTAGGGCCACTGTTAGCCTGTATCCCTGAGTGACTGTGTGGAGCCAAGCCATTACTAATCTGCTTTGGGACCTCCACTGCTCATGGAGGCTAACTAGCATAAATCTTTATTGAATTTAAAAAAATCTTTATTGAATTAAGCCACAGAGATTTGGGCCTTAATTTTTTTCTGTAGCATAACCTAGCAAATATGTTAGTCTGACTAAGGACTAACTTTCTCGTTAAAGAATTAGACTCAGAATGAATCTTTTAGCTCTAAGTAAGTGCACCTTTGCGCGAGAAGCACAGACATGGGAGAATGGAGAAAATAAAAGCAAGCTACGTTGCACCTCCAGTCCTCCTGAGACTAATGGGAAGAAAGAGAAGGGGAGACTCCATAACCAAAGAGGCTAGCTAAGGTTACCCTTTCTTAACCATTTCAAGCAGGATACTGAGCACATGATAACAGAGCAGGATGGTATGATTGTCCCAGCAAGCCCAGGGTTCAGGCCAGGGAAAGCTAGAGCACTAGACCGCTAGTCTGGGCAGGAGTAGCTCATAGACTTGTCTCAGGCTGGCCACAGAGATGGCCATGAGGTCTCTAGCTACAGCAGCCACATGCATAGTAGAGGAGAGTAGCCAGGTACTTAGTGGTTGGGCTGGCCAGGCACCAGTCACCCACAAGCCAGCTTTCTTTTCAGTTATATATATCTTTAGAACTTCTATCTTGATGTAATTTCACACTAACACAAAAACGGAAGAATAGTAGAAAGAACACCAACTTACTCTTTACTTAGATTCACTAGTTCACTTAAAAAAGGTTTCTGAAAACCGGTTATCTCTTTCATATCAACCATAGTTCTGTTTTGTTTTTTAAATATTTATTTATTTATTTATTTATTTATTTATTTATTTATTTATTTATGAGAGATACAGAGAGAGAGGCAGAGACATAGGCAGAGGGAGAAGCAGGCTCCCTGCAGGGAGCCCGATGTGGGACTCGATTCCCAGGACCCCAAGATCATGACGTGAGCCAAAGGCAGACGCTCAACCACTGAGCCACCCAGGTGTCCCTTCCATATCAAACACAGTTTGAATGCCTAGCTCAAACTTCAGTATTAAATTTAAGTTTCATAAGCTAGTTTTGTATTGAAGATATAAAATATACAGGGTATCCTTAAATATAAAGAACTGTTTCAAATCCATAAGGAAAAAGTAACCCCTCCTGGAAAAATTGGCAAAGGCCATAAGCAGCCAGTTGGTTAGAAGAAGTAGAATTGACAAATAAAGCTGTGAAAAAAATTAATATCTCTAGTTATTAAACAAATATAAAGTCAAAACCTTATTTCCACCTAGCAGACTGACAAAGCTTTTACATGATTGATAAGACCTGTGTTGGAAGAAATGGGCATTCTCATACAATAGTGCTGGTTCTGGAAATTGGTGCAGCATTCTGATTGGTCCATCTGGCAACAAATATCAAAAGTTTTTTAAATGCATTTGCCCTTTCGGACAGCAATTTTTAATTCAAGGAATTTATCTGAGGGAAATAGGCAAATATCCCAGATCGTCCCCCTAGTGGAAGGAAATAATTCATCACATTATTTATCAGAGAAAAGATTTAAAAAGTAAGGACTTAAGTAAAATAAATAATGGCACTTTATACAAAGCACTAACACATCTACATAGCACTTCCTAAACACCAGGCCTTAACATTTTACATGTCGTAGCTCATCTAATCCTCCCAAAAGACAGGTATTACAATTACCATCAGCATTTAGCTGAACTACACAGAGCCTCCCTAACTCATCCTACATCTGCAAGCTAGTACATAGGGAGCTAACACTGGCACCCAGGCAGTCTGGTTCCAGAACCTGCCCCCCTGGGCAAACCCCATCCAGCCTCGCATATAATGTGTAAGCCTTTCTCTGCAGCCGTTAAAATGACAAAATGATTTATATCGACAGTCATGGAAAAATGTTCACAAAATACCAATGAGAAAGAAGATCATGAAACATGATGGACAGTGTAAAACTGCTTTTTAAAAAGGAATTATTATACACTTATATAAGAATGAATAAAACATGTTCTGCAATCAAAAGATCAGCCGTGTTAGGATGAGTGGGGGGCGGGGGGATGTTGTTTCTTTGTGCTTCTCTTGATCTCCTGAATTTACTACAATGATGGTATAATTCTTGTGACACAACATTTTAAATGACTTCTTCCACTGCCCAGGCCTAGTTTCTTCTCTGCCCATCTATGGATATTGGTCCCACGGCCACTCCCTAAGAAATATACTAAAGTCCATCTCAGGCTCAGCTTCTCAGAGAAGCCAACCTTTGAAGGCTGAGGCCAGGAGTGGTCTGAGAAAGCAGGCAATGAGATAATGTTTCAAAGCAGGGTCACTCAGCACTCACCTGACAGGGAGAACCCATCACTGGAGGTCACTGGAACACAGTCCCCTATCCAACTAGTACAACTTCCCCTGTGGTGAATTAGGATGGTGCCTGGGTGGAAGAGGGCACAAAAGCTGTTGTTCTGTATTTGGTGCTAGAAAAGCATCAGGAAAGAGGAACCTTGAGGACAGAGAGAGAAGGCGCCTGTTGCTATACTCTGTTGAAGTTCTACAAAAAAAGAAAATAGCTCAACAAAAAGCTGGAGCAATTACCAGTCCACTGAAAGTCAAGTGACAGAGCCAGAAGCTTTCCAAGAAGGCAAATGAAGAGGTTTTGCTCACCTGCAGAGGGAGGACAGAGAATGTGAAGACCCAAGTCTTCACAGTAAGGGTAGGCCAAACTCCAAGGAAGGTGAGAACCCCAAGCAAGGCAGGGCTGTTATGCCAAAGTCAGAAATTTGATTGGGGGGAGAATGGATCCTGACTCATAAGATAGGATGTATGGTTTGACTTCCTCCAAGCTCGCAAATTCATTTCCACATTCCTCTCAATCCTCCAAGCTGAGGAAATGATCCACCTGCCTCATTAAGAGCTAGGAGCAAAAAAATAAAAAAGAGCTAGAACCAGTCCCTTGCTGAGAGACAATGCGGAGGCCCCTCCCTCCTCTGCTGATCACTCAGTCTGTTCCTCCATCAGGTTGTAACTTAACCTGGCAGCAGATATGCTGCACCTAATCCTGGAGTAAAGGGACCTCACCTCCACAGCACCTGCAACACCTCCTAGCAGGTAGACACATGGGATTGGATTCTGAGGGGACTTGATCAAGGAGGCTACGACAGAACACTGAATACAGGGACAGTATTGATCCGAAGTACAGATTTTAACATCTTGGCAAGACACCCCCTCCCCGCCCCAAAACAGGACATACTTGCTACCAGGCTGTCTCCTAGATGCATGGAAAAAGTAATGGCTCTTAGTAAGTGAGGGCAAAATGTCAGAATTACCATAGCAGATGCTGGAAGAAAGGACTGATAGACTCAGAGAGGTGGGTGTGGTGGTACAGGTGCTCGCCTTTAGGTTAGAATAGCTACGCAGGGATTATCTTCCACAGGAAAGCCATAAGTTCACCAGTGAGAGGCAGGCCAACATCCTGAAGTTCAGGGGTGGTGTCCCTTTTAGACCAATCTTCAGATGGCAAGAATATGGGAAAAGCTGCTGACATTAGTTGTCATCTCAGAGAAGTACAAACTAAGATCACAGAGAGGGACCCTTTCTTACCCACTAACACGGCTGTTACCAAGACATTACCAAATGTTGGCCAAAATGGAAAGCACTTGATTTGGGGATCCAAACTCAATCTCATAAGTATCAGATGGAAAAAAAAAATAAAAAATAAGTATCAGATGGTAGACCTAGCATAGTCAAAGCATGTGATCAGAGGCTAGCACTGCCCACCCCCAGACCCAAAGAGTGCAAAGGGCTCAGGTTGTGAGTAACTTTCTTCTTTGGCTTCTTTTTTTCCCATTTATTTAAAAAGTCTTTAATCATATCATGAAGATATATAACCTCTAAAACCTTTTTATTTTTCTGAAAATATTTTGGTACGTAATCTTCTGGACTTTTTTTCCATGCTCTGCAAACCATTTAGTAACCTATTTTTTTAGACTTGATTTTTTTTAAGGTTTTGTTTATTTATTTGAGAGAGCATAAGTGGCGGTGAGGAGGCAAAGAGAGGAGAAGCAGACTCCCCGCTGAGCTGGGAGCCCAATGACACAGGGCTGATCCAGGTCCCTGAGATCAAGATCTGAGCCAAAGGCAGATGCTTAACTGACTGAGCCACCCAGGCCACCCCTAGACTTAATTTTAGATTTACAGAAAACTTGAGAAAAATAGCACTGAAGGGTTCTCATATACCCCTCACCCAGTGTCCCCCATTATTAACATCTTATGTTAGTATGGCACATTTGTTATAATTAGTGAACCAATATTTGTTTGTACATTATTATTAACTAAAGTTCAAGTTTTATTCAGGTTTTCTTAGTTTGTCCCTAATTCCTTTCCTCAGTTCCAGAATCCTTTTTTTTTTTTTAAAGATTTTATTTATTTATTCATGAGACACCGGGAGAGAGAGAGAGAGAGAGAGAGAGAGAGAGAGGCAGAGAGACACAGGCAGAGGGAGAAGCAGGCTCCATGCAGGGAGCGTGATGTGGGACTCGATCCTGGGGCTCCAGGATCATGCCCTGGGCTGAAGGCAGGTGCTAAACCGCTGAGCCACCCAGGGATCCCTCAGTTCCAGAATCCTATCCAGCATACCACCTTACATTGAATTGTCATGTCTCCTGAGGTTCCTTTTGACCATGGAAGTTTCTTAGACTTTCTTTAGTTTTGATGACCTTTGGCAGTTTTGAGAGGTACTGGGCAGATATAAGATGCTTCTCTATAAAAATTTGTCTGATGTTTTTCTTCATGGTAAGACTAGGGATACAGGGCTTCCCTGGGTTTATTTGTCCTATTTTGGATAACTTTGAAAACAGTCCCAATTATTCACTGAAGAGAGAATTATTTCTGATCTCTAGAAAATCTGTTTCTTACTGCTGCGGTGGGTTGAGCTAATGTTCAAATTCTGAGCATCAGGAATAGTAGAAGGAAGAGTCTGAGAATCTTTGCTTTTAAAAAGGACCTACTCTTTGCACAACAGCACCTATAAAGAAACTTTGCAATTATCATTAGCTTCTACCTCACATTTGTTCGAGAAGTACTGTTTGCCCCATTGCAAGGGCACATAAGCCTTATTTCAGCTCCACAAAGATATTTTGCTAATCACTTTATAATCCTGACATTTTAATAAAAATGCCAATGAGCAATTAGTTTTTGTGAAGGTAATTGGCATTAAAATATTACTGGTGCTTGAGGGTTTCTTTTTCTTCCAATACACAAAAGCAGAATCACATGACTGAGAAGGCAAACTTGACTAACAATAGAAAAGCCAGCAGCTGCTCTTGATACACATTTGTGGCACTTTCGTTATCTTGCAAATACATCAAGCTGAAAAGGTGACAAACAAATTTGAGGGAAAAGAAAAGTGGTTTGCTATAGGGAAAATATGAGTTTTCTTTATACTGAGGTATAACTTACTGTAAAATACACAGATCAGTGATGAATTTGATGAGTTTTGACAACTGTGCCCTCACTAGCCACTACCCCAAACAAAACAAGGAACCTTTCCATCACCCCAGAGAGTTCCTTCATGCCCCTTTCCAGTGAATTCACCCATTTCCCTCTGGCCAGAGGAATTGCTTTCTGATTTTCATCACAGATTTGCTTTGCTTATTCTTTGACTCCACATACATGGAATCCTACCATCTGTAATCATTTGTGTCCAGCTTCTTTCCTTAACATCTTATTCAGGGGTCGAAGAGCTGTAAGAGCAGTTCAGTGCCCAGCTCAAGGGAGATCATAGGCCCTTGGCCTCTAGGCTAGGGCAAACCTGTCTGTAATAGATATTCGTCCAGGACAACGGACATTGACAGTCTAGGCGTCTCGTCCAGAAGTGGGTGAGGAACAGCCGAGAGAATCCCAATCTAGACATTCAGACCCAAGAAACAACAGAGGAGAAAATGAGAGGCAAGAAAACGGTCACAAAATATTAGAGGGCTGTCATCTGAAAGAGGAAATAGATTTTGTGTGTGTGGTTCCAGAATTAGAACCTGTGGGTGGAAATTACTGGGAGGCATTCTTCAGCTCTATATTAAGAGGAACATCTTTCAACAACAGGTCATTGGGGCACCCTGAAGAGTCGATGAGTTTCTCATCATGGAGACTGTTCAAAAGGAAGCTAATAGCCATATATCATGGACGCCATTAAAGGAAATCCCCCATGAAGTGGGAGTGGACATCTTCCTATGACTTGCGGTTTTTCACTTAGACAAGGCCCGGTTCTACCTCCACTTTATTCTAGTGGCCTTTGTGATTTGCTATAGCATGTATGGTACATTGGCAACAAGGTCACCTGGATTTCACTCCAAGTATCTCAGAACTAGCTGCTGCCATGAAAACTAAGCCCAAGTAGTCAAGACCCAGGGTGAATTTTGTGTTCTTATTTTCAAAGCATCCTCCACAAGAAACAGTCCTTCCCTGCCTCGGTCCCCAAAGATCCTGCTGGATAGCCAGAGGCAGGAGGAGGTCTTCTTCCCTCACAAACAGGAACACATCATTCACAAGGGCTGACACCACTAAAAGGTTTGCCTTATCCTCCTTCAAGGTCCCTCTTGCGATTAAAATAAAAAACCAGGGCTCTGCAAATCTTCTGTGAGCTGCCCTCGGTGCATTGGATAAATACAGAAGAGGAAGTAATGAGAAGAGAGGCATCATTTACAAGAAAAGGTGGCTGTCCCTCAGGTAGCCAAAAGTCTCCTGAATCTGTGTCCATCTGCACACACCCGTCCTCCACCATCTCCCAGCACAGTCTAGCCTGGATGCAGTCTCCATCCCAGGCAACTGTCCTCAAAAGGAAAAAACAAGCAGAGGAAATAAGTGGATCATTATCCAGAAGACCCCGAGCTGACCTCTTATCACTGTCTACAATCCGTTTTAATGAGCACCTTCATTGTCCTCATCCCTTGTTCTTTGTGCTTTCTCCCCCCACCTCCACCCCCACCCCCACCCCGCCCAGTTTTAAGCTCCGATCCATCAGTATCTCTGCCATGCCTGGAACTCCCTTCCTTTTTTCCCAAAACCACTCTCTCAGAGAAGCCAGCCAGGGACTATCACCCTCTTCCCTCCCTGACCCCACCTCTTGCAGTTTGTAAATAGCCAGGCTGCACCTGTGTGACCTCATTTTATATAGTGCCACGCAAGCACAGCCAAGTCACTTTCAGAGATCCATAATACTGACTCAACAAAAACCTCACTTATTTTTCAATCTAGAGAGTTAACAATGTGATCTTTAGGGTCAAAGCAGAAAGGCTTCCTCTGTTGCTACCCCAAGCTATTCGCTGAGAGAATGCTCGTGAGTGCCTCATTCCAAGGAGGTTTGGCCAAAGGTGGCCCTCTCCGCCAAGAAAGATTTGATTCTTGTAATGGCTCCTTCCTCCCACGATATTTGCTATTTGCGTGAGACTGTGCCCCAGCCACACCCCTCCGGAGTGCTAATAGGCAGGAGAGGGTTAGATGAGCATGCAAAAGAGCTAAAGCAATCTGGGCTTTCCCAGAGCTTTTCGAGTAGTCTCTGAGAGCAGAATCAGAGACCATTCCTAGCAGTCAGGGAAAGGGGCTTACCCAGTGCCTCCCAGTTAATGAGGGGGCAGAGCTAGAGCAAGAGCCCACATTTCCCAATTGGTGCAAAACTTACCTTAGGCCAGAAGCTAAGCAGGATACAGGAAGGGAATCGAATCAGCAGGAAGCTGGATTTGACTTGGTCTGTGACTACATGTGCAACCTTGACTCCCTGAAGCCATTTTCTCATCTGTGAAATGGGATACTAGCCCCTCACTTATAGCTGTTGGGAAGGGCGGAAAGCACAAGGTGCACAGAGATGCCTGGCTGCTTCCTGACATTCACTGCAAGAAGAGTTCTCTTTTGTTGTAATTTAGCCAGCTTCTGGCATTCATTTCAGGTTTAATATCACCCCAAAACAGAACACAAAATTGCCTCAAATTTGGAAATCTGAAGCTCTGTGCAACATTAAAATCTACTCTTTAAAGTGAATGCTTATCTTACGTTGTTTTGCTAGATCGTCTGGGCTAGAGTCAAACAAAGTTAGGGGAGATTTTTCAAAGCATTATGTGGCTCTTAACTTCTGTTGGAAACATCTGGGGCTTGTTTTTCACCTTTGAAGAAGATCTAACCTTGTAATTTTACATCTTAAGGCATCAAGTACATTGACATGTTAGCTAGAGATAACAAGCATAAAAAAAAAAAACCATCCTGATTGAGCGATACCTGGATGGAAACTTCTCCTCCCTGAGAATCTCTTACTTGAATTTTAAAATACATTTATAGAGCATAAAGGCCCTGCCAGCATTGTGACCAGCGGTCAAGAGATTGGGAAACAGCAACTGAGCTTTGTTTGTAGGAGGTGGGAACTACTGAGTGAGAGGGGTCTGCAGTCACCCTTCTGGTGGGTGAGTGGGCCCAAAGCCTGGCCTGGGATGTGGGGCATCCTCACTGATTCCCTCGCTAAGCTGTGACCCAAGGCAGAAGGAGGTGAGGCCATCAGCTAATGACCTAACAAGACATCAGTCAAGGCCAGGTAGATGGGCTGGCTCCCCCAAACCTCCATCCCCAATAAGCACACAGTACATCTCATGTCCCCAAGCTGTAACCTGTCCTTTTAGGATTTTCTCCTTTAAAGCTGCCTTGGTGCTCCTTGTAACCTGATTTCACTCCAGAAAAACATGCTGTGGGAGATGAAACGCCCAAAGGAACCTGCTGCTCTGTGCCACCATCCCTCCTCTCTCCAGACAGTTCTAGCTACAAAGGTTTATATTCAGGTATACCTGGGCTTTCAGGTAAAGCCATACCTGGGCTTTCAGGTATGTTGATATCCTGCCTTGAAAAGCTGCTATGCTCCACACTCCCTCTATCCTTATGCCTTCAGAAATCCCCACTCTCCCCTCAGAGTGCTCTCCAGCATGGGGCTATTTGCTTGGTCTCCTGGCAGCCTGCATACATTATCACTTTTAAATCCCAACCCTGAGAAGCAATACTACTATTATCTTAACTTTAGGGAGAGAAAACTGAGACTTAGAGCACTCTCTCAGTAGAGAAACAGAATTTAACAGGCTTGTCTCCTAACGTTGCCCATTCCACAATAATTTCTCCTTCAACTCAATCGACAATTAAAAAAAAAAGAATTTTTTTCTTAAGAAAAAAAATCTATTGATGCTATGTATTTATTTTTAGCAATGCAATGACGGTCTCGGTTGCCTATTCAAAATCTATGGACATCTTCCTTCTTCCTAATAAAACCCCAACTTCACTTTCTATTCCACGTAGCTCACGTCTCTGGGGGATGCTGCCCCACCCTCAGGTCTACAGTGGGACACTGTGGTAGGAATAACCCAATCCTCTTGTTAGTGATTGGTTCAGAAGGGGGCATGTAACTCTGGTCAAGAAGACATGAGGAGAGATGGGACGGGGATCTTCTGAAAACTTTCTTGTTCCTAAGAGAGAACCACAAAGAGTGATTCTCTCACTCACTGAATGTGAATACGGAAGCAAACAGCCACAATTACTACTGGCAACCATCCTGCCATGGGAAGAGGACTTAGGACAAAGCCAGTACTGCAAATGTCACAGAAGAGGAACAAGAATGATGACATCACTAAGGTATTGGATCAGCTAACCCTGAAGATAACCCTCTACCTCTGGACTTCCTGCCTAACAAGCAAACACATTTTCATATGACGTTAACAGATCTAAGTTTTCTGTTCTCCACAGCCAAAAGCATCTTTTTGTCTTTTGCTGACGTTGACAATTGCCACATCTTCTGTACCCACGTAACTGTGCCCTCACCATTCATGTCTTGAATGATGGTCAGGAGATACCACATAATCTTCAGTCAGCAAACAAAAGTTGGGTTTTGAATGTGGTCAGTTTCGTGTGGTGCATTAAAGATGGCTACACATTCTTTGTCATTGGAGGTCATCCAGAGACTGAGTCAGTTCCCCCTTCTCTTGAGTCTGGGTTGGCCATGGGGTCTTTTGACCAACAAAATGCAGTGGAGTGATACTGGGTAACTTTCAGTCCTGGACCTCAAGCGATTTGTAGCTGCCAGCATGCCACATGGAACAGTCTCTCAGAACCCTGCCACCCTCTGACTACCATGCTATGAAGAAGCCCAAGCCAGCCAGAATGAGGTGAGAGCGAGAGACACCATGGAGCAGCACTGAGGTGCCAGACATGTAGTAAAGCCTTTTC
Organism: Nyctereutes procyonoides; assembly: GCF_905146905.1. NCBI lineage: Eukaryota > Metazoa > Chordata > Mammalia > Carnivora > Canidae > Nyctereutes > Nyctereutes procyonoides. The sequence goes on along the minus strand of NW_026575031.1, from coordinate 5,586,759 downwards.
AAATACAGCCAAGTGAACCCCATCAAGCACCCTTGAGATCTAAAGGAACACCCAGCTGAGCCCTACCAAATTCATGACTCACAAATAAAATGGTGGTCATTTTGAGCCACTGAGTTTTGTGGTGGTTTGTTCCACAGCCATAGATTACTGAAACCAGAGGAAAATATAGAAGCTCCTTTTTCACAAGCTTCAGTAACGAAACAAAACACTTTCTGCTGAACCCTTGTTTATCTAGAAACTTCATTAGGACACTAATGCCTCAGCTAATTCTGGTTCTCAGAACGTGTGACCTTATAGCAAGATGTGTATGTGTCACGTGTAAATGTCCATAAGGATGGTGTTGCTCCGCCCCATTCCTCTCTCTTTTCCTCTACCATAAGCAGATCTTGGGTTCTTAGCAGAGGTTTCATAACACTGAAGAAAACATACAGGACAGTGTTCTACAACACAGGGGAGCCCACTTTCTTGGCCTCGACCAGGCAGTCTCCATCTACAGACATGCACATGAATGTCCCCTGGGCATGAGTTCTGACTGATTCCTAGTCACTGTGCTTGGCTTGGCAGGACAGCAGTTGTTTGAGCATTTGCCCCATAAAAAAATGTCAGAATTTGAATTAGCCACCAGTTTCTTTTTAAGCTGAACTGACGTTGTGAGCTAAATTTAACTAGGGATTTATGACAGGAAAGGAATCGTTCTAATTAAATAAGTATTAGCCTCAAACAGTGTGAATAATGACCTACTGGAAGTTTCCCAGTCCCCTAATAGCTAATTAACAGCTCATAACTGGGTTCCCTTTGTGTCCCAAGGCAAGTGTGAAAAGGAGCCCTTGACTGATTAATGAGATCGACTCAAACTGGATTATAAATGAAAATTGGCTTTAAGGACTCCAGACCTGCAAATCCACTCCCTGTGAAAAGAAGGGATTATTTTTAAGGCACCCCGGGCAATTGCTGTGGGAAAAGAGAGTGCACAGTCCAAAGCATTGATCTGGTAATACCCTGTCCAAGACCCTTGCACAGGGACCTGGAGGGAAAGACAGTCTGCTCTGAGGAAAATGGCCTCATCCTTGTCATGAGGTCTACAGGCCTTGAGTGGGAAAGGCAAATGGCCCTTGTAAAGACATGCTCCCCTCCCATGGTGTTTGTGTTTCAGATAAATATTATGGCAAATCAGAAGCCAACAAATACTAATTTCCACCTCCACCATTCCATATAACAGTGTGTGAGAAACTCTTCTCCCTCAGTCATAGCCAAAGACAGCCTCTTCATTTAGTAGGGGAAATCATGCTTGGCTTTCCTGAGGCAGTAGTAAGGCTATACCGTGTCTCCTCCCACGTAACACTTTCTCTGGCACTTTCCAGAAAATGTTTTTGAAAGGCTGTCGTTGTCGTGGACTCTGGAAAAATACCACAGGCATTTTCAGAAGCCCCTTCTCTGGTGGAGAGAACCATGTGAGTCCTTTCAGATGGTTGTGGTCACTCTGGTGAAGCCCTAGACAGGTCCCTGCTTTTACCACTACCTCCTAGAAACTTTAAGATAGTACATAGAGGGGCACCTGGATGACTCAGTGGTTGAGTGTCTGCCTTTGGCTCAGGTAGTGATCCCAGGGTCCTAGGATCGAATTCTGCATTGGGGTCCCTGCATGGAGCCTGCTTCTCCCTCTGCCTGTGTCTCTGCCTCTCTCTGTGTCTCTCGTGAATAAATAAAATTAAAAAAAAATAAAAAGACTTGGGATTATATAGAATTAAATTTAATCTTGATTTGATTATCTTAAAAAGGCATTGTGACTCCGTAGTACTTTCAATTCTTCATACCAAACCTTATCAGAAGGTCAGAGCTAATTAGTAGAGATTAAAAGGTGTCGTATGCCCACCCTGCATCCCAGGAGATCCCTAACCCTCCAATATCTCCAGTTTCCTCTACTTCATCTCCCCATGGCAAGGAGAAAACCACAGCAGGGTTAGGTTTTCCCTCTCCTCTGACCATATCCCCTCCAATCTAAGGGGCTCACTTTAGTCTACTCAAATAGATGGATCAGGAATCAAGAACCATCAGAACTTGTATGGGACCGACAGCACAAAAAACAAATCCACATCCAAAAACAATGTGTAGAAAATACCTGGCCTTTATTTAATCCTGACAAGGCTTAATGCCAACCTATTTGGTTGACTGCCTAGGTGTTAATTCTCAAGGGATGATGGCGACACTAAAAATTATTTAATTAACTAACACTCCCTCAAGCGAACAGAGTGCTCTCCTAGGCTGGAAACAATTTCATTTTCTTCCAAAACTGTGACTTAGGACTGACACTTCAAAGTGTCAACAGTAATTTGGAGAGTGGGAATGTGTCTCTTTGGTTATTTTAATCGGCATCATATACTGAGCACACTCTGGTGCGGAGCTCTATCTGCATGAGCTTCTGTGGGCAGATAAGGAAGGTTGATCATGTCTGCCGTCATGAACAGGTCAGGATAGGCAGGACATTAGGACCCGCACAGATCGCATCATAAAGGATTACAGGCAAGCCCATTGCACGGCAAGTAATACTAGTGTTGTGCATACATGGGGTAAGAACAATTAAATAATGGCCATCTCTTACATTTTAGTGAAGATCAAGGATGAGGACATTTCAAAATAGCATATTGGAGGAAATGGCAGGTGAGGATTAACAGGAGAAAAGTGAGCTAGTAACCCCCCTGCAGTGATTGGCCAGAAAATTTGATAGAATGAGAACATTTAAGAAGTCCATGGCTTTATAGAACACAAAGTAAAGAGAAAAATAACAGTGTTTAGAGTTCCAAAAGTAGTGAAGGAAAGAACAAAAAATCAATAGGATTAGTATCCAAAATTGGTAAAGGCCTGGGGAATGGGGAGACAGGGGGAACAATCTGATCCTTACCCTTCATAGAAAGGAGACAATAAATATTGTCCAAAGTGAAGAAATCAAGAAACAAAACCTCTAGCACATGATTTAGTTACAGAGGTAACTACCAGGACAGCTAAAATGATCAACCATTATAAAAAAGGGACTAGAAGAAATGAATCAAGGAAAAATTGCTGGTTTTCGCTTTGAATTTTGCCATAGCGATCAATGTTTCACTGCGTGTAGGTATTGCCCTGATGATTTATAACAGGCAGTGGCGGGCCCTGATGTTCTGAGTATCTTTCATGTTTTGGTAAAAACATCCCTACGATGACCTTCTCAGTATGCTAGGTATGGCTAGCAGGGAAAAAAAAAAAAAAGTAAGTCTTTCAAAATCCAGTACTCAGTAAGAAAAGGAGAAGCATCAGGTGTTCTTTTTATATTACTCATGCTAAACAAGTCCCAGTGTAGGGTGCCTCATGACTGACAGTGTATTTTCAGGCCTTTACTCTTTTTTTTAAAAATATTTTATTTATTCATGAGAGACACACAGAGAGGGGCAGAGACACAGGCAGAGGGAGAAGCAGGCTCCCTGTGAGGAGCCTGATGTGGGCCTCGATCCCAGGACCCCTAGGATCATGACCTGAGCCAAAGGCAGACGATCAACTATTGAGCCACCCAGGTGCCCCTGAAGGCTTTACTCTTATTTTCCTTTTAAGGGCTCTTGATTGTGGCCCCATAGTAAAATTGGACACTCTCATTTAGAGCAAAATCAGGAGCATTTCTGGGGGCCTTGGAAATATTACCATTCTAAAATTCTTTATCCCATTAAAACAGTGAATCCAAAGTGAACCAGAATATTCCATTTTCTCAAGGTCTGTAAAAAGTTGATATGGTGTTTGGTTTCTAATCTTTTTCTCAGCTCCCTCCCCTATTATAGTCCCAAATACAGAATAGAATAGAATTAAATAAATAGAATTACAGATTAGAATAGAATAAATAGAATTCTAGTATTTAGGAGCTAATTTTAAGTGTCATCTGGTCTGGTTCTCTCATTTTAAAGACAAGCAAACTGAGGCCTCAATGACTCACTCAAGAATGTGAACAAATTAGGGAAGCCTGGGTGGCTCAGTGGTTGAGCATCTGCCTTTTGGCTCAGGTCCTGATCCCAGGGTCCTGGGCTCCAGTCCCACATCAGGCTTCCCACAGGGGATGCTTCTCTCTCTGCCTGTGTCTCTGCCTCTCTTCTATGCCTCTCATAAATAAATAAATAAAATATTTTTAAAAATATGAACAAATTAGTAAACTCTAACCTCTTTCAGGGGGCTTTTGAATCTACAATTCTTTTCCATAGGTCCCTTTCCCTTCTACCCCCAATGAAATCCTAGGAGAAAAAGTTTTTAAGAACAGTAAAAATTATCTTCACAAGAAAGAATGAGTCACATACCAAAATTTCTCTCCCACCCATCACTTCTTATGCACTTCATCTTAAAGCGTCACTTTTATTCTGTGAAAGAAAAACAGCCTTTAAGGGTCGGATATTCTTAATTCAGTCAATGTGGAAAGGGGGAGGTGAAAAAGGAGCTCTCTGAAGATAATCACAATGAGAACAAAAGCTTTTCCAAATTATGCAATACATTATAATTATGCCATGAAATTGCTCTTCAGCTGGAGGTGTCAATGGAGAACATTACAATTTTTAAATAGTTCTGTTCTTGATGGGAATTCACGAACATTTGAAATGTTCATGTATGTGCATACATATTTAGGCAAACCATGAGGCTATAAGCATTCATCCAGAGCTCTGATATCCCCCCTACCCCTATCCCACCCCCGCCCCCGTCCCCAATTAAAAATAGAGGAGAAAAAGAAGAAAAAAAAAAACATAAAAATAACTGTCTAGATGTACTGGCCGGCTTTGCCCTTATGGTGGATTCCTTAAGGGAAGAGAACTATAGCTCTAAATTCAACACATCTGAAGATCTCCAGGCCTTCCCAAAGCTATTTGGTTTGAATTTATTTGCCTTAAGCTGTCTGTCCACCTTCAGATAAAGCCCACTGAGGAATAAGCAGGTGAGTATGTCCCATAAGTGAATGAAAAAGGATGCTAGAAGCAAAGGTATCGATGTATGAGAGTGCAAAATACTAATGTTAGCTAAATAGCTCTCTGAGCACAGCTCCATGCTGGACATGTTGGGAAGTACAAGAAAGCAAAGATTTTTCTTACTTGTAGAATGAAGGAAGTCAGTGATTTTAGCTACTGGCTTTTTCCATGCCTTTTATTCAAGAGTCATGATTTACAGAGACACTATTTTAAAAGGTTGTTCCAAAGTTTTAAATTCCTTCCCTAAGATCTCTCATTGCTCTCTTCTTTGCCTTAAGGTTTGACTCAATCAACCATTTTTTGTTGTTAATGTTTTTTTCTTATATATCAATGGTACCCAGCCTGGCCTCACATTAGAGTCTCCTGGGGAAATCTTTAAAAAAAAAAAAAAAAAAAAAAGTTACCCCTACCCTCAACTAATACCAACTATATCAGAATCTCTAAGTCTGGACATTAGTATTTAGAAAAGCTCCCTCAATGCTTCTTTTCTTTTCTTTTTTTAATTTTATTTATTTATGAGAGACACAGAAAGAGAGAGGCAGAGACATAGGCAGAGGGAGAAGGCTCCCTCTCATGCAGGGATCCTGACATGGGACTCGATCCCGAATCTCCAGGGTCACGCCCTGGGCAGGAGGTGGCGCTAAACCGTTGAGCCACCCAGGCTGCCCTCCCTCAATGCTTCTAATGTGTGGCCATGAGCAAGAACCCCTCCTATACAAATAGTGTCGCAAGATTCTGTAGAAACTTCAATTAAAATCAGTTTTGCCATGATTTGCTCAAAAGTTCTGAATGTGTAAACAGGCTTTGTGTGGGACATGAAATTAACGGTGCCTATTCCAAGACTTGTAGATGTCAGTGGATGAATCTAGGGTCCATAGAAAACTCCAGAATTTAGTTACTTCAAGTCTGGGGCCATTTTCTGATTTTCTGTTATGGATATTGCACTTTGATTTGTCTGTAGCAAGGGCTACATTCCCACCCCATTATGTGGTTTTCTTTTTTTTTTTAATTTTTTTTTAAATTTTTATTTATTTATGATAGTCACAGAGAGAGAAAGAGAGAGAGGCAGAGACACAGGCAGAGGGAGAAGCAGGCTCCATGCACCAGGAGCCCGATGTGGGATTCGATCCCGGGTCTCCAGGATCGCGCCCTGGGCCAAAGGCAGGCGCCAAACCGCTGCGCCACCCAGGGATCCCCATTATGTGGTTTTCTAAGACAATCTCTTGTCAAAATCTTTTCCCAGACCGACTACAAGCTTTATCCTTTCACGATGGCCCCGGAATTCGTTTTGCAAAATAGGCATGTCCTAGCCAGATATATCCAGTAATACATAATAATTGATCTCTAACCAATGGCTCAGTTTTAGAGCTAAATTGGCAATATTTTGCTTCCAGAAGATAGACATAGCTCATGTGATATTGGTTGCTGCCTTTGGTAGCATTTCTTTCTCCACCTTGACCTTGCAAACCGAGTCTGCGCCAAGTGTGGGAATATAAGACTCTGAAATCAGGAGGAGACAGAGGACAAGGAGGACGGTTCTAAAGAGTGGAGCAGCAGCATGGAATGGTGGCCCATGGGTAGCATTGTGTGAGTGACCATGGAAATCTGGACTTTAAATACTTTATTAGAATCTTTCTTTGGAATATAATATTTTTACATATATATTTCTAGACACATATGAATGTGCATGTGTTTTATATATAATTTTTTATATATAATTTCTTGGAAAAATAAATCCAAGTTCTTGGTCACATTCCACAGACACACTAACTTAACAAGAGTAATAATTTTTTAAAAGATTTTTATTTATTTGTTCATGAGAGACACAGCGAGAGAGAGAGAGAGAGAGAGAGAGAGGCAGAGACATAGGCTGAAGGGGAAGCAGGCTCTCTGCAAGGAGCCTGATGTGGGACTTGATCCTGGGACCCCAACGCCCTGGGCCAAAGGCAGACACTCAACTGCTGAGCCACCCAGGCATCCCAAGAGTAATAAATTTTTGAAAGACGCTAGGTACATCAGAGAATTGACAGAAAGAATGAGATCCAGGCTCAGAAAATATAAGCAAGGCATGCCGTCTATGGTGCATCGCTGATACTATCACTTCTAGACACTTGCTCTCACCACTGCTGGCCCCATTGCCATGAGACCCTCATCACGATGTTTGTTGCTGAGCTTTGGGTTCTCCATCATGTCAGTATCCCCAGTTGTAACATCAGGAGTGGGTGCCTTTACTGAAGGCACATCAGAGTTGGGAGCATCAGTAGAAACACAGGTAACAGACTGCAAGTCCTTTGAACAAAAGGAACATACCACGTCCATCTCTGTTTAAAACAATGCCTTGCATAAAATGGTGCTCTATAAATACTTGTGAATTTTAAAAATAAAAATAAATGAACAAGCCTGACATGTCATGATGTGAGATGACAAGGATGATATAGCATGAAATACAGGCAACACATGAGGAGAAGCAGACTGTTATCACAGAGTAATCTCTATGGAAGAATGCTAGTCTTAACTCTACAATTTAGGAGTTTCAGACAATGGATAATCATTTACTTCATCTAGGCCTCAATTTCTCCATGCTAAAAGAAATGTAATAATGACCCTGCCCCCATCATAAGGTTGTTTCAGTACTGGGTAAGAGCTTTGAAAATACACATGCCATACTTTATAACTCTGTAGTATATAAATAATTTCTTATGAAAAAGTACAAATCAAAGATCCTCAGGCAACACCCTCTCCCCCAGGCACTTCATAGTCTCAACCTAGAAAGACACTGCCTGTCTTAGGTGAGTGTATGTGCGGATCACTTCCTAACTCGGTGATTCAATGGGGATTTCTTGGGGAAGGTGCTTAGCTAGGTTGATGTGGGCACCATGAAAGGGGAAGAGTAAGTGAGAACCGGGGCAATTTACAAGAAGCTTTATTTTCCAAGGTATCTGGATAAAGTTAACTCCTTCATACCTGCTACAACCCAGACCTCAACTGTGACATTCAACCTGATAACTTGACTTCTGCAGAAATCTAGCATTGAGGAGAAAATAATTTGGTGTATGTATTATATTTGAAAGGCTACAAAAGTCATGAACTAGGGCTCCTTGAAGAGGGGAATATTTCTTATTTATGGGTGTTTTTCTCTCTAGCACCTTAATTTCTAGCATGTGATAAGCATTTAATAAATGCTGCTAAATTCATCAACAAATAAAGAATCCTGTACATAAATAGTATGATATAGTGCCATTTCCTTAGTCCAAGCTGCCAGTATGCTGTGTACAGAGCACATAAAAACTGTGAAAGAATAAGCCAATAGATGAAGGATAAATAAGAAAACAAAGATCAGGGGAGCTTCCATCTCCACCCTGACCCCCACCAACCTCAACCCAATCTAAAATGCCACTCTGAGCCACCACTGGTATTCCTGTGCTTTAAATCATCTCTAAGCACTTATTAAAAAGAAACTATATTCCCCTTCATCTGACTTTTTCCTGGGAAGAAACTCAAGTACTATCTATTGCCCGGGATTGTAAGAGCAGAAGAATGGAGACTATTTGCAGAAGATAAAAAAAAAAATGTGTTATGAAGTCCTTCATTTGTATTACATCTTATCCTTTTTTTTTTACATAGTTTCTTTTTTAGAGCAGTTTTAGGCTCACCACAAAATTACAAAAGTACAGAGATGTCCATATCTTAAAATCTTACCTATGCTCTGAGATTTCTTAACAGTAGCAATGGCTTGCCAAGAAGTTAAAAAGCATTAAGATTTGTCCTATTGGGCAGCCGGGTGGCTCAGCCGTTAGCACCACCTTCAGCCCAGGGCGTGATCCTGGAGACACGGGATCGAGTCCCACGTTGGGCTCCCTGCATGGAGCCTGCTTCTCCCTCTGCCTCTCTCTCTCATTCTCTCTCTCTCTCTGTGTGTGTCTCTCATGAATAAATAAATAAAATTTTAAAAAAATCTAAAAAAAAGATCTGTCCTATTTGTGTCTAACCAAGTCTTTATCCATATGAGCGTTGTCCCCATATTCTATCAACATAGTCATTAGAGCATATGGGCTTCCTATCCCTTCCCACATACATGCACAGTCTCCCCATTTTCGACACCCCCCATTCGACTGGTACAGATGTTACAAATGATTATTATCACCCAAAGACTACAGTTTCCATTAGGGTTCAGTGTTGGTATTTTACAACTTATGGTTTCAGACCAATGTATATTTGTATACAAATGCATGCCTTATACTTTTTCAAAGTATGTTTGCCATACCTTTTCTGAATAATCCAACAAGCTTATGAAGTGAGTGGGAATTTTGTCTAAGTTGAAATATACAGACCAGTGAAGTGACTTATCTACCATTATGAATGGAAAGAGCCAAGACAAGACCCCATGTCACCACAGTGAAGGGTCCTTAAACTGCTGTCAGCCATTGTCTATGGTTTTATTGCACACAGTGACAGACTTAGTTGAGTCTGCCCTGCATCAGCACATCATATCTGAAAGCGCTCAGTTAGGCACCAATGCTGAGACTCAGGCCATGAGGAGCTACTTATAAACAGATTGCATAGAAAGTGTTATTTTTGAATTGCTATTTTGGGAGGGAAGCTAAACAAAATGTAATTTCCCAGGTTGTTTTGCATTTTTTTTTTTTTTGTAAACTCCATCAGGTAAGATGATTCTGTACTGCAGTATGAGCTAGAAGTAGAGGGGGAGAAAGGAGAAAGGGAGATTGACAGAGTATAAGAATAGAATGTTCTAATTAAAAGCTATAAAGTGAGGATCTTGCAAAGCTTTTAAGGGGGAGTATCATCCTTGAAAAGAAATATAAATTGAAAAATTCAGAGAAATAATAGATGTTAGTGTAGGGACTTGACTTGATTCTTGGGGTTTGTTCACATATATCACACCAGAGATGCTAGCCACTCCAATAATCTTAGGACCCTAGTTTCCCCTTGACTTCAGCTTCATGAAAAATGTGACACAGTTAAAAAAAGGAAAGAGTTATTGCAGTGTCACCAATCCATCAGCAGAGACAGACAACATGGTCATCCGAACCTCCAAGGAGTTACTAACAATTTGAGAAGTTAAAGAGAGACGCACATAAAACAGAACAATTCCAGCCAACAAATAGTCAAGTGCTTTGCAATATAGACAGGGCCAGGGTTCCCCAATAGGGGGTGCATATACTGGAAGGGAGGGGTGACACTAGGATCTTCACCTAGACCATATACCAGATAGTCATGGCCCTCGGGGAAAAATAGAATTCTCACAAGGAGGAAGAGTTGACAATGGCTGTTCTACTTTCCAATAATAGTGACAAATAGACTTATGTGTCCTTTCTTGAATGGATTCATCAACTAGTTAATAAAGACTGGATAATATAACTCCCAAAAAGTGGAAATATGCCATGAAATTTTATTTTCATAAATTATCCATGGGTCAAAAATAATCTTAATAACTTTAGTACAAATTAAGTATAAGAAAATGGCAGGGCTGCCATTTCCATCTCTTCTGGAGCAAGCTCTCCATCGCTTTCAATATGAGATAAACTTAAGGATGATCTTTTCAGATCTCGCAAAGTGTCAACAAAGTTTTGGAAATATCAAAAGAAAAATCATTTGAAATGTTAATCTACATCCACTATTAATAACAATGAGCCCTACCCCTAAGTGAATACTTCTGGAGATAAAAGCTGGTGAGAACAGGAAGACATTACAATTAGCATAATACTTTAAAATACTGTTTGTTTCATTTTTATCTCGTTTTTAAAAACTTCTCTCATTTCTATATAGCAGTTACATGTATATAGTTTAAAGAATCAGTAATTGGATGTATCAGAAGATACTCTCAGAAAGCCTCTACTGGTAGGGATAGACAATCAGAAAAGCAGAGATCCCTGGTTTAATAGTGAAATGGCAGAAACCCAGAGGGAGATAAATCAGTAGTTGCTGATCAGGAGAGTTTCACAGAATTAGGATTTGAAGGATGGGAGTGCATTAAAAAAAAAAAAAAAAGGTAAGTCCAGAAAAGGAAAAAAAGTATCAACAGGGGCATAAAGAAAAGAATGTTAGAGAGATGTGACTGATCTGGGGCTGACACTGAGGAGAAATAAAAACGGCAATAGTTCGGTTTGGGACATACCTGCCTGCTAGGAACAGGGAAATAGAAAATAGACTTTTAATTCCAGCCTCACCCTACGCCTCTCCCTCAAGTCTGTCCTTCCATAACCTTAAATGCCTCCTATAAAGATAGCCTCACAGGGGTGCCTGGGGGACTCAGTCGGTTGGGTGCAGGGCTCTTGATTTTGGCTCAGGTCATTTTCTCAGGGTGGTGACACTGAGCCTTGCTTGGGGCTCTGCACTCAACACAGAGTCTGCATAAGACCATCTCTCCCCCCCAAAAAAAAAGACAGACCATCTCTCCCTTTCCCTGTGCCCCTCCCCCTGTGCTGTGAATGAATGAATGAATACATAAATAAATAAATAAATCTTTAAAAAAAACAAACAAAAAGATAGGCTCACAGATATTTCTTGATCTCAAGGTTGGCTTTGCCAGGTGCCTGTTTTTTTAATCTCCTAAGTGTCTGTGACTCCCCAAATTCTAGAAGTTCAGAAACTTTCATCAGCCTGAAAGAACCTCTTCACCAGCCTCTATCTTCAAAGATCCCATCTCCTTGCATTTTAATCAAGTAAAGGGATCAGTAGAACTAGTATCTATTTATTGTTCCAAAAAAGTATTTTATATCTTTTTAAAGAACTAAAAGCAATTATTTATTCAACACGTATTAAGTATCGTGTGCCAGGCACTAATAAAGGCCCTTGGGATGCATCAGTGGAAAAAACACACAATGCTCTCTGACATACAGGAGCAAGAACATCTAAGTTTAAGAAGATAAACCAATAGGTAAAATGAAATGTCATGTCCACCAATTCACAGATTTTGAGAAATATTTATGACATATATAGCACCAACATCTTTTACTTTAAAGGAGCAATATGCTGGGGGGGGGTGTTTATATCAAATTGACCTGAGTTCAAATCTCAGCTTTGCACTAATAAGCTAATCCTCTTTAGGCAAATGACCTTAAGTCTGTTTTCTCATCTGCAAAGTGGGCATAAAAATACAAAAGTGGGGTGCCTGGGTGGCTCAGCCAGGTAAGCATCTGACTCTTGATTTCAGCTCAGGTCATGAGATCGAGCTCCTCCCCACTCCACATTCAGCAGGGAGTCTGATTGAAATTCCCTTCCCCTCCCTCTGCCCCTGCCCTGGTTATGCTCTCTCTTTCTCTTTTTATCAAATAAATAAATCTTTTAAAAAATACAAAATTGAGGTATTGTAGGTTTCTATGAAATGAAATCTGTAGGTGCTTTATACATATTTGGTGCTCAATAAATGCTAGTTCCTTTTTCTTTAATAAATATGCTCTTGTTGGTTTCACCAAGAAATGGTATGTATGCTCAGGTAAAAAAGAAAAAGAAAAAAAAAAGAAATGGTATGTATATATGGATTCCATACAAATTAACCAAATTGAAAGGACAATTTGGGGTGGGGGGTGCTGGGAAGAAGCCCTGCCCAACAGCTGCTATCTCCTCTATGGAAGCTTCTCAACTTCTCAGTCAGAATTTATTTTCTTGGACCCACAATATTGTTTTTAGACCACAGGGATTTTTGCTGTGATGATCTCTGAATCTCCATCTCTACACTTCCTGAAGACAGTGTCTTGTCTTTCATGTTCCCTTCAGCAACCAATATGGTGCCAACCACAAATATAGGCCTGCAATTGAACACATCAGTTAAATATTCTGTTCACTCTACCCTAAGATATTCTGTATGACTAGAGGGGAGAATTGTGGGATGGACTCTGTATTAGTCAGTGTGAGTTGTCATAACAAAATACCAGAGACTTAAATATGGCTATTCCTCTTGGTGTGTAGAGGGCTCTTCCTCCCAGAAGGACACCAGTCCTACAGGATTAGGGCCCGACCCTTATGACCTCATTTGACCTTATTTATCTCTTTAAAGGCCGGCCCTATCTCCAGTTATACCACATTGGGGGTTCAGGCTTTGACATGAATAGGGGGACTAATGGTGGAGAGGAACTATACAAGGTCCTTGACAGGTCCCTAGCTTTATTTATTTATTTACTTATTTTCTTGTCTACAAAGAGAAACGTTAATTAAAGAAGATAGGAGATTTTTGGGGCCTTAACTCATGAAGCTAGCTCAGGTCTATCTCCATCTATTAAGACTTGAAGACAGGGATGTCTGAGTGACTCAGTGGTTGGGCATCTGCCTTCGGCTCAGGGCATGATCTCGGGGTCCTGGGATCAAGTCCCACATCAGGCTCCCTGTGGGGAGCCTGCTTCTCCCTCTGCCTGTGTCTCTGCCTCTCTCTGTGTATCTCTCATGAATAAATAAATCTTAAAAAAAAAAAGACTTGAAGACAGAGATAGAAATGAAAAAAAGGCAAGAAATAATGAGGACCTGCTGATTCTGCCAATATGTAAATTATGTCACCAAGATAGGAAAAAAAAATTAATCAGGGAATTAGGAGCTCAGCATGAAATGCCACCCAAGCCAATGATTTATAATGCACTAATTTCATGCAATGCATCTAACCTCTTTCACCTGATTTTCTAATCTATAAATTGAGGTTAAGACTTCCTGCTGCAAAAATGATGATTCTGTGATTCAAAAATAAACAAGGCAATATTTTCCATTTTAAATAATCTCCTTTCCCCTTATTAATGTCAGCACATCACCTTTGAAAATGTGTCTGATCTTGGTTATTTTGTTACTGTTTAATGCTTGGGATGAATTTGCTCCCCAAACACAGGCAATGCCTTTGTGTTTACTTTTGCTCTTTGACCATATCTGGTATCTGAGTAGAAATTGTTGCACTTGTCCCAGAGTAGTTAAGAAGCTGCATCTCTGATTTCTTGTCAGAGAAGGAAAAAAAAAAAAAATACTGTTCCCTTATGTCTCCTATTTGAACCTCACCTAGTTGAAAATAAATGCGTCTTTCTGGGTTTTCCCCTCCCCAAAGCTCAACATCAAACTCCTTTCTGTCGCTAGATATAATTTGAGTTTACTTCCCAACAACAAGCCAAGGTCAAAAAGATAGTCACAAGTCCTGTTCACCAAGTTTTCTACTCTGCTTGGTTTTTGAGTACATTGCAGAATTCCACTTGCTGATCACTTTGGGATTAGGTGCCGCCATGAAACTGGTCTAGCCAATGAGGGGAAGTACCTCGTGTCACTTCTGGGTCCATCACTTAGTGTGAGCCTGTCCAGAGCCCTCTTCTCTTCTGCCTTGGTGACCACCTGTGTTTCAGACAGCAACTGCTCTGTCAGATTGGATTAGGAGCTACTATACAGAGCAATCTTCACATCCCTCCAAACACCCCCTTCACCAACCCAGGTTTGGTGCATATCTAACTTTTTTTGAGTAAATCCACCAATGTTTAGTCTATTCTGACTAATAAAAATGGCTACCTTTCTGACCCTTTCCCACATTCTTATAATCTCCTTCAGGATAGTCTCCCCACAGTACCACACATGGTTGTTCAAGCATACACAACTAAATTTTACAAGAGAAAATAGACTCTGCAGCTCAGGAAAAACATAGATATTCATGTAATTCAGTTTACTGGATCTAAATTTAAAGTTCTAAAAGGTTCCATCATTTTGGGGCCCTTGTTCTAGACCTGAGCCAAAAGCAGACGCTCAATCCCTGAGCCACCAGGTCCCCCAGGGTTGCAGTTTCTTTATTCAAATCGTGGTCTATCTTCTAGTCCCATGTAGAACTATGCTGCCAACTCCTTTTAGTGTCTAGAGTAGCACGTTTTCCCAGAAATCCCTCAGTGGCTAGGGATTGAAAGGAGTGTTTCCCCTGTTTCCCCAAGTCCTAAATAACTCCTCCCTGGAAATTCTACTGTGTGGTCCTCCTCTCTGAGGCCCAGAGGCCCTCTCAGACTTGCTGATGGGCCCTTCCCCAGCTCTTCCTCTTCGGAGTGCCGCATTGTGGTTTCCTATTTCCCTGTGTGTCCTTTTCTCAGAACTACTGCCCAGATTATCCTGCTTAGACGTTACTCCTATTTGCATGCTGACCCTACCACTCTGAGACATGGCCATAATCTTCTCCTTAAACAAGGAAATTACAGACCCGTGTGTTTAGGTTTTAATCCTGGGCTTGTAGTGTAATGTGGATGGGGGAGAGTGCTTGTCAGCTCACCATCAGGTTTTAGGAAAGAGGAACATTTATTCTCACCTTTTTATGAAGAGATTTGACTTAATCTATCGTTTTCCTTAGATGGGTCACAAAAAATAGGACTCTCCTAGATGCGCTTCTCCCTGTTAGAGTGACTAGAGAGTAAAAGACTTCTGCTGGACAAACTTGACGTTCAGTGACATTATCCTGGCATCCTAGCATCCACAGATTTCTCCAGAAGCTCCTATGATCTTTTACTCTTCATAGTGAGAATTTAAAGGATCCTGGATGGTTTAAAGTCAGGTCATTAGAGCATGCTTCCAGAATCTGTCAGGGCCTAGGGAGGAGCTAGCATGTAAAGGCCTGGACTCCTTTTATCACCCTCCTTTGCATCAGATATTCATCTGTCCTTTGGCACTTGGTTCCCTTTCAAAGCCGTCCCTCCAAATGTCAAATAGCTGACCTGGCCTCACATTCTTTAAAGATAGGTAGAAAGGTACCCCCACCATGGCCTATCACCTACCAAAGGCCCACTAGAGGTGGTTATCATTTCTGAAACCTGCAAAGATCAAACAGTTCTTCCACAGTTGTTCAGACAGCCACAGAAAAACTCCACCCCCCTCCCCGACCTAACTTCCTGACCCCAAAACCCAGAGTCTAGTCACTGAGCCAATAGTTTTAAGGTTGGGGTTTTGACAGCTACAGAAAGCCAGGCTGCAAGAAAGTGGCTCTCAGACAAGGGCAGAGGAGAATGTGCAAGAGGGCCTGTGCGTTTACTTACTTACTTTTAATCTGCTAGTTCTTCTCATCTGCATGCTGCTTTGCATACATTTTCAGTTTGAGTACATTCTCATTCCAGCCCTTGAAGTGAATTAGTTTCAGGGATTAAAGCCAGGGAGTTATCTATTTTATGAATTAATCAGCAGGGCAAGTCTGAGTATACCCCATGTGGCTTCTGTTCCAAACTGAGGGTCCCGGAATACAGAGTCCAACACAGGGCAGAGATTCAGATCCAAATAGATTGCGCTACGCTTTGGGCCAAAAAAAAAAAAAAGTCAAATGTGAATAAGTCAATGAATGAAAAATGGATGAATATTTTTATATTGAGAGGTATCACCAGGCTTCTGGACTAAGCTCATTGAGGGAACTTCATCCTACATAAACCTCAAGACTTGGAGACTTACTATGGGTGGGCAGACTCGATGGCCTGGGCCCTGGTCATTGTATCTATGTGCCAGTTTCACTCAAAACAAGGGACATTTGCCTTTCTTCACAGGAGTGTAGGAACACAGGTCACTTAATAGTGAGTGTTTTATGCATGTTTTAAACGTGTTTAGGGCTGTGGACTGCAGTGTTTTCACATATAGGTAGCCATTCATATGATTTTAGAATCCAGAGCACCCTCTACCCACATTATCTCCCACTCATGAGTCACTAATCCCCATAATGCCCCACAGAATAACTTGTCTTAAGGTTAAGAATATCCATGGAAGGCATGATACATTAAAGCTCAGTCATTATCTATAGTAGAGATGACTCTATGGTATCTTTCTACCATAAAGCAAATGCATTTTCATCAAACCCTTTCTAGGAGCTACTCCGAAGGAAGAAAAAACAGGTTCAAGGTACCCAGGGAAGTGTTTTAGAGAGAGGAAAGGGTGCTGCAAGTTCCCACACCTGCTCTGCACTGGGCCAGCTCTGGGTGGGGTTGAGAACTGGAGGAGCCAGGACACAGGGGAGTAAGCAGACTGGGCAGGTGGGGAGCACCCCAGTTCTGCTTTCTCTTTCCTGCCCTTCATTTCAGCTGGCTTCTTGCTGGCCCGTTGAGGCCAGACCAGGGGAGGTGATCTTTGTCACCTGGAGGGGAAGGAGGTGTGGTTTTAACTTCAGCTTCTTTTCCTTTCTGAGTGCAGTTCACACAAGTGTTCACTTGCTTTGCCCGTTGGAGTTGAGTAGTTACTACCTGAGCACATGTATTTCAGCAGAGAGGAAAAAAACTATCCCTTTGAAGAGGAGGTGGGTGAAAGAGAAAGCCACATTAAACAATGAGCCAGTGTTAAATTTGGGCTTGCTCCTATTTGTGAGAGGTTTAAAAATACCCTGGGCCATTTTATGCTTTTACACGGTTGTTTTGTTTTTTGTTTTTTGTTTTTTTTTACCTAGCTACTTGCCCTATTTCCAAGCAGCCCCCCATAAAGGCATTTCCTTTGACTCTCTTATACCTGCCAAGAGCTTTGATATTATTCTCTGAAGGTTCAGGGACTCTAGAAAGTCTTATTGGAAGCTTGAAGACTCTGGACCCAGCCAGTGAAGATCAACATTCAAACATGACAATAATAAAGAACTATTCATCCTGCCCCACCCACCCGACACACACCCCAATCAAACCAAACCCACGATCAAGGGGTGTGTCCCCCAAGTGCTTACTTAAAAATAAGTTGACTTAATTGTTATTGTGAGAGAGTGGTGGAGTGCACTCCTTTGATGGTGGGTGGGGGTTTACAACTGTCAAGAGAGTATCTTGCTTTGTCTCTGCTGGCTGAGCAAGTGATGGAGTCATTTATTTCTTTGTGGGAAATAAAACCCTTCCCATGTCCCAATTCATATGGGAATGAGTTCTTAAACACTGCACTCAAAATGAAAAAAACAAATGGCAAAAGATATCAGTAAAGAGTGGGTTAAATATAATATGGCATAACCATAAGTGGAAAACAGAACAGTTGCAAGAAAAAAAAAAAAACAGAATGAGGAAGCTCTTTGGGCACTGGCATGGAACAATTACCAAGAGATATTATTAAGTGATAAAAAGATAAAAAGCAAGGTACAGCACAATGCGGATAGTCTGCTACTATGATTAAAAAAAAAAAGAAAAGTCTCCTCCTATTTTCCACACATAGATTCGCAAAGTCAAGGCACTGCCTTGAACAAATAAAAACCAAAAATACTCGACATGACAACACATAAACACTCAACTAACTACAACAGCCATTAATCTGTCGTCCGTCTTATTTTATCTGTGAATAAACTCCATTCACTGCTAAACTTCCCCCTGTCCCTCCAACATGCTCATATTTAGGATTATTCTGAAGGTAGATCACGTACAACTAAGAGGAAAAGGATTATTATTTCATCCATAAAGATTTCAGTATAAACTTATAAAATGTAGGGACTAAGGTTTTAAACCTAACCACAATATCAGTATTATACCTCCAAAAATGAACAGTTCTTTAAAATCACCAAATATCCAGACCTTTCATTCTTATAGGATGACCAGAAAAATTTGAAGACTAACTAGATCTGCACATAATTTTTAATTTTGTTAACATTGACCTGTTCAAATTAGGATGCAGGGTACAGTGGCATCTGTTTGATATTGACCTTAAGGCTATTTTAATCTATACATGGCTTTTTTTTCCCCTGAAATGTATTTGTTGAATAAATTGCTTTGTTTGACCTTGGAGTCTCACCTTCTGGATTTGGCTGACTGCATTCTCACAGTTTTGTTTCAGTTTTGTCTATTCAACTTCCTATGTAAATTGATGTTCGATCTCGAAGCTGAGCTCAATTCAGATTTAATCTTTTTGCAAGAATACTTCATAGATGGTGTGTGCACCCACTGGTTGTCTCTCTTTTAGTGATATTAGCAGCTATTGATGGTTATTACTGAGATCCATTATTTCAATCAGGAGTTGTAAAATAGTGCTATCGCAATTCTGTCACTCTTCCTTATTAGCTGGAGCACTCCTAAAAAGAAAATTCTTCCCATTAACTACTTGCTTACCATGAGATAGAGTTGTCACGTGAAAGGAAAGATCAATGCTTAACTTTTCACCTCTACTTGTGAATAAGTCAGGACACAGAGTTGATCCTTTGCATCCTCCAAAGATGACCAATTATCTGTAATGGCTCCCGAGAAACTTTGACACAAGCCTGATAGTCTTTGATAACTTCCCTGCAATCTAATTATGACAAGATATCCAGGCTCCTCTTGTCCGTTTTCTGCCATTAGACCTGGAAAATCCACTTCTCCAAAAAGTCCTGGTTCCTTTGACTGATGCTATAGTCTGGACACAAGGGGTATTTACTGCTATTGGGTTGACAGAACCAGGCAAGAAGTATTGTTTTAATACAGCATAAATTCATACTGTTATTTTTAATTCAACTTTAGGATTATAAGGCTTTGCTACTGTGA
The DNA here is from genome assembly GCF_905146905.1 of Nyctereutes procyonoides. Lineage (NCBI taxonomy): Eukaryota > Metazoa > Chordata > Mammalia > Carnivora > Canidae > Nyctereutes > Nyctereutes procyonoides. The sequence goes on along the minus strand of NW_026575031.1, from coordinate 5,567,396 downwards.
TTTCGTATCCTTTCTCCTCCTACCTGGCAAATCTTAGTTTCTAATCTGTCTAATATAATCATTTATTTGCTTTATGCTCTAACATATGTAACCACTTCAGGGAATGCTACAGACATTGCTATCATTAAGTTGTCTTTGTTTGTTTTTGGATTTGTTTTGGTTTTTTGCAGTTCCTTTTATCTTCACAGTTTATCACACCAGGGTTGTGATATAGTCATATGACCATTTTAAATAACTTTTTTTTTTATTTTAAGGAACTGCTTCTTTAATTTTGATTTATTTTTTATAATTATATGAGAACTTTACATTGTACCAATATTAAATCTACAAAGCAAAGCACATTCAAGAAAGTCTATGGGATCCCTGGGTGGCTCAGTGGTTTAGCGCCTACCTTTGGCCCAGGGCGCGATCCTGGAGTCCCAGGATCGAGTCCCGCATTGGGATCCTGGCATGGAGCCTGCTTCTCCCTCTGCCTGTGTCTCTCCCTCTCTTTCTCTCTATGTCTATCATGAATAATAAAAAAAAAAGGTCTAACTTCCATGTCTATCTTTTTTCTCCTTTTCCTTATTCCTTTAAGTAATTATTTTATTTATTTTATGGTTCCTTAATTATCAGCAAGTATACACACATATACTCATATCACCTTCCTTAGATAAATGTTAGAATACTATTATACTTTGCTATCCTAATTTTTTTTTACTAAATATCTTATTGAGCTGATAATTCCATGGCAGTATATAGAGATAACTTTCCTGTTCATAGCTGTATAGTATTCCACTCGGAGGGCATACCAGGGCTTATTCAATTAGTTTCCAATCTTTTGTTATTATAAAAAATTCTACAATGTATAATCATATATAAGAATCTTTTTTGTATTTTTCCAACATATTATTAGGCTTAGTTCCTAGAAGTTGGATTACCAGATCAAAGGGTAAATGCATATGTAATTTTACTAAATATGTCAAATTCCCATCTGTGGGATTTGTATCATTTTGCATCCCCCCTAACAATGTCTGAGACTACCTATTTCGCCACAGCCTCACCATCAAAATACATTGTCAATCTTTTAGATTTTTGCCAATCTGATAGGTGAAAAAATTGTATCTCAGTGAAGTTTTCATGTATGGCTGTGTTGTTAAAAGCAAGGTCTTAAACATTTTCATGTGTTTAAAGACCATTTTCCTTTCTTTTTCTGTGAACTGCCTGAGATTTAGAGCACCATTTTTGTTCTCCCATGACCTTGCAGCTCTTCTTCCTGAAGGAGAAAAGCAGTGTGAACCATTCTAGTTAACATACACAAGCAAGCACTTTACTCTGCACGGAAGGAAAATATGTGTTCACACCTGCTAACACAGGCACCTGGTCTTCGTCCAGCACAGATCAATAAAGATCCCTTGTACATTTGCAAGTGGCTTCTTGTGAAAAGTTTACCTAGGCACATTCTAAGTTTCCTGTGGGAGTTTTATTTATCTTTTGCACTCTGTAAATTCTTAGAACATTATCACATGCTCAGTAAACAGTAGTGACTACTTATGTATTAATTGATGAATTAATGTTACTTGTTCAACTATCAAGAATCCAATTTCAGCTGCCATTCTGCTATTGCAAACAGCAATAACAATAAGAGAAGCCAAGAAAATGATTCAAAATAAACATTTCCCATGCCTTACCATCCCTTCCCTGCAGTCCCCCACTGCAGATAAAAAAAAAAAAAATCAGTCTTTTTCTACCTTAGAAAAACCTATGGAATCTGGAAAGGGCAATGAAGAGATAAATGAATAATTATAAAACAAATTATACAGTCTGCCAGGAATATGAAAGACCTAGGACAGAATTTCAAATGCTGACTCTTTTTTAATAGGATGCTTGTTTAATTTGGGATATTACATATTCTACTTGTGAAATGTGTTCCCTAAGCACTTTTTATCTTAGGCTATAAATGATATTCCTTTTTTTCCTGATGACTATTTCTAACTTCGTAATTAATTTTCACTCCAGCAGACACTTATTCTCACACACAATTGAGGTAACTATTTAAAAAGAAACCTAAAATACAGATGTCTTCCTCAGACCCAGTTAATATTTAATAAGTGCCTACTAGATGCCTGGTACTTTCACAAACATTATTTGATTAGATTTTCTTCTAGAGTAGTTGTGTTTTTTCCAGTCAACATTTATAAAGCACCTACAGGTGCCAGCACCATGCCAAATGCTGGGGATATACATCATATTGTGGTATCACACAAGCCTACATCACAGTGGTTTAAAACAAAGTTTATTTTATATTCATGCTAAATGTTCACCGTAGGTTGTCTGGGGATCTGTTCACCATCTCCATCATCCTCATTCTGGGTCTAGGTGGACAGAGCAGTCTTTACCAGTATATTGCCAGTCAGTTAAGAGAATGGCCAGAGTATTCTAGAAGGCCTCCCACTGACAATTCACTTTTTTGGCCCAGGACTACACCAGTCACTTTCACACATAAGTCATTGGCCAGACCCAGTCACGTGGCTTCAGCGGGATCAGGAAATACAATCCTACCATGAAGCAGAGAGCTAGAAGTAGTCAGTGACCAGCATTAAGGGCATTGCAGGATGGACAATTAAAATGATGCAGTTCTTCCTTTGCTGGAGCAATCAATCCCATTGGGAAGACAGACATAAACAGAAATTTTCAGACACCGTGTGCAATGGTCCAAAACTGAAGTCTGCAAAGGTGACTCTGGGGTCCAGAGGGAGGGTGGCGAATTCAAGGTGGGAGGTGTAGAGGGTATCAGAAGCTACCTAGTGAAGGTACCATCCCAGTGAGTGGTGTATGACAGGTGGCATCTAGCACGTGAAGAAAGCAGGAATGAATGGGTTAGCCCCTTAAGGCAGGTAGAGCCAAGGCAGAGGAGAGAAGTAGCACAGTGTATGGGAAACAAGAAGTAGGGCATTGGTGCAAGAAAGCGCTAGACCAGAAAGGACAGAGACGACTGTAGATGTAGGCAGGAGCCAGGTGCTGTCATTGTAGGGAGCTTGAGCCTGAACCCAGGAAAGAAGGAGCTATAGAATATTTTAAGCAGGAAAGTGCTATGGTCACTGTGTCATCTCTGGGGCATTATCCCTTAAGTTCTTTGGAAATAAAAGAGCAAGATGATCCTTAGAGCAAAATTATTAAACCAACCCAAATTTGATGAAAGCTAAGACATGGAAAGTTCCTACAAGGAGACAGAATGTCTCAAGCCTTTGCAGATTAGAACCTCCGTTAATCAACCTAAAGATACTTGGAAGTGGAAGGAATGGAGAGGTATTGCTCAGCCTTGAATACCTAAAACATGACATTCGCAAAGTCAAATGTAGATTCTACCCACCCAGCTCTGTCTGAAGGGGAGAGAAACTTTGCAAATGGACCTGGAGAATTTCCCATCACATTGCCAAAGTCAATCCAATTATGACACAGCTGCTTCAGGTGTTATCAGAGCCTGATGCTGTTAAGCAAAATCATTGTTTAAACAATTCCACTTAGTCTAATTTGGTCGGTATGTACTAAACAAACTTCCCCTTAGGGCTTTTCTCCCAATTTGAAATAAGCCTGAAAAGGTGTCCACCAGCAGGAATATTTAGGTCACTGATTGCTGTTTTCACTGTGAATTGATTTGCTATCAAATCACAATTTTGAGCCTGAAAGATCTAGCTCCGTGGTACAATCACCAAGATAATGTCATTATGTAAAATCCTATAAGAAAGGCCTGTTACATCTTCTTCCCTGGTCAACAAACTGACTTTGAATTGCCCATGGACTTGAATCTAATTCATCTGTAAATTTATTTTTTTGGTCAATTTGTAAAATATGAAATATTTCAAATATACAAAAGTATAAAATCTCCTAATAAATCTGTAAATTTATTTTTTGTTCAATTTGTAAAATATGAAATATTTCAAATATACAAAAGTATAAAATCTCCTAATAAATCTGTAAATTTATTTTTTTGTTCAATTTGTAAAATATGAAATATTTCAAATATACAAAAAGTATAAAATCTCCTAACAGCTATCCACACACCTAGCACCAGATTTAAACATTTAAAAGCAGATACTTTGCTATATTGGTTTTATTTATTTTTTAGAAATTACAGAACCATTGTTCTGTGTTTTCAAATGACATAAATATAGGATAAGCTTCTTTTATAATTGGATATTTTTCTTAACATAGGCTTTAAGAGATGTATCCATTATAGATATATGAAAAATAATGTATTCTTTTTTTAAGATTTTATTTATTTGAGAGAGAGTGTGAGTGGGGAGAGGGGCAAAGGGACAACCAGACCCCACTGAGCACAGAGCCCAACATGGGGCTCAATTCTATGACCCTGAGATCATGACCTGAGCTGAGGTCAGATGCTTAATCAACTGAGCTACCCAGGTGCCCCTAGTACATTCATTTTTTCAAAAATTTTATTCATTTATTTTTAAATTTTAGTACAATTAACATACGGTGGTGTCTTAGTTTCAAATGTATAATATGGTGAACAGAAACACTAATTCAAAAAGATATGTTCACCTCTATGTTTATTCCAGCATTATTTACAATAGCCAAAATATGGGAGCAATTTACGTGTCCATCCATAGAGGAATGGATAAAGAAGATACTATATATATAGTATATATGCACAATGTGATATTACTCAGCCATAAGAAAATAATGATATCTTGCCATTTGTAACAACATGGATAGATCTAGAGGGTATAATGCTAAATGAAGTAAGTCAGACAGAGAAAGACAATTACCATATCATTTCACTGATATCTGGAATTTAAAAATCAAAACAAATGAACAAAGAAAAAAGAGATTAAAAAAAAAACAGATTCTTAAATATAGAGAACAAAGTGATGGTTGCCAGAGAGGAGGTTGGTGAGGAGATGGGTGAAACACGTGAAGGGGATTAAGAGTATCCTTATTGCGATGAGCACTCATGCATTCATTTTTTGACTGCTGTTTTATAGTGGTTCTCAACTCTAACTCACATTAGGATCTCTTGGGCAACTTTTAAAAAGCTGATCCCTAAGATCCATCCCAAATCACCTCACTCCAAGTAATCAACTTTTGTAAATGCTACAATTGCCCTTAAAATCAATGTATATTTTCTAATTGATGGATATAGGGTTTTATCAAAATCCATCAGATCTACTATACTAAATATATTAGTCAAAATTCCTGTGTTCTAACTTGTTTTTATCTTCCTGAGCTATCAATTTCTAAGCAATATATATGATAAAATTTCTCACTGTGTGGTTGCTGATTTATCAATTTCTTCTTGGAGTTCTTTAGTTCAGAGTTTATATACTTTGATGCTGTGTTGTAATACCTTTCTCAAAAACTGTTCCTTCCTATTCATTTTTTTATAATAATGTGAGGGAGTTGTTTTAAAATCTGCTTCATTTGATATTAGAGTCTCTTTGTATTAATGTTTTCATGGTGTCACTTTCATCAGCATTTTATTTTCAACTTTTTGTGACACTGTACGCATGTACTTTGAAGCCACCATATAGCTTGATTATAGAATTGTGGGGGGTTTTTTAATATAATCTGGGCTGCTGTATTTGAACTTGTGAATTTAGCTCATTTACATTTATCATGATTACTGATCTATTTGGCTGGATCTATTTCTATAATTTTGTTTTGTGCTTCCTATGACCCTTTTCATTGCTGCTTTTCCTGTTCTTAAATGCTGGACTTAAATTTTCTACTTCCTCTTTGCTTTTCTTTTGCTTTTCTTTTGAAGTTATTTTTTATTTCTACATCTTGAGGATTACTCTTAAAATTCTACATACATGATTAATCAACAAAATCTAAATTTAACCAATATTTCTAACTTCCTCACACCTGATAGAAGAGCACTAGAACTTTTAAATCAGTCAACTGTCCTACATGTCATCATTTTCTTCTACTTTAATTCCACCTTGAAATTACATCCCTAGAGTAGTCATCACTTTGTTTGTGCTGTTATTGTTTATATCACCGCTTGACCATTTATCACTAAGTTTTACATCATTTATTATGCATTTTGAATTCCTGTACCGTGTAGGCAATATAAATTTGGATATCAAGCCCATGCAAGGCATAGGTCTGTAGTTTCATTTTCTCAGGTTAGAATTTTTTTTTTCCACCAAGAATAGCATAGAAACAGAGAAGTTTCCTTTTTGAGTCGTTAGCCATTGTGTAGATTTTTTTTTCTTCTTTGTCCTTTCACTAAGAGTACAGCCTCAGTCTCTGAATGTCCTGGCTTTTGCAGATATATCAAGTTCACACCCCACATCATGTAAACTCTAGCTCATCTCACATACTTGTCCTAAAAGCCCAAGGCCCTGGTTGCTGGAACCCATAATCCTCACCCCAAGAGCAGCTGATATCCATTTATAAGCTTCCTGATCTGGTTTTCAGTTCCCTCTTCATTTCTGGGATCTAGGGATTTCCCTTTTTGTCTCATACGTCTCAGATATAAATTTCAAAGAATTTTTAAACATTTTTATTTAGCTTTTCTCAGAATTTGTAGTGGGAGAGTTTCAGGTTCTCTTAGTCTGCTCTTTTTCCAGAAGCCACACATTGCCTACATAGTTGTGTGTGTATATATTTATGTATATGTTCACATGTTTATACATGTTTTCTATGCACTTATATATTTTGTATGTCTTCTGTACACTTATATATACATGTATGTATGTGTCTATGTAAAACATATATAAATAACATGTATACCACATACCTACACAACTGTGACAATGACACAAAAACTCCCACAATTGCAGGTCAGATTTCTGTAAAAAGGGGGATCCCTGGGTGGCTCAGTGGTTTGGTGCCTGCCTTTGGCCCAGGGCGTGATCCTGGAGTCCTGGGATCAAGTCCCACATCGGGCTCCCTGCATGGAACCTGCTTCTCCTTCTGCCTGTGTCTCCGCCTCTCTCTCTCTCTCTCTCTCTATCTCATGAATAAATAAATAAAATATTTTTTAAAAATTCTGTAAAAAACTCCTTATGGTATAATGATATAGAATTGCTCAGAGTGGCTTCTGTCTCTCTGATTGAACCTTAACTAATATAAAATTTGTTTCTGGGATAAAGTTTGGTTGGTTGCTTCTAAATGCCCTGGAGGACTTGGAGAAATAAAATGATGGAATCAGGGAAAATTCCCAGCTCAAGATCTCCATAATGGGCCCAAAATATATCACTTCCTAATAGAATCCTTTATCTCCTACAGCCTTAAGGCCAAGATTTCCAAAACTACACCCAAAGTCTACTCTTGCAGGTGGCTGAATTATGATGTAAATGGACTTCCCTGCCGCAGAGCTTCCCATATTAGAGTATTATTTGGCAAAGAGTGGGACTTTGAAATATCAAGATGGGGCTTTATGGGCAAATTCCAATGAAGCTGGGCAACTTGAACCCTTGAATTCTACTAAGCCTCCTTTGCCAGGAGATGCAACCCATTATTCCCTGTCTAAGGAAGTTTGTCTCCTTTTGCATGAACTTGTAATTACTTCCTCTGAGATATTTTGCCTGGCAGGGAACTGCTAATCTTCCTTCAAACCTAACCCTACTACCTCTTACTGCTCCTATAACTAAACTCAAGTCCCAGAAGATCCAAGAAAGCAAAGTACAAAGCATGAGTTATGAGGAGGTACAATAAATACCAAAAGAATTGAATGTTTTGCCAGTTTACATCAACAGAAAACTAACAACTGATTCCTAGACTTGAGCCACCTCACAGACCCAGAATCCCTTGAATAGAGAAGGGTCCCCTTGAATAAGGACCCTACTACACACACAGTTTATATTGTAAATCTTCCTAACTTTCACCAATGGGAAAACTTTCCCCAATGGCCATTTATCAAGGCAAGAATATGCTGGAGAAGGAAAATTGACCATACTCTTCAGGGATCACTGGACATTCACTAATGTCTTGGAGATTCAAAGCACCACTGTGTTCACTATTCAGAACAAGATTTTATGAGAGATTGAGTGATGAATAGAGTTTTGGCTCAAGTGTGTGTTATAGTAGTCACAGTGGGTACCCTAACCTCTTGCAAAGTCATCATTATATGCCACTGAAGTTTTTGTGATTGTTTGTTACACAACCTTAGTGTGACAACAGGTAACTGATATAATTGATTTTTAAAAATGTAGAGTGGTTAAGTTCAAAGGGCCTGATTTTTAGACAAGATAAGTGGTATCTATTATTAGCCCTATTTACAAATAATGAGACTGAGGGATAAAGGGAAGACAATTTTCTTGTGTAAGGTCACAAAGGATAATATTTGAAAGTGTCCCATTGTTATTCTCTGGTGCGGTGACATGTAAAAGTAAGGTGTAATTGTATTGCAAAGAGGTTATACCCCATCCAACAGACGTTTTAAAGTAGGTGGTAGTATTTAAAAATTATGTTCTAACTTTATAGTTTGCAATAGGCTAACTATCATTTGGCCATCATGTTAATGGTTACCTATCTCTGTCTTGACTTCTCTGCTTAATATCTTACAGAATGGGTTATTACTATAATACCATTAATTTGCTTTATATGAAAACATCCCCAAAACTATGAGTCACCTTTTTTCTTTAAGACAAGTAGGTCCAAGTTTAGCTGTGTCCTTCGGCAGAGTAAGAGTCCAGCTACAAGGTATGATTTTCAGGAGTACAAGAAAATCAACTTATCCTAACTGAGCTGTCTAATTAGATTCCCTAAGTACTACCATTAATCACCCCCTTCTTATATTAAAAGGAGCTAGTAAAATTCAAGTATTCCTTGAGAATGGTGTAATGTAAAATGCAGGTAGGGAATTTTCTGGATTTTCTGCTACTTGGGCAGGATGAGGGGAAAGGAACATATGTGGAGGAGAAAGGTCAGGTCCAGTGAGGTTGAGAGAGAAGCCCAAGTGGATGGGCAACCCCTCTGCCTGGAGTCAGGCAGACCTCAAAGAAGCTCCGCAGGATGGAGCCAGGAAGTCAGAAGCAGGTTTATCTACCACCTCATTGGAAAGAAGCAGGTGCTTCCCTATGGGAATCTGAGTGGAATATGATCAATTTCAAGAAGCAGGAACAAAAGTAGTAAAATAGTAAAAATAACAAATTGGCAATTAGGAGACCTAACTGGTTCCAGGCTCCAACTTGATCCCAAATGGCTGGATGATCTGGGGTAGTCACTTCACCTCTTTGCCCTCATCCTCATCCCCAAAGTGAGAATCCTCAGAGGACCTTTCCTGCTTTCACATACCATAAAAAGTCCCCCCTGGTAGAACCCCTGAAGCCAGACAAAACAAACAAACAAGCAAACAAAAAAACAGCAGAATTTTTTTAAGTAGGCTTCACACCCAACGTGGATTAAAACTAACCCCGCAATCAAGAGTCACATACTCCACCAGCCAGGTTGCCTGTGTTTTCTTGGCTTTGTTGTTGTTGTTGTTGTTGCTGCTGCTGCTGTGTTGTTTAATCCACACAAGTCCCACAAGTCTGCAGTTTGTGAGTATAAGTTTTGTATTTAGCTCTCAGAATAACCACATTCAGCACTAACAGACCCTGATTCCTTATCACTCAGGCCAGTGTGCATGTGACTCATGGAGTCATTACCATCACTGGTACTGGTGGCCCTTGTTGACTTAACGGCACTGTTTCCAACAAAGATTACTGTAAAGCCATCTTTTGGTATTCAAGGTAACAGGTGGTTGTGGTTTCAGAATGGGTCTTTGTACTCAACTTCTCGCTTACTCAAACTTCTCTTCAAGTCATATCAGTCTCCCGGATGATAGAAGCCCTGAATCTTACTACCACCTATAAAACCCGCCACTTCAGATCATACCAAAAATATGATCTAATCTCTTTGGCACCAAGCTTCAGAGTTCATTTACCAAAGAGGCCCATAGCAACCCATACCCCCTACCTTGGAGGAAAAGGCTATTCTATTGCCCCCTCTAGCTACTGTCTAGTTATCAAAGGTCTTTGTAAATTCTTTGTAAATGCTGATTAATTCTCTCAACAGACCAGTAGGGAAATCTCTATAGTGAAATATGACAAAATTGAGACATGGAGCGCATGAATCGCCCTTTACTACATGACAAGTGGGCCTGAGACTCGATCACAAGACCCCAAAGTGATATGATCCAGTCTTTCATGACTCTAAGTCTCTCACATTTGGGAATCCCTGATCCATTTGCAGGTTTCTCAAATTCCATCTTCACCGTTAAGAATTGAGACTTTGTAATTCTGCCAGACAGATGTGGACTAAACCAATCTCATTCTGTGAATATTTCACATTAACAAGTACCTGTTAGCCTTTGTTTAGCTTTCTCCAGCATGCAAAAGACACACCTTTATTCCAATATGCAGGCATGACAATAAGCCTATGGTACCTCCCACTCTTTGGCAATAACATGACTCCTCTCAGCTAATATGTTAATGTATAGACAATGCCAGATGGATCCAAATTTTGCTAGCCGGACTTGTGACTTTAGAGTGAGGAGAAAAGGGATCCCTGAGTGGCGCAGTGGTTTGGCGCCTGCCTTTGGCCCAGGGCGCGATCCTGGAGACCCGGGATCGAGTCCCACGTCGGGCTCCCGGTGCATGGAGCCTGCTTCTCCCTCTGCCTGTGTCTCTGCCTCTCTCTCTCTCTCTCCGTGACTATCATAAATAAATAAAAATTTAAAAAAATATATTAGAGTGAGGAGAAAAGTCTTCCAACCCTGTCCTACTTGTAATATTCATTCTAATTCATATCTAGTGGTAGAAATGGAAAAGATTTCTCAGGAAGCCTTTGTCTTATTCCAACCAAGTTTTCTATAGGCAACCTCTGAACTTCATCTGAGAGTTCTTTTACCAAAGAAACCCACAGCTGATCCATATTCCCCTAATTTTGGAGGAAATGGCTGGCTCTCCCCATTTGGCTCTCCCCAAAGAGAGAAAGGGAAATTGTCTACATAAATGCACAGGGAATATTCTCTTGAAAGCTGGCACTTGGACAATGGATTTGCCCAACATTGCATGGAGTAACTTGAACTTTTTCCAAAGATCCAAGAGGATTGAATGAGATCTGTCTGGAAATGTAGTCAAGTTAATCCAGACCTTTCCATCAGTGGGCTTCCTGGCTTAAGGCAGGCGTAAGTCTGCAGTGGGAGACATTCTCTCGTTATACATCCCCGTGGTAAACAGAGAAGTGGCTTGGGGAGATAGTCTCAAGTTTAAATTGATCTTCTCCTTTCCTTGTCACCGCCTATGTCCTAATTCACGCCCTTATCACATCCCATATGGACTCTTGCAAAGTTTCCTGCCTGGATTTTGGCCTGCAGTCTTGCCTTCTGCAAGCCATACTCTGCGCTGTCAACAAAGTGTTCTTCCAAAAATGAATTTTCTGGGGGACCCACAGAATAAAACCCGAACTCCACAACTCAATTCTTGAGGTCCTTCCAAATGTATCTATGACCTGAATTTCTGATCTCATCGATCATCTCCAATCTTCATGTGCCTTTTCTGCTGATGTGTCTAAGGGGGACCACATCACTCATTTACTATTGCCACATTAATTCTGTGTCACAATCACCCTAAACTTAGTGGCTTAAAAAAACAAGAATTTTTTCTCAGGCTCCAAGGTTTGCAAATTGCCAGGAGTGGCTCTGTTAATGTATGCCCTTTTTATGGGGCCCAGGCTCAAAGGGCACCTGCTACCAGGGCAGAAGCTGCCAACTCTTCTTCATGGAAGAGTATGAAAGCTCCCAGAAAGGTAGGCCAAAACCTGTAATGCATCTTAAGACCTAGATAGTTGAGAACGGACATACTGTCTCACTTGCTCACATCTTCTTAGCCAGAGCAAGTTGCACGACCCTGTTCCATATCAGTGAAGCAGAGAAAGATATTCTACCTCTAATAGGAGAAACCGCATTGTTATATAGCAAAGGGGATTGATGCCGAAAACGGCAAAGAATTGGGAATGCGTATCTATTGCTGCATAATCAACTATTCTTAAAACAGGAAATATTTATTATCTGGAAGCCGCTGTGGACCAGGAATCCAAAAGCAGCTTAGCTAAGTGGTTCATAAGATTCCAATTAAGCTGTTAGCCCGAGCTGCTTTTATCTGAGGCTTGGTGGCTGACAGATGTGCTTTCGGGCTCACCCCATGATTGGTGGCAGACCTGATTTTCACATGGACCTCTCCAAAGTTTGCCTGAGTGTCCCCACAGCTTAGAAGCTGGCTTCTCCCAGAGAAAGTGATCCAAGAAGGAGAAAGAGAGAGCCTGAGCCTGAGACAGAGCCACTGAATTTTGTCACTTCGTCTCCGTGACACACCATCATATCTTTCATATTCTCTGGGTCACACAGACCAACCCTGGCATAGTATGGGAGGAGACTACATAAGGGCTTGAAAACCAGCAGGCAGCAATCATTGAGGGCCATCTGGAAAGTTGCCTGCCCCAGTTCTGACTTAAAAGATTTTATTTACTTGTCTCTATAAACTGCCAAACTCTCTCTACACTATAGTTCTCCAGGGTCTAAACCATCGTAGCAAGCCAGGGTAAAAAGCAGTTGGACAAAATTCTTTGTCAAATCCTGTTCATTTTTATCAAAAATGGTAGCAATAAACATCAATGTTTTTCATCTTTTGGCTTTTTATTTTCATATCTGTCTTCCTGTCCATAGCTTATTTCATATCCATTGCCACTTATTCTCACCCCCACCCTTGTCAACCAGATGAACTCTCAAATATCACTCTTTCTTTAAACCTTTCCTGGCTCCTGCACACCTGTGCCATTAGCCTCTTATGTCCCCACAGCACTTTGTATGTATCTTGATTAAAAGCCCTTGGCCCACTGTGAAATATCTGTACTCCTCTCAGTCTCATTCATTAGACTGTTAGAGTTCCAAGGTCCAATTTTTAGTGTGATAGCAACTCGAGAAGTGTTTGAAGAAAGCTTGAGAGGGAGGACAGGAGAAATGGAAACCACAGGGTCCAATCCTGACAGGCTTTCCATACACTGGCTTCCTACCATCTGTTGCTTAAGCTCCTCCTGGTGCCAGACACTGTCGGATGCTTTCCTAGTCACCCCTCATTATGACCTTGCAATAAGCCAGCAAATGAAAGTTGTTTGGGGAGGATTTGGTTCTCAACTCAGAAATTATTTAAATTTTCCACAGAAGTGGTAAAACCAATTTTATTCTGGACTCTTGCTTTGCAAACCCATGCTCTTCACACCACCCCATGCAGCCTTTGTAGGGAAGAGCCCCAGCGTGTTTATTGTATTAAACAGTGCAAGGCATTCACTGCCTTCGAGAATTTGTTCTCTCCCTTAGTGATGTAGCTATGTCAGTCCCTGGAAGTCATTCGTTAGGCTTTTCCTTGACTAATGACTCTGTTTCCCATGTGCCTTCCCTGGGTTCCAAGCCCAGGTCAAACCTTGAAGTCTCCTTTTCATCTAAATACCTAGAGAAGCTGGCACATTACAAAGGAGGCTGGAGAAATCCAGAGCCCCTCACAGGCCAGAAGAGCCCAGCAACAAAGCCCAGCTCCCTGAACACTCTCCCACAAAGAGGAAGGGCAGCTGCTTCTAGCATCTCCCTGCAGACGTCCATCACTGGAGCCTGGCACAGAGCCCTGTGGGTTTGACATTTAAAGGTTGAGCCTCCCAGGAAGTCCCGAGGATGAAATAATGGCATAGGTAAAAGCATTAAGAATTCTTTGAGAGAAAACAGCTCTATAAACTCAAGGTAGCATTAGCATGTTGTTGAAGTTCACAGTTTGTGTTAATTTCTTCTTTCCCCAGTCGGTTGAAGAAGGATGCACACATATAAAAATCACTATGCACATAAATATAATATTAATATATTTTAAAATATAAATTAGATCATGTCACAGATACAGAAGTGGGAGTATGTTGCAGTCTTATCTTTCTTTTTTTCCTTTTTTCTGACCCTCTCTTCCACAGCGCCTCCCCTCAGAGTGCTAAACCTGATAGGTATCCTTCTGTATCTTTTTCTCCATACTGACATGCACGCTAGTCCATATACTAAGGATGGGTCACTACTTATGGAACAGTAATGGCAATTCTATTACACAAGCTCTCCAGCATCATGCATTTCTCAGTCAACAATATGTCACGAAAACCCTCCCAAGTCAAATGGAATAGTTCTAAATTATTTTTAAAATTATTTATTTATTTCTTAAAAGATTTTATGTACTTATTTGAAAGACAGCAAGAGAGAGCACAGAGGGAGAAGAAGAAGCAGACTCCCCACTAAGCAGGGAGCCTGCTGTGGGGCTCCATCCCAGGACCCCAAGATCATGACCCAAGCTGAAGGCAGATGCTTAACACCCAGGTGCCCCTAAATTCTTCTTTTTAAAGTCACACAATATGTGATGGTGCGATGGGTCCATAATTTTTTATCCATTCCTTGTTTAATTGGCCCTTACTTGTCTCCAGATGATTTTAGCGACAAGGCTGCAATAAGATCTAAAGGCAGAGCTTCACATTTATTGTTTTCTTCCTGTGGAATATATACCCAGGAAGGGGATCGCTGGCTCCAAGGGAATATGTATTTTGGTTCTTAGAAACTGTTTTCCAATCTGGTGGGACTTAAGAGATAGCTTTTTTTATTGGTGCATTTCCCTGAATGAGAGTGAGCACTTCGTCAGGTGTTTGTCACCATTTCTATTTTTCTATAGTTAATTGCTTTTCCATTTCCTTTTGTTCCATATTTGTGTTGGATAATTTATGTTTTATGGATTTATAAGAGCTCTTCAAATATTACAGGGAAAATCTTGCTCTGCCTTCTACGTTGGAGCCATTTTTCCACATTTATCATTTGTTTCTGGACATTACTCATGGTCTCTGACTTCACTGTTATTTTTGTATACATATGTATACATTTATATATTATTTCATTGTGTCTGGTTTTAGTTAGAAAGTGTCCTCTATCCCAGGTTATTAATGAGGTTTCTTAGATTTTACTGCATTTTTTGTTGGGCTTTTTGTATTTGCATCTTTAATCCATCTGAAATTTATTTGACTTTGAAAACAATGTAAGGTTGAGTCTAATTTTTGTCTCTATTCAGATGAAGAAACAGTTATACCAGTACCATTCATGTAAAACTCCACAATATCCCCCACTGAATCACCTTTGAAGTATATTAAGTCCCCATGTATACTCTGTTTTCTAGTTTCCTTATTCTGTTATGCTTGTCTATTTCTCCATTCCTAAGACATCATATTTATACAATCCTAAATTGTTCTGATATCTGTGATTGCAAATCCAACTCTAGAAAATCCTCCTTTTTATTCTCACTTTTAAGCTATTCTTGGAAATTTATTTTTCTATGTGATATTGAAAATTATTTTATCAATTCTAAGAGGGGAAATCTATTGAGATTCTCATTAAATCTTGATTAAATTTTATATTAGGTTTAGGAAAATATATTTATAATTCTAAGTCTTCTTCTCCAAGAACAAAGTATGCCTTTATAAATCTCTTATAATTGCTATTGCTACTGAAAATGGAATGTTTTCTGCATATTTATTTTAGGTGTTTATGGTAATATGGGGAAAAGCTAATAATTTGTATGCACATATCATATATATATAGTCATCTACACAATCCTTTTATTCATTCTATTATTTTTTTCTAGACATTAATTTTCCAAGTATACCAACTGCAGATCCAGAAAAAGGGATTACTTTTTTTCTTCTTTTCCTAAGTTCATACAAATTATTTTGTTTTTTAAAATACTATTGCATTCACTAGAATCCCTAAGCCAATATTACGTAGTAATATTGATGACAAGCAATCCCATCTAGTTCCTGATTTTTACTGGAATGGTTTTAGCAAGGTTGTGTAATTTTGGAAAATGACTCTGTCCCTTTCCAGGAGCTCACTCCCTAAGTACTCTTCACTTGCTGAGAGCTGCCCAGGGATCTTCCAGGAGACAGCTTGTTATCGCTTTCCTATAGATCCAGCTAGAAGGGAGACTTGAAAGAAAGACTAGAGGGAGCACCAGGAGGGGTGAAAATCCTTCTCTCTCCGCAGCGGAAGGAGAGCATCACACTTTGAGCAAAAGTGGGCACAGAGGCCAGAGCACAGGAAGCCATCTGTGCACTAGTAAGAAATTCTTCACCCAGGCACCTCAGCGATTTAGCACTGCCTTCAGGCTAGAGAGTGATCCTGGAGACCCAGAATCGAGTCCCATGTCAGGCTCCCTGCATGGAGTCTACTTCTCCCACTCCACTGCCTGTCTCTCTCTCTCTCTCTCTCTCTCTCTCTCTCTCTCTCATAAACAAAATATTTTAAAAAATTATTCACCTGCCCCCCATATACAGGATCAGTTACTTTCTATCAAACTCTCTTTCCTTTTGTCCCAGACCAAACTTTTCATTCCACAAACCTGGGCATGGAAAGCCCAGCCCCAGCTCAGCTCACTGCCGATCTCCCCTTTGTCACACTACAGGTGAGGTCCTACCTCTTCTTCCAAGTGAGACCCACTGAGAACAGGTCTCACTGCAGACACTTTACTACAAACACTTGTGTAGTACCATCAACCATCATAAAAGAATTGGATTCCTAAGACAGGGTTTCTCAACCTTGGCACTAGTGGCATTCTTTGTAATGGGGTGCTATCGCTGCACTGTACAATGTTCAGCAGCATCCCTGGTCTCTTTAAATGCTAGTAGCATCCCCATCCCCAGTAGTGACAGTCAAAAATATCCCTAAGCATTGCCAAAGATTCCCTCATGGGGAAGGGGGAGAGGGGAGGTGTCGCAAAATCATTCTCGTTGAGAATCACTGCCCTAAGCTATATGGCCTGAAGTACACTATCTAGAGTTGCCAGTGTATGAAATAGCTTATTTGCAAATCATTGCCTATAAACTAAGGCATCTGCCCTTGTCACTTCCAATTTGAAACTTCTTTGAAAACTACTGAATCTTTCTTCTATTCAGAGTCTTGATTCATATGGCTTGCTTCTCTTGATTGGCAGTCATCCAGGCCTCTTGTTGAAGGGTGATGGCTCAGAAATCATGAAAGTTAATTTTGTGTGTGTCACAGTGGGGTCAGTTTCCTCAATGTTATCTATTTTTGGTTGCAAGAGTAGGATCATTTTTCTTTAGCTTGCTGTATATCACTCAGCATGAAGACACACGTACGTCCATTCCTAGCAATGATGGCAATAAAATATGTGAAGCTTTCAGGATTGCAATTTTCAAAAGGAAATAAGCTTTCCCTCTGAGCAGACTGGCACTGTGTTTGGCTGATGACATCCCAGTAAACAACCTACAAACAAGCTCTTGACTCTAGAGATGAGTAGGAGCTATTTATATATAAAAATTGATTTTCACGTGGGCAGGTCAAAAGAAAAAACAAGCTGAGAAGAGTCAGCAAGGAAACCCCCCTTCACCCAGCATCTTGAAGTGAGGAACTGTAGGACCATTCACCAAAATGGAAAGTCTGCGTCATTATTACTAATGGAGGGATGATGTTTCGGTGCCTTTTCAGCTTTGTTCGAAATAACTCATTTCATTTGCCACAACCATGAACTCAATTTAAAACACAGAAAACCTGAAGACTTAGACTTAAGACTAAGGAAACAAAGGGATTTCAGCCAGGAGCTTGGAAACGTCAATCAGATGACATGTCTCCTAGCAACAAGGATGCTGGTAAAAGGCTGTCTGCCAAATGCGAGGTTTCCCACTCGGAGCTGTTCGAGCTAGGTCTCCATGTGCATGTGGATGTGAGTCCCTTGGCGTTCTGAAAGGGTGTCGCAGCACTCTTGATCTCCTTTTTGCTAAGGAAAATCAGAAAACTTTGAATTGTTCTTGGAGGAAGTCCAGTCTGAGACAGGAGATTTGGGGGCAAGCAGCTCTGAAGTCAAGGAGGCAATGTCCTGACAGCAGCAGTCCTGTGGGCTCTGCAAAGGCAAAGGTAGGTTCTTAAAGAAGTTGAGCTGCATGACAGCGGCTGGGGACAACTGTATCCTTCCCAGCCAGCTGTGTATCATGGCTTCGGCCACTTATGGCTCCTAGCTTCACTGGAATTTAGAACAAGGCCCAAGGCAAAATGCAGCTGCTGGTTGATGGACAAAGAGTGGCCCCTGGTTCCCAGAGGCTTGGGACAGACCTTGCTCTCTTATGATGCCACTGATTGGAGGACCTAAGACCTTTATCTAGGATGCACGGATGCTGTCCACCTTGATGGGGTATCAGCAAACTCTTTCTGTAAAGAGTAGGGAAGTAAATCTACTTGGCCTTTCAGGGGTCTCTATCACTACTCCTCTACCCTGCCGCTGCAGCACCAAAGTAGCCACAGCCAAGATGTAAAAGAATGGGTGCCACTGTCTCCAAATAAAACTTCACTCACAAAAATAGGTGGTGGGCCAGATCTGGCCCACAGGCCATAGTTTGCAGATTCCTGATCTTGATATAAAACATCAAACCTAACCAATTCTCCCCATCTGAAAAGGCAACTCCTTCAGACCTCTCTGGCCCCACCCTACTTTGGCTCCTCTTGTTTTCTTATCTGTTAACACCTCTTCCTGACCCCAGTCTCCCCTTTATCCAACAAGTATTTTCCATTGCTGACAATGTCATCTTCTTAGAAGATACAATTCACCCATCACTCTCTGCCTTAAAAGCCTCTCATAGTATCTCAGTGCTTAGAGTAAAAAAATAAATAAAAATTCTCCAAAACAGCATTTAAATCCCTCCACCACCCATGATGCCTTCACAAATGTATCCTGAGCTCTTACCATGGTGGCCAAGGTGCCACTCCCAAACATGCCAGGCAGCCACCTTCTCCGAACTCCATCTAGGCATGTTCTCTGCCTTGTGCAACCATCCCCACAGTCTCCACCTGTCATCTTTACACAGTCACTTCAAATTCACCTTCCCTGTGATACCTTTCCTTTTCGGAAACTTCTACCTGAATTATCTTTGCATGGACTGCTGTGGAATTGATGGCATCCCTCTCTTAAAACAGCATGCCTTGAATTAAGATTGTTCCCACTTGCTGGTCTTATTCAATAAATCAGGTGTTTCCTGGTCACCTCTCATTTATCCTGATTTATGCCACAATATGTTCAATTCCATCATTTGATCGTTCACCCATTAACAGATATGTTTTGCATACCCATGTGTGTTTTGTGATATTCTCAGTGCTGGGGAGATGGCCAACCACTGGGCCATGTTCCTGCCCTCAGGCTTAAATGGCAGTAGGGGAGGACAGATGGAAAGAGAGAAACCAACCAATAAGTAAGATCATTTCAGATGGAAATAAACACCGCTGAAGAAATCATACAGGGTAATTGGTTAGAAAGAGTGAGAGTCTGTGTAAGCACAAAGCCAGTTTTGCGGCAGGAACAGGAAGGCTTCCCTGAGAGGATGATATTTGTACTGATACTCAGTATCAACGGTGAATTGAATATGAATGATGAGAAGTAACCATTTATGGCTCCACACAGAGGAAACTGCACAGAGAAAGCACCTATAAGTGCCTCTTAAATAAGTAAGTGAAAATATTCTTTAAGTAAATAAATTATAAAATGGTTGTTAAGAAATTAGGTCGGTACATCTACATGTGCATAGAGGAAAAGATATCTAAGATTCCTGTTAAGTAAAAGTAAAAGCAACTTGCAGAGAAGTATGTAAAATTTATTAAAAATTGAAATTTGAAAAACTCAGGGGCTCTGGGTGGCTCAGTTGGTTGAGTGTCCCACTTTTGATTTTGGCTCAGGTTATGATCTCAGGGTCCTGGGATTGAGCCCCAAGTAGGCCTCTGTGCTCAGCAGGGAGTGTGCTTCACCCTCTCTCCCTCACCTCCACTCTCTCTTTCTAATAAATCTTTTAAAAAAATTTGTTTTAAATCCTATGTATACACATTAATTTGCAAAATTTCTGGAAGGACACACATGAAAGTCAAGAGCAATTCTAGGGGTGGTAATGAAAGGTTGTGATACATTTGCTTTCTATCTTATACCTGTCTGCACAGTTGGACATTTTTATAAGCATATATATTTTCTATAATTTTACACACACAAAAAAAATCAATTTCTCATGGAAAAAAAAATTTCCCTCATGAAGACTTCTGTGTTTTCAGTCTGTAACTCAGGGATGAATTTTTCCTGACATACTGGGAAAAAATTCTTCTCATTCTCTTTACCATTAATGAAGTTTTTGTCCCTCTCTCCTCACTCCCAACAGCAAGTATCCCTACCTTTGAATACCCTACACACACATACACTCACCCTCACAGTTCACTGAAGGCATCTTCCTTGAATATTCCATTGTGTCCGGAAGCATTGATTGACATTCACTGTCCTAAACAAGTGAGAGTTGCCAGATAAATCAAATCCAGGACCTCCAGTTAAGTTTGACTTTCAGATAAACAGTGAATAATTTTTTAACATATGTCCCAAATACTGCATACTAAGAAATTATATTAAACAATTATTCTTTATTCATCTGAAATTCAAATTTAAGTGAGGGTCCCATATTTTTTTATTTGCTAAACCTGGCAGCCCTAAAACATGCACATGCCCTCAATAAAAGATGGCAAAATCTTGAATGAAGGACATTAGATCTTCTCCATAAGCACTCCCTCCACTCCCTCCACTGGGTCAGAAGAATAATGGTGCCTTTTTCTAAATCTTGACTCTGTCTGAACCTATTCCCCAGGGAACCCTTTTCATTGCTTTCTCAAAAAAAAAAAAAATCTACATAAGGTAGGGCTTCTTTGTGCACATTAGTGTGTATTCTATTGTCCTTCCTTGAACCTTGTCTCTATCCATGCTGACTTAGAGGGTCCAGTAGAGAGAGCCCAAGGGCTCCTTGTACAGACCCACATCCTCAGGATGGCACACATAATGCTCCAGAGCCAGGACTCTGGTTTCCTTTGTGCAGTGGGGCTAAGCTCAGGTTGCACCCAAGAAATTTTTTCAAATATTCCCACCCTAGAGAAACAAACACAGAATCTGAAGCAATGGGACCCAGTCTTCAATATGTTCTAGAGTTTCCAGGTGAATGTGAGGCACAGCCAGCCTGGTGAACAATCACCTTAGCACTAGGTCATCTGTACCCCACCCTCAAGCTTTAAGCCCCATAAAGCAGTGCCTCTCAAACTTTCGGTGCCTGTGGGTGAGTTTGAGGTGCTGTTAAAATGTAGCTTCTGAGCCCATAATCCTAGAGTGAGGCCTGAGAGTCTGCTTTTATAACAAGCTCTCAGCTGCTGCTACTGGCCCTTGAAATGCACTAAGAGGAGATAGTGCCTTTAAGAAAAATACAGGACTAAAACACCTTGAAACCAAAGTCCTTGCCACTTTATAATTCATACAAGAAGCAAAATAAATCTTGTAATGAGACTGGTCATAAAAACTTTCTCCGGATCTGCAGAGGTCCTAAGACTAGTACCATATGTGCGCTGAAGTTTCAAGTCGCAACTTCTCTGGATCTGTTTCCTATCTGGGGGAAGCTAACAAGAGAATAACACTGGTTGAAGTTCCAGCACACAGATTTTTCTCAGACTCAAATAGTCAGAAACCTCAGGCTAAAACTTCCCGTCTCAGGGTCACAAAACCCCAAAAGATTTGTCAGACTGGGCCAGAGAGTGACTTCACTCCAAAGTATGTCCAAATAGGAGTGATGGTGTCCTAGTGTCCATGTGTAGTAGACAGGGGGAGATCCAGTGCCTCCCCAGGCTCTGACATGAATTCCCGCTCTCTCACTGACCAGCTGGGACCTGGAATAGGTTATGTCACCCCTCCCCTTTAACCCATAGATCCCTCAGGTAGCTCCTGTAAAAAGGGACCACAAACGGCACATCGATGAGATTATAGGTAAGATTTTTGGTTAGCACAGTGCCTGGCACAGCAGCCATACTACATCTTGGCTAGCTGTTGGCTCAGGTGCCCCTGTCTTTATCAGCTAGATGAAAATGCAAGTCTTGACATCCCTGGTGAGGGAGGCTGAATTGCTGCGTCCAAGTACAGCACATGCACCAAAGTCCTGCTGCCCTCTGCTCTGGCTTTTGGGTCTAGCCCGAGTGAAGGACATCAGCTGGGGCCCACAAAGAAAGACACTAACAACGATATCAACTCTGCATGCAGTAAGAAACCATATAAAGCTTGAAAGCAAACAAAATCCAGCAGGTTTTTCTCTCACTTCACGGAAAAGGAAGTTTGTCTTGTGACCAGGACTACTTCCTTTTAAGACCACGGAAGAGAGAACTAAGGACAACTTGCATTACTCCGTGCACCCTTTATAGGAGCAGAGCCTTGCAGTGTGATGCTATTAGTGGGGACTGCAAATGGCAGGAGAGAGGAGCCAGTGGAAAGTGCCATTGCTTTTTAATATGGATGAGAATCTGCCCATTCTCTCCTAAGCTACTGGGGAACAGGAGCAGCAAGGAATTTAGCCATATTTACAGGTAGTCTCTGGAATAAAGGGCAGACGGTAGAGGTGACGTTGTTCAGAGCTGTGTTGCAGTGGGAAACCTACCAGTGTTGAGTCTGGCTTCTGGGAGACAATCCCTGATTTGTTTCAGCAAAGAGACAACAAAAATGTAAAAATAGCAGATAACCCTTGAAATGCCAGTGTCAGCCCCAAAGAACAGCTTCCAGAAACGAGGAGTGGGTGGACTTCCAGAGACACAGATTCAGATTCTAACTTTAGCCAGGACTTTCTGAAGCTGCTCAGCAGTACCAGGGGGAAAGATTTGGTGTGAAGGTGGCTAAGAATAGCAGCTCAGATCAGACTGTGGAATTACAGGAGTCTCAATCAGCAACATCGAGACTCATCCATCTCTCCCCTCCTCCCCAGCCTCACTGAGACATGCACATCCCTAATGCTGGAAAGCTGGAGCTGGAGCTCTGGGACAGAGCTCAGGCCCAGAACAATGACAGCAAGAGTTGACACGGAAGTCCTTAGGACCACAGGCCCTAGGCTAAGCTAGGCTAAGTTCCATGTAGATCGATTCATTTAAGACTCACCCAAATACTAAGAGTATCCCCACCTTACAACAGGGGGTATTTATAATTAGAGACATCCAGACAGTACTCCAAGGTCACTCAGCTGGTTAAGTGGTAGAGCTGGGAAAACAACAATGGAGTGCTGGGAAATGGGAAGAAAAATGGAAAGAATTGGAAGATGGAGGATCTCAAAAAAGAGGGCAGACCTTCAAGCATAGAAAGGGCTGGACAATGGAGAGGTGCACTTGTCCTCTGGCTTAATGAGAAATGAAGAGGGACTTCTTACACTGCAGTGCAAGAAGCAAGGAATTAGGTTAGACCCAAGGGAGAAACAAACATATGGGTTGTGAAAATGTGTGACATCAGATTCATTATTGAGGGATAATGAGAAATCTGATAAGTTAATTAAAAACACACATACACAGTGGTTTTGTGTTTCTCCAGGTATGTTCCACAGAACATTAGTTCTTGAAGATAGGTATAACCAAAAACATCCAGGAAACCCTGGGTTAATCAGAGTAAAACAGGTCTCGGGCTGGAGGAGCTCAAAGAGCTTTTAGTGAATCTCTTGTAGTAGGATATAGTAGGGAGTGTCTCCCAAACTTATTTGACGAGACCTTTTTGCATACTAGTCTTTCCTCAAATACACAAGATTTCTAAGATAATTTAAGTTGGAACTTCCTGGAGGCTGGGTACTGGCCATGCTATTCAGAGAGCACTCCATGTGCTTTGTCATCAGCATATGCATTACTTAGGAGCTGCTGAGAAATACAGAATCTCGACCCCATTCTTGACCTACAGAATCAGAAACTGCCTTTGAATGTTATGTCCTGATGAATTTTTTGCTGATTAAAGCTAGAGAAACTCAAAATTTCTTCAGGCATCAGGATTTGGTTATATAAAATTTCACGGTAACAACAGCCTGACCTCAGCTGTTGGCTGTAAAACAGAGCACCCCAAAACATACTGTGTCTTGAAATATTAATGATTCACTTTTCATGATTCCGTGGGTTGACTTGGCTCAGTTGGTAGGTTCTTCTGCTTTAGGTGACAAGGGTATGGGGTCAGTGATTGTTTTACAGAAAAAGTAAATCACAAAACTACAAGCTTGTAGAGCAGAGGCCACATTATTAACCTCAGGGAAAACCTTAAGATTCAAAGTATAAAGCAAAAGTCATAATGATTATCAGGTTCAGAAGTTTAGAAGCATTTATGAAGCCTCATTTGCTGCCCTTTAGTCTTTCTCCTCACCTCCATCATTTGCTCTATGAACTTTTCCACATCATCTCCCATTTCATTGTGATCAATATGCTTGTTAGGTATGGCCCATCAAAAATTAGGGACAAGTCGTCTTATTCTTCCCAGCTTCACATTTCTTCCATTCTTCTGAGGTCAGTGATTGACCCCATACCCTTACCATGAATAGGCTGTGTTCATGGGCTGGAATGTAAGATTCAAGGCTTCACTCATATATCTAGTGCCCCATGCTCCTCCCTGGGTTTCTCTCCATAGATAGCTTGGGCTTCCTCAAAGCACAGTGTTATCAAGGTTTGGGACTTCATACATGGCAGCTGGCTTCCAGAAAGAAGGAAACAGATACTGCCAATTTTATTAAGGCCTGGGCTTGGAGAACCTAGAACATCACCTCTGCTGCTTTCTATTTGTTAGTCAAAACAAATCACAAGGCCAAGTAGATTTAAGGGAAGAGAAAATGGTTTTTACCTCTTGAGGGGTCAAGTGGCATGATAGGGAGGGAAGGCATTGGTGGAGGCCATATTTGGAGACTATCTATCATACTGCCCCTCTTGGGTGATATCAGATGCTGTGCATGAGGCCTCCTCCCTAAACTCTAAGGCCTTGAAAAGTGCTCCGGCTGTATGTCCTAGACTGGCTCTTTCTCTGAAGCAATCAGGCACTTCAACCCATTTTACAAAAGGAAAGGTATGTTCCACCCAAAAAGCATGTCAGTGCCATGGGGACAGGGGAATGGGTTGATTCTCATCATTCATCGACCTACCCAAACTATTCTGGACCTACGATGTGCCAGGAATTTATCTCTGGGTATGTAGTGGTGTACAATGCAGTTTTGCACCTGGACCTTACATTCTAGTGATAGGAAAGATTCAATAAACTAGTAAAACGTTAAATACACACAGCAATTTTGAAAGTGATAAGGACTATGAAAAGAATAAAATAGGTAATATTGGGGGCAGCCCAGGTGGCTCAGCGGTTTAGCGCCACCTTCAGTCCAGGGTGTGATCCTGGAGACCCGGGATCAAGTCCCACGTCAGGCTCCTTGCATGGAGCCTGCTTCTCCCTCTGCCTGTGTCTCTGCCTCTGTGTGTGTGTGTGTGTGTGTGTGTGTGTGTGTCTCATGAATAAATAAATAAATATATATATTTATATATATGGTAATATAATTGTGAGGACTTCCTAAGTTAATTAAGAAGGTCAACTGAAGTCTCATGGGAAAGATGTCAGTAAATTAGGGTCCAAAGGATGAAAAGAAGGCAGCAACTCAAAGAACTGAGGTCAGAATGACTAGGTATGCAAGTACAAAGGCCCTGAGGCAGAGGCATGCTCTACACATTCAAGGGAAGAAGCCATTATGCCTAGACTGCATCCTACAAGGAGAAGGTAGCCTGAGGTGAGGCTAGAGGGCTTGGTGGGGGCCAGGCTTTTATAGGGCTTTGTAGGGCTGTGTAGACCAAAGTAGGGATATAATGACTGGACCAGGATAAGAATAACAGGATAATGGAAAACCACTGGACAGTTTAATGCAGAAGGTGACACAATTTGATTTGCATTTTTGTAAGAAGACTGGCTGCTATGTGAGAGAGAGATTGTAGGAAAAGAGCAGAGACAGAGAGACAGTTAGGGGCCAATGCTACAGTCTTGTACTAAGGTGGAGCTCTGAGCACTGAAGGACCATGTGGAATATTCCTGGCCTCTCTACCCTGCTACCATGGGGGAAATGCAGTCAAATATCCCTAGAGTCCCTGTGCCCACTCAAAGAAAGACCTCTTAATTTAGGCATTCACAGAGTAGAATATTGCCCTGCATGTTTTTTTTTTCCCCTTTATTGGGTTAAGGTAACTGAGGATTGGAATAAATTTTCCTACATATCCTTTTGTACCTAGAAATGTGGTGACTGTGGGACACTTCATTTCCTTCTTTAATCTTCCAGGATCTTAACCTAAACCCAAATTGGTCAGAATTCACAGAAGGAGAGCATCAATCATACCACAGTGAACTCTGGTAACAGCTGATGATACCAGCTGACTAACATTATTTATCTTTGTTCATGTTTTGCATATTTTGGCAAGGTCATCCCCTCTAGCCTTCTGAGATTAAACAGAAAGAAGCTGCTATATGATTCCTGTGTTCCAGTTTGAACTCAGAATGTTGATGGAAGCCCTAGCTGGTACTCAACCCAATCCCGTAGCTCCTGCTGGGTTTTGATAGCTCTAAGTGACAAAATTTGCATTTATTATTTCTAAAATAATAGTTTTAAATCATTTACATGTTGCAACTTCTGATTTTGCAAGCCATGAGCATGACATTACATACTTGATTTTCTGAGATCACCCTAATTTTCATATACTTATCCTTTTCAATAAACATGACTCATTCAATACATAACAAAACAAAGTTCATATTGATACTGTTGTAGTTTCATGTAAGTTTCTACAAAATCAGAAATAATTACTTGTCAAGCCCCTTTCCCCAAATCTTTTTTCTATAATACCATCATCATCAATAACCTCTGCCCCTGAGAAAGTTGCAAGAAGTGTAATTTTGTACATCACTGATTCCTTCAAAATAAAGTATTCATTGCATACTTGCTACTTGCCAGGCTTGTGCTGTGCCCTCAGGAAATTCATAGCCAAATGCAGTTTCAGCTGTGGTGCTCTAATTAATAAGAATTTAGTAAATAACGTTTGGTCATCATCATCAGCTAATTTCTTTCAACTCTGTTGGGTAAACGTTAGAGCAAATAGTCTAGGTAAACTACATGACAAGGAGAGAGGCCAGGAGAACAGAAGATCTAGCAACATATAATTTATTTCTGCCTTCACTCATTTCCCCAAAGCCTCTTTTAAAGTTTGCAGTTAAGGAGAACAAGCAGTTTGGGTTCTCAGCTCTATGGACTATGTTTCAATGACTTGGTAAGAAGACTTTCATCTTTCCCCATTCACTGCACATTTTATTCCAAAGCCAGATTGACCTTCATGATATACAATGAGCATGTCTTGTCCTCAACTCCCTAGTGCACACAGTTCATCCAGTATACTGTCGTGGGTTGATGGGCTTGCCTAGTCGGCCAGGCCAGGCTTGTCTCACACCTTTGCCTTCAAACACCCTCTGCTTTCCACCCCCTGCCCGCACTATACCCCAGTTCCCAAACACCATTTATTTCTGTACCTTCCTTCTGCAGTAGGAAGAACAGACTAGGAGTCTGGACACCTGACTTTAACTCCCACCTCTGTTTGTTCATTAGCTGGGTGACCTATGGCATTTTTTTTTTTTTTTTTGCCTCCTGAGTCTCACTTCTTCATCTTTCAAATTAGACATCATAATATGAACCTTGCAGAGTTGTTGTAGAGAGAAAGAAAACATTAGATAGCAGCTGTGAAAGCACTAGGTATCATCGGTGCCCGATAAGTGTTTGTTCCTCCTCTTTATGATCCTTCAAGTTAGAGCACATGCTATAGCACATGCTATAGGCTCCCTGCCCTAAACCTGAGCAAGTGGTTCTGGGGGATGTTCATGCAACAGTTGATCTTCAGAAAACAAATGGCCAGCAGAAGACACGGCCACATGTCCTCAGACACAGAAACCTGGAGCTGGAAAATTCTAGCAGACTATCTAGCCAATCTCCTATTTCAGAGATGAGGAAACCAAAGCCCAATGAGGAACCAAGGATGGACTCTTGCCCTCTGTTCATTACTTTTCATCGGACTGAGAAAGTGAGCCAGAATTCACTGAACCCATCACACACACAGGAATGCCTCAGGCCAAGGCTGGGACTGGACACAGTCTGGAGAGCTTCCTCATAAGAGTTTAGCCCATTGCCTTACTCCATACAAGCCAGCTCCTACTCAGCACTTACTGGACCCCTACAAAATGTTAGGTCCACACCTACGAGGAGAATAATAAGATATCTGAGATGCACCTTATCCCACCCTGATCCACCACCCCCCCCCCCAGCTAGGGAGGAGCCATGTGTTCAGATAATTGCCATGTGGTGTGGGAACTGCATCCACTCCCCCCCATAGGAACCCCAAACGACTCAGAGAAGCTCCCCTGTTGAACAGAAAAATCTTTAGAGAGGAGACAGAGGACTGAGGCCTTTACAAATAAGCAGCTGAAGGTACAGGTGTTGGGAAGGGCATTCTCATTTGGTCATTGATTTTCATTGTGCAAACAATTGTAGAAGCACATGCTAGAGGGGAGGCTGCCCACCTGTGTCTGCTGGGGACAATCTGGCTCCATGAAGGACAGCCAAGGAGTAGCCCAGGAATATTTTTGAGCCAAATGTCACTGACCCAATATCATTCCTGATTCATTTGTTTTACACAAATTTCTTCCAAGGGTCCCTCACCACCTTCCTTATTGTTGGAGCTGAAGTGGGCCTAGATAAAATAAATCAGAGCCTTTGGAAGTTTCTCCAAACTTCCAAAGGAAAAAGCAAAACTAAACTAAACAAAACCCAGAAGCAAATGGGAAGCCTCTTAAGTGAGAAATAAGTGGATAACTTTTCAGGAAAAAAAAAAAAAAGGTATTGGTGCACAACAGGCTGGTTGGGTCCTCCAGGAGGCAGGCACCAAGATCCGAGTTAGGAATCCTATAGATTTGTTGGAGATAAGCCCCATGAAACAGAGAGAGAAGAGGAAGCAGGGATGGGTAGAGAAAGGCCTCAGACCCTGATAGAGTCCTGACACCTGGGAAAAGTAAAGGGCAGGAAGGAGGATTGGGTAAGATGTTCAGGTGCAAAGATTGCTGGGAGAGATGAAACAGTTGGCTCCTGGGCCTCCGTGAGCTCAGTCTTGGCTGGGGCTGCCTGGGTGGTGCTAGATCAGTCCCAAAGCTGAGGCAGATCCCAGGGCACCTGCAGCTGACAGCAGGCCTCACAGTGGTTTCTTGCTGCAAGAATGATCTCAGCGACACATCTCCAAGACTGCTGAATGCATGCATCACCTTGGGGGAAAAAAAGAATTTAGAAGGGAATTTACTATGCTGGTAGTTAGAAATTCATTCTTTTCTTTCTTTTTTTTTTTTTTTTTTTTTTAATTCATGAGAGACAGAGAGGCAGAGACACAGGCAGAGGGAGAAACAGGCTCTATGCAGCAGCCTGGGCCAAAGGCAGATGCTCAACCGCTGAGCCACCCAGGCGTCCCTAGAAACTTGTTCTGATCATAAGATAACAGATTAATTATAGGCTCTATTTCTTGGTTAATTATCGGTGTCTGGAAGGGAAGACTCAATCCCTAGCATTTATGACTGGCCTGGGTTGAGGGTAAAGCTTTGGTCCTGGTGCTCTGGCCTCCCCAGGAACCAAATTCTATGCTTGAGCAAGCCACTCAACTGTCTGATCAGTTGAAAAGAAGGATAAGTCAATGCTCCCAGCCAGAGAGAGAGATCGGAGAAGGCAAAGAGGAAGAAAGCTGCTAGACCTCAAGCACCATGAGTACAGGATCCCATTGGTCTTTTCCCCCACTGAGAACGAGGTTAGCTGCTCTTAGTATCTGGCACATGGAGGCCCCTAATGGATATGGGATGAAGGAATGAATGAATGCGTGAACAGATGAATGTCCCCCACCGCTTCCCAATAACATAATTCTCTCCCACATTTCTCTCTCCCTGTGTTTAGCTTCTCAGACATACTCGTTTTGATTTTGTTGTCTGTACTTTTACGTGCCGTGCTCTCTCCATTGGGGTTACGTGGTGGAAGACAGAATCCTTTCTAACTAGGTCAGGCAGCAAGAGCTTAATTTCAGGACATTCAATTGCTTAGAGAATCGTTGGGCGGGCTGGAGAAACAGGCTTGGGGACAAACTCCTGAACACAGAACCGGCCCAGTCAGGGTGCTGCTTCCTCTTTTACCACCAGGAAGCTACCTCCACTAGCACTCCACTGCCACAGCACAACCAGGAAGCTGCCGAGATCTGGAATCTTCCACCACTGCCAGCCCGGATCCCACCACACCTGCGGGGACACCAGTGAATATCCCACACGGCCTCTCACCACCCAGGAAGCTAACAAGCCAACTCTGGAAAGGCCGAATGCCTTCAGGTGCCTGTTGGTCCTCAGAAGCAGCAAAGGCATGGTCCCTGCCCCATGTCTGTCTTCCAGATCTACGTGAGTGCCCCTGGTGGGTCAACCTTGAATCACCTCAGGAAGCTGAGCTTCCAGGGAGTTGAGAAAATGTATTGGTTTTGTTTGTTCGGTTCTAGCCTCTGCAGGATAGAGGCAAGTGTTCTCAAAGTGGAGCAGAATGAAGTGATGAGCCATTCCATCACAGTCCCAATGTGAGGAAATCACAGAGAAGGTCTCATCTTCCACCTTCCATCCGTTGCAACCTAGGCCCCTTGGGGCCAAAGCTAAAGGCAGCGTTGTGTGAAAAGATTGAAAACAATTCATGTCTATTTTCTAAGGAGACAGAAGAGCAGGAATCATTGATCATTGATTGTTAGTTGTCTTCCACAAGGGCATGTCATCAATGGGCTCCCTGGATCCTCTACCCCATGCAGAGTGTCATGTGGTCACTGATGTCACCCTGAGATTATGACTTTTGTGAGGTCAAGGAGTTAACAATCCTAAATACTTCATAGCAACCCCAAACCACAACTTCTGGGTTTGACTTTCGTTGCTCTTATAACTTCTGCATCTCCGTGTAGAGAGTTCTGTTATCATCATTATAACCTTGTGGGGCTTTTTGTTGTTTTTTTTTTAAGATTTTATTTATTTATTCCTGAGAGACATAGAGAGGCAGAGACATAGGCAGAGGGAGAAGCAGGCTCCCTGTGGAAAGCCTGGTGTGGGACTCGATCCCAGGACCCCTGGGATCATGCCCTGAGCCAAAGGCAGATGCTCAACCACTGAGCCACCTAGGTGCCCCATCATTATAACCTTGTTACCATTACCCAGGAAAAATGCCTGCCACACCAGAAACACTATAGATATAAGTAATAGGCATGTTGAATAAGTATGAGCTTGCATTGCTCATGATGTACTCAGAACTGTTTTTGTCTCCCATGGTACTGTAATGGTTTCTTCAGTGGATTAACCTTCCCTGCCCTTGAATAAAAATCCTGGCAGGTGTTTTGGCTTTTTTTTTTCTTTTCTTTTTTTGCTCAATTTTAGGTAGTAGCACAGTGTTGAAGTCATTTTGGTCACAATAATGTCTAGTCCCATGTAATGACCAAGAGGCTGATTTGACTCCTCTCTCCATGGGCCAGCCTCAGGCTGGAAGTCCACAGTGGGGAAGGAGCCTTGATACTTCAGCTTTCCTCTTCCTACCACAATCTTCTGCACTCCCTCACTGTCAGAGCTAAAGGAGAAAAGGAGAGGTGGAGGGATAAGACAATACTTCCTTGGCAGATGGCTCCGTGCTCCCTGGGCCTGGGACATGGTGCATGCTAGTGTCCCTGGGTAAGGGAACCCTCTCTCTCATAAAGTGCTTTTGTAGGTCTTCATGGGTCTCATTTCCCCTGCAGGCTCTTTTGACCTAGGGAATGCACTTCTACTCTTGGTGGCCTCTTATGACTCCTTCCTCATTGCCTAGGTATTGGGCAGTGTACTGCTGGCTCTTTTTTTTATGGAGTTTCTCTTCTCTCCTCTCTCTTAAGGTAGGACCATTCTTACTGGATGCAACCCAAGGTGGCTCCACCTCTCGTCTTTCCCAAGTAGCCTTTGTCTAGTCCACAGGAAATGCCTCCCTGCCCTGAAATGATCTTGATCTGACTGAGGGACCAAGAGACAGGAAACATGTCTTCAGAGTTACTTCTTCTATAAATCGGCAGAGAGTACGGAGACAGTGGGCTTTGTTTTACACTTTCATTGGTGGGTAATAATGATTGTGTTGGTGTCTCAGTCAAAACAGAGGCAGGAATGGTCCCATCATAATATCCTGCAATGCATGCTTGCTTAACCCCCTCACAGAGGGTCCCTGAACCTCCCTGACCCTCTATCTGACTGGCTAATGTTTCTCAATCTTTCACCTTTCTCAGCTTTTCACATGTCCCCTCCGTATTTGCCTCCTCCATGAAGTCCTGATCCATCTGCATGTGCATGCCCCCCTCCCAACAGTTAACTTCCTCCTTGGAGCTCCCTTAGGAATCTTACATAAACCAATTATCACATTTTGTGTTACTTTCTCCCCCAACTCTTTGCCTTACGTAGGAGCCTAAGAACTCTTCAAGGACAGCACCCATGTCTTAACCAACTCATACCTCTAAGTCAATTCATACCATACCATACTTAGCTCATACCTCTAGCACCATAGTCTATTCAAGGCAATCAATTTATGGGTTCAACATGAGTTTATTGAGCAAACACAGTGAACAAAACAGACAAGGCCTTTGCCTTCATGACACTCAAAGGAAACCAAGAACATTGGGGGCACCTCATTGAATCTCCTGGTTTGTGCTGGGCTCCTTGCAGATGCAGCCCAGTAAACAGACACAGTGAGATTCTCAACTACTTAACATGGATGTCCAGCACACTTCTAAACAGCTCCCACAATTACTGCCAGAGAAGTCTGACCTATCCCACTAAGGTGGATTCACCCATTCAATGACACAGATTATTCCCTCTTTTTTTTTTTTTTTTTTGACACAGATTATTCAAAAGAAGGCCTGTGAGTGACCTGAAAGTCATTGGGGGATGATTTTACACTCCATGAGAAAGCTTATTTTCTCCAGAGCAGTGTGCCTCTCCCCATGAGTCACCTGAGCACACACCCAGGCCAGGCTTCCCCAGCAATGATGCCAGTCTGTGTGTGAAGAAAGGGAAAGAAAAATATGCTCCTATAGCAGATGTCCTCGC
Organism: Nyctereutes procyonoides; assembly: GCF_905146905.1. Lineage (NCBI taxonomy): Eukaryota > Metazoa > Chordata > Mammalia > Carnivora > Canidae > Nyctereutes > Nyctereutes procyonoides. Next base: position 5,534,388 of record NW_026575031.1, on the reverse strand, counting down.
CTTCACTTCTAAGAAGAGAGTATGTCTTATTGAGGTTGTAGGTTGTAGGCCATTTTGTTGTATTTCTTTATGTGAGGTAGGGAAGGGCAATAATAATAAGGCAGGTCACACCTGAACTTTGGAAGTGAAAAATATCTGAGTCTGAATCTGTACTGCTAACAACTTCTGTGCAGCGAACTCACTGACAGCAGTAGTCTTCCCATAGATAATACCCTAAGGGCAATAGGGCCTGGAAAGGGCCTTCTATTCAAAGCACATTCCTTCCCTCACTCTCTACCACAAAGCAAGAAACTCCCACCATGGAACTCTGCCTAAAGCGAGTTTCTAGATGGCCACAAAGGGCAGTGGACATCAGAAATTCCAATGATAGTTATTGACAATAGTTTCCCGAGCCATAACTATTTTGATTCACTGTCAGAGCCCAAAATACTACAGTATTTTCTGTCACTTTTTCTATATTTGTTATAGAATTTACTCTGCATAGATTCCATTTGTCAAGTGCCTATCATTAATCTCAAAGGATACAAGATAGGGGAGACCCAATCATGTCCAGACTTTGGGTACACACAGGGAAGAACAGTCCCAGGAAGGCAACACTGAGGAAGACCAGGCTATGGAAGGAAGAAGGAATCCCTCAGAAAAGACAAACCACATCAAATCAGTGCACAGGCTGCTGGTTGCTGGGAGGAAGGGAGGTGCAGTCCTGGGTTCAACATAATTATAGGCAGCAAAGACGATGGCAACTTTTTCTTTTAAAATCTTTCTAGTCACTTAGAAGTCCTCCTAGCTAGGATTCCCCTGTCCTGCATAAACCTTTCTTATAGAAGATGGTGTCAGTACCACAAAATCAAGTCATGAGTCAGGTGAGCTGCCAACTCCCTGAAGGCCATCACCAAGCATGAGGCTGACTCAGATTGGACAGAACTGGCTTTTCCAGGCATCTTTACTCAACCAGCTGATCCAGAACTCCCTAGCAAAAACGAGGCATCCCTTCAGTAAACACCATTGGTCTTCTCCTTGCATTTGGAGCTGGGTTTTGCTTTATGGCACTGACAGTGGAGGCCAAGAATAGAAATCCTCGGCGCTAACTAAAAGTTACCTAACTTTGCCACCAGGACCGGCAGGAGCACCACTCCACCTACTTTACAAGAGACTTCTGCAAAAAATAGGCCAAAAGAATGCTGAATCTGCAGATATCAATGCAAATTTTCAGCCTGACATTCTGCCCTGTGGCTCTCCCTTTCAGACATGCTATTCCTGTTTCATAGGTCTCCTTATTTCACCCTCCATCCTCTGCCCCACAATGGGTGCCACACAGAGTCCAAATTCCCTGCATTTGCTCCTCCTGTTCCCCTAGTCTGGAATGTTTCCCCCTTTTGACTCTCTCTCACACAGCTTCTAAGATCCAGGTCTAATTTTCAAACTTCTATCAAGGTATTATTGAGAACTCCAAACTCCAGAAATTCCTACCTGTACTTATAAGCTATAGGGACAATTCTGAAATCTGGGATAAAGCAAAAGTTCCTAAGAAGATTTTTTAAATATTTACCATTGCCTTCCTCATACTGTCTGAATTTGAAATTTGAGAAATGAGGCAGGAAAATCCATCTTTTGATTTTGCTTTGGCTTTTTTTTTTTTAATGTTCCCATAGACCCTCATTTCAGAGCCATTGGTCTGTAAAGAAACACACTGTACTTGACACATACTATTATATAATCTCTCAATTGTTTTTGAGTTTGCTATTTTGTTTTTTCTACCAACCCATCAGCTCCTCTGGCCAGGGGCAGAGCTACACACACACATACACACACATGCACACACACACACTCCAGTGCAGTATTAAGTATACCATGAAGAGAAAAATAAATCATTCTTGCTGGATTACTACACTTCATGAGAAAAGAAGGAAATGGAATGGTGGGAGAGTAAATTATTCATATTGTCTTCCTTTTGTTGTGATTCTATGAAGAACAAATCCTGCATGTGACCTAGACCATTCTCTCAAGAACTAGTCATAAAAGGGAGGGTTGTGGCCAAAATCCAGAGCACTGACAACACCAAATGCTGGTGAGGATGTAAATTAGCAGGAATTTTCAGCCATTGCTGGTGGTAATACAAAATGGTGCAGCCACTTTGGAAGGCAGTTTGGCAATTTCTTACAAAACCAGACATGCTTTACCACCAATCCAACAATGGCTCATCTTGGCATTAATTTAAGTGCATTGAAAATTTATGTCCACACAAAAACCTAAACATAGATACTTATATCAGATTTATTCATAATTACCAAGCCTTGAAAGTAACCAAGATATCCTTCAGTAGGTGAATGGATAAATAAACTGTGGTACATCCAGACAATGGAGTATTATTTAGTGCTAAAAAATGAGCTATAAAGCCATAAAAAGATACAGAGGACACTTCAATGCATATTACTAAGTGAAAGAAGCCAATCTGAAAAGGCTACATATCATATGAGTACAACTGTATGACATTCTGGAAAAGGCAAAACCATGGAGACAGTGAAAAGATCAGTGGTTGCCAGGGCTGGTGGTGAGGGAGGGATGAGTATATGGAGCGGAAGATATTTAGGGCGGTAAAACCATTCTGTTTGATATTATAGTGGTGGACACATGTCACTATTAATTTGTCCAAACCCATAGAATGTAAAACACCAAGATTGAACCCTCATGTCCAACTATGACCTTTGGGTGATAGGTCAATGTAGGTTCATCAAGCCTAACAAATGTGGTAACAAATGAACCACTTTGGAGGATGTTGATAATAGAGAAGGCTATGCATGTGTGTGGTGAGGGAGTATACCAGAAATCCCTGTACCTTCTGCTCAGTTTTGCTGTGAACTTAAAACTGCTCTAAAAAATAAAGTCTATTTTTAAAAAGCGGGGGAGAGGGTAAGTTATCTCTGTACCATATGACAACCAATGCATTCCCATCAAGTCTCACTCTAGTAAAAGGAGGTTTATGATGAGGATACAATGCTGGAATCTTATAGGGATGGCAATTAAGTAAATTCAGACCTTAGGAGAACCAAAAAGCCATCAAAATATTAATAATAACAATAATAGCGACCATGTCATGAGTGTTTACCCTGTGCCAGGCACTGTGCTAAGCAGTTCACCTGATAGCAATATTCCTGCTTTATAGATAAGGAAATTGAGTCCTAAGTAAGTTAGGTAATTTGCCCACGTACATAATTAACAGAGTCTAGATTCAAACCCAGTCTATCAGACCCCAGAGTTTGTTTGTTTTCATTTTCATCTCTTATTATCCTAGGGCTCTTTCTTTTGTCTGCCTTTCCCCACACAAGAATTCCCACTACTTCCTCATCTATTACATGGGACCCACAATGGCCAGCCTCATCTCCAGAGCTTTTAGAGCTTATCTTATCTCTAGAACTCCTAATTCACTTGAAAAAGTATGGCAAGCCAATGGATTGACGGGCTTTGAGACTGGTTTCCTTCAAGGATTCCATCAGCTATGGCTAGTCCCATCAGCTCTAGCTTATTGGCTCCTGGATGAATACCTGTCACCCCAGAGCTACAGGTAGTACAGGCAATTTGTCTGATACGTCCATCATACCAGAATATCACTTATTATCCTTAAAACCGGAATCCAGGAATAAACATGACTTTCCTCACATGTAGAATCAGGCTAATAATGATATACTTCCATGGCACTATTATGAGATTTATTTTTTCAAGATATTTATTTATTGATTGATTCATTGATTCATTCATTCATAAGAGACACAGATTGAGGCAGAGACACAGGCAGAGGGAGAAGCAGGCTCCAGGCAGGGAGCTCGATCTATGTCAAGTGTAAAGAACAGTGCACAGCACACAGCAGTTGCTATGAATGGTATTATTGTTCAAGCTGTACTACAGGTCCTTTTGTGCAGGGCTTCCAGGATGCTATGCCCTTGATCTGCAAATTAGTTTGTTTTCCCGACCTGCCCCTTTCAAGAACATTTGTCTCAACAATTGCCAGACTTAAATGTCCCTGTTAACAAGTCCTTTTTCTAGTGCAGGTTTGATAACACTCTTAAACCACGATTAAAAAAAAAAAAAAGAAAAAAAAAACCCTGAAAATTCACTGAGTACATTTGAAGATCTACTTGGCTTTATTAAATGATTAATGAATCCAGCAGCATCCATCCCTTCTAGGAATTAGAAAGGCCCTCTGAGGAGTTGTACAAAATAGAAGGCTTTTACAGGCAGAAGGAGGGTGGGGTGAGGAAGTTATTAGCCAAAAAAAAAGAAAAGGCCAGTTCATCTTTTGAGGGGAAGGGAATGGCAGGGGTCTTATTATACAAATTATCACCCTTGCACAGATCAGGAAATTTCAGATTGACCATTTAAAGATCACATTTCTCCCAAAAATAATAAAATAAAGATCACATTTCTGGGAGAGTAGTCTTGGTTTACTGTAGGTAGTAGGTAGTGGGGCAAATAATTTTATTTTGGGTCAATTTTTTCTTTTCCCATACAACAAAGGTAGGTGATTCTCAGTCTGAAAATGTCCAGCTATATTATTTTAAAATGACCCAAATCAATGCTAGCCTTTTTTTTGGAGGGAAGGTAATCACAAAACTAGGCCTTCTTCTCCTTCTCCTTCTCCTTCTCCTTCTCCTTCTCCTTCTCCTTCTCTTCTCTTCTCCTTCTCCTTCTCATCTCTTCTCTTCTCTTCTCTCTCTCCTCCTCCTTCTCCTTCTCTCCTTCTCCTTCTCTCCTCTCCTTTCCTCTTTCTTCTTCTTCTTCTTCTTCTTCTTCTTCTTCTTCTCTTCTTCTTCTTCTTCTTCTTCCTCTTCCTCTTCCTCTTCTGCTTCTTCTTCTTCTTTTTTCTTTTTTTACTAAGCTCCAACATGGGGCCCAATCTCATGACCTTAAGATAGAGACCTGAGCCAAGATTAAGAGTCAGATGCTCAATCAACCAACTGAACCACCCAGGAGCCCCATAAAACCAGTCTTAAAGGAAGAAAGCTGAGTTCACAGAAAGGATAGGCAGAAATGCCCTGCAGCAAACTCTGCTCCTGAAATCACATGTTTGGTTCCACTGGTCCATTTAACTGGGAAACAATTCATTAATGGCCACGAATAACAGGGGAAAAGGAGGATCAGATTGAGCTTGTCCGGACAACAAAGTAATTTATGCATTTGCACAGGATGCCTAATAATGCCACGATGGCAATCTGGGGAATTTAAATGTTTCCAGATGATTGCTATGAATCTTGGCATGGTTCTTCTCGCATCAACTCAAGCAGCGCTTTATACAAAAGAGGCATTCAGGTTTTTGTTGACTTGGTAAAGAGTAAATAAGGAACACAATGAGAAGCAGTGCTGTCATGAAATCTCATCCAAATAAATAAGGGATTTCCCAGCCCATGTCACATAACAATCACCAAGTTACATATGTGTTATTTCAAATTCCTCCTTTGATATTCCCAATTGTTGCCTAGCGAGCAAAGGCCTCTATTATTCAATTTTACAGATGATAGAATTGAGGCCCAGCAACTTGCCACTCCTTGCCACTGGTAGTAAGAAGAATCTAGTACAGAACCCTGGTCCCTGAACCCACATGTTGGTTCCCTGCCCCATGCTGGCTCTGTGGTGCACCCTGACAAAAACTGTGGAAGGTAACTTCCAGATGGTGAAACGAACTAACTGGTCAAGAAATAATCAATGTCTCTTAAAGTATGCTCCCTAAATCCCTAAAGTGCCATGACACTTCCAGAATAAGCTTGGGAATTATTGCTCACCAGATAATCTACCTTGATGTATAGACCACATCTGAGACTCTGAGCAAGCAAAACTGCCACATAGAAACATGTACAACACATTAACCTTGTATTCCTCAAAGTGATTTGACCACAAAATTCTTTGTGTATGTGTTATTAATATCTCACAGAGGAATATTCTTTGGAAAATGTCTTAGATTATGTTAAAACCAATTATTCAGGGACATAAGTAAATTAAAAATTATGCCTCAATCTATTTTGCCTAATCCCTAGCTTCTTAGGCCCTAACTAATTTCTAGAAGCAATACTAATTGTAAGGAACATCTGGCCATGTAGCCCGCTATTAGGAAGTACATAAGGAGGATAAAACTTTCGAAAATTAAAGCAGGCTTTAGGAGGGAAGATTAATATGAAAATAGAGTTTCTATCCCCAACCTCCTGGTAGTCGACAGAAACTCCAGGAGTTTCTTCATTTTTCTTCTCCACCTACATAGTTCTTCATGTATCTAGAGCTATGTCAGCAGTGTGAGGAGTAAGATGTTTCTCCTTCTCTTCCTCTCTTGTGGCTTTCCCCACGAAGAGAACTTCCTCTAATTTGGAGGGAGAAAACTTTGGCTTTCTTGGAGAACAGCATCTTATATGTGAAGTGGGAAGGTCACCCCGTAGCTGCCAGGAACAATGACTGGCAGCATTAAGGAAGAAGGGACTGTAACTTAACAGGCCTTTCAAAAAGTTTTATCAAGAATCAATTAACCAACCAACTGCACAAACAGAGTGAACCCTTTCATTATCAAACTCCTTGCAAGCACCTTCTTGTCCCTGACTGCATGCTTTGCTGGGGGAGGCAAATTATGCTCAGAGACCAGATGTGTCTTTCCAGCCAATTTCCAACTGTGGAAATTTTATAAGCTAACAGGATACAGGATAACATTTTTAATAAGCCAAAAAAGAACTAAAATTGTAATCCTGTGAAGGATTAATCACACTATTGTTTCAGGCAAGGAGAAGGGAAAGGAATAAAGTCCAAATTTAGTTGAGGCGTGCCTTTACACAAGACGGCACTTGAGAGCTATGGCTGTAACCAACCCAGAGCTGAAGTCCAGCTGCCAGCGCAGAAGAAAGAGGTCCCTGCTGCTAGAGCATGTTGCTGGGAAACAGTGGGGCCAGTGTCCATGGGCAAGGGGGTCTTTGTGGGGCCACCTTGTGGCTTTTGCCTCTGCTGGTAAGGAGTCGCCTTTACTGCCGCAGGAGTTAACTGCCCCAGGGTCTTCAGAGAGCTATTCAGATCAGTGAAATATGTAGTAGCCTCACCAAATAGAACGTTCTCGATAGTCCTCACAAACTCAATATTTATGTCTAAATGTACCCTTGCTTTCTCATCTGTCTTTACTGATAACCCCCAGCGGAACCCTCAGCAGCTACTAAATAGTTATCAGCTAGAAAAGATGAAATGGTGCTCACTTGGGCATCACAGATACTAAAAACTGGAAGGTTGCAGAGAAGTCAGCATGGCCCCCGCGCAAGGATGACACACAGACTCCTGAAGCGGCCCACGGAGCCCACGAAGTGATGACAACCTGACACAATTGACTTCATCCTTACCTCAAAACGACTCTACTTCTAAAAACAAATTCTTGTTTGCCTTTGTCATAAACAGGTGAGTTAAAACAACTTCACCAAAGTCACACTGAGTAGATTTGAAGTCGCACCAAACCCATATGCAGCCCTGCAGCTCCCTGGTTCTCTACTAAAGCAACTTCCCTTGAGAGAGTTAATTTTGAGTCTTCTTGGCTCCCCCCCCCCAACACACACCCTTGCCTTTTTATCCAGATTAAATCATTGAACCAAATTAGCAATTTATGGCATATATTTCCCACTTGGGGGAACACAGGAGCTTCCTTGCCTGTGGCCGTTCTGTGAGGCAGCAGTGTTTAAGATACTTGGCTTTACCCTGGGCATACGGTGGGTTTACACAATGGCCTGCTTTCTGCAACAACTTTTCCTTCTTGCATGATCCAAAACGGCCTCCCAGAGGCTTTCCTTCTACTCAGGTTCTCATGTCTAAGGTTTCTTCCTCAGCATCAGGACAGTTCTCTCAGGAAACAGTCTTGAAGCTGAGGGCAACATGCCTCAGAGGTCAGCCCCTCCTCCAGCCCACAGCCCAGGCTGTGGGCATTGCTTCCTTTGTGGCCTCAGGCCTCTCTCCACAAACAGGGTTTCTCAAGAGTGAGATGGGTGAGTGCCTTCCCGAGCCATAGCTGCGAGGTGGATGAGGGGGTCCACAGCCACCCCTTCCACCTGACCCACCAATGCTCTTGCCCAGCACGCTTGAAACAGAGGTTTCCCAGTGAGATTATGCACTTCTTCACAGCCCCCCTCTGGGGCCCCAGAGCACAGGCCACTGGGCTCCATCATTTGGTCAAAACTGTCTAACCAACACTGAGTACTTTTGAGTCACCTCTCTGGGAAGGCCAGTGTGCTACTATCTCTTTCATCTCTCTCTTGCCCAGAGCAAGAGCAAAATGAACTCTCCAGGAATTACAGAGCAAAGCATTCTTCCGTGAGGATTTTTAACCACTCGGTAGAAAAAAGCACCCCTGCTCAACTGATTCTCCTTTGCTGCCTGAAGGTCCTTTGTGACATTTATATCACTCTGCCTAGGTTCGAAGTGGTATTTTTCTTGAAGGTTAAGAACAATATCTTTAAATGATAAAGTTATTTAAATAATAAAAGAGAACACCTATAAAATGCACACTAAATGCTTTATAAATGTTAATGTTTACATTGTATAAATAGAATCAGTATTGATAAACTCATAAAACAATGCTATGAGATAGTTACTATTATATCCATTGTACAGATTGGAAAACTGAGGAAGAGGAAGGTAAATCCCCTGTATAGCCAGTACAGTGAGTGGAAGAGCTGGTGTTCCTTTTTCCCTCCCAGACTCTTTGTCCTGGTGTCTTCACTGCAAGGTGTTATTCCCTCTGGAAAAGATTGTCTCTCTCATTCTCTCTCTCTCTCTCTCACACTCACACACACACACACACACACACACACACACACACACACCCCAGGTTTGCCCTCTGGCAGTCCCGCTCGTGGTGTTGATCTGTTCTGCGGTTCTTCTGGTCTCTATTTCATTGAGTTCTGCTCGAATCTTTATTATCTCTCTTTTTCTGCTTGGTGTAGGCTTTACTTTCTGTTCTTTCTCCAGCTCCTTTAGATGCAAGGTTAGCTTGTGTATTTGAGTTTTTTCCAATTTTTTGAGGGAGGCTTGTATTGCGATGTATTTCCCTCTTAGAACTGCTTTTGCTGTATCCCAAATGTTTTGAACAGTTGTATCTTCATTTTCATTAGTTTCCATGAATCTTTTTAATTCTTCTCTAATTTCCTGGTTGACCCATTCATCTTTTAGCAGGATGCTCTTTAACCTCCACATGTTTGAGTTTCTTCTAAATCTCTTCTTGTGATTGCGTTCTAGTTTCAAAGCATTATGGTCTGAAAATATGCAGGGGACAATCCCAATCCTTTGGTATCCATTGAGACCTGATTTGTGACCCAGTATGTGGTCTATTCTCGAGAAAGTTCCATGTGCACTTGAGAAGAATGTGGATTCAGTTGCGTTCAGACGCAAAGTTCTGTATCTATCAGTGAAATCTATCTGGTCCAGTGTATCATTTAAGGCCCTTGTTTCTTTGGTGATACTGTGCTTAGAGAATCTGTCATTTGCAGAAAATGCCACCTTGAAGTCTCCTACTATTAGTTTATTATTACCTAAGTATGTCTTTACTTTAGTTATTAATTGATTGATATACTTGGCAGCTCCCACATTAGGGGCAGTCTCACTGGTGTTATGCCTCTTCTAAAACTTAGTAATCAGAAAACTTGAATTCTAAACATTGCCTCCCTCTTTCTTTTCTTCTTTACCCTTGAGCCCTTAGGATAAGTAAGGACACACCAAGCAGTCTCCTCTTCATAGGACTCCTAGAGAAGGTATTGCTGGGTCCCCCCACCATTGGCACAAGGTCTGGGCAGGCCCAGTCAGGTGGAGTGTTTCAGGAGCCCCGGGAGGCAGGAAGGCAAAGTGAGCCTAAATGTGCAGGATTTGAGAACATAATGCTCACTTTACCTGGTTTCCAGCTACGTGAGAATGTGCTACAAGGTATTTTCTGTCATGATTTCAGACAAAGGATAGCTAGCCCCCCTGAAGATTGAAGCACACAGTAGGGTCAAGAAAAACTTTGGGGGGAAAAAAGCTTTGAAATGGGCAAAATGATTGTGTCTCCTTTCACTGGAATGCTACGTATTGTCCAGAGGCCCCTTCTGGGGTGGTCAGATCCATCAGAGGTCAATGCCTTTCTTGTTCTTCAACTATTTTGCAACTCTGCTTTTTAACTTGTGGAGGCCTGAGATCTGATGCAAATGATCTCTGTCCATGCTAAAGCAAATGAATCTGGTCCCAGGAAATCACAGTTGAGTTCCACCCTGTGGTACAGGCTGTTTCTGCATCTATGAGCAGGTTAAAATCAGCATCTCTGGTTGCCCATTTATAAATGACCGGCTTCAGCTTTTCCTCTGAAGCAGTTGTAATATCTTCCTAGTTCTCTCAATATCAGTGACTTAAATCAACTGTTTGACATGTGTTCATTCTATATTCATGTGGGAGTTGCAATTTTACTTTTAAGACAATTACCCTGTAACAGCAGAGAGTCCACAATTTGATCGCTAACAATAAAATCCTTTCTCACTCCTCTGTTCTCAGCTGGGACCCTAAAATTAGACTACATGCCAGATCACGCTGCTTCTCCAAAAGACTCAGCTCTAGAAGGAAGTAAATGAGGATTTAAAAGGTTTCTTGCAAGGGGGCTAGCCATGTTTAATTCATTGGTAAAGAGTACCTGCCTCACTGAGGTTGCACCAGGACAGGCAAGAAAATACCAACCGGCAGCATCTGGCCAAAGAAAGGATGGAGGGGATGAGGGGATGGGAGGAGAGCTTGGACAAAATCTTCTTAAAGAGAAAGCTGGAGAAAACAAAACTGCAGAGAGCAGGAGAGAGTTATGACTCCCATCATTTAAGTTATTTGAGAATTGGGGACTCTTTGACTGATATAGTCTCACTTGTCTATTTTTGCTTTTGTGGCTTGTGCTTTTGGTATTATATCCAAGGGATCATTGCCAAGAGCAGCAAAATATTATTCAGCCTTAGAAGGAAATCAGCCATATGCGACAACTCTGATGAACCTGGAGGACTCTGTACAAAGCAAAGTAAGCCAGTATTTGGAAGGACAAATACTGCATGTATCCACTTAAATGAGGTATTTAAAATAGTCAAATGCATAGAAACAGAGTAAAATGCCGGTTGCCAGGGGCTGGGTAGGGGCAAAAATAGGGGGTGGCCGTTCAATAGGTAAAGTTTCAGTTACACAAGATGAATAAGTTCTAGACATGTGCTGTACAACATTGTCTAAATAACAGTATCATATTGTACATCCTAAGAATTTTGTTAAGAGGGTCGGTCTTGTTGGAGAGCAAGGATAGCCTGTCCCATTCAAGGTCCTTCTCACTAGACCAAGAATCAAATTAACATGAAACAGATTCAGAGGAGGAAATCCAATTGAATAGTGTATGTATGGGGAATCCACACAGGCATGGAAATTCCAAAGACAATCAGGCAAAATAAGGTATATGTCATTCTGAGCTAAAGAGAAGGGGATTGGGGTCTGGGGCATCAGAGGAAGGGACTGTAGTCCACAGGGCAATGAGAAGAGCAGATGCTTTGTAATTAGGTGTTGTCTGGCCATACAGATGGGTAACTCAGATAAAATTTATCTGTGGGTCGTAATCATTATTCTGGGCAAGACCCTCCATTTAGATTCTTCTGTAGTTAAGGGAGGGCCAAAATTTCTCTTGAGCCTGCAAGGTGCTGACTCTTCTGCTCAGAATAATCTACATGCCACAGTGGCCATTTTAGGGTGGCCTACCCTCAGCCCTTACAATAATCTCATGTTAGGGCAATAAAGAAAGGAGGAAGGAAGGAAGGAAGGAAGGAAGGAAGGAAGGAAGGAAGGAAGGAGGAAGGAAGAAGGAAGGAAGAAGGATGGAGAGAGGGAGGGAGAGAGAAAGAGGGGAATAAAACAGATAAGAAACTTAAAAAATAATAATAATTGGGGACTCTTTAAGATTACAACTTTTCTCTGCAATGTTTATTAACTCATACCGAACAACATAGACCAGAACATGGCTATCATGATTGAGGGTAGGCACTGACATTACCTGGGCAGCTACTCCATTCCATGTCCCTCGGTTTTGAGCTCCTTTAATCCTACTTTATCCTAAAAACAAAGGGTCAGAGGCAGTGAGCGGTGAGTGATCCACCACCATGCCACTGCCCAACTCCTACACCTTACTTCCCTGCCACCTCCTCCTCTCTACAGACAAAAGCAGACCTGAAACAACACCACCACCACCACCAGCAGCACCACCATGGCAAGCAGCCTGGGGTCATTAAACAATGAACAGAAAGAAGTATGAAGAATCAGTTGGTTTCTGATCATGGTCCGAAGACCACCTGCATTGGAAATACCTGGAAAACATTTTGGAAATGCAGATTCCCATTCTCCGTGCTGAATTTGTTGATGATTTATATGCACTTGAACATTCGTAAGACTTCAAATTTTAGTTCAAACACCAAAAAGAGGGGAGCATGTTGCTTATCTGCTGTGGGCCTTAAAAACCAGCCAGAGCAGGATTAGAACTGGGCCCTGGCTATCCTGCCACACAGGCTTCCCCCACCATGCCCTGGGGCCTCTCAGGCACAGTTAAGGTGGAGAAATGAAACTAGCTTGATAAAAGTGTTTTGCTGTTCACCATCTGTTTACCATTTTCAAACCATCTGTTCCTTCTTGTGAATGATTTTGGCTATTAAGGCACTAGGGAGCAGTGATTAGAGCTGGATTCTGGACCTAAAATACCATGACTTTGGGATCCCTGGGTGGCGCAGTGGTTTGGCGCCTGCCTTTGGCCCAGGGCACAATCCTGGAGACCCAGGATCGAATCCCACATCGGGCTCCCGGTGCATGGAGCCTGCTTCTCCCTCTGCCTGTGTCTCTGCCTCTCTCTCTCTCTCTCTCTCTCTGTGACTATCATAAATAAAAAATAATAAATAAATAAATAAATAAATAAATAAATAAATAAATAAATAAAATACCATGACTTTGCCATGGGCACCTGGGTGGCTCATTCAGTTAAGCCTCTCTAACTATAGGTTTGGGCTTCGGTCCCAATCTCAAGTGGTGAGATGGAATCCCACATCAAGCTCTGTGCACAGCATGGAGTCTGCTTGAGATTCTCTCTCCCTCTCCCTGTCCCTCCCACTCTCTCCTTCTCAAATAAATGGGATTCACACACGTGAAAAATGTAAAAACAATATAGCACAGAAGCTAATGACAACCTCAATGGTATCATAGAGGAAAGAAGTAACCAACTGATGTGCTGAGCATAAGGAAGACGGTAGGGGGGCATGCCATCAGTCAGGAAAGCAACAGGACCTGGGCTGTGGTGGAGGGCAGGCAATGGAGAACATGCCAGACTGGTGTAGCAGCTTAGAGTTTTCAGGAATGAAAAACTACTTGGGGGATCCCTGGGTGGCGCAGCGGTTTGGCGCCTGCCTTTGGCCCAGGGCGCGATCCTGGAGACCTGGGATCGAATCCCATGTCGGGCTCCCGGTGCATGGAGCCTGCTTCTCCCTCTGCCTATGTCTCTGCCTCTCTCTCTCTCTCTCTATCATAAATAAATAAAAATTAAAAAAAAAAATAAAATTAAAAAAAAAAAAAGAAAAACTACTTGGGCAAACGGAAGTGGCTTTGAAATCCACTGGAAGGAACAGAGAAGCAGAGTAGGACTCGAGCCACATTCAATATTAGGAGAAACTTTGAAGGCTGATTTATTCATGAAACCTTGGGCTCATGAGCTACCTGAGCCATACAGCCTTTGTGCAAGGAAAACCAAATCCCATCAGTAAACTTAAGAGTGTTCCTAGTATCAGAATTCATGTCTGCGAGCTGTAAAATTCCAAGACAAGTTTGAAAATGGTAGACAAGGCCAGAATGCCACCCACCCCCATACCTACCCCCATCATGGCAAGATCTCCTTTCTGTCCTTTTGCCTTTCTGGGGAGGGAAGGATGCTCAAATGTAGTAAAAGCAGAAGAGTATCTAGGTAGTTTGCAGGATGCTCGATTGTGCTGCTGAGTTGCTGTGTGCTTTGGGACAAACCTTTGCCTTCTCTAGTTCCATTTTTCTCATCTGCAAAAAGAGGAGGTGGGCTTTGATATTCCCAAAGTCACCTGTATATTTAGAATTATGTTTTTATTCTATACTGCCTACATTCCCCATGTTCTGAGTCATGGGAATTTTCCCAGTTCATCTGTCATATTCAGGCTCCCCAGTCACCTCCTTCCCAGGTTTGGCCTGCAGGACCCATCCTGCTTCTGGCCTGTTGTGAACTGACAGTCATCTAAGATGAACAAGTGTCTACCAACCACTTCTGGGGGTGGGGAGGAGTCTGGTGGAGACCCAGGGACAGTGATCTCAGCACAGTCTAGACTGCTGGCAGTTCAATCAAAGCACCTGATACCAGAGATGTCAGTGGAAAGGAATGCGAGGTCACCTTGCCCTGTGGTTTGCAAACTGTGTGTCTCAGAGACCTGAAGTTTCCTCAGAGCTCTGGCAGTCAAGGGGACCAGGAGGCAGAAACAGATGAGCCCGGCCCCACTCCACCACCACAGTGGGTCCTCCTCTGATTCATTTACTTCCCACTTTCTGCAAAAGTTTCTGCTGGCAGAGTCTATTGGCTGAAAAGAAAAGAAAAAAGCTTGAGAGCCACCAGTTTCATCTTACCATCTCATTTTACAGATAAAGAAACTGTACTTCATACTTCAAAAACCTCAGAATGAATCCTATGCCCTTGAGATCCAGCAATTCCACTTCCAGGTAAGTTATCCTAAGATGTAATTATGGATTTGTGAAAGCTTCAATACTGTTCATCATACTGTGGTTTAAAATAGAAAATTGGGAACACCGGCAAGAAAGGAGGAGTTGAACAAATATTGGTACATCTCCAAATATGGAATATGGGGAAGTCCCATATATCATAGAAGGAAATTACTTATATGGAAAAAGTGTTCATGATATATTACTAAGTGGAACATACATACACACATTCAGCCTCTAATATCTCCATTCATGTCATAGGAAGACTTTCTGGGAGCCTCTGAATGGGACACCATTGTACCTATGATCATCTACGGTTCACCTGTGGCATTCACCTGTCCCTTCTCTCGCTTACCAGCTTCTCTCTCATGCGTGACCTCTACCAATGCCACCAAAAGAATAAGCATGTCCATACCACAGTGTCATATCCATGCTGCCCCCATGCTTCCATCCCCAGTGCATGGAAAGTCTGCTGGGTTCTTGACAAAACAGGTAATCCTGAGCCACATTTTCTCCTGATCCTAAAGCAGGCCTGCATGTGTCCAGAGGCATGTAGTCTTTTTAAATGGTTTCATCCATTTCTGGCCATGACTGCCTATCCAGCAGGTCTCAAATCCAGCACTTCAGCCAGAACTAGAAGAGACTTCACCCAACCTTCCATTCTCCCCCTCTGCTTTTTCCTTTCTCTTTTCCCACAAAACAAAAAAAAAAAATCTCACTATTCCTCGTATTATAACAATAAACATTTGCAGGTACATAAGTGCAAGCAAATAGTAGAATGTGTTTTTAAGGGTGGGAAGGTGTGATAGAATAGTGGCCTCCTCAATACGTCCACGACCTACTCCCTGGAACCTGTCAATCTGCTACCTTACATGGCAAAAGGGACTTTGCAGGTAGACATGAGAGATCACGGGTTGGGGAGATTATCCTGGTAGGCACTGTGTGGTCACAAAGGGCCTCAGAAAATGAGGCAAGAGGGACAAAGTCAGAAAAAGGTGCTGTGGCAATGGAAGTAAGATCGGGGTGTTGAGCTCTGATGATGGAGGAAGTGACCACAAGCCAAGGAGTGCTAGTAGCTTCTAGAAGCTGGAAAAGTCGAGGAAATGGATTCTCCCCTGGAGCCTCCAGAAGGAACGTGTCAACACGTGATTTTAGCCCATGAGACTCAATTCAGGCCTATGACCTGCTCAATGGTGAGGTTATAAAATTGGTTATTTTAATCACGAAATTTGGAATCACTGTTACGGCAGCAATAGGAAATGCATAGCGGAGCTTCAGGGATATGGCTGTCATTCCAGGAACAACCAAACTATCCTACATGGTCAGGGCAGAGTAAGACAATTTTTTTCCTTATCTATATTTCATATCTTTACTAAAACGAACACACATAACTTTTTAAATAAAAAATGAAAAGTTGCTGTCTTCAACGAGGGATGTCTGATAAAGCATCATTTGACAGTCTTGGAATGGAGCTGGCCCCAGGGTCAGGTGTCGGCCACAGAAGCAGGGAAGAATCAAGGGGAGATCCTGCATACAGTCTGGACCGTTTCAAACCCCCTTTGATTTACCCAGGGCAACAATGTCCAGGAACTCTTGAGAGATGGCTGACATATCACTTCAGAGCACCTGGCTTCCCTCAGAATGAACTGGGAGGATGAATTTAGAAGTGAGCAGGTGCAGGAGGGAAAAAAACTGAGAAAAAAAAAATCCACTATAGGGAAAAAAAAAAGAAAAATTAAAATATTACATGAAAGTGAATTCTCAGACACTTCACGAAATTGTATAAAGGAGGCAGGCAGCGCAAAGGTCAATCTGCTGGCTCTGCTGAGCAAACACATGGCATGGAGGGACGTTTGCAGTACCTTCCTTCTGCAGATTCTTTGGAGTTCCTCCCATCAGGACATCCCATCCAGGCCATCCCAAAGAATAGCCCTTCCTGCAGATTTGTCCTAGTCCTTTTCTTTCCCACCAAAATATATCTCTCATATTCTTTTTTTAAAAAAGATTTATTTTATTTATTTATTTATTTATTTATTTATTATTTATTATTTATTTGAATGAGAGAGAGAGAACAGAGAGGAGAGGGAGAAGCAGGCTTCCTGCTGAGCAGGGAACCTGATGCAGGACTCGATCCCAGGACTCTGGGATCATGACCTGAGCCAAAAGCAGATGCTTAATCCATTGAGCCACCCAGGCACCCCTATCTGTCATATTCTGAAGACAGCTGTCGAACATTTAAGTGAACATCATAGGGCAGAAGGGAACGAGGTACATTCTAGAACTGGCTCTGCCCAATAGAAATGTGATGCAAACCATATATGTCATTTTAATCTGCTGGTGTTCATATTTAAGAAATAAATATATGAAAATACATTTTATAATATATTTTATTTAACTCAGGATAGCCAAAATAATCAAAATTAAGTCATACTAATGAGATATTTTACAGTCCGTATTTTATGCTAAATTTTCAGAATTTGATGCATGTTTTGCACTTAAAGTACATCCTCAGGGCACCTGACTGGTTCAGTCAGTACAGCATGCAACTCTTGATCTCAGGGTTGTGAGTTCTAGCCTCACATTGGGTATAGAGATGACATGAAAAAAATTGTTTAAATAAAGTATATCTCAATTTGGCCTAGCCACATTTCAAGTGCTTAATAGCTACATCTGGCTCATAGCTACTGTACTGTATGTAAATACAGTTCTAGATTTAAAAAAATTAAAGAGCATACTAACTAAAGTCTGTGAGTGATTCTAGTCTGCATCTTGGTTCTAGAAAGAAGAGCTATAAAAGCATTCTTAGGGTAATTGAGTACATTTGAACAGGAACTGCACAACTGGGGGACAAGGGGGCTATAGACTAGTTATTAGATATTATAGAGTTATTGTTGCTGTAAATGAAAATTATGGGTATGTGGGAGAGTGTCCTTAGACTTAGGGAATTTTGGGTGATGTGTTTGGGGGTAAAGTATCATGATGTTTACAAAGTAATTTTTATTTTTCATTTATTTATTTTTAAAGACGTTATTTTTTTGAGAAAGAGAGAGAAAGAAAGCATGAACAGGAGATGGGGTAGAGGGAGAGGGAGAAGAAGAATCCCCTCTAAGCAGGGAGCTCAATACAGGGCTCAATTATTTTTTAAAAGCAAGCAAGCAAACACGGCAAACTATTAATAGTTATAAAGACTATGCAGAAAGTAGATGGATGTTCCATGTACTATTCTTTCAACTTCTATGTCTGAAATTCATAATAAATCATGGGGAAAACAGAGACATACACATCTGCCCTAGACTGCCTTCTAAATAGGGACAATTTATCTGTCGAAGGCCGTTAATCTGCTGAACTAATGATGCTAAAAGGTTTCTTAGTACCCTAAGAATATTTTATGAGGGAAGCAGCATGATTAGTAGTAAAAACACTAAATGTGAAGACAAAAGATCAAGATTCCAGTTCTAGGTTTGCTCTAACTTGAATAGCCCTACTTGGAAACACTTCAATTCATATACATTGCCATAGGTATCTGGCTCTCTCTATAGGAATTCCAGGCTTTGGAGCCAGTGAGTGAGGAAGCTACCTTTGTTTGGAAGAACGACGATGATATCATTTTGTTATGTGTCCACTTGGATTATAATGCTGGCATCCTGGAAAGAAAACAATTCTCCAAAGCTTCTGTCCCCCGGCACGTGCTCCTGAGCTATGGCAACAAAGTCTTTGCCCTGCCCAGGTGGCGTACCATTGCTCCACCAGCAGGAGATGGATGGGTGGGCTGGGTTAGCTGAGAGCTGGAAGTGGCTTTGAAACTATGAAAGGCCATATAATATCTGGAAGTAGAAATACCCAATGTGGGAAGGGGTCATCCCTGTGGACAAAGAACACGAGACATCCACAAATGTAGTCTGTTTTGGAATAGTATCCATTCATGCTCAGAACACCATAGTCAGTGAAAGCAGGTATGTGGTGTCCATGTCTATTATTTTAAATCAACCTCAGGGGAATTAGACAATTTGTCAGCATCAGAGAAAGAAGAAAAAATAATAAGAAAGATTCTACTAACTAGAACAAAAGCTCCTGGAGGAGGTTGTCCGTGTTCTCCCTAAAATTTAGTTGTTGGATTGAGTTTTTTTCCTCATTGCCAGAGTCAGGAATATAATACTGGCCTCTTATTCTAAGTCACAAACCTCAAAACACATTTTATTAGCCCCAACTATGAAAACGCAAGAATAACTATCTCAGAAATTCTATTCTGATGGGTCTCTTTTATTCTGCTAGAGCTCTTAATACTTCTGATGAAGTTACGTGGGCCTCGATCCTCCCTCTCTGTTTTTTTTTTTTTTTTTAATGCTGCAAAGTCTCACTTTACTTAACTTCCAGATTCCAAGGTTATTTCTTTCCTCTTTTCTGTGGGTAATTTCAGTTGCCCTTGCCCCCTTCCCTGGGTCTGCTTCCTTAAACTCCTTCAGTACTGAACATCTATCATCACAGCACACACACCTGCATGGGTGCACACCCTCAGAAACACAAAAACACATGAACCTGACAGACTCATGCATTTGAGGACCACACTCAAATCCCAGAGGTTGAGATTGCCCTTGGAAATTATGCTTCAATCAATCCCTCCAAACCTTACAACATTACAACATCTGGTTAAACTTCTCAAGTTTGGACCAATTGTTATGAAGAAGGCCAATGTCATATTAAAAAAAAAAAGTCTCACGTATAAAATGTCTTTAAGGATACGGAGTTTTGTGTAATTTTTATTTTTTAACTCCACAGGACATATATTAATTGAATATTCTTCTAGAATGGTGCTCTGTCTACTTTGTTCAACTTCTCCATAATTAGTAGCCACAGCCTTTAAAAAGTATTTGGATCTTCAAAGAGTTTTCTTCTTAGCAGTTGAGCTTTTTGCTCCTACAATCATATTCTTAGGCTTAATAAACAGTTTCTCCATGTGAATGTTTTTTAAAATAGTAAATTCATCGCACACCTCTGGAATTACTAATCTCTAAAAGGACTGAGTCTGGATTAATGATGTTTTACCATACCATTATCTAACTGAAGAGCATGGAGTGCAGTCAAGATTAAGTGAGATAGAAGTTATCACAGATGCTACTCACTACAGCACTGCTGGGAAGACCAGGATTTCAGGAATGACCTGTCTAGTGTGCAAAGCAAAGAAATAAAGAACCGAATTAACAACCTAACACTATTCACTTAAAAGCTGAAGAAAACTCTACAAAACTCAAAGTCTGATGGCCCCTGACCTCTTTGGAAACTAGTTTAAGGGTGTCTTGGCTGGTGCAGCTCCAGAGAAAGAAAATGGAGAAGAGTATACCTTGAGGCCATCTAGTCACCTTCAGAAATTCATCATATTTCTGATCAATCTTCTTAGGGATCTTTTTCTCATCAAAACAAGCTATGAAATTCCACGATTTTTGACATTTATGTTCATAGTAAAAATGAATGTATGCTTTTTATGCATGCATTTTTAGCTTATACATACAAGTCCCTATTAAAAAACAAAAATGACATATTCAAGGTCAATACTAACATTGCTCTTAGGCATTGAGCTGAGTCTTTGCTTCCCTAAACTACAAGCACATGTGTAACACAGAGCAAGAGCTACAGCTGGGATGGTTTCCCTGGATATAGACAATCTTGTTATGTCACTTTTCTTTTTTATTACATGGAGTTCTGCCTTTTTAAATGAATCAAACAACTCAGCAGAGGAGGAGCATATAAAAATAAAATTGCGTACTGCGGATCAATTATGAAGGCTCACCAGACTTTTCAAATAATACCTGATAGAAACCAGGAAACAGAAATGAGATGAAAAGGCAAAGACCAATGCTATACCACCTGTGACTTAATCTTTTCAAGAAAGACTCAATGCTGTTTTGGTCAAGAGGCCAAGTTAGGCTTTAAAGACATGATGCAATTCTCAGGTTGTTAATGACTAACCTGCAGCCCAGGACAAGTCACTCACTTATCTCTGTGCCTTGGGACTCTTGTGAGTTTAAGACACAAAAATGAAAGGTCTTCTATGAATTAAGTGACACCACTCATCTACTGAAATCCCAGGAAAAAATCAGGAAGTTTTGGGATTCCTGGCCTTTCAGCCCTGAAAGTCTACAACTGCTCTGTGTTAGTATCCGGTCATGAAGACTGAGTTTAGCAGGTTTCCAGGAGACCCCCACCACCCTTAATCTCTCCCAGCAAAGCAGTCCGTCTTAAATGTCCATAGGGCCCATGGAGGTCTCAGAGTGCTGGGCTGTCCAGCCATGCCAAGAACAGGGTTCATCTCCTAATATCAACATTACAATTGGTAAGACCCTTCTGAGTCCCCCAGATCAACACTGGCTGAGATCTGAGTTAAACCTCCTTAAGAAACAACTAGACTGTGCTCGCTTCGGCAGCACATATACTAAGAAATAACTAGACTTCAACAGCTT
The DNA here is from genome assembly GCF_905146905.1 of Nyctereutes procyonoides. Classification (NCBI taxonomy): domain Eukaryota; kingdom Metazoa; phylum Chordata; class Mammalia; order Carnivora; family Canidae; genus Nyctereutes; species Nyctereutes procyonoides. Next base: position 5,513,185 of record NW_026575031.1, on the reverse strand, counting down.
TCAAAAGGAGTTTTTCAAAAAATGGGAAGAAGGAACCTGGGTAACTAGCAACGATTTCCCTGAGTTCTATTCTGTTTTGGAATGATCCTGCTTTGTTTGATATGTACCTGTAACTATAGCCATGACCCTCACGAAGCACAGGATAAGAATACGTGCAGAGAAGACAGGTGAAACGTCTGCAAAGCAATGAGCCCTTCCTATCTGTAAGTGGTGGCTGGCCTGCCAATCTGCATGCACTTGGATTCCAGCTAGCATGGTGCCCATGCTTGCTCCCTGCAAAATAAGCAGCCTTGCTACAGTGAAGGATGAGACCCTAAATACCGGGGACCAAAAGATTGTCTGAAACAATTGTTTCGAAATCTTCTTTTGAAGATTGTTTTAGACAATCTTTTGAAAGCCTAATTTTCTTTAGCTCTGGCCTTTTTCATGTCACTTAACAAAGATTTACCATTCAGGTACAGCTGCATCTGCCAAATGCAGTGGGCCTTGACTCCATGAGTCAGAAGTCATCTCTGACTCTCAGAAGCCTGTTGCAGGTTTGGGATATATGACCTTAGTCATATAAATATGTGGCATAAAAAATATGAAGACTATTGCAGTCTCAGGCAGCTCAACTCCCTGTCTCCAAGGGACAAGGGCAAGAACACAAATATGAGCAGAAGAAAAAACTTTGCCCCAGAGGATGAAGTAGCATGGACATGGTTAAGCAATTTTTCAGGAACATGGACCTATCATTACTCTTTGTAGCAAAAGCTAGAAAGTAGGTGAGCCATCCTACTGGCTGAATCTCCATACATAGATGTATGTCTAGCCACTGTCTGTGTTATAAGTATCCTGGGTAGTTGATCGTCTGACTCTACCTTCATGTACCCCAGGATTTTTAAGAGCCCGATTTGCACCCTTGCAGCTGGCAGAGATGCCAGGCATCATATCAAGTAGAACATAACATAAAAAGTGGTCCTCAAATGTCCTGGAAGAGTAAAAGGAAAAGCAAGGCACTAATGGAAAAGGCATTTTGTGTATCACCTGTGGGTCTTCCAGAGAAGCTGGGGACCAGGAAGAAAAGCAGAAGGCTGAATCAGGAACTTTCTAGCATGGGATATGCTCTGAGTTGAGAGCAAGGCAAGAGATGGACACTTTTTCTTTAGAACCAGGTCTGGACCAGAAGCTATAAGTGGGCTGGGTATGACAACAAGGTAGGAAGATACCGAGAGCACTGGATTTCGGGGATGTTCCAGGAAAGGATGGTCCAGGCTGGACTGAACAAAATAATCCAAAAACCCAGAAAAGTAAAAAATCAGTCTTCACTCCTAATTTATCAGGTTAAAAACAAATATCTATAATTGTATTGACACCTCAGGATGATATTCACACTGGTTGAGAGAGATTTTAATGTTAGAATGCAATTCCATTAATAGCCCAGTCAGGAGAACTTAAAAAAAAAAAAGTGTGACAACAGCTAAAACTCTTTTCACATCAATAAACAAACAAATCAAACCTCTGTGGTTGCAGCAAGAAAGCCCTAAGGAATTAATGCTTTAATCACTTGATCTAATAATCCTCCACTTCTTAAAGATAAAATTGAAGCCCTTAAAAAAAAAAAAAAAAAAAGGAATCATGGAAAAGAGACCATAGCGGGAATCATGTTTTAGCCCAATCTATTCAGGAACCATTCACATGTATAGACACACACACACTCAGGAGGTGCCTGTCACGTAAGAACTGATATATAAAGGTAACCAATATAGTAGTAGCACACTGACAAGGTTAGACTTTCCTTTTTCAAATAACTTAGACTGAAACCTTGGGTTAGGGCCTGAAGAAGGCCTAAATCAGAGGCTTTCCCTCCCCACATCAATGGCCAACTCTTTTTAGAGACAATTCTAGCTTGAGCTGGGTCAGGGAGCAGCTGTAACCAGATCAAAATTCTGATCCCTGTGATGCTCTGGTTTATAACTTCTGGTTGATAAGACAGCTGAAAGGTAGTGCTTCCCTGAGGCCATCAACAATATAGGTAATGCTGATTACTTATTCAGAATTTCATAATGAGTCATAGACAACAAACTCAACTCTTTGGGGGTGCAAAATCTAATATAATGTGAGTGGGCAGTGTAGCAAATGATGATAAGCTCCAGAATCACATTGTTTTGTAACCCAGATTCACCTTTCACTAGCAGTGTGTCCTTGGGTAAATCACCTAACCTTTCTGAGCCTTAAATCCCCAGGTATAAAGTAGGGACAACAAAGATAAATCATAAAGGTTTATTTGGTGGGCATGAAATAAAATGATGTATATTTATTTCTTGGTAGAGTGGTTGACATGTAGGAAGTACTCACCAGGTTGGTTCATATAATCATCGTTAGGAATTGAGGGTAAACTGAAAATATGGAGGAAAAAGTAAAAAGCATTCTATTTGATCATATAGGATCTAGCTCAGCATAGCTTCACATGTAAGTTGGCCCTTTTTGGTCTGCTGGTTTATTTCTGCTGCCTACTAGTTGTGCCCAGTGGTGGAGTCCCACCTTCTGCGGTAGCTCAGGGGCTATCAGGCCCTTCCTGGCTGGGCTTCAGGTACAACAGCCTCGAGTTCAAGTCTGACACGGAAGCAAGAGGTACTTACATTCTGGTTTAGGACAACGATTCCTTTGTCCCTAAGCTAGTTGGTCAGTAAATACTACTGTTTTGGTCCTTCTGGATCCTCTGGCCTTGAGTGAGCCTTAGAGCCCCTCATTTTACCTCTCCATCCCAGGCTAGCCTTCACTTCCCATCCCATTTCTCACTTTACTGCTCTCCAAGTAATCTTTCCTGTACTTTCCTACTGATTGTCCAAAAGGGACAAACGGAGCTCCTCCTAAAGCTCACTTTGTCCCTTATTTTACACCGACATTTTTCAACAGCCAGAAGCCACTAAAGCTCCTGTAGCGAAGAAAGAGCACTTGGTCCTTCATGAAGGAGCCCGCATAACTCCCAGGGCCAACTAACACAGGAAGTGCTGTGCCCAGAGCCCACAGCACATAAGCCCATGACAATGTTTTAATTTCATTTCTTTCAAAATCAAAAGGAAAAAAATGATAAGAATGATATCATAAAATGAAAAAATGATAAGTATATAATAATAAATCCAGCCCGGACTATATTCATCTTTATGCTAATGCAATCATAAAATACATTTTAAAAATATATTTGTATGGAGGAAGGGGCCCACAAATATCAAAATATGACCCCTAATCTGGGGAAGGCCTGAGGCAAACTCACCCACCTTCCATCCCCACCTCCAACTCAACCCATTACCTCCCCTCTGGCTGGTATAGGACAAAAGTTGCAATGACTCGGATTTTGAAGAGGACTTGCTAAACAACTGCCAACATTGATTATATATGACTTGTCTATTTCCATCATAAGTCTAACCTAGATTCCTCACCCTACCCCCCCCATACAAACTTATGACGTCAAAGCAATAACACTAGAGCGAGATCACACCTGCCAGGGTTAAATTAAGACCCAGCATGTGGTAGCCTTTCTCAGAGGGCAAAGCCTCACTTCTGGGATGCTTGAAAAATCACACATACGTGAGCACTGCCTGGATTTATCACAACATATGGCGATGCTTTTCATTGATTAATTTAAAATCAATTAAGCTGAACACCCAGTTGACTATCTCATCTGACAGTGTGGTCTCTACCCCTACTTATGAAGCCGTAAGGGAGACTTGTCCAGCTGCACACTTTGTTAGAGTTCAAAGTATCCTCAGTTTGATGCAAGGTACAGGAAAAAGAAAAAAAAAAAGCAATACGAGACAAAAAAGACAGTTTTTTTCTTTAAAGTAAATTTTGGCTATCATTTCAATGGATGCTGAGGAATTACTTTGACCAAAATGTTTGTGTTAGCGGCCAATTAGACATGGAGACAAATCAGTCCCATCAATACTTGCAGCAAATTTAAGCTTTGAGCTTTGTTTTTTTAATCAGTGCATTTCTAATTGTCAGGATGCTCTCCTGGGTGTGACTTTGTTATTCATGCAACGCACACACTCTGCACTCAGGGAGCATAGCTACCCACAAGGTTAAAGATACACCCTTCTTAGTGGGGCTGCCAGAGACTCTCCTCCCACTTCCAAAACCAGAGGAACCCAGAAGACAGAGTCTTCTGGCTCAGTTTATACTTTCCTAAGGCTGCTCTCTGCCCAGAGGAGCTTTACTCCCTACTCCCACAACAAAGAATCAGACTGAATAAAAAGATACTTCCCATGTGGGGTGGGGAAGCCTGGGCCTTGGCACAGAGCCATGGGAAGGGGTGTTAGAACCCCACCTACTACTGGTAAGTTGTGTGTGAAATAAGTTACATTAGTATTACTTAAATCTGAGTAAAGGATGACTTTTTTTAAAGGGAAAAAAATTTTTCTTCTAGATTCCTAAGTCTGTGTCTGCAGATAATCCCAGTTGGAGAAGAATTCACCCGGACTAATTTAGAATGATTTTCTCCACTGCTCACATGCAAGTGCATCTATGAATATTTAGGAGTCTTCACTTCAATACTATACTTATTACAGTACTTTTTTGAGTGCATATTAAACAGTTTTTGTACTCAGAAAACCACATCCTTTGACTGGTCCAGGCCACTTGAATCTTTCTATGAACGTTTTTTTTTTTTTCCAGCTTTCGCCCATGTGTCTTTGTACATGTTAAATTATTAAGTTGCATTATTGCTGGTATGGTGCTGGGTGTACAATAGGAGTTTTAAAAATAGTGGCTACATTACAAAACTAGCTTTAGCATTTAGGTTATTGCCATTCTGTTTGCAATGCCAGCCATTTGAAAAGGGGCCCAGTGTTGGATTTTAATGAACTCTGGGTCCTTCAACAGTTCATGTCAAGCACCCAAAGGCAGACTTGAGGAGTAGTGTTAATTGAATCACACTGAAAGTGGAGGGGATTTAAGGAGCTCACAGGGAACTCTTCAAGGTGTGAAGCCTCTCAGATTCTGCCAAGGTAATAAGATTAAGTCAGACTTGAAAACCTGATTTATGCACTGGCGGAGGTGGGGAGAGTCAGAGTAGGCTCCTGAGTGTTGTAGTTCAGCAAAGCACTAGTTGTTCCTCCTCCTTACTTCCACATCTTCCTTTTCTCTGAAAGACTCTCCCTCCCCCTCCCTCCTCCCCCCTCCCTACCCTTCCTTCCTCCCCCCTTGTTCCCTCCCCCTTCCTCCCCTTCTCTTCTGTTGGCTCACTATTCAGCTTACCTTTTGCATATTAACCTAGACCTCACTTCCTCTGAGAAGCTGGCTCCCCGTCAATCAAGAGCTTTTGTGTGATCCCTTAGCCCTTACTAGGTTCTCAAAGCATTCACTCTGCGTGCCCGCACCTTGGCACAGAGTCATCACTCAAAACAGTATGTCCTCAGTGGTTACTATATGCCAGGCATAGACCATGTCACATCATCCTTCGCAAAATTCCAGGAGGTAGGCCCTGTTTGTACCCATTTTTACAGACATGAAAACTGAGCTTTAGAAAAGTAAACTTGCTCAGGATTACATTGCCAGGGAGGATGAGGGCTGAAATGCAAAACCAGTGGAACTCCAGAGTTATACTTCCAACTACCATGCCATTCTGCTTCCCAAATACTTGTAAAAAACACTGTTTGATTTTTTTTTTCATAAGCTTGAACAGAACAGATTCACTGGCAACTCACCATTGTTGGCCCCAGTCTCGTATTTGAAAGCCATGCAGCATGGTCAGAACCTGAAAGTAAGGTCTCTGCCAGAATGATCCAAAATAGGATTTATTTATTGAATAGGTGCTTGCACATAATACAAAAATAAAAGCTATAAAAGGAGAAATGATGAAAATTAAGATTCCCATCCCCCATACTCAGAGCCAGCCAGTTAGTTCCCTTTTCCAGAGGTAACTATCAAAATCTGTTGTTATCATAACAAGTGGGCTTAAAGCTGTATTTTGTAAACTACAATCCCATCCCAGTAATGGATAAATTTAGTGGGTCCTGACCAGAATCTATTTTTTAATGTCATTAAAAATATATATATTTGAAAGGATGATGTTCCACGCAGCTTGTGTTTTGGTTTTACATATAGTGTTAGTGTACATCTGAGTCACAGAGTGTAAAATCTTATTTTACACTTCTCATCATGAGGTAATGTCCAAAGCACTTTGAAAGCCCCCGACCTGGTAGACCTAGAAGTTGGAAATTATAAAGGCCACTTCCATAGAAAACCTTCCATAGTTACTTCTCATGAGTCACTCTGGAACTCAGCAACCTGAGTGACCCCATTAAAACGGAAGCCCAATCCCATTCCTCCTCTATTCAAAGCCCTTCAGGGGCACCCAACTGAAGAGAGTAAAAGCCGTGAGACAACATGTATTTCTATTTGTTTGCTCTGTCAGTGGCCTAAAAAAATCCACAATCAAAAATACAGGCTGTGTGATATAAACAAATATGACTCTGTGGGTGAGGGGCTCTGGGAAGGGATTTCCCAGAGATGGGTAGCATCCTTCAAAACAGCTGAAATTAAGAGTGGATACTCACAAATAGGGTCTGTTTTGGGGATGAGCTATACTAAGGATATTCACAAAATCTCCCTTGGAGAATTCTGGGGGGGTACCGCAAGGAGTCCGAATACTGTCCAGGACAGCAGGCGCATAGACAGAGGGCCACCCCCCCACGCTGCTGCATCCAGGAGAAGATGCCAGGGAGAAAGAAACTAGCAGAGGTCCCACCACAAGCCCCAACTTACAGGCATGGAGGAGCAAAAGGAGCTGTTTTTGTGTGGGCAATTCCTCCAGCCTTGGTCCAAGGTGAGCAGCAGCAGGAATTTACAGTGTTCGGCGTCCTGTTGTTTGGGACAGCCAGTAGCAACATAATGAGGCCAGTTCTCCGTGTCTCAGAAACAGCATCAGCACTCAGCAGGAGAGTCAAGCATGGATCCCCATTGGTTCCTTCCTTTCCCTCTCCATCTCTCATCACTCTCCTCTGGAGCTGTGCACTCCTAAATGTGGCAGCTGTCTCTTCACAGGTCCACATGGGAGCCTCAGCTGGGACACTTCATGGTGTCCCCATCAGAATACGGGTAAGCCAACTCTGAAGTGGCAGCTCCTGGAAATCAAGAGTGTAAAATCGTGGTGTATTCGTTCACTTGTTGACTTGATTATGGTGTGTTAGATACGTAAGCTCCTGTGAATAAAGATCTTGTCTGTCTTGATTTCTACCAGATTCTCGAGGTCAAGAACAGCACCTGACACCAAGCAGGCAACCAGTGAGTATCTTAAATGGATGAATAAATGTTAGGCAACAGAGTAGAAGCTGAGGTAGCCAATCGGTTCTCCAAGTACACCCAGGCAGATTGTGAAAGGTGGGTTCATAACCCTCTGCACCTGGGAGGTAGCCCCGCACGTGCCCTTTTAGGGTGACTTGCCAGTTTGACATGCTTTTGGTAAAACGGTGCCTTTGTGTGTTTACCAGGTGAAAAGAGATGGTAGGCGGAAGGAAGTACACAAGCAAAAGCACCCAGGCTTGCAAGGGCACAGGGCACGGCAATTACTAAGAGTGCCAAGGTGCAACCTAAGAGGTCAGGTGCCTGGGAGGGCATGGCCAGAGGCTAGGCTAAACAGATGAGCTCCAGCTGTGAAGAGGCACAACGTTAGCAAGTTTGCACTTTACTCTGAAGGCAACTGGGGAGTCCTTGGCAGTTTGGAAGCAGAGATATGATATGATCAGGTAACTGAAAGCGATATGAAAGAAGGATCAGAGAAGAGGAGGTTGTATAATTGGGGAAGCTAATTATGAGCCTATTACACAAGCCCAGATTCAGAGGTAATGAGGGCCAAGACCAATACATAGCCATGGAGATGGAGAGGAAGCCCTCTGGGACAATCAAAGGAGGTGACCAGTTGGAAGTGTGTCTGTGAATGTAGCTATCAGGGTTGGATATTCAGACTGAGAGGCATATGGGTCCTGCTGAAGTCATGGAAGAAAATAAAAACACCTAATTTGAATAATGTATCATTTAGAAAATCTGATGAAAGCACGTGTTTTTAGTTTCAGAGGCTTTACAGATACCCACCAAGAAGCCAAGTAAAAAGTTCATGGACATCAGTGAAGAATATCCGATTGAAAAACGGAAGAATGACAGAGTCCCAAGGAATGACCTCAAGTGGGCAGTGAAAGACAATGGTCCCCAACCCTTCTCATCTGCTTGAGAGACATTGACTATTGCCCATCAGACAGGGAGGAGAAGCAGAAGAGAGAACAAGAGAAAAGGAGAACTTTGTTCTTGAGGTCAGAGGTGCCTCAGACGACATCAGGAAGACTAACCACATGGCAGCAGATTAAGAAGATAGAGCTAACTTCTAATTTTTTTAGATGTTTGGAAAAGACAGAGTGCTTAAGTAGGAATAGCTAGAAAGCCTCATCAAAGACCTCAGGGTGGGCCCAGACATACGGTTAGGTGCAAGCAGAATGCAGCATGCTCAGGAAGCCAGAGACAAAGACGCTTTTCAGGCAACAGTAGGACTCTTTCTTCAGAAAAACTCAACAAGGCTCATTTACTGAATGAGTAACTAATAATTTCCAGACTTATATACATAATGGACTCAGATGTGTGCAACTGCCTGCATGCGTGTTGACTACTGTGTGTATACACCAAATAGCCAATCTGTCTATACATGTAGTTAATATGAACACATATTTGCATATAATTTTGCATTAACATAAAGGTATGTTTATCCATTTAACACATATACATATATAGTCTAGAAGAGCATTATAATTTAATATTTATTAAAAATCCACATGCTCCTTCTATATAATATGGCTGTGACTAGGACTTGGTTCTATTGCCCAATGTTCATGAGGATCCTCTGGAAACATTTCTTAGGGGTCTCACTATTAGGAAGAGTTGATATTCTCTTGAAAAACTGTTTGCTTTGCATGTGACAGAAATTGAATCTTATACAAAGCTCCCTTTTGAACAGGACTGCCAGAAACCTGGGAGACAAATTATGGTCCCACTTGTAACCGAGTGTATTGGACTCGATGGGGTGCATTTAAAAAGAAATGACTTCAGGATCCCTGGGTGGTGCAGCGGTTTGGCGCCTGCCTTTGGCCCAGGGCGTGATCCTGGAGACCCGGGATCGAATCCCACGTCGGGCTCCCGGTGCATGGAGCCTGCTTCTCCCTCTGCCTGTGTCTCTGCCTCTCTCTCTCTCTCTATCATAAATAAATAAAAAATTTTTAAAAATGACTTTCACTTCTGGCTCCATTTTACATGCCTTATTTTTCACTTTTTCTTCCACACACTTCTTGTCGTAGGCTGTGTACCTTTGCAAGTCACCTTGGTGAGCTGCTTTTTCTAGGAGATGGCATATAAACGTGAGGGCATTTTACAGAAACGAAATCACAGACGTCCAGAGACATCACGGCTGGGAAGAGACGTATTACTGCGGCCGGAGTTAAGGCAAGTGCCAATGACAACGGGTGTGTTACCAGGACAGCCCCGCGGCGACCCTTTACAGGGAGTCAGACAGATCTCAGGCCAGGTCACGGTTCTCCCTGCTGTCTCCTAGTTGAGTGACGGGAGGCATGTTCTTCTCTAAACCATCATTTTCTCATCTCGAAAACAGTGACCTCTCGAGGCTTAGGGGGGGATGGCTCACACGGGGTAACGTACCGGGGGCACCCGGCACAGCGCGCTCCGTCAGCTGGGTACTGTCGTCCTCTGTTCCGGACGAGCTGAGCTGGAAGGAAAGTTCTCCCCGGGCCTCCCCGCACCTCCCACCCCGCAGCCAGCCCGGGCGCCCCCCGAGGCCGAGGTCCCCGCCTCCCAGCAGCGTGCGGCTGCCTGCCCGCCCCGGCGGCGCTCGGATGTGCCCAAAGGGCCCCGCGAAGGGACGGGGGCTCTGAGATGCGGGGTCCCCTCCGCGAAGCCCACGCCCTCGGGCTCCCGCCTCCTCCGCGGCGCCCCCGAGCCTCCGGGTCGGACTTGCCCCCCCCCCCCCGGCCGGGAGCGGGGGTGGGCGGGGGCGGGGGCGGGGGCGGCGGCGGCGGCGGCGCCGCGGGGCGCTCGCTCGCGACGGGGCGGGTCTCGGAGCGGAGCCCGGGAGCGCCCCACGTTTCCTCCCCCGAGCGCACCGGCGCGTGCCAGGTGGCTGGTGCGGCGAGTGCGCGCGCGCGGGGGCCGGAGGGCGCGCTCGCGGAAACTTTGTGCCTGCGGGTGCGCCGCGGGCGGCTCGGCGGCTCGGCGGCTCGGAGCGCGGCGGGGGCGGCCGGGGGCGGAGGGGCCCCGCGGGCGGCGGCGACGGCGGCGGCGGTGGCGGCGATGTGCCGCGCCCCGCCGAGCCCGGCCCGCCGCGCCAGGTGAGGGTGAGCGGCCGCGGGAGCGCCGGCCGCGGCCATGGGCACCCTGGGCAAGGCGAGAGAGGCCCCGCGGTGAGTAGGGGCCCGGCCCGGGCGGCGCCGGCTTCCTCCCGGGGGTGGGGAGCGGGGCGGGCGGCGCGGGCGCCTCCGTGCACGGGAAGTCGCGGAGCCGGGGCGCGAGCGGCGGCAGGCCGGGGGCTCGGCTCAGATCCGGGGAACGGGCGCGGCGCGCAGGCGGGGCGGGGGGGGCCTGGGTTGTGCGCCCGCCAGCCCCGGGGCTGCGCCGGCCGCCCTCCCCCCCCCCCCCGCCCCGGCCTGGGTGGCGGGCGCCCGGGGCTCCCACTCGCGGACTTTCCGCCCGGTCCGCACCTGCGGCGGGCGCGGGGCCCGGGCAGCGCCACCTGGCGGCGTCTGCAGGGCCCGGAAGGGCCGGCGGCCGCGCTCGGGGCGAGCCCGCGGAGGTCCCCAAACTTAGAGCTGTCGGGGTGCAAGCTGCACCCCCCCCGCCCCACTGCGATTCCAGAGGGCTGTCTCAGGGGAGCCTTGAAGATGAAGGAAGGGGGTAGTGCAGGGTCTCCCGGCAGGAGAGAGGCCCGGAGGGGTCAGCTGTTGAGCTGTCCCCCTGGAGCCGGGAGGGCCTGGCCCCGCTCGGTCCAGGCGGACTGTGATGTGACTGCGCCGTGCCCAGCCCCACACACAGGCCCGGGAGAGGCGGGAAGCCTTAGCCTGCTGTGCTTTCTGGCGCTGAGGGTGCTTGGCACCTTCTGCACCCCCTGCACCCCCTCCCTGGGGTGTGGGCCCCCGGGGCGGCCCCTCGCCTGCAGCTGCACTGAGGGGAGGGCGCGGGCAGGTCACACCGCGTGCGCGCCGTGGGGCTGACGGAGGGCACAGGGCTGCAGAGGCTCCTCACCGGAAGCCAGTTAGAGCCGCCTTCCACTGCAGAGAAAGTTGGGGAAATCTGTGTTCTCGTCCTCTCTCTCCCTCCCTTACTGTCCTTCGCTAGATTTTATAAAAGGTTCGACCTGAAGGTGCGCGCGCCCTCCACGGAGGCACCTGCGCCTGGAGAGGATTTGGCCTGAAGGGTGGAGAGTTTCGACAACCTCCTGCCGCAAGCCCCCCCGGCCTGGGCTGCTGCAGTCTCAGAAAACACCTTCAAGTGAATCTGTTTCTCTCGGGCTTTATTTATTTGTTGTTTGGTTTTTTAAATTCGCGTGGGAACATTTGGCTGCAGCCCTTTAAAAATATGCCTTTGGATACTTAGACTACCCTTTCTAGACCTGCCTACCGGGAAACATGTTATGCATCCTTGCCTACAGCCGTTTCACCAGAAGCCAGAGTGGTTTGAAGCTTTGTCAGGAAGCAGCCAGCCAGTCAAGAGACTACCAGCCAAAAGAGCAGAGTTTCCTAGTTACTAGTTACGGGCGCAGATAACCCCACTTTCCCCAGACCTCTCAGATTGCAGTTTGGTTTTTAGTAGGTTCTCTATGGTGTCTCGAGCCCAGAGCCTCCATCCTCCAAGATTACTTTGCTCACCTTCCCTTCACACTCCTCCTGTCTGCTGGAATCCGCCCCGCTCCCTCTGAGTTCTGGTAAAAGCATCTACCTCTCAGAATCACCTTGGGGAACCAAAGTGGTTTCGCCTACTGCTGACATTAGGAAACATGACTAGAATTCGAGCCAGGGCAGTTTTTCAGAGTCCTCAGCGGTTGGTCGATGCCACCAACTGAGAGAGAAAATAGAATTTTCCCTGGACCCAGCAGTTGAGAGAGACAGGTTAACACCTCCCAGCCCCAGGGGGGAGAAGCCCTTTGTGGAGACATAGCATCCAATCGCAGTTGCCAGAGAAGTCAATGTGGAAGGCCTCAGAGAAAAAGACTTGTCCCAGGAAGGACTTCACTTTCCTCTTTCCCAGCTTTGCCTTGGGTGGAGGTCTTCACGGTGAATGCGAAGAAACCAAGGCAGAAGGCTGACTGCTCGCACTGGCCACCCAGCACCAGCCTTAGAGAGTTGTCAGTACTTGGCAGGGAGGGAGGGAGCCTGGATGGGGAGCAAGGACTTTTACCAGCTTCCACCAGCCTGGGCACCCGTGGCCAGCAGCATTGCCTCGCTGAAAAGCCTAGATCTCCACATGTATATGTGAAAGTGGACAATGACCGTGGAGAGTCTGCCCAGGTCTGGGGACACTTCCCAGGGGCCTGCAGGAGGAAGATGTCTATTAACTAAAGTCAGAGAGGCACCAGGTCCAGGTACAAATCCCAGATCTAGCACACGTGAGTCGAACAACCTCGGCTCTGTCACTTAGCTTTTAGATCAGTTTCAACTTCATGAAATGGAGATAACATCTTCCTGGGCTATTAGCTTCAAAAACCATTTAAATCCCGGTACAGAAAACCATATCTGGGGGCATCACAATGCCAGATTTCAGGTTGTACTACAAAGCTGTGTTCATCAAGACAGTGTGGTACTGGCACAAAAACAGACATATAGATCAATGGAACAGAACAGAGAACCCAGAAGTGGACCCTGAACTTTATGCTCAACTAATATACGATAAAGGAGGAAAGACGATCCACTAGAAGAAAGACAGTCTCTTCAATAAATGGTGCTGGGAAAATTGGACATCCACATGCAGAAGAATGAAACTGGACCACTCTCTTGCACCATACACAAAGATAAACTCAAAATAGATGAAAGATCTAAATGTGAGACAAGATTCCATCAAAATCCCAGAGAAGAACTCAGGCAACACCCTTTTTGAACTTGGCCACAGTAACCGGAGAAGGACAAACGGTGTATGTTCTCATTCATTTGGGGAATATGAATAATAGCGAAAGGGAATATAAGGGAAGGGAGAAGAAATGTGTGAGAAATATCAGAAAGGGAGACAGAACATAAAGACTTCTAACTCTGGGAAATGAACTAGGGGTGGTGGAGGGGGAGGAGGGCGGGGGGTGGGGGTGAATGGGTGACGGGCACTGAGGGGTACACTTGACGGGATGAGCACTGGGTGTTATTCTGTATGTTGGTAAATTGAACACCAATAAAAATTAATTTATAAAAAATAAATAAATAAAGAAAGAAAGAAAGGGTTGAATAAATACTATTTGTTAAATAAAAAATACAGAAATGTTTAAACATAAAAAAAAATAAATAAATAAATCCCGGTACAGTGCTTGCCATATCCTAGCTACTCAAGTCATTAATGCTCATTATTTTCTCTTGTTTTCAGATACTGATCTGATCCTGGGGTTATCACAGGGCCTAGATAAAAATCAATAATGGTCAGAGACTTGATCAGGTCCTGTAACACCGACTCAGTCTTTCAGAAGTCATTTCCTTGGGTTAATAGATTCTCAGTAGCCAGCTGTTGATGCCGTTTCCTTGGGCCCACCTGAGGTCAAAAGCAGAGTCCAGTGGCCACTGCCAGACAGCATGGTGGAGCTAGTGTGAAACAGAGCTCAAAGGGCAAGTTCTTCCTTCTACCAGTCTGGCTGTGTCCTGAGAGTAGCCCAGAGTTCAGTACACTGTCCTTTAGCTGGTTTCCCAAAATCCATGTGTGCCCCAGCTTTTTATTTTAAGTGTTCCAGCTCCTTCTGGAGGAGACTGTATCTTATTGGAGCGGCTTCTCCCGACACTCCACCTGGAACTGGTTCTCTCTCCTCTAAGAACATCACACTCCTTATGCTTGACACCCACAGGACACGAGATTTATAGAGTTGTCTTTTCACGGTCTAGGTCTGATTCTCCAACTAGTTTTTTGAATTAAGGAACTTCTGGTTCACCTTTACGTAACAACAGCAACAATTAACATAATGAGTATGTCTTACAGTTTGCAGAGTGCCGTCACATAGACTCTTTCACTGTGGTCCCCTTCCCCTCTGGCCTATCACAAGGTCTTGCTTATAGAATAAGCCCTGATTAATTGATGCCATTATGTGTTTATCAAAATAAATAGTGAGTAGCTAAAGTTATGGATCAGAGGTAGATATTTTTTTTTGTCTCCACTTTGGTAGTAAACTATGAAATAACTAAAGCCACAAAATTAATTATATGTTCAAAGAAGTTACCAGCAACAATACTTATCACTATTAAACCTGAAAAGATTATAGATGTGTATATGTATCTACGTGTGTGTTTAAATGGGAAGGAAAGTAAAATGCTTAGTTAACTTTCATATTTCATATTTCAAGTTGCAAACAACTTGACCTGAAACGATGAGATCATGACCAAAGATGAAGCTAAGTGACAGTGGGTGAAGGTGCCCTACTGAACTCCTAAGCCATTTCCAGATCCAGACTTGTTCTTTTACATTCAGTTCTGGAATCTCCCATTAGCTCTCGTTTTGTTTTTGGTTTTGTTTTGTTTTTATCAGTAAGGACATAGTAGAATCATATTTAGTGGTGAAAAATGACTCAATGATGGCCTGTGTTAACAATGAAAAATGGAATCTTAAATCCAAGATTTGGGAGAAAGGCAGGATTAGCTCAAATCTAAGCCCCACTCCCATAAATCCTCTCCCCTGCACACGGGTCCTTAGTCTTTGACTTCTCCTACACAGCCCAGAGGTGTTTCTGAGGCAACCGGACCTTCTGCAGCATCTCTGATATTGCTCAAGATGAACAAATTTAGCTGAACATGAGACCGATTTAAACAACCCTTCAGAACCAAGTCAGTGGACTCCCAGCTAAAAATAAATTATTGCTAGGAGCTAAGGACCGCCAAGATGGTCCTGCCTTCTGCCTCTCCCCTTCAGGAGCTGGGGCCAGCAGGCCAAGGCAGTTCCAACCCCAGGACGAAGAAGAGCCCTTGTTTCATCCCTGAAATTTCACCTTGTTATTTGCTTGGGAGATATCTCTTTAACAGCCAACCAGTCCGTTTGGTGCATTAGCCAAGTGGGAGGGGTATGTCTTCTATCAGCCCAACTCTCAGGATTAATTCGTCTTATCTCTACTCCTTTCCTGTCCAATGTCCCTTCAGAGCTTGGAGCTGCCAGTTTGTCCACTGGCTGCTCAGCTCACACTCACTGCCACCTCTTTTTCCCCAGGAAACCTTCTCATGGCTGCAGAGCTGCCACTAAAGCAAGACTAGAGGTGAAGCCAGCCAGCAGCCCCCTCCACTCCCATGCCAGCCTGGCCCAGATCACCCAGTTCCAAATGATGGTGTCTCTGGGACATTTAGCCAAAGGAGCCAGCCTGGACGATCTCATCGACAGCTGCATTCAGTCTTTTGGTGAGTTGGCTAGCTGCCCACATGCATAAAAATCTCTATATTACTTTGTTCTTCCCCTAAAAAGTTGCTTTGTAGACTAGCAACCTAGATTGTATTTGGGCTTTAAAAATATCTTTTGAGCCTTTGAAATGTTAGAGACAGCGTGCAGTGCCTATGGCACATGACTGTGTGGGTGTAATAGGTCGTGATGAGAGGTGTGATTTCAAGTGAGAAAAGTTACTGAGGAGAGTTTGCATTTCCATTTTTCTTAGGATGAAGGTTTTTCTCACGATGAAAAATCTCATAAAATGCTATCGTGCATCTGGTGCTTGGACATTTTTCTGCCCTTGTGTTCTTAGGGCACACAAAGACTCAGTTACAGGAGCAAACACTGTTATCGAACAGAAATTTGAAAGCCTTTGGGTCATGTGGACAATAAAGTTTCATAATTCTCCTTATGATTGGAGAGTAGTTGTGATGGACTAGGGAAAGACAGGGTCTGTGACCGGAAGATATTGGTTAATAAGTATTGTGATTGAAGGTCAGAGATCTGGGGAATTGGCAGACAGACACACAGTGACAGTGAATTATCTAGAATGCTGCACTCCGTCATCACCATACTCGGCATGAAGGATGCACAGCTTAGCGTAGCTCACAGGCAGTTACCTGTAAATATGCCAAATTTGTTTTAAATTTTATAAGCACTGGATATTTCTTTTGGATTATTCGTGAAATAGTGATTGAAAACTACTAAATATTGGCTCCCCATTAAAAAAAAAAGGAATGATTAAAATTGATGGAAACTTTGTAGATCTCCAGCATCACTCTTCCCCCTCTGTGCCCTGCTTTGAGTCCCTCTGTTTCCCATCATGAAGCACAGGTGTACATGTGGCTCAGCTCAGAAGGGCGTCCTCAGCCCAGGCCCTCGCGGAGCCTTCTGAGGAGTATAGGGGAGGCTTGACCAGATCCCAGGCAGCACAGAATGTAGACCTGTTAGAATTCAGAACTAGGGATTATTGGCGGGATGTATTTACTGCAAATCTTATTTAAAAACTTAAGAAAGATTTGACATTTTAGTCTAGTCTAGTACACTTTAGTACAATATTGAATAGTTTCGATGATTTCCACGTCAGCTTAAAGCACTGGTTCTCAAATGTTAGTGCAGGATCACATGGAGGTGTTTTGTTTTGTTTACTAGACTGCTGGGCCCTGCCCCTACCTAGAGTTTCTGTTCTGGGGTGACGCTCAAGAATTGATATTTTTAACAAGTTCCCAAGTAATACTGATGCAGCTGATCCAAGAACCCACTTTGTGAATCACCACTTTATTGTTGTAGACTTTTTTTCTTTTGTTTTTAACTGGGAAAAGAGGGAATCTTTTTGTTATTAGTGGGTTAACTTTAATTTTTTTTCAAATTTTAATTAAATTTCTATTTACACTCTAATCTTTCAGTTAAGAATGACTTTGGGAGCAGAGTGAGTGGTTTTCTATTTTTTAAATAGTTTTAGGAAATATACAAGCAAAGAAGTGAACCAGAGGTCAGGAGACTAATGGGTATATGGCCATGAGCAGCCGTTGTTCATCGTGCACTCTACCTTCAACTCACTCACAACTTGCATAAACTGCAGAGCTCCTCACATGGTTTTGGGAATCAAACCTACAGGTCTTTCACAGGGCACTGTGACTGTTTCAGGAATAAGGATTTTTTAAAAAAGATTTTATCTGCTTATTCATGAGAGACACGCAGAGAGGCAGAGACACAGGCAGAGAAAGAAGCAGGCTCCATGCAGGGAGCCCGATGCAGGACTCGATCCCAGGACCTGGGGATCATGACCTGAGCCAAAGGCAGACGCTCCTCCACTGAGCCACCCAGTTGCCCCGGAATAAGGATTTGTATTCTTTCTCCCTTTTCCTGTTGAGAAAACAGGGACGGAGAATTGTTATTTATCACACTTTCTTCCTCTTAGCCAATCCAGCAAAGGCCGTTTTCCTAACCTCCCAAAAACCATGACATCTGCCTTAGAAATTAATACCTGACCACTTCGGAAGTCCTTCCCAAAAAAAAAAAAAAAAAAAAAAACAGGCCTGATCCATCCCCTTCAACCAGTCAGTCCTACAAGGGCAAAAGATACATTGTTTTCTGGAATATGTTGAACTGAAAAAAAGTACCTTAAATTCCAAAAGCTATAAAAATCCCAATGAGTCCCAATAGTCTTTTTTTCCACTCTGAGGAAGCAGTGAATGAGTGCCTCATTGCATCTGACACAGGCTGGGCAGGCCACAAGGGAAAAACAGGGGTGGGAGAGACCTTGTTTCTTTATTAGAGCTTCGAATACCTGAGAGATGCACTGTTCCGGAAAAAAATAGCTACACAACGGGGCAGAAATTTATATGAAAAAGGTGAAAAAGAGGGGAGGGGCACCTGGGTGGCTCAGTGGTTGAGCATCTACCTTTGGCTCAGGGTGTAATCCCCGGGTCTCGGAATCAAGTCCCGCATCAGGCTCTCTGTGAAGAGCCTGCTTCTCCCTCTGCCTGTGTCACTGCCTCTCTCTGTGTGTATCTCTCATGAACAAATAAATAAAATCTTAAAAAAAGAAAAGTGAAAAAGAAAAGAGCGCCATGTGTGGGGGGAGCAGAGAGGGCACAGAGGTTTTGACTGCTGGGCTGTGGTGGCCTTGGGGAGGTGGGGGGAGTGGAGCTTGAACCACCCAGGTGAGCGGAGCAGAGGTGGGGGATCACTAGTAGCCCTTGACAAAGAACAATCCATGGCAAAATGCCTGCTTGTGCTTCTGCAGGTCTCCTCCGAAAATAGTACAGTGTGAGCCTCATGTTTCTCTTGAACCTCATCTTACTGGTTATTTTCTCAGGTTTGTATCAAAAAGTTTTGCTGTACAATCAAACAATCTAGCTTCGCTTTTTGTTGATGAGTTCAGATGCCTTCTCATTTTACTAATACCTGTGAAAAGAGAGGGAAATAGTCCAGAAATGTGAGAAAACCACTTTGTTTTTTGGTAATTTTGCTCTTGAGACTCTGTCTTCAGCACTTCCCAAACTTGGAGAGAGAGTAAAAATAAAAAATGCAAAACCCATTTTGAACAGAAAGGCTTATCCATTAATTTGGACTGCCTTCTCAACTTCACCTTCATGCAGGTGCTTTGAGGGGGTTCGAATTAGCTAGAACTGTGCTGTCCGATATGGTAGCGATTAGCTTCATGTCACTATTTACATGTACATTTCAGTTAACTAAAATTAAAAGTAAAATGTAGGTCCTCGCCTCATTTCCTAGTAAGCCTCACTAGCCATATTTCAAGTGCTCAATAGCCACAAGTGATAGCCACTGCTGGACAGAGCAAATGGACAATATTTCCATCATGGCAGAAAGTCTGCTGGACAATGGTGGATGGGGTAGGTGGCTGACTTGAAGGGGAAAAGCAACAGAGAGACCTCCTAGGACCTGTAGGGTTTACGTTTTTCTAGCATCGCTAGGTAATATTCTGAATACTGTCAAAGGCATCATGGACATTTGGGTTTAGCATCTTTACTGAGGCCTCTCTAGCATTATTAACCGTTCATTGCCACCCACACTGTCCTCAGAGGAAGGACTTACTGAAGTTCTTTGAAGGATGAGTGACCAGCAAGTACAAACTAAGGGTGCTCTTGAAGGCCTCCAGCGAGCCTCCCATTGTCACAGACAAGGTTCCAAAACTGTTATGAGAAACTCAGAGCCTTGAGTCATAGTTCACTGCTTCAGCCATGAAACAATCCACTCCCACCTTCTGGTTAATCAGAGGTCGTGCTTTACATTCTCAGCATATTATTGCTCGTTAATCTACCCCTCAGCTGAGCATAGCAAAGCAAATCATCACAACCTGGTACATTTATGTCAAACACATGTGAATCACACCATCTGTTCCAGGGGTAGAAAAGACCTATGAGATCATCTGGTTTTTAATGTTTTCACTTTTTAAGAGGGCTGCCAGCCTGGGGGGCTAAACAGAAGGCTTCACGTGTCCAAATTCACAAAACTCTTCCCTTGTTCCCTTCCAAATGCAAAACAGCTTTCAACAGCATCATAAAGAAAACTGCAAACATGTCCCAGAGAGGGGCCCTCAGCCAGGAGCCCTCCTGCTCCCAGGTGGGCTGTAGGAGGATATTCAGTGTCTTCGTCATACTTGTCAGTGCGAAGGGAAAGCAGCTTCGCTAACATCCTCTATTTATTGAGGGTTGTTTATTCTTTCTTGGGGTTCCATATGTATTGATTTTCTTTTAAACTCAAAACAACTCTGAAATTGGCAGGTCAGGTGATATTGTCTCCATTGGACAAATGAGAAAATAAATTGGGCCTCTGAGAATTGAGGCCGTTTTCCTGCTGCCCCCAGTCTAGAGAGAGAACACGCTGCTCATGTGCTTTTTTCCCTCTGTCCCCAACAACCTGAGCGGGGGTGCACTCAGAGCCCTCTCCTAGGAAGATCTCCCTTTATGCAGGGAACATGACACAGGCCTAAACCCTGTGCCCACATTCTGTAGGCAGGGTCTCCCCCAGATTAGAAATTAAACTCCATTCAATTTGAGAAATATTCATTGGACCCCACGTATATCTGTCTGCCTGAAATTCTATCTTGAACAAAGTGCTAATTAAAATTGCCGTAGGCATTGTACAGATGCCATATACAGAGACCTCCCAAACTAACAGGTATATTTTCTGCTCCATGGAGCACTTAGGTGTTAAAAGTATTTTATAGACCTCACCTTTCTAAGGGCAAAACACTACATCTATTTTTTAAAATTGGAGCCAGAAGGCAAACACATACTTGGTGGGACTGCACATAGTTCCCTCCGTGCAGAGGGAAGGCTGTGGTTCCTCACCACTTTACAACTTGTAGTCTGTGAACTAAAGTGAGGGGCCCAGAGGCAACCAGAATGCAAGACCAGGAGCCAAGGGTCATGATATTGAAGGGTGCTCAGACCCAAGAATGGGCAGCTCCGAGGAACAAAGCCAAGTATAGCGTCAAGAAGGGGCTCAGAACTCTGTCTGTTGTGGATGGCTGGTCCTTTGTGAAGAAGGCCAGAGCTGACCCACTAGCCACCTCAGGTGAATGCCCAGATGCTAAGTTGTCACACGTAAGGGATGGTCCCCAGGGCACCCATGTTCTAAGGTTCCTAGGCATCAGAGCAGCTCCTGGACGCGACTATTGCTAGCCCTCCGGAGTGAATTAGCATTCTGTGGTCAAGATGCTACTTATGCCAAGGAGTGTCTTTGCTGCCTCTTGGACAGGCTGGCAGCACCCAGTGCCCCAGCCTGACGTGTCTGCCCTCTTATGAGTGTGGGGTACAGTGATTGCCAGGCTCGAGAAAGGAGGAGATGAGAGATCCCCTTCACTCTAATCTGTGCTATCCTGCTGGTGGTGGTCATGACAGTCCTCCCTCTGTGATAGAAAAATGTCCATGGATAAGGTTCAGAGTCTCAGGATTCCTGAGCACTTTAGTTTAATAACTCCATCCAGAGAGATGAGGGTTACAGCCAAGAGACAGACAGACGGTGGCTGAACACTCACCATGGGCTGTGCAGGGTATGGGGCCATTACCTGCACTGGGCCCGTGAATCTTCACAGCAGCCCCAGCAGCTGCGTATTATTTTTCTTTTTTAATTAATGGGGTGTTGAAGGGATCCTTGGGTGGCTGGGTGTCTGCCATCAGCTCAGGGTATGATCCTGGAGTCCCGGGATAGAGTCCCACATTGGGCTCCCTGCATGGAGCCTGCTTCTCCCTCTGCTTGTGTCTCCGCCTCTCTCTGTGTCTCTCATGAATAAATAAATAAAATCTTAAGAAAAATATAATAGGGCATTGAAGCTCAGGGATGTTACATGACCTATGGACAGTGGCCCACCCTGTTAGTGGGGGAGCTGCTGGCATCTGACTCTGGTTGTCTTTTCTCCAAGGCTCTTGTTCTTTCTACATGAGCACAGGTTCTCCAGTTTGAACAGAAGCAGTGATCGTCATGGGGGTGTGTTCATTCAGATTCTTGATGTCCAACTCCAGGGATTTCTCATTCAGCCTGCCGTCACTGTGGTTTTGAGGGAGGTGACCCATGAATTGATTTTGAGAAATACTTGCTCTCCCTTCTCAGTTGTACAGGCTCCCTCTAAAACTGCCTGCCAATCGTTTGTCCATGGAAATAAACAGTGTGGGTGCCTGTGACAACTGCAGTTTGGTTCTTTGCACCCCAAGGCAGCAGTTCTCATCTGCACTGCCACCTTTAAGCCTCACTCGGACCAGCTTACGGGGTGCTTCAGGGCCTTGCTTCCTGCTCTGTTCTTGTCCCCCAGAGGTCTGAGGCCTGGAAGTAGTGGCTGTGCTGGGAAGCAGAAGAGGCACTTCATCTAAAGTACTTCCCCAAAGTGCCACTTTTCCCGCAGACTTTGTAAGGCCACATGTTGACACGAAGGGTATTATGTCCATGATGGAGACACAGTAGGAAATGGTGTGAAAGCAAAAGCACTATAATGGGTAGTGGCCTGAAACAGCAGTAATTGGGCGGAGACCACACCCAGGCCAATGTCTCCACAGTGGGACCTTCCCCTGTCTCCCTGGAGCACTCAGAGCTGCAGGGGTACGTGGGCCTTGTCCTGCAGGTAGTTTGGTCTACCACCTCGCTGGGGTTGTCCTAGAGAGGAGGGCAGTAGGGCAGGATGAGTGCAAGGGGGCCAGCATCATGGGCACCACACTCGGTTTGGTGCCATCAGGGTCCTGGAAGTCCTAAGCTGCAAAAGCAGGTGTTAAATTTTCAGGACTTTAAGCCAGTTGTTAGATACAACCACCATTAAAAGTTAAATTGTACAAACTTAACAATTATATTAAAAATGAAGGTAAGAAATCTCAGAACTCGTCATTTCCTGATATCTGACCACATTTTACTATTTTCTGTGCTCCTGAGGTCTTGCCTGTTGCACCCACACAGTGTGAATGCTGCATGGCCGTAAGGTGTGGTGGGTACATCTCCTCCTGCCCCATGCTCTGTGAGGTGGTGCTGACAGCTTGAGGCTGCCTGGGTTGGGAGTATTTACACCATCGAAAGAGACAATTGCCGCCAGTCAGGGCTTCCTGTCAGTTGCTACCTCCCCCTCCCAGAGAGGCAGTTGTGCACCATTTCCCAGCATACCCCTTACTCCCAGCTACAGAGGGTACTTACAAAGCAAGGTGTCAGTGGGAAGGAGAGCTGAAAACCGGACATAACATTTTGCATCACCCAGTTGGAAGATGTAATTATTTGCCATCCTTTGTTTCTTTCATGGATATATCATATAAAATACCTCCATGTGCTCTTCAAAGAAAAGGAACCATTTGCCTTAGAGATAAGGAAAGCCAACATCAGTGAAGTTGAAAATGTGTCTTCAAGTGACAGTGGAACTTGACAATTAAAGCTTGGTGCGCCTTACTCTGAGTTGAAGCCATTTTGGTTTTTGTTTTTAAACTTACCTCCTCTAAAAATTCTCCATGATTAAACCATCCCTTATTTCTGACCAGCCAATCCCCAGGTTTGTGACCTCTGTTCTTCACCTCTTACATGCTGTCTCTGTTTCTGATTCCATCTGTGTAATCTGTGTAATCCTTTCCCACTACGTGGTAACAGGTACTATATATAAGCCAAGCTTCTGTTGACTGTGTTTTCCTAAGTGCATTTGCTAACTATATTTCCAATTATGTGGACCGCTCATATCCTTTACCTATTTAGCACTCTGTTTAATGTTTTTATTAGGTTTGTGAAAACTTTTTATATGGTAAAGCTGTTAACTCCTTGAATAGCATTTGCTACAGACACCCCCCCCTTCCCTTCACATTTCCACTTTTTATGTCAATTTTGGGATTTTAATGCTTAGAAATTTCACATTTTTATGTAGTTAAGTTTGTCCTCATTTTTTATAAAGTCTTTTCCTTTATTTACTCTAAACTTGAAAAAAAAATCCGTATTACGAAGATGTAGTGAATGTCCCATTGTCATTTTTTAAAAAGATTTATTTATTCATGAGAGACAGAGAAAAGAGAGAGAGAGGCAGAGACACAGGCAGAGGGAGAAGCAGGCTCCATGCAGGGAGCCCCGATGTGGGACTCTGGGATCAGGCCCTGAGACAAAGCTAGACAGTCAACTGCTAACCCACCCAGGCGTACCTCCCACTGTCATTTTTATCGAAGTTTTAGTGAATCCATTGTAGTGCCATATCCCACTCTTATGGTGTTCAATGAAAGTTTGTTAGTAGGTTTTTGGCAGAGAAAAAGAATCCTCCAGTTTTGTTTCTGAGATTGTCATTGACTTAAAACCAGAGAGCTTGGACAGTCACTTTGTAACTCAGAGCCTCAGTTTCCCCTTACTGTGATGGTATTGCAGTGATTTTTGAGATTGCCAGTATCTGGGAGAAGATGTCTTGTGGTCTTGATCATGATGTTGAATGTGAATTTTATAAATTTACATATTTGCGTATTTAAAGAAAGTACTTTTGATCTCTTTGAAGCTAGTAGTACCCTTTGGGTGAAGACTTAGATAACCAATCAATTCTAAACCCATTTCTCCTAAATTATTAATACAGAATGAGTCTATTGTTCTTACTTTTTTTTAATAAAACTTAGCATAAAATTTACTACTTATATAAACTTTTAAAATACTATTTTAGTAATAGTTAACTTTTGAGAACATGATATTCACATTAATGTATTTTAGATACGTATTGTCACTGAATCTGCACCCTTTTATCAGTTCCTGTATTTACAAAGATCTAACTGTAACCCAGCCTTCATGTTTACTTTTTAAATTTTAATAACTCTAAAAATTATTCACGCTCACTGCAGAAAATTTAGAAAACAGAGTCTAGGAAAAAGAAGAAAACTATACTTATCCATTCCACCACCAAGAGCAAGATAAGCACTATTACACTGTTTGGTGTATCTTTACACTGTTTAGTATATCTCCCTAGATTTTCTTCTGTGCAATGCTTACAGGTACTATAATCATGTTAATTTTTCCATGGTAGATTCACTCTCTTTGCTTTCCATAATTCACATTTTCAACAATTATGATCTTACAGTCAATATTAGTATTTGTAAAGAGGTGTGCTAGCACAGAGTTGCTATTTAATCCTAAAATGGATTTTTAAGAAATAATTCTGACATAATCCCTTCAAATGTGGGACATAAAAGTGAAGGTTTGTCTGGCAACTAAAATGAGCCCACTGGGGAATTAAAGGCATTACAAGAAGATTAGCTACTCATTTCTTTCTAATGCTAAGTGCTAATTGTGATAACCCTGGCTGACCATAGTTGTAATAAATCAAAGAAACAAGCAAAATGCTTCCATGAAGTCAAAATTCTAGGTGTATTTGTTTTAATGCATAAAAGCAGATGGCTTTTGTTGAAGAGAAGCTTTACTTTCAGAAACAGTGAAAAAAAATCTGATGTCTTTATTAATAAACTTTCTGAGGGACTCTTAAGAAGTAGTGATCAGGAAAGCTACATAGCAGAAACAAAGATCCTACAATTTGGTACATCTCTGATTCTTCTGCAGAGTAGAAGAGATGGTGGACAGTGTTGTGGCAGAGGCCTTGTTTGAGTACTTTGGTTTTTTCCAGAGAGTGGTCTAAGGCTTTGGGGAGATTGCTGAGGTTCTTGCCAAAATCTTAAAGCAGAAGATACTGCCAGGATGGAGCTTGGATTGAGGGACACCAGTGATTAATTTGAAGTAGACAAAAAAAGTGGGAACCAGAGACACTATTCTTGGTGGGGGGAGAGAAGCAGAGATTTCCAGTTCTATAGTGAGGACAGGATGGACTGCCCAGAGTAGTCCAGTGCTCAGAGGTAAAGTCGTCTGAGAATTTCTGGGGTGGAGAAGCAGAGGTAGCCATGTCTGGCTTTTCTTCACTGATCTCTCTAAACCACCTTCCAGGACTTGTTTTTGAAATCTTGTGAACAGCCCCATTTTAAGGGGGCACCCAGGGGCATCCATTTCTTTTAGGAGGCCAAGAAATGTTGTAGCTTTAGCATTTATGAGTCTGTTGTGTTAGAATAGAGTACAGATCTAATGAGCAATGAAATACAGATCTGATGAGCATAGAGGCTTTTTCATGTTCCCTTCTCCTCTACCTTCCCAGTTCATTAGCATCATCATCATGGGCTCCAGACTTATTCCATCCAAACCTGCTTTGGTAGATTCACCATTTACTTCTACTTTCAGGTAGTTGAGGTCACCCCGAAGTGAGTCACTCTGGCTTCTGATGTGCTGCTTCCTAGAGCATAGTTGTAGTACTCATGCTGCCAGCTGTTGGGCTGTTCAGTTATTGTCAAGGATAAGCTGAGTGCTTGGACTCAGCCAAGTGACTCTGGGGCTCATCTGTTTGGTTCTGCATTAAGCCCTAGAGAAAAAGCTCCCCACACGCACTATGCCTGTGGTTTCCCAACCCTCTCGGTCCCCAGTGGCTTTGAGTCCTGTCACCTGGTCAGCAACCACCAACATCTACCTGAGATGGACTTAGCTTTAGTTAACTAAGAAAGTGTGCCCTCAAAATTGTAACACAGGTAGGGGACCACGCTCTGGATTAAAGAGACTTAAGGGACACTTCAACTAGTCACAGTGTATTAATATTTTTTAAAAATTGTGTGTATATATGTATACATACACACATATACTCATTATATTAATACATAATTATTCATATGCTGATTGGGTATTCCATGATATTAAGGAATTACTATTCATTTTGTTTTACACATGTTAATGCATATTTTTTCTTAAGAGTCCTTATTTTTAAAAAATATACTGAGATAGTTATTGATGAAATTATTTTCAGGGATTTATTTTAAAATAATAGGAGACAGGGAAGTGAGTGGGTTACACATGGACCAAACTTGGCCATGGCTGATCATTGTTGCAGCTGGGTAAGTCCATAGAGGTTCTCTACATTGTTTTGCCTACTGTGGTGTATGCTTACAGTTTTCCATAAGATCTTGGGACGCCTGACTGGCTTAGTAAGTAGAGTAAGCAACTCTTGATCTCAGGGTTGTGAGTTCGCATCCCAGATTGGGTGTAGATTACTTAAAGTCTTTTTTAAAAAATCAAAAATAATAATTTTCCATAAGATCTTTAAAAAGAAGTGTCCTCAAAGCTAAGAAAAATAGATGGTTAAGAACTATAGGAAATTCAAAGGAATGCATTCTAATTTTCTTAGGTAATGAAATAGAGTATCATGTTTACATTAAAGAGGGAAGCAAAGAGTAAAGAATAAGAATGAGATACTATGGTTCCATACCACCAAAATAATTTATTCATGTCCTACACTTGATTTCCCCATCATACTGATCCCATTCCCCATTCAACATAGAGATGTTGAATATCTGATATCCAGAAAGACAAGAAAATAAAACTAGAAACTTTAATCTTCAATCCTGCCACCAGAGGTGGGACTTGGAGGTAAGTAAGTGAGAGAATGTAATATTCTCTTCCCCACCCTACCTCACCCCCCCCCCACACACAGTTTTGATCTGGAATATGCCATGGCTATAGCACAGCCTGATTTCAGTAAGACAGTAGATTATAGAAGACATTAGACATAGAAGGTGCCGTGAAATACCACACAGCATTCATGGTCTTTGGAATCTACTCCTGACTCTACCATTTATCAAATGTTGACCGTTGGTAGGTTATTTTACTATGTTTTTTTTTTCATCTATAAAATGGATAATAATGGTAAAAAAAAATGTAAAAGTTTTAGTTTGGGTGAAAACTAAATATGGTTGCTGTAGTAGAAAGCATTTACTTAAAATATTATCAAAATGCTATTACATAGTAGATACTCAAAAATAGTAGCAATCATGGGTACTGTAGATTTGAATGTTAGTGTATCATTCCCTCAGATTAATGCAAACTGCCAGAAGATCCAAAACCACATTATAGAGATACAAGATGGAGGTAACTGGCTGGAATGGCCATGTCAAAGAAATTACCAGGATGTTGTCATAATAGACAAACAGGTAGGAGTCTAGCAGAGTGCTATATATACATTTCAAAATTTTATATGCATTTAGGCTATATTAATAGATATTCAGTAAATAGACCCAAAGAAGTCTCTTCTTTTTCAAAATATCAGGGCAATATATATCAAAATCCAACATGAACTATCTTAAGGAATACAGTTATTTCATAAAACTGAAGCACACACAGGAGGAGTATGGGATGCCTGTGTAGGCCTTGGGAACACCTGAAATTAGAACACCATCAAGGAGACACTAGCCTGTCTCTGTCTCCCCTTGATCTTCCCCCCTCTTCTTTCTCCCTTCTCTCTCACTTGCTTCTCCCTGCTTGTCAATTAATTATTCTCTTTCATTGGAGATTTGTTTCCTTCATGTACAGGAAATATGGCACTAACAGCTGCGAATCTTGCATCTCTCATCAATAGAGATTTAATTTTCCCTCCTCAGGTTCAGTGAAAAAAATTGCCAGGGGAGAACATTGATTGGTTCACATTGAGGCAGGTGGCTACCCTGTGGTCACAAGAATGGAGTAATTTAAGAATGGAGCATTTCTGACTAGAATCAAATGAGTGAAATTATGTTTCCCAGAGGAAGGCTGCTATTCTGGGCACACAAAACAGTATCTGTCTACTGTACCAAGATCTGACCAAACACTAGAGTACAAGGTGTTATTAAATTCAGGATTAGTCTCTGGGTCTTAAGATAGGAATGGAATACTAGAGAGAGGACTGAGGAGATAACTAGTTAAGAAATGATATAGAAATATAGAAATAGAATCTATGAGAATAGAAGATGACAGTAGCCAAGAAGAAAAGTGGCTTTTTCTTTCTTCTTTGTCTTAAAGTGCTAAGCATTTATTTGTCCTGATAGCATTAAGCATAGAAGAGTTAAAATGAGTTATTTACCTCCAAGAGGACAAAGAGTAAATTGGACTTACATTTTAGCAAAGAACTTCAGCTTCCCATGTATAAAGGTATTAAACATCAAAGTAAGAACTTCCAGTTGGGGCTATAATGAAATATCGGGTATTAGAATTATTTTCCTTCTATAAACCACCATGAAACTGGACAAAATATGTGAAGCAGGTACTTTCAGGTATTGAAAACAGGACAGATCTGTGATTGTAGATGAAATCAAAAGACATGAGGTAAACTCAAAATTCATCTTGGCTCTCTGCCTGGGGGCACTTTACAAATTGTGGTACACTTCTGGGATGGCTGGCACTTGTAGAGTTAGGTACTAGAGAGAAGAGATCTCCTTTAGTCTCACTAAATACTAAACTGTGTCTGAATATGGTGGGAATCCATACTTCCTTATGGAAGTCTATGAGTCAGAGGAAGTCTCATGGTTTGGGAAATATTGCGGTTCCAACCAACCAGAATGGAGAAATAGAACACCTTGGGCATTCGGTTGAAACATAATAAAGATTGTAACAGGGGTACCTGGGTGGCTCAATTGGTTAAGTGTCTACCTTCGGCCCAAGTTATGCTCTCTGTGTCCTGGGGTCAAGCCCCTTGTTGAGCCCCTTGTTGGGCTCCCTGCTCAGCCCCTCCCCTGCTGCTTGTTCTCACTCCCTCTCTCTCTCAAATAAATAAATAAAATATTTTTTAAAATGTTTTTAAAAATGCAATATAGGCATTGAGGTACTCTAGAATACGAACTACACTTGACCCATTCTAACAACGCCTAAATCTAAGCCTTGACAGGATCAGTTTAAGGCTCCATAAATTAAAAGCCTCTGTAAAGGGATCCCTGGGTGGCGCAGCGGTTTGGCGCCTGCCTTTGGCCCAGGGCGGGATCCTGGAGACCCGGGATCGAATCCCACGTGGGGCTCCCGGTGCATGGAGCCTGCTTCTCCCTCTGCCTATGTCTCTGCCTTGTCTCTGCCTCTCTCTCTCTCTGTATGACTATCATAAATAAATAATTAAAAAAATTTTAAAAAAAGCCTCTGTAAAAAAAAAAACGTGATCCAAATTCTCAGCATTGTATCCAATGTACCCAGCATGTAATATAAAATTACAGACCTTTTAATAAGCAAGAAAATGTGACCCATAACCAGAAGTAAAAAGGTTAATAGAAATGAACTCAGAGTTGATGAAAATGTTGGAGCTAGTATATTAGGAATTATAGACAGCTATTATAAATATGTTGAAGGGCTTAAAATAATGCGAACAGATGGGTAACCTTAACAGAGAAATGGAAACAATAAAAAGAACCAAATGGAAATTCTAGAAGTGAAAAATATATCAAAAGGAAAAATCCACTGGATAGGCTTAAACCTACACTTGGCATGAAAAAGGAAAGATCTGTGAATTTGAAGGCAACTCAATATCTCAGAAAGAAAAGAGTGAAAAGAAAGAATACAAAAGCTAGAGTTTCACGTGACACAGCTAGAGCTGATAGGGGCATGAAAGGACCTGGGACAGCCAAAACAACTGGAAAAAGAATAAAGTAAGAAATTTTATAATGGCTTATTTCTAGATTAACTATAAAGCTACAATAATCAAGACCATGAATGGATAGACAAACATATCTGTGGAACAGAATAGTGAATTCAGAAATAAATCCACACATGTGGGCACGTCAGTGAAAAAGGAATGTCCCTTCAACAAACAGTGAGGGAACAACTGAGATTCATGAAGGAAAAAAATGAACTATTACCTATATTTGGTACCATACACAGAAAATAATTGGAGACTGAGCCTGGAACTTGAATATAAAGTTAAAATTTGAATATAAAGTAAAACAATAAGGCTCCTAACAGGAGATAAAGAGGAGTATCTTTGTAAACTTGGGGAAGATATTTTTAGAGTGCAAAGGACTTACCATAAATGATTTATTTAGTAAGTTGGACTTCATAAAAAAACAAAAACAAAAAACTTGTGCTTGTCAAAGGATACCGTCAAAGAAATAAATGGCCAGGCCACAGAATAGGAGAAAATGCTTAGCAATATATGTCTTACACGAACTTTTATTCAAAAGATGTAAAGAACCATTACAGCCGAATAATAAAGATGAACGTAATGGCCTGGAAAAGTCGTTGAACTCCCATTTCACAAAGGAAGACGTATAAATGCAAATAAATGCAAGAAATCCTCCACATCACTAGAAAATATGAATTATAATCCCTTTCTACCACTATACACCCACTGGAGAGGCTAACAACATCTGAAGGCCAACAACAATTGCAGAGATGGAGCATCTGAAACTCTTAAACATTACTGATGGGGTTGTAAAATGATATAATTACCTTGAAAAACTATTCGGGGTTGGTTTTCTTTTTTTTTTTATAAAGTTAAAGATTCATCTACCCTACGGCCCATTAAGTCCACTCCTAGGTGTTTATGCAAGAGGAAGGAAAACATATATTCACAATCTGACCTGTACAACAGTGTCCACAGCAGCTTTAGACATAAAAAAAAATCCCACATTGAAAGCAACCCAAATTATTATTCAACATCAAAAAGAATAAGAAAAATATGTTATTTATTCAACAAAATACCTATCAGTAAAAAGGAATGAACCACTCATATAGTTAACATTGGTTAACCTCAACAACATTTTGCTTCATTATGCACAAAAAAAATACATACTGTATGATTCCAATATATGAAGTTCCTAAAACAGGCAAAACTAATCTTGGATATGAAAAAATTGAACAATGCCTTCATGGTGGGTGGGGTTAGAGGAACTGATTGGGAAGATTAGGGAACTTGCTGGGTCATAGAATATACTAGATCTTGAGAGGAGTCTGGGTTACAAGAGTGTATGATGTCAGAAGACATCAAACTGTACATTGAGATAGGCCCCTTTCACTGTACCTCAGTTAAGATAGAAAAAGTTATTGGAAAAAATTACACCGCCACCCAATCAGGCTACAAGAAACCTGTAGAATTTCCTTGTGTAGGAACTTTGAGGGAGAGATCTTTTAATAATCCACATACCTGTAGAACTTGTCAGAGGGCAGACCAAGACTTCTCAGGGCAGCAGTGGATGACCAGTGATGGTGACTGACTTCCTGTTCACCTGTTTTCATTCTTTGCATTCCTCTGTGGTTGTGTGTGATCTAATATGTAAGGGCCAAGAGCTGAGACACAAAATGTCTAGTAACTCAGAAACCAGGGCTCCTTTGTTATGACTCCATGGGCAGCGGTGGGGAAATAAATAAGACCCTGCTGGAGAGAGAGAGAGAATATCTTAATCAGGTGACTTTTCTGCTAACAAAATACTCTTCAGAACAACCCAGGAACTAAAGAGGTGAAATGCCAACTTACTTGAAGGTGAGTTCAGGGGACCACACCAGTCTATAGGAGGCGATCCCTGAAATTTACCAGGAACCCACACATTTTTGTTGTTGTTTTTTAAAGATTTTATTTATCCATGAGAGACAGAGAGAGAGGCAGAGACACAGGCAGAGGAAGAAGCAGGCTCCTTGTGGGAACCCAATGTGGGGCTCAATCCCAGGACCCCAGAATCATGACCTGAGCCAGAGGCAGAGGCTCAGTCAGAGCCACCCAGGCACCCACACACATTTTTTTGAATCATTCTTTTGAGCTTGTTTCAGCTGTTTTACCAGAGTTGTTGAAAAACTGTAACTAGTGTTCAACCCCCCTGTGAAACCTCTCTTAGGCAGAAGTGTTGTTAGTAGTAAGGGGCCCAAGACTTGGGTGGTGAGAAAGAGAAAGAGAAGTGTTTTAATATCCTAGATAAAATGCCCCAGTTTAAACAAAGGAGACCAGGGTCAGTCCTGGGATTGAGATTTTGATGTCCCTTCATTAATACCTGGAAGGTGATAGACACCAACAAATACTTCCTGGGATACCAGGAGCAGAGGGGAAAAAGCCTACTACCCACAGCCCACACCCCACCACAGACAAAGACCATTAAGGAGGGCCTATGAAGGCCACAGGAGAACTGACATGTTTATGTTGGAGAGTATGAAGGACCCTCATCTCTGGCTTCAGGGGTAAGATACCACCTCAACATATGGCTGCGCAGGCCCTATGGAGAGGAAAGCTTTGCTAGTTAGAGTAGGAAACTGCCTGTGGCCCAGATCAGTTACCTTTGATCATAGGCCTCTGGCTTACCCCAGATTACACATTTCTAATGTATTTCTGATTGTGCTTTATAAATTATAACTAACCAAGAACCCCCCTCACAGGAATTGGTAATGTTGGTACCAACTCACCTATTTAAGTACTTCCCTTCTGTTTAGCCCTGAAAACAACTGAAGGACCTCATCACCAATTTCTGAAACTGCAGGTGTCCTCATGGGATCAATTAGTAGTTTGTAGACCTACCCCAGGGCAGAGAATGAACTAAATGGTTTCAATTAGCCTAATCAAACTTGATCGATCATCAGATCCCTGAGATTTTTTTTTTTTAAGAGAGAAAATGTGCAAGTAGGGAGGGGAAAGGGAGGAGAGAGAGAATCCTAAGTAGGTTCCATGCTCAGCACAGAGCCCAATGCGGGGCCTGATCTTACCACCCTGAGACCATGATCTGAGCCAAAACCAAGAGTCAGATGCTTAACTGACTGAACCACTCATGCATCCCAAAGAGATTTTTTAAAATGCAAATTCTGTGCCCCATCTATGGGTATCTTAATGCCAACAGACCTGAGATGAGGCCTTGGAGCTATTTTGGGGGAGGTTATCTGGTTGATTCTTGATTGTTTTATTTTCAAGCTACCCAGGAGGTCTTGAAAAAGTCCATCAGGTTTGATATATTCATTTGCTTCTGGATAAGCCTGAACGTATTCATTCTGATATAGAAAATCACTGATTTCCCCATCCCACCACCCCACCCCTTGCCTGAAACTCCTCCATTAAGGCCTCCTCACTAAAAGAGAAAAAGGAAAAAAAGATTCACCCACCAAAGCCCAGAATTTTACTCTATTGCAAACTTTTTCTTTTCATCATGTTATCTTCTCTCAGAATGACTATTATTATGCAAATATGAATTGAAGAACATTGAAGTCTCCAACACCTTTACATAGGTGCATCTTTCTTATGGTTTCCATGAGTAACTAAGTGTGCAGAGAGGTGAAAGTGAAAGTGAAGAAAACACACCAAGTGGATAAAGCATCAACGTGCTTACCTGTGTCATGCTCAGTTCTAGAATTATCTGGAATGGCTAAAGGGTATAATTTTACTTAAGTCATTAGCGTGGATTGGGCAGATGTGCCAGATGGTGCTTATGAGGGACCAGAGATGAAGTGACGATGTTTACCCCACATGGTAAAACTCAGCCAAAATAGGTAAAGTGAAAGCCTTGCCAACTGTCAGCTCCCCTCCTTGCTGACTTGTTATACATTTAGGGGGTCTGAATGTGTTTGAAAGTGAGTGGCCCAGCATCCTGGTGACAGATCTGGGGAGCCCTAAAGCCTTTGCTCCCTTGTAATCATGAATGGCTTCCATTCAGTTCCTTGGGTTCTAAAGCAGGCAGGGAAGGATGTGGATAGGGAAGGAAATTGGGAGTTAAGGTGCTAGTGCTAGCAAAGTGAGGTAGGAGAAATAATGACCGCAAATAACTGTGCTTCTCCAAAAACGAAATCATTTGAGTTCAACAAAAAACAATATTTTGTACTCTGAAAGGACCACACTGTAACAGCAGGTGCACACACATATACACTCTCACATGTTTTCTAGCTTTCCCTTGCTGGCTGTCTCTTTGTGGACTATGCCGTTAGGGGAAAATATACAAGTGGAAATTAAAATAAGTTCAAGGTTCTTTAGAAATGATCAGTCTTGAGGGACACATAGGTGGCTCAGTCGACTAAACATCTACCTTTGGCTCAGGTCATGATTCCAGGGTCCTAGGATTGAGCTCCATGTTGGGCTCTCTGCTCAGTGGGGAGTCTGCTTCTCCCTCTGTCTGCTGCTCCCCCTGTTTGTGCGCTCTCTCTCTCTCTCAAATAAATCAATAAAATCTTTTTAAAAATAAAAAGAAATGATCGACCTTGAAAAGAGCCCTCAGGGCCAAGGTTGTAAGGTGCAGCAGTCTGGCAACTGGAAAACAATGCAAGGTGGGAGGACACTGCTTTGCTCCTTCTCCTTCTGTAGACGGTCTACTCTGGCAGTTTCAAGGTAAAAGAGTAAAGGCAGCTCCCCAGTTTAGTTTGTGAGGTCCCCACCCTGCAACCCCGAAGTGCATTTCCACATTTCTCTCCCTGCCTAACAGTGCTTTCTGATCCAACCGAACTGGACTTTACCCCTTTTCCCAGATATACTTGTACCTCTCTCATCTCCCACAAAACCATTTCTTCCCCAACCCAGATTATGATCACCTCCATATTCATCTGTCAAAATTTGAGCCCCCTCTCACGGTCCACCTCAGAAGCCAAATCTTCATGGCTTTCCCTCTCCTCCACATGGCCTTGGTGTATTGTTCATACCTCTCTCTGGGCCCTTACTGTATTCTGTACCATATTATAGCAGGTAGTTTCTGGACACTTACTAAGATGGGATCCTGGTTATCTCTGCAACGTCCTCTCCGCCAGTACCTAGCACAGCACTCTTTAAACAGAAAACACTCGCTTGATGATGAGAACATCCAAACCTGAAACTCCGACTCTGCTATTTGGTAATGGTGTTATCCATGGGCCAGTTGTTTATCCAGGAGAGATACACAAAATATCTAACTGGAATGGCACAGCCCCTCATCAGCCCAAACAGTTGTCAGTTGGTCAGACTGAACATCTGCCCTGTTGTGCCTGTCTCATCTGTAAGATGTCCCCTTACCTTTCAGTCTGAAAGTGTATAAATTTTTCGGTAAATAACAAAATGCTTTTTGAACATTAGTCTAAAGCTTTTCTCATGAATTAAAACAAAGGCCTCATTTTCATTATTTTTATTGGAGAATCGTTGACATACAATATTCTGTTAGTTCTAGGTGTAATACGTAGTGATTTGACATTTGTATGCATTACAAAATGATCACGAGTCCAGTTACCATCTGTCATCATAAAAGTGATGATAATATCAACTATATTCTCAATTCTGTGCCTTTTATCCCTGTGATTTATCTATTTGATAACTGGAAGATTGTACCTCCTAACCGCTTTTACCTGTTTCACCCATGCAGCTTACCCTTCGCATCCGATAACTCCAAGTTTGCTCTCTGTATTTAAGTCTATTTCTGTTTTCTCTTGTTTGTTCCTTTTGTTTTGTTTTGCCTTTTAGATTCTACATATAAGTGAAATCATAAGCTATTTGTTTTTCTCTGTCTGTCTTATTTCACTTAGCATAATACCCTTTAAGCCCTCTAAGTTATTGCAAATGGTAAGATTTCATTCTTTTTTGTGGCTGAGAAATATTCCATTGTGAATATACACCACGTTTTCTTTATCCATTCATCTATCAGTGGACAAGTAGGTTGCTTCCATATATTGGGCTATTGTAAATAATTCTGCAGTGAACATAGGATTGAATATATCTTTTTGAATTACTGTTTTTGTTTTCTTCAGAAATATACCCAGAAGTAGAACTTCCAGATCATGTGGTATTTCTGTTTTTAATTTTTCAAGGAATCTGCTCCATACTGTTCTGCACAGTGGCAGCACCACTTTGCATTCCCACCAACAGTGCACGAGTGTTCCCTTTCCTCTACAGACTCCATGAAAGAGTTGGACGCTCAATCAACTGAGCCACTCGGGCACAGGTGCCCCTTCTTATCCTTTTTTTTTTTAAGGATTTTATTTATTTATTCATGAGAGACACAACAGAGGCAGAGATACAGGCAGAGAGAAGCAGGCTCCATGCAGGGAGCCCGATGTGGGACTTGATCCCAGGACTCCAGGATCACGCCCTGGGCTGAAGGCAGGTGCCAAACTGCTGAGCCACCCAGGGATCCCCCCCTTCTTATCCTTTTGATAGTATCTGTTCTGACAGGGATGAGGTGATGTTTCATCATGATTTTGATTGGCATTTCCCTGATGATGAATGATGTTGAGCATCTTCTCATGTGTCTGTAGGCCACCTGTATGTCTTATTTGGCAAAATGTCTATTTGTGCCCTCTCCCTATTTTTTTAATCAGAGTTTTTGGGATGTGTTAAGTTGTGTGAGTATTTTATATATTCTGGATATTAACACCTTGTCAGGCATATTATTTGCAAATATTTTCTTTCATTCATTCGGTTGTCTTTGTTTTGTTGATGGTTTCCTTTGCTGTGCAAAAGCTTTTTATTCTGATCTAGTACCAATTGTTTATGTTTGCTTTTGCTCTTGCCTTTTTTGGATTGTTGCCCAATCCAAAAAAATATTACTAAAACTGATGTCCAGGTGTTTACTATGTTTTCTTTTAGGAGTTGTATGGTTTCAGGTCTTACATGTAGGCCTTTAATCCATTTTGAGTTTATTTTTGTGTATAAAATAAACTCAGAAAGTGGTCCAGATTCATTCCCGTGCATGTAGCTGCACAGTTTTAGCAACATCATTTATTGAAGAGACTGTGTTTTTCCCTATTGTATATTCTTGCCTTTTTTATCATAAATTAATTTACCATATAAGCATGAATTTATTTCTGGGATCTGTATTCTGCTCCATACTTCTAGATGTCTGTTTTTGTGCCACTCTCATACTGTTTTGCATACGATAGCTTTGTAGCGTATCTTGAAATCTGAGATCGTGATGCCTCCAGCTTTATTCTTTCTCAAGATTCCTTGGCTATTTGGGGTGTTTTGTGGTTCCAAACAAAGTTTAGAATGATTTGTTCTAGTTCTATGAAAAATGTCCTTGGTATTTTGGTAGGGATTTCATTGAATCTGTAGATTCCTTTGGGTAGTATGGACATTTAAATAATCGTTCTTGCTAGTCATGAGTCTGGTGTATCTTTCCATTTATTTGTGTCATTTTCAATTTCTTTCATCATTGCCTTACAGCTTTCAGAATACAGGCCTTTTATCTCCTTCCTTAAATTTATCCCTGATAATTCTTTTTTGATACAGTTGTAAATGATATTGTTTCCTCAGTTTCTTTCTGATGATAGTTTGTTATTAGTGTACAGAAACATAACAGATTTCTGGAAATCAGTTTTGTATCCTGAAACTTTACTGATTTTATGTAGTAATTGTAATAGTTTTTTAGTAGAGTCTTTAGGATTTTCTATATAACATGTCATCTGCACATAGCAACAGTTTTATTTTTCTTTACCAATTTGGATGCCTTTTCTTTTTCTTTTTTTTAAGATTTTATTTTATTTATTTATTTATTCATGAGAGACACGGAGAGGGAGGCAGAGACATAGACAGAGAGAGAAGCAGGCTCCTCCCGGGGATCCCAATGCGGGACTCGATCCCCCAACCCAGGATCATGCCCTGAGCCAAAGGCAGATGCTCAACTGCTGAGCCACCCAGGCACCCCACCTTTTCTTTTTCTTTTCTGATTGCTGTGGCAAGGACTTCTAGTACTATTATGAATAAAATTTGAGAAAGATAGGTATTAGCTCATTTTTGAATGTTTGGCAGGATCCCCTATGAAGTCATCTAGTCCTGGACTTTTGTTTCTTTGGCATTTTTTGATACTGGTTTTATTTCATTACTAGTAATGAGTGTATTCAGATTTTCTTTTTCTTCTTGATTTAATCTTGGAAGATTACATGTTTCTGGGAATTTAATCGTCTAGGTTGTTCAATCATTTGGTATGTAATCATTCATAATATTCTCTTATGATCTTTTGAATTTTTGTGGTGTCAGTTATAACTTCTAATTTTTCATTTGAGTGCTCCCTCCTTCCTCTTCTTCTTCTTCCTCCTCCTCCTCCTCCTCCTCCTCCTCCTCCTCCTCCTCCTTCTTCTTCTTCTTCTTCTTCTTCTTCTTCTTCTTCTTCTTCTTCTTCTCTCTCTCTCTCTCTCTCTCTCTCTCTCTCAATCTGGCTAAAGGTTTGTCAATTTTGTTTACCTTTTTAACGATCCAGCTCTTAGTTTCATTGATTTTTATTTTTTTCATTCTCTATTTCATTTATTTCTGCTCTAATCTTTTGTTATCTCATTCTTTCTACTAACCTTGGTTCTTATTCTTCTTTTTCTCTTACCTTTAAGTGTGAGGTTAGATTGTTTGAGACTTTCCTTGTTTCTTGAGGTAGGCCTATATCATCATAAACTTCCCTCTTAGAACTGCTTTTGCTTTGTCTCATGGGTTTTGGAACATGGTATTTCCATTTTTATTTGTTTCAAGTTGTTGGATGTTTTTGTTGTTGTTGCTGTTGTATATTTTTATTTCTTTGTTGACCCCTTGGTTGTTTCATAGCATATCGTTTAGTCTCCATGTGTTTGTTTTTTCCAGTTTCTTTCTTCATTTCTTCTTGATTTCTAGTTTCATGCTGTTGTGGTTAGAAAAGATGCCTGGTATGATTTAAGTCTTCTTAAATTGAGACTTGTTTTATGGCCTAACATGATCTTCTGGAGAATGTTTGATGTGCATGTGAAAAAGAATGTGTATTCTGCTATCTTTGGATGAAATGTTCTGTGTATATCTATTAAGTACCTATGGTCAGATGTGTCATTTAAGATCTCTATTTCTTTATTGATTTTTCTGTCTGAATGATCTATCCATTGATGTAAATGTGGCATTAAAGTCTTCTACTATTCCTGTATTGCTGACAATTTCTCCCTTTACATCTGTTAATATATGCATTATATATCTAGGTGTGCCTATGTTGGTTGCATAGATACTTATAATTATTATATCCTGTTGTTGGAATGATCCCTTTATATTTCTGTGATGCCTTTTTTTGTCTCTTGCTATAGCTTTTGCTTTAAATTCTCTTTGGTATTATGTAAGTATTGCTACTCCAACTTTTTTTTTGTTCCCATTTTCGTGGAATATCTTTCTCCATCCCTTCACTTTCAGTTTGAATGTGTCTTTAGGTCTGCAGGAAGTCTCTTGCAGGCATCATGTAGATGAATCTTGGTTTTTTTATTCCATTTAGTCACCCTGTATCTTTTGGTTGGATCAATCAGACCATGTACATCTAAAGTAATCATTAATATATATGTATTTATTGTTATTTTGTTGTTTTTGTAGTTCATCTCTATTCCTTTTTTCTTTGTCTCTTACACTTTGATGACTTTCTTTAATGTTATTTTTGGATTCCTTTTTTTTTTTTTTGGTATATCTTTCAGTTTTTTGGTTTGTGGTTACCCTGAGGTTCATATATAACACCCTATGTGCATAGCACATAGTTCAAACATATTCTAAAAGTACTACATTTTTATCTTCCCTCGCCACAAATGTTTTATACATTTAATGTCATAGTTTATATTTTCATTTTGTGTATTATATAACTAATTACTGTAAATTTTATTGTTTTACCACTCTTTTATTTTTTTTTTAATTTTTATTTATGATAGTGACAGAGAGAGAGAGGCAGAGACATAGGCAGAGGGAGAAGCAGGCTCCATGCACCGGGAACCCGATATGGGATTCGATCCCGGGTCTCCAGGATCGCGCCCTGAGCCAAAGGCAGGCGCCAAACCGCTGCGCCACCCAGGGATCCCTTTACCACTCTTTTAACTTCATACTAGCTTTATAAGTGGTTGAGTCATATATGTTTGCTTTTACCAGTCATATTTTTTCTTTCATAATTTTCTTCTATTTATGGCCTTACTTTTCTTCATAAAGAACTCTCTTTAACATTTCTTGTAAAGCCAGTTTAGTTTTTGTTTGTCTGGGAAACTATGTCTCCTTCAATTTTTAATAGATAAGCTTGCTGGGTAGAGTGTTGTTCTTGGTTGTAGATTTTTTTCCCTCAGCACTTTGAATATATCATGAGACTCCCTTCTGCACAGCAGTTTCTGCTGAAAAAAAAATCAGCTGATAGTCTCATGGGGTTCCTTTGTATGTAACTAGTTGCCTTTCTCTTACTGCTTTTCAAATACCCTCTTCATCTTTAATTTTTGACATTTTATTATGTGTGTTGGTATGGACCTCCTTGGGTTCATCTGTTTGGGGCTTTCTGTAGTTCCTGGACCTATGTGTCTATTTCCTTCCCCAGGCTAAATAATTTTTTGGCTATTATTTTTTCAAATAAGTTTTCTGCCTCTTTCTCTTATCTTTCTGGGTCCCCTTAATACAGATGTTAATGCACTTGATGTCCCAAAGATCGCACAACCTATCCTCATTTTTTAAATTCTTTTTTCTTTCAGTTTGGGTGATTTCCACTACTCTTTCTTTCAGATCACTCATATGTTCTTTTGCATCCTCTAATCTGCTGTTGATGCTCTCTGCTGTATTATTCGTTCTGTCTTATATTTTCTCTTGAAATTCTTACCATGCTCATCTATTCTTCTCCTGAGTTCAGTAAGAATCTTTATGACCATTCCTTTGAATGCTTGATCAGAGGTATTGCTTTTCTCCATTCTTTTAGTTTTTTTTCTGAGGTTTTGTCTTGTTCTTTCATTTAGAACATATCTGTCTCCTCAATTTGTTTAACTTTCTGTGTTTGTTTCTGTGTATTAGG
Organism: Nyctereutes procyonoides; assembly: GCF_905146905.1. Taxonomy (NCBI): domain Eukaryota; kingdom Metazoa; phylum Chordata; class Mammalia; order Carnivora; family Canidae; genus Nyctereutes; species Nyctereutes procyonoides. The sequence goes on along the minus strand of NW_026575031.1, from coordinate 5,472,143 downwards.
TAGATCACTCCATCTCCTGGTTTAGAAGGACTTATCTTATGTAGAAGGTGTCCTGTGGAGCCTTGCAGCACAATTATGCCTGGTCACTAGAACCAGGTGCTCCACAGGTATCTCTTGTCAGGGCTGCATGCACCCTCCTGATATGGATAGGCTGCAGCTGCTGCATGTGTGGTGGCAGGTGGGGCTGACTGTGTGGCCTAGCCTTGACTGTTGTGGCTACGCGATGAGCCAGGCTACTCCCTCCACCCCTCACTGGAAGGAGCTATTTTGGAAGAGTGCTGGTCCCAGCCAAGGCCACCTGCTGGGTGTGGCATAGTGGGAACCATTTGGGTGGGGTGCCAGTCCTGGTTAAGGCCAACTTCTGGGTGTGATGTAACAGGAGCCATTTTGAGGGGACACTGTCTCAGTCAAGTCTGCCTGCCAGGTATGGCAGGGCGAGAGCCCCTTTAGAGGAGTGCCTGCCAACACAGGCGAGTTGGGCAGGTGGGGAGAAAGGTCTACAGGGGAACACTGGGGTTTAGTGAGGAGTGCAAGCAAGGTAGATAGTGTCAGAACCAGCACCCACCAGTGTTGAGCCAGTTAGGCAGAAGCAGGGGGAAGAAAAGTGGTGCCTGCAAAATCTTCATTCCTAGAGAAAGTTCCTATATATCCCTGCCCCTTCAGCACATGCTTGAAAACCAGTAAATCTCCTTTACATATAGACCAGACACTTTTTCATCTGCTCTGTGCTGGGTCTTGGAGTGAGTAAGGTTGTGTGTGGAGCCTTTAAGAGTGCAGTCTTGATTTCCTGTAGCTATCAAGTTCTTTCAGTGTTAAGCCCTTCTGATGTTCAAAGCCAGACTTTATGGAGGCTCATCTTCCTGATGGTCCCCAGGGTGGACTGTGTCCTATGTGGCTTGAGCCCCTCACTCACTGAGGTCTCCCTCTCACTGTGCCCTGCCACACGGGGAGCATAGGTCCTACCCAGACTGCATCTCTGCCCCACCTGCCCTTCCTGAGATGACTTTTTCTTTATATCTTGAGCTGTAAAAGTGCTGCTCTGCTCCAGGTCATTTTCAGGGAGAGTTGTTCTACATGTAATTGTAGCCTTGGTGTATCTGTGGGAGGAGGTAAGCTCAGGATCCTCCTACTCTGCCATCTTGATTGGGTTCCTCGCTTGAGGATATATTGTTCTATTGCACAATGACCTTAAAATTAAGGATTCTTAAAGCTATCTGGGAAGCTCTTATTGTCACTGTGTCAAGGGGCTGCTCTGTCTAGATCTGTAAATGGAATTAAATGCCAGTGACATTAGCACGGATTGAAAGAACAGCCTAGATCTTTGTTCCTGCTTTTTCCTTATAGTTTCTTGACTCTTTTTGCCCTTTCTTTTTTAAAACTGTTAATTTACTCACCATCAGCTTCCTGTATCCTCGCACTTCTCCAAGTCCTGGGAATACAAATAGCTGTTTCTTCCTTCTAAAAGCATTTAACTCTTTCTTCATAGTAAGTGTGCACTTACTGTTTTGTAGTTATCAGTGGTTGCTAGTCAATGGCTGTTCTTACCTGCTATGATTTAAGTGGAGGTCATGGCCCCAGTGTAATGGGTACAGCAGGGGACTAGAGACTGTAGGAAACTGACAGAAGTAAATACACCCTTTTCCTTATCCTTGGATGATTCCCATTTAAAAAGGTAATGCAGGCCCATCCTAAACTGAAAACCCTAGAGTCAGGATAATAACCAGAACAGTAGCACCCCTTCCTCCCACCTCCTCACTTTGGAGCCACCAGCGAGTTATTTTCCCCTCTCTTGAGTGTTTCTTCACATGTGAAGCAGAAACACCTAGCATGCAGAGCTGTGGTGACAGAATGTGTGTCATGTGGCATCTCCCACATCTGGAACACAGGATGCTCGGTCCCTGGAGGAAGCCGTTGATGTTGGCATTCTCATTTACCAGGGAAACTGGCTCCAGCAGCCCTCAGGTGCTGAGGGGACGTTGTCTTCACAGCTCTCAGGATGAGAAGCAGCCGCTCTGGTGGAAAAGGCAGGGCTTGTGTCCAAAGACCAGAACTCAAGTGCCAGCACTGTCACTCATCAGCTTTGTGACTTTAGGCAGATCACATCACCTTACTTCTCCATCTCCTCACCTGTAAAAAGATAAAACTAATACCCGTCCTACAGATGGGTTGTGAGGCTCAAGTGAGCTAGCCTGCAAGGAGACTGTAGTTGGCAAGGAAACACCAATAAATGTGTAAGAACACTTCAGTAACAGAGTGAGGGTTTCATGTGCCTACGTGACAACTGTCAGGCAGCCTAGATATTCAGGACCCACAAGTCAACCAGATGTCACATGATTTGGACTCAGTTCAGGACTTCATTCTCCCCCAAAGATATCAAAGCTCTTTCCTTATCTTGACCGATCTCCTGATTATCTCTGTCCTGGGCAGCGCAAGAGCAAGCTCTCATTATGCAAATGAACAAGTTGAAGCTCAGAAGTGATCACAGTTGTGTCAGGCCTGGGCAGCTTGGGTTCAGGTCCCAGCTCTGCTGCTTCATAGCTGAACTTGGGGAAGGTCGTCCCTTTCTGCCCCAGTGTCTTCATATGTCAGGTAACCCCAACAACACCTGTTGAATTGCGTAGAGTTGATACATGTAAAGTCTCTCCCGTACACAGGGAAGCATTTCATGTGTTCAACAAATAAAATGCAGAGAAGGAGACAGAGTCAGGCTAACTTCTGAATATGGTTCATTTCTTCTAGTCAGATGCTGCACTTACTCCAGCAGTACCAAACATTCCCCCCAGGCCAGCCAGCTTCCAGTTGGTATGAACGTTGGGAGTTTCAGTGTTGCATTTGGGCTATTTCTGTAAGATGGTGACAGCAACCAGTTCATGAGTTGGGGTGCTTGGAGACATTCTTATTTGGCTCTTGGCTTCCGAGTAGAGGGAAACATCTTCTCCTTCAGACTGTAAGAGATTCTTTACCCATCCCTACAGTTTTGCCTGGATAGTAAGGTTGTGTCAATGTGTAGGCGTCTCAGGATCAGACTTGTTTCCCAGGTCCTCATGCCAATTTCTAGCACCTCACCAAACTCTAAGATATGGATATCTCCTGTCTTGAGGGTCTGAGGAGCAGGTGCACTTCATACCTAGGATCGTGAGGGAGTTTAGAAAGCCCCCAACTAACTCCGCCACGGATGTGGGACCATGCTTGAGAGGAAGCCAAGTACAGTCTCGTTGGCCCTGACACTGTGACATACCACAGTGGACAGCCACTCCAAGTCGTGGTTATAGCTCTTCACACACACACAAAAAAAAAAAAAAAAAAAAAAAAAAAAATCATGGTTCCATCGGAGTAGCTAAAGACTAACAGAAGCAAAAAGAAAAACAAAATGGTGCTCCAGATCCAGCAAGGGAAGTAAGCACAGTTCACCAACCATTGTAGTCCTTCACGGTTCACTGAGCTCTCTGCTGTACTCAGTCAAATGTAATCTAACCCTAACTACAACCAAGGAGGGTGATGGGAGACTTTCAGAGTAACTTCTTTCAGGTTGCAAAAGGCTTTGCTGAGTTACTTTTACCACACATGGTGATGTGATAATGGCTGTGTACAGGACTGTTCATTGCAGAGAATTATAAGCCCAGAACAATGTCTTGGGTGAAAAACTGCGCTTGGTGTATTTCCATTTTATACAACATATACTAGTTGCTCCAGCCCCATCATGCACCAAAACGAGGTTATCTAGGCATGTAGGTCTGTTAGGACCAAGTCACATGTTGAGGAAAACTTTTTTTTTTTTAATTTTTATTTATTTATTTATGATAGTCACAGAGAGAGAGAGGCAGAGACACAGGCAGAGGGAGAAGCAGGCTCCATGCATCAGGAGCCTGATGTGGGATTCGATCCCGGGTCTCCAGGATCGCACCCTGGGCCAAAGGCAGGCGCCAAACCGCTGCGCCACCTAGGGATCCCCGAGGAAAACTTTTTGACGAAGGTTGAGTGTGAGGCTCACCTGTCCATCTCAGCTGGGCCTTGTATTAGTTCACCGTGTCCTATTTGGGAAGTTCCCCAACTTACTTCTTATTACCTATTCAAATAGCCTGTCAACGAACATGCAAAAAAAGGCCCACAATTGAACAGACGAGAATGAAGCAATAGGAATGTGCTCCAGTGAGCAAAGAAAGTGCTGCCCCAGATTTCTCTCCCTGTGTTGTTTGCATTTGTCTCTTTTGCTGTAGGTCCACTCCCCCTTTGCTGGCCTCTCTCCCGGCCACCTGCTGGCAGCTGTCTGTGTCCTCTGGGGTGCTGGGACAGGCTTCTGCCTGGCACATTCCCATGGTGCTGTGGTGGGGAAGGATCACTATGTGAGCCAAGTAGGCTCTGCTGACAGTAGCTCACCAGAGAATCAAATGGCAGCGTCACTACTCAGGCAGATGGTTTGATTGTTCCCAGGGGGTTTGGCCCCAGAAAGGCGACTGCACACTGTGTTCAGCTGGTGCTCCCTTTCCGACAATGGCTCACAGAGTTTGAGGTCATGGTGTTGTCCCAGAGTCAGATCACTGGGCTTGTCCAGCACCTGTCACACCTTTCCCCTCTGAGCCCAGTTCCTCAATTCCCATCTCAAGAACTGTATCTAGTATGCAGAACTGAAGAGGACAGCTTCCCTCACGACTTGTCAGCCCCCTGATTCTTCAGACGTGACAGGGCCAGATTGAGGCAGCAGTCCCCAAGGAAGGCTGGCTGTCTTGCTCAGCAAAGACGACACAGCTAAAAGCTCTTTTTCATGTTAGGCAATTCATGCACTTGGGTAGACATTTATAGATTGCAATCGCTCATCCAAAAAATCTGGGTCATCATTTACATGGAGCTTCGCGCTTTGGAAGAAAAGCTGTGCCCAGGGAGGAATGTTCCTGCTGATGGCTTGGCCAAGAGAGCAGAGAGAGCACCTGCTGTGTGACGGAGGCGGGGAGGTGGGCCAACACAGGAGGGCTGGGAGCTCCCGGGGGCCTTGGCATTTCCACCCACACAGCCACCGGCTCACCACCAGAGCCCACCACCCAGAACCCACCGGCATCCTGGGTTCTAGTTGTCCTAGCTCAACGGCGCCAGTAATAGCTGCCTTGTGTTGATGTCACAAAAAGTGGTAGGTTTGAGTGTTAGGATCTCCAGGGTGATTTTTCAGAGAATGAACCATAACTGCAGTGAGAGGGTTGGTCCCTATGGGTGCAGGGCTCCTTGGGAGAGAAAGGGAAGAGGGCTGCAGGGAAGGGGGTTAGCCTTGTACTATGGATGGCTGAAAGGTGGAGCTCTCTCCAGCATAACCAGTCTTCACCCCATTCGCCTACTCCCTGAAGAGAGACTGGTGCCAAGGAAAGAGCCCTGGGCCTGGGGTCAGAAGGCCATTCCTGTCTGGGAGCCTCCACTCACCAGCCCTGTGACCACGGCCAGGGTGTGACACCTTGTTTCTTCATCTTTAAAAGTGAGCCCACAGTCCCTGCGACAGTGTGGAGTTGTCAGACTCCCACGTTCAACACAGATGATGCTGTCTGTGGAACCTAAGTGCAACAAAAAGCGCTGCTATCAAGTGTTGTCATCTGGGGAGGCTACGCAGTTCTCCATCCGCTGACTACAGGAACGATTTGTGCATGTGCACATTGCGTACCTATCTGTGTGTGTGTGTGTGCACATATCTAGGTGCTGTGCCACTTGCAATGCCTGCCCCTCTGCCTGCCCCTCTCCCTGCCCCTCTGCTCCCCCCCCCACACCCTGACCCAGCAGGACAGAGAGTCAGTGGATTGAAGGGAGGAGACACCGGTGCTTTTCCTCACTGCCCCCCTGGTCGGCCCCTCTGGGACAGGGGATGAGACCAAGCCAGGTTTTCCCCTTCTCTGAGTCACTGGCCTTAGCTGTTGTCAACCCCCCAGGGTTGGGTGGGAGCAGAGGAAAGAGGGGAGCCTGGTCGGCCTCGTCCCCACCTGGAGAAGGCTCTGCTTCTAAAGGCCAGTGGCCAAAGTTGGCAGTTGCAGCTCGTGCTTAAGTTGAGGCTTATGTATTGTCCATGTCATGGTGCCCCCAGCCGCTGCAAGTGAATAATTAAGAGCCAGTTATGACACAGATACTCACTTGGATGTGGGATAGAAAATATCCTAGCTCAGCTGACGTCTTCCTGCCCGTGTGGCAGGCCCCACACCTTTGGCCTGGTGATGCGACGCCAGGTTGTCCCAGAGGGAATAAGATCAAGGCTGGGTTTACAAGGGAGCACCCCTTTCCCCGAATTCTCACTTACATGGAAAGTTGTGTCCTTAAGTTAGAGCACTGACCATTGCACGAAATCGCTGCTGTGATGTAGATCTCTGAGAGGGTTAGGGCTTGTGGTCCCTCCTCCACCAGAGGAGCGCCTTGAGCTGGATCAACGACTCAGCCCCTGGGCAAGGTCCAGAGGGCATGAGGTTAGCAGGCTGAGCAGTAACGTGGCCTCAGGAGTGCCTGGTGGGAAGGATGATGGCGGAGTGCCGGGCAAGGGCAAGACCAGCCTTGGTGACTGGGTGGCCTGCCGAGCCCTGCACCCCAGGCCACACCACACACATCTCCCCCAACCCCACTCTACACTGTAAGCTTGGAATTGGCCAACACGGAAGTATGTAGACCACAGAAATCTGCAAACACTACAAATCACGGTTCCCCTCATGTTCCCCCAGGAGAGCTGTTCTTTAAGCTCCCACCAGCACAGCCCTGGCCACAGCCACCCTTGTCCCACACCCACCCGGGGAAGGGAGCCTCCATCCTAGAAGATCACTTGCTTTCTTCTGATTGTTCTTCCACCAGCCTTGAGGGGCTGGGACAAGACACAAGATCAAGGTGGTACCCGACACATGCTTTAAGCTGTGCAGGTCGTAGAAGTCGGGAGGGTTCAAAGCACACATCACCCCATTCTTTCTTCGCATGCACTTCCGGGCCTGGTGGCAGGTGTTAGCAGAACAAAACAAGAAACGACAGCAAACTATTAACTTATTGTTCAGCTTGCTGATCTCCAAACAGCATCTACTGAATGTGGCAGTGTTGCCATCAAGTAGATTTTTATTTTCTTTGGGACATTCATGGGTGTTACACATTCACAATTCTCTGTGGGTCTGTCAGCTTCTCCCTGGATCCTGTCTTCTCAGTTCTGGAAACACTGACCCCCACCAGCGGCTTCTGCTCACCCATAGGCTCTGGATCCAGCTCTGCCTCTGTGGTTTTCTGACCCCTGATTCCATTTTGTGGTCCCTGGTTTTGACACACCTGTTATTATGTGGCATGCCCATAAGGCTGACAGCTTGCCTGCCGGAGACATGCCAATTTCTGACCTTCTGCCTTTGGTACACTCAAAATCCTTCACCTATCAAGAGATTTCCATGGAAACCAAAACAAAGAAGGAGCAAAGACTGTGTTCTGGAGTTTCTTGGGTGTTGGCCATATTTTATGTCCATTTTGCAGCAAGTCATTTGTGCCTCCTCTCCAGACAAGCCTTCACTGCAGGAAAGACACCTCCCTTCAGCAAGAAGTAGTGCCTAGAATGCAGCTGATCGCAAGTCTGCTCTCATGGGAGAGCTAAGCATTTGGGAGTAGTTCGTTGCTGTCAGAGACAAGGGGCTTATTTAAGATTAAACCACAGAAAGGAAGAAAAGTGTGTGCAGACCAATTGAGAAGCAAAGGGCTGAATCAGATGACCTCATGAATCTCAAGGTTCTGGGTCACTTCTCCACAGATACCAAGATGCCTCTTGAACCGTCATGACCAGATAGGGCCTCTCCCTCCTCTGAACTTTGCCATCCTTCTGTGTGCTCTCCATGGGCTTCACTCTTAATATTTACCACCTGACATTACTTTATGTCTTGAGCATGTGTCCTATTCCCTAACCAGATTGTGGGCTCCTTAATGACAAGAGGCTTTCCTTTGAGCTCCCCAGCTCCTTTGGAATCTAAGACAGTGTCTTGCACAGAGTAGATTAATGACCAGTGTAGGTTAGTTGCATCAAAAAAAATGTTTTTAGTTGAAGTAGAGTGGAAAGTCACTATGTAGAATATAGAGTTTTCCTGTCCCTGGAAAACTACAAGGAGATGCTAGATGGCCACTTACCTGTGATGCTTTTAGGAAGAAATAATGCATAAGATAGAAGTTTGAGGTAGAAAATGTTAAAAGTCTTTCCCACCCCGAGAAATGACTATCTAGAAGCCACATGGCTTGCTTTTTGCTTTCTGGGCCAAATGGTTCCCAGGTGGGATGGGTCCTTGACTAGTATACTTCTCCAGCAGCATATGTTACTGCCCGGGTTTAGTGGCAGAGAACAGAAGATTGACATTTTTGTACCCTGATGAGGTTTCAACCCTTTACAGAAGTCTCCCCTAAAGTGTGAGGAGCAGATGGTACTGAGAAAATATGCACACTTTATTATGCATTGCACATTTTACTTATTAGAATTTTTAGTATGACACCCTGCATTTTGAAAAGCCTAAAGATGCAAACAAAATGAAATTATTCATTGAAATATTTAAATCAGCTTACAGCAATTATATCAAAATATCAAAATTAAATTCTGCAGTCTGGAAGGTAAATTCCCCTTGACCACCCACTTACAAATCTGACTTTCAAAGGGAGGCGGCTCCTCTGAAAAAGGAAGAAGTTCTGTGAGATGAAGTCAGGAAGGGAATGCACCCTTGATGAGGTCACATGGAGGGCAAGTGGACATGCAGACTTTCTCCTGGTGGAAAAGGATAGCCAAGAAGGGAGTTCTGGGTGTAGGTGCAGACATGCTTCTTCCCTCACTCCATTCCTGTCTCCCTTTGCTGAGTGAGTCATCCTGTCCTGGCCTTACCATTTGCCAGCCCTCACTCCCACAGAGACCATGTGAGGATTAACATGCGGTGGGGGGATGGCATAGAACTCTGGAAGAGGGGCTGCCAGGTAAAAAGGGAGAGCAAGCATGGTTTTGAACCTTAAGCACAGCACCCTTTTTTTCTTAAGGGCAACTTTATTGATCAGTATAAATCGGCCAAGGCATATAAGAATTTTTCAGAAATCATCAAGGGTTCAAAAGCTATTTTTCCAAATGAGCATTGGTTCCAACCCAACACCCCAGCAGCATCTCTTAGACTTAGGTCTGAGCACTGGAAGAGATCTCAAAGCTCATCTCCTTCAGCCCCCCATTTAATGCTGGAATTCCCTCTCCCAACAGATGGCCATGGGGCAGGCGGCTGAGTAGAGTGGAGAGAGCTGGAGTTCTAGAATCAAACAGACCTGGAGCCAGATCCAGATCCCAGCTCTTTGTCTCTCTGACCTAGGACAAATTATCCCATCTTTCTATACTTTGATTTTCCTCAGCTATAAGTTTTTAGCAACACCAAAATTGCTGAATTATTTTAAGAATTAGAAATAACATCATTTAAGGAGCTTATTGGCATAGCCCCTGGGACTACTAGGACTTGAGTGAATAATAGCAGCTCCACCCATTAGGGATGCAACTAAGTGTCGCTCTGGGGCCCCCTCGTGAGTGTCTCTGTGATAGGAGTGCCTCTGTTGATGGGCAGTCCTGGTGGTTAGACGTCTCTGCCTCCCGTGGCGCTCAGTCCTGTCTCCATCTCAGCCTCTCTGCTGCTGCCTTTTATGGCCCCGCAAAACAAATCTAAACCTCCTGTGGGTAGTACTCTAGATATGTGAAGTCAGTTCTAATAGCTCTCTGTACTTTTCTCTATGCGAAACCTATATTGAATCCTTCCATATGTGACTTGGCTTTGATCTCACCCAGGACACTTCTAAGCCCCTTTCCCTAATACATGAGCATCCATGGAAGGATGCTAGCCAGCCACCAAGAACTGTGGAGAGAGCAAGCCTGTCCGTACTGAAAAAGCCAGTGACTATGTCCCATCACTCCTATGAATGTTCAAATGCATACCCTACAAAGATATTTCAGTTTCCCTGCTTTTCCCCCATAGGATACTGGAATATGACCCTACTACCGTGGTGAGGAAAGGAGCATTATGAAAACTGCAATGTCAGAGGCTGAATTGAAAAGTTAGCCCCCTCATAATTGTGGGAGATTTGATTACATTGTTACACCCCCACCAACCCCCCTGCAAGTTTCACCTTCTGTGTGTCTGTGAGATTGTTCACGTGACTTAAAAGTCCCTGCTTTTCACCGGAGACTGAGCAGCAGGACTTGTTTTGGCAGCAGAACAAGACGGAAGTGTCAGCATGCCAGTTCCAAGCCCAGGCTTCAGAGGCCTTCAGTATTTCTAGTTGCCCTTTGGCCATCACCTGGAAAGAATATACCTCAACCAAGGCAGCCGGGGGGAGGGGGGGGTGGCGGGGCACGTGTCCAAGGCCCCAGCGAAGTCTAGTCTTAGCTGACCTGGCAGCCAGTTCACAGACACTTGGGAGACAAAAATAATTGAGTACCCTTTTAAGTCATTGAGTTTTGGGGTGGTTTGTTACGCGGAATTTTCGTGGCAAGAGGTAACTATTACAGAAATTGGGCCAGGAAACAGAGGAAGCGCGACACTAACCAGTGCCAACCAATTTCAACACCACCACCTGTGCAGTAAGCATTTTCCTACAAGCATTTTCGCTGCGTCACTCATCAGGGGAAAAACACTTTGGCTATAAAAAATAAGATCATACACACACACAAAAAAAAAAAAACAAAACAAAAAAGGGGATGTTCACTAAAAAGGACATAAGGACATATGAAAAATGAATACCAAAATTAAAAAGCTTTTATTGCAAAATACAACATGTTTGAGTACCTTTAAAATGTGCAGTTGTAGAACTGTGCAACAATTGAGTGGATTTTGTGTATTATAGCTAAGCACAGTCTTCAGTCCTTCATGCTGTTACTTTTTTTTTTTTTTTTTTTTTTTGCTTATGGAATTGTCTCCATGCTAAAATTTCCAATTTCCTCCTTCATTAAGAGAAGTATCCAAACACTAAGATTCATATTTGTAACAGAGCTCTGTATCGCATTGTGAGAACAGCATTTGTTCTTGGCATATTGTCACACATCCACTAACGGACACTCCAAGTTCTGTGGGAAACATGGGTTCAAAATTCAGTGCCACTCTGTAGACCATCGTGAGGGCTAAGATTCATATCCCATAAAAATAAAGGTACTGCACCAGGGAGACATGAAGCCAAACTGAACCAGGTGTTCTTTTATCTTTTATGTCAAAAGTGATGTACCGCCTCTTAGTTATGTGGTGAAAAAGCTTGTGGCAAAGATGCTTATGGTGCAAATACCCAACATGATATGGACCCTGCTTCACTAAGTTGAGAAGTCATGAAAGATTAAAAAACTGGGGTGCCTAGGTGGCTCAGTCAGTTAAGCACCTGCCTTTGGCTCAGGTCATGATATCAGGGTCCTGGGATCAAGCTCCACATGGGCTCCCCGCTCAGTGGGGAGTCTGCTTTTCCCTCTGCCCTCTCCACTGCTCATGCTTACTCTCTCCCTCTCTCTCTCTCAAATAAATAAATAAAAATCTTGTAAAGATTAAGGGAACAGTAACCAGCCTAGCTGAATACTTCATAAAAATGATTTCTCAAGTTGTAACCTTGAGTTTCTTTTGTGTTGGCCAAGAAGAAAACAGTATGTGTATTAATGTATATCATCAGTGAAAAATCAATATCAAACTCTAAGAATCAATATCAAATACCAAGAACCTTAGGAAGGGTATATACCTAAGGTATATATAACCTTAACCTTAGGTAGTTTAAGGAAGACCTCTCCGAGGATGTGACATTGAAACTGAGATGGGAATGACATGAAGAGGCCAAGGGCAGAAAGACCACACTGTAGGAAATATCAAACGCAAAGTCTGTGAGTTGGGAATAAACTTGGAGGGTCTGAGGTATAAATAAATAGAGGTCTGAAGAGGAGCAATGTGGTAGGAAATAAAGTGTGAGATATTAGAAGGAGCCAGAACATGTGGAGCTCCGCTGGCCGCAGCAAGGATTTTGTATTTTATTACAAGTGTAATGGAATCCATTAACGTGTATGAAGCACGTGACCTGATATACAGGCTGACTCCTAGCTTCTGTGTGGAGAGTGGACAGGAGTGGACGCAGGGGGTCTTTGGGGTTACTGCATCATGGTGCTGGCTACGACTAGTATGTGTAATGGCAAGGATGGAGAGAAATGGACAGGTTTGAGATACATTTTTTAAGTAGAATCAAGACCTTGCACTGCTGGGGATTTACCCCAAAGATACAGATGCAATGAAATGCCGGGACACCTGCACCCCAATGTTTATAGCAGCAATGTCCACAATAGCCAAACTGCGGAAGGAGCCTCGGTGTCCATCGAAAGATGAATGGATAAAGAAGATGTGGTTTATGTATACGATGGAATATTACTCAGCCATTAGAAACGACAAATACCCACCATTTGCTTCGACGTGGATGGAATTGGAGGGTACTATGCTGAGTGAAATAAGTCAATCGGAGAAGGACAAACATTATATGGTCTCATTCATTTGGGGAATATAAATAATAGTGAAAGGGAATAAAGGAGAAAGGAGAAAAAATGAGTGGGAAATATCAGAAAGGGAGACAGAACATGAAAGACTCCTAACTCTGGGGAATGAACTAGGGGTGGTAGAAGGGGAGGTGGGGGGGGGTGGGGGTGACTGGGTGGCGGGCACTGAGGTGGGCACTTGACGGGATGAGCACTGGGTGTTATTCTGTATGTTGACAAATTGAACACCAATAAAAAATAAATTTATTTAAATAAAAAAAGAAGAAGAAGCAAGACCTTGCTGATGGATTGGAGGTGAGGGAAAGTGAGAAATTAAGGATGTCTCCTAGGTTTTCAGTCTGGGTAACTGAGGATGGTTGGTGGTGTCATTTCCTGAGATGAGAAAGAATGGAGGTGGACTGGACTGGGGTGATGGGGAGAGAGAGCTCAAGAGTTTTGTTGGGATGAGTTAGTTCGAAATTAGACACCTGTGTTGCTTTGCCAAGGAGGACGTTGGACGTGTTAATTTGGTACTCATGCTGAAGATGTAAGTTTAGCAGTCATCAGCAAATAGATGGTTGTTTTAGCCAAAGGACTAGATGAGTTCACCCCAGAAAAAAAATTAAATTTTTTAATTTCAAACTTAAGAAGCTTCAAAATTTTAAAATTGATTTTTAAAAGAAGTGGGAGGACTAAGCCACAGAGCTTGGTGACATTTAAACACTCATCAGAGGAAGAGGAGACAGAAGAAGAGTGTGAGAGAGAAGCTGAGACAGTGTGATGCTATGGAAGCCAAGAGAAGAAAGTGTTCCAGGAAAGAGGGTTGTCAACTTAGGATCGGGTTGGGTTGGATGCAACCTGAATCATGAAGTCAGAGGAAGCCAGAGACAAACTCTTGGATCCGGCGATGTAGAGCTGGTTGGTGACCTTGAAAATGAATGGGAGGTGGGAAATTGGTGACAGTGAGGCTCTGCTGAAAAGGAGAACAGAGAAATGGAGAAGTCCTAGGGCTGGTGAGAGGCTAAGGCTTTGTTTCATTGTGTGTAAATGCCATGGGTGAGAAAAGCAGGAGAGAGAGAGGGACGTTGATGATGCAGGAGAGATTGTGGACAGAGGCAGGATCAGCATCCTTGAGAAGGCGGGAGGCTCTGTGCACAGTGGAAGCCACAGTCTCTGGAAGGCCCCCGGGGAGATGGGGAGGGCGAGCAGAGAGAGGAACAGAGTGGGTGTAAATCCCCGGATTTGGGGGGGATGGTGAGTGGTGGCACCAGGGTGGCAGGGTGGTGAGTGGTCCTGCCTGTTGATGTGCAGTTTCTCAGTGAACTGTGACCCTAGGTCATTTGGGGGTGAGCCAGGAGTTCCGAATCCTGCGCCCACTGCACTGCGCCCATCATTGATCGTTACATGCGCTTGGAGAGAGTGAAAATGACAGCCCCTCCTGCATCATGTATTTGTAAGAACTTTGAAATGCTACAGCAAGGCGTGTCCATTCCTTCATCTGATACTTTGCTCTGAGTCATTCAAGCTCCCATCAGAGAATAGGATTCAGGTGGCTTGCTTAAATGAGAGTGCCTGAGTGAAGGAGCTGCTTGCAGAGATGAAGGTGGAATTAAGAGATGCTGCACGCAGACTGTCAACAAATAGAAGTCATTGCCTCCCCCCAACCCACCCATGGGCTGGGGGTCACGTGAGATTAAGAGTGTTAGCTCTCGGTAGGAGCTGGAGTCATGGAGGACAAGCCAGCGAGTGTTGTCATTCAACGAAGAGACCTAGAGCTGCTACCAGGGACGTGGTGCCAAAGCAGTGAGGGCATGAGAGAGAGGTACCCTGATTCATCTCCCCTGCCATCACTTGTTCATGCTTCTGCATGGCCGAACCCAACTGGCGCTGGCTGGCAAGGGTTATGCAATCCACGATGAAGGAAAGAGAACAGATCTGGCTGCAAATAGCCAACACAGCCTCTAACACTTCACGGCGTAAGTGTTAAAAAGATTTTAGAAACCACTCCAAAGGAAATCTGTACACCCGGCACCCATGTGTAGAATGCATCTGACTCTTTGGTACCTGCAGAGATTTGGAAAACCTGGCCAACCGTGATCTTTTAAATGAACCATCACAGATACTTATAACCCAGCCGTAACCTCCACATGTCATGGTTGCCTATAGTCTTCCTCCTTTATTTTCATCCAGCGGCATATCTCCCATAACACTAGGAAAGCTTGTATTTCAGAGCCCCTTCCAAGGCCATGAGGGAGCCCTAGAAATCTATCCCTGTGATCTCATAAGATTTGCAAAAGATATTTAACTGTAATCTGTTACAACTGTATTTTTCACTCTGACCCTAGAAAGGACCTCTCCCCTCAATTATATACGCTTTAGGCCCCATAAAACTTGGATCTGCTTTTGCTCTCAACAGAGACTCACGTGTATGGTGCAAGTTTTATCCCTTTCCCAAGAATCTACCATCTTTCAGGTGGGAGGGGGTCAATGAACATCAAATGGGCATTTTGGAGAAGGGAAAAATGCAACAGGAGGGTAAGAACCAGAGAGGGAAGGGTGCGTGGTGCTCAAAGCAGTGGGAGAAGCGCTGTGTAAAGAAGCCCCACTTGGGCCATCCATCTGCCTCCACCTTCCAGTACTGGAGGGTTGTCGGGCATCCGGGCAGGTGACCCATTCCTCTCAAGGGGCCTCGCTCAGATTCTGTTTTTTATGTTTTCAGATGCAGATGGAAACCTGTGCCGAAGTAACCAACTGTTGCAAGTCATGCTGACCATGCACCGGATCATCATTTCCTCCACTGAACTGCTCCAAAAAGTCATCGCCCTATATCCTTTTAGCACCATGACTCACAGCCCCCAAAGGGGATTCATTCAGAAGTACCTTGAAATTTGAAACATGCTTTCATTTTGATTTGGTCTGGAATAACTCTTCAGTGGTAAATGGGTTCAGGTATCCCTTCAGAGGTGGGTTTGTGTGTGTGTGTGTGTGTGTGTGTGTGTGTGTGTGTGTCGATGTGTGTCTGTGTACGCACATGCACGCACACGTATGCGTCACTTGTTGGGTGGGGCAGTTTTTATCGATGCTGCTCGCTCAGGCAAGTCATCAAAGAAGTCCACAGGCAAAGGCATTTGGCCTCAGTATGTCGGGCTAGTAAAAAAAAAAAATACCTTTCCTGTGGGCTAATGGAAATGTACGTTCCTCCCCTGCAGACTGACAAGGGTGTAGTCATGACTCCAAGGATAAACTGGCTTTCCTGTCTGATTCTTCAACTTGTCCCAGGTTCTTTTTTTTTTTTTTTTTTTTTTGAAGATTTTATTTATTCATGAGAGACACAGAGAAAGAAGCAGAGACACAGGCAGAGGGAGAAGCAGGCTCCCTGCAGGAAGCCAAACTCAGCACTCAATCCCGGGACCCCAGGATCACGCCCTGGGCCAAAGGCAGGCACCCAGCCGCTGAGCCACCTAGGCATCCCTTTCCCCAGGTTCTAAAGAATGCTTTGTGACACCACAGTTTCTGGAGCATCTGCTGGGGCTGTTATGCTTCAGGCAGAGGCACTGGCTGTTGGCCAAGTAAACCCTGTTGGATTTTAACCTTCTAGGGTGTGAATTGAGTAGGGTGGAAAAGGAGCCTGCCCTTCCCTCCGGCTGGTGATACTCTGCCCTGTGTGGCCCCGAGGAGAATGGACCGTAGGTGGGAGAAGACAGTTGAACACCTGAAGCCCCAGTCCTTGGCATTGAGTCATGCCCGGTGGCTCCTCTAATCCTTCACCCCTCCCTTGACCCCTTCCTTTTCATCTTATGGTGCACAAAAATAAGTAAATAAATAAAAGCCATCAGAAGAGACTGAGTCTCTTCTCTAAACCTGCTTATACATCCTTATCTCTCATGCCACAGGAGGTGTTTCCTGTGGCATTCCCAGGGCAAAGCACTGGCTGAGGTCTGTACGGTAGGAGCTGCAGGTGACAGGGGGTGCGAGTCTGCAGAGAATTTTTAAACCATTACAGAGCTGATTTGGAGTCGGTTGACCTTTTATTAACTCTGTGCCAGCAGTCCTAAACAGTGTCGGTGATTAGAGACTCCTTGGTGAGAAGCTTGTTGCTCTAAACTAAATGGCCGAGCCCTGGCTGTGCTGGCGGTGGACAGACCACCCTCACCTCCCTGCTTGCTCCCACACCCCACAGGGCCTGACCTCTCCCTGAGGTCCCTGCTCCTCCACTTCACACCCCCCCCTTCAAGGACACCTGCCCCTCAGCCTGAAACACATTCAGGTCTCCCCAACCTGCAAATTAACTCTCAGCCATGCCTTCCCTCCACTGTTAGGGTTCGCAGTTTGATGCACAAACCTCCTAAAAGAGGTCTGCACTCACTGTCTCCCATCTCAACTCCCACTCAGTCCTTACCTCAGCTGGGGCCCCCACCCCTGCACTCAGACATCCCTCTGATGTCACCACTGGCCTTCTGCGACTAAGCCCACTGGCTTTTCTCTGCCCTTGCTTCCTCTGGGCTCTGTAGACAACCTCTGCCCCTCCAGGCCTTACCCCTTGGGGCTCCCCTCCACCCTCCCTCTGTCGGAGCAGCATCCGAGTTTCCTTCTCACTCCACCTCCTCCGCTGGGTGATTCCCCACCAGGATTTCTACCCCTGTCCTCCAGTGCTGCGGACTTTCCAGTCTGTATCTCTTTAACCTAAACCATCTTGGAAAAAAAAAAAAAAAAAAAAAAAACCACTTGGACTCATTTGTACTGCAGACACTTCAATCTTAATATGCTCAAACCTTATTTCGTTTTCTCACCACTGTCATCCCCAGTTACTACCCACCAATTCTGCTTTGACACCTGTATTTTCAGTTTCAATTCGTGGTGTCCTTGGCCATCCACTTAGCGTAACCAGAGACTTCAGAAGCACTCTTGCCTCCTCCCTCTGCCCTTCACCTCCTCTGGAGTCAGTCCAGTCCTCCACAGCCTGTGTCCTCGGCCACTGTCTGTCCTGGGCTGCTGTTCTCCCCTGCATGCTACACGCCCCCCCCCCACCCCCCCGCCGTTCCCGTTCACTGGCCATCTTTGAAGTTCCTTTCCTGAGGAAGCAGGTCACAGGCCATTGCCTCAGAGCCTGTGCAGAGCCCCTCTGCTGCTGGGACAGGGCATCCCTCTGTAAGGGCCTCTTAACGATTTCCGTGCCTGGAGGGCCTTTTCCTCCCTCACTGCCTAGCAGACCCGTTCAAGACCCCTCTGTGAAGCCTTCCTGACGTTTTCAGCCTTGCATGCACGCGCACACACACACACACCCCTTAAAATATACATCTAGTGTCCTTAGTGCTCTGACAATCTAATTCCTCTGACTTTAGTTCTGTATCGCTTGAGTGAGTATCCCTCATATCCCTGGTCTGGATATAATCTGCCTTGAAAAGCTTTTCATCTACGATGACAGAAAGTGCCAAGTGTTTTTATCCTGTTAGCTGCATCCATTGGTCTACCCTGACCGAGTCTGTAAGTCCTGCAGCGTGATACACTCAGACTCTGGCCTTCACAGGTGATGTGTGGAGTAAACAGCAGAAACTCTGTGTCTCGCCAGTGTAGTTTGATGTGTCAGGAACATAGAAAGTCACAACAGTACTCAAATAATTATAAGTTACTTTAAGGAAAATAAATATATTTTTAGCATAGGTTTAAAGATGCATACACTGTTAACTTACCCGATGACACGTCTCCCCCACCAGTCTGCCTGTCGGCGTCAGGAACCAAGGTGGCTTTATCTTTGTTTCTCTAGAGCTTAGCTCAGGGGCCGTCTCCTGATAGTATGCAACGAATGTTGCCTTACTGTGGGTGCAAAGCATTGGCTCCTCTTTCTGTATTGGGACTTCTAGGTGAGAAGTTCAGGCTTTGGTGGAGGGTGGAAGACAAAATTCTAAGAAGGGAATCTGAGATAAGACTGCAGCGACAGCAGGACGATTTTTTCTTCACGCTCCGAGTCTCTGTTTTCTGACCTTGGCAGTTCTAGAATTATTAAATAGCTCATGCTTTTCCTGATGCTTCCTGGTTTTCCGCTGTTAAATAGCTTTTAAGACGTGCTCTGAATGGTTCCAGTGCCTAGAAAGTATAGTTAGAACAGTACTGGTCCTTCACCTGCGGAGAGGGAGGCCTGAAGCTTCCAGGGGACAATAACTTGCACCCCGTGGCGCAGCAGGTGCCTGAGCCTCCCGTCCTGGCCTGTGTGCGCCGGCTTCGGCCTCAGCCCCTGCTCATGTCAGGCCAGCTTGGCCGTGGCTTGGACCCGTTGGCTTGGGGCCTGCCTGCATGCAGGGCCACGGCACGCTGGGCAGGGAGCGGCCTGGTGGCAGCTCCAATAAATGGCACCAAGGTGATTTCTATGTCTACTTAGTTGTTTTATTTTTTTACTTAGTTGTTTTTGATGAGAAATATGTTTTCTATCCCTTTGTCATTGAAAAGGAAGAAGAACAAAAATTTTGACAAGTGCATCAAGTGATAAAAATACAGAATCTGGCCCATATGTATCTAGAACGTGCCTTGTGCTTGGAGCTCTTTCCATTGAAGGCAGGTGTTCCCTCAGCCATACGGCCGAGAGAAATGTAAGGTCCTCTTGTTTTCACTCTTACCTTTTATGCCCAGAGAAAGGCAGGCATCAGAGCCTTTTATTTCATAAAGTTTGCCATCACCTGCCTGGGCTTATTTTTATTGTTATTATCCATGTTGCTGTACAGGTGTGTTTTTTGGGGGTTTTTTTTGTTTTTGTTTCTGAGGTGCTTTTGAGGGCAGATACTACAGGCAGTAAATCCATTAAAATTTAGTTTTTAAATTAAAGGGATTTTATTAAGAGTACAAATTTTACAACCAGAGCCGTTTGGGGCTTCAAGTGCAGTTTGCACATACTATTCTTTCTGTAAGTCTAGCATGTTTCACCACGCATTTTTAAGGGGCCTTGAAAAATGTTTGGTTAATTTGAATAATGCTAATTAGCTAAATACTTCCAATGGTTTTTAACTACAACTAATGAATCTTATATTTTGAATTATTTTTAAATGCTTCAGATGCCTTCCTGAATTCTACATAGTATTTGTAACTAGTAGATAAAAGTCATAAGCAGTTAACATCATTTTAGAAGTTCCAAAGCCATGATTAAACTTAATAAAATTTCAATTTAGAATCACAAGTCTAAAACAATTATATATTCCAAATTGAAGTTTCAAGGCTATCATTCTAATATGGCTCTTAAACAGTACAGGGATATAAAATCACCCAAATAGCTCAGATTCCTTCCTAATCAAAAGCACTGATCCTAAAATGCGGACTTTCACTGGGCTGTATTTACCCCTACATTTTCCAGCAATTTAAAATTACACATACCCACTGGAGGAAGACCACTCCCACCCAGTTAACTGAGATCTCTGCCACCTTGCTCACTGAACACATCACAGGCGTCCTGCTAGAATTCACCTAACCCTGTACTGCAGTCAGGAAAGCATGGGTTTTAGAAAGGAAGGAGGGCTTAGCCTCACAGTAGACATCGCCCGATTCCTCAGCCTGTTGACCAAAGATAGTAGACCCACCCAGGTTCTCCACAGAGTTTGGGTTTTGCATTTCTTTGGGTTGTAAAATAAAGGAAATATTCTCTCCACATATTTCTAAAGAGGTAAACTTAATAGGATCTCACTGTCCTTTCATATTCTTAGGATGGCGCCCTTCTCATGGAATATTCCAAATGCCACAGATCCTTAAACATGACCTCTGATCATATTTTGGATTATTCACATGGCCTTGTCTGACTTACTATCACAACTTACGAGGTCCATCTGCTGACCCCCTCCAGGAGTATATTACATTTTTCACACTGCTGCTCTTAATTATGACACTATATCTGAATATTCATTCCCTTTTTTTCTAATTTAGTGCACAAATTTGTTTATCCACTCCCCAAAACACTTTAAAGGAGAAGGGGCTTGGGATCCCTGGCTGGCACAGCAGTTTGGCGCCTGCCTTTGGCCCAGGGCGTGATCCTGGAGACCTGGGATCGAATCCCACGTCGGGCTCCCGGTGCATGGAGCCTGCTTCTCCTCTGCCTGTGTCTCTGCCTCTCTCTCTGTGTGACTATCATAAATAAATAAAAAAAAAAAAAAAGGAGACGGGGCTTCTTTTTCAGTTGTTTCGGTGGGACTCCTAACCTCTTGGGAATGGGCACAAGGTCATTTGCCCCTTCTTCAGTTCAGGTGCTACCTATGTCAGCAGCTTTCCACACTGTTGGCTTTGTCTTTTCCCTTCTGCAAAGGAAATGTTGGGATCTCCCTCCATAAGTCGCTTTGATGTGGGCTGTGTAGAAGGTCACCAGCATCACTCCTCCAGGTGATGCTGCATACATCGGGTTAGTTTTTATCCCGTGGCGAGAAAAATAAGAAAACAGCATGTGTGGGCACGGGGTAGGGTAGGGGCGGGGGGTTAGCAAATACTTCCAAAGATGAGAAGTTGTTTGGTTTCTATGACAGAGGCTCCTGTTTCCCTTAACCACAGCCCTACCTATAAGGATGCCTTGGCAAAGAATTCACCAGGGCTTTGCCTGAAGATCTGCTATTTTGTAAGGTAACATCTCTACGTTCATATGGGACACGTGGAGTGGGGTGAAATGAAAAGACTGAATGAAGCAGGGGCTCCTCGTTTTTGCCTCGTGCTCCCCGCCTCTCTCGTCCTATCTGTAGAACTCCCCTGGACACACAGGAAAGGGCAGTGCTGCCTGCTGGAGACGCCTTCTTGGAGCACAGTTTTTGCTAGGGTGCCTGAGCTTAATATTCGATACCAAAATGACCTCTTTGTCATTTCGTCTTTATTCCTAATTATGAAAGTGACGTAGGTCACATTTGAGCATCTTGAAAAGCCAGCAAAGAGTATGACCATGGTAATAGTCATTCATCCCCCCCCCCCCACCTGTCCTGAACACGTCCTTTGTTGTTTTTTCTAAGCGGGTCTTCTTAATGCAGTTGAGATCAAAATCCATTTGTGTGTCCTGTACGTCTCACTTAATTCTAGGTCACAGGGAATCTCCTTTAGTCATTAAAAACTTGTGTGTGTGTTTGTGTGGACATTATTTTTCACAGTCGTATGTTGTAAGATGTGAGAAAATGTACCTTACAGACTCACTGCCCGGTCCTTGGATTTGGTTTGTCTCTAACAGAGCTCCTAACCATCAGCTGCGACACACACGACTGGGCCTCAGTCTTTGCCATAGCCCTTCCTGTTGTGCGGCGCATGCACCTGTCCTGTCAAAGCGTGTGGTGTGTGGAGGGGCCGGGGGCTGTCGGCGGCCCGTTTTCTTTCCATCCCTCACCCCCTTGTATTCTGTATATAGAATATATATTCTGTGTTCTTGGGCATATAGAGGGACAAACCACCTCCTTTTTCTGATCCTCCTTTGAGGGAAGAACCCACCGAAGCATGAGTCTTTGTCATCAGTTTTGGATTTTTTTTTTTTTTTAACTTCCCACCTCGTAGGTACTGGATAACAGAATTCTGGATCATGTTTAAAATGGACGCTAGCTTGACAAACGCCATGGAAGAGTTTCAGGAACTGGTGAAGGCTAAGGGCGAGGAGTTGCACTGCCGCCTGATTGACACGACTCAAATGTGAGTATCAGGGTTTTGACCGGTCCCTGCAGAGCACCTGCGCCCCCCCCCGCCCCCTCCCCCCGGGGCTCCAGGGCAGGCGGCTCTTCCACCACCCTGAGACGCCCTGCAGACAGGCTCAGATTGGGTCCCCAAAGCCAAAAGACTGACGTTGAACAGAAAAGCGGGGAAGCCCCCTGGGGACAACGCTGTGAGTGACTAATATCAAGGCGCAGGGGAGAGAGAGGGGGAAGAGTCCCGGTGAAGAAGGAATCCGGGAAACTGGGAGTACAGGCCGGTGCGTCCTCCGCGCCTGGGCGCGCCCGTCCGCCGCGCTGGGGTCGCTGGGTGCCTGCGCGGGGCGCCCCCTGGCTCTCCGACCTGCGACCTGGGCGCACGCTGCGAGGAGGGGCCTTTCTAACCTCGGGAGGGGCAGTGCCCGCGCGGCGCGCTTCTGGCAACGTGGCCACATCAGGTCGGAGCAGGAGCAGGAGCAGGAGCAGGACGGCCCCGGGTGCCGCCCCTGGGCCCGAGGCGCGTGTCATCCGACCTCCCGGGAAGCGGGGGCTCGGCCAGGTCGCCGGGGCCGCGCAGAGGGGACCCCGGGGCGCTCTCTGGGCTCGGCCAGTTCGGACTCTGTGCTTCTCTGCTTGGAAGTCGCCCCGTGGAAGATGAGCGGAAGTGTCGCCCTAACTGTTTGGGCGGCAAGACGAGGCGGGTGCAGCCCAGGGCAGTGCCCCGCCCCCGCGCCCCGATTCCCGCGGCGGGGTCTCCGCGCGGACCAACCGCGAGCCGAGCCTCCCTCCTGCGGGGCGTCGCCGTCGCCCGTTCGGTGGCTCGCGTGGGCTCGCGTGGGCTCGCGTGGGCTCGGAAGCCTCCGCCGGGCCGGGTGCCCCTCCGTGCGGCTCGCCCCGCCCCGCCCCGCAGCCGCGCCCGGCCGCTCCCTCTGTGGGGGACCAGGAGGCCAAGAGGCCGTGGCATCGATGAGCGGGAAACGTCGCGGAGGCGCTGCGGGCGGGCGAGGCCCCCTGGGCCCTCGGTGGGTGCCTGGGGACGCTGCAGGAAGACGCACGTCATGACTGGGCATGGACAGGCAGGTAGTGGCGTATAAATGGTTGGAAAGATTAAGTGTCTGGTGCGTGGTACCGTCAGGGAGTGCTCTAAGAGCGCCAGGAGGTGGAAGTGTGGAGGCCACGGCGAGCAGCCGTGCCCCGGGACAATAGGCACGCACCGCCTGGCACCAGACCCTGCACTGTCTGCAGCAGCACTGGGGAGCACTTCTGGATTAAGAGCTTTGCAACTCCAGTAGATGGACAGGGGACTTGGATGCCAGCTGCAGGATAGTAGCGTCGATACTCAGAGTGGGCAAGGGACAGTCTAGGTCATGAAGCAAAGACCAGACGGCCCGCTGGGGCACGACCCCGGGGTGCGGCACCGTGCCCGGGGGGGGGGGGGGGGCCTTCGCGGGCCTGAGAGGAGACCCCGGGTCCCAGGCCAGGTTCGGAAGGTTCGCCCGGAACCAGCAAGGCCATCCCACCCGCTCGCGGAGGAGAAAGCGGATTTGGGGAAACTGCTTAATGCTTTGCCTCGGCTGAGGAGTTAGCTAATGGACGGTGCTTTGTGTGTTCCTGTGGGAAGTGTTCATGGACTTACTGGAACTAAAATTTGTGTGAACTATTTGAGAGAGAGCGAGCGAGTGGGGGGTGGGGTGAGGGCGGAGGGTCGGAGGGAGAAGCAGGCCCCCCCGCCGAGCAGGGAGCAAGCTCCGGCTCCATCCCCGGACCCTGAGATCAGGACCTGAGCTGAAGGCAGACGCTTGACCATCAGGGCACCCCCCCTGGAAACTAATTTTTATTTTTCCCCATCTTCTCCCTTTCATGTTTACTCACAAAAGCAATGCCCGTGACTGGTCCAGGAAGCTGACCCAAAGGATAAAATCCAACACCAGCAAGAAACGTAAAGTGTCCCTGCTGTTTGACCACCTGGAACCAGAGGAGCTGTCGGAGCACCTCACCTACCTTGAGTTCAAGTCCTTCCGGAGGATATCCGTACGTGCTTGAGGGCAGGGGGAGAACTTCCCTGGGTCACTCCAGAAAACAAGCAGAGAAATTCAACAGCCCATCTACCTCCTGACCCTGGAGGGCCCCTCAGGGCTGGTTAGACATGCCTACCAGACTTCGTCTAGTTTAGGAAATGAGCACATTTCCTCGAAACATCTTTGTCGCTCTGCTGTGCTCCCCTTCTCCTATCCTGCATGCCACCCCACCACTCACTCACGCGGCAATGCTGTGGGCACACGCGACACCCTGCACACACGCGCACACACATATATGTATGCATACACACCCATCACGCTTCCAGATTTTTACAAATTTTCCTTAAGAAAAAAAAAAGGAAAGTGATATGTCTTCCCTTGAGTTTTTATTCTGGGATGGGCTTTGAATGGCTCAGGGAAATCCTAAAATAAAGCGGATGCTCCTGGTCTAGACCAGAATATACTTTACTTTTTAAAGTCGTGGTGACAGGACCCAGCAGTCCATCATGATTCTAGATCAAAGCCATACCGACCCAAACCTTGCTCCTTAAAAAACTCCATCTACGATACGAAAGAATTTCGGTTCCCTACAAGAGAACTTGTCAGCGTGGCAGATGCCAGCTTCGCATACTAGCCAATATGCTTCCCCAGGAAATGACAGCCTTGGGCCGCTCAGACCCCACCCCTACCAGAGAGGCAGTCTTCAGCTTTGCTCTAAAAGCAGAGCACACCCAGTTGTTGGATGCATTTCTTAGAATGACCTATGTTCCCCAGATGCGGGGATGGGGACCCCTGGGAAGGCAGCCGGAGCGAGGTCACTCTGCCCCCCAGGGTCAGAGCTGGGGCTGGAGTCACATGCCTCCATGTCACTCAGCCCCAGCTGATGAAGTCTGCCTGTGTCTAGAAGAACCACAAACCAGGTTTCAGGGTTTGTTTCATCTCCCCTCCCATGTTGCTGACGTCATTCTGATGCCACACAGGTGGCAGGACCATCCAGCCCCTGGCGGGAAGTAAGCTCCATGCATTCATGGGCGCCAGCCCTCCAGGGTCCCCGCCAGCACTCCCAGGCCAACCATAGGCCCCGATTAGGAAGCTCCACCTGGCCATTTATGTTGGGCAGGGCCTCCCTGTGCCAGGGAACAACACTGAAAAGGGCAATGGGTGACACGGGCAATCAGGGCCCAGCTGGCAGGGTGCCTCCAGGATGCCTGCACTCAGATCCCCGAGGCAGAGTGGAAATCACCCTAGAACTAGGACTGTGAGTTAGTGCTCCCCAGGTTCAAGCCGTGCTCCCCTTGCCAATGAACACATCAGTTTGAACTTTCATTTCTTATGGGTGGCACGATCCCCTCATAGAAAACGGGGTGGGTTTGTTTTTTTTTTTTTCATTTTTCCTACCCAGTTCTAAGTGGTTTTCCCAATTAATTAATTCCTTGACTGCAGTTGGAGGGAAATTTCTCTCTGCTATGAACTCAGTGGCATTGGTTATTTTGTGCTAATTATAGTATTTAGTACTAATTCTAAAAAATACGCAGACTCCGTGCTTTACTGACAGTGGGAGGGGCATGATGCATTCACTGGGGTGAGTCCTGGGCACTTTCTCTCAGAACCAGTATGATTGCTTATGTGTCCCTCTTGAGGCCTTTTTTGCCCCTAGTTTTCTGCCCGTCAGCGGTCACTGGCCCAACCGTGTCACACGTCCGACTTCAAAGGGGGGCTGGGAAGCAGGGGGGGCTGGGAATAGCCGGCCGCCTGGGGGCTTCCAGGGCCATTGGGGCGGAGCAGCAGCAGGGCAGGGTGGCTGCCGTGGCGCTGGGACAGTGGTCTGTGGCGACAGCCCCGGTCCACAGAGGCTGTTCATGCCAGCCTAGTCAGCCACCGTCAGGTCGGAAAACCCTGGTCACTAAACAATAGCTAAGCGCGCGGCCTCCGCTCAGGCTGATGAGCCAGAGAAGTCCCAGCAGCTCTGGTGCAGCCTGCGGTGCGGGCGCACGTGTGTAGCACCCCGGGAAGTTAGCGTGCTCTCCTACATTGTTATGCTCCTAACAGTTCCGTGCCCTGGGTGGGGTGGATTTTATGATCCCACTTTTAAGAAAACAGCGGTTCGGGGGGTGAAGAGAGAGATTTTCTTGGGAGGATTGTCCGTTATTCCCCTTCGCAGTGGAGCGAGAACTAGTACAGACCTTACTCAACTTACCATGGGAGTATCGGGCTCCGCAGACCCATTGTAAGTCGAAAATACCACAAGTCGAAAACGCATTTAATACCTCCAGCCTACCAGCATCACGCGTAGCTCAGCCTAGCCTGCCTTACACGTGTCCAGAACACTTCCGTTGGCCTACAGTTGGGCTGAATCACCTGTCGCATAGCCTATTTGTAATAAAATTTTGAATATCTCTTGTAGTTTACTGAATACTGAGCTGTTTATAGGAGTACAGGGTGGCTGTAAGCGAATCAGTTGTTTATTCCTATGATATCATGTGGCTGCCTGGTAGCTGCAGTTTGCTGTTTCACACTGTGTATGGCTAGTCTGGGAAAAGGTCCAGACTCAAAATTCAAAGTATGGTTTCTTTCGAGCGCATATGGCTTTTGCAACACTCTACAGTTAAAAAATCCTAAGTCAACCCATTCTAGTCAGGGACTATACTAGGATTTCTCTTCTATATTGTAGTCTTTAGAATTTAGAAGGGACGGTATCATTATCTACACAGATACAGTGTTTGGATTAACTAGGATGTGCACACGTCCACTTGTGCTAATGACTTCTGATGGAGAGAAACCATGCTGGGGGTAGAATAAGAAAGATTTCCTTCCCACCATCATCATCATCTCCAGGCTCATCAGCCAAGTGGAAGCCATGCAAGAGGAGGGCCAAGAGCCTCTGTGCCCCACAGCATCAACTGAACCGAGGTGATGTGCCTCTCGGGCCTCCCGGGACACTAGAGGGGCCGTCCTGACAGGTTTCTTTTTCCCCAGTTCTCCGATTATCAGAATTACCTCGTGAATAGCTGTGTGAAGGAGAACCCCACCATGGAGCGGTCCATTGCCCTGTGTAACGGCATCTCCCAGTGGGTACAACTGATGGTTCTCAGCCGCCCCACCCCGCAGCTCCGGGCAGAAGTCTTTATCAAGTTCATCCAGGTGGCTCAGGTGAGTGACTAGATTAAGAATTTTGACCTGGGTTATGAGGTCAACTACCCCTCTCCCTCCCCCTAGCCAGTATGTCGGCTGGAGCTGCTTTCCTCTCCTGAACCACAGTGGAGTGTGTATGCTGTAAACTGTCCCAGATTTAGATGCCGTGGCTTATCTGTTTCCCCCATAAGGGCAATATGGTGAGGGCCATACTGAACTATCTTGGGTTAGGATACACTTTTAGATTTGGTTAGATCTTTGAAAAATTTTTTACATATTTATTTATAATCTTTACAACCAAATGTGGGGCTCAAACCTCTGACCCCAAGATATCAAGAGTCACACACTCTTCTGAGCCAGTCAAGCACCCCAAGATCTGTTTAGATCTTTTAACATTTTCAGAAGATGCTTACCAGCCTACATTGTTTCTCCAAACGTGGCCCCCATGGCAAAGGAAAGGGCAGTCTCCCAGGTTTTAGGTCTTTGAGTCTAGATTGTGTTGAATGGCCAGGTTTAACATTTGAAGGCAGCCTTTCGTAAGAGGAAAACAGGTGGTTTGAGCGCATAACTGGAATTCCCCAGAGAGTCTTTGCCCTTAAAGATTAAAGTCTGGTTATTCAGGATGAAGGATGTCAAATGCTATTAGCTCTACATGGTCAGGCCCGGTTTGGTACATGGCCCAACTGCTCTGATACTGACTGAAGGTTTATCCCTAAGTTCAGCCCCAGATCCCAGGAATCAGAAGAGTTGCACTTGGATCCAGAAGTCCTTGTGTTAAACAGGTACTTTGGGTGGTTCTTAGAAACTGCTGACATAGAGGACGGCCCGCAGAACTGCTGCAACAGAGGAGGGACACGTGACACCTTGCTAGACTTGAGACCTGTGGTCTGAAATGAAGCCTACAGGAAAGAACAGTCAGAAAGCTGCAGCCCCTGACCCCTAGGCCGTGGCCAGCATCAGGAAGGATACCAGGAGAGCGTGGAGGTGTGTAACACATGCACGTTGACGGCCCTCTGTTTCCTATCTCACAGAAGCTCCACCAGCTACAGAACTTCAATACACTGATGGCCGTGATAGGCGGGCTGTGTCACAGCTCCATCTCCAGGCTCAAGGAGACAAGTTCACATGTCCCTCACGAAATCAACAAGGTGAGCACCACTGCCTCCTCTGGGCTCCTTAGCAGCAGCCCCAGGGCCAGCATTTCCAGGCCCTGTAACCCTTCAGCTAATTAGGCAAAGTGCCAGAGAGGCAGAACCAAATACCCCCTCCCCCCCCACCCTTGAAGACCCATAGGATAGGACTGGTCCCAGATCTGAGAGTGACTGATTCATTCTGGCTTCTGTCACTGTACACATCCCCACCAGTCAGCGGAAATAATGTGTGCCTCTCTCCTCTACTCCTGTGAACATTCAGTCACTGTCTTTAATACCAATTCTCTTGCTCTAGCACCTTGTTCCAAAACATTTTCCTAAAAGAAACAGTAGCTCGGTTGACTGTAGTTGTTTGGTGTCAAATATGTATAGTAAGTGACAGATTAGAAGCCTGCTTCCCAGATCGCTTGGAAAATGACATTCTGGACAGCCGAATTTTCCCAGAGTTTAAAATTAACTTTTCAGGTGCCATTTTGTAGCAGTGTTCTCTTGAGGAATAGTCGTCTTAAATACCCTATGCACTTTTCTACATTCTTAACATCTTACTGAGTAGACTTTAGTCCTTTATAACACAGGGCTGTTACTCTGAATACAAACCACTAAGATATACTGAAGATATGAGTGCAGCTGTGTGTGGTCTGGATTAGCTGACAGCTGCTCTTTGAGCATTTCCACCTCACGAGAGGACTAAGCAGCCCTGCCTTAACTAACCTCAACCCCCCCGGTACCCCCTACCCGCCCCCCCATCCTCCTGGGCTCCATGGAGGCTCTTCTTAAGGAGACATGTCTGTGCTCCATTGCCCTGTTGTCCCAGGATGTTCAAGCTGCTTTTGGGAAGTCTCAGATTCATTGTCCCCGCTGTTACCAACCACCTTTAGCTCCGGGGATGCTACCCCACTCCACCTTCCAGTTCCCTACTAGTTCTGCGGAAACTCAGTGGAACCACTGAAAAGATTGCCCATGTCTCAGAAGTGACAGAGGGAGACAGTCATGGAGATGAACATGCCCTCATGTTAGTTCTCTTGAAGCTGGAGCTCGCTCCTCTTCCACAGCAGTGCTTCTGTGTGGGTGGCTGCTTGACCCTCAGGGCGGTTTGCACAGCCAGTTCTTGCAAGCCCCTTCCCTACTTCACAGTCATGGTCACTGTTTGCTAAGAGGTGAGTGAGAGGGACCCCATCTTGCCAGGTCATCAGGATTGAGGGAGGTGCGCTCCAAACCTCCAGTTCCTCCCTGGGGACAAATGGTACTTGTTAGACCACAGTCTTATTAAAAGGATGTCCAGCAGCATTTAAAATAGTTATTTTGTGCTGTGACACGACTAGTGGACAGTCTCTACTTCCCGTCCTTGCCTCTGAGGAAGATGGCCATCATGAGTGGGGAAGGGGGTTCTGCGAACTGCTTGCAGACGTGGACCAGGCGTGTTTGTCAGGAACGCTGGATCCCGATGCTCCCTCTTTGGGCTGGTGAGCAACCTCGCCCCTTTCAGGGCACGGTGTGGGCTCTACTGACCCGCCCCCTAGGACCTCTGCCTCAACCTCTTCCATGCTTTCTTTTGGGAATCGGTCTGTTACCTGAATCTCTGGTTCAGGATTCCGGGCTGTGAACGGAATGTCACACACTTCCTAGACTTTGGCCCATCTGAAAATCATTGCGAGAAGGCCCGCAGAGCAGAGCATAAAGAATGTGCTGTAGACTCCTGACGCCCCGCAACAATTCCCCGCGCCTGCAGTACAGTCAGCACTTCCAACAGCACACTTCACGTGTCTCTGGAAGCATTCAGATGGCACTAGGGAGGGAAACTGCACGGCTGGAGACAGAGGTCAAAGGGACACTTACTGTTTAATGTATATTCTTGTACCTTTTTAAATTTTTATCTCAGGTTCTCATTTTTTTTTTTAGTATAAAAATGATAAGACCACACTCAAGATTTTTCAGTTACGTAGTATAATCAAGTAAAGCCTACCTTGCGTTTGTAGATACACCCTGCATTTGAAATAAGCTGGAATTTTAATTTGGGAGTCACAAACTGCAACTTTTAGATGAATCACCTCCTGCCTGGCAAATTAGGGATGGGGTGAAATCATGGGAGGAGCTGAGAGTACTGCAGACGATACTCCCTGCTTGGTGGGTACCTGTGACTGGGTCTCTTCTATTTTGTAGGTTCTGGGTGAGATGACTGAGCTGCTGTCCTCCTGTAGAAACTATGACAACTATCGGCGAGCCTATGGGGAGTGTACCCAATTCAAGATCCCCATCCTGGGGGTGCACCTCAAGGACCTCATATCCCTGTACGAAGCTATGCCCGACTATCTGGAAGATGGGAAGGTGAACGTCCACAAGCTGCTGGCCCTTTACAATCATATCAATGAGCTGGTCCAGCTGCAAGAGGTGGCCCCACCCTTGGAGGCCAACAAGGACTTGGTGCATTTGCTGACGGTGAGGCTCCTACAGGAGGCAACTACTAAGGAGTAGCTATATACCACAAACCACTCCCCACACCCTAGCAAATAGTACCTCAATTGATACTCATAAAAACTCTGAAGTAGATACTATTATTATCACCATTTTATGGATAGGGATTCTGAGGCACAAAGGCATAATTTCTCAGAGGACCACACATGATTAAGCAGCAGAACCTGGACTCAGACCCAGGTGGAGGGACCTGAGGTTGTGTTCTTAGGCAGTATGCCCTTAGGACTTGTAGAACTGTTTCCCACCCCCCTACAAAAGCAATCCTAAACTCACTGGGAGGAGCTAATAGCAAATCAGGATATAAAGCTTTGTAAGAGATGCAGACAATGTATTCCCATTAAAAAAAAAAAAAAAGGTAAGGCAGTAAGTATAAAAAAAAAAAAATTCAGGTCAAGAACAGGCAAACATTTGTGGTGCAGGAGCCCAGGATTTGCGTGTTGGGTCCAGAGTGAGATAAGATGAACTCTTTTCCATACCCACAATTCTATAGTTCATCAGCTGTTAGACTGTGGACATGTAACTCTAAATCTGTTTCCGTTTCTATAAATCAGAGAGTAATCTCTGGGATAGCTTGTAACTTCTCTTTCAGTTCTAACATTAAACAGTTTTTAATCTGCATTTTTGCAGAATAAAATAATTATAGCCTCTTCTCCCTTCACATGATGATTCTGATAGAGCCCCACCGTTCACATCCTAGCCCTTTTACCAACGGGCCAGGTGACTATGGCAGGTCTCGGCCTTAGACATCACCTATAAAAAGATGCACTGATCTTAACACTTTTGAATCACAAATTATGTGGTGAAAACTGAACATTCTTCCCCAAAAAATATACATGAGTTTTGAACCTCTTGAAGCCATCCATAGACTCTAGGTTAAGAACAAGATTATTTCTAAGATCTCTCTCCTCTAGATTTTATGGTTTAAGATATATGAAATTGATTAACTCTTACTATCATTTAATAATACCTCTTATCATTTAAACTGGGGTCTGTTGTAGAAAACAAGTGAGGTTGGACCATCTGACCAGGTAAGTAGGGCCTTTTGCCTAAGCTTGAAAGCTTAAATATTAAATTATATTTTAAAAGAGGACATCTTGATAGTTCTCCACAATTTTACATTTTAACAAGAAGGAACTAACGTGACGGGATGAGCTCTGGGTGATATGCTATATGTTGGCAAATTGAACTCCAATTAAAAAAAAATTAAAAAGGAACTAACACTTGCCCTATTGCCCTAGTGTTACATCCTCCAAACATTGTGAATTTTAAAAACAAACTACTAGAAGAGCCAACAGCAGCAGAGGAAGTAGAAAGAAAGAAAGAAAGAAAGAAAGAAAGAAAGAAAGAAAGAAAGAAAGAAAGAAAGAAAGAAAGAAAGAAAGAAAAGAAAAGAAAAGAAAGACATCAGCCCTGGGAAAAGCAAACAGCAGCCTAGCAAATAACCGTGTTCTGCTTTGACCTGCAGTTGTCCTTAGATCTCTACTATACCGAAGATGAGATCTACGAGCTCTCCTATGCTCGGGAACCAAGGAACCACAGAGCCCCAGTGAGTTGTTCATATTTTTATGCTAAAATTAGTGCATGTAACAGATACTTTACAAGCTGCTCATCAAGGTCATCATCTTAAGGAACAAAACTGTCTTCAGTGTAGTAAGTGTTATATTTCCACTATGTGCCCAACCTTGTGCTAGGAACAGAGAAAGCTTCAACATTTGTATAAGTAGTTCCTGACCATAAAGAGCCTGAAAACTACTTGAAGGGATGAGACGAATATAGGAACGGTAAATGACTATGCGCACTAAGCATACCCCAGTGAGTGGTATGGTCAGTTGGTGATTTACCAAGTAGAGAAGGGAGACAGAGTTGTGAGCCACAGTGACATCGCCTTTCTGTTTATTATAAAGGATCCCCGTATCAGTCGTTTCTCTTCTCTGATTTGTTGGTAAGAATATGCATACTTAGAAAAGTCCGATCATCCCATGTTCCTCTGGAATTTGACCTTATGCTGAGAAGTCCTCAAAATCCTGCAGTCCTGGTGCTTCATGGCTGGACTTTGTCGGGTTGTCTGGCCCTGCCTCTCCTATAGGCAGGTAAAGAGGTCAGTCTTCCTTCTGAAGGACCAGTATTGCCCTCCGTTTCCTGGCAAGCTTCCCAGCCCCCCCAGACATATAGTACGTAAGGGGAGAGTTAAGGTAGCTAGATTTCATTGTCTCTATGCAGAAAGATCAAGTTCTAGCTCCTGCTGTAATGAAAGCTCTTCACTGAAAATATTTGGCAGGTTTAATTTTCAGGGTGTTAGAGGGCATTTCAAATGGAAAGGATACCTTCTCTCATTTTTGGAAGAGATTTTCATTGGGCCAAGTTGCAGTTAGGAATGGATTCCAAAAAGAAAAAAAAAGAAAGAAAGAAAAGAAATGGATTCCATCTCAGCTTGTCCAGGCCTGAGACCTTTTTCCTTGTGTTGTCCCACCTTTTAGCTATTTTTCTCTTCATCCACATCTTTACTAACCTAGTAAGTAGAGAACGGAAAGGGCATTTAATGATCCACTGAATGGAAAAGAAATTCAAATGATCCACTGTACTTTTCTGATAGCTTTGACAAAAGGTTTAATGCAGAGGGAATGGAGAATTTTGAGTTATCTGGAGATGAAGAGAATAAATGGGAGGAGCACTGTCATCTTTGAAGCACACTTGCATTGGCCAGAATTACAGTTGTTGATTTCAATTCCATGTGGGCTCTCAGGTCCTTGCCCCTGCAGGGAGCTGAGGGTTGCCAACAGATGTAGCCACCAGCTAGTGAGAAAGGGGGGAGTTGTACGTTGTACTGCATTCTGGTCATTGGGATTTCTCTGAATATTTCATTTTAGCCACTAACACCTTCAAAACCACCAGTCGTAGTGGATTGGGCCTCTGGAATATCTCCCAAACCTGACCCAAAGACCATTAGCAAACACGTCCAGAGGATGGTGGATGTAAGTACAGCTGTGTTTCAGCAGAGAGAAGTAGTGCACCGCCTAGCTTAGTTTTACATGCAAGGTGGTGGGTGGGGCACAGTGGCAGAAACAGAGGTGAGAAACTTGTCCCTAGTGCACACAGGGGACCACTTCTCATATTGGGCCTGTAGGACAGTTCAAGAGTTACATTTTTTGAACATACTTTGGCCTCATGTTACAGCGGGGTGGTACAATAATCGAAAAGTGAGAGCCAACAAGTGATAGAACCAGGAATCGTCGAGGACAGGAGGGAGCATTTCCAGCTGGGCTGTTAGCAGAAGCAACGGAGGCCGAGAAGAGGGAGAGCATCCCCTGGGCAATGAGCTGGAGCACACAGTGGCCAGGGAGATGCTTAGTCGATGCACTTATGATTGGACCCGAAAGCCCCTGGCCCCCTGTAGACACCAGCACAGGGCACACCTGGCATATGCCCCACTGCTTCCCTGCAGCAGCTCTGGGAGCACGGTTCTGCATTCTCTCACTCAGGCCGAGGAGAGGCTTTTAGCAGACGCTCCAGCCCTTGGTCCTTTGGCTCAAGGGAGAAATGATGGGTTTCACTTTGGTAATCACCAAAGAAACTCCTTTCTTCACAGTCTGTCTTCAAGAACTATGATCATGACCAGGATGGATACATTTCTCAGGAAGAGTTTGAAAAGATTGCCGCCAGTTTTCCCTTTTCCTTCTGTGTGATGGACAGGGACAGGTGAGCACCTGTGTACAGGAATAGGCGGCTGTGGATGCCTGTCTGGGTTTGGTTTGGACCATGACTATGAAAAACGCATGTGTTTTGAATGCCTCAGAAGTGAAGACCTCATAAATCTGCCAGTTAACGAATAGTCACTGGAAAACTATGAGTGCTCTTTGCCTTGTTCTGCAGATCATGAGAAAGGATTATATACTACTTTGCATGTTTACTTTTCGGAAGGTCACATAAGCCCTACGTTGGTTCTGTGTATGAAATTGAAGGGATGGCTGGTGGGCTCCAGTGCTGTGTCACGTACTGTCTAAAGTCAGAAACCACAACGTAAGGCACTTCTCTGCCTATACAGTTTCAATTTCTTTTTCAAGTCTTTAAATTTGCTAGGAAAACCTACTTTAGCCAAAGAACGCCTCTGTTGAAATGAATACTGCCCTCTCCCCTGCTGTGACATGCTATCCATGTATCCTTATTTAAGAGCAGGGCTCCCGGAAATAATCCCTGCCACTACATACTGTCCTACCCCACAAGGGTAAAAAAGGTGAATGTCAAGGCTAAAAGCCACTCTTGCTACTCAGACCCCACTCACACCTGGTCTGTCACTTGCTGACAGGGAAGGCCTCATCAGCAGAGACGAGATCACAGCCTACTTCATGAGGGCCAGCTCAATCTACTCCAAGCTGGGCCTGGGCTTTCCTCACAACTTTCAAGAGACCACCTACCTGAAACCTACTTTCTGTGACAACTGTGCTGGCTTTGTAAGTTGTTCTTTGAATGTATCAGGTTGAACTTGGGGAGGCGTATTCGACAGTTAAAAGGATTAAGCCAGGCAAAGACCTCACAACCTTTACCAACCATCCCAGCTTATAGCCTAAGTAAACGCCCAGAATAACCGCATTCTCAAATGCATGGTTTTTACCTGAACTCATCTTTACCATTCCTCCCAGATTTGGATTTATTTCTGCCTTCATTGTATAAGGTCTGGGGACAAATGGTAAGAAAGGTTGAATTGGGGATATATTTTTTTAAGTAATTATATTCATATGTTAGAGAAAAGAACGATGAGACATCCCTGCTCTTTCCCCTTCAAAAGGAACTGCTTTTAAGAAGCCCCGTGATTCTGCCCACCTCTGTCCCTCCCAGTCCCTGACCCCAGGGTTCTGTATACTTGTTCTTTAGTTTGGAATCCTGAGAAACCTGTCTGTTCTTCGATTCATCTACTTCAGGCCTCAGGAAGGTCTCCGAAGTCCATGCTAGTGAGCTTCTTGAGAACATTTGACTTTGATCAGCACAAACTCTTCCTGTTTGCAGTTTAAGGTCAGGAGAGTCATGATGGGGAAGATTAACAAGGTTTCCTTCCCACTTGAGGAAGAGAGCACAACAAGGGGAAATAAGGAATGGGTGTCACGTCTAGCCTCCCAGTAGACAGATGACTGACAACTGTACATTCTGACTATCTCTTGTCTGTCTCATAGCTCTGGGGAGTGATCAAACAAGGATATCGATGTAAAGGTAAGGCTCAGCTTTGTTGATTGTGTTGTTTTCCCTGGTCTTAGAGGAAACCTATTTTATCCATAGTAGTTGTCCATTGAATCCACTTCTCAGCACAGTTCACAGCTTTATCCCCAAACTGGCTTCCCTAGAGCACCCATGGAGAGTGACTGCCACCACAGAGAAGAGGAATGCCTGGGTGACCGGTTATGAAGCTCCCCTTTGCGAGGTCCTCTCTCTGTGTGGGTTGTCCTGGAAATAGTGGTGGTGGGTAGGGAGGCTGTTTTCATATGGTCATAAAAAGGTGGGTCCCCAAAGAAAGGCACTTTGGAACAGAAGTATTTACCAATGGCCCTCACCACCTTTCCTTTTCTCAGGCGATTCCTTGGGACATAACTGTCCTTCCTTAGAACTAGAAAAATTCAGGAGTGAAGGAGAGGAGACTTTTACCGTAAGGAAGACAGACATAAGAGCTGCGAGCCTCCAGGGGATCTCCTTAAAGTAGGCAGTGTATGCAGAATGACTCAGACACCACTTCTCTCCAAGACAGTAGATGCTGAGACTCATGATGAGGGTTTCAACGAGATGGTGAGACCCAGAGGTGACCAGATGAGAAGGCTACTAGCTTTGTTAAGAACAGGAGGTGTCCTAGCTCCTAGGACAGGCATATATATCAAGAGAGCACTGCACAAATGTGGTTTTGAGACTCTGGACAAGAAAGCGAAAGACTTCCTTCCTGACCAGGGTGTCTTGTCCACAGACTGCGGGATGAACTGCCACAAACAATGCAAAGATCTGGTTGTGTTTGAGTGCAAGAAGGGAGCCAAGAACCCAGCAGTTCCCACAGAGAACAGCGCTGCTGGAGGGCCAGCATCCAGTCTTTGCTCATTGGGAGCCAAAGAACTGCTCCATGGTAAGTAGGCACAGAGAACATTCCTCTTGGAAAGTGAAGTGGGAAGGATAAAGTTTTCAGGGAGGAAAGATGACCTTTGTCCTTCTCCCTTTTAGTAAAAACCACCACAGACTAGTCACAAAAAATACAAATTTTCATGGGAGAAAGGTGGCAGAGAGCAGTGTGAAGGTCTGGTTGGAAAATGGGATGCACGCGCGCACACAAACTCATAATACTCCTCCAAAAAATAAATATTGTGATATTTAAGTTAACAGTATAGTTCTAATTTTGAGCTTTATTTGGATAAATACTTATGTTCCCCTGGGTAAAGATTAAACTAGGATCCTTATAATGTATCTGGTATTAAACTGTTGATTCAAATTATAAATGCTGACTCTACCAACCTAATGTCTTGGCTAGAAAGTTTAGTGATTAAAAATATGTAACATTTTTATAGAAATGCACACTTTTTAAACATCATTTCATTTCCCCCAAATCCTGGAAGGTAACTAACAGAATCTAAAATCTGTACTTATTAAATAAATGTGTTTCTTTGCAAAGCAATAAATTTATATGATGTATCATCTATCCTACAGCCTAGCAATCATCTCACATATATCCACTCTTTACTCTTCCAGGAAATTACTCCTAATGCCTAATATCTAGGCTGGGTTCTAGGCAAGGGTGGTGGTTGATTTCCAACTGGTGTCACACAAGGGCAATACATTTTGAGGCACACATCCACAAAGCTAGAACTCCCCTCACAGTTAAGCTATGGCCATTGTGCAAATGGGTCCCAAAGAAAATTCCTACCACCACCTGCAATAGGACCAAAACTTGAATGCTGAGGGCTAGCTACCACATCCCAGGGTCCACAGAAAATATTTATGGACCATTTCTCTCTAGTGAAGCAGGGGCTGGCCTCAACTATCTGCAGACACTGAAATCATCTAGGCAGCTTTTGTGCAAGTAGAAAATGCTCTTTCCTAGGATAGATGCAGCCTAGCAACAGTGGCCGTGGCTTCACCAGTAAAGCCCCTTTACCCCCTAAAGAGGGTGCCTGAAAAGGAATCCACTTTGGGCCTATGGAACTCCTATAACCCTAAGAAAGGTTTTACTTGGAACTAATGTGTCAATCGGGAGTTTCTGCTTTTCCGAGATACAGTATTAATATGTCATGTATCTTTCTACAGTACCTGAGGAAGGACCTTTCACATTCCCTAATGGGGAGGCTGTAGAACACAGTGAGGAAAGTAAAGATCGGACCATCATGCTCATGGGAGTGTCCTCACAGAAGATTTCAGTTCGGCTGAAGAGGACTGTCGCCCATAAGGCCACCCAGACGGAATCACTGCCTTGGCTTGGCAGTGAGGGTCCTTCTGGTCCCTTTCTACTGTCTTCCCCAAGGAAGACAGCCCAGGATACTCTGTATGTGCTTCCCAGTCCCACATCTCCATGCCCCAGCCCCGTCTTGGTCAGAAAGCGAGCTTTTGTCAAGTGGGAGAATAAAGAATCCCTCATAAAATCAAAAGAGGATCTCCGTCATCTCAGACTCCCAACCTACCAAGAGCTGGAACAGGTACTTTCCTTTTCTTTTTCAGACTCTGAGAGAAGTGGGGCTAAACCAGGGAAGAACATGTGAGCGAAAGATTCTGACCAGGCTGAAAGGAAAGGCTTCTGGCTTTCTTTCGAATCAGTGGCAGCGATGTCTCACGTTACATGGGTAGAACAAGATATACTGGGTTCCCTGTTGCCATAGAGGGACCATTTCAAAGTCTGTTCACAATGGGCTCCTTGGAAAAAAAAAGTTTCTACTGATCAGCTTTACCATGCTGACACCCTTTTTTCTAAATGACACTTCAACACATCAGAGAATGTGCTGATCTTCTGTATACATTAGACAGTATAGGGCAGATGCACAGCTGAATATAATCTATAAACTGATAAACAGCTCCTGGTAGAGTTAAGTTTACAATGTCCTAATTATAAGGTGCCTCACAGAAGCATTATAAAAGGTAAAGTTTACTGAGAAGGAAGAACAAAAGGTAAAGCTTGGGAACATGGTTCCACAAGGTTAGAGAATTTGAAAAAAGGCATAATGAGAGATGTTAAGAAAGGAAAAAAGACAAAGCCAGTTGCCCAAACACTCAATCCTGTAGAGCCAATTACTGATGTACTTCTTTTTGTTTAGAATACAGGGCTCAGGGTGAGGGCTGGCTTAGATGGCTTCCTACCAATGATACGTAACTTAAATCGTTTTAGAAATAGGGAATGTGTTTTTGGAAGCCTGGCAGTACAAATACAAAACTAACATCCATCTAGCTAAAATTCCTTACGTAGCGAAATTGCCCAAAAGGGCCTCAGAATTCTCTGCCTCGTTCTCAGTGTTGTACCTTCCCTGTCATACCCATAGAAACTAAATTCATGTGACACTCTTGGCTTGGTGTCTGGAACAAAGAACATAATATTAGGAGGATCATATGAAAAAAATAACATTTTCTGGATGAAAGGTATTCTCTTGTTCACAGGGTTTTTAAGAATCCAGTCAATCAGAAGGTGGCCAGATGTGGGTTACACCAAAGCCCTTTCTCTTTAGCAGTAGAAACTGCCAAAAGCAACTTACAAGCACTCTGGTTTTGGGGACACAGATTTTGTGATTCTAATCCCAGATACTTTTTAAACTAGCTGTTAAACTGTGCCTTACTTGGTCTGCTGTGAAATACAGGGTCAGGATTTCAAGCTATGGTTTGCCTTTAGATCATGAATAATTATCACATAACATTTACCTACCACACAGCTATCTAGATAATTTCCATCGAGAAACAATTCATTGTATCCAAACTACCCAGAAACTGCCTATACTTGCAAGGAGGGAGTAATCAATACGTATAATGTAAGAACTTGGGTTCATAGAGGACTGGAGACATCATCATGGCAACAGGAGTTGTATCTTTCGACTCTCCCCTCTTATTTACAACAAACATTGTAGAGCACAGGCACATACAAATCTCCTGGGCATGCAAAGTAGGTGGCTAGGCCTCAGATCCAAGGAAGTTTGGTGAGCTGCTCCACTCCATCTTGCCACAATCAGGCAAGAGCAACAGTGGCGAGGACAAACCAGGTCAGGCATGAAAGGAAGGTACAGAAGTTATGGGCGTCCCACCAGTCAGTGCACCATGGGAGTGGAGTGAGACCGAGGAGAGTTTGGGGGCAGAGGCTTAGGAGAAAGGAGTCCGCCTCCCTCCCCAGGATGACACCGCAATGCACCGGGCTTCCTTCCTCACAGAGGAACGAGGCAGGTAAGAATAACATAGGGCACTGGAGGAACACATTCAGCAGGTTTGCCCATGGACCTCTGGGAGTACCCCGACTCAAGGATTCCCCCATATCATCCCATATGGCCATCCACCTCTGCCGCGAGCACTCTACACCAGCTTTTTAAACGAACACTCCCAAGTGTAGCACCAGAGCCAGCTTAGGTAAAAAGAAACCCAAAACTTCAGCCATCTGAAGCCATGGTATGTGGCCACCTTATGAAAAACAAAAGGACTTTAACTGCCAATTTACCCAACTGTAACAGTCAAAGTAAACAATTAAGAAAGGTGTGTGCTACTTCAAATAGGATGGCAGAGGCATGCTATAGGAAACTCAAGGTAGTATGGTATCACAAAAAAAGTAATTCCAGCAACCAAACTCAAAGGCATGGAGTATTGGGATCTAACTGATAAAGAATTCATAATAGCTGTTATGAATTCATGAGATTCAACAAGCTGCAAGACAACATAAGTAACTGAATGAACTAAGGAATAAAATTAATGAACAGAAGTTCTTTGCCAAAAAGACAAATTTTTAAAGAACCAGATAAATTCTGGAGCTGAAGAATTCAATGAGCTGAAAGCTCATTAGGAAAGAACTAGCAACTTAGAGGACAGGAATTTAGAAATGATTGAGAAGAGGCTAGAGAACAAAGATTTTAAATAAAGTAAAGAAACCCTACAAGAGCTATCATATATGATGAGAAAGATATAGAAGGAAAATTAGAGAAATAATAGCTGAGAATTTCCCAAACCTGGAGAAGAAATTGGAGAATACAAGTCCAAGAAGCTAACAGACCACCCAATTTTAATGCAACTGTCAAAAGTCACTGATAAAGAAAGGATCTTAAAACCTGGAGAAAAAAAGAAACCTATAAAGGAAACTCATTAGCTATCAGCAGGTTTCTCAGCAGAAACTTTATAGGGTAAGAGACAGTAAAATGACAAAGTGTAAAAAGACAAAAACTGCCAGCCAAGAATACTTCATCCAGTAGTCACCTTTCAAATAAAGGCTTTCTCAGACTGAAAACTGAAAGTGCTCACCACCACTAGACCCTGCCTTGCAAGAAATGCTGAAAGTAGTCTTCAAGCTGAACTGAAAGGATGCTAATTAGTGACATAAAAGCAAATGAAAGTACACCATACTTCAACAATGATGAGAAGCAGAATCAGAAAACTGTAACTATATTAGAATGGTGTATTCAACCTCTTAATTATAGGATAAAGGCCTAAGGAAAACAGCATTAAAGATAACTGTAGCTACTATAATTTTTCAGTGAATTCACAGCATAAAGATAAACTATGACATCAAAAATATAAAAGGGAAGAAATATAAGAGTGGATAGCACTTTCTCTTTGCTCACCTATAAAATGTCAAGATAAAAAGGGATGTTCTAATTATGAGATGTTTTATGTGAAGGCCACATGGTAATCACAAAGCAAAAAGAAAGGAATCTTGCCACTTGCAACGACATGGAAGGAACTAAAGAATATCATGCTAAGTGAAATAAGTTAGAGAAGGACAAATACCTTATGATTTCACTCGTGGAATTTAAGAAACAAAACAGATGAACATAGGGGAAGGGAAGGAAAAATAAGAGGGAAACAGAGAGGGAGGCAAACCATTAAAGACTCTCAACTACAGGGAACAAACAGGGTTGCTGGAGGGAAAGTGGGGTGGATGGGGTAATGGGTGATGGGCATTAAGAAGGGCAACTGAGGGATGCCTGGGTGGCTCAGCAGTTGAGTGTCTGCCTCAGCAGTTGAGCTCAGGGCATGATCCTGGAGTCCTGGGATGGAGTCCCACATCAGGTTCCCTGGAGGGAGGCTGCTTCTCCCTCTGCCTATGTCTCTGCCTCTCTCTGTGTATCTCATGAATAATAAAATCTTAAAAAAAAAAAAAAAAAAAGGAGAGCACTTGATTTAATGAGAACTGGGTGTTGTATGCAACTGATGATGCTAAATTCTACCTCTGAAAATAATAATACAATGTATTAAATTGAATTTAAATAAAAAATTTTAAATGCTCAAAATCATACTTTACAAAAGTAAACAGAACAAAGGGAAAAAAAATGGAGATACAAAACAACCAGAAGGCAAATAAAATGGCTGTAGTAAGTCCTTACATAACAACAGTCACTCTATAAATTGATTGGTTTCACC
Source organism: Nyctereutes procyonoides (assembly GCF_905146905.1). NCBI lineage: Eukaryota > Metazoa > Chordata > Mammalia > Carnivora > Canidae > Nyctereutes > Nyctereutes procyonoides. Next base: position 5,429,737 of record NW_026575031.1, on the reverse strand, counting down.
AACCAAGAGGCACAGCCTGGCTAGATAAAAAAAAATAAGACCCAATTCTATGCTGCCCACAGGAAACTCATTTCAGCTCTAACGAGTCACATATTGGCTCAAAGTAAACAGATGGAAGAGGATATTCCATGCAAATAGAAACCAAGAGAAAAACGGGGCCTAGCCATACTTATATCAAACAAAATAGACTTCATGCAAAAAATAACAAGAAACAAAGGTCATAAGATAATCAATACATCAACAAGCTATAACAGTTCTAATAATATATATGCACCCAACACTGGGCTTCACTGGTGAAATCTGAACATTCAAAGAATTAACACAAATTCTTCTCAAAATCCTCCAAAAATTGAGAGAATACTTACAAAATTATTCAATGAGAAGAACATTATTACCCTGATACCAGAGCCAGATTAGGACACAACAAAACTATAGACCAATGTTGCTAATGAATACAAATGCAAGCATTTTCGACAATATATTATCAAAGTAAATTCAGGAACACATAAAAAGGATTTTACACCAAGACCAACTGGAATTTATCCCTTGGATGCAACAAGCACAGGTCAACATACACAAATTAATAAATGTAATTTATCACATTAGTAAAATGAAAGATAAAAAGAAATCACAGAGGCAGAAAAGGCATTTGACAAAGTACAACACCCTTTCATGATTTAAAATAAATAAATAAAAAGGCATACTAGGTATAGAAGGAACATATCTCCACATAGGAAGAGCCCAAAATGATAAACCCGTTAACTAACATACTAGTGAAAAAAAAGTTAAAGCTTTTTCTCTAAGATCAGAAACAAGCCACAAGGAGGCGGACTCTCACCACTCTTATCCAACATACTCCTAGAAATCTTAGCTAAAGCAATTAAGCAAGACAAAGAAATAAACAGCATCCAAATCAGGAAAGAGGTAAAAGTATCACTCACTATTTGCAGACGATATGGGTCTGTATATATAAAATTACCAAAACAACTGAAAAACTGAACTAATCAAAAATTTTAGTATAATTGCAGGCTACGAAATCAACATACAGAAATCAGCTGCATTTCTACATGCTAAGGATGAAATATTGGAAAAAAGAGAACTATCCTATTCACAATAGCACCAAAAGCAATGAAATACTTCAGAATACATTTAACCAAGGAAGTGTAAGAGCCGAAAACAAGACTTTGCTGAAAGAAACTGAAGACACAAATGGGAAGATATCCCATGTTCATGATCAGAAGAACTATTAAAATGTCCATACTACCCAAAACCATCTACAGATTTAATGCAATCACTACTAAAATACCAATGGCCTTCTTCACAGAAATAGAAAAAAACAATTCTAAAATTTGTATGGAACTACGAAAGAACAAAGCTGGAGATATCATACTTCCTGACTTCAAACTATACTCAAAGCTACAGTAATAAAATCAGTACAGTACTGGCATAAAAACTAACACAGACGAACGGAAGAATAAGGAGAGCCCAGAATTACACCTTGCGTATACAGCGAGTTAATATTTAATAAGGGCACCAAGAGCACCTAAGGGGGAAAAGGATAGTCTGTCTCTTCAACAAACAGACACTACCTCAAACTTAAAAGCTTTTGCAGAGCAAAAGCATTAACAAAATGAAAAGGCAATAGAGAATGGGAGAAAATTTTTGCAAACCATTAACTTGATAAAGGGTTGATATTCAATTTATATAAAGAATTCACACAACCCAATAACAACAGTTTAGTTTAGAAGAACCAAAGAGACATTTTCTAAAGAATACATACAAATGGCCAAGAAGTACATAAAAAGATGCTCAATATCACCCATCATCAAGGAAATGTAAATCAAAACACAAGCTATCAAGTCACACTTGTTAGAATGACTACCATCAAGAAAACAAAATACCAAGTGCTTGCAAAGATGTGCTGAAGAGAACCCTCTTGACCTGTTGCTGAGAATGTAAATTAGAGCAGCCACTATGGAACACAGTGTGGAGGTTCCTATCATATTATCCAGCAATTTCACTTCTGGGTACTTATCTGAAGAACACAAAAATACTAACTAAATACTAACACAAAAAGATACATACACCCTCATGTTTACTGCATTATTTATAATAGCCAAGAGACAAAACAACCTAAGTGTCCATACCTCATCAATGTCCATACCACAGGAAAAATGTCCATACCGTGGAGTATCATTCAGCCATGAGAAGGGAATTTGCAGCAACATGGATGGGCCTTGAGCACATTATGCTAAGTAGAGAAGTGATAAGTATTGTATAACATCACTTATACATGGAATTTTAAAAAGCCACAGTTGTAAAACCAGATTAAAATGGTGGTTACCAGGGGAACCTGGGAACCAGGGAAGAATGGGGGGTACAGATGGTGTTTAAGGGTACAAACTTAAAACAACTGGTAAATAAGCCTAAAAGATATAATGCATAGTACAATGAATAGACAATAATCCTGTACTATAATCCTCAAACCTGCTGAGTCCAGAACTTAAATTATTCGTTATTAAAAAGGATAATACTGTAATGAAAGGTACTGATTGTCTTTATAATGGCAGTATTACAACCTATCAAATTAACATGTTGTACACCTTAAATTTATACAATGTCATAGGTCAAAAATAATTCAATTTTTAAAACTCAGAAGACTGGAAATCAACTGCCACAGAGAATTGGATAATTAAATCCCAGTTTAGGGGGTAGAATAAAATTCTTTATCAAAGGAGTCCATTAGTTTTCAGTGATTTGGGGAAAAAAAAACTTAAATAAACTATAATATTTTGTATGACAGTAGTCACTGTTTTCATACCTCAGACCTAACCAGAGACTCTATTTCTGCTAAGTTTAGATCTCCCACTATTGCAGCATCCGAAGGTTTTATTATCCACGTCTTGTCTGGGAATGGTTTATTCCACCTGCTAGCCACCTTTAATTCAATAACAAAAACTAATTGCTGTTTGCACATGCTTACTTGGTATTTAACTTGTTATTTTCTATTCAGAGCAAAATAACTGTCTTGAAAATAGTTTTTAATTCTCAGCCACAGTGAATAGAAAATGCCAATCAAGTGTAGTACTTCCAATGTTGTAACTGATTTGCTATTCATTGCTGCTTTATTAACATGCCTCATTCTCCTTTCCCTTTAGGAAATAAATACCCTGAAAGCAGATAATGATGCTCTGAAGATCCAACTGAAATATGCACAGAAGAAAATAGAAACCCTCCAACTTGCAAGAAGCAATCATGTCTTAGATGGAACAAGGTGACTGTTCTTAGCCCAGAAACTGAAGGAGTACAATGTGTCAAGTCAGAGGTCTCTTAAATAAAACCAGTAACACAAACCCCTGGGGAATCTTTGAGTGTCCAGCTATTTAAAAAGGGTACTTTAAAAAAGAAAAGCAAGTTAAAGTTATTTTTTTCTTTTTTCTTTTTTTTTTTTTACTTGAAAGACTCCTAGTCAGTTGAATCAAAGGGTAGGAAAGCTACAGAATGCAAAAATCTTTCCCATTCATACCAGACTTTTTCTTCCCCCCGGGAATAACACCAACAGCTTGATAAAAACATGACTACAGATTTCCGACAAGGTTGGTTCTCCTATGGGGCCTGTGTAGCTACTTCTTCCTTAGAACTAAAATCACTGGAAAGTCTATTTGCTTCCTTCTGTGGGTTTTCTGTGAACTGAGGGGTTTGTTTTGTTCCATCCAAAGCTTGCTCACAATGGAAAGATATATTCTAAAAATAGATTTACTTCCTCTATCTTCCAGCCTTCTTTTCGAATCTGGTTCCCACTTCACTACCTCAGATCTCATCAGTTACATTTTTCCCCACTCCTTCCTCACTAGGCTCATATTCACATGAGGATATCTACCCTAGGAATAAACTTCTGAAGATGAAGCCACAGAATGGGGGAGGGGGCGCGGGGTAAGTGACCAAGACATTATCTAATTACAGGTCAACTCAGTTTTAGTCTTACCGCTGTTAAGTAGGCAAATGAAATATCTGGAAACATAGCTAATACCACCTCATACACAAATGGCCAGGTACCTTAAAAAAAAAAAAAAACTACAAACATGATGTTTGTCCTTCTATATCTATATTGGATAGAATTAGGAATTTATGGCTTTTTGATAAGAGTCTATTTAACTTTTCATGTGCCATCTTTATCCTTTTTTTTTTGAAGTAACTATTTTGAACTGAATTTGTGCTATACTGTCTTCACTATTAATATTATTTAGAAATAAGCTAACTGGATCAGAGGCTTCAATAAGACCTGAGAGTGTATATATGTGTATATATCATGTATATACAATATCAAGTATGCATGTGACTTGGAATTTTGTTTCCTCCTTCATAAAATGTGAAAGTGAATTAAACAACTCTGTCATTTACACAAATCCACAAATATAAAGCTCAGTTTGTTACAAGATAAATTGCTTACGATGTAAACTGTACTATTTAGCAAAATCACAATTACGAGTCCTATGAGTTTTCTATTAATGAAAGTTAATGATAAATGGGCTCATTTAGTTGTCTGGGCAACTGTTTACAAACTCTCGATCTGTAAAATTTATCAGACTCTTGATTTCTCTAAAAAGTTCTTGAAATTTTCTTTTTGAGGGGAATTTACCTTCTATGCTTAGAAAGCTTGGTACCAAGCAGATCTGAAATTCATACACAAATTGACCAATTGCTAAGAACATAATCTCCACAATTAAAGTTCAAAACCTAAAGCCAGCAATACCAAATCTTAATCAGAATACAAAGTATATATAAAGTGTAACTTCCTTGGAGGATTCAGACCATTTAAGAAGTTTCTTTGATGAAGACCAGTTCCTATTTGCACACCTCCTTGTACTGTTAGTGACAAAGCTAGTAAGTAGCTTTCCGTTAGTGTTTTAAAGAATTGCTTTACACAAAAATTTACCCTAATTCCAAACTCAGAAATCTCCATAGCAGGCTGCTTTGGTCCATCACCAGGTGAAGCACTTTGTCCATATAATGTAAGTAACAAACATTAATTTCTGATAATCTTTAAAATTCACATTCTTCATTATTATTCTTTCCCTCTGATATAGACCAAAGGTGGTACAGCTCAATTTCTTCATAAGCGTAGTCACATAACACGAATTTTTTCATTCTCCTTCCCTCCCTCCGAAATAGAGATCCCAAGTTAATTCTTGTGTACATAATCTGTAATCCTAGAATTCCAAAGGTTAGAGCTCCTTAATCAGTCAAAGCAATATGGCTGGAGGGTCTCAAGCATTCCAGAACTTATCACTGAAATGGATAGGAAGCAGTTTTGTTAGAAGTTTTTACAGTCCAGCAAGGGCCAAAGAAGAATAGTATGTTAAATAATATTATTTGCACTGAACTACATGGGATTAGAATCTATAGAAATAATATTTCTGGAAACTTTTGGTTTGTCAAGCAAGCCTAGACTCTGAGCACCTATTTATCTGTCAAAACAAGGACAAATCTTGTTTTGTCAACAGCAACGTCATTTCTCATTTTCTTTGGTAATTAACTTGCCTTTTTACTGACCATTTGTGAATTTCTGTTTAAAGGATGTATAATGTAAAAGAACTGCAAGGAAAAAACAAGTGTACAGATTGTAAAGGGTTTTTTTTTTTGATATCTAATGTAAGTTTTCTTTGTGTAATATTTGTATGATAAAAAAAATTCAGATCCCTGCCACATAGCTGTGTTGTTTCTTCTAGTTATGAATATGTAGAAGCTTCTCTTGAATTTTTACTACAATCCACAGCTGACACCACTCCCCCTATTCTATTAACTTGGTTTTCCTGGAAGGAAAAGGAAAAAATTACTCGGTGTAAGTTTTTCTAAACCTTTTTATAACTTGAAGTAACAGTACAGAAATATTCAACCTTTTCCGATCTTATTGCATAAGGACTTACAGGGGTCCCCAAATACTGTCTATAAATACTTAACAATGAAGGAGATAGATTTGAGGTGGTCATTTCTCTGTGGCTTTTGTCTTTAATTCCATAGTTCTAAGAAAACTAGCAAGTAAAGAACAACTTTGGAGTTGTGCATGAAATTGGTAGAGGATAGTTCTAATATAGACCCCACCCCCCCAGAGCAATTCATTTGTGTTCATGATTAGAGTGATTAAGAGATGGTCAAGACTTTCCCTTAACTGCCAGCCAACTTTTGTTTAACCAGACCAATGAATAGTGGGGTAAATTCCACTACAGGATGCATTCTGTTATATTTGGATGTGGGTATATTTATCATTTTGGCAATTCTTAACACTTCTTACAAAATAAGTCACATTGACAACCTGATTCTGAAGAGATTAAACTGCCTCCTTTCTTCCATCCCCCGTTTCTCTACTGTGTGTCCTTATAAGGCATATATAGTCTCGTTGCTCAGAACATTCCCTGGTCACTCATCTTTTCTGGGTTATTGTACCTTCTTTTGACATAAAATGGATGGGGATACATATTCTTTACGTGGTACAGATGAGAGATTCCTTACTTTAATCCAGAATCTCTCAGTGTGTTTAGATGCTATAAGATACCAAAGACTAGACCAAGGCAGGGAAGAAAAAAAGGGGCGGGGGGAGGATAAATGAGGTAATAGGGAAAAATGAAATTGAGAACCAGGCAAAAAGGAATGAAGAGGAGGTCCATAAAAAGGTTTAGACTGTAGGAAGCAGTGAAGTACCATTCATCATACTCTACATTTGTACCACAATCAATTTATAACACATTTTCAAATTATGGCTATTGATACCAAAACCCCACACTGCCTACTGCTAGTCTAGATATTGCTCAGCACACTCTTCTACCAAAGATATTTTTACTTAAAAAAAGAGTATCATGAAAATTCTACCTTCCAGGGAAGAATAAGATGTTAGGGTCTAAATCATCCTGCTTTTCATTCAAGTGAAATTTATAAGAATGTGTAAATAGAAGTGATTCCAGGAGCCAGTGATAAAACTGGACAAGATTTAAAGTGAGCAGGGGCACCTTGGGTGGCTCAGTGGCTGAGCGTCTGCCTTCGGCTCAGGTCATGATCCCAGGGTCCTGGGATCAAGTCCCACAATCGGGCTCCCTGCAAGGAGCCTGCTTCTCCCTCTGCCTGTGTTTCTGCCTCCCTGTGTGTGTGTGCCTCATGAATAAATAAATAAAAAGATTTAAAGTGAGCACAATACTCAACAGCACTCCTATGAAAATACAAGGAAATCTTACAGAAATGGACAAATTAATGTTTCTGCCATTGTTTGCCATAAACCTTTAGTGGTAAAAGTTGAAGGTAGTTGTAAACCCCTTCTAAGTCAGCAACTATACTCCAGTAGTCTTTGATTACATATTTTTAGAAATTATTTATTTTTCAGAGTTCATAGCTATTGAAAAAAATGTTTTAATTATGGAAAGCCTTTTTTCCCAACTATCACAAATGAAATTAAGTATCTTCATTAAATATAAACACATTTTTAAATTCTATTTTACAAATAACCTAAAGTATGTTTCCCTATCCTGAACAAACTTCTTTGAAGAGTTACTTGAAAACTACATGGCAAAGACTGCAGTATACACAATATTTACTTTTAAAGTTTTAACATTGTTTTAGATTTCAGTTCAGGGTTTACTGTAAAGCAAACAACACAACAACAATGAAACTGCCAAATATCAAATACAGTGTGTCCACTGATAATCAGCTTTCTATCTGCTGAATTTGCTAGATCACAGAAAGTTGTTACGTACAGGTGTCAACCAGGAGCCCACACTAGGATACACATTTTACAGTGGGAATGAAAAAATATATGTGACTCTCTTATCTAACTCTCTATACTAAGAGGAAAATGCATTACTTAGCCCACTTCTTAAACCATTCACAACAAGCCCTCAATAAATTGCACTTGTAGTTAGATCTTTATGAAACAATCTGAGAAGAGTGCAAGTGTCATATTCCTCATTTGATAAATGAGGACAAATCAATCCTTGAGAGCTATGGTCATTTCAGCCCACAGCACCTCTGGGCTAGTGCCATGATTCAAATTCACAACTCTATCCCAAACCTTTACTTCCTCCAACCACCAACTACATTCCCTGTTTCCAAAATCTAGCTATGAATCAGAATTTCCAAGGGATGCCCCAATTCTACCTCCGATGGACTGAAAATGGAAATTACTGTCCTAATCCTGGGCAATACAGCTTAATCTGCTTTTTGATATCCAAACACCTAAAGTGATGGCACAAATGATGAAGAGACCAGTTTAAATGAGTATTTTTCACATCACCATGTAAAATTATTATTTGTCCTCATCCCTTTAGAGTAATTCTGACCTCATTCTTTAATTTTGCTTTGTTAAACAAAATCAGATTTCAAATCCACTTGGAAAATAAATCAAATATACATAGCAAAAAATAGGCTTGAGCTTCAATTAATGAACTTTAACAGAATCCTGGTCAGAGGAATTGCCTCCTATAAAAAAACAAGTCATGACAACTACCTATCAGATCAGTTCCGTTCCCTATTTCATGAAATATAATTATCAAATACAAAACACAGCCACAGGAATACAGATGAGACAATAGTCTATATTCCTTTCCATAACAAGTGGGATAATTTATGTGTTTCAAACCTGAATAAAATACAGGTAACAATCTAAATTCAATCATGGCAATAAAATACTTTCCATTTTCCAAGTCTGATGGTAATAAATATTTACATTTTTAAAAATAATTTTTGCTCATTTTTTGTTTTAAAAAGACATGCTCAAGGATACACAGAATATGGAAAAATCATCACTTTGCCTAAGAGATCAAATGGTAGTATAAAACAATGTTCTCACATATTAACCCAATTCAAGAATGGTATCAGGGAATCTAACATGGTGTTTACTTCAAAGATGACATTCCAAGTATGTTATTTACAACACTACACCTAATGTCTCTGCCAAGAAGTAAGCACTGCTATCTAATTTTGGTAGTTTTTAATATCTTCTATATCCACCACCACCTCCTCCATATGGATCTCCATAACCCCTTCCACCATAGCCTCCTCTTCCACCATAGCCCCCTCCTCTTCCACCATAATCTCCCCTCCCACCATAATCTCCTCTGCCTTGAAAACCTCCTCCTCTACCTCCCCCTCCCCCACTTCCTCCCCACCCTCCTCCTCCTCCTCCTCCTCCACTACTACCACCACCACCTCCCCAACCTCCCCCACCTCCCCAGCCACCTCTTCCACCCCCACCACCTCCTCGACCACCCCCACCACCCCAACCACCCCTTCCGCCCCCTTCTTGTCTCTTTTGCCAAGGGGGCATTTCAGGGGGTGGTGGTTCAATTTCATTTGGCCGTCCTCCTCGGTCAGGCACCCTTCCCATCAGCACCTGTGTGAAGAAACACTGTCTTTCAGTTTCTAATATATTTAGAAATTACAATTTACATAAAGAATTCAACTGATATTGAACTTACTGTTCTAATAAAGAAATCGAAGCCAAATATTTAAGGACATGAAAGTATGAGACATGCAATACAAATTAATACTGAAAATATAAATGTGTTGTATGACAAATTCCTCACAACATGGAATTATTTTAAAACAATATGGGGAATATTACTGAGACTTAAGGGCTTATTAATTTTCTCTTGTTTAAATTTGTTTACCAAATTCTGTAACAAATGCAGTACTCACCATACTAAAATATTTTTAGCAGAACATTTTCAGTATACATAAACTATATTCATTAACTTTGTATCTATTTATACAACTCTAGACTTCCCATTACCATTCATTTGGTCATGGATTATCCAATAAAAGACTATATTTCTAAACATGTGCTATTTTAACAAAGTATGAAGTATATATGGTAACACTTGGATATGAGATGTTAAAGATGAATATAATGATTATAATCCATGGTATCACTCTAGAGATACAAGGATTCTCAATGAACTATTCCTTTCTTACGAAACTTAAGCCCACTAGCATTCAGTAATGATACTATATAATTGTACAAAAAATAAAGTCTTGATAGGCTCTCTTTACCATGCTTTACAATACTTGAAGGATAAGCCAAGGAGGAGTTTAAGTCCCCAGCCTGCTGTAGAAAGGAGCTACTTTATATATATCCATAAACACAGACAATGGTGAGGAAGGATGCTAGGAGACTAGCTTCCTGCTAGTCTCTTTCAGGAAAGAAGGTAACTGCCACAACAAAAATGACCTACAAATCAGATGGGTTCTACTTCCATTGATCCTCTAATCAAAACCATGTTTTAGTAATTTACATCATAAATTAAAGACAAAAAGTACAATATCCTCCTTACTGTGGGGCAGTGTTTGAAGAATGCAAACATTCTTTTAAAGTCACCAATAATGTCCTAATTACCAAATGCAAAAAGCAGCCTTTTTGGTTTTTATTTTCATTGGCCTCTCCACCAAATAAATATGCTATGCTGCTACTCCAAGAACTGATTAAGACTGCTTTCAAAGAGATTATACGTTATAAATTTGAAAAGAGATAGGCAATATCATTTTAAAAAGTAGAACTCTTAATCTGGCAAGACCAGATCATAACCTGATATAAGATACTAAATAATGTATTTTTAGACAGAATACTTTCCAAAGATAGAGGAGGTTGATCTAAAATGGAAGAGGAAGGAACAAACACTGGTGACTAACAGCAATAATTAACAAGTTGACTTTATGTACAATCATCCCTCTACCAAGATATACTGACTGTATCAAGGACACTGTTTTCATGAGTGAGTAACAATGTTTTAAAATTGCCAAAATCTCTTCTGACTTTTTGCTCTTTTGTGATAAAGTCTGTCATAAAGTGCTCTAAATATAGAACACACGCCAGTAAAACTGATAAATCTAAATTACTGCTATTGCTATTGTAAAAGATTCAGTCTCTGAGCTTAATTAAAAGCAGTGTGGGAGAAATGAATCCATACTCTTAATCAGAAAATGGAATATCCAAAAGATTCAGTAAACTTGCCCGAGGTGATTCGTCCATGTAAATGATAGAGCTAGGATGTGAATCCAGATCTACAGGTCTCCAACCAAGGATATAAGGAATTTGTCACTACTTGAAACAACTACCACAGGATTTTACTGACAAAAATTAAATATATTCCTGGAAAGAAGGCAAATAATTCTTGCTAAAGCTACTGATAAAAAAAAATTCTTAATTCCTCTAATTCAAATAAAACTGTGGTTTGATTTATGAATACACAAATTCAAATAAACACACACACACACACACACACACACACACACACACAAAACATAACAGCCTGGATGAACTGAAATACTTTCACCACTCTCTTTTCTAGTTTACCGGATTGTAAGAGAAAAATGGATTAAAATCTATAAAAACATCAAATGAAGAGATTATAAATTCTTTCTCCACTGTACTGAAAGAAAAACCAACCTTATTAATGGCACACACTGTCTTCTCTCGGCTGGAGCCACTACTTGTTCTAATGATCTTAGACAGATCTTCACGTGCAGCAAGTAAATGTGCCAGTGTAATTGTTGTCTTGGGCGATAAAGCATAACGCTTAGGCTGGTAAATTCTTGCTATGTCATCTGTTTTTACCTAAATAACAAAAGTTAGGGGTTAAAGGAGCCAAAGAACATTTCAATAAAAGAACAATGGCAATCATAATCTTCAGAAAGAAAAAAAAGATAATGTATAAGCAAAGAAACAGAAAAGAGCAAAACATTTAAATATCTCATCATTTGTATGCAGAATGAAAAAAAGAGACCAACAGATGCCAAAAGAATACATAACTACCAATAACAAGTCATTTAAAATAATACAAAAAGATTCCATCAATATTAGCTAATAAAATATCTAAAAACAGCTTTAACCAAAAATACATATAGGACCTTTAAGAAGGAAACATTATTAGTAAATCCTATAAAAACAAAAGGAAAATTTGAAGGAATCAAGAGAAATGCCAAGTTTCTGGATAGGGACATGTAGTATTGTCATTTTTCCCCCAAATTAATTTACAGATTTATTTTAATCCTACTGGAATGGTTTTTGAGGAGATGGAGTAAAGGGGGAAAAAAAAGGAATCTAAAGTTAATCCAGAAGCTAAATATGTAATTTTGACTAAAAGAATTTTGAAGAGAGTTCTACCAGATATTACTATGTAATATGAAATCATCATCACTGTTTTAACAGCTAACATTCCTTAAGTACTTATTAAATGTGCCAGGACACTATCCATTTAATCAGTTCTTTAATCCTTAGAACATCTTTTTTAGAGTGGTTGCTTTTATCATCTCCTTTGGAAGATAAAGAAATGAGACCTGGAAAGTTTAAATAGTTTCCCCAAATACACAGAGTCCCAGTTTTGCCTACCTACTAATAAAAGTCTAGTTGACCTCTAGGCACATGTACAGATAATGATATACTATCCTATTTCAGTCTAATTAAATGGAACTTGGAGGAAAAAATATACTAATGAAACAAAATAGGCAATTAAGATTCAGAGCTTCAGGTAGCCCTGGTGGCGCAGCGGTTTAGCGCCACCTGCAGCCCAGGGCGTGATCCTGGAGACCTGGGATCCAGTCCCACATGGGGCTCCCTGCATGGTGCCTGCTACTCCCTCTGCCTGTGTCTCTGCCTCTCTCTCTAGCTGTGTCTCTATGAATAAATAAATAAAATCTTAAAAAAAAAAAAGATTCAGAGCTTCCTAAGAATATGAATGCAATACATGATAATAGCAAACACCAGTGAGAAATGGAGGTGGGGAGTAAAAAAAAAAAAAAAAAGGATGTATTAATTTTTTTTGGATGTATTAATTTTTAAATGATGTTGGAATAAACGGCTATTTATAAGAAAATGAACAATAATAAGGCATAATAGAGTTCACTGTTTAAGGTTTTATTTTAAATTGAAAATTTCAACTATAAAGATAAAAATTTCCATATATCAAAAACATAAAACAAAATTTTAAAAACGGGTGAAAATAGTTTCTACAAATAAAAGCAACTTGATAACTTCCTTGATATATAAAAAGCTCAATGAAAAGGAAAACAGGAAGACCCTAAGATGAAAAAAAGACAAAAAGAAATTTCAAAACAAGAGGAAATTCAAATGACTAATAAGCCTATGAAAAAAAGCTGAATTTTACCAATAATGGAAATATACAACTTAAAACAATTTAGTCTTTTTTAACCATCAAGTTAGCAATAAAATTGTTAATATTCTAAATATTAAGGAAGCTAAAGTGAGGACAGAATTTTATTTACCCTCCTGGTAGAAGTTTAAATTCATAAAAACTTTGCAGAAAACAATTTGGCCATGGGAATCAAGACCATTAAGAGTCATAACCTTTGACACAGCAAATTTCCACTTAGGAATCCACCATAATACACTTTGAAATGTATAAATAAAAAATACATATATTAATATTCCTAGTGGTTGTTAACACAGGAAGAAATGTCTAAAGAAATTATGGTATCATTATAGGATAAAATATAATGCAGGCATAAAAGGGATACTGAAAAGATTATATCAAAAACAATGGATGAAGCTTGAAAGCCTTAGGCTAAGAAGCCAGACATAAAAAAGCCACATATTGTATGATTACACTTACATGAACTGTCAAAATAGCCAAAAAGACAGAAAGAGATCATGGTAGCTGCCAGAGAAAGGAGGTAGGTAGTACTGGGAATGACTGCTGATGGGCACATGTTTCTTTTTAGGGTGAAAGAAAGGTTCTGGAACTTTACTAGTCAGTAGTAATGGTTACAAAAATATAGTGAATACTAAAAACCAATGAATGGTATACTTTAAGATGGTGAATTTTATCTCAAAAAAATTAAAAATAATTTTATAAAGATTAAAATAAAACTTTTAGAGGTATGAGATAATGATCACAATACAATCAGTGAAAAAACCAAACTATAAAATTATACTCACTCCTAGCTCAATACTAGCAAAATAATAAATCAGATTAACTATACTAACATTTATAATCTTTCTGAAGGGCAACTCTCTAGAGTTGCATCTGAAGTATGCATCGAAAACATAAAAATCTATTTACACATATTATTTCTTTTTTTTTACACATATTATTTCATGAAGAAATTCCATTTTAGGAATATATCACAGACATGAACAAAATTTAGCTGCTGAAGATTTCATTAAAGGGTAAGACAAGATTAAAGAAAATCTCAATATCAATAGAATATACCTATATGATAAAATATTCTGCAAAGAGTTTAAATGCTGTAGAACAATATTTTATAAGTCATTCAACAATCTCAGATACATGAAATGGGGGGGGTAAATGATAACGATATATTCAATTTAATAGGGAAACTCAGGGTACAATTGCATGTATTCATATAATCAATTGAACAGGATCAAATGAAAGGACAAAACTGCCCTAAAAATAGCCTATAAGAATTTTTAGACATCATCCAGACTAAGGAATAAAGAATAAAATACAACCTCCTTGACCTAAAACATGATGAAAAAAGATGAAGATGAGAAGATAAATATTAAGGTATTTCCTAAAGGTGTATTTTCTCAAACTCCCTAAGTTTTAAGGCTAGTAAAGAGTCAACATGTCCATACATCCACTCCATTCTGAATGTTCAAAGAAAACCACGTACCAAAACTCATTTTGGATTTCTGTATAAATTTAAGATCAATAGTAAAAACATCCTAAGTTACTACTTTAAGACATTTTTAATGCACTACATTTCACAACTTTCCTTATATTCTCAAATTCCTTTTTCTCATTGAAATTCTATCAGGTTAAGAAGCACCTGGGTGGCTCAGTCAATTAAGTATCTGTCTTCAGCTCAGGTCACGATCTTGGGGTCCTTGGGATCAAGCCTAGGGCTCCTGCCTCTCTTTCCCTCTGGTCCTCCACCACACCCCCACTTGTGCTTTCTCTCAAATAAATAATCTTTATTATTTTTTTAAGTAGATAATTTTTAAAGATTTTACTTACTCATGAGAGACACAGAAGGGAGAGATACAGGCAGAGGATGAAGAAGCCGGATTTGGGATTTGATCCCCAGACCTGGTATCATGCCCTGAGCAGAAGGCAGATGCTCAACCACTGAGCCACCCAGGGGTCCTTAAATAAATAATCTTAAAAAAAATTCAATCAGGTTAAACTGGAGACCCAATACATAAACCAGCCCTACTCAGTTTCAGAGGCCAAAAGAATTGTTACTTCCCAAACAACTGAACTTTATTCCATTTCTTGAGATCCCCAATCATGTCATCTACTACTTCTTTAGTAACTCATAGCTCTTAGAGTATCTGGGTTCCTTGCATACAACAGTCACTCCAATGACCTGGACAGACAGACACACACACACACACACACACACACACACACCCCTCAAGTTTAACCTGATGCACGTGGAGAATACAAACAGGCTTACCCCATCTGAGAAGCTGATTAGTATCATGGATATAAGAATCTTCTAAAAATATTCTATATCTGATCATATAGGGTACTTAAATATTCATCCAGAACCAGGTATATCATAATGCCTGATACATAGAGGTGCTGAGTAAATGTTTATTAAAAGAAAATACATGAATGACAGTCTACAACTCTGCCTTACAGCTATTCTATTACTATGCTAAAAATTTTTTTCTCAGAAAAGGGTTCTGACAGTGGCATAAGAGGATCCTGAATTCACTTCCTCCTGTGGTCAAAACAAATAGATAGCTACATGAGGAATAATCTCCTCAGAAAAAGCCCTGAAAACTGAATGAACAGAGACTCCACAAGAAGGAACTAAGAGGCAGCATCAAGAGGAGTAGGAGTGGCAGAGGCCGACACCTGGCACACCAGGCATGGCAATGCAGTTAGGAAAGAATCTCAAAAATGGAATTTCTCCCTGAGGAGTAAAGGGTTGGAACTCAACACCAGGAACTCCAACCCTTACATCCTGCACAAAAGAGATGAGCCCCCAAAACACCAGACTTTGAAAACAGATTATATCCAGGAAAACAATAGAGCTACAGGCAACAGAATACCTATTCTTAAAGGACTCACTGGTCTCAGGACTCAGTGATAAAATGCAAGTTGGAAAAGTACCCAAACCATAGGTAAAGGTGTCCACTCACTACACTAGTCCTGGGGTGTCTGCCACAGAGGCAAGCAGCTGCTGAGATATACTTTAGAGATGGAAACAGTATTGGGTGACATTTTAGAGACCACATTCTACTTTGCTAGTGCCGATACTTGCAGGCGACATCTTCAAACTCTCAATCTAATCTGCTAATGCTGGCAGTGTTCCACTGAGAGCCTCACTCACTGCAGAGTCCCATAATAGGGAGGCATACACAGCTTACACAAAAAAATGACCCATGAGCATGTGGCTCTGGCAATCAGGAGGGATTTGCACTTCTGGACCCCCCAGGACATCTCTTACACAAAGCCACCCCTTTAAGACTAGGACAGGTAGCCATTTGCCTAATGCATAGACACAAACAAAGAGACAAAATGAGGAAACAGAGAAATATAATCTAAATGAAAGAACAAAACACAACCTCAGAAAAAGACCTTAATGAAATAGCAGTTATCTATCTAAAACAGTTTAAAGTAATGAGCATAAAGGTGCTCACTGAACTCAGGAGAAGAATGGATGAAGTGAAAATTTTAACAGTGTAAATAGTACCAACCATAGCTAAAACACACAATAAATGAAATAAAAAAGGCAGGAATCAAAAGCATATTGGATGATTAAGAACAGAGAGTGACCTGGAAGACAAGGTAGTAGAAATCACCTGATCAGAACACCTGGTGCAGCCTGGGTGACTTAGCACTGCCTTCAGCCCAGGGCGTGATCCTGGAGACCCAGGATCGAGTCCTGTGTCAGGCTACCTGCATGAAGCCTGCTTCTACCTCTGCCTGTGTCTCTGCCTCTCTCTCTTTCTCTTTCTTTCTCTCTCTCTGTCTCATGAATAAATAAATAAAATCTTTAAAAAATAAAAATAAAAGCAAGGACAGTTTAAGGGACCTCCAAGACATCAAATATACTAATATTTGCATTATAAGGATCCCAGAAGGAAAAAAGAGAAAAAAAGAGGCAAAAACTTATTTGAAAAAATAATGGCTATAAACTTCCCTAACCTAGGAAAGGAAACAGATAACCACATCCAGGAAGCAAAGAGAGCCCCAAAGAGATCCATAACACAACACGCTGATAATTAACATATCGAAAGTTAAAAAAGGAGAGAATCTTAAAGACAACAACAAAAAAAAAAACTAGTTATGTATAAGTCTATCAGCGGATTCTTTTAGCAAAATCTTATAGGCCAGAAGGGAGTGACACGGTCTATTCAATGTGCTGAAAAGAAAAATCACAACTAAGAATATCCAACAAGGTTATCATTCAGAATTGACAGGGAAGTAAGAGTTTCCCAGACAAGCAATGGAGTTCATCAACACTAAAAAGATAAGAAATGTTAAAAAGATTCTTTAAGCAGAAATGAAAGACCATGGCTAGAAATTAGAAAATATATATGTGAAAGAAAAAACTCTCATTGGTAAAGGCAATTATATAATAAACACTTATAAAAACTGGTATGAAGGCTAAAAGACAAAAGTATTAAATCAACTATAACTAAAATAATTAGTTATGGGATATATAAAATAAAATGATATAATGTATGATACCAGAAACATACAATGTTGGTGGGAGTGGGAAGTAAAACTGCAGTGCTCCTAGTAAAGGTGTTCATCAACTCATTCTTAACTTAAGATCTCATCAACTTAAAATAGACCATTAAATACACAGGTTGTTATATATAAGACTCCTACTAATCACAACCAAAACCCTATGATACACAAAAAATAAAGTGAATAGAAGCCAAACATAACACTATAGAAAGGCATCAAACTACAAGGAAAGAGAGCAAGGCAAGAAGATATGACAGGGAAGAACTACAAAAATAAACAGAAAACAATTAACAAAATGGCAACTAAGTACACACCTATCAATAATTACTTTAAATATTAATGAAATAAATTCTCTAACCAAAAGACACAGGGTGGCTGAATAGATACAAGAACAAGACTCATTTATATGCTACAAGAGACTCACTACAGATCTAAAGATACAATGGATGGTAAGTAATGGAATAAAAAAAGATGTTCCATTCAAATGGAAATGGAAAGAAAGCTGGATACCCATCCTTATATTAGACAAAACAAAGACCGTAACAAAAGATAAACAGGTACTACACGATGAAAAAAGGGTCAATCAACAAAAGGATATAACACTTGTAAATATTTATGTACCCAACATAGGACCATCTAGATAACATAAAGCAAAATATTGACAGACATAAAATAAGTTAATATAATAATAGTGGGGGATTTTTTTAATAAATTAATTTTTATTGGTGATCAATTTACCAAATACAGAATAACACCCAGTGCTCATCCCGCCAAGTGTCCCCCTCAGTGCCCGTCACCCATTCACCCCCACCCCCCGCCCTCCTCCCCTTCCACCACCCCTAGTTCATTTCCCAGAGTTAGGAGTCTTTATGTTCTGTGTCCCTTTCTGATATTTCCCACACATTTCTTCTCCCTTCCCTTATATTCCCTTTCACTATTATTCATATTTCACTATTCTCATATGAATGAGAACATACACTGTTTGTCTTTCTCCGATTGACTTACTTCACTCAGCATAATACCCTCCAGTTCCATCCACGTTGAAGCAAATGGTGGGTATTTGTCGTTTCTAATGGCTGAGTAATATTCCATTGTATACATAAACCACATCTTCTTTATCCATTCATCTTTCGACGGACACCGAGGCTCCTTCCACAGTTTGGCTATTGTGGACATGGCTGCTAGAAACATCGGGGTGCAGGTGTCCTGGCGTTTCACTGCATCTGAATCTTGGGGTAAATCCCTAACAGTGCAATTGCTGGGTCGTAGGGCAGGTCTATTTTTAACTCTTTGAGGAACCTCCACACAGTTTTCCAGAGTGGCTGCACCAGTTCACATTCCCACCAACAGTGTAAGAGGGTTCCCTTTTCTCCGTATCCTCTCCAACATTTGTTGTTTCCTGCCTTGTTAATTTTCCCCATTCTCATAGTGGGGGATTTTAACACCACACTTACTACTATGGATAGATCATCCAAACAGAAAAATCAAAAAGGAAACACTGGCCCTAAACAACACATTAGACCAAATGGACTTAAAAAATATATACAGAACATTCCATACAAAAGCAGAATACACATTCTTTTCAAATGTATGTGGAACATTCCCCAGGACAGACCAGATGTTAGGCCACAAAACAAGTCTCAAAAAATTTAAGAAGAATGAAATCATCCTATGCATCACTTCCAGTGACAACAGCACAAAACTAGAAATCCATTACGAGAAGCCAACTGGAAAAAATAAACATGTGGATTCTAAATAACATGTATTAAACAACCAATGAGTCAATGAAGAAATCAAAGAGAAAATTTTAAAATACTGAGACGAGGGCGCCTGGGTGGCTCAGTCGGTTAAGTGTCTGCCTTCAGCTTAGGTTATGATGCCAAGGCTCTGGGACTGATCTCTACATCAGGTTCTCTGCTCAGCAGAGAGTCGGCTTCTTCTTTTCTCTCTCCCTGCTTGTGCTTGCATTTTCTCTCTTAATAAATAAATAAAATCTTAAAAAATAGAGATGATGAAAATGTAAATACAACACTCCAAAATCTATGGGATACAACAAAAGCAGTTCTAAGAGGAAAGCAATACAGGCTTACCTCAAAAAACAAGACAATCCTCAAATAATCTAGACCTAAAGGAACTAGAAAAAGAACAAAGCCCAAAGTTGACAGAAGGAAAGAAATAATAAAGATCAAAACAGGGCAGCCCGGGTGGCTCAGCGGTTTAGCACCACCTTTGGCCCAGGGTGTGATCCTGGGGTCCCAGGATCGAGTCCCACCTCGGGTTCCCCACATGGAGCCTGCTCCTTCCTCTGCCTGTGTCTCTGCCTCTCTCTCTGTGTCTGTCATGAATAAATAAATAAAATCTTAAAAAAAAAATAAAGATCAAAACAGAAATAAATGCACTAGAGACTAAAAAAAATATAGAAAAGATCAATGAAACAAAGAACTGATTCTCTGAAGATAAAATTGATAAAGCTTTAGCCAAATTCATCCACAAAAAAAAAAAAGAGCTGAAACAAGGAGAATTAGAGAAATTGCAATCAATACCACCAAAATACGAAGGATAAGAGATTATCATTGAACAATTACATGCCAATAAATTAGACACTTATAATAAATCCCAAGAAACATACAATCTTTCAAGACTGAAATCCTGAAGAAATAGAAAATCTGAATAGGGGATGCCTGGGTGGCTCAGCAGTTAGGTGCATCTGCCTTTGGCTCAGGTCGTGATCCTGGAGTCCTGGGATCAAGTCCCACATCAGGCTCCCTGAATGGAGCCTGATTCTCCCTCTGCCTTGTGTCTCTGCCCCTCTCTCTGTGTCTCTCATGAATAAATAAATAAAATACTTTTTTTAAAAAAAGAAAATCTGAATAGGATTATTAGCAATGAAATTCAGTCATTAAAATATTCCCAACAAAAAAAGTCCAGAACCAGAGTTTCACAGCTAAGTTCTACCAAACATGTAAAGAGTTAATAGCTATCCTTCTCAAATTATCCCATAAAATTGAAGAAGATGAAATGTTTCCATACTCATTTGAAAAGGCCACCACTACTCTGAAACCAAAGACAGTAACAAAAATAAATTACAGGCCAATATTTCTGATAAACATAGATGCAAAACTCAACAAATGATTAGCAAAACAAATTCAACAATACATTAAAAAGATTATACACCATAATCACGTGGAATTTATTCCATATATAAAAGTTTTAACATCTGCAATCAAATGTGAAACACATTAACAAAATGAAAGATAAAAGTCACATGATCGAACATTTCAATAGATGCAGAAAAAAATATCTAACAGAATTCAACATCCATTAACGATAAAATCTCAACAAAGTAGATCACATACCTCAACATAATAAAAGCCATATATGACAAACCTATTGTAAACATCACACTCAACAGTGAAAAGCTGGAAGTTTTTCCTCTAAGATCAGGAACAAAACAAGGATGCCTACTCTTGCCACTTATTTAACACAGTACTGGAAGTCCTAGCCACAGAGATTAGGCTAGGGGAAAAAAAGGTTTCCAAACTGAAAAGAAAAAGCAAAACTGTCATGTGTAGATGACATGATACTATATACAGAAAACCCTAAAGACTCCACCAAAAAAACTATTAAAATGAACACATGAATTCAGTAAAGTTGCAGGATACAAAATTAATATACAGAAATCTGTTGTTTCTATATACGAATAACAAACTATCTGAAAGAGCTATTAAGAAAACAATTCCATTTACAACTGCATTAAAAAAAACAAAACAAAACCTAGGAATAATTTTGCCACGGAGGGGAAAAGCCTGTACACTGAAAATTATAAGACACTGAGGAAAGAACCTCAAGGCAACACAAATAAGTGGAAAGATATGCCATGCTCATGAATTAGAAGAATTAATATTGTTAAAATGTCCATACTACCCAAAGTAATTTACAGATTCAATGCAAGTTCTATAAAAACACCAATGGCATTTTTCACAGAATCAGAATACTACTACTAAAATAATACTAAAATTCATATATAACCAGAAAAGATACCAAATAGCAAAAGTACTTGTGAGAAAGAACAAAGCTGGACTTGCACACTCCCTGATTATAAACTATGTACAAGCTACAGCATCAAAACAGTATGGTACTAGCACAAAAAAACAGACACATAGATCACTTTAACACAATAGAAAGCCCAGAAATAAACCCATGCTTATATGGTCAATTAATATACAACAAAGGAGGGATCCCTGGGTGGCGCAGCGGTTTTGTGCCTGCCTTTGGCCCAGGGCGCGATCCTGGAGACCCGGGATCGAATCCCATGTCGGGCTCCCGGTGCATGGAGCCTGCTTCTCCCTCTGCCTGTGTCTCTGCCTCTCTCTCTCTCTCTCTTTCTCTCTCTCTCTCTCTGTGACTATCATAAATAAAAAAAAAAAATACCTTTAAAAAATATATATATATATACAACAAAGGAGGCAAGTATATTCAAGGGGGAAAGGGGAATCTCTTCAATAAATAGTGCTGGGAAAACTGGACAGCTACATGCATAAGAATGAACCTGGACTACCTTCTTACATCATATACAAAAATAAACTCAAAATGGGTTAAAGACTTAAAATAAGAACTGAAACCAATATTAAAATTCCTAGAAGAGAACAGTAAGCTATTTGGCATCAGTCTTAGCATCTTAGCAGTATTTTTTTTTTTTTTTGGATCTGTCTCCTCAGGCAAGGACAGCAAAAGCAAAAATAAGCAAATGAGACATCAAAAAAGAAAGTCTTCACATAGCAAGGAAAACCAAAAAAACTAAACAACAACCTACTGAATGTGAGAAGTGATTTGCAAATGATTTGCAAACGATATTACCAATAAGGGTTTTACGTCCAAAATATATAAAATATATAAAGAACTCATACAACTCAGGTTCACTGTAGAATTATTTACAATTATTTACAATAGCCAAGATATGGAAGCAACCTAATATCTCAGTGGACACTGATAGATGAATGGATACAAAAGATGTGGGAAGGTTGTCTGTGTGTATACACACATATATGCACAAATAATGGAATTATTATTCAGCCATAAAAAAGAATGAAGTTGTCATTTGTAAAAACATGGATGAATCTAGAGGGTATAATTCTAAGTGAAATAAGCCAGAGAAAGAGAAATACCCTTGGATTTCACTTATATGTGAAATCTAAAAAGCAAAATAGAGCTTTTCAATGTCTTGCTTTTAAATATGAATAACCAAGAACCATCATGCATTTGAAGAAAACCACCATAAGAAAGAAACTAAGAAAAACCAACCAAAAATTACCCTGGACGAAAGAGATCATTGAAGACAAATTTTTTTTTTAATTTTTCATCTCTATTTAAGAAGATAATACATCCATTAACAAGGAAAAAATAGGAAAAAAGTGAAAACTCGAGAACCAAAAAGACTCCCTGGAAATTAAAAACTGATGGCAAAAACAAAGATTCAATATTAAAAACAAAATAAAATTGAGGACATTTCTAAGTGCAACAAAAAAGGAAAAGAGATGGTAAATGAGAGAAAAAAATAAAGCAATTTAAGTGGATCTATCCTGGATGTTCAAAATCTGACTAACAAGAATTGCAGAAAGAGAAAACAAAGAAAACAAAAGGGAAGAAATTAATGAAGAAAAATATAAAAGCTAAGAGTCTAACAGATTCAAAGGTCCACTTAGTATTTAGCACAATAAATGGAAGACAACCCATACCAACACTTACTATGAAATTTCAGAACTCCAAGACTAGAGAAAAGAGTCCAAAAGTTTCCAAAGAAAAATTAAAAGTCATCTAAAAGGACACAGAAGGACATCAGGTTTCTCACCAGCAGTACTAAACACTAGAAAACAATGAAATGATACCTTCAGTATTCTTAGGGGAAAATATTTTCAACCTAGATTTTTATATTTACCCACACTATCAATCAAATATGGCAGCAGAATAAACATATTTTCAGAATATAAGGATTCAGAAAAATCATCTCCTATGCACCTTTTATTAGGAAGTTACTTAAGGATTTACTATAGAAGAACGAGGGAATAAAGAATGAAAAAGGTTGTCACCAGATGAGAGAAATAGTGGAATAGCCAAGGATGGCCATGCAAAAAGCCTAAAATTGCAATAGGGGAGTATTATCTTTTGGAAGGGAAAGTATAGAGAAAATGGAAGACTCATGAGAATACCTGATTTTAAAAAATATATTAAGAAAAAAGCAGCAGGAGTATAGAAATACAGAAATACAACGTAAGTAAAAGCAAAATCCAACAGAAGGAAGATGAGATACCTGGTAAAATAAAAAACAGCTTCCCAGAGATGTCGATATCCTCCTAATCCCTGGGACCTGGGAATATGTTACCTTACAGATATCAATGTTATTAACTTAAGGATCTTGAGGTGGAAAGATTATTCTGTATTATCTGAGTAGGCCCAGTATAATCACAGGAATATTTATAAGAAAGAGACAAAAGGTGATAAGAAAATGAAGAAGAGAAAGA
This sequence comes from Nyctereutes procyonoides, assembly GCF_905146905.1. Taxonomy (NCBI): domain Eukaryota; kingdom Metazoa; phylum Chordata; class Mammalia; order Carnivora; family Canidae; genus Nyctereutes; species Nyctereutes procyonoides. The sequence continues at coordinate 5,405,547 of NW_026575031.1, read as the reverse complement.
GACAAAGAATGGACAATCTGACACTAGTTTGAAGATAAGAAGATGAGGTCAAGAGTCTAGGTACGCAGGTGGCATTTGGAAGATAGGAAATACAAAGGAAATAGATTCTCCTCTGAAGCATCTGGGAAATACAAAGGAAATAGATTCTCCTCTGAAGCATCTGGGAGAATGCAACCTTGCTAATACCTTCATTTTAGGACTTCTGATCTCAAGAACTGTAAGAGAATAAATATTTATTATTTAACCCACTACTAAGTGTATGCTAATTTGTTACAACAGCCATAGGAAACCAATACAAGACACCACCACATGGAGACAGAGACCACATAAGAACCAAGAAGACAACCAAAGCACCATCACAATCAGCAGAACTGAGACATAGAAGACAACCATCTTGAATATTCCAGCCCAGTACAAGTATCAGCTGAATGAAGCTGCACAAGTGACCCCAGCAAATACAACGTGGGGCAGAACTCTCCGGTCAATATAAAAATATGATGATGATGATAAGATGATACCTGAGACTAAGAGGCACAGATTTACTCTCCCACCTAAAACAACTAGAAAAGTGGACAACCCATGTGAACCAGTGATTTTCAGACACTGGATATCAAGGAGCACAAAACAGTAATCTCTGAAACAGGGAAAGCAAATGTGGTGAGCCCTATAATTGTCCCAGCTTACTGTTTGGAGAGTTTCTAGACTATGATGAAGAGTGGAGCAGGGTACCCAAACAAGGTCTGGGTACAGATTAAAGCCATAAAATGGGAGTGAGGAGAGATGGCTCTCTAGCAAGCTATATATGAAGAGATTCATTATTTGGGAATGCCCCCGGCTTCCAACCTCCTCTTCAACTAGAACACAGTCCATAGCCTTAAGACACTTTTAAGAAGACTTGTTTTGGCATCAGTACTACTTGTGCCTATTCCAAAATTCTGCTGTCTTGACCAGTCGCTTACTATATCTGTCTCATATGATGCCCCTTCTTTATGCATATTATTGCATAACTCACACCATCTATGAGTTTTAAATAAATGTGAAGGATCTGGAGAAAAATTAAGATATCTGCAGAGAGGGATTTACAAAGGACTAGGATCATTAGATAAGACTGCTAGTTGGCCTGGGCATGTGCTTCAGACAGAACGGTTAAGTGCAAATATGGCACAGTTCTATAATAACAGACAAGACAGCCTGAAGAGCTGTCACAGAGTACCACCTACAGGACACAACTGGGAAAACAGTCTTACCTTTGCTCTATCAGACCAACCAAAGGACTGCACTGTCACATCTAACCGTTTCATTAGCATCCGCCGGCGGCACTCATACTCACAGGAAAGAGCATCATTGATTCTTTCTAGTTGTTCCTAAAGAATTCAAAAACAAAAATCATAAGCTTTACACTCTTCCTTTATGCGCAGAAAAGAAATTTAAAAACGGTGGTCAACCTTTTTCGCAATGGGCTTGCTGCCAGAACACAGGTATCATGAAAACCACCACTAAAACTAAACCAAAATGGGAAAGGAAAAGACTCACATCAACATTGTCGTCATTGGACATGTAGATTCAGGCAAGTCTACCACTACTGGCCATGTGATCTACAAATGAGGTGGGATCGACAAAATAATATCGAAAAATTTGAGAAGGAGGCTGCTGAGATGGGAAAAGGCTCCTTCAAGTATGCCTGGGTCTTGGATAAACTGAAAGCTAAATGTGAACATGGTATCACCACTGATATCTCCCTGTGGAAATTGGAGACCAGCAAGTATTATGTGACCACCATTGATGCCCCAGGACACAGAGACTTTATCAAAAACATGATTACAGGCACATCTCAGGCTGACTGTGCTGTCCTGATTGTTGCTGCTGGTGTTGGTGAATTTGAAGCAGGTATCTCCAAGAATAGGCAGATCCGTGAGCATGCCCTTCTCGCTTACACACTGGGTATAAAACAACGAATTGTTGGCATTAACAAAATGGATTCCACTGAACCACCCTACAGCCAGAAGAGATATGAGGAAATCGTTAAGGAAGTCAGCACCTACATTAAGAAAATTGGCTACAACCCCGACACAGTAGCATTTGTGCCAATTTCTGGTTGGAATGGTGACAACATGCTGGAGCCAAGTGCTAACATGCCTTGGTTCAAGGGACACCAACTCATCCAACTGATAAGCCCTTGCGTCTGCCTCTCCAGAACGTCTATAAAATTGGTGGTATTGGTACTGTTCCAGTGGGTTGAGTGGAGACTGGTGTTTTTAAGCCTGGCATGGTGGTCACCTGTGCTCCAGTCAATGTTACAACTGAAGTAAAGTCTGTTGAAATGCACATGAAGCTTTGAGTGAGGCTCTTCTTGGGGACAATGTGGGCTTCAATGTCAAGAACGTATCTGTCAAAGACGTTCGTCGTGGCAATGTGGCTGGTGACAGCAAAAATGACCCACCAATGGAAACAGCTGGTTTCATGGCTCAGGTAATTATCCTGAACCATTCGGGCCAAATCAATGCTGGACATACACCTGTGCTGGATTATCACACAGCTCACGTTGCTTGCAAGTTTGCTGAGCTGAAGGAGAAGACAGATCGTCATTCTGGAAAAAAGCTGGAAGATGGTCCCAAGTTCTTGAAATCTAGGGATGCTGCCATCGTTGACATGGTTCTGGCAAACCTATGTGTGTTGAGAGCTTCTCTGACCATCCTCCTCTGGGCTATTATGCTGTTTGTGACATGAGACAGACGGTTGCTGTGGGTGTCATCAAAGCAGTGGACAAAAAGGCAGCTGGAGCTGGCAAAGTCACCAGATCTGCCCAGAAAGCTCAGAAGGCTAAATGAATACTATCCCCAATACCTGCCACCCCAGTCTTAATCAGTGGTAGAAGAATGGTCTCAGAACTGTTTGTGTCAATTGGCCATTTAAGTTTAATAGTAAAAGACTGGTTAATGATCACAATGTATCGTAAAACCTTCAGAAGGAAAGGAAAATACTTTGTGGACCATTTGTCTTTTTTGAGCATGTGTGGCAGTTTTAAGATAATAGTTTTTAAAATCAGTAGTTTTTAATGGAAACAACTTGACCAAAAATCTGTCAATTTTGAGACCTATTAAAACAAAAGTTTAATGAGGAAAAAAAAAAAAACTGTGGTCAATACTTCCAACTGATTCAAAAGATATTGTACATGGTGACCACTTCCTGATCCCATGAGACTTTATGGTAAAATTTTTTAAATAATAAAGAGTATCTGATAGGACATTTATGATATTCAGAAGACAGTAAACATATTAATTAAATTCTACAACTAGGAGCATTTACGACATCTTTAATCAAGCAAGTAAGTAAAACATCTACTTGCTAAATGGTCTGAACTAATAAGGAAAGAAAATGCCCCAAATTTCTACCTTGGCTTTGAACTACCCCTTTCAAATCACAACTATACTAACATATTAGGTGCTAATACATACTCTTGGCCGACCTATTACTCTCTATGCTATCAATCCATTTTAATTCTCCAAAATAATAAATGCATGCCACTTATTATAAAATCTAGGTGTCCACTAATAAAATTAAGCCATATTCACTAATTTAATTACATAAAACTAATAAAGGGAGAGAATTTACCGCTTGTTCCAGATTTAAATCAATTTTCAGCAGTGGTTTTCCCACATGATTTTTCTGGACTTTTGAGAGAATATCTTTCACCTAAAAGTAAATATAGAAGATTGTGAAAATTATATATCTAATTAAAATAATCTTATTCTTTCTTAAGATGTTGTTTTGAATGCTAAAGAGTAAATGAAATGTTAAAGTGAAATAACTGAAATATACCTTCACATACCAGGAAAGAATATCACCACAATGAAGAGTATCTTTTTCAAAGAAGCATTAGCTATATGAATTCAAACTATAGCACACCTTTTCCAGAGTAAGAAATAATGTACACAGACGAGTATAGAAAGTAGTTACTGAAAGGTTTTACTATGAAAATCTGTACAGACTTATGTAAAATAATTTTGGGAATTTCTCCTTGAAATAGCACACTCTTATCCACACTCTTATACACATTCCAATTCTAAGCATTCTGATTCCACTGTTCAGCAAGACAACAGGAAAGCAAGCCCTCTAAATTATAGTCACCACATACACATTTCATTACTTTTCCAAAGCCACTAATTTGAATTACTGCCAACACTTTTATTTTAGTGAAAAAGATATTAGACATTTGTCTTTGTTTTCACGATATCAGCCATTCCAATAACAGTAATTTATCTTGAAGAAAACGACTGAAAAATGATAGCCTAAGTTGGGCTAACCCTCCTAACGGAAGTAACTTGATTATCTAAAGAAACAATTTCAAAGCCAAATGGCCTATCTACAGTTTCTTAGTTATAAGGTAACTAGGGAAAATAATCAAGAGATTTTTGAGGAACATGAAGCTTATTTAATGTCAGGAGCACTCTTTAAGAATTAAAAATTGTGACCACAGGGACGCCTGGGTGGCTCAGCGGTTAAGCTTCTGCCTTTGGCCCAGGGCATGATCCCAGGATTGAGTTCCACATGCAGCTCCCCGCAGGGAGCCTGCTTCTCCCCCTACCTGTGTCTCTGCCTCTCCCTCTGTGTCTCTCATGAATAAATAAATAAAATCTTAAAAAAAAAAAAAAAACTGTGACCACAAAATTAGCTTAGAAACTGGTGGTGGTGATGGCGAGTGACTATAAATGTGCACAAGGTTTCTTTTGAGGGTGATGGAAATGTTCTAAAATTCAATTTGGATGATGGCTGTACTCTCTAAATATACTAAATATAATTTAAAAATACTAAAATTTACCTATTTTGTTTGTGAATTTTATGATATGTGAACTCTATCTTCAGAAAGCTGTATTTTTTTTTTTAATTAGCTTGGAAAGAACTCCTGCAAATGAGTGGCCCAAAGCTTAAGTTTTATTAGTTTCGTGGCCAAGTCAGCCTGTTCAACAATGATACAATTCTCACATATTGTTATTATTTTAAGATATTCAATTTCTGTAGATTTCCCAACTATTGTACATACCTCCACTTTTGATCATTTCATATATTACTAAAAGTATGAGTTGTAACCCCTCACTCAAAAGGGATTCTGAAAGCATACTTACAGTTTCTTACACATAATCGCATCCAGCTCCATTCCCAGGATTTCTTTTTTTTTTTTTTTTTTTTTTAATGATAGTCACAGAGAGAGAGAGAGAGGCAGAGACACAGGCAGAGGGAGAAGCAGGCTCCATGCACCGGGAGCCCGATGTGGGATTGGATCCCGGGTCTCCAGGATCACGCCCCGGGCCAAAGGCAGGCGCCAAACCGCTGCGCCACCCAGGGATCCCCATTCCCAGGATTTCAACATTGGACAAGTTTTAGCAAGTTTGAGAATTAACTCAAATAGAGAGGGCTAAAGGCACAGACTCTGGAGGTTGCCTATGTTCAAATCTCAAGTCTACCACTACTACTCCAAAACATACTTGTCCCATTTATTAAATCTTTCAGTACCTCAGTCTCCTCATACGTCTGTTGTAGATAATAGTAGTAACTACCTAATCATACATAAATATATATGATGAAAGAATTAAAAGTTATTACATATAAATATTTAGAACAGCAAATACCATGTCTGCCACTATTACTATAATTACATTAGATTCACATTTGAACACCTTCAAGTTAAAAAATAATTTTCTTCCCAAATGATGACAAAGTGTATTCTGAACACATCACATGTACAATAAGGAAATTTCTCCTTTTGATAGGAACTGAATGGAGAAAAAAAATCTTTTTAGGTAAGTATTTGGCCACAATGACCATAGTAACAACTATCTTATAATTAACCTGCCAGCATTTGAACACAGGCATTATGGCCTACTTCAAGTAGGCAAACAAGAGGTTTGGAGATATTTTTAATACTGAGACCCATAAAAGGGAAAAGCCTCTTTGGGATCAATATACAGAAGCACTGGAAGATTAGAAAGAGCCTAGAAATCTGTCTTAATTTGAAATTACCCCACACAATTTAGCCAATCCCAGATCATTCTTAATCCAGACAAAAAGAGAAAATAAGTACTGAAGAGAAAGTTGTTAATTCCAGAACAATGTTTTTGGGCAATTCACAGAATTTTTCTTTGGTCTGCAGGTTCCACAAAAAGAAAAAATGTTTTTTAAACTGTGTTTTCATTTTAATGATACCAAAATTCTCTTATGTTCAATGAAGACAAAGCTTTTTATTTTTCAGTTCATAAATTATCAAAGCACAAGTATTTTATTTAAGGATTTTGTATAACACAGAATGTCTAAAAATGGCTTTTAGTACATATTCTTAAGAGCAAGAATGTTCTCCTTTAAAATGAATCCTGTATTATTCTCCTAGAGGACTCCTAGGAACCAGGATGAATTTGGTGTGCAAGAGTAGCATTCTAATTTATTAGTGGCTCAACAGGCAAGAAGGGTAGTTTAAGAACTAAAGAGAAAATTTCAAAAATTTTAATGTATACAGTTTGTGGTTGTTTCTAACTACAGCAGGGTACTCATTCATTCATTCTCTAAACAACGAACACTTACTAAACACCTATCCACTAGAAACTGTGCTTGCTCACTGCCAAAGACAGCCATATTACAATTCTATTAACAATATTCTTTTTTTAACAATATTCTTTTTTAAAAAATATAGTTTGCCTTTGACTTTGAAAATTACTCTACTTCTTTCATTATACTACAGTAGAACTTTATTTAGGAAAGGGATCCTTTAACTTGCAAAGTGATTTCTATCAAAGAAAACTCAAAAAAGTCTAAGGGCCCTCACTCATTAAGATCAGATTCCTGAACATTAGCTATAGGCAAATTAAGTCACATGCATATTAATTCAAAATCCAAAATTTGGTTAACAGAAGATAAAATTCTTTTGAAACGGAATGTACCTTAAAGGAAATATTTTCATTTTTAATACAATATTTATTTATATGTTAGTATTTAATTCCATTTTGAGGAAACAAAAAAAATAAATACAGTACCTTTGATTCCACTTGGTTTAGCATAAGCGGAATGTCAGAAGTTGCTGACTTGGGTACACCAAGAGTATCACAGATAGCTTGAACTTCTTGATAAATTTCACTTTTTTTATCTAATTGAGAATTTTTACGTTTCTTATTCTGCAGTATCTGTGAAGCTTGAAGCTCTGTACTTAAAAATACTATGATAAAAAAGGCAAAAATAAAATGTTAAAATATACAAGAACTTAAAAATCCACTTTTAGGTATATATCCAAAGGACTTAAAATCGGGATCTCAAAGAGATTTGCACTGCTATCCCTTTGTAGTAGGACATAGTGCCCTTCAACAGATGAAGAAAATGTGGTATATACACACAATGGAGTATTATTCCGCCTTAAAAAAGGAAACCCAGCCGTGACTACATGGATGCACCTGGAAGACATTATGCAAAGTAAAATAAGCCAAACACAGAAGGCCAAATACTATGTGATATCACTTTTATGAGGAGCCTAACACAGTCAAACTCACAAAGCACAGAGGAGAATGGTGGTTTTCAGGGGCTGGGGGAAGGGAAAAACTGAAGTTATCAAATATAAATGTTTACAAAACTGGTGACATTTTAATAAGGTCTCAAAATCAGAGGGACCTGGGAAAGTACTCATAAGCAAAGTCTGATACATTTTGGTCAGTGGTCTCAGGGACCTGAGATCAAGCCCCCCTTCAAGCTCCCCACTCAGCGGGGAGCCTGCTTCTCTCCCTCTGCCCCTCTACCTGTGCTTTCTATCTCTCTAAAAATAAATAAATAAAGTCTTTCAAAAAAATTTTGCCGGCAGCCTTGGGTGGCTCAGCGGTTTAGCACCGCCTTCAGCCCAGGGCGTGATCCTGGAGACCCGGGATCGAGTCCCATATCAGGTTCCCTGCATGGAGCCTGCTTCTCCCTCTGCCTGTGTCTCTGCCTCTCTGTCTCTCTCATGAATAAATAAATAAAATCTTAAAAAAAAAAAATTAACTTTCACTGTAATAGTTAAAATACTAGATTTTGTTTTTGTTTAAAGTTATAAATGCACACTACAAACACATCCCACAACACAGCAGTTTCAACGTCAGCTGAGAAGTATCATCTAAAATTACAGACATACCTTGTTTTATTGCATTTCACTTTACTACACAGATAAATGTGTTTTGTACTAACTGGAAGATCTGTGGCAACCCAGTGTTGAGCAAGTCTACCAGTACTATTTTTCCAACATTTGCTCATTTCGTATCTCTGTGTCACATTTTGGTAATTCTTAAAGGGGACTGAAAGTGCTGCTCCAGGGAACACACAAAGAAGTGAAACAGCCTTACTGCTCTGCTGTATGGAGAAAGTCTGAGTGGTCTGAATAGAAGACCAAACCAGTCACAACATTCCTTAAACCAATCTAATCCAGAGCAAGGCCCTAACTCAATTCTATGATGGCTCGCAAAGGTGAGGAAGCTACAGAAGAAAAGTTTGAAGCTAGCAGAAGTTGGTTCATGGGTTTAAGTAAAAAATAGTATTCTGTCATTTTATTTTTGTAACTTTTTAACTCTGATGAATACTGTGCATCTTTTCATGCTTATTAGCAACTCTTTTAAAACGTTTTCTATAGAGTGCCAGTTCATTTCTTTTGTGCTGTACAGATTTTTCCAGTGAGTTTTTATCTTTTTCTTCTTGATTTATAAAAGCTCTTCACATAGTAAGGACTTGGGCCTTTTTTCTTTATACATGTTGCAAACAAGTCCAAGAAAAATATCAAGAGGCTTCTTATAGCAGTATGTTTTAAAGAGAGTCAAACTCAAGATAAAGATGGAAGAGATGGTGGTAAGGCTATGAACTGGTATAAGATCTCTGGGGCAAAGTATGGCAACACACAACAAGACTTTATTTTTAAATGTTCAAAATCTTTAAGTAAAAGTAACCCCCCACAAAAAGATGAACAACGAATTAAAAATAGCAAAGAATCTAAATGCCCATTTTATAAAAATGTTATGTCTACAGCATTATGTAGCCAATTTAAATTATTTAAAAAAAATATTAAGTGACGGGGAAATGCTCACAACACATTAAATGGGAAAAAAGGAAGAGAAGAATGGGAGAAGATATTTGCAAATCACATATACAAAAAAGGAAGAGAAGGAATTGCATCTATGATAGACTTTCAGTCTTACTTAAATGTATGTGTAGAATGGAAAAAGAGAAGAAAAAAATACACCAAGAAGTTATTAATGAATCTCTCTGGGGAATGAGATTATCAATGATTTTCTTCTTTACAACTCTTTCTACTTTGTAAGATTTCTATGATGAGTATATAATTTCTTAATATGTAAAATTTACCATTCTATTTGTAAGCATACAGTAGCATTAAGTACATTTGTTTAAATTTTTTTTTTTTTATTTACTTATGATAGTCACAGAGAGAGAGAGGCAGAGACACAGGCAGAGGGAGAAGCAGGCTCCATGCACCGGGAGCCCGATGTGGGATTCGATCCCGGGTCTCCAGGATCGCGCCCCGGGCCAAAGACAGGCGCCAAACCGCTGTGCCACCCAGGGATCCCCATTAAGTACATTTGCACTGTTGTGAAACCATCACCACAACCCAACTCCAGAACATTTTTATCTTCCCTGATACTGTACCCATTTAACACTAATTCCATACTTTGCCCCACCTTTCAGGCATGTATTTTCATAATCAGAAAAATCTGTAACAATTTCTCTTATAGTTCCTCTTTACTTTTACCTGAACCAAAACTTGCATTGCTATTATTGCTCAGATTTTTAGCAGATAATACAAAAAGGGAAACACAATGGAATACACAGTTCTCACTAACAGCATACAAGTTCCTCTAGGCCACTGCTTCTTAGTTTCCTTTCTATCCCAATGTATTTAAGGGTTACTGTGACCTCTCATTATTAACAATGGTTTACTAAATCAGTGACTCATACTAAATGAAAGATGGGGAAACAGTGTAAGAAATGGGGGAATAGGGACACATAATTTTTATTCCCAATACCCAAAAGGTAATTCAAATGTCAACACTACAATCACTAGCACTAAACACTTATGATTTCTGTACCAACAAAACAAACGTTATTAACACTACATCCTACAAGGAATACTTCACATGGATCTTTTTATAAATGGCACAGCTTAAAATAACAGAATCTTCAATAATAGAAGACACTAGAAAAATTCTTTCAAACGGCCATTGTCTAAAGAACTTTCAAAATAGCATGAAATTAAACTGAATTTAAAAAATTAAAGGACACCAATACAAATAGATATATTATTTATGGTAATTGTTTAGATACAAGGTAATCTATACTCCAAACTCACCAGTGACAAAAACAGGTCACACTCACTAGAATTCAAATGGTCAGAGAATACAAATTTTTAAAAAATGATATAACCCTAGTGCCTAAAGCAGTTTCTAGTACAATAATCAATGATCAGTAAATATTTTTGAACCAATGGTCATTCAATGCCTATCACTAAAAACAAAATCATCTACTTAGCTACCTAGTTTCAGAGAGTTTTAAGAATAAATAGGACTCTAACTGACCAACTTAAGTAATATAATCATAAATGCTGAAAGATGAATTACATGAAGGAAAAATAACTAAAATAATATATAAATCACAAACACAGGGCATTCTATATTGGCCAAATAAATCCTAAGTGTTAGAAATCTTAGCACATTACAAATGTTTATATAAGTATCTCTAAGTCAGCTTCATATTTTAAGTAAAATGTTAAAACCTTTAACATAAAAATTTCTAAAGCTTTCACTAATGAAATTTCATAAATCCTGAAAATAACAAAAACCACATCAAACACGAGTTTAAATATCCAAAGAAAGATAACTTACATAGAAGCTTCAAACAGTCATCCTTCTTTTTTAAACGGTCTTTAATATCTCCTGATACGAGTACGGAATACGGACATGCCATTTCTTTTAAAAACCCACTTATCTCAAGCTGGAAGCTTTCTAGATCATCTCTCCCTTTAAAGAAAAATCATAAAAGACTTACTGAGTATTTACCATGTAATATGAAACTGTAAAATCTACCACTAGTTGATTTTACATTCAATTATAAATTTTCAATTTGATACTAAATCCTTACAAGTGTGACCCTAACCCTTAAGTAATCAAACAATTTCTATGTAAATAAAGTAACACTTAAATTTAAGAACTTAAGTATCTAATTATGAGATAAGTATTTTTATATCTCAATCCCTGTTAACTATTTTCCAATGGACTTTCCACAAAATCAGATAAACTGGAAATATTTTGTTAGTAACTGAAATACCAAAAACGTTACTACAGCTATAATTAATTGGCTTCAGAGCAAACAATCTCTTTCTACTGTATTTCTTATAGATTCAGATAATAAATACAATCATCTAATTAAGCCTCACTGCTTATCTTTCTTTCATAATCTAATTATGTAAGAATTTGTGTGCCACATGTTTTAAATTCAGCTAATTTTACTTTGCTTCAAGTGAATTCTATTGGATGTGACAGAAAAGAAAATAATTTAAAAGTAAGGATAGCTTCAGAAGGGAAGGTTACTTTGCACCCTATCAAATGCTCAATAATTTCTTATTTTCCATTTTAGTTCATCTCAAATTCCACCAACTGAAAACCCACAAGGACTCCTGTTACAAAGACAGTAATGAATTAAACATTTCTTAGCTAGCACAGGAGTGAGTTTGGTTTTTTTTTTTTTAATAGTATTCCTATGCGAACCCATGTCCTGAGTTACAGGCTTACAAATACAACTTAAATTACCTTAAAAAAGCAAAACCTTAATTTAAAATAAGCAGTATTCAAAAATTAAACTTTTTAAATAATCAAATTCAGACTCTACTTTTTCTACCATAAGCATTGTTTATAATCTTATGTAAATTTAAGAACCAATTTGAATATAAAATTTAATCCAAAGATATTTATTATCACATGCGGCAGTTCTTCAAAATATTAATGATTTTTCTTTGTAGAAACTTTGTAGATAAAACTATAAATAAAAAAAACTATAAATCATAAGCTACCATTTCACTTTACTATTACACAAAAGTAAGTAAAACATAATGGCAATACCAGCTGAAGTGATACTTTCTTCCAAGTTGCACAATGATTTAATCTGAGAGCCTAACCAAACACAGAGCTCTGAAAATTCAGGTGAAGATAGTCCACCCTCTGCAGCCTTGGCAAGGGCTTGCTCTTCTAACAGTGGTCCCTTATACCTAGAAAGGAAGACATAAAAGGTTAAAAAAAAAAAAAAAACCTGATAGTACTCTATATATCAAAGCCTGCTGCCTATTTTTGTAAATAAACTTTTTGCAAAACATAGCCAAAAAATATATCCATTCAGACTGTCTCTGGCCGCTTTCACAATGCAATTGCAGAGTTGATAGTATGGTCAGCAAAGCCTAAAATTTTTACTATTGGGTCTATTACAGACATGTTTTGCCAATTTCTGCCCTATTTAATTGACATTTGGCTTTTTTCTTACATTTTATCATTTCTTAGTAAAATTATCAATTTTAAGATAAATATTACAACACTAAGTCAAATAAAGCAGAGTCTAATAACCATATACAAGTTACAAGAAACTGAAAAAAAATTAGCAAAAGAATAGATGTAAATTTTAAATTAAAGCTGAAAAGGACCTATAAGATCATTTTAACCTAAACCATTTATAATTTTATCCTTTTAAACACTGCTACAAAATATATTTGAATAGAACCTTCAATTTTCTACAATTCATTGAGTTATATACTCAATTTTCTACTCAGTTTTCTACTTTTATTATTCTTCCTGAAACTGAACTTTATTTTTTTAACATTATAAACTTTTAATTTTCATTTTTTAATTCAGCGAAGTTTAGTTTCCATCTTCATAACTTTGATTTCTAGCATTATCTATTTTCAATTCATTACCTTCTTAATTTTTTTTTTAAGATTTTATTTTATTTAATCATGAGAGATACAGAGCAGGAGAGAGAGAGGCAGAGACACAGGCAGAGGGAGAAGCAGGCTCCATGCAGGGAGCCCGATGTGGGACTCCTTCCCGGATCTCCAGGATCACGCCCTGGGCTGCAGGCGGCGCTAAACCGCTGCGCGCCACCGGGGCTGCCCAACATTATAAACTTTTAGATTTTAACATATTTGATAGATTTTAACCCATTGGCAGTTATTTTTTCTTTTGATACTTAAATTGTCCTACCTCTGCTTGTTGGGAACACATTCATGTTGGCCAAGGAATCCTTTGACTTGTTACCTGTATTCTTTGAGTACTTTCCTTGCTTTCTATAACAAGATGTTCCTGCCTTATACCTAGAATTGGCTATTTCTCCAAAAAGCACTGATTCTTTTTAATGGTACTTAGAATAAACAATCTGGTACTAAAGAGGAGTTACTGTGTGTATATCTTTTTAAGAGAAATTACATCATGAGTTCATACTATTTCTAATTCAAATTTTAAATTGTAGGATATTTACTTATTTGTCTTACATTTTTATTTTCCCTTAGAATGAAAACTGTTTTCTAATGACATTTACAGAATCTCAGTACATATAAAAATAGATATAAATTACAGATAGCTTCAGAATAGGAAAACCAGAATTATTAACAAATTGCTGAAAACAATTTTTCCTTTTAATCATTAGAACATATTATTAGAACGTATATTAGAACATATATTAGAACACCCAGGGGATCCCTGGGTCGCTCAGTGGTTTGGCGCCTGCCTTCGGGCCGGGGCGTGATCCTGGAGTCCCAGGATGAGTCCCAGGATCGAGTCCCACATTGGACTCCCTGCGTGGAGCCTGCTTCTCCTCTGTCTGTGCCTCTGCCTCTCTCTCTCTCTCTCTCTCTCTCTCCTCTGTCTGTGACTCTGCCTCTCTCTCTTTCTCTGTGTATCTCTCATGAATGAATAAATAAAATCTTAAAAAAAAAAAAAAAGAATATATTCCAGTAAGGATGTGTCAAAAAACAATTCCTTTCTATGTGATGAAACTACCTATTCAATATACTGATAAACATTTCATTTTGCTTTCAAATTTTAGTAATTTATCTCTGTCTTGATTTCATTTTATTTAATTTTGCTTTATAATTATGTAAAACATTCACATTGTTTTAAAGTCTAATTTACCAAACAAGGTACATTCAAAATAATTTAGTTTGCAATCTTAATCTTGTTCCCTCTACTCTGTTCTCCCAGCTCCCCTTTGTAACCATGTTCATTAGTTTGGGGCTGCCATTCCATGTTTTTAAATATAAACATACATATATATATTTATTTTTTAGGTAAAGGTAGTTCACCACTATACACCGTTCTCTTCCTTGGTCTAAACACATACACACACTCACATACATTTTCATATACAGCAGACCCTTGAACAACACAGGGGTTAGGGGTGTCAACCCCCACGTGGTCACCAATTTGCATATAACTTTCTACCCCCAAAAAACTACTAATAGCCTACTGCTGATGGAAGCTTTACTGACAATATAAACAGCTAATTAACACATACTTTATATGTATTACATACTGTATTCTTACTATAAACTAAAAAGATCTTAAGAGTTTCACAGTACTGCACATATATTTACAGTAAAAAGCCTATGTATAAGTGGACCCACACAACTCAAATCTACGCTGGGTCAACTGCACTGGAGATCAGCAGAGATACTACTCAATTATTTTTAGGTGTACAGTACTCTATTGTCCGGAGTATTATGTCACTAGTAAAGGACATTTGGGTTATTTGCAGTGTTTTGCTCTTATAAAAAAATTGGCAAAGTTTTGTTAGTTTATACCTGGGATAGATTTCTAGAGGCGGGATTATTGGGTCAAAGGGTAAATGGGCATGTAACTTTGCTACATGCTATTAAATATTCCTCTACAGGGGTTGTACCATCAAAGTGTAAGAGTACCCATTCCCCCATAATTCACCAAAGTTGTCAAACAATTAGATTTTTTTCACCATCTGGTATCTCAGTATAGTTTTAATTTACATTTCTCTTAAGAACAAGGATGTAAATCTTTTCATATGTTTAAAGACCATTTGCTTTTGCTTTTTCTCTGAATTCTCTAGTCATACCTCATGAAGGGGGAATATTTTCAAATCCCCATTTTACAGACAGGTAAGAAATCAAGGCTTCATGAGGTTAAGACACCTGCCTCAAGCAGCTGGCCAGGTATAGTAGCAGACATGCATTAACAGATAAAGATACAGCCATAATGCTGATAGTTATATTTATTTATAATTCATTTAGTCTTCACAGCAATGCTTTGAAGTCAGCATGATTGATCTTAATTCTGGAAGATCAGAAGATAAGTAACTACGTAATGATATGAGGATTGAAATCTAGAGTTGAACCCACATACTCCATGTGAGATCAAACTTCTGTCTACGCTAATAAGGAAAGTAAGCAAATAACCTGGCCAGGTGACACAGCCAGGTAAAGGGAGAGCTGTAGACCACTGTCTCTGCAGCTGATTCTTCTACGTGTTACTTTTCCTCCATATCTCACAGTGCCTCTTGAGATTTAATAGTAAAGATCTTCTTTCCCCAACTTGTTTTCATTTCTATAATAAAGAAATAATCATTAGCTCTTGAATAAATTTAATTCATATCATTGGTGATGTTATTTTTAACTGAAATGCCAATTATAACATTCAATAAAATGTTTTAAATCACCAAAAGTATGGAATTTAGAAGGGAATAAAACCCCACAAACTCTAGTGACTCAGCTCATCAAGTCAGGTAAAAATAGAAAGAAGAAAAATGAACTGAACATCTAATAACAAGCATAATTATAATGGCAACTAACACCAAATACTGCTCTATTAAGCTAGGCCAGTGCCGTGTGCTTTATGTGCATTATCTCTCTTAATTGCCACAATTTCCTGTAAGATAGGATTATTATGTTCTTAGTTTGTTCTACGTATTTTTATTTAATTAGGAAAGGGTTACTTATTCCAAACACTGGGGACACTTCCCCTAAACTCCCAGGGCCATCTATATGGGAACCACAATTGCTGGTCTGACACTGCTACAAGCTGGGTAATCCAAATCTTCAATCCATTAGGGCTACTGGCAACCCCTACAGACAACAACCAGTGCCTAATTTGCTTTCTCTTTTCCATTTCCATCAGCCAACATATAAAATATGAGACCCTTTCCTTCCCTGTCATTTATACATCCTACTGGCTTGCCTCTGATCCAGCTCTCCACTTCCAGCTTCCCAAACTCTTCCACTTTGTTTCATCCATAAACAACTTGCCTAGATTGATAATCAGAAAGGTTATCCCTACCACCTCTAGCTTTGGTGTTTTTACTCTCTGAAGTTCTTCACGGTCAGATGGTAAGGTTTTTGCCCTCCTTGCTTCCCAAAACAGCATCCATATGTATCACTGGTCCCCCACCATCTTATAAATACCTCCTTCTCTCTCTCTAGGCTCAGAGCACACTCTTTCCCTTGTGGTTTTCCCCTATTAATTGCCTGGACACACCCCAGCACTCCCTGTGCTCGGTTTTCCTCTCTATTCCTATGTCTGCCATTTGTCTGTATGCATATCCTATGCAGTACCCTGAGCTCTCAATTCCTGAACCTTCCCTTTTCTGACCTTTGCCACTACAGGTCAGCGAGCCACCCCTCAGACCTTTCCATCACGGGGAACTACTCTACTTCCAAAATCAATAATTCGAACGTGTCACTCCCTGACCACAACCTACTACCTATCCTTTCAGCTTGCTCTTTTGACCACTCACTTACAAATATCCTTGGATCTCATCTCTACCTCCATTCCATTGGTCACTCCATATTCTCTGTTTTTCCCACCTCCTTGCTGTCTTCATTTTCTTCCCTTCCTAATTTATGTGCATCATTTCATTTTGGTGCTCAACAAATACTTATTGAAGAAATGAATTCTGATACCATCATCTCCTTCAGCTCTACTATCCAATCAATCACTAAGTCCTACAATGTGCACTTTTTTCCAAGTCCACATCCACTGAGCAGTCTTCACTTCCTGCCGTACTAAATTCTCCAACCTTACTGAGGTAATTTTTCAAACTAGATACCTGAACTTTCCCTTTTTTATTTAAAATCCTTCAATCATGTCCCATTGCTATTATGGCAAAGAACAAAATTCACAATGCAGCCTAAAAGGTGCTTCACGCCTTCAATCAAATCTTCCAGTATGTTGGCCATTGTTCTCTGCCCTCCAGCCACATGGGCCTTGTTCCAGTTATTCTAACACAGCAAGCTCCTTTCCCCTTCAAGGGCTTTCACACTTTAGTCTTACTTTAAGGACACCATTGTCCTCCTTTCCTATCCAACCTCACCTAGTTTACTCCTGTCTTCCTCCTGTCCTGTCCTTACACAGGTCCTCCTATCATGTCATGTGACCCTGCTCTCTTCCTTTAAAGCGCTTATTACAAATTTTAATGTTTGTGCGATCATATGTTTCTCCACTGGACTATAACACAGGGACAGGGATCAATTTTGCTCACCAATGACTTCTCAGAAGTTGTGCTCAATAAATAACCAAAATAAACTTTCTTCCATAATCCTGATTCTCAACTAGGCTGTGAAGTTTTTTAAAAATATGCATGCCTATACTGCACCACTAAACATCATGATCCAGTCAGTATGGTAAAGAACAGACTGGAACATTTTATTTTACAAGCTCTATACAAGATTTTGATGCACAACCATGGCTAAGACCTACTCTACAAAATCATAGATGGTCAAACTAAAAAAAGACTTCTGAAACCATGTGCTCTAGCCTCCTCCTTTCAGATGAGGAAACAAAGTTATTCCCACCCAGTTTTCATGTATATTACTGAACTCTTCTTTCACATAGATTTGCCCTTTTAATTCCTCCCTTTAGTTTCCAATTTTACCTGAAAAACTAAAGTACTTTCACTAATATCCTATATGTTTCAGTCACAACAGAATATGCATTATTCACAAACTACAGGGATACTTTAAGTGTTCAATTACAACACATATTGTAAGTAAAAATTACTTTCCACATTTATCATTGTAAGAAAAATCAAGCTTCAAAATCTCATCCTCAGTTATTCCAGGAAAAATCAATTCTAAAGTATATAAACTATTTCAATTTTCATACTGAATAATCTGAAATAAATTTTCCTTGGTAAAAGTCAAGATTATACCAAAGTTCATTTTTCAAAACACCTATGATAGAAACAAATTCAGGGCACCTGGGTGGCACAGTTGGTTAAGCATCTGACTCTTGGTTTCTGCTGAGGTCCTGATCTCAGGGTTGTGAGCCTGGGCCACTCATGAGGGTCTGTGCTCAGAGTGTAGTCTGCTTAAGTTTCTCTCTCCATCTCCACCCGTCCCCTCAGCTCTCTCTAAAATAAATAAATTTCTAAAAGAAAAGAAATTCAAGGAATGAAGAGAAAAAAGCACTGACTTTCTGTTTTTCATACACTTTTTTAAGATTTTATTTATTTATTCACAAGAGACAGAGAGAGAGGCAGAGACACAGGCAGAGGGAGAAGCAGGCTCCCTGCAGGGGACTCAATCCCAGGACCCCAGGATTAAGACCTGAGCCAAAGGCAGAGAGAGGCTCAACCACTGAGCCACCCAGGTGCCCCTCTTCTTCAGAAACTATTTACAGAATCGTACTACTTTTATCTGAAAGACTTGGGATCTCAAACTACTTGGGGTCTATACACTTCTAGTAAGTATTTTAACTTCTTGTTTTGCTTACCTCCTTAACCAAGTTAGGTGAAAATTTCACAGAATAAAAATGCCCCTTAAATAATCAGTGGCTCAATTCTTTCATGTGACAAAACATTTACTCTGGATCTAAGTGCAACGCCCTGTAACATTGCAAAGGAGGTGTTACTGGGGTCCAGAAGGAGCAACTGATAGAAGAGCAAGTATAGGGATCCCTGGGTGGCGCAGCGGTTTGGCGCCTGCCTTTGGCCCAGGGTGTGTTCCTCAAGACCCGGGATCAAATCCCACATTGGGCTCCCGGTGCATGGAGCCTGCTTCTCCCTCTGCCTATGTCTCTGCCCTCTCTCTCTCTCTCTCTCTCTCTCTGTATGACTATCATAAGTAAATATAAAAAAAATATATTTTTTTTGTTTAAAAAAAAAAAGAAGAGCAAGTATAGTTCTAGAAAAAACGAAAAAAAAAATGGGTTGGGGGTTTCAAGCTTCACAATAGAACTGCAATGGCACAGCCTACCCTATTCAAGAAACTCCAACACTGGGGGGCTTGGGTGGCACAGTCAGTTAAGCATCTGACTCTTCATTTGGGCTCAGGTCATGATCTTAGGGTCCTGGGATTGAGCCCCGTTTCCAGCTCCTGCTCAGTCTGCTTAAGATTCTCTCCTTCTCCCTCTCTCCCTCGTGCTGTCTTCTAATAAAGAAATGTAGAAATGTAGAAAGAAAGAAAAGAAAAGACAGAAAGACTCCAGCATGTGGCAAGGGAAACCGTGCAGATGGCTTCAATCTCTTTAAGTAAGGTGTATTTTTTTTTTTTTTTAGCCTAAACTGGCCGTATGTCTATGCTGTCTCTTCCTTGAACTTTTCATACACCCAATTCATTCAACCCTCATTCATTCTTCCAGACCTCACTGCAGGATGTTGCTAGAACAAGACAGGTAAGGCTCCTAGTTTCCTGGTGCTGGGGGTGAGGGGGTTGGCAGTGCAAGAGAGGCTTAAGAAACAGCCAGGACGAGTGAACTCGGGATAAGGACAACAGCGGTGAGTAAAAACAGGCTGAGGCTGAGGCTGAGGCTGAGGCTGAGGGAGACTGCTCTGCAGGAACTGATCCCCCGTGCTTCGAGGTATTAACGTCATCCCAGGAGTTCTCGGGGCACTTAGCATTCTTGATGGTCAATTCCGGCAGACGCTTTGTAGCCGCCAAGGACTACGTGACCGACTAGTTTCCTGACAACGGTCTTCTTGCTCTGCCTAGCACACAAAAGTGCATTCATTAATGCATATTACCACCACGCTAGTATGTGGCCAACCAACGGATGAAACGGTCGAATGAATGAACCCACACCTGACTTGGGACACTTTCCCCGGCCACGGAAGCAGGAGATTTCGCGCCACAGGCCGTACACCGCAGGCAGACGACAGCCCCCGGCCGCAGTCGGGGCCCCTGCACCCCCCGCCCCAGGCCCGGGGCGCCACAACTACGTCAAAAAATATCACCCGCGGGGCAGGGACGCGCTCCGAGGACGGGCTGGTGGCAGGCCGGCTCCCCCGCGGGTGCCGGCTGCGGAGTCTCCAGGCCAGGCGTTTGGAAGAGGGGGCCACGCGCCCCGGCTCTCCGGCCCCGCTCCACCCCCAAACGGACCCGTCGGCCGCCTCCCTCTTAACTCCGTCGGCGCCGGCGGGAGCGCGGCGGGAACCGAGGCCTGCACCGGGACGCCGGAGCCCCGCGGAGGCCCACGGGGAGGAGACCGCAGCGGCCAAGCGGGGGCAGAGTTTAGGCTTTCGGGGGGGGGGGAGGGCGTCCCCGGGAATACCCACCCCAGCGCCTCCAGGGTGTCCAGCACGTCCCCCTCCATCGTGAGCTCGGGACCCGACTCCGGCCCTCTCATGGTCCTGCGGCCCGGAGCTGTACGGCGCTCTAAGAAGCCCGCCGGAAACCCGCGTCACCGCGCCCAGGTTCCGGGCGGAGTCCCAGCCGCGCCTGCCCACGAGCGCCGGCGGCCCGCGGCCCAAGCGTTCCGGCCGGAGGCGATGAGCGCTCGGGGGCCGAAGCCGCCGTCGGCAACGACGAGTTTAGCGAATAACAGTAAACTACGGTCATAGAAAGGTTTCTTGGTTTCTTGCTGGGTCTTTTCTGGGTGTTGAAATCAGTCTTAGCAAACGTGATTCTACCCCGAGTCGTTCTCGACCTATCAGACTCCGGACCTCTCTCTCTTGATAAGCCCCGAAATGAAATCATCATCTCGGACTACAGCTGGTTTATGATCTCATGTATCTACACATGTTCGTTTTTTTTTTTTTATTTTATTATTTTTTTATTTTATGATAGTCACAGAGAGAGAGAGAGGCAGAGACACAGGCAGAGGGAGAAGCAGGCTCCACGCACGGGAGCCCGACCTGGGATTCGATCCCGGGTCTCCAGGGTCGCGCCCCGGGCCAAAGGCAGGCGCCAAACCGCTGCGCCACCCAGGGATCCCTCTACCCAAGTTTTTAAATCGGTATGTACAGCAATGCTCCACCTTTAAAGAAGAAAAAAAAGGGAAAGTAATACGTGACGCTCTTGTTACCCTGTGAAGCCTGGATGCACGAAGTGAGCAGGAGCTCGCGCCTATCTGGGCCCCCCTCGTAGACGCACCTACGGACTGCGCGTCCCGTTGCTGGCACAGCATCGGTGAGCTGCGTGGGAAACAAAAACGCCATAGGCAGGGTAGGATAGTTGATGTGATTTCCCAAAATTGTGACTAACTCTCCATAAAGTTCCAGACAAAACAACGTTTCCTCTGTGTACCACTCATGGAAAACAGATTCTATCTGAACCATGCAGAAAATGTTTTAGGGTCCATATGTAAAAGAGAGTCAGGATATAAAGGGTGAAACCCGGTTTGGGTTCAGGTCATGAACTTAGGATCCTCATATCCAGCCCCCTGTAGGGCTCAGTGCCTACTTAAGATTCTCTCTCTCCCACCGTCTTCCCCCTTTCTCCCTCTAAAACAAAACAAAATAAAACAAAAAGTAGTTACATCACCTACATGAATATCCAGTGGGATTATGAAAAGTTGTGCAGACACGTTAACTATTGGCCCTTGTAAGGTACTGTCTCCTGCTTTGCAGAATACAGCATCCCTTGCCCCAGTCCACTAATAGTAATACCCTTACCACTCTATTATTCTACAAATAAAAAGCTTACTCATAAAATTGTAAAACTCTGAGGGATCCTTCCCATAAGTTTGAATCAAGTTCACTAATGACTGCTTTAAGGGCAGCAGTGTGGCTCGGTCAGCTGGGCATCTGCCTTGGATTGGGGTCATGATCTCAGGGTCCTGGGATGGAGGCCTGAGGGGTCATGTTCCCTGTTCAGCAGGGATCGGCTCCTCCCTCTGCTCCTTCTTTTGCTTGTGCTCCCTCTCTCTGTCAAATAAATAAAATCTTAAACAACAACAACACAATGACTGCTCTACCATATATCTCAGGCTTCAATATAAAATTATTTACAGTTTAATGTATCTGAATTCATCTCTAAACCAAAGGGAGAGAATGTATATTCTGAATGGTTATTGCCTCCTTCACAACTGCAGTCATAGAAAATACTATTCTTAGTATTCTTGGCAAAAAAAGTCTCCATATACACCAAACAAATGAGGTAACTGTTCTTTATTAATATTGATATTGAATGTTCTGCGATTTTTTCTTAAAACTGAGGCACAGAAAAAAGATGAAAAATACAAGAAAAAAGCATGACAGATATATGGGAAAGATAAAAGGGCAGATGCTAGAAGAGATTCAAGACTCAGAAGAAAAGAGCATTAACTATAAATATTAGAAATGGAAAAAAAGACTGAAAATAATTATCTAAGTGTGAATCTCAAAAAGCTGAAAAACAAATTAAATCCCAGAAAACAAATAGGTAGGAATAACAAAGAGACATCAATAACACACATCATTGAAATGGGAGAAAATAGAAACAATTAAGTCAAATTTGCCTTTTTTTTTTTTTTTTGCAAAAACTAATACTATTGACAAACCTTTAGCCACCTTGATCAAGAAAATAAAAGATGACAACACAGGTAATCAATATCCAAAATGGAAAATCAAAAATGTCATTACTGTTCATCAGTCATTAGACAGTTAATAAGAAGATGTTAGGAACAACTTTATGCAATAAATTTGAAATTTTTGATGAAACTGATAAATTCCTTGAGAAATAATTTAACAGAAATAATATAAAGTAAAACTTAATATGAATAGCTTCATATCTATTAAAGAAATCAAGTTTACTAGTTAAACTTCACCCATGAAGAATACTTCAAGCCTGGATTGCTTTTCTGATGAATATCTCAAAACATTTAAGAAATAAAGAACACCTATCTTATACAAACTTTTCCAGAGACTAGAAGAACATGGAGCATTTTGCAATGATTTTTATAAGGACAAAATTACCTTAACACGGACATCATAAGGATATTACTAAAAAAGAAAATCTGAGAGTGCATGGGTGGCTCAGTAGTTTAAGTGTCCAACTCTTTGATTTTGGCTCAGGTCATGATCTCCAGGCCATGAGATCAAGCCTGCATCAGTCTCTTTCTCTCCTTCTCCCTCTGCCCTTCCCCATTGAGTGCTCACTCGCTCTTGCTCTCTCTCTCTCATAAATCAGAAAGAAAGAAAGAAAGAAAGAAAGAAAGAAAGAAAGAAAAGAAAGAAAAGAAGAAAGAAAAAAGAAAGAAAGAAAAGAAAAGAAAGAAAGAAAGAAAGAAAGAAAAGAAAAGAAAAGAAAGAAAGAAGAGAAAAAAAGAAAGAGAAAGAAGAGAAAAAATTCTGTGGAACAATTACTCGTAGGAACAGAGAGCTACACTTAGTTAATTGAGTGTGCAAAAGTCACACTCAGATCTTTACAATACATGGTGCTGGGCCAGTGGGATAGCCAAATCTTGACCTATACCTCATTCTACATACAAAAAAATTAATTCCAGATGGGCTGTAGGTACAAGTTAAAAGATTACCAAAGTTTCTAGAAAATAACACTAAATAGCTTCATGTATTTGAAATAGGCAAAGATTTCTTAAGCCTATTGATTAGAGCTTTTGTGTCTATCTTAGGAAATTTTTGCCTAATTCTACAGGACATGAAGGTACTCTATATTATCTGGACTACTTTTTCTTTATTAAAATCAAATTTGTGAAAAACACCCTATTACAAAGTTGAGAAGATAAGCTACACAAGTAAGGGAAAACATCTGCAATACACACATCTGACCGGCGTTCATATTCAAATCATGTAAAGAAATTCTTCAAGCCACTTAAGACAACTTAAAGGGGACAACTGGTCAAAAGACTTGAATAGGCACTTCACAAAAGAGAGTGTTCAGGGATCCCTGGGTGGCGCAGTGGTTTGGCGCCTGCCTTTGGCCCAGGGCACAATCCTGGAGACCTGGGATCGAATCCCATGCCGGGCTCCCAGTGCATGGAGCCTGCTTGTGTCTCTGCCTCTCTCTCTCTCTCTCTTTCTCTCTCTCTGTGACTATCATAAATAAAAATTTAAAAAAAAAAGTGTTCAAATGGTCAGTAACTATATGCAATAGTGCTCAACCTCACTGTCAGTAAACAATGTAAATTAAAACAATAACTGTCTACAGACATAGAGATCTCTATATACAATTTCTAACTACATAAAGAATGGTTAGAATTTCACACACACACAAATAATTGATGATACCTAGTGTCAGCAAGAATGTAAAAACTAGAATTCTCATACATTGGGAGTGTAAACTTTGGCAGGGGTTGGTGATGAATTAAAGAGTATTTGTTAAGGCTAAATCTATACAGGCTTTGTGGCCAGCACCAACAGCCATGTACATGAATGTTCATAGCAACCAAGGATTAGAAACAATCCAAGTATCTATTTACAGTAGAATGGATAAATAAATTAAGGTATAGTCATACAATGAAATGCTATATGCAATGGAAATGGGTAACCAGCTGCTACATTACAACATCAATGAATCTTACAAACAAATTGTAAGAATCTTACAAATCTTACAAATATCGAGCAAAAGAACACAGGCATAAAAGAGTTCTTTATATAAACTGCATGATTTGAAAGCAGACAAATGATAGAAGTCAAATAGTGATTTTCTTTGGAAAGGGATAACAACTAGCAGAAGTACAAGAGAGGGGCTTCTCTGGTGTTGTAATATTTAATATCTTGAACAGATGTTTAATTTACAGAAATTCATTGCACTATACACTTATGAATTCTTTACTTGTATGCTTAACCTTAACTTTTAAGTCACTTTGAAGAGAGTGCCATACACCTAAAAATGGTTAAAATGGCAAATTTCATGTTATATATATGCTGTAATCAAAAAATAACGTAAAGTGCTTGAAATAATGTCCAGTATACGGTAAGCACTTAATAAATGGTATCAATTTTCTTAGCCTGGGTTCCTTAGAAAGCAGAGTTTGAGGCAAAAAGCTTAGGGGCTAAGACAGTATCAGTCCGTTCAACCCTTGGAAGAAGATGGATGGAAGAAGGGAGCAGGGCAGGAAAGGAGCAAATAGGTGAAGCCAAATTGGCCACAGCTAGGAACAACAAACAATTGGTCAGCTGTCTCTGCACTGATGTCTTATGAAGCAAACGTATTTCTCAGATATCTCTCACTAGCAGCTAGCTCACGTCTCCACCTGTCCAAGTTTGCTCCATGCGAACAATGACTCCCTCACACTTCCAGGTTACTTGTATACCTCAGCAGTTACATGGACTCCCCAGGGCAGGAAATACCAGGCACGTGGCTTGGGTGTAACTCTAGAGTATACCCATAAGTGCAGCCAAGACAATGAGGCCTACAGCCTGGGGGTGCAAGAAAAGCAGCAACAATGGTCTCCCTAGCCACTTAAAAGCACAAGCTGCTGGGGGCTGCTCTGGCCAGAACCCCATGCATGTGCATGAGCTCTGGATGCTGCATGAACTAAAGCCTGTCCGTTTGGCCCTTGCTTCACTCTGAACCACCTTGCACCCTCTTAATATATTTGGGACTAAATCCCTCCCTTCTTCCCTGACAGGAGAGATGCAAGATAACTGTCAAGGTAGTGGACACTGTCACCTCCTCAAAAGACTTTAAAATGGTTAGCAAACCAAGCTAGAGTCCTTGATGGTCCAGGTGGTCCAAGGTGTAATAGGTGCACATTATCTTCCTCCTCCATTACTCTGGTTCCCGCATTCTTGGCAGCATTTCAGTTCATTAGTCTCTCTTGGCAGCAGTTCAGTTCTTAGTCTCTCTAAGTTGGCAGCCATGTTTGCTGAAATTAACCATTTGCAGTCATAAAAGGGACAAGAGCAACAAGAGATGCTCCATTAAAGATTCTGCATTTCAGATAAATTCCTGCCTTCATGGTGTAGCAGCGACTTGAGATGCTCATGGTAAACACATGTCAGTAGAGTAACTATTGTTTGCCTCCAAGTTCATGGGCAGAAGGAGCCCAAATTACAATAAAAGAGTTACTATCCTCAGTCAATATCCTCCCACCCTGGGAATCAGGACCTTTAAGAACCTACAGTTGATGAACCAGTAAGCACAAATTCCATAGGTATGTCTTTGGGAGTGATGGTGAGGGAGCCAATCCTACTTTCTCCCCTTAGTTCCTGGGCCCCTGTATTCTAGCTAATGGGTACACCACTACAGATTGGCTGTTGGTTCAACTCATATACCTTTAATTGGAAATCAGCACCCCAGCCTGCAGGATGTTGAGCCTAAGCTCATGAATATTCAATAGACCATTTTGCCATTCTATCAGGACATTCTTCTCTTGGGTACATGGTAAGTAGCACCTGTAAACACTTTGGTGTTTCACCAATTCTCTCATCATCTTTGCCATAAAACATGTCCCTTATTTCAAGGTAATATTGTCATAGGTAAGATGTTCTGTGAACCCTTAACAGGTGAGGCATGCAGAGAAATTGCGAGCAAAAAAGATAAACCCTAATCCAAATTCACAACCCTCTCCAAAATGGAAGGTAACCAATCTTCCACCAGGTGGCTGGCTATTATCCCTAAGGAAAAAGCCATATTCAGGTCTCCGCAGCTGGCATGTTAACCTTTAGTAGCGCAGTAATGTACTTCCATATATTTGCTCTCCTTTCCTGCCCCACTTCCCTCTTCCACCATTTTTGTTTCCCTAGGATCAGACATATCAATAAAATGTTAGGACTTAAGCTTTCACCTCAAACTTTTTTTTTAATGGGAATCCAAACTAAGACAATTGATAGCATTAAATGTTTACTATGTACCCAACACTGTTTTAAACACTACCTGATTTACTCATTTTTAAAGTAAACTTTTTAAAAGAAATTGAAAGCAAAACATATATATGAATAAGTGCAGCCTTGATGAAGGGAAACTCAGGTTTTTTGGGGAAAACAAATAGCTAGAGGTCCAAAGGGAAATCCAAGGAGGCACATAAAATCTATGAAAAACATATGCATGCAGGATCTGACTAATATGCCATGCTGGATCTGACTCTTGCATACCTCTCCAAACTCATCTCCACATCATTCACTACCCTGGCCTCTGAGCAGTTTCTCTGTTGAACTGTGTCCTCATTCCTTAGAGAGTGTTCAGTAATAATTTGTGGAACGAATGGAATGGAATAAAACGGAACCATAGTATCCAGAGATACATTGTTCTTGATTCTGCAAAATTCTAAAATTTCTGACTTAATTTCACCTATTATCAGAAGGTATTAACTTCTGTGGCAATTTCTAGATTTCATTCAGATGAATTTTACCCTGAAGACATCAGTAGTAGTCTAGGACATGATTAGGCAGTTACTGAACGGTTTGATTACAGAGAGGAAATGATAGTTCCTGTACTCAGGACTAATTATATATGTTCCAGTCCTGGTGCAAAATGAAAAAGCTAAAAATTTATTAAGAATTCAAGACAGCAACAGTAGAGCATTAAACCAAGCATTGAGCTCTGGTAGGAGCAGATTTGTTTTAAGTTCACAGGTCACATGCACATTAAGCTGGCCCTCCTTGTACATCAAAAGGCCCAGAGGAGTTTATGAATTCTAACTTTGAACCACTGAAGGCTCTGCAGCAAAAACTGTACTTTTTCGCATCAGCCCAGGGAAACTATCTGACTGATCTTAATAGAGACTGATATATTCAGAAAGATGGTCCGTGTTCAAACTTACCTTCTGGACCAAGGAAACTATCTCTATCTTACTAGTTGCCAAGGATACGTGCCCCACCCCCTTCGACTGTGTGTATAGAAAAATCCAAGGAGAGTGTCTACTGAGCATCACACAAATTAGAGAAAACAATGATAACCAAAAACTCTTCTTGATACCAGCTCTGTGGGCCCCTAACACAGAAATAAGACTCTAAAAGATAGATATGTGGGACTGTGCTTTTGACCAATACATAGTTACTATGAAAAGAATTTGAAGTGGGCCCTACACAAAGAGATATACTCAAGGGGTCTAAGAATATCTTGAGGGGTGTTTACAGGAGATACAATATATAAAATTCATTGGAACACTTGCTGTCCTTGAAATTAGGTGTGGGGAGAGCACATTTGGAAAACACATTGGGATTTGAAATAAGATCCTTGAATTTGCATAATAGAACCTAGGATTCAAGATGAATACCTGACTTGAACTAACCAGATGTCTGGAGGTGGGACGTTCTGCTTTCTCCATGACACCAACTGTGATTATTTTCCGGTGCAACTCAAGCCAGACCTTCAACGTGGCACTGGGAACTTGGTACAATGAATGGTTTTGCAAGTGGATGTAGCAGGTACCTCCTTGCACCTAGGACTAAATATTCTGAAATTATGATATCTTCATTTCTAATAAAAGGTTCATTACTCAAGCTGGGAAGAGATATTATTGTGAACGCCAGAGAAAAATGGGTGGTCCCCAGTTAATGCAATATTATGTACAGTACAGGCTTCCAATTATGACATGAATAAGTTTGGAGAATAAAAAGATACAGCATAGGGAATACAGTCAATGATACTATAGTAGTATTGTATGGTGACAGATGGTAGCTACACTTGTCATAATCACAGCATAACATAGAGAGATGACAAACCACTACATTGTACACTTGAAACCAATGTAATATTGTGTGTATACTCAAAAGCTTTTTTAATATTATGTATGATAGGGTAAGCTAATTGCTATAAAACCTCAAAATCTCAGTGAATTAAGATAATTTTACATCTTCTTCATGTCATAGTCCTATGAAGTGTTTGGTGGGAGGGTATGGCATATACATTGTAACCAATGCCATATTCGGTTTAGCAGAGTAACTTTGCCACTCTCCCATCAACAGGCTGAGTTTATTTCTCTATTGAATCAAGGCAAGCCTGGTGGCTACTTTAATCAATAAAATATGGTGGAAATGATGCTGTGCCACTCCAGATAAAGTCCTTAACTTGTCGGTTACTTCTATTTCCTGCCTTTTAGCATGTATACTTGCAAGAGGCTTCTTCTTAGAATCCAGAAACCAGACTAAGAGAACTTGGAGCTACACAGAGAGGCCACATGCAGGCAGTTCAGTGGATAGCCTCAGTTGAGTACCAAACAGATAGCCAGCATCAGCTGTCAGTATGACAGCTTGGTCAACCATCTCAGTTGATCCTCAGATGACTGCAGTCTCAGCCAAGAATGGCCTGCAATTGCATGAGAGATCTCAAGTGGGAACCACAAGGTGAGCCTAGCCAACTGACAGGCCATAACAAATAATAATACACTGCTGTTCAAACCAGTATGTTTGGAGGTGGTTTATTATGTAACAGTAGATAACCAAAACAATTATTTTCTATACAGTGATTCAGGGACCTAGGATCTTTCTTGTAACTCTGCTATTGTGACACATAGCGAGCAAAGTCAGCAAAGAAAGGAAAATGAAAGAATGGTAGATTATACAAATAATTTCATGGTAATAGCTGGGGGCATCACAATGCCAGATTTCAGGTTGTACTACAAAACTGTGGTCATCAAAACAGTGTGGTACTGGCACAAAAACAGACACATAGATCCATGGAACAGAATAGAGAATCCCGAAGTGGACCCTCAACTTTATGGTCAACTAATATTCGATAAAGGAGGAAAGACTATCCACTGGAAAAAAGACAGTCTCTTCAATAAATGGTGCTGGGAAAATTGGACATCCACATGCAGAAGAGTGAAACTAGACCACTCTCTTGCACCATACACAAAGATAAACTCAAAATGGATGAAAGATCTAAATGTAAGACAAGATTCCATCAAAATCCTAGAGGAGAACACAGGCAACACCCTTTTTGAACTTGGCCACAGTAACTTCTTACAAGATATATCTATGAAGGCAAGGGAAACAAAAGCAAAAATAAATTATTGGGACTTCATCAAGATAAGAAGCTTTTGCACAGCAAAGGATAGTCAACACAACTAAAAGACAACCTACTGAATGGGAGAAGATATTTGCAAATGACGTATCACATAAAGGGCTAGTTTCCAAGATCTATAAAGAACTTATTCAACTCAACAGCCAAGAAACAATCCAATCGTGAAATGGGCAAAAGACATGAACAGAAATCTCACAGAGGAAGACATAGACATGGCCAACATGCACATGAGAAAATGCTCTGCATCACTTGCCATCAGGGAAATACAAATCAAAACCACAATGAGATACCACCTCACACCAGTGAGAATGAGGAAAATTAACAAGGCAGGAAACCACAAATGTTGGAAAGGATGTGGAGAAAAGGGGAACCCTCTGGCACTGTTGGTAGGAATGTGAACTGTTACAGCCACTATGGAAAACAGTGTGGAGGTTCCTCAAAGAGTTAAAAATAGACCTGCCCTACGACCCAGCAATTGCACTGCTGGGGATTTATCCCAAAGATACAGATGCAATGAAACACCGGGACACCTGCACCCTGATGTTTCTAGCAGCAATGTCCACAATAGCCAAACTGTGGAAGGAGCCTCGGTGTCCATCGAAAGATGAATGGATAAAGAAGACGTGGTTTATGTATACAATGGAATATTACTCAGCCATTAGAAACGACAAATACCCACCATTTGCTTCAACGTGGATGGAACTGGAGGGTATTATGCTGAGTGAAATGAGTCAATCGGAGAAGGACAAACATTATATGTTCTCATTCATTTGGGGAATATAAAAAATAGTAAAAGGGAATAAAGGGGAAAGGAGAAAAAATGAGTGGGAAATACCAGAAAGGGAGACAGAACATGAAAGACTCCTAACTCTGGGAAACGAACTAGGGGTGGTAGAAGGGGAGGTGGGCGGGGGGTGGGGGTGATGGGGTGACGGGCACTGAGGGGGACACTTGATGGGATGAGCACTGGGTGTTATTCTATATGTTGGCAAATTGGACACCAATAAAAAAAGTTTATTAAAAAAAAGAATTTCATGATTAGGCCTTGAAAAACCACTTCACTATCTGCTTACAATGCACAGATTAAAACTCAGTCAGTCACATTATCCCAACCTATCTGCAGGGAACCTGGAAAATATAGTCTCCCTGTGTACCTAGAAGAAAAAAAAAAAGGTTGGTAAAGCCATTGCATTTTTTTTTCTACCACAATATTCTTTCAAAACACTTATCTCTGCAATTAGAAACTTATCTCCACATCTGGCAGAAAGTATCTGACTAAATGCTCTTGATCCCACTTGCTGGATAGACATAACTCTCTCATTATGGCTCTTTCCTGAAAGTTTTTTTTTCTAGTACTGTGGATTGTAATATTGGCCTGTGCTGCTGTATCAGCCTCCATATCTCAGAATTCTGTTGTTTAGAAACTAATCTACAAGAAAATAAAAACAAAAACAAATCAGGAATAAAAACTCAACTCAGGGACACCTGGTTGGCTCAGCAGTTGAGCGTCTGCCTTCAGCTCAGGATGTGATCCCACGGTCCAGGATAGAGTCCCACATCAGGCTCCTTGCAAGAAGCCTGCTTCTCCTTCTGCCTAGGTCTCTGCTTCTCTCTCTGCCTCTGTCTCTCATGGATAAATAAATTAAAAATCTTAAAAAAAAACACCTCAGATTAGCTTATGTAATAATAGTTTAGATACCTTAAAAGTCTAAGTCTAGGCCTCACACATAGATTTGTCAGAGTGCTCCTCTAATTATCCATTTCTCCATGAATCCCTGTGCTTTGGCCTCATGGCTAACTTCATTTTCGGAATGATCCCCTTTATGGGCAGTAGGAACGAGGCCACATGCTTCTTCATTTACAAAGGCAAAGAAAGAATGGCTTCCCAAAACCATTGGGAAAAAAGAGCCAAACTAGAACTTCATCTAATTGAACTTCCAATCATTCAGTACATTGGAGATGATTGGTTGCCTCCCTGATACCCATTCCCCATTCATCTTTTCTAATAGAACTTCAACTTAGACATGAACACCTTCTCCATGCAACCATAAGCATAAGGTAAGCTGGTCTCACGTTCTCTCTCTCTCTCACTCTCTCTGCCCCTTTCCCTCTAAAAAAAAAATGTCAAAAATTAAACATAAAGAGAGAATATTAAAGGCAGCAAGGCAAAAGTAACTAATTACATACAAGGGAAAGAAACTCCATTAGGAAATCAGCTGATTTTTCAGCAGAAATGTCACAGACCAGGGCAAAGTAGCATGACATATTCAAAGTGCTAAAAGGAAAAAAACCTACAACCTGGAATATTTTACTTGGCAAGGTTATCATTCAGAACTGAAGAAGAGATAAAGAGTTTCCCAGAAAAATAAAATTAAAGAAGTTCATCACCACCAAATATCAAACATACTTCTTTAGGTGAAAAAGAAAAGCCATAACTAGAAGAAAATCATGAAAGAAAAACAATCTCACTAGTAAAAGCAAATATATAGTAAAGACATTGGAGGAAGCACTTATAAAGATTATATGAAAATTAAAGACAAAAGTAGTAAAATCAACTATATTTCTAGTAATTACTTTCAGGATACCCTAAATAAAAAGATGTAGAGTATGATGTTGAAAACAAAATGGGAAAGGGGTGTAAAAATGTACTGCTTTTAGATTTCATTTGAACTTAAGCAACCATCAACTTAAAATAAATTGCTATATACAGAGTATGATATATGAACCTCATGGAAGTCACAAACCAAAAGCCAATAACAGACACAAAAATAAAGAAAAAGGAATTCATGCATAACACTGAAGACATAATATCACAAGGGAAGAGAGCAAAAGAAGAACGAAACAGAGAAAAAATACAAAACAACCAGAAAAACAACAAATGGCAGTAAGTACATACCTATCAATAATTACTTTAAATGTAAATGGACCAAAAGCTCCAATCAAAAAACACAGGGTGGCTAGGTGGAGTTAAGATGGTGGAGGAGTAGGGTACCCTAAGTTTTTCTGGTCCTTCCAGTAGAGCTATATAGTTATCAAATCATTCTGAACACCTGCGAGATCAGAGATCTGAGAAAAGAAATGCTGCAATTCTACAAGTTGAAAAGCGATCACTTTTTGGAAGGTAGGAAGTGTGGAGACTTGAATCCAGGGTGATACATCTGAGGACATGGTGGTGGGAGGGAGCCTGCTTAAAGAGGCTACTGCAAAGCATTATAAGCAGCAGAGTGAAAAATTGGAACTTTTAGAAGTCTGCTACAGTGGATACATCCCTGGCTTAAAGGTGCTCAGGTGGGAAGGCCGAGCAGAATCCCAGGTGGGACAGTGTAGTCTCAGGACTCCCCGGGTCACAAGAAGAACAAGGGTGCCTGAGTGGGGCAAAGCTCCCAGGCCTCAGAGTGAGAAAGCCAGCTAAAACAGTGAGTCTAGGTGCTGGCTGTCTGCTTGGTGTCGCCATAAATTGCAAACTGCTGCACTGTCATGCCACTGCTTTCCGAGCAGGGGTCTAGCAATAGGCAGAAACCACCTTCCCTCCTCTGGAAGGAAAAGCATGGGTTGCACTGCAGGAATGGGTAAAATTTGGAGTTTTGAAACTCAGTCTGAGATAAAAAGGTTTGGTTCCAGGCCAGGTGAACAGAGTTCTGACAGGAACCAGGGAGTCAAGAGTGACTGACTACTTTTCTACAAGGGCTCCCTGAAGAGTGGGGGGCACAGTCTTTCAGCTCCCAGGCTAGAGACCAGACCAGGGTGCTACCATATTCGTTTTGCCCATCAGTGCTGAAAGCCTTCAGGGAGCAAAACATCACCACATGGTGGAATCCAGAGCCACTCACACTGAGCCCAGCCCCCTGGCAAGGGAGGTGCATTTCCACAAGTGCAAGGGCACCTGAGAATCTGCATGATAGGCCCCTTCCACAGACAACCAGCAGGTGCAACTGGCTAGCACCAAGTTTATTGATCATAGAGGTCTACAAAGCTTCAGGTCTAGGGAAAAATAGTACATAACATTTTTTTATTCTTTATTCTTTCAGTATTATTTTTTCAGTTATTTTATTTTTTTCGACTCTTAAAATTCTTTTTTAATTTTTATTTATATATATGTTATATATATATTCATTTTTTATTTCCTTTCATTGCATTTTATTTTATTCCATTTTATTTTTGTGTATAAGTTTTTCTTTCTTTCTTATTTTGGGATGTAGTTTCTTTTAACAAGCAGACCAGGGACACCTGGGTTGCTCAGTGATTGAGCATCTGCCTTCAACTCAGGGCATGATCCTAAGGTCCTGAGATCGAGTCCTGCATCAGTCTTCCCACAGGAAGCCTGCTTCTCCCTCTACCTGTATCTCTGCCTCTCTCTGTGTGTCCCTCACAAATAAATAAAGTCTTTAAAAAAAAAACAGGCAGACCAAAACACATCTAGGATCTAGATTTTTTGAGGGGGGTGTCTTGTTTTGTTTCTTGTTTGGTTTTTTTCTTGTTTTGTTTTGTTTTCTGGTTTCTTTTTTTCCTATTGTGTTTGCCATTATTGTTGTTTTTTTCTCTTTCTTCTTTTCTGGACAAAATGATGAGATGGAGAAATTCACCCCAAGAGAGAGAACAGGAGGTAGTATTCACTACTAGGGATTTAATCAATAGAGATATAAGTAAGATGCCTGAAATAGAATTTAAAACAATTATAAAGATACTAGCTGGGCTTGAAAAAGGCATAGAAGACATTAGAGAATACCTTAGTACAGAAATAAAAGAACTAAAATCTAGTCAGGTTGAAATTAAAAATGCTATTACCAAGGTGCAGTCTGAAATGGAGGCTAAAAAATGAGGATGAATGAGGAAGAAGAGTGAGTCAATGATATACAATATAAAATGATGAAATATAAAGAAGCTGAAAAGAAGAAAAATAACTACTAGATCATGAAGGGAGACTTAGAGAACTCAACAATTCTATAAAACAAAATAATATCCAAATAACACAGGTCCCAGAAGATGAGGAGCAGGAGAGAGGAGCAAAAGGTTTATTTGAAAAAATTTTGGCTGAGAACTTCCCTAATCTGGTGCAGGAAACTGACATTCATGTCTAGGAGACACAGAGAAGACCCTTCAAAATCAATAAAAATATGTCAACACCTCAACATATAATATTTACTGAAACTTGCAAACATTCATGTCTAGGAGACACAGAGAAGACCCTTCAAAATCAATAAAAATATGTCAACACCTCAACATATAATATTTACTGAAACTTGCAAAGATAAAGAGAAAATCCTGAAAGCAGCTCAGGACAAAGAGGTCCTTAACCTACAAGAGTAGAAACATATGGTGGGAGCAGACCTATCCACAGATACTGGGCAGGCCAGAAAGGACTAGCACTGTGCTAAATGGGAAAATTATGCAACCAAAAATACTTTATCCAGCAAGGCTATCATTCAGAATAGGAGAGATAAAGCCTTTCCAGTACAAACAAAAACTAAATGAATTTCTAAACACTAAACCAGCCCCGCAAAAAATAATAAAGGGGATCCTTTGAGTGGATAGAGACCCCAAAAGTAACAAAGACCAGAAAAGAAGAGAGACAATCTACAGGAACAGTGACTTTAAAAAAAAAAGATGTTATTTATTTATTCATAAGAGACATAGAGAAAGAGGCAGAGACACAGGCAGCAGGAGAAGTAGGCTCCCCACAGGGACTACTTGTGGGACTCAATCCCAGGATCCTGGGATCACAACCTGAGCCGAAGGCAGACACTCAACCACTGAGCCACCCAGGCACCCATGGAAAAGTGACTTTACAGGTAATACAATGGCACTAAATTCATATCTTTCAATAATTACTCTGAATGTAAATATACCACATGCTCCAATCAAAAGACATAGGGTATTGAATGGATTTTAAAAAAGACCCATCAATATGCTGTTTCCAAGTGATTCATTTTAAACTCAAAGAGACCTCCAGATTGAAAGTGAGGTGTGGGGAACCATTTATCATGCCAATGGACATCAAAAGAAAGCTGGAATAGACATCCTTAGACAAACTAGATTGTCTTAAAATTTTTTAAAGATTTTATAAATTTATTCATGAGAGAGAGAGAGCATGCGAGCATGAGTGGGGGAGGAGTACAGAGGAAGAGAGAGAAGCAGACTCCCCACTGAGCAGGTTGTCTAATGCAAGGCTTGTTCCCAGGACTCTGGGACCATGACCTGAGCCAAAGGCAAATACTTAACCAACTGAACCTCCCAGGACCCCCAGACAAACTAGATTTTAAACCAAAGACTGTAATAAAAGATGAAGAAGGACATCATAATAAAAGGGTCTGTCCAACAAGATCTAACAATTGTAAATATTTATTCCCCTAATTTGGGAGCAACCAAATATATAAGCCAATTAATAACAAAATTAAAGAAACTCATTGATAATAATACAATAACAGGAGACTTTAACAGCCCACTCACGGCAATTGACAGATAATCTAAGCAGAAGATCAACAAGGAAACAAGGGCTTTGAATGACACAGTGGACCAGATGAATTAACAGATATATACACAGCATTTCATCCTAAAGCAGCAGAATACACATTCTTCTTGAGTGCACATGGATCATTCTCCAGAATAGATCACATACTAGGTCATAAATCAAGTCTCTACTGATATAAAAAGACTGAGATTAAACTATGCATATTTTCAGATGACAATGCTTTAAAACTTGAAGTCAACCACAAGTAAAATTTGGAAGGATCACAAATACATGGAGGTTAAAGAACATCCTACTAAAGAATGAATGGGGTAACCAGGCAATTAAAAAAGAATTTTAAAAAATACATGAGAGCAAATAAAAATGAAAACATGATAGTTCAGAACCCTTGGGATGCAGCAAAGGTGATCCTAAGAGGAAAGTATATAGCAATATGGGCTTTTCTCAAGAAACGAAGTCTCAAATGCACTATCTAACCTTTCACCTAAAGGAGCTAGGAAAAGAACAGCAAATAAAGCCTAAGTCCAGCAGGAGAAGAGAAATAATAAATATTAGAGCAGAAATCAATAATATAGAAATCAAAAAATAGTAGAACAAATAACAAAACTAGGAGCTGGTTCTTTGAAAGAATTAATAAGATTGATAAACCCCCAGCCAGACGTATCAAAAAGAGAAAGGACCCAAGTAAATCATGAATGAAAGAAGAGAAATCACAATGAACACCAAAGAAATACAAAGAATTATAAGAGCATATTATAAGCAACTTTACACCACCAAATTAGGCAATCTAGAAGAAATGGATGCATTCTTCAAGGTGTATAAACTACCAAAACTGAAACAGGAAGAAACAGAAAACCTAAACAGACTGATAACAAGCAAAGAAATTGAATCAGAAATAAAAAAAATCTCCCAACAAACAAGATTCTAGGGCCGGATGGTCTCCCAGTGAAATTCTACCAAATATTTAAAGAAGAACTAATACCTATTCTTTTGAAGCTGATAGAGAAGGAAGGAAAACTTCCAAATTCATTCTATGAATCCAGCATTATCTTGATTCCAAAGACAGACAAAGACCCCACTAAAAAGGAAAATGACAGACCAATACCCTTAATGAATATGGATGCAAAACTCTCACCAAGTTATTAGCTACTAGGATCCAACAGTACATTAAAATGATTATTCCCTAGGACTAAGTGGGATTTATTCCTGGGGTGCAAGTGTGGTTCAACATCCTCTAGTGAATCAACGTGATACACCACGTTAATAAAGAAAGGTCAAGAACTATATGATCCTCTCAATAGATGCAGAAAAAGCATTGGACAAAATACAGCATCCTTTCTTGATAAAAACTCTCTTCCATGTAGGAATAGAGGGAACATACTTTAATAAAATAAAAGCCATATATGGAAGAGCCATATATGAATATCATCCTTAATGGGGAAAAATTGAGAGCTTTCCTCTAAGGTCAGGAACACAATAAGGATGTACAGGATGTACAGTCTCACCAATGTTGTCCAACATGGTACTGGTATTGGGAGTCCTAGCATCAACAACCAGACAACAAAAGAAATAAAGGCACCCAAATCAGCAAAGAAGTCAACTTTCACTCTTTGCAGACATGATACTCCATGTAGAAAATCCAAAAGACGACCAAAAAATTGCTACAACTGACACAGGAATTCAGCAAAGTTGCAGAATATAAAGTCAATAAACAGAAATCAGTTGCATTTCTATACATTAAGGCAAAAGAAAGAGAAATCAAGGAATCAATCCCATTTACAATTGCACCAAAACCCATAAGATACCCATAAGGTTTAGGAATAAACCTAACTAAAGAGGTAAAGGATATGTACTCTGAAAGCTATGTAACACTTAGGAAAGAAATTGAGAAAGACACAAAGAAATGTAAAACATTCCATGCTCATGGATTGGAAGAACAATTTTTTTCATATTTTATTTAAATTCAATTTGCCAACATATAGTATAACATCAAGTGCTCATTTCATCATGTGCCCTTCTTAATGCCCATCACCCAGTTACCACATCTCCCCAACTACCTCCCCTTCTACAATCCTTTGCTTGTTCCCCAGAGTTAGGAGTCTCTCATGGTTTGTCTGGAAGTATAAGTATCATTAAAATGCCTATACTCCTCAAAGGAATCTATACATTCAATGCAACCTCTATCAAAATACCATCAGCATTTTTCACAGAGCTGAAACAAACAATCCTAAAATTTGTATGGAACCATAAAAGATCCCAAATAGCTAAAGGAATGCTGAAAGAGAAAACTAAAGCTGGAGGCATCACAATTTTGGACTTCAAGCTGAATTACAAAGCTATAATCATCAAAACAGTGTGGTACTGACACAAAAACAGACACTTGGATCAATGGAACAGAATAAAGAACCCAGAAATGAACCCTCAACTCTATGGTCAGCTAATCTTCAACAAAGCAGGAATGAATATTCAATGTAAAAAAGAGTCTCTTCAACAAATGGTGTTGGGAAAATTAGAAAACCACATGCAGAAGAATGAAACTGGATCACTTTTTATACCATACACAAAAATAAACAAAATGGATGAAAGACCTAAATGTGAGACAGGAATCCACCAAAATCCTAGGGGAGAACACAGACAGTAACCTCTTTGACCTTGGCCACAGCAACTTCTTGATAAACACGTCTCCAAAGGCAAAAGAAACAAAAGCAAAAATGAACTATTGAGACTTTCATCAAGATAAAAAACTTTTGCACAGGAAAGGAAACAGATGACAAAACCAGAAGGCAACCTACAGGATGGGAGAAGATATTTGCAAATGTTTTATCAGATAAAGGGCTAGTTTCCAAAATCTATTACGGAACTTAACAAACTCAACACCCACAAAACAAAAAAATCCAGTCAAGAATTGGGCAGAAGACATGAACAGACATTTCTCCAAAGAAGACACACAAATGGCAAACAGACATTTAAAAAAATGTTCAGCATCACTCAGCATCAGGGAAATACAAATCAAAACCACAATGAGATACCATCTCACACTGGTCAGAATGGCTAAAATTAACAAGTCAGGAAACAAGAGATGTTGGCAAGGATGCAGAGAATGGGAGCCCTCTTACACTCTTGGTGGGAATACAAACTGGTGCAGCCACTCCGAAAAACAGTGTGGAGGTTCCTCAAAAAATTAAAAGTAGAGTTACCATATGACCCAGCAATTGCACTAGTCAGTATTTATCTAAAGGATACAAACAAAAAAACAACAAAAAAACCAAAAAAACAAAAAATAAATAAATAAAGGATACAAACATAGTGATTCAAAGGAGAACAGCACCCCAATGTTTATAGCAACAATGTCCATAATAGCCAAACTGTGGAAGGAGCTGAGATGATGTCCATTGACAGACGAATGGATAAAGAAGATGTGATTTATATGTATCTATACATATATATATATATATATAATGGAATATATATAATGGAATATATATAAAATATATAATGGAATATTACTCAGCCATCAGAAAGGATGAATACTTACCTTTTACATCAATATGGATGGAACTGGAGAGTATTTTGCTGAGTGAAATAAGTAAATTGGAGAAAGATAATTATCATAGGGTTTCACTCAAATATGGAATATAAGAAACATAGTGTAGAGGATCATAAGAGAAGGGAGGGAAAACTGAATAGGAAGAAATCAGAGGGAGACAAACCATGAGAGACTCTTAAGTACAGTAAACTGAGGGTTGCTGGGGGTGGGTAATTGGTGATGGGCATTAAGGACAGCATGTGATCTAATGAGCACTGGATGTGATATGCAACTGATAAATTATTGAACACTACATCTGAAATTAATGATGTACTATATGTTGGTTAGTCGAACCAAAAATTGGTTAATTTTTTTTAAAGAGGAAATGTGCAAAGAACTGGAATTGACATTTTTTCCAAAGTAGATATATGAATGGCCAACAGATACATGAAAAGATGCTCAGCATCACTAGTCATTAGGGAAATGCAAATTTGAAACACAATGAGATATCATCTCATGCCTGTTAGCATGGCCATCATCAAAAGCATAAGAGATAACAAATTCTGGCATGGGTATGGAGAAAAGGGAACCCTTGTTCACTGTTGGTGGGATTATAAACCGGTACAGCCCTACGGAAAATGGTATGGAAGTTCCTCAAAATTTAAAATAGAACTACTATATGACCCAGAAACTCCACTTCTGGAAATATAAGAAAGTGAAAATACTAGCTCAATAAAGTATCTGCAGCCCTGTGTTCATAGCAGTATTATTTAGAATAGCCAAGATGTGGAAACAACCTAAGTGTCCATCAATGGATGAATGGGTAAAGAAGTTGTGGGATGTGTGTGTGTGCATGCACCTACATGTATGCAATATAATGGAATATCATTTGGCCATAAAAAATGAGGAAATCCTACCATTGGAACAACATAGATAGAACTTGAAGCCATTTTGCTAAGTAAAACAAATCATATAGAGAAAGATAAATACTGTATGATCTCACTTATATGTGGAAGAAGGAAGGAAGGAAGGAAGGAAGGAAGGAAGGAAGGAAGGAAGGAAGGAAGGAAGGAAGGAAGGGAAGGAGCCACAAAACTCATAGAAAAAGAGATCAAATTTATGGTTGCCAGAGAAGAGTGTTGGAGAGGGGGAATTTGAGGTAGGTGGTCAAAAGGTACAAATTTCCAGTTTTAGAATAAATAACCAGAGATATAATATACAACATGATGACTATTATTTTCACTGTTGTAGGATATATAGGAAAGTTGTTAGGAGTAGATCCTAAGAGTTCTCATCACAAGCAGAATTTGTTTTTCTTTTCACTAGACCTATTGCAATCATTTTACAATATGTGTAAATCAAACCATCATGATGTACATATTAAACTTATACAGTGATACATGATCAATTATTTCTCAATAAAACTAGGGGGGAGAAGAACACAGTTGAAGAATTAACACTACTTCATTTCAGGATTTTCCACAAAGATACAGTAACTAAGATAGTATAGTATTCTAAAGAATGGCATATATATCAATAACACAAAATAGATGGTACGCAAACAAACCTACATACGTATACACCTTTGTCTTTTGACCAAGGTGCAAAGCCACTTCGGTGAAGAAAGAATAGATTATTTTTACAAATGGTACCAGAACAACTTAAATATTCATAGGCCCAAGAAAAAAATAACTTTGATTATACCTTCCACTATACAAAATTTAACTTAAAATGGATCAGGGACTCAAATGTAAATCCTAATAATAAAAAACTTCTAGAAGAAAACATAAGAGAAAATTTTTGTGACCTTGGTTTAGGCAAAGATTTCTGAGATATGACACCAAATGGACAATCCAGATAAAGTATTCTTCATGAAAATGAAATTTTTTTGCTCTTCAAAACAACACCATTAGGAGAATGAAATGCAAGCCATATACCTGGAGAAAATATTTGCAATTCAAACATCTAATACAGGTCTTATATGAAGGACATTTAAATAATTCAACTCAAAAAAGAAGAAAGCAATTCAGCAACTCATCATTTAAAATGGGCAAAAGATAACACAGGCAGTAATTTCTTTGACATTGGCTGTATTAACTTTTTTCTAGATATGTCCCCTGTGCAAGAGAAACAAAATCAAAGTTAAATTACTGGAACTACATTAACATAAAAAGCTTCTGTACAGTGAAGGAAATAATCAACAAAACTCAAAGGCAACCTAAAAAGAATGGGAGAAGATACTTGCAAATTACATATATAATAAAGGGTTAGTATCCAAAACACATAAAAAACTCTACACCCAAAAAACAAAATGATCCAAGTAAAATAAAAAGGGGCAGAAGATATGAACAGACATTCCTCTAATGAAGATGTCCAGGTGGCCAACACATGCTTGAAAAGATGCTCAACATCACTAATCATCAGAGAAATGCAAATTAAATCTATGACAAGATATCACCACACACTTGTCAGAAGGTCTTAAATCAGTAACATAAGAGACAGCAGGAGTTGGTGAGGGTGCAGAGAAAGGGGAACCCTTATGCACTATTGGTGGGTGTGCAAACTGGTGCGGCCACTATGGAAAACAGTATGGAGATTTCTCAGAAAGTTAAAAATAGAACTACACTACAAACCAGAAATTACACTACCAAAGAACACAAAACACTGGTTCAAAGAAATACATGCACCTGTGTGTGTATGGCAGCATTATTTACAATAATGAAGAAATGTAAACAGCCCAAAATTGAGGAGTGGAATGGAGTTGCATGGAATGGTATTGCATGAAGTATTGAATCACTTCCAATATCATACACCTGAAGCTAAGACAACAGTGTAGGTTCACTGGAATTAAAATAAAAACTTAAAAAAAATAAAAATAAAAACTTTTAAGATATGGTGTGTGCGAATGGAATATTATTCAGCCATAAAAAAGAATGAAATCTTGCCATCACAACAACATGGATAGAGCTAGAAAGTTTAATGCTAAGTGATATAAATCAGAGAAAGACAAATATCATATAATTTCAGTCATCCGTAAAATTTAAGAAACAAAACAAACAAAGAGTAAAAAGAGAGGGACCAAGAAACAGACTCTTAACAAGAGAACTGATGGTCACCAGAGGGGAGGTATGTGAGGAGACAGGTTAAATAGGTGATGGGGATTAAGGAGGGCACTTGTCATGATGAGTACTGGGTGATGTATGGAAGTGTTGAATCACTGTATTGTACACCTGAAACTAATATAACACTGTATGTTAAATGGAATTAAAAACTTTTTAAAAAATGAGCAAAAGGCGCCTGGGTGGCTCAGTTAGTTAAGTGTCTGACCTTGATTTATGCTCAGATCATGATCTCAGGTCGTGCGATTGAGCCCCAAGTCAGGCTCCTCACTCAGCATGGAGTCTGCTTGAGATTCTCTCTCCCTCTGCCTCTGCCCTTCCCTTGCTCATATGTTCATGGTTTCTCTCTTTCTCAAAATAAAATCTTTAAAAACGGGCAAAAGATTTGAACAATGACCTCACCAAAGAAGATATATAGATGGCAAGTAAATATATAAAATTATGCTCAGTATCATTGTCATAAATACAAATTAAAATAACAGTAAGATACCACTCTTTATCTTTGAGGATGGCTAATATTTACAAGACTGACCATGGCAAACCATAAGAGACTCTTAATTATAGGAAACAGAGTTGCTGGAGGGGGGGTGAGGTGGGGGGATGGGGTAATGGGTGATGAACATTAAAGAGGGCACTTGATGTAATGAGCAATGGGTGTCACATGCAATTGATGAATCACTAAATTCTACTCCTGAAATTAATAATACACTATATGCTAACCAAATTAAATTTATTTTTTTAAATATTTTACTTATGTATTCGACAGAGAGAGAGAGAGAAAGAGAGAGAGCGAGTACACATGCAGAGCGGCAGAGGGAGAGGGAGAAGCAGGCTCCCCACTGAGCAGGGAACCCAATGCGGAGCTCAATCCCAGGACCCCAGGATCATGGCCTGAGCCGAAGGCAGATGCTCAACCGACTGAACCACCCAGGTGCCCAACTAAATTAAATTTAAATAAAACAAAAGACTGATCATACCAAATGTGGGCAAGATGTAGAGCAACTAGAATTTTCACATACCAGCAGTAGGAGTGTAAAATTGTACAATCACTTTATAGTATGGAGGCTTCTTAAAATGTTTAATATACACCTACCAGCTGGGCCTCCATTCCACAACTAGACCTTTACCCACTAGAAAGGCAAACATATGTACAGCCAACATTTGTAGGCTAATGTTCATAGCATTGTTTGCAATAGCCCCCAAATGGGAATCATTCAAATGTCAATCCACAGTTGAATAGAATGGATAAACAAATTGTCGTACTCCCAGAAAAGAGAATACTACTCAGCATAAAGAAATGAACCACTAATATATGCAACAATATGGATGAATCTCAAAATAATTATGATGAAAGAAGCCAGATAAAAAAGGAATACATAGTATGTGATTCCATTTATATAACATCCTA
This sequence comes from Nyctereutes procyonoides, assembly GCF_905146905.1. Classification (NCBI taxonomy): domain Eukaryota; kingdom Metazoa; phylum Chordata; class Mammalia; order Carnivora; family Canidae; genus Nyctereutes; species Nyctereutes procyonoides. The sequence continues at coordinate 5,360,895 of NW_026575031.1, read as the reverse complement.
GAAAATGCAAAGTAATCTACAGTGACAGAAAGCATATCAGTAGTTGCCTAGAGACTGGTAGGGGTGTCAGGGTGAGATGGAGGATTACAGAGGAACACAAAGAAACATTTGATTGTGGTGATGGTTTCATATATGTATAAACAACAGGTCAGTGTTGATTAAATTGTACCCTTACAGTGTGTGCCATTATGTCAATTACACTTTAATGAAACTGTATTTTCAAATTAATTTATGTGATACAGGTACAGCATGGCAGCTGTCACCACCCTCTTTGTACACCTATGACTTTTATATCAGTGGACAATCGCCCAGTCTGCTAAGCCTAGAGTGGAGTTCATCATTCTTACCACAGCTCCTTTTCTAAGCTCTGTTACTCTGTGAGAGCAAACAAAGGTGAGGGATGGGAGGAAGCAAAGTCACCTATGTAAAATGATAATAAAATATTATGAATTCTATCTTACACACTTTATATTTAAATAAGATGATCAATTCAGCTAAATATTTTGCTCTTCTTTTCACTGAACACTTTAGCCTATGCCACATTTAGGACTCTGTGCTCAATCCCTGAGATTGAGAAATCTCAATCCAAACTGGCTTAAGCTACAATGGGAATGTGTTGGCTAAAACGAATTTATACAGTCTAAGTTTTTGTGAATGGGTTGACCCAGAGACTAAATAGTGTTACCAAAGCCTGGGCTCTATTTCTCTGCTTTGACCTCTGTGATGCAGGCTTTGTCCTCAGCTTTGGTTTCTTGCCTCTTTACGTCACAAAGGAGGGTTTCTTCTGGGGATGCTCTCAGAAGGGGAAAGTTGAAAGAGAATTTCTCAGCCGTATCTCCTTGCTTCTCATTGGCCCAGTCTGGGTCCTGTGCCCATTCTTGCACTAATCCCTGAGGCCAGACAGAAAGGTTGTTCACATTGATTTCAGCTTATCAGGCACAATCCCTGAAGCTGACAGTAGGGTAAGCTTCCTCTTAACACAGGGGCTGTGCAGACCTAGAAAGAGGATACCCAAACAGCTAGGGAAATGTTCCTGACAGGAAGGAGAATAAATGCTGGGCCACCCAAACAGCAAAGTTACCTTGATGATATTATATTTATGCTTTTTTGTCAAATTATAATATAAATATAGAATATATATATATCCGTATACAAAGTCAAGTATTACATGAGTAAATGTCTTATAGAACATTGTATGTTTTTCCACATCTGTAGTGCGATACACTTGACATATAATAATGAGCAAGTTGGAGGTGTACAATGTGTTGATTTAATCCATTTACATATTGCAAAGTAATTATGACCATAGCATTAGCAAACACCTGCATCTTATCTCCTAAATACATTTCTTCTTTGTGGTAAGAACATTTAATATTTATTCTCCTGGCAACTTTCAAGTATATAACAGTATATAAAATGACTATTAACTATAATGACTATGCTGTACTTTAGATCTCCAGAACTTATTCATCTTGTAACTGGAAGTTTGTAGTCTTTGATCAATATTTCCCTCATCCCCCAGACTCTGGTAATCACCATTCTAATCCGTGCTTCTATGTGGTAGGCTTTTTTAGATTCCACATATAAGTGACATCATACAGTATTTGTCTTTGACTTACTTCATTTAGCATAATGTTTTCAAAGTCCATTCATTTTATGGCAAATGACAGGATGTCCTACTTTCTCATAGCTGAATAATATTGAAATATATATATATATATATATATATGTACACACATATACATAGACTCACACACTCTACACCCTCTTTATCCATTCAACTGTTGACGTACACTTAGGTTATTTCCATATTTCTGCTATTGGGAATAATGCTGCAATATATATGGGAGTGTAGAAACCTCTTCAAAATCCTGTTTTCATTTCCTCTGGATAAATACCCAGAAGTGGAATTGCTGGATCATAGAAATAGTACTATTTTTATTTTTTTTAATGTTACCATATTCTTTTTATTGAGATTTGATATAAAATATTGTATTCGTTTTAGGTATACAACATAATCATTTATGTATATATTATGAAATGATTACCACAGTAAGCTTGATTACCATCTGTTATCACAGTTATAAACTTTTTCTTATGAAAAGAAAAATGCTAACTCTGGTATATGATTTATTAACATTGGATTGGTTTTTAGTTTCAATCATTTATGACGAGGAAGAAGAAGATCCTGTTCATGATCATGAAATACATAAAGTATTTGCAGAATACTTTGTATTTTAACTCATATAATTTGTTCCAGCTTCAAATTTCAATCTGCCTTTTAGAGGGGATGATATTCTTCCCTGGGTTGGTTCAACTTCATAAAATCTTCAAAGACAATGTTGTATAACTACCATTTTATTAGGATCTTTGGTGAATTGTGATGCCTATCTTGTGAGCAACACTAACAATTTAAAAAGGAAAACAATTTCAGAAATATTACATCTAATAATATTCTGTTTTCCCAGAAGGAAATAATTTTATTATCTTTGTAAAAAACAAAAGTCCATCATTTCTCCCTCCACTGAACTGCTTAGCTTTATGCTTAGAATTCAAAAGCCTTACTTGCTTCCAAAAGTTTTGGATGAAGACCAATAAAAATTCCTTTAACACTAAAGTGGATTATCCCAGAACACTCCCCTAGAAAGTTCACCAAATAATCCTTTTTTAAAAAATTTACTGACATTATAAATACACTTAGATGACTAGAATCAATTGCATTTGTTTCTGCTGTAATCTAGTTACTGTTCCTCTATGCCTTGTGTGATCAGAGTCCAAAACCACTCATTAACTGGTTCCATCTTTGAATAATCTTCTCCCACAGTCCAGAGATTCAAATGATCAGAACTACTCATCATTGAGTAAGCACCTTTCTCTTTAATTAGCACTTTTCTCACAATGAAGATAGACAGACTTTTCATTTTTGCTTAACTTTATCCCAATGCTCAACTAAAAAGTCATTGTAGCAGCTCACAATGGAAACCAATGCCATTACTCAAGTAGCTCTATGGGACACAACTTTGTTTTTCAGTCCCCAGTTAAAGTTAATATGAGTTAAATTCAACTCTTTGAAAGAATACTTTTTTCAGTAAATTCAGTTGTAGTTCAATCTAAATGTGAAAACATCCTAACTATGATCTGTATGTCCCAAGACAGTAATGGGTTCCAGAAAGGATCCCTGTATTGACATGACTACACCATTGTAATTTATGTAGCATATTTAACCATGTATTGAATATGGTAGAAATCACCAGGATGTGTATCAAGACAGAAGGGGGAGGGGGGAGGGGGGAAGGGGTGGGAGATAATTATTGTAGCCATTAATTGTGGCAATTTTAAAACATGCCCACAAATTCTTTAACTTGTGTACCACTAAGAGGTGGAAGCTATATCTTCCCCCTTGAATGGGGGAGGACGTGTGACCAACAGACCAATAAAGTACACTGGAAGGGATGCTATACTCTAGGCTGTGCCATCAAAGGCAACACAGTTCATGACTTGTCTTTTTGAGACACTGAACTTTAGTGCTTTCCTCTACCATATAAAAAGTCCGAGGCCATTATGGTAAGAGGAAGCATAGTCCAACTGAAGAAGCATTCTGGCCTAGAGCCTCAGCAGGTGTCCTACCTAACAGTCAACGTCAACTTCCAGACATGTGAGTGACAAAAACCTTCAACTGATATTTGCTGCCCAGAATCATTACCCCCAGCTTTTGAGTCATCTCAGCCAAGGTCCCAAATATTGTGAAGAGAGATGAGCCATTCCCATTGCATTATTTCTGAATTCTTGACCCAGAGAATCCATAAAGATGATGTAATAGTTACTTTAAGCTAGTAAGTTGGTTTGATAAGCAGGATCGATAACTTGAACTTAGTAGTAAAGGAAAAAATTCTAGAAAACAGATAGTCAAATAGATAAGATCTATATTGGGCCACCAACAGTCACTCTGTCTTGGTCTACTGTATTCACTTTTCACTTGACCTTCAATATCTGCCTTTCCACATTCCTATATACATTAGATTTTTGCACTGAAAATTAGTTATACAGAATTGGGACTGGTAGGACAATGTAATCTTGGCTTTTATGTGATGCTAGATATTAAGGGAAGATGTCCTTGGTGACACAAGCTAAAAGCATTCAAATCCATGTGAAGAGTTTCCAGTAAAAATGGATAGGTACTGCATAGTACAAGAAGCCAAAGTCCCACAAGAAAAGAGAATCAGAAAACATTCTCCAAGGACTAATTTAGGATAAATATTATACATATAAACTCATTCCTCCCATGTCTCTGTTAAAATTTAGCTAGAGACCACAAAGCACAAACGTATAGTCTGAGAAAATCAGATGTATTGATTTGCAATGAGAGACTACACTGCAGAAGAAGTGTATTAGTCAAGATTCTCCAGAAAGCCAGAATAGGATTTCTAGGTGATATATATAAGATTTGTTATAGGAATTGGTTTACACGGTTATGGAGACTAAGAAGTCCTACAGTCAGCTGCCTATAAACTGGAGAACCAGGAAAGCCAGTGATATAATTCAGTCTGAATCTGAAGATCCGAGAACCTGGACCTCTGATGTCCAAGGTAGGAGAAGATCATGTTCCAGTTCAAGGAGACAGAGAGAGAAAGAGAGAGAGAGAATTGGCTCTACTGCATTTTTGTTCTATTTCGGCCCCCAATGGATTGGATGACACCTGCCCACATTGGTGAAGGTGGATCTTCTTTGCTCAGTCTACTGAATCAAATGCGAGTCTCTTCTGGAAATACCCTCACAAACACACTCAGAGATAATGATTTATCAGCTATCTGGCCATTCCTTAGCACAGTCAAAATGACTAATAAAATGAGCCATCACAGGAACCATGTCATGCCACTCAACAAGAAGAAAACATCTTACATAAGGTATGGGTCGCACTAAAGGATTCTAAGGCTGATCTAGGAAGCAGCCATCCGTTCTGGATTGGCTGCTGTTTCTGAGGTGGGATTAGGAGAAAAGCAGATTCCAGGGTTTGGGTGCTATCATGAGGTGTCCCCTGCAATATTTGAGGATAGTAAAACAGGTCCAAGGGCATCAGTGGTAAGAAAGAAGTGATCAAGAGCAGGTCACCATGCTGTTGGAAAGCAGCTGTTCTCTGAGACTGCTGCTCATTTTAAGACTGCTTCAGCCTGGAGTTGCCAAGGGTTATTTTATCATCACGTAGTAGAAAGAAATTGTCCAAAGAGGAAACAAACATGGACTAAATCAGAGCTGGGACACACTGGTGCTAACTAGTGTGCTGTGCTAACTAGCTAGCTAGCTAACTTCAGCTGTGTCTGAAAATCTCTCTCTTGAATTCCCCGCCTCAGAAGCCAATACATGCTTGCTTTTGTTTAAGCTACTCCTTAAGACCTACTCCAGACTAATAGAACCCTGATAACATCTCCTAAGGTTCTACAAATCATACTGACCTGACCTTCACCTGACCCCAGAGAGAAGCTTGCAGTCTGCATGTGTGCATTCATGTGTGTGCATGAGCCTGTGTGCATGCATACATGCATAGATGGGGGTGGATTTCATAGTACTTGCAATGCTTTGCCCTAGTGTAGAATTATCACTGCAGTCCAAATGCTCTAAACATTTACATGAGATTATATTTCTTTTTTTTAATAAATTTATTTTTTATTGGTGTTCAATTTACCAACATACAGAAAAACACCCACTGCTCATCCCGTCAAGTGCCCACCTCAGTGCCCGTCACCAATTAACCCCCACCCCCCGCCCTCCTCCCCTTCCACCACCCCTAGTTCGTTTCCCAGAGTTAGGAATCTTCATGTTCTGTCTCCCTTTCTGATATTTCCCACACATTTCTTCTCCCTTCCCTTCTATTCCCTTTCACTATTATTTATATTCCCCAAATGAATGAGAACATATAATGTTTGTCCTTCTCCGATTGACTCATTTCACTCAGCATAATACCCTCCAGTTCCATCCACATTGAAGCAAATGGTGGGTATTTGTTGTTTCTAATGGCTGAGGAATATTCCATTGTATACATAAACCACATCTTCTTCATCCATTCATCTTTCAATGGACACTGAGGCTCCTTCCACAGTTTGGCTATTGTGGACATTACTGCTAGAAACATCAGGGTGCAGGTGTCCCGGCGTTTCATTGCATCTGAATCTTTGGGGTAAATCTCCAACAGTGCAATTGCTGGGTCGTAGGGCAGGTCTATTTTTAACTCTTTGAATAACCTCCACACAGTTTTCCAGAGTGGCTATAACAGTTTCACATTCCCACCAACAGTGCAAGAGGGTTCCCCTTTTCTCCACATCCTCTCCAACATTTGTGGTTTCCTGCCTTGTTAATTTTCCCCATTCTCACTGGTGTGAGGTGGGATCTCATTGTGGTTTTGATTCGTATTTCCCTGATGGCAAGTGATGCAGAGCATTTTCTCATGTGCATGTTGGCCATGTCTATGTCTTCCTCTGTGAGATTTCTGTTCATGTCTTTTGCCCATTTCACGATTGGATTGTTTGTTTCTTTGCTGTTGAGTTGAATAAGTTCTTTATAGATCTTGGAAACTAGCCCTTTATCTGATACATCATTTGCAAGTATCTTCTCCCATTCTGTAGGTTGTCTTTTAGTTTTGTTGACTGTATCCTTTGCTGTGCAAAAGCTTCTTATCTTGATGAAGTCCCAATAGTTCATTTTTGCTTTTGTTTCTCTTGCCTTCGTGGATGTATCTTGCAAGAAGTTACTGTGGCCGAGTTCAAAAAGGGTGTTGCCTGTGTTCTCCTCTAGGATTTTGATGGAATCTTGTCTCACATTTAGATCTTTCATCCATTTTGCGTTTATCTTTGTGTATGGTGCAAGAGAGTGGTCTAGTTTCATTCTTCTGCATGTGGATGTCCAATGTTCCCAGCACCATTTATTGAAGAGACTGTCTTTCTTCCAGTGGATCGTCTTTCCTGCTTTATCGAATATTAGTTGACCATAAAGTTCAGGGTCCACTTCTGGGTTCTCTATTCTGTTCCATTGATCTATGTGTCTGTTTTTGTGCCAGTACCACACTGTCTTGATGACCACAGCTTTGTAGTACAACGTGAAATCTGGCATTGTGATGCCCCCAGATATGGTTTTCTTTTTTAAAATTCCCCTGGCTAGGGATCCCTGGGTGGCGCAGCGGTTTGGCGCCTGCCTTTGGCCCAGGGCGCGATCCTGGAGACCCGGGATCGAATCCCACGTCGGGCTTCCGGTGCATGGAGCCTGCTTCTCCCTCTGCCTATGTCTCTGTCTCTCTCTCTCTCTCTCTCTGTGACTATCATAAATAAATAAATTAAAAAAAATAAAAAAAAAATAAAATTCCCCTGGCTATTCAAGGTCTTTTCTGATTCCACACAAATCTTAAAATAATTTGTTCTAACTCTCTGAAGAAAATCCATGGTATTTTGATAGGGATTGCATTAAACGTGTAAATTGCCCTGGGTAACACTGACATTTTCACAATACTAATTCTCCCAGGGATCCCTGGGTGGTGCAGCGGTTTAGCGCCTGCCTTTGGCCCACGTTGGGCTCCCGGTGCATGGAGCCTGCTTCTCCCTCTACCTGTGTCTCTGCCTCTCTCTCTGTGTGTGACTATCATAAATAAAAAAAAATTCTGCCAATTCATGAGCATGGAATATTTTTCCATCTCTTTGTGTCTTCCTCAATTTCTTTCAGAAGTGTTCTATAGTTTTTAGGGTATAGATCCTTTACCTCTTTGGTTAGCTTTATTCCTAGGTATCCTATGCTTTTGGGTGCAATTGTAAATGGGATTGACTCCTTAATTTCTCTTTCTTCAGTCTCATTGTTAGTGTATAGAAATGCCACTGATTTCTGGGCATTGACTTTGCCACGTTACCAAATTGCTGTATGAGTTCTAGCAATCTTGGGGTGGAGGCTTTTTGGTTTTCTAGGTAGAGTATCATGTCATCGGCGAAGAGGAAGAGTTTGACTTCTTCTTTGCCAATTTGAATGCCTTTAATGTCTTTTTGTTCCCTGATTGCTGAGGCTAGGACTTCCAGAACTATGTTGAATAGCAGTGGTGAGAGTGGACATCCCTGTCTTGTTCCTGATCCTGGGGGAAAGGCTCCCAGTGCTTCCCCATTGAGAATGAATGTAAGGTTAGCTTTTGTATTTGAGTTCTTTCCAGTTTTTGAATGGAGGCTTGTATTGTGATGTATTTTCCCCCTTAGGACTGCTTTTGCTGCATCCCAAAGATTTTGAACGGTTGTATCTTCATTCTCATTAGTTTCCATGAATCTTTTTAATTCTTCCTTAATTTCCTGGTTGACCCTTTCATCCGGTCCTTAATCTCCACGTATTTGAGGTCCTTCCAAACTTCTTGTTGTGATTTAGTTCTAATTTCAAGGCATTATGGTCTGAGAATATGCAGGGGATGATCCCAATCTTTTGGTATCGGTTCAGACCCAATTTGTGACCCAGTATGTGGTCTATTCTGGAAGAAGAATGTGTATTCAGTTGAGTTTGGATGTAAAGTTCTGTAGATATCTGTGAAATCCATCTGGTCCAGTGTATCATTTAAGGCTCTCGTTTCTTTGGAGATGTTGTGCTTAGAAGACCTATCGAGGGTAGAAAGAGCTAGATTGAAGTCACCAAGTATAAGTGTATTATTATCTAAGTATTTCTTCACTTTGGTTATTAATTGATTGATATATTTGGCAGCTCCCACATTTGGGGCATATATATTGAGGATTGTTAAGTCCTCTTGTTGGATAGATCCTTTAAGTATGATACAGTGTCCCTCTTCATCTCTCACTACAGTCTTCGGGGTAAATTTTAGTTTATTTGATATAAGGATGGCTACCCCTGCTTTCTTTTGAGGACCATTTGAATGGTAAATGGTTCTCCAACCTTTTATTTTCAGGCTGTAGGTGTCCTTCTATCTAAAATGAGTCTCTTGTAGACAGCAAATAGATGGGTCCTGCTTTTTTATCCAGTCTGAAACCCTGCGCCTTTTGATGGGGTCATTAAGCCCGTTCACGTTCAGAGTTACTATTTAAAGATATCAGTTTAGTGTCATCATGATATCTATTCAGTCCTTGTTTTTGTGGATTGTTCCACTGGACTTCTTCTTAAAGGGGAATTTTAAGAATCCCCCTTAAAATTTCTTGCAGAGCTGGTTTGGAGGTCACATATTCTTTCAGTTCCTGCCTGTCTTGGAAGCTCTTTATCTCTCCTTGCATTTTGAATGAGAGCCTTACTGGATAAAGTATTCTTGGTTGCATGTTCTTCTCATTTAGGACCCTGAATATATCCTGCCAGCCCTTTCTGGCCTGCCAGGTCTCTGTGGAGAGGTCTGCTGTTACCCTAATACTCCTCCCCATAAAAGTCAGGGATTTCTTGTCTCTTGCTGCTTTAAGGATCTTCTCTTTATCTTTGGAATTTGCAAGCTTAACTATTAAATATCGAGGTGTTGAATGGTTTTTATTGATTTTAGGGGGGGATCTCTCTATTTCCGGGATCTGAAAGCCTGTTTCCCTTCCCAGATTAGGAAAGTTTTCAGCTAGGATTTGTTCAAATACATATTCTGGTCCTCTGTCCCTATCGGCGCCCTTGGGAACCCCAATTAAACATAGGTTTTTCTTCCTCAGGCTGTCGTTTATTTCCCTTAATCTGTCTTCATGGTCTTTTAATTGTCTGTCTCTTTTTTCCTCAGTTTCCCTCTTTGCCATCAACTTGTCTTCTATGTCACTCACTCATTCTTCCACCTCGTTAACCCTCGTCGTTAGGACTTCTAGTTTGGATTGCATCTCATTCAATTGATTTTTAATTTCTGCCTGATTGGATCTAAATTCTGCAGTCATGAAGTCTCTTGAGTCCTTTAGGCTTTTTTCTAGAGCCACCAGTAGCTGTATAATAGTGCTTCTGAATTGGCTTTCTGACATTGAATTGTGATCCAGATTTTGTAACTCTGTGGGAGAGTGGACTGTTTCTGATTCTTTCTTTTGAGGTGAAGTTTTCCTTCTAGTCATTTTGCTCAGTGCAGAGTGGCCAAAAACAAGTTGTATTGGGAAAAGGAGAAAAAGAGAGAGAAAGAAGGAAAGAAAAGAAAAAAAGAAAAAAGGAAGAAAAAAAGGAAAAAAGAGAAGAAAAAGAGAAAGAAAAAGAAAGAAAGGGGAAAAAAGGGATGGGGGAAGCAATCAGAAATCAAAAAAAAAAAAAACCACGGGGGAGTATCTTCTGATTCTGTAGACTTTAAGTCCCTTGACTTCCCCTGGAACTGGTCCGTCCAGCTGGTCTTCTGGGGGAGGGGCCTGTTGTGCTGATTTTCAGGTGTGAGCACTTGGGAGAGCTGCTCTGCCCCCTGCCTGGTGCAGGGCTCAGTGGAGGTTGTTTACCCCGTGAGGCCCCAGGAGGAACAACCGCAGTGGCGGGGCCAGCTCTGCAGCCCTGGAGTCAGCTCCCGCAGTAGCTCGGAGCTCTCAGTCTGCAGGGCCTGGAGGCTCCGGGGCGGGGCCGCTGATCTGCTCAGCTCGGGGCAGGAGCGTCCTTGCTGTCCTGGGCCCTCCCGGCCTCTGCCTGTCCCGGGGGGAGGCCGGATCCGGGCTGTGTCCCAGCGCCCTGTGCTCCGGAGCCTGCGCTGTTGGATTCGCGCTCCCGCCCCGCAGCCCCCTCCGCGGAGCCGCCGCCCGAGTCCCTCTGAGCTGCTCCCGCAGCCGCGCAGCCCCCTCCGCACGAGCCTCTTCCTCTGCCCGAGCCCCTCCGAGCTGCTCCCGGGTCCCGCCGTGCGCGCTGCAGCCCTTAGGGAGCTCGGCGCACTCTCCTGGGCGCAGGTCCCTGTTAGTGTCCCCGGAAGCCCGAGGGCATCCCCGCCCTCCTGGGTCCTGCTCCAACTCCCTGCGAGCCCCTTTCCGCCCGCCCGGGAAGGTTGGTGCAGCTCCTTCTTCTCCGGGACGGGGCTCTCCTGTCCTGGGGACACTCGCCCCGGCCTCAGCCCGGCTCCTCGCGGGGCCCCTCCCCCTCGGAGGCCTTTTGTTTCTTTATTTCTTTTTCCCCGTCTTCCTACCTTGATAGAAGCACGAACTCTTCTCACTGTAGCATTCCAGCTGTTCTCTCTTTAAGTCTCAGGCTGAATTCGTAGATTTTCAGGATGATTTGAAGGTTTTCTAGGTAATTTGGTGGGGACAGGTGACTTGGGGACCCTACTCTTCTGCCATCTTGCCCCTCCTCTCGAGATTATATTTCTAAGTAGCCAATAACTAAGCACCTAATATTCAATAGATTCTGTTGAGTACACATTTTGTAGAAGGTACTAACTATACCCTGAGGAGGAATGAATAGTAATCCAATATCATCCGGGTCTTCAAAGATCTAAGTCTTAGTCAAAGCCAAAAGTCATATAGGCAGGGAGCCTCAATAGTACCTGGGTGGGACCAGGGACCCTTATAGGCTGGCAGACACAGAGGGAACTCCCTACTAAGCACAAGAGAAGGTAAGATTTAAACATGGGTAAGAAAAGAAGATATTTTGGAAGAGACTCAGATGAAGAGGTAGAAAACAATTATGGAAAGAATAACTAGAACAGTTTGGGCCAGCAGAAGAGCTCCTAATGGGGGAGGAATGGACCATAAGTTTGGAAATATAAGTTCAGATCAGTCTGCTGAGACTCTGAAATACAAGACAAAGATTAACGTCTTGTTTGGTTGGAAGTGGCAAGTCATTATAGATTTCTGATTAGAGTAATATCAAAACAAAAAGAGGTGTTTAGAAAAGTGTGTTTGGCAATTTGATGTTTTTGATGGGAAGAAAATGGAGAACACTGGATCCTGTTGCTATTGTCTAGTTGTAAGGTGATTAGGTTGTGAATGAGCCATGGGGCAGGAGGAATGCAAGGGTAGGGACAGATAGTTTACTTACTGAAATGGAAGAAGAGGTGATCTTACCACTGATACAATATGAGAAAAGGGAAGAAGGAAGAGTCATAGATGAGGTAGTACCATTTTTTAAAACTGAAGAGCACTTAGAGATGATCTAGACCCATTTTGCAGGTGAGCTGTTAACTCAGGGCAGCTGAGTGACTTTTCCAAAATTACACATGCGATTCTGGCCACTACCAGAGCTGAGGAGCTGCCATAAAACCCAAGCCTATCCTTCTGTCTCCAACCTCCTCTGGGTGAAAACTCGGTCATCAGGACATCATAGGACAGAGAGATGGAGGAGGCTAGAAAGACTCCAGAGCAGAGCAGTGTGACTAGTAAATCACTGGCAAACTACAAGTAGATGAGATAATAGCGCAGGGAGAAGAGGCTGCAGGAGGTCATATTGATCTAAGCCTCCCTCCACTTCATTTCTAATATGAAGCCATCAAGATATCAGAGAGTGGAGCCTCTACTAGAAGTAAAGGAGTTATGAATATCTGAGAGCTGATAGGGCTGGGCCTTCTGAGAGATCTGTGTGAAGAGAAGGCATTTAGAAGCTCACCTGGAGAGAGTAGGGCCCTGGAGAGAGGCATCTAAGGAATGTTACTTAGTTTTAACCATCACCTTTCCTTCTAGCTTGGTCCAGCTTGGTTCACCAGGAAAGATCAATAGTTAAAAATCCATGCTGGTACCTATTGTCTGAGAATAAGGATCACATCTAGGGCATCAAGGGCTTTGTGTACCAAGAATGAAGGAAGGAGAAAGGTGGGGGCAGTAGATGCCCCCTAAAGGCAGCTTCCTGGCTTCTTGGTTCTGATTCCTGAGAGCAAGAAGAATGGAGATGTTAGCAGAAACCCAGGAATCCCTTCTTTCCAGTGGGAAAGCCAGAAGAAGAAAATGAAACACAGTTTTGTAAATGCCACCCTCACAGCCCTGGGGGTTCCTTCCCAGTCTTCTTTCAGCCAGCGAGAGGATGCAGCTCATCTCCGGTACCTCTACCTCCCACATTGCCACCAAATGGAGTAATTCCAGTTTATCTTCTTGCTGGTCTCCATTTTACAAACAAAGCTAACATTTCTTTGAAGATTTCTAGCCAACATCGTTGAGGACCACTACTGCAAGGCACAGCTCCAGCTGCATTTTGGATCCTAGCTTCTCAGTGTTATTTGATGAAAAATGTGAAAACACGGGGCCTTGATTTACTTCACCTGCACTTGCCCAGAAGCAGGGATGTCTGTTACTCAGAATCACCTGGAGGGCTTTCTACACAAGCACGTATCCAGGCTCTATCCTCAGAGATTCTGATCCAATAAAAGAGATGAGGCCTATAAATCTGTGTATTTTAATGTTCTTCAGATGATCTAACGAAGACTAAGGTTTGGAAACGACCATTGTACTAAATATTTACATATATTTTGAATTTAAACAATAGCATAGATCAGCTAGCTTCCCCTTTGAGTTGTACATTTTAAGATATTAATAAATAGATTTTTAAAATATATTCCTGAGTGTGGCAGAGCAGGGAAAGGTGAAGAGACTCAGTGAGTTACCTTGTATTCTGCTCCAGTCTTTTTGGTTCTCGAACTATTGCACACATACATCCTTCTCTCACCAGTTGGTCATCACGTGCAACTTTTATGGCTTCTGATCTCTACTATTCCAGTAAGCCACCACTTAGAGTGCAGGTAATCATCACACCTTTAATACTTTGCCTTGTCTGGTTTTCTCCAGTCTGAGCCACTGCTGTAGCAGCTGGAGCCAGGCTTTTACAGGCTACTCAGGTGATGCAGATGGTCGGCCAGATTTGGGAACTGCAGCCTAAGTGCTGTTTTTGATAGCCTACCTTAGCTCTCCTGAACAGTGTTGTGTCCCTTCCAGGTGAAAGATACTAAAGGAGATACATCCTATTCCTTTGGAAGGTTTTGAAACAGATCAACAAAACATTCAGATCATTCATAATCTGAAATACATTTCTCTACTCAGATATCAATAGAGACGCACAAACATCTAAGCCCTGGATAAGTGTGTCCATTAACACCTATTTCCCCACGCAGAAAAGAAGAAATAAGACCTTCTTAAGGGTGGGTTTGTAAGGAAAGAGGGATTCAAGTTACAAGATTTCCTACACTTGAGTTAGGAATAATGTGAACAAATAGATTAAAAGCACTCTTTAAATTTCACTGGATAGTTCTAATCTTATGGGATTTATAACTAAAACTTCTATAAACGCAGCAGTTTCTGAGTTCGAAATATTGCTTAAAAATGAAACAAGAGGGCAGCCTGGGTGGCTCAGCGGTTTGGTGCCGCTTTCAGCCCAGGGCGTGATCCTGGAGTTCCGGGATCGAGTCCCACATCGGGCTCCCTACATGGAGCCTGCTTCTCCCTCTGCCTGTGTCTCTGCCTCTCTCTCTCTCTCTCTCTCTCTCTCTCTCTCTGTGTGTGTGTGTCTCTTATGAATAAATAAATAAATAAAATCTTTAAAAAAAATGAAACAAGAAAATGCTATCATGTATCAACTGAAATTCTGCCCAACCAGCAGTAACTTCTAAAACACCTGTTTGGAGAGCTTTCTAAAACAAAGGGAAGGGAGGAGGAGAGCAAGATGGTGGAAGAGTAGGGTCTTCAACTCACCTGGTCCCACCAACTCACCTAGATAACTTTAGAAACATCCTGAACACCTACGAAGTCGACCTGAGATTTAAAGAGAGGACAGCTGGAACGATACAGAGAGAAAAGTAAGTAAGTAAGTAAGTAAGTAAGTAAGTAAGTAAGTAAGTAAATAAATAAAGCAAAGGGAAGGGAAGGGAAGGGAAGGGAAGGGAAGGGAAGGGAAGGGAAGGGAAGGGAAGGGAAGGGAAGGGAAGGGACACCTGGATGGCTCAGTGGTTAAGTGTCTGTGATCCTGGATCTCGGAATGGAGTCCCACATTGCGGGGGGAGCCTGCTCCTCCCTCTGCCTGTATCTCTGATTCTCTGTGTCTCTCATAAATAAATAAATAAATAAATAAACAAACAAATAAATAAATAAATAAATAAATCTTTTTAAAAAATAAAGCAAAGTGAAATTTCTGATCAGAAAGACTTCATTAAGGAGATTTTTGTGTGTTCTTGTGGGCTTAACATATATAAATAAACATTTTTCTCTCTCTCAGCTTTTAGGATATGGAAGAAAAGATTGACTTTTTCAACAAATATACAATTTGATTCCCTCAACTGAAATAGCCATCAGATTCAAGAAAAAGATAAAATTGCAAGGATTTTTTTTAAGATTTCATGCTAGGTAAAAAATATTTTGAGCTTGTGCTAGTGATGGGAAAGTTCTGCTAGAATTTGGTGCAAGTTATAAAGATATGTACTAATCAAACTCTAGAACTAAGGCATGGGTCCGGTTAAAGAATGGTAGTTGGTCATGGTTATTAAGAAAAATACTACAGAAATAAAGAAATATTTATAATGTGGCACTGCACAAAGATGAACAATAGATCTAACAGCAGTTTCTTTCAAGGTATGGGTTGTAGACTGTAAGATTTTCAGTAATCTCAAGATATTTTAAAAAGTGTAAGTAATAGAAAGCAAGAAATAATGTGTTCATAAATGATTAATCCTTAACAATCAACATGTTAACAAAAGACGAAACTAGATAAATTGGACTTCATCAAAATGAAAAACTTTTGTGCTTCAAAGAACACAGTCAAGAAAGTGAAAAGATGACTGATAAAATGGGGGAAATGTTTGCAAATCCTATATCTGATAAGAAACATGTACCTAGAATATATAAAGAACTCTTACAACTCAACAATAAAAAGACAAATAACTCAGTTAAAAAAATAGGCCAAGGATCTGTGCATACATTTCTCCAAAGTAGATGTACAAATGGCCAATAAGCCCAGGAAAAAATTATGGACATTAGTAGTCACCAGGGAAATGCAAATTAAAAACACACCCACTAGAATGCCTATAATCAAAAAGCCAAATTATAATTCCCATCCTATATATTCATCTGTTTTATTTCTTAAATTCCACATAAGAGTGAAATCATATGGTATTTGTCTTTCTCCAACTGACTTATTTCTTAGCATAATACTCTCTAGTTCTATCCACGTCATTGCAAATGGCAAGATTTCATTCTTTTGATGGCTGAGTAATATTCCACTGTGTGTGTGTGTGTGTGTGTGTGTGTACCATATCATTATCCATTCATTAGTCAATAGACATTTAGGCTCTTTCCATAATTTGCCTATTGTTGATAAATATCAGGGTGGATATGTCCCTTTAAATCTGTATTTTTGTATACTGTGGGTAAATACCCAGTGGTACAATTGCTGGGTTTAGGGTAGTTCTATTTTTAACTTTTGAGGAACCTCCATACTGTTCTCCAGAGTGGCTGCACCAGTTTGTATTCCCACCCAGAATGTAAGAGGGTTCCCCTTTTTCTGCATTCTCACCAATATCTCGTTTCCTCTGTTGTTAATTTTAGTCATTCTGACAGGTGTGAGGTGATATCTTATCATGGGTTTGATATGTATTTCCCTAATGATGAATGGTATTCAGCATCTTTTCATATGTCTGTCAGCCATTTGTATGTCTTTTTGGAAAAATGTGTATTTAGTCTTCTGCTCTTGTATGTGAATGTTTGTAGCAGCATTGTTCCCATAGTCAAAAAGAGGAAACAAAACCACCAACTGATGAATGGATAAACAAAATTCAGTATGTTCATACAGTGGAATATTATTTGGTCATAAAGAAGAATGAAATTCTGACACATGCTATACTGTGGATGAACTTGAAAATATGCTAGGTGAAAAAAGTCATAGAAGACAGTGTATGATATGTATGATTTTACTTGTATGAAATGTCCAGAATAGATAAATCCATAAAGACAAAAAATATATTAGTGGATATTAGTGGTTACCTAAAGCTGGCGAGAGCGGGGAATGGATTTGGGGAGTGATAGCTAAAGTGTCCAGGGTTTCTTTTTGAAGTGATAAAAATAATCTAAAATTGAAGGTCAAAAAAAAATAAATAAAATAAATAAAATAAAATTGAAGGTCAGAGGTCCCGCATTCCTAAGTGTGTTGGTACAACTTGTTTGTACAACTATGTGAATATACTAACATACACTGAATCATATACTTTAAGTGGATGAATTGTATGGTGTGTGTGCTATGCTATATATCTCAGTACAGTGGTTAAACGCCCCCCCCCACACAAATTAAAATGACATGTTGAATTTGAACTGCCCGAAGCAAAAAACAGATTTACCAAGGTCCCCATGTGTAAGTCTAATTCAGAGATGGTGTATCAGTAAACCCACTTGGCCACACATTGAAAACCACACTGTCCAATCAGCTTTATTAGGTAATAAAGATATTTTTAGGGGTGCGTGGGAGGCTCAGTCAATTAAGTGTCTGCCTTTGGCTCAGGTCATGATCCAAGGATCTTGGGATGGAGCCCCAAGTCAGGTTCCCCACTCAGTGGAGAGCCTGCTTCTCCTCTCCTCTCTGCTCCTGCTCCCTCTTGCTATCTCTCTCTGTCTCTCCCTCAAATAAAATCTTTTTTTTAAAAGATTTTTAAAATCTACATCTTTATAAATCCTATATATGCACCTTTCACCTGCTCCCAAACTCTGGGGAGGAAGAGAGAGGTGTAATAAGACTGATGATTAAAACTCCAGTATAGTATTTCAGCTTTTTGTTCAATTCCATGAAGCTACCTCCCAACTGTCCAAAACATTATTTTTAATTTACTTTCTATTTGCTTGCCACCAACCAGAGCAAAGGGAAACCTCACTCAATAAGTATTTAATTGAAGCTAAAATTTATAGTAAAACCAACTTAATTTAGGAGTAAATATTATAGAATAATATTTAGATGCATTTAAAAGGAAAGAGTCCCTTTATCCAGAGTCCTTTAGCTGCTTCCTATGACTTCAAAATACCCTAGAGTCCAAGTCCTGTGTAAATTATACTGTTGACGGCGGACTCGTTTTTCATTCCATTCTCATCAATCCTATTTTATTATCTTAAGTTGCCAGGTTTCTCCTAAATTATAGCCAATTCCATTCATTACTATTTTGTGGTTTATTTCAAATTGATTACAAGACAAATTTAATGATCATTAAACTAGAAGGGACCATGATTAAGATTTCTGAAAGTAAATTTTACCTGGAGTCTGGATGTGATATCTTTTAAGATATAATTTTTCTTTCCCCAAAGAAATAGTATCAAATTAGTCCTTGCTCTAATAAATTATTACATAAAACTATTTTTTAAGAATCAAGTAATTTTCATGTCATTCTAAAGTGCATGCTTGAAAAAAAATAGGTAAGATTTAGCACTGTTGGAAATGCAGTAGTCTCTCAAAACAAAATTAGTATCTTTATACCTGAAATGAAAAAAAGCATAGGTATGTCACAAGTCCCTTTTTTTTTTTTTTTGTATAACTTGTGACAAATTTCCAATGGTTATGTTTTCTTGAAATGCTAAGATAGATGTTGGTCCTGTTACTTAGAGTGATGAGGTCATATTACATTGTGTGCTGCAAACCAGGAGTCTGAAATAAAATGGACAGGCATTGAAAGGACACTCAGGATATGAGATCACAGAAGAATCTGGGAGATATTTTTGAGCTTTGTTTTATACACACACACACACACACACACACACACACTATAAAGCTCGAATTTTTACAAGCAGGGAATATTAAAATGCTGATTATCCATATAGAGTTTGGAAATGCCAGGCAGACCCCAGCATTCCAGCCCCCATGTCATCCTCACCCACTTGCTCATTTCTAGAATTCCACCAGACATCTTGTGTCAGTGTTTAGGCTTGACCTCGTGTCAGTCATTGAGACACAAAGGCCACCCAGCTCTGGGATTCATAATGGTTTAGAAACTGGACAAAGTGGGAAGAACCTGTGTTTTGTTTTTGTTTTTGTTTTTTTTAAATTTTTATTTATTTATGATAGTCACAGAGAGAGAGAGAGAGAGAGGCAGAGACACAGGCAGAGGGAGAAGCAGGCTCCATGCACCGGGAGCCCGATGTGGGACTCAATCCCGGGTCTCCAGGATCGCGCCCTTGGCCAAAGGCAGGTGCCAAACCGCTGTGCCACCCAGGGATCCCGAACCTGTGTTTTAATCCCCAGCTCATCACATGTTAGACTACAGAAACTCAGCACGAGGACTTAGCTGCAAAGACTTGGCTTGCCATCGTACCTGCCACAGTACTGAGTATTTTGTAAAAGCTCATTGAAAGAGAACAAATGCCCCAGCATTCTGCTCCCCCAAAGAAAGCATCAGACTCTTACAGGCCTCTCTGGGACCAATCCTTTAAGATCACCACCTGGCCACTCCCAGGAGAGTTGGGACCTTTGCAAAAACTCAGACCATCCCAGACCCAATGCCACACTTGTCCACCAACCGCATCCCCATGCCAACTTTAGGGCAATTTTACTTCAAAGGACCTTTAGCCAGGGTCCATCTCAGTGGTCCACTCAACAGGACTCCCTAACTTTGACTCTTTCAGGGTACAGAGTTTGGGATATCAGTTCCTTCCACCCCAGGAGACACAAATCTCCTTATGACAATTGTTCCACTTTCTCCCCTGGGACTTTGCTTTCCAGTTCAGACTGCTTCCCAGTTTTCCAAGAGCAACAACAATCTGTGGTATTTGGCCAAATGATAGAACTTTATCTGAAGACACAGGGAGCACTTTGTTATGAACTGGTGACAGTTTACTAGATAGTAGAGGGTGTTCCTTCTATTCTCACCACTCTTGTTCCACTTTAGCAAGGTAGCAGTTGGAGTGGAGCAGATCCAGACAATGCCAGAGCAAAAGTGGGGAGGGGAGCAGAAGGGGGCTCTTCTTGCGGGGGTCATGCCAAGCTAGGGGTGGGGCATCTTATCTAAGAAAAGCAATGCCTAGCAATGATCCCAGAGCCATATGACAGATTGGGAGAGGAAAGGGATGTGAAGGTGGGTGGCAAGAGGATGCTGGAATGTAGAAGCACGCATCAGGTATTCTAGCACAGGAAGGAAGCAATTTCCTGCGAAGACTGGGTCAGAGGCTATTGTTTAGTTGCAGGATTCATAGTCTTTCGTTTACATTTTTAATTTTTAAAACAAAAGCTGAGATGATTGGCTCCTAAGACTAGAATATTTTAAAATCTAGAGTAAGTGCTGCAGACTCCTCTAACAGAGTTGGCAGGGAGCTTAGAGTTATCCAGTTCTCCAATAGCTCCCTGAGTTGAACTTGCCCTCCAGCCAGCGACTCCCACAGCCCCTCCTTGGACACCAGTTCTCTCACACGGCAGCATATCCTGATTGTTGGACCAAATTATTGGATTGGCAGGCTCTCTATCAGACTCCAAAATGGATGGATTCAATGTCCCCAAATCACTACTATTCACAGATCTGCATCCTAGATTAAAACAAACAATGTTACAGTCTATGAGATTTCAGTTCATCTCTTAAGAAGGTGTAAAAAAAAAAAAGGAATACTTTGTTATTGAACAAAGTGTTTATCTCTTCGGGGACCATTATCAGGAATCCAATGATTCTGAAGGGAGAGTAGCCAAAGGAAATAATGCATTTTCCCTATGAAACCAGATGGGGTGTCATATACACACAAGTACCTATCCATTGTTTTATCCAATCAGCACATACTAAGGACATACTATGTGCAAGACTTTATGCTCAGAAACAAAGGAGTCCAGCACTCGATGAGCTAGTCTACAACTCAACAAAAGAAATTTCTAAGACCCCAGGGCCCTTAAAGATACCCAAATTGCTTTAAGAGGTTAAAAGAAATGCTTTGGTTCTCTTGTAGGGCTTTGGAACACAGATCAACAGAACTGTGCTCAAAGCGAGCTGGGTTTCCCACGAGTGGACCTTTGGAGGTGCTGTGTCCCAAACCCTCATCCCCGATGTCTCTGTATGCCTCACTCATGTTCTCTCTGGGAGAACAGGGGCAGGATTCATCTGAAGAGGGTAGGCAACTTACAAAAGGGGAAATGAGGAATTTCAATTACCTACTGTTCCCATGCTTCTGGGACTTCTCATCTGAAGCCATGCAACATAAAACAAAAAGCCCTGAATATAAGTGATTTCAAAGAGATGCAGAACTTGCTATGATTCTCTAATTCAAACACACTGGAGCCACCAGCTGGCAGCCAGTGCGGCCCAACAGAATAAGGAGGAGGCTCTAGGAGGAGAAGTGGCCACTAGGGGGGACCGCAGCTCCAGGGAGCTGAGGGAGAAGCCGCAGGGACGTTGTGAGGGTTTCGATTTCAAAATTCTTACCCAAAGGATTTGTGCCTCTTCTCTGAAATATCCACTAGCAGGAGAGCACCCAGTGCTGCATTTACACATTAAAAACAACCGTTAGAAATAAAAGGATATTAAATACAAAGTAATTGAGGTCTCCATGAAGGGTCAGGAAGTTGAGGGTCTCATCTCAACCTGTCCTTTTAATTCTATCATAATTTTTTTTTACTTTTTTAAAATTGAAGTATAATTAACATGCAATGGTGTATTAGTTTCAGGTGTATGACATACTGATTCAACAACTCTGTACGTTACTCAACGCTTACCAAGATAAGTGGAGTCACCATCTGTCGCCATGAGTTATTACAATATTTTTGCCTATATTTCCTGTGCTGTACTTTTCATCTCTGTACTCATTTATTTTATAACTAAGTTTGTACCTCCTAATCCTCTTTATTTTTTTCATCTGTCCCCGTACAAATCTCCCCCCAGGGAACCACCAATTTGATCTCTGTATTCAATAATCTGTGTTGGGGGTGCACCTGAGTGGCTGTCTGTTAAGCATTCAACTCTTGATTTCAGCTCAGGTCATGATCTCAGGATTGTGAGATTGAGCCTCACGATGGACTCCGTACTGAACGTGGAGCCTGCTTGAGATTCTCTCTCCGTCTCGTTCTGCCACAACCCCTGCCCCGACCCCTGCTCACGTGTGTGCCCCCCCTCAAAAAAAAAGGAATTTGTTTTTTATTTCTTTGTTCATTTGTTTTGCTTTTTAGATTCACAGTTTTAGCATGAACACAAAACAAGAGCTAGACGAGATAGAAGGGGGGAAAATCTCATATGTTAAGGGGCAAAGATGCTCAGACCTAGTAATCGGATCGTGATGGAGAGTAGGAGTCATCGCCCACCCTGCTTCACCGAGGTCAAAAACTTTCAAACTGTACAGACTGGCAAAGGGAATGTTTTAGAGGTGAGAGGCATTTCAGTTACTTGCATCTCTTATCAGCTCAAGAATGTGGCGCCTGCCTCTCCCTGCATAAGACAGGTGCCTCGCTGAAAACACCCATGACAGGATGGGCTCAACTTTCAGAAAATTCACAGTAAACTCGAGGTTGGATGGAACCTATAAAATAACAAGACACAGACCTCTATTCATGTTACAGATGTGCTCACATTACAAAAGCATTATCACTTTTTAAAAGGATGTGCTTGTTGTGGGTTTTCATTTGAATAAAATCTTCCTAGTATATTTAAGATAGGTGAAATTGCAAAAATTTAAAATATGTGAATTGCCAGAATTTTAGAAACATACTTTTTCAGCAATGTATTTATGGCACGCTGAATTACACTCATAATAGACAGAGAAAGCAAATCTTTATATGAAAATCAGTGCCATTGCCATCGCTTTTTTATTCTGAGGTTAGTTATATGCACAACATAATTATCTCATAATGGTGGTAATTAAAATATTAGATGCAAGACATTACCATTTAAATTTGCGGAGGAAAGATCAATTGTTCAAAAAACGTGACAGACACATAAAGGGCAAGCTTAAGAGCAACAGGAACAAAATCTCTACTCAAATTGTTTTCTCCTTTGTTCCTAAATATTTAGCACTTCAACCACTTACTATTTAAATGCGAAGATTTCCATTGTACCACTGAACTGGAAATTGCTGAGATCTTCAAAAATATAATTTGCAAAGGGAAAGAAAATGTGCATGAGCCCCACATTATATAAAGCTATGGATATACATTTTTCAGGAAAGATTTGAGCTTCTGGTTAATCATCTCTGCTTCTGACTAGAGGTACCATAGGCTCTAAGAAAAGATGGAATATGAGGAATCTGAAAGGCCCATCCACCCCAAAATAGCATCTGTTCCTCCCACCCCCTGGCAACCAGAGTGTCAGGCAAAGAACACCTCTGGCAGCGAACCGAACCAGTAGGGTCTAAGTTTTGCACAGGAATGACCCAGACCCAGGAAAGCGAAACACCCAGCAGCTGGGCCTGCAGGTCTCGGGTAGGCAGCGGGGGTCAGGTTAAGCAGCTGCGCCCAAGTCTCTTGCCTCCAATCCAACCCAAGCAGCTACATCTGTTTACAAATTGGGCTTCCAAGTACGATTTTATTGGAAGAAAAGGGGTTTTTTTTTTGCTGCTAAAAAATATTAACTAGAGGACTTAAAAGTGCTGAAGACTTCTCTCTGGGTGATTTTTATTTTGGGGATCATCAGTGATTATTCTCCTATTTTTGCATTCCGCATCTGCAGGGCGTCCTCATCAGGTGGAGGCCAGTAGGTAGTGACTAGCAGCGCGGTGAAAGAATTCACCAGAGGCAGAGCAAAGGAGATACAAGTTTATTGAATACACAACAAGGAAGGGGTCGGCGGGACAGCAAAGGAGAGACTGTCCCAAAGAAGGAGGCAGTCGGGGAGGGGGCTGGAGTTAAGGGGGAAGGTGAAAATGTGTGGGAACGTGCTGAATTCTCCTTCTGGGGTACGTGTGCCATGTTGTAAGTAGCCCCTTGGCTACCAGTAGCTCGGGCTCCTGGCTATTTTGAGGTGGGTGACCCAATAAGCCTGTCTATTTTGTGAGTGGGGTCCCTGTGGGCCTTTCTACCTGACTCAGGCTTCCATCATTCAAGTTGTTTACCTAAAAGCGGCCTCTCCAGCATCTTCCAAATTTTCAACCATGAAAAATCTTACTTTTGTTATAAAACCACACACAAAGTTATATCAAAATAAAAGAATAAGTTTTGCCTACTTCTCCAAAAAAAAAAAAAAAGTGCTGAAAACAGGCTTTCCGCTGGGATCAGGGCATTTTGAATGTGAGTTGCAGTTTTCAAACATAAAGCACAGCTGTTTTGTCTCTTACCCTGAAGCTGTGAAAAAGGGGAAAGATTCTGAAAGCAGGAACAGGAAAAGACGATTGAGAAAAGTGGCTGCTATTTCTAGGCTAATGTCTCCCTGGCAACACTGTTCTCAGAGGCGATGCCTTCTTACACGGTCTTATTGGGATTCATGAGTGATGAATCCAGAGGATTCACTGGACCCAAAGTCAGCAGAGACCAGGAGAGATTTGAGATGAAGCAGGGAGTCAGAGCAGGCCGGAGAGATGTGATAGACCGTTCACTGCAGGCAGTGCAGCCTCGTGAGCAGTGCAGCCACCTGGTCCCCAGAGACAGGCTGTGAGGTAGGAACAGAAAGGTCTCACTGGGCTGACAGCCATGCAGGTAAGGATGAGGGTCCTGGGATGCAAGAGGGTGGAAGACCTCAGGGACTATGGCTAAAGAAAAAGTGCAACTTCAAGAACAGTTACAAAGAGCAGAAGGTGAGCTTAGTCACCAGTTGGCCCATACAGGAAAACTGAAGCATCATAAAAAAGTGGTACTGGAAATTGGGAGTAAGAAATGATTTAGAAGTGAGAAACTCTAAAGCCAACGCCATCCAAAAAAAAAAAAAAAAAACCAAACAAACAAAAAACCAAAAATCCCACCCACACAAAAACCCTAAGCCCAGGGCAATTTTAGAACAAAGTGCAACAGATAAGGATAGTCCTAGTTTTCCTGACTAGATCACAGAGATTCTCTGTTCATTTGCATAAGGCAATACATGATGCATGAATGCAAGGAAACAGCGATACACCAGAGATTTAAAAAACAAAAACAGGAAACTTGCATCAGAAAAGGCATAAAAAACATACATAATGGAAACTGGACTGCACCTGGTACAGGGAGAGCCTGAGTGCCCTTGGTAATCATACATCTGAAGCAATGGCTCTCAAAGGACGGTCCCCAGCCCAAGAGTTCCAGCAGCACCTGGGAGCTTGTTGGAAATGCACATTCCCAGGCTCTGCCTCAGACCTACTGAACCACGAACCCCTGCAGTGAGGGTCAAAAGTTTGCTTTAGCAAGCCCACCAGATGATTCTGATGCTCACTACATTTTCAGAACCAGTGGTCCACAGGCATTAAAATCATCAGGAAAAGCTAACTATTGAACACAGCAAAGCAAGGAACATCAAAAGAGCATTATGCCAAATGCAGCCCAGGGCTGTGACTCAGCGCTCAGTCCCCGTGGCTAGAATGCTTACCAGTGTCTCTACCCTAGTAGTTCAAGTCACCACTCTTTTTTTTTTATTTTATTTATTATTTATGATAGTCACACACACAGAGAGAGAGAGGCAGAGACACAGGCAGAGGGAGAAGCAGGCTCCATGCACCGGGAGCCCGACGTGGGATTCGAGCCCGGGTCTCCAGGATCGAGCCCTGGGCCAAAGGCAGGCGCCAAACCGCTGCGCCACCCAGGGATCCCTCAAGTCACCACTCTTGCCTGGACTACCATTGCAGCTCAGTGACCGTCTGTCCTGGTTTGGCCAGGGAAGTCCCGGCTTGAACCTATATGGTCCTAATGTAAAAGGTCTCATTTTCACTCTCAAAATTGTCCAGATTTCTTTTTTAAAGATTTTATTTATTTATTCATGAGAGAGAAAGAGAGAGGGAGAGAGGCAGAGACACAGGCAGAGGGAGAAGCAGGCTCCATGCAGGGAGCCCAACGTGGGACTCGACCCCAGATCTCCAGGATCAGGCCCTGGGCTGAAAGCGGCGCTAAACCGCTGAGCCACCTGGGCTGCCCTGTCCAGATTTTAAAGATTATATGGCTCCCCTAGTGACAGCCTCCTGATCACTTCTGCTGCTTCTACCTTCGCTCATCTTCAACGTGTTCAACATCTTTCCAGAAGCCAAAAGTATAAATTTTCCATGTTATTCTTCTGCTACAAAACCATTCAATGACTTTCCATTGCTTTGAGTTAAAACTCAAATGCCAGGGGATCCCTGGGTGTCACAGCGGTTTGGAGCCTGCCTTTGGCCCAGGGCACAATCCTGGAGTCCTGGGATCGAGTCCCACGTCAGGCTCTTGGCATGGAGCCTGCTTCTCCCTCCTCCTATGTCTCTGCCTCTCTCTCTCTCTCCCTCTGTTTCTATCAAAATAAATAAATAAATAAATAAATAAATAAATAAATAAATAAATCTAAAAAAATTAAAAATAAAAATAAAACTCAAATGCCGGACAGTGGCCCACAGTGCCTACCTTCCATCTTCATTTAATTCCGTATCACTCCATGCTTTCTTTGTTCCAAGTACATTAGCCTCCTACCAGTACCTTCCCAGGCCAAGTTCCTGGACCTCAAGGCTGGTCCTTCTTCCTGGAGGGTGCCCCAATCTCCATCCCTCTTCCAATGTAGGCTCTTGTTTTCATTTAAGAATATCTCAAATGATTTCTCAGATATTCTTTGAAGGTATTATTTTAATAACTGCATAATTTCCCATCATGTGGACGTGACATGATTCATTTAGGTATTCCCTGATCTTGTTGATTAAGACTCTTCCCTATGTGTTTGTTATTATTTAAAAAACTGTTGTATGAATTAGTTATGGTTCTTGGTTGCAACCAACTCAAAGTAGCTCAGGCACAAAGGGAAATTTATTGGAATATTAGAGTTTCTCCATAAATGGAACAAGGGTTAAACAATGAAACTGCAGGAAAGGCAGGGTTAGAAGTACATCTGGGACCAAGGACGTAAATGTGTACCAGGACACACTCAATAGATGATTGATAGTTAGATAGATAGTATGTACATGTGCATATACACATACACACACATATATACATATATGTACACACCCACCCATATATGTATATCATTCTTTCTACTTCCAACTTCAAAAATCCCCAAGGAAGGATTCTAATTGGCTCAGCTTGGGTCAAATGCCCTCTCTTGGATTAGTCAGCTTTAAATAGCATCTGTACAAACCCCATGGTTACCGAGGAGGATGAAGCCCAGAAAAAAAGGGACTGCTCTTCCCAAAACAAGGCAGAGAAATTCTGATCAAACACAATTATGAATATTTACTAGAGGTAAAGATATTTTCTGTAAGGAAACGGGAGAGGGTTTTTTTAAAAATCACATGCATATTTTTAAATAACTTAAAAGTCGTAAAAGGAAATGGTTTTTAAAACCCCTAATTTCAATCTCCTAAACGTCTTTTATTTTTTTGCTATTTCCCCTCAAATATTTTCTCACATGTATAACAGTTTTAATCAATTGCATTCAAATTAAACAAAAAAATTATATATTAATGATTTAGCTATTTAATATTTTATCAAACATCTTTTCACACTTCTGCATTTTTTTTCCTGACTTTTCTTTTTATCTCATTATAAAAATGTATTTGCCCACTTACTACTACTATGAATACTAATGACTAAAAAAAAAATAAAAAAATAAAAAATACTAATGACTAAATTTTGTATGTTACAGCTTGTGTGCTGGACACTGTCCTATACACATTATTATATTTTAATGCATTTAATCTTGGCTCACCTGCCTTAGTCTTGACTTCATGATGTGGGTGCAATTACTATCACAATTTGTTGGGAAGAGGAAACCAAGCACCGAGAAGTTAAGTGACATGTGCCCCAAAGTAGCAGAACCAATCCCAAAGAGGCCAGCTCTTAGATCATCCACAGTAGCAACACATAGAGGAAGCTGGAAAAACACCACATGTGATCCTGACTCCCTCAAGCTATGTCTATTTACATTTTGGTATAACTTCCTCACCTCTCTGTTTTGTTTGCCTTCTCCTTAAACACCAACAGGATGGATGGCAAATATTTGGCAGGAGTCACACCATTTCCTCCCCTGATCCCCATCCCACCCCAAACAACAACACCCCACGTCTGCTTTCATTCACACCATTCTGCCCACTGAGTTCAGATATGGCCTCAAAATCTACCTGAAAAAAAAAAAAAAAGGACTGACTCATCATCAGTTCTGGTTGATAAACAAGATAAAACTATATACAACTCCTGTAGCCTGTAGTACATATCATTCTGATTCTTGCAGAGCCCCATGTTGCTAAAGATCTTTTAAAAACATCACTTTTAAGCCACTTTTCCATTTCCTAAAGATGATCATTTAAATCATTTAAGTATTTCCCTATTATTAATAGTATTTAAAAATAGGGCTATTTTTAAATAATACATAGGGCTGGGATGAATAACATAAATTTTGTCTTGACTTTTTTTTTTTTTTTTTTTACTTAGAATAGGTTTCGGTAAGAAGCAGAAATGTCAGACCTTTTATATCACAACTTCCTCAATTTTCAGCTTTTCATTTGTACTTATTGTTCAGGCAGCTGCACTGGGGCGGGGGGCAGAGGGGCAGGAAAAGGAGGTACAGATTGATAGAGCAAGGAAAAAGGAGACGCTTCTTCCTTACTCCTGATATCACCAGTGGAACACCTGGCCCCCTTCACACCCCCTCCCTCACTTTTTGTGGGTGGGAGTGAGAGTGGAGCAGTTTGGGGCTAAAAATCAGGCATGTTTGGAATTGCCCTATTATTTCTGAATCAAGCCTGCCCTCAGGAAGCATCTGTTATGCTCAGCCCCTGCATGCTGAATGTTTACCAGGACAGACATCCACGTCAGGGAGATATTTGTGGGTATGGCTATCTCATCCTAGCACTCAGTTAGCAAATCCAGTAGTTCATAGACACAAGCCATATTCTCCAATAGGAGCTTTGTCAGTAACATACGGGGAATATTTTAGCCCATCTGCCCAACTTCTATTTCTAAATCAGCTCAGAACTTGGGCACAAAAGATGGGTGCTGTTCACTGTTCCCCACATCCTCAATAAGTTGGAATACTTACAGTACTTTTCATATTTTCCAAACTCTAACATATTTTAAACTATCTTTGCATTTTTATATACAGCTATGCCGTGCCTAAACTTACTTGTTTATGACCATTTTGCCTCAAAATTTTGGCGACTTTGCTACATTTGCACCTGGCCTTTTTGTTTCACAAGTGAAAGATCTGTGGCCGGCCTGGGTGCTGTTTCTTTATAGGTAATTTTGCTCCTGCATGAATGTTTTTAAAATCATTTCTAAAAATTACTGTTGATTTTTCTAAATTTCAGGTTATGCTTAAAGATGACTTTCTTTTCATTGATTTTGCCTGGAATGTGGTAAGCTAGTTCCATTTATATATCATATTTATTTGATTTTACTTTTTAAGCTTAGGAAAAAATATCTTTATCTTTGGTCATGGTATATGCCTCAGTCGTCCTTGTTTTTATTTGTTTGTTTGTTTATTTTAATTACCAGAAACATCTATTCCTGCTGGATTAGACCTCCAATTCTTGTCCTCAATGTCGTTCATCTTCTCAGCCACATTCATCTCTTTGTTCTCCCTGCATTTTTGAAAATCTTCTGAAGTTTGTCTTCTACATCTCCGATTTAATTTTTACCATGTTAACTCTGCTCCTTACTACTTCTATTTCTGTGCTTGGCACATAGGTGAACATTACATATTTTCTGAACAAATAACAAATGAATTACTACTGGATTTCAGTTTTTCTATCTGCTCTCCTTTCTCCTCTCATGTATCTCTTTTCATTCAATGCCACTACTTTTCATGTAAGCTATACTTTTCCTAGTTTTTTGTACACATTTCATAGTCATGTCTTCCTATATCCTAAAAGTACTCCAAAAAATTTTCTCCTGGTTCTTATGATAAACCATTTTTCAGATATATGTCTTTTCTCTGAATCTTGAGAAAGATGCTTTTTTCCTTTTATTCAGCAATACTTTTCCCCATGAGACCCACATTTCACTCTGTCTTCTCATCCTAGAATGAGGTGAGCTCCACTGAGAGCTTGTGTTGTCTGATACCTACATGGAGTGCCTGCTTTTCACTTGGCCCCACTCCAGGTGGGGTGGATTGAGTACCTTCTCAGATCTACACTTGATGTCTGTGGATGATGAGTTGATGCACACAATTTTTAGCTGGCCCCCAATTTCTGGCAGGATTTCGTCTAATAGGGATAAGCTGAAATGAAATAGAATCTTGCCATGTCGCACCACATGAGTCCCAGATGCTCTGAACAGATGGAATTCATAAAGCACGACAGTCCCCATGCACCAACAATGCTTCCCGACCACTCCCACCACAGCTCTTTACTTGTGGGAATCAAACCTCCCAGGATGAAACTCAGTCCTCCATTACTTCCTGCCCAGTTGTTTCCTGAAAGTGTGTTATTCTGCTGAATATAGAAAAAAAGAGGTACAGATGGGAAACAGGGACAACACAGGCTGCTTCAAAAGAAAAGTGCCAACACAGGAGAGGGAAGTCTGCCTATTTTTTCATTTGGTACAGATCTTCCATTTCTGAATGACAGACGAAAAGTAGCTCATCTCATCTTTGTTCTGGTTTGCATCATAGCATGTAATAGATGACCAATGGTGTCCTTAAAACCAGCTACCTGGCCTTTATAATTGCTGTAAAATTCTTCCAGATTCTGACACTGGATTGACTAGTAGTCAACCAACATTAGGAGGTGATTTTCATAATGTAGGCTGCCAGAGTCAGAAAGGCTTCCATTTGCATCCTGGCTTCTCCCCCCGCAGGCTTGTTGACCTTGAGAAAAACTCCAAGTCTGGTTGGCTCATCCGTAAAATGGGGATGATAATAATGTCCACTCTATGGACAGTATGCTTAAGAAAATAATTGAGTTAAACATCTATCACATGGTAAATGCAGAGACTCTTAGTGCTGTTGTGTTTCCATCTTTGTATTTCCACAGGCATTACCAACTAATTTTTCTGTCTTATAGAATTAATGGATATTCATTGTATAAGATTTGGAAAATGTTGTCAAGCAAAAAGCAAAATAAATATAAATCACCAAGAATCATGCCATGCAGAAAAAAATGCTTGGACATGTTGTGTTTTTTTTTTTTTAGTTTTCTTCCCATGAGTGTTTGTGTGGTGGGGTAGATGGGGGGAGGTGTGGGTGCATATACACAAAAGCAAGCCAATCCTATTTTTCTGACCATTTTTTCACTGTTTTCTATAGATGTTTTCTCTGTTAACTATTCTTTGACATCACTTCTGATTGGCTGCATAATATGTCATTGTGACATATTATGGCAGAGCTTATTTAATTTAACTTACCATTGGACATTTAAGATTCCTGAAATTATTTTACTATTAGCAACATATAGAAGAACATTCTTATAAACTTCTCCTCTTTATCTATGTTCATTTTCCAAAACAAATTCCTATAAGTGGAAGTGTTGGGTCAAATGACAAATGATTCATAGGTTTAGTAGGTGCCTCTTACATATTGCCAAATCACCTCTGCAAAGTTCATAGTGGTCACTAATAAGTATTACCTTCAACAGCACAAAAATGATAACTCCTTTTTGGTATAATTATAAAGAATGAACATTTTAATAAGTTTATCAGTAGTTTAAATTTCTTTTCCTTTTATTTTTTGTAAATTGCCTACTTGTGTTGTTTTCTGTTTTTAATGAGACCTTTTTTCCATTGACTTTTAAGAGAGCTCTTTATTTAGTAAGTACTTTAGTCCCTTATCAGTAGGAGATATTTCTTTATTAAATGTTTGGCATAATTCACTAGTAAAGTTAAATTAGCCTGTAATTTTCTCTGTGGGAAGGTTTTTAATCAGAGATTCAATTTCTTCAGTAGGTATAGGACTTTTCAGATTTTCTAATTCTTTTTGAATCAGTTTTGTTAAATTATGTTTTTCTAGCAATTTATGCTAACCCCATCTAAAATTCCAGAGTATTTACCAGAAATGACTTTATAATATCTTTTACTTTTTTAATTTGTAAGATATATATTGATGCCCTTTTTTTCATTCCTATTGTTAATAATTTGTGATATCTCTTTTTCCCTTGATTAGTTTTGCGAGAGGACTATCCATTTTCTTGGTCACGTTGCTTTTACATGTGTTTCTACTGGCAGTGTATTGATTTACAAAAGTTTTATATTATTACGTAAGTCCATCCTTTTGTATCTTTGTAATTACTTTTTTCATGTTTTCCCCTCTCAAAATCAGATATTTATTTGTGTTTTCTTTTAGTTGTTTTTATTTCTTTTGTAGTTATTAAATTAAAATTTTAAAATAAAAATATGACCATATTTAAATAAAACATACCAAATGGTTCAGAAAGGTGGAATATGAAGAGTTACATTCTCTTCACCCCCACTCCCTATTTTACTTCTCAGGATTTGTGTAATGGGTTCTTGTGTATACTTCCAGAATTTATTTATGCCTAGACCAGCATATGTGTGTGTGTGTGTGTGTGTGTGTGTGTATTATTTTAATGCATTTTCAGACAGACATGGGACTCAAGAATCTGCATTTTCAGAAAACCATCTGAGGCAATTTATACCATCCCTGCATGTTATGATTCTGATCTGGGGACCAGACAACTGGGGAAAAGGTCGCTTTTCCAGAGGAAGCAGGGAGAGGCATAATTTTTAAAAAGTAACAACAAACTGAAATAGGTGGCTGCCTATCACTAACAACTGTCATTGATTAGACACCTCCTAGGTGTCCTGCACTCTTTCACCTTTTACCCCCTTTTTTCCTCACAATGCTATGATAAAAGGGGCAGCAGAGTTGAAAGAAGTGCTAGTAAGTGGTTCACTGTGCTGTGAACCCGTGCTTTCAAGGCCTATTCTTTTCCTTTTCTGTGCTGCCTCCACCATTGCTTTACCTGCATGACACAGGAGGTAGATGAGTGCACTCCCATCCATGTAGTGCCCATTGAATGGAGGGGTGCTGATAGTGGCAGAATTATTGGTGCTTATTATGTGGATGTGCCAAGTGACAAAGAGGAGAAGAATGGCTGAGTCCTGTGTGCACCTGGTGATATGGAGAGCCAACCTGAACAATGAGAACTCAAGTAGTTCTCAATCTAACTTGGCAGATTGGCCAGTGGCAATGCCTCATTCTCAGGCAACTCTTCAGTCAATCAGCCTGTGAGTCACCATCACAAAAAAACACTGAATGTGATTATAGAAACCCACCAGGCACCCAGAACAGTTAAGCATTCGGAGTCTGGGAAGGCCCCAAACAAACATTGCCAAGATCTCCTTCCTTCTAATTTTTAAATCCATGCGTGCTTCTTGGAAAATTTAATCCACGTGTTTGGGGATCATTTATATTAAACCCATCAAAATGTAATTTTATAAGACCCACTTGAAGTCTGAGAAGCCTGATGTACTTTCTCTCTCTCTCTCTCTCTTTTTTAAGATTTATTTACTTATTTTAGAGAGAGAGAAAGACAGACGGCATGAGTGCAGAGTAGGGGCAGAGGGAAAGAGTCCCAAGCAGACTCCCTGATGAGCACAGTGTGACTCTGGACTCCATCTCACGACCTTGAGATTATAACCTGAGCTGAAATCAAGACTTGAACACTTAACCGCTTAACCGACTGAACCACCCAGGCATGCCCCTCTTTTTTTGTTGTTGTTGTTAATCCTAAACCTCTAAAAGCACATCCTTTCTCACTCCTACCCCTAGCTGGAAGTTATATTTTGTCAATAAAAACCAAGCCTAGAACCTGAAAACAGGCAACCTCAAGCCTAATCTAGTGTATGAAAAGTGACAAGTTTTAAGTCTGGACAAATATGTTCTCTCATTTCCCAGAAAAGTCCCCTAGCAGCTGTGGGAAGAAAGCCCACCATGCTGCATATTCAGCCTCCTCCACAGACAGCCCTGCGCCTGGCAGGGGAACACAAGATGTATTCCAGACCCTTGTTTTTAATTCAAAGAGCACTCTGCCCACTTTTCTCAGGGCAGCATTCTGAAGCCCAACAGTGATTCATTCCAGTGAAATCCACAGGATACCAAACCATGATGAATAGACTTCAAACTGTTTCTGTCTCACTCTCATGGAAGTGTTTCTTTGGGAAGACCATCCCAGCTTTTGCCAGGTGCTGATCACCCAGAGAGCCTCTTTGGGGATACCTGAAATAGAAGGAAAATAGTGAGCATTATCCTCAGCACAGTTCCAAGTAGGGAAAGAGTAATTATATCCAAATCCATTGTTCATTATTTATTTCATATGGTTTTTCCCCTTGTGCTTTGCTAAGTTGGTTGTAATTGCCATATAGTTTTTCTAACTTGAGGCTATTATTAAATTACTAATATTTAGACTCTGTTTTCAGCAGTCTTCTCAAAAGCAAATCCAAATCCTGGGTGAATCTTTACCTATCATGAGATTCCATTTAAAGTTAAAAGGGATAAATTGATAGAAAACAGTGTGATGATTCCTCAAGAAATTAAAAATAGAATTACCATATGATACAGCAATTTCATTTCTGGGTATATATCCAAAAGAATAAAAAAGAGAGTCTCAAGAAATATTTGTACATCAATGTTCATAGCAGAATTATTCACAAAAGCCAAAAGCAACCCCAAGTGTCCACTGACAAAAAATGAATAAACAAAACGTGTTGTGTATACACACACACACACACACACACACATGCACATCATGGAATATTATTTAGCCTTAAAAGGAGGGAAGTTCTGACACATGCTAAAACATGGATGAACCTTGAGAACACAATGCTAAGTGAAATAAGCCTGGCACAAAAAGGACAAATACTGACTGATTTCACTTATATGAGGTATCTAGTGGACACAAACTCATAGAGACAGAAAGTAGAATGGTGGATGCCAGGGGCTAGGGGAAGGAAAATGGGGAGTTAATGTTTAATGGGTTTTACAAGATGAAAAGTATCCTGCAGGAGCATGTGGGTAGCTCAGTCAGTTAAGTGGCTGGCTCTTGTTTTTGTCTCAGGTCCCCATCTCAGGGTCCCGGGAATGAGCCCTGTGTTGAGCTCTGCCCTCAGTGGCAAATATGCCAAAGGATTTTCTCTCTCCCTCCCCCCTTACCCCTTCCCCAACTCTTGCTCTCTCTCTCTCTTTCATAAATAAATAAATTTTTTAAAAAAGAGTTATGGTGACAAGTGGTGATGGTTGCCCAATAATGCAAATGTACTTAATGCCACTGAACTATACACCTAAAAATGGTAGGATGGTAAATTTTATGTCTATTTTATCATTATTACAAGAAAAAAGGAATAGATTGAACTCAATAGGTAATGAGTAGTTATTTATTGAAGTTATTTTGTAACACATCAGCATGTGTTTTGGGAAGTGTAATCTTGGAAAAAGCCTGAGGGATAAAAAAGCCTTCTAGAATAGGTGGGCAGAGTGAAATCAGATATTAATTACATCCTTCAAAACCCAAGAAAAACTATCCATAAATAAGCAGAATCAAGTGAGAAATATAGGCGCACACTCTTTAAAAAGTGGTGACCAAAAAAAAAAAAAAAGAAAAATGTAGAAGCTAACTTAGTACTCCTACCTCCCCCTCCAACATAGCCCTCTAAATCAGTGGTAGCAAAAAAAAGAGTGGAAAAAAGTCCCTGAACCAATGAGTTTAGAGGTGGGTTGTACTTTTTTACCTTTAGGTGTCTTATCCTTTAAAATACAGTTATACTCTAGAGTTATGGCAAAGAATGATAAACAATCCCTTGATTTTTTTTGACTTGGACATTTATCTTCATCCTTAACATTTTGAATGAGACAAGAATTTAAACAGCCCTTGTAGGAGAGAGATACTGTGTAGAAACAGATACTGTGTAGAAACATCTTTTCAAAAAGATGGGGTAGTAGGTACATGCAAGTTAGGATAGAAAATGTGTGACAATATATAGGGGCTCTAGAGACTGACCTCTTGAAGAGGAAGGGAGCAGCTCAAAGAAAATGTGGGCAAAAGTTTTTGATCACAGATGAAATTCTAGAAGACAAGCATGCACATTGTTATACTTGTCTTGCGATTACATGTCTGGAAATGTGAGGTACAGACCAGAGGGACTTGAATGATAATCAGGGGAACTTTTGGTGGAAAAATGAGAATTTGGATCTCTGCCATGGGAGAAGTTCAAGGGATGACTGATGGGAGGATCTCTGTGCATTCTCTACCATACAACCAGAGTAACATTGAAGCTCTCCCACAGTGAGTTCCATCTTGGATATCATATCCAAAGAGAGAAACCACAACCTCTATTTGATTCTTAGCCACTGCCTGACCAAACAGGAAGCTTGTCCTAATGTCTACAGAATTCAAAATGTTTGTGGAAGGTGGAAGTCTTGCCAGCACACAATGAGTCAGCCGCCATTAACCAGAGGAGTGAGTTAGGGCAACCACTTTGGACAATATGTTATTTTGGAAGTGAGGATTTCTTTTACAACATTTGAGCCTGGGAACATGGTGTGCTTTATATAAAGCAGAAAATAAATAAAAGATTTCAAGGAATTCCTCTCCCACATGACCAATTCAAAAACCCAAGCTGACAAACCCAAGTACTAAATAGATTCAATGAGCACGCATTTACTCCAACTTTAAAAATACAATACACATGAAACTATTTTAGAAGTTCTTTCTCCTAAAAAGGGAAGTTCCTGAAATAGAGACAATGGCCACAATAATTTTGTTTTTATCAAGTGTGGGCTTACAAATGACATCAAAAAGGAATACCAGAAAGAATTGGTCTTTTTCCATAGAAGGGTTAGGGATCATGAGTTTGGTGTGATGTTAGAAAGCCAAAAATCAGTCCTATCCAAAAGAACTGATAATAGTTTAGCATTGGTGAGTGAACTATTTAAGAGTATCTTGTTTTGGGGCAGCCCCGGTGGTGCAGCGGTTTAGTGCCACCTGCAGCCCAGGGCGTGATCCTGGAGACCCTGGATCGAGTCCCATGTCAGGCTCTCGGTATGGAGCCTGCTTCTGCCTCTGCCTGTGTCTCTGCCTCTCTCTCTCTCTCTCTCTCTGTGTGTGTGTGTGTGTGTGTCTCATGAATAAATAAATAAAATCTTAAAAAAAAAAGAGTATCTTGTTTTTAGTTTGGGAAGGGGGCACTAAACACTACATTACTTCTTGTTTACTATTATAATGAGAGTTCTTTTGTGGCTGAATTACTTTTCCCCAATTATCCATCTTCTTCTCCTTCCATAATAAAACCCATGATTTTTTAACTAAGCCCATGGCTGCTTGGAATAAAGACTATTGGTGTGGTCATGTGGCTAATTCTGGCTGATGCAAAGAGAAGTGGTATATGCAACTTTCAAGTGCATCTTTAAAGAGAGGAGGCAAGCTCTGCTTTGCTCTCTTCCTTTGTGTAGGTCAGGATTCAGATGTAATGAGTGAAGTACTAATAATAAGTTAAGGCCATGGGATTCCTGAGAATGGAAGTCATGCTGAGTGAAGCAACACAATCAAAGGAGCCTAGGTCTCTGACACTGTGCAGTGCCACAATTGTCCTGGACTGACAATCTCTAGATTCTTAGAACATGAAAGGAATAAATATCCACACTATATAAGCCATTGTTATTTTAAGTCTGTCTGTTACTTGCAGCCAAAGCTAATCCTAGCTAATAATCTATTTTAAAAATGTTTTGCTTGACTAGGGGAGTTGCAGAGAAGTCTAAATTCTCTAATATGTACAACTTAAACCTGGTTTTAAGATGACATGCTCATTATCAGCTACACTATCCCGGTCTATTATTTAGGCATTTGATTCTGTGGCTTCCAACACCTATGAGAGAACTGGCAGGGCTTTGAAATGGAACAGTTAAGAACAGTGAGGTTCTCCACCAAGAATAGATACAATATAGGCCAGATTCTGTACTTTAAAGGTAAAAAGGACCTGTGATTGCTCACATTTGTCAGGGAAAACTCTGGCTGAAAGAAAAATCCTAACACTCCAGCTTGACATCTCATCACTAGGATTTTTTTTTTTTTTAAGATTTTATTTGTTTATTCATGACACACACACAGAGAGAGAGGCAGAGACACAGGCAGAGGGAGAAGCAGGCTCCATGCAGGGAGCCTGACACCGTACTTGATCCCGGGTCTCCAGGATCAGGCCCTGGGCTGAAGGTGGCGCTAAACTGCTGAGCCACCCGGGCTGCCCAGCTTTTGTTTTCTTTAGGTTAAATCTTTAGGTACATTTCTCTTTTAAAATACAAACTCACTGAAAGGCAAGAGTAAGTCCCTTACACTTTAGTGTAAAACTTATCCTATTCCATTACTGGTTTTAGAAAAGTCTTTGAAAGATAAAAGATAAGTATGTTGGAGGAGAGGAAAGAAAAATTTGAAAATTGGGGAGTTGAAAGTAGGAGAAAAAAGAGTGACTCAAAAAACTATCTTCAGAGATTTCATAATTATGCCAAGCAAGGACCATTCCCTGGGTGTCTAAAACCATATAGTAAATAAATGACAAGACAATTCTGTGGAATATGAATCATATGATCTAAGCTGCGATTTTGCTCAAAAAAGTGTAAAGAGGTTAAAACTCAGAGAAGGAGAAGGAGAGTGAACACAGGTATTGATAGGTTGTATGACATTATTCAAAACAATCCATTTGGAAGTTTCAGTGTTCAGTTGACAGCAACCACTGAGCAAATTAATCAGCTGTGTTTTCCAACCCCTAATGAAATAATGAAGCTAGACAATAATCATTGATGACTGCTAAAACTATTCATTAAAAGCTAATAGGGATTATAAAATGGATGGGTCAAGCTGACAACATCAGAAATCTGTGATCAATCTTAACATCACAAATGAGAGACAACAAAGCAGTACAAGCTTCCTGATGTGATACAGTAGCAAGTACATGACGCCACCTAGGAAGACTTCTTGCCAAAATTTGGAACCTGAATCTGATCAAGCTTCTGGCTCTAACTACTCATTTCCTGGGAAATTCAGGAAGTACAGAAACATGGTGAAGCTCTCTTGGGGATGCAATCAACAAAATCTAGGATGTGGGAAACTCTAGAGATAAATGAATGGCAAGGAAAAAATACAACAAAAGGAGGACCTCTTCGATTTAAAGAGACTTGAGAGACTTATCACACAGATGCAATTTATGGTCTTTGCTTGGGTTCTTTGGTCAAACAAACACCAATAACAAAAAGACATTTTTGAGATCATCACAGAAACTTGGATATTGACTACAAATTTGATAATATTAGGAAATTGTTGTCATTTGTTTAGTTGTAACAATAGTATTGTGACCTTGGATTAGGCAGCAATCCTAAACATGACCCCAAAAACACAAGCAACAAAGGAGATAATAAAATGGAGTTCATCAAAATTTAAAACTTTTGTTCATCAAAGGACACCATAATGAAAGCAAAAAGAAAGTTCACAGAATGGGAAAAAACAGTTGTAAATCATATTTCTGACAAGAGTCTCGGATCCAGAATACATAAAGAACTCTTAACAAGGCAACAATAGAAAAGATAAATAACCCAGTTTAAAAATGGGCAAAGCACTTGAATAGACATTTCTCCAAGAAATATCTATAAATAGCTAATAAGCACATAAAAAGATGTTCAACATAATTAGTCTCTGGGAAAATGCAAATCAAAACCACAGTGAGATATCATCTCATACCTACCAGGATGATTATAATCAGAAAAACAGATAATAACAAGCGTTAGCAAGAATGCAGAGAAATCAGAACCACACACATGGCTGATGGGAATGTCAAATGGCACAGCCACTTTGCAAAACAGTTCAACAGTTCTTCAAAAAGTTAAACGTACACTTACCATACAATCCAATAATTCCTCTTTCTCTCTCTCTTTATATATATACCCAAGAGAAATGAAAACATACACTCTCACAAGAAGTTATATGTGAATCTTTATGGCAGTGTCAATCACAATCCCAAAAAGTAGAAGTAACAACCCAGATCTCCATCAACTGATAAATGGATAAATAGAATGTGGCATAGCCATACCATGGAATATTATTCAGCTACAAGAAGGAATGAAGTACTGATAGCTGCTATGACATCAATGAACCCCAAAAACATATATGCTATGTGAGAGAAGCCAGACAAAAAAGGCTACATATGATAAAATTCCACTTATGTGAAACATCCAAATTAGATAAATCTATACAGTCAGAAAGTAGACTAATTAGTGCAAGGATGCAAGAAGCATGGAATTGGAAGTGACTGTTAATGGGGTCCTGGAAATGTACTGGAATTTTCTGTGCTCACTAGGGTGAAGGATAACTGTAAACAATACTAAGAGCAATTGAATTGTATACTTTAAAATGGCTAAAATGGTGAGTTTTATATTTTGTAAATTTTATCTCAATGAAAAGTTTTAAATAGTAATAAATATAAAGTCTTTAAAAAGAATCCTCATCCCTTAAAGCTGCATAGTATGTTTATGAATGGCATGATGATACCTTGGATCTGCTTTTTTAAAATCTAGTGGGGTGGGGAGTTGGGGGTTGCTTGGGAACTAGAAGGGTATGGTTGAAACAAGATTGGCCATGAAATCATATTTATCATATTTATTGAAGTGTTAAGTACATAATAATCTGTTATATCATTCTCTCCATTGTTGTATGTGTTTGAAATTTTTCACAAATAAAGAGTTTCAAGTCAACCAGTTGGTTGCTGTTGGATCACAAATGGGCCCTTAATAATAGTGGCAAAGTCCCAGCATGTTAGGCATAGATGGGTCCCTAGAGATCATCTAATTCAGCTTACTCTTTATATTTAAGTGGAAATCGGTACCCTGGGAGAAAAAAGTGTTGGCCCAAATGGGCAGAGATAGGTTTAGAACAGAAGTCTGCAAACTGTAAGGAGACATATAGTAGATATTTTAGGTTTTGCAGGCCAGTTTCTGTTGTAACTAATAAACTCTACTGTTAGTGTAGAAACACTACTCTCCCAAAGAGTGAAAACACTAACTCAAAAAGATATCTGCACAATAAAGTTCATAGAAGCATTATTTACAATAGCCAATACATGGAAACAACCTAAGTGGCCATCAGTGGATGAATGAATAAAGAAGTTGTACATACAGTGGAATATCATTCAGCCATAAAAAAATGAGGGAATCCTACCATTTGCAACACCATGGATGGAACTTGAAGTGAAATAAGTCAGGCAGAGATAGACTAATAATGCATGATCTCATGAATATGTAGAATCTAAAGAAACAAAAACAAAACCCAAAGTCATAGAAAAAGAGATCAGTGAAATGACAGGACACCTGCACCCCAATGTTCCTAGCAGCAATGTCCACAACAGCCAAACTGTGGAAGAAGCCACGATGTCCATCGACAGATGAATGGATAAAGAAGATGTGGTCTATATATTCGATTGAATATCACTCAGCCATCAGAAAGGACAAATACCTATCAATTACATCTACGTGGATGGAATAGGAGGGTATTATGCTGAGTAAAATAAATTAATCAGAGAAAGACAATTATCATATGGTTTCACTCATATGTGGAGTATAAAAAATAGTGAAAGGGAACATAAGGAAGGGGTGGGAGGACTGAGTGAGGAAAAATTAGAGAGGAAGACAAACCATGAGAGACTCCTACCTCTGGGAAACAAAGGATCACAGAAGGGGAGGTTGGTGGGGGGATGGGGTAACTGGGTGACAGGCACTAAGGAGGGCACTTCTTGGGCTCTCTTTATTAAACTATGGTTGCTATTATTTAAACCTCATCTACCAATTATACATTTTTGTGTGTGGGGGTGGGAGGAAAGAATCTGATTAGTAAATTTCCATGCTGTTGCTATTGGGCAAAAATTGAAAGATGTTGCATTTTTGTATTTTTAACAAATGGCTTCAAGACTCACTGAAATTTTTTTAGCTACAAAAATTTAAATAGGCTAGAAAACTATGATTCCCACTTTTAAACTGCTGTGCAGATGATTTTTACAAGTGCCAACCTGATATCATTTGCAAAAACAAAATCTTGAGGTGATGGAAATGTTTTTCAAACATTCCTTTTTCAAACATTCTCCATAGCACAAATTTCTTTTAGAAAGTGGTTCCTTACTTACTGTTAAATATCATCATTACTTTAAAGGAGTAGACCAAGAATATTAGTTTTTTTAAAGCTGCTAGGTAATGTATAGACTTGTCTAATCACTATGCTGTATACTTGAAACTAATGTAACATTGTATGTCAACTATAATTTTTTTTAAATCTGTTAGGCAGCATACTATCAATAACCAAATGGCATCAGAAAAAAATATCAACAAATTTAGTACACTTCATCTTTCACAAAACAAATCTTGTACTTTGTCCTTCCTTTCAGTGGAATTCTGCTTCCATCTTTGGTGGACTAGGTTGCTTCAGAACTACATTCCTATTTAAAATAACTAGAAAAATTAAACAAAAAATTTAAAAATTTATTTGAAAGTATTAGAGAGCCGCTTAAGGTGGTAAGGAATTGTGGTCCAAGACACAAAACAGTGGAACCCAGAGGTGGCCCCAGCATTTAGAACTGCTTTATTCCTCTGGGCAATTGCCAGCCTAAAAAGTGATGGCTGAAAGGCTAAACAAGCTTCCAACAGATTCATAGGAGGAGCCCTGGTAAATATTTCACAGGCTAAACCTCTAAGTACATTGAACAGAAATAAATTATCCCTCTCAAAGACTGAAACCTAGCTTTGAAGCATGTCAATTCCTTTTTGAATTAAGGTTATATGAAGTTGCCAGCATCCCTTACCTTAGATAACAAAGCAAAAGGAAGATAACATAATCCAAAGCTTTAGAATATTTCTTCAGTGTCAAGATATCAAAAAAATAAAAACAAAAACGGACATACAAGAAGGTAAGGCATAACTGACAATCAAAAGAAAAA
Source organism: Nyctereutes procyonoides (assembly GCF_905146905.1). Taxonomy (NCBI): domain Eukaryota; kingdom Metazoa; phylum Chordata; class Mammalia; order Carnivora; family Canidae; genus Nyctereutes; species Nyctereutes procyonoides. The sequence continues at coordinate 5,318,142 of NW_026575031.1, read as the reverse complement.
GCACACTATAGACACAAATACACAAAGGATCCAAATAATGAAATTTTCTTATACAACCTTAAAATATAGATGATTAATATATTCAAAGTAATTTAAAAAACAAATCTAAGAATAATGGCAGGGAACTGGAAAGTGTAAAATATAATCAAATAAAAATTTTGAAATGATAAAACAATACATGAAATTAAGACTTCAAAGGGTGGATTTAATAGCAAATTAGGCACAGCTTAAAAAAACTTGTAGACTGGAAAATAAGTCAGGAGAAAATATCTAAACTGAAGTGTTAAGAAATAAAAGGATAGAAAATAAAGGAGATAGACAAGTACTGACATACCTTGGAGATACTGCTGGTTCAGTTCCAGCCCACCGTAATAAAGTGAATACTATAATAAAACAAGTCAAATTAATTTTTTGGTTTCTTAGTGCATACAAAAGTTAAGTTTATACTCTACTGTAGTCTATTAAGTGTGCAATAGCATTATGTCTAAAAAAATCAATGTACATATGTATTAAAAGGTACATTATTGCTAAAGAAAAATGCTATCATCTGACCTTTTAGCGAGTCATAATTACTACTCACAGATCACTATAACAAATATAACAGCAGGCAGCCCGGGTGGCTCAGCGGTTTAGCACCACCTTTGGCCCAGGGTGTGATCCTGGAGACCCGGGATCGAGTCCCATGTCAGGCTCTAGATTCTAGGGAACCACCTCACTATTTTGAAAACTAGTAAGTTGAGGGAAAGAATCAAGCATCTATCCTGCCTGTTTGATATAAACCTAATGGTAACCCAATAGTTGCTGAGAAAACTTCCCCTTCATGGAAGCATCCCAGTTCATAAATGAAGAAACAGAAGAATCGGAACAGCATCATTTTGTAGTGCTTAATGAATTATTAGAAACAAACAGTGAACACTGATGGCTAATAATATCACAAAAAGAAAAACAGCCATACACCATCTCCTAATAGAAGCATGCCACCCATGAATTTATCTCACCAAGGAAAAACAAACCTGCATCTGACCAAGACTCTTGATCCAATTTCCAATTCCCACAAAATACCAGGTACATACTGGGGGATGTTAAATCACCAGAGATATAATCAGTAAAATCCAGACTTTGGAAACTACAAAACAAACAACATCATTTGATCTTCAACAAAATTTTGCAAGGCAAGGACACCTGGGTGGCTCAGTGGTTGAGTGTCTGCCGTTGGTTTAGGGCATGATCTCGGGGTCGGGGGATCAAGTCCTACATCAGGCTCCCTGTATGGAACCTGCTTCTCCCTCCACCTATGTCTCTGCTTCTCTCTCTCTCTCTGTGTGCATCTCTCATGAATAAATAAAGTCTTTTTAAAAATTTTGCAAGGCAGAAAAACAAAATAAATTAAGAAAAACTTAAGAGATGTATCAACTAATTAGAGTGTATGAAACTTAAATGGGTCCTGATTCAAATAAGCAAACTGTTTTAAAAAATTATGAGACAATGAGATATGAACATCGACTTGGATATTTAATTTTAAGGAATTACTATTAACTCTTTTTAATTCTTTATAATTGTATTGGTTATATTTTCATAGGAGTCCTTATCTTTTAGAGACACATATTGAAATATTTACAAATTAAATGATAGAGATCCAACATAATCCTTTTAGAATTTTCTTTAGAATATTTGAGATAGGGAGAAAGTTAAAGTATAAATAAATAAGATTAGCCATGAGCTGATAATTGTTGAAGATGGGTGATACGTATTTTGGATGCTTCATCTTATTTTTATCCCATCTATTTTTGCATAGGTTTGACATTTTCATGATAAAACTCCCCCCCCCCCAAAAAAAAAAAACTAGTGTGCTATCTCAAACACAAGACCTCCACAGATGGTATTCACAGGGCACCAAACAGGCTAACAGGATGACTGGGGACAGAAGTCCAGCCCCGGCCTCTCTTGCTAAGCCATGTGTCTTGGAGGGCAGCGGTGTTAGCAGGAAGAAGGAACATATTTTTTTTAATAGTTCATTTAGAGAGATCATCTTTTTACTCTTCATAGAGGGGAAATTATCCTTGAAAAGCTCACACAAAGGTGACTACCAGGTAGCTCTAGAAAGGGGGTGGCATTGAAGAGGTGGCACCACTGAGTAGTACAACCTCCTCTCTGTTTGGAGAACTGGCAGTGGAGTTCTAAGAGCAGCACAGACATTGTACCAGGAGGTGGTTTGGTAAGATCAGATGAGAGAGAAGTGCACCAGCTGCATTCTTCCACGCATCTGCAGGAGACATGGCTCCTATGAGCTCATGACCACTAGGAGGTGTATTATGCTCACTGTAGCCTTGGTGATAGGCAGGGATAAAAGCATTCCTAGTTCTGGAAAGTGCTTTGCATGAGGCTCAAAGCATCCAGCTTGGAGTTATACTCAAGCCCATGTCCCTAGGATGGGGTAGCCTCAGGAAACATAGGCCTACAGAACACATGCACACGTACCACCCTATCCCAATGCATTCATAGGTTCTTGATACCCACATGATGCTGGCTAATACGTCAGAGGTGGCCACTCACAGATTTCAGGCAGCTATGTGAACCCGTGCCTTCCCAACCTAAATCTATGCTTATTAGGTAACTAGACATTAGGAGCTTAGTTTTCAATGGGTGCATTTCTAAATGGTGATTGGCTTTGCTTCAGGGCACTATTATTCCAGAATGGCTAAAAATGTGTTTAAATTGCAGGGGGTCAATTGATTAGAAGTCAGTGTCATCACACTGCAGCACATGGTGACTTTCTCCACACCACACCTCACACTCAAGAATGGACACACAGTCTCCACACATTCCCACACTGCATGTGTACAGACGAGAAAATGTCCGTTTTCAGACTCGCCGCATGGGGAGCCGACTTGTCGGCTTCCTCCCTGGTGATTTCCCAACTTGGCTTTCTGCAGGAAGCAGATCTGCTTTTCTCCCAGAGGAGGCCAAATGTCATAGAGAGGAAAAGGCTGCGAGCAACAAGGGGGCCCCAAATGAGAGAGCAGGAGAAAGGTTGGACCCAAGATCCTGAAAAGATCATTTTACCAGAATGGAGAGAGAAAAATGGTTTTTCTAGGGCTGATTCATTTACCCCACACACTTCTCATCCTGATGTCTCTGCATTCCTTCCTGGATTTTGTCCCCCGCTCCCATATAACCCCTTCATTGCTAGTTTTGGAAATCAGTGAGTGATAGGTTAGCATGGTGATCATCCCATGGTGTCACCTAGCAACATGATGTTCATAAATAGCCACAATCATCTTTTCTCCAAAAATGGCTAAAACTTCTTTTAAAGACATCAGGAAAAATGCTTAGCTCTTTCAGAGCTGGTATAAAATATTCCCTTGTCTCAGCCCTCCCACTCCCAGCCTTCCTCTTCCCCTTCTCAAGTTGACCTCCCAGTATGTTTATTGTTTATACTCTGCTTTTTTTTTTTAATGCACATTTCCTTCTACAGGGTCACATAACAGCTGTTCATGTAAGAATCTCCCAGTAGTTTTGTGAACTTCCTTTAGCTCAAAAACAACTCAAAAGCCAAAAACAGTCCTTTTTTTTTTTTTTTAAGATTTCATTTATTTATTCACGAGAGACACAGGCAGAGGGAGAAGCAGGTGCCCTGCCAAAAACAGTCCTATTTAACCCTCATCCTTTGCAATGTAGAAGAATTCAAATTAACAGTCATAGATTACTAAAGCTGAGGAAGAATTACGTCTAGGTAAGGTAAGACCATATCAATTAGATGACACTGACATACAGTGACACAAAAGTCTTGCACTTTTGGGGCAGCCCCGGTGGCGCAGCGGTTTAGCGCTGTCTGCAGCCCGGGATGTGATCCTGGAGTCCCGGGATTGAGTCCCACGTTGGGCTCCCTGCATGGAGCCTGCTTCTCCCTCTGCCTGTGTCTCTGCCTCTTCTCTCTTGCTCTCTGTTTCTATGAACAAATAAATAAGTAAAAAATAAAAAAAATGTCTTACACTTTTGTTAAAAGTGTAAATATAAAAGAACAAAAAGGGTTCCTTTAACTAGACCAGTAATCAGCAAACCTTATTAACTCATAGATCCAACACATATATTTTGGGTATCTACTATGTTTCAAATACTGTGCTAGATAAAAATACAAAGATGAATAAGTTTACACCATTGAAAGGCTCAGTGTGTTGAGAAATGGCAGGAAATTTTCATTGCAGATGGACTACACAGCATTCAGCCAATTCTGTGGGTATTAAAAATGGAGAGCTTTAAAATGGAGGGCACAGATGAGCAAACCTTACATAAAAGGTGAGGACCCAACAAAATGCCAACATTTTATAATAGTATAGAGTCTCAGGTTCTTGACTTGAGCAAGGGGATGTATGCTGGTACCATGGCTCAATGAATGGACTATTATAAGAGCATGGGCAAGGAGAACAACAAGTGGTGGTGAAGCTCCCTGAGACAAACCACAGCACAGAAGGTTGATCAGCTCTGTGCCTGAAGGGACAATGGGAAGAAGGGTGGGCTTACCAGAAGCCAGAGAGAATAGCTGTGGTCACTGGAGAGGGCCGACTCTGATAGAGGGGGTACCGTCTAGCCATGGTGAGCAGGCAAAGAGGAAGACAGGGGAATGCACGCTGGACCTCACTCTCCTCCTACCTTCCCATCTATTGCCAATGCTTCCCAAAGAAAGATAGCTTGGTGATGCATAATGCATAATGCCTAATGGTCAGCCTCAGAGAGACGGCACAGAACAGAAAGGAGATGGGAGGAGAGTGAATCTAGATGGGAAAATGAAAAACATCTGGCATTGCATTCAAACGGAGATGTTAAGAAGGTTCTTTTGGTTATTCCAGTCTAGGATTCAGGGAAGGTTAGACTCGGAGATATAAATTTGGGAGCTCTTTAGTTAAAAATGGTAATGAAAGCCATATCCCCGATGAGATTACTCAGAGAAGACAAAAGGGCTGGGGCCTGAACCCTGGAGCACAATATAGCAGCTTAGCAGAGGAGGAAGAGCTAGCAAAGGGGTCTAAAGAGGAGAAACCAGACAGTTTAGGGAAAACCAGAAAGTGGTATCCTTAGAGCTAAAAGATGCATGTTTCAAGAGAAGGAGGAGAAATCTAGTGTCCTGAATTGTCTTTCACATAGAGATAAAAGGATAAAAAATACTCCACAAAAATGTACTCATTTTGTTGAATAAGTGGAACTTTAGGGCACAAAAAAAAAAAAAAAAACTTAATCCCTTTCTCACAATTGCCTTAATAATTCTTTTGAGTGGGCTAATTTTGCCTCAACCAGAAGCATAGAATTTAGGCCAGGCCCATGATTTTTCTGGTCACTCTCAGATATAATTACTTTAATTATTCATGGCTTCCGGAATGTTCCTTCTGTTGGCTAGCAAACCTAGACAGGACCTTCGATCTCAGGGACCAGTGGGCAGATGCGTTCTGTCCCTACAGGATCTCCAAATTGACAAACCCACATGCAGAAGCAATCCCAGGTATCAGGGGCAGCAGGGATGTCCTACCTAATCTTCAGCCCTCTACATTTCCTCTTCCAGGGGTCACTCACTCTCTGTTGCACTATTGTGGATCCAATGATGTCAGTGCCTTTCTGGGTGATTACAGACACTGAGGAAAACAGATCTACTAACTTGAAGTGATCTAGTCCTGAGGTACTTAGGCCTCGAGATAACCAGAGGAAGAGGGTAATGCTTAATAGTATTCATTTATTTTAAAAATATTTATCGAGCTCCTACTCTGCTAGGTGCTAGGGATTCAAATGGCGAACAAAAGTAAACATAGTTCCTGGTCTATTGGGAATTATAGCTTACGATTTATCAAACAATCACATGAGTAAATGTCAAGTGCATGCATAAAGCCATGAGAAAGCATAACCGGTCAGGGAGCCCAGGGAAAGCTTTCTTGAGGAAATGATGCAAAGCTTCTCGAAAGGTGAGTAGGAGTTTGTCAGGAGAGGAGGTATAGTGAGGGCTGTCAGGCTGGGGACTGCACAAGCAAAGGCCTTGTAGTGACAGTATGGATGGAAAGAATGAAAGAAAGCCAGAAGAGCTAGAGCCCAGAGGCTGAGGGGCCTGTAGAGAGCCTGCAGTACCATTAAGAGGCCAGTGGGAAGCCATGCAATGGTTCAGACCAGGGGAGGCACTTGGTCAGATCTGAAATGTAGAGAAGGGGTTGAGGGAGATGGGCCATGGCACAGATGAGTGTAGGTGGCATAGTCTGGGTGAGAGGTGATGGCAGCATGGCCCAAGGAGGTGGTGCTGAGCTGTGATCCCAGGAATGGGGCTGCAGAACAGAGTGGATCCGAAGGACGCTGGGTTTCTAGCTTACAGATTGGTCTGATGGCAATGACAATGACTGATTCACAGAGCAAGGCAAGGGTAGAAGACCACGAGTAATGCCATCTCTCGGTAGAACCTGCTTTCAGCCATTTCTGTCCTTTCTGGGCTACCATCACTACAAAATAACCACCAATTTTGTTAAGGAGACAGCAAGCTGCTGAATGTAGTATTTTGCTCTTCAATATGGGCAGGACTTTGCATAAGATGCCTAAACATTTTCAAAGCATGTTCACAACCAGCATTTTATTTTATCCTCACCATAATTTCATGAGTTCCCCCTACTCATCCTTATTTAAAGATCAGTGCGTTCACAATCTCCATCCAATTGTGGTGTGTATTTCTGGGCACATCATCAAAAACCTGCAGCTGCTAAATCCATTCTGAAATCTTAGAGTCTCGGAGGTTTAAGGGAACATTAGCTCCCAGTTTCTTCCAAACCACTCATTTTACTTAGGCCCAAAGAGCTAGCTAGAGACCAAGCCAGGATGATAGTCAAATAAAACAAGTACACATCCAATGAATACTCACAATCTCTGATAGTTACTATGACTTTCATCTAGGGTTAAAAAAATACATAGAAAAGTTAAGACTTACCTAAGCATGTCTCCATCATGCTAACATGACGATCCAGTTCTGCTGGTCGTCATCAATCAGCAAAAGGTATGTGGCTCCCTGCAATGTGCTATTGGCACAAAAAGACAAAAAAGGCTCAGTCCCCTCTCCTCTGTCCCTCCTGGGAGGGGGCTGATCCACACTAGGCACCAACTGTCCTCTTTTAGAAAGCTGTCCCTAGCCCTAGAACTTTGATAGAGACCTTCTCAAAGGGTAAATAGGTGAATCAGTAATGTCTGCTCTACCAGGGACCTGGGGTAGTTCTTTGAAGGTATGGTAGGGTATTGTAAATTGGGTAGTTGCGTGGAACTTACTGGTTGGGGATTTGAGGACAAGAAGACAGATAAAGGGATAGGAGGTGATTTTTTTTTTTAAGAGTTGATTTCTTTTTATTTGGGAATAACTATGGTCAACTTTCATGAAGGTAGAAGTTGACTGAAATGTTAAGAATCAAAGTGTAGAATAAAGCCGATACCCATATTTAACATTGTAGTTGGCTTTCAGTTACAAAACATTTAGAATTTCTCTCCCTAAAACATTCACAGCAGAGGTGTTCATCTCACTTGCTTATTTCACCTCTAAATACCACCACAGTTAACTGGGATTGTGTGAGGTAAAGGAACAAAACCAATGGCTATTAGCCCAGCGTGGCTCTCTGGAGTTCTGACAGAGAAGCTGCTTACAGCCAAGTCTTACAAAGTGCTTAAAGCTCAGCCTAAGACCTTAAATAAAGCTAAAATCACTATTGCCTGAGTCAGTTGCATGGTGGTGCTAAAACAAACAAGTAAACCAACAGAGCTCCACACATATAAAATCAACCCCAAAACTCCTAAGACCACAACAGTATTCACAATGAATTTTTGTGACTCCTTTACCTTTTGAGTTGCCCTTGATGTTTATTTGTATCTGATATGTTCTGCAGGAAGATGCTAGAAGCAAGAAATGAGAACATTCCAAACAGAGGATTGTCCCAAATTTAAATCTGATCTCTCACTCTCAGGACTCCCTCTGCCTCAGGTCACTTGTTCAGCCAAGATTCCTTGAGTTCTCATCAGTGCTAGGCTTCATGATAGGATCTGAGATCTTGATACAAACATGGAAAAGACACTTTTCCTGTCCTCCAGGGGAGTATAGTCTAGTGAAGATCCAGACTGCTCAACAGATAACACCATATAAAGATTGGTGCTCATTGGCACAGGAACCAGGAGAGACATAACAAAGGAGATGGTGTTTCACTGAAGTTCTGGAGTACATATAATTCGACAGGCAGCTAAGAGTATCCTGGGAAGAGGAAATAGGGTATACACAGGGCACAGAAACATGGAACCACGGAGAAGATACTGTCAGGTGATGGCAGGAGATAAAGGACCAGAGGCAATCCACCTCAATACATTCTATATATGCTCAGGGTGTTGGCACACCCTGTAGAAGCTCATTTTGCTACAGTGATGATGAAGAACAATAACCAGAATCTCAGTGGTTTGCAGCAACAAACCATTCATGTTATGTATCAGTAGTAGACCACCTGAGATTCAACAGCTTTGTGACACTGAGGTTCTGCTCTAGGTTGCAGGTGGAATGTGTGTCAGCCCCACATCTCTTCCTATTCTAGGACTCAGGCAGACCGAGCAGCCTGTCTAGGATACTCACTGTTCTTATGGCAGAGGGCATGGAGGAAAGTGCCCCCATTCCCTAAGAGCTTCCACTTAGGAGTCATGTCTACTCACATTTCCATTGGCCCAAGCCAAACAGAGGAATAAGGAAGTAGACCCTACAGGAAGGTATAACAAGGATGGTAATGTAAAATAGTCTTTTGAGGGAAGGAACAGATGATTGGAAATGATAACACAATGTGCTACAAATGGATTGAGAAGGAACAAGGAGAGGTTGTTGCTGTAGTGAAAAGTTAATGCCAGTGTTGGCTGCATAACAAATTATTCCAAAATGTAGCGGCCTAAAGCAACGACAGTCATTTTATTATTGTTCATGGTTTCTGTGGGTCTAGGATTCAGGAAGGGCTCTGCTGGTTGGTTCTAACTTGGGGGTTTATAATGTACTTGCAAAAGTTCAAGTGGACTGGAATAGCTCTTTCTCAGGGACTCTCCAAATCATCTGGTTTGCTTTTTTTCTACAACATGCTGACACCAGGGCACTCAGTGTGCTTATGTGGTGGCTGAAACCTTCCAAGTTCAACACTGCAGTCAATAGGAGAGAAGTGCACTACCTTTTATGATCTAGCCTAGGGAATTATATAACATCACTTCTGTTGTACTCTAGAGCAGGGATTGATAGATAGCCTTTTTCTATACAAGCCCAGTGTTTTAGGCTTGGTGGGCCATATCATAGGTATCTGGCACAACCACTCATAACTAATTACGTTGGCCACTGTAGTACGAAAGTAGCAATGGTCAATTCAAATCGAGAATGCTTAATTTATGGAAAATAAATTTGAATTTCATATAATATTTATGTCATGAAATATAATTCTTTTGACTTTTTTCAACCACTTAAAAATGAGGAAAAAAATTCTTAGCTTGCAGGCTATGTAAGAACAGACATCAGGTCAGAATTGGCTCCCATACTATAGTTTACTAAACCCTGCTCTACTGGGGAGGTGTCCAGTTGGTTATGTTCACAGGCAATTGGAAACACAAGTTTTACACTCACAAGAAATACTGTGACCAGCATTACAGAATTGGGTGTCACCTGCATATGAGTGGCAGCCGAAGCCCCTAAAACCAATGTGATTTACCCAGAAGTGTGCACTTTGTAGGAAGTCAAGATATCCTGGGATGGAATCCTCAGAACTCAAGAATTCAAGGAGTGATTTGAGGATCCAGTAAAGAAAGGCCAGAGTAGAACCACAGCCCAGCCTCCCTTTCACCTTTTTTCTCCATTCTACATTTCAATATTTTTGTCTCCACCTCCCATTCCTGTCCCCAACACCAACTTTTCACTCCAGACACTATTTTCAAAGTGCGAGTTAGACAGCAAGGCATATGACACTTGTAATTTGGAGGAGATATGCTTCACACTCCTTTCTATCCCATTCACTCATGCAAAAAAATGTAGTAACTTTATTTATGAAATCATGTATTATTTAAGTACTAGATGGCATTATTATATGTTAAAGATTTTCTTAAAGCTTGCATAACAGATAGTTACATAACAGATAGTTACAAACCATAATGTTTACCAAATATAAGACCAACAACTTTAACCATATGAATTAGTATTATTAGTATTATTTGCACTTTATTGACTGAGAAGGAAAATAAATTTCTGTAGAGGAAGCACTAAATTACAGCCTTTTGAAAGACTGGAAGTTGCTTAACTATGTTTTCTCCACCTTAATCTTCAAAAGTCTGTTCAAAACTTCTTCAGAGGAGGGGAGCTAACACCAGGTAAATAAATAAGGTAATGAACACAGTTTCTATCCAGTGTTGAAGGGGTAGAGAATGATAGATTTCTTGGTACATAAAGTGTCTGTACAGAACAGGAAGTAGTATTTGATAAGCAAGGTATTAGAAGAGAGTACAGATAATTTTGCAAATTGAGGCCAAGATAAAAATGACAAAAAGAATCAGAAGTAAAGTAGTATCCTGATGCAAAAGTAGTACAATCATGTGACAAGTTCTGGGAAGACAGGTTTCTAAGTGTGGTGAGTTAGGAATGTGGGAGATGGGACCTTGGGGACCTTCCTCTTTCTGTGATTCACTGATATTGTTCCATGTGGCTTTAAATAACATGTAGCCAATTATTCACTTATTCAGCAAATATTTAGTGAACTTCTAAGCCGAGATATAAATCAAAATGAAGAGTACTCACTCTGTCAGGCTGAATGATAAACAACATTTAAATAACATTCAATCCCTGCCCAAGGGAAATTATACCCTGTTAGGGAAGATTCCGTATGTACATGAAAGGATTGCAATAGATGACCTCCTTGTCTAGGCTGAGATTACTGGAAACTCTGCCTCAGGAAACTGTCATTTCAAAGTCTGGTTTGCTTGTGGTGCTGATGGACATTGGCACCCTTGTTTAAGAAAACACCCTAGAGATGGGGTGCCTGGGTGGCTCAGTTGGTTGAGTGTCCCACTTTTCATTTTGGCTCCAGTCATTATCTCATGGGCCATGGGGTTGAGCCCTGCATTGGGTTCTGGGCTCAGCCGGTAGTTTGGTAGAGATTCTTTTCCTCTCTCTCTGCTCCCCCATCCTTGCTCATGTGCATGCTCTCTCTCTCTCTCTCTCTCTCTCTCTCTCTCAAATATACAAATCTGAAGAAGGGAAAGAAGAAAGAAAAGAAAGAAAAGAAAAGAAAAGAAAAGAAAAGAAAAGAAAAGAAAAGAACCCCAGACAGTGTTTTTATGCAAATCAGGTTCTGGAGCCCAGTCTGCAAGACTAAACTTTCCAGCCAAATAATCTAAGAGATTATCTGCTATCTCCTTGACAGATAGGGGAAATTGTTGCCTAACTCTGAATTGCTAGAGGTTACTTTAGAATTCATAGTATAAATATTTACCAGTCAGCCTTCAAGTTCTAACATTTCATATACAGTCTTAGAACCATATAATTCTGTTTCTCTCCTCCCAGCTTTTGTGCTATTGTCATAAATTCTATTTCTGCATCTTTATAAACACATACTACATTGTTTTTGGTTAAACAGTTAATATTTTTGTAAAAAAATTAAATATGAGTGAAGTATTTATTTGATCTTGTAGTTACTGCTTCTAATGGTCTTCACTCCTTTGTTTAGATCCAGATTTCCATCTGGTATCATTTTTATTCTGGCTAAGACTTCTTTTCACATTTATTATAGTGTGGATTTGCTAGTAATGAATTATTTTGGCTTTTCTATACCTGAACAAATCTTTATTTCCCTTTTGTTTTTTTTTTAAATTTTTATTTATTTATGATAGTCACAGAGAGAGAGAGAGAGAGAGAGAGAGAGAGAGAGGCAGAGACACAGGCAGAGGGAGAAGCAGGCTCATGCACCGGGAGCCCGACGTGGGATTCGATCCTCGGTCTCCAGGATCGCGCCCTGGGCCAAAGGCAGGCGCCAAACCGCTGCGCCACCCAGGGATCCCTATTTCACTTTTGTTTTTAAAATATTTTGCTGGATATAGAGCCTTGACTTTATTTGTCCCTTTTTATTTGGCCCAATCTTTCCAGATATTTATCAATTGTATTAGTTTTTTTCCAAACCAACTTTTAACTCTGTTAATCTTCTATATTGTATGTTTTTCAGTTTATTTAATTCCTACCTTATTTTCTTCCTTTATAATCTTTCTTCAACTTTATTATGCTATTTTTCCTAATTTTTCCTATTGGCTCTTTAAGTAGCACATTAGTTTTAAGACTTTCTTCTTTTCTAATATTAGAATTTAAAGCTATACATTTCTCTCCGAGTATTGCTTTAGGTACATTTTACATGTTTTGACATTTGATATCTGTAACATTTATTATTGCTTTGGTCTAAGGAATCTTAAACTTTTATCCTAAGTCCCTCTTTGAACAATAGGTTATTTAACAATGTAATTCTAATGTACCTTCTATGGTTTTCTTTTTAATAATTATAGTTTTATTCCCTACCTTCAATGAGATCAGACATCTGTCTGTGATCAACCTTTTAAATATACTGAAATTTGTGTTATGGCCCAATATATAGTCAATTTTTGTGACTTTTCTAAATGTACTTGATAATAAAATATGTTGTGCAATTTTGGGGGTACAGTATGTGTTCATTAGATAAAGCTTAATTATGTAATTCCTAATCCTCTGAGCCCCACAAAATGAAAACTAAAGGTAAAAGCAAAATAACATATACCAATTTTACAACTCTAAATCTGATTGCTCCTTAAACTAATTTATATATTTAAGTTCCTATTCAACATCTCCATTTGGATGTCTAATAGTCACCTTAAATGTGATATGGCTTTCTTTTCCACCCCCATCAAGACTTGCTCCTTCCCTAAGCCTACATATGTCAACATCCCTCTAGACTTAAGCCCAAAGATTATTCTCTTTCATTCATTCTCTCCTCTCACACACTCCTTTTAGTCCATTAGGAAGTCCTTCTGATGCGTCATCCAAAACTGCTGTGGAGTCTGTCCAACTCTGTTCATGCTTACTAACACTACCCTGATCCAAACGAGATAATTCATGAAGACTACTATAACAGCCTTCTAATTGGCCATCCTGCTTTCTGTTTTGCCTTCCTCCTCCTCAATCAGTTCTCTATAGAATTACCAGAGTAATCTTTTAGAGTTGTAAATTATAAAATGTCACCCCCCCAGTTAAAACCCTTTCATTATTTCCTCTCATACTTAGAGTAAAGCAAAAAGTCCTTACCTCAGTTTACAAGGCCTTTATGATCTGACCTCTGACTGTTTTCCCATGCTCATTCTACTCTTCTGGTCTTCTAGCTCATCCTGAAAGCTACAAAACTTGTTCCAACCTCAGGGTCTGCATGACACAGGATAGGATAGGTTATGTTCCTGCAATATAAAATCCCCAAGTCACACAAAATATCCGGCGGGGCTAGGCAATTCCATAAGACAACTGATGTCCATGATGAGGACTCAGTAATTCAGGCAGCCTCAATCTTGAGCTTCCACCATTTCAGTATGCAACTTCATCAATATCTATTGTAGTAGAAGAGAGGGTCATACATCAGCCAGAGAATTGTTTCTATCACTTTTTCTCACAACCAGTTTTCCAGAACTTGTCCATAACCCCATGTACTTGCAAGATGGTGGGGAAGTATAATCCTTTGTATGTTAAGGAGAAGCAAGTCAGATAGGAGTTCCAGAACTGTTCTCTATTCCTGGAATGTACTCTTCTCATTTTCATACAGCTGGCTTCTTATTGACATTTGGGCCTCATCTCAACAGCCAGTCTCTTAGGCTGTCATTTGGCCACTCAGGTACTCTGTATTCCAACTAAATATTGAATTTCTGTACACAACTTTCAATCCTCTGATTTAGTTTTTATTGAACACTCTCTTCCCTACCTAGAATATAAGATGCATGAAAGCACGTAACATGTCTATCTTGTTTACCCTGGTATTCCCTTAATAAATATTTGTTGAATAACTTAAAATAATCTCTTGGGGCATCTGGGTGGCTCAGTCGGTTCAGCATCTGACTATTGATTTTAGCTCAGGAAATTGTACTTAGGGCCCATCTGCATAACCCAAGACAATCTATCTCAAGATCCTTTTGTTAGTCACACCTGCAGAGACCATTTTTTAATATGAAGTAACACAGGTTCCAGGGACTAGGACCTGTTATCTTTAGGGACAATTATTCAGCCTACTACAGTAACTTAAATCCTTTTTTATTATCCTCCATAACTAAATCTGAAGTGGGCTTTTGAGGCTATACAGCTTTCTCAGCTTCTTGTTGGTGAAAGTTCAGTGGTCCAAGGATTGATTTAAGTCTTGAACACCACTTTCCCAAAGTTCTTGTTGTTCGATTCTTCTTAATTGATTTCTTTTACAATTTTCTAAGTCAGATGAGAAGCACAGGAGAGTTTGGAAATTAGATACTGCTACCACTAATAAATAACAATTTATTTCTGCTTTAAAACACTATCATGGAGCAGCCCAGGTGGCTCAGCAGTTTAGCGCCACCTTCAGCCCAGGGCGTGATCCTGGGGCCCTGGGATGGAGTCCCATGTTGGGTTCCCTGCATGGGGCCTGCTTCTCCCTCTGCCGGTGTCTCTCATGAATGAATAAATAAAATCTTTAAAAATAAATAAATAAAACACTATCATGTATCATTAGATTTACTCATATTAAAAATTGAAAAAAATTAAAAGCTGAAGAAAAATATTCATATAGACAGAGATAATTTTTAAATGTTGAAAAGGAGCAATTCTCTGTTAAGACACACAGATTAAACCTGTATCATATAATCAGAAATAGAGATGGTTTTAATCAATTGTGGATCAAACTACAGGAAGAAATGGATGAGTGCCAGTATTTATTAAGCACTATAGACTTAATGTTATCCCATTACCAGGAAGAAAATAATGGCCTCTTTACCAGAATGTAAGGCACTGCAGACATATGCTACTGAGGCTCAGCCTGACTTCCCAATTAGTCATCTTCTAAGTCTTCAACACACAACACATACGCAGACTTAATATCTTTTTTTTTTAAGGTTTTATTTATTTATTGGAGAGAAAGAGCATGTGTGAGAAAGCATGAGGCATGTGGGGCGGAGGGAGAAGCAGACTCCTCACTGAGCAGGGAGCCCAACACAGGGCTCCATTCCAGGACCTGGGGATCATGACCTGAGTCAAAGGCAGACGCCTCACTGACTGAGCCACCCAGGTGCCCCCAGGCTTAAAATCTTTAAATGGCTTTTATGTAGATAGCAGTTATGAAACTAATCCTACAGACGGCCCTTTGAAAATCGAGTATTGACTATCATTTGTGGATAAGAATAGAGCAGTGAGTATAATAAGAGGAAATGCAGAATATGAGAGAAAAAAACCCGAGTCAAGAATTTGAAGGAAAAGAAGGCAGAATAAGCAAAAGCAATAAAGGAATATAAATCAAAGTTGAGGAGAAACCAGGGACTTCAGGAGGGGACAATGGAGGAAAACCCACCAGAGGCAGAACAGTGCCAGGAAAGTGGGAGTCAGAAAGAACAGGGTTTCGATTTCAGCTCCCACTATTAAAAATGTAGGTAAGTTTCTTAATTTTGGTATGCCTTCAGTTTCCTAATTTGTGAAATGGCAATAATCATACCTACTGCAAAAATTATTGAGAAATTAGATAATATATGTGAACCTCTTCAACACATTGCCTGGCACCTAATAGGCATATACACATCAAGTTCTCTTTCCTTATTACCTGACCACAAAGTACAAGTGGGAAAGAAGAGGAGATAATTGTCATTATGAAAAGAATATATCTGAAACTATGATAATGGAAAACACAAATGTTCAATGGACAGAAGGTAGTAAATCAATTCTAAAAATAAGAGACCTGAGAAGAGAAAGAGTGGAAGCAGGAAGCTGTCACGGAAGTACAGGTAAAAGGTGAGTGAGGCTTGGACTAAGATGGTAGTGGTGCACATGACGAGAACCATTCAGATTCAGTCTATCTGAAAATCTTTGATGAGGAAAAAAGCATTCCTTGAGCAACTGGGTAAACGATGATTATTTCTTAAAATAAGGCAGATTGGAGGTAGAACAGGTGTGGAGCGGGAGTCAAGGGTTGTTGTGGTCTCATGGAAATGGAAATGCTAGAGATATCCATGTGGAGATGTCAAGTAGAAGACCTAACTGTGGATACCACTAGCATATGTATGACAGGTAACTGGGACTTAGTGAAATCTCCTTGGGGGAGTACTTCTAGAGAGAGAATCGATTACTGTATCCTAAGGAATTCCAAACTGTAAAGATTGGAAAAGGGGGGAGGATATTAGCAAAGAGAAGAGGGACCAGTGAAACAGGAGGAAGTCAGGATAGTGTAGTGTGAGAAGGAAAGAATATGTCAAAAGCTGTTCAATGAGGTGAGGTCTATCTAAGAAACATCCATTGGATTTAGAAATGAGGTTGGGGAGAAACATGAGTTGGTGGGGGACTTTATTGAGAGCATTTCAGTGAAGTGGTCAGGACAGAACTTGAGGTAATACATGACAGCCCAACATCCAAAACCAGTATTGAGTCTTCTATTGAAAAAAAAAATTCACTGGGGTGCCTGGGGGCTCAGTCAGTTAAGCATCTTCCTTTGGTTCGGGTCATGATCTCAGGGTCTTGGGATCGAGCCCCATGTTGGGCTCCCTGCTCAGCAGGGAGTCAGCTTCTCCCTCTACTCCTTCTGCCCACTCCCCTCCCTCGTGTGCTCTCAAATAATAAAATCTTAAAAACAAAAAGTTACATAGGAGGCAGATCACTTTTGATGTTTCTTTAGGGAAAAAGTGAGTTGTAAAAAGCAAAGAAATCCTTTTGAATATGGGCTCACCTGATTACAGAGCTACTCATTTACTTATGATGTGATTAGCAGTAGGATCCCAAAAGTTTCCAGCAATGGACTCTTCTTTCATCTAAGCTCTTATAAAATGACTACCACCACCACAAATAGATGAGCTTTTATTATGGCAGGGGGTGGGGAGGAAGCTTTAATAAAAGGTGAACATACAGTTTAAAGTTTATCAGTTTTGTAAGTTCGTGCCTTACAGTTCATGTTGCTCTTAAGTCCCTAACTGGTCCTAAACGCCAAAGTATTCTTCAAAGTCACTATCATTTGATGCCTCAATCCCACCATAAAGCATTTCTTTTGTCTGAATCCGGGTATATTTCATTCTAGATGTCTACTTTTTATCATCATCTTGTTGCAGCCTAAAGTGCTTTTGCCTTCTAATCATATTTAAAATATAGACCATCATTTTTTATTAAAAATAAAAATGTACAAGGAATTCAATGCCTAATCCCCAACTGATGTTGGCATCAGTAATGAGATGATGTCTACTAGTATAGTGGCAGTGACAATAGAGAACACAGGTTTGAGGGACATGCCACAAATAGAACTGTAAAAAAATGTGAATTAATGGTGGAAAGTAAGAGAAAATGAGAAACTGATGATGACCAGGTTTGTAGCTGAGACTACTGCATACACAGTGCTGTCACTACCCATCAAGAGAGAGAAGAGATAAAAAGGTTTAAAGAATGGAGGTATATCAGTTTGACCCTTACTGAATTTGAGGTGCCTGCAAGAGATACACTTCAAGAAGCAGGATGCATGGTTTTAAAAATACAGGCTGTGTTATTGAGTGAATGACCTTGCATCAACAACTTAACCTCCTTAGGCCTGTTTCTGAATTTGTAAAATAAGCGTGCTGTGTGAATCTGTAAAAAGGGATTAGTATAGTCTCAATCCTAAAATGTCAGTGACCTCAACTTTATCAGCAATTTAAGTACTTTGGTTTGCATCCTTTTTTCCTTAAAGTTTTGGAGTATTATCCTGTGTGCATTTCACCTTAAAAATTTAATAACTTTAATAAGAACCATTAACTAGCTAGGAGTTCACAAATTAATACATCTTGTTTTCTCTTAAATTTTAAGTGATAGTCAAACGCTGGTTTCCCTTACTGATGAAAGACCTATATTTAAGCTTCCTGGTCATTCCTGGGAATAATATAAGCATTTTTAAAAGAATTGTAATATATTGCTGAAATTTCTTCTCCATGAATTTTTTTTCCCCTCATGAATTTGGAGAGGTTGGAGACATTCCTATAACAGGGACAAGGAAAATGCAGAAGATGCAAAAGGGGTTTATGTTAGACAAGTAATACCCTTAAGATCTTCTCTATCACATTTTAAAATGAAAAAAAAAATCATTTAGATAAGTATCTTACAATTTTATAATGCAAAATTAAGAATTAACAGAAATGAAAGTTAAACAGGTCTCCTTAAAGTTTTATCATCCAGAAAGATCTTATTGCAGTAGTAAGAATTGTGGAGCTCTTCCTGTCCTTTCCAAATTGCACCCAACCTATTGGTTATTATAAATTATTTCTAGGTTAAAATGAAGTTTGAGGGAAAGAAAGGGGACACTAGCCTCATGGTGACCCGTGTGTCAGTAGCCCTGACACTAAATGCAACTCTGGTTCAAAGACCGGCTTTGTGAAGAGTTGACATACAAATGGCTCACTATTTGAAAAAAAGAGTCCAGAATCCAGGAGAAGACTCATTCTGAGAACATTGTTTTCTACTGCCTCAACAGGATCTACCACTGCTTTGGTGAAAAAGAATCCCTCAGATTCAGAATCTTTAGGTAAATGCCATCCAATTGAGCCAAATGAACAATGCCACAGGCTGGACAGCATGTATGTCTTCAGTACTTTCTATTGGATCAGCACAAACTGATCTATCTTGATGAAATGTTTAAGTACTATCACAATCTTATTCTTTCAATTTTAAGGATGCCTACAGGCCAGTTGCATAGCACACCACAACTTAGTGAGGTAGATGAATAGTTCAACAAGAACTGAAACAAAAAGAATTAAGTTATTACTTATAAAATTTTCCAGTTTACATAAAATTTCATTTTAACAGAAAAAGTAATTCTGTTAAGTACATCTGTAACCCTGATTAACAAAACACACAATTGTATTGTGACTAAAAAGTAAGACAATTTGGTTCGAATCCTGGTGCCTCTAATGTGATCTTGGGAATATTTTTTAACCTCTTGAAGCCTAAATCTCCTCTTTAGTAAAAAAAAAAGAAAAAAAAAAGGAGGATGACACTTCCTTATGGGGCTGAAAACTAAAAGTGATCATTTAAAATATATAACAAAAATAAAACCTGTTAGACAAAAGAAAACACAATTTCAACTATGATTTTGTTAGACTTTTATTATGAATATATTTTTTGAGCCATCATTTCAAAGGATCTCTATAAAACTGCAAATCTTAAAGCAGTTAATTTTAAGAGTCAACAAGTTTTATTAAGACCAATGTTTTTTTTTCTTTCAGGACCACTGTGAGCATGGACCACTATGATGGCCAAGCAGAAACCCTAGTTTTCAATTTCTCTGATGTAAAAACTATTTTACTTACTTGTGGATATTAACTTGATTGTGAAGAATGTAAAGCAAATTTCTGAAAATCTGTAAATAAACACGAGACTACATTTCATAATTCATGGCAAACAGTTAATTCTTGATTCTTCAAGTAAATATAACTGTAATATAGTAATCCAAAAGTTACTCTGTTGTTGAAATAAGCTATGATTTTTGAGTACTGTTCCCCTAATTTATCATCTAATTATTATTTTTGTTTATATTACAAATGCAACTCTGAAACCGAGTAGGACACACAAAAAATCAGTAGTCGTCTTGGGCTAAAAATTTCCCACGTATCATTCAAGGATTATCATTTAATCCAGATTTAGCAATAACACGTTCTCAAACCAATAAATATAACGTGTATATTTATTGTATTTACCTATTTATAGGTACCAGACCATAATAAATCTGGATACAGTTAAGGATGAATAAATGTCAATAAAATGAATTATATACATGAATTTTCAGTTAAAAATATACCTTAAAAACCGACCAAAATAGTCCATTTCTACTGCTTTCTCCTTAAGTAATTATTCTCTTATGTGACAGTTACCCTCTAGAAGAGTAAGAAAAAGTCCTTTCGTATTTAATGATAGGTTTAATCAGGTAATTAAAAACAAATTCTTATATCATCTGATATGTCCAATTACACGGGTATGATGTAACAAAAACAGTTACAAACTTATATATGCATATTTACATTATATATCCAAACTATCAAGCTAATCAACTATATCTAAGGAGATACATCATGACATGAGTTAAACAATTTTTCATTGCTTATTAGAAAGAATGCAGTCAGGCTTTTAATGGAATATACAAGTGAGGCACTTCTGAGGTCAAGAAAAGAAAGCAAATGACACTACATACTTGCAATGTTCACAAAAATCTCTGTGTATCTTTAATACAAAGGTTTTTCAACTAGATTATTCTTGAAAAGTTTCGAAACTAGCAACTTACGCAATTTAAGGAGCTTTCAGGAACAATGGCTAACATCAGTATATCAAAGCATATGAAAGTTTTATAACCACCTGGCTGCTAGGCAAACAGTACCTTAATACCTTAAAGCCCTTTTTTGTTGTTGTGGATTTTTTTTTGGGGAGGGGTTTATATAAATCAGGTTGTGATTTCTTAATGTTTTGACTCATTCCAAACACCTTATGGTACGTACTATTATCATCATGGTTTATAGACCAATTTTTTTTAAGTGCAACAACAATGCAAGTTTCTAGTGCTTTCCCTTCTACTGAGAAATGTGGTCTTGGAAGTCAAATTAAGAATGAGAATATTTGGTGAAGAATCTGTTTTCTAGGTAACTAAAGTTTTCAAAGTTTTATGTCGAAATATGTTACACTTGCTTAAGGTATCTTGGGCTAAAATTAAAAACCCAATCTTCCCACATATTCCAAACAGTAATACCCGAAACCTAAATTTCAACAAAAGAAACATCCTCTAAATTGCCCATCTGGAAGAAAGTACGTTTTCTGTACTTTGTAGCTTTGTATGTATGTTAGAAAACACCTCTGTGGTATTCAATTAAGGGGGGGGGCAGTGGGGAGAAAAAGAAAAGAAAAAGCAAGACTTACCCAAGGTATCAGATGGCACTATACACATGAATTGAAAGTGCATTTGTATTACTTCAAAAGTTCATTTTAGGCACGGCTGAATAACCAATGAAAATAGGTAGTTTCAAGTTTTCCCCTTTAAATTTTAACCCCTGTCCCAACATCATCCCAGAGACATACACACACTCTCTGAAGTTGTCATGATCAAATATAGGTGACGTTTATTTATTTTTTTAAAAAAACTCTCCCTGGCTGGTAATGGGAGGAAAATTAGAATACCATTTTGGTAATGGCTTTTGCAAGTTAAAAGAATTGGTTTTATAAATGCTTCGGCACATCCATTAAGTTTGATTGCCAGTTCTGAATATCAATAAATATTTTAAGACAGAATACGTAAGAAAAAAGTGCTTAAAATCTTTCAGTGACCAAAAGACACATTAGAGAAAAGGTTCATTTTACAGTTCCTTTGAGATATTTAACTCTTGCTTTGTTTGGAGGTGGCCACTACTTAAATAGCCCTTTTTATTGGTAGTAGTGATGAACCTGTCAGATCCTGATTGCCACCTTATGTCTCTGGTCTATGAATCATCCAGTAGGTGGTGCTGAAGTTCCATACCTCAGATTTCTTCAAAGTCAAATGATTCCCCTGTCAAGGCAGGAGGAACATCATTTATGAATTATTAGTTCTGAACACAAGAAGCCTTCAGACCAAAGTCTTTGTTATGCCATCTAGATGATTTCGTTTTCAATATTTACTATAACTTAAGCTGGTTTAGCCATTTGTTTATGCTACCAGATTAAAAGCAAAGAGAAAGGTTTCAGAGGAAAAGCCAGTTGGCAGTGCCAAAACTGTCTGCAGAAGAAGAAAATATTCCTGAACAAACCTATACAAGTTTTAAGAATGAGGAATTTAAACTATCCTTTTTACACATTCTAATTCACTCAAGAGAACATTTTGACATAGGGATTCAGGTAACATTATATTATCAGTTAGTCTTCTAAACTGGTTTGGAATCTGAGTGTGTTAATTATAAAGATCCAAGGTGAAATAAAAAAACATTTCATCACCATAGTTTTTAATGAAGAAACTTGTTTAAAATTGTAAAGGAAAAAAATGGGAATGGGATGGCAAAATCTTAGCAGCAAAGTGGTTAAACAAATTGAAAATATTAATGCACAAACATTAAAATATTAAAGCATATATGTTGCATATAAAATACAGTACAGAACCAGGAGTTGCACTATACTGATTAGTGCTTACAGAAGAAATGATTAAATTTGTTCTTCCCAGAAGTATATACACAGTTCATTTCCACAGCATATTCCTATAAACCCAGCAAGTTATTTTCTTCAGTTATTCACACCTTGCTCAAACCTGAATTATGAACTCAGCACTTACAAATAAGAAAATTCTTCACAAGGAAAATCAGTATTTCCATTTTACCAATAAAAAGTAATTTTGAAAGTTAACAGTCTATTCTAGGAAACCAAGTTTAGCTGAAAACTTCAGGGATGAAGATCATCTGATGTAGCAGTGTTCAATTATATAAACAGTAAAAATAAGTCTTAAAACTGCTGCTACAGTGTCATATTTTGGATTTAGTTCATCCAATTGATTTTTTAATACAAAACTAGAAATAACCTCTTCTTCATAACATCTATAGTTATCAATATATTTTTCTTCTTTTCAATGTGAAATAATACTTCAAGATGATCTATATACACAATGTTGTCAGTTCAAGCTGTCATATAAATATAAATGCTTTCTTAAAAAAAGTATTTTACAGACAGTGTTATATACATTGTTCAGTTTGATCTGGGGCAAAAGAAGAAAGCTAACACAAGCTTAAATATGGTATGTAAAAAGAATGATACATAAATGACATTTTAAAACCTGCATAGAAATGAGCTTCAAATGGTAGTGTGATTTTAATCTTATCACTTCTGAAACTTCAAGCCATTAAAAAAAAGGCACACTTCTCAATTTTATCCCTCTAAGGGAATGTTCTTAAAGAACCTTTACTTGTTAGAGTTTTAATGTAACACTTACCAAAAAAAAAAAAAAAAAAAAACCCCACCAACAACAAAACACCCAACCAGACAAATTGAACCCAACTACTTCAAACAATTTGTTGGAACATTTATCCAACTACTTTGTAAATAAAACATCCAGCAATACAATGCTCTGCAAAAGAAATAAAATTATATGTACAAGATATTTCATTCACAATGTTGGATTAAATACTTTCCTGGGATAGTTTAGTATATATTTTAACATAAAATAATTTTGATTTTGGCAAGTTTAAATAAAGTAAAATGCAACTGGGAAAAGTTATTGTTACATGAATAATAAGCACTGAGAATGAAGCTAAAAGATTATTAACACAGCTGAACATATTCTAGTTTAGCAGAATGATAAATGGAGATCTCAGGAGAAAACTTTTACATGAACTATCCAGTTACATTTTTTGCTTTGTAAAACATTTGTAAATGCAATATGATTTTTTTGAAGGAGGAAAATCTGAAAGAAAACAACTTGCTGGTTGAATACCACAAAAAACAAAACAACCCCAAAACCTCACTTTTTTCTATGTTTACTCAGTCTTTTTATATAAAAATAAGTGTTACATTCCCATCAGAACATTAGACAATTACATCTGTGCTTTAAAAAAAAAAATTGGTCACTCAAGGCTATTAGAATATTTTTAAAGGTTTTAGATTACCAGAATGTATTGAGATAGAACTCAATATAAACTGTAGCCAAAGGGAAATGAGGATGAAAATATCAAATCATTCACATGGAATAAAAACGTTATTAACTAGATGAGTAAAATATTCAAAATATAATGGAATGTGACAGTAGATATATGTACATCTACTCCAGAACTAGGAAGGGGAAGAAAAGTTTAATATGTGATAATTCGTACCTTATATTTAGTTAAATATAAACATTTGTTATTTATACATAAAACCGCTTTCAAAAAACTAATAAATGATTTAGTTGCACTTGTTTTACTTCTTACAATTCCCAAGTGTTAACTTTTCTTAGACTGAAATCAACTGTCCCCTAGTGCACTTTTAGTTCATGTCTTAATGAATTCAAACCTTTAAAAGTCCCATCACCTAATGCATAAATATACAAAAATGCCAAAAATTAATCCCTTTTAGTTGGATATTTTATGCTCACTTTTTATAACCAATAATCAGAAACTGTTTCCTTTTGCAAATACTCTTTACAACCTGTAACAAAACATGCCATGCACTGAAGGGAAAAAGTTAGGCATGGCTAGCATTTGTGAAATGCCAAGAACTAACAAGTTCTGCTTCCTCCACGTGTGGCCCCAATGATACCAGGCAAGATTTCATATTGCTTGCCAAAAGCTTCCACAAATCCAAGTTATCTAATTCCTGGAAACAAAGATTTTAAGCTCATTTTGGCACTGGATCCTTTCATCCAGCAGCTTTATGTTTCCCGCCACAGCACCCACACGCCTCACCACAACGATGGCACATTCTCAAAGGGACATAGCAGCACATACATGGTACAATGAAAGACAAAGCTACTAGGGCTAACCATCGTAAGCAGAACTTGTCATCACTAGTGTCACATGAACAGGGATCAGAAAAATCTCCCTCTGAGTCTGACATACAATGATATAACATGCTCTCTGCACAGAGCATGCAACTAACTTGATATATGCATCTTTTAATAGGGTCTGGAGCATCCTGACATTTTCCCCTGCCATTTTCTTCATGATTAAACCTTTCCTGGCAGTATACGCAGCGGGAACGTTCACCATCTTCTTTTCTTCGTTTTGACTTCTTAAATTTTAACGAGGAAGGCTGTGTCTTAAATACCACAGAGTCTTTGAGTGAACTTAACTTAGTCTCATCCCCACAAGAGTACAGATAGTCTGATTTTTTACTGTCTGGTTTAGAAAATTGAATATTGGAATCAGTATCATCTCTCTCTAAGTCATTTTTCCACATGTCAGGATGTCTGTAGTCTGCATAACGACGTATTAAGATATCTCGAGGGTTTATTCTGACAATCTCATCCTCATCTTGAAAGCTGACATGTCGGATTGATTTCAAAGGGACCTTAAAAGGAAAGAAATGAAATTGGCAATAAGAATGGTGAAGGTTAATTTTACCTGTCAATTTGGAGGTGCTGCAGTGCCAAATATTTGATCAAACATTATTCTGGATGTTTAAGTGAAGATGTTTCTTGGATGAGATTAATCTTTAAATTCATGGATTGTGAATGAAGTTATCTTCCACTACATAACCAGACTTCGTCAATTAGTTGAAGGCCTTAACAGTATAAAGGCTGACCACTCCCAAGCCAAGTCAGAATTCTGTTAGCAGACTGCCTTTGGATGGGACTGCAACTCTTCCTCAAGTCTCAGGCCTGAGAGCCCACCTGCATATTTTGCATATGTACTTCTATTATTTCATGAGCCAATTCCTTGAGATAAATCTCTGTGTATATATACACACAACTAGTTGATTCTGTTTCTCTGGAGAACCCTGATTCATTATAGATTCTAGTACCAAGAATTGGAGTGTTGCTGTTAACAAGGACCTAAAAATATAGAAATGCCTTTGGAGCTGGATAATGGGTAGAGGCTAAAAGAGTTTTGGGGTGCATGTTACAAAACAGCCTGAGGAGACTGTTGGTAAAATATGGACATTAAATGTGCTTCTGGTGAAGGCTTAGATGAAATGACACTGGAGGAAAGGTGATACTTACAATAAATTGGTAAAGAATGTGGATGAATTATATGCTAGTGTTCTGTGGAAGACAGAATTTGTGAGTGATGGACTTGGATATCTGGCAGAGATTTCTAAGCAAAGTGTTGAAGGCACCCGGTTTCTCCTTGCGGCTAATACTCAAATATGAGAGGAAAGGGATAAACTGAAGTAGAAATTTTTAAGCAAAAGGCAGATCTTAAAGAGTTGGAAGTCTACGGATAGTACAAAAATTGAGAAAGCACGTTCTGGAGAGAATACCAAAGGTGTGGCTGACCAA
The DNA here is from genome assembly GCF_905146905.1 of Nyctereutes procyonoides. Classification (NCBI taxonomy): domain Eukaryota; kingdom Metazoa; phylum Chordata; class Mammalia; order Carnivora; family Canidae; genus Nyctereutes; species Nyctereutes procyonoides. The sequence goes on along the minus strand of NW_026575031.1, from coordinate 5,291,995 downwards.
TCATATAATAAAAAGATTACGATGTGATTCCTGAATCTAATCAACCATCTCAGCGACAATGCTGCCACGTGGGACTACAGGGAACAGGTAGGATGAAATGAAAAACAGCTTTTGCACTTCTAGGATTTACAGGACTGGCAAATAGAGCTATCTGACTGAAAACATGTGCTATCCTTTAAGAATAGGAAAGAATGATCCCAAAGGTGAGGCTCTCTCATTTCCACAGGGCAGGGTCAATTCTCAGCTTCAGTGGATCAGAAACCTGAAACCTTGGGTATGAAGCTATATTACCCACTGTTGAGGGTTTGGGATCACCACTCTGCTGGGCCCACAGGACAAAGCATTGAGCCAAAGCCAAAGAGGATTATTTTCAAGGTTTTAGACTTGCTTAGGACTCATGACTGCTTTCTTCTTTCCAAGATTTCTTCCTTTTCAAAAGGGAGTATCTATTCTGTCTTTCCCATCATATTTTGAAAGTAGGTAATTTGTCTTGCTTTACAGGTTCCCAGGTAGAGAGGAATCACATCTTAAGTCTCACCCACATTTGAGTTAAGATAAGATCCTGGACTTAGAATTGATACTAGAATGGGTTAAGACTTTAAAGGCTGTTGTGAGGGGATGAACGTGAGAAACCAGAGGGAGGAATGCTATGGGCTGAACTGTGTACTCCCAAATTTATAAGTTTAAGACCCTAAACCCCAGTACTTCGGAACGTGGCTACATTTGAATATAAGGCCTTTAAAAGGTAACTACATATAAATAAGGTCTTTACAATGGGTCTTAATCCAATTTGACTGGTATCCTCAAGGAAATCTGGGGGCACCGGGGTGGTTCAGTCATGTAAGTATCCGACTCTTATTTTCAGCTCAGGTCATGATCTTAGAGTTGTGAGATCGAGCCCTGTGTGGAGCTTCACATTCAGCCAAGAGTCTGCTGGAAATTCTCTTCCTCTCCCTCTAACCCTCCCCCTGCTCACAAGTGCTCACACTCTTCCACTCTCTAAAATAAATAAATAAATCTTTAAAAAGAAGCGGGAGTGGGGTGCAGCCCGGGTGGCTCAGCAGTTTAATGCCACCTTCAGCCCAGGGCGTGATCCTGGAGACCGGGGACTGAGTCCCTCGTCAGGCTCCCTGCATGGAGCCTGCTTCTCCCTATGTCTGTATCTGTGTCTGCCTCTCTCTCTCTCTCTGCCTCTCATGAATAAATAACATCTTAAAAAAAAAAAAAAAAAAGGAAAGGTGGGGGGAGGAAAGAAAGAGAAATTTGGACATACAGAGAAAGGCACCAGAAATTTGGGTACAAAAAAGAAAGACCATGTGAGGACAGAGCCAAAAAGTAGACATTTACAAGCCAGGAAGAGAAGCCTCAGAAGAAACCAAAGATGCCAACATCTTAATTTTGGACTTTCAGTTTCCAGAATTGTGAGAAAATAATTTTTTTGTTTAAGCCACTCTGTCTGGTATTTTGTTATGATAGCCCTTGCAAACTAATATATAGACATACATGTATACAGCTTGGCTATATGAATTTCTGAAAATGACTAAAAACACACTACACTCACTTGTTCTCATTTCCTCCCTTTCTGCCTTCTCCCACCCCCTTTCTGAGGAGACTGTCTTCCTGAGGCCAGGGAGCAAATTAATCTTTTTGGGGATAAATCAAATGGAATCTAAATCAAAATGACCTTTCCCTTTAGTTAATACAAGTGGGCTTCTTGTAGTCACATTTGTATTTCCTAGTCCCAGTCCTTGGACACAGTGACTGGCCTACAGGATAGCACCTGATCCAGGTTGAGACATTCTCAAGATATTTGGAAGTGGGGCTAAAAAACACCTTTAGATCTGGGCTAAAGGTGGAATGATGGATACAGTCTATTCAATTAACAATATATAATTCCTATTGGCTTTATCCAGTGATAAATACACAGTGGCAATTCCCAGGCTCAAATTTAAATGAAATTTAAGTAATAATGTTTATAAACATGCATGTAGCAAATCTATACATGAAAAAAAAGTTTTCTAGTATAATTCAGCCACATGGAAAATAGAAGGACTAAAAAAACTTCACTTGTATGCTAATTATATTCCATATCAGAAGATAAAATTAAGATCACTTACCCTATTTTGGGACTTTAGGCTTCCACATTCCTTGGATATTTGCCGTTGTACATATTCTATACTTCTGTCCTGAATGTCTAGGCCTGGATGACTGAACATTATCTAAAATATAAACAATTTCTACTTCAGTGACAAGAGAATGTATTTATTTTAAATAAAACTATATACAGTGTGTATTCCACAACTTTCTAGCCTATTATTAGAGAAGCTTTTCAAAATAGTTTTAATAAAAATCATTATTTGAATCACTCCATTTATTATTTAAAGTCGGGTCATCTGTTACACATTTAAACTTTAATTTCGAAAGTAACATGAACTTCTGGTTTCTGATTCTGCATGTAAGGAACTTAGTAATGCTACTCTGTCCTAACAAGTAAAAGATCCAAATAGAAAAAATTTCACCAACTGTTCTCAGATCTGTAAGAGAGAGGAGTACACAGCACAAACCACTGCTTCCAAGACTGGAGAAAGACAGGAAAATAAAGGGAATCACAGCTCACTAGAGCAGATTCATGAGCAGAAACTGCAGCAGAAACCAGTGCTAAGGTAGGAAAACCTGAACTGTAATTGATGAGTTGCCGGAGCTCAAGGTATATAACTCAGAGTCAAAAACTCCAGGTGGACCCAGTCATGGTGAAGCTCTCAAACTTCTGAGTTACTGCCAAGAGCTCAACCAGGTTCTTGGGAGTAAATATCAGAAAAATCCCTGCCTGCTTCCAGAAGGGGGAGGGGATAAGGAACCATTTTTGAACTGTGCCAGAATATTCTGGGTATTACTGTTTGTTTGTTTTACAAGGTCTGCCCTCAGAAGAAACTAGTTAATCAGAGCCTGACCTACTAGAATATTATCAGACCCTACATGACCTAGGAGAAGAGAAATAGCCAACTCTAGTCAACTCTAACCACCTGACCCAACTAAAAAGTTAGAAAAAAATGTGAAATACTTCTGGAGTTCACAGTCCAAAAGCAAAGGCTCATTCTAAAAGACTAGTCCTAATCACAGGACTACAGAATGCTTCCCCTCCCCACCCATACCTCACTACCACATACTAAAGCCCTATTTATAGCAGTTCCTTTTACCCAGTACATCGTGTCTAGCTATTAAAAAAACTGTAAAACATACTGAAATGCAAAAACACAATTTGAAGAGAAAAAACAAGCATCAGAACCAGACATGGCAAGGATGCTGGAATTAACAGACTAAGATTTCAAAACAACTCTGATTAATATGCTAAAGGTTCTAATGAATAGATAGCATGCAAGAACAAATGAGCAATATAAGGAAAGAGAGTAAATTCTAATAAGGAACCAAAAAAGGCTAGAGACGACAAACACTAAGAGAAGTGAAGAATGCCTTAGCTGAACTAGACTGGACATTACTGAGGAAAGAATCGGAGTTATTTAAAATAGTAACGACTGAGAATTTACCTAAATTAATGTCAGACACCAAGCCAGACACAGGGAACTCAAAGAACACCAAGCAGGATAAATGCAAACAACAACAAAAAACAAAAAACAAAAAACACAAAAAAAAACACAAAAAAACCTATACTATACCTAAGCATACCTATACACACTGTACCTAAGCATTTCATTTTCAAACTAGAAAAAATCCTGAAAAATGACCCCCCCCCAAAAAAAAAGACCTTACTTATAAAGGAATAATTACATCTGACTTCTCCTCAGAAACCATATGAGAAGAAGGAAATGGAGTGAAAATATAAAGTTGGTGAAAGAAAAAAATCTGCCAACCTAGAATTCTGTGCCCTGACAAAACAAACAAACTTCAAAGGAGATATAAAGACTTTCTCAGGCAAATAAAAACTGAAGAAATTTTTGCCAATAGGTCTGCCTTATAAGAAATATTATGAAATTGTTTAGAGAGAAGGAAAATAATACAGATCAGAAACTCAGACCTACATAAGAGTAAAGGAATATTAAAGAAGGAATAAAATAATTTTCACAATAAAATTTTATTTTTTCTTATTCTTAATTGAGCTAACAGAATAGCTTATTCAAAAATAATAACAATGTATTCAATCATATATGATGATGTATACATATGTATGTACATATATAAAGTGAAATAAATAACAGCAATGATATAAGAGATGGGAAGAAGGGATTAGGATTATTTTGTTATTATAAAGTAATCCCAAAGCCTGTAAAGTGGTTTAATGTTCTTTGAAAATGAACACAGAGAAGTTTAATATCTTACATACTGCAAACCACAAGGCAACCACACAAAAAAGGTAAAAACAAATATAATTTACATGCTAAAAAGGAGAAACTGAAACCATATGAAATGTTGACTTAAACCACTAAAGACAGAAAATAAGTGAAAGGCAAAAACAGAAACAGGACAAAGGTGACAAATAGAAAACTGTAAAAAAAAAAAAAAAAAAGGTTTTAATTCCACTGTTTCAATAATCACTTTGTTAATGTCCTAAGGTACCAGTTAAAAAAGAGAGTATCAGAGGGAATAAAAAAAGCCAAGACCCAATTACAAAAAACATACTTTAAGTGTAAAGACACACATAGAGTAAAAGTAAATGGATGGAGAATACTACACTATACTAACATTAATCAAAAGGAAGCAAATTTAATTCATTTCAGACAAAGCAGACTTCAAAGCAAGGAAAGCTATCGGTCAAAAAAAAAAGGAGCATTATATAATGTTATGAGATTAATTTTCTAAGACCTAGAAATCCTTAATGGTACATGCTTAAGAACAGAGCATTAAATTACACAAGACAAAACTTGATAGAACTGCAAGGAGAAATAAATGTACCTATTACCACAGCTGGAGTCTTCAATACTACTCTATTGGAAATGGAAAGAGCCAAAAGGCATAAAAGCAGTAAGGATCTAGCTGAACTCAACACCATCAATCAAGTGAATATTAAGTGAAACCTATAGACTACTTAGCAGCAGTATTTTCTCAAGGTCACATAAACATTAACCAAGAGACCACATTCTGGGCTATAAAACAGACTTTAATAAAATTTAAATGAACAGAAATTATACAATGTTCACTCTTAGACCACAAAGGAATTAACTCAGAAACCAGGGCAGCCCGGGTGGCTCAGCTGTTTAGTGCCGCCTTCCGCCTAGGGCCTGATCCTGGAGACCCCGGATCAAGTCCCACGTCAGGCTCCCTGTATGAAGCCTGCTTCTCCCTCTGCCTGTGTCTCTGACTCTCTCTCTGTGTCTCTCTCATGAATAAATAAATAAGTATCTTTAAAAATAGATAAACAAACAAATAAATAAATAAATAAAATAAACCAGAAACCAGCAACTGAAGGGTAAGTGAAAATTCCCCAAATATGTGGAGATTAAACAAAATAACAAATTTCCAAATAACAAGTAGATCAAAGAAGAAATCAAGAGAAATTACGAAGTATTTCAAACTAAATGGAAATGAAAATTGTGGGATGGAGTGAAGGAAATGCTTAAGACGGAAATTTATAGCATCAGCTATGTATATACATATTAGAAAAGAAAAAGCTAAAAACAATAACTAAGTTTCCACCTTAGAAAATAATAGAAAAAGAAGATCAAATCCAAAGCTAGAGTTTCTAGCTAATTCAATAAGAGGAAATAAAAAGCATATAGATTGAAAAGGAAGAAATAAAACTGTCCTTATTCACAGATGACATAATCATCTATGTGGAAAATCTGAAAGAATTGATAAAATAACTCCAAGAACAGCAATTATAGCAAGGTTGCAGGATACAAGATTTATATAAAAAAGCCACTTTCCTATATACGAACAATAAATACACAGTTTGACATTAAAAACATGATACTATTCACATTAGCACTCCCCCCAAAATGAAATACTTAGGTATACATCTAACAAAATATGTATATAACATCTGTATGAGGAAATCTATAAAATGATAATGAACAAAATAAGAGAAAATCAATGCAGAGATATCTCATGTTCACGGATTGGAAGACTCACGATTATATCAAGATGTCAGTTCTTCCCATATTGGCCTATAGACTAAATGGAATCCCAATTAAAACCCTAGCAAGTTATTTTGTGGATATTGACAAACTGATTCTGAAGTTTACAGAAAGGGGTAAAAGACCCAGAATAGCCAACATAACACTGAAGGAGAATTAAAGCTGGAGGACTGACATTACCTTACTTCCAAGGCTGAAGTAATCAAGACAGTGTGGTATAGGCAAAAGAACAAATAGATCAGTGGAACAGAAAGATAACCCTGGTTATGGCAATGACTTTTCAGATACAACATGAAAGGCACAATCCATGAAAGAAAGAACTGATAAGCAGAACTTCATTAAAATTATGTCTATGTGCTCTGCAAAATACAATGTCAAAATAAGAAGACAAACCACGGACTGGGAGAAAATATTTGTAAAAGATATCTAATAAAGGAATGTTATCCAAAATATACAAAGAATTCTTAAAAACCAATAAATAAACTACCAACTCAATTTAAAAAATGGGCCAAATATCTCAACAGGCACTTCACCAAGAAGATACACAAATGGAAAGTAAGTAAATGTAAATGAAAAGATGCTACATACCTTAAGTCATCAGGGAAATACAAATTAAAACACTGAGATTTCACTACACAACTAGTTGAATGGCCAATATTCAGAACAGTGACAACACCAAATGCTGGGGAGGATGTGGAGAAACAGAACTCTTACTGACTGACTGCTGGTAGGAATTCCAAATGTTACAGCTACTTTGGAAGACAATTTGGTAATTTCTTGTAACACTAAACATATTCCCATATGATCCAACAATTGCACTCCTTGATATTTATCCAAAAGATTCAAAACCTCAAAACCTTATGTCCACCCAAAAATCTGTACACCAATGTTTATAGCAGCTCATATTTGATTGCTAAAACTTGGAAGCAACCAAAATGTCCTTCAGTAGGTGATGGATAAAGTGTGGTATACCCAGACAATAGAATATTATTCAGTATTTAAAAAAAAAAAAAAGACGTGGAAGCATTTTACATGCATATTACTAAGGGGAAAAAAAAACAATCTGAAAAGGTGATATACTTTATGATTCCAACAATATGGCTTTCTGATACAGGCAAACTATAAAGGTAGTAAAAGGGTAAATGGTTGCCAGGAATTGTGTTTTTGTGGGGTAGAGGAGAGGTGAATAGGTGGGACACAGAATTTTTAGGGCCATAATGATACCATAATGATGGATATACGTCATGTATTTGTCTGAATCCACAGAATACAAAACACTAAAAGTGAACTCAAATGTAAATTATGGACTGTGGGTGATTATGATGTGTCAAGGTAGGTTCAACAATTTTAACTTTCCACTGGAGATACTTTTCACTTTGGCACTATATATTTACACTACACACTCATGTATGTTTGCATTTATGTGGATCTTTGAAAATTTAGTGCTCCTTACACTTGTTATAGATACGTTTCTCTGTTTGATACATATAGCTTTATCTTATTTCTTCTTAATATTCCACTGAATGAATGACTTAATTTATATAACTAGTCTGATTAATGTACAGTCTTTCCCCAGCTTTTGCTGTTATAAACACAGCTGAACAGTATCTTTATACAATAATTTTTAATACACATGTCCAAATATATTTGCATCACAAATTCCTAAAAGTAAAATTGTTGGATTAAAAAGTTTATATACTTTAATTCAAAAATGAATTTAAATGGATATATCCAACTTGATCCACCTACTTAGTAGTGTCTTAAACAAAAAAGAAGTTTAATAAAAAGTTAAAAAAAATAAAAAATAAAAATAAATAAAAATAGTTAAGGATTCAAAGAGGTTATTTCATTCTCAGCCTTGTTTCTTACTGTTTTATAATTTTACTTTCATTAGCACTTTAATCACATAGTAGGACCATAAAGAGAACAGAAGCAATCTAATTTTAATTATGAGGTAGGACTAGAGGATTAATGTAGGATGAAGTACAGTTTCTGGATTATGGTGTTTACTCTCTCTAACCTGTCTTTATTATGCATTCTCCAATGTCTACCTACTTCTATCTAGAAGAAGAAAATTATGGGAAAATTATGAGCTACTATTTCCCAGTTTTCCTTTTAGTTTCAATATATTCAACCTTATTTGATATCCTAAAAAATATATAGTACTAGGCATTATGGGAAGCATGATGTAGAAAAAATGGTTCTTAACCTTACTGACATAAACTTATGTAATTATAACTTAAGGTGGAATATGTAAGAATTCAGGAATTAATGGGAAGAAATCACTGGATTCAATAGTCTGGGATGGTGTCATGAAGAAAATGGGACCTGAAGTAAACACAGAATGGAGTAAGTATTTGGGCAGATTAAAAAAAAAAAAAAGGATCTAAAACATGCAACTTGATATACGAAGATGCAGCACAGCTTATCAGTGGGGGAAGGAATTCAATAAATAGTATGAGGACAATTAATCATCTATATGGAAAAAAATAAAACTGGTTCCCTACCACAGAAGAGGAATTAATTTGAAGTGGGTTACAGATAAAACTTTAAAACTTTTAGAAGAGGGAGAAAATCTTTGAGATAAAAATAGGGAGGAATTTGTAGAAACAACATCAGGAAAAGAAGGGTAAATTCAGTTGCATTAAAATTTAGAAAATCTATTCATCAAAAACACCTTTAAAGAGAGTGAAAAACTACCATAAACTAAGAGATATTGCCTATATATAAAACTCAAAATGGGGAAATATCAATGAAAATTTTATTACTTGGATTGCTTGGGAACAAGGTCATATAGAACACTACGTAATTAAAATCATTTTATAAAGGAAAAATCATCTATAATTTTGCAAATGCTTAATAAATATCTTAGTTATAGAACACATGAATCCTATATGCTAATTTGTCTAATTTGTCCAGAGTCTTCTGTACATATCAATGTCAAAAGCCCATTCTTATACACCTGAAGAAACTCTTGCATATGAATAGTTGGAACAAGAAAGTGTGTACTAGCAGTATGTTTGATAACAACAAAAATATGGAAATTACTGAAATATCCACTGGCCAAAGAAGAAATAAGTGGTGAAGCTACCAAGAAAAGCACAGGAATGCAAAGCAAACAAAATCCAAGGTAAGGGTTACCTCTAGAATGAAGGCAAGGGAATAGGACTGGGGGTGCTCCTCTCTTTGTTTGCTGGTTTCTCAGGTGTTCACTACATATATTGTTTTCTGTGTATTAAATATGTCATAAATTTTCTATCAGAAGCTCACTGATACATGTGCCTTTATTTGTCCACAATGAAATGACCTTCAGGAACTTGAAAGTAAGCAAAATCGAGTAAAAGAGACGTAATGACTTCTAGGCCTATTAGACCTAACTAATGTCTGACTGAGAGCATTAGCATTTTGAAAGAATATACCTATCCATCAAAAGGATTTAAATAGCCCATGGAAGCACAGAAAATGAGTCAAAGACAAACACAATGCCTACCTAAGCATAACTTGAGGAAAACCTAGTGTTTTTTTCAGCTAATGATAGGTAACAATTCTCCATAGGTCTCATTTCTGCACATCTAATGAGGAAAGAGGCCTCTGTTTCAGACTATCTATGCAAAGATGGGTATAAAGCAAAACCAATGAAAGATAGGGTCTTTCCTGTTTTTAGTTAGGTTTGTTTAATATCCAATATGACTATGACACTGTGTCTTTCCCTGGCAGAAATCAGGCAAACCTTACTATCCTTTATAAAAGACTTTGGGTTCCCTAAGCCCAGGGTTCCAATGCTGCAGTGCAAACCACTGAGTGTGCAACATCCACCCTGAGCAGCTTAGCACCATCCCCGTGGGACTTGGAAGGTCAGGGGACCAACACAACCATGAACCTCATGCTACTTCATTGTGCTATACAGTAATAATGTCCTTTGTCTCTCATCTACCAGTCTTGTCTTCTGTCAGCATCCATACAATTGGCAGGTTAACCTGTTAGCCAGGATAAAATCTCAGACTGTTCATATTTCTTGACAGTGAGGAAGGAGTCTAGTCCTTTTGGCAAAACTGTTCTTCTGTTGTAGAGAAGAAGGCTCCATCAAGCTACCCAGTCAAAGGCAATTAAACATTCAAAGCACATAAGTACTCTGCTGGGCATATAAGCATGAAGCTAGACTTGGGCAATGATCTACATCTCATAAAGATCTACTTTATGTAGACAATGTACTAAACAAGTTACCTCTAGTTCTACAATCCACAGGATGGCTTAAATTTTACATTCTGATTTTTACATACCATTTTTCTTAAATTTGATTATTTTAATCCACAAAAGAGGACTCCAGTCTTAACATCCTGACAAAATATGGTTTCTGACCTTCAAATTTAAGGACACGCTCTGTTGTACTATGGGAAATTCACCATGTGAGGCCTATTGGGTGACATCCAAATGGAGAAATTATACCACTATAACAGGGCTGTGCCAAATACAAGTGTGTATTATTCCTGTTAAGAAATTTCTGTAATTACTTATTAAATTCATAGGTAATATCTACCATAGCTTTAAAGGAGAATACGTACTATATTCTAATTCCTAATAAATTGAGCTTGCTTATTTTAACATCAGCAAATGTGTGTAATTAAATGTCTAGTTATACAAACTCATAAAACGTAACTCTTGTTTCTCTATGTAACATCAATCTTGAAGATAAGGAAAATATTGTAAAAAGCCTGGAATTTAGACCCAGAAGCCATGTTCAAAATCCCTATGCTAAGAGCTTCCTGCCAAATGTTTATTTCCCGGTTTGCAGTTTTCTAGCATTATTTTGTACTTTTCTTCATGTTGACCACAGACCTCAACCACTCCCACCACTATCATTGCCATTTTGGGAGAAGGGCTCAGTTCTCTTCCCTTTAGTCAAAAGAGTAGCTTAAAGTTTATAGGTAGCCAAAAAGGTAGGTCAAATAATTCCCAGGGTCTGGGATCATAAACATTAGTCTATTATAACTTTGTTACATTCACCATTTTTTTTAAGATTATTTTTATTTATCATGCGAGACACAGAGAGAGCGAGGCAAAGACACAGACAGAGGGAGAAGAGGCTCCCCACAGGGAGTCTGATGCGGGACTAGCCTGGGATCATGCCCTAAACTAAAGCAGACACTCAACCACTCAGCCACCCAGGGGCCCCTACATTCACCAAGTTTTTTCTCATTGCTCAACTATAGGAATCACTTGTCTAGTTCAGGATGTACATATATCCACTCTCTCCTCCAATGGTAAGTTTCTTCTGCCCATCACTCAAGATACTGGAACATATTTTGTATTTAAAAGTGTCAAACTGGGTATCTCTAATCTTAAATATCTTATTTCCTAGGATGTCTAGAGGGTGCTGATCAAATATAACTCCAGATGGATTATTTTGATTCCAAAATCCCTGGAACAGTGTAAGTGAACTATTTTCAGCCTCTATTTTTGCTATTATTTTTTCTCAAAGTAAGACAGGCTTAAAATTACTTTCTTCCTTCTGTACCAATATTTTAATATGTTTTTCTTAAATTTCTTATAATATTTCATAGTAAACTTAGAAAAAAACATGCACAAACCATAGACAATTTCTGTCCCCCAAATGAGGCAGTTTGCCATAGCAGTTGTTGTGAAGATCAATATGAGTTATATAGTGCTTTAAACAGTACTCAGCGATATACTAGGGACCAGCTATGATAAGGATTAATAGGCTATACTTATCAGACTTAATGAAATATAAAGTTGCTTGTTTGCCATAAAACGAAATATTTTAATCTGTGCTAGAATACAAAAGGAGGAAAAGGATGAAGGTAGAAACATTTAACATTTGTAAATAATCTCAGAATTCTAATAATTCAGTAAGTATTAATCTAGTGACTTTGTTAAGGTATTTAACGATCCTATGCATGAATTTCTTCAGTTATAAAAACTAAAGATACTGGCTCTGCTAAAATGAAATACTGGAATCAAGAGCAATTAAGTGAAGTACCAAAGACTATAAAAATCTCTTTCTTAAGTAGTCTTGATTTCCTAAGACAATTACAAAAGTCAGATAAAATTATTAAACATGAAAACACATATAACACTTTAACAACTAATCTGCAAATAATTAAATATGAGAAGGAAAGTCATCTTCCAAAGTAAAACCAGGATGATTCTCAGAAATTTGAGTGTTGCTTTCAGTAAAGTTTTTTTATTTATGCAAAACATCAGGAAAAAATACTAACAGGTCTAAAAAAAAAAAAAGAAGTAATAGGTTTCATTATGCCACTTCTTCTACTATGATATTAGAGGGGGGAAAAATGTAAAGAGTATCACTATAATTGCAGTTGTACTTTCTGGGGGAACAGAGACCCATGTTTGACAGAAAAAATTAAGACAATCAAACACTATTAAAGAAACAAGAGTCTTATCTTCTGAGAAGAAAGAAAAACCCTAGCAATAGATGATATTTGATAAATGGCCAACATGAACATGAAAGGAGCTATAAAATCTGAAGTTGGTGGGGAAAGTAAAATTTCAGTTAAGTAAACAAAAACTATCTGATAAAAAAAAAAACCTATCTGATCTCAAGAAATGTTTAAGATCCATCTTTTACCACCATGAGATAATCATGGCAGTTTATTTAATCATGATACTAGTCATTGAGAATGTAAAAGCCTACATGTTGTAACATACAACCTCTGAATATTAGGCAAATTATCCACTGTGCTCTCTGACAGGACTGAGGAGTGGGAGTGGTTTCAGAGGTAACTCTCCCAGTCTTCTCCATCTCAGGTAATGGCAACATCACTCATTCAACTGCTTAGACCTCAGACTCAGAAGGCATCCTGGACTCTAATCTTTCTTCAAGACGTTTTTGGTTTTTCCTCCAGAATTTACTCCTTATGTAATCATTTCTCATCATTTCTGTCTAGTCCAAATCACCAAAATCTTTTACCTGGATAAAAACAATAGTCTTCAAAGTTGGTATTAATTCCACTTGTGACCATATCCTAACTGTCCATTCTCCACACAGAAACCATAATGTTTTTAAAATGCAAATGAGACCTTTACTGGAGGTTTAAAAACCTTCCAATTGCTTTTCATTGAAACTAGAAAATTAGTCCAATTCTTCACAATAGTCTGTCCTATCCAAACCTTACGAAATTCTCTAACTCTTAACTTGTAGTAATATACTACACCTTTACTCACTAAACTGCAGCTCTATCAGCCTGTTTCTCTGAAATACCAAGCTGCTGCTTGGATAACCCATCCCTCATCCCTGGATTTTCATATGGCTATTATGTTCGTTTTAATGTTATTCATATCTCCATATAAAAAGCTCCCCAGAGGATTTTCCCTATCATTTTATTGATCTGTAGAAGTCTCCCTTTATATTCATACTATTCTGCTTCCCATTACTTTGTTTCATAGCACTATCACTATCCGAAATATTATTGGTTTAACTTATTTACTGCCTGTCTCCCTTACCAGCATTTCTATCTTTCATGAGGCTAGGGCTCATACCTTTCTTGTTGACAGCTATTCTCAGGGCTTAAAATAGGGCCCAGCACATAGTAAGTGCTCTGACATTTACCACATGCATATATCTCAAATACATATCAATGCATCAATCAATGATCTGCTTTAACCCCTAAAATAATACTATGGGAGTAAGTTTTATTATTATTGATATTTACATATGAGGAAACAGGAAGATGGAAAGCATTAGTTTTGTAATTGTAAGTAAATTAAAAGGACGAGATTTAAAACTAGATCTGCCTGCATCTGAAGCCCAAGATCTTACCCACTGTTGGAGACATTTCTGTCCAGGGAATAATTTTTCCCCAATGCCTAGTTTGGTTCTATTAAGCAAACAGACCTTATGGAAAACGGAAAAATAACAAGTTTAGGCAGGAAATATAAAACTCACGGCTTAAATTTACACAAGACAAAAAGAAACATCTCCTTGCTCAAAGGTTGCCATGATTCGCCTTGCCACTCTGCCCATCAGCTGTAATTAGGATTAAACCAGGATTTGGCACTTGACCCAAAGGCAAACCATATACTTGTAAGATAGCCTAGAATAAGAATGGCAATGTTGGATGGAGTGTGCATTTTATCTCCTCTTTGCCTAATTGGCCCATCTTGCAACCTTGGAATGGACAGTCATACAGAATTTATAAATAAACTTGCCCTAAGTTGAGCCAATCACTTCCTTCTTATAAGAATATGTAATTAGTTTGGGACTATAGGGATCTAGGCTGGAATGTCAGTCATGTCAACTAAAGAGCTGAGCCTGACACTCTGATAGTCATAATACATTACTAATCAATGAAGCAACGAAGAACCTAGGCCACAGAGAAAAAGAAGAGAAGGGATATGTAAAGAGAAACAGAGAAAAATGGCCATGCTGAGTTTATATGAATAAGATAGAGGGCAAGGGTGGGAGTAGGGAAAGAGAGAAGCTAATGCCTAGCATCTCAATAGCTCTAGCTGTTATTTATTCTAAAATGAATTCTGAGGAATGCCACTGAGTAACCAAAATAAAGTCCATTTCCTTAAGCTACTTTGTTTTTTAAGATTTATTTATTTATTCATGAGAGACGCACAGGGGGAGAGAGAGAGGCGCAGAGACACAGGCAAAGAGAGAAGCAGGCTCCATGAAGGGAACCCAACGTGGGACTTGATCCCGGATCTCCTGGACCACGCCATGGGCCAAAGGTGGCACTAAACCGCTGGGCCACCCGGGCTGCCCTCCTTAAGCATCTGTGAATGGATATGTTATTTGTAAAACCAAATGATCCTAAATTAAACAAGTTCCCAATACTGAATGATAGGACCAGGAATAAACTGAGTCCAAACATCATTTGCTCCCAAGGTGATGCTGTTAGCATTTATTCATTGTCTTATTCAATAACCAGAGGCTCACTTCATTCAGAAACTTCTGGGTTTCTAAAGTTATCAGGGAACAAATAAAAAGTACAAGCAGAAAAATTAAATAATAAAGTCAGGAAATGATAAGTGTTATGAAGAAAAATAAAGGAGAATAGGGATACAGAAATAGAAAAGTTGCTATTTTATTTAGAATACCCAAGAAAGGCTTCACAGAAGAAGTGACCTTAAATCAGGAGCAAACTCTGTGAAGATCTAGGGGAAAAGTGTTCCAGATAGATGTCTTCCAAATGCAAAGCAAATTTCTTCCCTAACAAGCTGCATGTTTGAGATCGCTCAAGTTAAAATGAGAATCATTAAATGAGAATCAGGTAGGCTTTAGTCACAGCTATTATGCCCCTGGACATTGATGCATCTTATAAATATCATCTATCAAGAAATATTTTATTTTTTGAGAGAGAGCGTACACATGCACACACGAATATGAGAGAGGAAGGTGAGAGGGAGAAGCAGACTCCCCACAGAACAGGGAGCCCCACGAAGGACTCAATCCCAGGACCCTGGGACCATGAACCAAGCTGAATGCAGTTGCTTAACTGACTGAGCCACGCACGCACCCAAGAAGAATAAATATTTTAAAACATTTTTTAAAAACCACTTTGGTTGGCTTTTGACTTTGTAGACATATACCATAGGGTATGGTTTAAACCATTTGAGTTCACAAAGAAACAATTAAAATGCTTATTTAACAATGAAAGCACTTGTTAATACCACTAAGAGAAATGGAGTCAAGAATGATCTTCTGACAGATTTGGTAACATTTGTGAATGGCATGAAAATAGAGTTATAGCTTATCATTAAGGTTTCCTTTTGAGATCAAGCTGGAGCAATTAGAAGGTTGAATACCCAAAGGAAACACTTTCACTGAGCGGATTTAGGAGTACATTATTAGTATCTGAGGTGAAGCTACAAGAAACAACTCTATGAAATTTATCGATGTATTTGCCGCAGATATATTTGCTTGGGATATTTTTCGTAATATGTCTGATCTGAGAAGTTTCACGTAAAGCTCAGGAAACTTTTGGTTCCTAGGAGACTGAAATGCCTTTTCCTCCCAGATAATGAAAATGTAATATACTTTCCTTTTTCACTTTTGTCATCAAAAAACCTGATGTCAAATTTATGGTTTGAGTAAGTCACATTCTCCTAGATTTATAGTTTATTTTGTCTAATAAAAGGAGATGGTCTTAATGGCCTTCTCTAATACATCCAATTTCTATATATATGAATAACACACTGAAAAGTACTTAATCTTCTCACCTGATTGGCTGGGTTTTGCAAGTAAACTCTTCTGGCATTCAGATCTTCAAAGGCAGAAGGTCTTGAGCTTCTATATGGCTCACTGGTAACAACTGTCTCTTGCTGGAAAAGATGATCTTTCACTAGAGAACTGGAAGTATCCTCTTCAGTTGCCTAAAGGGAATAATCCCCAAAATTCATTAGTTGCCAGAACATAAACAAAAACAAACTAAGATCCTTTCAGTCTAGCAAGTATTTAGCAAATCATTATTTACCACTACCATCACATAAATGGCGCTTCCCCAAACTCAAACAATCATGATTAGAGGCCAGGTCAAAATAAAATATTAGTAATAAACCAGCTTTAAGAGCAAAATGGGCTTCCTTAGAGAAAACAACATAGGAAGAATTAGAAACCTAACTATGGCATGTGAGAAAGATAATCTAATTAAAATAAAGTTTTAAATTTTAACCAGAAGTGATACACATACACAGAAAATAAAGAAATATTAGAGAATACAAATCAATTGGAAGTGTTATCTCACAAGTTAAAAAAGTATATACCAAGACTGTGCTGTGCTTAAGATACAGGGGATCAAAAGAGAAAACAGCAGTCCATGACCTCACTGAATGAATGAAAGATATGGGATATGCCCAATGACAGTCCCTAATGACATGCTTTTTTTAAAGAAATGAGATCATTATTTGCCATTACTTTTCTTGTTACCATATAATTATTTGAAAAGATTGTGACAGCCAAATAAAAATGACAGAAATACTTTCACTGGCTTAACCTTAAATAATTGGAGTAATTACAACGGGACTAATAATCTTAAAGGTATAAACCTTTATGAGCTTTAAAAAAAAATTTTTTTTTTAATTTGGTGCTCCAAAACTGAGCAATAGAATTCACAAAATAGCTAACATATTTTAGTTTATAAATTCACGTTCTAGTCCTTTGCTCTGGAACAAAGTAGGCTTGTGACATTTAATTTCTTTGGAATTGGGGCACCTGGGTGGCTTAGTCAGTTGAGCATCTGCCTTCAGCTCGGGTCATGATCCCCGGGTCTTGGGATAGAGCCACATGTAGGGCTCTCTACTTAGTGAGGAGCCTGCTTCTCCCTCTCCTCCCTGCTCATGCTCTCTCTCTTGCTATCTGTGTCTGTCAGATAAATAAATCTTTAAAAAAAATAATTTCTTTGGAATTGGTTTTCTCAATTACCAAATACTTTTAATATCTATGCTATTTTATTACATGGATTTTCTTAAGGATTTAGTGAGATAATAAATGTAAAAATGCCCTAAAGCAATTAAACTTTTAAAAATATATTTGAAAGGTGTTATCATTTAAAACTAAATATGTCAAACCCAGTTAATTGTTTTTAGGTTAATTTTCATCACAGTTGTCCCTATGTGTTGATAGTTAATGCTAAATTAATTACTGGAAAGAAGTTGGTTAAATACTTATAACCAGCAAACACTCTTTCAAAATGCATGATCAAAACTGGAAACAGTAAAAAATTTCAAGAAATATATTTCCATGTTCTAGACACTTTTGAAAATAAATGACTCAAGTTAATTGTCTAAAATCATAAGCAAACTGAATAAAAGAAAAACACGAGAGGTGGGAAGGTTAACATTTAAGAAATTAACTTCTCTAAATTATGAGTTTATTATAAATTGGCATATTTGTACTAATAACTTTGGGGTTACCTGAGATACTCAGATTAAAATCTATAAATAAGCATGAATTATTACTGTAGTTGTAGTAGTAGTAGTAACATCAGTAGCAATTACAAAATAATTATAATGGTGACAACCATTTGGATCAGGTTGTTTTTACTGAATTCCAATCTGAGGAGTCATTTAAGATTTGTAAGGTAAAATAAAGCCTACTGAAAAATCCGTATCTGAACAACAAAAACTTGTTACATAACACAAGTATTTTACTCTACTGAATTGGGTTAATTCTACTTATATTCTGTACATTAAGCAAAACTTATTTTTTTAAAGATTTTTATTTATTTATTCATGAGAGACAGAGAGAGAGACAGAGAGAGAGAGAGGCAGAGCCACAGGCAGAGGGAGAAGCAGGTGCCATGGAGGGAGCCTGACGCGGGACTCGATCCCTGGTCTCCAGGATCATGCCCTGGGCTGAAGGCAGGCGCTAAACCACTGAGCCACCCGGGCTGCCCGCAAAAACTTATTTTAGATTAAGAATTCATTTACTTTTTAAAGGCAACTATCAAGAGTGTTATTTCATTATTAAATAAATAAAAATGTGTTTCTTGTTTGGGTAAAACATGATTTAGTTGGACTTAAAAATGTTTGACAAAATAGCTAGAATTAACCTAACTGCAGTTCATATAAAACAGTAAATTTATAACTATGCACCTAAATGGGTCTCAGCTAATAAATAACAAAAACATCCTTCAGGTGTCTCATATGGTAAAAGCACCCCCCCCACCTCAATCTGTTGTAGAGTTTAGAACCTACAACATTGTAAGAAACAAACTAACATTTTTTATAGAATCCTAAACTGGGAGAATATTTTCCTACTACTTAATTATACCTGCTTCAGCAGTTTATAAATTTAGATGTATACTGACAAGGTTTAAAAAAAAAAGTGGTGATAAGTAAAATGGCCATTCTTATTCATTCCTAATTCTATATAGACAAGTAAAATCTGGAACAACCATTTATGAAAAGTGATTTTAGTAGAACTATCAAAAACTTTTAAAACAAACATTTTGAAAAATTCTTGAATCTAGCAAAAAAAAAAAGTACTAAATGGAAGAAGCTTTAGGAAAAAGTATTGTTCTCAGAATTACTTTTAAAAGCAAAAATGAAGAAATAACCCAAATGTCCCCAAAATAAGGGAATGGTTACATAAATTATGGTATGCCTACTTTATTTGAAATTAGGCTTATGAAAAATATCCGCTATCTGGGGAAATGCTTAATGTTAAAAAGCCAATATGCAAAATTTTATGTACAGTATTATCATAATCATAAAAAATAAGATTGGAAGGATATAAAGAGGAATGTTAATACCTATGCTTGTTGATGATTACAAGTAATTTTCCAATTTTTCTAGAACTTGCTTACTTTTATGTTGACCACAATTTCTCTTAAAATCTAAGTATATACTTTCTCCCTTGTTTGTGATACAGAATTGTCATATTTTAAAATATGTTCTATTAAAATATCCAAGGAATTCAATGAAGGAATTAGTCGTATGTTTTTTGGCTTAAATATATTTTTCCCTGACTCTGTATCTGAAAAAATCAATTAAGACATTCTTCAGCCCTTGCCCCAAACCCTTCTGGATTCGTGCAAAATACCCATCGATTAAAAAAAAATTATTTTCTAAGCAAGTTCATCTTCTGAGTATCTTTCAAATCTATTTTTTCTCATGCAAGCCCTTACTACCTTTTTTGCCTATTTCAGTAGGCTTTTAACTGATCTCCTGGTTTCCAGCCTTGGGGAAGGCTATTCATGCAAATCTATTTGATTTTCTGCTCAGAACCCTTCTAAGATTTCCAATTATCAAAGCTCTGTTGGGGAATCCTGTACATACAAGATAGGAAAGTAGAAGGGAAGAAAATCAGTATTATCTGAGGAACATCTTCATAAGAAAGGTAATTTACACAAATCTGTAGAAGTGGGCCCTCTCCCCCCCTCCCAAGACAACACTGACATGCAAGATAAAAGTCCAATTTTATTTCATAGGGGGGAAAAAAGGAAATAAATATGTGAAAAGATTGAGCTTCATTTCTAATTAAAGTCATAAAAACATAATGCCAATTTTTTTATATAGACTAGAAAAGATAATACTTCGTGCCACCAAAGACATGGGGAAACAGGAATATTTTTGCACTGCTGGTGGTAGTGCAATTCTTTGAGCAAGTGATTGTATACATAGATACACACACACAAATTATGGTAGCACTTCTTTAACAAAAAAGAATAGGAAAAAAAAGAAAACATCCTTTGGTTATATCAGCAGAGGGCTGCTTAAAAATTATGATATAAATACATATACACACAAACACACACATATGTATGAATGGTGGAATTCTATACAGCCAATAAAAAGATCTATACACAGCACTCACAACAGCTAAATGAAAGAAAGTTAGGTACAGAACTGTCAGTAATGACATGATCTCGTTTGTCTGACAGAATATTTAAAAATTTTTTCAGTACCAGGATAGATAAACACTGATACATACTTGGCATTTCCCTAAAGAAATATTTTCTATAAAGAATTACATATACATAATGACTTAAAGAATGAAGAGAATGTGTATACTTGTTACTCAACTTTAGAAAGAGAATATAACCAATAACATAATGGCTGCTATATGTTTCTCCATGTTTTCATCCCCTACTTTCATCCCTACTTTGATTAGGAAAACACAATCCTAAAGTTTTTTTTTTTTCATTTTTGTACTCTATGGTTTTACCACACAAGTGTTCTTGCTAAACAATATTTAGTTGCAGATGCTTCTGAATTTTATTTGACTGATATGATGCTATAAGGGACTTACTTTTGGGAGGGCTAAACTCATTTATGTTGACATGTATAGCAATAGCTCATTCACTGTCACTTCTTGGTAGCAATGATAACTAACACATATTCAATATCAGATATTGCCCCAAGTACTTTCTATGAGTTAACTCATCTATATCCCCACAGCAACCCTTCAAAGTAGATAGTATTACCTCTCTACACATAAAGAAATTAAAGCTCAAAGAGATGAAATAGGGGTGCCTAGATGACTCTGTCAGTTAGGTATCTGACTCTTGATTTAAAGTCAGGTCATGATCTCAGGTCCAGAGATTGAGCCCTGCCTCCTGCTGAGCATGGGGCCTGCTTGGTATTCTCTCCCTCTGCCCCACCCCCTGCTGTGTGCACCAGCATATGCATGCAGCTTGCATGCTCTCTCTCCAAAATAAATAAATAAAATCCTTTAAAAAAGGAGAGAGAGAGTTTAAGTAACTTGCTTAAAATGAAACAGTTAAAATTTTTTGCTATTTCAAACAATGATGTTAAGAACATTCTTTTACAGATCTTGCTGTATATATGTACAAGAGTTTTTTTCTGGTAAATATCCAGGAATAAAAATGGTAAATTACCTATGTTCCAGTTTACATAATAAAAATTAGTTTCCAAGGCAGTTCTAACAATTCACACATCTACATTCTCACCAAACCCAGGCGTTATCACTCTTATGTATCTATCTACTATTTATTTCTACAATAATGGAGCAGTCTTACTAAAAATTACATAGTATTTTCTTTCTGCAAACAAGAAATTCTAAGAATGAAGAAAATAACTAACAAAAGAATGCATAGGTTTGTTATTTTACCATGGCTCCTAATACTATTTCATCCTCAAATATTTTGGTTTCAAAAATATTGATGCACTTGTTTCTTATCATCTTATCACTTTTATTCTTTGTACATGTCATTTCCTCTGCCCACAATGACTATTTTCAATTTTTCCACAAGAAAAACTCTTTGTAACATCAGCAATAAAATCTCTTAAAGTCTTTGTTGATCCACTCCCAATTTAATCATTCCCTCCTCTAAAGTTACTCAAAAATACTTGTATCTATCATCCTATATACTAAGTGTTCTTTTCTTTATTTCTACCCACAGTCAGTAATGGGAGACCTTGCCTATATTTTATCTCTAGAACTTATAATTATGCCTATCATACAGTGAATATCTCTATGAATAATCTCTAATATGTAACCATCCACAAGCCAGATCACATTATAATAATATGAAATCTCGGGAGTAAATTTGGTGTAACAGGAAAAAAAAATGTAGAAAAAGAACTCCTTAACAAAAAAAACTTCACCCACAAACGAAATAATTTTAATAACTGTAAAAATTCAAATTACACAAAAAAATTGTTCCCATAATCCCAATCCCAAGGAATAACAGCTACTATTATTTGACACAGAGCTTTCCAGACTTCTCATGCATGTACCTTGGCTCATATCCTATGTACAAATATGATTCCATTTATATTGTAGACATTCTATCTGTGTGATGCTTTTTTTTCACTTCATAATATATCATGGGCGTCTTATCGCATCAACATATAAAGATGTATGTACCCTGTGCTTTGAAATGCTTGCAAAGTTCAGTATTTGTGTGTGTCATCTATTCTCTAAGCAAGACAACTGATGGACTTTTAGATTACTTCCAACCTTTTGTTATATATATATATTGCAATGCGCGTCCTTATACGTATATCTTGATGCAGTGGTAATATTATTTCTTCAGGATTAATTCCCATAAACAGAATCCCTGAATAAAGAATATGCATATATTCCCATTACGTTACCAAGCTACTTTTATAGGGAGCTTATGTATTATTTGAAAACCACTCAATAGTATACGACTGAGGGACCATTTCCTCACATCACTGTTCACACTGGGTTTTACTACTTACTGATCTTCTGCCAATCTAGTAAGAAAAATATTTTGTTATTTTCCAAAAACATTACCTGTACTATTTTCCATATTTAAATTAATAATAACCACAACACTTAAGTTGGATACAAATAAGTATTCACGTTTAGTCAAATTTGAATGTTTTGAGCTGAATTACAACCCGTTAAAACTAACAATTACTATGGGAACATGGACATTTTCTAAAGTTAGTTGGTGAGAAATGCCAAAAATCCTTCACAAAAGCAGAAAATTTAACACGATACACACATTTGCATGATCTCCAGTTTTAAAAAATTATCTATAGCAGTCATATACATTCATATTCAATGTTTTTAGGATTGTGCTGGCATAGGCTTATCTGTATTATCTATATAGTAACCTATGCCAATATTTGATGTACAATGGAAATCTGTTTCACTCTCAGAGGCTAGTGTAATAATTATTCTCCTATGGTTGCTATGAGATTGTTTAGCTTTTTCTTCTTCTAAGACTACTAAAGCAATTTTATGTGTATAGGCAAAAGGATGCTGGGTAAAGCCAATAAAATAATTCCAGCTGTAGCTCTCTATCAGGACATAAGGCTAGATGACAGCTGCATAGAAAACAGAAACAGACTTTGCTTCTCTTCCCACTTTGTCCCCTCTTACTGTGTAATTCTGAGTAGAGACAACTTAGCGTTGTTCTGCAAACCTTTTTAAATATATGACTCCAACAAATAATTAGGTGTGAAAAAAGTATTACCAGTTTACCTATTGCTCAAGAACTGGACTCTTGTAGTTGTGTATTACAAAACACAGGTTTGAAAATGCGTGGTTGGGTTATATCCAACAAGAGAAGATTTTAGTAATTATATTATTAATTTTAACATGATGGAAGAATTTTAAAATATTCTTTGATAAGGATGTCTTAAATTTTAGCATTGCATATGTTAAAAATGCTACCAAAAGTGCTATTCCTTTGGCATTTAAAATTATATACTCAAATTATGCAAACTTGGGAAGCACAGAAAAAAATTATAACTATTCCACAAGCCCAGTAAAATCACCATTAATATTTTGGTACAGCACTCAGTACAACAATTCATTTTAGATTTGAACACAATTATCTTCTATTCTGTTCATTAGATTCCTTTAGTTCATTTGATTAGCTTAAGGGTAAGAACACACTAAACTGCGGGGTTTTTAATCTTGCATTTGTCTATGAGCTTTTGTCTAAAAGCATTAATAGCACATATAGAATCTTAGCATAGTAAGCAGTAATGAAATATGGAAAGAATGATAAATGTATCAAGATTATGATATCCTACAAAAACAGAAAAAAGAAAACAAGTCCTCCACCCTAGATTAATCAACACACAAACCAAACTACTTTTTCTAATAAAGTTAGCTTGACTAATACCTAATACCAAATGTGGTATTATGTTTTCAGGAATTATTGTCTGTAAATTTGTTTTTTAGTTATGAGGCAGCAGTTACATAGTTCCTAGTAACTATATAAATCTTTACACAGTCCTTTAACTGATAAATCTATTTCTAGTAATCTATTCTAAGGTCACACTTGGAAATACCAACAAAAATTAAGGTTAAGAGTCTGTGGGAAATAAAATAAATGTTCAATAAAACATGAATGGTTAAATAGTTTGGCAACAGTTACACGATTATAATGACTAAATACAGAAACTCTGAAATTGGACTTTGTGAGTTCAAGTTTTAGGATTTATACTACTTATATTCCAATTACTACTATCACTACCATGAGCAATACAAACGAATGCCTTTCAAAACACAATCGAGGGGTACCTGGCTGGCTCAGTTGGTGGAGCATGAGACTCTAGATCTTGGGGCTATGAGTTTGAGCCCCACGCTGGGTATAGAGACTTAAAAGTAAAATCTTTGGGCAGCCCCAGTGGCACAGCGGTTTAGCGCCGCCTGAAGCCCAGGGTGTGATTCGGGAGACTCGGGATCGAGTCCCACATCAGGCTCTCTGCATGGAGCCTGCTTCTCCCTCTGCCTGTGTCTCTGCCTCTCTCTCTCTCTCTGTGTCTCTCATGAATAAATAAATAAAATCTTAAAAAAAAAAAAGTAAAATCTTTAAAACACACACAATCAATCAAAACAAAGAAGAGACTGATTCTCATGGTACTTAAAAAAAGAAGTATGCATTCGAATACAATACAAAAGAACAAAGAAAAACCTAGGTAGAAGTATCTAAAATATTAATAGTGGTTATTTCTGGGTAGGAATAAATGATTCCTGATTCCTTCTTTACAATTTTCTAACTATCCAAATATTCTACTTGAAGATGTATTATTAGTCTAAGAGTCAAGAAAAAAATGTAAATAACAAAACATCACACAAAAAGGTTATACAGTTTTTTTGCTCCCTTGTTAGATAATAAAATTCAATCTGAAGTATACTAAGGTTTTGGGAACTCAACCATGAGCAACTACTTAATGTAGGATGGTGATAGTCACAGTAATATAACATCCATTTGCTAGCTAACTAATGCCTATTCACAGGGTGTTGTGGTGGGTCTATTCATTGGGCATCCAACTTTTGATTTTGGCCAGGGTCATGATCTCAGGATTGTGAGACTGAATCCCCAAGTATAGTTCCAGCTCTGTGCTCAGTGGGTCTGCTGGAGATAGATTCCTTCCCTCTGCCTCAACACCTGCTGGGACACTCCCGCTTTCCCTCCCTCCCTCTTTCTATCTCAAATATGTAAATATAAATATTTAAAAAAGAATATGGGCAGCCTGGGTGGCTCAGTGGTTTAGCGCTGCCTTCAGTCCAGGGTGTAATCCTAGAGACCTAGGATCGAGTCCTACATCAGGTTCCCTGCATGGAGCCTGCTTCTCCCTCTGCCTGTGTCTCTGCCTCTCTCTGTGTCTCGTGAATAAATGAATAAAATCTTAAAAAAAAAAAAAAGAAGAAGAATACCTATCTACTAACTTAATTTTCAGATATTGAGCCCTATTAAAATGTTACCACCTCTGATAATTAGTACATGAACAATTCATAACCGTCTTTCTAAAGCAAAGTTACATTAAACAATCAATAAGGGGATGCATGGGTGGCTCAGTGGTTGGGCACCTGCCTTCAGCTCAGGTCGTGATCCCAGGATCTGGGATCGAGTCCTACATCAGGCTCCCTGCAAGGAGGCTGCTTCTCCCTCTACCTATGTCTCTGCCCCCCTCTCTCTCTCAGTCTGTGTCTCTCATGAATAAATAAATAAATCTTAAAAAAAAGTGTATATCATAATCTCTTAAATCATTTTGGCTCAGAAATGACTATCAAATTCTAAAAGAGTAAGTTAGTCAAGTATTTCTCAGTAGCCAAAAGAAAGAAGACAATTTTCACTTCAGATCAATTAAGTGTCATCTTTCTTCTTCCCAAAAACATGAAATATGAGATCTTTTCTTCTTAGAACCACAAGCCTGTTGAAAGGTGCGTCTTATGGGTTTTATGACCAATCTAGCATATCTAAACAAAAAGAGCTGTTCTATGGTCAGAGAAGCACTTTAGAAATGTTCTTGTAACAAATATGAGCTAGCATTTAAAAACAAAAACAAAAAAAAAATCTTAACTGGCTCATTAAAATAGTCAAAGAAAAGAACCAATGAAAACAACATTCATATCTTTTTTTTACAGCTGAGGTTAAAAATCCTAAGTGTGAAGGTTTTTCTTTAAAAAACCCTACTTGGGTACCACATTAGGTATATGATCATCACTGTACTAAAAACACGAGGGATAAAAGATAAGAAAGATGTGATTTTAAATCCAAATGATGATGTATTTCATATAACCCTTCAAAGACAGATATGAAATAAAAAGGTAGATGTCCTTCTGTTGATTTATGATAAAGACACTCAATTGTTGAAAGCTGAAAGGTGACCAAGGGCAAAGAACTAAATGTCTAGTATAGCTATAGAACAGAAAAGGTGCTCAAGTAATTGTTGAATAAATTAATAAATAAAATGAATGGCACTAAGGTAAATTTTAGAGTTTCCTTAGGCAGTTTTAATTCTGGACATCAGTTCTTTAAAAAACTTTTCAAATAGGAGTTTCAGAAAAATTTATCTCACATATTTGCTAGCATCTCAATATCCCCTACTCCTTTCTTGATATAATTAGGGTTGATATATTATATAATCAGGTCAGACTTTTTTAAACAATAAAGATGACTTTTTTCCTACCTGAATATACTCTTTGTTATTGAAGGGCTATAAAAACTAATATACAACACAATCTTCTATTAAAGACAGAATTCAGCATAACCTAGAGATCATCTAAAAAACTGAGAATAGATGAAGATTAGGGTTAAAGGAGCATGATAGATATTAGCTTTTGTTTTCCTATTTCCTTTCTGTTCATGTATTGGTTAGCTATTCCTGCACAATAAATCACCACAAAATAGCAGCTTCAAAGACCAAACATTTATTATCTCACAGTTTCTGTGAGATATTTTGAAGCACCTTAGCTGAATAGTTCTGACTCAGTCCTTCAGAAAGTTGCAGCAAAAGTAATAGCCACAACTGCAGTTATCCGAAGGCTTGTTTGGGGCTGAAGGAGTTTCTTTCAAGACTGACCTGTTTCCTTTCTGGCTGCTGAAACAAGGTCTCAGTTCCTCACCAAATGGATTTCTTCACAGAACTGTTCAAGTGTCCTGGCACCTGTAGTAGGCTCCTCACCCGGTGAGTGATCCAAGAGAGTAAAATGGAAGCCACAAATGTTCTTTTTGTGTTCTTGGGACCCACCCTTGTTTCCTTCACATTCTATTTGTTAGAAGTGAGTCACTAAATAGAGGGACACTCAAAAAAGCCAGGAATTAAACTAAAGACAGGAGTATGAAAGAATTTGTGGACCTATCTTAAAACCACTATTGTTCACCACTCTTTGGAAAAATAATTTACAGTTTTCTCACATGTAAAATACACTCATCCCCCTCCCCAGACTCCCCAAAAGTCTTATCCCTTTAGAGCAACTTCACATCCAAGGATGTTGCTATCTAAATAGATCCATGTATGGATGAAACTTCCCAGGTATAGTTCCTTAAGACAATCCGGAGTATATTTTCCCCCAACATGAAGACCTGGAAACTAAAGTGACAAATCATCTGCCCTACACACACCCAAAATACAACGGTAGGACAGGCAGAGAAAAACTGCTTAACACCATCTTGTACAAAATAAAAGAAAATGGGAAGCACAAAGAAGTCACTGATCCAAAATAATTCTGAAATCAAAGTAGAAATATCTTACAAATTGCTGGAAGAGAACCTGGACCTAGGAATAATTCTCCATGGCTCTTGGCTCTGCCCTTGGAGATTTGGTCTCTGATTTCTGAGTCACCCTTCCATTTTATGAAAGGTAGCCCATGTTGTATACATACATGTGTATAGAATGTTTTAACCTGCCTCCTACCAGTAGAATTTTGGGTATCTAAAGGGTCCAAATTGATGATACTTCTGTCAAAATAACTCTTTGAAAACACTGTGGATCTCTTGTGATTTTTATTGGAGTTCACATCATTAGATTAAAAAGCACTGTCAGATATCTGAGATAAACTCTTCTCTATTTTAAATTTCTGCTAAGGGACACCCTAATCTGATTATAAACCCTATCACTTTGATGGAAAGGGTCTTGAAGGCACACTTTAGATCTTTCTGAGGTTGTAAGAAAGGATTTTTTAAATCATACACTTGGATTAATCTTTAGACAAAGCTATTCTGAAAGCACCTTGGATTTGACCTTTGCCTGGAAGCCATTTCCTAATTTTAGCATAGTTTGATATACTGAGAGGATGAGCAGGTCCTGGCTCCATTTTGTTTAGGAGCCCTTCCTTACCCTATATACTATAAGTAAAAAGAAGAAACCAAGCAACAGTTTTAACCTTTTGCTTGAAAATCTCCTTAGCTGGATCACCTAGCTGATTCAATACATGTTCTAGGGCCCACATTACATTTTTATGTATTACTGCAGATGACAGTGTGCTAACCTTTCTGCCACTATATAGTGACTCCCTTTCTTCCAGTTTCCAATATGGTTTTCATTTAAGCCTTTACTAGTAGTCTCCTCAAAGGCTTGACATTAAACTTCCCATCGACTGTCCAAGTTCAAAGTCTAACCTGCATTTTAAAGTATTTGATATGGCAGCACCCCATTTATGGGTGCCTAAATCTGTATTAATAACAAATTACCCCCAAACTTAGAGGCTTCAATTAACACTAACATTTTATAATTTGCGTAGGTCAGAAATTCAGGAACAGCTTAACTGTTAAATAGGTTCTGGCTCACAGTCTCCAATGAAGTTACAGTCAAAACATCAGCTATAAGGGCGCCTGGATGGTTCAGTCAGCTGAATGTCTGCCTTTAGCTCAGGTAATGATCCCAGGGTCCTGGGACTGAGCCCCACATTGGGCTCGCTACTCAATGGGGAGGGAGCTCCCTGCTCCCTCTCTCCCTCTGCCTGCTGCTCTGCCTGCTTGAGCACTCTGTCAAATAAATTAATAAAATCTTAAAAGAAACAAAAACAAAAAATACATCAGCTATGGCTTTAGTCATCTAAAGGCTTGTTTAAAAGTAAATGACTTGCTTCCCAGATGGCTCACTAGCATTGTTATTGTCATAAGACTTCAGTTTCTCACCACATGGACATCTGCATTGGGTTACTTGAGTGTCCTCATGACATGACACTTGTCATTTTCTAGGACAGGTAATCCAAGAGAACCAGAAAGAAGCTGCAATGTCTTTTATGACCTACTCTTAGAAGTCAAAACATGTCACTTCTACCATAGGCCTATTTGTTAAGAAACAACTAAGTATAATGCATACTCGGGGAGAATTAGATTTTATCAAAAGGAATATAATTTAAGAATCCATTTTAAAAACACCACAGAATGTAAAACCAAGAATTAAAACTTGACATAAAAATTGCTCTTAGTAAAATTACATTTAAATGGAAGCTTACTACTATAGTCTCTAGTAACATTGCATATTTTCTATCTTATTATGAAAATAAAAAAACCAAGCAAGTGATTTAGTCTAATAAAGCTAAAATATAAATAAATAACTCTTTTAGGGTGGTATGCATGTAACATTTTGGATTAAGGGCATTAGAAATATCTTACTATGAAGTAGCTGTCCCAAAGAGCTAAGAGAATAACTATCCTTACTGCTTTTCGTTATATGGTAACTGTACTAGACTCCTCCTAATTTTAGTTAACTTTTTACTCTTTCATCTGCTTCTTCTGTGATAAATTTATTATTCTTCACTCATATCGTCCCCATTTTATACTAATATCAAAGCTTTGACATGAACAAGTAGCAAATATGATCATGAAAACAATAGTTTTTTACAAAATCCATTGACTATACGTACAAAATGGTATACAAAGAAATGAGGTGAAAGCAAATCACAAGATATAATGTCATTTTAATATTCTTGTGATTGGTTTCACCTCATTTCTTTGTATACCATTATGTAAAGGAAAAATTACTCCAGAACATAATTGTTTGCAATACTTTGTACATGAGTGCTCACTTCAGCAGCACATATACAAAATAAAAACATTAAAAATTATAAACTTGAAAAAGGACACAGAAATATTATATATTTCAGTGGAAAAAAGACTACAGTATAGTGATATAACACACGTACATACACATTTACGTATATACAGAAAAAATCCCAACGGCTGTATTTAAAAATATATGGTCATCATGGATGGTAGTGTACTTCTGTTTTTTTTTTTTTTTCTTTGAACTTTGCTATCTTGCCCAGCCCCAGTGGCTTAGGTGTTTAGCGCCGCCTTCGACTCAGGGCATGATCCTGGAGATCCGGGATCGAGTCCCACATTGGGCTCCCTGCATGGAGCCTGCTTCTCCCTCTGCCTGTGTCTCTGCCTCTCTCTCTTTCTGTCACTAATAAATAAATAAAATCTTAAAAAATAAACAAACTTTGCTATCTTTCTCAAATCTTCCAAAATAAAAATTTTGCCATATCTTTAGGTCACAACTATTTTTACAGTAATATAAATAACTGATTATTAATACTGGGTCTATAAAAATTTGGGTTCTTTTACTGTTCTAATATTGTTATGAAGTATTAATACTACATCAAACTTGAAAAATATGGAAAAGTTCTAAAAAGAAAGTCATATAAGCTCAGAATCCCACAATTCAAAAGTAATAAAAATATTTAACATTTTAGTGGAGTAGTAACACCATATAATTTTTATGTTTTTATTACTCAGTATATTATAAGTGAATTAATAAATAGTTAAATGTTTAATGATTGCATGATAGATATATTCTAATTAATTCAATCATTCTGTTTCTCCTACTTAAATGGCTTATTTTTTATTATCAATACTTTAAATACACAAAACCAAAAATCTGTGTGTAAAAAATCTATGTGCAAGAAAAAAACAAAAACAAAACAAAAAACCCAAACACTTTGTGCATTTCTATTCCTTAGTATAAATTACTGAAAATCTGTTCACTAGGGTCAAGAGGCTTTCAGGTTTCTGTTTTAAAGGCTTTTTATTTTTTTTAATTTTTATTTATTTATTTATTTATGATAGTCACAGAGAGAGAGAGAAAGAGAGGGGGTGGGGGCAGAGGGAGAAGCAGGCTCCATGCACCGGGAGCCTGACGTGGGATTCGATCCCGGGTCTCCAGGATCGCGCCCTGGGCCAAAGGCAGGCGCTAAACCGCTGTGCCACCCAGGGATCCCAGGCTTTTTAATATATACTACCAAACTGCTTTCTAGAAAGAATCTACAATCCACATTTTTTTCCAGCAGGGCATCAATCTGTCAATCTCAGAGACAGTACTGGGCAGTGTCAAATTTTATTTTATTATTTTAATTTTTAAAAGATTTTATTTCTTTATTTGAGAAAGAGAGAGAGAGAGAAAGAGAGAATGAGAAGCAGAGGGGTAGGGGGAGCAACAGGCAGAGTCCACACTAAGCATGGAACCTAACACAGGGCTGATCCAGGACCGGGAGATCACCACGGATTGAAACCAAGAGTCAGATGCCTTTCTTTTTTTTCTTTTTTTAAAGACTTTATTTATTTATTTATTCATGAAAGAGAGAGAGAGGCAGAGATACAGGCAGAGGGAGAAGCAGGCTCCATGGGAGCCTGATGTCCCGGGACTTCAGGATCACACCCTGGCCCGAAGGCAGGCGCGCTAAACCACTGAGCCACCCAGGGATCCCCCAAGAGTCAGATGCTTAACCAACTGAGCCACCCACACGCCCCTAGAGGGGAATGTCCATTTTTAAACCTTTATTTAATTCATAACTAAAAAATGTTAATTTACACTACCTGTCGCTTACCATAGTTCATATGTGCTTATTTTATTATCAATTTGCAATTTCTTTTCTGTGATCTCAGGGTCCTGGGATCAAGCTCCCCGCAGAGTGGGGCATCTGCTTCTCCCTCTGCCCCTCCCCGCCCCCATCTCATGCTCTCACTCATTTGCTCTCTCATAAAATTAAAATAAAATCTTTTAAAAAAATATTGTGGAGGTATTTTCAGATGTGACTAGTATTTAAATCAGTACATTCTAAGTAAAAGATATTACCCTTCATAAAGCAGACAGGTCTCATTATGAAAAGACTTTAAGACTGAGGTTTACCAAAGAGTAAGGAAGTCAGCCATGAGACTCTGCCTTCCAACTCAAAACTGAAACATCAAAGTGTATCAAAATTGTGGTACCTGCCTGCCTGCCTAACCTGTACATTTCTGACTTGTCAGTTCCCACAATCACTGAGCCGATTCCTTTAAAAAGAAACCAAAAAAACCAACCACCACCAAACCAATCCAAGGAAACCAAACAAAACCAAACTTTCTATAACACATGCATACCTATATACATGCCCATATATCCTATTGCTTCTGTTTCTCTGTATTTCTTGACAAATACAGTGTCTTAGAAATTTATGTAAGTTGCTTATTTATTAAAGATAGTGATTTCCTCCCCACCCTTTATGTTCATAAATTCCTTTCAAGGCAAACTACTTACTTGTAAGTCATCTTCTGCTCCTCCAGCTTCATTTTTAAATGTTGGGCATCCTAAAAAAACCAAGCAGATGTTAATTAAGCAAAGAATTTTTGTTTTAGGTTTTAGTAATATTGACTGATTGAATCATTATAATACTGTAGAACTGTTCAGAGATCATTCTGGGCTGCCTGGCAAAGTCAGATGTTGGCTACCCATATCTGTTCTTTGTCAGAAGAATAAAGTGATTATTTCCTTCTTCTACGGGTATATTTCCAGTTATTTATGAAAGAGGTTTTCTTGAAAGTGTGCTATCTCTAGCGAGCCCTGCCCCTGATTCTTCTAAAATGCGCAAACTGCTACACAGAGTACACACATTACAACTCCTCTTGTGTTTAGATGATAGGATTTATTCTATTTTCTAAATATTCTTACCCAGAAAATACCTCAAGATATTAGTTGCTTTTTTAAGAGAGAAAACAAGCCTTAAACCACGATTGATAGCCAATAACCAATTGTTGCTATTGATCTTTGTGCATCAATGTTTCTCTGCACATTTTCATGCTGTTGAAGAGTGCCTTTAGTTTCAATAAATAAGGAAGGATGTCTTAGCAAACTGTGAGTTTATGCTAACTTTGAGAGATGTAGGTAGCATCGAAGATGAGGAGAAATTTGTCCTTTGGAAAGGGTTGCATGGTTTATTTTTATTGTCATGGAAGACTAAAAGAGAGATTTAATGGGATTGCTGAAAGTCTGACAGTAATCAATATGTTTTTAAAAATGGTCAAAAATAATGAGACAGATTAGTACTATAGCCTATTCTACCTGGCTAGGAGTTTTAAGCTCCTCCATATATATCTAAACTGTCCTTTAAAAAGTGAAACCCAGGGACACCTGGGTGGCTCAGCAATTTAGCACCTGTCTTTAGCCCAGTGAGTGATCCTGGAGTCCTGGGATCAAGTCCCACATTGGGCTCCTTGCGTGGAGGCTGCTTCTCCCTCTGCTTAGGTCTCTGCCTCTCTCTCTCTCTGTGTCTCTCATGAATAAATTAAAAACAAAAACAAAACCCCATGAAACTCAATCTATTTGATACTAGTGAAAAGAAGTATGCTTTTATGAAGACATGAGTGTGGGCTTTTTAAAAGCAATAAATACTTTAGGGAATACAAACTGGTGCAGCCACTGTGGAAAATAGTATGGAAGTTCCTCACAAAGTTAAAAATAGAACGACCCTACAACCCAGTAATTACACTACTGGGTATTTACACAAAAAATTCAAAAATACTAATTCAAAGGGCTACATGCACCTCTATGCTCACTGAAGCATTTTTTATAATAGCCAAATTATGGAAGCACCCCAAGTGTCCACTGATGGATGAATGGATAAAAAAAGAGGTGGTATACATACACACACACACACACTGGAATACTATTCAGCCATAAAAAATTTGCATAACATGGATGGAGCCAGAGAGCATAATGCTAAGCAAAGTCAGTTAGAGAATGATAGATACCACGTCTTCATTCGTACACAGAATTTAAGAAACAAAACAAATGAGCAAAGGAAAAAAGAAAGAGACACACACACAAACCAAGAATCAGACTCTTAATTATAAAGAACAAACTGATGGTTACCAGAGGGGAGGTGGTTGGGGGATGGATGAAATAGGTGAAGAGGATTAAGAATACACTTATCATGAGGAGCACTAAGCATAGTATGGTTGAATCACTATGTCATACACCTGAAATTAATGCAACACTGTGTGTTAACTACATTGGAGTGAAGATAAAAAGCTTAATTAAAAAAGATAAAAATAAGTTAAAAATTCTAGCAGCCATGGATAATGATTGTCTTTTTAAAGTACTGGATCTTGGACACTACCTAAATATCAGAGTCAACTGGCGAACTTTTAGAAAATATACTGGTACCATAGTATATTCTCAAACTGGTATTGTCAGAATCTGGGATGAGGCAGGCATAGGACATCACATATTTTTTATTTCTTGCAGTGGTTTGAGAACCACACCACTACTGGAGAATATCAGGAACTTTTTTCCCCCCTAAATTCATTATATTATCATTTTGCAATTTTCCATCACATCTGAAATAGATAGGAACGTGAAAGAAAAGAAAAGAAAAGAAAAGAAAAGAAAAGAAAAGAAAAGAAAAGAAAAAAAAGAAAAGAAAAGAAAAAAAAGAAAAGAAAAGAAAAGAAAAGCCCCAGCTCCCCTCCCTAGATAGACAGACTTGACTAGTCTGGAATGGGGACCAGTTTTTCTATTTTCCAAAGTGTCCCAGGTGACTGAAATGTATAGCAAACAATGAGAACAATCTAGAAAGAACTTATAGGTTCCTGTCATAAAGCTAAAATGACTGCTACTATTCCATGGAATTTTTCTAAACTGTAAATCACTTTGTTTACCAATCATTAATCCCTGAAAATAGATAGATTATTTAAGCACAGGTTCATGCACCAGCAGTACAGATTTATACTAAGCCTTTCCATGTTCTTGCCTATTGCCAGTCTCATAGTTCATTCATTTCTTCTAATTTTCCTATTAAAATATCTTCAAAATATACAAATCACAATGCTAATATATTTTGATTGTTACTTTATACAGAAGGTGATTTCTATTTATAGAGACAATTTTCCTTCTTAATTAGAAAAACAAATCAAGCCTTAATTATAACCTCGTTGTGGGAAAGAAATGGGCCTTAAAGTGCTTCTTTTTGCTTAAGCAGAGGCCAGTCTTACACGTAAATACATTCTTCTTCCTTTTAAAACCTGCAAGCTTTAGAGTTAATAATCTTAACAGACTGGCAAAATATACAAAGAGGTAGATGGGGCTGTGGTCTCTGCCAATCCACAATAATGAAACCAGGTAAAAAGCTAAGAGTTTCAAGAAAGGGTTCGCCATAGGAAAGAACAGAGTCTACATATGAAAAAGAGAAAATTTCTAATAACCCAATTCAATTGAACCTTGAACAATGCAGGTGTTAGGAACACCCACCCCTGGCCCCGCCCAAATGCAGCTGAAAATCCACACATAACTTTTGATTTCCCAAACACTAAATAATCTACTGTCCACTTAAGCATTATCAGTAATATATACAATTAACACACATTTTGGGTATCATATGTATTATATACTGTATTCTTAAGAATAAAATAGAGAAAAGAAAACATTACCAAGCAAATCATAAGGAAAATACATTTATAGTACTGCACTGTAAAAAAAAAAAAAAATCCACATATAGTAGACTGGCACAGTTTAAAACAATGTTGTTTAAGGGCCACCTGTTTTTGATTATTTAAATTTTTCTTTTTTATGACCAAAACAAGGATATAATTGATATAACAACACAAAATTATTTTCAAAGTTCTGACCGCTCCCTCTTCTTCATGCTGTTACTTAAAACCATTGGAATCATCTGAAGTCTGTACTGATGAGTTTGAGGTAATACATGTAAGTGGTATATATTATGATGTGACAAATATAAAATGGATTTTAAAAAAGCATGATTTTATCTTTGCCTACAGTGAGTTTTCAAAGCTAATTACATAAATCACAAAAGCTGTCTTGCTTAAAGTCACTCTACCATATAGGTTAAACAAATTAAGAAAGCAGTTAAGAAAACCTACCTTGAGAAATATCTTCTATAGCTCTTCGAATGCCTCTATCAAAAGCCCTAGCATCAGCAGGACTTTGAAAGGTAAGGCCAAATTTCTTGTCATCAATCTTCCAGTGGTGAAATGTTGGAGTGACCTTATTGTAAATGAGGTCTTTTTTAAGCATACATTCCAAAACCACCTGCCAAGAGTTAAATGCCAAAGATTACTATACTTATATCACATAATCTAATGTAGCTCTTAAATACAAATGGAGGTGAGAATAAGAGCTATTCTATTTTAGTAAATGCATTTCCCCCTTCTACTAATACAGAGGTCTTGCTAGTTAATCTACTTCATAAAGTCACTCAATACAGAAATTAAAATGGGATTAAAGAGGATTCTGGAAGATGACAAAGTATGAAGGAAACTTTCTCCCCACTTAGACAATAATCACACTGGCAGAATCTGTCTGATGTAACTATGTTGGAAATCTGAAGTCTGTTGAAGGTTTGAACTCCCAAGGGAAGACGTGGACAGTAAACTGGGGTTAACTTTGGTCAATTTCTGCATTAGTACAATAGCAACTACCCATTTCCCATGGTAGGAAGATATGCACAACATATTCCTGGAGCACCCTGCACATAAATCACAGGAGCCAGGGTGGGTAAAAAGAACCCTGTCCTCCACATATCAGGGATCTGTGCTCTGATTACTGATGACTAACTCTGATCAGATAGGTGCAAAGAGGAGGATAGCCATAGTTGTTGTATCTTCCCTTACTGTTTCAAGTCCCTCCTCAACAGAATCAAGAGATGTCTAGGTTATTTAAAGGATCAGCATCCTTTGTTTACCTATCATTTATTTTTTCCCATTTGGGGTGCTACACATTAAAGACCAGGACATTCAAACAAAATTACATTCATGGGGAAAATTAGAAACTGACTATTCATACCCAGGGAAATACTCAGAATAGACATGAGAAGATCTAAATTTATACGTTAGGCAGATCCTCAGCATAGAGACAACCTACAACGATTAAAAAAAAAAGGGGGGGAATCTTACAGAAGGGACAACCTGACAATCTGATTTCCAGAGTTAGCACACTATTTGATTTAACGTTCAGCATTCAACAACAACAACAAAAAAAAAAAAACTCAAGGCACACAAAGAAACAGTAAATTCATTTTTTCCTTTTTCCCATTGTAAGAAAAAAAGAAAATCAACAGAAACTGTCCCTAAAAAAGGCCTTACAGTCAATTAGGCAAAGGCTAAAAAAAATCCCACAAAACTGTCTTAAGGAGAAAGTCAAGAAAATGATGTACAAACTAGAAGTATCAATAAAGAGACAGAAAATCTAAAAAGAAATTCTGGAGCTTTAAAGCATAATAAATGAAACAAAAAATTACAAGATTTAAAGCAGATTTGAACAGGCAGAAAAAGATCTATGAACTTGAAAACAGACAACAGACATTACTGAGTCTGAAGAACAGGGGTAAAAAAGATTAAAGAAAAGCAAACATAGAGGGAACCCTGGGTGGCGCAGGGTTTGGCGCCTGCCTTTGGCCCAGGGCGCGATCCTGGAGACCCGGGATTGAATCCCATGTCAGGCTCCCGGTGCATGGAGCCTGCTTCTCCCTCTGCCTATGTCTCTGCCTCTCTCTCTCTCTCTGCCTCTCT
The DNA here is from genome assembly GCF_905146905.1 of Nyctereutes procyonoides. Lineage (NCBI taxonomy): Eukaryota > Metazoa > Chordata > Mammalia > Carnivora > Canidae > Nyctereutes > Nyctereutes procyonoides. The sequence continues at coordinate 5,253,951 of NW_026575031.1, read as the reverse complement.
CTCTCTCTCTCTCTCTCTGCTCTGTGTGACTATCATAAATAAATAAATAAAAATTTAAAAAAAAAAAGAAAAAGAAAAGCAAACACAACTTAAAGGACTTGTGGGATACCATCAAGAGGACCAACATAGGGGTATCTCAGTTGCTTGATGTCAGATTCTATTCTATTCTATTCTATTCTATTCTATTCTATTCTATTTTATTTTATTTTATTTATTTTTTGATAGTCACAGAGAGAGAGAGAGGCAGAGACACAGGCAGAGGGAGAAGCAGGCTCCATGCACCGGGAGCCCGATGTGGGATTCGATCCCGGGTCTCCAGGATCGCGCCCTGGGCCAAAGGCAGGTGCCAAACCGCTGCGCCACCCAGGGATCCCGATGTCAGATTCTTGATTTTGGCTCAGGTCATAACCTCAGGGTCATGAGATCAGGCTCTGTGCTCAGCATGGAGTCCACTTGGGATTCTCTCTCCCTCTCCCTCTGCCACTCCATTATGTACCACCCACTCTCTCTCTCAGAAAATAAATCAATAAATCTTTAAAAAAAAAAAAAAGAACAAATACATTGTAGGAGCTGCAGAAAGAGAAGAGGAAAAGGGGAAGAGAGAATATTTGAAGAAACAACAGTTTAAAACTTCATACATTTGATGAAAGACATCAATATTAACATCTAAGAAACTCAACAAACTCCAAATAAGATGAATTCAAATGAAAGCCACATATCAGACACAGAGAGAATCTTGAAAGCAGCAAGAGAGATGTGAACTGTCACATTCAAGGGATCCTAAAAGAGTATTAGCAGATTTCTCTTTAGAAACTTTGGGGGACAGAAGATACTGGGCAGATATATTCAAAGTATTAAAAGAAAAAGAAATCAATCAAGAATCCTTTATCTAACTGTCCTTCAAAAGTAAGATAGAAACTAAGACATTTCCAGATAAACAAAAGCTCTCCACTAGACTTGTCCTGCAAAAAAGGTCAGAGAAATCCTACAAAGTGAAATGAAGTAACACGAGACAGTAACTTGAGGCAGTATGGAGAAATAAAGATGTCAATAAAGGTAAGTGCATGAGCACTTTAAAAAAACAGTAAAATTGTAATACTGGTTTGTAACTGACACATAGTAAACCTTCAATAAACAGGAATAGAAATGGTGATGTTAGTCATCAGGTGATACCACTAATTCATAATACAACAATTGCTATGAAAAACTAGGAGACCATTACTTATGAGAAGAGACTTTTTTTAATAAAGGAGGAGGAGATATTTGAATGATAAATAAAGGCATTCAGGAGCTCAAAGAGCTTATGGGTAGATTCTGAGAAGGTGAAGCCAACAGATTCTAAAGCCTGTGAAAAATTTCAATCTCTGATGTTTTTCCTTCTTCTGAAAGAAATTTTAGGGTATTTTATAGGGGAGGGGGTGAAGAAAAATGCCAGTCACTAAATAACTAAAACTTCTGAAGATATATTCCGAGTTATTTTAGGAAATATAGAGCAAAACTCCTGTCATAAAATTACTGGACTGTTTGCCAGAAGTACTTTAAATAGACCAAGTCAAAAATGGGTACAAGTGCATTTTTGTTTCATTAATAACAACTAACAGTTTGGGAGAGCAGAGTAAAATTAAATATGTACTTTCAAACTATGTACTTTATTATAGTTGCTACCTTACAAATAGATAATTACATGTTTACAAATTGTATTATCTAAGAAGTAGTATAATTGGTAGCTAGACAAATCTTTTTCAGCAGTAACTTTCTGAAATATCTTTGACTCCAAGGAAATATCATTCCATTTTTGAAATAAAAATGCCAAATTCAAATTAAATTACTCCTAACCAAAATCAGTAATTGGTAGCTCATATAGTTGTTTCATATTATGAACCTTAGTTTTCTGTATACAAAAGCTAGTATCCTTCATAAAGAAACCAAGAAAAAAAAAGACACCAAGAAATATGAAATTATGCATATTATCAAATACATAATTTTACTAATTATCTATTAATAAAAATTTATCTTTAATGCTATGTTCTGAGCTGAGTTGGATTTTAGACATTTTTATAAAGGAACAGAAGGAGCAATGGCAGTGTTTCTCACATAACAGCAGTTCAGCGAAAACAGAAGGGAGGGAGCCAATATTCTTTAAATATATGCATGTCATAAAGGAAAGACTGGGGAACTGCTCCAGATTAAAAGAGAATAAAGATATGTGACAGCTAAATGCTATGTGATCTTGTACTGATGGAACAAAAACGTTATAAGAATATTATTAGGACAGTTGACAAAACTGGAATATGGACTGTAGATTAACGTAGCATGTTTATGTTAAACTTCTTAAATAGGATAATTAAACTATGACCTAAGAAAATATCCTTATTCTTATTTTTTATGATTTTATTTATTTATTCATGAGAGACAGAAAGAGAGAGGCAGAGACATAGGCAGAGGAAGAAGCAGCTTCTCTGTGGGGAGCCCAAGGCAGGACTCTATCCCAAGACCCTGGGATCACAACCTGAGCCATAGGCAGATGCTCAACCACTGAGCCACCCCAGCGTGCCAAATACCCTTTTTCTTAAGACAAATACACTGAAGTACTAAGAGGTAAAAGGCAGAATATATGCAACGTACTTCAAAAAGTCCAGAAACAAATAAGCGTGCGTATGTATGTGTGTGTGTACACTGGAGGAAGGAGAGACACTGATAAAACCAACATGGCAAATGTTAAAAAATTGGTGTATTTGGAGGAAAAAATTTGGTGTGTTTGGGTAAAAGATGCACAGGAGATCTTATACAATTCTTGTTAGAAGTTGATTCTTTGCAAATGAGAAATGAAATGGATAAACAAAAAAGGCATAAAAGCACAAATATATGGGGGTACCTGGATGACTCAGTCTTAGGTGTCAAACTCTGTTCCAGCTCAGGTCATGATCTCAGGGTCATGAGATTGAGCCCTATGTTGGGCTCTGTGCTCCTCTCTGCTTAAGATTCTCTTTTCTCTCTCTCTATGCCTGCCCCACCCGCTGTGCACTTTCTCTAAAACAAATCCTTTAAAAAAAATACAAATCATCAATATTTAGGAATGAAAAGTAAAACAAAACAAAACTGAAATCATAGCAAAACTTTAGAAAGTAATAAAGAATACAATGTAAGGTTTTATAAACCCAAATTTGAAAAACTAAATGAAATAGCCAATTTCCTAGAAAAACTGTAACTTAATCAAAACTGGTTAAAAAGGAAACAGAAAGTCATTAGAGACCTGTAACCATCAGAGAAAATCAGTAGGAAGTGAGAATAAAAGGGGATGAGGGATTGTAAAATGAGATATACTGTGATTCCTTCAGCACCTCTGAGAAGTCAAGCACTAGAGACCACAATCAAGAAGGTTATCCCCTGTAGAGAATTTAGAAGGAATTACTATCAGCAGAAAGGGGAGAAAACTGTAGTCCCTGACTTCTAATTAAGACACTGTTCTAGGGCCAGCCCCGGTGCCGCAGCAGTTTAGTGCCGCCTGAAGCCCAGGGCGTGATCCTGGAGACCCTGGAGACCCTGGATCGAATTCCGCGTCAGGCTCTCTGCATGGAGCCTGCTTCCCCCTCTGCCTGTGTCTCTGCCTCTCTGTCTCTATGAATAATGAATAAATAAATAAAATCTTAAAAAAAAAAAAAAGACACTGTTCTAACTCCTGGTGCCCACACAAACAACAACATGAAATTCTTGGGTACAGGCAATAATCCCTGCTTCTTCACCTGGCTCTTTCTAAGCCCCCATGGGCGGTTAGATGTCTGAATTGCCAGAGTAATACTAAACAACCTTAAATAATTCTCTTCTCCCTCAACTGGGTCTGCATAATTTGGAGAGGGGCCCATACAACTTTGAAGAAGCCAATCTCAATGATCTAAGGATCTAATAGCCAAGAATCTTTATTAATCAATTTATACAGCAATATCTATATAACATAAAAGCCATTTAGAAACATAAGAATATTCAAAAACATAATGATAGTTGGAGAGTTTCAGCCTCCTTCGAGCTGAAGGAGACCAAAACAGAAGAGAAAGGATATGTAACAGTTGAACAATTTAATAAACAAGGTTAAACTTTATAAACCCAAACCTTTATATTACAGTGAACTGAAGCTTTTCAAAAGGCTATGGACATTGGAATGTGGAAAGGTTGCAAATCCATAACTGAAGTTCCTCCCCAAGAAACTAGAAAAACAGAGCAAACAGAAGGAAGAAAATAATAATAAACAGAAACCAATCCATTGAAATAATCAATCAGTGAAAACAGAAAAAAAAAAAAAAACCAACAACAATGAAACAAAATGCTGGTTTAAAGAAAACACTAAAATTGATTAATCTCTAATAAGACTGACAAATTAAAAATGAACACACATCACCAATTTCAGGAATGAAACAAAGGATTTACTAAAGATCTTGCAGCCTTTAAAACTATAATTGATGTCTTAAGAAAACTTTTCCTTCATAAATTAGATAACTAGAAAGAAATGAACCAATTCTCTGAAAATTGTGTATTATCAAAACTCGATCAAGATAAAAGATAACCTGAGTAGTCCTATAACCATTAAAGAAATTAAATTTGTAATTAAAAGCTATTAAAGAAATCTCTCTATACTAAAATGATTTAACTGGAGAATTCTACCCAATATTTAAAGATGAACTAATGCCAATTGTACAATATCTCTTCTAGAAAACAGAAAAAGAAGGAATATTTCTCAATTCATTTTATGAGGTATTACTTCAATACCAACACCAGACAATGATAATACCAAAAAAACCCATAAACAAACAAAACTACAGACCAATACCTCTCATAACTTAAATACAAAATTCCTTAATAAAATAGTAGCAGCAAATCAGGACACCTAGCTGGTTCATTTGGAAGAGTATGCAACTCCTGATCTCAGAGTCATGAGTTCAAGCCCTATATTGAGTATACAGATTACTTAAAAAAGTAAATAAACTTAAAAAAAAATAGCAAATCAAATCCAATGATATATAAAAATATTATACATCATGACCAAGCAGGACTTATTCTAGGCTACAAGGCTGGGTCAACATTCAAAAATCAATCAACATAATCTGTCGTATCAACAAGCTAAAGATATGATCATATCAGTTGCCTACAAAAAGCATTTGACAAATTCTAGCAACTATATATGATAAAGAATATCAGTAAGCCAGGAATAAAAGAATTATCTTAATTCATGAAAGAGCACTATAAAAAAACTGTGTAACATCTTACTCAAGGGTAAAAGACTGAATGTGTTTTCACTAAGATCTAAACAAGGCAAGGACGTATCCTAATACCATTACTCTTGAACAAAGCACTTAAAGTTCTGGTCACTACAATAATCAAAGAAAAAGAAATAAAAAGCATACAGATCGAAAAAGAAGGAATACTACTGTTCCTATTTGTAGATGACATGACTGTCTATATTAAAAAAAATCCCAGGGAATCCAAACACCTCATAGTTCAACAAGATAACACGACACAAAAATTAACCACATCTCTATATAATGAGCAAGCAGAAATCAAAATTATAAACACCAATACTGTTTACAATTGCTCCAAGAAAAATAATACACTTAGAAAAACAAATACAGGAGTTACTTGTTGAAAATCACAAAATGCTAATGGAAGAATTCAGACCTTACTAGAGACAAACCACATTCATGCATTAGAACATTCAACATAGTAAAGATGTCAATTCTCCCCAAACTGACCCATAGGTTTAATACAATTCCTATTAAAAATCCTAGTAAGGATTTTGGTAGACATAGGTAAGATTATTCTAAAATTTATATAGAAAGACACAGACCCTAGAATAGCTAAAATAATCCTAAGAAAGAATAATAAAATGAGAGAAATCACTATCTTATATACAAGGGAACGGAGGGCTTAAAATATAACTATAGTAACACAAGTGATACTTGTGGAGGGATAAACAAATAGAGTAAAATGTGCTGGATAATCTGGAGATTCACAGGCAAAACAAAACCCACTTTTACTTAAGTATTATACCTCATATAAAAATTAACTCAAATTTGACTGAAGACTTAAATATAATATAAAATATAAAAACTATAAAACTTTTAGGAAAAAAATAGGATAAATCTTTGAGACTTAGGACAAGACAGAAAGTCCCTGAACCGGACACTAAAATCATGATCTGTGAAAGGAAAAAAATGATACACTGATCATAAAAATTTAAAACTTTGGCTCAGCAAAAGACCCACGAAGAAGACAGAAGAAAAGCTACAGACTGTGAGAAAATATTTGCAAGCCATATATCCCAACAACGGACAAGTATCTAGAAAATAAAAAGAACTCTCAAAACTCAACATCAAAAACAAAAAAAAAAACAAACAAAAAAAAAAACCAAAACACACAATTCAATGAGAAAAATAGTTAAAGGACATGAATATTTTTCTGTTCAAAAAGCACATATAAAGATATTCAACATCATTAGCCATTGGGAAATACAAATTAAAACCACGATGAGCTCTCACTACATACCTATCAGAATGACTATAACAAAAAATAGTAACTGCACAAAATGCTGGCAAGAATGCCTAGAAATTGGATCGTTTATACTTTGCTAATGGAAATGTAATATAGCATAGCCACTCTTGGAAAAAATTGGGCAGTTTCTTATGAAACTATCATATACTCAAGAATTACACTCTTGGGTCATTTATTCCAGAGAAATAAAACTTAGGTTCAGAGAAAAATTTGCACATGAATGTTCAGAGCAGCTTTATTTGCAATAGCATAAAATTGGAAACAGCCTAGATGTCCTTCAATGAATCAATGGTTAAACAAATCTGGTACAAAGACATCACAGAACACTAGCCAACAATAAAAAGGAAGTATTGATACACTCAACAATCTGAATGAATCCTCAGGGTACAACAGTGAATGAAAAAAGCCAATCCTGAAAGGTTACTTACTTATGATTCCAATTATACATTTTTTGAAATTACAAAATTACAGAAATGGACAATAGATGAGTGGTTGCCAGACCAAGGAGGAGGTGGATGTGGTTATAAAAGAGTAACAGGAGGGATGATTCTTGTGGTTACTGAGTTATTCTGTATCTTTTCTGTGGGTGGTAAAACTGTATGGTTCTAAATACATACCAATTTGTACATGTAGGAAAATCTGAATATGATGGCTTGTATCAATGTGAATATACATTCTGATTATGATTATACTACTGTTTTGCACAATGTTACCAATGGGAAAACTGGGTAAAAAGTAACAGGATCTCTTCATATTATTCCTTACACCAATTAGTAATCTATAATTGTCTGAATAAAAATATCGATTACAAAGTCTCTGGAACATACGCAAAACTAGATTTCAAAAAATGAATATCAACTTCCATGAGGGAACATAAGAGACATTAAGGACACTTTCTTATAATAAAGGATATCTGAAAGCATTAAGTAAATCATACTTGTGTCTGCAACACTAGAAATTCCATTAAATTCACAAAGAGGCCAACATTAGCACAAACATTAAACCTTATTCTGAAGTTCTAACTATACAATGCTATACAAAAGGAAGATAAGTTGCATGAATGAGCTTTAAAGGATCAGAAATGATCTCCCCCCCTCAAAAAAAATCATTTACAACAGTCACACATTTTTTATGTATGTAGGCAAAAAACTTAAATGAGTGTACCTATACAAAAAGAAAAATTGTTTAATGTTCTGAATGAGCAAAAAGGGTAAAGACGAATAATGAGGGGGAAAACTAGTATTAGCAGATATTAAACTCTACATAAACTAAAAGTAGTTAAAAAGTGAAATATTCACTTAGCAACTGACAAACCAGGAGAACTGAGTAAGCACTGGTATGGATTGAACTGCATCCTTCTGAAATCAAGAAGAAAAGCTCTCATCAGAAAATGAATTAGTTGGTATCTAGAATCTCTGACTTTGCAATAAATTTCTACTGTTTAAGGCAGCTATCTGTGGCATTTTGTTATGGGCGCCAAACAGACTAATATAAGAAGTCTATACTTCTTCTTAATATAAGAAGACTTCTTAATATAAGAAGTCAAACCCTCATACTGCATATCATAAACTTAAAAAGTCTAGCAGATAGAAGGCACTCAAGTACCTGTTGATTGATTAAAAGAATAGTATCAATCAACTAATCAGTTAAAGGTATGCTACATTATATTTAAATTCTAATAAAGCAAAAGTAGTTAGGAAATGTTTATAGCTGAAGTCAATAATTTGGGGTCCAAGAGTTTGAGCTTTAATTTAGCTATCAGGGAGGCTATTAGCTATTGTTAATAGTTTAATGGCAATTAGAATGTAATGGAAGGGATGTGCAGTATATCACCATCAGGTATAAAGCAGAAATATGAAGCCAATATAATCCTGATGAGCCTGAAAGACCAGATTAACCAGTATAAATCAATCATTAAAGAATGAAATATTACTTTTTCTCAAGGAATATTGGCAATATTAAAGAATTAACTCTTTAATTCTTTCTCTGCTGGGAGAAATTCGCAAAATTCACAGCAAGACATAAAAGTCATTAATAGTACAATTTATTATCTTTTCAATGGATTGACCCTAAAAAGAATTGGTAATTTTGGATTAGATGAATATTATTAGCATTTCTTGCGTTCCAATTCTTCCCAGGAAAACTGGTTTGCTCAAGGTGCTTTCTCTAACACAATTTTCCTGTTTTTTCTATCTGTGACCTTACCTGTGACAATAAAAAGGCAACTGTTCCTTCCGTTACCATTTCCTCAGGACTCACAAGCTGTTTGCCTACGTTCTCTATTCCATATAAACTCTTAATATGCTATCTTTACAGTTATTTAGTTAATGTAAAAGAAGGGAAGGCATTTCCATAATTTCAGTACATGCTTTTGGTGAATCATGAATGAATAATGCACTAAAGCAACATCATGAAAAGGGACTGCTTTGGGCAATAGGCAGATAAATTCAAGACAGCTAAAAAAAAAAAAAAAAAGAAAGAAAGAAAAGAAAAAGTAGTGACCAGATTATAAATTTTTTGTGTTGAAATAAGGAGACAGAACTGTCTCAAGGTAATTTTTGGATTACTAAAGAAATATTAGACCCAGGTTTTATAAGTTCAGTATGATAAGCAATATAGAAGCTAGAGAAAGTTAAGTAAAACTGGGCCAGGAAAAATATTAGGAGCTTTATCTACAGGAATACAGGCAAGACAGGAGAAAAGCAGAGATGAAAAGAATGAAAGAGTCACTTTTTATTTAAAAAAAAAAAAAAACACTTTTTTTAATAAATGGAAGAATCGCTAATTTCTAGGTCTACAACTGTTACTGTTGCATGATCTGAATCCATTCACCAAGTCCACAAAAAAAGTTCAAGATCTTGCATAGTGTAGCATAAAGTCTCAGCCAAAAAATACAGATTCCTCTACTTTAAGGATACTCAAGACTTGAAAATTCAAACATATAAACTAAAACATAAGGCCTTATCCAAATAGAAATCTATACTCAAATGTTACCTACTTTTTCTCAGTAAAACCTTTCTTGGTTATCCCTACCTAAAGTTTTAACAAACCTCCTTACAAAAAATTCCCTATCTCCTTTCCCAGATTTGTTTTTTCCCCTTAGCACTTAGAACTGTCTAGCATAGTATTTATTTTGTTTATTATAATATTTCTTTGTCTCTCACCAAATGTATATTGCCTTAAAAACTGGGATATTGTTTATTTACATAACCCAGTGCCTAGAACAGTGTCTAGCACTAAGTAGCTACTCAATAAATATTTGTTACATGAAATACTCACTTTTACAAAGAGAGTATTTCTTTTTAGTAGTGCAGGATTCAATGAAGTTCCTTAAGTGCAAGGTAAGCCAAGAACTCAGCACATACTGGCGACTAAAATATGAATGAGCGTGGTTTGAATGATTGACAAGAAAAATTTAGACTGGCTTAAAAAAGAAAGTAACAAGAAAGATACTGAAGCCAGAAGGAGTTTAGTGAAATCAGGAGAAAATTGGAGGTACAAAGTGATACAGTAAGCAGAACACCCTAAGAGCAAGAAAAGGGGAATAAAATAGAAATGACAGGAAATTGTAAAATTCCTCAAACAGAACAGCTTTGAATAACAACCAGATCCAGGAAAGTAGGTTGCTGAAATAAAGACCAGAAGGTCAAGACTATGCAAAGAAAAGCCGCCAAAAACAATGATGAGGCTCAGATGTGGAAAAGCTGGCTATGCAAAGGAACTGCTACAGCCAATGGATGAAAATGAAAGCTAGAGAATGATCTGAATGGCATAGTGTCAACAGAGGGATGTATATACATGGATGATCGAGTAATATTCTACATAAGAGGAATAAGGAGCAATAAAAATGCTGAACTATATCTACTCCCACTCTTCTCCTTAACTCTGTGGTATTATGGTTATGGTGAATAGAATCAGTAGCTTTCAAGAGACAGAGCTCCTGAATCCTAAGAGAAAAGCTAGTTAATTTAATTGATTTTCAGAGAAGGAAAAGTTTTGTAGAAGGACTGAGGTTTCACAATGGAATAACTCACAGAGGCACAGTGGGAAGGCTAAGCAGAAAATCGTTGTTCTGTACTCTTATAAAGTTCATTCCAGGGCAGAAAGATGATCAATCTTATAAGGTTTCCAAAGGTGGAGAGTAGGGGAGTCTCATTTTTAAAAAAGCCACTGCTATATATTAACCACTTTATTTTCTTCCTAGAAAACAAACATTCTAATTTTGTTTTAGGCTCTAGTAACCAGAAGGAAACCCCATTTTAAAAATGTCTTTTAAAACAATAAAACCATTATCTTACAGGCATTTTAACTTTTAAAACCATTTCTATCCACAACCTAATTACTTATTAATCCAAAAAACAATTCCTTAAATCTCTGCCAAACTCCTAAAACTTGAAACTTTATTTTTCCTTTTTTTCATTTTAATATTATCTTTGTCACCCTAAGCTTATGATATCTTACAACTTTGCTTTGACATAGCACAGTGCCTTTTTCTTGTTCCCATGGAATGTTTTAAGTCATCTAGATGTTGTAAGTCTTACTTTATCTTTCTATACAGTCTACTCCATTTTTGTTATCTCTTGGTATTCAATAAGCTTTTATTTTTTTTTATTTTTTTAAGATTTTATTTATTTATTCATGATAGACATAGAGAGAAAGAAAGAGGCAGAGACACAGGCAGAGGGAGAAGCAGGCTCCATGCCGGGAGCCCGATGCAGGACTCGATCCCGGGACTCCAGGACCACGCCCTGGGCCAAAGGCAGGAGCTAAACCGCCGAGCCACCCAGGGATCCTCCTACGATAAGCTCTTAAAAGCGTAATGCCTTTAAACTAGTAATTAAATTACGAAATAAATTTACTAAAATTAAATTACTAATTTTAAATTAATTTACTAAATTACTAATTTTAAATTAGCAAATTTACTATTTAGTATTATACTAATAGACAAATTATTGTCTATCTTATAAAATTATTAAAAATAGTTATTTTGGAAACCCATAAAGACTGTCTTCAGTAAGATTTTAGCAAAACTTTAAATATTATTACTGATAGTTATTCAAGTACTCATAAAGACACTAAAGGTATATTATAATTCAGTGTTCAAATTTATACGTCACATATAATTCAGCTAAAATGGTCAAATAATATAATCTATACATATGGTAAATAGTCTGATAAAATGTTTGCCTATCAAGAGTCTCATACTAACAGAGAAGGGTCACTGTATCTAAAGAAAAGTAAATCAAAAGAGAAAGTTTCTATCATGGGAAATGTGAAACTCCTTAGCAAAGATTATCTACCCAAATTAACAGTTAAATTTTAGTTAGCATTTTAAAAAATGTGATCCAAGATAAAACTAACTTGTATTGAAGAAATCAAGGCCATCAAGATTTAGAAGGAAATGAAAGATACAATCCATATAAATAAAGGAAAAGAAAAAACCGGTTATGAGAATCCATCCTTGTTGAAAACTATTCCACCCAACCCCAAGTGTCTAGAAGAAAGGAAACATTTCATTATCTCAGGCTACAATACCAAAGCCTGGTGTTTCTTTTTAATTCCTTCTCAATCACCAATAAAGTATGAAAGTCAATGTAGAGCAGAACTTCCCAACTGCTTCCTCAGGCATACTTAGAAAAAGAACATTTGTAACACAACCAGGAAAGAGGAGGAGCAGCTAGCTGGTGGTGAAGAGGCAAGGAGTCTAGTGGCTCTAGCCACTTTAACCTATTCATGGCACACAGGTTGAAAAGCTCTAATTTAGAGTATGAAAGGGTAGCCTGAGAAATAAATTCTACCTTTGTAAGCATCATAAAAACAGGCAAGTGATAGGTATGCATCATAGGAAATAACTTCCGACCTGTCTGAATGAATGAACCAATAAATGAATGAATGAGTACTGACCTAATTACACAAAATGCTACCTTCCTGAAAAAAATCCCAATCAGCCTGCTCTTTATTCGTGCTCTCTCATAAAAAAAGGTGAAATATAACCCATTGCGAAGTGTAACAAGACATTTTTAGTACAAGTAAATGTAAATCAAATGCTGGAAAAAGTCTTCTACCAAAGTGTTTTTTACCCTTGAGAAAAGCCATCTTTCTTCTTCACTACTATTAATGAAATCAGTATTCTCATTTATACATATTCTTTTTTTGTTTTTTAAGATTTTATTAATTTATTCATGAGAGACACAGAGAGAGAGGCAGAGACACAGGCAGAGGGAGAAGCAGGTTCCTTGCAAGAAGCCTGATGCGGGACTCGATCCCAGGACTCTGGGATCACGACCTGAGCTGAAGGCAGACGCTCAACCACTGAGCCACCCAGACGTCCCTATGCATACTCTTTAAAATATTACCTAGTATTTCTTTAATTAACTATACAAGTGGTCTCAGATTACTAATTACTGATTCTTTCTTAAAGGACACAAGTTTTTTTAATGGGGTATGAAAGGCAGGTATGTTACTTCATTTCTAGAATTCATGTAAGGTAGAAGATTCTAAGATGTAACATAAAAAATGGGTACAGAACACAATGTTTACCAAGTGATGATTAACTATTACATAGGGACAACAGTAAAATGCAGTTTACTCACCAAAGATTTTAAAGTCAACCATCATTAACTTGGGAAGAATTTTGTAAGCTTACAGACTTGACAGTTATAAAGTACTTTTTTTTTTGATAAATCATGAAACTAGAATCCAGAAAAGTGGATTAAATAAAACCAAGCAATAAAAATAAGGATATTAATGATCCCAAAATGTGGTGATAATGAAAAAGATACATACTTTAATTCTATTATTGCTTTAGAAAGTATCTTGGTCAGATGTGTATTACCCAGGAGAAGGGGCCAAATAATCTGTTTATTTCATTATTTCAAATGTCCCTGTCCCATTTGTCTTGAGATTCCACAAAACTTTGCTATTTTCAATTTATATCCATACATTATTTCCTCTGTCTTTGGTCACACAGGTCCCCATAACCTAAAACTCTTTACTAGCTAATCCCTATTAAGTGGCAAACTTCCAACTGAAAGTGATTTTCCTTTAATGTCTACACAGAGATACACTTATCATCCCTGTCTCAAAAATAACAAGATTCCTCTAGGTGAAATGGTCAGGTGAAACAAATGTTCTGATTCCTAGGTCAGTGCTTCTTTCAGAAAAACCTATTTTCTTGTTAGTCTATTATTATGACTCTATACCCTAGGATTAGGTTACGGCCTCAAATTAAGTCCTGACATAAGGAAATAACTTTTGTGTGTTCTTTCTGAATCCCAGTTTTATTCTCAGTAGCTTTATGTCAAAGCCACACTCTGAACAACCATCAATCAATCTGAGCTTTCTCTGACCAACTTCACTCCTAGTTAATGCAGATTTAATCCTGTATTGAATTATCCTAAAGTAAACTATCCATTTTTATTAATGTAATTAATATTCTGTTTCACTCTGATTTTCTTTTCTCTAATTGACATCAAAGTCATCATTTCTTTGTATTTATGCTTTCTCTAGCAAGCTTTTTTCTCCAACTCTTTCTCCATCTTTGACCTGTCTTTTTTCCTAAATTAAAACATGCCTTAAATCTTCACCATTTCACTCAGTTCCTAAAATCTACAACTTCCCCAACAACATTCCCGTTATTATGAGCTCAGACAAGCATAAATTCCAAGGGAGGTCACCATAGGTTCTTGGTTAGAAGTTTATATGGCTTATTTAAAGAAGCATTAGTATACGCCATCCACCATCTTATGCAAGGTCAAAACCACCTTTAAATATTTAAACTTTTAGAGATGATAGGTTAAATTTATTATATACACTTACGACTTCAACTGGGGTTTCCTACAATCCTAAAACGACATTCTGGTTAATTGAGAGACATTATCAGGAATGCATCATAAACTCAAAAAACAGAGTTGGAAAGCTTTCAAGAGCATTTACAGTAACTCTCCATTTAACTGAGGCAGAAACTGGGGCATAGGCAAGTCGGGCAACTTTCTAAATTACTAAAGTAATTCAGTAGTAAAAAATAACTAGAAACCAAACCAGAATTAAAAGTAATTATTTAAAACGTTCATGTATTAAAAGAATTATTTGGAACTTAAAACATTTTCAATAGAATAACATTATTGATGCTAAGTGGGCTCACAAACTAGTCCACAATTATGGATTTAAAGGGAATTCTAGTTATTTTCAAGAGTCTTGGAAATTCTTGGCATTTTACTCTCATTTTGCTTCGAAATGCATGCTTTCCTTTTGCTTGATGCAAAATGACATTAACATTACTCAGGTTTTCAGGTATGATCACAGTTGGGTTTTTTTGGGGGAGGCTCAGAAATGAAAGAAAAAAAAAGAGCTTTCTACACCAATTAAAAGAGAGTAAATGCCTAACACTATCAAAGTTTAGACTCAAATTTTAAAATACATGGATAGAAGAAAATACTCATCTGAATAGAAGACAGTAGTGTAAAAACTAGGCTGGCAATCAGTCTTATAAGCCTAGAATAACTAAATTAATATGGAATTAAGAGAAAGAACCTGAGAAAACAGAGTCCAGGGTAGGAGCCAGTAAAATTTTCCATGAGGGTCCAGATACTTATGGTCTCTGCTGCAACTATCCAGTTCTGTCATTATAGTATAAAAGCAGTCACAGATAAAATGTAAGTGAATGAGCTAGGTTATGTTTGAATAAAACTGGATTTATGGACACTGAAATTTGAATTTTATGTAATTTTCATGTGTCACAAAATTATTACTCTTCTTCAGTTTTTTTTTTTTTTTAATCATTAAAAAATGTAAAAACCATTCTTAACTCATGGGTCATACAAAAACATGTGGCAGGCCTGGGTATTTCCTGTGGAATATAGTTTGTCAGCCACTAGTCTTGGGGGGTAGTGAGAAAGAAGGAAAGGCAGAGGGTAGCTGGTTTAATAGCTGGGGGGACTATTCATGCATTAAACTTAATTTTTAAAAAATGCACCTTCCTTCTAACACATGCACATTAATGAGCACCAGTTGGAAAGAAAGAGGCATATTTCTCTGTCTTTAACTTTAAAAAAGCTTAGAAACATAATCACTGATCCTGGGCAAAAATCATTTTCCTAATGGTATACTAATCAAACTTTAAGTAGATAATTCATCCTATAGAATCTTAAAATTATAACAGTAGACACATTATTACCATTTTGTCCCTGAGTCGCTCTCCACGGATAAAAAAGTCAGCACAGCCATTCTCTTCCTGATGAGGGACTTTGAAGACAGTGACGCAGCTTAGTCCACTCCCTCCAAGTGGTAACCATCCACCACTTGAGTCATCCCGGGTCATCACCACAGCTCGCACTCGTGCATAACTATTACTAAAACAGATGCAAAGATTAGAAATTAGGTTTCCCATAAACAAGAAACAGCAAAACTGTCAGTTTTATTTGAGAAATCAAAGACATTAATTAATGTGTGGTAACTAAAATGTTTCCTATTTCCTTGATAGTCCACAAAGTAACCTAAAGAGGTAAAAGAACCGGAAACTAACTTAAAAGGTTAATCTTTATTTTGAAGACTAACCTTACAATCAAAGACTGCAGATCTCGTGTTTCAATTCATCATTTGAGTAGTTAGTTCAAGTACATGTGATTGCCATGGAATAATAAAAGATCCCCACAGATAAATATTGTAAAACTATATAGACCACCATCAAACGTCTATTTTATGTCCACCTGTTGCAATATAATCAAGACAAATCACTGCTGTATTTTAGCACATTTAACTGTGACATCTCTAAGTTTCTAACATTTCTAGACCATAAATAAAATGCTGAAACAAACACACTTAGTGCAGATGCCACATTTCCTATTTCTTCTAACAACTGGGAACCTAATCACAGATCATATAGAGACAAATGTTCTATTTCATGAACTTATCAAGCAGATTCATCTATAGAAACTCTTCATGCTCTCTTTTTAACAGACTCTAAAGAGACCACATTCTAGTTCTAGCCAACATTAACCACAACTATTCTTTATGTAAAATCTAAGAAATGCATCACATAAACTAATATTCTAGATTAATGACATCTAAGTATTTTAGTTCCAAACTTTTAATATAATATTAATGAAATCCTTTCTACAAGTGGTGTACCTTGATGACTTCTTAGAAAATTAAATTAACTATAGCTTTAAACTTATCTTGGTTATGTGCGTATCAATTGAGGATCTATATAATAGTTCTATGCTACTTAGTGTCTTTGCATGTTCAAAGTGTTAGGATGCTGGCTTTCATTTCTGTTGTCCTAGTCCTTGTCTGAAATCTCCTCCTAGCTTTTTTTTTTCCCGCTTTCCATATTTATTTTGCTGAGCTATACTTTACATACAATAATATACTGATCTTAAATATAAAATTCAACAAATTCTGACAAATGTACACATCTGCATAACCAACATGACAATCAAGATATGGAACATTTTCATGACTCCAAAAAAATCCCCTTAAGCCTCCTACCCATCAAATAGATAACCACTGTTCTGTTTCTAACAAATAACTAGTTTTGCCTGTTATGGGCCTTCAGTATCTATGGAATCATACAATCACCATTTGTACACTTTTTGTCTGACTTATTGGACTCATTATGTTGTCGTATTAGTTCACACTTTTTTTTACTGCTAAATAGTCTCCTCACTGAATAAATACATCACAATTCATTTATTCTTTCTTACGTTGATGGGCATTTGGATTGTTCCTAGTTGCTGGCTATTACGAATAAAGCTGTTAAATATTCTTGTAAAGGTCTTTTTATAGACAACTGCTTTCATTTCTCCTAATTACAGAGGAATGGAACTGATGGGTTAACAGGATAGTATGTGTAACTATAGAAGAAATTAACAAACTGTTTTCCAAAGTGGTTTTACCATTATACATTCCTATCATAATACATGATAATTTCAGTTGCTCCATATCCTTGCTGATATTTGGTGTTTCCAGTCTTTTAAATTTTACTCATTGTAGTGACTTTGCATATAGTGAGTTTGCAGTGGTAACCCATTATGGTTTTAATACCAATTTCCCTGGATAACTCCTGGTGTTGAACAAATTTTCATATGGCTATTGGCCATTTTTATGCCATCCTCTTTTTAAGTCTTTGGTCATTTTTCATTATGCTTTTATTACTGATTTTTAGAAGTTCTTTATATATTCTTCACACAAGTTTTTCATCAGAAAGCTGTATACTTTGAAAGTGTCACTATGTTGTGGTTGAATGAGGAGTCTAAAGTCGTATTTTCAGAAGTTAGATCCTGGCTCAGCAACTTACTAGCTGTTTGTTCTTGAGAAAGTTACTGTATGCACCTTCAATAAATGTAAGCAATGCCTGACACATAAACAATACAGAAGTACTAATTATTAATACTAAAACAGAGAATTAAAATTGTAGTCATCATCCTGGTAATTCAAAGACCTGGGAAAAAATAAAATTTACACAGTCAACCAGAATTCTCTGTTATTGGAGTCAAACTAATTCTTTAAGGGAAGTTCTACAAGTCTTTAGCTTTACAGCTTCTGTTCTAAAGTTTTTATTATTCAGTTATTTAGAGGCCCTGATTCTTGTCTAGACCCCATTCTTACCAATCTTCAACTCAGAGAACTGGTTTATGCTGAGTACATAGTGTAAGAGCTGGTCTGACAAAGGTATCAAATTGGAATCCTCCCCAGGATGGATGGGGAGGATGAGATCTCATCTTAGGATGAGACAGAACAAGTACTTCTACCATAAATAAGTATGACATGTATACCAAGAAGCCAGGGAAGCCTGTTACACTGAGAACCAGCTTGGAGGGATAGAATCAATACTAGACAATGGCCGTTTGGATTGTTAACTATTTAACCTAAGGATTCCACAGAAGCACAGCACATAACTTAGAAATATTAGGTTCAGATTAAATGTCTGTGAACTATAAACTCATTCATTTAAAGATCAATACCTTTGAAGTTTAGTGAAGTCACAAACGTAGAACTTGGGTAAAAACCAAAATTCAAGTTCTCAACAAGCATTTAAGTATTTATTTTACTGTAAGATCCTGACTCTTCCTTCTTATCTAATTATGCAGTAAACTGGGACATTTAAGAATTTTATCCTAGGTTCTACAAGACTTAGAAAACCTAAGGAGTGGGATCCCTGGGTGGCGCAGCGGTTTAGCGCCTGCCTTTGGCCCAGGGCGCGATCCTGAAGACCCAGGATCGAATCCCACGTCGGGCTCCCGGTGCATGGAGCCTGCTTCTCCCTCTGCCTATGTCTCTGCCTCTCTCTCTCTCTCATTCTGTGTGACTATCATAAATAAATAAAAATTAAAAAAAAATAAAATAAATGGTTTCTTTAAAAAAAAAAAAAAAGAAAAGAAAACCTAAGGAGTAAAATAACCCATTCAGAGAAGCTCAGGGTATATTTTGACTTTAGAGTATAAGAGTAGTTAACTTCTTTAGGGCACAGACCCTTATTTTTTCATCTTTGAATCTCACTAATTCTCATTTACAATTTGTATAATGTTTCTCGGCATATTTTTTATTTTACAAAAATGTTTGTAAAATAAACATACAAAAAAATCTCCATAAATAAAATTATTAGAAAAAATATAAAAACCTTAGGTAGCTTTTTGGGATGGTGAAGTAAGGTATTTTCCCTTCAATTCTGTTTCTTCCAAATTATTTTATAATTAATATCTATAAATCAAAAGTAATTTAAATATAGAATTTATATCTTAACTATCTTGGCTTTACTCAAGATACTATAAATATTTTAGAACTTTTAAACAATATATGAATACATTTTTTTTAAAGTATCCCTAACATTAATTCGCTTTGCTACCCCGATTACATTTTCTACTTTATAAAGTGCCACCTAGAAGAGATGTATTGTCCTTTCCAGGAAAGTCAAATAAAACAAAGATCATTTTAGGTAGAAGAGTAAGGCTGCCTGATTCACTGTTCATTTTACAATAAAAAAAAGTTTTAAAGCTGATCAGTAATTTATATACTTTTTTAAAATCTCATGCTTTCAACTATGCCAAATATGTCATTGTTTCCCTCATCTATTCAAGCTGATCCTTCAAGCTTTAAAGTATTCCATGAGCTTATGTAAATAAATTTGTATTCCCCCCACCACAGCCTTTATTAGTTTATAATTTAATAACAACCTCCAGCTTCAAGACCTAATATTAGAATATGTACCATAAAATTTTTCAAGTTGTTCCATAAATGTGTGGGGCAGGGTTTTTTGTTGTTTGTTTTTAAAGACAGGCCTTCCTTCCTGCCAATGTTAATCTTTTCACCCGTGCTTCTAATTCTTATAATCTATTTACCTTTCTATAATCTATCTACCTTATAATCTATTCAAATGTATTCATCCCAAATAAAAGTAGTTAACTCTTTTGTCTAAAATATGTAACCTCATCTAAAGAGTAATGGCAGCTCTTACAAGTTGTCATATCTGCCTTGTAGCATAATAAAATTTGTACTTGTCATCCTCTCCTTAGATAAAAGTGACTTTAACTTTAGAGCAAGGAACCAAATTGTATTATTCTATTCAAATTAACAAAAAATATTTTTCCCTGATCATGTAAACAGAAGCCCATTTTAATAAATGTGGAAAATAAATAAAAATAATACTTGGAGTTAAAATGCTAACAACTTGCTGGATTTTCACTCTCTCTGTGTATCATATTTGTAGTCTATCACTCTTAGACAACAGCTATTTATGATGACAACTTATTCTTTTTGCTAAGAATGCACAATTTCATTCCTGAGCTGCTTTAATACTTAGTTGAAAGGTACTTGTTTTTAGTGATTCATCTTTTTAAAAAGTCTGACAATAATTAGTTCTTTAATTTTCTGAAACAGTTCAAACTAAAGCTCTATTCTTCCCTGTGGTGGTAGACTACATAATAAACACTTTTCAGAATAGCTTTTATTCTAATTAAATTTAGAGGCTCTTATTGTAAAACATAGCTGGGTTTCGATTATATTCTTCAAAATCTAAATTGTATCTCAACTGCTAATCTCTGATCTCAGCTGAACAATTATATCAAATATATTCTTTCACCTATAGTCAGCAAATTAGAAAACTAATGCAGAAGTCCAGGTGAGAGGTAATGCTGGATTGGCCTTGAGTGACAATAATGGACACAAAAGAAATGAACTGATTTGGGATCTATTTCAGTGAAAGAGCCAGGAGGACTTATTGACTGGGTTGAGCAAATGTTCTAAATTATCTAAAATTCTTAGTCACCACCACCTTTACTTTCTAGAATTTTCAACTGGTACTTCAGTAAAGTTAAAGGCAAAAGAAGAAGACCAAACACGAAGATAAATTTTGCCTGTCTTATGTTGATCCATGTGGTTTCTTCTGAAATAGCAGTACTGTGTTATACGTAATTCAGAATAACTCTAAAACTGTACATTATTGTAGCTTATGGTAAATGCCTATTACAGTTGCATTTTCAAATTTGAACATTGGAAAAAACATTTATCAAATCAGTACAGTTATGGAAAATTCTAAAAAAAAAATAAAATAAAAATAAAAAAAATAAAGGGATCCCTGGGTGGCGCAGCGGTTTGGTGCCTGCCTTTGGCCCAGGGCGTGATCCTGGAGACCCGGGATCGAATCCCACGTCGGGCTCCCGGTGCATGGAGCCTGCTTCTCCCTCTGCCTGTGTCTCTGCCTCTCTCTCTCTCTCTCTCTCTCTGTGACTATCATAAATAAATAAATTTTTAAAAAAGGAAAATTCTACAAGCCCCAACACTCTAATATACAAAATATCCTTGGCCTAAAAATGGCCTTCTTTTTAGTTTCCCATCTCCCTTATAGAATACTCTTGCTCTGTTATTAGTAAGCCTATTATATACATCGACCCAAATGCCTTCTTGCTCTCTTCATTCTTTCTATATTATCTCTGATTTTCAACTGAGTTGTCTTTCTTCTACTCATTTGCATAAATTCTCTAATAGATGGTAATCCTTTGCCAATTATGTGAATTATAAGTATCTTCTGATCTATGGCTTTTTTAATTTTTGTAATGTCTTTCAAAGAACAAAGCTTTTCTTTTACCATGGTCAAAGGTATTTCTCTTCCTTTATGATTTGTGCTGGTGACTTTCTGTAAGATATCATACATACCTATTTTAATTTTAAAATCATTTAAGCAAACAATACTTCCTATGAAAGTAAGAAAGTCCTGAAAATCACCATGTCTGGAAGTACAAATATTCATGTATCTACTGAATTACATAGCCCAGAAATTTAATCAGAAATTAAATCCAACTTGGTCTTTGGTTCTCAGGTCTTCTGTTCCCCTGGGCATGGCAATCAAATCTGCTGTATATAGTGCTGGTGAATTGAGACCTACCTTTATTAATTTATTTTTCTATCTAGGGTTCACTCTCGTCTAATATGGATTTGTACCAGAAAATTTCTCCATTCCATTTCTTTTTTTAATAAAAAAAGATTTTATTTATTTATTCATGATAGACATAGAGAGAGAGAGAGGCAGAGACACAGAGGGAGAAGCAGGCTCCATGCAGGGAGCCTGATGTGGAACTCGATCCCAGGACTCCAGGATCACGCCCTGGGCCAAAGGCAGACGCCAAACCGCTGAGCCACCCAGGGATCCCTCCATTCCATTTCTAAGCTTAACCCAACCTCTAAATCTTCCTACCCTTCCATGCTTTACCACTTCTAGGTGTATCTTTTTTTTTTTTTCAATTTCACCTTTTCCATTACTTCAAATGGAGCTCAATTATATTTTCACCAAAACACTGCCCAATTATTCCAATGATGTTGCCAATATACATCATATGTATATACAATATACATCATTTATGCCCTTACCTGATAAGGTTCCTACCTAAAGAGGATTTTTCATATATAAATTTATAAAGCAAAAAAATATATAAACCTTGAAATTACAGAAAAATGTTTAACAAGGAGAGAATGGTTATTACTGAGGAAGTTATTATAACAAATTTTACATACTGAAGTACCTTAGTAACTATATTTACATAAATAATTCTGATTATCACTTTGTCACAATACACAATCTGTAGTGGAATGTGGGAAATGAAGTCTATATTTCCAGTCTATATTTTCCTGTGTGCCCAACTAAAAATTGGGAAAGAGAGAGAGAGAGAAAGAGAAAGAAAAAGAAAAAAAGAAAGAAAGAAAAGAAAAGAAAAGAAAAAAGAAAGGAGAAAAGAAAAGATACAAGGGACTATCAGCAGTCTCTAGCAGAAAAGAGGGGGAAAATCACAAACACTTAAGACCTTGGAACCAAACTGTTCTCAGAATGAAGTCCATTAGGAGCACTGGGATCGGACAGGAAAGAAGAAAGGAGAGAAGGACAGAGAGAAAAGGAGAGAAAAAGGGAAAGTATTTCAGAAATGTTAACTTTAAGAATAGTCAGTTAGACCATTAATGGCTGACCAATAGGCAGTTAGAAAGGTACACATTTAGGAAACAGATCTGAGAAAAAGCTAGAACTGTACAAGTCATTTTGTTTGTTCTGTATAGTAATGGTTCTTAAATTGGGGACTCAGGGTAATCACTGATACTACTGAAATTGTGATTAAAGCTACAAACTATCTCCCCTGAAGAAGATAACATATATAGCTTTAAAAAAATCATATTTGAATACAATTTTGGGGATTCACAGTCCCTTCCAAGAGGTTTACAAGCCTGAGATTAAGAATATTCTATCTAAAGGGCAAGGGCAAAGATGCTCTGCAAAAGACTTTTAGGCACCATAATTTACAGATTTGTGAAGATGATATTTCCGTGCAAATGAGTTAACCTGAATGCTGGTTAGGTGGAGTTACATTATTCTCTCTTAAGCAAATCATAAAAATACCATGCTTCCAGTATATTCCATGAAAAACACTAACATCCAGAAAACAAAAATGAAACTAACGATCAATTGACGTGGGAAAAGGGGGCAGAAGAGGAAGTCAGAATCAGAGATTTGAAGATACTATACTTCTTGGCTTTGAAGATACAAAAAGGGGTCATGAGACCATGAATGCAGGCCTCCAGAAGGCTGGAAAAGCCAATGGAATGGATTCCCTAGATCCTTCAAAAGGAATGCAGCCCCACTATACCTTGATTTTAGCCCAGTGAGATCTATTTGGATGTCTAACTTTCAGACTACAATATAACAAAACTGTGTTATTTTAAACCACTAAGTTTGTAGTGATTTGTTATAGTAGCCAACAGGAAACTAATACAAAAGATGAGGGCAAATCTTCCTGAGGAGATAAAAGCAATTCACACACAGGAGGCAAAGATAACTATTTTCCATTCCCCTCCAAAATAAAAAAAACCACAAAAACAAAAACCAGAATCCCTTAAGATTTGTTCAAAACAATAAGAATTTATATTTTTTCATAGGGATATATTTACAGTGACCAAACATTCCATGTCTTCAAGAGTATATTTAAAGTAAATACTACTATCCAGGTATTAAATATTATTAGAGGAAAAGGAAGCATTTAATAGAAGTAAATTACAATGATATAGAACTTTCTCAACTATAAAAAAAGCAGATGAAAAAAATAATAAAAAATGCAGATGATATTCACACGATAATCCCATTACTACTCATTCATCTATTCACCTATCCAGTAAGCATTTATTCATATGCCTCATACATAAACAAAATTTAAAAGTTATGATCTCTTCCTAGAAGCTCATAATCTAGTGGGAAATGTTAACACAAAATGGGAAGTATAAGAGATAACTAACATTCATATTTGATGTGGGTTTTTAAATTTTTTTTAAAGATTTATTTATTTATGATAGACAGAGAGAGAGCGAGAGAGAGAGAGAGAGAGAGAGAGAGAGAGAGAGAGAGGCAGGCAGGCAGAGACACAGGAGGAGGGAGAAGCAGGCTCCACGCCGGGAGCCTGATGCGGGACTCGATCCGGGGACTCCAGGATCGTGCCCTGGGCCAAAGGCAGGCGCTAAACCGCCGAGCCACCCAGGGATCCTCTGATGTGGGTTTTAAACAGCAGTCTATCACGTGGAAAAAAAGCTAATGACACTCCACAGAGGGAGCATGACACAAGTATGTCATGTTTAAGGACCAATATTAAGTTAACTTACTGGACCTTTCTGTATCAAGTCTTTCATACCATGCTCAAGGTTAGTACTCTATTTTATCACAATAAAGAGACCACAGGGTGACAACTATCAACAGAGTAGAATACTCTCATCTATGTTTCTAAAAATCTCTCTAAGACCAAGAATAGTAGAACTTGACTGCATCAACCCTAATGAGATAGGCTATTTCAACATTTTACAGATAAGGATATGAAAGACAGAGTTTGATTATAAAGATAAAGGTCTCGAATTACTCATTTGTATTAACAATTTTAAACTTGGAGCAAATATATTTTCCACAGTAATCACCAAAGCATCACATGGCAACTAATAGCATTATGTTTAACAGTCAGACTTCTTAGATTCCAAAGGCATTTGCATCATTTAAAAGCTATAATCTTGAGCAAATTAAATTACTTTGCTCTCCGTACCCCTAGTCTCCTGGTCTGTAAATGGGGATAATAACTATCTACTGCAGTGTTTGAAAAGTGAATAAGGAAATCCAAGTAAAGTACTTAGTATTGTACCTGGCTCACAGTTTGTTGCCCAATAAATATTACTATTTTATAATGCCTTCACATATTAAAACAACTATATGATGTTATAATATCTGCATTCTGAAATTATCTAAATTTCTCATTCTGCATTTGTTAATAAACCCAGGAGATAGCTTTTTACTTTGAGTAAGAATTGTTAGCCACAGCTAAGTATTAAGTACCAGTTCTCTAGCTCTTGCACATACTGCTTATATGATGGAAGCACTTCCAACCAAGACATAGGCATCTGGGGAAGTCGTCCAGAAGAAGGAGAAACAAAACTAAAATCTAAAAACGATAAAGGGTTACTCACAAACTATCCCTGTAGAGTCAAGTATTCTAGGTTCTGCTAAAAAGTATCATCAACCAACCAAAGTAGTTTAAAACCCTTACAACTTTGTATGTCTCCTGCTTCTGGACCCAACACTGTTAATTCTCCCGATTCTTTAATCACCAGCACTGATGATATGATTTCATCTTTTGAAGTACTTTGTTAGTATTTTGTTAGAAGACTTGAACTATAAAAAATATTCATTGTCACTAAGAGATCAGAACACAGAAGACAGGGAACCAACAATACCAGAATTTGTGATGAGATAAAAGCATTCAAATGAAATGAAATGAAATAGTTAAGTTTTAAATTTATCTTACAGGGCAGCCTGGGTGGCTCAGCAGTTTGGCGCTGCCTTCAGCCCAGGGCATGATCCTGGAGACCTGGGATTGAGTCCTACATCGGCCTCCCTGCATGGATCCTGCTTCTCCGTCTGCCTGTGTTTCTGCCTCTGTGTGTGTGTGTGTCATAAACAAATAAAATCTTTAAAAAAAATAAATAAATAAATAAAAATAATTTTACAGTATGAAAGGCCTAAGATCCAGAGGCCATTACAAAATAAAGGGATAAATTCAATTATAAAAAACCCTGCATAGGAAAAACACCATAAACAATATAGTAAAAAAAGGAGTAACAAAATGAGAAAAAAAATGTATAGCATAGGGGCACATAAGTGGCTCAGCAGTTGAGCATCTGCCTTCAACTTAGGGCGTGTCTTAGGGCATGACCCAGGTTCAGGGACTGAGCCCTGTATTGGGCTCCCTGCAGGAGGCCTGCTTCTTCCTCTGCCTTTGTCTCTCTCTCTCTTATTAACAAATAAATTTTTTTAAAAAAATGTATAGAATATACCTATCCGTTTTCTATTGTTTCCATAATAAATTACTGAAAACAGTGGCTTACAACAACACAAATTTATACAGTTCTGTGCCCTGGAAGTCCAAAGGGCTGCACTGAGCTACAATTAAGTTGCTAGCAGCTTTGTATTTCTTTCAGGATGATAAAGAAGAGAATACATTTCCTTGTCTTATCCAATTTCTAAAAGACACCCACTTCCTTGGATTGTGGCCATTCTCCAAACCAGGAACATTGCTTCTCTCTCATCCTTCTGTAGTCACATCTCTTTCTGACCACAGTCCCACTGTCAGGAAAAGTTTTCCACTTATAAGAATGCAATACTATTTAGCCATGGTAAAAATGAGGAAGCTCTTTATAGTGTCAAGTAAGCTGATCTCTAAGTTCTATTGGGTTTTTTTTTTAAGGTACATGAAAAATATCTTAATATATCTTTGTTAAGGTTCATTAAATATACATTTAATAAGGTACCTTATTAAAAATAAGGTTCAGGGATCCCTGGGTGGCTCAGCGGTTTAGTGCCCGCCTTTGACCCATGGCGTGATCCTGGAGTCCCGGGATCAAGTCCCACATCGGGCTCCCTCCACGGAGCCTGCTTCTCCCTCTGCCTGTGTCTTTGCCTCTCTCTCTCTCTGTGTCTCTCATGAATAAATAAATTTTAAAAAAATTTTAAAAAAATGTATTTACCAAACTCTTAAACACACACATATGCACACTTTTTGAAGGGCTATAATCTCAAAATGGTACTTGTAACAAGAGCTAGCAGTTTTTGTACACTTGTCATTATACTACAACAATGAATTTTTAGCAGAATGCAGATTAATTTTTAACAGCCTTGTTGCCCTCCCTGATGTCAAAACCTGCCCCGCTCCGCAGGCTGAATCCCTCCCAAGAACCTGAAACAATCAATCTTTGTTCCCATCTATTTACAATGTATAGTTCTCCCTAGAAACAGACTTGTTCAAATATAGCCTAGCATCTCACAGCCTCCTCCACACATTTCCATAGAACATCCCACAAATTAAATTACATCATATGCATGTATTTCTTTTAAAGATACTAAGCTCATTAAGGAAGTAAGGTTTTGCCTGAAGAAAGTTGGATACTCTCATGTTGGATATATAAATAATAGATATATTATAAAGCGATACAAACACAGAAGGTGGAAAGGCAGGGGAGGGAATTCCTTAGCCCTCCTAATATTTCACCCCAGATCAAGGTTTTGAGAAGGAAAGGCTTGAGAAGGATTCCAAGCGATAGAAGAAAAATGATTTCTACCTTTGAAAGCAGACATAGCTTTAGCAGAGAGGAATTCTTACAGACTCCAAGGTGAACACGGGCAATCTCTAATGACAGTACATTATCTATATTATTATAGATATTATATTTCTTACTTTCCAAAAAAATGTATTTACCAAACTCTTAAACACACACATATGCACACTTTTTGAAGGGCTATGATCCCTAATGCCTATCATTAGGCTGGGGACCTTTTGTAAATGCTTCCATCATATAAAGTGTGAACAGAAGACTCAACAATTTCATACTTGATAGTTAGCTATGATTAATAATTCTTCTTTAAAGCAAAAAAAGGGGACACTGTCCCATTTTTCTGATTTAGGTAAGGTACATGGTATCCTTGTGTATATCCCTATGTAATTATATGAGAAGTTCCTTTTTTACCACATAGAAAGACACAGTAATCTACTTCTCTCATTTCTCGTTGTCTTTGGTAAAATTATATTGCCTGATCTTATCTGTGCTACCAGAAATATTAATGAAAAATTTGTGGGTTTATGACTAAGATGAAGTAATTCTCATCTAAGTACATCAGGTCAATAGCAAGAACATCTGGTAAGAGATTACTCCTCTTTGGTCAGGAAACAGATGCAGGGAGATTCAGATGTCACTCCTGAGAAAGTACTTCTTTCATTGTCAACATAAATAAGATGTTTTCACTAAAGAATTCAGCAGAATCCTTTATATTTAGGATTCCCAACTTTTTAATATGTTGCCAATTCCTTCTATATGATTTTACACATGTAGCCTTATTTAGTAGAAATGTTGGGCATTTACTTTATCAAATACATCTAGAGGCAAATATTGAGTGAAGCTTTACCCATGCTGAGAATGTATACAGTGCCTTGGCATTTAATGGCAAGGAACCCAGGAATAATGAGGATAAGCTGACAACTCTGTTTATCTAGGATGCCAATTCTTCACTGATTATGCAAACAAGGTGAGGATGCTATAAAGTTATGGAGCCAGTGGTAGGGACCAAGATTAATCAGCAGAATAATCTCCTGAGAAAAAGGAAATCTCTCTCCATACAGTTCTTTTAAAAATCATCAAAATAAATATCTAATGGTTCTGGATATGCCCAACACTTGAAAGTCCTAAGAGTACTTCCATAAAGCAGATATTTAATAAATGCTTGTATAATTGAATCCAGAAATAAAAAAGAAAATCAGATGAAGAAGCACGAAGAATGCTCAAAAATTCTCATAAATATCTATCAAGAGTGCTTCTGGAAAAAAATCAAACAGCCCAACTTGATTTAAACACTTAATCAGGGGTGCCTGGGTGGCTCCGTCAGTTGGGCATCTGCCTTCAGCTCAGGTCATGATCCCAGGGTCCTTGGATGGAGTCCCACATGGGGCTCCCTGCTCAGTGGGGAACCTGCTACTCCCTCTGCCTGCTGCTCCCCCTGCTTGTGCACACTCTCTTCTCTCTCTTTCTCTCAAATAAATAAATAAAATTTAAAAAATAAACACTTAATCAGATGAGAATCTAGTCAACATTTAGGAGCCTTCGATAATATAGATACATAATTACACAATGTTAATAATACTTCATCCTATAGAAGTTTAGAAGTTCCCTAAAAATGCCATACTAGTAGTCTGAGAATTAAAAAGTATAATGGCAAGGATCCCTGGGTGGCTCAGCAGTTTAGCGCCGGGATCGACTCACACATCAGGCTCCCTGCGTGGAGCCTGCTTCTCCCTCTGCCTGGGTCTCTGCTTCTCATGAATGAATAAATAAATAAAATCTCATTAATAAATAAATAAAATCTTTAAGAAAAAAAGTATAATGGCAAATAGCTAATCCTAATTGTGCAATTGCAGGACCTTTGAAAATTTCAGACATTACTTCACTGAAAATGTAATACCTTACGGCAGTGTGGTCTAATAGAAATATAATGCAAGCCATATATATAATCTTTAATTTTCTAGTAGTTACATTAAAAAGCAGAAAGAGTAGGCTGACCGTGAAAACACCAGAAAAGGTTAGCTCCAAGGGCCGACCCCCTCAACAGAAATACTAAGAAGCAAACCAAATAGAATCAACTTTGTCAGAACTCTAGAAAATAGTCAAAGATTTATAGCAACCAAGCAAATGTTACATCTAAGGGCAACTTAAGAATGGTAGGAAAGCTTTGTGGCACTTGCCCTCAGTCTAACCCCATCTCCAAGATGGTCTTAAACATGGCAACCTATGTTCTCAGCATGGGATCCTGGTCCCTGGCTCTGGAGAAAGTAGAGCCAGACTTCAGTCTCAAAGAACTACATCTGGAGGCACGTAAAGGTGCCTGCATTCTTCACACACATCGTAAGGCAAACAAACCATCAGCTGCTGTCAAGGGCAAAATATTACAGATGGCCAGTAATAAATGTACCAAAAACCTGGGAGGAAAAGCTGGAGAGACAGTTTTAAGTAATTAGAGCAATCAAAACTATGTTATAGACTGGGGAATTTAGAAAGCCACATGCACACCCAGGGCAGAGAAGCTCTAAAAGACTTTAAAAGTTTTAATCTCGGGCTAAACCTCTAACCTCAGCACAAGTGGGAAGTAAAGGATAAGGCAGCTATAAATGGCTTGGCTAAGCATTGAAGAAGTGCTCTGATAAAGAGATAATGTGACAAGACTGGGAGAGTTTTTCTGTCTTTCTCAGCTCCTAGAGTTCAAGGAAATGTCAAACATGAGATGATCCCAGGTTATAGGAAGAGAGACTTCGGAGACCACACACAGCAAAGAATAAAGACCTTATAGTTTAGAAAATTAAACAACTACCCCCCACAACCAGCAACAAATTCTGAAGAGTGGGAAGAACCTGATTTCCAGAGCTATTACATCATAATATTCAAATTGTTCAGTTCATCAAAAATTTACAAAGCATGAAAAGAAATAGGAAAGCCTGGTCCATTGACAGATGAAATTAACAGAAACTGTCCCTGAGGAAGCAAAGATATTTGGACTTATTAGACAAACATTTCAAACTGTCATAAATGACCTCAGAGTAAAGAAAACCAGGAAAATGATGAAAGTTATGTATGGTCCCCACCAAATTACCTAGATAACCTTCAAACCATCCTGAAAATCTACGAATTCGGCCTGAGATGTAAAGAGAGACCAGCTGGAATGCTGCAGTGAGAAGAGTTCGCGCTTCTATCAAGGTAGGAAGACGGGGAAAAAGAAATAAAGAAACAAAAGGCCTCCGAGGGGGAGGGGCCCCGCGAGGAGCCGGGCTGAGGCCGGGGCGAGTGTCCCCAGGACAGGAGAGCCCCGTCCCGGAGGAGCAGGAGCTGCACCAACCTTCCCGGGCGGGCGGAAAGGGGCCCGCAGGGAGTTGGAGCAGGACCCAGGAGAGCGGGGATGCCCTCGGGCTCCCGGGGACACTAACAGACACCTGCGAGCGCAGGAGAGTGCTCCGAGCTCCCTAAGGGCTGCAGCGCGCACGGCGGGGACCGACCGGAGCAGCTCGGAGGGGCTCGGGACGCGGCTCCAGGGAGGGGGCTGCGGGGCGGGAGCGCGAATCCCACAGCGCAGGCCCCGGAGCACAGGGCGCCGGGACACAGCCCAGGACCCGGCCTCCCCCGGGACAGGCAGAGGCCGGGAGGGCCCAGGACAGCGAGGACGCTCCTGCCCCGAGCTGAGCAGATCAGCGGCCCCGCCCCGGAGCCTCCAGGCCCTGCGGACGGAGAACCGAGAGCCCCGAGCCCCGTAGTTCCTGCGGAGGCTGAATCCAGGCTTCCAGAGTTGCCATAGCAACTGCGACTGTTCCTCCTGGGGCCCCACGGGTAAACAACCCCCGCTGAGCCCTGCAGCAGGCAGGGGCAGAGCAGCTCCCCCAAGTGCTAACACCTGAAAATCAGCACAGCAGGCCCCTCCCCCAGAAGACCAGCTAGACGGACCAGTGATACTCCCCCGTGTTCCAATACAACTTGTTTCTGGCCACTCTGCACTGAGCAAAATGACTAGAAGGAAAACCTCACTTCAAAAGAAAGAATCAGAAACAGCCCTCTCTCCCACAGAGTTACAAAATCTGGATTACACTTCAATGTCAGAAAGCCAATTCAGAAGCACTATTCTACAGCTACTGGTGGCTCTAGAAAAAAGCATTAAGGCCTCACGAGACTTCATGACTGCAGAATTTAGATCCAATCAGGCAGAAATTAAAAATCAATTGAATGAGATGCAATCCAAACTAGAAGTCCTAACGACGAGGGTTAACGAGGTGGAAGAACAAGTGAGTGACATAGAAGACAAGTTAATGGCAAAGAGGGAAACTGAGGAAAAAAGAGATAAACAATTAAAGAACCATGAAGACAGATTAAGGCAAATAAATGACACTCTAAGGAAGAAAAACCTACGTTTAATTGGGGTTCCCGAGGGCGCCGAAAGGGACAGAGGGCCAGAATATGTATTTGAACAAATCCTAGCTGAAAACTTTCCCAATCTGGGAAGGGAAACAGGCATTCAGATCCAGGAAATAGAGAGATCCCCCCCTAAAATCAATAAAAACCGTTCAACACCTCGACATCTAATAGTGAAGCTTGCAAATTCCAAAGATAAAGAGAAGATCCTTAAAGCAGCAAGAGACAAGAAGTCCCTGACTTTCATGGGGAGGAATATTAGGGTAACAGCAGACCTCTCCACAGAGACGTGGCAGGCCAGAAAGGGCTGGCAGGATATATTCAGGGTCCTAAATGAGAAGAACATGCAACCAAGAATACTTTATCCAGCAAGGCTCTCATTCAAAATGGAAGGAGAGATAAAGAGCTTCCAAGACAGGCAGGAACTGAAAGAATATGTGACCTCCAAACCAGCTCTGCAAGAAATTTTAAGGGGGACTCTTAAAACTCCCCTTTAAGAAGAAGTTCAAGTAACTCTGAATGTGAATGGGCTTAATGACCCCATCAAAAGGCGCAGAGTTTCAGACTGGATAAAAAAAACAGGACCCATCTATTTGCTGTCTACAAGAGACTCATTTTAGACAGAAGGACACCTACAACCTGAAAATAAAAGGTTGGAGAACCATTTACCATTCAAATGGTTCTCAAAATATACCCTAAAAACTACAGAACACTTCTGAAAGAAATTGAGGAAGACACAAAGAGATGGAAAAATATTCCATGCTCATGGATTGGCAGAATTAATATTGTGAAAATGTCAATGTTACCCAGGGCAATTTACACGTATAATGCAATCCCTATCAAAATACCATGGACTTTCTTCAGAGACTTAGAACAAATTATTTTAAGATTTGTGTGGAATCAGAAAAGACCCCAAACAGCCAGGGGAATTTTAAAAAAAGAAAACCATATCTGGGGGCATCACAATGCCAGATTTCAGGTTGTACTACAAAGCTGTGTTCATCAAGACAGTGTGGTACTGGCACAAAAACAGACACATAGATCAATGGAACAGAACAGAGAACCCAGAAGTGGACCCTGAACTTTATGCTCAACTAATATACGATAAAGGAGGAAAGACGATCCACTGGAAGAAAGACAGTCTCTTCAATAAATGGTGCTGGGAAAATTGGACATCCACATGCAGAAGAATGAAACTGGACCACTCTCATGAACAAATAGGAAATATTAATAAAGAAACAAATTATAAGGGGGACCTAGGTGGCTCAGTCAGTTGAGCACCTGATTCTTGGTTTTGGTCGAGATCATGATCTCAGGGTCCTGGGATCCAGCCCTGCATCAGGCTGTGGGCTCAGTGCAAAATCTGCTTGAGGATTCTCTCCCCACCTTTCCCTCTGCCCCTCCTCCCACTCGAAAGAAAGGAAAGAAAGAAAAGAAAGAAAAGAAAGAAAAGGAAGGAAGGGAGGGAGGGAGGGAGGGAGGGAGGGAGGAGAGAGGAGAGAGAGAAAGAAAGAAAGAAAGAAAGAAAGAAAGAAAGAAAGAAAGAAAGGAAGGAAGGAAGGAAGGAAGGAAGGAAGGAGAAAGAAGAAAAAGGAACCACACAGAAATTCTGGAACTTATAAGTATAGCAACTGAAATAAAAAATTCACTAGAAGGTTTAATAGCAGGTTTAAGTAGGAAGAAGAATTAGTGAACTTCAAGGTAGGTCAACTGAAATGATTCGGTCTGAATCGGAGAAAGAAAAATAAAGAAAAATGAACAGAGCCTAAAAAATTTATGAGGCACTATCAAATGTACCAACACACATTAAATGGAGAATCTCGGAAAGAAAAAAGGGAAACGGGCAGAAAGTATATTTGAAGAAATGGGAAAAAAAAACATTTACAAATATGATAAAAGACATAAATCTACACATCCAAGAAGTTAAACTCCAAAAAAGATAAAGATGTAGTTTTGAAATTGAAGCACATTATAATCAAATTGTTAAAAGACCAAAAGTATTGAAAGTAGCTGGAGAGAAACTACTCATCATATACAAGAGATTCCTAATAGGATTAGCAGCCAATTTTTCAAAGAAAACAATGGAGGCCGGAAGCAGTAGAATGACTTAAAGATCTGGGGAGAAAATGTGAACCAAGAACTCTATATATACAAACTATCCTTCAAAAATGAAGAAATTAAAATAACTAAAAAGCTGAAGAGTTGCCCCTAGTAGATCAGCTATACAAGAAGTGCTAAAAAGAATCATTCAGGATGACATAAAAGGACACAGGATGACATAAAAGGACACTAGACAGTAATTCAAAACCATATGAAGAAATAAAGAACTGTTGTTACCACTTAGGTAAATATAAAGCCATTAGTATTCTATTTTTGGTTTGTAGATTTTGTTTCCAATCATTTTAAATCTGTATTAATGGGCCCACTAATGTATGAAGATGTAAGCTGTGACAATAACAATATACAGTGAACCTGTATAGGAGTACAGCATTTATGTGCTATTAAGACTAAGCTAGTATCAATTTAAACTAAGTTATTATAAATTTAGGATATTAAATGTAATCTCCATGGTAATCACTAGGAAAATATCATATATACATATATATACATATATACGAAATCAAAAGAGAATTAAAAATACACTATAAAAAAATAAAATGCACAAAAAAGGGGAAGAGGAAATGAGAAACAAAAGGTGTAAAACATACAGAAAAATGGCAAACAGGCAGAAGTACTTCATTATCAGCAATTACATGTAAGTGGATTAAACACTATCAACTGTCAGACAGGAATTTTAAAAAACATCATCCAACTATACACTGTCTACAAGAGACTCACACACATTGTCTACAAAGGACTCACTTCACATCCCAAACTACCAATAGGTAGAAATGAACATATGGGAAAAAAATATTCCATGAAACAATAACCAAAAGAGAGATGGAATGGATATACTGAAATCAGAGAAAATAGTTTCAAAGTAAAAAAAAGTTACAAAAAGGTCATTATATATTGATAAAAAGGTCAAGTCATTAAGAAGGTCTAACAATTATAAACATACATGCACATAACAGCAGTCCCAAACTATACGAAGTAAACGCTGACAAAATGAAAATCTGCAGTAAGAGTTGACTTGAAAACCAAACTTTTTTTTTTTTAAGATTTTATTTATTTATTCATGAGAGACACAGAAGCAGAGACGTAGGCAGAGGGAGAAGCAGGCTCCTCACAGGGAGCCCGATGTGAGACTCGATCCCAGGACCTGGGATCACACCCTGAGCCAAAAGCGGACACTCAACCACTGAGCCACCCAGGCGTCCCAATATCACATTTTTAATATTGAATATAACATCATCTATAAAAAAGAATTAACCATTGATATGCAACAATGTGCAACCTCACAAATATTACTCTAACTTAAAGAAGCCATACACAAAAGGTTACATATTGTATGATTCCATTTATATAAAATACCAAGAATAGGTAAATCTATAAACAGAAAATAGGTTGTTGGCCTTCATGTTGGGGAGTAGCTGCTTAACATATATGGGATACTTTCTCAGGGTGATGAAACTATTCTGGAACTAGATAGAGATGATGGTTGCACAACACTGTGAATGTATTAAATACCATTAAATTGTACACTTTAAAATGGTTAAATATGTGACTTTTTCCTAAATTTAATAATAGTAAATTTTAATTAATCCAACATATCAAACATAACGCCATTTTAATAGGTAATATAAAATGAGAATTTTCCATTTTTTCATACTAAGTCTTTGAAATTTGGTGCACATTTTACATACAGCACATCGATTCTGACTAATGCTCTACAGTGATGTATGACTAAGAGGTACCACATTGGACAAGGAATCTAACAAGACTAAAAAAATCACTGTCAGGTGAGCATATATTGAAAGAAGACATTCTTAAAATCTGGAATGCTCACTTTTTCTCATACAACACTCGCAGCTAATCCCCGATGCCTTCTCTTGGTTACAAACTAAAGTAGTCACCAAATAAATTAATATATGCATATTCCTACCTTTCATTTTATTTTCTCTTCTGGAATGCTCTTTACAGCAATA
The DNA here is from genome assembly GCF_905146905.1 of Nyctereutes procyonoides. Taxonomy (NCBI): domain Eukaryota; kingdom Metazoa; phylum Chordata; class Mammalia; order Carnivora; family Canidae; genus Nyctereutes; species Nyctereutes procyonoides. The sequence continues at coordinate 5,217,826 of NW_026575031.1, read as the reverse complement.
CAGAAGGCTTCTCCTTCTGGTGAATTCTGTGTATTTATTATCTCTATCTTTCATTATGCAGTTACTAGTTATGATTCCTCTAACAGTGCCTTATATCATTTAGCATTAAACTTCACCCATTTACCCTATCTTAAATTTCCCATTCCACCCATAGTGCCCTGTAAAGACCAAGAACTTGATTTGACATTCAACATCTTCCTGTGCCATCATGAGTCTACTACAACTAATGAATACTATTTCATCTGCAGGTAATGATAAAATCAAAAGAACATCTACAATACTTCTCTTACCAAAATCCACACAATGTGAATTAGCTATTTAGCATCCTTAACTCAAGAAGACACCGCACAGAAACACAACAGAGCAACTTCAAGACATTCTCTTCAGCAAGAGTCCCCACAGCAATTCAGGGGCAATTCTTTTGCTCCTTAACTGATAGTTCAGTTGTGAGGGAATAAAATCCTAGGAGTATGAAATCATGAGCATACAGAATCATTCCTACTTTAAAAGCTCCACAAAGGAACCAAAATATCTAGTAACAGCACCACGCACATAGCTTTCTAAATTCCTGGAAAGGGATATGCCCAAGTAAAAGAATACATACACCATGCTCAGGGCAGAGTAAAGCTCTGGCTTCCCCCCACCCCCGATATATAGCTCATTCACTATTTTCCCAGTCCAGATGTTATTTACCAATCAGCAATGTTGCCTAGTAACACAACTCACATTCCAGAGGACCACAGCTTAAGAAATTAACCCCAAATCATTTTCCATCCAGAGGGAGAATGGAGGGGCACCTGGCAGGCTCAGTCAAAAGAGTGTGCGATTCCTGATCTCAGGGCCGTGAGTTTGAGCCCTACACTGGGCACAGAGATTACTTGAATAAATAAAACTATAAAAAAAAAGAGAGAGAGAACGGATTTGGTTAAGTTTTTACTATTATCGAAAACAGATTAACTGCCAATTAGACAAGGGCACGCATATATACATGTGTTATTTAAAAAGGTGCTAGGTCGGGGCGCCTGGGTGGCACAGTTGGTTAAGCAACTGTCTTCAATTCAGATCATGATCTCAGGGTCCTGAGATCAAGGGTCCCCACATCAGGCTCTCTACTCATCAGTCAGCTTCTCCCTCTCACTCGCCCTCTGTGCTTGCTCTCTCGCAAATAAATAAATCTTTAAAAATAAACAAAGAAGTGCTTGGTCACTGTAACTCATTCCATTACTATCAGCTATCAGAATATGGATATTGCCTCATTATATATAACTTACTCATTGTAATATTCTAACTGTACAAGAATAGAAGTCAATAAAATAGGACTTTAGTACACTTACACATGTTCTTTAACAATCTGAGTCATAAATCTAAAAGCATCGCTGCTGCTCTTAACAAATAAGACCTACTCTAACAATAGATATCTAAAATGTCATTGTTTAATAAAGGGAGGAAAAAAATCCAGTAGCATTTTATTTAAAAAGTGGACTGTGAAAGAACCTTTTGAAATAACAGCAAATATGTACCTGGAGTTGTGGGGAGAGAGCAGGAGAGGAAGTTCACAAGACCTGTCAGTCAATTTATACTGGAACTAAGTAGATTTTTAAAAGTGGGAAGACAGGACATAGGCTCCTCTGAATCAAGCATTCTGAGGAGAAAGTTTGTCAACCTACAATGAATCAAAAGAACAGGGACCCTTTTGGGGATCAAAACAAAGACACTTGATAACATTTCTCTGGTTAAGACTAAAATAACTTGGGACGCCTGGGTGACTCAGCAGTTTAGCGCCACCTTGGGCCCGGGGCCTGATCTTGGAGACCCGGGATCGAGTCCCACATCAGGCTCCCTGCATGGAGCCTGCTTCTCCCTCTGCCTGGGTCTCTGCCTCTCTCTCTGTCTCTCTCATGAATAAATAAATAAAATCTTTTTTAAAAAAAGTATAAAAAAAAAGACTAAAATAACTTGGATTCTATTGTAGAGCTAGTTTTTCTTACAGTGAGATTTCCTTAAACCTTCATTTTTACCATACCCAACTAAATAGATAGTGATAGAGCAAGGTTTCAAATACAGGTCTGGAGAGAAAGCCTCTGCTCACCAACATTACAACCAAGCCAATGTATGGTTAATGTAACTCACTGATAAAAAAATCGTATTCACACTATTAAGTATACGTCTACTCAAAAATACATTTTTATCTCAAGGTTCCAAAAGCTTTAGGATTCTCACAGAGTAAGTTAAAATACTATTTATCTTGCACGTGTCCACATACACACATGTCCATACACACACCCCTGCCTGCATGTGGCTACAATATAGAACTGCCAATATGGAAATTTTGGATTCCTGCTATTATGCTGTTTGAAGTATACTAACAATGCTTGAAATGAAAGGGGTTTTAATTTTCTAGAGTGGTGTCATTTTAAAATTGGCTCTAGGGGGATCCCTGGGTGGCGCAGCGGTTTGGCGCCTGCCTTTGGCTCAGGGCGCGATCCTGGAGACCCGGGATCGAATCCCATATCGGGTTCCCGGTGCATGGAGCCTGCTTCTCCCTCTGTGTCTCTGCTCTCTCTCTCTCTCTCTCTCTCTCTCTCTGTGACTATCATAAATAAATAAATTAAAAAAAAATTGGCTCTAGGGGCACTAGACTAGCTAGGTGGCATAGTTGGTTAAGTGTCTAACTCTTGGTTTCCACTCAGGTCATGATCTCAAAGTTGTGAGGCTGAGCCCTACATTGGGCTCCACGCCCAGCACGAAGTCTGGTAAGACTTCCCTCTCCCTCCCCCTCTCTCTGCTCCATCCTATGCTCACTCATTCATGCTCTAAAAAAATAAAGTTGGACCTAGTTAAGGTTCCTATTTATCTCCCTAACCCCATTAGCTCCAAATTCATAAAATCCTCATAGTTGCAGCAGAAACTGCCTCTTCTCAGAGTTCAAAAGTCCTGGAATTGAGTCTCATTCTCTCTTATTTGCCTAACTTGGGGTATCGGATAATTCCTAAATGAATCATACCCATGGAAGGTCATGTAACTCAAACCAAAGGGCCTCAAAGTAAAGAAGGGATAATTTGCCCCAAAAGGTAGGTAGCTCTTCTTGTAACAGAAGAATCGAGCTACGGTTGGCATACTAAAACAATGGATGGCCATTACAAAATTAAAGAAGAAAATACGGGGATAGATTCAAAGTAAAAAAGTCATTTAAAGTAGGTGGAACATGATGAAAAAGACTGAGTGACTGTACAGTGTATGTTATTCTTGTGTGAGTTGGAAGATTACTGAAGAGGAAACAAATTAGACTAAATAGGAATCCTACTGGTGATGGCTTTGCATATTCAAAAGGGAACTATTCTCTACGCTTCTGTGCCAGGGGCAAATCATTGAATTGGTATTGAAGAATAATTATATTAAAAAATAGAATCAGGAAAGCTTGGAAGAATCAGGAAGCAAAGACAGAAAGGCAGCTAGGAAGATGCTATATGAATATAAATACTATTTCAGTAATGAACCCTGGGAATACAACAATGTCTTTACAGATAGAAGTACAAGGCAGGGTACTAGAGCCATTCTTTTAAACAAAACTCACAGAACAAATATTATGAAAGAAATAGAGAATACAAAAAATACAGGAGTCAAACATAATCTCCAGGATTGTAAACTTGTAAAGATTCAGTCTAGTGGTGCTGCACGCAGTGCAAGGGATGCAGTTGTCAATCTAGAGTAGGAGTTCCATTGTCAAGTGTAGTAAGAACATTCAAGGGAAATAACTAAAAAACCATGGAGAGCATAAGTAATTCAACAGTTCCTAGCACATAACAGATAAGAAAAGTCAAATAGATGCATGGATGGATTGGAGGTCTTTCACAAGCCAAATAATATAGTGAGCAAAAAGTATCCAAAATGAGTAAGATACAGTCTTTGTTCTCCAAGAACTCACAATCCAACTAACTAGAATAAATAATAAGGGCAAGGATTTTTTTTTAAATAGCCATTAGGGTTCAGAGGAACAAATGATTAATTCTGGAAATGAGCTTTGAAAGTGAATCCAAAGCCTGTGTAAAAGATAAGTAGAATAAGCTATTAAGACTAAGCTTTAGGAGAAATATTCCTTTTAAGGAGGAAGGAGTCAGTGATTGGGGTCACAGTACTTAAAGTAGGCAGGAAATTCTGAGGAATAAAGTGTAATGAAAGCCAAGACAATGGTTTCTGTCTTAAAATGTGAAAGAGAAGTCTAGTTTATTGAAAGTACGATTTGAATGCAAAAGTACTAATGGATTGATACAATAACTGTGGAACACAGAGAATTATTATTCAGATTCTGTTAATATCTTTTTGTTAAGTCATATCATTTTAGGTAAGACAGTCTGCCTTTTATAAGGAATAGCTATAAAATAAATATTTGAATTTTGTATCTCTTCTTTCACAAATGAGACTCAGATTCAGTCTATACTGATGATAACTGTAACACAGGTTCTTAAGCAGAAATCAAAACAAACTGAAATGAGAAAGATTACTGCTTTTAAGTGCTTATAATACTTGCAGTGGTAGAGATTATGCCCATCTAAAGGGAACACTTGACACTCCACATTCTACTCCAGCAACTGCCTTACAGAAATGTAGGCTCAGTATTATGAGAATGTTTTGACCTTTTTTTTTAGAGAAACTGGAAATCTTGCCTATATTGAAATCTGAATTCAATACTGGTTTGTTTATATATGGACTAGTTTTACCTAAAATTTTCGTCTTCTGTTTTAAAAAAATAACAATTCTTGAGTTCAACAGAAATATAAATTATTTTTATCCATTTTTACCAATACATTTCTCTTTCCTTTTTAAACTAGAAAACTATACAAAAAATGTAGCATGGGGACGCCTGGGTGGCTCAGTGGTTGAGCGTCTGCCTTTGGCCCAGGGCGTGATCCTGGAGTCCCAGGATTGAGTCCCACATCGGGCTCCCTGCATGGAGCCTGCTTCTCCCTCTGCCTGTGTCTCTGCCTCTCTATCTCTCATGAATAAGTCAATAAAATCTTAAAAAAAAAATGTAGCATGTTTTCCGATCTCTTCAACAATGCAAAAAGAGCAATTAACCAATCAGTACTTTATTCTTCATTCCTTAAACTGACACTTAATACATTTTTCATTTTAAAGCACTAAATACACTTTGCTCTTAAATATGAAATATAAAATTTGTATAATCTCAATAAATTCAATTAATAATAACCAAACAGGTAACCAAAAACCACAGACAATCTTGTTCTAGATAAAAATTTCATTGGTTCAAAGACTCCACAAATAATCATCTACTTGTGTCCTTTGGTCAACTAATTTTAACTTGGGGGAGGGACTGCAGAAGAAGCAACTCTAGTGAAATAGCTACAAAGAAGTAGATTCTTAAAATCCAAGCAAACCCCCCAAAATATAGAACTTTTCTCAATTATATGTCATTCTAAGAAGACTACCCGAGTGATGAGTCTTTCCAGGAACCAAGTGTACTCTGGATCCTAAGAGAGTGAAGGATGAGTAAAGGCAAATTAGAGACTGAAGGTAGAGGGTAGTAAAGGAAGGGAAAGAAGAGTTTCCTGAAAGAGTACTTTATGCAGCTGAGACCACTTTCTTCAAGAAGTTCATCATCTAAACAGCATTATTAAATGGCATTACAGGGGCACTAGGGTATAGCTCAGTGGTTGAGCACCTGCCTTTGGCTAAGGTTGTGATCCCAGGATCCTGGGATCAAGTCCTGCATCAGGCTCCCCCCAGGGAGCCTGCTTCTTCCTCTGCCTGTGTCTCTGCCTCTCTCTCTGTGCCTCTCATGAATAAATAAAATCTTAAAAAAATAATTTTTTTAATAAATGGCATTACAGACAGTACAAGCAGCAACATGACAATGTGCATATGAATGAAAATACAGAGAAACATTAAGAGGAGCTAAATCTTAAATATAAATTTGATAAATTTAATAAAGTGGAAAATATTATTTTTAAATAGGTATTTACATATTATTTTATATCCCAAGATTCAAATGCTGAAAAAAGAAACTACACTGGGAATCAATAGTTTCAGAAAAACTTTACTACCTTCAATAATTCTTTTAAAAAATTTTTAAAAATTCAACATCAATTCTTGAAAATACACTTTGTAAAGAACTGTTAGAACGGTACTTCCTGGTGTGCCTGGGTAGCTCAGTCAATTAAGCCTCTGCCTTTGGCTCAGGGTCATGATCTCAGGGTCCTGAGATCAAGCTCCCCTGTTGGGCTCCCTCCCTGCTCAGCTCCCCTACTCATGCACGTGCACAAGCACTCTCACGCTCACTCTCTCTCAAATAAAATCTTATAAAATACTTCCTTTAAAAAAAAAAAAAGGTACTTCCTTAACATGGGAAAGACTATTACAAACTCAATAATTGGAGTAGCAGAGTGGGGGGGGAACCCCTCAATAATTATTACCATACCACAAAGTGAAACACCTGAGGCATTTCTATTATAGTCAGATACGAAGATATTAGTGAGGAGTTTAAAAAAAATTAAAGTTACAATATTATGATCAAAGAGGAGGGTAGAAAAAATAAGCATTGATTAAAAATTAGCATTATTTGCAGATTTTATGATCACTCACCTAAAAAATATAAACCAAAATTTTTATTAGAAAAATAAAAAAGTACTTTAGGTTTCTACTCCAGCCTAAAAGTTGCTTTAAATCCACTAGTGTGGGGCAGCCCGGGTGGCTCAGTAGTTTAGCACCTCCTTCAGCCCAGAGCATGATCCTGGAGTCCCCGGATCCAGTCCCATGTCGGGCTCCCTGCATGGAGCCTGCTTCTCCCTCTGCCTGTGTCTCTGCCTCTCTCTCTCTGCATCTCTCATGGATAAATAAATAAAATCTTTAAAAATAATTAAAATAAAATAAAATAAATTAAATAAAAAATACTAAAATAAGTAAAATAAATCCACCAGTGTGTGCAAACTGAAAAGTCAACAACTCTTCCTGAGCTGTAAAAGAAACGTAGTCACAGACCAAACCACTGCCCCCAAAATTGGAGACAGGCAGATAAATACAATGAATCACAACTTACTGGAACAGAAAACTGAGATGGACCTCTGCAGGAAACTGCGGTAGGATAAGGAAACCTGACCTGAGCTATGACAGACAAATTACTGGAGGCCCAATGTGAACAACCCTGAGATTAAAAACTCCAAAGGCAACCAGTCACTAAAGCTCCCCATACTTTTTTGAGTTTTACCTCTCGGAGTTCTACCAAGTCCTCATGGTGAATATCAGAGAAAAATCCCCTGATGCTTCCAGAAGAGAAGAGCACCCTGTTCTTCCTAACAAAATTTGCTCTCAGGAGAAATTATTTAAGCAGAGCTTAATTAACCTCCTGAAGTTTTATCCGAACCAAAGTGACCTAGGGAAAGGGAAATCCAACTACAGCTCTCCCAGTCACCCTGTCCTATTTAAGCAGGGTGAAGGGTAAAAATCACTTCAGTTCAGAGTCCATAGGCAGCCCTGGTGGCACAGTGATTTGGCGCCACCTGCAGCCCAGGGTGTGAAACTGGAGACCCGGGATGGAGTCCCAAGTCTGTGGTGTGTGTGTGTGTGTGTGTGTGTGTGTGTGTCTAATAAATTTTTTTTTTAAAAAGTTCACAGTCCAGAGACATAGGACCACAGAAAGACTAAGACCTAAATAAGTTTGATGTAAAATGTACAGCAATGTCATCACTAACAATAATGAATTATATACCTGAAACTTGCTAAGACTGTATTATCTTACTACCCCAAAAAGGGTGGTGGTGGGGACGAGACCTAAGTGCTGCCATAGATATGTTAATTAGATTGATTGTGATTATTATTTCACAATGTGTATGTATACCAAAACATTAAATTGCACACTTTTAAAAAGAAATTTTTGTCAATTTATACCTCAATAAAGCTGAAGGAAAAAAGGCTGAACCCTAATATCTGGACTGTAAAACACTTCCCCTACACCCCACTTTACCATATTACTAAAGGCCTATTCGTAGCAGTTCACTTTAACAAGCACGTGTCTGGCTATCAAGAAAAAAATTACAAGGCATACTAAAAGGCAAGAAACAATTTTAAGACACAGAACATCAAAACCAGACCTAGATATGACAGAGGTGTTGCAATCATCAAACCAAGAATTTAAACCAATTATGATTAATACATTAGGTCTTCTAGTGGACAAAGTAAATAGTATGCAAAACAGAATTTCCATCTCTGCTTTCACTGCCTAAGAAGGAACCAAAGAGAAATGCTAGGGATCAAAACACTGAAACAGAAATGAAAAATTTCTTTGAGGCAGCCCCGGTGGCGCAGCCGTTTGGCACTGCCTGCAGCCTGGGGTGTGATCCTGGAGACCTGGGATCAAGTCCCACATTGGGCTCCCTACATGGAGCCTGCTTCTCCCTCTCCCTCTGCCTGTGTCTCTGCCTCTCTCTGTGTCTATGAATAAATAAGTAAAAATAAAAAATAAAATTTCTTTGATGGTCTCAAAGACACTAATAGACTAGATGTAGCTAAGGAATCTCTAAGTTTGAGGATATCTCAGTAGAAATCTCCAAAACTAAAAAGCAGAGAAAAGGGGCTTAAAAAAGGTCTAAGAACTGTGAGACAATTAAAAACTGTGTAATAACAGAAAGAAAACTGAAAAACAGAAGAAACATTTGAAACAATAAAGACTGAGACTTTACCCAAAATAATATCAGACACCAAATCACCGGTCCAAGAAGCTCAAAGAACACCAAGCAGGATATAAGTGAAAAAAAAAAAAAAACTCTACCTAGGCACATCATTTTCAAACTACAGAAAATCAAAAATAAAGAAAAATAATCCCAAAGGAAAGGAGAGAAAAACAATTTACCTCTACAGAAGCAAAGATAAGAATTGTATGACTCCTCCTCAGAAACCATACAAGCAAAAAGAGACTGGAGTGAAATATTTAAAATGTTGAGAGAAAAGAAACAACTGGCCAAAAATGAGTACCCTCCGAAATTATCCTTCCAAAGTGAAGGAGGTATAAAGATTCTTAAGCAAACAAAAATTGAGAGTATTTGTTGCCAGATCTGCTTACAAGAAATGTTAAAAGAAACTCTTCAGATAAAGGAAAACTAATATAGGTCATGAAAACTTAGATCTGCATAAAGGAAGAGAAGTGAAAATAGATTAAGTGAAGGAAAAATAAAATCTCTTATTACTATTCTTAACTGATCTAACAGAAGTTTAAAATAACAATGTATTTAATTATATATGTTTATCCCTATGTGGTTATGTGTATGTGTAGTATATATATGAAACAAAATTATATAAGTCAAAGAAATCTTAAGACATTTAAACATATTTTTATTTAAATAAAAATTAAAATGAATTTGTCAAAACTTGTGAGATGCAGTGAAAGCAGTGCTTGGAAGAAAACTTAGAATACTGAAGGCATCTATAAGGAAACATCTGGGGGATCCCTGGGTGGCTCAGCGGTTTAAGTGCCTGCCTTGGGCTCTGGGGGTTTTCCTGGAGTCCCAGGATCAAGTCCCACATCAGGCTCCCTGCATGGAGCCTGCTTCTCCCTCTGCCTGTGTCTCTGCCTCTCTGCGTGTCTCTCATGAATAAATTCTTTAAAAAAAAGAAAAAGAAAAAAGAAAATCTAAAATCAATTACCTCAGCTATTAAGTTAGCAAAGTAGAAGAGCAAATGAAATACAGAAAAAGCAAAAGAGATGAAACTAAAAATTAGAGCAGAAATCAATTAAATTGGATGCAGAAAATTAGCAGAGTAAATCAGTAACACCAAAAGCCAAATGCTGGTTCTTGGAAAAGATCAATAAAATTGATGTATCTCGCCAGGCTAAGAAAAAAAAGAGAGAAAATAAAAATGATCAATACCAGAAATGAAAGAGAAGACATTGCTATAGATTCCACAGACATTAAAAGAATGATAAAGGAATACTCTGAACGACTGTATGTCCACAAATTTGATACCCTACATGAAATAGATCAATTCACTGACAGACACAATCTGCCAAAATTCACATTAAAAAAAGTCTGAAAAGGCCTAGATATATTTTAAAAATTGAGTCAGTAATCAGTAACCTGCCACAACAGAAAGCTCTAGGCTTACTTTGGTTCACTGAATTCTCCCAAACATAAAAGAAACTTTAAGAAAGTATACCAGTTTTCTACAATCTCTTCCAGAAAATAGAGAATACTTCCTAACTCAATCTATGACATCAGTGTTACCCTAACATCAAAATTAAATAAAAACTACAAACTACACATAAGCAATGTGTAAAAAAATGTATAAAAAATTTACAATATGTGAAAAAATATTATATACCACCACCAAGGGATTTATCCCAAGGATACAAAGCTGGTTCACCATTTTAAAAAAACTCAATTAATATAATGTATTGTGTCAAAGGCTAAAAAAAAAAACTCAATATATTGTGTCAAAGGCTAAAGAATAAAAAAAATCACATAATTTTATCAATAGCTGCAAAGCATTTGACAAAATCCAACAGCCATTCATAATCAAAACTGTCAGTAACCTAGCAATAGATATGGAGTATCTTAATAGAGAATATCTACAAAACACTACTGCTAACATTATACTTAATGGTGAGAACCTAGAAGCTTTCCATCTAAGACAAGGAAACCCTCTCTCACCACTCTTTTTCAACATTATAGAGGTCCTAGCCAATGTAGTAAGACAAGAAAAGAAAATGTATACAGATTTCCTAACATTATACCTGAATTTCTAGATAATTCAGTTAAGACAAGAAAATAAAAGTCATTCAAACTGATAAGGAAGAAATTTTAAAAACCGTGACTGTTCACAGATGATATCATTTATGTAGAAAATCTGAGAGAATCAGCACTTAAAACTTCTAGACTGATAATTATAGCACAGTTGCAGGATACGAAGTTAATGTACAGCAGTAGAGAATATAAGAAAAATTAAAAATTAACTGGCTTTTCTATTTACAGAGGAGTTAGAAATTGCAATACAGAAAGAGCCAATTCACAATAAAAAAATACAAAGTTATTAGAATAAAATGTACAGATCAATATGAAGAAATCTATAAAGCTTTAATGAAGAATATAAAGGACTTGAATAAATACTTCAGTTTTCTTTTTTTTTTTTTTTAAGATTTGAGAGAGCGAGCATGAGCAGGTTGGGCAGAGGGAGTGAATCTCAAGCAGACTATACACTGCTAAGCGCAGAGGCTGACATGGGGTGGATCTCATGACTGAGACCACGACCTGACCTCAGTGGAAAGACTCTGATGCTAACTGATTGCAACACCTCGGCGCCCTGATGTCCTAGGTTTTCTAAAAGCAAAACTCGGTATCATAAAGAGGACAATTCTGTCTAAATTTTATTTATTAGAAATACAGTTTAAAATACCAGTGGATTTTTTTGAGAAAGAAGGTAGCTTTAAAAAAAAAAAAAGTCTTAAGTACACCTAGAAGCCAAAAACTTTTGAATGGTCTTTTAAAAACATAAGTCAGGGGGCACTCAGTGGCTCAGTTGGTTAAGTGTTGGATACTACTTGGTTTTAGCTGGGGTTGTGATATTAGGATTGTGAGATCAAGCCCTCGGTCAGCAAGACAGCACTGAGTCAGCTTGAGATTCTTTCCTTTTCCCTCTGCCCCTCCCCCGACCCCATTGTGTGCACTCTCTCTAAAAGAAAGAAAATTTGGGGCACCGGCTCAATGATTGAGCATGTGTCTTTAGCTCAGGTCATGATCCCAGGGTCCTGGGATCAAGTTCCACATCAAACTCCCCACAGGGTGCCTGCTTCTCCCTCTGCCTATGTCTTTGCCTCTCTCTGAGCATCTCTCATGAATAAACAAATAAAAATCTCTGAAGGAAAAAAAGAAAGAAAAATCTTAAAAAAAAAAAAAAAAAGTAAGGTCATATGATTCTTGCTTAAAACCCTGTAAAAGGGACAGCCCCGGTGACGCAGCGCTGCCTGCAGCCCAGGTGTGATCCTGGAGACCTGGGATCGAGTCCCACATCAGGCTCCCTGCATGGAGCCTGCTTCTCCCTCCGCCTGTGTCTCTGCCTCTGTGTGTCTCTCATGAATAAATAAATAAAATCTTTAAAAAAAACAAACAAAAACCCTGTAAAAGCTACATTTTTCATTCACAGAAACAGGCCAGTCTAAAGACCCAGTTTTGGAGAAATAAAAAGATAAAATGTGTACAATATGCCATAAAGAAAAAACAATCTGAAAAACTTACAAGTAGCAGTTGGAGGTTACCTTTATTTTCCTCTTTTATAATCACAAAAACAAACTACCTAAAATGAAACAAAGTAATCCAAGCTTTTAATAACATATAATAGTAAACACTTGTCTAGGTCTTATTATCTGCATAGCCTACTTTGGGTATTTGTTCAAAGATATCTTCCTTAATTCTGAAAATACCTCTGCAAAATAGTGTTATTCCATATCACAGCTGAACAACTGAAGTTTCAAAATCTTAAGTGACTTGCATCACTTGAAAGTACTGAGCAAGGATTTAAAACCCATGCCATTACAGTTTTGCTCTGCAACCTAAGTTGCTGTGACTATAAAGGAAAAAAAGTCACTCTGAAATATTTGGAGGAAATATTCTCTATCAGTTCTGTTTTTCAGTTTTCTACAATTTCATAAGCCTCAATGTAAGCTCACAGCATCTACTCAAAAAACAGGATTCCACAATTATGATTCCCCCTCCTGCACAGAGCAAATCAAAACCCTATAATCCTATTCTAGGAAGTAAACATCTCCACCTTGACAACACATCCTTTATATAATGCTCCTTACACCTTCATCCTCCAGCCCAAAAATGCTCAGTTAACTCATGGAAACACTAAAACTTAGAAAACACTTTTTAACTGTGAGCAATACTGGATTTAAATTGGCATCATGGTCCTCATACACAGTAGTTTAAGAAAACACTTAACAAAACCAGCAAGCCAGTAAGGACATTACAAACCTACAAACCATGGTCCCCACATGGAAGAAAAACATGGAATGGTGAAATAAAAACCATCATGAGGCAAGTTTTAATCATCAGACAAATTATAATCTATCAACTTTAATTTCATAAGTCTTTTTTTTATTTTATTTATTTATGATAGTCAGAGAGAGAGAGAGAGAGAGAGAGAGAGAGAGAGAGAGGCAGGCAGAGACACAGGCAGAGGGAGAAGCAGGCTCCATGCAGGGAGCCCAACATGGGATTCAATCCCGGATCTCCAGGATCGCTCCCTGGGCCAAAGGCAGGCGCTAAACCGCTGCGCCACCCACGGATCCTATCAACTTTAATTTCAAAAGTTGTAATGAGGGGTGCCTGGTGGCTCAACTGATTAAGAATCCCACTCTTCATTTCGGCTTAGGTCATGATTTCAGAGTTGTGAGATTGAGCCCTGCATCAACAACCTGCTTAAGATTGTCTTCTCCCTTTCCCTTTGCCCTCTCGAAGGAAAATAAACAAAACAAAACCTGGCAATAGGCAATAAGTAAAAGATTACAGTAAAAATGCATAGAGGGATGCCTGGGTGGCTCAGCAGTTGGGCGCCTGCCTTTGGCTCACCCAGGCTGAGTCCCACATCCAGCTCCTTGTATGGAGCCTGCTTCTCCCTCTGCCTATGTCTCTGCCTGTGTGTGTCTCCCGTGAATAAATAAAATCTTTTTAAAAAATTAGAAAGCTGTATAGAACACATTTCCCACCGACACTAGGAAATAAGTAAACATGAGAATTTTCAAGAGGTCCCAAGATTCGAAAACTCAAAGCATTGTATAATACCAGTAATCCATTTTGTAGCTTTTATATCAGACATAGCTGGAATGAATCCATGGCTTCTTGGGCAGAATAAGGAATAAGGAATGCTTAATACCTATACAGTAAACCCACACCCTTTCTCAAAAAGACTTTATTTATGGACCATGTAAGCAGTATTATAGACCACGGATGATCTCAGTGATTTGGTGTCGACTGGAATATGACAATTCAAGGCTCAATCATTTAAAATAAGTGAAAGCTTTTTCATTCCCATAAATAAACCTCTTATAGATATAAGTTTATATATATATATATATATGTGTGTGTGTGTCACAAAAATGTCTGAGATTAATGGGGACCGACAGATTTTTCTTCATCTATAAATCTCAAACTACAAGTTTTCTTTGAAAGGTATGCATTTTATATATACACAAAAAATATGAACCTTTCAGAAGGTGGAAACTTCAAAAACAGGGTGGTGTACTAAGTGTATAAAAATGAAAAATATGGACCTCAGGAAGTTATAAGGAATCTGAAAGACCTAGACTACCCTGACACACAACACAGCACTCCTTTTAACAAGATCCATAGAGATGGATCCTTTCTCAGTCTGAAAATAAGAAACCCCAGACTTCATGAGACAGTCCATTTCATTGTTAATCAAATTGTATCATTTAAGAAGTTTCTTTTGTGTAAAACAAAAATTTACATCACCCTTTAATTTTCACCCACTGCTTCTAGTTTTACTCTAAGGAACAAAAGAGTCTAATATATTCCTAGTATTTTATGAGGTTTATCAAGTATTTGGAGACAGCTAATATTTTTCATTGATCAACTCTTCTCCAAGCTCAGCCTGGCAAATTCCTACAACTTTTTCTCATCTAACCTAAATTCCTAAATACCTCATCATACTAGATTATGAAGTTATCACAATGGTTATGTGCGTCTAAGAAAAAACAAACAATAATCTTTTATTTTTTTAATATTTTATTTATTCATGAAAGACACATAGAGAGAGAAAGGCAGAGACACAGGCAGAGGGAGAAGCAGGCTCCATGCAAGGAGCCCGACGCCAGACTCAATCGCGGGACTCCAGGATCACGCCCTGGGCCAAAGGCAGGCGCTAACCGCTGAGCCACCCAGGGATCCCCAAGAATAACCTTTTAGATATGGATATTAGGTGATGGGCTAAGCTCACTTGGCATTTAATGCTCTCCCTTTTAATGTGCCATCCATTCTGCAATTATATTCCTTTTTTTATTTTTATTTTTTAAAGATTTTATTTATTTATTCATGAGAGACCCAGAGTCAGAGAGAGAGGCAGAGACACAGGCAGAGGGAGAAGCAGGCTCCATGTAGGGAGCCCGACATGGGACTCGATCCCGGATCTCCAGGATCACGCCCCGGGCCGAAGGTGGTGCTAAACCACTGAGCCACCCGGGCTGCCCTATTCTTTTTTTTTTTTAATAATAAATTTATTTTTTATTGGTGTTCAATTTGCCAACATACAGAATAACACCCAGTGCTCATCCCGTCAAGTGCCCCCCTCAGTGCCTGCCACCCAGTCACCCCCAACCCCCGCCCTCCTCCCCTTCCCCCAACCCTAGTTTCCCAGAGGAGTCTTCCATGTTCTGTCTCCCTTTCTAACATTTCCTACACATTTCTTCTCCCTTCCCCTCTATTCCCTTTCACTATTATTTATATTCCCCAAATGAATGAGACCATATAATGTTTGTCCTTCGATTGACTTATTTCACTCAGCATAATACCCTCCAGTTCCATCCACGTGGAAGCAAATGATGGGTATTTGTCATTTCTATTCCTGAATGATGGTCAAGAGATCACGATTTAAGCAGTTCTTTTAGCTTGACAGATGCTAAATAATTGTAAT
This sequence comes from Nyctereutes procyonoides, assembly GCF_905146905.1. NCBI lineage: Eukaryota > Metazoa > Chordata > Mammalia > Carnivora > Canidae > Nyctereutes > Nyctereutes procyonoides. Next base: position 5,202,172 of record NW_026575031.1, on the reverse strand, counting down.
CATTTAACTCATTTGGTTTTGCAAACAATTGTTTTTGCTTATGAAAGAAAATGTAGCCTGCTGATCCATATACTCATTAACTTCATAAATATGGTGTCCAACCAAATGTCCTAAATAACCAAGGTGAAAATACATTTTTCATCTCTAGTCTATCTTTAGATAAAATAGATCTAATAGCATAACTCAACCATAATTACCACCATGAAAATAATAATAGATTAAAAAGAAGAAGATGTTAACAGTGATTTTGGATGATCATGATACACATGAACGTTATGTACTTTGCATTTCTCTTTGTGTTTTAAATTTCTTTAAAAAATACGTAAGCAGGGATCCCTGGGTGGCGCAGCGGTTTGGTGCCTGCCTTTGGCCCAGGGCGAGATCCTGGAGACCCGGGATCGAATCCCACATCGGGCTCCCGGTGCATGGAGCCTGCTTCTCCCTCTGCCTGTGTCTCTGCTTCTCTCTCTCTGTGACTATCATAAATTAAAAAAAAAAAAAAAAAAAAAAGTCTAAAAAAAATAAAAATAAAAAAATAAAAAATACGTAAGCATTCACCCAAAAGCTATTTCTCACTGAGACCTTATTTGATTAACATGAGAACCTAAACAGTGTTTTTAGAAAAGCTTTTTCATTGACCTTTTGCTCAAAGGGATTCTTCGGATCAAAAGCAGTATTATGCTCTTATAGGCTCTGAAGGCAAATGAGACATTTCTCTTTCAAATTACACTGCCTATATTTTAGGAATCAGTGTTGATTACTGGTATCAATGATTCCTAAAGATAAAGAAAAAAATTACATCCCTAATAAATTATCTCCTTAAGAGATTGGGGTTTCCATGAACACTGGGAAAAACATCAACAGGAGAAAGAACACAACAGTCACAAAGCCAATTTCCACTGAGACTGACATATTGCAACTGCAATATTTTGGGCAAGTTATTTTATCATTCCAGCCCTTAGTACCCTCATCCAAAAAAATCAGAGACACAAGATGCCATTTAATCAAAATCTTTTCTCCTAAATTTCTCTGAGTCCATGAAATACACAAGGCTTTTAACATATCACAGGTAGCATCCCATAAATGTTGAGTATTAGTGTTTATTCTATGGTATGAACTTTTAATGTTCCTTTGCAATGAATTACTACTTCTGCTAATAATAGTATTAGGAGGCAGCTAACACTTCAGTATTTGCTATGTGCAGACACCATACAATGCCTTACATGGATTACATTTAATCCTCACAATAACTTTTCAAAAGAGATATAGTTATTACCCTTTTACAAATGTCCAAGATCCCAAAACTGGTAAGTGACAGAGCTGGGTCTCAACCTTGGCAGAATGAACTCAAAACCCCAAAAGAGGGATATAGAACAGACTTGTTCAGCAAATCTTCAAAATCAGAACTAAGGGACACTCTGAAAGCCTATTAAATAAAATACATACAGAACAGGAACAGTATTTCACATAGTAAACAGTACAAAAACTGGATTTAAATAACCTTATTTTTATTAAGCTTTATAACCTCAGGCAAGTCACTCCATTTAAGTCTCTTTGCTCATTTGGAATAGGAGAAAAAAAAAACAATATCTACTTAAGATGCTATTGTAAGAATGAAAAACAACAACATAAAGTGCTTACATGTGATTAGCAAATACATCGTGTAACGGTTGTCCATTACTAAAATTATGAAATGACAGTGCACTGAAAGAAGACACGTAAATACATGTAAATCTAAATACTACATACTTATGTCATACATATTTATCTGTAATACATAAATCACTAAGCCTTTTGGAACCATGGATAAGTAATTTACAATAGCTATACCACCTGTCCCTCTTTACACCTTAACTATGTATTAGGGGAGAAAAGTCACAGTAAACAAGCAAAAAAATGTTCTCAGCAAAATGTCCCCTCAAAACAAGTACACACATAAATACTACCAATGTCTACCACAGACTTACCCATATCAGGCATATAATAAATATTTGAGATTGTAATGACTATCTTCTGTCTTGAAATAGTTATACCTATTACTGTCAAATAATTTTCTTGAATATTAGAATTAGATTATGCCCTGCTCTTGCCAAGAAAGACAAATAACAAAATTAATGAAAAAACCAGTGTAAAAAGGAATATTATAGTAACATAAGAGAGTAAATAGAATCTGTACCCTGGACTGAGAAGGCCTAAGTTTATGTCCCAACTCTATCACTTTCATCTGGGTGTTTTGAACAAAACTTTTAACTTTCATTTTAGTTTTCTTCATCTGTAAAATGGGTACCACCAACCTCATCCTAACGCCAAAGGGCACACCTAGCCCTGGGATAACAGCTTCTAAATATAATTCTCCAATAAAAGGAACCAGAGTTCTTTGCATAAATGGAATTACTAAAGCTGGAGTGAAGAACATGTAAGATGAGCCTGGAACATTTTGTGAGGCCAAAAAGAAAAGTGCTCAAAAAATGAAGGAACATGTCAAAAGGACACAGAAGCCAACCTGATGGGGCTCCCACTGGCCAAGTGTAGGTCAATAGAGCACCAAAATCATTACTGCAATACTGACAGAAATACTTAAATAAATGTAGGGAGAAGAGAAAGCTTCTCTATAGAATTCCATAGTAGTAGAAAGAATGATGGAAATAGAAAATCACCCTTGGCAATCATCACAATAATTGTTGCAGGCAAAAAATCAACAGATGTCAAAAAAAAGTAGGCAAGTATGTGATAATAGGATATTTATATAGTCTCAAAGTATCTCTTCCCACAATATGCTTATTATAAAAAGAATTTACCAGCTGAGAAATCTGGCAGACATCACCTTAACCAAATGATCAAAGTTCATTATTATCAGTATGGGATATATCAACATCATGGACCTTCTGATTTGAAGCATGAGGATATCACCACTCTATAGCAGTGTTGCCAGAAAGGCTTACCTTGAATTTAATCACGAGTGAGCATCAGACAAACCCAAACTGAGAAACACTCTATAGAATACATGGTCAGTATTCTTCAGAAATTTCACAGCTAATGAAATAAAGACTGAAGAGCTGTTCTAGGTTAAAGGGGACATTAAGGGGATCCCTGGGTGGCTCAGCGGTTTAGCGCCTGCCTTTGGCCCAGGGCGTGATCCTGGAGTCCCGGATCGAGTCCCGCGACGGGATCCCTGCATGGAGCCTGCTTCTCCCTCTGCCTGTGTCTCTGCCATTGTATGTGTGTCTATCATGAATAAAATCTTTAAAAAATATAAAAATAAAAAAATATAGGGACAATACTTCATATGTGATGCAAGAGTATATCCTGAACTAAAAAAGGATATCTGTGGCACTATGAAACTTGAATAATAATATATCAATGTTAATTTCCTGATTTGGCTATGTAAGAGCTTAACATCTTAGGAAGCTGACTGAAGAATATATTTTTTCCTACTTGTAGGTCTAACATTATTTCAGAGTGAGTGATATGTATACACATTAGAATTTTCTGAAGGAACACAGCATTATAAGAACTAGGTTATACTTAATTTACCAGTAGTTGCCACATATCTTTGAATGACAGCCCTTCAGGATATAATAGTGAAAAACTTTTCAAGATTACATAGGATGGTAAGAGGCACTGACACACCAGCATGTTTATACAATCCTTTCAATGCTCCTACTTTGACCTCTCATCCATAAAATCTCCAATTTTTAGTACAAATAATTGGGAGGAAAGGAAGAAAAATTATGGTTCAGTAGATTAATGACAAGTTGTTTATGGAGTTTAGAACCACAACCATGTACTTCACCTAAAATGCCCCTTAGTCTTTTAATCAGAAATCTGGGTTTGTTTGGACCATTTATCTTATCTGATTTAGAATGACACATCTTATACTCTCATATTAAAGTCTGACCCAAGTGGGCTAAATAGTTACCAATTACTCATTTCCAAGCTCTTTTTTTTTTAAATTTTTATTTATTTATGATAGTCACAGAGAGAGAGAGAGAGAGAGAGAGAGAGAGAGAGAGAGAGAGAGGCGCAGAGACACAGGCAGAGGGAGAAGCAGGCTCCATGCACCGGGAGCCCGACGTGGGATTCGATCCTGGGTCTCCAGGATCGCGTGCCCTGGGCCAAAGGCAGGCGCCAAACTGCTGCGCCACCCAGGGATCCCTCCAAGCTCTTCTTAATGAAAGAAATTATTTTCTAAAAAAAAATTAAGGTCCTACACATTCTATAAATAATGAAGTATCATCCATATATAAAGTTTTATTTATAATAAAGGCTAAAGTTATAAAAACACTAAGTTCACAATATTCATCTGATGCTAAGCTCTAAGTTCACAGACACTGCATCTTTTACCTTTCTTACAGAATCAATACTGCCATACAAATTTCAAAGTCAATCCATAAGACTGTAGCTACTTTGTCACATTACAAGACCACTGAAGTGTCTATAAAGTTAAGCACAACACATAAAAATGCCTCTTCAAAATGAAGTAATTTTTACTCTGAACAGTTTTTCTCACTCTTCTGGGAAAACTATATTTTTTCCTAGCACAAAAATCATGTTTCCAAGTCCTTCATTACCAAAAAACCACTTATTTCTAATACCAGATTGGGAAGTAAGGGAGGGCAAGAATGTTGCTTCTACTCATCTACTTCCCCAAAGCCTACTGCCTTAACACCAAGAACACACTAAACCTCAAAAATGTTAGTTTCAACCCTTTCTTTGACATAATATTCAATAAATGTTTGTTGTAGCTATTTCATTCAATATCAACATTAATGGGTGTGCCAAACCTAAGAGCACTGTAAAATCCAGGAGAGAAACTAAATTTGACTAACGCTGCAACATTCTGATCTCTATCTGTTTGGTGCTTCTATCAGCCTATCATTCCACGGCACATGTGCAATTGTTCCTCTTGGACCCACTGCACTAAAACATTGAACTACCATGAAAATATGCAGCATACACATAATGGATTTGAACTAAAAGATTTTTCCTTACTGAAAAAGGCCTAAACACTGCTTTCACAAAACCTAAACACTTTAACATCTGAACAATAGATAATACCTTATTTTGGCAATGTACATGAGTAATTAGGTATTTATTATTGGGTTTGACACTTTGTCATTCAAAAATTATTAGGCCAATAAATTATCATCTATCACTAGAATTACAATTTTAAAATAATATTTTATCTCAGAAAAACTCAGTACTTAAAAGGTAAAACAAAAAAAAACTCAAAACATCTACTACGCATGTAGCAGGTGATAAAAATGATTGGCTTAATAAAGAACTATCTCAAGGACATTACCTAGAAATGTTAAAGGAAAAAATTTCAATCTGTTCAGGAGATATATGTACAAAAGCTTATGTGGAGATCAGTATACACTCACAGCCACTCCGGAATTTTTTTTAGCTGCTTAATACATTAAAAATATTCTATAAAAAAATTAAGAGTTAATATAGAATTATACAATTCAATAAAACATACTAAATTGTTTCACATTTTAATACTACAAAGAGAAAATACAAATAACAGATTATTCTAAAATTAAACTGTACAGAAAAATAAAATTATAAAACATTAGAGCCAAAAATGCTACAAATCATCTGAACCATCTTACTCTAGCAATGAAGAAACCAAGCTTTTGTGAGAAACTGCTTTTTAAAGGGAAGACCACACAATAGACAGTGCTAACACACAATAAAAGGACAGACTAACCAACACTCACCATTACAAACACGTATAGCCCAAGAGATTGATGGAAGCAGGGGAAAAAGAGAAAAAGAATATAAATGCATAAATATGAGTATTTAAAGAGTTACAATATCACATCAGTTAAGAGGCTGGGCTCCACAGCCTGACTAATCTGAATCCCAACTCTTTCATTTACTAGCTTAACCTCAGTTTCCTCACTGGATGTAACAGTACCTACCCAACAGGGGTGTTGTGGGATTAAAAGAATTTATTAACTCATGCATTTTTATTAATTCATGTATTTAGAACAGTATCTGGTACACAGCACTGAAAAACATTTTACCAAAAATCATTAGATAACAATAAACTAAAATTTTATATCTGGTCTTATAAAAAAAATATCTGGTCTTATATTGCCAGTAGGGAGTACAAACTATTTGGGGACACAATTTGGCATGACCTTATAAATTTTAAATCCACACATAGCTTACAATCCAACTCTTTTACTCCTACCTATATACGCAAGAGTACCTTTAGCATGTATGTGTCAGAAGCATATGACAAAAATGTTCATAATTGCAATGTTCATGACTGCAAATATCTGGAAGCAACTCAAATACAAGGGTGTATAAATTGTGGTCACTTCAAACTATATTACAAAGCTGTAGTTATCAAACAGTGTGGTACTGGAACAAAAAAAAAGACACACAGATGAATAAACAGAATAGAAAACCCAAAAATGGACCCATACCTCTATAGTCAACTAATCTTCAACAAAGCAGGAAAAGAATATCCAATGGAAAAAATAACGATCTCTTCAACAAATGGTTTGGGAAAACTGGACAACAACATGAAGAATGAAACTGAACTGCTCTCTTACATCATACACAAAAATAAATTCAAAATGGAGGAAAGACCTAAACGTGAGACAGGAATCCATCAAAATCCTAGAGGAGAACACAGACAGCAACCTCTTTGACCTTGGCCACCAGTAACTTCTCACTAGACATGTCGCTAGGCAAGGGAAACAAAAGCAAAAATAAACTATTGGGACTTCAAGAAGATAAAAACTTTCTGCACAGCAAAGGAAACAATGAATAAAACTAAAAGGCAGCCTATGGTATGGGGGAAGATATTTGCAAATGATAAAAGGTTAGTATCTGAAATCTATAAAGAACTTATCAAATTCAACACCCAAAATACAAATAATCCAGTTAAAAAAATGAGAAGACATGAATAAACATTTTTTCAAAGAAGACATCTGGACAACACATGAAAAGATGCTCAATATTACTCAATATCTGGGAACTACAAATCAAAACCACATATCACACCTGTAAGAATGGCTAAAATTAGCAACACAGGAAACAATAGATATTGATGAAGATGTAGAGAAAGGGGAACCCTCTTACACTCTTGGAGGGAATACAAACTGGTGTAGCCACTCTGGAGAACAGTATGGAGGTTCCTCAAAAAATTAAAAATAGAACTACCCTATGATCCAGCAATCGCACTACTAGGTATTTACCCAAAGGACACAAAATACAGATTGAAAGGAGTACACGCACCTGATGTTTACAGCAACGTTATCAACAACAGCCAACCTATGGAAAGAGCCCAAAAGCCCACTGATTGATGAATGGATAAAGAGGATGTGGCATGCATGCGTGTGTACACACGTACACACGTACACACACACACACACACACACACACACACACACAAAGGAATATTACTCAGCCATCAAAAAGAATGAAATCAGGATGCCTGGGTGGCTTAGCAGTTGAGTGTCTGCCTTTTGGCTCAGGGCATGATCCTGGAGTCCATGGATCCGGTCCCCAATCCGGTCCCCCATTGGGCTCCTTGCATGGAGCCTGCTTCTCCCTCTGCCTGTGTCTGACTCTGTCTCTCATGAATAAATAAATGAAATCTTTAAAAAAAAAAAAGAAGAAGAAGAATGAAATCTTGCCTTTTGCTAACACATGGATGGAGCCAGAGGGATTATGCTAAGTGAAATAAGTCAGTTAGAAAAAAGACAAATACCAGATGCATTCACTTATATGTAGAATTTAAGAAACAAAACAGATGAACATATAGATGGGGGGGGGGGAGAGAAGGAAGGGAAGCAAACCATAAGAGACTCTTAACAGAACAAACTGAGAACTGATGGAGGTGGGTGGGCAATGAGCATTAAGGAGGGCTCTTGTTATGAAAAGCATTGTGTGTTATATGTAAGGATGAATCACTCAATTCTACCAATTCTACCAATATTACACTCTATATTAACTAACTAGAATTTAAATAAAAATTTGGAAAAGAAAGTCAAAGAATTTATTTTCCAGTATGTGCTTTCAGAAGTTTAAAAACCAAAATGATTGAATTTCCTGATGAATAACAATCCTATAGTAACTCTATGATTCACATCGTTATAAATTTCAGTTGATACTAATTCTAATATTTAATTTTAATATTATGATCAGGAAAGTACCTCAAGTCATATGTTACAGAGGGGTATAAATAAAAATTCTGATTAGAGACATTTTAGCGATATAGTCTTTTCTCCATGTTATACTACTAAACAGACAACAATTTTGACACTTTTCAAAATAGTGTGCAGAGAAGCTCCAGATATAAAAACTACAATTTAAGGGGTACCTAAGTGACTCAGTTGGTTAAGCATCTAACCCTTGGTTTTGGCTCTGGTCATGATCTCAGGGTCATGAGACAGAGGCCTACATGGGACTCTGTGCCCAGCACAGAGCCTGCTTAAGATTTTCTCTATCTCCCTCTGACCCTCCAGCATGCACAGGAGCTTTCTTTTTCTCTCTAAAAGTAAATAAATCGTTTTTTAAAATTTAAGAAATTTAAAAATTGCAAAGGTGCATTCTGTACCTTGATAGATAATTGTCAGTAACATATGACTAAAATTAACATTCACATTTTTGATACATTAACATCAAGTGTATACAAATCAAAGCATTTTAAAGTTATACTGTAAATTCATTTTGTTCTTATACCCATTTGTTGTGTAAATCATCATGAAATTATTTGATTCACAGCTGCTGTAATCATCTTGCTAAGTTGCTAAAATGAATTATAATTATTTTATGATAGTTTTCTTTAAATGAAATAGTTAGATATTCCAAATACATTTTGTCATTGTATTTGACTGCATTTCAAATCATCTATTAAAAATGGTAAAATGTCATCTATTTTTTTAATGTCATCTACTTAAATGGATTGTTCTTTAGCATAAAATCTTTTGTACACTCTGCCTCTGTGCATTTGCATTCACTTTAATTTTTCAGTGAGAAAGCTTCATCACAATTTTTAATCACATTCAAAAATCACCTATTGCTATTAATGTATCTTTTATAATTTGGTTACAGAGCAATCAAAAGACAGTATATAGGTCACATTTATAAAAGCCAAATGTATTAAATACTCAACTAATAAATTTAAAATTATGTAGTGGCCCCTTAAATATCCTTTTCTTGCTCTGATCTTTATTCTTAAGAGGTCTTTTACTTCTGTCACTAAAAATGTTTAGATATCTCAATATTGTTGCCATTCACAAGAGATACGAAATCATGGTTCTCACAGTTTTAGTCATACTAACTAAAGACTTCCTCACTTTAAATTTTTTAAATAGGGATCCCTGGGTGGCGCAGCGGTTTGGCGCCTGCCTTTGGCTCAGGGCGTGATCCTGGAGACCCGGGATCGAATCCCACATCGGGCTCCCAGTGCATGGAGCCTGCTTCTCCCTCTGCCTGTGTCTCTGCCTCTCTCTCTCTCTCTCTCTCTCTCTCTCTTCTCTGTGTGTGTGTGTGTGACTATCATAAATAAATAAATTTTAAAAAATAATAGTAAATAAAATAAATTTTTTAAATAAATGTTAAAGGAGGGATGCCAGGGTAGCTCAGTGGTTGAGTGTCTGCCTCTGGCACAAGGCATGATCCCGGGATCCTGGGATCAAGTCCTGCAATGGGCCCCCCATGAGGAGACTGCTTCTCCCTCTGCCTGTGTCTCTGCCTCTTCTCTTTGTGTCTCTCATGAATAAAAAAAAAATAAAATCTTGAAAGAAAGAAAGAAAGAGAGAGAGAGAGAGAGAGAGAGAGAGAGAGAGAAAGGAAAGAAAGAAAGAAAGAAAGAAAGAAAGAAAAGAAAGAAAGAAAGAAAGAAAGAAAGAAGAGAAATGGAAAACTGGATAACAATTTTTATTTACTGATTGGATTCCAAATTATGCACTTACTTTTACTTACTTTAAATCACTTCTATAATTTTTATTAAGACTTATTAAATAAAAAGAGGCTTAAATAATACATTTTTATTAAATAAATTATATTTCACTTTCCCTATTCCCCAAACTGATCTTATACTCAGTGTTAATAAAAAGCTAGGTAGAAGACCTAGCTTGAGGTAGAAGACAGAGCTGGGGGAGGAAGAGTAAAAAGGGTTCCTAAAAATAAAAGGGAGGGGAAGTGTGGGGGAAATCTAGTTCTGGTTATCACTCACCAAATTGAAACGTCTACTTTTTCGTTCTTTTGTTCCTAAACTGTCCCCTTTATTCCTCAATTAAATACAAAAATTCAGTGGAGGGTTAAAGTGTGCTGAGTATTTATCACAACCAAGGAAAAGCAAGAGAAATAAATTCGGGTATCTTCAACTATGTGTAGTTATGTTATACACCACTTAGAGATGGTGAAATCTGAGCATCACTGATTTTAAAAACAAGAAAACTGACACATAAGAAGATGAACTGATTTCATGGTGACCTATAGACCATCACTGATATCACCCTAAACGCTAAGCTAAAACTCAGGTGTTAACAGATATGCTAAGTATTTGACTATCTTGCAGTTTGGAAAATAGACTTCCAATTTAAATAAATAAAGAAATAGGGGATCCCTGGGTGGCAGAGCAGTTTAGCGCCTGCCTTTCGCCCAGGGCGCGATCCTGGAGTCCCGGGATCGAATCCCACATTGGGCTCCCAGCATGGAGCCTGCTTCTCCCTCCTCCTGTCTCTGCCTCTCTCTCTCTCTCTCTCTCTCTCTCTCTCTCTCTCTCTCTCATAAATAAGTAAATAAATTTTAAAAATCTAAAAAATAAATAAACAGGGATCCCTGGGTGGCGCAGCGGTTTGGCGCCTGCCTTTGGCCGAGGGCGCGATCCTGGAGACCCGGGATCAAATCCCACGTCGGGCTCCCGGTGCATGGAGCCTGCTTCTCCCTCTGCCTGTGTCTCTGCGCCTCTCTCTCTCTCTCTCTCTCTCTCTCTCTCTGACTATCATAAATAAATAAAAATTAAAAAAATATATAAATAAATAAATAAATAAATAAATGAATGAATGAATGAATGAATTAACTGGTCACTCCACACAGTGGAATATTATACAGCAGTACAAAGAAATAAAAACCTATGCCAAAAAAAATACATCTTAGTTATTACTGAATATAAATAAATAAATAGTTTAAAAAAATCAAGTTCCAGGAATTGACATATAGTAAATATATTCCCTTTGTTTAGGCATACACATATATGCGATAAAACTTTTTTCTTAAATAGGAAAGGAATAGTGAACACATAACTCAGGATAGAGTAACCTCTGAAAAGAAGTCAAAAGAATATGATCGAAACATATTAGGTGAGTGCTAGTTATCATTAATATCCTGATTCTTGGACTGTTCTGTATTTATCAAGTAAATGAAAAATTAAAATTAATAGGCTACAAAGGTCCATACATAAACCAATGATAATGTGAACCAAAATAATGATTAGGCCAACTCTGTGCACCCAATTTTTTTTTTTAAAAAAAAGGAACAATGAGATCCCTGGGTGGTGCAGCGGTTTAGCACCTGCTTTTGGCCCAGGGTGCGATCCTGGAGACCCCGGATCGAATCCCACGTCGGGCTCCCGGTGCATGGAGCCTGCTTCTCCCTCCGCCTATGTCTCTGCCTCTTTCTCTCTCTCTGTGACTATCATAAATAAATAAAAATTAAAAAAAAAAAAGGAACAATAGTTATGTGTAAACTGCTTTGAAGTATTAACTGAGGTAATTCATGTCAGACATATAGCAAAATGCTTAATACATCTTACCTTCTGTCTAAAGTGCCATGCATTATCAGTTATTATAGCATAAAATACACTTAAAATGTAAATCTCTGAAACTAATACAATACTGTATGTTAACTACACAGGAATTAAAATTCAAAAAAATTTTAAATCTCTTCTCATGGGCAGCCCCAGTGGCTCAGCGGTTTATCGTCGCCTTCAGCCTCAGGCGTGATCCTGAAGACCCGGGATCGAGTCCCACATCAGGCTCCATGCAGGGAGCTTCTCCCTCTGCCTGTATCTCTGCCTCTCTCTCTCTCTCTCTTTCTCTCTCTGTCTCTCATGAATAAATAAATAAAATCTTTAAAAAAAAATCTCCTCTCACTCTAAACCAACCTCTTTCATATTTCACCAAAGCATTTGGAAATCACACCTAAAAAAGACAGAGCGCCTCAGCAAACTAGTGTAACAACAGGGCAACTGATTCTCTACCAATCCAGCTCTCCTTGCACTAGAGATCAGTATGTCATACATTTGTTCTTCTTTTGACATTCACTACCATCATCAATTTTTCACCTTAAATGTGGTGCCACATATATTACCCAAAAAATGTTCCTAAAAGATGTTAATCACTACAGCCAATTTAAAACAACAAACCACAAGCATAAATAGATAGTAACTGTAAAATGTAATACAGTAAAACTCAAACTGTATTGGCTGTCTACCGGAGACTGAGGTTGATATTACTCCTTCCTTATTAAACACACACACACACACACACACACACACACACACACCATTTTTCTTAATTAAGATGCAAAAAGTATTGAGAAAGGAATAACTTTTCAACTTAATGTCATGTTTGTAAAACAACTAAAATTATCTTACATACCATACTTTGGAAGATTACCTCCCTATTTTAAAAAATTAGAGAGTTCTTCAACAAACTGGCTAAGATTGAATACAAAACATGTCACTGTTTTCAAAAAATCTGCTGGAATTGAAAGATCAGAAATTCTCAGGACCTATGCTATCTAATACAGGAATAACTAGTTACAAGTAACTATTTAAATTAAAAATTTAGTTCCTCAGTCCCACAAGCCACATTTTAAGTACTCATTAGCCAAAGAGCCACACAGTAGCTACCATGTTGAATAGCTATTACAAACAGAATCTTTCTACTATCACAGGAAATTTTATTGGAAATGATTCATTAGATTCTAACTAAGTGCCATATGGTAGCAAAGGTAATAAGGAAAATTTTAGGGGAGAAAAAAGTATCCTTCAATAAAGTAACAGAAACATTTACAAAGAACTGTGCGAGGGATGCCTGGTTGGCTCAGTGTTTGAGCGTCTGCCTTTGGCTCATGGCGTGATCCTGGATCCCCGGATCAGAGTCCCACATCAGGCTCCCTGCACGGAACCTGCTTCTCCACCTGCCTGTATCCTGCCTGTGTCTCTTCCTCTCTCTGTCTCTCTCATGAATAAATAAACAAATCTTAAAAAAAAAAAAAAAAACTGTGAGAGACAATGAATTAAAAAGTAGTAAAAATATATTTTATTTTTCTACAATTCCTTTATAGTCTGATACTTTCAAAGGCTGGACACATACTAAAGCAGGCAGGAATCCCTCTACAACTAAAGAGAAAGCTGTTATTGCAAATGAATGAACTTTAAAATTTAAAAAATAAAGACTGAGGCCATACCTGAACGCATACTGGTAAACAGTGCCTACTGTGTACCAAATACTGTTTTAACACATGAGCCTATGAAAACTCTTAAAATAACCTCAACTTCATTAACAAAGCAATAAGGAAGCATGCATGCTCAAATAACAGAATATCAATAATACCTCTTTTTAAAATAATGAGTCTTGTATAATGAATTCTCATCTACCATCTCCTGATCAACTTAAAAATGTTTGGGAACTCCCTACCTGCCCTATAGGATCTCAACATCCTTGTGAATTTATTGTTTTGTTGTAAACAGTGTTTTAAAAGGTAATTTTTCTAACCCATTTGATACACCACTCAAATGTTCACTTTAACTATGCAGATATTTTGCAAAGCTTCCCAATATATAGATTATATAACCTTTCACTTACCTAACAGACTCCTTACACAGATCTCAGTAGCTCCCAGAACAGGCTCAGGCTCATTTTCCTTGGCTTTCTTTCTCTCCCTAAGGTTTTGCTAAAAACCTTTTATTTTTCTGTTTGCCTTTCACTTTACCTCCCTGTTTTATTCCAATCCTCTAGAAAACCCTCCTTTTACCCTCTATGTAAATCAAAACTCCTCTGTAAATAAATCTGCTTATTTACAGTTTTCACAAAAAAGTATTTATGGATGAGAAAAGATTACTGTCCTCATTAGCACAGACACTAGAAGATTTTTTCTAAGTCACATAAGTGGTAAAAATAAGACCAGAATCTGAGTTTTCTTTTCTTTTATATGCAGCTTTGCATATTTTCTAGAGTGCCAATTAGCACAATTTTATTCTTTCTAATGCAGGTAATTTACTGTCTATATAAATTGTATGATCTACCTGATGTTTTTATAAAAAACAAAAATTTTTTAAAAGATTTTATTTATTTATCTGACAGAGCATACATGCACAAGAAGTGGGAGTGGAAGGCAGAGGGAGAAGGAGGATACTTCCTGCTGAGCAAGGAGCCTGATGCAGGAGCTCCATCCCAGGACTCTGGGATCATGACCTAAGCAAAGGCCAACACATTGTGATTGAGCTACCCAGAAGCCCCTAGAGAAACTTTAAATTCAAGATCACTCTTATATATTGCTGCCTTTATAATACTTTTACTATAAATAAGTGCAGAAAAGAACATTTTTCAATGGATAATTTCCCATTGTCTTCCCAGTTTCCTACAATGTAATTATATTGCTTTTGTAATTCAGAAACTTTATATTAACTTTTGCTGGGTCCAAAGGCTCCTACTTGTTTGAAAATGGCAGCCACTATAATTACAGGACACAATCATGCCCTTTACTTCGGACCAACACCCTGATGTACCTCAAACACGGTCTCTCAGCAGAACACACTTCCTCCAAGGAATGTGTCACACCAGATAGAGACACAGACTGCCTCAGGATATAAACATGCAAAGATTTGATGGTTAAAAGCTTTCAACTTTTCTCTAATATAAATAATCAGAAATATCTCATACTGGAAATACAACTATAGTATTGATTAAAATGCAAGATTTACATGAATCTTTGAGATCGATTACTAGATTTCAAAACAATTTTATACCTTTTAAAGGCTGCTTTGGGATGCATTCCCTTATCATTTGGAACACTTCAGTGAAGAAATCTAGCAAGGACATAACACTTGTTATCTAGATAGAACAATTCAAATATGAATTCCTCTGAAATTCCTCACAACTTCACCTTGAAATGCACTCCACTGAGGATTCTATGCCTTTCAGTATTATCTTATTTTCATGAAATAATAAGCTGAACACAAATGTAAATCTTTAGTAACAATACATACATCCTCAGAGGACATCCTATATGCATTGTAGTTCAGAAGTGGGAATTTTTAACTACAAAGTCTTGACCACCTTTATGTTTTTATACAGAATAGGGAGTGGGCACAAAGGGATAAAGGAGAGTAGGAGGTACAGGTTTCCAGTTATGAAATATGTAAGTCACAGGGATGAATGGTACAGCATAGGGAATACAGTCAATGGTACTGTAATAGCATCGAATGGTGACAGATAGATGGCAGCTACACTTACTGTGGTGAGCATAGCATAACATATAGAGTTGTTAAATCACTATGTTGGACACCTGAACTTAATGTATTAACAATATGTCAACTATATCTCAATTTAAAAAGCAATACAAAAATTGACTTGTGTCATCACAGTATATCTAAGCTGTTCTATGAAATGATATGTCTATCTGAATATATGTATGTATGCATGTACTTTTTACTGCCACAGTCAAAAGTTTAAAAGCCTATTTCAGGGAACACACTTTAGAGCCTACCAGCTATGTAATCTTTGTCAAATTCTTTAAGTTTTTGATAAGCTCCTGTTTCCTCATCTTTGTAAATGGTAGTACAGTAATTGTAACAACATTTAAAATGGTTGCTGTGAAGACTAAATCCAGGGACAACTGGGTGGCTTGGCAGTTGAGAAAAATTATATGTATGGAACTAAAAGCAATTGAAAAATCATGCTGAGTTTTTTCTTCTTTCTTTCTTTGAGGTAATTATTGCTCCTTGTCCTCCTCAAAACAAAGAAAAGTCAATGTCTTAGTCCATTCAGGCTTCTATAAGGAAACTCCACAGACTGGGTAACCTATAAACAACTAAAGTTCTGGAGGCTGAGAGGTCCTAGATGAGGGCGCCAGCATGGTCAGCTGAGGGTCTTCGGCCTGGTTCATAGCTGAGGCCTTTTCACTGTGCCCTGACATGGTAGTCGGGACTAGGATCTCTCTGAAACCTCTTTTTTAAAAGGCGGAAGCCTTCGGCTCGGGTCGTGATCCCGGGTCTGGGGAGAGTCCCACATAGGCTCCCTGCGAGGAGCCTGCTTCTCCCTCTATGTCTCTGCCTCTCTCTCCATGTCTCTCATGAATAAATAAATAAAGTCTTTAGAAAATAATAAAAGGCACTAATCCCATTCAAGGAGGGCTCTAAACAACAACAACAAAAAAAAAAGGTGGGCTCTACCCTCTAGATTGTAAGCACCTGCCAAAGTCCCCACCTCCTAATATCATCATCTTTGAGGGTTAGGATTTCAAGATGGATTCCCAAAAGGACACAAATATTCAGACCATACCAGCCAATTAAAGGATTCAGCTCAGTTTCACCATTTTCCTACTACTACCTAGCTAAATCTGAGACAGGGTAAATGCAAAAATGTGACTTAAAGTTAGCCAGTAATTATAAGTCTAACTATTTTTATGTGGTGTAGGCTGCAGCCTTGTACACATGACACAGGTTCAGATTTGACAGCAATAGGGTCTATATAGTCAGATAAATTATTTTTCTTTTTGGCTCACTTAGAAGCTAAGTTTGCTCTCTCCTGAAGGAGCAAGAAGAGGAAGAATTGCTAAGGAAAACTAAGGTGGTTAAGGAAAACTAGCTTGTCTCATTCATCTGTTTCTACTTTCTCTCCTCTTCCTTTTCAAATTTATCAAATAAGGAATGAAGAATATCTTAATCTGATATATTTAAAGTTATTTGGCATATGTTCTTAACTTTTACTAATTAAGTCTGGGTTTTTGCATTAAATAATTCTCAAGAGAAAAAGCATATATAATTTTCATCATCATTATTTTTAAGTTCCTGATTTATGTTCATTCAAGACAACTTCAAATTCATCCCTAAATCAAGTTTCAGTACTTATGTATCTAAAGCAACTATTTTTTAATTAACAAATTACAGTTTCAGAATAATAAGCTAATCAGGCTACATGAAAATATAAACAGACTTTTGCTTTCGTTTTTGGTAACTAAAACAAACTAAGTTTACAGACCTTTAGTGGTCCAAATTATAGGTAACAGATTAAATCCAGAGCTAGCAGATTTAGTCTATCTCATCTAGAAAGTAGAAATCTTAGTTTGACTACAGCTGCAAAAAATTAAATGTCTAAATCTTTAATAAGCTGAAAAAAATCTTCCTCTCCACCTTCTCTCCCACAAAAGTAGATTTTATGCCTTCCATATAATGATATTTTCCTGAAAAAGATGACTTTTTCCAGTGAAAATGACACATGTCAAATCTACTCATACTTCCAAAATGTACTCAGGTATTAAATTGCTTTAATTAACAAGCTCTAGAAATACACTCCTTATATAATTAGTAGTATTAAGTGTCAAACAAAAAACTATCTAGAGCCAGGTCTTTGCCTGGGGTCTTGCTCAACACTACTTATTTTTATTTTTTTTTAAGATTTTATTTATTTATTCATGAGACATACACAGAGAGAGAGAGGCAGAGACACAGGCAGAGGGAGAAGCAGGCTCCATGCAGGGAGCTGGATGTGGGACTCAACCCCAGGACTCCAGGTTCACGTCCTGGGCCAAAGGTAAGGCGCTAAACCCCTGAGCTCTCCAGGGATCCCCTAAACACTAGTTATTAACCTAGCTACCTCTTCTCTCATTCTTTGCTTAGAATACAAAAGAAGGAACACCTGGGTAGCTCAGGGGTTGGGCATCTGCCTTTGGCTCAGGGCGTGATCCTGGAGTTCTGAGATCTAGTCCCACATCGAGCTCCCTGCATGGGGCCTGCTCCTACCTCTCTGCCTGTGTCTCAGCCTCTCTCTCTGTGTCTCTCATGAATAAATAAAATCTTAAGAAAAATACAAAAGAAAATGTTCACAACATATTTATTTTTTGCTTGTTGGAATTTTTTTTTAATTTATTTATTTATTCATAAGACACACACAGAGAGAGAGGCAGAGACACAGGCAGAGGGAGAAGCAGGCTCCATGCAGGGAGCCTGACATGGGACTCGATACTGGGTCTCCAGGATCACACCCTGGGTTGAGGGCAGCGCTAAACCACTGAGGCATCTGGGCTGCCCCTGCTTGTTGGGATTTTTAATGTTTTTCCAAAAAGGGGCTTCCTTAACATTTAATTTGAAGTACAATTTTTCCAGCAGGTCAATAATCCTTTTTAAAAAGTAACCCTACCGGGATCCCTGGGTAGCGCAGCGGTTTGGCGCCTGCCTTTGGCCCAGGGTGCGATCCTGGAGACCCGGGATCGAATCCCACGTCGGGCTCCCGGTGCATGGAGCCTGCTTCTCCCTCTGCCTGTGTCTCTGCCTCTCTCTCTCTCTGTGTGTGACTATCATAAATAAATAAAAAATTAAAAAAAAAAAAAAAAAAGTAACCCTACCTTAGGCTAAATAAAAATGAGCACTGATTAGTTCACGGACATAGTACATTTCTTCTCAAGAACTAAAAGTTCTGGGATCCCTGGGTGGCGCAGCGGTTTGGCGCCTGCCTTTGGCCCAGGGCGCGATCCTGGAGACCCGGGATCGAATCCCACGTCGGGCTCCCAGTGCATGGAGCCTGCTTCTCCCTCTGTGTCTCTGCCTCTCTCTCTCTCTCTCTCTCTCTCTCTCTCTCTCTCTCTCTCTCTCTGTGACTATCATAAATAAAAATTAAAAAAAAAAAAAAAAAAGAACTAAAAGTTCTTTTTAATATTCTCTTATCTCTAATCAGAAAATGTTGGGCCAGGGCGTGAGGTTACTTTACCTTAACATCCCTTGAAGTAGTGACATATTATCCTGGTTTTACAGATGGAGAATCAAGCACAAAGACATGTTATGTGATTTGCCACTCTTAACGTGACAGTCAGCAGTAACTGCAGGACCATGTTAATTCTGAATACCAAGTTAATATAGAAACTTAATTAGTGAATTGTTTTGAAACGGACTTTCTAACTACATTATAACTAAAATACCCCCCCCCCCCAAAATACAAACCTTCTGCCAAAGACAGATGTATCTGGATAAAACACTACAGTATCAGTCAACATCTTCGTTAGGTTCTCAGAAAAAACTTATAAGTTCTCAATGAAATCCAAATCTGGATAATTTATTCACATATCTATCTTCCCTTCTCTAAATCCCAACATCCCTCATTCCTCATTGGACCATTATTACATGAGATCCAGTCATTTCCAATACTCTCAACTCTTCCCAGCTAGACCCTTCCCTCTCTTCTCCTCCCACTGACACCCTCCTTCTTCAACTTCCAATCCCCAAATCCTTATTCCAGTCTCTTCAAATCGCAGAGGCAGATGTCCTACTATAAGTCGCTCAATCCACACACACACACACACACACACAATGCACTGGTGCTGGCTCAAGATTCCTTTCCACCTCAACTCCTGATACCATCCAACCTAGCAACTTCAACAGCCATATTGTGGACCTTTTTTATAAATATCCTAGCAGATCCTGGTTTTCTACTTCAACAACCTTTTCTACTTTAATATTCTCTCATCTATCATTACACTCTGGAGTCTGGATCTTCTCTGATCAGTATTTCCTTTTTGATTTTTTCCACTTCCACTCTACATGCTCTTTAACTTTACCAAAACTTCCAGTCCCTCAAAACAGCTGTCAATTATATGCATCTACTAATCACTTCAACCTTATTTTTTACTTTAATATCAAGTCTGGCCATTAATTGTATGAGATACAGTGTGGTACAAATACAATGCAATTTGGATCTCACACTTCAACTACTTACTCCCTTGTGTGGCTATGGGCAAGTTACTAAACCAGTCTTAAGTCTCAGTTATCTCCTCCATAAACTATGGATAATACTTAGCTCACATGGTCGTTAGAAGGATTATATCTAGCACAGCATATGACAAACAGTAAAAAAGTTTGATAGACTTCTCTTTCCTGGACCTTGTTCTACCTTTTGCCCAATCTTTCCTTAAATGTTTTTTTCTCTTCCTATCCACTATTAACATCACCTCAACAATAATCTCATCCCCCAATTTTCCCAAATGTACCTCTTTCATTACTTCCCATTTTGTCTTTAATACTTTCTCTCTAATCTCTCCTACCTCTCAAGACTTTTCTTTTGGTGTCCTTAAAAACATCACCGTTTCTCACTATTCATGTCTCCATTACTACTACTAAATATTCTTCTTGGGCAATTTCTCCCTGCTTCAACTATCACATATGCTGAAGACACTGCTTCTAACTCTACCTTCTCAACCTTCTTTGGATATCAAATCTATATTTAAAACACCTTATGAGACATCTTCTACATTAATATCTAGAGGCAGGCAAGTTTTAAAAGGCCAAATTTGAGATGTTCTCCCATTAAAAACCTCTGCCTCTTCTCACTTCATTTAAAAGCATTACAGAGACCCAAATTTAAAACGCTGAAGTCATCTCACACTCTTCCTACTCATTCCTTCACATCCAGTCAGGTAATCATCTAGACACCTGAAATGCCCCACAAATTCATCCTCAACAGTTCCAAATGCACTATTTCCTGTTTTGCCTTGATTATTCCATCTTCCTTATCAATTGTAGTTCATGTTCTTCTCCCTCCAATCAACTGTCCAAAGGAGTCTCAGTATTCAGCTTTCTACACAAATCTGTTACCACTTCCTCACTTAAATTAACAGTTCCGCACTGCCTACCTGGTAAAGACTTAAACTGGTGCTTCTCATTAAGTATCCTTACTGACCTAAGACTTGCAGTTAGGAGTGAGAAAGGGAAGAAGCACAAAGAACAAATTTTCTTTGAACTCTCAGTGCATTATCTGAAAAATTAATGTGGACTCTTCAAAATTGTTATCACTGACAAAATAAATGTTCTCATCTTGTCAAGAAAAACTGATTTTGGGGGTGCCTGGGTAGCTCAGTCAGTTAAGAGTCCAACTCTTGATCTCAAGGTTGTGAGTTTGAGCCCCATGTTGGGCGTTCCATACTAAGTATGGAGCCTACTTGAGAGAGAGAGAGAGAGAGAGAGAGAGAAATGGATTTTCAGGAACTTCCTTCACATTCATCTTGTGTGCTCCTGGGCTAGCCACCACCCTTTGCCCTAAGGATGCTGATAAAATTTAAGCACAAATCTAGACTTCTCACAATCGCTTCCAACATTCTTCTCTTCCCACCACTCCTGAAAACAAGCATATCCAAAAAAGTACTGCTTTTCTCTCAACTTTCCATTTCTTTCATGCTTGTTCTTGTTTTGTTTTTCCCCCTCCCTTCTTGAAATGCCCTCCCCTTTTTCATCAACCTTAGTTATCTCTGGCTGACTCCTAAAATTCTACCTCTTTTCTGGAGCTTTCCTTCAGCCAGCTCCTACACTGCCAGGCATAATCTTTTTCTCCTTGAGCCTTGAAGAACTTCATATGCAGAACACACATCACATTTCAGACATTTCAGAGGAATCCGGTTTCCTTGCTGGATAGTGAAAGCAGTTATCAGGTTTACTTATCTGTGTATCTCCAGGGCTAAGGAAAAGTCAAGTACCTAGCAGGCACTCAAATGTCATTGCACTGAAATTCTTTTTTTTTTTTCTTTTTGCACTGAAATTCTTGAAGAAAAAGTTACTAAGGTATCTGTCCAGAAATACCAAGAAATTCATATATATAATGCAAGCAACTGAAAGTCTGAAACGCTTTTATGTATTATTAAGAGGGCAAACCCAAAACTGACCCCTAAAATTGATGAAAACATCAATGTAATTCACAACAAGCAGTATAAAAAAGTTTGGTGACTTCATGCCAAATAAAACATTCTTATATGGTAAGTTATGATAACTGATAAAGTGTATCAGAAAAGTCACAATTCACTAAATTCCATCTAAATTTTTGTAATCCCACTACAGGATATTAATATTAGAGAAGCCATCAACAAAAACTGTGTATTTGTTAAAAAAATCTCTAATCAGGTGAATAGACATCATGCATCTAATCATATGCAATATTATTATTAAATATTCCTAGGGAAACAATTACAATCTACATTCCCAAATCATAATGGCCTTTATCTAAACTATTATCCCTGTTATATACGATTTAGAAATAAAATTATAAAACTGGAAATATATTAAAATTTAATTTTCAATTACTTGAATGTAAAAAAGCTTATTCTTTGCCTTCGAATGTAAAAAGAAAATGCCTTCCAAGGTAATTCAACAGGTTCAGATACAAGGTAACTTCCACCAGTCAATGGTACCTTTATGAGTAACAGGAATGATGCATTAAATGTGAATTTCAGAAGCACAAAGAATATTACTTAGAATTCTAGAATTCTTATACCAAAAACTATCCTAAAGTTGACCATATCCCATACCCTCGTTTTAAATGAGAAATATTAAGTCTATAAATCTAGAAAATAGAAAAGTAATATAAGCCTACAGTTATGAATACACACTATAAATCTATAAATTATAAACATTTACATACATATTATGGGCAGAGACTCAATGACAATACTGCACTTTTGGCACTTAAGACTATTATTTCTCTTCCTTAATCTTCAAATGTAATAAACTACATCAATTTTCTCACATTAATCTATTCATGAAATGTCAAGATAAACCCAGTCTGACTATGAGGCCTTGTTTTGTATTTAGAACACTGAATTGGGTTTGATTTGCTACTTCTTGAAAATTCTCAGCCATTATCTCTGAATATTTCCTCTCCTCCCTCATCTCTTCTTTTGGAACTGTTTGATGAATGTTGGACTTCATTTTACCATTCATGTTTCTTAATCTTCCAATTTATAATTTCTATCTTTGGGTTCAGCCTTCTGGGCCTCTATCTATAGCAAGAGATTTTAACCTTTTATGCCAATAGACTTCTTTGGCCATCTGATGAAGGCTATGCCCCTCTTCTCAGAACAGTATTAAAGGCCTAAAACAAAATACACAGGATTACAAAAGAAATCAATTATACTGAAATAATTATCAAAATATTAATAATTTTGACATAGTAATATATGGGTTTTATTAACATTAAAATACATATAAGCCCTACCAATGTTTAATAACTGTAACTTCATTTATTTATTTTTAAGTAAGCTTTACACCAACGGGGAGCTTGAACTCATGACCCTGAAATCAAGAGTCATGTGTTCTACCAATTAAGCCAGCAAGGCATCCCTACTAGAACTTCAAAGTAATGATGACTCCAAGCATTACTTCAATACATCTATAACAAATGAATAGCAATTGTACTATAACAAAAAAAATCTGATCTATATTGGTGTCATAAGTTGAATAGTATCCCTCTATTAAAATATGTTGAGTTCTAACCCTCTATCTCAGAACATGACCTTATTTGGAAATACGGTCACTAAGAGGGAAGAGGGGGGTCATACTGGAGTAGAGGTGGCTCCTAAT
Organism: Nyctereutes procyonoides; assembly: GCF_905146905.1. Lineage (NCBI taxonomy): Eukaryota > Metazoa > Chordata > Mammalia > Carnivora > Canidae > Nyctereutes > Nyctereutes procyonoides. The sequence continues at coordinate 5,178,579 of NW_026575031.1, read as the reverse complement.
CCAGTAAGTCTGGTGTCACATGACCACTTGAAGATACAGACACACGGGCAGAACATCATGTGATAGATGAAGACAGAAAATGGAATTAGGCAGCTGCAAACCAAGAAATGATAAAGATTGCCATCAACCACCAGAAGCCGGGAAGAGACAAGGAAGGATTCTCCTACCAGTTTAATGGGAACATGGGCACTGCCAACACCTTGATTTTGGACTTTCAACCTCCAGAACTGAGACAATAAATTCCTGTTGTTCTAAGCTATCCAGCTTGTAGTACTTTGTTACATTAGGGCAGTCCTAGGAAACTAACTGCTGTCACAAGTATCTGTAATGATGCTATGGTTTGTTGGAATTTCCTTCAATTAAGAATGTAAACAAGTTTCAATCAAAGATTAGTAAAAACACTCTTAATTCTAAGAACCCTGTGTCTAAAGCAATGTAACTCCTCAGTCTAAAATCCACTACTAATGAACTATGTTTCAACAAAAATAATGAACTACATTTAAACAAAAATACATGAATAGATCTTTCTCATTTCAAACCACTCTAACCCACAAAACAGTGCCACAAAAACACCTTCAGGGATTTGTAATGACTTTGGCTCTGTATTCTAAAACAAGATGCAGCTATAACATAAAATTTGTCATAAATAGTGAATTAAATCTATTAAAGAATGAAAAATTCATTATCTGTATTAAATTAATTAAGTGTAAAATTATCCCTAGTCTTAGGTTAATATAATTAGTATGAATAAATAACCAGTTGAAAAGCCTTACTTTTGACACTTCTTAGCCAGTAAGTAAAGCATGAACGCTGTCTCTTACAAGTATAGTAGTCCTTTTAGATCTACCCAAGTTGGCATTTAAGCCCAATAGCCTTTTGCTCACTTATTCATACAGAGGCTATATTTATTTAAAAGGAAAAAAAAAAAAAGAGCAGTACAAAGAGCTCCATCTGTGAGGTGTGTGTATATACACACACACACACACACACACACACACACACAAAATTAAAGACATGTGGTTATTAAGCCCCAAAAAATAAGATCTTAAAAGATTATGAATGTACCGTCTCCAAAATTTTTTATCTTGGCTCTTCAACATTAATGCTTTTACTTCAGCATCCTACCAGATCTTTACTGGAAATCTTTCATTTGCTTAAATATGTCAAAAACAATAAAATTTATCAAAAAAAAAATAATCAATAAAGACACACGTTCCAAGTCCGTGTCTTGCAATGTGCCTTTCACTGTATTACTTTAGGGTAGTTTAGTACAGGAAGGGCCAATAATGATGCTTAGCTCAAATTGCCTAAACGAAATGAGCAAACTGAGGCCCACAGAGGTTGTACTTGTCCAGAATCACAGAATAATTAGTGACAGCGAGGACAGAAAGGCATCTCCCAATTCCAAGTTGAATGCTCTTTACATTATACCATACTACATAAAAACTGGTAAGTAAATTATCTGCAAAAGGCTTTTGTATGATCATTTTAATTCTATTTGCAATACAGTATTTAAAAACACTCTGGCTGCCCAAAACAATCTAACAAGTTTTGGGAGCTTTTTAATCAATTTCATTTTCCCATCCAGCACATTTTAAAAATAGGAACATTGATCTCATTTCCACCTTCAAAATTGGCAAAAATGTTTTCAAAGAGAACTGGACAGATCCTTTAAGACATAAGCACACTCACATGAGTTTTTTCTTTTCTAGAGGACAATTTAGCAAAAAAAGACCAACTTAAAATTTGCATCTCCTTTAACTCCATTCCTACACTATCTTAAGGAGAGAGTAAAAGATGTGGATGGGGACAGAACTCAGGATCAAATGCAGCACTGCTCAGGAATAACAATATCCAATAGTAGACTGGTTAAAACTAACCTATGTTATGCATTGAACATAATGTAGCCATTAAAAACTATGTTCTAGGAAACAGTCAATGACACAGGGAAAGAGTCACAATATATTTGGGTATGAAGTTTCTACAATGCAATTCCACTCTATAAAGAATATATGTACATACATAAAATAATACAGGAAAAATTCATCATAGTGCATGGCACCTAGTAAAAATCCAGTCAGCGAATATGACTCATCATCGACATCATAGGAAAGGTTGATTGTAGTATATCAAATGTTAAGACTTAATATCTGAGTAACAATACACAAATAATTATTACTCCCTCAAAAGATTATTTTGGGGCGCCTGGGTGGCTCAGTCGTTAGGCGTCTGCCTTCAGCTCAGGTCATGATCGCAGGGTCCTGGGATGGAGCCCCACATCAGGCTCCCTGCCCAGCCGGGAATCTGCTTCTCCCTCTTCCCCTCCCACTGCTCATACTCTCTTCTATCTCTCTCAAATAAATACAATCTTAAAAAAAAAAAAAAAAAGATTATTTTGAACATTATCTGAAATTCCTACTTTTGTAAGGAGGAAAGTTGTTTGTTTTTTAATTAACACTTCAAATCAGTTCCAGTTATTATTGAAGGATGGAAAAGGGACTTTACCAACCCTTCCTTAAATTTGGCACTTTGTAAGATCAAGTCTTACATGTAAAAGATTTCTCATTAATTATCGATTAAATATACACTAACAATCAACTTTTGGTCTATTTCTCCATACAGAACTCTAATCTCAAATAATAAAGCGTGTATTAGAGGATTTCAAAATGAGGGCTCTACAGCCCTTACTGGATTTTACCACAATGGTTACCCAAAAAAGTTAATAGTTTCCCCAAGATATTGGTGATTTTCACTTTTTAAAAGTTGAAATCAGGTGAAAAAATATCCAAGTGTTAAGAACAGTCTCTAATGTAATTAAGTTCCTATTGATTATGGCTTCTAAAAAAAAGGAGAAAAGAAAGTAGAAGAAAATTTATGTAAGGCCCAGATAAAATCCGTATTACAGGGCAGTTTTACTATGCTGAGGCTTTAAGGGCATCTACCATAACATACATTTATCTTTTGTGTCTTCATACTATATACAATTACAAGTAATAAATTGCTATTTCAAAACATTACATATTAAAGATAAGGTAAATTATCGGAACAAAAACTACATTCCAAAGAAATTCACACTTTGTGGTTTAGGTAATGTACAATGTTGGCTCTAAAAAAAAAAAAAACCCGATTACCAGGTGAACATATCATTTCCTAAAATAAAATGAAATAAAATAAAATAAAATAGTAAAACCCAAGGATTTGTCCCCATGAAGATTCTGTATCTCATAAAAAAAATACATAATCTAAAACATTTTTTTTTTCTGTTCTACCAAAACTAACATAACAAAGCCCCTCGGGAATAGCTTCTTAATAACGCAGGATAAATTTGTGAAAACAGAATTCTAAAGGTCTGGGTGAAGTGAAGTAATATACTTTTAACTACATGTAAATACAGCTACATTTAAATTAAAAAAAAAAAAAAGGAACTCTCCCACCTTGTCATTTGGTGTCTCAAATATCAACATCTTCGTTGTTAAACTACTGGGAATTTTTACTCATTTCCAGCTTAAGAGCAGTATCATCCACCAACATCATCAGTACATGAAAAAAACTTGCATTCTTAAGTCGTCCATGGCAAGCATCATAAAAAGAGCCCACTCAGAAACAACATATTTTACAGATTTGTCCATTTACATTCCCTCGTTTGTTTTTCTATTAGATGCATCCAAAAAGGGAGCACTGACATTTTGCTTTAGTATGGTAATTAGTCCTTCCTCATCAGTAAAACAGAATTTGACATCTTGATCCAGGCTACTTTCTTAAAAGATACCGGTAAAAATGACCGTCCTCCCGTTCAGGATTTCTAGCAGTTTTCCCCCTCACTAAGCGTTATCTGAGATACTTCTTGATCTCTCTCAAACTAGGTCTAATCTGCGGAAGGCAGGGAGACAGTGCACTGCACTGTGAATGGACAGCCAGGTATTTTATGAATGGAGGCGATCACGTGATCCCAGCACCTCCCCGAACTGATATTTCCCACATAACTGTGTCAACACTCCGAGAACAGGGGTAGTTGTGTGTGTGCGCGCGCGTAGGTTCTTGAATTCAACCTGTAACCTCGAATTCTCCTTAACACCTCCTGAACACAAAGATGTACACGGAGGCAGGCAGTCAAGCTTTGGATTTCCGTCCTGGGAAATCCTTTCAAGACGTCCGAGGTGATGGATGTTTAATTATTTTTTTTTTTTTTATGAATGAAGAGTGTGCTATGCAAATGAGGGCGATTCACAAAAAAGAGAGAGAACATGGCGGCCACTTCTGCTTGCGGACTGCACCGACGCTGCAGCGAGCTACCTTCTCCCACACCCGCTCCTCAGAAGAGCGTGCTGGGGGGGGGGAGGGGGGAGGGGGGGAGGGGGGAGGTTGGGGGAGGGACGCCGCCTGGCATTTCCCAAGCTATTTTACGTTAAACAGGCCTGGGCTTCGGATTTTAAAGTTCTCTCAGAAAGGTCCGACTCGAGGAATGCGCTTTATTTAAAGGAATGCATCCTAGGACTGGGTCCTAACTCCCTTTAACTCTTCACAACCCTCAGGAGATAAAACAAAACTCGAACTCCGTTACCAGAGAACGGGCGCGAACACTCGGCAGGGGATCAAATCCGGCCTCAGGCACCATGATTCTTTCTGGAGGCCGCGGCGTTGAGAGCAAAATACTTAAACGGCGACGTCTGTGTCGTCTGGAACACACGCAGCCCAAACGAAAAACAAGAACTCGAACCAGGGCAGGGCCCGCCAGAGGGTAATGAATGAAGCCGTCAACACAGGCAGCAGCGTGAATACCGTTAAATCAAGGTACCTGGTTTCCTCCACACGGCTGAGGGGTGAACATCAACGTTCGACAGTCTTCCGTGCCCCCCGATAAAGACCTGCCCAGCATTCGCAAAGGTAAAACGTGACAACAGTTCAACAGCTCCCACCCTCCAGGTGCCCTTAATGTCACTAAAGTCTAAGTGTTTCCCTAGTCTCTCTTTTTTTTTTTATTTCTTTTCTTTTTTTTTTTTTTTTTTACAAGAAGCTTACAGGTCGTAAGTTTAAAAGGGGGGGGGAGGGGAGGTTTAATCGGTATTGAAGAGTCACTGACTCATCGGATCTTAAGATTCAAGAGCGGTTTGCTGCAGGAGGTTGCTCCCACACAGCAGTTTCCAAGTAAAACAGCTGTAAGGGGAGCGGGGTGGATATTCAGCGCGGTGTGCTGGCCGAGTGTGCTCAAGCGAAAAAGGGCAGGCCGGGGGGGGGGGGTCTTCCAGGCAAAGGGGCCACTTCCACCCCGGCCACCGGCGTCCACATCCCTCCCTCTCACCGACGTACACTTGCCACCCCCCCCCCCCGCCGACGTTCACTACCGTCCCCCAGGAGTAGGCAACTAAATGCGGGGGGTGGGGGTGGGGCGGGGTGGGGGTGCGGGGTGCTGCCATTAAATAAAATGGCTTAAAGAACTCAGATGCCCTCTCCAGGACGAGATGCACCGAACTCTCGGGGCTGGGCAGTCACGTCCGGCAGCCAAGCCCCGGAGGGGTCGCAAGGACCGGGGTGGGGGGTGGGAGGCGGGGGTGCTGGCCAAGATCGATGGGGCGCTTACTCGTTGTCAGAAGTCGCCGTCTCCTCGCTCATCTTTCCCTCACCGCGATCCGACCTGGAGATGGAGGAGCGACAGCGGGCGGAGGAGCAGGAGCAGCAGCAGCAGCAGCACCGAGGGGCAGGCGGCGGCGGCGGCGGCGGCGGCGGCGGCGGCGGCGGCGGCGGCCGGGGGGGCGCGGGGGCAGCGGCTCAGGGGCCTCACCATGGTGGACGCCTCACCCGGAGCGGTGCCCCCCCAGCCGGGAACCCCGGCCGCCCCCGCAGGGGGGTGGCGGCAGCAACCTCCGCCGTGGCGACCCCAGCCTCTCCCTCCGCCTCCGCGCCCAGCCAGGGGAGGGGATCCGAGGAGGCCCGGGAGGGTGCCTGGTGCGAAGGGAAACGGGAAGAGGCGCTGCGAAGGCTGCCGGGGAGCTGCTCCTCGCCTCCCGACCGGGGTGGAGCGCGGCGGGGTCCGGCCAGGAAGGAGCGCGCGGGCGGAGAAGCCGGGAGCAGAGGCGGCGCTTCCCTCAGGGATGCGGCGAGGAGGAGGAAGCAGAGCTCCGCTCGGTGGGGGCCGGCGGGAGGGCGCCGAGCCCAGGCTCCGGGCGGCGGCGGCGGCGGCGCGGTCCCGCCGGAGCCCACCCCACCATCTCCCACCGCGCCGCCGGCGGCCCGCTCAGCGCCCGGCGGCGACCGGGGCGGTCCTTAGTTAGGCACGAGCGGGACCGGGCGCGGGGGCCTGGCGGCGGCGGCGGCGGCGGCGGCGGCGGCAGCGGATTCCTGCAGACACGCTCCAGCCGGGACGCCTCCCGCAGGGGCGGAGGGGGCGGCGGGGAGCGCGGGGAGCGCGGGGAGCGCGCGAGGCCAGGGCAGGCGAGCCGGCCTCCCCCGCCCGGCCCGGAGGAGAGCGGGCGCGCCCGGCGCACAGGGTCCCGGGAGGCCGCGGGGAGCGACGAGAGCGGCCGCGGGGCCCCCGCCAGCCGGTGCCCACCAGCAGCTCGGCGGGCCAGCTCCTCGCACCCGCCGGAGGGGAGCCGCGAGGGGGCGGCGGAAGCGCTCACGCCGCCCGCTCCTTCCGCTGCCCGAGCCGGGGGCGCCCACGGGAGACGGAGGCGAAGTAGTCCCTGGCGACGGGTCCCGGCCGCCTGCCTCCCCCGGGGGCCGCGGCGGGCACGGGGTGGGGCTGCCGAGCGCGCTGCCCGGGCTGCGAGGGCGTGCGGGGAGGGCTAGAAGCTGCGGCCTCCGGGCGAATCACAGCGACTCCAAGTCGTGTGCGGCATAGCAAGTTTCAGGAAAGTAGTTCCCTCCTCCCTTCCATTTCCCAAATCGTTGTGGAGCCACCGAGCGGGGAAAGGAGGAGGGAGGCGGAGGGATACGCCAGGCCCCGCGCTCGGTGTGCGTGCGCGCGCTCCAAACTCTTGGCACGCCGCGAGGGGGGCGGGGGTGGGAGCTGCACGGGGAGCTGCCTGCGAGGTTGCATTGTTGCGCCGCGCTGCTCCCCGTTGCTCCCCGTTACCCGCCTTGGAATATCCGGGTTGTTAGGGCGGGGAGGCTGGAATGACAGTGTGCCCGAGGGGGAGATTGGAGGCTGCTTTGTTTTGTTCTGCAGTGTGTGTTGTCTCTCTCTCTCTCTCTCTCTCTCTGTGTGTGTGTGTGTGTGTGTGTGTTTTCCTTGCAGAGCAAAGAATGGAACTGGCACGAGTTCATTTTTTAGTCGGTGGGGGTTAGAGGGAGGGACCGTGCAAAGAGAGCTCCGCCTGCTGTCCCTCTGCTTGCATTGCTGCAGTCCCTTAGCTGCCTGCACGACGGGAGTGTGTGCGTGTGTGTGTGTGTGTGTGTGTGTGTGTGTGTGTGTGTTAGAGTTAGTTTTAATACCTTGGATCCTGACTGCGCAAGGGGTATGCCGTGCAGGGCATTCATCTCCGAAAGCTAGGCTGGTTGTTAATGGAGAACGACTTCCATTGAAGCCCAGAGTAGGCGTGTTCCATGAATCTGGCGCAGCCAGAAGCACAGGAAATAACTCCCGCTGCGAGTGAGGTTGCATAACTATAGCGCAGAAGATGCCTCTGTGGCACGAACTGCTCTGAACGGAGGCGGAACGGTTATTGAACAGGCAGCTGTCACTTCTGCATTGTTAGAGGACAATGTATGCATTCATCTCGAGAGGTTTTTGCACAGAAACCTGCTGGGGCTCCAGCCGGGAGTCTAGGGTCTGCGGGACCGGAGAACTCACAGCTCCTGGCTCTGTAAATTCTGTTGGTTAGCCCCTTTTCTACCTAGAAAGCCAGCCTGTATCCCATGCGGCCGCGGGACTGAATCCGAAGTTCCTGACGCATCTCCCTAGCTATCAGTCTAGCTTTGTGTACAGCGCTGTTCTCTTCGTTCTGGGGTTTGTGTGACCTGAGAGTAAGGGTTGCTGCTCCTGCCGCCTTGAGGGATAGAACGGTTCCCCGGGACAAGGAAAGTGGGAAGACGCCCCCCCAAACAGGCCAGCCCTCCTCATCTGCCCTACGTCTCCCCCAGGTTTCAGGATTGCCGCTTTCTAGAATGCATGTACGCTAGCCTGTTAACAGTGTTTTGTTGTTGTTGTTGTTGTTGTTGTTAACAGTGTTTTACACATAGTCGATGCTTAATAAGCATAGGAATAAAGGAGCCAAACTACTCAGGTGGCCTCCCCCCAAAAAAGCCCGTTGATTTCCAAGGTTTCTTTATGTAACTCTTGCTGCTTGCGTGGGCAGCAGCATTGTCCTTGCTGAGAGGGAGAAAAGGGCAGTGGTGGTGGCTGGAAGAAGTGAGGGGATCTGTGATAGTCAGAAGTTACCCCCTTAACCCTAAACATGTTTTGTTATTGTTGTTGTTGTTGTTTTTTGTTTTGTTTTATCTTGTTCCTGGGAAGACCCTGTTACTGGGAGGGTTGGTACTGGCCTGCTCTCCTTCCTACAACTGCTGCCCACTTTGGCTTCTCAGATTTGAATCAAGTCCCATCAGTTATAATTTGTGTGTTCTGTGCAAGTTACCTGAAGTCTGCCTGTGGAACATGGGGATAATAGTGCCTAATTCATGGAGCTGCTGTCCTGATTAATGAGGTGATAATATACATGAAGCACTTACAACAGATTAAGAGCTCAATAAATCCTAGCTCTTAACTCTGATATTGTAAAATGGAGATGATGGTACACTCACTCCATGGTGAGATGGTGCCAGTGGCTCTGAAGGTGAATCGCAGCCTCGTTCGCTCATTCAACAAATAACTATGGCTTTTCTTCTGTGTGCCACTCTTGCTAGACACGTGGCCTGGCCCTTAGCAAGCTATCAGTAAATGATTGCCCCGTGAGAGTCATGATTAAGGACAAGGAAAGTTGAGTCACTTGCAAAGGCCTCCTTTCCTTTTGAAGAAATTTGCATCTGCTCCAGGTTCAGCTGCATCAGGGAAGGTATCGATTACAGGCTTTGGGAGAAAATATGAAAACCGTCTTGGCTGTCCTGTGCAAGGAACTGTGCTGGCCACTTTCACGCACATTGCTTACCTGACGGGGCAATATATGTTCACTAGTCCAAATTAATGAGTTTTAGATTGTTCCTAATCCTATAACCAAGACACAGGCCTGAAACTTTCCTTGCCTTTGGTGTCCCCCATACCACTCTCAGGACATTTTTGTGCCCTTCTTTTGAAGGTTGCATTTCTAGCCCTCACCTCTCACCTAGTTGTTGAAGATATTACCAGATTTTTTTTTTAGAAAATTGTCTTGGTCTGGACAGAGAATTCTACTTTCAAACAATCGGAAATGGTCCTATGTCAAGATTCAGGGGCCACTTTCTGTCAGCAGCTACCCTAAGCTCAAGAGGCCGCGTTGCTCTATGCCAGTGTCTGCACCTTTACCAGTACAAGAGACAGAGTGACTAAATGCAACGTGTGGATCCTGATTCGAACAAATATTTTTCAATTTGAGATGATTGGGGAAACAAATGCTAATTGGAGATTGATGATGATAAGGGATTTTTTAAAATATTAGTGTTGTGGTTGTGTGTTTTTTATTTAGTCTTCATCTTTTTAGAAATACATACCGAAATATCTACAGATGAAATGATATATCTGAGGTTTGCTTCAAAATCCTTCAGTGGGGTGAGGAGTCGGAAGAAATAGGCAGGGATAGAGATGAAACAAGACTGGCTATGGAACAACAACAACATAATAATTCTCATTATTATTTCATACATTTGAAATTTTCTATAATAAAAACTTTTTTAAATATACTGCAGGAATTGCTTTAATGCAGATTTCTTAGCCCCACTCCCAAGACTGTGATCAGCAGATCTGTAATGAAACTGACAGATCTGCTCTTCTAGAAGTATGCCAGGTACTTGGTCCTTCTTAGCCGTTCACAGTCTTCTCCCCTTTTCCTTGCAACTACTTTTCATCCTGTCTCCAAACACATCCCGACCTAAGAACCTCTGTTCCAGCAGCGCACAGGAAAGAATGGCCCAACATATATCATAGGCTAAGACAGATCAAGGCCAAAGAGTTGGTTCAGCTAGGGAAGGGGTATCTAGTAAGACTTGAAAAGCTGTGTGAGAAGATAAATACAGATACAGATCACAGTTTCTACCTGAAATTCCAACTCCATTCAGTTGGCACAGCTACCAATGAGCACTAGTCAAAATTCTGTGGCCCTGTCATGGGTCACCAGGGCTGAGGTGTGCTTGTATTTACTTGGTTGTGTTTTCTCAGGTGGGTCTGTGGGAAAGAGGCTGGTCATGCTAGCTGCTGCTCACAGGTGGCTCTCATTACTATTGTCATCAGTTTTAGGAATTCACCACGACCACTTACAAACTTGTTAAAGATGATTAATTATCAAAAGCATGTATGGGCCAACAGTACAAGTGCCAAGTAACTCCTGGGATAGGACATCATCACAGTTAAGAAGGTACAAGTGGGGGACGCCTGGGTGGCTCAGCAGTTTAGCGCCTGCCTTCGGCCTGGGATGTGATCCTGGGGTCCTGGGATCGAGTCCCACATCGGGCTCCCTGCGTGGAGCCCGCTTTTCCCTCTGCCTATGTTTCTGCCCCCCCCCCTCTGTGTCTCTCATGAATAAATAAATAAAATATTAAAAAAAAAAAGAAGGTACAAGTGGGTTCTCGGTCCTAGGTAGGTAGGGTTCAGACCAGGGTTCATAAGGTCAGCAAAGGTGGCCTGTCCTCACAGAGACACTGGCAGATGGCAGGTAGCACTCCAACTCTCCCTCAAGGCGCTCTCCCTCTTTCCAGACTGCTCAGTCCATGGCGATCATCTTTCTTATGAATCCAGATTGTATCTTCTCAAATCCTTTTATTTTTGCCTGTACTGTTTTACCCTTGTGTTGATAATTCTCTCTCTCTCTCTCTCATCAACTTGTTCTGGATTTATGTTGGTTTTCCCAGTTAAATTTTAAGTGACTTGAAGGCAGGGGCTGCATTTCATACATTCCAGCAGTTGTTTTAAGTATGGAAGGCTTTTCCGGTGAAATATGATACCAAAGCCCCTTTATGTATAAAAATGAAGCCGTATTGACTGACACAGTGATGGAAATTCAGAGCGCCCACCCCCACCCCTCAGCTACTTACTGCGACCTGAACACTACAGCATTACAGCAGTTCAGCATTTCACACCCGCCATCCCTTGTGCTAATAAGCTCTCAGCAGAGATTCGTATACTTGAAAATCCAAAAGAGGAGATAATCGTGCCAACATGTGAGGTTCTAACAGTGCATAAAATACATATTCACATTTTCATTTCTAAACATTACCCCTGCCTGAGCAGATGTTTTAAAATTTTAAATTTGAAAACTATAGTTGAATGTGCCTAAATCAAAGGGGATTGATTCTATTTTCATGCTGTACTTTAATGAACAATCTTTTTTCTTCATCTTCCTTTTTTTTTTTTTTTTTTTTTTTAGTGTAACCAGTCTCTTGGCTAATGAGCTCTGCCTCTCAGTGGAATTACTAAATGGTAACCATGTTTCTAAATAGTTTCCTTGCCTCTGGCATGGGTCTGTTTCTCCATCACTAGGGTTTCCATGTTCCTCCAAACTAATACAAAGTATAAAGGATAAGTATGCTATTTTATTTTTCTCCCAAAGGATTACAATTGTTGGTCTGGCAGTATCCGGTGAGTGTGAAATCAGTTTACTTTTAATGCTATAACTGCCTTTTACAGGAAGTTTCCACAAGATTACAACCAGTACAAGGGAAATGAGCAGTGTGCGATTTCCTTTCTTTTCAGCATAATCTTAGCAGGGAGGATGCTTACCAGGCTCCACACTGCTAAATAAAGCACTTCTCCTTTACCATCATTCTTCCAAACAGATTTGGCATGCATGTTCCTTGAAGGTTATACCCCATTACAGTAAATCTGAAGGATTGAAATATCTGTTACGTAACATTTCCAAGGCTATGTGCTTGCAACAAATTCAGTACAACAAAAGGTCTAGATGATTCCTTGGATTTTGTTTTAAATATGGCATTTGACTTCCCTTTTAGTGAATAACACTTAGTCATTGTAGACAACTATCAAATCTGGAATGTCCTTTAGGAACTTACCTTCCTAACACCTTTGCCTACTAGAAATTATCACCAATTCCAATTTACAGAAAGAATTAGGACCTGACGATTAGAGAGGCTAGGTGACTTACCAGAGGTCACATGTTCGTGAGGCTGTAGCTAGAGCTCAAACTAAAATTTTCTCCATGAAAAACCTGTGTGTGTTTTCCTTTTTTTTTTCCCTCTGTGTGTTTTCGTGTGTGTGTGTGTGTGTGTGTGTGTGTGTGTGTGTGTTTTGATATTAGATATAAATTCTCAAAGATGAGGTCCTTGGTGGGATGGATATGCCTTCTATTTCAAGTCGTTATTACTGTGGGTGATGACTTGGCAGGAGAACTGGACTTTAGAAAAACTGAGGAGTAAATCCCTTGGCTGTTATAGCTGCCTTTTATGGTGCTCAGGTACATCAATCCCCTTACACCATCAGTTCCAGAAGCAAAAACATCTGGTTGTCTTTTGGTTGATGCTATTAGCTCTCATGGTCATGGTAGCCACTAGCCATGAGTGGCTGTTTAAATTAAAATCAATTAAATTCAATAAAATTAAAAAATTGGCTCAGTGGTTGAGCATCTGCCTTTGGCTCAGGGTGTGATCCTGGAGTCCTAGGATTGAGTCCTACATCAAGCTCCCTGCATGGAGCCTGCTTCTCCCTCTGCCTATGTCTCTGCCTCTCTCTGTGCGTCTGTCATGAATCAGTAAATAAAAAAATATTTTTAAAAAAAGAAGTCAATATTAAAAAATTCACTCAGTGGTCATACTAGCTACATTTCAAGTGCTTAACTACCATGGGTGGTTAATGGCTACTATTCTGGAGTTCAGATATAGAAGTATTCTTTTGGGTACTTTCATGTGCAGATGTGTTGCTTAAACAACACAGGTATTTATCTTGTTATTAATATAGACATCTAACAATGATGCTTTCAAATATGTTATTATTGGTTTGAACTGTACATTGTATTCCCTCTTTTAATCTAAGACATGTCTTCGTTGCCATCAACTGAGTTTAAAAAAGAGGATAATTTCTTACTTAGAGCCTTTGATAAACCCACAGAAGATATCTATATTGAAAGGCAGTAATGCATTTATTTATGTATGTATGTATTTATTTAATAAAAATGCTTTAAATCCTTATGTTAAATACTGTATGTAAATCCTTGCTACTCAAAACAGCATAGCTTCCCCTGGGAGCTTGCTAGAAATGCAAACTCTTGGGCTCCACCCCAGTCCTGCTGAATTCTAATCTGTATTCTAACCAGATCCCTAGGTGATTCGACTGCACATTAAAGTTTAAGAAGCCCTGCTGTAAATCATCTCTGTCTCTGGCAGGTGGCTTTTCCTAACCTTGACTAGGTGCATCATTCTCCAGGCTTGTCTAGCATCAAAATATATAAAAGTCAGATATTCTCACATCTTTTTCAGCCCTTGTTCCTGCTCCTTTTCCCCCAAAAGAGGATTTTGTTCCTATTTTCTTTTATCCTCTTCTTTCTGGTCTAGAATTTAGACCACTCACATCTTCTCTCTGCTCCTCCTAGACCAAGTCCAGGACACTCGGAGGCTCCACATAGTTCCATGACACTCCGCCAGGGAACTGTGCCATGAGGGCTGCATGTCTCCTCTTCCCTCCTCCCTCCTCATCTCTCTTTTCTCTTAGATCTCCCTACTTCCCTAAAAAGCATTCCTTCTTTTTTCCAACTCTCTTTTTCTGACTTACCTGAAAGCTTCCTCCTCTTTCTACTCTGCAATATCATGCTTTCCATGAGACTTCATCACACTCTCTTGGGCATGTTAAAGCCTGGCAGTTGTCCACAAGCCACTCAGGGGGTCTGAAAACATTACATCTTTGCTATAACTTCTATTTGCTCTATTCTGACTTAAAAACAAAACTTAAGGGCGCCTGGGTGACTCAGTGGTTGAGCAACTGCCTTCAGCTCTGGGACGTGATCCTGGGGTCCCAGGATCAAGTCCCACATCGGGCCTCCTGCAGTGAGCCTGCTTCTCCCTCTGCCTGTGTCTCTGACTCTCCCTGTGTGTGTCTCTCATGAATAAATAAATAAAATCTTTTGAAAAACAAAAGTTATGACCTTCATTTACATACCAAATTGGCCCTTCCAGCCCTCTACCTGGGATGGTAATGTATGTATATGTTTATATATATAATCTATATTGTTTAGCAGTTGTAATAACAAGAATATAGAAGTTTAGGTGATGGGGTGGGAAGAGAGCTATAAAGGAAATGTCAGTATTAGAGGGAAAAGATAGCAGTTATTTTTATTACCTGTTTTGTATACCATCTTCTGTTATCTAAGTGTTTCCTTTTGGTTTTCTGTGTCTTCCTAGATATGTCGTAAAATTTTGGAGACCAGCAAAAAGGCTGTTGCAAAGGTCTACGTAAGAGATAATTAGGGTATTAGTCAGGGGCTAGAGAGAAGAGGATGGATAAAAGATATGTAGGTGAGAGAATATTCAGGGCTACTTAGATGCTAAGAGGAGGCCTGCTTTCCAGAAATCTACAGTCTAGGGAGACATGAAAAACCAAAAGGAAACATTTAGAAAAAACAAGATATTATCTGAATCAATGCCATGACAAGTAATAAAAATAAGTGCTGTTGTTTTCCTCTAATGACACTACTCTTAGCATCCCCAAATATGTCCATTTTGGAATTCTATGACAGTATCTTTAATAGGTCTGCATAAGAAAATCTAAATATACGCCATATTGAAGAATGCTACATTTAAAAATTATTAGATGAGAAAAAAAGATTATTAGATGTGGAAAAATTCCATTCTGGTTACATCTGGCCAGTCCTTACCTTACCAGGCAGAGATGTTTTCTTTCTCCCCAAGATTTTAAATCCTAAGAAGACACTGACCATCCTTCATACTAGAGAATGCCACCCTCAGCCCTAAAGCTCTTTATCAGGAAGCTAAAACACTTCACACCCTTATTGTCTTCTGGGTCTTAGCCAATCTTTGTTTATTTCAAGTTTCCTTCCTTTGTTGAATCATCCCAGTCTTCCTTCTGGGGCCCTTGCCAAGCAGTGCCAAGGACTTAGTCTCTCTTAACCTGCCTTATTGTACTTGCTTATTTTAAGTGTGTCTCCTGATATTTTCCATGGAGCTTTCTAGAATTGATTTGGGAAAACAAAATTGCTTGCTACACCCTACATTATTTGGTCTAGTCTACATCCTAGAAATGTGGTTATTCTTCCTACATCCCATGATACTATTCTTAACTGTCTATTTGTTTAATGTCTATATTTAGTTACCCATTATTTCCAAGTTCTTCTAAACCCCAACATACATCTGTGTCAAATTATTTTTGCATAATAACTTATAAAGTGAGATGTCTGGTAGGTGCTTATTAACTGTCATTTTATACAGTACTGGTAATTGATTGCTCTTAAAGGACAACTTTTAATTTATATTTTGTATTTCTATCTCTGAAGCACCTACCCATTCAAATGTATAAATGATATTAGAGATTGTGGCCAAACTTTCATTCAAATTCATAAATTCTATTTATGTATTATCCCAGGTTGTCCTTTGCTTTTCATGTAGCTACAATATCAAATTTCCTTGGAAATCACTTGAATGTAACTCATTTAATTCTGACAATAACCATTTCTTGTTTTGTTTTGTTTTTTAATTCTTCCTCATGGTGTTCAAGGAGCTTGTGTCCAGTGAAGATGTAAATACGTAAATTCCCATTCCCATGGGAAGTGCTCTGTGTTACGAGTGAAGTGCTAAGGAGCAACTCATTTGCTTCACAGAAAATGGAGGATTAACAGTAGGAGAGCGTTTAGGGAGAAACTTAGTTTTCCCCCTTTTGTGTAGGGGAAAAGCCCAGTTCTACTGTGTTTTCTCCCCTGCGTGTCTCCTTTACTTTTACACAACACACTTCACTTTGACGCAACAAATAGGTGGAGCTTTTTCCCCACACCAAGTATTTTCCTGCAACACCAGCTGGGCATCCTATAATTTAACTCATTTCTGATACCATCTACCCCAAAGTGGCATCAGATTCCACAGGTTAAGGCCCTCAGTCCCATAAAACTGTCTGCCCCTATCCCCCCACCCCCACCCCGATCCTGACCACTGCCCTGCTTTTGCCCCAACTTCAGAAGCCAGTCACAATCCCAGGCCTTCTAACCAACAGGCTCTAGATCAGAGGCTCCAACAACAACCCCCCCCCCCCAGGTTTGTTTAATTTGCTAGAGTGGCTCACAGAACACAGGGAAACATTTACTTACATTTACCAATTTATTTTAAAAGGATATGATAAAGGATACAGATGAACATCCAGATGGAAGAGATGAGTAGGGCAAGGTATGTGGGAAGGGGTGCAGAGCTTCCATGCCCTCTCCAGGCACATCACTCTCCCAGCACCCATGTGTGTTCACCAACCTGGGTGCTTCCTGAACCCCTTACTGTTGGGATTTTATGGAGACTTCCTCACGTAGACATGATCAATTATTAACTCAGTTTCTAGCCCCTCTCCCTTCTGTGGAGAATAAGGGGTATGGCTAAAAATTCCAAGGTTCTAATCATGGCTTGGTCTTTCTGATGACCAGCCCCCACCCAGAAGCCATCTAGGAAGCCACCCAAAGTCACCTCATTTGAACAAAAGATGCTCTTATTGCTCTTATCACTCAGGAATTTACAAGGGTTTTAGGAGGTCTGTGTCAGGGACGGGGTCAAAGACCAATATTAGAACAAGAGATGCTCCTAGTGTTCTTATCACTTAGGAAATTACAAGGGTTTTAGGAGCTCTTTGCCAGGAACTGGAAGCAGAGACCAATATATGTACTTTCTACTTTTTCACGGTGAGTTACCATAAAACATTATTGTGAGACATAAACAAGGACAATGAAATGAAAAACCATCCTTGAAAATGGCTTCACCCATGTGTTCAAGGAAAGTGTGAATAGGAAAAACAAAATGCTGATGACTGTTTTATTCATGTAACTTCAACCTCTAAAGGGACAATTGGAGCTAAGAGAGATCAGATCAATGTTTGGTTCTTTTTTGCATACTTACAAAAGAAGGTCAGAATGCTGAAGATGAAGCCCCGTCTAAGGATGAAGTGCTCACAGCCACTCCCCACCCCTCAGTCTGTTTAAATATGTAACCCCTTTCACCAATACCTATCTTCATTTTCCTGGGGAGAACGTCTGATAAACTATGCAGTGATCTGATGGATATTTATGTGGCTGGCTTATTTATTTTCAGTTGTATTATCTGGAAGTTATTTATGGTACTGTGCCCTGTTGATTTATTTCAACAATCTGCTAATTAGTACCAAAATGCTCCAAGAATATAATCTTTTACACAATGCACTTTGTTTTGATTCACAGTTCAAGAACCGTCTATGGTTGCTTTTTGTATACTGAATGCCCAAGGCCACCTGTCCTGCTTCTTATCTCATCCATCCCAATGTTGTTCCCACTGGGCTTTCCATTTCTCTGGTCTCTCTCCTGGACATTATTCTGTGTCTATTTTAATCCACAAAGTGTTCTTAGATTCCTAGGGTATGTCTTGAATATCAAATTAAGAAAACAGGAGTTCTGCTTTCTAAGATTTCTTTTATCTTCCCAGAATGTCTAGTGTTGTACCCTCAACGATGTTGAGATGGAAGTTGCCCATTGTCTTCTCAAAATCTGAAGGGAGCTCATGTGAACCTGGGTCATCATGAGCAATTAAAAACAGTAATATTAAAAGGCATGAAATAATTAATATCAAGATGAAGAAATCCCAAGACTTAATCAGCTACCTCAAGCCAGATATATTGGAGTTGAAGTTTACTACAGTGAATTTAATATATATATATCATCACAGTAATCCCCAAGTGCAAAGACACAAATACCAAACTGCCTTTTTTGTCTTTTAAAACTAAAACAAGTGCTTCTGGCAAAAACTTAGAACTCTACAGGAAAGCAGTACAGAGTAAGAGGACTCCAATTTCACATGTCTCAAAGGTGACTACTATTAATAGTTTAGAATATATAATTTTAGATGCTTTTCTATGTATTCACACATACACATAATACAAACAAATTTTATATATTATTTGCCTTCCTTTTTAACATGCCATGTACATTGTCAATTAGTATTCATTCTTTTAAATGGTTATAAAGTATTTTATAATGTAAGTATATTATAAATTATGTATCTATTTTTCCTCTATCAATGCACATCAATCTGATTATTTCCAGATTTGAGGGTTTTTTTAGTAGAAACAACACTTCAACGAGCATCCTTGTTTACTTATCTATGGGCTTAGGCATCAAGATTTCTCTCAGAAAGATTTGTTTAAGTGAAATCACAAGGTCAAAGAGAATGCACATTTTATAATATTTTTTAAATTTTTATTTATTTATTTATGATTTATGATAGTCACAGAGAGAGAGAGAGAGAGGCAGAGACATAGGCAGAGGGAGAAGCAGGCTCCATGCACCGGGAGCCCGAGGTGGGATTCGATCCCGGGTCTCCAGGATCGTGCCCTGGGCCAAAGGCAGGCGCCAAACCGCTGCGCCACCCAGGGATCCCGAGAATGCACATTTTAAATAAGAGAAGATAATGCCAAATTGTCTTCCAAAAACAATCTTCCATTTTTTTAATCAATTATCTTCTCAGCAAGAATGTATGAGAGTACCCTTTTCTCTTTTCTCTACACCCTCAAAGTGGATATTAACAATCTTTTCATTTTTTTATAGTTATTCATGAGAGAGAGAGAAAGGCAGAGACATAGGCAGACGGAGAAGCAGGCTCGGCGCAGGGAGCCCGACGTGGGACTCGATCCGAGGTCTCCAGGATCACGCCCCGGGCCAAAGGCGGCGCTAAACCGCTGAGTCACCCAGGCTGCCCTATTTATGTACTTTTAAAATTCGCTTTTTTTCCAGTCACACAGAAACATGTATACGCTGTACTCAGACTAGCAATAGCAACACATATACTCTAGGCAGGAATTCAATGGAAGTGCATATGATCTATTACTGTAAAATATTAATTTGTCCATAATGATCCCCCAGCACAGCTTCCCCAACACAAAGGTGTTAACCAAAATTAGCATTATTCCTAAAACCAGCATTATGAGGTGGATACCTAACTTTCTCCTCTCCCAGGCTAAAAATAATAATGTACAATAACCCTTTCGATAAATACACGTAGGCAAATGTTGCTGGACTTTTCTATATAAAATTGTGGTACAGTTTTCTTCCCTGGTGGAGGACATGAAGACCCTCATAATAGCTAACATCGGGTGCTTACTGCTTATGCCAGGCTCTGCTTCATATGTTTACATATATTAATGCTAATCTCATCGTGGGATAGGGGTTATTAGTATCATCTCTGTTTTAGGAATGAAGAAATGAAAGCACGTAATGCTAAATACCTTGCTTGAGTAGATTGCACAGCAAGAATGCAGCAGAGCCCTGATTCAAACTCAGGCCATCTGATTCCAGAGCCCCAGTCATAGCAAGAATGCCTGGCTTGCATGATCCGTGTTTGACTAGAATAGTAACAGAGGAAAATGAACCATAAGAAAAAGGACATGGACAAGGGAAGAAAGCAAAGAAGTGAAGGATAAGAAAAAGAAAGGAAAAGAGAAAAAAGAGATAAAGGGAAAGAAGTAAAGAAAGAAGAGGGAAAGGAAAGAAAGAAATGGAAGGAAGGAAGGAAGGAAGGAAGGAAGGAAGGAAGGAAAGAGAAAATAAAGAGAAGAGAAAGAAAAGAAAGACAAGCTGAAGCAAAAGAAAAGGAAGGAGAGGAGATATGCAAGAAAGAACCCAGGGAATTAGCCTCCCCCCCTCACGCTACCAATTCAATGGCCAACTGACCCGGCCTTGGTCACAGTGTCCTGATGAAATGCACCGCGTTGTGGGTCTAGTGTTTCTCGAGCTCCCTAGCCCTTGACCCAACTACCCATTCTCTCTCTCTCTCTCTCTCTCTCTCTCTCTCTCTCTCTCTCTCCCTCCCCCCCCCCACCCCCCCCCCCCCACACACACATGCCCCATGCAGACTTACTTCTTCCAACTTGGAGACTTATCCTGGTTTGCCCTTGCTGTTCTTCACGGAGTCACAAAAATTGTAGAGATAGTGGCTCTTACAAAGAAAGGGGGGATGGCCTCTACACTGGTTGTCTGATTTGTGCTTTTAGGCATAATACAAGCAATAATCAAATGTTTACATAGTGTGCCCTTAAGACAATTCTAGAAGAAACACTGTAAAAGCTGGATTTGGATTTCAAATTCTAATTCTTTAGACTCACTTCATCTTGAATACAATAAAAAAGATAATGGGGATGTGCTATGACAGTGGTTCTCAACTGTGGGCGATTTCCCCTTCAGGGCACCCTTGGTGATATCTGGAGACATTTTAATTCACAGTGTCACAACTGGGGTAGGGAGGTAGGATAAGGGAGGGAATTCCACTGGCATCCAGTGGATTGAGTCTGGGGATGATAGTATGAACAACCCCTCACACCAAAGAACAATCCAGTTCAACAGAGCCAAGGTTAAGAACCTCCAGATCAACAGAGCCAAGGTTAAGAACCTCTTTTCTGAAAGGCAATGCTACTCAGGTCAAATTACAGCTTCTCTTCAGTGGTATGGGAATTTGTTCCCTAACAGAAATACAAAGCAACTGCAACTTTTCCTTCCACCCAAACTCTACTTTTTCCTTACAGCTCCTTCCTTCCTGCCTGGCCTAAGGCCAAGCCATTCATGGAAAAACAAAATGGTGCAAAACAAAAATAGTATAAAGGTCTAGTCCAAAATATTTGAGTGCTATTTCTTGCTAGAGTTTTCTACCTCTGGCCATGAAATATTTTACAGAAGGATTTTATTGATGACGTAATTTCGATATTTTTTTGTAAAGCCATGGATTGAAATGAAACTATGTGTTTTGGGGGCTAAGTATAACAGAAGAAAAGAAAGGAAATCCTTTATTCTAATGAAACTAAGGAATAATTATTACTCATTAATTAGACTAGGATATTTGGGTTTTCTCAGTGCATTTTTTATTTTTAAATTTGAATTCAATTAATGAACATAGAATGTATTTTAGTTTCAGAAGTAGAGTTCTGTGATTCATCTGTATTATATAACACCCAGTGCTCGTTACATCATGTGCCTTCCTTAATATTCATCACCCAGTTACCCCATCCTTCCACCGCTGTCCCTTCCAACAACCCTCAATTTGTTTTCTAGGATTAAGAGTCCCTTATGGTTTGTCTCCTTCTCTGATCTCTTCTTGTTTTATTTTTCCCTCCCTTCCTCTGTGACCCTGTTTTATTTCTTAAATTCCACATATGAGTGAGAGATCATATGATAATTGTCTTTCTCTGATTGACTTATTTTGCTTAGCATAATATCCTGAGAGGAGGATATTATTCGTTATCTTAAGAAGAATATTCCTTATCTTAAGAAAACTTACTTTACAGATTTGAATATTGCCTTATATGTCAACTAATAATATGATATATTTAGAGAACCTAAGAAAATAATCGATTAATAATCAATTTAAGATTTATATGCTACTTCAAATTTTATGTATCAGATAACTCTGCTTAGTCCTATGTTGGTCATCTCATGTCAGCCTCAGGTACCCATTTAGCAGATGTGGAAAGTGAAGGCTCAAGATGGGGAACTTATTTGCCCACGTTTACAAAGCTGGTAAGAAGCAAACCAGGAGGGATCCCTGGGTGGCGCAGCGGTTTGGCGCCTGCCTTTGGCCCAGGGCATGATCCTGGAGACCTGGGATCAAATCGCACATCAGGCTCCCAGTGCATGGAGCCTGCTTCTCCCTCTGCCTATATCTCTGCCTCTCTCTCTTTCTCTCTCTGTGACTATCATAAATAAATAAAAAAAATTTAAATAAAAAAAAAGAAGCAAACCAGGATTTGAATTCATGTTCTCATGCTCCAGCCAAATCTAGAATTATTTGTACAAGATGATTCTGCTTTGGGACGCCTGGGTGGCTCAGCGGTTGACTGCCTTTGGCTCAGGTCGTGATCCCGGGATCTTGGGATCGAGTCCCGCATCAGGCTCCCCATAGGGAGCCTGCTTCTCCCTCTGCCTGTGTCTCTGCCCCTCTTTCTGTGTCTCTCATGAATACATTAATAAAATGTTAAAAAAAAAAAAAAGAAAAGAAAAGAAAAGAAAAGAAAGAAAGATGGGCAGCCCGAGTGGCTCAGCAGTTTAGCGCCACCTTGAGCCCAGGGCGTGATCCTGGAGACTCGGGATCGAGTCCTGCTTTGGGCTCCCTGCATGGAGCCTGCTTCTCCCTCTGCCTGTGTCTCTGCCTCTCTCTCTCTCTCTGTGTCTCTCATAAATAAATGGATAAAATCTTAAAAAAAAAAAGAGATGATTCTGCTTATCTCATCATCCCTGTTTCTAAGAGCATTCAAGAAATGGAATATAGTCCTATTGTTGATTTTTGAAATACAGTCCCAAATAAAATCAACACATACATTATATACATATACTACTATATTAATATATTATGTTTATTATAAAACATGCTCAAATAAAATTTTTTAAATGGATGAGATATAGAACAAGTAGAAATAAAAGTTCTGATACTGTATTCCTACACCTACCTGGATGGTCGTCTTTAATACTGCCCAGATTCTCCCACCCACTTTGGAGACCCCTGGAATAATGGGGTCAGTTCCTCTTTGCTGTATGCGTCAGACTAAGAGACCTGGCTTGTATCAGTGCCTCCTCAGATATCCCATGCGAAATGGCTTTCGTCAGATCAATATTAGAGTCCAATCCCAGTTCAGACGCACACTTAAAATCAAATAATGCAACAGTGACAGGAGAGTACAACTTTCATCCATGAGAAAAGTGTGTGCAGAATGTGGCAGGAAGGGGACTTCTGTGCCTTTATCATCACCAAGATAACTACGTCGTGTGTGACAAGGCGGATACACTACGCACAAGATTGAAAGCTTCTCAGCACTGGGTCCCGAAGCCCTTTATCTCAGAGTCCCAAGGAAATAGGCTTATAATTCTTCTCCAGTGCTTCCTGCATAGAAATCATTCAATAAAACATGTACTGGGGCCACTCAGTGAAAATGAAAAATGATTCTACTGTAAAGAAATCTTGAAAAAAAATAAATCTTGAGGACATGAATTATATGCAGAAAGGCAAATTCTAAACATGCCATTTAGTTACGTTATTTAATTTCACTGTGAGACATCACTAAAGCTTCTTGAATTTTCTCCTGTTTTACTTCTTACCAGTACCCTCACTTCCACCCTTTATGCCGATGGAGCCCTATCTCAGCTGGGACTGAGGTAAGTTGAATAAAATATCAACATTTTTTAAAAGATTTTATTTATTCTTAAGAGACACAGAGAGAGAGGCAGAGACACAGGCAGAGGGAGAAGCAGGCTCCATGCAGGGAGCCGGATGCAGGACTCCATCCTGGAACTCCAGGATCATGACTTGAGCCAAAGGCAAAGGCTCAACCACTGAGCCACCCAGGCGCCCCAAAATATCAACATTTTTAATGACAGAGGAGTCTATCATTTAGCTTTCCTGGGATTGTAGAAATAATATCCATTATTCTATCTCATTTCTCCGGTTAGGCAAGAAGCTACTTTATTTAACTCTCTGATGTCCTGAATGAAAGTAATCCTTTAACCCCACCCCAGGTAACAGATATCCTGTTTTCCAGTCTGCTCCAGTGAAAACACTTTCTGTCAAAATATAATGCTTCTATTTGGCCACCTTGCAAGGTCCGTAATCCCTAAAATCTTTGACTCCTAGAAATGAAAGAGATAGTACATATATTGGATGTAATTGTTTTCATCTCAATTACTAGATGGTTTAATGGATAAGTGGCTAATTTGGTTCTTTTAAATGGGGAATGTAATGTGAGGATTCTAAGATATCTAATTACACAGAGGACAGGAATGCATTGGGTCTAATTAAGAATCATGGATTTAAAAGTTGTATCTGTCATTCTGTTCGACTTCTGTGTCAGCTTCTTTTCTCTATCTATTGGCAATTTCTACCACTCAAATCAATTTGGGGGAATTTGGCCAGCAACCAGTAGCAGTTTGTATAGTCTCAGTTTCAGCCACCAGAAGGCTGATACTAATATTTTGATTCCAGTTCTAAAATTCCATGAGGAAAAAACCTCATATTGGCCCAGCTTGGGAGTTCCTATGCCTGGACCAGTCAACACTGGTCCATGGACAGGGTTAGAGTGTATGGATTTGGTGTTTAGTAGTATGGTCCCACTGTAACCACACATATGATGGAGTCGAAGGAGGGCAGATCCCCTACTAAGTGGGAGTCTGGCAGGAAAAAAATAAAATCTGTATCTGCGCAGAAATAATTTAGGCCCAAGTCTTTCATATAATAAATGATGAAAATGAGGCTTAGACAGTTGGGTTGACCAAGGCTAGTCAGAAAGCCAGAACTGGATCCCAGGTCTTCAGAGTGCCAGATTCATGTTCTCTTATTCAACAGACCTTTCCTGAGCATTCAGTGGTGCCAGGCCTGGTTTCAGGTGCTTTGGTGGATTACAGGAGTAAACAACAGCCACAAAAATCTTTGTCCTCACTCTACTGCTTGCTTGTTAGACCCATCAGATTATCTCCAGATCTTCCTTCTTCTGAACAGCTTCTTTCTTTATCACTGCCCCAAATCTTCTTTACTGAACACTCCAGAATATATCTCAGTCTCTCTGCCTCTTCATTGCTTTCCCATATGCCAGTTGCTTCCAACATTAGTTTTTTCTAGAATCCACATGAAGAATGACTACTCTGATTGACACCCAGTCATGAGGTGCACATTTAAACATACATGAGGTCTCTGAAAAGATAGGGATGTTTTCACCATATAGGAGCCATGTTGTAGGTGGAGAGGAAAAAAATAAACACCTTTAGATTGTAGTTATAATGCCTCATTTACTACTTTCCCTCAAAGAATGAAAATTTATATGTAACAGCTGCAAGTTCTTTGGGAATTTTTATGCAACTTCAAGAAGGAAAGAAAATTAAGGAACAGATGTTAAATTGAGTCTTGGTTTATAGTCAGACATCACACTTTCCATTTGCTAGTTACATGACTTTCAGGAGTTCATTAAACTTCTCTGTGCCTTAGTTTCCTAATTTACAAGATTGGGGACGAGACAGTTTACTGAAATTATTTATACTTTGTTTTCTTGCTATGTTCTCTAAAAGATTGGAGAAGCCATTGAATTATAGAATCCATTCCAATGTCAAAATTCCACATTTTCATGAAAGCAAGTCTTTTCACTATGCTTTGCAAAGATGAATAGCCCTTGAACTTTACCATTTGTACACAGATCCTAAATGATCTAACTATGTTCAGCAAATCAACCAGATTTCTTAAAACAAGATGGCTTTGTCTCCCAAAACCAAAAAAATGTGTATTTTGGTAGCCAAGAACATCTCATACTGGTCTTATAAGGAAAAATGCCACCTTTCCAAATGATTTCTTCTGTCCCTCCCTATATTAGAAGGCTGAGATATGGTATAAACAAATAAGTGATATTATTCAGCATTCTCCACACATTTCATTCCACAAAAATCTAAGAAAAGAGAGGTGGGGAGGAAATGTATTTCGTTATTGCTCCCTAGATAACTCCAATATGCCTACCTGATTAATTTTTTTAGGTCTGCTTTATTTTTTTTTAAGATTTATTTATTTATTTATGATAGAGAGAGAAAGAGAGAGGCAGAGACACAGGAGGAGGGAGAAGCAGGTTCCATGCTGGGAGCCCGACGTGGGACTCGATCCCAGGACTCCAGGATCACGCCCTGGGCCAAAAGCAGGCGCTAAACCGCTGAGCCACCCAGGGATTCCCTGCTTTAATTTTTTTTAACCTGGTCAATGCATATTATTTTTTGTCTGGTACCAAAACATTTTCATAATGAATTCTATAAAAAATAATATTGGATCCAGCATTTCCACCCTGCCTTGTGTTCCCTTGACTACCAGAGACAGCAATGCCTTGATGGGCCCTAAAAGGGACGGTATGTGAAATGTGCCAGTTCCCAGAAGCAGCATAGAGCCCCTGTGGCTGGATCCTAGATAGGCATTCCTGGAAGCAACCACTCAGGAGAGCTACTTTTAGCAACAATAGCCGCTAAGATATGATACAGGACATGAGGCTGTATCTTTTCTAAGTATCTTGAATGAGCCACTGTTTGTGGGTGCCTCCTGAGCTGATGGCTGAATGCTAGTCTTCATGTAACATAGCCATCAGTGTTTCCCCACTCAAAAGTAGCAACAGAGAAAAACTTCTGGAATGGCATCTTGGCAACAGGGGTCAAAAGTCTTAAAAACACACAAAATTTATCTCCATAATTCTCCTTCTTAATCATTTGTCCTAAGAAAATAAATATGTAGTATAATGGCTGACACATAGGAAACATGCAATAAATGTTATATATTATTATAAAAGTCATCACAGCTTAGTTTATAATAATGAAAACTAGATTGAACCTAAGTGCCCAAGAAAAAGAGATTGATTAAATAAATGGTATCATGTCTATATAATATACTTTTAGGGCAGCCATTAAAAAGTATGTCAGTGGTTTCCAGATTTGGGTATGCATCAGAATTGGCTAAGGAACCTATTAAAAATGAAATTTCCCAGGCCCCATCCAAGATATTCTAAGAATAACTGGAAAGATCTATAGGTAAGAGAGAAATTAGATTTCATATAAAATCAATATATTTAATTATACAATATATTATTTAATATAAGGAATTATATAATATTAGGAATATTAATTTTGCTTGAAGGATGATTATTTATATGAAAGACTTGATGACTTGTCTTAGTTTCTCTCACCAAAAAATCCATCTATTTTAAAAGGAGCCATTTAGATCCTTCAGGTCATGGAAAATTGCTTTGACTTGAAAGCTCTATCTCATTTAACACATTTCTTTAAAGGGGCATTACTAGAGTGCCTGGGTGGCTCAGTCGGTTAGGCTTCTGCCTTTCACTCAGGTTATGGTCTTGGGGTCCTGGGACTGAGTCCCACATCAGGGAGCCTGCTTCTCCATGTCCCTCCTCCCCCTCATAGTGTGTCCTGTCTCTCTCTCTCTCTCTCTTAATAAAAAATCTTAAAAAAACAAAAAATAAATAAATGAGCATCACTATAAAATACTTATTCCCCAATCCTCCAAATTATGTAATCCTGTCTCTCTATAGATAGATAAATAGATAGATATCTTTTAATAAAGTAATAACATTTTCCTTCAAGAGCAGAGTCCATTTGGAGTAATATTTCACATTTGGGACCATCTTTCAACCTGCCTTCTCTGTGTATGTTTCCATAACATTTGTATTACCGTGAAAGGTAGTTGGAAGGCGGTGATTGAGTATAGTAAAAATGTCTATCACCTCTGAAGATTGTTCCAACCCTAAGATAAATAACTATTTATCTATAATTCCTGTTTTGCTCACAGAAATATGTACGCTAAGAAAATGGCCAAAATAGTGTTAAATTGATTAAACAAGGAGGCCATCAGACCAAAGTGGTTCTAATGCCTCATAGTACCTGCTGAAGCAAACTAAAACCTAAGCCTGAAATGCCTCAAGGTTAAAAAATCAAAACCAAAGGACAACCACCTACAAATAGCCAACGTGGCTTTTCCAAATAAAGCAAACACTTAAGCTATAGCCAATCAAGTCATTTTCCTGCTTTGCTTCTGCCTCTCTGTAGAGTTTTTCCACTAGCTCTTGTCGGTAAAGCACTCCTAACCACTTCCGGTTTGTCTCTGCCCAATTTGAATTGATTTTTTTTGCTCAAATAAATGCTTAGAAACTTAATATGCTTCAATTTACCTTTTATTCTTTTTTTTTTAAGATTTTATTTATTTTTTCATGAGAGACACAAAGATAAGGGGGTGCTGGCAGAGACACAGGCAGAGGGAGAAGCAGACTCCATGCAAGGAACCCGACGTGGGACTCGATCCCGGGTCTCCAGGATCATGCCCTGGGCTGAAGGCGGCGCTAAACCCAGGGATTTCCCCTTCAATTTACTTACCTTTTAGCAACAGTAATCGTTTTCTTTTAGACATAAACCGTCACTCCAAAAATTAATATAATGATTCTATTGTCATTGGAAATTCCAGGGTATTCCTTTTTTTCCTGGGTATTCCTTGCCTGCTTATCATTAGTATCCCAAAACAGTGAGTTGACCCAAGAGCCTCAGAGTGACTCAGGGAGTACTGATTTTTCACGTTTAGGAAGAGTGTTAAAGTCCTAGTTTCTTATTCCTTCCCACACAACTTCTGCAATAGCAGCTTGCAATGATACAAACATATTCATTACTTAGTTCTCACCCTGTAAGACAGGAGCCCATTTTACAGATGAGGAAATCTCACCCCAAGAAGGCTAAGATATTTGCCCAAGGTCACACAGTTACACACAAATAACCCATAACCACTCTAACAGTCTTCACGTGTAAACTCTAATCCCAGATTTTTTTTCCCCCAGCTCTTAAGTATACCAGTTTGGGCTGACATGTGTCTCAACTACCTGAGAAGCTATAGGTGAGGGAGAGGATACAAGGGACCTCCGTGGTAGAGGGAAGTGCCTCAGGATAAAACAGGAGAACATTCTTAAGGTGGTTGGGAATGCTGCTTGGGATCCCTGGGTGGCTCAGCAATTTAGCGCCTGCCTTTGGCCCAGGGCATGATCCTGGAGTCCTGGGATTGAGTCCCACATCGGGCTCCCTGCATGGGGCAGGCTTCTCCCTCTCCCTGTGTCTCTGTCTCTGTGTGTGTATGTGTCTGTCATGAATACATAAGTAAAATCATAAAAAAATAAATGGTGCTCATCTCTGCCTGTGACTGGCTAATGGCCCTCAGAAAAGGTATTTCATTTTCCTGAACCTTAGTTTCCTGTTCTGTAAAAAGCTGATGATTCCACTTTCATTATGTCCTCATAATGAAATAAGATAATATATGCACAATAGACACAGAGAAACCTTAGCTCCAATCAAAGGAAAGAAAGTTGAGATCTTTGAACTAACCAAACTGAAAACCAGGTCCCTGAGTAGACTTTCCTAAGGACTGGAAAAACAAAACAAAACAAAGCAACAAAACAAAAACCTAAAAATAGATGGCAGTTGTAAACAATACTTTCAAATATACTTTTACTACTTTTTTTTTTTTACTTTCTTCCTTCTCCTTTTCTTCCTCCTCCATGTTCATTTTCCCTTCATTTCTCAATACAATACTTTTTGAAAACCTCCAGCTTTGACTCCACTAGGAGGGAAGAGGAGGTTTTAACTGAGGCCAGAAATCTATGGAAAGCAGAGTGCCCTGGGGGACATCCCAGCTGCAAAACAAAAACACAAAAGCTGGCTGAGCTGGGAGATGAATATTCTAGAGGGAGGAAGTGTTGGGGATGAACGAAAATTGCAGATTCCTTCCAGCCTGGGATTGACTTTCCCAAGTTCTACTTTCCTTAGACCATTGATTATTTACTGGAAAGTTGCCCTTTGCCTAGGCCATCTTACACTTCACTTTGTATTCCCTTAGACTCATTTCTATTGTTTCAGGCACATGTGGCTCATTTGCCATCCAAATTGCTGGTTAGAATAAGAAAATGCATCTCTTCCTTTAGTTCTATCTTTGCTGCGAAGGGGAGGGAATTGTGCTTTGGGGACAAAGAGCCCTGGGTTAAACTTCAGCTCACTACGTACACTGGTGAGTTTGGGCAAATCACTAGGCCCTCTAACTTCATTTGTAAAGTGGATGTAGGAATAGTGACAGCCAGAGGCACCTGGGTGGCTCAGTTGCTTGAGCCGCTAACTCTTGATTTCAGCTCAGGTCATGATCTCAGGGTCCTGGGATCAAGCCCTGCATTAGGCTATGCTTGAGGATTTTTCTTCCTCTTCCCCTCCCCCTGCTCCTTCTCTCTCTCCCTCAAATAAGTAAATAAATCTTAAAAAGAAGAGTGACAGCCATAGACGTTTGTTTGATTGAGCTACACATGTAAAGCACTAGCAGAAGAAGGGAGCCTGAGAAGTATTTATGTACTGAGTACTCGGTTTAATACGAATTCAACAGATGAACTATATGAATGAAATGAAGATATACCATCCGTCAGGGCAAGAGATACAGCAAAAGCCTTACTTCTTTCCAAGAGGTTGAAAAATTTTGATGTTTGAGGTTATGTTTTAGACAAGAAAAGGAAACACAGAAACATGAAAATAAATACAGTGGGATATCCTGAATAGTTGTCATTGTGGTTAAGACATCTTATTTACATAAATGATTTTTGATTGTCTTAATTACCTTAGCAGAGTACCATATTATTTAGTAAGTTCAAACAAACAAACAAACACAGGGCTTGGTTCCCATGAAACTAAAACAAGTAATTTGAAACAGAACAATTCCATTTTAAAGACTGAAAGAATACTTAGATTCCTCCCCTTGAATTAGCAACTTTTTGGGTAGATGAGGCTACCTAGCAGGTACATTTTTGCCTCTATGTAACTCTTTATTTTCATTCTAAGTGACTTGTTATTTCATAATATTTAAAATACTAAATAAATATTTTATGCATATATCATGTACGAGGCACCTGGGATTGAAAAATGTACAAGCCACTGTTGTAACACTGGAAAATAAAAATAAGATTGCAAATGTCTTGAGTGCATGGAAATTGCTACTCAAGTAATGTAGTCCTGCTCACTTGTGTTTATTATGAGGCTAGAGTGTGATCAATCTGATCATTCCTTACTGTGTCCTGGTAATGGAAGGAACTCTGCGTCCATATGTATTTTCCAGGTTGTTGGTTTACTAGGTTAGGCGGATATTTATTTTCCAACTTGTGAATGACAGCAAAAATTTATGCCCTAGAGTCAGAAGCTTGGGTGAGCCATTTGCTAGGGCCCTGAAAACCACCTTTCTCTGTCACACAAGCAGTTGTTGTAATCAAATTGGCTCTATGCCTAGAGCAGGCTGTGTGACTCAGTGACAGTTGCAATCAGAGCATGGAGTTGGAGACAAAGAAGTCATAGATCAGGAAATCACAGTGACGATGCCCAATTGGGATTGGATGGTTTTATATGAGTGGAGGGGTTTTTTTTTAGGAATCTTTTTTCTTTGTATATCATTCATCAAAGACAAGTTTAATCCTGTTACTTTTGTGTGAGATTTAAACAACTTTTTGTCCTACTAATACTCTATTCGAGTGATTCTGTGCTAAGAGAGAGCCCCAAATATTGTAACAACCATTCAGCATTTCCAGTGATTTCAGATCCATGCTTGGTAAGGGCATACATGCCTACTCTCACTTGAATTAGATCCACTTCTTGAAATTACTTCGATTTTTTTTTTAATTTTTAATTTTTTTTATTTATGATAGTCACAGAGAGAGAGAGAGAGAGAGAGGCAGAGACACAGGCAGAGGGAGAAGCAGGCTCCATGCACCGGAAGCCCGACGTGGGATTCGATCCCGGGTCTCCAGGATCGAGCCCTGGGCCAAAGGCAGGCGCCAAACCACTGCGCCACCCAGGGATCCCAATTACTTTGATTTTAACATCCACCTCAGGCTAGATCCAATTCATTCTAGTGAAAATAGAATTAATTTCCAAGAGAAATCTTAAATCAGAAGTTCTCAAATATTTTGAAGTCTACAATGTGTATATTTTATTAAAAAACGATCAAGCACTTAATGTTCATATCTAACTAGTTATTGTAGTTATAAATATATATGGCAAGTGATAATAAAGGTAGTTTTTTAAAAGATTTTTTATTTATTCATTCATGAGA
The DNA here is from genome assembly GCF_905146905.1 of Nyctereutes procyonoides. Taxonomy (NCBI): domain Eukaryota; kingdom Metazoa; phylum Chordata; class Mammalia; order Carnivora; family Canidae; genus Nyctereutes; species Nyctereutes procyonoides. Next base: position 5,146,665 of record NW_026575031.1, on the reverse strand, counting down.
GACAGAGAGAGAGAGAGAGAGGAAGAGAGACATAGACAGAAGGAGAAGCAGGCTCTCCATAGGGAGCCAATGCAGGACCCAATTCCTGACCCCAGGGATCATACCCTGAGCCAAAGGCACACGCTCAACCACTGAGCCACCCTGATGTCCCAATAAAGGTACAGATTTGTAACTATTGATTAACTGCAAGGGGAAGGTGTAAAAAATTAGAGAAAAAATGAATAAGGGTGGGAAGTTGTGGTTATAATACAATTTATTTCTTCTCTTCTACAATACCAGTATATGGTCAAACAATGTGTAACTAACTACTCTGGTAATCTCAGAGAAATTGTCCTTATCTGGTTGGGAACTGCACTATAGGGTAAGGATGAGTGTAACCTGAAGACAGTAACAGAGAGAGGTGCTAGATTCTGAAATAATATCTTCACATAAACTTAAAATATTAAACATATGGGAGCAACTACTTCATGCTATACTTGGTGTGCTTCTGGCATGAAAATGCTCTCATAACCCCTTATCATGGCTGTATGGGTCAGACTGAAAAAGCCATTGAACAAGGCCAGGGGAATTGTAATGCAATTTGAGACAGATGTAATTGTGTGAAGATTAGATCATATCACCTCAAAGTGAAGAGATTTTTTTTAATTTCTTATTTATTTATTTATGATAGTCACACACAGAGAGAGAGAGAGAGAGAGAGACAGAGACACAGGCAGAGGGAGAAGCAGGCTCCATGCACCGGGAGCCCGACGTGGGATTCGATCCCGGGTCTCCAGGATCGCGCCCTGGGCCAAAGGCAGGCACTAAACCGCTGCGCCACCCAGGGATCCCTCAAAGTGAGGAGATATTACTTGGGGAAAGAATTGGAGTGATCACTGTAATTCAGTTGACCAGGTACTTAAAATGAAGACTTATGTGACTGGATCACATATCAGGATCTCCCACCCCAAGAACCATATACCATAATAAATTTTATTTTTCATTCCTTCCTCCCAAAGGAATTTGTTTTTGTACTGGTTTGTTGTTTGAAGATGGAAATTTTGTATTTTATTAGGAACATACTTGTCTGCATTGAGCAATGTCTCAATATCACTTGCAGAAGCACCATTCAATCAATATTTATTGAGCAACTATTATATTCTAGATACTTCTTCTCTAGGTTTTGGAAGACAATGATGAATAAAATGGATAATGATGCCTCTCCCAATAGAACTTATATTTTAGCATGGGTGTTTGACAATAAATATTAAGTCTAATAAGTAAGTAAATTAAATAGTATGGAAAAGTAAAACAGTATAACAGGATATAGGCTGAGAGGATGGGCCTCACTGAGAAGGCAACATGAGCAAAGACTTAAAGGAAGTGAGAGTTAGACTTGTAGCTATCTGTAGAAATGGCATTTCTAGAAAGAGGGAATAATCAGTGCAAAGGTCCTGCAGTCCTTATTTTCACATGGCTCATTGTTTATTTAAAGAGTATGGCATGCTACTCGCGGAGAGGTTATTTTATTCTACTTTATGGAATTGGAAGAAAGATACACCTTTTCCCAGCTTTCTATCTGGGATTCATAACCCCTGATGCCTTAAATAATTTTTGGCTTGGAAAGTGATTGTGACCACTCTTGGTCATATTTTATGGAGCTTGCCTGCCTCCTTCCTTCAACATGTATGGCATAGGGAACCAATTTGATTGTGGGGTATTATTTTTTTTTCCTGTTAAAACCTTTTGGGAAGGAACAATCATTGCACACCATCTATATCTATCAACTTTAAGATATATGTATTTAAGAATAATTGTCTCCCCAGAAATGTAACTGAACTTGGAAGCATCATAACTACATTAAAAAACACTGCATAATAAATGATTGATATGGAATACACACACCCCATATACATTTTTTTCTATGTGACATTTTGTTACAAAATCTATTCTGTTTTTTTTTTTAAAGATTTTATTTATTCATGAGAGACACACAGAGAGAGGCAGAGACACAGGCACTGGCAGAGGGAGAAGCAGGCTCCATGCAGGGAGCCCGACATGGGACTCAATCCCGGGTCTCCAGGATCATGCCCTGGGCCAAAGGCAGCGCCAAACCGCTGAGCCACCTGGGCTGCCCACAAAACCTATTCTTGGTAGTATTTAAAGTACGTGTGATATGTGATGTATTGGTACTGAATGTTTATTATTTACTTTAAAGATTTTTATTTATTTATTTGAGAGAGAGAGAGAACAAGCCAGGGTGGGAACAGAGGGAGAAGGAGAAGTAGACTTTCCACTGAACAGGGAGCCTGATGCAGGACTCGATCACAGGACTCTGGGATCATGACCTGAGCCAAAGGCAGATGCTTAACTAATTAAGCCACCCAAATGCTCTTGTATTAAGTATTTAATAAGCAATTTCAGATGCAGAAATGCTATTTCATACCATGTAATATTGTGGCATCACTGATATAAGTGAATCAATAATATAAATCATTGATATAAATAATTAAACATACATATGCATGTGTGCTCAGCACATAAATGTATAAGGAAATAATAAAGAGACTCATTCCAATTTAGGAAATATAAATAGAAACAAAAGCACACATATCACTTGCCCAGACAGAAAAATGCATTATTAGGCAAACCACAGAGATAATTAACAAATATTTAATGGGCACCTACTCTTGGTGGTCCTGTGGCAAGGGTCCTTGTCTACTGCAGAACTTGAATTAATTCTGCTTCCATGGGGAACACAATGTAACCACCACTACCACCATCACCACATACTGAGTGCTTATTACTTATCAAGGAATGTTCTAAGTGCACGTATTTGCATTATTGTATTATCACAATATTGCATCATTTAACTCTACACAGTAGGTACTATTATTATCAACCGATGAGAAAACAATGGTTTGAAGAAACTAAGAAACTTGTGTAAGACCTCAGAACTAATCAATTCTAGATCAGGGATTTAAAAGCAGGTATTGTTTCTAGGGCTTGCAGTCTTACCCACTGTAATGTGTTGCTTGAAAAGGATCTCAGAAGTAGTGTGAGAAGACTGAAGTTAAATGAGACCCAAGTTTAAATCTTATTTCTGTTTCTTATGTGGCCATAGACAAGTTATTTAATCTTGGAGACTCAGAGATTAATAGTATGAATACTATCAGCTAATGTATAGTATTTGTAGTGCTACAGTACCTAAATCTATAGATATGGAGATCTATAGTACTCCTATTTAATATGATAGATAATAATATTTGTTTTGCCCGAATTATCATAAAATTAGAGATAATGGACGTACCTGTCACATGGTTGCTACTCAATAAATGACTCAATAAATGATAGTTGTGATTTAACTGTTATCTCTTAGTCTAAACAGAGTCGCAGAAAAAAACTAATCCAAACTCAGAGTGCACCTAACTTTTCCTTTTTTTCACTAACCAGAGCTACTGGTGGTGATTTACTTGGTAATTTCTAGAATCAAGTGTAACCATTGCTGGAGGAAAGACCAGGCAGTGCATTTTGCCTCTGGCATTTTGCACGACTTAGAAAATGAAGACCTTTAATTTAATTTACACCAGAGTTTTGGCACCGTGTAAAGTCTTCCTCTGGAGAAAACAGACAACAAGCTAATGTCCCAAGGAGGGAGAAACAATTAGCTAATTCATGAACTAAGGTTGTAGTTACAGTGTACTCTTTTAGCCAAAGATAGTAATTTGTTAGCTTAAATAACACCAAACCAAGATTACCAATGTTACTAGAGAAAGTGCTCCTTAAGGACAGGTAGAGCCCTACATAATGAAATTGAAATCCAGAAATGTTTGGGATCCTCAAAGATGTTAGGATTTTCACAGATGATTTTGCAATAAAGATAGAATATTAAGCCTGAAACAAGTCATTATCCTGAACAATAGGAGTAGAAACAGACCCTAATTAATGGGTGTTTTTTTTTTCTTTGAGGTGATAATATGATGTCAGAGCTGGAAGGGGTTTCAGAGCTCCTTTATTCACACACACACACACACACACACACACACACACACACACCGTTTTTGTTTTGTTTTGTTTTTTAGTAGAAACTGAAAACCAGAGAAAGGAAATGCTGGAGCCAGTTCCATACAATACAGTAAAATATTTCTCATCTTGATTTGCTCCTGGGTGAGGTGACCGGGCTTAGTGAGAAGCATAGTTTATAGGGGCTCTTAAAGCCAGGGGCCTTGCTAAATTTAGACTTGGTTCCTGCTTATGTAATTTTCCTTGTGTTTTCAATTATTTATACGAATATATTATTTATATGTCTGGAACTTATGCTTTTAGCACTCAATAAACAGGAATAATTTATAGGATTATGGAGTGCTTCCTGTCCTTACCTTTCAGAATATGTTCTTTTGCATAGTTAATTAATTGTTATATTAGGTTGTGCACAACTTCCTCTTCCAGCAGTCTTGTGGTGATATTTAACCAGCCAGAGAGAGCTATATTAGAATCCACCTTTATTTTCATACTCAGATTCCAAAAACCCAGGTTAATCATCCTATCAGCCATTTCCCTAACAGGCTATCTACGGAGGTGGGGGGGGGGGGCTGGAGGGGTGTGTGTGTGTGGGGGGGGGGCTCAATGACATGACCCAGCAAATCACGTTCCTTAAGGAGAATCAGACCAGATTGACAGAGCAAGCAGGCTTCTGTTGTTTTTTTTTTAAAGATTTTATTTATTTATGAAAGACACACAGAGAGAGAGAAGAGAGAGAGAGAGAGAGGGGCAGACATACAGGCAGAGGGAGAAGCAGGCTCCACGCAGGGAGCCCGACGTGGGACTCGATCCTAGGTTTCCAGAATCACGCCCTAGGCTGAAGGCAGGCACTAAACCGCTAAGCCACCCAAGGATCCCAAGCTTCTGGTCTTAAATAGAAGCTGCTTCTGCTTCAGGTTTTTCTTCATTGCCTCTGCTTTTTTTTTTTTTTTTTTAATCGAGTTCTTGACATGCTCCTTCCTCTGTCTGCTCTCATCACTTGTTATCCTTTTGCTGCCCTGCATCAACCATGGATACCTATGTCATCCTGGCTTGTGGGCCTGGGTCTGGATTGTCCCAAAGAAAAGAATTCCTGATTTTTTTTTCTCTTTCCCTACACTTCCAAGATTCCCTATATCTGATCCCCTTTGTTCTTGGTTCTCACCTTGTCTTGGATATCTGAGGGTCTTGCCCTGTAACCCACATGACTGAACAACAGCTGCTAGGAAGAACTTGTATGGAAAAAGGTCTGACAGGGTTAGGGTTGGGTGAGAGGCCAGTGTGCGGCCTCTGCTTTGCCCCCTTTTCTTCATTACCTCTTCAGCATTTCCCAGAGCAAGTGGGAAGAGGTCCTCAGGTGTTTTTTCCAGAGCCTGGAGGGATACAGCTCTGTAATCAGTTTTTAGGAGAGTAAATGTGAGCTACCTAAACCTTCCCTCTGTGGAAAGGGAGGACAAACTGAGATGGGTTCTCTCCTTTGCTACTGTCTCTCAGAGGCATGATGAGGTCTTCAGCTCTGGCTTAGGCCTTGGACCATGGCCTTTCCTAGGTTTCTTCCATCTCTTTGATGGAGCCACCAGGTAAGCAGCCCACTCTCAGACCATTTAATCTGAAGGCAAGAAGTAACCTTCCCACAGTCATAAGTGTTTATGAGGATAGAGATCAAATATGTCATTGACATGAAAGACTACTGCAATATAAACGAAATAATTCTTAGGAAAAGTGTTATTGAGGGAAATTTCTCCTTTCTTTCTTTCTTTCTTTCTTTTTCTTTCTTTCTTTCTTTCTTTCTTTCTTTCTTTCTTTCTTTCTTTCTTTCTTTCTTCTTTCTTTCTCTCTTTTTAAAAGATTTATTTATTCATTTTAGGTGGGAGGAGGGGGGGTGAAGGGGGAGGGAGAGTGTTATTTAAGCAGACTCTGGAACCCAAGGAGAAGCTTGATCTCACAACCCATGAGATCATGACCTGAGCCAAAATCAAGAGTTGGATGCTCAACTGACTGCCCCATCTGGGTACCCCCTCTCTTTTCTAAGCATTGCCAGTAATTTGTTTTCTACCTTGTGACATGAAGCATGGTAGTCAATCATAATACTAGGTGTCCAAATATGTTGAATGAAGGATCAGTGGGTAGATGAATGAGCATCTCACTGAAGATGTGGAACTCTCCAGACCAGAACCTGTTCACACTGGGAACTTCTTGTAATACTTTGTATACATGTCAGGAGCCCTGACAGCAACTTTAAAACCATAAGGGATGCGCCTGGCAAGGTACTTCGTTGCATGGGACTGACTGGCCATGGCACTGGATGTCTGGAGCCTACACCTGGGGCTATTTGTTCTCTAGCATATTTCATGGATAGATGCCAGAAGGTTCTGGTGCCCTTTGGTGCCAACTAGGTGGCCAGGGAACCCGACCCAGTCCTAACTGATTAGGCCTTGTAGGTGGTAGTTAACTGTGTTAAAGGAGAAGGAGGGACACCTGGGTGGCTCAGTGGTTGAGCATCTGCCTTTGACCCAGGGCATGATCCTGGAGTCCTGGGATCGAGTCCCACATCGGGCTCCCTGCATGGAGCCTGCTTCCCCCTCTGCCTGGGTCTCTGCCTCTCTGTGTCTCTCTCTCTCTGTGTCTCTCATGAATAAATAAAATCTTTAAAAAAAAAAAGGAGATTATTCTGAGAAATATAAATGCCCTGGGGCAAAGAATTTTCATACATTAATCTGACTACAAAATGTGTTTTAGCTCCATATTTAAAACATCTTAAATTTTAAGAGTGATTTATGTTTATCATAAAAGATGCAAAAAGTATGGATGAATAATAGTAAAGCCCGCCACCTGTGTAAAGCCCTAGTCCCACACCTGAGGAAGCTCAGCTGACAGTTTCTTGTTGGTCTTTTCAAAAAGTATTTAATGTACGTAGAGGTCTATCAAATGGGCTGAACGAAATGGGGGTGAAATCAGAAAAGTTGCTTTATTCTTCGCCTCACATACACCCTTCAAACATGTGCTACAAACCCCCTTGGATGTTATCTTGGGCAGATCCTGTAGCTTCTCCAAACAGGTGTAGAGTTAAAAACAGTCTTTCAGGGATCCCTGGGTGGCGCAGCGGTTTGGCGCCTGCCTTTGGCCCAGGGCGCGATCCTGGAGACCCGGGATCGAATCCCACATCGGGCTCCCGGTGCATGGAGCCTGCTTCTCCCTCTGCCTGTGTCTCTGCCTCTCACTCTCTCTCTGTGTGACTATCATAAATAAATAAAAATTAAAAAAAAAAAACAGTCTTTCATTTTCAAATAGATTTAAAAGGTCAATCTGATCAAAGTCACAAGTTGCTTCTGGGGGTGCAGGTGGCTCAGTCAGCTAAGTGTCTGGCTTCGGCTCAGATCAGCATCCCAGAGTTCTAGGATAGAGCCCTGCATCCGGCTGTCTGCTGAGTCTGCTTATTCCTCTCCCCTGCTCGTTCTTTCTCTTCTGATCTCTTTCTCACGCGTGCTCTATCTCTCTCAGATAAATAAATAAGTTGCTTCTTATATCCAGTTAAATTTTTTCTTTCCTTCCCCTAAGTTTAAACTTGATTCTGGTTCAGAGGCCTTCCAAGGAAAAAGAGTATGGGATGTAGCTTTTTACTCCCCTTCACCCTGCTTTTTCACACCCCCCGGGCCCCTTGCTGAACCTTGCTGCCTCCAGCCCTTCCAGGACAGGGCTGCGGAGGCCATATGAGAGGTAAAAGGACAAGGCCTTGCTCAACAGGTGCCGTGTAATCAGACATCTATGCCCTCTGGGTAGTGGATACCTAAGGCTGGCTGCTTCTTGCGTGGGGTGGTTCTCAGGATTTATTCAGACGCTCTCTCCGCCTGATAAGGGACTCTGCTCTCTGTTCTCTGAACTATTCTCTGTTGTGGAGATGCTCTCTTAGCCTAGCCTCTCATGACTCTCCAAGCTCTCAGATTCCAGCTTGTTCACACTGGGAACTCATGCAGTACAGATCTGTGGCTCCCCTCCTCTCCCAGAATGTTTCTGTTAGGGTTATCTTGCCCCAGCAGGCAGGGCTCTGGGGCAAGATCTTTTCAAGATGGCACTAGCCTGGCCACCTTCTAGGGTGATCACTTGGCCTCTGGGAAAACCTGACATTGTTGCTCTACGGAGCCCTAGAAGAATGGCCACTCCTACTGCAGCCCTCTTTTTTTGCTCTGCCCTTACACGTCATTCTAGACAACCATTGGCCTTTAACATTTCCTAGACAAGAGGCAGCCCCCTCATTCTGTTCCCCTGAGTTCTAGGGAACACAGATTAAGCTCACCTAAGGGCTCTCTCAACCACATTCTATGAAAAGAGAGGCATGGAGGGACCTTTTGAACTTCTGCAGATTATCAAGCAATGAGATGGGGGTGAGAGGTTTTTTTTTTTTTTTTTTTTTTCCTCTGTCTGGCAAGACTTTTCCTCTCTCAGGGGGTTTCTTTTTTCTCCCTGTCTTGGCACTTCATTCAGCCTCCCTCCTAAGAAACAAAATCCATGGAACTAAATACTATTAGACCAAAAATGCTTCTCCAAGCTCTCCTTTTCTTTCTCACTCTAACATCCTCTTAGATAGAGACTGAAGGTGGGTGATGAGCTAAGAGTCACAGTATATTTTGTTTATGTTTTTGGAGTTCTGAATGGATAATATAGTATCTCTATTTAGAATATGGGATGGGAATATGTCTCTTACTATTATGAATGTTGAAACCTCAGCCCAGATTCTGTAGAATGGGAAGTCTAACACACCACACACACACACACACACACACACACACACACAGTTCTAGGTATTGTAGATCTTTTCTTGACCTCAAATGGGAGTGTAACTATGTTTATTGTTATAGAGCTTTTCTTAAGGACATGTCTTAGACTATGGGACCACTGGAGGATTGCATTATATGGCTGTTTCCAGATTTCTGTTATGACAAACGATGCTAGAGTGAAGAGTCTTTGTATCCTTTGAGAGTATATCTGCAGAAATAAATTCCTAGAAAATGAATCATTTTGAATTCACAAGTAAAATTTTGATAGATGTTGCCATTTGCCAACTTTTATGTTTTCACTCTAACCATTAGAACATAGAATGCCCATTCTCCACACTTCTACTAATCAGGAGGTTTAAGAAGCATTTAAGTACTTGTCAGTTTGGATAGGTAGAAAATTTGGCATATTAACATTATTTCAGTTTCTACAGTTTCTTTTTTTTTAAGATTGTATTTATTTATTCATAAGAAATAAAGAGAGAGAGGCAGAGACATAGGCAAAGGGAGAAGCAGGCTCCCTGCATGGAGCCTGATGCAGGACTCAATTCCAGGACTGCAGGATGACACGCTGAGCCGAGGGCAGACACTCAACCGCTGAGTACCCCAGGTGCCCTAGTTTCTACAGTTTTTATTTCTCCAATTATTAGCATGGTGGAATGTCTTTCTATACATTTCTTTGTCTTTCAAATCTTTTTTCTGAATTGCTTATTTATTTCCTTTGCTCATTTTTGAATTCCTGATCTTCATATTGATTTTTAAAGAGCACCTTCTATGTTAAGGACATTTTCTGATAAGTGAAATGAAACATTCATTGCTTCTAGTTCTTCTTTGACATGTTGACTTTGTGTGTATCTCTTATTTTTTTCCTGTAAAGAAGTTTTACAATTTTATGTAGGTAAATCCTTCAGTTTTTCCTTTGTAGCATCAGGAATTTATGACATCTTTGAGAAAGTCTCCAAGTTTCTAAAAATATTCACCCATTTTCTTCTAGTGTTTTTATGCATTTTTTTAAACATTTAATTATTGATCCTTTAGGGTAAAGTGTGAGCCTCATTTTGCATCTAACAAAGCACACTTTTTCCTTCCTGGATTTCTTTAGTTCCTGTTTCTCTTCTTCATCTCACTGAACGAAAATCGAAGTTATACTCAGAGCCCCTCTTCAAACACATAGCTTCTCACATAGTTAAACCCAAAGACAAATAAAACAGGCAAAGCGTTTTTTGTTTGTTTGTTTGTTTTGTTTTGTTTTAAATTATGCCACTGCCCACTTTCCAGGATTCTTAGCGTATCTCTTCTAGGCATCAGTCCCTTGCACCTGTATGTATTTTCATGACAGTTCTAATGTATTTTCAAATCCAATGGTGAAAGAGGTAAAATATTTGCTCCTCCCCATTTTTACAGTGGAAGCCAGGAGAGGGGAAGCAAAAGGCCCAAGGTCACAGAGCAATTTAGGGTGTTGAAATGCAAGGTTCTGAGCCATCTAGCCAGTTACACTAACCATCAGACAACATCACGTACAAAGGACAGGTAGAAAGCATTCTTCTTCTGATTGCATCATGCACCGAATTACATAATCCACAACAAAAACAGCTAGAGGGCATTGGACTGGGTGAAGCTTAGCCCATTAAAATGCACAGATGTTTCAGTGAATTGGGGAAATGGCCTGCTCGTAGAGATCATATATAATATTTGACAATGTGAGTCAGACTTGGGCATCATTCAAGATTAATTTTGTGCCCTTAATGAAATAGCTGATTGTTTTGACTTGTTCTTCTCTGCTTGTTCCGAGTTGCCTGACAGTGTGTTATAGAGACAGTTTTGCTGTTCTGAAGCTCTGTTCTCAAACGCTGAATTATGGAGTCCATTTAGAAGTTCAGAAGATCTGTTTGGAGAGGCAGGAATCCAGTAAAGCTTCTAATTTTTCCATGATGATTGATGGATTTGGAGCACTCTTAAGGGGCGGCTGTATAATGCTAAGTGTTTAGCATGTGCCAGCTTTGTCACCTTATGTGAACCCTGTAACCACCTTTTATTCCAACCTCATCGTCTCAGGCTGCCTCTGAGGGAAGGAGAATTTCTGACTTTGGATGTTGGAAGAGACCAGAGGGAGGGTGGGCAGGGGCGATGAGGAGGCACCAAAGAAAACTTGCCTGTGTCTTAATTACCTGGCAGCTTCCCTTGCTTTAGTCTCAGAGGTCATTGGATCTCTCCCAGAAAAGTTGTTTTGTAAAGGGTGTGTGGAGTAGTGTAGGCCCTCTGGTGAATAAGATACTCCTTCCCAGCAACAGGATATGAGAGAATTCAGCACCAGGAAGATCCCCGTGTCCAAAATGGTGGGGAGAAGTCGGAAATGGTCTCTGTCTGACCAGCTGCTATTTTCTCTAAAATCAAGTGGTTCTGGGGATTGGCTCCCGCACCTCATAATACTGGGAGGCTGTGTTTAATCCTAGGTGCCTGAAGTTCTTCAGTTAGTCTGTGGTTTATGTGGTCAATGCTGACAGCACCAACTAAGTTGGAGTTAGAGGCAGTGATTTGCTTGTCATAGAAATGGTTCATTCCTTGATGTACTTTCAAGCACTATGTCCTATGAATCCTGTTGGCAAGAAAACTATCCTCCACCCTAGCACTTAGTTAATAAATATGGCTTGAAAAGCAGCCAAAAATGCATATGTTTTCTGTGCTGTTAGATTTCTTCATGAAAGGGAAAAGCTCTTCTGAATGTGATGCACAAAAGACTCTATTAATTAGGAGAAATTTGAATGTCTCCCTATAGAATAAAACAAAAATAGTAGCCTACATCACTATTCTATCAGTTCCTTTGTAGGATAAAGTTTATTGCTCTTGCGGAGGGATTGCCTCTCTGAGCCCTCAGTTGTCTTTCTTATCCGTGCACTGTGCACACACAACTATTCATTAATGTCAACAAGACTTATGAGAGCATATCCGGTGGGGTGGAGGCAAGGGGACTAGATCCCAAAGTCAACATCTTCGCAATACATTCCAAGATGAAAATGATCAGAGTCCCATTACTCTTCAAGACTACAGAAAACAAAATAGAGCATTCAGGACACAGGTTAAAGATGGTGCAGAAGACTTTCATTTTCTCCCCCTGAATTGTGTCATATATATGCCAGACTCTAAAGCATTCCAAGCCAAACCTTTCTCAAGGTATTGTAGGATAGGGTCATTAGAGATCACTTGGAAGTAGAAATTCTCAAAAGAAATGTAAGCTTCCAGGAAGCTGAAGGAGCAAAGAGCAGCCACTCAGGCAGGAACCAGGTGCTAAAGATTCTGAAGCACACATGAGGGAGTAAAATCAGATAAGGAGATGTGTGTATTGAATGAAGGTACCAGGGAGGGGTCTTTGTGTCTCAAGGAGACAGAGTTATTTCTTAGCTACTTTCGGCCTTGATGAGTTTGTAGTTATACTGAGGAGGGCTCCTAAGAAACCCTTGTCCCAACTCTAAGAACAATGCCTTCAGTACACTCCTTTCCTCCTTTGTTCACTCCACTGTAAATTTTGCATGCCCTTGAAGATTGACACTCCACCTTTCTCTACTCTGAGCCCTATGTGGCTGATGTCTGTGGACTAAATCACCTGGGCTCCCTTGCCTCTGGCTTCTATTTGGGTTTGGCTGACAGGAGGATCTGGCAGGAAGTCAGAGGGAGGCAAGAGAGAGAGGTGGATCTGCTTATTCCCCAGTGCCCTTCCTGCCAGGCCTCAGGTTATTAGTGGCTGTGTTCTTCTAGAAAAGGTCACAGCTCCTGTTGAGAGACCCTTTCCTGCCATGCAGGTCTCACTGGGATTCAGTAACCACTTCCTCCCAAGGCCATTCGGGCCTAGGGTTGCTGGTGGTATCCCTCTCTCACTAGCCCAGGGATGTTTTACCATCCTTTGTCAATCTTCCTTACCCGTAATTATTGTCTTACATACCCATTGAGTGGGCCATCTGTTTTCTGCTAGAACAATGACATGTACATCTATCCATATCAGCAAGGCTGCTTAGAATAGGGAGCAAGTGGCCAGCCCTTGACCTACATCCAACAGTCATACTCTGTAGGAACTGTGGATCCCTGGTAGTTGTTCTACCTTTGGAGATGTTGTTCTCAAGCCCACATTTTTAAGTTGTCACTTTGTGCCATGCTGTGCTTCTATCCTCTGACCATGTTAGCTGTTAAGTGGCAGTCATGGCCTCTCTGCTCTCTCTCTCGCTTTTGATGATCTAAGTGTTTCCTACAGGGCAGGTACTGTGCTGAGCTCTTTATCTATTTTATTTAATTTTCACAATAAATCATTACAACCTTTATCCTCATTTTGCAAACGAGGAAACTAAAGCTCAGAAAAAGTTGCTAAAAAGCTGGGAAGAGTAGGGATTCAAATCCTGTTCTGCTCTAAACTACCAAACTGTTGGGCAGCCCGGGTGGCTCAGCAGTTTAGTGCCGCCTTCAGTCCAGGGCCTGATCCTGGAGACCTAGGATTGAGTCCCGTGTTGCGCTCCCTACATGGAGCCTGCTTCTCCCTCTGCCTGTGTCTCTCATGAATAAATAAATAAAATCTTGAAAAAAAAAAAAAAAACAAAACAAAACTACCAACTACCAAACTATGTACTAGCTGATCCTCTGGCTTGGTTCTCAGAGCCCAGTGTAATTGTAGGCCACGTTTCTATATATACTGGTGCTTCTTCAGTGTTTTCTAAACCATGGAGACATCCTAGCTGTTCAGATTTCTCACTGGGCTTCTAGTCCTGGCCCATTTTCTGCTCCTCCCAATCTGGAACTTGATCTCTGTTTTAGTCTGCTAGGGCTGCCATAACAAAATGCAACAGACTGCATGACTTAAACAACAGAAACTTATTTTTCATAGAAGTCTAAGATCAAAGTGTTAGCATGATAGGTTTCATTCTGAGTTCTTCTCTGTTGGCTTGTAGGTGGTCACCATCTTGCTGTGTGTTCATATGACTCTTCTTTATAGACATGAAGAGAAAAAGTGAGCTCTGTTGCTTGTTCTTCTTATAAGGACACAAATTCTATAGAATTAGAATGACCGTACATAAACTCTATTACCTCTCTAAAACCACATATACAAATATAATTACATCGTGGGGGTTTGAGCTTCAATATATGAATATGGGGTTGGCAGCAGAGACATAATTCAGATCATTACAGTCTCTCTTCCTGGGAACCTAGACCTATCATTGATTCCTGACCCATAATGTCAAAAACGAAAATCAGACCGTCTGTGGTAGGAAAAAAAATCCCTATCTCTCATACCTAGAAGGAAATAAATCTTCCCAAATTTTTACAAATGAGCATATTTTTTTAAATGCCAAGATTTGGGAATATCACTTAAATCAAACTCAGTTTAAACTATATACATATGAGGACTTTGACAGAATATTTATAGTTAGAACATCATATCCTAACTTCAGGCAGAGGAGCAGCATTACATCATCTTGATAAGATGTGATCTGTACCATACTTAACCATTCTGTGTTGATTTTATATGCTCCTGAAGAATCTAGGGTTTACTTCTACAATGTGAGAAGGGTGTGGGGACAAGAGCTGATAGTCATGGATAAAATGGATTGGAGGTACTTAATTAGGGAACCGAAGAAAGGAAAACTGTGATGGTGGAGAGACAGAGGTAGATGAAATGTTTTGTCCTTTGAGAAACATTTTTTTGTGGTAAATCATATGATGAAAAGTTTGGTCATATAATCAGTTTACCCCCCCCCCTTTCCCTAATCTTTTACCATTCCATTCCATTCCATTCAATCTGGTCAGCTGTTTTGTTTCTGCTGAGTTCTAACTCTATAGAAGTCAGTCAGATTTTATATAAATATAAAATATATACATTTTAATTCAGCATGTATAGTTATAGGATGTGTGTCAACACAGTTGAATCTTTGTGTTTTGTTTTATTACAATATACACTACAGAAAGGAAATCTAGTTTACACTTGTGGTACTGGCCATTGAAGTGGGGGCACATCTAAGAGTATGCAGTCCAGAACGTTTGTTTCTCCAAAGCCCTGCATATATTTTTAAACTGAGAGGTTAATAGAAAGAAGGAAAAAACTGGGGGTCCCTGGACAGTTACAGGTCTAGGGCAGCTGGCTTCTGAGATAAAGAAGACAAAAGTCCTTCCTGAGACACATAAATAAGATGTTTAACACACTGATGTGTCCTAATTTTACTAGTGTGGATTATCCTGATCTGTTAGGACTCTGATTTTTTCAGAAAGAGTCCACAGTCTCCCTCATTAGGCCCATTTAGTTTATACTTCTCTCAATCACACAGATCTCTAGAAGTTCAATCACCGATGCTAAGTCTAAGCCATTGTGTCTTGTTCCATCTACAATGAAGCTAAAAATCAGCTAGTCTGCCTGACTCTTATTCCTGAAAATGTTCTTTTCACTTTTTAAATATGTTGCCCCTCTTCAAGCTATACAAAGCAAGGGAAAAAAAGAAAACAAAACATGGGTGTGGCATTAGATCGGATGTCCTTAGAAAGTCCTTTTTTTTAAAAAAAATATATTTTATCTATTTATTCATGAAAGACACAGGTAGAGAGAGAGGCAGAGACACAGGCAGAGGGAGAAGCAGCCTCCATGCAGGGAGCCAGATGTGGGACTTGATTCCGGGTCTCCAGGATCACACCCTGGCCTGAAGGCAGCACTAAACTGCTGAGCCACCCGGGCTGCCCTAGAAAGCCCTTTATTCCCTCCAAATTCTCTGACTTTCACCTTTTGCTTACTTTCTTGAATAAGGGGATACATGGACCCAACATCAGAGCATGTTATTTTTTTTTCTCATGAGCAGAAGGGAAGTGTTTTGCAAATTAAAAAAAAATAAAATGCTAACGCCATGGGGAAATCATGGCTTATTATCAGTGTAGCCAGTGTGGTTAAACTGTAATACGAAACTCCTATTTCTTCACATAAGCACCAAAGCATCACAGGGAAGCTACTTACATGAGATGTCCTTTTTATCTTTCTTTTATTTTTTAAAATATAAGAGTGTGGGAGAAGACTTTCAGCCCTTAGATATTGGCCTTTATAACTTCCTTGTTGAAATTGTGAAATTTCGAAGTTAATGTTTCCCTCAGGGAATTTCCTTGACAAACTAAACAGTTCTTGCCTTATTCTTCCAATGTGGGACACTGTCAAGAGGGGAGGTCTCTCAGCCACACCTTTTTACAGAACATCTCATCACTCCACTCTGGAATGTGCCACCTACAGGGTCTGTGGAGGTGGGAATCCTGGGGACCACAAAGCCCATTGTGCCTCTTCTGAAACTGTTTGGTCTGTTCAGAAACTGTCTAGATTGAGCTGGTGTCCCAATGGAGATGCCATGATCTATGGGAGCAAGTACATTTGGGAGTAGATCCCAAGAATATTTGGATTAAGCAATTTGTTCTTCAAAACCCAGAAAGATCAAAACCTCACTTATTTATTTGTACCAATAGGTACTTGCAATGTTTAATTTTATGTGTCAACTTGATGAGGCCATGGTACCCAGGTATTTGCTTGAACATCATTCTAGATGATACTGTGAAGGTGGTTTTTTTTTTTTTAGATGACATCAACATTTAAGCCTGTAGATGTTGACTAAAGCAGATCACCCTTCTTAACATCTAATCAGTTGAAGGTCTCAATAGAAAAAAGATTGACCTCTATCAAAGAAGAAGAAATTCTGCCAACAGACTGCCTTTGGACTCAAACAGCAATTTGTCCCTGGGACTCTACTCTGTCAGCATTCCCTGCAGATTTTGGATATGCCAAGCTTCTATAATCATATGAGCCAAGTCCTTAAAGACGTCTCTCTCTCTCTCTCTCTCTCTCTCTCTCTCTCTCTCATATGTGTGTGTGTGTGTGTGTGTGTGTACAGTTTTATTTATACACACACATCCTATCAGTTTTGTCTTTCTGAAGAATCCTAATATGGCAGTATACATACTATAAAACTTAACACATTTTTGTGGAAGAGAGTGATTTGTATTATGCTTTGATAAATTTATGATACTGTTCTTTTCAGGCTGTGGTTCCCCATGAGGCTGATATGAAATATTCAGTCATAGGAGACACTGCAGGTATAGTGCTTTACTCTCTACAACTTGACTTTCTTTTTTTTTTTTACAACTTGACTTTCTAAAACTGTTATACTTATGCTTAAAATTCTTTATTGCTCTCAAGATAAAGGTCAAAATGATTATGTGGCCTATGAGTAGTGTGATTATATAGTTATCCAAAGAGGAACACTTTTGAGAATTAAAGAGAGTGAGATTAATAGGATCACAGTATCTACAAGACCTTGTTCTGGCTCCTACCTCCTCTCTTCTGCTTCCGCGTTCCACACCATTCACCCTGCTTGGGCACCATGCTTCTTCCTGTCATAAGGCCTGTGTACCTGCTGATCTTTCTGCCTGAATACAACCCCTGCCAAGTACCCATAACTCTGCCTTGCTAATGCTTCCTCCTCTTTTAGATCAGCTCAACATCATTCACTTATGGACTCTTCCTTTGTTCCCTGAATGAGGTTGACATGATCTCAAAGCACCATGTACCTTACTTTTGTGGCACTTCCCATTTTGTGACTACCTTTTCATTTTTATTTATTCATTTATTTTTATTTAGGTCATTATTGGATTCAAGTTTGTCTACCCAACTGGCTGTAGATATCATCAGGACAGGGCTTTTATCTGTAGTTCCAATGCTTATGTGCTTGGCACACAGTAAATGCGCCACCCTAAATGTTTCTTGAATAAATAAATGAGTGAATCCTAACCACTTGAACCGCATATGAATGGTTATTTTCACAGGTTATAGTTGAATTGGCTTCATTAAACACCCTTGGTCATACAGTGGTAAAATTAAGTCTGTAGACTCAGAGTCCATGCACTTTCCACTACACCAATCTGCCTTTCTCGGCAGCCTGCAGAAACCAAAGGCAGAATGACTTAAGGAAAACATTTCAATCTGTGGTCTTCCCTTTCTGCTTCATCTCTAAAAACATGTCCCAATTCATGATACTACTAAGAGAAATGAGAAATCTATGTGTGTGGTTTAGAAAGGAACCAAACCTAGAGTATTTGTCTGGCAATCGTGTACTTATTATGTCTGAATAATCAAGCATTGTAGTGAAGCATATTACTCACTTGAAGGTGAGAATAAGCATAGGAAAATTTTTCTTTTGTACCAGATTTTAGAAGGTGAAAAACTCACATAAAGGAGAGAATCAAACATAATGTATAACACCTTCACATTTCATAAAAACAGAGATTGAAAATCACATCTCAAATTTTTATACAATTCAAAGGTATTTTAGATATGATTCCAAATGATCAAAGCAACTGATTTTAATTGATTCCTAAATAACAATACTAAACCTGTCCTGATTGTCAGGTAGGTAATCCCATTTCATTTTAGAAACACAACAGTTTAAGAGTTATGCAATCTTCCTTGGGTATCATGTACTGAGCAGACAGCTCAGACAGGGAAACTTGCATAAATCTAATCAAAATGGCCTTACAAGGCTGTCTCCTGAATTTCAGACCCACAGGGCAGTTTCACAGCCGAGGCTGAAAGACTTGAGAAAACAGGGTTGAATTGGAAGTGCTGACACAAGCCCAGCAGAGAGAATGGCCTCACTTTATTGCTGCAACAATCTGAGCAAAAGTGAATAATTTTGGGGGTGTGCATTAATCTTCAAGCTGCTTCTACGTGACTTGAGAATATGCCACCGAAACCAACATAACTCGGCCATGTAAATTGTGTGTACATTCCTACTGAATAGGGCCCTTGATCACATTCCTGACAATTATGCTGTTCTCAAAAAGATCTGAACTAAGTCCTAACATGTTAAGAATGCTCAGGGGAAAAAAAACAACAATGGAGAATTTTGCTTCTCTGTTACAAAAATAGAAGAAGGAGGGGCTTATGGCAATAGCAAACTAAGACTTTTTCAAGAAACTGTGCCTGACATGAAGTAAGCTGATCAACAAGTTATTCTTAGGTGAGTTTAGGGCTAACATGATGGCAAAGAACTACAGGTACTATAGGAAAAATTATTTTGGTAATACTCATGCTTCCACAGGACTTGGTATTTCTCTCGAAGCATTTATCTCACCATGGGCTAATAGCAGACATTTGCATTTTTGCTTTGCTTTTCCATGTCTGCACTCCTGCCCCCAACCCTTAGACTTGAGTTGCTAAAGGACAACTTTTAATCCCATAAGGCACTCAGTAAACTGCCGTGAACATAGCAAATGCAAAATATTCATTAGCTGAGTTCAATACCACTTAGTAACTGGTGACCTGTACGAGATGAAATATGGGCAGAGGAAATATATCCTGGCAGATAACATAATGACAGTTCTTGAATTTTATAGAGCCACCTGGACCTGAGATTCTTTGCGTGTTTTATTATTAGCCTCTTGAACACTAGAGCTGGTAACCTAGACCAGGTCACCTGTCAAACCCAATTGGCAGCATTGTTTTTTCCTTTGAAGGAGCATTGAGAGCTTGGAGTTAACAATACCATCACCATCACACAGCCTCTACTGTTTGGGCAAATAAAGATTTGAATCCCAGTTTTGCCAGTTCCTGACTGTGTGACCTTGGGCAAATTTCTTAATCTCTCTAAGGGAAATGGTCTAGACGAATTCCAAATTTCTATGGCCAGAGGGTGTTTCATGTGCTTGCAGCATGAGTTTGTGTGAGTGAGCTGGGTTCATTTAAAGGCAACAGGACAGGACCGATTGGAAGCTATAATCCACAGCAGGGAATCTCTAGAAGAATGGGGTTTGGAGACTCGTCTATGAGTTGGGCATTATCTGCTCTTCTAATTTTATCTGGAGAAGTAGGGTAATAATGACTAACAATCAGCCACTGTGTCTGGATTTGGAAATTGCTTCTTGTACATTGAAAGTGTATGGCAATTCTGCACATATACCATATAATCCTGAACCTCTGCTATGGAGGCTGCTGCCGGGAATCCCAGTATTATCTCCATACCGTTGAACTGTAAAAGAATTCTGGAAACCCCCAGATGTTACTTCTGTTGCATTGACCCATCATAGGAAGCTACCATGCTGTTTGAACTTTTCAGCTTTTTAGGATTGGGAAAATGGTCTGACATTTCTGAGAAGTTCCTGTGAATCATTCTAAAAATTCCAGGTTGCAGGTTAGATGTTGGCACCTCACAGTGCTAATGCTTTTAAGCACTAGCCTACGCAGTTTGACACTCTGTATACATTTATGCAGTTGATGAAGTGTCACCAGTGGTACAGTTACAGGGGCTGCTCCTGGGAAGACATTATTCTTATTTTAGAGTTTAAAAAGGACACCTTGAAGGGAAGCTTCTTGCCCAAGGCCATGTAGCAGGAATGCAGTAGAGGCCGTAGTCTCAGGATTTTAAGTCCTATTGATTTGATGTCCCTGAAAACTCTTCTCAGGATTGGAAAGGCTGCAGCGTGGCACAACCTTCCCGTGGTCCCTCTCTCTGAAATGGGTTGCATCATCTGATTCTCTGAAAGTAAGTTTCCTTTAAAAAAAATTAGTGGGAATTTTTATTACAAAGAGTGCAGCATGTTAACAACACTGTGTGATTCGGTGAATCATTTCAGAGACTACTTACATCACAGGGATTTCCCTCAGGCCATGCCAGTCATGGGATAGAGCAGGGATGTCCTACTGTAGCAAATCAATTTTTCTGCTCCCCTTACCCGTGCCCTGTGGGAACTTCGAACTCAGTCCAGTCCTTCACTCTGCTCAGAAGGGGAGGGGACTCCTTGAGGTGAGGGGTGAGTATCTTAGGAAGTGCAGTCTTTCCTACACACTTCATCTCTGGGTCTGGTAATGCCAGCGTTTCCTGACCTCACCACAGAGCCATGTGCCTGTCCTGTCTGCTCTGTCTTGGATGCCTCAACATTCCACCTGTCAAGGCAGACCGCCTTCTCTTCTTTATTTCCAGCAGATGTGACCATCTTCCCTATTACAGAAAGTGAAGAGGATGACTGACCCCATGTACAAGAATCTGTCAGGGATTCTTTTCTTGCATCCCATGTCAGCCAGTCCCCTGTAGCTCTCCTCTTTTAGGAGTGAGGACCCTAAGAACCATGCTTGTCTGTCCTCCTTTCTTCCCTTCAGGACAGTGTCAAGACCTCTTCTTCTAGCAACTATTTCTTCCCACATCTACTAGTGGATTCCTTTCAAACTAGAACAACTAAGGTATTTTTTTTGGGGGGGGGGTTGGTGGGAAGGATGGGACAGGTGGCTTTAGTTACACTTGCTTGAAAGGATAACAGTATACAAGACAAGGAAATTATCCAGATATATTTGAAACTTTAGCTCTAGTTCCCTATGAGGTTTTTGCTATGCTTCAATTAATAGACTTGATTTTTTTAGAAAAGTTTTGAGTTTACAGAAAATTGGGCAGATAGTACAGAGAGTTCCCATATACACCCTCTTCCCACTCTATGAGGTTTTAGGCACTTGGTTTTGGAACTCATGAACTGCTTGAAGAAGAAATGCCATCTTGCAAGTAAGCACCACATTTCTAACATGCTGAACCACTGAGAGACATGCAGAGAAATGAATAAAATCAGTATTTTAAGTAGATCACTTATTGTCACCTACAGGCTATTTGTAAAGGCAAATTACTAAATATACTAATTACACAGCATTTTCAGTTACTCAGATAAGAAGTACAAATAGTGAAGAATTTTTTTTTTAAGTTTAAAAGAGGCACAATACAATTGGGTATTATTCTAACGATAACTAGAATTTTCTAATTGCTTATCTCCCTTTTCAGCTGCTTCTGTTCTGGGTTCCCATTCTAGTCAAGCCCATTTGTCCAGAACCACAAATTGGTTCTTAAAAGCTACCTGTGGTTGAAGTATGGGAGCAGAGTGGGTGCTCTATTAACTGTGTGTGGTTTCATCTTTCTGCAGCTAAATCCCCAAAGCCTTTAAAAGGGCAGGGAGTTCGAAGTCTTCTCTAATGATCTACTAATGGTTGAAAAAGCTTGTTGAAAAGGTTGTAAATATTTGTTGATTGATTGTCAATAGAGAAAAAGGCTTTTACTCCTCCATGGCAGCTGAGCTGAGCTGAAAGAGTGAGGGAGGAAGCTTTTACACACCCATTTGAATTCAGCTTTTTTATTTCTCTGCTTTGAGGTCCTAGACATGCATTTTTTAAAAAAGATTTTATTTATTTATTCATGAGAGACACAGAGAAAGAGGCAGAGACATAGGCAGAGGGAGAAGCAGGCTTCATGCAGGGAGTCCATGTGGGACTCCATCCCGGGACCTTGGGGTCACACCCCGAGCGGAAGGCAAGGCAGAGGCTCAACCGCTGAGCCACCCAGGCGTCCCCCTAGGCATGCATTTTGACCATAGACCTTTTCTTTCACCTTCAAAAAGAAAAATTAGAAAAAAAAAACCCACATTTTTCCTAGATTTCATTTTATAACACAGGGAAAATGTACAAATCGTGTCACCAAGTTGGACAAGGCTAAGCACAGCTCCTCATGAATAAGAACGAACTTTTTAGTTTCAATCCACTGAAGGGAGATGGAGTAGGTGGAGTAGGCAGCTGCTGATGTCGTGAGATGTGAACATTACCAAGACTTGCCTGCACAAAAATATCTTTCCCCTGGGTCTATCCTAGTTACTGAAAGGCAGCCAGCTATTGGAACCGCTCTTCTGGATAGAGACACTGCCTCCATTACGTGCCATTAAACACACCTCTATTCCTCAGGAAAGGTAAATGTTCTACATTAGAAAAGACGTGTGTGTGTGTGTGTGTGTGTGTGTGTGTGTGTGTGTGAGTTTTTATTCTGAGATCATTGTAGATTCACATTCAGCCAGAAGCAGTGATACAGAGAGATCCCCTCTACACTTCACCCAGTGTCCCCACTTTGCGTAGTGACAATAGCACAACCAGGAAACTGACATCCATACAATATGCAGACCTTACTCGGATTTCTCCAGTTTCACATGCCCTTATTTGTGCGTGGGTGGAGTTGTAGAAGTTTTGTCATATGTGTCATACATATGCTGGAGTAGCTACCACTGTAGTCAAGATACAGAAGATCCAAGATCCAAAGTCCATCACAGGGTCCATTGGGAGCCCCAGAACAAAGTTTTCCTTCCAGCAGAGTCCTGCTACAAGCAGCAAGGGCCCTGCCTTAATTCTCTTTCTGAGCTCAGTCACCGGTTGGGAGCAGCCTGAGGGGAGTGTGGTCTCAGCATAAACACTGCAGGGGCCAATTCAAAGATGTGGCAGCTGGAGGCTATAGGCCAACTGCATTCCTCTAGGCAGGTTCTTTCTTGAGAGATAGGACAGGCACGTTGCCAGGACTGTCATTTCTTTGTCGTTTATGGCATTGATATTTTTGAAGAATATCTTCCTTCTATTTTAATAGAACATTCTTTTTTTTAAAAAATTATTTATTTATTCATTAGAGACACAGAGAAAAAGGCAGAGACACAGGCAGAGGGCGAAACCTCCCTCCACACAGGGAGCTGGATGTGGGACTTGATCCCGGGACTCCAGGATCACACCCTGGGCTGAAGGCAGGCGGTAAACCACTGAGCCACCCAGGGATCCCCTGGACTATTCTTCATTTGGGGTTTGTCTTATGCTTCCTCTGTTTTACAGACATTTTTTCACAAACTCTTTTACTGGTAATTACCTATTAGCATCCCTTTGAACTGCTACTCTATGGAACAAACTTTGGGAAACTGCACATGTTGCTGTTGCTGCAGGAAACAATCTTTCTCCTTTTTTTTTTTGTCTAGTGACTTTCCCCCGCCTTTAAAATTCATGCATTCCACAGTTGTAGGTGGGCATGCTCAGTTCCCACAACACACTGTGCCTCTCTCTGCCGTCGTACCTATCAAGGTTGTCTGTCATCGATTGACTTGTCCAATTTGCTTGAAATTCATTGAGAGCATATTCAACAAATGAATATGTGGAGTACTGTGCTATTTCCAAAGAATAACATTTCTAGTAATGTTAACATGTACTTAAATTTTATTTATATAGAACCAACATATAAAGTGCAAATGATTTGGACAACTCACAAGAAACTAAAAGGTAGAGGGGCACCTGGGTGGCTTAGTCAGTTAAGCATCTGACTCTTGATTTTGGCCCAGGTCACCATTTCAGGGCTGTGAGATGGAGTCCCACGTCAGGCTCTGTGCTCAGCAGGAATTCTACTTGAGATTCTTTCCCCTCCTTCCCTCTGTTCAGGCTTTCTCTCTAAAATAAATAAATAAATAAATAAATCTTTAAAAAAAACAAGAAAGGAGAATATAGTATAAGAGGAGAGAATACAGCATATCCTCTTACACTCTGGTATCAAAATCTTATTAATGGGAATTCTTAAGGAGTTTTTGTAGTAGGCCACTTATGGCTATAAATACAGTCCAATGAAGATGCTACTTGGCTACAGAAGCTCCAGTCCTAATATTGTTGGTGGGACTTGAAGCCCTGAGAGTTTGTGTTGAATTCAGAGCTGGAACAAAGCATGCGCATGTCCTGGGCGGGCTAATAAATTGACATGCCCACAGTTCTATTTTCTTTAAATATTTATGTAGAGGAGAGGCTGAGCACTACAAGGGAAAGTGTAGAAGAAAGGTCACTGGAAGCAGAGCTCTTTTTAGGTCCAAGCATTTTTGTACTGTCCTCAACTCACCAACACCATGCAGCAAATCAGAAACCCTGAAGTTAACTTGACCCACCTCTTTAGAAAATGGGGCCCTCACCATGCTCCTTTGAAGGTCTCATACCCCATCCCAATAGTTGCCTTATCAAGGTAGCAGCAAATGTTGGCTGCTCCCTAGTATATTGACTTCCCATAAAGTAGCCAGACTGTCAGTCCCTTAATCTGACTCTGAACTTGGGGAACAGAGAGATATTATCTTGGCACCTAAATTTCTACTTTTTATTTATCCTTTGTTTTAGGTCCCAATATTAACCTCCATTTTCATTTTAAAATAATTACCTACTGAATACATGTATTGAGTTGTAAGATTTGTGCACTTGTTACACTTCAGTAAAATAATTATCTACTATACCTTAATAGTTAGACTACCCATAGACAGAATAGCTCATTATGGGATTAAATGTGAGGAGAAATAGAAAATTCTTTCTAGGGACTTCTTTCTAGGGACATCTGGGTGGCTCAGTGGTTTAGCGCCTGCCTTTGGCCCAGGGCGTCATCCTTGAGTTCTGGGATCCAGCCCCCACGTTGGGCTCCCTGCATGGAGCCTGCTTCTCCCTCCGCCTGTGTCTCTGCCTCTCTTTCTCTCTCTCTCTCTCTCTCTCTCTCTCTCTCTCTGGTCTCTCATAAATAAATAAATAAATACAATCTTTATTTTTAAAGATTAAAATTAAGATTAAGATTAAAGATTAAATTAAGATTATGATTAAAATTAATTAAGATTGTTCATTATCTTTAAAAATAAAGATTGTATTTATTTATTTATTTATTTATGAGAGACCAGAGAGAGAGAGAGAGAGAAAGAGAGGCAGAGACACAGGCGGAGGGAGAAGCAGGCTCCATGCAGGGAGCCCAACGTGGGGGCTGGATCCCAGAACTCAAGGATGACGCCCTGGGCCAAAGGCAGGCGCTAAACCACTGAGCCACCCAGGGATCCCATAAATACAATCTTTAAAAAAAAGGAAAATTCTTTCTGGCTAAAATATATTTTCTACTGACTTACTACTAGGTTTTAAGTTATTTAACTAAAAGAGAAATAAAAGTAATACATTGGGTAAAAATAGAAAATTCAAATAAGCAAGAATAATAAAAATTAAAATACTGCCAGGGTGCCTGGCTGGCTCATTTGGTAGAATATGCAACTCTTGAGTTTGAGCCTCATGTTGGGTGTAGATATTACTAAAAGAAATAAATGAATTTTAAAAAATTGAAAATAATCTCGAAATACCTGCCAGAGGTTTTATAACACCACATTTTGATGTATATCCTTCCAGGGTTTTCCTAGAAGGATATGCTTATGAAAAAAGTATATGTATATATATGAAAAATATATTTATGAAGATCAGATGGTTCTCTATATTATGCTATGTAACCTACTTGTAATATTTTATAATATATTATGAAAGAATTTTCATGCCAATAAATATATATTTAACGTACCAATTATTTGCATATTATCCTATGAGGTAGATTCTTAGCTATTAATTAATACACTCCACTGTATGTAACCATTCCCTGATTTGGGGATTTTCAGATTATTTCCAAATATTCATTATGATACCTGGCATGTGGTAAGCATCTACATTGCACCCATCTTTGGGTTCAGTTGCTATCTGTTTTTTTTTTCTCAGAAGTCTAACTGGTGGGTCAAAAGGCTTTCACTTTTTTTTTTTTTAAGATTTTATTCATCTATTCATGAGAGCCACAGGGAGAGACAGAGACATAGGCAGAGGGAGAAGCGGACTCCCTTGCAGAGAGCCCCATGCACAACTTGATCCTGGGACCCCGGGATCATGCCTGAGCCAAAGGCAGAGGCTCAGCCACTGAGTCACCCAGATGTCCCAGGTTTTCACTTTTTTAAGTCTTTTGCTAAGTATCACTGATTCTTGCTACTATTTTTTGGAAAGTCCAAAGATCTCGGTCCCCAGAAAAATCCTAATAGCTATTTGTTATTGGAAGGGAGACCTGGAAGGAATAATTAATTAAGCAATAACCAGGACCTGTGGAGCAGATTGGCTTCGGGACTCTGGTGAAACTAGGTGAACTCATCATTTTTTAAATGGAGAGGGTTGAAGGGATTTTTAGTAGACCAGAAAGGTGAGTGAGTAGTTATCATAGTAGCCTGTGCTGTTAAGTGTGGATGGAGCAGGAAAGAGTACTAATGGGAGGTTGTGTGTGTGTGTGTGTGTGTGTGTGTGTGTGTGCACATGCAGAGAGGAAGGGCTGAGTACAGACTTCACTGTTTTACAGTTTTGCCTGCTGCATGTCTTGGAAGAGAACAAGTATTTCTACTAAATTGGTCATGTAAAACTAATAATGTGTGCCTTTCTTTGCGAAACTTACTTCAGTGTTACAGTAATACATGTCTGCAGGTTATTTTTTTATTTTTTCATACTTTGGGGTCTGTAACACCTTTATTTTCCACCTTATCCATTTTTATTTGTTTATTTCTCTTTGTTTTTTTGGTGGTTAGAGGTAGGGAAGTATTGATAAAAGGGAGTCTTGAATCTCTCACAGAGAAGTAAAGAACACATAACCTTGAAAAATCGTCTCTATTCTACTTTAGCCATGCAATCATCAGCAAGCTATTGAGCATGAGAACATCCAGAATTGATTGTTATTTAAGTTAAGGAAAGAGTGAGGTCTCAGGCAGGGAAATCAACCGGGGAACAAACTGTGGCATCATCAAGGATAAAGCACCTTTTGGGGAGTAAAAGAAGCTGCAACAAATGCCAACTGTAGGACTACTTACTGATTACCTAAAAAAGTAACTGATGATCTCTTGCCCTGAATGTCCAGTTGACCATTCGCTGGTGAGAGGTGCTTGAACGAATACTCACCATGTCTTTTCTATGCTTCTCTGTCTCAGTCTAAAACAAATGCCCTCTAGATTTCAGATCATCTACTTGGAGACTTAGGAGAAAGATAGCCTCTAAGTTAAAAATATAGAAAAACTTGGTGTTATTGTATTAGAACAATAAGGCTTATGTCAGATTTTATTTTCTAAAAATAGGCCATAGCAGTATTTCTACAGCTACATGCTTCCTTCAGAACCAGGAGCCTTCAGAATCACTTTGCCATCAAGAGCTAGAGTTTATTTCCACTTTCTCTGAATCTGGGTGGACACATAACTTCTCTGACCAGTAGAATAAGGCAAAAGTGATACTTTGTGACATCAAAGGCTAGGACATATTAAAGACACAGCTTATAGCTGGCTATCCTTTTTTTTTTTTTTTGCAACCACAATATTGCAAAGAAGCTCAGGCCACACAAATAGGCCATGTATATGTGTTTCAGTCAACAGCTCCTATTAAGTTCCCAGATGACAGCTAGCATTAATTGTGAGCAAATGAGCCTTCACATGATTCCATTCTCTGCCTTCAAGCATTTCATCATCAGCCATCCAGTAACAGATTTAAACCATTCCCTCTGTGCCCTGTCCAAATTCCTGGCCTACAGAATAATGAATAATAATGTTTGTTTTAGTCCAAACATTTGTTTATTACCAAATTTTCTGGTAATCTTTAATGGAAGCAGAGTGAATAAAACAAAACTATTGGCGAAATTTGATATTGTAATTGGTTAATCACTAAACAGATAGGTCTTGTGAGCCTGCTCTAATCAATGTACTCTGCTAGACCTGTAGAGTTTGCAAAACGAAAAAACAAAAAACAACAACAAAACATGACATTCTTTGTTCTTGAAGAGTCCTAGAGGAATCCACATGTGTAGCTGCAATAAGGTGGCTAACAATATGTAGTAAGTGCCAAGTGAGATAAGAAACACATGCTGTAAAGGTCTTGGGTGGAGGGAGACTCTGGATAGAGCAGAAAGACTGGGCTTCATTAGGTAGCGCAGCATCCCGGTGCACAGTAAACACTAAGGAACTGGTCATGTAGGATCCCTGGGTTGCTCAGTGGTTTGGCGCCTGCCTTTGGCCCAGGGTGTGATCCTGGAGTCCTGGGATCAAGGCCCACATCAGGCTCCCTGCATGGAGCCTGCTTCTCCCTCCGCCTGTGTCTCTGCCTCTCTCTCTCTCTCATGAATGAACAAATAAAATATTTTTAAAAAAAAAGGAACTGGTCATGTGACCAGAGAAGAAGACAAGTTAGGGATTGAAGAAAGAGTGTCAGGTACTTGGAGAGGAAAATGAAAGTATTTTAAGCAGATTGGAACACAAACTATCAAATCTGGAGTACTGAGGTTTCAATAATAACAATAATGCCAGGGTACCTGGGTGGCTCACTGGTTTAGCATCTGCTTTTGGCTCAGGTAGTGATCTTGGGGTCTTGGGATTGAATCCCATATCAAGATCCCTCTGCCTGTGTCTCTGCCTCTTTCTCTGTGTCTCTTATGAATAAATAAATAAAATAGTAGTGTGTGTAACAGTGCACACGCTACCAAGTACTTCCACAGACATTACATTGAAGTCAGTTACCTCATCTCTATTTTATGAATAAAGAAACTTAAGGTCAGTGGCCTCGAAACCACTTTGATTTTATTAGAACTTTCTGGTAGGGGTAGCAGTAAGTGCAACAGTGCATAAAGGGAGCTAATGTCTAATGGGCACCTATCAAATGCCAGGCATTTTGTTTGATTATTTTTTTAAGATTTTATTTATTTATTCATGAGAGAAAGAGAGAGAGAGAGAGAGAGAGGCAGAGACAGGCAGAGGGTGAAGCAGGCTCCATGCAGGGAGCCTGACGTGGGACTCGATCCTGGGTCTCCAGGATCATACCCTGCGCTGAAGGCAGCGCTAAACCACTGAGCCACCCGGGCTGCCCTGATTATTTTCATAATTTACTTAACAGCCTGAAATCCAATTTTATAACAACTTTGGAAGTAATCGTTAGTATTCTGATTATATAGGTGAGGAAATCGAGACTCAGAGACATCAAGTAACTTTCTTAAGGTCATACAAGTGGTAAGTTAGGACCTAGGGACAGACATTTTCAAATGTGATGGCAAGTTCAGCAAACCTCCTACATTCCTGTGGGACAGAGGCTCTCTGCTCCCCTCTGCATAGTTTCAAACAAACCTCCCTTTCACATTTCCACAGAAACATCTCGATGTTGCCTGTCTAAAGCACTCAAGGCATTAATATGGGAATGACCAATAGGTTTAGCACCTTCCCAAAAAAAGGAGCTAGTTGTTAACCTCAAAGAATTTCTAGCTGGTAAATATGAAAGGGAAATCTGTCTCTGTCTCTGTCAAATAAGCAGGGACACTGATGATATACCCAGAAGTTCAGCAAAGAGCTAGGAATATGGCCTTGAGCTAGCCACTGAAGTCCTCTGAGTCTGAGTTTCCTCACCTGTAAAATGAAAGGTTTGCTGGATGGTCTTCAAGGTCTCTTCCAGAAGGACTGTTTTATGATTCCATAAGCCCAGAACCAAGATGTAAAATAAGGAATTCACTTTTTTAAAAAAAGTGACATCATTCAACCTTTTGCCTTTGTTTACCTTTGCAAAGTGAGTCTGTTCCACTCACCAAGAATCATAACTGAGAAGATGGGGTCTTGGCTCAGTGATGTTCTGAAGAACTTAATATGCAGCAAATCCTCTCTCTAGGAGTGGTGTTCCAGACCACCAACATTTGACAGATCCCTGCAAGCCTATGGTCTCAAAGTTATTTATGTAAAACTGTTCTACCTACTGAGGTGATTTTCCAAATGTTGCTATTCTAAGTTTTCATCTGCTAAGTACATGACCGTTTTTCAGTAGAAGCTTTTGAGACATTTCTATGAGGTGAGATTGCTCCAAGTTCCAACCATTTGTTCTCATCAAATGGCAATAGGTTCTGATTGCATAAAAGTAACCACTAAAAAAATCCATTGCAATCCCGATTTGATAAAGCTATTGAAATTATGATGTTAATTGTTCTCTTCCACTTTAGCTCTGTGTTAATTGCCACTGATTATTGCCACTTCCCAGGGAATCATAGAATCTGGGGATTTTAGGTAGGTTGTCCCCCCTGTCTATATTAAACCATTTTTAATAAAAAATGAATATGCAAGAGCTGGTAGGCAAATAAATTTATGGCCTTAATTTTATTGCTTGGATTAAGTTCATGTGTTCCCAAACTGTTTTTTAATTGCTGTGTCTCTATTTTTGAAAGCTTGGGCAGTTATAAGTTGTTACATAAGATTTAATGATTGGTAAAACTTCTATCTCCAGAAGTTGACTTATTATTTGTATTCTCTTGCATTTATACTTAGGACATGTCAAACAACTCAACACCAGTACACTTCTTGGTGATTTTCAATTGCTCATGAAACAACAGATTAGCATGGGGCTTCAAATAGGCTACAATCAAGCAAATGATTGATAGGTGCTCTATAAAGATTATGAAACCTAATTTCATTTTGCCTTCTACTTAGGGGCTCAATTTTTAAGGAAAATAAAAGAATGCTCTTTCCTTTCTAGATCTCAGTTCACATGGATAGCCCTTGAGTGCTGATCTTAGGCCCCAAAGGAAAGAAAATTTAATTTTAAGAATAGTAATTTCAGGGGATCCCTGGGTGGCGCAGCGGTTTAGCGCCTGCCTTTGGCCCAGGGCGCGATCCTGGAGACCCAGGATCGAATCCCACATCAGGCTCCCAGTGCATGGAGCCTGCTTCTCCCTCTGCCTATGTCTCTGCCTCTCTCTCTCATTCTGTGTGACTATCATAAATAAATAAATAAATAATTAAAAAAATAAAAATAAAAAACAAACTTTAAAAAAAAAAAAGAATAGTAATTTCAGAATGATCCTCTGGATAACATGAATATTAATTGTTTGCCCCCTGCAAGTATAAAGGATTGACACAGACTTACCTATCACACTTTATTTCCAAGTGCTCTAAAAAGCCCCTTCTGGAACTCCCAGCCCTCCATGGTTACTCTCAAACCCTTTGCCTACAACGATCACAAGCCAGTTGTAAAAACATTCAAAGCTACTGAGATCGTGACTAACAAGACTGTCATTATTTGATGATGTCCAAATCTGTCCCAAACCGTGTTTCCTGTAGTGATGTTGACCATCTGATCTCTATGAGTACTGACTTCAATAATTTTTAAGGACTTGGAAAATAGGTACTAACATAACTGAAGCTGGCAATTAGGTTCATTTCAGGCAGGCTCATCTCCAGAAGCACATTTGCAAACCACAAACAAGAGGGTTGGTGTAATATGTTTTAATACTTTTGGAAGAACACAACAATGCCATAGACCACTGTTGACTAGACATGGTGATGTTTTGTAAGTTCCTCAAATTTGGGATTGATTGAGCTTCTCCAAGGTAGGGAGAGTGTCCTATCAAACTTGCTTCTATTACTTATCATTATCACTGGTTTTCTTACTGTGGTTGTTTCCAGCAGTTTAAATAGGAAAATGAAACCCTTATATCTAGGTGGGGAACCCTAAGCAGAACAGCATATGAGCACAGGAAGTAGCATATAGGCCACACAAACATTTCCCAGCTTTTGCTGCCTAGTAGGACTATTATTCTCCATCCAGGCTACACATCATAATCACCTGTGGGGCTTAGAAAATATTACAGGTTTCCAGGCTCTGCCATAGTTATTTTCATTCAGTTGTTCTAAGGTGGGATCCAAGCTTCTATAGCTTTAAAAACTACCGCAGATTATTCTGCTGTACAGAGATCATGAGATCTTAGGTGTTGTAAAGTATCATCAAGAATCTTAATTTCTTCTGTTATAAAATTTGCAAAAGACAGTACCTACACATTAAACATTGGAATGAAGTAGACTTGGATTAAAGTTCAGGCTCTACCAAATTACTATGTGACTTGGTCAAATTACTTACTTTCTTAGCACTTTATAGTTTTCATTTGAAAAAAATGGGGATGGGTACTTGGGTGGCTCAGTTGGTTAAGCATCCAACTCTTGATTTTAGCTCAGATCACGAGCTCATGGGTGGTGAGATCCAGCTCCGTGTCAGGCTCCTCACTCACCAGGGAGTCTGCTTAAGATTCTCTCTCTCCTTCTCCCTCTGCCCCTCCTCTGCCTCAAATAAATGGATAATTTTAAAAAATATTTTATTTATTTATTCATGAGAGACACACAGAGAGAGGCAGAGACATAGAGGAAGAAGTGGGCTCCCTGCAGGGAGCCCCATGTGGGATTCCATCCTGAGACCCCAGGAACACGCCCTGAGCCAAAAGCAGACACTCAACCACTGAGCCACCCGGGTATCACTAAATGGTTAAATTAAAAAACGGGAATAGTTGTTTCCAAATGAGATGGTGTGAAAACTAAATGAGATAATATATGCCCAGTACTTCCCATGTGCCTGGTATAAATATGTACTAAAATATAGCTATGATTTGGTTTCTCTTTAGGTGTTTAATCTGGAGAAACTTGCACCTGAGTGATCAAAATATACCATTAAAATTTGAAAGGCTACTTTATCTCTCTCTGACAGTAAGACTAGTGGACCTTTGAGGAACTAAAAATTGATGTCAACCTGGCAGTTGACATCAAAGCACTCAGAAATCAAAGGTTAGTGACTTTTCTGATAGAGAAAAATGAAAAACAAAAGTCAGGCTTCTTCACTATAAGGGGAGATGCCTAAAAAGAATGGTTCTCTGAAAAATAAGAAGTGATGGCTATAGGTTGTTGGCCAACTTTAACCGGATAAAGAGCTGATCTCTTCCTACTCCAAAATCCCATCCTGGGAGCAGGAAGGCAGGTTTTTTTTCCCCCCTATTCTCCTTTTGCTTCCATGGTTATTCTTACTCCCTTGCCTTGGCTTACTCCTTTTCCTTCTTCCAAGAAGGACCTTACTTAGGTCCGAGGTCCTTTTGTTTACTTTGATTTGCCCTACCTTTCCCCCCAACTTTTGAACTTCTGCTGTCTCAGCTAACAACTTACACTGTTTCCATTTCATTATTTTATGGATTTTAGTTATATCTTTCTGAATGGACTTCAAATTTTCTAAAGGGTAAGATATTCTTAACCTGCCTGTACATCTTTTTCCTCAGTCCAGATCACAAAACCCTTGGCATAAAAAGTTATCCCATAAAAATGGCTCTAGTGCCCGAGTGCTTTTACATGTGAAATAGAGAGCCAGTTAGGCCATCTTCAATTTTTGGGGTGCTAATGACTGTAGGTTCAATTTTACTGGCTAGTCTTTGCTTTCTAACAGAGACATGTAAAACAGATTATTGTAACTGTTCATTGACTTTCCTTGTTGATCAGTTCAGACTTTGTTTTTTCTTCTTTAAATAGTGATTCTCAAAATTGTTTACATGTTTAAATCATCTGGGGAGCTTTAGAAAATCTTCATGTCCAGACTACACCCCAGACCAATTAAATCAGAATTTCTAGGAGTGAGGCCAACCCATGAGGAGTTTTTGTTAAAAGCTTCCCCAGGAGATTCCAATGTACAGCCAAGATTGAGAACCACTGTTTTAGATCAAATTATGTAAAATCTGATTACTAGAGCCCCAGACTGGAAACAGATAATAAACTTCCCGAAATGGGATTTCTTAATGGAGCCCCCCAGTCCAATGGACTCCCTTCTGATTCAGTATTCTTTTCCTAAGAGGCTTTAAGGCACACTGCTTAGTGGACCTGAAGCTATATTTGAGAACAAGTGTGGGTAAGAAATGAAACCCATTGCTGCAGCAGGGTTCATGTACCCACTATTAACAGCTCTTGTATTATCCATATTGCTAACTGGCACCTATCATTTAAATCTCGAATTGAATGTCATTTTCTAACAGAAGCCTTCTCTGACCACTTTCACACTTCATCAGTATAGGAAGTACTAGTTATACTTTCTCAAACACCCTGCTTTCCTTTATAGCATCCAAGGTATATTGCCAATTATTTGCTCCATGTAGCACTGCCCCTTCTATTACAGGATTTTAAGCCTAGTGATGGAAAACAGCATATCTGCCTTATTCACTGCACACATCACAGTGCATGTCATAGGAGGTTAGTAAATACTTGGTAAAGGAATGAAAATCAGAGTATTAGTTTTTGATGGGCATTCATTTGGGTGGGCGATGGGTGAATCCTGTGGCTCGCTGTGGAATATTCTATCAATAGTGGTGGGCTTCCTTGGTCAACCAATTTTGACCGGCGATTCTCAAATATGACACGCTCATGAGAGTCGCTTGGACATTTGTTGAAAATACAAATACCTATGCTTCATCTTTAAGAGATTTGACTTCTATTGAAGTCAGAAGTATAAAGTCAGAACTAGTAGTAAGTTTGCCAGCTGATTCTGATGCCCTGGGCCACATTCCAGTGTTTAGAAACTACTGCCTTAGGCATTGCCCTGAAATGACTTTTAGAAGCACAGTCCAATTTGAAGGCTGAAGCCACCATAGCTCAGTTATTCTTTTTGTTCTGTGATAAAACTGTGGAAGTGAGGTTGAAGGTTTTCTCTGGAGGCAACCCACATTGCTTTATACAGCCGCCGTGGAGAGAGAATGCTTTCCTCCTGACCCCCAAGTCATCCACTCTGTTTAGTAATGTGCCTAGCTAAACTTATGGTTTTTAAGAAATTGATCTAGCAAAATCTGATGATAATATAAAAAAATGCATCAAAGTAGTACTTTCTCCAAATGCTTGGGAAACCTAACCATGTTAGATATGGTCAGTGCCTAGGCTGACCTTTCTATGTTGATTAGTATTGGTCATATTTTTATATACTTGTATCTATTTTCAGAAATAATTAACATAAGAAGTATTATATTAAGTATTCCTACCTTTTGCATTTAGGCTAAGAAAAGATACACAGATTATAAGACTGTATGTAGATGACCTATAGAGATCCTTCAGCTAGCAAACTCAACCAGCCAGATAGAGCAAAAAAGGAAAAAACAAGCAAAAAAGAACTCTATATACTAAAATGGGTATTATGAAAACCATGTAATTAAAAGTGATTTTTTCATAGGAGATTCTATTACTCAAAATATATTTGCCGTAATTTCAAACATAATCTAATTGCTTTGGGAAACCATGATTCACATACAATAAATACAAAAACATCAAAACCATAGCTACATAACACATCTTGGGCTAAAACTGTCCTCTATTTTAGTATCTGCATTCTTATATCCAATAGCTATGTTAACATTTACATATGCTATATGATTATATAATGTAATATTTATCATAAATTATATAATTTAACATTTATCATAAACAATGAGAAATTCAGAGAAGATGATATTCCCATTTTATAGATGAAGAAACTGTGTACCAAGGAGGTTGAAGAACTCGATAAAGTAATTGTTATCCCTAATCTAAGAATCTTTTTGTTGCAGTAGGTTACCTTGTAAAATATAGAACAATCCTTAATAATCATAAATTTAATATGGAACCATCAAGAAACATTTATAAATTTAGCACATTCAGTTAAAAAATATAGAACAACCTACAGTATTTTACAAAAATGTCCATTACCAGAAGTTAAGTTAAAATAACAATATTTGAACTTAGCACCCAAAATCAATCTAATTAAAAATGGACAGAAGACACGAACAGACATTTCTCCAAAGAAGACATGCAGATGGTTAACAGACACATGAAAAGATGCTCAACATCACTAATCATCAGTGAAATGCAAATCAAAATCACAATGAGATATCATATTAAACCAGTAAGAATGGCTAGAATTAAAGACAAGAAATAACAATTGTTGGCAACGATGTGGCGAAAAAGGAACACTCATACACTATTGGTGGGAATGTAAATTGGTACAGCCACTGTAAAAAATAGTGTGGAATTTCCTCAAAAAATTAAAAATACTGGGTATTTACCCAAAAAGTCCACTACTGGGTGTTTACCTAAAGAAAACAAAAACACTAATTTGGAAAGATGTATGCACCCCTACATTTATTGCAGCATTATTTACAATAGCTAAGACATGGAAGCAGCCCAAGTATCCACTGATACATGAATGGATAAAGAAGATGTGGTATATATGTATAATGGAATATTACTCAGGCATAAGAAAGAATGAAATCTTGCCATTTGCAACAACATGAATAGACCTTGAGAGTATTATGCTAAGTGAAATAAGTCAGACAGAGAAAGACAAATACTGTATGTGGAACCTAAAAAACAAAACAAATGAATAAACAATAAAAAGAAGAAACTGATGGTTTTAAGAGGAGGCAGCTAGGAGGATGGATGGGTGAAAAGGGTAAAGGGGAGTAGGACATACAGGCTTCCAGTTATGGAATGAATAAGTCATAAGAATAAAAGGTACAGCATAGGAAATACAGTCAATAGTATTATAATAGTATAGCATAGTGAATGATGGTTGTTGCACTAGTGGTGAGCTTGGCACAACACACAGAGAAACAGAATCACTCTGTTGTACACCTGGAAACTAATGTAACATTGTGTGTCAATTATACTCAAATAAAAGAAAAATAATAAAGTTGGTTAAACTCCCTAAAAACAAATTAAAATAAAGTAACAATGTTTGAGTGTACGTGAAGGAGTGTTTGTTATATAAAAATTTCCAGGCACTTGGTGGCTCAGTCAGTTAAGCATCCTGCTCAATTTTGGCTCAGGTGCCTTGCAGGGTCATGAGATTGAGCCCCAAGTGGGCTCCATGCCCAGCTTAAGATTTTCCCTCTCACTCTCCCTCTGCCTCTCCCCACCCCCATCCTGTACTCTCTCTCAAATAAATAAATAAATAAATAAATAAATAAATAAATAAATAAATATTTAGAAGTCACTTCTGTGGAACCTGCATTTAATAGGAATTCAGATGAAAAATAAATATGCACAAACACACTATTCTTTTGAACTGTTTTTTTTTTTCGTCTACTATGAATTACCACCATTTCTTACATGCACATATTCCTTATGTGGTTTTGGCTATGTATTATTAATGTGATCTGCAAATCATTCTTCTGTGCTCAAAATGGCCCAGGAAAGGAAGGGAAGAAGACAGCACGGTCAATTAAAACTAAAGAGGAATTTTTAGCAGACAGATAGTATATACCTGAATTGGAAGAGAGCTAAAACACTGAGACTAACTTCTCTGTAGAACGTGTTTAGAGATCTTAGTTCGTGTTAAAGTTCTGCTTAGCAGTATATAAAATAGGGCTATTACAATAGATTATGTAATTTATGCCTTTTCAAATTCTAACCTTGTACTTTATCTGCTTAATTCTCCAATCCTAGGATCAGACATTTAGCTGATATGAATTGGCAAAGAAAGTAATTCCATGTGCTCCCAGCCCTCCACCCAAAAACCCAAAAATGCACAGACTGAATATTTTCTTATACAGACATTTATAGAGTTATTGTAATCCCTGCAAGGATGAAGGTGCTATTATTTTGCTACTATTTTATTTTCTACCTTATCCATTGATATATATTTTACAGTACTGTGCTGGCTATTGGCCTTTGACCTTTAAGGATTTGGTATTTTTTCCTAACATATTTGCAGGTATAAAAACATTTATAAACATTACACCTCTGCATCTCTCTTGATATTAAAGAAGTAATCTCTTCAGATACTAATCTACTATTTCTTAATTACATTGCTCTTAAACTACGGCAGTTATTTTCCTTCTCTATTCTATTTTTATTTTTATTTTTTAGATTTTATTTATTTATTCATGAGAGACAGAGAGGCAGAGACACAGGCAGAGGGAGAAGCAGGCTCCCTGCAGGGAGCCCGATGTGGGACTCGATCCCAGGATCCCGGGATCACTCCCTGAGCCAAAGGCAGACGCTCAACCACTGAGCCACCCAGGCACCCCTTTTTTTCTATTCTATTTTTTTAGAAAAGATTTTATGTATTTATTCATGAGAGACAGAGAGAGGCAGAGGGAGAAGCAGGCTCCCTGTGTGGAGCCTGATGCAGGACTCTGTTCCAGGACAGAGTGGGACTCGATCCCAGGATCCCGGGATCACTCCCTGAGCCAAAGGCAGACGCTCAACCACTGAGCCACCCAGGCACCCCTTTTTTTCTATTCTATTTTTTTAGAAAAGATTTTATGTATTTATTCATGAGAGACAGAGAGAGGCAGAGGGAGAAGCAGGCTCCCTGTGTGGAGCCTGATGCAGGACTCTGTTCCAGGACCATGGGATCACGACCTGAGCCGAAGGCAGACATTATACCACTGAGCCATCCAAGTGACCCTCCTTCTCTATTCTAAAACTAGGAAAACTTATTTAGAGTCACTACATCAAATTTTTCCTCATCCTCTTATCCATTAATTTGTCCATTGGTTATGCTCTGGTTTTAAAGTTTGTCCACAAATTCTTTGACACAATTGCTTGAAAAGGTGGAGAGTCTAATTCTCTGCAACTTAAATGTGGGCCGTATGTATGGGGACTTCTTTTTAACAAGCAGAATGTGACAGAAGTCATCATTTGGGACTTCTGCGACTAGATCATTAGAAAAATATTA
This sequence comes from Nyctereutes procyonoides, assembly GCF_905146905.1. Taxonomy (NCBI): domain Eukaryota; kingdom Metazoa; phylum Chordata; class Mammalia; order Carnivora; family Canidae; genus Nyctereutes; species Nyctereutes procyonoides. Next base: position 5,107,770 of record NW_026575031.1, on the reverse strand, counting down.
CCATTTCTGCTTGACCTCTCTTGGATTGTCCAGTGTGGGGGGAGGTTAGTTGTCATGTTGTAAGAATAGCCAAATAGACTTGAAAGAGGCCCCCATGGAAAAGGACCAAGACCTTCTGTCAACAACCAGCATGAACTTGCCAGCCATATGACAGATCCACCATGGAAGTACATTCCCCTATCCTACCCAAGCCCTCAGATAGCTGTAGTCCTGGCTGATGTCTTGACTGCTATCTTATGAAAGACTCAACCAGACCACACAGCTAGGCTACTCCCAAATCCCTGACCCATAGAAACTGTAATAGATAATATATAAGTATTACTGTTTTTAAGGCATTAAGTTTTGTGATGATCTGTTAAGTAGCACTAACGCAGTTACCTTGCCAAGACAAGATACTGTTGCCTTTATTCTTTCAACAAATACTGACTGTACATGTGATTTGTGTCAAGCAGTCTGTTGGGTTTTAATTGAACTAAAGTAAATAGAAGAGATATAGTTCCTCCATTTAAAAAAATATATATTTTATTTATTTATTTGAAAGAGAGAGAGAGAGATAGCAAGAGAGAGCATGAGCAGGGGAGAGAGGGAGATGCAGACTGCCCCTGTAGTAGGGAGCCTGATATAGGGCTGGATCCCAGGACTCTATCTAGGATCAGGACGTGAGCCGAAGGCAGTTGCTTAACCAACAGAGCAACACCGGCACCCCTACTTCCTCGCTTTAGAGAACTTAGAATCTTGTGATGGATACAAACTCAAAGAGATGATTATACAATTTTTAAGTTACCATTAAGTCTGAGGGGAATAGCTGGGCTATGAGTACCAGTGATCCTCAACCTGAAGGTCAGGAAAGGTTTCCTTGAAGAACTTCAGTTAACTGGGTAAAGAGGAAAATGGAGAATGGGAAAAAGCTTTCCATGCAGAGGGACATGTAGGTGATGGCCTTTGTGCAGTGGCCCCAACTAAGACATTTCTGTGCTAGAAACTACAGGGAGATTTGTTTTCATTTATTCAATTTCTTCAAAGAAATACTATCTGAGCACCTATGTCAAGCACTATACTAAGCCCTGAGGGTACAGTGAACAAATCAGGGATAAATCCCTGCCCTTATAGAACTTACCTTCTGGTAGGTGAGAAGGACAACAAATGCAAAGAAATGAATAAAATACATGAAATGGACTTCTGGTTTCTGGCCCAGCATGTAAAGAGCTTGGAAATTGTCTCCCTCCTCCACACAACAAGGAAAAACCTGAACAAACGACAAAACAACTCTTCTTAGATTCATCAGAGAACTGAGATCATAGGACAAACCGTGGCTTACAGAACAGAGAGGCAAATAGGCAGATACAAAGAATCAGAAGCTCAGCAGCAGAAAACTCCTTAGGAACCAGTGCCAGGGTAGGCAAGCCTAATCTCTAACTGACAAATTGCTGGAGGCTCAGTGTGGACAAGTCTGAGAGATAAAAACTTCAGAGGGGCTCAGTCTTAGGTAAGGCCCTCACACTTCTGTGACTTTTGCCTCCAGGAGACTTATCTGGTTTTCAGAGTGAAGATCAGAAAAATCCCCTAGTGTTTCTTGTGAGGGAGAGGGAAAGTAGCCCTTTTGAAATATGCCTAGGGCATTCTGTTTTTCTTAAGGCTTGCCCCCAAGAGAAACTATGTTCCCAGAGCTTAATTTACTGAGGTTTTACTAACCTAGTGGAAAAGAGATGACCAATTCTAACACCCTTTAGCCTTCCTATCTGTCCTAAGGGGGAAAACACAATAAAAGAAAACAAAGAGAAGTACTTGTGAAGGTCATGGCCTTAGGGGTGTGTTCTCACTAAAGACGCGTCCTGATAACAGGACTATAGAATGCTCCCCCTTCCCCTGCACCTTGACATCACATCAATAGAGCTCCTTTGTAATAACAACTGAAAGAACCATGCGTCTCAGATAATATTCAAGAAGTCCCTAGGAAAACCCAAAAACAGCAAGAGAGACAAAAGCAAGGACACCAGAGGAAAATTTAACCTCTGACCCCTACAGCTACAGTGAACAGTAAGTAAATAAGGCCTAATCCCTAGTCAGATAAACAAAATATATGATATAGCAGTTGGTGATAAGTATTGAGAAGAAAACTGAGCAGGTAAAAGGGATCCGGTGTGTTGCTGGAGAGAGAAGTTTGCAATTTTAAGTAGGATGATCAGGAAATGCCTCCCAGAACAGGTGACATCTGCGCAAAGATCTGAAAGCGGCAAGGGAATGAGTCATGGAGATAGCTGGGGAAGAGCAGAGGGAACAAGTGGAAGGTCTGGAGGAAGGAATGTGCCTGGTCTGTTGAATGAACCACAGGAAAACCATGTGACTAGAGCAATAAATGAGGGGGAGAGTCATAGGAAATGAGGTCAGAGAGGTAAGGCTTGGGGCTAGGTAGATTGTGCATGACCCTGTGGACCAATGTAAAGACTTAGGTCCTTACTCCTATGAGAATAGACTACAGGAGAGCAAGGGAGCCCACTCAGGAGGTTTTTGAAATAATTGAAGAGAAGGACGCCTGGGTGGCTTAGTGGTTAAGCTTCTGCCTTTGGCTCAGAGCGTGATCCCAGGGTCCTGGGATGGAGTCCCTCATCGGGCTCCCCGTAGGGAGCCTGCTTCTCCCTCTGCCTATATCTCTGCCTCTCTCTGTCTGTCTCTCATGAATAAACAGATAAAATCCTTAAAAAAATCATTCAAGAGAATGAAAATGATGACTTGAGTCAGGGAGGAAGTAGTAGCAAAGGTGAGAAATCATCAGATTCTAGATACATTTTGAAGATAGACCAGACAGATATTGCTTTTGGCCCAAGCTGTAAGACAAGAAGAGGAATCAAGGTTGACTCCTTAATCTAAGCAAAAAGAGGAAGGCTGAATGAGGTGCAAGTCTTTTATGAGGGAGGTCAAATATTAAGTTAGAGACGCCCATTATACATCCAAATGAAGAGGTCGAGTAGGTAGTTGGGCATCCAGGACCAGAAGGTGGGGGGAGAGATCTGGGCTGAAGGTACAAATGTAAGAGTCAATGTATGGATCAATATGGATAGAATTTTGGGACACTTGGGTGGCTCAGTAATTGAGTGTCTGCCTTTGGCTCAAGGCGTGATCCTGGAGTTCCAGGATCCCAGAACAGGTGACATCTGCGCAAAGATCTGAAAGCGGCAAGGGAATGAGTCATGGAGATAGCTGGGGAAGAGCAGAGGGAACAAGTGGAAGGTCTGGAGGAAGGAATGTGCCTGGTCTGTTGAATGAACCACAGGAAAACCATGTGACTAGACATCGGGGTCCCTGCATGGAGCCTGCTTCTCTCTCTGCCTGTGTCTCTGCCTCTCTTTTTGGGTCTCTCATGAATAAATAAATAAATAAAATAAAAAATATGGATAGAATTTTAAGTCATGAGGACAAATGAAATTACTAAAGGAGTAAATCTATATGAAAAGAGGGCTGAATCCTGAGACCCAATGTTAACAGGTTGATGAAGTCAATAGAAATGAGCAAATAAGGCTTGGATGTAGGAGGAAAACCATGAGAGTATGATGTCCTGAAAGACAAGTTAATGAAGTATTTCCAGGAAGAGAAAGTGAACAATGGTGATAAACATTACTGAGGAGTCAAATAAAGGAATCAGCCATTGGATTAGCAATGTGGACACCAATGATAGACAGTAGTTTGGATGCTCAGAAGAGGCAAAAGCTTGATTAAAGGGGATTCTAGAGAGAATGGTAGAATAAGGTGTAGAGATATGAGTATAGGTAATTCTTCAGAGGAATGGCTATAAAGAATGGAAATATGAACTTGTAGCTGGAGGGCAACATAGATGAGAGAAATAACATGTTGGAAAAGGATTGGGATCTAGTGATCAGGTGGAGAGTTCAGCCTTAGATGGGAATGTGGACAGTTCATTCCTGGTAACAGGAGAGAAAGCAGCATATAGGCCCCAGATGCTGGTGGGCGGGTGGAGGTGTTGGTGGGAACTTGTGGATTGTTTCTATTTTCTCAGTGAAATAGAAATCAAGGTCATGGGCTGAGAGTGAAAATGGGGGAGGAGGTGCTGAAAGTATGAGGAGATAGGACAACATATGGAATCGTAGTTCCTAGGATTGTAAATGGACTAGGGAAATGCACTACGACTGCTGGGCAGCATGATGGGCACGCCTGAAATTAATAGTTGCCATGAATTGAAAGGGAGACCTGTCATGGACAAATGTTTTCTTCTAGCTCCATTCAGCTGCATACATTCTGATTAAGAGAAATGTTTCTCCCAGTAAGTATAACATAGTTATTTGTTCACATCTAAGAATCAGCTACTAGGGCAGCCCAGGTGGCTCAGCGGTTTAGCACTGCCTTCAGCCCAGGGCCTGATCCTGGAGACCTGGGAATCGAGTTCCATGTCAGGCTCCCCTGCATGGAGCCTGCTTCTCCCTCTGCCTGTGTCTCTTCCTTTCTCCCTCTCCTCTCTCTCTCTCTCTCTGTCTCTCATGAATAAATAAATAAAATCTTAAAAAAAAAAAAGAATCAGCTACTGAAGGAATCAAGAAATGACGAATTTGTATAGAATTTACTTCATTTAGCACTCACTGTTAGAGAATGGGAGGTCTCTGGTTAATCGAATATTTTAGATAATTAAGTCCATTATATATGAACTAATTTTATTTTTATGAAATCTGAATATCATAAAAGTTTGGGGGTAGTAACAAATGCCTAAATATCTAATAGTGCTTCAGTGTCATAGTGAAGACAAGTAACAATCACTGCATATCCTAGGGAAAATCCTGATTATTTGATTTTTCTGGCAGTTTGGAATCTGGGTACATTATATTGAGAATTTTAAAACAATACAAAAATGAAAAGGGATGTCATTAAATATAATAAAAATATCTTCATGGAAATCCACCTATTGAGTCTTGGTTGTAATGATAGTATTAGAATAACTTTCTTTTTCTCCTCTCAATTGCCTTTTTCTTGGCTAGTGAAACATTAAAGATAACATAATTAGATTCCAAATCTTTGGCAATGGCAATAGAATGCCAATGTCAGAGAGTATGATTATCTAGACTTGCTTCATCTTTGCTGCAAGACAGATTTATTTCTTTCTCAGCTACTTGTGTTTTCTAGTAGCTCAAATTATTCTTGTGAATCTGCTTTACAGTATTCACTTATTTTTAAAAATAACTGGCTGATTATATAAGCAACACATATTCACTGAATCTAACTTGGACAATATGGAAAGGTAGAAAGAAGAAAATAAAAATTATTATCTCACTACTTAGAAATGAACGCGATTAACATTTTGGCGAATTTTAATCTAATATTTTAATTCATATGTGTATTTATGTAGAAAACTTATATCAAACTGTATATTATTTTATATACTTTTTAACTTAATATTTTATTGTGAGCTTCTCCCATGCCATAGTCTTTGAAAACACAATTTTATGTATTTTTTTCTAATTTTTTATTTAAATTCAAATTGCCAACATTCAGGATAACACTCAGTGCTCATCCTATCATGTGCCCTTTTTAGTGCCTATCACCCAGTCACCCCATCCTCCCAACCCCATCCCCTTTCACAAGTCTTTGTTTCCCAGAGTTAGGAGTTTCTCATGGTTTGGAAAACACAATTTTAAATGACTAGATAGTAGTGTATTGTATGAATATACTATAATTTATTTAACAACTCTCCCATTATTGTGTATTTAGGATGTTCTAAAACTTATACCATTAGATGAGCATGCTTGAACATTAATCTTTTTTGTAATGCTGATTATTTTCTTAAGGTAGATTCCTAGAAATGGAATTATGAAGTCAAAGGGTACAAACAACTTAAAAGTTAGGTGTATGGGGCGCCTGGGTGGCTCAGTTGGTTGGTTAAGTGTCTGCCTTCTGCTCAGGTCATGATCCCAGGGTTCTAGGATCAAGCCCCACATCATCTGGCTCCCAGCTCAGTGGTGAGCCTGCTTCTCTCTCTGCCCCTCCCTCTGCTCTCTCTCTCTCTTAAATAAATAAAATCTTAAAAAATAAATAAACAAAAATTATGTGTACATTTTGCAGATGCCCTCCTGAAAAATCACACTTTTTGCAGTGCCCTGGAAGTGATCACGGAAGTCCGATTCTCTGTACCCTTGACAATTCCATAGTCTAGAGCACCTACCTATCTGTACACCCTACCTATGTTCACTTCACTTCAGTTGAGTTCTCAAATGAGCTATTCCATAATGCTCCTAAGGGATTTTCCTGATCTTACCACTAAAATATTCTCCATGCTCCTGTCACAGCACTTTCCACACCACTGACCTTGACACTTCCCTGGTAAAAACCTTGGCTCCTCCTGGGTTCCAGCAGGTCATATGGCACTACTGGAGGCCGTTCCCAGTTGGTTCCAACCTCCCTTTTCAGCCTGGTGAACCATTCATTTCTAAGTCCTCTGACAAAGCCACACAGAATATCTTTTTGTATACATAACATACAATGCTACTTCATGCCTCCAAGGCTTTACACCATTTCACCCTGCCACCTTTCTTCCCTGAAACTGAATTCATCTTTTTTGACACAGAGCAAAGGTCTCCTTTGGCAATTCTTCCCTGACTTGCCAGGGTGAGGTGGTTGAGCATTGGCAGCACGTTGCATTCCTACAGCACCATACCCACATCCATACTACAGCCCTGATCACTCTGCCCTGTAATTACTTGCTTACCTTGAGTTTCCCATGGAGTCCTTCAAGGACCTTGTCATATTTATTTTTATCCTCAGTTTTTAGCTGGTTACAAAGTTGATGATCAATAAATATTTATTGATTCAGTGACTAAAAGCCAGAATTGGTTTGACTATTCTGTCATTAGCTTGAAGTGTTGGATTTCAGGGGTAGAGTGTACCATTACCAACCAATCCGCAGTAGTCTTGTAAGCAGGCTTCCCTTAGCTAGCATCTAAACATATAGTCTGTCCTGGGCAGTCTTTGATCACAGGCTTCTGTCCATTCTTCTCTCTCTTCCCATTATTTATCTTAATTGCGTTCTGTGGTCCACTCTCCCAATTCTTTCACTCTAACCATCCTGTTTTGATTTCGCTCATCTAACAAAGCTCGGTGCTATGAGCAGCTAATGGCTCTACTTCATACTTGCTTCTTTGTTCTTGCTGTTACTATTTTCTGATCCTTGGTATAGGTGGCTGAATGTTGACTGGAGAAACACACAGAATTGTGCTGCCTAGAGCATCCTGCTTGCGAATTCTTTTCTATATTTATATATTTTCCCTGCGTCTCATTTATTTTTTATGGTTCTTTTAGTTTTTACTGTTCTTTTGTATGCCCTGCAAGCAACCTCTACCCTCAGTTGAACAAGGCAGAGTATAAGTGCATACATAAATCAGTGTGTAAATGAATAAGCATGTGCTGATTTCCATCACTACACACTGCATGCCCTCAAAAGGCCGTTGGGTGCTCCTTGCTGCTCACCTATATATATATTGGTTTGTCTTTTCATACAACTCCTCAGGATTGCCGTTTCAAATCTTTTTGTGACTTGGCTGCAAGTTGACTTCAAAAATAGAAGCCATCTGAGGAGATTTTCCTCAACTTCTCTCTCTCGCACCAAAGCCTTTCTTTCAGGGCAGTCCAGTTGGGCATCTCCAGGGTACCACCTGTATCATGGTGTGCATGCATGGTGCTTCTAACTGTACTTAGTAGTTTCTGAGGTTCTTGCTCCTCTGCCTACAAACCTGTCCACAAGCTGAGCTAACAACTTGCCTCTCTGTCCTTTGTATAATACAACTTAATTTCTGACTCAGAGCCCCATTCTACTGATGTGGTTAAGAAAATATTAACAGCTTTCCTTCTTAGGGTTCACTGCTCCCCCACCCCCGCACCCCCACCAGTGGAATTTCCGCAGTAGGATGGCTTGTGAATGGGGGGAGAATGAAGAAGGGAAATGATGGGTCTCTTGTTCCTTGGTCCACTGGGTCATGATGCTCAGTCTGTTTCCACACTCCTTGGGGCATGGATATCTTTGCTGATCCCGCCCAGGTCCTGTCCTGAATCCCCAGACAGGTCACCTAGTGCTTTGTCTTTCGGGTCCAGTCTCTGGTGGGGCTGCTGGGAGGCAGAGTCTCTCTCCCTCCCCGCCCCCCCCCCCCCCCGCCCTGGGAATCTGTGGATGGCTTTGTCTCTATTTTTCACCTTCCACCTTGACTATGAAAACCGTTGTCTGTGGGAAATATGTCTCCCTTCATTTTTCCTCAGGAACTGATTCTTTAACACAAATTCCCTAATTTTTCCTAAGGGTTTAAGAGTTTGGGAGAGAAAAAAAAAAAGCCAAGACTTTTGAGTACAGACAGCCCTGACTGCTTTAAATATCAGAAGGAAAAACTCATTGACTAATATCTCAAATGGTATGCTCATCACAATAAACAAAATAAATACAAGCAAACAAACAAAAAGTCCCTGATTTTTTCTCTTCTCACTCTCATTCTCTTCACCATTAATCTTTCTGAAAAAGCATCTACCTCCATTGTCTTCATTCCGTGTTAGCCACACTTTTCACCACTTGCAATCTGGCTCTTCCACTCTCTAATCACCAACCTTAACTGTTTTTAGCTTTTTCCTCCTCTCACTTTTACCTCCCCTTTTTTCCTTCCAACCTCCAGTTCTTCCTCTGTGTTAGGACTATTCAGTTGTAGGTGCTGTGCTATGCATTGGAAACAAAAACGAATTAGACATTTTGTGTTTTTAAGGAATTTAGGAACGGGTGAGGTATATAGGTAACAATCGAGTACTTCACAAAAATGTGTTGCGTCTGTGTTTGATGCCAGAAAGGCCCTGGCCTTCCTGCTGCTATTTGCTCCTGTTTCTAAGTCTTCCTCCATACATTTCCTCATCCTTTTTTTTTTTCACTGGCTCCTCTTAAATTTTCCACTCAGCAAACTCTTTTTGAGAGTCTGCCTTGAGTTTCTTCTCTCTAGGCTTCTTCCTTTAGAGAAATTCTTGGTATCCATGGGAATGAATCCTAAAACCTCACCTTGGGTTGGCTGAACAAATTCACATAGATGTCCCCTTAATATCACCCCTTCTCCTGTTAAAGACATCACCACCCTCTCTCAATAAAACTTAAGAGCATTACCACTTTTTCTCTGTTCCCAGCATGCAGCCAATTACCACATCCAAACGGTTCTTCCTCTCCAGGCTCTCTTTCATTCAGCTTTAACTTTCCTTTCTCCTCCTATCACTTGATTGGTACCATTGTAACACTAAGAACATTCTGCTGGGGGATCCCTGGGTGGCTCAGCGGTTTGGCGCCTGCCTTTGGCTCAGGCCGTGATCCTGGAGACCAGGGATCGAGTCCCGCGTCGGGCTCCCTGCATGGAGCCTGCTTCTCCCTCTGCCTCTCTCTCTGTGTCTTTCATATGAATAAATAAATAAAATCTTTAAAAAAAAAAAAAAGAACATTCTGCTGTGTTCTTCATGCCTGGAGTGTGGACCTGTCCCCTAAACAATCAAAATAATCCTGGAACTTTGTCTCCCTGTCCTAAACTTTTTATGTATCAGAATAAACTTTCAAAAGAGCCACATCTATAATCATTTCACAATATATACACATATATCATTGTTGTATACCTTAAACTAATATGTTACATGAAAATTTAAGGATTCTTGTATGAATTCCAAGCTAGGGGTGAAGGGGTTTCCACACCATCAGGCAATTCTCTGCTATCAGCTGAGTGTCCTACCATTCAACTCAATTCTGACACTATCTTCTGGAGACCTATAAGTCTATTCCCCCATCCTACTTCAGATGCCTGTCGAAAGTTCAAGTTGTTCCCTAGGCTTGTGACGGACTGGTTATAAACCAGAGGTTCCAATGATCCCTTCCTTGGGTTTGATTCATTTGCCAGAGCTGCTCACAGAACTCAGAGAAACATTCTACACACTAGATTAATGGTTTATTATAAAGGTATATAACTCAGGAAGAACCAGGTGGAAGAAATGTATAGGGCAAGGTATGAGGGGAAGGTATAGAGCTTCCATGCTCTCTCCAGGAATGCCACCATCCCCAAATCTCCAAGTCTTCACCAACACAGAAGTTCTCCAAACTCTGTCCTTCAGGTTTTTATGGAGGCTTCATTATATAGGCATAATTTATTAAATCATTGGCCATTGGTGGTCAACTTCCAGGTCTTCTTCCTTCCTGGGAGGTTGAGGAGTGGGATTGAGTTCAAACCCTCTAATCATGTTGTTGGTTCTCCTGGTAACCAGCTCCCATCCTTAGGTACAGTCTACAAGTCACCTCATTAGCATAATGAAAGACACCTTTGTCATTCCCAGCTCTCATCACTTAGGGAATTCCAACCTTAGGAACTGTGACAGAAACAAGGACAAAGACCAACACTACATTCCTTATTTTAAATCACAATATCACACAACTTTAGATTAATAAAAGTCCCACATCTATCTTGTCATTTCCTTGCTCCAAATCCTTGTCTCTTTATCAACTGGATTGTTTGAATTCTTTACCTAGTGCTCAGTGCTTCTAGGATATACTCCAAATTTGTTTCTAGCTTATCTACAAGTAGACCCTTATGCTGATACTACAGCATACTCAGATACCAGATATATTGCCTAATTGCTTTCGCTGGTACTTTTTTTTTTTTAAGATTCTATTTATTCATGAGAGACATGGGGGGTGGGGGTGGGGCAGAGACACAGGCAGAGGAAGAAGCAGGCTCCATGCAGGGAGCCTGACCTGGGACTCCATCCCGGGTCTCCAGAATCAGGCCCTGGGCCGAAGGTGGCACTAAACCACTGAGCCACCCGGGCTGCCCCTCGCTAGTACTTTTATAGCTAGAATATACTACTGTCTATTGCTACTTGTGGAACTCTTAGCTATCTTTTAAACTTCTCGAATGTTTTATTCTAGGGGTGCCTGGGTAACGCAGTTAGTTAGGCGGTCAACTCTTGATTTCAGCTCAGGTCAGGATCTCAAGGTCCTGGGACCAAGCTCCACGTCAGGTTCTGAGCTCATTGTGGAGCGTGCTTAGGATTCTCTTCTCCTTCTGCCTCTCCATCCCCATGTGCTCTCTCTCCTCTCTAAAATAAATAAATAAAACCTTAAAAAAAAGTTTTATTTTATGAAGCTTTTCAAGTCTTCCTAATAGACATCTTTTCTGGCTTTGATTTCTTTATTTGAACTTCCTGCATGGTCGTTATCTTACTCTTTCTTGTATTATGGTTATTTTCTACTTCTCTTATCTCCTTGTTAAACTTCAATCTCCTTAGAGATGTGTCTTTTCTCATTCATGTTGCAGATTTAACAGTGTTTATCATTGTGCCTTCTTTATAGAGGGATCTAATACCTCTTCTCTCTGTCTAGAGTAACAGAACTGTTTTTTTTCTTTTCTTTTTTTTTTTTTCAGATTGATAATGTGCTCAACTAAAAATACTACCTACTCTCCAAATTCTCTTGCAGTCAGGTGGCCAAATGAGTCAGTTCTACACAAGGAGATGAAATTGAGGGTTTCTGGCTTTCTGGATATGGGCACCACACGGCTTTCTGCTTTGTTCTTGGTGCCTGGAACATGGCCACTAGGCTAGTCTTATGGCCGCTTGGTAATAAGCTTCAAGGTAGAGGTTAGCACATTGATTCTTTCATTCAACAAATATTACTGAGGGATGCCTGGGTGGCTCAGTGGATGAGCGTCTGCATTTGGCTCAGGATGTGATCCCGGAGTCCTGGGATGGATCGAGTCCCGCATCGGGCTTCCTGCATGGAGCCTGCTTCTCCCTCTGCCTGTGTCTCTGCCTCTCTCTCTCTCTCTCTCTCTTTCTCTCTCTGTGTGTGTGTGTGTGTCTTTCATGAATAAATAAATAAAATCTTTAAAAAAAATATTACTGAGTGCCTACCATAGTGCCAGGCACTATTATAGATGCTTCAGAAAGTGGCAGAGCAGAAGGATAGAAAGAGTCTGCATCCCAGATGGCATCATTAAACATTGAAACAGCTTTAACTGCCTATCTCTAGACTTCATGAACCCCCTTTACTTTGAGCTTTTACTCAGTTTTGTTATTTTCTGTTATTTTTAGCTGAATGTATTTTGTATGGATTTTCCCCCTTATCCATTAATTATTATTGTTTTTCAAATTTTCCATTCTTGAAATAAGCTCTACATAACTGAGATATTATCCTTAATATCCTTATTATTATCCTTATTATTTATCCATGACTTTAATTTAATTTGCTAACATTTTGATTGAGATTTTTGTATAATGTCCATGACAGATACTGGCCTGCAATTTTGCTTCCTTGTAATATTCAAGTTAAGTTTGATACCAAGGTACTGCTGGCCTTACAAAATGATTTGGGAGGTTGTCCTTCTTTTTATTATCAGAAAAGTTTGCTGAAGATTATTCTTATTCTTTAAATGTTTGGAAGAACTTACTGGTGAAGCATCTGGGCCTGGGGTTTTCATTGTTTTAATTATGAATTCAATTTCTTAAATAGAGGCCTGTTAAGATTTTCTGTTTATTTTTTAGTCATTTTTGATGAGATATGTATTTCAAAGAATTTGTCCATTTCATCTAACCTCAGATGTAATTATCTGTTTATTATCTTTAATGTCAGTGGAAACTGTAGAGAAGTTCATTTTTAAATATGATTTAGCAAGTTTTAATTGTCTATTTTTATTGATTAATTTTTCTTGGGGTTTATTAATTTTAAATTTAGTTTTCAAAGAGACATCTTTTTGCCTTTGTTAATTTTCTCTAGTGTATGTTTGCTTTCAATTTCTACTATTATTTCCTTTAAGTTTAATTTGCTATGGTTCTCACCCTAGTTTCTTGAGGTGGAAGCTTATAACCTTAATAGTTAACTTGCTTTCTAATATGTGCATTTAAAGTTCTGTATTGCCCTGTCAGCATTGCTTTAGCTACAGGCCACATGCATTGATATGTCTTCATTATTATTTAATTTAAAACATTTTCTAATTTTCATTGTGACTTCTTCTTTGATCCATGAGTCATTTAGAAATATACTGCTTAGTTTAAAAATATTTTGGGATATTTTAGTTACTTTTCTATTATTTATTTTAAGGTTAATTCTACTGTGGCCCCAAATTTACTCTGTGTGATTGTATCCTTTGAAATTTATTTTGACCTTATGGCCCAACATCAGATCTAGTTTAGTAAATGTCTCATGCACATTTGTAAAGAATGTATATTACAAAGTTATTGGGTATAGTGTTATATATGTATTAATTATGTAGTTTTAAATTATATTATTAAAGTTTCATATATCTTTACTGATTTTTTTTAATTTACTTATTTGTCTGAGAGAGAGAGAGAGAGAGAGAGAGAGAGAGCAAGCGCTCAGGTGTGAGTCAGGGCAGAGGGAGGGAGGGAGAAGCATTAGAATCTCAAGCAGACTCCCTGCTGAGCATGGAGCCTGATGTGGTGCTTGATCCCACGACCCTGAGATCATGACCTGTGCTAAACTGAAGAGTCATTCGTTTAACTGACTGAGCCACCCAGGTGCCCCTCTTTACTGATTTTTTTTTTATTATACACCAGTTTTCTTTTGGGTAAAGCTGGCATGGTATGTCATTACCATACTTTTACCTTTAACTTTCCTGTGTCTTTATATTTAAGGCTTATCTCTTGTCAGAGTGAGGTTTGAAACACAGCTCTAGCCCTTACTAGCTAAAGCTCAATTTTCTGACTGTGAAATGGATACACACACACACACAAATAATAATTACTATTAACTATTGTAGTTAATAGATATACAGCCTATCTTTTTAGATATAGCTTTTTTTCTTATTTTATTCCAATTAAATATTATTCAAGTGTATTAAATACTATTCGGGTGTACTATCATTTTGTATTAAAATAGGAAGAAAACACCTCTCTACTTTTGTTTGAGTTTCTGATCCCTTGTTATGAAGCTAAATCTGGGGAAAATATTCATGCAATTGTATACTTCCTTCTTTGTAACACTGCTTCAAAGAGGAAAGTTAAGAAAGTCCTAGTATTTGACTTCCATGACTTAGTAGGAGATTTTCTAAAACTTTTTTTGGTATGAAGACCAAAAAAACAATAGGACAAAAATAATTATGAACTATGTATAAACAAAAAAAGAAGTGATTCACTAAAGATCATTTACTTTAATTTGAAGGTCTTCCTATTTATACTCTCATCATCCATTCATCCACCATCTATCTAATCATTAATTCATTTAATGTATATTGAGGGTTTTGTAATGTACTTGGGAGTATACTAGGAGTAGCAGGTGCAAAATGAGTATGACGAAGTCTCTCCTTCTAGAAGAGAAGTAGGAAATTCTAGTAAGAAGGAATATAGATATAAGGAAAATCTTATATTCTGTGATATATACAGTGATAGCAGTATACAACATGCCATGAAAGTATATAGGAAAAAATGTAAATTTGTATCTGAAATACCCCCTGCTTGTTTTTGGCTATTCTGTGGATGACTCAGATTTCCTAGATGAAGGGGCATTTGAATTGGGGTTTATAGAGTGACCTAGAGGATGAAACTGACAAGTTTTTGTGTGGGAAATAATAAGGCACTCTACTACATATTTTAAATGGAAAGGGATTAAATATAGGTATATTTGTGCTTAGGAAATTATTGGAAGAGTTAGAAGAATGTGCTCTAGCCTGAGTCTTCAGTAAGGACTCACAGAATGCCTCCTATTCTGGGAGCTGCTCTCTTGTCACATTCAGGTGGTGGGAATCAAGAGGGTCATTGGTGTGGTGCCTGGGTGGCTCAGTCATTTCAACATCTGACTCCTGGTTTCAGCTCAGGTTGTAATCTCAGGGTTGTGGTATCGAGTATCCCATTGAGCAGTGAGGAGTCTGCTTGGGATTCTCCATCTCTGCTTGCCCCTCCTCCCACTCATGCTCTCTCTGCATCTCTCTATTTCTCTCTTGTGAAAAATAAGTCTTAAAAAATTTTTTTAAAAAGAGATCCACTGGACCTACTGATTTAAAAAACATGATACTCTAATTGACACCAATGAGTCAAGAAGCTGGACACTACTGCTGTTAGCACCCATGAAGCTGGAAACTTGTATTGGAATGTAGAAATATCCATATCTGCTTTCCTTGTCCATGGGAAATAAACACAGGCTTCTCCTTTATTTCTATCTGCTGATCTTTGAGAGACTGCATCTGATTGATGAAGCCTAGTTCACACTCAGAACACCAGAGTAAGGGAGTCTGAGAAATGTGATTTTTTAGCTTTGTAGGTTTTTCTATACAAAGGAAGGCACAGTAGGAGGAGATGGGAAGAGATGCAGAATGCAGATCAGCCATCAAACATACCAGGTGCAGATGAGGTGAGAGTAGGAGGGTCAGATGGAGGAAATAGTATCTAAAATGGAGGCGAAATAACACAGAAATTTGTGGGAATTTCTGAGATGTCTGGAAAGGAGAAACAATAAAAGATAAGTCTGGAGACAAGTATCATTCAGGTGATAAAAATGGACTGGGAGAAGGTGGCAAGAAGAAGAATATTGAACTTAAGTAGACCACCCAAGAGGTTATTGCATTAATCAAGCTGAGTGGCCATGGTGGCCTGAACTAAGGCTACAGTGATAGGAAAGGAGGGAAGAGACAATTGGGGAGCTAGTCAAAATAGCAGATCGTTGTGGAATTAAGAAACAAAACAGATAAACATGGGGAAAGGAAAGAAAAATAAGATAAAAACAGAGAAGGAGACAAACCATAAGAGACTCTTAACTCTAGGCAACAAAGAAGGTGGCTGGAAGGGAGGTGGGTGGGATAATGGGATAATGGGTGATGGACATTAAGAAGGGCACTTGATGTGAGGAGCACTGGGTGTTTTATGCAAGTGATGAATCACTAAATTACCTCTGAAACTAAAAATACACTATATGTTAATTAAATTGAATTTAAATTTAAAAAGTCAAAAAGAAATATGATCATTTTTATCACATACATTTCTTTTTTAATGGTGACTTTTCTCTCTGGAAAGTCTGTTTTGTTCTAGTTTTCACTTGTTTTTGTTTTTGTTTAAAGATTTTAAAATTTATTTGAGAGGGGGGGCTAAGGGAGAACAAGAGAATCCTCAAGCAAACTCTTCACTAAGTGTGGAGCCTGACCCAGGGTTTGATCCCAGGACCCTGAGATCATTACCTGAGCCAAAATCATGAGCCAGCCGCTTAACTGACTGAACCACCCAGTGCTCTTCACTTGTTTTAATTTAAGCTTATAGACTGTATTATTGTGGCTGATGGGGATCTCTGTTTACTGAGCACCCACAGCACTTGTGGTTAGTGTTTTTTTGATCCTCATGTAGTTTCATATATCGGTTGCCTTTCCAGTTAGAAATGGGACTTTTAAAGAGCAGAGATCTTGTTTTATACCTACTTGATTTAATAGGATGTAACATTTGAAAACTTTAGCTAAGACACATAGAGTTCATAGATATGTTTCCTGGAGAGGTTCCAGATCAAAATGTGAAGTTTCAAGGGATGTCTCAAAACCAATTACATGACTTATAACTTATACCTAGCATTGAGGGTCTAAAAGAGTAGGATTTAGGAAGGATTTTAAAGAGCATTTCTTTGGAAAGAGCTGGGCTGGGATTTTTAACTCTCCCTACAGGGGCAAGCTGAGGTATGCCCAGTACAAGGGACTTATGAGAAGCACTTACTGAACTTGATGTAAAATTAAGATACAGAGAAGACCAGAGATTTTCTCCTATTTGAGAAATCTAAAAGGCATCTGACAGGCAGGTTTGCTTTAGATGGATGAACTGGAGGAGTGTGTAAGACTCATATCAAGGGAATCTCAGATGAGAAGTCCTCACTGATGGGGTTCTTTCTAAGAATCCACAAAACAGCTCATAAGAGTCAGTGTTATTTACCAGAGAGTACAAGTCCATTTCCCGATAGTACTAATTTGGTAAGCGTTTTCTTGTCTATCCCATCCTCTCCTTTGTCTTATCTCCACCCTTTGGCTTTAGAAGAAAGGATCACAACCAGATTAACAAAAAGAAGAAGGAGGAAGGAATTCCCCTCCCTTCATCCAACCCCTTTCCTAAATTCCTACCCATCGAAGTCTTGCAGGAGGGGAAAAGGGAAGAATTTCAAATCCAGTTTGAAATTTTAATTATTGCATTTAATTAGATACTCTTAAGTATGGATTTGAGACAGTATTTGCAACTTGAAAGTACAGTTGAATTTTTTATTACCTGAATGATTAGAACAATCATGGGACTTTAGGACTTTGGAATTTCATCCAAGTAAGAGGAAGAATGTTCCCCATTGATTAACCTTTAAAGGGAGAGTGTGAAATAACATAAAGATGCTTGGTGATTATGCCACATGAATCCTGTTTGGTAAACTACTGGTTAAACTTTGCCATTTCCAGAGAGTCTGCTGGTACAATCCTAGACAGTAAGTAAAGGCAACATGGTTTGGTACAAAGAGCCTTCTGCTATGTCATAGCTATGTGACCTTATGAAACACAACTAATTCCTATAAATCCTGGTTTCCTAATTGGCAAAATAAAGTGCATACATAATATCCACTTTTTTTACTTCGCAGTATTGTTAGACAGATCAAATAAGATTGCACACTTAAAGGGCGCCTGCGTGGTTCAGTCAGTTAAGTATCTGACTCTTGATTTTGACTCAGGTCATGATCTCATGATTGTGAGACAGAGCCCTGCATCTGGCTCCTTGCTGTGTGTGGAGCCTGCTTAAGATCCTTTCTCCCTCTGCCCAGCCCCCTTTCTCAAAAAATAAAAAAATAAAAATAAAAAAAGATTACATACTTGAAAATGTTTCTAAATTCTAATAGGTACTCAAAATCAATTAAATACTTGGTGATTAGTGTACTGTGACCAGATAGTACTTCGAAAACTCATAAAATCTTCCCCTCTTGTCCGTAGTCTGAGCCATCCTAAACCCATAGCCAAATAAAAACAATTAAAGAAGAAGAAAGCTCCAGAGAAGGATATTCTACAGAATCCTCAGTGGCCCCTTTCTATTCCTAACACTACTGGGATAATCTGTTCTGCCTGCGTATTCTTAGTGTTTTATCACCACTTACAAAAATCACCGACAATTTAGTGCTAATGAAAGTTTTCTTCCTTCATCAGTTTTTCAGCACCTTCTCCAACATGAGTGGCGAATTACTGGCCAATTATCTGGAAACTCAAGTGAGCCCAAGAGAGTCAGTGAATTACTAAGAAAAGTATTTACAGAGGGAGGTAACATCGACAGAGAAGATTGCTTGAAAAAGCATCTTTGTGTGTCTCATAGAAGGTCTAGGAAAGTAGAAGAGGGCATGAGGAGGAGCCTGGGGGACAACTTGACTCATCAACAACAAGAGAAGAGTGTGAACATCTCACAGACAATAAAATATCTGTCCATGGTTATGGCATGGGATCTCCCTGACAAAGCCATTAGGAAACTGGCTGCTACTAATTAAAAAGGGTTCTAGCAGTGCTTGAATGTCACAGTGTTCTGCTGTTTTGTGCAGAATAACAAAAATAGAGGCATTTGTGAGGGAAAATGGACCATGAAATCTAAGTGATGCTGGAGTTTTGGCAGGAAACCATTCCTCATCTTTCTCTCCCCAGGATGTTTCCAATTTAGATTTTCAGCTTCTTGAATCAATGATGATGGTTTCTACCACCTTCACCACCACACCCTATCTGCTTTTTCTCCTGTGAGTGATGCCATTTAAAAGAATATAGACCACCTCTCTCATTGCTTCCTTGGAGCTTATGTTTTAAATGAACTTTGCATTCATAGACCAGTGAGGGAATAAGAGGGTCAAGGAATGGAAATGACAGATAGAAAGCCTATTTTAATGATCTTGTGTTCAGATGTTAGAAGATATATTTGTATATACCTATTGGAATGAGTGAGGAGTAGAGGGTAGGGTAAAGGAGTTATTTTAGTTGTTGAAGAGATGGGAATCTAAAGTCAAAAGAAAAAATATATACTTTAAGTATAATATTTAAAGTTCTAACAGTAATGATGAAAAGAACTAAAAATAAATGAACTCTCCAAACTAGGAAGGGAGGGGGAAGAAATAAAATTGAGTTAAAGTGTTTCATCTTTAGGGATGCCTGGGTGGCTCAGTGGTTGAGCGTCTGCCTTTGGCTCAAGGTGTGATCTTGAGGTCCTGGGATGGAGTCCCACATCTGCCTCCCCGCAGGGAGCCTGCTTCTGTCTCTGCCTCTCTGTATCTATCATGAATAAATAAGTAAAATCTTTTTTTAAAAAAAGTGTTTCATCTTTTATGGTGGGTAGTTAAAAGATACTGTCTAAACTTAAATCAGGAAATGGGCAGCCCAGGTGGCTCAGCGTTTTAAGCGACGCCTTCGGCCCAGGGCCTGATCCTGGAGACCCAGAATCGAGTCCCACATCGGGCTCCCTGCATGGAGCCTGCTTCTCCCTCTGCCTGTGTCTCTGCCTCTCTCTCTCTCTGTCTCTCGTGAATAAAAAATAAATAAATAAATAAATAAATAAATACATCTTTGAAAAAATTTATTAAAAAAATCAGGAAACAGAATTGCAACATATTTCTTATAGTAATGAAGTGACTGTCACTGGTTATAAACACAAGAGCAATGGCTTTCCTAGGAGGCTGAAGCAAGGAAGGCTTCAGGGGACACTATGGAGCAAAATGCATAGAGGAATTGGGTTTTGCGTTCTCCCCTCCTCTATTCAACTAGAAAAACTCTTGCTATTTATCTGTTTTACATCTTGGCTTGCAGTGAGCTATTTAGCTGGGGAAAAAAAGTTTCTTTGCTTTCAAAATGTTTGGAAAACATCATCCTGGGACAAGATGCATCTGTTACAAAGATCTGGATTAAAATCCTAAATTCTGGAGGGCCAAAGAAATTATAGGTAAATGTAAATAGCTTTTATAATACAAATCTTGGCGTATGATGGATTTAATTCTGGTAAACCCATCATAAGTTGAAATATAAATTTTTTTAAAGATTTTATTTATTTATTCATGAGAGACACACAGAGAGAGAGGCAGAGACACAGGCAGAAGGAGAAGCAGGCTTCCCGCAAGAAGCTTGATGTGGGACTCCATCCTAGATCCCCGGATCACACCCTGAGCCGAAGGCAAACACTCAACCACTGAGCCACTCAGGCATCCCTGAAATATCACAACTTAAAAATGCATTTAATACACCTAACCTACCCAACGTCATAGCTTAGCCTAGCCTACCTTAAACATGCTTAGAACACTTAAATTAGCCTATAGTTGGGCAAAATCATCTGATGCAAAACCTATTTTATATTTACATGTTGAATATCCTGTGTGATTTATTGAATACCATACTGAAAGTGAAAAATAGAATGGTAGTACGAGTACAGAATGGTTGTAAGCATATCATCAGTTGTTTGCCCTCATGATGGCATGGCTGATTGGGAGCTGCAGCTTGCTGCCCAGCATTACTAGAGAATATTGCACCACAACTTGCTAGCCTAGGAAAAGATTCAAATTCAAAAACTGAAGTTTCTGCTGAATGTATATTGCTTTTGCACCATTGTAAAATTGAAACATTTTAAGTCAAGTCATTGTAGTTGTAGATCCTCTGTTTACTACATATCCATATAATGTCTCTTTTGAACATGGATTCTCATCTACCCACAAGCTCCTCCAGAAACCCTGATTTCCTACCTAATTAGGCCATAGCTTATTGAACCAACAGTGAAGCCCACTGAAGTTTGAAGTTTTAAAATTTAGATTCTTAATAGACCTGCCCTACGACCCAGCAATTGCACTGTTAAGGATTTACCCCAAAGATTCAGATGCAATGAAACGCTGGGACACCTGCACCCCGATGTTTCTAGCAGCCATGTCCACAATAGCCAAACTGTGGACGGAGCCTCGGTGCCCATCGAAAGATGAATGGATAAAGAAGATGTGGTTTATGTATACAATGGAATATTACTCAGCCATTAGAAACGACAAATACCCACCATTTGCTTCAACGTGGATGGAACTGGAGGGTATTGTGCTGAGTGAAGTGAGTCAATCGGAGAAGGACAAACAGTGTATGTCCTCATTCATTTGGGGAATATAAATAATAGTGAAAGGGAATATAAGGGAAGGGAGAAGAAATGTGTGGGAAATATCAGAAAGGGAGACAGAACATAAAGACTTCTAACTCTGGGAAATGAACTAGGGGTGGTGGAGGGGGAGGAGTGCGGGGGGTGGGGGTGAATGGGTGACTGGCACTGAGGGGGACACTTGACGGGATGAGCACTGGGTGTTATTCTGTATGTTGGTAAACTGAACACCAATAAAAAATTAATTTATTAAAAAAATTTAGATTCTTAGGTCCTAGACTCTGAGATTTGAAATGAGTTGATACATACTTGGGAGCTGGGGTGAGGCTGTCTTTGCTATTTTGCAGATAAATAATAAAGAAGGAAGCAAGTGAAGAGGAGGTATTAAGGAGTCCTAGAGAGAAAACATTTCCTCTCCTTTGCATTTCATAGTCCCCTATCCCTGATGAAACCATTAGATTCCATTATCCTAGATCTTTCCAATAAAGCTTCCATTATGTTTCTTAAGTGTGCATGGGTTTTGTTTCCTTGAATCTGTAAAGAAAAAAGGCTTTGTTTAACATATAGAAGAGAATGCACAGAACTTTAAGGAGAGAACTTAGAATGATGTGAAGGTAATAGGAACAGATAATAAAATTAGTTCAGGAGAAAATCATTAGAATTTAGAGGAGCTCAGAGGACAGAGATTAAAAGAGTACAGCCCATGAGCATCAGAAAGATGACTTAGTGTCTGGAGCTCAGAGAACCTGTTGAGATGAGGATCTGGTGACTGGGAAGACTACCTGTAACAAAGGAGTCTATCAAAAGCATCCATAGAAAACCCCTTTGCTTTCCTATGGACAGAGAGAACTAAGGGAAGTACCCTTCCTTTGGGTTGGGTTTAGAAGTAGGGAGAATAAACAAATAAGAATATTTGCAGCTCTAAGGAGAGATAGCTGTCTAGAAGTGGTGATAAGAAGCCAGGAGTGACTAGCATGGGCTAAGTAGCTCTTAAATCAACCAAAAAAACTTTTAAAAATCTGTTTTGAAGTAACTTACCTAACTTGAACATGACTTTTATCATGGCATTCCTATAAAGCACAGTGACAAAATAATTTAGCAAACCAGATGCTGGGGCCTCCTGGTTCCATGAATTAGACTCAAGTGAACCATCCACATCTACCAAGTTTCATTCCTAAACACATCAAGGTTCTTGGCAGAAGGGTCTTCTGGTTAACAGGCTCCATTCAGAAAGTATTGCAGGGACAGACAGCAGGCATTTGCTCTTTTTAGGAGTATCTGTGTGTTACTTCCCAGTGAATTATGGGGGAGGGAGAAGTTTGTTTTATAAAAGGAAATATTGAAGGCATAAATTACTCATCTCAGAAGACATGAACAGACATTTCTCCAAAGAAGACATCCAGATGGCCAACAAACACATGAAAAAGATGCTCAACATCACTCATCATGAGGGAAATACAAATCAAAACTACAATGAGATATTACCTCATACTTGTCAGAATGGTTACTATCAAATACACAAGAAATAACAAGTGTTGGCGAGGATGTGGAGAAAAAAGAACCCTCATGCACTGTTGGTGTGAATGCGAACTGGGACAACCACTATAGACGACAGTATGGAGGTCCCTCAAAAAATTAAAAATAGAACTACCCTATGATCCAGTGATTATACTACTAGGTTTTTACCCAAAGAAAACAAAACACTAATTCAAAAGGATACATGCACCCCTGTGTTTATTGCAGCATTATTTACAATAGCCAAATTATGGAAACAGCTCAAGTGTCCATGGGTAGATGGGTGGATAAAGAAGAGGTGGGATATATATGCAATGGAATATTACTCAGACATAAAAAAGAATGAAACCTTGCCATTTGTAACAACATGGATGGAGCTATGAGAGTAGAATGCTAAGGAGAATTAGAGAAAGACAAATACCATATGACTCCAGTCATATATGGAATTTAAGAAACAAAATAAACAAAAAAAATAGAGAAAGATGAATGGACTCTTAACTCTACAGAATAAACTAGTGGTTACCAAAAGGGAGGGGGCGTGGAGGATGCATGAAACAAGTGAAGCAGATTAAAGAGTGCACTTATCGTGATGAGCACTGAATAACATATAGAATTGTTGAATCACTGCATTGTACACATGAAACTAATATAACACCGTATGTTAACTATACTGGAATTAGAGTAAAAAATATACTCATGTCAGATTTTCTGTGTGTAGGAAAAGGTGTTGCTATACTATACCATGTACCTCTGAGAAATTTTCTTTTGCCTTAACTGGACCCTCTTTTCTCTAATGATAGAGATGACCCTGATAGAGTTGGCATAGCATTTCTCAAAGGATCTGAACCCTAACCTGAATTCTTGAGATAATTATCTACAATGTAGCAATTTTGATCAAGTGCCAAATATTACCAGTTCATGAATATATTCCCAAAGACCACTGCCCTTAAAGATGCAGAAATATAGTGAAACATCTTTATTTTCTTTTTTAAAATTTTTTATTTATTTATGATAGTCACACAGAGAGAGAGAGAGAGAGGCAGAGACACAGGCAGAGGGAGAAGCAGGCTCCATGCACCGGGAGCCCGACGTGGGATTTGATCCCGGGTCTCCAGGATCGCGCCCTGGGTCGAAGGCAGGCGCCAAACCGCTGCGCCACCCAGGGATCCCCATCTTTATTTTCTTTTTAAGATTACAAGCATAATAATGCTCCTCTTAATTAAAACCTAATGCTGCTTTTCTAATCTATGGATTTATGGAATTCTGTAAATTCCTCCACTGATATCAATTGCATAAGCACTATTAAAGAAACATTTGGTTTAACCCTGCAAAAAGGTTTCTCTTTTCTGATTAATAGAAAAGAGACTCCTTTTATTTCTTATTTGGTGGTTACAAGCCTATATGCACACACCTATTTACTTAAGAGCATTTTCCTGTTGCCCTGAAGATACGTTTTCTTTTGAAATCAGTAAGGTTCTCCCACACTTTTATTATTTTGGCCAATATGTGCTGTTGTTCAGCAAAACCTTCAGGAGTGTAGGTGGTGTTGGAGAAATCATATGGTTTAATGGACAAGCAATCTGTGAAACTACACTTGTGTGCTATATTACATTTCGTAATCCATGTTCTTGCATAGTGCCATGGCTCTTCTCTGAAGGAAATTTGCATTATTGTCCTTGGGAATAAGAATAGATCAGAATTTGCTGTTATGTAACAATGATCCATTATTAGATGGTGTCTTTCATGCATGGTAACCAAGCTCCAAATGAACTTTATATCTATGGTCCCTATTGCACAGATGACAGAGACCAATCTGTTATACCGGTTTTCTCTAGTGTGATCCACAGCCAACCTGCTTGGGAATCACCTCCCCTTAGCTCTACTGAATGCTTCACCATCCCAGCTACCCACCAGTTTCTCCACTCTTTGGGGCAGCATTTCTTAAACTTGGCTGCACATTGGCTGCATGTTGGAATCATTAAAGAATAACAATGCCTAGTTCCATCTCCAGAAATTTTGAGTCAATTGGTCAGTGGTGTGGCTTGAACACTAGGGTATTTGAAAGCTCCCTAAGTAATACTAATATGTAGGCAAGGTTTAGAACCACTGCTCCAGGGCCCCTTAGACTGTGAGAGGAGAGTCTGGATATTTCCATGTCACTTCTCCTCATTGTGCTTGGCTTCGGGGCCCTGAGAGAACTTGTTCGGGGATATGTTGATGTGCAGATACTACAGGAAGTACCTCATTTCTCACTCTTCGTAGGTGGAGATGGTCTCAATTTTTCAAAAGGTTTTCTTCAGTATTGATGATCTTTGCCCTCTAGAATGCTCAATTGCTCTTTCCTCTAAAGTCCTGCAAATGGTATTAGGAGTAAACAGTCTAAGAGGATGACCTATTCACAATCACACTCCAGGCTTCCATAGCCTCTGGACTATAACTATATCTTAAATTATACACTATGCACAAAATATAAAGAAATAGTTAGGTGTACTTTGATATTGTTGACATAAATTCTTAAGTCTTTTTAACTCTTGTTCCTTTTCTTCTACCTCTCTCAAAAGTTCAAAAAGAAAATCTATGTGTCCCTCTTCTAGCTTCTTGCCATTCTTTCTGCCTTCTTGCCTTTGCTTTAAGCTTCTGTATTTTTGAAATGCCTTTCTATCTGGTGAATTAATTTAATTGTGCAATTTTCCCAAAAGCCGTTCCTCTAAATAGAATAAACATTTCTATGATTTCAAGGTACAAATCTCTAGGTGTAGGAGGAAAAAAAATACTGTGATTTGAATTCATTAGATTTGGGTTTGACGAACAAGGGGTGGTGGAAAGGGAGGTGGGCAGGGGGTGGGGGTGACTGGGTGACAGGCACTGAGGGGGGCACTTGATGGGATGAGCACTGGGTGTTATGCTATATGTTGGCAAATTGAACTCCAATTTAAAAAAATAAAGAAATACAAACCGTTTTGAAAAAGGAAAAAAAATCATTTTGTCCACCTTAAAAAAAAAAAAGATTTGGGTTTGAACCTAGGCTCTATTGTTTATTAATTAGATGGTTAAGTTACTTCTTATCCTGAGCATTAATTTCTTTGTGACATGAGGATAAAAATGGATAGTTCATGTGGTTGTATGTATGATTAAATAAAATAATGCATGTATAAAGCACAGTGCCTGACACATAAAGATAATTTAGTAATTACATTCACTTCTATACACTTTCAAAAATTAAAAAAATAACAGGTTGCTCCAAAGCCAGAGGAAAAATGCCAGAGGATTTTTGGAGCAGACTCACCAGTAGTATCATTCTGCAACTTGCTGAGCTTGTCAGAAGCTGAAGAGTTAATTCCGCCCCCACCCCCCACCAATTCCCTCTCCTAGTTTATACACCCACCACTTGGGTTCAGACTGTCCTTGTGATGAGGGTGAGCAGAATTCATGGTCCTTCTCCTATGCTAACCTCTCAAGGCTGGCTGCTGGAAGAGTGCTCATGATTTCGTTCACTCTTTAACACCACACAAGGCCACCTGGAGAGAAGAAGCTTGTTTCATCTGTAGTTCAGTAAATATCTCAGGGCTGGTCAGAGAGCAAGGACTGGTTAAATGAAAGAGGAAGGGCTTTCTGATTCGTGTCTGGCTCCCCCAAATCCTGAGCAATCTGTTCCTGTTTAAAACAAAAAGCAAAACATGTTTCCTCAAACCAGTTTAAGAGAATAGTGATGACTAAGACAGTATATTTATTTCAGCTGTCCGAGGAGGCATGGATTCCTGGATTATTATTTTAAAAAATTCTTCTATATTTTTGAAAATACTGCTTTCCTTCCTAGGGACTCTTGACAAGTAATTCATTTTTGGACATTAAGATGCCAGGGGAACAAGTTCTCAATTCTGAAACATTGCCTTGTTCAAAAAGATTAGAAAAGTTGGTTTAGAAGAATACAGATCTAAAGATGGTTGAGCAATTCTGTATGTTGGCAAATTGAACACCAATAAAAAATAAATTTATTATTACAAAAAAATAAAGATGGTTGAGCAAAGTTAAAAAAATTAATTAAAGGACAAGTGGAAATTGTACTCATTCATTCCATAAATAACTATTAAGCATCCACTGAGCACCAGAGACCACTGATATAATTCTAGGTGAACAAAGCTAAACAACGGGTACCTGACTCCTCATGGTTCTTAACAGCCTAGGGTGTCAACAAGAAAAGACATTATTACAGTCCAGTGTGGTAAAGGCGCTGATAGTGCAACTGCAAGGAGGCATAAGAGAGGATGTAGAGATCCAGAGCAGAATTTAGCTAGGTAAAGAGAGTTGGGTGAAAAGGGTATTCTAGACAGAGGGAACAACATATCTTAAGGCTTAGACACAAAACAAAGTGGAGTGGGTTTGAGGAATTACATTCATTTCAAGGTATGTGGAGCATGAATGTAGCAGGAAGAGTAACTAGAGATGAAGTTGGTGGGATACCCATATTCTTCCATTCAGCAGCTTGATGCTGGTAAAATGTATATTTAGGATTGAGAGGAAAGAAAAACTCCTTGGAGGTATTGGCCCCAAGGCAAATGCTCCAACTGAATCTTGTCAAGATATATGTGTAGTGTGGTTTTCCATTTTGCTATTGTTTCATGCTGCTTATAGGCTCCTCTTGGGGTTGCTTACCCTCCAACAGGTTTGTGGATATTGGCACTACCTCGGATCCTATTTGAGTTTTCTAGATCCCTTGGGATAATATAGTTGGCCCCCCTTGTCACCTTCCTTCGGAGGTAGCCCTACTGTTTGCTTAGTTGCTCTTGCCCTAGGACTGTTAGTTCTGGCCTCTTACTCTTTCCTCACCAACTCACTGAAAGTTCTAATTGTCAGTGTATCGCCTATATTTCCTCCTTGGTTATTGTACATCAACTCTGTTGTTCTTCCTCTATCACTTGCCTACCCTCATCTTCTAATAGTTATTTTGAATGCATTTCTTTCTCTATACATCCCCAAGATTTCTTTATTTACCACTGCAGAAATACTGACAATCCCACTTTTTTTCAGCAGGATAAGGCTATTTTTGATCTTTCCTTTAACACATCTGTGTTTCTTTATCTACATTTTATTCTTTCTTCCAGGAGCAGCTGAAAACTGCCCTTTCTCTTCACTTGCTTATGAATTGTTCTTCTGGGGCTCCTTAACCAAGTATTTGTTTGACTTAAAATTGTTTTTTTATATACTTGTGGGCAAATCCAATTACATTCTACTTCACCCTCCACAGAATGGACAAAAGGAGATCTCTTCCCTTCTATATACCTTTTTTTCCATTTTGCAGGAAGAAAGAAAACACAATGTATTGTATTTATTAACTCAGTTGCTAATAATTTTCTGACCTTTTTTCCATGATACCTCTAAATAGAGTGGTGGGCCTATAGAACACACTGAAATGCTGACATACTGATCAATTGATAGATTAAAGTTGTGCGTGACTTTGTTCAGCTCCACTTAGCTTGTCCTTTTATTTTATTTTTTAAATTGTTTTTATTTATTTATTTATGATAGTCACACACACACACACAGAGAGAGAGAGGGAGAGAGAGAGAGGCAGAGGGAGAAGCAGGCTCCATGCAGGGAGCCCGAGGTGGGATTCGATCCCGGGTCTCCAGGATCGCGCCCTGGGTCAAAGGCAGGCGCCAAACCACTGCGCCACCCAGGGATCCCCTAGCTTGTCCTTTTAAAGAACAACCATGTTCCTGGCATAGTTCATCTTGTCTGGCTAATTATCTCCATGCCTGATTTACCTTTTATTTTTTTCTTTAATCAGTTATCAGTCTTCTCTGGTATTTATGATTAGGAACTCTTTAGCCCATGAACAGGCTCTTGTAGTTAAATCAGTTTCTACCAATTAGCTCTTAAAATACAGTTCTTAAGAAATCAGTAGAAACTTTATTTTTGCAGCCACCTACAGAAAATTAGTGTGCAAATATTCCACACCTCAACTGGATGGATTTTTTTTAAAAGATTTATTTATTTGTAAAAGAAAAACACAGAGAGAGAAAGAGCAGGAGAGAATACCAAGCAAATTCCACCCTTCCCTAGGCCCCCTACCAAGCATGGAGCCCCATGACCCCGATACCCTGAAATGAGCTCAATCTCATGACCTTGAGATAATGACCTGAGCTGAAATCAAGAGTTGGATACTTGACTGACTGAGCCAACCCGGTGCTCCTGAATGAGTTTTTTAATTCACAATATTTCCAGGAATTTTTCTTTGAGATCACTGTTTGGCAGCTTGAGCAGGGCTCAATGTTAGAGGGCTAATCTATCCATGTTGCTGGGTGACTCAGTTAACCTCTCGTTATTCCAGGGATATTTTTGATAGATCTCCATTCCTCCCAGGATTAGATAGTGAGCTGAACATGGATTTTGATGTAATAGCCAAGATATTTTTAATGTCTTGGGAAGATAATGTGGAATAGCATTAAGAGTACTAAGAGTACTTTGCTGAAAATCAGGAAATTCTAAGGTTAGCCCTAAATCTGACAATTGCTTAAAAGTGAATTATCTCCTTAATCTCTCTGTGTCTCAAGTTTTATCTTCTAAAACATGAAGTTTCCTTTAAGTTAAACATTTCGTAGTTCCTATGTGCCCAGTGCTACTATGAAGGGAACATCTTAGGGACATTTTTTTATCCCCATTACTCCATAATTTCACTGTAGTGGACGTTGCTATGGGTCTTTGTTAGGTCATATTTAGGCAATATATATAGGCACTATCAATTTGGAGACATGTCTCAGAATTTTTCTCATATTGCCTAAGCCTGAGAATTTTAAAGGAGCTTACCCAAAGTCATATACCCTGGAAATATAGATTTAGAGACTCTAGCTTATATAGAAGATGAGATTAGAAGCAGTCTTGGAGAGGGAATATTTGAAGGGAAATTGGCTGAGAATTCTTCTGAACTAAGAGAGATGATATATGAATCTTTAGATAGAGAGTGTATTTCAAGTTTCAAGTACCTTAAATAAAATGAATCCACCTTAGAGTGAACTTGCAGAGTGTCAAGGGTAATAAGAAAAATCTCAAAGGCCAGCTAATCCCAAAGAAAGACTGTCTACCAAGAAAATTATATTTCCAGTAGACTTCCATCTGTAATCATCAATTTTATTTTTAAAATTTTTTTAATCATCAATTTTAGAGGACAATGAAGTAAGCACCTTCAAAGTCCTGAGGAAAAATAACTGAAAACCTACAATTCTATTCTCAGCTAAATGGCTATTCAAAGGTAAGAGAAAACTGAGGACATTTTCAGGCATACATTCCACCCACATGTCCTTTCTAAAAAAGCAACTATACCAATAAAGATAAGAATATTCAGAGGGGACGGGGGATGCAATAAACAACAGTGAGCACAGAAGTTGAAAGGTGTTGGTAAATTTAAGAAGAACAATTGGATTATTAAAAATAATAATAATATTATTATCTTGTGTAAAATAATAAGAAACCAAAGCTATAAAGTAATAATCTTATGAGTATGGGACATGTTTACATGTTTTAGGGTCATTGTCTTGTTCAGGTGGAGGAGACACTGAATAATGTAGACTTTGTTAGATAAACATATATCTAAGTACATAGGTTAGGGAAACCACTAGAAAAATAGAAATATAACCTATAGCTTCCATATCAACATAGAAAAACCTTATATTCCAACTGAATACAGGAAAGGAGGGGGGGCATCACTAAACAAAAACAAAAACAAAAAAAGATGAATAAGTCTAAATATATAGGGAATAATGATTGCTGAACATATATTATTTTAATCATGAGTCTTATTTTACAGAGTTTCGAATTACTCTAGATTTCCTGTGGGATTTGGGAGGAGGGAGGAGGTGGTAGGGGGATGGAAACCATCTAAAATACCG
Source organism: Nyctereutes procyonoides (assembly GCF_905146905.1). Taxonomy (NCBI): domain Eukaryota; kingdom Metazoa; phylum Chordata; class Mammalia; order Carnivora; family Canidae; genus Nyctereutes; species Nyctereutes procyonoides. The sequence goes on along the minus strand of NW_026575031.1, from coordinate 5,077,282 downwards.
GGATTATCAACACTAATTTACTCTCTTATCCAATCGTTAGCATAAAGTTGAAACTTTATTTCATTAATATTATTTACAACATAATTTCAGACAGATTTCCAGATATTTTCTAGTTTATATGAAAACCATTTTCATTTAATAATGAGAAGAAAATGCCTTTTCATTGCCTCTCAAACACCTCAAATCTGGTGTTTGATTCCACTTCCCAGATGGCCTCCTAAAATCCAGCTCTTTATAGACAACCAATAGGTTAGGATCGTCAAATAGTGTGCTATGATTTTAGAAATTGTTGTCTATGTTTACTATAATTATGGAGGTAATATGAAGCTTTTGCATTTTGCCATTGGGAGAAAAAATAGAAGGATTTGGAGTAATCAGTTGTTACAGACACATCTTGAAGTTAAATCAAAGCTATGTTTAGTTTGCTTTAGCACAGTCTGATTTCAAAAACAGCCTGGGTTTTTGAAAGTTGGATATTTGTAAATATTCTATATTCAGTTGCTTATGTTCCTCATCCAGCTACTGACCTTCAAAAACTAGGAAATCATTAGACTATGCTTTGTATATACAGTGAGGTTTACAACCTCAATCTAACCACCTATTTTGGTTCATTTAATCAGCAGCTATTCTAGTCTTCTTAGTATATCAAAAGACCTTTTTCTTCCTTTTTTTGCTTGAGCTTGGGGTGCTTGAGTTTAAGTTTACTTTATTTTGTTCTCAAGTCAAAGTGTAGGTCACTGGGATACAAGTTTTAGTAATCTTAGGAATTCCTTAGTCCAAACTTTCATTGCATAGAAGGTGACTCACAAAGAGGGTTGAAGAGGAAGTATAACTACCCTAAATTCTTAGGACTCATTAGTGACAATGAGGTATGACCTGAAACCTAGGTAATCTGTGGGTTGTTTTTTCAGAGCTCTTCATACCATTTTGAAGTTGAATTCAGTTTTGGCTCATAAAGTGAGAGGCAAAAATTAGTCTTTAGGGGAGCTTTTCTCTTTGTCTTGGGAGGGATTATTTTGCTTTCAGGACTGTGAATTTAAATCATGGACCTCTCTACCTGCTCGGAGATATCTGAGCGCAGTGGAGTATTGTAAATATACTCACTTCAGACTGGTTTGTAAAATAATTTGTTAAATAAATAGAGTGCACTAGCACAATTGTAGTCCAGCAGAATTAGATAATTTTCCCTTGGAATTTGAATGGAGGTAACCTATGGACAGAAATGGATTGTTCCTTGATTATTTGTATATGAATGTATTTTTTAAAAACATGCTGTTTATGACGGTTTCCTTTTATTTTTTTTTCCTTGAGCACAGAGCTAGACTATATTTCCTAGCTTTCCTTATAATTACTTGTGACCATGTGATTGGTTCTTGTCAAACTATATAAGTAGACTGTTGTATGTCACTTCCAGGCCAAGGATGTTAAGAAGTGGATAGCCCTTGCAGATGCACTCTTTCTGTCTTGATGGATACAATTGACAGAGTCAAGAGGAAGGCAGGGCCCCAAGATAAAAGAAGCCTGTGTCTCTGAATTGCCTCAAAAAGAAACACTATCTGCAGAAGCTAGGACACTATCTCTGATCATTAAAGAAAAGAAAAGAATCAATTTTTTTGAATTTTGTCTTATTTGTTACAGCAGCTCACATTACCTTAATTCATACAGTGTTCTTGTCTATGTGCTTCTTCATAGCAAACTGGGGAACTGGACTTCTACTACATAAGCATATAGGCTCATCTCTACTTAACATGTGAGGAGACACTGTTAAAAGAAACAGCAGTCAATTGGTGCAGCAACACATTGAACCAACACTATCTCACATGTGGTATTTTTTTGAGACAGGATAATTCAGACCTTAGGAAATTATTGAGTTAGGATTAAGAGTAGGAAATATATAAGATTTCAGATTATTATCATCGATTAACTTCTCTGGCCTCAGAGGATGAGACATGCCTAATGGGTATGGAGTAGAATCTTTCTCAAGTGAATCAAGTGAGTCAGCAGATCAATCGTTCAGGGGTGAGAAAGAAAGTGAATCTAGGAGAGTTGGGTTTTAGTTAGGCTTGGGTTTGTAGGGTAGAAAGGCCCAAAGAATTTTCTTGGTGGTTGTTGAGTTTGACCCAACCACATGGAGGCCTGAGATTTAGACTGAAGTTAGCCTTTTGAGTTCCATGACTAGATTTTTTTTTTATTGTGCTAAGAATACATAATATGAGATTTTCTCTCTCAACAGATTTTTTAAGTATACAATATAGTTTTACTATCTGTTGTATAGCAGATCTCTAGAACTTACTCATCTTACATAACTCAAATTTTACACCTTGATTACCAACTCTCCCTTTCTCTCTCTCTCCAGCCCTTGGTAACTACCACTTTATTCTTTGTTTCTGTGAGTTTGACTATTTTAGGTACTTCAAACAATTGGAATCATGTGCTATCTGTCTTTCTGTGATTGGCTTATTTCACTTAGCATAATGTCCTCAAGTTTCATCCATGTTGTCACATATTGTAGGATTTTCTTCTTTTTAAAGATTGAATAATATTCCATTGTATGTCTATACCACAAATTATAATCCATAAATCCATAGTGGACATTTAGTTTCTTTCTACATCTCAGCTATTGTGAATAGTGCTGTAATGAACATGGAAGTGTTAATCTTTTCAAGATCTTAATTTAAATTCTTTTTTTTTTCAAAATTTATTTATTCATGAGAGACACAGAGAGAGAGAGGCAGAGACACAGGCAGAGGGAGAAGCAGGCTACATGCAGGGAACCTGATGTGGGACTCAATCCCAGGACTCCAGGATCACACCCTGGGCTGAAGGCAGGCACTAAACCACTGAGCCACCTAAGGATCCCCCCTCAATTCTTTTGAATAAATACAGAGAAGTGAGATTGCTGGCTCATACAGTAGCTCTAATTTTAATTTTGGGGAGAATCTCCATACTGTTTTCAATATGCACTATTTGGTATTTCCACCAATAGTGTACAAGGATTCTTATTTTTCCACATCTTTGCCAATATCTGTTTTCTTTTGTTTTTTGATAATTGCCATCCTAACGGGTATGTGGTAGTATCCCATTATGGCTTTGATTCACATTTCCTTGATGATTAATGATGTTGAAAATATTTTCATATACCTGTTGGCCTTTTGTATATCTTCTTTGGAAATGGTTAAATGTTTTAATAGCCACATTGTGTTTTGGTTACATTATTCTTTAAGCCTTCAGTGAAATATTGCTGCAAGTCACAAACTCATCTCAAGTGTAATGTGAGCAAGGGAAGCTGGATGTGAAGAATCAGAGAGCAAAAACAATTTGGAGCACCCATGGGAATGGACTGAAGATCCTGTCAATTCTTTTTGTCTCTGTTATAGGTAGTATGAATGTGCTGCAGATGCCAGGGTCTTTTGTCACAGAGCTAAACACATGCACCTGGCCCAGGAGTCAAAGCAGCTGAAGGAAGATCAAGGACAAGTTAAGTGGGAGCCTCTGGTGTAGCTGTTTCCTCAAGTTGATAGGATATGCTAGCAGACCAACATGTATGGGTTACAGAATGTTTACTGCTTCACTTCCTCTCTCCAAATCTCTCTTGTGGTCCGCCCCTAACTGGAATCACACTGGAAAGGGAATTCTGCAAAATATAGGTCAGCCTTGTCAAGTTGACATATTACACAGTCGCTATGATAATGTCTTAAATATTTTATGGGGTATTGTCAGATGTTATATAGGGAAAGAATTTCAGGCTCTGTAGTCTACCTTGTTGCTTGATAAAGAATTCTTGACTGTAATCTCTACAAGGATAGGGCAATTTTTTTATCGCCTTCTTTTGCACTCCAGCGTCTACACGTTCACTTTTACATAGTAGCCTGTTAATAAACATTAGCTGAATAAGTGAATGTGTATGTTCTAGATACCATACTAAGTTCCAAGGTTACAAAACTAAAACATGTTCTTTTCTTCCTTTATGGAATTTGGAATCTAGTTAGATAAAACATATAGATAGGTAGATAGATAGATGCATACATACATTAAAAACTTTTATAGATATGCACATTCTTTGCCAACATATGTGATAATTAAAATTCTGTATAAAAGTAATTTATTGTTATATTATGCATTTTTCAAAAATGCATGAAAGATGGCTAAAAGAATCTTGAATAAAAAATTCCAGTTTTCTAAAATTAGGAAAAGAGACTAGAGATTTAATAAAAGATATTAAGCATTCACTTTAGGGGAAAAAGTTTTGGAATAGAAATTTCTGATTCTGCAGATGTCTCAGAGGAGAATGATAATTGTGGCAGAGATGGGATGGATGGTTACAAACCAGTTTCTTCTTTTTTCTGGGCCCACAATGAGACTGAAGTTCTCAACTTTCCTTGCGGTGAAGCATTGTCATGTGTCTGACAATAAAATTTAAGCAGACATGATGTGCACCATTCCCAGATCTTGTCCATATAAATTTTCCACATGTGATCTTCTATACTCCTTCTCCTTTTATAGCTCCACATAGATGAGTATGATAACTTTGCAAAGTGTATGTTAAAGGTGTTTTGGAAACCATGGCAGAGTTTGAAGATAGAAGAAGCCTGGGTGCCCAGTCTACCATTTAGAGGGGATCTGGCATTTAATCAGGAAGACTTGCCACCCATACTAGATCATTTGGTAAGCAAAAGACATAAATTTTTACTTTTGAAGCTATTAATATTTTGGGGTAAGTTATTATAGCCACCCATGTCACTCAATGTAATACAATGATTTACAGTAAGAAATTTGGTTTATGGCCACATTATTTACATATAAATATAAATAAATATAAATGTATATGCATATACACACACAGACCTTTCTGCTGCTTTCCAACAGCATAATTGTAATTTCTGGTCAGTGATTCCAGGTTTTGAATAATTTCTTTTTTTTTAAGATTTTATTTATTTATTCATGATAGACATATATATATAGAGAGAGAGATGGGCAGAGACACAGGCAGAGGGAGAAGCAGGCTCCATGCAGGGAGCCCGACATGGGACTTGATCCCGGGACTCCAGGATCATGCCCTGGACCAAAGGCAGGAGCCAAACCGCTGAGCTACCCAGGGATCCCTGGTTTTGAATAATTTCTAAGTGTTCAGTTTTTTTTATCTGCTAAGAATTGAAAAATCACATTCTCTGTTCAGCTATTTATGTTGGGATCCACATTTAGTTTTATAAGCTTTCCCCTGTTTTTAGTTTAGTTTTGGTTTTTTAGCTCATTAATTTTATTTCTGTTTGTAGATAAGAAATGTAAGAGTGGAATGTTAATATGTGTGTGTGTTTATGTGTTTAGAGGTTTGTGGTTAATAAATGAAAAGTGGTTATCTGAGATCACATGATTCAAAATTAACACAATCATCTTCAGATTCTTAGTTTTCTGATCCCCAATCTAGTGAAGGTCAAAGGCGTAGGAATCAATGAACTTTTAGAGGTTTTCCAATCCCTTGTGACACATTTAAATAAGACTCCACAAAATAGATTAAATCCAGTTAGGCTATTGATGATGAATATTGGATCATAACTTTGCTATTAACTTGAATATCAATATACCATGTCAAGCTATCCCATTCAACTTTTTATTTTAATATATTTCTCAGGATACCCAAACTTATTTAATTATATATATTTTTTAATCAATCCATTTTTTAAAGATTTTATTTATTTATTCATGGAAGACAGAGAGAGAGAGAGAGAGACAGAGACAGAGACACAGGCAGAGGGAGAAGCAGCTCCCTGTAAGGAGCCTGATGTGGGACTCGATCCTGGGTCTCCAGGATCATACCCTGGGCTGAAGGCAACGCTAACCCGCTGAGCCACCCAGGCTGCCCAATCAATCCATTTTTTAATTTTTTAATTCTTGACATCACATAACTAAATTGAAATTTATTAATATTCCATATTTGTACATATTTGCATGTGTGCACACACACACATTAATCCTATTCACAGTGAACGTGGTACAGGAGAAGGGATTTACACTTTCCAGCTTTTAGTCTTTCTCATTATCTGAATTTTTTTCAGGGATTTCCATGCTTTAAAAATAATAAACCAGATATGAGCCCTCATTCAAAACCAGGGAAAGAAATTACAGGAAGAGAAAGCTGTAAGTCATAGATTTTATGAATATAGATGCAAAAATCCTAAAAAAAAAGTTAGGAAAGCAACTACAGTAACATATGAAAAGAATTTATACTATGATCAAGTGGAGTTTATCCCAGAATGCAAGGTTGGCTTAACATCTAAAAATCAGGAAATGTGATAAGCCATATAAATAGAATAAAAGAGAAAGTCCACATGATCATGCCAATAGATGTAGAAAAAACATTTGACAAAATTCAATACCACTTCATGATAAAAACACTCAATAAAGGATCCCTGGGTGGCGCAGCGGTTTGGCGCCTGCCTTTGGCCCAGGGCGCGATCCTGGAGACCCGGAATCGAATCCCACGTCGGGCTCCCTGCATGGAGCCTGCTTCTCCCTCTGCCTGTCTCTCTCTCTCTCTCTCTCTCTCTCTTTCTCTGTGACTATCATAAATAAATAAAGAAAATAAATTTAAAAAAGCCCTTAAAAAAAAACACTCAATAAATTAGGAATAGAAGCGATCTTCCTCAACTTGACAAAGAGCATCTAGGAATAAAACCTACAGCTAATGTCCTATTTAATGATGAAAGACTGAACGTTTCTCTTTAAAGGTCAGGAAAAGACAGGATATCTGCTCTGCCACTTGTATCCATCATTGCACCAAGTTTCTGGGTGAGGAAATTAAGAAAGAAAAGGAAGTGATAAGGCACCTAGATTGAAAAGGTGAAAGTAGAATTTTCTCTATTTTTAGATGACATGATCTTATATATAGAAAATTCTAAACAAACTCTTAGAACCAATAAATGAGCTCAGCAAATGGCAGCATATAAGGTTAATATACAAAAGATAATTGTATATCAATATATAGCAACAAAAAAATCCAAAAAAGAGATCAAAGAAAAAATTCCATTTATAATAGCATTTAAATATTTAGGAATTAACTTAATATTATTTATTTATTAATAAATTAATATTTAGCATTAAAATATTTAGGAATAAACTTAACAATGTAGTGCAAAACATAGCCACTGAAAACTACAAAACATTGTTGAAAGAAATTAAAGACCTAGGTAAGAAAGAAAACCTAAATAAATGGAAAGATAACTCCTGTTTATGGATTGAAAGACTTAATATTGCTAAAATAGCAATAGTATTCAAAGCAATCTACAGATTCACTTAAATCTAACAAAATTCTAGCTGCCTTTTTTTAACAGAAATTGACAAAAATCTAACAAAATTCTAGCTGCCTTTTTTACAGAAATTGACAAGCTGATCCTAAAATTTGCAAATATGTAAATGATCCAGAGTAGCCAAAACAGTCTTGAAAAAGAACACAGTTGCAGTTCTCACACTTCTTAATTTCAAAATTTATGACAAAACTACAGTAATCAAGACAGTGTAGTACTGTAGTACTGGTATAAAGATACATATATAGATCAATTGACTGAAATCCAAAAATAACTGTCATATTTACAGTCAATTGATATTTGACTGGGTTGCTAAGATAATTCACTAGGAGAAAGAATAGGGGTGTGTGTGTGTTTTATTTTTTATTTTTATTTTATTTTATTTTTTAAATTTTTATTTATTTATGATAGTCACAGAGAGAGAGAGAGAGAGAGAGGCAAAGACATAGGCAGAGGGAGAAGCAGGCTCCATGCACCGGGAGCCTGACGTGGGATTCGATCCCGGGTCTCCAGGATCGCGCCCTGGGCCAAAGGCAGGCGCTAAACCACTGCGCCACCCAGGGATCCCTTATTTTTATTTTATTTATTTAATTGTGTGTGTGTGTGTGTGTGTGTGTGTGTTTTAAACAAATAGTGATATATATACCTAAGGGACTTGTAGCTAAAATATGTAAAGAGATTTTACAACTCAGTAATAAAAGACAAATAAACCAATTTAAAAATGGGCAAAGAATCTGAATAGATAGTTCATTCACAGAAAATACAAAAATGGCTACTAAGCACATGAGAAGATTCTCAACATCATTAGCCATCTTGGAAATGCAAATGAGAACCACAATAAGATATCACTCCCCCCCCCCAGTAGGATGGCTAATACAATAATTTAAAAAGCAGGTAATAATAAATTTTGCTGAAAATATGGGGTAGGCAGAAGTCTTACACTGCTGTCAGGAATGTACAATGGTGTAGCTGGTTTAGAAAACTGGCAGTTCCTTATAAGATAACATAATCTTGCCACATGATCTATTAAGTGTATTACTGAGTATATACCTAAAGGAAATGAATATTTATGCCCACACGAAAACTTAGGTGAAGTTTTGTAGCAGCATTGTTCATAAGCCAAAATGTGGAGACAACCTAAATGTCCATCAATGGATGAACAGGTACCCAAAATATGACAGAGGAATACAATGGAATGTTATTCAGCAGTTGAAAAGGAATGAGGTAATGGTGCCTGCTACAATGTGGATAAGCCTCAAAAACATTTGTTGATCAAGTGAAAGAAGCCATTACAGAAGGCCATCTATTGCATGGTTCCATTTACATGAAGTGTCCAGAAGAGACAAATCATTATGGATAGCAGGTAGATCAGTGTTTGCTTAGGGCTAGGGGAATTGAGGGGAAACAGGTAGTGACTGCTAATGCGTATGTGGTTTCTTTCTGATTGGTTAAAGTGTTCCAAAACTGATTGTAATGGTGATTGTGTAACTTTTTTAAAAAAAAAATTTATTTATTTATTCACAAGAGACACACAGAGAGAGGCAGAGACACAGGCAGAAGGAGAAGCAGGCTCCATTGCAGGGAGCCTGATGTGGGACTAGATCCCAGGTCTCCAGGATCACGCCCTGGGCTGAAGGCAGCGCTAAACCACTGAGACGCCTGGGCTGTCCCTGATTGTGTAACTTTTTGAATGCACTAAAAAACATTGAATTATACACTTTAAATTGGCAAATTATGTAGTAGATGTGTTATATTGCAATAAAGTTATAAGAAATAAAACATTTGCATGTGTGTGTCCCAGTGCTTGCTTTCTCTGTCAAACAAGGAGCTAAGATATATGGTTGATAGTTTTCTTCCATTTCTGCTTTTCTCTAATTCCATGGTTTTGTGATTTCCAACAGACATCAATATTGTCACACACATGGTGTTTTGACTGATGAATGATTTTTAATAGTTCTAAGATGATCTTCAAATTATTTTTAGAAGTTTCTAGAATATAAGTAACAAACCCATGATCATGCCATTTATGATCTCACAGAGTAAAAGCCACTGCTTTCCTATACCATTTGAATAGTCACCACTGGTATATGTATTGAGTCTCAAGATAACTAGATTTCTATATTATCTTGAGTAAGGAAAATACATAAATTCAAATTTTTCATCAGCTAACATTGTTATAAACTGTCTCTTAGTTAGCCTGAGCAGCAGATTTAATACATTGATTGATCAAGCACTAGAAAGGCAAATTGAATCAAAATGTAATGTCATTTGGGGAAGAGGCAGATAAAAAGTTTGCAGACCTTACAAATCAAAGATATATAGAGCAGTGGCAGTGATTAGAACAGGTTGTGATTTGATCCAGACCTTAAATCATGCTTCTTGAAAAAATATGTATTTTGTTGTTGTTGTTGTTGTTTTGTTTTTTACAAATATCTTTGACCACAAAGTGACAAAACCAGACAACACAAGTAACACTTGTTACAACACATGTAATCAGCTGCCAAGGCTTAAAATGATGATTTTCATCATGTAACTGTTCTAGATTATGCTGAAGTTAGAAGAAAGCAGGCTCCTCCAACTTTTGGGGCTTAAAAAGGGTTCATGCTATGAGTGGGGTGGATAGATGAGCTTCCTATACCACAATTAATTAATTAATTTTTTTAAAGGATTTTATTTATTCATTCATGAGAGACCCAGGGAGAGACAGAGGTTGAGACACAAGTAGAGGGAGAAGCAGGCTCCCCGCAGGGAGCCCTATGTGGGACTCAGGATCATGCCCTGGGCCAAAGGCAGGGGGTCAACCACTGAGCCACCCAAGTATCCCTATAGCACAATTTCTAAGAATGTTTCTTACTGGTAGACTTTGGGAACCAATAGCAAAATTTGGCTGGTCTGACTTAAAACAGGAAGAGAAGTGGCTTTCTTAAGCCAAAGACACAGGTTCATAACCACTGGAAGTGGTGACATCAATAGTGAACAAGGTGCTGCAGAAAGTGTCATCTTTATGTGAGTAGTCTGAAAGTTGAGGGTCACCAGAGTCTATTCAGAAAGGCACCACAAACAAACAATAACACTAACTGTCATGTCCTCTTTGGATGTGAGAAGCATTCTATGCAGTTATCCAGAAGTATGGCCATAATTAAAATGAATGCTACTTCTAAAAACAGAGCTAGTTGGAAGGACAAAAACATAAGCAAATTAATTTAAAAGGGACTTCTTTGAAGTTAGAGGGCTAGAAAAAAGTATAGGTTAAAACTAAACAACGGAACAGACAAAAGACAATGAATTTTAGAGCTAGATGGAACTCGATTATCTTATCATGCTTTGTGTTAGTCAGGATAAGATAAGCTATATTGAGATAACAAACTCAGAAATCTCTGTGGCTTAACACAATAGAAGTTTATTTTTTAGTTTGGTTTAGTAGACACTTTCATTCATCAGATCATTCAAGGTGCTAAGCTCTTTCTATATCATGATACCTCCATAGCCTCCAAAGTTGCTATGATGAGAGAATAGAAAGATGGAAAGGGCACACTAGCTTTTCCCAGAAGTGATACATGACCTGTGTTCACATTTCATTGGTCAGAATTCAGGCATGTGACTCCCACCCAATATCAGGGAGAATGGAGAAATGCAGCTTTCCTGTGAAACAGTTAGGCAAGTCATAACACTGCTTCCAGGCCACTATTATATACCTCCATCTCTCCAATTTTTGCCATGCTCAGTTACCTCTTGAATCTGCTTACTAACTTAAGTGAATTCTAAATCAATTCACTTTAAAAAACCTAATCACCATTAAATAATCTACTAATTAGATTAAAATATAATTTCAGCTGGTTTGATGTAACAATTACACATTTTTCTAGTGTGTGTTAAAATCAATATATACTTACTAAGAATATTTTATGGTATGTCTAAAATCCTCACCCATATTAGCAACAGTAGGCAAAACGCTTTAGAAAAAAAAAAACTAATCTAACCCTCCTATTTTAAGATGAGAAAATGGAGGCCCAGAAGATGACCCAATTCCCACTCCGAGCCCGAATCACATGGGAAGCTGAATGACAAAGCCAGAATTAGAGTCTAGGTTTCCTTTCTGCTATACCATGTTTCCAATACTCAAAGTTTGTGGGGAAAAGGTGTGGGCACTATAAAAGCAAACTGAGTCACTGCAATTAGGGGAATGAAAAAGAACACAGGCACAATGTACAAATACTTAAGGTTAAAAAATTAATAGGAAGAGTTGTGAGGCTGCAAGGCAGGTGGGATCTCAGAAAACATAAATCCAACACAAATCAGATTTGGGTGCCTGATTATCTAAAGGCTTTTGAGAATCTGGTTTTCTGAATTACTTAGACTCACTGATGAATAATTATAGGGGCCTTGAGAACCATCATGAGATTTGAGAGGAGTAAATGCAGCAGGAGGGGCCACTGGTACAGCTGCTGGGTTCTGCATGTGAAAGCACAGGAAGTGCCTCCCATCTGTTTTACAGATTACAGTCCTCTGGGTGGGGAGAGGGATGTGGGTACAGACCCTCAGAAGCACACTGCTGATATGCACAGGGAAGCACTTCCCTGTGAATCAAAATACAAAAGGATTTGGATAGGAAACTTCTGGAGGATTACTGGAAGTTCCTTAATATTCTCTAAAGCAGCTTTGCAAACAAATTCCTGTCCGTGAAGAATCACAATAGATGCTCGGCAGATTTAGTTTTACCAATTAGGACCATAGGATTTGTCAACTGAGGACATTTTGGAGGCCATCTACTATAGTTGTATATTTCCTTTTGAAATACATGAAAATTGGAGACACCTGAGTGGCTCAGTGGTTGAGCGTCTGCATTCGGCTCTGGGAGTGATCCAGGGGTCCTGGGATCCAGTCCCACATCAGGCTCCCCAGAGGGAGCCTGCTTCTCCCTCTACCTGTGTCTCTGCTTCTCTCTCTGGGTCTCTCATGAATAAATAAATAAAATCCTTAAAAAAAAAAAAGAGAAAAGAAAGAAAAAGAAATCCATGAAAATTGGTTCTTCAAAATAAGCTTTGTGGACAACTCATTACACAAAACTGGTAGAAGCAGAACTTTTCTGGTTGGAGGAGTAAATTAGCTTGGATGGCTATAATAAAACACCATAGACTGCAGAGGTGAAATAATAGACATCTATTTCTCACAGTTCCAGAGGCTGGAAAGTCCAAGATTAGGGTGCAGCATGATCAGGTTCCGGTGAGGAGCCTCTTTCTGGCTCACAGATGGCTGCCATCTTACTGTGTCCTCACATGAAGAGAGAGTGGACTCTGGTCTCCTCCTTGCCTGATAAGGACTCTAATCTCCTCACAGGAGCTCCATCCTCATTACCTCATCTAAACCTAATTATCTCCTGAAGGTCGTACTTCCAAATACCTTCACCAAAAATATTAAGTCTTTAACACATGAATTGGGGTGATATTCAATCCTAAGCAAGGAGAAGGGGTTTTGGAAATTTGCCAGCTTGACTCCTCTTACTATCTTCCTCATTCCACCCACCCTCTGAGCACAGGTAGATAACATGATGCCCCTTCACCCCTCCAAATGCCTTCATGTTAGGAATGCAGAAACGTAGGCTTAGAAGTATTTTGCTGATTTCTGATGGCATCCACTTAGGCAATGTCAGCCAAAACTAGAATCATAGCTTTTTGATTCATGGTGGACCTTTCTGTGAGATTATTATGGTAACAGACAATGATAGTGTGATTTATAGACATAGGTCTATATTTTCCTTTATAAATAATGTCTAAAAATTGCATACTACTTGAAACAGATTATACGATAGAGTTCTATCCCATCCTGACTTACTGAGGTATAACCGACATAAAACAAATGCATAACATAAAATTGGCATAAGATAAATATTAAAATTTACATTTGATAAGTTTTCAAGTAAGTTTGTACCCATGAAATAATTATGAAAGTCAAGATAATGAACATCGTTATTAGATCCCAAATTTTTCTTGTGTTCTTTGTAATCCCCATTCAATCTTCCCCACAACCTTCTTATCCCAAGGCAACAATTATTCTGATTTCTGCCACCATATATTAGTTTATAGTATAGGAACTTCTATAAATGGAATTATAGAATATGTACTGTTTTTCTTTTGTGGCTACTTTCTCTTAGCATAATAATGTTGAGATTCATCTATGATGTTACACATATGAAGTGTTCATTCAACTGTATTGCTGAGAACGATGGCATTACATGGTTATACCACACTTTGTTTATCCATTCATCTGTTGACGAACATTGCGTTATTTTCAGTTCTTGACTATTAAAAATAAAGCTGTTTTAAATATTTGTGTACACGTCTCTGTATGGGCATTTCTTTTGGTTATATACCTAAAAGTAAAACAGCTGGGTCGTATAGTAAATGTATAATTGAAGAAACTTTAAGAAACTGACAAATTGTTCTCCAAAGTGGCATTCCACTTTACATCACCATTGGCAGGAGAATGCCAATTGTCTACATACTTGGTATGGTTAGTCTTTTTAAAATTTTGGCCATTCTAATAAGTATGTTGAGATAGTTCATTGTGATTTGGTTTTATTTATTTTTTTTTGTTTGTTTGTTTATTTATTTATTTATTGTCACAGAGAGAGAGAGAGAGAGGGGCAGAGACACAGGCAGAGGGAGAAGCAGGCTCCATGCACCGGGAGCCCGACGTGGGATTCGATCCCGGGTCTCCAGGATCGCGCCCTGGGCCAAAGGCAGGCGCCAAACCGCTGCGCCACCCAGGGATCCCTGTGGTTTGGTTTTAATTTAATTTTCTAATGGCTGATGATGTTGACTAATGATCATTTTATGTGCTTATTTGCTACCTGTATATCTTTTTGGTAAAATGTCTGTTCAAGGGGCCCCCTGGGTAGCTCAGTTGGTTAAGCATCTGCCTTTGGTTCAGGTCATGATCCCAGGGTCCTGTGATTTAGCCTGCATCAGGCTCCCTGCTTAGTGGAAAGTCTGCTTCTTCTTCCTTTGCCCCTCCTCCCTGCTCATGCTCTCTCTCTCTCTCTCTCTGTCTCTCTCTCTCAAATAGACAGTCTTCTAAAAAAAATAAAGTGTCTGTTCAAACTTTTTGCCCAATTTTAAAATTGGATTGTTTTTATATTATTGAGTTTTTAAGTGTGCTTTATATATTTAGGATACAAGCCCTTTGGCTTCCATCAAAAAGCGGAAGTCCTTAATTTTGATGAAGTCTAATTTATCAAAAATTTTTTCTTTTATGAATTGTGCTTCTGTTATTATACCTGAGAAATCTTTACCTAATCCAAGGTCATAAAGGTTTTCTTCTGGAGGTTTTCAAATTTTAGGTTTTATAAATAGCTCTTTGATATAGGTTTAGTTAACTTTTGTATTACTGGGAGATATGAACTGAAATTAGTTAATTTTTTTGTATATGGATATCCAACTGTTCAAGTACCATTTGTCAAAAACACTGTCCTCTCTCAACTGAATTGCTTTTATACCCTTGTCAAAAATCAGTTGTCCATACATGTGTGGATCTATTTCTGTATTCTCTATTCTGTTGCATTGATGTATATGTTTATTTGTAAATCAACATCACACAATCTTTTTTTTTTTAAGATTTTATTTATTTATTCATGAGAGACACAGACAGAGAGAGAGGCAGAGACACAGGCAGAGGGAGAAGCAGGCTCCATGCAGGGAGCTCGATGTGGGGGCTCGATCCCAGGTCTCCAGGATCAGGCCCTGGGCTGAAGGCGCCGCTAAACCGCTGAGCCACCCAGGCTGCCCAACATCACACAATCTTGATTACCATTGCTTTAGGATCAATCTTGAAAGATATGTAAGTTTTTAAACTTTATTCTTTTTAAAACATTATTTTGGTTTTTCTAGGCCCATTATATTTCTATATGAGTTTTAGAAACAAAAATGCCTGCTGGGATTTTAATTGAGATTGCATTGATATTATCCGTCAATTTGGAGAGAATTTACATGAACAAAAGTGAATCTTTTGATACATGAATATGGTATTTCCATTTATTTATATCTACTTTCTTTCAGCAATGTTTTGTAATTTTCAGTGTACATGTCATATACATCTTTTGTCAGATTTATCTTCAAGTACTTTTGATATTGTTGTAAATTGTGTTTATTAAATTTAAATTTTCAATTTTCTAATACCATTATGTAGAAATATAATAGGCTTCTATACATCTTATATGCTATAATTTTGCTAAATTCATTTGTTAGTTTTAGCAGTGCTTTTGTAGATTTTATTGATAGACAATTGTACTATTAATAGTTTCATTTCTTTCTTTTCAATCCAGATATTTTTAAATTTATTTATTTCTCCTTATCTCACTGACTAGACACTCCAGTACAATATTGAATAGAAGTCATGAGAGTGTACATCCCTCCCTGCCTTGTTCCTAATCTTAGAGGGAAAGCATTCAGCCTTTTATCATTTAAGTATAATGTTAAGTGTATATTTTACATAGCTGCCATTTCAAGTTTTAAAAGTTTCCCCCATTTCTTTCTGACAGTTTTTATCAGGTTTGGATGTTCAAATATGTCAAATGCTTTTGTACATGTATTGGAGAGATCTTTATTAAAAAACTTGTTAACCATAGTTACATTCATTGATTTTCAAATGTTAAATCAACCTTACATTCTTGGAATGTATTATTATTATTATTTTGGGGAATGTATTATTTTTAACATATTGTACTTAATTTCGTGAAATACTAAGAATTGTGGACCAATCTTTATGCACAGTATAGGTAGTAATTTTCTTTTCCTTTATAATTTTGTCTCGTTTTGGTGTCAGGGTAACGCTGGCCTTACCAGAATGAGCTGGGAAGTATTACATATTTAATTTTCAGGAAGATTTTGTGTGGAATTATTATTTTTTCTTAAATATTTGGTAGAATTCCTCAGCAAAGTTATATTGGCATGGAGTTATCCTTGTGGGAAGGCTCTTAACAAATCTGAGAGCTTTAATAAATTTTGAGTTATTCAGGTTTTCTATTTCTTTTGAGTGAATTTAGTAGTATGTGTCTTTCAAAGAAAATGTCCATATTATCTACAAAGTCAAATTTATTATCATAAAGTTGTTCTAATATATCCTAATTTCCCTTTTAATATCTGTGGAATATATGTTATCCCCTCTCTCAATCCCACTAGTACTTCTGGTTTTCTCTATTTTTATCCTGTTAATTTGGCTAGAGGTTCATCAATTTTTATAGATATTATCACAGGTAATCATTACGATACTGAAATGGCTTCTTGATTTCTCTATTTTCTTATTGTAACTCTAGTTCCTGTATCCAGTGTCCCCATACTACAAAGGGATGGTCTTTTCTCAAGGATAAAATCCAAACTCAAAGTCATATGTAAGACTCCCTCTGACATCCTGCAAGTGCTTATGCTCTAGTTATAACCAACTACTAATAATTTTCTTAGTATACCAAACACGTAATATCCTTGTGTTTTACACAGGCTGTTTCCATCTTTCCTTCTTCTTTCCCTTGCTCCTGGCCATTCTTTAAAATTTGACTTAAGAATTACTTTTTTCCAGTATGCCTTCTTTACCCCTTACCCCCTCACCTGGTTGGGGTTTGCCCCTCGGTGTTTCCCTAGCACTTCATGCATGTAACTTTACAGAATTTACCATGTTTATATTATTGATGCTCTTCAACTAGACTGTAAACTCCTAAGTGCAAGAAGTACCTCACTCATTTTTGTATCTTCACTGCCCAGGTCAATGACTACCACAAAGAGCACAATAATGAGCCAACATTAGGCAATATCGTTCAGTTCAGTGGTTCTCAAGGTGTGCTCGCTGCATCAGCAACATCAATACCATCTGGGAACTCGTTAGAACTATAAATTCTTTGTCCTATCTATCTTTACTGAATCGCTCTGAAATATTCTGGAAGTCAGACCCACCAATCTATGGTTAATAAGCCCTCCAGCTAATTGTTGCTAGGGGGGCAGCCCGGTTTAGCGCCGCCTTCAGCCCAGGGCGTGATCCTGGAGACCCGGGATCGAGTCCCACATCGGGCTCCCTGCATGGAGCCTGCTTCTCCCTCTGCCTGTGTCTCTGCCTCTCTCTCTCTCTCTCTGTCTTTCATGAATAAATAAATAAATAAATAGTCTTTAAAAAAATAATTGTTGCTAGGGTTTGAGAATCATTGGTTTAGTAAGCAGGAAATGATGGGGGAATCGGCAAGATCCAGTCTGAATCCTGCTTATGTCAAATTCTTTGACCTGGAATAGCTTACTTAATCTTTTTAAAGCTCATTTCTCTCATATATAAAAAGGGGACAGTGTGAGCTCTTTTATAGAATTAAGATTTTTTTAATGGTTCACCCAGGGAATAACAGAGTTTTTCCAGGCTATTATTTTTTTCTTAAGATTTTTATTTATTCATGAGAGACCCACAGAGATAGGCAGAGACACAGGCAGAGGGAGAAGCAGGATCCTTGCAGGGAGCCCGATGGGGACTCGATCCCAAGACCCCCAGATCATGCCCTGAGCCAAAGAAGGATGCTCAATTGCTGAGCCACCCAGGAGTCCCAGGATTAAGATTTAAATGAGATCTAAAGCTTCTAGTGTAATTAATATCCCATGATATGTGCTCAATAAATAACTATGAACAGAAGTTAACAAAATAATAATATGATAATTTGTAATTTGTACCTGATGGAAGCAGAAGACTTGTGCTACACTTCTCTCTATATATTACTTTGATCCAAATTGAGAGAAAAAAAACAGTTACAGGGAAGTAGAAAAAAATTATTCTTGGAATCAAAGTAGTCTAAGAAATAGCAGAATCAAAGGGGGGTGGGGAGAGAAAAAGAAAAAGAAAAGAGTGAGGGAGATGGATTTATTTTAGGAGGAGAAAAATCTGATGGAATTATTATTTGAAAATGTGCTATTCATATTTTGCAATAAAATTCAAAAATTACAGTGCTTTGCTTGGTGAGAATAGTCAGTCATATTCAAAGTCTGAGTGAACTTAATTTGGAAATCATGATCTTTCAGTTATAACATTCTTATTGAGGGCACCCTGGGTGGCTCAGTGGTTTAGCATCTGCCTTCAGCTCAGGGTGTGATCCTGGGGTTCCAGGATCAAGTCCTGCATCGGGCTCCCTGCATAGAGCCTGCTTCTCCCTCTGCCTGTGTCTCTGCCTCTCTCTCTCTCTCTCTCTCTCTCTCTCTCTCTCTCTGTGTGTGTGTGTGTGTATGTCTCTCATGAATAAATAAATAAAATCTAAAAAAAAAAAAAAGACAACCAACACTCTTATTGAACACCAACCACAGCAAAAGCACTGTGCTAGATACTGGGATACAGAGAGAAGGCCAGAGTATTCCACACCTAAACTAAGCTGGATTTAGTGGCACATCTGAAACAGATTAAGCAGATAATTTCTTTCTGATTTTAAATTTTAAAATGGGAGCAATGTAAAGAGGAAAACCTGCTTGGGCAGCTAAGATGGCTCTCAGTGTTTGTGAACAAAGAGCAAGAGATTTCCTTCAACATCAATGATTCCTTAAGTGGGTATTTCTCATGGGGTTTGTGGCTCTGATTTTGTTGGCATTTCCACCAACCTTGGTCCATGATACACTTCCAGACACACACCAACAAGATGGTAAAGAAACCAGACAAACTGTATTTTGTTGTTTGGCAGAATTTTGAATGTGACTCAATGCTCCAAACATGTGTTGGTTACCCATACATCCAAGACACTACACTAGGGAATGCCAAAGATGAATAAAATGTAACCTCTGTCCTGAAAAAATTTCATTGTCCACTGAGATAGATGCATGTTCATTTGACCACAGTACGGTTTTACAGCTCCTTATACTCGACAAACCACTTTCAAATACATGATCTTAAATGATCTTCACAGTAGCCTTATGAAGTATTATTGGTCCATTCTACAGATAGACTATCCGAGTAAGAATAATGCCTCTCATTTGTCCGGAGACTTACACCACGTGAATTCTGTCCTCTATCTTCTTGCTCTTGTGCATCCATCACCAAGTTGTATTGATTCTACCACGTAAATGTCTCTGAAATTTTTGCTTCCCTGACTATTTCCACTGCTGCTGCCTAGTTGAAATAAGCTCCTCTTTTCTTGCCTGGGCTATTTCAATAACCTCCTAATTGGTCTCCCTGCCTACGAGTTCTGCCCACTCCAATCTGCCACCAGAATTATCTTTCAAAAACAGAAATGATTATGCCACTCAGCTGAAAAAACCTTGCTGGCTTCCCTATCCATCAAAAGAAGTTTCAAACTCTGCAGCATGGACTAAAGGCACGTCACAAGTTTACCCCAGCCAACCCTCCAAACCTCACCCTTCATGTCCATCAGTTCTGACCTCTAGTCCTCTACACACACCTCGAATGCTCCAGCCACGCTGAGTCTATGCTCATTCAAGCCTCATCTCTCTGACTGATGGGCTATTTATCCTTTAAGATCAAGCTCAAATGTTACCAACTCTGAGAAACCTTCATGACCAACATTGCCTTTTTGGGTCACCCCCTTGTCTTGGGATTCTGGACCTCTTTGCATTTTCTGCTTTATAATTGATCACAGTGTAGTATGACTGCTTTTCCCTCAGGCACTACACTGTAAATCTGGCTGGAATGGTTGCGTTTTCATCAGCTTTGGGGGAATCCTGAAGACTTTGGTGCTAATGGGGAGAACCCTTGCTAGGGTTCTGAAATTAATCAGCAGAATGCCCAGATAAGTTTGAATGTCAGATAAATAATGAATGATGGTTTGGTATAAGTATGTCCCAAATATTGCATGAGATATGTTTATACTAATATTTTAAAAATCTGAAATTCAAATTTAGTTAAATCTGGGAATCCTAATTCCTGGAGACCTAAAATCCAACTTTGAATCCCCTGGAAAGGGGCAGCCCCGGTGGTTCAGCGGTTTAGCGCCACCTTCAGCCCAGGGTGTGATCCTGGAGACCCAGGATGGAGTCCCAGGTCGGGCTCCCTACATGGAGCCTGCTTCTCCCTCTGCCGGTGTCTCTGCCTCTCTCTCTCTCTCTCTGTGTTTCTCATGAAAAAATAAATAAAATCTTAAAAAAAAAATGAATCCTCTGGAAATTCAACACTGCTACAGTTGTGATGTCTAGTAAAAACCAAAGCTGTAATTTCTGCCCACCTTTGTGGAGCTTCCCCTTTAGTAAAGAAGTCACAAAATCTATTTATAGAATCAATTATTTAACACTGAAAAGCTCTGTGATTTTGACAAACACCAGCATGGTAAACTACATGTTTAAGGGCACATCTTAATATTCACCATATGGAAGAAAATGAATCCAGTTCTTTCAGTTGTCTAAGAATATATTGAAGGGAGTCTGGAAAGCTTAGTTGAAATGGCTTGGTTGCACTTTTGATCCAAACATCACAATATTGAGATTAGCATAACCTTGGTCAAATTGCTTAACTCTTCTTTACTTCCTTTTAAAAAGTGTGCATGGGGAGGGAGCTCATGGGGCAAAAAGAGTAACCAAACTCTCTTGTCTAATGAAATGACTGTCAAGTTAAAAGTGTAACTTCATAATATGCATTCTATGCATTCAGATAAGGGCAGAGGCAAAAGTCAGGTCAGGAGCATTACCAAGTTTTCAGTTCTTGTTGCAGAATGCACAAACCTGGAATTGGAGCCAGGCAATTGCAAAAATGATTCCAGATCTGCATGGTAACAATTTAGACTGACTTCCACTCCTGCCTGAAATTTAGCAGCAGAGGAAGTTCTTTTTCTGGCTGTCTGCCTTCTCCCCGCCTCCCCCATCCCTCAGTACCTCAAGGCTGCTCACTCCCCACATCTGTTTCCAAGCCTTAGAGAGTTGGGTCACAGCATGGCGCAATAAGCAGCATTAGCAGGCAGCATGAATCAGTGGTAAACCTTTGATTTTAATTCCTTGCCTCTCCTAGGGAGGAAGTGTGGTCTAGTGGTTAACCCACTAAAAAAGCAGCGAGGAGGCAAAATTCCTGGTCTTCTCCATCTCTGTGTTCTGTTCTTGTTCGGACACCTTGCCCATCAAACATATTTTTCTTTTCTTCCTGACTGTTAGTCTACGATGTTTTTCCCTGAAATGACCTCATCCTAAGACTCACTTGGGAAACATGTTAAATGATTCCTGAGACCCATCCCAGAATCTCCCGAGGAAAGTCCTAGGAATTTCTATTTTTAACAAATGCCACAGATAAGTCTTCATAATCAGATTCAGCTCAGCTGTATGCTGGTTACTCATGACACAAATGACAAGAGAGAGCTAAAGGAAACCATAGCAGGAAGGCTAAAGTGCAAAGAGCACATCCACCATAGGGGTCACCTGTACAAGCTCACCTGCGATTAAAAGGCAAAGGACAAGGAATAAAAAGATGCAGATTCTAGTTCTGGTTCTAGGTATTTAGAGTTGTGTGAGGCTAGGCAGGTCAGATAACCTCTCCTGATTGCATTTTCATTGTTTTAAAAATAAAAGTGATTAGATCATCTCTTTCAGTTCTGTGATTCAATGAATTATTTCTGCAATTTCACAGAAATGCCAATATGGACTCAGAAAAGCTCTTTTCCTGAAAATGACAGTGGGTACAGTCACAGAGGTGTGGGCTGGCTTGTTTGGGGTTGTGGGCAGACAATGGAAATAAGTGGCAGCCAGGAGGTTTGGGGCCTCGGCCACAAGGAGATTTCTCCCTAACTCTCCGCCTTGAGGCTCTGCAGCTGGCCTATTTATGCAAAGGCTTTGGCTCCTCTTTGCTTTTAAAAGCATTTCTGACTCGTAGATTCCCCCAGGAGCAGAGAGATTCATCGTTTGGGGGAGAACTTGCACATGCTTTCCTGAAAGGAAGAAAAGAGGGAGGAAGCGGAGGGCTTGGATGGATCAGCGAGTGGGCTAGGATTGCCAAGAAATGAGTCTCTTGTGCATGATTAACATAGACCCATCACATCATTAGCTCTGCATATGCCTAGCAAAACCCTTTGCCCCACTTCTACGATGCCTAGGAGTGTGTTCTCGTTAGCAGACTGGACACCCGCCTAACTTATCTGCCTCTGGAGCATCTGGGCATTCTTCCACCCAGAACAAGTGGGGGGTGAGTTTGGAGGATGAGGGGGGAGCCTTGGAAGTCACAAGTGAGTCATGATGGTAGGAAAAGGATGTCTTACTGAGCCAACGCAGAACTAGCTTCCTAGAAACATCGTGACAGGCCCCATAAAGCCCACGGTTTGGTTCTAATTACAGCATGCCCACATTTGAGCATTTTCACAGTCTTCCCATGGCAACAACAGGGTTTCTGAGGAAGAGGACTTTGACTCAGATGTGTTCTCTACTTCTAATAGTGGGAGCTAGTTGGACTTTCAAAAAAGTTATTTTTGTAATTTTACAAAGGCGATATTATTGGTTTGCTTGTGCCTGTGAATACATCTATAAACTGGATTTAAGCACGTTGTACTCTACAAAAAGGGCAAAATGAGCCACATAAAATTAAAAGTTGTTTTTTAAAGGGCAAGATGAGCAATTCAAAGAAAATCAGAAAAAATAGAGACCTCCAGTGGAATTTGTTTCTCCTCAACTTGAGGCAAACGGCAAACTAAAAAAAAAAAAAAGAGAGAGAGAGAGACAAGGATTTAAAATGCAACTTTATTTTATTTTTTTTAAGATTTTATTTATTTACAAATAAATAAAGAGAGACACAGAGACACAGACAGAGGGAGAAGCAGATTTTCTGCAGGGAGCCTGACGTGTGACTTGATCCCAGAACCCCAGGATCATGCCCTGACCTGAAGGCAGACGCTCAACCCCTGAGCCACCCAGGTGCCCTAAAATGTAACTTTAAAAAGATGCTATAGTGCTCGCTTCGGCAGCACATATACTAAAAAGATGCTATAAATGACTATACTTTATTCGCCTATACTTTTTGCTTCTATTGAACAATAACTGCTCTTCCTGGGGACGGTCACAGAATACAACATGCGTCTTTGAAAAATCAAGTCATGTTCAAGTATGAATTTTTGTATCATAGCATTTTCTTCTATTCAAAAATCTTCAAAATTGCTAATTCTGGAAAACTTACTAAGGCCAACTTTTAATGACATCTCAGCTCTTGATCATTTTAGGTAAATAACATTTTTATTTTTATTGATCCATTCTTTCCCACTTTTCATTATTTAGATATCAGAGATACTAGTCAGAACCTAGGCAGTTAAAAATAAAACATTTTCATTCTCCAGGAAAACAGATTCCAGGGCTGATTAACTGGATCTAGGGGAGATCACGAGGAAAGAGGGATTTCCTAGGCTACCCTGGAGATGGAGCTGAGAAATAGCGTGTGCACCTGCTTGGAACCAGCTTGGGGCTGGCTGGAAATTCTTTTAACATTTGTAAAAGCTGGCATGTGTGGCATTTAGAAAGGAAGAGAAGTACTGCCTATCCATTTTTGCAAGATTATCAAATGAGGCTTCACTCTGTAAATCTCAGCAGTTACGAAAGTTGGTGTGGTCTTTAAACCCCACCACAGGAAGTAGGGATGATCAGAAAGCATGTTAGCAGTGTTTTAAAAAATTTTCCACAAGCATAAGACATTCTTTTCCTGTATAAACAATAATGACCTCAGGTTTAGTAACTTCTTAGGAAACGATTAAGACAAAAGATAAATACTTTCCTCAATACCTCTTACTTTCTTCAGATAAATTCTCGAAATTTTATACGATGAATTCAGGAAGTCAGGATAGCTTGTTTTTATGAAAAAATGAAGTGATAATTTATGCATAATTTCTTCTCAATTTTTAGCATATTTGCCTGTTTTTATAATAAAACATCTTTTACCAAAACGGGGGCAAAATATCAAATATGGAGAGGAGTAATGTTTTGAGAAAGGACCCAAATATATTTGGATGGATAATATAATTATTAATTAAAGTAATCAATGGTATCTGGCAAAGCAAAATATAACTGTAGCTAATTTTTGTACAATTTATATGGCATACTATGCATCAGGCACTGCTTTAAGTACCTTAAAAAAACAGCCAGTAGTTGTAGTTAATTCTCTCAACAACCTTCATCCCCATTCACAGATGATAAAGTTGAGGCACAGAGAGGTTATGTAACTTGCCTTAGGTCACCAGATAATAAGTGGAAAAGCTGGAATACAACTGTGGCAGTCTGGCTCTTGAATCTGTGTTCTTAATCGCTATGTGATATTGCCTCTTAGAAAAATGACCAAGGGCCCTTATAGAAAATAAAGTGATTTGGGATGTGTTCAAAAGATTCAAACTCTTGATAGTTAGCCTCTAACTCAGCCAAGCACTTTCTACAAAATAGTCTGAGGAATGTGCTTCTTGCGTCAGTATGAGGAGATTCTTGGCGTGCCTGTAGAGTATCTGTTCATGAGATATTACTTGAATGGGTTGTAAGAGAATAAAGACTAGCAGATGAAATGTTCATCTTTATCAACTAGAATATTGTGCCTATGAAGTGTTGTAAAAATGTGTTTCCTGTCTATAAGGAACTTGTGGTTTGAGAAGACAAAGGTAATTATTGACATTCGATAAGCCCTTATTGCAAAGCTGCTATCTAGAGAGAGTATATAAAGATAAATAAGCCATGATCCTTACTTCAAGGTGGTTGGAGGCTCAGTGGGGAGATGGCCAATCACCTCAGGGTGTGTTCAATGCCATAGTAGGTGAAAGAGAAGGATGCTGTGAGAGCAGGAAAGGGCTTCTAACCCAGGCAGAGAATTCCAGGATGACTTCTAGGACACGACGCCTGACCGAAATCCTTTAAATTTTTGTTTCCCATTTCCACATTACTTCTCATCTTCTCATACACATTTGAATTTAAAAGTACTGGCTTTCAGGATACCATCGGAAGGGTAGTAGGATGGATAGGCTTCCAGTTATAGAATGAGTAAGTCACAGAGATGAAAGGTACAGCATGGAAATATAGTTATCTGTGTGGTAATAGCATTGTATGGTGACAGAGGGTGGCTACATGCACTTGCAGTGAGCATAGCATAATGAATAGAGTTCTTTAATCACTATGCTGTACACCTGAAACCAATGTAGCATTGTGTCTTGTCCATTATACTCCAGTTTAAAAAAAAGATAAGATTTGTTCATATTCCCCAATCATATCATATTTCTTCCTTTCCATTAACCATCCTTCCTTTTTTTTTAATTTTTTATTTTTTATTTATGATAGTCACAGAGAGAGAGAGAGAGAGAGAGAGAGAGAGAGGCAGAGACACAGGCAGAGGGAGAAGCAGGCTCCATGCACCGGGAGCCCGATATGGGATTCGATCCTGGGTCTCCAGGATTGCGCCCTGGGCCAAAGGCAGGCGCCAAACCGCTGCGCCACCCAGGGATCCCCTAACCATCCTTCCACGCTGGCTAAATGCTAAGATTATTCTCAACAAAATATATGGCTAAGAAGCCTTGGACAATTTCTTGTACAGTGGACAGGACCAGGACAGCTGACTGTCCAGAATGGATTCTTTTTGCATCTGATGCTCCCCATGTGTTTTGAGACAGGACTCTCTTAGCCTCCCATGCAGGCAGACCTTCTGTTTACTGGTCACTTCCCTGAGCTGTATCCTAGTGTTGAGCTTCCCTATACTTTTACCTTTGTTAACTTTTTATATTCCCATATACCCATATGATTTTATTTCTGCTTCCATGCTTGGTTCCTGTGTCTTTGCTATCTCTGACATTTGATTTATGTTTTCTTTTGGACTTGCTGAGCCATGTTGAGACATGTCTAGTTCCGACGTACTTCTGCCTCTCGGTTCATACACTTCATGTTTCTTGCTTTGTGCACTCATATATTGTACTATTTCAGTTAGGAATTAGAATCGTGACAGTAGATAGAATTTACTGCTAGATACTCAAGAAGAGAGACCAAAGTAAAATATAGAAACCTAACTGCTCTCCATTAACCAGAGAAAACTTCTGGGAGAGAAGTATTTTCAAAACCTTTGACCGTTAACTGTTACATATGGGCACATAGCCTTTTGATGAAAAGGGAATATTCTAGACTCAGGTAGGCAATTTTAGTTGACAGTTATGTGCATTCCTTTAGCTTTAAGTGAAATTAATAGTGATGTGTGAACATGCAAGATGATGTTCAGGTTGCTATCACCAGTTGCCCTTACCCATTGCCAAAATCTGCCTTGAGTTCCATGGTAGGTATGTTGAAAATTCTTCAATATGCTACAAAAAGGATTTGATTTGAAGACTCAAAGAAGGACCCTAGGACCAAAGATCAGGAAACGGCAAGGTTGGGAAACTGAATATTGCCTTTTCTTCTTTTCCTGCTCTGAACTAGCTCATCTCTCTAGAATCTTCTCTACAGTCACCATCTTCTCATTAAGCAGTGACAAAATAACCATTATTGCACACCGTGCCTAGAGGAAGACATGAATAAAAATTGGCATCAGAAAAGCCATGTAGTGAAATGTAAAGACAAAAAAATTAAAGCTTGTGTCCTCCTTTCTAACTTTATTGTGTTATGGAATACATCAACACTCAAGGAGGACATTTTGGAAATAGTGTATGAGGCAGTTTATAAACTGAAGCTAGTAGGTTGGCATTTCTGACTCAACATAGGACAATTTAGTAACTCAAGATGCAAATTTCTGGGTTTAACCCCAGGTTTACCTAATCAGAATCAAACCCAAGATATCTGCATTTTTAACAAACATTCTATGGGATCATATGGGCCATATGGGAACCATTACTCTAAGACTGTATTTAAAATAGGCAAGAATCCTGTAACTCTGGTCAAATAAAATCACACCTGGCTCCAAGTAAATCAATTTAAACCCTTTGACTAGTGGACAAGGAAGAAGGGGGTGGTGTGGTGCTTAAAAAAAATTAAGTGGAAAAGGATCTTTTTGTGATAGGGAGAAAGGAGGACAGCCCTTTTATGGTCTCAGTGGCATCGTAGCAACACAGATTGTTCCTCCTCTGCCTGTGGAGAAAGAAAGCAAAAAGTATGATCTAGACCACCTGTGTTCATGACCCAGCAAAGCATGACCTTCTACTAAAAGATAAGCAAGACTTATCTGGAGTCAATTCAAGAGTTTTTTTTTTTCCACCCAAAAAATGATTTGGTGTATGTTGATGGCAATTACCATTTAGCCAAGCAGAGAAAAACAGTGTAAATGATGGTTCTCAACCTTTTTGTGTCTTCTGCACATGTTTGAACACTAGAAGTTTGGGTAGTGCACTTGAAGGAAATAAAACGTTTGGAAGACCAAGGGCCATGTCTGGCTGCCCTAAGAAGCCCCACAGCTACTACTATCTTCTCACTTGACTAACCTCAGCAGTCCACTACTATGTAGGAAGATCCAATTGTTCAGTGCCCTTTCTGGGCTCTCTTTAGGATCACTTGGCACCACACTGTGCCCCTTACCGCTATACCTTGCTTTTCACTGTGTCCCAGAATCTATTCGACAGAATGACATCTGATAGACATTGCTATAATTAACTCTACACACTTAGTAACAGCCCAAATAAAAGAGCATTTAAAATTTTGCAGGAGGCCTTCACCAAGGAGGCGGCTGGCTGAGGAAGATGCTGAGGGTGGCTGTGGCAGTGAGGATGTGGCAGCCCGGTGGTCGCACAGCAGCTCCACGCAGACACCCTAGGAGCCACCAACCTCTCAGGTGGACTGAAGGCCAGGTGCATCAATAGCCACGGGCCTTATGTAGTCTCCTTGCTCTCGCTTCCGCTCATCTGCCCCCCATCAGACACATGGCCCTCTTGGTTGCCTGACATCAGGACACAGTCCAGCCTGGCTTTCCTGTGGCAACTGCCTTCTCCTTCTCAGAATCTCAGAGACCACCTCATCAGAGAGGCCTCTCCTGACCCTTTATCTACAAGACTGCTTCCAGGCCTCTGACAGAAGAATGACACAGGACTTTCTAGAGTGGTGCAAGTGTCTTCTGGTGGGGGTGTCGGTGATACAGCTGTATATGCTGGCCAAAGCTCACCAAAGTGAATGTGTTCAGTCTGTGCAGTTCAGATCTGTACATAGTTTGACCTGTGCCTTATGTAATTACACCTGATTAAAAAGTGCAATTGCAAAAAAAAAAAAAATTGCAAGACCAGTCTCTAAGAACAAAGTACTGATAGATGCTGCAATACAGATGAACCAGGAAAACACTATGCTAAGTAAAAGAAGTCAGACACGAAAGGCCATGGATTGCATGATTCCATTCACATGAAATGTTCGCAACAGGCAAATCAATAGAAACAGAAAGTAGATTAGTGGTTGCCTGGGGCCGAAGGCAGGAGGAATGGGGAGTGACTGCTAATGGACAGGAGACTTCTTTTGGGGGTTAGGAGAATTTCTAAAATTTGACAGTTGGTGTGTGAATTTTATGGTATGTGACTTATACCAATAAAGCCATTCTTGAAAAATAATTTAAAACATTTTGAGAGGCTCCTGTGAAAATTTTGGCACATCAGTTTGTTGAGATAGATTAAAATTAAGTTAAGCAATTGTCAAATGATAAAGTTGATAAAGTGCTGATTGTTTATTTGAATATAGAGTTTTCTTTAAATCTTAAAGTATATTGTATCTTTTTTATTATATCTAGCAACACTATTTTTAAAAACAGTTTTCATGTTTAATACAAAGTCTGAGAGTGCTTTGATGCTAAATAAGATCAGGCCTTTTGGGAGACAGATAATTCATAGTGATGATTAAGTTGTATGTTGGGCAATGGACAAAGTGTGTCAGTTCCGAGGTTGGACTTTATTTATCACCTCTTTGGGATATGCTAATTAGTTGGAGGAAGTGGGACTGTGTGAGCTGATAAAGTATTCAATCCCCCTTCCCAATGAAACAAGAAGCTTCCCTTAATAAATGGCCTCCAATGCTCTTTCTACTTATGCTTTAGTGAGCTGCTCTGCAAATAAACCTTTAAGTAGAATCTGAGATGTTTTCCAAATATGAGTGCTCCAACCCTCCAGAGCATGCCCAGCCCCGACATACTGAGACTGTGGGGAATTTGGGCAATTACCGAGGTTTGGTCTGAATTCTCCACAAAGAAGCCTCAATGTTTTCACTTTGTTGACCATAAGTGATATATTTAGTTATCCAGAAGGGTAGTCAATCTGCCAGGGAAAATATCCTGAAGAAAATGAAGCGGGCAATTATGTCAGGCAGACCTAGGAGTTAGTGTGGATGGGCCTTGTTTTAAAACAGATTCCTAACTCAGTCAAAAAGTCTCATGTCCATGTGTTTTCCTGGGGAGAAACTTCCAAGGCGGTGATGTGAAAACTAACAGACTTGATGAAGGGGTGTGTAGCCATCTGGTTTGCTCACAAGCAGAGTTGCTCTTTTTATCGGAATTATTTTCAGATTTTTGTGTGGGGGAGGAGTTGGCTATCTTGAACAAAAGTCAGTATTAACCCTCTCCTTAAACAATTCTATTCAAAATTCTCCTGATAAGGATATTGGCAAACTCTTCTCCCCCTGAGTGAGGGAACAGAGGCCTGGTGAAATCAGGTAGCCAATGTCTAGAGTGGGGGCGGGGGTTGATCATCTGTGGCATTTCTTGAGACTTCTAAGGTTTAAGAACAATGTATTCCAAAGACTGGCTGCTTGAGGATGCCCTTACTTCAGTCTGGGCTTTCCATTTAGATGGAAATAAGAGTTAGGGGATACTAAGGTGAACTTCAGTCTCTTTATTTCATTTTTTTAAGATTTTATTTGAGACAGAGAGGGAATGAGAGGGAAGGGGCAGGGGAAGGGGCAGAGGGAGGGACAGAAGCAGACTCCCCATTGAGCAGGGAGCCTGATGCTGGGCTCAATCCTGGAACTCTGGGATCATGACCTGAGGGGAAGGCAGATGCTTAATGGACTGAGCAGCCCAGGTGCCCCCCCACAGTCTCTTTAGAATTGATCTTTTTTTCTTGGAGCCAAAGCCGTTTTGTTCTCCCCATTCCCATAGCTGAGGTACATGAAGGAGACCTTTGGATAATGGGTCACATAACTTTGCCTGTTGCAGAGTTGAACACAGAACACAACCGTTTTGCTCCCACTGTTTTTGCTCTAATCTCACGTAACACTTCCCTCCTAGAATTTTGAATATTTAACATCCACTGAGAACAGCTTGCCTGTAGGTTTCTGTCAGGGACCAAAAAAAGGGTGATAGTGTTGGAGGGAGAAAGCTGAATTTATTATTCTCACCCCCTCACACTTTTACCCGCCTTGGGATTCTACTAGATACACTCATCTTTATTTTGAGCCAAACGGAAAGATGGGTTTCTTTTCATTTCCTGCCTCCTGATCGGAAAAAGGTTTCATAGTTGACTCCTGGTAGGAATGCCCCAGTATCAGGAAAGGCCACTAGAAAGTGTCAACACTTTCTAGTATGACCAAGAGAGCAAATAAAAGGCAGCAGCTACCAGCTACTATTACAGGCAGCAGCATTTCCCTGCTTCCATGTAAAGAGCAAGATCAGAAGAAAAAGGCACAGCCCAGGTTATTGTTGGAAAGTTGACTTCAGAAGAAAAACTGAAAAGCACTGTGTAGGAACTTTTCTTTTTCTATCTTCTTGGTCAGTGTTGGGATAAACCAGTGTGGGTGGTTAGTCTTTACTTTTCAGAGGGCTTCCTTTTTGTTTTCTTGTGGTTCAGAGTTAGCCTTATTCATCGAGCACATGTATTAAGTTCTGATTCTTTCTTTTAAAAGAAGAATAATAATAATATAATTTTAGAGGAATTCTACGTAGAGTGTTGTGACCTTGGTTTCCAAAGCCAAATGAAGAAAAAAACTGAACAAACAAGGCATATGCTGCTTCTAAATTTCTGGAATTAATGTGAATTAATGGCTTTATATATATACCCTAATTTTCTCAAATTTAAGATGAATTTTTTGTCTCCAAAATTATTTCCCAGAAAGAAGGAAGTCACCTTCAATACACAACCTAATGAAATCCTCTTTGGATTCTCTCTCAATAGCAGAATTTGGAACAGCAAACAACTGTTAGGGGAAGATGCTTTGGGGTGAAATGATCTAAGTTAATGTCTGTTTTGGATGTTTATGGAGGTCATCTGCCAGAACTGGTTACAACAAAGAGGAAAAGAAATTTATCACTGATGTAGTCATTATTCTTGAAATTATTAGCCCTGAAATTTCAAGTGTTAGATTTGAAATAGACCTCTTAGAGAACACACAGAAAAACAATTCAGCAACTGGCACATTATGGAGATTACAAATATACATCAAGAAATGAAAAAAATGACCAAGTACTATACAAATGGGTGACTTCAGATATTATTTCTAGTGACAACATTGCACACGGTCCCAAAAAGTGTTAGTTTTCAAACAACTTAGAAGGAAGTGACAATGATGTGTCTAATAAACTGCTGAATCAATCATAAAACAGCAGTGATGAGGAATAACATTGTTTTGTGAAATGACAGTGGATGAATACATTATTTAAAAATCAATATATTATTTTATAAATGTACTTTTTTTAAAGATTTTATTCATTTATTCATGAGACACACACAGAGAGAGGCAGAGACACAGGCAGAAGGAGAAGCAGGATCCATGCAGGGAGCCCGATGTGGGACTCGATTCCAGGACCCCGGGATCACACCCTGAGCTGAAGGCAGATGCTCCACCGCTGAGCCAGCCAGGTGCCCATAAATGTACTTTTAACTATGTATGCATAACAGAACTTTTGAGTAGACATTTGAATTATATGGCCACATCCCTAAAAGTGTACATCTTCATGGCCAAAAGATTTGTTCAGGTTGTCATATATTTTTTTTTTTAAGATATTTATTTATTTATTTATTTATTTATTTATTTAGACTGGGGGTGAAGCAGGGGCAGAGGGACAGAATCTTTAAGCACACTCCCCACTGAGTTTGGAGCCCAATCTCATAGTCCATGAGAGTGACCTGAGTTGAAACCAAGAATCGGACACTTAACCAACTGAGCCACACAGGCACCCCCAAACTGTTGTATATTGAGACATGTATGGCCAGTAGATAGTTCACAGATCTACAAATCCTTTGGTGAGCATGTGGACTAGGGGAGACTTGCCCATTTTACAGATGAAGTAAGTAAATGAAGTTATCAGCTCAAGTTCATCAAATTGGTGACAGAGGGTATCTGAATGAGGCTTGTCCTTTCCATTATGATATATCACTCTCTCACTTTGGTCTTTCCTTCAGAAAACTACCAAACCCTGACGGAGAAGAAAGAATAGGAGAAATGATTCCAAGGTCTCACTCTGAGGATGAAACTTCTACCTGCGAAAAGCTGCTACTTTCCCCTAGACAGACAGACAGACAGGCAGACACACACACACACACACACACACACACACACACACACACACCCAGGTGCTCTCAGTTACTGACCTTCCTCTATGAGAATGCTGGAATCAGGTGGGAGTTTCAAGAGGCAGCAACCATGACTTGATTCCAGATAGAAGGACCTCCAGCTCAGCCAGGGTTTCAAGGATCAAGGAGGTGGTCAAATGGATATTTTTTTCAGTCAAAGGCAGTCATTCTACAATTAGCTAGATTCTAATCATGGTTATGTATCTGGAGAAATTTCTCTCTATTCTCAAATAAATCACACATCTCATTGTGACAGTTTCTCTTTTTATAAGATTGTTGTTTGGAGTGCTTTGCAATTCCATGTGAATTTGAGTGTTGGCTTTTCCATTTCTACGAACAAAGGCTATTGGAATTTTAATAGAGATTTCATTGGATCTGTAGACTGCTTTGGGTAGTACTGTCATCTTAAGACTGTTGTCACCCAGTTTATGGATGTGGATATCTGCCTTTCCACTGATAGAGGTCTCCTTTAGAATTTTCCCAGGGGTATTACATAGTTTTTAGTGTATAGGTCTTTCACCTCCTTGGTTAAGTTTTTTTTAGTAGATATTTTATTTTATTTTATTTTTGGATGGAATTGTAAATGAAATTATTTCCTTACAATTTTTTCAGATTGCTCATTGCTGGTGTATAGAAGCTCATCTGATTTTTTTGTGTTGATTCTGTACCCTGAAATTTTGGTGAGTTCATTTATTAGCTCTAGTGGGTGTTTTTCATTTTGTTTTGTTGGATCATTGGAATTCTCAATCTATAGGATCACATCACTTCTCAGTAGAGGTCATTTTACTTCTTCTAATTTAAAGCCTTTTATTCTTTTGACTAATTGACCAATTCTGAATACCTGAAGGCACTAGCTCCCATGACTATGACCATTCTTGAATTTACCATTTCTAATACCTGTGTATACTGTATTTGAAACTTTGTAATCTCTTACCAACAGAGGTTTTTAAAACAATATAAATTTTGAGTGAGGCATCTCAAGACAGTTACCCAAGTCAGTATCTTATTCTCCCCTTTCCCATTTTGTCCTCTGTGGCTCTTGACATTGACAAAACTAAATCACATTCAATTAAACAACCAACCAGATTTTTTTAAAAAGATGTATTTGAGGGAGAGCAAGCATGTGCGTGCCAAAGCAGGGGGAGGGGCAGAGAGAGAGAAACTCAAGCAGATCCTGCTGAGTGCAGTGCCCAACACAAGGCTCAATCCCACAACCCTCAGATCATGACCTGAGCCAAGACCAAGAGTCAGACACTTAACCAACTGAGACACCCAGGCACCCCAACAACCAACTAGATTTAAACTAATTTTTACAACCCTCTTTCCCCAATCAAAACACAAAAAATTAAGCTTAAGCAAAACCTATGCAAAGCACTCATTGTGATTGCCTGTTTCTAGTATCTCTGGTTCAGCGTTTATTTTAAGTGGAAAGGGCTGTCTGCTGATGCAGAGGCACCTGAATTCTTACTCTATCCTGGACTCACTGAATTCCTGGATAAGTTGCCAAACTTATCCTCCATCTTTTGTATTAAAAAAAAAGGACCATAAAATTGTTGTTTTAATTATTGAGTGAGAAATATGGTGTTAGTGACTATGAAATTCTTCCCTAATGTTTCCTTAAGGGTGGGCAAATACCACTGAAACTAGAGGGATGTTTTTGCATTGTTCTGTCAATAGCACTGCTTTTGCACATGTCCTGTCATTGGCACCCGTGGAGTGGAGATCGGGTGGTTTCTCTTCTCTTTATTTGCTTCCTTTTCATCTGCTGGGTAGTTTGAATATAAAGTACTGTGGTCCCTGGATATCTATAAGCTTTTTTTATTTATAGAATCACACCAAAATTCAAAACAGGCATTACGGAACATGGCCTGGAATTAGGCAGGGAAGTAGGCTGAGGGATTAGCCATGGCACATATTTGGTGACTGCTATAGGAGACCCAGGACCTTTGATTGTTGTGGATCATATCTCAAACATAGGGTGATGGATGAACAGGTTGGGAGATGGTGAAGTATTCCTGAATTAATGATTCCTTATATGTTTTCTGCGCTGGACTTAAAAGTTGCCCCAGATGTCTCCACAAAGACTTGTCAATGAACGTTCCTAACTACTTTATTCAGAATAGCCTCACACTGGAAACAACTCAAGTATTCCTCAACAGCTGAACGGATAAACAAATGGTGGCACATTCATGCAATAGAATGCTACAGCAGCAATAGACAAGAATAAACAGACTTTTACAAGCAAAACTTTTGCATTTGTTTTCTGTTGTTGCACAACAAATTACCACACACATAGCAGCTTAAAACAATACCCATTTATTAGTTCACAGTTCTGTAGGTCAGATGTCCAAGCTCAGCATGCCTGGCTCTGTTGCTCAAGGTCTTGGAAGACTGAAATCAAGGTGTTGGCCAGGCTGTATGCTTTTCTGAAGACCCTGGAGCAGAATTTGGTTCTGAGCTCATTCAGGTTGTTGGATGAATCCTCTTCCTTGTAGTTGTGGGACTGAGATTCCTGTTTACTTGCTGACTGTCAGCTGGGGGCTATCCCAGTTCTAGAGGCTTCCTTTTCACGTTCCAAATCTTTCTTCAGGAAGAACCTTGCCCCTTTAATAGGTTCATCTCATTATACCAGCTCTGCTAAGGATCATCTCCCTATATTAAGATCAACTGATTTGTGACCTTATTTACATCTGCAAATGTCTTCACAGTAGCACCTGGATTAATGTTTGATTGGATCCCTGGGTGAAGATGTGTAAATACCAAGGGCTGGGAGTCTTGAGAGCCAGTTTAGGCTTCTGCCAACTGCAGCTCTGAAATTCCTCTCTTTTCTGTCAAAACACAGGGCATAAAGAAAACTGCTATAGACCTGGAGCACTGAGTCCAGTACCCTCACTTTAACTGCGCCAGCAGGGGGCATCCAGAAGATCGTCCATATGCTCTTGCTTTTGGTGAAGGAGAGAAACTTTTGTAAGGAGTAGCACATATATACATTTGACTAGGTAATACAAGGGACCACAGTATTTGAAAATTAATAATTTTAAAAATAATTGCCAAATGTCCTCCAATAAACATGTGCTGCTTTTTTTTTTTAAAGTGCAACTACTTGATTTGCATAGCTCACTACAGCCCAGAACTCATGGGTTCAAGCGACCCTCCTACCTTAACCTTCAGAGTAGCTGGGATTACAGGTACCTGCCACCACACCTAGCAAGCATGCACTATTCTAGTAACCAGACACAAACTGTTATTTTTTTAAGTAAAGTATATAACTCTATATCACAATTTTTCATCGTTACTTCTCATGGATTTATCACCAGTGATTTTATCCAAGCCATTGGTAAGGGACTTTTTTTCATGAAGGTGATTTAGGGGGAAAAAGGGTGTTTATAAGCTGCATTTAAAAAATTTAACACAGGGCAGCCCTGGTGGCTCGGCGGGTTTGGCACCACCTCCAGCCCAGGGCGTGATCCTGGAGCCCCGGGTCGGGTCGCGCATCGGGCTCCCTGCGTGGAGCCTGCTTTTCCCTCTGCCTGTGTCTCTGCCTCTCTCTGTGTGTGTGTCTCTATGAATGAATAAATAAAATTAAAAAAAATTAACACAAAATATTTTATTATATAAAATGGATAACTGCATTGGCTTATACCTATCGTCACCTACTGAATTTAAGAATATCAATGAGAAAATTTACATCCCTTTATTGAATTATTAATACTTGGACACTTGAGAAATGAAAACATAGAACTAAATTTTTCACTATTCAACCTTCATTTATAGAGCACTTTAGAATTTCTGACATTCATGTGTATGTTCTATTTCATTGCAATGAACAATCTCATTTGATCTTTGATATTCAGAGATCTGTTATACAAAGTGAGTTAGTGGCTGAAATGTGGTTGGAATTAATTATGGGGTTGTGACAAGTTCTTCCCATCTCTACCTATTCTTATAGTGGAGACCAAGAGTAAAGGAGAGGTAGAATATGTCTATCCGGAATTGAAAAATCCAGGTAGAGAACTTTAGAGTCTGCATTCTATTATCATGAAAAAACAGCCTTGATAGGGCTATATATGAAATTTTCTTTTTCTCCTATTTATTCTCCTGTTGAGGATCCTCTGCAAAAGGGTGCTAGTCACTTAATTATGCTGTTCAATGAATATATTTTCAAATATGTACATGTCAATACTGGTAAAGAATCACAAACTTCTCTTTCTTGTCTTCAGAAGCACCTCATTCCTTGATTCTGGGTGCAAGGGTTAATGTATTCTTCTGCCATTTTATTCCAATAATCCATAGTCAACCAAGCTAACCACATCTGCTTTGTCTATTTTGGCCATGATGTCAAGATCCTTAAAATTGCATGCCTTGGTTTGGGACCATGCCTAGTGGTGAAATCCTATACAGTTTTATTTCTTTTGTTTGCAGTTTGTTTATGGTCTTTTCTAGGAGATGCGCTGGAGCTGAGTAGGGGAAGTTACATCAGATTCATGGTTTTCTTGATTATATCATTATAGACTCCAAAATAAACTACCTCTTATGAAGTACAGCTAAATATTGGCAGATAGTAGGTAGTTTTTCTTACCAGTCCCTTGAAAAGAAGTCTAAAATCTTCAGTAACCTTTAGTGCCAGAGGGCACACATGGTAGAAATTAAGTTAAGCCATCCTTTAATTTATATAAATAATTGAGAAATGGCAATTGACTTAGTTTATAGACCAATTTAAATCTATTAACATATGTAAACTTTGTATGACAAAAGTACATCTACCTCATGAATGTACCATCAGCATCTTTCTGATTTCAGACCCATGAAGGATTTTGCTCCCTGGACTGCAGACAAACTTAGTCCAAACTAGATGATTTGGAAGGCTTAGGATAATCGGACAGGTAATGAAGTTTTCTTGAAAAACTCCATTCATCACAGCTGAGTTTAAGGAAGTGGAAATTACTTTAATTTGCAATAGCTCATTAAA
The DNA here is from genome assembly GCF_905146905.1 of Nyctereutes procyonoides. NCBI lineage: Eukaryota > Metazoa > Chordata > Mammalia > Carnivora > Canidae > Nyctereutes > Nyctereutes procyonoides. Next base: position 5,039,619 of record NW_026575031.1, on the reverse strand, counting down.
TTAACTCTCCAATTATAGAGGCCTCTGTAATGTGGTTCTTAATTAAAGCTAGTGATTAATTCATGGCACCAATAGGGGAATGATGGCCCTTGTTTTGCTTTCAAATGAAGTTACAGATATACACAAAGGTTCTTGTGTATGACCATGCTGGGGAGGTTTCTGGACAAAATGGTCACTATATTTGACAAAAGATGAAGTGACTTCTTTTCTTGATCCTCTCCCAAAGTTTCAAGGTAACTTTCCTTTTAGAAGTCTGGAAAGTCAAAAGTAATCACTCATATTCTATGTGAAGAAATGTACCTTGGGTAAATCGTACTTGAGTCTACCAACATAAATTTCAGTTACCCCATCTTTAAGATCTAATTCAAGTCCATCATCTAGGTTAAAACTCTTTCAGAAGAATTATCAGTTATTAACTAATAAACATTATTATTATGATTGAATTTTTAGCTAATAGGAATGAAGAGCTTGACTCATATGGATTTACTTAATCTCATTTAAAATTGTTTCATATTCTTCATAGCAATTCTATGGTGTAGGTACTATTATTGTGTTTATTTTAGAGATTGAACAACTGAGGCTCTGAAAGTTTGAGTACCTAGTCCAAGGAAACACAATTTATAAGAGGATGGTCTGGAGCTTGAATTAATCTTTCTTTGATTTCAAAGCTGAAAAGTTTTCATTTGCTGTATTAATTTCACCTCTTTTTAAGTATGGACTTCTTAGATAAAATCTTTTATTAAAAAATCATTTCTTTATTATCTCTGTCAGTTCTTAGCAGGAAACAGATGGCATACCCAAATTAGGATGATTCTAGGAGAGTTTACTACCAAGAGATTGTTTAAAAAGGTGTGTGCTGGAGGGGAAGGTGGAGTAGAACAACCACAAGACATAGTGAAGCAACCTGAGGCTAGGAGCCATGGATGGAGTGTTACTACACCTGTATCTGATAGGATGAGGGGAGAGAGCAGTTGCTGAGCCGGAAAAAAAGACTGTGTGGTGAAGGTTGCCTGGAAAGGCCCATTGATCCTGGATGGAAGGGCATGGACAACCCAGAGCCGCCTCACGGCTGATCTCATGCTTCTCTACCCTCTGATCTATTGCTAAAACTCATATTGGCCAAACCCAATGGGAAACCAGAGAACATGGAAGTCATGTGGTGGTGGTGGTCCTCATTGATTAGCTTAACAAGGTGCAGAATAGAATGGAGTAGAATGGGGAGAGGGTATGGAAGGACAAATAAGCTATTCAGCACAATGACACACATTGAAAAATGCACTGGCAGCAATTATAGATGGTTGGCTTTTTCTTTCGATAAAGATGTACCTTAGAAACACAGTTTTTCTTAGGATGTGAGAAAAGTCACTGCAAATTTGGCTTTTTGGGACCTATCTCTTGTGTGGTTTTAAGCCTGACGTTGGGCGACTGTATCTGTTACTGTCAGTGAAAGACTGAGCTCCTAGAGCAAATCTTCAGCAAGGGTCACAAACTAGGTCACCTCCAGATTAGAGTTACTTCTTATTCCCCTTTGAAAAAGGCAGCTTCTTTGAAAGGTCACCAGGAAAACATCTGTTTATTCTTAGCATTTACTGAGAAAAGGCAGGTATCTACCATTTAGACATTTGCCAAGAGAGTTTGAAACAAAGAATTTCTTGGTACATTTCAAAACAAAACAAACAAACAAAAAAATAAAAGAAGAAAATGGAAGAATGAATATTAAGGTGTGAATATTGAAGGATTCAGAAAGGTTTTGAGTGGGAAGAAGTTTTGCATCAGTGTTGCAGGAGGGAGAAGAATAAAGAAAAAGTATAAGGAACAAAACTTGTTAGTGCCCAGCTTGACTATTCACATTTTAGTTCATTATAGAAGATATTGGCATACCATATATTTATAATATTCACATATTTACATTTTTTTCTGCCACCAAACAACCATAAATACTTCTGCAAACATAAATTGACTACACTTCAGTTTTTTTATAAATGCAGAGTGTTCCAATTTGAATGTTTGCTCCTGTATTTCTCTTCTCTTTTGAATGCTGTGCATTACCCCTTTGCTAAGTTAGACCCTGAACTTTTATGTAGCTACCATCTCAGCATATTCATTATCCCAGAGAATCTTTTATCCCACATTCACGTTTTCTCTTTCAAAAGCTCACTGCCATTTCCTTCATAGCTGTAATCCACCCAACCACGCCCCCATCCCTTTAAACCTTTAAGCAAGTAGATCTAAAGATCTCTCATATAAGGTATTCAGAAAGCAGATGTTGCAGAATCTGCTCCTTCATCTGTTCCTTTCTCTGGGAGAAGCTAATTTGGTGTGCCCATAAGTTCCACCAAAAAGAAGTTCTGTTAGGTACATTTCACAGGTAATGGATGGGATATTGGACGTGAGGTAGGATAGTGACTCACCCTCTCTATGCATCGAGTCCAAGGTGCACCTTGAACCATAACCTCAATAAAATGCTTTTTATTATTATCCATATTTTTGTTAGCATATTTTTTCCTTAACTGTGAAATTCATGATAGCCTAGTTACAGTTTCCTTGTACAAACCTTCTGTTTTTGCTACATTCATTCACCATTCCTCATACTTTCTCTGTGCTTCTGTTTCTCTCACTTAGAATTCTCTCATTCTCAATGCCTTTCCAAATTCTATGAAATTTAACTACTACTGTCTTAGTGAAACCTGCCCTCATATTCTAGGTGACAGAAGACTGTCTCAGTTCTAAATGCCTGCAGTGGTTAGCTGTATCACTCCCTTTCACCTAATAAGATATAGTATTGAATTAGGACTTAATCATATTTTTTAAAGTTTGTATTAATTTATTTTAGAATTTGTTAATGTATACGTATTTTGTCTTTCAGCTCATGTATAAGCTTCATTAGAGCTAAGAATATATGTTCTACTTCCCTGTATCTCTTACTATTCACCAGTAATACTCACCCTGAGAGAATATTGGTCAAATAAATAAATAAAGCATGGTGGTAAGGGGAGTGAGGGATCTGTAGCCAACATGGTAGAGACAATACAAGAGTCATCTCCTCAAACTTCACTGAAATGATAGTAAAGAAATGACAAGGACAGCCCGGGTGGCTCACCGGTTTAGTGCTGCCTTCGGCCCAGGGTGTGATCCTGGAGACCCGGGATCGAGTCCCACGTCAGGCTCCCAGCATGGAGCCTGCTTCTCTCTCTGCCTCTGTGTCTCTCGTGAATAAATAAATAAAATCTTAAAAAAAAAATGAAAGAAAGAAATGATAAAGGTTTAAATCCATTCAACAAAGTGATATAAAGGGCAAAAGAGATGTCATCAAAGTTTAGAAGACTTGATGACTTTGTAAAGGGGGAAGGACAAAATAATCCTGCAGGAGAGAGAGGATTAAAGGAAACTGATGGATTCATCCTAACGAATTTGAGTGAGAAAAACTCAGGAATTGAAAGCAAGCTATTCTGGAAGTAGGTGGAGCTGAAAATGGGAATCTATGAAAGAAGCATTAGATGCCCAGACTCTCTCAGATCAGTTCAGCTGTGACTCTCTTCTCTTCTCTTCTCTGGTAGAAGATTCAAATAAAGACAAGGCTTTGAATTGGAGAACACAAGGAACATGTGAAGATATGTGTGAGAAGCAGTACTAAACAATGGAGGATTGATGCCAATCTGCATCCTGAGGAGTGTGCTCCCTTGTCTACTTTCCCACATGGCATGCAAAACTCCAAAAACCAGGTAGAGGATAGAGGGATTATTCTCTGCGATTCTAAACTAGCCTAGGAAAAAAGACCTATAGGCACTGACATCTGGCATATCTGTAAATATTCCTGATCATACTATAGTAAGGCCCACCAGTTATCAAATCCTACCCAAACATTAATTACTCCAAATGCTTTTGATCAGTTCTTATGTACTTTGTTTAAATATGAACAGAGGGACCCCTGGAAGGCTCAGCGATTGAGTGCCTGCCTTTGGCTCAGAGCGTGATCCTGGAGTCCTGGGATCAAGTCCCATATTAGGCTCCCCGCAGGGAGCCTGCTTCTCGGTGAGGTAAAGTACAGCCATTTCTCAGTTGAATGTTACAAGAAAAAAATATCCTCAGAAAGATAAAGGAAGGAGTTGTTCTGTGAAATATGTGAAGAGGAAGGAAAATTGTTTGTAAATTGAAAATATGAGACCAGAACTAAAAACATTCAAAATAAGGGTTAAAATAATGTTGAAGAAATTTCCCAGAAAAATAAGTGAAAAAATGAGGGCATAAAGATAAAATGATTGGAGGTTCCATCCAGGAGATCCAGTCTCAACCAAAATAAATTTCATAAAGAGAGAATGAGGAAAATAAAGGGGAAGAAACTATCAAGGAAATATTATAAAAGAACTCTTCAGAACTGAAAAATATAAATCTCTAGGTTGAAAGGTTCTACAAAGTGCCTACAATAGTGAATGTAAAAAAGCCACATCATTGCTACCTTTCTGAATTTCAGGATCAAAGACGAAAAATAAAGACGTCCTAAGGAAGGCAAAAAAACTCCCCCCAAAAACCCAATCCCAAATACCCCACAAATGAACAGGAATTAGAAAAACATCAGCCTTTGCAACAATGACATTAGAAGCTAGAGAAAATGGAGCAATCTTTTAAATTTCTTTATAAAAATTCCTAGATTTCTTTACCCAAACTACCAACTGAGAAGACGATAGAACAAAGACATTTTAGGCATGCATGTGCTATTTACATCTCATGTGGTCTTTCTGAGCAGCTTCCTGGAAGACATGTTACCTCCAAATGAGGGGATAAAACCATGAAGAAGACATGGTACTGAACATAGAAGAAAAAAGGAATTTCCAGAATGATGGAAAACCCAGATGACAATCGCATAGCAGGTCTATAGAGTGAGTAGTCCAAACTGGAGCAAGAGAGGAAGGGGCTTCAGAAGGGATAGATCCTCTGGGAGGCAAGAAGGAATTTATGGATTCTCTGAGGCGTTTGACTATCCAGAGAGGAGTTTTATCAGTTAGGCATGGAATAGTATGTGTACTGAGAAAACACCAAAATAGTAAGAATTATCAACTCTGAGAAAAAGAGATTTTATAAGAAAGAAAATTTGACCAAAGTGCATGACGTAACTTATGTGTGAAAGATATTTATACACTTATTAAAAAACTAAATACTTAAGTTGATTTAGTGAAAAACTTAATATCAGGTGGATAGAAAATATGAGTGTGTACTTCATCAGTGGTTTATGTAAATGTGGAGTTTAGTTCTATTGTCTCCAACAGGAAGCCAATAGATCATCTATAAAAGAGAACTGAGAAATAGCAGTATAAGAGAATTATTCAGAAATATGAAGAAGCAGAAGAAGAAATGGTTGAAAATAGAAAGTAGTAGCGTCTGAGCAACAGGAAGGTGGTTGCCTCTGGAATTGAGACAGAAGACTCACTGGTTTTCATTCTAAGACTTATAGTATATTTGACTCTTTATGTAACCTAATACACATATATTTTTGACAAAATATAATTTTAACTTTTAATTTTTAATAAAAAATGTTAAAAGAAAACTGAAGAGGAATGGCAGTATGTCACACACATACACACACACACACACACACATAGGTACAGGTATACGATGGAGTGGGAAAGAGTCCAGAGAGATGTTTTTGTAGATGGCTGACGGCAAGGCACAAATTTCCTCTCCTCCACTGTGTTTCAACAAATTCAAGTTCATAGGTATGTGCCAGTTCATCAAAGATTGAGAATGCTGGGTCAGTGTCTCAGGCAAACTGCAGTGTAAGGAAGGATGGAATAAGGAAGTCTGAATGGAAGGGGAAAGATTCTTACTGAAAGGCTTATTCACTTTAATACTCAGGCTTTAGCAGTAGGGTTGTGGGTGAATGGCATCTCCAGGGAACGTGACAACAGTGCTGAATGGCTGTGATGAATCAGATTTCATGTGATGGGTGTGTGGCAAAAATGTACATGAGAATACTGATAATAGTCTGTTACAAACCACAGAGTGAAAATCAGCCTCCTGCTCGTTATCCAAGACTTACTAAGGTTTTAAAAAGACCCCGGAACACAATTAGCAGCTATGACAGTTTTTCTTCTTATTGATATTGCTTTATTATGCCTTTCAAACTATTAAAAGTCTGTGTTATTTCTGCTCAAGCTGAAAAACTTCATCAGAGTGTCTCCTGAGAGTTCCAGGCCAGAGATGGGATTGCAATATGAATGGAGCATCTGTGGTAGAATTTCTTTCCTTTTTAGTATTTAAACTTATCTCACATTTTTCAGAACTAGAGTTCCCTTAAGCAATTATGGGGGATGATCAGATAGTGTATATGTGTTCGTATACACACAAATATATATGAGAAAGGGAGAGCCAAAGAGCCAAATTAGATATTCATTTTTGTTTGTGTTATATTGGTAACTTATTTTTAAAAGAATATAATCTAGTCCTTTAAGGAAAACATTTTACAGCCAGTCACACAGGGCTTGTTGATCCTGGATTCCTATTGAGGTATTGTAACTTGCATAATAAATCAGAGTCAGAGACTCTGAATTCTACCCTAAGTTGTTAAAAAAAATCTAAATAAGTCTCTTGCCTTTTCTATGCTTACGTTTTTTTTCATTAAGGAATGGAGTTGATAATTTTTAGCCCTGTTTATGTCACATGATGATTATGAAAGGTCAATAATACATGTGAAAATATTTTGAGATCATGGGGGGAGAATTGCAATTAAGTTGAATGAAATATTATAGCTTTGTGAACAAATTCCTTAAAAAGTCCAGATTTCTTTCTCTCTTTTTTCTTGTACAATTGATTCAGCTCAGGAAAAGGAGAGAAGCATACATTTATTGTTTACTTATCATGTGCCAAGATTTGTGCTCACTTTGCTATGTATATCCCAGTTGAACATAGAACCAAAATATTTTTTCTTGGTAACAAGAATATTTCTTTGAGTGAAGAGACCATTTGTAAAATAATGTTTCTAATAGTAAAACCCCCAATTGGCTATCCTAAATATCTTTAATTGAAAAGTAGAATATATCCAAGAAAAAACAAACATGGTTGGTATGGTGGATGTATCACTTCCCTGATGTATTATCAATCTTTTAAAAATAGGAACCCATTTTCCTTTTAGAGTGGAAAATTTTGCTAGAGAAGACAAGAAAGATCTTCTGTTATATCTGATTGATCCGGCCTGGTTCAAAAGCCACATTCAGCAGTTCTAATGGGAAAGGATGTGAAATTGGAGGTGTGGCTGGTCTGCTGAGCATCTGCTTTTTGATAGTGTTGGTGTTGGTCAAAAGCTTATTGATTTCCATCAGAGGAAATGAGTAAGCAGGCTTCAGGATGTTCTCCTTCTCTGTTTAATGGTCTTTCACTATCACTCTTGCACGAATTCCCAGAGCAGAGCTTAATAAGGCCACGTGCATGGTCATTGGGGTTATTATTTTGAATGCATATTGGAATGTAAGTGACACTAAAAATGCTCAATTTAGCAAGTGTGTTTGAATGCCCTGGAGAGTCTACAGCCATACCACTCTGAATGCACCCAATCTTGTCTGAATGCCCTGGAGACTAATTTTGTTGGTGAATATAAGGCCAATTAACTCACGTTTTTTTTTTTTTTTTTAAATTAACTCACTTTTGGTACTCCAATTCTTCACAGACTCCCATAACTGGCAACCAAATATCTTGAAAGAATTAATGAAGCTACCAATATGCAAGTAATTTATCCCATGAATTCTAGTCTTCAAGTTTCAAAATACTAACTACAAAACCAAACAAGATGTGGACCAATTGATCTCTGCCCTGAATGAATATTCTTCCCAAAGGAACCTCACAAGTCAAATAGCTCTCTTCTTCAAGTAGTTTGTGTAAGAGTAGGAGTTAACATCTCAGAATTAGCATGTAAGAGCTGGAAGAGGCCTTGTAGATGGCCTAAATGAGGAGTCCCAGATAGTAACAGTGAATCATGCAAGTTTACACATTGCTGGTTAGCCTTGGAGGCCGAGTACCCTGAACCTTCGTAGTCTATTAATTTTTCAACTATACAAAAAAAATTATCTTGTTAGTATATATGTATTTTTTCCCCAAGGGACAACACTAAAGAATATTTTATAAGTTCTCATGTTAGTGGAAACCAACTAGGAGGAGAAAGAATTCCCAAAGGTTTAGCCTAATGGTTTTTCCATTTGCCAATTTGTGACCTTTACATTTTTAAATATTTTTCAGTGAGAGGGATAACTAGTATCTTCCCAGCTTCCTCAGGAAGTGGAGCCCCAGAAAGCCATGTTTATACTGTAAGACTCTGCCTCTCTGTATCTCCACTGACTCAGTCAGAAAAAGAGAATTTACCCATTTGGGGCCAATCTGACTGTTTCTCAGAAGTTTGCAACTGAGCTTTTGGTTAGACTCTGATGATTGAAAGGTGGTCTTTTGTAGCTTGTGCATGGAGAAGCGAAGCAAGTGCTTCTGCTGACAGGTAAGATGGAGGCAAAGCCTCAGAGAAAGGTGGAGATGTGAAACTCTGTGGGGAAGAAGGAAAAAGAGAAAAAGAAGAGGGAAAGAGAGAGTGGAGGAAAGAAGAAGGACAGAGAGGGAGCAGAGTGGTGGGAGGGAGAGAAGGGGAAAGAGAGGAGGAAGGAGGGGCAGAGAGAGAGAGAAAAAGGAGATGAAGGGAGGGATGGGGAGACAGAGAAAAAAAGGATCATTGTCTTAGTTCCTGAGAATTTTCTGGTGTCTGACTGATCCTTATAAGGCCTTTTCTCCCTGCCCTGGGGATCCATGAGATAGCTTTACAATACACCCATTCCTGCTTTTAATTAAGTTGGTTCAAGTGGACTTCTGTTATTTGCAACCAATGAGATTTACATAAAACAAAAACTGCTTTAAGATATGTGTTAAATCCCTATTAGACAGCTCAAGGTTACAGCTTGTGAATATTGGAATTTCAGTTGAATTCCACTCTGAGGCTTTGGTCAATATTTGGGCTTCTAGTAAATGACTGCAGCCTTTCTTGGTGAAGCAGCATCAGATCCATCCCCTAGATCTCAGGCTGGAATTTTAATGGCTGGAATTAACACTCAGCTTTTCTGTGGTGGATCTCATGAAAAATGTGATTGGACTCATGGATTATGACTACCTTTTCATTCTGAGAAGGATTATTCAGTTAGTCTGATCCCACAGGATCCCAGTCAAATTACACTAAATCAAAGTATTTGTTTAGTGATACCTTTGAGGTTCACTGACAGGCATGGTGTTCATTTTCGTAGTAGTGGTGCCATTTCCAGTTTTTGTGATAGCGAAGATGTTTGGAGATTGCTTTGGGAGATGATGGGCAGATGAATATTGACCTCAGAGTTAGAAGGGTTTCAGAAATTTTGAGGTGTTGTAAGGGAAAGTAAAGTGACCAAAATGAAAGCAAAGCATTTGTGATATTGTGGGCTCTAAAAAAATATTTGTGGGTGGATGTTTCCTTGTTTTATGAGGCTACTGTTGTTATATTTTCCATGTTGGTTTCCAAGATTTCCATCAGAAAAACAGAGCTGCCTATTCTAGGTCAGGTAAACTATGTCCTGTCCACAAGGGCAAAATGAAGGTTGTTAGTTCTTAGCATTCCAGACTTAAAATATCAGTCTGTGGAGAGAAGCTTATGGAAGCTAGCATTCCTCTGGGTTTCAAGAGTCAATACCATTTAAAAATGAAGAGGTGATAGAATGCATAGTTTTCCTCTCTTGCCTTACTTTGGCAGGACTGGCCCAATAAGTAGAATTTCAAGTGACCTACTGGGAAGGTTCTGAAAGATTTTTGGCAAATCTTTAGCAAAATTTTGAGCAGGAGAGAAACCCTCTGCTCTGGTTGTCTGGTTTCTCACATCATGTTTTGGATTTTGTGGGGGTTGGTTGGTTGGTGCCGTTGGTATTCCACGTGGTTTGGAGGAGGTGAGGACCATTTTTGGCTTCCCCTACAGGTATTCACTGCCAGGGTGGGCGGGGTTGGAGTGTGGCTGGTTGGTTTAGTTGGGCAGGCATGTGGTTATATGTTTGTTGAAAGGAGGGCGGGTTAGTGGTTTGGTTTGTGCGTGAGTTTAAATGGGTGGAAGAATTTGTTGTTCGATGTGGCTGCAAATCGTGTTTGGTAGAATTGGTTGCTGTTTCGGGGGCAGTGAGGAAAATTTTAATATGGGGGTGAGGCGGTTGTTGTTGTCGTGTATGGACGGCGCACGAGAAGGAGGGGAGGAACGGATAGGGGAATGGGGGTATGTGTGGACCTGGGGTGGTGGGGGGGGGGGGGGGTTCACTTTTTGTGGGAGTTAGTAGGATTGTATGCGGGGGGGGCGGGTGGGGAGGGATTGGGAGGGCGGGGGGGTACTGGTCGTTAGTTGTGGCGTTTTGTGGTGGGGTAAATAGTTTTATTGGGGGTGGTGGTTATATGTGGGCCGTGTAATTGTGTTGTGTTTTATCAGTGGTTGGGGGGTGTTTGGTTACATAGGGGGTTTGGCTTTTTTTGGGTGGGATTAAGTGGACGGGGGGAGTTAATGGGGGGTGGAGGGGTGGGGTGACGGAGGGTGGAGGATTGTCGTGACGGTGAGGAAGGGTGGGACTGGGGTGTGGTAAGCTGGGGGAGTCTGGAATCTTATAGGGAAGAGCCTCTGTGGACGTGTGGAATGACCTGGGTGGTGGGGTTGGTTGTGTACGCTGTATGTGGAGCGTGATGATGGTTGTTTTGTCGGTGGTTGTGTCTGGGGGGGGTGTAGGATCTTTGGGTGGAAGGGGGGGGGGACTGGAGGCAATTAGAAATGGAAAGGACAATCTCTTGGAGTGCTCACACAAATTTGTTCTGCTTTTGAAGATTATTTTCCTTCCTGGATAGTAACAGGGTACCCTGAACTCTGTGGTGGGAGCAAGCTAGACCCTCTTAGGCCAGTGGTTTTGATATTTGACAATTGAATTCACCCAGGTAAACCAAATTGTATTTCTCAGTATCTCCTTCCTGAATCTAGCCACGTTGCTGCTGTTGAATCTGATTGTGAAGGACCTTGAACTTGTGCGATGGATTTGAGACAGTCCTGTGATGTAGAGCTCCATGATTGATCTTGGCAGGCTGGTGGTTACCCCAAAATGGTCCTATCTTGAATGCACATATATTTTCTAGAGTGGGACTTCAAAGAAGCTTCGGAAAATAGCAAGCTTGAGAGAATCCACAGGGTCAATGAACAAATGTTTCAACAGTTGCTTAATTGCCACTACACTAATGGAAACTAACAATTAGTTTTCTACCGTTCATAATTCCAGTTGATCATCAGAATTGACCATGAAACCTTAAAAATATAAAAGCATAAAAAGAAAGAATTTTTACAGCAAACTATGGTATAAAAGGCTACAAATATAAAAAGTAAATGTTACTTTCCTCTGTCCCATCCCCAAATATCTCCATCCCTAGATGTAACTATTTTTTATAGTTCCTTCAGAAATTTTCTGTTCATATACAAACAGAGCAGATAGAGGCAGATGATACGGTTTACTATATAAGGGATATCATGCCATCCATACTATTCTACATGTTATTTTTCATCTTAGCAATCAGTAAATATAGATGCATTTTATCCCTTTAACATTGCATGATCTGAACTGAAGGAAGCTCATATGGCTTTGATTATCTTTTCATCCTGGAGACTGGGAGAAATAAAGACATATATGCCGTTGGTCCTCTAACTTCACCTGAAGAGCTTGTTAAAACAAAGACTGTTGGTTACACTCTCCCCACTCCACCCAGACTTTCTGATTTAGAAACTTCTCAATGGCGATATTCTCTATAAGGAATATGCCTTTTTATCTTCAGGAAAGGCATCACTCTGATGCCTTACAAACTAGAGGAAACTGCACTGGGCAGTCACAGCTACTCATTTTCCCACGGTGCAACACAGGAACACATGCTCTGAATGTGGTCCTTCTTGTCCCTTCTCTTTTTTTTTTTTCACAGTTGGTTTCTAATAAGCAAGGACAGATTTACTGAATGGGGAGGAAGTGGATGAGGAGCCTTCAAACTTCCTCTTTGTACATGCTCCCAACCTCTTTCTGTGTTCTTTTGCAATCCCTTGAGTAGTTTCTTCATATGACTAGCATTTTACTGCTTGAGTTCTTCTTACCTATCTTCCCCCTTCTTACCAACCTCTTCCTTCTTCTTTCTGTGAGAGAGCACTCTTACAGAGTTGAGTCCTTTAGTCCACTAAGAAATGGACTGAGATAAGCTGTTAGGAAGGCTGCTTTATAGGCTCTTTCAGTCAGGAGGGATTAAACAGGATGACCTCACTGAAAAAGAAACCACACTTAATAGCTTTAAATGGGACTGCTCTTAACTGGGTCACCCTGAGCCACTGCACACACTTCTTGTTTCAAGTGAATGTGGTGGTTTGGGCCAGAACGAGTTGTCAGCAAGATAGTTTAAATGCCTTTGTCTTTCAGCAATGAACTAACACCTTATAATGTAAGCAGAATGAGGAAATATGTAATAGGCTATCTGACATTAAGTCCCAAACCTTGGATCCTATTGCTGGGACATCTGGGGAAACACAATTTCTCTTCTCTCAGCAAGGCAAATGAGAAATCTGTGGGACACAGTTCTTCCAAATGGAGACTCCATACATGTTTCAACTATGTTTATCCTGAATTAGAGGTCTCAGGTGGACACAGTATAAAGTGACAGTGAAGACCATGTCCTTTAAGGCAGAAAAGATCAAATCTCTACTCCTCACTTCATCTCAGGGTTGTTTTGGGGAGTGAATACTAACTTTATCACAGTACTTACAGAAATATTTAAAATATCTTAATTTTTTGTTAGCTTTTACCCTGAAATGGAAGCTCCTTCTCTTAATAGCCAACATAAAGAATTCAGGGACATGTCCCAAAACATGGGGTTCAAATTTTTAACTAAACCAAGACTTCTAGAGGTAATTTTTCCTAAATCTTTTTGATTCTCTGAGTATAGTAACTTCCAGTAGTTTGCCTTCTCTGTCTTTGAAAGGGGAAACAGATTTTACCAACATTAGAAGTCTTCATTATTAATAGTCATGGCTTAGAGCTTTCCCCCTGGCTAAATCGCTGACTCAATACTTGCTTTAAAAAAAATGGAAATAGCTGAAAGGCACCTGTTAATGAGACTAACGTAACACAGTATGGGTGTATGTGTGTATGAGAGAGAGAAAGAGCTAAATCCCATTCTTAAAGTGGCTATGAAAACCATCATATAGATAAATGAGGCTCCTTGTGGATCAGTTTTCCTAAAATGCTTAACTTTTATTTTCCCCTCAGTATGCTTTTTTATTTTTGCTCTTAAGAAGCATCTGGTAAATAAGTGAACTATTATTATAATGAAAAGATTTATTTCCCATAGGTTTCTTGATAATTAAAATTATTTAATTGGATAGTCATCACTTTACGAAGTTCCGCAGGGTTATATCAAGTTATGTACCAAAGAAATGAAAAAAATGTTGTAAGATGAATGAATCATGCGTTTTACTCTAACTTAGACCTGTTTCTGAGCATAACCCTTTCTGGGTGAGGCCTGTGACCTTAAAGAAAGGCTTCACATGAGGGAGGTTTCTTCACTCTTTTATTAATTTAATCAAATGTATAATTAAAACACATTTATTAGGTGCCCGCTCTGTGCCAGATTTTGTGCTAGAAGGCAGAGACATAATGTAGGGAAAACCAGACATAAAGAGGTAGAACAGGATAAATTCTATATTAGAGGTAAGAGCAGAGAACTAGAGGAATGGAGGAAACAATGACTAATTGCTTGTGGTCAAGGAAGGCTTCAACCAGGGGAACTGACTCCAAACCCTGTCAAAACAACACATTTTGTGGTATGACATCAACCAGTTCCTGTATTCTAATTCTTGATTGACCCAACTTTACTTCTGATTATTTCCTTTGCTTAGTCAGTCTATTTGAAGATTATATTCTTTTCATACTCTATTCATCTGTATATTCCCGGAATCTAGATCAGGATTATATGCTGACACATAATAGATCCCCATCTGCCAGGGGAGAAGAGATTAAGTTCCCTAAAGGATTAAAAGGAATCACCATTGTAGTCAGGTCTTACTGAATACACACAGCTGATCATGCACTGTGCAATAGAATTAGAATTAGAAAACTCTAATTTTCTATCTTTTCTTATACTGGCTGATTAAGGCCAGCAATTTCCACAGGATGTATTTGAGAGGAGACTTTTCTCAGTAGGTCTAAAATTTCAGTATAAAAGCCCCAATATTGTCCACTGTCTCTAAACATTCCATATGTTTACCATTCTTTCTAAAGTCATCTTTTCTGTCCACGAGAACATAAGTTCCCTGAGGGCAGGGCCTTGTTAACTGTGCTCAACAAAAACCTGTAGATTGTGTTTCTGCGAGCTGCTGACCTTGACAATCTGAAACTCTTTAATTTATTCCTTCAAAGATAACTTATTTCAAATTGATATGTCCTAAATAGATGACGATGATGATGATGATGTTGGCGGTGGTGGTGGTGCTAGTGTTGATGATGATGATAAAGATAGCTAGCATTTACTAAGTTAAAGTAGTTTACTAAATTATTACAGTGGCGAAAAAATAATGGCCCTCAACGAATTGTAAATCTTAGTATCTACTACAACTGTATAGTGTGCTCCTACAATGACTCTGGACTTGACCATGTGACTTACTTTACCCCATAGGACATCAGCAAACATGATGCAAGAAGAGGGTTGATAAATGACATGCATTGAGCCTTGCCCTCTGGAAATACCAGTGTGGTAAACAAACCCAGGCTAACCTACTTTAGGATGAAATACCATAAGGAGAGAGGCAGCATTTAGAAAGAGACCATTCCAACCATTCTGGCCTTTCTAACTATCCCACATAAGTCTCCAAACACGTGAGTAAGGACATCCAGGACTGGTCAGCCCCAGCCAACAAATCAACTGACTGTAAATGCATGGAGGAGTCCAGCTGTTGCCATGTGGAGAGGAAAAGCTACCCCAATGAACCCAGCCCAAATTACCAGTCCACAGAATCATTAGCAAATAAACAAACTTTAAGCCACTAAGTCTTAGGGTGACTTGCTATGCAATAAGTAATTGATACGGTTACTATTAGCACTAAGATAATTAAAGTATTGTCTCATTTCACTTACAGGATAACTCCCTAAGGTATATACTATTATTATCTCCAATTCATAGATAAGGAACTAGACATTTAGAGAGGTTAAATAACTTGCCCAAGCCAACAACATAGTTACTAATGAAGGAGCACAGATACAAACCCAGTTCTGACTGATTCTAGACTAGGGTTCTTAACCATTGCTTTTATATTTCTAGTGATGACCTTTGTCAGTCTGGCCACATCTAGGATCTATCTCTTCCTGTTTCCTTAAATACATGTATTCTACACTTAGGAGCTTGCTACAACGACAAAAAAATTCAATCTTTGATACTTGAGATCTTTTTGGATATAGAGCAAATAGAGATGAAGTGTTTCAGGACAATTTATCTTACAAATTATCCCATGATATTGTCTGCTAAAGTATGAAGAGCTTATTCTTTGCTTTTTTGATTGATTTATTTGAGAAAGAGAGAGAGCATGAGCAGGAGGAGGAGCAGTGGGAGAGGGAGAAGCAGACTCCCGCTAAGCAAGGAGCCATGACCCAGGGCTCAATCCCAGGACCCTGAGCAGAAGGCAGAGGCTTAACTGACTGAGCCACACAGGAGCCCCAAGAGTTTAGTCTTCTATTATTTTTGCATTATTTTTTCTTTTATTGCATTTAGTAATTATAGAGTATTGTTAAATACCAGAGGCAAATGTAATATTATAAAGTAAATGAAATTATAGGCAATACAAATGATAGGTTCTACAAGTCAGCAAAATATTAAATATTTCTGTTTTAATGCTTTCAATATGCCTAATATTAGTAACATAAATTGTGCTCTAAAGGGCTATGCACTCTTGCAACATTTTTTTGCTATCAGCATTTTAGAGGAAATAAACAAGCTGAGATTGTTCATCTTTCTAAAATGTATTGGAGGTAGGTTGATATTCTATCAGCACAAGAATTTTTACTTTGAAAACCAGGAAGTTGTTTCAGGGTCTATGTGGGGGCATTTCCTAGTCTTCCTTATCAGGGAGGCACACAAGTTTTTTTTCTAGGACTATCACTAATCTTCAAAATAAGAACTTCATTACTAAGAGCCTTAGCAAATAAATGCAGCATTTAATTTAAAAGTACAGGACCTGTCAGGGATAAAACTAAAACCATGATTCCCAACACTGTGGGAGTGATAGAAATCTTTCTAAAACTGTCTCTCAGTAGGGAACTATAGATCAATAGAAGCCATCTAGTGCTTGAAAGCTATTCTTTGGAGAGTTACCCCAATGTGGGAAAGGCGAGGTATTTGGAAATCATTGGGAGAGCTATGGGCTTTTGGAAATGATTATTAAGAAAAAAATTAATCACATGTTTACTTGTTTCCATCCAATATACAAAGCTTTAAGGAATGAGTTTTTATAGCCTTGGAAATGTTAACAGGTGACATGAATATTGCTAGATATGCTTTAATTTTATAATCTCAGAAATTGTGGGGACATTAGAAATTATGTTATTCAGCCTTATTCCTAAAGCTTTCATTTTCCCCATAGGTCTCTGGCCATTTAATTACTCTTTAAACACTTCTGTTGAAAAGGAACTCATCACTTGGTAAGCCAGTCCATTTCATTGTTGGAAAGCATTTGTTGTTGTAAATTTACTCCATCTAGTAAGGTTGAACCTTCACTTAATGTCTACTTTTTGGAGTGTTCTTTAAGAAGCCCAATTTTCAAAAAAAGAAAAAAAAAAAAAGAAGCCCAATTTTCTTCCACAGGGGAGTCTTTTCCCTTTATCATTTCAGACATCAGCCTCTGGACTTAAAACATAGGAACATAACATTCCGGAAGTGGTCTCAACTGTGCTAATAGAAAATAGGCTACATTATGGTTCTATAACCAATAACTCGGAAATCTCAGTGGTTCATTCCACATGGCCATTTGAGGTTGGCTGGGAACTCCATGTTGTCATTGTTGTCTTTGCTCTAGCAGCCAGGTAGATGGGATTGTCACTATGCATATGTTGCTGGTCATGGTGGCAGAAAGAAAAGAACACATGGCAAATTTATACTAAATCTTTGGTCCAAGACTTGTTCTCCTGGAATAAGTAAGGGACACATCTGACTTCTGCTTATACTTCTTTGGCTAAAACAAATCACATGACCAGGACTGAATTCAATAAAACTGAAAAGTCTACTTTTTCCTTGTGTCCAGAAAGAGAGAGAAAGAGAGACACAGAGACATAGAAATATTTGTGAGTTGCCCAACACAGAATAAAACTAAATACAACTAATCTTACTAGGAATAGTAGAGTCTTATGAACATAGTCAAAGACTTATTCTTTTATTATTCTAAGCCATTTTAAAATTGTGGCTTTTATATTTGCACTCTTGTGACACATTTGTTGGCATGAGTTACTGCAGCAGTGTGGATTCCTAATAAGATCTAAACAACTGATTCTATTTTGCATTGATCATTGTTAATTTCATCTTGTTTATTTCAGCAAGGTGTGTATTTCCCTGTTAGGCATCCTTTCCCACCTGTGGTCAGTATAACCAGCAATTTGCTGATGCTTCCATTTAAATCAGAATAAAAAAATGTTGAAAAGAGGAGCTTTGATTGTAGAACCTCAGGATGGGTCACTAGCCTGAATGAGGTTGGAATAGATCGACATCAAATAATCATCCAATCTCCTCTTGGCATAATCTTTTAGCTGTTTGTTAATACACTTTAAAGGACATAATCCAGGCCATATTTTCCATCTTAAAGAAAAGATGGTTGTTTTATTTTGACTTTTTTTAAATTTTTATTTATTTATGATAGTCACAGAGAGAGAGAGAGGCAGAGACATAGGGAGAAGCAGGCTCCATGCACCGGGAGCCCGACGTGGGATTCGATCCCGGGTCTCCAGACGCCCCGGGTCAAAGGCAGGCGCTAAACCGCTGCGCCACCCAGGGATCCCTTCATTTTGATTTTGCGTATAATGCCACATGATAACACTTAACATAGGTGATTTAATGTAAAGTGGGCTTGCTGCTTTTTTTCATCCTTTGGAATTTTTATTGGTGTAACAACACAATATCTTATAAATATTCCAAAAGCATAAGAAAAGTTACTTACTTAGATGTTTGGTAAAATCTGTAGTTTCAATCTAGTTTAGAAAGGACTTTTTATAAGAAGGCAGATTTTTCAGGGGAAATAAAAGAAGCAAAGATTCATGTGATCTTTTGACAACGCTAGTGAGAAGTAGATCTGACCTACTCTACCTCACAGTTTGGGTGTCAGGGAATCAGTAGCACCTTAAAAATAACTGCAACAGGATAAAGATGGGAGGAAAAAATAAACACTGTTAACAAAATAGTTTATTAAGGAAGGAAGTAAAATGAAGCACACTGAACCAGTCATGTGCAGAATAAATATAGAACAGCACATTTCCAGAGACACACTAGGAAAAAACCCAACCCAAATATACTGAAAGGAATCCAAGGATAGAATTAATAGCTAAGTGGGCTGAGATATTATCTATTGTTCAGAGGGAAGAACCTTGCACAGAAGGATAAATGTTGAAAACAGAACTGAACACTAAATTGGTGAAGAAACTGCTTTGACCAAAATACATATATATAGCAGCAGATCAGACTCTTCAAAATCTAAAATTTTTTTTAAATTTATTTATGATAGTCACAGAGAGAGAGAGGCAGAGACATAGGCAGAGGGAGAAGCAGGCTCCATGCACTGGGAGCCCGATATGGGATTCGATCCCGGGTCTCCAGGATCGCACCCTGAGCCAAAGGCAGACGCCAAACCGCTGCGCCACCCAGGGATCCCAGACTCTTCAAAATCTAAAGTGGTATGGGGAGGCCAACCATGTTTTTTGAGGAGTGACTGGAGGAATTTTTGGCGGGTGTTAGAGAGTTACCAATTTTCATTACGGCCAACATGAACAGATAATTTAAAGGTTTAAGAAACAACCGTTTATTTGACTAAGTCCTGCATGACTCTTCTCTTTCTTGGCTAATGTTAGATACCCTTGAAGCTGCAGGTTTAAAAGATTATGTAATTTTGTAGCAGCATTTCAAATAGATATGTTTTTTCACACTCCTTTAGACCACGGTCAGCACACCTTTTCTCTAAAGGGCCCAGTAATAAATATTTAGGCTTTGTGAACCATGTGGGCTCTACTGCAGCTACTCAACTTTGCCATCATAGCACTAAATGCAGCCAGAGATAATACATAAATGAATGAGCATGGCTGGGTTCCAACAAAACTTTATTTACAAGGTGGGAGACTGGATTTGGCCTGTAGACTACAGTGTGCCAACCCCTGTTCTTGATCATAAGTTACTTCCAGGTGGTAAAATAACTGATACCAGCTTTCTAGTCTGTTCGTCCAAGATGAAGAGTCCTTAGCATCAATACTGCTGACTTTATAACATTTATTTGTTCTTAATGGATCAGTTGAGCTGGGCACTTTCAGAGAGGAAAATATCTTTTCCAAGATAGGCTGGATTTTTCCAGAGAGGGCTTCAATGTCTTGGACATGTGAATTAACAATTTACTTATTAGAGGTTTAAAAACACCACCTTGTCTGTATTTCAGTAAAAACTAGTATAATTTGGTTTGTTGAGCTCCATCTTTATTGCAGCTTGACTCAGAGGAACCCATGTCTCAAAATCATGGCAACGTGACATTCAGGCCAGCAGTGTAGTCCTACTCTAGAGAGCTCCTGCCAGTCCAGTGGCACAAAGCAAACCTTAGGACATGGTTTCGTCCTTGTGTGAGTTTACAAAACTACTAAGTTACAGCTATCTTGTGGTTTCTTGAATAGCCTGGAGTAGAATTTTGAGATACACTGGACCAGATGGGATTGAATTACTGTTCTTATGTTTATGAAGGGTCAGGGGCTAAAATGTCACTCATTTTAGCTATACTTGTCATTACTTTTTAAAAAATTGTTATTTATTTGAGAGAGAGGGAGAAGCAGATTCCCTGCTGAGCAGGGAGCCTGAAGTGGGGCCCAATCCCTGGACCCTGGGATCAGGACCTGAGCTAAAGGCAAACGCGTAACCGACTGAGCCACCCTTGTGCCCTTATCATTATTTCTTTTGGATTATGGTATGCCTGGATTCATCAATAGGAACAACCATTTGGTCTTGTCAAATTTTGGTGCTTATCTCTTGAAAAATCCTTATTCATCATGCTTTTGTTGTTTACGTGGCACTTGGCAAATTAGGTTTGTCCCTACTAGCTCCCCTTTTTATTTCCTTTTTCTGAAAGTTTTTTTTTTTTTTTTCTTTTGCCTACCCTTTTATTTTCATCCAGCTCTCGGCCTAAGAGTGGTTAGAAAAGTCTGTGGCTTGTCTTTGAATCCTGCATGGCATCTAGCACTGCCTTGCACAAAATAAATTTTCAGTAAATTTTTCTTAGAGTCCTCCTAGATGCCTTATGTCTTCAGCTTCATGAGATATCCATTTGTTTGGAAGTGACAGATTACAACATTTAGCAGCATACTCCTAATCCTGTATTTACTTCCCAATGGAGCCCCTGCATTACAACCTGCCTAGCAGTTTGATACATATAGACAAGAACTGATACAAGAGGAGCCCTTTTTCTTTCTTAGGTTTCTTTTAGATATTGGTCTCCTAAAACTCCTTTCAATCCTTAAATAATAACAATGTATTTGAAAATATACCGGGAGGCCTTAACTTGCAAAATTTGAACACTGAGTGAGAAAAATGTCCAAGAAATGGACTTTTGTAAACATCTGAAATTTAATGAATTAGAGAAATATCTAGAAATACCTGCATTTTTTCCCCTTATGACTAATTTGATTAAATTTGGCCAAATCCCTTATACTATACTGATATGATAAGTTGCGTTTTCAGAAATGTTAAAGGTTTCTCTGGTAGGCTTCTTCTGTTTAAGAATGTTCTGTGTTAAAACATAATATAGAAGAATGAAATTTACAAAATAAGTAAATAATAGGAGCATTTTTCCTTTGCAAAACAACTCCCTGAAGAGTTTCTGTTACATACTGTCCTTCTCTTGTCTCTCACTGGCACTACACATTTGTTGCTAGACAATTTCTTGCTAAATGAGGGATGAGGAAGCTGGGTAGAGAAAATCTGGCTAAATTTTTAAAAGAGACTGTTAATTGAAAATCAGTCTAATAAGAGATGGCTTTAAAGCAATAATGCAATTAAAAGGAAAATATTTTCTGTTGGCAAATTGGATTTAAATAAAATACCTTAAAATTAAAAAAATAAAAGCAAAATATTTTCTATTTTCCTTTTAGGAACACAATAAAAAATATAAGAATAAAATGCATTGGTATTTTCAGCTTCTCTGCTTGCACACCACTCCATGGCCCCTTAGTTTATCAATGCTAGTTTGT
This sequence comes from Nyctereutes procyonoides, assembly GCF_905146905.1. Taxonomy (NCBI): domain Eukaryota; kingdom Metazoa; phylum Chordata; class Mammalia; order Carnivora; family Canidae; genus Nyctereutes; species Nyctereutes procyonoides. Next base: position 5,018,119 of record NW_026575031.1, on the reverse strand, counting down.
GTGCTGGTTTTGAGCAAGAGTGAAATAATAAATATCTTACATGTTAGCACTAAAGGGTAGTCTACTGCTCACAGCAACAGGAAGTGTTTGTTTTTAGACTGTAACATTATCTCAAAAAAAAAAAAAAGGGAGAATAGATAAAATAAGATTTGCTATTCAAGTTGCCTGAACCCTGTATCCTATAATTTCCTCGACCACTAGAATTCTGTAAGAGAGTTTTATATTTGAAAAGACTTTGAAAAATCCTTTGCAAAGGATTATTTCAATATTGTCTTTTCCACTCAATTATCTGTTTTTAGGAAATTAGCATTAGTTTAGCATTAACTAAAGAAAATAATAAACAAGTAACTAATAGGAAAAGCATTATTTCTATCAAGAAATGTTTTCATTTTTTAAATTTTACTCATGTTTGGTCACCAGATGTGTATCTGTAATAAACCAATGGAATTTAAAATGAGTGAAAAGGAAATATAACCAAAACCAAGCACTTCAAGAAGAAGAGAAAGCTATAACATTCTCTTATTTTTTTTTTCTTTGAACTTATAGATAACCAGTTTTCTCTGACTGCAGTGATTTACAGTTTGTCTTTGTTTCCTGGCACCTGCAATTTTAAGGTCATGTGGAGGTAATGATCTTGAGGAGATCCTGAGGCAAAGGCAGAGGGAAGTATCAAAAGCTATTAATTTGATGCCTTTGAAAGTAGACAAAAATCTGTAAATTCTTCAAGATCATTCTTATTTAAAAAATGCCAGATATACATGAGATAGGGTCTTAGATTTAACGTCCCACAAAACCGAGCAAGGAGACAAGCTGGAAAATAGAGCTCTTTATATAGGGAGGAATGTTTGTCAGTTTGTTGATAGAGTAAAAATTTCAAGAGGAAGAGATAGTCCTAGTTAAACAACCACCAAATGGCATCCCCTCCCATCTGCTCCATCCATCTAGTATCTTCTAACTTCTTCTATGCTGAATTCTTCCTCTCAATGTGTAAACATTTTCCAGGCCTCTCCCACCCAGAAAATCACTGTCCCTTGATCCTGAATTCCAACTTAAGCTATTATCTTCCTATCTTTTCTCCTTTCCTGTCAGCTAAGCTCCTGGAGAGAGAAGTTGTTATGTAGTCTCTACCATCTTACCTCCTCCTCACCTCCTGTCTCTCACCCTGGCCTGAGAAATTTTTTCTGCAATTGCCAGATCTAGTGGGCCCTTTCCGTTGCCCCTTTTTGTTAACATAGAGACATGTGCTGCCTCTTTTGTTAACTTTATCCCGTTGCCAGACTCGATGAGCTTTTTGCATGCCTACCCCTTTTGGTAGAATGTAGGTGGGGGTTTTGGGGGGGGCTAGGATGATATTTAATTTGAAACCTAAGATAATTCCAGGAGCTGGCCCACATAGGTACTCAAGAAATGTATGTTAAATAAATAGATTTTCTTTATTGGACTTTAAATGATTTTCAGGAATTTGGGAGTAACAGGACATTTATAAAGACTTGTATTATTGTTGGTTTGTTTAAATGATGTGGCCTGTCTCTCCACATGGTTTGGGTTTGAGGAACTCATTTCCTGTTTCTTTTAAATGGTTTCTTGCTCTGAAACCCCCCTGCCAGTCCAGTCCCCTCTCTCGGAGGTCTTCGGCTTTCAGGAGGCCTCCCAGTCAGGTCTGGTGGTGATGCACGACATCGCATTGTTTGCTTAGCCACCCGGGTGGTTCCCTGTTTGAGGGCGGGTAAGGAAGCAGCCCGGAAAAAAAACCCTGAGGAACCCAAATGTGGTCTCCACATCCAGGCAAGCAGGGCTGGCTCAAGTGCAGCAACGGCCCCTGGGAACTTCTCAAAGAGCAGCTGCTGCACAGCTTTCCCGGCAAGGATTCTCATCAGATGTGTCCTTTGCTTTACTTAATGTTTTTTAAAGATTATTATAAAGCGATATAACCATATTCTAAGATTCTGGAAGATTAAAGGAAAAAATTGCTTCTATTTTCTCCATACTGGATAGTTTTTATGGAGTCCTCAACAGTCCTTTCTGTAATCATTTTGAAAAGTGTGATTGTCATCCTTGTGTCTGCTGTTTTCACTTCCTGAATTATAAGCTCTCTTCCCTTTGCTACATAGTCCCAGAATCATTATTTTAAATCAGGCCACTTTTATGCGTTACAGTCACTGAATGGGGAAATTGTGAGGTATACACATTATCCTGAAAAAGGTTTTTGAAAAGTTTGATCCCAATGTTGTCCTTGATACTGGTGGGCCAGATTCCTGTGATGCCTGGTAATTAGGCTTTTGCTCAGTACCTAGTCTATGTTTGGTTTTCCACTGGTAAAGGCTACCACATAGGTCAGATTGCTTTTCTAGAGCACACTTCACACTGTTTTACTTAGTGATTCAGCCTCAAGAGATAAGCATATATGTAGATGGAGATTTTATGTACTGTAATATTTATTAACATTTAGTGCTATCTTTAATATTTAAGATACTGTTAAAATTAATAATGGTCGAAAATGCCCCAAGGATAGTGGACTGGCCAAATAAGAATATAATAAGATAATCTGAGACTGAATATGAGCAGAAGTCAAAAAAGAGAAATAAACGAGCATTTCTGTGTAGGTCAGTCAATCAGCAAGGTATGTGTCAAAGGAACTCCAGATGAGGTTTGAAGTGTTCAGAACACAAGGCAAGTTCATCTGAAATGACTTGGGGAGTGTTGAAGAAGAAGTTAAGAACCATTTTTTTTTTTTTTTTTTTTAGACACAGCTGAGCAAACTGGAGGGGTAGGGAGGCAAGAATGAGAATGTCAGTGACGTTTCCTGTCACTACAGGCAAGTTTCCTAGAGATTTTCTTAGTTCCAGGTCAAAACTTTCTTTTGCTCTATTTTCTGCTTCCTCCCACTATGAACCCCAAGTTGAGTAGGCCAAAGGGGAGCATTTTGTTTATGTTTGTTTGTTCTTGCTCCCCCTCCCCCCCCAAAGGGAAGATGGAGTCCTAAGGGTTCAGAGAACACCTTTGTAGCCTGGTGCAGCCTGCAGGTATTGTTCAATCTCATCAAAACATGACTCCTGGGATCCCTGGGTGGCGCAGTGGTTTAGCGCCTGCCTTTGGCCCAGGGTGCGATCCTGGAGACCCGGGATCGAATCCCACGTCGGGCTCCCGGTGCATGGAGCCTGCTTCTCCCTCTGCCTGTGTCTCTGCCCCCCCCCCTCTCTCTGTGTGACTATCATAAATAAATAAAAATTAAAAAGAATTTTATAAAAAAAACAAAACAAAAAACATGACTCCTGAGATCACAGAGCCTTCTCTGGTAAACCTGCTCTAAAGTCTCATGGATTAATTAGAAGTTTGGAAGCCACACACACACACACACACACACAATGGTTATTTGCTATCCTAAGGAAGAAGATTAGCAATTGTTTACCGAGTATGGTGGGAGTCATTGGTGATTACCAGCATTTTCATCCCCCCATCACACCCCTATCCTGGGCACATGGTGGAATTGCACTTTCTGGCCTTAACTGTGGTTGGGATGCAAGACAGGAGGGAGTGTATTAGCTCTGGCTGATGAGTAATAAGGGAAAGTGATATGTGTTACTTCCAGGCTGAGCATTTCATTACTAGTATAATTACTCTCCAGTGTTCTCTTGTCCCCTATGCCATGAAGACAGGCAGGGTTTGAGTTGACAGGCACAGTATCAGGTGAAGAGCAGAGGTCCAGCTATCTTGAGATGAACATATAGTGAATGAGAAAGAAATCTATATTGTTACAATTAAGATTTTTTAAAGAACCACAGTATAACCTAGTCTACATGCATCGATACATATGCTCACTGTAGGATAAATACTTTAATGAACATTTAAATAATTTTACTTAATTCTCACAACTCAATGAGTTAGACATTCTCATTTTCTCCAGTTTCTAGATGAGGAAACAGATTCATAGTGCTTAAAGAAATTTCCCAAAGTCTCATCTTTTAGAAGTGGTAGATCTGAACTTGAACCCAAGTTTTGTTTGATTAAGCAAATGGAGACATGGTTATACTTTACTGAGCATTGCTTATTTGCGCAGCATATAATATATTTGCAATAAATAAATTTTTTCTCTCCTGAAAAAAAAAAAAAACAAACAAACCCCACAAGGCAGCTCAGAATAGGTAGTGACTATTAACTCACAACATTTTGCATTCTGAAAGGGAAGTTTTAGTGTTAAATCAGGAAGTCCTTAGGGGGCCCTCTCTCTTTCCAGACAAGGCAGGATGAAGACTCTCCTTCCTATAGCCTTTGGGCATATCTTTCCAAAGTACAAAGACCTATGTTTGGCTGGAGCCTCTCTGGCTCCCAACTCCAGACCTCTGTGTCCAGGGTGTTCCCATGTGTTTGTACATAATGTTTCAGTAAAGCCTAGTGTGAAAGAGATCCAGCCCAGGCAACAGACTGCCTGGATTGGCCACTTAACATTGGTGTGATCTTGATAAAGTGCAAGTCTCCCGGCCTTGATTTCTTTTTTTTTTTTTTTTTAATTTTTATTTATTTATGATAGTCGCAGAGAGGCAGAGACACAGGCAGAGGGAGAAGAGGCTCCATGCACCGGGAGCCCGACGTGGGATTCGATCCCGGGTCTCCAGGATCGTGCCCTGGGCCAAAGGCAGGCGTTAAACCGCTGTGCCACCCAGGGATCCCCCTTGATTTCTTTTTCTGTAAAATGGGAGTAGATTAATATAGTAAACCTCAAGAGTACACTTATCCTGATGGAAAAAAAAAATAAATCTCACAGGTTGCTGTGAGGATTAAATGAAGTAACACATGTCAAGCACTTAGAATAGTGCCTTGTAACTGGCAAGCACTCTTTCCCCTTTCTCTGGGGTATAACTGATTTCATTTGTACATTTTCAAATAACCATTGCAAAGTAACCCTATCTCATTTTAAGATTCTGAAGGTTTTTTTTTTTTTTCCAGCAAGAGGAAAGGAGTCTTAAAGTGGTGAGTAACCAGTTTTTATTTTGTTGTGTTTTTTAACCACATCAAGGATGCAATACTTTACTTTGAGGAGAGAGGTCAGCAATGTTCAAAATGCAGGAAGTAAAAGAAACACAGGGGACATTCTTGTGAAAACACTTGCAGAATCTCCTCTAATCCTCACTTGAAGCCTGGGTTCTTACCTTTTTTCCCAACCGACTCAAAAGAAGGCCCTTGTCTGAGACAGAGAGGGAAAAAGGAAGACATAAATAAATGCTTTTTGAACGATAAATATTTTTGGACTTTTCTTGTTGAAAATTATTTTTAAGCTTATTTTGAAAGTTTGCTTGAGGGCACTTTTTACTAAGGTGAACCAGCTTTCTTCTGAGGGTGGGCAAGTCATTTCCCCTCTCAGATCTTATCTGCTTTTTATCTGTAAAATGAATGCTTTAGGGTTGATAAGTCTCCTTATTTTATTATCTGTTGTTCTTTGATCCTGCCATTCCCTATTTAATCCGCACCCTCGGAATGTGGATGTGGAGCCTGTTTCTGCTTTGGGTTGGGGACCAGGAGTCCAGCCAGCCCCAGCTGCCTGGGAGCTCAGGAGTGAGGGCCTCGAGCCTTCCACTGCTCTGTGCAGCATTAACCTGTTGTCTAACGTGCGGGGCAGAGGGAGTGAGCTCCAAGGCCGCGAACGGGGCTGGTGAACGAGAGCGTTTTCTTCTTTCTTTTTCCCAGGAGTGAGATGGGGGAGGAAAAACAGTGGTCTTTGTTGGGAGGCCACAGTGCCAAACTTCAACCTAGAGGAATGTTAAAAGTCCTGAAGGGGGAAAAAAAAAAGAGCTACGGAGAACACTTGCAATTATGTACTTAGTCACAACAAGGGGGTAGAACTTTCAAGGCTCTGGATGCAAGAGACACAAAAGTCAGGAAGTGACCCTTTCGTCGGGATTGCAGAGGCCCCGAGGGGAAACCAAGTCCTCCCCGAGCTCGGGGAACTTTGGGCCGTACCATCGCCGGGCCCGGGGCGGGGGGAGCCGGGGCGCGCCGTGCGGTCGGACGTCCTCGTCCTCAGCCAGCCGAGAGCGAGCTGAGGATGCAGACCCCCCCGCCCAGGAGTGAAAGCGGGGTCCAGCCGATCCCCGCGGGGGAGCCCGGGCCGCAGCCCGCCTCCGGGGCCGGGCCCTGTGCGCGCGCCGCTGCGGGCCGCGCGCCCGGGGCTGCAGGACGGCGCGGGGGCGGCCCAGCTGCAGCCGCGAGCCGCCGGAGGAGGCCGCCCGGCATGAATGCGGCTTTGTTCGCCGGCAGCCGCGGCTGCCCTCGGCGGGCCGGGCCCGCACAACGGAGGCTGTATGCACGGGGAATGGAAATGAGCCTCCGGCCCTCCCGAAGCAGCCCCGGCCGCGGCCCCTAGCAGCGCGGAGGAATGCGGGCAGGCCGGAAAGGAGCCCTGGCCGGGGACGCTGCCCGCGCGCCTCTGAAACCCCATTGAGAAGAGCCCTTTGATGCCCTTAGAGCGCACTGCGCTGCAGGCTCAGGCCTTTTTCTGCCCCCGAGCATGTGTGTGCACCTTCGTGGGGCCGGTCACCGCGCGAGCAGGCGGCGGCTCCCTGCCTCGCAGGCGGCCTGTGACATCATGAAAGCGTACGCGCGCACAGATTGGTTCTCCCCGTGGGTGGAACCCAGTTTGGATGTGGTCCAGGCTGACCTGCAGGCCCGAGCGCCTGCTTTGTGAAAGACTCCTTGCTGCGCCTTCCACCACCTGCTTTGCTCCGAAGCGCTGGGCGGGCAAGAAAATTGCGTTTGCTTCTGAGGTCACTGCCCCCCATTTTTCCATCTCCGCAGAGATGGAGTGGGCCGTGTCGCAGGTCCAGAAATGGCCACAGCCTGGTCTGTAAAATGATGTAGCTTTCAAACGCCGAAGGACGAGGCATGCGACAGCGACGGGCAGGCAACTGTGTGGCCCCACAGAACCCACCCAAGCCTCTCGAAACTTCATATTTTTCATTTGTTAAAATGAATATTAAAAAGGCCTGAGGGCTGATACCATAAAGATCTGGGTGCTTGTGCAATTCTTTCTAAACTGGAGGTGAGCACCTTATCCACTGGCACTGTGGATAGATGCACTAGGATGGGGAACTCAGGTAAACGTCTGTATAAAAAGGTCCTATGGATTCCTGTTTTGTTGACTTCGGACCACTTATTCCTCGGGCTGATAGTCTGATGTCTGTCTCTCTCTCCACTAGAATATGCCTCCTTGAGGACATGAACCTATCTTTTGTATTCCAGTGTTTCCCCAGCCCAGAGGAGTCCCTAATCATCATGTCACTAACAAATATGTTGAGGGGGATCCCTGGGTGGCGCAGCGGTTTGGCGCCTGCCTTTGGCCCAGGGCGCGATCCTGGAGACTCGGGATCGAATCCCACGTCGGGCTCCCGGTGCATGGAGCCTGCTTCTCCCTCCGCCTGTGTCTCTGCCTCTCTCTCTCTCTCTCTCTGTGACTATCATAAAACAAAACAAAAAATCAACAGATATGTTGAAAGAATGAATAAATCCAGGAATGTAAAGAATTAATACTAACTTGGCTGTTTTCTGTCACTTATAAATGTGAAACAAGAAGTAGAGTGAGCTAGGTGGGCACTGGGGATCTTTGGCTAGGGCAGAAGTTAAGTAGAAGTTTGAAGAGTAGGAAAACATTTTTGAGAGCACAAACATGTTGCAAACGTTTCCCGAAATGACCCGAAGGCAGAATGGGGCACTTAGGTGAAGGAGTCATTCTTTCCCAAGGAGTGGGCATTTAATACTGGCAAATGTGAATCACATATTTCATATTTGCAAGGAGTGTGCATAGTCCATCCTTCATTCGTTCTTTAAACATTCCATGGAAGTGGAATAGTAAGAGTAATGGCTATGCATGATGGGTGTCATTGTTCCTTACATGTTGATCTAAGTATGTCTCCATGGTTCTTGTTATTTTAGGCCTTGTTTAGATCTCTAACTTGAGTGTTTTCCCCTGAGGCCTTGCAATACATGAATGTTTTTCCCATTAAAAACAACAACAACAGTAATAGTACATTCTGCATCTCAATTAGGAAGCTCATAAATATGAAATAGTAGAGAACATCCTTTAGATATATCTGCAGGTATCTGCAGGAAATACCACTTCAATGACCACATAAGCAAATGAATGCTCCGCTCATATACCCCCCACTCCCACACTATGTACACACACACACACACCCCAATAGGAGTAATATAAAGTCCAATTTAAAGATGGGACCCAGTAATTTCTTGTGTCAGAGTACAGTATGCCCGGCATACAGTTGCCCACAGCTTTATTTCTTGTCATGTAGCTCTGTGTGTCTGTCATTCTGGGCATCATAATGTCTTAATGTTATTATCATCCCTGACAATTGAGACTATCCAAACTGTCCCATTCCTGTGTTTTAGCCCGGTGGACCCAACCCACATCAAATCCTGTGTGTAAAGTGATTCTAGGATAGAACCAAAGTTGTACTACAGTTATCGGTAATGGTGCTCCTCCTTTGCAGAACTGCTGAGTTTTCTTCAAGTTATTATATGTTTCCTTCTGATTTACCAGATTTTTTTTAAGAGCAGATTTATCGTCATTTCTGATTGCTCATTAATAGGCAGCAGCTTGGATCAATCTACTTGGCTCTAGCAAAAAAATGAATGATAAAAAGGAACACCAAAGGCCAGAATTAAATTAAAGGTTCTTGTCTGATTACATTGGTGAAATAAAGAAATCCCATGTGAACAATCATGTTTTATACATTCAGATTTATTTATTTTTTAAATCAGATACACCTATTTATTTGGAAATACTCGGGATTTGGTAATACCTTTTATTTTAGAAACCTAGAATTGCACATGCCTAGAAATCATTGGTGAGGGTGAAATTTGCAGACCGATACCTGAAGTAAAGATAGTGAAGACTATCATTCTCTGTTGCAGGTTAAGAAATTACTTCAGAGAAGTAAAAGTGGCTTGTCTATGGTCATGAACTCTGGAATTACAATGGCATCTCTATTCTCTTGATGTCCAAGGTAGTCCTCAAGGTCTCTGGTTTTAATGCTAGGGAAGCCTGCAGTTTAGATAGTTACCAGACCCTGGATCCCAAAGGACATATGAAAGCTAGTTCATCTAGTTTGATAAGATCAGATTAGCTATATTACATACTGCTTTTTCATTTTGAGAAGACTTAAAATATTAGCTCAACTTCTCATTTTTCCTGTCTTGTGATTTGCCCAGTAGCCAGAAAAGTGAAAAGAAGACCTCTCCTTTATTTATTTACCAGATGACCCATGGCCTTCTTAGCCAGGGCTCTCTAGAAGTTAGGGTGGAGACTTTTATTTGTCAGGTCTTTTGGGCAATAAAAGGGGAGGGGACGCCTCATTCAGCCAGTCTTTGGCTCCTAAAAAACCAAAAAGCAAAGCTATTTACTCAGTCTCTGGGCTTCTAAGTGCTGGGGTGGCTCCTGTTGACTCAAATTGGAGTCCTTGCAGCTAGGTGGGGCTCTATAGAGCTGTTAGTCATGTGAGGTTGCCAAGGCAACCTGAAGTCTCCTGCGTTGGAAGGCTTCACTAAGTACAAAGAGGAGGCTGCCGGGGCGCATTACAACTTAACTGCACGTGTTCAATAACATGTCATTTTTTGGGTAATGGGGCTTTTATTTTTATTTTATTTTGTGGGATTGAAAGATCAGAAGCCGGAAATTGGCTGAGGAGGATAAAAAAAAGGAAAACTTAAAGAGGGGAGGGCACTATTTCTGTTCCTTATGTGGGTAATGGTTGAACAAGGAGAACATCTGGTCCTGGAGCAGGTCGCTGTAGTGCTGCTTTTAATTACCCGGTCATTTGGTCTCAGGCTAAATTAGTGACTGTGGGAGCATCTCAGATCTCCAAAACTGACAGGCCCAGGGAGCTCAACTTAGCCTGCCACATAGTCAGAGGGGAAACACGGAGCTTCCGGTTTCATATTTAAACCAGGGACTGACTCATAATTGTAGCTGTCAGGAGGGTGATGGAGACATTATGTAATCTGGTTCTTACGGTGATGTGTGTTTAAGATTTCTGTTCTGTGAATTCCAGAGGAAATTTTGTGTCCATTGAGAGAGAACTCTCTGACTGCTCTGTGGTGTGCCCCGCAGGATAATGACAGTGCTATTAAAGGTTCCTAAGCCCGCCTGAATCCAAACATGAATGAATTCCCCCCTGAAAGGCCCTCCTGTTTTTCCATAGACTTAAATGTGGATGAGGTTGGGCAAAATATGGTGAACTGCGAAGAGGCAGTCTGTTGACCCAGCAGGGAAATTTAATGACAAACCATTTAGGTCCGCAGACCTTTTTTTTTTTTTTTTCTTCTTTTCTGGGCCACATAGTTCCCTTTACTAGTTCCCATTATTTCCAGCCTCAGAGATTCTGGAAGTGGACATCAGTTGCTCCGGGAAACAAAGCACTGGAGCTGTGGATCATTTGTTCCATTTTCATTCTGCTTGTTACTTGCCTCTTGAAGGTCTCTGTGGACCGGTATAATGGTATAAATTTGCAGGGCAGCCAGGGAAGGCCTGAGACAGACCCAGTATTTGCAGCCATAAAAAAAAAAAAAAAAAAAAAAAAAAAGTCAGATGAGGCTGTTTAATTTTAACTTTGAAGAGATGTATTCTCAACACTTCTGCGGGAGGAAGGCTTGTGTTTTCATTTGATTGTTCTCTGAACCCAGTATGTTTTACCTACATGATGAGAACGATTCGTCAGTGGAAAATAGTATTTATATTAGAATAATAGTGGAGGCTAAATAAAAACCACGTGAATTGAGGGTGGATTCCTTTGTGGAGAATAATGGTGGTCTGGCAAGGGGAGGACTGAAACCTTCCAACACACCCTGGTTGTGGGTCTGGCTGCTTCAGAGTTCTCATCTCTATTTCTACACCTTTCCTTCCTCTCTTGGGGAATCCTCCGGTCTACCAGTATTTGGGAGAGTTCTGGCTCTGCCTTTCCAAGTCCATCAAAGAAGACAATGGTATTTATAAACTAGTTTTAGTCTAAATTAATAGCTAAATCTGTAAAAATGTGTAATTAAATGCTGGCTATCATCATGAGCTGTTTATAAAGTTTCATGTGACTATTATACAGTCACTATAACTTAGGACATTATCATAGACTGCTGGAAGATGCAGATAGATAGTTTCTAGATGAACTGTCTAGCCTAAGTTTATTTATTTATTCATATGGGGGGGTGGTTTCTATTAGAATCTCTGTTTTTTCTAGAAAAATGAACAATTAGGGCAATTGGATATTTGCCTATCAATACTTGGAACATGTTATTGGAAGTGAGTAATTTTCACTTATCAGAAAGAAAGTTGAGTTATCGTAATGAAAAATAATATAATAATAAAATTAAATAGTATAATATTAAAACATATACTCGTGTATTTATACACATCAAAATGCATATTTAAAGGACTCATTAAAAATTTCCCCTATTCTTAGGATCCCTGGGTGGCTCAGCAGTTTAGCGCCTGCCTTCAGCCCAGGGCGTGATCCTGGAGTCCCGGGATCGAGTCCCATATCGGGTTCCCTGCATGGAGCCTGCTTCTCCCTCTGCCTGTGTCGCTGCCTCTCTCTCTCTCTGTGTCTCTCAGGAATAAATAAATAAAATCTTAAAAAAAAAAATCCCCTATTCTTTCATAGTCTCCGGCTGTGAAATCTTTATTAGGAACAGTGCTAGTATAATAACGGGATTTCTTTTCCCCCATGAGGATAAAGTTTCACATGAATATTATACAGTCACTATAACTTAGGACGTTATCATATGACTGCTGGATGATGCAGGATGGATAACTTCATGAGCTCTCTAGCCCTAGCTTATTCATTTTCCTAGTCATTGAAATGAATAGATTTGATATGACTCCTGTTGAGATACTTCAGAGGCAACCATCCTTGTAATGGATTCTTTCTTTCAGAAAATTGGTCCTGATTTGCCTGTTTTTATTTTCCCTATACAAGAACTTCAGATGGGCTAGGGATTTGTCCTCCAATCAAGGGCCATCAGCTTATAGAAAACAATAACTGAGGACAACAAAATAGTGTTAAGCTGTGGCTTGAATTAAGCTGAACGTTGGATCTAGTTATGAGAGGGACATTTTCTCTTTCTTGTCTTTCTCCATCCAAACCCAGGCATTCACCATTGAGGATGAGGGACTAGTCAGAAAGGATAATTGCCAGAAGTAATAAGTTACTTCTGATTAATAAGAATTATTAACAAAGGGATCCCTGGGTGGCGCAGCGGTTTAGCGCCTGCCTTTGGCCCAGGGCGTGATCCCAGAGACCCGGGATCGAATCCCACGTCGGGCTCCCGGTGCATGGAGCCTGCTTCTCCCTCTGCCTGTGTCTCTGCCTCTCTCTCTCTCTGTGACTATCATAAATAAATAAATAAATAAATAAATAAATAAATATTATTAACAAGAATTAATAGATTAAATAATCTATTATTAATAAATATTTACTCCATGATGTTTAATTAGGATTGAAAATTAGTTGAGATTTGCTTTTATTTAGACTTTACAAACCACAGTTAACATAAGTGTGTCAAGTTGCCCCAAAATTCTTTGATAATTTCAGTTGTCCACACATGAGTTTTAAATTCCTTATCAAAACTTTCAAGGCCCACCAAATCTGGCTCCAATTTACCCTTCTAACTATTTTTGACTACTCTGGACCTACCTTTCTAACTGTATTTCTCACTTCTCCACCTCACAGGCAGGATGCTCCAGCTAATCTAAGTGACTCCATATTTTCAAGGCTGCTTTCTTTAGATATTATCTTCAAGTTCTAGCTCTACAAAGCCTTCCATTATTACCCCTACCCGCAAGTAATTATGTCTAACTGAACTCGCATAGCACTCAATCTATAATTTCTCCTGAGGCATCTCATGACATGATTTATGTTTAAGCCTCTCCCATTTATTTACTCTAAGTTCCTTGAGGGTGGAATCCCTGTTTGATTCATGTTGTGTCCACAGACTGCCTTATATTCTGCTTATCCATATAGAAATCCCATAAATATTTGCAGAAGGAATGAATAAAATCTAGCTACAACATTCAAAATACTTAAATTTCTCTGGACAAGAGAGAACCTCTGTTTTTTTGGTAAAATGAAGATGGGATTTTGACTCCAGATAACACCATTGTTTCTCCCTAAAATGGACTGACTTGTGCCTACCACCCATCCTCAAAACCCAGACAGACTCAGAACCTAGTGCACCATGTCAGGTAATGAGGAATTGTTTTGGTTCTATTACTGGGATAGGGATGAGAATAAGGATGAAGTAGGTAAATTCTTGTGCTAGACAACGAGCAGGTCTGTAGCATTTAGTTTAAAAATTTTTTTTAGCAGAATTGCCACCAGATTTACTGTTTGTAGTCTTTTGTTATCTTTCCTTTCCTTTCCTTTCCTTTCCTTTCCTTTCCTTTCCTTTCCTTTCCTTTCCTTTCCTTTCCTTTCCTTTCCTTTCCTTTCCTTTCTTTCTCTTCTGGCAGATTTTGTCAACTCTGGCCAGCTACTTTGATTTGAATGGGGCCCTGGAATAATGAGCTAAGTCAGGAGAATTGGCTTCTAACATTGGCTTTGCCATTGGCTGTGTGGTTTTAGGAAAGTATAAATAAGAATTAATTTCCTCATCTATACAATACTGACAATAAATTCTCTTACCTTTTTCACAGTGTTGTTCTTAGGAGTCAGGATAAAAGTTTGTAAGAAACAATATTGAAAACTACGAAGTGTTTTATATTTATATGGGGTTATTATAAAAATTCACGATATGAGAGGTTTCCTCTTGGGATGTCTATTAAATCACTATTCCCATTTGGACTGTTATTACTTAATATGTCTAATTAGGCAAAGTAAAGGGATTTGGAATTTTGGCTCTGCCATTTACTAGCTCTGTGATTCCAGGCAAGTTACCTACTCTCACCCAAACCTCATTTTTCTCAATTGCAATTGGGGATGAAATATCTAGCTCATATGGTCGTGAAAGTTATTAGTGTCATATGTCAACTTAGGTTGAATTACTTTTCCTAGAAATCCCTTCCCTGAATGTGTCTGGTTGGGGTTTGGTCCACGATGGGTTTGGAGGTTGAAAGTGAAACAACAACCATTTTGTGTTTTAGCTTGGGAAGTTGGGGCAGGAGCTTTTGGAGCTCACGCTGACACACATTGTTGCTATCTGTTGGTATACCTCCTTGGCACAGAACAGCAGCCACCTCCCCTGGGATCCTGCTTTAAGTTCTCTGACTCTTGGGCCATATGCGTATTTAGTTCTGTGATAAAGGGCCGTGGCTTCTTCAAGGCATCATGCTTACATCATCAGGGTTAGAGGTTGCTATAACTGATATAGGTTTCAGTTTGTCCCTATCCTTGTGGGTTCCAGATTGTACTTGCTCACCCATAGTTTAGATCTTGTCTTCTCTTCCTAATGACCTGCACTGTGGACTTCAAGCTCCAGCATCAGATAAAAGACTTACAGAGACTATTTAACCAGTTTCCACCATTGTGTAAGCTCTCCATGATGTCTATTCACCTCTATCACCAAAACACATAACCCCTACCTTCTAATGCTGTGATCATCATTATTAGTGTTGTCATCCAGATGTCAGAGAACTAAGGATTCTCTAAAGGCTCTATATATTCCCTACAGAAGCCCAAAATTCTCTTTAAGATTTCTCCAAACTCCTGTGGAGTTTATATTTTCATGGTCACTTCTGGCTCACCAAAGCCTTCCCAATCTTCATGAGAAACTTATTCATACAAAGCACTTATTAGCATAATTGTCCTTACTAAAAATTTTACTGGCATGGGCAAAAGAAGAAAGGTTCATGTTACAACAAAACAATTTCCAATTGAATTTCAGGCACCCTTCTGCAAAATGTTTCTCCATCAGCTCATCCTTGGAGAGTATGCCTAGTTCTCTCACCCTGTAAAAGCCCTAGCCTCACAATATCTCCTTGGGTCCTCCCTCCTCCTTCTCCCTTTTTCTCATCTGCTTTCCCTTTTCGTCCAATCCCTTACCCTCCTGTTTTCAAGTGCAGAGCAGTGCAGCTTAACTAGCTTTCCTTTTTTTTTTTTTCCTTTCTTAGATTATTGTAGACATGTGTCTGTGTCCTTCGGATTCGCTTTCTATTCCCAAAGACTGTTTTTCCAAGAGGGATGCTATTGCAGTTAAGAAAATAAAAGTTTGTACCTGGTTACAACAGTGACAAGAGCAGGAAGCATTTATTTAGCACTTATTGTGACCCACGCTCCAAGGACTCTTCATTTGTCTTATCTCATGTGATTTCCACAACACCCTAGTAAGGTGGTCTGGTTTTAGCCTTATTTTTACAAAGTTGAAATCAAATCCTAGAAATAACAATAATGATAAAGCAATTAGGAAACCTAATATGTAGTGAAATTGTTTAGGTCAGGCACTGTTTTAAACATTTGACTTTGGTTTCTTCCTGCATTAATTTCTTACAACTGTACAAGTTCAGTATAATTATCCTCATTTTATAAAGAATTTAAGACATAGAAAACTTGGGAAATCTGTTCAAATTCACACAAGAAATCAAGAGTGCAGCTGTGAATGGAAGACAGGCTGTTGGAATCCAGAGCTCAGGAGACTGTTTGAGAAGAATGTGTTTCAGTGTTCTCAGATAGCTGGCCTATCTCATCTTGATACCTTTCTTGACTAACCTAGTATTTTAACCCATCCCTTACATTTTATATCCTTCATCCCTGTTTTATTTTGCCTCTTTAGCACCTAATACTATTTAATATGTTGTATTTTTAATTTATTTGTTATTTTTATTTTCCTACCTCCATCACTGGAATATAAGCTCTGTGAGGGCAGGGAAATTTTTGTCTGTTTTGTTCACAGCAGCTTTCCAAGGACCTGCAAGAGTGTCCCGCACATAGTAGCGCTCAACAAATGGTTACTGTATAAAGAATGAATGAATGAATGAATGAATGAGACTGCTTACATAGAGGTCAAGCCTTCTAATTAGATCATGGAGATACTTAAGTAACCAAACACTTTCGGATAGAATATGAAAAGGTTCTAAATTGCTGAACTCTATTTATGATTAAACTCTTGAGGGGGCCACCAATACTGGGCTTCCTCTCTGTTCCTTTCCTCCCTGTCCTCCCCCTTACCTCTCCCAAGTACATCTGTTTAACAGTCTTCATCAGTTGAACTGGTTGGTTCAGAAGACAGGTAGGTTGAACTGCCTACCTTATGAGCCTACTCTCAAATACTGAAGAATACTCTGATTTGATAGTTTACTTTCTCCATTTGTGAAATGGAGCTAATTGTATTTCTAATAACTTCAGCAAGATTTGGAAGAGATCAGTAAGATGATGATAGAAAAAAATAAGGCATTAAATCTTAGGAGGGTTTTGACTATAGAAACATACATGAAAACTCAAAATATTTTTGTAATGTCTCCATAATTTGAGGCTTTTATCTTAAGAATATAACTTAGTAACATTTGTAGAAATAATGACTTTTGTGGCTTACTGTTTTTTTTTTTAAAGATTTTATTTATTTATTCATGAGAGACACAGAGAGAGAGAGGCAGAGACACATGCAGAGGGAGAAGCAGGGTGGAGCTTCTCCGATGTGGAGTCGGATGTGGGACTTGATCCCAGGACTCCACGATCACGCCCTGGGCCAAAGGCAGACGCTCTACCCCTGAGCCACCCAGGCATCTTGGCTTATTGTTACTTTGATCTTAAAATTTTTTTAAACAATAACTAGGAATTACCTAGCATATAAATGTAGATTTATTTATTTATTTATTTAATTGAACTATAGTTGACATACAATATTACATTAGTCTCAGGTGTACAACACAGTGACTTGACAAGTTTATAGGTTAAGCTATGCTCACCACAAGTGTATCTACCATCTGTCACCATACAATGCTATTACGATATCATTGACTATATTCTCTATGCTGTATCTTTTGTCTCTGTGACTTATTCATTCCACAAGTGCAAGCCTGTACTCCTCCCTCCCCACTACCCTTCATCTATTTTGCCCATCTTCAACCTCCATCTCCCCTGGTGACTACTGGCTTGTTCTCTGTATTTATGAGTCTGTTTCTGCTTTTTGTTTGTTTGCTTATTCAGTTGTTTTTTTCTAGATTCCACATATTAGTGAAATCATAATAGTGTTTGCCCTTCTCTGATTTATTTCACATAGCATAATACCCTGTTTGTCCATTCACATTGTCACAAATGGTAAGATCTCATTCTTTTTTATGGCTCTGTAATATTCCATTGTGTATATATACCCCACATCTTCTTCTTCTTTTTTTTTTAAGATTTTATTTATTCATAGAGACAGAAAGAGAGGGGCAGAGACACAGGCAGAGGGAGAAGCAGGCTCCATGCAGGGAGCCCGATGTGGGACTCGATCCCGGGTCTCTAGGATCACACCCCAGGCTGCAGGTGGCACTAAACCGCTGCCCCACAGGGGCTGCCCTACCCCACATCTTCTTAAATCATTCAACTATCAATGGATACTTGGGTCATTTCCATATCTTGGCTATTGTAAAAAATGCAATAAACATAGGGATGTATATATTTTTTTGAATTGGTGTTTTTGTTTTCTTTGGGTAAATACCCAGTAGTGGAGTTATTGGATCATATGGTATTTCTTTTTGTTATTTTTTTGAGGAACCTCTATACTGTTTTCCATAGTGGCTGAACAAATATATTTTACCCCAACATTCCTTTTTCTCCACATCCTGCCGGTACTTGTTATTTCTTGTCTTTTTGATTCCAGCTATTTTGACAGGTGTGAGGTGATAACTCACTGTGGTTTTGATTTTCATTTCCCTGATTTGTGATGTTGAGCACCTTTTCATGTATCTGTTGAACATCTGGATGTCTTCTTTGGAAAAGTGTCTATTCAGTTCCTCTGCCCTTTTTAATTGGATTATTTGGTGTAGATTTTCCGTCTTTAATGGAGAAGTTACTTTTCCAGTTTGATTTTCTACTTGGGTTGGTTAATTGCATTAGAGTTATAACTTGAATTGGGATGCCTGGGTGGCTCAGTGGTTGAGTGTTTGCCTTGGGCCCAGAGCGTAATCCTGGAGCTCTAGGATCGAGTCCCACATTGGGCTCCCTGCATGGATCCTCCTTCTCTCTCTACCTGTGTCTTTGCCTCTCTCCCTCTCTGTGTCTCTCATGAATAAATAAATAAAATCTTTTTAAAAAGCTATAACTTGAATTAACTAAAAAGATTATGTTCACTCATTAATTCAACCAATATTATTGAATATTGTGGCAGACACTGCTGAAGTGTGCAAAACAGCTAATGCTAGTAGCAAAACAGACAAAACCCCGTTTTGTTGTATCATTTGAATGTACCACTCAGAGATGTTTTTAGAGGTTGCCTTTTGTATAGGTTTGCTAGGGCTACCATGACAAAATACTACAGACTGGGTAGCTTAAACACAATTTTGGAGACTAGACATCTGAGATCAAGGTGTTGCCAGGGTCAGTGTTTTCTGAGGTCTCTTTCCTTGACTTATTGGATGGCCATCTTCTCCCTGTGTATCCACATGGCCTTCCTGCTATGCCTGTCAGTATCCAAATTTCCTCTTTTTATAAGGAAGGACACAGTGATACTGTATTAGGAACCATCTAATGACCTCATTGTAATTTCATTACCTCTTTAAAGGCTCTACAAATACAGTCACAGTCTGAGGTACTGGGAGTTAGGACTTTGACATGAATTTTGAGGGGACACAATTTAGCTCATTATAGTTATTCTAAAATATTCCTGAACTCTCTTATAGCACATCTGTTATAAACCCAGTAGTTGGTGTTTTCTTTATGGAAATTGATATGTAGAAATATATCTAGTTTTTGGAGAGATGATAATATTATCAAAGGCCATAGATGGACCAAAATTTGCTCAGAGCTACACAAAACCAGCTAGATGGAGAAGACAACTCTTTTCTAAGATTTTACTTTTTTTTGGAAAATGGGTAGCATGTAGCTGGGTATTACCTCAAAGGACTACCAAAATTATTGGCTCATACTATACTTTAAACCAGATAGGATTAAAAGTTAATTTTCTTCTGTCAATGAATGTCTAGAAAGTTGGAAGACAAGACAGATGAAACCAGAAATTAGATGAGATCCTGCCCAATCACCATCATCATATCATCATCACTGTGACCATAATTTTTTACCATGTCACATTGGATGTTTTCACTCTTTTATCCTCTAATAGGTCTGGGAACTCTCTGTGGTTAGGAAATAGGTCTAGGACTTTTTATCTGTATCCTTTTGTGTCTTGCATGGTGCTGGGCACAGAGCTGGGGCTTGGTAAGCACTAGTTGGCCAATTGCACTGACTTCCAGGACTAGTTCAGTCAGAAGACTGGTGGTGGGAGGGTTATAGGGGTAACTGACTGCCATGGCACAGCTGAGAGTGGATACCCAGCTGGTGACGGTACTGTTGGCATTGATTAATCTGTGGGTAGAACTATAGGGTTCTGATGAGGGGAATGGAGAAGTGCAATCACATGAACAATGGGCTTCAGAGTTGGATTTCTAAAATTTTAGAAATTATAGACTTGTTATGATTTGAAAAAGAGCCTAGTTATTAGTCTTTTCTCAGCAATGAGGAATACATTGCCATAGGAAATGTAAATGATTTGGTGGTAGGGAGTGGGTAGGGAGAGGAATGGGATCAAAACACAGTTTCTACCTAATTTCCTTTGACAATGGTTATTGTAAAAACATTTTGGCTAGAAAAAGATTAATTTCTGTTTTCAAAAAAAAAAAAAGCAACATGTGGAAAATATGTTGATGCATATTTTGCTGAACAGATGGTGACAGTCCCCAAACTTCTCAAGGATTTCCCTTATAGGATGAAGGGGAAACATTTTAATTCTACCAAGAAAATAAGAGCCATTGAATCTCTATGATTTTGTCTGTTTCTTCTTTTAGAAATTCTCTTTTTATCATCAAACCACAGATTTTTCTTACCAATAATTTTTAATAAGTTCCTTTAAGCTGGGCCATCCAATTAGCACCTGAATGTGAATGCTAATTTGCTAGTCTAGCTGTTCTCTGCAGGGAACCCCTTGGCTTTTCACTAAAGATTGGGAAACTGAGGGCTGAAAGTTTCTGTGACCCTCATAACATTATAATGAGTCGGGGCTGAAGTAAACAATAGACATGGGTTTCTTGACTCTCAAGTCCTTGACCTTTCACTATCCTTTAGCAACTTTGATTCTTACCATACTTAAACCTATTTCACTTATGTATTTTCCAGTCTATGTTCTCCTTTTAGAAGACTATAAAGAAGACAAAGGGGAGAGATTTTCCTATATGGCCTCCTACCCTTCCATCCATGTGTTTTGGTTTCCTGTGAAATGAAACCACAGCTTCAAGTAGAACCTCCCAAAGATTTTCAAGATGAGCCTGTTTCACAGCGGGAGACTGAATGATTGGTTATTAATCAAGCATTTTCTCATGTCATCAGTCATTTCTACATCAGGGGACACTTTTCTGGCTAGAAAAAGTTAAAATCAAGTATAGTAAGCAACAGCCAAACTGTTTACCATTCATTGACTAAGGTTCAGGGATAGAAGTTTACATTTTTATTTACTCCGCTGATTCCAAGAAACTGCCCCCTTTAATTTTTTAAGATTAAAAAAGTATCTTAATGCATCTATTCCCAATCTAGATTCATCTAGACTGCTTAAATGAGTTAGGCAGCCTAATGGACCTGAGTGGACCTGGGCCTGTGTCTCTTATGGTGAGGTTCAGGATCCAGTACTAACCAAGTAGTGGTGACTTTAGTACACAATAATTTGTGACTCCAGTGCAATCCAAACCTGTGGAGAGGTAGGGAGATTGTGATCTGGGGCTGTGCTAGCCAGCTGATTCTTCTTTCCCTATGTAATGATCCTTACGGATAACTGGAAGATTGTTCTAAATACAACTGATGCTTTTCAATTATTTTATAAATCCCTTTGGCCTTCATTTTTCTTTTTCATTCCTTCTCACAAATATTCTTGCATACATTCCCACTTTGTCTCTTGCAATTTCTACTGAAATTCATTGCTGAAGGCTTTCTAACATTAAGGGTAAAAGAAGAAAGAGATGTTTTATTGCTATTAAGATAAGCAGCTCAAAATGAATTCAAAGTGCAAGTGTATTAAAACCCAATCACTCTCAAAAATCTCTTTCTACCATCAATTTAAAGTGAAAATATCAGGAGTGAAATGGATAAAAATAGCTGATTTACTGAGTGGGTAGGATATGGTAGGTTATCTGCACATATCATCTGAATTCAACCTCACCTATGAGGTGGTTACTATTGTTGGCCTCATGTTTGTAGACAAGGGGACTATGAGATTCAGTGATTTGCCAAAGTTATACAGGGAAGTGGGCTGAAACTAGAATTTAAACCAAGGAGGTCTGATTTCAGAGACCATGAACTTAGGAATGGTGCTATACTTTCTCATGGGAAACTCCATACATTTCTTAGAGTATATTTTAAAAGGTTTAAATGATAAAACCAATATTTTGAGCATATTTAGTATATTTATCATCTGACCCAGATGGTAAATCATGGTAGCTAAGGAAATACTCCATCTTGGAGACATGCCTTTGCATTTGTTCAAATTACTTTAAAATGGTTAAAACACTAGTCTAGAACCCTTTATTTTCCTTTTAAGTCTACATTTGAGTCTTTAAAGTTGCTTCACTCTTAAGGCAAATTGTTCTTTATGCTCAGCATGTAGTAAAGAAAGCTGCCTTTTTTTCCCTAATGTTCAACTGTTAGGAAAGCCAGAACAACCAATTCTGGGTCCTGAGATTGCTTATAGACCTGATGACCTTTTTTGCTGCAGGAGCACTGTGGATTCCATGCCCTCCCATTGAGTCAGAGGCTAATTATTACCTAAACCTTTCTCACTTCTAGATTCTAAAATTCTAAAAGCAAAGAGGCACTGTGACCTGCACTGAATTCCACTAAATTGCTGTCTTGTCCTAGTGACTTCTTTTGATTTTCTGCTGCTGTTCAGAGGGGAAGTAAAGTCGGATAAAATGCAGGAACCTTACTGGAAACTTCCAGGGTTTCTATACAGCATATAATGTTTCTACATGGTGAGACAGATAAGCACTTCAGAGTGGGATCTCAAGTTGGTTGTCCTTACAACTGAAATGGAAAAGCAAGACACTTTTATGTCTTGATTAAAGTGAGCTTAAAAAAAAAAAGAATTTTCTTTGATTTTCCATGTAGCTTTTTTACTGTATGACTTTAAGAAAAATTATTTAATTACCTACTAGGTTGCTTGTTTTTAAAATAGGCATCCTAAGGAACACAGATTTTAGGTATCAGTAATGTTTAATATTTCTGACACAGTACCTGGCAGGCCCTTCCCCTCTCTGCCTGGCAACCCTCCCCTCATTTTCTGAAGTCAGCACAGATATCACCTACTAAGGCCATCCCTAACTCATCCAGGTAGTCTTAGTTGCTCTCTTTGCTCCCACAGATTTCATGACTCTTATAGTACCCGTTACATGTAGTTTTTCAAATCTGGTGTGCATGCCCATGGCCACTTCACTACACAACTCTAGAGGACACTCTGTACTTCTGCAACATGACACCCTGTCTCCATCAGCTCCAGATACCACCTTGGCAGCCCTCTCGACTTTGTACCCCTAGGACCTGGCATGAAATTTCTAGAACAGAGTTAGCATTTAAAAAGTAGTTAATGGGGCAGCCCGCTTGGCTCAGCGGTTTCGTGCTGCCTTCAGCCCAGGGTGTGATCCTGGAGACTGGGGATGGAGTCCCACGTCAGGCTCCCTGCATCGAGCCTGCTTCTCCCTCTGTCTGTGTCTCTGCCTCTCTGTGTCTTTCATGAATAAATAAAATCTTAAAAAAGTGGACACTGCTGCTAAAAACATTGGGGTGCAGGTGTCCCAGTATTTCACTGCATCTGTATCTTTGGGGTAAATCCCTAAGCAGTACAATTGCTGGGTCATAGGGTAACTCTATTTTTAACGCTTTGAGGAACCTCCACACAGTTTTCCAGAGTGGCTGTACCAGTTTCACATTCCCACCAACAGTGCAAGAGAGTTCCCCTTTCTCCACATCCTCTCCAACATTTGTTGTTTCCTGTCTTGTTAATTTTCCCCATTCTCACTGGTGTGCGGTGGTATCTCATTGTGGTTTTGATTTGTATTTCCCTGATGGCCAGTGATGTGGAGCATTTTCTCATGTGCTTGTTGGCCATGTCTGTCTTCTGTGGAGAAATGTCTGTTCATGTCTTTTGCCCATTTCATGATTGGATTGTTTGTTTCTTTGCTGTTGAGTTTAATAAGTTCTTTATAGATCCTGGATACTAGCCCTTTATCTGATAGGTTATTTGCAAATATCTTCTCCCATTCTGTAGGTTGTCTTTTAGTTTTGTTGACTGTTTCTTTTGCTGTGCAGAAGCTTTTTATCCTGATGAAGTCCCAATAGTTCATTTTTGCTTTTGTTTCCCTTGCCTTCATAGATGTATCTTGTAAGAAGTTACTGTGGCCAAGTTCAAAAAGGGTGTTGCCTGTGTTCTCCTCTAGGATTTTGATGGAGTCTTCTCTCACATTTAGATCTTTCATCCATTTTGAGTTTATCTTTGTGTCTGGTGGAAGAGAATAATCCAGTTTCATTCTTCTGCATGTGGATGTCCAATTTTCCCAGCACCATTTATTGAAGAGACTGTCCTTTTTCCAGTGGATAGTCTTTCCTGCTTTGTCAAATATTAGTTGACCATAGAGCTTAGTTCCCATTTTGGGTTCTCTATTCTGTTCCATTGATCTATGTGTCTGTTTTTGTGCCAGTACCACACTGTCTTAATGATCACAGCTTTGTAGTACAGCTTGAAATCCGGCATTGTGATGCCCTCGACTCTGGTTTTCTTTTACAATATTCCTCTGGCTATTGGGGGTCTTTTCTGATTCCACACAAATCTTAAGATTATTTGTTCCAACTCTGTGAAGAAAGTCCATGTTGTTTTGATAGGGATTGCATTGAACATGTAAATTGCCCTGGGTAGCATAGACATTTTCAAGATATTAATTCTTCCAATCCATGAGCATGGAATGTTTTTCCATCTCTTTGAGTCTTCCTCAATTTCTTTCAGAGTGTTCTGTAGTTTTTAGGGTAAAGATCCTTTACCTCTTTGGTTAGGTTTATTCCTAGGTACCTTATGCTTTTGGGTGCAATTGTAAATGGGATTGCCTCCTTAGTTTCTCCTCCTTCAGTCTCATTGTTAGTGTATAGAAATGCCACTGATTTCTGGGCATTGATTTTGTATCCTGCCACATTGCCGAACTGCTGTATGAGTTCTAGCAATTTTGGGATAGAGTCTTTTGGGTTTTCTAGGTACAGTATCATGTCATCGGTGAAGAGGGAGAGTTTGACTTCTTCTTTGCCAATTTGAATGCCTTTTATTTCTTTTTGTTGTCTGATTGCTGAGGCTAGGACTTCCAGTATATGTTGAATAGCAGTGGTGAGAGTGGACATCCCTGTCGTGTTCTTGATCTTAGGGGAAAGGCTCCCAGTGTTTCCCCATGGAGAATGATGTTTGCCGTGGTCTTTTCATAGATGGCTTTTAAGATGCTGAGGAATGTTCCCTCTATCCCTACACTCTGAAGAATTTTTATCAGGAATGGATGCTGTATTTTGTCAAATGCTTTCCCTGCACCTATTGAGAGGGTCATATGGTTGTTTTTCTCCTGTTGACATGATCTATCACATTGATTGTTTTACAAGTGTTGAACCAACCCTGCATCCTGGGGATAAATCCACTTGGTCGTGGTGAATAATCTTTTTAATGTACTGTTGGATCCTATTGGCTAGTATCTTGTTGAGAATTTTTGCGTCTGTGTTCATCAGGGATATTGGTCTATAATTCTCCTTTTTGGTGGGGTCTTTGTCTTGTTTTGGAATCAAGGTGATGCTGGCCTCATAAAATGAATTTGGAAATATTCTGTCTCTATTTTTTGGAACAGCTTTAGAAGAATAGGTATTATTTCTTCTTTATTTTTTTATTATATATATATATATATTTTTTTTTTTCTTCTTTAAACGTTTGATAGAATTCAACCCTGGGAAACCATCTGGCCCTGGGCTTTTGTGTCTTGGAGGTTTTTGATGATTGCTTCAATTTCCTCTCTGGTTATTGGCCTGTTCAGGTTTTCTGTTTCTTCCTGTTCCAGTTTTGGTAATTTGTGGTCCAGAAATGCATCCATTTCTTCTAGATTGCCTAATTTGTTGACATATAGCTGTTCATAATACATTTTAAGAATTGTTTGTATTTCCTTGGTATTGGTTGTGATCTCTCCTCTTTCATTCATGATTTTATTAATTTGAGTCTTTTCTTTTTTCTTTTTAATAAGGTTGGGTAGTGGTTTATCTATCCTATCAGTTCTTTCAAAGAACCCACTCTGATTCTTGAAGTAGGTTTTACTTACTGTTCTTTTTCCAATTCCTTTAAGTGGGAGTTTAGCTGGTTAGCTTGTGTATTTGAGTTTTTTTCCCAGTTTTTTGAGGGATGCTTGTATTGTGATGTATTTCCTTCTTAGGACCACTTTGCTGCATCCCCAAAATTTTGAACTGTTGTATCTTCATTTTCATTAGTTTCCATGAATCTTTAAAATTCTTCTCTAATTTCCTCGTTGACCCATTCATCTTTTAGCAGGATGCTCTTTAACTTCCATGTATTTGAGTTTCTTCTAAATTTCTTCTTGGGATTGAGTTCTAGTTTCAAAGTACTGTGATCTGAAAATATGCAGAGGGCAGAGACCAGTATGTGGTCTATTCTGGAGAAAGTTCCATGTGTACTTGAGAAGAATGTGTATTCAGTTGCGTTTGGATGTAAAGTTATGTATATATCTATGAAATCCATCTGGTCCAGTGTATCATTTAAGGCCCTTGTTTCTTTGGTGATGTTCTGCTTAAAATATCTGTCATTTGCAGAAAGTGCCGTGTTGAAGCCTCCTACTGTTAGTGTATTATTATCAAAGTATGTCTTTACTTTGGTTATTAATTGATTGATATACTTTGTAGCTCCCACATTAGGGGCATGCATATTCATGATTGTTAGGTCTTCTTGTTGGATAGACCCTTTAACTATGATATAGTGTCCCTCTTCACGTCTTACTAGTCTTTGGGATAAACTTTAATCTATCTGATATGAGGATTGCTACCCCAGCTTTCTTTTGAGGACCATTTGAATGGTAAATGGTTCTCCAACCTTTCATTTTCAGGCTGGAGGTGTCCTTAGGTCTAACGTGAGTCTCTCGTAGACAGCAAATAGATGGGTCTTGCTTTTTTTATCCAGTCTGATACCTTGCATCTTTTGATGGGATCATTTAGCCCATTCACGTTCAGAGTAACTATTGAAAGATAGGAATTTACTGGCATCGTAATTCTTATTCAGTCCCTGTTTCTGTCGATTATTTCTTTGGGTTTCCTCTTTCTTTTACAGGGTCCCCCTTAATATTTCTTGCAGAACTGGTTTGGTGGTCACATATTCTTTCAGTTTTTGCCTATCCTGGAAGCTCTTATCTCTCCTTCTATTCTGAATGACTGCCTTGCTGGAGAAAGTATTCTTGGCTGCATGTTCTTCTCATTTAGGACCCTGAATATATCCTGCCAGCCCTTTCTGGCCTGCCAGGGCTCTATGGAGAGATCTGCTGTCAATCTGATATTTTTCCCCATATAAGTTAAGAATCTATTGTCTCTTGCTCCTTTAAGGATTTTCTCTTTATCTTTGGAATTTGTAAGTTTGACTATTAAATGTTGAGTTGTTGAGTGGTTTTTATTGATTTAGGCAGGGGTGGGGGTGTGTGGAGGAAACCTCTATATCTCCTGGATCTGAATGCCTGTTTCCCTCCCTAAATTAGGGAAGTTCTTAGCTATGATTTGTTTAAATATACTTTCTTGCCCTCTGCCCTCTCAGTGTTTTCTGGAACCCTAATTGTACATAGATTCTTCCTTCTCAGGCTATCATTTATTTCACTTAGCCTTTCCTCATGGTCTTGTTTTCTCCTTTTTTCCTCAGCTTCCTTCCTTGCCATCAACTTGTCTTCTATGTTTCTCACTCTTTCTTCCACCTCATTAACCCAGTTTGGATTGCATCTCATTTAATTTATTTTTAATTTCAGCCTGATTAGATCTAAATTCTGCAGTAACGAAGTCTCTAGAGTCCTTTATGCTTTTTTCCAGAGCCACCAGTAGCTTTATAATTATGCTTCTGAATTGGCTTTCTGACATCAAATTGAAATCCATATTCTGTAACTCTGTGGCAGAGAGCACTGTTTCTGATTCTTTCTTTTGTGGTGAATTCTTCCTTCTAGTCATTTTGTTCAGTGCAGAGTGGCTTTATGAGCGGGCTGAATCAAAAATATCAACCATGACCCAAGTAAATTCCACCCTAGGTTATTCTGATGAGGTCAGAGACCAGAAAATGAAAACAAAGATCAGAACAGGGGCAGCCCGGGTGGCTCAGTGGTTTAGTGCCTGCCTTCAACCCAGGGCCTGATCCCGGAGACCTGGGATGGAGTCCCACGTTGGGCCCCCTGCATGGAGCCTGCTTCTCCCTCTGCCTGTGTCTCTGCCTCTCTCTCTCTGTGTGTCTCTCATGAATAAATAAATAAAATCTTAAAAAAAATAAAAAGATCAGAACAAAATAAAATGACCACTAAAGTAAAAAACAAATTTAAAACAAAGTAGTAAAAAATAAAAGGTCAAAAACTGCAAAGAAGAAAAAAAAAGAAAAAGAATAAAAGAAAAAAAATTAGAGGAAAAAGAAAAAAAGAAAAAGAAAGCAGGGACTGGGGGATGGTGGTGGTGAGGAAGTGGTAGTGGAGGGGGAATGTAGTCTACCTGAGGGGTCCTAGAGGCTGATCCTCTTGGTTCTGAATGTAATTTGTTCTGTATGTTAGAAGATGCTCAATCCCAAATATATATAAACCGGCAATACTTGTAGAGAGCCCCAATATTGACCACCAAAACATGAACAAGATAAACGAGGGGGGCAGAATGGGAATGAAGAGAGAATATAATCTCACAGAGTGAACTGGTGCAGTATACCACTTGGTTCTGGGTGCATGCGGGTCATGTTTTAGAAGGTATTAACTTCCACCATTGTAGAACAAAATGAGGCAAAAAAAAAAAAACAAAAAACAAAAACCCATATCTCCTATATCTCCGCAAATTAAATTGAATATGTTGAAGGGAATCCAGAAATGAAAACTTTATCTAAGACTTGTAATTGTAGAAATATGAAATTCAAAAGGAAAAAACTTAAAAATGAAGAGCTGGGTAGTTAAGGTGGGAAAAGAGAAAAAATACTGGAAATTTTTAGTCTCATATAAAAGAGTTGTAATGGAAAAACGGGGGAAAAAAAGGGAGGGGGCAATCCCTGGGTGGCTCAGCGGTTTGGCACCTGCCTTTGGCCCAGGGCTCGATCCTGGAGTCCTGGGATCGAGTCCCACGTCGGGCTCCCGGCATGGAGCCTGCTTCTCCCTCTGCCTGTGTCTCTGCGTCTCTCTCTCTCTCTCTCTCTCTCTCTCTGTCATGAATAAATAAAAAATCTTAAAAAAAAAAAACAACAAAAGGGTTGTGGGGGGACCCTCTAGTTCTATATACTATATTCCCTTGACATTCCCTTGGTCCTGGAGCTTTCCAGTGCTGCCGGGTCAAGAACTTGCTCTTCCCTGTCCTTCCAGCGGGTCTTCTGGGGGGGGGCGGGGGTCTGCTGTGCTGACTCTCAGGTGTGTCCACCTGGGGAGATGCCCCCCCCCCCCCCCGGTGCCGGGCTCAGGTGAGCTGTTGCCCCGGAGGCCCCGTCCCTCCCGGTGAACAGGGGAACCAGGAGGAGCAGCCCCCCCGGCGGTCAGGTCTCCGGCTCTGGAGTCAGCTCCGCCCGGGGAACGACCACAGCTCCCGGCCCCACCGGCCTAGGGGCTCCCGGGGCGGCACGGGGGTGCTGCTCTGCACAGCCTGGGGGGCCGCGGCCTGGCGCCCAGGGCCCTTCCTGTCTCCCCCCGTCCCCGCGACGGGCGAGGCCTCCCCATCCCGTGCCCTCCCTGCCTGGCCCCGACCCCGTGTCGGCCCCGACCCCGTGTCCTCCCTGCCCGCCCGCCCGAGGTCCCGCCCCGGGTCCCGCCGGAGGTCCCTGCTCAGCGCTTTTCCGCCGGGAAGTCCCGGCGCGGAGTTTCAAGCTCCCGCTGCCGGGGCTGGGCTTTCCCGCGCAGGCCCCCGCGCTCGCCGCAGCCCAGCGCCCCGGGGCCTCCCCGCGCGGGGCCTCCGCGTGGTCCGCCTGTCTGTCCTGTTAGCAGCCAGACTTCCTCTCTGCCGCGTTCCGGGTGTTCTCTCTGTAAATCCCAGGTCGACTTGGCAGGGGCTCAGGGTGCCTTGCAAGGTCCCCAGGTGAGCCGGTGGGGCCGGGTGGGGGGCGCACCCTACTCCTCCGCCTTCTTAGATTGATAATCTTTAAATATTTGTTTATACTTAATTGTGATCAAAGAGACATCTGATTTCCTGTTTATAAACACTATGTGTCTCCTTTCAAACTAGGGGACTTACACAAATGAAATGAAACCACGCTTAAATGCATTGAAATGATCTTTCATAATTTTGTGATTCTCCTAACTGAATAGTATTATTATTTTTTAATAGTATTATTTTGAGAAAACATTCAACTTACATAGAAACACTTCCCCATTTTTTTAAAAAAAGATTTTATTTATTTATTCATGAGAGACACAGAGGCAGAGACACTGGCTGAGGGAGAAGCAGGCTCCCTTTGGGGAGCCTGCTGTGGGACTTGATCTGGGTTCCCAAAATCATGCCCTGAGCCGAAGGCAGATGCTCATCTCTGAGCCATCCAGGGGTCCCATCAAATTCTTTTTAACATATGTTTAAATCTTCTATTCCCTAACTTCTGTGATGTTAAAACATCACCTGCTTTGCAGAAGCACTTACTCTTTATTCAGCTTTCTTTTGTAGTTTTCAAGAATAGATACCTTTTTTTGAGACACAATATTATTAAAATTAGGTAATAAAATAATTTATTTCTAGTAAATGGGAGCAGTCATAAATAATTTTTTTTTTTTTTCAGAATTGTTGCTGTGACAGCTTGTGTGGTAGGCAGAATTCCAGGATAACTCCTTTGACCTTTGCCCCCCTGGAGTTACTCTGGTGATTATATTACTTTACGTGGAGAAAGATATTTTGCAGATGTAACTAATGTTATTAATCATCACTATAAAATAGGGAAATTATCAGTGTGGGCTTGATCTAGCCTATTACCATTTAAGAGTTTTTCTCCAGTTGGTAGCAGAAAAGAAAGTCAAAATTTAGAAGCAAAAGAAGGATTTGACATGTCATTGTTGGCTTTGAAGATGGAAGAGGTCACATGTAAGGACCAGAGATCAATCTTTAGTTGCTGAGAGCAACCCTGAGCTGATAGTCAGCAAGGAGACAGAGACCTCAGTCTAAAACGGTGGAGCACTGAATTCTACCAACAACATGAATGAACCTATAAGTGGGTTCTTCCCTAGAGTCCAACCTTGATTTTAGCCTTGTGAAACCTTATGCAGAAAAACCAATCAAGACCACTTGGACTGCTGACCTACACAACTGTGAGATGATAAGTGGGTGTTGTTTTAATTTAAATTTGTGATAATTTGTTATGTAGCAGTAGAAAACTAATATAGCTTGTTTTAAGAGTTATAGGTGCAGCAGCCTATAGTTGCACTATGCAGTTTGCAAATGGCATGAGTAAAGGTTGGATAAGGTTGAATTTATTTTTAATTTTTAAAATTTCCACTGGAGGCTCTTGCCAGCTCTGTTGGGACCAGTACTGTGACAGACACTGTTGGTTGACTACCCAAATCATTACCTACCCTTCTTTGCTACCAGGACCCTCATTTTTCCCCCTTAGACATCCTTTGATTTATTCAAGGTAGACCCAGCCAAGGGTCTCCAGGTAAGCAGGCTTATGATCTAATTCTGGCCAATGTACTTTAAGTAGAAGACTGTTGGAGGGCTTTGGGAAGGATTTTACTTGTTACAAAAGCAGAAGCTGAAAAGAAGTGTTTGGCCTGACACTGCTATCGGCTGCCTGCCTTTGAATGTGTTGTGATTTGCTGCAGTCAGGGTGAAAGGATCACAGAGATGCCGATTCAGGCCTTGATGCCTTTGAAGCCATGCCACTACTTACATCTAGATTTCTTATATGAGAAAAGTAATTTTTATTTTATTTTTTAAAATATTTTATTTATTTATTCATAGAGACAGAGAGAGAGAGAGAGAGAGAGAGAGAGGCAGAGACACAGGCAGAGGGAGGAGCAGGCTCCATACAGGGAGCCTGATGTGGGACTCGATCCAGGGTCTCCAGGATCATGCCCTGGGCTACAGGCGGCGCTAAACCACTGCGCCACCGGGGCTGCCCAATTTTTATTTGTTTAAGCTATAGTCGATTGAGTTTTTAAGATTTTAAATCAAAATCATATATAACTAATATGGAATTTGGGTCATGAAAGTGGAGTGTTGCCAGTAACACCCTTTAAGAGGTTAGAGTGGGCTTTGAGGACCCAGCTATCTTAAGCTGGAAACTTTCGACGTGGCAAAACATTTAAGTAACTAGTTGCCTGATATATCTTAGAATGCAGACCACATGTTGACAGAGGTTGTAGTGGCCTGGGAAATAGAAGGAAAAATTCAGGATGTTTATGTGTATTGGCTTTTTTTAGTGGTTGTTAACAAAAAAGCCCTATTTGGAAAGGCAAACTTAAGCTAGATAGCTCATCTTTTAGCAGAAAGGAAGAGTTTTGCTTAGAAAGGTACTCACTGTGACCTCCAATCTCAATGAACAGAATTGTGTAGTTTAGGGTTGGAGAAGCTGTCTTTGGTACTTCAAGTTAAAACAAGCAGAGGCGAGAAAGTGGCACCCTTAAGACTGATAAAACTGGAGCGTCTTACCACAAAGACCTGATTATGTGTGTGAAATGCCAAAGGATTTGGAAGAACACAGGATCTAGCAGTAGGGAGATAAAAATTCTTAGCCTCAAAGACTATGTCTAGACAAAATCTTTAGCTGTGGTTTCTAATGCAAGGAATTGACCAGAAGCAAATCGACTGAATCTATCAAGTTTTTGAAAGGAACTTTATTGTTAAAGTTAATGCAAGCCTCATCAACTGCATATAATTGTTGAGACTCGAAGGCAGTCCTTATGTGTCTGAACTTGTGATAACATGCAGTGGCTGCCAAAATTAGAGAACTTTCTCCTGAATGCCCATCTCAGGCATGGGGATTGAAAACAACGATGAAAGAATATCACTAGAGGGAAGAACCAGAGGCTAATGGAAGCACAAATAGAGAAATTTTCACAAACAGAACTAAGGACAGTCAGATTGCCTAACCAGGGAAATTTCTCCATTGAGAGCATTTCTCACTATTTCTTTCCAATAAGATAAAGCATATGCTAGTATTAACTATATAGTCTTTTCCCACCACTGTGTATTAGATGTGTTTGAGGTAGATAACCTATTCTTTAGAGAAAATTTCCAGGCTATGAGAAGATATATCTGGACCAAAAGAAGAAGATAGAACATCATAGTTTTAACGCCATATTGAAAAGGCAGTTTATACTACAAGGTTAGGATATTGTGAAAGGAATGTTATCAATCAGTAGGAATGGGCCTCAATCAGGACTAATTGATAAAAATATAGCTCACCTGGTTTACCTTCTCAAAAATAGCTCTGTGTCTACATGGCTTAATTATGTGCCCTCAGTAATGCTTGAACAGATTCTTTATTTTGGCCTCTTTTTATACAACTATAAGGTTTGCTTGAAAAGAGCTAAAATTCTGTTCTCCAATGAATAAGATATCTTTTATCAAACTATGAAATATATATAGCAAATTACAAACAAAATATGATAGGCTATAATCTGGTCTTACATATCCTCCTAATTCCTTTAAATTCAGGGATTCACTCATTTATTCTTTTGTTCATTTATTTATTCACTCACAAATAATTTTAAAGAACTAACTGTGAGCCAGAAATTACTCTAGGCCAAGGGATACTATAGTGAATAAGAGTCTGTATTGAAGTTTACATTCTACTTGGGGAAATTGGTAATCAACAAATAGCTATTTAAAGCACTAAGTGGTGCTAGTTGTTAAGAAAATAAGGCAAGGAAAGATGATAAAAAGTGATGGGAGTTGGAGGGCAGTGCTGTTTTATAAGTGTCATCAGAGAAGTCTGCTCTGTGAAGGCCTTACTTTGGCAGTGCCCTGAAGAAAAGTAGGAGAAAAGTCATGGTGGTATTTAGGGAAAGAGCATTTTAGACAGAAGAAATAGTCAGTGCAAAAGTCCTGTGGCAGAAATGTATTGAGTGTGACCCAGAATTATCAAGTGGCTCTAGTGGCTTGAATGGAGCAATAGGGTGGAAATGCTGAAAATGAGTCAAAGAATAGCAGGACCTGTTACAAGGGCATCATATTTAACTCTGGGAGTGAAGGGTATATCCAAGATTTGTGGAGTTTGAAATTTTACAATCTTCTGGGCCTTCTATACATAATGGAATACATTAGGTACAAACCTAAAGACTGATTGGGAATAGAAATGAAAGTCACAAAAAACTACCAGTTTTAAAGCAGTGACAAATACCAATGTAGGAGATCAGAATATGCTGCCCCCAAATATGCTACTTTGGCATAGGATTATTTTGAACTGAAGATAGTGAGAAACAGCAGAGGCAAAAAAAAAAAAAAAAAAAAAAAAAAAATCTCTTTGCCTTCCCAGCTCTCATAACCAGGAAGGATATATCATATCAGGAAGGGTAAACCTCTTTTTTGTTTTTAAGATTTTACTTATTTATTCTTGAGAGACAGAGAGAGAGCCAGAGACACGGGCAGAGGGAGGAGCAGGCTCCATGCAGGGAGCCTGAGGTGGGACTCGATCCTGGGTCCCTTGAACCATGCCCTTATGTGAAGCCGAAGCCAGATGCCCAACCGTTGAACCACCCAGGTGTCCCTAAATTAAATAAAATTTGTGAATATATTGCCAGGGCCTCAGAAGGGCTATGTGCAAGTGAGGGCCCTGAATCAACTTTATTAGCTTCAGGTAAAATCTTCCTTTGGTAAAATGTTAAGAGTTGGAGAGTTTTAAGCAAAGTAGTAACATGATATAAGTGATGTTGTAAAAGGACCATTTATTTGGATAGAAGACTATAGGGGAGCAACCTGGAAGCAAGGAGATCAGTGCAGAGGCTAAAGTTCAGGCTGCAGAGGAAAAATAAGAAAGCAGATGTAACTCATTCTGTGAGTTTCAGGAATACTGACTGTGACCCACTAAGCTATGGATGTTTTTCCTGAGAATTCATGCCTGCTCATGTCAGACTGGTTTCCTTTCCCAGTTATTGCTTACTCAGTGATTATAGAGAACTTTCTTAATATTTTCTGATGCTCCAAATCTTTAAAGTTCAAATTTCATTGACAATATTTTTATTACTGTAGCTATTTATGTTCCTATTTGCAGCTGCATAGATACCTGCAGTACTGGCTGAATGATCCTTCTTTACCAATACAATTTCAATTCATAATATCAATGTAATCTGGATGTGAGCTGAGAACTACCCAGAAAGACTCTTTACTATTATTTAGAAACCTTAGAACCTGGCAACTTATCACTTTATATTATCAAATATTCCTTTGTCTGATAAAGAACTTCCTGATTAACATCTTCAATGCCTTTGGTATTTAATCATTTTATTCCATTTACTTGGGAGTTAATTTTGTGGTGTCTTGCTTTAGAGGGGAGGTTAGTAAACGTATAAATATGTTAGGCTTTGCAGGTCATATGGTCTCTGTCTGAAATATTCACCAATACTGTTGTAACACTAAAATAGCCATTGACATTTTTGCAAAGAAATGGATGTGGCTGTGTTCCAATATAATTTTACTTGCATACACAGGGCATGGGCTAGATTTGGATCTATAGGATGCAGTTTGCTGACCCTTAGAATTTTCCTGTTTCATGTTATGTGTCCCAAACCTTAAGCTCATTTAACCTTGATAAGCCTGGTGTCTCTTTCTTTAGAATAAGGATCCTAATAGTGTCTCTATCTTTACAGTAAGGCCCTGTCTACCACATAGCATTGTCATAATGGTCAAATGAGATATTGGTTGTGGAAATCTGTTTTAATTTTTTTTTTTTTATTTATGATAGTCACACACACAGAGAGAGAGAGAAAGAGGCAGAGACACAGGCAGAGGGACAAGCAGGCTCCATGCACCGGGAGCCCGACGTGGGATTCGATCCCAGGTCTCCAGGATCGCGCCCTGGGACAAAGGCAGGCGCCAAACCACTGCGCCACCCAGGGATCCCTGTTTTAAATTTTAAAGTAGCATACATCTGTATATTTCTTTCTCTTCTTGTCTGCAGTGCAACACATTTTCTTACTGTCCCCTCCACCAAAAGTAGACACGTAAACACTCAATCACAAAGGAAAATTATGGTTTCCTACTTTATCTTTACTCCTGGGACTTATGTCAAATACTGGCTTCCTAAAATGTCACCAGAACTACCTCTGATAGCACAAAGCTGAGTTTGTTCTTACCATGGTGAGGGAGAACATAGCCTTGGTAGTCTTAATAGAGCCTCAGGAGAGGAAGGGCAAAGTTAGGATATCTGTTGAGATTTTGAAGACATACCTAGATGAAGATGCAGGGGCTTTCAGTGCAGGGGCTTGGTTAGGAGTGGATACAATCATAAGATACTAGTCTAGGATTGGTGGACACCAATAAGGTGAAGCTTTTGAAAAGGGAGCTCAAGAGTCCTAGGGTATATACTCTAATACTTTTTATTAAAGAATTGATTCATCTTTCAGAAAGTTACTGGAATGAAGAGTAATATTTGTAACTTTTATTTTGGGGGAAGGTTTTCTGGAATAATAAATTATATTGATAAACAGAATATTAGAGTCATACTAAACAGTCAGTATGCTGTGTATGTGTAGATGGTTTTGGTTTTCACTTATAAGACATAAGTGGTATTTTGTGAGAATTGGGAAAAGTAGATAGGACAGCAAGATTTACTTAGGAGAGCATAGAGAATAAAAAACAGAAGACAACAGATACAGAGAAGACTGCAAAGGGCTTCTCAAGCACTGCTTAAAGAAAATTTTGGGGGATCCCTGGGTGGCGCAGTGGTTTGGCGCCTGCCTTTGGCCCAGGGCGCGATCCTGGAGACCCGGGATCGAGTCCCACGTCGGGCTCCCGGTGCATGGAGCCTGCTTCTCCCTCTGCCTGTGTTTCTGCCTCTCTCTCTCTCACTGTGTGCCTAAATAAATAAAACAAAAAAAAAAAAAATTTAAAAAAAAAAAAAAAAAAGAAAATTTTGGAAAAGGACAAAATTTGGGGGATTGTAAGTTATATTGGAAGGTCAACAATTGGAAAAAGGTGACAAACATGCATCGCTTTCAATTAATTGTTCTGACTGGACAGTTTTATTTTTGTATGTGAATCTGTGTCAAGACTAGAAAACGTGTTTTAGAGAGGTTATTATTTTATTTAAAAAATACATACATACATACATACCTGGGTGTCTCAGTTGGTTGAGCATCAACTCTTGGTTTCGGCTCAGGTGGTGATCTCAGGATTGTGGGATTGAGCTCTGTGTCAGGCTATGTGCTTAGTGTAGAGTCTGCTTGAGATTCTCTCTTTCCCTCTGTGCCCCTTCTGTTTGCATGCTCACTCTCTCTCAAATAAATAAATCTTTAAAAATATTAAATATATATTCATAATAGAACATTTTGAATGTACACATAAACAATTAGAATACAAATAACTCATTTTTAAAGAAGATTTTATTTATTTGAGAGAGAGAGAGATCACAATCAGGGGAGAGAGGCAGATGGAGAAACAGACTCCCTGCTAAGCAGAGACCCTGATATGGGACTCGATCCCAGGACCCTAGAATCATGACCTGAGCCAAAGGCAGATGCTTAACTGACTGAGCCATCTAGGTGCCCAAAGATAACACTTAATAGGAAAGTGAAATGCCAGTGAAATGGATATGTAAGAATCAGTCAAGAGGAAGAAGAAAGGTGACTTTCATAAAAAATAAATAAGAATTTATTTGGAGGAGAAGAGTAGAGACATGGTATAGAAAGATAGAAAAGAAAGGAAAAGAATAAAGACTGACCATGTTGGGAGGCTATTGGCTGGTTTGTTTGAAATGGTTAAAGATTTTTAGGAAGAAGAATCTCTATCTTAAATTTTAATTTTTTCCCATTGCCATGATAGTATAGAGAATTTAGGCCAACAATAAAATAGAGGACATATCCCCATGGGTGTCCTCCCATCTGATACCAACTGCAAGTTTGGAGGATCCCAAAAACCATCTTCAGGTTTGATAATTTGTGAGGACTCAGAACTCAATGGAAGTTATTATATTCATAGTTATGGCTTATTACAGATTAAAATCAACCAAGGGAGGAAGCTCATATGGCAGATTCTAGAAGTACCACATACAAAGCTTCTGTTGTCCTCTCCCTGTGGAGTTGAGACACATCACTTGGCTGGCATTGATCTGTGATAGTATACACAAAACAGTGCCAACCAAAGAAACTCATGTGAGTCTCAGTGTCCAGTTTTTAACTTTTTTTTTTTATGGGTATGACCACATGGTTGATCTCAGTTTCTAGCTCGTCTGATAACCCAAAGCCCTCACCCTAAATCACAATGTTAGTCTTTTGCCAGTCTCTCCTCTTACCCCAAGGCTATTTGAGTGGGGCCACCCCCTGTCCTAAATCACAGTTAGCTATCCAGTATGACCCAAGGCTTCGGACAAAGACACTCATATCTGGAGGGCCCAGAGATTACCTCTGAAGCCAAAAGCATGGACCAGATGTTTTCTTTGAGCAAGGCTAAATTTTTTACTACAAATCCCTTTCATCATCTCAATATTCAGTAAAGACATCTTCACACATGTGAGGAAAAAACAATTCATCTTCAGTACCATCAGCTTGATGGAAAAACCGAACATTTTGGTATAGATCCTTCTAGATAGATCTTAGATAGGCTAGGCATAAAAATGTAAACTCATCTTTTCTTTATTCTTCCTCAAATTAAAATGAATAGCTATTAGCACAAGTTAGAAAATTATTCAGTAAAATCAAATCACCAAATGTTAGGGTTAGATGAGACCTTGGACTACAGTTGGTCTTTTGGAAAGGTGAAATGATTTGTGCAAGACTATAGTGGAGTTAGTGAGGCAGAACTGATGATTCCAGGTCCAGTGGCTTTTCTCTTAAATAAAAGGAAACTCAAGAGACCTCTTTTTGGATCCAAAGGATGTTACTTTTTGAAAATAGTATTGCCTTGTTGACATATGGTAAGATAACCCTAATGGCTTTTTGATTGATTTGGTTTTGCCCCAGAATTTGGGATGCTTTCCAGATCCACATATTAAAGGGTTGTCTAGAAGATAGCTGCTCAACTGCTTGCATATTTTTCTGATTAGTTGTATTGTATATGCTGCTGAAATTGTCGACTGGATTTCATGTTGTTGATAGAAACAGCAGGGAATCTTAAACTGAACACTATCTGTATCTCTCTAGTCCTTTGGAAAATTTTCCCTCCCATTTGCTGCCCTTGTCCTTCTTAGTAAGCTATTAAATTTTAATGTTTTTTGGATTCAAACCTGGAACCTAGTTTTCAGCTCCCAAATTTTATAAACACTTAACTTCAGGAAAAGAATTTTCCTGTGTGTACTTGTTACAGTTAGAGATGGGTCCAAATGACATGAAAAAGGCCAGCACTTATCCTTTTGTTACACAAGTGGGTGGCTTGGGAGGGCACCATAGACTAAATGTTCATGTCCCTGAATTTCGTATGTTGAAACCTACTTCCCAATGTGATATTATTTGGGGATGGAGTCTTTTGGAAGGATATTAAGTCCTGAGGACTTTCAAGGATAAGAACCCTTATAAAAGAGACCCCAGAGAACTCCCTTGCCCCTTTTCTATGTGTAGTCACGGCAGGAAGATAGTCATCTATTAGCTAGGAAGCAGGTTCTCCCCAGACACTGAGTTTGCTGGTGCCTCGTTCTGGGGTTTCCCAGCCTCCAAAATTGCAAGAAATAAATTTGTGTTGTTTTTAAGCCACCAGTCTATGTATTTTTGTTATAGCAAACTGCATGGTCTAAGACAGGGGAAATTAAGCGTGGGCACTCATTTTCATGAGCAGAAAAAGCATCATGCATAGGGGTAAAAGCTTACCTGATCTCATTTCAGCTGATGGAAATGACCGAGCCATTTCCACTCTCTTGTGTAGCTTTGCCTTAGCTGTGACATGAACAACGAGCAAATCATTTGGGTTAACCTGGTATCTGTTTTAAAAATGCAGAATGCAAAGATGCCTGAGGGGAATTTTTGCACCTTCAGTTTGGTTATCGCTTTTGTATACTTAACTGAGATCAGCTGCAGTGAAGAGATAGAATTCTGATGATGTAAACTTGGAACTCGATGTGGGGTCGAGCCTAGGGTAGAACATCACAGGAATCATCAAGAATGCAGAGAGCATCAGGAGACCAAGGTGGAAGAGACTTAGGGTAGTGGAGATGGA
Source organism: Nyctereutes procyonoides (assembly GCF_905146905.1). Classification (NCBI taxonomy): domain Eukaryota; kingdom Metazoa; phylum Chordata; class Mammalia; order Carnivora; family Canidae; genus Nyctereutes; species Nyctereutes procyonoides. The sequence continues at coordinate 4,978,451 of NW_026575031.1, read as the reverse complement.
AAGATGTTCCACTTTTTCAGGTGGTGTAGTTTTGACCTGTGAGCTTAATGTAGCATCCTAGTGGAGAATTTATGAAGAGGTGGGCATACGTCCCTTCAACCATTGAGAGGAAAAACATTGTAAATGTTGGAAAAGTGAAAGAAAGGACTAAAGTGAGATAAATCAACTATGTACATTATGAAGTACAAGTTCTGATTTTGTTTTCCAAATGCATAGAAATAAAAGTCAACATAGAAATGTAGAAAATGTGAAGAAGCTTCACTGGTGCCATCTCATGGAGTGAGCCACCACTACCATGTCCTAATATCTCTTCCTTCCTCTTCTACTTTCCTAGTAGAACTAAATACTCTGTGGCTCTGCCTTTCGATTCTAGACAGTGCTGTCCAATAGAAATATAACATGAACCACATACATATTTTAAAGTTTCTAACAGCTGCATTAAAAAAGCAAACAAACAGGTAAAATTAATTTTAATAGTGCGTTTTATTTAATCTAATATACCCAAAGTATTATTTCATTAATAACAAATTATTAACAAAATATTTTATCTTTCTTCCTCTCCCCTTGCCTTTTGTACTGTCTTTGAAGCCAGGCACTTACACATCATCCTAGTTTGAACTCTGTACAGTTCAGTTGCTCAGTAATAGCTGCATGTATCTAGTGCTTGCTGGATTGGGCAGTACAACTCTAGATGGAAGATATTAATGCAGGGACACTGTTTCTTAACGATCATGAAAATATAATAGCTGTAAACTACAGAGTAACCTATTGAGGAAGAGCTGAATTGTAAGGGCATTTACTAGTTACTTAGCAAGGATACGGGAGGTTAGGCATTGTTCAGAGGATTAAAAATGCATCAGGGATCCAGGCTCTTTCTGGCCTTTTACCTCATGGGTATTCTTCTTTTCTTTTTCTTTTCTTTTCTTTCTTTTCTTTTCTTTTCTTTCTTTTTTAAAGATTTTATTTATTTATTCATGAGAGACACACACAGAGAGAGAGAGGCAGAGACACAGGCAGAGGGAGAACCAGGATCCATGCAGGGAGCAGGATGTGGGACTTGATGTGGGACTCGATCCCCGGTCTCCAGGATCACGCCCTGGGCTGAAGGCGGCGCTAAACCGCTGAGCCACCCGGGCTGCCCCTCATGGGTATTCTTCAACACACTGGCATTCCTTCTTGTGCTTGTCATTTCATGGTCACAAGATGCCTATAGCTTCTGATATCAAGCCCTAATACCTGGAAAGAGAAAGAGCAAAAGTCTTTCTCTTTTAAGGCTCTTTTCATCCAGGAGGGAAAAGGTCCCTCCCCCTTTCCCTCCCCCTCCCCCCTCCCCAGCAGACATGCTCTGACATCTCATTGGCCAGATTTGCAGCACATGGTAACTCTTAGCTGTAAAGGATCTTGGGAAATGGAAAAGTTGCAGAGGAGAAGAGAATGGCTGGGAGGGCTTTGCATTAGATCAGTCTTGATAAATTCCTGCCCCAGACAAAAATCAAACTTCTATTAGGCTAGATGGAAGAGGCCGGCAGCCAGTGATGTTTGCCCCAGGGGTATTCTCTCAAGGAGAGGAGAGCAGAGGATCTTATATTCAAAATGATCTTATATTCAAAAGGATCTTATAATTAAATAATAATAACACTGATAACTGTTTCCATTTACTGAGTATTTATGTGCTGTATGTGTTTAATGGATTACCTAATTCACACACACATACACACACACACACAAACACACACAGGTTACCTGTCAGTTGTTGCTGATAGTAAAATCAATGGATAATTGTTAGATTATACTATGAGCTACCCAAGAGTAGAAATCAATCCATCCTTCCTTTTCTTTCTTTCTTCCCTTCTTGGTTTTCATATCCCATATCACACTATTCATCAATATTTGCTAATGAATGACTCCTCTTATTTACTCAAAGTATTTTATGTCTTTCAATTTTTTTTTTTTTTTTTTTTTACTTATGATAGTCAGAGAGAGAGCGAGAGAGGCAGAGACACAGGCAGAGGGAGAAGCAGGCTCCATGCACCGGGAGCCCGACGTGGGATTCGATCCCGGGTCTCCAGGATCGCACCCTGGGCGAAAGGCAGGCGCCAAACCGCTGCGCCACCCAGGGTTCCCCTGTGTCACCTTTTCAAAGGCTAGTTTGTTAATCTTTTTGAAATCACTGATACCTCTACCCACATTCTAGCCTCAGGCACATGTTCTGGCCCTCACTTCAAACTCCCCCCGACCCCGCAACTCTTTCCACAAGTTGCCAAATGTTCCTATTGGGAAGGTGGTCATGAGTAGAAATCATGACTAGCCAATGACTCAGCAATCTCTTCGCTGGAGTTTTCTTTCTACCCAAACTTACTTTGAAGATAATAGGAAAATAAAACTAGTTTCTTCCACACAGAGTTGATGATTCCTGGGCCTGTGTTCTATGATCTCTCTCAGTCTTACACTTTGGTAGCCTCTTTCAGTTGGTAAGGAAAAGGGATAAATCAAGTTTCTTCAATTATTTGGAATTTGTTACATGGGGAAAAAAAAAAGAAAAAAAAGTCTCATCTTTCCACCCATCCAGACCTCACAGAGAATGGGAGTGTTATTCAGGATAAATCAATAACAGTAGCTGAGGTAGCTGTAGCAATTTCTGTATTTCATCCCCTTAGAAATAGACATCCAGTGCTTGACCATTGTGGTGACTCAGCCATTTTCTAATTCTGCTCCAATACCACATAATCTCTTTTTCTCCTGCTTACCGCATGGTTTCTGTTTAGTCATAGCTTCCACTGCCTTCAGGTCTCTATGTCATTGGGCTATATGCTGAATTTCTCTGAGGTCTCTCTTTAGTATTCCTCAGGAAGGTATATATATTTGAATCAACCTTCCAGGATTCTTCCATGATCAGTAGTCTTCATTGGTTAGAGAGGCTCCATGCCAGGTTATATATCACTGATAATTATAGATTATGTTTTCTATCAGGTTCCTTTCTCTAGTTTAATCTTCTAACTTCACAGTGATGGAGTCCTAGGGTAAATAATGTATGATCTGTGTATAAATCAAGTATCTTAAAGTTCTGTAGCCTTCAGGTTTACATAACCTATTATGCCCAATTAAAAATAACTCTGAGGGCAGCCCTGGTGGCCCAGTGGTTTAGCACCGCCTTCAGCTCGGGGTGTGATCCTGGAGGCCCAGGATCGAGTCCCACGTCAGGCTCCCTGCATGGAGCCTTCTTCTCTCCCTCTGCTTGTGTCTCTGCCTCTCTCCCTCTCTCTCTCTCTCTCTGTGTCTGTCATGAATAAATAAAATTAAAAAAAAAATAACTCTGAGCCTTTTATTTTAGGTGATTTTAGGAAGTCAAATCATTTATTATCGTCCCTTCTCCAGTTTTTCTGGTCCTATTTTAGGACCAGAAAGAATACTTATTAATTCTATGAATTCTTTCTATTTGTTATATGTCAATTTTAATCATCCATAACTTGTTATTGATGTTCCTCTTTCTATTCTGTGAAAGTGGTTTTTCTCCAGTGGTTGCCTCTTTGGGGTTGGAGGAAGTGGCCCTGAAAGGAACATGAAGGTATATTTTGGATTATAGAAGTTTCATTTATCTTCCAGGGTGTTAGTCACATGGTGTGTGCATCAAGAGTCACTAAATTAGACTCTTAAGATCTGTGTGTTTTTAATCTGTGGAAATTATTCCTTAATATTTTTAGTTAACAATAACAACAATGAAGTGGTTGTTAGAGCCCTCATAGGAAACAGATAAACATCCATTTTAGTATTTAAAGAGAGTTTAATAAAAGGCCAACTTACAAAAGGGTCAATAGGGTATAGCACTCTAGAGCTGGGACCTAGGTTCCCATTAGTACTCCTATAGTGAAGAGGCAAAGGAAGGGAGAAATGACCAGAATGTTATGTGCCAAATGGAGAAGACCATGCTGGCAGAAGCTGGGATCTTTGGCAATGGATGTAGCCAGTACATCTCAACCTTATGGTGAAGGAACTGGGGGAACACTGCTCTAATCTCATGTTCATCCTTCCCTCCCTCTGATCTCCTTGGATATACCCAACCGGAAGCCTGAAGAAAGGAAGCCAATAGACATAGTCTGTATAACTCAGTTTCATAGGGCATAGAAATAGAGAAGGATGGAGACCAGATCTGGAGAGGCAATCAGTAGACAGTATCATGTTTTCCTTTTTCCCTGACTTATTTCACATGTGTACAGTGCCCCTGCTATAATTCTTTAAAACATAAGTGATGTTAAGTAAGGCAATATTATGGCATGTACAATATTTTATGGAAAGCCTGAGGAAAACAGAGGGGTCATAAATGAATAAAAGGCACATTTTAAACCTCAGGTTGGCTTTCTCAACTCCTGAGCCCATTGGTCATGCCTTGTACAGAGAGTTCCTCACTGCTTTCTTCCTCAGTCCCAGCCACGTCACGTTGAAAGGGCCAGCCCACCTCACCCCAGCAGTAGTTTCATTGATCACTTCCTTCATGTTCAAAATCTGATCCTACTTTCCCAAGAGAGAGGGTAATTCTTTTCCTTTTCTGTTTTTTTTTTCTTATCCAGGATGATCAATAGTGGGTGTTAACCTTAAAAGTAAAGCAGCCAGTTATTTTACCAATGACATGGTTTATATGTGAGTAGTAAAGATAATGCAATTCAGGATGAGCTACGGCAAACCTTGGGAGATCTGGCAATCAAGGGAGAGAAGCATAACTTTATAGAGAAAAGCAGGAAGTTGGGAGGGCCGCTTTGAATGAAGTCTGTTGGAGGGAAGCAAGAGTTCAGGGTGGTGATGGTTTTCTCATTGGCCAAGTTTTGGTATTTTCTTATTGGCTAAGCTTGTTACTGGAGAGGGAGAAATTCTTCCTTTCTCCTGCTGGAGTAATAAAGTAGGCTTCTTTCTGCTGGGGTCTGCAATTGACCATGAATGTTAGGGTGTGACATCTCCCCCTTTTGGTCTCCTGACTTCATTTTAAATGAGATATATATTCAGGTTCACATGGGAATATTCGTTTCATTTAAAGAAACCATTACCCTCACTATAGGTGATGGTCTGGCAATGGTGCATATTCTTCCAGTCAGCTGTGGTCAGAGTGGTAGTGTCATGAGCTCCAAAAGTTCTGGGTGATAGAGAGTTATGTCAGGTTTTGGAAGAATACCAGCACAGCAAGACTGGACCAGGGCCTAGAAGAAGGTAACTGGAGCAAGGACTGTTACTTTGAAGTCTACAGGTAGGTATTCATGGCCTCTCAAGAGTCCCAGGTTGGAAGATCTTGGATTGAATTCCATGTTTATCATTTGGCAGCTATGTGACCTTGGGCAGGTGATATAATTACTCAGAGCTATCATTTCTATTTTCTTCCCACTCCCCAACCCCCTTTTTTAAAAAGAGATGATGATGTGAAAATGTATATGAAAACACTGCAAACCACTATGGTCCAAATGAACATAAGGACTTGCTTTTTTATTAATAGCTGTCAATCTTTTTCTGTTGCCACAATATTCACAATGTTTAATATACTCTCATCATGTCATGCGATAATTTTCAGGGACAAAAGCAAGCACTGGGGAGAGGAAATACGTGTCTAAAGGTGTGTTATGAGTAGGAGCTTGAAAAAGCCCTTCATGGAGATTTTGATATAAGGCTACTCTCCCATATTGCCCTGAACTGGATCATTTGCAGTTGAGAGTCACTTTCTAGACAGAAGGTTACAAACTGGTGGAGGTAGAGAGGGCTAGAAGTCTTGTTTTGTTTGGCTTGTGAAGATTTAAAATTAGATGTCAAAATTTTGAAATCAGGAGATTTTACATAAAAAAAAAAGTGTCTTCTCTAGAAATAGAGAATTTTTGGCAGAACCAAGACTACACTCTCAAATGCCAAAATTTGGCTGGAGCTAAATAGTGGCTGCCCCTGAAGAAGCAGCATAAGTTCTCCAGCTGTTGTTACCTATTTGTGCCACCTGCCCCTTGACAATTAAGTTTGCCATCCTTGGTCTAGACTGCCCAGGAATCATTGCTATTGCAGCTGGAAGGAACCTCAAGATGTCACTGAGACCTGGCTTTGCTTTTAGTCAGGTCAGATTTTGGTTTCCCCATTTAAAGCAGAAGCCTCCTGGGTCAAATGATATGCCCAGTCTTACCCAGGTTGGGGCAGTGGAGGAGACTGAGCAGAATTGAGGTCAACTCCCTCCCAGTGAAGAGCCTTTTCCTAGCACAGTGTGTTCCTTCTCAAACAGCGTATCACAGTTTCTGAAGTCCAGTCAGTGGAGCCATTGTGAGGGAAGGTCAAACCTTAGATGAGCGAGGTTTCTGGAGTGCAATGCTTCCAACACCGGAATACACACAAGCTCTCGTGTGGCTGACCTTGAGCCCAGCCACCCAGCTCCACTGGAACAAACGTGAACTTCAGAGCAGGGACGGAAGGGCTGTGAGTTTGGATCAACTAGTGTCCTTGACCCTTTGGCAAGGATCCCAGGCTGAAGAAACCCTTTGGGTTTCTTCGGAGTGGGATGGGAAAGAAAGATGAGGGTGAGGAAGGAGGGGAGAAAAACAGGGATACAGAGCATAGCTGTTTTCTTTTCTCCCAGAAATTGAACTTTTGTGTTCCTGGGCCACATGTGCGCTGAGAGGTTTTCATTTTCATTCTTTATTTCCAGCTCTGGGATTGGTGTATTGCTGTATTGCTGAGTGTTTGTTTTGGCTGCTAGAGGAAGTATTGACAAAGGAAGTGGGAGAACAAACATAATTTTGTAAGCAGCCGGCCTGAGAGGAACAATAAAGCAGAACTGGAGACAGTATGTCGGGGTTGAGATTCTCAGAGACTGTTTTAATGCCAGCATCCTGGGGCTTACAGCCACCAAAGAGTGGAAATGTGGGGGCTTTTAGAGCAACAGGGGATTCTGTAGAGCTGTGCTTTGCAATTCTGTTTCTGTGCTATGGTGGATGCCTTCTTTGGGCCTCAGCTCCCCCCCCCCCCATTTCCTCCCATGTGTTAAATAGTAGAGCCACAGGTCTTTTCTAAGGAGGGGATAGTCTATACTAGCAAAATGGTGTGTGTGTGTGTGTGTATGTGTGTGTGGTTAAATAATAAGATTACGATATGGGATTATGAAGAGGATCCCATAAAAATTTGGTTTTATCTTTAGGAATTTTAAAAACACCTGAAGACTGTCAAAATCCCAAGTGATTATTATTAGTGAAATCTGGAAAGAATACTCTTTTACTTACCACCTCTCTACAGACCCGCTGGGGTGGGAGGAAACAATTCACACCTTTGAGTGATGGCACCAAGGGACCTTGGTGGGTTTGAGAGATAAGTTCAGGAACTCACTTGTGAATGGTAAGTGTACACACAGCATCATGAATATATGATTGAAGAAACCCCCTTTGTTATGGGTTTAGAAAATGGGTCAGGGCACATCAGAGGTGGCTGAGGTGCAGTCCCCCCTAGAGACAGGGGACAGAATGACTTACCCTTTATTCTTCCCATAGATAGGAAATGAAAAGGTGGATGAAATCCTATGTGCATGACTGCTGGGAGTTTTAGGTGCTGGAGCCTTGAATTAGGCTGAACTCATTCTCTGGGACTCTGGGTACAAATGTTCCTTAAAATGTTTATGTTTTCTGAAGTATTTTTCTGCAGCGAAGAAAAAGGTTTATTTTTTTCTCTGCAATAAACTCAGTAGAAGGCTACCTAGATATTGGGTAACAGCTCTGCATGAAAAGGCATATTGTTATCTTTGAAAGGCTAGATTAGCTCAAGGTTTATAACATACTTTTATATTTCTTTTGCTTTCATAAGGTAATAAGGGAAGATGGTGAGGTGGTAAGGGCAGACACCAGAGCACTAGGGCATTTACAGTAAATATCATTGCTTTGTAAAATTATAGCATGTTTGCGGTGGCTTAGGCCCCTCAGATGTGTAAAGCCTCTGGTTCACTACTCTTTCTAAGGAGATAATCTTTTTCCCTGGGCAAGTGACAAGATGGAAGTGCTAGGTAGGTTGGATGGAGAGGGAGGTAGGTTGTGGATGTACAGGTTAATAAATGTGTGGAATACATCTCTCTAAACGAGTATCAGTTTAAATTCATCTCTCTATGGTATGAGGAGGTGTGCCCGGCTGACTATGATTTCTGGCACTACTAGTTCTCTGCATCTGTGCTGAAAATGTCACCTTGCAGAGCAGCTGTATCTTATGCTTAAAGGTATCTGGAGCTACTACTGCCTATTGTACTGCATGAGGAGAGGATAACTTTAGTATGGTCTCTTGACTGTTCTTTTGAATTTTCTCCCCCCCCCATCTTTTTGAGGTCCAATTTACAAATAAAAGATCATGTATAGTTAAGATTTAAGACTTGATGTTTAGATACATGAATACTCTTGAATTTTCGTATTATAAAACACAGAGAAATATCTTTTGGAAAATTACTATTTTTCTTTTTTTTTTTAATTAATTAATTAATTTATTTATGATAGTCACAGCGAGAGAGAGAGAGGCAGAGACACAGGCAGAGGGAGAAGCAGGCTCCATGCATCGGGAGCCCGACGTGGGATTCGATCCCGGGTCGCCAGGATCGCGCCCTGGGCCAAAGGCAGGCGCCAAACCGCTGCGCCACCCAGGGATCCCGGAAAATTACTATTTTTCTTAAAGTGTACTGGTGTCTATTTAATAAGTTAATGGGGGTCAAAGAGGGGACTTCTACCAAAGAATGTGGAAACAGATTCTGGCCCAGCACTGGGGAAAGAAAAAAATGTACTTTTGTGGGGCTTTTGGAAAAACCACTTGCCATCTATATACTTGTTTTCACCTTTTTCATGTCTATGTCATGGAAAGATCTTATTGCAGCATATATTTTCTGAGATGGTCCCAATTTTGAGTATTTATAGTACCTACGAATCATTTAAATACTAGAGAAATGCCAATATTTTGTCATTTCAGTGTATAAATGATATGGCTTAGGATAGTTTTTTAAAATGATATTCTTCTGGGCCTTTAAAATTTAAAAAAAATCAGCTTTATTGAGATATAATTCACATACCATAATATTTACCCACTGTATTTAGTATATTCATAAAGTTATACAACTATGATTATAGTCTTTTTTTTTACAACTATGATTATAGTCTTAATTTAAAACATTTCATTACCTCATAAAGAAATCCATTAGCAGCCATTCACCATCCTCCCCTCCTTCCAACCCATGGTAACCACTAATCTAGTTTTTGTCTCTATAAATTTGCCTATTCTGGACATTCCATATAAATGGAATCATACAATATATGGTCTTTTGTGACTGGCTTCTTTTTCTAAGAATAATATTTTTGAGGTCCCTCCATGTTGTAGAGGGTATCAGTACTTCATTTTTTATTTCTTTTTCTTTTTTTTAGAATTGTATTTATTTGACAGAGATAGTACAGGTAGGGGGAGCAGCAGAGGGAGAGGGAGAAGCAGAGAGTCCACTCGGGGCTGGATCCTGGGACCCTGGGACCCTGGGATCATGACCTGAGCCAAAGGCAGACAGACATTTAACCGACTGAGCTACCCAAGAGAACCTATTTTTAATTTCTGAATATCATTCCATAGTATGGCTATCCTACATTTTATTTATCCTTTTTAAAAAATATTTATTTATTCATGAGAGACATAGAGAAAGAGGCAGAGACACAGGCAGAGGGAGAAGCAGGCTCCATGCAGGGAGCCCGATGTGGGACTTGATCCCAGGACTCCAGGATCACGCCCTGAGCTGAAGGCAGACACCCAACCCCTGAGCCACCCAGGTGCCCCTACATTTTATTTATCTTTTCATCAGTTGAAACACTGGATTGTCTTCACTTTTGGGTGTTGTGGATAATGCTGCTATGAACATTCATGTTTTGTATGGACATATATTTATGTTTCTCTTGGAAATTTACCTAGGAGTGGGCTTGCTGGGTTATATGGTAACTACATTTACTTGTGGAAGAGTTTCTAGAGAATGCCAGGACCTGCCACCTGGTGACCTCCTCAGTCATCAAGAACTTCTATGGAAGCTGTGTCAGACAGACCCTAAGGTGACTCCTAGTTATTCCTGCCTCGTAGTGCTCACATTTTTTGTCATGTCCTCCCTTTGAGTTGGGTAGGAAATTTGACTTGCTTCTAACCAGTAGAATGGGACAATGGTGGTGGATACTCCTTTGGTGACACTGTGTTAGGTAAGACTCCATTTTAATAGACTAGAGCTTTTCCCTAAGGGTTTGAAATAAGTAGAGATGCTCAAGAAACCCATGTAGCATGGAACTGCAGGTGGTCCCTAGGATGTAAGGGCAGCAGTCAGCAAAAAGCCGGGGGCCCCGCCATACAGCTGCAAGATGAATTCTGCCACAACTCGAAGGAACTTGGAAGTAAATTCTTCCCCAGATGAGCCTTTGATGAAGATGTGGCCAAGGTAATACTTGATTTAAGCCTTATGAGATGTTAAGCACAGGACCCAGTTAACTTGTGTCCAAACCCCTGATCCATGGAAACTGAGATAATGAATATGCAGTGCCTTATGCAGTTAAGTTTGCACCAATTCTTATGCAGAACACTAATTCAGGTTTAGGACTTGGTTCCATTATATAATCTGAGCTGGGTGCCACTGAGTTTGTCAAGGCAAGTGTCCTCTTCATTTATCTGTATGATTATCATGAAAGGACAAACTGCTGTAAAAGTTCAGGTATGTTCTTGGTGTCTATGAAGTAATTGTATTTAAGGTATAATTTCTAGAATGGGGAAAGCATAATGGCAGAAATGAGAAATAGTTCCACTCTGCCTCCTTGACTGATATGGGATACATGCATCTCTAGAAATTTCCTTCTAAGGAGAAACAATAATCAGAATAATAGTAACTTATACAAAGGAGTACTGCTGTTTATTAGGGAGTATGGGGGTGGGAGGATGAGGATGAACTTGAGGTCATGGCCTAATAGAGTTATGGAATCTCTCTAATTTGTCTAGCTCTCTATGCAGACATAAGCTTAACTTTGATACCAGCTTTCCCTTGCACTTCATTAGCCACATAATAACCAAACAATCCCAGCATGGTGAGCATCACTTCTATTTTTAGAACCCACTAGGACTATTCCATCTTTCTTAGTCATCCCTTTCTATATTTAACAACTCTAACAATCAGAATTTTTAACTTATAGCTCACATAAATCCTTTCTTCTTCAGTTAAAGCCTGCTCCCAAACAGATGGGGACAGCTGATTATGTGAATCTCTTGTCTTTGTCATACTATTTTGTTTTGTTACATTTAATTGCTTACTGACTTAAGTGAAGAGATTGAGGTGGGTTTTATTCTGTAGCACAGACACATGTGAAATGCCTTTTTACTTCCTCTGTGTTCTGACTTTTAATTGCAAACACTGTATGGATGTGCAATAACTAATATAAAAAGTCATGCCACTTGTAACATACAGCTAGATAACTAACCAGACTTATATCAGATGACTTAGAAGTTTGCTAGTTAGGGGGGAAAAAAAGCAGTTGAAACTGACAGGAAATTTGATAACCCATGGAATGAATCATAGAATTATCACTGAAATTTCCATCTTCCCATTTCTCACACTAGTTGTCTCCTACAGAAGCAAATAATTGTTTTGCTGAGAATGGAATGAACTGTGTTTCTCCTTAGATTCACAACAGTGCCATCTATATTCGAGCCATAGGAATAGAGATAAAATGAATAGAATCTTTTTTTTTTTTTTTTTTTTTTTTTTTTTAGGTGAGGTACATCATAGAAAAAGTTTGCTGGGAAGCAACCAAAGATTACTTCGACATGGTAAGGGTAGCTTTTTCCACAAATAAGATCTTATCATTTTTCTTTGTTTTTATTTTTTATATTGATAAAAGAAATGTGTAACTGCACTCTTACAGAACAAATAGGGATGATGTTTGTATTTACATAGTTGATTTCATTTACTTTTGACAATTATTTTAATTTACGGTTATCAAAAAAACTCTAACAAACCATATTTTTACCTCTCTGCAGCACTGGGACATTATGTTGTGATATTGTTTTATTTCCCCATTCCATTACCCATATCTTTACAATACTCTACAATAGAAGTCCTTGGGTCTGTACTTGCTGTTCTGCATTTATTCCTCTTGGTGACTGGTAGGTGGGAATTTTCCGGATGGCAAATACTATCTTGGCTGCTCTTTCTAGTGTCTGGCTCCTTGGCCCTCTTGAGTTGGGAATATCAGTCTGCCAAGCCCTGTCTCTGTAATTGTAATTCCACATACACTTCACAGATCCTTTATATAAAGGCATATTCTTGTTCATTTGGACTGAAACAGAATTAGTAAATGTAACATTACAGTTATAAATTATAAAATGTAAAGCAAGGTTTTAAATAAGTAAGTGTACAGGGCATACATTGTAATGAGGATTAAACTGAGATAACTGATTATAAACATCTTGCTGTTTTTCTCTTTGTCCTAAATATAGGCTGTGTTAGGTAATTTTCATGCCATTAGCTCTGCCTATTCCAGTTCATTCTTTGCTGTTACTTGTTGTTCATGTGTTAAATACCACATTAACACCTCCCTGCTACTTCCACAAGAGACACCAATAACTTAGCTGGTTTTCAACCTGTTTCACCTCTTGGGACCTTCTGGGCCTCAGATTCTGTTTAGCACTATTTTGCTTCTGAATTGCTCTTTTACGTGTCTCTGCTCAAGTGTCTCTTAAATTAGAAGTAAGTGAGATAGTACATGCCCCAGTTGTTCTTGTTTTACTAAGAGTTGCTCATTTTTACATTCATCTAACAATCATGCCACTTTGTTTTGTGCCAACCATTGTGCTGGGTGCTCAGAATACAAAGATGAATAAAACATTATTCCCTGACCTGGAAGAACTTTTAAAGGTGGAAAGAATCATGCATGCACCTCATTATGACATGATTTAAGTGCTCTAACAGGGCTAGGAGCCCTGAATCAGCCTGGAGGAGTCAGAAAAGGCGACATGTCATTTGGGTCCTGACAGATGCATAAGAATTTAGCAGATGTGTAGGTATGAGGGGGTGGCAGCTGTAGAAATGATTTCTAGACTAAGGAAACAGCATGAACAACAGTGTGGAGGCATTGAAAAGACATGGTTGGCTTGGAGAAGAGTGAGAAGTTGGGTGTGACTACAGTGTAGGGTGTGTGTGTGTGTGTGTGTGTGTGTGTGTGAGAGAGAGAGAGAGATATGGACTCTAGGAGATGAGCTGGGATGGGGGAAAGTTTGGAAAGAGAGAGAGATGTTGTAGGTGGGGTGTGGAATTTCTAACTTGATTTTGTAACAATGGGGGACAGAGGGAGTCTTAAATAGAGGAGTTAAGTTACATGATAGGGAGATAGTGCGCACAGAGGTATAGAGGTGAGACATGGAATGGCAGAGATGGGTCAGAGGGAGACTGAAAAAGTCAGTTAATGCAGCAGCCATAGAATACTCAGTAATAAAATCTGGCTATGAGGCTCTTGCAGTTGGGCTGAGACTTAATCAAGTCTAGGGAAGGGCAGGGCAGAGGAGGGGCTTAAGCTGAGAAACATTTCAGAGATAGAATAATCAAGATGTGACTGATGGGGTGAGAAAAATGAGGAAGGGATAGTGAGTGTAAAAATAATATCAAATGCATATAATCAAGTGTTAATAATTAGAGAAAAATTCCAGATTATGAACTTTATGAAGGCAGGATAATGCTTGTTTTGATCCTATGTTACATGGTACAGCATTTGGCAAATAGTTGATGTTCCACAAATAGTAATGTAAATATATATGAAAATGGCTAACAAGGAAAAATGCCTGCTATCCTGAAGACATGTGAAAAATGGCCTAAGCTGGTCTGGGGGACAGGGAAAGCTCTTGAGGAAATGCTCTTTAGGCTGATCTATAAAGCAGTTGTCACAGTGACTATAGGCAAAGGAACAGTATGTGAAAAGGCAAGATGGAAGCTGGCATGATTCTGCAATTGAGAGAAGTCTAACAATGGGACCAGAGTGTTATATTAGTTATCTATTGTACTACATCACAGATGACTCTAGAACTTAGTGAGCTACAACATTAGACACTTATTATCTTACAGTTTCTGTGGGTCAGGTATCCAAGAGTAGCATAGATGGTGATTCTGGCTCAGGGTCCCTCTTGGGGTTGTAGTAAAAGTATTGGCGGGGATGGCAGTCATCTGGAGGGTTGACTGAGCCAGAAAGCGCTTGCCTATGGCTGTTGGTTAAAATTTTGAGTTTTTCACTGGCTATAGACCAGAGACTTTGGTTCCTCACCGTATGGGTCCACAGAGTTGCTCATAACATGGCAGTTAACTTTTTCCAGGTAAGTGATTCAAAAGAGAGAGAGAAAACTAGAAGATACAATGACTTTTATGATCTAGCCTCAAAAGTGATATGTTCTCACTTCTACTGTATACTCTTGGTCACACAAACCAATACAATGTGGGTGGACTACATAAGGATGTGAATATCAGGAGGCTGGGCTTATTGGGACCATCCTGAGGCTGGCTACCACAAGTGGTAATGAAACAAAGGCTAGATGGAATAGGATTTGTAGGCCATATTATGGGTCTTAGACTTTAAGAACAATGAGACTTAGAGGGATTTCCAGCACGGTCCAGAAATAGGACTGGAGATTTAGGGGCAAGACTACTCTCCCTGAAGGGTGTAACAGAGTGGGAAAGTGGAAGCATGATCTTATGCCTAGGGCCTAGGTGTGTATTTGTTCATTCAACCAATATTTATCGTAGATCTTGGATATGCCAGGGTGTGTATCAGATACAAGAATGCAGAGGTGAGAAGACCTACTCACACCCTGACCTCCTGGCGCTTACAGCCCAAGGGCAAATAGAGATTAGTAAATGAGAGTTACACTCCAGCACAGTGTATTTTATAATAAAGCCCAGGTTTCTATGAGAGCAGTTAGAAGGGCACGTTACTCATTTGGGAAAGGAAAGGACTCCTGGAGGAGTTACCATCTAAATAGGGACCTAAAAGATGAGTAGGCAAATGCTAATGTTTCATGCATGAACATAGACCAGGAAATGAGAAAGCAAATGGCTTGTTTGGGGAACCAAAGTAGTTCAATGTGTCTGAAGTCTTGATTGGAGGTGGATGTGGGTGGAGGGGTGAGTTGTATGAAGTCAGTGTGCTAAGGGGAGTTACATCAGGATGAGCTCTTGATTCTTGTTAAGGAGTTTGGACTTTATTTGGGGAGAAAGGGGAATTTACTAAAGGGCTTTAAGAAGAGAATGTGTACTTGAGAATGAATACTTTTGCTGCAACAGAGAATAACTTGCAAGTGTCAAATTTGGAGGCTGGGAGAGGAAACTGGAGGTTATGATAATAATGTGCGAATTGATGGTGGCCCAGGTTGGGGTGAGATTTGGACTTAAGAGATATTTAGGAGGTAAAGTTGCTGAAATATGATGATTATTCAGTTGGAAGGTGAGGATGCCCAGGATCATGCCCAGGATCATGGCTTAACCTTCTCAATTAAGAGATCAAGACTGACACAAAAGAAGCCAAAAGGGATACAATGATCAGAAGTTTGGTACAAGTTCTGGCCTGGGTCTCTCTGATCAGTTACTGAGACTTAACTATCAGGGCAGAAGGAGATCATCAGTTAAGATTGGCTTTCTTGAAATCTTCTGAAAGTTATATCACAGACCTTGGGAAGAGTGAAGCTTACAAATATAGAGTAACTCCTTCTTACCAGGGAGTTTGGAGGGCAGGAAATAAAATAGTTCTTAAGAGTTATAAAGACTTTGTCCAACTCAAGGGCAAATGAGTAATGAACTCTTATATACCCCAGAAGATAATGGAGTGAATTTTTTATATGGTGGGAAAGGGAAAGTCAGTTCTTATTTGGGATATTTTACCAAAAACATTCTGTAACAGCAAATTTTCTACAATATGAAGCGATGTCCTTTTTATTGGTATAAAATGCACATCATTTCCAGGCGTTATGAATGCATAATCAGTTATTCAATACTTTTCTCTTCAAGCTTCTCTGTTCTGAGAGAATCGAATTAGTGATAAAATCCATTTTACAAGACTGATTTCCCAATTAATACTTCTTGAAATAGTGAATTTTCAGTAGGAAGCCATTGTGTGTGTATTTGTGTAGATATACATAAACATAATAGCAGCTCTAATTGAGACCTAATTGACATTGAGGGTCAAGAGTTAACATGTTAAACACAGAGAGCCAAATAACTTATTTGACTCCCTCTTCTCTCCACTTTATCCTAGACCATTACTACTCCTACTACTCCTTTTATATATCCAAGCTAGTCTGATTCATCTGCTTCTCTTTCCTTCTTTCCTCCTACAGAAACTGCTAAAATTATTTTCTATTGAGTTATAACAGTATTTCTTCAGAACCCGAAGCTCCACCTTTTAATTCCATTGAGTATAAGCTCAAAGATAAACCTTCATTTTGGATGAATTTTCTGACTTTCTTGCTTTCCTGTCTTGTTTGTGTCAAAGAAATTCTTTATGGTCCATTCTGTGATTTTATGAAAGAAGTTTTTGGAGTCCATTAGGATTTACTGTTTTGTACCAAGTGAGCGGAAGACTCTTTACAGGAACTAAAGGCAGTTTTCTTGAACTATTTGCTGTCCTGTCTTTTGCCTCTCACTTTCTCGCACCGCTGCTCTGTGGACTCCATCTCCTACTAATTGTTAATGCTTGACTTCCTGCCCTTTTGGAGGAAGCCCTTTATGCAACCAGAATTATCTGGACAGTTTTTTTTAATTAACTCTGCAAATAGACCCTGTGCTGTACTCTCTTCCAAAATATTTGTGTTTGAGATGTTTCATAGAAAAATTAATCTGTGAGCAAAACGAGTTTGCACAGGTAGATGCATTTGCTGATAATTGAAAGGAATGTCAACACTGGCTGAGCCAGTCACTCAAGTCAGAGGCTTGTCCCATGCAGCAGCTGCCATATAATGAGGCTCAAAACAGGATGAATTAATGTGGAGTTAGCAACTCATTTCTGAACTCTTAAGCTTACTTGCTCAGCCTGTTACTATAAAACTGGTCATTTGAACTGTCTTTAACAAATGCACAGACAAAAACAATTATGTTAAACACCACTTAATCATAATCACCACTGACCTTAAATGTCTTTTATGGTGTCTATATATGATGAGGCTTTTTCTCGTTTTACTGTTGAAGAAAGTAAAAAATAGGGGGTTAAGTGACTGGATCTAGTTACTATGTTACACTGAGTAAGGAGATGAGATAGTTGGAGAAACCAGTTTGTAAAACTTGTAGCTTAATATTGGATTCCCTAAAACATCCTAAATTAAAATTTTTCTTGTCTTTCAACAATAAATGTTTATTGAGTTCTTATTTGTGAGATACTATGTAAGATACTATGCCATATGTTAAGGACAAAAGATGTAGATCCTATCTGCAAGGATCTTATAGCTGTGGAGATCCTGGGGATAATGATATACTTAGAAATAAAATGAGTCAGTATATGTTAAAGATGGTTCTAATGTACAAATACTATGATCAAGCATATCAGGATGATTAGGAAAAGGATTCTAAAAAAGGTGGAGTGGAGATAAGACATGAGATAAAATCCTTCTGTACCATCTTCCACACTGGTATATAGAAACAGATGCTGGAAGGAGGGTTCTGGAGACAAAGTGACTATTTTGGTTGAAGGAAGGATTTACATAGGTTAATTGTGGGAGCTTCTCATCTAGAGGTTAATAGGCCTGACTGCAGAGTCTTCAGTAACAAACAGTGCAAACTTTCCTGGAAGTTACTAACAAGCTCCTGAGGATTTTGGACAGCAAAATGATAGCTTTTCAAAATATATTTATGAAATGACAATTATATATTAGACACTATTCTAGTATAGGGACACAACATCAAGTAAGACAGAGCTGGCACTGGTACCAAGCTTGCAGTTTAGTGGAAACAGACAAGTAGACATGCATCTACAGAATAGTATGATAATTCTACAATGAGACAAGTATAGGTAGACCTGGGAACACTTAGAGGAAGGAACCCTAACCCAAGATTAAAGGATTAGGAAAGGATTCCTGGAGGAATGTATTAACTGAACTAAGTTTTTCAAAAACACATATTTTACTTTCTCTGAAAAACTAATACTCTCATATTTTGAATATCAAACTTGTCAGGACAGCGAAGTAGTTGTATACCTGCCAGTAATGAGCTGGTGATACCTACACCTGACCTCTTCTCCTGCTAAAGTGCAGAAAGCCAGGTAAAACAGAGTGTTTCATTAAGATTCAGAGTCTCATAACATCATTTCCTAGATACCCAAATTAAAAAATCACATGTCATATCAACAACCAGGAA
Organism: Nyctereutes procyonoides; assembly: GCF_905146905.1. Lineage (NCBI taxonomy): Eukaryota > Metazoa > Chordata > Mammalia > Carnivora > Canidae > Nyctereutes > Nyctereutes procyonoides. The sequence continues at coordinate 4,960,096 of NW_026575031.1, read as the reverse complement.
AATCTACTGAATGAGAAAAGACAATCGATACCAAAACTGAGATGAAATATTAGAATCATCTGCCAAGGATTTTAAGGCTGTTGTCATAAAAATCCTTCAGAATAATTATGAACATGCATGAAATAAATGAAAAAAAAAACCCTCTCAACAAAGAAATGGAAGATATAAAGAACTAAATAGAAGATATAAAGAAGAACTAAATGGAAGATATAAAGAAGAACTACTGAAAAATACAGTAACTGAAATGAAAAGCTCAATTGATGGTATTAACAGAAGAATGTGGAGGTCAGAGGAAAGAACCAGTGAGCTGGAAAGTAGATCAATAGAAATTGCCTAATCTAAACAACACAGCACATTGAACAGCATAAATGGAGTATCAGAGACCTGTGGGACTATAACAAAAAATCTAACATTGTATCATTAGTGTCCTGGAAGAAAAGGAGAAAAATGGCAAGATTTTAAAAGTACTTGAAGAGATAATGGCTGAAAGCTTTCTAAATATAGGGGGAAAAATAAGCTTACAGATTCAAGAAGTTGAACTAACCCTAAACAGGATACACCAGAAGACATACTAACATATGTCATAGTTGTACTTGTGAAGGGCTAACAGCAAAGAAAATACTGGAAAGCAGTGAGAGGGAAATGATGCCTGACCTGTGAGGGAAGAGCAATTTGAATGATGGAGGTTATTCATCAGAAACTGTGGAGACAAAAGAAATGAATACATTATCTGTCTTAAGTGCTGTAAGAAAAAAACTGTCAGCCTAGAATCCTATATCCAACAAAAATAAAAATATCCTTTAGGAATGAAGTGGAAATTAAAACATTTTTTGTATATTTTTTATTGGAGTTTGATTTGCCAACATATAGTATAACACCCAGTGCTCATCCCGTCAAGTGCCCCCCTCAGTGCCGGTTACCTAGTCACATACACCCCCCACCTTCCCTTCCACTACTCCTTGTTCGTTTCCTAGAGTTAGGAGTCTATCTTCTGTCACCCTCTCTGATATTTCCCACTCATTTTCTTTCCTTTCCCCTATAATCCTTTTCACTATTTTTTATATTCCCTGAATGAATGACATCTAAGAGAACTTACTGTCAGCCGACCTAATGCAAAAGAATAGCTTAGGAAGTTTTAGTCATCCTTTCTTTTTCCTTTCTTTCTGCCAGAGAAGTGATTAAAAAAAATCTTAGAACATCAGGAAGGAAGAAAGAATATGTGGTAAGCAAAAATATAGGTAAATACAATAGACTTTCTTCCTTTTCTAGAGTTTTCTAATATATTTGATGGTTGAAAGAAAAATTCTGATAAGATTCTCAATGTCCAGAGAAGAGTTATGATAATTATGGTAAGAAGAGAATAAAAGGATAAAATAGTGGTAAGGTTTCTACACCTTACTCAAACTGGTAAAAGGACTAATAGACTATGTTGTATATATATCATGTAATATATGTTGTGTATATAACATGCAACCACTAAAAGGTCTACACACAGAAATATACTCAAAAATACTATAGATCAGAATGGAATTGTAAAAATTGTTCAATTCGCAGGAAGGCAGGAAAAATAAAACACATGAAAAATAAAGCAGAAAACAAAAAATGATATGGTAGACATAAGCCCCAATATATCGATAATTACATTAAAATAAGCTGTCCAAATGTATCAGTTAAATAATAGATACTGATAGAATGAATTGGAAAACATGACCCAACTACATGTTGCCTATAGGAGACTCACCTGAAATATGACAGTATAGTTTTATTGAAAATAAAAGGATGGAACAAGAGATCTTATATAAACATTAATTGAAAGAAAGCAGGAGCAGCTATATTAATATCAGATAAAGAGGATTTCCAGCAAAGAAATTTACTAGAGAAAGAAAGGGATATTATATCATGTAAAAGGGCCAAACACCAAAAAAATCTTTGGCAACCCTAAATATGTATGCACCAAACAAAAGAACTACAAAATGTGTGAAACAAAACCTGATAGAACTAGAAGGAGAAATTAATAAATCTATAATTATAGTTGAGGACTTTAACATCTCTCTTTATGATTGATAGAAAAACTAGACAGAAAATCAGCCAAGATATAGAAGAACTCATGAGTACCATCAATTAATTGGATTCAATTGATATTTATAGAACACTTCTCCCAACAACAGCAAAATGCATATTCTTTTCAAGTGCCCATGGAACATATGCTAAGATGGATCATATCCATGGCCATAAAAGAAACCTCAACAAATTTAGGAGACTAGAGATCATACAGAATGTGTCCTCTAGCCACAAAGTAGACATCAATAACAGAAGGATAAGCATGGAAAATAGGCAACATACCTCTGATAATCTGTAGGTCAAAGAGGAAGTCTCAAGGGAAAAAATACTTAAAAAGTAAACTGAATAAAGTGAACGTAATAAAAATATTTAACTGAATAAAAATGGAAATGAAACATTGAAATTTCTGAAAGATAGCTAAAGCAGTAGTAAAAGGGGAATTTATATCATTAAATGCCTACATTAGAAAAGTAGGATAGGTTCAGGGGTGTCTGCCTGGTTCAGTCGGAGGAGCATGCCACTCTTGATCTTGGGATCATGAATTTGAGCCCCATGTGAGAAGTAGAGATTATTTAAATGAATAAAACTTTAAAAAGAAAAAAAAAAAGGAAAATAGGATAGGTTCAAATCAGTTATCCAGGCTTTCACCTCAAGAACTCTCATGCCTCCCCACCTCCTGCCAAGAAGAGCAAAAATAAACCCAAAGTAAGCAAAAGGAAGAAAAAACAAAATAAGAGCAGAAATAAATGAAATTGAAAACAGAAAAAAAAGGGGGGGGGAACCAATTCAATAAAAAGTTTAGTTTTTTGAAAAGATGCATAAATTTGATAAACCTCTAGCAAAACTGATTAAGATATAGAAGAAACAAATTGCCAGTAACAGGGATGAAACAGGGGATATCCCTGCACATATTGAAAGGTTAATAAAGGAAAACTATGAACAACTGTACAGATAGATTTGACAAGTTATATGAGATGAACAAATTCTTTAAACACAAACTGCCATTCAATATTAAATAGTTATAAACATGGCCTATAACTATTAAAGAAATGGAACTTTTAATGGAAAATTAAAACTAAAACCAACACTCTTCAAACAGAAAAATTCAGATCCAGATGGTTTTAATGGAGAATTCTACCAAACATTTAAGATTTTTAAATAATTTATTTGTTCATGAGAGACACAGAGAGGCAGAGACATAGGCAGAGGGAGAAGTAGGGTGGGACTCGATCCCAGGCCCTGGGGATCAGGACCTGAACCAAAGGCAGACAGTGGCTCAACCATTGAGCCACCCAGGCACCTCCCCCACTTTGATTATTAATTTATTCATGAGAATTTACCAAACGGTTAAGTATGAAATAACATCATTTCTATATCATCTTTTCCAGAAAATAGGAGAGGAGGAAGTATTTCCTAATTCATTTTATGAAGCTAGAATTACCCCGATTACAAAACTGGACAAAGATAGTACCAAAGAAGAAAACTATAGACGAGTGTCCCTTATAAATATTGGTGCAAAAATCCTCAACAATATATTGGCAAATAGAATTCAGCAATATATAAAAATTATACACCATTTCCGAGTAGAGTCTATTTCAGGGATGCAAACAAAGCTGGTTCAATATTAAAAATTCAATCAATGTAATCTGCCTTATTAGCAAGATAAAGAAGAAAAATCCTATCAATTGATGTAGAAGAAACATCTGACAAAATTCAACATTTATTCAAGATAAAAGTTCTCATAAAAGTAGTAGATGTTAAAGAACATTTATAAAAAAACTATAGCTATCATTATACTTAATGGTGAAAGACTGAATATTTTCTGGCAAAGATTAGAAACAAGACAAAGATATCTGCTCTTACCACTCTTATTCAACATAGTGATTAAAGTTCTAACCAGTGCGATAAGGCAAGAAAAAAAGGCATGGAGATCAGAAAAGAAGAAATAAAACTGTCCTTATTTGCAGGTGACATGATGTTCTATGAAGAAAATTTCAAAGAAATTTTCCCTAAAGTTCCCCGGAACTAATAAAGGAGTTCAGCAGGGCAGCAGGTACAAGATCAATATACAAAAATCAATTATATTTCCATATACTAGCAATGAACATATCAACACTAAAACAAAACATTATAATATTTTAAATCATCTAAAAAATAAAACACTGAAGGTGCAAATGTAACAAAACACATACGAGACTTGTATGCTAAATAAAACTACAAAATGCTAATGAGTCAAATCAAAGATTAACTGCATGGAGCAGCGTACTCTTTTTATGGATTAGAAGATTCAACAAAGTAAAGATGTCAATTCTTCCTAAATCAATATGCAGATTTAATGTACTCCCTATTAAAATCCTACTAAGATGTTCTTGTAGAAATAGACAAGATTATTCTAAAATTTATATAGAAAGACAAAAGAACTGGGTAGATAAGACAATTTTGACAATGACAAAAAAGCTAGAGGATTCAGTCTATGTGATTTCAAGACTTACTATTTAATAATAGTAATCAATATGTATGGTATTGGTGGAGGAATAGATATATAAGTCAATGGAATAGAATAGAGAAGACAGAAAAAATACACATAAATATGTTGAACTACTTTTGACAAAGTGGAAAATGATTTCCGTGTAGGAAAAATAGCCTTTTCAACAAATAGTGCTAGAGTGATTGGTTATTTTTAGGCAAAAAATAAACCTTGAACTAAGTCTCACACCATATACAAAAATGAACTCAAAATGGATCATGGAGTTAAATATAAAATATAAAAACATAAAGCTTTACAGAAAAAAAAGAAAATCTTTGGGATTTAGGGCTAGGTAAATAGTCCTTAGACTTGGCACTAAAAGCATGATCCATAAAAGGAAATTTTGATAAATTAGAATTAATCAACATTCAAATTTTTCTCCACGGAAGAGCCAGTTGGTAGAATGAATAGGTAAGCTACAGAATGAGACAAAATACTTAGAAACCACATATCTGACAAAATAGTATCTGGAATATATAAGGAACTCTGAAAACTCAATGGTTTAAAAAAATCCAGTGAGAAAAAAGCCCATGAAGAGACATTTCACTAATCAAAAAGATGTACAGATGAAAATAAACTCATGGAGAAATGTTTAACATTATTAGCCATTAGGGAAATGCAAATTATAACCACAGTGAGGTATCACTTATACCTATCAGAGTGGTTAAAATAAAATGACATCACCAAATGCTGGTGAGGATGTGGAGAAACTGGATCACTCATTTACCACTAGAGGAAATGTGAAATGTCATGTTCACCCTGGAAAATATTTATACAATTTCTTAAAAAAGTAAAAGCAAAAACTAAACATGCAACAACCATATGATCCAGGAATTATACTCTTCAAAATTTATCTCAAAGAAATGAAAACTTGAGTTCACATAAAAAACTTACATGAATATTTGTAGCAGCCATATTCATAATAGAAGAAAAAACTTTAAATAACTCATATAATTTTAATGGGCTAATTTACTGAAAAATCAGTCAATGGATAAACAGACACATCCACTCCATGTAATGCTATTCATCAGTCAAGGAATGAGCTTTTGATACCTGCAACAACATGGATGATTCTCCAGAGAATTATTTTGTGTGAAAGAAGCCAAGTTTTCAAAAGGTTGCAAACTATATAATATTGTTTTTAAAAAGATTTCATTTATTTATTTGAGAGAGAGTGAGTGAGAGAGAGATAATGAGCATACCTAGATAATATCCTTTATATAGCATTCTTAAAATGACAAAATTATAAAAAAGGAGAATAAGTTAGTGGTTGCCAGGGATTAAGAAGGGGCCAGGGGTAGGAAAGAAGTGAGCATGACTATCATGGAACAATATGAGGAATCCCTGTAGTGATTGAACTCTTCTGTACCTTGATGGTATCAGTATCAGTATCTTGGTTCTGATACTATACTATCCTTTTGCATGATGTTACCATTGGGTAACACTGGGTAAAGGGGTTATCTTTACTTGGTTATCTCTGCATTGGGTTACCTTGAGTTATTTCTGTATTATGCCTGAAACTGTATGTGAATATACAACTAGTTTAAAGTAAAAAGTTTAATTTAAAAAATTAAGCTGTTTTGAGATGGCCAAGAGGAGACAGTAGAGAAAGACTTTCTAGAGGCTGAATAAATGGAACCTCAACTAGGTCAGCAAAACTGGATGGAGTGCAGGACATAGGTTGGGGTAGGGGGTGAAATAGGGCTGGAGTGGTCAGGCCAGGCCAAGTTATAAAATTATAAAGAATTCTTTGTCTAAGGAATTTTGAAATTTTCATATTTATTTATTTATTTTAAGATTTTATTTATTTATTCATGAGAGACAGAGAGAGAGAGAGAGAGAGAGAGAGAGAGAGAGAGAGAAGGAGAAGCAGGCTCTATGCAGGGAGCCTGACATGGGACTCAATTCTAGGTCTCCAGGATCAGGCCCTGGGCTGAAGGTGGTGCTAAACTGCTGAGCCACCCAGTCTGCCTGGAATTTGAAAATTTTAAGACATATGAAGAGCCTTTGAAGAATTTTAAGTAGGAGAGTGACACAATCACATTTTTGTTTTCAGTGATAATTGGAGGATGACAGGAAATCCAGTGAATAGAAGCAGACAGACTTCTAGGGGAGATGAGAGATTAAAGGCTTGGAGATATTGATGAGGTATAAGAATAGAGATTGAGAATAAAGAGTAAGAAAAGGTGGGAAGGTGCAATTTGGAAATGGATATGAGGGTTTTGGTTTAAAAGGTGGAATAGTTTTAGCAATAGCAAAGAACTGTATTTGGAATAGCAGATTGCTGAAATAGAGCAGAGAGTAAGGAACTATGACACCAGATAGGTTGTGCATGTGGACATCAGACTCACCTAGAACCTCAATGATGACAGCACTAGAGAAGAAAGAAAGGAAATAAGATGATCCAGATGCTCAAATCCATAAGAAATACAAATAGTAACTAGAAAGTCAATGGGAACAATGGCAAGGGAAAGAGTGGGAGCTACAGACAGATGATGTAATCCTCAGTGGAGGTGTGTTTATAAAGGTGGAGGGGTAGTAGTATAAAGGCAGCAGTGTAGAACAAGAAAAACATGATGGATCTCCCCTTCCCACACCTGTCCCCCATCATAGGGGCAGTGGGACGATGAACAACCCAGGATCAGTAAGTGGAAGCACACAGGTAGAGGGAATATTTGAGGGAAAGGTAGAAACTCAGGGGTGGTTGACAAAGAATAAGGATCCTAGAGAGTAACATGAGAAGGACTGATGGATTTGTCAATAATGGAGGATGAAAGATGGGTCTGGGGTGAAGAGAGAACTGAACTGGGAGGAGAATAGAAGAAAGGACAAATGACCAGAAGAGTTTGCACTTTGGGGCCTGGCAAAGGATGATGATTAGTGACAGGCACGGCTGAACTAACTGGCTTCAAGATACTCCCTGGATTTCTGCCATGAAATGGTTTTTTAGATTGGCAGAGGCATTAGTCCCTGGTGATGTCTGAGACAGGATGACCTTTTTTGTTGGTGTCCCGATCAGTGGTCTGTAGCCTTCAGAAGGCAGTTGGTTTCTGCTGCAGTAAAGCCCAATCCAATGGATGAGAAGTGCAGTTAGGCCAACATGAGATTGAAAAGAATTGCCAGCATTGGCAGAACTCTGACTTTGGTAGAGAAGGTAGCTGTGGTCAAGTTCAGGCAGGCTTACCCCTGACATTTGAGGGACCTGGACCAAAAGGACAAATGGAGGTCTCTGGCCTATGGTTTACCCTGTTGTCTTCTCAGCCCTGGCTTTGCTCTGTACCAGGAGTAATCCTGGGGAATCCCCAGCCCACACATCCAAGTTTTGTCCACTAAATCCTGACAGCTGTCTTGTGGCTGCCATTTAGGCCCAGAGGGAAGGACTCTGTTGGCCCCTGTCTTTGCTCGGAAGGTTCTTCCTGGGAAATCATCCAGACAGTCTGAGTACCCAGAACCTCAGAATTCCATAGTTAGTGGATCGTATATTCTTCCAAATATTTGCATATATTGCACAATAATTGCCTTTTTTTAGCATAAACATATCTTGGCATGTTTATCAGTTGGTATGCATAGACATAATTTGTAAATTATGCTAAATTGTAGCATAATTTTTGCTGACCGATGGGGTTGCCATTATTTATTTAACTAGCGTTAAGATTACTTCTATTTTTTTCACTATTATAGTGTTGGAATTTGACCATTCATTTCACATATACTTATTGAACAACTACTGCTTTAAAACTATAATAAATTTTGTGTCCTTTAAGCAAACTGAAATTTTGACATTTATCTGTTACAGCAGCTTAACCTTCTCTAATTAATGCTTTTGGTTTTCTAGGCAGATAATCATGTCATCTGGTAACAGTATTTTAGTTTTATAAGAATAATCATGTCATCTGGTAACAGTATTTTAGTTTTATAAGAAACTGTCAGACTGTCTTCTAAAGTGGCTGTACCATTTTACCTTTCCACTGACAACAAATGAGGGTACCTGTTGCTTCATACCTTTACCAGCATTCGGATTTGTCAATGTTTTGGATTTTGACCATTCTAATAGATGTGTGGTGGTATCTCATTGTTTCCTGGTCCCATTTTGATACTCTATTCTAATTGAAAACTATCTTTGTCTTGAGAATCTTTAAATACTAGAATTATGTATTTTCTATTTTCTTTTCCTCCTGCCATATACTGAGAAGCAGAATGAGAATGAGAATAAGAAGAACTTGGACCAGGGGGAAATGCAATAAGTAAGTTTAGGCTTGTGGGGCAGGACTCTCTCTCTCTCTGTGTGTGTGTGTGTGTGTGTGTGTGTGTCTGTATGTGTATGCTGAATGGCCATTGCACCTCTGTTTGCACCTCTGTTTATTAATTCAGAAATCCCTCTAACTCTTGGAAGACAATTCAAATAAATATAGGGAGGTTGGTAGAGTAATTGACAGTCTGAAAGAAAGCTTGTGTCTAGTGAATTCATAAACTAATGTATCATCTCCTTTATTATTTAATGAATAGGAATTACAAGGAGTATGAAAGTTAATTAAATAAGTTTCTTAGGAAGAGTAAGAATAGGGGGGCTGAAGAAAAACCAAGGGTATCTTGTAACTTATTTCAACATCTTAAAAACTGGGTACGTTTTGAGACCCTTTTGTATGAGAAAACATTAATCAAAAATTAGGTAATATTCAAGAGACTTTAATTTTAGGAAGGATTGTATGATGGAATAATAGCCTCCCAAAGACATCCATGCCTTAATCTCCAGAACCTATGAATATGATACCTTCCATGGCAGTAGATTTTGCAGATGTGATTAAGGTCTTCAGGTGGGGAGGTTATTTTGGATTATTTTGTGGGTCCACTGTAAATACAAGGGTCCCTGTAAAAGGTAGGTAAATGGGATGAATCAGACAGTAAATGTGAGGACAGGAGCAGAGGTCAGAGGGAGAGATGATACACTGCTGGCTTTGAACGTAGAAGAAATCGCCATGAGCCAAGGAATGCAGCTCACCTCCACAAGGTGAAAAAGAAAATGGATTCTCCTAGAGCCTCCAGAAGGAACACAGCCAGGAAAAACCCACTTTAGACTTCTGACCTCCAGAGCTATAAGTGAATAAATTTGTGTTATTTTAAATCACTAAGTCTGTGGTAATTTGTTACAGCAGTAATAGGCTGTTTTACCCACAACACTTCTATCACCAAATGTGTGGGTTTTCCACACCAAGCAATTCTCCAATTCTCTGTGGACACCAGTTGAGTGTCCTACAATTTAGTTCATTTCTGACACTAACTACTCAGAGTTACTACAGACTCCACAAATTCAGGGCTCAGACTCAAAGACTGCTGCCACTTTGGATGCCACTCTCAAGTCCCAGCTACATGTGCTACAGACCAACTAGCTATAAATTAAGGGTTTCCATGACCCTCTCCCCAGATTCCGTAATTTGATAGAATGGCTCACAGAACTCAGGAAAGTACTTTACTTAATAGTACCAGTATATTTTATAGAATATATTATAAGGCAGGTGAACAGCCAGGTGAAGAGGTGCATTGGGTAAAGTCTAGAAGGGTCCCCAGCACAGGAGCTTCTGTCCCTGTGGAATAGGGGTGCACCACCCTTCCTATGTGTGTTCACCAAATCAGAAACTCTCTGAACTCTGTTGTTTAGAGTTTTAAAGGAGGTTCCATTACACAGGCATGGTTGCTTAAATCAGTGCTCATTGGTGATTAACTCAATGTCTAACTGCTCGCCCCTCCCTTGAGATGGGGGAATGGTGCTGAAAGTTCCAACCCTCTAATCACTTGATTGGTTTCTCTAGTAAAACCAGCCTTCATCCTGAAGCTATCTAGTAGCCCACCAAGAGTCACCTCATTAGCATTAATTCAGGTATGGTTGCTGGAGAGCTTATTATGAATAACCAGAGATATCCCTTTTACCTCTATCACTCAGGAAATTCTAAGAGTTTTAGAAACTCCTGTGCCAGGAGGAGGGATGCATATATGTATTTCTTATTATAATCACAATATCATAAGCCACATTAGGACTCAAATAAAAATTGTCTTAAAGATTGGTATCTGGCAAAATAAAATAGAAAAATCTATTAGTGTGAGCTCTTGGAATCTTGATAAATATGTTTTGTTTAATTGCTATTTTCAGTTATTATGTGTTGAAGTAATAGATTGGTTCATTGTAACTATCAAACTCAAAATGTTTCATAGATTGAATTAATCAAAGTAGAGAGATACCAAGGCATCATGAAGGAGATCAAGTGTGTGAAAGGTCCCTGGGTGTTAGTGAGTTGGTATTGCTGAGACTAGAGCTCAAACCTCTTCACTGGTCATGACCATGTGCCTGTTACTGATGTATTGTTTCTCAGCTCCAAATCTACCTTTTGTTGTCATGCTTGATAGCTAAGATGGATCTTATAAACATTTCTTTACTTCCTGGCACCATGTTAAATTTTGTCAGTAGGGTACAAAAGAGGAACAGTGCAGGGAGGGACTTCTCTTCCAGGTTTGGATGTATTTTTCCCTCCTTCTTGTTCCTGTGGTGCTTGGCCATCCTGTTGCAGGACACCCCATGGAAGTGACCTTCAACAAGTGTCAGTGGTTTCAGCTTTAGGCAGCTTCCTGGAAAGCTGCTTTCCAGTGAGCTTTGTACCCTTCTAGTGGGTGCCTTCTGGGTAAGTTCTGTTGGTGCTTCCAACAGCTTCCCAGTGAATTCCTCAGCAGCCTCTGATGGCAGCTTCCTAGTTAGTTTCATTGGCACCCCATCATGGTTCCCTGCCCAGTAGCCTTAGCCTAGGGCAGCCTAGCTACTTCTCTGCCATTCAGCAGGCTGCAACCAAAGCCCTCTAACCAGGTGATTTCCAGCATTGAGGAGGGGACCCCTTCCAAAGTGTGTTTCTTCCTTGGATTCTCTCACTCAGAATTAGGGTAATCTTTAAAGTTCTCTGTTGGTAGCTAATTTCCTATAAGTAGTTAATAATTATATTAAGCCTTCTTTGTTCAAATTTCTGTGGAGTTTCTATCTCCATTGCTTGATATTGGACCTGAAACCAAGAAAAGAATTCATGTTCCACATGGGGCTAAATTCACACTTACCATCTCTTCTCTTCAACATCCTTATCACAATGTTATGTTTCTTTTAGATATTTTTGTTGTTGTTCTAACATGGATTTGGTCTTACAAATGTTTTGTAGTAAGTTGAAAAATAGCTCTTCAAAAGATATTTACATCTGAAAATCTGGAACCTATAAGATGTTACCTTATATGGAACGAGCATCTTTGAAGATGTGATTAAGTTAAGGAGCCTGGAAAACGTTATGTATGTTTTCGCCAGTACATATTGTGTACTTGGGAACTAATCAGAGTGTCTAAAAGCAGTGCACAATGAGCCATAATACACACACACACACACACACACACACACACACACACTCACTGCATTAGGAATTGAGATAGTAGACCCTACTCTGACACTAACTAGCGCAAGAATATCAGAGAATGTGAGAGAGAAATTGCTCAGAGCCTCTTCTCTTAGAGGGTTGATTAGGCAAATTTAAGATATTTTCAGCTAGGAGCACCTGGATGGCTCAGTTGGTTGAGTGTCCAGAGTGACTCTTGATTTTGACTCAGGTCCTGATCTCATGGCTCCTGGGATCAAGCCTCTAGTTCGGCTCACATTCAGTGGGAGTCTGCCTGGATATTCTCTCCCTCTGCCCCTTCCTCCATTCCCCCTTCAAATAAATAAATAAATAAATAAATAAATAAATAAATAAATCTTTAAAAAGGAGATTTTTCAGCTCAAAGGTTCTATGATGTTTGATCTAAGTGGTATGAACATTCAAACAGCAAAATGTTAGTGAAACAAAAAGGGTAGTTTTGAAAGCTAGTCACAGATTCCAGGGCTGAAGAGAGACACGGGACAGTGAGACATAAGGAATAGCTATTGAGAATGAAAAATGTTCTGGGCTGGAAATTGCTCTTCTTGTGCCAAATTCATGGAGATCTAGAAAAATCCTCTCACTACCACTGTGGCAGGTAGAAGCCATTCCTAGGCAACTACATAGCAGATAGTTTTTTCAGAATTAGAGGAGTTACAGAAAATTACTCACGGGAATGACATAAAGCTACAGAAATATGGTTGATGCTTCACTTTCATTTTAAAGTCTGTGCAGACCAAAAGCCTGAAGATTTTTAAAATTAACAGTCCTACATTATGCAACAAGCTGACCAATGTGAATTAGCTGAGTTTAGTACTCAAAAGATCAGCTGATGATGTAAAGCTAGGAAAGCTATGAAATAAAAAGATTGTTTGCAATAATTATTCTGGACAGTTATGGGTCTTAGACCTGGTGAATCACTTCCAACAAAAACAATGCAGCAAATGTAATGGGATGTCACTTCTGAGACTTGGTTGAAAAAGTTGTTGACTTCTATTCACTTTCTCTTTTTTGATCTGTCTCTGGCTCATTCCAATGAAGTCAGCTGCCATGTTGCATGCTGCTCTGTGGAGAGACACATGTGACAAGGGACTGAGGGCAGCTTCTGACCAATATGCAGTGAGCATCTGAGGTCCTCAGTCTGGTAACTCATGAAGAACTATAACCTGTGTTATAGATCTTTCCTTATCCATGCCTGAAGATGAAACCAAAGTCCACACCTTGACTCTAGCCTTGTGATAGACTTTTGAGTTAGTGACACAGCAAAGCTGTGCTCGGACTCCGCATCCACAGAAACCGTAAGGTGACAAATATTTTCGCTTTAAGCCACCAAGTTTTGGTAAGTAGCAACAGAGAATCGATAGAAAGCTATAACAGCAATGTATTAATTTTGTATGACTGCTCAAAGAAATTACCAGAAAGTTGGTGGCTTAAAACAACAGAATTTTTCTCACAATTCTGGAGGCCAGAAGTCCGAAATCTTTATCAGTAGAGGTAGAAATCAAGATGTTGGCAGGGCTGCACTTCCTCTAGAAGCTCTAGGGGAAAATCCTACCCTTGCCTCTTCCAGCCTATGGTGTGCTGACATTCCTTGGCTTGTGACCCTATTACTCCAGTCTTCAGGCCAGCACCTTCAAATCTCTCTCTGCTCCACCTTCACATTGGCTTTGTGTGTGTGTGTGTGTGTGTGTGTGTGTCTGTCTGAGAGAGAGAGAGAGAATGAGAGAGAGAGAGAGAGAGAGAGAGAGAGAAGTGTCCCTCTGACTCCCTCTCATAAGGATACTTGTATTTGGGATCCCTGGGTGGCTCACTCAGGTAACTCAGGTAATCTCATCTCAGGTTCCTTCACTTAATCACATCTTCAAAGATGTTCCTTCCATATAAAGTGACATCTATAGGTTCCAGGTTTTCAGATGTGAATATCTTTTGGAGAGCTATTTTTCAACCTACTACAAATAGCTAATGTTTAAACACTCTTATTATGTACCAGATTCCATCGTAAATACTTTACCTGTATTTTCATTTATGTGCATTTTATTAACTTGTACTATTACTCCTCATTTATACACAAAGAAACTAAGTTTTGGAGAGTTTGAGTGACTTGACTCAGGTCACACAGGTGGTAAGTGGTGAAGCCAGGGTGAACTCAAGCAGTTTGATCTCAGAGCTTGTACTTCTAACTGCTCAGCTGGATTGTCTCCCTCCAGATTCATATGCTTACCTAACTAATTAGAAGAGGATATACCTATCTCACTGCATATGATATATTCAGTGAGCTCCTATTATCAGTGTATCTTTGGGTACCTTTGTAATTTCCAAGTCAAACCCCATTTAGTTGTTTTTAAGAAGAGACATTTGAACTGGAAGGAACTTCTATAACATTTAGAATCAATATCCTATTGCTAGAGAGGACAGACCAAGTAAATAGCCTTTTTTACAGAATGGATCCTGGACAAGGTCTATCCCTCTTTGGGTGGGCCACATTTACATAAACCCAGTTTCTGGTATGGAGGGTCTAAAGAGCTAGAATAGCCAAACTGTGCTCTCCCTGCAAGGCTCTCCAGGAGAACCTATTGCTTTGAGAACTTGGAGGTACTTCTCCATAATCAGTTTTGGATGGATTTATTTTAGCTTTCCTGGGAAAAGTGAGTCTAGAGATGAAATCTGAATGAAGGTAGAAAAGAGGTGACTCTTGTATGGATCAAAGTTCAAAATGAGAATATGTATAATGGATTCCAGATTAGTTTCTGCTTAGCATTTGCTATGCTATTTCTTTAACAATTTGCCGATTTTTTAATGTATGACCTGATAGTCTAAAAATTCAACTCTCCCAGAAACTTTAGCCCTGTGTAGATTTCAGCTTTAGGTTTATGAATCTCTTTTCCATATGTTTTTTTTTTTTATGGGAACATATTCCAAGTTTAAGGAAATAACGGTGTCAGAGGCCTTAGAGCTATTTCCTGAGCTTTTGTTTTTATTGCCACTGCATTAATGATGGTACGGCCTTCCCTGCTCCAATGTGACATGCCTGAGCAGGTGTGCAGATGGCTAAAGGGCTGGGGAGATGGGACTCAGATGGCAGATGGTGATGCCTTGTCATGCTTCCAACTACACTTTGAACATTCTGTCCCTCCTCCGACATGCATCACTTCAGATGGCAACCTCATTTGGAGGTGAATGTTCTTTACTGTTTTTTTTTTCTTCATGTTGGAATTGACCTCATGCCTGGCACTGTATGAAATGTAATGGCCTAGTTTCTGCCCTGGAGAGGAAGAGGCTTACTGGTATTTAGTGTATGCTTTGTCATATTGATTTTAGAAAATAAGGCCTGAAAAAATATTCTAATTTTATCAAGATTACCGAGTCACTGGCACTATCATATTTACTTTAAAACAGTATCTCTCCAAGGACAGATGTTTCATGTATAAAGGAAATCCTCAGTCAGATTAGTTGGGATGATTTGGGGAAGATAGCGTTTTGAGGGCAAATGAGGTGAGAAAATATTGATTTCTATCCTCCCCCCTTCATCTTTTATAGCTAACACTCACACCTTATCTCCTCAACCCCTCTCTGAATTTAGCATGGTGTATGTTTCTGGAATGTCATAGCTTCCTACCTTTTTTAAATTCTTTTTATTTATTTTTATTTTTTATCTTCCTAGCTTAAAGAGAGAGTTAGCCTAACTGGCTCTCTTCTTTGCCTTAGGGAACTTCTTTAGCACTCTGGGAACTTTTGGGCTCCCTGTAGGTACAATTGGAAGTGTGGGAGTGTTCACACCCTCAGGACAACTCTTATCCATTGAGAGGCTGGACTTGATAAATACCTAATTCTCTCCACTCTCTATGGAATGTTCTGAAGCCACATCATAGTTTCTCAGAGAGTTTCCAGCAGAATTGAGCTCCAGTTGCTCACTGCAGTAACTTGTTTATTAACATAAGTGATATGTCTTTTCTAATTTCCCTATCTCAATTTTTCCTGTCTCATTTGTGTTTTCTATTTTTGCTTCTTAAATAAACTACCTGCACCTGAGTACTTGTCTGAGAGTCTGTTTTTGGAAGACTCTTCCTTTGGATAGCCCTAATGCATATTAGGTTTGAAAAGTCCTGGAGTAGAGAAATTCATTTAATCCTATTCCCTAAACTTATCATTTCATGAATATATATATATATATATATATATATTTATTTATTTATTTATTTATTTATTTTTACCTTAAAGTTTTATGTATCTAGGGATGCCTGGGTGGCTCAGTGGTTGAGCATCTGCCTTCAGCTCAAGGCGTGATCCTGGGGTCCTGGGATCGAGTGCTGCATCGGGCTCCCTGTGGGGAGCCTGTTTCTCCCTCTGCCTATGTCTCTGCCTCTCTCTCTGTGCGTCTCTCATGAATAAATAAAATCTTTAATAAGTAAATAAATAAATAAAATTTTATGTATCTAATATTCTTTATAAGATAATTCCTGAATGACTTTGGTTCTTGGAATTTCCTTAACTCCAAGAGAGGCATTTCTTAATAATGTCCCATGAAAGAGCCCACAGATTCCCTGTTATAGCACATTTTTGTCTTTGGGTACCCTTATCAAAAACCTCAAGGTCACAGCTCTGAAAGGGGCCTTAGAGTCTAGCTGCCTCATGTTCTATCAGTGGAGAAGACCTAGAGTGTTTCACTGTCACCGGGTTCAGTCATCTGAGATTTTATAAGAAGTGTATAGAGAAAAAGTGTTAGGAAACTGTAGCTCACAGGTAAAATGTAGTCTAGTGCCTATTTTTGTACAGCCTGCAAGCTAAGAATAGTTATTACATTTTTAAATGGTCGAAAAAAAATTTTTTTTTCTATAAATTAATTTTTATTGGTGTTCAATTTACCAACATACAGAATAACACCCAGTGCTCATCCCGTCAAGTGTCCCCCTCCGTGCCCGTCACCCATTCACCCCCACCCCCCGCCCTCCTCCCCTTTCACCACCCCTAGTTCATTTCCCAGAGTTAGAAGTCTTTATGTTCTGTGTCCCTTTCTGATATCTCCCACACATTTCTTCTCCCTTCCCTTATATTCCCCTTCACTATTATTCATATTCCCCAAATGAGTGAGAACATACACTGTTTGTCCTTCTCCGATTGACTTACTTCACTCAGCATAATACCCTCCAGTTCCATCCACGTTGAAGCAAATGGTGGGTATTTGTTGTTTCTAATGGCTGAGTAATATTCCATTGTATACATAAACCACATCTTCTTTATCCATTCATCTTTCGATGGGCACCGAGGCTCCTTCCACAGTTTGGCTATTGTGGACATGGCTGCTAGAAACATCGGGGTGCAGGTGTCCCGGCGTTTCATTGCCTCTGAATCTTTGGGGTAAATCCCTAACAGTGCAATTGCTGGGTCATAGGGCAGGTCTATTTTTAATTCTTTGAGGAACCTCCACACAGTTTTCCAGAGTGGCTGCACCAGTTCACATTTCCACCAACAGTGTAAGAGGGTTCCCTTTTCTCCGCATCCTCTCCAACATTGGTTGTTTCCTGCCTTATTAATTTTCCCCATTCTCACTGGTGTGAGGTGGTATCTCATTGTGGTTTTGATTTGTATTTCCCTGATGGCAAGTGATGCAGAGCATTTTCTCATGTGCATGTTGGCCATGTCTATGTCTTCCTCTGTGAGATAAGGAGGAAAGACGATCCACTGGAAGAAAGACAGTCTCTTCAATAAATGGTGCTGGGAAAATTGGCCATCCACATGCAGAAGAATGAAACTAGACCACTCTCTTGCACCATACACAAAGATAAACGCAAAATGGATGAAAGATCTAAATGTGAGACAAGATTCCATCAAAATCCTAGAGGAGAACACAGGCAACACCCTTTTTGAACTTGGCCACAGTAACTTCTTGCAAGATACATCCACGAAAACAAAAGAAACAAAAGCAAAAATGAACTATTGGGACTTCATCAAGATAAGAAGCTTTTGCACAGCAAAGGATACAGTCAACAAAACTCAAAGACAACCTACAGAATGGGAGAAGATATTTGCAAATAACATATCAGATAAAGGGCTAGTTTCCAAAATCTATAAAGAACTTATTAAACTCAACACCAAAGAAACAAACAATCCAATCATGAAATGGGCAAAAGACATGAAGAAAAAAAATTTTTAAAGAATATTTCATGATATGTGAAAATTAATATGAAATTCTAATTTTGGTGTCCACAAAGTTTTATTGGGACACAGACACACCCACTTATGTATCGTCTGCAGCTGCTTTAGTGCTACAATGACAGGGTTGAGTGGTTGTGACAGACTGTATGATCCACAAGCCTAAGATATTTACTATTTGGTGTTTGCAGGAAAAGATGCCTAATCCTCCTTTAGATTCACGAAACCAGATGAAGGGAAGTACACAGTCAATATACATATTAGCATAAGTCATTAGAGTATAGCAGACAAATCACTGAGTGGGGAGTCGTGCATGACAATTCTACTCTGTGCAGTGCTAATAACAAGCTTCACTGAATTTTGGATAAATGACATTATGTCTTTAAATATCAATTTCCTCATTTATAAAATGGAAGGACTGGACTGAAGGTTTTTTAAACTCCCTTAATGATTGAACCGTGTTTTCTTAGATTCTCTGTTTGTGGCATCTATTAATCACAGGACCATACTAATGGCCAGAATTGTTTACACCCCCTGTGATGCAGCTTTCACAGGTGTGCAAAAATCATATTATAACCCCCCACAACCAATCCCAAATCCACTCCTCCAAGCCTCCCCTTTAATTCTTATATCCCAGGCCACTATTTCCCTCTTCCAATTGGTCAGAGCCAGGTACCACACAACTAGAAGCCACCCCTTTATAGTCCAGAGGTTGCCAACATTACTTAAACTACCAATCCTAAGCTATTTTCCCTTCTCTGCCTTGCCTCTTCCATGGCAAACACAATCAAGGCTCTAGACTATACTTTCCCCTCCTTCCTGCTTCTGCCTCCTGATCACTCTGGTGCCTCCCCATGTGTCACTGTGTACTTTGCCCTCCTCTCATATCCAAGGGAATCAAGAGTATCAATAAGCTTTTTTTTTTGGGGGGGGGTGGCTTTGACCTCATTCTGTTGTCACTTAGTCACCCATATAAATTAAGACTGGGCGCAAATCGCATAAGCACAAATAACTTACAAATCTGTGCAATTATCTCAGAGTTCAATGTATATAATTCAAGAAAGTGATTTGTTCCTGATGTTCACCCCAAGCCAAACCTCCTTTATTGCAGCTCAGTTCTATCAGTCCTCATCCGTGAGTTGTGAGAAAGCAAACACAGGCTGCATCCTTGCCACACAGGAGCCTTTGACTACTTCTAAAGTTCATATGACTTGTTAGTAAGTCTTGTGGTTTGCCTCCTCATAAATCAAAAGCTGAGATTCAGGAAAACTTTCTTATCTCATCGTAGAGTTTTCAGTTGTCTCTCCTTCTCATACTGCTCTGAGTCCCTGGAACCTCTCTGCATTCTACTTAGCTGAGTACGAGCTGTGTCATATTTTCTCTAGGTATTACCCTTAATTCTCAGATATGGCCATATTATTTTCAGAAAATTGTCTTTCTTTTGGTACCTCCCCATGCTGTTGGCATCATCACCTTCCTTTTAAGAGTTTTCTCTCTAGGTACCCCTTACCAAGGTCAATTACCACTTACAGGGCACGTGTGTAGCACTGATGAGATCAGGTTTGATACAGTAAGAGTGATGGGGACTGTGGTAAGCAAATGGCCATATAAGTCTGTTGACTTAATTGTTATTTTTCAGCTTTGAGCAATTATTGTCCCATGAGAATCCTGTCTAGTGATGACAAAACTTTTAATTTTTTAAAAGGAATCTAGATTTTAGATGGCATCTCCAGGATTTTAAATACCTACAACAAAGGTAAATTTTTAAAAAACACAATGAGAGGAACAAAATGCAACTACAAATTTGATTAAACCTATGAGCCATCACTTTGTTATGTCTGATCTATGATAAATGGAAAAATATCTTCAGACTCATTCTTGCTTGTACCCCAAGTCATTCCTTGGCTCCAGAACTTATGACTGCTGACCTCTTTAGCCTTTGTTGACATTTAGTTGTCCCAATCTTTTCAGGATCCTGCTTCTTGCTATTCTGAGGGTAAGTTATCCAAACTAATGAACTTATTCATTCTAATGGGAATTTTTCTTTCTGTCTTTCCTTCCTTCTCTGTTTAGATGTTTATCTTATGAACAAAGTTTTAGGGATAAGATGCTTAGCTACTCTTGTCTAAAGTTGGGGATTTAAACATGAGAAAGGATCACAAGTCCCTGGCAGTTCAGAGGCAGATATTTGGGTACAATGGCAAGTGGCACCTGTGCTATATCCCAAATCATGGGTGTTAGCAAGCTGCCTCTAGGGCCAGGTCTGAAAACCCTCTGGATATGTATTATACTCATGGTTATCAGTATCAGTGTCAGGTAAGGACTGACTTACAGAGGACCACTAACAAACTTTGATCAGTTCTCCCTTTCTAAAGTTGAGAATGTTTTTTGGTGTTGACAGGTACTGTGTTATTTTATTTACTTTTTGTTGTTGCTAACGTCCCATAGGTACTGGGTTTTAAAAATTGTTTGTATACCTGCTAATTGGTTCCATTTGGCATCTTCTATGTTATGCCTAAGCAGGCCTTATGTTGCCTAAGCAGTATTTAGCATACTTAATGAGGTTCCCTTGAGCTTTTAAGACATTTATTTTATTATTTATTTATTTATTTATTTATTTATTTATTTATTTATATTTTTTAATAAATTTATTTTTTATTGGTGTCCAATTTACCAACATACAGAATAACACTCTGTGCTCATCCTGTCAAGTACCACCCTCAGTGCCCATCACCCATTCACCTCCACCCCCTTTCCACCACCCCTAGTTCGTTTCTCAGAGTTAGGAGTCTTTATGTTCTGTCTCCCTTTCTGACATTTCCCACACATTGCTTCTCCCTTCCCTTATATCCCCTTTCACTATTATTTATATTCCCCAAATGAATGAGAACATATAATGTTTGTTCTTCTCCGATTGACTTACTTCACTCAGCATAATACCCTCCAGTTCCATCCACGTTGAAGCAAATGGTGGGTATTTGTCGTTTCTAATGGCTGAATAATATTCCATTGTATACATAAACCACATCTTCTTTATCCATTCATCTTTCGATGGACACCGAGGCTCCTTCCACAGTTTGGCTATTGTGGACATTGCTGCTTGAAACATCGGGGTGCAGGTGTCCCGGCGTTTCATTGCATCTGAATCTTTGGGGTAAATCCCCAACAGTGCAATTGCTGGGTCATAGGGCAGGTCTATTTTTAACTCGTTGAGAAACCTCCACACAGTTTTCCAGAGTGGCTGCACCAGTTCACATTCCCACCAACAGTGTAAGAGGGTTCCCTTTTCTCCGCATCCTCTCCAACATTTGTGGTTTCCTGCCTTGTTAATTTTCCCCATTCTCACTGGTGTGAGGTGGTATCTCATTGTGGTTTTGATTTGTATTTCCCTGATGGCCAGTGATGCAGAGCATTTCCTCATGTGCATGTTGGCCATGTCTATGTCTTCCTCTGTGAGATTTCTGTTCATGTCTTTTGCCCATTTCATGATTGGATTGTTTGTTTCTTTGGTGTTGAGTTTAATAAGTTCTTTATAGATCTTGGAAACTAGCCCTTTATCTGATAGTCATTTGCAAATATCTTCTCCCATTCTGTAGGTTGTCTTTGAGTTTTGTTGACTGTATCCTTTGCTGTGCAAAAGCTTCTTATCTTGATGAAGTCCCAATAGTTCATTTTTGCTTTTGTTTCTTTTGCCTTCGTGGATGTATCTTGCAAGAAGTTACTGTGGCCGAGTTCAAAAAGGGTGTTGCCTGTGTTCTTCTCTAGGATTTTGATGGAATCTTGTCTCACATTTAGATCTTTCATCCATTTTGCGTTTATCTTTGTGTATGGTGCAACAGAGTGGTCTAGTTTCATTCTTCTGCATGTGGATGTCCAATTTTCCCAGCACCATTTATTGAAGAGACTGTCTTTCTTCCAATGGATAGTCTTTCCTCCTTTATCGAATATTAGTTGACCATAAAGTTTAAGACATTTAAACGAAACATTTAGACTCCACAAGAAGAGGCAGCTGGTGAGACTTGGTCACATGATCAAGGTAGAGAGCATAATTTTGGATTTAGAAGTTAAAAACAGATTTTCTGGTCTTCTCTGCCCATTGGCCTGGAAGGCACCTACATTGAACCTGTCTTTCATTCCCTGACACCAATGAAATGTCTGCTGCTCCCATCTTCTTTGACTCCAGCAGTACTTATAAGAACCCAGTGAAGAGCTTTAGGTGGCTAATTGACCAGCTCTCTCCAGACCACTTCAGCTCCGTCTCAGGAATAATAAGTTTCTGTGCCAGGATTGTACACATGTAACAGCCCAGGATGAATAATCTCCCCCTCTCCCCCACCAGGGAGTCAGTAAAGATTGAATCAGTGAGTTGAAAAGAATGGTGATTTGGTTCCATTTATTCCCTCAGGGAAGCAGGGTGGGGATGAGGATTAGGACAAACTATTTTAGATGCTTATTTGCAGAATTAATGTATAGTCCTCTTAGACAAGTGATATCTTGACTACAGTGCTCAGCTTTGTCATTAATGAGAGGAAAATGGACTCTCTTCATTTCCTTTTGGGCAATTTTTTTGAGGTTAGCACCATCATGTGGATAAAGTGGATAAAGCTTGCATAACAAGCCAGCATTATGCCTCTGGAAATGTGTGATTTTGGTATCTTGCCTCTTTGCTTGTTTGGTCTTTCTTTCTTCCTTTCTTTTCTTTTCTTTTCTTCTTTTCTTTTCTTTTCTTTTTTTTCTTTTCTTTCTTTTCTTTCTTTCTTTCTTTCTTTCTTTCTTTCTTTCTTTCTTGTTGACATACAATGCTGTATTAGTTTCGGGTGTACAACAGTGATTCAACATTTATCTATATTACAAAGTGATCACTATCCTAAATCTAGCTACCACCTCTTGCCCATTTCTTATATCTTTTCTGAGTCACCATAGAGCAGAATAGTGATAAAAATATTTTTTGCAGCAGTCTCCAACTCTGCTGGGTTCTTAAGGATCTTGTGCTTCTACAAAATGACTAAATTGCAGGCAGGAAGATGACAGTGGGAGATTCATACAGCAGCTCTGTGCCAGGCAGAGTCTAAATTAGAGACCTCATTTGGGATCAGCTACTGGGCTTTCAAATAGAAGTTAACTGATTTGGACTCTGAGAAACACCAGAGCCATTACTCAGGCAGTTTTCTGATCTGTATTGCTTAAGAGCTACAAGCTGAGTCAGAGGAAAGGAAGAGAAAATCTGGTTGACAATGTGAAAGAATTTTACCAAACCACATGATTTGCCTCCTGTGGCATAGGAAAGTGAGGTGGAATTTTTTCGGACCTTTGGAAAGAGAAAATTTAGAGACTCTATTAATTGTGGCTTTGAGTCTTAACATGGTGGAGGAGTGGTTGGCAAAGATAGGAGACAGAATTTTACTTCCATTGTGTGTACCCATGCTTCCTTTTCTGTATAGCTGGCATCAAGATCCCCAGAGAGGGGCAAGGCTTGCTTCTTGAGGGATTAGTTCTTCATTTCTAAATTGACTCACATGTGTATGCTGGGAGTCAGCTGTAATAGGTGGAGAGAGCTGTTGGTTATAAAGATTTGGCACCATTTAGCAACTACTAGGTCACTTTTCTAGCCTTATTCTTCCCTTTGCATAGTCCCCTGACCTCGAAAGGAGAAGATTTTACCAGCACTTAGTAGATGAAGCTGTGATTGTAGCAATCAGAGGAGTAAAAAACAAATCAGGATGTGCTAATATTTACTCTCATTGATGAACTACTAAAGTGATAAGAAAATGTATAGAATAGTACTTGCCACCCACTAGTTCCTGTTGCCTCTACACATCCCTTTATACCCCTTCTCATACCATGCTGGCTCCTACAGCTGTGGACATTAATGTGACTGGGATTTCAGATTGGAGGGGCTTCTTGTAGTTGAATATGGGCTGATGCCAATCTGGAAGGAGTTTCTAGGGATGAGGTTTGCAACTCTCTGTAGAAGGCCTTTTATCAGACTTAAGTGTGACAGGAAAATAGGTGAGTCAGCTGATCTGTGAAGTGCAGATGTAGGATTAGATTAAGATTAGAGCAAAGAAAGATAGAAAAAATAAAAATAGAGAAAACTAATAAAATTGAAAGCTAGTTCTTTAAAAAGGTCAATAAAGGGGATCCCTGGGTGGCGCAGCGGTTTGGCGCCTGCCTTTGGCCCAGGGTGCGATCCTGGAGACCCGGGATCGAATCCCACGTCGGGCTCCCTGTGCATGGAGCCTGCTTCTCCCTCTGCCTGTGTCTCTGCCTCTCTCTCTCCCTCTCTCTGTGACTATCATAAATAAATAAAAATTAAAAACAAAATTTAAAGGTCAACAAAATTAACAAACTCCTAGTTAGATAACCAAAAAAAAAAAAAAAAACCAAAAAACAAAAAACGAAGAGCTGAATAACTAAAGTCAGAAATGAAAATGGAGGCATTACTACCAATGTTACAGAAATAAAAATGATTATAAGAGTTCATTATAACTATGAACAGTTGTATGGCAACAAATTGGATAGCCTAGATGAAATGGACAAATCCTAAAAACAGAAAAATCTGGATCCCTGGGTGGCGCAGCGGTTTGGCGCCTGCCTTTGGCCCAGGGCGAGATCCTGGAGACCCGGGATCGAATCCCACGTCGGGCTCCCGGTGCATGGAGCCTGCTTCTCCCTCTGCCTGTGTCTCTGCCTCTCTCTCTCTCTCTCTCTCTCTGTGACTATCATAAATAAAGTTAAAAAAAAAATTTAAAAAAAAAAAAAACAGAAAAATCTGCCAAATCTGGATCATGAAGAAGTAGAAACCTATGTAAGGGGATTGAATCAGTAATTAAAAATCTCCCAGCAAAGAAAAGCCCTGGACTTGATAGCTTCACTGGTTAATTTTAACAAACATCTAAGGAAGCACTAATATATTTTTTAAAGATAGATTTATTATTTATTTATTTATTCATTCATTCATTCATTCATTCATTCATTCATGAGAGACACACAGAGAGAGGCAGAGACATAGGCAGAGGGAGAAGCAGGCTCTCCGCAGGAGCCGGATATGGGACCGGATCCCGGATCTTTGGGATCATGACCTGAGCCGAAGGCAGACGTCCAACTGCTGAGCCACCCAGGTGTCCCAAGGAAGCACTAATATTAATCTTTATCAAAATTTCCCAAAAAGTTGAAGAGGGCAAATGCTTTCTAACTCATGCTATGAAGCCAGCATTTCCCAGATGTCAAAGCTACACAAAGATACTCTAAGAAAGCTATAGATAAATTTCTTTTGTTAACATTGATGCAAGAATTCTCAAGAAAATACTGGCAAATCAAATTTGGCGACATATTAAAAGAATTATGTACCATGATCAAGTGGATTTTATTCCTGGAATGCAACATATGAAAATTGACCAGTATAATCAATACATTAATGGAATGAAGGAAAAAACCCACATAATCATCTCAATTGATACAGAAAAAGCACTTGACAAAATTCAACATCCTATCATGATAATAACATTCAACAAACTAGGAATACAAGGAAACTACATAATTGAAAGCTATACATAAAAAACCTACAGCAAACATCATATTATGAGGTAAAAGAATGAAAGCTTTTCTCTGAAAATCAGAAACAAGGCAAGAATGTGGCTTTCACCACTTCCATTCAATATTGTACTGAAAATTTTAGCCAGAGCAATTAGACATGAAAAGAAATAAAAGGTATCCAAATGGGAAAGGAAGAAGTAAAATTATCTCTGTTCACAGATTGTAAGATCTTATATATAGAAAACTCTAAAGATCACACACATGCATACCCATTAGAACTACTAAAATGAGCAAAGTAGCAGGATACAAAATCAACACACAAAAATCAGTTGGACTCCTAGACACTAAAATGAACAATCTGTAAGGGAAGTTAGGAAGATAATTCTATTTACAATAGCTTAAAAAATAATAAAATACTTAAAATTATCTTAACCAAGGAGGTGAAAGACTTATACAATGAAAAATACAAAACATTGCTGAAATTAATGAAGACATAAAACAGTGGAAGACATCTCATGTTCATGAATCGAAAGACTTAATTTTATTAAGATTCCAATGTTACCCAAACCCAGAGGGATCTACAACTTTAATGCAATCCCTACCAAAGTTCCAATGATTATTTTTAAGACATACAAAAACCCATCATAAAATTCATATGGGGGATCCCTGGGTGGCGCAGCGGTTTGGCGCCTGCCTTTGGCCCAGGGCGCGATCTGGAGACCCAGGATCGAATCCCACGTTGGGCTCCTGGTGCATGGAGCCTGCTTCTCCCTCTGCCTGTGTCTCTGCCTCTCTCTCTCTCTGTGACTATCATAAAAAATAAATAAAAATAAAAAAATAAATAAATAACCACTTAAAAAAATAAAATTCATATGGAATCTCAAGGGATAGTGATAGCCAAAATAATATTGAAAAAGAAGAACAAAGTTGAAGGATTCAGATTTCCTGATGTCAAAACTTGCTACAAAGTTATGGTGTTCAAAACAATGTGGTACTGGCATATAGACGTGCTATAGACCAATGGATCCAGACGGAGAGCCCAGAAATAAACCCTTGCATATATACTCAAATGATTTTCAACAAAGATGTCAAGACCATTCAATGGGAAAAGTTCAGTCTTTTCAACAAATGGTGCTGGAAAAACTGGATACCCACATGTAAAAGAATGAAGTTGGGCTTTTACCTAACATGATCTACAAAAATTAACTCAAAATGGATGAAAGATCTAAACATAAGAGTTAAAAGTATAAAACTTTAAGAGGAAAATATAGTACAAAAGCTTCACAACGTTGGATTTATAATGATTTTTTAGATATGATACCAAATGCACAGGAAACAAAAGAGAAAAAATTGGACTTCGTGAAAAAATTTTAAAATTGTACATTAAAGATGATTAATACCATTAATATACACTATTAACAAAATAGAAAAAAAATATTTGTCATGTTTGTCAGTCACATACCTGGTAAAGGGTTAATATCCAGAATATATAGAGAATTCCTAAAACCCAACAGAAAAGCAAACAGCCTGATTAAAAAATGGGCAAAAACCTCAACAGATGTTTTTCCAAAGAAGATATATAAATAGCCAATAAGCACATGAGAAGATACTCAACATAACTAATTTTTAGGAAAATGCAAATCAAAACAAAAAGAATACCACCTTGCAACTGTTAGCATGGCTATTATATAAAAAACACTAATAGAATATAACAAGAGTTGGAAAGGATGTGAAGAAATTGGAACCCTTGTGCACTCTTGGTGGGAATCTAAAGTAGTACAATAGCTGTGGAAAACATGATGACAGTTTCTTAGAATTAAAAATAGAATTACTAGATGATTTAGCAATTCCACTTTTGAGTATATATCCAAAAGATTGGAAAGCAGATTATTGAAAAGATATTTGTGTACCCATGTTCATAGCAGCATTACTCATCATAGCTAAAATGTGGAAGCAAGCCAATTGTCCATTGACAGGTAGGCAAAATGTGGCATATCCATACAGTAGAATATTATTTAGCATTGAAAAGGAAGGGTATTTTGACAAATGCTACAACAAGGATGAACTTGGAGAGCATTATGCTAAATGAAATAAGCCAGCCACCAAAAGACAAATACCATATGATTCCAGTTATATGAAGTACATAGAGTAGTCAAAGTCATAGACATAGGAAGTAGAATAGTGGTTGTCAGGGGTTGGGGAGAGGAGTAATAAGGAGTTATTGTTTAATGGGCACAGAGTTTCAGTTTTGAAAGATGAAATATGGAGTTGGGTGGTGGTTATGGCTTGTACAACAGCATGAATGTACTTAATACCACTGAACTGTAGACTTAAAAATGGTTAAGATGGTAAACTTTAGGGGCACTTGGGTGGCTCAGTAGGTTAAGCATCTGCCTTCAGCTCAGGTAGTGATCTCAGGGTCCTGGGTTTGAGGCCCACATTGGGCTCCCTGCTCTGCAGGGAGTCTGCTTCTCCCTCTGTCCTTCCCCCTGCTTATGCTTTCTCTCTGTCTCTCTCTCTCTCAAATAAATAAAACCTTTTAAAAATGCTAAGTTTTTAAAAAAAATGCTAAGTTTTATGTTATGTGTATTTTAGTACAATAAAAATGTTTTATTTTTTATTACTGAGTCTATGATTCTGAGTTCTGCTATGTAATACTAGTTATCTATATAAACTGAGGCCTATCATTTTACTTCTCTGGGACTCAGTTACCTTGACTGCTTTTATAGCCCCCAAACTCTACAAATTTTGGAAGCTCAAGGATTATAAAAGCATATTACCTTTTTATTGATTGGTTCCTTGAGTACAAAAGTTCCAACCAAGACATGTTCTTTCTACACAGAATATAATAAAATGTTAGCTGTGGGAAAGTTAATGTGAATTAGTGAGACGCTGAGTTACAGGATGTATTTTATTTATTTTATTAACAAATTTAAAAAAATTTCTACACCCAGTGTGGGGCTTGAACTTACAACCCGAAAATCAAGAGTCATGTGCTCTACTGACTGACCCAGCCAGGTGCCTCTCAGGACATATTTTAAATAAATGCAATTTCGAAAACAATTTGATTTTATTGGAGGTAACAGAGATAGCTGAACCCAGACCATGTTTCAATTAATAGGTAAGAATGAGCAAGTCAAAGCTTCAGTCAGTACACATCTGAACGAACATAGATTCTAAGTTAAGGATACCCAAGATAATATGGGTTATTATTCTGCCTTGAAATTCATATTTTCATGATTTTCTGTGGTCTGTAAAGATAAAAAAGTCAGCCTACTTATTTTCTTAAAAATAGAATGAGAAGAAATGTTTATGTTTTCTAAAAAAAATATTTACCATGGTAGACTACAGTACTTCCCATATGATCCACGGAACTTTAAAAAATCTAGTGTATTGCTAGAACTCCAATAAAAACTTACAAACATTATGTGCTTTGGATGAAAAAAGATGGAAAAATATACAATTTTGGTTCATTTGCATTAAAGTATTTTTATAAGAGAATGGAACCCAGTAATAAAACCAGGAAAAATAATTCTAATTTTTTAAAAAGGTAACCTTTTTTAAAAAGTTTTATTTATTCATGAGAAAAACAGAGAGAGGCAGAGACACAAGCAGAAGGAGAAGGAGGCTCCCTACAGGGAGCCTGATGTGGGACTCGATTCCAGGACCCCGGGATCAGGCCCCGAGCGGAAGCCAGATGCTCAATTGCTGAGCCACCCAGGTGTCCCCATTCTAATTTTAGAATAAAAATTAAAACTACCTTTCCCTATAACCTCACAATTAAAATCTGGTGGAATTTTACCACCTTCCACAAGTGGTTTGCCTTCTATGTGGTGGGGAAGTGATAGGGAGTACATTTTCTGACTATTTTTAAAATCTCCCTTTTCTCCCCATGGTGACCACCATTCTACTCTTTGCTATTGAGTTCAACTTTTTTTTTCTTTTTAAGATTCTACATATATGTAAGATTATGCATATACAAATATATAATATTTGTCTTTCTGTGTCTGGCTCATTTCACTTAGTGCAGTGCTGTCCAGAGTCATCCATGTTATCTCACATAGGCAGGATTTCTTTTCTTTTTCTTAAGGCTGAATAGTATTTCATCATATGTATGAACACATGTATACATATGTGTGTGTGTGTGTGTGTGTGTGTGTATCCCACATTTACTTGATCCATTCATCTGTCAGTCAGCATTTACGTTGTTTCCATATCTTGGCTATTGTAAATAGTGCAATGAATATGGGGAGTTCAGATATCTATTTCAAATGGTGATTTTATTTCCTTTAAATTTATATCCAGAAGTGGGATTGCTGGATCATATGATAGTTCTAGGATTTTTTTTTTTTTGCTTTGTTTGGGTTTTTTGTTTTTTGTTTTGTTTTGTTTTTGGAAGAATATCCATACTGTTTTCCATGATGACTGTATCAGTTTATATTCCCATCAATAGTGTATAAGTATTCCATTTTCTCCACATTCTCACCAATACTAACCTATTACTTTTTTAATTATAGCTATCCTAACAGATATAAAATGATAACTTATTGTGGTTTTGATTTTCATTTCCCTAGTAATTGATGCTGAGCATCTTTTTGTATACCATTTGTATGTCTTTGGAGAAATGTCTATTCAAGTCTTTTACTCATTTTTAAAACGGGTTATTTGTGCTTTTTGCTATTGAGTTGTAAGTCTTCCTTGTAATTTTGGATACTACACTCTTATCAGGTATATTATTTATAAAAATTTTCCCATTCTGTAGGTTACCTTATCATTTTGTTGGTTGTTTTCTTTACCATGTAGAAACTTTTTAGTTTGATCAAGTACCACTTGTTTACTTTTGCTTTTGTTATTTGTGCTATTTGTGTCTCAAGGAACTAGGAAAAGAACAAACTAAACCCAAAGTTTGTAGAAGGAAGGAAGTAACAAAAATCAGAACAGAAATAAATGAAAAAAGAGACTAGAAAGACAATAGGATAAACAAAACTAAGAGTTGGTTTTGGAAAGATAAAGTTGACGAACCTTTAGTTAGACTAAGAAAACAAAAGACTCAAATATTATCAGAAATGAAAGAGAGGACATTACAACTGATACCATAAGAACACAAAGGATGTTAAGAAACTATGTACATATATGTCGGATAACAGAAAAAAATGGGTAAATTCCTAGAAATACACAATCTGCTAAGTCATGAATAGAAAATCTGAACAGACAAATAAGAAGGAAACTGAACGAGTAATTAAAGCTCTCCCAACAAAGAAATGTTCAGGACCTGTTGGCTTCACTGGTGAATTCCACTAAGCATTTAAAGAAAAATTTATACCAATCCATCTTAAGCTCTTCCAAAAAATTTAAGAGGCGTGAATACTTCTAACTCATTTTATAAGATCACAATCACTGTGATACAAAAACCAGACAAAGACACTATAAGAGAACAAAATTAGAAGCAAAATCCCTGGTGAACACAGATGCAAAAATCCTCGACAAAATACTAGCAAACCAAATTCAACAGGACTTTAAAAGGATCACACATCGTAATCAACAGGGATTTATTCCAGGGATGCAGGGTTGTTTCAACATATGCAAATCGATAAATGTGATACACCACGTTAGCAAAGTGAAAGATAAAAATCATTTATCATCTCAATAGATGCAGAAAATGCTTTGACAAAATTCAACATCCATTCATGATAAAAACTCTCAGCAAAATGGGTACAGAGGAATATATCTCAATTAAGTAAGGCCGTGTATGATAAACCCATAGCTAACATTACACTCAATGGTGATGAACCAAAAGCTTTTCTTCTAAAATTAAGAACAAGACAAACATGCCCACATTTACTACTTTTATTTACCACAGTACTGAAAGTCCCAGGGAACTATTAGGTAGGAAAAAGAAATAAAGGAATCCAAATCAGAAAGGTGTGAGTAACATCATCGCTGTTTGCAGAGGATATGATCTTAAATATAGAAAACTCTAAACACCCCACCAGAAACCTCTTAAAACTATTAAATTCAGTAAAGTAGCAGGATACAAAATCAACATACAAAAATCAGTTGTGTTTCTATGCATTAACAATGAATTATCCAAAAAAGAAATTAAGAAAATAATCCAATTTATAATAGCATCAAAAAGAATAAAATACTTTGGAATAAATTTAACCAAGGATGTGAAAGATCTGTATACTGACAACTATAAAATGCCAATGAAAGAAACTGAAGAAGATACAAATAAGTGGAAATATATCCTGTGGTTATGGATTGGAAGAATTAATATTCAAAGCAATCTACAGATTCACTGCAATTGCTATCAAAATTCCGGTGGCATTTTTCACAGAAATAGAAAAGGCAATCCTAAAATTTGTTTGGAACCACATAGGATATGCTCAAGTAATACTGATCAAGAAGAATAAGACTAAAGACATCACACTTCCTGAGTCAAGCTGTATTACAAGCTGCAGTGATCCAAACAGCATGGTATTGACATAAAAGTAGACCTGTAAATAAGTGGAACAGAATAGAGAACCCAGAATTGATCCCATACATATATAGTTAACTAATTTTCAACAAAATTCCAAGACTGCACAATGGGAAAAAGATAGTCTCTTTAAAAAAAGGTACTGAGAAAACTGGATATCTACATGCAAAAGAATACCCCACCCCCCAAAATCAAAATCAAAATGGATAAACTGAAGACTCAAATATAAGACCTGAAACCATAAAAGAAGGAAACATAGGGGAAGGAAGAACTCCTTGACATTGGTCTGACTCTTTGGAGAGAACTAGGAGGAAAGAAGAGATGTAGAAGTTTCTTCTATAATCTAATTGCCCCCAAGAGGCACCAACGCTTTGACACTAGCTAAGATTGCCCTTCCTGCCATCTTCTACATTCCATGTAGTTCAAGTTTTTGTCCTTTTCCTAGGGATTTCTGCAAATCTTTTCTGCTACTTTTTCCATTCTATAACTTATGACTATTTCTATTTTTAATAAAGATTTTGAGAGCGAGCAAACACGGAGAGAGAGAAGCAGATGAGCAGAGTGCAGGGTTGGATCCCAGGACCCTCAGACCATGACCTGAGGCAAAGGTAGATGCATAACCTATTGAGCCACCCAGGTGCCCCCTTATGGCTGTTTCTTTCACTCTGATCCGGCATTGACTCAAATTTGAGTCAAAATAATTGGTTTTATACCAAAATTCACTTGTAAGAGTCATCAAAAGGCAACTTGTGGAGGCAAATATCTACAACCATGTGTGGTAGATTTTAATGGTGACTGAAGCAAGCATGTGGCTGCGTACATTGCATAACCACTTAGGAAATCATCTAAAATTTTCTGGTCTTCTAAAAGTCTCAGGTCCATTTCCATGAACTTGGAATTCAGGGTATCTTCATGTCACTCAGCTTTCCTTTTTCCAGATGTGACAAAAACTCCTTGTATTTTATTATGATAAAGAATATTTCAGCTCTAGCACTTATCACTCCCCCATAATTTACACTTTGCCTAACTCAACATTTATTAATGTGCTCTGCTAAAAAAAGGTTCATATAGTTCAAGTGTTACACTTTCTTCTCTCCCCTTCCCTATTAGTTTTTATAGGAGCAGGGAGAGAAATATAGAGACTTATTTCCCCAGAGTTAAGAATTATGACTTTACCTTAGAAGACAGGAGGGTACAGCTGATTTTGTTTTTAAATAACAATTGCAACAGAATCTCCGTTATGTTAATGCCTCACTGCAAAGACTTGGGAAATGCTAGCTTACTAGAAGCGCCACTGAAGGAAGACCCAAGAGATTAGGTTCTAACATTAAAGAGTTGTATGATTTTGGGGAAAGTACCTCACTGGGCCTGAAAGATCAGTCTCTAAATTCTCTGCCTGGTCTTCATGAATCTATGAGTTGTCTGAGAGTCTCTCTGGTGCCTAATTCTTCTGTAATTGCAACTATGGTTGGGATTTCCCTCTTGACAGGTGGGTGGACATCCCACCTCTCTGGAGTATGCCCCACACTTGGCCAGCTGTCTGGGTCAGTGTCTGCCGTCAGAAACAATAGAGGTTTTATAGGCTAAGCTTGGAGCCAAACACAGGCACAGATTCTGATTTTTCTTCAACTTAAAATTTCAATTTCTTTTGCTCTCAGAACTGGCTTCCTTATTTGTATGCCTGGCAGAATATCTACCTTAGAAAATTGTCTTTAATACAGTAATGCAAGTGAAACTCACAGTAAAGTACCTGGTGTATAATGCGCCCTCAGTAAATGAAATTAATGTTTAAATATTTTATTTACTTATTTAGAAAGAGAGAGAACAAGCAGTGCAGGGAAGAGGGAGAGAGAGAGAGAGAGAGAGAGAGAGAGAGAGAGAGAGAATCTCAAGCTGACCCTGCACTAAGCATGGAGCCTGACTTGGGGCTTGATCTGAGCCAAAGTTAAAGAGTCGGATGCTTAACTAACTGAACTATGTGGGTGCCCCAGTAAATGAGATTTATTATCATTAACATCATATCTGTTACAAAGGGGTTGGGTGAGGGTCTTAGCCCACTCTTTCTGAGTTTGCTGATACATCTTAGTGTGTATGATAGGATGTACTCAGTCTAATGTACAGGTTAACTACCTGACTTTGGTTTTGATGAGTGGTAAATATGATCTGAGAGGGAGAGCTGAATGCCTCTGAGCAACAATTCTTTTTTAAAGTTGTGTGAAAGAAGAGGAAGGTAGATTTTTAGTCATAAAAAGTTGGGAGAAAGGAAGATTTTGAACAGGAAAAATAAACATGACCAAGCAGGAATGTGCATCCTTTACCTCTGTCTCAATGAATCTTTTTTTTTTCTTATTGATGTATAATTAACACACTGTTAAAATGGTTTCAGATGTACAATATAATGATTTAACAATTCTGTGTATTACCCAGTGCTCATCACAAGTGTGCTCTTAATCCCCTTTATGTATTTCACCCCTTCATGAAGCTTAAATTTATATATTTTATAACACCCCTAGAAGTAGCACTGTAGAGTGTGAAGGATTTTGGGGATTTATCAAAGTGTGGCATCCTGCTTCATGGTAGGCAGAGACCATGGGAAATCTTCCACTCAAGACATAGTCTGAAGATTTCAGGCAGATTATAATTGTCGGTAGTGATTCAGCTCTTGGGAGAGGGTGCCTTATTGTCTCTGTGCTCTTGATGCTCAAACATGGCTCTGGTCTATGAACCTGTGAAAAATGGGACACATCTGCCATTATCCTGACCTTCCTGGGTCTGGTCTGCATCCAGTAAGGGTATACTTTTCCAGGTACAGAAAAGGCTTCTGGAGATGCTGCGTGCCCCGTGGAGCAGTGCCCTCTGCTGTTCCTGAGGGAGCCATGCAGTCGCGGTCAAACTGAGGGAAGCGCCCGGCTCCAGAGCCAAAGCAACGTGCTCTGTTTTCTGCAGTGATTGACCCCCAGACCTGCTGCACCTCCAAGCCAGTCTCCACTGTGAATATCCAGCAGGAGAAGCAACAGCAGCGGGCTTCCCCTGTTCTTGTTTCTAGACAGGCTTCCACCCCACATTACATATGATGCCCCCTTCCCCTTTTCCCTGCAAACACAGAAGGGTTTCTATTAGTTTTGTTCTTTAGTAGAAAGAACTGTTAAAACAGTGATTTTTAGCCATTGAACCTTGCCTTTGGAAGAACCCTGCTTCTCAGTATTATAAAATTTAAAAAGTCGATACCACTTTAAGAAAGTATAGTTGATAGCTGTGATGATATAAAGGCATATAACATAGAAACCAGCAGTTCATGGTCAAAAGTTGCTACCAGTAGGGGATCAACATATTTTTCTTTCTTCTTTCTTTTTTTTCTTCCTCCTTCCCTTTTCTCCTGCTCCCTTCCCTCCTCCTTCTTCTCCTTTTTAATAAAATCCTCTTAATGAAATACCACAGAATCTCTTACAGTAATGATAATACGTGATGAAAACTGTTTTGCTGAATTTCTCTACCTTCTGGGAACAATTTTTTTTTTTAGCTGGCTCTCTGTACCTTCTGAGCAGACATTCCTGCTCTAAATCCTCTCAGCTACTGTCTTCTGGTATAACCCCAAACAACACAGTCAACATTTACCAATACTTAAACAACAAACAGGGAAATTCTTTGGATTTCAAGCTGGCGTTCGGGATTCATGTCCTCTACAATAACTTTTGAACTGTTTCCTCAGCACTATTCCACTTGGCTACAGCAAAGAAAATATAGCGAATAATGAAATATGCATGAAAGAAAACTTAAAAAATGTTTTTTTCTTAAATGACTGTAAAAAAAATTAAAAAAATAAAAAAATAAATAAAATAAATAAAAATAAAAATAAAAAAAATAAAAAAATAAAAAAACAAAAAAATAAAATAAATAAATAAAAAGAAATAAAATAAAAAAAATAAATGACTCTGAAACCACATTATGGGAGAGCACTTTTTTTTTTTTTTTTCCTGATGATTCCAAGTTTCAAAATCAGGAGTTTAGAAGGTGTGGATATCTTGCTTTATCATGTGGTAGGATACAGTGGGAGCTGGCCCGACCTGATCTTTCCCTTCTGCCAAGAATGAAATCCATTTCATTTAATGTGGCATTGGCCACCCAGCAGGAAGAAACTGCTAGATTCCACTAGGTCCCAGAATTCCAATGCCATTCAGTGTGGGACTAAATTTCCATTCAGTGGGCTGTGCTGGGTAAATAATGCAGTTATTTGTAATGTCAGATTATAGGTATTTTGTGTTTTATCTTAATAACTGCCAGAAGAAACACGTTTGGTTTTTTTTTCTGAAGCCTGGGATTAAGAACTAATTTACTCATTCTAGGTAATTTGTTGAGAAAGAATGTTGCTCAATCTTATGGTTATTTCTATTTGGTTACTTCTGTTTAAAATATCTGTCTAGGGTAGAAGAAGCTTTTAGCCTTTCAATAGAGAATGGCTTTGTTGATGCGTGGTCGGTTTATTTAGTGCTTGGCCTGCCATTCTTCCTCTCAGGCTAGCATAATCCTTGGATCTGATATCAGCTTCTATTGGACATAGGCATGGGGAATTACGCCCCCCCTCTTTTTTTTCCATTGTGGGACTCATCATGTATGCACATGATTTATCTGTCTCTTCTTTTCACCTTCCCAAAGACAGATGCTATGTCTCTTTTATCTGTATATCCCTGATGCTACATGGTACTGGGAATTTTTCTTTTTCTTTTTCTTCCTTTTCTCTTTTCTCTTCCTTTCCCTCTGCTTCCAAATCTTGAGCAATATAAACTCATCATTTTGAGGAATGAGTATTTTGGAATGTAGATGTATAGAGATGTTGCCCAAATAGACTAATTGATGCCAAGTTAGAAAACACAGGTTTGACCATAGAAAAGAATGGCAGGTTAAACACTGACTTTTATTTAGTAAACTAATGCTGCTCTTTCTGGCAGAAATTCCAGAAAAGCCTGAAAAGTATCTGAAAGTAAAGGTGTATTCCTTAGGTCCTGTCCTCCCTTAGAGTTTCTTTGGGCCTTTGTATTTTGAGGGTTGAGTCTTGAGACCAGCCCCCTGACCTCCAGAGTGTGGGTGTCCTGAGAGTAGTCAGACTTTCCAGACTAATAGGCTTCCTGGGGAGGCAAGGGTGAGGCTGGCAAAAACTGTATTCAATCTTGATCCTTTAGAAACTGACCCTGCAACCGAGGGCTCAGTATAGGGATGGAAGGAGGGGTGCACCTTGATCCCTGGTACTGGGACCTTAAGCATAAGATACCCTTGACTGAGCTTAACACTGAAGCATGGGACCTGCTACCCTCAACAAAACACACTATGCCAGGCCTTAGACTGCACAGAAGGCAATCCTATGTCCTGGTCTGTTGAGACAACCCTGTTTGATTTCTCTTGTCCTGGCATAATTACTAATAGTGTCCTTTTCTATTCTCACGTGTGTCTTGGTTTGGATGATAAATTATTTGATCAACCTGTGCAGAACTAGTTTTCAGTAGTGCCCTTGTATGGCCTCAAGAAGCAATGAACTGAGGGGTCTTTAGGTTTGTTCCCTGCTGGTGTGGAAGCCAGAATGACCCCTCCCTGCCCTTGGATTTCAGAGCTTTCAAGGCTCCAGATAATTTAGAAGGGTTGGGAAGCTATAACAGGGAATTTGAATATACCTTGTTAATAAGGCATGGGGATGATTCAGTCACTAATGGGAAAAATAAGAGGTCTGACCATATGTAGGTTACCCCAAGTTTCTGAAGCAGTTTGTATTAATCATAGGCTATTTAGTTTAGAATCCTTGCTTTAGCCCTACAAATCTGATTCTTTATATGGTACTTTTACTGAGTTTTTAACAGTAGGTTTTTGATCTTGAGAAGATGAAACTGAACTTGAGAAGATGATCTATGATCTTGAGAAGTTAAAATTTTTACTGTCAGGAATACATATGAAGTGAAATATAGTTTTAAGAGTTTGTTTAATTGAAAAAGTTGGATGTTGGGGCACCTGGGTCAGTTAAGTGTCCAATTTTTGGTTTTGGCTCAGGTCATGATCTCAGGGTCGTGGAATTGAGCCCTGCATTGGGCTCTGTGCTCAGTATGGAGTCTCCTCTGGATTCTCTCTCTCCACGCCCTGTGTCCCTCCCCTGCTTGTGCATGTGTGTGCATGATCTCTCTTTCAAATAAATAAACCTAAAAAAAAGAGAAAGAAAAAATTGGACGTTTAAGTGTAAGGCTAAAACTAGTGATTAGGTGGACATCTGCTCTTGCCTGCCCAGTGTCCCTTTTCCTTTCTTTGGGAACTGAGCCCCTTCTTAGAGACATTTGTTCCATGTAGTTTAGGTGAGGTTCACTTCCTTATATATCTCTTTTCCTCTTATCAACCTCCCCAAGAGGTTGGATTCACACTTGACTAATCCGAGTATTCCCATTCCCTTGGCCACACTGAATGTGGGGCAGGGTTAGGCACATGGCCCCAGCTGAGGCAGTTTCTCTGAAGTTTCCTGTTGGAGTTGTTGAAAAGACTGTTCCATTCTCCCAAGGCTGCTAATCTTGTACTATGGGACTTAGGCTGTTGGCAGTATCTTGCCACTAAAAGGAGAATGCCAATTTAAAGAGAGAGAGTGATGAAACCTCAGTGATATATTGCTTTGAGACTTCTGAATCCACCCATGCCGGGAACCCCAGAGTTTTAGTTCCATGAGGTAATAATTCCCCTTCTTCCCCCACCTCCCCGAGCTTTTTTTTTCTTTGCTATGAATTTATAAATTAGTTTAAGTTAAGGTCATTTGTAACCAAAGGATTCTAATATAAGTAGTGAGCAATCTTCTGTATTATAGGCAGGGATCCAGTCTTTCAGATTTTAAAGATTTCCTGGAAGAATTGGTCAACTCTAACTTTGCTTAGCATCTATGACAGTATTCTAAAAATGGTCTAGTTTGTTCACTATCTGGTACTATTTAGCTCATCCTATAGCCATAGAAATCTATTGACAGAGCTTTTTCCTGGGCAAGGTCAGTCTTGGAAAGACAGCATGGAAAGAGAAGGTAATTAAGTAGACAGACCTCAAGGCAAACACTGAGGAAAACCTTTTCCCTTCGCAAATTCCGCCGCCTCTTAGTCTACAGACTCAGACTCATCACTTGCCTTCTTTTGCTCAAGGATATTTCTTGGGGATCAGTGGGGTAACATGTCCTCTGTCTCAAGTGTCAGAGATGGAAAGAGGAAGCATCTTAGCTTCCACAGGATGCCCCTGCTCAATATCTTGGGCAGTATGTTGATAAGGAGATCTGGATTTATAAAACTTATATGGAAAAACAAGTAGCCCAGCAGTCTGATGAAAAATAGGGTGGTGAAAAAGACGTATTGAAAAATCCTGAAAAGAGAAAGTCAGGAAACTGTTAACCAGGGGTTAGAAAACCAGAAACAAAATAAAACTTCTGCCTAAATGTATGTCTTGCTCCTCCTTAATATTCAAATGTCTTCCACTAATTGTTATCTTCATTACTGAAGAATTCCTTGTAAAGGCAGCTCCTTCCAGTATGCTGGCTTGTCTGTTACTCTCTTTCATCACCATGTTTTATTTCCTTTTAGCATTTATGACTATCTGAAATTATCTTGTTCTTTTATTTTTTTATTTTTGTTTTTGTTTTGTAAACTTGTTTACTGAAGCATTTATAAAAAGTTGTAACCCATCAGCAGGGTATGTGTTTCTGTGAATCTGTATTTCCCCAACACTTGATATCAAGAGGCTTTAAAAATTTTGCCAAGTGGATATAAAGTAATAGTCTTAATTTGCACTTCTCTGATGAACAATGATGCTGAACATCTGTTCACAGGTCTTATGTGCTTCCTCTTACCCATTTACTAGGTTGTTCGGGCTAGTCTTATTGATTTACAGGAGTTCTTTATATGTTCTTGATATCAACCCTTTTCCATTGTGTGTACTGGGAATATATTCGCTCCACCTTACAACTTTCACTTGCTCTAAGGTGTTAAAGAACAAAAGTTATTTTTTAAAAAGTCTAGTTTATCAATCTTTAATTAAACCACTACTGTTTGTCACTTATTTAAAGAACTGTTCCCTACATCAAGGCCTAAAAGATGCTCCTATTTTCTAGTAACAGTTTATGGTAGTTTAAAATATGTCCACACATTCTTTGGTATTACACCCTTCAAGAGGCTCTTCTGCCTTAGAGTGTGGCCTGGACTTACTGACTTGGTTCTAAAGAGTAGAGTGTCATGGAAGTGACAGTGAGTGGCTTGTTAGATTACATACTAAAGGCATTGCAGTTTGTTCCTTATTCCCAGGAGGAAGCCAGCTGTCATACTGTGAGGATACACAAGCAGCCTTGTGGAGAGCTCCATGTAAGGAGGAGCTGAGACCTCCTGCTAACAAGCAGTAAAATTTGCCAGAATATGAGTAAGCTACCTTGGAAATAGATCCTCCAGCCCATCCAGGCCTTCTACTGACTCTAATTTTGGCCAACATCTTAATTGCAACCTTATATCAGACCCTGAGCTAGAAACACCCAGCTAAGTGGCTCAAAGATTCCTAATCCACGGAAACCGTGAGATGATAAATGTTTGTTGCTTGAAGCCACTAAGCTTTGGGATAATTTTTTATGTGTCAGTACATAACTGATGCCAAGTTTTAAAGTTTTTTTTTTCTTTTTTTGGACATTTAGTCCTTAACACATCGATCCAATCTCATTTTTTCTCAACTGGTTAACTATTTTTTTTCCCTACCATGTTTCTTGAACAATTCTTCCTTTCCTCTCTGAAATACCACTGTCACATATCAGAGTTCTATATATGCACTGTTTCTATTTCATTGGCTGATTTTCCTATTCTTGTGACAATATCATTCTATTGTAATTACTGTAGCTTTATAGGAAGTTGTGATATCTAGAAGGGCATGTTCCCCACTCCTTGCTCTTCTTTAAATTGCCAGGGTTATTTTTGACTCTTTATTCTTCTACATAGAATATATTTTAGAGGGATGCCTGGGTGGCTCAGTGGTTGAGCATCTGCCTTTGGCTCAGGGTGTGATCCTGGAGTCTTGGGATCGAGTTCCGCATCAGGCTCCGTGCAGGGAGCCTGCTTCTCCTCTCTCTGCCTGTGTCTCTGCCTCTCTCTGTGTGTGTCTCATGAATAAAT
The DNA here is from genome assembly GCF_905146905.1 of Nyctereutes procyonoides. NCBI lineage: Eukaryota > Metazoa > Chordata > Mammalia > Carnivora > Canidae > Nyctereutes > Nyctereutes procyonoides. The sequence goes on along the minus strand of NW_026575031.1, from coordinate 4,918,765 downwards.
AAATAAAATCTTTTTTTTAAAAAAAATATATTTTAGAATAATTGTATTCAATTTAATTTAAAAAAAAAAACCCTTCTGGGCAGTTTGGTTGGAACTGAACTGAGTCTATCATCTGAAGAGAATTGATACATCTATGATACTATGGCTTTCTATCTATAATCATGGTATTTCTCTTCTTTCATTCATATTACTTTTAATGTTTCCAAATGAATTTCTATAAATTCCTCTGTGATGGTTCTGATTTCTTCTTTAGCTTATGTATTATTTTGGCCTTGTGGTTTTACTATGATTTGTGCAAGCGAATCTTTACTTTTTCTTTTCCTGTATTACCCTTGTCCAGCAGTGGTGGGCTGCCACCAGCTGAGGAATAAATTCCCTACATACCTCCACCTACCAGTGAAAAACAGATTCTTCCCCACTAGTTTCCTTAAGATTTTCTCTAGAACTGATCTTGGTGACAGGAGCCAGGGTCTGTTAGAGTATAGCATCTTGGTCAGAATTAGAATCAGAAAGCTTCATAAACTTCTTCCTAGTATTCTCCTTGAAACTAAACAGTATTTATGAGAAAGTTCTGGGATGACATTCCCAGAGAAAATCTTAGGAATAATTTAGCTTTCTTATCTCTTGGGCCAGACCCAATATACCAGTGGCTGACAGGATGTTGGAGCAGAGCAAGAGGAGAGACCTTTGTTGTTTGATATGAAGAACTAGACTTTTAGGGTGTTGTCAGGTTCTCTTCGGGATAATAACTCTCTTTTAAGGCAGACCGTTCTTCTCCTGGGAGCCCACGTGGGCAGTTCATGTGAGGCATTGATGTCAAACTATAGGTGAAGGCAGCCTGGAAGTTCTAGGGAAATTCTGCTGGCTATCCTGGGAACATTGTGTTTAGGGATATCCAAATATGTAACACTTATCTGGTATGAAGGGGTATCCCCCCTTAAGCAAACTTTATAGATAATTGGAGTAGCCTTTAAGCACCAATAATTTTAACCATTTTGGTGGAACTATTTCTAAATCTTATTTCATACCACTTTGAAAATATGCTTCTCTATTTCTTCTTAAACAAATTCTAGTGAACATAATCTGATCCTTGGGGCTTCATGAATGCCAATTTTATTTTGCTATCACAGTAATTCCCTCAGGACTAATATCCACTTGGTTATTTGAATCTTGAGCTCTTATTCAGTTTAACAAGTATTTTCCAGCAATTATTATGGGCTGGGTACGATCTTTCACAATCATCTTCTCTCTTATTTATGTTAGGCAAGGGGATACTTGAATTTGCAAGTTCTCTACTATTTCTAATGTAACATGTTGTTACTGTCACAAGATTTGAGGTAGCTACATCTCACACATAGTGTGAAAACCCTATTCATCATCTTATGAACCACAAAAAGATCCCCCCCCCATTCATAATCTACTGATGTCATTGGAGAACCAGATCCATCAAGCTAATTCAAATTGTTAAAGGGAAAAAGGAGTAAGTGTAAGTTTGCCATCTCTCTCTTAGGTGATAAAATTCCTGTTTCTGATTACTGCTAGACTATTGGCTTCTAAAACTGGAAAGTTGAGATTAGGAATTGTCTTTGGACAAGGAAGTCATACGTTAGAACTAACAAACATATGTAAAAAAAGTCATCAATGACATTAGTTTGTTGACTTCACTCTGGGTGTGTGTATGTATATAAGGGTCTCCTTGTCTAGACTTTGTTATTTGCCAGGATAGCTAAGTGGAACTCCCAGTTTTCCAGGAAGTTTATTCAATAATGTCTACTTACCTTTTACAGAACCATGTTCCCTTCTTTTGGAGAGAATGATCCTGGGAGAAGAAAGGATATGGATAAATAAGCAATTTCTGGAAGCTATCATCACTGTCAAATAACATTCAGTGAGCCAGTAGTTAATGTTATATTTAGATAATATCTTATAATTTTTTATATGCTGTTTAAACAGATGGAATTTTCAAAGACAACCATATATGCATGCGAGTGTGTATGTATGTGTAGTTTTATCACTTTTAAAATATATTGATAGGAATAAATGAAGGCATAAAAAGGTTGCCCAAGGTCATATAGCTAGCAAGTAGCAAGGCCAGGCTTGGAACCTGGGTCCTCTGAATATGCATTCAGGGCTCTTTCAACTACACTGTTACCTCCTACTTAACCAGTAACCTTTAAAGAACTTTACAGGCTATGAAAATCACACAAATATATTCTAAGAGAAATTTTAAAAGCTATAAAAAATGTAAAGATGAGGATGTATCCTGGATTTCTGTGGCGTCTCTCTTCCAAAATATTTTCTCAGTCATTTCATTTTCCTTTTAGCTTCCTTGTGAAAAAAAAAAAAAAACGAAGAGGAATTACAGTCACATTTTAAAATTGTGGAAATGACACGCACAGAATTGAAATTAGAAACTTTCTGCGTTACAAATTTGGTTCTATAGCTTGTGTGAGTTTAAGTGGCATGTCAACAGGCCAGTTGCTCAGGCAGACTCTGTAAAGATTGTTCGAACATTATAGGTCATTGAACCATCATGGGACTTCGGTAATCTTGATGAAGACAACTCTGCTTTTTCTTTGAGAGGTGGTGAGAAGGAATACTTTGATGAGTCACTAAGGGGTAGATGGTGGGATATATCAGTGAGCATACCAAGCTTGGTTCTTAGAGAGGTGGGATCTAAGTAATTTCAGGAGTTTTGTTGTTGCTGTTTTTGTTAGTTATACAATATGCAAGCTTGAGGCCAGAATGACTTGTTCAGAATAATGGGAACCATGGTCACTGTGAATGTGGTCTAATATATATCCAAACATCTGAATGACTCCAGGACAATGATTGGTTGTTGATATTTGCTTTTTAGGAAGAGGTTATTTCCCTTTTTCTGAAATTATGAGGACCATATATCTCAATGATAAAATTTCTGGTGAATGTCAATTTTGGCTCTTAATCCAATATAAATTATAAAATTAAAGTCTAACAAAAGTTTATCTTTTTGCCTTATAAACTTGCTGTTACAAGATGCTAAGCAGGCCAAGAAGACTGGTGCTTTACATCCAATTCTGTCTCCTTTAGACCTTTGCATATCTGCTAATGACATCATGCTGTTAAGTATGAGCGGACACTGAAGCTGTATCATAAAGAAGAAATGACTTCTCATGTTTTAACTCATGGGCCAGCTCTGATTAGATGATGATAGGTGCCCTGGTGCTCTGTGTAATAAGAGTTTTGGGACCATGTTGGAATCACCAGGAAAGAGCATCGTGATTTCTGGGAGATGGGAGGAGTGGTACATGTGTCTTGTATTGACCTCCTCTCATACAGTGTATCCTCAATTAGTGTTTCTTCTTGCTTCCATCCTGAACTCTGTGATATATTAGGCTAGTTTCTTTGAGAATACATCATTTGCATGGCACCAAGAGAGGAAAGACCATTGTTTCATAGGATCTTCTTTGTGTGTTAGGGTTAGAATGCTTTAGAAATATGTCTGGTACTATTCTTGGAAAATGCACATGGGAAGATTGGTATGTGTTTGGTGGCTGATAGTGTTTTGGAAACTCCCTTGAAGGCAATGACACTGAGAGAAGCTGAAAGTAGAGTGAAATGCTTACTTTATTATTTTGGCTGTTAGACTCTCTTCTTGCAGAATTCATGCTCAAGACTTTTGATCTAGGGGAAAAAGAACATAGGGGTTGAATAAAGTACCTTCAAATATTCATACTATGTCATGGTTATTTATAAACAGTTTTATATTTTAAAGCTATATTGTGCACTATGGTAGTCAGTGGCTATATGTAATTGTTTACATTTAATGACAATAAAAAGAATAAGTTCCTCAGTCACAATAGTCATCTTTCAAGTACTCAATGGGTGGCTAGTGACTACATTTTGGATAGCACAGAAACTTCTATTGAGCAGCCCTATTCTAAAATCTTGGCTTACCAATGGAATCATACTTAATGTTCAGGAAGGATCTCAGAAGGTTTGAAGGTGTTCATTAGAGGCAAGGACCTCCAAGTTCTGGTGTCCTGGCCTCCAGGCCACAGTGTGAACTGAGCCTACTTAGAGGCTATATACAGTTTAGATCTTTTTCTTGGTCCTCAGATTCCAAAATATTTAATAAGTGGAAAAAATTCCCAACTGTTTAAGATTTAACTTCTAAAGAGGGTCAAGAAATGCAAGTGAGGTTTTTGGCTTTAGTTTCTCACTATTTAGACTCTTCTGACAAACTCAAGGAGTAATTTTTTGAAGGGGGATTTTCTCTATCATTTCTAATTTTTATATTTATTTATTTATTTATTTATTTAGAAAGATTTTATATATTTATTCATGAGACACACACACACACACACACACATACATACATACAGAGAAGCAGAGACACAGGCAGAGGGAGAAGCAGGCTCCATGCAGGGAGCCTCGACATGGGACTCCATGATCAGGTCCTGGCCTGAAGGTGGCACTAAACTGCTGAGACACCCAGGCTGCCCTATCATTTCTAATTTTTATTTTTATTATTATTATTTTTAAGATTTTATTTTTTTATTCATGGGAGACACAGAGACACAGGCAGAGGGAGAAGCAGGCTCCATGCAGGGAGCCTGACGTGGGACTCGATCCCAGATCCCAGGATCAGGCCCTGGGCTGAAGGCGGCGCTAAACTGCTGAGCCACCAGGGCTGCCCTCATTTCTAATTTTTAATGTTCATAGTTACATCTAGTATAAGTTTGGTTTCATAATATGATAGCCCTAGTTTGTATCTGGAGATTAGTTTCACGTCTAGCCCATATAGTTGAGTTTCTATATATTTTGGGAGAGTGGGAGTAATATTAATTTTAAGACCTTTTTTGTAAAATATAAGAAATGCCCTTTTTATCAAGGTGCCAGACCACTAACTTTTTAAAGCACATGTTCCTGCCTTTAATATAAAGCCAAATAATTGGTAAGGTGATAAAAGTATGAAGGAAGGTGTGTTTCTGCAGTCTTTTAAGACTGCATTTAAAAATGGATGTGGTTTAGTAAGGGTCAACCAGATCGATAACAGAGGGGAAGGTTACATAGTGTAGGGGCTCAATCAATTCCAAATAGGAATTGGTCAGAGGGAAGTTTGCTCTGACCCCATCTGAAATGGAGTTACCACTAAAACCAGGATGTTCCTTTGTTTGCCAAAGCTCACACTTCTCTTTCAAGGAACCGAGTCTCTAGTTCTTCTTCTATTTTCCTCAAAGTTTCCTGGTACTTCTTCAAAGAGAAATAAAAGAAACTACAGTTATTAGCCAGAAACTTTATGCTCTTTCTAATCATAATATGTATGTATTACTACATTGTCACATGAATGGTTGGTATTCCCACTGCCATTTTTGTCTCCTTTCCCAGTCCCTCAGCCTCCCACAACTCCAGATCTCTCACTACACTTCACCACTGGGCAGGTGCCTACAGTTGTTGGGATTATAAATAGGAAAAATGCTCATTATTAATTTAAGAGCACAGAGCTTAGGATAGTAGGGCATTAATAGAGTGGTTTTTGTGATGGAGTGTCATCCTCCCTAAAGGCCTTTGCATTGCTATCTTGAAGAATTAAAATTGTTGCAGTGTTCTTTGAAGAGCTTGGTTTCATTTCATTCTGTACCTTAACAAACCCATTGCTATCCATTTACTGAGAAACTGTACCTTTATGCAGAGGGCCTGATCTTCACAGAGCTGGGCCACAAATGCATAGTCTTCCATGACCTCGGAAGCCAAAATTCAGTCTTAAATTTTGCTCGGTAAATTGCTATAACAACAGTAGTTTACTAAGTTTCCGCTTAGGTTCCAGGCCCTAAATGTGTTTTTCTAATTGTTCTAAATATGTATTTGCTGTATGTGTGAACTCATATCTTTTTTTTAAGGATAAACAAGCTATATTTTATAGTCCCAATGAGAATTATTTGGGGACAGTTGGGAGAAAAATAGATAATGATTTATTGATGATATAGTTTATGGAAGGTATCCTGTAAAAAATGATAAACAGAAGGTGATCCAGGGGAATATATTCACATACTCTAATACATTCCTTCAAATCTTGTTTTCTTTCCTTTGGGAAAACATTGAAGTTATTGTCATTACCTTGGCTAGTTCTTTCTCTTGGACTGCACAGGAAGCCTTCAGCTGTTGTAATTTAGCCTGGAGAAAGGGAAGGATATTGTAACTCAGCCAGGCAAAAGCAGGATTCCATTCTGAAATGGGATCTGACAGGCTATCTTACAGGTGGTTCAAGAACCTCAGGACCAATTTCAGATGCTTTTTTAGTGGAGGGGAGTCAAACTTGAGGTGAGATGACTCTTGAGTTGAATTTAAATAATAAATATTAGGCAAATAGAGATCTGGAAGAAATATTTCCCATGCAGAAGTACAGCAAGGACCAAGGCTGTGAAATAGCACAAATTTGGTGTTTATGAAGAAGTTATACGGCAGAAGCATAGGGGAGATTGGTAAGAATGAGACGAGTGGGGGAAAGGTAGACACATATGAAATTATGTAGGGCCTGATAGCTTCTAGAGAGTTTGAGTATTTATTCTAATTACAGAGAGAAGCCAGGTGAGAGCTTGAAATTGTAAAGACATAGTCTGGTTTGTCTTCTTTCTAAAGAAGAGTGTTTTCTATGTGTGGAAGGTAGATTGCGGTTAAGTGTAAAAGCAAAAGTACTAGTTAGGAGGCAACTTTAGCATGCAGATGAGGGGTTGTGGTGGCTTGCAAAAGAGTGGTGGTAATAGTAGTAGTAGATAGGAGTAGATGCATTTGGCATATAATCTGTGGGCAGAGAGGACATATTATAGTCTTTCTTCCTTTTCCTTTTTCAGTTCTGTTTCATCTAGATACCATTATTTCACATTTGGACTTCTAACAGTTCCTTTCCTTTCCAGTCAATTACATCTAGGGCCAAACAACCAAATGTGCTAAGGGCTGTATTTTACTTATTTTAAGCAGAAAAAAATAATTTTTTTCAAATTATTATTAAAATTCTGATTAGTTAACATACAGTTCAATATTGGTTTCAGGAGTAGAATTTAGTGACTTATCACTTACATACAACACTTGCTGCTAATCATATTAAGTGTCCCCCTTAATACTCATCCCCCACCTATCTCCTTTCATCAGTTTTCAGTTTGTTCTCTATCATTAAGAGTATCTTGTGGTTTGTTTCTCTCTCTCTTTTTTTTTAAGATTTTATTTATTTATTCATGAGAGGCACAGAGAGAGAGAGAGAGAGAGAGGCAGAGATATAGGCAGAGAGAGAAGCAGGTTCCATTCAGGGAGTCCGATGTGGGACTCGATGCTGGGACTCCAGGATCACACCCTGGGCAAAAGGCAGACGCTCAGCCACTGAGCCACCTAGGCATCCCTTCCTTTCTCTTTTTTTCCTGCCTCCCATATGTTCATTTGTTTTGTTTCTTAAATTCCACATATGCGCGAAATCATATGGTATTTGTTTTTCTCTGACTTATTTCACTTGCTAAGGGCTATATTTTAAAGATTTATTTATTAATTTGAGAGAGAGAGAGGGCGAGAGAGAGCGCACAAGCACAGGGGGAAGGGCAGAGAGAGAGAGAGAGAGAGAGAGAGAATCCTCAAGCAGATTACACACAGCATGGATCTGACTTGGAGTTTGATCACAGGACCCTGAGATCATGACCAGAACTGAAAGCCAGGGTCAGATGCTTACTGAACTGAGCCTCCCAGGCACCCCTGAAGGCTGTATTTTAAGGACAGTGGTTTGAGTTACAAGGAGTTGAGGCAGACATCCTATTAAATTATTGAACTGATCACCAGCATGCAAGAGGAACAGAAACAAAATAAATGATGTATATTTCATAGAATTCTACAAAATAGGTGGATAAAATGGAGTGATCCAAGGGCTGATAATACTCTGGAATTGTTCAGGCTGGGCTGAGTGCTGCCAGGAAAACAAAGGCCAATGTTGTGCTGCAAACTCTCTATCTAGAGTCTATTTCACCTGACATGGCCAGCCTAGCCATACTTAAAGCATCACCACTAGATCTTGGCAGGCTTACTATTAGAAAAGCTTGTTTTGGGCAGAAGGAAGAAAATCAATCTCCTCATTGCTGCAGTTTTATAGCAAGGATAGTAAGGGAGCTTCATATTCCTTCCTAGTCTTAGTTCCAATTTATTCTTGAGATACACATAGGCTCCAAACTTCTTTCTTTCCTGGTAAGTTTCCTGGATGGGCATGCCCAACTAAGCTTACTTGGTGGCTTTGGGTTTCCTCTTTTTTTATGGCTGTCAACCCTAATTTGGCTAACAGAACATAGGGCAGTAATGCTCTCTTCTTTCACTTTCTATTTCTATTTTCATTGTGTCCATATCTTCAGAGGCTTCATGCACAGTGTGAGCCCAAGTATGGGCTTAATATAGGTTTAAGAAGCAAAAGAGATTGAGAAATAGGGACAATGCATTTAAAAGCCTATTGTATATTATGCTGTTAGGTAGTAAAACATAATTTTTATCTTTATAGAGCCTGAAAAATTCTTCTGTTTGTTCTTAAATGAAATACATAAAAATAACTATCAATTTAAGAAAAAAATAAGCAAGGGGCACCTGGCTGGCTCAGTCAAAAGAGCATGCAGTTCTTGATCTCAGAGTTGTGAGTGTGAGTCCCATGTTGGATATAGAGATTACTAAATAATAAAATAATAATAATAACAAACAGCTTTAAAAAAAGCAAAAGAGAAATTAGGTAAGGCAAAGACATAATCTTACAGAAATGATCAAGTAAGAATTTTATGTGCTGAGTAAAATAGTGTCTAAACCTTGTATTTTTGAGAAGACGGATTGTGATTGTGCTCAGGTTTTTAGCTCTAGAACACAATTAGAGAGATGCTAAGCACTGTATGATGCACTTAGTAGGTAGAGGTCACTATGTATTTGAATGACCAGTAGAATGAATTCTTTTCTGAATTGGAGTCAATGACAAGGTGTGTAAATTACCTAGCACACAGTAGATTTACAAATCCAAACTCTGCCTCTATGAAGTCATACATATGCTTCAGCTAGACTTTTGAATGATCACCTTAAAATTGTGACTTTTTAATGTTTTAGAACTCTAGAAAAAGAATATTTTATATACATAATTTCATTCAGTTTTCAAACTGAGGCTGAGAAGGACTGATTAAATTGCCCAACTTCATGTATTATACTAAGTACCGCTGGGGGCAGGATTGAAACGAGGGACTTCAATGCTATATATGCATTTGAGCATTTGTGTTCTGTTCTTTTCATGGAGAGAACAAAATATAGGCTTCAGAGTGAAATTCCTTACAAAGGGGAGAAGAGAATCAGCACCTAGCAGTCCAGGCTGAAGCCTGCAAAGAATTTATCCTAACTTTGACCATTGTTTACATGTCATACAGCCCAAACCCATTTGAGATTGCTTTTTGGTTTACCTTTGACTCTTCTGGGGATCCCTTTGGATTGTCTTGTTCACACTTGGTTGCCTTATGCGATTTCCTTGTAAGCTATGGGTTCAAATAGAAAAAAATATATTTCAAATAAAAATTCTATCAAATTAAAAAATATAGAAGACAAAGACATTCTCTGGTGTGTGGAGCCAGTAACTTGGCCTTGATTAGAGCTACCAGGAGATGGTCCCTTGATGGAAACTTGGTGTCTTTGGGAACATCCTTATTCTACCTCCATATCCCTCCTCTTGTTAGTTTTGACACCCAAACTAGAGTCTGCTTAAAGCAGGAGTACTTCCCTGAACCCCCTAATCCATGCCAGATTATACAGGGCTGCAGGCATGGGTCAGAAAGTAGGGTAATTATAAAGAAGCCCACTGTATTTTGACTAGGAGTTGAGGTAGAGAGAATACCTGGACAAAGAAGAGGGAAATTTTTGGCATTAAATATTTTTAGCAGTCTCTAATGAAAGTAAAATTAACCTCTCACCACAAGGGTCTCAGTCAATCCCTTCAACAAAGTATCTGTTGGGATCCATTTCTTTGTGACAGAATGAAGAACTCATGGGATCACTGAATACCTGGAATACCCTATGCACTCCTATCACCTGATGCTTGCAGGGAAAATCCATGGCACCTAGGTCATGAGGTTCAGCCTCAGGACAGTGGGTAGGATTAGTATCCACTCCCAGAACAGGTGTCTCTGACATGTGGGATCCTCTGTGATCATTTTTCCTCCCTTGCCTCTTAGATGATTGTGGTGCTTGGGGACACCCAGGAACACAAGAGCCTCACCCCACCTTTCTTTGAAGTTCTTCTATACTGTGGACCAGAGTTTCATTCTTCCTATCCTGTTGAGAGAAAGAAGCAGAGTATTAAGTGTGTATCTGCACACTGCCATCTGTTTTTATTCAGTTGATTGTTCTCCATTTCACCCCAGTGATATTTTCCTGTAGTAACCATACCTTCCTGCATAATGTCAGATAAAAGATCTGTGGTTTGGTCTCTATATGGACACACCAACTTACTAGAGGTTGAGAGGTCCACATGCAGGGCTTCCTAATATTAAATATTATCAGAGAAACCCTACCGTCCACACATGCAAGAACATATTCTGCTATGACTTTGGGGCTGACTTTTCTTTGTATGCAAAAGGGGAGATTATTTTATCTGACAGGGATGAGGAATACAATCTATCAAATGGCTCTTCCCTGCCTCTTGCTTACAAGTCTAGCTGTTTCTTCTTCCAGCTCCTGCAAGGCTTTTTCCCTCTCCATTGCGATGCAGTTCTCCTTCTCCCACTCCTCATCTTCAGCCAAGTCTCTGGTCTGAGTGATCTCACTTTCCAGCCTGGAAAACGTAAGCAGGCACTATGAAGAATGACAGCCTTAGAACTGATAAAACACATGTCAGTTTTAAGGGTACTTCAATGACAATAAATCCAAATCCCAGGTTGGAAACCCTTTCTTTCCTGGATCCTTAGGATCAGAATGACTCTAAAGATAAAACAAGTACGATTCCGGTGATTCCTGCATCAAACACCCCAAAGTTCTTTTAGCTCAGGTAAGAACCACTCATTCTTTTAAGATTTTCTCTGAAACTTGCTGTATTTCAGGATTTGAACCATAGACCAACACCAAAGAATGAAGAAGAAACTTTTTTTGTTATATAAGATACAGGTTCCTAGCATAAGCTGGGATATTGAGTTTTGTTTCTTTTCCTCCACCCAGTTCTTTGGATCAGGAAGGTCCCTCACCAAGCCCCAAAACTTACCTCTGAATCTCATTTTCTTTCTCGTGGATTTTGAGAAGAAGTTCCTGATTTGCTTCATCTATTCTCTGCATATCCCTTTCAAGATCCATGTTCAAACTGTTAATGTTCCTCTTTGACTGGACCAATCTTAAGATTTCCACTTTTTCTGACCTATAGACTCAGCCCCCAAAATGAACAAGGGCCAGTTATCTTAAGATCAATAACCTTTGGACTAAAGAGGATATCTAGTAGACATATAACACATTAGCTTGGCTATTTCTGGGAGTGTACTTTTTCATTTTTAGGGAATTATGTTTCTTAATCATGCTCTATAATTTGTTTCAGTAATTCTTAATTCAGTCAGCAAGAAAGGTTTTACCCAGTATTTCTCACCCAAAGGGCTCAGGATAATAGTGTACCTCCACTTTGCTTCCAGGAGAAGTTTTACTTCCTTAAATAGCCTTTTGCATTGGAGAGAATGATTTCTCAAATTGTTCACAAAGCCTGCTCATGTGATATACTTTTATCAAGTACTTTTATTCAGGTAGCTGGTACGTAGTTGATTCTGCTTTATGCAGAACCATAAGAAATTTCCATTAGCAGTTAGGGCTTCAGTCTTTTCCTGCTTCTCCCCATCTGAAAACTTCTCCATTGCCTGTTAGAAGGCTTGAGAATCTACTATGGTAGTCACTCCATTGAGCACACACAGAAGTAATCCAGGCATTCACTTTCAAGAATGCAGACATCTTTTTTGAAGTAAATTTGAATGAAATAATTGTAACTTAATGCTAGTGCAGTCTAGAAAGTTATCTGGCATGTGGGAAGCTCTCAATAAACTTTTCATTTTCCAGTTCGCCAATTAATTGGTTTGTCTCTAAAATGATTAACTGGAAATAAGATAGTGAGGCAGAGGGACCTTTGTTTTGAGTAGGCATGAGGGAGGATTTTGGAAAAGGAAAGTCCTATCTTGGAAGGGCTGGCTTGGATGGGGGATTTGCAATGGATATCACTTCAGGAGGGCAGGGGCACTTGGGGCTGAGTGCAGTGATGGATAGGAGCTGAAAGAAAGAGGGAAACTAGAAGATGAAGAAAGGAATCAACAGCAGACATGCTCATACCTTGGTCCTTGGATGTGGCTTTGCATAATTATGACTACTTACTCATAATCTAGCTGCTTGTCCTTGTGTTCTTCCATGGTAGATTCCCTAAAATACCAGCAGAGATGTATCTAATGAATTGGGGAAGTAGGTCCACTCTGTAACTACACGAAAGTCCCAAAATATAGGAATAAAATTAATTGGTTTCCCCCCTCCCAGTTCTACGTTTTGGACATAACAACAACAACAACAAAAAAGCCTTGTGATTCTTCTGCCCATGATATGATTATGCCTCAGTAAGGATACAGTGAAGATAGAAGGATAGTGCTGGAAAATTCAATATAAATCCTGTTGGCAGTTATACTAAGATGATTCACCAACACAAAATCCTTTGAAAATGTGTACATGACAATAAGAATCAATAGAGGTTATCGATTGTTCTTAAGTCTCTTTTTTTTCTCTATGCCTGGCTGCTTCTCTTAAGACTCCATGGTTGGATACATGTCCCCTGAAAAATAACCTCTCTTCTTTCTTGTCTGACTTCTATAAGGATCTCCAGATATTAAGATCTCTAGTATTAAATAGGACTCAGAAAAAATAAGCAGGAGTAAATAACTGGCTTTTGTTGGTACTTAGTTGCCTTCTTTTCTCCAATAAACTCTACCTCCCTTCTGATGTATGGTCTTCTTGATTCTGCCCTAGTCTGTTAGCTTCTGAAGAGTCTAATCTTTCCACTGGAACCATCCAATAGAATCTCAGAACTTTGCATAGTGTCATGACTCTGTTATTGACATAAGATGGGTGGGGCAATATGTCACAGTAGGGTGGGTGGCAATGGATTCTTATCATTTGTGCCAAGTTCACAGCCTAGAGGGATACATGTTTCAGGGTTGAGTCTTCCCTTTGGTGGCAGTAGTTATAATGGATCTGATTTCTAGGCACTTTGAAGGGTTAAGCCTCTGTCTTTATTTCTCTGGCAGATTGAGCACTTTTCCTGCCCGAGTGTGACTCATATGGGAACTCTAGGTCCTAACACCAGTAGTCCAATCCTAGAAAGTAGCCAACTAACTACTCATTCATTCAACAAACACTGAAACTTTGAAAGAACATCTATTTTTGCCAAGCACTATTATAAGTACTCAGGACAGAGTGAACAAAAGAGTCCAAAGAACCTGCCTTTATGGAGTTTACACTCTAGGGTGTGTGTGTGTGTGTGTGTGTGTGTGTGTATGCCGGGTGGGTGGGTAAAAGGGGTAACACAAGTAACAGAATAAATGAGTACATTTATCTTATCTGGTGTGTACATTTTGGCCAGATTCTGCACAATTTGTAACTTTTTGTGTGTGCAAGTCACTGGAAACCTGGGTTTCAGATCTTGACTTAATAAGGACTGCATTGAGTTGATTTGTGGGCCAGAGTGACTTCTTACAATACTGTAGTTTCTAACAAACTATTTGTAAAATTAATGGCCTCTGATGACCCCCATTACCATCTCCCTTCTTCCTGAAAGAAGGCATTTCATTGCTTTATGAAGCTGTACACAGAAGAGTAATTAAGTAACAATTCAGGCCAATGGCCTCTCCCAGGAATTAATGGTAGGGAGAGTTCATTAACCCCAGCTGGTTATAGCTTCTCCAGGAAATGCCCTGGACCAAGGTTATCGTAGCGATTAATGTATTGGATAGAGACTTTAACTGGGATAAAAATAAAGCTCCATCTCCTTCCTGGGGAGCTTTTCTCCTTGAGGGGCTACCAAAGGCAAGCCCGCAGGAGCAGCGGAACCCCAAGCTGAGGGGGCCTTGCGTGGGCTGAAGACAACAGATTGCCATTAGTGAGAACTGCTAAATCAAGGTAAAAGCAGGGCCTTGGGGGCAGATTAAGGTCCTTGATATAAACCTCCCCGCTCTTTGGGAGGTGGCTTTTGATTAACACCCAGTGCGGCTCTAGGGCAGCTGTTTCCCCTTGTTAACTTTTCCATGCCATACCCTGCCCCGTGCAGAAGAGTCGCGGAGAGATGCCGATTTTGCTGCATTGCTGCCGGGGATGCAGTGACCTTTATGTGGAAGCCTGTTGTGAAAACACCCTCTTTTGACACGCTGGACATTTGGGCTCTTTCTGCTGGGGCTCTACCCTTCTGCAGCGAGGGCCCTGGTCAGATGCATGAGTCCCTGATAAGCTGCCCTGGCCCTGGTCCTTTCTGCTGCCTCAGGAAGATGGAGACCTATTTCTTCTGCTCACTTCAGTTGTCCTCACTTTACTTTGGTGAAATCTTCTCAGATATTTTTATAAATGAGCCTGCTTTTGAGGCTCATAGCCAGGCAAGGCTCTAGAACCTCATTTTAGATCAGTTTTCAAATACAGAATCAAGTACACTATTTTCCTTATGTCCTTACTTATTTTTAGTAACTATTTCTGTACAGTCTTTAGGCTCATAAAATCTCTTTGAATTTCCTTTCAGAATACTTCTCAGAATAGCTTTTTCAAAAGCAGAAACTTGAACCAAACTGAAACGTAAAGCAAAGGCACAGAGAGAGAGAGAGAGAGAGAGAGAATGTACCAGTACTTAATATGGTTATTATTTAATATCCAGTAAACTATGGTAGTTTAAATTGACAAAAAGTTGTGTATTTTAAAACTAATCCTTCTAAATTTATTGCATCATTGCTATTACAACAGCAAGAAAGAACTAAAAAGGAAAGTTCACCAAGGATTTCACTTCAGCAAAAACCCTGTATTTTTCCAAATTTTCTTCTTCTTTTCTATTTTTTTTTTGCCTGCTAACAAACCATCTTTTATAGTTATCATAGAATAGATATACTGTGGTGTTTTGCCTTTTCACTTAATATTTTTTATGAACATTTCTCAGGTTGCTACATATTCCCTATAATTATAATTTTAATCTCTACATAAAAGTCTATTGAGTTGATAATATTTATAATCCATTTCAGCATACCCCTCTTTCCATACTGTTTATCTTTTTGCATGCCCATCTTTTCTCCAAGGCCAGGAAGAGTACCTGCATTAACTTTTTAGAGCCACCATAACAAAGTACTGCTACAGATAGAGTGATTTAAACAACAGAAATTTATTTTCTCACAATTCTGGAGACTGTGAGTCCTGAGCAAAGTGTTGGCAGGGTTGTTTCTCCTGAGGTCTCGTTCCTTGGCTTAGGTGGCTGTGTTCTGTCTGTGTCCTCACATGGTCTTCCCTCTGTGTGTGTCTATGTCCTAATCTCCCCTTCTAAAACGACACCAGTCATATAGGACTAGGGCCCACCCTAATGACCTCATTTAAAGTTAATTACCACTGTAAAGACCCTATCTTCAGATAAAGTTACATTCTGAGGTATTAGGTATTTAGATGTCAACATACGAATATTGGGGAGGGGGGAACACAAGTCAATCTATGTGAGACACTCAGCAAATCTTTAACTGTGACTGAATTTATGAAGAACGTTTGAATTGTTTTCCCTTCCTCTAATAACAGCCCTTGAATATACATGTATAGTCTTTATATTTTTCAGGTATAACCAGAATGTCAAAGTATACATTTATATTTTTACCAATTTTGAATGTTTATTCATTAGAATATTAGTCAACTGCTTTTTATTTTACAAATGAGGAAAATAAAGGCAGGAGAGATTAAATGTCTTGTTGAGATTAAAAAAGATTAAAAAATATCTGCCAGACGTGAGACCTCATCTCTTACCATTATCTGGCTCATTCTTCTGTAAGCCTGGGAAAGTATAAGAAGAAGGCATTTCCCTGATTGTAATACAGGGCTGGTATTAGGGACTAGCAGTTATTCAGGGGGTCTCACCTGTTAGTGACATAATTTTGGTTTTCAATGAGATCATTTCAGAACTCACCATAATAATCACTGCTTTATTTCAAATCTGCTTCTCTAGCTTTAATTTAAAAAGTTTGAGGTAAGGAAGTGATCATTAAATGGAGGATTCCTAAAAAGGATAACCAGAACCTCTGCAAGCAAGCTTGCATAAAAATGCTACACTAAAATCTAGTGTAATTTTATACTCCCTTCTCAGTCCTTCTGTGTTCTTTCTGCCCTGTACTGGGAACACCTCTAAACTTGCTGATTGGCCTTTGATCATTACAGAGGAGTCTTTCATGCATTGAGATGTTAGGATGTCTTTTACTTAACAGAAGTAATATTATACTACAATACTTATGCTATGAATGACTAACGTTTGGCTCTATATAATCCATCATTCTTCATTTGTTTAGCAGACATTTTTCTGAGTACCTAAGTAGATAATGGTATGTCTCAAAGACAACTTGAGTACTCAGTTTCATAAGTTACTAACTACATTGTGATAAATGTTATGGTGGAGGCAGCTAAAAATTGCTTTCGAGTTCAGATGGGGAGCAACTCTATGAGTTAGGGAAGCTTCAAAGGGAAGGTGCCTTTTGGATTGAGTCTTAAAGAAAGGGAGTAAATTACATATAATAGGAAAGGATATTCTAAGAGGAGGGAATGATAGATTCAAAGGCACACTATGCTCAGTGAGTGGTGAAAGTTCACTGTACTTTCTCTCTAAAGCAACACGTCCCAATGTGTCGTACATGAACAGTTGGTTGTGTAATTAATAGTTTTAGGAGGTAACATTTTTTATTTTAAAAATTAATTTTAAATAGGGATGGTTAAATATTTGGTAGTAAAGCTACAAGTAGTACATTAAAACTTAGAAACATTGCTTTGCATGAAAATAAATGTATTGGAGTAAAAATAGTACTTGGTTTAAAGAAAAATATTAAGTAGATAGTTGTTCTGGGGAAGGTGAATGTAGCAAACATTGTGAAGGTAGAATGTGAGTAATTAAAGTTTGGGGATTAGTGCTCTAAGAGCATATATGGCATGACAGGAAAGGAACCTCGCTGTCCCTTTCCCACCATCCTGAGCACAAGCACTGCATACTTGTGCTCAGGATGTCAGGTTTCATCTTGAGGCACCCCAAGAAGCATGAGAAACTTTTAGGTAGAAAGTGACATGGTCATTTATTTGAGAAAGATAATTCTGGAGCAGTGAAGGATGGATGGGAGGAAGAAGCCTCCAGTGCTGTCCATACTGTGCATTATGATCAGACATCTCAGGGGAGATATTTTACTTTAGCTTTCCATTTGGCGAGGAAGCTCAGGTTTTTTATCAAGCATTTTTTTCCCACTGGAAGTTGTATATTGGAGCTTTTTTTCCCCCTTTATATTATTTTTGGTTTGCTTTATTTTTTTAAAGATTTTATCTTTTATTTATTCATGAGAGACACACAGAGAGAGGCAGAGACATAGGCAGAGGGAGAAGCAGGCTCCCTGCTTCATCAGGGAAGCCTGATGTGGGACTTGATCTCGGAACTCCAGGATCACTCCCTGGGCCAAAGGCAGATGCTCAACCGCTGAGCCACCCAGGCGTCCCTTTGGTTTGGTTTACAAAAGTAATATTAAATCTTCTTGGTGAACAATGTCTTACCACACCTGTAATGAGAGAGTTTTTGTCTCTAACTCCTCCACTTTTACTTCTGTAGCCATTGCTTGCAATCTAGAGATAGTTTGGTCTCTCCTTATTCTTTCAAATTGTTTTCACTGGGGCTAATTCTTCCCCTAAATGGAAATGTGGCAATCTCATGACATTTTCTGGTTACTTTCAGTCCCAAAACGATGTTCCAGTTCAGTAATCCAAGGATCTAGTACCATGTCATAATAAAAACTCTGTGCCTGGTGTGGAGTGGAGGTTTCTGCCCTCTGGGAGCTGAGGCCTGCTATGGGTGGAAAGACTGCACTGGGAATGGGCTTGTTGACTTCTCTCTTTCCACAGGGAGCACACCTATCTCTCCGTTCCACCAGGCTGGCTACAAATGAGAGGAGGTAAGATAGGAAAGGGGACTTTAAAGTCCTTACTTGACTGGTTCTGTTGTGTACCGGCACCCTGTCCCTTAGGGCCTGCTTGGAGTGTAGACCTAATGCTTTCTCTTGTGGAAGTTGTTGGAAATTGCCAAAGCACTCTTGTGGCATACCTGGAAATTCTAGTTCTGACCTGGACAATTGCATGCATGTCTAATCCAGTCATTCATTTGCATCTCCCTTAGCCACTAAGACTTTTGTCATCTTGCCAGGTTCTCTTGGCAGATCACTTGGCCTTCTAGTTGGCCAGGACTGGTTATATGATTTGTAGAACATAGTGAACTGAGTTCACGCTGTGTAGAACTCTGAGAATGAGGGCCTTTTCTCAAAAATTAAGAATTTAAAGTCAGTGATAGCAGCTATCCTGCAAGTAGACTCTCTTTTTATTGGAACTTGATGCGCACATCTCTGACCCTAAATTCTTCCTCAAAGCTGGGCCCCTCCAGTGCTTCCACAATTTTCCAAGGTCCTGCCTGCCTAAGTCCCCATGTCTCTATGGTCTGCCTGCTTACTGGAATGTGCCCATATTACCATTTGTTGGGTGTCCTTGCTTCTAATCACCTGCGTTTCCCCGCTCCTTTGTCTCTATACCAGCTCTCTAGATCTCAAATGCTTTTGGCACAACCATCCTCCATTTTGCTGCCAAAACAGAATCTTAATAGCTGCCCCTTCCAGAAATTGTATTTTGCCCCTGTTTCAGTAGCTTCTCCTTATGTGGAATATTCTGCTAAGAATGGCATGCTTGCTATAATAATATTAATGTATAAATTGGGGTATTTTTGATGAAAGTTGAAAAATGAGATTTTATAATTAGGATATATTTTGAAAATTCTACGCACGGGGTATAGTTTGGTGATACTTAAACACATGAAGCACTTTCGGGAGCTATTTCACAAATAACAGTGTTCTCAATGTCTGAGTTATGCTACAGTTCAGAAAGAGAGGGTGCTCATCTTCAAATTCAATCTTTTTCTTCCAATAATCATTGATTTTTGTTTGGGTTCTTGTAATTTTAATAGACTTCTTTCCCATAAAAATGTAAATAAACAAAGATAAAGGTGAATGCTTTCTTAAGCAGATTTTAGTTTTGAACAAAACATCTGTGAGAGGTCAAATTTAAGATAATTTCAGAATTCTAAACAGGTTTTATAACCTCTATTGGCAAGAGATCTGTATTTGCAGAATCCATAAAGCTTTTAAGGTATAGTTGATATTGAAACAATAATGACCCTGGAACAGGATATTTCCTGGAGATTAATGACCAGCTGGGAGGGGTTGATGGCCTGAGGTGTAGTTGAGGGCCATTAACCTCAGACAGTCATTAAAGCCCAGGAAATGTCCTATGTCTAGGTCGTTATTGTTATTATAAATTGAAAATGGAAAAAAGAAACAGGCATACAGATGATCTGAAGGGCGCCTCCATTTCCAATGGTTTGAACAGGGAGAGTTCTGGGAGAATTTATTCCCCCATTCATTAGCCAACCAATCTCTCTGAATCCTCTGTCACATTGCCCTTCAAGTGATGGGTCTTTGTGCTGGAAATCCCTGAATTCCCCAGACACCTGGGTAGAGAGAACAGTTCCCTTGTTGTAGCTCCTTTTGCTCAGAGTGACTGGATTAAACAAATAGTAATGGTGAATAGCTTTGCTACTTGCTCTTAATTGTACCCTGCGTTACCATCAACTTGCTTCCCATGGGATAAGCTGTTTTCTTATCTATTTAGCTGCAGTAAACTTCGCAGAGCTAAATTTTAAGCCGTTGAATATGTTGTCTGTGCTTATTTCCCAGGTTGTTGGGGGTGAAAGTGCATGTTATTTGCTTTGCAGTTGTGTTGTCTTTAGTCAAGCTACATATGGCATCCCAGTTCAATTCCTTATTCAATTTCCAAAAAGTACTATAGATATTTTGAATTCCCAACTAAGAAGCAATGGTTAGTTTTGAATGCATTAAGTTTCAGCTTTTATACTAATCCTGTAGTAGCAAATTCACCTTCCTCTTTTTTTTCTTTTCAAACAAAATATTCAAAATGGAGAAGTTACCACTTTAGGGTTTCCACTTAGGCTTCATAACACAGAGTGGGATATGAAATATTAGGCTAGAATATTCTGAAACAACTTGCCAAATTTATTTTATTCATTGGGTATAAGAAATTTCATGTGAGATTTACAAAAAAAAAAAAAAAAATCAGAGCAGTATGACCTGAGGATCATTAGGCTACCATTTCTTTCAGTTAGTCAGCATCCCATCTGAGGCATGCATTGGATCAGCTCAAAATCATCACAGATGACTGTAAAAGAAAAAAAAAAAAGAAAGAAAGAGAGGAAGGAAGAAAGAAAGAAGGAGGATAAGAAAGAAAAACTCAAACTATTTCCCTTGATAACATTGATCAAGAACATTAGCTTTATAGAAGAATAGCATTTAACTGTATAGTACTAGGCTGCCAGTATTATTATGAATTTGTAAATATAATATATGGTCCATCCTCAAAAGGCTCCTCTTTTACCTGTAGTGGTGCCTGAAATTCCTGTTACTCATAACTTTGATCTAAGATATTGAAAGTCCCAGTAAAACTGCAAATGCTAAGTTTTCAACCATTGATATTTACCCTAATTTTAAGTTATTAAATATTCCAGACCATAGTTAGCATGTGGATTCAACATAATCAAAAGGTAAGATGAATAAATAATAAAGGGAAGTAACATAAAAGTATTCTTTTTTCAAATCCCTATCAGTGCAATCTATGAAATTCCTTTTCTTGGCAGTATTTTCAGAGTAATTCACACTCCCTTTGATGTTCCTTACAGTCTTCCTCTTCCACTGTTCTTTCTCATTTTAACACGTTTTTATCAAACATGGTTCTTGTGCTAGTCTGTGCTCTGTTGCTTTCTAGAATCTCTTTATGTTGACATTTCTGGTGAGGTGGGCTGATTTTCATGTGGGCTGCAGGATTTGTTGTTGCCTTATGGTGGCACAACTCATGAAATAAATGTTACCCTATAGAGTTGTAGTATTACTCTGGTGAAGTGTGGAAGAACTCTATTTCCACCAGCTACAACTGTTCTGTTTTTGTCATTGTTGTTGTTTGTTTGTTTTTAGCAATAATCTGATTTTGAGTTTTTATTTTCATAGTGTACCTGTTGATTTCCTACTTTATTTTAATTTAATAATTCTTCTTCCCACCCCTTTGACTTTCTATATTACCCCATCTAGTGGAATTTGGTGCAAGTTATTATGGAAATAGGTTGGGAGATATTACAAATGATGTTGTCCATGGTGACCTATAAAATCAGCCCTTGGCCCTCTACTGAACTAGGCATTTTGAATCTCCCTTTGGGATGAATTCTCTGCGTATTTCACACTGCTGAAAAGTTCCAGGGCCCTCTCTCTGAGAGGTTCTGTAACTACATTTTTACACCATCAGTCATTGCTTATTGATGAAGGCCCTGCAGTCATCCTGGGTAGTCTACACAGAAGCATACTGCCATATCTGAATTCTTGCATCACAAGGGTAGACTAGAGACCCTTTGAGGACTCTGACTTCCCATTATTTTTTCAAGTATTTTTAATGTGCTTCTGTAAGGGATACTAAAAAGCATAAGTATCTTGAGTACACAACCACAACGTAATCTAGGGAAGGGAGAGAAAATGAGACAACATCAAATAATGACAATCTGGCTGTCTTCATTCTGTTTTTTAAAAGATTTTATTTATTTATTCATGAGATACAGAGAGAGAGAAAGAGAGACAGACAGACAGAGAGAGAGAGACAGAGACAGAGACAGAGACAGAGACATAGGCAGAGGGAGAGGCAGGCTCCACGCAGGAAGCCTGATGTGGGACTTGATCCCGGGATTCTAGGATCATGCTCTGGGCCGAAGGCAGGAGCTCAACCACTGAGCCACCCAGGCATCCCACTGTCTTCATTCTAAAAGAAGATGAAATCATGAGAAGTTGTAACTATATTTGTTGAAGGGTTTCAACTTATTTGGGTATAATCTTCCAATTTACTGCTCTTCTTCACTGTATTATGATGTAATTATGTATTATAGTACATCATTATAGGTAATTAATAATATGTTGACTAAGTTGCAGAAGGTTTCAGTCACTTTTAATTATTAGAATAGTCTTGTGTTATTTCAAAAATTCAAAGCTCCTTTTTCCCCTTCATTCTCCACAGAATTGACTTCTTACTCTAGCTCCTGGCCAGGAGTTTTTCTGTCATGTTTAGGCAAGGTAGAAGGAAAGGAACATGTATAAATCCTTCCTATTTAACTGCCTGTGGTAAGGTTGAGTTCAATGACTGGTTAGTTGTCCTCGTGTTTGGTTCAAGGTAATCATTACTGCCTTTTGTGGGCAGGCATGTAGTTATTGGTCCTCTCATATGTAGGTTCTTTGGAGGATTTCCAAAGACTTTCCCTTCTTAATGCATAGTTTCTGATGTGAGAAATCTGGCTTTACATTTTCCCCTACCTTAACCTCTCCAAAAGTTCACCCTAAAATTGAGGACCCCTTTTCTGGTGGTCAGTCATCGTTGTCGTCTTCTTCTTCTTCCTCTTCTTCTTCTTCTTTGATTTATTTATTTACTCCTGAGAGACAGACTGAGAGAGAGAAGCAGAGACATAGGCAGAGGGAGAAGCAGGCTCCTTGCAGGGAGCCTGACTTGGGACTCTATCTCAGATCCCAGGATCACGACATAAACCGAAGGCAGGCGCCCAACTGTGGAGCCACCCAGGTGTCCCATGGTGGTCAGCCTTCTTGATGAAGTCTGGAAATACAGCTAGAGTTCAATGACTTTTCTCCTGTATATTGACCCTTTGGAAAATCATCTATGACATGTCATATAATGGGGCAGATAGCTTCATGGCTGCATTTTCTCCCACCATCTTCTCCAATTCTCTTTCTATGGTTCAAGTAGCCCAGGTGTGCTGGCCAAACAGACTGCCAACTCGAAAAGAAACTGCCCAACTTCCCTTCATGTGGATACCTCCTGTTTTTAACATGGGTTGATTTTGAACCCACTTGCTTTGGTTTTAGGTAACAAAATAATCTACTTTCCTTCTCCCTCATAGAATAGTGTCTCTTTAAAAGGCTACTTTCCTCATTACCCTCTGGGATCTCTTTTTACATTGCCCAGGGAGAGATGGTAATGCTTGGTATAGTTAAGGCTCATTCTAAACTGAAGTCTGTCAGTAAGCCCTGTAGGGATATTCTACATATTAGAATATGGGAGTCTTAGCATATTTTAGTCTTCAGCTTAGATGCAGTTCTAGGGAACCTAGAAAATTCCCACTTCATATTCTACCTCAGTCCAGAGGAAAAAGAAAAGGGGATGAATATTAAATAAAATAACTATTGCTGTTCCTATCCTAAAAAAATGAAATCAGAGTCAGATAGCCAAAGATTGAAACTAATATGAACCAGTTGGAGAAATTTGCTGGCCCAGAAGGGGTGCAGCTTGCCAGATATCCTATAAAGAGTCCAGAGGGATGAGATTCCTTTCAAGGACAGCTGGTGCAATATTAACAGTTAACAGAGAAAACAAAAGTCACATTCTGCTCCTGTTGGCTCTGAGAAACTGAACTCCCTCCTGGAAAAAGTAGAACTGAAAATATGAAAATAGAATTAAGTTTCAAGGGAGTAGGGGGAACAGGGAATACTGATGTGCTTTGAGTTCAGGTCTTCAGGCCATGATACATTACACTCCAGGATGCCAGAACCATCAAATGTGATTTCTGATTACCTTTCAATTACCACTAAGAGTGTTTGGTTTGGTGTTGTTGTTTTGTTGTTGTTGTTTCACTTTTTTTCTTAAAAGTA
Source organism: Nyctereutes procyonoides (assembly GCF_905146905.1). NCBI lineage: Eukaryota > Metazoa > Chordata > Mammalia > Carnivora > Canidae > Nyctereutes > Nyctereutes procyonoides. The sequence continues at coordinate 4,894,739 of NW_026575031.1, read as the reverse complement.
CAAGAGTTTACAGAGAAAATGCCTCCCCCCAAAACAAAATCAAATGGAGAAAAAAAAAAGGGAAAAGGATTTTCAAAACTATAGCCTAGTAATTTTGATGTCATTGTAAGCATAATTTTTGACTGGACTAGTTGGTGGATGGTTTATGAATGGTTATCAAAGAAAGTGTGATCACTGAAAGCAACATGAGTTCGAGAAGAACATTAGCTGGACTAATCAGATCTCTTCCCCCCCCCCTTTTTTTAGGCTAGTAATTCATAGTAAAGCTGAAATATAATGTGTTCTAAATTCCATCTTACATTCTCTCATTGCAGTCTCAAAGATTTGATGGGGAAATGTGGACAGATTGTTGTTTGCATGGGTGGACTCATAGCTGTTTGAGAAAAAGCTCATTCACTTAACAAATAATTTTGAATCCTTGTATTCTAGGCAATGTGTGTAGCCCTCAGGATAAGAGACTGGAGAATTGATACTCATTAAGTGTCTGCTGTGTGTACTTACTCTACTTGCCTCACATGTGGGATCTCTTTTACTTGTCTGGGAGGTGGACATCATTATCTCTTTTATAAGTAAGGAAACCAGAGTTCACACTTGTCCAAGATCATGTGTAGCCGAGATTCAAACTTTGATCTACTTCATGGTAAAGCCATTAGCTTCCCATGACATGATTTTCATTGCTCCAGGAGAATAAACGTAGTTACCAAGAGGCAAGTCAACATAGTAAATTCAGCATCAGATGCTGAGTCACTATAAAGAGGAACTCTCCATCACCTGGGGCTCTGAGGCCTCTGAACTCTGTGCCTGCCCCACCCACTCTTACCACAGGTTTTCGAGGAAAGAATGACTCCATGTCAGAGATGACAGGATGTGATAGCTGTGAGTGGTTGGGAAAGGGGTAAAGATAGGACAAGGAATTGGTCTCAGAGCTCTCACTATCTTAGTTTGTTTGGTCACTTCTGATAAAAAAAATTAAAAATAAAGTTTTTCAAAGATACCCTAAAGCTGAAAACCTGAGTCTTTTTTTTTTTTTTTTGGCTAACTCCTTCTGGAATCACCTTTCTAATGGTGATATTGCTGGGACAATGCTGGGCTTTCCCAGAGTGGGTCTCTTTCTGGGCTCTGGTTCTCAGTAAGGCAGGCCCCGGCTGCTTTTCCTCCCTGGTGGAGAGGATAGTTTGTATTAAGCTGAAAAGTTACTTTCTAGTTGTGAGGAAGGAGTTAGACTGCTGCTGCAGAACTATGAAATTATTTTCAGTGTTTTACAAATGGTCACTACATCAAAAGCAACAAAAAAGGTAATTACAAAGTGTGTACATCATAAACATACTTTTTTTTAAAAGATTTATTTATTTGAGAGAAGGAGAGACAGTAAGGAGGAAGGGGCAGAGAGAGAGAGAGAATGAATCTCAAGCAGACTCAGCTGAGAACAGAGCCCTGTTGTCCGTGGGCTTAATCTCATGACCCTGAGATCATGACTTTGAGATCATGACCTGGGTTGAAATCAAGAGTTGGATGCTTAGCTGACTGACTGAGCCACCCAGGTGCCCTCATTACATTATACTTTTAAAAACACTTCACTTTAGGGGTGCCTGGATGCTCAGTTGGTTGAGCATCTGTCTTTGGCTCGGGTCATGATCCCAGGGTCCTGAGATCAAGCCCTGCATCAGGCTCCCTGTGGGGAGCCTGCTTTTCCCTCTCCCTCTGCCTGCTGCTTCCCCTGAGTGTGCTCTCTTGCTCTGTCAAGTAAATAAATAAATAAAAATCTTAAAATAAAATAAAGACACTTCACATTGCCTTGAATATGACCTCAGCCCCAAGCCCAACTGCAATCTCTGGGGAGAGGCAGAGACTGGTGAAAAAGACACAGGGGTTGGGGTGGGAAAAGCAGCAAGAGGAGAAAGCAGACCTTCAGTTAAATCAGCCCTCAATTTCAAGGGCAGCTTTGGGCAGGCTGGCCTCAGGCTGGAGCCCGTGTCAGAGGCAAGAGCAGCTGTGGATGGGACTGGGTGCTCTATATCATTCAGGTCAGGCGGAAGCTGACCTGGCATCCTTTGTGTATAGAAGTGCTCCTCTTTGGTGGATTTCAGCTTATCTTCCAAATCATCAATTATCTTCTCTAGCTTAGCTACCAATCTCTGTGGACTCAGCATGGGTCTCTGCTTGAGTTTCTCAGTAAGAATCTATCTCTCCTTCATATCTGTCTTCCTTTTCTTCTGCTGCATTCAGACATTTTAGGTTCTGGTCCATCCGTCTGCTCATCCACCCCCTGGCAATGGGAATCGGCCAGCTCAACTGGTTCCCCTGTGCATGTCAGGTCCCCCTGACTAATCACCAACTTCTGAGCCACCCCTCATACTTCCCAGTCTTTCCCAATCTGCTTCTTCTGCAGTGTGCTCAGCTTGTTTGAGTTGGATTTCCTGGAGTTCCATCTTTTCTTCATCTCTTAAGGCTCAGTTTTCAGTAACCTTCATATCTTTCCTCCTCTCATCAGTAGCTTTCTCAGCTTCCTCCATCTTTTGCAGGGCATGGTCCAGCTCCTCTTCAATCAACTGGATCCTATGGTTCAAGGAGGCCACCTCCGGCTCAGCCTGCTCCCAGGCCTGCCTTTCCCCCTCCATCTCCTGTTGCAGGTGCTTGGCCCTCTCCTCTGCAGCATGGGCTGCAGAACCTGCATCTTGTACTTAACTGCCTCGATGGTGGTGATCCTGGCATGGTGCCCTCCCAGCCCTTGCCAGTGCTCGGCTTCCTGCCTCCTGTGCTCAGAGCTGCAGCTGCCTCCTCTGCTCAGAGCTAATGCTGCTTTTGCTTATATGAGACAGAAAGCCACTTCAAACTAGCTTACCGAAAAATGGGAATTTACTGGCCCACTGATGGCTCTAGAGAACTACATTGGGGTAGTGCTGAGTTCAGGGACTTAATAGCATCATCCAGACTCAGAATCTGTCCATCTCTCAGCTTGGATGTCCTCTGGATTGATATAATTCAGGCAGACCTTTCCTCTTGGTGACAAAATGACCTCGCAGAGATTCAGTCTTTTCCAGTTATTGTAGTACAGTCTCTCTAAGGTGTCTCACTGGGTGGACACAGCCATGTGCCCATTCCTGAAACAGTCATTCTGCCCAGGAATGTAGAATGTGGGAATGGCCGTATTTACCTTGTTCATCCACTTTTGGAGGGATAGAGACAGACTCACATAAACCAAGAGGGAACATATTGTTAGCCCAAAGGAAAATTAAGGTTCTCCTACAAAAAAATTAGATGTCTATTATATTTTAATTTTGCTCAAGGTGTTTTCTGATATAAAAAGAAAGTATTATGTTGTCAAATTTAGGTTTTCCTATAATTTCTTATCCAAGTTTAAAGCTTAAAAAGGTCACAGAATCAAGAAGATTAACTTTTCATTTTCTTCAGTTTTTTTATAGTTTATATTTTTCACTTATCTTTTAAATAAACTAGAATTAAATAGACTTAAAAGCTCAATAAATTACTAAATATTTCAATAATATTTATTGCTGAAATTGATTTATCACATTTATAATATATAAATTTTAATAGACACTACTTTCTACTTTTAAGTCATTTATTGACCTTTTTCTGTCTATTCTTTTTTTTTAAGATTTTATTTTTAAGTAATCTCTACACCCAGCACAAAGCTTGAACCTACAACCCCAAGATCAAGAGTTGCATGCTCTACCAACTGAGCCAACCAGGTGCCCCTTTTCTGTCTAGTCTTCTGCCAGCACTATAGCATTTTAGTTTGTAGCTATGTAATAAGCTTTGATATTTGGTGGGACAAATAAATGGCAGGTAGCTTAAATGAGAGGGGATTGAAAGATCTGGAGTCAAGAGTTTTACGTACCACCATAGAGCCTGTTTTTTACCAGAAGAGGCCGCCTGTGCATGTGGGCACTCCTGGAGCTGAGGTTAAGGAGTAATTGAAAGGAAGGAGAGAGTAAAAAAGCGAGGACATAGGGCCATGGAATCCAAACATCACTACTGTTTTAAAATATGGCAATGCCTGTGCATTACAAAAGATGTGGTCTTCTCTAATTGGAGCTCAAGGCAAATTATTATGTAGACTGTTTCTTTTTAGCACATTTTAATTTTTATTTATTTTTTGGTTCTCATTTGCTTTTGACATCTCCCAGTTAGGCTGTTGATGCCAAAGAATGACACCAGTTAGACATCAGCACTTTATGAGCTTGCTGCTTCCAGGACTATTTATTTGCCAGGCAGAGAAGGTGGTACCTAATACTGAGAAATGACTTCTCACAGTCACACTGAAGCTAGTCATGAGGGCTGCTAGAGACCTTCAGTGAACAAAGGAGCCCCCTGCCCTCCTAATAACATCTCCTAAGTGGTGTCCTTTTTATCTCCCTTAAGGCTTATTCTGTCTCTACTATTTTTCAGAAGGGAATCTTAGAAGGAGTATCATGTCTCTGCTTAGCTATCAAATATTTATTAAACTGTTAATATTTTTTGGGCATTGTGCTTGGGAATTTTAATATAAATAAAATATTATCTCGCCTTTTGAGGAGTTCATTGTCAGGTCCAATAGTTCTTAGTTCCTTGTATTTGCTTTCCCAAAGTTTAGGCTCCCACTCTGAGGACCTAAGGCACTTGGCATTGCCTCAAGTGGTCCATTTAGAGGTCAGAATAAATTACCTTCCATATTTAAACAGATTCTATAACCTTTAGGGTTTCCACTTATGCCCACTTTGTGGCAGGAATGCTCCCCTTCCCCCACACCTCCTTCTCTTATCCTGGGCCTGACTTTGTTTTTAAGCTTGCAGTATTAGAGCCTTTTTTGATTATTTTTTATGATAGAATACTTTGCTTAGTGTTTCAAACTCAGTGCTCCCTTTTGCTAATGTTGATGTGACAAGGTTTTCTTTGCCTGGACATTTTAAATCTAGACTCTTCAAATCCTGAGCTTTACCTTACATAGCTCTGTTGATGAGTTCTTGGAGTTTGGGGTACTTATGATTACATTTTACTCCATTCCTATGAAATTCTGTTGTTAACAGGGGACATTCTGGTGAGTCAGATGAACCTGTGTCAAAACCATTTCACTCTCAAGAAGGCACAGTGGCTCTGGGTGCTTCTCAGTGGCCAGGGATATGCTTCCTTCTTCATTGATCCTGTTAAGTGACAAGATCCTGTCTTTTGGGGTGAAAAATATCCATGTGATTATATGCTCTGATTTATCATTCAGTGATCATATTAGCTATGTCGCCTCTTGCATTCCGTCATCTGGGCCCCACTGAGCTGTGAGGCTATTACCCTTCTCAGGAAGGCACTGACTTACTCATCAAGGGGGACTACTTCCTCTCCATACTGCTCTGTCTCCCTGGAAGCCTTCCAACAGGACATCAGCATTTACAAATTAATTTGCACTACCTTGGCCAGAATGTAATTCTAATTCCAATTTCTTCTCCTGCAGGCCTTCTACAATATTCCAGCTATTCCTGTTGGAGTTTCCCTTTCTTCTTGTCCAATAGTTCCTCTTCAGTTTTATTTATTTGCTGATATTTTGACAAAAATCTACCTTTTACCAAGCTTATTTATCCTTCAAAGCCCTGTTTATTTTCCAGCTCTTCCAAGAAGCCTACCTGAATATTTAGACTGACTTCAAAGTCATAATCAATTATATAATACTAATTTGGCTTAATCATTGAAAACCTTGCATCATAGGGTAGCAGTTAAGGTCGTAGACTTTAGAGACAGTTCTTTTTTTTAAGATTTTATTTATTAATGAGAGAGAGAGAGAGAGAGAGAGAGAGAGAGAGGCAGAGACACAGGCAGAGGGAGAAGCAGGTTCCATTCAGGGAGCCCAACATGGGACTCAATCCCGGGTCTCCCAGGATCGCACCCTGGACCCAAGGTGGCGCTAAACCGCTGAGCCACCCAGGCTGCCCTAGAGACAGTTCTTTTCTCTGTTTTTGAGCTGCTTGAATTTGTGTAAATTATTACCACTTCTAGTCTTCAATTTCTTTATTGGCAAAACAGGGTTAAGGATGACCTTTCTTGGTATCACTAGGGTCCATCTGTGTTCTGTACATTGTAGATGCTCACGAAGTTAGGAGGAGGTACTTGCAGCTTCTATTTGCCAGTGATGGGTTTACTTTAGGAAGTATTTCCTGGCTGCTCTAGGACAAATTTTTTTTTATCAGTGATGATTAAGAGTGGTCTACAGGCAAAAACCTTATTGAACTCTTAGATTAAGGATTATAGACTAATGGATCATGATCTCAAGATTTCTGAATTAATATAATGATATTAGTTCAAATAATCTCATTGGAGCTCAATACAGGGTAATAACAATTGTCATATATTTCCTTGACAGATGTCAAAAGAGTGAATACCACATGGACCAAAGAGTGTGGCCGCATATAAATTATATCACTTACTGAAACATTCAGAGTGGCTGGCTTTTCTCATGATTTTGAAGTGAATTTAAGCAGATTTTCAGGAAGTTTTCTTAATGTACTGGTTTCTCTTAGATTTTCCTAGATATCTTCTTGGTTATGTTTAAAAATAGACATTTAAATGAGGATTGATTTAGTAGCAGGGGTCCTTTTCAGAGAACTTGTTTTAATTTTGTTTCAGGAGTTACTGGCTGGCCCTAATTTGGCTTATTGCATAGATCAAAAGCATTTCATTTCATGCCCTCATATTCTCCCTCTTATGAAGCCTCTCTACTTATCTCGTAATTTCTAGTTTTTCTGTCACAAGTGAACTGTGGGATCTTAGGACCTTACTTTCTAAACAAAGGGATGAATTAGATGAATATAGGTTTTATGTATAATTTTTATAATAAATGGTACATATAATTTTATGCCATTTTCATGATTACCACAATCAAAATTTGTAGTTTAGCCTTTTACACTGCAACATTCAAATTTTCTTAGCCATTGCTTTTATAAATGGCTTACTGCTCTTCTTGCTTTTAATCTCATCCTTTTTAGGACTTAGAGTGTAAGCTTGTTGAGAGTTCAAGGTTTTGTTTGCATTTTCATTTCTTTTTTGGTTAAATTAATACATATGAAATATTACATATATAACATATAAACTGAATACATAATATATTACATATATGCAATGCATAATCCAATTATGAGAATAATTATATTTAATAATATATGTAAATTATACTTTATAACTTTTCCTTAATTGAATTATATATTGAATATAGTATATATTAAATATATGTAATTTAATCCTTAATTGAATTGTATATTGAAAGTCAGCTGGAAGATTTTGTCAGATAGATGTTTTAGCTTAAAGGTCAGTGTTCATGACACATAGAATCATCGTTCCAACCTCTACTAATTTAAAGAACTTTGAATAATTTTGAGTGATTCAGCAGCTTCTATTGCCTCTAATTGCATTGCTAGTGTGAAACAAATTTCTGTAAACGGAACACAATTTAAAAAATTAATGCTATATTATGGTGTATGTGTATTCTTTTGAAGATTTTTTAAGCCAAAGGTTGGAATCCAAATTTAAGTTAAAAATTCAACCCTATTAGTTCCAACAGTAAAAATGACACAACAGAAGTGGTTGGACGGATGTTTACCTTTAGATGTTACCAGTTTGCACATGTGCAGGCAATAATGACTCTTGGCACTTCACAACTTATTCTGCTGCCTAGAATTTGTCAGATATTTCTTTAGACATGAATTCTGTGGATCTCGATTTTAGAAATGTTACAATAGAAGAATTATATCTAGGGAACAAGAAAACATGGTATATAACTGTCAATCAAGTATAACTTACTTTCCCTTGCTGCCCTGCTCCCAAAGGCATGTTAGTATTATTTAATTCGTTTACTGTAACTATGGTTGTTAAAAGATTTAAAGGTTTGAAAGCCACAAATAGTGATTATGCTGGGTGTGACCCAAATAAAATCCACTAGATTGACTGGAAAGCTTGGTGAGAGTTTTGGTATCCTCTCATTCTTCAGGGGAACCTTTCTTTTATGTTATCAGAAGCTTTCCCTTTGCTTCAGGAAGCCCATTGGCCTGCCCGGAGAGAGAAATTCAGTTGGTAGAGTACTTTATAGATGTCTCTCGATCCTCCTGGACAGAGAGGAGAAAGCCCAACACCTGACACTTGGAGAGGTTAAGTCTCTGAATGAAAAATTGCCATGAATTTGAATGAAGATAAGAGAGAAGGGGACAGTGAAAGATGTTCCAGTGGTGAGGGATCATCAGTGTTGGCAGCTGCCCATCCCTCTTATCTCACCTAATGGCGGGTGCCTGCCAATGTTTATTTGTCCATTGCCATTCACCAGCTGCTCCTCTGCCATGTTGTTTTCCTTCCCAGATGGCAACACGATGTTCCACGATAAAACTGACACAAAAAACAATGCAAAATTTGTCTAAGAGAGGTTCAGCAAGCATGAGAAAAACATCTGATATCTCTCAGAGCCCGCCAAGTTCGCAGCTTACAGTGCCAGAGTAATTATGGGATGATTTGAACAGAGGCAATGCATGGGGAAGCCACTACCAAATGTAGCAGGTAGGTTTCCAGAAGAGGCAAAACATTCAGCTCTCTCGTTCCTCTGGCACCCTGACAGAATCAATGAGCGCTGCCTGTGGCTCCCAGAAGCCTCGTACATTATGGAATCTGTGCTTTACCCCATGCTGCCTAATTAATGGCCCACTATTTTAAAAACTCTTTTATTCAATTAGACTCTGCTTTCAATAAGATAAACAGTCTTGCTATCAAAATCCTAGGAAACCGACATTTATAGGCTGCCTTCTCGCCAAAGCATCTGCTTTTCTGTTGCCCTTGGTCTTTTATTCTGTCCAGTTTTCATTTGGCTGTTTGATTCTGTAAAAATTGACTGCTATTTTGGGGAATAATATGAAACAAGAGAGTTTCTCTGCCATCCTATTACTCTGAGGGCTATTTCCCCCTTAGCCTCTACACAAGAACACAAACTAAAGAGAATCATTTTATTATTGCAGATTACAAAGAGCCACAGATGTTATTTAAAATGCGGCATTGACTGGATTTCATATTCATCACTATTACTCAAAGTACTGCCTTTTTTATGGGTTACCATTACGACATTTTTTGTCAGATCAGATTTTTAGATGAAACACTAAAGAGTTCTTTCTTCTTTAATATGACCACATGCCTCTTCATTTGACTCAGAATTGTCTCCTAGGGATAATTGCATTCATGTCTGTTTGGCTAGATTTTTTTTATAGTTAATATAGTTTATTTGACCTACTTTAGAGACAATACTGAGGAAAATAATTTAAAAAATTATATCTAGCATTCAAAGAATCTGCCCCAAACTGGCTCAACTGTGGAATTGTTGGTTTTAAAATATTGTTAGTGAAAACAAAGAATAGAAAATGCCCAGTAGTTTTTGGTGAAAAATATTATTTTAGTGAATTAATTACTTATTTTCTGACTTATGAGTGGTATAGCATATTGGTACAATTTAAAAACAGATTTTGCATTTATTTGGTCTGGGGAGGAAGTTTTTATTGTAGGTAGAATCAGGAAAACCGGTTCAAGAAATGTTGACACATTCCCACATAAAGAGAAAGGCTGTTGAAAAGGCTCAAGATTTCTTGAGTAAGACCTGAGTTTGGGTGTTATCTGGGCCATTAACATTAGCTGAGTCACTTAACCTCTTAGAATCTCCATTTCCTTTTATACAAAATGAAAATATGAGTAATAGTTGCCAACTACAAATGTTGTGAGGGTCAGATCAATTTGCAGATGCAAGAATTTTATAAGTTGTAAAGCATAGTGCAGCTATTAGGTGGTTTCAATGACATGTTTCTCTGTTTAGCTGTATCCTCATAAAGTTTTCCTTCTTCTTCTTAGACAATAACTTTCCTTCAATAAAAGGTTTATTTTTCTTTAGTTTTATAATTTGTTCTTGCAGCTTCAGAAATCCTGGAGGATAGTGCAGTGTAGATTTTATGATGGTTGTGAATATTTGACCTTCTATGGGTGGAGGAAAGATCTGAATATATTAACTTTTGAGGCCATGCTCTAATTCGGTTTTGTAGGAAACAATGTCATTTGACATTTCAGCCTTTTTGCAGGACAAATTGTTGGGCATTTTCCAAGACAGCAAGAGCTGAACTTGAACTTTTTCTTCCACTTGACCATATATATACAGGTAGAATTAATATAATGTCCATATTCTAGTTCATATTCATGTTGGATCAAAATGATTCCAAGGAACAGAGCAAGGTCAGATTGAGAACTCTCAATATTGAGAGAGAGGTTGATTTTACTAATTGATGCCTGTTGGAATTCATGTTCATCCAGAATACAGCAGGAGTTCTCAATCCTGACTTAAAATCACCTGTATAACATTTTGTTGCTCTTTGGTTTTAATTCTTTATGGCTACTGTGGCTTACTTAATTATCTATGATGAAGCAAGGAAATTAACACTGATAGCCAGCAGAACCCATGTCTAAACATTTTGACTTAAATGGTTCTGTGTGACTTTTCATTATCAAAAACTTTTAAGGGATCCCTGGGTGGCGCAGCGGTTTAGCGCCTGCCTTTGGCCCAGGGCGCGATCCTGGAGACCCGGGATCGAATCCCACGTCGGGCTCCCGGTGCATGGAGCCTGCTTCTCCCTCTGCCTATGTCTCTGCCTCTCTCTCTCTCTCTGTGACTATCATAAATAAATAAAAAATTTAAAAAAAGAACTTTAAAAAAAAAAAAAAACTTTTAAGCTCTCCAGGAGAATCTTAAGGTAGAGTTAGGCTGAGAACCGTGCATTTAGAAGTAAGTGACAATAAATTATGTACCAGTAGGTATGTACACACTACTTTGGTATTTAGCTAGGTTAGGTTCAGCTAGGCATGATTTTTGAGTGATCACTTGAGCCAAGATTCCATGATAATGTTAAAAGCATGTTTTTGAGTTACAAATATTGAGACTAAAATTTTACATTTTTCTGCTCATTAATTTATTTAGTTTTTAAATTTTAACTTAGTGTTTCCATTTGAAATGTTAAACATGTGTCACCAAGTTTTCAACTTGGAACAAGGGATAAAATAAACTTCTAAAACGGTGAAGACTGAGAGAAATATAATCCATGTACATAAAAGTTTTTGGGGTGCAACAGGGAAAGGGGTCCAAAGACAAAAATGTTTGAAGACCACTGGTCTAATCTATTATTTTACTTTCTTCAGAACTCTGTGTCTGTCTGGAATTACCTTGTTTAGTTGTGAATGTATTGTATGACTTTCCCAATTAGAATACAAGTACACTAAGCACAGTCTCTTCACGGCTGGCCGTCCAGTGCCTAGAAGTATCTGATGCAAAATAGATACTAGAGGTTGAATTATGTACCCTAAACATTCATATGTTTAAGTTTTAATCCCCATTATCTCAGAATGTGAGCTTATTTAGAAATAAGATTATTGCAGACATAATTAGTTGAGATGAGCTCATACTGGAGAGACGTAGGTCCCTAATTCAATATGATTTGGTGCCCTTATAAAAAAGAGAAGTTTAGGCATAGACATGCACACAGGGACTGAAGTTATGCTGTTCCCAGCCAAATTACTTAGAGAAGCTAGGAGAGAGGGATCTAGAGAAGGGATCCTTCTCTAGCACCTTCACAGGGAGCAGGGCCCTGCTGACATCTTGATTTCAGACTTCTGGCATCCAGAACTGTAAGACAGTAAGTAAGTTTCTGTCATTGTAAGCCACTCAGTTTTTGGTACTTTGTTATGGAAGCTCTAAGAAATGAATATAGTAGATATTCACTAAAGGTTGGTTAAATGCATGAATTATCTACTGTTTCACATGTACTACCACATTTTTCATAACAATCTGATCAAGTAGTGCCATTGTATTCTTTTTCTGCATGTGAGGAAACTGAGACTTATAGAGATTAAGTAACTCCCAAGGTCACATCTGTCTGCCTCCTTAGCTGGAGCTCCTCAGCTCTACACTACGTGGTTTGACAGATATACTATATAGGATACATATGAAAACAGGAGGTCGCCATGAATAAGCAGCGCAATGCACAGAAAGAGTACTCAACCTGGAAGCCCAGTATCTGGAATATCAAGCATTCAGTCTCTTAGTCAATTTAAAGATCCTCTGCCATCTTCACCCTGTAACTCCGAGCTTAGAGTTGTAACTTCAGGCTCAGAAGTCAGCTGTGGGGAAAGAAGGTGTGGAGTCTCTCTTTGCCTTCTGTGTTCCACCTTGTCTTATTTCTCAAGGTCAGGGTGAGGTGAGAGAGAAGAGGGAAAGGAGGAACAAAGGTCTTTCTTAATCAGTATAGTGGTCACATGACTTTGAGTGGCAGATGGGATATTATTTTTGGTTCTTTAGAGACCCATTTTTTAAAAAAAGATTTTATTTATTTATGAGAGAGAGAGAGAGAGAGAGAAAGAGACAGGCAGAGGGAGAAGCAGGCTCCATGCAGGGAGCCTGATGTGGGACTCGATCCCAGGTCTCCAGGATCAGGCCCTGGGCTGAAGGTGGCACTAAACTGCTGAGCCACCTGGGCTGTCCTAGAGACCCATATTATAGCATTGTTCCCTGCCAAAAGAAGATGAACCCTCTGGCTGACTCTGGTCCTGGTTCTTTCTGTTGGAGTCACCTAACCTGGATGGTGACCACTTGGGCATGGCCCTTTGATGGCAACTCCAGTCCTGCTTGTCCTTGGCATCCATTCTGGCTCAAAGAAAACATTTGGCTCTGAAAGTACAGGCTGCTCCTATAGCTCTCTCTTATCCTTGGCCATAAAAGGCAGTAGTTCCTGCAAGCCTCACACATTTACATTCTTTCCAGACTAGAATCAGCCTCTAGGCTTCCTGAAACTTCCCTTACTTGGCTTCAGTGGTTGTATTGAGAAATAACCTGATATATCTGGATTTTAAAGTGAGTTTCGTGATGTTGTTTATAGATCAAATATTGCTAGGAAAATTATTTTTTAAAAAGGTTTTATTTATTTATTTGAGTGAGAGAGCACAAGCAGGGGGAGAAGCAGACTTCCTCCTAATCAGGGAGTATGATGTGGGGCTTGATCCCAGGACCTGGAGATCATACCTAAGTTGAAGGCAGCTGTTCAATCGACTCAGCTACTCTGGCACTTGCTAGGAAAGTTATTATGACCAGAATACCAAAAATACTGGGTATTTAATACCAAATATATGGGGTATATAAATGTCCATGTTCTAATCCATGGATCCCTCATTTTAAGCAATTCAACTGCTTTTACTAAATATCTCCTGTATGCCAGGCACTGCCCCAGGATAAGAGACAAATACTATCTATGATTAACACATTCTCACTAAGTTTAGGTCATAAGTAGCCTGAAATTTCTGAAGTGAATATTATAAAATATCGTGGAACTGATTTTTAGAATGAAAATCATACTCCAAGATCCAAAGGCTCAGAAGAATAAGCTTAGATATACCTTCTGTTCTTTCTGAAGATTTCTTTAGTTCATATTATAGTTTCAGCAGAACTCTTTATTCTGATTTCTCAGTAACTGAATAATTTGGTGCCTGCCTGCCATGCTTTTACCATTCTTTAGGTCTGAAGGATATTAATCTGTTTCCAAAACACATGACTCTTGTCCCCTTTACTTGCATACACACACACACACACACACACACACACACACACACACACACTTCCTCTTATGTGCAATTTAGTATGCTTAATAAATTCTAGTGATCAAATAGGGAGTTATTTAGTCAGTAGGAAATTGTCTAATTTGTCTCTGGAAGAAAAAATTCTTAATTACCTTTCAGAGAATTTGTTTAGTTTTAAATGATATTAGAGTGTGGGTAAAGTTTTCCTTTAGGGAGGTGCAAGGCTTAATATGTTAAGAGCCTATTAGGAGCAGTGCATGATTTTTACATCATGTATCATTAGTTTATTCAACAAATATTTATTCAGAACCTGCTAAATACCAGTCAGCATTCTAGGCATTGGGGTATATCAGTAATCAAATCATAATGAAAAAGGCAAAAATCTCTCATTGAGTTAACTTTTTATTTGGGCATCAGACTATAAACAAGATATGTAAGTAAAATATGCAGTACTATGACCTAAGGAAAAGAAAGAAAGCACTCGCAGGCAAATGAACCACTAGAGGAAGGGGAGTTCAGTTTAGATGTGTGGCGAGGGAAGGTCTCAGGGAAGGTCTCGCTGAAAACCTGACTTACGAACTGGCTTGTGGGACCGTCCAAGCTCTAGCCTGTTCTGGAAGAGCAAGCTCAGAGACCTGAGGGTGGCAGTGGGCCTGGATTAGAGGGGCTGGAGAGCAGCCCATGTGGCTGGAATGGAGTGAGTGAGTGTGATAGTGGGAGGTGATGTCAGAATTAATGGGGACTGAGGGGCAGCCACGGAGGCCTTGTAGGCCACAGCGAGGACATCAACTCATATCTTGGGGCCAATGGGGAACCATTGGAGGGCTTTGAGTGGAGAAGTGATATGATCTCACTGTTTAGCAGGGTTACCCTGGCTGCTGTACTGGGACTAGACTGCAAAGACAGAAGTGGAGACCATTCAGGTAGTATTGCAATAATCTAGACAAGAGGTGATAGTGGAGATTGTGAGAAATGGTCAAATTTTGGGTGTATGTATGTCCTGGTAGAGCCAACAGGATTTGCTGTGGGACTAATAGATGAGGAGGAGGCGAGTAAAAGGAGAGTTAGGTGGCCCTGAGGCTTTCTGTCTGAGGATCTGGAAGAGCTAAAGTCATGATGGGAAACATTAAGGAGACGTGTCAACCTCTCTTCTCTCCAATCATCTCTCCCCAGCTTCTACCCCTACATTGTCTCTTCTACCTTCTTCAGCTCTTTATAGCTCATTCACTGAAATCTTGTAACTTCAAGCTCAGGACCATCCCATTTCTTCCTGTGACATATCCTTTGCCATCTTGTTTACTTTTCCCATTTATTTTTAATTTATATTTACTAAAGAGAAAAAACAGCACAAAATTCCCTAAGAGGTAAATGTAAGATGGTGAGAATTATAGCCTTTTAATTCAGAGCTCCTGTTGTCTTCTCTTCTTAATATATAATGAAGCCAAAAGATTAATGGACTAGATATTAGGGAAATCCACGTTATTGTTTAGGCTCTCTGATCTTGGGCAATAAGCAACTATTTTCTGGACCTTAATTTTGTCGTCATTAAAACCAACAAAGGGTACATGGCTGGTGAGGTCATTTCTGGAGCTAGTAAGTAGATAATTACATTTTCTTACTGACCAGCATTTCTACGGGTCATGGCTCCATGAATGATACCGAATCCTTGGAGTTGGTTCATATTGGTGTGTTATCACTGATACTATATAAATAACTTACTGAGTACCTATTATATTTGAGGCATGGCACTAAATGTTGCAGAGAATATCAAATATGAGAAACTTACATTCTTTACCATAAACACCTAATCATAGTCATTTACACAACCAACCCACTGAAGGACATCATGTGGCATGGTGACAAAAGGCCAAAATAGAGGATTATAAAGATAAATTCTGACTAAAGAGTGTTCATTAGAAAAGACTCCAAGAAACTGACATTTGAGTTTTATCTTGAAGAAAGAGTGAGATTTGTACAAGTAGAGATGAAGAGAAGATCCTTAAGAAGGGTATAGTATGCTGATGGGAAAGTATGCTAACAATTTAGAGAATAGTGAATAGTTTAGCTTGGAGGTCAGGTATGTGTTAGAGTCTCAAATCCCACCCAGAGGAGAGTAGCTTTGATGTCCAGGAAATGGCCAACCTCAATATTGTTTCAGGCTTTCACACCTTGTTTCTACTCACCCTTAACTCCACTCCTTACCATCACAATCTGGCTCTACTTTGTTTCCCGTGATCTCTTCTTGAGCTAAGCTCCTTGCACAATGTATTCCTTCTATTGTATATGACATTTATTTCACTTGGCTTTCTCAAGCCCTATCTACATCTAGCTCTGTAGTGCTGCTGTTCAATTCCAGATCTGTAGCCATAGGACATTTGGTTACAATGGTTAGTGAATACCTTTGTATATAAAATCTCTAGGCCATTTCTTAAAATCCAGTGAATTCAGACTTTTACTATTCTATTATAATATTCAGATACATTTGATCACCTTTTCTTTTATGAGTTCCTTCTTTAATTCTCTAATATTCTCTCCTTGTGTCATGAAGTCTAGAAACCATTAAATGATTTACTAATTACCCTTAACAATTCCATTAATAATCTTAAAATGTATAAGATAAAGCACTACTTTTGCTGTGTAAGTTTGGTATTGTAAAGATTTATGTAAGTTATACCAGTAACACAGGAGGAAATGTAGATACACATTTTATTCCTAAACAAGGAATATACATTACTATTGCTTTAACCCAAATTGGACCATTAATGATTTTTGTGTATGAACTGTGAGCCTATATCAGGGGATTTTTAAAATGTGGGAGTATAGGGCAGCCTGGGTGGCTCAGCAGTTTAGCACTGCCTTCAGCCCAGGGCATGATCCTGGAGTTCTGGGATCGAGTCCCACGTTGAGTTCCCTGCATGGAGCCTGCTTCTCCCTCTGCCTGTGTCTCTGCCCCCTGCTTCCCTCTGTGTCTCTCATGAATAAATAAATAAAATATATTTTTAAAAAAGATGTGGGAGTACATGAGAATGGATGAGAAATAACTTATGTCTTTCTTTTCACTAATTTTTCACAGAGATTTAATATTTTTTTAGTTGTCAGTGTAGGCAATAAACCATATTCACTTTTATCAATACTTGTGGATTTGTCACCAGTAGACATCATAGATTTTTGGCACATTATTGTTGCAGGTCCCTCAAAATGTCATTTATGCTCATCATAATCTACTTTAAATTATGGTAGTTATTAAATCCATCACTAGATATAATGTTTAATAAGTTATAGAAGCACACCATATTATTTCATCATAATTTTTAATTTTAAAATGTTTTGATGTCTTTAAATATAGTTGGTTCCCTTGTTCTCTGTGTTTTATTATATACATTTGAAATATTATTCTCAGAAAGGATACATAGATGTCACCAGACTGCCAAAGGAGTCAGTGGCACAAAAAAAGTTATGAACCCTGGGGTACATAATGTTTTGAATTAGATCTAGAATGATAAATAGGTAGGTAGGTAGGTAGGTAGGTAGATACAGATAGAAAGGCCATATGCTCAGGCTTCTTCCTTTGTCTCTCCTATTTTCATGAATCACTAGATGACCCAACAGCAGTGGACACCCTTAACATGTTGATAATATAGGTATAGGAAAGAATTGAGCATATTTTTCACAAAACTCCTCTTCTGTTTAAATAAATGGTTATGCATGATGATCAAATACAACCCAGAGAGAAACTTTAAAAACCTGGAGCAATCTTGGAAATGCTAATAGGTACTTAATGAAGGGGAAATGCTAACAAATTGTTTCTATGGAAAAAGATTTATTGGTTTCTCTCCTGATTTGAATATTTCCTCAAATAAGTATGCTTTGTGATTATATATATATACCAATACATTTATATGTGTAGGTCTATATTTATTATACATATGTGGACATACATAGATTTCAAAGTTTTATCTACTGTGTAGTAAGTCATTTTTATTAATATACTTTATAGCTAAGACTTAAAATGGGGGTTTTCCATTGCCTTAAAGACTAATATTCTCTATGTATAGATTTCTCTGCTTCTTATCTATTGGGGTTTTTAAAAATTTATAAAATTTACAAAATCTCCACTAATTAATTACTTTGTCCAATTAGATTGTATTACTATGTCACATTGAACTTTAGTCAAATATTACTATGAAAAAGGTAAAATCTTTATTTTAAAATATACCTTTCAAACAAATTACTTATTTCTGGTAAAGATATTTGTTCAGTTTATATACTACACTATCTATTTATCCAATGACACTTTTGATCCTTTTGCCACAACTTCTGATTGAAAGCAAAGTTCCTATTTTTAGTTACTTTATAAAGCTTTCTTGCACTAGGAAAAGGCAGAGGTGATTTATACCTTTTACATACCCTTTCCAACAAATAGTCATTTAAAAGATTGATTATTTGTTCATATATTTTTTCCTATGCAGGTATTGAATAGACTCGGGTGTATCATCTATTACTATCTTGCTGTAATAGGTTTTATTCTATTCAGGTATATTAGGTATCTCTATTTGGGTTTGTGTTTCAAGTTACTTTCTATAAATGTCAGCTACTCAGGTAGTCAGTTACGTGGACTCAGTCCCTTTGATTGGGTTCCATGGTCCTTGGCATCATCTCTTGTCTTTCCAGCCTTTCCAGTGATATAGATGCTGAGGTGCTCTGGATCTGGCAGGTGCTCAGTAAATACCATCTCATGACAAATGGCCCTGTCTGATCAAGAAGTTCTGAGTACATCTTCAAATCTCTTTTGATGTAGGTGCCGATAAAACTTATTTGGTCATGTAATTGGCCATTGTAGACTGGTTTTATGCTGTGTGATTTAGGCAATATATGGGATAAAGGCAACTTTGTGTTTTGGAATTTCAGAAAGTCACATTCAGTAAAGACATGGTATAATATCTGAGGTATTTGCCACGTTAAAAAAAATTTCACTGTACTTTATCAAGCAAGCATCTCCAACACCCATCCCCCATACTTAGCACTAATCTGAATGGTGAAGTTGCTGTGTGGATCACCTGAGAATATATTTAGGATATTGCTGAAGATGTCTTAAGAGTGCTCAAGGACATCTCTCAACAAAGACAGTATTTCCCCTGACACTATATTATTAAGTTTGGTGTTGACCTAGTAGGTTTTGTATTTGTTACCTGTGTATAACCAGGTAGAGCTCTTTGCCAAGGTAGAAGTCTGTGGGTTGCAACTAACATTTTATTACATTTTCTACTGGTATTTAAAAGGCAGAGACCTAGTAAGGGGACCATAAAATTTTTGAGTTTCTCCTCTTGCCCTTGAAAAGCTTATGCTACCTAAAACCTTTCTGTTTGTTTTTGTTTTGATGTTTGCTGTGCTGAAACTCTTGAAATCCTAAAAATTTACCAGGGAATTAAAACAGAATAGCTTGAAGGAAGAAAATCCATTCCAACAACGATGTAACTGAAGATTTTCTCCATACGAATTATTTCACATCCCTCCATCCTTTCAGTTGTTACAGAGCCCCAACAAATGCCAGGCACTGTGCTAGGTTCTAGGGGTAGAGAGATGAACAATATATAATCCATGTCCTCAAGGAATTGATGAGCTATTTTGTAAATAGCGAACTACAACATAGGACAGAATGAAATAAATACTAAATGGAGAGAGAAAAGGACAGATAACTATTGGCCACAACCTGTCCTAAGAGACAGCTTATATGACAGAGAACCATGTGTTCCTTGATGAATTGCTATTAAAATCTAGTGTTCAGCTGAGAGGTTAAGAATGTGCTGTGTTTGCTGACTGGGCTTGAGAGGGATGCATAATGAAATTCATTTAATGAGGCTCTCTGAAAGCAGAAGTGCTTTTACTAGAGGCAACTTCCACTTGTCTAGTCATTATTGTGGTTTGCTTATGAGTAAAGGGCTTTGTTGTAAACACATTCTTTTTCCAAAGGGCTCTTTGACAATAGAAGGGAATTGCAATTCTCTCTGCCGGCCAAAAGAGGGCATTGGAGCTCTCAGAATGGCTGTTACAAACTGATCAGAACAGGCATTTGGCTCAGATTTGTCAGGATGTTTTCTGACTCCCATAGAATAGATCTGATTAAAATATAGTTTTGGAACCTGAACAAGATATGGAACTTGTGGGTAGGTAGGCTCTGACTTTGGTCTTTTGAAACTGAAGACACATATTTATTTAAGTACACCTAATATTAGTGATTCATAGTTTCACTCCCTTTGTATTATAGAGTAGTATGCTAGTCTCAAAACCAGCCACTGTCTTAATAGACACAGAATTTAGCAGCAAAAGAGTAATGTTTATTTTCACCCTGAAAACTTACCTTTATAGTTCTGTTGCCATAACTCTGCTCATTTGTGCTTTGTTTGGACATTCGATTGTGGAAACTTCTCTCCTTCCTTTAGAAGTCCTCCGTTTCTCAGCTGGAAATGTTGGACTATTTTGAGGTCTATAGGACTAGAGTAGCTCATAAAGTTCTGAAGATGGGGCTGTTAAGCTTGGAACTAACATCCTGAAGATTGGTGGAGCCAGTATAAACATGACTGACCAACTTTGTTCACAATTGCAAGGATTAGTTTTATTTTTGTTTTGCCTTTAAGGGCAATCCTGCCTAGAGGCCAGGATGAACTAGGAGATCTCTTGAGGTAAGATCAAGGACGCTATAAGAATTTCCATTAATCCTTTAAAAACAAAATAATGAACTGGCCAGAGCATGAATGTAAACTGGGATTCTTGAGTTTTAGCCTCCATCCAAAGTAGATTGAGTTGCAGAGAGATCTGAAAGCCCCACCATTTTGCATTTTTAGTTGTCTTCCCAATTAAATGGGAACAAAATAGATTTGCCCTCATTCATTTGGACTTTTCCAGGAGGATTAATTTCCACTAGTGGCACTAGCATAAAATCCACAGGAATGTAAGGATCATTTGTTTCTTTTTTTATCTCTACCCTCAGTGACCAGCACAGTCTCTGGCTTATAGTAGTAACGAATAATGACTATTTGTTGAATGACTGAAGGAAGGAAATAAAAACGATATGATGTTTTCTTAAGACAGCACACTTTATTATCTGATACTCCAATAATAGTGCTGAAACCTTATGTGTATATTGCTTAAGATTTTACAAATATCATTTGTGTATGTTATTTCAATTTTATCTTCAGTTCTGTAATTGAAGAAACCAGAGTTCGGAAATTGTAAGTAGCAGATATATGTAGGATGACCATGAGGATAGTTTTGAGATGGAATTAATTAAGGATTAATTAGTATGTCACTTCAACAATGTAAACTGGATTGTTGTGGGAGCACGAAGTGAGGACATGTATCTAGGTCTTCTGACTCTGCTTAGTACACTGTGCTCCCAGAAGTGTAATTTCTGCATCTTCCCATTATCAGCAGAGTCATAATAAACAGTGATCATGAAACATTGCAAGATCCCATAGTATCATGTGAATATTTACAGAATTGAACTGTATTCAACATGGTTTTGGTGTTATGTGTATTTTTCCGTTTTTTTGTTTTGTTTTATGATTCTTTAGAAATTGGCAAACTATGGAAGACTGAAATATTTGGGTAGTTTAAACACTCAGTATCCTTATTGCACCAAATAATAGAGGGTTCTGTGTATGTTTGCAATAATATTTTACATATACCAAGGAGTTTAATAGTCACTTTATAGATGAAAGAGATATATCTGTGATTTGTGCAATATAATCAACCTGCCATTATGATTAGACTCATTTATAAACTCCTATTAACACACAACTTATTTCATGCAAAAATGTAAAATGTACCTACTCTGCCTTCATGGATAGGTATCTGTGGATATGAATATACAGTCACATTTTCACATTTTCTATTGTATTTTGTACTTGACAGTCCCAGTTCTCTTGTTTGTGCATATCTATGCCTCACACAGTTGGTTTACATAAAGAATCTAAAATATTTTGTGCTTTAATTAGAGTGAAGGAGATCAAGAGAGTTCTCAAGGATATAATAAAAATATCAACATAGAGGATAAAAATTGTTAAGCACAGGGTACCTGGACTTGTGTTTTGTGAAGATGTTCTCAGCAAAGTACTGTGATCTCCATGGGCCCCCCTATTCTTTCTATCATTCAGGCTTTATTTCTTTATTTCTTTTTTTTAAGATTTTATTTATTTATTCATGAAAGACAGAGAGAGAGAGAGGCAGGCAGAGACATAGGCAGAGGGAGAAGCAGGTTCCATGCAGGGAGCTTGATGTGGGACTCGATCCGGGGACCATGGGATCACGCCCTGAGCTGAAGGCAGATGCTCAACCGCTGAGCCACCCAGGTGTCCCAGGCTTTATTTCTTTGAGTCCTTTTTACCTTAATTACAATTATCCATTGCTGTCTGAAATTAGAGTGAATTGGGTTATGTTACAATAACAGCCTGGAATTTTCCATAGCTTATAACCACAAAGATTTGGTTTTTGTAAATCCATCTGAGTTGACTGCTCCGTGTTGTCATCAGTTTGGGATCCAGGATGAAGGTACAGCCATTATGGATAAGGGAAAGAAGAAATGGCCAATCACACTCTGGCTCCAAAAGGCTTGTCTTGGAAGTGATACATGTTTCTTTTGCTTACCTGTATATGTCCCAAGCAAATCCCATGGCCAAGTATAATGTCAATCAGGTGAAGAATGAGGGTGGGGGGGGGTAGACCACAAGAAAGACCACAGATACTCTAGTATTTGCCAGATGAGTAATGCAATCTAGCATGGTCTCCTTTAGTCTTAGCTGAGATACTTTGTTGGAATCACATCTTGCTTCAGAGAACCACTAGGATTCTTACTTCTTATCCTTTTATCAATAAATTTGACTTTACAAAATCAGAGTTTAAAAATTGGGAGATTCTAATCTTGCTAAATTTCTGTGCTATTGGGCTTGTCTATTCTCTAATCAATATTTCTTATCAAATAATAATTGCAAATCATCAAGCTAGAGTACCAGCCTTGTCTTAAGGGAAATTATAAAATAGTGGTTTAAAAACATGTACAATTAGCTATAAAAGCATATGTCTTTGTAATTCCAGACTCAAGGAAGCTTTATCTCCCTTAGATCATCAGATAGTTTGGGGTTTTGAATTCTAGGTTTTTATTTTATTAATTAAAAAATAGTTATTTCTAAAAGTCACATTATATTTCCTGAATCCAAGGGGTGCTGTCTTATTAACATTGTCTTATTACAGTATCTAGTATTAAATTTTGTTTTTACTTTTGCCACCTCTAGTATAAATTGTTCCAGAGTGGAAGAAATTAGGTGTTTGCCCACTGTATTACTCTTATACTTCTTTTGGAAGAGGCATAAATTGAGTTTGTGAACTCTGTTTTTGCCCTCTGAATGGAAGAGGAGTTTGCTGAGGTGGCGATGACCAAGAAACAGTGTGTTGGGTGCCAGTGAAGTTCAGAGAAGCTATCTGCTTAAGTATAGATGGAATTTGCTGGAGAATATCTACTTCTGGGTCTCTGTACAGTATTGACCAGAAAGCCACACTTATTGGCCACACTGTGTAAGGAGAAAGAAGAAAAAAACAGAATCGGTAAGAGAGGTCATTTGGTCTTGTCCCTCCAGTGCCCTTTACTGACAAGACTTACCATTGTGACATCTGGCAAAAGAGAATGTTTATAGGGTCCAGCTGTAATATCACAAAGCAAAGAAGGATGTAGTTCAGGCTGAGAGGCAATATGTTGATAACTGTCACAGTGACTGTAGAATTTATTGTTTAAACTAGAAAGCAAAGAGAGAGCAATTAATATTTACTGTGAGGCAATAGGTATAAACTAGTGCTGTGATAGAAGAAACTAGAAATATGTTTACTAAGCCTGAGAGGTGAATAGAATCTGGATAGGGAAGAGTAGTGTAGCTGAAGAATACTGTGGATGCAGGAATCAGTGTGACCAAAGAAATGGGTCCTGGGGACATTGGAGTAGCTAAGCTCAATATGTGGCATAAGAGAGAAGCAAATACAAAGACGAAATAATGGTAATCCTTGAATAATGTTTTTTTAATAAAAGGCTTAACAAACTCACTATCTTAATACTGAGGCCCATAAATATGAAGGTAGTTTTCGCCAGGATGTGCATTTCCCTTTCTACCATTCCCATCTTCATGACTAGCAGTACCTTGAAAGGCATTTGTTAAACTCTCTACTATCCTAAGAATTCAGTGCCTTCTGAAGACCTACCGTTGAGTTGCCAAAAAAAGCGATTTGGTCTCTCAAAATTAGAGGAAGGAAGATAATTTGGTAGAGAATTTGCTCATTGTCAATCTTTGTGATTTTATTTTGTAAAATTTAGAATCGTTTATTAGGAGAAAATGGAAAAAATGGAAAAATTCACCTTTCTACAGAATGTATATAGTAACATATGGTATAATTCAGGCCAAAAAGAAATCTGTATAGGTTATTTTTCAAGTGTTTGTGTGTATGCATATGTCAGATAGAGAGAATAAGATTATTCTTAGTGTAAATCTTAAGAACATCTGATATTAAGAGCTAACACAACTGATTTTTCTCTATCTTCCTCCTTCATCACTGAATACAGCCTCTAGTAATAAGATTTCTTGTGAGAAGCCTGTTATTCAAATTCTTTGCACAAATGCTGAAGAAATAGAGGCCCTGAAACGTGAAGTGGTTTGCTCAAGTCACTAGCTACTTAGTGGTAGAGGCTGGTTTTCTGCCTCTTAGGTCAATAGCCCTTCTTTTCCAGTAGGTTCTCTTGTTTATCTCCCAGTTCACACAGCTTTGATCAGAACTTCAGTACGTGCATTTCACATGTAAGTGAAAGTAAGCCCCTGAGAGATGTGTCTGGACATTTGCTTTCTAGAAAAGGGATAATGTACTCAATTTCCACGTTTCTTGGCTGACTCCACAAAGCAATGTTTCCTCCCTCCTTACTGTTCTCTGTTGATCTACTTTTGTTCCTTTTATTTCTGGCCCAGCTCCCCCATATCATATCTCAGTTATTTTCTCCTCCTTTGTCAAAGGTCCCAGGTTTGGAGAACAGGGACCATGTTCCTTTGGAAGGCAGGGGGTCATATTCCAGACACTAACAGGTCTCCCATGTTGAGCCACTTCTCTATGTCCTCACACAGGCCTCTCCACTCCACAGTATTTTCTGAGCCTCTGGTCCCTAAGCTCCTAAGCTCCCTGGTTTAACTCTGACATCTGGTAAACCATGTTGGAAAAGCTTCTTCTGGAATTTCTGTACATCCTCATACACATTCCAGATAACAAATGAAAAGTATTTGGGGGGGGGAAGAGAAATGAACAGTTCTCAAAAGTTTACTTTAGACTGATTTATTGGCTGACTTCTCTGTACCTTTCTAACAAACTTGCTATTAAAAACAGGCCCATCTATTCCAATTTACCACATGTGACCCCATTAAGTTCATGGCCAGCTTCCCATTGTATGGAACTCCATAGAGATTTGGAAGCTTATTTCTAGCATTTAACTTCCCTGGTAAAAACCAGTGACTTTAATGATAACTGAACACAAAGGAAAAATACTTTTGAATCATCTCTGTTTTATAGATGATTATACAATGTTTGAAAATTTGATTAAAATCAACTTTATGGATGTTTATACAATATGTATCAGTCTCTCAACCTGTGACATTTTTGAGTACTGTCCATGCAGAAAGAACAGAAGTTGCGGTCAGCTTTTTTTGGTGTCTTTGCCCCTGATATTAATCTTGCTGTGGGGGCAGTCATAATTTCCACCACTCAGTACTAAGTGCAACATTCACAGAAATCTTAGAAATGGAAAGCCATCCCCATTTTCTTTCTTTCCTTTTTTTTTTTTGCCATCCCCGTTTTCTTAAATTCTTGTTTCCAAATTCTCTAAATCAGTTCATAAAAATTTGTAAAGCAGCTTTATTAACTGAGAAAATTTCAATAAAAAACACAATAATGTTTAAAGAAAAAACAAATCTGGTTTGGCATATAATAGCTGTGTGATCTTGTCAGAAAGTCTTACTTTACAGAAGGTCCATGGTGCAAAAACTATAAATAAAGCAGCATCTCCAAAATTTTGAAAAGAGCCACACCACCCTTTCCTCCCGCCTGTTTTAAAAATATGTAACAAAATAAGAGAATTGGGAAAAAAACCTCTTCCCATACCCTGTCTGGCTAATTCAGACCAACTGGGAAAAATCACATGATGGACAACACATCAAAAATCTAGGCTGAAAACGGCCAAATCTATGAATAGCAGATATGGGAACCAGCCCAAGGCTTGTGTGTAGAAGGGTGACAGATAAAAATAGTGCCCTAAATTTTTCAAAGGTGATTTGAAATCTCCCAAGTATAGATGACTTTGCTACTGAAAATAAGATGACAAGGGTAAAGTTGAAATTGTGACTCCTTCAAGGGTCTGTAGACTTAAGTTAATGTTCGAGAAAGAAGGGCTGATTTCTCCTCCTCATCAGCAAGCTGCACACAGGCACAGAACATTTCTTTTTCTCTGACAAATTCTTAATATATTTATCCTTCCCCTCTGCTCCTTTCAAGAAAGGAAGGCAGCAGCTCAGGATTGTGAATTTTCAAAAGCATCCCATTTTCAGTTCCCTCCTGCTGATAAAAGCAATGTCCAGAAGACAAGAGGTAGGCTTAGCGCTGGGGAAATATATATATATATATATATCCTTTCTCACATCATAAACTTTTTTTTTTTTTTTTTTTTTGCTGGACATTCTTCATTGTGCTTCTGCCTCCACACTGTGCTTGATATCACTGGGGGTGTGGCTTGTCGCTACTGAAATAGAAAAGTTTCTAAAACTTGCTCTCCCCCATATCAACTAGGTACAAAGATAAAGGCCATATAGTGCTTTTATTATTTTAGGTTTTTGAGCAGGGAAGGAGTGCAGAAGGAAGTGAAGTTGTTTTGAATGGCCATTTTTGAAGTTCTTTGCATCTCTTCCGTGCTATGCCATTGATTAAAATATCTTCACATGTCTCTGAGGCTCTCTAAGCTGGATGAGGAGAGTTTGGTGACAGTGTGGAATACCATTAGTAAGATTTCTTTTGGTGACAGACAGATGTAAATGTATCCATCTAATTCTCTACTCTCAGGTCTCTTTCTGCAGATGGATGTTAATAATTAGCAGTTGCATCTCCTCCCTCTTTATCAAATTGGATTCTCCATAAATTCATCATTTCCTTTTTATTTTCTCAAAGTAGCAGCAGCTCTGACAGCCTGCCTTTGTTCTTGTGTTTATAAATAATTTATAACACAGAAATATCTCTTCTTAGTCTTAAAACATAAACTAATGGAATAACACAACACACTGGCCCAAACTACCTTCTACTTAGGAAGAAAGAAAACGTCAGGGTGGGGTGAAAAGCTTCCTCCCTAACAAAGGGAGACTGCAGATCATATGGGAAAAAAAATGTTTGTCCAGCTGAATATAGTTTTTTGGTTTTAATATTCCACCCCCCTCCAGATTCTAGCCATGTATGGGAGTTCTAGACAGCACAAGCAAATTCTTTTGTCATTTCCTTTCCAAATAGTATACCTTTGTGTGAATTCC
This sequence comes from Nyctereutes procyonoides, assembly GCF_905146905.1. Classification (NCBI taxonomy): domain Eukaryota; kingdom Metazoa; phylum Chordata; class Mammalia; order Carnivora; family Canidae; genus Nyctereutes; species Nyctereutes procyonoides. The sequence goes on along the minus strand of NW_026575031.1, from coordinate 4,867,542 downwards.
CAAATATACAATGCATTTCATTAAGCTATCCAGAAAGGAGACAATTATTCAATTAAAACATCCACAGATGCTAAAAGCATACCATGGTACATTTATTCAGCAACTTTATGCTCGTAACCCATGCACAATCTTTAAACACCAAATTACAGGGATTTGGTCCAAATTAGCAATAAAATACAATGTGTTTGCCCTCTACTGGGTAGTAATGACTGTGTAGTTTTCCTTACATACCCAGTGGCCTTGTAGACAGCTTCATAACTGTTTCATGTAGTCACTAACACAGTGTTATAAACAAATATGGCTAGGATTTGTGCTAATTAAGGTAAATAGAGTAATGTTGCATCCGTTTTTCTAAGCTAAGATCTTGAGTAGAGGTGGTTTAAAATTTTTCCTTATTGTGCTCTAGGCTTGCATATCACATCATAGGAGATCGTTTATAAGTCATCATTTGATATCCTGGAAAATATATTCAGGTTGTAGATAAATAACCCGCCTAACAATGCTAATGCAGAATGTCTGGCATGTAATTTAGATAGGAATCTGAACACCTCCTTACATCAGCTGTTAAGATTTTGCACTGAAGCAGAAATAACGTCTTATCTTCCATCTGGAAATGGGACATAGAATAGTGACACAAGTTATTTACAGAGTTACTGCAAAACAAGAGTGGTAACAGAGTAACTACAGTAACTACAAAGCAACTCCCTGGGTTACTGCTGCAATATAATGCCAGATAAATAATCATGCCAGGGTAAATAAATTGGAAGACGCCTGATTTTATAGAGCATAAACGTAACTTGCATTCCTATTGGGGGGGAGCTTTTCCTCACACGTTGATTTCTGAAGCTTCTTTCCAAGTCCAAGCTGACCCAGCAGAGCAATAAAAGTGTGCATAGAACACTCAAGCCATTTCTACCTCTCAGGAAGTTGGGGGGAGGAAGCCCTGTCCACAGCCGGGGCTGGGGCCTCAGTATAGTCCTGAAAGACAAACATACCTTTAGATTTAAATTGATTGAACCAAGGGGCTGGGTTTGACTGGAGAGGAATTTGACTGGTATTTCGGGTCAGGTCCTCTCTCATGGTCCCAATTGTCTTGCTCTTGGCAAATGATTTATTTTTCTCTTAAAAATGGGGTAGAATTAATACCTGACTTGGGGCTTTTGGACTATTTTCTTCCTGGAAGCAGCAGCCAGCATTACTGGTCTCAGTGATTCACAAATGAAGCATTAAGGGTAGACTTTTCTTTCTTTTTTGTGGTACAAGGGGACAAAATAATTACTGGCTTGTACCACAGCCCAACAATTACGAAGAAATGAAATCCTCTGTTTGTCTTAAAAACATTTCTACATAAGTACTGGGGCTCCTCCCCCTCCTAGCAGCCCACCCACAGGATATCTTCTGGGCTCTGCCTTTATCTTTGGGGTCCTTCTGGGGCAGGGATATAGCAGGATATCTCAGAGAAAAATATTTGTTTTTATTCAAAGCACAGACTATAAAATGCCCTAGAGTCTCTCTTTCTCTGGGAGAGAGAGTGGAAAGTGACATAAGTAATTGACAGAGTGTATGTGTAGAGATGGGGTTGAGGAGAGGTAGGGTGGGAGGATGAGAGCACTGCCGACTTTGGGGTAGAGATTTCACAGGAGGAAACACAGTTTTGACTTCAGAAGAGACAGTTTGCTGAAACCGCGAGAAGTGAAGGGAAGGAGAAAATCCCACAGAACTCACTTAATAGGTAATAATCAATTTAATGTTGGTCAGATGGGCTCAGAGCATCTTCCAAAATTCTAGAATTTTGCTGTCTACAGTGTCATAACAGAAAAGGCAGGGCATTTGTTTCTCTGTTCAGGTCCTTGTCATCTTGCTAAGTCTGTCCTTAGCTAAATGGCTGAAGATGTTTTGGTTTGTAAGGCAATTCTTGTTCCCAGCTGCATTAAGCTGCTATTATTAATTACCTCCTTTGGCCTAACATTATGCCTTTAGAACACACATATTGTCAGGCTCTCTGTGAGTATTGAAGGCTATGCCATACACAAAGGCATTAAGCTTAAAACAATAGAGGCTGGTTATTTGATAGTAAAAGATGTCAGGTGGAGACAAGCACAGTTGGCTAGAGCTGGCTTGAAGCTCGTCATAAGGAAATAAGGGGTGAGGTGATCACAGCCCAGCATTAACTGTGCGTGAGAGACACACAATTCTACATGGCAGCTTCCATCATGCATTTCCCATGGAAGAAGGGGGGAAATGGGCTCTGGGTAAATGATGGGTGAATACAGAATCAATTGTAGTGTATGACAAGACACTTTCTCTCTTTGTTTAATATATAAATCAGGAGCACTTATGAATTGATATTAATTAAAATAATGTATTTGCTTTCTTTCAACAGTAATGTCAACCTTGTTAAAAAACGGAACACTAAATCTTCATTAGACTTTCAATATTAAAAAACTTGCATGAAATATGAATTAACATTTAACTTGTTGCTAGTTAGATTAAAGGAGAGAGAATGCAGTAGGCATTTAGCATGTTGGACAAAGGCAGAACTGGCTTTCCCAAACCCGGGAATCAGTTGGTCTCCAGAGGTCATGCTGGTGAGGGAATCATCCATCATTACCTTCTAACAGGAGTGACTGGGGCCCAAATGGAATTACTGAATGCTATAGCATCCATGGAATTAAGTTCATATCAGAAGGCTAATGCATGGTGAATCAACAAAATGTCTGAAAATGAAAATTCAGTTTGTAAAGGTCCTGAGAGTTCTGTTGGTACATATTTGGGGGCATGAGCAAGACAGCCTTCATTTTCGAAGAACGTATGTAATACATCCACTTTTCCATAATCTTTTCCACACAGAAAAATTATGAAAAGCTCAAAGTGCTGTGGCTTAGCTATGTTAAATTTTGGAAATCTGTGACTACTGGAGGGGAACAGGTGGGTAAAAGCCTTTTTGTTTGTTCTATTCAGATGGATGGATATTTGATGACTTCTGGTCTTCATTGCACTGGTGGCCTGAAATTAGAACAGATGTAATTGAAATGACCAGGCTGAGACCTCATATTGCATTCAAAAATACATTATGAAACTTCAATGATATTATTGGCAATATGTTGTCTTAGGTGCAAACCGCTCATAAATGCGCTTGCTTATAAAATACACCATCGATCTTATAATTACATTCCATCTGGATTTATATGTTTTGAAAATGTGATTGAATTTTAGACCGCTCTCTAGGTTGACATGTACATGCACAGCAAAGCCACAAGGTGGTGGTATGGTGTCACCATATCATTTAAGAACAACAAGAAAAGGGGGTTTGTTTAATGAGCTTGCACTCACAAGCCTGCTCATCTAGTGAACTGTGACTTTTCAAATACCAACCTATTAATGTCAAAGGCAATACTGAAGGGAACAGTTCTGTTTGATTTAAAAAATACAGACAATGTGAAGTCCACTATGGCCCAGTATCTATCACCTATGGGGTTCCACTCATGCCTAATGCTTTATTCAAGCTAAGACCTAGTTTTTATATATCAGATTAATACATATCTACAGCTTTGCACCTTTCTAGTTTGATTTTTTTTATCATCGGGGCTCACCAGGGCCATTTTCATTCCCTTACTATAGCATCTGCAAGCAGGTGGATTAGAGATAACTCTCATTGTGCTTTGTTTTTCTCCCGACACTGTCATTAATCATTCCTTAAGCCACACTTCAACTTCTAGTAATCAGGACTGGCTGCTCCTGAGCTGCACAAGAATTGCCTCTCACAGTGTAATATGGAATTGGAAGCGAATGGCTGAGGCCAGACGCCTCTTCTGCATTCCCCATCTATCTCATCATTTAGGTATTTATCCATCTCTGGCTTGTACGGAGAGCACCTCTCTCCTTCCCATGAGGACGCAGATTGCAACAGAGGATCAGATTTGTTACCAGGCTTTGGGCTTTGATTGTCCTCTTATAAGTTCGGGATTAAAGTGAAATTTCCCACAGGGCTATGCAGGATTTGCTAGCATTTAACTGTTTAACCTGGCTGTTTGTGAATGAGAATCCTGTGGTCAACTATTCCGTAGAGAATATTATGGTAAGCCGAGCCTGAGTGGTACACATTCCGGTGTGTGCCTGTAAAAATGGGCGCAGTTGATTCCAATTAACTTCATACCTGATATCAGTTGTTTTCATGTACACAGAGAACAGTGATCCCAAGGCAAAAAGCAAGCCAAACCATTCCCTTTTATGAAATATAGATGTCAGTTTTAAATAAATGCAAATCTGCTCCCTCAAAATTAGGATTTCCACTTGGCGCTTTTCACACTGATTAGAGAATTAATCAGTCTTGCATGGTTGTTTTCTACTTTGTGTAGATATTTTACATTCTCTAATTTGTTTACCAGTTCTAATCTAACAACAGTTTGATTCTTTATTCAACATATCTTTGAATATGCCCAAAACAGAAACAGAGTTGTGAATTTATTTACACTTACTATATTCACAATGATAAATATGTACTTAGAATGTCTTAGGTTAGATGCAGAACTTAAACAGTTACAGCTTCCTAATCTTTGTTATTCCTGAAGAGGAAAATTCTTCTAATGTGCTTTTGATTCCCCATAGCAAGGCAGTGTGGAACTGGGGGAAAGATTATTCAAAAATCAAGCCCATATTATCTACTTTTGTTGTTGTGGATTTTTAGATTTGCGTCTACTTAAGGAAAGGCTTTAAAAGAAGTCAAAATCATTCTGTTACCTAGTATTAAGGGGGTCGTATGCCCACCCACTGTATTTAATCTATTTAATGTGAATATGTTAAGTACCTAAAAGGATAGTGCTCATTTTGTGTGCCTCATCAAAAGAAACAGAACAAGAAGGCAACAGAAATATGGAATTTAGCAAACCATTCAAAACTTATGATGAAACCCGTTGTTTGCAAGAAAACCAACCAAATCTTTAAGCCTTTTATTATTCCACAAATCCTCTGTCATATTTTTAGCCTTAATTTTGTAATGTTAAAAAGAGTGAAATACACACTTAAGCAGAAAAACTTAAAAAAAAAACCCTTATATTTAAAAAAATGGTAACAATATATTGAAGCATAAAAAAAACAGCTTTAAGCATCTCACTGGAAATCTGTTTGCAATGGCTCGTGTAGGTGGCAAATTGATCATTTTGGGGGAGTAGAGGAATGGAAGGTTATAGCGGCCTGTAGACTAATTTATTTGTTTTGCTGCGTTCGAGTCAGGCACCCTCTTATGAGGGAACAGCTTTCAAAGCAGTTGTGATGGACACTGATCTTGAGCCTGGTAGGAGCTTTGCTTTGCGTGGGGTTATAAAACAAGAACACTGTAGGTCTTGTTACTAAATATCCTTAACCCCCTTTAACCCATAAAATTAAGGAGGCAGTGAGTTAGGAGTACATGGGGGGAAAAGTTCTCTTAAATGCAAGAGAAATCTCCAGATTCACATGAGTAATTTTCAGCTGTGTATTATGCTCCTGAAGTAACCTCTTCATTCCCATTGTTTTAGTGTGAAATCATTTCCTCGGGAGATAATTAGAGTTGCTCCATTTATTACATTAAATGATTAGCATGCACTTGAAATGATCCAGTGTATTTTCCTTTATTGCTGATGACTCTTAAATATGGGCCTCTATTCGTAATGGATAAATTAAGGTTGTCTTGGCTCTTTGTAGCCGACCGTGTAGCCAAACAAGAGAGACTTTCTTTTCCAAACATAGGCCAGGTGTGCAGTGGCTGAGGTCTAGGTCTGAAGAGATTCTATTCATATGGATGTCCCACCTGGTTCAACAAAGAGCTCGATAACACTGCTTAAAGGGTTTCTCTCCCAAACCCCTTAATAAAAATGCTTTTAATGACAGTACTTTATCTGGCATTACTCATCCTATGCGTGGAGTAAGTAAGTTTAACATAAAGTGACCCAAGATTGCATTTCAAAAAAGTACCTCACAGAAAACGCATGTACATTATCTGAGTAAGCAATATGCCCTACAAAGCCATGGAAAAATGATGTTTTAAGAATTACCAAATATAGATTTCATTTAAATGCAAGTGCTTCTTGTTCTTTTTGAACTAGCCTGGTTGTGTAGCTGACAGAGTCATCTAAAAAATCCACTGGAAAGTTTGGATCAAGTCGACAGCGCATGTTAAACAGGCACCATTGTATAATTAGAGAAGTGGGAAAGAAATTGGTGCATTTTGTAGTTAATTTATATATTCAGATTTTCAGCAAATGATAATTGGGAAAATTTGAGCATGGTATTAGAACAATTTAAACCAATATTTATCTAAAAAATGTAAATGTGCACAGATGTAAGGACTAACCATGATGAAGATTTAACCAGTTTCACATTTCACCTCTCTGCATAAATATGTGTTGATATTTAATAAATTTCATCAAAAGTGATAGGATTTCACATAAAAGGAAAAAGAGTTTCAAAGGAAATTATAAAAAAAATTCATCCCAACTTCAAATAGTTTGGTATATTTTGAGGATGAGATTATTTTTCTTCCACCTAGACATGACTCAAAACTGTGTCATTTTGTCTATATTGATTTGTTTATGTAATTATTGTGTTCTAATAGCATTGTTATTTTCAAGAAAACACAGAATTGCTGTGGAGGTTTATCATGCATGGCAACAGCTGGATAATTAAAAAAAAGAAGAAAAGAGGCTGGGGTGTGAGGTCGACTAGGTAGCTTTGCATTTTGGCAACAATGATCCCTTTGCCCTGGAAGGAGTGAGGCCATTTGGATTTCCACACCCTGATTTCTCAGGTATAGTGAATGGAAGAATAAGTTACCAGCAATCAGGTATTCCCTTAGCAAGTACAAAGAGGAATTTAATACTTCTCTCATATAACTGGTTTACTACTTCCCTCTTATAATTCATATTCCAGGAATGATCACATAAATTCTCTGTAAACAGTAGCTAGTATTTTACTATCACACAGTCAAATAAAAAGCACTTGTGGAAAAGTTCTTTGTATTTGAACTATGATCTTGAGAAGGGAGGCCTGTCAGTAGTCAAAAGAAACTGTATGTTCCTTTGTGTACTAAAACAACAACAACCACAGACTCTTTATCTGTGCTTTATTTTCTGGGCATAGTTTTAGCTTTGCAAGCAATCTGAGCAGCTATGCAGAATTTCTTATTAAATGTTATTTAAATGTAATCAATTAAAAATGATAATGCTTTGGTTAAATATCTAAATGACCGTAAATAATCTTGGTATATTCCTAGTTTCTTAGATGAAAATTTAGCGTATCTGGTCCTTTATGTAATAGCAAAATGTTACTGGGTTCTGACTGAGGCACGCTGGCTTTTGGGAAAACATGGTTTCTGAAGATCCACCTTATAAATGATATTCTTTCTGCTTACATTCCACGTTGTCTACCCGAAACGCTTTCCTACCAACTTAACCTTTACTCGGATGGGACACATCATTATAGGGGAGCAGAGAGTCTTCTAGATCATCTAGTCATTTTTTAATATAAAGAGTGACCAAGATCCACAGATATGCAGGGATTTATCTGGACACACACAGAGGTGGTGTTAGGACTTGTATCAGCTCCTAACTCTATGTTCAGTGCTCTTTCTACTTCCACAGCAAAACAAAATCCAATAGAAAAATAACCGAAATGACTCCTTCAGCTTCCCTAGTGGAAAATGTTATTTACAAATAGGGAAGTGGGAGCAATCCAGTATAATTAGGCATGATCCATATTGATGACTATTGCTACCAAATATGATTTTAATTCTATGCAACACAGATTTTATTTAAATTATTTTAAATGGATAATGGCCAAACTATATTAACCTTTAGCTAACCAGACCAAAGGATCTTTGCATGCTGGCAAATTCAATTAATATAAGGGCGTTGGCAATCTATTTATAGTAAACCTATTTTTAATTTCTTTGAGAACTTCTGAGAGCACTGTCAATGCATGGCGTTCTGAACTGGAGGAGACATATTATCCTGAAACAGTACTGAAATGTTGTTTAGCTCTGACAGGAGAATTCTCAGGGTAAGGATGCTTGAAAGTCTTTATCAGTGTCCTTATAGGAAAAATGATCCACTTGCAAATGATGGAGATGAAGGATAGGTTTAAATTGCGCTTCTTTTTCTAACTTTGTGAATTTCTTTTTAGTGTATGTCTCTTTCAAAAGATGAAGTTATAACAGTACTAATACTAGTGGTGTGGAAGGTTACAATGGCTGAACACCATCTCCCTCAAACATTTACTCCATTTAAACAAAAATACCTGATAGCATTTCCATTATTCACAAGAAATCACGCAATATAATGGTTTCTAGCACTCCTTTTGTAATAGCTTATTTAAATACTTGGGGCTGCAATTCAGATTTCCACTTTGTTCAGACTTCACAGAAATACTTTATTCAATTGATCACATTTTTATTCTTTATTGTACTCTAAATCGCCTTTGATTTCTTAGAACACCAGAAATAAAAATCAAGTCTCTAGTCATGTAAAATAAAAAATTCTTCCCCATGCATTTACTTAGAGTAAAACCAAAACCAAAACCAAACAAAAACAAAGTAATATACACAAAAATAGAAAAACACACTTCCCCACCAATAATTTAATAACAATTAAAGTGTATTATGTAAGAGTGGGGCAGCTATGTTCTCTCTATTGTTTTATGTTTTAGAAATTTGATATTTTGTGAGAATAGGCTTTTCTTAGGTGGAAATCTAATTTCAGCAATCTTTGTGATATCAGACATTTGTGAAGACAACCAGAAACCTCAGTTGATGCTTTTAGTGATTGATTGCATCAGATTGAAGATAACCCTACCCCCAAAATAAATCTCGTAAATATACATGAAATCACAAAAACTGGCTAAACTCTTAACTTTTAATAAGCTTATGTTTCAGCAGTGTTTTAAAGTTAAAGAAAAATGACTGTAGCCACTGCAGCTGACACATCAGGGTGGCATAACTTCTCTTTATAAAAACTTTATCCCAGAATGTATGGTCTAGAAAAAGCCTGAAAGCACTTTAGGGCACTTTTAGAGAAAAAAGAGAAATAAAGCTAAAAAAAACAAAAACAAAAACAAAACCCTCAATGGTAGCATGCTATATATTATTTCAAAAATGCTTTTAATTTTGCATTTATGCAAATAAGAGAAAGTCTGTTAAAATTAATCCACAGAACAAGAGCAATTCAATTACCACAACGTGGTGACACGAGCCGCCAAGAGAAAGGAATTCAGACTCCAGGGCTGGTACAGTTTGCTTTTTATCCAAGTCCCTCCCAGGTGAAAATGAAGTACCTATAGTACCATATGGGATATTTAACTTTATTATGATAATGCTGCAGCCCCTAAAGGAAAGATTCATGGAAACATACCAGTGTGTGTCTTGATATAATAGAAGTAAAAGACTCCACTGTTACAATACATAATTTAACTATGCAAATACAGACTTAGGTGTGCAGTGATTTATCCATTTGCAATAGCTTGAAATTCTTTGAGAGGATTCTTAAAAACTTTATTGTCTAAAAATGAATATTTATAATGCTTTAAGGACAGTGGTTACTTAACAGCTAGCTGTAATGTTTGGAATCAATAAAGAATGAAATGAAAAAACATATTTAGAAAAACTTCCAAGTGGGTTTTGGAGAGATCATATGAAGACATGCATCAGATTACTTGACTTGATATAACACCTTTTAGAATATGATACCTGCGTATGTATTTCTCATATATGTATGTATATATACATAATACCTATAGAGGGTGATATCCTTAATGGCAATTAAGGTGCTCTCCTATTTATTGTTCATTTTTCTTTAGTCCCAGGAAACAAAAATATTTCTTTTAAGATCATGTGAAAATGTTTTTATATATTGAAACAGAAACATCAAAATTCATTAAGAACAAAGCTCTGGCATATTAATCTGTCTGCCAGTTCTCAGCCTAGTGTGAATTCATCTGTTTGTAAGTCTTGGAAGTAGATATCAAAATAGAAATGCTCAGTAATGATTCCAGTAGTATTAACCAATTCGCCTTTTATTAAAAACACAATGTTTGATAATCTTGCGATACCTGTGATCTGAGTAAACTGATCAGAAAATTAGAAAAGCAGTTTTCCTCCGTGCGTTTTATCCTAAATCTATATGAAGAAGCATCCGTTACTTGCAAAGTTTCAAATGTTATTTGATTTATGTGCACTTGAAAGAAAGATTTCCCCTTGAAACAACGAGGACAGAATGTCCAAAGACATGGTAAATATATAGTTTCTTAATTGCAAAGCCAAAATAGATTACACACAGCCTTGCAAAAATCTAAGACATCTGCTTTGTTTGAGGCAAGAAGAAAGACATCTGGGGGCTTGAATGTTTCTTTGTGACCTGCTCCAGTGTGAGTAACCTTGTAGTTAACTAGGCATTTAGTCAGGTCTCAGAAAGATCATTGCCTGGACTCTGCCTCAGAGGCTGATGGGGACCCAGGCCAAAGCCGAAATGTCATACCCAAAAGATCACTGAAGCCAGGCAGTCGGGGTGGAAGTGTCATAACTGGGGCAGTGTAATACCAGCCATCAACCATTTATCTCCCCGGCAATCACAAACCTACACACATGAAATAATCGATGGGGCAGAAAAAATTTTTTTTTACATCTAAAAGTAAAAATGTCAGCACTGAATCTTCTAGAATCATTTTGTTTTCTGACTGATTCGTAATTCTATTCTTATTTTCAAATCTCCTTAAATACTGGGGTCTTTTGTCATGTGGGAAACCTCTGGTGATTTTATATGGCATTGATGGAATAAATTCACTTTAAAAAAATTTCAATTACAGGCTTCCGCAATTACGTTTGACTTCTCTAACTGCAGAGAAGCCACAATAAAGTAGCCCTTCTGCTGTTTGGTTATATTCTTGGGTAATGTTCTGTGTGTTCAGTGTAGCACAAAGTGGTTTATTTGCTCAAAGATGCCTCCTTGATGTTTGGGCTTGCTTGTTCATCGGCCAAAAGGAGCACCCTTCTCCTGGTGTTCCCATCCCTGTGTGACTTTGTAACCGAGTCCAGATGCCGCAGGAGTGCTTGCACTGCCTGACAAAGACACTAAACCCCCAAACTGCCTGAGAGTTGTTGATAAATCTTTCCGTTGGAATTACACTTGTCTCAATGGCAGAGATACAAGATTCACTTTTTACTCACTATTTGAATGCATGGATGGCACATTTAATTACTCCCCATAGGCAGGAATTTGGCAGCGAGAAAGCAGCGTGTTTTAATCGGTCTGTCTAGCTATATTTTAAAGCACTCCTTACCACAGTGCCTGCATATTTGTGTTGGCATTAACGAAACAAAAATGTGCATTGGATATGAAAGGTATTTTGATGGTAGGTAAACACATTTATTTTTCACCTGATTTCTGTGTTCTGTACTTACCATGCCAGAAAGCAGACTCGAGAGGATGGTACTTGCAGTAGGGGGAACTGAGAACTGAGGGTTTTATTTCTCAAGTGCTGCCTTTAGGATCTGAAAACAGGGTTAGTTTAATTAAGCCGCAAAATACCCAGTGGTGGAGTTTAGAAAACAGACCAAAGAGTAGAAAAGAGAGGTTTTTGTAGCTAACTGGCAAAGCAGCTGCAAATGAGCTAATGCTTTACTTTAAAAATATTTGATTTCCTTGATTAAGAGAGTGATTCTCTTTTACATGTTCATCATCACTCTTTATGAAAACGTTAATATAAATAACATGTGGCTGATTTCTCCAGTGTATAGAAACATAGTATTAATAGCTGGACTATAGATTTTCCTAGGCACCACAATGTTGAAATTCAGTGTTGTTTTGTGAACAAGATCAAGAATAGTTAAATTGGAAAACTTTTTGCATTCCTCTGGGGTAGCACTTTTTCCTGATCTCTCTCTTTCGTATCGTAGAAAGGTCTCTTTCACTGTAAAAATGCCCTGATATTCAAATGTCTTACTTTTGACATCTTTCACATTGTAAATTGTTTCTACTTTTTCCAAAATAGCATCTCACTTGTATCCTGCACTTTACTTTGAAAGATCCTTCTCATGCTTGTCTTGTTTTGAAATAACATGGATTCTAGAGGCAGGCAAAGTGAGTTATGATATAGGCCCCTCTTCTTATGGGTTTGAACGCGGACACACTTAACTCCCACGTAGCTTTTTCCCAGTGACCTTATCTGGCCACTCGCGTCCAAGATTAAAACACAGTCAGATCATTTGGCTTCTACTCAAGGCAACTATTATCTCCTTCCCTGAGATGACATAGCATTTTTTAGTTTGCATCAATTAAAAAAAAAACAACTCCAGTAGTCTTTGCACAAAAGAAAACAAAGTTTTCTGCCTTGTCAGGAAATTAACAATGTACCAAAATAAAAATAAGTACTAACAGCCTGCAGTGCAAGTTGCTGCTGGAAGCAAGCAAAACTGAGGTTGCTGCCTTGACAGTTGAAAGAGCAGATTCTTGAGGAGGGGGGGAAATATTTTTCTATAAATTTAAAGAATTTCTCCCAATTATGTCTCTGTAAAGAATATTTTTTCTAATGTTTAAGAGCGATATCCTCTATTACCACACTTATTACAGCGAAATGTAGGAATGCATGAGTGGTGGGTGTTTTGTTGTGACATCTGAACTATTTGTAAATATTGTTCACAGCTTTCTTAGCATATTTTAGCGAGGCAACATTTCAGGAAAGTATAATTTATTGCACATGATATAGATGGTGAGCTTCCCAACCCATTTGTTGTAGATGTGTTTGCACAAAAGAAAACTGACACCAGGCATATTAGATTAAAGTAGCAGATTTCTGTCTGCGGGTCTGGAGTCCCTGTAGTGGTTGCCTTGCCTTTATAAAAACATCAGTGACGGGATCCCTGGGTGGCGCAGTGGTTTGGCGCCTGCCTTTGGCCCAGGGCGCGATCCTGGAGACCGGGGATCGAATCCCACGTCGGGCTCCCGGTGCATGGAGCCTGCTTCTCCCTCTGCCTATGTCTCTGCCTCTCTCTCTCTCTGTGTGTGTGACTATCATAAATAAGCAAAAAAAATTTAAAAAAAAAAAACATCAGTGAGGCCAAGAGATTGGTCCCAAATAATGTAGTACTTGCACGGTTGGGTAAAGAGTACATTTTTCTCTATTACTGTACCATATTTGCTTGTTTGTATGTATGTGTGTATGTGTATATGTGTGCGTATATGTACCTGTGTGTTTGCATGCACGTGGGTCCATATGTGCGTATGTATGTGAGTGCATGCACGTGTACATGTATGTGTGCATGCGTGTGCATACATATGTATATATACGTATGTACATATTATTGCCCAGTCATGCTCCTATGACTGTGGCATGCAACTCCACTTTACATGATATTTTCTTCTTTCATTTCCCACAAGAAAAGAAAATATATATACAGTCTTTGCCTCTGATGCCTTATTTGGCTTTGTCTTATTCTTTTAAATTTTCCTCAAAGAGAGATAAAAGTCTTGGAGGAAGTATTAAGATGGTTTCTTCTTCCTCTCTATTCCCTGCCCATTCTAAGTGACAAGGAAAACAAGTTCTACTTTAGCTAGTTCGTTTATTTGTTTGTTTTCTAAACTGTCGTATTTTTAGAAGAAAAAAGAGTTGGGACTATTTTGAAAAGCTGCTTTGTTTTCAGAATACAAGTGAATTATTTGGGAAGTAAAAGCGTGTTTGTTTTCCCTAAGCAAGGTTTGGCAAACTTGATCCCCCTCTTCTCCTTTCCTCTTCCTCCTTGTACAATGGGGAATTATTAGCTCAACTTTACCTGACAAGCCACAATTATTGAGTGCCTACTGTGTTCTGAATATGTACTAGTAACTTCACAAGAGCTCTATGAGGTCAGTGAGATTATCCTCATTTTACAGAGGTGGAAATTGAGACTTAAGGAGTGAAAATAACTTGTCCAAGAGCCCATGGCTGGTCAGAGGCATACCAGAGTGTGAATCTTGGCTTGTCTGGCTTCAGAGCTGGTGCCCTTTTCCTCTATCACAATGCCTTTGAATTAAAGGTAAATGTGGCATCTACTTTTATGGTGGAGCAGTTACCAACCGTGGCTGTGAATCAGAATCAGCTCTATGGAATGTTAAGAAAAACTCTAATGCTTGGTTTTCCACTCCTGAAAATCTCATTTTGTAGATTTAGGGTAGGAAACTGGCATCCATAATTTTTGAAACACCACAGGTTTCTGATGCCTGGCATTAAGAGCCACAGGCCTAGAGTGTCCCTTGCTCTCTCCCAGATAGTCATAAGACAGTTCTGATAAGACAGCTGATATTTCTGTTAAGTTGGCACTGGACGCAGTATTTGTTGGTTCTTAATGTAGCTGATACACTGTTCCACCTAAGTTTCCGTTCTTTTTCACTCCTTTTTCTGGAATAGATAATCCAGAATGGACACTGATAAATTCTGGTAGAATGGCAGATAGTATTGCTTTTAAAGGCGTTTTATCTGTTAAGGATAACAACCAGCACAAGCCAAATGGTGACCTGTGGGCTGAGGGCGCATGCCAAGTCACCCTTTACAAGTGACTTTACAATTTCCTCAGCTGAGGATATTTGTTTAGTTTCTATCATTCTCAGAGGTTAGGGGAGTCCACACCTGATTCTCAGTGGCATCAATATCAGTCCTAGGCGCCCTGGGTGAGAAAGCCTTGTTGGCCTAGTAAATTCAAATTTGCTATTCAGTTAACTCATTTCATATAATATATTTTAAAAGAATATTTATTTAATTAATCTCTACACCTAACATAGGGCTTGAACTCATGACTCTGAGATCAAGAGTCATGTGCTCTTCAGGCTGAGGTGCCCCAATTTCATGTAATATTGAAATGAAGATCAACTAGAGCCCCTCTTCAAACTGCCTAGAAAGTCTTGTACATAGCTTGCAGTATGCATTACTAAATCATTTACAGTTTGAATTGCACTATTCATGCCCTGTTTACACCTGCTTCTGGCACTGAACCATCATAAATACTATAGTGTACCTCTATAATGAATTTTCTGAAAATAGGCTAAAATACTTCTTTTCTACAATCTTTCAGCTAATGGTTTGTGCCAATAAATTGACTACCGTGTAGAAACCAGCAGGATATGAAAATGTTCAGCTTATGGCTTACTAAAAATGGAAAAATGACACATATTGCTGATTTCATTTACCTGAGAACACCTCCCAAGTCTCACAAACCATTTGCAGGCATTTTGCCATCGATGAATATAACTGATCTCATGAGGATTACCCAAATAAGAATGCGGAAAAACATCTTTAGGGAAATCTGATCTCAGCCCCAAAGTCTGTTTACCAAGCATTATTGAAATTAAATTAAAATGGAAGTATTTTTAAAAAGTCAATAGCCCAAAGGTACCATTCCTAGTCTGATACATGTATTTGCTGTCTTATAAAATAAAATACGCTCTTTTAAAACATATTCCTGCTATTTTCAAATGTCATGCCTATGTACATTCCATACACATATCTTAGTTAAATACTATTCAATGAGTTTTTACAATGAAAATGTTCCATCCTACTCTTTACCTCCTTTCACTGGTGCCTCACCCCCTACCTGCCTAGAAACAAAGGCATAAATGCTAAAGCAGCCCAGACACATCTATCTCTGTAATGGAGAAGCAAGTGATTCTGCATGACTGTCCCTAATGGTACCAGCACGATCTCTGCCTGGCTGAACCCAGCAAAGACCCAGTGATTCATGGATGACTTGCAAACGTTCCCTCTTGCTCTCTAAGTGAAAACATGTTGAAAAACACCCTCAGTTTATATATAAAGTATAAGCAGCAAAGGTGTGCTGTCTTAATTTTCAGTCTAACCCTCAAGACATCCTCCATGGCATCAGTATTAAAGCAGGAACCAGGACTACATTTTCCTACTTGATAATAAGCTATGGAAGTTGCATGGGGTCGAGTCTCTAGGAAATCCCCTCTTTCTTTGAAAAAATGTCATTGGTAAGATAGGAGATTGGCACCACAATGAGCAAAATATAGTGCAGGCTGATACGCATTGTCAGGTAGAATTTGGTTTGAGACACTGACTTTTGTCTGCGTGGTGTCTCCGTTCCAAAGAAGATGGAAGATGCAAAATTGCAAGTTTCCAATCTCTGGTTAATGTGGTCTATACAACTGAATAATGTATAAGGAGATGTTCCTTTGATAATGTCACAATTATTCATTGTACAGCCATAAACTCAAATATTCACATTAACAGCTAGGTATTATTTTTCTTCTCTGAAATTAAGTGAGCGGCATCAGTGGTCATAAATGAGAGCATTCATCAAAGGCGGAGCCATGGCAGAGGATTAAGAGAATGCTGATGAAGTGTCCAGATTCCCATAACTTGGAATGGAGCTGCATTCAGCATTCCTTTATTATCCATCTGCCACATAACAAAAAGTCTCCTATATTTAATGCAGGTTTGCCCTAGGCCACGTAATAGGATTAGGAATAATTTCTACAAATTTACAAAAACAAATCACATGGGAAGGCTTAGAATTTGCTAATAATTTCTCCATAGCTGGGAGATCAAAGGGTTGTAAGAGTCCCTAGCCAGGCGGTAGTTTGACCCTGGCCAGGCTTTTTTAATGAAAGGGTTAATCTTCTCCGAGGTGACCATAGAGGAGCAGATAGTGTGACCAAAGGCAGATTCAGGCCCCCAAAAAACAAGGAGGAAAATGGTCTGCAAAGTACAACAGCAAGAAAACATTTACAGAATCACACTACATTTTCTGGTTAGAAAAAATGAAACTGCAGAATCTCATTGAAAGAGGCGAGACAAAGGAAGAGGGCTGGCTGAGAAACAAACCCAGAAAAGATCAAAACCCCTCACCATTGCCTTGAAGGAAAAAGAAAAATTGGACTGCTTGCTTCTCCTTTTAAAGGTTGACTCCTTTGTGGTCAGGTGAGGGCTGCCATCTCTTGCCCTCTCTCACTGTTCCTGTTGGTGTGGGAGGGGAAGCAGCCCGCCTGGCAGGGTCTACTACCACAGGAAGCCAGGGCCTTACAAGGTAGTCCAGTTTCAGGTACGCTACTTTATCATAGGTATATTGGGACAGAAAATCATGAATTCTTACATGAGGACTTTCCCTATTCTTAAAGGGAAATGAAGGTGAACAAAGGCATATTAAAAATAACAAGGGCATCTAGGATGAATGGCATTGCTCCAGTGTCTTCCAAGTTCTTTATGATGAATTTTGACGAGTGGCAACCTGTAGCCAAAATCTCCTGTCCTGCCTTATCTTCATCAGTGGCTGGAACAATGTAGCCAGGATTTGCATGTGTCAAGAGCCCCATCTGCTCTTTTTTTCCTAGCAATGGTTAGGGGATCCCATTGCCAGATGCATGACTTGTTCTCAAGACATCCTGAAGAGAGTGCTGTGTTTCTCCTTTATCTGTTGTGCCACTCATCGAATGGAGAGGTTAAATATAGAATCTGTCTGATGTAGAAGAGATGGTAAATAATTTCATAGTCTCTCTGAAGGGGGAGTTAGCTCTTTGATAGGGGTGAGAGGTTTCTGTTACTAAGCCTCTTAATCTGGGAGTTGATCCAGTGAGAGGAAGATCAAAGTTGCCTGCTCACCCACTTCCATTACTTGTTGGTCTGTTAAGACTGAGGTATCGTGCTTCTTAGAAAGCTCACTAAAGGAGACTGGCTTGAGAGAAAAGGAAGGAGATTGATTGAAAAGCTGGTAGCAGTAGTCAAAATGATGGCTTCAAAATGAGGAAAATTAGTTTTTTTGGTTATCCCTTTCTTTTCCCTCCTAGCTCCTGATAAGAAGCAGGCTTATGATATAGATCCACCTCCTGTCTGGAAAGAAATCAGAATGCATCAGCTTCTTTCCTCTGGGGCACTTTGGTCCTCTCACTGCTTTCCTTAGAATGGAGAATAACTGATTATGGATTATTTCTGGGCCTCACTGATGTTGGTAGAGGATAAACATCAAGATGGACTTCCAAAAACTTAGTATTTTGCATTCCAGTGTCTTGCAATGCCAAATTCCTTTCTATTGGCAGTATGAAAGAATGATTTTTTTTTTTGGCAGAAACAGCAGATCTGAGACATAAAAAATAGACTTTCTTGGCACTCGCACACGTGTTGACTTATAAGACGTAGGGAGTCCTAAGGTCATAGCTAGTCAACACTGAAGTAACATGCTGAGAAGTCAAATATAGGTTCAATTATTGGTTTGTCTTTTACTTTGTGAGTGCTTTGCATGTATTTGGTGCTGTCCTAAATGCTGTACATGTATCAACTCTTTTAATTCCCCCATAATCATATGATAAAAGAATATGTATTACTTATACCTTCTAGATGAGAAAACTAATTCTTAAAGAAGTTAGCTCATTTACTTAAGAGATGAGAGGGATCTTGGAGGTAACCAAATTTTGTCTTTATTTCATTTTTCACATGATTAAATTGAGACTCTGAGGCAGTAATTTGCTTAAATTAGGTCACATAGTTAATAGGAGAGCTTGGGAAGGAGAACCTAAGCTCCCAATTACTTGCTTGTGCAGAATCCTTTCCATGAGAACATACTGTTTCCCTGCTGTAAGGATCTTACAAAATCCTAACATGGATTTCCATCACTTCTTTTTTTTTTAATTTTTTAAATTTTATTTATTTATGATAGTCGAGAGAGAGAGAGAGAGAGAGAGAGAGAGAGAGAGAGAGGCAGAGACACAGGCAGAGGGAGAAGCAGGCTCCATGCACCGGGAGCCTGACGTGGGATTCGATCCTGGGTCTCCAGGATCGCGCCCTGGGCCAAAGGCAGGCGCCAAACCGCTGCGCCACCCAGGGATCCCTCCATCACTTCTTTTAATCACAACAGACAAATTTATTCAGTCAGCAATCGTTAAAAACCTACTGAAGAGGCAAGCACTGTGTTAAATTTGGGGGATATGAAGAGGAAGAGAACATAGTCTCTCCCTACTCTTGAAATACTATAGGGAGAGAGATCTAAAGAGAAAGTTGTAAATTGGCAAGGAACAATGCTATCTGTGGAGATATATTTCTAGTATGCTATGGTAGCTTCAAGGAAGAAGACAGAACTCTTCATGGTAAAAAGTCAGGGATCACTTCATGGAGGAACTTTCATGTGAACTTTGAGGTCTTTAAGGATAAATGGTATTTTACCAGATGAACAAGGAGAAAGAAGATATTTGAAGAACCGAATGGGTGAAGGGAATTGTGAGAACGAATGACCTACTGAAGAACTGAATTCAGGTCAGAAAAAATATATTGGACTATACTTTCCATTGATGCTACGAAAGTGTGAAGTTGAGGCCATACAGGAAATGATGAGTATCTGAACTGTGGCGGTGAGAATCACCGGGAGAGAACAGATCTGAGAAATAAAAAGTGAGATTGGCAGGACCTTGTAACATGGGAGGTTAAGAGCAACCTCCTAACCCTGTAGGATTCTCCAGTGACTAGGCACATAGTGGTACTTTACGCTAAAATAAGACAGATGTATCAGAGTAGGTAGGGAAGAAAATTACTTGAAAAGTAGAATTTGAGTGTCTGTTGGACACCTAAGACACACATGTACACCTGACTGTTAGACATATGGATCTGGAACTCAAGGGAGACAACTAGGTGGGCAATAAAGATGTGGCATCTTCAGTATATAGGTAGGAAATGAACCCATGAAATGGATAAGATTTTTTCAAGGAGAGTGCATGAAGTGATAAGTGATAAGCACTGGCAAAGTCCCAGCGCTACAGGAGCAGGCTAAGTATGAGATGCCTGCAAACAAAATAGAGAGGCAGCATTTGGCAGTGGAGAAAGAAAATAACCAGATGACAAGGTTTATGCCACTGAAAGGAAAGTGGAGGGAAAAGCATGGGTCAGTATAGAGGGAATGGCCAGCAGTGTTGCCAAGAGGTTAAAGAAATGAAGGACTGGAAAGTAGCCATTGGGTCTGCCAAATATTAAGAATGAGGACTGGAATAGAAGAATTTTAGAAGCCTGAGTGCAGGAGCTATGTGAGTGTATGAATGGTTGGGAGGAAGGTTGGAGGGTGGAGTTTGAAAATGAAAGGAAGGTGAGAGAAAAGGCATTCTCAAGATCTAGCCAAAAGACCAAGATGGGAGGAGCCATCCAAGAGGACTGGGTTGAAGACATGTAGCAAGTTCCCAGAGAAGGAGTTGGGATGGAATGGAATCCACAGAGTCAGGTGGCCTCAGTCATGGCTTAGCCTCAACAGTCATATGAACAGAGGTGGCACCTTTCCCCAGACTATCTCTTTGAAGCCAGTGATTTACCTGGGGGTTTTGTGGAGCCTCCTGGTAGTGATCTGGGGAAGATTTAAAAAAATTTTTTTTATTGGAGTTCAATTTGCCAACATATAGCATAATACCCAGTGCTCATCCCACCAAGTGCTCATCACCCAGTCACTCTGGGGAAGATTTGACTGATAGAAGCTAAAGATGAAATGGGGAAGGGACTGTTTAGAAGTTATATTAAAGGGGAAATATGTTCAGATGGTGGAGGGTAGGGATGGGAAGAGGGACTGAATAAAAGTCATGTTTTAGGGATAAGGTGAGAGAAAAGAAAGAAACTACTCTCCATTGTGACAGAGGGAGTCTGACACAAACCTAACACTAGCAGCAGGACCTCAGAGTAAAATGCAGTCTTGGTGGCAGTGTTATAGTTTTTATGATATTTTTGTAACTCATTCTCCCATCAGGTATGTGTAAACTGATGGATGAACGGGATGTGTGGGCTTGTTGGAAGAGCTCTTTCTCAAAATACCAAAACATTTTGGGACGAGGCCATTTAGCCACCTTCTGGGGCTGTCAAAGCACAGAGATAAGGAAAGTGGCTTCTTTCTCCTTTTTTTATTTTTTTAATTTAATTTAATTTAATTTATTTTTTTTACCATCACCAGAGAAACAATGGTGTTATTTCTTCTCCTTCCTTTGGTGGGTACTGCGAGTACAGGATTCCATTTTGGTGGATGGCAAGGCAGCAGCTACAGATTGACTGGTAGCAGTAATGGCAAGGTTTGTCTCACAGGAAAAACCAAAAACAAAACCAAAACTGTCTGACAGAGATCTGGAACTCTCTGA
Source organism: Nyctereutes procyonoides (assembly GCF_905146905.1). NCBI lineage: Eukaryota > Metazoa > Chordata > Mammalia > Carnivora > Canidae > Nyctereutes > Nyctereutes procyonoides. The sequence goes on along the minus strand of NW_026575031.1, from coordinate 4,846,441 downwards.
GAGATGAAGCTCCCATTCACCGTCATGCAGAAGCAATGAGGGAGTCAGCATTCTTTCTCACAAAACTTGTCACTGGCTGCTCAGCAGGAATCAATAGTCAGGCAAATGGTGACTGTGAATGGTGACAGTGTTGGTGGTGGCCATGGTGGCTTTATCGGAGGAGCTGGTGATAGGGTGCTGGTTTTCAGTATTTCCGTCAGAACTTCAGGTTCAGTTTCCCAGGGCCAATCCACGGAAACACTGAGAACAAATGTTCTTCTTCAGGTGTGGAGTAGAGTATTTAAATCGACACAGTTCTGAATTCCAGTCACCGCTCTCCCAAGTGCTGGGGCAAGTTCTTGAACTTCCCATAAACCCTAGTTTCCCACCTGAAACTGCCTCTTCTGATACTTCCTTTAAATCTTTCAGATAGGGATCCCTGGGTGGTGCAGCGGTTTAGCGCCTGCCTTTGGCCCAGGGCGTGATCCTGGAGACCCGGGATCGAATCCCACATTGGGCTCCCGGTGCATGGAGCCTGCTTCTCCCTCTGCCTGTGTCTCTGCCTCTCTCTCTCTCTCTCTCTGTGACTATCATAAATAAATAAAAATAAAAAAAAATTAAAAAAAATCTTTCAGATAATGTAGGTAATCTAAAAGTGGCTAGCAATAAAACCCTTACTAACAACTAGGTCACTGGAAGTTGTAGCATTTTTGTTACTGGCTTTGAGGGTGGGACCTGAATGAATGGAGGTTGGTGATCTGAGATCTGAATGTTGATGTTAATGGCTACCTTGATGTCATAGTTTGGGGGAACTTGGGCATTATAATTAAATTGTTTCCCATCTTTCCACTTGAGCATAGTAAGCAAGTTTACTCAAAGTTAAGAAGAAAGGAGAGACAATTGATTACATCAGGTTGCTGCTGAGCTTTCAAAAACACAGGAGTTCCTGGATCTGTACTCTTAATCTGTAGCATATCCTGTTCAGATACATATTCTTCCCTTTTTTGCTTTCTCTGATTTCATTAATTCTATTTGCAAGCTGATTTTCATTATTCTAAAGAAAGATAGAGATATATGTACTTACTATTGACTTTGCTACTTATTTTAATTCTGTTCATGTAAACAATTTCACAGAGGTAGAAAAGATAGCACATTTTGGTTGATTCAGAGCTGTTATTGTTCTTCTTAAAGTGTGTTTTGTGGGGCTTCTCATTGGATGTTAATGCATGATGTGCAATAAAGACTCATATTTCAACTGGGAAAAGCCATGCTAAAGAGGTTTTATTCCTGTAGTCCATTTTCTAGAGACTTATGCTCACATGCATTTGGATCTCCCAAACTTATTTGATCCTTGAAATATTTTGTTTCAGCACTATTGCAGAACTTGTGTTCAATGGGTCAAGCTTTGGGAAAAGTGGTTTCTAGGAAACCAAGACTCTTGGGATCTGAGATGTTATAGTGGAAAGAGTCCTGTAGAATCTTCTAGAGGAGTGAGAGAAGGAAAAAAAAAAGAGATTTTAGGAACTAGCTTTTGGTGTTCTGAATTTTCTCTTTGAGGTGATCCCAAACTATTCCTTTGGTACTTAATCACAACCAGGAAATTTGGAGTGGGGGAATTAAGTGGTAACTCTCAGACAGAATTCTTTGTTATTCTTCTATGAGTGTCATGGCAGTGCAATACTATGTAGGTTTGCTTTTTGTTTTTTTTTTTATATCTATATACCAGAGATTGACTCTGTCTTTTTATTCTACAAATGGCAGTGATTTCTGGCAACAGCGTTTTCTATAGTAAATACTCTGAATAGTGATCAGGACCAGGGATATGATGTATTTTATAATAGTAATTAAAACACATCATAAAGTGTTGCTATGGATATATTTTTAAAGAGGACTTTTGTATAGGATTTAACTTTTTCATCTCTTCTTAATAATTATCTCTTAACTATGGCACGCTGGGAATTCTCTTTCTCAGGGTACATAATCGCTCACTATTTTAATCACACTAGATAACCCATGTGAAAACTTAGTTACCTGGTTAATGATTCTTAACCAGAGATCAGTAGGCATAAAAAGTTCTGTATACCTTTTAAAAATAAATGAGATGGGGCCCACACCCACAGGTCTGATGGAGTTTGTGAGGGGCTCTCAAGTTTCTGTTTTTCACAGTGCTCCTTGGGTGACTCTGCTACGTACCTTGAGTTGAGAACCCTTGAGATGACTACACCTAAAAGAACAGAAATGGATTGTTTTTCATTTGAACCAGCATGGTGTGATAGACTTCACACAGTTCTCACTGATGATGGTGCCTATTAAGAGTGTACATATTAAAGTCAGAATGGATAGCCAACAGCCTTATTTGCATCTGGGTCTCTTACGATCTAAGCATTCCTTTGGAGGCAAATTTGGTTATCAGAGGTCAATTGAGTGGGAAAGGCAGGAGACGGGCTCATCTTTTTGTAGACTGTTAGGTACTAGATTCCCTTTTTTGAGGAAACTTCCTTAAGACTGTGGTTTGTAGGTACTTTTGATGAAGGGAAATGTGATATTTCAGGGTAAGGAAAATAAGGAGCAGTGGAATCTCTGGGGGTTGCTATATCAAGAGATGTGGTAATGAGAAGGTAGTAATGGAACTGAGTTTTCATTTCTTGGCTTGATGTTCATACCCAGCTCATTCTACTCACATTTTTGGTACAACTACCAATGATGATATTTTGGGTTTGAAATAACAGAGATATTTCAGCCACACAGCGTTCCCATGAAGATGTTGCTTAAAAATGACCATGAACAATTTTGCAGAAAAATGGAATGTTTGTCAAATTAGGGGATCAAATTGTACTATCCTTCAGTGCGGATAGGAGGAGATCCTGGTTAACAAAGTATTACAACATCTGTAAATCTCCTTAGGAAGCTTTCTAGGATGGAATGATTAAATGATAGCTTATTGTGCAGAGTGGAAGATCAAATTATCAACATATTAACAATTTCACCTTTTTTTTTGTTTTTTTGACCTGCTAGCAAGCTAAGAAATGGCCCTTGAGAGAAAAAATTGGGATTTCACTAACTGCTTGTGGAATGGATGAAAGGGTGATGTGTCTATGACATCTGTCACCCTACTGATCTCCTGGGTTGATTCAGAACTGTCCTGGAATGGAATCTGAGGATAAATTGGACACTGTGTGGATTAGGGCATGAGTTTTCTTTGAGTAGCTTGGCTTAACATCTAATTGCCTTGGTCATACAACACCTTTGAGAACCTTGGATTCTCATGTTGTTTCTCTCAAGAATCAACCAACTTAATCCCCACTTGTTAATCCTTCAGGGAAAGTGTGCATGATATTATTACATATTGTGCCTGATTTTGTTTTATATATCTTCAAATCGTAGGAGGATGCATGACCCTAATACCTGTTTTATTTAAAATGGATTATTTGCCTAAACTTCTCTAATTAAAACCTGACTAGAATCTCTCATCCCCATCCCATCCCCACAAAATACTCAACCCAAATATTACAGTATAATTGAAATTAGATTAAAAAATTAAATGACATTTTGTGAGCTGTTTAAAAGGGTCAGCAATGTGTTTGAGTGCTACGAGATTAACCTTTGCTCATTTGGGAAAATGCAGACTTCAGTAGGGAATCTGTGGCTGGGGTTGCACTTGCTAAAAGTTTAAAACAGTAATTTTTTCCTAAGAAAGGTCATCTTGAGCTAAAATGTCAAATAAATTATTTAGATTACTGAATTAGAAAAGTGAGGATCTGACAGGCTGAATTTTTTATGCACATTAGCCTCAGCCAGGGTCTTTCTATGCTCTTTTTATTAGGTAAAGTGCACCCCCTTGCCTCTTATTAAAAATCTCTCCATTTAGTCCAATACACTTCCTTTGATAGATGACTGCTGCTTTTGAGCATCCAAATACACGAAGCTGCTGAATTCATATGGCCTGTATTCATCTTGTGTGCCTCTAGGCTGGATTCCAGCAAATAGGCAAACGGGAGTGGGGAGGGAGTGGCACAGAGGAAAGAACAGACATATAAGCACATACACCAACAATAAATATTTGTATATATGCATACAAAGATATAAATGTGTATATAAATATATATGTATATATAAAATGTTAAAATATATAATATATTATATATATATATATATATATAAGCAAGATAAGCTTAGACTTTAGCAAAACAAAAAGGTACTAAGGTACATTCAAGGATAGGTACTATGTAGTGTACTTCCAATAGGGAACATGAAATAGTATCAGATTGTTCCCACTTAGGAAATAGTATCAAAAATTTAAATGGCTTTATGACTGTGTGATCTGATTCTAGAAATAAGGGTACCCTTTGAAGGAACCTCTAGGTGCCACTGCCACCTTGGGGATATGACAGTTTTCTGATTAGTGCTAATTTTGTAGAATACTCTGAGCCTTTCAGAAAACTTTCTTATTGCAGACAGATGATGCCAGCACTAGTTGTATTTCATACATGAGAAAATTGAGTTATAGAGCTGTCAAAGTTAGTGATAGGGCTTGGTTACTATTACAGATCTGCAGACTTGAGTCCTAACATTGTCTCTTGGCTCCTTCTTCCCCAGGATATCTATGTCAAATCTGTGGTATCTTAAGCAAAGAAGTTCTTTAGAATGTTTAGTTGAATGTTTTGGTGCCCATGGGTGGAAATGGCATTTTCAAGAGTATTCTGCATTTCTGTGAGACTTTTAGCTTCCATGTCTTATGTTTCTGACATATATGCATATACCCAGTTCCTATTCAGAGGACTTTACTCTCTAGAATAATTAGTTTTCCAAGGAGCTTTTCACATCTTTCTCAAGAAATTTTCCTATATGGCTAGGGATCCTAAGGCTTGGGAGAACCTAAATATTGTATAAGACTGGGGTAAAATTGAGATTAGGACTCAGAATTTATAGATTCTTGGTTCTGAATCTGTGGTTAAATTTCATCCATTCCTTTTGTCCTAACGGATTTTTCTCTGTACATTCTTAGATAGTGCCTATGCTTGATCTCTCTCCATGTGTAATAAGAAAGTGCCAATACAAAAAAATTATGTCCCAGTACTTCTTATATGTATTTGAAGAGAAGAGTCCCTGGTAGTTTTGGAATTTACAATTGTCCAGTTTTAGAGAAAGAATTCAAAAAGAAGAAAATGAAAGGGTTTGAAAATGTCTATTTCTTTTCTATCACTGTAAAAATAAAGACATACTGCTTTACCCATGGCCCATTAGATCACTGAAATTTGGAATGCATGACTGTGGTTTTCAATTGATCTTTAATTTGAAAGCATCTGAGAAGTGCTCTAGGAATTGCTGGGCCCTAAATAGAATTTTCCAAATATCATCTAAATTTTTGGCATTGAAGTTACACTAACTTAAAGAGCTTAAAAAATTGGCTGATTCAATACAAAGGATAGCTCAAACTTTCTCAAGCTTAAATTCTTTGTAGGGGGTAATAGTCTCTCAGGGATAATACATTTCCAGGCAACTTTCTCAAGTTAAGAAAAGGCCTCTGGGACTAAGAAGGCTTTTATTTGTGGTCCAAACTTTTGTAGGTTCTAGTATGTGTATGTACCTGGGTGTAATTCTGATTTATCCAGCATTCACTAGAGGTTGAGGTGAGGGTATGTCATGCCATTTATTCACAGTTCCATGCCCAAACAACATTTCCAGAGTATTCCTAGAACAAGAACTTTCAGTGACTCCTGAATTAAGTCCAAACTCCTTTGCCTCTATGTTTCTCTATAATTTAGTCTCTTTCTCTATAAACTGCTTTCATAGGATATACTCTCTGGTTCAGTTGAACAGCTTATTCTGAGCTTAGAGACTTTGTTCATCTTTTTCCTAACTTGGGGTTCTCTTTCTCCCTCCTCTATCTGGATGTACTTATTTTTTTGAAAGCCAATTCTTCCACTAAGCATTCTTTTATTACTAAAGGCAAAAAGTTTTGAGTGACTACCCTTGGGACTGAATTATGCTTTATTTGCCTTATCTAATGAATTATAAATCTCATGCAGGAGGTCTAGGAGAGAAATCCATGATTTCAATAAAATGGTATATTCTAAGTAGAATAATAAATGATTAGACTAAGATAACCCTGACTTGAGACATTTGTAAGAAAGAGGAGAGCTGAATCTGAGATGGTTTTGCAATGCACATCTTACATATTTCATCTGGTTATCAGTCTGACATTCATGGTGTGCAGCAAAGAGGTGGTTCTTTGTCCTCAAGGGGTCTAGAAAGGCTTATCTGAAATTGGGATATAAACAGAGGTTCATGGTTAAAATAGATCATAGGATTAGTACATTTCACACAGGAATAGGATAATCCAGGGAATCTAAATTCTCTCCACTTCAGCTATCAGAAGTTCCTCACCATTTCCACCTGACCACCAGGGCTTATCTTTCACTTGCTTGTAGAGAGATATCCTATCCTCCTTTGGTGTCTAAGCTTTTTTTGGAAAATGGGGGACAGATTTCTCTGCAAAGGGTCTGAGGAACCTAGTGACACTTTTTTTGTTTGTTTTCCAGGACTCTGTTATCTAAATGGGCTAACATGGCTTCCATTTATTGGCCTCTCTGTTGTTTATTTCTTTATAGTAGGCTAGGAGAGTTAGCTCAAAGCCTACCAATGCCAAGCTAAAAATCTTACATATCTAGTTACCTTAAGTATCACCCAAGTAAGCGTATTTTAAGCCTTTGAGAGTACATACTCCACAAATTTACATTTAATATATGCTACTTACAGATAAGACAAACCCTGTAGCTGTAGAAGACCCCAAACTACTGCTGCCTGTTAGAATTCTTTGGCTCAGAGACTGCAGAGTGACATGGCCTAGCCATGGCCCTATCTCTGATTTACCTGTCCCCCAAGAGTTCTATTGCCTTCCTCATCTTCTGGGTGTTGGCCCTATGCTGCTGTCTCTGAAAAGTCTTCTACTTCTCTTGGAAGGAAGAGGGCTTCTCTCATGCAACCCTGTCTTATTGTGCAATACTCATCCTAGTACTGTGTTTTTCTTGAGCCGGCCTGAAATCCCCAAACTTATCACAGATGCCTGTATATTTTCCCCAGGAATAAGCAAAAATGCTATTACCAGTATTTACCAATTTATTGGCCTTGAGCTCCACCAATCAGAATGGATATCAACATAAGTCACTTGACAGTGGTATTTGTACAGCACTTCACTTTGGTACAGTGCCACCAGGTATCCAAAGGATTAGGTTTATTCACTCATTTATTCATTCATTCATTCATTCAGGAATGTATTGAGTACTTATAATATGCTTGGCATTGTCCTGAAACTCCACCAACCATTGCTAACTATAGGTGTTAGAACACTATTGAGTAAATCAGATACGACAGTAGAGATAACTGGGGTGGCATAGCAGTGAAATTCTCCTGACAGGGATCTCATAGGGAGCATGGCCTTCAGGCCTGGGTATTTTGGGTAAGGTGCTGGGATAGTGGTCTGGATCCCTAGAATACACAAGAGCTGTTGGCCAAATTGTAGAGGGTGCAACCCCCAAAACTTTGAGGAAGCCCGTGGTTACTTGGACCATGGCTTGACCAGAAAATCTTTAGGTGGTGAATTTAGGCTTCTAGAATCACCTTGATAGCCAAAAATAAGCATGTTTCAGTAAGGCCCTTGTTTGGGAGTTTTCTGAGATAAAACAGTTGTTACTCTAACTATGGAAGCCTAAGGCTAACATAAATTGATTTCAGATACTGGAAGACTTAGACTGGTTTAAAGATACATGACATCTTCAGCTTAAATACTTCTGCCATTTCTGGGATCCCATGGAACCCAAGGTCTTCCTGTAGATGCTATTATGAAGTGAATTGTGTCTCCCCCCAAATGTACGTGTTAAAGCCCTAATCCCCAATGGGACTGTATTTGGTGATAGAGCCTATAAAGAGGTAATTAAGGTTAAATGAATTCACAAGGTTGGAGCCTTAATGTAATAGAACTGGGGTCCTTATAAAAAGAGGAAGTGACATCAGGAATGTAACAGAAGAAAGGCCACATGAAGACATAGCAAGAAGGCAGCCACCTGCAAGCCATAGAGAGAGACCTGAAGAGAAACTAAACCTGCTGCTGATCTTGGATTTTTACCTACAGAACTGTGAGAAAATAAGTTTATGTTATTTAGGCCACCTAGTCTGTGGTGTTTTGTTGCGGCAGCCCTAGCAAACTAATACAGGTGAGTTGTCAGCAGAAGGCTAGATTTGTGGCATATGTATATAACAGTTATAACATATCTGTTATATCATATGTGATATCTTATATCTATTGATATTAAAAAACCTCTGAAGCATGAAGCATGAAGCCAAGAGTGATATGTAATAGCTTAGGGACCTGCCATTTCAAAAACATGGGTTGTATGCTAAGTTTTCTGGGTATGAAGGACAGACATCATCTTACAGAAACCTAAGAATAGAGGCTCTAATGGGTGTGGTCTTGGCTTCAAAGAGACTATAAGGATCCTAGGAACAAGGATATTTGGTATTTGCTCTAGTTTTCCACCACCAATGTATTTGTATTTTTCCTAATCTATATTTTTTCTCTTTATAAATTCCATTAAACTTCAGTTGGCAAATGACCCATGAATGGTCCTGATTTTTTTCTCAACCTCTCCCATCACCTACCTCTTTGTTCTATAATTCAAGCTTTAGAGTTCTTGAGAGTTCTGGCTAACCTTTGAGCCATGGGAACTGGAACCAAAGAATTATCTGGTCTCATCATCTCTCATAAGAAGTGGATAGACTAGAGCCACAGGACCCAATACTTGGTTATCTAATGGCTAGAAGTGGGTTGTGAATGGGAAGATAATCTGATTCTCAGCCTATGTACTGTTGACACTTTTGTTGGTATTATCCACGTCTCCTAAGGGACAAAGGCAATGATCTGGGAATATAACTTCAGGTCACTGAAAAATGAAATGATTTGTTGTTGCATGAGGATAACATCTCGCTATTGTCTTAGGCCCATATCTATGAAAGTCTTTTGAAGGCTAGGTTCTGTGAATGAATATATGGGTATAAAACCTCGGTCTAGGAACTACATTCCATTCCTCACCCTCTTCTGACAGAAGTTGTAAAGGTTATTGTTCATTAAGTGCTGAAGCATTGTTTGGACACTGGGTAAGCTAAAGGGCTAAATATAACAAATTGGTTCAAATATTGCTTGGTCCTCTACTCATTACCTTCTTGTGAGAATACATGTTGTACCATTGGAAATACAAGCTCATTAAAGCCCCTTGGAGTTGTTACAGCAGGTTGAATATTTGAAGGAGTAGTTATACGTTTAACACTTTATTTAGGACATTTAGGCCATGTTCAGAATATGAAAAATGCTCCTTGTGCTGACTTAGTTGGGAATGGAGCTGGTCATAAAATTGTCCAAATAAATTAGAAATCAAGATAGCATATCCAGATTTCCTAAAAATGTTTTAGGTATAGTTGTTAGGAGGCATTGTGCCTTGTTGATAAGAGTGAGTCATATGTTTGTTTATCAGCCAGTCACACCAAAATGTGCCCAAGTGTCCTGAAAGAAGTATCTTTTCACCCAGAGGAAGTCATCTCTAATGGAGTCTTAATCCAGACTACTAGAGCATCCAGCACACTCACATGCTTCCACACTGTTCTGTTTACCCCACTGCCCTGGGGATAAGAAGCTAATGAAATACAATCTGGTTCCCAACCACGGGGTTGAGTCATAACTGGAATGGGTGATGAAAGTGTAGGAACTCAAACAAATGGGGGTGAGTGAGGTGATTTACTGAGTTATGTATCCCAGGGAATGCTTACCAGGGAGAGAATAGAATCAGAATCCAAAAATGGAGATACAGACTACTAGTAGGCAATGTAAACAAAGTGGAAGATCTGAGCAATATAGGGCCTAGAGAATGAGCAACAGTTGGTAAATGAGACCAGCGTCCAATAAGAGGGAGCTGAATATGTGAAAGTTAAATTATTTCCTGGTGCACCCTACATCTTACCAATAGTACTGCTGGGTTGCAGACAGGTAATTAAAAGAACGTAGCTGAGAGACATAGTAGGCATTTCACTGTCTCTGAAATTGTTAAACTCATAGCTACATAATTGAGCACTTATTTCATATGTTAGCTCTTTAAGCATTAGTTTTATACCTCCCAGCATATGCTGCAATCCACTAGGAACATTAGTGGGTTGCACAAGGACTGCTCCTTGATTGATTGATGGAGAGAGTCCCTTATTTAGAGAGATTTTATGTAATTGAACCACTGTCTATTCATTTTATGTTTCCAAATATTTTTCCAAGTGTGTATTCAACCTTATTCATATATATCTATATCTATATCTATATCTATATCTATATATATGAATGTGGATGCTTGAGGGAAGATATTTAATCTAGGGTTGTTGCCACCACGTGACAGGGCATTGGGAAACAATACAAAAGGGGAGGGGGCAGGCAGATGATGGATTTCTTCATTATGTTGTATGTTTGAAAGATTGACTCAGATGGTTTGCTTTAACCATAGTGATATGGAGCCAGTACTCAAACCATTTATTAGTGGACCAAAAAGAGATTCCAGTGATTCAAGTCCTGGATAATGATGAAGGAACTTGAGGAGAGGTGGGGAGAGTTCATCCATAATTATGAAAGTGTGTGTTTTCCATCCTTTCTCTCCTTCAGCACTGAGTGAACACCAACAATCTTTGTGTCAGGGCCTGCCTCGTTCTGTTCTTTGAAAGCCTCCCTAAGATGCTCTCCTTATTTTGGGGTTAACAGTCATCTTAGATAATGCCTGAGTTTGTAGATACAAAAAGAAAGAAACAACTTTCTGATTACAACTAATCTTTATGATTTCTGGCAACTTGTTTTTTTAAGGACTAATTACCTGACCTGAGCTGGCATACCTGAAACTTTGATGACTAACTGAGGAGGTGACATGGCTATTTCCGTGTGCCAGGAACTGGCTTCCAATAGTTTTAAGAGCAGGATAGGAGCTGCTCGTTGGGAGAGATGTTTTCTTCATTTTGCAAGGGGCTTCTTTGCAGAACACTCTTAGCTGTGAACCTCTAAGTTATGGACTTGTCATTGACTGTTTTTTACATTGGTTAAAAAAAATCTGAAGGCCACTGCTTGAGACTGGAATGTTGAATTCTTAAGCAACTTAAGAGAGGCTCAATGGAATTTGGCAAAGATATTTTTTTAGTGAAGGAACTTGAGATTTCTTCTAGTGGACATGGATGTGAGATATCTGGACTCAGAGGAAGGAAAATATGGGAAAGGACTCTGTTCCGTGTTAGGGAGCAGGCTCCCAAAACACAGTGACAATGGAGGGGCCAGGGAGGAAGATGATCAGTAAGGTATGTCTGTGACATAAGTGTAAATGAGCTCAAGAGGGAACTACATAATTGGAGGAAAAAATTCTTAAGACAATGGATAAGCCGGTAGCCTAGTAATTTGTTACATAATCCTCTTTGCTTATCAAAAGGTGAATATTACCTTTCTCTGTGCATTTCTTATGTGTCATTTCTAATCTTCCCAAGGCAGAGGGATGCCCAGGCCTTATGGGGCAAAGGTCATCAAATCAACACACTCAAAAGGAAATGTTTTAAATTTTAATATTTTTTAATGTTTAAAAATCACCATCATTATATCATTGTACCTTCTATCCGTCAGGAAGAACCCACCATCTCATTTCTAATTCTTAACTCTACCTTCCGTGAAAACATAGTGTAAAAATTCAAAATTTTTAAAAAGCTTCTCTTGACTTTACACATTATGGTAATTCTTTCAGTTCAGTTTCTATGTCAATAGTAATAGCCTCAACCATTTCTATACAACCATGTCTACAGCAATTAGGCATCAGGCAATGTTCTAAGAGCTTTGCATAAATTGACTGATTTAATCTTTAAGCAATTGTATGAAGTAAGTAATATGGTTTTCACATTTTATGGATGAGGAATCTGAGGTCAAGGTTCACAGCTAAGAAGTGCCAAAGATTTAAACCCAAGCAGTTTAGCTCCAAGGTCTGTTCTTTATGTCTTTATGTCTGGGTTCAATCTGTGATCCTTTTATTATGCTTGCATTTTGTTTTCTACTGATTTAAATATTTTCTCATATTCATTCAAAAGTTTTCATAAATGAATTGGATATTGCCATTATAATCTTCTTGAGATCAAGAACTTGGCTAAAGCTCATGTAAGTTTTCATAATCATTATAATTTCTAGCATAAAGTGGCAGCTCAATGTGTATTTTGTCTAACTAGATTATACTTGATTATTTGATTTCACTCAAGAATTTTTACTAAAATTTTAGTAATGCCTTATTCTCTGTGATATTTAAATACCTTTAATCTTACATGTAAAGTGAATAAGGAACATATTACAGAATAGGAATATCTATTAATTCATCTAACAAGTATATTCTGACTACCTATAATGTTTTAGGCCCTGAGCAAAGCATTCATATAACTGAGCTCTCATGAACTCAGTCTGTATAATGAGGTCCTCCTAATAATCTGCCATGAAGGAAAAAGAATTGCATGTGATCAGAGAGTAGAAGGGGGGGAATTGGTGTGGGCTGAGAGAGTCAGGAAAAGCTTACCGGAAGAGGTGATGCTTGAGATGAGTTCTGAAGGGTGGACAGAAGTTAGAATGTTCCATGGAGCTCCGGGTAAGCCTGACTACTTCTCTGCCCTTGTATTATACTCTTTTCTTTCTTTCTTCTTTCTTTCTTTCTTTCTTTCTTTCTTTCTTTCTTTCTTTCTTTCTATCTTTCTCTTCTTCATTCCTTTCACACCAGCCTTATTTAAGATCATCAAATGAGCTACGTTCCTTTTTCTCAGATTCTTTTATGTGTTGTTCTTTCTGTCTACAATAAATTTTCCTACTTTTTCATTTCTATTTTTTAAAGATTTATTTGTTTGTTTGTTTGTTTGTTTATTTATTTATTGAGACCAGCAGAGAGAGAAGCAGGCTCCATGCAGGGAGCCAGAAGTGGGACTCGATCCCAGGTCCCCAGGATCACACCCAAGGCTGCAGGTGGCGCTAAACCGCTGCACCACCGGGGCTGCCCTTCATTTCTATTTCTATCATTTCAACTGATATACGCTTGGCATTGGTGTTCTTGAGGCATTCTCTTAGGGTTCTCCAGAGAAACAGAACCAATAGGTTGTACCTCTCCCTACCTCTATCTCTACCTCTATCTCTATCTCTGTATCTATTGGTATAGATACACACCCATGCAAACACACACACACACACATTTTTTTTTCAGATATTGGCTTCTGCTGTTGTGAACGCTGGCAAATCTGAAACCTATAGCGCAGCCAGGAGGCTGACTACTCAGCAAGAGTTGATGCTTCAGTCTTGAGACAGAACTTTTTCTCTAGGAAATCTTGTTTTTCGCTCTTACTACTTTCCACCTGATTGGACGAGGTGCAACCACGTTATGGAGAGTAATCTTCTTCACTTAAGGTTAACTGATTCCAGATGTCAACCATATCTACAAGGTATCTTCACAGCAAAACCTAGATCCACCTTTGATAAATAAGGGGTACTAAGGCCTACCCAAATTGACACGTAAAACTAGCCATCACAGGCATTAATATGTATGTTAATAGTTTGTGATAATTTTATGGCCTTCAGCTTTACTCCTGACTTACGTTCACCTTTACAGGCCAGGTCTTTCTACACACTCTGCTCTTGGAGGTCCTATTTCTCTATTTTGTAGGTTCTATTAGTATATTTTAAGAATGTCAGTTGAACAATTTCCTCTATTTTAAATTTAAAATCTTTCTTGCTGTTGGGAATATTACCTCAAATTCACTAGTACATTAGGTCTGTTTCTTCGGGGAATAATCTATAATAACTCCTTGCCTTGGCATTTTCCTGAGTTCAAACTGATAGCTTAGTTGGAACCCATTATTTATTGTTTCATTTAATCCTTCATTTATCAACAATGATTTTTAGTACCAATTGTGTATAAATGCTCTATCGTATATGCTCTGATACATATATAAAGTTGAATAAGACATCTTTATATTCTTTTTATTCCCTGCATTACTATTTAGCTGACCACAGAGAAACACATTTACCACCATTCAGCTCACTTTCAGAAAAGCCTTTTCAGTCATCCTGCAGTTTATCCCTATTGAATGGGTTTTCTACAACCTGAAAGATACTGTCTACAAGTATGGGGATTTCATTAGATACTCTCTCATGTAGATTATTTATAAACATGCCTTGGCTTTGATCCTTAGGAATTTTCAATACTTAAACTTATCTGGCTGAAGAAGTATTTATTTATGCCTCCCCTTTATAATTTAAGTTAGCTTCCTACTTTTAACCAAATGTCCTTTTAAGCCCACTGTGACTTTTATTAAGTAAAGTTTTTACTAGATTGTAACATATATACAGAGAAATTAAGTGACAAGTTGTCATAAAGTGAACATACCCATGTAACAATCACCCAGTTCAAGAAATAGTTATCAACACTTCAAAAGTACCCTTATTCCCTTTATCTCATTATCCATTCCTGAAGGTTAAAAGAAACTTTCTGATGTCATAATTAATTAGGTTTGCATGTTTTTAACTTTATACAAATGGAATGACACAGTTTGTGCTATTGTTAGTCTGGTTTCTTTCTCTTAGAATTATTATCTGAGAGATGTAACGTTAGTAGACCCATATTGTTTGGAGTAACAATAGTTGGTTCATTTTTAGTGCCATATAGTATTGCACTGCATGCACATATACAGTTTATTTGTCCATTCTACTGTTGGTTGACCTATTTAATGGTACTGTGGACATTTGGAAATGTCCTTTGATGCATATATGTATGCATTTCTCTTGGGTATATGTGTAAGAGTGGAATTGTTGAATCATAGGGTGTGGTTATGCTCAGCTTTAGTAGATATTGGCAAACAGTGTTCCGAAGTGATACCACCAATTTGTGAGCATTCTTATCATTCCATATTCTCACTAGCAGTTAGTATAGTCAGCCTTTCAATTTCAGACTTTTATCATTTTGTTTTGAATTTCCTTTTCCTAATAACTAAAGATGCTGAACACTTTATAGTTTACTGGCTGATTTTTTTCTTTGCAAAATACCTGGTAAGTCTTTTGCCCATTTTTTCCTGTGGGCTTTTACTTTCTTATCAGTTTGTTGGAATTATTCTTATATGTTATCTACAAATTCTTTGTCAGGAATATATTGCAAATACTTCTACTTTGTGACTTGCCCCTTCAAAATGATGTCTTGATGAACAAAAATTATTTTTAAAAAAATTTTAAAAAATATTTGATTTATTCATGAGAGAGAGAGAGAGAGAGAGAGAGAGAGAGAGAGAGAGAGAGACACAGGCAGAGGGAGAAGCAGGCTCCATGCAGGGAGCCCGATGTGGGACTTAAACTCGGGTCCCCAGGGTCAGGCCCTGGGCTGAAGATGGCGCTAAACCGCTGAGCCACCCGGGCTGCCCCCCAAAATTCTTATTTTTTATGTAGTCAAATTTATCAATTTTCTCTTTATGATTAGTATCTTGTATACTGTTAAAATATATTTGGCATCCTAAAGATATCCTGTTTTCTTCTAAAAGATGTATTGTTTTAGCTTTCATATTTAGATCTCCCACACATCTGGAATTACTTTTTATGTATATATGAGGTATATATTAATAGATACATTTTTTCTTTTTTAAAAATATTTTTTATTTTTAAAAAATACATATATTTTTCTATATGGACATTTAGTTACCCAATAACACTTATTCAAAATATCATCTTTTCTTTATGGGCTTCAATGTAATCTTTGTCATTAATCAAATGACCACATGGATTTATGTACGAATTTGAGTATGGATTTTCTGTTGTATTCCATTGCTCTATTCATATTTGTTTGGACCAATATTACATTTTTTAAAAAAATATTTATTTTGAGAGAGAGAGATAGAGCATGAATAGGGAGAAGGGCTGAGGGAGAGAGAATGTCAAGGAGACTCCCCACTGAGCATGGAGCATGATATGGGGCTCAGTCTCATGGCCCTAAGATCATGACCTGAGCGGAAGAGTCAGATGCTTAATTGACTGAGCAACCAGGTACCCCAACATTACAATTCTTAATTATTATAGTTTTACAATAACTTTTGATACATCTTAATGTAAGTCCTTCAGTTTTGGTTTTGTTCTAGATTGTTTTCATCATTCTCAGTTTTTTGTACATCTGTATACATTTTAGAATCAGCATATAAAATTACACACATGCACAGAAATCTGTTAGGAGTTGTTTGAGATAACAATAAAATTCTACAGGTCAATTTTAGGAGAATTGACACTTTTTCAATATTGAGTTTTTCAGGTCCTCAATTTGGTATATTTTGCAATTATTTAGATTTTTTTGTAAAATTCTCTTAATTCTTGTTCCATTACTGCTATAAGGAAATAGAATTAATTTTTGCATGTTGACCTTGAATCAGGGAAATTGCTAAATGAAATTGGCAATTCTAAGAGTTTATAGGTAGATTCTTCTGGATTTTTTTTTGTCATTTTGAAATAATTATAGTTTTGTTTCTTCTCCATGTATTATATCTTATTTTGTCTTGCCATATTGACTACTAGGATTTTTAGTAAAATTTTGAACAGAATTAGTGATAGCATACATCTTCATCTTGTTCCCAACATTAGGAGGGAATCATTCAATAGTTTGCTATTATTATATTTGCTAGATGCTTTGTGTAGATATTCTTTACAGTATTAAACATTCCTAGAGAGGAAATGGTTCAAAATTTCAGTGTAGAGAGATCCTAAATTCATCTCATCCCACAGACACAACAAATCTATAGCTGCATAAGAAACAATCCCCTCTGAAAAGAACCTAAGAAATAGCTAAACAGCTAATCTACAATGAAGGATAAAAGGGCCATATCAAGACTGGTAGGAGATGAAGAGGCATGGTCTCACAAAAACCACACTCAGTGAAAAGACACACAAACAGAAGGGACATTTCACAAATATAGAACTTCTCCATGAGCAGGAAGGGATTTGTGTTCCACATTAGGCATCTCAATCCTTGGGACATTCACTGGAAGGAAAAATCCCCCAAACATCTGACTTTGAAAACCAGTGGAGCTTTTGTCTGGGAGAACCAGTGGACCTTAGGGAATGGAGATTTCTCTCTTAAAGGGCTTACATGCAGACTCCTTTGCCCCAGACCCAATGCAAAAGCAGCAGTTTGAAAAGAACCTAGACCTTCCATAAAGGGATTCATTTGCTAATCTTAAAGTATCTGCCACAGGGGCTACTGAACTACTAAAGAGTCAATAAAAAAATCAAAGGAGAAATAAAAAAAATAGCTTGAGACATACCTATCCTCTGAACACTATATGACATTGATGAAAAATTGAAGGCAACACAAACAAATGGAAAGATAAGCCATGCTCATATTTGAAGAATTAATATTATTAAAATGTCTGAACTACTAAAAGATTACAGATTCAGTGCAGTCTCTATCAAAATACTAATAGTATTTTTTTACAGACTAGAACAAAGAATTCTAAAATTTGTATGGAACCACAAAAGACTCCAAAGCAATCTTGAGAAAGAACAAAGTTGGAAGTATTACAATTTCAGTTTTCAAGATATACTACAAACCTATAGAAATCAAAATAGTGTGGTACTGGCACCAAAATAGACACATAGATTAGTGGAACGGGATAAAGAGTCCAGAAATAAACCTGTACTTATGTGATTAATTAATCTATGACAAAGGATGCAAAAATATACAATGGGAAAAAGACAGCCTCTTCAATAAATGGTGCTGGGAAAACTGGACAGCTATATGCAAAAGTATGAAATTGGGCCAATTTCTTATACCATACACAAAAATAAATTCAAAATAGATTAAAGAACAACCACTGAACGC
Source organism: Nyctereutes procyonoides (assembly GCF_905146905.1). NCBI lineage: Eukaryota > Metazoa > Chordata > Mammalia > Carnivora > Canidae > Nyctereutes > Nyctereutes procyonoides. Next base: position 4,828,538 of record NW_026575031.1, on the reverse strand, counting down.
TTAAACCATTGAACTTCTAAAAGAAAACTTAGGCAACGATCTCTTGGACATTGGTCTTAGCCACATATTTATGGATATTCTCCTGAGACAAGGGAAACAAAAGCAAATGAACTATTGGGACAGCATCAAAATTAAAAGCTTTTGCATTGTAAAGGAAACCATCAACAAACAAAAGTCAACCAACCGAATGGGAGAAGGTATTTGCAAATAATATATCTGATAAGGGGTTAATATCCAAAATATATAAAGAACTCAATCCAATTACAAAATGGGCAGAGGATCTGAATAGACATTTTTCCAAAGAAGACACACAGATAACCAACAGGCACATGGAAAAATGCTCAAATCACTAATCATCAGGAAAATGCAAATTAAAACTTCAGTGATATATCACATCAAGCCTGTCAGAATAGCTATGATAAAAAAAAACAAGAAATAAGTGTAGGTAACAATGTGGAGAAAAGGGAATAAGATCTTGCATACTGTTGTGAGAATATAAATTGGTGCGGCCACAAAGGAAAACAATATGGAGTTTTCTCAAAATTTAAAGGAAGAACTTCTATATGATCCAGCAATTTTACTTTAAAGTATTTATCTGAAGAAAATGAAAACACTAATTTGAAACGATATATGTACTGCCATGTTTATTGCAGAATTATTTACAATACCTAAGATATGGAAACAACTTGTTTCCACTGATAGATGAATGGATAATGAAGATGTGGTGCACACACTATACAACTGAATACTACTCAGCCATAAAAAAGAATGAAATCTTGCCATTTGTGATAATATGGATGGATCTTGAAATTATTATCCTAAATATCATATGATTTCACTTGTGTCAACTAAAAAACAAGCAAAACATAACTCAGTTACAGAGAATAGATTGGTGGTTGCCAGAGTGGGGTGGTGGTGGTTGGAGGATAGGCAAAACGGGTAAAGGGGATCAAGAAGTACAAACTTCTAGTTATAAAATAAATAAATCATGATGTATGATATGGTAGACTATAGTCAGTAATAATGTGTTACAAATTTGAAACTTTCTTGGAAGTTGTCTTAAAAGTTCTCATCACCAGAGAAAAAAATTATGTAACTTTGCATGGTGGTAGATGGTGAGATTTATCACTTATATTTATATAGAAATATTCTCCTTTATGCTCAGCATCATATGTTTGCAGAGAATTATAAATTCCCTAAACAGCTATTGATATGGTAAAAATGCAAAACATTGAAACATCAAATACTGGTGAGGATGTGGAGCAACAAGAATCCTGATTGATTGCTGATGGGAATGCAAAATGGTGTGATTGTTTTTGGAGGCAGTTTGACAGTTTATTGTAAAACTAAACGTGCTTTTACTATACAATCCAGCAATTATGTTCTTTGGTATTTACCCAAAGGAATTAAAAATGTACATTTACAGAAAAACTGGCAAAAGATGTTTATAGCAGATTTATGAATAATCATCAAAACTTGGAAACAACCAAGTTGTCCTTCAGTAGATGAATGGATAAACTATAGTACATCCAGACAATAAATTATTTTTCAACGCTAAAAGGAGATGAGCTATTAAATCATGAAAAGACATGAAGGAACCTTAATTGCATGTTACTTAGTGGAAGAGACCAACCTGAAAAGGCTACATACAATTTCAACTACCTGACATTTTGGAAAAGGCAAAACCATGGAGACAGTCAAAAATCAGTGTTTTCTAGGGGATGAGGAGGGAGAGATGAATAAGCAGAGCACAGAGGATTTTTAGGGCAATGAAACTATTCTGTATGATATTATAGTGGTATATACATGTCACTATACTTTTGTCAAAATCCATATATTAAATGACACCAAGAGTGAATGCTACTGCAAAGTGCAGACTTTGCGTGATAATTGGGTTAATACTAGTTTATCAGTTGTAACAATGTACCACTCTGGTGCTGAGCGTTGATAGTGGGGGGGGGGGGGTTGTGCATGTTGGAGGGAAGGGGGGTATATGGTAACCGTATACTTTCCTTTCAATTTGGTGGTAAACATAAAACTAGTCTAAAAAATAAAGTCTATTAAAAATACATTTGTAAATACAAAGTTAGAGGTCACCTGGTCTGGGTGACAATTATAATGGTGAATTTGCAAATAATCTTTTCAGTAATAAAAGAAGTTTTCTCATGGCTTTTTATCAGATATAAAAGTTTTGTGTGACTATCAGGAATGGATGATAATTTTAATCAAATGTTTTTGTTGTGGGGATAATATTTTTCTCCTTTGTTCTTTATTTATTTTGATTACCTACACTGACTTTTTAAAATGAAAATTAACTGTACATACCTGGATAAACCCTACTTGGTCATGACATTTCTTCCTAATATTTTGTTTAGGTTTTTAAAAATTTATGTTTATTGTTGAAAATGGTTTATAATTTTTATTTTTTGTAAAGTATTTGTCAGATTTCTCAATCAAGGTTATTCTGGGCTGATAAAATGAGTTAGGATGGAAATACTTGTGTATGTTTGGTATTTAAAATTTTTGATATCATTTTTGATATAATTCACCAGTGGAAGTCTGAGGTTTTGTTTGTAGGTATGTCTTCGAATAAAAATTTAATTTTTTAAAATGCAGAATTAAAAACATTTCCTATGTCATTTTGGTAAATTTTTTTTTCAGGGAGTTTGCCCATTTCATCCAAATTGTCAAATTTATTGGCACAAAATAGCTCAGAATATAGTTCATATTCTTTTTAGTATGTGAAAATCTAGTAGTGGCATTCCCTTTCAAGTATCTAATTTTAATAAATAGTGTATTATCTTTTTTCTTGAACAGTGTATTAGGAAGTTTAACAATTTTTATCATATTCTCAAAGAATCAAATGTTGGTTTTTCTGTATTTAAATTTACTTCTGACTTAATTAATATGTTTTTATCTTTTTGTTTAACTTGCTATTCAGTTTTAGAGTTTTACACTTAACTCATTGATGTAAGTCTTCCATGTGTTTAAAAATATACATTATAAGGCTTTAATTTTTCTTTTAAGTTTATCTTTAGCCCCATTCCAAATTCCTTCAATTAATAATTTTCTAATTTCTATTGTGATTTTTCCTTTGTCTATGAATGATAATTATATTTCTTAATTCTATAAATAATTGAAGATTTTCTAGTTACTCATTTTTGCTTTTCATTTCTAGTATTATACCATTCTTTCTTTCTTCTCTTTCTTGGGTTCTAATTACATGTTTGGTAGATCCTCCCCCTCCATCTTGCTATCCCATGTGTTTATGCCTCTTCCACTGCTTCCTGTATTTCCCATACTCCCATACCGACTTATCTTCTAATTCTTTTTTTTAAAATATTTTAAAGATTTATTCATGAGAGACACAGATAGAGGCAGAGACATAGAGGGAGAAGCAGGCTCCCTACAGGGAGCCTGATGCAGGACTCTATCTCAGGACCTTGGGATCACACCCTGAACCAAAGGCAGACGCTCAACCACTGAGCCACCCATAAGGCGTCCCCTTCTAGTTCGTTAGCTCCTTAGCTTTTAAATCCATCTACTGAATTCTTATTTTCAGTTATTATATTTTTCAGTTTTAGAATTTCCATTAGACCATTTTTATAGATTTCTGGAAAATTTTTATTTTTGTTACCTATTTTTCTTGACTAAATCATAATTATGAAAAAAATCCTTGTTTGATAATATTTGGATCACCTATGAGTCTCTTTTTATTGTCTGACTTTTTTTTCTCTTTATTCTATTTCTTAGCAGGCTTGGTTATTTTTGATTGGGTGCTGGACATTTTGAATAGGAACTTTTTGACTCTGGATGTTTTCTTTCTCTAGGATACATTTATCCTATAGTCTGGCAGAAAGCAAAAATACAAGCCACTCATCTGAATGCAGGCAGGGACAAATGTAGTTCAAGGATAATTTTCAATCCTTCTAAGGTTTGGTTTGACTTGAATGCACACTGACTCCTGGGTATATAGTAACAGGGAACTCAGGGTCTTTCCTGGGGTCCTGTCTCATTGTTGGGTCTTAATATTCTGCTCTTGTCTCCTGTATACTGTGAAACGTCCAAAAACTCCACCCTGCTTCTTACTTCTTTTTTCTGGTTTCTTAGTTTCTTGTGTTGCCCATTTGATTAGCAATGCTAGGGGTGGAGAATGGGGAGGGAGAGAGAGCAAAACTGTGCAGAGTGCTTGGCTTACTTCTTTGGGCCTCCCTTATCTCTGGGTTTTAGCCCTTTGGTGACCCCAGTTGTTACCCAAGTCCATGTTACTGCATAGGCCTTGCTGATTTTCTGCTGCCAAATGGTGGATCTTCTACCCAATTTCTTTTCCTCTCTCTGGGCAAAGATTGGCAAGCTCTCTAAGGAAAAAAAAGAAACATGCAGAATATGGATTTACCTCAGTAAAATTTTCTTCTCTCCAGGATTCTTGTCCCCAACCCCAGTTGCCTTATTAGCCCTCTGACCTTAGCTGGAAGGGAAAGTCTCATGGCCTTTTAGTTTGTGAACATAACCTTTGTTATAAAATGCTGAAAAACATTTAGGAAGATCACTTACCCTGTGATTATTTAATTCTAATGAAGCCGTTTGTAAGTGCATATGCAAAAACACAGATACTGGGGTTTGATCACTTTAGCAATAATTCAAATGCTTTTTGGACATTTCCTAATTCTCAGTTATAAGGAAGATAAAAAGGATAATTTGCCCTACTGTTTACAAAGAAAAATAAGACATAATTAGTGATAATTTCATGTTTCTATAAGCAATTTACTATGAAAAAAATTATAGATTTTATGTTTGTATCTTACAATGTGTATATGGTCAAGAATTTAGATAAATCCTAGAAGTAGGGTAGGAGATTGCTATGTGGACAAATTAAAAATTAGTAGGGGAGTCTTCTGTTTTGGCATTGGGCCTTTTCATTGCTAAATAGTTTTTAAAAACTTTTTGCAAGGCAGTATTTCCCATAGGGAAATTCTTAGGCAGATACATGGAGCCTGACAACAGATGATCACAGGAAGTATTTTCTGGTTGTGTCGCTCTGAGGAAGACTATAAACTCAGCAACCCTGAGTTGTTGTCACGTGACAGATTGGGGGATAAACGGAGAGAATAAATCCTGCTTTGCTTATCACGTGGGAGTTTTGTGAAAATTGAAAAAGATGGTGTTGCAAACACATAGTCTGGGGACAAGAAGCTACTATATAGATAGGTGACACAGCAGATTCATTGACTCAGATATTCAAAGCTTCAAGCAATTTCTCAGCTCTGGATCCTTCTTTAGGACTTGTTTATCTGTCTATTCCAAGTAAAAGTTTATCAGATTCTCTAAACACAAAGAGTAAACCAAAATCTCTTCTGCACCCAAATTTCACAATTAAATCTAAGCTAAACAAAACTCCTTTCTGCCTCCTTCCTGCTGTCTTATTGCTCTTGATGCCCCATGATTACAGTGAACAGTCCCCATCTGTAATCCTTTTAACCCCTCTTTGGCTTTATTTTACAGCCTTATGTGTCTCTGCCAGCCAAGTAGTTTATTTTCCTCCTCCTTTCTGGATTAAAGGGGTTAAGCTCCATGGACTTCTTTAGGACCTAGCTAAGACACTATTTGTAGCCCTAGCCAATAGTACTCAATTATATTTGCATGGGGAAGCCTTTCTCTACTGCTCCCCTCAACTGAAAGAACACAAACAGCACAGGGAGCACCCCTTGGCATTCCTATCACCTACTCTGTTTTCTTTTTCTTCCTGTCTAAGCATGACTTTGCTTATACAAGGCTAGCTTTTTCCACCTGCTCCCTGGATGATTTTGGCCCGTTTTCAACTCTCATTCTTTCTGTGGCATTGGGAGTAGTTAGTCATTTGTGCATCAGTGAGAGGAGGGATTTAGTGAATAGGAAGACCATAGACTTTCCTCTTTGGTCCTTCCTTTCTTGACAAAGTAAATCCCACTGAAAAACAGCATTAATAGAGCATGACGGTTTGAAGAATAGAGCCCTAACTGTTGACATTTCTGTTGTCAAGCTAGGTATTATGCTGTGATAAAGAAAAGACACATTTTTAAAAAAGACAATCTCCATGGCATTAGGTTTATTAGTGCAATATCATTGTCATTGTCCTCGACTCCCCAATACACTTAAGGGCCTATCAATATTTCCATTAAAAAATCCCATTTGCTGTCATTTAAAAGTAGCCTGGCTATGTCAGATCATTTAAACTGAAATTATAGATCAATTATTTTTAAGTTTATTATTGAACGTCAAGGGTGGTTAAATTCACTGAATTGGTAGGGGTTGAATAGTTGCTGTTCTGCAGGAAAATGGTCAGTATAAAGATATTATGCAAGCCCTAGAAAAAAATTTGAGACATTTAACTCACTTTAACATGAATCTCTGTTAGTTATCCATGTGTATCAATGAAAGAATAGATTTACCTCTTCATGATTGGGATTAGAAAGGACCTAAAATAACCTTAGTTCTTCATTTGAGAAATATGAGACCTAATTGCTAGCAAAATACAATAAAAAGGGGTCAGTACCCTCTGGCCTCAGGAAAGACATGGTATCTCTTGAACACTCAATGTGCCATATTTTGTTAGGTAATAAGCACAGTAACCCAACAAGTTAGGGCCGTAGTATTTTAGAGATAAGGAAACTAAGATTTACAGAGATTAAAAAACTTTCCAAGTTTAGCAGCTAATGAATTGCTAAGTTTGGGGCTCTTGGATTCCAAAAACCTTAATTTTCTTGTGTACCACTGACACACAGGATGATTTTTTTTTTCAGTGCAATCTACTAGTCACCTGGCCATAGTGTTTCTCTTCTGTCAATGTTGAAAGCTGTTTTCTTCTTCGTGAAGCAATGTGTGGATTATGCTGTATGTTTTTAGTCATTGATCAGATCTAGGCTGGCAAAATTTGAAGTTGGTCTAGGTTTCTTTTTTCTTTTTATCTTATTGACTCATTCATTTGGCTAAAATCCTCCCACTCAACCTAAAATGGGTGTTATTGCTTTTTTGTGTTTTTGTCAGTCTGATTTTTGTGCAACGATGTCTCTTGTTAAAGCATTTTCCTCACCACCAGTGAATTTCAGTATCTTTTCAGCATATTTTGTAGGTTATTTAGATTGTTCACATACTTTATGTTTATATTTTTCCTTGATGGGGCTGTATTTTATTTTGAATTTTAATTTAAAAATTGTTGAAGAAAGGTAGCCTATTTGGTTGTTTGTTAATTAAGCACAGCTATGTGAGTTATTGCTAAGTGATACCATACATTAGAGTCACAGATCTTGAGAAAATTTGCTTTGGAGATCCTCCATGTCATGCGGACATGTCAAAAAGTGAGATTTTGAGCATTGAGACAAGACTTTTCTCTCTCATCCTAGAAACTAGGGGGGATTGTGATGGTGTCTATGAATTTTAAAAGCTGCTTGTGGTATATGCATAGGGATGATAGCTTAAACATTGACTATGATAAAACTAGCAAAATATCTATTCAAGTCAATAATATTACTTTCACAATATTTTTGACATTGCAGTGATACAGTTTGAAGCCAACTGAATGGAATTCAAATCAGTATTTTTTATTTCCATTGAAGAGCATGTTTCTTCATTGAAGACCACTTTCTTGCTAAATTGGGTATTTTACCTTTGAGTTATTAAAATGTTTTATGTTTTATCTTATAAATGAAGAGGATTCTTTTAATATTTCAACACAAATAAAATTTATTCTTTCTTTTTAAAATATAAGATTTTCAAGCCAAAAGCAAATAGAGACTATTACTGAAGGTAAATGGTTTTATCCTTATGTATATCATATAAAGTTTGCTATCATTATATTTGAAGGCTTTATATAAAACATAATACCCAGATGCTAATCCTGGGTCTCTACTGGAGAGCTATTCTTTCTTTTTCTTCTTGTTTCAGGTTTAAATGTTTGAGAGAGATTTTGTAGTTTCTCAGAAAATAGGGATTAGATTTTTTTTTTAGATTTTATTTATTTATTTATTTATTCATGAGAGACAGAGAGAGAGAGAGAGAGAGAGAGAGAGAGAGAGGCAGATACATAGGCAGAGGGAGAAGCAGGCTCCATGCAGGGAGCCTGATGTGGGATTTGATCCTGGGACTCCAGAATTACGCCCTGGGCAAATGGCAGGCGCTAAACTGCTGAGCCACCCAGGGATCCCAGGATTAGATTTAAATCTTTCTTTCTTTCTTTCTTTCTTTCTTTCTTTCTTTCTTTCTTTCTCCCTTCCTTCCTTCCTTCCTTCCTTCCTTTCTTCTTTCTTTCTTTCTTTCTTTCTTTCTTTCTTTCTTCCTTCCATCCTTCCTTTCTTCTTTCTTTCTTTTCTCTTTCTTTCTTTCTTTCTTTCTTTCTTTCTTTCTTTCTTTCTTTCTCTTTCTTTCTTTCCTTCTTTCATAGGGCCATTTAATCTATTATTCCATAGTATCTACTGTTACCTTCTTTAGGGTGTTATAGACTCCTTGAATAACAATGCCCCCCTGCTAAAGAAAAAAGTTAAAAAAAATATCTGATACCCTGAATGTCTCCTGGTTCCCAGATACTATCCTAACCATTTTACATGGATTGTTTTGTTTAATCCTCACATAAGGTATAGTGACTCTTTTTTTCTTTATAGGGCACTCTGACCTTAGGGAAGTGAAATAGCTTGCTCAATGTCAACAAAAAGAGTTAGTGTTCTAGCTTTTTAAATTTGTGAACAGCATACTTTTTTTAAATAGCAAGTTTCATTGTAAACAATTACTAATTTAAATCTTTATCAAATTATGTTCTTGATAACTTTGCGATTTAGACTGATTAGTATTGATTTTACCTTATATTGAGGCTACAAAAAAGCTCATATAGGAGAAGAAACATCAGCTGTGCCATTTTCTCATTGCTAATTTGTGCCTATATTATTATTTTATGTTCTTCATTCCTTGATTTTTTGCAGGAAACATTTTAACTGCTTTCATGTTTGGCAGGATAATTTAGTTAGTGTCTTAGTTCAGGCTGCAGGCTGAGAAGTCCAAGATCAAGGTAGCGGCAGACTTAGTATCTGGTGAAGTCCCGGTTCATATATGGCTGTCTTTTTCTGTGTTTTCACATAACAGAAGGAGTGAAGGAGCTCTGTGGATCTCTTTTATAAGGGTAGTAATCTCATTCCTGAGGGCTCTACTCTCTTCATCTAATCACCTGCCAAAGGCCCCACCTCTAAATACACATCCTAAATCACATTAGGATTAGGTTTCACCATGAATTTTTTTGGGGGGGGACACAAACATTTAATCTATATAATTAATAATAGATAATATTCATAAATATACAAATCTAGCCATAATAATCTGCCTGGAATTCATCATAATTGCTGAAGGGAGACCCATCAGTGAGGACTAGACTTTCTGCAAGGGAACAGTCCCTTTCCTGCTGCCTCTAGGACTTAATGTGATCTTGGTCTCATAAATACTGAAGGAGAGGAAGGTGGAAATCAGTTTATTAAATATTATCTTTAATTTTATAAAATATATATACAGAAAAACGTGTGAAATAGAAATGCAAAGTTAGTGAATAATCACAAAGCAAAAGCTGACAAACACCATGGTCAAAAAGTAGAATAATACCAACTTTCCAGAATCCCTTCTAGATCATAACCTCCCCTTTCCCCTAGAGATCATTATCCTGACTTTCATGACAACTGATTCGTTTCTTTTCTTTTTATTTTTATCACCTCTATATGCTTCCTTAATCAATGTGGGCTAGTTCAACCTCTTTTTGAATCTTATGTAAGTGGAATTACACACTATAAAGTCTTGCTTAAAAGAAGCTTGCTATGTGTCTTAATTTCCCCAACCTTGATTTTGTAAGATTCATCCCAAGTGTGTGTGAAGCTGAAATTTATTCATAATTATCATGATATGGTGATAATTTTTTTAAATAATAAATTTATTTTTTATTGGTGTTCAATTTGCCAACATATAGAATAAGACCCAGTGCTCATCCCGTCAAGTTCATAATTAGTATAATATAGTATTCCATCACATGTGTATTCCATTTGCGCTGAGTGGTGTTGTGCCAATTTGGATAAGCTATAAACTACATTGTCCAGAAATTGCTTCCCGTGGGGTTCTGAATTAGAGTTGGTCAAAAGGAGAATGTGCATGATACTTTAAAGGCAGAAATAAAGCAATCATTATTCTCTGAAAGTTTGCATAGTGATAAAGGTATGGTGACAGACAGAAGTGCCCAGAAAATTCCAGTTTGTCCACACTTTGTCCATCTTTTCTTGACATTGGCCCTGTTCACCAGGAGACACTCCATATCCTTTTGGTTATGGACCCAGAGAGGTGACAGCTACCCAGAAGCAGCAGTTGACTAGAGACATTTCCTGGACTTCTCATTCTTTCCACTTCAGCTTGGCTTTAAGATTGCATGGTTGGTAACTCCTTCTCTGATCCTCCAACTCCCCCTTCTGGGCCATTATTTCCTTAATTTGTTCCAAAATTGTATAAGGTTGAATTCTTATAACAAATCTTTTTCCAGTTAGAATTTCCTGACTGATATGCCATTCAACAATTGATGGTTATTTGGGTTGTTTCTAGTTTGGGGCTATTAGGGAAAATGTTGCCTCTTAGAGCTGTATCCTGAACAATTTTGCCCAGGTAAGCGTGGATCCAGGACTTTTAGAGTCTTAAACTCATAAAATTTGGGGGACTCACTTTAAAACACACATACACAAATTAGGTACCAGGACTTGTAGAGGATCCATGCCTCCAAGCTTAATTAGTTTCATGATAAATCTGCTACATCCTTAAAGTATATAACCAGGAGTTGAAATGTTTAATTCTAAGATGTGCAAATATTCACCATTATTAGATAATGACAAATAGTGTTCCAAAGTGGTTGCACCAAAGTTTGCACTCCTACTAACAATATCTGAGTTTCTGTTTTTCCATAGTCTTGTTAATGCTTGGTGTTATCAGAATCTTAATTTTTGTAAACTGATGGGTGGGTTTAGTAACTCATCGTGGTGGTTCACTGATTATAAATGAGATTGAATCACTTTTCATATTGCTTTAACTTGAGTTCCCCAGAAAGTAGAGCTTGAGGTAAAGGCTTAAGAGCTGTTGCTTTAATAGGGGGTGTAATCCACAGGAACATTATTGAGGGCCTGAGGAGTGAGGCAGAGGAGAAATGGCAACTGCAAGGATGCGTTTTAAACTAGCCACTTCTTGGGCAGCCCGGGTGGCTCAGCGGTTTAGCGCCACCTTCAGCCCAGGGCCTGATCCTGGAGACCCGGGATCAAGTCCGGTGTCAGGCTCCCTGCATGGAGCCTGCTTCTCCCTCTGCCTGTGTCTCTGCCTCTCTTTCTCTCTGTGTCTCTCATGAATAAATAAACAAAATCTTAAAAAAAAAAAAAACAAAAACCTAGCCACTTCTCTTATCGAATACAAATGACTGTGGATCTCATGGAACTATCTTCTAAGTCTCTGTGAAAGGGGTTGTTTTCTCAGGACTATCTGTGGTTAATAGGGTGGAAAGACAGGAGGAAGAGAGAGATCATTCATTGGCTGCTATCCTCTATTCAAAGACTGATTACATGGGACATTGAATCTCATACACATCTGGACTCTACATATATGGCTGTTAAGTAGTCCTAACTATCAACCTAGAAATCTCTAAGGAAAGAGGTGAGACGTGCTTGCATGGTTTGAAGTTAGGTGCTGTTGGCTTGTATCTGCACGAAGTTGGTCTCCTCCTAGTTGGTAGCCTTGGCACTGACTGGGACTGGAAGAAATGTCTAGGGGACCCGGAGACAGGTTCAAGGCCAAGAAGATCTGACATTGAGGTACACATGTTTATTAGCTACTTTGGATTTCTTCTTTTGTGAAGTATCTGTTTACTATCTTTTATTTTTGGGCCTAATTTTCTATTGAATTGTCTGTCTTATTTATTTGTAGAAATTCTTTTTATATTTTGGACACAAGTCTTTGGGGTACATGCTTTGCAAAAAACTTTTCCTAATCTCTGAGTTGTCTTTCACTTTTTTATTGTTTTTCATAAATAAAATAATCTGAATTTGAATGTGATCAAATATATCAATCTTTTCCTTCAGGTTAGTATTTTGGTGTCTTATGTGAGAAGTCCTTCCCAAACATTGAGGATACAAAAATATTCACTTGTATTACCTTTTAAAAGCTTTAGAGTGTTATTATATATACTTAGAATTGATTTTTGTGCTCACTCTGAGATATGGATCCCTGCATATGTATGCCATGTTATCAACATATTTTATTTTAAAAAAAGTTATTTCCTAATGCTCTGGAATACCATCTCTGTCATAAATCAGATCCCCATACATATGTAAAACTGTTTTTTGGTTTTACTTTGGGCCATTTGTTTATCTCAAAGGCAACAATATGTTAATTACTGTATTTAAAAATTATTTCATATCTGGTAGAGCACGTCTTCCATCTTATACATCTTCCACAGTATATTCCATCTTGCAATTTTATTTGTGAATATCCATGTTAATATTAGAATCAAATTGTTAGTTTCTACAAGAAACCTGTTTGGATTTTGACTGATTGATTTGTGTTTATTAGTTAATTTGGGAGAATTGATGGATTTATAATATTGAGTCTTCTAATATTTAAATATTGAATGTCTCTCCATTCATTTAGGTTCTTTAATGTTTTCCAAGATACTTTATTATTTTCCTCTTTCCTAAAGGGAAACAGAAATTCTTGGAATCTTCTGTTATATTTATTTCTAGGTAGCTAATATGTGATACTATTTTAATGATCAATATTTTATATTGACCCTATATCCTGACGACTTGTTAATTTTTTTAATTAGTGCTAAAATTTATATGCATAGTTTTTTGGGTTTGCATGGTTACATCTGCAAATAATGACTCCCCACCAGTCCCCTGAGTCCCTTGCCACCCTCTTACTGTGCTAATAGGGCTTCCAGACCAATGCTGAAAAGAAAAAATAATGTGGAATTTTATAAAATGCTTTTTCTGTATCTGTTTAGATGGTCCTATCATTTTTGCCTTTAATCTGTTAATGTGGTAAATTACATTAATTGGTTTTCTAATGTTAAAGCAACTTTACCTTCCTTAGATGAACATAACTTAGTCATGATGTGTTATCCTTTTTGTATATGGCTATATATAGTTTGCTTTTATTTTATTTTGGCATTTTGAATCCAGGTTTATGACTGAAGTTGTCTTTTAATTTTTGTGTCCTGTACACTCTTTGTCAGGTTTGGTATCAATGTTATGTTATTCTCTTTAAATGAGTTGGAGTGGTTTTTCTTTTTCTATTCTCTGGAATACTTCATATAAGTTTAGAATTATATTAATTATTTTTTTCCTTGAATGTTTGGCATATCTCAATAGTGAAGCTATTTGGTTTTTTTTTTTTTGCAGGAAAGTTTTTTGATTCAGTCATTTCATGGATATGGGTCAGGATGATATTTTATATCATTAACATTAGATAGGAAATTGGCATAGGTCAACAGAGTGGACACCTGATTGATCAAATGGATGCCAGATATAAATAAATGATGTAACTCAATGGATGCTTACAGGATGAATATCAGCCCTGATTATCACATTAAGGACTTCTGTTTCTTTTTGTGTAATTTTTGGTAAATTATGTTTTTCTAGGTATCTGTACATTTTGTTTAAATTTTCAAGTTAATTGGCACGTTATCCATAGTTACTTTCCTTATTATGTCAATTATAGGACCAGACAGATATGGAACATATTTCAGGAAGTATATGTTGTATTGATAGAGCTGAAAAGTAAAATTCCTTGTAGTGTAAAGCCATTGCTTAAAGAACATGAAAGTATGAAATGGGTGTATTCCCTAGATTAGTTTTACTTTGTTTTTTCATGTCTGTATTACCGAACCATCATTTCCTAAAATGCAAATGTCAGTTTATGCCCCTTGTGAAAATCTAACTTTTGTTCTAAACCACAGTAGTGTTGGTTAGTGTTCTCAAAGTGTGGCCTGTAAACCTCTAGAGGTCCTTGAAATTCTTTCGGGGGATCTGGAAGGTCGATTTTTATAGTAATCTTAAAGCAGGGGCACCTGGGTGGCTCAGTGGTTGAGCATCTGCCTTTGGCTCAGTCTGTGATCCCGGGGTCCTGGCATGGAGTTCTGCAACTGGCTCTCCATAGGAAGCCTGCTTCTCTCTCTGCCTATGTCTCTGCCTCTCCCTCTGTGTCTCTCATAAATAAATAAAATCTTTAAAAAAATCTTAAAACATTGTTTATCGTTTTCACTCCCATTCTTTCATGAAAGTATAGTGAAATTTACCAGTGTTCTGATGTCACACTATACCATAATAGACTTAATTCTCTTAATAAGAGAATTTAGCTCTCTTTTAACTAAGCCAGAGATTAATTAGATTTGCAAAATTAGGTAACTAAATTTTTCTCACTTTTTTGAGAAAATGTGGTTATTTTTCTGTAAAATATTTGTGTTGCTATGCAATGAATTTATTACCATGTTAAATAAATAATATATAGTTTAAACATTTGTCAGTTTAAACATATATAGTTTAAACAATATGATACATATTGATATAACTTTATCATCAGAAGTTTTTGGAGTCATCAGAAGTTTTTGGAGTCGTCAATAAATTTTAGGAGTAGAAAAGGATTCTGAGACTAAAACTTTTGGGAACCAATGGCTTATAGGATAAAATCATGCTCCTTAGTAAGATAGATAAGGCCCTGCTAGATCTGGTTCTGTTCCTCTCCAGCAGTATCCCTCCACTAGAACCTGTACAGAAATACTCCACTCTTCTGAGCATTTGCTCTTGGTGATTCACTCAACCAGAATACCTCTCCTCCTGGTCTTCCTATAGACTCCTACCCATCTTTTCCAAAATTCACTCTGGGTAATCTTTCATGAGCTGAACCCCTTGCTCCCCTCTAACCCTCCCCTTTCCTTGTCTCACTTGTACTTTGTACGTATCTCTGCTGAGTACCATATAATACTGCAATTTTAGACACTTTTCTTGTTATATGAGTTGGCTTTAAGTGTATTTGGAATAGCAAGACCTTTCTATTTAGACTTCTTTTTAATCTGCATGAGCTGCAGTTGGGAATAGAGTGATTGGCAATGATATTCATTATTCTTTTATTACCACATGACACTTATTTCCTAGAGCTTTGGATTCCTACTGTGTTTGTGTTTACCTTGCAAGATTCTTGCGTGGGTATCTTAGCTTTGTCTGAGGTCAGGAAAGAATGATTTTCCTGCTGGGGAGCAGAGTAGATGAGGTAGTACGTGTTCAGTAATTCCTAAATGAATCAGTGGGTTAGAAGGATGGATAAATGAATAAAAGAAGGAATGAATAAATAATGAGAGGTTTAACCTTTCTTTATGGAAACATTATCAGCTTTGGGCATTAATTTTTAAAATCTTGTTGCATGCATCAGCTATACAGTAACTAAAAGGGTAGTTACTTGCCAGTCAGAGGGAATTCCTAAGGTTTTCAACACAAAATACAGATTATTTCCAAAAGGCTTGAGGGAATTTAGGAGCTCAAATTCCTGATTGGGGTCAGATTTTCTTTACAAGTTTTTCTGTGTTTATTTATTTAGTCGAATGGGTCACTTATGAAAGTGGAATTCTTCTTTAAAAAATATCTGAAAACATTTATGTTGTGTTCTAGTCATCCTCTGACATAATTTTGACTTAGGAAATTTTCCTTCAAGAAGCCCAGAGTTTTTATGGATCTCACTGAACGGGTATTAGCCCCACAGATCCCAGTGCAACAAAGGTGGTCAGAATGTCCCTGACACAATACTATTGTCCTCGTCTGAAAGGTTGTCTTAAATATTATTAAGCATGTGGGTTATTAGAATTTTAGAGGACAAAGGTATATTTAATTTACCGCTCCCCTCATTTCACCATTTCAAAAGGGTCCATTTTTTGATAGTGCCATTTCCCTGCTTTCCCTTCTATTCTCCCTGCTTGGAAGGCTTTGTTTATTCTAAACCTCATTAAATAAGTTCTCAATTCAAAATTCTGCCTTGCCTTACCAAATTAAGGCTGGAACCCCCTGTGGTTACATAAACAAAAGATATGGGAAAGTGATCATTTTTCTTAATACTGAGACATCCCAATGATCTGCCTTGGTGGTTATTGCTATGGAAGAAGAAGGGAGAGGAAAACCTGTTGGAAATTGCAAATCCTCAGCCGAGGTATGTGAACGTGTATGAGAGCTTTCAGAATGAATTGTGGAATTCCAAACACAGACCTCCCTCTATCCCAAAGTCCAGTTAACCACACAATCCTTTCTGAAAGTCTTCTTGATATATGAATTGAATGACATATTTGAATTCTACATAATTCTTTTTCTAAAACCTAATTAAAATCAATTCCCTGGCATTTTGCTGCTGTTAGAAGAGATGATGCTTTTAGATGTTTCAGTCGTTAGCAATATGCTCACTGGATTAAAAACAAATTTCTGAATAATATTGTAATGATTAGTGAATCTATGATAATCTAAGCAATTATTAAGGAACAATGCCTGCCCTGACTTGGTATCTTGATTATTTGTTGATGACATCTGAAAATGGAGATGTCAGGAGGCAATATTGTATTGTTTAACTGTGTTAATTTATTTTATGTATGGAAATTTCATGCTTCTCGGTATTTCACAAGCTTGAATACTGGCTAATTGTCTAACCAGAGAAGACAGAAAATTGGGTACAAAAAGTAAATGACAGTCTAAACACACTAAAGACTTTCTTTAAAACCTCGGTTCCTAAGATTAGAAAGACTCTTATAATTTTAATGAGATTTATTTTGATTTCTAAATCACTTTAGAAATTTAGAGTTGTTAAATGTACCTTAAAGTTCGGCTGGATTTTGGGGTTATGATCATTTATAACGAAAGGAACTTTCAGGCTGATAAATGTGAATTATGCTATCAAAAAAGAAAGTAAGTATCTGTGGTACTCATACTGTTCACTCTAGAATACTGAAAATGTCTTGATATTCCAACCTACTTTTTTTTTTATAGATAAAGATGTATTCTTTAGAATTCATTTCAGATTATTTCTTTCATGTACTTGCTGTTCTCCTGATTGTTGTAGAGATTTTGTGAAATTATGGGAAAATGAATCTGCAAAATTAGGTTACAAGAGAGTGTACTTTGAAACCGTGGATGGGAATAGAAGTAACTCTGCGTATATTTTCATGCACCATCTTTGTATCACTAAGCTGCACATGGCATAGGAGTTTAGCAAAGACTTGTACCATGTGAAGTTGATGACTTAATAGATTCCGAAAGCTGAGTCACAGTCCCACAATGAAGCAACACTCACCATCTGCTAGTTTACAGAGGTTTATGACATACTTGCATTAGCAAAATTGTTGCCCCCATTATTTTTAAAAAACACCCACAGACACTTTATGTTTTAAACAGACCTTCAGTGGAAAGCCACATGTCTATAAGTGTTCTGCCATGGGTTTCTGCCTTGGTTTCTGCCATGGGCTAGCTTCACTGGAAGCCCTGGCTCTGTGCAGGAGGCATCCAGAGTTGGGGATGTGGGATGGGGAGTGCTACACATGACTCTGGGTCCCTAATCTGTGGCAGGACTGTTCCAATTAGAGTGAGGAGCCAGAAGTCCCAATGTCAGTGTGTGGTGGGACAAGAAGGAAAACACTAGCTCAGTTTAGGCTGGCTGATGCGGACAGGGCTGAGATAAAGTCATTGGTGCCATGAAATAGGAAGAGGCTCCTGATAGAAGACAAGGAGAGAGGAGGCTGTCATCACTGCTTTTCTGGGTGGTCCATGCAGGACCTCCCAGGACCATGGTTTGTGTGGAGTGGGGGGGGGGCGGTTTTAGAGACATAGTCTGGCCTTTAGGGAAGGTTGAGGCAGGGTGTAAAGGTTTCAGCTAAGTAAGCTGAGGTTCAGTGCTGTACTCCCAGTCAGGGATCCTCAGAATGCTGAGCAAACGTCTAGTCGTGAGAGCTGGGGAAGCAGGCTCGGGCAAGGAGATAGTGACAGCTGGACAGACATACCCAAATAGGATTCACATGGACCTTGGGGTGCAGGATTCAGTCCAGATGCCACTGGCCAGTGGGATTGGCATTGCTGAAGGTTCCCAGTGCCAGAAGCTTACCAGGGCAGGGGCTGAGACACAGTTACTTCTGCTGGAGGACAGAATTTTAGATTTGCTCTTGAAGTGTCAGATCTTGTAGCTTTATTTATTTTGCAATGGTCTGATATTTGAAAAGGACTGATTTGCTTTGGGCCTAATGTTTTTCATTCATTCACCTAACAAATACTGATTGATCAGTTACTGAGTGCCTTCTTAACTAATTCTTACTGTAGGGCTCACAAGTACTTTTAAGTGGACTTTATGAGTTATAAATTGTCAGTCTCTATAATGTTTTTGGAAGTACACTTGAGGTCAAAATATATCATCTTCTACATTTTTTGTTCATCTTTGAACTATCTTGATTTTTTTCCTTTTCTTTTTAAAATTTATTTATTCATTTATTCATGAGAGAGAGAGGCAGAGACATAGGCCGAGAGAGAAGCAGGCTCCATGTAGGGAGCCTGATGTGGAACTCGATCCCAGAGCCATAGGATCACGCCCTGGGCCGAAGGCAGACGCTCAAACCCTGAGCCACCCGGGTGTCCTGATTTTTCCCTTTTCATTAGATAGATACATATTGCCTTCAGGGAGTCTCTTACTACAGCTTAGTGGGGAGAAAAAAACAAGTGCCGTGTAATTAGTTCTGAAATGGAGGCTTTCACAAGGTACAGTGTGGCACACCAGAGAGTATGCTCACCTCAGCCCACCAGGTATCTGGGCACGCATCACAGTAGAGTTCTTTACCTGCATTCTCTGTTCTGTATAGATGTTCTCCATCCTTGCCAAACTCCTACTCACCTTTTAAGGCTGAGATCCAGGTTTCCCTCGTTGTTGAGGTTGCCTCTGTCTCAGGTTCTTTTTTTTTTTCTTTCTTTTTTTTTTTGCAATTTTTTATTATTATTTTTTATTTTTTATAAATTAATTTTTATTGGTGTTCAATTTACCAACATACAGAATAACACCCAGTGCTCATTCCGTCAAGTGTCCCCCTTAGAGCCCGTCACCCATTCACCCCCACCCCCCGCCCTCCTCCCCTTCCACCACCCCTAGTTCATTTCCCAGAGTTAGAAGTCTTTATGTTCTGTCTCCCTTTTCTGATATTTCCCACACATTTCTTCTCCCTTCCCTTATATTCCCTTTCACTATTATTCATATTCCCCAAATGAATGAGAACATACACTGTTTGTCCTTCTCCGATTGACTTACTTCACTCAGCATAATACCCTCCAGTTCCATCCACGTTGAAGCAAATGGTGGGTATTTGTCGTTTCTAATGGCTGAGGAATATTCCATTGTATACATAAACCACATCTTCTTTATCCATTCATCTTTCGATGGACACCGAGGCTCCTTCCACAGTTTGGCTATTGTGGACATTGCTGCTAGAAACATTGGGGTGCAGGTGTCCCGGCGTTTCATTGCATCTGAATCTTTGGAGTAAATCCCTAACAGTGCAATTGCTGGGTCATAGGGCAGGTCTATTTTTAATTCTTTGAGGAACCTCCACACAGTTTTCCAGAGTGGCTGCACCAGTTCACATTCCCACCAACAGTGTAAGAGGGTTCCCTTTTCTCCGCATCCTCTCCAACATTTGTTGTTTCCTGCCTTGTTAATTTTCCCCATTCTCACTGGTGTGAGGTGGTATTTCATTGTGGTTTTGATTTGTATTTCCCTGATGGCAAGTGATGCAGAGCATTTTCTCATGTGCGTGTTGGCCATGTCTATGTCTTCCTCTGTGAGATTTCTCTTCATGTCTTTTGCCCATTTCATGATTGGATTGTTTGTTCCTTTGCTGTTGAGTTTAATAAGTTCTTTATACATTTTGGAAACTAGCCCTTTATCTGATATGTTATTTGCAAATGTCTTCTCCCATTCTGTAGGTTGTCTTTGAGTTTTGTTGACTGTATCCTTTGCTGTGCAAAAGCTTCTTATCTTGATGAAGTCCCAATAGTTCATTTTTGCTTTTGTTTCTTTTGCTTTCGTGGATGTATCTTGCAAGAAGTTACTGTGGCCAAGTTCAAAAAGGGTGTTGCCTGTGTTCTCCTCTAGGATTTTGATGGACTCTTGTCTCACATTTAGATCTTTCATCCATTTTGAGTTTATTTTTGTGTATGGTGCAAGAGAGTGGTCTAGTTTCATTCTTCTGCATGTGGATGTCCAATGTTCCCAGCACCATTTATTGAAGAGACTGTCTTTCTTCCAGTGGATAGTCTTTCCTCCTTTATCGAATATTAGTTGACCATAAAGTTCAGGGTCCACTTCTGGGTTCTCTATTCTGTTCCATTGATCTATGTGTCTGTTTTTGTGCCAGTACCACACTGTCTTGAGGACCACAGCTTTGTAGTACAACCTGAAATCTGGCATTGTGATGCGCCCAGATATGGTTTTCTTTTTTAAAATTCCCCTGGCTATTCGGGGTCTTTTCAGATTCCACGCAAATCTTAAAATAATTTGTTCTAAGTCTCTGAAGAAAGTCCATGGTATTTTGATAGGGATTGCATTAAACATGTAAATTGCCCTGGGTAACATTGACATTTTCACAGTATTAATTCTGCCAATCCATGAGCATGGAATATTTTTCCATCTCTTTGTGTCTTCCTCAATTTCTTTCAGAAGTGTTCTATAGTTTTTAGGGTATAGATCCTTTACCTCTTTGGTTAGGTTTATTCCTAGGTATCTTATGCTTTTGGGTGCAATTGTAAATGGGATTGACTCCTTAATTTCTCTTTCTTCAGTCTCATTGTTAGTGTATAGAAATGCCACTGATTTCTGGGCATTGATTTTGTATCCTGCCACGCTACCAAATTGCTGTATGAGTTCTAGCAATCTTGGGGTGGAGGCTTTTGGGTTTTCTACATAAAGTATCATGTCATCGGCGAAGAGGGAGAGTTTGACTTCTTCTTTGCCAATTTGAATGCCTTTAATGTCTTTTTGTTGTCTGATTGCTGAGGCTAGGACTTCCAATACTATGTTGAATAGCAGTGGGGAGAGTGGACATCCCTGTCTTGTTCCTGATCTTAGGGGAAAGGCTCCCAGTGCTTCCCCATTGAGAATGATATTTACTGTGGGCTTTTCGTGGATGGCTTTTAAGATGTCAAGGAAAGTTCCCTCTATCCCTACACTCTGAAGAGTTTTGATCAGGAATGGATGCTGTATTTTGTCAAATGCTTTCTCTGCATCTAATGAGAGGATCATATGGTTCTTGGTTTTTCTCTTGCTGATATGATGAATCACATTGATTGTTTTACGAGTGTTGAACCAGCCTTGCGTCCCGGGGATAAATCCTACTTGGTCATGGTGAATAATTTTCTTAATGTGTTGTTGGATCCTATTGGCTAGTATCTTGTTGAGAATTTTTGCATCCATGTTCATCAGGGATATTGGTCTGTAATTCTCCTTTTTGGTGGGGTCTTTGTCTGGTTTTGGAATTAAGGTGATGCTGGCCTCATAGAATGAATTTGGAAGGACTCCATCTCTTTCTATCTTTCCAAACAGCTTTAGTAGAATAGGTATGATTTCTTCTTTAAACGTTTGATAGAATTCCCCTGGGAAGCCATCTGGCCCTGAACTCTTGTGTCTTGGGAGGTTTTTGATGATTTCTTCAATTTCCTTGTTGGTTATTGGCCTGTTCAGGTTTTCTATTTCTTCCTGTTCCAGTTTTGGTAGTTTGTGGCTTTCCAGGAATGCGTCCATTTCTTCTAGATTGCCTAATTTATTGGAGTATAGCTGTTCATAATATGTTTTTAAAATCGTTTGTATTTCCGTGGTGTTGGTAGTGATCTCTCCTTTCTCATTCATGATTTTATTAATTTGAGTCTTCTCTCTCTTCTTTTTAATAAGGTTGGCTAATGGTTTATCTATCTTATTAATTCTTTCAAAGAACCAACTCCTGGTTCTATTGATCTGTTCCACAGTTCTTCTGGTCTCAATTTCGTTGAGTTCTGCTCGAATTTTAATTAACTCTCTTCTTCTGCTGGGCATCGGGTCGATTTGCTGCTTCTTCTCTAGCTCCTTTATGTGTAAGGTTAGCTTTTGTATTTGAGTTCTTTCCAGTTTTTGAATGGATGCTTGTATTGTGATGTATTTCCCCCTCGGGACTGCTTTTGCTGCATCCCAAAGATTTTGAACAGTTGTATCTTCATTCTCATTAGTTTCCATGAATCTTTTTAATTCTTCCTTAATTTCCTGGTTGACCCTTTTATCTTTTAGCAGGATGGTCCTTAACCTCCACGTGTTTGAGGTCCTTCCAAACTTCTTCTTGTGATTGAGTTCTAATTTCAAGGCGTTATGGTCTGAGAATATGCAGGGGACGATCCCAATCTCTTGGTATCGGTTCAGACCCGATTTGTGACCCAGTATGTGGTCTATTCTGGAGAAAGTTCCATGTGCACTTGAGAAGAATGTGTATTCAGTTGAGTTTGGATGTAAAGTTCTGTAGATATCTGTGAAATCCATCTGGTTCAGTGTATCATTTAAAGCTCTCGTTTCCTTGGAGAAGTTGTGCTTAGAAGACCTATTGAGGGTAGAAAGAGCTAGATTGAAGTCACCAAGTATAAGTGTATTATTATCTAAGTATTTCTTCACTTTGGTTAATAATTCGTTTAAGTATTTGGCAGCTCCCACATTCGGGGCATATATATTGAGGATTGTTAAGTCCTCTTGCTGGATAGATCCTTTAAGTATGATATAGTGTCCCTCTTCGTCTCTCACTACTGTCTTCGGGGTAAATTTTAATTTATCTGATATAAGGATGGCTACCCCTGCTTTCTTTTGAGGACCATTTGAATGGTAAATGGTTCTCCAACCTTTTATTTTCAGGTTGTAGGTGTCCTTCTGTCTAAAATGAGTCTCTTGTAGAAAGCAAATAGATGGGTCCTGCTTTTTTATCCAGTCTGAAACCCTGCGCCTTTTGATGGGGTCATTAAGCCCGTTCACGTTCAGAGTTACTATTGACAGATATGAGTTTAGTGTCATCATGATATCTATTTAGTCCTTGTTTTTGTGGATTGTTCCACTGAACTTCTTCTTAAAGGTGAATTTTAAGATTCCCCCTTAAAATTTCTTGCAGAGCTGGTTTGGAGGTCACATATTCTTTCAGTTCCTGCCTGTCTTGGAAGCTCTTTATCTCTCCTTCCATTTTGAATGAGAGCCTTGCTGGATAAAGTATTCTTGGTTGCATGTTCTTCTCATTTAGGACCCTGAATATATCCTGCCAGCCCTCTCTGGCCTGCCACGTCTCTGTGGAGAGGTCTGCTGTTACCCTAATATTCCTCCCCATAAAAGTCAGGGATTTCTTGTCTCTTGCTGCTTTAAGGATCTTCTCTTTATCTTTGGAATTTGCAAGCTTCACTATTAGATGTCGAGGTGTTGAATGGTTTTTATTGATTTTAAGGGGGATCTCTCTATTTCCTGTATCTGAATGCCTGTTTCCCTTCCCAGATTGGGAAAGTTTTCAGCTAGGATTTGTTCAAATACGTATTCTGGCCCTCTGTCCCTTTCGGCGCCCTTGGGAACCCCAATTAAACGTAGGTTTTTCTTCCTTAGGCTGTCATTTATTTCCCTTAATCTGTCTTCATGGTCTTTTAATTGTCTGTCTCTTTTTTCCTCAGTTTCCCTCTTTGCCATCAACTTGTCTTCTATGTCACTCATTCGTTCTTCCACCTCGTTAACCCTCGTCGTTAGGACTTCTAGTTTGGATTGCATCTCATTCAATTGATTTTTAATTTCTGCCTGATTAGATCTAAATTCTGCAGTCATGAAGTCTCGTAAGTCCTTAATGCTTTTTTCTAGAGCCACCAGTAGCTGTAGAATAGTGGTTCTGAATTGGCTTTCTGACATTGAATTGTGATCCAGATTTTGTAACTCTGTGGGAGAGAGGGCTGTTTCTGATTCTTTCTTTTGAGGTGAGGTTTTCCTTCTAGTCATTTTGCTCAGTGCAGAGTGGCCAAAAACAAGTTGTATTGGGAAAAGGAGAGAAAGAGAGAGAAGGAAAGAAAAGAGAAAGAGAAAAAAGAAAAAGAAGGGAAAAAAGGGGAAAAAAGAAGAAAAAGAGAAAGAAAAAGAAAGAAAGGTGAAAAAAAGGGGTGGGGGTGGGGGAAGCAATCAGAAATCAAAAAGAAAAGAAAAAAGAAAAAAAAGAAAAACAAAAAACCACGGGGGAGTATCTTCTGAATCTGTAGACTTTAAGTCCCTTGACTTCCTCTGGAACTGGTCCGCCCAGCTGGTCTTCTGGGGGAGGGGCCTGCTGTGCTGATTTTCAGGTGTTAGCACTTGGGGGAGCTGCTCTACCCCTGCCTGCTGCAGGGCTCAGCGGGGGTTGTTTACCCCGGGAGGCCCCAGGAGGAACAGCCGCAGTTGCTATGGCAACTCTGGAAGCCTGGATTCAGCCTCCGCAGTAACTACGGGGCTCTCCATCTGCAGGGCCTGGAGGCTCCGGGGCGGGGCCGCTGATGTGCTCAGCTCGGGGCAGGAGCGTCCTTGCTGTCCTGGGCCCTCCCGGCCTTTGCCTGTCCCGGGGGGAGGCCGGATCCTGGGCTGTGTCCCGGCGCCCTGTGCCCCGGGGCCTGCGCTGTGGGATTCGCGCTCCCGGCCGCGCAGCCCCCTTCACACGGAGCCTCTTCCTCTGCCCGAGCCGCCGCAGCCGAGCTGCTCCCGGAGCCGCGCAGCCCCCTCCGCGGAGCCGCCGCCCGAGCCCCTCCGAGCTGCTCCGGGTCCCGCCGTGCGCGCTGCAGCCCTTAGGGAGCTCGGCGCACTCCCCCGGGGCGCAGGTGTCTGTTAGTGTCCCCGGGAGCGCGAGGGCATCCCCGCCCTCCTGGGTCCTGCTCTAACTCCCTGCGAGCCCCTTTCCGCCCTCCCGGGAAGGTTGGTGCAGCTCCTGCTCCTCCGGGACGGGGCTCTCCTGTCCTGGGGACACTCGCCCCGGCCTCAGCCCGGCTCCTCGCGGGGCCCCTCCCCCTCGGAGGCCTTTTGTTTCTTTATTTCTTTTTCCCCGTCTTCCTACCTTGATGGAAGCGCGGACTCTTCTCACTGTAGCGTTCCAGCTGGTCTCTCTTTACATCTCGGGCCTAATTCATAGATTTTCAGGATGGTTTGAAGGTTATCTAGGTAATTTGGTGGGGACAGGTGATTTGGGGACCCTGCTCTTCCGCCGTCTTGCCCCTCCTCTCCTGTCTCAGGTTCTTGACCAGAATGGAGGTTCTTCTCATTTTTCAAATTGGTCAGTTGAAGAATCACAATTTACTGGATCTCTATATAGCCGAAAGTGCCATTACTATTGAATCTATAATGATGTCTGCTTGGGAACAGGCGATTTAATCCTGGAATTGGCACTACCAAGCTGATGTGACAAATGGACTCATGAAACAGAAATGTGTTGCATTTAGAAACTCTTCTCTTTCTCTCTTTTTTTAATCTTGGGAATTTGATGGAATAAACCTAGATGAAAGGAGAAGTCAAGTCACATTAGCACTGGGCTTCCTTTTATGGAATATATAGGAATAAATGAGGGAAATGTCCTCTCAAAAACTGTAGCAGTGTAGCATTACAGGTAAGATGAACCTGAACAAAAGCAAGGATGTCAGCTTGCCAATTTACAGTGGCCTTTTCTTTGCCTTTTAAAGATGCCTTGGCAAGGGGGGGTGGGTACAAGGGCTGATTTAGCATCTACCAAGTGCCAGGCTTTATGTGTATTGTCTTTCAGCTCACAAAAAGCTTCATACATTAAATATTATAATTCCTATTTATGGTGCTTTAGAGCTCACAAAGATAATAGGCCCAAGGTGTCAGGATTCAAACCCTGGTCTCTCTAACACCAAACTCCACTATAAGACTTATATGGACTTACTTAGACTCCACTAAAAGACTTATATGTAAGACTTAAAAATATAACCACCCCTCTCAGTCTGCCTTCTTTTCTACCCCTACAAAATTATCCTGATTGTAGGTGGACTCAGACATCTTTAGGTAAGTGGAGCATTAAGATCACAGTTACTTTGTTATTATTTTGACCAAAATATGTAAATATCTGGATATAAAGGAAGGGATATGTGATTGTTAAGGTGTGTAAGAATTGAGTAATACTACTCAATGGATATGAATGCAGCACATATCCAGAGCTACATGTGAGTAGTAGATTCAGTATATTGAAAGTCCTCATTTCTATTCTTGGTAACCTCACTTGATTGTCTTTGTGTCTAGGGTTTCACATAGCAGTGTTCCGTTACAAATCAGGTAGATGCTTTGTCCATTGTTTGCCTCTTGAAGTGTCATAAAAGTCAATTAGGTTATAAGTATAAGGTGGTGCACATAGTTTAGAAAAAATACCTGTATAAAATATCTGTAACAGTCTGATTATGACAGCATATGGAGTTATGAGATTCTGTGCTTTCTCTAGGCCAACTCTTGGCAAATTATAGCCCAAGGGCCAAATTCCACTACTGTTTTTGTACAATCTACAAACCAAGAATGGTTTTAAACAAGTTTAAGCATTTGAAAATATATTTTTTTTGGTCAAATATCAAAATTATACGAAAGTCGGTTTTCAGTGTCCCTAAATAAAGTTTTATTGAAACACAGCTACATTAACTTACTTATATAAGTATAGTTTATGGCCATTTTCATGCTAGGATGGCAGAGTTGAATAGTTGTGACAGAGACTCTGTGGAAACTCAAGGCCTAAAGTATTGATTATTTGGCTCTTTCCAGAGAAGATTGCCCTCCTCTGGCCTAGGCAGGAAAGAGGTACTTCTCTGAAGGTACGTGGCAGCAATTACGGAATCTACCCACTAGGTATGTATTTGAGCCCAAGTGTTGAGTGTACGAAAGGAATTACTCTCCAGATGCATACCCGAAAACTGGGGAATGGAGATGTTGCTGAAAAAAAAAAGTAAGATTTAAAGTTGCATCCTATCCTCAGACAGTCTAGAAACAGAAAAGAGGAACATTTTTAAAAAAGATTTCATTTATTTATTTATGAGAGACACACACACAGAGAGAAGCAGAGACAGAAGCAGGCTCCATGCAGGGAGCCCGATGTGGGACTCGATCCCAGGACTCCAGGATCACACCCTGGGCTGAAGGCGGTGCTAAACTGCTGAGCCACTGGGGCTGCCCAGAGGAACGTTTGATTTAGTCAGTCCGGCTTACACAGGGACTCCACAGTGTTAGTATAAACAACGCAGAGCAAAGGTTAATTTTAATTGCTTTTGTTTTGCCATCCTTGCTCCTGTGTGAGGGCAAATGATTACCCGTACATTTGCTTGGAAGGGCTTTTTCATTTCTGTATCGTTAGACTTACATGCCTGAGAAAATACCAAATCAACATCCCTTTCATTGTTACTTTCTTTGTAATAATAGCCTCTTTGCTGGCTAAGCCTTCCAGTGTAGGGGAAGGACTTGACTCCTTGGTCCAGGCAGCTTTGCTTTTCTCTGCCTCCTTGAAAAAACAGCCTCAGTGGGAAAGACATTCTGGTCAAGAGCCCTCAACCCAGGATACTGCCAGTTTCCTGAGTGGCACTTCCGACCCACCCATCACTATTGAAATACACTTGGCTGCTAATTTCCTGGAAGATTCAAATGCTCCTACTTCAAGGTCATCTCAAAGGAGAGTTTAAAGAGCATTCCTCGCCCCCTCCCTTTCCTTGTAAAATATGTATATTTACAAGAGCATGCATAAATGGTCACCAGGGAAGATAAGCTATCAGAGAGTTGGGAGATGTCTTTCCTCATACAGTTCACACATCACTGAAGCAGATAAAATTGGTTTTGTACCTAGCCTCCGAATACACTGTTAAGAACTCTGTCCTGAAAATTGATCTATACCACTACAATAAAACTCAGAGCATCTCTTTCATAAATATCTAACTGTGGCATCAACGGTTGCTGCTCCTACCTGGCTCCCGGAGACTCTGCTCGGGCAGGCAGAGAATGGCCTGCAGCTTGTGGCCTCCATGTGTGCCATGGTTGTCATTGGCCGCATTGAAACTTAAAGCATTAGGTTTGCTGCAGTACAATATATGCCTCAGTTTACAGTTATAAAGTCAGTTGCATGACTACCCATGGAATATTGGATTACATCTCTGAATAACAACAACAACAACAACAATAATGGCATCCAGATCTGCAACTTGTCATTTTCCAAATGCTACTATTTTCATTCATGCCTTGCTGCCTATGGCCCTGAAAGCTGCCTGTGTTATTATCAGGCTTTGTAATTCACTAAAAGCAGACAGGACTACAGATTTCTTTGTTCTATTTTATAGTACTAATGCTATTTGAAAAGTCAATGCACCTTTGTACCTAGATTTTACACAAAGACCTCACTTGGAAGCCATATGTGTACCATATGGGGCATCTATGAGAAACAGTGGTAATACAGTAGATAAAAAGTAAGGAAGCATAAGGTCAGTTCTTCAACATTATCTCTAACTGGCCATTAGACAGATCCTGATTGGACAAATATGGGAAAGTTGTACCCTAATGTAGGAAAAATAGGAAAAAATCTTTAAGTAATAATAGATGACCCCAGGATTGAATCCGAAGCCTGGTACATGGCAGGTAACTTAGTAAATATTTATCAAATAATGGAGTGAAGGATAATGAGAAATGTCCTTGGAGCCAAAAGATGTGGGTATGAGACTCTGCTCTGTCGTTCACAATCTCTGGTAGCTAAGACAAGGAACTTAGTCTCAATTTCCTCTCAACAGAGGAATAAATAGCTGCTTTCCAAGACTTCTGGACAGGCTGAATTGGATAATTAATATGAAAGTTCTTTGAGAAGTTTAGATATATGTAATGTATTGTTATTCTTTAATGAAATTGATACTCATGGCTTACTGTTTAAACAAGTGTAAGAGGGTCTAGGATACTATGAGACAAAAGACAAATTATTACCAATTAAAAATCGGATTTTTGAAAGAAAGTCACCATGTAAATTTAAAAAAAAGTGATACTTTAATGATAGGATAATTTTGATGACATAAGAAAAAAAGACCGAGAATCATGAGATCTAAAACCTAGAACTGGCTTTGCTAGTCCTTAAATATGTGATTTTTGGCAAGTCCCTCTGTTTGCCTCATTTGATCAGGAGACTGGACTAAGTGATTTTGAAAAGTCTTTTCCAGTTCTTTGATTCATTGATGCAGATCTGAGCAGACTCAAAAACATATCAGGTTTTCTGTTTTTAAATCCATATGCTTGTGTTTCTGTATACCTCAGAGTTTTATTTTGTTCCTTAGTATTTGAGAAATACTAAGTCTCCACTTAAAGGAGCCTCAGGAGTTATAGAAGGGGAGTCAGAAGAGAAGGGACATCGGGAAAGTATGGAACAGGTAATTTGGTTTTGTGTGGCCCGTCATTTTGCAGAATTAGATATATCTTTAAAAATATTTTATTTATTTAATTGGCAGAAAGAGAGCACAGGGAGAGGGGAGGGATAGAGGGAGAAGTAGGCACTCCAAGGAGCAGGGAGTCTGATGCGGGATTTGATCCCAGGACTCTGGGGTCATGACCTGAGCCGAAGGCAGTTGGTTAACTGACTGAGCCCCCCAGGTGCCCCAAATTAGATACTTTAAATGCAACTGGAAGTCTCTGAGTGAGCGCAGGGTTTCTGAGGTACTGTCCTGAACTTTCTTCCTTTCCTTTCTGTCGTTAAGGGACTCTCACAGAAGAGTAGTGGCATCTAGGCTAGAAGCTACTGGCCTGCCTGGATATTGCCAGTGACTCTCCCTGGGCTCTTTGTTCTGTTTGAGGAATGGAAAGAAAGCTCTCTAGTAGTCACAGCTCATGGAGACTTTGTTTACCTTTCAATGACAGGTGATTTGTGAAGAGCCAATAGAGGCAGCAATCCTGACCTGGGCGAAGAGCAGTTAGCCAAGCGTTTTCTGCAGGAAAATGACCTGACTCTGTCACTGTGAGAAGGGGATTGTGGGGACATCAGCAAACCTATCACTGTCATCCTTCTCACTGCTGCCTTAGAAATGCACTTCTAAAGTTTTGAACTCACCCAACCAAATTTGCATTTTGAAATATTTCTGTTGCTTGAGTTTCTTATGTGGTTTCCTTACTTGTTAGGAAGATAAATCTTGCATATATAGGAGTGGGGGTAAGGGACTGGTGGTTTATCGCATAAATTTAGAAAAATGCTACTTATTTCTAAAAAAAAAAACCTCCTATGACAAGGGCTTTCCTCTTATTTACTACTATATTTACTACTACTACCGTTACTATTATTTACTTTAAAAGATTTGGAGATCAGAGGTGCCTGGGTGGCTCAGTCAGTTAAGCGTCCCTTGATTTTGGGTTAGGTCATGATCTCAGGGTCGTGAGATGGAGCCCTGGGTCAGGTTCTGTGCTCAGCAGGGAGTCTGCTTCTCTCTCTCTCTCTCTCTCCCTCACTCTGCCCTTCCCCCACTCTCTCAAACAAATAAAATAAAATAAAAAGATTTGGAAATCATGTTCATCCATGTATACTTCATCCAATTTCAATTTATTGGGCCTCTTCCTGCTTAGCAATTTTAGTTCATGGCTCTTTCTTGAGGGAGGTTAACAGTGAAATAAACTATTATGCTCCCAAGAGGGGAAAAAATAGAAACCCAAATAAGATGTCACTATCATACCTCGTTTAGGGTTCCCTCTGAAGTCTCTTTCACCTAGAATTCACTTCTGCTAACCTGAGGCCTGTGATCTTATTTAATATCAGCTGGTAATAAAGAGCCCTTCAGCTAACTACGGCCACATTCCACTATTAACTGCAGCTCTTGAAGCAGTCATCGAGGGAAGGGGAGTCGGAAGCCTTCAATGTCAAGACGTTTAGAGGTACTCTAGCATCAATCAAGATGCACGTCGCTAAGTGCCTGCTTTCATTTACATGAAATATTCATACAGCATTCCGTTTTGCTTTTCTCTCTCCTAATCATCACTTTTCGGAAGAAGCTACAATCATCTCAGTTAGGGGAGGGTGTTATGGGACGTGCTGTACCTTTCAAAGTCAGGCTTCCTGCAGATAGCTAGTTCTGTAATGAGGCAGCAGACTGCATAGACCACCAAAGGTCTCCCTCACAGAGGCTGGCCTTGTTATCATGTACTATTCATCTTCAAGTATACAACTTAGTGCAAATGAAAGTAATTAATTAACCATAACAAACCTGTCAAAAAGCTATTTAGGATTTTGACAGAAAAAATTTAACATTTGCTTTAAGTGGAAAACAAAAATCGTCTAGCTCAGAAAATTCAGAAGCAATTCTATTTACACAAGCTTTCCTATTACTGCCGTCTGTTAATTACATGATAAGTAGCATTTAAATTAATTTCCAGTTCTTTTGACTTATATTAATTGTATGATGCTTTTATAGTTGATACAGATTTTTAAAAAAAGAAGTCCTAGGTGGGAAAATTTGCTGCCAATAAGTAATTTCAAAAAGTAGTTATAAGATACATTGGTCATCTAAATAATAATTACGGGTATATGGTATTTGTGGGTACATGGATGGACTTTGAAGACATTATGCTAAGTGAAATATGTCAGACAGAGAAAGAGAAAGTGTATTATCTCACTTATATAGAGAATCTAAAACAAAATAAAGCATAGAAACAGAGATTAGCATGTGGTTAACAGAGGCAGGGGTTGATGGCGAGAGGATTGGAGGAAGGTAGTCAAATGGTACAAACTTGCAGTTAAAAATAAATACTGAGGATATAATGTACAGGATGATGGCTAGCTAACACTGCTATATGATATATAGGAAAGCTAGTAGGAGAATAAATCTTGGATTCTCATCACAAGGATAAAAAACTTTCTTTTTTTTTTAATTTTTATTTATTTATGATAGTCACACACAGAGAGAGAGAGAGGCAGAGACACAGGCAGAGGGAGAAGCAGGCTCCATGCACCGGGAGCCTGACGTGGGATTCGATCCCGGGTCCCCAGGATCGTGCCCTGGGCCAAAGGCAGGCGCCAAACCGCTGCGCCACCCAGGGTTCCCGAGAAAAAACTTTCTTTAATCATTTCTTCTTTTTATTGTATCTATATGAGAAGATGAACTATTATGGTGATCATTTCACACAATATATGTAAATAAAACCATCATGCTGCTTGCCTTAAACTTACGCAGTGAAGTATATCAACTACTTAGTACTTCTCAATAAAACTAGAGGGGGAATAATAAAGAGTACATGGTAACTGGAGAGTCTCTCCTTCCTCTCTCTTTCCCTGCCTTTCTCCATTCTTTAGTCTTCCTTCCTTCCTTCTAAAATAGTGATTTACTTGTATATTGGATTTCTCCTCCTCAAACAATAAGCTAGGTCCCTAGAATGGCATTCATTTGATACAATCCTTTGGAATGATACACCAATGATGAAATTGTTTCCTTATGAAAGGAGTATTTCATCTGCCTTTGTTTCTGATAGGTAAAGAAAAAGGGTAACGATCTACTGTGCAAGATTTCTGATCCATCATCTAGAAGCTAAAATTTCTTTCCAAAGATTTTCCTGTGTTATATCTATTCCTACTTGTCTATCCAGGTCTGGTCATGGCACAGGGAGATATAGGAGTTGGTCTTTGCTTGTGGAAATAGCTTTTGCAAATGAATCTTTACATTGAACAAGAAATGTCATATGAATTGTTAAAGTCTAATGGCATTGAATAAACGTGCATTGTTTTTACTTAGAGCACTGTATTTTTAACAGGAACATTTCATAATCGGTACACACTAGAAATGTACTCATTTTCAAAGTTAGAAATGTTAATGGCCCTGAAACAGTTCATTCTTCTTGTAAACAGTTCATTCTTCTTGTCCGTTTAACCCTTCATGCTATATAGACTGAAACAGCAACCTGAGTGGGCAGGATGAGGTTAGTTTTCATTTAGGTAGGCCGTTTTCTGCTTTAGAACAGAATGTCAAAATTGTAGCTGATTGCCCAGAATTGGAATATAAATGACAGATTGGTAAAACCTTTGAAAAAAATTCTCAAATGCTAGTTGAATCCTTATGCATTTTACCACACAATTCTAAGTGTATTTGTCTCCCTTTTGACCCATTTTGCATGGAGTCATCTTTTTAAAGTTATACTATATTTCTCTAAATAACACAAAATACACTAAAGATTATATTTTAAGAAAAAAGAAGCCCCTAAATTCCAATGATTTGTGCTCAGATGGATTAAAGTGGGTAATATAAAGCAATTTGGAATAATTCAGATCAATGATCTTTAGTTATCTTAAATAAACAATCATACTTAGTCACATATAAAGTACAATTGTGATTTTTCAAAGTGAAAAAAAATGCCAAAGATAAAAATTTAAGAAAATTGTATATGCTGCTTTTTCATTGTCAAGATGGATAGGAGCTTTGTTCCAAATGAAAAAACAACAACAGAAATAATAATAAAGAGTTGGAATACATTCCCAGTGTTACTCTTCACTGTGTGATCAATGTTTATCAATAAACAAGTGGGGTAAAAATTGAGGTAATCAAGAGTTTCATAGTAACTTTGTTTTTAAATGTTATTTTGTGGCTATTTTTTAAATTTACTCTGGATAAAAAAAAATTTACTCTGGATAAGAATTTTTCCCTTCTCTTTGCTATTTAAACTTGATAACAATTTGAAGAAGTTTTATCTTTGTTTATTCCTCTAAAAGTGCTTTTCTAGGAAAAAGAAACACTGAGAGTAATAGAAATTGATATTTCAAACTACAACAAAAGTTGACACAAGAATTGTAAACAGAACACAATTTGCCAGTAATTTTAAAAGATGCTGGAACATGGAATAAAAAGAAAATACCATGGGGTTTAAGATCCAGTATATTAAGCATTCAAATACAAATAATGACTCTAGAACAAGCACCTTTTTAACATTAACAAGTTGCTGAGCATGTTAACACCCACGGTTCCACCCATCTTGAATGAATTTAAAGCCATTTAGAGCAGTGCAATTGCGTTATTTTGTAAAACTGAGTCATAAGTGGCAAAACCCATTACTTACTCCCTCCTTTGTATGTGACTTCTAAAGTTGATGTGCTTCTACTTTATGGCCTGACACTATTGTGCACGTATTTAAACATTTCAAGTAACTAACGTAAAACAGGTCATTTCCCTTTCTTCTTCCCACCATAACATATGGGTTGGCTCAAATTCCAAGTTTGCTGAAACCTGCTGAAGTTTGCAGGGCTTGAATCAGATGTAACCTATCATACCTGTGAGATATCATTAATCCCTGGAAGTAGTGGGAACTTTTGAGTAATTGTTAGCTTTTGATTTTATGACAGTGGTTTTGACTGTAGCTCACTCACTAGGCAGATTTAAAAGAATTGGTTCTCCTTATCCTGTGTCCCTTTGGGTTCTCAAAATAGGAAATACTCTGAAATATGACATTAGGGATGGGTCTTGTGGAAGTAAATTTTCATGGATAGAAGGAAGGGTGTGTGTGTGTTAATGACTCGTGCTGGAGTTTTACAGTAATATGGGCAGGCTATTGGTGAAAAGTTATCTTATCTTTTCTTTTCTTTTTATTATTTTTATTTTTATTTTTTGCTTTTCTTTTCAACCTAGCTGTCTGATGGTTACTTTTTCTGAAAATGGCTCAGCTGCTTTGCTTGGGTTGAGACCTCATTTCAAGGCAATAGTAACCATTAGTAAGCCATTTAAGGCAATAGTAACCATCCATATGGCAACACACAAAGGCTCATAAAAAAGGTAATGATTGCTATTTCAAATTAATATCATTCCCATCAGCAATCACCTTAGGAAGTGTTAGTAATGCTAGTTTCTCAAAGGCCCTCTTTATAATTTGCCTTCCTATTCTGTTCTAAACTGTTCTTGCCTTTAAAAAAATATATCTCATTTAATTTTTTTCTTTCTCATTTTAAAAGAGCTTTACGGGGGTATAATTTACACACCATAAAATTCAGACATTGTAACTGTAGAATTCAATGAGTGTTAGTAAATTTACAGAGTTGTGCAACCAGCACCACAATCGAATTTTAAAATATTTCCATTACCTCAAAAGGAAATCTCACACTCATTTGGAATCAATCCCCGTTTCCACCCCTCTCTCCAGGCAACCCCTAATTTGTTGTTTGTTACTATAGATTCTTCTTTTCTGGAAAGGAAAATCATATAAATAGAATTATACAATATTCATATGTATGTATCTTGCTTTTTTCACTTAGTAAAATATTTTTGAGATTTGTCCACATGGTGGCATTTATCAGTAGCTGATTCCTTCTTATTGTTGAGTGGTCTTCCATTGTATGGATGGATATACCAAGTTTGGTTCACCAGCTGATAGACATTTGGATTATGTCTATTTTTTGGCCATTATGCATAATGGTGCTATTTAAATTCACTAAAGAATATTAGTGATATTAAATCTTTAACAACTTAAGGTAGCTTTGGGTTTGGAAAACAGAAAAACTCATTTGAGGGCTAGTGGATAGGCAGATAAAGAGTGAAAGTATTGATTGTTATTAAAAGTAAAGTGTGATTATAGGAAAGATTTATGTGATTTGCCAATTGTTCTGGAGGCATTTCCTAAGAGCACCTATCAACGTATTTTTAGTAATGTCAGTCTCTTTATCATTTAATTATTCTCCCTATAGATTAGATCTAGTATATTTATTTTTAAAAATGAATCTGATTACTGTGTAGTCAGGTCCTGAGCTATGTATTCATTTTTTCCAAGTTATGTTTCAGAGAACAAAGTTTAGTCATTCTACACTTTTTCTTGAACAATAACTCTGACAGATACTCAAAGTAATATTTAGCATCCAAATTTTTAAATCAGAAATTATAATCAGATTATTAATACATTGATAGTATGATCATTATTCTTTATGCACTTTGTTACTATGGGATAATTGCAGATTTTGAAAGATGAAGCACCCTGTATTTACTCTTTTTGCTACATATTTGTACATAGATATCTCATGACATGTATCATTTGTGTACAACGTGGAATAGATATGTGGGTCTGTGTTGGAATATTTCATTAACATAATCACCTACAGGTATAAAACCAGTGAAAATCATCTCACTTTAGCTGTTTATTAATACTCTGAAAAATCTATGGTCTCTGGTTAACAATTGTTAATTTAGGGACACCTAGGTGGCTCAGCAGTTGGGTGCCTGCCTTTGACTCAGGGCGTGATCCTGGAATTCGGGATCGAGTCCTGCATTGGACTTCCTGCAATGGGAGCCTGCTTCTCCCTCTGCCTATGTCTCTGCCTCTCTCAGTCTGTGTCTCTTGTGAATAAATTAATAAATCTTTAAAAAAACCAATTGTTAGTTCATATAATTGTCAGCCACAAATAGTTGATATCATTTATGTAGCCATTCAAAATTATGGAAACTATGCTTAATTTACAAATTGTACATTTGTATTTCTGGCTCCTGCAAGATGAAACATAAACCCATTAATCCACCTTAGAACTTTTAAACTTCCTTTCTTTTACATCTGTAGTTCTCATTATCCAGAAGTTATTCTGTCCCTTCTGTTAAATTACTTTATGGTGCAGCTTATACGAACATGTCTTGCTTTCATCTAACATTTCAAATAGGGCAAAGACTGCTGTACAATTTCCAAACACAACTGTGCTAACAGAGATGAATTACTAGAGTTTATATAATTTATATTAGGAATTCATAGACCTAGCAAAAGGGATTAGTACATTTTATTTCAGGGTAGGAGATGATCCTGTCATTAATGGTCGATACTTTCATCATCTTTTAAACCTGAGGAATTTCCTGGGTGACAAGACTGTAAGGACATATCAGAGATTCACAGCTGTGAGCTTTATCTGGACATGCACTGCTTTACTCACAGTATGTGGACTACGTCCCATCAAAACTGGATTAGGCTGTCAATCACATCTTCCGATGTATATTGTATTATGATTTTTTGAAAATGTCACTGAGATCAGAGTAATTTCTTGGCTAATTGCATCTTGTCTCTTCTTAATACCGTGCATTTAATGGTTTCATTACCTGACGTGACAATCACAGTTTCTAGTCCAGTATTAGGGGCAGTTTTATTCCCCTTCTTTTCTGCACACACATGCACACACTCACACACATTTAAGGCACTTCTTTAATAAAAAAGAAAAAATATATATTTAAGACACTTCTGTTTTTTTTTGTGAAATAAAATGTATGTGTAGGATTCCTTGTTTTCTCTGTGGTTTAACAAATACATAATACTTGAAATTGTTTCTGTAATCCCCAAAGCATACCCAATGCTTAATACAGTATTTTCCTTCTCTGTTATGGAAATATATTAAGGAAGATATTAACCTTTAAGAAACTGTCACTCATTACTCACATTGCCTGTGCTTTCCTCTAGAGAATCTGCTCCAAACACAAAAATATTTGTGTTTCAGTATTACCTATTTAGCCATGAGAGATTCATTTGGATGAACATTAGGTTTCATTAAATCCTACTTCGGTGCATGCAGCTCTAGTACTACCTGTTACTGGTAGAAAAATGGGCAACAAGAGATATTAAAATCCCTGTAATCATGAGTTGCTCTGAAAAGGTAGTTTTTAAGTCTTCCTGAATATACTCAGGTTTAGATTAAAATAGGTACAAGAGACAAATGGATGAATAATGTAATGTGCTAATCTCACATTAGTATGGACAAATAACTGTGATTTCTGGGTAGAGAGAAAAACAGAACTTCGGTTTTGTTTTATTCTGTAGTTTTTAAAGATCATCTTTAGTACCATAGTGTGATATCACGGTCTTTAGGGGTTTAGCTATAGGCCTCATGGGGAGAGGGTCTCAAACAAAGGTTTATGAGACATTGTTCCAGTCATTAAAATGAAGTAACTTCCAATGGGTTCTGTTGATTATGTACTGCAAAGTAGAATGATGGTGGTGGTGGTTGGGGAAAACGAGCACTAGCTGGAAAGCAGTGCAGAAGTATCTTAGGGGTGGATTTTGTTCCGTTGGTGCCTCTGGCAGCTCTCATGTCCATCAGTGGCAGGGAAGGGTTGTACTTCTGGTGTCCTTTGATTTTCCTGTGCCACTGAAAATACTAATTGTGAGCTACAGGGAAGGAGATATGGATGAAAGATGGGCAGATTTTGCCTGGCTTTCATGGTAGGGGGCGGCAGCTGAAGGATGCACTTGTGTTTAGATCTGACAGCAGCTGTGGTATCCAATTCAAATTCACTGTGGCAGGAAGAAAGAGTGTGAATGCTAAAGTATCCAAGGTGTTTGTAAATACTCTGCTTTGCTAACCATTCAAATCTGGTTTGCATAGATTGCTGCAGTTGCCTGTATAAATGTAGAATGACATTTATAAAAAAATAATGTGCAACCGGTGATGAGTTTTCCTTCTAAATGTTTTTTAAAACAGTACTGCACGATTCATTGGTATTCATATAAAATAGAGGAAGAGTGATGATTAAGAAGCAGCTTCTGACTACTGTGTATTTCAGGGGAGAAAATTAATTGTGATTTCAAAAACCTTCCTCCACATGGGTTCAAGGATCACTTTTTTTTTTTTTTTTTTTTAGCTTCGGGTAGATTTCAAAGTTAACGAACTACTCACTTGTCTTGCAAAAGGACTTACTAAACTGGTTGAGATTTTTTTTTTTCATTGAATGGGTAGTGCAATGTCCAAGAGCTTTAGACATTGGAAAGTCACATAACAGTCATCAGGTACCCACTCTTAAGTAGGTGACTTTATTAGTACACTGACCTCAGTCCATCTCTAAATGGACTTCTAAGTGATTCATCCTATTTGCTTCTAAGTACCGGAATGTGGAACTTATTCATATGAGGCACCTTCTGAGGTGACAAGTGCCCCTCTGTAAATCTTCCCATGTCTGTTTTCTCAGAGCCTCCTGGAGATGTCATCATTGTAGATAATGTTACCAAGAAAATAGGTAAGAATAAAGGTAACTTGGAATCCCGTTACCCATTTTGTTTTGTGGAAGCAAAGAATAGATTAGGGAGAAGTAGCTGAGATTTAAAAAGGGAGAGAGAGGAACAAGCATAGACACGTTGTAGTTTTGATGTGAAAAGAAGAGTCAACAGCTGCATTTTAGAGCCGTATTTACATTGAATTGTGTCATTTTTTAAAGCACATTCAGGCAGATGTGGGCTTAGGTTGCAGTTGCCATTGGGTACTTCTTTTATTTCACTTGGACTTCTGTGGCCCTGTGCAGAAAGTCTCCCGGCCTAGTCTGTGGCAATGCAGAACATCAGATCTCAGTGTTGAATAGCTTGGATTTTAAATTTTTAACCTGTCCACCTGGGATCACCCTTGTTGCCCTGACTTATGAATGAGACAGCAGTCCCACTTTGGCCTGAAGAATCCACAGTGATAGATGGTTGGGTGACCCTCGACTGTTTTTCATACTGTCTCCTGAATGGATAAATGTGTCAGAATTAAAAGATAGTTTATGCCTTGACATCAGAGGGGAAAAATGAAATAAAGCTGTGTTGTCACCTGCCTGGTAATGAATAAACACCAGAGATCGATGTCTGTGCTCCTTTGGAAAAGATCACCAGTGACATTGGGGCTTTACTTAGGAGAGGGCAAGAAATGCCTTGATTGAGAGGAATTACTTAGGCAATATTTTGCTGTTATACTTGGAATTATAGTTGACAACTCCAAGTATGTCATCAATAGAGTCTTGGACTGTGCATATAACTAAGGGCAGCTTCCTTTAAATTAAAGGACCCTTCATGTGAGCTTCAGCAGGCTCAAAACCCTTGTGAAACAGAGTGTAAATTCTGTGCAAACTCTGGATTTTCCTGTGTATGTGTGTGGGGAGACTCTGAAAGAGTCTGTGATTGAAAAATAGATTAAGAACACCTCTGATAATGAAATGTCAAGATCATTAGTAGAGGAACACACCATCAACACTGAATTTTTATTATACCTAGTGGTTGGTACCAGTCATTGAGTGAGGCGAAGATCACAAGAAGCCGAATTTTCCATAAAAATTTCTTAGGAAAGCACATAATAAGACTGATACACTTTCTTTGGAAAACGCCAAGCAGTTGGTTTTCCTTCTTTCCAGGGAAGCCCCAGATTTCTCTACGAATTTCACAGTCATCATAGGATACAGAAGATGAAAAAAAAAAAAAAAAGAACACCAGCACAATTTAAATTGTTCTCTCAGTCTCTAAACTTTGGTTGAACATATTTGGTTGAGTTCAAGCAGAATAAAAATGCATTTGTTATATGATTTAATCATCCTGGTAGTTTTTGAAGATGGCCAGGCAGCTGTAGAGTTATTCCTATTTTACATATCAGGAAATTGAGACTCATAAAGGGTAACCAAACTAAATATCTTAGTTTTTAGATGGAAAATCTTATTTATTACCTCAACTCAGAGGTGAATTATGTTATTTCCTATGGTTCCTATAGTAAATGGCAGAATAAAGACCAGACTTTATTTCTCAATATCTAAATCAAAGATATTTTCACTAGAAGGAGAAAGTAAATAATGCTAACCAGTAAAAAATGTTAATAATGATAGAAGTAGCAAAGATATTGTAATTACAATATGATAATATCCCAGGGTCCTTTAGAAAAAACTTTTCCCTTGAATGTGTTTTTTTTTTCAGTAATCTGATTTTCCATTTTCTAATTTTTCTGTGAATTACAAGTTCAAGTATCTATGAAAACACTAAATATTAGCCATCAGGTTAGTCCTGCTATTGGAGTCTTTGTAGGTGTCTAGTGAGATATGATATACATGAAGGTCTTTTGACAAATCCATAAATATGAGCATGATTGTAAGGTCATATGTTATGAACAACATTATTGTTATGGTTATTACTACTACTATAGCATATTAGCTCAGCTACTGTATACACTTGTGCTTCTTAACAGGAATAAGGGGTGAGGAGAACAGGATATATTTGAATTATCCAGGAAGATTTTTTTCAAAATACAATTATGCCCTTATTAATCCTAGGTCTTCTTCCACCTCCCTCCATTTTTCAAGATGTATGAGAATCTTAGACTTGTGTGCATATTGTATATAACCAAACAACAAAAATAAACTCCCACATGATTGTGGCTTGTATCTCTTGGTTGTTAACCAGTAATACTCTCGGGAATAAATTTATTCATTTACTCTCTTGCTCAGCCATCACATACTTTTGAGCATGTACTGTATGCTAGGCACTGAGCCTGCTGGGCGATTCTTGTACTAGCTTAAAAGATAGTTTCCACTTCTGCAGCTTTCTATTTATATTTGCTAGTAGAAGCATGTTGTGGAGACACTGATACTTATCCTGATATCAGTTTTCATGTTACTGAGGAATTGATAGACAAAGAGACCCATTTAAGGGCTACTATCCATACTAGAAACAGTGGACTTTGGCAACTGCCAGGTATGTGTCCAGTCACCTACATCTATGTCATTTCAGAGAAGAGATGTAGAAAGGAAGAGGTCAGAGGAGTGTTCAGTGGGCCAAGGATACTATGGCTCTTTTAAAAATAGCCCTTATTATGATACGTGGTGAATATCAAAAGCAATGATGTACTATTGCTTTGTGTACTCTTTTGTTGGGCTTAAAGATAGATTTTTATTGAAAATCAACAGATGCGGAATACATTACAGGTACATGAAATAACAGGTATTCCCTTGATGCTATATATAGCATGGGAATCTCCTTGGCCAAATTGTAATGCTAAGGTAGGCAAGGTCTGAGATTGCTAAGAGTCATATCAGATAGTCGTTGGTAGCCTTGTCTTTATGTACACTGATTTCTATTTTACTTAAAATCTCCTTTCCCTTTTCTCTATGGCCTTCCCAACTTGTATGGCTCATTTGACTTGTACTTGTCCCTGCAACAAAGCATCAAATAACATGGGTGCTCCGTACTTCACAGACCTAGCACTGAATCTTATGATATCTTATGATTTATCCAGTTCTCTCCTACTTCAGAACAGCTTATATACTGAGATCATGTTTTTTATCTTATTTTAAAATCACTCTGTACTTTGTTCTGCCTATTAAAAACTTTAGCTCCCCTCAGTGTGGCTATGCTACTTACTATGAGAAAATAACCCTTTCATCTGGATTTGGCCCTGGTACCCTCAGTACAAACATAATTCTTATTCCTAATTTCCAACCGCCTTTCCAATTTCTTTCAGTTCTGTTTATGCTTCATTACTACATATTTCAGTGATTCCTAAATCTGACTCTACTCTGGAAGTACCCAAGGAGTTTCTAAAATATAGATTCTAGGGCCAGATACTAGATTTGCTGATTGACCTTTCCAAGGTGTCACTTTCTGGGATGATAAAAATGATTTATGTCTGTACTGTGTCATATGGTTGCCACTAACTGCATGTGGACATTTAAATTTAAAGTCAAGAAAATTAAAAATGCAGTTCCTAGGTTGTTTCAGCCACATTCAAGTGTGGGTCCCAAGAAACTAACAAAATGGTCTTGCTTTGTTCTTCACAGGTTTGAGAACCATGATGTTGGATGACCAGTAACTTCCCATTGATTTTAAACTAATTGATTTACTTAATTTCACACACACACACACACACACACACACACATGTTTAAAAATGTCTGCTGAGTCTGGTCCAGGGGTAAAGGAAGGAAAGATCTTAAAAGGTGAGGAGAATGGAAGGGAGGTAGCTGACTCATGTCCTAAGACAGAAACTTGAGTAGTCTAGAAAAATGCTGATATGAACCCAATGGGTTTATGGTAGCATCTATGACTCAATATTTTAAAACATGAGGTATCAAAACAAATATAAGAATGGCTCTGTCACATAAGTGAGAGGATACAGTTGGTCACCCTCAGATAAGTAACTAATTAATATGTCAGAAAATGGTGG
The DNA here is from genome assembly GCF_905146905.1 of Nyctereutes procyonoides. Classification (NCBI taxonomy): domain Eukaryota; kingdom Metazoa; phylum Chordata; class Mammalia; order Carnivora; family Canidae; genus Nyctereutes; species Nyctereutes procyonoides. The sequence goes on along the minus strand of NW_026575031.1, from coordinate 4,785,590 downwards.
CAGGATATCTTGCCCAATAGTATGTATACACACATACACACAACCCACATATATGAAGATACTCCGAGATGTTGTGTTTAACAATGAAAAAAATGGTACAAAATTTTGTGCATGTTAATTAGGAGAAACACGAACCATAGCAGGTCAATTGGACCATATTAGAGTCAGGTTAGATACTGTCACTGAGTGGAAGAATGACACATTGAAAGTGCTGAGATATGTAATATCTGTTCTGATTTGCAGCTGAAGGTGGTAGCCATAGTAAGTGACACAAGAATGAAACAGTGAAAGTTAAACTAGAAGTCACTGTTCCCATGAACCGAAGTGATAAGTTCATGATAGACTCAGTGTTAAATGTAATGATGTTGATATGTATGAAACCCATTTTTAAGGCATAAGATTTAGGGTTAACTTATTTATTCTTTGGAACACAGACACACATTTACAAAATGGGTTTCATATTTAACACAATGTCTGATTTGCTACACAGGGCCACTGTCTTTCCAGCCAGCAAACTGTGACACAACCAATGTTTGGAATTATCATGGGAAGAGATTTATACAAAAGGGGAAAAATGGGATTTCTACCAGTAGAGAGGATCCCAGGAACCAATCAAGCTCCTGTGAGAGTCTCCAGAGTAAAAAAAATTCCCAATAAAAAATGGAATCCATTTGCCATATGGATTATTTCCATCTTAGGCATGATATTTAGGTAATGTCTACTCTTTTTCACTTGGTTCTGATGAGATCAACATAACTACTAGTTCTGCAAATTGTAAACCTCACTAGGGGATAAAATTATCCACATCACTTGTCAAGCAACATGGCAAGGAAACAGTTTTCAGATGTAAATGTTAACTTTCCTTTTCATCTGAGACATTTTCTCTCTATATCCTCTACCACATTGCATGGCAATCTCTTAAAAATACAGAAGACGTGCCTATTTGAAAAGTGTTCCTGGCTACCATTTTGTTTATAAAAATTAACTGAATCAGTAAATATACTAAAGGTATTTTATTGCTCAAATTCAGTAGAATATTCTAAGACCTGTCATAGTACAAAAAGACAGAATGACAAGTTTAAAAAAAAGAGGCTATACTTAGTTTGGTAAAATTGTTGAATTGTAGTATAAAGTAAATATTATAAGTAGCTTTTGTTGTTAACTTAATCAGCAAGTTTTAATAGAGGATCTTATTTCACCAACATTGTAATCATCATCTGAAATATTTAAATCTATTTTTGTTTATACAATCCTTACCCTTTGTAAAGACACAATTTAATGATGATTGTAATTCTGGTGAAAGAATTACAGGTCACAGTTTATACCAGGACCTAAACTGAATCAATCATTATCACCAATATAGGTACAGATTAGCCAGTAGGCTGGGAAGAACATAGAATTTGCAAATGTAATGATCCTGTAAAGTTAGATGTATCTCCATTATGTTTGGAAGCAGTTAAGTTATGGTTAAAAAATGTTCTTTGGAAACACATGCACTGGGATAGAATTGAGGCTCTGCATGTGAGTCTGGACAAATTATTTATTGCCTCCAGTTTCAGTTGCTCTATCTACAGAATGTCCCTACTCTAGAGCGTTATGAGGAATAAAGGAGATTATGTATATAAAGCAATTGGCATAGTGCCTGGCACATATGGGTTCAATGAATATTGAAACGCTGTTGTTGTTTTTTAAAGTATTTCAATTGATTTGGATTCTTAACTCCTGTTACATAACTTTTACTTTTTTTGAAGACGTTATTTACCAATTTTAGAGATTTTGTTTTTTGTTTTGGATGGATGCTAATTGAAAAGCACCTAAATAGTATGTGAGCATAAATGGTGAAAAGTGAAGAAAAAGGTGAAAAAGTTATAGGCAGTTTCTTCAAAGTATCCCTGTAGATACATATAGAATGATTTTTACTTAGTTCTGTATTGTGTGTGTGTGTGTGTTTTAAGGTTTTATTTATTTATTCATGAGAGAGAGAGAGAGAGAGAGAGAGAGAGAGAGAGAGAGGCAGAGGGAGACAGAGACACAAGGCAGAGGGAGAAGCAGGCTCCATGCAGGGAGCCCGACGTGGGACTCGATTCCGGAACTCCAGGATCATGACCTGGGCCAAAGGCAGACGCTATACCGCTAGGCCACCGGGGCTGCTCTGTGTGTGTTTTTAAAAAGACTTTATTTATTTGGCAGAGAGAAAGAGAGAGAGAGACAGAGAGACAGAGAGACAGAGAGAGAGCACAAGCAGGGAGCAGGAGAGGGAAAGGCAGGCCCCCTGCTGCACAGGGAGCCTGATGCAGGTCTTGTTCCCAGGCCCCCAAGATCATGATCTGGCACTTAACCAACAGAGCCACCCAGGCGCCCCTCTGTATTGTTTATATAGTTCTGCAACTTACTCTTACAAGTACAATGGATTTACTTTGTTTTTTTTTTTTTAACCACTGCATAGTATATTATGGCAGCCACAAGTTCCATACTTTAATCATCCTCTTTAGTGAAAGGCAATTAGGATACTTCCAGTTTTTCAGGATAGTTTTTTTTTTTCCCCAGTTTTTTTTTTTTTTTTTCAGAATATGTGGGCCTTTGGGAGGTGCTTAGGTCAGTGAAGCCCTCATGAAGAGGGTAAGTGTTCTTATAAAAGAGGCCCATAGATCCCTGGGTGGCGCAGCGGTTTGGCGCCTGCCTTTGGCCCAGGGCGCGGTCCTGGAGATCCGGGATCGAATCCCACATCGGGCTGCCGGTGCATGGAGCCTGCTTCTCCCTCTGCCTGTGTCTCTGCCTCTCTCTCTCTCTGTGACTATCATAAATAAATAAAAATTAAAAAAAATTAAAAAAAAAAAGAGGCCCATAGAGCTCCCTCACCTCTCCTACCATATAAGGAAAATGCCCTATGAACCAGGAAATGGGTCCTCATTAGAATGTGTCCTTCTGGTGCCTTGATCTTAGACTTTCTAGCTTCCAGAATTATGAGACATAAATTTCTGTTGTTTATAAGCTATCTAGTCTGTGCTAATTGGTTTAGTATCCCAAATGGACTAAGACGACTTAGTTAGAAGTTTGTTTTCTTTCTTTCTTTCTTTCTTTCTTTCTTTCTTTCTTTCTTTCTTTCTTTCTTTCTTTCTCTTCTTTCTTTCTTTCTTTCTTTCTTTCTCTTCTTTCTTTCTTTCTTTCTTTCTTTCTTTCTTTCTTTCTTTCTTTCTTTCTTTCGATTTTACTTATTTGTTCATGAGAGACACAGAGAGAGGCAGAGACACAGGCAGAGGGAGAAGCAGGCTCCTCACAGAGAGCCTGATGTGGGACTGGATCCCTGGACCCGGGGTCATGCCCTGAGCCAAAGGCAGACGCTCAACCGCTGAGCCACCCAGGCGTCCCAGTTAGAAGTTTTCTGGAGACTTCTATGAGCCTATGCTATAGGACATAATTCATTGCTAAGAAATATGTTTTAAGAAGTTTTCTCCTTCTGGATTTCTTTTTACCTTAAACATATGCACTGACAGCCATTTGTTGAGTATCTACTATGTACCAAGTGCCTTTTGTTCCCATTTCTGATAGTTACAACAACATGCCCAAGGTTAAAAATTTAAGAATTGGCAGAGCTCGTATTCGAAGTCAGGACTCAGAAACCTTCTGTATTTTCAGTAGGCTAAAAATGGTCAAATGACAAGAAACCAATCAGATTGAACCACAGGGATTTATATAGCATGATTAGATATATTTTAAATCTTCATTATATGTCGTTGTAGTCCTGGGAGCAGAATCTCAAACCTCTGTTTTCTAATTACATCCTTCTACTCCCCTGCTCAAAATTTTCCAGTGACTCCTAGCACGGTAGGAATAGAATTCAAGCTTTACATGATGCCATCCACTGCATGTTTGATTTGGCCACTCATCAACAACCATGTTTTCAGCCCACTTTTCCATAGCCATTCTGGCCTTTATGAAATTCCAGCAACTCCAGAGGTCTCCAAACTTTTGCATTTGCTTCTCTGTACCTGGACCCTTTCCAGCAGATCTATTCAGGGCTTGCTCCCTTATTTCATTCAGGTATCTCTCCAAAGTTCACCTTCTCTTGGGAGGCCTTATGGCCTCATCTGATCATCCTAACCCACCACTTCACTCTGATTCCTCACCCTGCCTTACGTTTCTTCCCAACACTTGTCCCTCCCTCATGTCCTCGTGTGGACTTAAATGTTTTCCTTAGGTATCACCTAGTTGCTGGCCTTCCCCAGTGGAATGTGAGCTACCAAATGCAGGAGCTTATTTCTCTGTACTCACAGAGCTGAGAACAGAGCCAGGTGCAGGGTGTACATGCAGGAAGCTTTTGTTAAAAGAAGGAGTATTGGATTGCCTCAGCGTATTTTTGTTTGTTTCCTAATATTCATTTTTTAAAGAACTAAATGATCCCATACTTTACCTGTGGCCATGTGTTATTGTGGGTATTTCTTGGGAGCCCAATATTTAACAGAGGCTGGTTTGAATATTAAAATAGAACTAAGTTTATTTTTTCTATCTATCTATTATCTATCTATCTATCTATCTATCTATCATCTATCTATCTATCTATCTATCTATGTAGGCTCCATGCATAATGTGGAGCCCACCATAGAACCTAAGCTCACAACCCCAAGATTAAGACCTGAGCTGAGATCAAGAGTAAGATGCTCAACCTACTGAGCCACCCAGGCACCTCTATTTTTTAATATTTTAAACTTTTATTATTTTAACTTTTACTAAAGGATCATTTTTTATTGAACATTGAAGTTTTATTGAAACATATTTCAGAAAAATGCATAAAGTAGAAGGGCTCATTTTCACAAACTGTACGACTGTGTGACCACTACCCAGATGAAGATAAAAGAACATAACTAGTACCCAAGAAGCCCACTCTTGTTCCTTTCCATTCACTACTCACCCTTTTGCCATGGGTATTATGTCCATGGCTCCTGATAGCATAGGTTAATTTCACCTATTTTTTCACAAATCTTTATTTTAATATTTATTAAAGTCTCTGTTCATAATGTTTATCCCTTGTTTGGGGCCCGTTCTCCAAAGTTCTAGAATCTTTTTACCAAGAAAAAAATAATTAAGTCTTTAACATCTTTTATCCATTTAACAGTTTTGTAGGAGCAAAATTACAAAGCCTCATAGTAATTCAGTAGACACAGGAAATTCAAGCAACAGCTGAGAGTTTGAGTGCATTTGATCTGTGAAGTGATTTGGGCTCAAAATACATTGGGGAATAGCAACTTTTTGTGTGGGTTATTTTAAAGATAAACAATATTTAGTGGGATATTGAGCAAAATGATGAAATATATCAGGAATGGTAATATGTTTAGAAAAACATATACAGCCCAACAATGCACTTTAAAGAGATGAAAATTATCTGAAAAACATGATTCGTGATTTTACTACCTTCCAGGAAAAAGGAGGGAAAAACACAGGAGAAAACTATAATGAATTAATGTATTTAAAATACAGTAGTAACTTTCAAGAGCATTTTCATGGAAATTACAGTGTTGTTCAGGAGCATCCATTATAGGATTAAAAAAAATGAACAAAAGTGTGTTGCTGATTCATTCATGATGGCTACTGCACAGATGGCGTTAATATCATTATGTTCTTGAATCCTTTATGTGAACATCTTAATATTTTTTTTGCCAAAGTCAATTATTTTAAGCCCAACATATGTTTTTAAAACATATCACTTACCATGTAAATTTATATCATTTGTATCTTTAGTCGTTGGGAGCTTCTGTGTTTGAATACACAGTTGTACTGTTTGGATACCATGCATGGTGTCATGGTGAGAAAAAAAACCTGTCTTGCTAACAACAGCCTCTGTGTTTATCATGGGGGGTGGGTGACAGCAGGGAAGATGGTTTCAGTTTTGGTCATTTTCTTTTTTTAGGTTTACTCTTCAAGGTGGCTCATTTCCACTTTTTATTCAAGCACCTGTAATACTCAGTTGAGGCAAATATACCATGTGGAATGGGCAATGTGTTTCACTGCAATGATCTGAAAGAAGAATCAAACCTGAGAAGTGTTTTTTTCAGGCGATTGCAAACAGGCTAGAGAGAGATCTTATATCTAGAATAAGACCCTAGTGTGTTAAAACACTGATGCATGGGTCCATCCCCCAGAGTTTCTGATTGAGGACGTCTGAGGTGGTGCTTGAGAGTTCTAACAGGTTTCCAGGTGATGCTGGTGATGCCTGTACCAGGGACCACACTTCTGAGAATCACTGAGCTAAAAGAGAGATAGATATGACTCAGAGAACAGTGGTCTGGCCTCAGATACTTAGATCCATTTAGGGGAAGCCTACCTGCAGCTATATATATATATATATATATATATATATATATATATATATATATATATATATATATATATATATTTAATGCTTCCTTAACACTATTCACTCAGTTAGGTCCTGATCCTTTGGTAGCTCAATCCCTTTGAACCTCTCCAAGCATCTTTTTGATATGGATTTACTTGGCTGGGGGTAGGGTAGTGTGAGGGAGAGAGTTCTGGGAAAAAAGTTAGTTTGGGGAAAACAAAAACTTACCAAGTGATTTTTACCTCTTTTCCTGTTTTAGAATTACTAGATTTACCTTACCTGTCCTATTGCCTTAGGGGTTTATGTCATGGAACAGCTTAATAATGGAGGGCATTTCATTCTGTCAGCAACTCTTAAGCAAAAACTCTGCTTTTTTTTTTCTCCTATGCAGGGAAAAACCCAGTTTGTGCCTACCTCACTGTGAGTCTCCTTTACTATTTATACAAAAGACTTCCAGTACTTCTGATCACAAAATACATGGAAGTGTTTCCCTCCACCAAGCAATTCTCTGGGATACCAAGTGGATGTCCTACAAATTCAGTTCGGTTCTGACCCTATGTACCCAGAGACAGCACCAGATTTCACAGGTTAAGGGTTCAGTCCTATTAAATTGCCTCCCATCTCTTCACTCCCACCCCATTTCCCATGCCAGTTGTAAGTCCAGGTTGTTTCTCTGACCAGTTGGCTATAAACCAGAGGTTCCCATGATCCCCTCTTCAGGTTTGATTAATTTGTTAGAGGAGCTCACAGAATTCAGAGAAACTTTTTGCTTGCTAGATTACCGGTGTATTGTGAAATGATATAACTCAATAACAGCCAGACAGAGGAGATACATAGAGCAAGGTATGAGAAAATGATGGGGAGCTGCCACTCTCCCCACACTCCACCTGTTCACCGATCTGGTCCTGATCCCAAACTGTGTCCTCTTGTTTTTGTTTTTGTTTTTTTTTTTGTTTTTTTCTTTTTTAAAGATTTTATTTATTTATTCATGAGAGACAGAGAGAGGGAGGCAGAGACACAGGCAGAGGGAGAAGCAGGCTCCATGCAAGGAGGCTGACTCAGGATCGGATCTCAAGACTCCAGGACCACGCCCCGGGCGGAAGGCAGGCGCTAAAATGCTGAGCCACCCAGGGATCCCCTTATCTTGTTTTTTTATAGAGGCTTTATTACACAGGCATGATTGATGAAGTCATTGGTCATTAGTGATTGATTCAAACTCTAGACCCTCTTTCTTCCCTTGTGGTCAGTGGGGTGGGAAGTTCCAACTTTCTTATCACATGGTTGGCTCCTCTGGTGATCAGTCTCCATCCTTAGGCACTTTACAGAAGTCACCTCATTAAGATAACAAAACACACCTTTGGGATCCCTGGGTGGCGCAGCAGTTTAGTGCCTGCCTTTGGCCCAGGGCGCGATCCTGGAGTCCCGGGATCGAGTCCCACGTCGGGCTCCCAGTGCATGGAGCCTGCTTCTCCCTCTGCCTATGTCTCTGCCTCTCTCTCTCTGTGACTATCATAAATAAATAAAAATTAAAAAACAAAACAAAAAAACACACCTTTAAAGTACTCTTATCACTTAGGAAATCCCAAGGAGTTTAGGAGGTCTGTACTAGAAACAGGGAGAAAGACTATATTTCTTATAAATCACAAAAACTGTTAACATCTTTAGATTGGGCTAGCTATTCAGTCGTCCAACATTTTCTGAGCACTCTTTTCATGACTGTTGAGGTAAACTCTCAGTTCTAGGAGACTTCCATCTATTGTGAGAGGGTGGTATGTGAGCCCGTAGAGAATAAGTGCTAGGGTGGGGAGGCCCAGGCCTATGTGCTTTATGGCAGCTGAGGAAGTAAAGCATGCTGTATTTTTCCAAAAATTTTTGATCATGGGGATGGCTTTTGTTCAAGAAACATCTCATTGAGCTTCCTGGGTTCTGCAAAACTTTGAGAAACTCTAGAGGATGCTGTTAAGGGATGCTTTCCTAAAGGAAAGAGAGCAGATCTCTGAGTAGTCTCAAAGATCTGCAAGGAATTTCATTCTGGGAATTCCTGCCCTTATAGAACAGTTTCTGTGGAGAATTCCTACCCACATCAAAGGCTTTCTCAATACAAAGGAAAGCATGTCATGGGTCCAGTGCTGGGGAATTTGGGAAATATTGCTTGCACATATGAATTGAGTATAAAATTTTAGATTGTTTGATAATGCAAAAAAGACACTGGAGTTAGAGTAGGTAGCAAATAAAAGCTCATCTTTGTAAGTCATTAAAATGGCAACGAGGAGGGTTGTCAAAGTAGACGTGGACTGTTAAGGTTTACCACTGTTTAGAGGAAGGTTATAATGGTCACTTGAGCCCTCCTGGTCTCATCAAAATTCCTGCAGATCAAGTACAATAGCTAGGCCTGGGTGCCTAAGTGGCTAGTCATGAGAAGGTCCATCACTTTGTCTCAAGAGAAGACACCAGTGACAGTAAACTGGAAATAATTCATTCATCAGTGAACTAGTTATGTGAAATAGACTCAAGCAGGTGCCTGGTTTTCCAAAGCTTAATAAGACCTGCTTCTGCCATTCCTGGCACTGGTTCAGAAGCCCAGTAAGATCTGAACATTCTGTAGAGTTGTGAATGTCCCTAGTCAAACCTTCAAAAGGACTGTGTATAGTGTACCATGTTCTTCCCCAGGCTCTGGGCTTCCCCTGACTATGGAAGGATGGGGGCTGGAGGTTTTGGGGGGATGGTACTAAACACCTGATCACTTAATGCTAGCCATCTCCACTTGCAGGAACTCAACCCCACAGTCCCGGGCAGAATAAGTGCTAAAGGCGTTCGAAATAAGGACCTAACTCTCTCTATCCCTAAAGTACTTTACCTGCTCAGAGATAAGAGACAGCATGATACTTTCTCCTAAGGAATTTGAATTTTCTTCTAGAGGCAATGGGGACCCATTGAAGGATTTTAAACAAGGGAATTTGCATAATAATATCTGCATTTGGAAAATTCACTCCACTGATGGTATTGAAGACGCATATGGAGGAGGTAGAAGCTAAGCACAGAATCCCTTTATACTAAATTTTGTTTCATAATGAATAGTAGATGACAAGGATTCCAGTGAATCCATAAAATAAACTTTGATCTATTGAAAATATAAATTTAATTCCCATACTTAGAACTCCATGTGTGAGTTAACTCCCATATTTAAAACCCTCCATAAGCTCCATATTGCCTAGAAAACAGTCTTCAGTCTATTTGACCCTACTCTTATCAGTGAAGAAAAAAAACTCAAGCATTTCGCACGCCAATATATCTATATTTATTTAGTTATAAATACCCACATGCCAAGTAGTAGTGTATTAAATGCTTTAAAAAACAGATATACAGATAATTTAAAAAGCACGGAATAAAGCTAAATATAATCAGAAATTCTATTTTTTTTTTCTAATCTCCAAATGATCGTTGTATGTCCCTTTGGAGACCCAGTCCCAGAGCATAGAGAAGTCCCTCTTCAGCATGACACAGAAGCTCCTTCATGAAGTGGTACACAGTCACATCTCCAGGCTTACTTTCTCCAGTGTTGACCACCAATGCCTCTAAAGGAGTTCCCCTGCTTTGGTCCAACAGATTTCCCCCTCTGGGTCTTTGTTCATCTTCATTTTTTTTCATTTGAGCTGTTATTCTCCTATAGCTTTCTCTCCTTTGTTATTGTCTCTGAATTATCTCTTCCCATCCAATGTGGACGTTACATGCATGTGGATCTCTTTTCCTCCCCTCACTGTGAGCTCCTTGAAGACAAGGACTCTGTCTGAGGCTTGGCTGTATTTCCAGTGGAACTGAACAGACACATGTGACACATCCCCAGCTACAGCTTTAATCAGATGCAAATAGAAGATATGTTTGGAGACATGGAAAGGACCAAATATAGGATGGGGGTAATTATGTGACTATATTATTTTTTTCCTCCTCAACTATATTTTTTCTGCTAACTGTGGACATTTTATAGTTTATAAAAAGTATTTCTAGTGGTAATAATAATAAAGGCTAATAATTCTTCATGAATAGGAACACTAGTTTAATTACTAGTTAATAATACTTGGATCTTCCTTTCAAAGAATAATAATAATTCCTTACATTTATATTTTGCTTTATAATACATGGTTTAATCTGGAATATTTACTTCCAAATATATTTCCTTTAAGGATCTAACAGGAGGGGTAAAATTCTTTTCAACTGAAGCAGGCTTTCCAAAAACATTATCTAAGTATTTTGCAAGAGAACAATTATTTGGGAAACACTGGGTTAAATAGTGAAAAATGCCTCCTACTGTAGGATTGTGAAACACTTATCCTGTAGGGATCTATATAAGCATGCTATATTTTTCCAAACATTTTTGATCATGGGGAAGGCCTTTGTTCAGGAAACATCTCATTGAGCTACCTGGGTTCTGCAAAACTTTGAGAAACTGAATCAAGGTGCTGAAGACCAATCTTAGAAGGTACAAATGGTTTGGTACTGACTACTTCAAATCAGTTGCACCTGTTAATATTGTACCACTATTACAGTTTAGCCACTGGCTTTTTTTTTTTCTAACTCCCAGTGTATGACTTCAGGAGAGAAAAATTTTGGTTTATAAATGCCATATTTTTTTACCTCATAGATTTTCAATAAATCTTTGTTGGTTAAAGTTGGTTACAAGGAATAAGTACGTAGGAATGATAAAGCAAGGCAACAGATTCTAGGTGTGTTGCAGTTGAGGGGACAATGTAGTGGCATTGGTGGGAGAAGGTGAGGATGGGATACAGAGAGGGGGATGGAAGAGCTCAGAAGATTTAAAGATACATGCTACACTGTCAGTCTGGCTGTTAATATAAGTACAGGGTTTGGAAAGTTGTCATATTCCTAATACTACTGTCTAGAAACTTACTCCAAGAAACTCAAGTAGCTTTTTAAGGTAATCCTTCTGACTGCTATTTCTGATCTGCTTGCAGTTGTTCTGTGAATAAGTAATGGATGAGTAAAGAGAACCTTCTTTATGGCTACCCTGTTTTGTTGCCATTCGTATATGACTTGCCTCCTCAAACAGACTATGAATTCTTAGAGAGCATAGGTCATGTCAAATGCATTCAGATATTTACCTTATTGACTACCATGACTCCTTGTCAAGTAGGTGCTGTATCAATTCATTAACAAATGAATATATAAACTGTTTTTTTTTTCATAAACTGTTTTATAATAAAGAATTTGACTGGCCTTTAGCCTTGGTTGCTGAAAAGGAGACTAAATCCTTAGAATTTCCTGGTATCTGAAGTGAAGGACTGAGGACTGAGTTTTATGGAGGACTGAGCCCTTAACTTATGGGGTTTGTGCTAATTCTAAGTAGTTAATGCCGGAATTGAATTGCATATCTGCTGGTGTCAGAACACGAACCGACAAAAGTACACTGGTGTTCTGACTCCCAGAGGAGTGCCCTAGCTTCTAGTATGTTCTATACAACGTAGAGTGGATATACACTTATTCCTGTTGCTATCATTCCACCCTGGCATCTTACACATTGCATTACTTATTCATGATGGTTGCTTAATGCATGCAGGCTGTATAGAGTTAAATTTGTTCAGCTGTGATCTCATGATCAAGGACTTACATACTCTAGTGAACACACACACTTAAGCCAGGATAGAAAGCTGACATTGTTAACAAGTTCTACACATCTGACTTTCGAAGTGATTGGAAACTAGTTATACCACACTTAGTGTGTCTCAGTATTGATTCCATGTACATCTCTGCTTCGCAGTTTTGTTGCTATGGTGTATACTCTTCAAGATGGTTTGGAAAAAATATTAAACATGTCTGAGTAAGATTCAGGATTGAAATTCATTTCTAGGTTTTCTAGTCTGAGAAATGATCATTCAAAAAAGTCAGGTTAGGTTTGTATGTTGAGTCCTTCACTAGATTTTTTAGCTAGTTAGAGACTATGCTGAACTGAAGTATAAGTTCCCAGAAGTCAGGCCCCAGGTAATAACTCCTAGGAAGCCATCAAGTCCAGCATCACACTTTAAGTATAAGATTCAAAAGGTGTCCTTCCCTTTTTAGCAGCGTCCAGGGAGATTCCACAAATTACCAAAATTCCCTTTGATTTGCTTGTTTCCCAGAAGTGAATCATACTTTTAAAGAACTCTTGTTTTGATCTCAATAATCTCCTTTTAGCTTCCTCCTTTTTCTTCTCCTTGTTCTTTTTTCTCCTCTTCCACTTTTGCTCTCTTCTTTTCTCTTTTTTAAACTTCTTGTCATAATATCTTTTCTTGCTTCCATTTTCCTTTTCATCTTGTCTTTTTGTCCACATGTGTACTCAAGACCACTACACTTAGGTTCTCTTCACAAGCAGATTCCTTTTTTGTTTAACAATAGGAAATACTCTCTCCAGGTTTTGAAACAACTGTTAGAAGACACTTCCTAGAATACTCATTTTCATATTTGTGGCTTAACAAGAATGAAGGAATATTATTCAACTTTAAAATTGGCATTTCTTTCACTGGCAAAGAACCAGAACCTGACTGAGGTCAGTACATGTTCTTTATCCTATGACCTCCTTAAATGCATGGAAAACCTCAAGCTTTCTCCAATTGAATTGCTTTGCTAGTGTAGGGGTGGAAAAAATTTTCCTTCTACTTTATGGGTTCTTTGCCTGATCTACAATTAAATTGACATAAGACAAATTAATAGGAGAAAAATAAATTTAATTTTGCTCGTATGGGAGTCCCAAAGATATGACTCAAAGGCAAGTTGAGTAGTGAGGTTTATATGCCATCCTGAGCTAAAGAATGAGATGAGAGTGTGGGGCTTCAAAGGGGAGGAGGGTAATTCACAACACATAAAAAGAGCAGCTGTTTGGTAATTAGATGTTTGCCCTGCCATACAGATAGGTCTTTCAAATAAAAGTTATCTCTGGTAATAGCTCTCTTTCTGGGATAGGCCCCCTATCTAAATTCTTGTAGGTAGTTAAGAGAGAAGTAAAAGGTTTTGGGGTTTTGTTTGTTCGTTTGTTTTGAGTCTGCTGCATCTTGATTGCCTTCAGCTCAAAAGGATCCTCATACCAAAGTGGCATATTCTGGGGTTGTGTATTTTCCCTTTCAACGGGTATATAATCCACATTAAACCTACATATAGCCTGACAAAAATATATAGTAAAAAGTGCTTAATCACCATGCCTTTAAAGCCAATTAAAACTTCCTAAATTGTTCACCAAAGGGTGGTGTACTTTAGAGTCGTGAATTCTGTCCCTGTAGGTATCACGAGAGGGGGTTTCACTGGGCACACAGCATTTACAGATTCTGATTGGCATTTCCTTCTTTGTTGAAAAGAGAACCAAGCTCAGTTTGCAGCAAATATGACAGTAGGCTGTGCAAATGTACATCTGAAATGCAGCTCTGGGAGGGTTAAACCTTCAAGCTTATATGAGACAGCATCCGTTTCAGGTCAAAGTGCTGTTCTTAAATGATCAGCAGAGAACAGAAAAAAGGCATTGAAGTGACCTTGCTGAGGTTCTCAAACTGCACCGAAGCCTTTTCTGCATGATTAAGTGAGCGGAATCTTAGATTAGCTAAAAGCAGTGCAGAAACATAATGAGTTCACTTATTTTGGAGCATTTAATAACAGTTATAGACAGTTATGTGATCAAGCGGAGTTATGACTTATTCATTCTTTCATTGCTATTAAAATTACTGCATTTGAGGTTTTTAAAGTCATTGAAATAAAAAAAAAGTCTGATTTATGTTAGGAGAATTTAGCTTGCCCTTTGGTCTCTCAGTTTTTAAATGATATAATTAGACTTTTTAAAGACCATTCTAAAAGCATTATTAGCATTTTGTATAGCAGAAAGTAAATGCATGTTTTGTGGATAGTTTAATTTTAAAAGGGATAATAATACTTGATTCAGACAGTGATATTCATAGATTATTAAGGAAGGATTTTTTTGTATGAAATTTCTCAAAAGGCAATTGTATAATTTTAGTAATAGACCTCACAGAATACGTGTGGGTTTTGCTGTGTGTACACACGGATACTTTTTCTAATGCACTCTCTAATTTCATTTTGAATGGACATTACAAAGACGTGGAAATAATACAACACAGCTTTCCTCCCATTTGGGAAAGCAAGGATGGGAAGAGAAAGTACCAGAGGATGTATTAACTCATGACCTTTAGCATATTTCCTCCGAAATTACAGAGCCATCTATCAGCCTGGGGGGAAAAAGCTCACTTTAATCATAACAAAGAGATTTGCAGGTGGTTTGAATTAGCAGTAAACAACAATCATTAATAAATCATTTTCGAGGAATATGGAAATGTCATGGATGCATCGACATTTTTAATATGATTCTACTCTTAAACTTTTCTTACACAGCTTATTGTATGCAAATACCATTCCCTGTCCAAATGGTTCCAAATTAGACATTGCTTCCATTTTCAAGTGGGTTATTGCATAATGCATAAAAGCACAGAGGAAACATATCTCCCCATAAAACTGTGAAATAAAGTGCTGATTTTACTTGGACACTACAGTAGGATTATTTGATACACACATCTTTGCTCATAAAACCGAGCTGACTGCAATCTCCTTAAATAACAGCTATTTGTGCCACATGTGTGTTCTGTAAACTGTTTGGATATCTCTTTTGAAGGCTTAAAATGCAGTGGACTATGCTATTGAAGGATGGAAACTGAAAAACACATTACTAAGGGGTGAACACAAAGAAGCCCTTCAAACAGCCAGCAATGGAGAATTATCCATGTGAACAAATGGATGGTCCAGGTTGTATGTGTTAAAGCATGACTACACAGCCTTTTAGGAATATACGTGTTTGTACATGAGTACATACACATGTGTAGTTATACCTCACTGTTTTATTCAAAAGTATTTGAATTTAATTATTAAAGTTTGCCTTCCATGTGAGTAGCCATCCTCTGGTAAGTGAGTCCTTAGCTAGTCTCAAATAGCCAAGTGATCAGTTCTGTTTGTTCTAGTTTGTTAATTGGCAGGAAAAGGTGTCACTCAGTCTATAGGAGGGGAAGGCCAGGTTATTTGGGTGGCAATGAAGGGGGCATGATGGCAAAGCAGCAATGGTAGTGATATTTGAGGAGGCTGCTCTGGAAATAGTTTCTCGACAGTGACCTTAGTATCTACTTGGACTGTTTCTAAAGGGACATGATGGCCTGGAAACACAAAGCACATCCATCCCACTGGCGAAGGTCAATGGTGCATGGGGCAAGGGTTATTGTGGCAGCCTCCAACTCATGCAGTGCAGATCTTTGTCCACTAGAGACTGATCTTTGCCCAGTAAACATGTGGCTTCAGGCTTCACAGTTTAGACTTGAACTATGGTCTCTGAGGTGAGAGGCTAGTGTTTCATCCGCTAAGCCATTTAGCCTTTTCCTTTGAAGGAAGATTGATTTTAAAAAAGCTATTAACCTTCAGTGATTTATCTCATCAGATCATCTTCATTTTCTTCTGCTTATAATAAGACTATATTATATAGTTTTATTGTTCAGTTAATTCAACAAGATGATCTGAAAGGGAAAATGCATGAGAAACATAAAGAAGGCAGAGATAATAGAAAATTATCAGCAACACTGAAATGAAAATGTTAACAGGAAAAACAAAAGAAACTGAGCAAATGTTATTGCATATCTCAGAGATGCAATCACATAAGACATTATGGTTCTATGTAACCTAGTTTTACAGAAAAACTTTCCATGTATCACATTGATTCTAGGGCCACACACCATGCTAATGACACAGGCACTACTTTTTCTAGTGAAAAGACAAAGAGGACATGTTTCTTTTCTTTTCTTTTTTTTTTTGTAGTGACTAAAATATAAGCTAAGGAACCAATGGTAATTAATTCACATTGAGTATATTTTCAGAGGTGCACAAGAAACAGCAATTTTCAAGGAAATTGCATTAAAACACATTCTGTTCTGAGCCTGAAATTAGACATTTTATCTATTTTTAGTGAAAAATGTGAAAAATGTGTTAAACAGTAACCTGTTCTGCTGCCTTATCCTGAATCCCTTTAAAGTGAACTAGAAATCGGTTGCTTCCTGTACTGAATCATGTTTGATTTATTGCATTGTATTGATTGAGTTTCTACTTTGGAAGAAGTGTTACATTTTGTGAATAATGTGTTAGCATTAATGACTTTAATTCATTCCCCATAACTTTATGACAGACACTAATTTACATTTCTTCTGGAGTACCTGAGAGCAAAAGAAGTTCTGGCAATTTAATTTTTTTCATGTATACTGCTGGGCTGAGCCATGAGTGGAGAATGTAAGAACACAGCATTTGGAAAGTATCTGCTTTGGGGAGTGTGAGCTCCCCTCACCCCAACCCCACCCTGTCCCACCCCCGACACTCAGGTATGTACATTGACAGTTGAAGTGAAGGCTATGATAACATTTCAATATTTGATGAGACTAAGCAGCAGTAGGCATTAGGTCTCTGCCATTTTATGGGCTTACTTATTTCTCATGGTTGAAATCCCTTTTGTTTCAGGCACTGTTAGTTTATTTAAGTTGGTGTTTGGGCAGGTGAGGCTCACTCAATCCTGGCAAGTTCTGACAACTTGATTCCAAAGAAATCAAAGAAGCTGAGCCTGTCAAGCTCTTGTTCTGTATTTACTGAACTGTCCAGTAAGGATACAGAGGAAGGAGATTTGAAACTGGAGAAATAAAGGCTGAAAAAATATTTGTGGTAATAATGTCACGTTTGCATTTTTTGAGCAAATGACAAGGGATGATGAAGTAATTCTTTGGTAGCTGGTTGTAAATGCCCTTCCTAGCTATTTCATGGTATATCATGACAAGAGTTTATAATATCTTTTCTCTAATTTTTCACACAGTTCTAATTTCCTCACCCCACTTTAGTTACATACAAAGACACCTCTTAATTGCTTTTTCTTATCTGGATTAACTCTGGGATTGATATTTGCAAAGTGAATTTTGATGGGATTTTGAAACTCAGGGTTGATATTAAAGGTGAAGGAAATAACAAGGAGATAAAAGCAGTGATTCATGAAGCTGATGTGGTTCAGCCTCATGAAAAGGAAAATGTTTGATTTTAAGAAAAGGGAAGAATAAGGAGGTGACTGCTGCCCGCTACTGTCAGCTTTGATTCAACTCAAGTTTGAGGACAGAGTTTTGGGTTGCAATCTGTTGTTTCCTTGGCTCTTGATTCCATGGTGTGCAGAAATCTATCATTTCTGCCCCTTTTCTATTCCAACCCCAAGCCCACAGAAATATCCATTCCTACTGGACTTCCTCAGTTGTGACACTTTTCTTTTTCTTTTTTTAATAATAAATTTATTTTTTATTGGTGTTCAATTTGCCAACATACAGAATAACACCCAGTGCTCATCCCGTCAAGTGCCCCCCTCAGTGCCCGTCACCCCTTCACCCCCACCCCCCGCCCTCCTCCCCTTCCACCACCCCTAGTTCGTTTCCCGGAGTTAGGAGTCTTTATGTTCTGTCTCCCTTTCTGTTATTTCCTACCCATTTCTTCTCCCTTCCCTTCTATTAGTTGTGACACTTTTCATGTGGTTATCAAAACCACAGTGTTCTGATGCTTCTTGGTTATTTCCTTTACCTCACTGATTGGGAAAAAGGAGAAGAAAAGATAATAAGCAAAAATAAGAAATGATCAATGGCTCTAGATCTGTGAACTTTAGAAAACTCTGGAACAATCTTTGGCATAGTGAGCTCTTTCGGATTTGGCTCCTTATGGTAAAGTGTCCTATCAAAAAATCTACAAGTTGCCCTTTCCTACAATATTCATATTTTCTTCTATGTTCAGATTGCTCCCTAATATAGAGAAATGCAATAGTGAAAATAGGAATAACAAACAAAATCATAATTAGCTGGGCTTTATTGATACATCGTAACATGATATCCTATTTGAGATATGAAATGCCAGGTCATTTTCAAAATATTAAAGTGTTTTAGAAGGTTGTGAAAAGTTACAGAATAAAACCAAAAAGATATGCAGATCGCCCTTTTCCCATATTGACCAAAGTCATATTTCTTATTCCTCTTTGCTTACATTCATCAAAATGTTGCAGTAGATTTAAAAAAAGATAGTGGCTTCAGTGGATGAGAGATCTTACCCATTTAAACTCTAAGCAGAACCTGCAATAAAGATAGAAAATTCAGAACTGAGGGTGTACAGTGTCTCAAATCAAACATACTCCACATCTTGCACAGATGTGAAGTGGTACAGAATTTTGATGGGCAAAGGTTCTAATGGCTTAAGAGTCTTTGTGCTACTCTAGCTGGTTTTTGCAGCAGTCCATACATAAAATAAAACATCATTTCCTTAAGGACTTCTGAATTCTTGGCCTTAGATCTGATCCTTTTGCCCTGCTCATCCTCCCCTCTGCACGGCTACCTGGTTTCCCTTTCTACAGCTTCTGTTAGCATTGCTTGTTTTCTGCCTAGGGTCTCTCCCCAGCTGTCTTCATGGCTGTGATCCCTGTTCTTCATAGGCAGTGATTCAGGTCTTGCTGCCACCCTCCATCATTCTTGCAACCTGCCTCAGACCACTTGGTTATATATTATCCCCCCTGACTTTACCCAGGTCTGCATGTATTCTAGTCCCTTTTGCTCTGCAGGCTGTGTTCTAGTATGATCTGTCCCAGTACCGAAAGGACAATACCTATAGCAAATGTCTGTGAGTGTGTAGCATCAATGGTTTAGAAGGGACTGACTCCACCAAATAGAAGGTGCTGAAAATATTTGTAGACTGAATTTTAATAATTCTTTAATTAAGCTGTTAGGTTAAATGTTAAGAGGTGCTTACATTTGCCAAAAACTGTGGCAGGATTATTTTTGGAATCTCTGAGCACAATATGCTACAGTAGTGTTTCCATAGAATTCAGCTCCTTCCCCCTGCCCCCATCTGGTGCTGCATACATCTTAGAGGAGCCTCTACTATGTAACTGCCATGTGAAAATTCATGTAACTGTTCTTGGCAGAGTCATGATCCCACTGGTTAAACCCACTACGTATGCTAAACAGCATCGAACCAAACTCATTTGAGCAAAAAATGGAAGACAGAACCTGTTTCTAGTCATTTTTCATTTCTCTTCTGAAAGCCAGCATGTGATTTTGAGGATGCAAAATGAGTAAGTTGGGACCACAAAGAATGGAAAGTAACGCAGTTCCATTTAATTGTTTTTCTCTTAAAGGGGAATAATAAAGGTATCATACTATAAACTGGGGAGGTGAAGTCAACGAACCAAAAAAAGCTCTCCCTTTACTTTATCACTTTTTTTTCTTTCTTATGATTGTTTCTTGGCCCACTCAGGTTTCTACAACAAAATACCAAGAATGAATGCCTTATAAACAGTAGAAATTTACTGCTCACAGTTTCTGAGGCTAGAACCCCAAGTTCGGGGTGCCAGGATGGTTCAATAAGGGCCCTTTTCCTGTTGCAAACTTCTCATTGCAAACTCTTTGGGGTCTCTTTTGTTAGAGAATTTAATCTTGTTAATGATCCAATCACTTCCCAAAGGTCCCACCTACTAATATTACCACCTTTGGGAAGTGATTGGATGGTAATATTACCACCTTTGGGGGTTAGGATTTCAACATATGAATTTTGGGAAGAATGTTTATTCAGATCGTAGCAGATTGAAAGTTAATATTGACTCACTTTTAATCACATGATTCTTCCACAGAACACTCTTCCTACTAGTAATTGGTGTGAATTGGTATATTTTCCATGTTGAGTCACGTTTTTTTACCTTTGTTTCCAGCCAGAGTTCTTGAAGCGAAACATTTCTAATGCCTTATTCAATCATTGAGGTTAGGCAATCAGTCATTCAAAAAGTATGTATTGAACACTATGTTCTGTGCAGTACTCCGTCTAGGTGATACCCATTTTAAAGTCATAGACATATTGTTCGGTATTGCCTCTAGATGCAATTAAACAGAATTTATGGGTCAGTGATCTCTGCCTCTGCCTAATCTGAGTTTCTTCTAGCCTCTTGCAAGAATTTCAGAATGAATATTTTCTTCCAAATTCCTCTTCTCAGAAGGCAGCAGGGTATTTCTGTAATCTTAATGAGTACTTAATAGGCATTTTGCGAGGGGTCTAGTAAACTCTAGATGGGCAATTGACAGCATGAATGAAACATATACAATGTGGTAAAGAGCAAAACTCCTCCAGATAGCCAGGGTACATCCCTGTGAATTTTCCCAGTATAGTCCAGTTTAAGAGTTTAGCTTAATCTTTAAGTTATGGTCCTGTGCCCAATTCCAGCTTCCAAAAGAGATGATTCTCAGCTCTCACACTTGTAATTCAAACTGGCCATGCTTGAAATGAAAGGTTATTGATGGAAATTAAGAATTGCTTCTGGCAGCACAAAAAGTCATGCTTAAAGACAGGTGCAAATAAATGATGATATAAGAACCTGGTGTTTGACTGTTTACCAGAAACAGCTCTGCAAATACTGCCTATGGGAGTTTATTTTTCACCTGGCCTTTACCTGTTCTTCTTTTAGGGACATGGAAGGTGAACATTAGGTTAAGAGAAGTAATAAAAAAGGAAAACAAAATTGTAAACCCAATTAATTAAAGGCTTGTCTTCAACAAGTAAGTGACAGATGTGTTTGTGTAGGGTGATTTTGTCCTGGTTACAAAGGCATCAGTGCAATATTTTCCCCAGGCTTTCAGCAGTCTCTCAGGTAGAGTGGACTCATAAGTGCTCAGCACACAAATGAGATGTAGTTTTCAGTGTAGTTTCCAACCAAATGTTTAAAGTTGGTGTGTAAAAATAACCTGGTTAGAGTAAAATTTTCCCCCTCAATGAAATAAAATAGGAGAACTTAACCATAAAATAGTGGTTAGGTCACCACAATAGATAATTAAGCATCATTGCTTTTGATGAAGTTATAGACTCTTTACAAATGGAGAGGCAAATGCCTTAGAATAGCATATGTTTTTTCTTGAACTTATTCTTGTCCATTTAGAAATCTAGAATTTAGGTGTTTTTCTTCTTGCTTTTCTGTTTTCCATTCTTTAAATCCCTTCACACCTCCCTTCCAGAATTTTCCACCCTCCACTTGCTTGGTTCAGCCTCTACTTTCTAATTGGTCTTCTTATCTTCCTGTAACCACCTCTCACAAAACATGATCACCATCCGCACACCAACATACACCTCCTTATCGCATAGCCACTCTTTGGCTTCTATGGCTCTGGCCACTGTTTATCTTGGCTTCTCTCAATTCCTGTTTCACCTTCTTCAACTTTGACCCTTTTAAACTTTCTGCCCTCAACACCTCCATAATTCAGACTTCTTCTCAGACTGTGGCTTGATTATATTTATTTCCTTCATTGTCTTCTTTTTCTTCCTAGCTTTTTATTCACTACCAACCCACTATTTTCTGGTTGTACCCAACCACTTTATAGAAACTTTTGTTTTTTTAAAGTCACTAATGACTCTATTGTCAAGTCCAGTGACACCTACACAGCTTCTGACAATTTTGACCTTTTATCCTTCTAATTCTTTCCCCTTTTTTGATCTTCTAACTCCACAGTACCTTGTCCTTGTTTTTTTTTTCCTAATCTAATTCTAAAATGCTGATAGTTATTTGATAATGAATGCCTAACAACCATCTCTGGAGGAAAAACAAAAACACCAAAACCCTAATGTGTAGTGTTTTCTGATGCCTATGATATAGGTGCTCTCACCATGGTCCATGTTAGGCTACCAATGTGACATCACTGAATGCTGAACTGAGAAGAGGTGTGAACAATTTGTTTGTCTTCAAATGTGCAAACTTCAAATATGCAAATGTCCAGCATACTACCGACTCTTGGTAGCTTGTTCCTCTAAATAGGAGTTCTCCAAAGGAGTGGTTTCCAAACTGGAGTAAATGTATTCCATGGACTCTACAAGATACCTATTGGGGTATGGAAAGACTGTATTAGAAACTCTATCTATACATAAATTTTAATGTATCTTTTTCAGTGTATGTGCTGCTGAAGCAAGCACTAGTATAGGTTTTTCAAATTTTTATTTTATGTGGGCTTTATTATGTATGTACTACATTAGTACAGTATACATATGGTATATTATGTATGAATGTGAGTGTGTGTAAATAGCATTTATTGGAGTCTTACTATGTACTAGGCCTATGTTAGGTTATTTAAACTTATTACAGTCTAACAAGATAATTGCTAAAGTTCACAAAAGTTATTAGCTCAAGATGAAGTATGATTTAAAAGTAAGTAAATATAGTGATGGTGTATCCTCATTTAAAAAAAAAAACTGATGAGTTAAGCAATCAAAAACTTTTGGAGGTTGTGATCTGAAGCTTGACTTGCTTTTCACTCTATTTACTCTTACCAGATTACTTCCCATGCACTGATGGTTTCAACAACCATTCATAAGCATTTGATTTTGATTTTTTTCTCCAGCCCTGTAGAGTTTCAGACCTAAATTTTTAAAGCCTTCTGGTAGCCCAATATGTTGAAGACATAATGAGAAGACTTCAGGGCTCATGTATTGAGTTTTTGCTAGTATAATTGATTCTAATTAAAGAAAGTTAAATTTCCAGAAAAATGTCAAAAACATAACATTAAAAGATATCACTTGTTATAGTATATATTTATGAAAAACTATTTTGCAGGGCTCTCAAAAGCTAAATACAATACATTTTGGACACTAGTTTCCTTATCTATGAAGCAAAAAAAAAATGGACTTGAAACTCTTTTTGTCCTTGATTCCTAAATAAATAATAATAATAATAATACCCCACTCTATTAGTGTTTTCAGTGTAAAATGATGCTTCTATCTAACTTACCAATCAATAGCAATTTACTGGTTTGTGGACTTAATGTACTTAATAAATGGAATTTTGATTTTTCTTAACATGAAACTAACTCCTTTAAAAATGGATACATGTGTCTGTTCCAGACATGACCTCTGACTTCTGACTTGGAAATGACTCTTAATTTCAAGGTAATAGGTCTCAAACGAGACATTATTTAAATATATCTCACAAATACCCAGATTGACAGGTCTCCAAGATAATTTATAGTAAGCATTTAGGAAAGAATGCAATATGCCCTTTGCACTTACTACAGGCTTAAGGGAAATCTGGGCCTGTAAAACATTTGGTGATTGCTGAGCTTTTGACACTTACCTGCAAACCTTATTGTATGATTGGTTTAGCCTTAAAAAGACAAAAAAAAAGTGATTAAAATACAACGGGGCAGGAGGAACATAATATTGCGTGTTTATTTCGCAACCTCTTTTCAGAGTTCTAATTAGTTCTAATATACTTTTCTTTCCTCCTCTTTACTCTGCCTTCCTAGCTTCAAAATAAATGAAGAATTCTTATTTAGAATAAGAATATTTATGACTCCAGCAAAGATGGTTTTGGAAATAGGAAGTAAGATTTTTATTTTTATATTGATATGTACTAATTTATAAGAATTTGAAAAAAAGTTCTATAATTTCTTAGTTTTCATTTCTTTTTTTTTTTAGTTTTCATTTCTTAATGTGAGAAGGTAAAAGTGGCTAATTTTCTAGATAATATTTAATCCTTGCAGATTTTCTCACTTCCAAATGAATTGAACTTTTTCTTCATTTATACATCTGAACTTTATGAGACTGCTATGAATTAATTTCTTATTTCTATACGAGAAGCCTATTTTATTTTCTAGGTTTTTTTTTTTTAGTCAACAGTTTAGACAAATTTAGTTGACTCTGAAATTGAGAAAGTCCTTTTAGTTTTTGGTATACACAGAAGATGAAGATGAAGAAAATGTTTGCTTTAAAACATGATATTCTCATGATAAGATGCATAACTATCCTGGGTCATTTCTGAACATATGTTTGCAATTACCAATGTTTACTGTCCACCTCCTACAGAAGTTACTATTTGTTCCTCATTCCCAGTTTATCCATTTATAAAAGAGAGAGAGTGGGAGCTGGTAGAGAGTTATAAAGAGATATCCAACCATGCTTAAGGAAGATCTTAAAATTCCCTTGCTTTTGTTTGCCATTAGAGCTGTGTGAAAGTTAATATTTTTAGTCCACAGAGATTTATGCAAATTATTTTTAAACTCGTAGTCAAGGAGGTCATATCCCTTGAGTATCATCAGAAATTCTGGTTTGTGTTAACTGGAATTCCCAGAACTAAAATAATAAAAAAATAGCTGAAAGGTATCATGGAGATTTTGTGTTCAAGAGATCTCTTCCTTAGAGGCGGGAAGATAAATCTGATAGCTATCTTTTGTTTGTTTTTAAATTATAAGAATAGTACTTTCTCATTTTAAAATATCAAACAAGGGTTATCTGGGTGGCTTAGTGCTTGAGCAGCTGCCTTTGGCTGAGATCTTGATCCCGGTGTCCTGGGATCAAGTCCCACATTGGGCTCCCTACAGGGAGCCGGCTTCTCCCTCTGCCTGTGTCTGCTTCTCTCTCTCTGTGTCTTTCATGAATAAATAAAATCTTTACAAAATAAAATATCAAACAAGATAGAAGTAAAAACCAGTAAAAACCAGTAGTTCCATATATCAACCACTAGAGTTAACCAGTATTAATAGTTGTTTGTTTGTTTGTTTTTTTAACAAAAATGGGATTTATCTATATTGATTGCATAACTTACTTTTATTTACTTAAAAGATCGCTGACATCTTTTCAGAACAAAGATCATACCTAATACATATTTATGTACTTGTTTATAGAAGGGTGTTTAGGTTATTTCTAATTTGAGACCATTACCAACTATAATAAATATTCTTGTTCTTGTATCTTAATGCTTTGATGCTGCTAAATTTGAAGGGTTGGGTAGCAGAAATAGGCTTGTTTGGCTCATTTAACATCTTATAGATGCTGTTATGGAAGGACTTCATAAGATGTGACCTTCTATGCAAATAGAAAAATCCTATATTGTTAGATCAGTTGGAGCTAAGCTAGATTTGGTCTTCAAAACAAGGAATGTTCATGTTTTTGTTCATGGGGTTTAACTGTGTGTCAGTCAACAGCCAACTTTGTGAACTAAGGCAGTCCATATCTGTGAAAATGAAAACCACTGAATCACTTATGCAAGTTTAATTTGGCTTTATGAATATTTTTTAACATCACTCAAAAGGAAACTATAAATAATCTTCCTTGAGTATAATCTCTCTCTTAAGGAAAATAATACACACCTCACAGATTGGGTATGTTATTGCCTGCTGCCATTACTGATTTATGTCATGCTGTTCTGCATTTTTATACTCTGTAGGATACTTTGTGAGTTCATAAATTTGCATTGGCACATCTATACGTTTATCACAGGTAGTGGACACACTGCCCCAAGGCAACTGGGCACAAATAAACCATA
Source organism: Nyctereutes procyonoides (assembly GCF_905146905.1). Taxonomy (NCBI): domain Eukaryota; kingdom Metazoa; phylum Chordata; class Mammalia; order Carnivora; family Canidae; genus Nyctereutes; species Nyctereutes procyonoides. Next base: position 4,759,884 of record NW_026575031.1, on the reverse strand, counting down.
GAGAAATTAGTGTAAGGTGTAGGGTAAAACAATATCACTGAGAACAAAACCTCTTCTGTTTTACTTACTTCCCACTATTTTCTGGCTGTTTCTGTTGCATCCTGGTCTATTCAGGAGCGCAAAAAATTACTTTTTAAGCTTTTTTCCTCCATGCCTTAGGACAAAATGACTATTTACTCTATTGCCTCATCTGGTAGTTAAATGGAAGGAGTGTTGAAGAATCTCAGGGACAAGAGAATTTGTTTAATACCAACAGCAGCTGTGATTTTGCCACTCAGGTCCTGAAAGCTGGAAGGTTCTTGGCTAGAAACAAGTGCTGGTGATTTTCCATGCCCTTTTCCAGGCAATCATTCCACTAATGCTGTGATGTCCTTCTAAACTTCTAAGTATGCAAGCAACAGACACTCTTGAGGTCTGGGCACACTCACAGAAATGTTTGGATGAACATAATATCTGTTTTTAATGTCAGTTAGTTGTTCATTTTGGGCTTTTCAAAAAGCTCATTTTCAACACATGGGATTCTGAATTTCTGTTGGGGAGAGCCATGAGTAAATTGATTCCAGGGCTCCCTCTTACTATCAAGAGCCAGGGCTCTTCCTATCATGAGCCCAAGTTAAGTGCTGGTAAGGTCCCAGCTGGGACAGTTAAGAACCCAAATTTCATTATTGTATTCAAATGTAGAAATTGCACCAAATGGTCTATAGTGGCTCTCTGCTGATGTGGTATTTCTTATCTTGCCCTGCTTTCTACTTTGAGACGGAATTAAGGCATTTCAGTAATAATAACCACTTCATTTCCACCACACCCCAAGTGTAGGTAGCCAAATCTCTTGTGAAGACCATTGTGATGGTTTCAGACTACTTTCTCTGCCTTTATCCAGTCTCCATGGTTACTGAATGCTCTTTATACAGAATTAGTTGTATTGATTGATTCCCTTTTGCCCATGGGATAAAGCTCAAACTCTGGTTGTGAAGGGTGAGACCTGCCATGATCTCAATTCTTTCTTAGATTTGCCATTCAAAAATACCCATTAGTCTCATAAGCTTCGATTATGAGAAACTGTTCTGTTTTTTTTTTTTCTCAGAACTCTCTAAGGTTGTAACTTCTTCCACACAGACTTTCTTCTATACTTCTCATTTGGATTACCTTTCTTCATCCTAACACTCCCCTGGGGAATTGGTCACTCAGTCTTTTGTCCCCACTCTGTGTCTATAAGTATTTTAATTATAACAAATGTAATATTTTATTAAGTATATATGCCTGTTTTGTAGCAAGGCTGTCAGTGCTTCACTGACAGAGGTAAAGTTCTTTGTTTGTATATCACCATGTCTAGCATAGAGTAAGCAATAACTAATTTGCTAAATAATTAATGAATAAATATTAATGTCTCCATTACAACCAAAGAGAAATCAGACTTAGTTATCAGAGTCATAAATAGGATTCTATATATGTGTAATTGCCCTTTGCCTTTGTATTATTCCAAAAAGGGTTTAAGACAATTAAAAAATTATGTACATTCTAACAAGATAATAAATGTGGACATTAGAACAAAATAAATTAAATGGAATTGTAGAATTATGGTTAGAACTTTCAGTCCACTTTTATTTACTCACAATTAAATGCACCCATAGTTACACTGTTGGGAAGAGCAAGAGGTAGATTAGAAATTCTTCAAGGAACAATCTTGGATTTCCTAAAGGAGCTGTGGGCTCCTTTTTTTTAATTTTTAAGATGGACATAGAAATTAGAATATTTTGAAGGGAAATGTCAATCAGTGAAACCAAGTATATTGTACTCATATAATTATATATGTAGTGTTAAATTTATCTGTTTCAGAGTCCCATCTTAGAATAATGGCATCTCATTGTTATTGCTGAAGGCCTGAGAATATACATGCATTATCATTGGATATTAAACTGTCGTTCTTACTATATATAGGATTCTCAGGAATGTTTAGCTTAAAATTTTGAAACTTCTATTCTGGAGGCTTGCCATCAAGTAGAGCATGAAAGACAAGCTAGACATCTATTAATTCAAAGAAATAAATGTTTTCTTTGCACAAGGGAAAAACAATAAAAATTTGATTTGCTTTTCTTTGAAACAGTTTTAGCTAGTTATTCATACTGTTTTGTTGTTGCATTTGCAAGACATTTAGGACCTTAGAAATTAGAAAGTCTAGGGAAGCTTAGAGATGAAGAAACTGTGTGGAACTTGAAGGGACATTGAAGAATGAAAGCCAACAGATTATTATAAAACACAGAGTTTGTTGTATTTTACACACACAAAAATAGTTTGTCATAATGACAACTCCCAGATTTAATGCATAAAGCTTAGAGAAAGTGTGGAATATGTAACTTTTAGGTATAAACGTTAATTACATTCTACACACTAAGCTAAGTTGCAGTAAGCTCAAGAGTAGTTAAAATTTATCATGATCAGTGATTATCTAATTTGCATATACCCTTATTAAAATACTATTAATCTGATTGACTCTCAGGTAGAAGAAAGATACATATATCATAGAGATATGATAGCTGCTTTCAGAAAAGATGATCAACCACATTTATCCAGTTCATGCATTTCAGAGTTGAAGGGAAATACAACATTAAGCGGCTCTCTTATAAAACAAAACAAAACAAAACCCTGTAAATTTAAGGTTAATATCTAGTATTTTAAGAACACATGTTCCCTTAGAAGTGTCCCTAAACCTATTTCATGTTTAAGAGTTAAAGATGATGTTTAAATACATATTCTAGTTTCACCTTAAAAAGTGAAAATCTCTGATGAGATCTGTTCATCAGGCAATCATCAGATTTCCATCTTTCAAGAAAAATGTGTTTTCTCTTTCTACATTTTGAATTGTAGAACTTTAATATCAATTTGGCTATTGGAAAGGAAAATGAGAAACATGACTAATTTATTTCCAATTTAACAGTGTGAGTAAAAGAAGGGTTTTAATTAAGAGTCTTCAAAGAAACTCCACCCACAAAATTCTTTAGTGGGTTACAAAGCTGAGATTTCCTTCAGTGAATGCCAACGTTCTGTCAGTTGCCAGGTGGAAATAACCACCTAGCTTCTTTTTTCCAGTATCTTACTCTACATCATCTCTTTTCATAGGCTAGAGATGAGGAGGAGAGATGAGTTTGGTGGAGGCAGAGACCTGGAGATGGCAAGGCGAAGTCAGTCCACACTGAATTCTTACAGAGGAAGTGTGTTTGTTGGATAAGATTTGTTCAGGCACAAAGTATAGTGCTGTTGGCCATGAATTCAGTGTTAATTAATCAGCAACATATATTAAATAAGGTATCTTTAAACATAAATACATAAAACCAGGTTATATATTGAGGGTTAGTAAAAAATGTTGTGATTCGAGGCTTGAAGAACTTAACTATGTACATCCCCTAGAACAATGGTTCAGTATTTGCTAATTTAGCATTTCCAATGACTTTATAGAACATCACTACTATGGATACTGAAAATCAACTGTACACATATATGCATATATACAGCATATCCACATCCATTCTAAGTAATAAAATATCAACACCTTTGAAGCTACTAATATGCTGCTTCTAGATGAAACTCTCGAGTCTTTTCTCTCTACTAAGTTAATCACTGTCTTGAATTGGTTTTTTGCTTTATGTTGTATGTAAATGATCCTAAATAAGTAGTGTATAGTCATGTTTCTGAACTCCATATATATGATATCAAGCAGTTATGTATCTTCTGCATCTTTCTTCACCCTGCCTCCAGCTTTGTTAAGATTATTGATAAATAACATTGTGTAAGTTTAAGGTGTATGATGTGATAATCTGATACACATATGCATTGTGAAGTAATTACTACAATAAGGTCAGTTAACACCTCTATCTCCTCACATAATTACCATTTTGTATGTGTGTGGTGAGAATATTTAAGGTTTATTTTTTAGTAACTTTCAAGTATACAATACAGTATTATTAACTCTGATCACCAGACTGTACACTATATCCCTAGGATTTATTCATTTTATAACTGCAAGTTTGTACCCATTGACCAACATGTCATTTCTCCCACCTCCTAGCCCTAGAAATCACCATTCTACTTTTTAATTTAATTTTTTTATTTTTATTTTTAATTTTATGAGTTCACCTTTCCTAGACTTAATATATAAGTGAGATCATGCAGTATTTATCTTTCTTTGACTGATTTCACTTAGTATAATGCCTTCAGGGTCCATCCATGTTGTTGCAAATGGCAGGATAATATTCCATGTATATATCACATTTTCTCTGTCCATTTATCCATTGATAGAAACTTAGGTTGTTTCCATGTTTTGGCTCTCGTGAATACTATGCAGCTTTTTTTTTCCTACTTGAAATTATGTCTGTAAGATTTCATAGTGTATTATACAACTAGAGTTCACTGATTTTTCATTGCTATAAAGAATTCTGTTGTATAAGGAAGCCACAACATTTATACATTTTCTCATTGTGGTGGTTAATTTTATGTATATTTGAATGGGCCACAGAGTATCCAGACATTGGGTCAAAAATTATGCTGGGTGTGTTTATGAGAGTTTTTTGGATCATGTTAGCATTTGAATTGGATTGTCCTCTCTAATGCAGGTGGGCCTCATCCAATCAATTAAATACCTGAATAGTACAAAAAGTCTGAATAAGAGGGAACTTCTGCCTACCTACTGAGCTGGACACCCATTTTCTGCCTTTGGTCTTGAACTGAAAAACTGGCTCTTAGATTCCTAGCCTGTCAACTTCAGACTAGAACTCAGAATATCAGCTCTCCTGGTTCTCAGGCCTTCAAACTTGGACTGGAACTCTACCATCAGCTCTCCTGCGTCTCCAGCTTGCCAAGTGTTGATTGTGGGACTTCTTAGCCTCCATAATTATATAAGCGAATTCCTTATAACATATCTATCTCCATCTCTAGCTCTATCTTTATCTATATATATAAAACTATCTATATAGGATCTCTTTCTCTGTGTCTCATTGATTAACATGAACATTTGGGTCATTTTTTGTGTTTTTAAGTATTACAAACAGTGCCTATAAATATTTTCACACAGGCTTCTGAATACATGCTCAAGAGTTTTTCTAAGGTACATATACTGGTATGAATATACCCATCCGTATTATGCTGAGTGAAGTAAGTCAATCGGAAAAAGACAATCATCATATGGTTTCACTCATATGGGGAATATAAGAAATAGTGAAAGGGATTATAAGGGAAAGGAGGGAAAATGAGTGGGAAAAATTAGAGAGGGTGACAAAACATGAGAGACTTCTAACTCTGGGAAACAAACAAAGGGTAGTGGAAGGGGAGGTGGGTGGGGGAATGGGATAACTGGGTAACAGGCACTGAGGAGGGTACTTGATGGGATGAGCACTGGGTGTTATACTATATGTTGGCAAATCGAACTTCAATTAAAATTTTTTTTTATTTATTTATGATAGTCACAGAGGGAGAGAGAGAGAGAGGCAGAGATACAGGCAGAGGGAGAAGCAGGCTCCATGCACCGGGAGGCCGACGTGGGATTCGATCCCGGGTTTCCAGGATTGCGCCCTGGGCCAAAGGCAGGCGCCAAACCGCTGTGCCACCCAGGGATCCCCTCAATTAAAAAAATTTAAAAAAGAATATACCCATCTTAAACTTTATAAGATAATGAAGTGTTTTCTCCAGTAATTGAACAAATTTTTCCAGTCTCACTAGTATGCATAAGAATGTTTTTTCTTGCAAAAATTTGGTATTGTTTTGAACCTTTGAGGGAAGAAACCTTTGAGGTTTCTTTTTCTGTCAATGGAATAGCCATTAAATTTTAGTTTTATTTTTTATTTACCTGATTTCTAAAAAAACTGAGTAAGTTTTCATATGCTTTTCATACCACTTGATTTCTTCTTAGAGAATTTTTTTCCCCTAATTTTGCTTGGATTTTTGTTTTCTTTTTATGTGTTTGTAGGAATTACTTTTGCATTTGAAATACTGGCAATTTGTTGGTTACATGATTAGTAAACATCCACTCCAGTTATGGGGCTCATCTTTTGACATTGATATAGTCTTTTGACAAACAGAAGTTCTCATTTTGGTTCAGTTTGGTTCTTCAATGTGTTTGAATTCATCTCTATTCTCCTTTATGTTTGTCCCTTTCATGTCTTATTTAATAATCCTTCCATACTTTGGAGTTATAAAGATAAACTCCTATGTTGCATTCTAAAGTTTTTCCTTTTTTGTTTCACATATGTCTATCCTTTACCTGAGATTGATTATCCTAAGTAGCATAACACTCAATTGCACCTTCCTAGATGGGGTACTGATTGTCCAGGATATTTTATTTCATAGCTCATCCCCTCTTCACTGATCTGCACTACCTATCATATATTAACTTTTCACATTCAAGTGGATCTGTTTCTGGGCATTCTATTTTGTTTTGTTGGTTCATTTGTCTTTCTTAGAGCTTTCTTAGTTATAGCTATATCAATCTGATTGGACTAGGTTATGCTAGATGAGAAACAACTCTTGAAAATGCAATGATTTAGCACAACAGAAAATGTTTTTCTCTTGTGAAAAATCTGTTGCATGTTTGGAAACCTGACCAGAGCAGTTGTCCTTCATGGAATGGCTCAACATTATATATCATATAAACTTATGAATGGCAGAAGATGGCTATGGAGTATCTAAGATGGCAATTAAATATTTCTGCCTAGAAATGTCACATGTCACCTCTAGTAAAACCTTTCATTAGTCAAATCAGGACTTATTGACAACAGTAAGAATTTGCATAATTATTTAATGTTATAATAACCATTCATTACTTGAATAAATCCATATTGGTAATGATGTATTGTTTTTCATAATTACCCTTTCGTTTAGTTGCTTTTGCATCCATGTTATAATTGAGTTGATTTGTAATTTTCCTTTTATACTTTTCATATTATTAGTATCTGGTTTTGATATCCAAGATATACTGGCAAAATAAACTAATTTGAGAATTGTGCTCACTTTTTCTCTTTTTTTTTTGAGTTAAAAAAATTTAATTTATTTGAGAGAGGGAGGCAGGAAGGGGGCAGAGGGACAAGCAGACTCCCCACTGAGCAAGGAGCCTGGCATGCAGCTCAATCCCAGGACCCTGAGATCATAACTGAGCTGAAGTCAGACATCTAACTGACTGAGCCACTGACTGGGCACCCCTGGTTTTTTCTCCTTTATGGAAAAATTGGTATAAGATTAAAATGATCTGTTCCTTGAATATTTTGTGGAGCATTCCCATAAAATAATCTAGACCTTTTTTTTTTAAGGTGTTTTAACTTCTTTAATTGTTTATGTGATTATTGAGTTTCTATTTCTTCTAGACTCAGTTTAGTTGAATTATACTTTTGTAGGCATGTTTATGTTTAGTTTTTTACATTTAATGGCACAAACTGGCCTGTAATATTCTATATTTAGAATACTGTAATGTAATATTCTATATTACATTAATAATGTATTAATACATTTTATCATATGTAGATAATGTATATTTAGAATAATGTAAATGTAATATTCTATATCTCATGTCTGCTGAATTTCTAATTATGTCTCTGTTTCACTTATACTACTGATTATCTGTGCTTCTCTCCTTATAATCTCTCTTGTTAAAGGATTGTCAATTTTATTTGTCTTTCAAAGAGCCAGTGGTTGATTCTTTGATCTTCTCTAATATGTCTTTATTTTTCATTTCCTTTTCGTTTCATAAAGTTCTGCTCTTAAAATATTTTTTAAAGTTGTTAGATGCATAAATATGTAGAACTTTAGTACCTCCTTGGTAAAAGGACCCTTATTTTTTTGTAGAGACTCTATACTAGCAAGGCTTTTTGCCTTAAAGTATATATCTTATAATAATACAGCTACAAAATTGCCATTTGGTTAGTATTTTCTTGGAATATCTTTTCCATTACCTACCTTTCAATATTTCTAGATCTGTATGTTTCAGTTATAGGTCTTAAAAGTTTTGTGGCCATACCCTGAAAATCTTATTCTTTTCATCGAAGAACATAGTTCACTTGTATTTACTGTGATTAATGATTTATAGAGATTTAATTTTTACCATCTTAATTTGTATTTTTCTCATTTCTGTATTTCTTCTGTGGTCTATTTCTTACATTATATGGATTTTTTTCTGACTTCTTTTAACATTTCTACAAGTTTGGATGCTATGTAGTCTATTTATAGTCTTTTAGGTATTATTCTAGAAATTTTTTAGTATAATCTAAAGTTAGCTAACATCTTTGTCCTTCTCCCAAACTGTACAAGCAGCCTAGAAAACTTTATCCTAATCATCCTCCTGACTTATATACTATTTTGTTTTTATTTCAGTTTTCTCTTTATTAAAAAAGTAAAACATTATTAGTATTTTATTCAGTTCTTTTTTGTTAATCTCTATTGACATGTTTGTAATTTTCTTTGCTATCATTACGTCTTGTATTCTATACTACTTTTTCTGAGACCCTAGTGCTTCTTTTTTTATTTTTTTAATTTTTTTATGATAGTACAAGAGAGAGAGAGAGAGAGAGAGAGAGAGAGAGAGAGAGAGGCAGAGACACAGGCAGAGGGAGAAGCAGGCTCCATGCTCCATGCACTGGGAGCCCGACGTGGGATTCGATCCCAGGTCTACAGGATCGCACCCTGGGCCAAAGGCAGGCGCCAAACCGCTGCACCACCCAGGGATCCCCGACCCTAGTGCTTCTCATTGAAGAATAACTTTTAGAAATGTCCTTATTGAGAACCTTTGAGTGTTAAACTCTTTAGTTGTTGTTTCATTTTTATTTTCCAGTTCTCTTATTCTCTCTTTAGCTATATCAAAGCTGATTAGCTTATTTATTGAACTTTTAAAACTTTTTACAGTTTAGTTTTCTTTTCTAGATGTTCTGCTTCATTCTTTTAAAAATATCATGACCATTTCTGATAGTTTCTGGTTCACTTTTCACACTGAATTCCATTTACCAAAGGTTAACTTAATCATGAATGCAGATATGCAACTCAAAAGTAATCTACATAACGACTTTACGTCAACCACTGGTTCTACCTTTTTTTTTTTTATAAATTAATTTTTATTGGTGTTCAATTTACCAACATACAGAATAACACCCAGTGCTCATCCCGTCAAGTGTACCCCTCAGTGCCCATCACCCATTCACCCCCACCCCCCACCCTCCTCCCCCTCCACCACCCCTAGTTCATTTCCCAGAGTTAGAAGTCTTTATGTTCTGTCTCCCTTTCTGATATTTCTCACACATTTATTCTCCCTTCCCTTATATTCCCTTTCGCTATTATTCATATTCCCCAAATGAATGAGAACATACACTGTTTGTCCTTCTCCGGTTACTGTGGCCAAGTTCAAAAAGGGTGTTGCCTGAGTTCTCCTCTGGGATTTTGATGGAATCTTGTCTCACATTTAGACCTTTCATCTATTTTGAGTTTATCTTTGTGTATGGTGCAAGAGAGTGGTCCAGTTTCATTCTTCTGCATGTGGATGTCCAATTTTCCCAGCACCATTTATTGAAGAGACTGTCTTTCTTCCAGTGGATCGTCTTTCCTCCTTTATTGTATATTAGTTGAGCATAAAGTTCAGGGTCCACTTCTGGGTTCTCTGTTCTGTTCCATTGATCTATATGTCTGTTTTTGTGCCAGTACCACACTGTCTTGATGAACACAGCTTTGTAGTACAACCTGAAATCTGGCATTGTGATGCCCCCAGATATGGTTTTCTTTTTTTAAAATTCCCCTGGCTGTTTGGGGTCTTTTCTGATTCCACACAAATCTTAAAATAATTTGTTCTAAGTCTCTGAAGAAAGTCCATGGTATTTTGATAGGGATTGCATTATACGTGTAAATTGCCCTGGGTAACATTGACATTTTCACAATATTAATTCTGCCAATCCATGAGCATGGAATATTTTTCCATCTCTTTGTGTCTTCCTCAATTTCTTTCAGAAGTGTTCTGTAGTTTTTAGGGTATATTTTGAGAACCATTTGAATGGTAAATGGTTCTCCAACCTTTTATTTTCAGGTTGTAGGTGTCCTTCTGTCTAAAATGAGTCTCTTGTAGACAGCAAATAGATGGGTCCTGTTTTTTTATCCAGTCTGAAACTCTGCGCCTTTTGATGGGGTCATTAAGTCCATTCACGTTCAGAGTTACTTGAACTTCTTCTTAAAGGGGAGTTTTAAGAGTCCCCCTTAAAATTTCTTGCAGAGCTGGTTTGGAGGTCACATATTCTTTCAGTTCCTGCCTGTCTTGGAAGCTCTTTATCTCTCCTTCCATTTTGAATGAGAGCCTTGCTGGATAAAGTATTCTTGGTTGCATGTTCTTCTCATTTAGGACCCTGAATATATCCTGCCAGCCCTTTCTGGCCTGCCAGGTCTCTGTGGAGAGGTCTGCTGTTACCCTAATATTCCTCCCCATGAAAGTCAGGGACTTCTTGTCTCTTGCTGCTTTAAGGATCTTCTCTTTATCTTTGGAATTTGCAAGCTTCACTATTAGATGTCGAGGTGTTGAACGGTTTTTATTGATTTTAGGGGGGGATCTCTCTATTTCCTGGATCTGAATGCCTGTTTCCCTTCCCAGATTGGGAAAGTTTTCAGCTAGGATTTGTTCAAATACATATTCTGGCCCTCTGTCCCTTTCGGCGCCCTCGGGAACCCCAATTAAACGTAGGTTTTTCTTCCTCAGACTGTCATTTATTTGCCTTAATCTGTCTTCATGGTCCCTTAATTGATTGTCTCTTTTTTCTTCAGTTTCCCTCTTTGCCATTAACTTGTCTTCTATGTCACTCACTCGTTCTTCCACCTCGTTAACCCTCGTCGTTAGGACTTCTAGTTTGGATTGCATCTCATTCAATTGATTTTTAATTTCTGCCTGATTGGATCTAAATTCTGCAGTCATGAAGTCTCGTGAGTCCTTAATGCTTTTTTCTAGAGCCACCAGTAGCTGTATAATGGTGCTTCTGAATTGGCTTTCTGACATTGAAGTGTAATCCAGATTCTGTAACTCTGTGGGAGAGAGGGCTGTTTCTGATTCTTTCTTTTGAGGTGAGGTTTTCCTTCTAGTCATTTTGCTCAGTGCAGAGTGGCCAAAAACAAGTTGTATTGGAACACGGGGGAGTATCACTGGTCCGTCCAGCTGGTCTTCTGGGGGAGGGGACTGCTGTGCTGATTTTCAGGTGTTAGCACTTGGGGGAGCTGCTCAGCCCCTGCCTGCTGGGCTCAGCGGGGGTTGTTTACCCCGTGGGGCCCCAGGAGGAACAGCAGCAGTTGCTATGGCAACTCTGGAAGCCTGGATTCAGCCTCCGCAGGAACTACGGGCTGGGGCTCTCGGTTCTCCGTCTGCAGGGCCTGGAGGCTCCGGGGCGGGGCCGCTGATCTGCTCAGCTCGGGGCAGGAGCGTCCTCGCTGTCCTCGGGCCCTCCCGGCCTCTGCCTGTCCCGGGGGAGACCGGATCCTGGGCTGTGTCCCGGCGCCCTGTGCTCCGGGGCCTGCGCTGGTGGATTCGCGCTCCCGCCCCGCAGCTCCCTCCCTGGAGCCGCTCCCGAGCCCCTCCGAGCTGCTCCGGTCGGTCCCGCCGTGCGCGCTGCAGCCCTTAGGGAGCTCGGAGCACTCTCCTGCGCTCGCAGGTGTCTGTTAGTGTCCCCGGGAGCCCGAGGGCATCCCCGCCCTCCTGGGTCCTGCTCCAACTCCCTGCGAGCCCTTTGCCGCCCGGGAAGGTTGGTGCAGCTCCTGCTCCTCCGGGACGGGGCTCTCCTGTCCTGGGGACACTCGCCCCGGCCTCAGCCCGGCTCCTCGCGGGGCCCCTCCCCCTCGGAGGCCTTTTGTTCCTTTATTTCTTTTTCCCCGTCTTCCTACCTTGATAGAAGCGCGGACTCTTCTCACTGTAGCGTTCCAGCTGGTCTCTCTTTACATCTCAGGCCGAATTCGTAAATTTTCAGGATGGTTTGAAGGTTATCTAGGTAATTTGGTGGGGACAGGTGATTTGGGGACCCTGCTCTTCCGCCATCTTGCCCCTCCCTCTCTGGTTCTACCTTTTAAAGCATAAGTGAATTGCTTAGTGGAGTGGGCATAAAGAAAATGTTTCCAATCTGGTATTTATTTCTGTTTTTGTTGTCCTGAAGTCTTTTTCTGTATGCAATTTTATTTTTTTTTCCTATGGTTTTCTAAACAAATAATTTTTTTCATTGAATCATGATTTTTTAATCAAGATTTTTTAATCCCAGTTATGAAATTTCTTAACTTTATAGTTGGAAATTTCTCAAAGTTCAGACTATTACATATGTAGTCTAATGTTCTGAAGTTTTATTTCCTTCCAACGCATTCTGCAAAACATCCACCACCAATTTCTTACTGCCCTAGAAATGGCTTCTTTGTGTTTATGAGTTTCTTTAACCCTGTTTTGTATCTATAATTTAATAGATAGGTATAATTTGATAGATATCTATAATTTAATAGTGCTGTGCACATCAAGTCAGATCATTCCAGCTAACATGGCCAAAAATCTTTACCAGGATGTAGTGCCAAATGCAAACATTTGTAGACTGTAATCAAGGCACTAACGTGCCCACCATTGTGGATGGTGAAAAACTCACCATGATGGTTAATTATGTTTGTTAACTTGACTGGATCACCAAACACCCAGATATTTGGCTAAATGTTATCTCTGGGTGTGCCTGTGAGGGTTTCTGGATGAGATTAGCATTTGAATCAGTAGACTGAGTAAAGCAGATTGCTCTTCCCAATGTGAGTATGTACCATCCAATCCTTTGAAGGGTTGAATAGAACAAAAAGGAGAGGAAGGGAGAATTGATTGCTTGATCTAGAACATCATTCTTCTCCTGTCCTCAGATTGGGACTTATACCATTGGTCCTCTCATTTTCAGAATTGTACTACTGATTTTCTTTCTTTTTTTTTTTTTAAAGATTTTATTTACTTATTTATGACAGACACATAGAGAGGCAGAGACATAGGCAGAGGGCAAGAAGCAAGCTCCATGCAGGGAGCCCAATGTGGGATTTGATTCGGGACTCCAAGATCACACCCTGGGTCGAAGGCAGGTGCTCAACCACTGAGTTACCCAAGTGTCCCACACTACTGGTTTTCCACAGGTTCCAGCTTGCAGATGGTATATTGTGGGACTTGTCAGCCTTCATAATTACATGAACCAATTCCTTGTAATCTCTTTATATCTATATGTAATATACATATAGATGATACATGCATGTACCATCTATATGTATATAATATACAGATATAATTTCTATATCCATACATATATCATCTATATATGTATATAATATATAGATACAGGTATAAAGAAATATGTATATAATATATAGATATAGATTAAGAGATTTTATTATATTATTATAATACATCCTATTTGTTTTGTTTCTCTGGAAAACCCTGACTAATACACTGACTTAATCAGATTTCCTTTCTTGGGTAGAATGGAAGCCAAGTATGTAAGAACATGTGGGCCACCAGAGCTGATAATTGTCAGGCAATGTTCCCACTGTGTCAGGGTTACCTACCTTAGTTATGGACCACACCAATCAAATGTAGGAGAGTCACATGTTAGATCTAAAAAAAAAACTACAAAACTTAAAATGTATATTCTAATACCAATATTATTGGTAATATTAATTAATATTGGTAATATTATTGACTTGATGTGGGTTTGAGGAGCAGAAATGGCATGAAGAAAAAATTAGTGGGTCAACAACAGTAGGGCAAATATTAGCTATAACTTGCAAAAGTACTGAAGTCTATATTTTTTCATTTGTAGAGTATTATTGTTTTATGTTGACTGTGATTCATGAAAATAAGATAATATCACTAATTTTCTTCATATAGATGGGTGGGTAGAGAATGGCAGTCTCCTTTTCTTACAGTTGATTGGTGATCTGTAACCACTGTTTGATAGGTTACCCTATTACACAATGGTGACATTACTGGGCACTTGATCCTTCCAAATTCACCTCTGTTTCATCCTTCCCATTCTTTTCTCCACAATCAGCACCCACTTCCTTTTATAATACTCTACCACTTGACTTTTCATTTTCTTCTCTGTTTAGAATTTCTTTTGCATCTGCTTTTGGCCTATTGGTGAAACAGATACTGTGATGACACTCCAGGCCAAGAGAACATGACTCATGACTATAAGGCATTTTGACACAAATCATGAAAACATGAAGCATTTTCATCAACAAAAAATTTTTATAATTAAAAAAATAGCATTAATGGGAATAGTAAAAGACCAGAACATAAGCTAATTTCATCCTAATATGTTGGTGTATTTTTCTTGAAGTTCATATTTGGAGGTTAGTGTAGGTGGAAAGAACATAGAAGGTACAGTTAGACATTCCATTACATAGGACAGGAAAAAGTACCTGAGGACACTTGAATTGTTTTCCACAGGATTTCTCACATTTTTATCACATCATGTTTATTTTAGGGCACAAACCTTCCCTTGGCACCAAGAGAAGATATGGGTTGCTTGGGATCTGCTCCAGTCTGTCATGTCACTTAGTTGTCACAGAAAGACATTTTCTGCTAAGTCATAACAGACCCGTAGGGCTATATTTTTAGTTTATATATCTTTAAATGTATATGTGTACTTGCTGCTACCACCAACACTGAGAAGAGAAATTTTTCAGTCAGGGTGGGAGACCTGTTGTCAAATTTGAAAGTCCAAAAATGGTGTTTGCAGATACTCTTTGGAAAACTGTGCATCTTTGGAGTCTGTGATGATGATGTAAAAGACTGTAATAATAAGTAATGTCAGTAAGGTCAGTCTATGTCTTCAGAATGCCCTGGATAACCAAAGTTGTGGTTGGCAAATGTTACACTACTATTCAGTCATTAAAAGCTTTCTTACTAAAATTTTTTTCCCAAAGGAGAATTTGTTAAGAAAATGATCTGCTTGGTTTTACATTATGCTAGTCTCTGGAAGACATGCTTTGCATTTCTCATAGCAACAGAGGCTAACTCTCTGTCATCTTGGAAGACTGTGTTGCCTGTTTGGAGTGGAATTTGTGAGAGTGGTTCATGTTCCGTATTGGAAGATTCATTGTTGCCTCCCTGGGAGAGTGATTTTTCCTTTTTAATCCTGTGCTCTGTGGAGTTTCTGATAATAGAATGTAGTCGAGAAAAAGGATAGGGAGACAGTGATAGCAAGTCCAGTTCAGCAGTAAATTTTTAAGTGAAGGGGTTTGTTAATTTTGTTTGTGTGTTTTTTTTTTTTTATGTTAGGATCAGGTTCTATTTGAATAAAAGGGTAGAGTAGTTAAAAAGTAAAAAAAAAAAAGAAAGAAAAGAAAAAGTCTTGACTTAGGGCATTTTTATAAACATTCTATGTATTATTTTCCCTAGGCAAAAATTAGCAATAATAGTTAGACCCTCACCTCCATAATAGTCACTGCTTGTCCCCTACTTTCTTCCTAGATGCCATTGATGTTGTGGAGGAATAATTAAATCAAATCTATAAAACACTTTAAGCTTTGAGAGAAGGACCATCTGAAAATACAAGATGTCATAATGCTTGTTTCTTATAGACACATTCAACCACAGATGCTTCCATCTTAACTCGGGGCCCATCATTTTGTGATATTTAAACTTTAGAAAACAGTTGGAGCTATCTGATAACTTCTAAAGAACTGAAGATCTATAGATCTTAGTGGGAGACAGAGCAGCAGGGTAATATGCCCAGGAAACCAAATATGTATTCTTTATTGTTCTTATTCCCTACTCTACCTTGTTGTTTTCTCTGGTCACCTTCTCCCTTCTCAGCTATATCACCAATCTCCTCTCCATATGGTCCCAAGACCTCAAAAGAAATTTTTTTAAGGTATTGAAAGAGGTATCTTTATTAAAAGGGGTGGCTTTATTAAAAGAGTACAGTGATAGATCATTGTCATCACTGCAGTCTTTCTCCCTCATTTAGAAGCTGGCATGAAAGGCTCGATGTACAGAACAATATCATCTGCTCTAATGATCTGTAGACTGGAACCGGAGCTCAAAGGCTCCAGCCTTTCTGGCTCATACTGTGCAAGGGAAACGGCTGTTGCTCATGTTTTATTGGAAGGATGGGAACAAAGGATGTTAAGAGGACTACACAGGGGCCATGTGAGTCATAACAAGCCTTGTGAAATTGTTTCAACTCCTTTCCTCAACCTTAGCTGTTGTGACAAATGTGTCAAAGCTTTAGACAGGGAATACAAGATGCTGATGGAGCCTGGGTCGGTGTAGAACAGGATTGTGCCTCCAAGTTAAGGTACTGAAGCAGGAAGGAGAGAAAAAGGAAAGTCTTTGTAGAAAGATAAGGTTACTGACATTTAACTTCTAAACCAGCTAAGCATTGCTGTTTTAAGAAGAATTTCATTTTTGGTTTGGAAAGCCACTTTGTCCCAAGCATTCCAATGCTTTATATTTGTATTGATGCCATTACAATTCTTTGACCTGAGATTGAAATATAAAAAACAACCAAGTATTCAGAAAAATGTATTCGTCTCAAAGGGTACAAGTAGCTCACTCCCGGGGTGTTCTTGCCTTGCCTAGGCCAGCTGTCATCAATCTGGAGATTTCATTTAGATTGTCTGTGAACGAGTATGTTTGGGTAAGTTGTGACTTCTCTGCAAGGGAACAAGACGTGCATTAAAGCCCACATGGCTTCCCTCTGGGGCATATATCTAGGGTTGAGCTCAAAGCAATGATTGCAACAGTGCCCTGAGTAAGTTGCCAATGTTTCTGCCGCCTACCATACAGAGATTTCAAGTTCGCAAGCCTGTGAATTCTCCATGACTATCCAGGAACACAGAGAGAAGTAAATATTGAGTTCTGCAGATGGCACCTTATTTTCTGCTCATTTCCCTTCAGATCACCAGTTAGTCAGTGAAAGAACACTAGTAGCCTTTGCCAGAGGGAGCAAAGGCCGCCACATGTCTGGGAACTGAACTTGAAGTTTCATTGGCTTAAGCCCCACTGTGTTTCTAAATTGTCATCCAGCTTTAAGTGGAAGTTAAAGCAGAAATATGTTTCTAATGACAGCAGCTACACTTTGGCTGCCGTTAAAGAGGGGTACAGGTCGGAGATTTGTTTCTGGATTTTAGAGGCTGCTTCTTCACCGGGAAGTGAAGAAGTGGGGACTCAAAATAGCAGGATTCTTATTTTTTCTTATTGGACACAACCTGATGGAAATTTGTATTTATTTTTCGGTACTTTAAAACTTGCCTCTTGCAAAATGGGGATAAGTGACTTTTATTGACCTCTTAACACTGTGAGGCAGGTAGTTTGGGTAAGTTCAAGGCAAGTAGCTGTTCAATCAAGAGGGTTTTCTTTATTATTATTGTAATACCAATCACAGAGTGGGCTCACACAAAATAATTGTTTTCTTTCCTGTCTAATGATACATTCTTAAAGCTCTTAGGGAGCCACTTTCATCACAGAGTTAACTGGAGTCCTGTTGATTACTCTTTGAAATTGAGTGCAAAAGGGTTGGTAATATCCAGTGGGGAAACAGGTACTCTCAGACACTGTTGGTGGGAGTGTAAATTGGAACAGCCTTTTTGGAGGGCAATTTGGCAATTCCATCAAAATTTAAAGTGCTCAAACCCCTTTAACTAAGCAATTTCACTGGTAGGTTCCTTTTGTAGAGAAAAACTTCCACATGGGCACAAAGTAGCATGTACAGTGGTGGCCATTTGAGCTTGATTTTTGATAGGAAAATATCAGAAACCCTTAAATGTCTGTCAGTGAACCAAAGGGAGAACAATGATGATTCACCTGTACTGTGCCATCCTATACAACAGATAAAAAGGATGAACATCTCTTTTACTGATGAGGAGTTCTTCAGGTATATATTTGAATGTGGGAAAAAAAGAATGACATGTTCCATTTATATCAAAAAGATATATTTTATGCATGTGTAAATGTAAATGTAAACAGAATTTGGAAAGTTTAGGAATGCGTATACCAAACTATGACCTCTGAGAAGGAGAATGGAAAGAATACAAAAGAGGGCAGGTGACTTTGACTTTTACTCTATCGTTCCATATTTTTTGAGTTTTTGTGAGCTATACACAGCATACTTAGATTTTTTATATAAAAATAATAAATAGATTTCAGAAGACATTTCTGTTTGGTCTGGGAAAAGTCTAATCATCTTCCTCTGCTTCAGGCGTTCCATTTAAAAATTGTCAAAATAGGGATCCCTGGGTGGCGCAGCAGTTTGGCGCCTGTCTTTGGCCCGGGGCGCGATCCTGGAGACCCGGGATCGAATCCCACGTCAGGCTCCTGGTGCATGGAGCCTGCTTCTCCCTCTGCCTGTGTCTCTGCCTCTCTCTCTCTCTCTCTCTCTCTCTCTCTCTCACTGTGACTATCATAAGTAAATAAAAAAAATGGTCAAAATAGTTCTACAGTTTCTCTCTGTTCTAGGTACCATCAGAAAATGAAGAGGAGAAGATCCAAAATTGTCAGGGGAAAGTCAAGTCTTGGATATGTTGTATTTCTTTAGTGACTTCAGTTTCCCTAATTACCTTTTTTTCCCATTTTGCCATAAGTGATCAAAGAGAGCAAGAATAAGACAAGTATAGAGTGATATTTTTGAATGATTTTTTGAGTGATTATTTTGTCTCAGATTTGATTGGAAGTCCTATTCAAAACACATTCTATAGGACTCTGTTTCCTCTTTGTCTTTATTAGAAGGAGCCTATTTCCCTGTTATGTGGTTTGGAATTGGCTTAACTCTTAGCTTCAGAGATTGGCCCTGAATGGCATCAGCCAATATACTTCATCCCCATCAGCTGAAGAATTATGAAACCTAAAATAATCAGCACATCGCATTTCCACAGCCATAGCAAATGGCCCATGGTGGACATGTGACTTACTCAGAAGCCAGTAAGTTTATTTGATGGTTTATTTGATGGAAAAGAAACTTTCTCTCCTATTTGGCAGTAAATAAGGGTTACCTGGGAGTGACTACCATAAGGCAACCCACCTGAAGATGAAGCAACACAGGAGGGGTACAAAGATGAATGAATTTCAGGGAGAGGAACTATACCCCTAGTGCCCAAAGCTCACACTGCTTTTTTAGTTAAATGATACAATAAACTCCTCTTTTTTGTTACATTAGTTTTTTTAAAACTTTATTTATTTATTCATGAGAAACACACACACACACACACACACACACAGAGGCAGAGACATAGGCAGAGGGAGAAGCAGGCTCCCCAGAGGGAGCCCGACATGGTACTCGATCCGGGATCCTGGGATCACACCCTGAGCCAAAGGCAGATGCTCAACTGCTGAGCCACCCAGAAGTCCCATGTTACATTAGTTTTGATTGGGGTTACTGTGATTTGTAAGTGAAAGCATTCTGAGAGACATAATATGCCTCACATTTCGAGAAGAGATATAAAGTGTTGGTTCAGAACACGATTCTGGTGTCAGAGTGCTGGGATTTGAATCCTCCCGTCACTTATTGGCTGAGCAATCCTAGGCAAGTAAAATAGAATTAATTATGGTACCTATTTCATAGTATTGTTATTGTGATTTAATGAATTAATACATGTAAAATGCTTGACACTGTGGCTGGCATGTAATAGTAACTAATGAATCATTAGTGCATCAGTAGTCGTTGGCTGAAAAAAAAGAGTTGCATTCAGATAGGTTTGGGGAATCTGTGTCAATCAAAGTAAAGATGGGTTTCTCCACTGTAGGACTTCTTAAAGCCTTTAATATGCTAATGTGCATTTTGAATTTCCAAGACTGAGATGTTGCGTGTAGTATTATCCAGCCATTTGTCCATAGGAAATTTTTTTTTTCTTGAAATAGCTCCAGTGGCTGACTCATCTTTTCAGGATCTGCTTTCAGAAATATTGACTTTGAGAGAACATTAAATAAAATAGGACTCAGTGTGTCAGATGTCCAAGGATCTATTGGTTTGACTCCATTATAACCACTTCCTATTTCTGCAACTGGAGATATACACTTGAGGTATTTTGTCCTATGCACCCTGCAAATGAGTGACACTCTAATATTCAATCTGGCTCTAAAAATGTATTTTCATCTGCAGCCCAAACTGAGAAATTCAGGGCAGACTGTTTCTAATAATAAAAGCCACCATTTATTGAGTAGCTAAAATGCACCTGAGTACCTTGCTAAACTCTTCACATTTATTACCTCATTAATCTTCTCAATAATCATGTGATGTAGGTACGATGATTCTCTCCCTTTTGCAGATAAGATAACTGAAGCTTAGAGTGAATTAGTAATTGGCCAGGTGATCAGCTGGTTAGTGGTAGAGCCTGAATTTAGAGTCACGTCTGTCACCCCTTACTATAGAAACCAACATAGTAAGCAGATAGAAAGAAAACTTCCATTAGAAATTGTCTTAAAGTACATATTTAGATATTTATAATTTCAGACTGGTGACCCAATAGAATCCTTAAAACTAATCTGTGCATGGATAGTTAAGTGTACAGACAATACTACTAGACTAACGAAAGTGTTTTTTTTTTTCTTTTTCGTCTTATTTGGATTTCAAAGTCATCCATATCAAAGCACCATCACCTGAGAAACTGAAAACCCAACAACATGGCTTCTTTATCAAGGAGCATCTGTTTCTTACAGTGATCAGATTGCCGTTCAGCCTTTTTCTGCATAGCTGATAATTCAGAAGCATCCTCCTATACAGTAATTAAAGATGAGTTTTCCAGCCCTGTTGAAAAACTCCTCAATTTAGCTATGACAGGTTATATTTTATAATGAGGTGAAAGGATATCACTGCTGGAGAAAAAAAAATCCATGGACTCTGCTACTCACAAAAGGCTGTCAAATATCATATGCTTCAGTGTAGAGGCTCGTTGTAGAAGGAATGCTGCTGTGGGGTTTCAGATTTTCCTTGGCCTATCTGTATTCTTAGAACAAACAGTGTGGAGAAATGGTAAAGCTCTGGAAGGAGTCAAACTCTCAGTGACTGGCTAGACTGTTTTTCCCTTGGAGCAGAAGCAAATGTTCATAAATAGCCCTGTTCACCATCTCTCCATTGCCCATTCAGAAGAGCCCTAATTGACACCCATACCTTCAGAGTAAAGGCAAAGGCACAGCTAGGGGACAGAAGAATTCACTTCAGTTTCACAGTCTTTTTCTGGGCCTGGGATGTTTATTATAATCAATTTTTATTCTGTTTTAGTAGATTGTCCAACCCTGTCACACCCTTCTGTTTCCTCATCAGCGTGTATTATCATGATTGTCACCTTTGCCCTAACTGAAAGGTAACAATGAACTAACTTTATTTCCTGTTCAAACTTAGACCAGAATGTTGGTGGAATTCAAATCACGTTTATTGGCTCTGTATGTGTATTTTTTTAAATGTGCATGCACGCGCGCGCGCACACACACACACACACACACACACACACACACACACACGTTCATTTAAGGCTGAAGCTGTTGGACCAAGGCCAGTTTTCAGCTTTGTTGTGCCATCTCAAATGAGATCCCTCAGTCCCCAAGGGCGGGCAGCCACTTGCAAGTGCCTGACAGATTGGAAGTACGTTCATTTCCTGTAGTCCTTTTAAACACAGCCAGCTGTGTAAGATGAAACTTGCTATCTTCCGTATTGTTCCAGTAGGCATTTTGGAAACTTCCTGAGTGGGACTCTCTTAATTCCTCCCACTTTTTTTCTTGCTAAATTAAGACATTCGTATATATGTATGAATTAAGACTTTCTTTGGAGATATAGATATCATGTATAAATAATTTTTTATGATAAAATGATTTTATGGGAAGTTCACAGCTATAAATGAGAGGTAAAGAGTCAAAAAAGAAGGAGAGGGACCTGGAAC
This sequence comes from Nyctereutes procyonoides, assembly GCF_905146905.1. Lineage (NCBI taxonomy): Eukaryota > Metazoa > Chordata > Mammalia > Carnivora > Canidae > Nyctereutes > Nyctereutes procyonoides. Next base: position 4,738,020 of record NW_026575031.1, on the reverse strand, counting down.
ACCTAGTTTTGTGTTCAGTTCCATGACACCAGGGACTCCAATGTATAAACAAAACCAAAAGGGGAAATTAAATTTGTCAGCTAGAGAATTTTATTTAAAAAATAGTCACAGTTATAGGAAATGTTACAGATTATGTGACACCGGATAGCCTTTATTTATCTGCCTTTTCATTGCCACAGAGTACATGTTAACCTTGAGAACACCTGAAAAAAATTCAAGACACCTGGGTCCTTGATTTCCTATTTACTTTCAATAATAACTCAGGTTTTGTGTCAAAATACTAATAAATATTGCCAAAAAGAGAAATTATTCTGGACTTTGTTTCTTCAGAGAATGATATCACATTAAAACTTGGCAGAAAATGTGTTTGTTAAATATTAACTTCAATGGCTTGAGAGGAAAAATATTGAGAACCAAAATGTGTTGGACAAATAACATTATATCTTCGCATATCTACAGAGAATCTAGTCATAAAGTAGAATCTTTAGTGATGTATGTCCCTGTGGGACAGTACTATTTCAGCATATTTTGTTTGTTTGTTGCACTATTCTCTGCATCACTTTAATGTTTATTGCATTTTGGTGTATATTTAATCTTTATTGCTTTTTCTCTAAATTGTTTTATTTATAAGTTTAGGGCCCACAGAGTACTGGCCATCCCAATTTGTGGCAGTGCCATCTAGAGGCAGAATGATAGCTTTTTCTGACTAGATTTAAGTTGGGTAATCCATGAAGAGCATGCTGGGAGCCGAAGCCATTTTACGAGGCACAGGGCTTGCCTAAAATTGACTAAGACTCAAATTACACTATGTAATACTTTATCTGCTTTCTGTTCATCTTTTATTTTTTTGTAAGGAAGAATTTATAGGAGGAAGATAATAACCAAGGACAATTTATCAATTCAACTTCTTTATGAAGACTTAGGGTAGCATCTTGGTACTCAATGAAAGCTAATTTTCCTATGTCTGTGTTCAGTCATTCCTTTGACTGCTCATCAAATTGATAAGATTACTGTTTTATAGAATTTACACCTTAATTGGTTCCCCGGTCTGTTTTCTTTCTCCATGTAGGTTTTCTTAAACCATTCCATATGAGAATCTCATTTTTAAAGATGTCTAAAAGAGGAGATATAAGGGCAGCTCCGGTGGCTCAGCGGTTTCGCGCCGCCTGCAGCCCAGGGTGTGATCCTGGAGACCCGGGATCGAGTCCCACATCGGGCTCGCTGCATGGAGCCTGCTTCTCCCTCTGCCCGCCTCCCCCCCGCCCCCCGTGTATGTTTCCATGAATAAATGGAGAGTACTATGCTGAGTGAAATAAGTCAATCAGAGAAGAGCAAACATTATATGGTCTCATTCATTTGGGGAATATAAAAAATAGTGAAAGGGAATAAAGGGGAAAGGAGAGAAAATGAGTGGGAAATATCAGAAAGGGAGACAGAACATGAGAGACTCCTAACTCTGGGAAATGAGCGAGGGGTGGTGGAAAGGGAGGTGGGGGGGGGTTGGGGTGACTGGGTGATGGGCACTGAGGGGGGCACTTGATGGGATGAGCACTGGGTGTTATGCTATATGTTGGCAAATTGAACTCCAAAATAAATAAATAAATAAATAAATAAATAAATAAATAAATAAATAAATAAAATTTAAAAAAAAGAGGAGATATAAGACCTTATTTACTTCCAGTGTTAAACAACTAAAGGAAAATATTTTTCATGTGAGGTACTTCCCAAATATTGTATGCTATATTTAATTCCATTTCCTCCCCCCCCCCCCCATTTTCAGTGGAATTTACTTCTGGGGAATTAAAAGTGGTTTTGTTGCCCTAAATTTGCAGGTGCTAGATCTTTGTGCTCAGCTAATTGCATGTTTTTCCCTAACTTTTCCATACTTACTATTTTGACTAGGCTTCTGCCTTATGAATCACCTAGAGTCCTAACCTTGAAACTCAGCCAAAGTTCTTGGTCTTTAAAATATAGGTTCTAGAATCAAAGAAGTTGATGCCATTTCTCAGTTGTGTGACCTTGAGTAAAATAATTAACTTCTAAATGTCTATTTTATTATCTATAAAATATGTACTTTTTAGAACACGGTTTTGAAGATTTAGTACTTCTACACTTCTTGGCATATGGTAAGGACTTAATGAATTTCAGGTGTTGTTATTATTGTACATCTCTTTCTGTTAGAGGCTGGATTCTGTTCCCTCTAGCTATAGTTTCAGCTCCAAATGGGATAGATAGGACTGCTGTGTGAAGATTCCTGTGCACTGGCCATTCCTTAAAGGAGACAGCTATGCCCCTGCATCGGTTTTCCTAGGTAGCCAGCTCCCTACAGTTCCCTATTTGTTCCCTGACAGTCCTTTAAAACCCTGCTATGATTCAGAGGTGATCTCATATGGATTATAAATGGTAAATTCTTCCCCCTTGCCTTTTTCTAAACCTACTTCTATCATCTGATGGTTAATGGGGGTTAGAAACTAATGGGAAGGTGACATCTGCTCATGGTTTACTTCATAAAATGATCTGTAGCTCCTGGTGCTCAAGCAGGAGCTACAGATCAAATGAAAATGATCAAAACTCGAAAATGAGACTCTCACAAAGAACCACTTTTGAACATAGCTTTTATAAGTAAACTGAGAATTAGTATGTGATTCTCTGTTCTAGACTATCTTATAATTTATTATTGGATAGTGTTTCTCTCTTTTTGGCATCTGAGGAAAAATTGCTTTATTCAAAATTTTTTGACATCAGTGACTATGGCTTATTTTCCTCTGTAGCCCATATAGAGCTTGGTACGAAATCTCTCATGTGATAGATGCTTCTTAGATATTTGGTTGAGAGAAGTGACTACCTCCCCCAAATAGCCCTTCTAGAAAGGCCATTTCAGAGAGTAAAGGCACACAAGTTTGATGGTTGATACAGGCCCTGAGTATTTTGAAGTTGACTCTTGTCATTCATTAGTATCATTGTAGCTTCCTCCAATACCTTCCTGCCAGTTTTCATAGAAATTCGAACTACACATAATCATAAGTTGGTTTTGATTTTTTGACAATAGAGTATTATTATTTTGTGGTTTATTCAGTGTACTAACCTAAGTCAGAAATCTAGGAATCTCTGAGAAAGAGAACTACAGCTTTATAAACAACTAGCTGGAGAGTTTTGTTTTGTTTTTTAAGTTTTTTTTTTTTTTTTAGATTTATTTTTTTATTTTAAGGAGGAAGTAGAGGCAAAGGCAGAGGGAGAGACAGTCTCAAGCATATTCTACACCACTGAGCAGGAGCCCAACACGGGGCTTGATCTTATGATCCTAAGATCATGATCTGAGTTAAAGACAAGAGTCAGATGCCTAATGAACTGCACCACCCAGGCACCCCCTAGCCTGAGTGGTTTTTATTTTTCTTCCATGTGTCAATCAATAGACCATATACTTTATTCCTCACCCTCGTAATATCAATGAAGTAAGCATTTGATGCCTGGAAAACATCAAACTTTTCTGGGATAAAACTTGGTCTGGCACTCTGCTCATCAAATCTCTTAAGAGGAAGAATTATTTTGAAGACTTTGCAAAAAGAATTGTGTATTTCTTTTACCTAGTTCAGTTTTCTGCATGATCCCAAGATCAGTGTGTATTCATTTATTCTTTTCCTTACTTATTCAATAACTCATTTACATAGCCAACATTTAATGCATGCCTTCTGTGTGCCAGGTACAGGAGAGTTCTTGCAGACCAGAAACATCAATTAAGTAGTATCTTAACCATGCTGAGCTCACAATCCTATAAACTGGAGAGGCAGGTAAACAAATACTTTGTCATTGTAATGTGACCTGTGGCCTGGTGAGATATAGAGATCTTTGGGAGGTCTGAGGGAGGCACATTCTGTAGAAGACCTAGCACTGGAGTGGTGGGGGTTGGGGTGGGGGTGGGGGGGGGAAGGCAGAGGGGTGAGCTTCAATGTGGATATGAGGAGGACTGGAGGTTTTACCATGTGAAGAAATGAAGGAGTTAGTATAGACTCCTGAGAGGATTACTAATCTTTTGGCTTACTCTTTTAGCACAAAACAGGGCCTTTAATTTTAATTAATTATTTAATTAGATATTTTTTACAGAAAGCCTGTAATAAATATGGAACAGTTGACTCAGTTTATCTAAAGATGATAGTTATGTAGAAAAGTCATTATTAGTGTGATTTTGCTCACCCATTCTGTCAAATACCAAAAATAATTCAGATTCACTCCTCTATTTAACCTAAGCACTTTGGATAGGCTTTCCTTTGAAGGGACAGGAAAATCAAGTAAAGTGACAAGTTGCCACAATTGCTCATAGCCATGCTAAACGTCATGAGGAGATTGAGATTTACCTTTTCCCAGTATGGAGGATTATTTATACATAGCAATGGTGCTTGGTATACTAGACTGTGATTTGTCTTTTCAGATTTTACCATATATTTGTTTCATTCATTCGATTAGTCCACAGATATTTACTGAGTACTTCTTATGTGCTAGGTTCTGGACCGAGTGCTAGAGAATTAACAGTGAAAAAGACAGAGTACCTACTCTCAAGGAAATATACATTTAATTGTGTGTGTGTATGTTTGGGTGGGGCACAGGGAGAGAATATAATTGGAATAATATGAAAAATATGTATAATATGATAAGGCATAACACCATACAAAAGGTAATGGAATAATTTTGGTAACACTGTTATGATGAAAAAACAAAGTAGGGAAGGGGAATAGAAAGTATTAGTGTGGGGGGCCAGGGTGGCTCAGTTGGTTGAACATCTGACTCTTGATTTCGGCTCAGGTTAGGATCTCAGGGTTGTGAGATCGAGTCCTGCATCATGCTCTGAGCTCAGTGTGGAGTTCCTTAAGATTCTCTCTCTCCCTCTGCCCTCCCCACCCTTCAAATAAATAAATAAATAAATAAATAAATCTTTAAGAAGGAGAAAAAAAAATATTAGTATGTCAGGGCTTCCTGAAACCACTGTCAGCCAGGTTCACTGTTTCGCTAGAAGGACTCACAAAATTCGGAAGACTTATACTCACTATTGTGTTTTGTTAAAGCAAAAGAACGGGACCAAAATTAGCAAGGAGAAAAGATGCCTAGGGCAGAGTCCAGAGGAAACCAGGAGTAAGCTTCCAGTTGTCGTATCCCAATGGGGTCACATGACTAGTACTGAAATTTCCTAGCATTAATGTGTGTAAAACTTGCAAAGTATTTCCACCCAGGGAAGCTCACCTAAGCCTTGTTGCCCAGGGTTTTTTACATATAGGCATGTATCATCTTCATGACTGAATTTAGCTACTCAGGCTCCAGGCTCCTAAAGGTCAAGCTGCTACAGGGTGGCCCAAAGCCTCAGGTATAAAAACACATTCTTGTCAGGTAGGATACTGTCGAATGCTATGCCATGTGTGTATTCACAGAAAACAAATACATATGTCATTATAGCCTCTCTTTTAAGGTTACTATGCTTGACAAAATTTAGATATTTCTGAAAACACATTCATTTTTATCTTCTGTCAAGTGGACAAGGGAGGGTAGGCCCAGCCTTTTCCTTCTGTTTCTAATAGGGTGTGTTTATACTTGATGGAAAACCCATAGTTGTGAAAATTAGAGAAAAAAAAATGAAGGGCCAGTTCTCTTTTGCTGATGGGGAGGGCTTAAATTAAGGAATCTTCCCCTAGAGCTCACAGACAAGTATCAACTCTGTGAAGAGGAGGAAGACTTTCTTCCACACATGTCTTGGAGCAATTAGTTTGAGAGAGTGTTACCTACATGCATCATCACTACTGTCCTTTGCTTAGGATACCTTTCTTGTGAACAGGGAACCCATCTAGTGAACAGGGGATTTTATGTGGGAGGAAAATCTACATCATGTACTAGGGCTACTTCATGTGTGTTACTTAATAGTAAAACAATGTTTGCCCTATTACATATGTCCTATATATGTACATATACCTAATACATATATACATACATATAAAATACACACATACATTGACTTGGCTAATTTAATAGAGAAGCTTGTATAAAAACAGTTTTCCTTCATTTATACCAAATCGTTAAATAGGTTTCTAATTTTTTTAACTTCCGCAAGGTTGTCACTTTAAGTGAAGCTGTCTCCATTTATTCCACAGAGGTTTTGGTTGGGATTTCTAATCTATTCCTATCTACCCATGCACTTCCAATTGGAGTGAGGAATATTAATTTGTCTGCCTATCTACACATATGTCTCCTAGAGTCTTCACCAGTCTATGCTTTACACTGGTTGTTGTAGACATTTTTCCTTCTCTGTCAAATCCCTGACTAAGCTCCCGGCCCTCACTTTTAGCTGATCACCAACACTCCTACTTAAGAAATCCAGTTTGCCCCCCCTTGTGCACTGCCCACACTTTCATTCAGACGTTCTCCATCACTTTGCCACACATTCTTTGTGTGTTCAACTTCTCCTTTTCCTCTGTGCCTTTCCTCAGCTCAGCCTGTCCGTCTACATGCTCAGACCTTGGACACTCAAGCCCACCACCCGCCCACACCTGCTGCTGTGGCTCCGGCTTCTCCCTGCCTTAGTCTCACCTCACTAGGCCCCGGTTTGTGGCTGCCTGGTTGTTCTCCTGCTTCAGTTTTTTCACCTTTTCCATCTATCCATCATGCTGCTTATTAATCTTTTTAATATCTTCATGTCATTTTATTCTCAAAAACTTTTAGTGGCTCCCCAGTGCTTATTAGCAAAGTTCACACTCCTTGGCTTTGTGCTTTGCCAAGCTTTCCCCATGACATGACTTACTGCCAGCCTTCTCAGTTTTCACTCCCTCTCTTCACCTGTACATTCTCCACCTTTGGTCCATGCTACATTGTTGGTGGTTGTTCGCTCTGTATGCTTTGTGCTTCCCAATCTTCTTCTCTTGTCTCACACCATCCTTCAGCCTGGGTTGCTCTCTCCCTTTCGGTTGTGTCTTCTTCTACTGCCCCTTGTGACCCAAATCCCATGTTAAGTTCTAGCTCAAATTTAACCTCTTCCTAGAAGCTTCCCTAGCTAGAAGTGCTCTCTTCATTCCAGATGGCTCTCTGTACCAGGACTAGTTTATATCCTTACAGTACTTATTCCATTTTGTACTGTTACTGTTATTTATGTATATGCATTATCTCTTCTAGAGAGCAAAGTCTGAAGGATAGAGTTTATACTTCTTTGTGGCCTGTTCTATAGTACCTATTTTTAGCGTAATATCTGAAAAACACTAATGATGTGTTTGCTGAATGAGTGACTAAACGAGTGCATATCTCCAGAAGAAAGAACTGCTGATGGAAGTATACCTCATATCTTAATTCAGTATCTAGGTGTGAATAAATTAAAATAATTACCCTCAGCACATCAATTCTTCCAGATATTTTGTAATTGCTCTTATCATGTAAAGCATATCAAGGTAATTGGATACAATGTGTTTACGAGCTGTAAGATATATTACTGTCCCAGATTGAAATTTGTTTCCATCTAGATTAGTAATACTGCTCTGTAATGACCTCTGAGTCTTGCAGCAGAAGTCATTAGGGTATTTATCGGGAATAGAAATCACATGGAAAAGCCATCATATCTTTTCCCCTATCTCTGCCCTCACCTACATGCAGAAAACACTACTTCCAAAACATTTACTCTTCTGTGGCTTTTAAAACCCCAAACTTAAAATACAAACACATTGTGTGCCTTTCTTATATTCTGACCTATAAAATTGCACACTTTAAAGTTATTTTGAAACTCGGAAATAGAAATGGGAGCATCAAAATGCAACATTGTCAACACATTTAAAAATTTTGTAGGTTTGAGCTCTCAGAAAGGGACTTATTATTTTCGTTCCTCCTGCTGAAACTCCCATTTGTACTGTGTTGCCTTCCCCAAGGATCCCCAATAAGCTTCACCCATTTTCCCACAACTGAAAAGAGAGGTACCCCTAGGCTGGAGAGCAGCTCCCATTTAATAGTGCATAACAACAGAACCGCGGCTGTCAAACTCTGACAGCTTGAATGAGGGAAGATTTCAAACAATTATGAGTGGGATTTTAAATGCCTCACCTGAAATACATTGCAGAGTCCTTATCACAAAAGGGAGATACTTTGGAAACTGCCTGAAAATTCATCCAAGAGGAATTTAAGAGAAACTTGGCAGGTGCTCATGACACAACAGTTGAGAATAAGAAATGAAGCGGTGCACTGAAGAGATCTAGGGAGGTTGAACATAATCACTGATGTAAGAATGAGGCCAGGACCCAGGAGATGCAATCCCTGCCCTTTGTTATAAGACTTCAGGGACTGTGAGTGTCTAAACCTTTCCTTGTTTTGTGTTTCGTCTCATGCCAAGCAGTGTTATTCTTATTAGCTAAAAAATAGGAATTGTCTAGTCGAGTAAAACCTATTCAGGACTGGACAGAAGGGGACATTACTGCTATTAATACACCATTCTTTAAACACGTTCATTCATCCTTAACAGCATTCTGCTAGAAAGACCCATGATCAGTGTTAGTAGTACTGTTTTGTGGGTAAAGACTTTTAGTGAATAAGTAAATACACATTCCATTGTAGTCAGGTTCAAGGTGAGATTGTTTTTGACAAGCCTTGCCTTCTCTTCTTTCCAGACAACCATATCAGTGTGCTCTAATGACTTGCCAGCTTTACTCCCATAACATCTTGTAATTTCTTTTGGCATATTGCCCAACAATTTATTTAGTTTAGACTGTTTTGACTTTCAGACCTCTTTAAGTACACTTTTGTAAGCAACTTTATTCCTTTCCACCTTTATAATTAATCATTATAAAGTCATTTGAAATGAAGACTTTTACAAATGAAGTAAGGTTAGTGAAGTTAGGTCAAGCCACTCTAACCATTTACTTACTTTGACTTAAATGTTTTAATTTCCTAAAAGACCAAGGAAAGAAGAATGATTTGTTAATATCCACATGCCCCTCCCCCATCACTGTATCTAAATTCCTTGAGGACAGATGTATTTGAAAATCACAATTCTTGGATTTTTAGAAACTGAATATAGTGCTTATATTATATACTATGCAAGTGCCTTTAGTGGCATTTGGACAGTACCTGTAATCATCACAGTAATATTTCTGCAGTGAAATGGGCACATGGTCATATCAGTGTAGGTCTCTGTTGCCACCAAATAAGTTCCAAAAATCGTGGGTTTCTGAAAATGTTAGGTTTTGGATTGCAGTTAAGTTGCAGATATTTACTTAATTTTTTTCATTCCTTAAAACAGATAATTTTATTTTATTTTATTTATTTATTTATGATAGTCACACACACACACACAGAGAAAGAGAGAGAGAGAGAGAGGCAGAGGGAGAAGCAGGCTCCATGCACCGGGAGCCTGACGTGGGATTCGATCCCGGGTCTCCAGGATCGCGCCCTGGGCCAAAGGCAGGCACCAAACCGCTGTGCCACCCAGGGATCCCCAAAACAGATAATTTTAAACAACAACAAAACCTCCAGCATTATTTTTATGAATCAGGAAATTGAACCTCAGTGAAATTAAATAAATCTAGGAAAGAATGCAATCAGGTTGCTAATCCAATGGCCTCTATTTTGTTGGACCACATTGCCTTTTTTTAAAAAAAATCATATCCACTTTGTTTCCATTTTTTCCGCTGCTTCTTACTGCTCTAATATCTATGGGTCCATTGGAATTTTCGGTCTTCTTTGTATACAGTACTGGTCATGATGTAATAGTAAAAAAGAAAAGGTACTTGATCACAAATAGAATATGAAATCTTCTCCAAGGTGACAAGAGTTTAAGTCTTACGTTCACTTAAGTACTAGAAATTGGTGAGCACTCATTTTTCTTATAAAAAGGTCATCTTAAGCACTTTGTTTAGGTAACCATGGGATGAATATCAGTAAGTTTATGAAGACTTGGGAGTTTTCTCAGGAGGATTCACGAATATTTTCTGAAATATTCAAATGGAGGAGAGAAAAAAAATGTTGCAGGATTATTTTTCATTTGCATTTTTTGTCACATTAATAAGGAGCAGGTGGAAAATGTTAGTGTTTTGAAGTTATATGAAGAATGCTGTTTGACATCAGGCTAGTTCTCCATGTTTCTCAGGAATAAAAGGAAACATATTTCTCTCCCATTACTATCACCTAACAATTCAGGAATTATGAAAAGGGACTTAACGATGAAATGTGGGACATCCCCTACTTAAAGGTAAGAATATCCAAGCAGTGGTACCCAAAGTTCTCTTAAAGGTAAAATTTTATAAATTCTCTCAGCAACCTGCTGATAATCACACTGGCAGGAGATTTTCCTTTAGATCTAAATTGACACCTTCTTGCTGCAGTTTCAATTGATTCTTGGACTTAATAAATGCCATCCTTGTTCATGAAGGGCAATATATTTTGCAGTAATAAAGCTGAGGTCTGGGAAACTTCATGATAATACACATTAGATTAGTTCTAGCTTGTTGCAAAAACAAATTACATCAATGTTCAAACTTCTAAATACCACAGTCATCGTAATTTTTTCCTGGCCACAAAAAAACTCTATTTTTGTAAACAAAAACTATGTATGTAACTTTACTTATTATTTTTTTTTTGTAACTTTACTTATGAGTACACTTAACTCTTTCCTCAAAGGGCGAGATTGACTTTAAGATTTATTTATTTATTTATTTACTATATTTTTTATTGGAGTTCGATTTGCCAACATATAATATAACACCCAGTGCTCATCCTGTCAAGTGCCTCCCTCAGTGTCCAGTCACCCACCCCCCTCCCACCTCCCCTTCCACTACCCCTTGTTCATTTCCCAGAGTTAGGAGTCTCTCATGGTTTGTCACCCTCTCTATTTTTTCCCATTCATGCAACTTGACCATTCAGGAATGCAAAAGAAAACACCATCTCTCTCTATATATATATCCCTGCTCTTGTTCTTTGAATGTAGACAATGAATGTGGAAAACAGCTATGCAAGACAATATTTGAAAAACTTATAAAATTATAAAGTGGCGCAATATTCAAAAAACATGCAGAAGCCCTTTAAATCCAGAGATTCTTACTGTTACCTCCTGGCAAAAACTGCTTTGCAAGAAAAATTATTCAAAGAAAAAGATTTCCATCATTTCACAATGGTTCCAGAAAGTCTTTACATCAAAAGAGAATTGTTTTTGTGCAATTAAAATCTTTAGACACATCAGAGAGCTGTAACATTGCCTTTTGTAAGGTCTGCAGCACCACCAATTCAATTAATCCTCTCAGATATTCTCTACATTGCTCAAAAGTCATCTTTGTCAGGGTGGCTAATGTGATGGCATCAACAAGAAGGGAGAAGCAAGTCTGGCATCCTGGTGAATTTTATCATTGTTCCTTTCTACACTATCAAAAGACTTGGAGTCTTATTTTTAAAGTCTCCTTGTACTGTTTCAGTTCAGTTTGCTTTTGTAAACATAGTTGAGAAAGAGCAAATGTACGGTTTGTCAATGTTTCTTTTGTACATCTGTTTGCCTACTGGCACAACAAACTGAAAAAATATAATATATGTATATAACATGTACAGATTATATAATATGTGTATAATATGTACATATTAAATATTTCTGTATTCAGATCAATTTTGTGAATTGTGGGTATTGGCCTATAATCTGTGAATGATTGGTGGTAATATTAAAACAAATTATAGGGTCTCTTCTTTGTCCCCATACAACTTTCTCAGGAATTGTACCCTCCTTTTAGAATGCTTTGAATCACTCTCTAGGAAGGTTTTCTTTCTGGTAACCAGTTAAACACTTCTACTTTATCAAGAATAAATGTAGTTTAAAAACAGTAAATAAATGCCTCTGAATATATTTTAGGCTTTTTCTTTTATAATACATAAAGTGCTAGTTTCATGTTTCCACCTGTTCTAATAGTGCTTTTTCATTTATAAGAAACCTTTACTGAAGTGCTTTATTTAAGTTTAGGGACAGGGAGAATTTGGAGAGAGTCCAGATACAGTAATAAAAATCAGTGAGTCTATATGCAAATACATTTTGGGAAAATGGTAATGCTTGCCAAGATTTTAGTCAACCTGCCAAAAATTGCATTTTACAAAATGCAGTGGTGTTACTCATGCATTTTTCCGTACTGTGAATGCTAATGAATAATTCCCAGTGGTTGTAGGGGGGACGGGTCCAAAGAAGTAGCTTCTGGGTCTTATGTAGGAGTTACAAGCTTAATGTAGATATGGTTTAAGACTTTCCTTTTAAAACTGGGCTCCATGGATGTCTAATTCTTACTATTCTGTGTTATGGAAATGAATCTAAAGGGCAGAGAAAATGTAAGAAGAAATGTTCTCATTCCAAGGTCCTAGTTGTAGAAAATTTTTCATTAACTGGGTCTACTTTAGGTTTGCTAAAAGAACAGCTAGAGGAAAAGGAAGTGTTTCTCCTAACAGTGTCGAGTTAGTGCAAGACTTATAGCCTAATTTTACCATCTTGGTTTCCCCAAGTTAATTTTTTTCCTCGTAAAAACAGAAGGAAGTAAGATTCAGCCAAATATTCAGGGGCGGCCTTTCATAGTGAAAAGAATATGGACTTTACCATTCAATTCACTTGGCTACCAATCATACCACTACTCCTATTAGCTCTGTAACTTGTATGAGCTTTGTAAATGAAGATAATAATTGGTATATAGCTTTTAGGGTTCTTGCAATTATTAAATAAAGTTAAAAAAAGAAGCACTTGGCTCATAAGAGATATTCAATAAATGTAAGCCTTCTTCCTAAAAGCAATTCTCATTAATAGACTAGTCTGATTTAACTAGGAAATTGAAATCCAATCATACATTCAGAAGAAACGAATTTTCATACAAACATATTTAAGTGATAAAAATGGAAAAATTGAGAGATGGAATCATTTGATTTCCACAAACAGACATACGTTGCGATTTTAAAAGTTCCAATTGAGGAAATAAAAGGCAACTCTTCTCTTACTGCATTAGCTTGTCTGTGATCATGGCTAATCATATGGAATTAAAATGTTTGAACCTGTTCCTTAGGAATGCATTTTTAAAACTAGAAGGTATGCACTGGTGTCAGAGTGGGTAGAGCATAGAGGTGTAATGGATAATAATTGCTTAAATTATAGAAGTAAATAGATCTGCTCATGTAAAAGTTTTCAATTGTGCTATTTAACTTAGACTTTTTAACTGAGTTCACCATTAGAGTTGCCAGATAATTTATAGGATGTCCAGTTAAATTTGAATATCAGATCAACAGTGGACTCTTTTCTATTTATAAGCATGTTCTAAATATTGCATGGCACACACTTACACTAAAATATTATTTGTTGTTTATATGAAATTCAAACCTCACTGGGCATCTTATATTTTTATTTACTATATCTGGTAACTCCACTCATATTCTGAACTCTTATTTATGCATTTTACGATTATATTATAAATTATCCTACCATAACACCCACTTCTTTGCTTGTAACTGATTTCAGGCCTTTTATACATATTATTTCTTTTTCTATTTTTTTCTTAGATTTTATTTAAATTCAAGTTAGTTAATACATTGTGTATTATTAGTTTCAGAGGTAGAATTTAGTGATTCATCACTTACATATGACACCCAGGGCTCATCCCAGCAAATGCCCTCTTTAATAATGCCTGTCATCCAATTACCCCATCCCCCACCCATGTCCCCTCCAGTGACCCTCAGTTTCTTCCCTAGAGTTAAGAGTCTCTTATGGTTTGCACACCCCCTGCCTCTGTTTTTAATCTTATTTTATTTTTTCTTTCCTTCCCCTATGTTCATCAGTTTGTTTCTTCTGAGTTATTTGAGACAGTTTTTTTTTCTTTATATGGGGAAGGGATGGTGAAGCTAAAATTCTAGGAGAACCCTGAAGCTAAATCGTCTATGAGAAATAACTTCTACAAACTGCATAATGAATATCGAGCTGCATTTATATTGCTCTATTTTAATAAGTGAGAGCAAAGATCTCTAAAAGCAGAAGATAGCTGATATCATCAAAATCTGCTACCTGGCATTACAAAGGAGGGAGAAGGAATAATCAATCCAGAAGTTCTGAAAGACTCTCCCTTAGCAGGTTGTATGTACGGCTGGGCAGACTTCTCTGTATGTAGCAGTATAATGAAGCTGCGAGAGGGAGAGATTATTCTTTCAGTTTTATTCATATTATGCCTAAGACTTTCGAATTAGTTTTTTTGGTGGGTAAGCACCTTAAATCACCCATAAGACCTCAGCTTTGTTGTTCAGCATTAAAGAACAGAAGAAAGAGCAAAGAGTTTGAAGAATTAAATGAATATGTAGGAAACTCGTTCATACACGTGCCTTATGTTTTAACAGTAAATCGCTTTTTAGACCTGGAACTGCCTGCCAACGCTGAATTCTAGGGGGTGGGGGAGAAAGGAGAGTGAAAGAGAAAATTTTGCCTGCATCGGAACAGAAAATAATGTTGAAGCAAATAGAACTCTATATACTCTGACAGTTCAAATGATACATAAGTACACAGGCTGACAACGGCTGGTTTGTCCCTGCAGTTCACTTCGCTCAACTCCACATGGTTCTGTAGGACAATGAAATTCAATGCACTTAGAATTTCCAAAAAAAAAAAAAAAAAAAAGAAGAAGAAGAAGAAAAGAAAAAAGAAAAAAGTGAGCTCAGATTCTTTTAAAAGCATTTCTATGAGAAAACGGATCATTTACATGCCAAAAGCACTTTTAATGTGACATATATTTAGCACATGTATTATTTAGAACGAAAGCTGCTTGAACTTAGCGAATTTTAAAGTCTATAAAACGGCACCCCACTGAGCAGAAAGGTAGCAGTTCTGTTATGTGATTATGTGGAATAATAGACTTGTACATAACTTTTTATGAAATTAAAGGTATGACATTTACTTTCCGTTAGCCCCATAAATTGCACTTTAGAAATAAAGAATGGCCCGATAAGTGAATTTGTTGTTCCTTCAAGCAATTTAACTGATTTTTAAGGAACAGTTTTGTGTTTCATCTATTGAGTAACACATCAAACAGTTATCTTAGTAGATTTAATGAAACTCGTGTATCATTTAACTCTTCTGAGAAATGTTCAGGGACCCTTAAAATGAGAAAGGCGGACATCCCGGGTTTGTTTTGTTTTCTGCTCGCAGAAAACCAAGTGCACCAGCTCCACTGCCATGGTGGTTACTGTGCTGGAGGGGGTGTGCTTCCGATCAGCCACTGCACACACCTTGGGGTGGGATATTGGTTGGCTTCAAATTCCTTTGGAGAACAAAATTGGGATTGCAGATGTGTTAAGATTTGGGGCATATTTCCAGACAAACATACAGTTTCCCCAGAAGACCCTCTCATCAGAGCACACTACCTTACTTAGAGGGAACATTTAGAAAATATTTGTTTCTTTAAAGTGTAACTGTGGACAAAGCAGCCAGGTCTTAAAACAGAGATCTGCTGAAAAAGGGCCAAGAGCTCTCAACCCTTCCTCATTTATGTTAATTTTGCCTCAAACGAAGAGATACTGATGAACTTAGCTGAACACACATGCACACACCTGAATTTCTGTGTTGCAGCCAGTCAGGAATATCCCCATGCCCATATGGAAGTGATACTCAAGGTGGAGTTTTAGGAAGTAGTTTATCTTACACATGAATGTGAGACTATCAATCAATCAATCAATCAATCAATCAATCATCTATCTTTCTATCTACCTACCTACCTAACTAGCAGAGTCCAGCATGCATCAAATCTCTCTGAGTCTAAGTAACTGAGTGACTTGCTAGCTTGTTATCAGAGTGAGCGTGTTGCAGTGGTATAAAAAGCTGTTTCAAGATTTCCATTTTTAAATCCCTTTCTCTCCTTTCTACCTCCTTCACCCCCTCCAGAGATTTCAATGATTGTGTTTAAATTTGCTTCAGGCTTGAATTTTGGCATTTGGGAAATCAGCTCAGCAACTCTTCAGTAATTTATCTGGGTTGCTAGAAAGACTCTTTTGGTGCCCTTTAAAGATAGAGATGCTTTTTTTTTTAATTTTTTAAAATCTATTTATTTATGATAGTCACAGAGAGAGAGAGAGAGAGAGAGAGGCAGAGACACAGGCAGAGGGAGAAGCAGGCTCCATGCACCGGGAGCCCGACATGGGATTCAATCCCGGGTCTCCAGGATCGCGCCCTGAGCCAAAGGCAGGCGCCAAACCGCTGCGTCACCCAGGGATCCCAAAGATAGAGATGCTTGATTGAAAAACAAAGTGCTGTGGCAGGTCAACACACAGGGTGTGTGTGTGTGTGTGTGTGTGTGTTTAAAGGAAAGTTTCCTTTGTCTAATCTACAAGATGCTTTTCTCTTCCTTTGGTTTTTCTAAATTAAAATATACAAGACTTAGCATATTAGAAAATGAGCCCTAGTAAGCACACTGTTTTTACTGTTTGTGTTCTCATGCCTATGTTGCTCTCGTAACAGCTTTGTTCAGAGGGAGATGGAAATAAAACTGGATCTCAGTCCAAAAGGTGCAATTATGGTCATTTAAGCCAATAACATAATTATGTATAGAGCGTATATATTTATCAGATATGTGCAGCCATTTTGAACTCTTTATGTATTATCATTGCCACTTTGCAGCTTTCTTGAAACAATTTTCGGCACCATCTAAGTAAAAATCACAGAGAAGGTTAAATGCTAAAAATATACTTTAAAATTATGTTGAGGTGATGGCATAAAGCCAGAAAAATCAAAGAATTTTTATCTTACCATCCTTCACTATTTCCCTTAGATTAATTAACATCAGAAATTTAATTAATTCCTATTATTGTAGGCAGTCTTTTGTGTTTATTTTGAGGAACATTGGTTGAAGAGGATGCTTACCCAGGACTTAAATGCAAACCTGTTTCAAACTCTGTTCGGAATCCAAGTTTACTACTTTATTTGTGTGTGACATTAAATTTCCATTCTCAGAATAAACACCACACCACCTGGGATTATGATGACTTTTCATTTTTAAACCCAAAATTTAGCATTGCTTGAAGTCTAGTTTATTTCACACCTTCCCAAGGCTCTCTTTAATGCAAGCAGGTAGGATCCCTAATCTTCCCATCCTGCTGCAATCCAACAGTTACGAATATTCACATGTATGTGTTGGTGAAAAGGAAGGTTGCTTTTAGCAAGCATGAGGCAAGGTTTTAATTTGTAGCTGATAATTTGCTACTGGAAGCTTACCCTGATTAGTCTTCTTACTGCACCAACAGTTTTTGAGGTGGTGTGAATTACCTGCTGTGTATGTTTTTACCACTCACTCAGGGATGAAAATGAATTACAACCTAGCCCTCAATTAAAGCTCGAAATAAGAAAACCTCAAACTTCTTTTATGTCTGCACTTCTAAAGAACAGAATTAGTTGCTTCTGATATCATTGGAATTGTAATTCACACTCTTGGAAATCCTGCAATGGATCTTTCAGCCCCACTCAAACAAGCGCATCTCAACTGTTACCCAATTACATTGCCTTTGCTCCAAGTCAAATCATCATCCAACAGCTGAGAATTGAAACAAACTCCATTTGTGAAAATGAACCATGAATTTATTGATAATGTGGAATGTTTATAAGTGTTATTTCTTGTCACCCTACAGAAATTAATATGTTATTTTTGGTCCTATTAATTGTGAAATTTAGGAAATTGAGTCATGGATTTTGATTTAATTTGTCATTAATGCACTATAATTTTCAGCAGTGCTGGAAAGAAATACATTAATGAAAACCATGAATAAATGTTTTTGGAACACTGTTGTTAGATCTTTTGAGAAAACGTCCATTACTTTCAACCCCTTCATTGTAAGTCTACAAAAGCTTGTATTGTGTTTGTTGGGCGATCTGGACATCTCAAAAGGAAACACACAGGCATTCAAATAGTCTATGAGTTTATTCATTGGTTCATGTTCTTATTAGGCACCTATTGTGCTTTGTTTGCTCATGCCATAGGGAATAGAGAGCTCTTGAGTCCTAAAACACTTACATTTTATATAGGAAAACTCTAGTTATCCCACTCACTTTCAGGGAAAAAATGTCTTATGAAGGCATTGTGCTTGCAACTGGTCATATATGCTGAATCTGGTGCTGTTCTACAAATCTATTTCCCTCTGGAAGAAAAGTGTGGTGCTTGAGTATTTTCTCACCTAAGATCAGCATAGTAAATGGTAAGGAGTGGGAAAAGCAAAGACTGAAGTTGTAGGATGATTTTCTGCTCTAATTAGAGAGTACTTCCTTATACTTAAAAACAAGTTTTTGTTTGACGTGGCTATGAAAATAAAGGTTTAATTTGAATATTGAGAGAGGAAACAGAGGGCTGCTCAGGAGGAGATCACATACAAGGACTATGTAGGAAAGAAAGGAATAAATAGAGGGGGCAAAGCCTGGTACTTCCAAACTGATTATAAACTCCCTGATAATAGCAGTCTGGATTTTAAAAAAAAATCATTTGTGTTTTCCATAACATCCAGTGCATGGCTGGAGTCACAACTGGTGTAAGTCTGGTTTCTTGATTAACACCCATGTTCCAAGGTGATAACTCAGGTTTATAAGGTCAAAGGAAGGGAAGTTATGTTATATACTGGATATCATGTCTTTAGCAGAGTTTACCCTACTTTTGATATTAGCAGGATTACATCAAACTTACCAACTAATTTTAATTACTTTCCTCTCCTTTGTAGTCATAAATTTTTTAGCTACAATTCCATTCTGCAATGTCATGGGAAAGATGATATGTGAAGCTCTGTTTGTTCATGTTCCTAGAAAGAGGAAAATTATCATTCATCTAGTTCTTCCTCCCTCCTTTGCTATCAAATGACAAGATTGTTGATAAGTAGCTACATATTATGCCATGTAACAATATTCTCAGAACTCTTTAATCTTAGGAATAGAGAAGTAGATTTCCAAGTCGATTGTAAATGGAAAATTCATGAGCTTAAAGAAGAGAGGTTTTGGGGGGGTGTGGCTTCACCTTTCTGAAGGTCTGTGCAATGCTACTGATTCATACTGTTTGATACTGTTAAGCGATGCTTTAAGGTTTCACTTAAAATCCTACCATTGGATTTTGTTTGATTCAATGTAATTAAGAGGATTAATTATGTCGTCTCAGACTTATGTTTTTATTAATGTGAAGATCATACCTAGGTAGCCATTCAGGGTTAGCCTCAAATTGAAATTGGACCACTGAATGGTCTATTTTATTGCCCATATATTGGGTAGTAGCTCAAATAAAAGTAGAAATAAAATCCCATGTCATTATATGTTAGCTAAAAGTTGTCTCGACCAGGCCACTAACCTGAGAACAAGCTTGGAATTAAATAGAAGCCATAGGGTGATATAGATAGGAACACAAGGTCATTTTGCTGGATAACCATGAAAGATGATTTTCCTGTCTCCCTTGTTCATTTTCCTCTATCATTTGTTTATTTTCTCACTCTCTTACTTTCTCCTTCATTTCTCTTCTCTGGAAAATTCACTACCATATATCAGTTGTATATCATTACAGTGTTGTTGTTTTTTTCTAGTCTAGGGGTTGGGTGAAATAATATAAATTCACTATGTATTTTATTATGTTAGATATATAATACCCCTAAGCATGACAAAAGAAATTTGCATAGCCAGAAACTTGGCCAATTGTACATAGTCATGTATGGCTAGCATTTTTTTCTAAAAACAGGTGAATTCAGGGTCGTTTATGAGCTTCTGAAGGGATACCTAAATCGAATGGGAATTGAACAAGCACTTTAAATAGCCTACTAATGTCATGCCACCCACTGGATCCATTGAGGGCATTGGTAGCATGTTGGAAGAGCTTTCATGATCTTGCTCCTGTCTCCTTCATCCCCCATGATGCATGAAAATATGTAATCCTCCTGGCCTACAATGTTGGAGTTTATCAATTACATAGAAGTTAGGAATTAGGGATCCCTGGGTGGCGCAGTGGTTTGGCGCCTGCCTTTGGCCCAGGGCGCGATCCTGGAGACCCGGGATCGGATCCCATGTCGGGCTCCCGGTGCATGGAGCCTGCTTCTCCCTCTGCCTGTGTCTCTGTCTCTCTCTCTCTCTCTCTTTCTCTCTCTCTCTCTCCCTGTGACTATCATAAATAAAAAAAAAGTTAGGAATTATGAAGTATGATCTTGATATATCAAGCTGATTATTTTTGCAGCCAGCTGCATCCTTGAAAGCAGAACTACTCAGCTATTTAAACACTGGTTGTTTTTTGTCACATGTCAGATAAAAATCCCAAATACTCTGGAGGAGATAGCACTGAGTAGTGAGAGATAGAGCACTGAAGGAAAGTTTTAATCACTGATACCTCAAAGGTTTTCTCTGGGAAAAACATGGAAATGTGAATTATTTCTGATTTGTATAACATTTAAGTGCATTTTGCCTGTTAGGCAATTTATTTTACTTAGCATTCAATGATATATGGTATCATAAATTAAGATGATTTTAAAATATGGAAAACTAGTGCAAAAAAGCCATCCTTTAAAAGTTCACACATGATTCTAGAGCATTTAGAAAGAGATTTTTGGATATTTAAGACCAACAAGCTTTGTGTTAATTGTGCTATAATCCTGGCCTCATTCCCAAATGAAACAATAAGAAATTGTCTATTATCAAATATATGATTTTAATAGCTACCACACTGTGGGAGTAATGCCTTATTTTAAAAGAAAACCCTTGAGTTAATTGGCTAGCTTTTGAAATTTGCGCTGAGATAATGGATCTATTCAGTCTACCATCTTCATTGGACTGTTGAGTTCAGTATATGAGAAGATGTAGTATTCAAAGCAGATCACACTTGCAAAGATTTGCAGGCCTGTTTTTCCTAATAATTAAATTATATTCCTTCCCAACCACACACCAGAAAAAGTCTGAAAACACTGTTTGGACCGTGTCCATTCATTTTAATCAGTCCATGAGTAAAAGCCTTTGGAAGAAGCAGTAAGGATCAATGAAGATAATGTAGATAATGCCACATTTTAGAATGAGCCCTAACTCTAAGGAGTAAAGATCTAGGTTGTAGAACTTTCTCAGCTACTTATACCAGCTAATGATCTTGGGTTTGTCTTACAAACTCACTTTCTCATCTATGTGGGGACAATAATGCTTTTCCTACTTCACGTGTTTTTGAAATGAAAAATAAGACATTTGGAAAAGCTTGGGAAGACATAAATCATTATTCAGATGTGAGTTATTATTATCTTCCATTTAGGTATGAGAATTAAATGTGTTGATATCTAGTTAGATCATTGTCTATTTTTGTCATTTTTCCTCACTTTATCTTTCATATAGACTCCAGGTCTATTTATTTATTTATTTATGAAATTAATTCCAGTGTAGTTAGCATACAGTGTCCTATTAGTTTCAGATGTACAATATAGTGATTGAACAATTTTATACATTGCAGATTGGTTCACCATTTGTTGAAAAAACTCGAGTTTTTCCCATTGCACATTCTTGCCTCCTTTGTTGAAGTTGAATTGACTATAGATTGTGGGTTTAGTTCTGGACTTTTTATTTTGTTCTATTGATATATGTGTCTTTTTTTTAGTGAGTACCATGCTGTTTTGATTACTACAGCTTTGTAATATAACTTGAAGACTGGAATTGTGATACCTCCAGTTTTATTTGTCAAAATTGCTTTGATTATTTAGAGCCTTTGTGGGTTTTTTTTATGATAGTCACACACACACACACAGAGAAAGAGAGAGAGAGAGAGAGAGAGAGAGAGACAGGGAGAGGGAGAAGCAGGCTCCATGCACCAAGAGCCCGACATGGGATTCGATCCCGGGTCTCCAGGATCTCGCCCTGGGCCAAAGGCAGGCGCTAAACCACTGTGCCACCCAGGGATCCCGCCTTTGTGGTTTTGCACAAATTTTCGGATTGTTTGTTCTAGTTCTTTGAAAAATGCTGTTGGTATTTTGATACGGATTACATTAAATTCGTAGATTGCTTTGGGTAGTGTAGACATTTTTACAATATTTGTTCTTTCCAGATCTATTTTTGAGTCAGTCATAAGCTCTTTCATGTAAGATTGAACACAAAAATTGCTGTTATAATGTTGGTAAACAAATTCATTCATATTCAGTACACATTTCATAGTGCTTAATCCATGTAAGCATTTTGTTCAGGTGGTACATAAATGAATCCAACACAGATACTGTCCTCAAGAAGGTGATAGTTACAGGTAGGAAACCCAAAATATATTGTTGTGCCTGGAACATGATTTTATAAGTCTACTTACAATTCTACTTACAGACTAATAACTTCAGTCTCTTGCCGTTTCATGGATGCTGGTAGTATACATGAGATTTTGGAGACAAAGGATTTTATTACTCATCGCACAACAAATGGCACCATGTTTGTGTAAGTTCCCTTTGCCCCACCTGCCCCTCCAAGTCCTTGGGGGGTGGCATGAGGAGGCAAGGTAGATAGTATACATGCAGAAGGTTTGTGCTGCAGCTGAGGAACATTGAGCTTGTGGGACTTGCTGTTTTATAGTAAATACTAGGCAAAGCTGCTCTTTGTCCCAGGGGAAAGATTACTTCATCCCTCTGAGATTGCTATAAAGACAACCCTGAGAATTGTCCTTAGTAAAGGACAGTCAGGGCCTTGCATTCTTGGTGTACCCAGTAAGATAGTTAGGAATATGACAGACTCACAGTGTCTTCCAATAGTCATAAAGTAGAATGTGGCAAGCGATAAGACTTATTAATAATTAAAGGTATTTTAAAAAAATAAATTTTAGACTTATTTGTTTATTTTTGAGAGCAGAGAGGGGTAGAGGGAGAGGGAGAGTTTTAAGCAGACTCTGAGCTGAGTGCAGAGCCCAACACAGGGCTCCCAAGAGCCCACAATCCCACAAAATCACGACCTGAGCCAAAACTAAGAATCTAATGTCCAACAGACTGCACCACCCAGGTGCCCCATTAATTAAAAAGGGATTTTAGTCCCATTCCATGTCAAACACAAAATTTTCTGCTTTCTTTTAAAATATTTCTAACAGTAAGATATTTATTAAGCTCTTACTGATGTGTGTATCTCAGGATAAAATATCAAGGTGATAAAGGACTTTAATCCTGTGAAGTGCCCAGCAAGATTCCTCCCTGTTTTACAACCGAATCCAAGGAGCTTTCCTCACTCGAATTTGCATCATCTCTCAAAAGCACTACCTGGGGCCTCCATGGACCATTTTTCATCGTAAAACATCAATTTTATGCAGCCATTTCAATATGAGATCTCAGAAAGTCAGTGTCCCTATTTAACATACTTTTGGGTTTCTCCATAAATTTATATGACAAAAAGTTGAACTTCGTTTTCGTCTCTTAGCACTACCTGGATTAACAAGTTTATGTTAAAAGAAGTAGAGTGGTGAGTTATAGTTCTTATGACCAAGTAGTCTCTCTCCAGAGTCTAGGCTCATTCTGTGGCCACCACTATCCCGCTGGAACCGTAAGACATGAGAGGTAGAGGACAGAGCCTCTTAGCCTTTTCAGAACAATCTTCCTTTTTATAAGCATATATAGGGAACAATGTGATCGATCTCTCAACTATGAATAAGCTAATGACTCCAAGAAGTTTGTTTTTAGAATTTGAAAAAGGCTTCCCAGTTTGCTATTTTGAGATCTTGATAAAGATATTGCCCTGAGCCAGCTGATGAGAGAAAATAATTTAGTGAGAGAGTGAAAGAGAGATTTACTATTAAGTCAAAATACAGAGCATGGTACAGGAAAGCCTTCATTGGGAGACAACATACTCTTCAAAAAGAAAGTGCGTTTGTTTTGGCAGGGGGCCTTGGAATTCTAGTTTGCAATTTAAATCTTTGCTAAAAATTGCATTTTAAAGGCAGGTGCTTGTCTAGCACAGGTGGTTACTGTAGCAATCACTGTATTGACAGAAAAATATTATGATGGGGTATAGAGACACCAATCTAATGAAATAAAGTGAAAGGAACAAAAAAAATTATTCACCTCTCTCTTCTTTCCTCCCTCTCACACTTTTCCAAATAATTGTAATTTAATGTTCTATTCAGAAGAAGATATTTATAACATGGCATCTCAATATTAATCTTAAACTGGAAAAATAACTTGTCATTTATTTAACCCCAGCCTGATGGGAGGTTAGATTCACTACTGAAAGTCTGTTACAAATAGCCAGGACATTCTAAGGTCACCAAATGATGGCTGTCATTTTTGTATTCAGCCCAATGATGAAGGAGCTTTTTAATGTTTGGACATTCAATCTATGTAGTGCCACGACCTGGACATACCCTTTTACTAAACACTAGCCCACTAAATCCTCTTAGAATGTTGTTTACCTCCAGATAAATCAAACATGACAATGTAGGTTAACTTCACTGATTCATTTTTCAACCACAAATGATTAATAATTTTTACAGAATGAAAGCTACAGACTTCTTATTATACGGCGGACTACAGGGAGTGATATAATTCTTAGATGTCTTGTGAAATGTGAAGCCATTTCTCTGGAACTGATGTTCTCAGTTCTCAGCTAAGCACGGTAGCTACCTTTGCTTCATGAGAGGATCATCCAGCAGGAATGACCTTATCAATTACTATAAGTCAGGATCTTTCCCCCAGAGTTTGAGCAAGCTGTTCCCTGCAATTTGTACTGGTGGTCTGGGGCTAAATCCGAATCCATTTTCAAGCCTAAGCATGTCACATGCTGTAGCAGTGAAAGACGTGTTGCTGCAGTAAGCAAAGACATAGGCTCTGTGCGGAGAGTTTTTTTGGGTGACCAGAAATCCCACACGATGGAGAAAACCAAAACACAAAGAAGAAAAATGAGCAGAAAAGGGAAAAAGAACTCCTTCTCTCCAGGGCTCAGGATGTTTTTACCCTGGAAAGATTAAGTAGCAGATCTTGCCAACATTTATTTCACTTTTGTTTATTCTGGCCAGTTTCTCCTTCTCTGTTCACTACCTACCCAAATAGCCCTCGAGTTCATTATAGTTTTAATAAAGATTAGGAATTAGGGTCAGCCAATGTTTCTGCTACAGGTGTCTTGAAAAGTCACCTGCCGCTTGGTTTGCACAGTGAGGCTTCTGCAGCCCTCCCTTGTTAGGTTTCCCCCATCTACTCTCCCTTCAACACTTTGTAAATAATATTTTCCATTTATGTCATATTTCCAGAGTGGCTGAGCTTGTGAATGGTTTTATTTCTTTGACTTCACATTCTGCCATTCTTGAATAACTAATAGTAGTGATAACATTTTCCACATTTAGAATTGCTTTCTGGTAACCTGGAAGGAAGAGATTTCTCTGAGACATACAGCATATATAACCTCTCTTGACATCAAGGGCACAGAAATAGTTGCTAAAATAGATGATTGATTACCTATGCTGAGCTCAGCACTTAGATTTTCTATTAGTTTCAGAAACTTCCATTAGGTTCGTACCTGGAAAGTTTTGGCATTGGCCCTTAATATCTCTATCTACTGGGACACACTTTCATATTCCTACTTTGGGACTGGCTGCACTTAAAAAGAGCAGAGGAACTAAGTTTAGGACATCTTCCCACTAAAAATATGTTAAAATCTTAATAATAACTCTTTTGGATTTTTTGATGTTCAGGTTGCAGCTTTAGATTAGTTCTACTTTTATTTCTACTGGTTTGACCATACGTATTCTAATCCCATGTGAAAGCCAACATTTCATTCTTTTGTAATAAAATTATAGTTTACTGTATAGTGAGAACTCATCCATTATGTGAGCTGTAGATTGTGCAGACATTGGACACAAGGATGGAATGGCTCCTCTTCAGCTGTTCTTTTCTACTGTGTAATTACATAATTAGGTTGTAGACTATCCATCATACAAGTCTTTTTGTAATTCCATGGGAAAAGCTACTGAATATGGACAACAGATGATTCTTAAACCTCAATATCACAGCTGGTTTACATTTTTTACCCTAAATCCCGTAAGTGGGCAGGCCATGTTACAGAACGCTTTCATGCCAAATTTCCTTTTTAAAAATTAAAACCACTTTGGTATTATCCAAGAGAAAGAGAGTATTAAAAAATAATTGACTGTTTACCTGATGTTTATAAGACTGTCTACATTGTTTTTCAGTGACTGTTTTCCCTTCTCTAAAAGATATTCACCATATTTAGTCCCTACTGTGGGTTTTTCATCTTCTCTCTCTCTTTTTAATCATTATGCATGTTTTCCACTTAACTCTTTTCTTTTTTGCTTTCTGTTTAATACCTTCTCTATTATTGTCCAACCCATAGCCAGCCTATGGGCCACTTTAAAGTCTCCTAGATTTTCCTGGACAGGATATCATCTCAAATTATCCTCTTTTTAGTGCTCAATATGCCTACCATCTACCTTGTATCATTTCACCTCTTCTCAAAAGTACAAAACAGATTTTTTTCAGACCCAATTCAATTCAGTAACTTGTGGTAGTGATTTTTTAAAAAATCCACTAATTATGTTGAACAGAATGGAATTATTTTTAAATTAGCGACATTATAATATCACAAGAAATTGAGAAAACAGGGACTTACTTTGATGCAAGAGAGAATATGTTTTTCCCACTAGCATAAATCTGGCTGAGTTGAAAAATAGAAGGATACAGTCAGGGATGCAATTTTAGATTCATTTTTGTACATAATCCACAGTGGGGACTAAATATGGTAAATATCTTCCATAATCCACAGTGAGATTTAGGCCAAGTGGGTCTCTTTGCTGCTCATTGCCTAAGTTTTTATGGCTATAGAATGGAAATGCATAAAAGGGATAAAATACTTTTTTCATTCCATCCATTTCTATCGATATGTTGAGCATCTACTCTGGATGAGATACTCAGCCAGGTGTATTAGGATAAATATATTTGCTTATGTCATGATTCCTTTCCCTCAAGTTGTTTATATATGATTGGGCTAATAAGAAAGATGTTTATTGTGGATAAATGGAAGAGTTGACATTGGAAATGAGCCTTAATCAATGCATGTGAGTTCAAAATGCAGAGCAAGAAAAATATAATTTGGTAGGAGAGTAATAGGACTAAAAGAACAGAGGCAAGAAACAGAAGGCAGGGGGTCCTTGTTGGGCAAAACGAGTGAGAGGGAGTGGGAGGCTTTTAGTTTAAGTCACAGGGATGAAAGGTACTGCATAGGGAATATAGTCCTGGGTATCGAAGTAGGGTTGTATGATGACAGATGGCAGCTACACTTGTAGTGAGCACAGCATAGTATAGAGTTGTCAAATCACTATGTTGTACACCTGAAACTAATATAACACTGTGTGTCAACTATATTTCAATGAAAAAAAAAAAAGAACAGAAGCAAGAAAGTTCAGGGAACATTTAAAGAACAATTTGAAATCTGATAGGAGATGTGATTAGAAAAATAAAATTTGATTTTGGTTTTATTTTTATTTATAGAAGTGCTATTTATTTTTTTCAAATTTGTTTTATTCTTCTTTAGAGTTTCTTATTCCTTACTCTTTTAAGCTTTAAACATTCTCTAGGTATCTTAAACATGGTATCTTATAATCTGTCTGATAATTACAGCATCTGTAATGTTTCTAGACTGGATTCTGCTGTCTGCTCTTTCTGCTTAGTCTCACTCAGAAAGATTTGTTATGTGGTTTTAGATTTTAAACTCTCAGCAACTAATTTCCTTGGACCTGTAACTAGGGGAGTTTTAAGGCCTGAATTGAAGTGGATTATTTCAGAATGGATTTGTCTACGCTTTTGAGAGTTGTATGGTGGCACTGCCAATGAGTTCATGTTAAGTAAAATCTGAAGTTTTTTTTTTTTTTTTTTTTACTACATAGGAATCAGGAATTCAGACCTATAAACCATGAGAAGAAGCTATGCACACTTCTGAAGGCCAATTTCACTCCTTCCACTTCAGCGCCAAGATCCTTAAAAACGATTTTTTTTTTTTTTACTTTCTCCTTCTGTTTATTTCTTGTTACCCTTACACTAAGTACAGTGCCCTTTACGATTCTAAATGTATGTGGCGGTTACCCATTCTCACTTCTGGGTGAGGACTATGGTTCATTGACTGCCTCTCAGGCATGGTGTAGCTGTTAACAGAGGAGCTCAAGATCACTAGGGATCAATAGAAGACCCTCTGACAAATGGAGTCCTTGTAATTGCTTTCACATCTGTTTTAGCTTCTGGAATATTCTTTCATGTTACGTTAGCAATTAATTTCAGCCCAAGATTATTTTTATATTTCATTTAGCATTTTAATTGTTGTAGCTGTGAAGGTCATCAGGATATTTAGTCTGCCGTACTACTGGTAACGGAAGTCATACAGGTAATTTTTAGATCAACATTAGAATTTTATTTTTTGTTTAAAAGTTTAGACAATATTTAGTAGTTAATAGAAATCTATTGATTTTTTTTTTGGGGGGGGAGGTGACATGTTTAGAACTGTTTTTAGGGGGATGAGTCTGGCAGTATAATATCAAAGACCCAAGACAAGTTAGACAGTGTTTATGAGGTTTAGATAGAAGGTACAGAAATGTGACCTGGGAGGCTGACACATGGAATGGAAGAAAGCCTTAGATTGAAGGAATGTAGCTAAGGAGTTATCCTTTTTTTTTTTTCCACTGGTTAAACTACTTGTTGGGATGTAAAGAGAGATGTTATTGAAGACATTATCCAAAGCGGGGTCTTGGGACCTCTGTCCATGTAAAGTCTAACTGAAATGCTAAAAAATTATCTGAATGCTGCCCTTCCTATTAAAACAAGGATATATTTATGTGCTTAGATTTTCTTTTTCTTTTTATTTCAAATTCTTAGCCAAAGCTTTAATTGGAACAGAGAGCTGTTATTTTTGTGGGGGTTTTCTTCAGGCAAATTTACCTTTGTGAAGAAAAACGTATAATAATTTCTTTTTGATTAGACTTTTTTTTTTTTCTGGAAAAGAAAATGGCAGCCTGCTTTTATTGTTGCGCGCATGGACGGACCTGCGATTGGAAGGGGCGGCGACGTCACCATGACAGGTGTGGCCATGACAGGTGTGGCCGCGGAAACCGGAGGGCAGGAGATGCTGCGCAGGGGCGGGATGCCTTCCTGTCGGGGAGACGCGCCGCAGCTGGCTGGCTGCTCTCTCATTCCAGGCGCTTCGCAAACGCCTCTGCCGTCTTTTCTTTCTTTCTTTCTTTTCTTTCTTTCTTTCTTTCTTTCTTTTCTTTCTTTTTCTTTCTTTCTTTCTTTCTTTCTTTCTTTCTTTCTTTCTTTCTTTCTTTCTTTCTTTCTTTCTTTCTTTCTTCTTTCTTTCTTTCTTTCTTTCTTTCTTTTCTTTCTTTCTTTCTTTCTTTCTTTCTTTCTTTCTTTCTTTCTTTCTTTCTTTCATTTCTTCTTTCTTTCTTTCCTTTCTTTATTTTATTTATGATAGTCACACAGACAGAGAGAGAGAGAGAGAGCGCCTCTGCCGTCTTGGTGGAGGCCCCAGCTCGGGGATGGCTTCCGCTATCATCTTCTCTCCCAAAGGGAGGGAAGGCATCTTGCCAATGCCTAGCTTCTTCTCGATGCCCCTTTCCCCCAGCAGTAACAGGGTGGAGACGTAGGCGCAGCCTGCTTCCTGGGACCTAACGAGGGGACCTTCGACAACTGCTTGCTTCCCGGTCACTGCACCCACCGGGAGGAGACCAGGGGGCTGCCGCGCACGCGGGGCGGGGGGCGTGGCCGGGGCGTGGCCAGGGCCGGGGGGCGGAGCGCGACGGCCGCCCGCGGGTCCCGGGGAGGCCCCGCCTTGGGGGTGCGCTGGGAGATGCGGGCGACGGCCTTCCCGGCAGGCCGCCGCCCACAGGGTTGACTCGCGCGGGACCCACACCCTGCAGTTCTGCAGTGACAGTGTTTCTTGAAAAACCCGCGTTGCAGTTGGCATGGTGGGGTTGACCGGGTTTGAAATGACGCGGATCATGGCCTCGGGGCCGTGCTGGGCGCAGGCAGCAGCCAGGGGGCCCCAGTTGAGGCGCTGGTGTTGACCAGGTCACCCCGTGTCCTGCCCGGTCTTCTCGGGACTCCGGCTGGAGCAGCCACCGCATCGCAGCCCCTGGGGCACCCCGGCGGCTGCTCAGGCCCCAGGCACCCCTGGCGGTGGCTCTGGTCTGGATGTGGCCAGGTGTGCCGCATCTGGAGGTGCGTCTGAGCAACGGCAGAGGGTCAGGCGGCTCGCTAAGGGGCTGCTCCGGAGCAGAAGCGCAGGCCGCCCGGCTGCTCCCGGAGCCCCGCGCAGCTGCTGCAGCCTCGCTCGGGCCCGCGTGCTGAAGCTGCGGCGGGGCGCGTGGTTGGCGGCGTTGGGCCGGGGCCGCGGCTGGCAGGCGACGCCAGCGACCTCCACACGGCTTGATCACACTTTCTAAGGAAGAATTCCACCAACAATCACTCTTAGTCTAGGCTTCTTTGGGTAGGAGAGTCCTAACCTACCATGGGGTATGACAAATCCTGGGGAAATGCATGCATCTTGCTTTTTAAGATCTGGAGAATTATCTTGCTTCTGCAGCGAATTCCAGGTGGAATTAAATACATTACTCTTAACAGACTGAAGGGAGATCACAGATTCACATTTAATCTATTCTCCAAGTTGTGATCTTCCTTTCATAGGGCAATCTAAAACAAAATTTACTTTTTCTGAGCAACAGGAAAATGAAGGGTACAGAACTACAAAGGAGACAGAGGTGATCAGATTATGTGAAATAATGTCTCATTTGTCAGTGTTCTTAAAAGTTATCAAGAAATTAGTTTTATGATGCAAGATTCTGATGGCTTTATGTTTGCTCCAGCGAGCATGGTACTTATTTACCTGTCATTCTCCAATGTTCAAGCTCACAATGTTGTCTTTCTGTGGGACATTCATAATTAAATTCCCCTAACAATCTTGGAGTAATGCATTGAAGATAAAAAAAAAAAAAACGTTAGAATTGAAAGCTTTAGAAGTAGTTTTTTTATACTTCTCCTTCCACTGGGATGGACTGTGGACTTACAGAAAGAATGGTGTGGTGGCACTGTGGGGGAACCAGAAACCCAGAAATCAGTGGGCTTTGAATCCCACTCTGCTTTATTACTAAATAGGTGATCCTGGGCAAGTGACCTTCCTCTGTGAACCTCAGTTTACTTGTAAAACAGCAATAATTATGCCAGTTTCACAGAACTGTGATGAGTTAATAATTAAGTGAAATATTTATTTAAATGCTTAGCATACTCAGCAAACAGTGACTATTGTACTGTTATTTCTTTATTTCATGCAGCTTCTCTTTGAGTATCTCCCATGGTATGGAAATTATCACAATGGAGTCTGTTATATTCTTGTTTTAAATTTTCTTTGGAGTAAAAAATCTGACTCCCCAAAACCTCTACTCCATGTTCTACCCTATGAAACAGCAAAGGATTCATGTATTAATTCTTCAGGAAGACAAACCTTCAGCTATTTGAAGATAGGGGTTATAGGGAATTATTAATTGAGTCATGTCTCTGAGATGACTGAAAGTGATGAGCTTCAGAGATTAGGTGAAGGGATAATCTCTCTTCCATTATATCAGGAGGAAATAAGAGTCTAGGAAGAGGTGCAGACACATTTGCAAGGTTGCTGAAAATTCTCGGACTTCTCTCTGTGAGGTAAAGTCATCCACTGAGAGAGAGAGAGAGAATCTGTAGTGAGGTTGAACATTTTAGGAGAGTAGGAAAGTTTTGAAGCAATTCCTGTGCAGAATTATGCGGACATCTGACCAGAGATTGTTGGGCAGTATTGGGGATTCAGCTGATTTTGAAGGCCTGATGTTAATATCATTACTGATTGCTCAGTTGTGCTTTTTTCTAACTGGGATGAGTAGCCTGGATTAAGGTCAGAGGTGATATTTGAGTTGACTCAAGTCTGAAGTTTTCCAGGCAAATGAGACAAATTATTGATTGATACCGTAAGAGATTTGATGAAGATGACAAGAAAGTACTCAAACTATTGGCCATGGGCTCGAAGTTGAAAGAGAAAGAAGTAAAACCCAAAGGTAACAGATAGTTAAGGAGAGAAGAGGAATCAAGGAGGTAGAGGCCTCTCTCAGGTGAAAGAGTCATGCATGTTCCATTTATTGAATGCATACTTTGAATTGGACTTCTATGAATTAGATCTTTTCCTTTAATGAGTAAATTTCTTTTGCACTTTTAATTTACATTGAAATCCTCTTAAAAAAAGTAATTCCATATTACTATTTCCACAACCATTCATCAATTTAGCATTGAAGCTCTGATCTTTTCACTATCCCTTTCCCTAGTTTTGTAGCAATTATGAAAACATGCCGATATTATTTGCAGCTCACACATAGGATTTGTGCTTCATAATGAGCCTGGGGATTCTGTGCACTTCACGGGTGATATCAGTACTAGAACATATTGCACAAAACTGAGGTTTGCTGTGTACTCTTGCCATAAAATTACATTCTGGCATTTTAGAAGTCTTATGCACTATAATTTTGATTGAACCTATTTCAACTTAAATTTAAGTCCATGGAGCATAAAAGAACATAAAAAGACTTAATCGCTCATTAGATTTTTTCTCCATCTTTACTAGGAAATAAGAAAAGGTTAATTATTTTTTATAAGTAGACAGATTATATGTATTTTAGAGTAATGTGATGGTGATGAGTCAAAATATATTTTCCCTAAATTTAGTGGTAGTTCACCAATAATAATTTAGGAGTCATAAAAACACACATTATTAGGTAGGTATCAGCTACAGTTCTAAAATCATTTTATGAGAGAAGGTTGGTTGAACTGAGTCAAGAAGCATGTTTTTTTTGGGGGGGAAGTGATTCCTAATTTTAAATAAATTTATTTATTTATAAATAAGTGTTGCATGCCTCCCTTATACAGGATTAAATTCTTCTGAGGCTTCTCTCCTTGGCTTATAGAAGTGTCTTCATAGACTCTTCCCTGTATGTGTCTGTGCTCAAATTTCCTCTTCTTATAAGGACATCAATTATGGATTAGGGCCCACTCACATGAACTCGTTTTACCTCTTTAAAATCCTATCTCCAAATACAGTCCATTCTGAGTTATGGATGATTAGGACTTCAGCATATGAATTTGGGAGAGGTAAAATTCACAATCCATAACAGTGGCCAAAGTAGATAAAGTTCCTCTAGTGTAGGGATTGGCAACCACTTTCTGAAAGGATCAGATAGTACATATTTTAGGCTTTGAAAGTCATGTAGGATCTCTGTTGTATATTCTGAGTTTGGCTTATGGGCCTTACTTTGTCATCCCTGCTCTAAAATAACAAATAGCAACTGGATATACATAATGTCGGACTCCAATAAGTTCAGTGAACATGCATGGAGCTGGGTAGGTACACATAGAGTGTTTTTAGATATGGTGGCTGGGGAGAGGTATGACATTTAAACAGTTTTCTCCTTGAGTGAAGAATGAAGTGAGGGAACAATGATTCAGTGAGAATGGCACATGCGACATGCTGAGGTGGGAGCATACATGAGATACTTAAGGAACAGTAAGGAGACCACTATGGCTAGAGTGCACCTGAACTGTATTCAACTGGTTAGTTTAGACACAACCAGTTATTTGCATTTAAGCAATTCCCCCAAAATAAAGGATAATTAAAGCTTGGCTACTCAGAAGAATATAACAAATGAAAATTCAGAACTTCTTAAATCAAAATTCTTTGAGACTTCAACTTATGCAGAATTATGTAGAATATGAACCACTAGTATTAAATCTTTTTGATAATAATGTTTTACCCGAAACCTACCCAAAGACACTAGGGTTGTGCTAGTAGTTTCAATGGAAGTGCTAGATCAAGGAAGGCAATTCTTTCTCTTGCCAAGTGTTGGACACTCAGGAATTTGACATGTCCTGCTTGGAGAGTTCACAGTATGCCATTTTCACACTACTCTACAATTTTCCTGGGACCCTAGCTGATATTTAATGAGTTTTTACAAAATCAAATTTCTTAAAGTCAGTAATTTAAAACAAATCTTAAAGGCGTCTAGAAACATAATTTGGGTATTGTTTCCTGAAATATCTTTTCTGTCTTTGTCTTGTCATTTCCTTCAGTGATTCTGATTACGTGAATATTAGGCTGTTCAGAGTTGCTCCATAGCTCATTGGTACTTTCTTCAGGTTTTTTTAGTTTTTTGTTTTGTTTTGTTTTTCTCTCTCCCTCTCTCTCTCTTTTTTTCCCCATGGTCTCTACTTCACCTTGTCTTAAAATTCACTAATTTTTCTATTGCAGAGTTGAATCTGTTGTTAGTTTCATTTGCTGTATATGTTTTCATTTCCAGCTTTGTTGTTTTCACCTCTTGAAGTTTGGTTTTGGTCTTTTATGTGTCTGCCTTTTTGAACATATGAGATATTACAAAATACTATTTTAATGCCCTTGTCTACTAATTTTGACATCTGTCAGTTTTGAGTAGGTTTGATTAGTTGATTATAGATTGTATTTTCTTGCTTCTTTGCATGATGGCAAATTTTGATTGATGCTAGACATTGTAAATTTTACACTGTTGGGTGTTGGATATTTTTGTATTTCTTTTTTTTTAACAGATTTTATTTATTTTAGAGGAAGAGAGAATGTGAGTGGGGGGAGGGGCAGAGGGAGAAAGACAGTTTCAAGCAGACTCTGTTGAGTGTGAAGCCCAATGTGGGGCTCAATCTCATGACCCTGAGCTCACTACCTCAGCCAAAATCAAAAGAGCCACCCAGGTGCCCTTAGGATATGATATTTATGTATTTCTATAAATAGTGATAAACTTTGTTATGGGATGCAGCTAAATTACTTGAAAATTTTTTTTTGAGGCTTGCTTTTGTTTGTTTGTTTTTTTTTTTTTTCCTGTAAGATTTTATTTATTTGTTTGAGAGCGATAGAGAGAGAGAGCACACAAGCAGGGAAGGGGCAAAGGGAGAGGGAGAAACAGACTGCCTGCTGAACAGGGAGTCCAATGCAGGGCTTAATCTCTGACTGAGCCACTCAGACACCCCACCTTTAGGTTTTTAAGACCCACCCAGAACAACCTTTATTTTAGGGCTGATTTTGTCCTACTACTGAGCTAAAAACTCTTCTGAGTACTCTCCTTGATGCCTTGTGATTTATAAGGTTTTTGCTACTCTACCTTGTTGTAAAGTATTCATGGTCCTTTGTGAGCTCTGGGCATTGTTCTCTCAGTTTTTTTCCCAGCCTTATGTCATTAGTTCCTTTACATCATGCACTGATTAGTTCCTGAGACCCTCTGAAAAGTTGCTGTGCTCTCTGTATTCGTTTCTTTTCTCTGGTACTCTGCCTGTATAGTCTAGTTGCTTTGGACTCCACATGCTCCCAGCTGTCTTCTCAACTCATGGGTATTTGGTATGTAGTTTTGGATTCCCATTCACTGTATTGTGTTTGGAAATCTCATCCAAGTAATAGATTGGGGCAATCTTATTGTTCATCTCATCTATTTGCATTCTTTTGATGTCTGACACACAATATCTGAAAACCATTGTTTTATATATTTTGTTTATTTTTTGCTGTTGTTTCAGATGGGAGGGTAAATCTAGTCCTTATTATTTTCTGTTTCTCCATTGTGTTGAGAATTTGAAGTTCTCCACTCTTACCATGAAAGTTTTTAAGGATAGATTATTGAGTTAATACAAGAAATATGGGATGTAGCTTTTAACTCCAGGGGAAAAATGCTAGAGGGAATTAAGAGAGGAGGTCAGGCTTCAGACATTCTGGAACAAATTTATGGTTGGGCTTTTGTCTCTAAGAGGATGTTTACAGACACAATAGTAGATAGGAGAAAAGATAGAATGTATTGCTCATGGCATTCTGTCCTAAAGTATAAGGGAACTTGGGACACATATCATCCTGGCACTTGGAGATTATTTCTAGTCAGATTATAAATTTTAGCAGGTCCTTTGTTAAACATGCAAATAGAAAATGAGGACCTAGTATGCAAGATTGATTTCCCCAAGTCACACCAAATATGTAGGGTAAAATATGCCCCATAAATTCTTACAAAATTACATAAGTACACAATTAGCTACACGAAGATGAATGAAGTCAGCTAGATTCACTTACTAGCCAAAAAAAACTCATTTCCACATGACAGTCTTTAGCAAACCTATGTATTTCTACATGTCATGTCTTTGGGGCTGCTTACCAGTAGCTGAAACCTTAAATGCTAAATATATGAATGCCAGGGTTTTCTATTATTTTGTGCTACTCTTTCCTGAGTGTCTTAAGACATGAAGGTTGGGGAGGAAATTTAAAAAACAAAGAATGATAACAAAAACAAACCCCCAAATTTTAAGCCAGTTTTTAAAAATTTATAGTTGGTTAGTTAATTATTATTATTATTATATTTTATTTAAATTCAGTTCAGTTGGTTAATTTCATATTGCTCTGGGAATGCAAATTTGCAGTTAGAACATGAGGATGACACCAAAATACCCCTGTCTTCTGAATGACAGAGCAGTGGTTGTCACCGCACTGCTTTACTATATACTGGAAAGAGTTAGCCAACCCATCATCCCTTTATATCCGCTTTAATTCTTAGATCTTAAGTGTTACTAGTCCAGGAAATAGGTGCCATAAATCATCTATAGTGGTTGGCCACCTAGTTCATTGAAATAAGCTTCTTAAAGATGGTCTTTAAAATAGTTTTAAATTGAGGGAAAGCACATGGCTGGGTGTTTCAGACCTGGGATGCTGTTCAAGGCATATGAATTGGCGTGGAAGAGAGAAATGAGAGAGTAGTTGGCTGAGAGATTTATTTAGGCTGCATGTAGGAGAAATGTGATGAAATAAATTTATGTTTTGAGGCTCTGCATAGTTTCTGGCTATTGGATTTCTACTTTCTGAAATTAGGACCATTTAGGCCTCCCTGTAAAGTTAAACTCATCTTATTCTCCAGGACCCAATTTGAACAGAGCCGTATTCTCAACCATGACACATAAATACATATAGGCAATAAATATTTCTGTAAAGGCTTATTTATGGCCTACCCATGATAAAAACCATCACAAATGGTTCCTATCAGAGTTCAACTCAGGTTCTTTCAGAATAAGACTATTCAAAATTAGACATTATTTAGAAAATCTACAACAAATTGGGGGTAGTTTTGCTAATTACTTTGTTTCTAAAACTACTGTTATTGATATAACCTTTCAGCACCCCCCTTCCTTTGAGCTAATGCTTTGGAGCTTTAGTTAAAATTGAGGAAGTCCCTTTCCTTTTTGGTTTAGCATTGAATTTACACATGTATGATTCAGTTCAATAGCTATTTATTTTACAACTACTATGCTTAAGGTAGATTACACATGCTATGGGTAGGCATAAAAAGAAATAAAACCCAGTTTCTGCCATGCAGGAAAGGTGAACTGTGAGCCAAAATACACTTGTTCAATGACAGATATGATAAGTGGGTTACTGCAGGCAGAGCCAGGTCATGATGGGATGTCAAATGAAGAGAGTATTTCTGGCGGAAGAATTATGGAAAGGAGGGGACTAGCTTTTCACTGGGACTTGGAGGATATAGTCCAGTTTTGAAAGCTGGCCCAAAAGTGTTGGGGAGAATAGATGCTGGGAACATGTTTATATAGCAGAGAATGGGATCAGGGAATTAGAAGAATACGTACAATAAATACAATATTAATTTGTACAATTCTACAAATTTCAGCTGAGTATATAGGGTGTATATAAACTCTGAAATGTGCATATTCCTTCTTATTGGTTCTGGATCTTGAAAAAGAAATTATTCACCTCCCATTCTTGATGGGGACTTAAATTTGTGCAAATGTGCTAGCTAGTGTTTTCCACTACAAGCTAACTACAGATAGCACAGTGCTAAACACATAATACATCAGTAAGCAACTATTTATTAAAGGAGCATAAAGTTCCCAAGCCTTCATGGAATGTGGGGTAAAACATGGAACCCTGAGGCAAGGGTTCAGTTTACTTATGACTGGGTTTGGTTTTGTTCTAATAAATTTCTTCCTGGAGTCCTGAAGACAGAATTGTGCATTGCATTATGCTGAGTATTTGCTTGGGACTCTGATTATGTGCCTACATCAAAGGACCACGCCATAAGCTGTGTTAGCACCTCATTAACGCTCTCTACACAAGACTCTCAGATACTGAGCGTATCACATCATGTCTGTTCCCTACACTTAGGCATAACTTATACCTCATCCTGAATTAAGTAAGCCTTTGTTTTCTTTGGAATTTTATGTTTGGGAAGGAAAGGAGGAAAAGGCAGAGGCAGGATAATAAGTGATATAAAAGGGTAATGCAATTTGTTTTGTATTTGATTATTCTGTATCTAAATGAGAACATTGTTTTTAAATGCACAGTATTGATTTATTTTAGGCATTTTTTTTTAAGAAAAGGGAATAAAAGATTAAATGTCTAGTCAGTTGATGACTAAATTTAAGGAATCTGCAGGTATAAGAGCAATTGTTTTTAAGACATTACCAATTCTTTTCACTTTTCCTTTCTTGGAATGCTGATTAGCCATAATGGATAAATAATGATTATGGATGGAGATTTACATAACAGATGAATCTGTTTATAAACTATGCTGAGCTTCCGACCATCCTGCCAACCTTTTTAGAAATCCATTCAAACTATTTATTGGTGTCTACAGCTCCCAAATAGCTTCTCCTAATTACAAGTATTTAAACATAAATGAAAGTGGAAGTTTAGAATTGATGCAGTGGGCTATTCTAATAAAATTTCAAATTGGCAGGAAGACCCAGCTCTACTCTCTCTGCATGCTAATTTTTTTTCTATTTTATAATCAACAAAATTTGTTCATATAAATGGCAACAGATCCCAACTGGGGGTGGGCGGGTGGGTGGGGAAGGAGTGAATTATTGACCTTCCCAGATGAGATCTTTTTCAGAGGTTTCTCCACTGAGATACATATGAAAATGCAAAACTGTAAATGAGATTTTCCCCTTATTGATTTGGCCATTTGGTAAAGGGGGATGGCAATAAGAGGAATGCACTGTCCCCCATGTTTTGATTTTTCTGAGGTTGCAGTGGAGAGGTTGTACATTTCATTTGAGCTGACAGGAATTTGAAACGTTATAGATAGGTTTCTTGAGCTCAACCATTATTTACTGTTTGACTGTAATGTCAGTTTTTTTCTGCTTCTTCAATATTGTTTGCACTTTACCTTTGTGAAAAGAGCCTTGATTGAGCCATGCAAGGGGAGATATTTCTATCTTTCTGCAAGATCAATGAGGATGTGTTTACAGGTCCCTGGCACAGTGTACACACCACAATAATGGATTTTAGTCTCTGTTGACTGAAAGCCCTTTTTCTTTGTTACTTGTCAATCTTGTATCTATTACTTGATTGCAACATAAAAGGCTATTTGGCCAAACACTGAAACAACAACTGTATCAGTTGAGCTCAAGTGGCTACCTGAACCAAATATATGCAGCCCTTAGCCAGCCAAGTCACAGAATGAAAGCAAGCAACATTCTATTTGCTTCTTCATTTAGGAACCATTTCATGATTATACTCACCTAAATTAATTTTTTCCTCCTTTAGAGGTTTTAATTAATGTGCAGTTGTGATAGCAAGGGGTTCTGGTCTCAATTAGAAAATCCTATACATAATAATAGCTCTGTTACTATTTCTTGAGGAAAAGTTCCATATACTCATCAAGATCACTTCTTCCCAGTAATGAAGGCTGGTTTTTGAGCTTATAAAGAAAACAATGGCTCTCCCTACTCCATGCATATAAGTATGACTACTTAGTAGATGATGCTGAGATTAGAGGTGAATTTTTCTGATTATTTCAGTGACGGATCCATTACATTAAATTAGGTATCTTTCTCTTAATCATTTAACCCTTCGAGCAGCTAAAGGCTTGACCCACTCCAAGTCATCTTGAAGATGGCTCAGAGCAACTCGGTAAGTACTGACTCTATGCCCTGGTCTCAGATTATAATTATTCTTAGACTAGAATAAAAGTTAAGTTGGCATATATGGTGAAGATGTTTGGACATAGGGAAATTTTTTCAGGGAAATCATTTCCCCCCATCACATTTTTTCCCCAAAAAATACCTGGCACCACTCACCTAGGAAAATACGGCCAGTGAGTTTAACCAGAAATTCTTTGAGAATATATAATATTATGGCTAATTCTGTAGCCCAAGTACTGACTATAAAAGCAATGGGAATAAATTTTACTGCTACAAGCATATATCACTCACCGTAAGAGATACTTTAAAAAGGTGTGTGTAAATTAAGTTTTAGTAAATAGAGTTGTGCTTTAAAGGAGACAGTAAGACCACCATTAAAGAGAAGTTGTATTTAATCTAGTTTTTATGATAAGAGCCTCTTTTATAATACATAATACATATAGTCATGATATTATGATATCATGTAATATTATAATATATAATACATATAGTTTTGCAAGTCTCTATTTCTCTAGAGCAGATGAAATATAATCAAATACACAAACACTCTTCCTTGAGGGATGCCTAGGTGGTTCAGTGGTTGAACGTCTGCCTTCAGTTTAGGCCATGATCCCGGAGTCCCGGGATCGAGTCCCATATCGGGCTCCCCGCATGGAGCCTGCTTCTCCCTCTGCCTCTGTCTCTGCCGTTGTGTGTGTGTGTGTGTCTACCATGAATAAATAAATAAAATATCAAACAAACAAAACCCAAATACTCTTCCTTGAAAAAATATGTACTGATTTTTATACTTTAGAATTTTTGAGTGGGATGGTACCCTCATTTTTCGGACAAAGAAACAGACTTGGAGCAATTAAATGATATATGCAAGTACCCATAGTAAGCCAGGTTTCTAGATTCCTAGTCTCCTACTAGTCCTTTCCCTGTTGTCTGAGGAGACAGCCATGTCACCCCATTTGGGGGCCGTATTGGTTTGCTAGGGTGCTGTAGTAAAGAACTGTAAACTGGGTAGCTTAAGTAACAGAAGTGTATTGTTTCACAGTTCTGGAGGCTAGAGTTTTGAGGTCCAGGTGTCAGCAGGGTTGGTTCCTTCTGAGGGCTGTGAGGGACAATCTGCTCCATGCCTCTCTCCTCAAGCTGGCAATCTTGGTGTAGGCTAAGATTCACCATCTAATCCGATAGGTGAAGTTAGGACTTCAACATATGACTTTGGAAGGGGGGAATACTATTCCACTTATAAGAGGGGCTTTTCATTTCCTTTAATTCTCTAGTAAATCTAGTACATCTCCTGATTTCAGAAGCAATTGAAGGGAGAAAGAAGGAAGGCAAAATTTTACTAAACAAACAAACAAACAAACAAAAACCCCAGTATATGACCCTGACCTTACTTCACAAATGTAAATTAACAGAATGAACAGTAATTGGATGGAGTAAACAATATTCTAATCACAACTAATTCTTATCTGTCCATTAAAATGTCTCCCTAAGATTCTATTTTGGACAATATTTTATCATCCTCACTTGAATTATTCTCCCTATTTCCTCATAATGAAACTGCAATCAGCAGTTATTAATAACAAAAGCTTTTACAGATTCAATCAAGTTCTTCCTTAGAAATTAGCAGGATTTAAGACTTAATGAAAATAATGCATATAAATCTGAAATAGTCTCTGATAGCCACTTTCAGTAGATATTTATCAATTTACAACTTCTTGAAGATTCTGCTTACTGCAGTCATTCTTAGCTGTCAAGCCTCTGATTATGAAGACTTGAATCTGATGTGTGCTTTCACATAGGTTCTAGCTTCTTGGGGAGAGTTTATCAATGGTGAATACTCTGGTGGAGCTTCTAAATAATAATTACACCTACCATAGAACTTAACACAGGAAAGAGTAGGTCCAGACGAGAGTAGAAGAGTTGATGAGGGATGGTGAAGTTTAATAAAATGGTGCTTACTAATTTTATTTTCAACTGAAGCTTCCTAAGGGTGATGTCTTCTATTTTAGCAGACTAATAAAACAAAGAAACGTGGCGGACACACAGAAAAAAAATCTAACTATGATTTCAGGTTATCCATGCAAGCCTTTAAAGGCTTTTTAAAGAAAAGATTTTATTTATTTGAGAGAGAGAGAGCAAGAAAGAGCACAAATGGTGGAAAGGGAGAAGCAGGCTCCTCACTGAGCAGAGAGCCCAACTCAGGGCTCGATACCAGCACCCTGGGATCATGACTCAAACAGAAGGCAGATGCCCAGCTGACTGAGCCACTCAGGTGCCCCCAGAACACTTGGCTTTTTGAAAATTATGGGGACACAGATCTGCACCATTGTGAGGGAAACCACAGGATTGTTCTAGGTCATGCTTCTCAAGCTGGTATGTGCACACATATCTCCCCCCCACAAACACACAGGTGCCCCCAAATTTTTATGAGTACTAGATGCCCCAGTAAAAAACAATGCATCTCCTTAGATTATCCATTTTACTAGACATCAGAAGTAGGCG
This sequence comes from Nyctereutes procyonoides, assembly GCF_905146905.1. Classification (NCBI taxonomy): domain Eukaryota; kingdom Metazoa; phylum Chordata; class Mammalia; order Carnivora; family Canidae; genus Nyctereutes; species Nyctereutes procyonoides. Next base: position 4,695,609 of record NW_026575031.1, on the reverse strand, counting down.
TTCTGAAGTTTTAAACTCTTTAAAAAGTTTTATTGCATACATGCAAAAGTAGAAAATCAATGAAGAAAGCATTTATGTAATGAATGAAATGTGGTACTTCTGTAGTTTGTGGGTTTGAGGTGCTTTAATATTGTAGAATTGTCATGAACAGGATGACGCACTGGTAAAAAGAGACTATGCTGAAGTGATCAGCTTATAACATTAAGGCTTGTCTGCCAAAGTAACACATGTTCTTGTAAATGCGAGTGTTAATATGGGATTTTTTTTCATCAGTCTTAGAGAGATCCAAACAGTTGGATATATATTCTCCTTGATTAGTGAAAACTGAGTTTTTTTTTTATAAATTAATTTTTATTTGTGTTCAATTTACCAACATACAGAATAACACCCAGTGCTCATCCCGTCAAGTGTACCCCTCAGTGCCCGTCACCCATTCACCCCCACCCCCCACCCTCCTCCCCCTCCACCACCCCTAGTTCATTTCCCAGAGTTAGAAGTCTTTATGTTCTGTCTCCCTTTCTGATATTTCTCACACATTTCTTCTCCCTTCCCTTATATTCCCTTTCGCTATTATTCATATTCCCCAAATGAATGAGAACATACACTGTTTGTCTTTCTCCGGTTACTGTGGCCAAGTTCAAAAAGGGTGTTGCCTGAGTTCTCTGGGATTTTGATGGACTCTTGTCTCACATTTAGATCTTTCATCTATTTTGAGTTTGTCTTTGTGTATGGTGCAAGAGAGTGGTCCAGTTTCATTCTTCTGCATGTGGATGTCCAATTTTCCCAGCACCATTTATTGAAGAGACTGTCTTTCTTCTAGTGGATCGTCTTTCCTCCTTTATCGTATATTAGTTGAGCATAAAGTTCAGGGTCCACTTCTGGGTTCTCTGTTCTGTTCCATTGATCTATATGTCTGTTTTTGTGCCAGTACCACACTGTCTTGATGAACACAGCTTTGTAGTAGAACCTGAAATCTGGCATTGTGATGCCCCCAGATATGGTTTTCTTTTTTTAAAATTCCCCTGGCTGTTTGGGGTCTTTTCTGATTCCACACAAATCTTAAAATAATTTGTTCTAAGTCTCTGAAGAAAGTCCATGGTATTTTGATAGGGATTGCATTAAACGTGTAAATTGCCCTGGGTAACATTGACATTTTCACAATATTAATTCTTCCAATCCATGAGCATGGAATATTTTTCCATCTCTTTGTGTCTTCCTCAATTTCTGAAAACTGAGTTAATCCCATTACAAAGCAACATTAACAACAACAACAACAACAACAACAACAGACTTTTGATTACATGAAACATCACTGGCTCCTGCAAACCTGTTCATATCCTTTCTGCAATTCCAATCATCAATAAATCCATCAAATTTTTATTTATAAAAATATGAGTATGAGTATTGTCTCATTTAGGTTCCTTTTAAAGCTGACGTGAAGACAAGTATTTGAGTGCGAGTGGAGGTGATCCTGGAGACATTGCTGGGAAGTGGGGAAGTGAGTCAAGGAAATGAAGGAAACTAATGGAGGGAAAGAGTACTAGTAAGCCGATTATCAAATGGGGACAACTGGGACTCAGTCCCAGCAGGAATTCTGGAATGCAGCATAGAACATATCTCAAAGTCAGCATGAATTGAGGGGGCAGAGAAGTAGGATATTTAACAAACTTCCACCTGTCATGTTTGACAGAGGCACTTGCAGCTCGTCCTGCTCCCTCAGTGAGTGGGCTCCCAAAGTTAGAAGGAAGAGCACCAGCTGAGAGTTGCAGGTGTTTCCAGTAAGTGGTCTTCATTGTATAGAGCTGAATGCCCAGAGGGTAGGGGAAGAAGGGAATCCACAGCATCTGCTAGAGCCACTTTCACAGTAAACAGCAACAAAAACTTGCTTGAAGCCTCTTTCAAAGACAATTTCAGAATTATTACTCAAAGTGAAACACAAATAATAGAAATGTTTTGTGATACTCTATGTTGAGGATCTGGTCAAATCTATTTTAGATCACAGAGAAATGGCCAAATTGAAAGAGTTGCCCTTATGGGGTGCTCAAATGATGCATTTTTATTGTGGTCCTAATATATTCTTGAAAAACTGTTTTAAAAACTGAAGTTAATCTAGTTCTTTAATATGTGGTATGAAAGCTTATATTAATATTCATCCTTACGCTGTATTTTATGATGATGGCATACAGGAAAGCATGCAATTGAAAAAGCATTAGAGTTACAAGGGTGAAAAGTGCTCAGGCAATAGGCATTTTCACAATCACAATGTTGACTGGAAAAAGACCTGTTCAACTGAGCCAGCTGGGGCAAAATCCAAGATATGAAAAACCTTCTGCTCTCTCCCCAACAGCAGCCATGACAGTTTAATCAGAACACCAAGCCAAAGGTTGACCTTCCGATTTTCTAGGCTGTTCAGTGTATAATGATACACTAAAAGGTAAGATTTGTTTAAAGCAACAGCTTGAATAACTTTCTTTTTAGAAAAATTTGTTATATCAACCCTCACAGTGGGATCCCAATGTTACTGTGGTCCAAAGAACACAGTCACAGCAAGCAATTTCCAAAGAATATTTCTTGTGTTCATTGAACAAAATGAAGGGATGTAGTATAGCATTTTTTGTTTCTTTCTCATATAATAGCCCACTCATAAACCATAGTTGCTTCTTTTTCTGGCTCCCCCAAATTTCTAAAGCTATCCTTATAGAACTCACTCTTCCTTTTCCCTCATTCATGAAACACCTGAGAAATGGTTGGGGAAGAAGGAATCCCTTGAAGTACAGAAGAGAGTAAAAAGCTAAAGCAAACAAATAAATGTACTAACAAACAGGGAAAGAGGAAAGGCTAGGAACGCTAATATATTAAACATGTTCATTCCTTCAAATCTGTGATGAAAAGTGACCTTGAAAGTGTGTTCTTCTACTTAGTTGGATGCGATATAGCATCCTGATTACAGTGTGAGCTCTGGAGAGCCTGAGTTAGAATTCTGTTTCTATATGTGATACCTTCTTTTTTTTTTCTAATGTAAAATGAAGGAAATTATAGTTCTTACTCAATGGAGCTACTTAATGTATTAAGTTGATCCACATAAAGCAATTACACATCCCTGGTTCATAGTATATGTAACAGAAATGTTAGCTGCCATCATCGTTATTATTATTACATTGACTTAGCATGGAGAAAGTGCTGGAAGAGGTAGCTTATCTTTGTGTGTGTGCGTGTGTGTGTGTGTGTGTGTGCTAAACTGGAGAAAACAAGACATCATAGTAAAGGAAAATATACTTTCACCTTTATGATAAAAAGTAGCTGACCACATTGACTTATTTAGCTGACTCTCTTAATCAAGATCTACGTGGTAGGACTCTAAATGATTTTATGTTACCTGACATAATTGAATAGATATTGAAATTGGAGAGTTGAATGAAGTTCATGTAGCAACTATGAGTTTTATGAAATCGAATTCACTTATATCTAATGAGACTTTCAGAATTAGCATCAGTTACAGAACATACAAGTGTTTTTCTTTATTGAAAAAAAAGACTTTTGATAAATATTTTCTTGAGATGGAAAGGAATGTGTCACAGAAATTACAGTTGCTTAGTTAGGCATACATGATCTGTTCTTGTAGTAGGACATAGCTCTTTGGATTTCCACAATGAGTATCAAACACGACCATTTCTTTGGCAGGATTCTGGGCATACCAATGCAGTCCTTTTCCTTGATATAGCTAAAAAGCATTATGAAAACCATTGCCATTTGTATCTAAGTATTTATGTGAGTCTGGGAATCTCAAAATAGTGTGATATGAGGTCAGAGAAGAAGCAGTGCCTAGATGCTCAACCGAATGTGAAGGATTTTAGCTGGCCTTATTCTAGTCTGGTTATCCTAAACTAATATATCCGGTACAACATCATTTTACCAATTAACCATTAATAAAATTAGCAAAATTTTATTGATGATAATTAAAGATATTATTTAACTGTTAAAAATAATACGTGTATTATGGTTAGAGTGTAAATTCATATTAATTTTAGAAATGAAACACTGGTCTTCAAAGAAACTTCTAACTTTTGGTGAGTCACTTTGTTTTATACTTTTAACCCTTCCTTCTTCTACCTGAGGGTATGTATGGGGAAATTGCATAAGTGGTATTTGAGCCTTTGGTTGGAAAAGTATGTGAATGTATGATTCTGGTACTCCCTGGTCAGACTTGATCTGATTGAGCATCAGGTCAACATTAAGGTCAGAGTGCTGCTTTTTCTGACAAACAAGTGTGTTCGTATCCTTTATGGAGGAGTAGAGCCTGCCTCAGGTCCCTGGATAATTTCCTTTTATCAAAAGGAAGTATAAAGGCTACAAACGTTTGTAGCTTTATCATCAGACCATGAAGGTGTAATATATGTTTCCACAAAGATCTAAATATACAAGACATACATCAATTTGGGAAAAGTGTTGAAGGAAGTGTGAGATGCATGGCCAGAACTTAGAAATGCTGGGATTTGTTGGAAGCAACCAGTAGGCAAAAAAGTAACAGCTGAATGAAGTGACCTCTCCTCACCTCAACATCGAGATAAAGTGGGATGCCTGGGTGGCTCAGTGGTTGATGGCCTGCCTTCGGGCCAGGGTGTGATCCTGGAGTCCTGGAATTGAGTCCCACATCAGGCTCCCTGCATGGAGCCTGCTTCTCTCTCTCTCTCTCTCTCTCTCTCTCTGTGTCTCATAAATAAATAAAATCTTAAAAAAAAATCAAGATAAAGATTTTGCCCCAAATGGTGAAGTTCATGCATCTCAGCAACAACTTCCCTGGATGCCTCTAAAGCAGCGAATGGCTTTAATGAATAATATAAAATTTAATAAATTATAAATAAAATCAGTCATAAACTTATCAAGTATACTACTTTAAGACTAATACAGAATTTTAGTGTTATTTGGTATTTAGGGGAATTATGGTAAAAAGTAGCAGGATTAAATAACCTATATTTTTCATAGAAATAATCTAAGTCAAAAATATTAATAAACTAGTTGAGTAAATTTCTGGTTGATGTATCCATAATGCCTAATAAGAGAAGATTTGCATATGGGACACATTTAATCCATTTCCAGCTTTGTACTATGGAGGATTCCAGGCTTCTGCATTGCTCATGAAAGTACTGAAGAGAAAAATAGGTTATTATTTTCTTCCAACGTGGAAACTTTGTAGTTTACTCTTAAACTGCTCATAACATGACCTAGTGTGTTTTTTCAGTTTGGTTGTTCTGGGTAAAAAATGGCAAATTCTGTTAAAATTAAAATTGTCATTTGTCCCAGAAAAGACTATCTTTGAAATTGACGTATACCAGGCTGGAAAATCAAAGTAGATCCTTCCCAACCCTGGCAAGTATTAGAGTGATGTTAAATAAAAAGTGAAAACATGATGAATCCATTAATCATTGCTAGATATATGAAGATAGTACAGTGAAGTGATTGGTGTGATAATTATTGGCATATGCCATTATCATTTAATATTTTGATTTTTTTGATGGAATGAAAATGTTTGCATTATAATAAAAATCAATTAAGTCTTCAACTGTTTGGCTTATTTAAAATGAAGAACTTTATATTAAAAATAGTAGGGTTTGGAGTGCTTGAGTGGCTCAGTTGGTTAAGTGCCGGACTCTTGATTTCAGCTCAGGTCATGATCTCAGGGTCTTGAAATTGAGCTTATGGGGCTCCATGGTCAGTGGGGTGTCTGCTTGAGATTCTCTCCCTCTCCCACTCCCTCCCCCTGACTTGCTTTCCCCTCACCTCTCAAAATCAATCAATCAATCAATTATTTTTAAAAAAATAATAGGATTTACTTACTTGTTATATACTCATTGACCACAGGAATAGGGAGAAAGTAAGAAAAGAGATAATATAAAACTTAAAACATGATTATCTCATGTAGCTTTACTTAACTTTCTGAAATAATAACAGAACTACAAATTATCCACCCCCTTTATCAACTGATTTTAATGTCATTGCTGACTGGCTGTTGGAGTAAACCCTGCACTCTTTTTAAACCATTAATTCTAAAATTGATGTCAGACTTTTTAAAACATTTTGAGCATTTCAAAGAGATAAAGAATCAACAGGTCACTATTTTATGATTTCTTCTTTTGATTGGTAGTAACTGCACGACATAATTTGAGGGTGCCATAAAAATTAGTAATTCCTAGTCTTATAGGATTTTATAGCTACAAGAAACCTCAGGGAGCATCTAGTTGAGCACTTCACAAAAGTATTCAGTGGTACACTGAAGAGGAATCATATTCTCTTTCCATTTTTGATTAGTTGTATATCTCTTTAGTAAACAATATGCATATAATAACTATAGGGATCATTAGTAGATATGAACAAAATAAATAATTTTACATATTTTTATTTCTCATTATCAACCATTTTATTAAAGTGGACACCATATACCTAATTATAGGCATAGTGGGAGAGATTTTTAAAATAATTTAATAAGATAGAGTTTTGTGATCTTATTTTTTTTGTGATCTTATTTTTTATGTAAAAAGTTATATACATAAACTTTTAATGGAAAAAAAACTTATATCTTGTGTGTTTATACCATTTGGATTGTTTCATTTATATATGTGTTATAGAGTCTGTCTCAAATGATAATAATGAAGCACTGTATGTATACATTTTATGCTTGTGGTTTATTCTGACAGCAAATATTCATCAAGTGCCTACTGTGTCCCTGTACTGTGCTAGGTTGTGGATGTAACAGTGAACAAAAAGGTAAAGTCTCTTATCCTCAAATGGCTTACCTTTTAGCATTGATGCAAGATAATAAATAGACAAATAACTAAATAGGTAAACAAAATGATGTCAACAAATGATATGCTATTAAAATTATAAAGTAGGGTATAAAGGTTCGTGGTCAGAGAACTCGTTATAGAATAGGATCAAGGAAGCTCATTCTGAGAAATGATATTTTCAAAATTACCTGAATGGAAAGAGAAAGTGAAATATTAATTCTGAAGAAATAGGGAAGAAGAGCAAAGCCCCAGGGAACAAGACAACCAAAGGAAAAATTGATAGGAAATTGAGATAGAGGGGATATGGTTTTTGGATTTTATTCTAGATATAACAAACCATGGGGGGTGAAATAATCTATGTATTCTTAAAAGATTACTATAGCTAGTGTGTGGAGCATAATATAGGAGAGGGAAAAAAATGATAATTCAGGAGAGAGAACACCTGCAGGAAATAGGTCCCAGGGTAGGTGAAAGGGGATGGGACCTAATACACTGTGGGTGTGTGGGTGTGATGGTGTGTGGGTGGGAGAGTTGGCATTAGATAGAACACAAAGACTGAAAACCCACTAAAACAGGAGGCTAAGTGAAGTATATAGGCAGGTTGAATTTGATGGTGGGAGCATATGAAAATTTTCTTCTCATTCCCTGTATTTTATCAGTCAATTAAGAAACAACCTTATCACCCCAGAATGAGGAAAAGAAAAAGTGGTTTTGAAGATTTGTTTTCTTTTAAGATTTTATTTATTAATTCATGAGACACACAGAGAAGCATAGACATAGGTAGAGGCAGAAGCAGGCTCCCCACGGGGAGTCTGATGCAGACCTTGATCGCCGGGCCAGGATCATGCTCTGACCCGAAGGGAAATGCTCATCCACTGAGCCACCCATGCACCCCTGGTGTTGAAGGTTTTAAAGGAGAAAAGATAATAAATTCAGCCAAAAATTGGGAAACTGAATCACCTGGGTATACATAAACACATGTAAATTTATATATGTTTTATAATTTATATATAATATATGTAAATCCAAACATAATATATATCTAAGCATATATAATCTAAGCTTATATTATGTATATATGTAAAATGCAGGTGTTAGATTAGGTAATCTCTAAGGTAAAGTCTAAAGTATAATGTCTTTTTTTTTAAAGATTTTATTTATTTATTCATGAGAGACACACAGAAAGAGGCAGAGTCATAGGCAGAGGGAGAAACAAGCTCCCTGTAGGAAGCCTGATGTGGGACTCAATCCAGGGACCTTGGGATCATGACCTGAGCCAAAGGCAGATGCTCAACCACTGAGCCACCCGAGTGCTCCTAAATTATAATGTCTAAGAGCCAATATTTCTTCTCAGGCCCTGATTGGCTATACTTATATGCATTATATACCATTTCTGACATTGTTTCTGTTCAAGTCATTGAAACTGAACAAAATAAGAGTTATAGAAAGAAAAAATAATATTTCAGAAATCAAAATACTCAGAGTAGACAAAGTCTTTGATTCTAGGAGTATGCTGAGAAGTTAATTGGTGTGTTTGGCTTCACATGGTGTGCCATTTCTCACTGTTGTGAAAGAGAGTGACTGAGGTAGAGAAAAGAAAAGGATAGTAGAGACACTGAGAACATTATATCAGAATGTACTGTATTCACTCTGCTTTAAATGTCTCTTTATATTTTTTTTCTTTATTTTTCACTGTTTAGGAAGCAATAGATCTTCAGAAGAATAGTAGTACTTGACATGTATTAGGGCCACCATTCAATGCTTTCCTAAGAAGTTTGACATTGAGACCTATGGCACAAATTTTGGTTATATTGGGTCTTAGTGCTGTCAGGTCAAGGATATTAGTAAATGTAGTTAGTAATTAGTACTTAGCATAAGCAATTAGTAAATTAGCTGCAATGAGACACTCTTAAGTGGATTAATAATGTAGAGCTTTGGTGAGCATTAATTTTAATAAACTGTGTAAAGCATGTAACGCCAGGTACGTACCAAACATTCCAAAACCTTTTATTATTATTGTCATTATTGTTCTTGAAATTTACTATTATGAAAACATCAGGATAAAATGTCATGTTCATTTTATATATAAATTTATCTCAAGATACAGGCAGGCATTATTCATTATTATATATTGAAATACGTGGTGAAGTTTTAGTTGTAGACTCATAAACTGTATGAAACAAGTCATATCTTAGAAGGTCTTACAAGCCAGGGTAACAAATTGGGAGTTTAACTGATAGGGAATAGGTAGCCAAAAGGTGGTGACACAACAGTGGAAGGGTAGATTTACCTGAAACTATTGGCTTTCAGCAACATGGTAGATTATGTTTAGCACCATATTCCATTCAAAACATTCAGAAATGCTGGATAAGGGCACCTGGGTGACTCAGTGGTTGAGCATCTGCCTTTGGCTCAGGTCATGATCCTGGGGTCCTGGGATTGAGTCCCACATCAGGCTTCCCACAGGGAGCCTACTTCTTCCTCTGTCTATGTCTCTGTCTCTCTGTGTCTTTCATGAATAAATCAATAAAATATTTTTTTAAAAAAAGAAATGCTGGGTAAAATAATACAGCAGTGATTATTTATTTATTTATTTAGAAAGAGGAAGAGAGAGCCAGGGGGTTGGGAGGGGGAGAAGGAGAGGGAGAGAGAAAGATAGAATCTTAAGCAGGCTTCATACTCTGTGTGGAGTCCAGTGTTAGGTTTGATGTCATGACCCTGAGATCATGACCTGAGCTGGAATCAAGAATTGGATTCTTAACAAACTGAGCCACCCAGGTAACCCAGCAATGAAATACTTTAAATGCTGAGCTGAGCTCAAAAGAAAATGAAATCTCCATGTACTAGAAATAAGGGGAAATTCAAAGATATATTGTCCCTCAAAGGGTGGCATATATGAGAAAAATAATGTCCACTGATGCTGAGTTCACAAGTGAAATTATACAGTATGTAAGGGGGAAAAATTATGATCCAGCAAACAAAACATAGGGAAATAGAGTTCTATAAGCTTGTGGTAAGAGAACAATCTAGAAAAGACTATTAAAATAATTTAAAAAGGAATGAAGATCTTCATAAAAACAGGATACTATGAAAAAGGTCAGGAAGATTTGAAAGAGAATCAAATAAAGCTTTGATATTTAATATATAAATATGATTAAAAACTCAAGATGGTTTCAAGAAATATTTAGATACAACTAAAGAGAGAAGTAATAAACTGGAAATAAAATCTAAGAAAATTAAGTGGAATGCAGCCAGTGATTAAATGATTATAAGGAGGGAGATTAAGAGACACTAAGTACACTTTTCAAAAGGTATGAAAGTCCTAAAAGAGATTAAGAGGAGAAAAATGGAGAAAATGGAATACTGAAAAAAGCATGATTTCTCTAAGTAAAGAAGCAAATGGGATCCCAAGTAAGACAAATAAAGAGAATGGTAAAATTGCAGATATCAGAAAACAAAGGAGAAAATATATGTTGATACATTTATATGCAAATATAATATTCCAGAATGAAAAGTGAGATTTCCTAAAAAGCATCAGTAGAGTAAAAGAGCAGTAATAGATTTCATGTCAGGTAAAAATGAGGACAGAAAATAATATACTAACTTTAAGAGTGCTATGGAAAAGTAGTCTTTGAACTAGAAATCCATACTCAATTAAATTCAATCAAGAATGAGGGAAAATAAGTATTTTTAATATGAAGACTAAAATGTTCATTTCTCATAAAATTACTCTCAGGGACTATATTTTAGAAAGAAGAGAAATTCGGAAGGAAAGAATAGAATGCAAAAAATAATGGAGAGTAAATTAACAAAGTGTTGAAAAATAAAAATAGCATTATTTGATGGTTATTCATGGATGTTAAAAATAGGTGGAACTGAATAATGACAATAATTACATGGAAAAAGGAGTAGTGATTGGAATTAAAGTGCTTTAAGATTTATTTGGAAGGAGAGTATAGAAAAATACTGATAAATCAAACATGCATGTTCCAAGTGTAAAATAATCAATATAGAATATAAATAAAATGAGTAGCATTTAAAGATGGAAAGCCAAAAAAATAAAGTAGATTTGTTCAATAAAATCTGAGAAAGGAAAAAAAGTATGATTTTAAAAATGATAGAGAATGTAAAAAGAAGAAAAGTCTCTATCTCTAACAAAAAAAATGTAAGTAAGTTAAACCATCTTTCTAAAAGTTAGAGGTTCTGATATTGGATAAAAATACATCAGATCAAGAAAAATACACCTAAAACAGAATGACACAGAAAAATTGAAAGTAAAACATGAAAAAAGTAACATAATTACTAACTGAAAGAAAGTTGATATGTAGCAAGATCAATGTCAGACATCCTATATATTAAGGCAAAAAGTATAAAGACTCATGACTGAAAACTTTTCCCATCAAAAACATTACTAGGAAGGTATAAATCATCCTTGTGCATTAATGCCTCTAATAACATAACCTCAAAATATATAAAGCAAAAATTAATAACTACTAGGAGATGTAGACAAACCCCTAATTGCAGTAGGAGATTATAGCACATTCCTCAACAGAAACTGATGGATAACAAGCAAACAGAAAAATTTAAAGGTATGGAAGATTTAAATTTAAATTAAATTACAAGCTTAGTCAGCAGTGGAATAGTGTGCATTTCTCCAAGCACAAACATGGGACATTTACTCTACGAAAATGGATCATGTAAATCAGCCATAAATGCAAGTCTTAAATATAGTAAATACCAAAGCACTAATATTATACATTTGATGTTCTCTGATATAGATACAATAAAATTAGAGACTCTTAAAATGATGGAACAAAACTCTATACATTTAAAATGAAAACATCTAAATAATATATGCATCAGATTAAATGATCATGGATATTTTGAAATATTTAGAATATTACAAAGGCTTTATATATCAGTAGTTGTAATATGCAGCAAAGCACTACTCAGATGGATTGAGGGAGCTATACATCCTTCATACAAGTATTAGAAAAGGAGAAACATCAAGCATTATAATGGACTATTGCTAGCAGTTGTGCCCACTCCCTGTGGGTTCAGGTGCCTCAGTGTTACCTGGCCCCTGTGATCACAAGACATTTGGAAACGAGGAGCCTTTTCTCCTACTAATGCACTGGGCTCCCTGCCTAGCTCAAGAGAGTCTGGTTTTCATAGTGTAGTGAGAGACTCCTTGCAGAGATATGGCATTCCTCTCTCCTTTGTATTAACATTAAAGAACTGAACTAGGGACCCTAAATGTTTCCCAAGTTTCCTTTGATGGGACATGTTAATTTCTTAGGATGTTGAAGCCTGGGTTCTATTTTTTGGTTATGACACTTTCTGTGCAATTTTTGAGCCAAACATTTAACCTCTGTAATTCTCAGTTTTCCTGTGTGGATAATACAGAGATCAGAGTCGTTATCTAAAATTTCTAAGAGGTCTAAGACTGTATGATTTCCCTGACTGTGTGGAAGATCTGATGTGACACTACTTTGGCAGTTGGACTGACTTAAGCAATTTTTTGTTTCTGTTTTTCACACCTTAAGTTAATTTTTGACCTGTTTGGCTGTTAGGACTGCTGAGTTTCACCTCAGGGGTTGTAGTGCAGAAGCTAATTCCATGATCCCTATATAGACTGTGAATATATAGTGATATTGGCTGCGAGAGGTATATGGTATTGTTGTTCTCATGAACAAAAAATTCGTCCTTCATTCTTCCTCCTTCTCTAACCTCCACTCTTTGTTTTTCTAATTGGCTCAGCAAAAATGTGAAACATAACATGTGTCTTTTGCTTTGGGAATTCAGAATGAAAGATACCATGGTAACAGTATTGGGGCAGATGGGAGGGGCAAAGGCTAGGAGAAGGGGTGGATCTCTCATCAGTTGCATGTTAGAAGCACCATGTAGAGCAGCAAATTCCAAATATTTATATCTTGGGATCTTTTCTTTTTTTAAAAGATTTTATTTATTTATTCATTATTCATAGAGACAGAGAGAGGCAGAGACACAAGCAGAGGGAGGAGCAGGTTCCATGCAGGGAACCTGACGTGGGACTCCATCCCGGGTCTCCAGGATCGCGCCCTGGGCTGAAGGCGGTGCTAAACCGCTGAGCCACCCGGGCTGCCCTTGGGATCTTTTCTGATCTCACTTTTGACAGGTCCGTATCGTGTTGGTGCCGCCACTGTCAGTCTCTGTCAGATTCTCTCCATGGTGCTGTTCACAGTGAAAAATTAAAAAGAGAAATGGTCACGCAATTTCCTACCTTGAGCTTAATAGAAGTATTTTCCTGTTAGTCAACAAACCCTGAATGTCAGCACTACGGGAATGAGAAGGAATGTGCACACGTGTTAGTTAGTTAGTTAGTTAGTTAGTTATAAAGCTTTCTCCAAGTCAGTATTTTATTTTTAATTCCAGCATAGGTAACGTACAGTGTTTTTGCATGCAATACCTAGTACAATCTAGTACAATTACTAGATCGTACGGTAATTCTATTTTTCATTTTTGAGGAACCCCCATACTGTTTTCCACAGTGGCTATACTGGTTTGCATACTGTTTTCAACAGTACATGAGGGTTTCTTTTTCTCCACATCCTTGGCAATGCTTGCTGTTTCTTATGTTTTTGATTTTAGCCAATCCAACAGGTATGAGGTGATGTCTCATTGCAAGTTTAAGAAATGTTTTAATTTACATTCTAGTTAGCTAACATATGGTGCAGTATTGGTTTCAGGAGCAGAATTCAGTTATTCATCATTTACATACAACACCGGTGCTTATCATAAAAAGTGCCCTCCTTAATACCCATCATCCATATAGCCTATCCTGCACCCACCTTCCTCTATCAACAACCTTCATTTGGTTCTCAGTTGTTAAGAGTCTCTTACCGTTTGTTTTCCTCTCTCTTTTTTTTCCTCTTCCCATATGTTCATCTGTTTTGTTTCTTAAATTCCACATATGAGTGAAATCTTTTGGTATTTGACTTTCTCTGACTGACTTATTTCACTTAGTATAATACACTTGGGCTCCATCCACATCATTGCAAATGGCAAGATTTCATTCTTTTTGATGGCTGAGTAATATTCCATTGTAGATATATATTACATCTTCTTTATCCACTCATCATTTGATGAGCATTTGGGCTCTTCTTGTTTGGCTATTGTTGATAATGCTGCTATAAATATCAGGGTGTATGTACCCCTTTGAATCTGTATCTTTGTATCCTTTGGGTAAATACCTAGTAGTTTTTTTTTTTTTTTATGATAGTCACAGAGAGAGAGAGAGAGGCAGAGACACAGGCAGAGGGAGAAGCAGGCTCCATGCACCGGGAGCCCGACGTGGGATTCGATCCCGGGTCTCCAGGATCGCGCCCTGGGCCAAAGGCAGGCGCCAAACCGCTGCGCCACCCAGGGATCCCCAATACCTAGTAGTTTAATTGCTGGATTGTAGGCTAGTCCTATTTTTAACATGTTGGATAACCTCCATACTATTTTCTAGAGTGGTTGCATTAAGTTTGTGTTCCCACCAACAGTGTAGAGGGTTCATTCCCCTTTCTCTACATCCTCAGTAACACCTGTTGTTTCTTGTGTTGTCAATTTTAGCCATTCTGACAGATGTAAGGAGGTATCTTATCGTGGTTTTGTTTTGTATTTCCCTGATGATGAGTGATACTGAGCATATTTTCATGTGTCTACTAGTCATCTGGATGTCTTTTTGAAAAAATGTCTATTTACATTTTCCACCCATTTCTTAACTGGATTATTTGTTTTTTTAGTGTTGAGTTTTACAAGTTCCTTATATATTTTGGATACTAACTCTTTATTGGATATATCATTTGCAAATATCTGCTTCTGTTTTGTAGGTTGTCTTTTAGTTTTGCTGATTGTTCACTGTGCAGAAGGGTTTTTTTTTTTAAGATTTTATTTATTTATTCATGAGACAGAGAGAGAGAGGGGCAGAGACACAGGCAGAGGGAGAAGCAGGCTCCCTGCAGGGATCCCAATGCGGGACTTGATCCTGGGACCCCAGGATCATGCCTTGGGCTAAAGGCAGGTGCTAAACCTCTGAGCAACCCAGGCTGCCCGCAGAAGGTTTTTATATTGATGTAGTCCCAATAGTTTATTTTTGCTTTTGTTTCCCTTGCCTCAGGAGACCTCTCTAGAAAAATGTTGCTACTGCTGATGTCAGAGAAATTACTGCCTCTGCTCTCTTCAAGGATTTTTATGATTTCAGGTCTCACATTTAGGTCCTTAATTCATGTTGATTTTATTTTTGTATATGGTCTAAGAAAGTGGTCCAGCTTCATTCCTTTGAGTATAGCTGTCCAGTTTTCCCAACACCATTTGTTGAAGAAACTATCTTTTCTCCATTGCATATTCTTGCCTCCTTTGTTGAAGATTAGTTGACCATATAATTTTGGGTTTATTTCTGGGCTCTCTATTGTATTGATCTCTATGTCTATTTTTGTGCCAGTACCATGCTGATTTGATTTCTCCAGCTTTGTAGTAAACCTTGAAATATGGGATTGTGATACCTCTAATTTTGTTTTTCTGGTTTTTTTTTAGGTTGCTTTGGCTGTTTGGGGTCTTTTGTGGTTTCATACAAATTTTCAAATTGTTTGTTTTTGTTCTGCTAAAAATGTTCATCTTCTGCTAGGGATTGCATTAAACCTGTAGGTTGCTTTGGGTAATATGGGCATGTTATATTTGTCTCCCAATCCATGAGCATGGACTATCTTTCCATTTGTTTGTGTCATTTAATGTATCGATTTTTAACTGTAAGTTAAATAATATAAACTATCATCTTAATTTCAGTTATTAATTCCTTTGAGTGAATCACAATCTCTTTGAGATATTAGTAAAATGGATATGAAAATTCTGCTGATCCTATCCCAAAAGTCGTTTGCTGGTTTTGAAAACAAAGTACAACATTGTATTAAAAGTCATTTTAAGCCACGTTTTTCTATCTATATTTATAACATAGAGTGGTATTAAAGAGAACCCAGTAGAATTCTTGACTCTTCCACTTAATATCTATATAAATTTGGAGAAATGGCTGAACTTTTCTGAGCCTCATTTTCCTCATTTGCAAAGTGGAATAACCTTACAGGTTTGCTGTAAGCATTAAACAAGATACAATATTCATCACTGGGAAAAATTCTTAGTAAACAGAAGTAGACAGCATAAATGGGATGACTTATATCCAAATAATCATATTTATATTTTTAGTAAAGATGCTGAATCTTGGATTTGCATGACTTTCACAAGGGACTCCAGAGTGACACAGTGGTTGACAAGGGATCAAGAGTCAAGGTGTGTGCTATACACAGCTTTCCAAGCCCAATGGTGGGTGGCTCAGACATATATTCTTCCTCATCTTGCTGTGCATTTTTATCAATCTGTTCTAGTTATTTTTGTGCATCCTGCACATCTGTTGACCCTAGCTCCTATCACTTTTGATGGTTTATCTTTGCCATCTTTGTTAAAAAATCTCTCTTTGAGTTTTATTTGGAGGAATTTTTGTTGGTTAAAATACAAGGGCCTAAGTTTTACCCTTGTATTTAAATAAAGCAAATCAGAGATGACAGAAAAATACAGATGAGAGTTTTATTTAATTTCAGAGCATAGGAAGGGATGGTATTTTTGCTTCTTTGTATGTGTGTTGTGGGTGGGGGAGTATGACCTTTGGCTACAACTACAGATGTGATGGAATCTGGATATTTGTGGTTTGGCTAAGGAAGAGACTAATGGAGAAAAGGATACTGATTATCACCAAGCCTAAGTGAGCTATTCGCTGTGGCAAGTGACCTTTCCAGAGGACACTTTTGTGAGCTTTCTAGTGACTGGGTATTGCCAGCTTCTTGTTTCATTTGTAATAGTGGATGCTTCTATTTTTCTTTCTCAGCTAGAAAGAGTCTTGTTACAACATTTGAAGTTATTTATGGATTGCAAATTTTATTCCAGAAAAATCTAGAAAATGTTACAAAAATTACCCATGATCATAATAAAATTCATAACCACCATTTTTGTGGTTCATTGTTGTGGACTAAGATGGTTACAGAAGTTTCAACTGAATATTAATTTCTTATTTCCTAAGCTTATAGAGTCTTTAGAATGTGTTTAGAAATCCTTAAGAGTGTCTTTTTAGTTAAAAGGACTATATCTGGAAAGAAGCAATTTGGGGGTAACATAGTCTTTCTTTAAAGCTAAAAAGTGTATTATGTTTTTAAAAATTCACATTTAAGTTGACATCTATTTACTAAACAGTAAATAAGCTTCTTGCACGCATGTGCATATTCACTCATTCATTCATTTCTGATTCATGAACAGTGCTTTAGAATTTATAGTTTGTATGGTTTCAAATCCTGTTTGGATACAGAAGAGTATACATCCACTTATCAGTCATAACAGAAGTAAGAATATTAGATTTAGGGAATAACATAATAAATCACATTAAATTATAAATTCAGAGGAATTCAAAGAAGAACGCTAACAATGTGTATTGGATGTTAGTAGGAGAGAAAAAGATGAGAGGGCTATCCATGTCACAGTAAGAGAGAATGAAAGAGGCACACCTTGCACTTAAAGTTTAGTCAGAAGACCAGTTTAACTAAAACAGATTAGGTTGAAGAAAGGAAGCTATGCAATCATATTTTCAGTGACTTTAAATGTTAGCAAAGGGATTTTAAATGGGAGTTCTTGAAAGCTGAAACTAAGGCACAACAAAATGCTGAAAGTGAAATTTTAACAAAAGCATTATGTAGGATAAAGTGCAAGAGGATTTTGCTTTTGGCTCTCTCACTCTCTCTTCCTCACTCTCCTTCTAATTTAGCTTTTAATTTCATCAAATTTCTACATAAACATCATTTAAAGTGGCAAATATTCTACAAGGCTTTTATTTTTTTCTAAAGATTTTATTTATTTAATTATGAGAAACACACAGAGAGAGGCAGAGACACAGGCAGAGGGAGAAGCAGACTCCCTGCAGGGACCCTGTGGGACTGGATCCCCAAACTGAGATCACGCCCTGAGCAAAGGGCACCGCTGAGCCACCCAGGCGTCCCTACAAGGCTTTTAATGAAAAACAATAATCTTCTAGCCCTCTTTCTTCCAGTGTAGTTGTTTGAAACTATTTTTTTCTCTCCAAGCTTTTATTTTTAAAAATTTATTTATTTATTTATTTATTTATTTATTTATTTATTTATTTATTTATTTATTTGAGATGGCATGAGAGACAGAGAAGTAGACTCTCCCTGAGCAGGGAGCCCCATGCAGGACTGGATCCCAGGACAAAAGCCAAAGGAGTCGCTTAACTGAGCCACCCAAGTGCCCTTCTCTCTAAGCTTTTCTCTTTGCTTTGCTGTTTTGTATTTTCACAAAGATATGCTTAGTGTGGGCCTATTTTCATATACTGACTATTTATGCCTGGAATCCCATGTACCTCAGTTCTGGAAAAAAAAATGTTGCAATTACATACTTGATGACTTACTCCTATTTTCTCTCTTCTTGTGTCCTTTTATTATTTTGAATGCTCCTCTAATTTTCTTAACTTCCATGCCTATTTTGTCCTAATTTCCATGTATATTGTCCTTTTCCTCTTCTTTTTAGGAGATTCCTGTGGCTTTATTTTCATCCTTATAATTTTTATTTGTTTCTGCTCGCTTGCCTTTAATTTCCAAAAGCTTTTGCTCCTAAACTTCCCCCTTAGGTAACAAACATCCTTCTCTTGTTTTGTAATGGTAACATCTTTCCTTACCCACCTGAAGATATTAGTGGTAGTTCTGAGGTTCTTTTTTCCTTTTTGTTTCTGGTACATTTGACCCCCTTTCTCTTTGTCTTGGTCTACCGCTTTCCCATTAGAGGCTTTCCTTCAATGTCTTAGCAGTCAGTTCAGATTTAAGAAGGAGAAATACAAAACTTTACGGGGAAGTCTGAGCTAATTGGTGAGGCTTATGTTTCAGATCTTCACCTTAGGATCATCTGGCTGGGCTGCCGTGTTAGATAACACCTGACCTCAGTTTCTTGAGGTCTTTCTTGGGCTTTAGAAACCTCCATCAATCTCATGCTGACCACATGTGGTCATGTGGTGAGTCTGGCTGACCACATTCTCATACCTGGAAAACATGGGAGCTTCAGTTTCCAGGATATGTAGTTAATCTTCCCAATTTCAGCACCTGAAATTCCTGGTTGGGGATAATCAGCTATTCTCTCCAAGAAATAAACCCTTAGTCCTCTTCCAGGAGTCGAGAGCAGTGATATAAATCCACTGTGATGGGGGAGATGTAGATGTTTGATTTTTTCTTAGCCAAATTTTTAACCAATTCTCCAATTTTTTACTCCATGTTCAACAGACTTTTAGAGGGAGGAAGTCTGAATACTTGAGAGTTCTGTAGTACTAAGGATATTGCTTTTTGGCTTTCCTGTTTCTGGCTAAGAATTCAACTTTTTTATGTCTTATGTGTCTACCACTCCTCTATTGCCTTGCTATATTTCAACATTTTGTTGGCTAGGTCTTAAAAATCCATTGATTGATTGATTAATTGATTTGATGTGATTTGATTTGAAAAGAGATTGAAGGAATATGTGAGAGCTGTATTTTCCAGCTTTTTCTGGAAAAGGCAGACGGAGTTTTCTGTCTGCCTTTGGCTTTGTTTTATTGGTTTGGGAATACTGAGACAAAGCAACCAGTTAGAAGGTGATAGTAGGAATAATATGTGAAGAGGATTTGAGCTAGAGTACTGATGGTAATAGATGTTTTCAAAGGAAATTCAACAGGATACATTGGCTGACTTAGATGAAGGAATGAAGGAGTCAAGGGCAATGCCAAGAAGTTAAGTTGGTGATTAGAATAATGATGGCACCACTGCTGGAAATTACTGGAATAGGATTGGAAATCAGGTTTAGAAGAAGATAATTGGAAAGACTGTGTGTGTGTGTTATTTTCTAAAGTAAACATTGTTTGTGTATAAGAAAGAGTTTCCTTCTGCTGATTTTAAGTTGGGTTCCATTAAGATTTAGCTACAATAACCAAAAACTGCTCTAGCCAGTTTAAGCAAAAACATACTTTAATGAGAAAGTAGCTACTATAAAATTATTGGAAGTACTAGAGAAGCAGACTTTATGTTGAGTGCCGAAGTCTGGAATAAGACTGCTGAAATAATTGCCAGGAGAGCCACTACCTGGTGGTGTTGAGAGACAAAAGGAAATCATAGGAATTGTATTCAGGAAGCCACTGCCTTAGTTCAGTGATCACAAATGTGTGCTACCACAAATGTGGTTCAGTACTTCCAAGGTGCCAGACTTCAGAACACTTCTGTAATTATAGCCAGCATCTTTATAAACTTGCTTCATAGGAGCAACAAACAAATATCAACAAAGTTATTTTTTAACTTCCACCTTCCAAAGCTCATTAAAAGCGTGTGTCATTAATGGAACTCTAGCTTCAGGGGAGTCTTTGAAGTGTAGTTTCAGCTTTCTAGACTCTACAGTAGAGGGAAGTGTACTGAAGGATGTTGGAATGGATGCTGAGTTCAGGAAATTCACAATATCTCCCCTTTGGTTACTCAGTGTAACTATCCATTGGACAAGTGAAAAAACACTTAACTTCTCATTCAAAGGAGACTGTTTTGTCTATTAACCTTCTCTGAGTGATCATTATTTCCATTCTTGTTCAATCACAATCCTAATTTGTTATTCTATAAACTAAGGAATAAAGTATAAATTTATACTTATGACATAAAAAAGCAGAAGGGTGGAAAGGGAAAATATAAATAGATTAATACACATTAATATACATAAAAGAGAGAAAGAAAGAAGTTAGCTAATAAGGTCTATTACTTCAACTAGTCTTACGACCATAATTGATATTTAGAACTTTCTTCCTCCACTATGCCTTAAGTAA
Source organism: Nyctereutes procyonoides (assembly GCF_905146905.1). Taxonomy (NCBI): domain Eukaryota; kingdom Metazoa; phylum Chordata; class Mammalia; order Carnivora; family Canidae; genus Nyctereutes; species Nyctereutes procyonoides. Next base: position 4,674,933 of record NW_026575031.1, on the reverse strand, counting down.
TCAATTTTCTCTCAGCACTTTAGCTAGTACAGTTCTTTACTGACTGAAGAATCACTGAACCTTTTATCCCTGAGGGGATGCAAGTCCTTGATTGTCCTACCAGTATTGTTTCAGGCTCCCAACCAATTTTAATTGGACATTAAAATATTAGGGGCACCCCCAAATAATCCCTTGGATATAAACACAAGCTTCTTTGCCACATTGTCTATTCTATTTCTCCTTATTGATTAAGGTCAAATAACCCCCCTCTCAATATATTAATTAACTTTTTGGTCTGTTTGTTCACTGACAAGAGAAAATGAAAATGGAAGTCTCAATGTCTAGTTCATTTTCATATGTCTTTCTTGGTGGAAGCATTCTTTCCTTAGAAACTACCACTTCAGAATCATCAGAACCCAAATTTGCAGTGATGAGGAAGAAAAATTTTGCCACTGGGTTATTAGATATAACCATGAGAGGAATTACAAACCTTCCTTTACCCCTTGGTTACCAAGTTCATGCATTCTGGTTATAGGGGGAAAAATGGCATCATATATAGGCACAGATTTAAAGCATATTCCAAATATTAAATGCATCATATAGGTCAGCACCAAGCTTCTAAGTTGCCTTTTTCTATCTGGTACCACAATTAGGTATTTACCAGACCAATTCCTCAATTCTGTAAGTCCAGCTCCTTCCAGATGATGAGGTATATGTAAAGACCAGTGAATCCCACAGTGCCAACCTATTGCATTACTTTCTTTTTCTGTATAATGACCTTTTTTCATTACAATGAAAGAATATTGTGATGATGAATACGGTATAAAGTGAGGCCATGGATTCTGGGCTTGGAGACGTAGGTTAGGTAGAAAAGACAAATTCTGTTCTCTTTCAATGAAAAGTAATTTCCCTCCCCTCTGTAGGAGATGTGTCCAGTGTTATCAGTTAGTAGGAACTGGTGCCATATTGGAGGCTAAGCATTGATTTCTGCTGTTGGAAGACAAGGTAATCATTTGTTTACAAAACAGCTCTTATGGTTAGATGTCTACCTGATAGCGTGCCCTGCCACCATGGCCAGTTTGTTCATGGGTGCTTTGAGCAAACCCTTGAGTAGCTATGGGGTAAACCTGATTGAGGGACGGTTTTGGTAAATTCTCACTAAAGGGTATCTGCTGCTTTGCAGTGGATGTCTTTGGATGACAATTCATAAGGGACACAAATATTCTGAAATTCTGGGCCAATTCTGAAAGTACATCTCTCCTAGATGCCTTCATTCAACAAATATTTTCTTAAGAGTAGGTGATGTGTTAAGCTATTCTTAACATATGGGATAGAGCAGTGAGCAAAATCCTGGCCTTATGGTGTTTACATCATCAGTGCTCTAATCTTGTTCCTTCCAGTCCTTGATCATCCAGGGAAACTATCAGCCACAGACCAGAAATTAGTATAGATCCCTACCTCTGGTCATATCTTTTTCTAGGCAGAGTGCCTGATATGTCTGTCAAATTTCTGTTCTGTTGGAGATTTCCCTTCTCCACTTCTCAGTGGGGCTTTAAAGCTGCCAAATATATATTTAATTTCTACATGTAAAAAATTGGCTGATTAGCTCAATGGATAAGAGCCCAGTGATGATTAGAGCACAAGGTGGGGATTCTGGTTCCCTAGGGGCATATAACATATTTTTGCTATTGATCACAGAAGGAATCATGAAAGAGAATGTGAGGAGATTAGCACATTCCCATTAACACACACACACACACACACACACACACACACACACCCCAATGGTCATTTCGTAATGATTATAGGTTTATGACTTCATCTTTATATACAATATGATACGATATAGTGGAAAAGAAACTAAACTGAGTCAGAAGCCTTAGCTTAGCATCTTGATTTCACTTGCTAAGAAAATTACTTAACTTCTAATCCTTTGGTTTTTCTCCTTTAAAGATTGTAACAGTTGACCAATTTCCCAGAATTATTGTGAGTTTAAGATATGAAAGTGCTACAAAATGTAATACACAATATATGGAAAATGCATATGTACAAGGATGTTTGTCAAGATGTTACGGCCTAAATATCCAATAATGGGAGGATATTTAAATAAATATAGAAAGATAATTATGTTTTCAAAGAACACTTCATATCTTGGGAAATTTTTCATTAAATAATGTTATATGAAAATCTGTCTGATAAAATTGAATTATGAACCAAAGTATGAACCGAATAAAAGTCATACACTTTTAATAACGGTTTTTGAATAACTGTTTGGTTAAAAAATTATGGGCAATGTTTGTTTTCTTATTTTCCTGTTATATATATATATATATATATATATATATATATATACACACACAATTGGCAAGTTGTATTTTATAGTCAAAAAAGTCATTTAAAATAATATATCAGGGACATCTGGGTGGCTCAGTGGTTGAACATCTACCTTTGGCTTAGATTGTGATCCTGGAGTCCTGGGATCGAGTCCCACATCAGGCTTCCTGCATGGAGCCTGATTCTCCTTCCGCCTATGTCTCTGCCTCTCTTTCTGTATCTCTCATGAATAAATAAATAAAATCTTAAAAAATAATATTTCAGTACAATTTGGTTCTTTGTTAGAAGTAATAGAGTTACTAATATGCTGTGAAATGTATATCTATAGTTCACAAAATGTTTGAGAAAAACCATACTTGTTTTCCCATGTGCAGAAACCTTTGTTAAGGATTAATTTCAGGAGATAGGAAAAAATAGTTAAACCAAGTTTCTTGCTCGGTTTCATTAACATGGCTATGAGGTCAGTTTGACCATATTCCCATTTTATGGATAAGAGAATGAGGCATAGAAATTAAGTATCTCCAAAAAAAAAAAAAGAAATTAAGTATCTCATTCAAGTATAAATCAAGGTAAGTTGCATAGATTGGATTTGAGCCTAAGCAGTCTGACACTATAGTCTGAGTTTCCCACTGCTATGCTGTAGGGGGTGTTGTCTCTCTCCCTGTCACCAATCTCCATTTATTGAGTGTTTCTTATCTCTAATAAATAAGACACAATCTCTGCCCTATGGGATTTTTATGAATGTAAGTAGGTAGATTAAAATTCAGCAGAATAAGTTAGTCCAAGTATGGATAGAGTCATGGAGGAGTTAAGCAGAAGATGTTATTTCTCCTGGGAAGAGAAAAGAAGTTACACAAGCCTTCATGAGGAGATGACATAGAGGAAGTAAGACAAGAAGTTGGTTGGTACAAAACCAGAAGGCTGGCATCATGGGGAAAATGTTCTATTAACCTTTACTGAAAGAGCCTGTGTCTTAATTTTATATTCTCTGTGTTGGGCGTGGTGGCTATCACATGCTGAGCAAGCTCTCAAATGACCCCACATGTAGGCAAGACAAAAGATGACAAAAAGGCCCAAGTAGTTTGTTGGGGTGAGGCAGGATGATTTCATATATTACCTTCTATGGTCAACAGATGCTGATGGTGATATCTGAGCTGAGCTGTTTCCCTCCCTGGATAATCTTGTTCCTATAAGGTCAAACAGAACATGCTGTGCCAGTTTGTAAAATCTCTCAAATGTTTTTGATTTGGAATTTTGAACTAAAGTGAATCTTTTCACTTATTCTTGGAAAAATATGATTTCCTACTTAGTCTTTTTTAAAGGAGTAATTTGAAAGCTTTGCAAAAACAAATTTTACCAAACAAAAAATGTGAAACACAATTCTGATGAACCAAGAATAAAAAACTTGAAAAATATGGAATATAATTTCTTTTTTTTTGGAATATAATTTCTAAAGAGATTGGTTTAACAGGCAGAGGTGAAGTATTTAACATAATTTGCTTGAGGTTTTTATTGAATCCATGTTTAGAACTGAAACTTTTATCAGAGTCAACATCAGTGATGGATTCTGTCTGTCCCAGATTTTCAGGACAGCCAATGAAAATAGAAATGGCTTCCTATACTTACTGGTTACCCCTTTATACTATGAAAGGCTGCATTTACAGTAACTAGGGAAGACATAGAGATATGTTTGTTGGAGTTACCAAAATTTGTGAAAGGCAAAGATACTATTTTATGGCTTCTACACTTATATTATACTGTCAGCAGAAATATGCAAACTTGCAAATCCTACATCTAAGCTCGATTCTTAGTAATTTATATTTTTATATGTTAATAGCATAGTACTGCTGTGGATTTAGTCCAGCGAATCAAGTGTTTCATTATGTTTCACTCTTGCTGCTCTTGGACAGAGTTGGCTTAGGTTAATGAGGTTTTGGGAACAAGATTATCACAGTGCCTTAGAAACTATTCTCAAAGTACTGGCTGAACCACTGAGATTTTTGTCTTGAGAACGTGTCATAAAATTATGAAAGTGATTGCTGTAAATTACTGAGGACTGTCATAAAGAATGTAGTCCTCAGTAAAGAATGTAGCATACTGGGATATTGGAACAAAACTGAAAGCAAAACAAATGTCAAAGTTTCTAAGGAAGCACTGAAGTAGATAGATTTTGCTGGCTTGAAGTGAAAGGATATGAGGATTGGGAGAGCTCCTTGTAGTAGACATGTGGTATGTTTGTGGAAACTTGTCCAGAGGAAAAATATCAAAAGCAAGAGAGGAGAAACTGTTATTCATATAAATGTTTCTCGTAGCTTTATTTATATTAACAGAAACATAATATTCTTTCTTACATCTTAATTTGGTTGAGAACTAACTGCCCCCAAACTATCTGACTTATCTGAATGTTTCCTGGGCACCTAAAGTGGACTCTACCAGTCCAGCCAATGATGTTTAAGAATGAATAATAATCAGCAAATATGCTCTTGCCCACTGCTCTGTGTACTATACTGTATGCACTTCCTATTCCAGGATGATGGGTTCATCATTGATCTCACCAGTCACTTGCCAAATGGACTCAGATCTGCCTTACAACACTAACTTATTTCCTTGTATCCCCTTAGTGTTCTAGTTTACTGCATCGTCATATTTTTTCCCACACTTTTACAATAACCTCCTAAACTGCCTTCAGGATTCCAACCCTCTCCATGCCCTCTTTTCCAACCTCAATTTCAACTATCTGCATGTTACCACAAGTTCTTAGATCAATAGCTTAGATTTTGATACTAAATTCTATGTGACTGCTAAGTAAACTCCAAATTCCTTAGCACTGTGATATCGGGATAAATATCCCAATGAGCTCTACCATCCCTTGTTCCACAACTTAGCCCTTTTTCCCCATATGGATCCATGTATCCAGATGCTGAATATACCTAACACTACAGTCTCACCCTCATAACATTCCCTTAAAGGTCCATCTTTTCCTTTTCTTTTTTATTTCATTTTTTTTTCAAATTTAGATTCAGTTAGCTGACATATAGTGCTATATATTGGCCATCTTTTCCTTTTCTTATTTTCCATTTCTTAGGCAATCCTGTCAACTTTTTTTATGTGCACTTTTATTATGTTTATGCATTTTGTCTCAAACTATAGCTGGTTAATTGTTTATACATCTCTCTCTTCCTTAGTAGATTATAAGCTTATTGAAAGGCAATAATCCTACATTTCTCACCTACGATGTTAAGCCTACTTTTTTGCTCAAGTAATATCAGTCTTAACTTATAATAAATCTCAAAGTATGTTTGTTGCATCATTAAACAAAATATTTTATTAACTAATATATGATTTTATATAATTATAAGGATAGCTTTCTATAACCAATATATACTAAGGGATTCAAATTGACTCTTCACATTGATACTTAAGTAAGTCAACTTAGAGTTATGAGAATGCCAACATTTATTATGAAAAACTATGTGCCTAGTGGTGATCTACTGCTGATCTGTTGGTTGGATTCGGTTGCTGATTCAGATGTATGTATTGTGGACCTACTATGTCCCAGGCTCTGTAATGAGAGCTAGAAAGATGAATAAAATATAGTTCTACCCTCATTGATCTTACAGTATTGTTAGAGAGAAGAGCAATACAAGTACCAATTCTTAAAAAAGATTTATTTGTTTATTTTAGAGAGAGTGAAAGATAGAGAGAGAAAGATAGAATGCAAGAGCAAATGAACAGGAGGAGGAGCAAAGGGTGAGAGAATCCTGAAGCAGACTCCCTGCTGAGCAAGGAGCCCATTGCAGGGCTTGATCTCAGGACCTGAGATCATGACCTGAGCTGAACAAGAATTGGCTGCTTAATGGACTGAGCCACCCAGTTGCCCCCAAAGTACCAATTTTAATATTACATAACAGGTACTGTAATAAAGGAAGGCAGAAGGTGCTTGGGACACATAGAATAGTAGAATGTTACAGGAAGGCTTGTTTAGGTGAGACTGACTATTCCAGGTAGGGGCAACCACTGAAACATCAAAAGAAGACATTGTGCTTGGTTTTTATAAAGAGTTAAATAAATACGATTTGATAAAAGATAGAGAGTGTGTATGTGTTGGTAGAAGTTGAGGAAGTTGGTGACGAAAGGGAGAGGCTTGAACTAAAACCTTTGTCTAGGAGGAAATGGGGTATTGGAACATCTTGCATTGATCCAAGATCTTGAATTCTGTTCAGAAGAAAATGAGAACACACTGAAGTTGATTAGCTAAGTGGATAATTAGAATACTTAGCACATTCTAGACACTTTATATATATCATCTCATTTAATTTTCTCCTTACCAGATAGATGTTATTTATCTCTGATTTACTGAGGTGGAAAGTGAGCTATCTCTTCTTTCCCTTCCTCTCAGAGCTATCTCTCATCATTTATCTTTATTTATACTGTCTCTTCAAAGATTTCTGTGACATTGCTGTCTACATTTTTCTTCCATGGGAGAAAAATAGGACCGGGAGTGCTGGAGAGAAAGGAGAATGGAATTTTAAGTATGTTCACTGGAGAAAGCCTCATTTTAAGTAGCTTGGCCAGAGAAGTTGACATTTGGGAAACTAGTGATGGTAAGCGAGTAGGTCATGAAGATGTCTTGGGGAAGAGCATCCCAGGCATGCTATCAGCTAGTGCAAAGGCCCAAGGCAGAGCCATGCTCTGCTTGCTTAGGAATAGCAAAGAAAGTGGAGCTGAAGCATATCCCATCTTCCCTTAACTAAATACCTGTAGAGAGTAGGTATGTAATAAATATTTGTTAAGTAAGTAGATCGGTAAATGAAGAAAGGTCATGTATCAGGTTCTCAACTGGTTTGCTCTACCCCAAGCCCTTTTCATTATATTGCCCTGCCTCTCAATACTTACTTCCTAAATGGCTGAGGTCACTTAAACAGTGCTCAAGTAGAATCTCAATGAATGAGTATCCATTAAGGATTCTGTACAAACCCATCTATATTTTACATGTAGATGTGTGTGCCATCTCTGCAGACAAATACTCTTTCATGTGTCTTTATGAGAAGCAACAGTGACACACAGTGGTTGATTGAGTAAATCAGACATGTACTCCCTCCAGATATCCCAGAAGGTATAGCAGGTATTTCTCAGACTTTCTTTCTTGGGAAGTTGGTTGTCTTGTTAATTCAGGCAGGTATTAACTACCCAATATATTCAGCACATCCCTCGTTGTAAGCTGTCAGACTGTGACACAACATCACATAATGTGACGTTACATGATACATAATGCCTGAATTAAATAAAAAAAAAAATCCAGACACTTCTTTCAGTGAAATAGTAGGTAGGTAATCTGAATATTTGGGTAATTGGCTCTAGGAAGAGAGAGGCATCATTATTTCAGGCTCCCTAGTGAGCGTTAATTAGCCATATTGCTTCATTGTGTGACAAAGAGAACACTGCTAGTAGTGCTAAATCTATAATGACATCCTGGCTTTAGGAGCACAGGTATTTTAAACTACCTTGACTGACTGACATGCAGGTAATTCTATTCAGAACCTAGCAGTGAACTCAGGCAATTGGCACAGTCTCTCCTCCAAGGGGCATAGATTTGTTGTTGTGACTCAGACATTTCCTTTCCTTTGTCTCACCACCTCCCTGGATCCCCACGGTCCTCTCTAACTGGGGAAAATCAGCAAGTATTTGCAACAGCAGGCCTGTGTTCTCTCTGGGCTTTGAGAACAATACATCTATGTTTCTGAAACATCAAGTTCTGCACAAAGAGATTCAATAGCTCTTAACATTTAAAGATGGGCCATGACAGCTAGGAAGGGCTTTCTGAGGCTCTGTGATTCACTTTAATCCTTTGTTTGCAGATGTGGCAGGAAGGCTAGTTGCAGAGAAGGATAATTCTTAAAAGTTTGTCTGGTGCCAACATTCAACATTTTTTTGTTTTTTGTTTTTTGTATTAATAATAATAACACCAGAAATCGTCTAAATGGATAAAGCACTAGCACAGACATTCTGTTGTCATACCTTGAGCAATGGATGAATTGTCCTGTGTATAGGGAAGAGATGCTGTTCAACCTCTTTCTCAAGGAAATGCTTTTGATCTATATTTTACCCAGTGGGGTGGTGGATTTTCCCTACCATCCTCTCAACTGTGCCCTTGGAGAACAAGGATACACACAAGAGAGATGAACACTACTTGGAACAGTTTAAGGCCAAGGAGTCAGAGAGAAGCTGACTGGCTTATGTTTGTCACTGTAGCCTCTGAGAACACCAGGAACTAGGACTTGAGAGTCTCAACTCTGTGCTGACAGAGCTCCTGAGATGCTGAGGTGAAAGCACCATTTACTAACAACTGCCTAGAGAAGGTGCCTCTCAGTGACTTCTGACATTTATTAAACTTCTTTCAGTGGGCTTATAAGGGTCTGTTTGTGAATGGTGGATCCAAAAATTGAACTTGAGTATGTAACTGAGACTAGTATTATCTAGGCATGAATTCATTGTGGGTAAAGAAAGGGAAGAAAGAAACTCAAAATGAAGTAAGAGTTATTACATCATGCTGAGGTAGGAAACTCAAAGGACTGACTTCTGGCCCTGCACTATGTTTGGCAGAGGCAACACCAATATTTAGCAAGAATCTTTCTTTAGTAATCTTTTAATCTCCTTTCCATTATTTTGCCCTCTGCTTAAAATAATGATAACAGTAATGGTATTTATATAGCATTTTATGGCTAAATAAAAGAATTCATATACATATTAGCTCACTTGCTCCTAATGTTATCAACATAAGTATTTGTTAACTCCCCCTCAGCATGACAAATCATTTGCTAAACATCTTGCCACTCTTCAGTGGGTTTGATTCATTCTCATTTTACTAATTCAACTCACTATTTTTCTGGATTAAAACAATAAGATTGAAATAAAACTAAAAAGTCCTTATCTGCCGTTATCTCTTCAATGGTTTATAAATATGAAAACTGTGACAGTGATTTTTTTGTGGGTACAAGAAAGAGGAAGGAAGATGAAAGGAGATGCTGTGGGAAAGAAAGCATTCTTCTCCAGATAGGAAGGTATAAGGCCAAGTCTGGAGTTTATGTGAAGTAAAGGACACTTGTGTAGTAGACTGATATTTTTGTCTCCTGTGGCCAATGTGGCAAAACCAGCAAGTTTCAATAGAGTAGGAGTTTCTAATTATAATATAGTATGAGTTTCTAATTATAATTTTTCTGATTCCAAGGATTATAATTATTTTATATGTGAAAATTAAGAATTCCACATGCCAGAGTTTTATTGATAATGAGATTATACGGAAATGTTTCACTGATAATACATTTAATTGGTTGCTACAGATAGAAACTGTTATTGTTTATTAGGATTCCTGGTGAGGGGTCACCTTGAAGAGGAGGTAAAAATGATATTATTTTGACTTTTACTAAATCCTCTTAAATAGAGGCCTTGGATTTTTCCCAAAAGAATGGGAAAACCTCAAACCATGTCAACCACATATTTTGGTGATTGTAACTGTTATTTATTTATTTATTTATTATTTATTTATTTATTTATTTATTTATTTTAATTTATTAATTAAAACAAGATCCAGTGGATCTTGTTTTGTACATTGAAAATAGAAGTGAATTACTTATGACTAGTATAGCATTTTAGAGCTTGATAGAAATAATCTAGTTTTATTTTATTTTATTTTATTATATAGCTAAACAACTTGAAGGCCAGACACATCAGATGACTTGTTCAAACTAGTTATAGAACTAATTTGGGACAAAACAGAAAATGGAACCTAGTTCTTAGTCTTGGTCAAATGCTTTTTCTGATAAAATGTTTAGCCTAACTCATTTCTTTACAAACTCCCATTAGCCAGAAACATCACTAGTGAACCAAAACATTCTTTTTTAAAAAATTATTTTTACAGAGGTAGGGGGGGGGGAGAGAGAGAGAGAGAGAGAGAGAGAGAGAGAGAGAGAAGAGAGAGAGAGAGAGAGAGAGAGAGAGAAAGTGTAAGTAGGGAGAGGGAGAGAGGGAAAGAATCTCTAGCAGACTCCCTGCTGAGCATGGAACCTGACCTGGGGCTTGATCTTAGGACTCTGAGATCATGACCTGAGCAGAAACAAAGAGTGGGATTGTCAATGCACTGAGCTACCCTGGCACCCTGGCACCCTAAACCAAAACATTATAAGATGATTTTGCTTTCTTCTTTCTGGCATATGTTTTCACAAAGTGTTGGAGTCTCAGCCTCTGATGGTGTGGGCTCACATGTCTTTTTTTCTTTCCTTTTTTTTTTTTTTAAAGATTTCATTTATTTATTTGATAGTGAGAGAGCACAAGCAGGGGGAGCGAGTGGCAAAGGGAGAAGGAGGCTCCTCACTGAGCAAGGAGTCCCAGGAGGGATTGATCCCAGGACCCGGGGATCATGACCTGGCCCAAAAGCAGACACTTATTTAACTGAGTCACTCAGGCACCATAGGGCTCAATGTCTTTGAGGCACACCTCTCATGCATGGGCTATTCTGGGCTGGATTTTTACATTCTCAGCATCTTTGAGTGCCTAATTCTGAGGCTGTATATTAGTTTGGCTTTACATATATGGTGTCTCTGGCTTCAATTCACTTTTAAGGGTAATGAGAGACAGTGAGCTTTGCTAAAATATTTCTCCATAGTACTTTGATTTGAGATTTTTTATTGAGAATTAGTATTTTAAATCAAGAAGGAGAATGCAAAGACTGGAAAGAGAGGATAAATGGAAAGATAGAAGGAAATGAGAACAGAACTAGAACTAAAAATCTAATGTCGGCAAATCTCAGTTAATGCTATGGATCAGATATAATAATTAAATCAGAGGCCAGTGAATTACCTCATATGGCACTCAGCACATTATAGAATTCTTTTGCATGTGTTATCTGATCCTCACAACAGCTCTGTAGGGCAGAAATGATTATAAATATTTTAAAAATTTTAAAACCCCTAAGATTCAAGTATTATAGTGACTTGCTCACATTCACCCAGCTTATAAGGGGCAGAAAGAATCCAAACCACAAGTTTCTGGCTGAAATTGGGTGCTCTACTAAGTATACCACCCTACTTCACAGTCATTTCAAATGACTCAGATACAACATGAAGTTTGGTTGGTTGGAGCTTTGTGGCTATTAGGCAGAAGTCATAAGTTTGATTTTTGTGTATTTCAGTAGCTACTTAAAGTGAAAGCCAGAGTCAATTACAACATACTTGAATACTGTTTAGTTTTAACCAGAACAAGGTATCTGTGTGTTTGGTTATGAACCACCCCCTCCTTTGCTGGAACAAGAATGTATGATCTCCATCTTATTGGTAGAGGGTTAAACCATCTTTGCATATAAAGGATGGCATATTTTTATTATTGCATTATGATATTTAATATTGCTTCAATATGTGAATTTGCAAAGGTAGTACTGTAGCCTAAATACCCACAGTTTAAGTCCCTGCTACCAGGTAAGTGGAGGCACTTTGAGAATACGGTTCCAAATATCATCCAAAGCATAGAGTTTTACATTTTCCAGAATAAGGAGTATTTTTTTTAAGTTACCATGGAGGTTGATAAAGGTCCTATGAGAATATGGGACAAGAAAAAAAATTCCCTTCTTAGATAAATGTTTAGGCCTCATGTATTTAGTAAGGCCATCAACTTGAATTAATGGGTAGATGCAATATTGTGATCTTCAGAGAAAACATTTTTCAGAGAATTGTGCCTTGAAATCCTCAGGCTTGATTAGTTTTTCTTAAGGGAGGACCGGGCAGGGGGTGATTGCATTTGCCTGGGAGCGTATCATTTCTGGGGAACATATGTTTACATTTTGCTGAATTACAGAACTCTACAGCAGTTATTGGAGAGCTAGATATATTCATATTGAACAGTAGGCAACCACATGTTGATAATGAGCCCATTTTGTGCCTTGGCTTGTGAAAAGACTGAAAATGCCTTATTCTGTGTTATTTTTTCCTTCTGACAGTACTGATACACTGCCACAGGCAGTCTAAAAATAATAGCATGAGCTTAACTGACAATTGCAGGTGTATTTACACTGATATTCTGATATTAGCTTATTGCTTAAAAATATTACTGGAGGTAATACAGGATGCATCCAAACTTTCTTTATTAGAGAGAAAAAACTGGCAGAAAAGACAAGGAGTGTTTCTTTATAATGATCGAAGAGATATTTGTGGCTTTTTTAATAATCTGCCACAATGATCTGATTCTTTCCTAAATCTGTGTTCTGTGGACTGAAAGGAAGAGAATCCATCTGAGAAAGGTATCATTAAATGCCCCTCTCCTCTCTGTCTCTCTCACACACATGCACCCATATCTACGTGCACACACACCAAACAGTTTGAAAATCATGATTTGGAAACCTAAATCTGTAAGGTTGATCAGAAGCCTCTTGCCTCTGACTTTGCATCCCATCCTCAAGATCCACTTTCCATTCTTCTCTCTATTGATTGCATGAACAGGTTCTTCTGTTTCCATTTGGATTCCACCAGTGGAGGATACATCAGGGTATTAAAGTGACTTTGAAGTATGTATTTCCCTAGCAGCCTCCCTGGAGGTCTCTAGGTTTTTTCTCCTAACAAAGGCTGCAGCTCTTCTTGGGAGCCCATCCCCAAAGCTACAATTCTCACCAGATTGCAGGTAGATCTCCCTTCACCTTGCAACCGGGCGGCAGGAGGTAATGGCCTCCTACTGTTGCCAGACCCAAGTGCCTAGGCCATCCCTTATTGTTTCTCTTAACCCAGATTATAGCCATAGCCCTCATAAATCGTTCTTTGTTGAACTTTTTTTCAATTACCCGTTTGAGTATGCCTTCTGTTTCCTATGAGGACCCTGAACTGAAGAAGATGCTGTGCACAGGCACTGTGATCAGCCGCTGAGGTTGTAAGGCAAACAAAACCCAGACCTTCCCTCAAGGAACAGATTGATCACAGTTAAGGTGGAGTATTACACAATGGCAAAGCATAGAAAAGGTTATCTAAATTAAGCTGGGAGTGTGCTAAAGGAAGAATTCTTTTGGAAGAGATTATGCTTGATGTGAAAGCTGTTTTTGAAAAATTCAAATATACATAAAAATAGAAAAATATTGTGATTAAGTTGTGAGTAACATCACTTGGTCTTAATCATAATCAGTTCTATCAACTAAGGGCCAACTTTATTAACTTCATCTTCCTCCCTACCCCTTCCCCAGAATGATCTTGAAGTAATTTCTGGAAAATATATAAGTTCATCTCTAAATATTTTAGCATGTTATCTCTAAAACGCAAGCACAGTATTCATCATCCTCAAAAAATATCAACTATAATACCTCAGTATTATCAAATAATGTTCAAAATTATAAAGTTGTACTATAAATGTTATTTTATTTCCAGTTTATTTATTTATTTGAATCTGGAATCAAATAAGGTTCATAATATTGGTCTCTTCCAGTTTATAAGTTCCCCCCTTCTATATATATATATATATATATATATATATATATATATATATATTCTCCCCCCTTACAATTTCTTTGTAGTCCATGGGGTCTTGTTTTTTTTTAAGATTTTATTTATTTATTCATGATAATCACACACAGAGAGAGAGAGAGGCAGAGACACGGGCAGAGGGAGAAGCAGGCTCCATGCAGGGAGCTGGATGTGGGATTCGATCCCAGGTCTCCAGGATCACGCCCCGGGCCAAAGGCAGGCGCTAAACCGCTGCGCCACCCAGGGATCCCCATGGCGTCTTGTTTTTCCTACTTATTGCTCTGCTTTAATGGGATGGCTCAGAGGGTCACTGGATCTTTCAGAATACTGCTTGAATTGAGTATTGGAATGTTGACTAAGTGTGTGGGCAAGGGAGCTGGGAAGGAGAGAGCAGGAGAAAAGAGAAGGACTTCCAAATAAAAATAGTGTGTGGGAAGGCAAGAAGGTATAAAATGCCATGATGCAATAGCAAAGCTATATTCTGTGTTGAGTATGCTGGTAGCACGGAGTTTGTGTAAGGTCATGGAAGATATGAACCACCAAGACAGATGGAGCTTGATCACAAGGAGCCATGTGTGCTAACCTGGGAAGTTGGAATGTTAAGTTATAGGGAGCCATTGAAGGATGTAAAGCAAGGAAGTGGCATTAGATTAATAATTCAGAAAGATTTCTCTGGCAGTTCTGTAGGGAATGGTTTTGTAGTCCAAGGGTTAGACTTAAACCTTTCTCCCTTCCCATATTATGTAACTATGGTAAAAAGAGAAGCAGTGATGAACTAACCCAAGGCAGTAGCAGACGGAACAGAGATGCTGTTTGTAAGGTTAAATCTGTAGGGTTTGGTTAATGACTGCATAAAGGAGTAAGGGGTTGGGTGAGAGGGAAGCCTGAGAACGTCAGGTTTCTGGACAACATCTAGGCTCCTAAGGTAATACTCATTCCACTTCTTGTGGCTTTTATTTTTGCTGAGTTGTTCTGATATTTTTGAATAATCTGCAAAACAGTACAAAGAAGACACGGAATTATTTTTGCTTAATACACATCTGAACTGGCTATTTGTCTGTCAGAATTTGACTGCAGCATTTATAGTTATATTATTAGCATTCTTGTTTTATTCTTTGAGACGAGAGAAGAATGAGTATAAAAAGGCAAGAAGTTGGGATGGGCGTTCTGGACTAGATTGTGGCTTCACAGAAATTAGGGAATGAAAAGAAGGGCACACAGAAACATGGAGAGCTTTACTCTATCCTTTCTACTCATGTGAAATAAAATACTCTGGGGGCTCCTGGATGGCTCAGTCAGTTAAGCATCTGCCTTTAGTTCAGGTCATGATCTTGAGATCCTGGGATGGAGCCCAACGTGGGGCTCTCTGCTCGGCAGGGAGTCTGCTTTTCCCTCTTCCTCTGTGCTCTCTCTCTCAAATAAATAGAAAATCTTAAAAAAAACAAAAACAAAAACAAAAACAAAACCACACACTCTCTGCTTGCTACTCAAAGGATGGTGTGCAATAGCAGCAGGAACATCACCCAGGAGCTTGCTAGAAATGAAGACTTACAGGCTCCATCTCAGACCTACAGAGTCAATATCTGCATTTCAACAAGATCCTGAAGTGATTTGTCTGAACATTAAAGTTTGAGAATCACTGCTCTAGACCATGGGGGGGAAGTGAACTTTTTGTGATTCTATCTTAACTCTCTTAAAAGAGCAAGATTCTTTATTATAAGAAAACATTTATTTAGTAAAAATTCTATAGGAATTTGAAGGAGTGTAAGGAAAGTATAGCATAGCAATTTAGGATTTGTACTTTGCCTGGAGTTAATTTGGGTTCAAATCTGGCTTCATGCCTATGTGACTACAGGGAGGATACTTGATCTTTCTACAGTTGGTATTGCCACTTGTAAATGTGAATTCAGAGTTCTTACCTCTAAGGTTTTGTAAGGTTCAAATGAGACAGTATTTGTGGAGCAATTAGCACAGTTCCTATTACACAGGAAATAAATTATAAATATTAACTATTATTATTAAAACTTAATAGCTTAAGAATGTCTTAAACACATCTTGAATGTGTTTAATGCCTCGTTGGATGCAACAATACAGTGTGCAGGGACCTCATTCTTTTCAAATTGGCAATATTCTTGGAGAATATGCTACTATACAAGTATCTGAAGATATTTCTCAGAGAAAAATAAGTCTTCAGTGTGATGGTTGTATGCATTTCTGAAATGATGATATCCTGGAAATAGTGAAATATCAACATTAGAACTTAAAACATATTTTACTCAGGAATTTACTTGTATATTCCCATATAACCTATCTAGGTGAACTATACAGAAAAATCCCCTTTCTTTTTCCTTTTTTTAAAAAAAGATTTATTTACCTATTTTGAGAGAGAGACAGAGAGTGTGCCTGTGAGTGGGGAGATGGGCAGAGGAAGAGAATCTTCAAGCAGACCCCTCACTGAGTGCAGAGCCTGAGGTAGGGCTTAATCTCACTACTCATGAGATCATGTTCCAAGCTGAAACCACAAGTTGGACGTTTAACTGACTGAGGCACCTAGGATTCCCAGAAAAATCCCTTTTCTTAAAAATATTTCTTGAACTTTAGAGAGTTTGAGTCATTCTTCATGTTTCTAGCCATTTATATATTTTTTGGTGTCTCTATCCTAAGGCAATCTTGATGATATTTCACATTAGATGCTGAATGACCCAACCACTGTGTGTGTCTTGAGATATTCTGAATCAGTAATGCCAGAAAGCAGCAGTAACCATTACATCTAACTATAAACAAACAGAAACAAAAACAAACTTCTGGGCCTTTATAACCTTCAGGACTATCTGACTTATTCTCTAATCACCCACACATTTTTTAAAAGCCATATTATTACTCCCTAGCAAGCATTTTAAACTAGAGAGGCCCATACTATGGAGGGTAGAATGAAGTCAGAGAAATAAACCCCAGATTGTCTTTCTTATTACAGAGCTCAGCATTTTTATGTTCCCTCATCAACAAAAAGACTCCCCCCACACACACCCTTGGTGCTTTCTATTTATGTTCACCTGCTACTCAATTAACACCCCATCAAACCACACACTTGCAGGGGGTTTATTTTCAGACCACTGCACTGCCGTCTTTAACCCTCTATCTAACCTATATTACACGTGGAGTTAAAAACAGTCCCCTGACTGTGCTTAGAAAACATGTCTTTTCATTTGGTGTTCGTATAAGGTTTTCCTTGTGTGCAGTACCCTCGGTGTTCATAAACTTATAACTGTATCTACATGTGTCTGACATTTATTACCTTCCATAGGACCATAAAACACACTTTTCTCTTTTAACTGCGTCTGCTGACATGTTACATAAAATAAACTTTAAATATTACCTATAAATTAATTAGCATTTTCCCTCTATTAGGAAAGGCAGATGTAGTCTTACCAACACTACTTTAGTATAGTTATAAGTTTTAATTGGATTCTCTGTGCAAAACAATGGCTTTACTCTAACCCAGTTTTACTCCACATTTAGTTATATCTATGTATTTTTATTAGCCAAATAATACATATTCATTTGTAGAAAATTAAGGAAATACAGAAAAGTTTCAAGACCAAAATTAATATCTCTTCCCCAAATTATTTCACTAATCTCATAACCCCTATTATTTTGGTCTTTAAAAAATAAATAAATAAATAACTATTAATTCTTTTATAGAATCCCTATTTATAAATACTGTGTTTTTATATAAATATTTTATATATATCCTGAGCTTTATATAAATGTATTTTTCATGCAAAATTTGGCAGTGAGCTCATATTTTATACATAGTTTTGTATCCAGTTCTCATTACTTAATTGTGTAATTATCAAGTCCCATGTGGTTAAGTACTCTTTTTAAACTTGTTTTTTAATACTGTTGTTCATCTTAAGAAGATACAGTAATGTTTTTTATCATTTAGATGAGTTCAAAATTTTTGTTGATTCCTTCGCCAAGAGAAATTCCTAGAGATGAAAACACTGTATCAAAGACTCTTAAAATCTTTTGTCAGAAGCTTTCCTGAAAGGCTGTAAAATTTACATGTCCACACTGTATCCAGTTTTAATATTTTTTATAGAATTAATGTGATAGTTGACCATTGCTACTTCAGTATTCACTTCTTTAGTTACTAGTTAAGTTGAACATTTAAAAACATTGCTATATTGTGTTATCATTACGGTTTTGTAGATCATACTGATAAAATTCTTAAGCTCTAAAAATATATAAATTTTAGTTCAAATCCAGACCTCATCACTAACTTGGGCAGAGCTAAAGTTCAAGTCTAAAATTGTTTCCTCAAATGTAAATGGTGATAGTATCAGCCTCTATTTTATAGAATGGGGTTGCCTGGGGGCTCAGTTGTTTAAGTATCTGTCTGGCTCAGGGCACAATCTCAGGGTCCTGGATTTGAGCCCCTGATCAGATAGGGCTCCCTGCTCAACGGGGAGTCTGCTTCCCCCTCTCCCTCTGTCAGCCATTCTCCGTGCTTGTGTGTGCACTCTCTCTTTCTCTGTCAAATAAATAATAAATCAATAAATAAATCTTTTTTAAAAAGAGAGAAAAGCATCAATATTCATAGCTTGGTGTCTAACATGGTAAGTGATCAATATGTATGAAGTATTATTAGTCTTATATGAATTGGCTTTTCACTACCTGTGTCCACTTTTTTCCCTCTAGTTAATATAAATTAGCTCTTCAAAATCAGTAGAAAAAATTTTAAGTGTATTCAGCCTTTTCTTTTTTCCTTGACTGCTATGTAGCTGTTTTTGCCATGTTTTGACATAGAATTCATTATAATTTTTATTTACAGGTGTATCTCCAGTACCCAGAAAAATGTCTGGAAAATAGCGAACACCTAATAAATATTTTCAAATGAATGTATTGTTCTTTTTCAAAGTCTTCTTGGAAATTTTTGAATATTTCTCTACATGTAAATCTTAGAATCAATTTAACAAATCCTCTAGGGATATGTGGGTGACCCAGTGGTTGAGGGTCTGCCTTCAGCTCAGGGTGTGGCCCCAGGATCCTGGGATTGAGTCCCACATGCAGCTCCCCACAGGGAGTCTGCTTCTCCTCTGCCTATGTCTCTGCCTCTCTCTGCGTCTCTCATGAATAAATAAATAAAATCTTTAAAAAATAACAAGAATCGCAAAAAAGATTTTATTTATTTATTCATTATAGACACAGAGAGAGGCAGAGGCACAGGCAGAGGGAGAAGCGGACTCCATGCAGGGAGCTGGACGCGGGACTCGATCCTGGGACTCCAGGATCATGCCCCGGGCCAAAGGCAGGCGCCAAACCGCTGAGCCACCCAAGGATCCCCTACTGTGCGGATTCTAATTGCAAAAGCATTGAATTCAATTGGGGGAAGAATGGACATATTTATAAAATTAGGTCTTCCCATCCATAAACATGGTGCATCTTTCCATCTATTTGTACCTTCTTTTAAGTTATTCCATCAAGTTGTATAGTTTTCTTTCTGTAGGTCTTGATTATTTCTGGTTAGGTTAATTTGAGAGTTACTGTTTTTTTATTCTGTGAACTGGTTTTCCTATTTTCTATTTCATTTCTTAAGTGATTATTGTTCTAAAGAGAACAACTAATTTCTCTAAGTTAACATTTTATTCTTCCAATGTACTGACTCTAGTCTTACTAGTTTTAGTAGTTGTGCAGTTAACTCTTTTGGCTATTCAGCCATTTACCCAAGATGATTATTTTTTCTTCCTTTCATATATCTATTATTTATATTTTTTATCTTATTGGTTGCAACTGCAAGAATGATATTGGACAGTAGTAGTGATAGCAGAATCCTTTGTGCTAATGCGCTAATCCTTGTACTCTAATGAGAAGGCTTCTAATTTGCAATTAATGTATCATTAGTTTTTCTTGCATGCCCAAACTGGTCCTGTAAGCCCATCCTTTGAGAATTTGTGTGGGTGGGCAATTAGGAGTTCATTTCTTTTGGATCCCACTTTTTCTTTCCTCCTCTATAATTTCCTCAATATTTTTCTAATCCATTCCCCAAAATTTAAGCACCATTTTCAGAGTGTAGAGGAGTTGTCATACATTCACATCCCATTTAGTACAGACTTTAGAATGAAATATCTATAATGAAAATAAATATTTTTCTTAATAAAATTGACTAGTTCTCACAACATAATTCCAATTCATTATTATACTAATAAGATCTTCTCATGTATCTATTGTCTTTTTCTGTAAATGCCTTTATATAGCAGTATCTTTATAGCAAATCAAGGACTTCCTCCAAGAATTTGGAGGGGAGGAAAGGAGAAGCAAAAAGGAGAATGAGGGGCAAGGAAACCTTCATCCTTTGATACTCAACAACTTTTAGTCAACTTAATTTCTTGACTACTGATAAGATATACTTCCCACAATGCTGTTGTATTTGCCATATATTTTCTTGAATCTCAATCTCTTTTCCCTTTTATATACTTTAACACTATATTTTTAGATTGTTCTTGGTAAAGTGTATATTTATCAATGTAAAATAGCTCTGGTGCGTTTCCAAGTTTCCATCTAATATCTATTTTTTTGATGCTGTCTGTTTTAATATGGGTATTTAGTAATCCTATTTATCTTGGATAATTACATGTTTGTACTTATCTCTGACAATTTATATTGTATTTTCTATTTGTTCTGCTTTTATATTCCCTGTTTTGCTTTCCTTTTTTTGGGTTGATTGAACTTGTTATTTTCTTTCTTTCTTCCTATTGATTGACAGTCATGCATCTTTCTACTCTTATAATAGCTATTCTTACATCTTAAAACACACATTTAAATTTATATTTTTCTATTAAAGTCGAAATTGAACTAATATATACAACAGTCCACAAACCAAGAGAGAAACCTTACTTCTGTGTCTCTCCTTTTCTCTTCTCCAACTTCTCTCTAACTTCCTCTTTTACTTAGATCACCTGGGTTTAGAATGTTATTACCTTTTAACTCTGAGAATGAACATTTATCGAGTCTTAACTATGATATTCCCCACTGTTCTATCTCACATCTTCCCTTTTTGAATTTCTGTATATTTTAAATTACTTTTACTTAGACTTTGCTCTTGAATGGTGATTTGTCACATATAATTTAGAAGCTGAATCATTTCTCCTTATGATTTTGAGGTCACTGATCATTGTTTTTAATATCTGATAATATAAATAAGTTATCTGACTCTGATATGATTTTTCTTTTTTTTTGTAAACGTAAGAGAATGGTACTAGTCTGGGGAATGGACTGCATGCTCATAATAAGAGTTAATACTAGAATCATTGCCATATGCAAGGTAGATATAGCTTTAGTATAGATACAGAGTTATAGCAGCACAGCACAGAAAAGATATGAGCAGCCAGCAATTGCCCAGAGCAGCTGCTCTGATTTCCGTCAGTGCTGCTAGGATGCACTAGCCAGCAGTTCTTAGACAAAGTGGCCTACCAGGAGTGAGTCTTCATCAAGTGTGAAAGTCTAGGGAATCAACCAAAAATCTGGTAGCTGTCATTCTTTCCTTGTGGGTGAGATGTAGTGATATATAGCTTAATATCGCTCAATATATTGAGTTCAGCAGCACACATATAATTCAAAAAGATACATGCTAGTAAATCTATAATTTATTCTACTTATTCATGTCTTTGGATGACTATCCTTTCTGGTGTCTTAGTCTGAGCATTACTCACAAAATTAATCTGCATTGTAGTAGCTAGACTGTTACCCTCTCTGGAAACTTTTAGAATTTTCTCTTTATGGTATTCTAAGATTTTAGAATGGAAATGTCCAAATATACATATTTTTTACATTCATTTTATTGGCAATTGGTGGGTCTTTTCAATCTGAAAAATTCCTCTTTTTGTAGGGGGGAAATGTCTTTTATAACTTCATTGTTTATTTTCTCCTTTTTTCTTCAGTGACTTCTATTAGAAGATATTGAAAGTTCTCCATTCCCCAATCACTTGACTTTTTGATTATACTTCCTATCATAGGCTGGTGCTAAGGACGGTCCACCCAGATTCCAAGTATCACTTTGACTGGTTTCTTGAGCACATTCTTCAACTGCTATCTGAATTGATGCCAATGATTCACATCTATAACCTTTGGAGAACTTTCCCTGGGCATGTGTAGCTGCTTTGCTTATGGAGCAACCAGTAGCCAATGGCTACTAATATGGTGATATAAAAGCTTAAGTCAAGGTGAGACAGACTCTCTGGTGCAGTTTGTTTCAGGGTATTCTATGAAACAGAATGACGCTAGACATCATTTGAACTCACATTCTTATGTGACTTCCTTTTTTCTTTTCTGCTTTCTTCTTCTCTTATGTTTTTTTTTTCCAGAGAGCACTCCCTTTTTACTAAATTACTTGCATGAAAACCCTGTCTTCAACTTCTACAGAATCACATGATCTCTTTATCTTTTTGCATTCCTGGAGAATCGAAAAATTCTGTCTCCAAGATCATTAAATTCTATCTTTGGCTGTGTCTACTTTGTAATTTTACCTATCTTTAGAATTTTTAATTTTCTAATTAAAATTTTAGTTAATAAAAATTTCTCTGAAATACTTGTGGGTAAAATTGTATCAAATGTATAACTTCATTAAAATAACTTCGGATAAAGTGATAAGTGGGTGTATAGATGAAATATGAGAATCCATAAGTTGTTAATTGTTGAAGGTGGATGAGAGGAACATGGCAATTAATTATATATCATTTAATAATAAAACTTGTTTTAAAGATCTGTTGGTTTTTATTTTTCATGGATATTATCTTGAATTTCTCAGAGACTATTGAAGACAGTTATGCCCAAATTACATTGTTTGCCCTAAAAGCCTTGTGTGTGTGTGTGTGTGTGTGTGTGTGTTGATGTTACCTCTCCTGGGTTAGAGTGTGCATGTGTGTGACATCTTTCTATTATTCATGCTGTTAATTTTTCTTAAATAGCTAGAAATATCAATTGACTATAATTTTTTTAAAAAATTTTTTGATCACCTTTGAATGTGAGAACTCCTGGTGATTGGCCAATTATGCTTATAGCAGCCTGCCACAGATGACGGAGAGAGTAGAATGGATTATATTGCCACATGAAATTGTCCAACAGGAGTTTCTGGATAGTAGAAAGGTGTTCCCCATCCCTCCTGGGAGTACTTGCCCCCCTGGATCATTGCTCTGCCTCTTTGACTCTAGTATCTCCATGGTCTGTTATATTTTTCTTGTTAAAGTATAAACACACAGAGTGTTGTTGAAGGGTGTTTTGGGTGAAGATGAGCCTCAACTTTTTGAACACCTCCAAAAGGAGCTTTCTATGATGAAATTTGCAGGACTCCTTGTAACCATTAACTGTTGCTTTTGAAACCCCTTCCTTCCAAGCAATAACTTATAACTTCCTTCCATAATAACTTATTTCCGTATATTATTTTTAGAGCCATAATTGTTTAGCTTTAATTTTTTATAAATCCAATAATGTCTCCATCCTATCTTACATCTTTTCCTGCAGTGCTATAAATCAATTATCTGAAAACAATCTTTGTGTATGTTATTTCATGGCCTTTGTGACAAGAGGGAAGAGAGTCATAATGATCAGAGTTTACTGTCTTGATCCAATCACTCATTCACAACCATTGTGGTTCATAATTCTATTGTGGCAGTTCATTTCCTTGTCATTTAGCTTATAATATTTGCATCTTGTCTTGTTCTTTTGTCTCAGCTCCTTATTTCTTCATAGCTTTCTGTTCCTGTATCATGTACTTGTGCATGCTATTGTAGATATTGGATGTTTTTTCCCCCCAAGTTTGTGCTGGTTCTTATACCAGATTATTTTTAGAAGAAGGTGTACTCTGGGTCTTCAGCATGACATTTCCTTTCTCCTGTTTGTATTTTTCACTGGCTGTATGGGGTTGGTTTTCTTTTTTCTTATCCTTGGGAAAGAAAAAACTCCTATTTTCATTATTTGTTAACACCTAAGGTACTGGGCTGTTCTTTGGTTCTAGTAACTCTCCACTTGGGTACAGATGGAATATCCTTTGGAGGTAGGTCAGGAGAGCAGACTGATCCAGGAGCTCAGAACACAGCTCCCAGTGTCTAGTGTCTGGTATATATTTCTCTGGTGTGGTTCCTTGTACCAGTACAGAAGGACACTCCCTGATCGATGACCATTCCATTTCTCTACTACTCACCTGTAGTAGAGAAAAGACCTGTATCAGGTCCTTTCTGCTCTGTCTTCTAGCTTTAAAGCTCTTTTGGTAGGGCTAAATCTCACAGAAACATTGTGCCAAAATTGATTATTGTCCAACGTGTATGAGTTTATATAGAAAGATTAATTCATTTAGTTGCTCAACAATTACCAGCTGCTTTTTTTATACTTCACTGGGGGATTGAGATTGGAAGTGGAGAGATGAAAATCTACTTTGTCTATTGCAAAATAACATAGATCCAGGAAAGGAAGAGGCCCAGTGATTCTGGAAGTTCCTGATTATCTGAGCCCAAGAGTAGTGATGACAGGAGCTTTCCTACATTTTTTTTTCCTCCACAGGTGAGCTTTCAGTATTTTGTCAGTCCTATCTTCATGGTAAATTTCCTCTGTATGTTAACAATAATTTATCTCTCTTTGACCTGGGTGTTGGTATGAGGTTTACTATTTCGTATTCATATATATTCTGGTGCGGAGTTCTTTGAATTTCTGCCTCAAAGACAACTAGCAAGTGTGAAAATGAGTTTCACTTTCCATTTCTGTTAAGCATTGTTCTTTCTTTATAACAAAAGACATATCTTTTTTTGGGGGGTTTATTTTTTTAATAATAAATTTATTTTTTATTGGTGTTCAATTGGCCAACACACAGAATAACACCCAGTGCTCATCCCGTCAAGTGCCCCCCTCAGTGACCGTCACCCATTCACCCCCACCCCCTGCCCTCCTCCCCTTCCACCACCCATAGTTCGTTTCCCAGAGTAAGGAGTCTTTATGTTCTGTCTCCCTTTCTGATATTTCCCACACACTTCTTCTCCCTTCCCTTATATTCCCTTTCACTATTATTTATATTCCCCAAATGAATGAGAACATATAATATTTGTCCTTCTCCGATTGACTTACTTCACTCCGCATAATACCCTCCAGTTCCATCCACGTTGAAGCAAATGGTGGGTATTTGTCATTTCTAATGGCCGACGAATATTCCATTGTATACATAAACCACATCTTCTTTATCCATTCATCTTTCGATGGACACCGAGGCTCCTTCCACAGTTTGGCTATTGTGGACATGGCTGCTAGAAACATTGGGGTGCAGGTGTCCCGGCCTTTCATTGCATCTGAATCTTTGGGGTAAATCCCCAACAGTGCAATTGCTGGGTCGTAGGGCAGGTCTATTTTTAACTCTTCGAGGAACCTCCACACAGTTTTCCAGAGTGGCTGCACCAGTTCACATTTCCACCAACAGTGCAAGAGGGTTCCCCTTTCTCCACATCCTCTCCAACATTTGTGGTTTCCTGCCTTGTTAATTTTCCCCATTCTCACTGGTGTGAGGTGGTATCTCATTGTGGTTTTGATTTGTATTTCCCTGATGGCAAGTGATGCAGAGCATTCTCTCATGTGCATGTTGGCCATGTCTATGTCTTCCTCTCTGAGATTTCTCTTCATGTCTTTTGCCCATTTCATGATTGGATGGTTTGTTTCTATGCTGTTGAGTTTAAGAAGTTCTTTATAGATCTTGGAAACTAGCCCTTTATCTGATACGTCATTTGCAAATATCTTCTCCCATCCTGTAGGTTGTCTTTTAGTTTTGTTGACTGTATCCTTTGCTGTGCAAAAGCTTCTTATCTTGATGAAGTCCCAATAGTTCATTTTTGCTTCTGTTTCTTTTGCCTTTGTGGATGTATCTTGCAAGAAGTTACTGTGGCTGAGTTCAAAAAGGGTGTTGCCTGTGTTCTCCTCTAGGATTTTGATGGAATCTTGTCTCACATTTAGATCTTTCATCCATTTTGAGTTTATCTTTATGTATGGTGAAAGAGAATGGTCTAGTTTCATTCTTCTGCATGTGGATGTCCAATGTTCCCAGCACCATTTATTGAAGAGACTGTCTTTCTTCCAGTGGATCGTCTTTCCTCCTTTATCGAATATTAATTGACCATAAGCTTCAGGGTCCACTTCTGGGTTCTCTATTCTGTTCCATTGATCTATGTGTCTGTTTTTGTGCCAGTACCACACTGTCTTGATGATCACAGCTTCGTAGTACAACCTGAAATCTGGCATTGTGATGCCCCCAGATATGGTTTTCTTTTTTAAAATTCCCCTGGCTATTTGGGGTCTTTTCTGATTCCACACAAATCTTAAGATAATTTATTCCAACTCTCTGAATAAAGTCCATGGTATTTTGATAGGGATTGCATTAAACGTGTAAATTGCCCTGGCCAACATTGACATTTTCACAATATTAATTCTTCCAATCCATGAGCATGGAATATTTTTCCATCTCTTTGTGTTTTCCTCAATTTCTTTCAGAAGTGTTCTATAGTTTTTAGGGTATAGATCCTTTACCTCTTTGGTTAGCTTTATTCCTAGGTATCTTATGCACTTGGGTGCAATTGTAAATGGGATTGACTCTTTAATTTCTCTTTCTTCAGTCTCATTGTTAGTATATAGAAATGCCACTGATTTCTGGGCATTGATTTTGTATCCTGCCACGCTACCAAATTGCTGTATGAGTTCTAGCAATCTTGGGGTGGAGACATTTGGGTTTTCTACGTAGAGTATCATGTCATCGGCGAAGAGGGAGAGTTTGACTTCTTCTTTGTCAATTTGAATGCCTTTGATTTCTTTTTGTTCCCTGATTGCTGAGGCTAGGACTTCTAGTACTATGTTGAGTAGCAGTGGTGAGAGTGGACATCCCTGTCTTGCTCCTGATCTTAGGGGAAAGGCTCCCAGTGCTTCCCCATTGAGAATGATATTTGCTGTGGGCTTTTCGTGGATGGCTTTTAAGATGTCGAGGAATGTTCCCTCTATCCCTACACTCTGAAGAGTTTTGATCAGGAATGGATGCTGTATTTTGTCAAATGCTTTCTCTGCATCTAATGAGAGGATCATATGGTTCTTGGTTTTTCTCTTGTTGATATGATGAATCACATTGATTGTTTTACGAGTGTTGAACCAGCCTTGCATCCCGGGGATAAATCCTACTTGGTCATGGTGAATAATTTTCTTAATGTACTCTTGGATCCTATTGGCTAGTATCCTGTTGAGAATTTTAGTATCCATGTTCATCAGGGATATTGGCCTGTAATTCTCCTTTTTGGTGGGGTCTTTCTTGGTTTTGGAATTAAGGTGATGCTGGCCTCATAGAACGAATTTGGAAGTACTCCATCTCTTTCTATCTTTCCAGACAGCTTTAGTAGAATAGGCATGGTTTCTTCTTTAAACATTTGACAGAATTCCCCTGGGAAGCCATCTGGTCCTGGACTTTTGTGTCTTGGGAGGTTTTTGATGACTGCTTCAATTTCCTTGCTGGTTATTGGCCTGTTCAGCTTTTCTATTTCTTCCTGTTCCAGTTTTGGTAGTTTGTGGCTTTCCAGGAATGTGTCCATTTCTTCTAGATTGCCTAAATTTTTGGCGTATAGCTGTTCATAATATGTTTTTAAAATCATTTGTATTTCCTTGGTGTTGGTAGTGATCTCTCCTTTCTCATTCATGATTTTATTATTTTGAGTCTTCTCTCTCTTCTTTTTAACAAGGCTGGCTAAAGGTTTATCTATATTATGAATTCTTTCAAAGAACCAACTCCTGGTTTTGTTGATCTGTTCCACAGTTCTTCTGGTCTCGATTTCATTGAGTTCTGCTCGAATCTTAATTAACTTCTTCTGCTGGGTGTAGGATCTATTTGCTGTTTTTTCTCTAGCTCCTTTATGTGTAAGGTTAGCTTTTGTATTTGAGTTCTTTCCAGTTTTTGGATGGATGCTTGTATTGCGATGTATTTCCCCCTCAGGACTACTTTTGCTGCATCTCAAAGATTTTGAATGGTTGTATCTTCATTCTCATTAGTTTCCATGAATCTTTTTAATTCTTCCTTAATTTCCCGGTTGACCCTTTCATCTTTTAGCTGGATGGTCCTTAACCTCCACGTGTTTGAAGTCCTTCCAAACTTCTTTTTGTGATTTAGTTCTAATTTCAAGGCATTATGGTCTGAGAATATGCATGGGACGATCCCAATCTTTTGGTATCGGTTCAGACCCGATTTGTGACCCAGTATGTGGTCTATTCTGGAGAAAGTTCCATGTGCACTTGAGAAGAATGTGTATTCAGTTGAGTTTGGATGTAAAGTTCTGTAGATATCTGTGAAATCCATCTGGTCCAGTGTATCATTTAAAGCTCTTGTTTCTTTGGAGATGTTGTGCTTAGAAGACCTGTCGAGTATAGAAAGCACTAGATTGAAGTCACCAAGTATAAGTGTATTATTATCTAAGTATTTCTTCAGTCTGGTTATTAATTGATTTAAATATTTGGCAGCTACCTCATTCGGGGCATATATATTGAGGATTGTTAAGTCCTCTTGTTGGATAGATCCTTTAAGTATGATATAGTGTCCCTCTTCATCTCTCACTACAGTCTTCGGGGTAAATTTTAGTTATCTGATATAAGGATGGCTACCCCTGCTTTCTTTTGAGGACCATTTGAATGGTAAATGGTTCTCCAACCTTTTATTTTCAGGTTGTAGGTGTCCTTCTGTCTAAAATGAGTCTCTTGTAGAAAGCAAATAGATGGGTCCTGCTTTTTTATCCAGTCTGAAATCCTGCGCCTTTTGATGGGGTCATTAAGCCCGTTCACGTTCAGAGTTACTATTGAAAGATATGAGTTTAGTGTCATCATGGTATCTATTCAGACCTTGTTTTTGTGGACTGTTCCACTGGACTTCTTCCTAAAGGGGAATTTTAAGAGTCCCCCTTAAAATGTCTTGCAGAGCTGGTGGAGGTCACATATTCTTTCAGTTCCTGCCTGTCTTGGAAGCTCTTTATCTCTCCTTCCATTTTGAATGAGAGCCTTGCTGGATAAAGTATTCTTGGTTGCATGTTCTTCTCATTTAGGACCCTGAATATATCCTGCCAGCCCTTTCTGGCCTGCCAGGTCTCTGTGGAGAGGTCTGCTGTTAATGTGATATTCCTCCCCATAAAAGTCAGGGATTTCTTGTCTCTTGCTGCTTTAAGGATCTTCTCTTTATCTTTGTAATTTGCAAGCTTAAGTATTAAATGTCGAGGTGTTGAACGGTTTTTATTGATTTTAGGGGGGGATCTCTCTATTACCTGGACCTGAATGCCTGTTTCCCTTCCCAGATTAGGAAAGTTTTCTGCTATGATTTGTTCAAATACATATTCTGGCCTTCTGTCCCTTTCGGCGCCCTCGGGAACCCCAATTAAACGTAGGTTTTTCTTCCTCAGGCTGTCGTTTATTTCCCTTAATCTATCTTCATGGTCTTTTAATTGTTTGTCTTTTTTCCTCAGTTTCCCCCTTTGCCCTCAACTTATCTTTTATGTCACTCACTCGTTCTTCCACCTCGTTAACCCTTGTCGTTAGGAACTCTAGTTTGGATTGCATCTCATTCAATTGATTTTTTTTTTCTTTTTCTTTTTTTTTTTTTTTATTTATGATAGTCACAGAGAGAGAGAGGCAGAGATGCAGGCAGAGGGAGAAGCAGGCTCCATGCACCGGAATCCCGATGTGGGGTTCGATCCCGGATATCCGGGATCGTGCCCTGGGCCAAAGGCAGGCGCCATACCGCTGCGCCACCCAGGGATCCCTCATTCAATTGATTTTTAATTTCTGCCTGATTATATCTAAATTCTGTAGTCATGAAGTCTCTTGAGTCCTTTATGCTTTTTTCTAGAGCCACCAGTAGCTGTATATTAGTGCTTCTGGATTGGCTTTCTGACATTGAACTGTAATCCAGATTTTGTAATTCTGTGGGAGAGAGGACTGTTTCTGGTTCTTTCTTTTGAGGTGAGGTTTTCCTTCTAGTCATTTTGCTCAGGGGAGAATGGCCAAAAACAAGTTGTATTGGGAAAAGGAGAAAAAGAGAGGAGAGAAAGAAGGAAAGAAAAGAAAAAAAGAAAAAAGGAAGAAAAAGAAGCAAAAGAGAAAGAAAAAGAAAGGAAAAAGGTGGGGGAAGCAAACAGAAATCAAAAAGCAAAAAATAAATAAACAAACAAACAACAACAATAACAACAAAATACGTGGGAGTATCTTCTGATTCTCTATACTATAAGTCCCTTGACTTCCCCTGGAACTTGTCCGTCTAGCTGGTCTTCTGGGGGAGGGGCCTGTTGTGCTGATTTTCAGGTGTGAGCACTTGGGGGAGCTGCTCTGCCCCTGCCGGGTGCAGGGCTCAGTGGGTCTGTTTACCCCGTGAGGCCCCAGGAGGAACAACCGCAGTGGCGGGGCCAGCTCTGCTGCCCTGGAGTCAGCTCCCGCAGTAGCTCCAGAGCTCTCCTTCTGCAGGGCCTGGAGGCTCCGGGGCGGGGCCGCTGATCTGCTCAGCTCGGGGCAGGAGCGTCTTTGCTGTCCGGGGCCCTCCCGGCCTCTGCCTGTCCCGGGGGTGGCCGGATCCTGGGCTGTGTCCCGGCGCCCTGTGCTCCGGAGCCTGCGCTGTTGGATTCGCGCTCCCGCCCTGCAGCCCCCTCCGTGGAGCCGCCGCCCGAGCCCCTCCGAGCTGCTCGGGGTCCCGCCGTGCGCGCTGCAGCCCTTAGGGAGCTCGGCGCACTCTCCCGGGGCGCAGGTGTCTGTTAGTGTCCCCGGGAGCCCGAGGGCATCCCCGCCCTCCTGGGTCCTGCTCCAACTCCCTGCGAGGCCTTTCTGCCCAGGAAGGTTGGTGCAGCTCCTGCTCCTCCGGGACGGGGCTCTCCTGTCCTGGGGACACTCCCCCGGCCTCAGCCCGGCTCCTCGCGGGGCCCCTCCCCCTTGGAGGCCTTTTGCTTCTTTATTTCTTTTTCCCCGTCTTCCTACCTTGATAGAAGCCCGAACTCTTCTCACTGTAGGGTTCCAGCTGTTCTCTCTTTAAATCTCAGGCCGAATTCGTAGATTTTCAGGATGATTTGAAGGTTATCTTGGTAATTTGGTGGGGGGCAGTGACTTGGGGACCCTGCTCTTCCGCCGTCTTGCCCCTAACTCCCGTATCTTAAGTATAGTTTTGCCAGTAGCTTACCATTTCAGATTTTAAATACATTTGACTCACTAATTTTATAGCTGACAGAAAATCATTTCAGAAAATTTCCATTACTAGACAAGATTTTGATAGACACCAGTAATTCAATATGTCATGTTGTCCAATAGAATATTACCAGGAGTTATTCTCTCAGGTTCCATTTTCAAGATTTTTCTTAAAAAAAAAAAAAAACTCATTTGACAAATTAGGTGCTTGTGAAAACTTCACATATTGTGAGTGTTAACTTGGCAATTTTGTCTTTGTTTTTCCTAGTTAAATATGCTAATTTTGTGCAGAGGAGAACCAGTTCTCTCTACATTTATATATTGCACTTATGTTATTACTGCTACACTGGATTTTCTATATGAATCTCTTCAGGAAGCATGATCAATGCCCATAATTCTGAAATAAGTATTTGAAGGAACAGAATAACAAATAATACCATTTTAAATAAAGTCATATCAATCTGTTTCCACTCCATTCTTTTTTATTTTTTTTAAAGATTTTATTTATTTATTCATGAGAGACACATAGAGAGTGAGAGAGACATAGGCAGAGAGAAGCAGTCTCCATACAGGAAGCCTGATGTGGGACTCAATCCCGGAACTCCGGGATCACGCCCTGAGCCAAAGGCAGACGCTCAACCACTGAGCCCCCCAGGCGTCCCACACTCTAGTCTTTTTTTTAAAAGAAAACATTATATTTATTTATTTGAGAAAGAGAAAGAGAGAATGAGTGGATGGGTGGGGCAGAGGGAGAGGGAGAGGGAGAAGCAGACTCCCCATGAAGCAGAGAGCCCAACATGGGGCTCCATTTCAGTACCCTGAGATCATGACCTAGGCCAAAGGCAGATGCTTTACCAACTGAACCACCCCAGCACCCCTCCACTTCATCTTTAAAGTAGGACTTCATTTTTCTTAAACCACCAAATACTTCCGAAGTTGAATTTTATAAAGAGAACTTACTTTGAATCATTTCAAACTTCTTCTCAATATTTTTAAAGGTTCAAGTGAAGTTTTTTATGATTAATATTTTTCATGATCAATACAGCCTGGACATAATTCCCTTATTAGATTCACTAAAATACTGTCACAACAATTTTACAAATGACTCAAAAATATGCTTTTAAAGAAAGCATATCTAACATAAGTGTGCACTAAAACTATTAAGATACCATCTTGGAGACTTCGTTTTGATTTTGGCTTGTTAATTATTATTTTGACATTGTAATGGAGATTTCTGAATCAGTATATATGATACAGTCAGTATTTCTTACCGGCCACTGTGTGGCAAGTATATCTGACTATGACGTTAATCTCACTATTAATTGCCATGGTTGGTTTGGCTGCTTTGTTTCTTATGTACCTCCAAGCACTGAGCTCAAGTGATGATAAGATTCTTTTTATTATTGTCCTTAGTGACCTCGCAGCATTGGCTATTTAAGGTCCGAGTTTCTTGAAACACATGGTGACTTCTGAGTGAATTTCTAGACTATACTGCTCTCAGGAATGTAAAGCCATAGCTCCTTCTAATCCTTAAATGCTTACTGGCATAAGATATGAGTCCCTGACAAGAATATACACAGGCATTCATGAAAAGATAATATTTATTGGCATTGAACTGGACTATAGATTTTTAGTCCACCATAATTATGTCCACCATACTTATGTTTCCCCTGCAGAGACCTGGAATTGAGTTATTGAAAAACAAAACAAAACAACAACAACAAAAAAAAACCACCAAAACTTGTGTATATACTTTTGGTGGAACAAATCTAGATTATGTAATCTGTAAAGTTCTGGACTCAGAGTCATGTGGCATTCTACTTTTGATAATGTGCTATTATAAAATTATATATATATATATATATATATATATATATATATATATATATATATAATTGTGAAAGTCCTACATGTTTATTTTAAGGAATATAAAAAAAAGATGAATAAAAGGAAAATAGGACAATAAAAATTCTCAGGGAGCAACATTATTAAAATGGAGAAAATACCTTTCATTTTTAAATTAGTTGGGTTTTTTTGTATATATTTTATTGGAGTTCAATTTGCCAACATAACACCCAGTGCTCATCCTGTCAAGTGCCCCCCTCAGTGCCCATCACCCAGTCACCCCAACCCCCCGCCCACCTCCCCTTCCACTACCCCTTATTCGTTTCCCGAGTTAGGAGTCTCTCATGTTCTGTCACCTTCTCTGATGTTTCCCACTCATTTTCTCTCCTTTCCCCTTAATTTCCTTTCACTATTTTTTATATTTCATGAATGAATGGGACCATATAATGTTTATCCTTCTCCGATTGATTTACTTCACTCAGCATAATACCCTCCAGTTCCATACATGTTGAAGCAAATGGTGGGTATTTGTTGTTTCTAATGGCTGAGGAATATTCCATCGTATACATAGACCACAGCATCTTTATCCATTCATCTGTCCATGGAAACCAAGTCTCCTTCCACAGTTTGGCTATTGTGGCCATTGCTGCTAGAAACATTGGGGTACAGGTGTCCTACCCTTTCACTGCATGTGCATTCTTGGGGTAAATCCCCAGAAGGGCAATTGCTCGGTCGTAAGGCAGATCTATTTTTAAACTCTTTGAGGAACCTCCACACAGTTTTCCAGAGTGGCTGCACCATTTCGCATTCCCACCAACAGTGTAAGAGGGTTCTCCTTTCTCCACATCCTCTCCAATATTTGTTTCCTGTCTTGTTAATTTTCCCCATTCTCACTGGTGTGAGGTGGTATCTCATTGTGGCTTTTATTTGTATTTCCCTGATGGCAAGTGATGCAGAGCATTCTCTCATGTGCATGTTGGCCATGTCTATGTCTTCCTCTGTGAGATTTCTCTTCATGTCTTTTACCCATTTCACGATTGGATTGTTTGTTTCTTTGCTGTTGAGTTTAAAAAGTTCTTTATAGACCTTGGGTACTAGCCCTTTATCTGATATGTCATTTGCAAATATCTTCTCCCATTCTGTAGGTTGTCTTTTAATTTTGACTGTTTCTTTTGCTGTGCAGAAGCTTTTTATCTTAAGTCCCAATAATTCATTTTTGCATTTGTTTTCCTTGCCTGCGTGGATGTATCTTGCAAGAATTGCTGTGGCCGAGTTCAAAAAGGGTGTTACCTGTGTTCTGCTCTAGGATTTTTTTTTAAATTTTTATTTATTTATGATAGTCACAGAAAGAGAGAGAGAGGCAGAGACACAGGCAGAGGGAGAAGCAGGCTCCATGCACCGGGAGCCCGACGTGGGACTCGATCCCGGGTCTCCAGGATCGCGCCCTGGGCCAAAGGCAGGCGCCAAACCACTGCGCCACCCAGGGATCCCCTGCTCTAGGATTTTGATGGAATCTTGTCTCACATTTAGATCTTTCATCCATTTTGAGTTTATCTCTGCATCTGGTGTAAGAGAATGGTCTAGTTTCTTTTTCTTTTTCTTTTTTTTTTTTTTTTTTTTGGTCTAGTTTCATTCTTCTGCACGTGGCTGTCCAATTTTCCCAGCACCATTTTTTATTTATTTTTTTTTATTGAAGAGACTGTCCTTTTTCCAGTGGATAGTCTTTCCTGGTTTGTCGAATATTAGTTGACCAAAGAGTTGAGGGCCCATTTCTGGGTTCTCTATTCTATTCCATTGATCCACGTGTCTGTTTTTGTGCCAGTACCACACTGTCTTGATGATCACAGTTTTGTAGGACAACCTGAAATCTGGCATTGTGATGCCCCTGGCTCTGGTTTTCTTTTTCAACATTCCCCTGGCTATTTGGGGTCTTTTCTGATTCCACACAAATCTTAAGATTATTTGTTCCAACTCTCTGAATAAAGTCCATGGTATTTTGATAGGGATTGCATTAAACGTGTAAATTGCCCTGGGTAACATTGACATTTTCACAATATTAATTTTTTCCAATCCATGAGCATGGAATATTTTTCCATCTCTTTGTGTCTTCCTCAATTTCTTTCAGAAGTGTTCTGTAGTAGTTTTTAGGGTATAGATCCTTTATCTCTTTGGTTAGGTTTATTCCTAGATACCTTATGCTTTTGGGTGCAGTTGTAAATGGGGTTGACTCCTTAATTTCTCTTTCTTCAGTCTCATTGTTAGTGTATAAAAATGCCACTGATTTCTGGGCATTGATTTTGTATCCTGCCACACTGCCAAATTGCTGTATGTGTTCTAGCAATCTTGGGGTGGAGTCTTTTGGGTTTTCTAGGTACAGTATCATGTCATTTGCAAAGAGGGAGAGTTTGACTTTTCCTTTGCCAATTTGAATGCCTTTGATTTCTTTTTGTTTGCTGATTGCTAAGGCTAGGACTTCTAGTACTATGTTGAACAACAGTGGTGAGTGGACATCCCTGTCATGTTCCTGGTCTTAGAGGAAAGGCTCCCAGTGTTTCCCCATTGGGGTTGATATTTGCAGGCAGCCCAGGTTGCTCAGTGGTTTAGTGCCACCTTGGGCCCAGGGTGGTCCTGGAGTCCCGGGATCGAGTCCCACATCAGGCTCCCTGCATGGAGCCTGCTTCTCCCTCTGCCTGTATCTCTGCCTCTCTCTCTCTCTCCTCTCTTTGTTTCTCGTGAATAAAGAAATAAAAAAATATGTAAAAAGAGAGAGAGAGAGAGAGAGAGAGAGAGAGAGAGAGAATGATATTTGCTGTGGGCTTTTCATAGATGACTTTTGAGATGCTGAGGATTGTTCCCTCTATCCCTACACTCTGAAGAGTTTTGATCAGGAATGGATGCTGTATTTTGTTCAATGCTTTCTCTGCATCTATGGAGAGGAACATATGGTTCTTGTTTTTTTCTATTGTTGATATGATCTGTCACTTTGATTGCTTTATGAGTGTTGAACCAGCCTTGCATCCTGAGGATAAACCCCACGTGGTCGTGGTGAATAATCTTCTTAATGTATTGTTGGATCCTATTGGCTAGTATCTTTTTTTTTCTTTTTCTTTTTTATTTATTTATGAGAGAGAGAGAGAGAGAGAGAGAGAGAGAAGGAGAGAATAGGCAGAGGGAGAAGCAGGCTCCATGCACCGGGAGCCCGACGTGGGATTCGATCCTGGGTCTCCAGGATCGCGCCCTGGGCCAAAGGCAGGCGCTAAACCGCTGCGCCACCCAGGGATCCCTATTGGCTAGTATCTTGTTGAGAATTTTTGCGTCTGTGTTCATCAGGGATATTGGTCTATAATTCTTTCTGGTGGGGTCTTTGTCTGGTTTTGGAATTAAGGTGATGCTGGCCTCATAGAACGAGTTTGGAAGTATTACATTCCTTTCTATCTTTTGGAACAGCTTTAGTAGAATAGGTATTGTTTCTTCTTTAAACATTTGATAGAATTCCTCTAGGAAGCCATCTGGCCTTGTACTTTTGTGTCTTGGGAGTTTTTGATGACTGCTTCAATTTCCTCCCTGGTTATTGGCCTGTTCAGGTTTTCTATTTCTTCCTGTTCCAGTTTTGGTAGTTTGTGGTTTTCCAGAAATGCATCCATTTCTTCTAGATTGCCTAACTTGTTGGTGTATAAGCTGTTCATAATATGTTTTTTAAACTGTTTGTATTTCCTTGGTATTTGTTGTGATCTCTCCTTTTTCATTCGTGATTTTAGCAATTAGAGTCTTTTCTCTTTTCTTTTTAATAAGGCTGGCTAATGGTTTATCTATCTTATTAATTCTTTCAAAGAACAAACTCCTGGTTTTGTTGATCTGTTCCACAGATCTTCTTGTCTCTATTTCATTGAGTTCTGCTCAAATCTTTATTAACTCTCTTCTTCAGCCTGGTGTAGGTTTTATTTGATGTCCTTTCTACAGTTCCCTTAGGTGAAGGTTAGCTTGTGTATTTTAGTTTTTTCCAATTTATTAGGGATGGTTGTATTGCTATGTCCCTCAGGAGTGCTTTTGTTGTATCCCAAAGATTTTGAATGGTTGTATCTTCATTTTCATTAATTTCCATTAATCTTTTTAATTTTTCTCTAATTTCCTGGTTGATCCTTTCATCTTTTAGCAGGATGCTCTTTAACCTCCACGTGTTGAGTTTCTTCCAAATTTCTTCTTGCAATTGAGTTCAAGTTTCAAAACATTATGGTCTGTAAATATGCAGGGTACAATCCCAACCTTTTGGTATTCGTTGAGACCTGATTTGTGACCCAGTATGTGGTCTATTCTGGAGAAAGTTCCATGTGCACCTGAGAAGAATGTGTATTCAGTTGCATTTGGATGAAAAGTTCTGTAAATATCTGTGAAATCCATCTGGTCAGTGTGTCATTTAAAGCTCTGTTTCTTTGGAGATGTTGTGCTTAGAAGATCTGTCATTTGCAGAAAGTGCCATGTAGAAGTCTCCCAGTATTAGTGTATTATTATCTAAGTATGTCTTTACTTTGGTTATTAATTGATTGATATACTTGGCAGCTCCCACATTAGGGGCATAACTATTCATGATTGTTAGGTCCTCTTGTTGGATAGACCCTTTAAGTACAATATACTGTCCCTCCTCATCTCTTACTACAGTCTTTGGGATAAACTTTATCTGGTATGAGGATTGCTACCTGCTTTCTTTTGAGGACCATTTGAATGGCAAACGGTTCTCCAACCTTTCATTTTCAGGCTGGAGGTGTCCTTAGGTCTAAAATGAGTCTCTTGTAGACAGCAAATAGATGGGTCTTGCTTTTTTTTCCAGTCTGAAACCCTCCGCCTTTTGATGGGATCATTAAGCCCATTCACGTTCAGAGTTAGTATTGAAAGATATGAATTTAGGGTCATCATAATACCTATTCAATCCCTGTTTTGTGGATTATTTCTTTGGGTTTCCTCTTTCTTTTACAGAGTCCCCCTTAATATTTCTTGAAGAGCTGGTTTGGTGGTCACATATTCTTTCATTTTCTGCCTATCTTGGAAGCTCTTATTTCTCCTTCTATTCTGAATGAGAGCCTTGTTGGATAAAGTAATCTTGGCTGCATGTTCTTCTCATTTAGGACCCTGAATATATCCTGCCAGCCCTTTCTGGTTGCCAGGTCTCTGTGGAGAGGTCTGCTGTGAATCTAATCTAATTCTCTCCATATAAGTTAGGGATCTCTTGTCTCTTGCTGCTTTAAGGATTTTCTCTTTATCTTTGGAATTTGCAGTTTCACTGTTAAATGTCATGGTGTTGAATGGTTTTTATTGATTTTTGTGGGGCCCTCTCTATCTCCTGGATCTGAATGCCTGTTTCCCTCCCCAAATTAGGGAGTTTTCAGCTATGATTTGTTCATATATGCTTTCTGGCTGTCTGCCCCTCTCAGCGTCCTCGGGAACCCAAACTATACGTGGATTTTTCCTTCAGAGGCTGTCATTTATTTCCCTTAGCCATGCCTCATGGTATTTTAATTGGCTTTCTCTTTTTTTCTCAGCTTCCTTCCTTGCCATCAACTTGTCTTCTATGTCACTCACTCTTTCTTCTACTTTATTAACCCTCGTCATTAGGACCTCCAGTTTGGATCGCATGTCATTTAATTGATTTTTAATTTTGGCCTGATTAGATCTAAATTCTGAAGTCATGAAGTCTCTTGAATCCTTTATGCTTTTTTCCAGAGCCACCAATAGCTTTATACTTGTGCTTCTGAATGGGCTTTCTGACATCGAATTGTAATCAGAATTCTGTAACTCTGTGGCAGAGTACTGTTTCTAAGTCTTTCTTTTGTGGTGAGTTCTTCTTTCTAGTCATTTTGCTCAGTGCTGAGTGGCTGCATCAAGAATATCAACCACAACCTAAGTAAATTTCACCCTAAATGATTCTGCCAACGTCAGAGACCAGTAATTGCAAACAACGATCAGAAGAAATAAAATAAAAGGACCACTAAAGTGAAAAAAAAGTTTTTTAAATAATGTAGTAAAAAATAAAAGGTCAGGAATCTTAAAGAAATATAGAGGAAAAAGAAAAAAGAAAAAGGAGAAGAAAAAAGTGGGGGCGGGGGGGAACTAGGAGATGGTGGTGGTGGTGACAAAGTTGTAGTGGAGGGAGTATGTTGTCTACCTGAAGGGTCCTAGAGGGTGATCCTCTTGGTTCTGAGTATATTAAGTTCTATATGTTAGAAGGTGCTCAGTCCTAAATTTATATAAACCAGAAATACTTGTAGAGGGCCCCAACATTGACCACCAAAACATAAATTAGATAAAAGGGCAAGAATGGGAATGAGGAGTCTCACAAAATGAACCAGCACGGTATACCACTTGGTTCTGGGTGCATACTGGTCATGTTTTAGAAGGTATTAACTTACACCATTATAGAACATAATGAGGCAGAGAAAGCAAAAAACACAAAACAGAAAAAACATATGTTGTATATCTCCCAATATTGATATGTTGAAGAGAATCTGGAAGTGGAAAATATATCTAGGACCTGTAATTGTAAAAATATTAAAGTCAAAAAGGAGAAATCTTAAAAATGAAGAGGTGGTAAAATATTGTAGTTAAGGTGGGAAAAGAGAAAAAAATTGGAAATTTACAGTCTGATATAAAAACGAGTTGTACTGGAAAAAGGAAGAAGAAAAATAAAGGAGGGGTACTCTCTGGTTCTATATACTGTAAATTCCTCGACTTCCTTTGAAGCTT
The DNA here is from genome assembly GCF_905146905.1 of Nyctereutes procyonoides. Taxonomy (NCBI): domain Eukaryota; kingdom Metazoa; phylum Chordata; class Mammalia; order Carnivora; family Canidae; genus Nyctereutes; species Nyctereutes procyonoides. Next base: position 4,635,340 of record NW_026575031.1, on the reverse strand, counting down.
TCCAGTGCTGCTGGGTCAAGAACTTGTGCTTTCCCTGTCCTTCCAGCTGGTCTTTTGGGGGAGGAGCCAGCTGTGCTGACTCTCAGGTGTGTGCACCTGGGGACTGCCCCGCCCCCTGCCAGGTGGCTTAGTGGGAGCTGTTTACCCTGTAAGGCCCCTGTTGCCTGGAGGCCCCACTCCGTCCCAGGGATAGGGTGACACAGGGAGGAACAACAAGACTGGCGGCAGCCAGCTCTCCAGCCCTGGAGTCAGCTCCCGCAGTAACTACCGCAGCTCCCAGTCTGCACTGGCCTGGATGCTCCCGGGCGGGGGCCCCCCGGCAGCAGGAGAGTTCTCTCCTTCCTGTGCGCCTGTCCCGGGGGGAGCGCAGGATCCTGGGCTGTGTCCCCCGGAGCCCTGGGATCCAGGGCCTGTACTGCTAGAATTGCGCTCTGGGGCCGCGGCTCCCAAAGGAAGCAAGGTGCAGCCCTCTCCACCCGGAGCCCCACCTGACCGACCGGCGTCTCCCGGGGCTCCAGCCGGTTACCGAGATCCGCCCTCTGTGTGTGGGGCGCTCTCCCCCCGCCCCCTGGCCACTTCCTCTGTTAGTGACTCCGAGAGGCTGGAGACTCCGCGGCCCCTCCTGCGGTTCTGCCCGCTTTCCCTGCTGAGCGCCCTTCCACCTGGGAAGAATCCGGTGAGGATTTTTAAAGTTCCTGCTTCTCAGGGTCGGGGCTCTCCCGTCCCAGAGGCTGGGGGTGGGGGAAGCGCCCCCCCCTTGGCCCGGCTCCTCACGGGCCCCTCCTCCACTGGATTCTTTTGTTTTTCCCTGCCTTCCTACCTTGTTAGAAGCAAAAAGCCTTCTCTCTGCACCGTTTCGGCTGTTCTCTCTTTAAATCTCAGGTCGAGCTCATAGGTTTTCAGGACGATTTGAGGTTATCTAGGTAAGTTGGTGGGGCCAGGTGAGGTGAGGCACCTGCACTGCTCCGCCATCTCGCTCTGCCCTAAATTAGTTGTTAATTACATACTTAATACCTGAACACTTCTCTGTATAAAACAAATTACTAAAGTAAAGATAAATCCACCTGATTTACCATATTGAATTCCAGTCTCTACCCAGTTATCGTTTTTTTCCTGTGTTGCACACGTACACACACACACTATTTTGGGATGTATCGAATTTATAGGTTGGATTGGAAAGAAAAACTGATGTTTGCAATATGAGATCGTCACATCAGTGGAAGTAGTATTTCTCTTTAGTCAGTCTCCTTTTTTGTCCTTTAGTAAAAATACATAGTTTTCTGTATAAAAGTTTTAATATTATTCCCGGGTACCTTATGATGTTTGTTACTCCTATGATGAGATTTGTATCACACATTCAAATCTATTGTTGCTGGTTGGAAGAAAGATATTGAAACTGTCTTAGTTCAGATTGTTTTTAACAAAACTATCATAGACTGGTGGGGAACTTCAACAACAAACATTTATTTCTCACAATTCTGTCTAATATCAGGGCATAGTCCTATTTGCTATCTGGCAAGGTCCTGCCTGCTTCCTGGCTCATAGATGACAGCCACTTCTTATTGTGTTCCCACAAGGCGGTGAAAGCAAGAGAACTCTCTGGGGGCCTCGTACCTAAAAGCACTAATCCCATCATCAGGTCTCTGCCCTCAGGTACTGATCACTTCCCAAAGGTCCTACCTCCAGTTTACATCTCCTTGTGGTTAGGATTTCAGCATAAGAATTTTGGTGGGACACAAACATTCAGTCTGCAACAGAAGCCCCATAAGACTGGAAGTATTCATTTTTTTTCCAGAAATAGAAATCAACTTTCAGTTCAATTTGAAAGGTCTAAGTAATGTCTCAAAAATATCCATTTTTCTTCAAGTGTTAGACTGCTATAAAAGGTACAAATAATCTTATTTTTAATAAATTGTTTAGTAACTCCTGTTTTTCACATAAGACTATTTGTGTGGCTTTGTTGTTTAAAAACTACAAAACATTTGTAGATAAATGTATTATTGTGAAAATTAATACTGGTACAAAAAGGGTAATAACTAATGTTAATGATTCCATAGTGAGTTAACAGGGTTTCTTAAAGATAAATTTTTCTTAAAAATTTTATGATTTCACTTTGTACTTATAATGTTGGGAGCCATGTCATCTCTTTCTTCCTATTGTCATGGAATTTAATAACGTGGTTTCTGAAATCCTCTACTCACTATTACCACCACCACCACAACATATTTTGGTTTCGTTTTGATTTGTTTGGTTATCTTCCTTGCTGGAATATAGGCCATTTGTTTTTATATGTTTTTTTTTTAAGATTTTATTTATTTATTCATGAGAGACACAGAGAGAAAGAGGCAGAGACACAGGCAGAGGGAGAAGTAGGCTCCATGCAGGGAGCCCGAGGTGGGACTCGATCCCGGGTCTCCAGGATCACGCCCTGGGCTGAAGGCAGGCGCTAAACCGCTGAGCCACCCAGGCTGCCCCATTTTTAGAATATATATTTCCTCTTTCAATATCAATATCATGACATTTGCATGAAATTTGATGGATGTATTTATAAGAAATAGTCAAAGAGCATTGTGATCTACTAATATTTGTGGTTATTACCAATGCCCCTTTATAATATAATTGCTCATATTTTTAAGTGCATTAGAACCACATCGCCATTAGCTGGAGAATGGCCTTGAACAATTTTTAAGGAATATAATTAGGTGGCAGGTTTCTGAGCTCCATGTTCTTGGCCGTGTATTTCTATTGTTCTCATATATGCCTGACAATGCATTTCTGTTGCTTCTTGGCTTAGTATTATACTTTTCTTCTCAAAACTCTATAGCTAATGCTCCATTTTGTCCTAGGAAGTTCATGTTGAAGAGAGGGGAAAAAAAAAACCTGATGACAACTTAATTATTTTTTCCTTTTAGAGATAATGTGGTTTTTGTTTTTGTTTTTTTTTTTTTTCTGCTGGAATTGGACCTATGAATCCCCCTACCCTTTTATGTAATTCCAAGAAAGTAGATCTAGTAGATCTTTTTAATCTATTTTGCATAGGATCTGTGTGAATGGGGGGAAGAAGTACTATTTCCTTGCTTCAGAGATCCACAAGGGATCTTTGGTAGCACCTTTGGTCCCCTTGAATAAGCATTCTTCGCATTTTCTACATTCCCTGGAAGAAGTTACTTGTTTGTTTGTGAGTTCAGCAAATGATGGTCAGATCCTTCTGAACATCTCTCTCTCTCTCTCTCTCTCTCTTTAGTGCTGCTGCTTGCACAGAGGATATTTGTCCAGTGTTCTCTGATCCCTGTGGTAAGTGCCAGCCCCTATGCAGGCTGGAAGCCTGCAGTCACACAGTTGTGCTAGTGACTGTATGGGTCTATCTGTCTGATTCAGGATTAACCTATTGGGAACACTGTTGTAGTCTAAGATTCAAGCCAGGTTCTCAAATCAGCTTTATTAACCAACTGATATTTTTCTCACTACCTGATCCTTCTGTCTTCTTTGTGATTGGGATTCCTCCCATCCAAATCTCAGATCTTTGGTATTGGTATTTTGAATATTTGGCCAGGTATATCTTTGTTCAGAAACATTTTCTTCCTCCTCCTTGCATGATTTCTCCTCTATTTGTCCTCTATTTCTCTTAAATTTAGGAATTCCTATTATTGCTTTGGGGTATGTGTGTGTGTGTATGTGTATGTATTTTATTTGCCTTTCATATTCCTTACCTAGCAAAAGGTAACCATAACAACACCCCCTCCCCCAAATAGGAGCAGTACTCAAGCTCAATTCTAGGATGTTCCCCATTTGGGTTATTGAATTTCTGATTTAAGTAAAACTATAGCTAACTACTAACTTTCTCCTTATCCCTTCATCTGGACCTAAAAGGAAGAGTTAAACATAGAATCACATTTTTCAGACAAATTCTACCCAATATCCAAATATTAACATAGAGAAGCCCCCCCATCCCTACGCAAGCAAATAGGAAAAAAACCCCAACTCTTGGCATATGAAAATATGTTGATGTTTTGAGAAGTAGATCGATATGAAGGGGTAAAATATGTGTCATTATTTAAATAGAGCAATTGCAAAATGATTAGGAGGCTATGTTTAAACTCACTGTAGCTGTCCTCTGCAGAAGCCAGCTATGACAGTACTTTCATTCTTGGAAGGGCATAGTAGGAGAAAAAGCCTTGTCATGTGATCCCTGCTCACAGCATCTCTAGTTATCCTCACCTAATCAAATTAGAAGGTGTTTATGAATTTCTGTTGGGATTCCATCTACTCACTGTTTAGATGGTGTATAGTGATTATGGATGGATTGAGGTGACTCTTCTTCATTCCAGTAATGTTTACAGTAGCAGACCACTCTGGACTTCTGATGTATGATATCTCCATGGACAGTATCCAAAGCTGATATAGGCTCTCTATTTTTATCCTTGGGTATCTATTTCAATGACAATTTTGAAAAGAGGCAGTTAGTCTTTTTTTTTTTTAAGGTACCATCTTGTTTGAAAGTCTGTTCAGTTAAATGAATTACATCAACTTGTGACTATTTCCCTATTTGCAAAGTAGGAATAATCTTAATTACTTCCCAGAGGCATGAAGAAAAACTTAGTTCATAGATGTGAAAAAGATTTGAAAGTGTGCATTGGAAACTATGATTGAGCTTTTGAGTAGTCATAGATATTGCATAAGCAAAAAAATTACAAGTTTAGGACTGAAATCTTCAACTATTCTCTGTGAATAAAGGATTCATTCTCTACATTAAAAATAGCCACTGGATATAATAATTTTGTTTAGTGATCTGCTCAGAGGTAACCAGAACAGGGAGTAGTTACATATTCTTGTAGCAGACCATGTGGGCAATCAGAATAAGAACAAATAAAGTGTGTGGTTTCATTTTATTATACATCTGTTCTTTTATCTCTATTTACTTTGAAAAAACTGCTTCTTCAGTAAAATGACCCTATGATGAATTTACTATATTTCCATAATATTATGTTGCAAATATTTCTTTATTGCTACAGTTTTAGTAACCAGAAGTAAAATGCAATGTTTCAAAATTACTGTTGGACTTTATTTTCTTTTGCTCTATGGAATATGGATGGGAGCTGGTCAGAACTTAAGGGACACAAGATAGTATTTTGGGGACTTACTATGTTTCATGTATTTATTTTTGTTACCCATTAAAAAATCAAATAACTTCATTTTAAAGAAACTCTTTTAACACCTGAGAGTTAGGAGTGTGTGGATTATTATTGCAGACTTTGGATCATTTGTTTGGCTTTAAGTTGTACACCACCATTATTTAACCATTCCAAGTCTCAATTCCTTAAATAGAATGGAAATTACGTACCTTTACCTGTGCATGTCAGAGAGTTATAAGCACAGAAGATATATATTGAACAAAGTTAATAATAAATGATACTCTTCAATTTACTTTCTTAAAATTACACTGTACCAGAGGTGAAGTCAGTAGGTAAAAATAGCATGATGAGTATACTGAAGGGTTTAATCAGTTTGTTGAAGGCTAGGGATAACAAACAATCGTATTATAAAGCATGTGATAAATATGGAATTCTCCGTTAAAATGGAACTTGTAATTCATAGATAATGGGCAATGAGAACTCCTAAATTTAAATATTGAACAAATGTTTGCTCCTACCTGTGATGTTGATATTCTACCTGAGGAACAATTTTGTCCACGAAAATAATGAAATACTTGATGATAATATGTCCAACACATATATGCAGGGACTGATTTCTTTAGAGAAATAACTTATGTAGAATAAAATAATGCCAATTGTAATTACTTAGATCACTTACAAATCTTAATAGAGTAAATCTTATGGTACTTTATTTGGGTGATATATTTCATATGCCACTGCAGTTTTAATTACATCAATATGGAGACCCAATATGGAGTTTATTAATTAAACTCACAGTAAAAATAATCATTTGCATTAACCATGATATCTGGTGCTATCAAGTACTTGGCATGCCAATTAATAGAACATGATGCCTTATTTTCTAAGGGTGATAATAAATCGCTTAGTATTGACAGTTATGCTCAGTCCAAGTTTAAGACCATATATTGTTGAACTACAGTTCAGAATGCTATTCAAATCATGGCTTCTGTATTTACTATGGTGATTCTACTAAAATAATTTTTCTGCAGTTAAAAGATTATTCTTTAAGATAGGTCCTGGTGAATAGTACTTACCAAGGCCACTGTGGGAAACCAGACCACGTGCAATTTGGTTATTCTCCCTGGAGTACCACCTACTCCATATCATTTCCCCTCACCTCTATTGGCCTTACTCTATTCATTTTAGAGCCCTTAGGTGATATGCTCTGACTTCCAGAAAGTTTACTTGATTCTTTAGACTAAGCGAGGTTCCTATTAAGTACTCACAAAGCAACCAGTACCTTCTTCTATGAAAATACTCATTACATGATATTATTATTACTTATATTATTCTCTCCTCCTAGCTCAACTCCTAAGACTATACAGTGAACTTTGGAAGGCAGGGATCAGGTCTGCTACATCCTTCTACATCTCTGAAACCTCTGTCTGAGGGGCCTGTCCATATCAGATGTTCAAAAATGATTTTTTAATAAATAAGTAAATGAATGAATGAGTGCTTGTGCAAGTAAAAGTTAATTTTCTTAAGCCTATAGGTTGGTATCCAACATCAGTGAATTAACAAGAATAATTCACTAAATAAAACCATAGAGGTAACAATAAAAAAAAGTATATTTTGTAACTGTGAAAAATATGTCTACTTAAATTTCTTATTCTCTTAATTCAATGAAAAGAAATTAATAACTGTAAATGGAGCTAATTTCTACATATGAACTTTAATCTGAAGATAAAATTGCTGATCTTAAGCCAGCAAAGTGTCTCATGCAGTTATATGGTCTACTTCCAATATGGCCTTCCAATAGATTTATAAATGAATTCTGCTCATCATAATTTTTCCTCTAGCCATTTGAAAAACGCTTTGGACTTTAATTTGATTATTCCAAAGGAGTGCACATTTCTGTTGTTTCCCAGAAGCTATAAATAAAGAGGAGAACTCATAATTTAACCTCAGATAAGGACATTTTCTTTGTTAAGCAATTGTACATGTTCTTTGAATATTTATTTGTAGTAAATATCAGACATAACTAAGCTGGGTTTTCACCGTAGGTATATTTGAGATCTCTCATCTACTATCTCATAAGAAAGTGTAATATGGTAGAAAGAACTGCTTATTTCTTTGGATCTAAGTTCACCATAGATATATTTGAGATGTCTCATCTGCTATCTCCTAAGAAAGTGTGATATGGTAGAAAGAACCTGCTTATTTCTTTGGATCTCAGATTCCTTATCTAGATAGTGGGAATTTCGTTTTGGGGTTCAAAGAGATATTGTGTGAAGATGCCTGGGAACAGTAGCAGTATTTTACTTTCTTCATTCTACTCTTTCTTCATTTAACCAGGAAGGAAATGAGAGGGTGGAAGAGTAGGGTCCCCAAGTCACCTGTCTCCACCAAATTACCTAGATAACCTTCAAATCATCCTGAAAATCTATGAATTCGGCCTGAGATTTAAAGAGAGAACAGCTAGAATGCTACAGTGGAATAGTTCACGCTTCTATCAAGGTAGGAAGACGGGGGGAAAAGGAAATAAACAAAAGGCATCCAATGGGGATGGGCCCCGCGAGGAGCCGGGCTAAGGCCAGGGCGAGTGCCCCCAGGACAGGAGAGCACCGTCCCGGAGAAGCAGGAGCTGCACCAATCTTCCCAGGCAGAAATGCGCTGGTAGAGTTGGAGCAGGATCCCCGGAGGGCAGGGACGCCCTCAGGCTTCCTGGGACACTAACAGAGCACCCTGGCCAGGGGAGAGACCACACTCCGGCTGCCGAGCTCCCTAAAGGGCTGCAGTGCGCCCTGCGGGGCCCGGGAGCAGCTCAGAGGGGCTCGGGCGGCAGCTCCGCGGAGGGGGCTACGGGCTCAGGAGTGCGCATCCAACAGCGCAGGCTCCGGAGCACAGGGCGCCGGGACACAGCCCAGGATCCGGCCTCCCCCGGGACAGGCAGAAGCCAGGAGGGCCCAGGACAGCAAAGACGCTCCTGCCCCGAGCTGAGCAGATCAGCGGCCCCGCCCCGGAGCCTCCAGGCTCTGCAGACGGAGAGCTCCGGAGCTACTGCGGGAGCTGACTCCAGGGCTGCAGAGCTGGCCCCGCCACTGCGGTTGTTCCTCCTGGGGCCTCACAGGGTGAACAACCCCCACTGAGCCCTGCACCCGGCAGGGGGCAGAGCAGCTCCCCCAAGTGCTAACACCTGAAAATCAGCACAACAACCCCTCCCCCAGAAGACCAGCTAGACGGACAGGGGAAAAAAAATTATGGACCAAGCAGCACTGGAAAGTTCCAGGGAAAGTGAGGGATTTACAGTATACAGAATCAGAGGATACTCCCCCTTACTTTTTTGTTTTTTGATTTCTGTTTGCTTCCCCCCCCTTGTTTCTTTTTTTCTTTTCCTCTCTTTATTTTTTCTTTTTTTCTCTTTCTTTTCATCTTCTTTTTTTTCTTTTTCTTTCCTTCTTTCTCTTCTCTCTTTTTCTCCTTTTCCCAATACAACTTGTTTTTGGCCACTGTGCACTAAGCAAAATGACTAGAAGGAAAACCTCACCTCAAAAGAAAGAACCAGAAACAGTCCTCTCTCCCACAGAATTACAAAATCTGGATTACAGTTCAATGTCAGAAAGCCAATTCAGAAGCACTATTATACAGCTACTGGTGGCTCTAGAAAAAAGCATAAAGGACTCAAGAGACTTCATGACTACAGAATTTAGATCTAATCAGGCAGAAATTAAAAATCAATTGAATGAGATGCAATCCAAACTAGAGGTCCTAACGACGAGGGTTAACGAGGTGGAAGAACAAGTGAGTGACAGAAGATAAGTTGAGGGCAAAGAGGGAAACTGAGGAAAAAAGAGACAAACAATTAAAAGATCATGAAGATAGATTAAGGGAAATAAGTGCCAGCCTGAGGAAGAAAAATCTACATTTAATTGGGGTTCCCAAGGGCGCCGAAAGGGACAGAGGTCCAGAATATGTATCATAGCTGAAAACTTTCCTAATTGGGAAGGGAAACAGGCATTCAGATCCAGGAAATAGAGAGACCCCCCCCCTAAAATCAATAAAAACCGTTCAACACCTCGACATTTAATAGTGAAACTTGCAAATTACAAAGATAAAGAGAAGATCCTTAAAGCAGCAAGAGACAAGAAGTCCCTGACTTTCATGGGGAGGAATATCAGATTAACAGCAGACCTCTCCACAGAGACCTGGCAGGCCAGAAAGGGCTGGCAGGATATATTCAGGGTCCTAAATGAGAAGAACATGCAACCAAGAATACTTTATCCAGCAAGGCTCTCATTCAAAATGGAAAGAGAGATAAAGAGGTTCCAAGACAGGCAGGAACTGAAAGAATATGTGACCTCCAAACCAGCTCTGCAAGACATTTTAAGGGGGACTCTTAAAATTCCCCTTTAAGAAGAAGTCCAATGGAACAATCCACAAAAACAAGGACTGAATAGATATCATGATGATACTAAACTCATATCTTTCAATAGTAACTCTGAACGTGAACGGGCTTAATGACCCCATCAAAAGGTGCAGGGTTTCAGACTGGATAAAAAGCAGCCCATCTATTTGCTGTCTACAAGAGACTCATTTTAGACATAAGGACACCTACAGCCTGAAAATAAAAGGTTGGAGAACCATTTACCATTCAAATGGTCCTCAAAAGAAAGCAGGGGTAGCCATCCTTATATCAGATAAACTAAAATTTACCGCGAAGACTGTAGTGAGAGATGAAGAGGGACACTATATCATACTTAAAGGATCTATCCAACAAGAGGACTTAACAATCCTCAATATATATGCCCCGAATGTGGGAGCTGACAAATATATCAATCAATCAATAAACAATGTTAACACATACTTAGATAATAATACACTTATACTTGGTGAGTTCAGTCTAGCTCTTTCTATACTCGATAGGTCTTCTAAGCACAATATCTCCAAAGAAACAAGAGCTTTAAATGATACACTGGACCAGATGGATTTCACAGATATCTACAGAACTTTACATCCAAACTCAACTGAATACACATTCTTCTCAAGTGCACATGGAACTTTCTCCAGAATAGACCACATACTGGGTCACAAATCGGGTCTGAACCGATACCAAAAGATTGGGATCGTCCCCTGCATATTCTCAGACCACAATGCCTTGAAATTCGAACTAAATCACAACAAGAAGTTTGGAAGGACCTCAAACACGTGGAGGTGAAGGACCATCCTGCTAAAAGATGAAAGGGTCAACCAGGAAATTAAGGAAGAATTAAAAAGATTCATGGAAACTAATGAGAATGAAGACACAACTGTTCAAAATCTTTGGGATACAGCAAAAGCAGTTCTGAGGGGGAAATACATCGCAATACAAGCATCCATCCAAAAAAGAAAGAACTCAAATACAAAAGCTAACCTTACACATAAAGGAGCTAGAGAAAAAACAGCAAATAGATCCTACACCCAGCAGAAAAGAGAGTTAATAAAGATTCGAGCAGAACTCAATGAAATCGAGACCAGAAGAACTATGGAACAGATCAACAAAACCAGGAGTTGGTTCTTTGAAAGAATTAACAAGATAGATCAACCATTAGCCAGCCTTGTTAAAAAGAAGAGAGAGAAGAGATAATTAATAAAATCATGAATGAGAAAGGAGACATCACTACTAACACCAAGGAAATACAAACGATTTTAAAAACATATTATGATCAGCTATACACCAATAAATTAGGCAATCTAGAAGAAATGGATGCATTTCGGGAAAACCACAAACTACCAAAACTGGAACAGGAAGAAACAGAAAACCTGAACGGGCCAATAACCAGAGAGGAAATTGAAGCAGTCATCAAAAACCTCCCAAGACACAAAAGTCCAGGGCCAGATGGCTTCCCTGGGGAATTCTATCAAACGTTTAAAGAAACCATACCTATTCTTCTAAAGCTGTTTGGAAAGATAGAGATGGAGTACTTCCAAATTCGTTCTATGAGGCCAGCATCACCTTAATTCCAAAACCAGACAAAGACCCCACCAAAAAGGAGAATTACAGACCAATATCCGTGATGAACATGGATACAAAAATTCTCAACAGGATACTAGCCAATAGGATCCAACAGTACATTAAGAAGATTATTCACCATGACCAAGTGGGATTTATCCCCGGGATGCAAGGCTGGTTCAACACTTGTAAAACAATCAATGTGATTCATCATATCAGCAAGAGAAAAACCAAGAACCATATGATCCTCTCATTAGATGCAGAGAAAGCATTTGACAAAATACAGCATCCATTCCTGATCAAAACTCTTCAGAGTGTAGGGATAGAGGGAACATTCCTCGACATCTTAAAAGCCATCTACGAAAAGCCCACAGCAAATATCATTCTCAATGGGGAAGCACTGGGAGCCTTTCCCCTAAGATCAGGATCAAGACAGGGATGTCCACTCTCACCACTGCTACTCAACATAGTACTAGAAGTCCTAGCCTCAGCAATCAGGGAACAAAAAGAAATCAAATGCATTCAAATTGGCAAATAAGTCAAACTCTCCCCCTTCGCCGATGACATGATACTCTACATAGAAAACCCAAAAGTCTCCACCCCAAGATTGCTAGAACTCATACAGCAATTTGGTAGCGTGGCAGGATACAAAATCAATGCCCAGAAATCAGTCGCATTTCTATACACTAACAATGAGACTGAAGAAAGAGAAATTAAGGAGTCAATCCCATTTACAATTGCACCCAAAAGCATAAGATACCTAGGAATAAAGCTAACCAAAGAGGTAAAGGATCTATACCCTAAAAACTATAGAACACTTCTGAAAGAAATTGAGGAAGACACAAAGAGATGGAAAAATATTCCATGCTCATGGATTGGAAGAATAAATATTGTGAAAATGTCAATGTTACCCAGGGCAATTTACACATTTAATCAATCCCTATCGAAATACCATGGACTTTCTTCAGAGAGTTGGAATAAATTATCTTAAGATTTGTGTGGAATCAGAAAAGACCCCGAATAGCCAGGGGAATTTTAAAAAAGAAAACCATAGTTGGAGGCATCACAATGCCAGATTTCAGGTTGTACTACAAAGCTGTGGTCATCAAGACAGTGTGGTACTGGCACAAAAACAGACACATAGATCAATGGAACAGACTAGAGAACCCAGAAGTGGACCCTGAACTTTATGGTCAACTAATATTCGATAAAGGAGGAAAGACTATCCACTGGAAGAAAGACAGTCTCTTCAATAAATGGTGCTGGGAACATTGGACATCCACATGCAGAAGAATGAAACTAGACCACTCTCTTGCACCATACACAAAGATACACTCAAAATGGATGAAAGATCTAAATGTGAGACAAGATTCCATCAAAATCCTAGAGGAGAACACAGGCAACACCCTTTTTGAACTCGGCCACAGTAACTTCTTGCAAGATACATCCACGAAGGCAAAAGAAACAAAAGCAAAAATGAACTATTGGGACTTCATCAAGATAAGAAGCTTTTGCACAGCAAAGGATACAGTCAACAGAACTCAAAGACAACCTACAGAATGGGAGAAGATATTTGCAAATGACGTATCAGATAAAGGTCTAATTTCCAAGATCTATAAAGAACTTCTTAAACTCAACAGCAAAGGAACAAACAATCCAGTCGTGAAATGGGCAAAAGACATGAACAGAAATCTCACAGAGGAAGATATAGACATGGCCAACATGCACATGAGAAAATGCTCTGCATCACTTGCCATCAGGGAAATACAAATCAAAACCACAATGAGATCCCACCTCACACCAGTGAGAATGGGGAAAATCAACAAGGCAGGAAACCACAAATGTTGGAGAGGATGTGGAGAAAGGGGAACCCTCTTGCACTGTTGGTGGAAATGTGAACTGGTGCAGCCACTGTGGAAAACTGTGTGGAGGTTCCTCAAAGAGTTAAAAATAGATCTGCCCTATGACCCAGCAATTGCACTGCTGGGGATTTACCCCAAAGATATAGATCCAGTGAAACGGTGTGACACCTGCACCCCGATGTTTCTAGCAGCCATGTCTACAATAGTCAAACTGTGGAATGAGACTCGGAGTCCATCAAAAGATGAATGGATAAAGAAGATGTGGTTTATGTATACAATGGAATATTACTCAGCCTTTAGAAAGGACAAATACCCACCATTTGCTTCCACGTGGATGGAACTGGAGGGTATTATGCGGAGTGAAGTTAGTCAATCGGAGAAGGACAAAAATTATATGTTCTCATTCATTTGGGGAATATAAATAATAGTGAAAGGGAATATAAGGGAAGGGAGAAGAAATGTGTGGGAAATATCAGAAAGGGAGACAGAACATGAAAGACTTCTAACCCTGGGAAACGAACTAGGGGTGGTGAAATGGGAGGTGGGTGGGGGTGACTGGGTGGCGGGCACTGAGGTGGGCGCTTGACGGGATGAGCACTGTGTGTTATTTTGTATGTTGACAAATTGAACACCAATAAAAAATAAATTTATTAAAAAAAAAGATGGAAATGAGAAACTTTCCCAATTCTCTGGTTTGCTAATACAGGCAAGTTGGTGGCAATCTCTGAGATACATTAGAACTTTAACAGATTAGTAATAGACCAATAATAGCAAAAAGCAATTTTCATTAAATTTACATAGTATGTTAGGCTTTGTATGATGTGTTTTTTATTTATCTTTTTTATTCCTCATCATGATGTAATGAAGAAGGTATTATGTTATACAGTACAATGTTTTAACTCTAAAGTCAAACCACCTCAGTTTACATCCAGATTCTCCTACTGCCTCACTACTGGCCTGTGGTACTTCCCTCTCTTCCCTGTGCTTCTGATTCCCCATCTGTACATACAGTATCTGCCTTACAAGATTGTTATGAAGATTAATGTAACAATCACGCAGAGCATCATGCAGGTATCAAATACCTACCTATTATCTTACTTCATGCTTACTCAATAAAATGCTTAGTACTTATTCAATGAAAAAAATTAAGGTCAGAGAGTTTACATGATTTTAAAAAGTTAAAATAAATAGAGTGAATCTAACATATGGTTTAGATTGTGGTCTTCTGATTCCAAATGGTATGATATTGCCATCTAGCTATCTTGTTATCTGGGAATCTCCACATGAATCCTGTGTAATGTCTAAATGTATGCCATATGTTGATTGCCTTAATCCTTGTTTGAGAAGCCAGTTCTGTACCCTAAAGAGGCACAGAGAATCAAGAGTGAGCAAGTAGGCCAGGTCTGGTCCATTGGCTTGTTGCACAAGTTAAGGGCTTAGAAAATGTGTGCCAGATGAATGAATAGATTGGGAATTTGTTTGTCATTAGATTTGTAGGGTAAAATTTCTGTTGCCATATGCTATGTCTTTCTCCATAAGAAAAGGCAATTCAAGATGTAGTTACTTCTCATTGGATTATGTGGATGTAGCATGAAAGAGCCTCAGAAGTCATTAACTCAGTTTGGTACACTATAATAATACTGTGACAGTACTTTTTGTGACAGTACTTTTGTTTGCTAAGGTGGTTATTTTAGGGGGAAAAGATTTTGTATGGAAGATGAGGTAAAATAATTGACTTTACTTGAGTCGAGGACCACTAACCTTTTAGAGAAAAGGTTTTCTGGAAATTTATCACTGTGTCTTAAAAACTCCCACTGAGGGGAAGCCTGGGTGGCTAAGCAGTTCAGCGCCGCCTTCAGCCCAGGGCGTGATCCTGGAGACCCGGGATCAAGTCCCACATCGGGCTCCCTGCATGGAGCCTGCTTCTCCCTCTGCCTCTCTCCCTCTGTGTCTCTCATGAATAAATAAATATAATCTTAAAAAAAAAAAAAACTCCTGCTAAGGAAAAAGCACAAATCCAATCTTTGTTTATAATCCTTTAAATATGAAATGGAGAGGGAGGGGCAAGATGGCGGAAGAGCAGGGTCCCCAAATCACCTGTCCCCACCAAATTACCTAGATAACCTTCAAACCATCCTGAAAATCTACGAATTCGGCCTGAGATGTAAAGAGAGACCAGCTGGAACGCTACAGTGAGAAGAGTTCGCGCTTCTATCAAGGTAGGAAGACGGGGAAAAAGAAATAAAGAAACAAAAGGCCTCCGAGGGGGAGGGGCCCCGCGAGGAGCCGGGCTGAGGCCGGGGCGAGTGTCCCCAGGACAGGAGAGCCCCGTCCCGGAGGAGCAGGAGCTGCACCAACCTTCCGGGCGGGCGGAAAGGGGACCGCAGGGAGTTGGAGCAGGACCCAGGAGGGCGGGGATGCCCTCGGGCTCCCGGGGACACTAACAGACACCTGCGCCCCGGGAGAGTGCGCCGAGCTCCCTAAGGGCTGCAGCGCGCACGGCGGGACCCGGAGCAGCTCGGAGGGGCTCGGGCGGCGGCTCCGCGGAGGGGGCTGCAGGGCGGGAGCGCGAATCCAACAGCGCAGGCCCCGGGGCACAGGGCGCCGGGACACAGCCCAGGATCCGGCCTCCCCCGGGACAGGCAGAGGCCGGGAGGGCCCAGGACAGCAAGGACGCTCCTGCCCCGAGCTGAGCAGATCAGCGGCCCCGCCCCGGAGCCTCCAGGCCCTGCAGACGGAGAGCCCTGGAGTTACTGCGGGAGCTGAATCCAGGCTTCAGAGTTGCCATAGCCACTGCGGCTGTTCCTCCTGGGGCCTCACGGGGTAAACAACCCCCGCTGAGCCCTGCAGCAGGCAGGGGCAGAGCAGCTCCCCCAAGTGCTAACACCTGAAAATCAGCACAGCAGGCCCCTCCCCCAGAAGACCGCTGGACGGCCAGTGATACCCCCGTGTTCCAATACAACTTGTTTTTGGCCACTCTGCACTGAGCAAAATGACTAGAAGGAAAACCTCACTCAAAAGAAAGAATCAGAAACAGCCCTCTCTCCCACAGAGTTACAAAATCTGGATTACACTTCAATGTCAGAAAGCCAATTCAGAAGCACTATTCTACAGCTACTGGTGGCTCTAGAAAAAAGCATTAAGGACTCACGAGACTTCATGACTGCAGAATTTAGATCCAATCAGGCAGAAATTAAAAATCAATTGAATGAGATG
Organism: Nyctereutes procyonoides; assembly: GCF_905146905.1. Taxonomy (NCBI): domain Eukaryota; kingdom Metazoa; phylum Chordata; class Mammalia; order Carnivora; family Canidae; genus Nyctereutes; species Nyctereutes procyonoides. The sequence continues at coordinate 4,619,159 of NW_026575031.1, read as the reverse complement.
CAATCCAAACTAGAAGTCCTAACGACGAGGGTTAACGAGGTGGAAGAACGAGTGAGTGACATAGAAGACAAGTTAATGGCAAAGAGGGAAACTGAGGAAAAAAGAGATAAACAATTAAGGGACCATGAAGACAGATTAAGGGAAATAAATGACAACCTAAGGAGGAAAAACCTACGCTTAATTGGGGTTCCCGAGGGCGCCGAAAGGGACAGAGGTCCAGAATATGTATTTGAACAAATCCTAGCTGAAAACTTTCCCAATCTGGGAAGGGAAACAGGCATTCAGATCCAGGAAATAGAGAGATTCCCCCCTAAAATCAATAAAAACCGTTCAACACCTCGACATCTAATAGTAAAGCTTGCAAATTCCAAAGATAAAGAGAAGATCCTTAAAGCAGCAAGAGACAAGAAGTCCCTGACTTTCATGGGGAGGAATATTAGGGTAACAGCAGACCTCTCCACAGAGACCTGGCAGGCCAGAAAGGGCTGGCAGGATATATTCAGGGTCCTAAATGAGAAGAACATGCAACCAAGAATACTTTATCCAGCAAGGCTCTCATTCAAAATGGAAGGAGAGATAAAGAGCTTCCAAGACAGGCAGGAACTGAAAGAATATGTGACCTCCAAACCAGCTCTGCAAGAAATTTTAAGGGGGACTCTTAAAGCTCCCCTTTAAGAAGAAGTCCAGTGGAACAATCCACAAAAACAAGGACTAAATAGATATCATGATGACACTAAACTCATATCTGTCAATAGTAACTCTGAACGTGAATGGGCTTAATGACCCCATCAAAAGGCGCAGGGTTTCAGACTGGATAAAAAAGCAGGAACCATCTATTTGCTGTCTACAAGAGACTCATTTTAGACAGAAGGACACCTACAACCTGAAAATAAAAGGTTGGAGAACCATTTACCATTCAAATGGTTCTCAAAATATACCCTAAAAACTATAGAACACTTCTGAAAGAAATTGAAGAAGACACAAAGAGATGGAAAAATATTCCATGCTCATGGATTGGCAGAATTAATATTGTGAAAATGTCAATGTTACCCAGGGCAATTTACACATATAATCAATCCCTATCGAAATACCATGGACTTTCTTCAGAGACTTAGAACAAACTATTTTAAGATTTGTGTGGAATCAGAATAGACCCCAAACAGCCAGGGGAATTTTAAAAAAGAAAACCATATCTGGGGGCATCACAATGCCAGATTTCAGGTTGTACTACAAAGCTGTGTTCATCAAGACAGTGTGGTACTGGCACAAAAACAGACATATAGATCAATGGAACAGAATAGAGAACCCAGAAGTGGACCCTGAACTTTATGGTCAACTAATATTCGATAAAGGAGGAAAGACGATCCACTGGAAGAAAGACAGTCTCTTCAATAAATGGTGCTGGGAAAATTGGACATCCACATGCAGAAGAATGAAACTGGACCACTCTCTTGCACCATACACAAAGATAAACTCAAAATAGATGAAAGATCTAAATGTGAGATCAAGATTCCATCAAAATCCCAGAGGAGAACTCAGGCAACACCCTTTTTGAACTTGGCCACAGTAACCGGAGAAGGACAAACAGTGTATGTTCTCATTCATTTGGGGAATATGAATAATAGTGAAAGGGAATATAAGGGAAGGGAGAAGAAATGTGTGAGAAATATCAGAAAGGGAGACAGAACATAAAGACTTCTAACTCTGGGAAATGAACTAGGGGTGGTGGAGGGGGAGGAGGGCAGGGGGTGGGGGTGAATGGGTGACGGGCACTGAGGGGGACACTTGACGGGATGAGCACTGGGTGTTATTCTGTATGTTGGTAAGTTGAACACCAATAAAAATTAATTTATAAAATTAAAAAAAATAAATATGAAATGGATTATCCTCATCTGTCTTTCCAGCTTTTTATTTCCAAATTAAATTTTTTTGGACTTATCTAATGTAGTATGTTTCATGTCTGGGGTTTATCCTTTAAGCCACATTAAGAATTTTGTTTGGTTCTACCCCAAACAGCGAATGACTCCTGATGGGGGAATTATGAAAAAGGCAAAGTTCTGAGAAGTGAGAGATGAAGGAGATTACAAAACGGTATTACTGTGGAGCAAATTTGGGAAGTACTCACAAATTCTCGATGGGCTGAACCAAATTTACCTCAGTACCACAGACTATTATGTTTTTGGACCCAGGAAATAGAACTCAAATACCCACAAGTGTTAACATCAGAAAGATACTGAGTGACCGAACTGTTGGGATGGATGCTAGGAAAAGGGGGTTTAGCGAGAAATGTGGCAGTGGGGAAAGAAAAAAAAGGATTTGAGAAATTATTAGAATTTGAAACAGGATTTTGACTGAATTTGAGACTATAGAGCAAGAACAATGGATGACTCCCTGGTTTTTCTTTCAGGAAGGTAGATGATTGGAAACATTAAGGTAAATGCATTATTTTTGGACATGTTATATATAAGAAAATTACAGGACGATTAACTTGGTATTTGTAATGTGCAAGATGCCGGGCTACAGTCTGTGAGAATTTGGGAAAGACACAGAATATTAATCCTTACTTTAAAGAATCTTTACTTTATTAAGGGAGAAAAGACGTTAACTCCAAATATCTATAATGTGTAATAAATTATTCTAACAGCTGTTACAAGAGAGAGCAAGTCAAGTCCAGAGATTTCTATGATCCATAAAATGATTATAATGTCTCTATGCTTTTAGTTAAGTTCCATCTGACATTTTATTTGTAACCTAATTATCAGTGATGAAAATTTTGTTGAGCTGAGACAGCTTTTATAATACTGATAACCTTAGGTAATTGTTAATAAATATATACCAATCTATGACACAAAAGTACAATAATATGTATTTTTGTACATATAACAAAATATATAGAGTATATATATTTCTCTATATATATTCTGAATGTAGAAAAATGTACTCTTCTTGGAACAGAATCTCTGCCCTATTTTGTAAACTTCAGCCTTCTCCTTGCCTTTATTGTAATTGAATCTTACTCTATTTACTGAAGCCACAGTAGTAAATAAGATGTATTTTAGTTATTTAAAGTTGAATATTACCATCTAATTTGCTAATAAAAATTATCTTTTTATTAGGCACTTATATATTATTTTTATGCATTAAAATTTTACAAAATATTTCTAGAGATTGATAGTAATCATTTATATACATAAATCATAAATTTTATATACTGATTTTTGCTTTCAGTAGCCCAATAATTTAAATTATTTTCATTGGGCCAAGTATGTTTAGTAGTACACTAAACCACATTTCTTGATTTGTTACATTAGAAAGTTTATATTTCATATTACTAATCCATTTTAATGGATATATAATTTATGGGCTTTTCTTTCTTAGTAAAGCCATACCTTCTATGTAACCCATTTAAAAATATTTGTATAGCTTAGAGTTGAAAGCTGCTTAAATTTGTTTTTATATTTCAAGCTTGCTATATAAATGTATGTGATACTAATTTTGAAAGAAGAACAAAGCCCCTGTGAATTATATTGTAGATGTTAATGACATTGTTAAAATAATGACAGATTGCTTTAATGGTGGAAACGCACTTAATTGGAGAAAGCCTAACAAAACATGCTATTTTGTATTACTTAAAAGAGTTAGTCAAGAGCCATCACCCACTTACAGTCATGTCTTAACCCAAATCAAAAAGCATATGCAGTATCAAAACTGATTACAAAAAAAAAAAACCTCCAAGAAGCATGTATTCATGTGCTGTACATTCATTCAGACACCATTAAATAGTGTTTGTTAACCTTTAATTCAGATGTCTGCAATAAGATAACATAATGTAAAACACAAGTCAATGGAGGGTTGTAAAACTGTTTCTTGGCTACAGTTTTTATTAGTCTGCTATCCAATGCAGTTGCCCCTGAGGCAAAGCTTCTATGTAAGTACCGTACCAATATATTATAATACAAATTTAACCTATTAAATATGTGACAAGTATTATGTTTATTGCTAGGATCTATGAAAATATACATGTTGTTGATAAATATCACTATATCCTACTCTGTATCAGGGACTTGCCCTTGCAGTTCAAAGGACCCTTGGGGACTCTTGTCTGCACCCTCCAACTTATGTTGTTATGAAACCCAGAGTGGTTTAGCTACCTAGGGGGATTTTTCATTTAAGTTTTATGTTAGAGATTGTATTTTTAAAGGCTATGTATATAAATGTAGTTATATATTTTGCTTAGATAAAAGGGAAGAATATCCTACTAAAATAGGTAGACTATGGAGAATTTTAATTATGTTCCATTCACGTTTTGTATGTTCTAATTTTTCTACAAGGAACCTGAATTCTTGCATAGCACAACAATTTTGAATGAAGCTGGTTATTATTGCATAGAAAAATGTGGCAGTGAAGCCAGTGCTAATCCCTTATTTATACCCCCGAACTATCCCCTTACAATAGGAAACCTCAATATGACCCTAGGGAGGAGCTTTCATTGAAGTTTAACATTCATTTGACCACCAGAGAAGCCAAGCATGTCATTTGCTCAACATTTATGGAAATTACATTTTCATGTTTCTCCAAATACAAGAGTTTAGAATGAGGACAGCCTCGTGAGTAGTAGCCCTCAAAGATATCCACACTGCCCCATCAACAACGTAGGTGGATCGGACCATTGCTGACAATTTGGGTAGAGTCAGAAAATGGAGCTCACTTGTTTTCCGTTAGACTCGTATCTTTTCTGGCTAAGAGTTGATAGCATTAAGCATATTTTGTGTGTGTTTGTGGTTTTGAAAAGTTTACCTGGATTGAGAGTAAAGTAGAATAGTTAGGAGACTGAAATACAGGCTTCTCACTAAATGACCCACTAACATACAACTACAAATCAGTTTTTCTTTGTGATTGACATAGCTTTTAAATCCATTTAGGTAAGGGACAAAGAATCTTGGGTGAATTTCCTCATATGTCCTTTTTGTCTTTGCATTCGTATTTGTACACACTCACATGCACATACTCAAATACACATTCAGATTTAAAATTTCAAATCCTCATGAACAAGATCTAATTTACATGTGCTTATGGCTCACAAAAAATAAAGTGTCTGGTTCATTGGTACTTTTTCATTTCTTGCTGGTTTCTAGAAGTCATGATTGAGCCTGAGTCTTTAAGCTATCTTTCTTCACAGGTGAGCCCAGTGTATTTCTTCAAAGATGATAACAGGTTCAATGCACTACAACTTTGCTTTGCTGCTTGATGATTTTAACTTTCATTATTAAAAAGAATACAGATTCCCTGTTTTTTTCTCATGGGATAACACTTAAAACATGTGTAATTATGTACTAATTTTACTTAGGTAAGTATGTACAGGTTTCAAATAAGAGGCCATTATGGACACCCTCGAGTTCATTGTCTTTTCCAAAGTTTACAACTTCTTTTTATTTAAATGTTAAGTTCTTAGGTCATATTTGTAACCCATAAGTGTCTAGGACTGATTCTAGAATAAGTCAAATAATATTAAAATAGTTAAGCAAACTCAAGAATTTACACTTAAATCTATTATTAACCCTCTGAAGAGTTTCCAATCGCTTATAATTAATTCTATGAGATTGTTTACATTATTTATGCTGGTAAACAGAGTCATTTCTTCCAATTAAATTGTCTCATAACACTTTGACTGCTTTATTAGTATAGTGGTCAAGTTACTGTGTCTTTAATTAAGAACCACTACAATTTGGACTGCTTTAGTTATTGTTAAAGGTGAGTAGTTTGTTAATAGAATTGGAAGTAAAGATTCTTCCTCTTCTAAAAAAAAAAAAATTCCCTCCCCTGATATTGCATTCTAACTAACTCTGCCTAAATGCTTGGAAATTTTGAGCCTGTTCAAGTGTCTTGCTCACTGAAATCATTTTATCCCAGTCACATTCTCTTCTGACTCTCAAACCACTGGACAGTATCTTTTCCTGAACCATCACATAAATAGCCTGTTGGAAGATTAGAAAAAGGTGAATTTTATATTAGTTTTTTCCTGATGTATAACAAATAATCACAAATTTAGCAGGTTAGGAAAACATGCTTTTATTATCTTACTGTGTCTGTATGTCAGGAGTCTCATGGGCTGCAATCAAGGGTTCAACCAGTGTCAGACACTTGCTAGAGATCAGGGGTCTCTTTTAGGTGCACATTTTTGACAGAATTCTGTTCTTTGTAGTTACAGAATTAAGGTTTCCTTCCTTCCTTCCTTCCTTCCTTCCTTCCTTCCTTCCTTCCTTCCTTTCTTTCTTTCTTTCTTTCTTTTTTCTTTCTTCTTTCTTTCTTTTTTTTTTTCTTTGCTGGCTACAATGAGGAGCCACTCTTAGGTCATAGAGGTCACTCCAAGTTGTCATGTGACCCTCCCACACATCCCTCACAATATGGAAGCTACTTTTCAAGGCCAGTAGTGTAATTTTCCTAACCTCAGAGAGTCCTAAACTTGCTTTTTAAAGTTTAATCACCTGATTAAGCCAGCCCACCCAGATAATATCACTTTTGATTAATTTAGTCAACTGATCTTGTCCTTTTATTATGACTATAAGGTCCCTTCACCCTTGCCATCTAAGAAAACTGAATTGTGGACATAACATGGTGTGGAAATCCTGGAGCCATCTTAAAATTCTGCATCCTAAAATTTTATATTTAAGATAGTTTAGTAAACTGTACATTGAGGGGAGAGGTTAAAACCTATATAAACCAAGGCATTGTTTTCTGTCCTGCAGAAATTATATTGGATTGTCCAACCTGCTTTTGTTTCTTTGATAAGGACATACAGGAAGGGCTGATTTCAAGTCTCTTTTTTTCAATGTGAAGTATAATTGAAATGCTGTTGTCTCCTACCAGCATTGCATCTCAGAGTTTGCCTTTGTTAATCATAATCCATATTTATAACAAAAAATAATAGCTACAACATATTGGACATCTATGATGTATTAGGCATTTAATACTTTTTAATCCTAGATTTTTTTAACTTTACAAATTTATCATTATTACTCTTCTATAGGTGAGAAAACAAACCAAAGATCAAAAAGTCTATATTTTTTTCTAAGCATCACCAAGATTGTAGGGATAGAGGATGTGAGGGTTGATTTTATTTGTCAACTTGACTGGACCAAGGAATGCCCCAATAGCTCATAAAAGTTTTTCTGGGTGTGAGGTGTTCCTGGAAGAGATTAGCATTTGAGTGAAGAAGGTCCATCCTCCTCAGTATGGGCTGGCATCATTCAATCCACTGGGGACCTGAATAGAAAAAAGGGCAAAAGAAAGGGCAAAATCTGTCTCTCTTATTCAGCTGGGACATATTTTGCTGCCCTTAGATATTGGAGCTTCCAGTTCTCAGACCTCCAGACTTTGAAACATACACCATCACCACCCACTCCCTTGGTTCTCAGACTTTTGGACCCAGACTGAATTAAAGCACTGGCTTTCCTAGTTTTTAGCATGCAGATGGCAGATTGTGGGACTTAGCCTCAATAATCATATGAGCCAATTCTCATAAAAAATCTCCTTTTATGTATATCTATATATCCTATTGGTTCTGTTTCTCTGGAGAATCACTAAGAGGACTTACATGAATTAGGTCTAATTCTAAAGTTTGTGTTTTTTTGCCTTTTATTTACTGTATCGAAAAACCACATGGATTAGGTAAAGTTGACGTAGCCTATATGAAAGTCTACTGAGCCCTGAATGACTAATGTATAGTCAAATCTCACTCAGAGCAATTTCTTTACAGCCTTGGGATTTGGTATTAAAAGAATTTAAATCTATAGCCAGTAAGAAAGCCTGATGCTAAATAGATGTGTGTGTTTCATTGCACCATTGATGTGGTAATAGATTATACTATTTCCAGAGATGTGGTATTAGATTGATGGGAAAAGGGTTAAAATACCTGTGTGCTTTATTGCAGTTTAATGTGATTTTCTCCATTGTTCCATGTGAACATAAAAAGCTCTAAATACTTCTAGAATATTCCCTAGGGTCAATCACTTTGTTAATGCACAGTGAAGTTTGAGAATGTCTTCTTCCTAAAGAAAGCTAAGTTTACTAGGATATGTGAGTTACAGCACCCCCCTCCTCTCTTTTATCTATGTATTTATCTTATAAGAGGTACAGTTAGGTGTCTTAGACATTGCTCATTTTAGGGAAAAAAGCTTCCTTGTGAAAATCACCTTTTGTAAAAACCAGCTCTCTCAGAAGATTTGCATACATTCCTGGTTAAGAATTACTGAATATAATCCATGCAATATTGCATGGAAGATTCAAGGGCAGCATACCCATGGGTACATAAAGAGAGTTGTTACCAGAACTAGAAAATGAACACTCTTTAGGTCTTTTGTGGTAGTTTGCAGATTCGAGAAAATCAGCAAGGACCTGGAGTCAGTCCCTAAGGTACTATGACTAGTAAAGGATCTTCAGCCTTTCAACATATGAATTTAAAGAGCTAATAATTTGGGATACCTTGGTGGCTCTGTTGGTTAAGCATCTAACTTCAGCTCAGGTTGATACCAGGGGTTCTGGGATGGAACCCTGCATCAGCATCAGGATCCTCACTGAGCGGCGAGTCTGCTTGTCCCTCTCCTTCTGCCCCCTCCCCTGTTCATGCTCTCTCTCTCTCAAATAAATAAATGTCTTTAAAAAGGGCCAAGAATTATGAGCAGTTGATGAAAAATATTGATGTACAAATCTTTGTTAATACTTTGACTCACTGTCAAACACCAGAGAAAATGTATGGCAGGTACCCCCTTATTTATTATTTCCTTCCTTTGGGATTTTTCCCTTAGTTACCTCTTCCTTAAATCATCCTGGTGCTTTTAGAGAAGGCATTGCATAATACAGAGAAACAGAAATTTGGTAAGGAGCTAATTCGTCAAGACTCAGTGGAACATGAAGTCCAGGATGGATGTGCCATTTATTATTTACACCAGATGGATGCTTTGACCTAACTATATCCTACCAAGAAAATGTTGCCTCTGGCTTGTAAAATCAGCCCATGAAAGTGTAACTATTGTTAAGATTCCCTAAAACAAGCTACTAAATATAATACTCTATTGGGAACACTTAACAACACTACCACAAATAGAAGTGTTGACTAATTTTTGGAAGAATATACTTTTGGTGACATTGTGACCCTAAAAGATGATGTAATTATTTGGCTGACTTCATAGCATGATCCAGAGAAAAAGGTGTCAGCCATAAAGCATTCTGCATTCTTGCCCCACTTACTCCTCACAACTCCATGAGAAGGATAATTTTCCTCCTCTTGGTAAGGATGAAAATCAACCTGCTTCATGGATCTTATTTAGACAATTATGGCTAATACTTTCAAATAAAAAAAAAAACACAAAGAGGACAACAAAACACCCTACAATGGGCCCTATGATTATTAACATTTATTTTAGATTCTATTCCTGCTGCCACCTTGTTCTAGAACTTTTCATTATCAATTGTTCTTTCGTTATCAATTTTTCATTCTTGTAGATTTGACCTCTTCTGTTTGACTGGAATCATCTCAACATTTAAATATGAAAAATAATTTCTATATTAAAAAAGGAATTTAAATCCTCCTTAACCCACCATAACCCTTCAGCAAGTCTAATTTTAGTTCCTCTTTTGCAAGCAGTTGTCTACCTACTGCTCATTTCTCACCCTTCGAAGCCTGACTTTCTCCAGCATTACTCCACTGAAATTTCTCCCATCAGTGTTGCCACTGACTTCCCTGTTGCTAATCCCAGTGTTCAGAACTCATCTTCCTTGACTTAGCAGTATTGGGTATCTCTCCACCACTGTTTTCTTCCTTGAAAAATTCCCTTCCTTCAGCTTCTGTGACATCATATCCTCCTCATTTTCCTTCCATCCCTCTGGTTGTTTTTTATTTTCTGCTGCAGTCTCTTTCTCCTCTTCCTGGACATTAAGTGATAGAGTTTCTTAGAACATAGTCCTAAACTCTATTTACATGCATCTTCACTTGACATCTGAAAGTAACTTTAAGTATTTATTGAATGTTTAATATATATTAGGCATAATGCTCAAAAATTAAAAAAAAAAAGCAGCCCCTGACATTTAGGAACTAGACGGACACTTCTAGCTAAACCATGCTATTCTTCTGTTGTATGTATTATCTTGCTAACATCATACAAGGTCACTCTAAGACTGTGAGACAAAGTGAGATTACTTCATAACTTTTATCTAAGCACAGTCAAGATCACTGTCCAAAATAGCAAACATTTCTCTCTCCTGGCTAATATGAGTGGCTTCTTTACCAATTATAGCCTTAAGCTTTGCTCTAGTTGGTCTTCTTAAAGATACAACTTATTGAAACACCCAATCAGAGAATTGCCTTCATTTTATGACAGCATCTAATTGACAGCAAGACCTTGCTTGCTTGGGTTTTCCCCAAATCATACAACCAAAGCCCAAATCTTATAGGCTTTCTAAGGCATCTTACAGAAATACCCACAGTTCCCCATTGTTACTTGTTCTATTTTTCTGTAATGAGTAGCTAATCCTGCTTTTTCAACTACAACTAGGTTCCTAATGATCTTTGACTGAAGAGAATTGATGATGGTAAGCATTTTAAGTGGGATATTTAATAGTTGTAACAATTCTACAAATTGTAATTACTGTTATCATTATCTTTCTTAGTTTACTTACCTACTAGTTTGCTAGTTTACTTACTTAGTTTACTTACTTACTAGTTTGCTTACATGTAAGCAAACTGAGGCTTAAGGATTTTTTTTTTAATTTATCCAAGATTACATTTTTAGGTTGTAGTAGAGAATTTGAAGTCAGGATATTTAAATCTAGAGCTAGAGCTCCTAAGACATACGCTGAACTTCCTCAAGAAATAATACTCAAATATATATTGAATAGTTTGAGTATATGAATTAACTTACCTTATTACCACTTCTATCTTATATCCCCTAACTCTAAAATATAGAATTACTAGCTCCTTTATGTCTCAGTGCTGTCATTTGTCTTTCCTTCTCTTTATGGATTACCCTAAAATACTATCCCCCTTTCGTCAGACCTATATATGCAAACACCTACTCACCTTTCATAGCTTCAGCTAAGTCCTGAATCCTGTTATAAAGCCAGGAAGAATTGATAACTTTCTCCATCCTTAAAACCAACACATTCTTTAGTTATAGTTCAGAATATGTTGAATACCTGTCTTCTCATCTAGGCTGTGAACTACATAAATAAAAGAATAATGTTTATTAATCTTTGCATCCCCATGTTAGACATATAATAGGAAATAAATAAACATGTATTGAGTACATAATATACAAATCCTGAATTAATGTATTTCTGACATTTTAAGTATAGTTAGTACTTATCTATATTTTGCCTCTGTTTGATTTAAAAGAGATTCTGTAAAAGAATTTCCTGCATGAATGGGGAGGCCTTATTTAACTATGATTAGTTTAACAGTGTCCTAACTAACTCAATTACTCAAATAAGCCACTATGTTTAATGAGAAACATAATTTATTTATTGTCCATTAAGGTAGAACTTCCTAAGACATACAAATGGTCAATAGACACATGAAAAAATGCTCAACATCACACACCATCAGAGAAGTATAAATTGAAATCACAATGAGATACCACCTCACACCAGTCAGAAGTAATGAGCACTGGGTATTATATGCAACTGATAAATCACTAAGTTCTATCTTTGAAACTAATAATAAATACACTATCTGTTAATTAAATTGAGTTTAAATGAATTTTTTTTATAAAAGGTAGAATCTTCCCAGAAATGGTATGAATAAATTTATCAATTGCTTTTTGTTTTAAAATGTATTCTTTAAATTTTATTGGCAATATACTATGTGCTGATTGGTCTTTCTCCTGAAGAAGCTTGCAGAGTAACAAGAGAAACAAACAAGAGGATAAGAAGTTATAATACCTATATATGTATAGCAGATATAACAAGGCTTACACTCTAAGAAAGTAAGAATAAAAAATTTATCACTAAATCAAGGGGACCATACATGATCGCTAAGGTGTTCCTGGGCAAACTATGCTAGAAAATTTCATGAAGAGAGGATTTCTAGTATAACAAGTAGAATATTCTACCCAACAATCTTATTATTATTATGACCTATGGTTTAAAACGTCACTGCCCAATGGAAATGGAATGTGAGCCACAAATGCAAGCCACACGAGTATTTTTTAAAATTTCTAGTCGTCACATTTAAAAAAGTAATAAGAAGTGGAATTAATTTTAAGTTATTGCTTATTTGACCCAATGCATCTGAAATGTTATCATTTCAACAAGTAATCAGTTGAAAAATTATTAATTAAATGTTTTATATTTTTATTTCAAGCTAAGCCTTTGAGATCTGGTATGTATTTTAGCTTTTAGTGTCTCTCAATTTGGATCAGTCACTTTTGAGGGGTTTAAAAGCCACATGCAGTTAGATATTTTAGAACATTAAAACATTTCTGGCTTTAGGAAATTTAGTCACGGCTTTCTAATTCTAGCAAAAATTGTCACCTGCCAAAGACCCACACAGCCAATAATGACAATATATACTCTCTTAGTTTACAGTATATAAGGTTGTATGGTTAAATTTCTTCTTTTTAATTTTTAAGTATATTTAAGCATTTTCCTTTCTGATACAGTTTAGCAATGTGGTGATAGATTTAGCTCTCATAATCGGTGTATATTTGTAAACTATTGACTTGACTTAAAGAACAGTATCTTGCTGTCAAATTTCAATATTATAATCTTATTATAACTATAAATTTATCAGGAAAAGCTTTTGCTTATCAGAACTTTCACATTTTCCAAGAACAGAATCATGTAATTCCAATATACACTGACAGGGATATGCAACTGAAAATATTAGAGACATTTCATTATGTTCTTCTTCAGGGTGCAATAGCTCAGAATCACTTTATCTTACCTATAGTCATAGACAAATTGGATCCAGGGCTCCCAGATGAAGTTTTTGATAACCAAAAGAAATCTATACTTAGCTCTCAAATATTTAAAAGACCAATGAGGTCTCTTGAAAACTTATAATACTTTGATTCCAATTAGGAAGCTGATAGAAAAAATAAAGTCCTCTTTAAGGAAAACTCACCCTATAATGATAGAGCTATAAAATGAAAATGTAACTATTATTCTCATGAACGTACATTTATTATGGACAAATTTCCAATCTCTTGGAGGTGATGGGTATATCTTGGATGAATCTGAGTTAAAAATCCTTTGACTCAGATAGATATGATATCTCGATAAACAGAAGCAAAATGTTATTCCATTTTTGATGGGCTTTTTTTTATTGCTCTTAACTATCTTCTGAAAAATATTGCTAGGCTCTATCTCTAAACTATGAAGAAAAATGTCAGAAATAAATAGGAGCTCCACTGGCTTTTTGTACATCTCAATTGAATATTATTTCTACATTTTTACCTAGAATATACATACATAATTAACATTGCTATAATGTTCTTGTTGAAGATTTCATCTTCTGATTTTTTTCCTTCTCATTTTCACTTATTCATTATTATTGGTCCATGTCATTCATGGAAACAAAATGCAAGCCCATTCACTAGTGAGAACCAGTAGTTCCCTTTATTCTTGAATTAAATTGCCAACATTGGGTAGACAAGGTAAAATTGATTCACACCTTGATGACTTTTGATACATTCCCTTGTGAGACATCCTCCTATATAATTCCTGTTTTTGTTTTCTTTTTAATTCTCCTTGCCTTGCCCCCAAACCAGGTCCAAATGGCCTATAGCACAGGCATCTAAGATCCTGAAAGGAAATCTTGGATAGAGAAAGTGGGAAAGGGGGTTCCTGTCATAGAATAAAATAGTGGAGAATACCCATGATTGTTTTTTCTCTTCTTCCCTTGTCACTGTGCCATAGTTGCTTGGAGCTGTACAAGAGGGCAGGAGAATCTAGTCTTTCTGGCCAGAGGGTAAAGGGACTCTTGAGAACTGGAAAGTATGGTAGAAAACCCTGGCAAGAGAAAGCTGGAAAAGGGCATCCTTTATTTTCTATTTGAACTGGCACAAATACTAAGGTTACACTGCAAATGTATGGAGCTTAATCAAAGGAGTACAACAAAGGCTTTTAAACTGGATTTATATCATAAACACCTATTCTTTGAATTTTTAAATAATCACTATTTTTTCTATAATTTAAACATTAAAAAAGATTTATCTATAATAGTAAAAATTAAATGAAGTGGGTTTAAAGGCAAAAACATTATTAGAGATAGAAAGAAGTACTATATCATAGAAATTAAAAATTCCAAATTTGTATGCATCTAATAACACAATGTCAAAGTATATAAAGCAAAAATCAACAGAATTACAAGATGAAATAGGCAAATTCATAATTATAGCGGGAGACTTCAACAAAGTTCTTCTAGGAATCAGTAGAATAATCACACTTTTAAAATACTTGTATATTTTAGATGTGTGTCTTATTCATCCATACAGTTATTTATTTTTAATTAAGTCCAATATTTGTTTCTTAATTGGAGCCTTGTATATTTACATTTAGCATATATATTGACATATTTAAGTACAGCTTTATTACCTTTAAAAAAAAAGATCTTATTTATTTATTCATGAGAGACACACAGAGAGAGAGAGGCAGAGACACAGGCAGAGGGAGAAGCAGGCTCCATGCAAGCAGCCCGACGTGGGACTCGATCCAGGGTCTACAGGATCAAGCCCTGGGCTGAAGGTGGCGCTAAACCGCTGAGCCATCTGGGCTGCCCCAGCTTTATTACCTTAAGTGTTTTCTATTTTCTCCACATTCCCTAGGTTTCTTTTTGGGTTATTTGAGTTTTTCTTAAATCCCATTTTTCCTTATATTAGCTTGAAATTATGCACATTTTAAATATTTTATTAGTGGTTTCTTCGGATATTACAGCATGAATGAATGACTTTTGAAAATCTAATATTAATTGGCACTTTTACTATCTGCAAGGACAGTGTAAGGACTTCAAATTTTGAAATATCTTAATCATATTTCCCCTCTTGTGTGACATTATTATCTTATATTGTAATTATATACATATAAATTTTACATATAATTATTAAATATGTTATATATGTAATTACTTTTGCCTTAAACCATCAGTATTAATTTAAATTTACTCATATATTTAAACTTTTCATGTTTCTTGTTGGATCTCCCAGCTTCCACCTATGGTTTTTAGCCATTTGTCTAAAGAACACCAGATCATACTACTTTTATTTCCTTTCATGGTCATTAGCTGTCAAAAGCAGTTTTACTACAATACATCTAGTTTCTTTCTCATCTTATAACACTCCTCATATTTGTGGTTAGAAATCTTTCATCAGTATTAGAAAGTCCTCCGCTATATTTTTTCAGCTATTGTTTCTTTCCTATTCTCACCTTCTTCCTCTTAATCTTAAATTCTGTAAGTTAGCTCTTCCTAAGGTATCATCTGTCCTACATACTTTGTTCTATATTTTCCATTCTTTTGCCACTTCTTTTTTATTCTGTAAATTTTCTTCTAACCCATGCTCCATTTTCCTAAGTTTTTTGTTAGCTATGTCTTATCAGGTGTTAACCCATTTGTTGAGTTCTTATTTTGGTTATTGCACTTTTCTATTTTACAGTTAGAAAATTCCTATTTCATTCTTTTATATATTTTGAAGTAGCTGATGAAATTCTCAATCTTTTCTTTTGTATCACTAAACGTAGTTTTTTTGCTGGCTTTATTTACTTGAGTTGTCTTGTGTGTCTGTTTTGTTTTTGTTTTAATGTGTCCCAAAATTGTTTGCAGAAATAATTTAAAGCTTACCTTTCTATGGAGATGAATTTTGTTTGCTTTTCAGGCACCTGGTACCACAACTAGTATGGGATTACCATAATGCAAGTTTAATAATTGAGATGATTCAATTAATCTTCAGGCCCCTATAATGGTCTTTCTCTTTATAGTTCACCCTATTGACTTCTGGATTGCCAGTTCTACCTCCCTTGTGTAACTTAAACATCAGTCTTTTTCTTTCTAGTCCATGGAAGTCATCAGAAGTCAGGCTTAGCCTTTAGTCTCATTTAGGGCCATTTTCAGGAATCAGCAAAAATGTCAAGTAATACAAATTGGTTATATTGTTTTGGGAAGCTTACTTCTCTCAACTTTTGTCTTCCCTAGAACTTAGCCTGGTAATTCTTCAGTATCTTGTTATTCTTTGATACTTTCAAGGAGATTTTGATTTTTCCTACTTTGTTTTTCTTTTCTGTTTGTCCTTAAAGGAAAGGTTATATTGATTACTTTGTCCTCTAATTTTTACCTTCATGAATTTTTTTTAAAGATTTTATTTATTTACTCATGAGAGACAGAGAGAGAGAGAGAGAGAGGCAGAGACACAGGCAGAGGGAGAAGCAGGCTCCATGCAGGGAGCCTGACGTGGGATTCGATCCTGGGTTTCCAGGATCAGGCCCTGGGCTGAAGGCGGCACTAAACTGCTGAGCCACCCATGCTGCCTTTTTTTTTTTTTTCTTAAAGCCTAGAGGTTAGTGGTGAACTGATGCTAGGAGAATTATTTGGGCCATGTATTTCCAAGTACTGCAGTGATGGTTACTACTACCTATAGATTGTGGGCTATTTAACACTGATTGTTTTGGCTTCTGGGTCTTTTCTGAAACTCTGTTGTAAAATGAAGAGTCATACTTAATAGCCTTTGCTGTAAATTTCTCACAAATGAACAATATTTTGTAAGGCTTCTGAGAAATTTAATTGAGTTTAAGATAACTATCTCATTATGGCTAATGTGTTAATAGTTTTATGTATTAAGTGCAATCATCCCTTTATGCCACTATTTTGTCACATTTTAATGATTTAGAAATTAGATAAGATGAAGTACCAAAATAAAGTTTACACAACAAAAAAGATATTGGGCTAAAATAGTTCTCTGTTTTCCTTAGCTGGCTCTTCTTGCCACTAGCAGTCAATTTTCTGAGAAAATAAAATTCCTATTTCTAAAAACATTGATTCTTTTTTAATAGGAGAGTAAATATGATTTGTAACTTTGGAACAGTTTATTGAGTTCAGTTCTTTCTGGTCAAATTATACTATTTTGATTCTAATTATTTGGGTTTTTTTCACATATGTTTGATGTTAGTAATGTGACTTTGCAAGACTATCTTTTTAAACAATTTGCATGGCATCTTGAAGAAAGGTCATGAAAACGGCTAGCAGGGGACTCAAAGATATCAACCAAATGTAAGGATTTCAGAGAAATTCTTTTTGGAAGAATTCAACTTGTTTACTCAATTATTTGTTAAGCATTTACTATGTGATCATCATACCATAAAGTAATGTCTTAGTAGAGCTTATATTTTCCTTCTGGTTAGAGATAAAATAAACAAATAACTAAACAAGAAGAAAATCAGCTAGTGATAAATTCTTTTCAGAGAAATAATATAATGTTTTAGAAAACAGTTGGTCATTTTAGATTCTGTGGTTAGTAAGAATAAATCTCTCTGATACAGTTTAAGGTAAGATTTGAATGACAAGAAAGAGTCAGACGTTAAAGATCGTAGTGAAGAGCATTCTGGGTAGAAGAATAAACTTATGCAAAGGTCCTAGGATGGGAAACAGCCCAATGTGCTAAAAAAAAAAAAAAGGAGATTGCCATTGAGATTGGAACAAGACAGAGAGTAAAGAAATATGAAGTAAACAGGGAGTCTGTTATAAAGGGCTTTGCAATCCAGTGCAAGAAGATTGGATTTTATTATAAGTGCAGTGGGAAGTAAGTGGAAGATTTTAAGCACAGGAATAACATGGTCTGTTTTGAGTTCTAAAGTGGGAAATATCTGCTGTTTGGGAAATGGACTATAAGGGCCATTCTTAGAGGCAATGAGAGGAGTTAGCAGGTGAAACATCATGATCTTGGCAATAAAGAGAGAGAATAGATTATGTAAGCTATATTTGTTGATGATGTGAGGTGGACAAGGAGTTTGCATATCTTAAAGAGTAAAATTCAAAGCCTCCTAGATTACTGATTAAGGCAGTTGGATGGATGTGGCTACCATCCAACTGAAATGGGGAGTTTGGAGGAAGGATCCAGTTTTTTTGAGAGCTAAATCCCGAAGAACTGTTTATTGGCCATGTAAATTTTACCATGTTAACATGCCTAAATATCAGGTATGTGAAAACATTGAATGGACTTGTTTAAATGAGTAGGGAGTTCTGGTGCAAGTTTGGGGGTGGAAATGTGGATTAGAGAGTCATTGACCTATAGCCACTTAAAGCCATGAAAGGGGATGAGTGCATCTGGGAAAATGAGCAGGTAAGGAGAGAAGGGAACTCAGGATAGAACCTTAAAAATTCTTAAATATTTAGATATTTAAAAATATATATTTAGATATTTAGCAGAGGAAAAAAATAAGGAAGAATACTGAAAGGAAACTGAGTCCAGGAAACAAAACAAAACAGCATACATAACATGGTGTCTTAGACGCCAACAGAGGTCATGACTGACAAAAGGTAAAATACAAAACAAGTTCATCAGAAGCACTTTTTAGTAGGCTTGTGCATGGAACAAAGGAGATAGGAGAAAGAATGAAATGTTTTAATTGTTCCTCTAATATTATTCCCAAAGAATCAAAACCATATGATCTATCAATTCCACTTCTGGGTATATACTTGAAACAACTGAATGCAGAATCTTGAAGAGATATTCATACAACATGTTCATAGCAACACTATTCACAATAACTAAAATGTGAAGGCAATCCAAGTGTCTATTGATAGATAAGCAGATAAGCAAAATGTGATATATACATACATTGGATATTATTCAACTTTAAAAAGAGGAAAATTCTTACATATGTTGCAACATAGATGAAGCTTGACATTATACTAAAGAGATAAACCAATCAGAAAAAGACAAATACTGTGTGACTCCTCTTATATGAGTTACATAGAATAGTCAAAATCATAGAGACAGACATAGAGTGGTGGTTGCCAGGGGCTGAGAGTAAAGGAGAATGAGGAGTTATTTAATGGGTACAAAGTTTTCTTTGTGCAAGATGTAAAGGGTTTTGGAGATGGATGGTGATGATGGTTACACAACAATATGAATGCATGTAATATCACTGAACTGTATACTTAAAATTAGTTGAAATAATAAATTGTATGTTGTGTATTTTACAATAAAAAATTGAAAAATAAAAGATGAAGGGGGGAAATATTTAAAGGTTATTGATAGTATCTGAAACCTATCCATCAGAATTCTATTCAAAAAGAAAACAGAGCCTGGTATATGGTCACTCAATAAAATTTGTTGAATAAGTGAAATTGCATCTTCAAAGAGACAGAACTGATAACTAAGAGACTGTTGTAGTGGAAACGTATTTACAGTGACTAAAACTTTTTTCTTAATGAGCCTGGGGGAGTTCTCTCTGTTGACTGGGTTTGTAAAGCAGGTGATTTGGAGACATGATATTTATAGAATGGAGATAGCCCAAAATGTATGAAACCTTATTTTATGGCTCCCTTTCCTTGGGTAAATATTCAGAAGTAAGTCCTCTTTATAATCTGCTGGTGCAAAAGTAATAGAGCATTGAGTAAAAACTGAAACTTTAGCTTTTTTCTTGTATTAGAAGATATTCAAAACAATGAAAATTATATGCTCAATAACATGGCCTAATATGAGAATTATTTTTTGAGTCACATCTATTGAATAACAGAAATTGAAAATTAGAAGGAGGGCAGCCCCGGTGGCGCAGCGGTTTAGCACCGCCTGCAGTCTGGGGTGCGATCCAAGACACCCGGGATGGAGTCCCATGCCCAGCTCCCTGCATGGAGCCTGCTTCTCCTTCCGCCTGTGTCTCTGCCTTTCTCTCTCTGTGTGTCTCTCGTGAATACATAAATAAAATCTTAAAAAAAGAGAAAATTAGAAGGATATTAAAAAATAAGTTTAAATTATACATGATGAGATTTAGCAATCTTTGCATTCTGAGAATGATGCAGTCAAAATTTATAAATGTGCCAGTTGTTGATCCTGATGTAGTCAAAATTATATGTAGAATCCGTACTTTCAAATGATTGTTTTAAAGATTTACATTATGAATAAAATTTATTAAAATGTGAAAGAACCATTGAAATTATTTTATTTCAAATACTTAAATTAGGTGAGATGATTTATCTCAAGTAATGTACATAGAGAGTATTAGAGAGGCAAGAAACCAGACCTGAAAGCCACTACCTTATTGAATACCTGTTTTTGTATAGTATGGTTCAGAGAGGAGGTAGAAATTATTCTTTTATTTGTAGATATCACACAGTTTTTTAAAAATTTTCAGATTACATGTCTAACCATTTTCTAACATTTTATACTGAAAAGGAACAGCTGAAATAATAATAATATGAATAAATTTCAAAATATGATTTTGAATATATGTTAACTTTTGAACAAGTTCTTGATTACAGCATTTGAAACAAAAATGGAATGCTGAGAAGAAAAGAAAGCTGCCCAGCTGGCTATACAATGAGGAATGATTTGGTAAGCATGTGTCAAACATTAAAACATGTAGACTTAGTGGTCCACAGAATACTCACGGAAAGGGATGGCATATCCATGAGAAATGCTAGATTAATCTCTTTAAATTCTCAGCCTGAACAGAATTTTAATAAAGGATTGTAGCATTCCTGAGATCTCCAGCATATACATGATACATAAAACACACAAAGATTTTTAGAATTCACTTATTAATTGTCGGTTTTTTCCATCCTTACTGTTGGTATTGTGATATATTTCTCTCTAGCTTTCATTTCCCATGCTGCTTTTTTAATTAAAAAATATGTTAAATATGAAACATATTTCATGCAATGTTATAATCCTCATAGACACCCTTTTCAGTAACTATATACTATTTCAAAAGGTATATCTAATATATCAAGTGTATCATGATATATGAGTAT
Source organism: Nyctereutes procyonoides (assembly GCF_905146905.1). Classification (NCBI taxonomy): domain Eukaryota; kingdom Metazoa; phylum Chordata; class Mammalia; order Carnivora; family Canidae; genus Nyctereutes; species Nyctereutes procyonoides. The sequence continues at coordinate 4,598,203 of NW_026575031.1, read as the reverse complement.
TCAGGTTTATTTATTTCACTGTCATAAATATTGCTGAGGTGAATGTCTTATTTATTTTTTAGATTTTGTTTATTTACTCATTAGCGACACACAGGGGCAGAGACATAGTCAGAGAGAGAAGCAGGCTCCTTCCAGGGAGCCGTATGCGGGACTTGATCCCAGCATCTTGGGATCATGCCCTGAGCTAAGGCAGACGCTCAACCACTGAGCCACCCAGACCTCCCAAAAATACATTTTATAATGTAAAATCTGTTACTCTCTTTCTTTGCAATTTCTTCCATTGTTTTTTTTAAGCTTAGCAAGTCCTTTCTCTCACAGTTTTGTAAATATTCTATTATTTTCTTATAGTTTGATTATTTGCATGTGTTTATAGCCATATAAAGTTATTTAATTTGTTTTGATATTTGAAGTAAGGTGAAGTCCAGATTCATTTTTTTCTTCAATGCTCCTGTCAGTTATCCTTCTATTTACTAAAAAAATTTCCCTACTCTTCTGTTTCTTTTCCTTTTATTAAGGAAAAAGATAAAGTGAGAGGATTTATATTTGGATTGTTTTTATTTCATTGCTCTGCCTATATATATGTATATATAATCAATCCAAGCCACACTGCTTTAATTATAGTTTAATGAAGTATTTGAATATCGGGTAGAGCCAGTGACATATCGCTTCCATTTGTTATAGAGTATCTTTGATACTCTTGACCCTTTGTTTTCTGAAATGAGAATTATTAAAGTCAATTTTCAGGTTTCAAAAGCCCTATTACAATTTGTAATGATAATACAATGAACTCCACTGTTAATATGGGAAGACTGATATTTTCAGGAATTTGGTATTTACCTTTCCCATTGTGGAGTCTGTTGTATCTCTTTATATTATCAAATATTTCCTTATATTTTAAACATATACAAAATGTGTATCATTTTCTTTGTATAAACCACATACACTTTTAAAAAATATTTTATTTAATGATTTATTTGAGAGAGAGAGAGCATGAGCAGTGGGGAGAGGAGAGAGAGGAAGAAGGAAATTCCCTGCTAAGCTGGAGCCTGATGTGGGACTCTATCCCAGGACCCCAGGGTCATGACCCCAGCTAAAGGCAGATGTTTAACCAACTGAGCCACCCAGGTGCACCAAAGCCACATACACTTATGTTGCCCAAATTATTCCAGTGGTGGCAGTGCATTGTAGAGTCAAATCTTGTTTAGAATTTCTTCTGTCACTTACTAGAAAAATGATTTTTTTTTTGCCACTTAACTAAAAAATGAAATCTTTTATTTTTTCAGTTGGTTCTTATAGACTTTCTGGTTAAAAAGTAAGGTCATGTAAATAGTTATGTTTTCCTCTTCATTGTAAAGATTTATAACCCTCATTTCTACTTGCAATGACTAGTGCTGTTGAGACAATAACAATTAAAGGCAGTGATTAAAGACATTTCCAGTTTTTTTATCCCAATTTTTATAAATTACCTCTAGTATTTCACAACAGGTTGAAATAGATATTTTCACCTTACTTGGGATATATTATTTGATGCCTATTTGCAGTATTGGTGGGTCATGTAATCATTCATCAAATCTCTTTTGGTTTTATTCTGTTTTTCCTAGTCAGTGTATAAACATGTTGTATAATGTAGACTCATCTTAAGATTGGAAATCAGAGAGTCCTGCTTCTCTCTCGGAAGCTAGGTTCCTGCGTTAGTAATGGTTCCATCAGGTGGCAGCAAGGTGTGGAATATAAGATTTGTCGTAGCGTTGAAGCAGCTATGAGAGCTAACAAAGCACCCTCTGCATCAGAGGCAGTGCCTGAAGCTGTTGTAGGTCAACAGGGTTGGGAGTGGGGGAAAAAACAGGATGTGAAGCAAGGAGAAGCAAAGACAAGCTGGAACCTCTGAGGACACACCAGGACCTGCATCTGTCTCTCCTCACTTATAACTTTTTTTTTTAAGATTTTATTTATTTATTCATGAGAGACACAGGCAGAGACACAGGCAGAGGGAGAAGCAGGCCCCCTGCAGGGAGCCTGAGGTGGGTCCCCAGGATCAGGCCCTAGGCTGAATCGGCGCTAAACCGCTGAGCCACCCTGGCTGCCCATCCTCATTATAACTTTGAGGATGTGAATGACCCCTCAGGGGAGGTTAATGTCCTTTGTCACGGGCACACATGTGCCTGGCTGGGACTCTGAGAAGCCAAAGGATAAAATATGGCACGAGCTAGAGGGGACACAGAATGAAGCAGCAGGTCAGCAGCTCCCTGTATCAGATACAGGGTCACCTGGTGCCCTGACCCAGGACAGGGCTGCTGCTTCTCTTTGGTCTTCCAGATACCATACAAGTTACTTCTCTGGCCATATCTAACCTGGAACTGTACAAAGAAGGGAATTCTGGCGAATGGAGCCCCAGTTACTGATGTCAAAACAATACAAAATACAGCAATACAAAATGGTTTACTTACTTGTAGCACGAATAATAAGCATCTACCTTGGTGTCACGAATGTTAAAGATGAATCATGTAAAGTATATGGATATAATATATGCTCAGTTAGTGACATCCATTACTATCACAATCATACCAATAGGTGTCTGTCCTAATATTGAATGTATGTATCTTGCTGCTATCATTTACTTTTGCCAGTGAACCATATACTTTGTGCTACCTTCCTTTAAAATTTGCTTTACTTATTGTCAACACACACCAGCTGCATTATTTCCTATGTAACTTCCCAGCATTGGGCCATTCTTATTATACTTATTTCTTTTTCTGACATAATGATATTTTATTTTTGGTAGAAAAAGAGTAGATATTGCAAGGCTATTATGTGAATAAAATTCAAACACTGATATGGCTACTCTACGAACTGGAAATTTACCTTAACTCTCATTTCATTAGTTTCAAATCATAGTGATGTGACAGGTGTGTATCTTTTCACATTTCACAAGTAATCTGGAAGCAAATAAGAATAGTTACGATTTGTAGATTGTGTGATGGAAATTTTACCTGGTGTTTTTATGCATACAGAAAAACAGGAAAAATAGTAAGCCACACACTATAGGCTATAATCATAATAACCCTAGAATTAGTGACTTCATATATTCTCTCATTTATTAATAGTTAACACTTCAATATAATAATTTTTTTGGTTAACCAAGACTCTTAGAACTGATATCAATTGATAGTCAATAGTGAAATTCTTTTCAATTTCCTTAAAAATGTCTTGAAGACATTTAGTCCTGCACAACTTTACTTTAGAGATGAAACTAAAGTCTGAGCAGTGCTTCCTTGGTTATTTCTTCTCTCCTGTTGAGGGCATTCTCTCTGTTCTAGTTTTTGTCTTCAATATTACTTATCCTATGTAATAATATCTATCACATTTCATAATATCAAGTTAATACTTTGATCATTGAGTTTCATTGGTGAATGCTTAACAATTTTACAGAGTCATGTTAAGTAATAAATGAAGGGAACGAGTAAAGTTTAATTTTTTGAATTTTGTAAGGGTAGGGACTTTTAAGTCTTAAAGTCTGGCACTTTAAATAATTATTAGTGTTGTTGATAGAAATTCTTGTAGTCACTGTGGTTTTCATGAAAAGAAAACAAAAGAAAAGAAAGAAAAGAGAATACATCCAGTATTTTCAAGGGAGAAAAAAATTCTCTTTGAGGGATTCAAGAGCTTATATTTATGTGGCATGATCGTTTTTGACCAGGGGCAGATCCAGGGTTTGTGGGACCCGAAACATATACAACCAGGGTGGAAGGTTCTTTAAGGAAAGGATCACAAAATTATGAAGATAAAATTGTTAGGAATACAGTGGTTGCCTTGGACAAGGCCATTTACTTGATTGACCCTGAAACTTAATCTTTATTAACTTCACATAAAACCTGCCTCTGCTCTAGAGAAATACTGGATGACTTTTTTATTACAGTTAAATGTTTTGAAATAAAATTAAGAGCATTTTGATAAAACTTCAGCAGTTTGGATCTAATTTTGTATTGTAAGATAACCACTTTTTTGAGAACTATATAAAATATTAGGTAGTGGCCTCACCACTTATTTCCATTTTGAATGCTGATAAATGTTTAATGATAACACGATAGTGAAAGATATCCTTGTAAAATTTGTCAGCAATGTTGATTTGGTACCTACTATGTGAGGGGCACTGAAATCCTGGTACAAAACATCTATTGAGGTCTTTCTTCTCAACAATTTTATGCTAAGAACAACATAACTCCTGACTCGTAAGGGCATTCTGGAAAGGGTAAATGAAGTGGTAGCACAAGGTTTACTTTAACAACTAAAAAAATGTGTCATATGTATTAATGTCAACAACTGGAATTTTACCTCATTAGGCAATTTCTGGATCTAAGACTCTGATTATTATTCTAAGCAGAAAAAATATGCTAATTATTCACTGAATGTAGAAGGAAAAAAGGTGTAAAATCTCCTGTTAGCCGTGTGACCATGTACTAATTGCATGTCATGTGTCAAAATAATGCAGCTCCCTGTGCCTAAAGCAATTAGACACACAGAACTCCATTAATGAAGCACTGTCTGTCACTAAAAGTGTTTTCTGTGCTATAGTTGAAGATTAAAATATTAACTTCTCAAATATTTATGATAGTTACTGACAGCATTTCAAAATGTTGCTTTTAACAAAAGCTTTCTGTTAAGAATTAGTTTTTAATTTGGATTTTATATTCAAAGAATATATTAACATATGGGAGTAAGATGGGATTTCTTAGGTATCTGAAGAGAGTTTGTTAAATAAAAGATAGATTACTTTTAGAAAACTTCACCATGTCTTTGACCCTTAATTTTTTCCTCAGAAAGGGGCTTTCTGAGGGTATCACCAAAACATCATTTTCTCCTCATTTAAATATTCATTTGGCAATAATGTACAAATGTAGGTTTCACTTGTATTATTTTTCTCTGTTATTCAAAATAATTGGCTCTGAACTCACTGTAACAAGTCAAGCTCTACTGGACAAATATAATCTACATATTGTTTGATGACTTGAAAAATATACAGAAAGGATGCCAGTAATCTAAAAGATTATCAATTCTAGCTTAACCAGTAGCAGTAGCACCCTGCTACTTCTGTACTAAATCCATTTATTGAGTGATTACTATGTATTAAGTACTATGCTTCACATACCGCTCAATTCTAGCTTTGCTTGAATTTTTGTACTATTTCAGTTCATTTTGTTGCTTTTTCATCCATTTTTATGAATGAAAACAATTGTATTTTCTCTTGATCAGTCTCTCTTGGACAGTTCTCTCTTGACCTCGGTCTTTCATAAGATTACTTATTTTCAGAAATATGCTTAGGTTCTTCCCAGAATGATATCCTTTTGCATAATATTTCAGGTAAAAATAAATGGGTGTTTATTAAACCTTAGCTGTATTAATTAAGATACCATATCCACTGATTTTGAAAAGTTCATTTTGCCATTTTCAAGGTGTTTTCTGACTTTAGTAGAAGTCCTACTGTTTTTTAATCATAGAAAATTTAGTGCAAAACACCCTATTCTGAATTAGTGCTCCAAACTTTTTATTCTAGCTTACTAAATGCTGAAATTCAGCCCAATTTAAAATTATAAATCTTCACTCAAATGGCAATAAATATTAATTTTTTTGTTTGTTTTCACATTCAAAGCTCAAGGATTACTCACAGTTTTTATGCTAGATAATGTTTTTTTTTTCTTTTCCTCTCTGATCACTCCTATTTATATAAGAAAAGGACAGCCTTACTACTTAGAAATTCTCCTTAGTAATGCAAACTTGGCATAGAACATTTGTAGCCACATTAGTAATTTTTCTGACTGGTAGGAAAACTATCTGCAGTCTTAGCTAACAGAGTGCTTATTCATTAACACCCTGAGTGTAATGACCTCTAGATACTCTACTGTGGGGTAGTCTATTATTGAATATTAATAAGTGATTATTTGGTTGGAAGCTCACATAGAATTTTTGAAAGGATAAGTAAAGTTTCAGTACTTATAATCAGGATACTGTTGGCTTGTGTCTGTATCTGAATTTCAAAGACAATTATTTCAAATCTTTAGCACATCGGTATTGGATATTTAGAAGGAAAAATTCAATTTGTCTTCACATTCTGTGAATCATTGAGTAGAAAATAGATTCTTCAAGCAGCCAAAACAATAATTTGCTCAGTTTTGAAATCAAACCCTTTGGCCACCTCTGAAGCTATTCTTCTCAGAAAGGATGAAGTAAGATGAATATGTTGGAGGGATTAGATTCCTTAATGGATTTTAGTCATTTTTCCTTTGTCCAGGTTGTTGGTGATTTAAAAATACTTTATTATTTAAAATAAAAAATTGATTTCTTTTTATTTTCCATTCAGGTAACTTTATAAGTATTTTAATTTTGCTAAGTCTTGTTTCATAAAGTTAGTTTAGTTGAATCTAGTAGCATACATCCTCCATAAATCAAGAATTGTTTTTTCTGTTTTGATTAATACTGGCACTTGGTATTATTTAATTCCCAGTACATAGAGTAGTATCTGGCATTAGTAGGTATTAAATAATTATTTCTTAAATGAATGGGTGAATGTTTTATATTCTTTCTTATCTTTATTCATTTTATTTTTATTAATATGTTTCAGCGGGGATCCCTGGGTGGCGCAGCGGTTTAGCGCCTACCTTTGGCCCAGGGCACGATCCTGGAGACCTGGGATCGAGTCCCACGTCGGGCTCTCAGTGCATGGAGCCTGCTTCTCCCTCTGCCTGTGTCTCTGCCTCTCTCTCTCTCTCTCTCTCTCTCTCTCTCTGTGACTATCATAAATAAATAAAAATTTTAAAAAAATATGTTTCAGCACATAGAGATTTGTATGTTATGCAAATCTTACTAATAAAGCATAATGATACAGTGAACATTCATAAACCTAACACTCAGCCCAGAAGATAGGAATTACCAATAATTTGCAGCTACCTATATGTTTTTCCCTTGTCTTATCCATATGATTCTTTCCTCAGAGACACCACTATCCTAAATTTTGTGTTTGGGCTTTTTCTAAAATGAGTTCTGTCATAAATATTGAATATTCAAGAATAATTTGTGTAGTTTTGGTGTTGGGAAGGGCTTTAAAATGGCATTATACTATATACTATCTTCTTAGACTTGCTTTTTTTTACTCATTATGCTTTCAAGATTTATTGCTATGGCTATATATGTATCTTTTATGTGCTGCTGTATAACAATCAATTGTGTGACTATATTAGCTTGATGAAAAATTTTATTTTTACCATGTTTTTACTCTTCTGTAGAATGCTGTTATCAATATTTGTGTATATCTCTTGGTGCACATACACAAAACTTTATCACAGGTATTACCACAGAAATGGAATTTCTGGGTTGTAAGATAGTCAATGGATTAGCTTGGAGAGATAGTGTCTATTTTTTCACAGTAATTTGAACATTTAAATTAGCAGCTTGTCCTCCAAGTGGCAATGTATGAGAATTCCCATTGCTCTATATCTTCACCAGTAATATAATGCATTCTCAGTTTTTGTTAAGCTTTGACATTTTTGTGAGTTTTCTTTTCTGTTTTTGTTATTTATTGCCCTGGAATATAGAAATTCTTGGAGATGACCTATGCCGCTTGCAAATTAGAGATGTCTCAAATAGTATGACTTTTCAGATTTTAGTTGTTGTTTAGGTCCCTTGGTCAGCTTCAAGTTAGCCATGTTGCCAAAATCTGAATGTTCTTCATTCACTTGCTAATTGAAAAATTATTCAAAAGTTGCTAGATATAATTTCAATATACAAAAGTCAATTATAGTTTTATATACAAGCAACAACACATTAGAAAACTGTACTCCTGAATCTGTGTCATTTAAATGACCAAAAATATAAGCTATCTAAAAATAAGTCGAAAAAAGGATGTGGCAAAGCTATTAGGGAGAAAACTGTAACATTTAATAGATAAAAAATGGGAAGATATATTATGCTCATTAATAGAATATTCAATATTCATAAAAAATCATTTCTTCCAAAACTGATCCATTAATTCAAAGCAATCTCATTTCAGATCCTAATAAGATTATTCACTTATCAAATAAAAAACTCATTCTAGAACTCATTTGGAAGAATAAAAGGCTGAGAATCGCTAAGGCATTTTAAAGAAGAAGCATCAGACAAGAATTGTCCTATTAAATGTCAAAATTTATATGGGGTGATGAGGCACCTGGGTGGCTTAGTTGGTTAAGCACCAGACTCTTGGTTTCAGCTCTGTTCATGATCTCAGGGTCATAGGATTGAGCCCTGTGTCATGCTCCATGCTCAGCAGGGAGTCTTCTTGAGATTCCCTCTCTCCCTCTCCCCCAGTCCTTTGCTTTGCTCTTTTTTTTCTTTCTCTTTTTCTCCCAAATAAATCTTAAAAAAAAATTATATGAGGCAACTGCGTGGCTCTATTGGCTAAGTATCTGACTCTTTGGTTTGGCTCAGGTCTCCATCTCATGGGTTGTGGGATGGAGCTCCAGGACAAGTTCAGCACTTAGTAGGAGGTCTGCTTTGGGATTCCCTCCCTCTACTCACTTTCGTTCTTTCTATAAAATAAATAAGTAAATATTTTTTTTAAATGTCAAAGATTATTTAAAAATTATTAACAACGTGTAGTAGTTTTGGTGTTGTAGAAAATAGACCAATGGAACAAAACACAGAGCCAGAAAAACTATACATCTAAAAAAAAAACAACCCACAAAGATGCACTCATGAACATAGCTTGCATTGAGATTAATGAAGAAAGGAAAATATATTTAGTACACGTTGATGGGACAGTTATTTTCCATATGAAAAAAAATGTACTATCTCACACCCTACATAAAAATCAATACCAAGTGATTCAAGAACTTAAATGTTAAATGGAAATATTTAAACTCTTAGAATATAATCAAGTATATTTATCTAAGTATATAGAAAGGGATATCTTAAATGAAAGAGAAAAAGTAAAAGATATGCAGAAATACATTTGATGACATTAAAGTAAGAACTTCAGGTACACACTCAATAAAAGCTCTAATATGTGAACATAAATGCAGGAATATTAAAAGCAACATTGATTATAATAAGAAAAAGTAAAACTCAAAAAGCAATAGTCAAGTGTCTTATAAAAATAAAATAGTGTATTAAAAATAAAATACTAATACAGCAGTTTAAATGAACTAGTGCTACATATATCATGAATAACCCTCATAAATATAATGCTGATTGAAAATAATTAAGATACAGAAGTATAATTTAACCTTAAAATTTTTTGCCAAGAAAGGATGACATAACAATGGAAGAATAAGAGTATTTTGCTGTTTTCCTCCCTCTGCCTCTCCTCTCTCCCCCAACCAACATACAAAGTACAGTGAGTTTGGCTATCAGCAGTCCACAAGAGTGCCTTTGTGGAAATCTGAGACTCTAGCAGAGCAGTTCCAGCACACTTTTGGAGAAAAATAAAATCTGAGATTGGAAATTTAGAAGAGGATGAGAGGAACAGTTACACTTTATCTGTGCCACCCCTTCCCCAAGACAGCACAGGTCAGTGCCAAGACAGACCTTCTCAGCCTATGATTTCTCCCATTGGGGAAAGTAAGAGTATGTGGGTGAGCTTTTAGCTTCCTCAGCTGCTTGTAATGCTGCCAGAGACCACTTCTTTTCTGCTGAATACTGAGATGTGATGTACAGCTAGCAGGCAGGGAATGGCTGGGAGAACAGCAGCCTGGCCTCTCAGAGAACAGCAAGGGGAGGCAGGATCTCCTCACATCTTAGCACACTCTATCAGGAAAACCATCCATGAACTGTACGGGACATCTTACCTATAGATACACCAAAATGGCCCACAGGCATCCCCAACACTCTGTGTACCTCACCCATACAATATCCACTGGCAAAGAGAGTGGCCAACTTCTTGTGCACATTCCTGAAAGTGACAAGAGTGAGCCTTTACAGATGGCTAGTGAGCTCTCCCAGAAAGCAGGCTCAACTCTGCAGGATTGGGAGAAAGCACACACACTTGAAAATTCAGTACTACATAGGAAGAGAAAATGGGAGGCTGGCTTTGTAGGATCCAAAGGAGGCCTACAATCAAAAGAATTTGCCCTTATGAGGGAACAAGAAGTGTGGAGCAATGTTATCCATTTTAAAAAGTCTTAGAAATCCTCAGAAATCCTAACAAGGCTGATGAAAGGTATTTCTCTCCCAAAGATAGTCAGTAAAGACCGAAAGTGGTTGATTTCTTCTTCAAATGTGAAGATAACAATGCAAGCCCTCAGGGAATATGATAACCAAGGAAACATCACCAAAGGAACATAATATTTTTCTCCTAACCAACCCCAAAGAAATGGAAATCTGTAATTTGCCTGATAAAAAAAATTCAAGATAGTTGTTTGAAGGAAACTCAGCTGTGAGAAAACTTAGGAAAACAATTCAATGAAATCAGGAAAGCAATACATGAACAAAATGAGAAGTTTAATAGAAAAAATAGAAATCATAGGAAGTACCAGACATATTATGAAGCTGAACAATATTTTGATTGAAATTAAAAGTGCAATAGAGAGCATCCATAATAGACTTGGTCAAGAGGAAGAAAAAAGACTGTGCAGTGGAAGACAAGTCACTTGAAATTATCCAGTCAGAGGAAGAAGAAAAAAAAAAAACTGAGAAGAGTGAGGAAATCCTATGAAGACTCTGGGATTTTGTTGTTGTTGTTGTTAAGATTTTATTTATTTATTCATGAGAGACACAGAGAGAGGGGCAGACACATAGGAAGAGGGAGAGTCAGGCTCCCTATGGGGAGCCTGATGCGGGACTCTATCCCAGGACCCTGGGATTATCACACCCTGAGCCGAAAGCAGACTCTCAACCACTGAACCACCCAGGTGCCTCAAGACTCTGGGATATTATTAAAATTTATGCATAATTGGAGCCCTAAAAGAAGAAGAGAGGGAGAAAGGGGAAGAAAACTTACTTGAAGAAATAATGCCTGAGAATGTCCCAAATCTAGAGGGGATTGTTTAGACATCCATGTTCATGAAGCTCCTAAATCCCTAAACAATTTTTACCCAAAAAGATCTTCTCTAGAACACTTTATTTTAAAACTCTAAAATTTAAGACAGAGAATTTAAATATCAGCAAGAGAAAAAAATATTCCCCGCATACAAGGGAACTTCTCAAAAGGCTTATAGTGGATTTCTCAGCCGAAAGCTTACAGTCCAAGAGGTAGTGGGATGATATATTCAAAATGCTGAAAGAAAAAGAAAAACTGCCAAAAAACACTTTACCGGGAAATGTTGTCCTTCAGAAATGAAAGTGAGATAAAGAGTTCATTACCACAATAAATGCTGAAAGGAGTTTTTTAAGCCGAAATGAAAGAATCCCTATTAACAACATGAAAATGTGTGAAAATATAAAACACACTGGTAAGGGTTAAGTATATAGTCAAACTTAGACCCTAATACTGAAATACCATGGTATGGTAATCACTTTACTCTCTGATATAAAGGTTAAAGAACAGAAGTATTAAAAAATAACTACAACTATAATAATTTATTAATGAATACACAACATAAAATACATGTAAATTATACATCAAAAACAAAATATAGGGGTAGTAGAATAATAGAGTTTCTGTGTGTGATTTAAGCTAATTTGTTATCAGTTTAAAACAAACTATTATATTTATAAGCTGTTATATATAAACCTCATGGTAACCACAAAGCAAAAACCTATAGTAGATACACAAAAGATGAAGAGAAGGGATTCAAAGCCTCTTACCATGAAAAACATCAATTCACAGAGGAAGATAGCAAAAGAGGAAGAAAGGAATGGGGAAACTACAAAATAGCCAGGACACAACTAATAAAATTGCATCAGTATGACATTGCTTATAAATAACTACTAAAATGCATTATATTACTAAAATAGATTAAATTACCCAATCAAAAGGCATGAAGTGGCTGAATGGATTTAAAAAAAATAGAAGACCCAACTATATGCTGCCTACTAGAGACTCACTTCAGCTTTACAGACACACAGGCTCAAAGCGAAGAGATGGGAAAAGAAGAACTCTGTGCAAATGGAAAGCAAAAGGGAACAGGGGTAATTATAGTACATCAGACAAAATAGGTTTTAAGTCAGAAGTGTAACAAGAGGCAAAGAAAGTCATTATTTAATATAAAGGGATCAATTCCCTGAGAGGATATAATGGTTGTAAATGAATATACATCCAATGTGAAAGTAGCTAAATACATTATGCAAATATTTACAAATATGAAGGAAGAAATAGACAATACGATAATTGTAGGAAGCGTCAATGGCCCATTTTCAATAATGGATAAACAACCCAAGAAGAAAACATTGGACTTGAACTCTACTTTAGAACAAATGGACCTAGCAGGTGTGTGTGTGTGTGTGTGTGTGTGTGTAGAACATTCCATTCAACAGCAACGGAATACACATTCTTACATTCTTTTCAGGTGTGCATGGATCATTCTCAAGGATAGATCATATGTTAGGTAACAAAACAAGCCTCAGTAAATTTAGGAGTAAAATCATATTCAGCATCTTTTCTGACTACAATAATATGAAACTAGAAATTAACTACAAGAACAGAATTGGAAAATTTAGAAATATGTGGAAATTAAACTACATACTCCTGAACAACCAATACATCAAAAAAACAAAGGGAAATTAAAAAATATCTTGAGACATATGAAAATGGAAACATAAAATACCAAAACTTATGGGATGCAGTAAAAGCAGTTTTAAGAAGAATCATGTAAAACCGAAGTTAGCAGAAAGAGTGCAAAAACAAGTATCAGAGCAGCAGTAAATTAAATAAAGACCAGTAAAACAATAGAAAAGATCAATTAAATGAAATGCCATTTTGATAAAATTTACAAATCTTTAGCTAAACTAAGAAAAAAAGAGAAGACTAAAATAAATAAAATCAGAAATGAAACAGGAGGTTATCCAACTGATACCATAATAAAAGACTGCTATGAACAAATCGAATAACTTAAAAGAAATGGATAAATTCCTAGAAACATACAACATATGAAGACTGAGTAATAAAAATAGAAAAACTTGAAGGACAAAAAATAAATACAGTGATTGAATCAGTAGTCAAAAATCTCCCAAAAAACAAAAAGCTCAGAACCGAGTAATTTCACTGGTTTATTCTACCAAACATTTAAAGAATTATGTCAATTCTTCTCACACTCTTCCAAAAAAAAAATGAAGAGACAGGAACACTCTCAAACTCATTTTACGAGGTTAGCATTACTCTGATATCAAAGCCAGAGAAAGACACTATAGGAAAAGAAAATTACAGTTCAATATCTCTGATGAACATATATGCAAAAATTCTCAATAAAATACAGGCAAATCAAATTTAGCAATTCATGAAAGGATCATACACCATAAGTAGAATTCACCCCTGAGATGCAAGGATGATTTATAACTTTTTATAGAAGATAAAAATATATATGGACATCTTAATAGATGGAGAAAAAAACACTTAAACTACAACATTGTTTTATGATGAAAAATTCTCAACTAATTGCATATAGAAGAAATGTACCTCATGTATTAAAGGCCATACATGTCAAGCCCACAGATAACATCATAGCCAATGGTGAAAGACTGAAAGTTTTTCCTCTATGATCAGGAACAAGATAAGAGTATCCTCTTTCAGCACTTTTATTCAACATAGACCTGGAAATCCTAGCCAGAGTAGTTAGGCTAGAAAAAGAAATAAAAGACATCAAACTTGGGATGGAAGAAGTAAAATTATCTGTTTGTTTGCAGATGATATGAACTTCTTATACATAGAAAATCCTAAGATTTCCCCCCAAAACTGTTAGAATTAGTAAACAAATTCAATAAAGTTGCACTAACAATGCACTATCTGAACAATCCTATTTGTAATAGCATCAAAAACAATAAGATATTTTGGAATAAATTTCACCAAGGAGGCAAAATATCTATATTAAACAGTATAAAACATTGATGAAATTGACAGCACACATAAATGGAAAAATATGCTTTGTTTATGGATTGGAATAATTAATATTGTTAAAATGTTCATATCAGCCAAAGACATCTATAGATTCCATTCAATCCCTATCAAAATACCAATGGCATTTTTCACAGAAATGGGAAAAGCAATCTAACATACAATCTAAAAATTTGTATGGAACTACGAAAGACTCCAAATAGCCTAAATAATCCCAAGAAAGAAGAACAAAGCTGGAGGCATTCCACTTTTTGATTTCACAGTGTGTTCCAAAGCTACAGTAACCAAAATTGTATGCTACTGGCATACAGACAGACACATAGACCAACAGAATAGAACTGAGAGCTGATAAATAAACTCCTATATATAAGATCAAGTAATATTTGACAAGGAAGCCAAAATACTTAGTGGGGGTAAAAAAGATAGTTTCCTCAATAAATGGTGCTTGGAAAACTGAATATTCACGTTCAAATGAGTGAAATTAAACTCATATTTTACACCACTTACAAAAGCTAACTCAAGATGGATTGAAGTCTTATGTAAAACCCAAAAGTGTAAAACTCCTAGAAGAAAACATGGGGGTAAAGCTCTCTGACATTTGGTCTTGGCAGCAACTTTTTTGGCTATACCACCAATAGCACAAGTAACAAAAGCAAAAACAAACACGTGGGACTACATCAGACTCAAAAGCTTCTGCACAGCAAGAAAAACAATCAATACAATGAAAAACCAACTTGTGAGATGGGATAAAATAGTTGCAAACTATATATCAGATAGGAAGTTAATATCTAAAATATATAAGGAATACATGCAATTCAATAGCAAACAGTCTGATTTAAAAATGAACAGAGGACCCAAATAGACGTTTCTCCAAAGAAGACATGCAGATGGCCAAGAATTACATGAAAAGATGCTTAACATCACTTATCATCAGGGGGATTCAAATCAAAGCCACAATGAGATATCACCTTCTACCTGTTAGAATGACTATCATCAAAAAAGATAAAACAAGTGTTGGGAAGGATATGAAAAGGAAATCCTTGTGCATTGTTGATGGGAATGTAAATTATTGAAGTCACTATGAAAAACAGTGAGCTTCCCTAAAAAAATCTAAAATAAAACTATGATCTAGCACTCTCACTTCCGGGTATATTGTAAAATAAATGAAATCAATATCTTGAAGAGATGTCTGCACTCCCATGTTCATTGCAGCATTATTCATAATAGCTGAGACATGGAAATGACCTAAGTGTCAACAGATGAATTGATAAAGAAAATGTGAAAAATTATATATATATATGCATATTATTCAGCCACTAAAAAGAAGGAAATCTTGTCATTTGTGACAACATGGAGTGATCTTGAAGGCATTAATCTAAATGTAATAGGTCAAAGAAAAATACTGTATGATCATATATGTGAAATCTAAAAAAGCTACACTCATAGAAAAAGAGAACAGTGATTTGGAGGTGCACATGTTGGTCAAGGTGCACAGAACTATAGTTAAAAGACAAGTAAATTCTAGGTCTCTAACACACATCATGGTGACCGTAGTTAATAATACTGTTTTATTCATTTAAAAGTCCCTAAGTGAAGTAAATTTTATCACTAAACAAAAAAGTAATTATATGAAGGGATGGATATATTAATTAGCTTTATTGTCACTTCACAATATGTATCAAATCATCTCATTACATACCTTAAACTTACATAATGTTATATATTGACTGTATATCAGCAAAGCTGGAAAACATTTAAAAATTTTGCCAAAAAGGTCATTTATGGATGCAGACATGTAGTGAATGTATAGAGACATGCATGGAAATACTAACCAAATTTAACATAATGATTTCTCAGGAGGCCAAGAGAGAGAGGAATGGGGTATGTGGAGTTACAAGGAGATATTTAACCATATATATAATGTTTCATTTCTTAAGCTTGGTACATTACATAATAATGCTTGTTATGCCTTTTGGATATCTGATACACTTTACAAAAAAGACATTTAGTTCTTTTTTACCTTATACATTTCTCATTGATTAGAATATGTACTATTTAGCTTGATTTTTCTTTAGTTTCTCATTTATATTAGCCCATCTCACATCTGTATAATTCAAAACATAAGAATTGGCTCATAATAGTTTTAATCTTCTTTTTAAAACCTTTTAAAATTCAGCTGCCCATCAACATTGTATTGACCATACACTCCCTGTGAGGTACTGTACCCACTATTGAAAGGGCAGAAATAAAAAAAGAATAGCAACCCTGCTCTTGGGCATCTAGCAGTGCCATGAAGATCAGCCTGTGAATAATTATAGCGTAAAAAGCCAAGTGTTATATAAAAGGAACTAATGAACTGGCTCATGAAGTATGAATGCCAGTGTTAGTCATTCTAGATGTAGGGAACAATATATATGAAAGTGAAGTGGTGGACAAAATATTGTTTCAAAATTTTGGATTTTCTAAAGTCTATCCAAATGCTGACTCTGTCTTAGGAAGATAATACCACTTTTCTCAGCTTTGACAAGCTATTGTTATAATTCTGCTTATTATTCTTACTCCATAGAATTTTCAGTTTGTTTTCTAGACATGGTCACCTATTGCTCAGTTTGTTTCAATTATGGAACTTAGGTATATTCTTTTTAGGTTCCTACAGAAACAGTAATTAACTACTCTGGGAACAGTAATTTTAAGTGTTCCGCAAATGAGCATATACTAAACAATGCTACTGTGCTGTGAATCTTATCCATTCATTCTATAATGCTGGCTTCTGGGAAATAATAAAACCGGTGTTGGAAAACCTGACCTGAAGTAGATTGTAATTTAAGGAAAATCAGAGAGAGCGAAAGAGAACAAGCATTTTAGTCAGGTTTCAGGCTTGAATAAGTAAGTGGCTGTCTTTAGTTTGGATTTACCAGGACAAAATGTGGCAAAGTACGATCACTGCTCTAACAGAAGTTCAGTCAGCTGGAAGAGCACTAAGAGGCTGATGAATTTTCAGGGTTTGGGGAATTGGGAAAAGCATCATGTAGGAGACTTATTTGATCTGGATCTTGGCAACTGGCGGGATTTGAAATGGACAGAGAGAGAACATCATAGATACAGGAACAAGTCACAAACAAATATGGCACAGGGACTATATAGAGATTAAAAATTAGATCTGAAAGAGTTCTTGGATATGGACTATAATCCTAATTAATTTATCAGTTAATAGCTTGATGGAGGGGCACCTGAGAGGCTCAGTTGGTTAAGCATCAGACTCTTGATTTCCACTCAGGTCATGATCTCAAGTTTGTGAGGTAGAACTGGCATTGGGCTCCCCAGTGAGTGCTTCTCCCTCTTCCTCTCCCCCACTTGTGCTTTCTCTCCCTCTGAAATAAATAAATCTTTTTTTTTTTTAAAGAGCTTGATGGAGTGCCTAGTATGAGCAAATCATTGTGCTTAAGAGATTATATCCTCAAAGGATTTAAAAGTTCAAGGGATGAAATAAAGGTGCATAGAAATAAAAAATAAATCTGAAATTAAAAGTATGTGTTTGAAATTAAGAAGTACATTCAGGCACTCGATATATAAAGAGGGCTGAATCTTACCTTTGCACCAAATAAACAAGACTCACTCGTCAGAAACACCCTTCCAAACAAGAACCCCAAGTTACCTTTACTTGCATATTCATTCTCCTGCACTTCTGGAAATATCTGCCATGTGAAGTATGTTTAGAATGCCTAATTATAATTCTCAGTACATGGTTATGGGACAACAAAAGTGTTTAGCAGAAAATAACATGAGAAAGTATTCTAGCAGTATTTGCATATTGAATGGAATCTTCCCACGTTGGCAAAAAACTCCTCTTTTGAGTATCCTTTTTCTTACTTAAAGAATCTAAAATTGTACAGAATTTTCTTTGTTCCAGATTCCAGGGTCCCCTCCTGCCTTTTCAGCCTTTCCCAGGTTTTCCAAATGTTTTTGGAACCTACAGATTCTTCAACTACCACTCACACATTCTTAGCTAGATTGTGCTGAGGTAATCTGCATTCAGACTCATAATCTTAGTAGAAAAGAGAGGAATTTGAGCTAATAAGCTATTAATACATCTTCCTTTTTGTTTCTTTTCTGGTATAATATTTGAATCCATTTATTACAGGTAAGAGGAGTAAGTTCTATTTTCTGTAATTTGGACAGCTTTCCCTCAAATAGATTCCTTGCTCATTCTTCTTCCTCCTTCCTTCTTCCTTTACATCTCAATACACACACACACACACACACACACACACACACACACGCACCCCTACCAGATTCCAACTCATCTTCTTGAAGTTTCCCTGGCATTTCCTCGCATGTGTGTTACAAATGCATTTAAATAGAACTGGCTGCATCATCTGCAGTGTGCAGTGAAAAATGAAAATATGAAATCCCTTGTTTCACAAGCAAGAAAAGAAAAAAGGTTTTCCTTTCTACTATGGTCCCTCTGGACCTGTCATGTTGGGTTTTTGGTTTGGGTTTGCGTTTTGGTTTGCTTTTTTTGTTTTGTTGCTATTTAATGCCATGCTTTCTCAGCCCCAGCTATGCTCACAAACAAATGCAGATCCTGTCCTAGGATGTAAGGTACATGGGGTGTGCACACCCAACCCAGCCCTTACTGCATATTTACCCAGCTTCTGGCCAGGGGTGAAGGAAAGAGATAGTCTCTGGCCTGGAGGAGTTGAGAAGGGGTAGTGGGGACATACTGGTCCCAGGAGATGGCAGGAGGCAGGATTTGCACCTGAGCTGAATCTCCAGTCTCTGAGTACATTCTCTATTAGCCCATCAGATTTCACTTACAAAATACAAAGATATAATTGTTTTTATAAAGTTAAAATTGTTAATAATTGAAGGCAGTGACCGCAAAGCATTAAACCCAAAGAGAAGGGAGTCAGTGCATTTGCACTGGTCACAGGCCCATGCGATTAGGAGTGAGGCCCATCATGGTTTACTGTTGCCATACAGTTGTTTTTAACTTTTTCTTGACAATTTCTATCGATGCAAGAATGTAAGACAGGAAGGAAAGAACTGTATATACTTTGATGAGGTTGGGGGTAGGGTGAGAAATACAGGCAGAGAAAGAAGGGTTCTTCCTCTAAGGAATAGAGTAGATGAAATAATGCTGCCAAAAATGTAATAAACTCCTGGAAGTTTCCCTGAAACTCTTCGTATTTAATTCTTTTAATGAAATTTTATGTTGACTTTGGAAGTAACAACAACCCCTCATCAGCCTCCAAGATACCATTGAGCAATTTTATGTACATTTTTTCTCTAAAAGAAATGTGCAACTTAAGCTTGTTAAAAATGCTGTATCTAATTAGGTTGAACCATATAAAATCACTGATATTCAATCGTTTCTGACCTATAAAAAGAGCAGTTTCATATGCTTCCACCTAATATTACCTGGCCAAGGTTCCTTTCCTCTTTAATAAGTACACACAAATATTATGTCTCACTTTTCATTTTCTTCCATACTTCAGTTGTTAGATAATTTTGTGATATTACATCAATTTTTAACAAAAATATTTCAGCATTTTTCTGAACACATTAGTGTTCCTGTGAAATTTAAAGGGATGCCCTTTACTAACATTAGAAAATTGATCGAACTGAAAAACTAGGAAGTACACCAAAGGCAGAAGCAGACATGTTTGCCTTGATGGAAACCAGAAGATAAGATACTGCCTTAATTCCTGGGAGAGGTCTTTCGCCATGAAACCATTAAGCATTGCTTTTTTATGTTTAGTCTTTTAAGAAACAGGCAAATCTGTGGGGGTAAATCTCTTTCTTTTACTTGTCTTTACTTTTCTCTTTTTTTAGAATTGGTTTGTTATATGTTTGAAAATAAATTGGGATACATATTCTTTAATCGGCCATTTTTTTCCTTAGCTTGATAATATGTGCAGAAGGTAGAAAGAAATATGACAGTTATTGGTTCTTTCAATTAAAAAAATTCTAATTTTACCTCATGCTTAGGCTGGGCTCAGAGACTAACAGGGAGACGTCACACAAAAATTAAGTAATGAAGAAAAGGACAGTGATAAACTATTAGACTCACACATTAACCACATTTTCTGTTTATTCAACTAAGTTTCTCCATTTGATACAATTTCTGGCATATTTGGTTTATAAATTTCTTTTCTTTAAATTTTATTTATTTATTTGAGAGAAAGAGAGAGAGTGAGAGAGAGACAGCACATGAGCAGGGAGGAAGGGCAGAGGGAGAAGCAGGTGCCCTTGCTGCACAGGGAGCCTGATGATGCGGGGCTCAATCCCAGGGCCCTGGGATCATGACCTGAGTCAAAGGCAGACGTTTAAACTGACTGAGCCACTCAGGCCCGCCTGGATTGTAAATTTCTTATTGTTCAGATATTTATGGAATAAGTGGTCGCTAGTTATAAAATAATTTATTTGGAAAAAAATCAAATACTGTTTTTGAAATCAGTAACTCAAGAGCATAATAAAAATGATAGAAGTACTTTGACATTCTATAGCCTAATGTCACAATTTTGACAAGTAGCAAGAAATGTAGTTAGAAAAATTGGCAACCCTAATATTAAAATCAAACTTTCATGTAGTGCTTTCTTTCTGACAGAAAAGTATAAGATCAAAGAAAAACAAGGTTTTTAAATTTCATTTTTTTCAAAAGTGGCTTGCCAAATTTACATTCTGGAAAATAAAGTCATTATGAAAGTACCAAAGCCCAAATGTTAACAAATAAAGTCACAATATAATTAATGTTGTATGACTTAGGAGCCTCCCTGATGAGATTTTACTCTAAGGACTAAGGAAGTTTGTCCTGGAAGTGCCTCTGGCCTATATTATGGCTTCAACTGTCAAACTTTCTTTTTTCTTTTTAAGTACAGAATTGTTATTCCTATATGTTGACTGCAGATTCTGCCTTAGTTTTGGGGGCTATTAACATCTATCAGGATCAATTGTAGATACTTGAACTAAGAAAAATTTACTTGACAATTCTAACGGCTGTGAAAAAGCCATTACAGAGTTACAGAGAAAAAGAGAGGAAAAAAATGCCAAGGCATACCAAAGAACCAGAGGGGAGATCTTTTTTCCTCTTTTTCTCTTACTAACTCCTCCCATTTCCCCTATTTTTAGTGCCAATTGCATTTTTTTCTTGTCCTTTTTTAGAGTTAAATGCATGTTTCTCAATGTCTCTGCCTTTGTGTTTCTTTGAAAGCGTGCGTATATTAGACAGGCACATGGCCTTGGAGCTGTGGGCCACCGGGAACCCGTGGCAATCGGTGCAGTCTGGAGGACAAGACCTTCCTTTCCTTTATTTTTTTTTTTAATAAATTAATTTTTATTGGTGTTCAATTTACCAACATACAGCCTTCCTTTCCTTTAAACAGAACCGCAAAGAGCATGAAGGAACTCTCCCAATCGGGGTGTTTGTCAGGCCACCAGAGCAGCACTGCCTTGTGTTCTGTTCTGCCTACAGCCTTTCCAACAGCAAAGAGAATGATGCCATTGGCAAGTGAAGTCATTTCTGAGTCTTTTCCATTCTAAAGCAACTCCACCCAACAAATCCCTTCTAAGCCTCAAGGTTGCATTTAGAGTAAATAGGCCTAGAAAAGTTAACCACAAAAGCTTCCTAAGTTCAGCCAAACAACCCATAAATAGGTATGATAGAGGGTTGGGGTAGACTTAAAATTTACTTTTTTGTAAATAAAACAAAAAAGGTGTATAATTCTTATTGCCGTTTGGTAAATAGTTGCCACTTCGTCCAATACATTAAGAATTTACTTACTTTCCTTCTGTGCCTGCCTCTTGTTGTATTCATATTTTATAAAGCAAGGAAAAGGGTGAAAAGGCACATTGTCCCAAAGGTTGCTTGTAGAGAGGTGGTGGAGAAAGGGCTCTGTGGAGGGACCGTGCAGTCGGTTGCCAAACAACCTGTTTATGAAACTAATTCTCTAATCTCAGCATCTATTTAGAATGCAGGGAAGGTCTTCTCAGAGAGGAGAAATGCTTAAAAAAAAGAGAGAGAGAAAGAAAGAAAGAAAGAAAGAAAGAAAGAAAGAAAGAAAGAAAAGAAACAGATTTTACTTTTAGCTCATCTTCAGATTTGCAAGGGACAATAAGCGAGATTCATTAGGCCATTTGTTTCTGTCATCTGCCATGATTCAAAATGAAATACTAAATGTTTCATGGACTCAGAAAAAGAGTAGAATTTGTCTTTGTGTTGGCTGTGCAAAGGCGGTGTGGCTTACAGCCCCCATACAAGAGCCCTGACGGATGAAAGGGGGGAGGGTGGTGCCATCTGAATGATGATGGGCTAATATCATCACCCTCTTGTCAGCTGTAATAGGCTTTTCCTCACAGAAATAATTCATAAAACCGCTACATTATATTCTATCCCTGACAGGCCCTATCTATCCTCCAACCCAGCAGGCTCACAACTAATAAGAAAATATGTGGTTCAGGAACCCTGAAAAATTAAACAGGTAGTTTATGAACAATTTGTTTCATGGGGATGTTTATTATGTTTATTAAATATTGAGCCCTTAATGTTTTCCTCAGTGCAGATGATATCATAAAAATGCTGACTTAAGCCTCAGATGTATTCTTAGAAAATGACATTTTACACCACTGGTAGTGCATAGTAAATAATGAAATTATAGCAGCTTACGTGTGTATATAGAGACAGGATATAGAAAACATAATTGATAATGTATCTTTATGTGCATGTGCGTGTGAGATGCATCCTTGTATGTCACGTTCAGGCTTTCGTTGTAGGCTTAGGTTCAAAAGTAAGTCAGGGAATACCATTATTTTAGGGCTTGTCTTGGGGAAGGTCAGCCAGGGGTTTGCTCTATTGCTTGTACTAAAAGAGAAACCCCGAGTTCAGTGTTTGAGGCATCAAGGGTACACAGATTCTGGGCACTGGTGATAAACTTCATCAGGAATTTTACTTTGTGAGTACAATGTTTATAGAAATCTGTTATCTGGGTTTTCTCTGGAGACCAATGGATATGAGCGAATGAGGGTAAAATGGCTCCTAGTAATGTGCTGTTCTTTATTTGAAAAGTACCAAATTAGATACAGAAACTGTTTTGCAGAGAGCCAGCAGAGAAGGTGCATGAAGCATGCTCTTCCGTGCTCATACCTTGCGCATTACTAGCTTTGCTGTCATAATATATTTAATCAGCGTGACAGTAAATGATCTTCTGCTGTAGACAAGCAAGTGGAAGATTATCTGCATCTTACAGGGTTAATGGCCCTTTCATAATAAACAATACCCACAGTATGAAAATAAGGCAATAATTCACGTACATATTTCAGAAAGCACATGCCCAAGGTGATTTACAAAGGAAGTAGGATCAAGCCTGTGGTTAAACCTACAGCATTCCAGGCTGCAGCTTTACTGATCGCAGGACATCTTAATTTACTATATATTCCCAGAGACAGACAGACACATAGGCATTTTGTAATGAATACATCCACATAGGGTTTCACCAAGGATATAGGTACATGTAATGTGAAAATTCAGATGAAATAGAAAATATCAGAATGAAGAGGTTAAATGTAGAATCTACTGGAAGAGTAGTTATCAGTGTATCAGTTGCATGCTAGGGGAGTTCTAGAGGGGCTACTCATTGACCTCTATTATCTAATACTTTCATAAATATCCAAGATGATGGGATAGAGAGAAAATTCACCCCAAGCTTGGGGATGACCCTGAAAGCTAGCATCTGAATTAAGAGTGACTTTTGCAAATTGGGAGGCGTGGTGGGAGATAAGCAGAAGAGAATTCAGAAGGAGGAGGTCCCCTGGAATAAGAAAGCTAGATGAGGTGAGGGATGCCCAAATCTCTGCAGGCATGGCAAGAAGCTTTCATTGAGGACAATAAGGCAGTGGATAGCAAAACAGAATGAATATCTAAAAATCAAGCAAAATACAGCAACCATTAAAATAGTCTGGCTTAAGGAATAGAACACAGCTGTTTTCTGTGTTGTTTTCAGTTTAGCATCTGTAAATGAAGAGTGGTGTGATAAATCTGGACAGAAAGGATAAGGGAATGAGGGGTGTAGCTTGCATAACAGAATGGCGGGGCTGAATAAGTTTTTATCTCTAATGGGTTCTTACCTAGAGATAGGGAACAAACTGTTTTCCTTCTTCCCCAGTCAACTGCTCTAGCAGGATGAATTGAGATTAAATGCATTTTTTTAAAATAATGGAATCGTTAGGTAGCAAAAGAAGTGTATTCTGTTGCTCCTATTTAAAAAAAAAAAAAGATTTGATTTCTATTTGTTAGGAATGGGCTAGAAGCAGCCTGTCCTTAAGAGGAGGCTGTTTTTTAACCCTCATGTGGTTCTTTCTTGCTTTAAGAATCTGTGTGTCTGTATGTGAGCAAGTCTCTATCCTTGTATATAGCTTCTGACATTTCCAAGGAGAGTATATATTCACAATTATTTGGCCCTCTGGAGCTTCTTTTGAAGTTTAATTCTACATGATAAAAACTCTCTCTT
The DNA here is from genome assembly GCF_905146905.1 of Nyctereutes procyonoides. Lineage (NCBI taxonomy): Eukaryota > Metazoa > Chordata > Mammalia > Carnivora > Canidae > Nyctereutes > Nyctereutes procyonoides. The sequence continues at coordinate 4,573,684 of NW_026575031.1, read as the reverse complement.
TTCCCAAATACCTTTTCTGAATGATAGGTAATGTTCTAATAAAGTTGAAATTTATGCATTTACACTCAACCCCTTTGGAGTATTATGACCTGGTGTAGATTCACTGAGGTGAGGTTGCTACTGCTGGAGCTGATATCCACTGAAAGTCAGTTCTTGCAGGGATGGGGAAGATAGAGGGGGAGTGGGAGGGAAGGGCAACCCTTCCTATGTTGCCTGTAGCTGTCTATGCAATCTCAATTTGTTTATGATGCCAAGAACCCTGAATCCTTCTCTGCACATGAGACAGACAAAATGGATGCTGGTTTGTGGAGAGAAAAATTTACTCTGGGTCATTAAAGAACCATGAACATCCTAAACAGTGTAAGGCTATGTTTGGTCTCTGGGGCTCATGTTGTGCTACCAATTTCAGACATCCCCCTTTTAGAGGAAGGCAGTTGGTGGCAATTAATTACCCCTGGATAGCACATACAGCTGCAGCCTATGTATGGCAACAGAAGAGAAATTAGATTTAATTGGCCTTAGCACAATCAGGAATGTGGCATTTATTTAATTATGACTTGTTGGGAATGGAGCCTTGATTAGTGTTTTATTGCAATTTTAATATTAATAATATAATTAATAACACATACAGCATATAAAAGTGAAATAAGCTTCTTGAATGTTACGTTAAGGTATTGCATGTTATTTTTAGAAATGCATGAAGTATGTTCTTTCGACAATCAAAAAATTCTCAATTATATAAAAAATGAAGGGTTTCTTACCCTTGAGTGTCAGCCACATTGATTATTTCAAAGTTTTCCTTTATCAAACTAGGTCCTGACGCATCCTCAGCAGAGCTATATTAGTGGGTGAAATGATTCATTGAAACCCAATTTATTTTCTATTTTGGTCTACTTTTTGGCTTGGAAGTTAAAATGTTTGTCATTAAGTGCCCTTGCATCTCGCAGTTGGTAATAACTGGAATTTCTTTAAAGGAAAAAAGGAGAAAAAAATTGGTGTGTGAACAAAAGTACAGAAAATAAAACATTCTAACTATATGGGGATTTTAACATTGTCATAATTCTCAAATACTACTTTAACTTTTATGGAAATATTTGCCTAGGAAAATATCTTATGTCATGTTAATAAAATAATTGTGCTTATACTCTGTTATTTACATAGTATTTTTCCCAGTTTATATATCTTCAATAAAATCCTTGAAAGTAAGCCTCTAGAGTTTTTACCCAATGGTTTTGTAGGATGAACATTTGCTCCTAATTCAAGGAAATATACTGCATTATAATCTGCACTTAAACAGTCTCCCTGATAGGAATGTCCCCCAAATGCCACACAGACTAAACAAAATGAGTGCTTCTGACTGCCATGCTGAATTAAAAAGAATCTCTTATATTCCACACATACCAGGCGATCTTTCTGCACAGTTTCACACAAAAGCAGCAGGATTAGAAGTGCTTTGCAGTTGCATCAAACATTGGTAAATGGAGGAAAAGCAACTCCCCGTGGTCCTACAGATGTTTATAACTGCAGCAGTTGTGTGTTCTAAAGAGTAAAGAGGTATTGTCTTGCCACAGTCACAATGGTCACAGAGACTTACAGAACACTGTTTATTCTCGATGCCTTCGTATCTGCCAATGAGATACTGAAATTTTATACCCCTAGCATTCAGTGGAGAGGAAGGGTATCTAGCTCAGATAGTAAGCAAAGAAACTAGAAAGACCAACCATAAGTCCACAGTGTCAGGGCTTGGAGAGAGGGTTACGTTATAGAGGACAGATTTTCTACTTACCTTGAATTGTTTTCTTTTTTCATCATACGAAAAAATATCAATGAAAAACAGAATAATAGGTACTTTTTCATTTCATCAAACATTTAGATAGTAGCTGCTAGGTGCATACATCCCTGTTCAAGTTGCATCTGATAGCAAAATGAAAGATGGGTTTGCCCCTAAAAAAATCATGAAAGAGGGGGATCCCTGGGTGGCTCAGCGGTTAGTGCCTGCCTTTGGCCCAGGGTGTGATCCTGGAGTCCCAGGATCCAGTCCCACGTTGGGCTCCCTGCATGGAGCCTGCTTCTCCCTCTACCTGTGTCTCTGCCTCTGTGTGTGTGTATGTGTGTGTGTGTGTGTGTGTCTCATGAGTAAATAAATAAATTCTAAAAGAAATAAGAATAATAAAGAATCAGAGAATCAAAGTAATTATGTGATTGATCTACGCACCCACTCCAGAAGCAGCATTCAGGAAAAACCAGTCCAGACTTTGGAGTCAGGAGACCTAGCTGTCATTCGTGTTATTCTGGCAGGAATTGACTCTGTGACTCAAAGAAGCTCATCACTTCCTTCTTCCCTACTCAGTTTCTCCATTTGCAAAATAAAGAACTGAAACTCTTCAGATGATCTGTGAGTCCTCTTCGTATCTAGTACACTATTATCTTTATAGAAAGAGAGGAAGTGATGGAGTTTTAACAAAGAAACGGAAAAATCCTAAAATTTCGAAATGCTATTTTGTAAGGAAGAGCCAAACACCTAGTCATAGCAACAAAACAGGATCTCTTCACCAAAAAATATCCCTATGAAAATCGACTCAGAGACCTAACAGGAAAGCAGGAAGTAGGGGGAAGCAATTGTTTCCTTTTTTAATTCGGGAGCAGGGAGACTTCATAAAGATGAGAGAAATCCAGCCATTGATGTGCTGTGGACTTCTTAGAATGAGCTCCACCTGCCTTTGGGGCTTTGCACATCCTGCCCTGTGACCTAAGCCCTTCACGCAGGGCTCTGTTAAATGCTGAGGAAACACCCTCAGCTGCGTTGAGTTGAACTTTAAGAGTCAAACCAGGGAACGGGACATGCAGAATGGGTGAAATCATAACCTGAAATTATAGCCACGTTTGTTATTTGACACCATGCATCAGAAATAAGTTGAATATTAACATGTACGTGCATATTTTTATGTGTCTATAGACATAACCCCCCCTTCCTGTGAAGTTCACGGTTTTTGTTTGATTAGTTGTGGGGCTGTTTTCGAAATCTGCCAGTTGGAAGTAGCTCCGTTTTGTGAAGTTAAATGAACTCGGGCAGGGAAACAGTCCATTATGGGAGAAATTTTATATAAACATGAGAGGAACTGAATTACTTGTTGTTACTTTAAACCGATGACAAGTATCATTATCCAAAGTGTTATTGGTTTGGTACAGGAGCTGTGTGTGCTCCTAATGTACTTTCTTTACTTTTCTATAAGGGGGAAGGGAAAAACCCAAACCCTCAGACACAATGCCTAATAGCAGCATGTACCTATCTGTCAACAAAGAAGTCCGCATTATGAAATCACCACTGTAAGAGGTGTTAGAGACAGGCAGCAAACAACCCATGCTTCACAGGGCACCCAAACCTTTGGTGGCTACGAAGCAAAGTAATAATCAAGGATTGGGATTTTTTTTCCTATTCTTCTAACCCCATCTTCCCATCATTTTTGTGTGTAATATGTAATTACTATAACGACTTCCAGTGAGAACAAGGCATCAGGGATTCTTAAATAGCAATTATACTCAAAACAAAAATACGAAACACACAAACCCCCACATGCGGGACCAAGAAAATAAAGTCAGGTGAACATGAGTGGGTGTCTGCTGGGTACAATTACAGAGCTGATACATCCAAAGTCTCATTATCAATGTACGGCTTGACATGTCCCTTTAATGTAACTCATTACAGTTAAAAATAAGTTTTCAGAGGTGTTGAGAATAGAATAGCTGAGTGGAGCTCGTGTTTCTTTTTTTTTTTTTTTTTTTTTTCGTGTTTCATTCACAGGGAAAGAAGGGCAGGCATGTTAACGATGCATGTGGCTACTTAAAGCTCCTATCTGAAAATACTTCTCTTGTGGGGAAAAATGTAAAGATATATTTTTTAAGCTAAAAATTCTGTATGTCAGGGGAGCTCTAAGTGCCTTGGTAAGATACTGCTTTTTGTTGGAGTTTGTTAAAGTATCTTGGAGAGAAATCTGGCCTCTTTTTGACACGCCCTTGGGAGAACTGGGGAGGAAGGCAAAGATGAGGAGTTTGAGTGAGACAAGGAAGGAAATCCATTTGGTCGGGAGGAACTTGCATTCTTTGAAAAGGTGGTTTCTAGATGTGATTTTTCAAACTGATTTTGTAGATTTGTGTTTGGGGGGAAGGTGGACAGGAGAAATGAGTGACTTCTATCCACCCCTGCATATAGTGTACAAATGTAACATATACACTCCAGCCAGCAACCTCCTTTATAAATAATAGGTGCTGCATCTTAAGACTGATTTCTAATACTCTGCAGGACTGAATTCAAAGCCTTTTCTTCTTCTATGTTTGGTTTGTTTATTGGTTAATAACTTTGATTTAAGTTTTGAAATCTAAAAGTAAGACAGAGACTTGATTGGACTTGGGGGAAGTGTCACTAGTTCTGTGATGGAAAAGAAGGTGTGTTGGAACTGATACAGCTATGGCAGGGGATCAAATTACCTGTCCCCCCACTGCCCAACCCCCAGGTGTTTATCTTATGGAGAGGGTTTTGCTGCCTCAGAATCCACTCCCTCTGTCTTGTGATTTCCTCTCCCTTCGTAAGCTATTTTAGCTTGTCTCCAGCTGCCCAAAAAAACAGCGTCACATCCCTGACACCAGAGGGGGAAGTAAAAATCACCTTTAAACAGTGTTCTGGTGGTATTGTTTTATAATTTTGAAAGATAGAAAAAAGTTGCCTGCAGATCGCACACTGCAAATATGTGGTAAACAACGGGGCGCACAGACTCTAAAGAAGAAAAAAAGACACATCAAACTTTGCCTCAGGGAGGAATGAGCAAGAGAGGATTTTATTATTGCCATGTGTTATTTTGAATATATTATTCTGAACAGCACTTAGCACCTTCATGGTGCTAAATTAATTTAAAATGATAATGTTTTCCCTTCCTTTCTAAGTAATCTCTTCTGTAGATGTTGTAGGATACAGGTGGTACGCAGAAAACTTGGAAGTTTTGATCTTATGCGTGAAATATTTCAAGTTTTTAAGTTTTTACATACCCAGTTTGTTGCTGAGTAACACACCGTGGAGGTAGAATATGATTATATTTCCAGAATGGATATTTTCATCAGCTTATAAAAACTGAATTTATAAAGCTGTGTTTACTTTTTTCAAAAGATTTATTTATTTGAGAGAGAGAGAGAGAGAGAGAGAGTGAGAGTGACAGGAGGAGCAGCGGGAGAGGGAGAGCGAGAATCTCCAGCAGGCTCCACAGCAGCGCAGAGCCTCACACGGGGCTCATTCTCAGGCCCTGGGCTGAAACCAAGGGTCAGATGCTTCACTGAAGGAGTCCCCCAGGTGCCCCAAGCTGTGTTAACTTTTTAAAAAACATTTCACATTTGCTTTTTCCAACTTCAGCTTCCAGAGCTAACCCTCCAGCTTCCCCAAGTGCTGGTTAGATGAAGGGGGGTATCTTCCATAATTTACAGAAGAGGAAGGTACTCTAATGTGCAGGTGCTGTTAGCACTCCAGCCTTGGTGTTGTCTCCCCTACCTCACACTGGAACCAGAGTAGACAGAAACAGAAAGCAAGGATCCCCTTGAATCTATTTTGGAAATCTTTCGGTTCTAGGAAACCAGGACCCTTGATTCTAGTTGGGCAAGGACGATTTTTCCAGGGAGACATATAAAGGAAACTGGCTCCTGTAGTCGGGTTGTAATCGCCTCTCTGTTCTTGTGCTCTTAGGTGCTGCCGTAGTTGCCTCTATGATTGTTGTTGTCTTAGGTAAGGATGCTGTGTTTCATAAAAAGGATATATGACTCCTCTGAGCTAGAGGCAAATGAAATAGCACCCTCACTTCTCCTTTTCTTTGCAGTTGAGTCTCTTTCCTTTTATTGCTCTATGCTTGCTTCTCTTTCTTCTTGTCACAACCAACCTTCAGGAAGTAAATTGGTACCATTCTCTGATACATATACATGTATATTTATATTTTTTTCATTCCCCAGTATTCTGAGAATTCAGATTACATTTCATGCACACTCTCACACCAACTTTAAGTTAGGTAGATTTCTATTGTCCTCTATAACAGTGTAGACAAAGGAACAGACCCTCACTTGCAATCCTGGGCATGGGAATGTAAGTTGAAAAGTAGACTTGAATGATGAAGACATATTTAAAAGAGAATGGGGGTGCCTGGGTGGCTCAGTCAGTTAAATACCTGACTCTTGTTTTCTGCTCAGGTCATGATCTCAGGGTCATGGAATCAAGCCCCACATCCAGCTCCCAGCTGGGCATGGAGCCCGCTTGGATTTCTCTCTCTCCCTCCCCCTCTTCTCTCCGCACTTCCTCCATTTACATGTGCTCTCTCTCTTTGTCTCTAAGTCAATCAATCAATCAATCAATCAAGTCTATTTAAAAGAGAATGACGATTTTAGGAGGGAATTGAAAGAAAAATACTAGGTTGGGTTGTAGGGAAGATATGGAGAGGGAAAGAGAGAGAGGGAAAGGAGGGAGGAAGAGAGAGAGAAGGAGGGCTACAGAGAGCCAGAGAAGGAGAAAAGAAAGAAAAAAAAGGAAAGCAGAAGGTAAAAAGGAAAAGGAGAAGATGGAAGGAAAGAAGGAAGGCAGAGAAATGAAAAGGGAAGGAGAAAGAAATGAAAAAAGGAAGGAAGGGAAAAGAAATAGGCAATTTGACAAAGAATGGGGATACAGAGAAGAAAATACATGTGTTTTAAGAAAATGGTAAAAACAGGAAGTTCCAGATGGGAACTTGTTTTTAGACACTTTGAAGTTAAGTTTAACAAATGGATATGGTAAGAGTATTAACATGATATAGTAGTAGGGATGGATTTTTCTTTTTAAGTCTGGTGAAGACGTGGCTATAGAAGACTGGTTAAATATCTCAGTCACCTTTTAAAATAAAAAATAAATAAGTTGAAACAAATTACATCCTGAGCTTTGGCTTCATGTCTTAATTGTTCAAATGGGAAATCTTGATCAAGAGCTGTTTGAAAGTTTAGCCCCGAGTGCTTTGATTATTCTACTCATAATAAACATTAAAGATAAGTTTCCTATGAATTATTAATTTGTACATTTAAAGCTGTGATTCTTTGGATTTGGTCATTTTTAAATTTGGGTACCAAACCATTAATTAATCTAGATATTGAGTCATGAAATCAGTTTAGATGGCAATAATCATTATTTTTAAAAAGCCAAATAGAATAAAAAGGAATTTATTAGCTTGGCTTAGAATTGAAATGTAAAATTGAGTGCAGCATGTATAGGAAGACTAAACATTGATTTCTGAAGCTTTTGTTTTTGGTTGTATGTGGTGTGTGTGTGTACCCAAAATATATGTATGTATTCACCCAAAAAGTAAAATGCTTTCCTTATTGCAAGTGATGATCAAACTATTTGAAAGACACTGATCTGGGCAGTATTGAACAAAAGCTCACCAGGATATATATATATATATATATATATATATATATATATATGACATGTTCTTTGGGATTTTAACAGTGTCTTTTTTTCCTGATGGGAGGATGGTTTATTTCAAAATATGTCCATTTTGGTTTTTAGCTCATCCTATTTCCAGAGTTAATTTTTCATTCAAAGGTACCACTGTTACCACTAAAGCACTTTTTATATATATTCATTTAAAAAGTGCTTTAGTTCAATTGCAAATAAATTTCAAATTAAAACAGCAATGAGATAATTACTACACACCTACTAAAATTGTCAAAATTCAAATCTCTGACAACACTAAATGCTGGTCAGGTTGTGAAGCAATAGGAACTCTCCATTGCTGGTGGGAATGTAAAATGGTACAACCATTTTGGAAGAGCGTCTCTTATAAGACTGAACAGACTCTTGCCATACAATCCAGCAATTGTGCTCTTTGCTATTTACTCAAATGAATTGAAAACATGTCCACAAACAGCTTTATTTAAAATTGCCAAATCTTGAAGGTAACCAAGATGCCTAGGTGAATGAATAAATAAACTGTGGTACATCCAAACAATGGACTATTACTCCATGCTAAAAAGAAAGGAGCTATCAAGCCATGAAAAGACTTGGAGGAGACTTAAATACATATCACTAAAAGAATATGCAAGTGAAAGGAACCAATATGAAAAGGCTGCATATGGTATGATTTCCACTATGTGACCTCTGGAGCACACCAAACTATGGAGCCAGTAAAAAGATCCCCAGTTGCTGAGGGTTAGTGAGGGAGGCATGAATAGGAAAAGCACAGAGGATTTTTAGAGCAATGAAATGATTCTCCAAAATACTTCAATGGTGAACGCCTGTTGTCATTTGAAAAATCTATAGGATGTATGACACCCAAGAGAGAACCCTCAGGTAAACTGTGGACTTTGGGTGACAATGATGTGTCTGTGTAGGTTCAGGGATTGTATCAAATGTACCCCTGTGGTGCAGGATAATGTGAGGGAGGGAGGCTGTGCACGTGTGGGGCAGGAGGTATATGGGAACTCTGAACTTTCTGTTCAGTTTTGACGTGAACTTGAAATACTCTAAAAATAAAGTTTATTAATTAAAAAGGGGATTTGCACTAAAATATTGGTCTATATTACCACACTGATCTCTAATAAATTATACCAATTTATTCTTCCCTTAACATTGTATGGGCATGTCAGTTTCCCCACACTCACACCAACTCTGTTTACTGATAATTTTGCTATATACATTTACCATTCCAATATGTGAAAATAATATCTCATTACTGTTCTAATTTGCATATTTTTAATTAATGGTGAAAGCTAAAACATCTTTTCCTGATTATGAGCTATTTATATTTCTTTTTACAACTGCTTATTCATGTTCTTTGACAATTCTGTGGTTTTTAAAGTTGATAATTTAAAAAACCTTTAAAAATTTGTTAAAGATGCTTTAGGTTTTTTAGAAAAAATACAAATCTGAAACAGAAGGAGGAATTAGCAATATGTGGTGAAAAATGACTGAGACTACACCAGAATAATTGCCATTCAGCCCTGGCCTGTTCCTTACACATCCTGGAGACCTCCAACACTTTCCTAGGCTCCCTTGCCTTTGAATTACAGAGCAACACAATCTTTGTCTTCTTTAGGAGCGTATTCTTTGAAAGTCTGGCAATCTCTCTCTTTTGCTCCTTTTTCTCCTGAAGAGGTAAAAATGGAATAGAATGAGTGGGAAGATGAGGTAGGGAAGAAATGGGCAATAAATACACTTTTTAGCAAAGGAATCAGCAGCTGGAGATGACACAGTAGAGAACTAAACACAGAAAATGGGAACAGTTGCAGTCCTGCAGGGAAGTTGGCTTGGATTCTGTGGTGGAAAGTGCTAGCACAATGCCAACACTGCTGTGGGATTTGTAGAATCTTCTCTAGATAATTGTAGCGGATTCAGACCAACCTATTTGCAGCCCATATAATTGAGAGTGAGCGGCAGAGAACCTTCTTGGTTTTCAGGCACTGATCCCTTAACCAAGCTACCCGCCACCACCGACGTGGTACATCTGTTGGTCTGTTTGGGGAGAAAATATGGTCTCAAATGCATCTCCAGTCTGGGGTGCTGGACCCAGAGGCTCAATCCTCCAGCCAAAGCATTGTTGAGTGGGCAGGAAGAAGCTCTTGGATTTGACCAAATCAGTAAAGAAAGCAATGAAAGAAACACTAATGCTTCACCTGCCAGGTAAGACAATGTTCTATGATGATCCAGTCTCACCTAAGCAAAGTAGTTATTTTATTAGTGCTCTCTTTTGAGAGCCATTTCTGATTATGTCTATTTACACTGATCCAACATTACTGGAATGTTTGGGCTGTGATGCAGACTATAATATTGCAGATGGATACAAATGCTTTGTGCCTTTGTGTTTATGAAGGAGATACAGGCTTGCTAGGGCTTTGAACTCTTTGACTGTCAGGATTGGCAATCACAGAAAACCTGTCTCTCCCTCCCCCACGCCTGTTTAGTTACCCTGAAATTAGTTTTCCTGCCTCCAGATGAAATGTCATTAGAATTCAGTCTCCTGGTGCATTATTTTCACATATAAGTCTTAAATAAATAGACAATTCCAAATGGAGGTGAACCCCAAATTATGTTTTCATCGTTAGCCCTACAGTAATTTCAGAATGTGTCCCAACTCTCCCACTGTAGCTCCCGTCTGTAATCCCTCCATCATTGCATTTGCATGCCTTTATTATGTAGTCTACCTTCACGAGGGCAATGTGTCAGGAAGCATCCCGTCTGTAAGTGACTAGAGTTAAAATCATCCTCAACAAATCGGCAATGCGATCGGCTCAGAGCTGTGCTAATAATGCCATCCTGTCAGCTTCCACGCTTTTGATAAACACTCCTTCCCAGCGAAGGATGTGGGGAAGTTATGTAATCATTTGGAAATATGTCAACATAGCCGTGGGATTGGGGCAATTAAGCCTGTTCTTCCTTACGTAAATGCAGAATGGGGTCAGAAAAGTGGGTACTTATACCCAATTTAGTGACGGCGTCTGGAGCCAATTCGTTTGTTTAATATCTCCTCGTTTGTGTACACTGGAATTTCTCCAGGGAGGGGTGGCGGAAGGTGGGGAGAGGGAGAGGGGGAGATTGAACAGTTCGACAGGAAAAAAAAAAAAAAAACGAAAGAGGAGATAAAAAGTCAGTGTGTGTGTATGTGTGTAGGGGGGAAGGTTGATTTGATTTCCTTTCTGTTCACCTTCCCCCAACTCCAAAATAGCCCCAGCCCTCCTTTGTTGTCCTCCTGGACAAACATCCTGCCGAGCCTCTGGGCTTCCTCTGCAGGTAGTGGACACCTCCTCTTGCAGGAGGGGGTTCCATCACTGATGGGTCCCGCAGTCAATGGATGCACCACTTGGCTAAGAGTTCTGACGTTTGTCCATGATGAGCAGTGGCAGGGTTTCTGTCTCTTTTAGTGCCAAATCTCAGACAGTGTAGGAGACTCCCAGTGTGCCTACCCAGCCTGGTACAGATTTCATGATAATGCCTCTCTCCTTCCTCTCCTTCCTGTCTCAATGTTCTGTTTTGTCTGTTTACTTTGGTTTAAGTTTTCAAAGTATCCCTTTTTCTGATCATTCTCTACACACACACATCCCAGGTACATCATTTCTTTGAAAGCAAGGTGAGTCAAGTTAGCATTTCCAATTCTTACCAGGTCAATGACTCAAAGCCAGACACAACTGGGCAGATTGGCAGCTTCTAAGAAATGACAGTGCACTCAAGTTGATGTTTTGCCTTGCCAATAACCACAAGGACAGTGGGATCCAACACTACCAGTCTCATTGCTGGAATTCTGTCCTGTGTGGCAAATGCATCATTGTGTTTGTGGTATAGGAAGTCTATTTTAGCTTCTTGTGGCAGAGTCTTGGCCTGTAGTTTGAGGACTTTGTGTGGCTGGGACCATGTTTCTCTCACTTTCTCTATCCAATACAGCTGCTTCTGTGGCGGGTAATTGGATTTCTAGGAATGCACATGGTGTTTAGTCCTGCATTCTAGTGGTTATGGTTGCTATTGTTTCTGATGGCAAGTGTCAGCCCTTGAAGCAAGCTGTCAGGGGAGCTGGCTCAAGAGACTATGACTTCACACCTCCTCTGGAAGCCCTGTAGTTTGGAGATGGAGAGTAGGGTGGGGGAGGAGTGGTAGGAGATGAGAGTATGGCAGGGACGAAATGGGGAAGTTTGGAGAGGGGAGGGTAAAGAGCACTACTATTCAGATGTTTCCTTTCCTTCCTCCCATATCTTCTTTTGTCCTCTGCACACTCTTTTTTTCTTCAAACTCTTGTTTCTGATCTCATCTGGAATTGGCTCTTGAGCTGCCTTTCTATTGTTAACAACCATACTAATGTCTGCCAGGTGTTTCCCACTCTAAGACAGAATAACACGATGGGCCTGGGGCAACAGTGAGAGGTCAAAAATGTGAGCCTTCCAGTCAAAAGTAGGGTTTGATGAAACCACTATCTTTAAACAAAGAAAAGAGGAAAAGTGGTGGGAGGCCTCTGTCCACAGTCCCTCAGCACACTGTGGGTGTGACACTTGCTGAGACCAATAATAATAATGTCAAGAAAGACTGCTTTCCTTCTAGATACCCTCTCTTGCTGAGGTTTGAAAAAAACTGTACTCAAAATGCCAGTAACTATGTAAAAATACCCAGCCACAATGCCCTACATGCAATAAAGAAATAAATGAAGAGCCATTCTTTGTAAGCTCTGTAAATATAATTGTAGAGTTTAATGTGTAAGCAAGACACTTTCTTCATGGATAAGACAGTAATCTTCATCAGAGTGTGACAAAAGCAAAAGAAAAATTTGAAAACATTTGTTTCAAGAAGCGAGTCCCAATTTAGTGGTTTTGTGGAATCATGAGAAAAGAGGATATTAGGCCACAGGTGACAAATTCCAGAGCAGAGAGCAATGGAGTAAATTTGTTTGATGGTATTGGTAAAGTAGGAGCTCCAACTAATTTGAGAATATTGATGGTACCTTGTAAGTTGTTGAACTTTAGGATAATTAAACTTTCTGATATGTAGGATATGATAGTAGATGTGATATATTAATATATGTATTCATATACTCTATTATGCACATCTATATCCATTATATAAAAATAAACAAAACCAAAACTTATCCTTCATGCATCTCAAAGTATTAGGTTCAGGAGAGCTATTACTCGTGCATAGAGAATGCTTAACAATAAAAGAAGACACTGTCTAAGACTACACTACTTTGAGACTGACAGTAGTAAGAGATAAGCTTATTATTTCAAAAGGAGTCCACCAATTAAAAAAAAATCAGTCTCTACAGATTACTTAGGGAATTGCTTACCTAAAGTATTGTTGAAATTGCTAGGAACATCTGGCTGCCACACACCCATTCCCTGTAACTAGTTCATTTGCTAGAGAGAACACCGAGTCCCTCTGATCCTTCACCCCAACTCCTCTAATTATTTTTCTGGAAGGTTTAGTTTTTCATTAATTTGAAATGACCCTATGGCAAAGAAAGGAAAGAAAGAAAGAAAGAAAGAAAGAAAGAAAGAAAGAAAGAAAGAGGAAAGAAAAGAAGAAAGAAAGAAAGAAAGAAAGAAAGAAAGAAAGAAAGAAAGAAAGAAAAGAAAGGAAGAGAAAGAAAGAATTATTTCCTTCCTGTAAAATGTTCTCAGTGTTTTACAACTGACTTCAGCATCACTCTTGTTTTGAGCATTGTGCTTAGGTCATCCAAGTTAAAAAGGGTTCAGATTTACATAAAGATTTAAAAGGCAATCCCATTTTGTCCTAAGTGAAAACAACAGTACTGCACAAGTCCTTTTGTTTTCTTCTGCTTTGCTGTGGAAGTCAGAAACAGTTAGTTCTTGAATTTTAATCTTCATCATTACAATCTACTCAAATTGAAGGCTCTGTGAAGAAAGTAGAATAAAAATTCTGCCAGAAACTAAGTTCTTTTATTTTTTTCTGTGTTCTGTTATTTGATGGAAAGAATTAGCAGATATCAGATATTGAGAAGGAGAGATGTCCTGGCTGTATTCTGTAGTCAAAATCAATTCAGCTCAGTCTCCTGTGCCTGTCACATCTAGAGCTTTGCTTTTGTACACTGAGAATTCACGTTCAGAATACTGACTTCAAAACTCTGCAGGATCTTAAAATAAGTAACCAAAAATTCTATTATAGAAGAAGATCTCTTAATTATAATTCCACACAATCATGTCTGGACTAACTGATTCTTTCTAGATCTTTTGCAAAATTCACCTACTGATGTGCTCCACTTCTGAACTCTTGTGGCAAGATGCTGACACAGTTCTTCTCCCACTGGTTGAGTTGTATGTTTGCCAAGAGCCAGTTGTGTTTGCTCCCAAATCTGATTATGTCAATTGTGCTTGTTCTTGTAATTACATAATTTAATTAAATATTATGTAAACTGATGAACTAAGAGAAGAGAGCGGTTGTTTCTAAGTTGAATGCTTTGAAGACTCAACAACACCAGTTGCTAAAAAATTACTATCAAAATATATGAGGGCAAAACAACTGTAAAGGGTTGAGAAAAAAATAATTTTTCAACCTGGATTCTTACATGAGATTAATGCACAATTTTTTATAATAAATTTTTTTTATTGGTGTTCAATTTACCAACATACAAATAACACCCAGTGCTCATCCCGCCAAGTGCCCCCCTCAGTGCCCGCCACCCATTCACCCCCACCCCCACCCCCCTCCCCTTCCACCATCCCTAGTTCGTTTCCCAGAGTTAGAGGAGTCTTTATCTTCTGTCTCCCTTTCTGATATTTCCCACACATTTCTTCTCCCTTCCCTTATATTCCCTTTCACTATTATTTATATTCCCCAAATGAATGAGAACATATAATGTTTGTCCTCCTCCGATTGACTTACTTCACTCAGCATAATACCCTCCAGTTCCATCCACGTTGAAGCAAATGGTGGGTATTTGTCGTTTCTAATGGCTGAGGAATATTCCATTGTATACATAAACCACATCTTCTTTATCCATTCATCTTTCGATGGACACCGAGGCTCCTTCCACAGTTTGGCTATTGTGGACATTGCTGCTAGAAACATCGGGGTGCAGGTGTCCCGGTGTTTCACTACATTTGTATCTTTGGGGTAAATCCCCAGCAGTATTATTGCTGGGTCATAGGGCAGATCTATTTTTAACTCTTCGAGGAACCTCCACACAGTTTTCCAGAGTGGCTGCACCAGTTCACATTCCCACCAACAGTGTAAGAGGGTTCCCTTTCTCCACATCCTCTCCAACATTTGTGGTTTCCTGCCTTGTTAATTTTCCCCATTCTCACTGGTGTGAGGTGGGATCTCATTGTGGTTTTGATTTGTATTTCCCTGGTGGCAAGTGATGCAGAGCATTTTCTCATGTGCATGTTGGCCATGTCTATGTCTTCCTCTGTGAGATTTCTGTTCATGTCTTTTGCCCATTTCATGATTGGATTGTTTGTTTCTTTGGTGTTGAGTTTAAGAAGTTCTTTATAGATCTTGGAAACTAGCCCTTTATCTGATACGTCATTTGCAAATATCTTCTCCCATTCTGTAGGTTGTCTTTTAGTTTTGTTGACTGTATCCTTTGCTGTGCAAAAGCTTCTTATCTTGATGAAGTCCCAATAGTTCATTTTTGCTTTTGTTTCTCTTGCCTTCGTGGATGTATCTTGCAAGAAGTTACTGTGGCCAAGTTCAAAAAGGGTGTTGCCTGTGTTCTCCTCCAGGATTTTTATGGAATCTTGTCTCACATTTAGATCTTTCATCCATTTTGTGTTTATCTTTGTGTATGATGCAAGAGAGTGGTCTAGTTTCATTCTTCTGCATGTGGATGTCCAATTTTCCCAGCACCATCTATTGAAGAGACTGTCTTTCTTCCAGTGGATAGTCTTTCCTCCTTTATCGAATATTAGTTGACCATAAAGTTCAGGGTCCACTTCTGGGTTCTCTAGTCTGTTCCATTGATCTATGTGTCTGTTTTTGTGCCAGTACCACACTGTCTTGATGACCACAGCTTTGTAGTACAACCTGAAATCTGGCATTGTGATGCCCCCAACTATGGTTTTCTTTTTTAAAATTCCCCTGGATATTCGGAGTCTTTTCTGATTCCACACAAATCTTAAGATAATTTATTCCAACTCTCTGAAGAAAGTCCATGGTATTTTGATAGGGATTGCATTAAACGTGTAAATTGCCCTGGGTAACATTGACATTTTCACAATATTGATTCTTCCAATCCATGAGCATGGAATATTTTTCCATCTCTTTGTGTCTTCCTCAATTTCTTTCAGAAGTGTTCTATAGTTTTTAGGGTATAGATCCTTTACTTCTTTGGTTAGCTTTATTCCTAGGTATCTTATGCTTTTGGGTGCAATTGTAAATGGGATTGACTCCTTAATTTCTCTTTCTTCAGTCTCATTGTTAGTGTATAGAAATGCCACCGATTTCTGGGCATTGATTTTGTATCCTGCCACGCTACCAAATTGCTGTATGAGTTCTAGCAATCTTGGGGTGGAGGCTTTTGGGTTTTCTGTGTAGAGTATCATGTCATCGGTGAAGAGGGAGAGTTTGACTTCTTCTTTGCCAATTTGAATGCCTTTAATGTCTTTTTGTTGTCTGATTGCTGAGGCTAGGACTTCCAGGACTATGTTGAATAGCAGTGGTGAGAGTGGACATCCCTGTCTTGATCCTGATCTTAGGGGAAAGGCTCCCAGTGCTTCCCCATTGAGAATGATATTTGCTGTGGGCTTTTCGTAGATGGCTTTTAAGATGTCGAGGAAAGTTCCCTCTATCCCTACACTCTGAAGAGTTTTGATCAGGAATGGATGCTGTATTTTGTCAAATGCTTTCTCTGCATCTAATGAGAGGATCATATGGTTCTTGGTTTTTCTCTTGCTGATATGATGAATCACAATGATTGTTTTACGAGTGTTGAACCAGCCTTGTGTCCCGTGGATAAATCCTACTTGGTCATGGTGAATAATTTTCTTAATGTACTCTTGGATCCTATTGGCTAGTATCTTGTTGAGAATTTTTACATCCATTTTCATCAGGGATA
Source organism: Nyctereutes procyonoides (assembly GCF_905146905.1). Lineage (NCBI taxonomy): Eukaryota > Metazoa > Chordata > Mammalia > Carnivora > Canidae > Nyctereutes > Nyctereutes procyonoides. Next base: position 4,557,140 of record NW_026575031.1, on the reverse strand, counting down.
TTGCTCTATAATTCTCCTTTTTGCTGGGGTCTTTGTCTGGTTTTGGAATTAAGGTGATGCTGGCCTCATAGAACGAATTTGGAAGTACTCCATCTCTTTCTATCGTTCCAAACAGCTTTAGTAGAATAGGTATGATTTCTTCTTTAAACGTTTGACAGAATTCCCCTGGGAAGCCATCTGGCCCTGGACTCTTGTGTCTTGGGAGGTTTTTGATGACTGCTTCAATTTCCTCCCTGGTTATTGGCCTGTTCAGGTTTTCTATTTCTTCCTGTTCCAGTTTTGGTAGTTTGTGGCTTTCCAGGAATGCGTCCATTTCTTCTAGATTGCCTAATTTATTGGCGTAGAGCTGTTCATAATATGTTTTTAAAATCATTTATATTTTCTTGGTGGTGGTAGTGATCTCTCCTTTCTCATTCATGATTTTATTAATTTGAGTCTTCTCTCTCTTCTTTTTAATAAGGTTGGCTAATGGTTTATGTATCTTATTAATTCTTTCAAAGAACCAACTCCTGCTTCTGTTGATCTGTTCCACAGTTCTTCTGGTCTCAATTTCATTGAGTTCTGCTCGAATCTTAATTAACTCTCTTCTTCTGCTGGGTGTAGGATCTGTCTGCTGTTTTTTCTCTAGTTCCTTTATGTGTAAGGTTAGCTTTTGTATTTGAGTTCTTTCCAGTTTTTTAATGGATGCTTGTATTGCGATGTATTTCCCCCTTAGGACTGCTTTTGCTGCATCCCAAAGATTTTGAACGGTTGTATCTTCATTCTCATTAGTTTCCATGAATCTTTTTAATTCTTCCTTAATTTCCTGGTTGACCCTTTCATCTTTTAGCAGGATGGTCCTTAACCTCCACGTGTTTGAGGTCCTTCCAAACTTCTTGTTGTGATTTAGTTCTAATTTCAAGGCATTATGGTCTGAGAATATGCAGGGGACGATCCCAATCTTTTGGTATCGGTTCAGACCCGATTTGTGACCCAGTATGTGGTCTATTCTGGAGAAAGTTCCATGTGCACTTGAGAAGAATGTGTATTCAGTTGAGTTTGGATGTAAAGTTCTGTAGGTATCTGTGAAATCCATCTGGTCCAGTGTATCATTTAAAGCTCTTGTTTCTTTGGAGATGTTGTGCTTAGAAGACCTATCGAGTATAGAAAGCGCTAGATTGAAGTCACCAAGAATAAGTGTATTATTACCTAAGTATTTCTTCACTTTGTTTATTAATTGATTGATATATTTGGCAGCTCCCACATTCGGGGCATATATATTGAGGATTGTTAAGTCCTCTTGTTGGATAGATCCTTTAAGTATGATATAGTGTCCCTCTTCGTCTCTCACTACAGTCTTTGAGGTAAATTTTAGTTTATCTGATATAAGGATGGCTACCCCAGCTTTCTTTTGAGGACAATTTGAATGGTAAATGGTTCTCCAACCTTTTATTTTCAAGCTGTAGGTGTCCTTTCTAAAATGAGTCTCTTGTAGACAGCAAACAGATGGGTCCTGCTTTTTTATCCAGTCTGAAACCCTGCACCTTTTGATGGGGTCATTAAGCCCGTTCACGTTCAGAGTTACTATTGAAAGATATGAGTTTAGTGTCATCATGATATCTATTCAGTCCTTGTTTTTGTGGATTGTTCCACTGAACTTCTTCTTAAAGGGGAATTTAAAGAGTCCCCCTTAAAATTTCTTGCAGAGCTGGTTTGGAGGTCACATATTCTTTCAGTTCCTGCCTGTCTTGGAAGCTCTTTATCTCTCCTTCCATTCTGAGTGAGAGCCTTGCTGGATAAAGTATTCTTGGTTGCATGTTCTTCTCATTTAGGACCCTGAATATATCCTGCCAGCCCTTTCTGGCCTGCCAGGTCTCTGTGGAGAGGTCTGCTGTTACCCTAATATTCCTCCCCATGAAAGTCAGGGACTTCTTGTCTCTTGCTGCTTTAAGGATCTTCTCTTTATCTTTGGAATTTGCAAGCTTTAACTATTAGATGTCGAGGTGTTGAACGGTTTTTATTGATTTTATGGGGGGATCTCTCTATTTCCTGGATCTGAATGCCTGTTTCCCTTCCCAGATTAGGAAAGTTTTCAGCTAGGATTTGTTCAAATACATATTCTGGCCCTCTGTCCCTTTCAGCGCCCTCGGGAACCCCAATTAAACGTAGGTTTTTCTTCCTCAGGCTGTCATTTATTTCCCTTAATCTATCTTCATGGTCTTTTAATTGTTTGTCTCTTTTTTCCTCAGTTTCCCTCTTTGCCATCAACTTGTCTTCTATGTCACTCACTCGTTCTTCCACCTCGTTAACCCTCGTCGTTAGGACTTCTAGTTTGGATTGCATCTCATTCAATTGATTTTTAATTTCTGCCTGATTAGATCTAAATTCTGTAGTCATGAAGTCTCTTGAGTCCTTTATGATTTTTTCTAGAGCCACCAGTAGCTGTATAATAGTGCTTCTGAATTGGCTTTCTGACATTGAATTTTAATCCAGATTTTGTAACTCTGTGGGAGAGAGGACTGTTTCTGATTCTTTCTTTTGAGGTGAGGTTTTCCTTCTAGTCATTTTGCTCAGTGCAGAGTGGCCAAAAACAAGTTGTATTGGGAAAAGGAGAAAAAGAGAGGAGAGAAAGAAGGAAAGAAAAGAAAAACAAAAAAGAAAAAAGGAAGAAAAAAGAAAAAAAGAGAAAGAAAAAGAAAGAAAGGGAAAAAGCGGGTGGGGGAAGCAAACAGAAATCAAAAAGCAAAAAACAAACAAACAAACAAAAAAACAAAACAAACAAACAAAAAAACCACGGGGGAGTATCTTCTGATTCTGTAAACTTTAAGTCCCTTGACTTCCCCTGGAACTGGTCTGTCCAGCTGGTCTTCTGGGGGAGGGGCCTGCTGTGCTGATTTTCAGGTGTTAGCACTTGGGGGAGCTGCTCTACCCCCTGCCTGGTGCAGGGCTCAGGGGGGGTTGTTCACCCCGTGAGGCCCCAGGAGGAACAGCCGCAGTGGCGGGGCCAGCTCTGCAGCGCTGGAGTCAGCTCCCGCAGTAGCTCCGGAGCTCTCCATCTGCAGGGCCTGGAGGCTCCGGGGCGGGGCCGCTGATCTGCTCAGCTCGGGGCAGGAGCATCCTTGCTGTCCTGGGCCGTCCTGGCCTCTGCCTGTCCCGGGGGAGGCCGATCCTGGGCTGTGTCCCGGCGCCCTGTGCTCCGGGCCTGTGCTGTTGGATTCGCGCTCCCGCCCCGCAGCCCCCTCCGTGCAGAGCCGCTGCCCGAGCCCCTCCGAGCTGCTCCGGGTCCCGCCGTGCGCGCTGTAGCCTTAGGGACCTCGGCGCACTCTCCCGGTGCGCAGGTGCCTGTTAGTGTCCCAGGGAGCCCGAGGGCATCCCCGCCCTCCTGGGTCCTGCTCTAACTCCCTGCGAGCACCTTTCCGCCCGGGAAGGTTGGTGCAGCTCCTGCTTCCTCCAGGACGGGGCTCTCCTGTCCTGGGGACACTCGCCCCGGCCTCAGCCCAGCTCCTCGCGGGGCCCCTCCCCCTTGGATGCTTTTTTATTTATTTATTTTTCCATCTTCCTACCTTGATAGAAGCACAAACTCTTCTCACTGTAGCATTCCAGCTGTTCTCTCTTTAAATCTCAGGCCGAATTCATAGATTTTCAGGATGATTTGAAGGTTATCTAGGTAATTTGGTGGGGACAAGTGACTTGGGGACCCTACTCTCCCGCCATCTTGCCCCTACTGAGATTAATGCACAATGTCATTAAATTCAGTTCAAGCTTGTAGCCACAAAGACTGCATTATTTTGTTTGTGTGGCTCTAGCTGAACTGACATTTCTCTTTAGCTATAGAATCCTGATTTTGGTTTTGTAAGATAAAAAGGCCTCTTGTATTTGGTATGCTGTCCTTGGGGGAGTAGAAAATATTTGTATATCTTTCATTCATTTATTTATTCAATACATAAATATTGACCATATGGTATGTTCTAGGGCCTATCCTAGGCATGGAACTCAAGGTCACTGCTCTTTAGAAGTTTATATCTAGTAGAGAGAAAAAGATATTTAAACAGATGGTGGCAATATACTGGAGTTTTTAGGACAAGTAAGATTTGGTCAGATGAAAGTACTATTTGTGAAAATCAGAAATATGAAATACAGTTTCAGGGGACCACTTAGAGTAGCAAAACGTATGGTTAACAAGGTTGACAGAGGCCTGTGGTCATGGGTCTTTGTGTTGAACTTTGAAGTTATAAGTTTTTTCTGAAAGCTGTGAAGAGTTTTAAGCAAGAGATCAAATTTGTGTTTTAAGATAATTACTCTGGCATCAGTTTAAAGTTTAGATTAAAGACACCAAAGACCAGTTAGGAGGATATTGTCATGTTGAGGAGTGATCTGAACATCTAAACTAATGTACTCTTAATAGTGATATATGTGGAAAGGAGGTTGTGGGGAGCGGTGGGAGGGGGTGGAAAATGAGAAATTAGTCCCATTTCTGAAGCTTTATCCCAACAGGATGTGGACTCAGATCAATTACAGTCTTCCCAACACATAGGTAACATGATATTCTTTTTTGTTAAAATATTCATTGAGATTTGATTTTCAAGAACATTATACTTGGATTTAAGAGTATTATGGTAAGGAACATTTAATAACATTATTCCTATAGTATTTTTAATCAGCAAGTTATATAAATTATATGTAAATAATAACCATAATGCATCCAATTTAGAAGAACAATTAGTGCTTTAAAATCTGGTTCTTAATGATTCCCCACCAGTTAGTGCAACACATATAGCTTTTTTTTAATGAATAATTTCAAACTTTGTTTTTCTTACCAATACACGCAAGTATCCAGAAGTGCATTTTAGAAGTTGATTAATTGTGGTTTGGGACACCGTGTTTCCACATTATTCTAAACATGATACTGCCTAAATTTAGAATGGATTCCCATCCAGTGAAGCCCCAAATAGAATTTGTTTAGAAAATATCAAAAGCTGGTTTGAAAAGGAACATGTAAAAGCCAGTTTAAAGTTGGGGCTCTCAGCCAACATGTGGATATGTGTATATAGAATAAGCCCCAGCTTAAAATAAAAACATTCTACCAACTTGAAAACAGAATTTTCTAATAAATATTTGTATATACTCAATCAGTAAAACTGCTTAACATCCTCTTCTGCAATAGAGAAAACTCAGTTAGTCTGAAAACCAGGTGACAAAGTACATCATTATATGTTGAGTGATTTCTGGGTCATTGTGTCAACACTAATTTTCAATGGCAAACTATAAAATCATACTTAGCTTTTAAAGGTTGGAACTCAAATTTACCTGGAAAATAATGTGATTAAAGTATGAGTCTGGATAATGCCTCCTCAGGCAACAGATATAAAAGCTCAACTCTTAATATGCAGTAAGTCTGGAACTAACATCTTTTACCCCTCTTACCTTCTTACTTTGTTAGCTAAATGTGTATTGTATAGTTGAAAGCTTTAGCACATCAACTAACAATGCACTTTTCATTATTCAAAGCTTTAAAAAAATCTCTTTAATAATTTTGCAGTTCTAAAGATGAGATTGTCATAAATGTCCAGCTATATAAGATCAGAATTAAATCATTTGTAAGCAAAGTAGCTTAGAAACTAGCAAAAAACACCTCAGACTTCTTGTATTCTTCTCTTTATTCATGGAACTGTGCTGCAGGTAATTTTGAGGAGGCAGCACTCCATTTATTGTACAATTATGTCATGTTATTTTCCTATTGCCACAAAGCTGCCATGAAGCATGCTTCATATATGCCTGAAGAGTTTACCTTGTATGAATATTTGCATTAAATAAATGAAAATTCACCTCTTTCTACAGATATCATGCAGAGACACAAAAGTGTTCCCTGCTATTAGAAATGGGCTCGTACAGACTATAAAAATTGTAAATGAATTTTTGGTTGATTTGTTCCATTTATATAAAATAGATTGAACATGCAGCTTTATGAAAATGTGTTTATTTAACCAGAAACCACAAATATTTTTTTAATGTGCTTTCCTATCTAACTTTTAATTCCAAGATTTCTTTTTATGAATGTTCATAGTGATTTTATTGAACTGTAAGGTAAAATAAATGTACCAGCAGGATTTTGTAGATTTTTTTTCAACAAAGTGTTTACTTGGGATAGAACATAAGTTTTAGGGCCGTGATTGATAGATGGTTGAAATAAAATATCTGCAACAGCAGATTCAGGGCGACTTCACTCTGAATATTTAAAATCTAAGTCCATGTAAACTCTAATGGACATTGGAAAGCACCCATAATAATTATATATTTTTATGATGATTCAAAATTCCCACACGACTATATCTTTCTTTATTATCAGCCCCAGCAAGAGAAAGCCAGATCCTTTACATAGTAATTGCATTCCTATTCTGAAATGCTAGGAAACCAAAATGGCAATCTCCATTGTGAACATCATGCTTGTACTCTGTTCTCTACAAAGGCACGTGAATATATGCATGTACATACATATAATAATTAGTGTTTCACAATAGAAATTAAATAACAGTTGAAAAAATGCATCCAGAGAAATGAAGTTGGAGTACAAATCTATTTTGGTTATCCTGTCGGTAAATTCATGCTGGATAATCATGAGCCCAGCAGTTAATGACCTCTACTCTGATACATTAAGTCCAACCAAAGATAATGGTGTCCTGGGTAAATTAACAAACCCAGTGGTAAACTTGCTTCCAGTTCAGCAGGAGACAGTGTGCAAATTAGCATTAGTTCTTAATAAGATCAGTGTCCTACAACCCACAGTTCTACGGTGTTCATAATGCTGTCTCTTTTCAGGTGAAAAGAGACATTCTCTTGACTGAGATTGTTTTCATCCTAATCAGTCCCCCACCTTAAAACTTTCTTCATTTTTCCCACTTTCATGCTGTGAAGGCTGCTGTGAGTTGTTGAGAATGATTATTCATTTGTAAGCTTCTTTAATAACATTTTTGTTAGATGTTGAGGTTCCCAGCAGAGTTACCCAAGAATTTGATTTTATAATTATAACCATTCTGCAAAAGTTATGGTCAGGGTATAGGCAATCTTAGTGGAATTTACTAATCACCACTTTGTGTGTCTTTTTCAAGCAGCATTTATATTATGTTAAGTAAATGGAACGCCCTGTGGACCAGTAGGCACTGAGTTATTTTGCAGGACACTGGGTCTCTTAGGTGGCTGTGTCTGTCTCAGGCTGTATTTGGAAAGGGAAGACCTGCAGTAGAAATGAATTATTTTAAAAATCAATTTTAAAGTTTTATTACATGGTCTGGGAAATTATGTATTTTTAAATGCAATTATTAAGAAAACCTGTGATACATATAATATTGGTGCACATCTGCTATTTTTTTGAATTAGGTATATTTGGCTTTCGTGGAGTGCCTGCTAAAAGTGATATGTGGAGTGTTAGTGTTTCAAATAACAAATAAATGACACTTAAATTCCCAAACAAATAAGATGTGTGTGTGTATGTGTGTATGTTTGTGTACACGTGTTTGCATGTATGTTTATTTGTGTCTACAACCACCTATCTTAAGAGCTGAAGCACATGATGATGAAAGTCTGCATGCATATTTCGATGGGTTTGGGATGTTTGGGATATGAATTCTCTCATGTATTATCTGTCAAAAGTTTTGTAAGTAAAAAAAAAAGTTAAATACATGGATCTTGTCTGAAGAATCCTCTCACTGTAAAATGTTTACCTTTTGTGACACATACTATTATTTCATGATTATGTTAAAATACTCTTAAAGAGTTTTACATGTTAACCAGCTACTAAGAATGCCTTAATAGAGTACTAATTTTTGTTAGAGGTGTCTCGACAATTTGAATTTTATATGCATGCATTATGTTTTCTTAAAATGGGAAAATTATGCATCTGAAGGAATCTGTCTAGAATAATGGGGTTCTATAGAGGTTACTTTAATCACGTTCTCCAGCAGTTATAGCTGTTTTACATCTTATTTGCAACAAAAGGGAACTCTAATTATCTTCAAAAAGAGCATAAAATGGTGTGTCTTGCTGCTGATGTAATGTTGATTCCTGAATGCTGGTGATAGGAACTGACAACTAAATGCATGTCACACTTTTCAGAAATCAACCGTAGTGACAGGATAACCACCTTTTGTGACCTAGGAGCCCAAAGAGGGAGTATATATTTGCCTGTTAAGTAGAAACAATTTGCAGTCTTTCTTTTTTTTTAATAAAAATACACTTGTCCCTGGGTTAAAAATGATTTATTTACTAATGTTAAAACTTGCTTATGTGATTTAAATTTTAGAAGCCACCCTACTACTGTAAATTATCCTAAGTATATTTAATCTCATTTCCAATCATGAAAAAGGAGAGTAGCCTCTGACCCTCCATTTCCTTCCATTTTTTTTTTCTTTTTGGCTTACAGACATAGGTGGGTATATATTTATGCCCAATGCTAGAGTCCTGCATATATGATTAACATGTGCTTGCAGTTTCATTTCCAACTCACACGAATCTCATTTATAAATACAAATGAGATGCATATAGCCTATTACAAAATATTAAAATTAGAATTGAAAAGAAGATTGCATGTTTTAAGTCTGGCTGCAGTAGTCATGTTATACAGTGTTTGTAAGATTGAACTGGTCGACTCTGAGCCATAGATACGAAATTAATCAATGCAGGTCTGTAATATACTGCAAATAACCAACCTGAACCATAAGACTTGATTTAAGGTTCACATTAAGCAATGTTGAGCTGGTCTAAAAAAGAAGTCATACTCATCCATACATGGCATGTTCAAATATACAGAACTCAACCTCAAAACTCAAGTTGAGCCTTTGTGGACAATAAAACCCATACCTTATACTCAGACGCACTTTTATACACAACAGTGACATGATATTAGATCCTATTGCCTCTTCTGTCTTTTCTTTTCTCCTGCCTAGAGCGGAGACTTGAAAGGGGAGTCAGAGGTAGAGTGTAGAAGCGACACTTTCTTGTATTATCTACACAATTACACAAAATATATCTTTATTATGACTACTTAGGCCAGAGCAAATTTTCAGTGAACTCTGAATTTTGAACATATAGTACATATTATGGCTCAACTATTTACAGAGTGGATTAATCTACTTTTAGAATTAATATGGCATTCCCTCTTTTCCTTTGCCCAGCTAGCTTTCAAGTTTTCAGTAATACAACTGAACTATAAGAAGGAGGAGTAGGTAGATAGAGAGATAAAAAAAAAATAGAAAAGGAGGGGGGAGCAGAGTGAGGTGGGAGAGATACAGATCCACAGTCAAGTTTGATAAAACTATAAATATGCTCAAATAATTATTGCCTTTTAGGATTATGTTCACTTTCCGCTACAAATATAGTAAATCAAAAGGGGCTATAAATAAAACTCTGTATAATGGCAGATGGTGTAATTCAAATGAATACCTCCATTCATCCAACAAAAAACACTTCAACTTCTCTTTTTTCCTCCCAGCTTCATTGGATATAATTGGCATATAACACTGTATAAGTTTAAGATACATGATGTAGTGGTTTGATATCTGTGTATACTACAATATGGTTACCACTATAAGGTAAGTTAATATATCTATCACTTCACATAGCTACAGTACATTTCAACTTCTCTTGGAGGCAGTGAACAGTCTATACGTTGAGGTCACAGCAGTGAACAAGACAAATTAAAGAGGTGATATTTCAATTGAGGAGATGCAGAATATAATTAATAATTGAATTATAATCGTGCTAAGGTAAAGGTAAGTATAGGGTGCTCAGAGGTCAGGGAAGATGTCCTTGAGGAAATGACCACAGGAATAACTGCAGGATCTGGGTAAGGAGAGAGGGGAGAGTGGAAGCTGTTTATATTGGTAGCAATTGTAGATTGAGTGTGGCAGAGTGAGTGATGTTGTCCCTGGAATTAACTCATCCATATATTCCCTTGGTGATGAGAGCAATAATACTTTCTTCCTTGCTTTTGAGTTCAAGGTGCTCTGTAGTGATAGAAAACCAATCGCTCTTCTACTGTCTGAAAAAAACTAATTCCTTTTTTGCTGTTGTTCTTAATATAAACTTTGGAATCTAAAAAAACTAAATCTAACAGTTTCTAACTGCAACTTGGGGGGCAATTTACTTAGAGTCTCCATGCCCTCCCTTGTAAAATAGAGATAACACCTACATTATTGGGTTATTGTAAAGAGTAGATACACAAAGCATCATACCTAGTACATAGTAGGTACTAGGAAAATAGATTCCTAGTAAGCTGGCTTTAATAAAGAAAAGTTTTCTGGAAAAGATTTAGAGATACAATAGAAGGGAAAAAAAAGCAAAGATGATTCCCACAATGTCTGCTACCTAGGACTCCATGCAAAAATAATTTCTTCAGTGTTCATATCCAAGTGTGCACCATTAAATAACACATTAAGTTCTAGCCGCTAGAGGTCAAACCTTTCAAAGCCAGATGTATTGATTCTGCCTTTGTTTTACTAGATCCTCACTCTGCATGGGTTATATCAGAATTTTGCCAAATTTGTTTATGGGTTATTATTACATGTTATATGTAAAAAAGAAAGCAAAATTTTTCTTGACCAACAAAATTTAGAAAACTCTGGCTGAATGAAGCCAAACACTTCTCAGAACATTTTATTAGGCTAATGTGCATTGTTTAGTCCTTACTCTAGCCCCAGTAGGGGGCATGGTGTATGTTCCAAATATTCTTGACATATCAGAGCTTCTAGGGAAATTCTCTTTCTCAAGAGGAACAAAGCTTTCCTTGCCCCCTCTTAAAGGCTTTAATAAGGTGCTTCCTCATTTTCTCTCTCTCACATGCACTCACACATTTCTCTTGTGAGAAAAATGGTTATTAAAAGTTGAAAGAGTCTCAAGGTGGTGTGGTACTGCCATAAAGATAGAAAATGCAGATCAATAAGGGTCCAAAAATAAACCTTCACATTTATGGTCAATTAATTTTTGACAAGTTGCCCAGAACAATTCAATGGGAGAAAGAGTAGTCTCTTCAACAAATGGTGTTGGAACAATTAGATGACCACATGCAAAAGAACAAAGTTAAATCCATTACTTAAGCCATACGTAACAATGAATTTGAAATACATTACAGATCTAAATGTAAAAACTAAAACTCTAAAGTCCTTGGAAGAAAATGTATTAGGAATCAGTTATGATTTGGGGTTAGACAATGGTTTATTAAGTACAACACCTAAAGCATGACAACAAAAGAAAAAAAGTAGACAAATTGAACATTATCAAAATGAAAAGTCCTGCTGCAAATAGCCCCATGCACAAACTGAAAAAATAACCCACAGAATGGGAAAAAATATTTGTAAATTATATATTTGATGTGGAATTTATATCCAGAAAAAAACAGAACCCTTTCTATTCAATAATGCAAATGAAAATAACCCACTTCATAAATGGGCAAGAGATTTGAATATGTGTTTCTCCAAACAAGATATCAAATAGCTAATAATCACATGCAAAGATGCCCAACATCATTAGTCATTACAGAAATGCAAATTGAAACTAAATGAAATGTTACTTCACATCTACTGGGATGGCTATAATAAACACACAATGAAAAAGTTGTCAAGAATATGGAGGAATTGGGCACCTGGGTGGCTCAGTCAGTTAAGCATCTGCCTTCAGCTCAGGTCATGATCCCAGAGTCCTGGGATCAAGCCCCATATCCTGCTCCCTGCTTAGCAGAGGGTTGGCTTGTTTCTTTCCCTCCGCTCCTTCTACCCCACTCATGTGCGTTTTCTTTCTCTCTCTCAAATAAATAAATGAAGTCTTTACAAATAAAAGAATATGGAGGAGTGAATGCTGGTGGGAATGTAAAATGGTGAATTCCTTTGGAAAAACTATTTGGGAGTTCTTCAATAGGTTCAGTATAGAGTTACCATGTAACTGAGCAATTCTACAATTAGGTATGTACCCAAGAGAAAAAAAGTGCATGCAGAAATTTCTACATGAATATTCATAGCTACATCATTCGTAATAGCTAAGACATGCAAACAACTCAAATGTCTATCAACTGGTGTATGGGTAAACAAAATATGTTGTATCTACACTATGAAATATTTTTCGGGAATAAATGAATGAAATTCTAATACATACACCAATTGGATGAACCTCATGAGTGATGTATAAGTGAAGAGCCAGTCATAAACACTACATATTAAATAATTATATCAATATGAAATGTCCAGGATAAGCAAGTCTATATAGACAGAAAATATGGTAGTGACTGACTAGGGCTATGGAAGAATGAAGAGAGAATAGGAAGTGTCTGCTATTGGGCACAAGGTTTCTTTTAGGGATGATGAAATTGTTTTGAAATCAGATTATGGTGATGGCTGCACAGCTATGTAAATACACTTAAACACATTTAGTTAGATACTTTAAATGGGTGAAAGCTGTGATCTGTAAGTCATATCTCAATAACGTTGTTTTTTAAAAAAGAAAGCCTGGATGGCCAAAAAAAAGAGAGAAAAAAAAAAAGGAAGGATCTGCTAGTTGAGGATGAGATACACCAGGATAAAACTCAGTTTTCCATAATTTTCTAAAATAAGAGTAATAGTAGAGGAAGGCAAATCCAAATGCAGGCAAGATTTTAAAAACTACTGTCAAGCCCAAATTAATTTCACAGAAACAAAATAATTTGGGAATATAAATAATATATGTTCAGATTTATATATACAAAAATAAAAAACTCTGGAGATCACTACTACCTACTCACTGTCATCATTATGACTAAAATATTTAATTGTTATAGCTTTGATTTTGTGTTTTTTAGATTTCTATTCTTTAATTTTAGGAGAGTATTAGAGTTTATTGCAAACCGAAGAAATGGTTGGTATTAATCTAGACTGTCAGACATAAATAATGTGCCCAAAATTTAAGCTATGCATAAATGTGAGAAAAAATATTTCATATTATTTCTGAGTGGTTTTAGAAGCCAAAAAAATCTTTATAAAATACTGAGTTGAGAGCAATATATGACTTTGATGGAGAAATTTTTATTCAATCATTTAACATCTCTCTTTTGGCTAATTTTACATAATAAGTGAAGGGAAACCTGCATTTAAGTCTGTGAAGCTGATCTCTGTTTCCATGCCATTCAGACATATGCAAGGAATAAATTTTCTTTGAAACATTAAGGCATAATCTAAAAATTTTAGTATTGTTAGAATATTGTTTAATCCAGATGGGATTAGACATATAACAACATAATCTTCTTTTATTTTCAGATTTAGTTTTGGTAATTAATATTTCTGAAATGATGCAAATGCAGACCTATGGAAACAGGAAAAATGGATAAACTGGCAGAAAGGAATTGTATTTGCATTTCCCTACTGGCAAAGGATGTTGAACAACTTTTCATTTGCCTATTTGCCATCTTCTTTGGTGAAATATTTTTTGGCTTTTGCCTGTCTCCTAAATGGATTGTTTATTATAGAATTGTGAGTGGTCTTTATTTATTCTAGATACCAGTCCTTGGTGGGATATGTGGTTTGCAAATATTTATTCCTAGTCTGTATCTTTGTCTTTCATGCTCTTAATATTTCTTGCCAAGCAAAAGTTTTTAATTTTGATGAAGTTCAATATATTAAAATTTCCCTTTATAGATTATATATTTGGTGTCAACTCCTGGCCCAGCCCTAGGTCCTGAAGATTTTCTTTACTCTTTCACCATTAAAAATATCAGGTATAGGTTGTATATAATTGGTCTTTATCAAATTGAGGAACTCTACTCCTATGTTTTTAAGATTTAAAAATTCCACATAGGGGTTGAATTTGTCAAATGCTTTTTCTGCATCAATTGATTTGATCATATATTTATTTTTCCCCCTTGGCCTGTTAATATGGTGATCATATATAGATTGATGTTTCAATATTGAACCACCCTTTTATCCCTGCAATATACTTCACCTGTTTATGACTACAATTGTTTTTACATATTGCTAAATTTAATTTGCTAGTATTTTGTTACAGATGTTGTGTCAATCTTCATGGGAAACATTCTGTAGTTTTCTTCTTTTGTACTGTATTTGCCTTGCTTTTTCTCAAGGTAAAATAAATTGGGAAGTGTTTCCTCTTCTTCTGTTTTTCTGGAAAAGACTATGTAGAAATGTTTGTTGCTGTTATTAATGTTTGCTTTAAATGTTTGTTAGAAATCTTCAGTAAAACTATGTGGGTCTAAGTGCTTCTTTTGGGGGAGTTTTCAAATTAAAAATTCTATTTCCATACCAGTTATAGGGCTAGTCAACTTTGTTGGTATTTTCAAAAAACAGCTTATTATTTTATTAGTTTTTGTTCTATTGTTTTTATACATTCAGGTTCATGGATTCAGGTTCATCATGCCCTTATTATTATTATTTCCTTCCTTCTGCTTTCTTTTTTTCCCTTCTGCTTTCTTTGTGTTTATTTTGCTCTTATTTTTCTAGCTCTTGAGGTGGGAACTAAGATTATTGAGACTCCTCCCCTTTTTTAAAAGTGCTATAGATTTCCCCTGTCGGTATTGCTTTATCAGTGTCCCACAAACACTGTTATTTCAGTTTTACTTAATTCAATGTGTTTTTATTTCCTGAAACTTCTTTGACACATAGATTATTTTTAAATGTGTTTTTAGTTTCCAACTGCTTGGGGATTTTCTTGTTCTTTCTGTTATTAATTTCTTTACTCTAGTTTGATTCCATTGTGGTCAGAGAACACTATAGTAATTCAATTATGTTCTATTTTTGAGGTTTGTTTATGGACCAGGATATGGTCTATCTTGGTATGTATTCTGTGGATACTTGAAAAAAATATGTATTCTGTTATTGTGGGGTGGAATGTTCCATACATGTTGATTAGATCTTACTGATTGATGGTGGTGTTGAGTTCTTCTATATCCTTGCTCATTTCTGCCAAGTAGTTCTATCAGTTATTAAGAGTGTTTATGTCTCTCACTATAATTTTGGATTTATCCCTCCTTTTAGTTCTATCGGTTTTTCCTTCACATATTTTCCAGCTCTGTTTTTAAGTGCATACACTTTTAGGATTGCTATGTCTTCTTAGTAAATTAACTCTATAATAATAATTATTATTACTATTAGTATGAGAGATGGGAGTGGGCAGCAGAGAGTATTATAACTCTATAATAATAATTATTATTGCTATTATTATGAAAGATGGGAGCAGAAGGAGAGGGAGAGAATCTTTTTTTTATTTTTTAATTTTTTTAAAAATATTTTACTTAAATTCAATTTGTCAGCAGATAGCACCCAGTACTCATCCCATCAAGTGCCCTCCTTAGTGTCCATCACCCAGTTACCCTGTCCCTCCACCCTCCTCCCCTTCTGAAACTCTTTGTTTGTTTCCCAGAGTTAGGAGTCGGGAGTAAGACAATCTTTACCAGGCTCCACACCCAGTGCAGAGCTCCACATGGGGTTCAATCTTAGAACACTGAGATCATGACTTGAGCCAAAATCAAGAGTCAGAGGCTGAACCAACTGAGCCACTCAGGCACCCCTAGCTAGTCATGTTTTTTTAAACTCATTCTGCTAATCTCTGTTTTTTAATGGTTGTATTTACACCATTTATATTTAATGGTATTATTCATATGTTTGGGTGTTAATCTGCCTTTGTGTTATATGTTTTCCTCTCTTTGCATTTTATTTTATTTCACCTGTCTTTCTATAAATTACTCACATATACTTTATAATTAAATTTTCATCTATTTATAGTGTTTTTGAATGTATCTCTGTGGGAACCAGGCCTGCTGTATCATAAATAGATCTAAGAAAAGAGGCTGTTAATATATGATCCTGAGAAATGCATCCCATGGGTGACAAAGAGAAGTTTCTATGTATAGAAGAACAGTAAGCCTTGAATGCAAGATGCAACCAACTGTAACATGAGAATGGACTGTTCATCATACTTGAAACTTCCTTGTGCACTCTATATGAGAGGGATGTTTGTTAGAAGTTATTTTCATCCTGCCTCTTTGTATTACCAACTTATCTAATGTAGAGATCTCTCTTTTGAACAGGTAGGGTTAAGCAATGCACCTAATAAAAGCAGCAGCCTTTATGAGCTTGGGACCTTCATGGCTTTGCATTGGTCCCCTGATTTCCCACTATTTTGTGTCTGTCTCTTCTTTAATTCCTCGTGCACATTGCACTTTCAGTTCCTGAACCTTCCAAGCTAGACTTGGAAGCAACAATCTCTTTCTAGCTCTTTTAGTAGTTGTTTTGGGTATTAAATTATATATAAATATAGATATAGATAGATGATAGATGAGATAGATAGATAGATAGATAGATAGATAGATAGATAGATGATTGATCTCAATATACTGGTGCCATCATTTTATGGGTTTAAACAAAATGTAGAAAACTTTTCTCCCTTTATATCACTATTTTCCACCATCTATAATATTATAGTCTTAAATATTTCATCTACCTACATTTAGAACTACATCAGACATTGTACAACTTGGCTTAAACTGTCAAATATAATTTAGAATTCTAAAGAGAAGGAAAGTCCATTTACTCATATTTTTTGCTTGCTCTATTCTTTCAGCTATTTCAAGGTTCCTTCCTTAGGTTTTTGCTATTTACAGAACTCCTTTAGCCATCCTTTTAGAATAGGGGTAGATCTGCTGTCTTCAAATTCTCTTAGTTTTATTTAGCCTGAGAATGTCTTGATTTCCCTTTCAATCTCAAAGGATATTCTTGCTGGTAAAGGATGATGTATTGGCAATTATTTTTGTTCTTTTTAAGCACTTGAAATATGTTACACATTTCCTTCTAACATTTGTATCTTCTGATGAGAAACCACTCTACCCTTTATAGAAAAGGTAAAGTGTCTTTTTTTCTCTCATTGCTTCAAAATATTTTATTTTACTTTAGCTTTCACAAGTTTGATTGTCCTATGTCTTGGTGTGGATACCTGTGGATATATCCTTTTTAGAATTCATTCAGGTTCCTGAATATATGGTTATATCTTTTGCTAAATTTGGAACATTTTCAGCCATTATTTCTTTGAGTACTTTTTCATCATTGCTTTATTTTTCCATTCCTTCAGAGATGGTAACTACATGATGCTAGATCTTTTGTTATAGTCACATAGATCCCTGAGGATTTGTTCTTTTTTGTTTATTTTGTTTTGGTTTTCGGTCTATTTTCTTTCTGTTGTTTAAACTGAATAATTTTTGATATTCCTTCTTCATATTCACTGATTCTTTCTATTGTCCCTTCTATTCTGCTATAGAGTCCAATGAATGACGTTTTAGTCATATTTTTCAGTTCTGAAATTTATTTGCATTTTTTATTCTCTATTTTTTTTTTATTTTTGATAGTCACAGAGAGAGAGAGAGAGAGAGGCAGAGACACAGGCAGAGGGAGAAGCAGGCTCCATGCACCGGGAGCCCGATGTGGGATTCGATCCCGGGTCTCCAGGATCGCGCCCTGGGCCAAAGGCAGGCGCCAAACAGCTGCGCCACCCAGGGATCCCTATTCTCTATTTTTTTAGTGTAATTATTTTCTCGTTTGTTTCAAGTGTGTTCAGAATTATTCATGAAGCACTTTTATGATGATTGCTTTAGAATCTTTGAGGTAATGCTAATATCTCTGGTTTCTTGATGTCATCTATTAATTGCCTTTTTTTCCCACTTAGGTTGAAATCTTGCTGATTTGGGGTATGACAAATGATTTTCAGTTGATATCTTGGCATTAAGGATATTATGTTATGAGACCCTGGATCTTATTTAAATGTCTGTTTTAGGTAGCTTCTGATATTGCTCTGGCAGGGAAAGGAAAAGCACTACCTTATTATTTCCAGGTTGAGGTAGAAGTTCCTGTTCCCTGCTCAGCCTCTATTGTTACCCAAGGTGAAGGCTTTTTATTATTCCTGGATAAGGGTGAGAATTTTGACACCTTACAATGCCTCTATTGGCTTCCATGGCTCAGAAGGGTAAGAGTACCTCCTTATTATTCCCCAGTGGCCTTCATTCATATCATGAAGTAGGTGGCCTCATTAGCATTGGGCAGTGGTGAAGGTCCTAATTCCCCATTTGACTTTCTCTGACATCATCTCAGCAGGGATTGAGGAGAGGCCCTCATCACTGTGGTGATAAAGGCAGATGTCTAGGACTTTCACTACATGGTGTCTCCACTGACACTGGGATAGAGTGGTGGTGGCTCATTGCTATGTGACAAGGATGGAAGTTGTGATGTCCTACTTGGACTATTCTAACAATTCCATACTACATTTCACTGCTTACATTTGGGATCATTCTTCTTTGGCTTGAGGAACTCTTTTAGGTTATATTCTTATGGGCCTTTTGCAAACCAATTGCTTTAGTTTTCCTTTGCTTGTTTACATCTTTATTTTATACTCACTGTTGAAAACATTTTTGTTTGATATAGAACTTTAGGTTGGTGATTATTTTTTTAGCACTTTAAAGATTTCTTTCTATTGTCTTCTGGCATATATTATTTCTGTTAAGAAATCAGCTGACAATCTGATTTTTTCTAATGTCTTCCTTCCTCTGCTGTCCTTTGAGTATTGTCTTAGATGGTTGGCAATTATATTGTGACATGCCTAGATAATATGGTTTTTTGGTATTATTCTGCTTGGTTAGATTTCATGCATCTGTAAATTAATCCCTCCCACAAGTCTGGAAAATTCTTTGCCTTTTCTCTTTATATATTGCCTTTGCCCCATTTTCTCTATTCTGTCTTTTTGGAGCTCCATGTTCACATGTAGTAGCAACTTTGACCATATTCTATATTTTCCTTTTGATTCATTCATCTTTTATTTTCTCTTCTTTCTCTTCTCTTCTCTTCTCTTCTCTTCTCTTCTCTTCTCTTCTCTTCTCTTCTCTCTCTTCTCTCTCTTCTCTTTCTCTTTTTTTCCCTTGTACCCTTACTTCTTTTTATACTTTAACTTCAGTATTTTCCATTGGCTTGTCTTCCAGTTCATCAATTCTGTCTTCACTTGTGTCTAATCTACTAAATCTTTTATTGTATTCCTTCAGATATTGTATTTTCACTTCCAGAATACCTATTTGATTCTTTCATATGTTTATATTTATTTCTCATCTTCTTACTTACTTTTATTTTTTAACCCATTTTATAGACATATTAATGGAGGTTATTTTAAAGTATGTCTCAACTACTTCAAATAATTTATAGCTCTGCTTTTCTATGATTTTATTATATGCCAAACATTGTATATTTAAAATCTATACATCCTCTAGATGATTTTTTTTTCCACAGCAAGGATTAAATGTTTCCTCCACCAAGAATATAGAATGTAGGGTATGGTAGAGTTGGAAGGCTTATCATTTCAGCACAGTCAGGGATTAGGTTGTGTTGAGGGTGAGTTTCAATTTCAGTAAAACTAAATCCATGCCTGGGTCATCCTGATTCCTAGAGCATGGACACAAGGGATTTCAAGTGAGAGTCTAATGAATCTTTGTCTCTTCAATTCTGAAAAACTACAGGAATTACATCTATCCAACAGAGGTTTAACCTTAGCTTTTTAGTTTCACACTTCATAGAATTTCAAAATTTGCTCTTGAGAAGGAAACAAACCTTGTGTTTGATGCCCTTGAGTCTCCAATTTTATCATTCTAGCCCACAAATGTCAAAGTATCAGTTGTTTTTTCTATATCTCAGCAGAAACCATCTGCCAGCTCCTGGCCTGTATTCTGAGTCTCCATGTACCCTCAACATTGATGTATTCTTAAGGGGAAAGTACTTGTGTATATCTTTAAATTTAGGATTAATTCACAACTCCTAGGATTTTGCCTCTTATTTGCTTTCTTTCTTTCTTCTTCTTCTTTTTTAAATTGGGTCTCGGGGGATCCCTGGGTGGCGCAGCGGTTTGGCGCCCGCCTTTGGCCCAGGGCGCGATCCTGGAGACCCGGGATCGAATCCCACGTCAGGCTCCCGGTGCATGGAGCCTGCTTCTCCCTCTGCCTGTGTCTCTGCCTCTCTCTCTCTCTCTGTATGACTATCGTAAAATAAAAAAAAAAAATTAAAAAAAAATTAAATTGGGTCTCGGGCAGCGGGGGGGGGGGGGGGGGGTTCTCAGCGGTTTAGCGCCACCTTCAGCCCAGGGCCTGATCCTGGAGACCTGGGATCGAGTCCCACATTGGGCTCCCAACATGAAGCCTCCTTCTCCCTCTGCCTGTGTCTCTCTCTGCCTCTCTCTCTCCCTATGTCTCTCATGAATAAATAAATAAAATCTTAAAAAAAGGGATCCCTGGGTGGCGCAGCGGTTTGGCGCCTGCCTTTGGCTCAGGGCGCGATCCTGGAGACCCGGGATCGAATCCCATATCGGGTTCCCGGTGCATGGAGCCTGCTTCTCCCTCTGCCTGTGTCTCTGCCTCTCTCTCTCTCTCTCTCTGTGACTATCATAAATAAATAAATTAAAAAAAAAAAAAAACAAACAAAAAAAAAAAATCTTAAAAAAAAATAAATTGGGTCTCATTCTCCTGATATGTCTTTTTTTCTAGGTCCCATGAAACCGGAGGATATTTTACTCTTTCCACAGATTTTAGTTTTGCTCTTTTGTCTTCCTTTGTACCTCAGAATTTAAAAAATTCCTTGTGTAAAAGGAAATGACCTTTTGTTTAAGGATCCAGAGATCTCTCTAATTTTGTTACTATAGTCTCTTTACTATCAGTGGCTTTACAGTTAGACCACACCCTGGTTCTCAAACTCTAGCCTATACCTAGAATCAGTACACAATATGGAAAAAAAACAGCTATTAGCTCACCTTACTTTTGACCCCTTTCTGAAAATTTCCTCCTTCTAGTTTTTATTGCTTCCATAGTTCTCTTATGCTTAATTTTTTTCTGTGATATTGTCAACTTTTCTAATTGTTATGGACATAAAGATTGACCTATTACATCTGAAACAGAAGCAGAAGTCTGCTTCTCTTCAATATATTTCATCTATATCGTTTGCTATGTGTTTGTAACAAAAGAAGTCTATTTAGGTTTGTTATTAACATTATTATGATCAAATATTTTTGTTGAAAGTTTAAGCTAAGTAATTTACTAAATACTTAATATTGTCTTCCAAATTTTATTCTTAAATACCACTATTAAAGTCATTTTATAGATAAGGGAAATTGAGGCCTATGAACTGTTATCCCAAGGTCAAACAATTAGTATTTGGTGAAGTTGGGATTTTAATTCAGACTACTAAACCATACTGCCTCCTACTAAACTGTAATAGGGTAAAGGACATTATTGCTTTATGCCATTTTCTAACTCTTTTATATGCATTTGATTTTCCCAAAATAGGATAAATTACAAAGCTATTGTTACCAAGTTTAATGCTAAACTAATGCCACCCTTATTTTAGGCACTTGAAAATATATTGGTATGTCGTATCAGTAACATGTACAATCTAAGCATATGTGTAGCAAAATTCCTGATACAAAATGCTCTGAGTATTTAGAAAATTGACCCAACATGTGGCATTGTCTACTAAGTCTCTGTTCATGCTGATTTCTGATGGTTTTGCAGAATATTGTGTTAGTTTTTAGGGCTAATGAGTTTGGCTTAATTTCTTTACCCCTCTCAGCCAAGTCTTTCCACAATGTGCCTTCTCCCATGGGGTCCTTGCTAATAAATATTTTAATTGAACTTCTTTATTAAAATGAGTGTCTATATGATCATCTAGACACCCCACAGATGTGAGGAGAGATTATGAGTTCAAATGAGATTGGGGAAGGCAGATCCAGGTTTGATCCTATACTACATTATCATAAACCCTGATAATAAGGGAGTCCAACTTCACACAAGATTAGTAAACATAATGAAGTGAAACTTTAAGTACTTGCTAAGTTTCTTTTCAGTAAATCATTGATATTTGGCATAATCTCAAATCACAGGCAGCAGAATGCTGTTAGCTACATATTAATTTCAATTACTATGTAACTTTATTATCCACTAAATTTAGTAAGTCAGGTAGGAGATCACCTAGTTTGTTGTCTCTTTAAAGAATTATTTTCATTCATATCTTATAAATAATGTTAAAAAAGTAATATTTTGGCTTCCATTTCTATTTAGAATACCACTTCCCCTTGTTTCTTTGGCTTGTCCCAAGCAATCATAACTACTCAATTCATTTTATTTTGAATAATGTTTATTACTTTATAATTCTTAAAAATTTTATGTGACTTTATAATTACCTGTAGAACTCCATGTAAGTTGCTAAAGAGTACTTGCTTAACAAATCAAAAATTAAAAAAAAGAACAAAACCTCCTTAAAGGAAATTTCCAGGTCTTACATTTCTCAAAGATTTTCTTACAATATTCATTCTCTACATGTAATTAAAATCTAAATAGCATTTAAACCTTCTTATATTAAGATTCTGTATTTAATTCAAACCTTGCAATAGCCATGGCTGTCAAAGATTTTATATTCTAAGACAAGGACAAAATAGTCATAGATTAATTCTAAAAACCTTCCTTTATTCCTAAACTGAAAGCAGGTATCATTATTATAGCTTTGGGAAAGGAAGTTGAGAGCTCTCTTAATTTAAATGACATCTCACTTTGTGAAGAATTTGAAACTTGGGGTACTAAAGGATGAAAGAAAAGAAAGTAATAAATTGTACTGGTATGAAGTAAACCAAGACAGCACTTTTTTTTTGGGAAAATACAAGGGACAATCTAAAGACAATTCAATCAACTATAGAAAAGGGGTGTGAATCACAAACTGATAAAGATTATATGTCTTTCCATGAATACTATTGTAATTTAAAGCAATAATAAAATTGCTTACAAATAAGTTCTCTTTAATCATTATCTCTTTGGCCAGTTAATTAATATAAAAATAAAAATGCCAATTGAAGTCTTATCAAACCAAAAGAATATTAGAGTTCATGGCTAATTTTATTTGTAGCCCATGTTTGCCCATTAGAATATAAACATAAAGGAAATTGAGGACATATGCCATTTAATATTTGGATCTGTTAAGCTGTCCCATTTTAATCTGTTTATACCAAATTTTCTCAGGTTTGCTTTAGGAATAGTTTTTTTACACTGTGAGTTTCTCATTTGCCTTTAAACATCAGCTACAGTTCCTCCTCATCCACACCTGGCTCCAATCACCTTTTAAGCTTGCTAAAAGAATAGTAATAATAATAATAAATTAAATACCCATAAATACTGCATATGTTGTCTTCCTAAATTTCTCTTACTCCCAGAATGTGTTCTGTGTCCATCCATTCTTAGTTTAAGAGAAGAAGGATGATAATTCCTAAATGCTTCAGCTCCTCCAGTCATTACCTTCTCATCTCTCAAAGGAGAGAATAATCTGGGACCTCTTTTGTGAAATAAAACCTTTGTGAATATTTCAGTCCATTATTGAATTTGAACCATGAAAGCAAGTAAGTCAGATAAATTTCCCTCACAGAAGTTTTCTTGGGTCTTATGCAAATATTCCTCTTTCCTCCTCAAGTGATCTTTGGGCCACAAAAGATTCTTTGCCCTTCCTCCTGGGGTAATAGCTATCTACTGCTTTAAATTTATGTGATTTTATTGCCACATAATTCTTCCAAAATTAAAGGAGATTGCATAATGGTGATTTTCTGTCTCCACAGAGATGTGGCTAGCCACAGTTAAATGATGAACTTCTTTCAGTAAAAGTAAGTAAGCAAGTAAATAAATAAATAATAGCTTTGTCTCCCATTCCTCATGCCCTCTATCCACACAAATCAAATCTGTGCTAGCAATTTTGTGAGGCTCCAGGAATAGGGTTAAATGAAGTACAAGGACTATGCACAAGAAACTTACAGTATAAATGTTGATAGGTTACCATATGTTTGTGTAAATGTTGGCTGGGGAAAGGTAAATTTGAGCCTCAGTGCCACATTAAAGATGCTGTTTATTTTCTGTGTGGCTTCAAGTTAGTCTCCCCTGCCCAGAGGCAGCAATAGGGGATTTGCTGTTGAACTGTTTCATACCCAGAAGTCATGCTTTACCAAAATGGGATGCACACATACATTGTACTTCGATTTCTGTTCTCTTTTACCATCAACCTCTGAGTGCAAGCATTGCTTTCAATTAATCAATTACTTAGGCATTAAAGAGGGATTTCATTGAAAAGGCCTTTCACAGGAGTAAATCCAAGTCTAATGGGTGGAAAGCCAACTAAAATGATGTGAAATACCCTAAGACCAGAATTAGTAGACATGACTGTAGACCACTCTGCCATAAAGTGGGGGCAAGTCCATAGTTTGCTAGTTCTCTGTTTATCATTGGAAATATAAAAAGTACCTTACAGACATTCTAAGAATACTAATTTCAAGCATCATTTACAACAGACATTGCAATTAGAATATAGGTTTTCTTCCTTGTACATGGATTTTTTAGAATGAGATCCAGTTAGAGGAAGAGAATCCTGGGAGGAAAGCCTTCCATAATCTCTTTCTATTGAGCTTGGCATTCATCATTGTAGATGTTGCTTATGGGGGCTTTCTGGGTCCAAGAGGAGTTGGTAAGGATTTGCAAAGATGAGCTTCATATTGCTTTCTGTAGGGAGGAGTCTCTAATGGAATATTTGAATTTAGTTAACCATATATACCCTGTAGACATTTTAATTGTTTGTTACATAGTTTAGGAAAAGAATGTCTTTTTTATATAAATTTATTTTTTATTGGTGTTCAATTTGTCAACATACAAAATAACACCCAGTGCTCAACCCGTCAAGTGCCCACCTCAGTGCCCGCCACCCAGTCACCCCCACCCCCCACCCACCTCCCCTTCCACCACCCCTAGTTCGTTTCCCAGAGTTAGAAGTCTTTCATGTTCTGTCTCCCTTTCTGATATTTCCACTCATTTTTTCTCCTTTCCCCTTTATTCCCTTTCACTATTTTTTATATTCCTCAAATGAATGAGACCATATAATGTTTGTCCTTCTCCGATTGACTTATTTCACTCAGCATAATACCCTCCAGTTCCATCCACGTTGAAGCAAATGGTGGGTATTTGTCATTTCTAATGGCTGAGTAATATTCCATTGTATACATAGACCACATCTTCTTTATCCATTCATCTTTTGATGGACACCGAGGCTCCTTCCACAGTTTGACTATTGTAGACATTGCTGCTAGAAACATCGGGGTGCAGGTGTCCCGGCGTTTCACTGCATCTGTATCTTTGGGGTAAATCCCTAGCAGTGCAATTGCTGGGTCATAGGGCAGGTCTATTTTTAACTCTTTGAGGAACCTCCACACAGTTTTCCAGAGTGGCTGCACCAGTTCACATTCCCACCAACAGTGCAAGAGGGTTCTCCTTTCTCCACATCCTCTCCAACATTTGTGGTTTCCTGCCTTGTTAATTTTCCCCATTCTCACTGGTGTGAGGTGGGATCTCATTGTGGTTTTGATTTGTATTTCCCTGATGGCAAGTGATGCAGAGCATTTCCTCATGTGCTTGTTGGCCATGCCTATATCTTCCTCTGTGAGATCTCTGTTCATGTCTTTTGCCCATTTCATGATTGGATTGTTTGTTTCTTTGGTGTTGAGTTTAATAAGTTCTTTATAGATCTTGGAAACTAGCCCTTTATCTGATGTGTCATTTGCAAATATCTTCTCCCATTCGGTAGGTTGTCTTTTAGTTTTGTTGATGGTATCTTTTGCTTTGCAAAAGCTTCTTATCTTGATGAAGTCCCAATAGTTCATTTTTGCTTTTGTTTCTCCTGCCTTCATGGATGAATCTTGCAAGAAGTTACTGTGGCCAAGTTCAAAAAGGGTGTTGCCTATGTTCTCCTCTAGGATTTTGATGGAATCTTGTCTCACATTTAGATCTTTCATCCATTTTGAGTGTATCTTTGTGTATGGTGCAAGAGAGTGGTCTAGTTTCATTCTTCTGCATGTGGATGTCCAATTTTCCCAGCACCATTTATTGAAGAGACTGTAAAAAATGTCTTAGAGAAATATATCAAAAAATTAACTGTTAATTTCAGTGTTGGCTAATAGTCATAGAATGTGTTTTTCAATTTTTATGTGAGTATATATTTTATCCATAAATCAAATATGAAGGATATATACTTTCACATTTTAATTTAGATACTTTTTTAATTCACCAGAAGGACTGAAGAGTTATTGTTGACTAACAGAGCAAGAAAAACATAAGGTTGAAGAACTGGAATAAATGGAGGTAGACTTTTTCTTTCCACCCAGAATATAAAGTCTCTCTTCTTTACTGTCACTCTTTTTCTCACTCTCACTCTCTTTCAATCTCTCTTTCTCTCTTATTTTCACAGAATACTAGAGTGCTAGAAATCCTTATGTTGGTACTAATAACATTAGAAAATGTACAAATGTGTGAAGACTCTACATAACCGTGTTTCCAAGCAGAGATTGAGTGCCACTGCAGTAGTTGGATTTGATGTGTTGAATGTTTATATTTTTTAATCTTGTATTAAATAAAGTGGATTATCATTTTTGCTATTATTATTTGCAGGGTCTCATGGTCTTGAAATGGCTTGAGAGATTTACCTTTGCTTCATCTATCAAAAAATATTTTCTAAGCAAAGTCATCACTGAAAATATGTTTCAAGGGAAAGGCATTTATCCTATTTAGGGAATTTGATCAAGGACTTGAAAAAAAGTGTTAATTTGTTTACAGGTAATCAATATGGTTATAACAAGTAATGCTATCACTCATTTCCTTGCATGGATTAAAACTGATTATTTTTTTTAAACTTTTATTCTAAGGACTACTTACTATAGACTATTTACTGTTTAGAGTGCCTTACTGTCCTGTGCCATTCTACTTCTTCCCAGTGAGTGCAGTTTTAATATACATGAAAATTATGTAACTGGTCATTTAGTTGCAGTGTAAGAGATGTTCATTTTATTAATATGCTCTCTTTAGTGATTGTCAGTATTGTTATTTTTTTTACCTATGTTCACCCACTACATTCAGTGACACACACACACACACACACACACACACACCTTTCTTCCAAGCAGCTTAAATATTTACTTCACATATTTTCCCCCCTAGAAAGTAGTTAATATTTTGCCATACAGGAAAAAAAAAAGACAGAAATAATTGAATTGGGCCTGGAATGCAAATGATCTTATCTCAGATCACTACTAAATGTTGCTATAAAACAATCATAAACATTCATTGAGTAATGCTATGTGTCCAGCATTGTTCTAGAAGTTTTACATGTATAGTCCCATTTATAGCTTGTGAAGGCAGATAATATCAATACCCCCATTTTCCAAATGAAGAAACTGAGGTATACAGAGTTTAAGTAACTTGCAGGTTAGTGAGTGGCAGAGCCAAGTCCCATCCCACTGTATGAACATCCAAAGTCTTACCATAAGCACTGAGTTGTATCATAGCCCCATCTATAAGTTGCCTGTCTTTGAGTCGCTCCCTCACATTTATTTCTTTATTTATGTCAGAGAACTATTTAACATGAAGTACATGAAGATTTGAGCTTCAGTGTCCTTATGAGTCTTGAGAATTGCTGGAGATTATAGAGTGTTCCAGAAGGAGAGAAACTCATTTATAATCAAGAAACATTTCAACATAAGCATTTCTGGTAAATTGTCCACAGATCTCAAAAGAAAGAGATCGAAAACTCTACAGTCCTAGGCACTTGTTATAATTTCTTTATTCTATATAAATATTTCCTTTCATACCTACTTTTGTTATTTGTAGTTTGATCTTTTTTTCCTTAAAGAGAACATCCACAATTTTAAAAAGTTTTTGTCTCACAAAAACTAGATTCTTCATCTACTTACCCTTTTTTTTTTTTTGCAAGTAGGAAATTACATCATCCATTTTGTATTTAGGAACATGCTGAATGTTAGGTGCCAGTGAGAAGGGCTGGTTGTATAACCAGGATCAGACTGCCTCAGAAGGTAACTAATCATTTCAGGAGCTGTTACAAGTGGATATCCTTTTTTTTTTTCTTTACGATAGAAGAGGATAGCAAATGACCTATCAATTACGAATTATCTTATAATAATCTGTCATGACGCAAATTTACCTGGCCAAAAAAGTTTAATTTAATCCAACATGTAAATAACTCTTTCAATTTTTTTTTTTTTTTTACTGCAACTCACAGGCAGACATGCATGTTAGGTGCTTGTCATGACCCACTGTCTTAGTCTATTTGAACTGTTACAACAAAATACCACACACTAGGTAGTTTATAAACAACAGAAATTCATTTCTCACAGTCCTTCAAGCTGAAAAGTTCAAATCAAGGCCTCAGCATGGTTGAGTGAAGGCCCTCTTCCTGTTCATAGTTGGGATTTTTCCACTGTGTCTTCACCTGGTAGAAGGGGCTAGGAATCTCTCTAGAGCCTTTTTATAAGGCACTAATCCCATTCATAAGGGTTCCACCCTCCTAATACTATCACCTTTGGGGGTTAGGATCTAAACATATGAATTCAGACTACAGTACCCATTAAATAGGTTTCACAACTCACTAATGGGTGACAGATTTTAGTTTGAAAAACAATGCAAGAGCACATTGGCTCCTTGAAATGATTTTTTTTTTCCCTACCAGCAATGCATGGACATGGGGAAATGGACTAATCTAGTTGTCTTTCCTGTCCAATCACTTTCCACAATGAGAAATAGGACTAGCTGTTCCAAAGGGAAACTAATCACTGCCAATAAGGAGAAATCAGTCATCCAAAGTACTAATGAGATTGTGATTGGTTTGTTGGTTCATTTGTTAATTGGGAGTGAGCCTCTCCATGGCTTTTAGTGCCCATATTACACAGGTGCTCCACACTGGTTCATTGGCTACATTGTCTAATCATCCACAGGAGGCTAATTTAAATAGCTATGCTATTGTTGATTAAGCCCTAAGTTCATAATGGAACCAGTGGTTTGTTAGTTTCAGTTCCCCTCCAAAGAATTTTTTCCCAAAGTATGTAAATACAGAAACTAACTCAAGTAGTGATTAAGAGACTTGACACACTGGGGAAAGAGTGATATTCTTCCACATTATACAATTACTGAAAATAGCATATGTTAGTTAAATCACGTGTTTTGTGAATAGAAGAATGTAGAGAATTGAATGAATTCATTCAATTGCATGAATTTAGCAAATGTCTTTGCTAAAACTACAAACTTTCACAGGGTTCCTTTTTGTAGCCTATGTCTTCCCCCAAAATAGATTCATCAAGAACTTACTGTCAGCCTTGGAAAATGAATTTATGAATCAAAGCTCCCCTGTTGTGTAAAATTATCTGGTTTGTAATCAGGGAAGCTTAGTGTAGATATATTGGCAGAGTAGAGTTGCAGATGAACTTTCAGTTATGAATTTAGTACAGTAATTTCTTTTTCTCTGTAATGGGGTTTATTTAACAAATGTCAGCCACATGTGGGAATTTGGAAGTCACTGGGAAACTTCACACTGAATCTAAGTCTTTAAAATATAAATCTGGAGAGTTTGCTTGTAAGCACTTTTAAATGTATTTGCAAAATGTATAGTAATCATTGTAACAGGCCCTGGGGCAAAGTATCTCTTAAGCAGTGATTCCCACTTTTTGGATGAAGTGATCAGTGACCTTTATAGTAGGTTTCTTTGGTGTGAGGAAAGGTCTGTTCATTACTCACTGCATTACATGAACCATTTTAGCTTGCTTAGCTTGATGCAATCTTAACAGATGTGGATTCTCCAGGATCTGGTAAAGTAAGGTAAATTGTCACTTAAATCCTTCACTATGTAAACTGTTCCTAATCTTCCTACTATATAAGCTTGCTGAGAACCACTTTTGGGTCACTGTGCTCCAATAACTTGCTCCTCTGCCTAAATGACCAGGTCAATGCCTGGTCCTTTCTTGCCAGTGACTGTGAGTTTTTAACCTAGTTATATTTAAGGAATCATCTAAAGAAGAGGCAGTTATCCAGTGAAAGTCCCATTTGTTCAGTCTTGTTCATGAGAGAGGATAATCTTACATGAATGGATGAAGAAGCTGAAAGATTAAGGTAGGTAATAGTGGAAATAAATATTTACTGAACATTTATTTAGATCAAACTTCAGGGCCTATATCCTGGGCACTATGTCATACTTTTTCCTGATAGCATCTCAATTAAACCTTGATTCCTAAAGGACTTTCATTATCCCTATCCTACAAATGAAGACAGTGAGCCTCATAGAACTAAATTACTTCTGTGGGAGGTCTGAGAGCTAGTAAGTAGCTGAGTCAGAATCCAAGGAGAAATGTGTCTGAGACAAAGTTTATTAACCTGCTCTTAGGGGTCCCAAATTAATCTGGGCTGACCTAGGATTAGAACCCAACTTCTTACTTTTTTGACTAGTGTTCTTTTACTAGACTATGCTGCATCATAACATAGCTACAGTTCTATCAATTCAGAGCAAGATTCTCTTCTCAATATGGGCACTTGACTAATGATGTAGCTTAGGTGAAAGGTCCAGAGCTTTCCAATGAGAGGCTAGTCATTCAATTAGTTATCCAACTATGTTTGTGACACAGCAAACAGAGAGTCTGAGTCAATCAAAATCAATTCTCCCTTCACAAATGTAACCAAGTGTTGTTGCCATCAGGTTTCATTAATTGACAAGAAAGTGTAGTGGTTGATTGATGACTGAGTCTTGCTTACTCTAGACGGAGCCTTTTAATTGTGGTCATACTCTGTCTTCAGAACTTATTTTCAAGCACTCCAAGCTCAACCTGCCCTAGTTTGATTCTCCAGCACAAGATTTGTGATTACTTATAAAAAGTATGAATGGTTGTTGTCTACATTTCCTTTCCCTGAACAGTACTATTGAGTCTCTTCTGTGTGGTAACCATTGCTTTTTTGGTCAAGCTAGATGCCAGAAGAAATTGTTAACATTGTCCAAGCCAGTTCAATTCAATGAATATCAGCTCCCTACTTCATGACGGGTATAGTGTAGTGTCATTGCCTCTATGAGGTTACACAGATGAATATGTAGTTTATCAAGGGAGGAGGAAAGCATGCACAAATAACTCTTGCATAAATCACACTGTGCTGTAATAAAGGTATATGATAGAAATGGCTACTTCTTATTAGGAGAATCAGTAAAATATCAAAGAAGAGGAAACATCTTATCTGGTTCTAGAAGACAAAGAATGTTTAAATTTTAGAGAAGCATTTAGGAGAATAGGACAGAGAAAAGAAAGAACATTATAGGCAAGGGAGGCAACACAAGTAAAGATATATTGGTATGAAAACATATGGTTGGAAAAATTCAAGTAGCACCATACTGAGAGATAAGAAAAGGGAAAAGGCCATTGAGGTTTAAGGTAGATGAATCTAGAAGTTTTGTGTGGCAAAATTACCAAGTGGTGCTAATGAGTTGTAATTTCATTTTGTAGGAAATGAGAGGTTATGAGAAATTGTTTGACAGCAATTTCAAGATGAAAATTACTGTCATGGGTTAAGAAATAGAAAGTGACTCTCTCCATCTCAAAATAATACTTAAAAGTTTAAATACATTTCACCTAGATTTATATTTTCGAGTGAATTTCAACTTTGGATGTCAATACTCCAAGTCACTATTTGAAATATATTCCCTACTCCAGACTCCTGTTATGAAGTAAATGTATGAGAAGGTAATTTTATCTGAAATATTTGCTGGGGAGAATGATAACATGCAAGAACATTTTCCTTTGGGAGATGGCAGAGAAAGCTGTCTCAGCCATGCTGTTCTGAAATCATGATTATAAGGTTTTAATTTGGGAAATATAGTTCTAGAAAGAGTACCTGTGCAGGAACTTTTTGTCTTTCTGAATTAGCAGTGCTACTTGAAGGAGGATGGTAGTCTAGCCTTTGCTTTGTCTATTTTATAAGGATTCTGAAGACTCACAGAGCTTGAGCGGGAAGATATCTGAGAACATATATAATGAAGGGTAAGGAATAACAAATTTGTCCTTATTTTACGTTGTCTTTGAGAGGCAAACAAGTTGGATTCTTTTGCTCCAATATTGACCTGGCTACTTTTTAAACCACTTTTTAAAAGATTTTATTTTTAAGTAATCTCTACATGGGACACAAACCCACAACCCTGCGATCAAGAGTCACATGTTCCACCAACTGAGTCAGTCAGGCACCCCTGACCTGGCCATTTAATTAAAATGGCCATATATTTCCTAATGGGATTGCCAGTGAAGGTACTGAATATTTTGTATCTCTTTGCACTATAATGTGCAAGTATACTCCCATTAATATAGGGCATGCTTCTAATTCTTGTCTTTTTTATTTACTCATGGCTTAATTTTAATCCTTCATTGGTGCTTTAAATGCCTCAAATAAGAATAATGCCAACTACGGTGATTTTCACCTTTTTATTAGCAAATGTGAAACATGTGTAACTCATAATCACCTGGTTGTTCTTAGCCCAGGGCATCTGGAGAGCCTTTTCAAGATTTCTGCTCTCCTCAGGCACTTACCAAAGGGAATGCAAGATTCAGTCGTTTTAACTTACAAATCAAGTCCAGATTTGATTATTAAGGTTTTCTATTTCCTACTTGCTGTCACAAACCCATCCTGAAATTTAATTTCCCTACTAGACATTTTAAGCGAAACATTTAAATGAGAATGGCCAAACATTAATGAAGACTTCCAATAGGAGAAATGTGTGAGATTGAGTCAAGAGCTGAGGCTCATGTTTGTGTAGAGGGAGGCAAATTGTAGAATATGGATAGTCTCTGTTTTAATAAATCTGTGCCTTAAACCCTTTTTCAAACAGTCCCCAAATTTCTGTAGTTATAGATATCTATACTGGGTATACTGATTACATGTGTGTCAATCCAGGTACATTGCAGAGAGGAACTAATTCTTTTCTTGGTCCAACTACAAGATGCAGTGGTGGGCAAGAAAGAACAGCTTAATTAAAATTCTTTCAAATAATAATTCATTTTTAGGATTATTAGTGACAATCAGGAGAAATTTCTGAATTACTGATTCTACACACAAGTGTGTTGGTGTTTGATGTAGGTTTTCTTATTTGTGAATAATCATTTTAATGCAATAATAAATGAAAGCAACCTCTCATTTTTAAAAATTTATTCGCTATTATTTGTGCTTCAGATGATCTTCACATGGTCTCCTTCTCTTTGTCACCTTATGACCTCCTAATGTCCTAAACCACACCATCTGCAGTATCCCCATGGCATTGTCTCCATTACAGTATCATCTTTTCTTCATACCAGTTATCACTATCAGATGTTCTTTAATTGATGTGATTATATGTTAATTTACCATCTCATCACTCTAGGATGTAAGCTTAATGAAACAGGACAGGAACTTTTCTGTCTTGTTCACCATTGTATTCTCACCACCTAAATCTGTCTGTGATGACATGTGAGCTCAGTTATCAACAGGGTGTAATTTTTGCTGAATTTGAGATTTATTGCTCATAGAATTTAGGAAAATATTGTGTTCATTTTTCAGAATATGAACTTTTAAAATCCCTTTGAAGTAAAAACTTCCATGTGAAAATGTTTGGAGTCAGAAAATATTCATGTGCCTTATTTGCTTCTGTATTATAACCTTACTGACTGCTATGGACTGAATTGTGTGCCTTCTCGCCTCCATATTCATACACTGAAGCCCTAATTCCTAAAGTATTTACATTTGGAGAAAGGACATTTCAGAGGTAATTAAGTTAAATGAAGTCATAAGGGTGGTACCCCTAATTGGATAGTGTTAGTGTCCTTATAAGAAGAAACACTGGAGAACTTACTCTTTCCATGATGTTAAGGACAAAGTGGTTATCTGCAAGCCAGAAAGAGAGCTCTTATCAGAAACTAAACGAGTCTGGGTGGCTCAGTCAGTTAAGCGTCTGCCTTCTGCTCAGGTCATGATCCCAGGGTTCTGGGATTAAGCTCTGAGCCCAACATCTCGCTCAGTGAGGAACCTGCTTCTCCCTCTGTTACTTCACATTGCTTTGTGTGCTCTTGTGTACTCTCTTTCTCTCTGTTTCTGTCAAAAAAAAAAAAAAAAAAAGACCTAACTAAATTTGTCAGTGACTTGTTCTTGGACTTCCCAGCCTCTAGGACTATGAGAAGATAATTTCTATTGTTTAACTCATCCAATCTATGGTAATTTATTATGGCAGTCCAAGCAAACTAATATACTTACTAATTAACAATTATTTTTAATGACTGTATTAGAAAAATTTCTCTTTTCCATGCTATATCATGCTGTGTCATTCAGTTCTTGTTATGCTTTTAAGCCACTGATAACATTACAATGGCTGATGGGAATGAATGAGGAAGGGAGGAGTTTTGTAAGATCATAGTTGAAATTTCCACACACAAAAAAGCTTTTCCTTCTATAGACTTCATCATTTATTATGTGATAGTTTCCAAAAAATAGATGGCATTGTATGGACAAGGGACAGCACCTTAATTGTCCTATTACTGCTACTTCCAATTTATTTATTTATTTATTTATTTATTTATATTTATTTATTTATTTGATACTTCCATTTTATTTTTTTTTAAAGATTTTTTTTATTTATTTATTCATGAAAGACACAGTGTGAGAAAGAGAGAGGCAGAGACACAGGCAGAGGGAGAAGCAGGCTCCATGCACCAGGAGCCCGACGTGGGATTCGATCCCGGATCTCCAAGACCGCACCCTGGGCCAAAGGCAGGCACCAAACCACTGCGCCACCCAGGGATCCCTGATACTTCCATTTTAGATTGATCAAGGGTATAGTCTTTTGGGAGAAGATATATGTTAAAACGGCATAATATTCTGTGAGATCAGGAAAATGTTAAGGCCCCTAGTTGATTGAGCCTAGTTGGCTCAATCAGTAGAACATGTGACTCTTGATCTCAGAGTCATGAGTTCAAGCCCCATGCTGGACATAGAGATTACTTAAGGAAATTTAAAAAAAAAGGAAAGAAAGAAAAAAATATTTGAGTGTGCAATTTTTGAGCATTTTGTGGACTTTAGAAAAGCAGATGAAGACCAAAATGATGAGAATAAAATAATTTGTGAGTCCTTCTGAGCTATTTTCAGGAAGGAGATAAAGCAAACACAGAGCTAAAATCCACTAATGTGCATCCATTATTAACTTAGGAACACCTCCAAACATTTGGTGACCTACTTTTCACTTTTATTTTGTTTTTAAGATATAAAAGCTACAGGTGTTTTGTGAGAGTGAAGAAAAGTGCTTTGTGTGCTCTTGTGAGAGTGAAGAAAAGTCAGTGTAGCTGAAGGTTCACCCAAATAATGATTATTTTTAAAGTTATATTGGTCATTTAAAAACACTTTCTATACTAATAATCAAAATTAATAGATGAAGCAGGTGCATACATTGTTTTAATTAACAACAGCTGTGCTATAGCAACATTCCAGGAGCTTATTATGGCATCGTTTATAGAGAATATGTTACCAACGCATTTTATAATATGCATTATAAAAAGTTATTAAACGATATGACT
This sequence comes from Nyctereutes procyonoides, assembly GCF_905146905.1. NCBI lineage: Eukaryota > Metazoa > Chordata > Mammalia > Carnivora > Canidae > Nyctereutes > Nyctereutes procyonoides. The sequence continues at coordinate 4,521,704 of NW_026575031.1, read as the reverse complement.
ACATCTTAGAATCATTCAATAAATATTAATAAAGCATTTATGATTGTGCCCTTAATTTAAAATACTATCATTATCTTTCAAGCAGATGTCAGCATCAAGTGCCAACAAGCCATTCCTGACCACATCAGTGGTAGTAGTGATTAGCAGTTTCCCTGAGAATGTGTTAAACATCCTCTCTATTAGTTTGGAAGTACCCACCTTCTAAATGGTAGCTCCTGAGCCTCACTGTGAGCTATCTGAATCTCAATAGGAAAAAGGAAAAAAACCAAACAAACTTAATTCCCCCAATTCTTACCTACTGAGTTTTAAACTGTAGCTACTTGTAACTCATGTATTAGATACCCACTATGGTTGAATTTTCCATGCCATATAAGGAAGATGTGGTTAATTTTCTCTTAATTCTGTTTTTACATTACCAAATGTATTTATTGAAAAGGAATATTTTTCTTAAGGCCCAGTGGGATCCCATAGCTCATTAATTGCTTTGAAACCTCATCAATCAGCTTGCAATATGCTATTACTTACGTAACAGTGCTGAATTGAGTGGCTAAAAACAGGGCCATTTATTTAAATTAATCATTTGTTTTATGCAATATCAGTTTGGAAAAGTAATGGTAAGGAATTTTCCCTAGAAGACTGTACTGAAAAGAGATGTAACACTTTTGAAATTAGAGACTCTTGGATGAATCAATGAAAAATCCTGAAATGTGTTTCTTTTAAAATGTAGAAAATTCAGTGGAATCTAAGAAATAAAACAGGATCATAGGGGAAGGGAGGGAAAAATAAAACATGATGAAATCACAGAGGGAGACAGACCATAAGGGATGTTTAATTGTAGGAAGCAAACTGAATGTTGCTGGAGGAGAGGGGGGCACAAAGTAACTGGGTGATGGACATTAAGGAGAGCCTATGATGTAATGAGCACTGGATATTATATAAGGCTAATGAATCACTGACCTCTCCCTCTGAAACTAATAATAAATACTCTATGTTAATTAATTGAATTTAAATTTTAAAAATTGGGCCTTCCCTAAAAAAAAAAAAGTAGAAAATTGAAAGACCTGTAAACTGTAGCTCTGATGGCTAGAATCTAAAATCAAACAAAAACAATCATAGAATTAGCATCATTCCTATCCTTACAATATATAATACAAAACAATGAATAACTAGTATTTAGACATAATTGTATACTTTTCTTAAATGTAGTCCTGCGGTGTGATTTTTTTCCTCCCCCAAGAAGCCCATTTGCAATGAAGTTGGTATTTCTGTGCTAAGTGAGCAAATGTTGACATCACCTTTCATTGTCAGTGGATAAATATATTAAACTCACTATCCTCACTTAAGCTAGTTTTATTCTTTCTAGCTTAAATCCTTTAGCTTTAAAATAAGACAGAAATTTATAACAACACTTTTGGCTGAAGAATGCTTATAAACTTTCTTCTCCTATGATAACCAAATAAATCCAGAAGACCACTGTGTTTCCTATCTAATAAGTCCTAATTCTTAAAGTGTTCCTTCACATAAAGGAACAATAACAAAAGAAATTATTGGCAAGGATATGGAGAAATTGGAACCCTTGGATGTGATTGGTGAATACAAGATGGTGTGGCCTCTGTGGAAAATAGTATAAGGTTTTTCTTTTCTTTTTTTTTTTTAAGATTCATTTGTTTGTTTGTTTGTTTATGATAGACACAGAGAGAGAGGGAGAGGCAGAGACACAGGCAGAGGGAGAAGCAGGTTCCATGCAGGGAGCCCGATGCGGGACTCGATCCCAGGACTCCTGGATCGCACCCTGGGCCAAAGGCAGGCGCCAAACCACTGAGCCACCCAGGGATCCCCCGTATAAGGTTTTAAAAAAAATTAAAAATAAAACTATCAGCCACAGATCCAGCAAATCACACTTTAGGATATATATATATATATATATATATATATATATATATATATATATATATGAAATCAGGATCTTGAACAGATATTTATACTCCCAAGTTCCTTTCAGTATTATTCAAAATAGCCAAGAATATAGAAACAATACGAATATCCATCAACAGATGAACAGATTTTAAAGATGTGGTATGTGCACACAATGGAATATTATTGCTCATTCTTAATGAAAAGGGAAATAGGGATCCCTGGGTGCTTCAGCGGCTTAGCACCTGCCTTCAGCCCTGGGCATGATCCTGGAGTCCCGGGATCAAGTCCCACATCCAGCTCCCTGCATGGGGCCTGCTTCTCCCTCTGCCTGTGTCTCTGCCTCTCTCCCTCTGTGTCTCTCATGAATAAATAAATAAAATTTTTAAAAAAGAAAAAGGAAATCCTGCCATTTGCAACAGCAGGAATGGACCTGGAAGACATTATGCTGAGCAAAAAAAATAAGCCAGTCATACAAGGAAAGTAGTGCACGAGTCCACTTATGTGAGATACCTAAAATCGTGGAACGTACAGAAGCAGAAAATAGAATGATGTAGGGAGAGGGGAATCAGTGTGTGTACTTAGTGGGTATAATGTTTGTTGTGCCCAAGATTGCGAATCCGAGAAACCACCAAGGAGCCGACACCGATGCAAGCGCACGAGGGTTTATTTGCAAGCTCGAGCTTGGGTCCAAGTACACCCGACACAGTGGAGCAGGGACTTGGACCCCGAAGTGGGTTACAGCTGGGTTTTTTATAGGCTGGTCTAGGGCATCTTCAGAAGGGGTGGAGGAATTTCTCAAGTTCTGTTTACATTCTGATATGGGGCTTTCAAGGGCATTGGGCTCTGTTCTCATTCTAATATGGGACTTTCTGCCACGGGCGTGGGCTCTGTTGTCTTTCTGATATGGGATTCCCTGCAGAGGACATTGAGGACATTCTGCAGTTTTTCCCCTTAAAGTTCAGCTCTTATTCACAGGGACCTAAGATGGCTGTACTTGTGCTAATGCTAAACTTTCGGTGGGATGGCCTTAATTTTTCTCGGCCTCCACAATGTTATAGAAGATTATGGAGATCTGTACAAACACAGCACCTGTGGTTAACAATATGGCTCCATGAACTAAAATGAAGAGGGTAGATCTCTTAAGTATTCTTACAAAAAAAAAAAATTCACACAGGAGAGACAAGGAGACCTTTGTAGGTGATGGATATGTTTACCTTGATTGTGATGATGCTATCACAAGTGTATGTATATGTCCAAATGCATCAAAATTGTAGACATTAATTTTGTGCAATTTTTGGTATATCAATGACACCTCAATAAAACTGGGGAAGAAAGGAAGGCAACATCCTCAAAGAACTCAGATCTTCAGACCTGTTTGGACTGTAGCTTCTCAAGCAACATTTCATGGTTAGAAATGGTCTCTAAATTTTCTTATTTTAAAAACAAATAAAAGAGAAAATGATTTTGAGAGGGAAAGAAGGAAAGACAAAAACTCAAAACTTTCTTAAGAGTGGTCATGATTTTTTATATATGCAATACAATGCAACATTATATGGATTCCATGTGACTTTTGGTTTCCTTATATCATTTTGGAAATATTTTTTAGGATCAATACACTTGATTTTGAATTCCTCCATATCTGTTGGGGGCACTTGGACTTAAGTGGAGGACTTGCAAGGTCCATGGTGAAAATGTTACTCTGAAACAGTAGTAGCAGCAGTTTTGGTGTAGTAATACATAGCAGTGGCAGTACTAGGAATAGTAATAAGATGTTAGTAATGATGCTTTTGTTTGTGTTTCTAAATTCCTGAACATAGGTAGTCTTCAGAGCTGGCATTTTATATTAGCTCTGCAAATAGACTGAAATCTGATTGTGATCATTTGAGAGTCACAATCTCTTCCACAAACCATGTATTTCTACTTTAAAATCCTTTGTCTCCTTGTTTATGAAATGAGTAGAACATACTTCTATTTTATTTATTAGAGACATTGTAAATTAAACTTAATAACTGATAAACCACTGGAGAGCCAGCAATTCTGCCTTTCCTATTTGATGTACCTCATGGTGCTTTGCACCAGAGAAAACACCAAGTATTTAATTGTTGAATTGGAAGTGGAAGCATTTTAAAAAGTTACACAAATAGTAATATTAGTTTGTTGTCTTAACTTGAATGATTTCTACACTCACGTGACATTATTAGCCCAAGGAAATTCTTTGCTGAAAATACAAATGAATAAAATTACAGAAACGAAATCTTCCAGACTTTGAAATTTGAGTAAATGAAGTCTCATTTCCAAACTGAATTTATCACTTAGCTTTAATCTGTGTGAATTGTGATTGATTCTTTAAAAATCTGCGAAAGTTGAATTTTCAGAAACTGGAGAATTTTATGGCTCTCAATGGCTTTCTTAAAATAATGGCCTCAAAGCCATGTCTTTTTTATTTTATTAAAAAAGATTGTTTATCTATTTCAGAGCAAGTGCGAGAGAGCACACAAGCAAGAGGAGGGGCAGAAGGAAAGGGAGAAGCAGGCTCCCCATTAGGCAGAGAGCCCAACACGAGACTTGATCCCAAGACCCCAGGACCCCAGAATCATGCGTGACCTGAGCCAAAGGCAGATGCTTAACTGACTGAGCCACCCAGGAACCCCTCACTTTATTATCTCAAATATCTCAATATGGTCCAGGAATGTTAAAACTTTTGTATAATAAGCTTCATGCCTTCTTTCCATGAGGGCGATTTCATAATTTCTTCTCTTTTCAAATATTCCGCATCAACATTTGACTCACAATGAGCTTCACTTCCTGCTTTAACATAGGTAGAGTAGCACTTGCTTATCTACCCACCACCAAATCTGCAAACATTTACAAATCTTTTTTCCCCTAATACAGCTAAGCAAGAGTTTATCTTCCTTTCAAGAGAAGCCCTTCTGCAAGTGTGGATTCATCATCATTCACCAACTCAGTCTGATTCCTCTCAGCTGAGTCAGCATCTTCTCTCTCTCCAAAAAGGGCCATACTCTGTTGCTTTCAACCTGTTCTATATTGCTCACCCCAAAACCATGTAGACAAACCTCCATGGAACCCCTTATCTTGTCCCATTGATCACACGATTTTTTGCTCCTCTTCACAGCAAACTACTCTTGTTGACTTCTCCACCTCCTCATATTTGTTCTCCTGTCATTATCATTCAGTTTGGCATCGCTCCTCAATAAAAATTACTCTTTAAATAAGACTGTATTTATCTATTCATGAGAGACACACACAGAGAGAGGCAGAGACACAGACAGAGGGAGAAGCAGGTTCCCTGTGGGGAGCCAGATGTAGGACTCCATCCTAGGACCCCGGGATCACAGCCTGAGCTGAAGGCAGATGCACAACCACTGAGCCACCCAGGTGTCCCAATAAAAACGACTTTTAAGCAGGATGCCAGATGCAGTAGAACACAATCTGTTCTTATCATATTCGACCTGTCAGCAATATTCAACATAGTTATTTACTCTTTTTAAACATTGGCACAGCAGCATAGCTTGGAAACCCTAACAGAAAGATACCATGTGCGTTCAAAATGCTATTTGATTTTGACTCCATTTCTCTACACCCCATGCAAGAATAATCAAGTCTGAGGCAACTTGGTAAAGTATGAACTTTCACTTTTGTTAAGACTAGTGCCTGAAGACACAGGCCAATTAACAACTCTCACTAAGCTCTTTCTGCAAAATGGAATCTGGCTCTGTAATTCCTCCATCTCATCTATTATAACTTAATTCATTACCTTGTTTCCCTCATTAATTATAACTACCTTCTTGGGTCCTGTCCTGCCTCAAACAGGTTTTAATTGCCACAGCAGTTCTTCAGACATATGGTCTATTATTGATTTAGTTCATCCTGAGTCTGCCCTGTGTTCTTACAAGCCCCGTCCTTTGTGTTTTTGGCTTTATGCAGCCGTGGCCCCTGGTTTTATTCTGTTTTTTTTTTCACAGTCCTTCTTAAATAAGAGTGCACCAGCCTAGACATTGACCCTACTTCTTTGTCTACAGTATTCACTGACTTATCTAGTACTATTTACCATTTTTTTAAATCCAGCGAAACTCATGTTTGCTCATGGGTTCTGAATTGGACCTATCTTGTAAGCAGTGGAAACATTATTCCTGATGTGTTTGGATTTCAAAGCATTTATTTTTTTTCTTTCATTTATTTATTTATTTAATTTTTTAAAATTATTTTTTCACTTTTTTTTTATAAATTAATTTTTATTGGTGTTCAATTTACCAACATACAGAATAACACCCAGTGCTCATCCCGTCAAGTGTCCCCCTCAGTGCCCGTCACCATTTACCATTCAAATGGTTCTCAAAATATACCCCTAAAAACTATAGAACACTTCTGAAAGAAATTGAGGAAGACACAAAGAGATGGAAAAATATTCCATGCTTATGGATTGGCAGAATTAATATTGTGAAAATGTCAATGTTACCCAGGGCAATTTACACGTTTAATGCAACCCCTATCAAAATACCATGGACTTTCTTCAGAGACTTAGAACAAATTATTTTAAGATTTGTGTGGAATCAGAAAAGACCCCGAACAGCCAGGGGAATTTTAAAAAAGAAAACCATATCTGGGGGCATCACAATGCCAGATTTCAGGTTGTACTACAAAGCTGTGTTCATCAAGACAGTGTGGTACTGGCACAAAAACAGACACATAGATCAATGGAACAGAATAGAGAACCCAGAAGTGGACCCTGAACTTTATGGTCAACTAATATTCGATAAAGGAGGAAAGACTATCCATTGGAAGAAAGACAGTCTCTTCAATAAATGGTGCTGGGAAAATTGGACATCCACATGCAGAAGAATGAAACTGGACCACTCTCTTGCACCATACACAAAGATAAACTCAAAATAGATGAAAGATCTAAATGTGAGACAAGATTCCATCAAAATCCCAGAGGAGAACTCAGGCAACACCCTTTTTGAACTTGGCCACAGTAACCGGAGAAGGACAAACAGTGTATGTTCTCATTCATTTGGGGAATATGAATAATAGTGAAAGGGAATATAAGGGAAGGGAGAAGAAATGTGTGAGAAATATCAGAAAGGGAGACAAAACATAAAGACTTCTAACTCTGGGAAATGAACTAGGGGTGGTGGATTTCAAAGCATTTAGATCCCAACTACTCTTCTAGTGTTTTCAGAAATATATCCCTTTATATGCGTGGCAAAGTGATCTGAACTTCCTAGTTCTCAAATCCACACTCAGTCCATTTTTGTTCTGGGACACAGGATGACACAAAATTTCCATAAAGTAAGCTTATGGGTATTTTTGCCTAGAAAACATGTTTAGAAAGGCCACCCAACATTTGCCTCTGTACCAATTTCAAGTTTTGTCAAAATGTACAAGTAACAAAATTGTTGTGTGATGCCTAATATATACTAAGAATCAATCATCTTAATTTATATCAGTCTTCAAAGTTACTAAAATGATGACTGGAGCTTTAAAAAAAATGACAACAAAGAGAATCTCAAATATTACCAATACATAAAAGATAGAAGGTATCAAAAAGCTTGCTTTTCCATCCTCTCTTTGGGAGATGGTTTCCCCAGTCGCTTTTATACAGAGGTGTGAAGCTGAAGACGGGCATCTGAAAGAAGCATCTATCATAAATTGTGAGAATGATTAATCCTCTGGGTCCTATATTCTCCCATCACTTGTTCATGGCCAGATTTCTCTGGAGCCTAAAATAAATCCCATTCATGCTCTGGGCCAGGAGCACTCAGCTCATTTACATAATACATTTAGCACTCACTGAATGCCAAGTGTAGATTAATAATCTGATTTGGAGAATAGTGAACAATTGTTTTGTAAAGTTGCAATTGTTACTGCTTTTGGGGTGCTTGAATTACAAATCAAGTGACAAAGAGCATATTGATCCAAACATGTTTGTGCCACAGAAATAAATATCACAGAGATACCAATATTTGAATTTAAAATATGGCAGTATTGTCCGACAGTCACTGCCTTTTGGCAGGCAATTCAGTGAATCTGTGAATGTATTCATGCGAATAATTGTTCATGAACACACAAAATCCCTTGACTGCTATTGTTAGCACCAACCACGCAATGCTACAGCAGGAGTTTTGGAAATACCTTTGAATTTTTCTGAATGGAACACATATCCAGGGGGACAGAAAAGGGTCCAGACTGGGTTGCATTAATTTTTGGTTTTCTGTCTGTTCTCCTCACACCTCACAGCACTTCAATCCAAAGCATATTTTTTAAAAATGGAGAACTTCTTGGTTCAGGCAAGTGTTAATTGAATACTGCATCTGTAGCACCAAAGAGGTAGATAGTCAGAAAGTAAATTATTTCCCTATTTTTGAGAGGCTGTAACAGCCCCAATACCACCCGTAGCTATTGGGCATGTATGAGTTTCTTTAATAATGTTTTCTACCTATAAATGATCTTTTGGCAAGGGCCATGTGACCACAATAAAGTCACTGGATATCACTCAGAAAGAAAATATTTTGGTATAAAGAGTATAAAAAATGACACTTTGTAACAGTTTTTCCAAGCAAATTATAACTGCCTGTCATGCAGACAAGGGTTGCCATGGTAAGCAGTTTTTTTGAATAGGTAAACCATATAAAAGTGAGACGGAGCATGTTTGAAGCTTGTGGGAAAAGGAGTTCAGGTTGCCTGGAGCACGAATAACTATGGTATTTAAAATCATGGGTGAGCACAAAACCCTTTCCCAAATGTGGTGCAGGCAAATGTCTATTTTTCTTTCTCAGGCAGTTTCTCTCTAAGATGTTTAGCCTAGGAAACACTAGTGGTTAATGGAGCAAAAGAACCACAGAAATATTACCAGCAGGTTAAGATTCGTTATTGGCTGATTCTAAGGAAAATGAACCTCTCATGTCTCCAATGTTCATTGTTGTCATTGTGCCAGTAGATAGCAGGACTTCAGATATGTGGTCCCCAAACAATAGCTAAAAGCTCTAACAGACAGAGGTAATAAAATTATTTAGTGGGACAGTCACCTTTTTCTAGGTATCCCTAATTCAAGAACTCTCCTGTTTACATTACTGCTTCACATGATATCGTGGAACAAAATGGTGATGTTAGTCAATATGTATCAATAGATATCTTAGTTTTTAATGCTTATGTGCTCTCTCACTTCAAGGCCCTCTTTTTTTCTAGCTACATTCTTTTCTTCAGTGATTCATCTAACCTCACAGCTTTAATACTATGTGCTGCTGGCTCCCTCATCTAAGCAGGGAAACCTCCAGCTCAGAGCTCCCTGCCCCATCCTCAGATGAATACATACATTTACACCTACAAATATCTCTGTTTGCATCCTTAACAGATACCTTCCTCATCATTATAGGAAGCTAATCATGAGCTAAGGTGTCCCCTTCCACATAAAAATATCTAAAAAATGGCTGATATTGGGTTGTCTGAGTGGCTCAGTGGTTGAGCATCTGCCTTCCCCTCAGGTCATGATCCCGGGGTCCTCGCAGAAAGCCTGATTCTCCCTCTGCCTATGTCTCTGCTTCTCTCTCTGTGTCTCTCATGAATGAATAAATAAAATATTTTTTTAAAATGGGAGATATTGACATTTAAACAAATAAATCAACTACATGTTCAAAAATAAGAAAAGGCAATACACAAAGAGAAATCTCTTAGGAATCCCAGAGGATAACAAACAGATAGGATTTGTTGATAGATGTGAGCCTGTAAGAAAAAATGGGAAAGCTGCTTGGGATACCTCAGCAAGGGCAGCCAGGTGAATTGACAGTGTCACAGTCTGGACTAAGCAGCTATGATGGGGATTTCTTTCTTCAAGTAATGGGAGGGACTTGTGAGCTTGGATCAGAGAGACATGGCCACACCTAGGGTGTGGGCAATGGCTGGAAAAAATGCAAATCATCTGTACCCAGAAGACTAGCTGCTCAGGTACAACACCAGAAAGCATGTGCCACTCTTTCTCAAACTCAGCGAGAAATGGCCAGAATAGCTTATCAGCAGATTCTCTCATCCTTCTCCTTAGTAATTCTTAGACTCAAGCAGACATTGTTTCACAGGAAGTCACAGTCTCAAAGATGGACATACAATCAAGAATTGCCAAATACTGAGAAAAACCAAGAGCTCAAATACAGAACAATAGGATCAATAAGTACAAACGCCTGGACTAGAAGAAACAGAGTTAATGGGACAAACAGGAATAAGCATGAAAATAAGAACAGTGGACTCAGAGTGATAAAGCAAAACAGCACACTCATAACACACACACACACACACACACACACACATAACAGCAGGCTATTCTAAACTATTCTGCTCTAGAATCCTCCTCCGAACAAGCTGGCCTTAAAAGAAGCAGAGGCTCAGAGGTTGCCAGTCCAGAAGAATGTGATGGTCCCAAGGAGGTCAGCAAATTTAGAGAACGACAGTCTGAAGGTAGCACAGTATCTGTGAGCTCTAGCAGAGGACTTCAGAGTCTCAGGCAGAGGTTTTAAATTATATCTGAAATACCTACCCTCTCCCCATACACACTTACAGCCATCCCCCTCCTTGCCAGGGTCACTAAGGAGATGATAGTCTTTTCTCAGGAGCCACAACTGGGTGGGAACAATCATGTTATATGTATGATATTCATGGGATTCTCAGAAATAGAGGAGAACACTTACAGAAAAATAAAGATGCATGCTAACTTAAGATTAGGGGCTCTGAGTGTTGAGATTTGAGGATGCCCAGAAGTTAAATATGGCTTAGGGATACCAATATAGAAAGACATAGTTTCTCCATTATGGATACCCAAACTAATAAAAATAAATATAATAGTAATAACCTGAAACCCTATTGATTCTTCTATGTCAGACTCTGCTAAATGGTTTACACGCTTTATTCCATCCAAGCTTTTTAGAAATCACATGAAATCAGTACAATTATTACCAATTTTCAGATGAAGAAAATGAAGCTTGTAATGGTAATGTGACTTAAGGTTTAGAGTCAGCAGCTGAATCCAGACAGTTCAGAGGTTATCTGCTTAACCACTGTGTTCACTGCCTTTCTAATAGTGCTATGAGGAAACAAACCTATTAACATTACAGTCACAATATCCCCTAATCACATGGAAAACAAACTTGCAATTGCCCTTCAAATTCCTAGAGGCAGATCATGGCTACAACATACAGAAATTAAGGCAGCAGCTCCATAGAAGGGCTTTTTGTTAGCTAGTGCCTGCTTGGCCTCTTGGGTCTGAGAGGCAGAAAAGGAACCAACCCTTGGATCGGAGGCTCAGCTGGAGTGGAGGGTAGGAAATATAGATTTCAATGAGAATGCATCTTTTTGCCTGGAGGAGTCCAGGAAGGATTCTCAGGGGCAGTAATGTTTGAATAAGCCCTGGATTGGGAATATAGCAGAAGAGGGCCAAAGTCAGATGGCTTGGGTTGAAGATCTCTAGTCCATGGGAAAATAGGCCAGGGAAAAACAGGCTCCCAGGTTTGGACAACTGAACTACTGTCTATATACTATTAAAGACTGAGGCTCAGAGAGATAAGATAGGGATAGTCAAAAGGGATGTTAATAAGAAGGCAAAAATCCAATTAATAAAACTGTGAGATAAGATCCAAGGAACATCAATCAGTAAGTTGGCTTGAAATGAATTCCTTGAGAAAGGAACTAGAGCTTTGACTCCCCTAAGACAGGATTGATTGCAGTGAAGGAACCTGTGATGAGCCTGCGGGGGTGTACTCAGTCACGAAAGAGGAAGAATAACCAGGCATCTGCATGAGAAAAAAATAACCAGACATCTGCCACTATCTAGTAATCTAGTTTCTGGCATTTTTTTCCTCTAATGTGTTTTTAAGTGTTATGTAAAAGTTTCTCCTTCTTCATTACCCAACAGAATCCCTCTCTCTCTCATACACACACACATACACACACACATGCACACTCTTTTTGGTGACTGAATATTATTTTCTTTGTTGTTTTCAATCAGGCAGCGTTGTTGAAGTATTATTAAGAGATGAAGTTGTTTTGCCATGTCTAAAGTTGGAAGTAGCATGAAACTTATTTAGATTTATACAGATCATCTTTATTTTTTTTAAATTTTTATTTATTTATGATAGTCACACACACACACACACACACACACACAGAGAGAGAGAGAGAGAGAGAGAGAGAGAGAGAGAGAGAGGCAGAGACCCAGGCAGAGGGAGAAGCAGGCTCCATGCACCAGGAGCCCGATGTGGGATTCGATCCCGGGTCTTCAGGATCACGCCCTGGGCCAAAGGCAGGCGCCAAACCGCTGCGCCACCCAGGGATCCCTACAGATCATCTTTAATGAGTGTTTTAGTCAATAAATCTCAGAAATATTACAAGGTAATAATATATAAAATTATTGAATTCTTGTAGAAGATAGTATAACATGAAGGACTAGATATACAACTCCAAAATTTGGACTTATAGTTTTTAATATTTATTTAAGAAATTTGTCTTTTATCTCTTTTTAATTTGGTAGTGAAAAAAAACAAAAAAAAAGAAAAATAATTTGGTAGTGCATTTTATAATTGACTGTATCTTTGCTTCAAGAACTTATGATAGAAAGTCAAGAAAGTATTCTCTCGGGAACTACATTTTGCCCAAAGTTGGCCCTCAACAGCAAAATGGACTAAACTATAAGGTTTTTACATCTAGTGCACACCATCCAGGACTAGTCCTGGAGCCACTGCCTCCTCTTCTGGTTTTATATTCCTGAGAAGGACCTTGTCTCTTCATCTCTACCTGGAGGAACAATAGGGCCCTTCTTCTCAGGAAACCACAATTTGCTGTTAATATTATAGAGTTAATAGTGTCGGAATTCACATAATGATGGACAGAAAGAAGGAAGGAAAATCCCTAGGAGAGGACCATGACTAATTTGTTTTTGTATTGACTCCCAAAGTGTGAACTATGATGGCAGGGCCCGTCTTTCTTTCTGGGATATGTGTTAATGTGCCCAAAGGCTAGTAAGCATTGAGTGCATTTAATATGCATGATAAAGGCACACAGCCACCAATTTTGTTTAGAAATGGTTTATTTATTTCCTAAAAGTGAAAACTTTTCCATAAATGAAACTTGAAGAAACACACTATTAGTCTGAAGTCCTCTGAAGTAATAATAATTAATAATTCAAATTCTGTGGAAAAGAATATACAAGTCATTTATACAAGTCATTTACCAGGTGATTCTATGCCACTCTCCCTACACAATATTTGCTGCTATAAATAGAGGGGAAAGGATTAGGAAGAGACAGACTTTTGGGCACCAAGTACAGTGCAAAGCCAGCCCCCTGAAGCAACAAGTCTAAAATCCACATGTTGAATGAAACAAGGAAGAATGATGACAGTCAACATTCTAAATTGTGTGTCCTGCACCTTACTCTTCATAAAATTAGGGTAATTTTCTGTTTCAATTCACTCTTTTTCCTATGTTCAATGAAACTGAGCCAGAAATTGACCCAGAATCCTTCAGGCGTGTTGGTCAACCATGGCTTTAACAGATGTGTCCTTTCATTCTGATTCAACCCCTTTACCCCAATGGCTCCAGAAAGAAGGAAAGCATTTTACTTTGTCTTCATTTAGCCTGCCCAATGATGTGCCCATCATTCAGCCTGCAAGTTTTATAAATTGTTAAATATATGTTACAAATACTTTTGATATATATTCAATATTTAATAAAAAAATTAAGTGTATATATATAAATCAAACCAGCTGTTTTTTCTCAGCTCCTGAGTTCTATTGCCAGGTATTCACAAGTCCAAGATCACTGCAGTATGGTAATATGCCCAACAAACTGGCAAGAAAACATGTTAGCTAAAACATAAGGCTAGAAGAATGAACTGATATTAAGACCAATGTTATTTCTTTGGATTTTGAGGGTGCATTTCCCCTCTGAAGTTGTTGGTTTTCTACTGTGGGAGATGGCTATTCCTGCTAGTTTAGACCAATGCCACTGGTGATCCAAAACTGACTTTCAGTTTTGAATACAACAACCTGGTTTGGCCCAGAGAAGAGTCCTATCATGTCACTTTCTGAATGCCAGTAGCTCTTTGCATAGGAGACTCAGTGCAAGTGTGCGGTTGGAGCCCAGCAACCACTGGTGTCATCTGGAAAAACAAATCTAAGTATAGGGTTATGGCAGTACAATTTTCAGTCTCTCATTCAATGAGCTTTAACTGAATATATTAATATTTATATATAAATATATATATCTACAGAAAATATTAACATTTGGGTGACCAGAGACATAGCCATTCTTGTTGGATTTGGACCCAGTATTTAAGACCAGCACATTATTTTGAGTGTGTGAACTTCATCTGAGTTATTTATACCTTGACTTTGATTGATTTTCAAGTTTGTTTTTATTAAACACAATGTATATGAGGTGCTGCTTAATTTGATTTCTTAAAGCTAAGGTAAGAATAGGTTTCCAGAGAGGTGTTAATTGGCATTGATCAATTGAAACTTGTGGCTAATTTTCATTTTTATAAAACTCCCTCTTATTGCTAAAGGCTTTTTCTTTCCTGTGTCTTCATGAAACTCAGTATGTCTATAAAAGGGATGCCTGGGTGGCTCAGCAGTTTAGCACCTGCCTTCCTGGAACTCCAGGATCAAGTCCCACGTTGGGCTCCCTGCGTGGAGCCTGCTTCTCCCTCTGCCTGTGTCTCTGCCTCTCTCTCTCTCTGGGTTTCTCATGAATAAATAAACAAAATGTTTTAAAAAATATGTCTATAAAAAACCTAAATCTCTTCACAAAACAAATTCCATATTTTATTTATTTTAGCCCTGAAAATTCCTTTTTATTCAGGATTATGTAGCTCTTCTAAGATTGTTCTGTTGAGTATATAACTCAACTTATGATAAATTAGAAATTGAGAAAGTGACCACTTGGAGCTCTTGCTCTCATGGTGTGACCTGCTTTGGACCACATATATGAGGTCATTGAATTAACACTAACACAGATTCCTTTATCAAGTAATAATTTTTTGTTACACTGTGTAATGGAAAGTCTATGCATGCATGAGAACATGGACAACTCTTCAGATTTAAATTCTGCAAATTCTAAAATTAAGGTTATGTTCTTTGAATTCACTATTTCCAATAGCACTTGTCATATTCCCTATTTTCTTTCATACTAACCAAAAGTCTATCATGCTTGCTTAAAAGCCCCAGGTTTGATCTTTGAGCTGGCAATATAGTGTTTACTTCCTACCTGCAATATAATGAAAAAGAAACTGAAAGATCCAACTTCAAGGGTCTGGATAGCTCATTACACTTTTCTGAGCATTTGCTTTCTTGTCTTCAAAATGGAGGCGATACTGTCATTCTTGTTTGTGAGGATTAAATGTGATAATGGATGTAAAATTATTCATAACTATAAAGTGGGTATAAATATGGGTTGTTGTTAGTCTTTTAGCAACTATATCAAAAGTGGAGGTGCTTCCTCAAATTCCTTGCAATCTTCTACTGGATTAAAGGCAAAATTTCTTCCATTCAGTCACAAATATGCTTGATGACGTTGATGTGATATTTAGGTTTCATTCCTATATGTGGAATCCTGATTAAACCTACAGATTGTATTTCTACTTATAATCTGCCTGTGTCTGATGATAGGAACTCCCATTTGTCTTTAGCAGAAAGATAATTATTTGTGCCAGGGTGTAGAGTGTGATGTTTGGCATCTTAAATGTTTTACTGTGTACTTAAATTCTAACAATGAAAATGGGAAAATGGTAGGGATTTCAAGATGGATTCTGAAGAGTGATCAGACAAGCATGCTTTTATGCCATTTCCATCATTTTGAATTTTAAATCACCTTTTAAAGGGCACTAACGCATTCTTGCAAATTAGTCTGCTCTCCAATTAATGCGCCCAACATGACAATAAGACCAGTTTCAGCTTGGCTAAGCAAACCAGTCAACCAGGAGTGTGTGACTTGAGGACTTGGAAAGCTTGTTTGAGTCCACATTTCCTTCCCCCTCCCTCCTCTGGGGACTTTTTAACAGCTTAGATCTAATTAGGACTGTTAATCCACCTAAAACCAGTGGATAGAACAGTTTCTATCAAAACCCTCCCAGTACTTGTAACAATATGAAAATATGTTCCAATATTGCCAAATTTAATTGCTACATTAACAATGGCAGTACATTTCTTAATCTAGATCAGTGTTATACAATAGAAATATTTTGTGGGACACATATGTAATCTTAAATTTTCTAGTATCCCACCACAAGAAAGTAAAAAAATAAAAATAAATAAAAAGGTGAAATTGACTCCAACAGATTTTATTTAACCATTATATCCAAATTATTATCATTTCAACCTGCAATCAATGTAAAACAATGTTAAGTGTGATATTTTACATGTTTTTGATACATCTTCAAAATCCAATATGTATTTTATACTTATTGTGCATCAGACTTTGGATGTTTCAAGTGCTCAGCTAATGGCTACAATATTTGACAGACCAGGTCTGGATCATGAGAATTCTTTCCTTGATAAGCCCATTTCATGACATTAACTGATACACAGAAAGCTTTTTCTTTATCTCTTTATTTTCCAGACCATGCACATTTTTGACATGCATTAAATTTTATAAAAGTAGACTGCAAATGGTAGTGATGAGAAATGCCAGGTTTTATTACAAGAAAGTGTTCATAAATAGGAATGACTGTGTTTTCAATCAAAAAGTAAATAATGCTTGCATGGAAATATAGGCATCCGATTTTCCAAAGGAAAATTGAAGAGTGGGGTACAAGAAGAAACCAATTATGTGCTTTATGAATGTAGAGATGTGCTATTTCCCAAGTTGAATATGCACACATATTTTCACATGATTCAGATATAATATTTTGCGTGCTGTTTTAATAAATCTGAATCTAAATCCACTCTAAATTGTCTTATGTCTTTTGTTGTCTTATTTTAAATTTTTAGTGTTATATAATATGCTAAAGAATTGTTGTAATTGATTTGAATACTTCGATTTGAGACAGTTAGAGCCCTAAGATTTTTGTTATTATTGTTGGTGGCGGAGGAGGATTTTTTTTTTCCAGTTTGTGGACTGGAGTCTGTATACTTATTACAGAAAACAATAAACTATAACTCCTAGACTCATTGGGTATTATCTCTATATGGACACTGCATTCAAAAAAGTACCATCTAAACAGCTAAGATTGATTTAAAAATGAAATGAAATTCTGAGCTTTAACTTGTGTTGCTCAGAAATCATTACCAAGGATCTCACTTATTTTTTATAAGTGTTTTATTGTTATTCAGTTAGAGGTTTTTTTTTTGTAATAATACTTTTTTTTTTGAGAGAGAGAGAGAGAGAGCACACATGAGACAGAGAAGGGCAGGAAGGGGCAGAGGGAGAGAGAACGAGAGAATCTTAAGCTCCACGCCCAGCATGGACCCCAATGCAGGGCCCAAGCTCATGATCCTGAGATCATGGCCTGAGCAGAAATCAAGAGTTGTCCTCTTAACTGATTGAACCACCCAAACACCTCTATAATTTTTATTTTTTAATTAAGTACTAGGCCCAGTGTGGGGCTTGAATTCACAAAGACCCTAAAATCAAGAGTTGCATGCGGTACCCACTGAGCCAGCCAGGCATTCCCAGATGATCGCATATCTAACCCTCAGGTACATTTTCCCTATATCCTCTTTCTCTCTTACACATTTCTCCCTCAGCCTATATTGCTTTGGATTCTCCCATTCATAATTCTACCTTCCAGAAACTTTTCCTCCTACTGTTCACATTGATTTTTTGGTTTCTAAATATCCTAATATTTCTTTTTTATTATTTAAATTAAAGTTAGTTAACATACAGTGTAGTTTTGGTTTCAGGAGGAGAACTGCGTGATTCATCACTTACTAGGGCCTCAAGTTCTTACTGTTATAAATAATGCCGTGATGAATAAATCCATCCATAGGTTTATCATATCCACATTTCTGGAGGACAGCCCTTAAGAGTATGGCAAAAGTATCGATGTTTCTCTGCCACTTAATATGTATTGTAACATATGTTGTTACATAGTAATATGTAATTGCCTCACAATTTGCAACGTCTATTGCTTTCTACAGAGATTGTGCCAATTTAAACTTACACCCCAGTTTTTTTAAGTTCTAGTCTGATCACACCTCAAGAGAATGCTGAATTTCACTACATTTTTGTATGCGAGAGTATTATTCAGTGGTCTTTAAAAGCAGCAATTAAATGAGGTCAAAAGGAAGAGCCTCACTTAATCTGTGAAAAATATGACTTTCCTGTTAATTAACTGACCCCGAAGCTTAGTGATATTTTTCCTGATTAGCCCTTAGACCTGAACTTTTCCTTGTGCTTATGCAAGTCAGGCTAATAGGGAACATGTAATGGCAATCATTAATTGCATTGGGTTTTTCAAATCGAAGGGATAGTCATTGCCCATTTTCCTTTTTGTTTTGTAAAACTTGCAGTTTTCTGAGGGATTGACTGTAGCTGTTATTATCTCTTTGCCCTTGTCACATTTTACAAGAGACACATATACACAGAGACATTTACGGAAGATAAACTGGGTCAAGGGCATCTTTGAGTTGCAAAGTTATGATATACAGTGTCCGGTGTTTAACTCTGTGTTGTTATTTGTTGGTAACCCTCTCTCTGGCTTCCATTTTACTTAATTTGTTGACCCCGATGTAGGGATTATAAAGCAAAAAACTTTCAATTGACTGCTGCCCACCCTGTGGATCCAAAGTGAGGTTTAAAGTTCTAGAACATTTAGTGTGGGTAAATGAAATTATAAGGTATATCTGATTAGCTGGCATTGTCATTAGCATCCCCCATGTTGTGTTCTTGGTCTGTAAACAGATTTGCTAATGTTTACTCTTTTATTTGCTCTGATGTCCCCATAGGACTTGATCCTATGTTTGTAGAACTTACTTGAATTGGTTCTAAGTGGAGCTGTGAAGTAGCATCAATGGATTCATCATGGTTCTGAAAGCTCTCAACTAAGTCACTGTGTAAAGTACCAAACTCCAGGCTTGTCTATCCAACTGCCTACTTGATATCTTTACTAGATCTCATCTTACGCAGTATGAAGGCTTATCTCTAAACCCATTTCACCTGCCACTTTATCCATCACAGCTGTTAGCAGCTACATCCTGTGAAATTTTAGTTCAATAACCTTGTAGTCATCCTTAACTTCTCACTTTCCCTTATACCCAACACTTAATGCATAAAGAAATCCTGTAGTTTCAGAACTCCTTTGTTTCTCATCATTTTTGCTCTGACCCTGATCCAAGACACCATCATCTCTTAGCTGAATTATTGTTAGGTGAGACAGATCATATCACTCCCTTCTCAGAACTCTGCCATTCATTGGTCTCTCTTTCATTCAGAATAAAGAAAATGTTGCTAAAGTGACCTCTGCTTTCACCTCATTTCCTTCATTGATTTGTTTATTCACTTCACTCTGGAGTCATTCTGTCCTCCCTGCTTTATCTCTGCCTCAGGGCCTTTGCACTAGTGGTTCTCTCTGCCTAGAATGTTCTTCCTTCAGATAGCCACCTAACTAAACTCTCGCCTTCTTCAATTTTTTGCCAGAAGTTGGCATCTTAAAGAGGCCTACTCTGATCATCCCATTTAAACCACAGCCCCAATACTTTGGGTCCCTGTTACTTTATTTCTAATTTTATCTAAAGCACTTATCACCTCCTAGCCTACTATGTGATATTTACTATTTCCACATTTGTTGTTTATCTCCCCCACTAGAAACTAAGTCATGTGAAAGTAATTTGATTGCCTTGTTCATTAATAAAAATTAATAAAAATTCCAAAAGTCTAGGACAGTGCCTACACATGAAAAGGAGCTGAATAAATATTTGATAAGTAAAAGCCTTCCAAAACAAATTAAAAATAAGTAAAAATCCTAAGGATTTTTCCAGAATTTTTATGGATTATTCCTTAAACTGATTATTAGCTTTAATGGAGCTGTATGTGATGTATGGAGGAGATGCAGCTGCATAAAATGTGCCCCTGCATAAAAAGGTTTCCCCCTTTGGCCTGCATGCTCTTGTTTCTCTTAGCGATTCCTCATTATGTCCTTGGATTTTCATCCCAATTCCTACCTCTGAGCCTGCTCCATCGGAGACCAATGATAATGACCATCTCAGAAATTCTCATCTTCTTCATTCCTCAAAAGCATTCAAAATAGGTTTGCAGTTCCTCCCTCTTAAAACTTTTTAATGGATTCTGTATCATGGTATTCTCATGCTCCCCCCCCCCAACAAATTTTGAGTCTCCTAGGTTGGTTCCTTATCTTATTTATGATTAGCCTCTAAATATTGAAAAGTCCTAGAATTCTCTTATAGGCAATCTCTTCTTCCCCATTGCTTGACCATTTCTTCACTTTCAATTCAACCATGTAGTTATTACTGCTAAATTTCTATTTCCAGCCTTAGCTTGAATGCCGCATTCATAGACAGGACTGTCTACTTGACATCAAAATTTAGATGTCTAATAGGCAACTTTAAATTAACAGAGTTAAAACTGGACTCTTGATGAGCTGTCATATTCCTCTTCCTAATTGCATCTTCAATCTCTGAGTAAATGCCAACCACTAACAGCTGTTGAAGCCAAAAAACTGGGAAGTCATTCTGATTCCTTTCTCTTGCACCAGGTCCCCAAACTCAACCATTATAACACTTTTAAGCTTTATCTCAAATATACACCAAATCTACCACTTGTTACCAATTCCACTGCTGCAATCGCTGCTCATTCAAGGCTTCAAGAGTCTTCTAAATCTATTTTGCTTCCATTTTGGGTTTTTAGAATTCATTGTCTACACAGCAAGAACAAAAAAAGATCATGATGCATCTCTGCTGAACTTTCCAAAAGTTTCCCCTTGTATTTAGAATAATTCTGAAGTCTTTACTGTGTTCTCTAATATGCACATGATGCATCCGTTCCTATTTCTAAACCGCATCTCACACCACTCTCTATCATACTTGCTATGTTTGAACCACTTTGATCTTCTTTTTGAATTTTAACTGAATATTTTTTTCCCTTCCCAGTGGACATGTACTTGATGTTACTCTGTCTGGACAACTCTGTTACTTCATCTGAACCCAAATATTACCCTGTCAGAGAGCACTTCCCTGACCACTTACTGTAGAGAGAACCTCCTACCACCATCAACTGCCCTTTTAAAGTTTTTTTTTTTCTGACACTAGAGCACAGACTTTTGTCCACTGATATATTAACAGTGCCTTGTATAATTTCTGACAGTTAGATGGTATGCAACAAATATTGTTTTCAATAGATGAGTACATAAATAAGTAAAAGACTAACTGAATAAATTTGCTGCAGCTGAACATTTTACTGGTTGAACATTTATTTGGTTTAAAAACTTACTAATTTCAGTTGTAAGGTCCTTTTTATACACGTCTGAGCTCTTGTCTAATTCATATTTCTAAGGTAAATTGGATATTGCTGGGTTTCTTCTTTCTTTCACTTTTTTTGTTTGTTTACAGTTGGAGAAACTGAGATTCAGGTGGATTGTCCAATATTACTGGTATTCTCTGCCTAGGACCATTAAATCTTTATTCAGAATTGTTAATGAAACTTTTGGCTTACCTCCAGCCATCAGGCAACACTTCCTGAATAGAATCAATTTGCTTGTGTAAGAGAACAAAACAGTGTGCACAAAACTCTATTTATTTGGCTGCGTTCTTTCTTTCATCTTTCTTTCCTTCTTTCTTTCTTCTCAAAGATATATGGTTCTTTGTTATCTTAGAATCAGAGAACCATAGTGCTAATATTAACTGAGTCCTTTGAGGTTTACAAAATAAAAATTTTAGAAAGAACAGAAGCAGGTTGTCATTTAGACAGAACTTCACTATTTAGTCTTTGGACAGAAATCTGGACAGATCACTGCCACTTACCATGCTGAGGTATTTACTATCTTTTTTAAAGAAGTGAACCCAAGTAATTCCACTAAAATTTAAATAACACGTCTCATTCAATGAGTAGAGGGACTTAAGACTATTCTTACCCTATCGATGATGACCGACTTCCTAGTAGAGTGAATCCAATAAGAGATATGACAATATCTTAACTAGCACCATCCAATAACTATCTGTAAAAAAGGAAGAATAATTGAAATAATCAAAGGCAAACTTGCCAAAAACACTTCAAGGATGATCAGAAAGCCTATCGTTAACAGATGAAAAAATGTGGCTACTCAGAAGTTACTGTTACCAGAGGCTGGGATGAAAGCACACATCGGTGAGACAGAAAATTTACCACAGAAATGACTGAATAGAAACATGAAAGAAAGCACACTCAGCATCCAAGCCTAGATCTAATTGCAAAGAGGAACCATTCCATGAAATGCAATTAAACTTCCGAAGAGATCAAAGCATTCTTCCACACAGGAGGTGTAAGGGCAAAGAAATATTCCACTTACAATTAAGAAGCATTACCAAAATTTAGAGAAAAACCCAAAATATTTCTTAAGATTGAAACAAAAGGTAATATGAACATATAGGATAGGTTAGTTGTTATGATGGCACAAGCATAAAACATAAATAAATGCAATTAGCCTAAGATACTCTAGCTGGTAAAATAAATTAACTTGCATTGTAATTAAATGTCATCTAAAAGCATCTTTATAATAGTAGTTACCTCGTTTTATAATATTTCTGAAAATTAAATTTACAACACTGAGTAGAAACGATTCGTAATTCTCTATTGTGCTCAAATACAGACACAGTATTCACAGATGATTGTGCGTTTGTAATGCTAGTCTTTTGAATTGCTTGAAACATTTGAAAGGCAATAAACTTCACTACTTCATGCAAAGTAAAATGGAGGAACATGTCTTGTGCGTAGATTATATATAGTAATGCCTTCCCCACTGAGAGTTTTCCTTGCCCCAAATCCTAGTTAATTTGAATTTGTCTTTTGTTTCCAGCTTTATTCTAATAGGAAAGAAAGCAAAAGTATAAAATTGTTGTTGTTGTTGTTGTTGTGTTGTCTGTTGCCATGGAAGTTTATGAGAGCTAACAGGCTAGGAGACCCAGCATCTGATTCTATCAGGGTAAAAGGTCTGGGGCCTGTGTGTCAGAAGGGCAGATGGCTGGTGCCTTAGCCACAAGGTGTCATGCATTCTGCTAAAACCACACAACCTTAGATTGTGTATAAAGAGTTCTGAAAAATATCTACTCAATTCTATCTCACAGGTTAAAATCAGTTTCCCAAGGCTTTGTAGCAACCAAAAGACTTACGTGTCTGGGGCCAGGTAAGTTCCCAAGGCAGGAGAAGATAGTGTGATGTCACTATTTATTTAGTGTGAGAAACTAGATTAAACAAACCTCTTAGCAGGCATTTATTTCCAGTAGAGCACTTTCAGATATTTTGTTAAAAATCACAGGAAAAGAAATTTCTGAAATGCTTCTAGCAAACATGAGATTCCAAATGAAAATAAACTGAATCATTTACTATTATTTGATAAATAAAGATATATGAAAATTGTTGATGTTAACTTTACACATTTTGCTATCTTTTGTGATGTACATTTATAAGAATCTTAATAGATTAACATGAGCTTTCTTGTACTAGTTTTCATCTTCAACAAAGAATTTTGTTATTGTAAGGCTGGTGGGAAACAAAGTTTTCCTGATCAGGAAAACAAACTAATGTCATGATTTTCCAAGGGAAAGAATAGACTAATATTTCCAATTTATAACTGGCATACACATCTAATAAAAATAAGCGCTCCAGGGATCCCTGGGTGGCGCAGCGGTTTGGCGCCTGCCTTTGGCCCAGGGTGCGATCCTGGAGACCCGGGATCGAGTCCCACTTTGGGCTCCCGGTGCATGGAACCTGCTTCTCCCTCTGCCTGTGTCTCTGCCTCTCTCTCTCTCTCTCTCTCTCTCTCTCTCTATCATAAATAAATAAAAATTAAAAAATATATTTAAAAAAAATTTCTCAACAAGCAAGTTAGAACATTTTTATTCTAGCAAACTGATTACTTCTGCAAAAAGAAAGAAAGAAAGAAAGAAAGAAAGAAAGAAAGAAAGCCTAGCAAATTAAGATTTTGAATTTTAGATTTTAATTCTCAGTAGAAGAGGGAGATTTAATTTGAAATTCCCTTGAACCTCTTTCCACTTTAACAGTAATGACTTGATATTTCTGTTTTTAAACTTTGTTATATTCTGTTTAAATCAGTTAAAAGTTTTTTCACAAATTTAATTTAAAATAATTATAACTCAAATTATAGGAGGCACATGGTGATTGAAAGTAAAGTAAATGGCAACAGTATTTCATAGTGTTTACAGGAGCCATAGCTCTACACAAATGGAGATATTTTTTTTCTAATTCATTTTCCAAGCAGAAAGTGGCACTTCCATCTCTAAGATACATTCTTAGATTTAAAAAAAAGCAAGGTTTAGACTTTGATTATTGGGTACTCCCTTTTATTAAAGGGCTAGGATTAAGAACATATTTATGTTTACTTTCCAATGCATAGACACAGACCCTGGAAAGATATCAATAGCAAACAGAGCATGAGACAGCAAGAAGAACACAGTCAGAGATTTCATGTTCAGAGGAACCCTTCTGAAGCTCACAGTAGAACAGTTGATGACTTTCCCAAAAAAAAAAAAAAATGCTGGAGGAGGGAGATGACCTTGCTTACTTGAATTTAGAGTAATGGTACATATTAGATCTATGAACTCAGAACTAAGGAGATTGAAATACAAAAACAACACCCCAGCATGCTTGTAGGGCTTAGTCCTGTGCAACATATAGAGGGTTTGCCAAGAGAACTAGGAGAGTGCCTGGAGAAGTGGGGGATGGAGGGGTCCCTTGGTTAGAGGGACTGAAGGTGATGGGATCCTATGTGGAATGGCTGCTTGCCAGTAAGCTTGAGTCCATAGAGATTCAAGCACATACAAGTCTCTTTCCAGACTTTCAGTTAAACCTTCCTGTTGTGAAATTCTCAGTTGGTGAATGCAATGTAATTAGGTATGTAATGTAATAGAAAAGGTATCATGATAGAAATGTGACAGGAAAAATTGGCAACCACCCTCCCCCCTCATGGAGTAATAAATAGTAAACAGTAATAAACAGTAAATAGGATTTAAGAATCATGATTGCCGCAGTCTCAAAGATGACAGAGAAAGCAGCCATTACAAGGTAGAGTAATTTTTGTTTTTCATGTTGGAAGCTCCTGTGTGCAGCAAGACAGAAACCAAATGATCCCCAGAAGATAATAGGGATCCATTTTCTTGAGCTGTCTCAAGCCCAGGAAGCTGGTGGCAAGATCCGGTCCAGCAGCCTTCTCCTGATCCCGGTAACCAGGGTGGTGACCTGAGGAAGTGCAGGCATGGGCGGGTGTCTTTGCCTTGGGAAGAGCGGAGGGGAAGTTGAGATCCAGGGGGCAGGGACAAGGACTGGGGGCTGCAAGAGTGGAAATGGGACTTTTTTTTTTTTGTAATGCAAAGCCAATTTATTTCCACGTACGACAATGAAGATTGGGATACTATTAAAAGTAAAGCAGTCTTCTGTCAAATAGAGATCCAGATTTTTAAGTAGCTGCTTTTGGGAACTACTACGATGGAAGACTTGCTGTGTTGCCTTCGGATGTTAAGCCTGTCTGCCTGATGCTCCACCAAACTGTTCCGAGATGCCTTCCTTCGAAGTCAGCCTTTCTAATTCCTTCTGATAGCTATGCTGGTATTCCAGATATTTTATGTTCCTCTTCTGTTTACCCACAAACCTTTTCAGGATTCTAAGAGATCAGTTTCATTCTTCTGAGAAGCCAAGTTCTGCAGGTCTTGCAGGAGCTTGTGTAACTCGTTTTGCAACTCCAGAGCCATCACTATAGCTTGCACGTTCGTTCCCCAGTACTCTTTGTCAAGCCTCTTAACCACTGGAAGGCAGACTTTACTCTTACGCTCCTTCATAGGGTGAAAGTTGCCCTGTGGTTGGAGATTCAACATTCAGAGTGAGAGGCGTGGAAAAGGCAATTCCTGCAGACCTGCCTAAGAATCTAATGGGGGTGAGCCAGGTTAGAAGAGGAGAAGCATTTGGATCTGACTTTGTGACTATTGTGTCTCTAAATGCTTTCCATTGCCCCCTGGTGAGCAGGGTCAACATCTTAGTTATGAAATTGACTTACACCTATACAGCCTGGTCCTTTGTTTTTTTTTTAGCATGGGACAAAGGCAAGGAAGCCAAGAGAAGATAGGTTTTTTCCCATCCTCTCCCCAACTAAATTCCAACACAGAAAGAGCATCCCCCTATTTACTGGATTATAACTTAAATTTTTTTTTATAAATTAATTTTTATTGGTGTTCAATTTACCAACATACAGAATAACACCCAGTGCTCATCCCGTCAAGTGTCCCCCTCCGTGCCCGTCACCCATTCACCCCCACCCCCCGCCCTCCTCCCCTTCCACCACCCCTAGTTCATTTCCCAGAGTTAGAAGTCTTTATGTTCTGTGTCCCTTTCTGATATCTCCCACACATTTCTTCTCCCTTCCCTTATATTCCCCTTCACTATTATTCATATTCCCCAAATGAGTGAGAACATACACTGTTTGTCCTTCTCCGATTGACTTACTTCACTCAGCATAATACCCTCCAGTTCCATCCACGTTGAAGCAAATGGTGGGTATTTGTCGTTTCTAATGGCTGAGTAATATTCCATTGTATACATAAACCACATCTTCTTTATTCATTCATCTTTCGATGGACACCGAGGCTCCTTCCACAGTTTGGCTATTGTGGACATGGCTGCTAGAAACATCGGGGTGCAGGTGCCCCGGCGTTTCATTGCATCTGAATCTTCGGGGTAAATCCCTAACAGTGCAATTGCTGGGTCGTAGGGCAGGTCTATTTTTAATTCTTTGAGGAACCTCCACACAGTTTTCCAGAGTGGCTGCACCAGTTCGATCCACTGGAAGAAAGACAGTCTCTTCAATAAATGGTGCTGGGAAAATTGGTCATCCACATGCAGAAGAATGAAACTAGACCACTCTCTTGCACCATACACAAAGATAAACTCAAAATGGATGAAAGATTTAAATGTGAGACAAGACTCCATCAAAATCCTAGAGGAGAACACAGGCAACACCCTTTTTGAACTTGGCCACAGTAACTTCTTGCAAGATACATCCACGAAAACAAAAGAAACAAAAGCAAAAATGAACTATTGGGACTTCATCAAGATAAGAAGCTTTTGCACAGCAAAGGATACAGTCAACAAAACTCAAAGACAACCTACAGAATGGGAGAAGATATTTGCAAATAACATATCAGATAAAGGGCTAGTTTCCAAAATCTATAAAGAACTTATTAAACTCAACACCAAAGAAACAAACAATCCAATCATGAAATGGGCAAAAGACATGAAGAGAAATCTCACAGAGGAAGACATAGACATGGCCAACATGCACATGAGGAAATGCTCTGCATCACTTGCCATCCGGGAAATACAAATCAAAACCACAATGAGATACCACCTCACACCAGTGAGAATGGGGAAAATTAACAAGGCAGGAAACAACAAATGTTGGAGAGGATGCGGAGAAAAGGGAACCCTCTTACACTGTTGGTGGGAATGTGAACTGGTGCAGCCACTCTGGAAAACTGTGTGGAGGTTCCTCAAAGGATTAAAAATAACTTAAATTTTCATGTATCAATTGAGAGAAATGGAGGACAGGACTCCAGTAGTAAACCATTAACTGTGGAAAACACAAGACTCTCAGGGAGATTTAAATAAGAAAATGGTAGTATCAAGGGGGAACTACCTTCTAAAGTGGAAGAGGGACTATAACTCTGGATTATTATGAAGAGTACTCAGCATTGCCAATATTATGAAGTAGCACCTTTGTAGAATGTGCAAACTTCACATGATTTAGTTATGTCTACATGAATTATATCCAATATAACTTTAAGGGTAAGAGAGCTGGTGCATCTCTGCTTTGGACTGAGTTGTGCCTCCCACCAAAATCCATATACTGAAGCCCTAACCCTAATGTGACTGTATTGTGTTTGGAGATAGGTCTTATAAGGAGGTAATAATGGTTAACAGAGGTCATAAGGGTGGAGCCCTCATCCATGATGTCTTTATAAGAAGAAAAAGAAACCTCAGAGATTCTCTGTCTCTCTTTCTCTTCATGCACACAGACAAAAGACCATTTGAGGACACAGTGAGAAGGTGGATATTTGCAAGTCAAGAAGAGAGCCCTCATAGGGAACTGAATCAGTCAGCCATTTGATCATGGACTTCTAGCCTCCAGAACTTTGAGAAAATAAATATCTGTTGTTTAAGCCACCCGGTTCATGTATTTTGGATAGCAACCTATACAAAAGCACAATCTTCCCTAGAGAGCTGACTGCCATTTATCAAAAACTAATATGGTAAGAAACCACACCTGGATGCTTCCTGCCTGCTCTGGATAGTTCCCATTCTACTGGTAACAAGCTTGAGAAATTGACCTCTTCCTCAATCTCTTTTCCGCTTTCCCTGCAAACAGTGTTAATCTAGTATTTCTTAGTAATGTCTAATTCTGGTTAAGATTATTTTTGTTGCAAGAAACAAAAACTCACTCTAACTTTGAAAATTCCTGTTAACTTCTCTTGTGCTTACTGTTACAACACTTCTTAGATGCCATACTTATTTGACACATAGCATCTGCTATGAGGTATCATTATGAGCCCCTCTAGAGCATGGATGGTGTCTCTGGATATATCATTTCTTGAGGAGAAACTAATAGAGGTAAGCCCAACATTCTGAGCTTCTCTTTCCATTTAGGGTATTTACTAAGTCTTCAGCCTTGTGGGGTAATATACGCAGAAGCTATTCAGAATGCAGCCTGTAAGAGATGGAGAAGCAGAGACAGCAGAGCTTTTAGAAATCTTATTGGATTGGAAGAGATAAATAAATATTGAAGTTTGGGCCTCCCAAAGTAACCAGGGTTGAGAGGCCAAGATTCCACAAAGAAAGGAAACACGAGGAATCTTGTGAGGCTAACACTATGCTGCAGTTCTCACTTTGAGACATTAGCCAATATTAAGCTGTGCAGAAAGAAGCTAAATATCTCAAGAGAGCTTTTGGCAATCTCATAGTTATGAAGACATGAAAATTAAAGATGCATCAAGAAGAATGTAGTCTGGTAAATATCCTGGGCTCTTAATGAGCTTCCTGAAGAGAAACCTTGAACTGAGGGAGAACCAGAGATAGGGCTTTACCAAGTTCTAAACTCATCCTTAAGTCTGTTATTGGATTGAGATAACATATTTTTGCAACATACCAGCATTTCTTGAGATTGAAGATATCATTCAGGTCCTTTATAGTTTTCCATACCAATCATCTGATATTCAAATCAAAATTAGGAAACCCACAGGAGGGCAGCCTGGGTGGCTCAGTGGTTTAGCGACCCTTCAGTCCAGGGCATGATCCTGGAGACCTGGTATGGAATCTCATGTCGGGCTCCCTACATGGGAGGGACTATATCCTGCTTCTCCCTCTGCCTGTGTCTCTGCCTCTCTCTCTCTCTCTCTCTCTCTCTCTCTCTGTCTCTCATGTATAAATAAATAAAATCTTAAGAAAGAAAAAAGGAAACCCACAGGAAACAGAACATAAAGAAAAATCGGAAAATAGAAACATACCAATAGGTGATTCTGGATTACAGCTATCAAACAATGAGTTTAACTGTATTAGCATATGCAACAACATAGATAAGATCACATATATTTGTCAGAGAATTGGAATCTATAAAAAAATTTTAGAACTGGAAAGTAATAACTAAAATTAAGAAATACAGAGTATACGTTATTTTTGTCTCACTTCCTTCACTAATCTATGTTGTTCTATATATCAATAGTTTATCACACTTTGGGGGTGCCAGGATGGCTCAGTTGGATAAACACTCAACTCTTGGTTGTGGCTCAGGCCATGATCTCAGGCTCCTGAGATTAAGCCCTGTGTCAGGCTCCACACTCAGTGTGGAGTATGCTTGAGATTCTTCTACTCCCTGCCCCTCCTGCTTGTGTGTTCTCTTACTAAAATAAATAAATAAATAAGTTTAAAAAATTAAAAAAATAGTTTATTGCATTTTTACTGCTGGGTCAGATTCCATTGCATGGATATACTACCATTTGTTTATGCATTCATTTGTTCAAGGATATTTACGTTATTTCCAGTTTAGGGCTCTTACAAAAAGGCTGTGGGCATTCATGTACAAGTTTCTATAAGGATTTATGTACCTTTTTCTTGGATAAAATACCAAGAAATATAATGGCTAGATCATTTGGGAGGTGGAAGAATCAACATTTTAACACTATGGGGTGTTCCACCCATAAATAATGTATCTCCATATATTAAGGTTTTTAAATTTTTTTTCTGATCAATGTTTTGTCATTTACATGTAGAATTTACTTTTGCATCTTCTACCGGTGTTAATACTTATTTTAGGGATGCCTGAGTGGCTCAGTTGGTTATGCATCTGCCTTCGGCCCAGGTCATGATCCCAGTGTCCTGGGATCATATCTCACATCAGGGAGTCTGCTCCTCCCTCTGTCTTTCATGCCTGCTCATGCACCTTATCTCTCTCTCGGTCTCTCTCAAGTAAATAAATAAATCATTTAAAAAGTATAACTATTTCATATTTCTGTCATTGTCAATATTTTTTTATTTCATTTTTCAATTCTTCTTTACTAAGAAGTAGAAATATGACCAATTTTGTATACTGATTTTATATCTATAACCTTATTAAACATATTTATTAGTCCTATTTTGGTAGATTCCATCAGATTTTCTATGTAAATATGATACCACATGTGAGTAAAGAGAATATTACTTATTTCTTTTCAATCTGGATACTATTCATTTCTTTTTCTTACCTTAATGCATTGGCTAGAAATTATAGTATAAAGGTGAATAGATTTAGTGACAGCTGACATACTTGTTTTTGGTCTTAGGGGAAATTATTCAGTTTTCTACCATTAAGTGTGCTGCTACCTATACATTTTAGATAGAAGCAATTTATTAGATCGAGGAAGTTCCATTTTATTCTTAGTTTTTTGACAGATTTTATTGGTCATAGATGTTAGATTTTGTACAATGCTTTTCTGAGATTGAGATTATCATATAATTTTTCTTTTCTTAAAATTTGTTAACATGGTAAACTACATTTATTGATTTTTTTTTAGATTTTATTTATTTATTCATGAAAGACACACAGAGAGAGAGGCAGAGACACAGGCAGAGGAAGAAGTAGGCTCCCCGTGGAAACCTGATGTGGGACTTGATCCCAGGACCCTGGGATCACGGCCTGAGCCAAAGGCAGATGGTCAACCACTGTTCCACCCAAGTCCCCCACATTCATTGATTTTTAAATGTTAAACGAACCTTACATTCTTAAAATTAGCTCCACGTGATTATGATATTATTTCTTTTACATATTGTTGGATTAAATTTGCTAAAATTTTGCTCAGAATTTTTGTATGTATGCTCATGAGAGATATTGGTCTATACTGTTCATTTCTTGTAATGTCTTGTTATGATCTTCGTTATCAAGGTAATGTTGGCCTCATAGAATTAATGAATTAGTTAAAAACCACTTTTCAGTTTTCTGAAAGAGCTTTTATAGAACTGGTATGAGGGCAGCCCGGGCAGCTCAACGGTTTAGCACCCCTTCAGCCCAGGGCGTGATCCCGGGGTCCTGGGATCGAGTCTCACATCAGGCTCCCTGCATGGAGCCTGCTTCTCCCTCTGCCTGTGTCGCTGCCTCTCTCTATGTCTCTCTGTGTCTCTCATAAATAAATAAAATCTTAAAAAAAATAGAACTGGTAGAGTTTTTCCCTTGAATATTTGGTAGAAATCACCAGTAAAGCCATGTGGACCTGGAGCTTTCTTTGTGGGAAAATTTTCACCTAAAATTTTCCTTTCTCTAGTATAATTTGTCTAATCAGCTGAGGGGGACACCTGACAGGATGAGCACTGGGTGTTATACTATATGTTGGCAAATCGAACTTCAATAAAAATATATATTAAAAAAAAGAGGTGGCAGAAGACATGGATAGACATTTTTCCAAAGAAGACATCCAGTGGCTGACAGACATGAAAAGTTGCTCAACATCATTCATCTTCAAGTAAATACAAATCAAAAGTATGATGAGATCCCACCTCAGAACTGTTAGAATGGCTAAAATTAATAACACAGGAAAGAACAGTTGTTGGTGAGGATGTGGAGAAAGGGGAACCCTCTTACCCTGTTGGTAGGAATGCAAACTGGTGCAGCCACTGTGCAAAGCAGTATGGAGGTTCCTCAAAAATTTACAGATAGATCTACCTCAAGACCCAACAATTGTACTACTAGGTATTTACTCAAACGAAACAGAAATACTGACTCAAACGGACACATGCACCCCATGTGTGTAGCAGCATTATCAACAATAGCCAAAATATGGAAAAAGCCCAAATGTCTATTGACTGATGAATAGATAAAGAAAATGTGACACATATACATATACTAAAATGTATATGTATATGGCCCACACACAATATATGTCAGCTATCAAAAAGAATGAAATCTTGCCATTTGTAATGACATAGATGGAACTACAGAATATTATGCTACATGAAATAAGTCAGTCAGAGAAAGACAAAAACCATATGATTTCACTCATATGTGGAATTGGGGGTTGGGCTAAAGGGCGATGGGTATTAAGGAGGGCATTTGTGATGAGCCCTAGGTGTTCTATTTCAGTGACGAATCACTTAATTCTTCTCCTGAAACCCATTTTACACTATATGTTAAATTACTAGAATTTAAATAGAAACCTGACACCAAATAATAATAATGTGTCCAAACCAGGGCAATTTTAACACTCTCCCTCCCTGAAAGGAACATTTTGCAATATCTATAGATACTTTTGGTTGTCACACCTAGGGGAAGGGTTAGTGCTGCAGACATCTAGTGAATACAGGACCAAGAATGCTGCTAATTATCCTACAATGTATAGGACAGCTCCCATAGGAAAAAATTAGCTGGCCCAAAATATCAGTAGTGCCAACTTTGAGAAATTTTGCTTTAATTGGTGTGTGACTTTACAAGTTATATAAATTTGATCTTGAGTGAGCTTTGTTAGTTTGTATCTTTGAAGAAATACCATTTCATGTACATTGTCAAATTTATTGGTATAAGACTGTTCATAACATTCTCTAATTTCCCTTTCAATATTTGTAAAATCTATGGTGATATCTACTCTATCATTCCTGATGTTGCTAGTTTGTATTTCTCTGTTTTTGTTTTTTCTTTTTTCTTTTTCCTGGTCAATCTGTCTAGAGGCTTATTAAGTATGTCAGTCCTTTCAAAGAAGCATGGTTTGGTTTCACTGATTTCCTCTACTGATTTTCTATTCCACTAACTTCTACTCTGTTCACTATTCTTTTCTTCTGCTTGGTTGGAATTTACTGTGTTTTTTTCAAGTTTCTTAAGATGGAAACTGACATTTTTATGCAAGACTTTTCTTCTTCTGCAGTACAGATATCTATTGCTGTAAGTTTTTTTTCTTAGTATTACTTTAGAGACACTCCATAAATCCTAATATGTTATGTTGTCTTATCCATCAATTTAAAAATAATTTTTAATTTCACTGTAATTTTTTTTTACCCAGAGATTATTTAGAGGTCATGCTGTTTGGTTTCCAAATAATTGGGAGTTTTTTTTATTATTTCTATAATTGGTTCTTAATTTCATTCCATTATGGTCATAAAACAATCTTTGCACTACTTAAACCCCTCTAACTTTTTTAAGACTAATTTTCTGGCCTATAATATAATGTATCTTGGTAAATTTTAATGAGCACTTGAAAATAATGTTATTTTGCAGTGGTTGATTGGAGTGTTCAATAAATGTCAATTAGGTCAATATTGTTCAAACTTTTAATATAAATATTATATCAACTAGTCTATCAATTGTTCAAAACAGTTACTGAGAGAGGGTTATTGAAAGCTTTAATTGTGGGGCCCCTGGGTGGCTCAGCATTTGAGCATCTGCCTTTGGCTCAGGTCGTGATCCCAGAGTCCTGGGATCCAGTTCTGCATTGGGCTCCCTGCGAGGAGCCTGCTTCTCCCTCTGCCTATGCCTCTGCCTCTCCCTGTGTCTCTCATGAATAAATAAATGCAATCTTTAAAAAAGAAAGCTTTAATTGTGAATCTATTTATTGTTGTAGTACTTTAGTTTTTATTTTATGTATTATGATGCTCACTTAGCAGTTAAACATTAAGATCATATGTCCTTCTGATAAATTAATCCTTTTGTTATATAAAACGGCCTTCTTTATCCCCATAGTCTTTGCTCTGAATACTTCATCTACATTATCTCATATTAATATAGCTAGTTCAGCCTCTGTTTGATAGTGTTAGCCAGGATTAACTAGGTTCATATTTTTTATTTTTTTAAGGTGTTATTTATTTATTTGAGAGAGAGAGAGCATAAGTAGTGGGGAGGGGCAGAGGGAGAGAGAGAAGCAGACTCCTCACTGTGCTCAGAGTGCCATTTGGAACTTGATTCCAGGACCCTGGGATCATGACCTGAGCCAAAGGTAGACGCCTCACTGACAGCCACCCAGGCACCCTTCTGTCTTTTCATTTTAACCTATTTATGTCTCTATAAGCAAACTGAGTTTCTTGTTCATAACATATAATTGGCTCTTGCTTTGTCATCCTGACAATGTCTGCCTTATAATTAAATATTAAATAGTTTACATTTAATGCAATTATTGACATGGTTATGCTTAAAGCTCTTATTTTCTATTTTTTCTGTCCTTTCTCCTTTTATACTGAACTATCTTTAATTGAGCTATTTTTTCCTCAGTTTTATCTCCTTTACTGACTCATTAGCTATAAATTTTTGTTTTAATATTTGCTTTACAAACAATACTGTACATTTTTAACTAATCACAGCCTATCTTCAGGTGGTATATCTCTTCACACATGCAGAATAAGAACCTTACAATAATATACCTATATTTTGCCACTCCCAGCCTTTATATTATTTTTCTCATGTATTCTACTTATTTACAGGTTATGAACCTGAAACACATTGTGATTTTTTTATTTGTTTAAATGGTCAATGATCTTTTTAAAGATTTAAAAAATACAAAAATATGATATATTTAGCCCCATAGTTACCATTTCTGGTGTTCATCACTCCTTGTATAGATTCATATTCCTACTTTATTTAATTTTCCTCTTCCCGAAGTTCTTAATTTATGAAATAGGTCTGCTGCTGGTGTTTTTCTTCACCTTGGCATGTTTGAAAAAGTCCTTCCTTTGCTTTTGAAAAATATTCTTCCTGTATATAGAATTCTAGGCACTGCCTTCTCTCTTAAATTATTTCTGATGGGAACCGATATTGTCATCATTATGTTTCTTCTTCTATGTAATGAGACTTATCTCCTCTGATTTTCTCTTTATTACTGATTTTGGATAATTTGATTATTATGTGCCCTGGTGTAGTTTTCTTCATGTTTCTTGTGACTGGGGTTCATTGAACTTCTTGGATCTCTGAATTTATAATTTTATTTAAGTTTCAGAAGTTTTCATCCATCATTTCAAATATATTTTTCTGGCCCCCTCCTCCTCCCAACCCTCCTGACACAGTTATCCTTTGGGGACCACAGTTATACATATAGTAGGTTGCTTTAAGTTCTTCCATAATCTACTGATATTAGCTTATTTTTAAAAATTCTTTCGCCTCTCTTTGATTTATTTTGAGTAGTTTTTCCTGCTATATCTTCAAGTTCACTAATCCTTTTATCTGTGATATGTAATATGCCCTTAGTTATATGCAGTGTATTTGGGTCTTTTTAATATCTTTCATGTGTCTATTTTGTTTTAAGAAGCACTTTATTGAGGTTTAATTTACACACAGTAAGGTCCACCTGTCTCAAGTGTACAATTCAATCTTTTTTAGTACAAGTTATTGTGTGGCATATGTTTTTATTTTTATTGGTTAGATACCTTGGATTGGAATTGCTGTTATAAGGTAATTCTGTACTTCACATTTTAAGAAACTACCAAATGAATTTTCAAAGTAGATGTGCCATTGTACATTTCAACCAGCAGTTTATACAGCTTTCATTTTCTCTGTGTATTCATCAACACTTATTGTTGTTGTTGTTGTTTTTATTGTAGCCATTCTTGTGAATGTTAAATAGTATCACATGGTTTTAACTTGCTCTTCCCTAATGACTAATGATGCTGGGAATTTTAACATTGGCTTTTTGTATATCTTTGGTGAAACATCTATTTAAATCTTTTGCTCATTTTTTATTGGGTTATTTGCCTTTTTATTGAGTTGTAAGAATTCTTTATATATTCTGGATATAAGCAAGCTTCTTATTGGATATATCAGTTGAAATATATTCTTCTGGGCAGCCCAGGTGGCTCAGCGCCACCTTCAGTCCAGGGCTGATCCTGAAGTCCCGGGATTGAGTCCCACGTTGGGCTCCCTGCATGGAGCCTGCTTCTCCTTCTGCCTGTGTCTCTGCCTCTCTCTGTGTGTCTCTCATGAATAAATAAATAAAATCTTTAAAATATATATACATATTCTTCAAATCTTTGGTTAGTCTTTTAATTTTCATGATGGTATCTTTTGAAGTGACAAGGTTTTAAATTGTGATGACAACCAGTTTCTTCATTGTTCTCCTCCATTGCTATGCATTTGGTGTCCTATGTTAGAAATCTTTGCCTAACTAAAGTCATGAAGATTTGCTCTTTCTTTTCTCTTAAGAGTTTCATAGGTTTAGTTCTGTGACACATTTTCAGCTGTCATTTATTTGTGTTTTGTCTACTTCATTTTGGAATAAGTCCTTGTCTGTCAATTTTGACATCTGTAAAAGTTCTAGGTCTGTTTCCATTAGTTCACTTTTTCTTCTCATTATGAAGTTATATTATCCTGATTTTATGCGTGCCTGGCAGTCTTTAGATGCTAGACATTGTGAATTTCACTTTATTGCATGCTAGATATTTTTGTATTCTTATAAATATTGGTGACTTTCATTCTTACAGTAAAATAACGTGGTAATTTTTTATTCCTTTCAGAGTGTACATAAAATAATGGTGTAATATACAATTGATTAAATTTTAGATTTAATGAAACATAATAGGTACTTGCTGTGTCAATTAATAGGGTTATCTATCATTCATATATATATATTATATATCCACACGAAAATACATATGTTTCATATGTATATGTACATATGTATATATGTCTGAGCTACATTTCTGAATAATAAAGTACTAGAATTGAGAAACAGAAAATCTTGAAGGATAGATGTTTCTTTCCTACCAGAAAATGATATAGCAGTATGATATCTGGCTGGATCAAGGAACTCTAACTTTCAATGTTAAATTGTTACAGCAATATAAAATTTACAAATATTCACCAAAGCATCTTCTAAAAATGAATGTCTAGAAAGGAAAAGGAAGTGATTTTGACATTTAGTGGACAAGAAGTAGAGGAAAAAACATGAAGATGTCAGAGAACATGGCAATGAGATCTAGAATTCAGTAGAAACAAGAACATATGAAGTGAAATTGCCATAACAACTTAGGTTCTTAAAATTTCTGTGATCTTGGGAAAGTCATTGAATATACAGAGCCAGGTTCATATAATCTTTGATGAACAGAATGACATCAGATACTTATTTAATACATACATTTTTGTGCACCTATTACAAGCAAGTTACTATTATATTATTTTAGATGATGAAAAAAACACAAATGACATTACACCAGATCTCAAATCAGTATATTTGTATATGTATATATATTGTATATATAAACATATATAAATAGTCATATTAAAATATAGGTATTGAGAGCATTATCATAAAAACATATAGAGAAAGCTACAATGATCTAAAAAGATAAAACTTTGAATCCAAAATAAGTAAGAGTGGGATCCCTGGGTGGCGCAGCGGTTTGGCGCCTGCCTTTGGCCCAGGGCGCGATCCTGGAGACCCGGGATCGAATCCCACGTCGGGCACCCGGTGCATGGAGCCTGCTTCTCCCTCTGCCTGTGTCTCTGCCTCTCTCTCTCTCTCTGTGACTATCATAAATAAATAAAAATTAAAAAAATAAGTAAGAGTTATCAATGTGCGATTCAAAAAGAGAACTCACTACTAAGTGTAAAACCTTCTTATCAATCAAAGGCATACAAATTAAAACAGTATATTACCATTTTATTCTCGGCCAACTTGATCAAACACATTCTCTAAATATAACAAGTCTATGAAAGAACTGGTATTCCTATATACAGCTAAAAGCATTCTAAAATTATTTAATACTTTTGAAAAGACAAATAATAATGACCACTATTTATTAAGCTTTGCTTGGTGCCATTTTAACATATTATTCTTAACCTTCCCAAAATGCTGCATAGTAGGTGGTATTCAATTACACAATGAGAAACTGAGTCTACAAGAGACTTTATATTCTTTCAATTACATTATTAATGTTCACAATTTTGAGCCCGTAAATTTCCCTTCTGAGAATTCGTTTTAAAAATAATCTAAATATGTAAAAAGCCATAATCATATAGATATTTGAAATGCCATGGGGTATAACAACAATATTGTAAATCATTTATTGGCATTGTAATAGTGTATAGTTAAATAAATCTTGGTATATCCACTTAATGGAATATTATTAGCAATAGTTTTTATAGACTGTTGTGATGTGGAGAAGTATTTATTACTTAATATTTAATAAGATTTCAGTGCAAAAACCTATGTAAGATATTTTTTGAAAATATATAGTATATAAGCTTATGAAAATTAGAAGACTATATAGAATTAATCAGTTGTTGGGTTAGGGCATTGAATTATGATGATATTTTCTCTACTGTTCAAACACTGTAATGTTATTTTATTACTTTTGTAATTAATTTTTTAAAAGATAATTATCAGCACAGAAGAGTTGACCACAAGTCCTAAAGTTGACCAAAAGTATCACAGACTTTGAGACAAGGCAATAAATGATTATTGTAGTCGCAGTCACAGGGGATGGTTTCACATAGGGGACTTCAGCATGGCCTTTAAAAATGAACAGAATTTATATAGGTAGAATGCTAATTTTGTCAAATCAGGTCTGTGAAGTGATGTCCAACATCATATGTCGTTTTTTTTAAAGAAGGAGCTAGTGTTTATGTATCACTTGGGGCTTTTGCCCTCTCACTATGATGGAGATAGGGTTGGCCTTGGGGCTTTAGATGAGGTAATGGAAGAGAAAAGATGTCTCAATGCTTCATTCTAAAGATTTAAATTTTATTGAATACCTCTTCTGATTGTCTAGCTTCTCCTCTCCTCTCTTCTGGAGTGAAAAGCATGTGGTATAAAGTGGTCCCAGGAAGGTATAGGAGGTAGAAAATACTGTTAGAATTGCTTCTTTCTGCTACCTGACTTCATATGATACTTGAGTTCTATTAATCTCTCCCAATCATTCTCAGAGATGACATCTCTGGGCTGAGCACAAATTGAGAATACATTTATTGAGGTACTAATTTACTGAATCTTATTCCATTTCTCATGGTAAGTGACCTTGCTTATTAGCGGTAAATCTTTATATCAAAGCCAAGAATTAGATGGCTCATAATATCACTGAAGTATGCCTTTTTTTTATTTTTTATTATTTTTTAAAAAACTTTTGTTTATTTATTTATTCATGAGAAACACAGAGAGGAGAGAGAGGCAGAGACACAGGCAGAGCGAGAAGCAGGCTCTATGCAGGGAGCCTAAGTGGGACTCGATCCGGGGTCTCCAGGATCAGGCCCTCGGCCAAAGGCGGCCCTAAACCACTGAGCCACCCGGGCTGCCCAACATTAGGCCTCTTGTTTTTATGGATAGAATAAAAATGATTTAAACAGCAAGGTCAGGGAGAGAGTAGAACTGTCATGGATGTTTCAATTCACATGTTAATAAAATGTGTAAATAACATTATAGTTATTTCTCCCAAATCCTCATTTTCATTGAACAGTAAGAGAGCAACATAGCAAGTAGAGTTGTTTGTTTTTAGAGCAATAATATGAAGTCATCTCTATTAGCAACATGTGAAGTAGAAAGAAAGGCAAGACATTCTAACCACTGGCCTTCAGAGTCCATATAGCATTTCCTACTCTCCACTCAGCCTCCCCACCCAATGAATAAAATAACCATCACACAATGGCACTTTTCTCTTGCTTAAATTTGGTTTTAAAGTGAAGCGTAACTTTCTGAATAATTATTTTGAGCTTGTAAATGGTGTCTCTCTATAACCAACCAAGCATATAACAAGAAGATGAAGATGAGACTTATTTTCACTTCATTTCACTTCTTTGTAATTGACAAGCTCTCGCTGGGTGTCAACTTTAAAAGATGACAAATCCTAAATCTTAGAGGACCCAATTCAATAGTTCAGCTTTCTAAATTGTTTGCAAATTAATCTACATTTTCAAATGAGTCAGGCATGAAATATAAGATGACATCTATATTACAAAAATATTAATTTCCTTGTCTTTCTCTTTTTCCCAGTCAAAGACAAAAGGTACATTTAAAATATTCATTTTGTTAGAGACTGTGAAAATGAACATATAGTGTACATTTTAGCAGCTTAGCTTTTTCTATTTTTTTTACACTAATTCATTTCCATCTATTTAAAAATGCAAGTTATTCAATTTGTAAATGCTCTGTGTGTTGATGAAGGAAAAATTAAATTTGCAAAGTATTTTGATACATTACATTTTTTAATGAAGACTCATTTGGGTTCCACAAATGAAATAATAATTTGAGCACTGCTGATTTAAAATCTAGCCTGAGCCCTCTTCTCAAATAGCCCTTGCCTCAGTTTACCTGTGTAAGTAAACATTGGTGCATTATTTTCGTGCAAGCTAATTGAGTGCTGTACGGTGCTCTGTACATTTTTATTTCCCAACTGAACTTGCCATGACACTGATGTAAGTGGCCTGATTTACTGAAGGGTATGAAATATAAGATAGATATTGTGGAGTTTTCTGTTCCTCTAAAATGAAATTGCAGATAATTTTTTAACTGCATTGATTAAACATATATTTTGAGTCTAACAGTTAACTCCAATATCACTATCAAAAGAAATTGATTTAAATTAACTAATGATCATTAGGGGACAGGCAAATCATATTTCTCTTAAAGACATCACATTTCAGATAATACTATTTCCTTAGTACTTTAACATACTCCATTAAGGAAAGCTAGGAAAATATTGCCATTTCCCAGGAAATAGCGAGAAGAATTTCCAAGTTGTTTTACATATTAGATCCTCCTTGGCAAACTGTCACAATTTTCATCACCAAATATTATTGGACATAAAACTAATAAAAATGGAATGAATTAATAAAAGCAAACCACCCATTTATGTAGGCAGGGTGACTAGCCCTTTGGGATAGAAAACCGTGACTAGTGAAGCAGTCAATTAGATCACAGTTAAATTCAATGGAGACTTGTTTGTTTAGGGACATTATGTAAAAGCGTGTATTTTGTAGATCTAAGAGGGATTTTACAGGCCACCTTGACCAAATTAATTATCTTACAGAAAAACAGGCCAGTATAATCAATATAAATTCAAAAGGAGAAAATTGTTAAGAAGTAGGTACTTTTATTTATTTTTTTAAGAAGTAGGTACTTTTAAAATAGTCTTTTATATATTATGCACATTTCATTATGTGTACTAGTGAAGAACATAAAGGTGACTTTTCACATATTAATGGATTCATATCTGAGAGCAAGACTATAGCCCTAACCACTGTGCCCCCACAGTTAAGACTGGCAGAAAGTGCACAAAAGCTCAGCTCCTTGAGTTGCTGCTTCAGCTGCTGCCATCAAAAAGGGGACAGAACTTTTATCTGATGTAAATCAATGAAGGGAATATAATTTAATGGAAAACTATGGGATTGAAGAACAGAAGAAGAAACCAGAGACTAATTTTGAGTTCCAAAACAATTATGTGTGAGTCCTTTGATTTCAATGGTTCTAATATTACCGTTTCACTAATTAAAGTTGAGTCTTTCACTGAACATTCTTCAATGAACTATGTTGAATGTATTTCTAAAATGCTCTGTCCTCACAGTGGCTATCCTACACCAATAATTTGTATATCCTGCCATTTGGACATGGTGTCTTGAATGCAGACAGTGTCAGTTACACATATAAGTTATGATGATTTGTTTCTTCTGCCTTTATGTTCAGTCCATTCATAATCTCCAGTGGTGATACAGATGATTATAATACAATTATTCGTATAGGTGTCTGTCTTCTCTCTTATATTTTGTGATTCTTAAGGGCGTGAATTTCTTTTTCTCCATAATGCCAAATAAGGACCATGAACAGGGTAGGTGTTAAAAATTTTTTTTAAATGAAAGAATGAACAAATGTGAATATATTTCTGGAATTATCACGGTTTTCCTAATCTTTCAGCTATTTATTTTCCTTTCAGGTCTTCCATAAAATTAAGATCTGGCTAAGAAACTATATACATTATCAAATGTTAAGTCACTTTTTCTTACTCTCCTGACTTTCAGTTTTGGGCTGTGATTTCTTTGAAATACTGGAACATAGACTCAGAAGCCATTTTGCAAAGTAGCTTTGTTTGACTTTTTCCTTTGCCTAGAAGAATTTCTGGCCTGATGAGAAAGAAGGA
The DNA here is from genome assembly GCF_905146905.1 of Nyctereutes procyonoides. NCBI lineage: Eukaryota > Metazoa > Chordata > Mammalia > Carnivora > Canidae > Nyctereutes > Nyctereutes procyonoides. The sequence goes on along the minus strand of NW_026575031.1, from coordinate 4,479,023 downwards.
AAGTGAGATTATCAACCTAGGAAAGCAAAGACATTAGTATAGATTGAAGAGAGTTTTTCATATCCATGCTGTAACTTTCTTCCTTTGTTCTTTTTTTTAATTATTATTTTTTTAATTTTTATTTATTTATGATAGTCACAGAGAGAGAGAGAGAGAGAGAGAGAGAGAGAGGCAGATACATAGGCATTGGGAGAAGCAGGCTCCATGCACTGGGAGTCCGATGTGGGATTCGATCCCGGGTCTCCAGGATCTCGCCCTGGGCCAAAGGCAGGCGCTAAACCGCTGTGCCACCCAGGGATCCCCTTTGTTCTGATAAACACTTGGTTGTTCACTTCATTATGACCCCCAAATACCTTTATTTGGCACTTCTTTAAAATACCTAGTTAAGAGGGTCATTCATAGATTAATGCCTAATAGAATGCTACATACTTACAAAAAATTCAAAAATCTTTATCAAACATTTGATAGAGATATTGTGGATTTATTTTATTTTTCTTCCCCCACAGTTCTAGATTCCCTCCATACCTCTAACTGATGGTATTGCTAAATTACTGTTCGCTGAAAGATAATGTAGACAATTAATCATACATCTACTTTAATATAGTTTTATTCACTTATTTGATTTTCACAGCTTTCTTGTGGTCTCTAGATTCTTCTCTAGATAACTTTCATGATATAGACAATCCCTTTGATCTAGACAGGAGTTGGTAAGCTCTTTCTGTAAAGGGACAGATAGTAAATATTTTCAGCTTTGTGATCCATATGTTTTCTGTTGCAGCTACTCAATTTTGCCATTGTAGAATGAAAACATGTATATACAGTAGGTAAAGAAATGTACATGACTGTATTCCATTAAAACTTTATTTTCAAAAGCAGGTGGAGAGTTGAATTTTGGGTTATAGGCTGCCAATCCTTGGATCTTCTTTTCCAATGTTACTTCCAACCCTGTTGCCATTAGCCTTTCAGATCTGAGACAAGTATGATTCTAATTCTATGCACTTAAAGTATTTTTATCTTTTATTATTCACATGAGTGCCTAGCTTTGGTTTTCTTATTTGCAGAGATGATAATATGCCCTTTTTATCTCTCCTGTAAGTATGAACTTATTATATGTGAAAAGTTTTTATCACTTATAAAGTACTATGTAAAGCAAGCATAGGATTATTTTGGTAGTCATTAAATCTGTGAGATTATTCAAAGTTCTTAAACTATTGGTGTTGGAAATGCAAATTTTAAATATAATGAAAAAATAATAGCATCTCTGAAGAGTTTTTCAAACATGATCATAACATGATGGACAAAACACATGCTTAACTTACATTGTATGGCTACTGAGAGCATCTTTCTTGACTTCTTAGTATACTGTTACAATTGCCATGTATCCTTAGTGGACTCAAGATTCCTTATAGTGAGCAAACAGTAGATTCTCACTTCTCATATCATTTCTAAGTAAAAAATAAATGATTGCAAACGTTAAGAAATTTGGTCCAATGGTTATGTCAGCATAAACAATTATATAATTCTAATTGTACCTTTCTGGTCTGCTCTGATCATGTCTGAACAGATTTTACTAGCTTCTCAAAGTCATGAGTTTATCTTTAATGTTTAAAACTCTTTTCTTTAAAAAAAAAAAAAGAAAAAGAAAAGAAAAGAGAAAGAAAAAACCAACCTAGCAGCAGAAGCCAGGAAGAAAATGGAGTACATATTCACTGAGCTGTGAAATGTGAGGATCTATTCAACTCCATTAACTACAAAATATACATCATCCGCTACTGTCCTGGACAATGAGTGACTCTATATGGAGCGCTACGTGTCCAAATTACTGCAAAATGAACACTTTGGTAAAGGTTAGATGTTACAGATATCAGTTTACATATTTTAGCAGGAAAGTAAGAAGTGACGGGCTTGTGGTCCTTCACAGAGTTAATTCCCTCCTATTCCAATGAGCACTATAGGAACTGCAGAAAATTCTCAAAGAGAATCTTTCATAATCTTTATTTTTCAGGGTAAAGGAAGATTGAATTATTTGCATCACTTTTCATTTTAGAAAAGTTATACGGTATGTGGGCTTCAGAAAGACTTTTATTTATTAAGCACCTATTAAATGCCTTTTAAGTAAATTTTATGAGTGAAGGGAGTAAATGGGAAAATAAGTATGCAGACTTCCTTAGGAGCCAACAGGAATTTTACGTTAATTTTAAACGGAAACGATCCAAGCTGCTGAGTCCATGCCAGATTATCAAGCTATCCTTTCTCTCTCCTAGTAACACACTTTTCCCAAAGCAAAAGCCCCTGAGTTTCATATGATTGCTTTTGAAATCCCAATGTCATACTTCGACTCATACGATCAGTTTTGAACAGCTCAGAATTCCATACATTTTATACGGCATCTTTAAAGCAGACACACAATTTACATTTTTGACAATTCAGTTAGTAAGTGGATATTTTGACTTATCATAAAGAGATGCTTGCCTTATCAAATGATTTGTTGCCCCTTTTATGCAGCAGAATTTATACAACCATTTGAGTATTTTAATGCATTTTGTCATCGTTAATTGCAATTAAATCATAGAAATGCTAAGACTTATCTTAGTTATAAGAAAGGCCTCATGAAATGAAATTTGTTCAGTCAAAATATGAAACCACCAGGAGGCTGAAAACCATGAATCTTTAGCCTCATTCATATTTTCACTGGACTTGAGCCAGTTGATTTCAATTGTAAGAGAAAAGATCAATATTTATAATCACGAATGAAATCCTGGAAATGTATCATCAAGGATGGTTGCTGTGGGAATCCCCTACCCCCAGACAAGCAGAGCAGGACTGACTATTTTGGGCTGCACCCGCCTTGTGCTTAGGGCACTGCCCCGCCCTAGTCAAAGGCCAGGACACACCCTAATCAGAAATCCAGCTCAGTGGACCAGCATGACTGTGCAACTTTCTGCGGATCCCATTGGCCACTGGCCCCTATAAAGTTGCTAAGCCTCTTAGTCTCGGGGTCCAAGTCCCTGCTCCGCTGTGTCGGGTATACTTGGACCCAAGCTCAAGCTTGTAAATAAACCCTCGTGTGTTTGCATCAGTGTCGGGTCCTTGGTGGTTTCTCGGATTCGCAATCTTGGGCACAACAGTTGCCTAAAAGGCTGCCATAATTTAGGATTCTATCATGTTAGCTCTCTTGGAAACTTCCCCTCCCCCATCAGTACGTAATACGTAGATTATTGTTTATCTCACATGTTAGGTTTTCTTGTGTTGATTTTCAATATGTGTTATATAGTTTATTCATAAACTTCCTGTATAATATTTAATCCAACATGTTCAAAATCTCTTTAAGGATTAGAAATATTTTCACCATTTATCCCAGGTGAGAACGCAATATGTTTTAGTCCATTTTTTGGTCCTTCTGTGAATTATCTGGCCCTGGAGGGGGATCTATGGTCATTTAGTCACTGGAATTTATTAGTAAGGCTATCATTTAGTTTTGAGAGAAATAAAGAATGAAGAGTCAAAAATAGATACATGGTATGTATATTACTCATTTTGAAGGAAATTTCCCATTTCTGTAATCATGAGCCAATATACAAATACTAGGATTTTCCCTGTTTTTATGTAACAAAGACCGAGTCCTTTCAAATGTTTTAGTCAAAGCCTTATAACAATGCATCCCTGAGAGCAACAATAATAAAACTCATTTTCATACAAAAAGGTAGGAAGAAACCATAAGAATGTGAATAGGAGTTGATTGCGGGTGGTTTTTCTCCTTTTCACTTTTCCCTATATTCAGATTTTCCTGCAATAATCTGAGAGAAATTACACTGAAATTTGTGACTTGGACATTTGTTGGGAATTAATTGAGCAGAATCTCTTCTTTTTAACCAACAAATAGAGTTTTATCTTTAAAAATCCTCATATCTAAATACTTCAGGTGGTAAAGATTTTGTCTGTAGCGTTTTGAATTTAAAACGACTATATTGGCTAATAATTTATTTGAAATGAATTTAGCTAAATGGAAGTGGAAATCACACATTTATTCCATACTCATTAACACTATCCACAACGCAATTCAGCTTTGGAAACAAGTTTATGTGGAATCTTAGTGTAGCATCTGAATAGAGAAATAATGTGGTCTGAATCTGATGACTTTCTCTTCACTGATTCTTTGAATTATAATTCCTATGTGTTTCAATCAATCTCCTTAATAGCACCAATCATTTTTGTGGGGTCAGGGTTTTGCCATAACATAGATTAGTAAGGTGTAATAATTTTTCTTTGTTAGTGCAGCATAACTAATTAAGTACTTCCTTTTAATGTTTGATTGAATTTGGTGAAAACCATAGTTCAAGCAAATGAAGGTGTGTCACTGACCTCAAATGGGCCCTGGGTTTAAGGAAATAATTCCATGGAGCAACTGAATTAGTTCTTTTCCTTATTCTATTTTTATCAAGATATGAAATATCTCAAGCTGGCTTTAAATGATGAAAGTGCATTTGTAAGATGTTTATTAAATTGTAAACTTTCAAACCCTAATGCAAAATTTGAAGGCAAAACAAGATTTTCTTTTTATATATTATATATATATATGATTTATATAAAAATTTTACAGATTTTTCTTTCAAAATGTTATTAAATCAGGACAACTGCTTGTTATGCTTCCATTTATCATAATGTCACTTTATTTCAGTGTTGTCATGTGAATAATAGGCAATCAGGATTGAAAGTTTTTCAAAATTGCAGTCCTCTAGATGTTACAATTAAATTAATTACAAATCCAGAATAAACAGTTCTTAATCACATAAAACAGTTCTGCCACATTATACACACTTTTGTTATGATGTAAATTGAAAGCCAATGGAATATTTTTTTAAATAAATAAAGCCGCATGTTCACAAAGCTCCGGCTAACCCTTCATTAATAAACAGATGCACTGAAAAAAATGTGCCACAAACATCTGCTCTTGCTAAAAATGACATCTTATTTTTCAATTTTAATATTAACAATTTGACAACCTAAATACTACTTATTTCCCATTTCTTTATGAACAATCAACAGCTAAACAATTTTTAAGTACTTTATTCATGGGCAAACCAGCTTGACAAAATAGGCTGTTTACAGGAGAGGTTCAAAGATATAAAGGCAGTCTGGGTATCTTAGCCCCTTTGGGCTGCTATAACAGTTTAACATAGACTAGGTGATTTACAAACAGAAGTCTGTTGCTCACAATTCTGAAATCTGGGAAGTCCAAGATCAAGGAGCTGGCCGATTTGGCATCTGAGGAGGTCCAGCTTCCTGGTTCATAGACAGCTATGTTTTCACATGACAGGAGGAGTTGAGGAGGCTTTTGGATCCTCTTTAGTAAGGGCACTAATTTCATTCATGAGGGCTCCACCCTCATGACCTAATCAATTAGGCTGATTATTATAATTATTTGTTTATAGGCATTCTACATACCTTTATCTGTGTTGTTTTTTTCTGAGTATTCATTGATTTTCTTTATCTTCTGTTTTAAAATAGCTCTTTTGTTTTTATTTATGCAAAAGATAGTATTTATTTATTCAATGTTATTTATTAAGAACCTATTATGTAACTATACTCTGCCAAGCACAAGCCTACATATGATCTTCAAGAATTCTCTACTAGGAGAAAAAGTCAAGAAAATCAACAATTAGAATACATTACAAAATTTTTAAAAAATATTTATTTATGTATTTATTTACTCATTTATTTGAGAAAGAGAGAACATGAAGAGGGGGAGAGGAGAGGGGAAGAGAGAGAAAGAAGTGACATGGGGACTTGATCCTAGGACTCTGAGATCATAACCTGAGCTGAAAGTAAACACTTAACCAGCTGAGCCACCCAGGTACCCCAATGCATTACAAAATTTTGACCAAATAAAAATCCAAAAGATATCCTAGGGGGAAGCTTACTGTGTAACAAAACGTAGCAAAATTCAACAGGCAAGATGGGGCATCTTAAAAAAAAATTCAATGAATTAAATGAGGTTTGAAGGAGAAAGATATTCTATGCCAAAGGAAGACCACGTAGGATGACTCAGAGAAGTGAAAGAACCTGAAGAGAGCATTTGAGGAACTCAGTATAAGTTTTATATATTTGGAGTGAAGGGTGTGTACTATAATGGTAGCTAGGGATAGGACCAGATACCCAGTAGTTCACAACAAGAAGACCTTTCTTCCTTTAGCTGAGTTAGAACTTTATCTATAAATATATGAGTAACTATTAAAGAATTTTAAGTGGGAGAAACATTAAAAGATTTGTATATCAGAACAGTAACTCAGGCATTACACAATAAAATGATAGATTGAGGGTGGGGTTAAGATGCCTCTGTTGGTAATGGTAACTCTGTTGAGATTTGTTGCTGTCATTGATGCTACAAGTCACACAAAGTTGAACAAGATCTAGTTAATTGCCATAGGTATATTAATCTATTTACTAATTTACTTACTTATCCCCTGATTTTTTGAAATATGACTGATTCCAAGTTGTTTTGGTACCTCTTTGGAGTCAGAGAGGGAGAACAAATGAGGTATGTGTATAAATACCACAGATTGTTTAGAAACACATACCAAATGCAGGTGGGTTATTTAAAACAGTTGTTCAAAGACTGTGCAAGCATCAATTCCAATTGAGGTGATTAGGAAATGCATCAAGGGAGCAAAGCCGAGGAAGAGAATTTTTCCTATGAAAAAAAACTTCATAACCACTACTTTGAGGCTGTCCGACTATCCTAAACTCATTTTAAATTAAAATTATGCAGCAACTCAAAAAAGGAAATAATTAAAAATGGAATTTATTATCAATGAGGAAAAAAAGAAAAAGTTCTGAAATTTACAAAGGAAATCACTCCATAATGAAATATAAAATTTACAGTTACTTCCCAAAGGGTCATTTCATTTTGCACATTATAAACATTCTCTATTTTACCCCCAAATCATTTTTCCCCGTGTTGTTTCCCAGTGTTTCTTTCATTTATTCTTGATTATATTCCCTGTCTCTTTCTGAAAATTTGTTGTCCCAAATGTCATCTCAGTGATCTGCCAAGTGCCAGGAATTTTGCCATGAAATTAAAAGTGTTCCCATGTTTTATGCAGTTGGGAATCTCATTCAGTCAATTACTACCTTCGAAGAAACTAGTCACAGAAAGGAATGATGACAGACTGAGAACAGAAAATACAAACATGACTTAACCTCATCTGATTTCTTCTACTGACATTGCATTTGGACGAGTACAGCCTTCTCTAAAAAGGGCACAGTTGATTACAAATTAAAGATCACTGTATGATCTTCTAACATGATCTTTAAACTCTGGCTAGATGTGATTGCCAAGGAAAAGAGCAGGCTTTGAAAAAAGTTCTTTTTGTGAAGCTTTTGAACGATGCGGTAAATACCACTGATACTTTTTGCCTAGAAACATCTGTATGGTGGATGCATTCTGATAGGCAGATTAACAGAAGGAAATGTAAACATATCTTTATTTCAACTACAAAGACCCCTTTGTTTTTCTGGAACCAGAAGTTTATGTAAACTTCTTAAAGTCAATCTGTATTGATCTGGTTCATGGTCCGCAAGAAAAAACAAAAACAAGAAACCTACCAGCTAAAAATAACTCAGTCTAAATTGGGGGTTGGAAGAAGAGTTATCCAAATCAAAAACAAATCCAACTAAATTAGATTTTGGAATAACTATAGAAACATTATATGAAGTCATAGAAATCCATTTTGTTCAGAATATTGTACACGACTAAGAAGACTAGGAGATACAAATAAGAGGTCAAATGTAACTCTCACATTAAGATTACAACAGATAGCACTTTTTGTAATTCTTCCCACCAAATTATTAATTTAAAAGTTTCAAGGCCGATTTTATAGCCGATTTCATAACTTGTTGGTCACTGGGAATTTTAAGCTATTAGATGTTTTTCTTCCTCTAACTGATTTACCTTAGTGAATAACTTTGGTCTGAAAAAGATAAGTAAGAGGATATGAACTTACACATTAAGCTAAATATATATTAAGGGCACTATTATAAATTCCAACAACTAATCAATTGTGCTTTATAGTTTCCAGGAGTATCTAGACATCACAATTGACTGAATTTCTCAAGATTGTTCTTCTTGAGAAACATGCAAAAACTCAAAATCTTCCAGCTTTCAACTTGAAAGTGAAATATCAACAATGTAGTTGATTAGGTTGCAGCTGAATATGCTCATTCTGGGTCTCATTCTCATTAATCCTCCCAAGTGTATGAGAATGTTAACTTGGGAGGATTAATGGAAGCCCTGAGAAGACTAGAATGGGAAAGTGTTGTAGGATTTGCTTGATCTTTCCTAAATCAGAGGTTTTCCCCTATTATTCCTGAACTCCCTAAAGTCCCTTTGCTCCTCAGTATCTCTTTAGTAGTACACACTGAATACACATGACTATACACTCAAGGATATTGGTAAGATTAATTGGGTATTAGGAGTCTCTATATCTGACACACTGTCTACAAGGCACCCAAAATAGGCACAGTCCAGCTTGAACTTAAACCCCAGGTGAAGTGGACATAAACCCTTAATTAAATTAGTGCCTAGAACCAGATGAATTCCTTGTGAAATTTTCTTTCCTTTAACTCTAATGAAATTTTCTACATATGATTGTATACTAACAAAAATGCCTTGCAGCTTTTTATCTATTCCTTTTCTGATTCCTACCTTGATGTTCTTTCTCATTCTGCATCCTAAACATCTTTCAAACTCTGGCGCTTGGCTAATTTCTCATCTCCATACTTCTCTTCACAATAAACTTGAAAATAGGAAAGTGGAAACATGCCCCCCAAAATATAAATGCTAAACATTGACCCAAGAGGAATAGAAATTTTAAACATATTAATAGTTACAAAGTCTTGGGATCCCTGGGTGGCGCAGCGGTTTGGCTCCTGCCTTTGGCCCAGGGCGCGATCCTGGAGACCCGGGATCAAGTCCCACATCGGGCTCCCGGTGCATGGAGCCTGCTTCTCCCTCTGCCTGTGTCTCTGCCTCTCTCTCTCTCTCTGTGACTATCATAAATAAAAAAAAATTAAAAAAAATAGTTACAAAGTCTTATAATTTGAAAAGACAGAGGATCAGATGCAGATGTAACTTTAAAGGAGCATACAAATTCTTTTGTAGATGCAGTATCTTCTACCCACAGTTCTTACATTCAACACCAAAAGCTTTTTTAAAAATTCATTTGGTAAGGAAACCCTGACCTCTTAAGTCTTATTGCTCTTAGTATGAATATTCACACACAATTTTTTTTTACAGAAATACTAATACAATTACAGAGTACTATGCTAGATCCAGCATCGCAAAGCAAAATGTTTAGGTATTAGCAAAAAAAAATCCAGGAATATCCTTTTTTTTAAGTTTTTACTTTAATTTCAGTTAGTTAATATACAGTGTTATATTAGTTTCAAGTGTGCAGAGTGGTGATTCAACAATTCTATACATCACCTAGTGCTCATCACAAGTCCACACCTTAATCCTCATCACCTATTTCACCAATCCCCCAACCCCCTCCAGGAATATCATTATAAATAATCATTTCTGCCAAGTAGATTTACTCAAGGAATGTAAACATGGCTTAACAATAGAAAGTTTATTAATATAAGTCTTTTAAAAGAGAAAAAAGATAACATTACTAGATGCTGACAAGATGTTTGACAAAATTCAGTTTGCTATAATAGATCTTTAAAAAAAAAAACGAGTTAAGAATTTGAAGAAGCATTTCTCTGTAAGTTAAATAGTATTTACCAAAAGCCAAGAATAAGCAATAAATAAAATGAAAAAAATGTTAGTAGCTTTTTATTTATCTTTAGTAACAAGGCAAGGATGCTTACTGTCACTAGTATTGTTTTTGAGGTTCAATCAAATGCAATATGATATACATATTGTAGAAGCACCCTAAAAGCAAAAGCATTACCACTATTTATAGATTATATAATCACATCTTTAGCAAGTCTTAGAGAATCAACTGACATGCTTTGAAATAATAATAAAGTTTAGTTGCATGCCTGTCGCTGAGTTACTTATGCTAGTTCCCTAAACTTTCTTTGCTTCTGTTCTCTCATCTGAAAAGTGGGGAGACAAGAATGTTTAACTCACTGGGTTATTGTGAGGATTAAATGAGTCAATATGTGTATAGTGCTTAGAATGCCTGGCTCTATGAATATTGTCCATCATTCTTATTGTTGCTATTCTAATGTTTGACATATATATTCAAATCAGAGTATATGCAATAGTTGACTATATGTGTATGTGTGGGTGTATATATACCTGTATATATATATATGAGTGTTCTCAAATCAGAATTTTCTTCCTACTAACCTGCTAAACTATACTTGTAAAATCACTAACACTCTAGTCTACATATTTAATATTCAAATATTCAATATTCTATTATCATCTTATTTGACTTCTCAGGAACATTAGACAAAGTTGGCTGCTTCTTTTTCCTGAAAACACTCTCTTCCCTTGGCTTTAACGACACTAAACATGTTAATTTCTGTCTTATCTCACTGGTCACTATGTATTTGTCCATGCTAATGGCCTGTTGTCCTTTGTACTGACTCCCAATGTTGGAGAGCTTCAAGATTCAGGAATTAAGTCCTGTTATACAGCTATGTACTCTTCCCTAGGTGGTCTCATGAGGAAATTAATTTAAAATAAATTATTGGCAGGGCACAGGATGGCTCAGTCGGTTAAGCATCCAGTTCTTGATTTTGGCTAAGATCCTGATCTCAGGGTGATAGAGCTCCATGACAGGCTCTCCTCTGAGCACAGAATCTGCTTGAGATTCTCTCCCTCTCTGCCTCTCCCTGCTTGTACTCGCTCTAAGTGAATTAATTAATTAATTATTGGCATAGCACTTATTACCACCTAATACATGTGCATGTGTTTATTTTCTGTTTCTCACCACTTGAATGTAACCTGCACAACTGCAAGAAAGTTCTTTATCTTACCTACTATTTTATTGCCCAGAACTGTGCCTGATAAAAAGTAAGTATGGGGCCCTGCCCTCCCCTAAACCCCACCCCCACCCCAGGGAGGACTGGACACCGGGCCATGCCCAGGGCTGGAGCGGAGCCCCATGTCCACCCTCCTGCTGCTGCTCTTGGCCTCGGGAGAGGCGGGAGCCCAGGGCCACGGGGCTGCCCCTCCTGGGCCTTGTCTCTGTTGATTCTTTTGTCAATGTTGCACAGTTTTTACTCCCTCCCCGTTTTGTAGTGGGCTGGGTTTTAAATTATAAATTTTAACTGCCTCTGGGTGGAAAAATAATTTTTAATAAACACATTACCTCTTCAATAAATAAATAAATAAATAAACAACAAATAATTTTTATTAGATTTAATAATTTAAATATTAGTAATATTTGCTGAATAAATTAATGAATGAATAAACATCAATCATAGTTAAAAACATGGGCAGCTCCGGTGGCGCCGTGGTTTGGCACCGCCTGCAGTCCAGGGTGTGATCCTGGAGACCTGGGATCGAGTCCCGTGTCAGGCTTCCTGCATGGAGCCTGCTTCTCCCTGTGTCTGTGTCTCTCTTGCTCTCTCTGAATAAATAAATCTTTAAAAAATAAAAATAAAATATTTAATCATAGTTAAAAACAAAAATAGAGAAATATGCAATTAATAATAACCACAAAAATATATAAAATACCAAAGAATAAATTTAATAATGATGGTACAAAAACTTCTAAGAAGACAATTATGAAACTTAATTAAGAAACATAAAACTTGAGTGAATAGAGAGACATACTATGCCCTTGAATGGGAAGACTTTTATACCATAAAAATTAATATATAGGGGCATTTGGGTGGCTCAGTAGATTAAGCATCTGCCTTCAGCTCAGGTCATGATCCCAGGGACCTGGGATTAAGCCCTGCCGTGGGAAGCAGCTGGGAGTCTGCTTTTCCCTCTCCCTCTGCCCCTCCTGTGTGCTGTCTCTCTCTCAAGTAATTACATCAATCAATCAATCAATCAATAAAGCACCTACACTTTAAGAAAACTTACAAAACTATTCCTTTAGCAATGGACTCCTGAGACCCTTAAATGTTGCCTTCTTATGAGATATAATTAATACATGTCCATTACGGAAAATTTGGAAAGCATAGAAAAGCCATAAATAGACTATAAAAATCATTTATAGCTCCATCATTACTTATTCTATCTTTTTAAATGAAGAAAGTAAATAATGAAACTCTTCCTCTCCGCTTTGTCCAAATCCATACCAACTAGAGGTAGCTGCTGTCATCTGCAGTTTAGATACACATTGTGCCAGAGATGTTTTGCTAGTACATACCCTCAATTCTATAGTATAAATGATTTGCTCTGTATCCTTTTTGGTACTTTCTCCTTGCATTTATTAACATACACATTAACGCTGTTTTAGATTGAACTCTCTGAAGACAGAGTGTTGCAAAGAAGGTCCATTGGGGTGAGCTCTTGGGAGATACCTCTCTGAGGCATATTCCTGAGAAAATGAGGATGGCAGCAATGGGCAAGGGGATAAGCTGACCAGAATGAAGTTGTGATTAAGGCCTCATCAAACTCATGGGAGAATCCTTGTGCTCCAAGGAAACTTTCAGAGTTGGGTAAAATAGGGGCAAGGGGAAATTTGTATTCTTCTATCAGCCAAACCCTGGGAGGACATGCAGACTTGGGTGAGGTAGTTTCCAGTGAACGACAATACTTGGAGCCATCATGAGTTGCTAAATACAGCGAATCATTTATACTATATAATCAAAGGTATGGGATTAAAAAGAAATGGCAAGGGATCCCTGGGTGGCGCAGCGGTTCGGCGCCTGCCTTTGGCCCAGGGCACGATCCTGGAGACCCGGGATCGAGTCCCACGTCGGGCTCCCGGTGCATGGAGCCTGCTTCTCCCTCTGCCTGTGTCTCTGCCTCTCTCTCTCTCTGTGTGTGACTATCATAAATAAATAAAAATTAAAAAAAAAAAGAAATAGCAAGGGAGAGTAGTTTTCTTTCTTTCCTTCCTTTCCTTCTTTTTCTTTCTTTCAAGATTTTATTTATTTACTCATGAGAGACACACAGAGAGAGAGAAAGAGAGAGAGGCAGAGACACAGGTAGAGGGAGAAGCAGGCTCTATGCATGGAGCCCGACGTGGGACTCGATCCTAGAACTCCAGGATCATGACCTGAGCCAAAGGCAGACGCTCAACCATTGAGCCACCCAGATGCCCTGCGAATTATTTTCTTTATTCCTATCTTTATTGTCTTAATGATTCAGAGGTTTCCGTGTAATTTAAATCACTGAGAAAATACTTTGTAAGTCAATCGGAGAAGGACAAACAGTGTATGTTCTCATTCATTTGGGGAATATGAATAATAGTGAAGGGGAATATAAGGGAAGGGAGAAGAAATGTGTGGGAGATATCAGAAAGGGAGACAGAACATAAAGACTTCTAACTCTGGGAAATGAACTAGGGGTGGTGGAAGGGGAGGAGGGCGGGGGGTGGGGGTGAATGGGTGACGGGCACGGAGGGGGACACTTGACGGGATGAGCACTGGGTGTTATTCTGTATGTTGGTAAATTGAACACCAATAAAAATTAATTTATAAAAAAAAAAAAGAAGTTAAAGAACTCCCTAAAAAAAAAAAAAAGAAAATACTTTGTGAAACATTGTAGGGAGTAACTCCCGTTGACATACAGTAAGAAAAATAGGCACCACTCTCAACCTTTTAGGTCCTTTTACCTGTTTTAAAATGAAACTTTTTAAAAGTTTTATTTTAAAACACTCAAAAAGTGTAGTCATCAGGCTTCCCAAATCATCAGATTCTGCACTTCTAATTTTATGCTGGCAGAGAATGTGATCAATAAATTATTGTTGTTTGTGAAACATTTACTTTCATATTTCTAACATATTTTAACTCCTAGGGTTACCAGAATGTGGTGTGGGGTTTTTTTTCACATTTTTTGACAGCTGAAATTAAACAAATCCTATTCAACTACAAAGCTAAGAGAAGGTTTACTACGTGTGTCATTAGCACCATCCATATAAGGTAACAGAAAATATGAGGTGTGGATTTTTAAAATATGATAAAATGAGAATACTGTTAGATGCACAGGAAGGTGTGACTTCAGGCCTGGCATTTTCTTATTAAAATAAAAGTGCCTCTGTTTTACTTTGCTAAAATAATCAAGATTATGTGTTTTGAGTTGACATATTTCAAATTATTTTATCAAGTAAAAAATGTATACCTTCGTTAAAATATGTTTTAATTATCATGTCATTATAATGCAATATATGGCAAAGATTGCTCTGTAATGGACTGCTAAACATTTTTATGTTCAAGAATATAATGGTTAGAATGAAGAGACATAATTTATTTGGTTATATTTTTTATCACTTAATGCTTTTGCAACACACTTTTTATACTTGAATAGAAGACTTTTAGGAAAGCATAAAAGCACATAAAAATTGCCCAAAATATTTAAGATTTAAGCATGAAAGTACATATGTATAATATAGTACACAAAAAGATACATGTATATGTATATATACTTATATACACATAAATTTTAAAGAGCACATGTTACTCAAAATCATAATACTTAGGTTATGTATTATCACACTGGAGCAGCTTGTAATCTTGAGATTGCCTTTTTCCTACTTTGCATTTATACAACTTCTCTCATCCAGAGATATTCTAAGAATACTAGAAGAACAAGGGCTTGCACAGCCTACCCACAGCCAGAAAAAGAATGAAGGGTCTTCATTATTTTTTTTTATTTTAATTTATGATAGTCACAGAGACAGAGAGGCAGAGACACAGGCAGAGGGAGAAGCAGGCTCCATGCACCGGGAGCCCGACGTGGGATTCAATCCCGGGTCTCCAGGATCAGGCCCTGGCAGGCAGGCGCTAAACCACTGCGCCACCCAGGGATCCCTCTTCATTATTTTTTTAAAAAACATATAAACTAATGTCTCCAGGATGTATTGAATGCCAGTTGACTTGTATAATTCCTAAGGCATATTATTTTCATTTCTAATCGTATTTATGCCATAATAGTTATTGTAATTTCATAACTTAAATACATGAAATAATTAAATACAAGTACGTAAAGGAAGTTTTTCTTAAAATCAAAATGATGAATGTGTTAAACTGGATAAAGACAAATTGCTTTTTACAAAAATTAATTGCTGTGCATTTAAGTGTGGATGAGACAACCATAAAGCATTAGAAACAAAATTTGTAAGAATCTAGAATAGAAACTTATATTTCTTTACACGTGTTTTTGTATCACTTGAAGATCCTAAAACTCAAAATTGTGAAGAATACAGTCTAGAGTAGAGGAATGTATGCATATATGTCTGTAACTTTAGTCATAATTCTTCTAAAGGGTTTTCTTTCAAGTGACCAATTCCTGGCCCTAATTGAGCTTCATAAAATGGCTTCTACTGTAGTCAAACGTTCAGGCATTAGAATCTGACTGTGTCTCAGAACAAGTTCCAACATTTAATACCAAGTGGAGCTTGAGCAAGTTGTTTAGCCTCTCTGAGTCTTAGTGTCTTAATCTGTTAAAGAATAATAGTTGGATCAACCTTATAAAGTTGGATAAGAATCAACTGGATCCTCACTGAGCCAACAGTGAATACAGTACCCAGCAATCAGTAAGTACTTAATAAATGTTAGCTAGTATGTAATGACATATTCAGAAGACTGCAGATCTGTATTCACTACTGTCCAACAAAAATTTTAAAAATTTACATTTTTTCCTCACAACTTCCAAATAGTTTTTTGTTTTTTTTTTAATTAGAGGGCCACGGGGATCCCTGGGTGGCGCAACGGTTTGGCACCTGCCTTTGGCCCAGGGCACGATCCTGGAGACCCGGGATCGAATCCCACATCGGGCTCCCTGCATGGAGCCTGCTTCTCCCTCTGCCTATGTCTCTGCCTCTCTCTCTCTCTCTCTCTCTCTCTCTCTCTCTCTCTCTCTGTGACTATCATAAATAAATAAAAAAAATCAAAAATAATTTAATTAGAGGGCCACGTAGAAAAAGCAAATTTAATATAATCTTGGTGTTATCAGGCTATGGGATGTTGAGGCTTCATGCTTTTAAAATTAAGAGCAGAAATAATTCAATTACATTAAATTAAGAGCAGAAAATATGAGGAGTATAATTTACGAATAAAGCCTATTCTAAATATGTGTTGTGTTTCTGCATCAAAATTCCTAGTTATGTGAAAAAATCATATATATCACTGATTGTTTATATGAACTGATGGTAAAATGAAGCTGAAGTTAGGAAAAATCATGAAATCTACCTTTATTATGACTACCTTTGATATAAACAAAATCTCAAGGATTACTGAAGTCATAAAACTATGCCTTGTAATCTCTATCCTTTGTAACTTAAACATACTCTAATATACAGATGCTTTATGCTTTCAGAAACAAAATGAGATAGTAAGTTATGTTATATGGTATATGATTTATTTTGAAGAACAGTTTCAAAAAGCATAAGCCATTTTTAGCCATCCAGTGTACCTGGTTACAAAATGGTACCTATTTATAAAATGCATGGTTCATTATAAACACCTCCTTTTTTTTTTCAAAGTGTGGAATTTCCAATCCAATTTCAAATGTGAATGATGCCTTTTTCTAGATTGACCAATAATAGTGTTTACATGATTCAGTTGACAACTCTTAATACTTGTAGCCTTATTTTTAGATTTTTATACATATGCATCAAAAAAAAGTTGAGTCGTAGCAGTTTCTTGAATTTTAATCTTAGTCTTTCCATTGTATATTATTTTAAATGATTTTTAATTTTTATAGTAAAAAGAAGTCTGTAATGCCCAAACTGCTATTAAATTTGTGCATTTTGGATGGGACACCTGGATGGTTCAGGGGTTGAGCATCTGCCTTCGGCTCATGGCGTGATCTCGGGGTCCTGGGATCGAGTTCCACATTGGGTTCTCTGCAGGGAGCCTGCTTCTCCCTCTGCCTGTGTCTCTGCCTCTCTCATGAATAAATAAATATTTTTAAAAATTTGTGCATTTTCGGGTCCAGAAGATAAATGTCATGCCTCTTGCATTTGGTAATATAATTTGTTCTTATTAGTCCTGACTCAGTATATGCTAAGGCATTTATTCTTGTTGACATCATCCAGCTGTATGTGATGAGTCTAGTATATTCCCTTTATCAAATAGATAATCCTAAATTTAGGCCACCTATGGATTCTTAGGAATAAAGGTCCTAAAGCCACTTAGCCCATTTTTTAGAAAAATTTCCTGACAGCACTGATTCTAACATTTAAGTTTAATACTAAAATGCCATAAAAAATAAATCTTTTGTAATAGCTTTGTTGGAAAAAAAAAAGCCAAATTTATTGTAGCTGATCTGAACTTTTTTCACATTGCACATGTTGATTAAATACTACAAACTTCAATAAATAATGCTTTCTATTTCTGGAATTATATCAAAAAATTTTGTTTTCTGGAATTACATCAAACAATTGCAAAAATATGCATTTTAATCCTCTATTCTCTCTTCTCCAAGCACAAGCAAGACACAGAAAAAAGATAGTTTGCTAATGAAAAATTATTTTCTCTAAGTAAACATCAAGATTATACAACTCAATAGATTCATTTTCTTGGAAAAATTAATAACTATGATAATAACCTTGAAAAATAGCATACAACCTTTTTTTTTCCTCTATGAGCTCTATTAAACTGGGAAAATACAAAGATATCCTCATCCATCATTTCTGATTACATTATTTCAAAGACTGGTTTAAAGAAGGGAAAATTGAGAAAGGAGCTTTGCTTATTATTACTTTAGAAACATATAGATTAATCTTTAAGCAACTATTCTATAAGATTTTGAGACATAAAGCCATTTAAATTAAAAAAAAAGACTTTAGTTAAATTCTTTTCCAGAAATACCACTTTGTGAATACATGTACTCCATCATAAACCATTGTAAATATCACAGGTGGTGCAGGCTGCATTTCCTTCCCATGATGTCACAGAAAAGCTCTCTGCACCTTAAGAAATTGGGTTTGGAAGCTAGGCTTCAGATCCCATCACCACTACCATTATCATATCTTATAGTTGAACAGTGCTTTCTTGTTGTTTTTTTTTTTTAAGATTAATTTATTTATTTGAGAGAAAGACAAAGAGAGTGCATGCAAGTGGCAGGGGTTGGGGAGAAGGCAGAGAGAGAGAGAGAGAGAGAATCTCAAGCCAACTCCCTGCTGAGCATGGAGCCTGACAGAGGGCTTTAGATGGGCTCAATACCATGACCTGAGTCAGGATCAAGAGTCCAAGAGTTGAAGGCTCAACCGACGAAGCCACCCAGGTGCCCTATAAAGTGCTTTCTAGTTTTAAAAGTGCTATACCTTGAGGGAACATATGCCTCTCTGTACCAAGATAGTCCTGGCTTATGTATATTGCCCACTATATTTATCAGTGCACCCCTCCTTCAGTCGCAAAGTGTCCTGGTTTAGGTCATAAAATAGTATAGCCATCCTAATTTTAAGCAGCGTTAAGTTATATGGCCTTTCCATGAAAGTATTCTCTCTCTTTTTTTAAAGAATATATTTATTCATGTATTGAGACAGAAAGAAAGAGAGAGAGTACATGCACACATGCAAACAGGGAGAGGGGCAGAGGAAGAAGGAGACAAGCAGACTCCTGATGAGCAGGGAGCCTGACTCTGGGCTGGATCCTAGGACCCTGAGGTCATGACCTGAACCCAAACCAAGAGTTGGGGGTACTTAACCAATTGAGCCACCCAGGCACCCCTATGAAAGCATTCTTATGTAACAGGTGAGAAAATTAAAGTCTCTAAAGGTGACTCACCCTCAAGTGAATAAATGAAACTAAACTAAGTCTTTGACTCCTCTTCAAGACTCTTTTCTTGCTGCATACTCAGTTCACAGAGCCTAGTCCTGGGTACATCAGAACTTCTGAACTCAGGCAGAAATGCTGTTTTCCTGACAATTTGTAGTATATTCAAAATACACTTACTCTTTCTGGAATATGTATTAGAGAATGCTCAGGATTCTAATCTGTTCTTAGTTGTTGGTATGCGTGTGTCTTTGACCACATTCTTAAGGGCCAAAAGACATCTGCTAATAGCCCACACTTCTGATGGGGACCACACCTGAAATAATTCGATATGACTTTTGATTTCGCAGTGCCTCGGACAGACCCTAGAACTCCTAGGCAGCTGCTCTAACCACTGAACTCCTAAGTGCCTGATTTCTGGATCTACCAATGGGAACTGTATTACTCTCGTCTGTACTTCAGTTGATGACATGTATTGTCTCACCAGAATATTTCAAGTACAGAGCAAGGTCACAGAATAGTTTTCTGCACAATTTATCCAGTGAAAGCTTTGTAAGTACAGAATCTTGCCCCCCCTCTGGAGGAAAAGACAGCTTTCTGTCTTAGAAATTGGATTGTTCACGAACATGGTTTAACAATTTCAAGATAAGAGCAAATGGTGAGCAATAATTCCATTATTTTGAATTTACCTAAGAGAACATATTTTTAGAAATTTGCTAAATTTTAGCATTGATGTGATTTCATAACTAAAAATAATTTCAAAAGTAGCACCACAGCTTAAAAGAAGAAAGAGTACAAAAATAATTTATTATGAAACAAGTAGATGCATTTAAAAAGAAAAAAGTATTTAATTACATCTTAGTATATTTGCAGTGATTCATGACGGCTATTTACATCAAATGATTTTTTAAATATTAAATATTAAATCCATTTAAATGCAATAAGTTGTATGGGGGAATTTTCATCTTTATTTCAGAGTCATGCTACTTTAAAATTCGTCATTAGAGTTAATAAGAAATTATATTGGAGCTATTCTGTCCATTTAAATGAAGCATAAATCAATTATTGAAGCAAGGAATTTTTTCATCATTGTAATGATTATTGGAATAAATTTAGTTCCTCAATGCTGCCTAATGATATCTTCAATAACAAAAAAACTGCACAGACTTAATTTTTACTAGAAACTCTTTAAATGTGCTTATAATGTCATTTTTTCAGACAAAAATATTTTAGAAAATTCTCATGCAGTATCAGAATGCTCTAAATGCCATATTCAGTTATCCTCAATACCCTGGAAACCAAAATTAGATTCAGAATCAATATACTGCACTATCCATTTAACATCCAGTATACCAAACACTAACAACATTTATGAAAGAGTAACAGACTCAGAAAGGTTAAGTTAGTAAAAGACAATCAATATAGCAAAGCAGTATTCTAGAAAGGGGAATTTTTTTTGTCTATGACTTCCTCTGAGGTGATCCACAGAAGTTAGTTTGCTTTTGAAAGAATATCCTTTGGAATTTCATTTGGAATTTATGTGACAATCTCTTTAGTCAGGTATGAAGCATAGACACCAGCCTGTGGCACCCTGCACTTTGAACTTTCTCCCCTAAAATAGGAAACAATCTGAAATAAGTGTTTGGCTGCCTTGCTAATTGCATCCTGGTATGAGTTACTAGAATTATGTTGTTGTTGTTGTTGTTATGAAGTACATACTGTGCCAGGAATTTTGGAAATGCTTCATATACATTATTTCATTCAGTCCTCATAATACTTGTCCTCATTTTCCTAATAAGGAAGTAGATACCACGAGGAAAAGTGACTGACTAGCACTGCTGGGAGGTGGCCAAATTGGAGACCCTACTGGGTGTAATGGCGAAGGCCATCTCACTAACTATATACAAGTGGGCCTTAGTGTGATCTGCAGCATTCCCAGGGACTCAAGAGTCTCTGAATCTTTTGAAAATGAAGTGATGATATTTGTCATTACCCCTACCACACACACACTGTTTATATTAATCGATAGAAATGTTAGCCTCATATGTCTTGAACATTAATCTACACTTAATAGATTTTAAAATACAGAAAGATCAAAAGTATGATTGTTTATCAAATGTCTTCATACACTCTGTAACCTCTAGACCAGGCAGTGCCAGATAATACAAACGTTCCTGGTAGAGCTGGCCATCAGAAGGTGACGTGTTTACTTCAGTGGCTAACCCTCTGCACTTCACACAGATATGTATTCCCTCCTTTTGTGACTGAAGTAATCCCAACCAATGTTGTTGATACCTTGGTTTAGCTAACCACTTCTGAGGCAAGTTACTGAGAATAGCTGATATGCTAATGTTTGAAAATGATTGAGAAAGAGAGAGAGATGGATGAGTGGGTGGGTAGATGGATAGATGGATGAACATTTAGATGGATGGATAGTCAAAAGTTCATAAATAGCAGATGTAAAACCAATGAATTACTGAATTTGTGATTAGTAAAAGTTTATTGTGTACACACTAAAAGATGGTTTGCAAAACTGGAGCACTCAAATGAAAATAGTGTTCATTTGAGTGTGAGGCTTAGGGGTATCTTGTTACAAAGCTACTACTTAAAAATACAGGTTTCATGCAGATATGCTTTTTTGCATGTGAGAAAACAAGGGTGGAGTTTCACCTAACCTTTGAGGAATTTGCTTTCTGGGAGTACATCACTAATATTTATGTTGTCTTATGTGTGTTTTGTGAATCAGGAGAAGGTTTACCACAGCTGCTCAAAGAAAATAGACCCAGAATAAGAAAATGTCCACTTGGATTTAGGAAACTAGCAAATTCATTCAGGTATGATCAAAAACCAACCAATCAAAATAAGGGACAAAGGTAAGACAAATTATATGTATATTTATTCATTATATTATTCATTATGTTATATTGTCTAGTGGTTATGATTTAGATTTCAAATTACTCCTTTGTTGACTTCCACGCAAACACTAAGAAGAAATCCAACTTATGAATACATGATAATCTATATGAATATATTTATAGTGATGGAAATAAGTCTGGATAACCTCAAAGAATTGTATATATGATATAGGATTAAATTAATCTTTTTTCCCTCATTTTGCTAACAACTGCTAGTAGGTACATGATTACACATTCACTAAGAAAATTTTAGAGAGATGTGTTTAAATATAGTAGCACTTGATGATGATTTTCTAGCTGCATCACCCTTTACTCAGTTGTCAGTGTGTTACATGAACAAAAATGAATTTTAAAATGAAACTAAGAGGACACAAAAATACCAATGTAAACATTTGTTGCCATACTAATTTTTCCACTTTGAATCTGACAAAGCAAGCCAATCCCAGTATCCTGAGACACGAAATTAGACATCTGGACATTGGGGCAAGCGTCAGAATGTCAGAATCAAACCAAGCCTGGCTCAGCCACTTGTTAACTGGGTAGCCTTTAGCAATTCTCTTGATTTTTCTAGGTCTCAGTTTTATCATCCGTGCAACAAAGGGATTTAACAAATATACTCACAGTTCTAAAATTACCAATAAGGACTTTAAAATTTAAATTGAATATTAAAACTATTCAGGAAATATTTGAACAATGATTTCTAAAGCTGTATTTGATAGTTTCCTTCTCTTCCATTTTTCACCTGAGACTAAATTCTTTCCTCTGTATAAAGACTACAGAAAACACTACATTGAATAATACAGGTGTATTTATGCAACACGAGTAATTCAGCAAAGGAAGTCATCATTACCATGAGTATTCCATAGAGAAAAAAATTGAGGCTTGGCACCACTGGCATTCCTGGCATTAAGCAATTTTGTAGATATAGGATGAGAATTAAGATTTTAGTGCCTTCCCCATGTAAGCCTATGAAAACATGCTATCTTTCCAATGGTTATTCATGTCTGTCTCACTTACTAGATCATGAACCCTGGGGGACTCATTTTTGTTTCACCCGGTATTTATATCAATGCCTGAGGCATTATAATTATTGTGACTACAATTTGTTGAACTTGGATATTGTTTGCAATATAAGGAAATATCATCAATGAGCTGTGATCTGCAGACCTCTTACATCTCAAGTTCAATGCTGCTCAGCAGTTGTGTTCTAATGACTTTGGGAGGGCAGTAGGGTGGGCAGCAGGGAAAATGGTGGAGGAGGAAGCTCAAAATAGGAAAGTGTTGTGCTCATATAATCTCTCATAGTGATTAATCTCTTTCCTGAATTCACTGAGTTGGCAAGTGTCTTAGCTTACTTACTGTCTGGGTTCTGCTGTCTACACTGTTTTTTTCTGCGTGCCATTGTCTGCATGAAATGGATAATGAACATTGATTGGCTCCTATCCCAGGCTTTGGGAACCCTGCTAGTTTTGAGTGGAGTATTAGGAATGGTGGGAGAGGGGGGAATAGAGCTAATAGAAATTTATAAATATATATACTACCAACATTAAAAGGCAGATTTTAAAAATTCATTATGATATAGTTGAATAACTATGGATACTGATTCATAAATCCTTCAATAAGAATTGTCATCCCCTCTCAATTGTAAGGAAAGTCAGTTGTACTTAGCTTCAGAATTATGATCCCATTGCTTACTGACTAGGTTATTTTTGGCAACTTAAACTGTCTGAATACCCACTAATGTATATGAAAATATGCAATATAATATCTGGCACAGTATAGATTTCCTTCTTTCCCAATTGCAGGATTGTCACTTTTAACATCTTCCCAGAAATTTTTCCAAACTCATAACATCAGCAGTTCACCGTTAGGAAACTAAAACCAAATTAAACCATATAAAACAAATCTCTAACACTTTCATACAGATTTTTAAAGTGCTGTTTGTTCCCACCAAGCACAGGTAGATAAGAGTGTTATCCACAGATTATATCATAACATAAATGTAAGCATAGAAATTGTGTACCGGGCAATTTCACTGCAAACTATAGAATGCTAGTCAGTTTCTTGGTATTGATAATCAAGAAAACTAGTATTTCACCAACAATGAAACTCAAATTTCAGCATCTATATACTTTGAAAGAGGTCTCAAAAGAACATGGCAAACATAAAGCTAGACATGTCACAGTCACAGAAATGTGCTGCTTCCTTTTTCTATCATCCTCTTACTCATTGTTGTGATTGTAATTAGCTATTTATTATTCAACCTCACCTATGTCTATAATCCCCATTCTCTTGTCTATGTCCCCATTACACATAGCAATTACACCCATGCCTGGTGACAGTTGTGTCCAGCAAACAACATGTGTGTCACTTGTTCCTGTGGAGCATTTGTCCTTGGATATAAACAGAGAAAACCTCAAAGACCAAGCTGTCAAAAGATCATCTCCATGGTGTAGTGAGAAAGAATAAGAATTCCCTCTTGTGATATCCAAAGACAAGTTAGAAGAGAATATAAAAGACACGCATGAAAGAAATACACTGAATTTGGAAGCATGTGATTTTTTGCAAATCTGCCATTCCTATGACCACCTTATATCATATCATTTAAATAACTACAATTTTTATAAAAGCATTCTTACAGACACCCTCAAGAGAAATACTTTCTGTTTTTCATAGTCAAATAAGAATCATTTTTCTCCTCCAAGGAACTCAACCATTCATTGACTTTAGGATACCCAGGTATATATGATCAATGTCTTTGGGCCCATTGCACAGGTGAACGAAGTAAAGCATGGAAGGACTAACTATGTTATGCTCAGGGATGACTCTAGTTATTGAAATTCACTTTCTTAATTCCCTAGTTTGTGAAATAAGTCTTTGGGCCAAGACTTCTTTGATGCAGTGTATATCACATCACACTGTTTTGACAGAAAGGAAACATATCTAAATGAAATCATTGCTCCAGTCAAATCTAGTAGAAATGCTTTGTCAGCAGTGACAAAGTTTTGTATTTGATTTGTAACAGAATCACAGAATTTTGAGCTGAAAGGGACCATAGAGATAATGTATCCATCTTCTCATTCTCTAAATGAGGAAACCAGTTCCCAAAGAAATGATACAAATTACCCAAAGCGATACTGTTAATCCATGTCAGGGCTAGGACAAGAGGCAAGTCTCCTTATTCCAAGGTCACTGTTTGTCCCCCTCCCATTCTGTCCTATAAATTCCTAAGGAAACTTAGAATTAAAAGTAAATTGGGACCCTGAAAGACCCCAATAGATCCTTTGGCCTAGTAATCAATCTACTTGTTAATTCCTAGATGGAACACTCTCTTTCATACTTTGTACTCATATTTACCTATCCCTAGAAATGTCTTCCCTTCTCTTTCTGGGAAAGCTTCCTTCGTTCTCCTGAGACCCATCTCAAATGTTACTTTTGGGGTGACACCTTCCTCAGCTGCATCAGTCTCTTTCTTGTTCTCCCTCTGTGGTCCCTTATAATATCTTGCATTGTGTTAAGTGACTGGTTTGTGAACCTGTTTCCTCCATTAGACCATGAGCTTAGATATAAGGACCATGTCCAAATGGGTTAAAGCATTTTAGTTTGCATATTAAGGAAATCTATTTGAATGAATGTCAGCAAAGAGAATTGTGTTTTGTGGTGTTTTATTTAAGAACCTGTGGATAGCTCCCACAGTATAAGGAAAGGATGCAGCCCAGTTTCAGGAAGGGGTTGAGTGCTGGACTGGAGGATTACAAGGAACCAAGAGGTCGTCTCTTTTTCCTTCTGGCTCCTGCTTCTCTGTGCATCTGCATCATTCTTTGCAAATACCATAGACTAGCTATAAATACCATAGACTAGCCATCTCTTTCTCAGTTCACAGAGTTGGAAAATGGACATTACTGATAACTCTCCAGTTAACATCACCTCCGCTAAAGAATAAGCCAGATCAATTTGGAAACTCCTCGCCTCAAATACAATTCCCAGGAAAGGAAAGTGCCTACTCCTCCAACAATCAACTGTGACCAGGGGACAGGCACATCATACTAACATGGTGCTCTGACTATAAGGGCATAGTAGAGAAGGAAGTCTCCAGAAAGGGGAACAGAGCAAACTTAGCAGACATAACTGGATTTCTACTACAATATCTTTTTCATTGTTTTATCATGTCTCCCCTTAAGAAACACACACCTTACCAACACACTGATACACTTAGTTATTGGAACTGTGCAAGACAAAATATTTTGGATGAATTCATTTAAAATATTTTATACAAACCTATAATCTTACAGTTAAGTAAACTGAGCCAGAGAGAATAAGTGACTCCTTCAATGGCACATGAATGGTTAGTAATGAGAGGAGAATCTAGATTTCTGGAATATTAGTCTTAGGCTTATATTTCAACATTTATTAAGTCTTTATTTTGTACCAGGTAATTTGCCAGTTAACTTGCTTTACCAACATTATCTCAATTAATCCTCATGAAAACAGTATGGTGAGTACTACTATTATGCAAGAAGGAATCTGAGCCTTAGAGAAATCAAAGGACTTCAGAGGATTAAAGCCAACACTGAAAGCAGACTCTGCCTTACTAGAAATTTCCAAACCAGCATTGCCCAATCAAATGACATGTGAACTAAACAGATTATTTTTTTTAATATTTTATTTATTTTTTCACGAGAGACACAGAGAGAGCAAGAGAGGCAGAGACACAGTCAGAGAAGCAGACTCCATGCAGGGAGGCTGATGTAGGACTTGATCCGGGCCTCCAGGATCACGCTCTGCACCAAAGGCAGGCGCTAAACCACTGAGCCACCCAGGGATCCCCTACATAGATTATTTTAAATTTTCTAGCAGCTGCACTTTAAAAAGTGCAAAAACAGATGAATATTTCACTGTAACAATATATTTTATTTACTTCAATATATCTAAAATATTACTGCAACCTTCATTCATTATTAAAAAATATTATATCACTCTCTTTTCTTTGAACTAAGTCTTTGCGTACAGCACATCTCATTTCAAACTTGCCACATTTCAAGTGCTTAATAGCCACAGCTGGCTAGTAGATATCATACTGGACAGTGCGATTATAAATGATTATGCTAAGGTACCCATCAGAACTAGCTAAACTATGTGAATTCTGATGTGGTGTAATGACAAATTGTCAAACTTTATGATATCTAGTCCTCCCCTGAATCTCATACCCAGTATTACCATGCCTGGTTCAAGGCAGATTACACCGACTTGGAATCTCTTGCCTCTATCTCCAGATGAGATACTCAGTGAGCTACAACAGTGTTACTCTGGGCACAACAGAAAGCCACTTGACAAAAGTCTTGACCTGGGGCTCACACAGTTCTCTACTCTCACAGCAGAAGGAGCCTATCCTAATAAAAGCTGCTGTGAAATCTGGGCTTCACTTTGTGCCACAACAAAAGCAACCCATTGTCTCAGTTACGCAAGAAATTAAAAAACATGAGTAGTTCAACATGCTTAATTTTTGGTTCTGCTCTCAAAGTGCCCCTTTCACTAGATAACAAGCAATAGATGTGTTTTGACTCTGATGGTTTCCCAAGTTGGGGTGTAGACCATTAGCAAGAATGTTGTAAGCCACTTAGATGAAGGGGGAGGGGTCTAGCATTAAGCATATGCTGAGGACCCATCTCTGCCTCATTTCTCCAGCTGTGGGCAGCAATTAGCATCACTAGCTGACAATGCTTGTCCTCTTTTCAACACCATTTTCAACAACACTGAAAAGCAACTCTACATAATGAGAAGAAACAGGATGATTGTTGGAAAACCCTCTAATATATGAGAATATATAAGGTGAAAAATGAGGAAGGATAATTATGTGAGCCACATCTATAAGTGATTGGAAAATAACCAATTTATAACCTCCATGAGCTCATAGTTGTACCGTATCTTATTACCGTTAATTTCCAAAATATCTAACTTATTCATGTAAATCTGAGTATTTTATTGATGAAAAAATCTAAAGAGATTAGTAACTATTCTAGAATTTAAATATTTAAAAATTAAAGACCATATCTTCTATTGATCTACCTTTTAAAATATTGTGTTTTTATAGATCCCTTATTTTCCATGTATGTGTAAGATTGAAGAGTTCAGAACAACTCACACTTAAATATGTTAATAAGAAATAAGATGTGTTAAAATGAATACATTTTACCTCATGTCCATTTCTAATATCCATACTCTATTTCCTGTATATAGAGTAGCCCTCATTTGCAAATTCAACAGATTAATCATAAAGACATTTGTTTTTCCATTTTGTTAAGTACTTGTCATTTTTTGTCATTGACCACATTATGGAACAAATGAGAAGAGTTTAAACCAATAGGCTGTTTTTGAAGAAATATAATTTAAATTTAAATTCTTGGAGAGACAAGACAAACAAGATAAATTATTGCATGACTCCAGTAATTGCCAGAGTAAGAAGGAGAGAAGCAAACAGAAAGAACTGTGCAAGTTGACTGGAAAAGGGTGGGGATGGGAAGTCTGAGGTGGCTACCTGGGAGGATTGTAAGCCCCAGCAAAATAGTCCTCAATTTAAAATAGTTTTAAAATAAACTTGAAAAAAAATAAAATAAAATAAACTTGAGGGTAGGATTAAAAGGAAGCTATTGGGTGATATGAAAAGACTGGTTACAAGAGAAGAATTTAGGTTACAAAACAAAGAATTGAAATTTAGGTGATAAAAACAGAAGCAGAGAGGAATGAGAACCTTGAAGATGACGTCAAAATACCTGGGACATAGTATGACTTCAACAAATGTTTATCATTATGAAAATAAATGTGAGAAATAGGAAGGATAATTTACAGGAAGTCAATGAATAGTATAAGCACAATGGTTGGAATGACTTGAGAAATACTTTAGCTGTAATGTTTTTAGAGTGAAAATTGACTAGAGTCTTGGAAAGCAAGAAGGATGGAGATATAGAAGTGAAAGGACCTAGTTGAGGAGAGGCAAAACAAAGAATGCACAAAAATAGAACAACATTTTACAGAAACAGTTGCCTAACTGTGAAAAGCTATCACAGAGTGCTAGCACCTTAAATAAACAAATAACAAAAAAAAACAAAAAAACATTTTAGTCTATAATGTTGTGTACTAAAAAACTTGTGTAATATCTTTGAGTTTATAAAAAGATTGAATGGTATAGTCCCAAAACGATATTGTCATTACTGTTGCATTTATGCACATGAACATTTCAAGCCATATTATAAATGTTTTCCTTTTCTTCTATCTTCTTTGAATTCTCTGTCTCTGGAGTCCATGGCTTATTTAGTATATGTTGCATTTTTCAAAAGAATGAGCAAGGATAAACTCTCTGATAGACATGCTTACTGGATATTTTGTACCAAATACACAACTACATAAATTTCATCTTTAGAGGCAAAGAACTAACTAAAGATTTCTTCTGTGTTTAACTGTAGGAATTTATGAGACCTGGTGTAACTTTACCTATCTAAGCTCTTTGTATACTTAAGCTACTTTTCAATGATTTTCCATTATTTTTTATGTCTATGGCTTGCTCTCTGTTCCAGTTGCAAACTACCCCAAAATCTAGTGACTTAAAATAAAAACATTTATTTAACTCTGTTGTGAGCCACATCTAAAAGTGATGGAAAATATCCAGTTTATAACCTCCACGAGGTCATAGTTGTACAGTATCTTATTGTTGTTGATTTCTAAAACATGTAACCTGGGCAGGGTGCTGTGGGTAGACTTATATTCCTCCACACACATCAGCTGAGGTGGCTCAACTGGAGGTTGTAGGATCTGCTTCCAAGTTGGCTCACTCACCTTAACTGACAAGTTGACATTAGCTGTCAGCTGGAAACTCGGCCAGAGTTGAGAAAGCGGGGGCCTTCATTCTTCTCCACATGGATATCTCCATGTAGGTCTCTCCAGAAGTTGCTTGGACTTCCTCGCAGCATGGGGACTGGTTTCCAAGGATGGCATTGCACAAGAACCAGGCAGATGCTGTATCACTTTTAAAAATCTAGGTTTTCAAGTCACAGAGCATCCTTCTGCCACAGTCACAGGTCAGTCTAGATTTAAGGGAGCAACTGTAGAGCCCACCTCTCCATGGGTGGAATGTTAAAATCATGTCATCAGAATTGTTGAGTGGGGTGGGAGAAACAGTTGTAACCATTTCTGGAAAACATATATTCAAAGTCTGTCCAACTCTGTGTGACCAAAATAACGTTCTGGTTCACTGTTCTCCCTTACATTGCTACCTAAATTGCATTGCTCAGAAACCCAGAACTCCCCTGTGGGACTGTTGCCTCTTCAGAGTAATCACAAGAAAGGGGTTCGGGAACAGAAAGCACTAGCCCCTGGACCTGAGAGATCACAGTTAACTGTGGAGTCTAAAGCTGTGCACTTCTAGGAGAGCACTGAGTACTTCTGTTACAAATCAAATTATGACTCACTGATTTGATATTCATGACATAGCAAATCACAGCTCCCATTGGCCCCTCTACACAATTTCTGGAGTAGATCTATAAAAAAGCAAGGAACACATAACTTGGAAAACCAGATTAAAGTTAGACAGCACGCCCCCCACCCCCCAGAGAACAGATAACAGCATGGTTTCTATTGAACATCATTTGTGAGAGTTGCCTTAAAAGATTGTGTATTCCAAAGGACAGATTGAGGAAAATACTTGATCTTGGTAGAGTCCTGGTTTAGATCTAAGGGACCACATGCATAATGGAGGGCTCTCAGACAGATAGATTTAGATTATAATTCAGCTCTGCCACTTAACTGTGTGATTTTGGGCAAATCACTTAATCCCTTTGAGCCTCAGTTCCCTTGTCTGTTAAGCAGAAATAATACCTGTCTCACAGAGTTGTGGTAAGGACTGAATTAGATAATGCAAGAGATCCCTTATATCTAGTATATGGAAAGCCCTAAATAAATGAATTATCTTCCTCTTTTCTCTGCTGCTGATTCATTATGCTTCGGAGCACCTAATTTTTCTGAATTTTAATTATCCTATTTTATAGAAAAGGAATTCATATGAATTCGTGGATGGAACTGAAGGGTATTATGCTGAGTGAAATAAGTCAATCGGAGAAGGACAAACATTATATGGTCTCATTCATTTGGGGAATATAAAAAATGAGTGGGAAATGACCTCTGTGCCTTAAACCAGCAAATGGATGGCATTGCCATGAACAATGTAAATATATTACAATCTGAAAGATATTAAGTGCTCTTCAGATGCAAAGGATGCACAAGTACAGAGAAATCCAAACATCATTTTTCTAAAAACAACAAGAAAAAACAAAAAAACAAAATGAAGTTTTGCAGGCAAACATTGAAAGGAAGATATTGCATACGTATAAAAATATTCTCAAAAGAGCACATGGCGAATTTTGACCAGAAAACATGGTTACATGTGGATTTTCACTATGTAGAATAATTTGTATATATATGCTACATATACAACTACTTTGAGAAGAATGCTGGTGAATATGGCTAACTTGGGAGTAATTTTAGAAAATGCTATGTTTGCCTAAAAGCCTATGGAGAACTTAATTAGATTCAGAGATGAAATTACCATGAAAATACCCACTAAGTTTTTCAAGTGTACCATTTTTGCTCTGGGTTTATATGATTGGCTTTTTTCTGTATCATTGCTCCAATCCCCATTTATGTTAAAACCAGCACATAGAGGAATGTTGGCAGCCTTTGCATATGCTTTCTGCCCTGTGCCAAATGGAGAAAAGAGTGGCAAGTTTGTAATGTTTGCCAAAACAGCCTGGAGTCACTTGCTGAACTGAATTTAAAATCCTGGTAAATAACAGAAGCTAATTTCAGCTTTAGATGATGGCTCACTGAATCCAGACTCTCTTTGACCAGAATGCCAACTCAAGAAACATCCCTAGTCTTTGAATGCTCTAGAGAAGTCCTCAATATCACTTGAGTGGCCACTATTGCCATCTTTTATTCCACGGTGGTCATGATACCCTGCTAAATCCATCTCAACATAGGCCAGCTTTCTGTGGCTTTGAAGATTATGGATTTGTGATTTTCAGGTATTCTAGAACATTCCATCCTTGTTTTAGTTAGTTTCCATTTGAGTCATTTTACATTGGCAGCTGGCCCAAGGGGCTATTACCTGCCTCATCAGAGTCAGTTAGTATTCTATTAGCAATAATTAAGTCCAGGAAAAGAGAAAAGAACAACTCAACCTCATCTGAAAAGTGAACCAGTTTCCTCATTTATAAAATGTATTTCTATTTCACAAGATTGCTATAATGATCAGATGAGAAAATAGTCTTGAAAGCATTTGATAAACTACAAAAGCAAGGTGATAAGAAAGAGATCAGACTCGTTATACTGAGAGACTCTGAGAAGTCTACATAGAGTCCTGGTGAAGGAATGCCGGAAGCAAGTCCCTACAGGAAAGTATTCGATCCAAAGTTAGAGTCAGCAAAGCAGGCTGGGGAAGCTGAAACTTAGGTCCCTGCCCAGGTCAAATGAGGTCATCTCAGGTCTGGAACCAGAGGATGAGGGCCAGTTCAGGAGCACCGAGTTCAGGCACAGTGATGAAAGCAGAGAGATGTGAAAGTTTGAGCTCACCATCCAGCATAGGCAGTCTTACTGCCTTTGTATCTTTATGACCTAGACTGTCTGTTTTCCTCAAGAAAAACAAATGCTTAACATTCCGTGTGAGGATGAATTTTGACAGGCAAAGCCAAGCTAAAAGGAGAAGTATAATTTCTTAATGCGTCTTCTAAACTCTTGTTTCGTAAATGTCCATCTGCACTGTTTTCAACATGCCTCAGATGATCCAGCTTCCTTGATAGACACCTAGCAACCCACCCCTACGTTTCTCTGTGAAATAATGATGCCCAAATTCCTCATTAGACCCACCTCAAGAGAATGCCTTAATGTTTTTTGGCATTTAGAGTTCTTCCTCAATCAAAACGTACCTATATTATGTCTCTTCCTCTTGAACATCCTGATCTCTATCTGGCCATTCTGTCTTGAGGCATGACAATAATCACCAGTAATGGCTAACATATTATTTCTCCAAACAACAATTTTGCTGTAGGGACTTTCTAATGCGATAAGCTAAAAATTGAGGACCTCGTGGTATTGCTAGTGGAAGTGAAACTGGTCATATTTCCAGGCATCCTACAAATCATCCTACCAAAGTGGGCTCTGCCACTGCTTATTCAAAAGGTGGCCAGCTGGAAGAGCCAAGCAGGTGGGCGAGTTCCAGGAGGGGGTGCTTCATGATAATGGTAATGAGGGTGGGTTGCTAGTCATTCATTTGAAAACCAAGGTGTATGCAAAATGCTTTGCGAGAAAGTGATATATGATTCACTAGTTTTTATGATTTTCCCGAACAGTGCAGTTAACGGTCTGAGGCTGTGCATATACAATTAACATAATTTATTTGACAAATATTTATTGAGCATTTACCATATGCTGGGCACTGTGTCAGGTCTGGAATATACAGTGAACAAGAAGATACAAATCTAAGCATCTAAATAATTTGAAGTTGTGATGGTTGTTCTACAGGAAGATACAGGGGAGTAGGAGAGAATATACTAGGGAGTTGAGATTTAGCTTGGGAGTCAGAACATTTAGGAAGTGTCCTAAAGGATTAGTAGGAACTAGGTGAAGAGAGGGAGGCAAGAACTTTTCAGGTGCTGAGAAGTGAAAAAAAGTGTTTTGTTTTTTTTTTTTTTTTGTCTGAGAACTAACAAGTAGTACAGAGCGGACATAACCAGAGAGCCAGAGAAGAGTAGAGTGAAAGGATGTGGCAGGGCACAACATACAACTTCCCGTGTGTCTTGTAAAGATTTCAGAGTCTATCCTAAGTGCCCCTCAAAAGCCATGGCCAGTGCGGGCTGGGCAAGGGCCATTTAATCAGCAGAATGGCATGATTAAATTTCAAGAAATCATTCTGGTTCTTCTGGAGGTGAAATTACACAGGAGCAGGGGAAGTCAGATATGCAAGCAAGAAAAAGAGCTTGGACTAGCATGGCAGCAACAAGTAAGGAAAAGAGGACAGATTCAAGATATATTTTATAGGGTGATTCCAGAAGATCTAATGATGAATTGATTGGGCTCGGGGTTCTGTGGGACAGAGGAGGTGCCAGTAATTGCTCTCACATTTCTGGCATAAACACATAGATAAATGGAAGCACTAATGGAGATGAGTAGATTTTCACGAATTGATGGGATTTCAATAAGCATAAAACACAGGTAGTGTGAATGAATATAGGCTTTACCTCGTAATATTCTATGAAAATGGCAATGTCAATTACCGTCATCATTTGAGTTGTGTCTGTGTCTTTGTGACAGTGACTGTTTGTGCTTTGTGGAGAGGAGAGCAGGGGGCTTAAAAAGAAAAATTGCGAACAAGTAGGTACCTAAAATAATGAAAAAATGATCACTGACTAGTATAGATGCTGCTGGGGAGTCTTTCTGATGCAAATACATACCTAAGTTAGCTCTGCTTTCACCTCAGGAACAAAAAAAAAAAAAGAGAGAGAGAGAGAGAAAGAAAGAAAGAAAAAAAAAGAAAAGAAAAGCAAGGTTTCGAAAGAAACACTGCCACCACAAGCTACAGATTCCATTGTTTCTAGGGAAAAATTCATTTACATCAAATATCTGAAGCTGTCAGTGCACACAAAGACTTTGAAAGCATTTGTTTGGAGCTAATACTGTACTTTCTATTTATATTCTAATACCTCGTCCACCCCCTTATGATTCTTTGTGAACTTGCTCAAGTTTTGGCTCTACTATACTTTTATTTTTTTTCCCCCGAGACACACTTGTAATCTTTACAGACTTGTTCCAAGAGCAAAGAAATGGATCATTAAAGAAAGAATGAAATGTCATTTGATGGTGTGCCTGCTGCTTTCTTTGTGAAGAATCTGTTCCCATAGCCATGTAAAAATGGAGATGCTGCATGCCATGCAAGTTAAGGACTAGATTAGATGTGGTCAAGAACAGAAAACGCATGTGCTACCTGGCTTCTTCTTAGGAGATGAAGTCTGAAGCTGAATGAAGCCTGCTATTTCTAATTTTTTTTTTTTTTAGTGAAAACAATCTTTTTGTGATCTATTTCTCAGGATGGTAAAGTCTCTGAAGATGAAATCAAATGCAAGCAATGGATGCATACCCATCTTAAATAAATAATAATAACAAGAAAGCTTTAGTCAAGTTAGGGCTACCAAAAATCATTATCTGAAATAATGAGACATTATCTGACAGGGTCATTGATCACTTGAAGTTCTGATGGTAATGATCTGGAAGACAGTTTATAAAATCTTCAGGCAATTATCAAATCTCAGGAAAAGAACATATATCAAGGATACAGATACTTGTGCTGAGCACCAGGTACTGTATGTAAGTGATGAAACACTAAATTCTACACCTGAAACTAATATCGCACTATGTATTAACTAATTGGAATTTAAATAAAAATGTGAAACTAAAAAAATGAATAAAAAATAAATAGTATCAAGATTAGTAAGAAAGAAAGGGATAGAAGAAACTGTACATATATCTATATATTTTTGAAAAAGAGGGAAAGATGAACCAGAAACTAAAAAGCTTGGTTCTATTGAAGGGGTAAGTGTAAAAGTGGCAGAAGAAAGGTGGAATAGGAATGAATCGAGATAGAGAGGGTCTGACACCTAGCTGAGAATACCATTTTGTATAGCTCTGAATTTTAGAACCATAGTATTAGTTCACATTCCAAAAAGATAATTAATTAAAATTGTCTAGGATATGGAGAAACCCAGAGTCGAATGCAAACTATAGCAAATAAATGTGACTGTATAACTATATTTCAAATAAGCAACACAACCACACTGAAGTGGAAGAAAAGAACTACCCTATGTAACTGAGGAAGCAGTGTCCAGTTTGGACAGTTGGAGACTAAAGACCAAAAGAACTGTGCACAAACACTGTATTCACAATACTAAATATGGTTCTTCTGGGGATATGGGTTAGCAAACCTAAAACAACCTCACATGTAGACTAAAAATAAATAAGTAAATGTTATATAGATAATGAAAAAAAAATGAGAGTCAGGTTTCTCATAAGTAGAGAAAAGGTTACAGATAAGGAAAGAAAACTAGAATGAACCCTGTGGTTTTGGATATGAACCCTGTGGTTTTGGATGTGAGACAGAGATAGAAGTATGAACTCATGTTTTCATTGCATGCACACAGAAAGATATGGAAATAAACATAAATGTGAATGCAAGCTTGTATATACATATACAAGCTCTGTCCCCTTAGAGGTCCTGAAAGCAATGGTACCCATGGCCAACAAGCGTACCTAACACCCAGATCTTGATTTCTAACCACCATTCTTCAATAGTGGGAATAAACACCATTCCCTCCAATAAAGGGAATCCTGTCTCCTTAGGGAAGAGCACTGACCGGGAAGAATAAGATTATCCTGGAATAGCTTTGGTGATAGAAAGTAAAGAAGTGCTTAAAAGTGAAGGGAAGTAACACAGGGGCCAGTGTGAAAGAACTCCCAATGGCCAAAGCTGGAAAAATTTGAGCAAAAATAATAATAATAATAATAATAATAATAATAATAAGTAATGATAGTACTGGATTGTAAGGCATAGAATAAAATAAACACCTAGAAGTCTATACTGATATAATTAAATAATTTTATAAATAAAGAAATGAGAAAAGGCAACTCATCTGTGAAGAAGAATCCTAATTAATACATGTGAATGGAATGAAGGAAATGCAAAAACCACCATCTAGCAGACAAGCCCAGGAATAATCATTGTAGATAAGACCCATCAATGGATGCTAAAGTCATTAGATAAGAATTTGAGGAGAAGCGGTACATTTGAATAGTTTCAAAGCATCTGCTCCAAGATATTTGTTGATTACAGCAAGAAAAAATATAACTTTATAATAGGGAAACCTGGCAAATACTGCCTGAGTGATCAAGATTAGCATTATCAGTAATTAGACATATTGACATTAAGTACCCTGATATGGTGCATCCTTGTGGCTAGTATTCTTGCCAAAATATATACAGCCTCAATCTAGTTATGAGCCAACAGCAGACAAACCCAAATTGAGAAATGTTTAACCAAAGAACTGTCTAGACCCTTCAAAAGTCTCAAGATCATAAAAGACCAGGATTGTTCAAGGAACTGTTACAGACTGGGGGACACTAAGGAGACATGACAAGTAAATGCAATATAAAATCCTGTATTAGACTCTGAACCTGGAAAAGAACTTTAGTGAAACAATTAGGGAAATTCAAATTAAGTCTCTAGTTTAATTAGTAGTGTTATACCCACACGCAGTTCCTGGCTTTGATACCTGTACTACAGTTGTATAGGACAGGTGAGGAAGCTGGATGAAAGGTACGCCGAAACACTCTATACTCTTTTTGTGACTTTTCTGTACATTTACAATTATTTAAAATAAACTTTAAAAAGAAAAGCATCAAAATAAAATACGTCCTAGAGTTAGAGAATTATAATGGGAATATGAATTTTGTAGAGGAAAATGAGTTATACTTCTACAAGATCCAACCAAAAACATCTGTGTTGTTGCTATAATGAGTTGTGGAAAATCCCTCCATCATTTTTTATCTTAGTCCATAATTGTGTCAGAATAACAGTACTTCTGACTAAGTCCTTGTTTGTATTTGATGTCCTACATTCAATGTATAACTTCCTAATTTTATCTCTTGGTCTTTGTTCATTCATGTTTCTACTGTAATGAAGATATTTCAAGAGAGTAGAAAACTTCTTTTCAAGCAGAGCACTGAGCTCCCCCTTCAAAGGAAAACCAGTTAAAACTCAGTTTCACGTTCCAGTTATTATTTTTTTAAATGTTTTTTTTAATTTATTTATGATAGTCATACAGAGAGAGAGAGAGAGGCAGAGACACAGGCAGAGGGAGAAGCAGGCTCCATGCACCGGGAGCCCGACGTGGGATTCGATCCCAGGTCTCCAGGATCGCGCCCTGGGCCAAAGGCAGGCGCCAAACCACTGCACCACCCAGGGATCCCCGTTCCAGTTATTATTGTAACAAACAAATAAAGAGTCTTAAACCTGCAAGCAAAAATTCTTGAGAAAAAGAAGAAAGTTAGAACTTTTACTTTTACCCCACAGAGCATTTATTTATTGGGGCTTTGGGAGACATAGTGGAAATAGGATAAATTAGTTATTTAATAAATAATACTCATTTGATTTATGTCATATTTATTTTTTTACAGGATGACTCCATCAGTCTTGTAGTGAGATCAATGGTTTATCCAATGACTATTTTTTGAAACCTGCTGGGAAAACCATATAACAGAAGTAGTTTCTATACTTGATATTTCATGTATTCCCAAGATATTAAACCAGGATATGTAGATACTGGGAAAAGGGAGAGAGAACAGTCCCATATATCTTTTCTTAGCTCTTCAATCGCAATATAAGAAATACAAATTTACAGAAAGTAGCATAATACAAAATTTTCCCAGTAAGTACCAGTGGGACAGAAACAAGTTGGGTTGTGGTAGCCACAGGATCCTTCTATGATAATGGAGTAAAGCATTTTCTTGAGTTTTCCAAGAGGGATCCTTCTTTCCAAAATCATCCTGTTACAATTGCTGATAATTGAATGGCTTCACTAAGGAATGAGATTCTCATTTCAGAAATATGAAATCAGAAGGAGATACAACAATGTTTGTGGATAATATCAGTGAATAAATGACTAATAACAAATCCTCTTTCCAAAGTTGACCATGGTAGGAAAGAGAGCCTCAACAGAAAGTATATTATCTCCGATTTAAAATATTATTTTTTCTCGGAAAATTCTGATTTCTTGAGAGAAAAACATTTCATCTTTAGTAAGTTTTTACTCAGTACCAGGCATTGTACCCAGAGCTTTTAGGCATTAATTCAGTTAATCCCCAGATAACTCAAGCAATAGGTATTTTTTTTATTTTTTTAAATATTTTATTTATTTATTCGTGAGACACAGAGAAAGAGAGGCAGAGACATAGACAGAGAGAGAAGCAGATTCCATGCAGGAAGCCTGACGTGGGACTTGATCCTGGGACTCTAGGATCACGCTCTGGGCCTAAGGCAGGCGCTCAACCACTGAACCACCCGGCCGTCCCACAATAGGTATTTTTTAATCCCCATGTTACAGATGAGTAAACTGAGGAAAGGGGAGCCAACCAAACTGGGGCAGCAAGGTACTTACTGCCTTAAAGAAAATAAAAATAATGCCTCTACTCCTAAAAATGACACTGTTGTCAGGAGGGTAAGTGCAGTTTTTAGTATTTTGAAATAACATATTTCCAAATGCATGTGCTTGTTGTAGAGGTACGTTAAATTCTCTAGGATGCACAAGTAAATCAATGATTATTGAGGAACTCATGTCACTAGTACTAATCCTGATGTAATCCTTTCAATCATGGGCCTTACTTCCAAAATAACATAACAACTAGATATGGAAGGAGAGATTATAGGAGTAAAGGTGTATAGAAAGGTCAGAGCTATTCATTTATGTAACCACAGAACTTTCTGGGTTCTATGTTTCTACATAGGTTGAAGTATAATTTCTTCAACACTAATTTACCACAGTTTTTAAGTTTGATTTTATCATATTCATTTTTGTATGAATAAAAAAGGAACAAAGTACGTGTAACAATTACAATTTTGTAATAAAGTTTATAATAACATACGGAAGGAACATTTTGTTACAGAACCAAGAAAGTTAAAAAGAAAACTGGAATTAGGTACAAAAGAGCTAGATAAGACCGGAGTACTCTACAGGAGACTAATCCTAAGGGTTTCCATGTCATAAGAGGTATTATTTTACGTGTGCGTGCATGAGTGCATGTTGTAGACAAGGAGGAGCCATCAGAGGATTTTAAAGAAAGAACTACCATATTTTTATTTTAGTGATTTCATTCCAGCTTTCACAGGAAGAACAGATTAAAGGAGTTGAAGCATCGGGATCCCTGGGTGGCGCAGCGGTTTGGTGCCTGCCTTTGGCCCAGGGCGCGATCCTGGAGACCCGGGATCAAATCCCACGTCAGGCTCCGGGTGCATGGAGCCTGCTTCTCCCTCTGCCTATGTCTCTGCCTCTCTCTCTCTCTCTCTCTCTCTCTCTCTCTCTCTATGACTATCGTAAATAAATAAAAAAAATTTAAAAAAAATAAAGGAGTTGAAGCATGGAGTTGGGTAAAGAATTCACCTTAGTAAGAATCAATGGAATTGCTTTGAAGGATTGGTGTGAACAGAGACTTCTATGGTCTGGTGAATATTAGACATTGCAAGCTTTGAGAGAAGACTGATAATTATGGAGCACTGAGTAAGAATGAGCCTATGAAAGGGGGAGGTCAAAATGGCAGATGGGTTGTGTGTACATGATCATGTATGTGAGTATTTACTTAAAAGTCTGTAGCAAATTCACTTGTAAGAATCTTAACATAAATTAAATCCTGTAAAAAAAAATCAAATCCTGTAAAGAATGGCATCTGTCTTGAGTGTGTGGTGGGAAAGGTTATGATAATAGTTTTGACAGTTAATTGTTCATAACTACCATAAACATTTCAGTTAATTCTAAACACCAAATGTAGGACTAGAGAAGGACCTTAGTGACCACAGTCAACGCCTTCATTTCACAGATGATTAAACCCAGAGAAGCTGAGCCTCTTGTTCGAAGGTGCACAGCCTTCTATTTCCAGTCTAGTTTCTAGAATGTAAGTACTACCACATGTGTATTCTCCCTATTTTATCAACAGAGCACCCTGAACATAGTGTGGTCAGGTGGTGCCCAAATTCATAAAGCAGAGGGGTAGCAGGGCTGCTGTTAGAAACCCCTCTTTCCATACCTCATTTGTTGACACCACCTTGTATGGGTAGTTACCTTACTCTTCCCAACTGCATAAGAGGGAGGTACGATCCATTTCACGCACAGTGCCTGACACGGTGATTGACACATAGCAATAACTATTAGCTGAATCTAGGTTAAACAGTGAGCAATGGATGCCACATCCCAAACAAAGGTTACAGACAAAGCAGGAGTCAGAAAACAAGGATTTGTGAAATTCATGCCATGCAGACAACTCACCTGAATTATTAGAACAATAAACTAGGTATTTAGAGAACAGAATGAGATTGTAGTTCTATCAATCAACAGTTCACATGGGTCTAATACCCCATCATCTTTCATCCTTGACTTGTTTTTTCATCCCTTTCCTTTTTACCTTGAGGTAAACTTCTTTGCCGCTCTAGTTCTGAAATTTAGAGCATCACCACTTGAGAAACTATTCTCTTGAAAGCAAGGATGAAGTTGAATGCTAACTGCATGTACTGCACAATCTTAGAGCTTGTCATTGTTTATGTTCTTTAACAACCTTTTGACTTGCCTCTACATTTTTACCAACTTCTCTTGGTAGTAACAGGAACTTACATAAAATTTCTTTGTTCCATTGTTTGATATTTCAAGTCCCATTGTTTTGCTGTTATCTTTAAAAAGGTACATGATCTCTAAAGACTTACAATGATGATGTTTTGACGTTGTAATTTAACATGGCAATGTGGTCTCCATAATCTTTTAGCGACATTGTTTTACCATTGTCTTGACATTGTAAAATGGTCTCTCTAGACTTACATTTTGCCATCGCCTTGACATTGTAATATGGTCTCTACAGATTTGCATTGAAATTTGTTTTGTCATTGCCTTGATATCATAATGTCCTCTCCATGGACTTCTCTTCACATATATCATCCTCTCCAAAGACTTGCATATCAGCCCCATTACAAGAGCAATGTGCACTGTTAACTTCCCATTCAGGTGAACTGGGAATGATCTTTCATGGTTTCTACTTAACACTAAGTATCACATCTCATCAATAACTATTTTCAAACTCTTTTATCTCAACTCTTCCCAAATCTCATTCCTGATGCAGGGTTTTTACCAAGAAGCAAAGTGGACAAATTCCCATTAGGTAAAATCTGCCTGCACATTTTTCATTTTTAATATTAAACTCACTCACTTTAAAAGCATTAAAGTGGAGCAGATCATGAGGGAGTTTTCATCTCTCTAACCCATAATAGGGACTATTTCACAGAGTGGATCCAATAGTACAATAGAGTACATTAGAAAGAGAAAATCCTGATCCTTTCTTTACTCGCAAAATACTTTGTTAAGTTCTGTTCCCCTTTGTAATGTCATCATTTTTAATGCTTACTGCTTTAGACAGTGTCACTGCAGGTATTATCTTTCCCCATTATTGTATAACCTAAAAACATTAGGAGTATTTAGTATCCATATTGTCATCCACTATGCCACATGCATGCCTCAATGGAACCATTTTCCCTTAGTCACAATAGGCAAATCTAAACAAAGGCAAACTCGTTTAGTATGATCATTTATTTTGTTCAGAAAAATGGAATCCTTTCCTTTGAGCCCTTTGGGGAAATTAAGGAATTTAGGAGGT
Source organism: Nyctereutes procyonoides (assembly GCF_905146905.1). Lineage (NCBI taxonomy): Eukaryota > Metazoa > Chordata > Mammalia > Carnivora > Canidae > Nyctereutes > Nyctereutes procyonoides. The sequence continues at coordinate 4,436,754 of NW_026575031.1, read as the reverse complement.
CTTTGAAAATTGAATTGTGCCTAGAATGCAACCCTTGCTGGCTGAATGATTGCCCTCTCTCACTGTTATTGAAACAGTAGGAGCAAGTTTGTAACATTTGGTGAGTTCCTACATTGTGCCAAGCACTGACCCAAGTACTTTATTTGCATTATGTTGATACTACAAACACATATACTGCATAATCCTCATTTCTCAATATCCTTCTTCCCCTTTAGGACCTTAAAGAACCTGCATCTCTGCTAGGGTAACATAGTTGTTACATCCTAACAGCGGGATTTAAATCCATTCATTTGAACACCTACCCAGAGATTCTTAATTCGTAGAGCATTTAAAGGGGGAAGAATCGTAGCTGAATTTCAATAACTTCTAACTGAAATGTATTGTTCTTTCAGTTATGAATACAGGCATAAAGCACAGTAGGATTAGGAGAATACCAGTGAGTTTGGCGCAAAGAGAAAGCACAGACATTTTTCTACATTATGACAGTTACTGCAGATTTCTCGAAAGAGCACTTATACTCATCACTATTTCAAAATTGCGATTGTTACTAGACCTGCCTCTAAAACCAGTTATTTAATGTCTTCAAGAAACACATATGTTACTATATCATAATTTGGCTTTTCTAATGTTTTGATAACCGTACTTCAATATAATTGGTTTTCTCCCATGATTTCCTTCCATGATTTTTCGCCATGTACAAACACCACCTATATTTTATTTATATAATGTTTTCTTTAAAATGACAAATAAGTGTTTTACTCAATGAGCTATTTATAGAGAAAAAATTCTTTGTCTTCCTATAACAATTCATTATATTATGAAAACATTAAAATAAATACTGCAACTATTAAGAATTTTCATAAAAACAATAGGTAGCTCACATTCCACATTTTCAGAAATGCTAAACTAAGGCATAAAATACCAGGTCTGGCACTATTCTGGCAAAGGCAGTCTGCTTTGCTAAAAGGTCAGTAATCGCTGAATGATCAGGGGGTTTCTCTGAGAGTCATTCTGTAAGTGCTTCACACAGAGCTCACGGCAGTCTCACTGTAGAGAGCTGTAGGTCCACTGTAGGTCTACTGCGGGCAGTTTCCCTATGAAGTGGAAAGAATCTGGCTTTGGAATCACATTATGATATAGATTCTTCTTGGCTACCTGCTGGCTGTGCAATCTTGGCTAACTCACTCAACCCTAGCTGATTTATCTGATCTACAATATTCTAGTAAAGACTAAGACTCTGAAGATTCTACCAAAAAATCTATTAGAACTAATAAAGGAACTCAGTAAAGTTATAGAATACAAAATCAACATTCAAAAAGGAGCTGTGTTTCTGCACAGTAATAATAAACCCTCAAATGGAAATTAAGAAAATCCCACATACAGAATGTGAACTAGTACAGCCACGCTGGAAAACTGTGGAGACTCCTCAAAGAGTTAAAAATAGATCTGCCCTAGGACCCAGTAATTACACTGCTGGGGATTTACCCCAAAGATACTGATGCAGCGAAATGCCAGAACACCTGCACCCCAATGTTTATAGCAGCAATGTCCACAATAGCCACATTGTAGAAGGAGCCTCGGTGTTCATCGAAAGATGAATGGATAAAGAAGCTGTGGTCTATGTATACAATGAAATATTACTCAGCCATTAAAAATGACAAATACCCACCATTTGCTTTGACATGGATGGATTTGGAGGGTATTATGCTGAGTGAAATAAGTCAATCAGAGAAGGACAAACATTATATGGCCTCATTCATTTGGGAAATATAAAAAACAGTGAAAGGGAATAAAGGGGAAAGGAGTGAAAATATCAGTGAGGATGACAGAACATAAGAGACTCCTAACTCTGGGAACTGAACAACGGGTAGTGGAAACGGAGGTGGGCAGGGGGTTGGGGTGACTGGGTGATGGGCACTGAGGGGGGCACTTGATAGGGTGAGCACTGGGTGATATGCCATATGTTGGCAAATTGAACTCCAATTAAAAAAAAAGGAAAATCCCAAATACAAAGAAAGCATCAACACAATAAAATTTTTAAGAATCAATTTAACCAAGGAGACGAAAGATCTATATACTGAAAACTATACTTAAAAAATGACAGAAATTAAAGATGTAACTAAATGGAAATATATCCCATTTTTATTGATTAGGAGAACTGATATTGTTAAAACATTCATATTGCCCAAAGCTGTCTAATATTCAGCACAATCCCTATCAAAATTCCAATGGCATTTTTTTAAAGAAATGAAAGAAACAGTCATCAAATTCATATAGAACCACAGAAGACCCCAAATAGTCAAAGCAATCTGGAAAGCAAAGAACAAAGCTAGAGGTTCACACTTCCTGATTTCAAAGTGTCCAAAGCTATAGTAATCAAAACAGTATGGTGCTGGCATAGCATAGAACAATGGATCTGAATTTAGAGCCTAGAAATAAACCTGCACATATGTGACCAATTAATATTTGACAATGAAGCCAAGAATATGCAATGGGTAAATAACAGTCTCCTGAATACACGGTGCTGGGAAAACTGGATACCTACAAGCAAAAGAGTTAAATTGGTCCTTATCTTACACCATACACAAAAATTAACCTGAAATGGGTGAAAGACTGAAACATAAGACCTGAACCAGAAAACTCCAGAAAATCTCCTTGACATCAATCTTGGGAATAATTTTTTGTGTATGATACCAACAGTACAGGCAACAGAAGCAAAAATAAACAAGCATAACTACGTCAGACAAGGATGCTTCTGCACAGCAAAGGGAGCCATCAACAAAATGAAAATGCAGTCTATGGAATGGGAGAAAATACCTGTAAACCATATGTCTGTAATATCCAAAATATATAACGTTCAGTTAACACACAAATGTTAACTATGTGAGGTGATGGATGTGTTAATTAACTTGGTTGTGGTAATCATTTCACAGTATGTACATATATCAAATAATCATGTTGTACACCTTAAATTTTATTTATACAATTTTATTTGTCAGTTATACCTCAGTACAACTGGGGCGGGGGTTGGGGGTGCTAAATGGGATGCCATTCCAAGTGCCTGATTCCGATTAAGTGCCTGCAGAATGCTTCTTCTCTACACATTCCCACTTCCCACCACTTTTTTTTTTCTTCGTTAGTAGGTTATAGAGAAGACTACAAACTGAACAGAAAGACAAATGATTTCAGTGATGTGGTATCACAGTACCATGTCCGACAGGTAAAGACTCAGCTTTGGATGGAGCCTAGAGTGCTAGAAAATTCACCTTGTTCAGAAAATCTGGATTCCAAATTCCCATGTCCACATATTTCCAAGTGACCTTGAGCCAATGGACTTCTCTGAGTATCAAGTTTTCTCCTCTTTCCATTGGAGTGATGTATGATGCACACAACTGGCTTATTGTAATAATTACATCAAAACACATGCAAGAGTACTTTGTCTAAGACACACAGGACAATCTTACAGTACATATCTGGCATGAGGTTTTCTGAACTTATTTGTGACTTTTATGAATGGCTCCAAGTTGTCATAGCACTCATTATTTTACTAGACAGTAAGGCAAGTTGTTTCTATAGTTTCTGTCCTTTTCCTACAGTATTAGATTATAATTCTGTTCTTCTTGCTCTGTGTTTATTACTTTATTTATTTATTCCAAAAAATGTCTCTAATATTTTAGACTACAGAGCTGACAATATTAGCTAATAGGAAGATCATACACTTAAACAGAACTCAGTATGTGTCAGACACTATTCAGAGCGTTTCATGTGTATTGAACATTTCATCTTTGTACCAATTCTATGATTTCTAATCTGCAGATGAGGAAACTAAAATACAGAGTGGTTAAGTAATGTGCTCAAGGCCACCCAGCTAGTAACTGGCAGAATGAGAACTCACCTGATGCAGTCTAAGTCTAGAGTGTTCTAATCACTACCTCATGCACCTCTCAAGACAGACAAGATGAGTATCACTTCCTCCTACATGGGGCTTCTATGAAATAAGTGCACCCTAACTAGCAGCAGTAAGGGGATAGAGTTTTGCAGTTTCCTGAGCATTTTCACAGTAGTGCTCCATTCAATTTCTTCAGTGGCTCTGGAGACAGGGAAGGTATTAGCATCTTCACCATGCAGATAAGAAAACTGTGACATGGGGCACTTGGGTGACTCAGTTGTTGAGCGTCTGCCTTTCATCAGGGCATGATCCCGGGGTCCTGGGATCGAGTCCCGCATCAGGCTCCCCACAGGGAGCCTGCTTCTCCCTCTGCCTATGTCTCTGCCTCTCTCTGTGTCTCTCATGAATAAATAAATAAAATCTTTTTTAAAAAAGGGAAAGAAAACTGTGACATGATTTTAAAGTACTGAAAAAAAATTGAGAAGCAAAGACATCAACTTGAAATTTTAATAGAACAAAAACATCATTTTCTGGATGTTCTCCTCTTCTCCTATAATACTACACAGGCATGTTATGAAGATCAAATAACATGATAGATTGTAAATTCCAAAGATATGTATATTACCTCTAAGAAATAGTAGTGGTAATAGTATCTGTTTCAATGCCGGCAGAAACCTGACTCTCCATGTGGACTCTGTCTAATTTAATCTGGGACCATCGTCTTCCTCATAATAACTTCAAACCCCAAAGATCCTATTCTGACCTTAAACCCACAGACAACTGTACAATAGAACTCTCTGCTGGTGTAAGATCATAGGGTATTTCAATCAGCAAATGACAGTTGTCTCTTGGTCAAAAATAGGAGTTTGAACTCCAGACCCAACTCTGAAGCCAACCTAACATGAGAAGTCGTTCAGCTGCAAACCTCTGGGCTTAGTGTCTTCATCTTCAAACTACCTGGCAGAAGGAATAATACAGTCCTCTTCCACTTTTCTACTTTTTTCTTGTGATGTGTCCTTCTTATAACTCCCACCCTCTGACCCTTTGTGCCCATATACTATTTTTGTTATCATCTTCTCTAACCTCTACCAGAGGCACTCATTTAATACTTGTTTTATGATTGTCACTTGTCAGCATGCATGCATTTGGTATAAAGGGAATCCAATTTTTCTTGGGAATGATGACATTATTAATCTAATGATTTTGTAAAAACTCAGGACACTGGGTTAATATTCTTCATTTAACACACTAGGTCTGTATATTGCAATGTTACTACTTGGAGAGCTTTTTTTAATTCAGAGGTAAAAATATTACTAATATGTATGGCCAAGACTGGAGACATTGTCAAGATTACATGAATAGGAAAAGTTCTCTGATTCAAATTATGTAGGAAAAAAATTCATCAGCTTTGTCCATTTTGTGAAGTAAAAAGAGCACAGGCTTTGGAATCTGATAAGTCTGAAGTCTGAGTCACAATGTACTCATCTGTAAAGTGGAAGTAATATCATCTTTATCACGGGGCTTTTCAAAGGAGAACTGAAATCACAAGACAGGACCCCTGTGCACAGTAATTGGGACACAGTAGATGCTCAGTCGGTGTTCATTTCTCCCTATACCTCCTGTCTTGATTGAAATCTATACTCAAAGGTTCAGCATTCCACTCACCAGGCTTTTTGGACTTTGTCAGATAAGAACGTTCCTTGGTTTAGTATTTTGTAGGCAACTATAATGACAGACAATAACCAACATTTACTCAAGTATTCAAAAGCAATTGATTTTCCTTGCTTAAAAAAAAAGTCACCAAAAGTTTATCAACTTGCAAAAGCCTGTTTCTAAGCACCTCGCCTTCTGTTGGGACAAGAGGTGCAAAATTATGGCTACTGGGAAACCTCGGTGATTCAGCGGTTTAGTGCCTGCCTTCTGCCCAGGGCATGATCCTGGAGTCCTCGGATGGAGTCCCACATCGGGCTCCCCACAGGGAGCCTACTTCTCCCTCTGCCTGTGTCTCTGCCTCTCTCTGTGTGTGTCTCTCATGAATAAATAAATAAAATCTTTAAAATAATTATGGCTCCTAATATTTATTATGACTTATCCAACATAAATCACCAGCAGACTTCTGCGAGGCTATTAGTTGTAACAACAGTATTGTTACAGTTTTTCCTTGGCATTTATGTAATTCTTTTTTTTCAAGTTGAAATAAAAGGCGTACATATTAGACTCAATTCCAGCTTTGTCATTAATTTATAAGTCTTGGATAAATACCTTTTATGGGGAAAAAAAAACCCCTAACTGAAACTAATTGTCCACTCAATATATAACATTAATCAATTAAGGATGACCCAGAAGTACATCCATATAAGCAATAATTGTTCGTTGTCTATGCAAAAATTAAAAACAATAGTATTGAGTGATAGGAAGAGCTTCCAAAAACAATTGTGCAATAAAAAAAGAAGCTCCTTGTGTTAGAGCTAAAGTTTAAGGTTAAAGTTCAAGTTTTCATTCAGCTTTACATGCATGGAATTCCCAGTCATACTGACATAGGGAGAGCAGAGTATCAGTCAAAATCCACCAGACAGATGTGAAAATTGAATTTTTCCAGTAAGCTCTAATGTAAAAGGAAATGCTAGCACATTGCAGGGCAATGGAGGAGGAGCGTTGCGTGAAGACGAGAGCTGCAGCTATAGCAACGTGGGAAACTGTGATTATAAAAATCAGAGGACAAACTGTACTGATAAGGATGAGTAAGGGCAGAGGAATTTTCTCCTAATGATTCAGATGTTGGAGACTAAAATATCCCTAAGAGATAAGCCAGTCTTTCACCCTCTCTACCATGTAGGTCACAGTGTCTGAGCAGAGAAGGCACGCTATGACAATGAAACCCAGCCTTGCTAGGACAGCCCCCTTGACATGAGCAGGGTTGCTTGCCTAAGAAATTCATTGATCTTAGGAGCTTCACTTATTTATCCTGCGGGAGAATAAACATGATCAGAACCTCATCTTACTCTCAAATTTCTTACAATATCATATGTGTTCTAAGAAGCATGAATACCTAATTCTGTGTGGGATAGAGGCTGGTTGTGGTGACTTGAGAAATAAATAATAACTAGGATCTGGATAGTCATGGAATGTTCTACTTTTCACATTGTTTTCTCATATATTATCTCATTGAACCATCTCACAATTCTGCGAGGTAGAGATTATTAATGTTACTCCAGTTCTGTAGATAATGCTCATTGTGGTTAGAATCAGAGCCATGTGCACAGTCACACACTGAGTCTAGGGTCCTGTGGGGACTTCAATCCTGCTTGCAGTGTTGTTTTTACATCTCATGCTACTTTTGAAAATTCCATGCTGTTGCTCATACTAACATGATTGCAGAGTTTTTTTCAGGGTTTTTTTTTCTCATTTAAGTTATGCGACTACCCTATGAAGTAGGTGTTATTATCCATATTTTATTTATTTTATGGGTGAGAAAACTGAGGTTTTGAGAAGTTAACATCTTGTTAAAATCTCACAACTGGCAATAGAAGAGTGAGGATTGTTGGCCAAGGTCTTTTGAGTGTATGATGGCTATTTAAGAACTCAGAAGCTGAATATATTATTTCTGACTACAGTAAGTGACATTTTGCTGGGTCTTGAAAGCTATTTAAATAAGAAGACGTGGGGCAGCCTGGGTGGCTCAGCGGTTTAAGCGCCTGCCTTCAGCCCACGGCATGATCCTGGTGTCCTGGGATCGAGTCCCGTGTCGGGCTCCCTGCGTGGAGTCTGCTTCTCCCTCTGCCTGTGTCTCTGTCTCTCTCTCTCTGTCTCTCTCTATCCATCTATCTATCATGAATAAATAAATAAAATATTTTTAAAAAATAAGAAGACGTTGGCAGAGAGGGGAATAACCCACCTGCAGGGGCCATGTCAAACAAAGAATGTAGTAGGTCACACAGACCAAAAAAAGCAAGAGTACAGGATATATTGGGATATAAAATAAAATCAGGCAGGAGTCATTTGGTGTAAAGCCTTAACTATCTTTTCCAGAGGTTTTATCTTCTTTGGGCAATGGGGAGCTTTGAAAATGGATGATAGTGTATTTTTGTTAATTATTCTTTGTCTTGTTTCTACTTTTAATCTAATAATGGAACAAGAATGAGCTTTTGAAGGAGAGATTGAAGTCAAGGAACCAAGTCTGAAGATCATTGCAATAGTGTAGATAAGCAGTAATGACATTATCAATTAGGTGTTAACAGTAGGAATGAAAATCAAAATGATTATCCCCTTTTGCAGATGAGAACGCTGAGGAATTCAAAAGAAAAGTTTCAGATGTATGCAGAGTTTCTTCTTCATTATCATAAACAGCTAGCAAATACTAACCTTAGCTACACAAATACTCCGAAGCATGCAAAATCCTTAGCTTGAACACCCCTACCAGCTTACCTCCCAGGCCAAGACCTTTAACTCCAGATACTATTCACCCTGATTCACACTGTTCTCTGTGCTATTCCACAAACTGAGCCTTCTGTAACGGAATCGTTTTCTCCCCGAGAACACTTGCTCAATCCTCCCACAAACCAGTTCACTGCTAAAGAGCCCCCATGTGCAACTCTCCCATCTGTTATTGTGTTTGCATCTATCATAACATTAATCACATTGTACTAACACTTTATATATTTGTCTCACCTAGAAGCCAAAAGCTAAACTGTCATCATCTTCATGTCCTTCTAACCTTATATATTTTAAGGATCCCATGTAATCTATGAACATTTCGAGCTTCTACATCATTCATAATCATAGATTATTTGATTCTGTGATACAGAGACACAGTAAGTGAAGAAGATGTCTAACCCACTGGTTTTCCAGTCTCTAAAATGACATAGCAAGGGTATGGTTTGGGCCAAAATGTATTTTTGAATTAAAATTTAAACCTAGAAAGGCTATATGTGAAGAGATAGAAAGAAGACCTGGATTCGTATATGTTCAATTATTCAAATGGTTTTCATTTTTAGAACTCTGCTTCTCCACCCTCCCACCTTGTTGCTACTTTGATTCACCTCTTGCCTGCCCCCCCTTGTCCCTTGCCTCAGACTGATTACCTTATCTCCGCCTCACCTTACACCTTATTTCTTCCTTCTTGCCTAGGCTGTCCCATGACCTAATTAGGCAGCTGAGTGTGCAGCACTACTGCTGCCTCTCACCCACAGTGGGGGTCTCTGAAAACACCCAATTCCTTGTCTTGGATGGAGACTGCAGCAGTCCAGGATGGAAAGGCATTTTGTTGCTACAACAAATAATAATACATTGGGAGGTGGGAAGGTGGAATACATTGAAGTGCATTTCCTGGAAAGTTTTTCCCTCTTCATTACTGGTATCATATATACTTTCATCAGATGAACAAGGATATGCAAAAACGAGATGTGAAATGATTCAAACATTTTTGACAAAGCACCATGCAGATTAGACAAAATAATATATTTAAAGGGAATATATAGATTTCAAACCAAGTTTCATGTGTGCTTTACAGATTTCCCATTGTCCACTCAGACGCCAGGGACAGATCATGCATAGCAAACATCAAGGTGCATTGGTTCCTGCTGGTCAGAAGATAAAGAGAATCCATTAATTACTTAAGTTTATTGGGCCTTTTAGAGAGAGCACTAGTAACATATTATTGATTTTTAAGCTTGGAAGTCAAGGCTGAGTATATATTTTACTTGATTCAGTTTATGCAAAGCTTCTAAGCTTGTAAACGAACAATACTAGGTCACAATCCAAAATATGAACAAAAATTTGAGAGGGAAAACAAGACTTAGGATAAGTGTGTTTCAAATTCCATGTACTCTGGAAGGAAGAAGTTTTATAAACAATGTGAGCAAGCTCACCATCCAGGATCTAGGCAACAGTGATTTATATAGGTTATGTTAGTATGACTAGTAAGACCTTGGACTCTGGAATTAGAACTAATTGATAAAAACCTGTGGCCTTTCTTTTGCTAGCTTTTTGAACTTAGGAAAATTTCTTCACCTATATGAGCATCTATTTTGGGAATAATACAAATACTTACCTTATAAAGTTGGATTACATGATATTAAGTATATAAAGTGTGTTAGTGGCTACAGGGTAATGTATGTAGATAGATACTGTGTAAATATTATTAGTGTTACTTCACTGGCTTTTAACTTTTCTAGGAATTGCTATCATAGGAAAGCAGCTATTATTTCTTTTGAATAGTCCCTCATATTATTTATGTATTGACTGACTTCTGCATCTACTATAAATGATTGATTAAATAACCTATAGGGTCAAAAGGAACTGTTCAAAACTCAATGGTATCATATAGAAAGTTCTACTGCTTGATATCCTGGTGGTCTGCAATTATTTTCACTCCTCTCATAAAAAAGTAGAGTCTAATTCCTCTCGTCTTGAGTAGAGTTTGGCCTTAATGACTCACTTCTATCAGTGGAATGTGGCAAGGACACTGCATGACCTCTGAGACTGTGAATGAAAGCTATGGCTCTCTTAGCACACACACATACTTTGAGCCCTGGGCAGGGAATCCATGCTGAAGACCACATGGAAAGACCATTTAGAGACAGAAAGTGCCCAAGGAACCCCAGGCTGTTTAAGTCCCTGCATCAACCACCAGACATGAATGAATGAATGAATGAATGAATGAGTCTTAGATGACTCCAAGTGTCTATCTCCCTGCCACCGCTAATAATGAATGGAACAGAGAGAGGTGGGATGTTGCCATCCATCCCTGCCCAAATTGCAGATTCATGATGAAAACCAATATTATAGTTTTAATTCACTGAGTTTTGTGGTGGTCAATTGTGCAGTGATAGTTTTCGGAAAAAAGTGAGCAATTTGTGTGCATCTGTGTGTATGAAATGTTCTGCTTATTAGAAAGCTTGCTTTATTACATAGGTTCCAAACTTTGTCCCACTTGAAAATTTGACTATGTGTCTGATAGTGCTCTAAAAGAGACTGTTGAACAATTAGCACACAGCTGCACTTCCCTACAAATACTTATTTGATAAATCATAGATATAAGATATCTTTTTTAATGAAGCACCATGTTCAAAGAGATCATGTAATGTTCCATATTTTACTGTAAGATGATACCAGCAGTTCAACTGGCTGTTTGCTTCCCCCATGCTTTATAGAACTCTTGTTCAAGGACATTCCCATGACATCTTGTAGCTGCTTGATTATTGCTTATATTACATTGTACTTTGATTACTGCTCTGTCTTCCATTCCTACTAAACTATTCCCTTCTTGATAGCAGGTACTTTTTTGTTATTTATTTTGAACACTTAGAAACTGGCATGTCCTCAATTAGTTAAATATGCATGGATAAGAGATTTTTTGGCCGGGTATATAATTTGGAGTTGTTTCTGATAGATATAGATCAGTAGTTCTCATTCCAGGAAGACTGAGGTGAAGGCCATATTCCCAGCAATTCTAACTGAATTAGTCAAGAGAGGAACCTAGATATCTGTGAACCTAGGAATGGCGAATTAACAGTTCCCAAGTTAATTTTTCAAAAAGCTCTCTTGTCATAACATAACTAGCAATTGCCCTTCCCTGGGCTAGTCATGTCCCTAAAACTGTATCTACACAGAAGCAATGACCTAGAAGAGGTCTCTTTGGAGGACAGACTTGATTAATTTTTATCTCTATTTGTCATTCATTGATCAGTAGCCATGTCATTGGGTACTTGAAGACAGGAGAAGGAGAAGTGGCAAATGTAGTATCCAAAATGAAGTAGACCTTACTACAACCACACACTTGGGTTGCTTGATTGGGTTAAACCAACCAGAACTTGTTGGCTTGCCAAAAACTCTAAATCAATTGTGATGCCTAAGGGAACAGAATGGTCCTTTTTCTTGTTTTTAGCGATTTTATTTATTTATTCATGACAGACACTGAGAGAGAAAGGCAGAGACAGAGGGAGAAGAGGCTCTATGCAGGCAGCCTGATGTGGGACTCGATCCCAGGACCTTGGGATCATGATTTGAACCGAAGGCAGACCTCAACCACTGAGCCCCCCAGGCATCCCTGCCTGGTTCTAAAACAGCTTTTAATCTATAATGGTTTTCCCTATCCTTGAAGTGGGTGCAAAAGAGGGGGAAATGGTAAAAAAAGTTTAGGTCTTTTAACTTGATCTTAAAAAACACTGTGGTGGAGTCTGAAGGATACTGACTATTTTAACATCCAAAAAAATCCTGAACCCACCTGTTTCCTTTATTTAAACATCCTCACTGAGTTTTGTATTCCCATATGCTTTTATTTGCCTGTTTGTCCATTTCCCTTTGGCAAAATAGGCAATTAGACCCCTCTCACATAGGAAAACAAATTAAGCCCTATAGAAATAAATGAATATAGAACACAAGTTAAACATAAGAATATAGGAGCCAGAAAAACAATAAGGTATAGCTGAACACACCCAGGCATGGACATCCCACAGCTGTCTTCGTACTGCAGAGCTGTGGTTAATTTACTTCAACTCTGTTTCCTTCAGTTTGCTCATTTGTAAAATATCAACCCAATGGCCCTATAATTAAAACTAGCAAGGTTCTCCAGTCTAATCAATAGAAAAACATCAGAAAAAATCCAATAGAGGAGCATTCTACCAAATACCTGACCTGTATGCTCCTCAAAACTGTCAAGGTCATCAAAAACAAGGAAAGACTGAGAAACCGTCATAGACAAGAGAAGCCTAAGGAAAAGTGACAAGTAAATGGATCCTGGATGGAAACCTGGAACTGAAAACAGGCCTCAGGTAAAAACCAAGGAAATTCAAATAAAGTAGGGTCCTTAGTTAAGAACAATGGATCGATATTGGTTTAATAATTGCAACCAATGTACCATACTACTGTAGACATTAATAGTAAATGGGAGAAACTGGGTTCAGAGTATATGGGGACTCTCTGTCCTATTTCTCAATTCTTCTGTGACTGTACAGCTGTTCTAAAAATAAAGTCTACTTTATAAAAATCAAACGAGTAAACATACGTAAAAGCACATAGTTGGTGCTCACTCCATAAGTGTTACATCTTTTCTTCCAGACACTGTGGACACAGGGACAAACCATTATTGATGTCCTCCTGTATCTTTTCCTGCTTCTTAATCCTTCAGAAGATTCTGAGGGAAAAGTGAGCCATCCTCATATTTTCATTCATAGGTTACCAGGAGTAGGAATGCCTATACTACTTTAAGGTTATTTTAATAAGATCTATGACATAGTTTCTGCCACATCTAGAATAATTTTTGTTGGAATCTATTAGGGTCTTTTTGATCCAGATCCCCCCAAATAGCCTTACAAAGCCTCATACCAATTTAGTGTATCAGTGACTTCCCTTGTAAATTCATTTTAGCTCCTTGCAATAAATTTTGATGCACGGAAAGGATTTGAAAATTAGGAACAAGATATGTGTTTCTAAGAATTTTTTTTTACCAATACAATATAAATACAAGTACAAGCTGTCCAAATGTCTTCATATGCCTAAAAGAAAAAGAATCTCTTTTCTTTTTTTCCTTTCTTTCTTTTTCTTTCTTTCTTTCTTTCTTTCTTTCTTTCTTTCTTTCTTTCTTGGCTCTTTAGAAAAATGTTTCTTCTTACTTCACTTTACAGGCTCTCTTTTATGGCACTAACAACTCATGACTCAGATTAAATAATTAAAAACTTGAGTTTTTATAATATAGGGTAAGATATGAAAAGTTAAAATCCTGTTGTTTTCCCAAGTTATATGACAGACTTTAATGTAAAAATGAGATAGACCTTTAAGTAGAATTTTACTTTGGCAAGTAAGAATCCTAGGCAAAACTCACTACCTTGCTTTACCACGACCTAAAATACCTCTGGATTTGTGAAGTGGAGTAGTATTTTTATTTGCATCTTCTATTTTAAGTTCTTACAATATTAAGGCATAAGATGCCTCTTCCTAAACCAGGAAAGGTATTCCTGAGTTTATCTTTATTTTTCCTCCCTCAAAGAAGCTTGCACATAAAATTTAAACTCTTTCCTCCTGAGTTTTGATGTAGAGAAATGCATGAGGAGTGCTAATCTGAGGCTTGTCTAAATTCCCAGTGTGCTGGGATTCAGATTCTTACCTCTGAGGTCTTTGTCGGGCAGTGTGCCCAGTGAGTCTCAGCCGAGGACTTAAGATTCCTTAGCTGCGTTAACACATTTGAAAACATTATTCTGATCAGTAGTCTGTAAGTGCCTTCCTTTTTTTCAAGTACAAGATGGACATAATTGAATATTTACTACATCTTAGAGAACTGTGCAGCTTTGGGAACCCTGAAACGTTTAAGAGGCTCAGGTGAAAGATTAAAGAATTAAGTGTACCAACCTTCTTTCTTAATTTTGATCT